>NW_025333897.1:0-4800000 GCF_019186645.2 Phyllostomus hastatus
AAAAGTCTGAGAGTTTACTAATATTACCCCCAAAAGGTCCTTATTTCTTTTCCATAAATGATCATTTCTATGTAAAATGTGCAAATAATTATTCACAGTGACTGTCCCCATAGTCTATTTTTTATTTTTTTAACTATTTTAAAATTGTTCAAGTACAATTGTCTCCATTTCACCCTGGCACCAATGCTTTATTTTTTAAAAGCATCATCTAGGTAGGTGGGATCTAGGTTTTAGGATATCATGTGAGATCCAGAAAAAAATGTTTTCTGTTCAGAACCTTAATTTTTCATCTTTAAAGTGATAAAGAACACTAGAGAATTAAATCATATTGTTATAATAGAAAATAAAGATGTTTGATTTTGGAATTGTACCTATTAAAATTGAAAGTACTTGATGTTTAGGAAAATCACAGTAGGCAGAATAATGATTAACTGTAGGTGATCATCAAGAGGCATTAGAAAGTTTGTATTTCTACATCCTTCCTCCTGTGTAACTTAGGTTTCAGATAGGTGCCCATTGCCAATTTAAGCAGAACTGCTTTTCATTGCAGAGAAAGGAAGGTCATTAAGCCAATGGATTTGGATGGCTCTCTTGCTCGGGTAGCAGGCCAAACTCAAAGAAACTGTAGGCGTAGAGAGTGTAGTTGCTGAGTAAGAAAAAATTTAAAAAAATAGCAGAAAACTGACTTTGCAATTGCATCAAGAAGGTTGTGACTGAAGTCGCAGAACTTCCAACTGGAAGTTGCTTTAGAAAATCATGATATATTTTCTGGTTTGAGAAGAAGTCCAAGATTGGTTCTGAGGTTTAACAAAGGTATGAAAGACCCATCTTTCTGACGGGGCATCCTATGTTTTGGAAATGCTCTATCTGTTTTGGTCACAGAATCAGTTGCTGCAAGTGGTCATCATAACCAGTCCTGGAGAAAGAGAATGGTGTGACCATATGGCTTATGCTAACTATATTCCTTCCCTGGTAAGAGGGTCATGTTTCTTAAGCAAATGCTGCCCAACATCTGGGCACAAAGGGGGTTTCTAATGACAAGAAAGTAGAAGGGACAGTTGGGTGGGTGATCAGTCATCTCTACCACAGAAACCAAACTTTTCTGTCTGGGGATAATGATAAAAACATTTGACTGAATTTGTTTAAAAAAATAAATATCCATTGCCTTTCATCTATGTCACATTTGGGAAATCAGTGTGATTCTTAAAAAGCAACATATTCTCTCCTTCAAAGGCTTTTTACCATCTCAAGGAAGGGAAACATCCAACTTGGTTATTCATGTTAGACAAGATTTAGGAGACTAACTTGGGCTTCTGGTTTTCATGACAACAGATTGGTAAGTGGAATGTGAAGTAAATCTCAGAAAGGACTGGTTTTAAATCCTATGAATGACAGATCTCTTCCATTACAATATCTTATATGCACCAGGGCCAGGTGGCTCAGTTGGTTGGAGCATGATCCCATCAACTACAAGGTTGCAGGTTTGATTCCTGGTCAGAGCATATACCTAGGTTGAGGGTTTGATCCCCTGTAGGGGTGCTTATGGGAGGCAACTGATCGAGGTTTGTCTCTCACATCAACGTCTCTCGCTCTCTCTTTACCTCCTTTCTCTCTCTCTAAATTCAATAACAACATAATCCTTGGGTCCAGAAGAAAAGTTTCCTAAAAAAGAAAAATGTTAAATGCAGATCTATACTCATCTGGTAGATCCAAATAGAGGGAGGCCCTAATGGTCTCATAGGAATGTTCAGCCTCTCAAAACAGTAAGGTGGTTCACCCATCTGCTACAATCATAGCTGTTTCAGAGGGAAACAGTCTCTGTACTCCCTGAACCTGTTTAGAAATCACAGAATGGCACCTCTTAGTCTCCCCACATGTTTGTGATTCTAAGGACAGTGCCCTCAGCCCCCCTGGGTAGGCATGGGATACAAGGTGCCCATAAATGGCACAGAGGAGAACAAGAGCTGTGGGTTAGCACAGAGCACCCTCATGACCCTCTGCTGCCCCAAGTCCAAGATGAGTGATACAACCAGCAGCAGGTGGTGTCTAGGACATACAACACCCTCATGTGGACTGCCCAAGGTCTAGTGGGAAGGGGGTGAGCATCCAGCCAGGAAATGCTCTCTTGGGTTACACACCTACGATTTCAACACTAAGAGGATCTGTTCTCATTTAAGACCCAACACTGGAAAATTGTTGCTGGGAAGACAAATGAGTTTCTTATAGCCCAATGCTTGCGGTATGTTTTTGTTAGACAAACAGTGCTATGATGGAAGTTCTGTATAGTGGAACCAAACTTCACGGTCACTGGAACATATTATAAGTTAAACTGACTCTTGTGGACTTGAATTTAGGCATAATTTACAATGCTGTTTGTATAAGGAAATGTATTCTGGGTTCCAACTGACCAATTTTTATACAAACTTCAGCAATACTATTCACTTGTAATTGCTGCAATAATTGTTTTTCTTTGGGTAATAAGAAGAACCCAAAACAACAACAACAACAATGACAACACACACACATACACACATGCATCTGTGGAAATTCATTTGTAACATCAGCAATTGAATGATATGTACAAATCTATAATGATGAAACTTACAAAATAAGAATTAATACTATTGAGGGTGATGAGAATGTTGTAGGAACAACTTACTTTGAAATAAATGCATTCTGTTAGGCAAAGAGGTTTATCTAACAATTTTAAGCTGCAATCTTTCTAATTGTGTTCAATTATCTGTAGAGACTAACCAACCTCTTACTGAGTACAAAATCACACACCGAGTTAAATATGAACTAATTTAATTGCTGTGAAAGCCTCAAGAGATTCTGACCAGTATTCCCAATATTACCAGAGGAATCTGAGGCACAGTGAATTAAAATTGCCCAAGGTCACATGCGAGTTCAAGGATTTTAACACCTGATTTTCACTTTTAATATTTAAGTTTATACTAAAGTTTTGTACTCAGACCCTCACAAATCCTGTAGATTTTGAAAAGTTTTCCAATAGAGACTCTTTGAAAATATTTCACTAGAGTAAATCCTGTTTAGGCTCTAACTTAGTAATAAATTTAGAAGTTGAAATTGATTCTAATCTCATTTTATATTTTTTGAAAATTTAATAGCATAAGTCAGATGGCAGCATCCCACACTTAAGGACATCTGCATTGCACATAGAGAGTAGAAATGCAGCCCAGGCCAAGTAGCTCAGTTGATTAGGGTGTTGACCTAATACACCAAGGTTGTGGTTTCAGTTCCCAATCAGGGCATATACCTAGGTTATTGTTTCTATCCCTGGTTGGGGTGCATACAGAAGATAACTGATTAGTACTTCATTCTTTCTCTCTCCCCATTTCTCTCTCTCTCTAAAATCAATGCACATAGAGCAGGGAGAGGATTAAGGACGATAAATAATACATTTGTTAATGTGGAACAATAAAATTGATGGTGATTCTCCCTCTGTTTCTCACTCTCTCTAGAATTAATGAGTTTTGAAACATTTGAAATGTTTTCTAAAAATAGAAATGCTTCTATCACCTGAATATCTGTCCTATGAAGACTCCTCTGGACTGCCAGCACCTGGAGAGGCACAAGATGGGGGGGGCACTTTATTCACAAAGCTGAGGTTGAAATAGTTCAACTCTATGACCCTAGCTCAGGGGAGTGGTGGCATCAGATACCTAAGTGTTCCAGGAGGCAGGATACGAGCTCGAGGTCCTCAGACTTTTCTAATTCGGATGGTTGTCCTGAAGCACTTCAAGTTGTTCTCTCTAGTCAGGGAAGCTGGCACAAAGCCCTTCCTCTATGCTATGACAGGAAACTAAGTGGCAGGGAGAGCAGAGCTCAACTATCCTCCACAACCAAATCCAGTACTTAGCATCCCGTTTCTCAACAACAAGACAGAAATATAAACTCTAAGGCAATGACTAGTACAACTTCTGATTTAAAATAATTGATCGTAGTTTATTTTCCATTTAAATTATTTTCAAGACAAATGGACACAACCTGAATGAGTTTGGAAGAACTTGGAAATTGTAGGATCGATGTTCTTTCCTGCTATGTGCTGGACTCAGAAGAATGGAAGTAGCACACGTCTCCCCACCTAGTGTCCAGGGAGCCCTGGAAAGATATACCCTGAGTTCCTCTCGGGTCCAAACATATCTGTGCAAATGATAGTTCCAACAATAGGGGTTGGCATCAACTGAGAAAAACCACAATGAAATCTCAAAGAGGTAAGTGTGTGCAGAGGTGACTCTTAAGAAATCTGGCTACATTGAAATGTTGTTTTTTCTTTCCTTCTCATGGAAGATGCAGCCCCTTTGGACTCTTGATTATTCCCCAAAACAGAGAACCATCTCAGTTCCTGCAGAATATTTAAGATGAAAAAACATGGTCTCAGCCAACCCCACATTGTACAGAGGAGAATTGGATTCCTAGACCTGTATGGACTTGGGCTAGTTCCCCCTCGATGTGTCAGCTGTGCTGGTATTTGTGACTCCACTGCTTATATCAGAGCCTGGACTGCAGCATGTTTACTTTTCATCGTACATGCAGCTCAGCTCCTAGTCTATGAGTGTTGTTAGCTCGACGAAAGGAGTAATGTCCTGGCTGTTTGTTTATAAGGTTGTGAACTTGAAAATGGAAGACATGCCAAGTATTCCCCCTAACCAGGAAGGAGTAGTAGCTACAGTCCACCCCAACAAAGAGGAAGAGTTTTTCCAGGTCCCACAGAACTACTCAGCCAGACCTAGTGAGTGCAATCTTCCACTAACTGGGGACAGCCAATAAAGCTGATGGCCTGGTCCCAGCACTGTGTGCTCGGGCTACACCCTTGACCTCATGGTAGCCTTGGGAGGATTGATGACATGGATATCATTGCATCACACCCAAATCTCAAGTGACTGAAGAAGCAGGAAGAAAGCAAGGATGTCGACTTTTAGTAGATGAATACTAAGTACTTTCATATTACCAAAGCATTAGACAACAATAGAGTCCACCTTATAAAGGACAGTTTTAAACAATATGTGAGAGTACTGGTCAAGTTGTCTACACCAGTCTGAACCAAAAGCCAAGAGTAAATCATCTTTTACTACCTCATGTCCTGGAAACATTTGATTCCCTGATTCAAGGACAAGAAGACTAGCTGTAGAATTGTTAGGTTTGGTTTGGCTCATAATGCCTGCATGTCTTCAGAACCCTGTTATCAATGTGAGCTGGAAAATACCACATACCTGCACCCTTGCTGGTATGAGTTAATGGGGACCCACAATGTGTGGACGACGCTGCCTGGATGTGGCTTGTCCCCACATGATTTTCATGACCCACATTCCCAACCGCCTTTTACGGGAACTGAGCATGTTCCCCAGGTCTAGTGGTATTAATGCTGGAACAGTTTTACTTTGGTAAGAGGTTGTTGCAATTGGCAACAAGTGGTGCCAATGTTCATAATGCATTTATGTTTAGGAATCGTTTTTACAGAAACAGAGGTAAGTTTTACGAGAACAAAATGCCTTGTTTTAATACAACATCGCCATTTAGGGGAATGCACACCATATTGGCCTTTTCAAAGAACTTATCACCATAAAAGAACATTTGATACATTACATCTTAAGGGGCCAGCAACGAGGCTGCCATAGTGAATATTTGAGCACGTTTTCCTTAAAAGCATACAACATGGCTTTCCTTCATTTGACTCAGCTCTAACAAGTTCTCTGAAAGTATTTCATGTCTAGTACAAGGAATAGTACATAGGAAATAGCACAAGGCAAGATTACATTTTCCTGGAGCAGTTAATTGGAAGTATAAATTGTTTTGTATTTTCAAACTACACACACACACAGAGAAGGGAGACCATGCTTGACTCTCAAGTGTAATACTTCCAAAAGTCTTTCTACACTACTATGCACAGAATGCAGGAGGCACATCAGTAAGAAATAGGTAGGTGATTAGGGCTTCCAAACTTTTCTAATACTCCCAATGGGATATCTAAAGAGTACAGTACATTTAGATTTCTGAGAAATTGCTTTCTTCCTACTGATAATGTGTCCCTGAGTAAATAAAAGCCCCTGTGGGTACCTAGCTTAACACCCAACTGTGGCCACCTGCCAGGGGCCCTAACACACAAGGTCTCTTCTACTGGATGCTACAGGTCTCACGGGACTGGGTGCCAGCTTCCGAGCTGGGTGCGGGGCAGCCTCGCTTGGACTTCAGGCCCTCGCTGGGGCCACTGGCCCACTGTCTCTTACGGAGCTTACTGGCCAAGAGAGGTCTGGCTGAAGGGTCTTGGAGGATGGTGCCTGAATCCGAGGGGGCTTTGCTGAGCCACCTTCACCTGCAAAACAAGCATCTTTGTCAGAGGCTTCAATCACATTGACATTCCTACAGCGAATTTGTAATCAAACTTGAAGTCAGATTCTTCTTCCCCACGTCTTGTACACAGTGTTACCCTTTCTTCTTACCTAAGGACAGGTCCTACCTAAGAGCTAGGAAGACACCTGTCACGACCCCTGACGAGGCACCTTGCAAACCTTCCTTGACACCTCTGATGGCCAGAGACCTCCCCGCAAGGCCAGTGTTTCACTGTCACACCAGACGGAAGCTCTTTCAGGGCAAGGACTTGGCCTCGTTACCTTTGTGTCCCCTGAGTACCTAGCAAACTTTCAACATACACCTAAGAGAGAACCCAAACCAGCTTCCATTTATCTTACTGGAGCTGCCACTGTCATTCAAATGAATGTAACCCAAATGAGTGACACCACCTTCATGGGATGTAAGCCTTCTTTACAATATTGACAAGACCTCACACCTGCCTTCCTGTAACATATTAATCATACTCAGGTCATCTTTATGTGATTTCCAGTTCAGATCTGCATGATAGCAGAGGGCACCAATATAATACAAGTCAGGGGAAGTACATCCCCTTTCTGATGGCCTGCCTTTAAGGAGAAAAAAGGAACTCAGGAAATGTAAGGTTTTAAGAAGCAGATGTGAGTCAAGACTTTCTTGGAGGTTTACATATTAGTGAAAGAAGACAGCGGTCAGAAGAGAAAGAGGAACAAGACAGATGAAGTATGCAAAGGCTTCACTTAGCCAAAGGTAAAGGTAACAGTTTTGCAGAGATTGCAGGAAGAAGATCTTTGAAACCAAACCAGATGGAACACAGAGAAACAGAGGACAGACTCTCACAAGGGCAATGTATGTTCAGTCCTGGCCCTGAGAGGCAGCACTGTGACAGGTCACTTCCTGAGCCAGTGCCTGCCAATGACCTCCTTGTGAAGCTACAAGAAGAAAGAATGGCAATTATTTCCCCATTTATATTCTTTCCATAGGAAGTATGCAGTTTTAAAAGGCAGCTCAATACTTCTCATAAGAGAAAACACAGCACATCTGGACAACAGATTATACACCTGGAAAGCCTGCCTGTACCTCAGACCACCTGCAGGACACTTAAAAGGGGCAGCAGCCCTGAAGGGTCAGGATGAGGACTGAATGGCAAATTAACATATGTGGAACATTGATGAGACAAACACATTTACTAGTACTCTTTCTTTTGTTTTAGAGTGGAAAGTGATATAAAGGACAGGCATTTCCCTTGAACCGCTCAGAGTCTGGGGATTCAAATTTTTAGGTTCACCATAAAAAAAGAGAGAGTGAGAGATATCACACTGAGAAAGAGAATTTGAGCTAGCAAAACTCTTTCTTCACCCTAATTCAATAGTCAAAGTATATCCCTGGACTTCCCTTGCCTCTAGATTCAATTTCTCTTATATGAATTGAGGAAATTACATTGGTGACCTGGGTTTAAACTATGGATGTGACTCTGAGGCTGGTTGCTTATGCTCAGACCTGTTGATAACAAGGTGAGGTCAAATTCAGCAGGTCCTTAAACTCTCAAGTTCACCCAAACCCTGTCTTACAAATATGTCAGTGTTCACAGTGGGGAGAGGGCAAGGATATGGATGGCTGTGTGAAAATGAACCTTATTAGTAGGGAAAAAGCACAAAGTCCCACAGAACTGCTGACTGACAGATGCTCTGGTCGATCAGGGACCCCATGGTGTTTCTGGCCAAAAAATGTCAGACATCAAAGATGGAAACAAATAATGAAAATGCATCAATACCAAGGTGGATGGCAGGCAGCCAAACGGACTGAGCAAAACAAAGATTATTCCTTGCATAGAAAGACAGGGTTCTGGTACTGAAGGGAGAAGCGAGAGACAGGTACTAACTGCATTGATCACGAAAGCCTTCCGCATGGCCTTTGCCAATGAGCTAAAATATTCCTGTGCTCATGTATGTGCCCAGCTTGCAGCTTTAGAATATATATTAAAATAAGTTAAGCTTTAAGAAATTAAGGTGTTATATAAAGTGGTGAAATGTGTTACTGATTAATTGCTAAGATTAGGAGCTAAAAGCTTGCACAATAATATGCAATAGATAGCTACTTCCTATTATGTCTGTGTCTTATTTTCTGCAGAACAATTACAAAGCAAATATGTCCTAAGAACTGAATTTTGATTGCTTTCACATATGCCACATGTACACACCCAACTGTATAAAAATAAAGAACTCAAGAGCCAGCAGAGATGCCTGGCTGTTGAGCTTTGAACAGCACCTCTCGTGTCATTCCTCTGCCGACGCCGTCCCTCCATTGGGAATCCCTGGACCTGCTGAAGCTGGACACTGGCAAGGAGCTACCCCAGGATATTCTCTTCAGTGTTTTGTTGTTCCGAGAGTCCAAAAGTGAAATGTAAATGGGAGGAAGGTAGGGAGGCTGGTAAGGATGGGGGGGATAGATAATAGAGGGAGAAATGTTGCACAAAATGGTAGTATATTTCTAACACAAGTAATGGACGATCGACTACAATGAGTGAAAGAAAATGTTGGCCTTTCCTCCTCACTCTTGAATTAAAAAGATTGTTTTGTAGTGTAAGTTATGGAGAAACGTATTAGTAGATATAAATTCCATAATACATAAAAGTCTTATACATCAACAAACTAGTTCACAAATATGCACTTGCTTTGATTCAGCTAATCACCAATCTCACTGTAGTTTGCTTTCCAAAAAATCACAAGAGTCTTTAAATTCTTGATGCTATTCCAGCAGCATCCAACTATATTTCTGGGATCCCTAGTTTGCAAAAACTGGGAGAAAAGCAAGACTGTGGCACCAAGAGAGAGCAGGTGTTCACTCTGGGCATTAAATATTTGAGTCTTCCTTTCCTCATCCTGTTATGAATGTACTTATAGTCAGAGTTCAATAAAGTGAGAAAGTAAAATGTGAATGTTCAACACAATGCACACACTATGTGTACATAAATGACAGTGGAAGGTGGTAGATTATTGAAATGCTACCAGATTTATTGGGTAAATATTCTCTATGGTTAACTAATGTTTACTAGGCTGTTGGCAAGAAACAGAGATCATGAAAATACTAATCCTCAAAAAAGCAAAACAGAGAAATGCATAAACATCTCCTTACTTTCGACATCCAGTGAAATGTGTTCTTTTGGCAGAAAGTAAAGGAGGAAGAAAACCTGAAGAATGGACAGTATGGGGAGAGGAGAAAGTACCAAATTACCATGACCAAGGCCTGTGCCAAAATGAAAAGTCCCTCTTCCAATCCTTCAGTGCTAATGCCTGAAACTTTCTTCCAAGCCCTTTGAATTCTGTGGAACAAGGCCACTCCCCATCATACTGTCTAAGTGTCCTTCTGGGTCAAGGGCCAGGTTGCAGCTGGATCACTTAATGTGTATCCTCATGGCTGCTCACCACCAACCCTTTGTACTTCATGGACAGGAACCACAGTCTTTCAAGGGCTCCCAAGTTAGAGGGTGCAGTGTCAAACACTCGCCCAGAGAACCCTGTCATTTCCTGGATTTCCAAGTGTAGAGACTTGTTCACAGGAGGTACCTTTTGTGATCTGCTGCCAGCAGATGTTGGTTGGGAGGTCCCAGCATGGCTCTCTTTGCAGATATTTAGGAGGGAGCGTGTTAACTTCTGAGCGGCAAGGCGTGGGCTGCTCCTGCTTGCCATGGTTGTACTTCGCAGGAGGTAGGGGCTTGTCTTTCCTGTTGGGATGGCAGCAGGCCCTAGAAACAAAAAAGCTGCCTATCAGCACTGCTAGGTCCAGTTCTATCTACAATGAACATGATATGCATGAGGTCAATTTTTAACAAAGACAAGTAGAATTCCAAAAATGCTTTCTGTTAGCCACAGAGGGTAAGGATAAACTTCAGAGTCGCCCTGGGAGTTGTCAAAGAGAATAAATAACTAAGATGTTTTCCCTTATGAGAAACATAAAAGAAGTCACAGTGGAAAAATAATATCAAACAGGAAAATGTTCCTGCTTCCTTATGGGGTCATGTTAACTTGTGTTTTACTAAGATCTGAAGAACACACCAAGCAAACTGCCCTGAAAATTTAGATGGGGAGAAGTAGAATGAGAAGAGAAAACAACCACCCCACCACCAAAAAAAGAAAAAGAAAAGAAAAAAAGAACAGAAAGGCTAGTTCTTGTTTACAGGAGAAAATGTAAAATGCCAAGAGCTCCTTTGGGTGACCACTGTCATGCAGAGACTCGGAGGGGCAGAGATCTCACCTCCCTAAGACTAATGCCAGTTTCACTCTCTTCATACACCACCCTCCTTCCACAGAACTGACCTGACTTGTGGTGACCAAAAGGAGAATGTCAATGCCATGCACCTTAAAAAGACAGGGTATCACACACACCCCAGAGCTGCATTAATGGCTAACTGAAGCAACATTGGGTTGTTTTGGTTTTTAACCCTTGAACTACAAAGAAAACACAGCAATGAGAAAAAAATGGCTCCCTTATGGGGGGCTGGATTTCTTAAGGGATAGAGTTACTCAGAACAGTGGTTATCAAACCATCTATGGCAAAGGATCAGCTTTGATCACTTTCTGGAGAGGAGGGAATGGGGTAATTTCTCATCTGCTATGGAAGGGTAGTTTTGTATAACACAGGAAGAATGAATCCATTGGAAAATGGTCACGTGCTGGGATGTTGAGATAATGTCATATTGCTATGAATATTTTGAAGTCTTAGTGTTGGTTTCTGGACATTTTTTGGGGTGTGGGAGGTGATGAGCCAGTAAAAACCATTCCCTGTCCTTGGGCCACTCTTCAAGGACCACTGGGGCTTGGAAAAAGTGCTGTGTGGCTTCAGCCAGGGGACCATATCATCAGACCCCTCCTCCAGTTCACCTACTACCTGAGTCATATGTGACTACAGACAGGAAAGCTTAAAGGGTGTCCTAGACTTGGGGATTTTTCAGCACAGGAATATCAAATGCAAAAGAGCATTTTAACACTCATTTTGCAAAGCTACCAGCACCTTGTGTAGTGTGACATGGGTTACTGGATCCTATTCTGTCTCTCATGACAGAAAGGAAAATATACATCTTAAAAGGTAATTCTTACAATAACTCCTACAATGGCATTGTCAACACAAACCCCATGCTCCTATCTTTTTTTGCATGTGAAATTCCATGTAAACTTTCAAAACAACACAGGCCACTTTGTTTTAAATTATGCCTCACCTTCCTTTCCAACTTCTGCAAGTCCCTGGGGCTCAAGCTCAGTGTCTTCCACATCCTCTGCAGGGGGTGTGCCCCTTTTGGCTGCCTTCCGGCTTCTTTTAGGAAACGTGTGTGGTGTGGAAGGTGCTGTTCCTCCCTTGTTCTCCCGAATCCCACTGCACCTTTGCCTCTTACTTGAAGCTTTCGTTTGGCTGGATGATCCCTTCGTTTCAGTAACACAAGGGACTGGAAGTGACTCTGGATCAACTGACTTCAGCAAAGGGGAAATCTCGATATTGGGTGGAGATTGTTGTGAAGTCAGATGAGCCACTTGGGCTTCTGAAATCTCTTTATCTCTCTCCAGCTTTTTGTGGCTTGTGAGCAGGGAACAGTACTTATTCAAGTACTCTTCTGCCTCCTTGCTTTTTTTCTTCAAGGGTGGCTTTCAATTCTTTCACCTTGGTCATCAGTTCATCTGCGTGAGCATCCACAAGAGCACCTGTCAAAAATCACAGCATGACACTCTTTAATTGCCTTTGGAAATCATAAAGCAGCAAACCTGAAATTTGTTTTTAATATCTTTTTGTTTATAGAAGTGGAGAAGGTATGTCTATGCATGTTCTTACATTTCTCACAGCCTTTGATTTGGGAGGGATCATATCAGGGTAAATACTCTACTACATTATATAAGTCTTACTAGGTGAGCTTAAATAAAACCCCACAAAATCTCACGCTGGTATTGCACCTAACCCATGAAACTTTCTTATAGTTGTTCATATGACATCAAATAGATTAATTTTGCACGTCTCTAGGTTCTCTGTCCATGCTTCCCACTCACTTGAATGAACAACATAAGTCATTCCAGAATATGAAGTCTGCTCCTTTGTAATGGCTTTGGGAGGCAGAAAGGGGCCAGGGACTTAGCAGGTCCACAAAAGCTCTGATAAAACATTTCTAAGCAATGAAGGGTCTGGTGGACAAAAGTTTCAGGGACACTAACGGTGGGAGTCTTGTTCAACTTTTAGCTGCTGTGGTTGGCAGGAAATGCATTAGAAAAACTCCCTGGAGCCCCATATACTCCAAGGTCTCTTCTGGGTAGGAAAGACCACTGGACCACCCTGATGAGCCTTGGTCCAGAAGAGCCACTGCTACAATGCTTATCATCATCTCTCCACATAGTAAGAAGCATTCCACTGGGGAATAAGTGGAGAAAAGTTGTCTTTTCACTTTTATTTTATCTCCACACCTCAAAATAGAGCCCCCCAACCCTCCCATGTAGTTGACCCAGGAGGATGGGCCAGGGACAACCAGAAAGCGGTGTCTGCAACCTGACAGTGCCAGCTCAGATGGCACTCTGTCTGTCATGCTGATCTAGGTCAATGGACATCATGTGGAAAACTCTTCCTGAAATTCCCATTAGCAAAAAGGACTGCCAGGTTTTTTTTGTATGTTTGATGGAAGAGAACATGTGATTATTCTATGTCAAAATACAGGCTTCCCTCAGATTCCTATGAATGATCCCACACTGAGTACAAAAATGGGAAATTGGAAAATAGACAACTGCCAAGAATCAGCACTCAGTAGGACAGTGGGACACAGAGACACTGCCTGTGTCCACACCAGCCCTTGCCAGCCTCATACAGGGCCCTGCCCAGGGCCTTGCCTAGTTCACCCCACCTGGTTTCTGCTTCTCTGGTGCAGCTTCTTCACGCTCACACAGCTTTTTCTGCAACTCTTCCATCTCCTCTTCCATCAGCTTATAGTGTCTGAGACAAAAATCGATCTTTCTCTGGGCACCTTCCTTTTCCTTCTTCAGCTGCTTTATGTGTGTTTGATTGTTTATCTGCAAAACAGAAAGTTGTATTTGGAACCTGCCATTTTTTTTATTAGCACATAGAAAGATCATTATGAGCCCTGGCTGGTGTTGCTCAGTGTGTTGAACGCTGATCTGTGAACCAAAAGGTTGCTAATTAGGCTTCTGGTTGGCCTCATGCCTGTACTGCAGGCCAAGTCCCTGGTTGGGGGCCTCCAAGAGGTAACAAATCCATGTTTCTCTGACACTGCAGGTCAATGTTTCTCTCCCTGTCTTTCTCCCTCCCTTCCTTTCTCTCTAAAAAAAGAAGAAAAAATTAAGAAATGTCAAGTAAAACAAAGCAAATCATCATTGAGATATACTTAACACACTGTATGCGGGAAATATATTTATACGTTTTATGTTGACTGGTTGTAGAGTGAGCGATAAAAACTACCTACAAACAATGTGTTAAGAATCATATATTGTCAATATAAGAATCATTATGTTCACACTAAAACATCTAATTAAGAATAAAACAATTCACCTTTTCTATTCAGTTTCCTAAGTCTCCCTGGTAGACACTGGTTTTCTGACTCCCCTTCTTGGCATCCACAAACACAAAGCATCATTCCTAAGAGTATGCTGTTTAAGTGGCTCTCTCTGCCTGTGTTTATCCAATGGCAATCATAACTAGGAGGGTGGGGATAGGAGTCCGTGGACTTATTCTTTGTGGGTCAAAATTTCTGAGAATTATGTTTTCATCTGTAATCTTGTGCTGATATGGAATCATAATCCCTAAGATAGCATCTGTTCTAGTCACACCAGGTGAAGACTAAACACTATTATGGCTCACAATACCAATTTAAATTCTGTATGTAGCTCAACTAGAAAGTGGGTAGAAAGGTGGGAGAATTCATGTTTCCTTAAGCAAAAAGAAAAGCACTGCAAATGTTTGAGAGGCAAAATTGGACCTGATATCATGGTATTTAGAGTGTGTATTTATGCTACCTTGTCAGAATATTCACATATTTTGGTAGAGAAATATGAACTGGTAGGAAGTATTACCCTACCTCCTGCTAGAGTATTCCATAATATGTGGCACTTGCACTGTTTGATGTAGCATCTAAAGATGCAGAATTCTGAAACCACTTAGCTCTAAGGGATTCTAGTAGAAGATCATGAATATATAAAAGCTCACCAAACTATGAAAACCAAAACAAAACGTCAGCTCCATATTCATGTTATTAGTGATTTCATCCTATGTAAATTTCATCCTGACATCATAAGCAATGTTCCAAAATTGTCTTCACTTGTGAAATTTTCTATTTCTGATTCCATCCATAATTGCATTACTGATAGATTAAGTCAATGGCAAGAATGCTTGTCAAGTATACCTCATTAAAATCACATGTGGTCTGAATAGACTCAACAATGGACCATTCTGTACATGGTGTGAATACCAATAGACATTCCCCACAGTAAAACTGTCAAAGAGTACAAAGGCACAAAGTGTGTAAGAAATAGGCCCGAAGCTACATCCTTCTGTTATGAAACCTATTATCTTTCAAGGAACACAACACCATTGATCATTCATGTTATTAGGAATTTTATGAGTGTCTGTTATATTGGTATATTTCCTTTCTCTTGATTATTGTAGAGGAGAAATAAACCTCAGGAGTTGATACCTCATTTTCTGATTGAATATATTCAATAAACAATACTATAATTTTTAAAAAAATGAAACCCTCTTTCACTAAAGACCTTTACTGGAAGATATTTGTTTTCCAGGTTCATTATTGTACTTTCTAGATGGCAGTCATTTTATAAAAACATCTGTGTAGGAATCAAAGAGCCTCCTTTCCAAGGAGAATTACAGAAGTGCCATCTCCAGCCTCAGATTCCTGAGACTAGTGACCACCTCCTTTTGTTTCTAGCCAAGAAAGAGAGGAAAAGGAGAATAGACATATCCATGTGCCAAGTGCCTGACCAAATGTTTTGCCACACCTTGACCTTCCTGGAAGCCAGAGGAAAGTAAGTGGGTTTGGTGACAGCAGGGAACTGGGACACCCATCAAGCAAGAGTTTGCAATTACCCACCAAAGTGTTACCTATAGCTGAGAGGCCTGCCCCAATTTGTTATTGCTTTAATCTTCATGTCCATCTCCAGAAGTCTTTAACATTCTCTAGTTTGAGGATTCACTGAGCAATGAAGTTCATTCAAGCCATGAGTCTATAGGCCATCCACTGATTTTAAAAAGAGCTCAGAAGAATTCCTGAGTGATATTATTCATAACTGCACAACACTTTTTCAGAAAAATTCAAATGAAATCTCTCATGTCAATCCCATTAAAATCACAGTTCTTCTGTATATACTCTTGTCAGTCACAAGACAATGAGAAGGAAACATACCTTGGTTTTTATCAATTCTCCTAAAAGCTCAGTGTTTTCTTTCAAAGAATTACTGAGCTGTTCTTTGCTGGACTTCAAGAGGTCTATCTCCACCTTCTGTGAGCTGAGACATTCTTCTGTAGAAGTGAGTTTCTCTCTATATGTCTGGATTTCCGCTTCATGCTAGGGCAGAAAAATGCTATTTCAGCAAAACAAACCCCAAAGAAAACTGCTGTTCCAAGGACCATTTCAAATGGACTCTGCCACTCTCCTACTACTCTACTCTGAGATGCAAATGTAGTTTCACAGCTGCAGTTGTCTAATGAGGTTTGTGTGGTGAACTGGGAGAAAGATCATGCAGCTCATATGAGGGCAGCCTTCCTAAAACCTTAAGAGCATAGTAATAATGCAGAAGTTTGAGCTTCTTGCAAAACAAGTGTGTTCTTTTTTTAATTTTTTTAAAAATCTTTTTTAAATCATTGTTCAAATACAGTTTTCTCCTTTTTACTCCCAATCCATTCCCCCCCTCCCACCCCTCCCCACTTCCCTCCCATTACCACCCTCCCCTTAGTTTATGACCGTGTGTCCTTTAAGTTTGTTCCTGTGAACCCTTCCCACTGTCCCCCTTAAATTCCCTCTACTCTCCCCTGTGGTCATTGTCAGCCTGTCCTCTATTTCAGTGTCTTTGGTTACATTTTGTTTGTTTCTTTGTTTCGTTGTTTAGGTTCCTGTTAAAGGTGAGATCATATGTTATTTGTCTTTCACTGCCTGGCTTATTTCGCTTAGCATAATGCTTTCCAGTTCCATCCATGCTGTTGCAAAGGGTAGGAGCTCCTTCTTTCTTTCTGCTGCATAGAATTCCATTGTGTAAATGTACCACAGTTTTTTGATCCATTCATTTACTGAATGGATCCTTGGTTGCTTCCAGCATCTAGCTATTGTAAATTGGGCTGCTATGAACATTGGGATGCATAGGTTCTTTTGAATTGGTGTTTTAGTATTCTTAGGATAAAGTCCCAGCAGTGGAATTGCAGGGTCAAAAGGCAGATCCATTTTTTAGTTTTCTGAGGAACTTCCATACTGCTTTCCATAGTGGTTGTACCAGTCTGCAGTCCCACCAGAAGTGCACTAGGGATCCCTTTTCTCCACAACCTCTCCAACACTTGTTGTTAAAAACAAGTGTGTTCTTAGCATGGTCTACACACAGTCTCCAGCTCCCCCAAGGTACCAAACTCTACTTTTCACCTGTTTGTTTGTATCCAGAAGCAAAGTTTGGTGTCTCTTTTCAGCCTTCTCAAGCTGTCTCTGATATTCAGCTATTTCTTCTCTCATTTTCTCCTGATTTTCCATCTGATGTTTGTGTATGCGGTCCAAGCTCCTCTTCAAGTCACCATTTTCTAGCACCAATGCCTTCAGTTGGGCCTAATGAGAAAATTAATACAGTCATGGGAAAACAATTAAGAACCTTGATACATGTCTTCAGGAAATACTGAGTACTAAGGAGCAAAAACTACTTCACGAGAAAAACAAAAATCTATACAGAATAGTAGAACGATCCTTAGCAATGCATTCACTTCCAATTGCAACCTCATCTCCTCTGACAATTTCCTCAGTTCTACCCAGCCACCCCCAAGGTCACATCCACAGGACCACAAAACCTCAGAAGCCTGACTTTAGTTGGTCAACTCTGGGACTCTACCCTCCTAGGCTATGGGGCTAGCTTCTTTGAGTGTTTCTATGGCAATACTTCTTTGACCTCATCAACAGCACCACCATTACAACCTTCACACTCGAACCCTCCAGAGTGACACTTTCTTCCTTGACCAGCTCAGAGGCCGAGTTTTATCACTGTAACAATTTCTTTCCAAGTGCCCTCAATTCTCCCCCAACCGTCCTTGTCTTTGCAGGACATGCAAAACCCCACACCTAGAGACATCTGCCTTCCCTGTGCCAGATCCCACACAGCTGCTTCTACCCGTGCATGTATACACACGGACCAAGCCCCCCTCCTCATCTCCCATTCACTCAACCCACTCCAACTAGCCCTCACCACAGCTCCTCCTGTACCAACTCCTCCTCAATCAGCTCCATGCTGTCATATACCTCTATGATGTAGATCCCAGGAGCACTATTCAGCCCTTGATCACTCATTTGACCTCTGAGTAGGTCCACAGGCTGCTGATCACTCCTTCATCTTGAGAGAACCTCTTCCTTGGCTGCTAGGACATGGCATTCCCCTGTGTGGCCACATCCAACCTTCTCAGTGTCTTTGCTTGTTCTTCTCTCACCTCTCCCCCTACATGCTGGAGGTCCAATGGCTTGGTCTGTATTTTCTACCACCCACATCATCTTCAATTATGATCTGTTTTCTAAACTAGCCAAATGCATATAGCCACTCCAAACCTTTCCTTTAAACTGCAGCCTTGTTTATTTTGCATCAATTCAGATTTTATTCTAACACTTCTACCATGGCCTTCCTTCTTCTCCCATTCTTTTTCATATCATTTTCCATTTCATTCCAGCCACAAGGGCTTCCTTTTCATTTTCTAAAAAAGGACAAAAATCTTTCTTATGTCAAAGACATTACCACATTTCTCTCTACACCCAGAAGCTTCCAAGCTCCAGCCAGTTCTTTGTGGTGCTGACACCCCTTCCTACAGGAAACATTCTCTGACTACCCCATCTACACTGGGTTAATGCATACCCTGCTCAACAATTCCCAATTATTCTGCAATAAGCAATCTCATTTGTATCCTTTGTAGCACTTAGCAGTTTATGAGTGTTTTGTGCTTCCTATTGTGTGCTTAGACTGTAAGCTCTCTGAGTACAAGAAGCACTGGAGAGCTTTGGTTCAACCTTCTACAGCCTAACCCTGGCAATGCTTATTGTTTACAGAATGAATAAATTAATGAATGAAGTCACTGGAAGCTCACATGCTCCGATGTATAACCTTGAGGCTAGACATTCAGCTTTTCTTTTTACTAGGGCCTACAAATGAAGTACAATCAAGAGCATCTTTGGGACAGCCCCAAGTGGCTGAGTACTAGAGGAGATTTCAGCAGATGCTACATTCAATGTATCATCGGTAGCAACTCCCTTCACGCAGGATTGCCAAAAAACTACTCATGACAATTTCTGAGATTAAATGCACAACTTCACATTTTCTAAAATATTGATTTGAGAAAGAGAGAGAAAAATATCAATTTGCTGTTTGCCCATCCATGTATTCCTTGGTGATTCTTGTATGTACCCTGACCAGGGATTGAATCCATGACCTTGGCTTGTCAGGATGACTCTCTTACTAGCTGAGCTACCTGGCCAGGACAAATGCCAGCATTTGTAAATTTTCCTCAGATGCCATAATGTATTTGAAGAAAAGTACAAATTTCCACAGCTTCTTCTACATGCCACTACAAATATCATTTCAACCTTTTTTGTCCTTATTCCAGGGTCAGAGTCACAACTCTATGTGCCGCCCTTTGGTAAGGATTCTGTTGGAGGGAAGCTGCATGAGGATAGGATGGTTATTGGAATGTTTACCATGTAACTGGGTGTGGCAAACAGGTTTCACTGCCCCTAGCAACACTGCATTCAGGTGGCAGCTCCTGGGACTCAGTGTTGAGTTTCAGGAGAATGGGAGGCAATAGAAATCAGCAAAATCTGCTATGGGAACAGCAGTGGGGAGAGGGAGCCCAGATGCTACACATCTTCCCCATGAACCTCTTCTAAAACAGCACCCAGGACTGCCCTAAACTCTACATTTTAGTGGAGCTTTCTTTCTGATACTTTGTTTGTTCCCAGCAAGATCAGTGCATCTGCCTGTAGCACCGTTCTGGCTGGCAGTCTCTGGCAGGCTAGGAAAGCAGCCTATTGAAATCGGAATGAAATCTACTTCTGAAGTGACTTTGTAGAGTACAGGGTCCTCATCTACAGAAAAATGGTTGGGCTCCAAGACAGGTAAGGTCCTGTGCTCTGAGGCTGCTTAAGGCTCCATCTGTGGCCACAACAGTGCTGGCTCACGAAGATCGCTGCTTGTCTGATCCTGACAGGAGCGCTCCAGTGATTTTTCTCAAAAGCTCAGTAACGTTTGGTACAGTACAGAAGGTCTTACAGAAACACACAAGGAGAGTGTGCACACTGAATTACTTGTCTGTCACAGACGGACTTACTTCTTTGGGCTTCATTTCTTCCAACATTACATTTAATTCTTCAGTTAGCCTATGTTTCTCCCCAATGAATTCTTCTTTCAAGTCTGTCATTTTCTGGGTTATCTCGTGCACTTTCCTCTTCAGCTCTGTTTCCCTCAAAGTCAAGGAGTTTACCTGAAATTGAATCATTCGTTAGAGCTGCTTTTGCTTGTGCATGTTGACCAAATGAGCATGTTGTATCCCTGTGATACAACAGTCGTGACCACTTCACTTCAGGCTCATGAGAAAATGCACCATGTCTAACCCTCCCTTCACTCATCACTCAACCAACATGCTCAGGTCTCACTGGTGACCTTCCCTTTGTTTGCAGCAATGATTCAAGAAAGGACAGCAATAGGGGAAAGAATGACAAGGAAAGATAACATTACTAAGGATCAAAACCCTGCATATAGGCATGAATTTGAATTCAACTCAAACATCAGAGACTATGGTATGATGCAGCATCTTAGATTTTTATCATTTCTTGGACCTCTACTAACCCTGCAATGCCATACTCAGAGGCAAGACACATGGCTATGATGAGTTAGAGCAAACTGACTCTACTGCTTGCATTTGTCCCTTCACATTGAAACAGTGGGGTGTAGTTTTTCTCATCATTTCCACCCAAACGGCCATCTCTTGCAAGCCATCCAAAAACTCAACACACTTGAAAATAGAGTTCTGACTGATTGCATTTTTCTGGGCACAAGTTTTTTCCTGTAACATTTGTGCAGTAAAAAAGAGTTTGGAAGGAATCAGTTTCTTTGATCATTAAGCAAGCATGGAGGGCAAGTACTTATTTCCATAACAGGGGAACCACTTCATGGTGGACCTTCCCGTTAATCATCAGCGAACAAAACAGGAGCCTGCAGGGGGGAAAAGGTGCAACAGAGGGGCTGAAAACACAGAATGCCCAACACACACACTGGGAGCCATGAGGGTTCTGTTGGTGACAATTCGATCACCCTTTTTAATACTTCTTTCTCCTAAAGCCTATCAAGGCTCAACAAGGACAAAAGGGGATGCCTTCTGATCCTAACTAGTACCTGGTACACCCTCTGCAGCAGTGGTTCTCACCTGGGCATGGGGAGGCTACTATTCTGATGCACTGTGTGAAAAGGAAGTGTATTGGAGCCAGGAACTGTACATAACCCAGAGCTTCTCCCATGTCCAGGTGTCACACTGACTACCTGGGCAAGTCCAGTCCATAGAAGAGTCCCATGCAAATGAGTGCCAAAGCAAAGAAAGACTCACTACTACTGCAGGCAAGTCAATGTCCCCCAAGTTCAAGACCCCATACGATGGGGTCATATGCTTCATCAAGCCTTTACAAAGTTTGGTCCAACATTGCAAATTCACTTGTGAAGGAAATACAACTCACCAGTGGTTTCCCTCACTACTGGCAACATATAGAGACGTAGGAAAAGCCACTTACTCTTTCCACATAGGACTGCTTTTCCATTTTTATCGATTCCAGGTCTTTCTGCAGGTGCCTGGAGGAGTTCTGCAGCACTTTGTAGGTGTCCTGCAAAGTGTGGTTTTTGGACTGCAGACTTCGGATCTTCTGCTCCAATTGCACAGTCAGACCCTCCAGTTCTTTCTGCTTCTTTAGAAGTTGGGGCTCTCCTCCTTGCTGGGACAACTTAGAGACCTGCTGTGCTGGGTCCTGGATTTGATGTTTTAAGACGCTTATCTCTTGCTCCCTCCTCTTTAGTTTGTCTTTGCTGTCTTCTAATTCTTGAACCAGGCCATTCACAGAAGATAGCAACATACTGGAATGACCTCTGGCCTGGTCAAGGCCTTGCAGCAGCTGACATTTCTCAAGCTGCAGATAAGCTACTTGAGCACTCAGGCCTTGTTCTCTGGCCTTGCAGGTCCCATGGCCATCACCCAGGGAGGGCCGTTTGTCCTTCAGGTCTTTTATTTGCGCTTGAAGCCGCTCCTGGACAGCTTTACATTCTTGTTTCACACGAACGATTTCCTGCTCTTTTTCTCGTGATCGATTGTCAAAGGAAGCTTTTAACTGCTCTAATTCACATACGCGTCCTTGCGCTTTTTTGTAATTCTTTGGTCAGTTTTTCTTTTTCTGACCTGAGATCTTTCAGACTTGGGGCCATCTCCTCTAACTTGGCTTTCAACTTCTCTACCTCTGCTTTGGAGCCCTGTGCCTCCCGAGTCGCCCGCTCATGGGGGTTTTTTTGGCCTTTTTCAGTTCTTTTTCAAGTTGATCGACTTCCCCCTTAAACGACTCTGCTTGATGCTTAGTTTCCTGCAGTTTTGCTAAGACGAAGAATTGTTTCTTGTCATCGTCTTCTAGTTGGTCTTTCAGCTTTTTGATGCTCTTGTGCAGCTGTTGCACTCTCTGCATAGGGGAGCTCTCTTCTGGGAACTTCCTGGCTTGTGAGTCATCACACAGAGCTGCCACCTCCTTCATCAGCTCTTTTAATTCTTTTTCCAGCATTTCCCCTTCAGCTTTGGACTCTTCTTGCCTGTGCCGATTTTCTTCCTCCTTTGCCTCTAACAGCTGTAGCAGTGAAGAACGCGATGTGTCCAACTCTGTCACTTGACCCTGTTTTTCTCGCAGCTGCTGGGTCAGATTTTCTTTTTTCGGACCGGATTCTGATGAGGTCCAATTCTGAAGCTGTCAGGTGTTTTTTCATGGATTGTAGTTGAGTTTTTAGGGTCTCCACCTCTGCTTTGGAATGCTCAGCATGAAGAATTGTCGCCTCATGGCTTTTTCCAGCCATTTGCACCTGGCTTGAAAGATTGTCCTCCTTATTGTCAGTTGCTTTCATTTCCTCCAAGTGTTTGCTCTTGTCAGCCTCTATGCTGACCCTCAGGTCATTTATCTTCAGATGCTCCTGGTCCTGGGTTGAGCTCAGCCTCATGGCCACCTCACCTTTCTGCATTCCTGTAGCCTCCAAGCTTTTAGTGACAGTCAGATCTTCTTGTTGCAGTTCACAGCCCTTGTTCTGCAGGCTTTCAGATTCCCTTACAAGGGATACTTTCTTGTGATTCGTCTGTTCGTTTTGGTTTTCCTGCTGATTTCTTCCCAGAGACAGGGCCTGTAAATCCTTTATCAAGCTCTGTAGGTGCTCCTGGAGGTGGGCTTTCTCTTTGAAAGACTGCTCCTGAGGACCTTCTCCCACCAGATCGACTGCCGCTGTCTTGGTGACTCTCTCAGTCTTTTGGCTTAGGTCCTGCTGGACATCTCTGTCGCACATCAGATGAAGATCTTTGCTTTCCCAAGCACGTTCACCTGATCTGTGTGTGTCACAGTGGTCGCTTTTGATCTGGAGAGCCTATGGTTGTAATACATAATGAGAATGCATTTTATTTTTGAGGAAGAATCAGAAAAGATCCAATAGGCTTAAGTATTGCTCTCTAGACACTGGCTAAATGCCTCTGCTACACACCTTTTTTCAAATGACATATTTCCGACCACATTCTCCCTTCTCCATCCCAATGTCAACGCAATTAAATAAACATTCAGGAGGCATCCTGTCTGGGCAAGGCACTAACGAGATATTTGTCAGGAAGACACACCCTCTAGTTGTATGATCGTCCACACTGGCACACACTTAAATTTCAAATGGTTTTTCTCTCTAGGAATAGTCCAGGTAGCCATTATACAAATTTTTCTTTGTGATTAACAGACATGAGGCTAACCAATTCCATATAGATTGCTCAGCTTCCATCTTTAGCAGTTCTGATACTCTTCAGTAGGAGAAGGAGGTGAGGTGTCATAACCAGCCCAGGGACTTAAGACTGCACTTACTATCTGGATTCTGAGAGACCATATGTCTGAACATCACCTTCCTGTCATCTGTCAAACAGGGGCCAGCTGCTGTGACTACCCTTACTGCGACTACCACTGCTGCCTCCTCACCACTTGCCATTGGCATCATACAACAGTAGATAAAAAGAATAAAGTGAGAGTCCTCAACTCTATAGCATTAGTAGTTTAGCTGGTGGACTACAGGGACAAAGTCATATGTAAGTAAGGAGGTTCACATTCTATAAAGAAAGAAATGTCTTTTTCAACAACTGATATCAAATCACAGATTTGTATCAGGGGTATATTGTTAGAAAATGATTCGGTAATCTGAAATAAGCTTTTATATTTGTTTGAGGACTATAACCCTAAACTATAAAAAGCCATAAGGAAATAGAGATGTTAACATTCACATCACATTCCCATTTCTAAGCTCTAATGGAATATGTAAGAGCACTTTCTTAACTCATGAAGAATGAAAACATACAACATAGACATTGTGAAAGAGAAATCTGCTGACTCCATAATATAATTTTATCCAGGAGACTTTAGAAAAGATCTTTAGAAAGGTCCCATATTAGAGTGTTTAAATGTAATCACTGTAGAAATTCAGCTCCCCAAAAAGTTGTGGATTGTATATTTAAAAATACTTTAGAGTATACTTTATACCCTTGAAAACCTAAAGTTCTAGATTGTATTTTTTAAAGATTTTATTTATTTATTTTTAGAGAGGGAAAAAGAGAGAGAGAGAAAAACATCAATGTGCAGTTGCTGGGGGTCATGGCCTACAACCCAGGCATGTACCCTGACTGGGAATCAAACCTGTGACACTTTGGTTCGTAGCCCATGCTCAATCCACTGAGCTACACCAGCCAGGTGGATTATATTTTTAAAAATACTTTAGAGTATACTTTATGCCCTTGAAAACCTGTTCTATTCACCAAGAAATTATTCACTTCACACTGCTGCTCAGAAGCAAGAAAACTGCTGCGATGAGCTTCATTTGTCACCAAGGAATTACAAGGGTTAGCAGCTCCCTGAGCCTCTCCTATTCAGAGTGCAACTCTTGGTAACGCTGGTCTTTCTCTTTTTTTAAGATTTTTTAATTTATTTATTTTTAGAGAGGGAAGGGAGGGAGGGAGGGGGAGAGAGAGAGAGAGAGAGAGAGAGAGAGAGGGAGGGAGAGAAACATCAGTGTGCGGTTGCTGGGGGCCATGGCTTGCAACCTAGACATGTGCCCTGACTGGGAATCAAACCTGCAATGCCTGGTTCACAGCCCACACTCAATCCACTGAGCTATGCCAGCCAGGACAATGCTGGTCTTTCTTATTTCACTTGACATTAATTGAAGTTTGTGCTTTATATCTTCAACTTGCTCAGTAAGCTCAGAAACTTTCAAGCACATGCTTTCTGTTTCCCTCCTATGTTTTCTATCTGACAATTCAGCTTTCTGCTGGAATTATACCTGAGCTTCTTTCTGTGTCTCCATCTCCACTGTCTTGCTATGGAGGACACTACAAAGGTTCTTCACCTCCACCCTTAGGCTTCCTCCTTCCATCTCCTGTGTGCTTACTCTCTTATTTTATCCATTGCTTCTTATTTGTTGTTTCTTAAGACACATTTCCATTTGATTGGTTTTACTTAGGAAGATTTCATTCTCCAATTCCATTTCCTTTATGAGTTTTCATTTTCACTTTTCTAGTGACAAAAGTGAGTTTTCTCTTCTTTCCCTTTGTCAAACTTTTTTTTTAAATCTCCAATGCACACAATAAAGCTTCAGACTCTCTCTGTGTTTTGGTTAACTTTTCACTCACTTGTTCAACATGATGTTCCCTTTCCTTGAAAAGGGCTTGAGAACCATCACATTGCTTTTCCAGATCAGCCAAGGCAAGCTTCAGTTTCTCTGAAGTCAAGGAATTCTCTTGTTGATTGATTTTTTCTTGGAGGTCTCTTAATGTGGTTTCTTGAAAAGCATTCTTAGCTATGAAAAATAAAAAAAAGCATTGTGAAGGTTTCAAATATTCATTTCATAAGAATTCTAAACGGAAAAAGAAAATCTAAACACACTAACAACTCCTCAGCCTTGTAAAAATTGGCATTATTGTGCAGACACCTCCTGCAAAGTAGATCACCAGATAATCATTTAAGCTTCCCAAAATACCATGAGAAACATAGTGATTTTAGATGTGCTAATATATTTGTTCATCTTCTTTGTAGGGAGCTTAAGAAAGTGATGTATAAAAAACCAAGAGATTACTTTTCTAAGCAGTTGCAACTTTTTCTTCTTCCTTTGTGTATATGTGGACAGGAATAGCTGTTTTATTGTGTTTTTCAGATGTTGTGAGTTTTACAAATGGAAGGCCAGACCCTCCACCAGCAAAAAGGTCAAAGCTCAATTTATTGTGTGTGATAATTACTTTATTGCAGTGATTGAAACCCACCTGCCCTATCTCTGAGACTTGCCTGTAGTTTTCACCTGTCATGAAATAATTACTCAGTCCTGGCCGGTATAGCTCAGAGGATTGAGTGTGGGCTGTGAACCAAAGGGTCGCCAGTTTGATGCCCACTCAGAACACATGCCTGGATTGTTGGCCAGGTACCCAGTGGGGGCCACTGGAGAGGCACACACACATTGATGTTTCTCTCCCTCTCTTTCTCCCTGCCTTCCCGTCTCACTAAAAATACATAAATAATATCTTAATAAAAGAAATAATTATTGAGAGAGAAAGAACTGACAAAAGCAGCCCTGAAGTGGAAATACTCCCTGCACTGGGGAGAAATCCTGATTTCCCAGAATAACCTTGGAACTGCTCCACCATTTTCTCCACAATCCATGGGTTCTGTACCAAAGAGGAAAAGATGCTTTACATTGGTACCTTTTAGGACCACTATAAAGGTATCACTCATGTCCCACATCCTCACAGGAAAACTAGTGTCTATGAATCCAAGAATCATCTGGGAGCTTTTTCAAACTTTGTTACCACCTTGTTTTCTGCCCAGCAACACACCTGTACCTCCTGGCCCCACCCAGTTGAGAATAACCTCAATGTTTTCATTCAACAGTGATAGGCATCCTTTCAACTCCCCAAATAAATTGAGGAGAAAAGACATTCTCCATAATAGATGATGAAGGAAGAATGTATTCTAAATGCAGGGGTGACAATAAGTGGAAACCAGTTCCTATTCTGACCCACTAATCTCAGTCTACCTACTGAGGAATGGCTCTCCACAGGCCACAAGGGCTATCAGTCTCCTCTGCTTATGGGGACCTGAGAAAATGACCCTGGTGGCCAACAATGGAAACTGCCCAAACATTCACTTTTCTATTGGTTTTCTTTCATGAAAGGCTGACATTTCTACCCACTACTGTTGAAAAACTGAATGCTGTTTGGGGGACTTGGGAATTGCAAAAAGAAAACAGTCACAGAGAAGTGTGACCCATAGTTCCATGATCCACAGGGTCCAGTTCAGAGAAATCCTGGATGTGCAAATACCCAAGCTGACAAAAAGAAATGGAACAAGAAGATATACAGTACACCTAAAAATGGGTAATGAACGGTGTATTCATTTAGTGTGTATAGCATGGTTCTGCGGCTCTACAGTAAGGACAAAATCATTCAGTGAAGTAAGTCATCAAAAACCAATGGTCATTCAGGGCTGGGACAACACACACTTCGTGTAGGGACTTTCCATGTAAGGCAAAGAGTGAGGAGACAAGCTGTCTGAGTGTCACTGATGAACACACTGGGGACAGACAACAGCACTCTGGGGAGACAGGCAGTGCTGACAATTTCCTTTGGTATGGAAAATATGTACCCCCCAGTTTCTAAATGCTGAAAAACAGGCATTTGTGGGCTCTATGTGTTCCAATAAAAAAAAAAGTGTCCGACTATCACTCTAGAAACTAAAAAGTGGAAGAGAGAAAACTTTCTGCACATCCTCTGCAGACATCTTTCTAGGAGACTAGATGGAAAAATTCAAAGTTTCTACAGCCATCCACCCTCCTCCATACAGCAGCTTAGGAAGTCACTCCATATCACAAACTTTTACTTACCCCTCATTTCCTCTGCAAAATCCTGGCTCTGACTCAAACATTGACTGGTCTTCTTCAGTTCTTCCTGCAGGTGGCAGACTTCTCTGGCACTTTGTTCAGACTGGCTCTTGAGGAAGCTGTTTTCCTGCTTTATTTCCTAAAGCACAAGTTTACTTGGTTATACTCCAAACAAATGTTCCAGCAAACTATGACTTCTGCATCAGGAAGAGTCCCTAATGGAACTGGTGGTGTGTATCTCATGGGGGTGGGGAGAAGATTCACACCTTCCCTTTGAGCACATTATACAATAAGACATTCTGACTTAAACCAAATGATTTTATGAATAGAATTTAAAACAAAAGCACAAAACCAAAATATGATGGCAACATCTTGTTTTGAGAAAACTATTTGAACTTTCTGGTTGTCTCTAAGCTTGTTAAAGGGTTCACTAAGATGGAAAATCCCATTAAAATGGTCCCAAAGAACACAAGCTGCAAGTTCTTATCACACCTGAATGATCAACTATATCTTTGGAAAGTCTGATGTGCCAAGGAACAACATACATTCACAGGAAAAATGTTTCCTTCACACTCGAAAATTATCTTAAGGTTCACTGTTACAGGGATGTCTTTATGAGTAAATTACTTTGCCTAAGTGTTTATCAAAAAATCTGCAATGACTTTTTGGAGTGGGCAGTAGAAAAGATGTAATATAAGAAAGACAGAGTCTCTGCCCTCTGGAAGAAGTGATACACACACTTCATAACTCAGGCAAGTACTAATGACTCAAGAGGGGCCGTGTGCTATGGGAAACCAGGCTGGATCACAGAAGCAAGATTTCATTCTACATAAAAGAGTTGAAGCTTTCACAGGGAACACAGAGTCTTTGGGCACCTGAGCAAATGAAGTGTCCATGCACCAAAGTGCAAATAAAGTATCAGAGACATAGATGCACCCGCACTGTATTATCTAGGGTAACATGAATAATTTTCTGAACCTTAAAAGCAGTAATATTTGTTTGCCTCATAAAAGTGCTATTGCTTATTGACATGAAAGACACAAACTACGATAAATCCTCTATTTTTTCAACCTGTTTTTCAACCTTCAGTGATGTTGTAGCTGAGAAGTATCTCACGTGATATGATATACATCCATTTGGAACACAGAAAATTGGCACATACTGAAAGAACTCATGATCTCACATCCTTGATGTGGAACATTCATAAGGCTAACTTTAAAACACACACACACCACACATGTTTAAATCATAACCCTGTGAGAAGTAAGGGAACATTTTTTTAATCTTAAAGAAAGAATGACATGGAAGTTCTAAACCCTTTTCATGCTATGCCCAATGCATCTCTTCCATCTGGCTGTTCTTGATTTATATCCTTTTATAATACACTGGTGTTTGTGGTATGAAGACAGTGGCCAGATGTGTAGGAGAGGAGTGCACTTCCACTCTGCACACAAGTGAAACACCTAGCCAATCTTCAGAAAAACAGAGCAAACAGCCAAGAATACTCCAGCATATATGAAGATTGGAGACCAGAAATTGTAGAGGACATTGAAAAATCAGATGAGTAGGTGGAATCTGTGAATACCAGGATACCTGCTGGAAGAGGAAAATCACCAACAAAGGAACCACAAATAGATAACAACCTAAGGATCCTCCAAACCTTGTACACATGGAAGAAACACCTTCAACACAACTTGCCCATACCTGCACAAAGAATGCAAGAGGTGGTGGACCCTCAATTAAAGTTAAGGAGTGACACTCACTTAACCAGCTAGAGGGAAGGACCCACCAAAGAAACATCCAACAATAATCAAATCCAAAGATATCTGGAGAGCCAACATAAATAAATGCCCAAGACCAGAGAGCTCAGAAGATCAGGAGATCAAGGAATCTCACAGGTGTTCTACCATAGAAGTTCACACCATAAACCCAGGGAGTCAGAACAGAGCATTTCAGAAGCAGAGGCTAACAGGAAGAGTCTCACAAACAATGGGAAGATGAAGAAACAATCCCAAATGAAGGGAAGGGAGGAAATCTCAGAAAGCATTCTAAATGAATTAGAGGCAAGTCAACTATCAGATATTGAGTTCAAAGCAATAGTTATAAGGAAGCTCACAGAGAATTACCAAAAGTTACAGGGAAACTACAATGAACTCAATGCAAACTACATCAACATGAAAAAAATAAATAGAAACTATCAATAAGAGCCAAGAGGAAATGAACAATGCTATTTCTGAATGGAAGAACACAGTAGAAGGAAACAAAAGCAGGCTTGATGAAGCCCAGGATTGGATCAGGAAGCTGGAGGACAAGGGAGAAGAAAACACCCAGAATGAGCAAGAAAGGGAAAACAAGCCCAGAAAAAATGAAGAGAGGTCCAGGGAAATGCAGGACAACATGAAACATAATAATATCTGTATAATAGGGATACCAGAAGAAGAAGAAGGGTGAGGGATAGAAAAATTGTTTGAAAAAGGAATGATGGAAAACTTCCCTAATTTGATGAGGGAAAAAGTCACTCGAATAAAGGAAACACAGAGAGTTCCAATAAAGAGGAACGCAAAGAGGCCCACTTCAAGACAGATCATATTTAAAATGGTAAAATTCAAGATAAAGAGAGAATCTTAAAGGCAGTGAGGGAAAGACAGGAAGTGACATACAAGGGAGCCCCAATAAGAATAGCAGCTGCCTTCTCAATGGAAACTCTTGAAGCCAGAAGGGATTGGCATAAGAAATACTCCAAGTCATGAGAACCAGAGGCCTGCAACCAAGACTACTTTATCCAGCAAGGCTCTCAGTTAAAAATGGAAGGCCAAATATGAAGCTTCCTGGACAAAAGAAGCCTCAAAGAATATAGCTCCTCCAAACAAGCTGTGTGAGAGATGCTAAAGGGTTTGCTTTAAAAACAGGAAGAAAAACAGTGAAAGAGGGAGGAACACAGGTACAAAAAAACTGGCAATGAATAAGTACTTATCAATAATAACCTTAAACACAAATGGATTAAATGTCCCAATCAAAAGACACAGAATAGAGGAATGGATAAGAAAACATGTCCCACAAATATGCTGCCCACAAAGGACCCATTCAGAACAAAAGACCTACACAGACTGAAAGTGAAGGGCTGGAAACAAATATTCCAAGCAAATGGACAGAAACAAAAAGGCAGGGTAGCAATACCTATATCAGACAAAATAGACTTCATAAAAAGAGCCATGAAAAGAGACTCAGAAGCTCACTTCATAATGCTCAAGGAAGAAACCCCCAATAAGACATAAACATTGTAAATATATATGCACCCAATATAGGAGAACCCAAATACATAAAGAAAATCTGGGAGGACTTCAAGAAAGATATTGTCAGCAACACAATTATAGTAAGGGAATTTAACACCCCACTGTCAAAAATGGACTGATCTTCCAAACAAAACATCAACAAAGATATTGTAGTATTGAAAAATGCTCTAGATGAAATGGACTTAACTGATATATATAAAGTCTTTCATCTCAAAGAAGCAAAATACAGATTCTTTTCAAATGCACATGGAAATGTTCAAACATAGGCCACATAATGGGACCCAAAACAAGCCTCAACAAATTCAAAAAAATTGAAATCATATCAAGCCTTTTCTCTGACCACAAGGGACTGAAACTAGAAACCAACCTCAAGGAAAAAAAAACCCAAACACTCAGACTCAAGGAGATTGAATAGCATGCTATTAAACATTGAATGGGTCAAAAAATGAGATTAGGGAAGAAATCAAAATGTTTCTGTAAATAAATGAAAATGAACTCACAACAATCTGAAACCTATGGGACACAGTGAAGGCAAGTCCTGAGAAGGAAGTTCATAACAATACTGGCCTACCTAAACAAGATAGGAACACTTCAAATAAACAACCTATCCCTATGCATATGAGAGCTCGAGGAACAACAACAGACAGCCCAAAGCAAGCAGAAGGAAGGAAGTAACCAAGATCAGAGCAGAATTAAATGACATAGAGACTAAAAGCACAATTCTAAGGATCAGTGAAGCCAGAAGCTGGTTCTTTGAAAAGATAAACAAAACCAACAAGCCTTTAAGCAGACTCGTCAAGAAAAAAAGACAGGAAAATAAACACAATCAGAAATGAGAGAGGAAAGATTACAACTGATACCACAGAAATACAAATTATTGTAAGAAAATATTATGAAGAACTATATGCCAAGAAATTTGAAAACGTAGGTGAAATGGACAAATTTCTAGAAAAAAATGTAATCTTCCAAAACTCAATGAAGAAGAAGAAGAAGAAATCCTGAACAGACCAATAACAGCAGATGAAATTGAAGCAGTAATCAAAAAGCTTCTGACACTCAAAAGCCCTGAACCAGATGGTTTCACAGGAGATTTTTACAAAGCATTTATGGGAGAGCTAACTCCCATCCTCCACAGATTATTCCACAAAATTCAAGAACATGGAAGACTCCCAAAGTCTTTTTGTGAAGTTGGCATTATCCTAATCCCAAAACCAGATAAAGACATAAGAAAGAAAGCAAACTTCAGACCAATATCTCTCATGAATATAGATGTTACTATCCTCAACAAAATATTGGCAAACCACATCCAGAAATACATTAAAAAGGTCATTCAGTATGATCAAGTGGGATTCATCCCAGGGATGCAAGGATGGTACCATATTCACAAATCAATAAACATTATACACCACATAAACCAAACAAAAGACAAAAATCACATGATCATATCAGTAGATGAGGAAAGAGCATTTGATAAGACACAGCACGCATTTGTGATAAAAACACTCAGCAAAGTGGGAAAGAGGGAGCATTTCTCAACATAATAAAGGCCAACTATGAGAGACCTAGAGCCAACATCCTATTCAATGGACAAAAACTTAGATCTTTCCCACTAAAATCAGGAATAAAACAAGAATGCCTGCTTTCACCACTCCTATTCAAAATATACTGGAAGTCCTAGCCACAGCAATCAGAGAAGAAAAACAAATAAAAGGCATCCAGATTGGAAAGGAAGAAGTAAAACTGGCACTGTTTGCAGATGACATGATAATGTACATAGAAAATCCTGTAGACTCCACTAAAAGAGTACTTGACCTAATAAATGAATTTGGCAAAAGAGCTGGAGACAAAGTCAATACTCAGAAATCAAAGGCATTTTTGTACACAAACAGTGAAATATCAGAAACAGACACCAGGAAAAATAATCCCATTTGATATATCAACAAGAAAAATAAAGTACCTAGGAATAAACCTGACCAAGGAGGTAAAAGACCCCCACTCAGAAAACTATACAACACTGAAGAAAGAAATTAAGGAAGACACAAACAGATGGAAGCATGTACCATACTCATGGATTGGAGGAATTAACATCATCAAAATGGCCAAAATATCGAGAGCAGTTTACAGATGGAATGCAATCCCTATTAAAGTATCAGTGACATATTTCACAGATATAGAACAAACATTTCAAAAATTCATATGGAAGCATAAATGGCCCCAAATAGCCACAGCAATTTTGAGAAAAAGAACAAAGCAGAAGGGATCACAATACCTGATATCAAATTGTATTACAAGGCCAGAGAGCATGGGAATAGACCACAGAGCTCAGAAATAAACCCAAGTCTCTACGGTCAATTAATATTTGACAAAGGGGGCAGAAGCATAAAACAGAGTCAAAATAGCCTCTTCAACAAATGGTGTTGGGAGATCTAGACAACTACATGCAAAAAAATGAAACTCGATCACCAACTTACACCATACACAAAAATAAATTCAAGGTGGATAAAAGACTTAAATATAAGTTGGGGCACCATAAAAGTATTAGAAGAAAACATTGGCAGGAAAATCCCAGTCATTCGACGCAGCAACATCTTCACGGATATGGACTCTAAAGCACGGGACATAAAGGAAAGAATAAACAAATGGGACTTCATCAAATTAAAAAGCTTCTGCATGGCTAAAGAAAACAACATTAAAATGAAAAGAGAACCAATTGTATGGGAAAACATATTTTCCAATGACACCTCAGACAAGGGTTTGATCTCCAAAATATATAAAGAACTCACAAGACTCCGCTCCAGGAAAAAAAACCCAATTAAAAAATGGGCAAAAGACTGTAACAGACACTTCTCCAAGGAGGACATACAGAGGGCCCAGAGACACATGAAAGGATGCTGAGCATCACTAGCCATCAGAGAGATGCAAACTGAAACCACAATGAGATACCACCTCACACTGGACAGAATGGTCATCATAAACAAATCAAAAAACAAATGTTGGAAAGGATGTGGGAAAAAGGGAACCCGAGTACACTGTAGGTGGGAATGCAGACTGGTGCAGCCACTGTGGAAAACAGTCTGGAATTTCCTCAGAGGACTAAAAATGAACTGCCTTTTGACCCAGCAATTCCACTACTGCGATCATACCTTAAGAGCCCTGAAACACCAATCCAAAAGAACCTAAGACTCCAATGTTCATAGCAACACAATTTACAATAGCCAAGTGCTGGAAGCAACCAAATTGCCCAACAGCAAATGCATGAATCAAAAAACTCTGGTGCTGTTATACAATGGAATTGTACACAGCAGAGAGAAAGGAGCTCCTACCCTTTGTGGTAGCATGGATGGAATTGGAGAGTACTGTGCTAAGTGAAATAAGCCAGGCTGTGAGGGACAAATACCATATGATCTCACCTTTAACTGGAACATAATCAAAAAAAGAAAAATGCAAACAAATATAACCAGAGACATTAAAATTAAGAACAATCTAACAATAGCCAGAGGGCAGGGGAGATGGGACAGTGGGGAGAAGAGTTTTCAGGAACTACTATAAAGGACACATAGACCAAACAAAGGGGGAGGGTGAAAGCAGGGAATGGAGGTGGGTTTGGCTGGGATAAAGGGACGGAGAAAATAGAGACAAGTGTAATTGAACAACAATAATGTAATGTAAAAGAAGGAAACAATGAAGACCTAGCCTCCAAAACCCTAGTGCACTATGAGAAAAGAGATGGCTCTGGCACTGTGGAGTTGGAAAGATGCCTTCAATGATCATTCTGGTTATCATCAGCAGATGGGTACCCAAGTAGCAAAGTCAAGTTCAAAAAGGGGGGAAATGTGGCTAGGGGAAAGTAGTTGAAACCTTGCTGGCAGCAACTCTGTTCATGCATACACATCCATTTCATATTCAAGAAAAGCAGGAGCCCATTGTAGTTAAACTCCTGTCTTTGTCCTAATCCTGCCTGCCTGCCATGTTGGCTAATTAAGACATCAATGAGAAAGGAAGGTCTGCTCCAGCTAACCCCAAGACTGAGAGGTTGACCTTCACACAAGGCAGTGTTCAAGTGTGCAAAGAAGGATCATTAAGATAAAATGGTGTTATTGGTTTACACCAGTATCATTAAACTATACACACCAGAGTCTCCAGGTCACTCTTCAAACTCAGGATAACCATCATGAAGAGATTGCAGATGTGAGGGGAAAAGCACCTGAAAGCACTCCAATAAGGGCAACAAGGAGTTTATTAGCATTTCTTCCCCAAACCTAAGAGCAGTCAGATCTGCATGATCAGTGCTAGGACCAGCTGAATGAGTTCAACATGAGAGAGAGTGACTGGAATTTAACCACCTGGCCTGACTTAGCATTCTTACTTTGCAACCTACCAAATATTTTCTTTCTACAAAATTAATCAGATCAGTTGGCATCTACAGCTGGAGGTAGCAAGAAAGCAGAGAATGCATCATATGCAAAGCTGTGTGCGCCCCGGAAAGGGAGGGGACAACTCCTGATTAGGTGTCTCTTGGTCTCCATCTGCCTCTGCCAATACCCAGAGACACTAAACATGAGTGGGACGTTAAATGGAAAGGTTGACATGTCTCTTTCTATTCTGACCTTAGCTCCACAAATACGTGTTTCTAGGAAAGAAATGTTCAGCCAACTTTGGGACCCAGCATACCTCTAATGCTACAGCTATGACCAACTCAAGAACTTTAAAAGGCCAGAATTAGGAAAATGAACATCTGAAAGTGGAGCTGTAGGCTGCCATCCATGAGCAGGTAGTTCTATCTGCAAGGCCAGGGCCACTTAAGACTTGATTGGGTAGTGCACTATCAACAACAAGTTAAGGACACAAGGATATGTTCTCCTATCAACTGTTGCATCCTGACATGATTTGCAAAATTGGGCACAAGCCTGGGAAAACACAACAGATGTCCCTAAAACCACAAGCCAGCATTAGAGCTTAGCAAGCTATTCCACCCAGATCAACTTCTGTTTAGGGGCAGCAAGGGAGGCATCCTTTCCTAGGGCCAGACAAAACAGATTTCAGCTCTTGTGTGTTGTTTCATGATCCCATCTATGAATGAAGCTTAATATGACCCTGCTGGGTCCAAAACTGTTTGGTGTACAAGGGATGGAGGCAACTGATGTGTTTTTCCCTTCTGTCTCATCCTTCCTGCTTGCCAGACAAAGCTCCTTAGATCACCTGGTGTAATACATAGCCCTGTGCCCAGAAGGTCCCCAGCCTATGCTGCCCTGGTCTTGGCTGTCCAATGCTAGTGCATGATTGCTGAACCCCAGTGTTCTGGGACAGGCAGTCAATGCAGGATGAGAAGTTTACCTGAACCCTCCATTCACTTTGATATGAAATGTTAACTTTACCCTTGATCAGGCCTCTAAATCACGTTCCCACTACTGATTATTTCCCATCAAGAGCGCTGCATTTGTTTGTGAACACCAACAAGAAGAATTTCAGTACAACTGTCATGTTATTTTGGCATGCAAAACCTATCAGTGCTAAATTTGTTTGTATTTATTCATAATTAGTAACAGAAAGAGATCCAGAGTGATAGAACAGGCAACCTTCTAAATGTGTCAAATGTCAAATGCTCTGTCCCCTGGCTCACCCCCTGCTGTGCTGTGGGTGACAGCAAACAGGTCATAACAGTCGTAAAGAGCAGAGCAATGAGCAGGTGAACTGCAATGATCTGCTGAGCACTAGTGTGCTGGCCAGTGTTTAACTTCACCATAATCCAGCTTTGGAAAGGAAGAGGTATTATTCATCCTCATATGCAGATGAGGAGAGTCAGACTCAAGGGAAAGGCATTGTCCCAAGGTCACCCCACAGGGAGATGGTAGAAAAGCAAAGCAGTTTCAGATGTCACTCAGCATAGAGCCAGCAACATTTCCCCATGAAGTTGTGCTACCACTCAAACTGGGTAAATCACTTTTCTAATCCCAGTGCCAGTTGAAAATGCAAGAGCCAGCTAAATCTTTTGAGTTCTTCCATTCTCTTCAAAAGAAGACACACACACACAATGAAGACAGATACTAAGTGAATTCCCTGGCCCTGGGGTATGCCCTTCACAGGACTGCCCTCATTGGTCACAGAAGTCAAGGAAATACTCATGGAGGTGCAACAAGGTGGGCACTGAACTCAGTTGAGGCGAGGTCAGGGCAGACAGCTCCACAACTGACCCACCACACTCTGTGGGGATATTGTTGTGCCTTGGCCAAGCAAACCATTTGAAAAGTCTTTGAACCCTCTTAGGCGACAACTGCTTTTACAATAGCTTTCACCAGGCAGCCAGTGGAGTTGTGGGAGAGTTCTTGGATGAAAGGGAAGCTTGCAGAGTGAAGAGTTCCATGCCAGTCTGTTCCTGGATATGTTAACAAGAGCATCTGTTGCTTGATCTCCAATGGTCAAAAGGCAAAGGTTTGTTTTGTTGGAAGGAAAGACTTCCATTTTAAAATGCTCACTGAGGGAACCATCACCTGAGAGGAAGCTTCCTTCCACTTGGGTGGCTGGAACAGTGGCCTCCTTTCTCTAGCTGTAGGACCCCTCTGAGGCTGTCCTGTTGGCTGTCACTGGTACTATGTCAGATGCTCTCACTTTACAATAATGTTAGGCTCCTCAAAAATGGGGGTTGCGTACATTTCTACTCTCCTCCACTGCATAAATAACTGTTCTGTGCAGAGCATGTTTGTAAAGAGTATCATTACACTCTAAAAAGTGACTGCTACATATTTCAAGAATATGTTGAAATTTTTCTTTCCTGTAACTTTTTTGTAAATCCTCACCCGAACATATGTTTATTGATTTTAGAGAAACAGAAAGAGGGAGAGAGAAAGAGAGAAATGGATGTGAGAGAAACATGTCAATCTGTTGCTTCCTCTACAAGCCCCAACTGGGGATGGAACCCTCAACCTTTTGGTGTACCAACGATGCTCCAACCTACTGAACCACCTGGCCAGGGCTTTCCTGTGACATAGGAAGGACAGGAAACTTCTGCTCTTCTGCTGTGCTTCTTCATAGTACAGTGCTACTGATTCATGGGTCCATCCAAATTATTTCACTCTATTGAGTGTCCCTAAATGGCCCTTAATTAAGCCCTTTCTAATAAACTTCAAACCACAAAATAGACTCAGAGAAATGCCAAATTAACCTTTCCAACAAAATCCTCTCACTAGGAGCAATGTCAGGGTAGCCCTCAGCAACTCTACAAATGCACTGCAAACATGCTCAACACACAGGCTAATGTTGACTTGTGAGGCCAGAGTCACCGAACTTATAATTACTTGATGTTTTCATAAGAATTTATAACCTAAATCCTCTTCATTTGACATTTATTTTGGCTCCTTTAAATTACTGACTTTCTACCAGAATTTTAATATTTTGTGACATTAAAGCCAATCATTGGGATGGGATTTATATTATATCCTTGTCCCAAAACCAATTTTGTTTCTTTCCATTTAGAAAATTCCTTGCCTTCTTAGTTTCTTCTCCCTCCTAGGTGGTCTAACTCAATCCTTTATAACAAGAGTAGTAGATCTTCTTAAATACAAGTCATATTCTCTTATAATTGCTACACAGAGTAATTCTATCCAAATAGAAAGGGGGAAAAAGCACCATGGTTTATGTATTAGGTTATATACCAAATACTTCCTAAGAAATTCTGGCAAATGAAATAGAAATGATATGGTCTTGACAAGCTACTGAAAAATAGAGTAGAGATTCCGTGTCACCGCGTCTGGAACAGAAGCTGATAAATGCTCATCTCTGCTCCTCACTCACCTCATTGCTCCTCCTCAGCTTATTTTCTGTGGTCTGACTCGCCCGTAAGGCCTGTTGGGTTTGGCTCAAATGTTGCTTCAACTCTTCCAATTCTCCTTGTAGCTGGTGCTTTCCTGATGTGACCTACAGAGAGAAAAATAAGGCCAAATGTAGTTTTCTGCTGTTTACTTTGTAAATCATAATGTCATCTTGTATAATAAAAGAGTCACTAAATAAAAGAACAGGCCCTTGAAGTAGGTTGAGACTCTTGATGTGAAAGACATGGGTCCAACTGCAAGCTTCACAGTAGAGTGGTGTGATGTGACTGGCATGATAAGATCCATCTGGCCGATGGTTGTTAAGAGACTGAGGAAGAAGTGCAGAGCAGGGAGACAAGTAGGAGGCAAGAACAGTAACCCAGGTGGGAGATGACATGGTCTGGGGCCCTACACAGCCATAGACGTGGTGGAAGTAGTCACATTCCATGTAAAATACAGACAGAGATAAAGCCAGGAGTGTTCTTAGCAGGGAGGTATGTAGCACATGAAGGTTTCCTGGGGTAGCTGATGACACTCTACCCCAAACAGATAACGGATATAAGAGAGCATGCCCAATAATCATTTATCATTAATTATATATTCTATATACATGGCATTTTAAAACAAGAGTTTAAATGTGCAAGATTTCAGGACCAGATGGAGGTGTACATAGGTACTCGTTGCTTTCTGTCACAACCAAAAGAACACAACAACAAATTTACAAGAAAAACCAACCAAAAATGCCAGAAAATCAAACTGTATGGAAGTCAGACACCCAAAGAGCTAAAGAGGAAACATACATTCAGAATGCTAGGAGGGGCAGACATGGGCACCTGAGGTGGAGAAGACACATGGTAAGGTGGTAGCTGGAGGACCAGGTCAGCAAGGTGGTGGCTGGGGGACCTAGTGTTCCCATATTCGTGTGTGGATAAATTGGAAGAAACATCTGGGGAGCCACACAGACTGTGCAACCCTGGGTTCCAGTGCAGGGAAATGAACCCTCAAAACCTCTGGCATTAAAAGCGTTGGGAATGATTTTAGCACAGGAGACACTCCCAGCCTCACAGGAGAGGTCATTGCAGAGACCCACAAGGTACCAGAATGTACAAAAGCCCATACAACCAGGAATCAGCACCAAAAGGGCCAAGTTGGCTTGTGGAAAGCAGGGGAAGTGACTGGAAGCCAGCCAAGAGCCAAGCAGGCAGCACTGTTCCCTTTTTGAACCCCACTCTGACTTACAGTGCCACAGTGGAAGGACTGAGTTGTCCCATTCTGGTCAATACTGAAGGTTGGGCCCATTAGAACAAAACAAGCACTCTGAAACAAAACTTTGGCCAAGAGGAAAGAACACATCAGTTGTCCAAAAATAGAATGAAGGGATGAAGAGATAACCAACCAGAGCTGAAAACACTGGTAACTGGGATGCTCACACCAATGGTTGAGCATGCAGGCCAACAAGAGAAAGAAGTGAAGGCTATGCAAAGTGAAATAAAGGAGATATAAAAGGACTAACATGACAGGAATGACATTGGTACTCAAATCAAAGTTTCAGAGCAAACAGAAGAAGTAAACATTCAACCAAAATAGAACGAAGAAACAGGAATTCAAAAAATATGAGGAGAGGCTTAGGAACATCTGGGACATCTTGACACATTCCAACATTCAAATCACAGAGGTACCAGAAGGAGAAGAAGAGTAAGAAATTGAGAACTTATTTGAAAAAAAAATGAAGGAGAACTTCCCTAATGTAACAAAGGAAATAGACTTCCAGGAAGTTCAGGAAACTCCAAGAGTCCCAAAGAAAGTGGACCCAAGGAAGTACTCAACAAGGTACATCATAATTACATTACCCAAGATAAAAGAAAAGCAGGGAATTTTCAAAGCAGCAAGTTGAAAGGACATAGTAACCTACAAAGGAGCTCCCATAAGACCATCAGCTGATTTCTGGAAAGAAACCTTACAGGCAAGAAGGGGCTGAAAAGAGGAATTCAAAGTCAGGAAAGGCAAGGACCTATATCCAAGATTACTCTCTCCAGCAAAGTTATGATTTAGAAAGCAAGCATAGATAAAGTTTTTCCCAGATAAGGTCCAGTTAAAGGAGTTCATCACCACCAAACCCTTATTATATGAAATGTTCAAAGGACTTATCTAAGAAAAAGAAGATGATCAAAATATGAATAGTAAAATAACAATAAAGTCACAACTATCAACAGCTGAACCTAAAAATAAAAACTAAGCAAACAACTAGAACAGGAACAGAATCACAGAAATGGAGATCACACAGAGGGTTACCAGTTTGAAGGGGTCAGGCAGAATGGGAGAAAAGGTATAGGGAATAAGAAACATAAATGGTAGATACAAAATAGACAGGGGGAGGTTAAGAATAGTACAGGAAATGGAGGAGCCAAAGAAGTTATGTAAATGACCCACGGACATGAACTAAGGGGAGAGGGAATGCTAGAGGGAATAGGGGTGCCGGGTGCAGGTGAAAAAAGGGGAGAGAAAATGGGCCAGTTGTAATTGCAGAATCAATAAAAATATTTTAAAAAGGACTTTGAATGTGCTATATATAATGTACACACATATACCCATATACACATGGGTGTGTATACAAATAAATAAAGGTAGACTCGGCTGAGTGGTAATGACTCATTTGGAAGTATGAGAGAAAAAAGACAGGTGAAGATGACAGGTAACACTTGGCCTGAGCAATGTGAAGACCACAATTGACATGTCCTGAGATGAGAAAGTCCAAGGGAGGAGCAAGACTGAACAAGCAGCTCCAGTTCCAGTACTGACATGTGAAGTGTGAGATGCCTTTTAGAGATGCTGAGCAGAAATGTCAGATATACACTCATGAGTCTCAAGTTCAGGACCAATGCTCCAACTCAAGATATGAGCATGGCAGCCATCACCACAGAGAGAAAACCTAAAGCCACACAGCTGGATGACATCATTTTTGAAATGAGTGCTAAACAAGCAAGGGGATGTAATTTTCAGTGCTTTGAGTGTTTCAGGGCAAAATGACTTGGGAGATCTCCCACCTGGAGATATCCCACCCAGTTATCTGACCAAGAACCAGAATGTCAGAGAGCTCCATAGACCCTGACATCTGAGAACCCCACTCCTCACGCTCTCACTCACTCACTGTCCTCTTGTCAAAATGAGAGAAGCCAGACCCACACAGATTTCCTCTGTTCTCCTGTTTGAAAGTACAGAGGGTGAGGCTGGAGCATATTTCCCTCCAAAGCATCCCAGGTCAGCTGTGGGACAGAGCTAACATGTCCAAGGACAAGGAGAGGGAATGAAGTGAGGAGCACCTACTTTATCCAGCTCTGCCTGCAGGCTGTTGCGAGCGTTCTTGGCCTGCTGCAGCTCCTGTGTGAGTCTGCCTTTCACCTGTGAGCTCTCTCTGTACAAGATTTGGAAGGCACGCTGTTGACTGGAGAGCTCCTGAAAAGAGAAATGCATACTCTCAGCACTGATGATGGTGCACAGGCAGGTTCCAGGGTGACACAGTCATCCCATAGGATATGTGATGGCAGAGCCAGAGACAACAGGAAGCCTAGCTGACCATTCACTCAGTCATAAACATCAGCAGCCTGATGTTTATGTACAGGTCCCAGTCATCCAATCCTGGTTTCCGAGGGCCAGGACAGGAGCCCACCTGTTGACTGCACCACCACTATGAAATCAATCACCTCTGTTTGAAGCATCCAGGGGAAAAAGAGAGTAAAGCTGAGCTGCAACCATCACAGTTTAGCTTAGAAATCAAACACACTCATGAATGGAGCTTAAAACTATAAATACCTTACACCACTTCAGATTGACAATGATGCAAAGCATATGAAAACAGTGAGCTTAGATCAGTGCAAAAGTACACCAGAGTAACATTTGCAGGCACTTTCCCTTTGACATGTAAGTGTGCTTGTTTTCTTTCTTTCTTTCTTTCTTTCTTTCTTTCTTTCTTTCTTTCTTTCTTTCTTTCTTTCTTTTTTTGCCATTGGGTTTTGGGATTTTTTTTCCTATCATCTTAGTGCTACACCAGGTACTAGCAGCTTTGGCTAGCAGCTTTGGCTACTCATATTTTGGGCTGGGGACAATGCCTTTCTTTAAGGGACAGTCCTGTATTATAGGATGGTTACCAGCCTCCTGGCCCCTAGCCACTAAGTGCTGGTAGCCCCCCACTCCCCATCCCAGTTGTACAATAAATAAAGGTCCCCAGGTGTTGCTAACCATTCTCTGGGAAGAAAGATTTCACCCCTTTTTTTTCTGGCCAGATGGACTCAGTTGTTTGCAACATCATCCTATGAACCAAAGAGTTACAGGTTCAATTTCTGTTGGGACACATGCCCTGGTTATGGGTTTGGTGTCCAATCAGGGCAAAGGCAAGAAGGAACCAATCTGTGCTTCTCTGTCACATGGATGTTTCTCTCCTCTCTCTTCCTGTTACCCTCCCCCACCCTCTCTATACATCAATGGGCATGTCCTCACATGAAGTTTAAACAAAATCAGCCCTGATGGAAAACTGCCATTCTAGACTATAAAACCCATGGTCTTAAGTCTCCCCTTTCACCGAGGAACTAGCAGAATGTGTGGTATCTCAGTTACCTCAGAAATAATAGCTGCCATCTTTCAATACTTGTTCACCAGGGGGTCACTCTGTAAGTGATATAAGTGTCTAATTGCTAGCCTCTACACCTGAAGCTAATGGAAAACTAAATGTCAACCAGAATGAAAGCAAAATTTAATTACATTTAAAAATATGGAAATGCACAATTGGTGATGATTACTCCAGGATGCAGAATACCTTCCTTCTGGGTAATTCTCTGTGTCTTGCCTTGTGTGTGTAAGTTGTTCTGTGAGACACTCCATGAGCTAGTGGACAGTCAGTGTGTATGTGAGGCTGTGTCACACCCAGATGAGCTCCGATCTGCAGACACTCTCATTGGAAGTCCGCAGACCCTCCAACCATGGGACACACTGTCAGACCAACTTACCTCCTGCTGGCAGCTGTCCCTCCTCAGGAGCATCCTCAGCCCTTACCTGCCACCCATCATCTTTCCCCACTTATTTCATTGACTACTGTTCTAAAGTGTTTGCCAGCCCACAGGCTTTCAAAGCAGACAGGGAATGTCATACAATTTCCATCACAACAGAAAGGGTTCAAAGGAAGAAATGGGACCTCTTCCTACTGTGAACAACAATCTCAAATAAATCACAAAACATGGATGAAAAGGAACATTCTCACTGCCAGTTGCTTCTCCAATCAAAACCTGAAAGACTCAAAGTATGAAGGGAAACACATGGACTTTCTCCTCACACAGCATTTCCCTAGCAGAACTTACCAAGTGATGACACAGGGCGGCTCCTCCTCTCACTGAGGGTACTGAGACACCGCAGACAAATGCCTCATGGACCTGTGCACCTTACCTCTTGAAACTGTTTTCCTTTTAACTTGAGTTTCTGTTCCAGAGAACATCTGGAACTTTCTGCATTCTGTCGATAAAGGCTCAAATCTTCAGTCAATTTTTTCAGCTTTTGTTCCAATGCAGTATACTAACGACAAATAAAAATGTACAGTAGAAAAACAAAGTGTTCAAGGAAAGAAGTCATATTTCCAACATTACAAAAATGAGTCCCAAGTTCTGGTTCAGTTTATCATTGTGTTTTGACATTCTCATTTCATAAAATATTGGGTTTAAACTATTAGACATACAGGGAAACCACACTAGTGATTTTAGTACACACAACATTGATGTTTGGGATATAGGAGCAAGAATGTAAAGGCTTAGACCACTGAAATCCTTCCTCATGTGCACTGTGAAAAGGAACTCAGTGTGTCAGAAGCAAGGTTCATCGAACGTTTAGCTGCATTGGACAGATTAAAATGAAGTGATGGTTGTCGAAATTATAGTCTGTCAGATAATCAGATGGTTCCCGTTACTCTCAAGGGGTAGTCTGTTTCAAGCATATTACATTCTGTGACAAACTGTAAACATTAAAAGGCTTCTTTCCACACTGCTCTCGCTTTGCCATTTTAAATTTCTGGAGATTCACAGTGCTCCAGTGAATACCACACCTGGTTTTTAACCAAGCTGCCATGAGCAACACCAAGAACCTTCTTTTGTCTTTTCACAGAGCCTTCCTTCCTTAAAATCATCCTTTAAACATGAACTACATCAAAATTATGGATATTCCTCTCAAACTAAATGGAACCAAGTGGTCTGAAATCTTCAAGTGCTGAAATCCATTCCTCTCTCTTCCCCGTGGTGCCCACATCCTGAAACTGCACCCACAAAACAACTCTGAGAGCCCAGGGAGGAGTCAGAGTGGGTTTTGTGGGTGGGAGAGAACTGCCTGGTCCAGAATGAAATGTGCCCAATGGGGCAAATCCCTCTACTAATGTATTCTCCTGAGACACATCATAGTCCCATTTAGAACTATTACAAATAGTAGGGAAGTAAGAGAAAATTCATTAGAAAAACAGAACACTATGTAATACCTTGCCAGAATACCAGTCAAACACCAATCATTAACTAAGCAAAGATTGAAAGAGCAAAGCTGGTCATAAATGACCACCAGGTTTTACAAGTATCAGAAATGTCAAAATCTCAACTTCAAAACATAAAATATTAACCCAGTGGTTCAAATTAATGTCCACTGCCTTGGATATTAAGACACCTTTGTCATTATCCTTCATTTTCTTGAATTTCAAATCACCAAGGAAAAGTAGTATAACACATTATTTATAATAGGCGTGAATTCAGTAAACATTGATTGTATGCCTGCTAGATGTCCAACAATGTACTAGGTACTGGGGATACAGCAGTAAACAATTCAGATGAAAACCACTGCCCACTTAGACCAGAATTTTGGATGTCAGCCAATGTCAGGGGGAAAAACCCACACAGGGTGTGGTAGATGAATGAGCACTTGGCCCCCTCTGCTGGCCCCTCTTCAAACTGCAAGTCACTCCATGAAAGGATCCCAGAATCAACAATTTTTTCTTCCTAGAAACAGTGGGTTAAACAAGAGCTTTCAGGGCATTTTATTTATACTTGATTTAAAATTTAAAAAATTACATCCTGATATTGATGGTGCACAATCACGTCAGAGTAGCTAAGCACTGGGTGTCATGATGTCCCAGAACATTCTGAAAGAGTGTCCAGGGCTCAAGTCCCTGAATGTATGCAGCACAGGACCGTGGCACTGAATGTTCTGGGCATGAGGTTGTCACCTGTACACTGTGGGTGGTGAACTCCAGGCTTGGTGCAAGCCCCAAGACTTTGTTTCTATGTAACTTCAGCAGCTTTGTGTCCCATGTGGCTCATAAATGCTTAATAAAGAAGCATTCCAGACACAGCAGGTGTTCACTGAAGAACATGGCATTGACTTTGGTTCAGTGAGCTCCATTTCACTTAACAGGTGAATGTAATGGTAGTTCAGGGAAGAGCATAAACAGTGCACAACTTGACTTCAGCAACAGATTTGACCAGGTCATATTGTCCTTATAGGCAAGACAGGGAAAGGCACACTGAATTTTTAGTTAGGTGGATTGTAGTTCAGGGACAAATGAAATCATAAAGCATTGAATGAACAAGTTGGAAGAACCTGGAGGGATGACTAAGAGAAAGAAAGCAGAGCTGTGGTCTTAGCACTCAGCATTGTCCTACTCAAATATTAGGATTCACCATGCAGTTGGAAGAGACTTCAGCAGGTATGAAAGCTAGAACAAAGATTCAGCGCTCTTGTCACATCAAACCAACAACACAAAAGGTGAAAGGGTAAGTATGATTCTTATCCAGAGTAACAACTGAGCTGGCAGGAATGCAACTGAAAATGAGCTTCATGGACAAAGAGCTCAGTGTTACAATAACTACTAATATCAATATAAGTTCACCTGTTCAAACACTATGCTAAAGCCTTCATGGAAATTACTGCAATCTCTACAACAATCCTATGACACAGGCTACCTTAACATCGTTTTTAATGATTAGGCAACTGAGGCTCAGAACACCATACAACTTTGATGTAGCTCTAAGAAGCAATGCAAGCGGGAGGTCGGAGAGCCAGAACTGAAATCCAAGTCTTTTTAACTTGGAAAACCAACTCAGACTGCACAAGACAATGCATATATTGCTCAAGGCTGGCCACAGTCCCTTTGACCCTCCAGTGCACCCTCGTCCATCTGATCGGTACCTCTCAAGAATTGCTCTGTGCAAAGCACTGCACTAGCAGAATGTCTGAAAATGAACCCAAACTACCACTTCCAGAAAGACAAGCTAGATGTGCATTTCCCTATTCCTCCCATCAAGAACAACTAGCAATTCTGGCCATTACATCAAAACAAGCATAAGAAAGCTCTAAAAGGAGAGGAGATTGATTGACTTCGGACTTTGGGCCCGGGGGGAAACTTCATGGATATAAATAATACCCTGAGGCAGTACCTTCCAGGAATGTCCAGGAAAGCAAGACATTCTCAGGGAAAGGAAAACTAAGACAATCTGTGGCCGGCAGAAGAGTTACAGAAAGTTCTCTGTACAGGAAATGATGAAAGGACGGAATTGGAAGGGAACTGAAAAAAAAGAGGAAGGAAGCATATATCAATATAATAGGCTTTCCTTCCCTTCTTCAGTTTTCTCAACTGTGTTTGACAGTTGCAGCAAAAGTGAAAATGTTGTCTGAAACAATTCCACATAGATGTAGAAAAAATACTTAAAATTCCATTAGAAATAGAGTAAGATAACAAATGAATAGAGAAGTAAATTTTCTATAATTTATTACGGCTGGTAGAATGACAACACCAACAGACAGTGATAAGCTGTGTGTACTGATGATGGAATGTCTAGAAAATCACTGTAAAGGCTCTACAAAAAGTACATTCAAAAACACTATAGCTAAACAATAATGGAATTTCAAAATATGTACAACTAACCCTCAGAAAAGCAGGAAGAAAGAAAACAGATGGAAAATGGAAAGAAAAAGAAAACAAAAAATCAGATGGCAGACTTAACCATGGACTATCACAGATTACATTAAGTGCAAATAGTCTAAATTCACTAATGAAAAGAAAGATATTCAAAGAGTGGATTAAAAAATACACCCAAATGACTTCCGGCCAAGATGGAGGTATAGGTAGACATGCTGTTCCTCCTCGCACAGCCAAGATAGAGACAACAACAATTTAGAAGCAGAATAACAACCAGAACTGACAGAAAATTGATCTGAATGGAAGTCGAACAACCAAGAAGTTAAAATAGACATGTTCATCCAGATCAGTAGGAGGGGCAGAGTCAGGAAGCCGGGCACGGGTCATGGTGTGAAGATCAGAGAGCCAGAGAGCATTGGGACTGGGCACATAAGGCATCTGGGGCACTCAAGACCACAGTGGGTGGACCCTGATCGAGAAAAGGGCAGCTGGCAGACCCAGCGAGGCAGCGATTGCGAAGCAAGGCTCTGAGCACAACCCAGGATCCCAGTGCTGGGAAATAGAGCCTTGGGGCACTGATCGAAAACACCTGTTGGGGGTAGAGTGGCAGGGAGAGATTCCCAGCCTCACAGGAGAGGTCCTTGGAAAGTCCCATCCACACGGGAATTGGCACCAGAGGGGACCAGTTTTCTCGGGGGAAGCAGCGAAAGGGACTGAGGTCTGACAGAGAGCAGAGCAAGAGCCGTTGCTCCCTCTTGAACCCCACCCCCACATACAATGTCACAACCCAGTGACTGGGGTACCCCTCCCTGGTGAACACCTAAGGCTCTGCCCCTCATACATAACAGGTATGACTAGACCAAAGGGGAGAGAAAAAAAAAGATGACTCAAACCAAATGAAAGCCTCACAACCAGTACTTTTAAGCAACCGAGAGATAGCCAAACTATCAGATGCACAGTTAAAAGCACTGGTGATCAGGATGCTCACAGAACTGGTTGATTTTGGTTGCAACTAGAAGAAAAAGTGAAAGCTATACTAAGTGAAGTGAAGGTAAATGCACAGGGAACCAAACAGTGATGGAATGAAAGCTGGGTCTCACATCAATGGAGTGGACCAGAAGGAAGAAAAAAACATACAACCAGAAAAGAATGAAGAAATAAGAATTCAAAAAAACGAGGAGAGGATTAGGAACCTCCAGGACATCTTTAAATGATCCAACATCTGAATTATAGGGGTACCAGAAGGAGAAGAGGAAGAGCAACAAGTGGAAAACTTATTTGAACAAATAATAAAGGAGAACTTCCCCATTCTAGCAAAGGAAATAGACTTACAAGAAGTCCAGGAAGCTCAGAGAGTCCCAAAGAAGTTGGACCCAAGGAGGAACACACCAAGGCACATCATAATTACATTAGCCAAGATTAAAATGAAGGAGAGAATCCTAGAAGCAGCAAGAGATAAGGAGACAGTTACCTACAAAGGAGTTCCCAACAGACTGTCAGCTGATTTCTCAAAAGAGACCTTGCAGTCAAGAAGGGGCTGGAAACAAGTATTCCAAGTCATGAGAGGCAAGGACCTACATCCAAGATGAGTCTATCCAGCAAAGCTTTCATTTAGAATGGAAGGGCAGATGAAGTGCTTCTCAGATAAGGTCAAGTTCAAAGAGTTCCTCATCACCAAGCCCTTATTATAGGAAATGTTAAAGGGACTTATCTAAGAAAAAGAAGATAAAATAACATGTATAGTAAAATGACAGCAAACTCACAATTATTAACAACCACACCTAAAACAACACAAAAACAAACTAAGCAAACAACTGGAAAAAGAACAGAACCACAGAAATGGAGATCACATGGAGGATTAGCAACAGGGGAGTGGGAGGAGTGGGGGGAAGGTACAGAGAATAAGTAGCATAGATGACAGATAGAAAATAGACAAGGGGAGGGCAAGAATAGTATGGGAAATCTAGAAGTTAAAGAATTTATGACACATGGACATGAACTAAAGGGGGGGAATGTGGGTGGGAGAGGGTTGCAGGTTGGAGGGGGATGAAGGGGGGAAATGGGACAAATATAATAACATAATCAATAAAATATATTTTAAAAAATACACCCTAATGTATACTGTCTACATCAAGCTCACTTCAAGTATAATAATATAAATAGACTGATAGTAAAAAGACAGAAATAAATATCACAGCAACATTAATCAATGGAAAGCCAAAGTGGCTATATTACTATCAGATAAGGTAGACTTCAGAATACAGGAAATTACCAGAGACACCAAGGGTACTATATAAGGGTCAATCCACCCAGAGGTCATAGCAATCCTAAATGTGTATGCATCTAACAATGGAGCTACAAAATATGGGAAGGAAAAGCTGATAAAACTGAAAGGAGAAATAAACAAAGGAACAATTATGGGGTGCTTTCAACATCCCATCTCAACAATTGATAGACCTAGACAGAAAATCAGCAAGGGTTTAGAATTCAGCAATACCATCAACCAATAGGAGATACTGCATTTTAGAACCCTTGACCCAATGAAAATATGCATTTTTCCAAGTGCCCATAAAACATATATCAAAATAGGCCATATCCTGGGCCATAAAACAAACCTTAACAAATTTTAAAGATTGGAGATCCTAGAGTATGTTCTTTGGACATAATGGAGTCAAATGAAAAATCACTAATGGAAAGAGGAAAATCTCCAAACACTTGGAAGCTAAACAAATTATTTCTAAAGAATACATGGGTCCAAGGAAAAAACATTAAATGCATTGAACTGAACAAAAAGTAAAATACAATATATCCAAATTGTAGAACACAGTTAAAGCAGTACTGAGAGGGAAATTTATAGCATTAAATGCTTCCATGAGAAAAGAAGAAAAGTCTCACATTAACCATCTAAATACCCAACCTCAACAACCTAGAAAAACAAGAAGAAAATAACCCAAAGCAAGCAAATGAAAATAATCGAACAAAAATCAATGACACTGAAAACAGAAAAATAAGAGAAGCAATGAACCAAAGAGCTGATTTGTTAGAAAAATCAATAAAAGAACAATGAAACTGGCAAATCTTTAGGAAGACTGACAATGAGAAAAAGGAGGAGATACAAATGTCTGCATACCACCTGACACACAGGCATCAAAAAGTATGGAAATACTGCAAAAAACTCCACATACATGAATTTGACAATTCAGTGAAATTAATGATTTCCCTCCAAAACACAAACTATCCCAACTCATTCAATATGAAATAAGTCATTTTAATAGCAATGTCAATATTTTAAAGTTGAACTTGCAATTTTAACACTCTCAAAACAGAGATCTCGAGGCCCAGATGGTTTCATGGAGAATTCTACAAAATGTATAAAGAAATAACACAAATTCTACAGAATCTCTTCAAAATAGAGAAGAGGAGGAAATGCTTCCCAGTTCATTTTATGGAGTTAATGTTACTGTAATGATCTCTGATACAAATACCAAAGACAAAAAGAAGAAAGAAAATCGCTGAGCAATATACCTCATGAATATTGACACAAAAATCCTTAACAAACTATTAGCAAATAAAGTTCAGAACTATATCAAAAGAATTATACACCATGGCAAGCAGTACTTATTCCAAGGATGCAAAGCTCATGCAAATATTTAAAAAGCAATAGTGACAAGGCATTATTTCATAAAACTCAGTATGAATCTTCAATTATCTTAAAATGTAAAAGATTGTTTTTCACAAGATAAACTCTTCCTACAAGAAATATGTTGGACATAGGGGTAGGGGTAGATACTACATTGGTGTTTACCTTCTGCCTTAGAAATTTCTAGAGTTTATTAGAAGTCAATTCCTTAAGTCTGACAGGACTATGTTTGCAAGTTTCTCTGTGATTCTGACAATGAGCCAAGTGTGGGAACCCCACAAACAAGGGGATGCCTGGAGAAAAGATCTCACTGCATCAAGAGCAGAGGGAAGGAGCTCACAGGAAGAGAAGCATGGCAAGGGCATTGCAGAAGGAGAGCATGCCAAGCAGAAGGAGCCTGGGCTCAGAGAGAGATTAGGTTCATGACACATCCAATAGGTATGGGTGGCCCCAGAAAATAATTCCTTTTTTCCTGCACTTGTTCTCAATACACCATGCTGTCTGTGACCTCTATATCGGTGTCCCACCCACATTAGGGTGAAGATCCATGAGGCCATTGACTTTTGTCTGATCCCTCACTGCTCCATCCCCAGGTCTACAAGAGGGCCTGACACATTCAGCAGTCTTCATGTCTTTGTCAAATGAGTCTGTGAGCAAATGACTATGGGAAATAGAAAAGCAGAGAGATAAGTTGGAGCCAAAGCAGCAACCATTCCTCCTAACCCCTCTAAAATACCCTCCAGTAAAAGTCCTTTGTTGGAGCTTTAAGGTTAAATGGATACTGGATCTCAATAGTCAATCAATTAATTACATTCTATCATAATTGCTAAACATCTTTCAAAGCTCCATGACTTTAAGTCTCTTGTATGGGCCAGAAAATGTGCCCACTGCTGCATATCCATGACCTTTAATCTTCACCCTCTGAGATGTCAGAGGTGAAGGATCTGCTGAAGTCCCTTGGCTGGGAAATGTGCAGTCCAGGACTGACCCCTCATACCCCAGCTCTAAAAGAACTTACTAGTTCTATGGCACCAATACTGCCTAGAATACATGAAGAAGGTTCATTACACCATTTACCTCATCAATTTAAGCATCAAGTATGGTTTCCCAGAAACTGCATGGACAAAAGTGGACATTTTGAAAAAAATCATGAAAAGTCAAGTACCTTGGTTGATGCCTGGTCATACTGTGCTGTCAGTTCAGCCCTACTTTTATTCAAAACTTTCTCTTTTTCATTTAATTCCATTTTTGTTTTGTCCTGTTGGAGCTGGAGTTCTGGCCACTGATTCACTTGGACTTTCATTTCTTTCTCGTGTCCTGGCAGTTGTAGTTCCAACTCACCAGCCTGGCTCCTTAGCTCTTAAATAGCAAACAAAACCCGCACTTCCATTAACATCTGCTTTTCACATCAAATTTACAACTACATTCAGAATGTATTATTTAGGTTACTCTGCTCTGAAATCTTTGATCAGACAAATAGAAGTCAAAGCACATTAAACACAGAAGCTACTCTTATTGGATTTAATTTCAATGTGTAGTTTCCATTGTTATTTATACTCAAGTGTCCTGTAGAAAGCAGGAGAAACCAATTTTCTTGTTATTACAGAAAACTTGAGGGAGAAAATGCTTTCCTAAAATGGTGAATATTATTGGACTGAGGCTGCAAAAAGTGCATCACCTATAAAACCTTTCCTTCGGTCACCACTTGGTTTCACACTGGCAGACTAATACTTGTTTTCTGAGGACATCAAAGAAATAAGTGATGATCCCTGAAAACTTCACCCTCCCACATCTTCCAGTAGCTTTATCTCCAGTAAAGATCAAGGCAGTGTGAATCTCCTCTACTGCCAAAGTTCACCACACATTTTTCTTGATGTCCCCCCCCACATACACACAATATTGGTCCCAATGGTACTGGCAGTGTGAGAGTTCTCACCAGTGAACACCGATGATCATTTTGGATATATCATAGCACTGGCTATGATCCTAGTCTGCAGAGTAGAGTCCAAACCACCACCTGGTACCCTTGGCTGTCAGCTGCAGCCTGGGACAGTGGCCAAGGTCACAGGTTTGTTCCCATATGGGCAAGCAGCTTGCCTGCACAGAGCACAGCTGTTCTGCACACACATGCCACACCTCTGGCCAAAAGTGGCCAGATGCAGGCTTGTTTCACGGGGCACAAAAGGAGCCAGAGGAGAAGGCTGAGGAGTGTCAACTGTAACCAACCTACTCACCCTGCTTCTGCAGGACAAGTCAAAGGCATCCATCCTACCTTTGAAAGCTTCAAGGTCCCAGCTTATCAGGACAAATAAAGGTACCCTCCAAAATTGTGATATCTTTTCTCATTCTCAAAAAGACAGTATTTCCACATCACCAGCCTGGGATGCTGACCATGGATGTGGCTAACAAAACCCATAAGCACTTTCTAGGACTACAAATGCCTGGAATGACTTCTCAAATTATCTCAGGAAAATGGAAACCTGATTGAGCTCAAAACATTACCTTGACTCTGGGCATTTCGTTGATCCCAAAGTTGAGAACTGCTAGCATTATCACAGAAGCTGCTATCAGCACCTCTTTGCCCTACTTGCAAAGTTGATCTACTACTCAGGGTCACTTCCAGTTTCTGGGAGAAGTGAGATGCAGAGTAACCTCTGCTGATGGGAGTCTGTAGAGCATCAGAAGAAAGAAGACTTGGGGTCTGTTCTTGTTGCCATGGGAACACAGACCAGGAAGCCTGGTGTTGGCCAATGTTCAGGTGTTTCATGATGTTTTGTGCAATAACCTGGCTGGCTTTCTGTAAAGACAGAAACTCTTTAGTGTCCTTGAGAAATCATAGTATTCAAGACTCTTTTCAAGCAGAACATAAAGCCATGTCAACAGGTTAGCATTCCCACTGGGTACCAGGAAAGAACTTTCATCAAGTCAAGGGAACCAATAAGACCCAAGGCCCAGGGAGATATTCTTATAGTCGGACTTCAGCATTGAACGCTTAAGCCAGCACTGCTGAGGCCCAATCTGTTCCATGTGGGCTCAGTTTTTGTATCTATTCTACATCCCTCAAGTACTCCATTAAACACACAAGTGCCAATTTGAATCATGAAATTTGCTTTTCCTCTACCTGCCCTTTGTCACCACCAAAACCCCCACCCTCTGTAGCTTTGCGCAAAGAGAATCAAAATTCAATATCAGCCCTGGCTGGTGTGGCTCAGTGGCTGGGGTGCTGGCCTGGGAATCGAAAGGTCACTGGTCCAATTGCCAGTCAGGGCACATGCCTTGGTTGCAGGCATGTGAGAGGCAACCGATCACTCTATGTCTCACACATGCAGGTTTCTCTCCCTTTCTTCCCCCATCCCTTATCCTCTCTCTAAAAGTAAATTGATGAAATCTTAAATTTGTTTTGATATTAACCTACAGAGCTCTTTAAAAAATCTCACTTTATACCATATCACACCCCACCAAATGTCCTATTAAGTATCTTGTGTTACATAATAGACATTTGTGGATTTGTTTAATGTCTTGAATTCTTCTCTTTTCCTTTCCACCTGCATTCTGACAAGACATGGCTGGAGGTGCTACATTTCATTCTTTACCTAAGTGCTTTTCCTGCCACAGGGAGAGGTTTAATGGCAAAAAAAGAATTAAAATTGTTCAATCTCTAATGTGGGCTTTTGATCCCCAATATTTAATGTATCTACTTGGAAACTCTGCCTTCCACTCTTTGTGAAATTGTGCCATCTTATCAAGTTCTTGTTTAGCAGAAATACACCATTAAAGCCCAAATGAATTTTTTCAAAAAGATAATATCATGGGAGTAAACATGTAAAGAAAAATTCTATAGATATTTGTATTTTCAGAGTCAGTCCCTAAACAAGAAGGAGGGGTTTCTAAAACATGCATTTTGTTTATTTTGTTGATATTAAGCAAATGTCTTTATCCACTTCTCTCTGCTCATTTATGCACATCAAAATGGAGTTTAAAACCCTTGTCAGCAATGTCATTAAAGGAACTGGGGAGATGATGGAAAACATTGTCCCCTGAAATAAGCGTTTAATAAATAAGGATCCTCACAACCCATGTCCCTGGCAGCAGGCACCACAATCCATCAGAAAAACTGCATACGGAGCCATTTCCTCCAGGTGACAAAGCCAGTGTCAGGAATGAGTGTGGTCCAACCCTCTCCAAACATGCTAATTATCATTAGATCTTAATAGGGAAATAAATATATGGCTGCAGTTTCTATGGAATTTGAGGAACATTTAATATTTAGGGGTAAAGGAATCTCCCCACTCTATTTTATTCACTCATTGCCTCTTTCTTCAATTAAGAAATATCATAACCAGCCCTGGCTGGCATAGCTCAGTGGATTGAGCGTGGGCTGTGAATCAAAGTGTCGCAGGTTCGATTCCCAGTCAGGGTACATGCCTGGGTTGCAGGCCATGACCCCCAGCAACCACACATTGATGTTTCTCTCTCTCTCTCCCTTCCCTCTCTAAAAAAATAAATAAGTAAAATTTTTTTTAAAAAAAGAAATATCATAACCAGCCCTGGCCAGGTGGCTCAGTTGATTGGAGCATTGTCCCATTCACCAAAAGGTTGCAGGTTCAATTCCTGGTCAGGGCACATACCTGGGCTGCGGGTTTTATCCTGGTCAGGGTGTATATTGGAGAGCAACAGATGGAGAGACTGAGGGAGGACCAGATAGAGGAAGGAAGATGGAAGGAAGGAAGGAAAAGAGGAAGGAAGGAAGGAAGGAAGGAAGGGAGGGAGGGAGGAAGGAAGGAAGGAAGGAAAGAAATATCATAACCAATGTATGAGGAACTTTATTTTTTCAGTGGAAGGAAAATGCACCAGCTCTCTGTCAAGCAGATTTTTCTCTATCACTGTTGTGGCTTATATGAAAGCACTTTCTCAACTGCACACTGCTATAAGGCCTATATATAATTAATTTATCTTTGCCCACAAGGCTTTCACCTCTGCCTCTATTCTTTTCCATTCTTCAACTTCTTCATCATATTTTTATTTTTGATCTTCATGTTTGGAACCTAAACACAGACAAGGAGATACAGATTTACTTTGATCATTGACTTTGTCAACTCACAGATCATCATTACAATAGGTAATTCAGAAATGAGTATTTTAGTACAGCAGAAAGAACACTTCAGTTAGGGCAACAGATATTGGTCAAATTCTTCAAAGATCAAAATCCATGGAAACACGAGTGTTTTGAATGTTCAGAAATGAAATTCTTTTTGAAACACACCACAGAAGGATAAAGTAAAAAGTGTAGGCTGGCCAATAAGTCTGCTTCTTTGAATGAGTTTCTGCAAAAATCTGCAAAAGGCTGGCAAGAGGAAAGACACTGAAGTCATTAACGTCCCTGAAAATGGCTACAAGAAAGTTTCATGGTGGGATGCATTTTCCTAAGACATGAACTAAATTTTTGAAGCTTCCCTAGAACTGGTCCAAACAACTTGGTGGAATTTCTAAATGTAAGTAAAAAAAAAAATTTTCAGTGAAAACCATAGTCTTACTAACCTGATGGCTGAACAGAGTTCAACAGAGGTACCAATATACAGGTTACAGCAAGTAGCTGCAGTTTTTGAGTGCCCAGATTAGAAATTGAATTCAGAGCCGAGTTAATTTATTTCTTTGGCACAATTGAAATTGAAATCTCACTAGAAGAACTTTGGATATGAAGGGGAAAACTCCTTACCGCTATGATACTGACTTGGTGTTATTGGAGTGGTAAACAGTTTTGGTGGTGTGTCACATGCATTCCCAGAGACATCTGCAGGCCATGCAGCTTTCTGGCTTCCTTCAAGTTCAGATTTACAGCTGTTAGAAAAGGACACAGGAGGATGCCAAATCAAAGCAAAAGTGACAGAATAGCAACACCATACTGTTTCCAGAGAGGCCTCAGCTTACAAAATTCACCATGTCAGAACTCTTACCACTTCATTTACCCAATACACGTGTGACAGACATAAGCTCAGTCACCTGTCTTTACAGGGACTTAGACTAATTAGGAAAACAGAAATAAACCAATAATTACAATGTCATGAAGGTTATAATGAACACCTATAATAGCCCCACAGAGTGCAAGGAAGAGTTGGGAGGTTGGAGATATATTCCAAATCAATTTTATATTCTAAGCCAAAGAGAGAGACAGGGATATAAAAGAACCCAGAACTTCAGAAACATAGGAAAAATCTGTAATCCCTGAAGCATGGGTTAAAAAATCACAGAACTGGATGGCATTACTTATGTTATGAAGTCATAACAAAGCACAGATGTGATCTATGTACCACGTATTTTATGACATTTTATTAACTAATTAATTAATTTATTTATTTAGTGTGCGTTCAGGTAACAGTTTTAAAACACATATAATAATCAAGTTAACATAATGCATAAAAATATGGTGAAAACAGTTACAAAGAAATGGGGGAAGTAAGCTATATATTACGTATATGTGCAGAATATCCCTACAGTTTAAGTTCTGAAGACCTTTCAGAGTCAAACAACCTAGAAGAAGATTCAATGCTTGCAAGTCTCCAAAGTCTGACTTTAGCTTAATATAATGAATGCCCTATTAGAATGGCTAACATGCACCATTTTCTTGGGCATGCAGGCAGTCCTCCAAGGAGAGAGTGAAGACAGTGCCTGAGTGCCCCAGCTACCCATTTGGATGAATGTGTCTACTTTAACTCCTTGGTCATCAAACTTCCATACAATTTGATTTTCTGGCAGTTCGGGTCCTTTTGCCTTTCAAATTTGCTGTTGTGCTTCTTTTGGCTGAGTGAGGAGGCCAAGTATATCTACCTATGCCTCCATCTTGGTGGAAGTCTTGCAGGTGAATTCTGAAGGGCCTTGAAAAATTGGTGTTTCATTTCCATCTCAAAATTCAACTTCTACCCCACCCCCTTTTCCTATTCTTTCATTAAAAAAATAAAAGTTCATTTATTTTAAATAGTAAAAAAAAGTATACACCACTATCATTTTTTTTAAAAACAATAGTTTCTTCTTTCTCTTAGAGACAAAAACACACACCAGTACTACCATAAAAGCACTAAAATAAACTGTTTTTGACTAGGTTTGACAACATGAGGTTGCCAACCTTATGTTTTTGATCAGCCTTTCAAATGGTCCAACTGAACTTGCTCGAGACTTTCCTGAGACATAGCCGGTGGCTATTGATGGAGAAAAGAAGCTCCTGCCCTGCACTGGAAGGTCATCAGTGAGAACTTCAACTCTATACTCAACAGTTTGTGTGGTCTCATTATTACACTCTTTAAAAGTTCTTACACTAAAGACAGCTATACTTTTAATGGTTGTTACAGTCTGAAGTTTATATACCTTATAAACTTTTAGGAACATCTATATCCACATTACAAAATAAGAATATTTCAAACTCAATGTGCTACAGGGGTATTCTGACCCCATGAGGACAGTGACAATGGATAACAATGATAATAGTAATGCTGACATTTAACAGTTGCTCTGTGCCACGTACAACCCTGTGCAGTGTAAATCTCACAAATATTGCTACCAAATGGCACTTTGCAATGAAATATAGGGATGCATACAAAAGTGTCCTGTTCTAAAATGCTAAATATACAAATGTTTCTGTCTAAGTTATGAAAACCAGTATTTCTAAAACCATTCCTAAGTTATGAAAAGCAGTATTTCTAAAACCAAAGCTAAAATATGCTTTCCAAAGAAATGAATATTTCAGCATACTGAAGTGAGCTTCCCACTTTCCTCGTACTTGTTTTTCAAAATGAATGACTATCATTCACTCATTCATTCAACAAATATTTGAGGACCTACAATTGCCAGCTGCTGAGGATACAGTGACGAACAAGATAGACGAGGTCCCTGTTCTCATGGAATGTGGTAGGGCAGACAATTAACAAGCAAACAAAACACTCCACAAGATACAAGTTGATTCCTAATATGCAATTGAAAGATAGCCACCTTCCTACATGGATAGCAAATAAAATAAGAAATAGATCTCTGAGCCTAAGAAAACATCAACTAAATGCAAGGTGGAATCCTAGGTCAGATTCTGGAACAGAAAAAAGACATTACTGGAAATACTATTCAAATTCTCATTGACTCTCTAGTCATCAGCATTGAATCAATGTTGATTTCTCCTTTGGTCATTGGACTTTGGTTGTATAAATGTTAACAGTTGTTTCTGTAAGTCTACAGTCATTTGCAATATCCTTTTTCAAATCTATGGATGTGCATTTGCAGTCTCTGCAATGGAACCATTTCCTAAAGTACTTTTTGCTTTTAGCTTCCATCATTCCCATTATTTGGACAAAACTCCTCTCTTAGAACAAGAAGATACCATTCATGAACTAGCAGTGTTTAGGCCCCACTAAATTTATTTTGATAATGCCTCTAGTGTTTTATAAGTGGAAAAATAAGTAATAAGCACTTTTTTACTGCTTCAATAGGACACTGAAACTGGCAAATTGACTAAGGAATGCTTAAGCTCCCTCCCAGATGGAAATCTCAGGAGGAACCTCTTCTTCACTTTGCTTCCCTCCCTCCTTTTCCAGCTCAGATGTCACCACCCAGGATTTTAATCACTCTCTTCCCAATATCCTCAATCATTCCATGTCTTCTGTCCCAATGCCCTGGCCAAAAACAATCCTAAATCAACCCTCCTGTCCACCTTCTCAGCACTTATATCCCAAATGCTAAAGAAAAATAAATCATACATCTCTATAGATGGGTCCCACTAGAAATTCCTTTCTCATCTCCAACCACAACTGGTTGGAGGATGGTTGTGGTACTATTTACTACTGTATCACATGGTAGCACAGTGCTGGATCGTGAAACTCAATGATCATGGAATGAAGGAATGAGTGAAGGGAGCAACTGTTCAAGAAATTTCTATAGCACTGAGTTATGCACTGATAGGAGTCAAGTATGTCAGAATCAAGTTTCCTTAGATCATTATTGTTTCTACTTGGAAAAAGAAACCATTCCATTGTGTAATAATTATATCATTCAAGGAAAAGATAAATGCATCTCATGAATGTACACACAGATATCCATTTAAACACCATCCAAACAATTACCTGTTCAGTTCCTGCTCCAATTTCTCTATTTGTTTTTTGGTTGAACTCAGTTGTCCTTCTTGGATAGTCACTTGTGACTCCTTGACTTGAAGTTGGTGAGAGATCTTCTGCTTAGCCTTCTCCAGGTTTTCACATATTTCCATCAAGCTTTGATTCTCCTTCTTTAGGGTTATGGCCTCCATTTCTTCATTCTCAACCTTGTGGGGGTTGTTCAAAAGGAAAGAGTTCTCTTACTGTGTGAATTTCCCAGGTATTCTTTGAAAAATGGAGCCTAACATGGATGGCCCATTTTCTGAGAGAGGGCTGTAATCACCCAGATATCAATACCTGCTGAATGCACATATTTCTAGGACTGCACTTTAAAGTCTCCAGAGAGAAAAGTTCAACAAAGTCATGTATTGTTTATCTTGGCTCAGGCTACACATACCCATGCTAGAAAGAGAGGTTTTAGTATGCATTCAAGAATTAAGAAATAAATACAAATGAAAATAAGCCCTGTAAATCTCCCTTTGCAGTTCATTTTCAAGTTGGGCTGCTAAAGCCAGTAAGTGTAAGGAACTGGAAAATCCTCCCACTAGCAAAGACTGTCCCTAGAAGCAGTGACTGTATCTCTAGTACAGTAGTTCATGACATGGTAAGAAAGAAGCATTGTTGAAGTTTTCCTTTACTATTCCTGAAGAGATGAGGTCTGGGGATATCAAAGTGAAAAGCCCGCTCTCAAAAAGTGACAGCCATTTAGACCACAAAGTGTTCTCTACTGTCCCCTCCACAATGCTGGCAGGCAAGCAGAAAGGAGGATAGAGGATGAAGAATACGAGGTAGTTAAAATATCTCAAAAAAGACCCTGACTGGTGTGACACAGTGGGTTGGGCATTATCCCATGAAAGAAAATTGCCCCGGGTTCAGTTCTTGGTCAGGGTACATGCCCGGGTTGTGGCTTCATTCCCAGGTCAGAGTGCATACAGGAAACAACCAATCTATGTTTCTCTCTCAGAACAATGTTTCTCTCCTGCTCTTTCCTTCTCCCTTCCCCTCTCTGTAAAACTCAAGAAATGATATCTTTTTAAAAAAGGAATCCTGAAAGGAGACAGATCGTTACCCCCTAAGGGGAGCAAAACCATTTTTCCCTAAATTGAACAGGCCAAGGGGAAATAACTGATGCAAAAAAATGAGTGGACTGTTGTAAACCCCAGCTTTTCAGGGCTACCTTCTGTGTTTGCTTTTGCAGCACGGCCTCCAGAGTTTCCACTTGAAACTGCCTTTGCTGCCTTTCTTTCTTCAGCTTGTCCAGCTGTCCTTCAAGCTCATGGATTTTCTGAAGAGCTCTGGTGGGCAGCCCTTCTTTCCAATCTCCTAACGCCCAGCTCATTTGCTCTCTTTGATTTGTCATTCAACACAGTTGTGAATAAACTGAAAAGAATAACCAGACTGTTAGGCTTAACTAGAGTGCAAGAACACTGAAAAGTCTCAGAGAATAATGAGTGTACAGAATCATTTCTATCACCAAGATTGAAAATTACTTTTTTCACAACATAATGAAGCATACAGAACATCTGCCTTCCCATCCTCTGAATGGTGACTACCAATAACACTGATGGGGAAGTATGTCATATGCTAGTTTGGCATACCCTTGCTTTCTCTTTGTCTTAGTTCCCATTTTTGACTTCTTAGAGGACTACCTGCTCTCTACTGATCAGTTTGTTTCCATTATACAAAATATGACTATTTGGCCATGAGGTGTTGGGTGAAATAGGTCCTATAAACAGATAAAATATGCAAGCTTTCTGTAAATACTCTTCTTTCCCCTCTTCACGTCCACTGCCTTTTGGTTGCTCTTCCTCTGGGAGGTCCACCACCTGGTCACATCTCCTGCTCACAGTCTCTCGTGACACAAGAACCAACTCACTTCCCAGTAGCTTTCATTTGTTGAATTAATGCATGAATGAACAGAGCTATATCACTACAATTAGTACTAAAGTCACTGCAAAATGCAGTCAAGTCTCGCTGCTCACAGATCTTGACCAGGAAACAGGCATATAATCTCAGTGATTCAAATCCCACCTCAGTTGTCTACAAGATCTATGACTTTGGGCATGCTATTCAACTGCTCTGTGCCTTGGTTTCCTCATTTTCACAATGGGGTGTAATTATGGTGGCAACTACCTGAAGTCTCAGAACACTTTTCCATTTCTCTCTTTCAGCCTGTGGTACTAAGAGGCAAGTGACCTACCTCCTTCTCAGCCACATCTTAGGACATTTAAATCAGCTGGGAGAAAAAGCAAGGCAATGGTTCTTCATTCATTAGCCTTTAGCATTTACGTGGGAAAAGAGCACTCATTTTCCAGTTCCTTTGGAAATGGGGATGAGAATGAAGTCCCTAAATGAATTCCAAAGCCACTTTAGTAGTTTGTTTGAATTGTCTCTTCAATGAAATTTGTTATCAGAACAACTATTAAATAGTAGATGAAGGTACTAAGAACAATAACAAGGATTTTAAATTACTAGGAGAAGCAAAGATCTAGGAAAACAATTTATTTATCAAGCTTTGGCAGGCTGTGTTTTCTCTGCCAGTATTTTTTTTCTCCCAGATGACAGTTCTTTGAACAGAGCATATTACACTCCACTTCCATTTCCCCCCATATCTCCTGAAGGACTCTTCAAGCCTCTCAGCCAACAAGAGGCAATTTGCACTGTCCCAATAGACTGCTCTGTCCATTCCAATCTACCCATAGCTTGCTCATTCAGGGATGACCATATGTACCCCAGAGGCACACACTGGAACTGACCTCAAGAATTCTGCCAGTCACTGAAATTATTACATCAAGATGCTATGGGCAAGAAAATATTAAAAGGAGCAATTTTGACAGTTGACAGAGATGAGCTTAGGGAATTGGCAAGGATGCTCTGGCAAGTCGGATGCTTTTCTATTCCAAAATGAAGGACAGAGCTATAAAGAAGTGGTTAAAGCAATTAGTAGACCCAAAGTAGTTTGTGATTAGAGCAGACTTTGACTGCTTAAAGCATCAAGAATCTGCATGGAGCCACTGGGGGAAATGAGTCAAAGAATTCATCAACCTCAAAAGTAAGATGTGAGGGGTAAAGGATTGAGGGGGCACGGAGGCATGTTGAAGAGACACCCTGGAGGTCAAGGTTCCACCAAAGGGATTTACAGGACATCGTCCTTGCCGCAAAAATGCTCCTTCTAGCTCAGATACAGGGAGAACACTCTTCATGCCCGAATCCCACCACCAGGTAAAGTGCCTGAGGAAGCTCTTGGGTCAAGTGGGACTTGTCTGGCCCCAGCACTGCAGGCCCATTTATACCCTTGCCCCTTGTCAGTATCTCCCATCTCTACCAAGAAACCAGAGTTCCTGCCTACAGCGCCAAGGCTGAGCCTGAGCATGAAACCTGCCTGCTCCTCTAGAACATGCTCAAGGATAGGACTCGGCTTCTCTGTTCCTTGGTCCTCATAATAGAGCAGAGACAGGCGCACAGGTGCATCCAAATAAATAAAGGGAAAGGCAACAGAGAAATGCTCTCGCGACTAACAGTAAGCACACCAACGGCCGCCACTCAGACCAAAACCCAAGCTGGCAGCTCCTCCAAACACCAAAGGACCCAGGTCCACCTATCCAATAGGAGACACTGGTTCCTGTTACGGGAAATAGCTGCTGCTCTCCAGTTCTTTGACCTTACAAACTTGGAAACTGATCTCCAGAGTGCAAGTTTATGATTGAGCAGGGCCTAGGGACACTAGTGTGAGCACTAGTCCGGTGTAAGGCCTGGTCTGGATTCTCCAGTTGGGTCAGGGAGGAGGAAGTGGTCCGCTGCACCTTCAGGGCCAGGGAGCACAATCCCACAGGCACCCCTCTGCCAGTATCCTGGGGCAGAAAGCCAGCCTCGCTCCCACGCCTGCAGCGGTAGCCGGGACCCACCCAGCATGCTCACCTTGGCAGCACAAAAGGAAACACGCCCCTCAAAGGGTCGGATTCCTGTGCAGCCTCTGAGACTTGGAGTCCCTTTCCAGACTCAAACTCTCTGTCACCGCCACCAGTTTTCCACTCTCTGGTTTCTGCTCGCCACCAAAGTAGCTTCCAAACCGGTTGTGGTTGCTATGAGCAACGATGGGCCAAACGGATTCCCAGAACTCGCGCTGCCGCCTTTGATTGGTCATTTCAAATGGAATGAAAACATCAAGCTCTCACCACGTGTGGTGCCCACGTGCAACATCAGTGATGTTTTATCTGGAGGCTGGGTCGGGGTTTAAAGATTTTATTTATTTATTTTTAGGGAGAGGGGAAGGAAAGGAGAAAGAGAGAAAAACATCCAGGTATGATATCGTCTGGCATGCCCCCTACTGGAGACCTGGCCAGCAAGCCAGGCAGGTGCTGTGACTGGGAATGGAAACTGCGACCCTTTGGTTCCCAGGACATCACTCAATCCACCCAGGTACACTAGCCAGGCTGAGACTGTGTGCTCTTGCAGGAGAAAGTTTTGAGCCGCTTTTCCTGCAAAAATCTTGGGAGCAAGAGGCTAAATAGGAGGGTGTGGTCTACCATTGCAGCCAGCAGGAGAACGCTCTCTGGTGAGAACACTGAATACTGTGCAAACATTTCCACCTACTTATTAAATATGTAGTTTACAGCATAGATACGTGGTGCTGTACTTGCAGTGCATTGTTCATCCAGTGTCATTCTTAACCATTATTATAATGGTTAACCATTGACCATTAGGTCTCATTTTATTTAGAAGTTAACTGGAGCACACACAAGCCATGGTATTTGACACTGAACCTAGATCATGCAGGACCTCTTAGGTACTGTCTTCTTAGTGACCATATTCTTTTCTTTCCTTTTGTGAACTCTGCCCCTTCTGCTGTTGGGAAGGCCCCCTACTGATCCAATTCTAATGAGTGATTCGGGACACTTGTTAGCTGGGATTCCACAGGAGGACTTTGTAACTAGAAGAATCCCCCAAACCATGTCATCTCTCCTTTTTGGAAGAGTGCAGTTTCGTGTGTGTCTGTCTACTTGTTTTATTTCCTTATGCAACTTGAAAGAAGCCTCTAAAGGCAGGAGCAAAACAATGCCTTGCTACATTATTAGATCTCTAATGCTGTTGTTGTTCAATAGTTTCCCAACTTTATGTAAACCTCTCCTTAGACCGTTATACAACCCGTACTACTTCTTGCCTCTCACTGAAAATCTGCTCTTTCAGAGCCCAGTTCAAATGCTCTTCCTTCAGAAAACCTCCCTAATCTTACCCACCTGTTAGAAACTATTATGTCCTAAAAAATAGAATGCTTGTATGTTAGTTTGATATCTATGCCATTCAGTGGTTAGGGATGTCCACCATTCCTGCAAAGAATCACCTGTCAGGTGTTCAGTGGCATGAGTCTCAGAGGCTAATGCCCGTAAGGCTTGACTAACATTGTGGTGGACATCAGGGACATATACACAGCATTCTGCACCTACTAGGGCACATACCCCACCTTGGATGCACTAAGCATATCTAAAGCCAGACAATTCTGCAAGGCTACTTTTCTTAATTGATACACATTCTCATTTAAAAGGCTTAAGGAATCATGTGTAGCATTCTATGCACAAGCATTGTGAAAAGCCAAAGCAGTTATTTCAGTCTCAGTGACTATAGAAGCAGTTTGAGGAGAAAAAAACAGCTAATGATAATACCACCAGGGGGTGCACTTTACCTGGTGTTGTGATATAAATTCTTCGCAATTTGTTGGCGGGCTTACAAGTTTTCTAAACTTGAGCAGGCAAACAGGGCCATCCCCAAGTACAACAGCCAGTCCAATGTCCAGTCAGGTAAGGCCACCCATGCAAGCCACACATCCAGAGGGCTCTGGGAGGAACTGCCACCCATGCATCATCCTGTGTCTCCAGAAATGCACTAAAGTCTGAGTCTGACACAGGCCAATCAGAGTCCAGCCCACCTGGGCTTGTCCTTCGAGGTTCTCAGTGCAAAGGGGAGCTGGTCCAGCCAGCTCCATGGCTTCAGCTGTGAGCCACCCCAAGTCATCCCATATGGAGTAGCCACTTTATGACCTGGGCCAGTCATGCTGCTGCTTCACACCAGCATAGATATCAGTCCAGGTCACATTCCACAAGGGATGTTCACTGTTCCACTGGTTCTGAAGCCAAGCCCAACTGGAGACAGAATCAGGAGAGATGTGCCATGGGAGGCCAGCCAACCTGCTCAGGGGGAGTTCAGTGCAGACCCAGGATGCTGATTGGTCAGCCACTGAGGCATCGGTATGAACCCAGTCCATGAAGGTGTTACCTTGCACCCTAAGGGTGGAAAGACAGAGCAGTTATAGACACCAGTAAAAGCAAGTCACAACCCTCAGACAATATACAAGCCAGCTTCTGGTCAGGTGATAAATCAGTGGCTAGCAGAGGAGGTCTTCCTGGGCATGAATACCAGACCTTTCTGCCTCAAAAGGGGGTTCAGCATCTACTTGCAATAACAGGGGAGAACTCATAATGGACCATAGGGAAATCACAGAGGTGCTACGAAGCAGCATTTCGTGGTCTGCTGACCCTGAGTATGTTACCTGTAAGACTGGGGGCCGTGTCCCAATCATCCAGGGCAGTATTTGTAAGTTTCTCTCCACCCTTTGGCCCCAAGAGGCACAAGAGCCACCCAACGCATATGAGCGGCTTTTATTTCCCAAGGCCACGTCAAGTGGCTGTTTGCCCTTGCTCCAGGTACTCTGGAGTGGGCAAGAAAATATTCCCGTTTTCCCATGCCTGGTGTCAGCAAAGCTGACAATCCTCAATCTGTACCTGCAGCTGAACTGGAGCTGCAGTCTGGTGGAGCAGTCTGCCTCCACCGGAGCTGGGCCCCCCGATCTGACTCCTCTCATTTGGAGTCTGGAGAACAGTCCATAAGTGTTTAGTCCAACCCCTCAGCCGTTGGGTGGCAGCTGCAACTTGCAGGCCCTGCTTTAAGAGTCCATTGTACCATTCAGTCATTCCAGCAGCTTGGGGATGATAGGCCACGTGAAAATTCCAGTCAATATGCAAGTCCCGAGCCCATTGTTGTACCAAGACCCCAGTAAAATGTGTCCCCTGGTCACTTTCAGTGATTAGGGGTTGCCCATAAGCAGCACATAACCACTCCAGCAGGGCAATCATTGCTGTCTGATCTGGGAGCTGTGCAGGATAAGCAGCTAAAAGTCCTGTGGCCATGTCCACACCTGTAATAGCATACTTATATCCCTCTGAACTAGGTGGAGGTTCTATTACATCCACCTGCCACTGGGTCAGCAGTACCTGTCCCTGCACTACCTGTCCAGAAGTTCCCCCAGGCCTTCAGGGATGCTCTCTTGAGCAGACAACACAGGACTCACAAGCTTCTTGTGCCTCTGCCATTGTAAAAGGCTGTAGGAGGGTGTTCTGTGTGGTGTGGGCCCAGCTCCCACTCAGAGATGCACAGAACCCATGCCCACAGATAGGTTCTCCCATGAGGAATCAGGCCTGCATTGTACCTAGGCTGCTATGAAACTTGGTTTTGCTAAAACTCCCTCACCCTGAATTGAGACAGCAAGTGCTTACTGCACCTTCCTAAAATCTATGCTAAACCTTCCAAATATAGAGTGTAACTGGTTCAACTACTTTTTCCTTTGCATTTGCAAATATGCCTCTTCTGTGATGTGATTAGCGGCATCGGCTCCTTTGTTTTCTGTAAAAGGTAACCACCTAAAGCAATCTGTGCATAGTAAATGAGGACCATCATGTAATGTGCCCAGAGATAGAAATAAAGGCCTGTCATGGCGGAGGCCACGGGTTTTTGCTCCCCTTGAGAGAAAAGCCATGTCATCCCTTTTCCTCCACAGGACTGGTAGTCCATGTGAATGTCTCATGACTCATCCACAATGTGATGGACCACACAAGCTGGGGTCCGTGTCAACAGGTGACCCCCAAGTTTTGATGGTGGACCACATGGTCTTCTGCCCAGAATGTAAGAGATGACAGTGTAGTCACTGGGCTACTTCCCTTCCTGCGGGACTGGCAGGTACCATTTCTAGCCACTGCACCTTGGCTAGAGTATCAGCTTCATCATTCCCAGGGGAAGCAAGAGGTGCATGTCCTGTAACATGATGTACGGTGATTTGTTTCTGGTAGCCTAACTCCCATAAGTCTCACCACAAAGCCTGTCTCCACAAAGGTCTTTGCATAACCATCCACTTCTTTGTATACCAGGAAGAGATCCATAATGTCATCCCCCGGTACACCACCCCACTACCAAATAGTCAGGACGGGCTTCACTGACCACCACGAGCCAAACAGCGCAGAGTTCAGCCCACCGGCTGCTCTTCCCCACATCAGTGTCAAACAAGGTCTTCTCTACCTCTGATTGAACTGCTACAGCAGTCTACACAGCAGGCTGGCCCCTGCTGGACCCTTCCATGTACCATGCATCTGAGGGAATAGGTGCCTGCCCTTCCTGGAAGGGGCTAGGTTCCATCTCATCTATAGGAACAGGAACAGTAGATTTCTCATCTACATAAATAACTGGACCTAACATTTCCTTTAGCTCAGCTTGCAAAGGGCTAGTGGACAGAGTACTCCTTTGTTGCAGGTAAGCCCCCCACTTAGCTAATGTGGGCATCTGAGCAGTCCCACTACGAGACTTGGCCATCCAGTCCCGGATCCACCCTGAGATGGGATACCTGGTCCTAACTGTCACGGGGACAGTTCTCGTTATGGCCTCTGTGGCCAACAGGACAGCATACACTGCAGCCAACTGCTTTTTAATTACAGAGTACCATATCTCTGCTCCCTTCCAGAGTTGGGACCAGAAACCCAAGGGTTGACGTAGCTGTTCCCATCGCTGCCACAGACCCCATCCAAAGCCTTCCTATGCCACATGCACATGTAGCCCACAGGGTCTAGCAGGATCCACAGCATGCAAGGCCTGGGTGTGCTTAATGATGAGCTTTGCTCTTTGGAACACTTGTTCTGAGATCAGGGTCCAATCCCAGGTCACCCCCTCTTTCACCAAGGAATATAAGGAACAAACAACCTGGACAAGATGGGGCACAAATGCTCTCCAGTACCCCAACAGGCCCAAAAGTGTCTGGGGCTGTTTCACAGTGGTAGGGGTCGGGCATGCCTGAATTTTATCTATCACCACATCAGGGATGACTTTTGTCTTACCCGACCAGACAACCCCCAGGAATCTGACAGACCATCCAGGCCCTTGCAGCTTGGCCTCATTGACTGCCCAGCCACATGACTTCAGGTGTGACAGCACTTGAGTTACAGGCTTCTCTAATTCTGCGAGAATCACTGGTTAGCAAGATGTCATCAATGTAATGAAAGAGGCACACCTCTGGAGGCCATGGCCACTTAGCCAGGTCCTCTGCCACAAGCCCATTACAAATAGTCAGGCTTTGCAAATATCCTTGAAGGAGCACTGTAAAAGTGCACTGTCGGCCTTCCCACCTGAAGGCAAACTGACCCTGGCTCTCCAGAGCAAGGTCAATGGAGAAGAAGGCATTTGCTAGGTCAGCTACAAAGTGGTAAGTTACCAATCACTAGTTAACTGGTCCATCACAGAAGGGACCGCTGCATATAAGAGAGGAATGACTTTGTTGAGCTCCCTGTAATCAACTGCCATTCTCCACGTGCCATCTGGCTTTTTCACTGGCTACACAGGAGAGTTAAAAGGACTGTGGTCAGCCCTGATTGTGCCCACCTTCTCCAACTCCCCTATAGTTGCTGTGATTTCCTCATGCCCTCCAGGTAACTGATATTGTTTCACTGCTATTACCCGTTGTGGGGGTGGCAATTGCACAGGAGGATGATTAGCATGTCTCAGCAGAATGGATTTTACCACTCACACCCGCAGGCAGAACTCTCCTGCAGTCGTGTGTAGCCACAGACCCTGCAGTATGTCCATACCCAGGATATACTAAGGGATGGGGGAGACATAAACAGTGTATTCATGGGGGAATGGACATCACATGGAGGGTTATCAGTGGGGAGGAGGAGTGAGGAGAATTCAGGAAAAGGTACAGGGAATAAGAAGCATAAATGGTAGATGCAAAATAGACGGGGGAGGTTAAGAATGATATAGGAAATGGAGAGGCCAAAGAACTTATATATGTGACCCATGGACATGAACTAAGGTCGGGGGGAATGCTGGAGGGGGCAGTGCAGTGCAGAGGGGGATAAAGGGGAGAAAAAATGGACAATTCTAATGTATCATAATCAATAAAATATGCTTTTAAAAAAGAATTCAACTCTAAGGGTTCACAGGTCCTCTTCTAGGGAGACTGATATAAGGTGGGCCAAGGAGGCAGGAGGGAGACCAATTAGGAGACTTAAAGTAACCCCTCATAGGAGAGATGGTGGCTTGGACCTGAGTGTTAGGGTTCTCTCTATACTTTGCACTGACTGCAGGTGTGCTGATGGATTAGAGATTAGTGTGAGAGCAAGACAGGCATCAAGGATAGCAGCAAGATGTCTGACCTGAGCACCTGTAAGGATGGAATTGACCTTGACTGAGAAGAGGAAGACTCTGAGAGGATCAGGCTGGGAGGTAGGGGGAATAAAGATTTTGGTTGTGCACGTGTTACATGAGAGATGTCTAGTTCTCTTCCAAACCCTTTGGGAATCAAATAAAACTAAAATGCTGAAGACAGGATTTCCCAGCAAACTGAGAGCATGAGGTCTGGAAGAGGGAAATGACTTTGTGAGGTGCTGGTTGTGCCTCTCCCAGCACTCAGGGCAGTGGAGCGGGTGGGTCCTAAGAATGTTGCTGCAGAGGCTGCAGAGGGGCTGCGACCCGAGACCAGAGCAGCCTGCCCATTTCTTAGTTTTTTTATCCAGGAAGTAGCAACAGCATTTTTTGCGTGAGCGATATCTAGTCGTGCCTCTGGAGATCTATCTGGAAGGCATATCTCATGTTTGTTTTCCAAATACACAAGTAAAACATAAAAGTTGAGTTAAATAAGTAATACTTCTCTAAAAAAGACAGGAGGGCCATTAATGAACTTTTAATGATACTAAGTCATGAACTGAGGATTTCAGTATTTTAACTGAATAAATTTGATGTGTAACATTGTGTAATTTTAAGAGGTAAACATGTTACTTTGATACATTTATATATTGTCACATGACTGGCAGTGTAGCAATATTTACATATTACATATATAAAGTGCAACATTAATGTCTTATTCATCATAATGTACATTAGACCTCTGTGGTTTGTTTGCTACTCACTTCAAGTTTGTACGTTTTGACAACACTGCACCTATCCCTGCCTCCACGTATCCCTGTGTTTTACGGGTTTGACTGTGGTATCACATACAAGGGATACCATACAGTACTTGTCTTTCTCTGTCTGGCTTAGCTCATTTAACATAATTTGCTCAGGGTCCATCTATGTGGCTGAAAATAAGGAGACATTTTCCTTTCTTGAAGGTAAATATCTTTCCACTGTCTACATGCACCACACCTTTTTTGCCCCTCCGTCCAGATGGGTGTCTGAGTTGCTTTCCTGTCTGAAATTATCATGAACGATGCTGCACTAAACACAAAAGTGCGTGTATCTTGTCAAAACAGGGCCATGATGTTTTTAATTCCTCAACTTCAATGTCGAATAAACAGAGCTACCAGTCAGTCATCATCTGTCAGACTGACAAAGACCCAAGAAGTCTGGGGTTCTCGGGTGAATCCGATGAGGTGTGTAAGGCTCCCTCAGGAAGGGCACTTCTGTTTGCAGACAGATCACCTTCAATCCCGAGGAGATGCACTCCCACTGCTACTTACTGGTGCTGCGCAGGAGGTAGTAGCTAAGAACGGGATCACTCGGCGGCCTTCTTGCCATCACCAAAGCAAGCACACGCGCTCTTCCCAGCCTGTCTCGGCATTCTTTTCCCAAGACTGATACTTAGCGCGGATTTTATGTCTGCCTTTATGCATTTGATCCAACTAGCTGTGGTTTTCCCAACCCCCTTGAACTGTGGAGTCAGACATTTTCATCTCTGAAGTACGTCAGAGCTAGAGAACATTTCCTCTGTGAGCCCGGGCTTTGGAGATGAAAGTGATCGTCCCATGAGGACACACAGAGTGGGAAAGGCCAAACTGCTGCCTGACTGAGGCCATGGCCCTCCTGGTTACCCTGTGTGGTGCCGCCCTCTGGTGGCTACAGCACATATTGCAGTTTCTGATGGAGTCACTCCTTTCTTTTTCCAGGGAGCCCAGCTACCCAAGGTCAATCCTAAAACCAGAACCAGCTGCATAAATTTCAAGCAGGACCAAATATAAAGTGAAAATGGAGGACTCCACGTTTAAAACTATTTGAGAATTTAAAGACGGCCTCTGCAGAGTTCTGAACCTAACCCAGGCCCTTCTAAGTGACTGCAACCGCACAGGCTGCTAGCCTGAGACGTCAGCCCTGACTCACAGGACAAACGCATGATTAATCCTCCACGTGAGTTCCACGTGGACTCGAGCCTTGAAAGCCCCCGGAAACGGCAGTCCCTGAGCGTCTTCACTCCCCTGTCGGAGGACTCTCTTCCTTTAAAAATTTCACATGTTGGGCTCCAACAGCCATTCGGTATTTTGCTCTGATCAAAACCCTGACAAAATCTGAGATGATTTTAGCATCAACAAGGATAAATTAAACACATTGATTATATTTTTTAAAACACACTTATCTTACAAAAAGACACCAGAAGCCACAGCCTACAGGTTCACCATCAGAGGTGATGGTACCCACTCCTTACTCTAAAAGTCATGGCTTTTAGGAAAAGTGTCCAGCCTGGTCCTGTTTCCCCAGAAGGGACCAGAGCCCAGGGGTGAGGGCAGCCCCTCTGCACAGGAGGTGCCTGCATGTGAATGCAGGATGGACGAGAGAGTCGGGGATGGTCCCTGCGCACAGAAAGACACAATGAGCTCAGGCCAAGAACAAGGTCAGTGGTGCTGGGGATGTGACACCCACAGGTGCTTAGGTGTTCCCGTCAGGTTCCCACAGGAACACTGAGGAGCTATGAAGTTAGTGCTGGGAGACTGACTGTCTGCACTGGGAGATGGTCTCCTTCTTCTTAAGGTAGACGGTGCATCAGTTTCTTGTGGCTGCTATAATAAATTTCCACAGTCAGAACAGCTTAAAATAACAGAAATTCATTCTCTGGCATTCTAGAAGTCAGAAATCCAAACCAAAGTATAGCCAAGACCTGCTTTTCTCCCCAGGCTCTAGAAGAGATTCTGTCCCTCCTGGGTGGCTGCCGGCACTGCTGGGCACGCGGCTGCATCACACCCATCCCTGCCTCCATCTTCACGTGGCCTTCTCTGCATGGCATCTTGACTTCGGTTTTGTAAAAGGAACATATCATTGGATTTAAGACTCACACAGATAACCCAGTGTCATCTCACCTCAAAATTTTTAACTTAATTATATTGTCAGAGAACCTATTCCAGCTCTCTGTCTCGCCGTCTTCACAGCTATGGCAGCTGCCTCACTCCCCACATGGCTGTCCCTGCAGCTGGGTGGGGTGGAGGGAACCTGTGTGCCTTCTCCACCGCTGTGTCTCCAACCACTCTCACCCGGAACCAAACCCACATGTGACAGAAAGGACATCCAAATCTGAAAGGCCATTGAGAAGAAAGGTACTACCTCCTAGGATAGAGAATGTGACTGGTGACCAGAGCTGGCCCAGGGTTTACCCTTTTGCAGTACCAATTGAACCCTCTGCAGTGCTTCCTCCTGTTCGAACGGGTTATACAGTGAAAGGGGGTGTGCCCATGGCAAAGGAGGTAAATCTAGAACTTCCAAAGATCCCCAGTTCCCTGCATTTGACTCTTGTAACAATTAAAATCACTGTGAGGCTTTTAAAGATTTCTGCACTGAATGCCTGCTGCACTCAACAGTGATGGAAAATGTGAGAAGCATTTTCCAACTGAAATTGATACAGCTGATTATGTTTCTTCAGGACCATGTGTTCGAAACCCCAAAACACAAGTAGCAACCTTAACGGTTAAACTCTCCAGTTTGAATTTACATGATCATGCAAAGAAGAAACTTATCAAACTCGTAGGAGAGCAATACTGCAAGACCACAGCTGTGCTTACCATCAAAACAGGTAAGTGCCCTTCAAGGAGACAGGATTCTGATTATGCAGTGTATCTGCTAACAGTTTTATACCATGAGTCTTGGAACATGGAGGAAAGGGAGAAACATAGGACTGAGGCAGACATGGAAGCATATATATGGACAAACAGCTCCTCAGAAAAAAAATATCCTGGAAACACTTCTCCGAACTAAAGCCTCAGAGAAAAACCTGGAAGTAAATAAAGAAGAGCTGCTTGGTACTAAAGTAGCTGAAGATTGCAAAGAGTCTGTTATTAGTCTTAAAAATGAGGGGGACAATGAAGATACCCTTTCTCAGTACAAAGAATCAGTGAAGAGACTATTAAATCTGACCTGAATTATGTCAAATCAAATTGATCAAATATGTTGGATTAATGTTGTGATCTATATGTAATTGTTATCTAATTTGATATAAAGTTGAAAATGTTAATAAAAGTGTTGTTTTTAAAGAAGAACCTACTCCAAAATTAGGTCAAATTCACAGGTTCTAGGGGTTCGGGTGTGAACATACTTTTGGGGGGAAACCCCACCTAGCCCTCTCCAGTCAGCTTGATCCTGTGCTCCAGTCCGTGGTGGGATTTGGGTGGTCCTGGGACTTTGCTTATGGAGGATCTCTTGGAATCTGCAATGAGCCACTAATTTGGGCTTTGTCTGCAGTTTACAGAGTGGGGGACATGGAGGAAAAAGAGAAGGCAAGCAGGAGGAAACTCCCAGCAGACCCAGACATGGACCCCCAAAGACCACCAGCCTAGGCCCTATAAAGAGTCAAGTTGGTAGAAAAAGGAGGGCTTTCTAGATTGATATCACATGCTCTGTGGGACCCTTGCTTAGATCATGGCTACAAAAATGTCACAAAATATATTTGGGAACAAGCACAAAAGTAAAAATACATAAATTGTACCTCATCAAAATTTTGTCCTTCAAAGAAACTCATTAAGGAAGTAAAAGAACAACACACAGAATGGGTAAGAAATCTGCCAACCACATATGTGACAAAGGACTTGTATCTAGAATATATGGTAAATAACATGCAAAACTAATAATAAAAAATATCTCCATTTAAATATCTGAAAAGAATATGTATAGGTAGGTGTCCAAAGAAGACATGCCCATGACCAATAAGCACATGAAAAATGCTCTAGATCACTAGTCATAACTGAAATGCAAGTACAAACCACAATGAGATGCCACTGCACAGCCTCTGAAGTGGCCAGGATGACAGACAGATAAAGAAAGTCCTCACTTCTTGTATGAGCGGTTTGTGTCGGTCGTGTTTTGGCCATTCCTCGGACTGGTCAGCAGAGTTGCCACGCGATCCAGCAACTCCCCCCTACTTTGGCATACACCCAAGAGAAAAGAAAACACAATTTTTTCCCACCAAAATGTGTACATAGCACATTATTCATAACAGCCAAAAAGCGAAGACACCCCAAATATCCATCAGCTAATACAAAACCAAACGGTGGCATGTCCATATAGTGGCATATTATTTGATCACATAAAGGAATGGAAAACTGCCCTGGTGGGGCTGCTCAGTTGGGTGGAGCATCGTCCTGTACATCAAAGGTTTGGGCCTGATTTCTGATCAGGGCATGTACCTAGGTTGCAGGTTCAAACCCCGTCTAGGTGAGTACAGGAGCCAACTGTCAGATGATTCTCTCTCTTATTGATGCTCCCGCCCTCTCTCTCTCTCTCTCTCTCTCTCAAATCAATGGATATATCTTTGGGTGCAGATTTTTAAAAAGGAATGAAAACCTTCCTGTGTTACAACATGGATGAACCTTGGAAACGTTATGCTAAATGACAGAAACCAGACACAAAAAACACATTTTGTGTGATTCCATTTATATGAAGTGTCCAGGAGCAGGAAACCCATGGAAACAGGAGTCAGATTGGCTTGCCAGGGGTCAAGTTAGAGGAGACATTGGAGACTGGCTGCTTTGTGATTTTGTGGGTGTTGGGGGGCATTAAAATTTCTTAAAACTAGATAGAAGTTGTGGTTCAGACATTGTATATTTAATATATTCAAGAGAATTTTATACTTAAAATCTCAATTTTATGTTAATTTTACTTCAATAAGAAGAAGTGCAAGTAAAGCAGACATGGCTCCCCACAAATCCCTTATACCTTAGAAGTTGTGCCACACCCCTGTGCAGTTTGGCAGGAGGCAGAGGTCCCACCAGGTCAGCGATGCACTCAGTGCCTTAATGCTTAGGGGTCGGCCCACTGATGGAATTTTCACCTTCCCCCTTGACTTCGGCTGAGTACCAGATCCAGATGAGAACTGTCACTCCTGTATCCTTTAAGTTTCTGCTCATCTGCTGTTCAACCGAGGATGTACTACAGTTTCTGATTAACCTTGGAAGCTGGGGGATATGAATGTGGGTTCCATAGCCCTTTGTGCCATGAGTGTCTCAGACCCGTGTCTTAGCTGGGTCGCAGGAACGACACCAGATCCAGATGCTCTGTGTCTCAGGCACTGCTGATCCTCAGGACAACCTTGAGAGCTGAGGTGTCACACTTCCCTGCAATACACAAAAGGGAGAGAAGTTACTGTCTCAAATAGACAGTCAATAAATGTTTCTTCATGTCTTAAATTAAAACCTATGAATTGTCTCCAACTAGTTCTTTTGCCCAAAGCAAGAAGATGGAAAAACAGCATTAGACACAGAGCTACTGTCTGGGGGCTGAGAGGCAGTGGGGCGTGGGGGGGGATGCTGTAAGTGACTTGGAAGTGTTGATGGAGAGTGATGGAGAGGAGGAGCTCCTGCTTGCAGAAACTGGGAAGTCAGAGAGAGGAAGTGTTGGGGAGAAACAAAACCACATACCCAGCCAGGGGAGGTCTGCTGGTTCCCTCTGGGCATCAGCTGACTGATGGAAATATCTCCCCAAACCTCCTGTTCCTCATGGGGTCGTCAATCTTGTGACAGTGCCATTGGCTTCCCCAATCAATGAAGGCAGAGGGCAGAAGAGCCCTCAGTTCTTTGCTCTCTGCCCCCTCACACACAATGAACAAGTCCCACAGCTCTGACCCTGAGCCCTTCTTCTTGTGACCCAGTTCACGTCCACAGTCAAGCTCAGGTGGAGACTCAGGACAACTTGCTGGTGTGACCCCAAAAGCCTCCTCCAGACCCTCACTCCCAGCTGAGGTGTTTTATTCTCATAGACCTAAACTTACCTGTCTCTGACCATCCCCTGCACAAAGCCTTCCTACAGGTCTCCGCCTCACTCCAGCAACATCCAAGTATCTTCACCTGATCTTCTGTTGTTGAAGATCATACTGAGCTGAACTCTCCCTCCCAGGCAGAGCCACCTCCTGCCTACAAACCAGTTGCATCCCAGTGACCCACTCCCCTCCTAGACTCACACAGCCTAGGTTACGGCCACACTGTGCCTGCACACAGGCACTCCTGGAGCCAATCTTCTGAGAGTAGACTCCTCTATACACCTCCCAGACCATGGTAATGACAAAGCCTTCCCGCTGCTCCTCACACAGCTGCACATGCAGTTTTGTTGCAGGGATTGTGTAAGATTTTATAAAAAAAAACTCTCACAAACCATGTAGAATACTGTTCAGCTCATCACCTGGTGGTCCGTGATGCAGGAGTTTTATCACTGCTTATTGTCCCTATGGTCCTTCTGCAGCTCATTTTCTACAGAGCAGCGTCTTCTCCAATAGTAATCTGCTCATGCTTTCCTTCCCAGGGACTTTCCCGTTACCTTAAAGCTGAAACCCACGATCACTCTCAGGGAGCAAAGGCCCCGTGTGACCAGGGCACAGCACGCCTTGCTGGCTGGCGGTTCTTAGGATAGTTGCCCTCTTCTTGGTCAAGGGTGCCATCTTCTCACCCCCTTGTGCTGACCCTTATCGTGTCCTGGCCCCTCCGTCCCCAGCAGGTCTCCACACTCCATCACTAAGGTTGCTAGATGTCCACCTCTGTCCTCTGTTTTTCTCCTTCTCTACAACTCAACAAGACTGCAGCCAAACTACCCATTGTCTAAATACTTGTACTACCTAATGTCACTGTCTAATGTCTAATGTGCTGTCTAATGTCACTAATCAGAACTGCGTGTGTCCAGGGAAGGAATCGGTCACCTTCCCCAGTGAATCTCTTGCCTGGACAGGGTAACTGCTCGATAAGCATCAGTTGGTTGCTAGGATGGTGAGAGGGTGGAAGAAATTTTGCATTCATGGAGTCTCAGGAAAGGAGAGTGAATTGCCCAAGGTCACACAGGCTCCATAACAGGCAGAGTCAGAATTGGCACCAAAACTGGGCTGCTCCCGAGTCCTGCCCAGTGTCCTGCACCCTCACATACTGGGACCGGCGTCAGCCTCTGGACTTGGGTTTCAAGTGAGGTGGAGGCAGAGCGTGTGGGGCCTGCCGACCCTCAGATCTGGTCTGAAAGGTCCCAGAAGCTGCTATCCTCTCTGGAAGGGTAGATTGTGGCTGAAGAGGAAACTGCAGTTTGTCACATGGAGCCAGGGCCTTGTCACACCCTGTGTGTCCGTCTGTCCTGCTGGGTTCTGTGGACTTTATACGTCATCTGCACTGCTGGGAACCCTGGGGGGCAGCAGCACAGCACTGACCCCCATTGGCCTTCTCTGCCTTTGTGAGTTTTGGGAAAAGAAAAGGGTGGCATCCCCTCACCTCCCAGGTCCAGGACTCAGGAAGCTCAGTGGGGGCAGAAGTTCTAGGGGGAGGAGATATTTGCTCAGTCCCAGACCTGACCCCAGCACTCAGGGGCCCAGACTAGGCCTGGAATTTGGTTGGGGGGGGGTGCATAGCTCCTACAGAGAACTCTCAGCAAGAGTTTCTCAGGGCCCATGGGACCAAGTACAAGCAGGTAAGTCCTTCCCTAGACCTTCTGCTTCAGCCAAAAGACATCCCTGGGCAGGTGGGCACACACTGGGTCTGGACTGGTGGTGACAAGCCTGGGAGGGGCCTTGGAACGACAGCTGGGGAAACTGAGAGGACAAAGATGCCTCTGACACTTTAGGTCTGATTCCTTTCCAGGAGTCCTCTCCAAACCCTCCATCTTGGCTGAACATGACAGGCAGCCTTGTGACTGCCTGGTGTCAGGGGTCTCTGCAGGCAGATGCCTGCAGGCCGTGTAAAGAGACAGGCCAGAACCCTGGGCTACGGGGACCCACAGGACTGCAGCAACAAGACCACATTCATGTTGACCCACCAGCTCCCACACTGAGGGGAGATGTCCATGTGGCAGCTCGGAGCAGAGTGATGCCCTGCTGCTGGTGGAGACAGGTAGGAGTGTGAAACAGAGCCCTCTTCTTACAAGCAGAAAGAACAGGGTGTGACTTGAGGGGGACCTTGCCCCTCACAGTCCACACCTGGGGATTGTGGGGTGATTGTCCCCTTTAACAAAGATCCTCCTTCTTCCCCAGGAGTGTGCAGAGCCTCCTCCCTCTCAGCCCATCCAAGCCCTATGGTGGCCTCAGGAGAGAACATGTCCTTCTCGTGTAGCCCAGTGGTCACAACCAGCACTGTCCCATCTGCTGAAGGAGGGCGGAGCTGACGCACCCCAACACATGGATCCAGGACCTGTGATAGGAGGCGGTGGGCCCTGTGAGCATCACCCAGGCGGGAGCCTACAAATCAGGGTCTCAGGTGAGGGGACGCATCTTACACTCAGCCCCAGCTCTGTCCTGGGCCCTAAATGACTGACCGAGGACTGTGCTCAGTGGAGCCCTGGGCGTTCAGGAACACTGGCCTCCTGGGACCTGAACCATAAGTGGGGAGCTTCAGGAGGGACCAGTGAGAACACTCACTGCAGCTCAGTGGGCAATGTGGGTCCAGGCAGTGCTGGCTGTGTGCAAAGAAGATACTGAAGACTGAAAACCCAATCCTCGAGGAAAAGAAATGAGACTGTAGGAGACATGAAAAGCCAGGCACAGCCCCACCTCCTCTTCTGGTTCCTGCGTCATGCAGCACCTGGGGTCTGCAGACCCTCGCCCAAGGGACCGACCAATTTCACGTCTGTTGGGTAGCAGAATCCTCTTAGCCTAAAGGAGACACAGACTCCACCAGGCTTCTGCTAGGTTCTCAGTTTATACTTCAACTAATCAAATATTTACAGAAAGAATTGCTTCCTAAAGTCCTGGGGACAAATGTGGAGATTTAAGGAAGGGCCCCATGTCCCAAGTACCACTGAGGTCCTTGGTGCCCAGTGTGGTCAGTATGAGAGGAAGTACATGAAGGGGAAGAGGCCCAGCTCAGGTGCAGAGGAAAAAAAAGATGCCACACCTGCCTCTCTGTCCATTGATGCTGGTTCTAGGGCCCCTGAGAGTCATCGGGCACCTATGGAATCAGGCCCACATATGAAGACAGAGTAAAGGAGGCCTCTCATTTGTGGGTCAGGGTGATTGGGGATCCACGGGAAGTCTGAGCTGAAGTAAGTTGTGTCACACTCCCCACGCCCCTTTTGATGGAGCCCACTGGCAGAATCCTATCCATATCTAGGACTTGTTCTCTCATCTAGCAGAGCAGAATCTTACCATGGATTTCAAAAGACTCAGTCAGTTTGAAACTTTGGAGCCAATGGATCCTTGTGGAAGAAAGAACGTGAGTTACTCCGAGTAGGAACATCAGTCCACTCTGAGCATGTCCTATTTCCACCAGGAACCACTGTCATTACGTGGGCATGGAAAGAAAGGCAGGATTTATGCTTAGTTTCCACGAGCACCAGGTTGTCAGCTGAATTGGGTCATCCTCCAAAACACCTCCCACAAGGACTCTTGTCAGCATTCCCTCCCTCCCCAGAATGTTTGTCAGCTTAGCAGAGCCCATCTCATATCAACACATACCTGTATTTTGGCCAGGTGTTCATCTAAATGTTTTATTCTGTCACAGTTTGAAAGAATCAGTTAAAACATCTATAATGCCCAATGTGATCTACAAGTTCAGTGCAACCCTTATGAAGATTCCAATGGCACTTTTCACCAAAGTGGAAAAGGCAATACTAAAATTCACACAAAACAACAAAAAATTCTGGAGGCATAACACTGCCTGATATCCAATTATAATGCAGGGCTGTATTAATTAAAACAGTATGATAGTTGCAAAAAACAAGACATACAGACCAATGGAATGGAATCAAAAGCCCATAAATAACCCCATGCATATAGAATTAACTAATACATGACAAAGAAGAAGCATTTGGCAAAATCCAACAAAACTCTCAGCACACCAGAAATTGCAGAGAACTTCCTCAATCTGATAAAGGGGCAAGTAAAAACCTACACTGAATGTCACATATAATGGTGGAAAACCGAATGTAGGGGGAAAGTCTAAAGGAGGTGGCTGGACACAAGGACCCGAAGCTCAACAAAGGCGCCCTGTCTGGAGAAGGCCCTAGGTCTTGAAAGGCACTTGCCTTCAAGCCTGAAGCCATCCTCCCCGTGGCCATCAGAGGGCACATAAGAGACACTACAGATCCTGTCATTCTCAGAATGAGACACATCCTAGATCTTCTTGTTAAACAGGGGCAATAGTTCACCCAAATGAGTGTCTTGCCTTCAGGTGAGTCCGGGAGAGATGTTTCCCACTGGCCCAGCAGAGGGTCTTAAAGGCCCATCAGTAGGGGAGTCTTCACACCCTGTCCTCCGTGAGACTACTTACTAGTTAAATGCACCTTCACATAAACCAATAGCTCCCACAGCTCTGTCATCTCATCACGTGTGAGACTTCAGGTGATGTACGTGGGTGGGAACAGCAGAGGATGGGGGTTTAAATCATCCTGCTCCAGCTAAGAGAGTTATATGTTGGCTGTTGAATATGGACAAGTCACATTTCCTTTCTTAGGCACAGTTTCTGCCTCTGTTTTTAAAAATGTAAATATTATTCCATAGAGTAGTCATGAAGCTTACATGAGGTGACACATGGGTACAGCAAACAAATATAATCACTATTACTAACTACTTGTTACTCCTAGGACAGAATCTCCCAGAACTCACCAAGAGCAAGGAACATCAATGTATATCTATCCCCTAAGTATGGGTCCTTAAATGGCTAAAACTTCCCTGGAAACACACAAAATAATAAATGTGCCGCACTGAGGGTTGAGGGAAGACCTTGGTGGCCCCCACTTCTCACTGGCAATATTTTCTGAGTTGGTTGGGCTGGGAGCCCTGGGGCCCCTGGTGAGGGAGTGAGCCTCGGGTTGGAGGAACCAGGAAGCCATCCCAGGACCAACCAGGACCGGGCTCACGGAGGGGGTTCTCTGCTATGCGTGCTGGCTCTCTGCTGCAGGCAGCAGGGGTGGGCAGGAATCGCCATGGCCCCTGGCTTGGGCTTACTGTGCAGTTGCTCTGAGGGAGGTCTGTTATTTCAGGCCACATGTGAGATTGAAGGGTTGGTTCCAAGGCAGGAAGCTTCAGAACAAACAAAAATACACAGAACCCCCTCCACACAACTTTAGAACAATGATCCTCAGGAATTTCAGGTGTGGAGGATTCAGACAATTTTGGAAACTCAACAGCAAAATCCTGGCCAAGGAGATGAAGAGGGCAAGGAATGGAAATTTGAAGCCATCTGTGTCAATGAACCCGCCTGCATGCACATGTGTGGCTGTGTGCTACTGTGTGAGTGTGTGCAAATGTGTGTGGGTTTATTTTGTTTGGCTGGGTTTTTTCTTTATTTCACTGGTTTCTTTTACTTGTTCTCAATATCCACCTATGTTGTATTGATAACAAGTTTCCTTTTTTATAAATAATGTTTTTTTATTTTTCACTTGCAGTTGACACTCAATATTATATTAGTTTCTGGTATACAACAGTGACTAGACATTTATTTTCCCCCCTTTTTGCCATATTTCCTCACTGTTGCATCTCACTTACTCTTGTTTGGGGTCATCGTTCCTCAAACTGAATTACATCACTTTCTATTCTTTTCAGTGAGTGTGAAAATAGTGAAGTATATAAAACCTTGCAGTTCTGAAAATGCCTTCTTTCACTCTCATTTTCTTTATCAAGTTTCTTGAAAACATTTTATTATTTCAAATAAAGTGTATTGTTCAACTCCTTGGACAGGAAAATACATCTGGTGGATCAAAGTTCTCTCCCTCGAAAGCTGTTCTCTCTCATGGAGACACAGCCTGAAGTGGTGCACTTAATGAGAGAGACACAAGTTCCTGCTTAGGGATTGTGCCCCTGCTGACACTTTCACCTTCATCCCTTAAAAATAATGTGGCTCAGTATAAAATCTCACTAACAGTCTGGTCCCGGATGGTATTTCTCCACTATCTTCTGGGTCTTTTTAGGACCCCAAGCCAGTCCTCCTTGATTTTTTTTTTTAGTTGAAATACACATAAAATAAAATTAACCTTTTTAGTGTGTACAATTTAATGAAGTTTTTTCTTTTTAATTTACCCTTTATTTGCTTCATTTGCTACAAAAGGTCAAGATACATATTTTATTTTTAAATACATGCACTCTAACACTTAGTTGTTCTTCCTCACTTCTGTGAAGTGTTCAATTATTTATCTCTTGAGCTGTTCCTAAACGTCATTCTCACTTCTTTCCTTCTGACACCATAAATGTGAGCTGTCCTTTCTCATTCTAGCCCCCAAGTATCTTAAATCCCTATTTCTGTTCTTCTTATACTGCATCGGGAAATGTCCTCAATATTGTACTCCACTTTCATCATTGGTCCTTCAGCTGTGTCTCATTCATGATAGGATGAATTCTTTTAATGTGTTCATTCTATTGGGTGTTGCATCTCTAAGATTTCTAACTCATTATATTCTTCTAAAAATAATATCTATTCTAGGCTCAAAAAATTGAGTTTTCCCTTTATTTTTCAGGGCCACCCACAGGTTTCTCTGGAGCTGTCCTGAGAGTCAGGCCAAGGTGGGCCTGTGGCAGCTGCCCCTCCCCATGGCGTCTACTAGCTCAGACTCAGCATATCTCAGTGTTCTGTCCATCAGAGCTGGTCTAATGGGAGCTTCACCTGTGCACACGGGACACGCACTCCTGGCTGAGAACACCTGGACTTAAACTGCTTCAGGCCACATAGAGGAGATTGCTCAGTGTTGACCATGAGTTCGGATCAGTAGACAGAGTTATCCCAGTGCCCGTAGAGCAACACGAGGCAGGGGACCATCGTTCCCAGCCTTCACCTGGACCCTGACTCCTGCCTTCCTTGAGGACCTGGGGTCCCTTCTGGTATCCACAAAGCTGGGAATTTCCTTTCTATGACCTGTTGATGGTCCTTGCCACTGGTGACCGCTCAGGTTGGTTTCTGTTCTTTGCTGTGGCTCTCTATCCATTCGGGGAACAATCATTTCTCTTTTCTACACTTATCTGTGCCTACATATTTTAGAACTATTATAAGCAGCTTTATTTAGTATTCAGAGCAGACAGGTTTTTGAGTGGGTGCAACAATCTTGCACTTGACTGTGGACAACTTGATCTTCCCGTGTCCCAACACACTCATGTCTTCATCTGGTCTGGAAGTTGATGTCTCCCTCCCACGAGCCCAGAATCACTGGCCCACAACAACTCTGAGGTTCAAAGTGAGGAACCTGAGGCTCAGAGATAAGCTAATACAATTCAAAGTTACAGAGACATTGTATGATGTGTATTTAAATAAATACCTATTTTAAGTAAAAATCAGAACTCTCCCTCAGACCAATGTTTCTTAAAGCTTGAAAGCAAGACCACAGGATGAGGAGGAGACTTTAACCCAAGAAACAAGGGTCATTGAGGAGGCAGCAATGACTCAGAGGCTTGTTCCCAGGAAGGCTGGGTAGATGCTGTAACTAAGAAAAAAAGGAAGTCCGGGAGGGCAGTTGTGACAGAAAAAAAAACCCACATCCTGGGTCCAGGAGAAAGGATATGTTTCCTTCTCTCATTTCCCTGTATCCTTCCTTCGTGCTCATTGTCACAGTGACACTCGACCTGAACTGCACAGTTAGATGGTGAACATGCCTCTGCTGATGTGAGTTGTGCGGGACACAGGAGTCCACGTCTTCCTGAAGCATCCCCAAGGCCTGGGTGACCAGTGCCCATAGTGACAGCCCCACAGCAAGGTGTTGATGGATAGGCTGAGGGTAAAGGAGACCCCGTGCGGGAGGCTGTTACAGGGACGTGCCTCAGGTCACCCCATCTGCAATGAGCATTTCAGGAAGCCTGAGGGTCTATTTACTACTCATCATGAAAAGGAGATCTAAGCTCCTGGAGAGGAGCTGTTCCCCTTCGTGAGTAGCCGCTGATGCGACAACGCCATGACAGGGAGGGCCAGCCTCTGAGTATCCATACCCTGTGTGTCTGAGGACACCATGATCTCCTGCTGCACCACTGGGTCAAGAAGAAGAGACACCATGACCCCCACACTTAGGGCCTGCTTTGTCTTTGTGAGATGTGAGGAGGGGCAGGGGAAGCCCTGGTCTGAGAGGGACCCCACCCCACGGCCAGGCCCTGGTGTGTCAGGAGACCCCAGGACTTAGGAGGCTCACAGGGAAGAGGGTTCTGCTCAGGATTCAGGGCCAAATCTCCCACAAGAACTCTCTCCCAGGGCTGAGTGTGGGTGCAAGAACCCAAGTGCTGGCAGGTGAATCCCCAGGTATCCCATGGGTCATTCCTGACAGGGGACAAGGGACCTCATGACAGGCAGCTGGGATAGAAAGCAGCAGATCTGGCCTGGCAGATGGGGACATATGATGAAGTCCTACAGCTGAGTGCTTGGAACTGAGGTTTAGAAGTGTCTTATGACCAAACCTCTGATTTCTTTCCAGGAAACCCCCCTGAACCCACCATATGGGCTGAGCCTAGCTCAGTGATTCTCTGAAAGAACTCTGTGATCATCCAGTGTCAGGAGACCCTGGGGGCCAAAGAGTTCAGTCTGGAGAGAGATGGAAGCCCAATGCTCTGGGGTAGAGAGTTCCCACTGGATCCCAGAAAGAAGCCAAATCCTCCATCACACGCATGATGGAGACTGATGCAGGGAGATAGCACTGTTACTCTCTCAGCCACAGTGGCCAGTGAGAGCACAGTGCTGGTGGTGACTGGTGAGGGGACCCTCAGGGGCCTTAGCCTCAGGCTCTGTCCTCAGAAAGGGTATGTTCCCTGGGGCTGTCCTCCCTCTCACAGCCCGCCCTGGGGACCTGAAGGAAATGTGAGCCTCATTTAACACTCCGCCTTCATTTCTCCTAGGATCCTACATCAAACCCGGCCTCTCAGTCCTGCTGAGGCCTGTCATGACCTCAGGAGGTAACATGACCCTCCAGTGAGGCTCAGGGCAGAGATTTGACAAGTTCATTCTGACAAAGGAAGAACAAATCTTTCCTGGACCCTGGACTCACAGCCACACCCCAGTGGGCAGTTCAAGGCCCTGTTCCCACTAGCCCCCGTAATCCTTGGCCACCCATGGACATTCAGATGCTGTGGCTCTTATAGAAACAGAACCCAGGTGTGGTAACACCGGAGTGACACCCTGGAGCTCCTGGTCTCATGTAAGTCCCATTATTGTCTCATTCATGGGTTGAGACAGTAGACACATTGTCGGCATCTTTGCTGTGAGGGGAGCCCCAAAGGAGAGGGTGGGCTGAAGGGAGGGGGGGCACTCCTGAGCAGAGACACAGAGAGAGAGACAGTGAGACCTGGGGACCAAGACTGCAGAAAGGGGTTTGTAGGAGGAGCAGCCTCTGTCATTCATGTCTGATTTCCCCAGGTGTGTCTGGGAAGCCCTCCCTCCTGACCCAGCAGGGCCCCACTGTGGCCTCTGGAAAGAATCTGACACTCCAGTGTCACTCTGATGTTGGCTATGACAGATTTGCTTTGTCCAAGGAGGGGGGACAGGGCCTCCCTCAGAGCACTGTCTTGCAACCCCAGGCTGGGCTCCCTCAGGCCGACTTCCCCCTAGACACTGTGAGCAGCTTCCATGGGGGCCAGTAGAGATGCTACAGTGGACACAACTTCTCCTCTGAGTGGTCATTCCCCAGTGAACCACTGGACATCCTGGTGGTAGGTGAGGAGCCAGTGGGTTCAGTCTGGGACCCAGAGTCTGCACAGGGCCTGTGGAGGATGTCAGAGGGTGAAGTTCAGAGAGAAGGCACAGGGCCCCAGGGACAGAGACAGACAGAAAGATAGGAAACGGGAGGGAATCGGGGGAGGCTCAGAGGAAACAGACACACAAGCAGGAGAGTCCTCAGAGAGGCCTGGGCACTCTCGGGTCAGAGCAAGGTGGGTGGCAGACCCTCGTCCCCCTCCCTCTCTCTCAGATGGCTGCCTGACAGGTCGCTCTCAGGCCCCACAGTGGCTGCAGGAGAGAAGGCGGCCCTGCTGTGTCAGTCACAGAACTCAAGACACCCTTTCCTTCTGTCCAAGGATGGGGCAGGCGGTCCCTCTCTGCTTTTCAATCATGGTACTGAGCTCAATGGTACCAGGCAGAACTCCCCATGAGTTCTGTGACCTCAGCCCACGGGGGGGCCTACAGGTGCTACAGCTCAAACAATAGCACCCCCTACCTGCTGTCACACCCCAGTGGGCCCTTGGAGCTCATGGTCTCAGGTGAGGGGCTGAAAGGGGAGTGAGAGTGCTCTAGGGATGGACCCCCACAAAGATACCTGTCCCTCAGAGACCTGCCTACCCTTGTGACTATTCCCCCTCACCTGGGTAGAGAATGTGCCGGGTGGTCAGCAGGAGGGCCTTGAGTGGGCCACAGGACAGATGTAGGAGAAAAGTCTGAGTTATCTGGGACCCCATTGTGAACCCTAGATCCTCACCTTTTTCTGTCTTTTCTGTTTTCTGTTGAGTGGCAGGTTAATAAGGAGCCCTCAGCTCCAGAGGAGACACAGGCAGATCCTCTGCAGTCTCCAGCTCCCCACTCACAGGTCCCATCTCCACAGCTGCTGAGTTACTGGGGCCCTTTGCTCACAGGGAGCACAAACCACCCAAGAACAGTTCTGAGTCTCTCAGGGAATCTAATGCCCCTCAGACCTTAAGAACAGACAGGCTAAGTTCCAGAGTGCTGAGCATGGAGAATAGATTTCAGGAAAACCAGGGGGCTCCAGGCCCGCTGAGGGCTGGCCTGTCGCCCCCCTCTCCCACAGAGTCAGACTGGCAAACCGGTAAGTGAGGGTCTCTGTGGGAGGTGGGAGGTAGGTCTGTGATAGATTCAGACACCTCGGAGACACCAACTTGGACACCCCCTGCCCTGTCTGGGTTCAGTGTCTCCAAGTGTCCAAGGAGTGAATCGTGGCCCACAGCTTAGATTCCAGTACTGGCTCTGGCCTCTTGGGACAGGAGCTTCACAGGAAAGCCCCACAGGACATGCTTCTATGGGGCCTGTCTCCTCCATAGCAGTGACAGAGATAGTATACAGGGAGGGACAGGCTGGACAGGGTGCCAGGTTCCAGGCCCTTTGCCTCAGCTCTGGTGCTCAGCCCAAAAGAAGGAACAATGGCTGCAGTCAGACCTGGTTCAGTTCCCAGCTCTGCTCAACTTCATTCATATGGGGCTGGAGAGACCCTTCTCTTCTCTGAGTGCCAGGTCCAGGTTTGAGAGGCTCCCTGGTCTCAGCCCACTCACAGGCCTCTTGTGAGGTTAAGTGAAATAAGGGCTCAGGGAGACAAAGCCCGCAGCACAGCCTGACCTTCATAAAAAGGCGCCAGGGCTCTGCAGGGTGGAGACAATCCCAGGAAAGACGCAGAGTCCACCACACAAACCTATGCCTCCTGTGTTCCTGCTGTGTTGAGTGGCAGGTTAATAAGGAGCCCTCAGCTCCAGAGGAGACACAGGCAGGCCCCTCTGCATTGAGGAGCCCAGAGCACGAGGCTGGTGTACACCTCGGGGGCAGCATGAGGACAGCACAGGGAACCCGCAGTCCCACGTTCCAGTCACAGCCTTGCCCCACCCACGCTGAGTGACCCGGGGCATGTAGTTAACGTCTCTGATTCTCAGTGCAATGGATGGGGTGGGGTTAGGAGCCCCCAGTGCATGACTGTTGTGAGTCTGAGGGGGTAAATGACAGACAGCCTGGCAGAGCAGTGCAGCATCTTTAATGGGAATCTCTGGAGACAGAGAAAGTCAGGCTGTGGTTGCACCCCACTCCAGCAGCTAGTACTGGGGCTCCTGAGCCCAGGACCATGTCCCTGAGACAGTAATAAGTGTTAGGGTCCAGGGAGGTTCCATTGGCAGGACATTCAGGAGCCCCTGACAACAGTCCCTCATCCTTGGTCCCTGGGTCCCTAGTGGTTGAGTTAGTGGGGTCTCTCAGGTGTGGGCAAATAAGCCCACATAAGCATATGAGCATATGAGCTCCAAATAAGCCCAAATAAGCCCAAATATGAGCCCAAATAAGCATATGAGCTCCATGCCTCCAACGAAACACAGAACACACAGCTCTTAATTATTTCTCTGTTGACACCACTTTCATCTCTAATGGAATCCCAGGTATAGCTCTTATTGGTCTGACTCAGAACAAATTCTGAATTCAGAGATCACAGGCAGGCTAACAGTCACTCACGAGGAAACGGAGGAAACCTGGCAGAGAGGAGGCAGGGCTCGTTAAACGGCTATATGAGAGTTATGGTCTGAGAAGTGGGGCATCTGGGTGCACAGAACCCAGGAGGAAAGCTTGTGTCTTTCTAAGTTTTCACTGCCTCCCTCATTTCATGATTCTCAGGAGCCACTGACACCAGCAGCCCATCACAAGGCAAGACAGACCCCATAAGCAGTGAGTAGGAGAAATTCTCAGCCTTAGGGCTGGGTGCAGAGGGGCATGTCCTGCTGGGGGAGGCAGGTGACAGGTGCCCTGGGTGGACATCCAGGATCCTGGGGTGACTTTTGTCTGCCCTGACCTCTGTGACCACTTTGCTCACAGTTCCTAGCCTCCTACACCTAAGACTGCACAGTGAACAATCTCGGGACTTCCGGCAAGATGGAGGCATAGGTGGATACACCATACCTCCACGCACAACCAAGATTAGAACAACAATAATTTAGAGATAGGATAACACCTAGAACTGATAGAGAATTTATCTGAATGGAAGTCAGACAGCCAAGAAGTTGAAGTGAACCCGTTCATCCAGACTGGTAGGAGGGGCGGAGACGAGCAGCAACTGGGTGCGTGGAGAACAGGGAGAAGTGGACACAAAGGCAACCGGGAGCACGTAAGCCATCTGGGTGCACAAGATCACAGCAGGTGGCACGCAAGATTGCAGCGGGTGGACCCTGAGTACGCAAGCAGCAACTGGCAGACCCAGTGAGGCTGCGATTGTGAACCAGGGCAGAGCGCGCAACCCAGGATCCCAGGGAAGGGACTGAGATCCCAGGAGAACGGAGGTACCGCCATTGTTTCCCCCCCACACACCCCCACATACAACATCACAATCTAGCGACTGGGGTGCCCAGCCCTGGTGAACACCTAAGGCTCCACCCCTCACCGTAACAGGAGCGACCAGACCAAAGAGAGAGAGAGAGAGAGACATGTATCAAACAGAAAAACAGATCATTGCCCCAGGGCTCATCCTTTTGAGCGACCAAGAGATAGCCAATCTATCAGATGCACAGTTCAAAGCACTGGTGATCAGGAAGCTCACAGAATTGGTTGATTTTGGGCGCAAATTACATGAAAAAAATGCAGGTTACCATAAAAGAGATGAAGGAAGATGCACGGAGAACCAACAGTGATGGGAAGGAAACTGGGACTCAAAACAATAGAGTGGACGAGAAGGAAGAAAAAAAAAACAAAACAGGAAAAAATGAAGAAATAAGAATTCAAAAAAAACGAGGAGAAGCTTAGGAACCTCCAGGACATCTTTAAACATTCCAACATCCGAATTATAGGGGTACCAGAAAGAGAAGAGGAAAAGCAACAGATTGAACACGTATTTGAACAAATAATAAAGGAGAACTCCCCCATTCTGGCAAAGGAAATAGACTTCCAGGAAATCCAGGAAGCTCAGAGAGGCCCAAAGAAGTTGGACCCAAGAAGAAACACACCCAGGCACATCATAATTACATTAGCCAAGGTAAAAATGAAGGAGAGAATCCTAGAAGCAGCAAGAGATAAGGGGACAGTAACCTACAAAGGAGTTCCCATCAGATTGTCAGCTGATTTCTCAAAAGAGACCTTATAGGCAAGAAGGGGCTGGAAAGAAATATTCCAAGTCATGAAAGACAAGGACCTATATCCCAGATGACTCTATCCAGCAAAGCTTTCATTTAGAATGGAAGGGCAGATAAAGTGCTTCTCAGATAAAGTCAAGCTAAAGGAGTTCATCATCACCAAGCCCTTATTTTATGAAATGCTAAAGGGACTTATCTAAGAAAAGAAGATAAAGAAAAAACATGTATAGTAAAAGGACAGCAAACTCACAATTATTAATAATCACACCTAAAGCAAAACCAAAAGAAACTAAGCAAACAACTAGAACAGGAACAAAACCACAGAAATGGAGATCACATGGAAGGTTAGCAACAGGGGAGTGGGAGGAGGAGAGAGGGGGAAAAGGTACAGAGAATAAGTAGCATAGATTGTAGGTTGAAAATAGGGGGAGGGTAAGAATAGTATGGGAAATGTAGAAGCTAAAGAACTTATAAGTATGACACATGGACATGAACTAAAGGGGGGAGTATGGGTGGGAGGGGGTGTGCAGGGTGGAGGGGCGTGAAGGGGGGGAAATGGGACAACTGTAATAGCATAATCAATAAAATATAATTTTTTAAAAGTGCATATTAAAAAAAAAAGACTGCACAGTGAACAATCTCATATGAATGGCATGTCTGGACTGATCCCTGTGGTGTTCAATGCCCTGCTATTTCAGGCTCAAAACAGCCAGAAAAGGACCCATAATGCTGCAAGGAGGTAAACACGAGAGGAGACAATGCACTGTGTAGAGTGGTGGAGACTTGGAGCATATCTGATGATCCCAGGAGGCGTTGAAAGAAAATCTGGATGAGTTGGGGAAACTCTCTTCCCCAGTGAAATAAATCTGTTTTGGGTGCAGGAAGTGTCAGTGTGTTCCCTGTACAGGACTCTTCCCCGATTAAATGTGTATTTTCTCTCCCTACCATGGTTGACTTTCTGTAATGTCACTGCCCTTTTTCTCACTCTTATGACACAAGGGCCCATCCACATAGCTGTTTGTGTCCACACATCTAAGACCTCATGTTCTCCTCCACTGTTATGTAAGACAATGTTCTTCATTTTTAATCGCCACATTATCAGATGAACATTATTGAGTCTTCCTCTGTTTACTTCACAGATGTTAACCGTGGTTCAATAAATGTTTAAATGAACTAAGTCAAATACAGGCCTAGAAAACAGATATCTAAACAGATGCCTACCATGTTGGTTGGCATGGCTCAGTTGGTGGGGTTGTCCTGCAAACCAAAAGGTCTCTGGTTCAATTCCCAGTCAGAGCACATGCATAGCTTGTAGGTTCAGTTCACAGTCCAGGCACATACAAGAGGCAACTGATCACTGCTTCTCTCTCATATCAGTGTTTCTTTCCCTCTTTTTCTCTCTTCCTTCCTCTCTCTCTAAAACAATTTTTTAAAAAATCTGATGCCTACTACCTTCTCTGTTCTCCACAATCCTTCTCATCTTCCTTAGATGCCACCTGTGCAATGTCCCCAGTAATGTCATCATTTGGCATCAACACATTGGTGTTTGAAGAGATAGCCCAGTGGTGTGCTGCCTCAGAAACAACATGTTTTAGAATGCTCTGAATTGTGACATTTGCCAGTTTCTGTGGTGTAAATTCTCCCTTCAAGTCCAACCCAAAATACCAGTGTGACTTCACTGAATGCAGAGTTGGGAGATTACAGAATTGTCATCACCATTGAATAAGAGCCATCTGCCCCACACCTCCCTACAAGCTCTATGTTGACCTGCATTTAATTATCTTGTAGAGCTAATGACCATTTCTAGGGCAGTGCTATAGCACAGTGTCAGTGAAATTGAGACAACATAATCCTAGCACATTCACACACAAGGCAAAAGGAAAAGTCTCAGATCTGGAAACTAAAAGACTAACTTAGAATTTAAATATACCTGTGGTGGAAGTAAAAATTACTTCAACCAATTAGGGGAGTGCATTGAAATTATCTAGTTAAAAGGAAGAGACACAGAACTTTGACCATAAAGTAGATGTGCTGGAGGAAGACGTGTATGAGAGCATGAGTTACACTCACAAGAACATTGATGTAGATCATCAATGATGATGAGCTCAAATGTAGCTCACACACTACAAAACAAACACACATCACAAAACCCCATGGATAAAAAAAGAAAGGTGGGTGGTATTTGTTCACCATGAACTACCACATGGCAGTGCAAATGCACAAACTCAATCACCAAGAACAATGCATGTCAATCTTCATACATTGGCTTCATAAATCAACGCAAGAGATTCTGAAAGAAGGTATGCAGGGTTGTTCTATTACATAACACTCAAAAAGAGACATTCATCACTTAAGTAGGCATAGCTAAGAGAAACCCTATAAATGATGTAAGAACAGAGCCCCATGCAATTTATTTAAGGGTTAAATAAAATGCAGTGTTGGAAGGTTTGCTCAAGATGCTAATCACAGTGGCTGCTTGAACATTGATGTCCTTTGTGACTTTCATTTGGTGACTTCTAAGTCCAGTTGTTGTTATAGGAAAACACTGTATTTCTATTTGGTAACTTATCTATATTTTTCATAACATTTAGTGACCTGTCATGAAGTAGAGTAATAAAATTCAGAGGCTAAACTAAGCAGTGAACTTCTAACAAATTGGTTGCTGACATTTTATAGCAAATGTGTCATACATCGGCAATGTGGTTGCCTCAAAACACGACCACCACCTGCCTCACCAGCCTCCTTAAGTCCCTGCCTGAGGGAGATGCTGGATCTCAGAAGAGAAGACATCCTGTGCAATACCATCTGACATACAACCGAAAACTTTAAATGTCCACAGCGGTTTCTGATCCCATGTTGTTCCAACAGCCTAGATGGGTGTGGAGGTCACCAATATGGACTTGAGGGTTATTTCACAGCATGGGGTTAAACTCCATTAGACAGTGGGTTTTAGTATCACACAGGTTTTGTTGCAGACTTAACAATAATCAGGATGTCTGGTCTCCTCTTGAACCCCGCTGAGGACACAGAGAAAGACAGCTGTGTGTGTGAGGTGCCAGATGTTGAGGCCAGGCTTGTCTTGATATCATTTCCAGATGGAAATTCACTTGATGCCTGACCTTGAAAATGAGAAACAGCATGGATAAGATTTGTTCTTTTTGACAAAGGGTGTTGGATAACTGAATGTAAAAAAAAAAAAAATGCAAAAGAATGAAGTCAGAGCCCTGACTGGTGTGGTCAGTGGGTTGAGCATCAACCTGCAAATCAACAGGTTGCTGGTTCAATTCCCAGTCAGGGCCCATTCCTGGGTTGTGGACCAGGTCTCTGGTTGAAGGTGTACAATGTTTCTCTCCTTCTCTTTCTCACTCCCTTATCCTCTCTTTAAAAACAAACAAACAAACAAACAAACAAACAAATAAAATCTTTTAAAAAATAAATGAAGTTTGATATTTACCACACACCAAACACCAAAACAACCTCAAAATGGATCAGTATAACAGCTAATACTATAAAATTCAGGAGAAAATGGGTAAAATCTTCACAAGCCAGGGCTTATTTGTTTTCTTAGAAATGACACCAAAAGCACAATAAACAAAAAAATAAGTATGTTAGACTTTATCAAAATAATAATATATGTGAATGAAAGAACACTATCAGGATAGTGAAAAAACCAACATACTGGAGAAAATATGTCTGATGATGATCTGGTTCAGAATATATAAAGCATACACATAACTCAACCACCAAAAAACTAACAATCCAAATTTTAAAAATGGTGCAAGGAATTGAGTAGACATTTCTATTGAAAAAGATATTATGCAAAGAAGACATATTTCTACAAATGGAAAATGAGCCCAGGAAAATATGCTCACCATCCTTAGTCATTAGAGAAATGCAAATGACAATGACAATGACTAATGTGGTGAGATAAGGAGTCCCAGTTCTGCTCATCCACAGAAGCCATGATCTATCCACCATCCACGGACAAAAATACCTTCACAAACACTCTGGGGTGAAGTTGTGAGGTCCCAGCACCCTGGTGGAGCATAAGCCCAAGAACAATCACATTGAAAAGCATGAGAAGAACAGCTTCACCTTACCCACATCAGCCTTCCCATAAGCAGGCCCAGCTCAGTGAGGAGACAGCCTCCACCTGTGATTTCTCCTGGTGGGGGGCAGGGGTGCTAAGAGAATGTGAGTCTCTGACCCCACAGCCTTTCCAGTCACTGCCTAAGAGGCCAGCCTCTGTCCTGCTGAGGAAGTCAGCTGGCTGGATCTTTCGGGTGCAGCTAACAACACAGAAACGGGGATAGGTTCACAGTAAGTGATGTGTGGCTCTCAACAACCAGGCCACCTACAGACCCTGCAGTTGGCATGAAGGTTCCTCAAAAAATTGAAAATAGAATTTTCAGGTGAAAGCTGGAGTCTTCAAGATGGAGGCACAGGTAGACACACTGTGCCTCCTCACACAACCAAAGTAAGGACAACCACAATTTAGAAACAAAAAACAACCAGTACTAACAGAAAATTGAACTGTATGGAAGTCCAACAACCCAGGAGTTAAAGTAGAAATATTCTTCCACACCAGTGGGAGGGGCCAAGTCTGGCGGCCAGACAGAGAGAGGGGTCGCAGCAAAGTGGTGGCTGGCAGACCCCAGGCACCCAAAGTGGCAAATGGCAGGTGCAGCAAGGCAGTGGATTGTGGAGGGGTGTGGCACACAAGGCGGCTGCGGGCTGGACAGTCCCACATTCACCCGCAGATGAACCAGATGAAACTGGGGAGCAAGTCAGACCACGCAACCCAGGGTCCCAGTGTGGGGAAATAAAGCCTCAAAACACTGATTGAAAACACCTGTTGGGATTGAGGTGCTGGGAGAAACTTCCAGACTCACAGGAGAGTTCGTTGGAGAGATCCACAGGGTCCTAGAATGTACACAAACCCACCCACACAGAAATCAGCACTAAAAGGGCCCAATTTGCTTGGTGGGAGCCGGGGAAGTGACTGAAATCTTCAGAGAGCAGAGCAAGTGCCATCGTTCCCTCTTGGACCCCTTCCCCACATACAGCATCACAACCCAGCAACTGGGTTGCCCCGCCTGGGTGAACACCTAAGGCCCTGCCCCTCACTATGTAACAGGAGCATCAAGACAAAAAGAAAAAGACCCAAATGAAAGAACAGATCAAAGATCCAGAAAAAATACAACTAACCGACAAAGACATAGCCAACCTATCAGATGAACAGTTCAAAACACCGGTAAGCAGGATGCTCACAGAATTGGTTGAATTTGGTCAATTGGTTGAATTGGGCAAATTAGATGAAAAAATGAAGGCTACAATAAGTGAAATGAAGAAAAATACACAGGGAACCAATAGTGATGGAATGAAAGCTCAGTCTCACATCAATGGAGTGGACCAGAAGGAAGAAAGAAACATCCAACAGAAAAGAATGAAGAAATAAGAATTCAAAAGAATGAGGAGAGGCTTAGCAACCTCCAGGGCATCTTTAAACATTTCAACATCAGACTTATAGGGGTACCAGAAAGAGAAGAGGAAGAGCAACAAGTGGAAAAGTTATTTGAACAAATAATAAAGGAGAACTTTTCTAATCTGGCAAAGGAAATAGACTTCCAGGAAGTCCAGGAAGCTCAGAGAGTCCCAAAGAAGTTGGACCCAAGGAGGAACACACCAAGGCACATCATAAGTACATTAGCCAAGATTAAAATGAAGGAGAGAATCCTAGAAGCAGCAGGAGATAAGGAGACAGTTACCTACAAAGGAGTTCCCATCAGACTGACAGCTGGTTTCTCTAAAGAGACCTTGCAGGCAAGAAGGGGCTGGAAACAAATATTCAACGTCATGAAAGGTAAAGACCTACATCCAAGATGACTCTATCCAGCAAAGCTATCATTTAGAATGGAAGGGCAGATAAAGTGCTTCTCAGATAAGGTCAAGTTAAAGGAGTTCATCCTTTACCTTGTTATATGAAATGTTAAAGGGACTTATCTAAGAAAAAGAAAATTTAAAACATGTATAGTAAAATGACAGCAAACTCACAATTATTAACAACTACACCTAAAACAAAAAACAAAGGCAAACTAAGCAAACAACTAGAACAGGGACAGAACCACAGAAATGGAGATCACATGGAGGGTTAGCAACAGGGAAGTGGGAGGAGGAGAGAGGGGGAAAAGGTACAGAGAATAAGTAACATAGATGGTAGGTAGAAAATAGACAGGGGGAGGGCAAGAATAGTATGGGAAAGGTAGAAGCTAAAGAATTTATGACACATGGACATGAACTAAAGGGGGGGAATGTGGGTGGGAGAGGGTGTGCAGGGTAGAGGGGACTGAAGGGGGGAAATGGGACAACTGTAACAGCATAATCAATAAAATATATTTTTTAAATTGTCCTTTAAGTCAACCTTGCACAAACATTTTATCAACACTCTAAGAATAATTCTTGTTGTGGGGAGACTGCAGTTTGAGGAGATATCTTGGGAGAATGAAAGGGAGGAAAAGTCCCCCGAGGGGAGTAAGAACAGGGGCTGCTCCCCGTTTTGAGCTCTAAGGCCGTGACTCTTTCTCTCCCAGATGGATACAACAAGCCCTCCCTGCCAGCTTGGCCCAGCCTTATGGTTCCCCTAGGAAGTCATGTGACTCCTCAGTGTCATTTCCGATCTCTGTTTACCTCAAACTAATTTTGATTCAAACTAATCAAAAGAAACAGGACCTCCATTCCTGAGCTCCAGAGTAATATTTTCAACATCTTCACCATGAGCCCTGTAACCACAGCACATGCATGATCCTACAGATATTCTAATATCACAGCCACAATCTGTGTGGTCAGTGCACAGTGATGCCCTAGAGACAGTGATCACAGGAAGGATGCATCCGCTCCAGCCCATGACCTTCATGTGCAGACAGAGTCAGATGCCAGTGGAGCCGAGAGTTATCGCAGATTCCCAGTCATGGAACTTAGAAGAAAAACCTCTTTGAGAATGTAGAGGCAGGGTGTGTAATATAGGGAATGGGATGCCCAGGTGAAGGAGGAGGAGCCAATAAGTAGGAGTATCAATCCAGGGATTATCAGCAAGAACAGGATGCTGCTACCTCCTGCCAGCAGGGGGGACCCAGGAGGAGCAATATCACCTGATCCCAGCACCAGGATCTTCCAGGAGACCCTCCAGGAAAGTTGTAACCCTGTCTTGGAGGAGCCAGAGCCTCAGAGAAGCCACTGTCACCTCAGGAGTGGTCTTCAGAGGCACAGGTTAGGGCACAGATTAGGAAATACCCCTTTCATCTCCACTTTCTTCCCCAGTCTCCTACCTGTCATCTCCTTTGTTCTAGGAGGTGTGCGCAGGGAGTCTGGAAATGCATCCTGAGGGGTCACCCCCACCCCACACCTACAAATCAGGGAAGGGGTAGAGTGAGAGTGGATCCAACAGTCACGCAGCTTAGAACCAACCCAGAGGAGGTTGAGGCTTTTAGTCAAGAGAAACAGAAAAGCGGGTCGAGGGGAAGTCATGAGATCCAGTGTGTGAAAGTCATGAGCCAGAAGATGGAGAAGGCTGTTCAGGGAAAATGCAATACAAAGACTTAGGAAGGAAACAAGACACCTTTGGGCTGAGAGAGGAAGAAATCCACTCCTGGAATAACAGGAGAAGAGGTGAGGAGGGAGATGCATGGAAATTTTCTTTCTTTCCAGGTGTGTTCACTAAACCCCTCCATCTCAGCCCCGCTAGCCTCCCTTGGGCACACAGGAGAGGCTGTGACTCTGCACTGTCACTCGGAACTAGTGTTTGACCAGTTTATCGTGCACAAGGAGGGGGACGCACGGCATTCCTAGCAGTTTGTAGAGAAGCTTCGTGATGGGGACACACAAGCTCATTTCTCCCTGGGCCCTATGACATCTGTATGCACAGGGACCTATGGGTGCTATGGCCTTCTCAGTCACTCCCCTATGAGTGGTCAGCCCCCAGTGACCCCCTGAAGGTCATGATCACAGGCAAGAGTGGCCACAGCAGCCCCCATTCTCTTTATGTTCTGGGAGCTTCCAGGGGTGATGAGGTGCTGAGTACAATGTTAGTACAGGGAGAGAAAGACAAACATACAGAGAATGACAAACGGAGGAGAGGGAGCTTGTGTGTTGGGCGGGGAGTGTTAAGAGAAAAGAAGGGAAACCAGAGAACTTGTTATAATTCAAAGAGAAAGCAAATTACACAATGACAGAGAAACCGAGAATGAGAAAGATGGGCCAAGAAAGGCACGTGAACGTGGGGACGAGGGCTGTTTCCGCAGCTCACAAACAGAGTGACAGTGGCGTTGGAATGAGATTCTCACAGACCCTATGGATATTCTGCCATTTTTCACCTCGCTGTATTTTTGTTTTGGATCAAAAATCCTAAGGCAGGAGGCCCCAGGTGTCCCTCCTCTTGCTTCCACTCCAGTTCTTTATCCTCCCCCGCAGTCTCTGTCCCCACACCCCATGAGGAAGCCTGGCCTGGGGCATGCAGGTCCCCTCATGGGGTGGAGCTGAACAACAGCCAGGGAGCTGGGCTGCTGAACTGCATGGCCTCCAGTTTCTGTTTGGATAGGTGTCTATTCCCCACACTTGACATTCCTGGCAGCTGCTTGGCAGGTCACCACCCAGCACTCTTCTTTGAAAAGAAGTCTAAACTGGTGTCTTGAGAACATGAGAGTTATGACAGTAGGCAGATGGAGGGACAAAGGGAACAGTGTCCCTAGGGAAAGAGTGGAAGAGGAGCAAAGAGGAAAAGAGAAAAGTCATGAGAAATAAAATAATTCCAAGGGGGCAAATGCAATCCAGCACCCCAGCAGAATAGGTCATTTGGTCTCTGAGCTCCTGCAGGGAGAGAAGCTGAGACATCAGATGGACAAGCAGACTTCTGATGACAAAAGGGAAAATGGTTCATTACAAGGAATGCTCCTCACATATTTCCTCCAAAATGCCAGAAATCAGAGAGCAACTAACTGCTGAACAAGCCCATCTACTTCCCAGTTCTTACATCAGGGAGCAAAAGTGCTGGCTTAATAATGTCCAAATGTGAATCTCCAAGAGGTTTTGACCAGGCTGAAAAAATGGGGATCTCAGCCCTTTGCCTTCATCATGGGGCTATGAGGATGATTCTTAAATTGGATGCTCTGAGGGGAGCTGCAGGAAGGAACCCATACGGGGCAGGATTCCTACTCCTCCACTTCACCCCTGCTGACGAGCTGACCCTCAGCCTCTGGACCAGGTCACTCACTGGCTACTTCTCATTGGCCAAAGATTTTTTAAAAATGTTCTCGCCCTGGCTGGTGTGACTCGGTGGATTGAGTGCTGGCCTGTGAACCAAAATGTTGCCTGTTTGATTCCCAGTCAGGGCACATGTCTGGGCTGCCAGCCAGGTCCCCAGTTGGCGGCGTGCCAGAGGCAAGAAATTGTTTCTGTCTCACATCAATGTTCCTCTCCCTCTCTCTCTCCCTCTTTTCCCCTCTCTGATCTTAAAAAAAAATGTTCTCTTACCTGGCCATCCTTGCAAGAGGATCACATGTCCTGTAAGCTGATAGAGTGTTTACCTGCCCCTTGCTCTGCACCTTCCCTAGCCCATGGCAACCACCCCCTCTCTTGTCCTCTCTTGACCTCCACTGTCTGCTGACATCTTCGATGTCTTCCTTTGACTTGGCTTGTTCCTCTTCCTTTCCCACAAGACAATCCGGATGTTGACTGCTGCCTCTCCTTATCTGGGAGGTTTCCCTGTGCCTCACACCCAGATGGGGCCACCAGCCCTGTGGGAGCCTTTGCCCCTTATGGTTGGATCCTGCCTGTGGGTTCTTTTGTCCGTTTTCAAGTTGCTGGGTGTTGGGAGAAGACACACCAGAAAGTACTCCCTGGGCAGTGAGTGGAAACATAGATTTAAAAGACTGGCTGTTGCTTGAGAATTCTTGAATTCTAGAGATGCATGCCTCTGGTCATCAGCAGTTTGGAACATACAATAAGTTTGATAGCCTTTGGCATCTCCACATCTGTGACCATTCAGGGATCTGCTCCATCTATTATGTTTTTAAAGCTCCAATAGTCGGGGCATGCTGGACATACCCTCCAAAAAAGGGACACATGTTGCACCTTGTATCTCCTCTAACTCATGTTGGATGAGAAACTCTTTGGAGATCCTCTAGCAGGACCTCATGCTGGTAGAAGGGCCAACTCCTAGGGTTCTGGAGCAAGGCCCTCCCTCTGCAACAATAGAAAAACAGCTCCTCACATGTTTCTAAGCTGTGGAAGTGATGATGTGTGTGAACTTGAGCTGGTAGCCAGAATTTATCATCATGATCTAGGTTCTATCAGATACACCAAGTCACCTGGTCAGGCAGGCCCAGCACACCCGTCATAACACAGGAGGGATACATACAGAATCAGGCATGGACAGCTGGCTCAGACCCTCTCACTCATACCTATGAGCTCCCTGTGACCGGCTCTGATGGTTAACTTCATGTGTTAACCTTGACTGGGCTACTGGGTACCCAGATATTTAGTTCATTGTTATTCTTGGTGTGCCCGTGAAGGTCTGTGTGTCTAGATGAGATAAAGTTTGAATGGGTGAACTGAGTGAAGACAATGCTCTCCCCAATGTGGGTGGGTCATATCCAGTCACTGGAGGCATGAAGAGAAAGACTGAGCAAGACAGTTTGCTCTCTCTGCCTGATGGTCTTTGAGCTGAGACATCAGATTCTGTCTCTGGACTCAGACTGGCACTCACATCACTGGCTCTCCAGGTCCTCAGGCTTTCAATCTGCAACTCTTAGGACTCTTCAGCCTCTTTGATCCAGAGAATTAATTTCTTACAATAAATTTATTTTGATATATATATATATATCCAATTTGTTCTGCTTCTCAGGACAACCCTAACTAATACACCAGCCTACAAAGAAGGAAAAAGGGCTGAACTTGTTCACAGGTACAAGCTCCATGAGTACTTCTGAGCCAAAATGGGCAGAGGGAGCACTACCCTCCCACCCACAGGCAGCCAGATGGAGAGACAATGGTGAGAGGAAACAATGGGCTCATGCATGCGGCACAGAGGGAAGCGATGCATGGTCCCCCAGCAGGAGCTCCCTCTGGCCAAGCTGGTACAGTCACTGCCACCCTGAACTCGCAACTTTACAGAAACACACCAACTCTGGGCCACTAACATGGCACCAAACTTCACACAGATTGACTAGCTACTTGGTGCCAACACCAGAGTGAGATCCTAACCCTCATCACCTTACACCAGACTTGTTTTACAGCCCACGATTGCAGAACCTGCTGGACCTACCTTATATTGGTCATCAGCAGGTGTGAGTTTGACAGAGCTTTGGAATGATGAGCTTTGGTTCACAGGTACAAGCTCCATGAGTACTTCTGAGCCAAAATGGGCAGAGGGAGCCTGCCCCCTTCTGCTTGGACTCTGACACCCACGGCTGCACCCCTCCGCACACACATGGACTTGCTGTGCTCACCTAACTACAGCAGAGTGACAGAGTTCTGCCATTTTGTTCACGAGCCTATTGGGCAATGTGAGCCCATTGGGCAACTTGGAGCTCTTTGCTCCTAGAGAAGCATCCCTTTAGCAATGATACTCCATGAGGACAGAACACTGTCCCTCAGGATGTGGAATTCACTTTAGGTCAATGGCCATTATGTGGTGCCATGTCCACAAAAAATACAACACATGTGCCTAGCAACCAGGGGATGGATATGGGAGTGTCTCCTCTCATCCACCTTTACTCTGGGCAATGACAGAAAATTTGTGCTTCTCGTCCCCATAACTTATGGGTCTTCAGTCCTAGAGAGCCTGGGTCCTAGAAAGGAACAGCTTTCACCAGGAGTCCCTTTAAGAATTTCATGCAACTTTGAGCTGTGGCTGCTGTTTCATCCTTTTGAGCTCTTTGCACCAAGCAACAAGAGGGCAACTACCCTCCTGGCAGGAATAATTTTCTCCTGCTCACAGGAGGTAAAGATGCTTTTACATGATGAAAGCTGTTAGAATATTTTTGGCACACATGTGACATATTAGGCACCCCTTAGTGGTCCGTCACCCAGTTATTGTTAAGTGAGCACAGAAAGTCAGTCCTCCAGGACCTGAGAAACCAGACCCCCCTGCATGGACACCGAACCACCCTGAGTGTGGGTTGTCTCATTGTCCTGCTCAGACTCTGGTGCCCTGCACCAAGCAACAACTGCGTGGGGGACCTGCCCCCTTCTGCTTAGACTCTGACACCTACGGCTGCACCCCTCCGCACACACATGGACTTGCTGTACTCACCTAACTACAGCAGAGTGACAGAGTTCTGCCATTTTGTTCACAAGCCCATTGGGCAACGTTGGCTGGGGAAAGAGGCTGACTGGGGCCCACGGAATGAGTCATCCTTTCCACTTGATTATTAAAATCCTCTGCTGATGTACCATCTGGTGAACATTCATGTGGAATATAAATATCTTCATCTTTTTTGTCCATTCAGACAGGTCTACCCATATGCTTTTTCCCCAGATTTCCTTGTCACCAATTTTTCGATCGTGTTTCTTCCAAGTCCCTGACAAGCCAGCAAAACCACTGGCCAGAGGGCATGCACAATGTAACCACAAGTCTGGCCATTTCTTCTCCCAAGTGAAATGAACACCCAGGTGCACTGCTGAAGTCCTGTCCACTGAGAAGTTTTCCCAGGGCGGGGCTGTCGTGTTCTAGCCACCCAGTTAGGGTGATGCCTGCAGATCATGCAGAACTATCTCTCAACTGACCTGAGTCTCTCTTCTGTGTCAGCTGATCATAGGAACTCCCCATGGGTGTGGCTGGGAGAGAGAAGGCAGTGTGGCAGGAGTGGGGATCATGGACATCTAAGGCCACTTCTTCGTGTAACTTCCTTGTGCCTTTAGGGCCTGCTTGGGTCCAGTCACACATACACCACCTCCATTGGATGGTAGTGTGTTGCTGTGCACACCCAACTTTATGGTTCAGTCCTCTAATCAGATAGCATCCCGTTCATGATGGGCAGCTCAGGTTCCATGGTAACTGGGTAGCTCATGGTCAATCTTTCAGACTCTACCAAGGCCCAGTAGCAGCTCTAGAGCTCTTTCTCAAAAAGAAAATACTTACCTGCAGAGGTTGGCAGTGCTTTTCTTCAAAATCCTAAGGGTAGGTTATTTACTTATATAGGCCCTGCCAAAGGCTCAATTAGCATCCCCTCACCACTGACACCTCAAGCACTGTTGGAACTGCTGGATCATATGGCCCATGTAGCAGAACAGCTTGCACAGGAGCCTGGTCCTGTTGCAGAGCCTCCTCTTGTTCTGGGTGCCACTCAAAACTAGCAGTCTTTTGGGTCGTTTCATGAGTGGGCTGGAATAACACCCCAAATGAAGAGTATGTTACCTCCAAAATCCAAAGAGGTTCCCTGGGTATTGTATCTCTACTTCAGTGATAAAAGAGACCAGATACAACAACTACCTTTCACCTAAGAAGGGGTGTCTCAACATGCACCACACCACTGGATCCCTGAAAATTTCACTGAGGTAGAAGGCCCCTGAATTCTTGTAGGATTTATTTCCCACTCTCTAACACACACATGACTTACCAACAAGTCTGTTATAATAGTGGCTACTTCTCACATACTAGGTCCACTCAGCATAATATCATCAATGTAATAAACTGGAAGATGTACTGTGGAAATGAAAGGTGATCAAGATCCCTGCAAACTAAATTATGACGCAGGCCTGGAAAGTGGATGTACCCTTGAGTGTAGACAGCGAAGGGGCATTGCCAGCCTTGCCAGCTGGAAGCACACTGCTCTGATGGGCCTTTGACAGGGATGGAGAAAAAGACATTGCAGATCAATAGCTGCATGCCAACCCCCAGGGGTTGTGTTGATTGACTCAAGCAATGAACTGCATCTGGTACAGCAGCTACAGTTGGAATCAACACCTACTTAAGCTTATGATAATATGCTGTCATTCTCCAAATCCATCTGTCCTCTGCACAAAGTAGGAGAGTTGCATAGGAAGGTGATGACCATCTCCACCCCTGCATCCCTCAAGTCCTCAATGGTGACATCTCAGAGGCATTTCTAGTGGCTTCCACTGGCCTTTCCCACCACAACAGCCCCCTCTCTACAGGTCAGGGACCAATGTGGGGATTCTGCCAGCTGTGGAGTACATCTTCTCCAGCTGTGCTCGCCAGACCTGGGGAAATAACCACAGGATGGGTTTCAGGACCCACTGGGCCCACTGGGATATGGACCTGAGCTCAATTCCATTGCTTACCTGACCTCTATATGCCCTTACTCTAACTGGTGAGCAACAGTGCTCTTTGGGTCTCTTAGAGTTACTGTCTGTTCAGAACCAATGTCCAGTAGTCCCTCAAATATCTAACTATTTCTTTTTCCCTGGTGCACTGACACCCTGGTAAAAGACTTTAAGTCTCTTTAGGAAAGGTGGGGAAAAAGAATAACAGTGTAAATTTCAGGTCGTGTACTGGGGTCTTTCCCCAAGAGAACACAGCCTTCCTTTCATTCAAGGGGTTCCAAAAATTGATTGAGGGGCTGTTAGTTTCTCTTTTTATGAGTCGGGTTAGGCCTTTTGTTATTTTTTTTAAGATTTTATTTATTTTAGGCAGAGGGGAGGGGAGGGAAAAAGAGGGAAACATCATTGTGTGGTTGCCTCTCCATGCCCCCTATAGGGGCCCTGTCCTGTAATCTAGGCACATGTCCTGACTGGGAATCGAACTGGTGACCTTTTGATTCACAGGCCACTGCTCAATCCTCTGAGCCACACCAGCCAGGGCAGGTTAGGCTTTTGTTTATTTGACTTGTTTGATCTGTTTATACAGAGCAAGTAAGAATTTAGTAGACTTTCCATCTATTTCACTTCTAGGAACACCATGATCAACCAGCAAAAGCCAGAGGCCTCTGAGTCAGACTGTTACAATTACTGCTCTGACTCTGCTGTCCATTAACAACCCTACTTCATCTTTGGCAACAACACCACAATGATGCATGATGTAACGATGGAGATATATTCTCAGATGGGCATCATTAGGCAATTCCGTCCTTGTGTGAACATCATAGAGTGCACTCACCCACACCTGGGCTGTAGGATACTGCCTATCATTTCTAGGCTACAAACCTGCACAGCATGTTACTGTTCTGAATACTGCAGGCCAGGGGTGTCAAACTCATTTTCACTGGGGGCCACATCAGCCTCGAGGTTGCCTTCAAAGGGCCAAAATAATTTTAGGGCTGTGTAAATGTAACTACTCTTCAATTGTTAAAGAGTTGAAATTACATTCTGCCCTTTGAAGGCAACTGCGAGGCTGATGTGGCCCCTGGTGAAAATGAATTTGATACCCCTGCCATAGGCAATTGTGATGCAGTGGTAAGTATTTGTATATCTAAACATAGAAAAGATGCAGTAAATATGGTACATAAATAAAAATGGTATACCTATGAAGAGCACTTACCATACATGAAGCTTGCAGGACTGGAAGTTGCTCTGGGTGAGTCAGTAGTGAGTGGTGAATGAATGTAAAAGCCTGCAATATACAGTCCACTGCTGTGGACTTTATAGACACTGTCCCATAGCCCTCTCCTTGCTCTCCTCTCCGGGATCACATATAGAACATCGATGGTGTTAATGCTGCTCCACGAAGAGGGATGTGGGCTGGATTGATAGACATATCAAGGAGAAACTGGGTGTGTAAGGCGTGGATCACCATAACAGTGACAATCAAGGGCAGTGAAAAGTGGCCTGAGGATCCATAGGAACAAAAATTCAAGATGGAAGATAAACAAAAATCGGGTGTTGTAATGGCAATGTGGTTTTGGCCATTGCATGTTGGAGCAGTATTCAGATTAAGGAACTTTGTCATATGCATTTATTTAAAAATGGGGGGTGGCCTAACTGGTGTGACTCAGTTGATTGGGGTTCGCCCCGCAAACCTAAAGGTTGCAAGTTCAATTCTAGGTCAGAGTACAGGCCTGGGCTGCAGGTTTGGTCCCTGGTTGGGGCACATATGAGAGGCATCTGATCGATGTTTCTTTCATATTGATGTTTCTCTCTCTCTCTTTCTCCCTCTATTCCCTTCTCTCTAAAAATAAAAATAATAATAATTTTTAGAAGGGGAGGTGTTTAACAAGGAGAGGGTGTGGAACTAAGGACTCAGTATTTGACTTTGGAAATCTGGTTTTGGTTCCACTGACCACGTCTGGAACACAGGGCTCTCTCTGGCATTGATCTGATGAAAGAAGTAAGTCTTATAAATCTTATCTTTGCTTCACATCATTACCATCTGAAAATATTTTCAAACACAGGGGCAGGCTGACTCTACACAGCAGCCAAAGGAAACTTTTGAAACTTAATACATGCCCCTCCTGCTCAAAACAGTGCCACGCTTATGATTTACAACAGGGATTCTCAAACTGATTATGCAAAAATAGCACCTGAGAATCTTATAAAATGCAGATTCTGATTGAGTAGTTCTGGGGCGGGACCTAGGAATCAGCATGTCTACCAAGCTCCCAGGTGATGCTGTGACAGTGTGTTTCCAAAAAGGACCACAGCCATAATTCCTGTCTTACATGCGCTTCTCGTGAAAACCTTAAGTCCCTTTCTCTTTGACTTAAACCACACAGGACGTTGCGATTACCTTAATAAACAAAATGTGGGAAGAGTGATTGCGTGACTTTTGAGGTGAGACCATTCGAGGTGATGTGGCATCTTCCTGGCTCATCTTTAGGACCCTGGCCTTTGGAACCCACGACCATGCTGTGTGAAAGCCCAGTCTGGCCCACAAGGAGAGACCATGTGGAGAGGGACAGAGGCCCCAGCCAACAGCCAGCACCAACTTGCAGATTGGGAGTTGGGTGTGCCTTCAGATGATTCTAGCTGAACCTGAGATGAGCCATCTCTGCAAACTGCAGATTTGTGAGCAAAATACATTCTGCCATTGTTTATTTTTTATAGAAAATGTGTCTTTTTAAAAAAGATTTAATTTTTATAGGGGAAGGGAGAGAGAAAGAGACAGAGAGAAACATCAATGTGTGGTTACTTCTCATGTGCCCCCTACTGGGGACCCAACCTGCAACCCAAGCATGTGCCCTGACTGGGAATCACACCCTCAACTCTTTGGTTCTCAGGCTGGCGTTCAGTCCACTGAGCCACACCATCCAGGGCTGCCATTGCTTTAAAACAACTGAGTTGGGGCTGTTTGCTGTGGATAAGTAGATGGCTGTAGCCCGGCTGACACTGCCAGTCTGTGGACCACACTTGGAGTAGCAAGAGGTTAGATCACAAGATCATCTTGTGACTTTTGTTTATGCTCATTTTCTGCTTGTTATACTCTTCCTATTTCCTTTCTTTGCTTGGCTCATTTTTTCTTAATCTTTCTGCTCTCCTCTGAGGATACTTTTCAAATGTTTCAGGCTGGGCTTGTTGCCTCATCTGTGTTCCCTCGGCCAACTGGGCCTCTTCCATCCCAGTCCTGACCATTTCCACTGTCCCTGTGTGGTGAGTGGTTTCTCCCCATTCTGCTGAATGGAGAGTCCAGCAGACCAGTCCTGGGGCTGACTTGGACATTGCTGGCTGTAGCTCAGTAACACCAGCACTGGTGATTATACAGATGGAAGAGGCTACACTCACCCATGTTCCCTGAGAGCCTCCCACATAAATGTCACCTCCATGGTCCAGACCATGGCTGAGAAGAGCTGCCACCCAGGTATTTCAGACCACCCACCATGCTGGTCTTGCACAGTGTGCACTGCCTCCAGAGTCACTCACTGAAGTCTGCCCTCAGTGCCCCTTCCCCCACCCCAGTCTCTCTTCCCCCAAGAGACTTGGTATCTGTGAAGCATGACCCAAGCACATTTGGACGTAACTTGCAAGAGACCCAAGAGCCCAGCCTCTTCCAGTGTGCCAAGTCAGGAGAGAAATTTCGGTTTAGCTGCATGCTCTTGGGGTGTCTCACCCCTTCACTAGGTACTGGGATTTGACTTTCAGCCTTCTTCCCAGCCTGCCTACTACAGCAGAGCTCCCAGAAGTCGGAGACCTGGCTATGGTTGACTAAGGAGGACTGGGTGGGAGATGGAGCCTGAACCCCCAAGCCCACCCAAAGCACTCAGTCTTAGGAGACTCCACAGAACAAAAGGAAGCCCCTTGTTTTTAAGGAGATCTCCATGGACAGGGACTCAGCACCTCTTCTGCCAACACCTCTCTTCTCCAGGAACCTCTTCACTCCCTAATAGAAATTGCAGAATTGCAAAACTGTCAGTGTGTATGGTTTTGTGAATGCCCAAATATCTCCCCTGAATAAATGTCTCTCCTCAGGCTGGAGCGCTCCACCTGCTGCCCTGGGCATTTTTTCTGCAACAAGACTATAGTGACATCTGCAGTTTGCTTTTCCTCAGCCACATGTGCACATACCTGCCTGCCTCCTGCAGGTGGAGCTGTGACTCATTGCAACACTTCTGTGAACATCTAGAAGCACTCACTGCTCATCTGCTCACACCCACATTCCACTGTCAAACCTCTGAAATAGTGCTGCACAGTAGACATACAATGGGAGCTACATATGTGATGTTCAGTTTCTTGCAGTCGTATTTAAAAATGTAAGAAGAGGCCCTGGCCGGGTAATTTAGTTGGTTAGAGCATCATCCCAATATGCCAAGATTTCAGGTTCAATCTCTGGTCAGGGCACATACAAGAACCAACCAATGAATGCATAACAAAGTGAAACAACAAATCAACATTTCTCTCTCTCCTCTTCTCTTTCTCTCTTTAAAAAAAATGAATAATTTTGTATATTTAAAAATAAAAATGTAAGAACAGAAAAGCACTTGAAATGATGTTCCATATCTTTAAATATTAAGGAAATGCAAATCAAAACCACGAGATTCAAACTCACACCCATTAGGAATGTCTTATGAAAAAAAGAAAAAACAAAACAACAAGCGTTGGCATCCATGTGGAGAAATTAAAACTCTTATGCACTGTTGGTGAGGATACCAAATGGGATGGCCACTATGGAGAACAGTCTGCTGGTTCCTCAAAAAATTAAACATAGAATTACTATATGATCCAGAAATCCACTTCTAGGTAGACTAAATAGAATGGTAAGCAAGAACTTAAACGAATATTTGTACACTCATTATCATAACAGCATTGCTCCTACTAGCCAAAATGTAGAAACCACCCAAGTGTCCATGGACAGATGAATGATAAACAAAATGTGGAATGTACACACTCTGGGGTATTACTCAGCATAAAAAAGGAAGACAATTCTGACACACGCTACAACATGGATAAATCTTAAAGACATTATGCTGAGTGAAGTAAGCTGGACACAAAAGTACAAACACTATAAGATCTTGTTGCTGGTGAAAGTGGGCTGTTCTGTAGTATTGCAACAAAGGAACTTCACAGGGCACGGGCATGGAGAAGTTTAACCTGAATGATTTTATTGTGGTAAGGGAACTGATAGGCCATCAGGAATGTAGACAGAGCACAGGCTCAAGCAGCAGCTGTCCCAGGATTTTATAATCCTGCATACATTTTCCTGGCTTTCAGTGACAAGCAAGGTGCAATTCAAACCAACCAACCAAATTCCTAATTCTCCCCGAGCCTGAGTTGGGCCCTCCCCTTAACCAGCTTCTACATCCCTTATCAAATCCAATTCTTTTCCCAGATTTTCCCAGGCTAGATTCCTCCCCTTCGTGTTGCCATTTTGGCTTCTATGGCAAATGCTTAAAAGTTCTGTTATGTCACCTCATTTTTACTACCCACGTGCCCAGCAGAGGAATTTGCCCTCCACCTCCCTCTGATAAGGGTACTAGGGGCAGCACCCCCTGGGAGGCTTTCCTGCCTGCTTCACTCTGGGCAACAACCGCTCCAAGTATGTAAACAGGTCTGTGGAAGCCATAGCTTCCTAGTAGAAGCAGGGCAAATATTGGATTCAACTCCCCAGGTTATTAAGCTTTGATTCATCTCCCTAGTTTATTAAGCTCAATGTCCGATTCCCTTTGTTCTTCCTCTTTATTAATAACTAGCTAACTACTTACACCAACAATCCCACTTACATGAGGCTCCTACCGTAGTCAAATTCACAGAGACACAAAGTGGGATGGAGGTTGCCTGGAGCTGGTGGGAGAGGAGCGTAGAGAGCTGTTCGATGGGTACAGCTTCCGTCCTGCAAGAGTGAAAGAGCTCTAGCGACGGATGGTGGTGAGGGTTGCCCAGCAATGGGAATGTACTTAACACTACTGATCTGTACACTTGAAAATAGTTAAAATGGTTCATTTTAATGTATATTTTACCATTAAGAAATCTTAAACAAGTGAAATTAGTTTAGTAATATTTTATCACAATATACTCCAAATATTATTTCAATATGTAATTAATTTTTAAGATCATTGAAATGTTTCATATTCTTATATTAAGTCTTTGAAAGGTCATCATCTAGCATGTGTTCCACTTGGCATGCCCCTCAGTTAGGGCCAGCAGATTTTAAATGCTCAATAGCCTCGTGAGGCCAGTGGACAGCCTTGATCTAAAACCTCACCTGCAAGCATTTCCTTTCAACTTGCAAAGACCCTCATCGCCCCTGCAACACTCCTGCAGCTCACCTGCAAATACACCTACAGTCACCCTGCAAGCTTCCCGCCTCATCCTCAACATGCCCACAGCTCACAGCCCAATCCCTGAATCTCACTGCACATCTTCAGGGAAAGCACTTGCTCAGGAGCATGTGTTGACTCCAAATCAACATTTGCAGGTTGATCTGACCAGTGAATCACCCCTCTTCTGCATAAATTTGCATAAAATTCCATATGCCGATGGGAAACACGCTGGCCTCAGATAGTCATCTCAAAATCAGGAAGGCGGTAGCCTGGGACTGGACAGGGGACCCCCAGACATCCTTCCTCTTGCTTCCCCTCAGGCTCTTCATCCTCCTCCTCTTCCTTGAGGGTCTCCTCATCTTCCTCTTCCAGGAAGGCAGCCAGCTCCTCCTGAAGCACCCCCATCTCCAGTCCCAGGCTACATAGCTGGCCCAGCAGCTGGACATCCACTCTGCGGAGGTTCCCCTGCCGGAGGGAAGTGGGACATGGACATGGCACCAACAGAGAGCACGCCCCACAACCACCACCTGAGTGGGAGTAGGTCTCATCTCAAAACCTGACAAAGACCCTCAGTTTGACCGAACTTTAGTCAGGCTCCTGAACCTTTTCCTAAGCCCATCTGTGCACCTCCTTGCAAAACTCAGTTTTAACAAGAATCCCCATCCTCCACACCAGAATACTCTCCATATCTTATCTAATCGGGTTTTTCATGCCTCCACACCCACCAGCAGATGTCTGATCAACTGATCATCCTGGCCTGCCTTCCACAGGAATCCTGCTGAGTCAGTTTACCCCCAAACCCCCCTTCCAGCTGATGTAACTTTCCATCTACTGACCCTCAGCTCCTCCCAGGCTGTAAATTTCCACTCACCCATGCTTTACTTGGAGTCAGCCCAATCTGTCTCTTCTACTGCAAAATCCCATTGCAGTGGTCCCTATAGTAGTCACCTTACTACCTGTAACATGTGTTCCTGGGCAGGTTCTTTATGTGTCCCTGGGCCCTCACTGCCATTCTGCTTCTCACAGTGTCTGTCTGTCTGTCTGTCTGTCTCTCTCCCCATTTCACTGTCCCTCATGGTGTTTACCTGTGTGTGTGTGTGTGTGTGTGTGTGTTTGATTCTTACTATCTTTCTCTTGTTTCCCTCTTATGTTATCTATCTCTGTCTCCACCTGTGCCTGTCTTTCCATATCCCTTTCTTTCTCTCTGCCTCTATTTTTCTGCTTTTCTCTCCATCTCTGTCTCTCATACTTAATCTCAGTTTCTCTGTCTTTGTTGCTGTTCATATCTTATTTCCATCTCTGTCTCTCTTTCTAGGTCTCTGTTTCTGTCTGTATTCCCGTCTCTACTCTTTGGGTCTATGTCTCTCTCTCTCTCTCCTCTCTCTCTAGCTCTCTCATTCTCTGTCTCTGCCTCTATTTCTCTATTCATGTCTCTCAATTTTTGTCCCTCAATCTCTGGCCCATTATATTTCCATGCATTCCATTCATTCAGTCAGTCCCCTCCCCATACTCTACCTCTTGCTCCTCAAAGCCCCTACTTACCAGCTCCTCCCAGATCCACAGCAGACTCTCCCTAGTGCCTTCAGTGTGTGCCTCTGGAAACATGAGGGTCTGGCCAGCTCTCCCTGATGGGGGGACATCCCTCAAGGCCCTGGGGGGTGAGCCCAGCCCTGGGGGCAGCAGTCCAGCCTGCCTCAGCTGCCTCCACAGCTCCATAGTCTCTGAGCTGTGGCTCCCAGGAGCAGGAAGTTTCAAGGTCCAGAATGACCCAGCCTCCTGGGAATCTGGGGGTGGGGGGACTAAAGGGCAATGGAAGGGGGGTGGGAAGGTCTGACATGGAATCCCAAAGTCCATTCTCCAGTGTGAATCTGCATTTTTTCTTTCTGAAGTCTAACTTCAACTCTGGTCACAGGGTGTGACTCTACCCATCCCTGCCCCTTCTCAGGCCTAACCTCTCCCTGTGCTTTGTGTCTCATGATGCCGGGCGTCCTCCTGTCTAGCCTTCTCCTAGGTCCCACCCACCACTCACCCTCAACCCTGAACTTAGTTGTGCCTTTCTCCACTCAGGTCTTCTCAGGGCTTCCCAACCAGTGTGCCTGAGGAGTCAGGAGCAGCTTTCAAGAGAACGATCCCTCAGCTGGGGTGCCTGATTGTCCAGGCTGCTGGCTTACCCTGAGCAGCCAGTACTGCTGACTCTAGGTTTGCCAAGAGACATTATCACTATGAGCATCGGGCTCTGCCACGGAGGAGGTTGGAACACACTGCAGAACCCCTCTGTTAGGACAGGGGGTGCAAATTCCATCAACCTGTCAAGGGCTCCGAAGCCCCTGACTCCAGTCCTGACCTCCTGACCTTTTCCACCTGGATGTCTCAGCGAGAATACAGTCAAAGCACAATTCTCAAGTGGGACCCACCACACTATTAGTTTCATGGAGCTACTGTAACAAATTACACAAACTTAGTGGCTTAAAACAGCACCAACTTATTTTCCTACAGTTCTAGGGGTCAGAAGCCTCAAATGGGTTCACAGGGCTGGGTTCCTTCTGGGGGCCCTAGGGGAGAATGCATTTCCCACCCTTGCCCAGGTTACAAAAGCCACCACATTCCTTGGCCCGTAGCCCCTTCTTTACATCACTCCTACCTTCACAACTCTCCTGCCTCCATTTTATAATACCTTCGTGGGTATATGAAGTGGGTATTATAATACCCACTGGGCCTGCTTTAATTATCCAGGATAATCTCCCCACTTTAACATTATTACCTTAAACGCACCTTCTGTATACTATAGAAAGTAACATAGTCACGGTTTCCAGAGATCAGAATGTGGACATTGGTTGTGGCAGGGGAGGGGGGGTCATTTTCAGCTTACCACACCTATCCATGCAAACACCTGCCACTCCCCCATTTTCCCATCTCTATCAGTGGCATCAGCATCTTTTTAGTTTCCCCAGCTGTTGGCTCAGCCTTCAAACAAACTCATCATCTGAGCACCTCTCACCATTTCCTTTACCCCATCCCCGCTCCTGTCCCCATTCATCCCTGGTCTGGATGATTCTTGTAGCCTCTTTGTTGCCCCCTGCTTCCACCCTTGCCCTCTAAGATCTGTTTTCAGTCTGACAGAAATGATCTTTACATCTAAATCATATGACTGTCTTGTGAATGCAATAAACTCCTACCAGGCCTGCACAGTCAGCCCCCTGCCCACCTCTCTAACCCAGGCTTCTACCTCTCTCTGCAAGGTGGCTCCCACCTCTGCTCCTTGCACTGACTGGTACCTCTACCTGGAACACTGTACTCCCAGATCTGGGAGTTTCCTCTTCTTAAATGTCATCTCCTCAGAGGCTTTTCCCAATGGCCCTATACAGCAGTCACCCTCTGTTGTGTTACCTGGTTGGTTTTATTTGTCTCTTACCAAATGTTATCTGAAATTATCTTGCTGATTCATTTTTTCTTATCTATCCTCTCCTTGCCTGGAATATTGACTCCTTGAGTGAAGGGCTGGATCTATCCTGTTCATCATGGTAACCTCAGCATCCAGAGGAGCTCCTGCCCTGTGGTACGTGCTCAGTAAATATCTGTAGAATGAAGAAATGAATGATTCTATCCTCACGATTTCACACTGAATCTTCACTCTGAGATCTAGCCTTGAACTCGAAACTGAAATCATAAACACATCACAATACTAATCTTGAGAATTTACCTCCATCTCTTACCCTGAAGGCTTACCTTGCCACCCACTCTACCTTTTTCTTTTCCAGGGAAAAAGAATGCCAGTCCGCTTTTAGGAACATCATTCACTTTTGTAAGGAGGTAGCTAGTGAGAGCTGGAGAACAGGGAAGCTCCGGGGAGCTGTGACTGCAGTCAGAGGAAAGGAATCAAACAGGAAGGACTGCTCACCCTCTCCTAGAAAAGGCTAGAGACTCATTATAACACCTACGGAAAGGGCACTCACAGAAATCCCTAAATACGGTAAGAGAACTTAAAGGTGCACTTAAAGTGCGTGCGCCTTTAAGACGAAGGTGTGACCATAAAGGACGTCAAAGACAGGCCCAGGTGGGTGGTACGAGAAAAGGCCGGCCCCTTCCGGTATGTAATCCCGAGAAGATGGCGGCGCCCAGGGCGGTAGGTGACCGGAGTTCCTAGAGCTCCCAAATTGAAGCCTGCCCTGTTGCCCCTGCCTTCAGGGCCTTTGTCGGCGCGCAGGGATTAGTAGCGGGGCTGCTGGAGGCCTCTGCCCCCGGGCCTCGCGCTAACAGCGTAGACACGTAGCTGTTCGGGTCGGGAACGTGTGCCGGTCGCCTGCTACTGAGAAGTTAAAGAGGAAGTGGGGGCGGGGATTTGGCAGAGAGAAACCAATGCGGGAGCAAGGGGTGCGTTCTGTTGCTGTCGAGCCCACCCAATCAGAGGGAGAGATTGGACTGCCTGCTAAGGGGGCGGATGGGCTGGCGGGAGTGGGACCTGCAATGGAAACAGGGCTGGGAAGGCATTGTCCGGGGCCAAGTGGAGGATGCCAGAGGATGCAGGTGAGGGAAACTCAGGGGAATTTTGATGGAAAACCAAAGGGATTACGGGGGGGGCGAGGGCATCAACAGGTAAATTTGGTAGTTCCAAGGAACGAACGTGGGGGGCATTAAGGGGAGAATTTGCGGCAATCATGGAGAAGATTTAGAAAATTGAGTAAACTCAGGAATGAACTTAGAGAAAATTAAAGAGTTTGGGAGCTTACAAGGAATTTTGAGGGAAAGTAGGATTTTGGGGAAACAATTTTGATTAAAAGAAAAAAATGGGGCAAACATAACACTTTGAGGGGAAGTCGAAGGAACAGTTTGAGGATTTTATGAGGTAAGTTAAGGGTGATTTGGAAAAAAATTGAGATTATATTTGGGGGAAATAGGTTATTCAAGAAGACTCCAGAGAGAACTGGGTAAAATTAAGGGGAGAATTTGTGGGAAATTAAGAGGTCAGATAATGGGGGTTTTAAGAGAAAATAAGGGTGGGGGGTGGCGGAAGAGAATTTGGGAAAACCAAGAAAGTTTGGCTAAATCAAAGAGAATTTACGGCTGATTAAGGGGAAAACTGGGGGATACATGGAGGGAAAGTTGGGAATCCCAAATGTAGAATCAGGAACTTCTGAAAGGAGAATTTAGTGAATCAGGAAGCACTGGGGTGGGGGGAGGCGAGTTCATGGACTAAGGACAGACCAGAGGGATGCAGCTCTCTCACAGGAGGCTCTCCAGGCTCAGTCTCTCCTCTTTTCATCCCCAGTCCCTGAAACTGGTGGCCCCAGTATGGAATGGGGTTACCAAGGGCATCCGTGACCTGAGCAGTGCAGTGGCCCCAGAGGGCAATCAGAGGAAGGGGAGAAGGCTGCTCCAGTTCCTGGCTGACCGCTTCTATGATGTGGAGGCTCTCAGGGAGTACTTGCTCCAAAAGCAGGTGTCAAAGGTGCACCGGGAAAATAGGTGAGAACCCCTAGCCTGCAAGACGTTGCAGCTCTGGCCTCACTGGTCAGAATGCCGATCTTGCCCTTGCCACTCCCAGGTAGCCCTAGCCGTGCTGACTTACATCTTCATCTCCAGTTCATATAGGCAGCCTGCTGCCCACCATCTCCTCTTGGTCTAGCTGGCACCTCAGACCTAACATGGTTTACAGCAAACCCTTGATTTCCCCCTAAAGAGTCTGCTTACCCCCCAGCCTTTCCCATCACAGTAAACAGCACCATTCCCCACCCAGTTGTTCAGGCCAAATTCCAAGAAGTCATCCCTGATTCCTATCTTTGCTTCTGTAACTTCTACATCTAGTCCACCCATGAAATACTAGACTATCCCATATTTGACTTCTTACCTCCTTCACTGTTTGTAGCCAGGACTGAGCCCCTCTGTTTTATGGTTGGATTGCTGCAGTAATCTAACTGGTCACTTTCTGCCCCTGTAGTCTATTAAATAGGTTACAAAATAGCCAAAGAACTCTTAAAGTAGAATAGAGAACATTACCACCATGTTTGAAACCCTCAAATGTTTGGTTTCCAGTTTCAACTAGAATAAAAACCAAACTCCAAAGCCTACAATCTGCTATTTGCTGAGCTTTGAGAGGCCTACCAGGCATTCCCCTCATCCCTGCAACATGGCATCTTTACTACTGTTTGTTCAACCATCCTAATTCCAGCCTCTGAGTCTTTTTTTACTTATTTTTATTTTTTTAATTTATTTTAAAGATTTTATTTATTTATCTTTAGAGAAGAAGGGAAGGAGAGAGGGAGAGAAACATCAATGTGTGGTTGCCTCTCGTGGGTCCCTTGCTGGGAACTGGCCTGCAACGCAGGCATGTGCCCTGACTGGGAATCGAACCACGATCCTTTGGTTTACAGGTCTGCGCTCAGTCCTCTGAGCCACACCAGCCAGGGCAGTTTTTATTTATTTTTAGAGAGAGGGGGACAGAGGGAGAGAGAGAAGGAGAGGAACATCAGAGTGCAAGAGAAACATCCATTGGTAGCCTCTCACACACCCCACACTGGGGACCCGGCCCGCAACCCAGGCGTGTGCCCTAACTGGGAATAGAACTGGTAACCTTTCAGTTCGTAGGCCAGCACTCATTCCACTGAGCCACTCCAGCCAGGGCTTGCGCCTCTGAGTCGTGCACTAGATGTTCCTTTGGCCTGGCCGGCTCGTGCCATGACCTCTGCATTCCTTCCCAACGCTCAGCTCTCTGCCCTAGTGTCACCTCCTCCAAGAAGCTTTTCTTATCAGCTGAACAAAATCCGCCTTCTCCATCCCCACCCCTGACCTGACCCACTCAGTTCGTGTTTTATTTTCATGCTGAAATTGATACTGTCTGAAATACGCTTTTATTTACTAGTTTGTTTCTCCCCATAAAAATAACTTCAGAAGGGCAGGGATAGTTATCTGCCTTGGTGACTACTGTCGCGCCCCCGCCCTGGGAGAGGGGCCCAGCTTAATAGGCACTCAGTAAATATTTGCAGCCTGACTCTGTCTGTGTATGTCAGTCCTGACACTTTGGACTCCGACCCTCTCAGCAGACTGGGGCATGGCAAGGGATGTGGTGCTCCTCAGGCCTCACCCTCAGCTACTGTTCTCTTGGCAGATCCTTCACCTACATCAAGGAGCGATATGGTCCATACGTCGCAGGTGCCTATTTCGTCCTGAAGCAGGGAGGCGCAGTCAAGTATGACAGCAAAGGTGTCAAAATGGGGGTCCGGGGAGGCCACAGATCATCTCAGCCGCAGGCTCTTCAGTCAGGCAGGCATCCCTGAGTCCCCCAGTCTGTGCTCCCTACTGGCTGTGTGGCTTGGGGCTTGGTGCCAAGCTTCAGTTTTGTCATCTGTAAAATGGAATAGTAGTTGTATCTAACCTACAAACACATTTTGCAGTGTGAACACTTGTAGCCATCTGGAGCTACACATGTGCTCAATAAATACTAGTTTCTTTTTCGTCCTCCCCCCCCTTTCTTTTTTCAAGATTTTATTTATTTTTAAGGAGGGGGGGAAGACACGGGGGAAAGGGAGAGAAACATCTATTGGTTGCCTCTCGCATGTCCCCAACTGAGGACCTGGCCTGCAACCCAGATATGTGCCCTGACTGGGAATTGAACTGGCAACCTTTTGGTTTGCAGGCCAGTGTTCATTCCACTCAGCCATACCAGCCAGGGCCCCCTTACTTCTTCCTCCAACCTCTGGGGATTCCCCACCCCCTTTTCCTTCTTTTTTGAAAAGCACAATTTATATAGACTTCATCTACCTCTCATCTTTGTTCTAAAATTTTTACTTGGCTTGAGCACCTCTTCCAGTACCTTTCCTTAGAAGCGGTGTGCATGTCTGAAACTGTGTCAACTTTTGCGCATCTACAAAGATTCATAGGTTGTAGCTCTTTTCTCTTACATTATCAGTAATGTCTCTAGCTGTCAGCTTCCAAGTGCATGAAACTGGCCAGACAGTCCAACTTTGATGGGATTATCAGGGGATCTAATGTGACTAGACACCTACGTGCCTTAGAACAGGGCCATGGAACAAGTGCGCAGACACAAAATATGGGGCTGCAGAGTGGTCTCAAGCGACTGGAGGCTTGGGGACAGGCAGGGTATCCCCTGGCACTCCTTTTCTCCCTGCTTCCCAGGTTCCAGGGCCAGGAGTGGATTCGGTCCAGTGGGCGTCGCCCTTCTTCTCTTGAGTTGTTGAGTTTCCAGGCTGTACCTGTGGAGTCCGTGGATGCCAGTGACTGTGCCATCAACTATGAGGGCCTGGACAACCTCTGTGAGTTGGTGGGTGAGGTAGAGGTGGGCAAGGCTCTGCATTTTCCCTTTCATGGTGGGCTCTAGAAAGACTGCAGTGCCATCTGCTCTGTCCCCCTCACAGTGGCCCTGAAGGAGCTGCAGTCCCTGTCGCTGCAGCGCTGTCCCCACGTGGATGACTGGTGTCTCAGCCGTCTCTACCAGCTGGCTGACTCATTGCAGGAGCTCTCGCTGGCAGGTTGCCCCCGAGTATCCGAACGGGGCCTTGCCTGCCTCCACCACCTCCAGAACCTCCGAAGGCTGGACATCTCAGACCTGTCCGCTGTGTCCAACCCGGGCCTCACTCGGATCTTGGTGGAGGAGATGCTGCCCAACTGTGAGGTTCTGGGGGCTGATTGGGCCCAAGGCCTGAAGTCAAGGCCGGAGAAGCAGTCTCAGGACACAGCCAGCCCCACCCCTGCCTAGGCTGCAGCCCCCACCCCGTCTAGTTGGATCTCAGCGGGGCTGTGTTGAGTGTCTTAGGGTTTTCTCTCCTTCTGGCTTCCAGTTGGGCTCACTCATCTTGGGGGCTGGGGTGGAGTGAGGGGCGTGGCACTGGCAGATCAGGGGAAGGACAGCATGGGGTCCCTACCTGATGGGGGCCTAGCTGCAGGTCACAGCTCCTGTCCTCCTGTCAGGCAGCCCTTCCCACACGGTTCTCCTAGTTCCCGTATAACCACCTCCTGCCTCTCCAGGCCTGGGGCAGGTAAGGACTCCCGGCTGCAAGTAGCCCCAGGAAGCTGCATTGGCCACTACTGTGTTGAGACCGTTCTCACATTATCCCCATTGAGGTGTGCTGCTGTTTTCTGCCAGGACACACTGATACAGGGAGGGCTCCTGGCATTCTGTAGGGATGGCTATTCTGTGTGGGGCTGGTCAGCTCACTGCAGGGTCCAGCATCCCGGGCCTACATTCACTGGTCAGTAGCACTCCAAGTCCTCTTGTGTTCCAGCTTATTGAAGTCAAATTCAACTTTGTGTCTGCACTGTGAAAACTGATTTGGGCCTTTGAGATGTTTTTCCTTCACTAACCAGCCTAAGTTTTGTCGTTAGGAGGCGCTCAAGAGACGTTCCAGGAGTTGCAGGTCACTCCGCGCCTCCTGCAGTGCAAGTAACTTCTCCAGTGCCAGGTGGTCACAGCCTGCCCTGGCACCCTGCCCCAGCCCAGCAGTTTCCTAGAGGAGTGTCTCCACTGAGGCACCTCCCTGTGAATGACTCTACCACAGCCCAGAATTTCCAGTAAATTCCAAGGCACCTTACCACTGAATCCCTTGTCACTGCAATTTGCTATTGTGTTGAAGTGAATAATTCTTTATATTAAACTTTCTCTGTTCAAATTACTGTGGTTTTTCCCCCTCCCCTGATTGGATCCAAACTGATACAGCATTGGTATCCAGTGTTCCAGCAGACAGGCTCACAGAGAGGGATTTGGGGGGGAGGTGGCCTCCCATCAGGCCATCACAGGTTTCCTGCGAGGTGCCAGCTGAAGCACTTGACTGGTGGCAGTGAAGACCATCTGAAGGTAGGCTTTGGACAGGTTCCTTGCAGTGCCCTGGAGTGCTTGCAGAGACACAAGGACAAGCTCAGGTCTGTCACCTCGGCCCAAGTCACAGCCTGAGAACTGGAGCACTTCTGTGACAGTCCCAAAAAGTTCCAGCCAGAGGGCTGGTAGTACTGAAAGTACAATACAGCATTTAAGTTTGCAGTTTGATGATGGTTGAATCCCCAATTTCCTTTCTAATAGAGTATATTAGTGCCCTGTATGAGTGACCCCATAAATATCTGGGGTCAGATCTCAGCATGCCCCAGGGTACAGGTATTCACTACAACCTGCGAGGCAACACCTTGTACACTAAAAGAATTGCAAGACTTTCAAATACACATACAGCCAGAAACCTGGGGAAACAGTGGATTTGAAGGGTGTGAGACCAGTGAGGGTGGACATAAACTGGGGCCAAGTTCACTGGTACCCGGTACTTACTAGAGGTTCTGGATTTAATGAGTGAGCTTGTACAGCTGGGGGTGGTTCTAACAGCTGTTGTGGATGGGTGACTTGGACTCAACAACGGCCTGCAGTTAATGAGGCAAGAGGCCAGAAGGGGTCCAAAGGCTTAGGAGGGATGTTGGGTTGGGTTGATCATGGTCTGCATATCTTCCCCACCCCCAACTCTTGCAAAAGAAGGCACTTCTTGAGTCATTGATACTCAGCTTTCCCTATTCCCACTGCTGTGTGCTTTTCCACCTGACTGGACCCAGACTAATGCACTTACCAACCAAAACTGTATCCTCCGAGATTTCCAAACACCCGCAGGAGGGGCTGTGTCGCCCCCCCCGTGGAGAACCTCTGCACATCCTGGGAGTAGCTAGCTGAGCCAGGAGAGCTCAGGGGGCCTGAAGCCCTCTCCCCCAGCCCTGCAGGATGTGGGCTTGGACGCCCACCATGGGTGCCCAGGCCCTTGGCCCCAGCCCCTGATTGTCATCTCCCACTCCAGCTTTTATTTCATTACTATTCCCTGCTTCCTCCACATTGTCTTCCAACTTGTTCCATGAGCTCCATTATTCAAATTTAGGAGGAGACAATCAGCACTGGACAGATAGATAATCAACTGCTGCTGCTAACAGACAAGGTCTCTAAGACAGTCGTCCCCAACTTTGAGTCAGGTGAAGGGGGTCAGGCCAGGCTTGGCGCTACCCCAGGCTCCAGAAGGTCTAGGATGAGGAGGCCCCACCTGTCTGCCTCCCCAGACAGCAGAAGCCATGGGAGGGCATCAATGTGAAGACAGGCAGTCCCTCTCCTGTCCTGTGGGGGCTGGACATGCGTGCCCCCAAATCCCTGTGCAGTGTGGGCAGGGGCGCGGTGGGGAAGGTTAGGAAAGGGATCCGGCCCTGCTGGCAGGCAGCCAGGCTACCAAGGGGATGGATGTGCAAGGATGGCTCTGCTCCAAGGCTCCCTCTGTGCCTGCTCCTTCTCCTTCCATCTGGTCCTCCTGCTCCTTTCTCCTCCCCTCCCTGGGTCTGGCTCTGTTCGCAGACTCCCTCCTCTGCCCCCATTTGAGCCCCTCCACCTGCCTCTCTAAATCTTCCCCTCCATTCTCTCCCAAGGGGGCGGCTTCCTATCCACCTTTTCTCTCTCTCCCTTTCTCTCTCCTCATCCTCTCCCTGCAGTGCTCTCCTCTGCATCCCTGAGTCTCCATCTCCAGTCTCTTCTCTCTGCCTGCCCCTAAGGGTCTCCCTGTCTCCTCCTCCTCACCAGCCCCCTTCCCTAACCCACCCTGACTTGGCAGCAACACGCCCCACCTGTACCATCTCTGGCAGGCTGACCCATTCCTCAGCACATTTTCTGACGTCTCCTGTGATCAGGCCCCAGTGCCTTGGGCTTTGCCCCTTGGGGACTATGCCTGTCCCTGGGCCATTCCAACACTACTCAGCTCAGGCCTGGCTCTTGGTCTCACCCCTCCTCAGACCTCATCCGGAGCCCCTCTGGACGAGGTGGGCACAGTTTGTATCTGGCCAACCCTGCACCTTTCCCCCTCTCACCAGAAAACCAGCTCCAACAAGCCAGAGCCCCATCTCTCGTCAGCCTCTGCCCTCCCGCTCCTCCCAGCTCCTCAGGCACCGCCCAGGCCCCTGGGGCCTTCCCTTCTCCCCTCCCCGCCCTGCCCCGCCCCTCCGGACGGGCTGGGCTGGGCTGGGCTGGAGAACAACGACAGAGCCACAGCTGCCGGACCAGAGCCCAAGGCAGGGAACTGGGAGGGCCTGACCAGAGGCCTGGGGTGCCAGAGCCAGACCCAGAGGTAAAAAGCAGGGAGCAAATCCCTGGCTCCCCAGTCCCCAAAGTAGGGACAAGTAGGGCGAAGGAGATTGGATTTCTGCAACACAAAGGAGCTGACCCCAGTGATCCTGACTTCAGGTGAGGGGGATGAAGAGGGAAGAGGGGGACAGGCAGGTGGAAGGGGTTGTGCTGAGTGAAAAAAGCAGGTGTTGGGATGGGATTAGAGCAGTGATCCCAGGTCCAGGAATAGGAAAAGGGAAGAGCTGGGTCTTTGGTTGGGGGCCAGTTTAGGGTCTGGGACTAAGAGGCCACCACAGGGATTGGTGGGGACTGTGAAGGCCCATCCTGAACTCCAAAGCGCTCTGTGACTCCTATGCAGCTCCAGCAGCCACCCCTCCCCTGGGCTGGGTCATGCGCTGCCCCAAGTGCCTTCTCTGCCTGTCAGCACTGCTCACGCTCCTGGGCCTCAAAGTGTACATCGAGTGGACATCAGAGTCTCAGCTGAGCAAGGCCTACCCGGGACCCCAGGGCACCCTGCCAGTCCTCACACCCACCAGTCCTGAGCCCACCCTGCCGGCTAACCTCTCGGCCCGTCTGGGCCAGACTGGCCCACTGTCCTCGGCTTACTGGAACCAGCAACAGTGGCGGTTGAGAGCTCTGCCCAGTGGAGACAGCACTGAGGCAGGGGGCTGCAGGGCTTGGGGAGCTGCTGCTGCCTCTGAAATACCTGATTTCACCTCCTACCCCATGGACCTTCGCCGCTTCTTGCTGTCAGCAGCTTGCCGGAGCTTCTCTCGGTGGCTGCCTGACGGTGACAGTGGCCAAGTGCCCAGCTGTGAGGAAACCGGCACCCCCTACCTGCTGTTGGCTGTCAAGTCAGAACCAGGGCACTTTGCCGAACGACAGGCTGTGAGGGAGACCTGGGGTGGTCCCGCCCCTGGAATTCGGCTGCTCTTCCTTCTAGGGTCTCCAGTGGGTGAGGGAGGCCCTGACCTAGGCCCGCTGGTGGCCTGGGAGAGCCACCGTTATAGTGACCTGCTGCTCTGGGACTTCTTGGATGTTCCCTTCAACGAGACACTCAAGGACCTGCTGCTGCTATCCTGGCTCGTCCACCACTGCCCCAGCGTGAGCTTTGTCCTACAAGCTCAGGATGATGCCTTTGTGCACACTCCTGCCCTGCTTGACTACTTGCGGGCCCTGCCACCCAGCTGGGCCCGAGGCCTCTACCTGGGTGAGGTCTTTACCCAGGCCAAGCCCCTCCGGAAGCCCGGAGGACCCTTCTACATGCCTGGATCCTTCTTTGAAGGTGACTACCCAGCTTACGCCAGCGGGGGTGGCTACATCATCGCTGGGCGCCTGGCACCCTGGCTGCTGCAGGCGGCAGCCCGTGTGGCACCGTTTCCCTTCAACGACGTCTACATTGGCTTGTGTGTCCGTGCTCTAGGCCTGGTGCCCAGGGCCCACAAAGGCTTCCTCACAGCCTGGCCAGCAGACCGCATGGCTGACCCCTGCACTCTCCGGGACCTGCTGCTGGTGCGACCCCTCAGACCCCAGGACAGCATCGGGCTCTGGAAACACCTGCAGGACCCACAGCTCCACTGCTGAGCCTCAGTGGGGTCAGAAGGGGAGGGCAGACCTGGCCTGGGCCCTGGGCAGGGCCTTGGTGCCTGCCCCTTGCCCAGCCTCTCTGAGGCCTCAGTGTGAGGGAGAAGGTCCTGGAAACATAGATGTTTGAGCTCCTCCTGGGCCAGCTCGGGCTATGGGACTGGGCAGCAGAAGGCAGAAGACTGTTTTTGTTTTTGAAAAACATGCACTCTCCACTCTGAGGCCTGGAGTTGTCCTTGCGCCTGGGGGGCCTGAGAAGTTACGAGGGCAGAGTTCAGCCAACCACACGCTGCATACCCTGCCCTTTATACCAGACACCCCCTGCCCATCCTTACTAGATAGGCCAGCTCCAACAGCCTCCTGGTCAACTTGCTGGACACAAGGTTTGCCTCACCCCGTGGGAGAGCCGGAGTCCAACACCTCCACCCCCAGCCTGTCTGCTGAGGCTGGCCCTCCAGCTTGCACAAGTTTCCAAGGGAAGCAGGCAACTCAACGGCCTTGGTCTTACTCATCTAACTGAAGGGGCGGGGTCCCAAACCAGTCATGCAGGACTCTCCTCCCACCTCCAAAACTCCAGGAAACAGACCAAAAATGGCAGAGCGCCAAATGCAGACAGTTTATTCAATGCCTGCTGCCCACCTCTGACTGAGTAAGTTCCACAGGCTGACCTGCCATTCCTGCCTTCAGCCCAGAGGGGCTTCCGGTCCTGGAGGCACCCTTGCCCAGCCCCTGGGAGAAGGCACTGTAACCACAGTCAAAGTGGGGGCCAGTAGGGCCCCCCACAATGTAACAGCCTAGAGGAGTGGAGATGGTGAGCGGAAGCCCTGCCCCTTATCTCAGTTCTGCCCTGAGTGTCCTGGAGGGAGCTGGCTGCCAGCTCTCTCCAGCCCTCACTCAGTCTGGGGCTGCCTCTCAAGATGGGTGGGGTGGGGAGAGCAGGGTTCACTTCTCAAAGTGGTCCAGGGGGTAGTGCTCGCCATAGGTCTGGAGGTGACGGGTCAGGGACTCTTGCTGCTTACGGAGCTGGGCAGGCATCTCCTGATACACATCAGAGAAGAGCAGGCTGGGATTGGGTTTCAGCTTCCGCTCAGCCTCCTCAAAGGCCTCCATCACCTAGGAGACATGGGACAGTAGGCAAGTAGCCGGCCTCCCACCCAGGACCCTGCCTCCTACCTGTGGGACCTCGTGAGGCGTTAACCCGCTTGAGCCTCTGTGTTCCCATCTGGACAATGGAAATGATCACCATCACAGTGGGGACAGCTAACATCCCCATCAAGGCCCCCAATCCCAGCATCTCCCTCCTTCGCAGGACAAGGCACTAAGACTAAGCCTATGGAGTGTTTTCAGATCCAGCAGCCCTAAGAAGCAAGTAGCTCAGAGGTAGGGAAACCAAGCCATGGTGAAGGGACTGCCCATAACTGTGTAGCTAGGGGCAGCAGTGCTGCCTGAGGCCAGGGTCTGCCCTCACCAATGGCCTGTGTGGCCTCTGGCTACTGAGGACCAGGGACAGGAGAGACAACAGGCTGGCTCTAGTCAGGACACTCAAAGTGCATGCGGATTAAGTCACCTCGTCCTCAACCTTCTGAAGTGGGTACCCCAGGATCCCTCGTGCCAAGGGCACGGCTGAGGTACACGTGCCCAGGCAGCGTGGCCCCACAGGCCACAGTCAGAGACATCACCGGGACGTTTCCTGAGTTTCCCAGTTCACTGTCCCCCAAATCCCAGCCTCCGTCCTTCCAGGGTTCCCTGAGGTGTTGCTCTGCAACATGAGGTGGCCCTCACCTTCTTGCGTGACTGCTTCCTCCAGGCCTTCTCCTGCTCGTCATCCCACCAGCCTCGGCTCTGCATATAGTGCCTCAGCCGGGAGATTGGGTGGTCCTGCTTGTCCCAGTAATTGACCTCATCCACTGAGCGGTACGCTGAGCTGTCGTCACTGGTGCTGTGGTGCCCAATCCTGCCGGGTGAGGGCCATGGGCAAGGAATAAAGGCAAGGAAAGGGACACAACTCGGGATGATGAGGGCAGGCTTTAGGGATCCCAGCGATGGATGCAGGGAAGATGGTAAAGATGGCTGTCAAGGCTGGTGGGGGGGTCGGGGCAGGCAGGCACCTATAGGTCATGGCCTCAATGAGGAAGGGCTGGTTCTCTGCCACAGCCCGTCGCCGGGCCTCCTTGGTGGCGTTGTACACAGCAAACACGTCATTGCCATCCACACGAATCGACAGGATGCCATACCCCGGGCCTCGAGCCGCTGTGGGGACAGAGAGGCAGCTCAGACCCCATGGGTCAGATGAGGACAATGAGCCGGGAACAGGAGATGGGAGGGGAAGAGAGGAGAGCAAACAAAGCAGCGCTCCATCCACCATCTCTCTCGACCTCCCTCGTGCCAGACACCGCAGGAAGACCGGGAGGGCAGGGTGGCAGGAAGGGAGAAGAGGCAGAACAGGCCCATACCGATGCCATCCCCGCGGTACTGCTCGGAGGTGGGCGTGGAGATGGCATAGCCATTGTTCCGACAGAAGAAGATGATGGGGCACTCAAGGGTAGCAGCGAAGTTGAAGCCAGCGTGGGCATCCCCCTCGCTGGCTGCCCCCTCCCCGAAGTAGCAGATGACGATCCTGTTGGCATTGGCCCGCTTGGCCGCGTAGGCTGCACCCACCGCTGCAGGGGAAGAGAGCATGGTGAGCAGGAGCAGAGCCCCCCACATTCTCTTCTCTCTCCCTCACAAGACACACAGACGCAGACAGACGCACACACATCACCCCTGCCCCAGGTTCCGGGACTCAGGCTGGCTGTCACGAGGCTGAGGGGAAAGAAAACACCTGATACCCCAACAGTCCCCCCACAACCTGCCCCACCCTGTCTTCTCCCCTCAGCTGATAGCAGCTCCATCCTTCCAACTCCTCAGGCCCAAAACATCAGTACCATCTTTGACTCCTAACTCTGTCATCCCCACACCTCCTCCATCTTCAACACAGACCAGAACCCGACTCTTCTCCCCAACTCCTTCACCTCACTGGCCTGAGCTAGGCCCCTCCTGTTGCCTTGGGGCAGCCAGAGGGCTGTCTAATGGTGAGCCAGGCCAACTCAATGCACAGCTGACCACTCCCCTCCCCTGTGGCCCCCATTCCACTCTGTGTTAAAGTCAAAGGCCCTGAGGCCCTGCAGATCTGCACCCTCTGGTGCCTCTCTGATATCCTCCACCCCCATGCACAGCTGCCCCACTGGGCTCTTCCCTGCCCCTCAAGCATCTCAAACACAGCAGGAAGGCCCTGCCTCAAGATCCCAGCTGGCTCCCCTCCCCCACCCACCCCACCTCCTGGTCTGTACTGAAATGTCACCCCACCTTCCCCATCACGCAGCACTCCCTCCCAGACTCATCTCTCCCTATAGGACCTATCAACCCCTGACGTGCTCCATGGATCACATCTTCATCTTGTTTACTGTCTCTCTCCCCTACCCCCATGTCAGCACCAGGAGGGCGGAGAGTTTTGTCTCTTTTTCACTCTACCTAGGGGTGTGCCCACACAGCAGGGACTCTGCTGGAACTGAGTGAATTAATAGTCACCCCAAAAGAAGGTGAGGGCCAGGGCCCCACCTTATGGAAATCCTACCTTCCTTCAGCAAAAATGCTACCTCCACCTAAGAGGCTCCCCTACCCACCTCCCACCTCCAAGACATGAACTGCTCACTCCTTGTTTCCAAACAGAATGACATGTGTGGACACACATGGGACCTTCCAATGTGCTAGGCACTCTGCTCACCTAGCAGGCACGGCAACTCACGTATCTGGGGGTGCCCTGAGCACAGAAAGCCAAAGCCCAGTCTGAGCCTTGACCAAGGGCAGGCTCCACAGGGCAGGGAGGGCAGCCCGCTTCCATGGCCCCCATGCTCTGCTTCCCAAGCAGTCATCTTTAACAGAAGCCACACCAACCACTTGAAGCACTGTGGGCTTCCAGAGTAAGCTGTAGGGCAGCTGGACTCCGAGGACTGAGGCAAAGTGGGGTTGGGAGCAGGAAACCAGGCTCTGTAGCCACAGTCCCTGACTTAAGTCCTGCTTTTCTGCCACCTGCTGGGTGGCCTTTAGCAAGGAACCTGGCATTTGCTCCGCCACACGCAGTGGGTTGTGTGTGTGTGGACAGACCAGGTGGGCACGAGTTTCGGAAACCAACAATGTGGTCATGCTGGCTGAAGCCTGACAAACAGGTGAGGATGGCACCACAGCCCTCCTCTGACGGGTCCCAGACAAGAGGAGTCTTGCTCTGACTGTGTCACCAACCAGGAAGCCCCGCCTCGCCAAAGGAGAAGGACTGGGGCCTGCTCAAGGGTAGAGCATTGGTCCTTGTGGTCCAAGCCCAAGACGTGTATCCTCACCCTGAGGAATCTGTGTGGCCAGTGGAGAGGAGATGGTGACGAAGTGACGCTCCTTGCAGCCATAGTGAACAGGCATCTGGCGCCCCTTGCCCGGGTCGTTCACATTGCCATAGCACTGGGCCATGAACTGTTCCAGGGGGTAGTCCCGATACATCAGCACGCCTGTGAGGGACAGAGGTACCAGTTGTTGGGAGAGAGGGTCTGGAGGTGCAGAGCCCAGTGGGGGTCCCAGGGCAAGGCCCTTCCTGCCCGGGCTTTCAGTTCCCCGCCTGTGCAGTAAGGGAGCTGGATGAGACCAAGGAAAGCACACTGGGAGGCTGAGGGGACCAGCCGGTGCGGGACCCAGGTGGGCAGGCCAGCAAGCACAGGTCACTGAGGCCATTGTTCAGATCAACTGACTGCTACCCAGGGAGGCTAAATCATTGAGGTTTTCAAAAGAAGAAACCTAGCTTCCTTTTTTTTTAAATGAGAAACTACCTAAATTTTAAGTGTCTCAACTAATTACTTTGAAAAATCATCATATGAACCAAATAAAAATACAAGCCACTAGCTCACAACTTCTGGACTAACGAGAAAAACATTCAAACCTATTTATGGCAGTAAAGCCCTTCTTTAAACAAAATCTCTAGTGGATGCCCACCCGCCACCATCAAAGAGAAGCTCACCACCAGGTTCTCTCACCTGGCTGGTGGGCGGTCCTGGAGATGGCACAATCCGGTTGTTGGGTACTCTTGTTCTCCCCACTCCACAGTGTGGAGACAGAGAGTTGAGAACGGGGCACAGGGTCTGCCTCACCTCACCTAGCACGAGTGCCCTCAGCAGCTCCCCAGACACAGAGTTGTGTGCTGACTGGTGGTGCCAGAGGGCCCCTCTGGTAGGGCAGCCAGGGCCCAAACAGCCCTGTGTGGACTGCCCAGCTGCCGCCAGGATTCCGGGGCCCTCACTTGGCCCTGCCTAGAGCCCTCACCAGGGACCACTTCAGCAAAACAGGCAGAGAGCACTCAGCAAACCTGGCAAGGGCCTGGTGTGCAGTCTAGTGTCTGGGGCAAATCTTCCTTGCTCAAGATGCTGAACCACAGACCATCAGTGGGCACCTGTCCTCCTACTGCATGGGGGGGGGGGGGGACTTCTGGTGCAGCACAGAGAGGAGTAGACAGTCCAAGAGTAGACCGGACCACTATACCAGTCCAGGGAGGGCTCTGCACAGCCAGCCTGGCTAGGTCCTGCCTCCCTCCTAAAGAGCTGTCCCAGGATGAGAGGCCCTAGTCACTGTATCACCTCTGACACTGAGTGCTTACCCCATGCCAGGTCCTGTACTAACTAATGGTTTTGCATCATCTGCCCCATGAAACCCCTCAACAGCCATGTTAAGCAATTGAGGAGCAATTCAGCAACTTGCCCACGGTTATGAAGCACCCAAGAGAAAGGCTCAAGATTTGCCTCCCCGGCAGCCCCAGAGGGAGGCTGCTTTGCAAGGCCCCCATGCCAACCACCAGTCTGGAACCAGCCCCGCAGCTTCCCAGGCTAGCTTCTTCACCCCAGTCACTCTTTTATGCACACTGATTTTCTTCAGTCCTAGTCTTTGATCCTTCTTTGCACTCAGATGTGAGCCGGCTCCCTGGCTGGAACCTCCCAGGTCCTCCCATCTGCTTCTGCTCCCTGAAGGCTGCGGTGCCTGGAGAGAGGGCAGCAGAGCTCACACTGGGCAGATGGGGGCCCACAGTACACGCCACACCTGCAGCTCGGCCTGCCCGCACTGCACAATCCCAGCAACAGAGATTACATCCACAGTGCAGAGATTATAATACCATCATCATCATCTTGATTCTGGAGAAAACTAACGTTCAGAGAAGGGAAGTGACTTGCCCCAAATCTGACAGCCAGTAGCCATGGACCAGTCAGGAGAAAAGGCTCTTAAGCACAACAGTGCCTGCCCTCCACAGAGGGGAAGCCCACCCACTCTAAACTCTGGACCTGGTTTGGCTCTTTAACTTGAAAAGTTCTTCACCCAGCTCCTTGGACCTCCCTGGCATTGTGCCACTCCTCCAAGAGCACACAGGGTAACTAATGAGGGCCTCACCTTCACACCAGGAGGGACTGAGCTAGACCCGCCTCAATGGGGACCCCCCAAACCCAGACCTCTGGCATGTGCTCCACAGGGGCCAGGACATGGGCACACGCACCTGCCTCCCGGTACTGGCCAAACACCAGGTCCGTGTTGTCCAGAGCTGCCGCACTCCCCACATGCGTCCCCTCCTCACCATAGTTAGTCATGTAGAAGGAGATCCGGCCCTGTGGGTAGAGGGGAGTCCAGAAGCCCAGGCTTAGTTATGCTGGGCAACCAGTAAGAACTGTACAAACAGTGACCAACTTCTGATGACTCCACTGATCAGCAGATACTTCCTGAAGGCTGCTCTGGGCCAGGCCATGCTGGAGTTTCTGACTTCGTGAAGGAACTGCCAGACTGGTTAGAGCCAGACTGGGGGGCTGTGCAAGGGAGCTGTAAGGACGTACCTGCCCCACCAAGGAGGGGCACCAGGGAGCAATGCCTAAGCGGAGGCAGGGGTGGATGAAGGTTTCCAGATAGAGAGAACTATAAAGGCCACAAGACTGGAAGGGATGGGACAGGAAGTGGGTGGGGAAGGACAATGCAGGAGTGACAGGCAGAACCCAGGTACCACAGGGAATGAGACATCTGAACTTTACCTGGAGAACAGTGGTAACCTGCACATGGCTGTCTTTGGGGAGTGATGTTTTAGAAATGTCTCTCAGGCTGCTATGTGGGAAATGGATACAAGAAACAGGACTGAAACAGGACAGCAAGCCACATGAGAAAGGTGGTGGCCTGGCCTGGAGGACTGGATGGTTGACAGCATTAAGCAGCAGTCAGCGTGCTCACTTTGGCAGCACATGCACTAAAAATGGAATGATGCAAACATTAACATAGCCCCTACGCAAAGATGACATGCAAATTTGTGAAGCATTCCGTATTTTTTATTTACAACAGCCAAGATATGAAAGCAACCCCAAGTACACATCAATAGATGAGTGGATAAAGAAGATGTGGTACAGCCCTGACCGGTGTTGCTCAGTTGGTTAGAGTGTCATCCCGCTATGTCAAGGTTGCAGGTTCAATCCCTGGTCAAGTACATAGAAGAAGCAACCAATGAATGCATCAGCAAGTGGAACAATAAATCAATCTCTCTAAATATCAATAAATGTTTTTTAAAAATAGCCCTGACTGGTATGGCTCAGTGGATTGAGCGAGCACCTTCCTGCAAACCAAAAAAAAAAAAAAGCCCTGGCTGATGTGGTTCAGTGGATTAAGTGCCGGCCTGCAAACCAAAGAGATACCGGTGCAATTCCCACTCAGGGCACATGCCTGGGTTGCGGGCCAGGTCCCTAGTACAGGGCACATGAGAAGCAATCACACATTGATGTTTCTCTTTCTCCCTCCCTTCTCCTCTGTAAAAATAAATAAAATAACATGGAATGTCAACTATAATTGAAAACTAAAATTTTTAAAAACATTTTATTTTTAGAGAGAAGAAAAGGGAAGAAAGAGAAGGATACATCAATGTGTGGTTGCCTCTCGCACGCCCCCTACTGGGGACCTGGCTGGCGACCCAGACATGTGCTCTGACTGGGAATCAACCCTTTGGTTCGGAGGCCCACGCTCAGTTCACTCACTGAGCTACACCAGCCAGGGATGAAAACTAAAAACTTTTTAAATTAAAAAAAAAAAAAAAGCAGCAGTAGCAGCAGTACCAAGGAGTGGCATACCCTCCTGGCTGGCTACAAGCCTGGAATCAAACATTAGGTTCCCAGCCACCCTCGCAGGATACAGCTCTAGCCAGAGATTTAAATGGAAGTCTGATTTTGCGTTGGGTTTTTTTTTTAAATGCACTGTCCCCAGAAGTACTGCAATACTGGATGGATGCATGGAGTGGGCAGAGCAAGCTCCTATTCCATACTCTAGCTCCAAAAATCCATTTAATATAATGTCCTCAGATAAAGGATATATGAGATATTAAATTGGTAAGAACAGATACTACACTTGATCTTAGCGAAAAGGCTGGTAAGTGACGATTTTGCTTTCTTGATTAAAAAAACAAACAAAAAGCCCTGCAGCTGGTGCCAACCTTTCCCTTCCTTTCTTCCTGCCCAGCACACAGCCATGATGCCTGGAGCTGTGGCAGCTGTCTTGGAACACAACGAGCACATGATGAAAGCCAACTCAACCACGTTGGTGCCGCTGAGCTGCAGAACAGATCTCTAACTAAATATATAGGGACAGAGATTGGTGGGGGAAAAAACGTAAACAGATAAATACCTAGGGACAGAGTGAATGAGAAAGTGACAGTGAGGGAGAAGGAGACAGAAATGAAATGCAGGTCACCAGTTTGGGCAACTGGGTGGATGGTGGAACCCTTCGATGAGAACTGGCCTAACGGGGGAAGAGAAGTGGGCCTGGGAGGAAGATGCAGAGACCAAGTTTGGACAGGCTGAATCCGGGAGGACATCAGGGTGAGAGGCCAAGCAGATCCGGGGCTAAGAGGTTAAGGCAGGTTGGAGATTTGGGGAGTCCCTGGCACAGAAACAGAAATGAGCTACCCAGAACTACGTGTAAAGTGAAACAGAGAGAGCTCAAACTGGCACCTGCGGGTGCTCGCTGCATAGCCCTCGTGTTCCACGAGCCCAGCTCTCTGTCACGGCAGGGGAGCCACATGGATAATGCTTTCTTCTAAGTGGGGAGCCAATTAAAAGCTAATTGACCTCCCAGAGCTGAGTGAGTGGGTGGAAGCTGGGTGCTGAGCGCCTGGCAGGGCTGTGAGACTGGCAAGGGTGACAGCCTTAGGGGGCCCCTGAGCAAACAGCACCTGGGTTACCAGCTGAGGTCACTGGTTGCCACCCAGTATCCTGTCCCTCTTCCTCTGCTAACAGAGATCTCATTCCACCAGAGGCAGCAACTGCCTAGACTAAAACACTACGTTTCTTACTCTCCCTTATACTAGGAGTGACCAATAAAATATGAGATATTATTGGGACTACCTGGAAAGTTCTATAAAGATGGCTGTGGAGATACCTGGAATGTGCCATGTCTGACCTTCCACCTTCCTTCCACTTCCTGGCTGGAATGAGATGGGAGGGAGGGAGCCCCAGCAGCCATTAGGTTCATGAGGGACCCTCAAGGCTAGAAGCCATAACTGGGTATCCAATGACACTGTGATGCCACTATACCTTCCCCAGACCACCAGTTTCCAGATTTCTTTTATGCAAGGGGAAAAATGATTAACCTGTTGAAGCTGCTGCTTTCGTTTTGTTAGGATTTTTTTGAGGGGGGAGGATGGAAGGAGGTCTGTTACTGCAGGTGAAAGTAATCCTAGCTAACAGGGTCAACCTCTATGGATGAGTTGCTTTCACTGAGGTCTTCTTGTATTAGCTGATGGGCGGCAAGGGATCTTACATGCTGGTTCACACAGAATTCCTACCCTGAGCCTGTAGGGTAGCTTCTCTTGTTATCCCCATTTTTTTTAATATACTAAATAAACTGAGGCAAAGACAAGAAAAATCACCTGCCCAAACTCATAACTCTGATTGGATCCACATTCAGGGGATTCCACAGCCCTGTCTGTACAGCCAATGCAGAGGCAGGAAGGCTTGTGTGAGGGTGGGCGGATGGCCTGGCCTGGCACTGAGACTGTGGAGAGGGGAGTGCACTGGCAAGGCCACAGAGGAACACAGGATGGACAGGAAGGGCGAGGTGTGATCCTGTGGACACGGGAGCCAAAGAAAGTGGGTAGGCAGGGTGGAGACCATACCATCACCTGGAGAGCCACTATGGAGTGTTTCTGTGAGCATGAGTGCAGGGGTAGGCTGCCTGCCTGATCTGCTCAGTCACCTGGGGGCTTCATGCAAATGCAAATTTCCTAGCCAATCCCCATGTGAGGACCTGCCTGGCCAATATGCTTCCCCCTTTTCTAACAGGAAAGGGGGAAGAATACTGCTCTGGGTCTGCTACTCTATTCCCTTGGTTCCTGGAGACGGGCACATGGCCCCAGCCTGGCCTGTCACCGGATGGCTCAGGGAGGGGTCTGTGATCAAAGTGTGGCCAATAAATATCAGCCCTGGGCCTTCTGCTGGAACATTAGAGACCAATTTCTTTCCACCACTAAGGAGAAGGTTTAATTATTGCAAGGCTGGTAGGGTCATGGCAAATAATAGCTAATATTTATCACGGACTAACTAAATGCCAAGTTCACTGTCTCTAAAGCCCTTACTTGTCACCATCAATCCTCACAACAACCCCATGCAGACCAGAAAACTGAAGCACTGAGAGGCTTTCCCAGGCCCACAAAGCCAGAAAGTGGCAGATAAGAACTTCAATCGTACCCTGAACCCTTTCTGTGCCACCTCTCCAGGAGCCTGGAGCTTCCAGAACCCTCAGCTGCTTGAGAATGAAGGAAGCCAAGGCAAAGACGAGAAGAAAAGACATTCAAGAGAGAGGAAGAGGTCTGGTGACATCTTTCAATTCCCAGACACAGCTGTGCCTGAAGACAGGGCTGTCTGAACTTGAAGTTACTTGAGTCAACAAATTTCCTTCTTTGAGTGGGTCTCTGTCTACTGAAGGTCCCAGCATGTCTGCCATGGGCACTCCAGGAAGCACCGAGGGTCTCCCTGTTTCTCAGGACTGTGAGCTCCCAAGAAGAAGGGCCCTCATGACTCCTACCTGCCATCTCCCTGCACAGCGAAGCCCCTACCCCAGCACACAATAGGTGTTTTCAGTGATCTGGTCCATCTTCTGCCCCTGGCCAGGGACCTTCCCACATTCTCCCTATAGTGGCCCAAGAAAACCTCCAAGAACTCTAAGGACCCCAAGACAGTGGATCTCTATTCCACTCTTTCCTCCTTGGGAGCTATCTTTTGGCCCACAAACAGGCAGAGGGACGTCAGGTGATTCCAAACTCCCCTCCCCGGCCTGTCCCCACGCACCTGCCGCTGGGACTCATAGAGGATGCGGTCCATGGTGTTGAGCAGTGTCATGCTCTTGTAGAACTTGAGGACCTTCTCCTGCGGCAGCTGCAGATAAAGGCACAGAGAGACACAGAGCCATTGGACCAGAGAGGACATGGGCAAGGGACCTGGGCATGGGAGGCAGGGGGTGAAGGAGGTGGCCTCTCACGTGGGGATCCTCGCTGGGATTGATGATCTGGCCCTGCCGATCCATGACGCGGTAGATGGGGATCCCAGAGATGACATTGGGCTGGATGAATTCCAGCTTGTCTACGAACTCCGCCGAGGCCCCTGGGAATTGAGGCTTGTCGTCCAGGGATGAGAAGTACTGCTGCTGCTGCCACTGGGGGTGCTGGGAGGGGAGGGCAGACACTTGAGTAGGAGCAGCACTCAGGTTTGCCCTGGCTCAATCCCACGGGGCCAGGCTGTGGCCTGGTGGTTAAGCAGCCACAGACACACAGGGTGTGAATTCCAGCTCCACCACTTTCCCATTGCATAACCTCAGGCAAGTTACTAGAATGTCTTTGTGTCTCAGTTCCTCATCCAACTGGGGTAAAAATAACATCTATTCCACAGGGTTGTTGTAAAGATTAAATATCTCAAAAAAGTGGCAGGCAGCTCAAGAACTGGCAGCTGTTATTATTATCAGAGGCCCAAATTCTTCGCCCCGGCATTCAAGGCCTCCCCATTCTGGCCACGGAGACCCACATCTATCCATTTCACACGGCTACAACAGGCACAGACACCTCTGCACAGAGCCCTCGAGTCACCTGGAGGGCTCTTTACTGACCCCTGTGCCCAGCAGGGAGGCCACCCAGAACAGACCTCTGTCTGTGAGCTCTTGAGTCAGTCTGCCTGGGTTCAAATCCCTTGTTGGGCGACTATGGGAAAGTGACTTCCCCTTTTGAAAAAGCCACCACCCCTTTCTCATCCATAAAATGGAGAACAGCTCATAGAAATGTTGCAAGGCTAAAATGAGATCACGCGCATAAATTTTAGCAAAACATTTGTAAGCCATACAGTAAATGCTCAAAAAAATACTAGGATTTCTACCACCACATCACTGCTGTCATCTCTCTTCTACCTCCTCCCCCTTGCCCTGGCGAACTGCTCCACACGCATCATGCCCTCTCCGTGCCAGGCCTGAGCCCTCCACAAACCCAGCCTGACTCACTCAATAAGTATTTGGGCACCTGCTTTGTTATAAGCCCTGCGCTGGGTTCTGGGGACCTAAGAGACATAAGACTCTGTCCCTGCTGCCAGAATGAAAGACAGATGCTGAATAAGTACCGATGGGGGTGAGTCGTGTTCTAGGAGAAGCCATGGGGCTCCGTGGAGTGGAGTGCAAAGGAGGTCAGGCTTCTCTGAGGAAGTGACATGAGAGTGAGCCTTGAAAGATACCTAGGGGTCAGGAAAAGAGCATTCGATGCCAGGGGAACAGAACATGAAAAGGCACAATGTGAAGAACAGCGTGCCCCCTGTGGAACATGGAAGGAGCTCAGAGCAGCTGGAGGAGATCTGTGGGGAGCATCATACCTGCTCAGATCAGAGGAGGCCTGGCAGGGAACGCCCGTGAGAAGCCTCCATGTGTGGCAGAGTATGAACCAATTCAGTCTCTCAACTCTTGAGATAACCTTCAACTGGTCTCAGTATTGCAACAGTGCCCCTTGATTAAGCACTAGCTGAGTGCCAAGCTGAGCTCTGCATGCACAGTCCTACTATTGCCCTTGAGTAAATGAGAAACCTATGGTTCAGGGAGGTCAAATAACCTGCCCTGCCCTGGGCCATAGAGCTGAAACTAAATAAGTAAGTCAGGACTAGCTTTAAACCTGGGCAGGGCTGATACTCAGATCCCAAAATCCATGCTTCCTAACCCAACTGCCACTGCTGGCCTGGTTTCTACACTGGTTGCCAGGCTCCTCTTAGCTCATAATCGTGGCTTCACTCCCAAGAGGAGCTGAAGAATGACTGAGTGTGCCATGAGCTGGACCTCACACATGGGTGCTCAAGTGTGTTCCCCTCCTCCTCTCCTTTAATTACAGTGAAGAAGCCATCCAAGGTTCTGGGGGCACGTGAACACATGTGCGTTTATCTGCAATTATAGCTGTGAGGAAATTACACTCCCAGCAGCAAGGCAGGTCCGGGCCTCACATCACAGCAGACCCCCTCCGCCTGCATGTGAAGCAGCTAAACTCTGCAGACTGCACTTTACCAGGAGGGCTCACACCTCTGAGCACACCCACAGCCAGGCCTGTCCGTCCACCTAAAGGGTCCTTCTGTGTCGTGTCTGTCTCCCACACACATCACAAGCTCCCCAAAAGTAGGGATTATGTCCAGGTGGATTACAGAGCAGGCACTCAACAGATGGTTACTGAACAAACGGATGAATGAGTGGTTACATTCAAGGGCTTTGGAGTCCCACTGGCCTGAGCTCCAATTTCTTAGCTCACTGTGTGGCCCTCTGCTACACACCGTCTCTTTGAATCTCCCCTCTGTAAAATGGCTGTAGACCACTGCCGCGAAAAGTTCCTAAGATAAGGCACCCAAAAAATTTGGTACAGGCACAGGACATGGTGTGTGCCTGAAAACTGGTAGAAGGGAAAAAACGAAATCTAGAAGATCAGGAGATGGGAAGTGGGAAATGACTACACCTCCAGAGGAAGACAGGGCAGAGGAGCTGGGGAGAAGGACTGGCTGCACCTCACACTGAAGTGGGACGCAGGGCCCGGCAGACACTCCAGACAAGGACAGAAGCCTGGGGAGACACAAATGGAACGAGGGCTACGATCCTTTAAGGGGGTAGTCCAGAGGCCAGCGGGGGTTGGGAGGATAGGATCTCAGGGCTCCGCACAAGCCAGGACGTCAGGACTCTGTCTGCCTACAAAGACCACAGAGCTACTGAGAGGGCGCTGTGGTGCACCCCACACACTGGGGGTGAGCTTTGGGAGTGCCATTCTCTCCTGGGCCACTCCAGGGCTCTGTACTGAGTCAGTGTGCTCTGAGAAAGGTTCAGCAGTGCCTGGTCCCAAGGAAATGCTCCACTATGGGAGTGGGTGATAAATGCCTGCAGGGAAAGGATGCGACTCCACCCACTTTTTGTTTTTGGTGAGGGCATGGGTTTGTCCTGGTAGCCAGTGACTTACAATGGCAGAGGCCACATAGATTTACACAGAGCCCTGAAACCACACCCTCTTCCACCACACAGGAAACAGGGAGGCCTGCCCTGGATGGTCTGATCTGCCCAGCAGGTCAATGTCAAGGTGGTCTCTTGTGGAGCCACTCCTGAGGGCACCAAGATTAAGGGCATGGACTGGAGCAGACTGCTGCCCCTGGCTGTGCAACTAAACCTCCCTGAGCTTCGGTTTCCTTATTCATGAACAGAGGACGGTAGGAGTACCTATCTCATAGGTGGTCACAAGGATTAATGACTTGATGGTGTAATTGCTCAGCCCAGAGTAAGAATGAACACTCAGTGCACACAAGTAGCTGACTAGTGTATTTGACAACTGTTGTCAAACAGGTACTGAATACTGGCTCCAAGTCACACCTGAACCGAGGGCTTCGACAAACACTCAACACACGAGTTGCAGTCAAGAGGGGGTTGAGCTCAGAGGAGGCAGGATGTTTAGTGGTTAATGCAGGGCAGGGCAGAATAAAAGACACTAGAGCTAAACTGCCTGTATTTGAATCCTGACTTTGTCTCTTTCCAGCCATGTCATCTGGGCAGCACAATCGCCCTGACCCAGTGTCCCCTTGTGGATAAAATAAGAATTGCTACTCCACAGGAATGGTGGTGAGGTAGGTATAAAACCCGCCATAGCTCTGGGGCAACCTTTACCACCAGCATCAGGTAGAGTGGGAGGAAAAGCTTCCTAGAGAAGGGGGTGAAGCTGAGCCCTGCTGGACAAGCAGGGGAGAGCCAGGCAAAGGCTGGGGGAAGAACACTTCAGTCTCTGGGAACAACAAAGGCTCTGAGCCAAGAGAACAGAGCCTGGGACACTGGTACCCTGAAGACCAGTACGGCTGCAGCACGTTAACAATAGCTAACAACGTGCTGGACACATTGCACTTTCTTTTGGCCTATGTGCTCAATGAGCCGGCACAGCAGCCAGGGGAGGCAGGACCTATTATCACATGGCAGTAAAACAGAGGTGCCCCGAAGCCCGGAGGGGTTAAGTGACTGGACCGAGGTCACAGGGCTCATGAGTGGTGGTGTCGGCACACAAAGCGAGGCAGCTGGACCACTACTGCCTAGGGAGGCTGGTGAGAAAGGTGGGGCCCATGGAAGGCACCACAGATGAGCCAGTTAACCGAGCCCTCTGCATGTAGGACACTAAGGTCACCCAAACCCACTCCCTCCTGGGGTCTGAGGCACTCTGTCCTCAAACTGTCCAAAGTGCTTCCAGGTCAGAAATGTCAGCGGCCTCATCAGTGGCCTGCCTTGTGGAAGAGCTGGTCGGGGACGCCAGGGAAGTGTGATTAATCAGCCTTTCTCTGGCCCCAGGGACCTGGGACCTGGGGGCGTGAGCAGCACTATGCTCTCCCAGGCACTGGAGTGTGAAGCCCTGAGGGAGGCCGTCCCTTCCCAGCATTAGTCATGGCCACCCCAGACTCCCTGTCCCCGGAGAAAATACTAGTACTAGCCATTTCTTGAGCCCTTACTGAGCACTTGGTATATGTAGTAAGTGCTTCATAAGAACCATTTCCTTTCTTCCTCACACCTCTCTGAAAGGGCACTCCCACAGTCCCTATTTTACAGACGGGGGCTGGTGTTGAGATCAGGAAAGCTTCTCTGAGGAAGCAGCCCACCCGCTGTCATCTGAAGGACCATATCCCCACAGGGGCCTCTGGGTAGCAGGGGCTCATCCAAGGGGGGGAAAAATGGCCAGTGGCACTGAAGCAGGGAGAGAAAGGGCTGAGGCCAGCTCTGTCACCCAGCTTCCCACCAGCTGGCCGGGGCAGAGGCTGGTGCCGCCAGCCAAGCCTGGACTGAGCTGGAAGACCTAAACAAAGCCCTAATGCTCTCCTGCTGGCAGCCTGGTGCTATGAAAAGAAACTGGGCTTTGGGCTCCAGGGCTCCGAGTTCACACCTCACCTCTCTGGGCCTCAGTTTCCTCACCTGTAATGAGAAAAAACTACCAGCAGGTACCTTGCAGTATAGCTGTGTTAAATGTAACAAGTGGGTACTGTAAATTATAAAGTGCTTCATGATGTGAAAAGAAGCTGGGGTCCTTAGAAAAGAGACCAGGTTCCTTAAGACACAAGGCAAAAGGGAGATGGACACAAATGAATCAATAATGACCGTCACCATTCATCCCAGAGTACACACTGGGCACCGGCCACTCAAGAGACATTGCACAGGATGCTGGAGCCCTTGGACAGGCTGGCCGAACCGCTGGGTCCGAGAAATAACATTATTGCTAATTTGCACAGACCAAGCTGCAGGTGCTCCCTGATTTCCAGCGGGGCAGGGACTCTAGTCGCCCGCTTGCTACGCTGAGAGAAGTGAAATGACCTGGCCGAGGTCCCATTTGCTCTTGGGGTGCTGGCTGAGAAACTGACTCAGGACACCTCAACAAACCAGTTTTCCTTCCTCCTCTTCACCCTGAGCACTACTACATCTTCCAGCAAGTGGAGGGGAAGAAAGGGAGGCAGAACCAGGCAAACGTCTCGGAGGTGAAAAGAAGGGCAAGCAGACAGAAAGAAGGCAGGCGGCCCCGCAGTCCTCCCGACCCAGCCTGCACCACCAACCCAACCTGTCCACTGCAACACAGCCTCCCAACCTTCCCTCAAGGCACTGACTCTCTGTCTCCTGGCACAGCTGAAGCTGCACTATCCAATATGGCAGCCAGTGGCCATTTAAATTTAAATTCATTAAATACAGTTTTGGCCAGGAAGCTCAATTGGTTAGTGTCACTGGGATATGCCAAGGTGGCAGGTTTGATCCCCAGTTTTGGCACATGTAAGAATTACCAGTGAATGCATAAATAGGTAGAACAACAAATCGTTCTTCTCTCCCTCTCTCAAATCAATCAATTACAATGTTAAAAAAATTAAGTACAGATGCTCCATGACTTACAGTGGGGTTAAGCACTGATAAACCCACCACAAGTTGAAAATATCATAAATCAAAAATGTATTTAAAACACCTAACCTGCTCCCACCAGTATGGTTCAGTGAGTTGGGCGTCCTCCTGTAAAGCAAAAGGTCACTGGTTCAATTCCTGATCAAGGCACATAAGGAATTGGGGCCTAGGTATCTGGTTCGGTTCCCAGGCGGGGTGTGGAAAAGGCAACTGCAAAATGTTTCTCTCCTCTTTCTCCCTCCCTTCCCCTCTCTCAAAAGAAACAAAAACAAAACCAAAAAAAACCAAAACAAAAATACCCTAACCTACTGAACATCACAGCCTAACTTAAATGTGCTCAGAACACTTACATTGGCCTACAGCTGAGCGATTATCTTGAATTTCATCTCAAAGTAATTGCCTTCTTTTTCCCCTCACCAGAAGCAGAAGACACAGACAGGCCTTTTGGAGACATAAGATGTGAAAACACAAAACACAATATCCAAAAAAACGCTGGCCACACAATGAACTGTGGTTGTTCGCCCTCAGGGTCGTGTGGCTGACTAGGAGCTATAGCCCACTGCCTCTGCCTAGCACAACTAGAGTATCATAACACGTATTACTAGTCTGGGAAAAGTTCAAAATTCAAAGTAAGGTTTCTAATGAATGTGTATCACTTTTGCACCATGGTTAAAGCTAAAAGTTAAGCCAAACCATCTTAAGTTAGAAACCGTCTGTAAAGTAAAAATTTCAGTTCCTCAGTGGCACTAGCCATATTCCGAGTGCTCAGCAGCCACGTGTGATTGGTGGCGACTACACTGGAGAGCCCAGATAAAGAACACCTCCACCATCTCCAGAAGTGCTACAGGACAGCCCTGGCCTAAACTCTTTGACTAAATGCTACTATTCCTTCCCTCCACTCAAAAATACAAAAGTATCATTTTTAATTTTAAAAGAACAAGTTGGAGAAATAAATGTGGGAAAGAAAACTGAGGACTCCAAAAATATATAAAGCTTTAAATACCATACATACATAAAAAGTAAGGACTCTCAGAGACCTTCTCCTCCTCTCCTCCAATCCACCCCAAAAAAGCAAGGATGAAGTCAAGAGGGAAGGGAAGGGCAGCAGGGAGACTGGGCCAGAAGAAAGCTGATTTAATCAGTCCTAAATGACCTTTCCCTACTGCAGCCTGAGTCCAGCCCACCTCCCGCCCCACTGGCCCAGCCAATGGGCTCCTGGGACTGAGATCAGCTATGGAAGATCTGACTTCTTCCCCGCTGCACCCCCAAAAACGGCCAACACAAACCAGCCCAAACATAGGAGACTGCCCTACCCCCATCCAGCTCCAGCAACCCTTCCCTTCCTGCAACCCCTCCCCTCATTCCAACCTCATCCTCTTTACCCTCCTCCCCTGTTTCTCTTCCCATCCAGAACTTCCACCTACAGCTTCCAGCTTCCCCTCCTGGATTGGAGGGTCAGAGGGTCAGGCCCAACCACACAAGATCTTGACAGTCTGTCTCCAGGGCCCTCATCAATTCAAGCACTACCAAAGTCACTTTCTCCTCCTTCCTTCCCTCCACCCTCACTTTCAAAAGTGGCCAACACTCCTATTGCCCTTAGCATAATGCCAGGTCCCGTTCTTAGCATTCTACATATTTAATTTTCACAACAATCCTATAAGGTGCCACTGGTAGCATTTTACAAAGGGGGAAATTAGGTACAGAGAACAGCAGACCCCTACCCAAGGCTATACAGCTGGAAAATAGCAGATTAGGGATATGAACCAATGTGATCTACCTTCATATCCTTCTAAACAACTATTTTTTTATTGTGAAATTTTAGTTCATAGCTCTACTGCAACCCACAGAGCCTTCCAGCAAGAAATGTAGGCAGAGTGCCCTGTGGATCTCTCTCTCTCCTTTTCTCCTCTCATTAATTCAACAAATATTTATTGGTTATCTTTTCCGCAGTGTGACAATAGACAAGGTCCCTGTCCTGTCATCTTATTAAGGGACACAGGTTCAAACGCCTTTTTTATGCAATTCATTTTAAAGTTCGTTTGTTTATTTTTAGAGAGAGGGAGAAAGAGAAGGAAAGACTGATCGGTTGCCTCTCGCAGGCCCCCACCCCCCCAGCTGGGAACCTGACCCACAACCCAGCCATGTTCTCTGACCGGGAATCGAACCAGCAATCCTTCGGTCTGCAGACTGGCTCTCAATCCACTGAGCCACACCAGTCAAGGCCCTGCAATTCACTTTAAAATCAGAATTGCAGCAAAAGAGCAAAGAAGTATAGGGCACTATAAAAAAAAAAAAAATCCGTGACGGAAGACCTGATCTCTCTTTTCTCCTCTTCGAAGGTGAGGGGTCTTTACCGAGAACAAACTTACTAAAGCAGTTTTACCCCCCAAGCCTTAAGCAAAGGTCTCGCCTTCTTCCCATGTACCTCCAAACTGCCATCACCCACTGGCAACTAATGAGGAACCCCATCCCTCTCTCCAAGTTGTCTCCGTCTCAAGATGCCCCAAAAGAAGCTGCCTCACTTTTCATCTCATAAAAAAGTGGAAGTTCTTTCTCTAAGTGTCCTCTCTTAAGTGGTTCTCCTAAGCCTCGTCCCTTCTGTGACAGCCCTTCCTTCACCCCTTGCAGGAACCCCACACTCTGAAAATGGCGTTGACATCCCTATTCCCTGCTAGGGATAACTCCCCGGTGCCCCAGGTACTCACAGATATAGCCAGCCCCCGAACCTCAAGCCGCTGCAGGAGCAGGAGGCCAGCCTGACCCCAGCCTCGACGTGGTCCCCAGACCCGCGCTGCTCGAGACGCTAACGCCATCTTGACTAATAACTTCTTGGCGATCCGCCCCTCTCCCTGTCGATACTGGGGCTGCCCCTTCACTAGCCTGACTAAAGTGCCAGCACCACTCTGCAAAGAAAGCGTTTGCTATAGTCCTGAGGTCCCTAGAACACATATATGTGTGGATAAAACAACGTGGTTTCCAAAAAATTACTCTGATAGCCTCACTGTCATTGTTTTTGTAACAGGCAAAAAAGAGGGCAACCTGACCAGAGCCTCAGGATTTTAAGACCCGGGACCTCGGGTAGGACGAGCCCTTGCCAAGGACCACCCCCTACTCGCTGCTGCCCAATGGCTTTTCTGGAATTTAGAGGCTGGAGCGGGCGGGGTCAAATTGTTAGTAAACGGGGAGCCACGTGCGGGCCCTCGCTAACCTAGATCCGCGCGTTGCGCGCTGGGTACGCAGCCTGTGCGCCAGCGCGCTCTTCGGTGCGGAAGCGACTGAACTCGTGGAGTTGGCGGATGGAGGGGTCGACGCAGACTGACGCCAAAATCCGCACTGACTATGGAACAGATTCCAGCTCTCGGGGCCCCGGCTGCAGCCTCCGGCACTTTGCTTGCGAACAGAACCTGCTGTCCCGGCCGGATGGCTCTGCCTCGTTCCTGCAAGGTGGGAAATTACCCAAGTAGATAGTGCCGCGGCCCCGTTCACCCAAGTTGTATTTATTTTAGGGAGTGGCTACGGTGCACTATGCAAAGGTGTACCTACCTTCGCTGATACTAGCCGGTAAATATCCCTCCTGGACTCATACAGAACTTCTTGCCCAGGTGGACATTACTGGATACTGTCGGGTAAGTATGTATCTCCCAACTGGAAGGGAGAGATACCTCCACCCTGGTAAACACAGGAGAGAGGATCAGACCTCCCCATAAGCATCAATACGCTACAATAGGGAAAATCTCACCACAGTGAATAACCTCCTTGATTAGGTTCCTCCTTAGCCTCCCACAGACATACCCTGGGTCCATACATCCCAGACTGAGGCAAACCTGCCTATTTGCCTAACTACCTCGAAGCCTGGAGGATCACTATTACCGGTTTCATGACTCCCTGCTAGGGAAGACCTTTCATCCAAGCACATACTTTTCAGATTAAGGTTGATGTCCATACCCTGGGTTGAGATTTTCCCCATCCCCACCAATTGGGTAAATATCCCTGAGATTGGGGTAGTTCTTAACTATTGTAAGATGTAGTTAAATACTTTTCAAACTCCTTGACCCAGGTAAGTATTCCTCTGGAGGTAAGTCTAAGGACCGTGCCCATGGATGCTTCAGTCCCTTCTCTAGGGCACTACCGTCTACCCAGTTACAAACCTGTTTTCAATTATTCCTTCCCATTGAACAGGTATGTATTTGTTCTAGGCATTGAGAATACAGCAATAAAGAATTTTTTTAATCCCTCACCTAACCAAGAAGACAGACAGTAAAGAAAATAACTAAGTAAGGTGCTACAGAGCAAACTATAGTATGGAAGGGGAATGGGCTGTGCCAGAGAAAGCTGCACTCTTAAATAGGATGGTTAGGAAGGACCTCAGTGAGATGGTAATATTTGAATAAAGACCTAAAGGTAAGAGAGCAAACCCTGAAAATACCAGGAGAGGAAGAGTATCAAGCATGGGGAACAGCAGTTGCCCAGACCATGCAGCAAGAAGGTACCTGGTATGTTTGAGGAAGTCAGGAGACCAATATGGCTGAAGCAGTGAGAGGAGGTTTTGGAGAGAGTTAAGGATGGCCCATCACATAAGTCGTAGTAAATGAGATGGGAGCCATTGGAAGTTTTGCTCAGAGGAGGGACGTAATCTGAATATATTTTAATAGAATCTCTCTGGCTTCAGTGTTGCCTCTAGTAGGTTATGGGGGCAACAGGAAGATGAGGGTGGCTCAGACTAGAGTGAAAGCAATGGAGGTGGCGAGATTCCGGATGTATTTTGAAGGTAAAACTGACACAATTTGCAGGTGGTTTGGTTTGGGGATATGAGAAGAGAGGGATAAAGCTAAGATCTTTGCCTGTTTGCAATGCCCAGTAGATATCACAATGGCAAATTGAACATAAAATCTGAAATTCAGAAGTGAGACCCAGAATGGACATATCATGTTAAATCCTCTGGCTATAGATGGTATTTTAAGCTCTTGAAAACGAGTGTAGGTGGGAAAGAGAACAGGTCTTAGGACTAAGGCTTGAGTCTTCTGATTTATGAGGAGCTAGCAAAAAGACACTGAGAAGGAGCAAAGCAAGAGGAAAACCGAGAGAAGGAGGTGACCTGGAGGAGCCCAGAGATGTAAGAGCTGACTAGCTACCTCAGGCCTAGTGAGGTTACGTCACGTGAGGATGGAACAGACCTGTGGGTTGAGAGTTTGGACATACGTCATTGGTAATGCTGCCAAGAGCTGCTCCAGTGGAATGGTGGGTCAGGGAGGAGAGAAGAAGGAGACAGCTCTTCAGGACCTTGGCAGTTAGAGGGTCAGATCAGTGGGGCAGGCGTTGGGCCCAGAGAGGAGGGAGCTGTTCCACAGAACTGTTGGAGCCTTGTCCTAGAGAAGAGGAGGGGGAGTGACTCCTGCATTCAGGTGGACCACAGACAGCTCATCTGGACTAACAAGAATGACCACCCCAGTGCAGATCTAATTCTCCTGGGTGACCTCCGTGCCGTGGGGCAGATTCTCCTGGAACACAGAGAAACCCTCAGTTGTGCGACAGCCCCTCCTCCAACCCCGGGAACAACAGCCCAACTAGGGACCTTCTTGGACCTACTCCCAGGCTTAGCTCTCTTGCTCAATTCAGGTGCCTCAAGTTTCTTAGAATTTAGCAGTACTGAAAAGGGTGGCCTCTTCCATGTTCTAAAACCCCAAAGCCTCAGGCCTCTGGAATGAGGAGTCTTTGAAGACCCTTTTAAAAAGCATGTTCCAGGTGCTTCTGGCCTCAGAATCTCTGGTAAGCATAAAATGCAGAGGCTGAGGCCCTGGCCAGTGTGGTTCAGTTGGTTGGAGCGTGGTCCCGTAACTGAAAGGTTGTGGGTTCGATTTGCGGTCAGGGCACATAACCTAGGTTACAGGTTCCATCCCATGTCTGGACATGTAGGATTCCCTGCATCCAAGTGCATATGAGAGGTAGCTAATTGATGTTTCTGTCTCCTTTCTTCTCTAAAAAGTAATGAAAAGATGTCCTCAGATGACAATTTAAAAAAAAAAATGCATAGCGCCAGAACCCACCCCATTGCCCTCTACATTTTCCATTTCATACTGCAGTGGTCCTGATGTCAGAACAGTGTTTGGAAGCTGTGCTTGAGCTCATTTCCTCACACTGTAGGTCACGGGCTCCCCTTCCCTCCCCACATACAGAGTGGCCTGTGGAGCTCCAACTCCCGATGCCTGAACCCCACCCTCAGCAGCTGAATTACAATCTCTGGAGGAGGGTCTGAGCCTCAGTGTCTTTTAAAGCTTTGGGGTGATTTTAGTGTGCAATCAGGGTTGAGAACCACTGCATTCATTGTTTTTCACTGGAATCAAGTAGAAAATACTCGTGCGTGCCAAGGCACTGATGGTAAGGTATTTTGTCAAGCCTTTGTTCCGTTTATACACGCGCGGATCTGCAGGCGTTTTGAGGCCTGTTGCAAAATGTATTTCTTGGAGTTATGGTCAGAAAAGTTTGGAAGCCGCTGCTGGAGTCCAGTCTCCATTTTGCACATGGTAAAACTGAGGACCAGAGAGGTGAGCAAAATCAACCAAGGGTGCATAGCCGGGAGGAGGCTGACCGGACTAAAAGCCAGGCTCCTTATTTCTTAGGTCTTGCTTCCCCCTCTCTGGTCCATACACACTCCTGAAAATAACTGGGAGTCAGGACCCAAACCCAGAGATACATCCCTGTCTCAGGTGTCCTGAATGCTGCAAAGTTTGGGATCAAGAGCCTGAGTGAGGGAAGGGAGTGGGGCTGGGTGAAGCTTTGGGACAGGTTGAGAGTTGCTGCAGTGAGAGAGAGGAAGGTTAGCTTCTTGTTAAAGTTGGTAACATTAGCTAAAGTCTTTTGTGTACTCAGCATGTTCCAGGCAGTGGTGTGCTTTATCTTGTTTATTCCTCACAGTGCGGTGAGGGATTAAATGAGGACTGTTACTGTCCCTGTTTCACAGATGAAGTGAAGGGAGAGAAATGGAGCAAGTACTCCAAGAATCACGGCCAACAATTCGTGTGCCAGAGTGATGCCCACATTGTTAAGTGCCTCACAGTGGGCCCCAGAGGCAGGCACACGTGGGTGAGGCCTCCATGCTCTCTCTGCAGGGGATACCTCTGTCCTGGCGGGGGTGTACGGGCCAGCTGAGGTGAAGGTCAGCAAAGAAATCTTCAACAAGGCCACACTGGAAGTGATCCTGAGGCCGAAGATCGGGCTGCCTGGTAATTGGGTCTGCAGTTGTCCCTGCTGTGGAGAACCCCTGCCCAGCTCCTCCCTCACTGCTGTCTTGTCTGTGTTTCCCCTCAGCAACTTCTCTTTCTTCCTCCAACTCTTCCTCTCTCTGTCTCTCTGAGTCTTCCCTTCCCCCCCTCTTTCCTGGCTCCATCTCCCCTTTCCATTAACATGTTTTGATGCCCTCCCATCTCCCTCACTCCTGGGGACTGGCCCACTGGGTTGGGCTTGGGCAGCAGCACAGAACATGGGAACTCTGGGATTTTCCTCCCCCAGGCGGCTCCCTTGCCAGATGCTGGCAGTGGCAGGGGTGGGGTGGGTAGTATAGGGAACCAGTTTGCCTGGCAATGACAATTATAGCTCAGCCCTATTGAAAAACCCGTAGGCGTGTGGCAGCACAGGATGCCAAACCCACAGATTGGTTCTCCCATGGGGAATCAGGCCTGCATTCTACCTAGGCTGCTTTGTGACTTGCTCTTGCTAAAACTCCCTCACCCTGAGTTGAAGCAGCAAATGCTTACTGCATATCTTTAAAGCATATCTTATCCTGAAGTCTGTGCCAATTCTCCCAAGGATTGAAGTGTAACCAGACCAATTACTCTTATCATTGCCTTGCATTTGCAACATTTTTTCTTTGTTAATCTGTAAGAAATAATCAGTAACATCCCTTCCGTTGCTATCTGTAAAAAGTAATTACCTAAAGCAAACCTAAGTATAATAAATGAAAACCTTCTTTGATGTATGCTATTAGAAAGCCGACCCTTGCCCTGTCAAGGCAAGAGTCGGGGCACTCTCCCCTTGAGAGAGTGGCTATACTATCCCTTTTCCTCCACAGGATTCGGTAGTCCGTGTGAATTTATCTCATCCATAACGCCGCGGACGCTGCTGGCCGGTGTCCATGTCAGGGTGGCAGCCAGACCCTACCTCCTGCCCATTGGGAATCCTGTGCCATCCCCACAGGGTCCTGCACCAACCCAGGCTGAGACTGTAGGCCCCTTACAGAGGCTTGGGTGACACATGTGAAGGAAGAGAAAAGCCTGACCCCTTCCCACCCCTTATTTCCCCAGGTGTAGCAGAGAAGAGCCGGGAGCGGCTGATCAGGAACACGTGTGAAGCGGTGGTGCTGGGGGCCCTGCACCCCCGCACCTCCATCACCATCGTGCTGCAGGTCATCAGTGATGCTGGCTCTGTATCCTTTCCCCCAAGCTGCCTCCTCCAAGAAGTCCTCCAGAATCTCCTTAATTTTCCTAATTTCCTCCCTTGCTGATGGCCATATATATCCTCTGCTAGCCAGCAGACCTCCAAACACTTGACAGGCACCAAACCAACTTGTTGAAAAAGAACAGCAAACAACTTGAGTGCTTACTGTGTGTGGAGCACTATTCTAAGTGCCTTACACATGTCAACTCATTTAATCTGCACAGCAAATTCAACTCACATAAATAGTAATTGGCAGAGCCAGGACTTGAACCCACACTGTTTGGTTCCAGAGCCCAAGGCCTCTAGCAGACTGATGTTCTTATGTTCCCATGTTTCAGGGGAGGAAGCTGAGGGCCAGAGGGGGGAAGTCACTTGTCCAAGGTCACACAGCTGAAGGCAGCAGAGACAAAACTGTGGCTCAGGCCTGTCTGACTCCAAAGCCTGTGCTACTGACCTCCACTTTGACCCTGAGGTGTTTTTGTTTTGTGTTTTTAAGGTTTTATTTATTTTTAGAGAAAGGGGAAGAGAGAGAGAGAAACATCAATCTGTTGCTTCTAGTACATGCCCCAGCTGGGGACCAAACCTGCAACCCAGGCGTGTGTGCTGACCGAGACCCCGCCAGTGATCTTTGCAGGACAACGCCTGACCAACTGAGCCACAACAGTCAGGGCTGACCTGGGGGAGCCCTGAGCTAGCAGGGTAGGGCCAACAGCCCATCCTTGAAAGACTCCCATGGCTTGGGTGACACGTTGAGGCTGAGGGCCTCACTGGGGCAGGCACTTCACAGATAGGAGGGGTGGGCTGTTGTAGCCCCCTTGCACAGGGGAAGTGAGGCTCGGTAGGAGGTCACAGAGGGTCAGTGGCAGAGGTGGGATGAATTCCACAGCTGGGCCCTTACCCTCTGTGCTAGACCTGGGCAGCCAGCTGAGGCAGGGCCAGGTATCTGGCTAGGCCCTGTGCTCACCTTCCACTGTGCCATGGCCTCACTTCTCCCCTGGATGGCCGGCCCCCTGAGGCAGCGGTAATGACCCTTCCCACCACCTCCCTGCCAGTCTGTCACTGGTGGCAGCTGCCAGATTCCCAGGCTCCAGGCCTGGCTCTGCCAGTACCTCCCATGTGATCTGGAAGTTTTCTTCCCCTCTCTGCCCTTGGTTTCCCTAGAGGTGCTTGGCATCTGCCAGTGTATATTTGTTGAATATTCTGATCCCTGATTGAGGCTCAGAGAGAGTAACTCACCTGCTCAAGGTCACAAGTTAGTTCTGGAACCCAAGGCTATGTGATCCCAGAACCACTTAGAAAACTGCTATGCTGCCTTCCTGTGGTCAGTCACTGATGCTGCCACCGCACGGCCTGGGGGGTTGGAGGCAAGGGCCAGCCCTGCAGTGGGAACTCTTAACTGCTGCTTGTGGTGCTCAGCTCCTGGCCTGTTGCCTCAATGCTGCCTGCATGGCATTAGTCGATGCAGGTGTGCCCATGCAGGCCCTCTTCTGTGGGGTCACCTGTGCCCTGGATACTGATGGGACCCTCATGCTGGACCCCACAGCCAAGCAAGAAAAGGTAAGTGTGAAGGCCAGGGTGGCTAAGGGCCGTGGCAGACCCTGACCCTCTCCTGTAGGCCACACTTTCCCACCACAGTCGGCTCACACCACCCCAGTCCCAGCTGACAGACTCCACTCTGTTCCTCAGGGCAGGTGCTGGAAAGAACAGAAATTGAGCCAGGGCCTTGGACTCCATCAGGATTTCCTTTGCATTTGTTAGTGCCTGCTCTTTTCTGCAGCCGGCTCCATTACTTCTGTCCAGTATCTCTCCTGAGGCTATGATTGGCCACTTTAGCTGTGCTTATATCTTAAGAGGCTCAGAAGCACAGGAAGAGAGAGCATTCCTCATCAGCTCAAGTTCACAGTATCCTGGGACTGTGGTTACTCTGAGTTATTTGCCCACTCACATCCAGTCAGGAAAGCAGAAACCACTGGGGGATTTCCAGCAGAGAGTTTAATGCAGGGAACTGGTTACAACAGTCAGTGTTGGAAGAGCTGAGGGAACAAAAGGAAAAAGACATCAGGAGCCTATAGCCAGCTCGTGCCTGTGCTATTGGAGGCATCGCTGCAGTCAGTTGTGCCTACGCAGACCTGGCTTTGCCCTGTCTGCAGAAGTCCAGGGCCCACTGCACCCCACTGCCACTGTCAGAGTAAGGACCTGGGCGCTGGTTTCCCTCCTGCCAGTATCCCACCAGAGCACAGGTGGAACCTAACTTCTAGAGGCAGGTGGAAAACGGATTTTTTATTTTGCCAGCTTCATGCCTCAGCAGTACAGAGCACAAAAGTTAGGAGGCGCCAGGTAAATGAGGTGCACTCTGGCTTCCCCTGCAGGGCAGGAGTACTGCCTGGAAGCCCAGCAGAACCCTGTGGTTGGAATCGGTTGTAGAATCCAGGGGGAAAGCTGGGACTGGTGGTCCCTAGGTAGACAACCACACTGGATGCAGGGGTACCTGGCTTTGGGAAAGGCAAGTCCTTTCTTCGGGGTCAGTCGACATTGTGTCTGAAGGAACAGCTCAGGTCCCCCACCTTCTATCCCTCATCCCTAGGAGGCCCGGGCAGTCCTGACCTTTGCACTCGACAGCGTGGAGCAGAAGCTACTCATGTCCACCACCAAGGGACTCTTCTCTGATGCTGAGGTACCAGCATGTGGATGCAGGGGAACCCCAGATCTTCCCTCCCCCCAACATGTCCCAACTCTGCCCTGCCCTCAGAGGTTCGAGGAGAGCCCCTCCATGAGCCCTCTGTGAATAGGAGTTTGCAAACTTTGTAGCCAAGAAACCTTTGTGGGAATTTTAAAAGGGAAGCCTGTCCTGGCCAGTGTGGCTCAGTTAGGAGGTTGTCCTGTGGACCAAAAGGTCACAGGTTTGATTCTGGGTTAGGGTTACATACCCAGGTTGCGGGTTTGATTCCTGGTCGGTTGGGGCGCATGCGAGAAGACAGCCAGCCAATCAGTATTCCTCTTTCACATCAATGTTTCTCTAAAAGCAATGAAAAAAATGTCCTCAGATGAGGATAAAAGATTGGTGGGGGAGCCCAATTATGAGATAGGAAAAGAGGAGTTCAGGCTGAAATCAGGAGGGGAGGGGGGTGTACCAGAATGAGGGAATCCCCATTCCGGGCCTGAGGAGTTTGGAAACTTGGGGCAAATGGTCTCCAGGAGCATTTCCAATCTGGAGCTCCCAAGAATCGAGCCACATGTGGGGTCTCAGTTAAGATTTGGGGTCTCAGATTCTGTGGCTCCTAACGTCATCCGGAGTCACAGGGCCTGTGCCTCTAAAATTCCAGGTTTTCTGCAATTTCATGAGCTCTTAAGTTTCCAGAGCTCTGGTCTATTCCAGCTGTCAGGATGCCTGATCCCATTGGATTGAGGCCCTGGAGCTGATGGAAGCTGGCCCCTGCATCCCTCACCTTTTCTTTTTTTCTTCTTGTCCCCTCTAAGAGGCCCTGGAGTGGGGAAGAAGGAGATGCATTTGGAATATTCCCCTCCCCACCTGCCTCACCTGGAGGATGGCGGGGTGGGGGGCTGTCCAGGTGAAGAGGGAGGTGGTCGGTTTGGGGGCCCTAGAAACCAGGTGAGCCCACTGGCCCTGCACCAGTGCAGGGACGGGCCTGTGCTGACCAGTCTCTCCCACGCAGCTCCAGCAGTGCCTGGCTGCAGCCCAGGCTGCCTCGCAACACGTCTTCCGCTTCTACCGGGAATCGCTGCAGAGGCGGTACTCCAAGAGCTGAGGCAAGCTGGGGCAGGGCGCCCCTCCCACTGCCACCACCCACCACTACCTCTGGCGCAAAATAAACCAGCAGCCCATCCTTGTCTCTCTGTCCTCGTGTATCCAAGGAGAGCTTGTGGGCCTGTAGCTGCAGGGCCACCTGAGGAGTGCTCCTGACTGCAGCCCCTGTGGTTTGGGGTGAGGGGACATGGACACCCCACACCCACAGGAAAACATTACTAGGATTGCACAGTTAGTGAATGAATTCATTTTGTCTAATAAATGTCTGTTGAGCACCTACTTGTGCAGTCCCTGCTAGGTGCTGAGGGCCCAGAATTGGTGTTTGTCAGATGATGGTAAATGCTGTGGCAAAACAAAAAGCAGGGAAGAGGGGTTTGAGCACCTTTGGGTGGGAAAGGCAAATTTAATACATCAGTCAGGGACACCTTCACCGAGAGGGGGACACCTGAGGGAAGCCAGGAGGAAGCCAGGGAGTGAGCTCACTGACATGGGGGACAAGCCCCAGAAAGAGACCTGTTGAGGACCAGCAAGGCAGCCAGTGTGGCTGGAGCTGTGCCTGTGAAGGCAGGAGAGAGAAGGTCAAGCCAAGAATGGGGGCCCAGAGGGGCCTCTGAGCCTGACAGCCCAGTAAGGTGGGGCTGTTATTGTAGCCCACATTTTAGAATGAGAAAACAAGGTCAGAAGCCACTCAGCTGCCAGAGGTCCCCGGCTAGTCAGCAACGCAGTGTGGGTCCCACTTAGCCTAGCCCCAGGCCCTCGCTGTTCAGGCAAACCAGGGAGAGGCCAGCACACTAGACTGGGGTTTACCATCCGTACACAGAAGTTGGTTTTCAGGACTGGTAGCACCCCCTAGGGGGCATTTTTAGTTGCCACTTGACTGCTCCCCAACCTTTATTTGGTGGGCAAGAATGTGTGAGCATCAACAAGGGTTAACCCACTTGTGAGCCACATGGTTGCTGGGTCCCGGCAGCCAGTGGTGTTTGGGGGGTTGTGATGGGCCCTGTGCTGCGTGCTTCACGTGCCTGAACTAGCTCACCAAGTTCCCACAGCTGCCCCTCTGGGCGGTGTCATTTTCATCCCAGGAAATGGAAGGAAATGCATGAATATCTTTAGCTTGCAATTATACTCCATGGAATACCAAATGGGGAAGAGTTCAGGAAGACCCACTGGAATGGTATTAAATGGAGTTAGAACCAAACTGTCACTCCATTACTGGGTAATACTGAACCCCATTTAGTGAACACATCTGCCCCTCTGCTAGCACTGCTTTCAGCAGACACTCCTTTCGACCAGCACTTTGATGCTACCTAAAGGCCCCATCCATGCCTGCTCCCCACCCCCTCCACTGGCAGGCTGTATAATGCATTTGGGGCTGCTCTTGAGGGCTCCTGGGGTGCTTCCAGTTGGCTAGGGCCATTTTTCTCCCCACAAGAGGGAGCCTGCATGGAATGAAGCCAAAAGGGAAAGAGGTCCGAGGAATGAGACCAGACCATTTCACTTGAGCCCCTGAATCCTGCTCTACCTCAGCTTTCTCCCCTTTGTGTGTGTGTGTGAGGTGATCGGAGTTGAGTTTCTGCCACTTGCTGTACAAAGAACTCAGAAGGAGACTTCCTTTTACATCTGTGGACCATTTCCCAGGTGGGGAAAAATGAGGCTCAAAGAATGTGACCTTGGGCCAAGGTCATACAGCGGCCATATGGAGGAGTAAGTCCTTGGCACCCAGCTCTGTAATTCTCTGCTGACTGCTCTAAGTTGTGAAGAGACCATTCTGTAACTGGGAAACCCCCACCCCTCGGGTTCCCCTTCTCCAGCTCTGAGGTGTTCAGGAGCACCCTGGGGATGGTCTGTCAGGTGCCCCCAGCCCCACCTGCCCCCCACAGACTGACACAGGTCTGACTGCAAGAGTGTCCAATGTTTAATCTCACATTGTAGCAGCCGGGAAGGGTAGAGGGTTGTACAGTTTGGTCCCATTGCTGGACGCTGCCACCGCCACATCCACCTGGATTCTCTACTCTGCCTGTGTCCTCTCTGGACCACCAGCCTCTGGTTCCCAGTGAGGGCCACAGGGGAGCTAGGGCGGGTCTCGGGAGGCCAAGTAGGCAGCGAGGGTCACCAGGGCTGCTGCGTACGTGCACACACCCAGCCCGATGGCCAGGACCCCCAGCAGGAAGGCGCGGCGGGAGGCGGCCCCTGCCCCCTGGACATCCCCCTTGGCCCAAGCCTTGTTGGTCTGTGAAGGTGTTGGGCATTAGTAAGTCAGGCAGCCCTTCTGCCCACCCTGCTTCCTGAAGCCCCAGCCCCTTCCCCACAGGACACACCCATGCATTCATTCCTACATCCCCAAAACAGGGAGCATCTCCTGGGCACTGGGGGTACCGAGTGACTAATAAGGTGTTAGTGTCTGCCACTGCCCTATTCTAACTCATTTGATCCACACAGTGACCATGAGGCACAGAGAAATTGTGGCTTGCTCACAGAGAGTGGCAGGCCTAGGGTTTAACTTCAGGTTTTTAACCACCACTTCGCAGCCCTCTGTGTAACACGCCTCATTTTACCCCTGAATGTTTCCATGTGAATCCTCTCCATGTCTTCCCCTAGCCCCAGGCATAGGTGCTGTTTTGTTTTCTTGTTCCTTGAATGCATTTTTCTTTTACATCCAGTCCCCTCCCAGCCCCACACACAGACTGACCTTTTGGGCCAAGCAAAAGGCAGCAATGCCCACCGGCCAGAAGCAGCACAGCACGGAGAAAACAGCCAAGCCCAGGTGGTCATGGGGTAGGAGAGGGGAGAGAAGGCTGTCCCTGTCCCAGTCCGAGTCGCTGTCACTTGATGCATCCTACAGGCAGGAGAGAGCCTGGGTGGGCATCTCCCACCTCCCCTGCCCCAACGCTCTGCTCTGCACAGCCCCCAAAGACCAACACCAGGGCCTCCCCAGAAATACCAAGACAAAAAATGTTTCAGGACACAGGCTCTTGACTTTTCTGTATCTTCAAGCCCTTTGAGGGAAGCTGTGAAGCTTGTCTCCAGAGAAGAGCCACTCCCACCCACCCACTCCCAAAGCTCTGAGTTAATGCTGCTGAGGTGGGGACAGACACCAATAGGGGCAGGAGTCTGCAAAAGATGAAGAAACAACTCTGGTGGCCTAAGTTACTCAGACAAACCTGCCTCCTGAAACTATTGATTCTACATTTAAAAAAAAATTTTTTAATCTTGCATCAAACAGCTCATAAGAGTAAGGAGTCATTGTGAGGCTGAAACTAAAATGAAAATGGTAAACAGGCCAAATGAACCAAAAGGCCTCTTTTGCCCTTCCTGGGAAGGTATATGCCAATCCCAGAAAAATTAACCTTTCTATCAAGCCTAGAAATTAAAGATGATCTTTAACGCTAATGCCCTCAGGCAGCTCACAGAAGCAAAGCAAGTCCTCTCTGGAGGAAGGTACCTTCATTCTAGACCTCAGAATAATTTTTCAGACATGATGACCAGCATGCAGTCAAAGATAACCAGGAACGTAAGGACTGTGAATGAGAATGAGCAGAAATAATTAGACCTCCAAAATCTTCAAACAATGGAATTATTAAGCACATACAATGTCAGCGTGATGCCTATTGTGACAATGTGGCAGATTTTTCCAAAAATGGCCGCGACCATCTCTTGAATCCCATATGCTCTTCTGACGGTGACTGATACTTTTCCCATCAAAGGTGAGGTTTGGGTCCCAGTTACTGGAATCTGGAGAGGCTGTGACTCACTCATGATTGATGGAATGTAGTGGAAGTAATGTTACATGACTTCCTAATCAGAAAAGGTGAGGCAGCTCCCGCTTTGCTGAGACATTCATGCTGCAGACCAGGGGCACATGAGTCCAACTGCCCTCAAGCTGCCATGCTGGAGGGAAGCCCAAACCAGCCCACGTGGGGAGACATGTGGAGACCCCAAGACTACATGAAGAGAGATACCAGCCAGCCCCCGGCTGCTTCAGCCCCCTGACTGCTCCAGATCTCAGCCACTGGCTCCACTGCAACCCCATGAAAGACCCTGAGGCAGGACCACTCAACCGAATGCTGCCCAAATTCCTGACCCAAAGAAACCATGAGTGATAACAATGGCTGCTGTTGTTTTAAACTACTAAGTTTTGTAGTGATTTCTTCTACAGCAATAGGAACAGGGAAGCCATGTTTACAAAATAAAAGACAAGGAATAAGAAATGACAAAAGTGACAATTTTCTAAAAAGAGACCAGGGCAGACAGAGGCCACAGGTGAGCTGGCTCTGGAAAGAGATGGACAGACAGCAGAGGAAAGACATAGCCAAAGGCTAGGGAACAAAGATAAGAGGCAAATATGAAGAAAAAGAGCTAAAGAATGCAGGGGAGATGGAGAACATAAACAACAGCCAGATATCTAGGAAACCCACTCAGAAGTGAGACTCCAGGCCAAAGGCAGGTACCTCAGCTGCCAGCCTATCAAATGTTGACTGTAGCTGGGATCTCCCACATCCCCTCCCCTTGCTCCCTCTAAGGCCCGTTTCTCCTACCTCAAGGTCAGGGTGCCCTGGCTGCCCCAGACCAGTGCTCACAGAGGGAAGAGGTGGTGGCAGAAACTGCCAACCCCTTAGGGACTCTGCAAAAGCTGTCTCTCCAAAGAGGGGATCTGGCTCAGGTTCTCCAGGCTTCTGGACAGGGCAGGTGGAGCCTACACCTGCCAGCAGAGGCTGTTGCAGTTCTGGAAGACTGGGGCTGTCCATGGCTGGGGAGGGGTTCCCAGAGGTGCTTCCTTGGGTAGGGAAAAGAAAAGGACAAGTTGTGAAAGTCTCACCTTCATCCTTCCCCTGACTCCTGACTCCAGAGAGACTTGACAGGTCAACAACCCTCAGACCCACTTCACAGAGAATAACACTGAGACCCAGAGAGTAAAAGAGGCTGGCCCAAGTCGTAAAGAGAATTCAGGGGACTGGACATTCAACTCTGGGCCTCTCTATCCTCAGCCAAAAACCACATAACTGTGGCACACTTATTCCAAACTATGTTTTACACATTTACTTACCCAATGAACTACACACCCATCCTGGTTTCACACACCATCCCTCTCCCTCACACCCCTCCCCAGTGACACTTTGCATTTTACTCTGGTTCACACTCCCTGTGCCCCCCAAGCCTACACACTCTAAATACCCAAGTCCCCGGCCTCACATACCCATCCAGGCAAGCCCAACCCCTACCTCCATCTACACGCATTCATCTCCCAAGGGACTCCTTGCATACTTAGCCCCGGCAACACCTTCCAGAAAACACCCTCTGGAGCCCCCAACCTTCTTACACACTCATTCTAAGTGACTCCTTGCACACTACCATCTCTCCAGAAGAGATTCCCCCATATGTAAACATACGTACAAGTATCCAACACTCTCCCCTGTTCCCATTACTTCCCTTGCACACCTGCCAGCACCCCTGCCTACTCCATCCACATCGGTAACCCCACACAACCTCTCACGCTCCGACCAGCTCCCCAGGCACCTCCTGTTTTACTAGAATCTACCTTGGCTCACCTACCCCATAACACCCCCCACCCACCACTTGTACATACTCAAAATAAACTTGTACATACTCAGCAAAGAATATTCTCGCCCCACGGTCCCCCTGGGGGGTCCTCCTAAGCCTCCTCCTCTCACTCCAAACCTGTTTTAAGCCGACTTCCTCGCCAAGGGTTTGTCTCCCCAACCCCAATGCTAGGAACCGGGGGAGGGGAGGTGTCCCCTAACTGCGCTCCTCACTCACCGCTCACGGCCCGATGCCAGGACCTCCCGGGCCCCTGAACCGACACCTGCTCCGACTCTACCGGTCGGGTATGCGGACTTCAGTTAGCCCCACGCTGCCCGGCCCAAGCCTGGGGTTGCAGGGTCTGCACGTTCCAATCAGCTCCCTTCTATCGCCTGGGTCCGCAGCGCCCGGGGGCTGGGTGGGGGCGGGGCGGCAATCTCCGGGCTCCGCCCTCCTCCGCGGAGGGAAGGGGCCCTGGAAGGTGGACGTCAGCGCGAGACGCGGCAGTAGGGGGCGGAGGAGGGGAGCCTGAATCTTCCAGGGTTTTCCTGGCTTGGCCCTGCCTCTACCCACCTCCACCACCCCCTGCTCTATGATAACAGCCATCCACACCAACTGTGTGCAGGGAATACAGATGCACATGTAGCCTCAGAACGACCTACGAGACACTCTCATTTATTGTTCTGTTGTACACAGGAGGAAACCGGCACAGAGAGCTTCCAGGTCACAGAGTGCAGACGTCATCGCACTGATTCCTCTCAGTAGCTCTATTTCTATCCCCATTTTGCAGATCAAAAAACTGAGACTCAGAGATGTGTGCTCCCTTGGCCTAGCAGCTTGTAACCCAGAGCTGTATTCCTTGCTGGTCAAGGTGAGGGGAGGAAGCAGAGACAAAAGGTGGGGCGGGGGCTTCTGAGGAAAGGGGGCTGAGCTGGGAGTGAGCTGGCGATGAGGCGATGTGCTGCTTATCAGACAGTACAGGTGGTGGATGAGTCAGTGTTTGGACCCACAGGGACCTGAGTTTCTTTCCAGGCTCTTCAAAACACTGGCTGTGTGACCTCTGGAAAATAGTCACTTCTCTGAACACCAATTTCTTCATCTGTAAAATGATGTAAAGATTCCTTGTCTGTTAGAGGCGACAATATATGTAAACCACTAACCACAAATTAGGTGAGATAAAAATGTCCAATATTTACCCAAAACCTGGCAAAATAAGCACTGGAAACATGTTTGTATGAATATTATTTATGTCCACCTCCATCAGTCTGACTAGGGAACTTGCCTTATCCTGCCCACCTCCACTGTCTTCAGGGAGTCCACCAGGCTTGCACTGGCTTCCCCTTCCCAGAAGCCCTCCATTTCACCAGTGCCAGTCAGTCAAACTGGAGGCTTCCCCTGCCTGATGTGGGGCTAGCCAGAGTTCCCTCACACCAGGGCTCCGAGGTTGTTTTGGCTGCCAAGAGTCCAAACACTGGAGCTGGCACTGGCCCCACTCCCAGGAGGAACACTTGAATAAACCAGAGTTTCTGGCAAATGACAGGCAGGCAGGGAGATCCACGTGAGGGTAGATGAGAGGGAAGAGGGAGCAGGATTATTTTATCTGGGAGAGCTACCCTGTTATTCTATCTCCTTATCCCCTCTGGTTTTTCATCTCATTTATAACTATGAAACATATTACAGTAGTCTCTTTATCCACAGGAGACATGTTCCAAGACCTAGGATGGCCTGGGGGGACGAGGATGGGTGCCTGAGACTGTGAGTAGTACCAAAACCTTCATATACAGTGTTTTTTCGATATGGACATACCTACCTATTATAAAGTTTAATTTATAAATTAAGCAAAGTAAGAGACTAACAACAACAACTAATAAGAAAATAGAACACATAACAATATGCTGTCATTAAAGTTACACGAGTGTAGCCTCTCAAAACATCTTGTCTGGTACTCGTCCTTGTGGTGACGTGAGACAGTGCGATGCCTGCATGATGAGGTGAAGGGGGGGTGGATGGCGAAGGCATTGTGACTCAGTGTTAGGCTGCTACTGACCCTCTGAGGAGAAGGATGCCGTGGACACAAGCACTTCGATGTGTGACAGTCGATCTGACAACAGAGAGGGCTACTAAGTGACCGATGGGAGGACAGCGTGGACAGCGTGGATAGGCTGGACAAAGGGGTGATTCACATCCTGGGCGGCAGGGAGCCGGATGTTGTAAGATTCCATGCCATTCAAAACGACGCGCAATTTAAAACTTAGCAATTGTTTATTTCTGAAATTTTCCACTTAATATTTTCAGACAGTGGTTGGCCTCAAGTAAATGAAAGAGCAGAAAGCAAAACCAGGGATGGGAGGTGGAGGGCTACTGTATTTCTGTTGTTTGTAGTTTGAGTCTTCCCACATCATTGTTAGCTACGGGAGGCCTGAGATTTGCTCGATTTTGTTTGTGGCTGTGCCTCAGGGCCTGGAACAGCGCCTGACACAAAGTAGCCCTTCATACTTATTTGTGGGATTGGGGCATGAGTGCCCACTGGCCTCAGTTTTTCACTGACTCCCTACACTCTGTGGGTCCCTCATCCCCTTGGGCCACCCTAACCATCTATTCTCTTCCATTTAGATGTCTCTGGCCACCACTGGCCTTGTACCGTCTCCCCAACCCCACCCCTTTCACGAGATAACAAGAGACCCAGGCCTCTTAGAGTTTGCAATGATCCTAGAATATTAGACATGAGATTCCACCCAGAATCATCAATGGAGGCTTAAACCATTGATGAAAGTTCAGTGAGAAACAGGACACTTATCTAGTCTCAAAGTTCTTCCCACAGGTGACCTGTTTACTACAAAAGGAAAATATAGTGTTAGTGCAGAATATTGGCAGACATCACCTTAACCAGGTGATAGAAGTTAACATCACCAGCAATGCAACAAACTGACATCATGTGCCTCCTGATGTGCACTGAGAAGGACATAACATAATCTCTGTGGTTTTCCTGCCAAAAAATCCATCATCTGAATCTAAACTTGAGAGAACATGAGACAAAGCCAGATTAAGAGACAGTCTGTTAAGTAGCTGGCTGGCCCTGACTGGTGTGGCTCACTTGGTTGATCATCGACTTGCAAAGCAAAAGGTCACTGATTCAATTCCTAGTTGGGCACATGTGTGGGTTGCAGGTTTGGGTACAAGAAACAACCAACTGATGTTTCTCTCCTTATCTTTTTTCCCTCTCCCTTCCCCTCGTTCTAAAAATGAAAGAAAGAAAGAAAGAAAGAAAGAAAGAAAGAAAGAAAGAAAGAAAGAAAGAAAGAAAGAAAGAAAGAAAGAGAAAGAAAGGGAGGGAGGGAGGGGGAAGGAAGGAAGGAAGGAAGGGGAAAGAACAAAGGAAAGAAAGAAAAGAGAAAAGAAAAGAAAAGAAAAGAAAAGAGGGAAAGGGACAGGGAAGGAGAGAGAGGGAGAGAGAGAGAGGAGCTTGGCTGTGCTCTTCAAAAATGTCAGTATCATTCTCCTCCATCTTTCCGTGTCACCAAAACGGTGGGCATGAATGTCCTGGCTGATGCTCTCAAGAGTATCCACAGTGCCAAAACGAGGGGCAAACACCAGGTTCTTATTAGGCAGTACTCCAGAGTCATCGCCCAGTTTCTAATTGATGATGAAGCATGAGCACATTGGTGAAATTTGAAATCACTGTTGATCACAGAGCCAGAAAAATTATTGTAAAACACACGGGCAGGTGAAACAGTGCAGAGTGAGCGGATTTGATGTGCCATTCGAAGATCTAGAAAAATAGAACAACATACTCCCATCCTGTCAGTTTGATTTCATTGTACCGGGCACCTTGGCAGGTATTATGGTCCGTGATGAAGCAAGAGGAAAAACATAGGAGGGAAAATCTGGGATTCTTTTCCTAGGGATGTAATACGTACATGCAAAATTTTTAAAATTTATTTTATTTATTTATTTTTAGAGAGAGTGGAAGGGAGGGAGAAAGAGAGGGAGAGAAACATCAATCACACACCCTGTACTGGGGACCTGGCCTGCAACCCAGGCATGACTGGGAATCAAACCGGGGACCCTTTGGTTCTCAGGCCCACACTCAATGCATTGAGCTACACCAGCCTGGGTTGTATACACAAATTTTAAAAAGTCTATTAACCAATGCCACTCCAATACATTTAATAAAAAGGTAAAATAAAGAGCTTGATTAAGCCTGTAAAAACATGTCAATGTAATAAAAAAACAAAACAATAACAAAATTTAAAACCTGGCAGGCCTGTTCTAGATTCAAGGTGACTTAGGAAATGTGACAACTAAGAACAAAGTATGATCCTGGATAGATGGCAGATAGTGATAAAATATGTTATTGGGAACAATGGGGAAATTTTGAACATAAACTATGAATTAGATAATTTTATATCAATGTTAAATTGGTTCAGAAAATATTAAATTGGCATTATGATTATATAGGAGCATTCCCCACCCCCACCTTGTTCTTAGGAGAATTTTACTTCTGGAAATAATGTTTCTCTGGCTGGTGTGGCTCACTGGTTGAGTGCCAGCCTGTGAACCCAAGGGCTGCTAGTTCAAATCCCGGTCTAGGGCACATGCCTGGGTTGTGGGCCAGGTCCCCAGTAGAGGGCATGTGAGAGACAACCACACATTGATGTTTCTCTCCCTCTCTTTCTCCTTCCCTTCCACTCTCTCTAAAAATAAATAAATAAAATCTTTTTAAAAAACAGGCAAAGTGAACCGGCATTATTAGAAATCCATTTAGTGGTTACCATTAGGAGGCATCCTGGGAAGCTGCTGGTGTTCTTGAGCCAAGCTCTAGTTACCACTTTAATTCAGTTTATAAAATTTAATCCAGCTCTTCATTTATGATATGTACACTTTTCTGTACATATACTTAAAAACAGTGTTTTTTTAAAAGAGTGAATTAGATATTTATACATAGACATAAATTCCCCAGATGTATCACTGAGTGAAAAAAGCAAACTGTAAAACAATATATACACTCACTATGGAAAACAGTCTAGCAGTTCCTCAAAACATTAAAAATGGACTAAACATATGACCCAGCAACTCCACTTCTGGGTATGGACCCAAAGAAGTGAAAGCAGGGTCTTGAAGAGAGACTTGTACATCCATGTTCACAGCAGCTCTACTCACAGCAGCTGAAGGGTGAGAGTAACCCAAGTGCCCACCAACCGATGAGTGGAAAAACAAAGTGGGGCATATACAATGGAGTGGTATTCAGCCTTGAAAAAGCAGGAAAATCTGATATTCACAATCACATGGATGATTCCTGAAACATAATGCTAAATGAAATAAGCCAGGGATAAAAGGACAAACACTAAATGATTCTACGTATATGAGGTACATGGAGTAGTCCAATTTCTAGAGACAGAAGGTAGAATGGTGGTTACCAGGGGCTGGAGGAAGGGAGAGGGGCAGTTGCTGTTTCATGGGTACAGAGTTTCAATTTTACAAAAAAAAAAAAAAAAATAGCCCTAGAGACTGGTTGCATAATTATGTGCATACACTTAATGCCACTCACCTGTACACTTAAAAATGATTCATGTGGTAAATTTTGTTATGTGTACTTTACCACAATTTTTTAAAAGTTAAAAATAAAAAATACATATATATTCAGTGTGCTTCTTTAAAAAGTATGTAAAATATACCATTTCAGTAACAATAATAAACACAATCAATAATAGCAAACATTTTGCCAGGCACTGTCCTAAATTCATTACGTATTTGTATAAGTAATTTATTGCTGGGTGACAAATCATCCCCCCAAACTTAGTGGTTAAAACAACAAATATTTACCACTGACACAGTTTCTGTAGGTCAGTAACCTGGCGATGGGTTAACTCAGTGCTTCAGGTTCAGGATGTCTAACGAAGTTACAGTCCGAGTGTTGGCCAGGCGCAACGGTTCTCTGAAGGTCTGACTGAGGCTGGGAGATCTGCTTCCAAGACTGATTGTTGGCAAGACACCTCCATTCTTCCCCATTTGTGTCCTTCCATTGACAGCTTCACTATTGTTACATCATGATGGCTGACCTCTCTCAAAGTAAACCAACCAAGAGAGATTGAGGAGAAAAATGCTTTTTAGGGCCTGGTTTTGGAAGTCATATAGTAACATTTCTACCACATTCTATTAGCTAGAAGTTAGTAGTTACCAAGTGCAATCTATACTCAAGGGGAGAAGAATTATGCTCTACCTAGTGAAAGGAGTGTCAAAGAACCTGTGGACATACTGATACTTTATTTTATGTAAAATATATATTTTATTTATTTACGTATAGAGACAGGGGAAAGGAGGGAGAGAGGGAAAAATCAATGTGGGTTGCCTCTTGTACACACCCTACTAGGGACCTGGCCTGCAACCCAGGCATGTGCCCTGACTGGGAATCGAATAGGCGACCCTTTGGTTCACAGGGTGGCACTGGTCCACTGAGCCACACCAGCCAGGGAGACATATTGATAGTTTAAAACAGCTTCATATATTCTTTAAATCCAACAAGGTGGAGACCATCCAACAAGGTAGAGACCATCATTCATACATCACAGATGAGGAAACTGAGGCATTGAAGGTCACAAAGAAGCGGCAGAATCAAGACTAAAATCCAGGCCGTAAAACAGGGGAGCATTTTCTTAATCACTAATACCAACCAGTAGGAAAGAACCAATTGAAGAAAAAATATTTGAGAAAGAGAATTGACAGGCGTGGTAACAGGTTGGATATGGGAAGTGACAGCACCCAGGATGACACCCAAGCACAACTTCCATATTCCTGGAATCTGGGAGACTTGTATCCAGGAGTAACAGGAGACCAGAGAGGTTAATAACATAAAGTTTACAGACAGCGTGAGACAGAACTATGGTCAATTTGGCAAAGCAAATGACTTTTGTCCCAATTTCTTCATTTTAAATAAAGCTGGTAATATTACCTACCTGGTGGGATGTCTGTGAGGATTAAGGGAGATCGTACATGCAAAATGACCAGTTTCTGGGGGACTAGTACAAAGTAATAGCTCAATAAACAGCAGTGTGCAAGTATATCTATTAGTAAAATAGTCTATTGAATTATTTTATCTATATAAATATTATCCAGTTGAAATATTGTCCCCTCCCTATGACTTTGAGTTGTTGAGTCTAACTTTCGCAGTCCCATTTTGCTAAAAAGAAAGAGAATGCGTTCCCTTCGGTCTCCTGTGTTGGGCGGGAGGAATATGGGACTAAGGCACTGACTGCTCAGTTCACCAGAATGTGTGCGTGCCTCCGACTCAGTCACTCTCCTTGTGCCCATTACATGGATGAGGAAACTGAAACCTAGAGCCGAGCAAGGTCACAAGACAAGTTACTGGCAGAATCCAGTTTTTAAGAACCGGATTTTCTGCAGATAAAGAGGCCTCACTTCCTCATTTCTCATCTTCCCCACGCCCCCACCCTTGCTCAGAATCTGCACGGTGAAGAAGTGGGCAGTTTTTCTGAGGAGGAAGTTTGATGATCAGTCCCTTCAAGCCGGAGGAACTCTTTAAAAAGGGAAGGAAAACCCCCTCCTCAACTTCTTGAGTACCTCTGAATGAGGAAGGACTTTTTTTTCTAGTTATGAAGCAGGAGGATGCACTCTCCTAAGGGACAGTGTTTGTGGCCCACGTTGGGGGAGAGACTTGAGGGTTATGGGGTAGCTACAGGTTTATTTGTGGAGAGGGTATCTGGGAGAAACAGCTGCACTCAAACTTCGTCAGCCACACTGCAGATGGCGGCTGCTGGGCCACGCCCCAAATCGCTCAACCGTGGCTGGGAGCTGGACAGACTTTACCCAAAATGGAGAGGAGAGAGAACGTCCATCAGAGCTTGGCCCCGCCCCCGAAGGCAGCTAGGGCCAATTAGCAACCCGCAGGGCGGGTACAAGGCCAGGGGAGGAGGCTGCTGTTGCCCCAGCAACAACCAGAGAAAACGTAGGCGGGCGCGGCCTTGGAGGGATCGTGGTGCCTCGGATATCTCGCTGCCGGGAAGATCCGGGGAGAAGCGCGAGCTAGGCCTGGGAAGTCGGCGCCCGCGGAGAGAGGGACAGGTCAGGTCCACGAACTCCAATCCCGGTGCCGCTTTCGCCTCTCCTAACCGTTAGCTGTTCTAAAGTGTGAATAGCGCATGCGTACGATTAGAGGCGGGGCTTTGGCGCCCTGCTCTTACAACGCATGCTCCTCGCGGAACTGAGGGGGAGGGAGGAGCTGAAGCAGGGAGGCGGGCCTTAGTGCTTGTGGGCGGAGCCATTGACCTCTGGGCGGGGCTTTCCTGTGCGCTGAGCGAGAAGGTTGTTTTTGAGTCAGGTGTCAGCTCTTTAACCCCGTCCTCTCTAATCCCCTAATTTTTTTGGCACTCCCCTGGAGAGGCATTTAGGATAATGGTTAAGACCGCAGCCTCAGTGGTTTGACGAAACTACTTTGAAATCCTAGTACAGTCCCTTGTTTGGAGGGTCTCAGTTTCCTCCTCCCACAGGTGGAAATAACAGTACACTTACAGGGTTGTGATTCTATTTTTACTCTCTCAGGGCCATGGCTGAGGTGCACGTGATTGGGCAGATCGTAGGGGCTACCGGTTTCTCAGAAAGTAGCCTCTTCTGCAAGTGGGGCGTCCACACAGGTATTCCCAGACCTGGTTCACTTCCCCACCAAGACTCCCAAGCTACAGGTTTCTCGCTCCTTCCTTGACCCTGTGGCCCAGTCCCTGATCATCGCTCTCAGGACCATCTGCTCTCAGGACTCCTAGCTGCGAACCACACTGTGTCCATGTGTCTCATGTGCTCTTCTTATCACTTCCCATCCCTTCTCTGGAGACTCTGGTTTCTACTCTCTGAACACACAGCCTCTAAGGATTTGGGGCTCTAGGCTAGACCCCACACCCACTCCCAGCCCTCAGAACACTGCACAGCCTTAACCCTGCTGTTTGGACTGCATTTACTGTCTTAGGGGTGTCCTGGGTCTCCCCCCTTCTCAATTCTTTGCTTAACAGTCTCCATTTATTGAGTTCTTATTGTAAAATGGAAGTTTCCATTCCACACTTACAGAGGAAAGGCTCCCCTCCTGTATTCATAATTCTGTATGAGAAAGTAGGAACCAAGTTCTGGTAATCATCCCAGTCTGTCCGCATGGCCCAGGAGGGACCTCAGAGGCCCCATGTGAAGCTGAATAGTGTGGTGGTATGGCATAATGGGTTAGGACTGCCAGGTCTGGGCTCAAATACTAACTCTCCCACCTAATAAATTAGGGGACCTCTCTGAGCCTCAGTTTCCTTGTTTTAAAATTAAGCTAGTAACAGAGGCAGCATAGTATTGAGGTTAAGAGTACAAACTGCCTGGGTTCGAAGCCAGTTGTTTATTTATTATGTGGCCTTGGGCACTTGTCTTTGCCTCGATTTCCCTGTCTGTACAATGGCGATAATAACAGCACCTACCTCATGAGGTTGGTTGTGTGAGCTAAATGAGTAACAAAAGCACTTAAGAGGGGACCTGGCCTAGTAATTGTTTAGTAAGTGTTCACCCTGCTCAGGTAAAAGTTGGATGGGATCTTGTTGGTAAAGCCCGGGGTATGCTGCCCAGCACACATAAATGCCCATGTAACGAGTGTGGCTAATTGCCATCGAAATATTTTCAGGCCCCAGGCCCTTGGCGATTTCACTGGTGGTAGGGTGGCTGAGATTCCCTGGGAAATTGTGGCCCTGTAGTTGAGCAGATAAAGAGGCAGGCTCTGGAGTCAGGCTTGGTTTCTAGTCTGGGCCCCACCTGCTCTGTGACCCTGGGCAGGTGCTGTTTCCTTTTGGAGCCTCAGTTTCCTCATCTGTAAAGTGGGATATTTGTCCTCCATAGGGGTGTTGGAAAATACTGTATGTGAAAAGCCGGACTCAAGGCCTGGTGCTTTCTTTGCCTGGACCAGAGGCAACAATAACTCATATGGTTTTTACAACTTAAGGGGACTGTTGAGGTGGGAGCAGTTAATCCTGCAGAGAGCTCAGAGGTAGACAAAGGGCTTGGGCCCTGCAATCCAACAGAGCTCAGTCTGAATCCAGCTCCACCACAGCACCCCACCTGGGTCTGCTGCAGTCCTGCTGTACCCCACATGGAGAGCAGTGCTTGGCACACAGTAGGTGTTCAATAAATGTTAGTGGAATGAATGGACAAGTGACTCTCTTTCCCAGAGTCTGCTTCTTTACATGTGAAGTGGGGGTTATATTAGCCCACCTCCCAGGCTCATTTATTTGTCCAAAAAACATTTTTTGAGCATCTTCTATATACTAAAATCTGGGGTTGATGTGGGGATCCAGCAGTGTACAAGATCCCTGATCTCCTGGGGCTCATAGGAGGAGAGACAAATAAATAAGCAGGTAAAGAAATGAGTGTAATGCTCTGGCTGGTGTGCTCAGTGGATTGAGTGCCGGCTTGTGAACCAAAAGGTCACTGGTTTGATTCCCAGTCAGGGCACATGCCTGGGTTGGGGGCCAGGTCCCCAGTTGGGGGTGTGTGAGAGACAACCACACGTTGGTGTTTCTCTCCCTCTCTTTCTTCCTCCCTTCCTATCTCTCTAAAAATAAAGAAATAAAATATTTTTTACAAAAAAGAAAGAAATGAGTGTAATGATTACAGATGGTTGTAGAGATAAAGTAATAGGGGTAATAGGGGCTAATTTTGGATTGGAGGATAAGGGAGGACCTCTCTCTAAAAGTGGCACTTGAGCTGATCCCTGAAGGATGAACAGAAGCCAGGCATGGGGACATCCAGGAGCATGGCTTTCTAGGCAGAGGAACAGCCAGTGCAAACGCCCTGAGGAGGGAAACAAAAATAGGACCAGTGAGGCTAGAGATAGTGAGGGATCAGGGGAGGGTGATGGGATATGAGTCCGGGGAGGGGGGAACACAGGCCAGGTATAGAGCTTCGTGGGCTTTGGGGAGAGTTTGTAGACTGGGGGTGGGGTGGGGATTCACAGTCCTAGAGGGCGGATTAAATGAATTCATCACTAAAGTGCTTAGCACAGCGTCTGGCATTTGGTAAGCATTCAGTGCATTTTTGCTCTTAGTTTCACCCTCAGTAGGACTGGTATTACTGTGTGCCTTTCTCAGTGTGCTCATGCTGTTTGTCGAAGGACGCCCTTGGTACCATCCTAGTGCTTGGGCCAGGCTTGTGAATGCAGGGTGAGAATAGTAACTATGACACCCGACACTCACCCGGCACTCACTGTGCCCCAGGCTCTCTTCTAAGTACTTTGTCTGTATTAGCTCATTTAATCTGCTCACAAAGTGACAAGGAATGCATTATTACACCCACTTGATCGATGGGGAGACCGAGGCAGGGAAAGGTAACTTGCCTAAGTGTGCACAGGCAGGAAGAAGTAATGCCAGGGATTTGAACCCAGACATCTGGCTCCAGAGTCCATGCTTTGTATCTCCTGTTCCCCAGTGCCTAGGAGGAACGGGTCTCACAGCCACAGTGGCATCCCCTCCCTGATGGCTGCCTCCCACCCTTCCCTGCCCATCAGTGACCTGGTTTTCATTGCAGGGGCAGCGTGGAAGCTCCTGTCAGGTGTTCGGGAGGGCCAAACACAGGTGGACACTCCCCAGATAGGGGACATGGCCTACTGGTCTCACCCCATTGATCTGCATTTCGCCACCAAAGGTCTCCAAGGTGGGTTCCTGGTCTGGGCCCTGAGCCAGGCCAACAGGATGGGGGTTAGCAGCACCCAGTGGGGCTGGTCCTGACCCTGCTTCTCTGCCCTTTGAGTCCCTTTCCCAGCCAGGCCTGGCCCTGGAGAGGCTGAGCCGAGGCCTCCCATGGCTGGCTTTAGAGTGTGCCAGAGGCCAGGGGTGGAGGGGGAGAGGGGAAGGAGAGGACCAGGGGAAGAGGGGAGGTGGCTTTCAAAGAGAGAAACCAAGAGAGTCTCAATCAGGAGGAAGCTGGAGGAGTTATGTGAGAGAGAGAGGCAGGGCTGCTGGCTGTTCTCAGGCAGGGCTCCTCAGCTGTTCAGAGGAGAAATGAGTATTTGGGGGAGGAAGGGTATCAGCAAATCTTTTTCTGGTGGAAAATTTAGGTCATTGGAACGTAGTGGATTCCAGGAAATAGCCTGGGTAAATATGCCATGTATTTCAACAATATAAATAATATTTACTGAGTCCTGCCCTGAGCCTGGCCTGTGATTCCTGGGAGATGTCAGTGATTGATACTGCCCCAGCCCTGTCCTCACAGGGTTCGCCATCCCATGGGGGAGACAGACCTGTTCCCACACAGTGGCAGCCCAGAGTGGGCAGGGATGGGATAGGGAATTCTCGGGGGCAATGGGAGCCAGAGATGGGAGGCTCCTGACTCTGCTGGGGAGTTCAAGGAGGGCTTCCTGGAGGAGGGGATGTTCGAGCTTTGTTGTGAGGGGCCAGTGGGAGCTAATAGGGCAGAGGGAAGGAAGAGGGTTCAAGGCAGAGGTCTGTATGGAAGGCTCAAAGGGTAAAGTGAGCCAGGGCATTTAGAAGATGGAGGGAAAGCAGGAGGACTGCAGGGGGTAAGAGGACAGGGGATGGGCCATACAGGGCCTTGAATGCCAGGCTGCAGAGCTGAGGCCCTCCCCTGAAGTGGGGGGAACCACAGGTGACTGACAAGTCAGATTTTGCTTCTAAAACTCCCTCTGGCTGCTCATGGGTGGAGGATTGGAGGGTGAGGCAGGCAATTGTCCTTCCATTCTTCAGACCCCACTGGGCAGCTTCCACTGGAGGGCCTTTGCACAGGCTATTCTCTCTGCTGGGAATGCTCTTCCCTAGATGTCCTCATGGCCCACTCTCTTCCTTCCTTCACTCAAATGTTCTCTTCTTAGTGAAGATTTTCTTGATCAGCCCCTAAAACTACATCCCACCCCCACCCTACCTAGCTTTATTTTTCTCCAGAGCAGTTATCACCATCTGACATACCCTATAATTTGCTTATTTACTATGTTCGTTGTCTAGGATGTCAGCTACACAAAGGCAGGAATTTTGGTCTGCTCTGTTCACCTCTGTGTCCCCAGCTTCTAGGACAGAGCCTAGCACAGAGAGGCTCAGAAAGGAAGGCAAAATGGAGCTGGATCTCCAAGGGCTTTGCCTACCAGGCTAAGGAGCTAAACTGTATTCTTAGGACACTAGGAAACCTATGGGAGGAGAAAGATGCTTCCAGGTGCCAGGTGGAAGATGGATTGGAGGGGGCAAGAAGGAAGGCCCTGAGCCCAGGGAATGGGGGAGGTGTCCTGGATAAGGCCCAGGGAGCTTACTCTCCTCTGGGCTAGGCTGTCCTGAGATGGGGACACAGAGGAGGACACAGAGAGGGAAGTCAGCAGAGGCTAGTTTCAAAGAGCCTTGAATGCTAAAGTTGGATTTTATCCTGAGGGCACTAGGGAGCCATGGAAGGGTTTTGAGCAGGGGAGGAACATGGATTCAGAAATATCCCTTTGGCCTCTGTGTGGGAGTGGAAGTCCCGAGAGGAGGCTGGGGCAGAAACCTAGGGGGGAAAGGACTGAGCCTGGAGTCTCTAGTGGGGATCAAGGAGGTGGGGGCCCAGGATGGGGAGCTGCACGCATTCCTCTCTCCCTCCTGTCTTGCAGGCTGGCCCCGGCTCCATCTCCAGGTGTGGTCCCAGGATAGCTTCGGCCGCTGCCAGCTTGCTGGCTACGGCTTTTGCCACATACCCAGCAGTCCAGGCACCCACAAGCTGGACTGTCCCACATGGCGGCCCCTGGGCAGCTGGCGGGAGCAGCTGGCACGGGCCTTTGTGGGTGGTGGGCCTCAGCTGCTGCATGGGGACGCCATCTACAGTGGGGCTGACCGCTATCGCCTGCACACAGCCGCTGGCGGCACCGTGCACCTCGACCTGGGCCTGCTGCTGCGACACTTTGACCGCTATGGTGTGGAATGCTGAAGGACTCTGCCTCCACAGCTCCCATCCACATCCCTGGACACCCATGAGGGGCAGACTTATACAGCGGTCAGAAGCTTGGGCTCTGGAGACTGCCAGACCTGACCCCAGTCAGGCATGCCTCGGCTTCTGTCCTGGCTAGCACCTCACCTCCCAGCTGTCCCTCTGAAGTCTGGTTTCCCCATCTGTGAAATGGGGGCAGCAAGTGTGTGGGGGTCCCAGGGATTTGGGAAGGAGCCTGCCTCCTATATCGAACGCTAAATAAAAGAGAGCTGTTCTAAAAGGTGTGGGTGCCTTCCTGATTCCTGACCTGACCATCCTTCCACTGACATCCTCCTTTCCCTGATCCCCATCTTCTGTCAGATTCGCCTCTCCCATCCTTTGCCTCCCCCATCCTTTGCCTCAAGCTCTGACCCCCTTCCCACTCGGTGACCTCTTATGAGCTCCTCTCCTTGGGGGCGTTCCCTTATTCTGTGCCCCTCTCCCCCTGTCTCCCACTCCCTCCGTTCTGGGTCCCCTCCCCTGATCCCATGTACTCTTTGTTTCCATCCTCCCATGGAGCCCTCCCCGCCAGGTCTCCCCGCATTCTCTCGGTGACCTCCGCACAGCCATCAAAGCCACATGCATCCGGGTCGTCCGTTTTGGTAGCTCTTAGCCGCCAGGAGGCAGCACCCTGTTCGTGGGGCGGGGCCGAGGTGCCAGTGGTTTAAAAGACCCCCCTCAGAGCCCGCCCACGCGAGCTGAGGACGGTGGCCCGGCCCCCCCCCCATGCCCTCCCTCTGGGGGCCGCCCCCGCCCCGCGCGCTTCCTGGGTGGGGCCGGGCGGCTTCAAAACCCCCTCGCCGCCGCGGCTGGTCCTCGCGCCGCCGCCCTTCGCGCCCCGGGTCGTCCCACCCCCTCCTCCCAACGCGATCCACTAGACAGGGAGGCCTACGGCCCCGGGCAGGGGGGACGCCCCCTCTGGGGCACCCCCCCCCCGGCTCGGAGCCACCCGCGGGGCCGGCCTCGGCCAGGAGCGGAGGAAGGCGCAGCCCGAGGCCCCAGAGTCTGCGACTAGCCGCCACCGCCCCCGCCGCCGCCGCCGCCGCCGCCGCCGCCACTGTGGGGAGGAGGGGGAGGAGGAGCGGGGAGGAGGGACGATCTGGTTGGGAGAAGAGGAAAAAAGTTTTGAGACTTTCCGCTGCTGCCGGGAGCCGGAGGCTCGGGGACGGCTTGGCGCGGTGCTGCCCGGCGAGGAGACAGGACTTGGGGGCCCCAGATCGCTACCCCCTCACTGCCTCCGACGCTTCCTCTCTCCCTGACCCCCTACGCGGCGTCCCGGAGGCGCCCCCATTCCGGACCAGCCCTCGGGAAACGCAAACCCGATTCCCACGGAGACTTGAGTGAAGACTTCGGGCGCATCCCCCTGCACGCTCCCCACCCCCAGCCTCTCTTCTGAGCCCCTACGCATCCAAGGATCCTTCTCCCTCGGGGTCCGGTTGACTGAATCTCATACCTGCCTCAGCTCCCCTGTTCGGGACCACTCACCTCCGGTACCAGATCGCTCCCATTTCGGGTTTTTCCGTGGGATAACCAGAAGCCACCCACCAGAGCCTCCCCTGCATTCTCCCTGAAGACCTCAACTCTCCCTCCCGCCCCCGGACCCTCCTACCTTTCTTCCGAAGACCCCCTCAGCCCCAGGAGGGGTGGGGCCTCCCTTTTCCCACCCTAACCCGGCTCGCGCTCTCGGCGGTGCCGGGAGCGCTGCCTCCCCCATGCCGCCCTCCGGGCTGCGGCTGTTGCCGCTGCTGCTGCCTCTGCTGTGGCTACTAGTGCTAACACCTGGCCGGCCAGCCGCCGGACTGTCCACCTGCAAGACCATCGACATGGAGCTGGTGAAGCGGAAGCGCATCGAGGCAATCCGCGGCCAGATCCTGTCCAAGCTACGGCTCGCCAGCCCCCCAAGCCAGGCGGAGGTGCCGCCCGGCCCACTGCCGGAGGCCGTGCTGGCCCTTTACAACAGTACCCGCGACCGGGTGGCTGGGGAGAGCGCCGAACCGGAGCCCGAGCCGGAGACGGACTACTACGCCAAGGAGGTCACCCGTGTGCTAATGGTGGAAAACAGCCACGGTGAGCTCCGAGGGGCAGGGGACCCCGGAGGGGAGCCCCCAGGGGGCGCCGGCGTGCTGGGGGCAGGGGAGGAAATTACCAGAGGGGGAAACTGGCTGAAGGAAGAGAACCCCTGGGGGCGTCGGGAACGTGGGAAGGGTCCCCAAAAGAATAGAACTGAGCTTCCTTTCCCCCAAGTATCTGGTCTTGAACAGGAGGAGATAGTGAGCAAAGTGGACCTCTTCTAGAGGCCAACAGGAGCATGCGGGATCGAGGGGGAAGTCCCCTAGAGGGAGCGAAGCAATTAGGGGGAGGGGGAGGACAAGACTTTCCGCTCCAGGGAGCATTCGAGTGCAGGGGTCGTGGGGTGGGGCCTGCAGAGAGGGAGCTCGCTTTGGGAGAAGCGAGGACCCCAGTTTTGGGCAAGGAGAGGCAATGGAAAAAGCTGACCCGGAGCTCAGGGGTCCTGAGGCGGGAAGATTCAAGAAGGAAGGAAAAGCTAGGTGGAGAAGCTCCCGGGTGCCCTCAGGATCAAGTCCGGCCTCCACATTCAAGGCCCTTTGGAGGTGACAGGAAAATGGACAGAGGACCGGCTTGCAGAGGACGCGAGGAACATGCAGGATTTGGGGGTGGGATGCAGAGAGAGGGGTTGCGAGGGGGTGAGAAATGCTGGGAAGAAAGGGGCGCGAGTTCGTAGGGAGGGAGAAGCTAGCCGGAGATAAGCCGAGACCGCAGAGGGTGCCGGGGATGCTCGGTGAGGCGCCCAGGGTTTTTCACAGATGGACGTGCGAGAAGGAAGCCAACCCCCAAGAAACCTAGAGCACTGGGGTCGTGGGAAGGGGTGTTACGGAGAGGGGGGGACAAGCGTGGGAAAGGTGGACCTGGAGGGGGTGAAGGAGAGAGAAACGGCGCTCTGCTGGGCGCAGCGAGCCCTCACGCCGCAAGCTGGAAGGGAATGGGCTGAGTGAGGCCTCGAGCCGCAGGGGGCGAGGTGGTGGGTGCGACTCTGCAAGCTCGCGGCGAGGAAGCCCCACGTGGGTGCCACGCGCGGGGGGAGGAGCTGCGCGCCCGGAAGGGAGGAGGAGGACCCCGCTGAGCTAAAGGCTGAGAATCTGGACCCCGAAAGTGCCAGTTCCTCTCCTGGAGGCTGGGGAAACCCCAGCGTCCGGCCGCCTCGCCCGCCCTTCCTCCCTTCCCTTTCCTTTCCGTGCCCCCGGGGGCGGGGATCGCGCGGGGAGCCTGGGGCGAGACGAGGCAGGTCCGGTCCCCGCCCTCGCGGCGGCTGCGCCTCCCGTCCTCTTCACCCCAGTTCCGGGCGGAGCCACTGTGGGCCCGCCCCGTTGGCGCCCACGCGGGGACCCGGGAGTCCCAAGGAGCCCAGTGGCTTGCTTGGGGCGGTCCCCCTCCCCCTGGTCTCACTTTCCCTATTGGGCGGTGGACTTGTGGGTCCCCAGCCCATTCCTTTGCCCAGTTGATGGGTCCAGCCAAAGAACGCCCACCCCCACCCACATTTCACCTCACCTTTCTCGTCCTGGCTTCACCTTCGTTGTAGAGATTCAACACTTACACCTTCTATCCTCTCCACTCGGCCCCCAAACTCTACCTGGCTCTCCCCGTGTGGCTCCCACCTCTGTCTTTGCATCTCTCCCGCATCCGCAGTGGTCTCCATCCCTTTCCTCCCTTTCGCTCTTTCTCTTCCACACTTCCTCCTCCTGTCTCTGCAGTCTCTCCCTGACACCCTCCACGGGTCCCTGCCCCTCCTTTCCCCACGGGTGCCCCTATCTGTTTCCCCACCCCAGGCTCTACCCTTCCTCTGGGGTGCTAAAGGCTGAGAATCCCTGAGCCTTGCTGAGTAGCCCCTGGGTCAAGATAGAGCTTATTTGCAGGGGAGGGACTGGCCTGGCTAGAGTGGGGAAGAGTGGAGGAAGGGGGTCCAGGGAAGGGGATCTCATCAGATCCTGCCTCTGTTTTCACTTCCCACCCTCCCCACTGCAGAGACCTAAAGCCAATGCCCCCACTTGATCCAGGAGTTCATAGCCTGTCCCCTCAACCCCAACCTCAACCCTAAACTTTCCCTAGACTGGAAAACACTTCCTAATTTCGCCACCCCCACCCCCCGAGTCCATTCCTACCTGGAATGAACTCTGCCTTTTCTAACCGGTTGAGGGAGGAAGCAATTAATAATAGTAATAGTGATAGTAATAGTAATAATGACATCACATTAGCTAGGAGGTGGCATAGCCTAGGATTTGTCTCTGGATCCAGACTGCCTAAATTTGAATCCCCATTCTGCAGCTTCTTAGGTATGTGACCTTGGGGCAAATTACTTGATCTCTTTGTTGCCTCAGTTTCACCACCTATAAAACAGGTATAATAGTATCTTCCTCACAGAGTTGTTGTGAATTTTAAATGCAAAGTGCTTTAACACACACCGTAGAGGGTCTCCTGTGGGCAGGCTGTGCTACGTGCTTTATCTGCATCATCTCATTTACTTCACACTCTCGCCCTGCAGTCTGTTCTGGTTTTATGGGTGAGAATCTGGCCCAGAGGTATTCACTTGTCCAAAGTTACACAGTGCTTCTGTTGGGAGAACCTGAGTTGGAAGACAAGGGGCCTGAAGTGGTTGCTATTTTTCAAAGAATAGAAGGAAACTGAGGCTCTGAGAGGGGATGTGACTTGCCAGGGTCCCAGAGCTGGAAGTCAGCAGAGGCATGGTCTGCTTCAAATGCCCTTGACCGTACACTGCCATGTAGTTGCATTTGAGGCTCCAAGTGCTGGAGAGGTCTGAGCAGGCGAGCAGACTGATACCTTTGTTGCCAGCCTGTACTAAGTGGGCACTTTACAGGTGATGGGAGAGAAGAGTTTGATAGAGAAGAAACAAACCCATAGAGGGCAAGCCACTTGCCCAAGGTCAGGGTCGGATTCCAACCCAGGGCTGTCAGCTCTGGAGCCCACCCTCTTATATTTGGGGTGCATCAGCTCCCCTGCCCCCACTACACCTCTGACACTCTGCTTCTCCACTCCTTCCGCCTAGAAATCTATGAGACATTCAAGCCTAACTCACACAGCATATATATGTTCTTCAACACGTCGGAGCTCCGGGAAGCAGTCCCCGAACCCCAGTTGCTCTCCCGGGCAGAGCTGCGCCTGCTGAGGAACAAGTTGAAAGTGGAGCAGCACGTGGAGCTATACCAGGTGGGGGAATGGGCCAGGTGCGGCAACTAGGCCACGGGGGGCTGCAAGGTCCACACAGACGAACCCTGAAGGATGGAGGAGTGCAGACTGTGGAGTCATAGGGCTCTTTGAAACCTTCAGACTCCTAGCACCCTAGAATGTTAACCACTTAAAAGGCTGGAATCTTAGCAATTGGATTCTAGAGCACAGGACTCTTGAAAGTTGAAATCTCTGGACAGGTTGGTGGTTCTCAACCTGCTCTGTCCCATTCAGAAGCCACTAGTCCCATATGACCATTTAAAAGACTATACTTTCAGGGACCATTTCTATAGTTACATATGGATATTGAAATTGATTACAATTAAATAAAAGCAAAAGTTCAGTTCCTCAGTCTCACTGGCCATATTTCCAATGGCTGTAGTCACATGTGGTCAGCGGCTGTCTTGGATGCCTCAGATCCAGAACATTTCCATCATCACAGACAGGTCCCTTGAACAGCTCTGTTGTGGGAAATGTATAGTCTTCAGGAGGACTGGGACATCTGGAAGGGCTGGAGTCTCTAGAAGGCCAAGTGGCCTAGAATCCATGTCACAGGGAACATTAGATTCAACAGTAGATGGCAGACTCTTACAACCAGGGAACTTTGTCTGAGGTTAGCTTCTTGGTGTCTAGAGAACCCAGCTTCATGCTGCCAGCCCCTGGGGTGTTCCGTCCGGCCCCTGGGGGTCAGTCATTCTACAGCTGTCAGGTGTCTGTAGCTTCTGGGCTTCTGGACTCCTGGATTCCTGGACTTATAGAATATTAGTCTCTTAGAACTTCTTAGGCTCATGGACTGTGCCATTCTTGGGATGCTGCCAAACCCTGGAGTTACAGAATGACTTCTAACACAGGTCCCTAGGAAATCATAGACTCAGAATACAGGGTGTTAAATTTGCAGAACAGTATGCTGAGTGAAACCCAGGCTGTCTGCAAGAAAATCTGAGCACTGTGGGCTGTCTAGGCTCAAAGGGACCTGGCATTTTGCCAGCAAGGAAACTGAGGCCTAGAGAGAAGAGAGAAAGGAATTTCCACAGCCCCAAAGGGTCAGGGACCAAGGCTGAGCCGCTCAGGTAGCTTGACTCCCAGCCTGGGGCTCACTGTTCCTGCAGGGTCCCAGAGCATGGATGTCTGGGAGGGGACTGTCCGAGGGACTCTCTGAAGGTCTATTCAGGGGAACAGATAGAGTGGGGGTACAGGCTGTGGACATGGGGCCGCATGGCAGCATCCCCCCACCATCTCTCTCCTTCCATTCACCATCCCCCAGAAATACAGCAACAATTCCTGGCGCTACCTCAGCAACCAGCTGCTGGCCCCCAGCGACACGCCTGAGTGGCTGTCCTTTGAGGTCACTGGAGTTGTGCGGCAGTGGCTGAGCCACAGAGGTGAGGACCACTTGTCTGCCCCATCCTGTTTTGCGATGGGGTCAACCCCATTGTTTGTCCTGGGGATACTCTGCCTAGCACCCCCTACCCTATGGAGGTGCCAAAGAACCAAGACCTGGCCCTCCTCCCAGACACTGAAACCTGAGTGATTAATGGATCGATCCATTTCCTGAGCACCTGGCCTGTGCTGGGTGATCCTGGGGACACAGCAGTGACAAAAACAGCCCAATCCTTGCCCTCACAGCCCTCATGGTCCATTGCTGGAGTGGGGGAAGGGGGTGAAAGACCTGTAAGTCAAGCAGTAATGATCCAGAGGGATCAGGCCTGGAATGGGGAGCCCAGAGGAGGTGGCTGCATAACCTGTGATCAAGGAGAGCTTCCTGGAGGAGGGGATATCAGAGCTGATGTCTGAGGGATGAGTGGAACCAGCCCAGAAAAGAAGGAGGAACAAGACTGTTAGAGGCAGAGGGACAGGATGTGCACTGGCCCTGATTCTGGGAATACTCCAACACAGCCTATCTATCTTTGTGGAAGAGGACGGTGTCAGTCCTGTCCTGGCTGAGCCCACAGGCCCACACGTCCTTTCCCAATCTCCCCCTTGTTTATGCAGCTGCTCAGTAAATGCTAGAAGGTCCCTGCTCTGTGCCTGTGTTGCAGGGCAGATAGTGCTGCCAAAGTCCTAGCAGGCAGTGATGACCAGAGTGATGAGGGCCAGGACGGGTGCCCAGAGCAGATGCCCAAACCCATCTGGAGGAGGTGGCCTGGGAGGGCTCCCAAGGGTCAGGGTGACTGGGTTGAGCCTCACGGGATGAGTGCTGGTTTGGCCTGATGGAAAGATGGGGGTTAGGGAGCAGGGCCCTGGGAGAGTAGCTGGGGCCACTGGACAAAGGCCTGTCTTGGTACTGCTGAGTCCAGAGCACTCAGTACAGGGTCCAGCACATGGTAGGCAGCTTAGAAAATCTACTCATTCATTTAAGAGGCTGGACTGTGTGTGTATCCCAGCCCTGCCTTTTCCCACTTTGGGTAGGCCACCCCCTCTCTGTGCACCTGGGCACCCTCTCCTGGAAAATGGGTGGCTTTGGTGAGGATTAAAGGGGGTAGTGCCCACAGAGTGTTAAGGACAGACCTGCAGCCCGTGTACACTCCTGCACTTTGTAGGGGTTTGTTTTTATGATGGTGGGCCAGGCCTGTAGGGAACAAGAAAACAAGGATCCCTGCCCCTGTTCATCCTGCTCTCCCCTGAGAACAATGTAGGAAATAAATAGCCAAATACAAAGGAACCAGAGGGTCAGTGTTATGGAGAAAATAAGGTGATGTCACAGTGGGAGTGGGGCCTACATCCTGGAGGGCTTCTTGGAGGAGGTGACATTTGCGTTGAGACCTGAAGGTAGAGGAGGAGGCAGCAAGGCAAAGAACTGGAACAAGAAGGTGCAGGAAGAGGGTCAGGAAGGAGTTCCCAGGGATTTGCTTCTTCCTTCTCCTCCAGGAGCTTGGTGAGCCACAGCCTCACACTGGCTCCCCTGTCCTCACTCCTATAGGCGAAATCGAGGGCTTTCGCCTCAGTGCCCATTGCTCCTGTGACAGCAAAGATGACACACTCCATGTGGAAATCAATGGTGAGGCCCACCCCTCTGTCCTGGCACCATGTGCAGTGTGTGTGTGTGTGTGTGTGTGTGTGTGTGTGTCTGTGTGTGTGTGTCCCCAGCCTCCTCCCCCTGCCCATTGCCCATTCACCATCTGAGAGTGTGTATGTCTCTCCACCCCCCACCTGCTGGCTCCCAAACTCAAACAGGAATCAGTTACGGCCGCCGGGGTGACCTGGCCACCATTCATGGCATAAACCGGCCCTTCCTGCTTCTCATGGCCACCCCACTGGAGAGAGCCCAGCACCTGCACAGCCCCCGGCATCGCCGAGCCCTGGACACCAACTACTGCTTCAGGTGAAGACCGAGGCCTTCCAGCCTGGGGGGGCCTGAGGCAGCACTGCAGGGTGGGCGACTGGCCAGTTCTGTGCTTGCTTGGGCTGGCGTCTCCTTCAGCCTGGAAAGCTCAGAGGACGAGGTTTGAGTCCTAGAATGCAGGCATGTGTGACCTGGGAGTCCTAGGAGGTTGAGATCAGGTGGTTCTCTTGCTGGTGTGTGGGAGTCAGAGACTATTAGAATGTTGAGCGCTGAGAATGGGAATTCAATGTTGGGAGGCCATGGTGTTCAATTTCGGTATTATTGACAGGTTGAAGTCCTAGAATGGTGGGATCCCAGGATGCTAGAATTCACTGTTAATTGTTGAAACCTGACAGTGTTGGACTCAAAGAGTGTCGGGATCCTCATTTGGGAATTCGGGATTGGAAGGTTGCCCTTACTGGGTTCCTGTACCATTGACAGGCTGGAGTCTCCAGTGTTGGCAGATTGGAGTCCTCGAGTCTTCCGCTCAGAATGGTAGAATCACGTGTGAAAATACTAGCACTCACAAGTAGAGTTGGAAGAAGGCAGAATGTTGGTGTCCTAGAGAGTTGGCGCTCAGTGTCAGAATGCTACATTCTTGGAAGGCTGGGATCTTAGAAAGCGGAAGCTTGGACCTCTTGAGTGATAGGCTCAGAACTGTGGAATGTTGGAATGTCGTGTTGAAATATTGGAATTCAGGAATGCCAAGATCCTCGAGAGCTGGAATGTGGGACTCCTAGAAAGCTGAAAATGCTGTTGGACTGTTAGAATCTTCAGATGCTGGTGTCTTGCAGTCTAAGAAAGTTGAAAAGTTGGATTGCTGGAATGTTAAAATTAAGAGTTAGAATATTGCAAATTTAGAATGATAATCCGACCCTGTCCCTCCCTTGCTTAATATTTTGATGGTGCTTCTGGGCTTTGTCACATGCTGCTCCCCAGGTGGAAAGTCAGCTTTTCTCCCAAGCTCCTTCCAGACCCTACCCTCCACCCAGCCACTCTATGAATGAGGAACAGATTGAGGTCCTGGGTGCTAACAGCTAGTAACTGTGCAAAGACAGGCAGCCAGCCAGCCATGTGAGTCTCTGTTGAGAGGGACACAATCTCACCTTGGAAATCTTGCAAAAAAAGTTGATCCTGAGCTGATCAAGATGGTAGATCTGACTAACAATTTTCCAGAAATAGAGGGATGGTGGGCCATGTTAAACACTGCCACAGGCGCGCTGCTAGCGGCATCAGGACTGCGGGAAGCCTGACTCGTTGTCTTCAACAAATACAGTGCAAAGGCAGGAAACAGAAAGGCAGTTCTGTGGATTGTAAACGGGATCTTGAGGGGTGTATTGACCGACTGCGATGTGTGGACCTTATTTGGATCTTTATTTGTACAGACTCAAAAAAGAAAAGATGTTTATGAGACAGTTGGGGAAACGTGAACTCTAACTAGATATTTGATGATATCAAAGGATTACTGTTACTTTTGTAATGTGGTATTGCGGTTATGTTTTAAAATAGTCCTGAAATTTCTTGGAGATACACATGGAAATATTTATGGGTGAAATGATATGGGAGAGAGGAAGTAGGGTAGGGGTAGTGATACGAGGCAGGACCAAAAAAAACCCCCAAACGGAATTATCTTCTGGAGGGTGGCCCCTTGTAGTGCAGGCTTCCCCTACTGGGTGAGCGTTCGAGGAACCCATCTGTGACAGTGCATCAGCTGGCGTTGTTGTGAGAGGCTGCGTTCGGCTTCAGTGAATTTTCTTAAAGATTCTTTCACCTCGTTTACCCATTTCACAATGTGTAATTTATGAGCGCACCTGCCCACACCGTGCTGAGTGTTTAGCAGTTTTTGACCAAAACAGCGGGACCCCTGTGCCCCACCCTCCCTATTCACCTGATCTTACCCCAAGCGACTTTTTTTGTTCCCCTGGATGAAAAAAAGTTCTCAGAGTGAAATGGTTTGCCACAGTGGAAGAGGTGAAACAAAAAAAATGGCAGAAGCACTAAGCAAATTTTTATAAATCAGTTCCGGGTGTTGTGGGCCCCCGGCGTACAGTGAGGTTGGGCATGCTTTGCTGAGTGTTGAAGCTGGGTGATAGAGACGTGAGGGCTCAGTGGAATGTTCTCTGCTCTTGTGCATGCTTGAGGTCCACACACCGTCTTGTTGCTCTTAGCTTGAACCCCATCTCCACTGGGGAGCTTCCCTGACCCCCTCACCAGCATCCACAGTGAATGGGACGCCCCTCAGCCTGCCCTGGGGCCCCACGTGGGCTTCTTGTGCTCCTCAGGTCCTGTTGGGCCCTGATAGGCGGACTGGATGGGGGAGAGCTCTGCAGAGCCTGGGATGCAACAAGCCCCCGAAGTGCAAGTGCCTGGGGGTCACTTGGCAGGCCTGTTAAATCTGGCCTGCACTGTCCCACCCGGCCCCCAGTTTCTGGTTCAGGAAGTCTGGGGCGGAGCCCGAGAATTTGCATTCCCCCTAAGTTCCCAGGTGATGCTGCTACTGGACCCCACGTGGAGAATAGCTGAGTTGGATAATAGAATCACAGACTATTCAAATCTCAGAACCTCAGAACCTCAGCCAGAATTGGACCAGAAATGAAAGCTTATTCTGGACAGTGGGTCTTCCACTTCTGTGGGTCCAGGACCCCCTTGAGAAGCCAAAAGCCAGGAACCTTTTCCCCTAGAAGTATGTGCATATGTACACATATATGTGCATATGGTCTGGGGGCCTCAGGACCCTCCCTAAGCCTGTACACAGGCTTCCTTGGGCCACAGGATATGGACGCCTTATTTGATTCAATGTCCTCTGCATCTTTGATGGGGAAACTGAGGGACTGGCAGAGCTGAAGGAGCTCAGTTTCCTGATTCCCTTCTCAGGTCTCTGTGGCTCTTAGAAAGATCTTGCCCCAGGAGATCCGTGTTATCATGTCTTTCTCCTCTTGTGAATTGACGCAATTGTTCTGGGACACTGAGGCCACAAGGTCTGGGGCGGCACAAAGTTGGCTGTGAACTGGGCTGAGAACCTGACTCCACCCCTTACACACTGTATGTGAGCAGGCAACATCCTTCTCATGTGAGGCTCAGCTTTTCATCCTTCAGATGGGAATAATAGCCCTGGCCAGGTGCTCAGCTGGTTAGAACATCATCCCAGTACACCAGGGTTGCGGGTTCAATCCCTGGTCAGGGCACATACAGGAAATCAATGTTTCTTTCTCTTTCTCTCCCTCTCTCCTTTCCCTCTCTCTATCTCAAATCAATCAATAACAAATAACTTAAAAATGGGAATAATAAGAAGGCTCGCCTCGCAGGGTTTTGAAATTACTTGATGAATTCTCTGTTGATTACTGTGTGAATAGATAAATACATGCACATGGACCCAGCCTAGAAAGGATCTCAGAGAACCTCCAGCTCTGACCCCCAACCTCTCTCTGAAGAAGTGTCCACTTTTATTATGTTTATGTCTCCTTCCAGAGAGTATCTGCATGAGGCACTTTTATGTGTTTATTTATTTAGTCCAAATGGTAGTCTTGTTTGGTGGGGCAGAGGTGGGGGTGAAGGACTGCATTTTCATTCTTTTAATTTCTTTTCTGATTCTAAAAGTAACACATATTCACTGTTAAGAATTTGGAAAAGACAGAAGGACATCATCCATCATGCTAAATGCAAATGTCATAGAAGTAGAAATATAAACAATATTACCCATCATGCCACATATAAAAAGTCACCATCAACATTTTAATATATTTCCTTCCATTTGCTTTATGCAAAATAGAATTCGGATTATACTGTACCTTCAGCTTTGCACAGTGTTTCTTTCACATGTTACAGCCATGGAATATATAGTGTTTTTGGCTGCAGGAAGCTATTTAGCCAACTCCCTGCCCATCTCAGCCATGGCCCCAGGGGCCATTAATGCCCAGGTCCTTTCAAACAAGCAGAAGCCTGGGCCCCAGCTCTGGAGGACTGGTCTCTGGATCTGAACAAGGGACAGAGATTACAAGTCCAGAATGGTAGCATCTTATACACCACTATTCTCCAATGTGCTTAAAAAAAATCTAACACATTGAGCAATGGATTTATACATCCAATATTTGCAGGGTGCCTACGATGTGCCAGGCACTGCTGTAGGCACCAGGGATACATTAGAGGACAAAAGAGAAAAAAAGGCCTGTCCTGCCCTGGCTGGTGTGGTTCTGGACTAAGCACTGGCTTGCGAACTGGATGGTTGCAGGTTTGATTCCCGGTCAGGGCACATGCCTGGGTTGTGGGCCAGGTCCTCAGTTTGGGGTGTGTGAGAGGCAACCAATCAATGTTTCTCTCCCTCCCTCCCTTCTTTTCTCTCTAAGAATAAATAAAATCTTTAAAAAAGAAAAGAAAAATGTCCTGTCCTCAGAGGAAGGCAGATAATGAATAGATAAGCAAATCAGTCTCTAACAAATAAAAGAGCAGGTGGCTATAAGTTCTAAGAAGGAAACTAAATCAGAAAAAAGAGACAGAAAGAAAGGTATTGGAGACTATTTTTCCTATTCTGATTAATTTTCATTAATTTTCATAATTTTCATTATGAAAAATTTGAAATGTATATAAAAGCAACTAGCGTAGCATAATGAACTCTCATGCAGCTTCCACAGGTTTTAAGATTTTGTCCCACTTCAAATACAGTAATTTTTAAAAAGATTTTATTTATTTTTGGAGAGAGGGGAAGAGAGCGAGAAAGAAAGGGAGAGAGAGACACATCATTGCTTGCCTCTTGCACACTTCCATCTGGGGACCTGGCCGGCAACCCAGGCATGTGCCCCGACTGGGATCAAACAAGGGACCTGTCAGTTTGTGGGAAGATGCCCAACCCAGTGGGCCACACCAGTCAGGACCAGACATTTTCATGTTTTCTTGCATACCTGCAATGCTTTTGTTACACCGAATGGAATTGTTTTTAGATGGGTTTTTTGGATCAGATGGTCCAGGAAGGACTCTCTAAAGAGATGACATTCATTTGTTTCACTATTTGTTGGGCAGCTGCTGCATGCCAGGCAGTGTTCTAGGAGTGAGGCTCCCTGAGTGGAGGACACTTGAGCAAACATTTAGAGGACGTGAAGAAACAAGCCAGGGCAGGTATCTGTGGGAATAGCAAGCCAGAGGGAACAGCAAGTGCAAAGCCCCTGGGATGGGACTGTTTGAGGAACAGTGAGGACACCAGTGTGGCTGGAGTGAGAATGGAGAGGGAGTGAGATTAGTTTGATCCAGTAGTGGCTTGTGGTTCATGACGAAGGCTTCTGGTATTTGTCCTTAGTGAGGTGGAGCCACTTTGGAGCAGAGGAGCAACATGACAGTCTCTCGAATGTGGCCCCAAAGGGCAGGGTTTCTGTCTGTTTTATGTGTGCTGAGTCCCCTGTAGACCCCGGCCCAGCACACAATAGTTCAGTAAACATTTGCACACATGGAATTATCAGTACATATGGAGCTGCACTATGCTTCTTTAAGAAAAAATATATTTTATTTTTAGAGAGAGGGGAAGAGGGGGAGAAAGAGAGGAAGAGAAACATTGATGTGTGGTTGCCTTTCATGCACCCTCTACTGGGAACCTGGCCTGCAACCCAGGCATGTGCCCTGACTGGGAATCAAACCAGCAATTCTTTGGTTCGCAGCCCATGCTCAGTCCACTGAGCTACAGCAGCCAGGGCTACACTGTGTTTTTTATGTCCCAGTGTGTAGATGTTCCTCTTGGATGGTCACTGGGCTTCTTTTGGGCTTGTTTTGAGCACCACATGAGATAGTTTGTTATGATGCTCTGAGCACAGTGCTTGACCAGAGGAAGTGCTTCATCAGCGACGGTGATTATCAGTACTGTTGCTGTTGTTATCACAGTTGCACAAAGGAGGCCAAGGTGGGGATGGCGCTGGGGCAGGGACTCTCTCTCTCTCACACGCATACACGCCCCTGTGGGGAGAAGGGGCATGGCCAGCTCACCTGGGCCCCTCTGTCCTCCTGACCTGGTTCCTCACCCATGCCCGCAGCTCCACGGAGAAAAACTGCTGCGTGCGGCAGCTCTACATTGACTTCCGCAAGGATCTGGGCTGGAAATGGATCCACGAGCCCAAGGGCTACCACGCCAACTTCTGCCTGGGGCCCTGCCCCTACATTTGGAGCCTGGACACACAGTACAGCAAGGTGCGTCTGGCCAACGGGCTGGAGGGAACAGGGACGGAGGGAGGGGAGGGAGAGAGATACAACTGGAGATAAAGTGAGGAGAGAAAGAGAAAAAGGGAGAGACCAGGAGACTGGAGGAGGGGGTGATAAAGAGATGGGAGAGGAGCTACAGACTGGGTCTGCGCAGGTAGAGACACAGGGCGCGGAGGGAGATCGAGATATGGCCAGACCCGTGGGGACAGAGTAACCGGTAGGGGGTGAGGGGACAAGTGAGGAGTTTGAGGGACAAAGAGAAACCCAGAGGCAGAACGAGATAGAAAAAAGCAGGAGGGCACCGGTTGATACAGATAGAGTTAGGAAGACGAAATTAGACTGAAAGATTGAGGTACAAGCCAAGAGCGTGAAATGGGGAGAGACAGAGATTTAGACCTAACTGGTGAGATGAGACTAGGGAGATAGGGGGCGACTGGTAGGGTGGGGGCACTGTGCCCGGACCTCGGCCCTGACCCCGCCCTCCCGCCCTCAGGTCCTGGCCCTGTACAACCAGCACAACCCGGGCGCGTCGGCAGCGCCCTGCTGTGTGCCGCAGGCGCTGGAGCCGCTGCCCATCGTGTACTACGTGGGCCGCAAGCCCAAGGTGGAGCAACTGTCAAACATGATCGTGCGCTCCTGCAAGTGCAGCTGAGGCTCCGCCCCCAGGCCCCGCCCACCGGCAGGCCCGGCCCCGACCCCTGCCCGCCACGCCGGGCTGTATTTAAGGACATTGTCCACCCGAAGCACATCAGGGGGCCCATTAAAGGTGGAGAGAGGACTAGGGGTCTCTGTGTCATTGGGCGCCTGACCAGGTCTCTCACTACCGTTTCGGGACTCCCGCTCCACCTGCCTCCTCCAGTCTCTCTCCACCATTCATCTGCCCCTCCTCAGACACTTACCAAGCACTTCTTATGTTGCATGCACTCCTGGTAAACATTAGATTTATTTATTGAGCATCTTGGGTCTTGTTCTAAGTGCCTGTTAATTAACTCATTCAATCACCATAACAAAGCTCTGAGACACTGGGAACTCTAATAACACCCACTTTAAAGGCGAGGAAACTTGAAGCCCAGAGGAGTTAAGGGAATAGTTCCTGCCCACCAGGAACCTGCTTTCTGGGGAAGAGACTGACATGGTGAGTGGGTGGCATGAAGACAGGAAAGCAGGATGGAGTGAGAGAGGGAGGAGGGAGGGCTTCTTGGAGGAGGTGGCATTTGGGACTTGAAGACAGCTCAGGGGAGAGTGTTCTTGGTAGGAGGAAGAAAAGGTCTGGAAGTGAGGAGAAACTTGGGGTGAGGGAGGAAGGAACAGGCCAGAGTGGTTGGAAGGGAGGGGCGAGGGGAAGGGTGTTGGGAGCTGAGTCAGATGGTTACACTCCCAGGCCAGAGAGTAATAACAATCCTCCATGCCAGGTATGAATCTACCAGCTCACTGTATTCCCCCCACAGCACAGCAGAGGCAGGGGCTGACAAACCGTGGCCTGCAGGCAAATTCTGACCCGATGCCTGTTTCTGTAAATAAAGACTTATTGGAGCACAGCCGTGAATCGGATCATCTTGGGCTGTTTTACTGCTACAAGGCCCAGGTCGAGTAGAAACTATGCAAAATAAAAAATATTTGCTATCTGGCCCTTTATAGAAAACCCCTGCCAACTGCTGCTATAGAGACCACATTATAGGTGGGAATACCGAGGCACAGAAAGGTTACTTGTTAGCTAGCAACACAAGCAGCAGAGAGGGGACTCCAACCAGGCAGCGGGAGTTAGGGTGCTTTGCACTGGTGCTGACCTGACCCCTTCCCAGGCCACATGGGCCCTGAAGGGTGTGGGAACCTGTGAGAACCTGCACTTGGGGGAAGATGGCAGCCATGGCAGGGTCCCGTGTAGAGGAGGGGTGCGATCTCACTCAGGTGCTCAGAGGATCCCTCTGGCTGACGGCTGACAGTAGATCGATAGGGAGAACATGGTCCAGGCTAGAGGCGCTGGTGCCTGCACCAGGGTGGGCTTCCCTCTGGGCCTCGTTTCTTCCCATCTGCTATGGTCTTGCTGGTGCCTTCTCCCTGGTTCCTCTTTCTCTAGGCTCTTGGTTTCCCCTCTTCCTCCCGGGTTTCAATTCCTCCATCTCTCCCTCCCCTTCCCAGGTCCAGGGCCCTGAACTGCTCCCTTGCCCACAGGGGCCCTGGGGGAAGGCTGCATGGGGGTGAGGCTCGTTTGCCCATGCACAGCACTAGGTCTGGGTGAGTGGGCCCTGGGGTCCTTCCCATCCAGCTCAGGGTGTCAGTGTCGTTACTCCTCCTGCCACAGGTCTGGGAGCCACAGAAGGTAGGGTGGGGTGGGGTGGGAGAAGGAGGTGCTCATTATGCAAGGACGGGGAGCCATTGTCACTGGCCTCCTGTGTGGAGACATCTGAAAGGACACCGTGACCTACCGCAGCCCCATGGCACACTCGTGCACATATTCACACACAGGGGTTGAAGTACGGACAATGTCCCACAGCCACACAAACACACTGACCTCGCGGAGCCACGGCGAGCACACCAAAACTCCTGCAGGACACCTGGCAGCAGGCACAGCCGCCGAGTGCCACCCCATTACACCCACACAGCCCGGCCTGGAGCTTCCCTGGGACCCCACATAAGCAGAGACTTTAGTAGGGACACGGCAAGACACACTCACACACAGTCTGTAGGGTCAAGCTCACAGCCACCACACACCAAAGATTAAGAGACAGTGTCACCCCCCCCCCCCAGCATGAGGAAATGAAACAGAGCCTCTGGCAGGGACCCATCAGCAGTTACACAAACATCCTCTGCGGCTGGGGTCAGTCACAGGCACACACAAATGCACACACATGACCTGACCCGTCCGTCCCCCCGGGGGAACACACACCACACACAGAGACCTGACACATCTCGATTGCACAGCCTGCCAGGCGGTTGTGCCCACTCGCTCTGACATTTCACGGCCCCACACACTCAGGCCCGTGGTGTCCCATGCGACCTGGCAGGCAGCAGCCAGCCCGTCATAGCCAGACACACGGTCACGCCCCGGGTCCCAGACGGAGCAGTCCCACACACCCGGACACACCCCCAGGGTCTCGGCCCTCACACGCCCAGCTCGTGCCTGGGCCCCAGGACAAGTCCTGGCTGCGTACTAGGATTCAGTCACACTCCTGGTGCCCAAGCGCTGGCCACGCCCCCGTGACACACCCGCCCACCTGCCTGCCTCCTGGAAGGAAACTTGCAGGCTCAGCACCTTCGCACCACATGAGCACTGCTCCTGCCCTCCCCCTGCTCCCCAGGGTGGCCGGGAACCAGAGGGACAAGGCAGCTCAGGCTCCCAACCAACCGCATGGGCCAGACTGGGGGGTTCAGGGGGCCCCTGCTCCCCTCCCCTGCCTCTGGGCAGGCCGGGAAGTTGTGGGGGGAGCCTGGGTTCCGGCTGGAGCCCCGGCTTCCTATCCAGCCCCCACAGGGCAGGAAGCAGGGCTGGGGGAGGCCAGCTCAGGCCTTCCTGCCCCTCCCCCAGACAGTCCTGGGCCTAGGGTCAGTGGGTGAGAGAGACAGAGAGAGAGGCACACACACACAGGCAACAGCCCGGTCCTCTAGACCTCCTGAGTGTTGGTCTCGGTTTAAGACACCTTTGTGTGTGTGTCCCCAAGCTCTGTGGTGTGAGTTGTATGTGTCAAGCACAGGGGTCTCTTTACACACCAGCTGGGTACCTGGAGGCTTTGTTGCGAATTTCCAGCACATGTTCAAATGTGTGTGTAGGTGACTGCCCTGCTCCTGGTGTGTGTACCTGCTGCACAAGTTGGTGTGCTCCCTGGGCTCTGGGTCCTGACACGTGACTTGGGAGGTCTGTGTGCAAAGTGGGTCGTGTGCTGGGGCATGTGATATGCCTGAATTTTTTCTTAATATTTTTGCTGCTCTCCTACGGGTGTGAGTTGTGCATCCCTAGTTTAAGTTTGACTTGAAACGGGGGTGTCCTCTGTGTATGTTTGTGCGTCTGTGAGAAAGGTGTTTCCAGGAGGGGGTGTGTGTTTTCTCACAAGAGCTGTGTTTCCCGTGTGGGTGACAGGTCCCAGCATCTGCGGGAGAGCTGTTCCTGGGCTGCACTGTGACCATCGTGTGTGTCTGGCGTTCTGAACATGTGTCCACGAGGTGTGTCTAGCCTGCTTGCTGTCACTCCCAGTGTGTGTGTGTGTGTGTGTGTGTCCATCTCGGGGACTGGTGTGCGTAGCCTCTGCAAGCAGGTGGCGTCTGCATCGGGCTGGTGGCTTCAGTGTGTGAGCAGTTGGGGGTTCTGTTTTGCGATCCCCTCGGGGGCGTTTTGAGCTGTCAGTGGGGTGTGTGCACACATTTGTGAGCATTTTGTGCTGGTGTTTCCCGGCGAGGGGGCATCATGAGTCCTCAGTGAAGCCACTGGCATCCTGGGCAGTGCGCCTGGTGGCCTCCATGCTGAGTGGAGGCCGCATCTGCGGCGTGTCCCCTCGCCGACTGGTGCCACGCTGGCTTGGGGCTGGCTGTGGCGGGCAGGGCAGGGCAGGGCAGGGGCTGCGGTGGGCACTGGACCCGCGCCCGGCCCTCGGTATAAATATCCCGGGCTGCCGGCAGCGGTGTTTACTCTGTCCCGGTCTGGGGGTGGCAGCCGCCCGGCAGGTCCTGGGGCCGGTTTGGGGGGGGGTGACCAGGCCACAGCACAGACACTTCCTTCTGGCCAGACAGGCCGCAGCTTCACTGCCCCTTCCCACCCCCCTTCTGCGGGGGAAGGCGACCTCCGCTTCTGGGCTCCCAGGGGCCACCAGTGAACCTCTAACCTGGACATCCCCTCTGGGCTTCCCAGGATTTGGGAGCCAAAGAAAAGGGGACAGAGAACTAGATGGGGTGAGGGGGCCGGGCCAACAGAGATGGCAGGGAGAGGAACAGGAAAAAATGAGGGTGAAGAGGAGCAGAGTGACAGTGAGGGGAGGCCCTGACAGAAAGGCAGGGGAAATGGGGTCACGAGACAGTGCCAGAAACTCAGGCTCAAGATGCAGGGACCTACGAGGGAGAGAGGAGGCAGGGCCCCCGGAAGAACGAGGAGGGAGAGCGGGACTGCAGGGAGACATCGTCCGAGGTGCAGACACTGAACGGGTGACAGAGAGGAGCGTGGGGGGCAGAGGAAGGAGAAGCGGACAAAGGGCAGAGCCGGCGGGCAGTGGAGGACAGGGGTGGGGAGCCCTCCGTGTCAGCTTTGGCAGGACCTACAGAGGTGTCAGACGCGGGGGGTAAGGAGTGGGGGCGGCGGCTAGCAGGACAGACAGGAGACCGGGGGTGGGGGCCGGATGTGCCAGGAGGGGCTCTCCCCGCCAGGGCCCTCCCTCCCTGACTCAGCCTCTCCACCCACCCCAACCCGACCTGGGAGCGAGGGACAGGCCACTCAGGCACCTCCAGGTCTCGGCTGCGCTGAGGCTGTGACCTGGGGGATGGGTCTCTCCTCGCCCCTCCTGACCAGCTCCACCTTCGTCTCAGCTACTGACGCTCCCGCCTCACCATCTGACTCACCCTAATTCTTACTCAGCTGCGGTCCCTCATCACCTAAAGTAAACAAACAAATCTATGTATGGCAAACTATATCACAAATTTAATGACTGAATGACAGACTGGCGAGAAACGTGCACTGATGCCCGTACCATGGGTGTGCTCACAGCTGGAGTGCCGAACACAAGTCCCAGGAGACAGAAGTCTCTCCTGTGACCTGCCTGGCTCTCACACTGGGCCTCCTTGAGGAGGTGGGTTATCAGTGGTGATAGCACGCAGCCCCCAGGACCCTGTGACGTCTGACTCAAGCGCTGCCTTCTCCACCAGGACGGCTCCGTCACATCTGCGTGGATGGCCTGGTGCCAGAGGAGGGCCCCCAGACCATTAGCTGCTGTTACCAACAGCTAACTCTTCCCCACCTCCCCATCTGAGGATGCCTGTGTCACCTGCCCACCCTGAGGGGCCTGGCAGCTGGGGGGCGGGCCCTGGAGAGCTCTCTCTCTCGGATTTGTGCTTCTAGACCTGCACATCCACCTTCCTTCCCAGTCCCCTCTACGAGCTGAGTCCCCAGTTTGAAGGGACATCTGGGGGATTTGGCGTAGCCGCAGGCACCTTGCTGGAGCCTGGCACAAAGTAAAACTGCTCAGAAACCACAACTTTCCTTTTTCTGAAGTCTCACTGAACAGCCTGAATGTCCCTTGGCCCCTTGTAGCTTTCACTTTCTATGTCTGGCTCTAATTCTGGTTGACCCAGAGGGCAGAGCTGAGACCCAGGGGTCAAGAGTCATGGGCCCCAGGAGGCCTTGGGATCTCTGCTCACTCTGGACCTCATGCTGGGAGGCAGCCTGGAGGCCCCTCGGGCTCCGATGGGGAAGGACGCTGCTGCCAACGTGCCCAGGACCGAGTCCCCAGACCCCGCCTCCCCGACCCCTGGCCGTGCCCTCCCGCAGACAGCCCTTTTTCGTGTGTCTACGAGGGGAGCATGAGCTGGGTGTGGGGGCATGGGAAGGCGGGACGCCTGGGTTCCCACAGGCCAGTGGCTGAGTCACCAGGCGGCCATCTGGCTCTCATTAGCCTGGGGAGGCAGGGGGCTCCGTGGGGTGGGCCCTGTGGCTGGCTGGGGCAGAGACGAGGGGCAGCCTGTGTGTGTGGGATGACTCAGGACCCATGATAACAGCCTGTGAGTATTTGGGGAGTGTAAACAGGACAGGGAGAGGGAGGCGAAGGAAGTGAACGAAGGGAAAACTGTGGCTGGGCAGAGGGGGGCCATGGGCTGTAAGGGGAGAGCTCCCCTTCCCTACACCCCTCCCCCCACACCCAAGCTGGCAGGCCCACGATACCCAGTGTGCCCCTGCCCACTCCTCCCAGGCCAAGGTCCCAATGGAGAGGTGACACCTGTGGCCACCTCTGGTCTTACCCCCGCCTGCAGCGAGGTCCCACTCAGGGGGCACACTGGAGCTGACACTGAAACCCAGAGCGATAAAGGCTGAGACCGGGACGCCACAGGGGCTGGGAGATAGAAACAGGCTGGCGGGAGAACCACAGGCCCACGAGGCCAAAGGACAGAAGGGAACTTAGAAGCAAGGAGCACTCAGCACAAACGGGACAGGTAAAGGACTGAGGCCAGGACCGGGAGGGCAGACAGTGAGCTGCTCTGGGGCCCAAGGGCCAGCCCCACCCCAAGTTGGGTACTGGTGTCAGCCTGGCTGGCTCTAGCCACAGAGTCCTGCTGCCTTGTCAGGGAAGGACCTTCGCCCTGCAGTGGGGGTGGAGGCCAAGGCACAGAGAAAGGGGGAGAAACAGAAAGGCCGAGAGGAAACAGAATCAGAGGGAGACTCGGAAAGCAGGACACAGAAAGGCAGGGAGAAAGTGACGGAACAACCGAAGGAGACCAGAGAAGGCAGTGAAAACGGGGAGGCAGGGTGGGATTCGGGGGCAGGCCGGGAGCTGCAGACACGGGCGGAGGGGCAGCCTCAGATGGGACCAGACCCAGAGGGAGGCCGGCGGTGTGGGCACCTGCACGGGGCCCCTGAAGCAAGTCTCTGAGCCAGCCTCCCACCAGCTGCCTCGTTTGGGCTGGGGCAGGGCGGGTGGCCGGGCCATCAGTCCCCATCTGGCTCCGGGCTGGGCGCATCCTCAGGCTCCTCCTCATCGAAGTATCTCTCCTCCTCATCCCGGGCCACGATGTCCAGATTGTCGAAGTCGGGGTTATCGTCCACCGCACTGTGGAAGGACGGCGCTGTCAGGGGCTGGCTCTGCCTGGGCCCCAGTCCCCACCACTGCTCCTCGCCCTCCAGAGAAGCAGGGAACGAGGCCCCACAGTTGGAGGCCACAGGCCACAGCTCCGAGACGCAGCTGACCCTTCCTTGGAGGGGGCGTTGGGTCTCCCAGGGCTTCCAACAAAAGGCAACATTTTCCAAATCAGAGATTTTACATAAAACTTCTGGTTTCTCTTGAAAAGCTGGCAGGTGTGACGTCCTAATGCTGGGGCCCACATTGTCAAGGCACTGGTTCTCACCCAGGAAGGCACTGTCCCCCCAGAGGACATCTGGTTGTCACAACTGGGGCCTGCTGCTGGCTGTCAGTGGGTGGAGGCCAAGGGTACTATTCAGCATGCTGCTGCACACAGAATGGCACCTTCCCCCGCTCCCCGCAAAGAATTATGCAGCCCCAAGATCAATAGTGCTGAGGCCCAGAAACTGCGCTAAGGTGGCAAGTGACCCTAACCTGTGAGGAGCCTGGCTCCACTCTGAATCCCGCACCCAACACCCCCGGTCAAGCTCACTCCCGTCCAGGAAGCCCTGTCCCCTGTGATGAGACCTCCTGCCCCCCAGCAGCCTCGCCAGGAACCAGGTTCGCTCTTCCCCCAGGTGTCTGCCACTCCCCCGCCCACTGCCTGCCTCACTGCTCTCTGTGCTCAGAGGGCCTTCCCGCCACCGTGTCACCTGCCCCCTTCATTGTTCTTCATGGCCCATCATCACTAAATGCTTGATGCTTCATTTTCCTCACTACAGTGCGACCCCCTCCAGGGCAGGCAGCCCCTCATCAATTTTATCCCCTGCTCTAGCCCCAGAGCCTGGGCACAGCAGGCACAATGAGGGGACCACTTGGTGCTCTGCCCAGCAGGGCCCTCTAGGGGGGGCAGGCTTTGGTCCCCATTGTTCCCCAATTCCTCACGACAGGCCCGGGTTCTCTCGGGGTTCATGGCGGCAGCAGTGTCCTCACTGGGGGCTCCCACAGCCCAGCTCTCTGCTCACTGCTCTGTGGGCACTCGGGTCGCAAGGCTGGCCCCAGGGGGAAGTGGGCCCGCCAGGCCCGACTCCGGAGCTGGGCGAGTCTGCGCTGCCGCCGGGCGCCCAGAGGGCTGCTAGTTCACATGGCATCAGAGCTGGGTTTGAAACCAGTGCCTCTGCGGCCACGCTGGTGTTCAGCACCACCGGCCTTGCCAACAAAACCCCTTACTTTTGATTCTGATGTCTCAGCCTCCTGTATCCTCCCTGATGACAAAGTCCTTCTCCAGTCAGGTGGCCCATGTGTCCTGCCCTGGTGTTACACTGGAGAAGTTACCCACCGGCACCGCAGGGGCAGCCACCACAGGCCCTTCCCTGCCACGCAGTACTCTGCCAGGGGTTACCGCCGGCAGCACAAGGTCTGGGGTCCTGGGGGCACTTGTGAGGCCTGGGGGTAGCGGCATCTTGCCAGGCCACCCCACCTGCCAGAGCGGAAGTGTTTTAACGCTATGTCAACACTGAGCTGCATGTCAGCCCTGCTCATTCCCTCCTTACATTTGGGGAGAGGACTGAGGCTCTCAGATGCACAAACTAGTCCAGGGTCACCCTCTGACCTGTGGTTGATCTGAAACCCTGAGGCTGGCAGACCTGGAACTGTTCTGAGGCTCCACGGAGGTGCCTCAGGTTTAGCATGTGGCCGACGACTGTGAGGTGCTGGGCTGGGGGACAGGGAGGTAGGGGCACGGGAGTACCTGTAGTCAAAGTCTCCGTCCTTGCCGTCCAGGAAGCGCTGGTGCATCCGGCTGGTGAACTCCTCCCGCAATATCAGCCTCTCTTCTGAGTCAGGGACCCAGACCTCTGAGTCTTTGCCGGGGCTCTGGTCTGCAGGGGGTGACATCCATGGTGGGGGTGTATGAAGGACTCATGCGGGCAGACACTGGACACAGTCCAGAGAGCTGCTTCTTGGTGCTGGGCAGCACCAGGAACACAGCAGTGACCAAAAAGCTTCCAGCCCCTGCCGTCCCAGAGCATACACCAAACACACAATGACAAGCCAGTGCTCTGGGGGCTGCAGAGTAGGGCCAGAACGGGGCGCCTGAAAGGTGGTGGAGGGAAGGCATTCCTGGCAGAGGGAAAGGCAGGTGCAAAGGCCTGGAAGCGAGGGATTGCCTGGTGCTTTTGAGGAGTGGGGACATAGATGCTGGAGAGGCTGGGAAGGGCCAGGGCACAGAGGGCACCTGGGTCAGGCGGGGGAGGGACTCGCTGTCTGCTCGTGCAGGTGGGGCCCAGCCTGGGCCATGGAATGGGGAGGTGTGCAGGCCCAGGACTGTGGAGTTCAGGTACTAGAGCCTCCCTGCCACTGGCCCTCACCTTCCTTGTCACTATCCTCCACCTCCTCCTCTTCCTCCTGGCAAGCCTCCTCCTCCTCTTGCTGCTGGAGCAGCCGTTGCTGCAGCTCCCGCTCCTGGTAGGACTGGAGCAGCAGGTCGGAGAGCGGGCAAGCGGGCGTGCCATGGGAGCCGGGCTTGGGTGGCTGGTGGGCTGGGGTGCGGGCGCTGAGCTCCTCCTGGGTGAGGTACTGCCCGATGTACTGCTCGTACAGCAGCGGGGCCCGGAACCGCATCTGCTCGTCGCTGAAGTACTCGCCCCCTGCACGGAGAAGGCAGGGTGGGCATGGGATTGGGGTTGTGTATAGGGTGACAGTGTCCGTGTGTGAGTGATCGTACTGGTAGGAAGATATGAGCACATGTGTGCGAGTGTGCATGAGTTCAGATATGTAGGAAGATAAGCACACGCCCGAGGTCGTGTGGGCACCAGTACTCATGCACGCATATGAGGACCTGTGCTCGTGTGTCCCAGCATGTTTGAACACAGTCAGACCCACAGACACCCTGGCTCATGGCACCGGTGGCCTGGGGCCTGCGGACAAGCACCTGCCCACACCCTCCCACACGTGTCAGGGCACCGCCACAGGCACCTATAGCTGGTGTGCAGGATGGTGCAGGCAGGTATACACACAGGCTACAGGCTGTGTGCCTGTTCACTGAGCCCCATCTGGCTGTGGTGCACACATCTGGAGACCGCTGCACTGCTGGGCACCTAAGTGTACATCTGTGTGGAGCCGGCATGTGTGTGCACGGGATCAGGTAGGGCAGGGCGTCTGCTCAGGCGTGATGTGCCTGCTGGCCTTCTAGAGCCTGGCTCTCACCTCTCCCTAGTAGCTACCTTTCTGCAGCTACCCCCCAGGGAGGCCTGGCACCCTCACCACCCCAAACCCAGCTCCTCTGCGTCACCCCTGGCTGCCTATTTCTGCAGGGCAGCTCTGTCCCTTACGTAACAGTTAAACTGAGCTGGGTCCCTCCCACCTACTGGCCCTAGCCCGACCTTCAAAACACAGAGGAGGAATCTGCCAAAATCCTGGCTTCAGGTGTGACCGCCCTATCCTGCCTTCCATCTTGCCTTCTCTCTTACCCCTGGCTTTGGTGTTTCCCATCAGATTGTTTCTCTCCCTCCTTTCCCCTGGCTGACTGCTGCCCCCTGTCTCTGGGTCTCAGTTTCTTCCCCTCCTTTTCTGACCCTGGTTTCTGTCACCCATCCCCCTTCACTCATCATCTCTCCTGTTGTCATTTTGCTCATCTGTCACTGTGTCCCACTCTTTCCATTTCCCTCAGCCTGTGCCATCTCCCTAACCAGAAACTTTCTTACTCTCTGCTTCATTCACTCTCATCTTTCACCTTTAGTTCTGCTGTCCTTGGTCAGAGACACCTGTTAGGCTGCGGTCAAACATGCTGATGTTTGCCTTCACGCTTTTCACGTGTGTGCCTTGTTTTCGAGGGCCTATGTGTCCTCAGGGTCACAGATATGCCCCCTAGGTCTCCAGCAATGCCTCTGTATTCAGTGGGAGGGAGGGATCTGATTTTCCTGAGAGATAACCAGTCACCACAGTGCAAGTTGCTGTGCCCTTGGCCCACAGACCTGAAATGGTACTTCTGTCATTCCCACTCACTTCCCCGAGATCCCTGTCTGTCTAATCTGCCCATCTCACCCCATCACTTCACATTTGTATCAGTCTTCCCCTGTGTCCCTTGTCGCCACACTTCTCTCCCAGGATCTCTGTGTTTCTGCTCTTGCATCCTTCTTATTTGCTTTGCCTCAGTTTCCCTTCCCCTCCAGCCCACCTGCCCCCACACCTTGGATGAGCTCACGCAGGGCAGCGTAGCGCCGGTTACGCAGGCGGGTGCGCAGGGTGCGGGGTCGGGCAGTGCCCTGCCGGGCCACCTCAGCACAGTAGAAGTCAGCACGATGGTCACCACGTAGATGGTCAAAGCAGGTCAGGTGTTCTTCACGGAGGCCTGTGCGGAAACGCTCCAGGAACACCAGTGGCTTCTCGTGGTAGAGTTGGCCCAGGATGGCCACCTTCTCCTGCTCAGTCAGGTCAGGCTCTCCCTGCTGCTGGCTGCATACGGGCAGGCGGCTGGCAGCCACAGCACGCAGCATAGCACTCACTTCCGTGGTCTCGGCCCCAGAGGAGTTGTCGTCCAGGGCCCTTGGATCTCCTTCCGCTGCTTCTTCCTTGTCCAGGGGTCTGGATGGAACCGGCATCCAGCTCAGCTCTCCCCAGTGCCTAGGACTGGGGCCCGTGCAGCCTGTGGGGGAAAAGGGAGATTTCTTAATCTAGGGACAGGAGTAGGGGAGGGAGAGTGGGTGCTCAGTCCCTCACTCACTTCACATTTACTGAGCACCTACTCCAATCTGGGCACTGTGTTAGGCCCTAGAGACACCACAGTAAACAAGAAGTTGACATTTTAGTGGGGGACACATAGTTAAAAACATAATTACTAAAAACATATTGTGTGTTAGAAAACATACAGTGTGTCTGGTGTTTCCAAGAGCTGTGCAAAAAAAAAAAAAAAAAAATCCAGGTGGAAGGAGAGGGGATGGGGAGAGAGGCTGCAATTTTAAGAGAGAAAGCTCGCCAAAAAAGTGACATTTTAGTAGAGATGTGAGGTGGTGAGGGACTGAGCCGTAAGATTTCTGGGGAAGAAGAGTCCAGGCAGAGGGAACAGCCTCCCTCAGTGCGAAGGTCCTGAGGCAGGAGTGCATTTGGTGTGGTTACTTGGTCCTTTCCACCTCATTCATGGATTCACTCAATTCTTTGCCTTTTCTTTGTTCAGGAAATTTAATACATTTCACTGACTTGTTCACTCACTCATTCGTCCTCTCCTATTCATTTACAATTCATCCAACCACCCTTCAGGAACTGTAAATCTACTCAAGGCCCTGAGCTGGGTAATGCTGAGGAGTCACAGGGAGAATCCAATCCAGCTCCTGCCCTCAAGAAGCCTCCAGTCAATGGGGGGAATAGGCAAGATCAAAGACAATACAGGAACCGGAAAGAAGGAAGCTGAGCACTAGGCAAACCTGGGTGAGAGCTGCTTCTCGAAAGCGGTGGGAACTGGAGCTGGGCTGCAGCAAGCAGGAGCCAAGTGAAGACAAAAAGTACAGACAACTCCTTTAGGTAGCTTGGCTGGGATGGGGAGGAGCAAGGGGGTGGTGAGGGTTGCGGGTGCACGGGTTTCAGGGAGGGCTTTACTCACTGGCAAGAGGAGAGTGCACTGGACCAGGACAGGGCCTGTGGAGGAGGGGACAGGAGGGGTGGTGGCAGATGCCTGGGAGGCCAAGTAGACAAGCCCTGGGCTGAAGGGCTGGGAGGTGAGAAAGGCATCCAATTAATATTGGGATTCTGGCTCCTGGACTAGTTAAGCTGTGACTCAGACAGAGATGTGGATGGGGAGCAGGGGAGGGAAGATGCTGAGGCCAAGTTGGGACATGCATTGGGGGGATACCCCAGGGGAGACCTCTAAGAGACCGGTGGTACCTGGGACTAGACTTCTCAGGAGAGAAGTGCTGGGCTGGGGGCAGGGTTGTGAGTTACAGACCCAATACAACAATTAAAGCTGAAGGAAACAAGGGGTCATGGGGAGGACAGGGAATACGTGTGAGGGATGGGAAAAGGGGCTAGGAAAGAGCACCGACCAGATGTGCAGAAGATATGCCCGTGAAAAGCTAAAAAATGGTCCCCTAAAAGACAGCCATGTCTTAGTTCCTGGAACCTGCGAATGTAACCTTATATAGCCAATGACAACAACAAAAAGGTCTTGCAGATATGACTAAGTTAAGCATCCCAAGATAGGGAGATTATCTTGCATTATCCAGGTGGGTCCTAAGTGCTATCCCAACTGTCCCATAAGAAAGAGCCCAAGATTTGACACACATGGAGGAGATGGCAGTGTGAAGATAGATGGAAGTGGAGACTGGAGTGACGTGGCCACAATCCAAGGAATTCCAGGAGCTGCCAGAAAGTGGAAGAGGCAAGGAATGGGTTCTCCCCTAGAGCCTTTGAGGTTGCCTTCTACAGTCTTGCTGACACCTAAGTATTAGTCCAGTGATACTAGTTTCAGACTTCTGGCCTCCAGAACTGTCAGAGAATAAATTTCTGTTGGTTTAATCACCTAGTATGTGATAATTCACTACAGCAGCCATAGCAAACTAATAGAGGCTGACAAGAAAAAAATGGGAAAGAAGGGTGTCAGAGAAACCAAGGGAAAACATTAAAGAAGACCCTGGCTGGTGTGGCCCAGAGAACTGAGTGCCGGCCTGTGAACCAAAAGGTCGCCAATTCCATTCCCAGTCAGGACACATGCCTGGGTTGCAAGGCCAAGTCCTGGTTGGGGGCCTGTGAGAAGCAACTGATCAATGTATCTCTGGCACACTGATGTTTCTCTCCCTCTTTCTTCTCTTCTCCCCCTCCCTTCTCCTCTCTCTAAAAATAAATCTTAAAAAAACAAAACGAAACACGTTAAAGAAGGATGGAAGGGTCAATGGCATTGAATTCTCCATGTGTTCTAATGAGAAAAAAACTGAATGGGGTAACACAGGGAGGTCACGGGGCACCCTAACCACAGCAGTTTCAGAAGGTCAAAAGCCAGATTGCAATGGGTGGGAGGTGAGCAGGTGGAAGCAAGTATGGGTGACTCTTTGGGTGAGAGAGATGGTTTCTGGAAGGGACTATGGGATCAAGGGACAGATTTTCTTTTCAGTTTAAACGATTTTATTATGTAAAATTTCAGACATGCACAAAAGTAGAGAGTTCAACCCTTCACCCTTCCATCATTCAGCTTCAATAGTGACCAATTCTTGGCCAGTGAGGTTTCTGCCTGCCAACCACATCTCACCTTACATGGGATTATTTTGAAGCAGTGTGATGGAATTTTAAGATGAGTGAAACAAAAGCAGTTTAGATACACATGGGAAGGCATCAGGAGAAGCAGAGACTAAAAATGCAAAGGAGACAGAATGGGGGAGCACAGAAATAGATTAAGGACCCCGAGGTGGCAGATGGGACTGTGACCTTTGCGGGAAGAGGAAGTGGAATGAAATGGGGGAAGCCGCTAGTCTGGGATAAATAGAGTTTGCATGGGTCAGGAGGAGGGTTAGTCCAGGGAAAGGGACGGGTCAGTTTGACAAAATGAAAGAGGCAACTTGAGAAAGCAGGGCTGGCTGAGACAATGGTAGAGTAAGCCCGAGGCAGGACAGAGGTTTACGTTACCTGAGAATTAGCCTATCAAGGAATCGGCTTAGAGTCGGACATGGAAAAGGGCAGACTGGAACGCGAAAGAGGTTAATATCGCGGGAGGGGATGGGGTAAAGGAGGTCAGCCCGCAACAAGAGGGGTGAATCTGGACAAAGTGGTGAAGAGACAGGTGAGCCTTGGGCAGGTGTATCACTATCAAGAGTCCTCCTTCGCACTCTGGGAATCATTTCCCAAAGGCATCGCAGCCCCATCCTCCCCGCGCCTCAGAGTCGCCTGGACCTCACCTTCATCGGGTTCTCTAGTCGCCGCCGCAGTCGCCACAGCTTCCATCCTATTTTTTTACGCTTCTTTAACCGCCGCGGTAGGCTCAGCACAAAAGAGTCAACCCCATACCTTCAGCGGCCACTTCCGGCTGAGCACACTACCGGGTCCCGATGCTCCGCTGCTCCCGGAACCAAAGTTCCGGGCCAAAGACGGACCTTCCTATGCACATGCGTTACTCGCTCCGCAGCCGGAAAGAAAACGGGCGCTTGGGTCAGAGGGGCCCTTTCGTTCTGCACCCCTCAACCCCACCCACACTCTGAGCTCCTGGAAAATTGGAGTATCAGGAGGGAGATGAACTATTGTTCAACCTGTTCACTGCTGGGACTCCAGAGCTTGGCACGCTTAATTTTAGGTTGGATGACTTGTTAGTCGAATGAGAAACACTTCAAGGCCTCAAAGGGTTTGTGCTCTAGTTTAGGTCTCAGTCTATCCTCTTCTTTCTTTACCATTTCAGAGAATATTTATCAAGCTTTGTCTTTGCTCTTTCATCACACCCACTCCCCGGCTAGCATGAGATAGGTAGTGAGGACTGGGACAATTTGCAGATGTGGAGGGACAAAACCGTGGCCTTAGAAAACTGATTTGCCTTAGGTTGGGATTCATAGTGTTACCACAGTAGACCGACACGTCACCAGTGACTGCCCTGAGTGTCAGGGCTCATATGGATCGAGGGGACTAATAGCGCTGCCATTCTGGGGGGGGGGGGGGGGCAGGGAAGTCTTTTGGGAGGACAAGACGCCCAAGCTGAGATCTGAAACATGAATTAAGCCGAGACATATGGAGGTAGGAAACAGTCTCGTGCAGGGGGATGGGTCAGGCAAAGACCCAGGAGGAAGGACATGTATTGATAGTTCTGGTTGCTGCAAGCACTTCGTATGGCCGGGGACAGTAACGAGTTCTAATTGAAGGCCTTGACTGGGATGCACTGAATTGAGAACCTCACAAATCTTTATGCAAAATTCCACGAACATGTAGATTTGACTCATGACATTTATACATTCTTCAAGGGATTTGCGACTCCTGGGAGCAAACCACTGATCCGGAGTTCAAAGGAGAAGCAGCAAAAGACGAAGCCAGTGAGGTCATCAGAGGCCACGCATGGGGCCTCATTCACCATATAAAGTGGCTTGAGCATCTCTGTATCCTGTGAGGAAGGGGCAGGGGTATTAGGGTGAGACTCGTGGCAAGGATCTGTGAGGAGGCTGGTACAGTAATGCAGACACATGCTAGGAGCAGTCCGCAGCTCCAGGATATTTGCCACATGGGATAGGTGGAGACTGCATTTAGCCATACCACCAGGCGGCCAGCAGAGGGAGCGGTTGCCCAACATACGGACTAAAGTCCTTAAGGGTATTCCAAAACTAGCGGATTGGAGGCCCTCCCTACGCAGGGAAAGGGGGGCACTTAGTCTGGAGTCCTTTAGTCCAGCTAGCCACCCATCTTGACTCTTACTTCAGATATCCCACCCTAACCTCAAAATGAGTCAGCCTTTCTCCTTTTTTTTGTAACCTGTGTCCCCTTTACAAGGTTGAGATACTTCCTGTGCAGGATGAGATGGGGCTTAACTGGCCACTCTTGTGCCTCCAGCACTGGCCCCTCAAAAGGGGCCAGGAACACAGCATGTCCAGAGGGAATGAATAAATGACCCATGTTGCCGGGGAAGGATGATAGGCTGTGGGAGTGCCATCAGAATGTCCTTTACCCTTACTCACTCCTATTTAAAAATATTTTCACTTCTTGCTCCATTGATGTGGTGGGTGTCATCCAACCAGGCAAGTCTGCCAGTTTGCTTCTGGGCCAAGGCACATGCCTGGGTTGCACGTTTGGCTTCCAGTTAGGGTATATACAGGAAGCAAACAATGTTTTCCTCTCACATTGATGTTTCTCTTCCACTCAGAAAAATATCCTTTGCCCTGGCTGATGTGTCTCAGTGGATTGAGTGCTGGCCTGCAAACCTAAGGGTCGCTGGTTCCATTCCCAGTCAGGGCACATGCCTGGGCTGTTACCAGCCCCCCAGTAGGGGGAGTGGGAGAGGCAACCCCACATTGATCTTTCTACCCTAAAATCAATCAATCAATCCATCCATCCCCTCCCCCACCCCGCCCGCCCCCAGGCTTGGTGCTATCATCAGTTACTTCTGGGCTGGGAGCCCAGGGTCCAGGACTGCCTTGGCCATGCTCTGTACCCCAGCACCATCCAGACCAGGTAAGGAACTGAGCAAGTGCCTAACCTATTGGCTGGATAGAGGCTTCTGGAATCTCCACTAAACTGGACCCAGGTGCAAAGGCAGAACTATCCTACGTGCAGCTCACAGGCCAGGCTTGGAGTGGAAAAGCAGTCACACCCAGTGATGACCCCTAAGAGATCAGCCTTGGTGCCCACCCCACTGGCCTTACCTCACCCTCCACACCTAGGGACCTGGTTCTGTGCCTTCTATACAGATTCTTGGAGATTTGGGGCTGTGAGTGGACTAGAAAAGGCAGGATCAGAGAACCACTTCAAAAATAAACTAGTGGGTTTTAAACTGAGCCCCAAGTTTAAGGGGGCAGCCCCAGCACCAAAAACAGGGCCAGGCACATGAGTCCCTCCATAAGAGTTTAATGAATGAGTAAATAAAGTCCCCTTGAAAAGGCCCCACCCCAATTAAAGGCCAACTGCAGTAATGCTTCCAGGTTTCAACCCTTCTTCCTTCCTGCTAGGAGGTGCCATGTTTTATTGAAACAGAACAAAACAAAACAAAACAGGGCAAACACATTTCTTAATAAGTGCAGTTTGTTAAAATCCTGTTAAAAACAAATGGGTCAAGGGGAAGTAAAAATAATCAGAGGATCACTGTAGGAAAAATGTTTAGGTCTGGCACATGGGAGATCTCTGGAGAGGAGGCAGTGGGAAAAATTTCATACTCTGAAGGGAAGGAGTCCCCTCCCCCCACCTCCCCTTCTTCCCTCTTGCCCCATTCATCCCACCAGAAACTACCAAGACGCCTGGAATAAAAGGTTTCAAGTTCAATAGTCACACTCTCTCCAAATACAAAAAGCAGTTACAATTCAACTCAACACAGAAGCTTGTGTGCAAAGTTACGTACGGGAAACTGAGACATCGTATAAAAAGTTAGGTTAAAGATGATTTTGTGGTTTTGTTTTGAGGGTGTGGCTCTTTGTTGGTTGCTTGAACTCAGCAAAGTAACAGTTATCCTGATGAAATATCAACAGCCGACCCACAGTAAAAACAGACAAATTCTAAAAATTAAAAAAAGCATAATTACCAAAAAAATGTCACTGCTTCCTCCCCCACACTTTGCTTTTTAAATTTTTTTTTAAAATTTTTGATTTTTTTTTTTAATCCTGAAAAGTAGACAGTAAAACAGCTCCTGGAAGAATTTACAACCAACTGCATGAGGGCCTGGGAAGCTGAGAGGCTGGAGCAGGGCTGGGACAGTGGACAGGAAGGGCCCCCCAGTCACTGTATGACCAAGGGAGGGGAGGGGAGGGGAGGGGAGGGGCGCCTTTAGTCAAAAAGGAGGGAGAAAAAGGGAGGAGGAAGGAGGTAGGGAGAGAAAGAGAAAATAAAAGGTCACTGTTGTTTGTTTGAATCCAGAGAAAAATGCCCAGCCCTGTGGGGGAAGAAGCCCCTCAGAAGGGAGGCAGCCCTGGGTTGGCCTGTCCCCCAGCACCACAGGACCCTGTGGGGCAGATGAGGGACTGAGGTGGGCGCTGGTGGAGGAAGCCGGCAGGGGCCTCCGGGTCACACTGCTACTGAGTGCTCGTGCCCCCCTGTGTGTTCCCGGTGTAGCTCCCGTAGTCGTAGTTCCCGTAGTAGGGTGGCCACTGGCCCTGGTTCTGATAGTACTGGTTCCACTGCTGGGCATACTGAGGAGAAACCAAAAGTACCAAGTTGACTCTCATCCAGACCTGTATTTGGCTCCTCCCCTCACCCCTCTCACCCAGGGCAGAGATGGGTGCAGCGACAACAGCTGATGCACGGGTCCCCCGATATAGAAATCGAGGCACCTAGGGAGAACAAGGGACTGGCCCAATATTGGTCTGGTCAGCGGGCACTGAGGGACCGAAGCCCCGCCTCCTGGCCTGCTAGTCTAAGCCCTCACAGGTGTAGGTAAATTCCACATTCAAAATACTTAACCACAGGAATGGTGGGCTAGCACCAATCATCAGAATGGACATGGTGATGGTGCTGAGACAGGACCAGGAGGCCTTGCTGCACTGGGGGGTGGGGCTCAGATACCAGCTGTTTAGTAGCTAGAGCAGAAGTGGTCACCACATGAATCGACTACATCAGATGGATGCCTTCAGGCTGCCCATCTTCTTTGGATAAGCAGGGGCTTGAGTCTGGGAACACACATCTACAAGTCTCTCCATTCCGCAGCCTCCACCCACCCCTACCCTGCCCGGCACGTACCTGCTGATACTGGTTATAGCTGGGCTGAGGGTAGGTCTGTGCAGTTGGGGGCGGCGGCGGGGTATATGGGGCTGGGGTGTAGGCACCGTAGCTCCCATAGTTGTAGGCAGGTGGTGGTGGAGGTGGAGGTGGTGGAGCTGTATAGCCCTGGCTGTAACCTCCCTGGTTGTAGGGTGGCTGGCTGTAACTTGGCTGGAAAGCAGGAGAAAAAACAGGGGAAAAAAACAGGGCTGTGAAATGGCAAGCTCAGCTGAGATGAAGGAAGAGCCTTTGTAAGCAATGGGTCCACAAGAGACTTCCCTGGTGGAGGTAGAGGACGGAGGGGGAGGTGGGTTAGCCACATGGTGGGACAGGCAGGGCAGGATGCAGGGCTGTGGTCTAGACTCTAATCTGAGGCCCTGAGGGAACAAGGCACATTTTGAAATTACAAAAGAACTACCCTTCAACTGCCTTGCATATCCAATAAGCTGGTGTGCACAAACCACTGAGTGCTCAGTAAACTGGTAGTCGTTATGAGAAGAGCTGCTGAGAAAAGTAGTTGTAGCTGTTTCCTCAGGGTGTCCTGTGTGCAGGCTGGATCATCACCCCACCCCACCCCCACCAGCCTCAGTACTGGGGAGGAAGCTCAGAGTCAGGGAAGTGAGGTCGCTGATTGGGTCAAGTCACATAGCTAAAAAGTGGCAGAACCAGGATCTGACCCCAGGTTTGCCTAGTTCCACAGCCTGCCTCATGAAGCTGTAAATGCACCACCCACCTCCACGACAAATCTAGGATGTGAGTTCTACTATAGCTCTAGTCTTTATGAGAAAAATGAAGTCCAGAGAGGTGAAGCTGTCTGTCCAAGGTCACAAAATCAGAATGTTTTAGGTCTGGGGTTTGAATGTGTGCCTGCTCAACTCCTGTTCTAGGAAATATTCTGGTTAGGTCAGGAATAGAGAACCATTCATCTGTATCCTGGCAACTGTTCCCAGGCCTGGCATGTGGAAGGTAATTCAGGAAATGGCTGCACAACGAAAGGGGATTGCTCTGATTGACAGGGGCCTGTCTGGAGCTGCTCCACATGAAGGCCTTCAAGCAGAGGGCAAGTCCTTTCTAACCTTAGGGCCTGCCTCCACATCCTGAAGACAAGGGGATCAGACCATTCCAGTCTGGGCAAGGGGCAACTCCAACTAGGTGCTCTCTTGGGGATTCAGTGAACCAATGACAATGCCAAGAGAAATGCACTTGCTGCAGGGACCCAGAGGCGGCTGGGAGAATCCTGGTTAACAGTACTCTGTCTGGGAGAAAGGGCAGAGCCGGAGGTGGGAGAGGACACAGACTGAAGCAGGTGCTGGGGAATTCCCTGGTCCCACCTCATCTCACCTGTGGAGGGCTGTAGCTGCTGACAGTGGGGGTGCTGGTACTGGCAATCGAGCCAGGGATGTTGCTGTTCTTGCTATAGCTGACAGCCCCTGGTGGGTTCCGGGCAGGGCTGTAGCTGGGTGGCGGTGGTGGCTGCTGTGGTGGTGGCTGTGGCGGTGGTGGCTGCTGAGGAGGTGGTTGCTGCTGGGGAGCTCGGTTGTAGCTGCCTCGGTTGTTGGAGTTGTTGTTATCCCGGCTATTGTTACCCCAGCGGTTCTGGTTGTAGCCACCACCTCCGCTCCGGTTGAAACCTGTGTTGGAGAAACCAGATGAAAGGCCTGTCATTCTTGAGTTGGACCTGCAACTCAAGAATGGGCTGGGCTGACCTGGTGACTGCTGCAGTCCCAGTGTGCTCAGGTACAGAGCAGAAGTTCTGTCCAATAAGCAAACAAAGCATCCCCTCTGGGAGCCCCCAGACCCCTGGGCACACTCCCCCATTCTGCCTTGGTTAACACTCAGTCATCACTGTTGGCTGAAGGTTTGTCTTGGTTTCTACTGTGTCCCAGCATCTCGATAATTATTTAATGAGTTGGAAGAGATGTTCTGGAAGAGGGGCTGCTAAGCACAGAAGACAGTCCTTGGAAGGCTTGTCCCAATGGGCCAGTCTCTCCTGAGCCCTCATGCAGTTGTGTCTCGAGCCTGAGACCCTTCCCTCTTCCAACTCCTACTGGCCTCTGGACCTTAATGTGGGCATCAGCATCTCAGGAGACCTTTCTTGAGCCCTGCTCTCCTGCCGACTGGCTCCCTGGGCTTTCCAATTAAGCCCAGAAACCTTCTGGAGTGTCACTACAGGGTGATGTGTGTGCCTAGGTCATGACTGTTCCAAAACTGCCCACTATAAGACCGAAACATGGTTGTGCATGCCTGTTAAATTATGATTATACACTTTATTGCAGAGACAGCCTAACTTAGTCACAAAGAACTTAGGCTTTGGGTCACCTGATCCCAATTCTAGATTTAGCTGGGCAAATTAACCTCTCTCAGCACCTTTCTACATGTTTTAAAACCAAAAACCAAAAACCAAAAACCAAAAGCAGGCCTAACATTTGTCTCAAACCAAGTCCTGAGCTGGTACCCAGGACTGGCAGTAAACTCAGTCTGGCCCCTTGTCTCAAAGTCAGATGGGAAGATTCGCAAAAATGGCAGCAATGAGATACCCAGATGGGCAAACGTCCGGGGGAGCAGGACAGTGGGAACGTCTCTCTGAGGCCCCAGAGTCTGCCTCATCCTGGCTCTCCCCTGGAGTGCAGCCCAGGGCTGGTGCTAGGGAACCTTCACCTGCTGCCTACACAGTCACCGAGCCCAGCTCTGACCCAGGAACCAGAAGTGCGGAGAACTCACCTCCTCGGTAGTTGTTTCCTCCACCACTGCCTCCCCCTCGGTTCTGGAAGCCTCCTCGGTTGCCCCCGGGTGGACCTCGGTTGTCGTAGCGCTGGAAACCGCCGCCACCCCCACGGCCCCGGAAGCCACTGCCGCCTCGGTTGTCAAAGCGCTTCTCGGGGGGTGGCCCGGCCTTGCGACCCTCCTCATTGTATTGCCTCACCAGCTTGTCTGCTTCGTCCCGCTGCAGCTCAATGAACAGCACCTCATCCAGGAAGTCGCCAACGTCCGGCAACGTGAAGTTGGCTAGGAGGGGGGGGGGCCCCAAAAGGAACAAGTCTGTAAGTACCTTTTGAGGTGTGGTGCCCTCCACAACCAGCACACTAGTGTAGTGAGCAAGAGGGGTGAGACAGGATCCCAACCTTAGCCTCTGACAATGGCCAGTGGCTAACAATGATCTCTTCTCCCTCTCCTGAAGGGGTAGCCAAGCTCGCCAAACCAGTGCTGATAAATGCTCCCTCTGGCCTCCCCCAGGGAGCAGGCCGGGCAGGTGGGATCTAGGAAGCGAACTGAGGCTCCCTCAGTCAGCCCACCCAGTGGGGGCCAGAAGCAGGTGCCCGTACAGGCCTCTAGCATTTGCTCCCATACATTCCCTTCCTCACCCTGCTCCAGTCCCATCTAGTCTGAAAACCTTGCCACAAGAGAGATATGGGCAACGTTTCCATCCATAGCTGTACTAGACAGGGGAAAGACAAAGCAGAAGCAAGTAGAGATTAAAAAAAAAACAAATCGAGGGGCAGGAGAGGGAAAAACTACATAAGGAGCTGTTTTCCAAGGACCCCACTGAGATGTTCCTCTGGGAATCGCTCATCTCCTACCTTTCATTTCCAAGACCGCGTGATCTGGGACATCTTTCCCTTCCTCGTCGGTTCGCTTTATTGTTCGGTCTTTTAGGTCCTCGTCAGTGGGACAAATGACAATAGCTTTGCGCTGGAAGCCTTCAAATGGTCTCATTTTTCGTCTCTGAGCTGACCCATAAACATTTGTCTAGGGGTAGGTAACAGAAGCAAGAGATGGTACATTACAGGATGGTTTTCTCATCTATGAGGTGTTATGTAGGCCAAGGATAAGAAAAGGGCGCTAGTTCTTTTGAGCAGAGAAACCCAGGAAACTGCCCTGACTTGGGAGAGTGACTGCTGACAGTCACAGGGATTTCAGTGGTTGGGCTTCGCGCTTTAATCCTCTTGTTCCAGGTGCTGCACCTTACAGTGCCCCCCACCCCAAAGGAATCCAGGCCTTGTTTTATTAACGTTACAGATGTGTGTGTTTTACAGATTGAAGACAAGACCCTCCACCAGCAAAAATATCACAACTCACTTCACTGTAGCAGTCTGGAACTGAGCCCGTGGTATCTTCAAGTAATGCCTGCACATGCTCGTTGAAAAAAATCCAGAGTACAAAACTTGAGAACACCTTCATCCACCTACTTCCAGTCTTACTTGCCCGGGAGGAATTGTATTAAACTTATGTCCTTCTAAAAACACCTGTTATTAACACAAGCTGAACCATACTAATCATACTCTTCTGAAGCCTTTTTTTCACTTAATAGTTCTCTAGTATTTTTCTGTGCCAGCATTCTCTTTTTAATGGCTGCATAATATTTACAGAATGGCTATCATAATTAAGCAGCCCCCTCTAACAGTTGTGTAGACTGTTTTCCTCAACATTGATTCTTTTATTCCCTCAGTGCTTCTCTGAAATATCACTCTCACCCACAAATTTCTAACCAAGAGGACTCACAAGGCAAAAGCCCCTGCTTCTCACAAGTATAGTTTTAAAAAAGACTTTTATTCATTTACTTTCAGAGAGAGGGGAAGGGAGGGAGAAAGGAGGGAGAGAAACACTGATGTGAGAGAGAAACGTCAGTTAGCTGCCTCTCGCAGGCCTCCAACCAGGGACCTGGTCCAAAACACAGGTGTGTGCCCTGACTGGGAATCGAACCAGTGACCTTTCAGGTTACAGGCTGGCACTTTATCCACTGGGCAACACCAGCCAGGGCACAAATGCAGTTTTGCCCTGAATATTCTCCCCCTTCCTCTAGGTGATGGGCAGGTGTATACTGGGCTGGTGCTGGCACAGAGCAACGCCCTAAGACACATCTGATCAGGAGCAGTAGTAAGAATGACTTCTACTTATTGAATACCTCCTACATGCGAGGCTCCTTGGGAATACATACATGCATTTAAACAACTTTTAGTGGCCTGACAGGGACTCAAGAGGAAAGCCACAGAGGGGACAGATAGTTTGTAAAGGGGAGTAAACAAAGGAACAAAAAAGGTGTATTTTGAAGATGCAGCCTGGCAAAGTGGAAGAAGCCCAGGATCAAGTCTTGGTGTGAGACAAACTCACTCTGGCCAGTCCCTACAGTTGCTTCGCCTGTAAAATGGGAAAAAGCCTCCCTCCTGGGCTGGTGAAGACTAAGCAGGAAGAAGGCCACACAGCATAGACCCAGAGTGAGGACTCTGAGGTGGCCTCGAGTGGAAGCCATCAGGACCAAGGCAGGCCTTCCGGAGGCGGTGTCCTGGCACACACTGGTTCTGTCCTGGCACACCTGATTTGGTCAGTCATACCTGTGTGGCCTGGGACAAGTGACCTCCACTCAAAGCCTTAGCCTCCTTGTCTGTGAAGTCAACCTACTGTGTATTTACTGAGTTGCAAGCCCCAGACAGGGACAATAGGAATGTCATATGGTCGCTATTAAGACTGAAGGAGTTCATGTGAGTAAAAGCTCCTGGTTAGCCCAGGGCCTGGCTCACAGCCAACAATCAACAAAAAGAAACCACCGTTGGCACTGGGTGGGGTACTGCTGATATTCTCATTGCAATGTTGATGAGGCAACCTGACCGAGGGAAGGTCAAGCTACTGTGTCTTCTCATCAGAAAGGCAGGAACAATGAGACAAGGTACAAAGAACACAGGTTTTGGCGAAGAAGCTCACACCCAAAAATCCCAGCTGTGTCCTTTACAATTTGTCAGACTGCAGACAAGTCACCTAATTAGTCTGGGTCTCAAATCTCTTCATCTGGAAGACAGGGATTGTATCACTTCCCTCCTAGCTCTGGCGAGGATCTGCAGGTGTGTGGCAGGGAAAAAAAGTCAACACATACAAGGTGGATCTGGAAAAATGGCCCACAGGACTGACACTGTCCTAGAAGACCAAACAAAGTTAAGTTTGAGGAAAAGATGCGGCACAAGAGCTCCTCTTCTAAGACAAAAAGAACATGGCTGGGTTGTGGGTCGGCCTGAGGCCAGGGGCCCCAGGGCACGCCTGATGGGCGATCATGGCTCTGGGTACTGAAGTCCTCTAAACCAAACGTCTCCAACCTCCGAGCCGTGGACTGGTACTGATCCAGGCCTGTTCAGAACTGGGCCGTACAGCAGGAGGTGAGCTTCAATGTAATGTGCCTGAATCATTCCGAAACCATCCCCTCCACCCAGGTCTGTGGGAAAAAAAAACAAAACAAAACAAACAAACAAACAAACAAAAAAAACCTGTCTTCCGTAAAACTAGTCCCTGGTGCTAAAAGCGGTTGGGGAGGTACTGTAAACCAGTACCTCCACGGTACACACACACACACACACACACACACACACGGCAAACATGTTCTTCCCTAATCCCCAGGGCAAGTGTCTCAACCTTCAGGAAGGGGAGTGAGAGGGTGTGCGGGGGGCACACAAATGCTGTGTGATCTGGGCTTTGGGCACTAGCCCACATGTCAGGTTACAGGGCAGAAGTCGAGTCCCTCTCCCTACTGCTCTTCCTGGACTCTGTTCCTAAAAGCAGAGCAAAGGTGGCATGTGGTCACAGGAAGATAGAATTTGGGTTCCTCCAAGCTAAATAATAAGGTTTTCTCCTGACACAAAAGCCTGAATGGGCGGGTGCCTGAAAGAATGTGTCCCCAGACCATTTTGTGAACCAATTCCATGGTTTATGTGCCCATAAGAGATCCTATTTTGATTCTTTTGAACCCAAGGATAGAGATAAACACCTCCTGGAGGGTTTCTACGGGGCAGACCTGCTCTACCAATGTCCTGATGAGGGGCAGAGAAGAGAACACTGCCCAGAAGCCAGTCCCTGCAGATTCATGGGATGGGAGGAATGGGCGGAGAGCTGGCCTCTGTCCTGGGAAGTGGCTAGACTCTGAAGGATGCCTCGTCAGACACTCTGGAGCTGAGGTGCGGAAAACCCTATTGGCCAGAGTTTCCAAGACTGCACCTCCCTCCCCATACTCCTTGGCTTGGGGAAGGAAAGAAGAGTGTCTAAACCACACCAGCAGAAATGCAAATACTTGCCTTTCCTGGAGAAAAGGGAGTTAGCTGCTCATGGCTGTTGCCACAGCAAACACAGTGAGGTCAGAGACCCCGGGCTGGCCCGGGACTGCTGTGGTCACTGGGGGATGCTGGTGTCTGTTGCTAAGAGACCAGCACAACAGCTAGATCAGCTTTTCCAGCTGTGTGAGCTCCCTCTGCCTAGCTCGTACTTTCCCCAGTCCCACCCTGCTTGAAGATGCTGGCTCTAAAAAGGTCTGCTGGGGCTGTAGCCCCTGACCCCCAGGATCCCCCAATCTTTAGGAATGTGGGCCAAAGGACAGGACAGGTTTCTCAGAGGAACCGTATGGGTAGTTTTGGTGTGTGACAGCGTGGGGAGGGGGGTAAAGCTGGAACACAGCAGGAGTCCCACTGTTCCACTTCCATCTCATTTGTCCCCTGCCTCCCCCCATCTATAGCTCAACAGGGTCAGTGGGAGACACCTGGATGGATCCCAGAGGAGCAAACTTAAAGCTGGTGATAAGAGTGCACTCTGGGCTCACTGTAAGGTAAACCCAGTGGAAGGAACCCACGTGTAGGGAGGGAGCTAGCTGAAGTGTCAAAATGGAACTGGCTGAGGCTCTGGAGACAGAGGGTAGAGGAGACGAACACCCCTTTCTCTCAACGTCTGCTAGTAAGAGGTGGTTAGGGCTTCCCCTCTAGCCTGGGGTTTGTTCTGGGCAAAGGCATGGCACCTGTCAAAAAGGACGCAAAGCAGGAATAGAATCACACATTTGGAGCCTAGGTTGGTGATGTTCACACCCAGTCCTGCCTCTGGCAGGCTGCTAGAGTCCTAAGGGAGCTCCTAGTCTGTAGCCCTCAACACTGCGGTGGTTTGGGGCCTTCACATGTGGCCTTGCACAGGCCTTCTCAGCTGCCTCCTGGAGGATGACTCTGTTGCCTCAGAGGGCCAGCTCCTGCTCTGTACTGGCTCTGAAGGCTCCTCAGTAGGAGGAGCAGGCTGGGCAGCATCTTCTTCTAGAGAGGTTTTCTATCAGCAAGAAGACCACAAGAGCCACTTCAAGCAATGTAGCCTACTTCCCCTTTCCCCTTTCTCTTTAGCCTTTTAGTAGGCAGGCAAATTTAGCATGTCCCTCCCTCATTAAAACATGATTGTGGCTCCCCACTGCCCACAGGACAAAGCCTCAACTCTTCTTCCCATGAATCCTACCTCCCAATTTCCCACCACAGCTCCAACCCTTCTGAGTTGTAGCCACCTGAGAAGTGGTCAGAGGCAAGTTCTACTAGTAAACCCATGGCACAACTCTGACCAGGTTCCTTCCCTCTGAGGCCTCTGTTTCACTTGTGGTTTATCTTCTTTTTCTCCTCGATGTCCCATAGCTATAATACCCACATGATCTGAAGAGGATACTCAGACCATCATGGAATGCAGGTCAAAGCCCCGACAAACCCAAGAGCTTGTACCCAATGAGACATATTCTGGGGTAGGAGCTGGGGCTCTAACCAGACACAGAGGAAGTCCTGGCTCACAAGGCCTCACCTGCCTTCTGAAGGCACATTTTCCTTCCCTCTCAAGAATGGGCATTTCTGCCCTGGCTGCTGTGGTTCAGTGGGTTGAGTGCTGGCTGTGGACTGACAGGTTGCCAGCTCCATTCCCACTCAGGCACGGTCCCCAGCTAGGGGCTTGTAAGAGGTAACTGATCAGTGTATCTCTGGCACATTGATGTTTCTCACCCTCTTTTTCTCCCTCCCTTCCTCTCTCTCTGAAAAATAAATAAAATCTTTTGAAAAGGTGAACTACTGGCTTTAGATCTCTTCCCAGGCCTGAGTAACCTATAGTTTGAGGCCCCATGTCAATCTATGGTTAACAGAGAACCCTCTTCCCCCTACCTTCAGAGTTTAGGTCCTTTTGCCTCACTTTTGGCCTGGATCACTTGGCCCAACCTGCATATTCCTCCATCAGGAGGCCCACGGCCCCGAAGACCACAGGTGTGGCTGGTTGAGCCCTGGACCCCCATTCCTGAACAAGCGAGCACAGACTCCAAAGACCAGCAGTGTGTCTTTACAGAGCTCAGCTGTACCGTGCCCACCTAAGGAGCTGAGGCCTGACCTCCAGGGAAGGCCCACTCTGAAATGTTGGACAGAGATATTAAGATGATCTACCCCCTGGACTACAATCCTTCTCCACGGAGCCACATATCTGAAATGGGTTTCACGGCTGATTTAACCAGCAAACTGACAAAATGACGGGCAGGGAACACTTGCTGGGAATCCTCAGGGTGCTGAAACAACACTGCACGCCCCTGCAGGACACTGCATCCCACTGATGCCAAGTCAGACGACAGCCCCAAATTCCCTGACAAGAATGGGCAAGGCAAGGTCAGGGTTAAGAAACAAAGTGTTCGAAGGGCGATAAGGCTGGCTGTATGCATTACTGATGGGGCCGAGCTGCAGGAGCAACCCTGGGTGCTTCTTAGAGCACCCTGTGCTCAACAGTTCCTCTAGCCCCCAGAAATAAATATTCTGAACATTAACCTAATTAGCTGTTTTCATCAAAATTTAGTAGTGCGGAATCCTGTCTTCTGCATAAATGTGAGAGTCTTTGGGCTCAATCATGGTTTCAGAACCCACTGCTTATCTCACACACCCACCATCACAGAAGAGGGCCAGGGTATGGCCCAGCCTCGACCAACGGTCAGTTTTCCCAGCATGGCTGTTCTGTCAGCAAAGAGCAGGTTTCCACTCCCAATACCTAACCTCCTGGCAAGATCATTTAAATTAATTTGTCTGTCAAGAACTAGAACCAGCCAATAGCCTTTTTCCTTTTTGTCTTTAAGAACTAAGTTCTTACTGCATGCTCCTTTCAAATGCTAGATGTAAGGAATCATTTCAACTGTAAACACTAGATTACCAGTTTAATATGAAAGGATGTAACTCAGGATCAAGCACACGGAACAGATCCATAGGGCAAGATTGTGTGGGAAGGGGTGCAGAGTTTCCTCCATGCTCTTTGAGTGCACCACTCTCTCACATCTCCACGTGTTCATGACCTGACACGCTCACTCAGTTGTTTTGTGTAAGATGTTACGCTTACTCCCATGCACAGGCAACTTGGTCCTCTAGAGCTGCCAGCCACGATCTCCAACTCCACTCTCATCAGGAGCCCTCTGAACTCCTAGTAACCAAGCATCTGAGGCTACACACATGGAAGGCACTCACTTTATGTACCTGCACATTCACAGGTTTTTTATTTTTAATTTTATTTTTTAAAAAGATTTTATTTATTTACGTTTAGAGAGAAAGGAAGGGAGGGAGAAAGAGGGGAAGAGAAACAGTGATGTGTGGTTGCCTCTTGCACGCCCCCTACTGGGGACCTGGCCTGCAACCCAGGCATGTGCCCTGACTGGGAATAGAACCTGTGACCCTTTGGTTTGCAGGTTGGTGTTCAATCCACCATTGAGCCACACCAGCCAGGGCCACATTCACAGGTTTTTAAGAAAGCATGAATGCAAGGCATAGGGGAAAAGCAGTTTGTTCACAGACCCCCCAATACAGAATCTGCTACTTGGACCTTCAGGATACACAGCAAGAATGACGTCTCATAGGGAGTACACATGAGGGAACTCATTACCCTGAAACAGGGATCCTTAACTATGGGTTACTTATATTTTTGAAAATGTTGAAAGCCACAAGTAGTCTTCCTATCTTAACTCAAAGCTAATTTTTTTAAAAAGGACATAACTGCATATAAAATTGTGTTTAATTTCAAAGGTTCCCAGATCACCCAAAGTGAGCAACCCTCCTCTTAATTTAAATACGGGTACAAACATGTGACTTAGGGATGTACCTGATAGTTATAAAAATGTGCTAAGTGTTGGGAACTGCCCTGCCTAGTTTCAGAAGCTGTAATCCCCCATGGTAAGGCTGAGTAAAGATCTTGGGACCATAAGCCACTTAGGAGACAAAGCTTATCTTCCTTGTAGGGGCACCACCTCTGCTCCTTTTCTCTTCAGCTTGCTTGGCCTGCGGCCAGTGACTGGTTAGTCAATGAGGAGTAAGATTCCTTAAAAGAGGGACGACCTAAGACAGGCATGGCCTCAAAGGGGTCCTCAGGGAAGAACTTGGGGGGCCATAGAAAAAGGGGGTAATGGACCCTCACCCCTTGGCTTTAACATAGCCTGAGTCCTCATTCTGTTTGTAAGAAGTCTCCTAACCTCTTGGCTGCCTACTTCCCCTGCTTGACTGAAGCCTGAAACAATGCTGGAGGTGAGAATGGCCCTGTGCTGGAAAGGGTGGGTTCCCTAGGGTGATCAGGCCTAAAAAAGAATGCATAAAATCCTATGAAACCTACTTTGCTAATACTCTCAATTTAAATGATAAGGGTCCAAGCAGGAAGAGTTTGTTCCCCATAGTTTTATGACCCATTAACTATCTGACCTTGACTCAGAATAGGCCCTCAGAGTTCTCTGAATGTTATCTATTGTTCCATCATTTCTGCCTGACAATGACTGATTAGCTTTACGTATGCACCCTGTATTCCTGTGGGAACTGAACCCAATAAAAGCCTGTCAAGGCAAGGGTTGAGGTGCTCTCCTCTTGAGAGAGAAGCCGCGCCGTCCCACAGGACTTGGTAGTCCGTGAGAATTTGTCTCGTCTCATCCATAACACCAAGGACCCCAGGAGCTGGGATCTGTGTCACTAAGAGAACCTAGGACATACCTGTTGTATAGAATAATTAGTAACAATCTCCAGTTACTGTGTGCCAGGCCTGTGTTAGGTATGTGGGTACCATTATGACCTCCATTTTACAGACCAGGAGGCTAGGATTTGAAGGATGGAGTTGGCTGTCTGTAGGCATGCAGCTAGGAAGTAGCAGAGCTAGGATGAGAGCCCAGGTCTGCCCACCTCAGAAATCCATGCCCTTTCCATTTCACTCAATAGCTCTCACCTGATGATATTCTGTTGGGCTGCTGAGGGCCTCTGCTGGACCACAGCCCCAGATCCCACTCGCTGACAGGGCTCAGAGAGCTGTGCTAAGAGCCACCATGGGTGGCTGACCCCCTTACCAGCACTACCGTCCAAGAGCATTATGGTGAAAAAATAGAAGGATAAGAGGGGAATATCCAGGCACCCAAAAAACCCCTTCCCTCTCCAGGAGCATGACGGTCACGAGTAAATACCTGGTCTAGGATATAGTTGCGTTTCTTGCGGGCAGCGATCTGGATGAGGCGGTTGAGGCACTGGGTGGCCTGCTGGATCAGGACGTCCCAGCGGCCAGCGTAATTCCGCTGTCGGCGTAGGCCCATCACCTGTGGGCAGGGGATGGTGAGAGGTAGGTGGCCCTGGCTGTAGGGTGGCACTGGGGGGTGGGGTGAGGGCGGTGGCAAAGAAAAGACCAGGGGCTGCCCTTACCCGCATCTTGTCCATGATGGCATTGGTACCCAGAATATTGTACTTCTTGGAGGGGTTGGAGGCTGCATGTTTGATGGCCCACGTGGTCTTCCCGGCAGCAGGCAGGCCCACCATCATCAGAATCTGGAAGAACAGGACAGGGAGGAGCACTGAAGCAGCAGCAGGGTATGGCCCGGCGGCCTGGCACCTCCCTGACTTGCTGGTGACCATGAGGGTGAGTCTAAACTTCATGGCCACCTCTGGGAAATAAAAACAATAGCTTCTACCTCACAATGTTGCTGCTGGAATTCAAAGAGATGAGGCCCCTCAAACCGTCACTAGATGACCTGGCCTGGGACAGGGCCTGTTATGCATGCGTCTTTACATTTTTGTTTAGCATGATTCAATGGCCCCTGACAGGGAATACCCAAGGAGGGCCAGGCACTGGGAGCAGCCCACAGAGTGGGCACAACTTTCCTCGAGTCTGAGGTGGAGACAAGCTGCATGTACAAGGACAAGCATCGTATCCAGTTAGTACACTTAGAATTTGTAGAACACCAGACACAACCTCAATGCCAGTAAGAGGGAAATGGTTTGTGGGGCTATTAAAAATGAATTTATCCCTGGGCAGTATGGCTCACTTGGTTGGAGTGTTGTCATGTAAACTGAAAGGACTGCAGTTTTGGTCCCTGGTTGGGGCATTTACAAGAGGCAACTAATGTTTCTCTTTCACACTGATGTTTCTTTCCCGCTCTCTCTTCTCCCCTTCCTCTCTCTCTTCTCCCCTTCCTCTCTCTCTAAAATCAATAAGCATACCCTTGGGTAAAGATTAAAAAAAATTTTTTTTAAATAGGTATTCACAAAACAATATTAAGTGAGAAGGGTCAGGTATCAAAATGCTTAAACCATGAGACCACAATGATAATGAGTCTGTGCATGAAACAAGCACTTAATTCAGCTACAGGATAAAATCTAAAACTTTAAGCCCTGGCTGGTGTAGCTTAGTGGATTGAGTGCCAGCCTGCGAACCAAAGGGTCCCCAAATTGATTCCTAGCCAGGGCACATGCCTGGACTGCAGGCAAGGTCCCTGGTGTGGTGCATGAGCGAGGCAAGCACACACTGATGTTTCTCTCCCTCCCTTCCTCTCTCTCTAAAAATAAATAAATAAAACCTTTAAAAGTAAACTTTTTTGCAAATGGTGGAATGGGAAACTGAATTAATTTATGTATGTATGTACGTATGTATGTATTTATTTAATTTTTTAGAAAGAGGAGAAGGGAGGGAGAGAAACATCAATGTGTGGTACCTCTTGTGCACCCCCCATTGGGGACCTGGCCTGAAACCCAGGCATGTGCCCTGACTGGGAATAGAACCAGCGACACTTTGGTTCAAAGGCTGGCTCTCAATCCACTGAGCCACACCAGCCAGGGCGGAAACTTTCATTTTCTTTCTATTTCTTATTTCTTAAATGATAAAATCACTTCTATTTCAAAAAATAAATGAGAACAAGGATCACCAGTACAGCTTTTGCAGTTAAATCATCCCTAAGGCCAGCAGTCATTTTTGTGTGAGAGTGTGAAGCTGTACAACCTACTTGAAGAACACAAACACCAGGAAGTACCTTCACATCCTTTTCTGCTGGGAGGAAAGCTTCTTGTTCCAAGATGCTGACCTCACCCAAGAAGCAGTGTGGCAGCTTCCTTTTGGAAACTTTCCAGGATTTAGGCCTCTTGCCTTATCCCCTCCCTCTGGCCTCAGCCATACCCACAGCTCTCATCTCACTCTCACACACAGCAGCTTTCAACTCAGGCCAGCCCTGAGGAGCCAGGAAGAAGAGGGCCCCTTCTTGAAGGCTGCACACACAGGGAAGTAGTGCTGCTTTCCCCACACCCAGCTGCCAAATGTCTCCCCTTTGCCTTGGCAGTTAGGTGGCCCAGGAGACAGAGCCACCAATGCCATTCTCCGGGCTCACTTACCTCACACTCTGCCTTGGTCTTTGGTCCAACAGTGCCCCGGATCCGCTCATTCAGGGGAAGGTGCTGGATGAAGGTAAAGCCTGGAAGGACAGAGCAGTAGGGCTCTGCCCTCTGCCCAAAGTTGAACTCCACTGCACAATTCTTCACCAGAACATGAGGGTAGAGGGCCTGACCGCCCAAGGCTTCCTTCTGAATTCGGAAAGCAATGCCCATCCACTTCCCGTTCTTGGTGAAGGAAAGTTCCACATCATTTCCACATTCGAAGTCCTAGGAGAAAAAAGCCAAAGGAAGAAAACCTTAAGCCAACACTCAGCCGAAGGCACTGGGAAACCCAAGTTGGAGAGAGCAGATGCAGAGTAGACACACAGTTGGCCCTCCAGATTTAGCCGTAACCCTACCCACAGCACACAGACACAATGGGCTGCACCAGCAAACAATTCAGAGAAGTGCAGACCACAGACCCCCTTGCCCAAGATCCAAAGGCTGGTAGATGTGAATCACGTAATTTTAGGGAGGTCTAAGTATCTGAGTCTTGTGCCTAGCCTGAAAGGAAGACAAAGGAAAAGGTAATCTTGTCCAGCCTCAACCCCGGTGAGGGCCATCTGTGAAGGTAAGAGATGGAAAGAATGCCACAGCAGGGCCTTGTAAGTCAAGTCCAACTCCACAAACGCATTCATTTGTTTGACACATGTTGCCGAGCTCCTGTTCTCCCTAGTGCACCTATCTATGGTGATCTGGGCCTGACAGAGGTCAAGGCCTCCTGGGGAACCAGATAAGGACACAACCTAATTCAGTAACAGTACCTACACAGGAACTAGATTCCCTGGGGTGGTCGGAGGGAACCTGTAAGTCAAGTTCTGAACAACAAAATGAGCCAAGTTTGGGGCAGGAGGATAGAGTCCTAGAGAAAAGTATTATCTGTGCACAATTATGGCAACATAACAGAGGATTAGACAGGCCGAACCATAAAGGATGAGGGGGAATTTCAGGTACAGCTGCAGAGCCTGGCAGGGACCACATACATTCACTCAATAACTATTCATTTGAGTTCTTACTGAGCAGTTGAAGTTTAGTGGTTAAGATCCTGTTTTGGGCCCTGGCCGGTGTGGCTCAGTGGATTGAAAGCCAGCCTGCAAACTGAAAGGTCACCAGTTCGACTCCCAGTCAGGACAGATGCCTGGGTTGCAGGCTGGGTCCCCAGCTGGTGGCGTGCAACAGGTAACCAATCAACGTATCTCTCACACATTGATGTTTCTCTTCCTCTCTATCTCCCTCCTTTACCCTCTTTAAAAATAAACAAAATCTTTTAAAAAAATTCTTAAAAAAAAAAAAAAAAGATCCCATTTTAGAAGGCCAGCTGCTTTAGCTCTGCCATTTACTATCAAAAAAGGGAGGCCATTAAGATTCTATACTGCACGGGGTTCTTCTGAGGAGTAAGTGGATTAGTGCACTTACCCTACGGTGATCACACAATGAATGGGGGCTCCCACCCCAAGATGCCAGGCACTGTGCTAGGCTAAAGTGTGGGGAGGAGACACGGCCCCTGCCCTCAGTATGTAAGTCTCTCTGTCACTTCAGGAGTTAGCACTTCGTGCTGATGCCAAAGAAGAGTCCCTGACTTGTTTCAAATAGTGAAGGTGCCTGGTCAAATGCTTCAGAAAGATCACTTTGGGTGCAGGGTAAAGATTTACGATTGAGCTCAAAACCTGCAATCAGATAGCAGACCAAAGCAAAGTCCTGATGTAAAAGTAGAAGATGTGGTATTCCTTCTCTCTCAAATGAGAAGACCACCTTGGGACTTGCTTGTCAAGAAACAGTGAGAGCCCCTTCTCCCAAGGAGCTTCCTTTGCAGCCTCCTCAGTGCTCAGGGGTGCAGCTCAGTACAGTCATTTATATCTGTTTGTCTCTGAGTGCTCACAAGGCTCAAAACTGAGCAGGGCAGACACACAGACGTTTGCCAGACTAAATCCTGCCCTTATTCCTGCAGCATGGCCCTTGCTGGGGCTTCTCACCTGAGCAGAAGTGGCCCACGTCACCTTTGCTCCAACATGGAAATGAACATCACGGGGATTAGCCTTCATTATGGCCACCAGCTTTACTACAGGAACTTACCGTACTGTACATAAACCACCCGGCAAATCTGTAATGACAGGGCCATCTGTCCAAGAGGCAGGCACAGTTCCGTTACTCTGCCTGACAACCCCAAGTGCTTAGGCCTGGCATTGTTCAGAGTGTGCCATTTTTGTTTCCTCATCTGCCCTGTCTCCCTGTGTCATCCCCGACATTCCATGTGTTGTAATTGTAATGCATTATCTTGTTCTCTCGACCTGCAAGGCCATTTTGTTCTTTTTGTTTTGGGAATGTTGGAAACTCCAGATCTGACACGGGCGTCTTCGCCTCAGGTTCCCTCAGGTCACTGATTTTTATACCTCCCACAACCCGACACCCTGAGTCTTTTAAAAATTTGTAGCCTTCTTCGAACAGAGGAAATCGCACGTGGAAATTGCACATCTTAACAGAAGCAGGGATGATGTGGTTGAAGCAGGAGTCAAGGCCTGAAGTTCAAAACTGCCACACACTGACAGCACCTCAGGTGAAGACAGGAGAGTTTGGGGAACACTGTCACCCCCAATGACATGTTAAATTGCTGTAACTTCTCGGCAGTGCACTCTTGGTATTAGCTATCAAAGATATACCTTTGACCCAGAAGTTATGTTTTTGGAAATAAATAAAGTATATTCATACAAAAATGTACAGATGTGCAAGTCGCTCACCCCAGCATTGCTGAATGTGTTCCAGCGGGGAAGGGGACACACAGGAGACTGTGTGTGGGGACAAAAAAAGATCTTGAAGACACTCCAGCTAGTGGGAAAAAGATAAGCTATCACTGCAGCATCAACCACTTGAGCAAATAACTCTGAAGCCCACCAACAGAAGCCTGGCTGAACCGAGCCTGGCTCGGTTCAGCCAGGGGAGATGGACGCGGGCATCAGAATTCCAGGCAGGCACTAGGCAAGAAACTAACTAAATGTCTACTAACAGAAGGCTGATTCCATAAACACAGTTGATGCACACAACAGCTACAAATGATATAAAAGAACAGAGAAGTCCTTTAGGCAAAAAGCTACGCTGCATACCTTTTTTATTTCCTGGTGTTTTGGTAAACCCTGTCAATTTAGTAACTATTCAAAAGTGTTTTTTAACTCAATTACATCCATATCATCTGCATAGACAGGGAGAGACAGCTAAGATTTAATGTTAAATGAAAAAATTCAAGGTTTAGAATAGAGTATAAACATGGTTAATTTTTGTTTAAGAAAACACATTTTTTATTAGAAAGACAATGAAGTCATGAAAGACAAAGGAAGACTGAGAAACTGTTTCAGACTAAAAAAACGTGACATGAAAATGCAGTAAGTGATCCTGGGCTGGATCCTGAACCAGAAAAAAAAAACTGCTCCAGATAATATTGCCAGGACAATTGACAAAATTTAAATGTGAAGCCCTGGTCGGGTGGTTCAGTTGGTTGGAGCCTCATCCCAACATGACAAGGTTGTGGGTTAGATCCTTAGTCAGGGCACATACTGGAATCAACCAACGAATGCATAAATAAGTGGAAGAACAAATCAATGTTTCTCTCTCCTCTCTTTTCCCTCCTTCCCTTCCTCTCTCTCTAAAACACAGGTGGCAAACACAAGGCCCGCGGGCTGAATCTGAGCCTCTGCCTTGTTTCTATCCGGCGGCAGCACCGAGCTCCTTGTCCTTAGTTAAGGAGTAGATACATTTATACAGTCCTGAAATTACAATCGGCCCTTTGAAGGCAACCCTTTGAGAGTGAGTTTGACACCCCTGCTCTAAAATCAATAAAAAAAAAAGTAAATGTGGACTAAGGAGTAGATAATAGCATTACGCCCATGTTAAATTTAATGACTATACTGTGGTACAAGTTATTAAGAAATGTGTGCTGAAGTTTTAAGAAATAAAGGCAACCTACTCTTGATAGCCACTCCCTGCCAGGGTCTCATGGCACGTTTTACGAACACCTGTAACTCCTAACAATAACAGTACTACTAAGTAGGATGTACTGAGTACACATCACGTGCCAGGCATTATTCTAAGTGCTTCTAACAGATGGACTTAATGATCCCACACAAAATTCTGAAGTAGGTGCAAAGAGTCTCATTTACAGTAGACAGAAATACAGGGAGGAGGAGCTGCCCATGGCTGGAAGTGGAATTGCAGGGACTGGGTCAAGGGAGTCTGGCAGCAGCTCAGGCACCGTTTATCTTATTCGGGTGTACACCCACCCCTGGACCCCTAGAAGGCAGCACACTGTAGGAAGCCTGGCTCCACCAACAGGAGGCGAAGGAAGAGACAAGTGCAGGGATGAGATAAAGCCAAAGTGAGGCAGGAGCTGATAGCATTACCTTTGAGAGCAGACAAGCTATTCGGTAACAAAGAAATGTCACAAATTCCTGGGTTTGCTTAAAAATGTTATTCTGATATCTAGGAATGAAGGAAGGGTGTGCACACCTGACAACCCCAAACCTCTTCAAGGCTCCATCTGACACATTTATACAAAAGACCAGGCATGTAGAATGGTAGGTTTTTGCATAAAATGACAGCAAATGTTCCGGTCTGTCAAAGAGACAAAGAGGTATGGCGACAGCGGCTGGGCATGGTGCAGTGAACGGAGGTATTCTGAAAGAAATATCTGCAGGTCCACCTGATAGGACCAACATTCTGTTCTGCAAACTCCCACAGGCTGCCAGCACTCACCGCAAAGCAGCCAATCACATCATTCTCTGCAAACTTGTCTCCGTAGTTTTCAAAACGGCTATTGGTGGACTTCTTTCCAGTGCCTCCATAGCCATAGGAGAAAGGCTCTTCACCTGATGAAAGAAATAGGCAAAGGTAGGTTAAACTTGTGAGGGTCACAACAGCCTTTATGGTTGTCACATACTTTTAAAGAAAAAAAAAAAGTTTTTTTCCTAGTTTACTCATCAGAAGTGTTTTGGGGACAAAAGAAGGAAGTTTTCATTGAAAGGAAGCGCTTCACTGCATATGTAGAACTCCTGAGGGCTTGATGGGCTTAGGTGTTAAGTCTGGGAGTAGGAGCTGAACTGCTCTGCACAGAAAGGGAGGATCTGGAAAGAAAGGGAGGGGAAGAGAGGAGCTGGGACAGAGGAAGGCTGTATACTGAGATGCAACCCTTCCCTGTGACACTCAAAATCAGTCAGATCTACTAATGGCACCAATTTTTGATGCCAAGGTTTTTTTTTTTTTTGCAGCAATCAACAGAGAGACCAGGTTTCTTTCTGGAGACCATGAAGTCTAACCCCGAGATAGACTCTGGATTTCTTCAGTCTACAGAACTGGGGGACTAGAGATCCCAACAGTCCCGGCTGACACCTGGATTATACAGAGATCCTTGGCCAGGAACCCCGAGAACATCCTGCCAGAAAAGCAGGACCCAGCAAGTGTTGAGTTCCAGGCCCAGCTCTTCTCTGAAATGTGTGTGTGGCCCTGGACATCTGCTTGACCATTCTGAGCTTTTTTTTTTTTGCATCTGTGTCAACTACCCACTATTTACATCTCAAAACTGAGATGGCATATAAGTCTTAAGAAAAGCATTAACCTGCATCAAAACTTGACATTCCTTTTGAGATGCCATTTTTCCTTTCAGGAATCAGTCTTAAGTGAAGTCAGAACAATTACGTACGAGGACAGCTTAACTATTTAACAGCAAACAACTTCAATCAACTCAAATGATCTACAAAACATTTACAAGTGCTACAACTACAAAGTAGAAAATTATAAAGTGGCCAAAAGCTTACTTACAAAAACATACTGACTATAGATCAAGTAAGGAAAAGAAATCAGGCTTCAAACTAGTCTCCGTGGTGAGACCCAGTGTGAGATGCACAAAGGACGAAAGAACCGTCCAGAAGACGGTGGGTGAAAGTGCTAACACTGGTTATCTCTCAGGTTTAGGAGGTTTCTATTTTTGTAATTTCCCCCTCTGTATGGACTGAATTTTTACAAGCAGCATGCACGTATTACTTCCATACTCAGAATATTCATTTGACTGAGGCAGAAAGAACCAGCACTGGTTGCTGAAATCAGTCACTTGGGGACAGAAGGTCATGGAGGCCTGGGGTCCTGGGAGAATTCCAAACCTCTCACCAGACAGCCCCTGCTTCAGCCAACTGGCCCTGCAGAGCCCCTCTGTTCTCTGCTTCTCCTTTTATTTTGGGTTAGACTGTGGACAAAAAAATCCTAGCCAGAACCTAATGGGACTTAAAAAACGTATTTTTATTTTCAGCATGGTTCGAGGACAGGAAACAACTATCTTTTTTAAAGAAAGGGAAAAGTTTTCTAAAGAGAACTTTGGAACCCCTCCTAAAAGATGAAGGATGAATTTTCCATAGAGAAGCTGTCATAAAACTGTGGTCTGTCCAGATGAACCGTTTGCCCAGTTGGGGGTGGCATACACGTAATCCTTCTGCCTGTTCCACCCCAGCCTATTTGAGTCCAACACTGGAAAGAGAAGTTTAGGAAGCTCAAGAATACAGGGACATAGGCAAGTGCTCTCCTCTGGGCTGCTCAGCTGCCCTCCCCTTACCTAGCTGGGTGCTGCAGGAATCAAGGGACCAGCCGATGCGGACGACGTGTGGGTCAGGCTCCGTGGATGGAAGGTGTTTCACGGAGATTTCCTCATTGATCTGGGGACAGAGAACAGGAGGGTTCAAATTGATTCATCCTCTGGGGGTGGTGGGTTATGAGGCAATACAGGGGGGAAGCACATATGCATTAAAACCAGGAATGACTGTTATTGCCGGGGAAAAGACATATAAGCTGCTCTGAATGGCCTGCTGCTCCGAAACCAGGGCCTCCAAAGGGCTAAGGAGAGTGCAGGGCCACAGAGATAGGTATTTCAAAATACAGTTATTTTTAGTCATAACACTTGCTGCAAGGAAAACAAGGACTCAGAATATTTGGTGTACAAGGGTAAATGGGTGCAGTACCTTCGGAGGGAAATTTGGCAGTCTGTTAAGTAAAATAAAGTAAAATAAGCAGAAAGGATTAAAAAAAAAGAGCACCTTTGACTTAATGTCTAATTAGGTTAGAAATTATACTGCCTAATAATCGTGTCTATTTCAAGTCATTTGTGACTTCTGAAAAGGTACCCTGTGTCACTGACTTTGAGATGCCCATTTCCCACACATCAACATCTCCAAAACCAGCACATATATCACAACTGATGTGATAAGAAAGCACTCTGTCAATTTCATCAGCAGTGCTTCTCTGTGAGTAGCACACAAAACACAGAACTTAAACTCGATGATGTCTTCCTGTCCATGAAAAACGATACCCCCAGGTCTCAGCCTCTACCTTTAAGAAATGGGGTAACAGTTCTTACTTTCTGACGACTCTGTGAGGACTAGTGGAGATGCTGTGTAAAGAGCTTGGCACCCAATTTCATGCATGCAAAGTGCTCTATAAATACTAGCTACAACAAACGTTTTGAAACGCAAAGGAGGGTACACAAGAAACTGTTATTATAAGTTACCTCTGGAGGGCACACAGGGGAGGGGCGCTGGGAGTACCCGAGCAGAACTTTTGCTTTTCTACCCTACGCTGTTCTGTGTCATCTGAACTTCTATTCAACACAAACGTGTTATTTTCATAAACATAACTTGATGTGGAACTGGGGAGATGAGGGTGGCCTGATGGCAGAGACTTTCTTTGCCCTGCTCTCCCTCTAGTGCCCCTCTAATTGGTGATGCCCGAGTCCATGCTTTCTAGCTCACTTTTCTTCCAAAGGACTGCATTTCTCAGTTCTATAAACATGTCACCCCTAGAGTGGTTGGCTGTATAATACCTGAGTCAAATCCCAAGGGAAAACCTGCTTGACGAAGCAGCATATGGTTGGCCTGCTCTTCTGATATAGTGATCTGCTTAAGTTCATTATACTTTTCGAGTGGACATAAAGTCTACGCTCAATTAAATCTCTTAAAATTCTGGGTCTGACCATGGTGGCTGATGACAGGCTCTTCCAAAGGACAGACCTGCTTTCTGTCCCTACCCCCTCTGTTGTTCCCACTCACCTTCATCTCGAAGCACACACGACCCCTTCTGACCCCGTAGCTGGCACGGGCTCCAGACCACAGGTATGCAAAGCCCTCGATTGTAAGTGGGTAGCCACTACTCCGGTCTCGGGCCACCTTAAAGTGGAGGTCACAGTTATCTGTGGGGGAAAAAGCTGGGAGTTGGCTAATGTTTTAAAGGTCCCAGAGAGACAGGCACAAGAAAAGATTAGATCCCCAAGAGTGTTGACCAGCAGACACAAGCTAACACACTGTGGGGACAGGTTCATGAAAAGCCAGCTGTACTGCCTAGCCGACCCCCTTCCCGTAGAGAGGGCATGGACTGCTGTGAACTGGCCTGCATAGGATCGCAGCAGCCACTTCACATAGAAAGCGATGTTCCTCACATGGATGGGGTCTGAGGATGGCCATCGAGAGGCACTGTTGAAAATTACACACAAATGCCTTTTATGGGGATATACACTTACTTGCTAGGGTTAGGGCCCATGTTCTCACCAGTTTCAAAGGATTTCATAATTTTAAGAAAGCTAATGCCCAACGCCATTCACTTCAACCATCTCCCTGAGCTAACTCTACGAGACGCCTACCACCAACAGCTGCACAAATACCTGACCCAGATTCACACTTGCCACCCGGGCCCCTTAGGCCCCACCTCCTCCTGTAAGCCTAAGACCCTGCATGTAGCCACTGCTGTATAAACATGAGCTACACCACAAAATACATGAAGCAACTGCTGTTTACTTTCTGCTCTGTCAAAAATGCAGTGTTTTTAGACCTGATTTGACTTCTGGGTGCATTTAAAAATTCAGATTCACAGGCTCTACCCTTCTGCTCCTGTCTCGGAGGTCTAAAGGCCAGAACCTCTACAAACATCCCACTAAGTGTTCAGGTGTAGAGTTAAGGGGAAAGCCACTCATCCAGTGGAAAGAAAACTGAACTGAGGACAGAGAGCAGGAGGGGCCAGGTTAATGCTTCAAAGGACAAAGTGGCATTGGTTTCACCAGGAACGTGAGCAGCTAGTGGAAACTGGGGACCTGGTCATCAAAGAGTTAAGCTTCCCCAGCGGCACTCAGGTTCCCTTCCTGATTAGATGACAACCCCCCGTGTGTACAGGGTGTTCATGTGTTTCCAAATTGCTCTTGTATCCACTCTCTACTGAGTGTCACCGAAAGTCCTCTGAGGTATTAGGACAAGGTTGCTCCTCTGAGAAGTAGAATCACTTGCCCAGGATCCCACAGTTTGAGTTGGAAGCAGGTCTTCTGTCTCCAAACCAGTACCCTACCTGGACTAACACTGGCTCTGGATGGTGCCGGGCAGAGATTCTGTGAAGGTCAAGGCAGTTTCCAAACACTAACTAGAAGGCAGAATCAGATAGGCACACAAGGACTCACACGTGTCGATGGCAACAAGAGTGTCGTCAAAATCATCTTCATCCTCTTCAGCGGGAGGCTGAGGAGAGCGACCCCTGTGTAGGAAACAGGAGTTAAGTCTCACTAGAATGGTTTAACGCGCAGAAGAAGGGAAACGAAGATTCTGCTGGACTTTACAAGTGGCTTCAAGACTGATTCCAGGATTTTAATTTGTTCCCACAGAGGTTAGGCAAAAAACAAAATAAAACAAAACCCCAAACACCTCTGTAACCCTACATCCTTGTGATAACAGCAATGATTGTTAACTCCTGGGGTGAGACAGGGACCAGAGAGGGCATGCTTTGCTAAAGATGGCCATTAGCATCATTTGGAGAACTTTTTATTTATTTTTTTATTAATTTATTTAAAAAATATTTTATTTATTTTCAGAGAGAGGGAAAGAGAGGGAGAGAAACATTAATACATGACTGCCTCTTGTGTGCCCCCTACTGGGGACTGGGCCCACACCCAGGTATGTGCCGTGACTGGGAATTGAACCCCGTCTGGTGCGCAGGCTGGCACTCAATCCAGTAAGCCACACCAGCCAGGGTGAGAACTTTTTAAAAGAGGACTTTTCTCTCTCACCCCAAGATTCTGATCAACATCCTCTGCATGCTGAGAGCTGCCTCCATACTGAACTTTGTTACTGATGGGAAGCTGTGGTAGCCCAAAGGGTACCAGGCCAGGAAGGGGAATGCACAAAGGCTTAGAATAAACTAATTATAATCTGTCCACATAACAGGCTTCCTAAAACTCCACATCTGAAAGGATATGAAATGACCCATTTTTTCAGTCTCTTTCAAAAGTGTCCTGAATTATGAACAAGATTCATCTTCCTACCAAAACATTGAAAGAGGACTAATTTAAATACTGCTGGTTCCTAACATATGGGAAGAAGGGGGTGTGGTAGAAGGGTGGGGTCTAATGCCCAGGGTCCCACCTGGGACTGTCAAGACTGCCCTAATCTACTGTGAGCCCACATCAGGTGCCCCACGCCCCTCTCACTATTGGCACTCCGTGGGCAGCAGGTTTCTCTCCAGTGCAGTGCCCTCCAACCCTGCCGGTGCGGGGCTAGTGCAGAGCCTGATGGATGGAGCTTATCATACCGGGAGTCCCCCCTATGAAGCTTTCCCTGCCAGCCTGGATCAGAGCAAGCATTCTTCCTCTGCCCTCTATCCATCAGCAAGTAGCTCTAGGCCTCTACTCTGTGGCAGGCAGTGGGAGAAACTCAGAAAAGGTAGGTACCATGTCCCGACTTCAGTCAGTCCATGAGACCTAGGCCCTATCTGTAAAGAGTCACAGCTAGTTAGAGGATAAACTCCCCCAGGTTGGAAAAAAATGTGTCATATGACTAGTAGAGGAATGGTCATTCCCACTTTCTGTGATCAGAAGGCTTCACATAGGAGCTGAAGGAGGGAAGGAGGAAGGGGTAGGATAAGACCTGGGGTGAAGGGAGGGGAGGGCTTGTTAAAAAAGGGAAAAAGCAAACAACCAGGGCAGAGAAGCCCTCCATCCTGTGAGCTCCCGACAGACACCCTGACTAGTGTGGCTTACTTGTGTTTATGCCTGAGTCCCTGTATTGTCAACAACAGAAAGACAAACCCACCACCCAACTCCTCTGTCCTGTGTGCAGCCCAAGGGTGAAAGCACTATGAGAACCGACAATGAAAGAATGAGTAGATGGGTGGAGGGGTGTGTTTAAGAGAAGGGTCAGGAAATAAGTCTTTTTTCAATTGAGGGCTATTGAGCAGACTTAAATAGGACACTATGCTGGAATGCAGGGCAGTGGGGCAAAGGACAGAAAAGGTAGCCTAACATCTTCCATGTGAAGGCTGTGTTTGGACTTGAACCTGCAGCTAATGGGGAGGGTGGGGATCAAAAGTTTTGCAAAGCTGAATCTGACAAGTGAGTGCAGGAAGAACTGGAGGAAGAGGGCAAGGGCAGGGAGAACCCTGCTCTGCTGCCCTCTTGGTTAGAATAAAGGCCCCAGCAAGCACGGGGCTACAGGCAGAGACCTACTGGAACACGGGTGACTGTGGCCCCCCACACCCACCTCCTGTCCTCTCGGTGCTCGAAGTACCCCCTTCCCCGGTTTTCTTCGTAAGGCCTCTTGCGACTCTGGAATTGTTGTCGGTCTGCCTTGAGCTGAGATGCGTCAGGGGGAAGGAAGCTGGTGGGTGGTTCTTGCTTCATCTCTGTCTTCACTTCCACTGTCGGGACAATTCCAGATGGTCAAGACACTCGAAAACTCCTCAGTTATCAGTTTTCTGGGTCCCTTTACCTGAGGAGATGTTGCCAGGATCCTGACTATAGTGATGAAGGGCTGGATGCAGGAGGCTTGCTGGGTTCAGTGGAAGCCTGCTGAGGGAGCTCGAAAGCTGTACTGGAGAATGGGTTAGGACAAAGGGAGGCTGCGGATGGCCAGCCAGGCACATCAGTACTGGCAGTTGATGAGGTTATCTGACAGATGTCAGATAACTCTCGGGCTTCATGGGGAGGCAGACGGGTTTTCAGCAATAAATTAAGGACTAGCTCTAAGGGCCAACCTAAAAGTGGCGTGCCTGCCTTTGGCTACTTTGCCAAAGAGCTCATGAAAGTTGGCAATGACTTTAGTCTGTACCCACTGGGAGGGAACCCTGAAGGACTTCTAAGACCCCTTTAAACTGAGATTCCACAAGCCTACCTTCTCCAATTTCTCCTCCCAAAGAATCTCTCCACCTTAGTTCTTACAAACCTTCTTCAGTCTTACAAGGAGGGGAAAAGGTCAAATCAACAGCATATTCTCATCCTGCAGCTACCTCCACTGGCTTTAATCACTCTACCACAAAGCCCAGAATCACTCCGGGAGGGAGGGTCTTCACTTAAGCCAGCACACAGGTGCGATGGCCTCGGTGAATCACACTACGAATAGGAAGTCAGGATGGGAAAACACACTGCGGACGACAGGGATGTGGTCTCAGGCAGACTCCAAGAATCAGTGCCTAACCGAGAGCAAACTGTGGGGTCAGGCTAACCTCACTGCTCCCACGGTACCTACACCCGATGCTATGGATCCCTTAGATCTGCTCATCTCAGTACTCAACCCAAGACCACTCAGTACTCAACCCAAGTACTCAACCCAAAGTTGGCCACTGCCAACTTTGGCATGCAGACCATATTTCTCAGAGAAGTTCTCCAAGATAGGGACAGTGCTCACCCACCTGAAGAGGGCCTCCCAGCACAGCGCTGAGCTCATAGGAGGCCCTGATAAGTGTCCGTTGATAATAGCACAGGAAACATTTTTCTTGGGCCAAATGATCCCACAAGTCTCACAGAGCTTGACATAAATCTGCAGTTTAACCTACATTTATTAAAATCCTAACCGACCCATAAGAAACATCTGGGGATTTCACTTTGTGTATGAACCAGAATGGAACTAGAGAGAATCAACTAGATTCACTAAGAAAAGGCACTAGGGCCACAATGCAGTGAAAGGAGCATAAGGCTAGGAGTCAGTCCAGGCTCTGTCATCACTCAAGAGTGGGACCCAAACAGTGGGACACAGTGGTGAGGAATGCAGTACCCTAGGAGCCAGTTTCTCAGGTTCCAACCCCAGCTCTGCCATCAGAGAAGCCACCTCTCCAGTGGACACAACAGGGAGAGAACTAGATGACATCTGTGTTCCCTAAACTGGCATTAATGAAGAACTTTGTTGTGCAAAGGCATATTCCCATGTTTAGGAAATCCTGGGTTTAACCCACACGACAGAGCTTGTTCTCAATCCAGGACTTCACAGAGCTTTTAATGCTCTCATGGGCACAGCAACTCTTGAAGAGGTGGCAAAGCATGTGCGGAATTTACAGGTATGTTTAGCCAAGGAACTCTCTTCTGAGAAGTCCCTAGTAACATCTCCTAAGCAATATTTTTCAGAGTATGGGAAAGACCCAACTGGATTTAGAAGGTCCCTTCTGGCTTCCACATTCTAAGATTCTAAGTAAGAACCTTCTGGTCTAAACTCTCCAGGGTGCTGAAACTAACATCTAAAAACATAATCAGGGAAGACTCCGTTCTCCCAACACCTGGGAGAGGGACTAAGTTCTTTCTTTCAGAAGAACCTTGCCAGAGTGACAGAGCCCAAATGAAGGATGAGAAGTCTCTCTGGGAAGACGGGACCTAGGCAGAGGGTAAAGGCCACACATAGAGGATGGGGCAAAAGTGGGTTTACAGTTGTGAACACAAAATAGAGTATATTCTTTTATTAATCACTCTATTATTTTCCATAAGGCAAATGTAAACCTGCTTTTGCCCACCCTGTAGATCCCATTTCCCTCAAAAGAGCTGTACCATGTGTACGTTCCTACCTGGGCGATAGGCCTGCTGCTGCTCCATTTCCAGTGGTCTCCTCTCATAGCCTGACTCATTCTCTTGTTTGATGACCTGCGTCTCATAGAATTGGTTCTGCCTGGTAATATTGTCCATGACATCTTAAAACAAAACAAAACAAAAAAACCCCAGCCAGTTAGAAGGGTCCTTCTTGGGACTAGAGGTGGCTTTTTAACGCTACCCTGGGGACAGATGGTCTGCCAGAGGCTCAAGGGACAACACCTTCAGATGAAAACCTCGCTGGGCAGTCAGTAGCCCTAGCTGCCTGAGGACATGCCCTCTTGACCCTCAAAAGGTTGAAGATCCACCTGTGACTGGGTTCTACAGAATCCCAATATGCAAAACCAACTGAAGCAGAACTGCTCTGGTAGAAGCGAGCAGATGGGAGGATCGGAGAAGGGGCCCAACTTGACCTCGCCCTCTAAGACCCCACTCCAGGGTGGGAGGCTACCACTCTCCATATACACGGGACTCTGCAGAGCAGTTAAAAAACACCAGCCTAGCTATTCTGACAAGCTACACTGCTTACGAAGCTGCCTTCATGGCATAATCTTTAAGATTGTCCAGAGCACCAATCAGTCCTCTGTTCAGCCCAATTCATTATTCCCACCTGCACAGCCAACCCTCTTAAAGATTGTCTTCCACACAACAGCTGAAGATAAGGGGTAACCATCTCAGCTCAAGGGGAAATGGGAGAAAGGAAATAAATTGTTAAGAAAACAGGAATCAATGTAACAGTGGCCTTCAGACTCATTAGAGATAAGTCCTGAAATATTTGGACCTAGGTGGGAAGGGTTCCAGGAAGGTGTCTTGTGGTGCAGGAGGAGCTTGGCTGAAGGGTAGTAAAAATAACAATATTAACTATTCATGGACTGGGTACTACACACCAGACCCTGTGATACAGCTGAGAATAAACTGGCTCCACTGCAGCCTTTCATTTAGAGGCAGACACACATTAAACAAATATTTACACACACACAACTAATTATGATTTTGTTAAGGGCCACAGAGAAGTACCAGGAGCTAAGACGGGGGGACCAGATAAGTAAAGAGAAGTGTTGAGGACAGAGTAAATATTCCTGGGGTTGGGATAACACATGTGGAAACTCAGAGGTGGGACTAAAACCAGAGTACCAAACTTGAAATTCCCTTAAGAAGAACCTTGCAGCCAAACCCAGGAAGAAGTTTGGAAACCTAGGATGAGCAGCAAGCAGGCTCTCCACCCCAGGGGCAAGCTAGGCTAGGAACCTCTAGAGCCCTAAGTGGCTGTGTCAGGACCAGTAAGGCAGAACCACAGGGAAGGAGAGACTATTTTGCCATTTGCTAACTGACTGGATCTTTTCTCAGAGGACAAATACATCTGGGCACAGACTAGGTGCAGCCCAAAGGGAGGAGAGTTACTGAGCACATGATCTGCAACAGGTCTGTTTACCAGAGCTGAAGGAAGCGCTGGACGGAGGCATGAAGGGGGCTCAAAGGATTCTGTTGTAGGGGAAAGAGCAGGAAATAAAATAGCTCCTCAATTGTACTACACGGTGCTCTTTCAAACCGTTTTGTTTCTCCCAGATTCCAAGCATAGTACTCTCCCACAAAGCCTCACATCGTTCTTCCCTGTGAATCTCTCCTGGGCCCACAGAGGAAGCCTCACCCACAGGAGCTGTGATTCTGGGGTCCTTCTCCACTCTCTAAAACGTCCACCTCCTAATAACAGGCAGACCCAATGCTAGGCCCCTTAGACATGTGATCTCATTCAAAACTATCCAGTGGGCACTGTTATTAACCCTATTTTATGAACAAGGAGACCAAGGTTCACAGAGGTGACTTTCGCCCAAGTCACGGAGCCATATTCAAAACAAAGTCTGTCTGAGTCTAGAGCCTGTGCTGAAGTATCTCAGTCACTTTCCTGAGACACCTCTGGCCACTAGATCTTCTTCCTAGGCATTCCTGCCAGGGCCTCTCCTGCCCTAAACCTGCACAGTGGGCCACTCACTCCTCCTTCCGTCACAGGTTTCTGCAATGGGAAGTATGCTTCCCAGCACCTGGGTCCTGGACAATCCCCAGGCCACCTTCCACCCCAAATCTACACTCAAGTTGCCCCCCTCAGGAGATCCCATCTCTTGTGAACAAGAAAGTACCTAACACTAACCCCAAATCTTGCCTCTTCCCTGACCCCCTTGTTCTCCTCATTCCTCCCTTAGTACTAAGGTCCAGGGTGCCCTCTTTTCAGAGAAACCCCACAAACCCTGGATGCCAGAGTCCTTTCTTATTCCTTAACCTCTCTGATGTCTGTTCCCAGGTCCTGCTGGAAAGCCACCTTTTTCTAACTCCAGATTTACTCCCTCCCATCCCAAGATCTTCTCTCTTTATTTAGACAATCACAGATCTACCCTAACTGCTCACTCCCAGCCCCACCTTCTGGGTGATGCAGAAGTTCCCTGGTATCTTTCAGCATCCCTGTCCCCCATTTCTAGGCACACAAACAATGGCTTTGGGGACAAAAGAGCCCTCTCAGGGAGAAGCTCAGCCACAGAAACACTCCCCCCCCAGCACCCCACCCCCCGTTTTCTTTCTGCTTCCACACTGTACACCCCCTCCCCCACATACTAAACCAGCTACACACACCTGTGGGGGACACAAGGATACTGTCCCCCAGAAACTCAAACAACTTCAAACTCCAACTTGTTATCTGCCCTCCCCTACCCACCTGTTTTCCACACTGATAATCCAAGATCACTCAGCAGCAGCCACTGAGTTATTTGTTTTCAGAGCCTTGCCAGCGCTAGACCCCTGGGTCCCTTGTCCAATGAAGCGTCTTCTCCCTTGCCAGCTTCCAGACACCAGGGCTCCCTATGCCTCCTCTGTAAGTCAACCGGAAGGTACCCGGATTCCCCAGCACCAAATGGCCCTGCCACAAGGCTGGCCTTCAGTCCTGGATCTCAGAGTCCCCGAGGCCATCCTCAGACAAATGGGGGTCTCCCACATCCCCTAAATGCTCAACAGCTAAATACCCCGGCACTAAGTACATCAGACCCTCGCCGGCCAGACAGCAGCACCTCCATCTCGCCAACCCATCCCTGTAAGAGATACGAGAAGACTTCCCGTTGCCCCATCTGGCAGCAAACTCCAGGATCCTCCATCCTCAAAACACTCCCATCCCTGGACACCTGGTCATTCCTTCCCCAGCTGTGAAAACTCGGCTCCCAACGCCCAACCCGCAAACTGGGCTAGCACAAACCCTAAGGCCACCCAGCTTCAAACCCTAGGATCACCGTTTCCAAGGCCCTCCTCGGTCCCCCGGAGAAAACCTCTTGTTCTTCCGACTCTCTTCGGCTCCAGAAACCACGGCTTCCGGTCTCTGAGCCCTAGGCTCCAGAATCCTCTACACCCGCCCCCACCCCTGGACTTTCCTCATCTCCCAAACCGAGAGCCCCCACTTCCAGTATCTCCCCTGCACCAAATGCCAGGATCCACCCTCCAGTCGTCCCGAGGCCCGTGTACCCAGATCCTTTTCAGCGGCGGTTAGCGGGATCTGCCAGGCGCCAGACTCCCGCGTCCCACAGCCCTTCCTCCGCCCGGACTCCGGGCTCCCGGCCCCCGCCCCGCGCACTCTCACAGTGTCCGTCCGGCCCCGAGTAGCCGCCAGGCTCCGAGTGCGGCTGCAGCCCCGGCGGCGGCGGCTGCGAGGTCCCCTCCAGGTCGGAGCCCCCCTCGGTCTCGACCTCCTCGTTGTTGTGCCCGGGTCGCCCCTGTTTGGGCTCTTCGGCCTCCAGCGTCTCCTGCAGCCGCTCAGCAAGCTCGGCCTTAAGGCCGCGAGTGTCCAGGCCGCGGCGCTGCAGCTCTTCGCGAAGTTCGTTCACCTTCAGACGGCGCACATCCATGGCCCGGGCCCCCGGGGGCCCCCGATCCCGGCCCGGCCTCCCAGGGCCCTGTCCCCCTTAAACCTTTACTGTCAGAAGGCAAAGGGGGAAGAGGGGGGGGCCCCACTCCAATGGCGGCGGCAACTCAAAATGGCCGCCGCCACCTCCCCCTCCTCCGTGGTTCCATGCTATGCAACAAGGGTGCCAATTGGCCACCGCATGGGGGCAACGGGCGCGGGCTGGAGACTCAGTCAATCAGAGAGTGGCTTTCAAAAGACCGTCAATGAAAGGGCTCGGGAGCTGCCGGGGAGGAAGCGTTGGCCTACGTCGATACAGCGGGCACAGCAGAGGGCGGGAAAAGACGGGAGGCGGAGAGTGCGGTGATTGGGTAGCGGCCGTGCCGTAGGGTCAAATGAGGGAACGGGAGTAAGGACTCGGGCCAACCAGCGATGAGATCCAGAATGAGCGCGTCCCCACTGCCTTTCCTGCGCAGCCTCTACCCCAAACTAGTGTTTCTGTAACACATATCCTGGTTGGTCTAGATCTCCCGCCCCTAGGAGACTAAGCGGGTAAATCCACTGGAACCAATCAAACGGAGTGTGGGCACTCCCTCCTTTCACTATTGCCTTTAGGAAACTGGAAAGAGGTGAATTCACGAAGGGCCCGTCCCCTTGCCGTTAGGGCGGTTTCAAAAACAAAATACCCACCAATCGCTATTATTGTCTTATCTCACTAAAGCTCGTACAGTTTGATCGCTTCAGGAAAAGCTAATCAGATTGGCCATTCTTCAGCGGACGGCCTCACAAATTTTACTGTGGAAGGAGGTATATGAAATAGTTATTAAGTAGACAAATTATTTATCTGGAAGATACTCAGTTGCCCTTATGCAAAAAGCAACCCCTGGACTTCAGAGTCCTGAAGGTTTGATAAGAGACTAGACTAACGGGAGAAAAGTTGTAAAGGAAAACGCACCCTCTCCCCTTAATAGTGCATCTCATAGGACACCTTTTTCCACGATCCTAGCTTGCCCCCGTCTTCCTCTATAGTTGGAATCTTGCGTAGAATAGGCGCTGTGCATGCGACTATAGAGCCTTCCCCTCGGCGAAATTCGCGACTCTATAGCCCCATTCCTCTAAATTGCTATTCAGTATATCTGGATGTTTGACGTCTGTACTGACAAGCTCAAACACACAGGTCGGTAGCTAAGCCTCACGCTACTAAATATAAACGCCAGTTTCACAGTGTCTAACCTTTCACAGTGTCTAACCGTGCACCACCTGTCGCCTCTAACTGAAAGGACACAAAACTTCCCGTAAGGTACACAAACAATATACACATGGAGACGCCGGCTGCCCACTGAGCCCTACTTTAAACTCACAAAAACACACACACACCACTATGAAGACAAAGACACATACAACACAGATAAATAAATGACCGTGAGATCATCACATGCATTAATCCAGGGGACAATACACCGAACTGCAGTGTAGGTGCGCCTACTAAAGTGTGCACGGGCAGGCGGCATCAAATGATAGACACACAGGGTAGTTACACAACAAGCTTACACTACGGCAACCTAGATACACAGCACCCACTCAGAAGCGGGACAGACACTCACGTGGGCCCGGAGGTTCCAGTCCAGACACCCCGCCCCTCGCCCACGTCCGACTTCCTCTCTCCTCCCAGCTTCCCACAATGATTTATCCTAAAAAAGTTTGTGGCCCGGATTGAACTGTTCTCAGTTCTCAGGAGCCGCCACCGGGGGGCGCCCGGGCGCTGCCACATCTGGTGCGGGACACACCCAGGAGTGCCAAACACAGTGTGGGCTTGTCTTGGCAGTTACTTTGCGGGCCGGGATTATCGGGGGTGTTCTGTGCCTGTGTTTCTATGTGAATCTGAACGTTTGGGTTTGTGAGTACCTGTTGCAATCTATATGTCTCTGAGTATTCGTGTAACTGTCTATTTGTGTTACTCTACTTTCTTCCTGTTCCTGGTTAATATCCGCCTGTGTACATGTTCGTATCTATAATTTTGTGTATGTTACTCTGTGCATCTGAATTTTAGTGTCTCAGTATTTGTGACTAGGTGTGCCTGAGTATGCCCATGAATTCATGTTTGCTACTTTAGAGGAAGGGTGTCTCTGTGTGATCCTGTATTATTTATTTGCCTATTCCTCAGTAGGGGTTTGGAGAGTCTGCATTTCTTTGCTTGTGTTACTTTTTGTCTATGTGTATGTTCATTTCTACCTTCTTTATAGAGGGGAGAACTCCTACACCCCATCAAACCCTTCTTTTTACTGATGGGGAAACTGAGTTGCCAGAGAGACCACATGACTACTGAGTTGAGACAAGAACAGGCATAAGTGTGTTTACAAAGTTTTATGTGATCTAAGCCCCTTTGGAGGCACCAGAGTCCACACTCTGTACACGGGGTATGAGGGACTGGCTCAGGGGGGCAGCATGGCCCAAAAGGAGAAAGATTGTCCCCTGGGGAAGGGAGACATCCCTAATGCATTGCACAGGCTTCAGGGGAGCACACCCCCACATGAGGGTAGGAGGAAGCAGAGGTGGCTCGGGGAGGGTCACACAGAAGAATATAAAGTTAGAACCTTGGGAACTTGGAGTTCTAGACCTATAGACCTTTAAAATCTTACAGCATTTGAATTTTAAAACTAGAGTGCTTAGAATCTTAAGATCTAGAATTGTGGATTCTTGCACCCTTAACTAAAATCATAGAAAGGTAAAATGCAGCATAGAACCTAAAGGTGTCCAACATTAGAAGTGATTAGAACTTTGGTATCTCGTTAGTCACAACTAACTGTAGAGTCTTATCCCTTAGATGCTGAGGATCCAGAATCTTGGACCCATAGAATGTGGAATGCCTCAGAATATGGAAGTGAACATTAGAATCTTACAGTTTAATAATCTGGAACTTGGAAGCATATGATCTTGAATCTTAGGCACAGAGGCTCTAGGTTCTTAGATTAAGCCTTAGAACATCCCCTTAGAACTTTTCTAAGTTCTGTAGATTCTCAGAACTTTTGAATTGCAGACTCTAGAATCTTAGACCTTTAGAATCTAGAGTCTCATAACAAGAGCTTCGAGGATCATAAAGCCTTAGACCCTATAATTGACCATCATTATTATCTTAGAACTTGAAAAGATAATATTTTGAAGCTTTGTGCTCTAGAGTCTAGAGTCAGTCAAAGGATTTATACTCTAAGAGGCTTAGAACATCAAAGTTTAGAACCTCCATGTTTAGAATTGTAGAATTTAAAGCGTCCATGTTTGGAATTGTAGAATTTTAGAATCTAGAATCTTCTACCCTAAGGAAAATAAAATCTAGCATTGCAGATTCTTAGTGCCTAGCCCTAGAATCTTAGAACTTTAAAACCCCCACACTTACAGGTTTTACCAAGAATCTTAAAACCAGAAAAGTCTAGTGCCATAGAATCTCACAGCTTTACAAGAGAGGTCTTAGAACTTCCATGTCTAGAACCTTAGCATTTTAGAATTTAAGACTTTGGAATTTCTGGCCCTTAGAACCACAGACTCATAGCATCTTTGAAACCTAGAACCTAAACTCTTTAAACCTTAGAAGCCAGCATCTTGGAATGTAAGACCTAGGAGGACCCTTAGGGATTGTAGTCCAACTCTCAAGGTGTGGAAAGGGAGAGGATCTGTGTGGGGTGGAAGTGGAACTGGCAGGACAGGAGGGCTGCAGGTGGAAGTAAGGCCTGGAATGAGAATGTGGGGGGGGTCCCCCAGTGGCAGTGCCTAGCTTGGGTCCTGAGAGAAAGTCTCAGTTGGAGGGTTGTCTCAGGCTCCATCCTCCTGCCCTGGGGGTGCTGGGGAGCCCCTGTCAGCAGGCAGGGTGGGGCCAGGGGCTGTGGAAGGGCAGAGGACATAGCGTCCAGCAGGATGGACCTCAGCTGCAGTGAGGCAGCTGCAGGAATCCTTAGGATCGGGCTGAGTTGGGAGGTCAGCTCCTCCAGCAGCTCCAGGTGGTTCAGCGTGACTCCCACCCTCATCCATGTTGACATAGAGGATTTCGTCAGGCTCCTGGGCAGTGGGCAGGGCCTTCAGCGTGTTCTCCAGATCTTCCCGCAGCTCTGCAAAACTCGGCCGGTCCTGGGGGTTTAGCTCCCAGCACCGGGACATCAGGGCATACCTAGGACAGCAAAGTGAGGGGTGGGAGACTGAGCAGGGGCTTAGAAGGGGAGTATTCTGGGAGTTTGGGGGCAAATCGAGGATACTCAGGGAACCAAGGACATTTCATGAGACTGGAGGAAACTATAGCAGTTGGGGGGCATAAAGGGGACTGAGAAATTCCCCAGAGTTACTGAGGGGTTCCTGGGACACTCGGGGGCTGAAAAGGGTCTTGGGGAACCTCTCTGGGTATAGGGTGGTGGTCTGGTGAGGATTTGCTAGAGCAGAGCTTTTCAATATGGCTCTCCAGAACAGACTGGTATCAAAGATTTGTAAGCTGGGTTGGTTTAAAATACGTGCTCATTCTTTGACATTCCTCTCTTCAAAAGATGGAGCCTAGCCCTGGCCAGTGTGGCTCAGTTGGTTGGAGCATCGTTCTGTACATGGAAAGGTCATGGGTTCCATTCTCAGTCAGGGCACATGCCTAGGTTGCTGGTTCGATCCCTGGTAGGGGAGCCTACAGGAGGCAACCAATGATGTTTCTCTCGCACATCAATGTTTCTCTCTGTGTCTGTCTCTCTCCACCCCCTCTCCCTTCCTTTCTCTCTCTCTAAAAATCAGTGAAAAAAAATGTCCTCAGGTGAGGATAAAAAAAAAAAGATGGAGCCTAATTGTTCTCCCTTTGAGTGTGGGCTAGACCTCTCGACTCGATTCTGACTCAGCAGCTGTGGTGAGGTGTGTGTGACTTCTGAGACTGTAAAAGGAACTGTGGTTTCCTCCTAGCTCTTTCTCTTAGAATGCTCACCTGGGGGAGGCCAGCCCCCATGCAGTGAGGAAGCTCAAGCAGTACTACGGTGGGGTCTATGTAGCAAGGAACTGAGGCCTTCTCCCATGGCCACATGAGCGAACCACCTTGAAAACGATCTCTAGTCCCAGTCTTCAGATGGCTGCAGCCTCATCTTGACTCCAGTGTCATTAGAAACCCTGACTGAGAATCGCCCTGAATCCTGGCTTTAGCCTCATGAGAAACCCTAATTCAGAATCACCCTGCTAAGCTGTTCCCAGACTCAGACCTTCAGAAACTGTGAGGTAATAAATGCTTATTGTTTTAAGCTACTGGATTTGGGGGTCTAGATAACTAATACACCAGCTCAGCAGCCTTCGGCAGGTGATTTACCTCTCGGTGGGCCTTAGTTTCTTCACCTGAAAATGGGAATAATAATGGTACCAACCTACCTCACATGGCCATTGTAACGACCAAATGAATGAATACATGCAAAGTACCCAATACAGTGCCTTCTAGTAAGTTCTACAGAAACATTAGCTATTATTCTTACTCCCTGTGCTCCTGGAAACTCAAGGAGGACTTGGGGAGTCTGCAGCCCCAGGCTGGCCTCTTTGACCCAGCAACATCATCTCCTTACCCCCTGAGTACTGGATAAACGTTCTGCTCTTCTGGGTGTCAAGAGATGACAAAGTTTGATAAGCACTATCCCAAAGGAGCCTGAGAACTTCTCAGAGGAGATCTGAGAGTTTGGAGAAGCTCAATATAACAACAAGAAGGGTTTCACGGAGGGTCCTGGGTGTTGCAGAGCATGTGGAAAAGCATGGGGGCTCAGGAGTTTGGGGTGGATTATAATTCTGTGAGAGTGGGGGGCTCAGAGGCAGGGCCCCCCAGGAAGGTTGTGTAGTTATTCCTTGCTCATGCGTCACTGGCTGAGGAGGCTGATCCAGCCAGTAGTGCACACACAAGGCAGAGGAGGAAAGCGTGCCTGTTGCTGATTCATACCCTCTCACACCCTTTGTTAATTCACACGGTGGTGAGCAGGCAGGTGGCCTCCTCAACCGTCTCAGGGATTCTGCACAGGTTTTAGAGGGTTCTGGACATATTGGGGCCAGGTGGGGTGCTCAAGGTTTTGGAATGAAATCTGGGATTGGGTGGGGTTGGGGGGGTCCCAAGGGTCCTCACAGTCCATCCAGACAGTCCACAGGCTGCTTCAGGCGGTTTCCCTGGCGCAGATAGTCGTAAATCTCACTGTTCTCCACGCCGGGGTATGGGGTCTGGCCCCGGGTGGCGATTTCCCACATTGTCACCCCAAAGGACCACTGTGGAGGGCAGAGGGGAGAGAATTAAAGTGTTTCTCTTGCACAAAGACACCTCCCAACACACATTCATGTGCACATTGAGGTAACTTTTGTGTACACACAGACTTGCTCACCCAGGCACACATTTACGCATTTAATGGACACGTGGTCTCCTGTGTCACCCTCCACACTCTGGCTCCTAACCCACACTGTCCACACGTGCCACGCAGAGCCTGCCACCATGCACACATGGCCTGCACATATCCGGGGCACGTCCACACCACTGTTCACAGCCACCCACCACACCCCAGGGAGGGGAGCCCACGAGGACAGGCCCCGTGAGCCCAGATGCGGTGTGAGATGATCGGGCTGCACCATCCTGCTGCTCCCCCCTCTGTCAGAGGCGCACATACCACATCGCTCTTGCTGGTGTAGACACGGTCAGCCAGGCTCTCGATGGCGATCCACTTGACTGGCATCTTGGCAATGCGTCCCTGGCGGTAGTAGTCACCATTGTAGATCTTCTTGGAGAGTCCAAAGTCCGCCACACACACGGACATGTTCTCGTTCAGCCTGCCAGGGTTGGGGAGGGGAACAGGGTCACAGCACATGGCATCCGCTCCCTCCACCGGGAAGCCTGCCTTCTCTCTCAGGCAGATCTCTATCTCCCACCCTGGCTCCTGTTCGGGGCCTGAGGTCTGTCTCCCTCCCTCACCCCAGAGGCAGGGGGAACTGTGTTACTTCTTGTTTCCTCCATATAATGAGGGCAGGACAAAAAGCTACTGAGGGCCTTCCCAGCTCTGGCTTTTTGCCAGATTCTAAGGCCCTTCATAAGCTCCTTGGGTTTGGTTCCTTGATATAAAAACAAAACAAAACTGTTTTCTTGATGTATAATATATGTACAGAAACATGCACACATCTTTAGTGAACAGCTTACTGAATTTTCACAAACACACCATGGAACCTGTACCTAGATTAAGAAACAGGATATTGTGGGACATCCATACAAGGAATATTACACAGCAAAGAAAAAGAACAAACTACTGATACATACACACTACACGGACTTATCTCAAAAACATCATGCTGAGCAAAGGAAGCCAGACACGAAGGTCTACAAGTTTCACAATTCCATTCATATGACATTTAAGAACATGTAACAGAAGCTGGTGTGACAGAAGTCCAGAAGAGTGGTTATCCCTTGTATCTCTTAGGGACAGCTACTGGGAAGGGCATTAGGGAGCCTGCTGGGGCCCAGAAGTGTTCTTTATGTTGATCCAGTGGTGGCTGTTTAATGGGTCCACAGACATGTAAATATTCATTGAGCTGCACACGTCAGATGTGTATATTTTTGTATCTAAAATATACATTTTTTGAAGAAGGAAACTTTATTCAAATGCAAACAGCTCAATTGTGTACATCAATTTGTTTTTAAGTCTCACCTGAGGATATATTTACTGATTTGAGAGAGAGAGAGATCAATGTGAGAGAGAGACATTGGTTGCCTCCCATCTGTACCTCAACCCAGATATGTGCCCTGACTGGGCACTGAACCCACAACTTTTGGTTTACGGGATGACACTCCAACCAACTGAGGCACCCAGCCAGGGTTATATGTAGATTTTTTTAAGTATGAAAAAGAAAGAAACACATTACCAGTGCTCCCTTCCTGTGACTAGCTCTCTAAGGGTAACCATGATCTTCACTCCTAACAGCACGGATCATTTTTTTCCCTTGTTTTGTGCTTTATATAGATAGAAGATTCCCTGATTCTTACATCTAAGTTTCTGAGATTCAATTTTTTTAAGAGTTGGTGGTTTCTAGCTAGCGTGACGGGCTTTGGGCAATGACCAATTAGAAGAGACCCCAGAGGCCCCTGATAGACCAGGAGTTAATCTGCAGATGGCCCAGGGGAGCTCCGAGGATCACGGCAGGGGTGGAGAGGGATGGTGGTCAGGCATCTGGGCTACCGGCTGTGGAGCATGTGGATGGCTTGTGGTATGGCCAGCTGCCGACTAGGTAAGGAAGCAGTTCAATATTTTAACTTAAAAGTTACAGGTGCACCACAATTTTCATTCTGATTTTCAGGGTCATTGTTACATTGAGAGCTTGATTTGGATCAGCCCAAGTTATAGAAATAAAGGAATTTCCATTGTGATTGAGTCCGTTCAGGCTTTCAGACCTACTTTCCCCTTAACAGGAAATACAGGGAACAGAGGAACGAGGCAAATGCCATCACCAGGAAACACACATCCTATATACAGGACATCTTAAAAGACAACCAGCCTGGTCAATTCCAAAAGAATATGTCGTAAAACTACAAACAGGTGGTGGTGAGGAGGCTATGCTAGCTTAAAAGAAACCCAAGGGGCATACTGACCAAATGCAATGTGGGGACCTTGAATAGAGTCCTGATTCAGGGGGAAAATAGCCCTAAAGATATTTCAGAAGACAGCTGGAAGAATGTGAATAGGGATTGGATATTAGGTTAGGTTAAGGAATTATTGATAATTCTAGGTGTGATAACAGAATTGTGATTATTTAGGCTTAATTCCTTGTTCTTAGGCGATGCCTACTGAAGATTTAGGGATGAAGTGCCACCATTGTGGCAACTTACTTTCAAATGGTTAAGGGGGGGAAAGGCAGAGAAGAGAGGAGAATCTCTACAAGGAGGGTATATGGGTGTTTGCTGTACAGTTCTTTAGAGTTTTCTGTAGGTTTGCATTTTTTAAAATAAAAAGGGGGAATAAAGAAATTTTCATATTTCTGAGAGTTGTGAATATTTACATACTTTGTAGAAGATTCTCTGATTCTCTAGCTCCAATTTCTGTGAGTCCAACATTGTAATGAGCCTCATATTCTAAGCCTGTGTTTACACCCATGTGCACACGCGTCCATTGATTTGCTGGGAGTGGGGGCCAATCTCCTTATGCAACATAGCTCCTCCCAAGGGCAGCCCCAGGCAAGACACTCAGAGTGGAGGGGGACAGGGATGAAGTTTAACTGTCACCACTCTCGTTGGTCACTTCGGCCCCTTTGTTCACCTCATGCTGCCCATTGAACCCACTCTCTTGCTTCTTTTCTCCCCGCATTCAAAGACCCCTTTAAGATGTCAGTTCATGGCCCACCTCCTCCAGGAAGCCTTCCCCAACCTCTTCACTCACCTCTCTATTCCAGTCCTGACTTCTGACCTGCACCAGGGGTATGTGTGTGTCTAGCCCCCTCTTCCATCCTGGACAGGAGGGAAGGAGCTCCCTGAAGGGGCAAGGCGTGTCCCTGGAAGGCTCAATACTCACATGCAATTCCTAGCAGCCAGGTCCCGATGTATGAATCTCTTGGTACTCAAATACTCCATGCCACTGGCAATGTCTGCCATGAACTTCACCAGCATCTGAGTGGGCAGAAACTGGGAGGGGTGGGGCAGGGCAGGAGTGGGCGGAGCAGAGGTCAGCAGAATCCCCAAGATCCATCCCTTCTCCCTTCCTGTGTGTGCCTAGCTCTGCCCAGCAACGGTTTCCCATGACTCCAAGAATTAAATTTAACCCTTTTCAACAAGACCCTACATAATCCCATCCTGCCTTCCTCTGTAACTCAGTCTTTTACCAGTCTTGCCCTCGATATACGTTCTTCCCAGGTGCCTCCTTTCTGGTCTTCAAACAAATCATGCTTCTCCCCGGCACTGAACATTTGCCGATGCTGTTCCCTCCAGGGTTGCTTCCTCCTAGATCTCCTCACCTCCCACCAGCTGGCTCCTCCTTCAAGGTTACCTCCTTAGTCAGACCTCTTTGTCCATCCAAACTAATTGTCTGGCCTCCTATCATTCATCCTACTCTGTAATTCCTTATAGCACTCAAATTACCTTATTTAATTGTTAACTTGTTTACTGATGCCCCCCTGCCCCAGCACACAGCTCCATGAGAGCCAGTTGTTGGTCACCGTCATCTTCCCAGTATCTGAGTAGCACCAGGTACCTGGTAGATGCTCAATTAATACTTGTAGACTAGACAATTAAATGCCCCTTACCACTGGCTGGTCCCCAAGTCGAGAATAGAGAAGGAAGCTGTGTAGGTCTCCGTGTTTCATGAAAGGTAAGATGACCACAGGTGCTGGAAAGCCTTCTAGTTCAGAACCCTGGAAACAGACACCTGAGCCCCCCAGGCAGCCCTGTCACTGCAGCTGGACAGAAAGGGAAGCCGACCCTTGCCCAGCTCTGTGTGTCCCCCTCCCCAAAATCTGGCCTCCAAATTGTTTGGGGGGCAGGAGCGGCAAGGACCAAGCTTCAGAGAAGCAATTTCTAGCACTGTTCCCGGGAATGTTTCCCCAGCCCTCCTGAGGACCTCAGCTATTTCTGGGAAAGGTCAGAGGTCACATTCCAAGCTGAGGAGAGAAGGAGGGGAGAGCTTGCTGACTCTGAGGGAGGGGGGAGCAGGGAGCCTGGAGGTTTGATCTTTTCAGTGCCAGAGGGGTCCTCCCTCTAATGTTGCTTCCACATGGCCGCTAGGCCCCCCAAAATCAACCTCTCCTCACCGATGAGCCTCATGACATTTGGGTGGTCAAATTCCTTCATGCAGACAGCTTCACTCAGGAAATCCTCTAGCTCTGACCTTGTGCAGATGGCAACTTGGGGGAGAAAGGAAGCGGGGTAAGAAGGAGGGGATAGGAAGGAAAGGGGGGAGGAGAGTATGCCCCCCTCCTTCTTCACCATTGTCATCATCATCATCATCATCTTCTTCTTCAACAAACATGACTGCTAAATGCCAGGTGTTATACTCGGTTCTTTACATATATTAACTCATTTAATCCTCTGAGGTGTTCTTATTGTTTTCTCCATTTCAAAGACTGGGAAACCAAGCACAGAAGGTTAAGGAACCTGCCTGAAGGCACGCGCAGCTTGCAAGTGGAACAGGCAGAATTTAAAGTCAGGTTGAATCCTCCAGGTCCATGTGCACCCACTACAATAACCACAACAGGCTGAGTCCCAGCACATTTCCAACAGCCATGAAGGAGGGGAAGGGCAGCTGAGTTTTCCTGTTTTACAGCTCAGGACAGTGGCTCACAGAGGCAAAGTGACTTGCCCAAGGCCGTACAGCTGGGATTGAAACCCAGGTTGAGAACATAACCTGGTATATAGGAGGTGCTCAACTATGAATAAGTGAGCCCTGGCTGGTGTGGCTCAGTGGATTGAGCATCTGCCTGCAAACCAAAAGTCGCCAGTTTGACTTCTCAGTCAGGGTGTGTGCCTGAGTTGTGGGCCAGTCCCCAGCTAGGGGTGTGCAAGCAAGCAACAGATCCATGTTTCTCTCCTTCTCTTTCTCCCTCCCTTCTCCTCTCTCTGAAAATTAATAAAGAAAATATTTTTTAAAAAATGAATAAGTGAGTGAGTAACTGAGTGATGGCTCCATAATCCAAGCTTTTAGCCCCTGTGATTCAGAAAGGGTTGTTCCTCCCTCACCTCCAGCCCCAGCCTGACCCTGGATGCTTTTTCCCTGTGTGGAAAGTACTACTTGCCGTGGACTTCCTGTGCTGTGTGACCTTGGGCTGGCTCCCACCTTCTCTGATGATATAAATAATATAGGCACAGACCATGTTAACGGCGTGTGCTACGTTCTACCCCAGGATTAACGCTTTGCCTCGCAACATCCTAGGAGGCAGGGCCATTGTGATTCCGTTTTCACGTGAGGAGTGGAAGGCTCAGAGGGATAGTCACTTGCCCGCGACAACAGCTGGTAAATGACAAAGCCAGTTGTACCCCATTTCAGACCTTTCCCGCTCTGCTATGTATCACAGGGGGCTGGTCTCCAAAAACGACATTTCCAGGCTCCCTTTCCTGCTGGCTTCCTGTTGGAGTTTGCCAGTGGGAGGCCCTAATGGGAGCCTGGCAGGTGGGGGGTGGAGGGGAGAAGCCAGGGTACTTCACCGCGTCTGTTTCTGCTTCCAGTATTGTGTGCTGGTGGCTGGGTCTCCTTTGTGCTTCAAGCTCCCACAAGGTTGCTCTAACTCTGTGATTCCCATATCCTGCCGGGCATCCCTAGGCATGGGGTCTGGTGACACCACTTCCTCTCTCTGCCCTTCAGGCCCAGAGCTGGAAGTGACTGCTGCTGCTGCTAATCTCCGGGTTGCCTCATTGCTCCTAGGTGTTCCTTCAGTCCTCCCTACACCTTTGCAGTAATCTCCCCATATTAAATTTCTTCCGTTGAAGTGCCTGGCATGGACTTCATTTCCTGCCTGGAAACATGGAGGTTCTGTGGTGGGGCTAATTTGCTGTTAAATTTCTGTTCTTCTGACTCAAGGGCTCAGGGAAAGGGTCTAGACTGGGGGACGGAGTCCCACCGTGTGCACATACTCACTCTTCATTGTCTTCACAGCCACTTTGAGGATGGAGTCATCCTGATTGAGCTGGCCCTCCATCACAGCTCCAAACTCTCCTACAGGGGACCAGAGGGAGACACTGACCTCAGGGAGGCCCATGGGGATGGCATTTCTTGTGGTTGGGTAGGTGCGGGGAAGTGAAGGACGCCAGGGTGCAGGGGGTGTGTATGTGTGCTGGGGGTACTCACCTTCTCCCAAGGTCTTCCCCAGGGCCACCTTGTGCCGGTCCACCATCACGTCCCGCAGCTTCTCCTTCAGCTCCTCGCTGATACCCAGGCTGTTCACTGTGTGGAGAGTGGGGATGGACAGAGCCATGGTGCTGGGCTGACATTCAGGCGCCACTCACCAATGGGCACATACTCGTTGTTAAAATACCGAAATGCTTCTGCATTCATTCAAAATTAGCTAGTGCCCTGAGCACCCCCACTCTAGCTCCTCCTCTAGGCCCCCCATAATCTTCTGCAAGAGGGGCAGCTAAAGAGTGGGAGCCTGTCACATAATCTCACACCAGTGGGCATCCTGAGTGGTCAGCATCCTGCCATATCAGTTGTTAAAAATACATATTAATGTTTTATTGAGGTATATAGTCTACACAAATCATAAGAGAGCAAGCAGCTCGATGAATTTGCACAAACCAACACAACAGTATATGACTAGCACCCAGATAAAGGGCAGACCACGACCTGCCTTCTTGGGGGTAGCCACTTCCCCGATCTCTCTTACCACAGCTCAGCCTTCTCTCTTTGGGGTTGTTACAAACATGCAATCACATATTATGCCCTCTTTTGTGTCCAGCTTCTTTCAACACGATGTCTGTGAGACAGCTGATCGTATTCGCTGTATGTAGTTGCAATGAATTCATTTCCATGTGCCATATAGAAACAGTTCCCAAACTTAGTGGCCTCAGGACCCCTTCACATTCTTAAAATTACTGAGAACTGCAGAGAACTCTTATTTATGTGAGTTATGTATATTGATATTCACTGTGTTCAAAATTAAAATGAATAGGTTTTTGGAACATGGGAATACACGGAAGCACATGCTCCGTCAACCAACAGAGGGATGACATCATCATATATTAGTAAGCTTCTGGAAAACTCCATGGAATCCTTGTGAGGGAATGAGAGTGCAAAAGGGCAAACAGTGTCTTGAAAATAGTTTTGACCTCATGGACCCCCTGCAAAGATCTCGGGGACCCTCAGGGACTGGATCACACTTTGAGAATGGTCGCTGAGTGTGATTCCATTAGATCCGGGTGACCTGCTTGCTTCCTCTTCCTTCTCCTCTTAAATTAATGGTTTTCCCAGACCCTTCCAATATCTCCCTGGGGCCTGGCAGCCCTCTCACTGTGTGCTAGGAAGGGACCCAACTCTGTCCTTTTCTCCCCCTGGATTTAAGTTTCCCTAAATTGAAAGATGAAGGGATTTGACTGGGTGCCCTCTGAGGTCCTTCCGTAGCTGGGACACTCCATCACTCTACAGTCCTCCAACAGAGAGCCCATAGTTTTAAGATTCTATGATTTTCAAGATCTTAAGGCTCTATCATAGTGATCTTATGATTTTTTAGGCCAAGGTCTAGTCTACCTCTCTAACATTCTACGATTTCAACACGCAGCAAAGAGGATGGATGTTAGAGCCAAACTGCCTGGGTGAGAATCCCAGCTTGCCAGATGACAAAGTTTTTTAACCACTCTACGCCACAGTTTCCTAGCCTGGGAAATGGGGGGCAAATAACCTACCTATCTTGCTGTGTTGCTCTGAAGATTAAGTGACATCTGTAGAGCACTTAGAACAGTGCCTGTCACATATGAAGTGCTACGGTTGGCTGTCATTATCAGCATCATAATTATATATATATATATATCATCATCATCATCATCATCACATTATTCTAAGACCCTACTGTGCCAAGATTTGGTCTTCCAAGATTTACTGTGTCTAAGATTCTATTATTATTCTAAGGTTATGTGTGGTTCCATAATTCTGTTGGTCTTAGGGTCTGTGGTTCTAACATCCTAGTATTCCAAGGCCTTCAGAAATGTTTGGTTCACACATGTGCAGAACCCTAAATCTCTACAGTAATTTATCCCCAAACCAGGGCAGGGAGGCATGGGGTTCACTTACAGGTGGCTTCAGTGGTCCGGCGACTGTAGGACTTGCGAACGCGGTACCTGACCACCAGCTCACCCCTCTCCACTGTTGGTTCAAACACCTCTCTGGGGGGGGGGGAGGTGAGGGCAGGGCAGAGCCATGTGAAATCCCATTTTTCCATCAGCAGTGAAAGCAAGCACCATCCCAACCCCAAGCCCTGTCTGCTCTGTCCTCCAGTATTTGCTGAGCATGTCTTGGACTGCTCTGCTACCTTCTTCCTTCCATTCATTCCCCAAACCCTTGCCCTCATTCTAATTCTTGGTGATCTCTCATCCTGCACCAGCCTATTCATGGTCTCCCTGCCTCCAGATTCTCTGCCCTAGTCCACATGAGCCTCCTTACCCATGGAGTTCCTACTCACCCATAGCGTGTCTCCTTCTTCCGCCGGTGGATGAGGAACAAGGCCAAGATGAAGACACAGGCAGCAGCCACAACTACTCCCAGCAGTACATACCACCAGGGCCACGAGAAGGAGGGGGCTGGAGTTTCACTCACTGTCAGGGGCACGGGGGACAGGTCATGCTGAGGCCCTGGGACCATCTCCCTGGGACCCAAAGGGGCGATGTTGGAGGGAGGCAGATGTGGACATATTTGATGAAGCCTGTGATAGGAGTGTTCACATATCTGGGGAAGCTGGGCCGGGCCGGGCAGGGCATGCAATGGATGTGACATGAGTGAGCGTTCCAGTAGGAGTTTGACACTTCTAGGGTGGGTAAGGTCAGTGAAAAGTGGGGTAGACATTTGAGGAGTGTGTGATGAGTGTGAAATGAGTGTGGGATGGGAGTGAGAGACTTGTGCAAAATGGGTTATAATAACACAAGGAGGGCTGGATGAACATGAGATGAGTGGGAGTAAATCACAAGTTGTACAGAAATGTGTGATATGTATGATAATTGTGCAAAGAGGGAGAACTTGGGCATGGAAAAACCGGTGAGTGGGGGAGAGAATGCATGCAATATAAGATTGGTGCATGAAGCACGGGCAACAAATAAGCAAGGACTATGAGGCTCCTGAGGTAAATGACCAAGAAGTATTTTGGGGGAGCATATGAAGACTATGGAAGCACCTTCACAAAGAGAGGATGAGAGTTAATTAAATAAACGTACAAAGGAGTGTGGTGTACATAGGAGTGTGTACAGAGTGCAATGGGTGTTGGAGGAATTGAGGTCATGCAAGTGGGGAGTATTCAAGGAGTTTTAGATACAGGGAGTGGCTTGGGCATCATGCCACAAACCAAAGGGCACTGGTTCTATATCTGGTCAAGGCACATGCCTGGAGTGTGGGTCAGGTTCCAGGTGGGGGCGTGTGAGAGGCAACCCATTGATGATTTTCTCACACATCAATGTTTCCCTCCTTTTCTTCCTCCCTCCCTCCCCACTTCTCTAAAAATAAATAAATAAATAAATAAATAAATAAAATTTAAAAATTAAAAAAATGTGGGAAGGGCAGATAAGGAGCAGAGGATGTGCAAAAAAGTGGGAGTAGGTGTGTAAGAAATGGAGAATGGGTGTGTGTTGAGTGTACTAGGAGTTTGGTGTGGATGTGTGAGAGGGCAAAAATAGGTTAGGATTACCTAGGAGTGAGGGAGTAACATTTAAGGAGTTGGATGAGTGTGTAAGAAGAGTTGTAGAGTGTGGGATAGTGTGGGCTGAAAGTTTTTCAATGTTTGCAATGTGAGGTACGGTGAGTGAGTGTGTAAAAAATGTAGAGTTTGTGAATGAGAAGTGTGGGCATGCATTGAGTTTGGGAGGCGTGTGAAGTGTGAAGGATCATAATGGAATGTGCAGGAAGAGAGGATGCATTAGTGTGAAAGGGTGTGCAAATAAATGCGGGAAGGAATGTGAGAACTATTCAACGACAGTGGGATGAGTTATAAGAGGTGGACTGTAATAGTGCTAGGAGGGTACAGTGAGTATAGGGGGAATGTTTGAGGATTATTGAGAAATATTTGAAAGGGATAAATGTTAGGGGGATAACTCATCTGTTTGTCCATCCGTCCGTCCATGCATCCATCCATCCATCCATCCATCCACTGAGAATCACAATATACTGGGCTATGCCAGGCACCTCCATCAAAGACCACAGAAACGCAAGAAACAGAGGATTAGAGTGATGAATTTGAGAAACATGAAAGGGATGTGCAAAAGCATGTGTGTGGTGATGGGGTCCTCACTGGGTGTGGAAGGGAGGAGAGGGAGTGCGAAAGCCCTTACCCAGCTGGTGCACTGGCTGTCCTTGCCCTGTGAGAAGAGAGGACAGAGGAGGACATGCTCAGGGAGAGCAAGACTGGTGTGACGCAAGTGAGGGTGTGAGGCTCAGTAAGGTTCTGGGTAGGAACGGAGCCTAGATTGAGGTAGCACTGAAAGTTGCAGAGAGCAAGTCAGGGGCATTTGGGAGGCACAAGATCCTTGAGGGTAGTTTGAAGGGGGCTGGCATGGCTTTGGAGTTACCTGGGCGCCAAGGCTCCAGGAACACAGGGAGGCTCCAGGGTCCATCCCCAGAGGCGGTGTAGGCCGCCAAGGACACTGTCAGGTTGGGCACAGTCCTGTCCTCCCGCAGCTCCAGGGTCACCTCCTGCTTTAGCCCTATGTCCATCAGTACCTAGGACATGCAGATGTGGCATCAGGTTCCTAACTCTTAAGCCTTCACCCTTGGACTTAACTCCCCAAACCTTCTGGAAACCTTTTAATCGCCAGCACCTTCTCCCTTCCTCTTCCTGTCCTTCATGCCCATTCCTTTCATCTCCATTTCTCCATCCCCTGCCCGAGAAAGCATCCGCTCCCATAGGACAGGACTTCGTCTCATTCACTGCCGTGTCCTCACGTCCCACAACAGCACTTCGAACACAAGACTTTTGTTGGAGAACTGAATTCTCATCTTTTTGTCCTCATTGCTCCATCCTCCTCTAAATCCCACCCTCTTCCCCACCCTCTCTCTCCACACCAGGGCGGCTGTTTGCACAGACAGTACCTTTGTGCAAATGAGAATAGGCAGCCCTTCCACAAGATGCTATACACCTATCTGCTGTAAAATCACCCTATTAACATATGTGTCTGCTGGACTGCTTTTTACAATGACTCATAAATAACGATGCCCTAATCCTCACCTGGAGTTCTTGGACCTCCCCACAATGTGCTCTCTTAGGCAGAGTGTGATCATGCATTACCCAACCTGCACAACTGTCCACAGCTGCCCTGTCATCTTTCCCCCACTCCCTTCCTCCCCAGCTCCTCCACCCCACCCCAGCCAGCAGCACCCACCTCGGGGGTGTCCTGGCCTCGATAGGCCAGGCGGTACCCTAACAGGGTGCCCTGCAGGGGTGCCACTGGCTCCTGCCAACGCACGATGGCTTGGCTCCCATTCCGCATGGCACTAACGTTCTCGGGGGGGCCCAGGGGCACTGGAGGACAGGAAAGAGGGGAAGTTGGCATCCCTACCTCTCCCTGAACACCCCTGTCCCCAGGAAGTGGAGGCAGGGTGCAAAGGGTGTGTGCGGGGGGCGGGGCAACTCATGCAGGGGTCCCAGAGCAGAAGCATAGCGAGGAGATCTGGGAGAGACGCCAGTGCTGTGCTGAGGAGTGGGGACTGGACAGGAAGGAGAGGGAAGCCACAAGGGTAAATGGGTGAGAAGAGACACTGGCGGTAACACTGATGTGAGCAAAGCCCAGAGGGGCAGCAGGCAACATCTCCCCTCACCAGCTCCTCACCTCCCTCAGGTGTCTCCACAGGAAGCCAATGGGTCCAGAGCGAAGGGCCCTGGCTACTGGCACACGCCAGTCGGATGTGATAAGTGCTGTGAGGACGGAGGCTGTCCAGCCATAGTTGGTGAGGGGGAATGGATGCTTGAAAGGTGAGGGGCTCCTCTGGGGGGTCTGGCTCTCCCAGCTTGATGCCCGCCCCATCGTCTGACAGCATAGCCTAGGGAGAGGAAAAGGGCATGAGGACAGGATAGCCACACAATCACACGAGCAGTCAGACAAGGCCCAGTGGTGGTCCTTGTTATCACACAGCTTCGCAAGGCTGGGTGTATGCATGTGTGTGTATGTATATCACAGCTTCATTCTCATGCTCCATGGGCACCTGCATTTGCAAAGTGAGGAGACCACCCAGCTGCACCATGTGGTTCTCTCATCACTTGCAAAAGCCACCTCTGGCAAGATGTTCCCTGTCTGAGCCTCAGTTTTCTCATCTGTAATATGGGGTACAACAAGGGCTCCCTACTTCTCAGGGTTGACTGGAATGTTGCTTCTAGGTATTTGGAAGAGTGACCATATGTACTGAGTGTTTGCCATCATTAGCATCGTGTGTGTGTGAGAGAGAGAGAGGTTGACTGGCAACAAGTGTCCGACTCCGTCCACCCTGCACAGTGGCACAGGTTGGCATGCCCACATGGTTCCTAGGACCAGCACAGTCAGGACGGCAGGGCCACAGCTGGGGAATACACCCTGTTTTGCACATCATATCAGCATCTAACATTTCTTGAGAGCTAACTGTGTGCCAAGCACCCTGCCAAGTGCATACTTGGGTGAACTCAGTGTCTTCTTACCACCATCCTGTGAAGTCAATTTCTTTATTCATTCCCATTTTACAGATGAGAAAACAAACCCAGAGAAGTTCAGCCACTTGCTCAAAGTCACACGGCCCCCACATGTGGAGATAATACCACCCCGAGGCCTGAGGAGGAGGTGGGCAGATGGTGGATAGCAGGATGCGGGAAGGCTGTCCCCATGCCTGCTCTCTGACCTAGTGACAGACGGGAAGAGGAACCTCTGCTAGGACAAAAGGATGCAGACAGTCAGCTCCCCCGTGCCCACTCCCACTTCTCTTTTCCCTGATGCCTGTGACCCTCCCAACTGAACCCTTAAGCCCCAGCCTATGGACAGCAGGAAGTGAGACCTGCAGAGGGAAGAGGACATATACTTCTGCTTTCCTGTGGACACTGGGTGGGTATGGGGTGGGGGTACAGCTGATGCCTGACCTGACATTTGAGGTCTCCCAGATTGGCCTGGCCTTTGGGATTGAACCCGTTTCATTCTCTTTAGCTGCTGGGGCTGATCATTTCCCCTCCTTGAGCCTCTCAGTTCCTTACCTTGAAAACAGGAAGATTAACAGCCACTACTTTCTAGGGTTAAAATGACAAGTGAATGAGGGGATGAGATTGTCTCCAGGGCATGAAATTGTAGGAAAGACAGCTGCTGTTTAATCAAGCACTGGCTCTAAAGGGTCTCTAAGGAGATAAGGAACATGGTTTGGGTCTAGTGAGACAAGGGTTTTAATCTCACCTCTGCCATTTCCTAGCTGTGACCTTGGGTAAGTTGCTTAACTACTCTGAGCCTTAGTTTCTTCATCTGAAAAATGGGTGTAAACATACACCATACTTCACAAACACACAAGGGGGTGCGCATAAAGCCATAAGACAAGGCCTAACACATAGTTGGCACTCAATGAAAGTTGGCCATTATTAATTATTGTCATCTCCCATCACGAGCACTGTCCCACTGACTTCCAAATCACAGAGAACTTAGAACCAGAACTGGATCTCATATTCAGAGATCTATGTGTTTTTCTTACTCTAGAGCAGAAGCAACTTAGGTGAAGAAGGCTGGGTCTGGCTGGCCCATCTGAGCTGCTGGGCAGTCTTCAGCAGAAATTCCCTGCTCTGACTGGCCCTGAGCCAGGAGATAAGGAGGACCTAGTGGTGACCGAGACAGCCAGGCCCTGCCCTCCCAGGGCCCACAGTCCAGTGGGGAGACAGACTCATCCCCACCCAGTGACAGCCCAGAGTGATCAGGGCTGAGGTGGGAGAAGCAGTGTTGAGGATGCCCAGTGGAGACAGGGATGGCCCTTGGCCTTGCTGTCTCAGGGGTCCCCATTGGCTAGAGTCAAGACCACTAATACTAAAAGAAACTGCAAACAGCTAATAGTTCATTACACGTTTCCTATGTTCCAGATACTCTTTTAAGTTTGTTACTTGAGTTTACTCATTGAATTCTCACAAGTCTTTTAGGTAGGTGCCACCATTATGCCCATTTTATAGACGAGAGAACTGAGGCCCAGAGCAGTTAAGTCACCTGTCCAAGCTCATGCAGTCAGAAGCTGGTGGAGGCAGGATTTGAAGCCAGGACATCTGGTTTAACCCAAAGCTCTACTGCCTCTCAACACACAGATGGCTGGGAAGGGCTGGTTACCCAGGGAGAGGCTGAAGGCTCGTAGGTGTGGGTGGAAGGAGGTCTTAAACTGAAGCTACCAAAATCTGAGTCTCACCTGCAGGATGCAGTGGGTGAGGGGGTAGATGCCGCTCAGGCCTGGGGTCCAAGCCACTTCCAGCTCTGTGGGCCGGCTGGAAACCAAGTGGAGGTCGTGGGGCCGCTGTGGGAGCACTGCGGAGATGAGAGGAAGGGCTGATCTGGGGGGTCTTTGCCCAGAGCTCCCCAGCCTACCTTCTGGCCCCAGCTCTGACCTTTGACCCCACCCCCACACCACCCACACCCAGCTCCCAACTCCCTTTTCCATCACCTGTGATAATGGCCGTTCGGGATGTGGTGACTCCCTTGGCGTTATAGGCCTCACAGGAGAAAGAAGATGTCTTGTTCAGACCTGGGGAGTCATATGAGGGCGGGGACCAGTGTCAGAGAGGGAGGCAGGCTCTTGGGCCCTGTTGGCCAACCCCTTAGCATGCCTGTCCTGACAGGGTCAGTCCAGCCCACAGGGCACCTGCTTGGAGGGAGACTATGGGAAGGAGAGGCAATGCGCTGGGAACACAGGCCTCCACCCTGAGGCCCCACCACACAGACACACACACAGGCAGAAACCCACATATGTATACACACAGAAACACACAGAAACCCATACTGATACACACAGAGACAGACACTCATGCACAGAGATGCATATATGTACTCATTCAAACACACAGACACACAGAAACACACTCACACACCAAGACACACATACTCATGCATACACACACAGACACACAGGTGCACGGAGTTACACATAGGCACACACGGAAACACACATACTCATACAGAAGATACCTACGCCGATACATGGTTATACCTACAGACACACAAAGAAACACACTCACACACAGATACACACACATATATAGCCGGACACACTGACACACACATCACATAGACGCAGAAACACAGACATGGTCACAGTGAGCTACACAGACACACACAGAGGCATGTGCATCGCATAGCTACACACCTAAGAAGCAGGCCCTTGTGGAGCCTGTAAATGTGGAGACATTTATTTGTTTATATGTTTGGTTCCTAGCAACCTCACTCCCCCCTGACACCCCGATCACTCACACGCTCATTCAGTCTGCTCTCTGCTCTGGCCACACGGCCACCTGGTGTTACTGGAAGGCACACACTGAGCACATTCCCGACTCAGGAACTTTGTACTTTTGTTCCCTCTGCTTCAAACAGTCTTCCCACAGACAGCCGAGTGGCCCGCTCTCCCCTCCTTCGCATTTGTTCCTTAGATCCACCTAGTCAGCCACTCCGTCCCTGACCACCTTGTTTGAAATTGGATCCTCCCTCCATAGCCAGCCTTCTTCCTGCTTTGCTTTTTCTCTTTGGCTCTTCTCATCACAATGTACTTATTCCCTGCCTGTCGCCTCCACCAGCATGTCGGCTCCAGGAGGGCAGGTGTTTCTGTGAGTCTTGTCCCCTGCTGCGTCCGCTGTGTCTAAGATGGCCTGGCACAGAGCAGGTGCTCTATAAATGCTTGTCGAATGAGTGAATGAATTTATGTGTATACATTTATGTACTGATGAGCGTTTCTGGCTGTGTATGCAGAACGGTGAGCATGCGCAGTTCTGTGGGTGAGTTAATGTATGTGTCATGAATAACAGTTTTGAGTATCTGGGGGTGGGTTGCCTCCCCTCCCCACGGCGGGGATGTTCGGAACACAGGCAGACACACACACATTCACATACAAGTGCAGGGACAGGAAAAGCACAGGCACAGACACACAACACACACAGCCACAGTGCATGCACAGAGGCTCACAGAGAAATGCAGACACATGCCCTGTCTGGGCGGATGGGGTCTCCGGTCTGCATGTGTGACCGCGGGTCTGCGCCTCTGTTTCTGTGTGCGTGTGTGAGCAGCCCTGTGTGTGTGGGTGTCGGGTACTTGCGTGTACCTCTTGTGTTTGTTCTGTGCGTGTGTGCCTGTGTTCCCACCACCATCTACCCGCAGACACAAAGTTTCCTTTCCTTAGTCAGCTCGGGGAGTGGAAGGAGGGAAAGTCGGCTGGCCAGGCCGGAAGGGGTGGGCAGGGAAGCTCCTCAGCTGCAGGGCCCAGTCGCCAGTTCCCAACCAAGGTCAGGTGCTTGCCTGCCAGCCCACAGCCCCCGCATCCCCGCTGCAGGGGTGGGGGCAGGGCAGCCCTGGGCCGATGGGCAGTGGGGCGGGGACTGGGAGCTGGGTCCCCTCCAGCCACCTGGCACGTGGGGGCCCGTCAGGGTCACAGCGCGGGAGCCGGCTCCGCCTGCCAGAGGAGCCCTGGGGCGGGATGGGGTTGTGGAGACCGGTGCTGTTCCGACCGCAGCATTCCTGCCCCGGCGTAAGTGAGTCACCAGGCGCCGCCGCCGCCCCCCCCCCCCCTCGCGGCCCCGTACTTCCGGCCGGCCCTAGGGGTCTCGGCTCAAGATCTCCCTTCCAGGCTCCGGATCGAACACCTTGAAAGAGGAGGAGAGCAGGGCTAAAGGCTCCCCGGGCCCCTTAGCTCCATGCGGCTATCCCTCACAACGGGAGCAGGCCCACTCCAGATGCGCTTTCCAGATGCACGTCCACCTCCCGTCGCTCCTGCTCCTCCCCCTAACCCTGTGCTCTTTCCGAGGGAGTGAGAGGGATGGAAGGAGAGAGGGGGCAGGCTCTGAGTCAGCTCAAGGGACGGATGCACACAAACAGGCTAAAAATTCCTTGATACAGCCCCCCAGCACCACTCAATGAATCACACTTAACACACAAGGACCGTTATTGGCACAAAAACAGAAAACGCAGCACTCAGTAAGCGACACAGGGCTGACGCTGGGGCAAACAAGCAGTGACACAAATACACACTGTCTTACATGGATAAACACACAGGGGTGGACACAGAAACGCAGGGCACAAACACAAACACACAATCAAATGTGCATACACTGACTGCAAACACCTAGCAAGACCAAACACACCCAGGCTGTAGCGGACAGACACACAAACCTCCTGGTGTGTTAAGATGCACACACTGAGCCACAGTCATACATTGAGGCTGACGTGGACAAACAGATACACACCAGAACCCGAAGAAGCTAACATGGACTTGCTCACACACAAACACAGCCAAGCCTTCAAAACACAGCTGGACATACTCAAGATGCTTAAGACAGCTACGGAGATGCAGAGTGATACAAAAACACACTTGCGTAGACAGGCAGGGCTGCGGCAGACACCAAGAGGGGACACGTGCACACAGGATGCACAGGCAGACATCTACATACTGGCTGCTAAGCACCCAATTCTCATTCACTAAGAGGGCACTGGGGCCAGGCTGGTGCACAGGGGCAGGAGGGTGTTGTTACTGCCTGTCGTGAGTCACACACGCTGATACAGGGGGTCCCTGTGACAGAGTCACGCACCCACAGGCTCACCCTGTGACACACACACAGACACCACAGATGTCTGTGGACACAGGCCTGTGTACACACGGACAGCCACAGTCAGTGGAAACACACTGGAAGCACACCAAGTGGTCTGCTGTCCATGGACACATTCTAACTCCACAAGGAAACAGAGACCTGCACCAAGACACACCCCCACAGGTGGACACCTGTCAGCTGACATTGTCACTTCTGTACAGGGAGGTATAGGAAATAGCCACAAAACTCTGCCACCCCTCACTCTGCCATCATCTCGCCTGACACACACACACTCCACCCTCACAGTTCACAGCTGTGAGCACACAAACTTGAAGGACAGACACAGGCCCACGCCGGTACATTTAGTCACACACACACGCGAGCACACAGACGGCCCCTGAGAAACTTGCCGAGACAAACTATGAAGACCCAAACACACAGTGGGACCGATTCTCAAGCTGACTGAGACATACCTAGTGAGACACGCACACACTGAGGCAGCCCAGAAGCTGGCCCTCGCTAAGACACATCCCCACACAAAGGGGTTGATGTTGACAGACGCTGAGACACAGATCCAGAGGGACTCGGAAACACACCCAGAACACCCCCCGCCTCACCGGCCAACACACACACACTAATACACACGCACACAGGTCAGCCCTCACAGCTGCAACGTGAACTGATAAATGTACAGACCCTCTCCCACCTGTGGTCCTCTAATTTCTCCTTGTTCCTGGGATGGAATGGGAGAAGCAGCCTCTTCTCCCTCCCCCTCTCCGGGGTCCTGCCAGGCTGACTCAGGCCTCACAGCCACCGGCCTGAGTCAGCCCTCTGGGGCTGGCATACTCACCACCTCTTCCTTGCACACTCAGGGTCCCCGGAATGCTGGGAATGTGGGCACCTCCCTCCACCCTGGGAGACCCTCAGGCAGGAGTCCCTTCCCCATCCCAGCAGATGCAGAGGTAGGTTGAGGGTGCTGGGAGCTGACACCCTGCAGGGTCCGGCCATCTCCCTTTGACTGACTGAGCCTCCCCCTTCTGTGTTCCTCTCTCTCCTTCCAGTGAGGGGGAACCCCCTCTGCCCATGGTCTCCCAGCACTGCCACTGACCACTAGGTCCTGCCCCATCTTGGGTCACATCTGTGGTCAGTCCCTCTCTGATCTCTGGTTTTCTCTCTCTCTCTGTAACTGTCGTTCTCTGTCTCCCACTTTCTCCTTATTTCTTTGCTTCAGGTTCTGTCCCCATCAGTGGGGCCCTTCAGTGACAGAGTTGGGCAGGATGGGGGAAATGAAGGAAAGGAAGGCACGGTTGATTCTGGTGTGTTGCTTGGGGTCAAGGGCTGACAAAGGGCTATCAGGCCTACATATACTTGGCTTACGGAACAACTCAGAGGAAACGCTGGACAATGAATTCTATTCAGAGACTGGCTGGGGTAGATGGAGGGGGAAAGAACAGAGAGACAGAAGGACACAGAAACAGAGAGCGATGGAAAACAGACGGGAAGAGATGGAGAAAGCAGACAGACAGAAGTGTGGAGATGGGGCAAAGATACAGAGCAAAGACACAAGGACAGAGAGAGACAGAGGACAGAGGGACAGACAGACACTCACAGTGGGGCATGAAGGGCACCCTTGCTCTCCACTCCCATACTGCCAGGGCCTCTGCACTGAGCTGGCCACATTCGTGGACTCACCTGGAACATGAAGTATGTGCTGGGGGGTGTGGCCCGTGGTCGGAGCCAGGGGGACAGCATCCCGGAGCCAGAGTAGGTCCACAGGCTCTGGGGGACCCTGTGCTCGGCAGCTCAGGTTGAAGGGGGTATTGGCGGCAACGGTCCTGTCCTCGGGCTCCTCCAGGAAGTAGGGCAAGCCTGGGTGCAGGGCGGTGGTAGAGGCTGGGGTCCCTCTGAGCACTCCAGGTATCTGATTCGCTGCCTGGCTGTTGGAGGCTGCAGGGTCCTTAACCCTCCTGTCTGTCCCCTCAGGCCTCTACCCCCAGGACACATGATCCCAATATCTGTTTCCCCCAACCTGTGTCAGGCCCCCAGGACATCTAAGCCCCTCATATCTCTACTCCAGAATGTCTGACTTCTCATCCCATTTTACCAACGAGGAAGCAAGACCCCTGAAGATGGGGGAGAGGGTCAAGTCATGCCTCTGACTCCTTATCTGATCCCCGAATGTCCTACTCCGACCATGGCTGACCCCAGGATATCTGACAAATCCCCAAGATGTCTTCCTCCCCAGGGCATATAGGCCCAATAATTTATGGACCCCAGCTTCCCGATTCCCTAAGATCTCTGGCACACGTAGGGTGTATGACCATGGGAGACATCCTGGATCTCCCAGCACCCTCCGGCCCCTTGGGATTCCTGGCCTCCCATGACCTCCGAGCCCAGAGCTCACCCTCCAGCCCGATGTATCCAGGCTGGGACTCGAAGGTCCTTCCTCCGAGGACCACTGCACACTGGTACCATCCCACATCTGAGAGCTGCAGGGATGAGATCCTGACAGGGACAGAGGAGAGACAGAGAGGTTCGGGATCAGAGCTGGACACTTGGTAGGGGGTAATCGGAACTGAAAGAGGGGAGTCTGGACTGGGAACATGTAAAAGCCGAGAAGTGGGCACTTATTAATTCCCTTTACAGAAGAGGAAAGTGAAACCCAAGGCTACATCACATGCTGAAAGCCAAGCCACACAGCCAGCGAGTGGCCAGGCTGGGGTTCCAACCCAGGTGGAGCTCCTGCGGGTGACTTTCCACCCACCATGTGGTGCAGGGGACAGGGGTCGGGAGGAATGTAGGGCTGTGGCTGGTTGGGGAGAGGCTGGTCTGGTCACCTGAGTTGGCTGACCACTTTCCACTCGTCCTGTTCATCTTCGCCCAGAGGCACCTGGATCTGGGTGCTGTCTGCCAGCTCTAGGGCCTGTCCATCTCGAAGCCAGGTCACCTCAGGGGGTTCCCCACGAACCAGAAGCTCACATTGAAGGGTCCTCATGAGTTCCCGGGCACCAGTGATATTCCTTGGGCTTTCCACAAAGGGGTCTGTCTGAGTCTGTGAACCTGCAGGGAGATGGGGAAGAGTTGGCTTAGGAAACCCAACTTCCCTCAAACTCTTCAATTGCACCCCTCCTGGCCTGACTATGGCTGCCAGGACCCTGCCAGGCCTTTAGGCCCACATAGTTATAGAGTGACCTCAGCAGGGCTGGAGGGAGGAGGCTTTGAGGGGAGGATGGAAACCTTCCCAGGGGACTGGGGTCCGGCTTCCATCCTTCATCGTTGGGAAGTAGGCTCAGATCTGGCAGCCTCCCACGCCCTAGCCTGCGCGGCAGGGCCAGCCCTTGCCCCCTGCCTTCTCTTAGGGTCTCCAGAGACTTGACAGGTCAAGCTGGTGGATAGTGGGGAAGAAAAGAGGAGGAAGGGGGTGGGGGGAGAGACAGAGAGAGAGAGAGAGAGAAGAAAGAAGCCAGAGAAAAGTTGAGCATGGGAGTCAGAGACAGAGAGGGACAGAGATCCAGAGAGAGACTGAGGATGAGAAATGAAGAAAGAGGCACCCCAGAGGGGGAGCACTGGGGGGAGAGACACACAGGAGAAAACAGAGGTATTGATAGAGAAACCTAGAGAACAGGGAGAGATAAAGACAGAGACAGGGAGACAGAGAGAGAGACAGAGAGAGAGAGAGAGAGAGAGACAAAGGGAGACCCACAGAGACGGTAGAGCTGCATCCTGAGACAGAACCGGGGCCCCAGAGATGGAGCGGACAGACAGACAATGGTGGGGCAGGGACAAGTGCCTGTGTGTGTGTGTGGGGGGGAGGTGACCATGCTGAGGGTTTTCACCTAGGGGCTCTGACCCTCCCCATCCTGCTGCCTGACTGAGTGCTCCCTTCTGGAACATTCCTTCCCTGGCAGCCCCCATCTCAGCCTCTCTCCCTAGGGACCCCACTCAAGTTCAGCCCCCACTCCTGCCCTCAGCTTCTCCTGGGTGTCTGTCTCTGTGTGCATATCTCTTCCCACCTCTGGCCCTCCTAGTTTCTGTTTCTTAACCCTCTGTTCCTCTCTTGGAGCCCCTTTCTGTTCCCTTGTCCTCTCTGGGCTTGTCTCTGTGCCTCTCTGTCTCCTTCTGCCTTGTCCCAAGAAAATTCCCTGAGCCAACTCGGGACTCATCTCAACACCTGCCACCCATCTCCCCCGCGCCCCCCCCGTCTGCCCCAGCCCCTCCACGGGGGTCCTGCCCCTGAAGGCCCCCATCACTCACCCTCCGGGGCCACGCACCCCCAGCAGCACAGAGCCAGCCACCAGGCCAATGGGACCCTGCCCATCCTCGGGGCACCACGCGATCTCTGCCAAACTTTCCTCAGAAGTTGCTGGGCACACGGCGGGGGAGGGGGCAGGGCCGGGCGGTCCCGGCCCTCCCCCCAGCTCCAGGCTCCCCGGCTTTGGCACTGTCTGCCTGGCACGGGGAGGGCTCCTTGCCGGCTCCACTCGGTGGCCGCCTTCCCCGCTCCCGGGCCTCCTCCTCTCCCTCCCGGACCGCGGCAGCTCTTTCCCCGCCCCTGGCGCCCCCTGCCTCCACCCTCCGGGCTGGGAGCCCAGGGGGGCCACCGGGACTTCGAGGAGTTAACTCGGAGAGGAGAGGACCGGCCCTGTCTTAAAGGGACCCTGGAGGGAGGCTGAGGAGGGGAAGGGGCCCCGGTGGCTTCGCCTTTAAGCCTGGGCCAGCGAGGCGGGGAGGCTGTGTGTCTCTCCACCAGACTCTGGGAACTGTCGCCCTGGGCTCACTTGGTGTCGGGTAAACATTCCTCCCGAACTCCACTCCCTCCGCAGCCTGTGCCGATGCCGCCCTCCTGGCCTCCACCCCCAGCCCAGCCCCAGCTAGGCACTCCTTTCACACTCACAGCTCCTCCTCCTCCCACAAGGACACACACACACACACACACTCAGATGTCATCGACATGCAGAGGCTGGGACAGGAGGAGACACGCAGGGGCACGTTGCCAGCCCACGGGACATACTCAGAAGACAAGCCAGGTCAGGAACTCCATTCCTGGACAAACCTCAGGAACCAGAACCGGGAGGGCACCTGCTGGGTGCACATCACCCTACACTCCTCAGGGCACAGAAACCGGACACCAGTGTATCCTGTGGGTGCGCCCTAGGGGGTGCCTGAAGGCCTGGGTGGGACTCCCAACCCTACCAGGAACTGGTGGTTTTAGCAGTGACTAGTCTCTGGGCCTCAGTTTGTCCATCTGTAAGATGGGAATAAGAATCAAACCTAGTTAGCAGGCCAGAGGGAAGATGCCCTGGTCAGTGTACATGCAGTTCTTTGCACCTGGTGAAGACAGCTGACCAGATGCCCGTGATTGTCTGCATGCCATCTGGTTGCTGCTCTGTGCACTGGCAGAACAGTCCCCCTCTGGCGGGGCTGTGTACACGGGTCCCCGCGGGCCTGGTACCTGTGTGCTGGCTCTGCAGCGCATCCATTTCCTCGCCCCCATGTGTTTTGCATGCGGGGGTCTCTATAAGCCTGTGTGTCTGTGTGGGAGACGGGGAGCTGGGCACCCATCTCTCCGCTTTTGATCTTTCTGTTCGTGTCTTGCTGTCCCTACAGCTCCTCACAAAGTCCTGTCCTTTCAGCCTCCTCATGTCTCTCCCACCTGCCCCTTCTCCCATCCCAGGGTCCGCCCCATCCTTTCCTGCTGGCCCCTTTCCCTGGCCTCCTCCCTGGCCTCCATGCCTCCACTCTTTCCCCCTCCAAACTGTATTCCATCCAGAGGGATGTCTCTGAAATTCACATCTGACCCTGTCCCTTCCCTGCTTGACCTTAGCTCTTTTTTAAAAACTATCTATCTATCATCTATCTAAAGAGAGACAGGAAGGGAGGGAGAGAAATGTCGATGTGCAGGAGCTACACTAATCCAATCAGTTGCCTCTCGAGTGTCCCCAGTTGGGGACTTGGCCCAAAGCCCAGACATGTTCCCCGACCAGGAATTGAACTTGTGACTCCTTGGTTTGCAGGCCGGCTCTCAGTACACTGAGCCACACCAGCCAGGGCTTGACCTTGGCCTTTTATCGCCCTCGGGGTGAGCTCCCAGCTTTCTAGCCTGGCACTCAGGGACTCGTCACCAGCAGCTTCCCTGAGCTGTCTCACTTGTGTCCCATTTCAGTGATGGCCTTAGCATCTACCCTGCCACCCAAACCTGACCCTCAGGGTCTTCTGGGATCCCTCACCCGACAGTAAGTTACCTAGTCCCGTAGAGGACTCAGCTTCACAAATCTCTCTTCCTCCTGACCCTGCCTTCCTCCCCACAACCTCGCCCTGGTCCTGCCCTGCTCTCTGGCCTGGGAGCCCTGCTCTGGCCCCCTCCCCTGTCTCCCAGCCTCCACCCACCCTTCATTTAACCTGCTCCCAGCAAGATGAATGTTTCTCAATCCCAAATCACCCTTCCCCTCCTTTGCCCCAAACTTTCCAAGATAAAACCTCAGACAGACAGCCTGCCTCACATCCCCTCATGTCCACTTGACCCTCTCCTCCCTGTCCCAAGGCTTCTTTCCCTCTCCAGCAAGCCTGCAGATAAGGGGTGGGGGACTGCTGTGTATTCACCCGTGTGACTGTGTCTCCTATCTGTCTCTTCTCCCTGGGCTCTGGGCTCTGGGCTCTGGGAAGGCAGGGACTGGGTCTATCTTGGTCACCATTGCCTTCCCACTACCTTGTAAAAGGCCTGCCATACTTTTTATTGTGGCATTTGTGTGTGGGGGGTTGCAAATGTGTGTAAAGCTCCACCCCCTTGTTTGAGTGTCTTAGGAAGGCCCACCTATCCAGGGCTCATGGACCTGGCTCTGAGCATGGCCAGCGTGATCTGTGTTTGTTCACTCAAGAACAAAGGGCTAACAGTCCTGTTGCCCTTTGCCCCCACCTGCTGCACATGCCTCTGCCCGGTCTGGACGTCCCCTGTCCATTGCGTCACGGCCTGGCCTTTCCCTGTCTAATCTAGGTCCCATTATTTACTCCCAACACTCTTGTCTTCAGCAGCACGCGCGGTTTGTCACGACACAGTAGTCGTCCCTTATCTGCAATTTCACTGTCTGTGTTTCCATGGTCAACTGCCACCCAAAAATATTAAATGAAAAATTCCAGAAATAAACAATTGATACGTTTTAAATTGCACGCTCTTCTGAGTAGAGTGATGAAATCTCATGCGGTCACTGGGGCGTGAATCATCCCTCATCTGGCTTGTCCAGGCCTGCGCGCACTCCCCACCCGTCAGTCACTTAATAGCCTGGGGTATCAGCTCCATTATTGGGAAAAAGGAAGACAGAGAGGGAGAGATCGGAGAGAGACAGACTAGTCACATAACTTTCATTACAGTGTATGTAATGATTGCTCTATCTCATTATTAATTGTTCATCTCTTATTGTGCCTAATTTATAAATTAAACTATCATAGATGTGGATGAGGGGGCACCCATAAAAAACAAAATTATCTTCTGGAGGGTGGGCCTCTTGTAGTACAGGCTTCCCCCACTGGGTGAGTGTTCTAGGAATCCGTCTGTGCCAGTGCACCAGCTGGCGTTGTTGTGAGAGGCTGCATTTGGCTTCGGTAAAATTTTTTTTGAAGACTCTTTCAACTCATTGGATGAATTATGAGCACATCTGCCTATGTTGCACTTGATGTTTAGCAGTTTTGGACCAAAAATGGCATGACCCTCATGACTCACCCTCCCTTACTCACCTGACCTCTCCCTGAGTGACTTTTTTTTTGTTTCCCCAGATAAAAAAATTCCTCATAGGGAAATGTTTTTCAGATGTGGAAGAGGTGAAACAAAAATGGCAGGGGTGCCAAAAGGCCTCAAGATTGATGGGTTCAAATGGTCTTTTGAGCAGTGGAAAAAACCATCTTGACAGGGGCACTGCATCAAATGGAGAATACTTTGAAGGTGACTGAAGTTTAAACATGTAAGAATAAATACACAATTTTTAATAAATACATCCTGGGATTTTGGGGGTCCCCCTGGTTTGTAGAGGAAAAATTACAGTATATATAGGGTTCAGTACTACTGACAGTTTCAGGCACTGACTGAGGGTCTTGGAGCGTATCCGCTGTGGATAAGGGGGGACTGCTGTAGATTCACCAGTGTGACTGTGTCTCATATCTGTCTCTTCTCCCTGGGCTCTGGGCTCTGGGAGGGCAGGGACTGGGTCTGTCTTGGTCACCATTGCCTTCCCACTGCCTTATAAAAGCCCTGCCTTAAACAGCCAATGCACTATTGTGGCATTGGAGGGGGTGGTGCAAATATGTGTAAAGGTCTATCCCCTTGTTTGAGTGTGTTGGGGGGCTCGTGGACCTGGCCCTGAGCATGGCCAGCATAATCTATGTTTGTTCACTCAAGAACTATTTGCTGAGCACTCACAATGTGCTTGCAATTTACTTTCTAATGCATTTAAAAAATGAGATGGACAGGTAGATGGAAATGTTCCCTGCACCAGGGGTTGGGGATTCCACAGTGAGCAAGACAAGGCTCTGGCCCCATGGGGCCCCTATCTCAAGGGGAAGAGAGACAACCCCCAGATAAGTACTTACCAGGATGCAACAAGGGCAGTGAAGAAAAATAAAGCGGGGGAGGGGAGAGCAAAGGGTGGGAGTGCCGTTTTAGTGAGGTCAGGGAAGGCCTCCCTGAGGTTATGATCCAGATCTGAGGTAACTTAGCAAGTGAGTCATGTAAGGAAGGTCTTTCCAGGCACAGGGGGCTGACGGGGCAAGGTCAGACCCATGTGGCTGGAATGAATGGAGGTCAGAGAGAAGGTAAGGTCAGGGAGGACCTTGGTCCGGAGAGAACTTCGGCTCCCAGGCCAGCACTCAGTCCACGGAGCCACACCAGCCAGGGCAGGCTTTCCTTCTTTATGGTTGAATAGTGTTCCATTTTATATATAGACAGTTGACCCTCAAACAACACAGTCTGAACTGTGAGGGCTCACTTATACGCTGACATTTTCTTTCAATAAATACGGTAAAGGTACTTTCTCTTCCTCATGATTCCCTTCATAACATTTTTTCCTCTAATTTATTTTAAGAATAGAGTATATAGTATGTGTCCCATGCAAAATACATGTTAATCAAGTGTTAATGTTATCAGTGAGGTTTCCGATCAACTGTAGGCTATTAGCAGCCAAGTTTTTGGGGAGTCAGTAGTTGTAGGAGGATTTCCACCTGTGTGGGCAGAGGTCGGTGCACTAGAAACCCCTGTGCTGTCTAAGGGTCAACCGTGTGTCATCTTTTCTTTACCCATGCACCTGCTGAGGACACTTAAGTCGCTTCCGTGTCTTGGCTATTGTGCACACAGCTGCCGTGAACAGGGGTGCAGATATCTCTGTGAGGTACTGATTTCTTTCCCTTTAGGCAGATGTCCAAAAGTGAGATTGCTGGGTCATATCGTAATTCTATATTTAATTTTTTTGAAGAATTCCACACTGTTTTTTTGTAGTGGCCGTACCCATGCATATCCCCACCGAGAGGGCACCAGGCCTCCCCACTGGGTGGCTCTGAGCAGGGACAGATCTGAGGTGATTTGATTTTACAGGGCGAGTAGGTGAAACGTTGACTGGAAACTTTCTATCAGAGAGGTCAGAACCTGGACGCCCTGTGTGGGACCATTGTTTATTGTGTAGTGATGCTCCAAGAATGGGCACCTCCAGGTGAGGAGCTCTTGCCAGGATGAACCTGAATCTGACCTAATTCCCAGTTTATAGGGCATCCCTGGGAGTGGAAGGATATCTCAAGTGGCACCACAAAGATGCCATCAGCCAAATCCAAGATATGAAAAACTGTGCAGGGCAAAGGACCCAGTTTCTTCAAGAAATAAGTGGCACACTAAAGGTTAGGGAGTGGTTGAAGATTTAAAGACCTAAGATGCCCTGGCTGGTGTGGCTCAGTGGATGGAGTGCCAGCCTGTGAACCAAAAGGTCACCGGTTTGATTCTCAGTCAGGACACAGGCCTGGATTTCAGGCCAGCTCTCCAGTTGGGGGCGTGCGAGAGGCAATTGATGGGTATGTCTCTGGCACATTGATGTTTCTTTTCCTCTCTCCCTTCCCCTCTCTCCAAATAACATCTTTTAAAAAAGGCCTAAAATGGTTTAAATGAAGGCACTGTGCGGTGAGGCCTTGTCTGAACAAACCCCATTATAAATCACATATGTGAGACTGTCAGGGAGTTGTGACCACCAACACTGCAAAAATGCTCGCTGTGGTAGGTGTGAAAATGGGCATTGGGGCTGCAACTTTGTAAAAAGCAAATTTCAAAAGGGGAGTTGTTGTTTTAAGAAGTTAAGAGTCTTCTGTTGTGGGTGATGAAAATTTGGGGTATAGATACACTGTGAACGTATTTGGTGCCACTGAACTGTACACTTAAGGTTAAAATTATAAATGTCGGTATGCATATTTTAGCATGCACATACAAACTGAAGACTACACTAATTCTAATTCTTTAATTTGGGGCCCAATTATCCTTTATTGTTTAATCCATTCTGAGTCTGTATTTTCTTTTGCTCATGACTGAAATCATCCTGACACCTGTTGCCTTTCACACCGATGCAGCGCAAGGCCCACCCTTCCCTAGAGAAATGAGTTTGCTGGCATTGCCGATCCCATGTTTCCCTGAGCGTGAGTTTTAAGTACCAAGGAAGGAAAATCATTTAAAAGAAGAAAACCTTAAACATCAGTCATTCCTTTTCACATCACACTGTTGACATGAGAAATGTCCAAACCTGTAGAGAGAGAATTTTTATGAGTTTATTTGAGCCAACTGACAGCAATTGCCAGGCAACAAAATCTCAACAGATTGAGAAAAGCTCCAGAGAATGGTAGTTTTGCAGCCTATTTTATGCCTTAGAATCTTAGGAGGAGGAGGAGATGTAGGGAGGGACACATGAAATCCATTGGTGGTAGGTTTAGGGGGTGGGAGAAAGCAAGTCAAGGATGGCTGGTCAGGGTGGTGGGGGAAGGGTGGGGGGGAATCTCTGGGACTGGGTGAGACATGAGACGAGACGCACACGTCTTTCTCAGAGTAGTTAACATTTACAGCGCATAGAGATGGTATGCCGGAGAATAAGATAACAACCGGGACTCCGTGGTTTCTGCCTCGGTGGCTTGGGTGTGCCCTGAGGGTCTGGCGAAGCAGATCACTCTGATATTTCACAGGTATGTTATCTCAGATGCAGAAAGAGAATAATAGACAGGCTCACTTATGGTAAAGACTGACCTTTGTCAATAAGACTATGGGCCAGGACCTGCCACGACCTGCTGTTTTTTAAAAAATATACAATCTTCATCATATTGTTTCTATTACCATTTAGTTAGTCCCCTTATCCCCCTCTCTCCCCAGCAATCACCACACTGTTGTCCATGTCCATGAGTCCTTTTTCCTTTTTACTCAGTCCCTCCACCTGCTACCCCCTCCCCAACTACCTGTCATCTGCTATCTATGAATCTGTCTCTATTTTGCTTGTTAGTTCAGTTTGTTAGATTCCACATATGAGTGAAATACCACATATGGTATTTGTCTTCCTCTGACTGGCTTATTTCAGTTAGCATAATGTTCTCCAGGCCCATCCATATTGTTGCAAAGAGTAAAATTTTCTTCTTTTTTATGGCCAAGTAGAATTCCATTGTGTAAATGTCCCATAGTTGTTTATCCACTCCTCTATTTATGGGCACTTGGGCTGCTTCCATATCTTGGTGATTGTGAATAATGCTGCAATGAACAGAGGGGTGCTTATGTTCTTTCAAATTAGTGTTTTGGGTTCTTCGGATATATTCCCAGAAGTGGGATCACTGGGTCAAAAGGCAGATTCATTTTTAATTTTATGGAGATACGTTCATACTGCTTTTCACAGTGGCTGCACCAGTCTGCATTCGCACCAACAAAGCATAAGGGTTCCCCTTTCTCCACATCCTCATCATCACTTTTTTGTTGATTTATTGATTATAGCCATTCTGACAGGTGTGAGGTGCTATCTCATTATGGTTTTTATTTACATCTCTCTGATGATTAGTGACATTGAGCATCTTTTCATATGTCTATTGGTCATCTGTATGTCATCTTAGGAAAAGTGTCTATTCAGGTCCTTTGTCTATTTTTTAAATGGGTTGTTTGTTTTTTGGTGTTGAGTTTTAAAAATACTTTATAAATTTTGGATGTTAACCCCTTACAGGTGTATTGGTGAATATGTTCTCCCATTCTGTGGGTTATTTTTTTTGTTGGTTTCCTTTGCTGTGCAAAAACTTTTTAATTTGATGAAGTCCCATTTGTTTATTTTTTCTTTTGTTTTCCTTGCCTGGGGAGATATATTTGATAAAAAATTTCTTCGAGCAATGTCCAAGATTTTGCTGCCCATGTTTTCTTCTAGGATTTTTATAGTTTTGGGTCTAACATTTAAGTCTTTGGTCCATTTTGAATTTATTCTTGTGTGTGGTGTAAGAAGGTGGTCTAATTTCATTTTTCTGCTAGTATCTGTCCAATTTTCCCAACACTGTTTATTGAATAAACTATATTTAGCCCATTGTATGTGCTTGTTCCGTCTGTCAAATATTAATTGACTATAATGGTGCGGGTTTATTTCTGGGCTCTCTGTTCTGTTCCATTGATCTATGCATCTGTTTTTATGCCAGTACCAGGTTGTTTTGATTACTATGGCCTTGTAGTATAGTTTGATATTAGGTAGCAGGATTCCTCTAACTTTGTTCTTCTTTTTCAGGATTGCTGTTGCTATTCAGGCCTTTTGTGGTTGCATATAACTTTTTAAAACATTTGTTCTATGTTGCGCGTGGGTCACCGGCCAGCAGTGACCACGGAACGCTGTGGATGGCTCGACGATAAACACGCGAGAAAAAACAACACATGCACAGAGACAAACTAGTTTCTGTGGGGAAGTAGGGACGAAATGGCCACCCCCCCTAGTGGGGAGCGCGCTGATTTACCGTCCATACCTGCTTTTATTAGGCTCATTTTGCATAATAATTCGGGTAAAGTACAGTACTCATTAGGGGAAGTAAGGAACTATAGAAAACAAAGAACTCTGCTGGTCTATTGAGTTGGGGGTCAAAGAGCTGTAAGACTGAGGAACAAACTAACTTCCTCCTTGGACCCTTCTCATTCAACTGAGAGCATTCTAAACAAAGAAGGTTTCACAGTAATTTACATGTTCTTTCTTAGGCCTGATCACTCCGGGAAATCCGCACTTCTCAGTACCGAGCTGTACTACCCTGTCATTGTTTCAGGCTTAGGTGGAGCAAGGGAACTAGGTAACCAAGAGATAAGGAGATTTTTTCCCAGACGCTGAGAACTCAGGCTATGTCAAAGCTGAGGAGCGAGGGTCCATCACCCCCCTTTTGCTGCAGCCCCCCCCCCAAGTCCTTCTTTTGGGGGCCTCCCAAAGTGATCATGCCTGGCTTAGGTCGTTCCCCCGTGGGGAATCTTACCCGTCTTTGGCTAACCGACCAAGCTTTTTGGGGGTTCAGTTATGAATAAAGCAGCAGAAGCAGCATTCCTGCCAGGAAGACAAGCTTTTGTCTCCTTGCTGGCTTACAATTCCAAGGGCGTTCCCTTAGCCTTAGCTAGGCGGGGATTTCAGCCTCTGATACCAGTCAGGGCGGTTCCCAACAGTTCTAGCTCTGTGAAATAAACATGATGCACTTTTAGTTAGGAATTTTTATGTGCAGGCCATCCTATGTGGTTACTTTCTGTCTGCATGGGTAAGGCCTGTCATGTGGGCCTCCCCTGAGATTGTCAGGTTTAGTGTGTGGCCCCTTTTGTGTCCCTAACACTGACATATATGAAAAAAAAATAGTAATGGTAAGTCCAAGAACTTAGATTGTATTTTGTTACTTTTAAGTCTCAGATTTTTTCACATTTACTTTTTGAAATATTTTAAAAAAGATTTTATTTATTTATTTTTAGACAGAGGAGAAGGGAGGGAGAAAGAGAGGGAAAGAAACATCAATGTGAGGTTGCCTCTTGTGTGGCCCCCACCAGGCATCTGGCCGCAACCCAGGCATGTGTCCTAACTGGGAATCGAACCGGCAACCCCTTGGATTGCAGACCGGCGCTCAATCCACTGAGGTATACCAGCTGGGGCTATTTCTTGAAAATTTTAAGTTTTTCATGTGCTATATTGGTTTCACAGGCCCCAAATGGGAACCGAACCTGCAGCCTAGGCATGTGCCCTGACTGGGAATGGAACTGGCGAACTTTCTCTTTGCAAGATGCACAATCAACTGAGCCACACGTTCAGGGCTCAACAGTTCTTTATCTTCGTCATGGACAGTCTCTCCCTGGGACACAGTGGCTCATGTACCATCTCGATTACTTGCACATCCTCTGGAGCACAAAGGTTGAATTTCTTGTTAGCCTCCTGGAGTCACGTAGGTCTTGTGTTCCAGTTCCTGGAACAATAGCTTCCCAGGTGCATTAATCACGTCAGTCTCTCAACTATAATTAAAGCTGAAATCTTTAATTCTTGAGTTCCCTTACTATTAACACCATGGGAAATTAAAGAAAAAAGTTCAATGATACATGCATTTCTGAAGCATTCAGGGGCAGATAAATGGACGTCTGCAAGTTTCTTTGAAACTCCTGGAAAAGTGAGCTGGGTAGACAGGTGGACAGAAATGCACCAAAGCAAACCGAACCCATGGGCACATGGGGGTTCCCAAACAATTCCCTCACTTTGCTGCACATTTGAAAATTATCATTAAACATGGGAGGAGGGATTCTGTTCACTCTTAGAAATGCATATTCAGTTATTTTCTGGGGTTTGCTTTAGAATAATTGTAAAAGAGTGATAGGTAAAATAGAACTAGCAGAAAAGGGAATAGATGAAATAAAAATAGCAGGAAGTTAATGGTTACCAAATGAGGCTGGTGATTGAACTAGTGTATTTTTGAGTTTGAAAATTTTCTTACTAGATAATTAACAAGCAAAACGATGCTTCTGGTTTCTTTTCTGAGAGAAGGCAGGAGGAAAAGGGTGAGAGAGGCAGGAGTAGGGTTAGGATTTGTGTTTCAGCATCTGCTTTCGGATTGGGAGAGTTCGGGTGTCACTTTCTGGCTTTCTCTGGCTGAGGGCCCCCCTCCAGGTCAGCAGTTCAGCAGTTACCTTCTCCCTGCCACCCCGCCCCCTCCCAGCCTCACCGGAAGTGAGTGCAGGACAGGCCCCTCCCCCTACATCTGGTACTGATGTCAACAGCTAGGGTGGGTGGGGGCCATGTTTTTCAGCTCCCGCCCAGCCTCCAGGGAGGGGTGGGCCCCCCATCCTCACTCCTTACTCACAATGTCGGACACTGTCACACACACATCAGGCACTGCCACGGGAACAAACTTTTATTGCAAAATAGGGACCTTCGAGCCACAAGGCTGTAAGACCTGGCCTCTTCCCTGACACAGGGAGTTGGAATCTGGCCCCTGCTTGGTCGTCTAGCCCTTTCCCTTAAGTCAATTGAGACAGCGGGTCACCGTCTGTGTTAAGGGGGCAGGGGAGGCTTTCAATGTGGTTGCGTAGGCTGCAGTGTGTACGGCGGGTGTTCCTCTGTCTGAGGATCCTTGTGTGTCCTAGTTTACTTGGTTCCCAGGCCTGTGTTTACAACTGCACAATGGGGGTGTACCCATATTTGGGAGAATTTTGGGATCAGGATGCTTGGAGAGGGGTGTCCTTGAAAGCTGAAGGTGCTGAGGAGGCTGGGCTTGAACTCTGAGTGGAAGGTATTCAGGAGCCAGGACGAGGTCATGTGTGAGCTGACTGTGTTGTTCAGTGCTTGGGGGAATGTGACTGGTGATGGTCATGTGCCTGGACAGTGGTGTGGTCCCTTGAGGGTTGAGGACAGTCTCTCTGTGAGGTGACATGACCCAGGAAGTTGTGTGCTCTTTACACCAGGCTCCCAGAGACAATGGCACTGGTAAGTTCGAGAGTGACGAGGGTGTGTGGCCCATGAACATGGTGGTTGTTGCAGTGGCAGCTGAACTCCCACAGGTGGGTTGTGAGTCCAGGGCAGTTACGTTGTGCGAAAGTTGCTGGGTTATCTGGGCGTGTGATTCTATGCAGACTAAACTATAGAAAGCTTGTGTGGCTAAGTTGCCTCGTGGCCGTGTATGGGTGTGTGGTTGTGTGCTTCAACAGCTGTGTGACCAGTGAGTGTGGCCCTGTGGACAAGTAGGCCGAACATCTGTGTGACTGACCCTAGAAAACAACTACAGGTGTGTGAATGTGGTTTCCTGTGGTGCAGACTTGTGGCTGCGAATGCAGACCTGTCCATGCCCATGGTCAAGGCCACTACCTCCCGACGCCCCTCCTTCATTTGGTCTACACAATGGGGTGGGGTGGAGGTCAGTAGGGCCGAACTTGCAGCTGGAAGGGTGGGGGGATGTTGAAAAGGCCACTGACAGATGGCTGGAGGCTCAGGGCATTGGGTGGGCTCGGGCTCTCCAGGGAGAAGGCCTGCAGGATGGTGGTGACGAGGAGGAACAGCTCCGTTCGAGCCAGGCCTTCCCCGAGGCAGACACGCTTACCTGGAGGGAAGAGGATCACAGGGCTGGGCCAGTCCTCCTCACACCGCACTGCACCATGGCCAGCGGGTGGGCAGGGACGGGCCCAGCAGTTACCTAAGGAGAAGGGCAGGAATGCCTCTTGCTTCTTGAACCTTCCGTCTGCATCCAGAAATCGGCCTGGGTTAAACTCCTCAGGCTGCTCAAAGACGCTGGGGTCATGCAGGACAGAGCCCAGGAGGGGGAAGACCTCAGTGCCCTGAGGGAAATCATAACAGAATCACAAATATGCTTCGCTGCCCAGGTTCCCCAGGGCAGAGCACGAGGGTCTGTAATAGCATCAACATGTACAAGCTACGTACGGGCCAAGCAGTGTATTACGCATTTTGTGTGTACTACCTCATGTGTACTTGGCACACATCTTCCACTTACTCAAATACATGCGTAAACTCACTCAATAGTTTAATAAGCCTAGGAAATGGCTACTAATATGGTCCTCATTTTAAAGATGGGAAAACTGAGGCTCAGAGACCTTAAGAAACTTGCCCAAGGCAACATTTAACATGGCAGAGGCTGTTATTTTTTACATTTTGTTTTTAAAATTTGAGGTATGCTGTGACTCAGCTGTGGCTGTCCTAAGTCACCTGGTGGCCCAGAGTGCAGCTTTTTGCTGCTCAGGTCATCAGGTGGTGAAGGCAAGGGTGGGCGGGCAAGGGCTGTCCACAAAGACTCCGCCTGCCCAGGTGCAGGGAGGGCAGCAGCCCCTTCAGTTGAGATCAGAGTCATCGTGTTCCCAGCACTGTGGTGGAGGGTGAAGGAAGGTGGGGAGGGAGGAGAGGGAGAGGAAACTCCATTGCTAGGGACTCTGGCTAACAGGTTCTGAGTTGGGGAGGTGAGAGGACTCCAGAAAAGTCAGGGTCATGTTATTGCCATTAAAGTAAGAGAAGGGCAGATAGCAGTGGTTAGGCTGGGTGAATGTGGCAAGTCTAACCTATGGGAGCCTCAGTTTTCTCATCTGTAAAGTGGGTGTGTTAGTGGTATGGGATTACTCTGAAGACTAAACAGCACAGAGCAGGCTGTCAGTCATTGGTGCCTGTTATTACTGTTGCTACTATCAGTAGCGGCTGTCATGCACAATCACTGCGTTGGCAAGTGTCCCTGCTGTCGCCTTGTGCCCAGGGTCCCCATCCCCAGTGCTGATTGCCTCATGGATTCCTTACAATCCTGATAGATACCATTATCTTTCCCAGTTTAGAAGACAGGTAGATGGAGGCTCAGAGTGGGAAGTGATTTGCCAAAGGTCCCAGCTAGAAGACAATTCTAACTGCCAGGGGTTTGCTTTTATGCTCAGTGAAGCTCAAGGAGGGAGCCACTTGTGAGAAGGTGCTCTGGGTTTCTGGGGAGACATCGCCCCCTGGTGGTACTGGCTCTGAGTTGCTCTCCAATCAAGGGGAGGGTGATGAGGCGGGAAGAGAAAGTGTGTGTATGTGTGTGTAGGAAAGGAGGAAGTGAAGGGACTACGTGTTTGCAGCAGGTGTTGAGGGTGAAGGCCTCTGCTAGCCCTCAGTTCTCAAATTGACATATGGGGAAGCTGAGGCTCAGAATCAAACGGTAAGAGAAATGCAGAGAGAGAGGGGGGAGGGGAGAGAGAGAGATGCGAGAAGAGGGCAGGTGATGCAGGATGAGAGAAACCAAAATCCACAAGAAGTCTTAGAGACACAGATAGCAACAGACTCAGGCCCAGGCAGAGGCACTGTTGGGCAAGGCTACACTGCGGACCCACCTGGGTCAGGGTGTACCCTCGGAAGCAGGTGGTCTTCGTGAGAGCGCGGGGTATCCCCATGGGCACCAGTGCCAGCAGCCGCTGTGCCTCATGCAGAACCGCGTCTGTGTACGGGAGGCGGGCTCGGTCCCCCAGGCCTGGCGCCCGGCCAGCCCCTAGCTCTCTTGCCAGCTCCTCCCGCACGCGCTCTGTCTCCAAGAAGAGGAGGATTAGAGGTCAGAGGGGAGGTGGGGACCTCTTCTTGGAAGCCCCCTTGTCTTGAGCAGCTGTGGTTAGGGGTGAGGCTAGCGGCGAGGGAGAGCCCCCCAGCCCTTGCTGAGCTCGGGTGCCTCATATCCTGTGTGCCAGGCATTACACCTTCCCTCTCTTAACTCCCTCAGCAATCCTGTGAGATAGGTACCAGTGACTATGGCATTTCCCAAATGGGGAAACTGAGGTCCAGAGAGCTGAGGTCACAGATGACCCCATTCCACCAAGGCCACCAGACCCCAAGTCCCATATGCCAGGTCACTCACACCGCTGGCTCGATGTGAGACGCTGGAGTTCCTTGGGGTTTATTACCAGCCCTGCACTGTCCCACACCATCTCAGCCTCAGTTCCTGCCCACTTTGTTTTTCATCTCTATCCTGACCTTCCTGGATGCCTCCTCACCTGGTGGCTCCTGGCATGTCACACTCAAAGTGTCCCAAACTGGCCTCAGTGTCTCCCCTGAAACAGCCTCTCATTCCTTCTGTTCCCATTTCGGGGGAGCCCCATGGCCCCCCAGCCCCCTGTGCAGAGCCCTGGGCCTGTCCCCAGATGCCTCCCTCCCCATCATTCCCTACCACCTACTTATTTGGCTGCTTATTTTTTCTCCACAGCTTGACCCAGCCCTGTCCTCTCCCACCCACGCCCCTACCCAACCTTCCCTCCTTGGGCAACTTGTCACCCCTTACAATCTACCCCTTCATGGCAGCCCAAAGAATTTTTCTAAAATGCTAGTTTGACCCCACCCTCCCTTGCCTAACATCCTACCACGGTTCTCCATTGCACAGGGTGAGTGACAAGGCCCCGAGGCATCTTGTGTCTCATTTCTCACTCTGCCTCATGTGGCCGCCAGCAGTCCCCCCACCTCTTGCTCCTCAGACACCCTAGACGCCATGCTCATGGTCACCACCAGGCTCTGGTTCAGATGGTCCATTCCCCTGAAATTCTTCCTCTCCAGCCCTCGCTTCTGTTTTCAGGGCCTGGCTGGTGGAAAAGGCTCCTACCTTGGACCTGAGGGTATTTCAGCAGGAGCAGGAGGGTGTAGCGGACCGTGGCGCTGACGGTTACTGTCCCGGCAAACAGCAGATAAATGACAGTCATCAGCAAATTCTTGTCAGTGAATTCTGTGTTTGGATCTTGTTCCTCCTGGGAGAAACCGGGCAGAGGGACTCAGAGGACACAGTGTGCAGGGAGCAGCGGCCCGGCCCAGCCTCGGTTGCGGCCCGGCAAGTTCAAGCTTGTCAAGGAGTTTAAATAAATGTTTGGGAAAGTCAGAAAGTGGACTCTTGATATTATTCTCTCTGGCTGAAATATTTTTAAAAATGAAAGAGAATGGCCACCACAAACAAACAAAATGACAAGTGTTGGTGAGGATGTGGGGAAATTGCAGCCACCGCCACTATTGATGAGGATGCAAAATGGTGCAGCTGCTCTGGGAAACAGTGGGGCAACTCCTTCAAGAGTTGAAGTAGAATTCCCGTGTGATCCAGCAATACTATTTCTGGGCTTATTTCCAAAAGGATTGAAAGCGGGGTCTCAAAGAGGTATTTGTACACTCATATTCATAGAGGCGTCAGACACAACAGCTGAAAGGTGGAAGCAACCCAAGTGCCCATCAATGAACAAACAGACACATGAAATATGGGCTATCCATACGATGGAATATGATTCTTCACGTGCTAGAATACACATGAACCTTGAGGACGTTATGCTAAATGAAATAAGCTAGTTAAAAAGGACAAATACTGTACTGGTCGCCCTTTACGAGGTACCTAGAGGTGGCAAATTCATGAAGACAAGAAGTGGAAGGTGCTGGCCCGGGGCTGGGGAGGGGGCTGGGGACTTGTTCGGAGAGTGTAGAGTTTCCGCTTTGCCAGTTGGAAAGGGCACCGAGGATTGCTTGCACAACAATGTAAACACACTTAACACTACTGAACTGTGCACTCAGAAATGGTTAAGATGGTAAGTTTTATGTTATTATGTGTAGTTTACTACAGCTAATTTTTTAAATTAAAAAAATAAAAGAGAAAAGACATGGGGCCACGACAGTAAGAAAAAATCCCCTCTCTCCATGAACAAGATGGCTGCATTTATTCAAAGGATGTCTCCCTGAATATCTCCCATAATTCCAAAGTTCCTGCAATCCAAAACTCATTATTTCCACAGGAGTCACCTTAATTCTCATTTTCTCATATACTAAATTGTTCTTACATAATCAATAAAGTAGGCTTTATCAGTATAATTTGCTATTGCTAGGTTTCCTAAGGAAATGACTGTAAATCACAGAAATATCCCATGTAGGTGGGGGAGCAGGGGGTGGGGTGAAGCTGTGGTGGTGTTGCCTGTGGCAGGTCACTGGGCATGGGGTTGAAGCTGCAGCGAGGAGAGAGAGGAGGAGAGAGATGCAAGAGGCTCAGACATGGGCGAGGTGGGAGTGCGGAGAGGCAGAGAGAACAATGCACCAGGAAGAAGAGACAAACACATGTATGCACAGACACAAATGCATGGAGATGTGGGGAGAGAGAGAGGGAGAAAAAGAGAGAGGAAGAGGAATGGCTTGGCAGATTCCCAGCCACATCTGGGGAGCAGGCAGCCAGGCCACCAGCCCCATTCGGGAGCCCCCTCAACCCCAGCCTTCCCCTACCTTTGCCATCTTCAGCAGAAATGCATCCATAACATCGCCTGCAGGGCCTGAGGTGTCCAGATTCCCCCGGTGCCGCTGCACCTGGTCAATGGCGAAGGCAGCCAAGGTGCCCACATGGTGGAGGAGCTGGGTGTGGGGGCCTGGAAGGGGCTGCAGGAGCCAGGAGAACATCTCGTAGGCCTGTGGGGAGAAGGGCAGCTGTTCCCACTGGGGTTCTGGGCCTGCACCAGGGTGAAGGGGCAGGTGGATGGGGTGGTCTGGGGGTCACTTGGAACAGGTAGGCAGGAATCTTTGGGGAAGGTGGCTGGAGAGGGGTCACATCTGCTTACCTGGCCCCATGGAGAGCTGATCCCCAGGAGGATGCCGCCAGCTGCCTGGACCACAGCCTTGAACTCCTCATCCTCATAGGGGAAACGAAGGCCCAAGGTGAGGGAGCAAACGACATTGGAGGTGGCCTGGGCCAGCAGCAGGGAGGGGTCAAATGTCTGTCCTGGTGCGGATGGGGCAAGAAGTGTTGGGACAGAGTCAGAGAGGACTGACTTCGTGGGGGCCAGATGCAGCCACAAAGAGACAGGGCCAGAGAGAGAGACACACACACACAGAAATAGACAAGGAAGAGAGAAAGAGATAGACAGGGAGACAGACAAACAGACAAGGAAAGAGACACAGACAAACTTACAGGAGAGAAAAGCAGCAGAGAGAGAAAAAAGAAGCAGAAAGTGATGTAACAATACCAGGGACACAGAGACCCTCAGGGAGACACCAGGACAGAGACAGAGACAGAGGTGAAGGAGGAGCTAGAGGTGGAGGCGAACAGAGCCCCCAGCCTAGGCATTGTGGGAGGGTCCTCCCACCCTCACGGAGACCCCAGGGACCCTGCCCTGCTGACCTTCTGTTCTCTGGAATGCCTCCACCAGACATTGGGCCTCCGCCTGGATCAGCTCCTCGCCTTGTCGCTTCCCCATGCCCAGGTCCCGCAGAGCAAGCATGGTGAATTTCCTCAGCTGCCTCCACCGCTCCCCATTGGAAAAGAAAACCCCTGCACAGAAGGTGAAGTTCAAGGAGAAACTGGCTCCTCTCCCCATTCCCTGGGACCACCCCCTTCCTCCCAGCGAGGTGTCCTGAGAAGGCTCTTCAGGGCCTGTCCTGAGTCTACATCTGCCTAGCCCAGGGATGAGGACTCAGAAGGTGCTTAATAGATACCTAATCTTGGGTCTGAGAGTGACATTCTCCTGAGAAGGTCAGCTAAGTGGGATTATGCAGGCTCCTTCTGTTCTGTGATTAACGAGGGTAAGGGAAGATTCCTTTCTCCTTCCTGCCTTCCTTTCTTCCATTCATCTTTTCATTCTTCTTTTTTACCCACTTACACTTTAATCCTTCCTTTTCCCCCATTCCTTCCAACCATCTCAACATTAATGGAGCACTATTTGGTCCTAGCTACGCACCCACCCCATCATTTATGAAAGTCCATCCATCCATTCATCCATCCATCCATCCATCCATCCAATTTATGGAGAACTATTTGGATCCCTTGCCCCAAGTTGTTTGGAGGTTGAACAGCGAGGGAGGAGGATGGAGCTGCAGAACTCTCCTCCTTTATGTGAGACTTGCTCTGGACAGACCCTTCCCTGCTCTGAGCTCAGTATTTCCACCCGTGGAATGTTTCCTGGATGCCTCCCACTGAATGTCCCCTGCCCACCTACCCCTCTACTGTGTCCCCAACGGGCCTCAGCAGCTCCCCTCCTCTCTATTCTCAGCCCACAATCCCCCACCCCCTGTTCCACGACCTGGATTCCTCTCCTAACCACTCCCAATTCCAACCCTAACATCCCAGCCCTGGTCCAACCCCATCCCTTCCCTGGGCTCCCACACAGAAACCTGAGGGATCCTTCTAACTCTGTACCCTTTCCCTGTTTAAAATCTATATTTCACCCCCAAAACCCAAAGCCCAAACACTCTGGTGTGACTCAGGCCCTGCATAACTAGGCTCTGCCAAATTCTTCAGCTTTATTAGTCAGCCCACTACAGTCCCACTGGCTTCTCTCACTTCTTCAAAGGTGTCAGGATCCCGCATGTCTAGGCCCGTTCCCCTGTTGTTCTCTCCACCCGGATTGCTCACCTCTCCATCCTCCCTGAACTAATCTCATTCATCCTTCACTTCTCAACTCAAATGTCATCTCTGAGAAGCCTTCCTAGATTCCTCCCATTCTCCCCCAGCACTGTAAAGGTTCTGTGTCCTGCTCTCAAGGCTGTACCTCTCACTTTAGAATTCCATTCTGTCCCCTCATTGTCTTATTGCAAACCTACCGCTCCCACAGTAAGACGGGACACCACACTTGTCTCAGTCACCTGTGTCCCCAGCACCCAGTGCAGGGCCAGGTATAATGAAAGCTTGCCAGTTTAATGAATGAATGCCTCTTTTCATCTCCATGATTTTGTACTTGCTGTCTCCCTGGAACACCCTTCCCACTCATCCTGTGAGTCTCAGCTCAAACACCCCGCCTTTCAGGGAGACTTTCTGGATGTCCCCCAGCAAATGAGCAGGGTCAGGAACCTCCTCTTATTCCTGGCTTCCCCAACCCTGGCCCTGAGCCCTCTGCCAGGGATGCCCACCACTTCCCCATTCCTGACCTCTCTGTACTGTCACTGTCTGGTGACAAGTCTGTTTCCCCACTGGCCAAGGCACTGTGGGGGAGCTGCATGGGGCTGTTTAGTCACTGCTGTGTGGGACTCTGGCTTTCAGTCTTAGCACAGGCAATGGTGCATTTCTATGTGTTGTGTTTCCATATCAGTGCCTTGAAAGCTCACCCCTTCCTCCCAGCCCTGGGGGTTTCTGCTGGACCAGCCATAACATTACTGCACCTGGTGACTACTGAGCACGTGCTTTGTGCAAGGCCCAGCCCTCATTTGATCCTCACTACAACCCAATGTGCAGGCACTGTTATCACCCCATTTTGTGGATGAAGAAACAGGCATGAAGCCAGCATGAAGGTCACACACCAGTAAGTGGAAGCAGGCTCTGGGTGAAGGGGTGGCAGCCTCCACCTCCACCCATGACTCACCATGGCCGTCAAAGGTCCGGTCCAGCGTCGCCAACATCCCCCGCCCACTGAACTCCTCAGCCTGACCTCCCAGGGCCTCCTGCACAGCCTGGTGCCCAACCAGGACCACCACACGCCGCCTGGGTCCCAGGTGCACGGTGAACACCGGTCCATACTTCTTACTCAGCTGCGGGCAGGGAGGGAGAAGGGGGTGATGCCTCTTCCAGTCTGGATGTCTCCTTCATGGTCCCTGTCACTGGAAGAGCCACCTACCAGGAACCATCCCCAGGTTCCCAGACTCCCTCCCCAGCACTCTCTAGTCCCCATCCTCTTACCTTCTGCAGACCCCGAACTTCTGACCTCAGGACAACCCAGAGTCTATCCCTGCCCTCCCAGTTCTGACCCGAGCCAACAAAAGTGGGCAACCTCAGCTTTGGTCTCCCTTAATTCCTCAACTCCCCCACTCCCAAACTAGCCACCTTTTCAATCACTGCTAAGCTCTCAAATTCTGGAGCACATACTGCGGAGCACCTGCCAGCCCTCCCCAAGACCCCCACCCGTCGCCATGTCCTGGAAATGCCCCAGGCTCTTGCCCATGGGGAACCTCTGGTCTCTTCACACTTCCTCATCCCACAAAAGTTGGGGCTGCTTCCCCTTCTCTGGCGCAGGAGTTCCCAGCTCCACCTACTCCCTCCCAGCCTCCCCGAGATTCTCTGCAGACAGATTCCTAGAACCCTCCGGCCTCTGCCTCCACTCCCTCCGCCCCAGGGACACCTCCCTTTTCTTCTTTGCCGGTCCTCTGGGGAGCTCACCTGTGTCTCCCCGGTTACCTCTCCTTCGAGACAAGCCCATAACCACCACACCCGCCGCTTCTCTCCTGCTTGACGACTCCCTTCTCTCTCAGCTTTCCTCCCCCGCCCTCGCCACCTTCCCAGGATTCTGAGGGCTCCTCTGCCCTGGGACCCCTGCCACTGGATCCTGCTTCTCGGCTCTCGCCCCACTCCAGGATTCCGTGGGGGAGCAGTCTCTGCTCCTCCTAGTCCTGCCCCCAACCCGTCCTCTTTCCCCAGCGCCCCCCACTCCAGACCCAGTCCTAGACCCCTGCTCCCGCCCCACCCCAGAACATCCATAGCCCATTTGCGCTGGGACCCCGAGCTTGCCTCCTCCTTAGGGTGCCCGTTTCTCTCCCCGCAGTCCCCTTCCTCTCTCCTGGACCTGGACCCCTGCACCTGGACCTCTAGCACGGGCGTTCCCACAGCTCCTTACCCGCAAGAGCCCCGAGTACAGCTCCCCGGGCCAGAGCTGCAGGAGGTTCCCCAGCAGCGGCAGCGGCGCGGGCCCAGGGGGCAGGTGGCTTCCGGTCCGGGTCCGGGACAGCGCCAGCGGCAGCACTAGCAGCAGCAGCAGCAGCAGCAGCAGCGCCCAGCTGCTTGTCGCCTCCATCGCGGCAGGTTGGTCCGTCCCCTGCTCCGAGGCGCTCCACCCGGCTGGGACAGTCGGGGCAGCTCCCTTCCTAACGAAATCAGGTGGAGAGAGGCAGGGCAGACAGGCCCTCGCCCTGCCTACAGGAAGGATTCTCTCCCCGCCGCCCGATTTCTTTCTTCTAGACCCTCGCCGCCGCCTGGTGTTGGGGACACTCGCTCCAATGGTTTTCTCTCCAGTCACCCAGGTTCGGGGCCTCTAGCACGGGCGTCCCCACAGCTCCTTGGGCCCGAAGTAGGGCGTGGGCAAACTGAAGGAACCTGGAAGCCGGAGACTTGGGCAGCCTTCAGGAGGCCACACCCCGAGCTTGGCGGTGACCCGCGCGGCCCTCCCCAGCTCCCCCCTCCCCCCTCTTCGCAATCCGGGCGCACGTTCACCTGTGCGTGCCTGCGTGGTGTCTTTGAGCCAATTTCCTCTCGCATCTGACATCTTCGCTACGAACTAGGAGGAGAAATTGACCTTCAAAAATAAAGGATCTGAGTTTCAGAAAGGTAAGTCGGTTGGTCCTGGACCACACAGCTAACTAGCGACAGAGCTGGGATTTAAACTCAGGCCGGTCGGAATGACTGGTTGAATCATTCACTTTCGCAGCAGCGCCCATATTGGTCAGGGACATCCTGTCTGAGGCCAGGCTACCTGGGTTCACAGCCTGGCTTCTCTGTGCCTCTGTCAACTCTTGTAGAACAGGGGTTGATTTCAGGATTGTATAGATACGGGAGAGTGCACAGTTTAAAACAGGGCCAGGTGGGTATAGAACGAGTGTTAAATAAATGTTAGTTACCATTTTTTTCAACTAATTGTTATTGAGGTCTAACTACAGACAAGACTTTGTTCTAGACCTGAGGATGCAGCCATGAGTAACAGTGGCGTGGTCCCTGCTCACTCCCTGAACTCTTATCCACATGCAAATAAAGTAATAAGTTAAGATAATGTCAGGTAGTGCAAAGTTAAGATAATGTCAGGTAGTGCAAAGACCTGCCAGGGGGATGGGCTTGTGGAAGAAGACAGACAGCGTCCCAGTCCATGCTGTTTGGTTCAAAGCCGCCTGCCCAGCGTCTAGAGCAGTGCTCCGCACACAGGAGGTGCTCAGTGAATATCTGTTGCATCAAAGACTGAATGTGGGAGACAAGGTCAGTGAGGGCAGCAGGGACATCTTGCAGGGCTCTGGAAAATACTTCGCATTTTATTACTAGTGTGAACTGAAGCAGATTGTCAACATAAGTAATGTCCAGCCCTGGCTGTTGTGGCTGAGCGGATTGAGTGCTGGACTGTGAACCAAAGGGTTGCCAGTTTGATTCCCAGTCAGGGCACATGCCTGGGTTGTGGGCCAGGTCCCCAGTAGGGGGCGAGCATGAGACAACCACACACTGATGTTTCTCTCCATCCCTCCCTCCCTTCCCTCCTCTCTAAAATGTAAATAAATGAAATCTAAAAAAAAAGAGAAATGTCCAAACCTGTAAGAATTTTTATGAGTTTATCTGAGCCAAACTGACAATTGCTAGGAAACAAAATCTCAAGGGATTGAGAAAATGCTCTGAAAAATGGTAGTTTTATTATTTATTTTATACATGAAAATCAAAGGGTAAGACATAAGGAGTGTTAGGGTGGTCGGCTGTAAAAGAATTCACAAAGAGAAGAAAATACAAAGTAAAGTTTATTTTACTTCCCCAAGAGAGAAAAAGGGTTATGTGCAGAGATGTGCACCAGCATTGAGGTTGGAGGCATTGAGCTTTTATTGGATTATAAGAGGATGGGGGAGGTTGCTGTTGTGTGGCCGCTGGGCTGTTGGGGGCATTGCGATACAGGAGGTTTTGGGTGGTTTTGTATAAACTGCAGTTTGCTCCAATGTTGTCTTTTGCCTGTGGCTGTGGGGAGTCAGGGGTGGGGGTGGGCAGTTAACCACATCTGTTCTTGCTCTCAAGTAATTTTCAGTCCTGGGGACAGAAGCTCAGAAGAGTATATAATGACAGTCATATTTAACAAGGTCATAGGCCTGCTCTGCAGATGATGCTGCAACAGCAAATGGCACTGGCTTTGTTCTTTCATTCCCCTCCCTTTCAAAATGGATTTATTTTTTTTTAAGATTTTTATTTATTTATTTTTAGAGAGGGAAGGGAGGGAGAAAGAGAGAGAGAGAAACATTAATGTGCGGTTGCTGGGGGTCATGGCCTGCAACCCAGGCATGTACCCTGACTGGGGATTGAACCTGCGACACTTTGGTTCACAGCCCGTGCTCAATCCACTGAGCTACACCAGCCAGGGCTGGATTTTTTCTTAATTCTGGTTCTGAGGAGTAGGGATGAAGATCTCTTCTTCTATAACTACTTCAGGTGGGTGAGGGTGTAGAGCTGTCCCTGCCTGTGGGTCTGGGTGTGGGTCATTAATGAGAAGAGGATGGAACTGTGAAACTGGAAAACAAACAAAGAAACAAACAAACAAACAAACCCCAGCGTTCCTGCTGCTTGTCGCATACCGAACCCAACCATCAGAGACAGGGATTGAATCTCTACAGGCTCTTTATTCAGACGGCTGGTGATCTGAGAAGACGGTGGGTTCATACCCTAACAGACTGTCTTACATTTCCTTCCAAGCCAGCCTTTTTATAACAGAGAACAAAGTGTAGTTAAGGGGTTTGGAATTCAGGGAAAAGTTAATTGGATTAAAAACCCTGCAGTATTCTTGCCCTGTGCAGTGGTCTTTAGCTGTGTCCTGGGCAGCGGTCCTCTCATCCTGGAGCACACTGGCACAGGTACCACCTTGAGTTGCTTTCAGTCCTCCTGAGGCACAAAGGTGGAACTTCTTATGGTCTCCTGGAGTCAGGATGAGTCATACCTTCAGCTCCTGGAACAACAGCTTTTACATGCATTAATTACTAAGCTTATTAGCTATTACTTAAACTAAAATTCTCCAACTCTTGAGTCCCTTATCAATTGGATAGCCAGAAAAGCAAGAACTGTGGCCAGAGGCTGTTTGTGGAGGGAATCTGCAGAACCTGGACACTGTGGTAAATGAAGGATATGAAGGAATGAAGGACATTTGAAGAAACATGGTCCAAAAATAAGAATAAAGAAAAAGCTTTGGCTGGTGTGACTCAGTGGATTGTGTGCTGGCTCACAAACCAAAGGGTCACCAGTCTGATTCCCAGTCAGGGCACATGCCTGGGTTGTGGGCCAGATCCCCAGTGGGGGCCACGTGAGAGGCAACCACACATTGATGTTTCTCTCTCTCTCTTTCTCCTTTCCTTCCCCTCTCTAAAAAAAAATGATTAAAGAGCCCTGGCAGGCGTAGCTCAGTGGATTGAGCTCGGGCTGCCAAACAAAGCATCACAAGTTCGATTCCCAGTCAGGGCACATACTTGGGTTGCGGGCCACGGCCCCCAGCAACTGCACATTGATGTTTCTCTCTCTCTCTCTTTCTTCCTCCCTTTCCTCTCTAAAAATAAATAAATAAAATCTTTAAAAAAAAGAATAAATGAAAATGCTGCTGTCCTAGGAAGGTAGATAGCCAGGAAAATCAGGACTAGATATTGGCTTTAAAATTCCAAAAAGGGAGAGGCAGAGTAAGTAAATTCTGTATGGCTGACACTGTATCAGTAGTTACTCAATAATTTTTAAAAGATTTTATTTATTTATTTTTAGAGAGGGAAGGGAGGGAGAAAGAGAGAGAGAGAGAAACATCAATGTGTGGGTGCTGGGGGCTGTGGCCTGCAACCCAGGCGTGTGCCCTGACTGGGAATTGAACCTGCGATGCTTTGGTTTGCAGCCCGCGCTCAATCCATTGAGCTATGCCAGCCAGGGCCAGTTCTCAATAATTTTAAGTGAAAGGATGAAAGAAAAAAATATTAACTTGGGAGAAAGCTAGAAAAATTAGGATTCAATTCAGTTTGTGAGTGACAATTGGACATTGTGATTTTCACTGAAACACAATTTCTCTCCTGTCAGCATAAGAGACTTTCAAACCTGTAGAGAATTTTTGGTGAGTTTATTTGAGCCAAACTGATGAGAATTGCCTGGAAGCAATATCTCAATGGATTGAGAAATGCTCTGGAGAATGGCAGTTTAGTACCTTATTTTATACATTAGAATCAACCATAAGGGGTTACATGAAGTTCATTGGTCATAGACTAGGGAGGCAGGGGAAAGCAAAGTGGTTGGGGAGGAGGCTGGTGGGGGACCTCTGGGATTGCATAAAAGGTAAAATGATAGACACATAGGTGGGTTCTTTAGATAGGTGGGTAAGGAATAGTTAACAGTCAACAGTTAACATGATAACAATAACAATGAGGGACTTTGTGGTCTCAGCTTGTGCCCAAGAAGTTTGGGAAGAAGAGAAGTTACCTTGACATCACAAAGGTATGTTGTAGATGTAAAGAGACACTAGACAGGCTTAGTTAAGATAAAGGTTGACCTTTGTCGGATGAAAGTATTGGCCTAGGACATGACTACCTGCCATGGACTGTTTTTAGTTAATAGGTTTTCATTTTAGACCATCCTTTGTGGCTACTTTAGGTCTCTGAGTTTGTAAGGCTGCATCACAGACGTCTCTTGAGCTTGTCAGGTTAATATGTGGCCCCTTTTCTTCCACACCCCCTAAATCACCCTCATTTTATCAAAGAGACTGCATTAAGTCTGGTTTCAATTTGGCCTGATTATTTCAACACAACAAGAATAGTAATTGATCACATAACCTCTTTCAAGTCTGCTTTGCTGGAATTTTCACAGGAACCCTTAGACTGACATTTAGTCAACCCTTCAGGGCATAGAAGCCAAGCCACACAGTTGCCATCTGGTTTTGCCTGTAATGCCTGTAGGTTTGGGTGAATTCCTCAAGTTCTTGGGGTCCCTGAAATGTCTTCAGATTCCTTCCTTGCCGTCTTTAAGGAAAGTAATCTTTGTTTCTTACCTGAAAAGACTACCATGAACCATGTGACAAAGCAAGGTACCAGGTCATTTCTCCAAGGGGCTCTTATTGGCTTTAAAATCTTAATTCCTTAAGGCTTTCTCATGACATCCAGAGTCCAGACATGATTCTTTCGATCATGACATTTCACACAAAGACTTGACTGATAAAACCACATTTGGAAACTGGTGCTGTTATAAAGAGGACAGATTCTTATTGATTTATGCAAACAAACATATTGCCGTGAAAATAATACTCATTCATTAAGAGTTGTCAAATTCTTGCCCTGGCTGGTGTGGCTCAGTGGATTGAATGCTGGCCTTCAAACCAAAGTGTTGCCAGTTCAATTTCCAGTCTAGGGCACATGCCTGGGTTGCAGGCCAGGTCCCCAGTAGGGGGCGCATGAAAAGCAACCACACATTGATGCTTCTCTTTCTTTCTTCCTCCCTTCACCTCTCTAAAAAAAAAAAAAAAGGAGTTGCCAAATTCTGGAGGGATTAGGTAGAGAGAAAAATATAAATGTTTTAACACTGCTTATGAGGGTATAATTTACAAATTGTTCCAGGGAAAAAAGTTTCCTTATAGCTGGAAAACAAAAAGGTTTAAAATTAACAATATTTGAGCAAAGTCATAAGAATAACAATTATCTTTAGTTCATTTAGTCCCATAAAGCCAATTTTGTTTGCCTTGATTATTTGCCAATATTTCCATGAATCCAGTTATTCTAAGAATTCTACAAATTTTCATTTACTTCAAAGATATGGCCAACTTGGATACCCGTAATTTAGAGTAAGTCAGAGTCCTTTTTATGAACCTATCCAATGATACATTTGCAAATGCTTTAGATAGAGTAAATGATCAAATGTATTCATTTATTTTTTAAGATTTTATTCATTTATTTTTAGAAAGATGAGAAAGGAGGGAGAAAAAGAGGGAGAGAAATATCAATGTGTGGTTGCCTCTCACATGGCCCCCACTGAGGACCTGGCCTGCAACCCAGGCATATGCCCTGACTGGGAGTTGAATTGGCAACCCTTTGGTTCACAGCCCACACTCAATCCCCTGAGATACACAAGCCAGGGTAAATGACCAAATTTAAAATGACATGGTTATAGATTGTATTATAATGTAATTGATAAAGAATTTTTCTTTTCTATAAGATATAACATTCCATGAGAACAATTTCTTTTTTAAAAGATTTTATTTATTTATTTTTAAGATACATCAATGTGTGGTTGCCACATCAATGTGTGGTTGCCTCTTGCACACCCCCTACTGGGGCCTGGCCAGCAGCCCAGGCATGTGCCCTGACTGGGAATCGAACTGGCGACCCTTTGGTTTGAAAGCCAGCACTCAATCCATTGCACCACACCGGCCAGGGCGAGAACAATTTCTTGATATATAATAATTACTATGAAAAGACATAAAAGAATAATATAAAGTCCATATTTTTACATTAAAAATATTTTATTTATTTATTTTTAGAGAGGGGGAGGAAGAAAGAAAGGGAGAGAAATATCAATGCATGAGTGATACATTGATTGGTTGTCTCTCTCATGCCCTCAACTGGGAATTTGGCCCACAACCCAAGCATGTGCCCTGACTGGGAATTGAACTGAACCTTTTGGTTCGCAGACTGATGCTCTGTCCACTGAGCCACACCAGCCAGGGCTAAAACCCATATTTTTACATTTAACACACAATCTTAATATATATAAATACCAAACAGTATGAAAGGTTTTAAAACACTGTACATGACTTATCAGAAGTGTGCATTGAACATTGGAAACAGTTCATAAATTCCCAACTTGTGGGTTACAATTACCTAGAGTAGCACTGCTTGAGGCCCCCACAGGGAACCATCACCCTTGGCTTATCCAGTGTCATTGACAAGACACCTGCTACACCTGAGAGCTTCCTATTTGAACCTGATTCTGAATCTTTACAAGTTCTTCCCTGGGGTAGGTTGAAATTTCTAGAATATCTATTTTGATAAAAATATATGTATATAAATAGAACATAGTTATTATTATTCTATTTGGCAAAGCTTTCCATGTAATTTCAAGCATATTAAACAGGGCAGATTAGTTCAGAAACTTCTTTTTTGTAAGGAGAGAGAATGAATTCTTGAGGTATTCTAGGGCCCATTGGAACTACCCAAAGTCATTTCTCAGTTAAAAGTCTTTTAAAATTTACCCCTGGCCAATGTGGCTCAGTGATTGAGCAGCAGCCTGTGAACTGAAAGGTCACTGGTTCGACTCCTAGTCAGGCCACATGCCTGTGTTGTGTGCCAGGTCCCTAGGTGGAGGTGTGCAAAAGGCAGCCAATTAATGTTCATCTCCCTCTCTGTCTCCCTCCCTTCTCCTCTCTCTAAAAATAAATTTTAAAAAGTCTTTTAAAATTTAAACTTCAGGAGGGTTGTCAAACAAACTTAACTAAAAAATTATAACATAACCTTGTAAAACAACACAATTTTTTGGGTACTAATCCAGAAAACATTAATCAAACTTAAAACGGGTTTTAATATCAAATATTTTGTCCAGAACATAACATCCTCCTTGATTTATATAAGTACTTAACATCTTTAGGCCAATAAAATATTACCCCCAGTTATGCCCTCTGTAGGCAGAGATTGTACCACATGCAACATACAGACAAACACATTCACATGAAGAACACACACATGAAGACTGAACACATAAAGACCATTTGAATTACTAACTTTTGTAGAGAAAGCACAAGATTTTTCTCATTTGCGTTTGACAATTTTATTTATTTATTTTTAGAGAGAGGGGAAGGGATGGAGAAAGAGCAGGAGAGAAACATCAGCGTGTGGTTGCCTCTTGCATGCCCCCAACTGGGAACCTGGCCCACAACCCAGGCATGTGCCCTGACTGGGAATCAAACCAGTGACCCCTCAGTTCGCAGGCCCATGCTCAGTCCACCGAGCTACACCAGCCAGAGTGCATTTGACAACTTTTAAGAAGACTGGAAAAGGGGATGGAAGGTCCTAAATACCAAGCAAGAAAATGTGTTGAGACTCTCAGTGTAAGCTTCAAGGGCTGTGAAAGAGCGGTGGAAATAAAGAAAGTCTTGGGTCCAATCTAAGGAGTCAAGCAGCAGAGAAGAGCATGGGTGGGCTGCTTTGGCCCCTGAAAGGTCAGGAAACTGGGGACAGGAGACAAATGCTCCAGAGAGAGGACCGGGAGTCAGAGTAATGAAAACAACTCCAGGCCCCACCAGAGTGAAACAATGTCACCAGACAGAAATTAGGTGGGGAAGGGGTAATGAAGCCTGATTGAGGTCTTTTTCATTACAAATTTAAAACTTTCATGACCTTCACCAACCTGGCTGCAACTTTCACAAACTTTCTTACCCATTCAGAAATAACCATCTTTAGAATAACTCACTTTCAATCCTCGTCCTTCAACATTGCCTCTCCATGCCTTATGCCTTCTATTATTAAAACCACACAAATTTTTACAAACTTCTATAATCTTCACAAACTTTTCTGGTCCCTTTAGAAATAACCATCTTTAGAATGTCCTTGGAAATTGCTTCTCCATGCCTTATGCCTTCCATTATTAAAACCATACAACTTCTTTCCAACTTAATTTGAACTTTTAACTTTTAGAAACCTCAGTTTCCAAGATAAAAAATGAGTGACCAGCATTCCCTAGATTGACTTTTATGACCACAAATCATGACCTTCAGAAACATCGTTTCCTCTGCTGGCAAACACACTTTCGCTTTCAAGAAACAGACCTCCCACAAAGCAGAAGACATTTACCTACAGCTCCAAATCCCCTCTACAGCCTCTTTAGAATAAAAAAGCCAAAAGAAGGTGAAGTGAAGACTTGTCTAGCAATCAGTGTTTCAGTATTTCATGTTATTTCAGAATACCTAGACATTCAATAACTTGTCAGAATTTGCTAATTTAGAAAGAAATGGCTGAAATAAATTAAATTGATTTGCTTACCTATAGCTAAGATTTCCCCCTTTTTAATAAAAATGATCTCCCCCAAGTTTGTATTTTAAAAGATGGCCTAGACAAGAGTACCTGATGAAGACCAGGTATTTGCATTTCAAAAATGTAGGTTAAGAAAAGCAAACTTCTCCTAGAAGGACTTTGGTTTCATAAAGCCAACTACCCATAAGTTTTTAAAGATGAATAGAGGAGGTTTTGGAAAGGTAAAAGGGTTTAGTGGGCTTTGACGTTCTGGAGCCACACTCTTGCCCTGTAAATATTTCACTTGTATAACAAAAGCAGACATTTTTAATACCTCAACAGTTGGGTAGCCTCTCAGATGTTTGTAAAGGACCGACAAATCCATTTACCCATATCTGAAGTGTTTTTCCATCTGGGTATGTTTTTCCAGTTTACCAACAGCATATAGCTTGGGGTCATCTCTGAGGGCCATAAAGGCTTAAACATATGGAACCTCTGTCCATTTCCTGTGGGAATAGTAAAACAGGTCCATTTGCAAGGTAGCTCTGACATTCACAGTATCATTGACTGGCCAAACTGAGGCAGGAGATAGCCTAGGAAGAACTCTGAGGCTGCACTGCTGTTACTGGCCAGCATCTAGCATCCTGGTTGCCAGGAAACACCTTTACCACTTACGTAGAATAGTAAACCAAGGCAGGGAGGAGGAAAAACACAGGTCTCACATGCTAACTCAGTAGTCCTAAGCCTGGTCTGATAATATTGCCAGATGTTCCAACATCACAAGAGACACTATGTTAGCAAGAAAGAAGGGAAGTCCTTGAAATTCTATGTAGCATTTCCACTATCTAGTAAAGAAAGCCTTGAAACTGTGCTTTCATCCCAGGGCCTGGAATGTGGGAGAGGGTCCACAGTATCTAAAGAAGCCCATAAAACAACTTTGGTTAATTGCCTATCTCTAGTCACTATCTGTTTTACAAGGGAGTCCCTGATGCTTACAGAAAGAGACCATAAATAACTTTAGAAAATGCCCCAATTTTAATTAACTGCCTCCTGTCACGTATTTGTTTTACAACAAGATGAACAAATGGAGCCTGGAGTAAGATAAGGATTCAGGCTAACAGACCCCCACACATACCTGAGTTTGGGTTGTCACCTCCCCCTGGGAAAGCTGGCACCACATTTACCCCTTAATTAATATGTACCGTTTTTTCTCCTATCACACCAACTATATAAGTCTTCAGAACAAAGGACTCTCTCTCTCTCTCTCTCTCTCTCTCTCTCTGCTCAGGGAGCTCAGGGTGCTCTTGGTGCTCTTGGCTCTCGGGCCCCTGGGCCTCTGGCCACCCGGCCTCAGGCTGCCCGGGGGCTTGCCACCCTGGTCTTCAGCTGCTCTTATTTTGCCGCCCTGCTTTGCCCGAAATTTTGCTTTTTACCCCCCACTCTACCCAGTCTTGTTCTCTTCCATGGGAATGGATCACTAATAAACTGATTACATAGATTTATGTAATCTCCGTACAAAGATTTATGTGCAGAAGCTAATAGATTTGCTGATCTGTAATTCTTTACAGGCATCAGCAGGAAGAACCAAGTCTCTCCTGTCAACTTCTCTACCATTTGTATAGAGCTTACTCTAAGGGAGGCTGACGGTTGCCAGAGGTAAAGGGGGGTTAAGTGAGCTAGGTGAAGGGGATGAAGAAGCACAAATCAGCAGCTACAAAAGTCACATAGATCTCATACGAGATGGTGGGACATTCAAACTCCCGTGTACATTTGATGAATTTGCTGAAAAACTGCAAAGTCTGACCTTAGTTTGGGAGAGGTCAGACATTGGAAAGGGAGCCTGGACCCAAATCATGCTCTCGGATCCAGCAACCTCACAGAGAGGGAGCTGGGTCACAGGTTTAGGGGTTACTGAGGGGATGACCAGATCAGGACTGGCTGGAAGAAACCCAATCTGAAGGGGGAGCAGGGGGAGAGGTCGGAGGAGGAAAAGTAGGGAGAAGAAATGGGGGGATGCTAAAGAGTCAGGCAAAGGGGTAGAAAAGTGGCTTGAGTTTAAAATGCCACCTTTTTCTCTGCATTGAGAAGCAGGCCCAATTGTTCCCTGGGCTGCTGGGGGCTTTGTTGCACAGGAGGTTTTGGGTGGCTTGGTATAAGCTGCAGTTTCCTCCAATGTTGTCTTTTGCCTGAGGCTGTGGGGGCATTTAGTTTTGTTTTGTTCTTGCTCTCCAGTAATTTCCAGTCCTGGGGACAGAAGCTCAGAAAAATAAACTGGCAGTCGTGCTTAACAAGGACATAGGCCTGCTTGGCAGATGGCACCACAATAGCAAATGTCACTGGCTTTGTCCTTTCGAGGGGTGACATAACATTCTTTGGTGATAGATTAGGGAGGTGGGAGAAGGCACAGCAGGGAAACCTCTGGGATTAGATGAAGAGTAAAATGAATAAACATGCACTTCTTTTATTTTTATTATTATTTTAATCACCTGAGGGTATGTTATTGATTTTAGAGGGACACAAGGGAGAGAGAGAGTGAAACCTCTGGTGTGAGGAACATCAGTCAGTTGCCCCCCACTGTGTGCCCTGACTGGGGATGGAACCTGCGATTTAGGGGTGTGCTCTGACAAGTTTTGAACCGGCAACCTCCTGGTGTATGGGACAGTGCTCCAACCACCCGAGCCCCCTGTCAGGGTGACACATACTTCTTTTACATAGGTGGGTACAGAGTAATAGTCAACAATGAATGTGATAACAGTAATAATGAGGGATTTTGTGTACTGTAGTTGTGAATTGGGGGGGATAGAAAATTACTTTGATATTCCAAAAACATGTTATCAAATCTGTTATCCTAAATGCAAACAGACACAGGCAGGCTCAGTTATGGTGACAGTTGACCTTTCTTGGGGGAAAAATACTGCCCTGGGGGTTGTCTCTATCACTTTTCTATATTTTGCATGTAGTATAACATTTTCTTATAGTTGGAGGGCACACCATACACCTTCCCAGTTTTCATAATCTGACCCCGAGGTGGGTTTGTATTTACCATGGCCCACTTACTTCCCACTGCAAGCATTCAGGTGCTGTTATTAACATCATCCCCTCTAGTTGCGCAACTAGAGACTGCAACCTCAAGGTTCAGTCGGGGCCAGGGCCGTAAGAACATGATGCTCCATAAATCCAGAGGCCAGAAAGAAAGAGTTTTACAAGTAAATATTTTTTTTTTTGCCTCAGCAGTTATAGAGGGCCATATTTTTATAGCTACTTCAGCTTCCATCGAAATTAAGGTAGTTAGTGGTCCTTGTTGGGGTAGGGGGCGAGCACATTCCCATAATTAGGTTCTAGTGTTTATACATAAAATTCCTTTCTCAGTATTCCTTTTCCACTAATTTCTACAACTTCCCTTTTTTTTGGTTTGTCTTTTTATTCATTTAGCAATAATTAAATTATTAGGACAAACTATTTTCTTTTAACATCTTTTTTACACAATGGAATATTATGCAGCAGAAAGAAAAAAGGAGCTCCTACCCTTCGCAACAGTAAGGATGGAACTGGAGAGTATTATGCTAATGAAGTAAGCCAGGCAGTGAAAGACAAATACCATATGATCTCACTTATAAGTGGAACCTAATCAACAAAACAAACAAGAGAACAAAACAGAACCAGAGACATTGAAATTAAGAACAAACTGACAGTGATTAGAGGGGAGGAGTGGGGAAGGAAATGGGGGAAAGAAAGGGAAGGATGAACTCAAGGAACAACTATAAAGGACACATGGACAAGGACAGTGGGGGTGGGGATTGAATGTGGGAGGTGTGGTGGGCAGGACAGGGGAGAATAATGGGAGGAAAAAGGGGACAAATAAAAAATTAAAAAATAAAAATGTACACATCTCTTTCTTTTACAATAGCATTCTTCTAAATGTCAAAAAAGGAACAATAAAAATAGTTTTATTGATAATACAAAAGTTTTCTTGTATACCTTAAGCAATTATTGACAATTGGGCTATACACACAAGGTTTGAGAAAAGCCTAAAAAACAAGTATAATAATAATTATTAATAATAATAATATTAGCAGATAGGTAAAGACAATCAAACAAATAAAGTCCACCATCAATTTGTAGGTATACCAGCCTGTGATAGCTGTCTATCTCTGATGTTGGTGGCTTCTCATCCTGGAGAGTCTCTGGTTTGTACTGGAGGTGGAGGCAGGTGTCAGAGCCACGGTAGATGTCTATTCTCTGTCAGGCATCTGATGAGATCCCTTCCAACAATGTTGGAGAGAGCTTAAATTAATATATTTTCTAATGGACAAAAATATCCTTGTTGTAAGTTGTGGTCTTTGAAGTCTTCGTCTTCCAGCAGCACAGTGTAAAATTGTTACTGTTGGTATTTAGCTAATTATTGATGGGAAAGGGGAACAAAGGGACTTAGACATTGAACTTAATGAACTAGGAAGCATAAGCCTGTTTGCCTCACCAGGAAGCTACAGCTCTTTACACTCCCGGGGATTGTAGCACTGCTTTGCCAAGGGAATTAACACTCTTCCCTCCCCACTTTGGTACCAGATTGTTGGGGAGGGGGTTTCAGGGGGAGATGCTGGATGATAGAGGCCTGTCAGCCTAAATAGGAGGTGTGGACCCATTTAAAGCCCATGAAAACTTGGGAAGTCGATTGGTCATTTTGAGAAAGCACCTGGTTTGTTCCAAACCCAAGCTCCTGGTTGTAAGCTGAGGGGAACAAAGAATACTCTCTCTTGCCTGATGACCTGCACTTGCATGGTGCATGCACTTGTTTTCTCCATGGCCACGTGGCCCTAGCAGGCTGAATACCAAGGCACAACAATGGGCCACAGCTGGGAACACACGCTAAACTAACAGAATGTTAGACTGGACTGGACTTTAACGTGGAGCAGAAACTCTGGACTCCGGCTTTTGTCTTGGCCTTGCTGAAGACAAGACTGAGCCTTTTCCATGGTGTGACAGATGGAGATGGGACATTGGGATGTCAGGAGGGGAACCCCCTTGATTTTACGTCATCAACAGAGCTTGCCACAGAGCCACATCCTCCCATGCAGGTCTCAGGGAATTGTTTTCCTCAACGTACTGCTAGAATTCATTCTCCACCAATAACAATGTTTGTTGCTAACTTATCTGTCCCTACAAGTTGGTTAATGAGCCTTTGATATTAATGCAGAATGTCTCCTTTTAGTAGTTGATTCACATGTCCCTTCATCCAGATTCATAGGGCAGCTGGTGACTATTTCATAACAAGAAAGACTATGCTTACCATAGATTCCAGGTTGAGGAACAGTGTAGGGAGACCTTTTAGCCAAGGGAGATTAAAAGCTTCTGAAAAAATACCTAGTTAAGTTTTAATTGTACCATTTATATGTTTCACCAATCCAGAGAATTGGGGGTGATAGGCACAATGAAAATTCTGTAGAATAAGCCAAATATTACAAATAGATGGCATTACTTGTCTAGTAAAAGGAGTCCTTCAGTTGCTGTAACTCAGAGGGAATTCCCCAACCAAGAATTAATTTTTTCTCTGATAATAATTTACCTACCATTAAGACTTTGCTTTCCTTCAAGGGAATGCCTCAACCCATAAATCATAACTAACACATATTTGTATTTTGAAATGGTAGCATTTGGATAAAATCTAATTACCATACCTCAAATGGAGCTAAAGGAAGTGGGAAATTGCTTTGGGAGCCACAAAATGATTTTCCAGGGTTATATTTGAACATATGAACATCTGCTATACACTTTATGAGCTAAAGTAGCAGTAATATTATTCACTCCATGACATCTTCTTTTAAAACTCTAATGTTTTAGTTCTTGGACATGTGAAAATATAGGTAATTAAGCTCCCATAGATAAGATTGGTTTCTCATTGGGTCCAAGCCATATCTGTTTGCCTGGGACAATAGTTCCCCCTTTTTGTTGCCGTATTTTCTCCTGCAGCTTTCTGGTGGAACTATAAAGGAGATTTTATAAGTTAACTTAATAAGAAGTAAGGAGCATTCTCAGGTGGATAATTTGGCAGTTTAATGCTGCCTGTCTAGCTGTAGCATCAGCTAAATAATTTCCTTTTGCTTCTATGGTGACAGTTATAGAATGTTCAGGAATTTTAATAATTTCCAATTGTTTCCATTTCTATATGATATCTATTAATTCTGTAACCTATTTTCTAGTCTTTGCGGGCTGTCCTAAGAAAATTAAGGAGCCTTGTTGCTTTAACAATATTCTAAAGTTGTGAACTGCACTGAAGGTATAGCCGTTATCAGTGTAAATACTGGCTGTTTGATCTTTGGCCAGTTGACAAGCCTGAGTTAGTACAATTAATTAGGCTAGTGGGGCAGACCTTATTTAGGTAAATGAGAACCTTCACTTATGTCTGCATGGAACTTATTGCATATCAAGCTGGGTAACATCCCTGTTTATTTTTTGAAAAATCCATCTGTAAACCAAATTAAATTAGTATTATCAATAGGAGTCTCCTGTAAACTATTCCTAGGAACAAGAAGGTGGTCAGTAAGCAAAACACAATAGTGGATGCCTTCACCTTGCAAAGAAGGTAGCAAAGTTGCTGGGTTAACATTGTTACTTTGACTTCAAGTAAAATTAGGTGCAGCAAGCAAGAGCCAGTCGACTGACAGCACATGCACAGCACCTCTTCTCAGTGAAGGTTTCAGAGCCAGACGGTGGTGGCTGTGCTTGGGGCTGACAAGGGTAAGGAGGATGGAGGATGTGTTGACCATGAGGCTCTGAAGAGCCTCATTGACGGTGAGAGTGGTGCAGGCAAGTCTAGTCTGCTCTTGAGGTTCACAGATGATACTTTTGATCCAGAACTTGCAGCAACAATAGTGTTGACTTCAAGGTGAAAACAATTTCAGTGGATGGAAACAAGGCTAAACTTGCAATAAGGGATACTGCTGGTGAAGAGAGGTTCAGAACATGAACTCCCAGTTATTGTGGAGGTGCATAGGGTCTTCTATCAGTACGTGATGTCACAAGAAGAGACACCTCTGTTACACTGGATAATTGGTTAAATGAATTGGAAACATACTGCATGAGAAATGACATAGTAAATATGCTAGCTGGAAATAAAATTGACAAGAAAAATCATGAAGTTGATATTTAAATGAGGGCCTGAAATTTGCATGGAAGCGTTCCATGTTATTTATAGAGGCAAGTGCGAAAACCTGCGATGGTATACACTGTGCCTTTGAGGAACTCGTTGGGAGGATCATTCAGATGCCTGGACTGTGGGAAAGTGAGAATCAGAACAAAGGAGTCAAACTGTCACACAGGGGAGAAGGCCATGGAGCAGGAGCCTGTGGAGGTTAATGTTCTGTGTCATAAACTCTGGGAAATGCCATCTCTTGCATATCTGATTAGATAGTGACATCTTTCTGTATATAAACTCTTACTGCTATTTTAGGGACCTTGCAGTTTGCACGTATTTGTTTTGTATTGTGCAAGTAAATATTTTCAAGAAATCCCACTCATTGGCTTTCCCAGGTAAAATGTTATTGTAAGCACACACAGTTCGCAGTCTAAGGTTTTTTATGTAACATAAAATCAGTGTGCCTTTCTAAGTACGCTTGATTTTTAAAAAATCTTTAAAAAAAGATTTTATTTACTTATTTTTAGAGAGGGAAAGGGAGAGAGAGAAACATCAATGTGTGGTTGCCTTTTGTGCACCCCCATCAGGGACCTGGCTGACAACCCAGGCATGTGCCTTGACTAGGAATTGAATGAGCAACCCTTTGGTTCATAGGCTGGCACTCAATCCACTGAGCCACACCAGCCAGGGCACTTGATTTTATAATTTACATTTATCATGTGATTTTTAAAAATCCACCTATCTAATATATGTTGAGAACAAAGCCTACTTTTGGTGTTCTTATTGCTTAAATACTCCTATCAATTACTGAATTAATTGGTAAGTGGAATTCCTAGAACCACTGGGAGATTACAGGTATCATCCCATCCGGTGAATTCCTTTAGGAATAAAGAAGAGCATGATTCCACAGCTTTCCTAGGATGCCTGTTGACAGATTCTCTTTTAGTACTAAGCAAAATTCTCTTTATAGGATACAGTCCAGGCCAATTTATAATTAAATCTCTGTTCTGATGATATTTCTAAAATAGCATTAATATGTCTTTTTAATTTACTTCAATGAGTAGTTCAGTTGCTTAACTGGAGTTTTAATTGTGTGATACGTGTGCATTGGATTCATGACCCCTTGCACAGCACGTTCAGTTACGTGATGTTTGACAGAATGGCAATAAGGTTCTCCCTCACTCTGGTTTCAGAAGGACATGAATAGTGGGTTTATGTAGCTCGTGTTAGCACCTAACACTTGTCAAACCAACACCTTTTGCTGTAAGAGTTGGCGGTGTTTGTCTAGGTACCTCTCTCCACCGAAGCCTGTGTAAAGTTTACGAATGATTGTATCTTATGATTTCCATAAATTGCGTGTTGATATTCAAAAACCTATGCCTGTGTTTTGAGGGTTGGGAAAAAAATCCCACTAAATGACAATTTAAGAAAGACACATTGCTTCCAGATTTTGATTGTGTATGGGAAAATACTGTTGCAGTGAAAATCTTGGTAATTTATTGCAACAAGTAGTCAATATACCAAAACTGACTTGTATGGGCTAATACATCTTCGCCACAGTGTTCAAGTTTCTAACCTCTAGCTCTTGTACACTGTATATATATTTTTTACTCATACGTTATTTAATTCACATTGAACTCTGCTACTTAAGCCTCCAAATAAGTAATTTGTCTTTTCAGGCAGGTCACTATAATACCAGAAATAAAACAAATTCCTGGGAAGTTTGTTCTCTGTATGCGGCTTCAAAGGATAAGCATTTTTGTGGGTCCTCTTTATAATATCTGTGATAATGGATTTACTTTAAGTTGGCTTCTTCCTGAAATGTCCATCTTCACATAAGAAAACCTTATATTCTACTTGGTTCACACTTTTTAGGCTTCATTACATGCAATTAAAGGTTTTATGCAGTATGTATGTCTTTACCAAGTACAAAAACATTTGCCCTGGCTGGTGTGGCTCAGTGGATTGAGTGCCAACCTGTGAACCAAAGGGTTTTGGATAGGATTCCCAGTCAGGGCACATGACTGAGTTGCAGGCCAGGTCCCCAGTAGGGGGCGTGCAAGAGGCAACCACACATTGATGTTTCTGTCTCTTTCTTCCTCCCTTCCTCTCTCTGAAAATAAGTGAAATCTTTAGCCCCGGCTAGTGTGGCTCAGTGAATTGAGCGCTGGCCTGTGAATCAAGGGGTCACTGGTTTGATTCTCAAAGGCACATGCCTGGGTTGTGGGCCAGGTCCCCAGTGGGGGGCAGGCGAGGTGCAAGCACACATTGATGCTTCGCTCCCACTCTTTCTCCCTTCCACTCTTTAAAAAATAAATAAAATCTTTAAAAAAAATTATTTATTTTATGTTGGAAAAAGTTAGCTAACACATGTACTTAAGGTTTGTTTGTGTTACACTAACACTGTAGATTTGTATGTTCATGTAGTGTCTGTATTGACAAGACATTTCTGCTTATTGCTTTTTGCTTTTGGAGCTTTTAATATAATAAGCTTTTTGTACATTGGATTATTGCCCTGATTTGGTCAGAATTTGGATACATATTAGTTACTTAAATTTTAGAAATGAATTTTGTTTTATTTATATTGTAACTTTTTATAGTTTTTGAATACATATAGCATGCTTTCCTTAGATGAAAAAAGAAGTGTAGAATGTGACGAGAATACAATGGAGACCCAAAGGAATGAGGAACATAAGCACAGGAGAGCCCACACTGTCTTTTCGGCTCAAGCACACTGCGTGTCTACAGAGACGGCTGTCACATGGGAGGAAGCCCTTTGCCTACTGAGTCTCATTGCTGACTATAATATGATCTGTGTGTTTTGGAGTTAAAACTTCTAAACATCTTTCCTTCATTTTTTATGTATAAAAAGTTAAAAGTTTATAATTAAGGTATCCCAGAGTGGGAACTTTGGATAACTCTCTGAAGATTTTACAACTTGCGCCTGGCTGGTGTGGCTTAGTGGACTGAGTGTTGGCCTGTGGACTGCAAGGTCTCCAGTACAATTCCCAGTCAGGGCACATGCCTGGGCAGTGGGCCAGGTCCCCAGCTGGGAGCGCACGAGAGACAACCACACATTGATGTTTCTCTTCCTCTCTTTCTCCCTCCCCTCTCTCTAAAAATAAATAAATAAAATCTTTAAAAATATATTTTTAAAAAGCATGTCAATGTGAGAGAACAGCATTGATCAGTTACTTCCTGTATGCACCCAGGTCAGGAATTGTACACGACTGGACCAGGAATCAAACCTGTAACCCAGGCATGTGTCCTGACAGACAGTTACAGGAGGATGTCTCAATATAGGAGCCATACCGGCCGGGGCAGCAGCCTGTCTTAGACAGCAGGGTAAACAGTATCAGAGCCTGCCCTTTGATATCCTTTGTCTCTTTATAGCTGGCTGTTGTAATATGTTAATTGTGTTCTACAGGGAGTCTAGTAATTTCCTAGATCATAAAACTAAGCCACCCATGTATTGGATTAGAGTGGAATCTCTAGGAAATTTAACATCATTTAAATCAGTGTTTAGTATCTAAGACAACAGGTGGGGACTCTCCATATACCCCTGGGGCATTACCATCCAAGAAAATTTGTAATCCTCCCAGGTGAAAACAAAGAGGTATTTCTGTCTTTTTTTTTTTTTTTACAGTAAAGCTAAAAAGGCACTACATAAATCTATAATTGAAAAATATAGGCAGTCCACAGGAATACCTGATAATAGGTTATGTGGATTTGGAACTACATTATGTTTGGAAATAACTACTTACAGCTATGAGACTCTGAACAAATCTCAAATCTCCATCCTTTTCCACTGAGGTGTTTTTTTTCCCCCCCTGGAAGAGTAGAAGAATTACAGCGGCTCATACATGGAATTATAAGCCAATTTTTAAAAAGTAATCTTGCATATTGGGCTTAACTCCAGCTACTGCATAAAGGTGATCAGTAGGCCTGATCACTGGAAAGGCCTGAGGTTGCTTTAGAACATCCTGTAACAACCCTTCAGGCTCAAGACCACTTTCCTCTTGTAGACATTCCTTTACAATGATTATTTTCCCTATTGGTTAAGTATCTGATTTACTTACTTCCAAATGCATTTCACCCTATTGGAAAAAGTATATGTGGGTGTCATTGGTTTAACAAAAAATCTTGCCCTATCAGGTGAATTGGAATATGTATTGCCCCTAAACATTCCCTAGTTGAAAGGGGACAGGTTCTGATGTAAAACAGTCATTGTTTGATAAAATATCCCTCCTGTTACCAAACAGAGTGGGATTCAGCCACCTGCCACCGATACAGGCATAACACAAAGATTGATGGGGAAGGAAAAAGATCTCATTAAAGTGTTACCCAATTTGGGGGAGCAGGGGATCCTTTGGCTTCAGGCTCCTCTTTTTTGCAAAACAGAAAGAATCCAACCACCCCAGAACCACAGACAGAGTCCAGAAATCTCACTTCATTTTTTAAGATTAATTAATTAATTCTTTTATTGTTCTATTACCATTGTCCCAATTTTCCCCCGCTGCTCTTCCCTGCCCCACCCCCACAGTGGGTCTCCACCCTGCTATCCATGTCGGTGGGTCATTTACCCACATCATTCTTATCTGTCTTTTTGGGGCCTGAGGCTGGTACATGAATGGCTCTCCAGCCTCAGGCTCCTTTCTTGGAGTGTGCACTGGTGGGGCTGGCACTGCCAGCACCTCACTGCAGCTTTTTTTCCACTCTGGGGCCTGGGGCCACTGCTGACTGCTGTGTGCAGGGGCTCCATCTGTGGGGCCCAGCGTCTGAAGCTGCTTGCAATGCTAAACAAGTGAGTGTCCTGGCCTGTATGTTCATGCACTGATGTCAGAGTGAGCGAAGGGGTGCAGTCTAGGACCCATGGGGCGTGGAGCTGCAGTGCCCAGCAGGCCACCACCAGGGCACCTGTCCCTGGGGTGTGGCCCAGTGTGTGGGACTTGGCCTGCAAACTGCTTCCCCAACCAGGCAAGGGAGGGGTGCAGAAGGGCAAAAAGGGGCCAAGTCTTTGCCTGCCCTTTGTTTAAATCTTTGGGCCCAAAATCCTATCCACTCCAGAAGTATCCTACTCATTTAGCCAATCCCAGCTAGACTGGCAGGCATGCCCCTCCCCTTGTCTCCAAGTTAATTTCCACAGTACACTTGTGTTCCGACCTTTTTGGCCTGTGCATATTGTGTGCAAGCTCCCTGCTGCTGTGTCACGAGTCACACTGTTTTGTTTACCTCTATCCGCAGGTATGGAAATTTATCATGAACTGGCCGCAGTGTTAGTCTTGGCATCTCCAGTCCTTCCTGATGTCTTCCCACTTCCCAGCAATCTCACCACATTCCCCTGGAACACACTGCCATTTTCACAGAAGCTTTACTCTAGGGAGGAGGCAGTTTAGTTGGGTGGGTACATAAAGTAGCCCCAGTATCTACAGGGGTCTTAATAGTTTCCTGTTTTAATGCTAATTTTAATTTCGACTAAACTGTTAGTGAGAAGAAAGGGAAACACCCTTTCATAGTCCTTGGAGCAACCACATTCTTGCTTCTGATTCTTTTCTCCTTCTAAGTTACATTTCAGTTTTCTATAATCCTTCTTAAGGTGAACAGATTCCTCCACAGGAGTTTCCCAGTGAACTTTATTTACTTATTCTGCTGCTTTCGCTCCCAGAAACCAGTAGGTATATTAATTGGAACAGGTCAAAATAGGCAGGGTTACATGTTCTAACAGTTACATTAAATTTCATTGTGAACCATCAGGGACTTGGAGAAAATCAGAAAAATTTTTAGATAGATTCCTGAACTTCCTTCTAGATGAATGAACATATACCATTTGCTTATTCCCCTCCTCCTGACCAGCTTTTCTCCAAAGGGAGCTGCTAGAATTCCTGGATTATCTTTGCCTGAATTCCTGTTCTCATTTTCCCCTACGTCAATAGGGAGTAGCAGTGGATAGTTGAGATAGAAGGAGAAAGAAGAAGGGAGGGGAAGGGCAAGTCCAGACAAGGAAACTCTGAGAGCAAAGAAGATGTGGAGAAAATGTAGAAGGGGAAGGAATGGGGTGTGGACATTTATTAGCTTCAGAAGTCTTTAGTTTAGAGACAGTCTCTAAAGACTTTTTTAAAAAAAGAGTTTATTTATTTATTTTTAGAGAGGGAAGGGAGGGAGAAAGAGAGAGAGAGAGAAACATCAATGTGCGGTTGCTGGGGGTCATGGCTTGCAACCCAGGATGTACCCTGACTGGGAATTGAACCTGCGACACTTTGGTTTGCCGCCCACGCTCAATCCACTGAGCTATGCCAGCCGGGGCGTCTTTAAAGACTTTTATTAACCTCTTTTAAAAAATCTATCTGTGCTCCTTCTAGAAGCTTCTAATTTCCAGTCAAGATATGCTTCTCATTCATTCAGTTTAATTGTAGAGCTGGCATTTTTAAATTTTGCATGCAAAAAATTAATTTAGGCACAACCCCCTCCCCAAAACTCTCCTCCATTTTGGCCATCTTTTGCTTTTTAAGTATATTTTACTGATTATACTATTACAGTTGTTCCATTTTTTTCTTCCCCTTTATCCCCCTCCACCTGCATCCCTCTCCCTCCAGCATTCCTCCTGCTTAGTTCATGTCCATAGGTCATACATATAAGTTCTTTGGCTTCTACATTTCTTATACTGTTCTTAACCCTCCGTTTATTTTGTGCCCACCATTTATGCTTCTTATTCCCCATACCTTTTCCCTCCATGATCCCTTCTCCCCTTCCCCTCTCATGACCCTCCACTAGATCTCCATTTTTGTGATTCTGTTCCCGTTCTAGTTATTTGCTTATTTTGTTTTTGTTTTTTGGGGGGTTTTAAGGTTCAGTTGTTGATAGTTGTGAATTTGTTGTCATTTTACTGTTCGTAGTTTTGATCTTCTTTTTCTTAGATAAGTCCCTTTAACATTTCATATAATAAGGGCTTGGTGATGATGAACTCCTTTAACTTGACCTTATCTGGGAAGTACTTTATCTGTCCTTCCATTCTAAATGAAAGCTTTGCTGGATAGAGTAATCTTGGATGTAGGTCCTTGCCTTTCATAACTTTGAGTACTTCTTTCCAGTAAAGTTTCTTTTGAGAAACCAGCTGATAGTCTTATGGGAACTCCTTTGTAGGTAACTGTCTCCTTTTCTCTTGCTGCTTTTAAGTTTCTCTCCTTATCTTTAATCTTGGGTAATGTAATTATGATGTGCCTTGGTGTGTGCTTCTTTGGGTCCAACTTCTTTGGGACTTTCTGAGTTTCCTGGACTTCCTGGAAGTCTATTTCCTTTGCTGGATTGGGGAAGTTTCTCTTCATTATTTGTTCAAAGAAGTTTTCAATTTGTTGCTCTTCCTCCTCTCCTTCTGGCACCCCTATGATTAGGACGTTGGGACATTTAAAGTTGTCTGGGAGGTTCCTAAACCTCTCCTCATTTTTTGAATTCTTGTTTCTTTATCCTGTTCTGGTTGAATGTTTATTTCTTCCTTCTGGTCCAAATTATTGATATGAGTCTGGTTTTATTCCTTTCATTGTTAGTTTTCTGTACATTTTCCTTTATTTCATTTTTCATAGCCTTTACTTCTTCCTCTATTTTGCAACCATACTCAACCATTTCTGTGAGCATTCTGATTACCAGTGTTTTGAATTCTGCATCTGATAGGTTGGCTATCTCTTCATCGCTTAGTTCTGTTTTTGGAGTTTTGATCTGTTCTTTTATTTGGGCCATATATCTTTGCTTGGTGTGCCTGTTACCTTACACTGTGTTGTGACGCTGTATGTGGGGGAGGGGTCCAAGAGGGAACAATGCTGCTTGCTCAGCGCTCCACTGGCTTTCAGTCACTTCCCCCACTACCCACAAGCAAATTGGGCCCTTCTGGTGCTGATTCCTGGGTGGGTGGTTTTGTGTAGTCCTAGGACCCTGTGGGTCTTTCCAACAAACTCTCCTGTGAGGCTGGGAGGACACCTCCACAAGGATTCTGAGACAGCTAAGAATGTCCAAGATTTGTGTTGGAGGAAGGAAGTGCTCCTTATTTTTGAGGCCAAAAGAGTTCAGGCTCTCTTTTGTTTAAAAAAAAAAAAGGCTTTTGTTTAGATGTTCAGAAAGCAATTCTCATTGAAAAGCCAAAATTAAAACTCAGCCACCCATTTTCCTCCTGCTCCACTTTAGTCTTGGTTCTCTCAACCCTTAACTTTTAGCTCTACCTCAAGGATTTTAAGAGATACAGCTCAAATAAAATCAGGGTCTTTTACCTTATAACAGGGAGGTCTTGAATTCCAAAGAAAACTTACACAAGTTCACCTAATCTGAAACAAGGAGCTGATGGGGCACAATGGGTCCCTGCTGGTACCCAGCATAAATCTGGGTCTGCAAGGTAGTTCTGGTGGGCTTCTTTGTAATCCTGCCACACTGTGCTGAGTAATAGCAACATGACAAACGTACTTATAAGAATTGCTATGAGTTTTTTGAGCCAAACTGACATTTGCCAGAAAGCGAAATATCAAGGGATTGAGAAAATGCTCCAGAGAATGGCAGTTTTACCACTAACTTTACTTAATTTTAAAAACAACAGTAATTTTAAAAAAATGATGAAAGAGATGGAGGGACATCGATTGTTGATGGAGCACTGGGAAAGTCTCCCTGCCCCTGGCCAAGATGGAGGCAGGGGGAGGTTTTTACACTGAGCACATGCAAAGCTAGCAAAACAATTGGATAGGGGAAAAAGCCCTCCTACACCCTCCTTCTGGTACCAGATTAGGAGTGGGACAGTGGGAGGCAGGTACATGTGCCAGAGAGGTCAGAATGGTGGCAGGGGGAGGTGCTGGACCAAAAAGTCATGTTAGTCTAGCCTGCGGAAAGAAGGGATTGGTTGGAAGATAGGCCCACCCAAAGCACATGAATGTTTGGAAAGTTAATTGGTCATTCTGAGAAAGCACCTGGCCCTTTACACAGCCAACACAAATATAGTCCCAAGGGAACAAAGAAATGTGCTCTTGTTTGTTGTTTGCTGCTCAGGATCTACACTTGAAAGGTGCTCTGGCCTGTCCTCTCCAAGGGCCACATGGCCTTTGCAGTCATGTGGCTCATGGCCTCCAGGAGGGAGCATCTCTCTGTCTCTTTCTGTCTCTCTCTGTCTCTCTGACCTGGTGGAGCATTCGCTGGTGCATTTTTGTGCTCTCCCATTCAGCAGCATTCAATCTTGCATTCCTAGTTGCTGCATGGCCATGGCTGTTCTGGCTCTACACCCAGCCTCCAGGAGGGAGCCTGAAGCTAGAAAGCAGCTGGGAACAAGCTAAGCTATCTAAATGACCACTTAGCAGCTGCCTGAAAGCTCCAAAGAATGATAGTTTAACATGGAGCAGGAAATCTGGGTACTGCCTTTTGTTCTAGTCTTGCTGAGGATGGCTGAGTTTTGTCTGGGTTTTGCAAAGGAGATGAACTATGAGATGGGGAATCCTCCATTCTCCCAGATCATGTAGCATCCAAATAAAAACCTCTTTCTTTTTTCACCAACCTCTTCCCCTCGAGTTTGCCTTTTGTGGCAGCAGTCAGATGAACCCCTTTTTTGTTCAGTAACACTCTGTGGTTACTTTCGGTCTTTTAATTTGTAAGGTAGGCCTCCCCTGAGCTTGTTGGGTTTAGTATGTAGTTCCTTTTTAGTCCACAGACCATTCTCTAGGTTGTTTCATTTATTCTGTTAGAGACAGCACTGCATCTTTTTCTGGTTGAGAACTTCCTCATTTCAAGTACCTGAGTCATGGGGCTTCTGGCTTCAAAGCTCCCTCCTGTCTTCCACTGGGCTGCAGCCCAGTCTCTTCCCACCTGGGCTGACCCCGTCTCTCCCAGAAGCTCCTGGCCCCAAGGTCTGCAGGCTCACCACCCCTATTCACTCTCCCTTGCAGCCCGCAAGGTCTTTCAACTGTGCCTCTCTGACTCTTTTGAGACAGGCAAGTAAGCCAGGACAAGGGAATAGAAACTGAGACATAGTTAAATGGCCAAGCAGTTTATGATCATCCAATAAATCACAAAATCCTATTTTCCATAACCAATGATTTAGCCCTGGTTGGTATGGCTCAGTGGACTGTGTGTTGGCCTGTGAACCAAAGGGTCGCTGGGTCAGTTCCCAGTCAGAGCACATGCCTGGGTTGGAAGCCATGCCCTGGATTGGGAGAGTGTGAGAGGCAAACACACATTGATATTTCTCTCCCTCTCTCTCTCCTCCTCTCTTAACTAACTAATTAACTAACTAACTAACTTAGATTTTGCCTTCTCAATCAGAGGGTAAATAGCTATAGCTTAAATCGACATACTCAGAATGATAGCAGAAATCCAGTCACGACCATTTGTGCCAATCGCACCCAAGGATGGATGAAGTTAAGGAAATAAATCTCATTTTGTTGCATCAGCATAAAGATGATGAACATTCTATTGAGATCCATTCCCTAAGGCCTCCCCTAAACTCCCAGCTTTTAAGACCCTCAAAACACAGGACCTAGCACACTCTCCTTCCTGGGGGCCATGCCCAAGCCGTCTCTCCCCATTTTTTCCCCACAGGCATGCATCTCCTAAACCCTAAGGGACACCATGAGACTTGCAACCAGGGGAGCAATGGGCATTGGCAACTCACCCTGAACTTATCCCCAAGGCCCTTCTTTCTGTGACTCTTTAGTGAGCTGACAGCAGACCCACATTGGCTCACTTGTTTTCCACTACATTTCTAGAAAACGAAAGCAGCCCCACAGCTTCTCTCCTGTTGCTTCTTCTATCCTAGGCCCTTCCTTGTTTCACTGTCTCCAGCTTTCATAAACATACTTTCAAAACCACTTGAACTTGTATTGTAAAAGCTTTCCTGCATGAAGTCAAGAGCCCACACCCTACAGGCTGGGCCAAGGCAGACCCACTCCTAGCCAGATCTCTGTCTGGTAACTCTCTGATGCTGGTTGCATCTCTAAGCCCAGAGCTAGATGTCAGTCTTCCTCACTGCTGCGTGCCAATGCCCCACACCACAGCTTGGATGACACGGACATTAAGTGGAATGAAAATGTACCAGTCTTAGCAGCTGGCTTTGGATTCTCACAGGGCAAGAATTGTTTTGTTTAATAAAAATATGCAGCTTAGCTTGTTGGGGGCTTTGAAGAAGGGTGGAGGATAGCATCTTAGCAAATAATTGGCAGAAGCCAGGGTGGCTTGTTGAAATGCAACTGAAAAGGTTTGGAAAATGGATGAAGAGGCATGGGAGGTCCAAGTTTGAGCTTTGGAGGATGCTGCCTTGGGTTGGAAACAGCAATGATCCCAATTTCACTCTGCCTTGACACTGCCACAACTCCTTGAGTGACTTTGGCTGTTAGCCAATGTCTCAGTTTTCCCCATCTATAAATGGGGCTCCTATCTGCCTCTCAGAATGTAGTAACAATCAAATGTGGTAATGCCAATAATGCTGCATAATGCTACTTATTCCAGTTTTTCTCATCAGTGAGATGGGATGGTATATTAGTACATTCCTTGGGGGATTGATGGGTATCACATGTTCAATGCCCAGTCCTGGCAGATAATCAGAGTGCACTACTGTTTGCTGAAGTCGTGTTATGGGTGCCTGCTCTATGGCAGACATGGCATCCACACCTCAAATAGCCTGAAGTCAGTATTATCCTCTCACTATAGACTTTCATAGAGATTTAATTACACAAGGAGTAGATGATTATGAGCTCATTAAAAATTTCAAAGACCACAGAGAAAGAATTCCCTTTTTCCTTTCAACTCCTTATTTCCTGGTCCTGCCAGTTCCTGCCCTCACCACAAGCCCTCCATTCTGAGCAACTAAGGTTACTAATGTTTTGTTCTGCTGCTGGAACCAGCCTGGACTGGTTCTGTTATGTTCTGTATTTCTATAAAGTGAGCCCCACCCTTGGGGAGCCAAAAGGCCCCACCCACATTCAGGATGTTACTTTGGGGAAGTCACACTCCATTTTATGCACTCTTATCTCTAAGCCTAAAGTAAATTTCTTCTTCATTTAATTCCACATTTTATTTCAACATGCTCCAACTTCCAGAATAAGGAGTGGCTGCTTGGGGGATCCACAGAACGAGGGTGCCAAAGGCCCCACAGCCTGTTCCAAGTGCTGGTGGTCCCAGGGCACCTGGGCCGCAGCTCCTTACATCCAGAGTTGAATGCCAGCAAGTTGTGTGGCCAAGCCTGGCAGGGGCAACGCTGAGGTCACAGTGAAGACAGAGGCAGCTCTGCCTCACAGCCCTGTGGGGTAAACAGATCAGTCACTGCTGACTGCCCAGCATGGTCTGGGTTGGGCTGGGGAGGCATAGGGAACTTTGGGAACCCCACAGTAAGTGTGTGCCCCAGCCTGGAAATTGTGGGTACTGAGGGGAGGGCTTCCTGGAAAAGGCATGTGTGATCCTGAAGAATGAGTAGAGGGAAAGCATGGGGAAGTGTTCCCTGCTGAGGGAATAGCCTGTTGGGAAGCTCAAAGTGTAGCATTGGGTATTTGGAGGAATTTAGGTTGATAATGATTCCATCACATAGTGCTGGGCATTTGAGGGATTTGCTTTCTCATTCCAAGGAGGGATAGGACCTGAGAAGAAAGAGGGGAGCGAACATGCCAGATGGGGGAATGGCCAGTCCTGAGACCTAAGCAGTAGAGACCCAGCAAGGCTCCTATAGCTGCAGTAGGAAGGGGACCTGGACAGGGGCCAGATCTGGGCAGCAGACATAGTTTTGGGGGTCCTTAGCAGGCAGATTGTGACATTTGAAGTCCTGAGAATGTCTGGACTCACCCAGGAGAGAGCAAAGGCAGGACCTGGCTCCTAGCTCCCAGGAATCCCAGTGTCAGAGTGTCACAGATGGGCACAAGTAACCAGGTTCTTGGTGATTGTGGACAAAGAATTGAACCAAACAGACAGAGTGTATAACAGAAAGAGAGAGAGAGAGTAGATTTATTAAGTGATATTACACTCCACAGAACATGGGAGCGGGCCAACTCCAAGCAGAGATTGACCACTGGGGCTGGAGGGATTCTATTCTTGTAGGGCGGATATTTCCTGGCTAGCTTTGGCAGGCTTTTATTGCACATGCACAAGTAGTTGTATTACTTTAAAATTACTGTGCATATGGTCTCCCATGATTTTCCTTGACTGGCCGCTGGAGAAGGGGGTTGCATAATTTTAACTTATTATAATGCTACTATAATGAAGCAGGGGTCGTGTAGCATCTTCTGTGCAGGTGCATTCATGAGTCACCATGGTTCAGTGCTTTTCCAGAAAGCAGGAACAACCGGTCTGAGAGCAGGGTGTCTGTCCTGTATCCATGTCCTTTATCTTAGCTCTGGGGCACCTCCGGAGTTTTCTCCTTTCTGACTATCTCCTGCTTTAGAAGGAGGACAGAGGAGGGGGAACCAAGGAGCCAGAGGGTGAGAGGAAGCCCACTATCCCCAGACAGATGGAGTAGATGTTCTCAGCCAACTTTCCACCAGAATTTGTATTTTATAATACTTTTCAAAAATGATGAGCGGCTAATACAGATTTTGCATTAAAATGGATCATTTTAGAATTTTGTGCCAGTCATGAAGATCCCTGGAGATGCTACCACTTTCATCTACTCCTTTCTAGGCAGTTTTCACTAATATTGTCAATTATATAACCCGAGTTGAACATTTTAAAAAATCATAGCTTTGTAAACTCCTGAATTTGGGGGCCACGATTTGGACTGAGTTCCTTTTCAGGTCCTTGAAGAAGAGTAATCTTTTGACTGTTTTGTTTATGCAAAACAAATTTTTTGGGAAAACTTTTGCCCCTCCATACATTGTAAATTGATGGCAAACTTTTTTTCAGGAGTTTAATTGTGATTTCTGGTGTATTGTAAATATTGAAATTTTAAAAAAAGGTATGCTACTCTTTTAAGTATATCCAGTGGTGTCTTTGAAATCTGAGATTCACTATTAACCATTTAAGAAAAGACATAAGCAACATTTTCTTTAATTTTACATTTTATTTTTTCTCTTTGAACTTGTATTTTATTCCACTTCTGCCACAGAATTTTATCCTAATATATTTTTATGCTTAAATAATTTTTAATGATCATTCTATCATATTTCTGCCCAAGAAACATATGTAAATAAATATAAATTAAACAAAGTTTGTTTCTTGTGACCATTAGGCTAAGAAATTAACATTTTTCTTCTTTTTTTAATGTTTGTAAATTAAAAAAAAAAGATTTTATTTATTTTATTTTTAGAGAGGGGAAGGGAGAGAGAAAGTGAGAGAGAGAGAGAGATATCAGTGTGTGGTTGCCTCTCATGTGGCCTCCTCTGGGGACCTGGCCTGCAACCCAGGCATGTGCCCTAGACTATGAATCGAACCCACAACCCTTTGGTTTGCAGCCCACACTCAATCCACTGAACCACGCCAGCTAGGGCAACATTTTTCTTCTTGAATTGAGTTTTTATGGCAACTATTATTTTTATGCAAGTGATGAAAACATAAATCATTACATCATTTGATGTGTAATTATTAAACATAAAAAGCAAAATTATATTTGACCCACTTTTTAGGAAGGTGAATGGGCTTTTTTCCCCATTAGTTCTTGGATCTGTGAATAAACAGGCCTCATTATACCAATAGAATTTTGCTCAGTATGAATGCTGCTACCACAAGCATTTTAAAAAAGTTTTTAAAAGAGTTTGTGTATTTATTTTTAGAAAGAGGGGAAGGCAAGGAGAGAGAGGGGGAGAAACATCAATGTATGGCAGTTTTGCCACCTGCTGGGAACCTGGCCTGCAACCCAGGCATGCGCCTTGATTGGGAATCGAACTGCTATACTTTGGTTCACAGGCCCACACTCAATCCACTGACTATAGCAGCCAGGGCCCACAAACATTTAAAAGACACGTCTCTTGATATGCAAATATGTTTATGCATTTCTGTTGAGGATATACCCAGGAGAAAGACAGTGGGTCATTGGATGTAAATGGACAAGGAAAACATAAGGGGAAGGATTAAATGTGGGGTGGGGCAGAGCAGTGGAAATAGTGCGGGGGGGGGGGAATGGGGACAAATGTAATTGAACAACAAGATTCTTTTTTTTTTAAGATTTTATTTATTTATTTCTAGAGAAGGAAGGGAGGGGGGAGAGAGAGAGAAAGAGAGAGAGAGAGAGAGAGGGAGAGAGAGAGGGAGAGAGAGAGAGAAACATCAATGTGCAGTTGCTGGGGGTTATGGCCTGCAACCCAGGAATGTACCCTGGCTGGGAATCGAACCTGGGACACTTTGGTTCCCAGCCCGCGCTCAATCCACTGAGCTACGCCAGCCAGGGACAAGATTCTTTAATTAAAACATTTTTAAAAATGTACTAGGGAAGCAAAAAAAAAAAGAATTTCTTTCATTTTAGTACTGTGGTTACTACCCAATTTCCAAAATGTTCATACTAATTAGCATTTGGACCAGCAGCTTATGAGATCTGTTCCACATCTTCACAAACTTTGTTCCAGACCTTTGAATTTTGGCAAACCCGTGAGTATGCGGTTGTGTTGTGTTGTGGTTTTAATTTGCCTTCTCTGAGAGATAATGGGTTGAACATCTTTCGGTATGTTTATTGGACATTTAAAGTTCTTCTTTTGTAAATGCCTGTTGTAAATTTTGTCCATTTTTCTTTTAGGTTGTCTGTCTTTTTATGACTGTTTCTAGGAATTCTTTGTATTTACTGGATATGAGCTCTTTGCTGGTTATGGAGAATATGTTCTCCACTCTCAGGCTTGCCTTTTCACTACTTTCCTGGTGTCTTTGGATAAACTATCATTGAGTGTAGTCCCATTTATCAATATTTTCCATTATAGTTGGTGATTTTTGATATCCTGTTTATGAACATTTTCCATTCTTTGATATGATCCTATATTATCTTTGGAAACTTTTATTGTCTTGCCTTTGACATTAAAAATTAAATTTAATGAAGTAGCATTGGCTAATAATATTATATGTTTCAGATGTACAATTCTATGACACATTAGCCATATATTGTGTTGTGTGTTCATCATCCAAAGTTTAGTCTCCTTCTATCCCCATATATTTGACCCCCATTACCCTCTTCGTCCTCAGCCTCCCCTCACCTTCCTTCCCCTCTGGTGACCTCTATACTGTTGCCTGTGTCTATGAGTTTGGTTGTTTGCTCTGTTTGTTGCTTTCTGTTTCATTTCCCACATATTAGTGAAATCATAGGGTTCTTATCTTTTTTAAAACAATTATTTTATTATTGTTCAATTACAGTTGTCTGCATTTTCCCCCAACCACTCCCCCCGCAACCCCAGCCAAATCCACCTCCCCTCCTTGCTTCCATCCTCCCCCCTGGTTTTGTCCATGAGCCTTCCCGTCATTATCCTCTCCCGCCTCCCCTCTGATTACTGTCAAATTGTTCTTAATTTCTATGTCTGTGGTTATATTTTGCTTGCTTTTTTCTTTTGTTCATTATATTCCAGTTAAAGGTGAGATCATATGGTATTTGTCCCTCACCACCTGGCTTATTTCACTTAGCATAACCTATTTCGCTTAGCATGGTATTCTCAAGGTCCATCCATGCTGTTGCAACATTTCATCATTTTTTATGGTTGACTAGTATTCCACTGCACATATAGAAATAAACAGTGTTAGGATGTAGAGAAAAGGGAACACTTGTGCATTGTTGGTGGGATTGTGAATTGGTACAGTCCATGTGGAAAACAGTATGGAGGTTTCTCAAAAAATTAAGAATAGAACCTAATGACCCAGCAACTCCACTTCTGGGTATTCACTTGAAAAACTTGAAAACACTTATTCATAAAGATATACATACCCTTATGTTCATTGCACAATAACTAAGACATGGAAACAGCCCAAGTGTCCTTCGATGGATGATTGGAAAAGAAAATGCATCTTTCACATTTAGATCTACAATCTAGGGTTGGTATTTGGTGTCATGTCAGGGAGGTGACAAATTTCCTTTATTCTCCATGTACTCAATTGTCTCAATCCCATTATTGGAAAACCATCCTTTCCCCACTGTTCTGTACTGCCATCTTTAGAATCAACCCAGCGTGGATCCCTATTTGGGGCTCTCTGTTTTCTTCCATTGGTCTTTGCTCATGTTTGTGACACTTCTACACCAGAATAATTACTATAGCTTCAAATGAATTTTGATATCAAGTCATGTAAATTGTCTCACTTTGTTCTGATTTAGGTGTATCTTGGCTTTTCTTGGTGTTTTGCATTTGTATATAGATTTTTACTTCCCAGCTTTATTAAGGTACAATGTGTAAGTTTAAGGTGTACTATTCATGTACATTTTAGGATAAGCTTATTAAGTTCTACAAAGTAACCATTTGGAATTTTGGTTTGGTTTAGAGTGAATCTGTAGAGCTGTTTGGGGAGAACTGACATGTTTAAAGTATTAAATCTGCCAATTTAGGAACACAGTTTCTCTCTTAATTTATTTGCCTTTTAAAATTGATTTCAATAGGATTTCATTGTATTTCTTTGTAATGTTTTTACATATCTTTTGTTAGATTTATTCTCAGGTATTTGGTCTTTTTAGATTTTTTAAAATGCTGTTTGCTCATTGTTGATTTCAACTACAAGCTTAAGTACTGGCATGTGAATTTGTTTCCAGCAATCTTTCTGTGCTCACTTATTAATTTTTGGATCACAACCACAAATTGTGTCATCTGCTGGTAATGGCAGGTTTGTTTTCCCCTCACCAACCCTTATGGCATTTATTTGTTGTTTTTTTTTTCATTTCTCTTTTTCTTTCTTTGCTTTGGTGCAGAGGCTAAGTCCTGTACTGAAGAAAATTAAGAGTAAGCTTCCTTGTCTTGTTGCCATTCTCAAAGGGAAAACTACTATGGTATGATTCCCTATTAGACACAAAGTTTGCTGCAGAAAACTTGACCAGATGAAAGCATTTTATTCTTAGTTTGTTAGGAGATTTTCTTTAAAACCATGAATAGGTATTACATTTTGTTGAGTTGTTTTCACATTCACTGAGATCATCATATAAATTTTCTCTTTTAAATTTCATTTTTAATATTTAATTGATTTTAGAGAGAGGATGGGAGAGAGAGAGAAACACTGATTTGTTGTTCCACTTATTTATGGATCATTGGTTGACTACTCTATGTACCCTGATTGTGCAGCGAACCTGTGGCCTTGGTATATAGGGACGATGCTCCAACCAACTGGTCTACCTGGCCAGGGCCATACATTTTCTCTTTTAATCTGTCAATTACATTGAATAATTTTCTAATCTTAAGCCATTCTTTCTGGGATAAAGGCAACTGAACTCTATGAAACTTTTTATGTTTCTCAAGATTCTGTTTGCTGATATTTAACTTATGATTTTTATATTTAAGTTCATTAGTAAGATTGGCCTGTAATTTTATTGTCAAAGGAAGATTTTGGTATCAAGTTTCTGCTGCCTTCCACTTTTTTTTCTATTCCCTAAAAGAGTTCATATAAGATTGGCATTATTTCTTCCTTAATTGTTTGGTAAAAGTCACTAGTGAAGCTTTCAGAAACTTCACAGGGGGAAGTGTTTAATTGTAGATTCAATTTCCTTAATTGTTATAGGACTATTCATGTTTATTATTTCTCCCTGTGTCAATTTTGGCAAGTTGTATTATTTTTCTTTTTTAAAAATACCTTATTTTGTAGTTATTTTTTTTTCTAGAGACAGAGAAAGGGAGGGAGAAAGAGAGGGAGAGAAACATTGATTGAAAGAGAAACATTGATTAGTTGCCTTCCACATGCACCCTGGTCAGGGACTGAACCTGCAACCCAGGCATGTACCCTGACTAGTAATTGAACCTGTGACCTTTCAGTTTGTGGGATGATGCCCAACAAATGGAACCACACTGGCTGGGGCATGTATTATTATTTTTTAAATTAAGAATTCATCTACTTAATTTATTTTTTAAAACAACTTTGGCATAAAATAGTCTGGTAGTCTCTTTCTTATGTGTATTTTTGTTTTAAAAATTTATTCCTTTTTTCTGCCCCTCTCATTCTCTTCCTCCCTCTCTTTCTCTCTCTTTAAATAAGAGGAAAACAAACAAAGATTTATTAACATGTGTATCTTCTGTGCACATAGGGGATACCCAAGGAAAAATGAGTAAGTCCCCTCTCTCTTTTTTCATGCAAGCTTGGAGAAAATGGTGAGAGCCTAACAAATACCAGGATAATGATGTTCTTTAATCCTTTGAAATCCTTCTAAACTCTGTGCTAAAAATCAGTTGTGATCTATCTCCAGAAACTAGTTTAGTGATTTCTCAGCTGATAAGTTGTCTAGATCCTCCTTCAACTTTGTTGAATGCAAAGTATTGGAAACAAAAACTTGAAAAGCAGAGACTGGGGAAAGGATTCATTATCCAATCATTAGAGTGCCTCCTTTTGCCAGCACCAATATTAACATTCTAGATGTCTCTTTCTTTGTTCACCAGAGGATTTTGTACCTTGAGAGCATAAAATGAGAATGGAGAGAGGTAGGGTTTTTTGTTTTTTAAACAAACACGTGAAGGGTGGCACTTGGAAATGGATAATTCATTCTTCTAGAACCAGGAATATTCTCAGGCAGGTTTATTTAGGTAGTTGCGTATGGGGAAGATGAGGATCCGGGCATTGATTTCCTTTAATTTACCTTGTATCTGCCTGTCTGGTGGAATATCTTCCTGGACCCTTCCATGTGTACGTATCCTGGACTATGGACTAGTCCCCACCTTGAGATCAGTTAATGTTTTCTGTTTTGCATTCTGTGTCCTGCATTAATAAAGGAGTTGGCTACAGTTACTTTATCCCAACTCAGAATGTCCAGAACTGTGTGTTTTGGTTGCTTGGCCCTAAGTTACTGGGTACAGACCTAATTTTAAGTAACTGCTACAAATTGAACAGCAAAGACATGTAGTATGTGGTGTCAGGAGCTGTGCATGGCACTAAAGAGACATTCCCTTACTTAATCCCCATTTTACAGATGAGGAGACTGAGGCTCAAGAGTGTTTCCATAAGTCACTTTCCCAGGACCAAAAATTTTGGCATAATTTCTTTTAAAGGTAAACACCTATGGCAACAGTCTTAGTATTTTGAGAAATTTCTCCAAGAGGGCTGAGATGACTTCAGAGGAAGCCCAAATCAGATGCTACTGCAGGTTGGATGCTCTCCCAGGGCCCAGTGGGCAGGGGTTGGACAATTTCATGTAATTAGTGGACATTTCAGGAGAGTACAAATCAGCAGACTCCTGACCCCAGGTACAGACTGGCTGATGATCCAGACCTCAGAACAAATCTGAACCCTGGGTCTACACGGACACCGAAATCAAACCATGGAGGGAAACCCAGGGGGTGGGGAGAGCCTGGACAAAGACCAGAAGGGGAGATACATGTGGTCTGATTGGGGGGACTGGGCTGTTTAAGCCAGAGGGACTCACCAACTCTTTGTTGCCACAAACCCACTGCAAATGTGTGGAAGGCAGGAAGCTGAGGCTAGGGCTCATGGCAGGACAGCCTCCCTTTCCTCCCATGTCTCAGGGACTTGATACTTGGTTGTGTTAGTTTTCTGTTGCTGCTATGAAAGAACAAAATTCACCTGCTTAAATTAGAAGATCTACTTGGCTTAATTGAGCAATTCATGAATTGAGCAGCATCCCAATTGACAGCTGGAAGGATGCTGGAAGGGTTGTAAAAAAGGAAGGTTGGTATAGGAAGAAGGGTGGGGCAAGGGAACTATGAACAATGACAAAAGGATTATTTTTAGACCAGCGTATCTTTTGCAAGGAAGGGAATGGTGAGAGTTTTTATCATGTAGTTTGTCTCTTCTTTCCTGGATCACCTCACTGGTGACGACCAGCACGTGCCAGGCTGGTTGATTAAGACACTGTTTCTGTTTGTTCTGTAACAGTAGGTCTGTTACAGAACAAACAAGGGGGGCCTGGGACGATATACTATTATTAAAAAAAAAAGCCCCCAGGTCCATTATGTCTGCCACCAGAGGAAAAACGTCTCTCAATGCCAGAGATTTGTGAAAAGGAAAGAAAATGTTTATTTAATGCTATACAAACTTAAAGTAGTGACCTAATGTCTTTATCAAAATCCTGAAGTCCCTTAAAACACCCACAAACAGACACAGTCCTTCCTTCCTTCCCCCTTTGCCCAGTCCAGAGTACCGTATCTCCTAAAGCTGCGGGGGTCCCCACTCGGGCAAAGGCACATGGTCCTCTCTCCCTGGGCCACGGGAGTCCCCTCTGTGCCAGAGCCGCGTGGTTCTCCCTCTCAGGGCTGCGGGAGTCTCCACTCCGTCAAGGCTGCATGGTTCTCTCTCTCAGGGCCGTGGGAGTCTTCACTCTGCTAAAGCTGTGTGGTTCTCTCCCCTCAATAGCTGTGATCTTCTCTGCACTTCCACAGCCTCGTGTTTCTCTCCACAATGGCTGCCGTGTCTCGGTTTAAATCCCCGCACCCGTCTCCCTCTGCAGCCCCATTTCCGACTCCTCCCACACTTGGCTTCACGTGCCAGAACTCATACCCTTCCAGCTTTACTGGATTGCCATCATGAGTCTGGGCAGGCATGGCCCCAAGTCCTGGAGCCAATCATCTCCAAGCTCCCACACAGGCGCTGTAACTCGGGGGACCTGCCCCCTAGTTACATCTTGGTGGGGAAGTTACTTCCACTCCCCTGGCTCTGAGCAAGGCCACAGCTATGTAACGTATCTAAGCGACCAGCCAAAGGCTATAGATATGTTAAATGACCATGCCAGAGGTTAGCTGCAAGGCTGTTGCTATGAGAAACAGCTCTCAAAGGCCCTGCTCCATGTGTCCCTTCCCCCAACCCGCACGTGGCGGGTGGGGGTGAAGACATCTTAAAATCTCCTGGACACCTTAAGTTCTGGACCCCATTTCAAATGCCCATTTGGGGTCCCCCCTCTTGGCTGCACCCTGTAACAGGTCAGGAATGAGATGTAGGTTTGGTATTGTGGGCTTGAGTACTAGTGACACCATTTTGGCCTGGTGGTTTTGTCCTGAACAATTCCCTACTGCCATCATACTCTCAGCTTAACTGAGAGGTACGATTTAACAAATGAAGGCATTAGCATCACTGTCAGCTACCCCTTGGTTGCTCTGTGGCAGGATGTTTCCATTTAATCTCTGACATTCACAGTTCATGGTTCCAGGTCCCACCAGTGGGACCACTATTCTGACCCGTGTCACCTGGAGTACTTTCATCTGTTTTAAGACTTCACATAAATGAAGTTATGTGTGTGTGTTTTGTTTTTAAGTGTGCTACACCCTCATGACCTGATTAGCCCCCGAAGGCCCCACTTGCTGACCCCATCACATAGGTGGTTAGGATTTCAACATATCAACTTGGGGAGGACAGGGGCCTTCACTTCATGACAGTGGTATATACATCCAATGGGATGTTATTTAAATTATAATAATTAAATAATAATTTAAGTTTTGAACATTTAAAACTTTTGAGGAAGTTTTAAAACTTGAACCAAAGTTTCAGGAATAAATACAGTACAGATAGCACCCATTATGCTCTTTACCTGGATTCACTTTAACATTTTAACCTATTTTCACCACTACTTGCTCTCTCTCTCTCTCCCATATCCATCTAACACTCTCCTGAACTGTTGGGTGAACTTCACACAACACGGCACTTTACCCCTAAATGCTTTCATGTGTATTTTCTACAGACACAATTGTCCTCTTAAACAGCTGTCCTACTGTTATCAACTTTGGCAAGGTTGACGTTGATCTAATACTTTCATCTCTACTCTTTGTATTCCCATTGTGTCAAACTGAGAAGCTGTTTCACAACTTCGAAAAGAAATGGTAAAGTGTCATTGTCGTCTGAGGAGGCCATGCTCCAGAGGCACCATAGCAGTTAAAGGTGGAGGCCCCGGGAGCAGACAGCTGGGGCCTGGCCCAGCCTCTGCACCCATCTGCATAGTGACCCCCTCATGCCTCACTTGGGCGACAGTAATATGGAGGTGCTTTTAGAGATACATACCTGAAAACATTTGCAGGTGAATTCATACAATGTCTGGGCTTTGCTTGAAAATAATCCTGATTTTTTTTGGGGGGGTGGAGGGAGAATATTGTTAGAAGTATAGATGAAACAAGATTGGCCATGAATTTATCATTGTTGAAAATGGATGCTGTGTATATTTGATAGGGGGCTCAAGAGTTGGCAAATTTTAGTTTAGGGTAAATAGTTAATAAGCCTAGTAAGTAATGCATATGTTAAAGCTTCTGTTGCAGAAACTACAGATAAGGCCCATCCTGGCTCCCCAGAGAAAGAGCCGACCTCCTGAGGCACTGCTAAAGATTACCACCTGGGGACTAGTGGAGGCTTCTGGGCTTTTCTGTTCCAGGGAGAGACAGATGACCACTCACCCCTGGAAACAGCTCACTGCCCAGAGTGAGAATACTGTAGTTTTTTAAATCTAATTTTCCCTGAATTTTAAAACCCCTCACCACACTTTGTTCTCTGTTATAAAAATCTGGCTTGGAAAGAAAATGTAAGATGGTCTGTTGGGGTATGAACCTGCCATCTTCTGGGATCCCCGGCCATCTGAATAAAGCGACCATAAAAGATTCAATCACTGTCATTGCTTATTGGGTTTGGTAGTGACAGGCAGCCTGAATGCCAGTGTCTTTTCCAGTTTCATATTATGTTATTAATGGAAGTGGGGTTCTTACAGTATTGCAAGAAAAAGAATTCCCTGACACCTGCACTGGAGGATGAGGCTCTGGGTTAGACTTTATTGATGATGTAAAATTAACGGGGTTCCCCTTCTGACTTCCCAATGTCCCATCTCTATCTGCTGCACCATGGAAAAAGGTTCAACCTTGTCTTCAGCAAGGCCAAGACAAAAGCCGGAGTCCAGAGCTTCTGCTCCATGTTAAAAGTCCAGTCCAGTACAACATCCTGTTTGCTTAGTGTGTGTTCCCAGCTGTGGCCCCTTGTTGTGCTGAGGTATTCAGGTTCCCTCCTGGAGCCTGGGTGTGGAGTCACATGGCCATTGGCCATGTGGCTGCTAAGACCACATGGCTGTGGAGCAAGGACTCACCAGTACAGGTAAGTGCAGATCCCCAGCCAGAGAGAGAGAGTTGTCATTTTAGAGCCCACACTATCTGCTGTGGGCCCTGGTAGCTTCTAGACTCACATAGTTGAGTGCTCCCAGCTAAAAGACAGTGTGCAAACGGGGTGAGTGCATCACCAGGTTCCGAGGGTGGGGGGTGTTGGCATGAGGGGCGGGGGGACAGCGGGAGGGAGAAAGAGAAAGAGAAAAACCTTCTTTGTTCCCCTAGGATTATATTAGCTTGGGCTTGAGACAGACCAAGTGCTTCTGCAAAATGACCAATCAACTTCACAAGATTTTGCAGGCTTTGGATGGCTCCACACCCGCTAGTTACAGGGACAGAGCCCCTGCAGCCCCAACAATCTAGTACTGAAGAGGGGAAGGGAAGGGTTACTGGTAATTCCCTTGGCAGAGCACAGTGCTGTGTCCCTGAAGTGTGAAAAGCTGTAGCTTTTTGGTGAAGCAAACTGTCTCATGCTTCCCATTTTATTAAGCTCAATGTTGACTTCCCTTTGCTCTCCTTTCTAGAATATATATTCCATGTATTCTATATGTCCTAATACCATTGGTATCCTATATATGAATACTGATGATAACATTCATATCTACTTTTGTGTGTGCTTAAAGTCTTCCACAATAAAAAAATTTTCAAAGACAGAGAAGGAAAATAAAATAAAAATGGGGAGACAATGAATTATTAATTATCTGCCTTACAAGGCTGTTAGTAGGAGAGATTAAATAAATTAGTTTAAATTAAACCTAAGGAAAGCATTTAGAACAGTGCCTGGCACATGGTCAATGCAGTGTGTTAGCTATTTCTGTTTTGTTTTTTTTAGTCCAGAAGAAGCTCAGACAAGTTACCACCAGGTGGCGATGTCTCTCAGCTCCATAAAGAGCCAGGCTCAGGTAATTATCCCTAAGTTACCCCTGTTCTGCCTCTTCCTAGTCGACATTTACTATCTCTGAGCCTTAGTTCATGCATTTCTAAAATGAGGACAGCAACAGTATAAACTTCTGAGTTGTTAGGGTAATTCAGAGACAATAATGTAATGATGTCTGGGCCCAGTGTTCCTCTTATTTCCTGTGGGGATTCTCCCACCTGCCCAAGTAATTGTGAAAAGCCAGAGTGGCTACAGAGAGGAAGCTTTCTTGCCTAGCTCAGCCTCATCCAAACCTATCAAAGGTCAGCCCCCCCCCCGCCCCTGCCACTAGATGTTGCAGTCTTCCTAGAAGACAGAGACAGTATTAGAAATCCAGCTTTCTTGAGATGTGATGATGATTTGAGCTATGTGAATCACACCCAAATTAGAATTCCTGGTCTATCACCTATAACCTATATGACCTTATTGGTCTACCTCTGTTTCCTCCTTTATAAAATGAAGTCACCCAGCATTGCTCAGCTGGTTGGAGTGTCCTCCCATACACTGAAAGGTTGTGGGTTCAATTCTGGTCTGGGCACATACCTGGGTTGTGGGTCTGATCCTCAGTTTGGGTGCATATGGGAAGCAACTGATCAAGGTTTTACTCTCGAATCAATGTTTTTCTCTCAATCTCTTTCTCTCCTGTCCCCTCTTCTCTAAAAATTGGTGAGGGTGTCCTCAGGTGAGGATTAAAAACAAACCACTGTGAATTCTCATAGAAACACCATGAAATGAATATAGAAATGATCTCCATATTATAGGAGAGGGAACTGAGCTTAGAGAGCAGTTACTTGTTGAGAGTGACAAAACTGGAGTATGGTAACTTGGTGCTTTAAATCCAGTCAGACTCTTCAGAATCTATAACACTAACTCTTATGCTAGACTGGACTCCCTAACCCTCTTAAACTATGGTATATGCCCAGACTTCAAATTTCTTCTGGGCCTGAGGTCTTTGAATGGTAAGAGGACTCCCATCCTGAACACCTCTTGGATAAGAAGGGACAATTCAAGAAGGACAAACTGTAACTGAGCAACCCAGGGCTCATGAACATGGCACCTTGATGCATGACCCAACAATTAGTGTTAAGGGAAACAGGTTTTTATTTATAGGATTCCAACCTTGGTGGGCAGGTGGGGGCGGGGTGCTGGGAGCACTCCTGCTCATGGGAGAATGTTGTTCTCCCATGAAACCTGGCACTTCCCTTACTCCCCACCAGGCTAAGCCAAAAGCATGCTCCAAATCAGAAGTTCCCCATATCATTATCTGTTCTTAAGCCAGCTGTGTAAGCAGACCTCCATCCTTTGAGGAATGTGCATTTGTGGGTTTCAAGGTTGCTACCCTCTTGAAACAGCTCTCTCCTTCAGGATCTGGGGTACGTTGTCCTCAGCCTCCATGTAGTAGTCCAGGGATACATGTGCCGTGTCACATTGGATCATAGTGGAGTCCAGGGAGGCACACATCCCAAGAGGGTGGCCTCTCTGTCTGTCCTTCAAAGAGGCAGAAGTCAGCATTCCCTGTTCACAGTTCAGCATTCCAAGCATCTCACACAAATCTGTGCTTGGTTAGGCAGGTTCCTCCAATTCCCAGCTCCATCAGCTTTTCTGGATCCCTGCACAACTGCATCAGCTTTCTCCTTTCACCCTTTCCTCCTCCGCATGGCTGCCTTCCCACTCTTTCATCCCTCATGGCAGAGATCACAGAGAAGCAGGAGTAGCTTCTCTCACTACAGACAGCATGGTGGAATCCTGACTCCTGGCCTGCATCGCTTCTACCTCATGGCTCCCTTCCTCATGGTGCCACCTACACTCTCAGCCCTCATCGTGGGCCAGCCCTCTTTTCTCTGCCTGCTCTGATTTTATTTAATTAATTAATTAACTAATTAATTAATTTATAGAGAGAGGGGAAGGGAGGGAGAAAAAGAGGGAGAGAAACATCAATTGCTTGCCTCTTTCATGCCCCCTACTGGGGAACTGCCCTGAAAGCTAGGCATGTACCCTGACTGGGAATCCAACTGGCGACCTTTCAGTTCACAGGCCAGCACTAAACCCACTGAGCCACACCAGCTAGGGCATCCCCTGCCCTTATTTAAATGCTAACCCAGAGCTTCTTCTTCTTCTTTTTTTTTTTTAAGATTTTATTTATTTATTTTTGGGGAGAGGGGAAGGGAAGGAGAAAGAGAGGGAGAGAAACATCAATGTGTGGTTGTCTCTTGTGCACCCCCAACTGGGGACTTGGCCCGCAACCCAGGCATGTGCACTGACTGGGAATTGAACTGGTGACCCTTTGGTTCTCAGGCATGCACTCAATCCACTGAGCTACACCAGCCAGGGCAGAACATTCTTTTTTATTTAAGACACTGTATTGGGATCTATAGGTTACAGCAAGTCAGTCTTCACTTGTACATTAATGAGCACAGACATTTCCCAGGTTTTCTTCCTGGAGAAGCCCTGATGGACACTATTGGTTCCACCAGCTGTTAGTAACTTGAACAATATCTGTCACTAAGTCCAGCTCTGTTGACTCCCCTTAGGGCTCTAGAGCTCTGACAACTGTTGCAGACAGGCAGACTTTTGAGGTGGGGTCCAAAGAGTGAATGACTGTGTGGTTGTGCAGGCTGTTCACTGCACACAGAGTGAACAGCCACTGCAGCCTTGCTCACACTTTGCCTGACAAGTCATGTACCTTGGTGCAAGGCTGCCTCTAACCCCAGGAAAACACTTCAAGCTTTGCATACTGAAGAATGGATCTGCCCAGATGAGATCCTTTTTCTAATTCATCCATCCAGTAGGAGTGCCTTTTTCTAATCACACAAAGGCACTTGACTGGCTTGAATTCAGATTCAAGAACCAAGGTTGTCAAGATTTCCTGTGTAATGAACAACCTCCATGGAATTCCTAAGAATTGAAGCATCTCTCTATTGTGGGCTTGCTTTAAGGGAGTTGTCCAAATCGACCCTGATTCTGGCAAATAGCGGCCTGTGGTTGATTGAGGCAAATCCTCATCCAAACCTCCTTCAGGCAGGACAAGAATGACACTGGAGAAGTAACTTTCAGAGACGAGGATTAGTAGCAACCATGGGGGTTATTAAAGGCAGTTAGTCATTGAACTGCCAAGATGTTGGCAGCTAGAATACTTTTATTTATAGGCAGCAGAATTGTTAGGGAAGGTGGTCTCATGTGTGCAGTCTTCCGACCCCAGCTGGGCTGCATAAGAATGGGCCTTGGCCCTGGACACTTCCTTACCAAGATATAAGGAGCCCTCATAGCCTGTGCTGGGTTCATGGCCTTGTGAGGGAATCTTTTCCTGTTTTGGATTCAGTCAGTGCTCTCTTGTTCTGCCGAAATACATGTGTCAATGGTGTTCAGGCAAGGACCCAGGTTTTGCGTCTCGCCTCGCCTCGCCCCGCCCCGCCCCGCCCCGCCCCGCCTCGCCCTTCTTCCTTTTTTCCTTTCTTCCTTCTATCCTTCCTTCTCTCCCCTCCCTCCCTCCCTCCTTCCTTTCTTCCTTCCTTCCTTCCTTCCTTCCTTCCTGTCTTTCTTTTTTTTACAATTCTATCATACATCATCTATATGTTGCAGATTTTTGAATTTCAGACCCCATGGGGAAGGGATCTATGTCCTTCCAATGTAGCACAAAGTGGGGTGTGTTTAGTGATATGGCCAGCATGGCCATGGAGTGGATCCTCTGGTCAGAGGACTGATGCATTGCAAAGAGCTGGATCTCCCACACTCTCTTGCCTCTCTTGCTTTAAATAAAGGCTGTAACCACTTGAGTCTGGTGTGCATGTTGTCTGTTCCCAGTGACCTTGAATCACCCATTGGTATCTTCCCTGGGTGGCATTTATTTACTTTTTAAAAAATTATTTTATTGTAGTTCAACTACAGTTGTATGTATTTTCTTTCCACCCCCACTAAACCCACCTCCCTCCCTTGTTTCCACCCTCCCCCTTGGTATTGTCCATGTATCCTTTACAGTAGTTCCTGAAAACTCTTCTCCCCTCTGTCTGCTCCCCCCTTCCCTCTGGCTATTGTTAGATTGCTCTTATTTTCAATGACTCTGGTTATATTTCATTTGCTTTTTTCTTTTGTTGATTATGGTCCAGTTAAATGTGAGACCATATGGTACTTGTCCCTTACCACCTGGCTTATTTCACGTAGCATAATGCTCTCCAGTTCTATCCATGCTGTCGCAAGGGGTAGGAGCGCCTTCTTTATTTCCGCTGCATAGAATTCCATTGTGTAAATGTACCATAGTTTTTTTATCCACTCATTTGCTGGTGGGCACTTAGGTTGCTTCCAGTACTTGGCTATTGTAAATTGTGCTGCTATGAACATTGGGGTGCATACAAATGTTCATAGGGAAACATAAACCCTTTTGGATTGGTGTTTCAGGGCTTTTAGGGTCCAGCAGCAGAATTGCTGGATCAAAAGGCAGTTCCATCTTTAGTTTTCTGAGAAAATTCCATACTGTTTTCCACAGTGGCTGCACCAGTCTGCATTCCTACCAACACTTACCTACCTACCCTAGTGCACTAGGGTTCCCTTTTATCTGCATCCACTCCAACACTTGTTTGTTGATTTGTTTATGTTGGCCATTCTGATGGGTGTGAGGTGGTATCTCATTGTGGTTTTAATTTGTATCTCTCTGACGGCTAGTGATGTTGAGCATCTTTTCATATGTCTCTGGGCCTTCTGTATGTCCTCCTTGGAGAAGTGTCTGTTCAGGTCTTTTGCCCATTTTTAAGTGGGTTTTTTGTCTTCCTAGAGTGGAGTTGTGTGAGTTCTTTATATATTTTGGAGATCAAGCCCTTGTCTGAGGTGTTATTAGCAAATATGTTTTCCCATATGGTTGACTCTCTTTTCATTTTAATGCTGTTTTCTTTACTTTTTAACCTTAGATGCACAGCTTGGTCACCAGTGAACAGTGAAACAAGAATCTTGGATTAACAGTGGATTTAACAATAAAGATATTTAATTATCTTACAAAGCAACAAGTTGGGAAGTAAGCAGTGCCAGAGCTTATTTAATAACTCAGTAAGGCAACAAGAAACCCAACTTACTTCATTTTGTTGCTCCATCATCTTATTTGTTGACTTTTAGGCTTCAGGCTCATTGTCTTATGCTCACAGGCAGCTGCAGATATCATGCTCCAGATATCATGTCCTTACATCACCTTCTCCAAAGACAGAAAGCAGAGAGCATCCTTCACTTTAAGAGGACTTACCTCATATTCTGCTCTCCTTTTATTAAGGTGGAATAATAATATTTTTGGAACACCATATATGTATATCTCATTGACTAAATAAAACTTTGATGCATGAATACCCCTACCCACAGGGAATGCTGGCAAAGTGAGTATTCTCAAACTTTTTTTGTGGGACACAAGGCCTTACAATCAGAAGAAAGGGGATGGGAATGTTTGTGGTGTAGGCAATCAACAAACTCCACCATAGGTGTATAGACAGTGGTTTAATTGTTACTTTGTAAATTTTGGACATCTGACTGACAGCTCACTGTATCATACACCTTACACCTTACTCAGAGTTCCTTGATTAGATGCTGGCACAGGAATTAAACTTTATTGGGGAGGAGGATGAATAAACTTTTGGTAGTTTGTGGGAGAGTTACTTTTGTGTTGAGAGGGGGCATTGTTGAACTGCATGTAGGAGCAAATGGGTATGTCTTTTTAAAAATATATTTTATTGATTATGCTATTACAGTTGTCTCATTCCCCCCTTCACTCCCCTCTACCCTGCACACCCCCTCCCACCCACATTCACCCCCTTTAGTTCATGTCCATGTGTCATAAGTTCTTTAGCTTCTACATTTCCCATACTATTCTTGCCCTCCCCCTGTCTATTTTCTACTTACCATCTATGGTACTTATTCTCCATACCTTTTCCCCCTCCCTCCTCCTCCCACTCCCCTGTTGATAACCCTCCAAGTGATCTCCATTTCTGTGGTTCTGTTCGTGTTCTAGTTGTTTGTTTAGTTTTTTTTTTTGTTTTAGGTGTGGTTGTTAATAATTGTGAGTTTGCTGTCATTTTACTGTATATGTTTTTAATCTTCTTTTTCTTAGATAAGTCCCTTTAACATTTCATAAAATAAGGGCTTGGTGATGATGAACTCCTTCAACTTCACCCCATCTGAGAAGCACTTTATCTGTCCTTCCATTCTAAATGAAAGCTTTGCTGGATAGAGCAATCTGGGATGTAGGTCCTTGCCTTTCATGACTTGGATACTTGTTTCCAGCCCCTTCTTGCCTGTAAGGTCTCTTTTCAGAAATCAGCTGACAGTCTGATGGGAACTCCATTGTAGGTTACTGTCTCCTTATCTCTTGCTGCTTCTAGGATTCTCTCCTTTATTTTAATCTTGGCTAATGTAATTATGATGTGCCTTGGTGTGTTCCTTCTTGGGTCCAACTTCTTTGGGACTCTCTGAACTTCCTGGACTTCCTGGAGGTCCATTTCCCTCCCCAGAATGGGGAAGTTCTCCTTTATTATTTGTTCAAATAAGTTTTCCACTGTTGCTCTTCCTCTTCTTCTTCTGGCACCCCTATAATTTGGATGTTGGATCGTTTCAAGATGTCCTGGAGGTTCCTAAGCCGCTCCTCATTTTTTTTTAATTCTTATTTCTTCATTCTTTTCTGGTTGTATATTTCTTCCTTCCTTCTGGTCCACTCCATTGATGTGAGACCCAGCTTTCATTCCATCACTATTGGTTCCCTGTGCATTTTTCTTCATTTCACTTATTGTAGCCTTCATTTTTTAATCTAATTTGTGACCAAAATCAACCAATTCTGTAAGCATCCTGATCACCAGTGCTTTGAACTGTGCATCTGATAGGTTGGCTATCTCCTGGTTACTTGAAAGTACTGATTCTGAGGCTTGCAATTCTGTTTGAGCCATCTCCCACCCCCCTTTGGTCTGGTCCTGCCTGTTACGTATGAGGGGTGGAGCCCTAGGTGTACACCAGGGCGGGGCACCCCAGTCTCTGGGTTATGACGTTTATGTGGGGGTGGGGTCAGGGAGGGAACAGTGGCGCTTGCTCCATTCTCCGTCAGACCTCAGTTCCTTATGCTGCTTCCCCCTGAGCAAACTGGGCCCCTCTGGTGTTAATTCCCTTGTGGGTGGGCTTGTGCACACCTTGGGACTTTCCTAGGACCTCTCCTGTGAGGCTGAGAGTCTCTCCCTGTGCCTCAACCCCCACAGGTGTTTTCAGTCAGTGCCCCAAGGCTCTATTTCCCAGCACTGGGATCCTGGGTTGCACGCAGTGCCTTGCTTCACAATCGCCGCCTTGCTGGGTCTGCCAGTTGCCACCCCTCGGCCAGGGTCTGCCAGCTGCCACTTGTGCACTCGGGATCCACCTGCTGTGGTCTTGCAGGCTCCGGATGCTTAATGCACCCGGTCCCAATGCTCTCTGCTCTCCTTGCCGCGCCCGCACTGCCGGCTGCTGATTCCGCCCCTCCTACCGGTCTGGATGAACGTGTGTATTTTCACTTCTTGGTTGTCCGACTTCCATTCAGATAAATTTTCTGTCAATTCTGGTTGTTATTCTGTTTCTAAGTTGTTGTGTTGTCCCTATCTTGGTTGTGTGAGGAAGCATAGTGCGTCCACCTATACCTCCATCTTGGCCAGAAGTCAAGTGGGTATGTCTTGATTCTGGTCTTCTAAAATGTGGTCTAGGACTGAGGAAGCTACTGTTTATTGTCATTGGAGCATACATTCACTCCTGTCTTACCTGGTAACACCCTGATTTAGAGAACTTTCTCAACAAGTGGCCCTGGTGAGGTTGTCAGTCACACTTTATTGTCCCTCCTACCATCCTCAAGCCTGAGTGAATGGCTCTGGCTGCTACAGTCATAAACTCATGGTGGTTGAACCAAGGATAGGCATGTGACCCCGGCAGAGCCAATTAGAGTCTTCCCTGAGCTGGTGTAAAACTAGGGCTGTCAATGACCATCTTTCCCACCAAAAGATGTTACTGACACAAAATGAAGCCATTAACACAAAGGTGGTGGGGGGTGGGGTGGCAGGTGCAAAGGGTGTGGGGTGAGAGAGAGAGAGGGGGGAGAAAGAGAGAGAATTACTAAAGCCAAATCCACTCATGGAATACCCAATTATGGGAACTAATAAATACTGCCCCCTTTTTTTCTTGTAGCTTTCTTAGCTGCTTTGAGGGGAGTTTTGCTATTTGCAACTGAAATAGAAATAGCACTTTTGTGGTATTATCAGTCTTTTCCACAAACATCCAAAGTCCATGGGGGCAGGAACTTTAGTTCCTGGGTTGAATTCTAAGTACTTAGAACAGTGCCTGAAACACATTAGCACAATCAATATTTATTGAGTTAATAAACAAACCCTGAATATTGACTTGCCATGACCAGAACCATGCTGTGGCAGCCACAGCCACAGTAAAATCTTCCACACTGTTTCCCTCCATTAGCCAGAGAGAAGAGCCACAAAATGGAAAAACAAAAAGCAAAGTCACCAGTAGGGGAAATCCACCAAACTCTCATTGTAAAAGAGAAACTTTTGTTGCTTTCAGCCACTGAGATTTTGGACGTTCTTTCTTAGTTAAGCCATACTGACTATCACACCTAGCCTGCTCCCTTTTCCACACCCCCAACCCCCACATCCAGTCTCATTCCTCTAATCCAGTCTCCAAACCAGAGTGGATTTTCTAAAGCACAAATCTGATTGTGACTCTGTTTAAAATTCACCATGGTTTCCCAAGGCCCTAAGAAAAAGTCAAAACTTACCAGTGAGACATTCAAAGATTTTGCTAATAGCCAAAGGGAGCTCTCTGGGTCCCTTTCCCCAAACTGCCCCTGATGGACCCTCTGGTCTAAGCACTTCTGCTTTTTACCTCTGAGCAAGCACATGAAATACATAGCTTCATGTCTCCTGCTGTCTGATCTTGCCAGACTGTCCCTGAGATGCTTCTCATGGCCAGATTGTGTTCAGAATTAGCATGGGGTCAGCAGCTTGGCTAGGTTCTGATGTGTGACAAGGGTCAGCATTCACTGAATGACCAGGATGCAGCTCAGTGCTCAGGCTGAAGAAGGGATTGGGCTTTGGAATGTCAATTTTTTGTTTTCTCCGAATATTTTCTGACCTGTTGTCAGATGGTGTTTTGAGTTATCTGAGCCCTGGCCCCTTCAGGTACCAGACAGAGTCCAAAATCTGGGGTTGTGGGATTCCATATTGTACCTGAGCGCCTCAGGCCCCTGCCCACCTGCAGAACCCCAGAATCCCTCCTTGTCCATCTATCCCAGTGCCTCAGGTCTCTGCACGGATGCATTTGGTTTATTAGAATGCAAGCAGGAAGAGGTAAACTTTTGAGGAACTTTTATCTGTCAGGTGTAGTAAACCATGTCTTCAAAGAGTCTTCAAAATAACCATGTGAAATGAGTGTGATCATTATCCCATTTTATGGATAAAGAAATTTAGGCATAGAGGGGTCAAGACATTTGTTCAAAATCACACAGCTAGTAACTTTGTCCAAATCTTGAATTTAACCAGTGACTTCAGATCTACTCCCTTCTGCATAGCCCCATACATTCTCATTTTACAGCTGGGGAAACTGAGGCAAAGTGAGGGGAAAGTGCTTGATCAGGACCACACAGACAGGGCTAGGATTCCTCTTTACAAGGCAAGAGAAGTACCTAGGTTATTCCGGGGCTGAGCAGGTAGGGACATGTGCCTTATCATGAACAGTAAGTACACGAGGTGGGAGAGGCATCAGAACAGAGTTCCAGAAAAAAGTTTTCAGAAGATTAAGGGCCCTGCCCGCTTTGTCCAAGTGTTTATGGCTGTCTCGAGAAGGGCATAAAAGAAACATGCACAAGAATGTCTATAGATGCAGGGCTCTCACCCAAGACTTCCACTTACTCTTTGTCACTGTGGCCCTTCCCTGTGCCACAGTTTACTGGGGACCTTGCAGGAGGTCCTTCTTTTTCTGAATTTCATTTTCAAGTGTCAAAGAGGCAAGGAGTTCCCTTCCACTGTTCTGAGATAGATTTTGGAGCCAGACAACAGGCTTGGATTCAGGCCACACCTTTGCTACCTCCTCACTGGTAACCTCTGCCTGGTTCCCTGTGCTGTCTTCCGCAGTGGTCCATATGACTCCTCCTCTCAGCAGCCAGAGCCTTCTTATCAAAATTCAGGCCCAATCTTGTCCCCACTCTGTGCTCTTGGGATGAAAGTCCAAGCCAGGTCACTGTTGGATTAACCTTTGTGTCCAGTCACCATGTATTTTCATGACTCATAGCAGAGCATTCAGGCCACACTACTCATGTGTCGCCCCTTGTTGGACTGTCCCAGCTGAAGCAGCAACCCCACCCCTCTTTAGTCCCTAACCCAGCTTTAGTTTTTGCAGAGCATGTAAGACTAGGGAGAAACCCCAGATGTGGGTTTCTCCCACATCTATTCTTCCCGCCAAATGATTTCTTTACCACTCTAAACTAGATTTTGGAAACTCAAAAGCAAAGAAATGACTCCCATTTTCTCTCTTTCCTACTGTGTCATCCCTTCCACAAAGCAGTAATTACAAAATATGCTTATTGGCCTAATAGGCAAAGGGCTAAAGACAGAAAGAAACAAAAACCTGGGCTACTATTTGTATTAGCCAGGGTTCTCGTGGGAACAAGTGGCACCCTCCAGCTAGTTAATCAAGAAGAGTTTATTATAGAAATTGTCACAAAGGTGAGACTAGGGTTGAGAAGAAGCAACAAGAAGTAGAAGACCTCAGGGCTGGTGGTAGCAGGGAGCTGTTAATATGCCTACCCTTGAAGTCCCAAGGGTTGCATGTGAAAGAGAGGGGCTGGCCCTGGCCAGTGTGTCTTAGTTGGTTGGAGCATTGCCCCACCCACCTGAGGGTTGGGGGTTCTAATGCTGGTCAGGGCACATAGCTGGGTTGTGGGTTTCATACCTAATTGGGGCATGTATGGGACAGGCTGGTTGATGTTTCTCTCTCTCTTTTCTTCCCTTCCTCTCACTCTAATATCAATAAACACATTTTTAAAAATTAAAAAAAAAGAGGAAAAGAGGGGCTGTATGCAGAAGGTCATGGTTGGATGTGAAAGGGAGGGGGCTGTATGAAGAAGGTCATCTGGTAGGAGCCGAGCCATCATTGAAGGATAAAGCCAGCTCTTGACAACCATCAGGTGAGAACTGTATTAGTTTGCTATTGTTTTTATAGCAAAATGCCACAAATTGGTACAGGCTTGAGCAACAGAAACGTATTTTCTCACAGTTCTGAGAGGGAGAAGTCCAAGATGAAGCTGTTGGCCAGGTTTGGTTTCTTCAGAGGCCTCTCTCCTTGGCCTGCAGATGGCAGTCTTCTCACTTTGTCCTGGTGTGGACTTTCCTCTGTGGACACGTGTGCCTGGTGCCTCTGTGTGTCCAAACATCTCTTCTTACAAGGACACCAGTTGGATTGGATTAGGGCCCACCGTAATGGCCTCACTTTCACTTCACTATCTCTTTAAAGGTCTTATTCTTAAAACACAGTCACATCCTGAGATACTGGGTGTTAGGGCTTCCACATATGAATCCAGCTCAGGGCACCAATTCTTTCTCTTTTTCCTTCTTCTCTCCAATTTGCTGTTGTGGTTTCTTATTAACCAAACCCACATGGCACCTGAGACCATCCATACAGGCCAGGTTCCCAGGGCCCAGTGCAGGTAGAGAGAGGATTCAGAAGGTAAATTGAAGATACCTCGTATGGTGTCTGTCCTCCCACCAATTTTTATCCCCATCAACCTTTGCGACTTCACAGAGAAAAGTTACTTCTTGTCAGATTTCCTCTCCTATTGTCAAAAAGGTGGGTATTTGGGCTCTAACCTCAAAAGGTTTCTTTAAAACAGGTACATACAAAGGAGTTCCCATAAGACTATCAGCTGGTTTCTCAAAAGAAGCCTTACAGGCGAAAAGGGGCTGCACAACAATATCCAAAGTCATGAAAGGCAAGGATCTCCATCCAATTGACTCTATCCAGCAAAGCTTTCATTTAGAATGGGAGGGCAGATAAAGTGCTTCCCAGATAATGTCAAGTTAAAGGAGTTCATCATCACTAAGCCCTTATTATATGAAATGTTAAAGGGGCTTATCTAAGAAAAAGAAGATAAAAAATATGAACAGCAAAATGACAACAAACTCACTACTATCAACAACTGAACCTAAAACAAAACAAAACAAAACAAAACAAAACAAAACAAAAAAAACCCCAAGCAAACAACTAGAACAGGGACAGAATCACAGGAATGGAGATCACATGGAGGGCTATCAGTGAGGAAGTGGAGGGGGAGTATGGGGGAAAAGGTACAGGGAATAAGTTTAATTGGTGGGTACAAAATAGGCAGGGGGAGGTTAAATAGTATAGGAAATGGAGAAGCCAAAAAACTTGCATGTACAACCCATGGTCATGAACTGAGGTGAGGTGGGGGATGCTGGAGAGAGGTGGGTGCAGGGTAGAGGGGGATAAAGGGGAGAGAAAAAAGGGATAACTAATAAAACAATCAGTAAAATATACTTTAAAAAGACAGTGATTCTCACATTCAAAACTGCAGGTGGCTATGTAGGAGCACCTTTTCCTTTCTGCAGCCCCCGATTCTCCAGGATATGTGGGTGAGCTGGAACACCAGCCACTACTCACTAATCCAAAGAGACACTTCCTTCCCAACATGGCATGCCCCATATTCTCTCTTCTTCCCAGGATCTGGGGACCCCATGCACCTTTCCCCTAAGCTACCATAAGCCTCTAATGGAGCAGCAATTTCCTATTTTGGGGGTGGGAACTCTCTTTGTTCAGGTGATGACAATGAACTGGCCAACCACTGTCCCTATGTACACTCACTTTCTCCTCCTCAGTGTATTACTCATTCCCTAGCCCTCAAATGTCTGATGTGAAAAAGGAGATGGGCACTCACTGAACTCACACTCTTTTATTTGTCCCCTCCTGCCTCCCCAAGTTCCTGGTGGGCAATGGGATGAAGGATCTTCTTCCTGGTGCAATTATGTATGTTACCATCTAGTAACCCTCTCCACTGTGAATTTTCAACAGCATAGCTCAACCAGGTGGCTCCCTGCTTAACACCCTCTGTGGCTCCCTGTCATCCTTGGGATAATATCCACCTTTCAGACCAACACTGAATACTTTCATCTTCAAACCTCAGCCCCTTGTCCCACGTCTTCTCCACATGATGTCTGTGTTCTAGGTCACCCATGTCCTCACCAGATCCCAAATGTATCACCCGTTTTCATGGCTGCTGGTCTTTCCTCCTTCTGATTTCTTCTGGAATGTAGAGGATCATTCTGGAGCCAGGCTGCTAATTTTCCTGACTCTTGTAAGCTCTACAACTTGGGAGTTATCTGCTATTTTGAGATTGTCTAGGTTCTCCTCATTTAAGCCCAGGGGAGATAGTCCAATTTCTGGGCATCAGACATGGAGTTCCTCAGAGGCCACTTTGGCCATGGCCCCTGCCTCCACAAACTCCTGCCCATCCATGGAGCGTTACATGCCAACTCCTATGAGACCTCTGTTAATGGTAGTTTCTTTCTCTCAGTAGGCTCTCTTGTGAGCATACTAGAGGAGGAAGGAAGAAGAATGGACACTGTGAGTGTTTGAGGGGGGGACCAAGATACCTTGAATTTATTTATAAAAAATTGTATATTTATTCTTACATGTTTAAACTTCAGTCACCTTCGAAGTACTCTCCATTTGATGCAATACACCTATGGAGATGTTTTTATCACTGCTCAAAACAGTTTGTTAACTCATCAGTTTTGATGCCTTTTGGTGCTTCTGCTGTTTTTTGTTTCACCTCTTCCACATTGGTAAAACTTTTCCATTTGAGGATTTTTCTTCATCTAGGGAAACAAAAATAAAAGTCACTGGGGATGAGATCAGGTGAATAGGGAGGTTTGGGCATGGGGTCCCTGTTTCGGTCAAAAGCTGTGAACACAGTGCAATGTAGGCAGGTGCTCTTGTAAATCACCCTTCATGAAATGGGAAAACAGTTGAAAGGGTCTTCAAAAAAACCCTCACTGAATCCAAACGCAGCCTCTCACAACAATGTCAGCTGGTACAGTGATACAGATGGATTCTTAGAACATTTACCCAGTGAGAGAAGCCTGTACTACAAGGGGCCTGCCCTAGGAAGATAATTCTGTGTTTTTTTTGGGGGGGGGTTTATGTCCTAGAAATGTTACTAATGTCATCTCACTCAGTCTTTTCAACAGCACATAGGAATCATTATTCCCATTTCATAGATGAGGAAATAGACTCAGAGAGGTAAGGTGATTTCCCCAAGTTCCTGATGTTATTGAGGTAGGATAAATAGCACTACCTGCTCTAACAAACAGGCTCCAGAAGCCTTTTGACTTAACTCAATAAAAGTTTATTTTTCACTTATGTGAAAGTTAATTAGGTGTGTCTAGTTGGTGAATGGGCTTTCATGTGATTATTCAGAGACCCAGGTTCCTTCCATCTAGGCTTCGTCCTCTAGGTTGATAGAATCCTTGCTAATCAACCAGCAACTGGGAGGGAAGAGAGAATAAAAATTGTATGTGGCAGATGTGGGTGAGACACAGGGCAGCCAGGAATTGGCAGAGAAAACTACTTCTGCTTATTTTGCATGGGCCAGAGCTGGGTCACATGACCACACCTCAGTTCAAAAGAGGCTGGGAAATGCTTAGCTGTAGGCCTGGGAGGAGAAGAGAAGCTGGGTGTTGGTATCTATTACCACCTTCTACCTCATCCACAAAGAAGGAGAATCTTATAGGGGAGTGTGTTGACCAAGGTCAGCCAGATGAAGCAAGACAGGAGCTCAGGCCCTCCCTTTTTTAGAAAGAATGGACCAATAACTACAATAATTTGGTGGGCAACACAGTGGAAACCAGTAAGCCCTAGGTAAGACTGATCAGGTGCAGCTTAGGGTAGGACCTCAGGGCCTACTTCCAAAAGGAATTCCTCTGGACATTAAGGGCTTGTTGCCCATGGTGCATTTTTTGCCCTTTTAGGCAGGTTTGAACGAGGCTTGTGCTCCAGAATGTCAACTGAGAAGATGCCCCTGGCTTTGACTCCTTTCTGTATTCCTTTGCTGGGTGAACTTGACATTAATCTCTGAGCTGAAAATCCTGCCTCCTTCCAGATATGTCACACTATAGTTCCAAGTAGGGGTGATATTACAAGTGTTTTAACACCTATACAATAAGAACAGACACCTGATATTTGGCAGGAGGAGGTGGGAAGGCCCCTTGCTGAGCTCTGTGTTAACCCTTCTGGTGCTGGATTCTGAGGAGGTCTGAGAGTGCTGGGTTGGGCCAGAGTCAGGTGGGAGCAGTATGGGGAAATCGTCATGGTAGTAGTGGCTACTGACCAACCAGCCAGGGAAGTACTTACATATTGTACCATTATTACAGTCATGTCAGTCTTGGCCCCAATATCCTAAAATGCTGAAGCTCATCATTTAAGTACTCCTTAGCTTTATGCATCACTGTAACAACAACAAAGAAGGGCATGAACTTAAAAGTAAGAACAATCTGACAGTAACAAGAGGAGAGGTGGGAGGGGATAATGGGGGGAGGGTTTTCAGGAACTACTATAAAGGGCACATGGACAAAACCAAGAGGGGGGTGGAAGCAAGGGAGGGAGGGGGATTTGGTTGGGGCGGGAGGAGCCGTGGGGAAGAAATTCAGAAAACTGTAACTGAACAACAATAAAAAATAATAAAATAAAATTATGTAACACACACACACAAATCACACAGACCTGCCTTTGATTCTGCTCCCACCAGTTCTATCAGATCTTTTAGTCACTGTTTTGCCATGTGTAAAATGAAATAATGCTGGTAACATATGATCATAGGATTAGCACAAAGTAAATAATCAGTATAAGGAAATTGTTGCTGGGTTATTTCCTTATAACCCAGGAAAAATGGTGTTATGATTAAGAGCTGGAGTTCTGAGGTTAGAGAGACCCTGTTCAAGTTACAGGTTTGCTGCCTACTAGCTGTGTGACCTTGAGAAAGGCCTTTGGCTTCTGAGCCTCACTTCCCTTACCTATCTCTTCCCCTCTCAGTCACTCAGTTCCAGCTGCACTGATTCCCTTGTTGTTCTGAACACACCAGGCCCACCCACCTCAGGGCCTTTGCACTGGCTGGTTTTCTGCTTTGAATGCTCTCCCCATATATCCAAATGGCTCCCATCCTCACCTCCTCTAGGTCTTTTTCAAGTACTCTCTTTCTCAGAGAGGACTCCCTCCTCTCAAGCATTTTCTTTGTCCCCTCCTTACTTTATTTTTGACTAGAGCATTTATCCCCATCTCATATACCATATATTTTGCTTGTTTATTTATTATCTGTTTCCAAACACACGATAGTGTAAACACTTGGAGGGGAGGGAATTTTGAAAGTTCTATTTTCAGCTTTTGTGCTAGGTACATGAGTAAAATTTGTGGAGTGAGTGAGTGAGTGAATGATAAATGAATAAATCTGACCTGGGGGATGAGTGGGTAAACAGTGTGGTATGCTCATATAATGGAATGTGATTCAGCCTTGAAAAGGAAGGAAATTCTGACACATGCTATACCACGAATGAACCTTGAAGACATTATGCTAAATGAAATTTGCCAGTCATAAGTGGATAAATTTTGTATGCTTCTTCTTGTATGAGGTCCTTAGAGTAGTCAAATTCATAGAAATGGAAATTAGAATGGTGGTTTCCAGGGGCTGAGAGAGGAGGAATGGAGAATCCAACTCATTTATGATGTTAATGATTTACTTTCTAAAAGCCTTTAGATACTTCCCCCCCACCCCCAGATAACTGGGCTGTAAAACCAAAGGGCATTTAAACTAGAGAGCATATCATTTATTGTCAACAATGGGATAGTTTTGAGAGTGAAAGAGCTGCTATTAATAATTAAGCCAGGACAAAAGGGATCAACTCAACTGCCTCCAGCCAATATGGGCCAATGGTCATCCTTGCTATATAACTCACCCCTCCAAAGAGGGGGGCAGATAGTCAACCTTTTAACCGATGTTACAAAACAGGGTTCTTGAGTTCACTCGTCGGGCAAGCTCCCTTTGCATAACCAACTTTATTTAAGTACCAAGAGTTACATAAAAGACCAGTGAAAGTATGAAAGTACACTTCAAGCCTCATATGCAAGAGCTTGGGTGTGAATCCAGTCCCCACACCCTACTCCTGCAGTGCTGGGTGGTGGCACAGGGTTGGAGAAAATAACCTCTACGACCCTGCTTCCCTCTGAACCTGTCCGAGAAGCCACAGCTACCTGAGGTCAGAGGTGTGCAGCTAAAGGGAGCAGGGAGATACAGAGATCTGACCTGAGGAGGGTGTGGGAGGGATAAATAACAGATAAGAGGATACCTAGAAAGAGACAAGGAGGGGGAATAGATGACAGATGATCTCTGATGGCTTAAGTAAGACTGTGATTTCAGCTAAATCTTTCCTGATTTCCTCCTTGAACATAAACCTTCATTCTCCCACAGGCAAGATGCCACATACTACTGTCCACCTGTGAGGGTAGGTATATCCTATGTGATCATCTTGGAAAGCATGGACAGCTCCCTCTAACAAGTGAAGCTGCTCCTTGGTTCAAGGAGGGGACAGACAGTGCCACTTTTAGTATCTTCCCGAAGTGACCACTTTTGAAAGGCTCTCTCTGGCTTTCAAAGACCCCAAAATGTACTATTTCAAGTGTACCATAAAGTCTATGGGATACAGTGGGTCAGCCCTGCTTTAAACCATCTTTGGGTTGACGTCCTTCTGTCTTTCAATAGTAGACCATGAAATCAGACAGTAGCTTCTGAAATGAATGTATGTGAGCCAGGAGTTTACTCCTACATACTGCTCCCAGCACTCCCAGATGTGTCCCAAGACCACACAGAACAATGAACACTGGAGCAAAGTGAAAACTGAAACCAATCCAAACACCTATTTGTATGGGAATGAGTGAAAAAAATTATGGTACATCAACAAGGAAACATCACCTGGCCATTAAGAAGAATGAGTTTACCCTGGCTAGTGTGGCTCAGTGGACTGAGTGCCAGCCTGTGAACCAAAGGGTTGGCGGTTTGATTCTTAGTCTAGCACATACCTGGGTTGCAGGCCAGGTCAGGTCTCCAGTGGAGGCATGTGAGAAGCAACCACACATTGATATTTCTTTCCTCCTCTTTCTCCTTCCCTTCCCCTCTCTAAAAATAAAAAAATAAATAAAATCCTTTTTTAAAAAAGAAGAATGAGTTAGAACTCTATGTGCTGCAGTGGAACAATGTCCATGACACATAGTTAAATTTTTTTTTTAAAGTCCAGATTGGAATGCTAGGATTACCTGTTTTTGTAAAAATATACATACATCCATATTTGTGCTTGCATTTACTCAGCTCAGTGATTTTCAATGGGTGTGTCACAAGAATATTTAAAACATGCTATACCTGACTATTTAGTCAGGGAAACTGATCTCTTTTCCCCTGAATTGTCAAATAAAAAAGACAACTGCCAACAAAATAATAGCTGTCTGGTGTGAGTGAATCAAGATTATACCTTTGGTCAGATCGGCAAAAAATATGATATATTCTTTGGTGTGCCATGGAATCTTAGTAATTAGTTTATCTGTGCCATGAGATGAAAAATGTTGAAAATGGCTAACTTAGACCATTTTTGGGAGGGTACACAGGAAACCATTACCCAAGCTTATCTCTCTATAGGTTGTAGGACTTGCATTCAAGGGAGTAGGGTTGAGGAGGAAGGATTTACATTAATTTTGTATTCCTGCTCTGCTTGGTCTGCTTTTTACAGGTGCTTTCATTATATATAACTAAAAGTTAGTTTAAATAAAAACATTAGCCAGTGTTTGTATAGCTATTTAATTTTTAGATAACTATAACACAAATGATCATTTAAGAAGCATTCAGTATTAAATCTGCTATTTATTTTATCTAGAATTTAGAGCATTATGTTTAGTTTTATTTTTTAAAAATTCTAGTTTTTTTTTTTTATGTTTTTCACAGGCCTGGCACCATCTATGCTTCCAGAGCAAGGGTTAATCTTAGGAGTCACTGTGGTTGGGATGTATCTGGACTCCCCTCATGGGACGCTGGCCTGTGGCATCTGTCTTTCAAACCAGCAATCAGAAACCCACCTGCTTGTGTTATAGGAAGAGGTTCCAAGAGGGAAGGCATCCACCCTTCTCCAGACAAAAACATGGATACTCATCTGCAGAGAAGGTCAGAAAGGCGGGGCTGCTCCAAAAGGCTTTGTTGGCATCCAGGAACCTCTCAGGCTGGAGGGAAAAGGGTTCTTGGAACTGGTCAGTGTTGTGGAGAACAGTGTGGACCATGGGAACATTATTGTGTCCTGTGGAAGGAGTTGGTTTAGATATCTGTGTCTGCCCACCCAAGGGAGTACCCGCAGGTGTGCTTCTGGTACACTGTCCAAAAGCTCCATGGTCTATGTGGTCCTGGGGAACAATGGGGTAGGGATAATGTGATCCCTGGGGCCAGCAGCCCTGGGCTTGAATCCCAGCATTGTCGCTTCCTAGGTGGGTGCCTGGCAAGTGACGTCTCTCCGAACTTCAGTATTGCCATATGCAAAATGGGTATAATTGTAGCATCTATTCAGAGGAGTGAAAGAAATGGTGATAGTCACTGGGCACATAAGCACACAAGAATTGCTACTACAGCAGGTCACAAACATGTGTCTTGCATAAGCAGGACTGAAATGCAAGAAGGGCCCTTTGTCTTCACACCATGCATTCAACAGGCCACTTACCTCTGCAACGTTTTTATTCTCACAAAGGTGCACCGTGAGGGCTAGTGGCCACCCTGGCATTAGTTACATCACTTCTGAACACAAAAACAGGTTTCAGCCCTTTGTGAAAATGTTCACCTATTGTAGATCATCTTGAGCTTTTGACTCTTTTGCTTGCCATAGATTTCTTAACCTCTCCACCTAAGGGCATTCTCCGTCAATTCAAGAAAATAAGGAAACATATGGGCATTCAGGAATTTTCAGACTGTTGAGAACCAAGTAAAGGCACTCCTTTGGCAAGCCTCTCTCCTCCCTGGCACCACTCACCTTTGCTATTGCAAGGGGAGGAAAAGTCACCATTCCACCTCACAGAAGGCCATGTATGTGGGCATTTACTCTCACATTTGGAGAGATTTCACAGATTCTCAGAGTTTGATTTTTCTGCAGCAACTCAGGAGCTGCAGAGGGTGTCTGAGAGAATTTCTCAGAAACAAATCTGGGCCTGGGTATATTCCCAAAGGGAATGAAGACAGGGACTTAAAGAGATACCTGTACACCCATGTTTATAACTCATTATTCACAACAGCCAAAAAGTGGAAGCAACTCAAGTGTCTGTCAGCAGATGAATGGATGCATGAAATGGTCTATCCATTCAATGGAACATTATTCAGCCTTGAAAGGAAGAGAATTCTGCCATGTGCTACAACATGTGTGAACCCTGAAGATAATAAGCCAGTCATAAAAGGACAAACACTGTATGATTCTAATACTACGAGGTAACTAGAGTAGTCAAATTTGTAGAGACAGAAGTAGAATGATGGCTACCAGGCACTGTGGGGAAGGGCAATGGGCATTTGCTGTTTAATGGGAACAGAGTTTCACATTTGCCACAGAAGGGTTTTATAGATGGATTCTGGTGATGGTTGCACAAAAAGTAAATGTACTTAATGACACTGAACTGCACACCACATTGTGTAGCTAGCGTTATTATGTCCATTGTATACAAGAAGAGACTGAGGCTCAGAGACGTTGAGTCACTTGCTCAGAGTTACACAGCAGGGAAGCATTGGTGCAGGGATGCTAGGTGACTTCAGAGCCTTGGCTTTCAACTGCTGCACTTCAGTGCTTCATCAGGAAGCTGTTGATCTCTTCCCTGTTTGGGTTGAGGGAGGTAGGGTGGGAGTCTGGCTCTGGAAGGACCTACGAACTAATACTGATAGGGTCTGTCCTGTAGCTCTACCTAAGAGACCTGAAAACCAGCAGAATCCAGGGGACCCACACTTATCTTGTACCTTTGGGGTGTGGTATCCCCATAACTGCATGTCCTGGGTGACAGCACAGTGCACACCCCAAGGTATGATGTCTGCAAACCTCAGGATCTCATGGAGGACAGCATCCTTGCATGGCACCAGAACCCTGTCCCCAGGAAGGGCCATTTCTCTGGCACAACCACGTGGTCAGTCTCTTGCTGTATGAATTCTGGTCCATTCACAAAAAGGTGGGAAAAATAAAGTTCTGACCATGAGAAGGCTTATTGTCCTGGGCACCTACCCCCATCCTCAACTTTCCAAACTTTAAGCCCAGAATTGCATAAACAACATCCACTCTTCCACCCTCTCCCCCCAGCAATGTGCTTTGAATTTTTGTCCTTGTATACAGCTTTATGACATCAGGCTGAGAAAAGAAAGTGGTGGTCCTGACTTGTAACCTGTGGCTGCTTCAGGAGGATCAGAGGTCCATATGTGAGGATGGTGCTGTTTTCTCCATCTTGGCAGAAAGCTGTTGAGAGCAGAACTGATAAAATTCTCTTGGCTGAATTTATGTGAGAATCCCCTTGTCCCTATGTACAGAAACACAGAATGTCTGAAGGAGAGAAGAGCCGAGAGAGACCATCTATCCAGACCGGGGTTGGCAGATACGTGCCACTTTTTATTCCACTTCCACCCAATTAGTCTTAGATGGCAGGCATGATCAATCAATCACAGCACTCTTTGGCACTAAAACTCAGAATCCTTCTGAGGCCCCCATTATCAAATGGAGAAAGGTGAGATATGAGATGAAGTCTATTTATAGTTCCAGATTTAGACCAAAGGCCCCCCTATTAGTACAACAATGTTTTTGATAGAAGACCTGAGACCAAGATGTGTGGAGAAAATTGCACATGGTCACACAGTAAACTCAAAGGGAGAGTAAGGGATTTGGGATCCAAGGCTCTAGAATCCCATCCAAGGATGCTCTAAGATCCTCAGTCCCCACAGATACCATATCAGATCTTGCTCCAAGTCTCACCTGCTGCGTGGGAATGAGAAAGACGTCGATGAAGTCCCAGTGTGATCCCTGTCCAGAGACACCTCAGCTCCCTTGCCATTTGGGATAAAACAAACTCTTGCTTCTCAAGGACCTCAAAGACTTGGTTGTGTGGACCAGGAGGTGTCTCCGCAGAGCAGGGAAAAGACCATATATCTTGGGGGGGAAAGAGAACCAGGGCAGAAAGTGGATTGACATCTGTGGTTCCCTTGGCCTTAAATACTGTTCACCATCCTCCCTCCCCCTTTTGCTGGTTTGTTCCTGTTTGTCACTTAGGTCTCAAGTTAGATGTAATGTCCTCCAGACAGCCTTTACTGATTTTCCTAACCTCCCTGCCTTTGTGCTGCTGAAGTTTTCCAAAGGGTTTCCCAAGGTCACATTCTGAAAAGTCTTGGTCTTGAACTAGTCTGTGCTTGGTCCATGCATGCTTGCACACACACCACACACTCCTGACCCCAGCTCTCACCACATATCTTCTCTAACTCCTCCTCCAGGCAGTCCATCTCCTCCTGGATCTGCTTTTCTAGGGTCCGCTGTCCCAGGACTAATTCCCAGAGAGTGGCCAGGGAAAACCTCCTCATAGTTCTTCAGTACTTGCCCTGGATGAAGGCAATGCCTATAGGGAGAGGCCTGGGGTCAGAGAGATGGTAGAATGGCCCATCTTGATGACCGCTGACTAGGAACTACAGTAGAGGCAGGGTGAGGTGAGAGTGTGACAAGAAATGCTGTCAGCAGGTATGTGAGGCAGGAGGGCCCTGAGGTTCACTGGGTCTGGAGCACACACTGTGAGGTCAGCAGGTCAGCAGCAGACAGCAGGGTGCTGACCTTGAGGACTGGGAGAGCCAAGACTGTGTCCTTGAGGGCAATGGGTAAACCCAGATGGGATTTAGGTAAAGGAAGGATGCTGGTGAGGTCCTAAGATGGCGGCTTTGTTGAAGGGAGCGTAATCCCCTTCCTCTATGCAGGGGAGAGAAACTTGCAGATCGGTGGAGGAACAGAACAAGAGGCATAGGTTATCGCAACATTTATGAAAACAGGACATCAAAAATTATAGCAGACATTGCAAAACCAGGTGGTAAAGAGACTGCTTCAGGACAATAGGGACCCAGGGATCAGCGAGGGGATGAGGGAGGTTGCAGCCCCTAGGCCCGGTACTCCCAGGTCTGCTTCAGGGAGTGGGGTCACCACTCCCTCCCCGGAAAACAGGGATTGGGCAACACCATGGGAGGCCTTGTTGCTTGAAGGCACAGAGAGGGGAGTTGGACTGGGAGACAGTCACGCAGGGGCTGCAGGCACCCACACATAGCCCTGGGAGGTGTGAGTGCCCCCAGCCTGTGTGACCAGGGACAGCCTGGACATGAGCCCACACCCCCAGCCAGTGGGAGTGTGGTTCTGTGGAAGACCCAGATCTCGAAGCCCTGAACAAGGAAAGGGCTCGGGTGTTTGCGGGTTTCTGGAGCCTGTGGTGGTGAACTCGGGGGAGCACGCACCCCTTCGGGATTTCTGACTCTTGCACTGTGAACCCAGAAAGGTCGCATTGCTTCGGGGGTTCCTGGTGCCTGCAACAAGGAAATTGGTGGAAGTGCGCGTCCCTTCAAGATCCCCAGAGCTTGCACTCTGAACCTGGAAAAGACACAGGAGCTCTGCGGGGCCCTGGAGCCTGGGAGACCACGGCAGTGAGCTCCGGAGAGTGTGCTTGGGAGTGCCCGTACCCACATCCAGGGACCTGCAGGGGACATCGGATTGGCTCTGGGGAGAGCACGCTGCTGGCTCTGGGGACAGTGCCTAAGAGACTGACTGAGTTCTGACTGGGAAGAGTAAAAAGCATTCCAAATGCCCCTCAGCCTGTTGAAGCCAGCAAGACCAGAAAAACTGGTTTGGCCAGTTAGAAATCAATAAGAGGTAGTTTTTTTTTTTTTTTTTTGCTGTTGTTGTTGTTTGTTTGATTTTATCTTGTTTATTTTTAGTGACTTTATTTTTTAATTCTTATTATTTTTATATCTCTCAATTTCTTATGTTTCTCTTCCTTTCATCCTACTATTATTCCTTCCATTCCAAATTTATCTCTCCTGCATTACATCTTCTGCTCCCCCCACTTTTTTTGAGCCTGCAAGTTACTGCTAATTTGTATTATCTTTTTCTCACTTTTCTGACATTTTTTATTTTAATAGTATTTTGGTATTCTTTTTCTTTCTGTATAATCTTCTTTACTTGGCTGGTTATACTATTGTTTGATAGGTTCCCCCTGTAATCTCAGTCACAGTGTGCTGATAATTTACTGTCCTTCATTTGTGTTCCATTAGTACACCTCTCAAGGTTCTATATTCCTTATTCTTGTTACCTAGATCTCATAGATTCTGCCACATGATTGTTGCTTTAATATTACTGTAAATAAGACCTAGTTCATACAATTGTAAATACTACTCAACACCCCTCCCTGATCTCAGCCCACTTTGCAATTTCCTGAACTATATTATTGTGGGGATTGTCTCTATTCTTTTATACACTACTCCTATTTACTAATCTTTATTCCAACCCTACCTCAGAATCTGACTTCCCACAGCCTCACAGCTTTCTAGATCCAACTAACAATCCTTTCGTCCCCAGTAAGAGCCTTATCTTCTTTCCATCCTTTCTAAAACGTGGCTAGTGGGGTGGAAGATCATGGTTAACACTATAAGGAGCCCAAGGATATCCCATCTCTTCTCTACTGGCTGCTACTGTAAATATCATAGAATACTGTCTTGCTGTCTTAAACCATTTTGCCTTACTCCTCTGACTGATCACAAAAAAAGAGTAGGAGGAAGTTGTGAACACCAGGATACATGAAGGAGACTGAACCACTGAATCTCACAGGTATTCTACTACAGAAGTTCACACCATAATCACAGGGAACCAGAACAGATCAATTTAAGAAACAGAGGCTAACAAGAAGAGTCTCAGGAACAATGAGAAGATAAAGAAACTATCCCCAAATGAAGGGAAAGGAGGAAGCCTCAGAAAGAATGCTAAATGAAATAGAGGCAACTCAACGATCAGATATTGAGTTCAAAACAATGATTATCAGGAAGCTCAATGAACTCACAATGAGCTGCCAGAAACTACAAGGAAGCAACAACTATCTCACTGCAAACTATATCAACATGAAAAAGAAAATAGAAACTATCAACAAGGGCCAAGAGGAAATGAAGAATAGACTTTCTGAACTGAAGAACACAGTAGAAGGAATGAAAAGCAGGATCGATGAAGCAGAAGACCGGATTAGTGAATTGGAGGACAAAGTAGAAAAAAACACCCAGAAAGAGCAAGAAAAGGAAAAGAGGCTCAGAAAGAATGAAGAGGGATTAAGAGAAATGCAAGACAATATGAAACGTAATAATATCCATATAATAGGGATACCAGAAGGAGAAGAAGAAGAGCAAGGGGTAGAAAACCTATTTGAAAAAGTAATGATGGAAAACTCCCCTAATCTGTTGAGAGAAAAAGTCACACAAATCCAGGAAACACGGAGAGTCCCAATCAAGAGGAACACAAAGAGGCCCACCTCAAGACACATCATAATTAAAATGGCAAAATTTCAAGACAAAGAGAGAATATTAAAGGCAGCAAGGGAGAAACAGGAAGTAACATACAAGGGAGCCCCAATAAGGCTAACAGCTGACTTCTCCGAGGAAGTCACTCCGAGCTAGAAGAGAATGGCAAGAAATATTCCAAGCAATGAGAACCAGAGGTCTGCAACCAAGGCTACTTTACCCAGCAAGGCTCTCAATCAAGATAGAAGACCAAATAAGAAGCTTCCCGGACAAAAGAAGTCTAAAAGAATACACCTCCACCACACCAGCTCTGCAAGAGATGCTAAAGAGACTGCTTTAAGGAAAGGAAGGACTAGAGAGAGAGAGAGAGGAACACACATACATAAATGGCAATGAATAAGTACCTATCAATAATGACCATTAATGTAAATAGATTAAATACTCCAATCAAAAGACATAGAATAGCTGAATGGATAAGAAAACATGGCCCACACATATGCTGCCTACAAGAGACCCACCTCAGGATAAAAGACCTGCACAGACTGAAAGTGAAGGGCTGGAAACAAATTTTTCAAGCAAATAGACAGGAAAAAAAAAGCCGGGGTAGCAATACTCATATCAGACAAAATAGACTTCCAAAAAAGGGCCATAAAGAGACACCTAGAAGGTCAATTCATAATACTAAAGGGAAGAATCCACCAAGAAGACATAAATATTGTAAATATATATGCACCCAACATAGGAGCACCCAAATACATAAAGAAAATCGTAGAGGACTTCAAGAAAGATATGGACAGCAACATAATTATAGTGGGGGATTTTAACACATCACAGTAAAAAATGGACAGATCTTCCAAACAAAATATCAATAAAGATATCATGGCATTGAACAATATGCTAGATGAAATGGATTTAACTGATATATAGAGAGCCCTCCATCCCAAAGAAGCTAATTACACATTCTTTTCAAATGTACACGGAACATTTTCAAAGATAGACCACATGATAGGACACAAAACAAGTCTCAACAATTCCAAGAAAATTGAAATTATACCAAGCATTTTCTCAGATCACAAGGGACTGAAGCTAGAAACCAACCCCAGGGAAAAAAAAACAAAAAACACTCAAAATCATGGAGATTAAATAGCATGCTATTAAACAATGAATGGGTCAAGAATGAAACTAGGGAAGAAATCAAAAGGTTCCTGGAAACAAATGAAAATGAACTCACAACAACCCAAAACTTATGGGACACAACTAAGGCAGTCCTGAGAGGGAAGTTCATAGCAATAGAGGCATACCTAAAAAAGATAGAAATTTTTCAAACAAACAACCTAATCCTATGTCTACAAGAACTCCAAGAACAACAACAAAGACAGCCTAGAGCAAGCAGAAGGAAGGAAATAACCAAGATCAGAGCAGAATTAAATGACATAGAGACTCAAAGCACAATTCTAAGGATCAATGAATCCAAGAGCTGGTTCTTTGAAAAGATAAATAAAATCAACAAGCCTTTAAGCAGACTCACAAGAAAAAAAGAGAGAAGACCCAAATAAACACAATCAGAAATGAAAGAGGAGAGATTACAACAGATACCACAGAAATACAAAGGACTGTAAGAAATTACTAGGAAGAACTGTATGCCAAGAAATTTGAAAACCTAGATGAAATGGACAACTTTCTAGAAACATATAATCTTCCAAAACTCAATGAAAAAGAAGCAGAAAGCCTGAACAGACCAATAACAGCATATGAAATTAAAGCAGTAATCAAAAAACTCCCACCACACAAAACCCCTGGACCAGATGGTTTCACAGGAGAATTCTACAAAGCATTTAAGGAAGAGCTAACCCCTATCCTTCACAGACTATTCCAAAAAATCCAAAAAGATGGGAGCCTCCCAAACTCTTTCTATGAGGCCAACATCATCCTAATTAAAAAACCAGATAAAGACAAAACAAAGAAAGAAAACTTCAGGCCAATATTGCTGATGAACATTGACGCTAAAATCCTCAACAAAATACTGGCAAACTGCATCCAACAATACATTAAAAAGATCATATACCATGACCAAGTGGGATTCATTCCAGGATGCAAGGATGCAAGGATGGTACAACATTCGCAAATCAGTAAATGTAATACATCACATAAACAAAAGCAAAGACAAAAACCACATGATCATATCAATAGATGCAGAAAAAGCATTTGATAAGGTACAGCACACATTTATGATGAAAACATCCAGCAAAGTAGGAATAGAGGGAACACTCCTCAGATAATAAAGGCCATATATGAGAGACCTACAGCCAACATCATACTCAATGGGCAAAAATTAAAATCTTTCCCACTAAGATCAGGAACAAGACAAGGCTGTCCACTTTCACCACTTTTATTCAATATAGTACTGGAAGTTTTAGCCACAATGATCAGACAAGAAAAGGAAATAAAGGGCATCCAAATCAGAAAGGAGGAAACAAAACTGTCACTATTTGCAGAAGACATGATAGTGTACATAGAAAATCCTACAGACTCCACCAAAAAAATTGCTTGACCTAATAAATGAATTTGGCAAAACAGCGGGATACAAAGTGAATATCCAGAATCAAAGGCATTTCTGTACACCAACAATGAAACAGCAGAAGCAGAAATCAAGAAAAAAATCCCATTTGAAATAGCAAAAAGAAAAATGAAATACCTAGGAATAAACCTAACCAAAGAGGTAAAAGACCTGTATTCAGAAAACTACATGACACTAAGGAAAGAAATCAAGGATGTCACAAACAAATGGAAACATATACGGTGTTCATGGATTGGAAGAATTAATATAATCAAAATGTCCATACTACCCAACGCAGTTTACAAATTCAATGCAATACCCATTAAAGTACCAATGGCATATTTCACAGACATAGAACAAACACTTAAAAAATTTATATGGAACCATAAATGACCCCAAATAGCTGCTGCAATTTTGAGAAAGAAGAGTAAAGTAGGAGGGATCACAATACCTGACACTAAACTATACTACAAGGCCACTGTAATCAAAACAGCCTGGTACTGGCATAAAAACAGGCACATGGACCAATGGGACAGAACAGAGAGCCCAGAAATAAACCCAAGTCTCTATGGTCAACTAATATTTGACAAAAGAGGCAGCAACATAAAATGGAGTAAAAATAGCCTCTTCAACAAATGGTGTTGGGAGAACTGGACAGCTACGTGCAAAAAAATGAAATTAGAGCACCAACTTACACTTTACACAAAAATAAATTCAAGGTGGATAAAGGACTTAAACATAAGTCGTGACACCATTAAACGTCCTAGAGGAGAATGTAGGTAGGAAAATCTCAGATATTTCACACAGAAACTTTTTTACTGACATGTCCCCTAGAACAAGGGACATAAAGGAAAGAATAAAAAAATGGGACCTCATCAAAATAAAAAGCTTCTGCACAGCTAAAGAAAACAGTATCAAAATTAAAAGAGAACCAACTGTATGGGAAAACATATTTGCCAATGATACCTCAGAGAAGGGTTTAATCTCCAAAATACATAAAGAACTTACATGACTCCACTCTAAGAAGACAAGCAACCCAATTAAAAAATGGGCAAAGGACTTGATCAGACACTTCTCCAAGGAGGACATACAGAGGATCCAAAGACACATGAAACGATGCTCAATATCTCTAGTTATCAGAGAGATGCAAATTAAAACCACAATGAGATACCACTTCACACCAGTCAGAATGGCCATCATAAACAAAGCAACAAACAATAAGTGTTGGATAGGTTGTGGAGAAAAGGGAAACCTAGTGCACTGTTGGTGGGAGTGCAGACTGGTACAACCACTATGGAAAGCAGTATGGAACTTCCTCAGAAAACTAAAAATGGATCTGCCTTTTGACCCTGCAATTCCACTGCTGGGACTATATCCTAAGAACACTAAAACACCAATACAAAATTACCTTTGCACCCCGATGTTCATAGCAGCACAATTTACAGTACCTAAGTGCTGGAAGCAACCTAGATGCCCAGCAGTAAATGAATGGATCAAAAAATTATGGTACATTTACACAATGGAATCTATGCAGCAGAAAGAAAGAAGGAGCTCCTACCCTTTGCAACAGCTTGGATGGAGCTGGAAAGCATTATGCTAAGTGAAATAAGCCAGGCAGTGAAAGACAAATACCATATGATCTCACCTTTAACAGGAACCTAATCAGCAAAACAAAGAAACAAAGAAACAAGCAAAATATAACCAAAGACACTCAAATAGAGGACAGACTGACAGTGACCAGAGGGGAGAGAAGAGGGAATTTCAGGGGGGAATGGGAAGGGTTTACAGGAACAAATTTAAAGGACACATGGACAAAAACTAAGGGGAGGGTGGTAATGGGAGAGAAGTGGGGAGAGCTGGGTGGGTGGGCTGGAATGGGAATAAAAGGGAGAAAACTGTACTTGATCAATGATGAAAATAAAAAAATATTACTTATAAAAAAGGAAGGATGCTACTGAGTGTTAGATATGTTTTCTAATGTATCTCCTTTTGAGTGTTTCAAGAATATTTATTTTATTTTTAAGTATATTATATTGATTATGCTATTACAATTTCCCAATTATTTTTTCCCTTTGCTCTCATCCATGTGGTACACCCTTTCCCTCCGGCAATGCCACCCGCCCCCCTTAGTTCATGTTCATAGATCATAGGTGTAAGTTCTTTGGCTTCCCCCTTTCCTATAATATTCTTATCATCCTTCTGTCTATTTTGTTCCTACCAATTATGCTTCTTGATTCCTGCATCATTTCCCCCTTTCCTCTCCCAACTGAACACCGTTTGAATGATCCCTATGTAATTCTTTTCCTGTTCTCTGCTTGTTTGCTTAGTTTTTTTTTCTTTTTTAGATTCAGTTGTTGAGAGTTGTGAGTTTGTTGTCATTTTACTGTTCATAGTTTTGACCTTCTTCTTTTTCTAGGACAAGTCCTTTTAATGTTTAATGTGATAATGGCTTGGTGATGATGAATTCCTTTAGCTTTACCTTGCCTGTGAAGCACTTTATTTGCCCTTCCATTCTAAATGATAGCTCTGCTGGATAGTGTAGTCTAGGTTGCAGGTCCTTTCCCTTCATAACTTTGAATACTTCTTGCCAGCTCCTTCTTGCCCACAAAGTTTCTTTTGAGAAATCAGCTGACAGTCTTATGGGAACTCCTTTGTAGGTAACTCTCTGCTTTTCTCCTGCTATTTGTAAGAATCTCTCTTTATCTTTAACCTTTAGTATTTCAATTATGATGTGTCTTGGTGTGGTCGTCTTTTGGTCCAACTAGTTTGGGATTCTGGGCTTCCTGGACTTGTATGTCTATTTCCTTCACCGTATTAGGGAAGTTTTCTTTCAATATTTATTGAAATAGTTTTCCAATTTCTTGCTCTTTCTCTTCTCTTTCTGGTACCCCTATGAGATGAATGTTGGGCCTCTTAAAGTTGTCCCAGAGGCTGCTTATACTATCCTCATTTTTTTGGATTATTTTTCCTTCTTGTTGTTCTGGTTGGTTGTTTTCTCTTCCTTATGTTCCAAATCATTGATTTGATGTTTGGCTTTATCCACTCTACTCTTGTTTCCCTGTAAATTGTTCTTTATTTCAATGAGGGAGTCCTTGATTACTGCCTGGGTCCTTTATGCTGCTGAGGTCCTCACTAAATTCCTTGAGCATCCTTATAAACACTATTTTGAACTCTGCATCTAATAAATTGCTTATCTCCATTTCGTTCAGCTCTTTTTCTGGATTTTTTTTTTTGAAGACACATTTTCTTGTTATTTTTCTTCCTGTGCTTTTTTTTTTAAATTTTATCTACTCATCCCTAGAGAGGGAAGGGAGGGAGATAGAGAGAGAGAAACATCAATGTGCGGTTGCTAGGGGTTATGGCCTGCAACGCAGGCATGTACCCTGGCTGGGAATCGAACCTGGGACACTTTGGTTCCCAGCCCGCGCTCAATCCACTGAGCTACGCCAGCCAGGGCCTTTTTCTGGAGTTTTGATCTGTTCTTTCATTTGGTCCCTGTTTCTTTGTCTCCTCATTTGGGCAGCCACCCTGTATTTATTTCTAATTAGGTAGAGCTACTTTGACTCCATGTCTTGGTAGTGGGGCCTAATGTAATAGGTGTCCTGTAGGGTCCAGTGGCACAGCCTCCCTTCACATTCAAGCTGGGCATTCAAGGTGTGCCCTTTGTGTGGGATGAGTACACCCTCCTCTTGTACTTGAGCCTTGGTTACTGTTGGCAAACCAATGGGAGGGATTTACCCAGGCCAGTGCTGCAAGGATTGGCCATGATCACTGACCACCAACCTCCACCCTCTGTGGAGGATCAACTGTGCAGGGGCAGGGTGATGGTACTCCAAAGTGGTCTGTAGCTGTCCACTGGGTGCTCTGGCTCTGGGGTTTCCCAGGTGGTGCAGGCCAAGGTCAGCCCCGCCCCTGTGTTTTTTCCAGGGTTTTCCTTACTGAGCTACAAAGCAATCTGAGGTGGCTGCTACTCTGACTGGGCTTGGATTTCCTAGGTGAAGCCAAGGTGTGAATGTAATCTGGCTGCTGCTGGTGCCTGGCCTGGAGCTCACTGAGGCCAACTGTTACCTGTTTGGTAGGACTTAGGAAGCTGTGGTGCATGAGCCAAGACCAATTATTCATATAGAAAAGCAACTTGGGTGGACCTGTAAATTGGGTAGGACAGAGTCTCTGGTAATCTCCAAGGTGAGTCAGTGTTAGCCAGGTTGATGACATCTCAAATATGACTTCATGGCTCTGTGGGAGGAGGGCTCAGAAAAGGGACACAGGCTTCTGCTCTCCCAGATGCCAGACACTTCAGCCTCTCCCAATATGCCCCTGGTGCCCTTGAATTCAAGCTACCACCCTGGCATTGTACCTCAGAGGGAGTGAGTCTGAATAGGTGTGTCCATGTGTGGGTTTGTTAAGAAGGACTCCTTGGGGCTCCAAAAGTTTCTTCTACTGACTCAATCCCTGCTGGTTTTTGCAGACAAAAGTTGTGGGAATTTTAATTCCTGGCAATGGAACCTGAGCTAGGGGGCCTGGTGTGGGGCTGAGACTCTTTACTCCCAAGACATCACTCCTGAATTTTTATCCACTATAGGTGGGTGAGAGACCAGCCCATTCTGCATCTTTGCCCCTCCTACCAGTCTTGATGGATGTGGTTTCTTTAATTCTGTAGTTGTCAGACTTTCATTCAACTAGATTTCTGGTGGTTCTGAGTGTTGGTTGTTCTATATTTTAGTTGTGCTGTTGATGTGGTTGTGTGAAGAGGTGAGCCATGTCTGCCTGTGCTTCCATCTTGAGCAGAACCCTCAAGGATATTTTAGCCAATTCATTTTATATTTAAGGAATTGGCTCCACTCAGAGTTCTAGAAAATTGTGGAGTGAACATTGTGATGTATGGCCCAGATCCCTCTTCAGAAGGAAGGACTTAGAATACCTGCTGCCAGATTGCCTCACTGCCAGCCCCTTCCCAAGCAGTCCTCACACATGCCTGCTCCACCAAGAAGGTTGATTGGTTCTGATGTCTTGGCCCAGCTTGGGACAGCTCTGAAGGGTCATTCCATTTCAAAATGCCTCAGTAGGGTATCCTGGAGATGTCCCTGGAGATTGCATCATGAGTTGATGTCACCCTCTACCCAGTCTTGCTTCCTTCCTTCTCTTGCCCAGGTACCAAACCACAGGTTTTCTGTCATAGAGGTCTTGTGTATTAACATCCATCTCAGAGTCACTTCCCAAGGGCCCAGCCTGCAACAAGTGTTAGCCTTCATGATACCCTTCCCCCCACCCAGGGTATTCATGTCCTGATCTTAGTAACCTGGGAATGTGTTCCCTTTCATGTCATGGGGGACTTGGATGAAGTTAAGAATCTTGAGATGGGGAGATTATCCTGGATTATCTGGATGGGCCCAATGTAAGTGGAAGGGTTTTTATAAGAAGACAGCTGAAGGATAAGAATTAGAGAAGATTTAAGAACAGAGGCGGAGGTCAAATGGCAGAGAAGATGCGATGTTCATGACTTTGAAGGTGGTGAAGGGACATGCACTAAGGAAAGCAGCCTCTAGAAGTTGTAGAGCAAAGAAACAGATGTAGACACATTTCAGAATCCAGAACTCTGAGATAATAAATTCATGTTGTTTTAAGCCACTGAGTTTGTGACCATTTGTTACAGCAGCAACAGAAAACTAATATGTCATGTGACTTTACATCTGGGGTCATCCCAGTTTGTATTAGTTTGCTTTGTCTGACATAAAAAAGTACCCAAAACTGGGTGGCATAAACAAGAAAAATATATTCTCACAGTAGAAGCATCACCCTGATCTCTGCCTTTATCTTCACATGCCATTCTCTCTGTGCACACATTTGTGCCCAAAGTTTCTCCTTTTATAAAAACATCATTCATATTGTGTTGGGGCACACCCCAATGACCTCAGCTTAACATGAATATCTCTATAAAGATTCTATGTCCTAATAATGTCACTTTCTGAATCATCAGGGGTTAGGACTTCAATACATGAATCTGTGCTGACCTAATTAAAACCCCTAACACAGTTGTTCATGACACAGTGTTGTTCTCAGTCCCTCCAATGAGCCAAACACTGAACTTGGTGCTGAAAATACCAAACATATTAAGTCCCTGCCCTATTAAACAGTGGAATTTACGTATCTTAAAATGTTCTTCCTCTTGCCCCTCACTCTTCAGCTCCACTTTGAAGACATTTATTCATTGTTGCTTATTTGGTGGTGCATTTCATCTGTATCCTTGTTTAAAGCTTAAAAATTTGAGGACAATTTTATACTTCTTCATTTTATAGATGAAGTAACTGAGCCCCTGGAAGACAGTGACTTGCCATAACATACATGGGGCAGAGGCAACTTTTAAATCCAGATGTAGAGGACTCCAGGGAGTAGGTTTGAAGCCTCTAGACCAGGAATTCCTTAACTGGGATCTAAGCACCTCTAGTATTCAGGGGTCCTGTGAACTTTGGTGAAGATAAAATTCCATCCTTTTTTTTAGTAATCTCTACCTGGAATTAGCCCTTTTTTCAGTTATGAAGGCAGATCACATTGGCAGTGGTAACAGCAGTGGTAATCAGCTTTACCACCAATGGAAACACAGACAATTTTATGGCATGCTGCAGCTGTAACTCTCAAAATATCATCTAGACTCATAACCACTCTATATAATTCTAGAAATTTTTCATCCTCCAAAAAAGACACTCTTTGTGGATTAAGCAGTTACTCCCCTTTCTCCCTCCCCAAGCACCTGGCAACCACCTGGCAACCATCCGGCAACCACCCTTTCTCTATTCTGAATATTTCATGTCAATGGAATCATAGAATATGTGACCTTTTATGTCTGGTTTCTTTCATAAACTTAATTTACACAGTTGTCCAGGGCTGCACAATGCCTTGTAACATGTAAATGGGCAAAAGAGGATTTGTAGCAAAGCTTTCAGTGCACGAATTGATTTTTATAAAAAAAAAAAGCAATGTCTATTGAGCACATATTATGTGTCAGGGTCTATCTAAGTGCTTTATTTATATTATAGACTGAAATCCCACAGGACCCTGGGGCGGGTTAGCATAATTATTCCTATTTTACAGATGAGGGAAGAGAGGCACAAAGAGACTAAATAACCCTCCAGTCAGTCATCATGCAGACAATGCTGGGGCTGGAACTCAAGTTCTCTGGCAGCAGTCCCTGGGCACTTAATATGTGAGTGATGATGTATCTGGCAGGAACTTGGTTGTGAGGTGACCCAGAATCCTGCCCTCCAATTCATACCCTATCTGACCTCACCGTCTTCCCTGTTGGTCCTCTCAGAAATGGCCATCTCTGAGTGCATCTGAAGGTGGCTGCCTGCTCTACCAGAGCCTCCGGTGGCTGCATAGCACACTCACTGAGTGGGGCCTAGGCGAACCATGGACATTGGCTGTATTGGGCCTTAAGCTGAAGTGATAGGGCAGGTGGCCTTGAGTCGCAGGGGGCCCACCATGTGCCTGTTCAACCCTGTGTCTCTCAGCAAGTGGTCACCTCTGTGGCTGGTCCCTCTGGGTCCTGATTGCACTGTGTTTCCCTCTGTTCCTGGTCTTTCTGAGCTATTTTACATCTCTGTGACTACTTTTCTTTGTCTTTGATACTGTTTCTGTGTCATAATTTTTCCGTGTCTCCCAGTCTGTTCCCTTTTCCCTCTAATGGCTTCTTTCAGAGTCCCTCTCTATGGGTCTCTGCCTCATGGTCTCCCCAGTTTAGTGTTTCTGTCCTCTTTGATCTCTTAGGTCACAGCCTCTTATGATCTCTTTCAGCCCCTCACCATCAGCCTCAACTATTCAATATCCCTCTCAGCCCCTCATTATCACCCTCACTTCTTAGTATCTCCCTCAGTGGCTCACCAGCTCCATCAACTCCTACTATCCCTTTGGGCCCTCCCTATCCTCTCAGCTCCTTACTAACCACCTCACACCTCACTAACTCCCTCAGCTTCTAATTACCCATGTAATACCTCAAAATTCTCCTCAGCCTCTCACTATCCCCGTGAACCCCTCACTATCCCCCTCAGATCTTAACTATCCCCTAGTCCCTCACTGTCCCCCTCAGCTCCTCATTATACCTCCAGCCCTGCACTATGTCCCTCACCCTTCACTCTCTCCTTCATCACTCACTATCCCATTGAGCCTCTCACTATCCCCACAACACCCCATTATCACCCTCACTTCCCACTAGCCCCCTTCGTATTTTCCTATCCTCTCAGTAAACCCTCAGCTCCTCACTATCCTTCTAAGAACCTCACTATCTTGCTCAGCCCCTTATTATTTCCATAGCCCCTTACTTTTCTCCTTAGCTGCTCACTATCCCCTTCAGTTCCTCCCTATCACCTCACCCACCAACTATCTCCCTATTCCCCTCCTCCTCCCTTCTTCCCTATTCAGCTCCATCATACCCTCACTTGCCCACTGAGGCCCTCCTTATCCTCTCAGGCCTTCACTATTCCTTCAGTCCCTCATTATCCCCCTAGTTTCTCACTATCTCCCCAGCCCTGCACTATCCCCCTCACCCTTCACACTTTCTCCTAAGCCCTTCCTGATCCCCTCAGGTCCTCAAGAACCCTCTCTCTTGACATCAGCTCTCTCAGCTTCTCACAGTCCCTTTCACAACAAACTATCCCTTCAGCCTTTTAATATGTCCTCAACCCCTATCTATTCCCCTCACCCCGCACAATTACCCTCACCCTTCAATATCCCCCTTTGCCCCTCCCTATCTTTTCAGCCCCTCGCTACCTGCCTTAGCCCCCTCACTGTTTGCCTCAGCTCCTAACTGTCCCCCTCAGCCCTCACTATCCCCTCAGGGTCTCACTATCCCCCTCATCCCTCATGCTTCCCTTATACCCTCACTATACCCCACAGATCCTCACTATCCCCCTCAGCTCCTTCCTATATTACACAGGCCCACACTATCTCCCCCAGCCACTCCTTATACCCTTAGCCATTCACTAGTTCCCTTAGCACCACCTTATCACCTCAGCCCCTCACCCTCACTCGCTCCTTCAGCCTTTCATCAGCTCCCTAAGTCCCTCACTATTCCTTTACCCCTTATTAACTCCCTAAGCCCCTCACTTTTTACCTCAGGCCCTCACTATCCCGCTCAGCTCCTTACTATTTCCCACAGCTCCTCATTATTCTCCTCAGTCCCTCACTACCCCCTCAGCCAATTCCCCCTCAGCCCCTCCCACTCCCCTCAGCTCTTTACTATGCCCATCAGCTCTTTACTATCCCACTCAGCCCTTCACAATTCCACTCAGCCTTTCTCTATCTCCTCAGCCCTCACTATGCCCCTCATGGCCTCACTATGCCCCTCATGGCTTCACATCTTGCTATACTCCACAATTCCTAAATAACCCCCTCAGTTCCTCAATATTCTCCTTATCCCTTCACTATCCTCCTTACACCCTATTTCTTCAGCTTCTCACTATGCCCCCACCTCTCACTGCTCCCTCAGCCCCTCACTATCTCCCTGACTAACCCCCTCAGTCCCTTCCTATCCTCATATTCCTCACTATATTTTAGCTCCTTGTTAGCTTCCTCAGCCCTCTCTATTGCCTCACCTCCTTAGAACTGCCCCCGCAGCTTTTCAGTATCCCCTGCATATCTCACTGTTCTCTAAGCACCTCAATATCCTCCTCAGCCTCTTCCTATCCTCACTATCTCCTCACCCCTCACTATGCCACCCAGACCTTCCCCATCTCCTCAGTCTCTCATTAACTTTCTCAGCCCATCATCAACTCCCTTGCCTCCCACTGTTCTCTTCACCCTTCACTATCACCCTTAGCCCTTACTTATCCCTTAAGCCCCTCACTATTCACCTCAGCCCCTCACCAGCTCCTTCAGCCTCTCACTATCCTGTCAGCCCCTTACTATACTCTTCAGCTCTTTACTGACTTCCTCAGTCCCTCACCAGCTCCCTTAGCCCTTCACTAATATCTTCACCCATCACTAACACTTCTGTCCTTTTGCTGTCTTCCAATGTGTCTCAATTTTTCTCTGTGTCTGTGTCTATATTTCTGTTCTTCGTATCATGGCTTCATTGTTTCTCCAGATATCTCTGATCCTCTCTTTGCCCTGCCTTTACTCTCACAACCTCAGATATCATAATTTCCATCTCTGTGCCTCCTACTCTGGTAATAAACTTTGTCACACTCTAGTGGGTTGATCAAATTATTTCACATTCAGTATATAGTGTTCCAACCAATCAAAATGGATGTTTGAGGAAAACAACCAGGAAGGATGAACCATGGTATGATGTCTTAATATTATCTTGTCATGATGTAAATTACTGTATTCATCTTTGTTTCATTAATATCTCTTCCTAGCACCAGAAGAATCATTCTTTGGCAGCCTAGGTATTTACATGTCTTATTCCCTGCTGTATTTCCTGTGCCTAGAATAAAGCAGGGTACGCAGTAGGTGCCCAACAAATGTTTGTTGAATTAATGAATGAGTGAATGAATGAATGTCTGCTTGCCATGTTCCTTGCTATTTCACCATCACCTTGTGTTGAGTTTCTCGCTCTTTCTGACTTGGTCACATCACAGGTCTCTCTGGACGTATCTATCTCAGCCTTGGTCTCTCAGTCTCTGTGTCCCTCTCTGTGGCTGCTGTGCATTCATTCACTGAGCACTTACTATATGCCAAGCCTCTCGTATACTGGGTCTCATTTTCATATTCAAAATGACCCTATAAGGTAGGTATCTTCATTTTCCTGATGAAAATCTTAAGACTGTAAGAGGGGCAAAAGTTTCCCCTCTTTTCCCAAGTGTCTTTGGCATGACAAATAAATGACAAAGGTAAAATCTGATACCAAGTCTGTCTGATTCTAAAAATTAGTGCTTCATTCTGACATATTAGCACTTCCCAGAGTGTGCTCCCTCAGACTGACAGACCTAGGATGGTGATGGGTCCTCCAAAATTAAAAGAAGAAGGGGGAGGAGGAGGAGAGGGAGAGAGAGAGGGAGAAGAAGAAGAAGAAAAGAAAAAAAAGGAAATAACCCTGGTGATGTAGCTCAGTGAATTGAGTGATGGTCTGAGAACTAAAGGGTTGCCAGTTTGATTCACAGTCAGGGCACATGCCTGGTTGTAGGCCAGGTCCCAGTTGGTGACATGTGAGAGGCAACCACATGTTGATGATTCTCTCCCTCTCCTTCTCCTTCCCTTCCCCTCTCTCTAAAAATAAATAAATAAAATCTTTTATTAAAAGGAAAATAAATACAGTTAAGTCAACTAGGCTGGGATCTGCTTTCAACTCTCTTCCCATCTTGGTGAGTTATTTACAAAACATATCAGCATTCTAAATGCTCTGAGGAGTACTGCAGAAAATAAACCAGTTTGCCCTTGTTTAACTCATTCTGGCTTATTTATCCTTTGAACCATTTCCCTCAGAACTTACTGTCCTCTTCTGCCTTGCACCCTCTCTACCTGTTTTTCTTTCTACCTCCAATTCTCTGCTATTTCTCTCTGTGTCTCTACCTCTCTCTCTGAAAGGCAGCACAGTGAAGTGGTTGAAATGGCAGGCTCTGGAACTAGGCTCTCTGGGTTTGACAGTTGATTTTTAACTCTAGACATCTTAGTGACCTTGGGCAAGGTCTCAACCTCTTGGCTGAGGTTCACTCTACCCATCTATATAATGGGGATGACAGCAATACCTGCCTCAAAGGGTGAGGATTAAGTGAGTTGTTCAGTGTAATGCACTTTACACTTCCCCATTCATGATTCCCATGGCTGGAATAAAGACCCAAACTGGGTGCCGTATCACACAGCACACTGAAAGCCAGGACCTAGAGTCAGAAAAGTCTATGGTGGCACCTCTCCAAGGTTAGAAAAGTGCAGGTTCCACTCCTGAATTCAAGATGTCAAGATTGTCAGTCTCTGCCTCCTGGATGGAAGGAGTATGGGTCGAGGCTGGGCCTGGCAGCTTTGACTTTCAGATTCAGATAAAACATTGCCCTTGCCTCACTCCCATGCATGTGGGATGACACAGCTGTTTCTACTCCCTAGATCAAGAACTTTGGCAGTGGCAATTGGTTTGTTTAGCTTTGCAAGCAAGATGCTGTTTTTCCATTTTGATGAAGAATGAAAGAGGCTGACAGCTAGGCAGAGAGGTAGACATAGACACATTTATCACATATTGGGCAGTTATGGACTGATTCCTGCCAAGGAAGATGGGAGACTAGTGGCCATCAATCAAATTGGACCTAGCCTCTATACTTCTGGAACTAAGAGTTAGACAAAGAGACAGATACCAAGAAAGAGGGAGAGTAAAAGAGAAATAGAGATGGTCATAAAGATAGCCACTCTTTGGGAGACAGGTAAAAAAAAAAGATGAGAAAAGTATTCTCGCTCAGAGAGACACAAAGAGTCCAAGAGAAAATGAAGGACAGAACTACCATATGACCCAGCAATTCCACTTCTGGGCATTTATCCAGAGAACATGAAGACATTAACTTGAAAAAAATATATGCACCCCTATGTCCATAGCAGCACAATTTACAATAGCCAAGTGCTAGAAGTAACCTAAGTGCCCATCAGTTGACAAGTGGATCAAAAAGCTGTGGTACATTTATACAATGGAATAGTACTCAGCAGAAGGAAAGATGGAGCTCCTACCCTTTGTGACAGCATGGATAAAACTGGAAAACATTATGTTAAGTGAAATAAGCCAGGCTATGAAAGAGATATGCCATATGATCTCACCTATAAGTGGAACCTAATAAAAAAAACAAGCAAGCAAAATACCACTAGAGACATTGAAATAAAGAATAAACTGACAGTTACCAGACAGTAGTGGGGAGAGGGATAATAGGGGGAAGGGCCATCAAGGAGCATGTATAAAGGACACATGGACAATGCCAAAGGGGGTAGGTTCAAGGGTGGGGGACATGGTGGGGTAAATATAGAGAAAACTGTACTTGAACAACAATAAAAAATACAGAAGTAAACTAGGTGTCCATTGATAGATAAATGGATAAAAAAAGATGTGATATATACATTTTAATCAGGCATAAAAATAAAATTTTGGCATTTGAGGCAACATAAATGAAAGTAGAAGGTATCACGTTAAGTGAAATAAACCAGAGAGAGAAAGACAAATACTCTACTATTTCACTTATACGTGAAATGTGAAATGTAAAACAAAACAAAATGAACAGAAACAGACTCATAGATACAGAGAACAAACCAATGACTCCCAGAGGGGAGAAAGGTGGGGAATAGGTGAAAAAGAAGGGGAAGAGAGGTACAAACTTTCAGTTATAAAATAATTGACATGGGAATGTAATGTAAAGCACAGGAAATATCATCAATAACATTGTAGTGATTTTATACTGTGATATCTCATTGTGGTTTTCTGATGAGTGGTGATGCTGAACACATTTTCATATACAGTGGTACCTCAGTGCTTGTCATTAATTCATTCCAGAATTCATGACTAGTGTCAAAACTGATGAGTACTGAGAAAGCTACGAGTGGTGAAGCATTTTCTCTTGTGGGGCAATGTCATGACTCATGCAAATTCTAGCAAATGCAACGAGTCCTGAACAAGGGCTGAGTACTGAAACATTTTTTTTCTTGTCAAAATGTGATTAGTTCAGAGTTTGATGAGTTCTGAAGCCAACCAGTACTAAGGTATGACTGTACTTGCCTTCTTATAAGGATTCTTTGATGATATCATTGGCCTACTTGGATAACTCAGGATAATCTCCTGAAATGATGATCCTTAATTTAATTCTATCTACAAAATCCATTTTACCATGTAAGGTAGCATTCAGAGGTTTTGTAGTTAGGACAAGGGCATTTTGGAGAGGCCATTATTCAGTCTACCACAGACTTCAAAATAATTATGCTGAGTGGAAGAAGACAGACAAAAAAAAAGAGTACATACTTTATAACTCCACTAATATAAGTTTAGAAAGTGCAAGCTCATCTCTAGTGACAAACAGCAGATCAGTGGTTGCCTAGGGAGAGAGTTGAAAATAAGGAAGGGAGGAATTACAGAAGGCATGAGGAAACTTTTGGGGTGATGGGTATGTTTATTATTTTATTTGAGATGATGGTTTCACCAGTGTGCAGTATGTCACAATTGATCAAATTGTACACTTTCAATATACAGTTTATTGTATGTCAGCTATACTTCAGTAAAGCTGTAACAAATAATACAAACACACTTGAATATATAAAAACAAACTCCTGCACAGGTACCAGCCCTGCCTGTGCCCCTGCAGCACCCCTCTTCTCCTGTGTCTTTGTAGAACTGCCTCTTTCTCTTGCTCCTTTGTTCTCTCTTTGTTTCTCCTTCCTCTTTTATGCCTTCATCTCTATATTATATCCCTTGTCTATTTCTTCATTTCTCATTGTTTCTGGGTTTCTTCCTGTTTCTGCCCTAGCTTTTCATTATATCTTTTTTCATTATAAGTCTTTGTAATCTGTTGTGTATTTTGTACTTATATTGTGTCTTAATCAGAACTCTATTTTTGTCCAGAAACATTTGATCTGTATTTAGATTTCATGAAGTTTACAGCTGAAAAAGTAGGTTTATCTACCCAAGTTTTTCCAAATGTACTTAGAAGTTTTCCAATTACTAAACTGAGTAGCAACTGAGCATTAGTTGAGTACCACTATGACCAGCATCAATAGCAGCCATACTGTATGTAGTCACATGTGACAAGTGGCTACCATATTGGACAATGCAGCTGTAACCCACTATGTGACTTTGTGTAAAACCCTCAACTGCTCTATGTTTCACTCCCTCCACCTATAAAGTGGAGATGACAATGATTACCAACCTCAAAGGGTAGGATTCAGCGTCTAACTCTGTGTAAAGCATTTCATACCTCTTCATCAGTGATTCCTGGGGATGGAATGAGGACCTAAGCTTGGTGCCAGATCATACAGCACAGTAGGAGCAAAGACCTGGAACAGAGTTCATGTTGGCACCTCTCCAATGTTATAAAGTACAGGTTCCATGCCTGAATTCAAGAGATCAGGATTGTCTGTCCCCTCCTCCTGTGTCAGAGGTGTATGATTCAACTGCCAGGGTCAGGATCTTGGGTCCAGCAAGAGGTTTACCTAACATGGCAGGAATGGTGCTGCCTGGCCTCCCCCCATTGCCTTTTAAAGGAAAGACATAGAGTGAGGTGGAAAGCCAGGCCCAGACCACCACTGGTGCACATGGAAGCACTCATTCACACATCTGGCAACTGGGGACTCAGCCTTCCAGAGGCTCAGAGCAATGATGGAGACAGTCACCAGCCTGGTGGACATCAATCGAACTGGACCCCATCTCTACACATCTGGGGCTTAGAGTAAAGGGGGAAACAGAGACACTGAGACAGAGAGAGATTACAGGAGATAGAGAAATACACACAGATTATCAGAAAGGATCAGAGAAACATCCTGCACAGTGAAGACAGAGCCAAAGACAGAAAGAGAATGGCCAGCACTGGTCAGTTCAGTGAGAGATGCATTGGACCTAAATGTGCCCTCTGCCAGGTCTCAGTCTCTCGTTCTCCACTGACCCCCTCCACCTCTGAGTCTCACCAGTTCTGAGTCTCTCCACACTCCTTATGTTTCTCTCATAACTCCCACCTGTGGCTGTCACAGAAAGGAGGGTGGAGGAAGGGAGTCTGGAGATAGACACTGAGCACAAGAAGACCCTAAAAACACATGGACAGGAAGATGCACAAACATACAAGCATACACAGCCTCACACACAGGGACACATAATACCACCACTGTGAAAAAGCAAGCACCCCTGTACATATAAGTCCATATAAATGTATAAAAGCCTCCACATATGCAAAAATATATATATATATCAGCACACTTAGACTCATACACAGAAGCACATCAGCATTTTCACAAAAATACAAACACCTCTTCACACATAAAAATCATACAAGGGCACTCATAGACGCAAGAATGCTTGAACAAACATGCAGGCATAAACACACAAAGCCACAAGTATAGAGTGCCTGTTCACCCATGCTCACCAAAATAAACATAAGCACTTGTGTTGCCCTTGTTAATAACCGCAGTAACCGTGCCAACATATGCAGAATAGGTGCTGGGATAGGGAGGGAGCAGCATACTGAGCAGGAAGTATGGGCCTCTTAGAACTTCTCTTTCAGATTCATGTTCCTGGGCAATGATAGAGAGGAGGTAGGGAACGGACGAAGTTATATAATTGGGCAGGGAGGCAGGCTCAGGATAAGAGGCCAAGGCTGACTGCAGTAAGCTGGAAGGCAGCCAGACTGGGAGAATGGAGCTCAGCGTCCTTCTTCTCCTTGCTCTCCTCTTGGGACTCTTGATCCTCCTGGCTAGGGGCCACCCAAACGCACATGGCCATCTTCCGCCAGGCCCCCGTCCTGTGCCCTTCTTGGGGAACATTCTGCAGATGGACAGAAGAGGCCTACTCAAATCCTTTCTGAAGGTGAGATGGAGGTGGACCGGTTCCGAGGGTAGCTCCCTGTCTCTGTACTTCAGGATTGCTCACCAGAAGGACTAAGGCATCCTGCCAGGCTCAAGGCAGGGTTGTGTGTAAAGGGTGGTGGGTAAGAGGCATATAGCTAAAATATGGTGGATGGTGGTCAGATATTTGGAGGTGTCTTGCTCAGTGGGAAGTGGGTAGGCACTCTCTGGATTAGGCAAGTAGATATGAACATGTCTATGTATGAGCCATGGGTGTAGAATTTTACATCTTCTGCTACCTTCTGTTCAGTTCCTGGGTGCCTGTCTACTCCTGGAAGAGAGAGAATAGGGGGCAGGGACATCAAGTAGGTTTCTTTTCTGTCAACAAAAGAAAGGAAATGCTGGTTCATGCCAGTACCAGGACAATGGGGAGGAGCGAGGGAGAGCAGGAGGTCAGGTACAGAGTGCTTACCAATAATGAACATTAATGTGCTATATGTAATAGCTGACACTATGGAGTACTTACTAGGCTGTGCATAACTGCTTTCCAGGCATGATTTCATGTTTGATTGTGTATTTATTTATTAATAATGTAATCCACACCATGAACCCACTTCCCAATGGGAGAACTGGAACACTGATAGTAACTTTCAACGGCTTCTTGTTTTTCAGTCCCATCTCCTCCCCTTATCCACAAGTATGGTGACCACAGTCTTGAATCTTGGGCTTGTCATTATCTTTGCTTTTAACAGAGAGAGTTTATAACATATGTGGCAGCTCTGGTATATGGGATTCTGTTCTTGTTTTCTTCAGTGTACCGCAGGGTAACATGCTTTCCTGTAAATTCCTGGACTTAGTTTCTTCATTCAGAATCACATGGCTAGGATTTACCTATATTGTTGTGAAAATCATTGGGTCTCACTTACAACAACCTCATGGGCTAGGTGAGATGTTATTTCCATCTCAGAGGTAAGGACAGTGAGGTTAGCTTGGGGAAGGCTCTGTCCACAGCCACACAGCTGGGACATCAGCAGGGAAACTGGGGTCCACATGGAGTTCTCTCCATCTCCTGTATCCTCATAGACTGAAGCTGCCTAACAGTTTAGGGGTCACTAAATTTTTTGACAATCTCGTTAAGGCTTTAGGCTCCCTCCCAATATTCATATACATTTGTGCATAAATTTTGAGAGTTACAGACCCCTAAAGTTTTTACATGTACCTTCCAAATATCTTCTAGGTGTCTCCATCATCATTACATATTTGAAGATAGACACAGACAGAGAGAGACAGAGAGGGAGACACAGAGAGAGTCATGGAGAAAGACACATAGAGACACGCACACACAGAGATTGAAATAGAGAGGGAAGGAGAGGGTGTGAGCTAGTGGGTGTCATGATGGAATGGGTTGGGGAAGCTGGCACTTATTCCTCCTTCATTCCCCTATACACGCCCATATCTTTCTGGAATCTGGCATGGACTTATGTTCCAGACTTGAGTGCTGCTCATTGAATCTTTGCTTCCCCTTCTGTAAAATGATATGGTGACAGTAAGAATGTGTCCCTCATAAAACTGTTGTGAGGATGAGATGGGACATTGCACAGAGCCTGGGGTATAATAAATGCTCATTAAATGACAGCTACATTGATCCACTCATTCATTTATTCAGCCATTCAATAGCAAGTGACTGGGAATCCTCTGAGTGATGGGGAATATCTAGGTGTGGCATTGGATAGGGCATAAGAAATCAAGGAATAGCCCTGGCAGGTGTGGCTCAGTGGGTTGGGTGCCAGCCTCTGAATCAAACGGTCCCCGGTTTGGTTCCCAGTCAGTGCACATCCCTGGGGTGTGGACCAGGTCCCCAGTAGGGGACACTTGAGAGGCAACCACACATTGGAGTTTCTCTCTCTGTCTTTTTCTCTTTCTTCCCCTCTCTGAAATAAATAAATTAGTTAAATCTATAAAAAGAAATAAACAAACAAATAAAGAATATTAGCAACATAAGAGCTGTGATTAAAATAAAGCAGGATGCTATTTTAGATTGTGGTAGGAGCTACTTTAGATTGAGTGGTGAGGGAAAGGCTCAATCCTGCTTTGTTTCTGGGCAGAGACCCTGAAAGATGCAGGAGAAAAGTATCAGAGAGGCAGGTGTTGGTGCAAAGAATCCTGAAGCAGGAGCAGGTTCACCATTCTTGGGGGACAACATGGAGGCAGGATCTGAGTGAGTCAAGGGGCCAGTGGGAGGAGAAACAGAGGGATGATGAGGCCACGTCATGCGTGGCCATGTGGACCATGGTGGAGACTTTGGTTCTGTTCTCAATGATGTGGGAGCACCAAAAGTGTTTGGGGCATGTCAGTGATATTAACTTACATATCAACAGGATTACTCTGGTTTCATGGTCTGGTGGGGCAGGAGATGAAATGTTTGTAGAGAGTCCAGGAATGGGGATAGAGAGACCAGTGAGGAGGCTTTGCACAAATCAGTGTGAAAGATTTTACATAAAAATCACAAAAATTTAATCTTTTATGATCGTAACTCAACTTCTTACTGAAGTTTAACATCACCTTAAGAAATGCACACATCATAAGTGCCCAGCTCAGAGAATTTTCTCAGACTGATACATTTGACATACAGATAAGTAACCACACTGCCCATTTCCAGATACCCCACTCACATCCCCTTCCTGTCTCCACCCTCTCACTGTCCTGACACCATGGGTTCATGCTCTCTGTTCTTCAACTTCCTATAAATGGAGTTATCATGTTGGACTCTTTTCTGTCTAGTTTCTTGCACTCAGCATTATACCTGTCACTTTCACCCATGGGGTTGAACTGGTTGGGTATAGAACCAGTTTGTTCTTTTTTTGTTGCTGTGTAGTATTCTATGGCATAGACATATCATTATATCTTCTGTAAGGTTTCAGTGGACCTCCTTGTCCTTGTTTTTGGTGAACACAAGTACGCATTTTTTTATACATGTATCTGGAAGTGAAACAGGTTGAGTCATTGAGTATTCTGGTGAACTGCCAGTTTTACTGAAGCTGTTACAAATTTTTCAGATCTCATGATCAGCCTCAGAAGGTCATCACTCTTGTTCATGTCTATTGTCCCCAGAGAACTACCCTGAGGCAGGAGGCAGACAGCAGGTTGAAATCGGGTTGCAAAAGAATGATTCTTTAGTTCTGATGCCAGGGAGATCTGGCCAGACTTCAGGATATAGCCAGAGGTGATATTAGAATTATTTAACCACCTGTACTACGTGGGACACCAATCAATCATGCAGACCCTGGCAGGGTCATGGGTTAATCATTTTGTTGTCAGGTCCTGGGAAAGGAAAAGGCAGACTTGAATGGAGGGGTTTGAGATGGCAGTTTATTACCAATCTACATGTATTTTAATGGTTTAACAACTGGAATGAACACAGAGATGCTTATTGAGTAACAGCAACTATAATGTGGGTATGCTTGGCAGCTCCGAGACAAATACGGGGATGTCTTCACAGTATACCTGGGGTCAAGGCCTGTGGTCATGCTATGTGGGACAGAAGCCATTCGAGAGGCCCTGGTGGACCAAGCTGAGGCCTTTTCTGGCAGGGGCAAAATTGCCGTTGTTGATCAAGTCTTTCAAGGATATGGTAAGGGCCTGAAAGGCAGCAGGAAGGGATGGAGGATGGGATGGGGTAAGGTGATTCTGGGAAGGGTGAATAAGGGATGGAGAGGGACCCAGAGTCTCCATGCAATTTCCTCTGAAACCCATGCCTGCCTACACCCCAGGTGTGATTTTTGCCAATGGGGAACGTTGGAAGGTCCTTCGGAGATTCTCTCTGGCCACCATGAGGGACTTCGGGATGGGCAAGCGGAGTGTGGAGGATCGCATTCAGGAGGAGGCCCAGTGTCTGGTGGAGGAGCTGCGGAAATCGCAGGGTGAGCCTGGGGGATGGGAGGAAAGAAAGACAGTGAAATAGAGAGGAACAGGGTTCATAGCAACAGAAAGACAGGATGGAGAGAGAGGTAGAGATAAAGACGGAGCCAGAGAGATCACCAGACAGATGGACAGGGGCACAGAGGGGACATGGAAACAGACAGCAATGTACCAGCAGACAGTTGGGCAGGAGATGGATAGTGATGGGTTGGAAAGGGACACAGGGACCAGAAGATATGAGGGGTGGATAGTGTCAAGAACCTCTAAAGACATAAAGTTAGATATTAGCATGCTATCTTTGTGTTCAAGGAAACTGATTCATGGGTTAATTGTGTATCTCAGAGGCAAAAACAAGACTTATATAAAAAGGAAAGCAAAAAAAAAAAGGAAAAAACTATAGACATCAGGAAAACAAACTGTGTTTTCCTTTTCTTGGGTGAACTGCTGACAAACTGGCAGTGAGGGCAGTGGGGTTTCTGCTCTCAGGCTGGATGGGCTGTCAGAGATGTGCTTCTGGTTGTTTTTAGAGCCTCCAGAAAACTGGTATGTGTTAGACATACAGGCAACAGGGTCTTTTCTCAAAAGACTGAGAGATATAACTGTAGAGGTTGGGAGGGAGAGGCAGAGGCAAAGGCACGAGGAGGAAAGGAGACAGGGGGACTAGAGAAAAATAGAAGAAACAGACTGATGCAGATAAAGAGACAGAGAAGGAAAAGGAGTCAGAGATGGAGGAACTGAGACAAAGAGAGAGGCACAAAGACACAGAGAGTAGAAGAGAATGGGTGAAACAGAAAGAAACAAAAGGAGGGAAAATTAGAGAGACAGATAGGCAGAAAAGCATCTGCAGAGGAACAAGAGAAGATGGACAGGTGAGACTCACAGAGAGAGATTGCACCCACCCAATGACCTGACACTCCTGAGCCCATAGCCCACCCTCTCTCCAACTGGGTTAGCCTGGTATATGCAGAGATCAGTTAGCAAGTGCAGAACATTTTCCTAAAGATCACAGATCCCTAGAGGTGAACAAAGGAAGTAAAGGAAGAAATAAGAAAGGGGCAGGAGAGAAGAGCTTTTGAATATGTACATGTAATTGATTAAACACCTGCACTGCACTCCTCCTGCCCCTGGGACTTAACTGCACCTTCTCTCCCAGTCAGAACTGGGGCCTGAGAGGGCACCAGCCTCCAGCCTCTGTAGCTGAACTACCTGGGTCTGTATCTTGGGCCTAGTGGCAAGCCGCTGGGCAACCCTGGTCAAATTACTTAACCTCTCTGTTTGTCCTTCTGTGAAATGGGGTAATGCATCTTCCTCACATGGTTGAGGGGAGAATTGAATGAAATAAGATGGGAAGTGCTTCAACTAGGGCCTGGCCCATCATCTGGGCTAGTGAGTGGTAGCTGTTATTATTCCTGCTTTCTTTATCATTTCTAAGTGATTGAGGACAGTCACACGGAAATGGGGCATTTGAGTCTGTGTCCCCTGACCTGCCACCTCTTCCTCCTAGGAGCTCTCCAGGACCCCACTATCATCTTCCACTCTATCACTGCCAACATCATCTGCTCCATTATCTTAGGAAAACGCTTTGATTACAGAGACCCTGAGTTTGTGAAGCTTCTGGACATGTTCTACCAGTCCTTTGCACTCATCAGCTCTTTCTCCAGCCAGGTCAGGGAGAGGGTGGGGGATGGTGTGGAGGAGGTGGCCATCCAGGGAAGGGGAAAGAATCTGATTTGGGGTCCAAAAAATGCAGCGTAGGGTTGGAAGAAAGCCAGGGACAACAGGGGGACACAAGGGTACAGACACCTGGAGGGAAACAGAGATGGTGAGATAGGGGCTGAGGACTAAGAAAAAGAAAGGGGAGTGATGGAGGAGGCAGAAATAGAGAATTGGAGGGAGAGAGAGGAGAGGAAAAGAGAGAAAATAATACTGAAAAGGACAGAGATAAAGAAATCATAAGAGACAGAGTTGAAAAGAATGTGTGTGTGTGAGAGAGAGGGAGAGGGAGAGAGAGACAGAGAGAAAGAAACAGTGAGACATAGATTCCCCTCTATCAGAAGTATTAGGGCCCAGGAGGGCTGTCCCTTCCTGTGACCCAGTAGCTCAGCCACAGGAGGACCTCATAGCCCCTTTGTCTCCCACAGCTGTTTGAGCTCTTCTCTGGCATCTTGAAGTACTTTCCTGGCACACACAGGCAAGTCTACAGAAACCTACAGGAAGTCAAAGACTTCATTGGCCGCAGTGTAGAGAAGCACAGAGAGACCCTGGACCCCAGCACCCCCCGGGACTTCATTGATGCCTACCTGCTCCGCATGGACAAAGTAGGGTTTGGAGAGGGAGTGGGAGGGAGTGAGAGGTATGAAAAGATGGTGGGGCAGTGAGAAAAAAGGAGGAAGGTGAGGGGAATGGAAGAAGAGAGGATTCAGAGGGGAGATTAGGAAAAGGGTGGGGAGATGTGGAGGGAATGTAGGGGAAATAAAAGAAGGAGAAACTATGGAGGAGGCAGGAAGGGAGGGAGGGGGAAAGAGAGAGGAGGAGGAGAAGAAGGAGGAGGAAGAAAAGGGAGAGAGGGGAGAAGGGGAGGGGGAGGGGGAAATAATATAGGACAAGGAACAAAAACGTGGCAACAGGGGAAAAGAGTCACAGAGGAAGAAAGAGGTTGGGAGAGAAAGTGAGACCAACACACCAAAAAGATGAAAAGATATATTGGAGTAGAGCCAGAGTGAAGAGAGACTGAGAGGGATAGAGATAAAGATGTGTGGGTGGACATGTATAAGATGGAGCAAAAGTAAAATGGGCCAGATGGTGTGAGAGACCGAGAAAATAGTGGAGGGCAACCCCAGGACACGCATGCAGCAAGGTTCCAGCCTCCCCTGACACAAACTCTGCACCTCTGGATTCAGGAGAAATCCAACCGACAGAGCGAGTTCCACCAGCTGAACCTCATGAACACTATGCTCGGTCTCTTTTTCGCGGGCACAGAGACCACCAGCACCACCCTCCGCTACGGGTTCCTGCTCTTGCTCAAATACCCACACATCACAGGTGGGCATGCTGGGGACAGCCAATGGAGGAGGGGTCCTCTGATCTCTTTTTGGCTGCAGAAATGGTGTAGGGGTCTTTCCTAAATGAGAAATACTTGAATCAGGAATACTGCAGGTTTGAATGACCTGAAAACTAAGTCAGCCCTGTTGGTGGATGGATGAATAAAGAATCTGTCGATCTCTTCTCCTGTTTTTGCTGATCACTTAAAGATTCACTCATCCACCTACACATTCATCTGTCTGTGTTTTTATCCATTAATGGATCTGTATAGTCAGATTCTTTTATCTATGATTCACCCAAGAACATACACTCCCATTCTTTATTTGGATTGAGTCTCCTGTTGACCCTTTGAAACACTGGTTGATTCAATGAAATATTTATCATTGACTCACTACTTATCCATTCATTCAGTTATGCATCTACCTGTCCTTCTATGAACTACGTTTCATTCCTTAATCCATCCATCAGTCAGCCTTTCAATTCCTCCTTAAGCTTTCTACCCCTTTATTTGTTAATTTAATAATCACTCAGTGATCCATTTTTATTTATTCATCTAATATCAAACTGTCATCCATTCATTGCTTTATCTACCTATTTCTTTAATTTATTTGTTCACATATTCCTCTGTAAATCTACCCATCCATTTATTTTATTCATGTGACTTATTGGTTAATTACATTAATTTATTTATTTGTGTATGGATCATTTATTAGTTAATGATTTATAAATTCATCTATTGATTGAGAAGTAAGTAATACATTCGTTCATTAATGTTTTTCCATTCATCAGTCTTTTCATTTATGAATTGATTGATTGATATACTCACTTATTTATCTAGTTGTTCATGGGTTAACCTATTGATCTATTCATTGTTAAATTCTTGAGGACCTAGCACAGGGCTTCATTTACAATATATGCAATAAATATTAGTTAATTTTCTAATCATCTTTGAGAAAACATTTTGACAGTTTTATAGCCTTGAGTTCTCAATCTGAAATTTTATGCAAAAATGTGTTGTGTTTGTGTGTGCAACTGTGTTTCCCTGTGCATATAGAAAAGTCTATAACATTCATTATATTTCAAACAGTGAAAATTCTCTTTTCATTTTTATTATAGTTTATTGATTATGCTATTACAGTTGTCCTGATTTTACCCCTTGCTCTCCCTCCACCCAGCATCACCCCCTCTCTCAGGCAATTACTCCACTATTGTACATGTCCATGGGTAATGTGTATAAGTTCTTTGGCTACTTCATTTCCTATACTGTACTTTACATCACATGGCTATTCTGTCCCTACCTATGTATACTTCTTAATCCCCTCACCTCTTCACCTACTCCCTCACACTTCCCTTCTATCTGGCAACTGTCAAAACACTCTCTGTATCCATGATTCTGTCTCTGTTCTTATTGTTTGCTTAGTTTGTTTTTTAGATTCAATTGTTGACACATATGTATTTATTGCCATTTTATTGCTCATAGTTTTGATCTTTTTCTTAAATAAGTCCCTTTAATTTTCATATAATTATGGTTTGTTGATGATGAACTCCTTTAGTTTTTTCTTATCTGGGAAACTCTTTCTTTATCTGCCCTTTGATTCTAAATGATATCTTTGCTGAGTAGAGCAATGTTGGCTATAGATTCCTGCTTTTCATGACTTTGAATATTTCTTGCCAGTCCCTTCTAGACTGCGAAGTTTCTTTTGTGAAATCAGCTGACAGTGTTATGGGAACTCCCCTGTAGGTAACTAATTGCTTTTCTCTTGGTGCTTGTAAGATTCTCTCTTTACCTTTAGCCTTTGTCATTTTAATTATGATGTGTGTTGGCGTGGACCTCTTTGCATTCATCTTGTTTGGGACTCTTTGTGCTTCCTGGACCTGTGTGTCTATTTTCTTCACCAAGTTAGGGAAATTTTTATTCATTGTTTTTTTTTCAAATGGGTTTCCAATTTGTTGCTCTTTCTTTTCTCCTTTTGGCACCTCTATGATGTGAATTTTGGAATGCTTGAAGTTGTTCCAGAGGCTGCTTATACTATCCTCATTTTTATTTTTGTATTTTTTCTTGTTGTTATTCTGATTGGTTGTTTGTTTGTTTTTTTTGTTCCTTATGTTCCAAATCATTGATTTGATTTTTGGCTTCATCCACACTATTGTTGTTTCCCTGTAAATTGTTCTTTATTTCAATAAGTGTATCCTTCATTTTTGACTGGATCTTTTTTATGCTGTTGGGGTCTTCACTAAGTTCCTTGAGCATTCTTATAATCCAATAGTGTTTTGAACTCTGCATCTGATAGATTGCTTATCTCCACTTTGTTTAGTTGCTTTTCTGGAGTTTTGATCTGTTCTTTTATTTGGGCCATGTTTCTTTGTCTTCTCATTTGGGCAGCCTCACTGTGCTTGTTTTTATGTATTAGGTAGAGCTGCTATGATTGCCTGTCTTGGTATTGTGGCCTAATGAGGTCAGTGTTCTGTAGGGTCCAGTGGCACACCTCCTCCTGTCATCCAAGCTGGGTCCTCAAGTTGTTCCCTTCATATGGAATGAGTACACTCTCATCTTGTAGTTGAACATTGGTTGATGTTGGTAGGTTAATGGGAGGGATTTACCCAGGCCAGTCATTTGCAAGCAGTAGCTGTGACTACTGACTATCAATTTTCACCCTCTATGGAGGATCAGCTGTTGAGGGGCCAGGTGATGGTGCTCTGAAGTGGTCTGTAGCTGTCCACTGGGTGTGCTGGCCCTGGGGTTTCCCTGGTGGTGCAGGCCACGGTCACCCCCAACCTGTGTTTGGCCTAGGACCACCCTGCCTGAGCTACAGAGCAATCTGAGATGGCTGCTACTTGTGCTGGGCTTGGAGATTCCCAGGAGAAGCCACAATGTGAATCTAGGCTAGCTACTCCTAATGCAGGGCCTGAGGCCACTTAGGAAAAGGTTTGGTGTCTGGGGACTCACTGAGGCCAGCTGTTGCTTGTTTGAAAAGATTTAGGAAGTTGTGAAGTTTGAGCCTAGATGGGCCATTCATGTGGAAAAGCTACTGTTTACAGTTGTATGTTGGGTGTGAGGGAGCTTCTGGGGATATCTAGGGTGGGCAAATAGTGTTAGCCAGGTTGATGGAATCTCAGATATGGCCTGCCAGCTCTGTTGCTCTGCCTACTTTTCTGTCTGGGAGAAAGCTATCCTGTAGCTCTTACAATGATGCCAGCCACTCAGTTTTCCCTGTATGCTACTGGTGCCTTTAAATCTGCTACCCCAGTGCTGGAGTTCAGAGCAAGTGAGTCTGAGTAAGTTTGTGTGTGGGTTCTTTAAGATGAACTGCTTAGGACTCCAGCATTTCTTCCACTACTTCAATCCTTGCTGGTGTTTGCATTGGAAGTTATGGGGCCATATCTTTCTGGCACTGGTACACTGGGCTGGGTGGCCTCATGTATGCCTGGGACTCCTCACTCCCAAGATACTCCTCCCAAATTTTTATCCACCAAACGTGTATGTGGGACCAGCCCATTTTGTGTCTCTGCTGTTTCTATCAATCTAGATGAAAGTGGTTTCTTTAATTCTGTAGTTGTCAGACTTCCATTCAATTCAATTTTTGCTGGTTCTGAGTAATGGTTGTTCTATAATTTAGTTGTAATTTTGATGTGGGCATATGAGGAAGTGGGCCATATTTACCTATGCTGTCATCTTGACCAGAAGTGAAAAAGTGAGAATTTTTGTTGCTTCTCCTCTGCTCTGCTCACCCCAAGCTGGTCATTCTAAGTGTCAATGATCTAATACTTTACTATATTTCTTCCTGGCTCACTGGCATATAGAAAGCAGTATCCCTGCTGAATTACTGCTTTACATGAGGTTCATTGGTCCTACTCTTCTGTGCAGAAAAAGTCCACAAGGAGATTGATCAGGTGATTGGCTCACATCGCCCTCCAGCCCTTGATGACAAAGCCAAAATGCCATATACTGAAGCAGTCATTCATGAGATTCAGAGATTTGGAGATCTCCTCCCCATTGGCTTGCCCCATATTGTCAACAAAGACACTCAATTCCGAGGTTACATCATCCCAAAGGTGAGGACAACCAGGCAAATACGTCTATCCTGTGTGGGATCCTGGTTTCTCTTAATCTCCACACTTGACCTCTTGTTTTATCACTAGGGCCTGTTGTTTCACACTGTTTTCAGGTGGGCTAGGTAGGGTAATGGCAATGTTTTTGATCTTGTGATTATTCCTCAGGGCACTGAAATATTTCCCATCCTGAACTCGGCTCTTTTTGACCCACGTTACTTTGACACACCAGACACCTTCAACCCTGATCACTTTCTGGATTCCACTGGGGCACTGAAGAAGAATGCAGCTTTTATCCCCTTTTCCATAGGTGAGCTGGATCTGCACTCACTTCCCCAGACATTAAAGTGCAGGTGTCTTCCCCTCCTTGAGGAGAGATTTTTGTTTATTGAACAGTTTTGTTTTTTGAGTGAATGTGAGACAATAGAAGAAGGAGGAGAGAAGGAGAAAAGAGAGTGAAAAAGAGACTAGCCAAGTAAGATATAGAGGGATAAAAGTGTCATAAGTAGAGAGGAAGAAATAGTGAAAAAGAAAACAGGGATCAAAGAGGGAGATGAAAAATGAGGAGTGAATTGCAGACACAATCAGCTCCAAAATGAGTCAAGGAGTCAAACAAGATTGAAAAGAAGAGAAATTTTAGAAGATAGACTGCCTGTCAGGAGGTGAATAAAAAAACAAAAAGATTGAGTCCAACTGCCATGGGTAGAAAGAAAGACAAACCTGGTCAAAAAGGTGTTAGAACCAAAGATCTACAGGAAGATGTGCAAAGAACATCCCAGGGATGGGGAGGATTGAGTGAGAGGGAATTAACCAGCTCTTCAAGAAAGATATGGGTAATTGAGCCAGTTACAGGATAAGGACCATGCCATAGTCCTGCCCCAAGGACTAGCTCCTGTCCCCTAACTTCTGGGTGTGCCAATAATGTGAACCCTTCCCCAGATGCCTCCGCAGAAGCACAATGTCTAACAACTTGAAAGGTTTAGGAAATGCCTAGAAACCCATCCTTGAAAAGGCCTTTCCCAGGTTGTCAGCTTGCAGCTTAAGAACCAATGAAGTAATGGAGGAGACTCTTGGTGTCTCTGCCTGAGCTTTCTGGCTCCCTTTGCCTTCATTTCTTTCCAAGCCAGTGGTTGTTACCTATTGGGGAGAGGGGCTTACACCTCTAAGAATCTGAAGGAAGCCATAGACCCAACTCATGAGCATATGTCCCATTTAAAAATTTATGTAAAATATGCATCTTTTCTTAAAGTGTAGATAAGAAACAGAACAGAAACAGACTCAAAGATACAGAGAACAAACTGATGATTGACAGAGGGGAGGAGGCTTGGGAAACTGGGTGAAAAAGGTGAAGTGAGTAAGGAGTAGAAAGTGGTGATTACAAAATAGTCATGAGGATGTAAAGTGCAGCACAGGGAATAGTCAATGTTGTAATAATTATGTATGGTGTCAGATGGGTAGTAGACTTATGGGGGTCATCTTGTAAATTATACAGATGTCTAACCGCTATGCTGTGCACTCAAAACTAACATAAAATAATGTTGAATGGCAACTGTAGTGGACAACAAATAAAAGAAGAAAACCCAGAGAGAGACAATCACACACATCCCACACTGCACACACCCAGAAAAAGAACACAAAGTACCAACTACACCTGTAGGATCTTTGGTATGGACCAGGTGCTCTTCTAAGAATTTTTACAAATATTAGCTTCTTTAAGCTCACAGTTCTCTAATGGTTGTCAGAAATATGCACACATCTACACATGTGGAGTTGTGCACAGCACACATGTCCAACCAGATGATAGTCCTTAGACTCTGTGAGTCCAAATGAACCTTTGGGAGCTACAAACTTTCTCCTGGAAAAATAGCCATCAAAGATTTGCACCTGGTTTCAGAGGATTGGGAACTTGCTAAAAGTCCAACCTGAATTGCAGGTTAAGGGCTACCCATGTAAACCAGTTGCAATGGACACAGGTGACTGGGCTTTGGGCAAAGAATGTGCATCCACTCTGAGTCCACACTGGTGATCCTCTGTATCCACAGGGAAGCGCATTTGTCTTGGCGAAGGCATTGCCCGTGCGGAATTATTCCTCTTCTTCACCACCATCCTCCAGAATTTCTCCGTGGCCAGTCCCATAGCCCCTGAAGACATTGACCTCACACCCCGGGAGTGTGGAGTGGGCAAAGTGCCCCCTACGTACCAGATCCGCTTCCTGTCACGCTGAGTTGAAGGAAGCAGATCAAAAGATTCCACGGTCATGAAGTATTCCCACCCCTGCAAAGAATGCCTCCTGCCTCTGTTTGTGTTCTGCATCTGAGAGATCTGCTGCAAGCCAGTATCCTTCCCCATCCTTGTTTTACACCTCCATGAGAAAGTCCTTTCTGTGCCTCATCTCCTCCCATCATACTGCAGCTCTTCTAAAGACTCAAGGAGGCATTTTTTTGTGTGTGTGTGACAGGAGGTGTTTTCCTTTGCTCTGTTAATAGAATTCCAGAAGTGGTATATATAGAAACTAGAGGCTGAAAGGAGAAACTCAGCTCAGGATCTCTCTGCAGATTTGCTTCCCAGGCTAATGCTCACCCTGAGGGACTTCTTCCTTCCTTAGAACAGGCACAGCCTCCATTTAGCAACTTCATATGCTACATGATCTGTACATACATGATCTCACTTGAATCCCACTCCCAGTAACCCCATATGATGAGTACAATGATCATGTCTATTGTACATATGAGTTAAAAAGGCCAGGTAATAGTGTCAGTTGTCCAAGGTCACATGGCTATTAAGTGGGGGAATAAGTTTCACAATCAGTCTCTGTGGCTCTAGAACTCAAACCCTTCAACAAAGTTCTTTCCACCCATATATATATTTTTTTATTTTTTCTATTTTTTAAAAAATTTTATTTTAATCATTGTTCAAGTACAGTTTTCTGTCCTTTAGTCCCGTCCCAGCCCACCTGCCCATCCCTCCCCTCCTCCCTCCCATTTCCACCCTGCCTAGTTTTTGTCCATGTGTCCTTTATACTTGTTCCTTTATACCCTTCCCCTTTTCCCCTGAAATTCCCCTGAATTCCTCTTCCATCTGGTCACTGTCAGCCTGTTCTCTATTTCAGTGTCTTAGGTTATATTTTGCTTGTTTGTTTGTTTGTTTTGTTGATTAGGTTCCTGTTAAAGGTGAGATCATATGGTATTTGTCTTTCATCTCCTGGCTTATTTCGCTTAGCATAATGCTTTCCATCCATATATTTTTAAATTAAAGTGATTCAGAGAACAAAAAATTCAGCCATTTTCACAAGTAATATAGTTTAATGCTTTCTGTGTCTGTAATTTGCCTTTTTTGCATATTTCATAAAATGGAATTACACAATATGTGGCCTTTTGTGACTGGCTTCTTTCACTCAGCATGATATTTTGGAGGTCCACCTTGTAGACCACAGTTGTGCCCAGTCATTGTCCTCCTGCCTCTTCCTCTTATGTCTTCAATTTGGAAGGTCCTCTTCAGCCCACAACCACCTGGTCTGTATGATCATAAACTGGTACTTTGGATTCCCTGATATTCCCCTTCAAGTCCAATGAGACTCAATGAAACATCCAATGCCTGACATCTCTGGGTTAGGTGGTGGTGATCTATGTCACTTCATGTGTGACCCGTTTATTGTCCAGTCACTAGGAATCCTCCCAGAAAGTGAATATTCTACTTTACCTGAATGCCAGCTCCATGAAAACAAACATGTTGTCTTATTCATCATTGTTCTCTCAGCACATAGAGGTTTGTGCAGCATACAACAGGTGTTCAAAATATTTTCTGAGAAATGAATGAATGAATGGCTAATCAGGCAATCCTCCAAATTCCCAACACAGAGCTGGGTGACCCCCAACAGTTCACATGTCTTCCAATATCACTCTATTCTGATGCCTCCACTGAATCCCTGTCCTTACTCGGCACAAGATGCCCCAATTCTGCCTGCCAATGATTCTCGATCCCTTATATGCAGTGCCTCTGCCTCTGATAAAATAAGCTGGGAGCCACAATTGCAGTGCAAAAACTATGAAACCAGCCTTCACCTGTCCCATCAGCTGTCATACAACCCTTTCTTGAGGGAGGTGCTCTTCACTCAAGGGCATTGCCCATGAGATACCACAGGAGAGCCAGGAGCCAATGGGAAGGTTTTTTTGAGAACCAAATAAGATGCTAGACTTCCTGGCCTCTGTAGCACCTTTCACTTTTGGGCTTTCTGTTGCCTCTGGTGACGTACAGGTATTTCTGCCGAGTATATTTGCACAATGCTATCTCCCAACAACCACAGAAAAACCAACAAACAACAGGGAAACTCATGTTTTAGGAGAAACACTAGGCACAGCAAGGACCATGGTGTTCTGGGCCAGCCCACTGGACCTCATCATCCTCATAGGCCTGTTGTTAAATAGGGGCCACCTCCCAGAGCCACCTCCCTCTTGGACCCTGGCCTTTGCCCTTCCTAGGGAACATTTTGCAACTAGACCACAAGGGCCTTCTCAAGTCCTTCCAGGTATGCAGAGCAGAAAGTGGGTGGAGAGTGAGAGGTGGTAGACAGGAAAATTTCACAGGCAACCAGACAGCTGGGGGGTCAATTTTAGGGTGGAACTTCATTGGCCAGCTGGGAGTTATCTGTCTTCTTTCAGTCACAATCTGGACAATACACCCACTAGAGAAGCTGCTGGAATTCCAATGAGTAGGGATATAGGAAATGGAGATTGGTGGGAAGTCCTGACAGAATGGAGATTTGAACTGTGGTCTTTCTGGTTGGACAGGGACTAGAACCCAGATGTGGGGAGTTTCTGCGATTCTTAAAATAGAAGATGGGAGGGTTCTTGGAAAAGCCAAGTAAGGAAGGCACTTGCAGTGAGAGCTGCGGGCAGGGCTGGGGCCATAACCTGCAAGTGTGCCTTCTTCCCAATGGGACTAAAGCCAGTGAGGTGTAGGCTACACTGGAAGTGTGATGTAGGTCTGAGCCTGGAGGCCTTGCTCTTGGGTTGGGGAGTGAGGTGTTGACTCTGCCTCCACAGCTGGGGGAGAAATATGGTGATGTCTTCAAAGTCTACCTGGAACCCCAGCCTGTCATCACCCTGTGTGTACATGAGGCACTGAGGGAGACCCTGGAGAGTCAGGCTGAGGCTATCTCTGGCCAAGGGCACATTACTATTGCTTATCTTATTTTCCAGGGAACTGGTGACTGGGACATGGGATGGGGACAGAGGAGATGACTAGGGAACATCTCATGCTTCCTCTAATATTCCCTCTATGTCCCACCAATCAGGTGTGATTTGGATCAGTGGAAAATCTTGGAAGACCCTTGGCTATTTTTTCTGACCACCATGAGGGACTTTGGGATGGGAAATCAGAGCACTGAGAAGCAAATCCAGGCTCAGGGTCTGGAGGAGGGGCTGCAGAGATCCCTGGGTGAACCCTGGCCAAGGGAAGGGGGTGAAGGGGCAGACAGGGGTGCATGAGATGAGGACATAGAGGGAAGAGAGAACATGACTGATGGAGAGACACACAAACACAGAAACAGGGAGGTGCAGGGACAGGTTTACTGGTAGGTAAAAGAGAATGAGAATAAGAATGACAGAGACAGAGCCTGAGAAAGGGAGGAGAGTCAGAGAAAGCAGAGGAGGGACAGAAAGAGAGACAGATAGAAAGACAGAGAAAATTGAATATGCTTTAAAAAATTGATCCATAATTAGAACCTGCAAGGAAAAGTCCTGGAAAAAAAAAGGGAAGGGGTTACAGGAACAAGTGTAAAAGACAAATGGACAAAACTAGGGATGGGGTGGAAATAAGAAGGAGATGGGGAGGTTTGGAGGGGTGGGCTGGGATGGGAGTAAAAGACAGAAAACTGTATTTGAACAACAATTAAAGTAAAATAAAATTTTTTAAAATAGAAAGAAAGAGGTAAAGGTAGAAATGGAGTCAGAGGAGAGACAGAGTGTTGGTGAGGTTAAGGACAAAGAACGTTGGGGGCACTGAAAAGAGAGAGTATGGAGAAAAGGAGCTGAGTCTTAAATAAGGAGTGACAGATAAGACCAGAGACAGACTCATGTGCACCAAGAAAGTCAGAGGAAGAGACAAAGAGAAGTAAGAGTCACAGAGAGGAAGACTCCCAGAAAAAAAGATGAGATGTAGAGGATAGTGAAAGACAAAATGTCCAAGAGAAATAGAAGCTAACCAAACACATAACCTAAGAGAGGACCAGCCAGGACAGTCACCCAAAAGGACAATGCAGGGAACCTCTCATGACATATTTCTCATCCCCAGGAGCCTATCTGGATCCCACGTTCTTCTTTAACTTGATCATGGCCGATATCATATGCCCCATCATCTTTGTTTATTTGTTTGTCTGTTTTATATGTAAATCTTTACTGTTTATACTGATGCATGTATGAATGCTTACCATCAAATCAAAGTGTGCAGGGAAACCCCCCGGAAGCTCCATTGTCTATGGAGAGCACTTTAATTACCAGGACCTTAGATTCTTACAGCTGCTAAATATACTGAATGGATCTTCACCATCATCAGCTCTTTCTAGAACCAGGAGAGGCCAAACATTTCATGGTGGCCAGGAATCAAGGTATTGAGCTGGGCTGAACTTCGTAAGGGATCAGATGCTTTCTGTCCTGAGCAGGAAAGCAGGAAGGTCAGTTAATTTAATTTTTTTAAATTGGATTTATTTATTTTTTATTGAAATTCAAGTACAGTTGATTTTAGGGAGAGGAAGGCAGGGGAGAGAGAGAAACATGGAGTTGTTCCTCTTACTTATGTATTCATTGGTTGTTTCTTGTATATACCCTGATCAGGGATCAAGTCCACAACCTTGGCCTATCTGGATTATGCTCTAATGAACTGAACTACCCAGCAGGGCCCAGAAGTCCATTTTCTGTGCACACACCTCACTCCCTGCACTCTGCCAAATGAGGCAATGAGTCAGATTGTGGGTAGAAATCAGGCCTTCTACAAGGGTGGACTGTGAGAGAAGAAACCTTGAAGATGCAAGAGTGATTGGAGCAGGGGGCAGCTGTTCATGTATCAGAGGGGGGTGTGAATGTGCACTTGGTTCTGCTCAGCTTGTGGGGGTCACATTTCCCCAAGTGCAGGTGATGAATGGTACCCTTCAGATGTTGCCATTTGAGAATGCACAATCTCAACATCCATAACACCAGCCCAGAGATTAGAAAAGGTTCCAGGGCCTTTTTGGCTTCCGTATAGATGTTTGAACTCCTCTCCAGCACCTTGAAACACTTTCCCGGCACCCACACTCACTTGGCAAGTCTCATTCAAGACGTGGAAGACTTTGTCACTGAGATCATTGAGACCCACCAGAAACCATTGGACCCCAGTGCCCCAAAGGACTTCAGTGATTTCTTCCTGCCCCACATGAACAAAAGAAGGGCTCTACTAGATTGCAGAGTGATAGACACAGTACTGACATCAAGCTTGTGAGGTAGAGTACAATCTTGGTGTATTTCAATATTGCACTACTCTTTAATATTTGTAAGAAAGCCACTGGACTTACCCCCCTAATCCCTGCTCCCCTATTTTTTACTTGGTCTCCCCAGATCCCTCATCATGAATTCCTGTTCAGAGGTAGATGCATCTATACCTGACCAGTGGGTTGGGTTTCCCCCGACAAACTGAAGGGTCACCTGTTCGATTCCCAGACAAAGCATATGCCTGGGTTGGGGTCCAAGTCCCCTGTTGGGGACATGCAAGGGGCAACACATCAATATTTCTCTCAGACATCAATGTTTGTTTCGCTTTCTCCTTCCCTTCCTCTCTCTCTAAAAAGAAATAAATAAATTATTAAAAATAAAGAGGTAGCTACATGAGGCCCAGCAAGGGAACTTTAAGACCCTGCTCTCCCACCCCTATTTTGATTAGTCAGAGGCCTATTTGTGTTTTGATTGGTCAGAAGAGAGGTTCATTTCTCTTCTGATTTTTCAGAGACTGATGTTTGTTCTTAATGGGTCAGGCCCTATCAATTCTGATTGGTTGGAGGCAGGTGTCTTTCTAATTGGTCTAATGCCATTCAGATTATTAAATATTTTCAACATCAGCCTCATAATGATAGCTACAAAAGTCAATGGGGAAAACAAAGACACCCAAGGACAGAGAAGATAATAACATCAACAAAATATTAACCCATAGTGTTTATTGAGCACTCACATGCATAATATCAGAACAACCCAAGATGATGAACTAAGGTTTTTTTTTTATTATTATTTTTTAATCATTGTTCAAATACAATTTTCTCCTTTTTACTCCCAATCCAGTCCCCCCTCCCACCCTCCCCACTTCCCTCCCATTACCACCCTCCCCTTAGTCTATGACCATGTGTCCTTTAAGTTTGTTCCTGTGAACCCTTCCCACTGACCCCCTTAAATTCCCTCTTCTCTCCCCTCCGGTCACCATCAACCTGTCCTCTATTTCAGTGTCTTTGGTTATATTTTGTTTGTTTCTTTGTTTTGTTATTTAGGTTCCTGTTAAAGGTGAGATCATATGGTATTTGTCTTTCACTGCCTGGCTTGTTTTGCTTGGCATAATGTTTTCCAGCTCCATCCACGCTGTTGCAAAGGGTAGGAACTCCTTCTTTCTTTCTGCTGCATAGAATTCCATTGTGCAAATGTACCATAGTTTTTTGATCCATTCATTTACTGATGGGCATCTTGGTTGCTTCCAGCATCTAGCTATTGTAAATTGTGCTGCTATGAACATTGGGATGCATAGGTTCTTTTGAACTGGTGTTTTAGTATTCTTAGGATAGAGTCCCAGCAGTGGAATTGCAGGGTCAAAAGGCAGATCCATTTTTAGTTTTCTGAGGAAGTTCCATACTGCTTTCCATAGTGGTTGTACCAGTCTGCACTCCCACCAGCAGTGCACTTGGGTCCCCTTTTCTCCACAACCTATCCAACACTTGTTGTTTGTTGCTTTGTTTATGATGGCCATTCTGTCTGGTGTGAAGTGGTATCTCATTGTGGTTTTAATTTGCATCTCTCTGATAGCTAGTGATATTGAACATCATTTCATGTGTCTTTGGATTTTCTGTATGTTCTCCTTGGAGAAGTGTCTGTTCAAGTCCTTTGCCCACTTTTTAATTGGATTCCTTGTCTTCTTAGAGTGCAGTCGTGTAAGTTCTCTATATATTTTGGAGATTAAACCCTTCTCTGAGGTGTCATTGGCAAATATGTTTTCCCATACAGTTGGTTCTCTTTTAATTTTGATACTGTTTTCTTTAGCTGTACAGAAGCTTTTAATTTTGATGAGGTCCCATTTGTTTATTCTTTCCTTTATGTCCCTTGCTCTAGGGGACACGTCAGTAAAAAAGTTTCTGTGTGAAATATCTGAGATTTTCCTACCCTACGTTCTCCTCTAGGACTTTAATGGTGTCATGTTTTATATTTAAGTCTTTTATCCACCTTGAATTTATTTTTTGTATGTGGTGTAAGTTAGTGCTCAAGTTTCATTTTTTTGCACGTGGCTGTCCAGTTCTCCCAACACCATTTGTTGAAGAGGCTATTTTTACTCCATTTTAGGTTGCTGCCTCCTTTGTCAAATATTAATTGACCATAGAGACTTGGGTTTATTTCTGGGCTCTCTGTTCTGTTCCATTGGTCTATGTGCCTGTTTTTATGCCAGTACCAGGCTGTTTTGATTACAGTAGCCTTGTAGTATAGTTTAGTGTCGGGTATTGTGATCCCTCCTACTTCAGTCTTCTTTCTCAAAAATTGCAGCAGCTATTCGGGGTCGTTTATAATTCCACATAAATTTTTGAAGTGTTTGTTCTATGTCTGTGAAATATGCCATTGGTACTTGAATAGGAATTGCATTGAATGTGTAAATTGCTTTGGGTAGTATGGACATTTTGATGATATTAATTCTTCCAATCCATGAACACGGTATATGTTTCCATTTGTTTGTGTCTTCCTTGATTTCTTTCTTCAGTGTTGTGTAGTTTTCTGAATACAGGTCTTTTACCTCTTTGGTTAGGTTTATTCCTAGGTATTTTATTTTTTCTTTTTGCTATTTCAAATGGGATTTTTTTCCTTGATCTCTGCTTCTGCTGTTTCATTGTTGGTGTACAGAAATGCCTTTGATTTCTGGATATTGACTTTGTATCCCACTGTTTTGCCAAATTCATTTATTAGGTCAAGCAGTTTTTTGGTAGAGTCTATAGGATTTTCTATGTATACTATCATGTCATCTGCAAACAGTGACAGTTTTGTTTCCTTCTTTCCGATTTGAATGCCTTTTATTTCTTTTTCTTGTCTGATTGCTGTGGCTAAAACTTCCAGTACTATATTGAATAGAAGTGGTGAAAGTGGACAGCCTTGTCTTGTTCCTGATCTTAATGGAAAAGGTTTTAATTTTTGTACATTGACAATGATGTTGGCTGAAGGTCTCTCATATATGGCCTTTATTATGTTGAGGAATGCTCCCTCTATTCCCACTTTGCCGAGTGTTTTTATCATGAATGGGTGCTGCACCTTATTAAATGCTTTTTCTGCATCAATTGATATGATCATGTGGTTTTTGTCTTTGCTTTTGTTTATGTGATGTATTACATTTACTGACTTGCGAATATTGAACCATCCTTGCATCCCTGGAATGAATCCCACTTGGTCATGGTGCATGATCTTTTTAATGTATTGTTGGATGCGGTTTGCCAGTATTTTGTGGAGGATTTTAGCATCAATGTTCATCAGTGATATTGGCCTGAAGTTTTCTTTCTTTGTTGTGTCTTTATTTGGTTTTGGAATTAGGATGATGTTGGCCTCATAAAAAGAGTTTGGGAGGCTCCCATCTTTTTGGATTTTTTGGAATAGTCTGTGAAGGATAGGGGTTAGCTCTTCCTTAAATGCTTTGTAGAATTCTCCTGTGAAACCATCTGGTCCAGGGGTTTTGTGTGGTGGGAGTTTTTTGATTACTGCTTCAATTTCTTTATTTGTTATTGGTCTGTTCAGACTTTCTGCTTCTTTTTCATTGAGTTTTGGAAGATTATATGTTTCTAGAAAGTTGTCCATTTCATCTAGGTTTTCAAATTTCTTGTCATACAGCTCTTTGTAGTAATTTCTTACAATCCTTTGTATTTCTGTGGTATCTGTTGTAATCTCTCCTCTTTCATTTCTGATTGTGTTTATTTGGGTCTTCTCTCTTTTTTTCTTGTGAGTCTGCTTAAAGGCTTGTTGATTTTATTTATCTTTTCAAAGAACCAGCTCTTGGATTCATTGATCCTTAGAAATGTGCTTTGAGTCTCTATGTCATTTAATTCTGCTCTGATCTTGGTTATTTCCTTCCTTCTGCTTGCTCTGGGCTGCCTTTGTTGTTGTTCCTTGAGTTCTTGTAGACGTAGGGTTAGGTTGTTTGTTTGGAATGTTTCTAACCTTTTTAGGTGGGCCTGTAACGCTATGAACTTCCCTCTCAGGACTGCCTTGGCTGTGTCCCATAAGTTTTGGGTTGTTGTGAGTTCGTTTTCATTTGTTTCCAGAAACCTTTTGATTTCTTCCCTAATATCATTCTTGACCCATTCATTGTTTAATAGCATGCTATTTAATCGCCATGATTTTGAGTGTTTTTGGTGTTTTTCCTTCGGGTTGGTTTCTCGCTTCAGTCCCTTGTGGTCTGAGAAAATGCTTGGTATGATTTCAATTTTCTTGAAATTCTTGAGGCTTTTTTTTGTGTCCTATCATGTGGGCTATCTTTGAGAATGTTCCGTGTACATTTGAAAAGAATGTATATTTAGCTTCTTTTGGATGGAGGGCTCTGTATATATCAGTAAAGTCCATTTCATCAAGGGTATTGTTCAATGCCACAGTATCTTTGTTGATATTTTGTTTAGAAGATCTGTCCATTTTTGATAGTGGGGTGTTAAAATCTCCCACTATAATTGTGTTGCTGTCCATATCTTTCTTGAAGTCCTCTAAGATTTTCTTTATGTATTTGGGTGCTCCTATGTTGGGTGCATATATACTAACAATATTTATGTCTTCTTGATGGATTCATCCCTTGAGTATTATGAAGTGACCTTCTGGGTCTCCCTTTATGGACCTTTTTTGGAAGTCTATTTTGTCTGATATGAGTATTGCTACCCAGCTTTTTTTTCCTGTCCATTTGCTTGGAAGATTTGTTTCCAGCCCTTCACTTTCAGCATGTGTAGGTCTTTTATCCTGAGGTGGGTCTCTTGTAGACAGCAGATATGTGGGTCATTTTTTCTTATCCAATCAGTTATTCTATGTCTTTTGATTGGAGCATTTAATCCATTTACATATTCATTGTCTTTTATGTACGTGTGTTCCTCTCTCTCTCTCTCTCTCTCTCTCTCTCTCTCTCTCTCTCTCTCTTTCTTCTCTCCTCCTTAAAGCAGTCCTTTTAGAATCTCTTGCAGAGCTGGTTTGGTCGAGGTGTATTCTTTTAGACTTCTTTTGCCTGGGAAGCTTCTTATTTGGCCTTCTATCTTGATTGAGAGCCTTGCTGGATATAGTAGCCTTGGTTGCAGACCTCTGGTTGTCATTACCTGGAGTATTTCTTGCCATTCTCTTCTGGCTTGAAGTGTTTCCATTGAGAAGTCAGCTGTTAGCCTTATTGGGGCTCCCTTGTATGTTACTTCCTTCTTCTCCCTTGCTGCCTTTAATATTCTCTCTTTGTCTTGAAATTTTGTCATTTTAATTATGATGTGCCTTGCGGTGGGTCTTTTTGGGTTCCTCTTGATTGGGACTCTCTGTGTTTCCTGGATTTGTGTGACTTTTTCTCTCGTCAAATTAGGGAAGTTCTCCTTTATTACTTGTTCAACTAGGTTTTCGATCCCTTGCTCTTCTTCTTCTCCTTCTGGTATCTCTATTATACGGATATTATTACGTTTCATATTGTCTTGCATTTCTCTTAATCCCTCTTCATTCTTTCTGAGCCTCTTTTCCTTTTCTTGCTCTTTCTGGATGCTGTTTTCTACTTTGTCCTCCAGCTCGCTAATCCGATCTTCTGCTTCATCAATCCTGCTTTTCATTCCTTCTACCGTGTTCTTCAGTTCAGAAATTGTATTCTTCCTTTCCTCTTGACCTTTGTTGAGAGTTTCTATTTCCTTTTTCATGTTTATATAGTTTGCAGTGAGATTGATGTAGTTTCCCTCTAATTTCTGAAAGCTCACTGTGAGTTCATTGAACTTCCTGGTAATCGTTGTTTTGAACTCACTATCTGATAGTTGAGTTGCTTCTATTTCATTTAGCATTTTTCCTGAGGCTTCCTCGTTTCCCTTCAGTTGGGGGTTGTTTCTTTGTTTTCTCAATGTTCGTGGGTTTCTTCTTTTTTCTTCTTGTTTGTTAATTTGAACTGTTCTGATTCCCTGTAATTATGGTGTGAACTTCTGTGGTAGAATATTTGTGTGTTTCAGTGGTGCACTCTCCTTCATGTATCCTGGTGTTCACAGTTTCCCCTACTCTTTTTTGGGATCAGTTGGAGGAGTAAGGCAAAATGGTTTAAAACAGCAAGACAGTATACTATGATATTTACTTTAGCAGCCAGTAGAGAAGAGATGGGTTATCCTTTGGCTCCTTATAGTGTTAACTGTGATCCTCCACCCCACTATCCACGTTTGAGAAAGGATGGAAAGAAGGTAAGACTTTTATTGGGGCCGAGAGGATTGTTAGTTGGATCTAGAAAGCTGTGAGGCTGTGGGTGGTCAGCTTCTAAGGTAGGGTTGGACTAAATATTAGTATATAGGAGTAGTGAGTACAAGAATAGAGCCAACCCCCACAATAGTATAGTTCAGAAAATTGCAAAGTGGGCTGAGATCCGGTAGGGGTATTGAGAAGCATTTACAATTGTATAGACTGGGTCTTACTAGCAGTAATAGTAAAGTGACAGTCTTGTGGCAGAATCGATGAGGTCTAGATAACAAGAATAAAGAGTATAGAACCTTGAGAAGTGTATTAATGGAACACAGATGAAGGATAGTAACTTATCAACACCTTGTGACTGAGATACCAGGGGGAACCTATCAAATGACAGTATAACCAGCCAAGCAAAGAAGATTATATGGAAAGAAAAAGAATACCAAAATATTATTAAAATAAAAAATGTCGGAAAAGTGAGAAAAAGATAATACAAATTTACAGTAACTTGCAAGATTAAAAAAAAAACAAGGAAAGAAAAGCAGAAGATGTAGTGCAGGAGAGATAAATTTGGAGTGGAAAGAATAATATTAGGTTGAAAGGAAGAGAAACATAAGGGATTGCGAGATAAAAATAAGAATTGAAAAAAAGTCACATAAAATACAAGATAAAATCAATCAACCAACAACAGCCAGAGAAACCAAACAAAACCAGAAAAAAAAAAAAGAACCAACCAAACAAACAAATAAAAAACCTCTTGTTGGTTTCTAACTGGCCAGACCATTTTTTCTGATCTTGCTAGCTTCAGCTGGCTGAGGGGCCTTTGAAATGCTTCTCTCTCTCTCAACCAGATCTCAGCAAGTCTGTCAGGTACCCTGGGCGCCCCGCGCCCCCCCACCCCCCCGCACACACTGGTGTGCGAGAGTCAGTCTTCCCGAAGACGGTGAGCGAGACCAGCCGTTTCCAGCTCCGTGTTCCCGCCGTACCCCCCTCTGACTGGATGTTGGCGTCTTTCCCGGCTCCCTCGGTCGGGCTGGCTGGAAATCTCTGAGCCACCACTGCAGTTACGCACCCAGCGCCACGTCCCTCCCGGGATCGCAAGGCGAGATTCTGGGATGGCAGCGTGGGATTCCAGCCTCCCTATGGGGCGTCAGCCTAGTGCGGCGGGCTTGTGCTCTCCACCGATCTGCACTTCCGCCGGGCTAGAGATGCCCCTGGTCCTGTCGGCTAGAGGCTCTCACTTCTCCTCGGTCTCTGGGCAGTTGTTCACATTCCTTGGGCGATTTTTTTCTCAGTCCAACTGGCCAATCTGTTCCTTTTAGCAACCCGTTCTCCCCTGGAGTTTCTCACCCCCGTATTTGGGGGAGGGAGGGAGCAGCGGCTTCCCTCTCCCAGGTGCCCTGGGGCAGAGCCCGGAGCACTGGAGGGCCTGGGGTCTGCACACCCCCAGACCCCACGCTGATCCCTGGGCCCCTTTTGTCCTGTATCAGACTGCTTACCGTCTGGTTTTCCAGTGAGTGCGATAATTTCTGATGTCCTGCTTTCAAAAGTGATTCGGCAACCCAGCCCACTTGCTCTGTCTCTCCACCGATCCACGAGTTTCCCCCCTCTTCACAGAAGCCGAGAAAAGCGCTGCCTAGAGTAAAGCCGCCATCTTCCCTCCTGAACTAAGGTTCTAAAAGGTCAGTTTCTTGCCCAAAGACACACAGATAATAAATGGTAAGACCTGAGTTTGAACTGGGGAAGTCTGGCTACAGAGCTCACCCTTCTGCTATAATGTTGGCCTTGAATAGACGGAAAAGGAAATAAGTAAAAAGAAAAAAATGGCACAGACTATATTGAGTTAGACAAGTAGAACAGACCCCAAAACTGGAAACCTTTGCAAGGATTGTTCATCAATATCCCAGGAGAGCTCTGGCCCTGAGAGTGAGTTCCAGCATAAGATTCTTGTCCTCACAGTGGTCCAGCTGCTCTTTGCCAGTACTGAGATCTCTGACACCACTCTCTGCTATGCCCTTCTGCTTCTTAAGAACCCTGATATCTTAGGTAAGCTGGGCTTAGCTTGGATGTGTGCCATGGCAGGTGAGTGTCTCTGTAGCCAGCCTGGAATTGATTAGTTGATGGGTAAAGACAAACAACTTCTGTCCTGAGATCAGTGTGAAAAATATAAAATCCACCCCTGTGGGTATTTGTAATTCATAATAAAGCTTGGATGCTGACAAAGCTCTTTGAAGTTGACAAGGTACTTTACAGTTTAGAAAATATGTTCTATTCAATGAAGCACCCTATGGTTCAGAAGGAATTTTTTGTTCTTGTTTAAAGTATATTTTACTGACTATGCTATACAGTGGCCCCAATTTTTTCTCCCCTTTATCCTCCTCCACCCTGTACCACTCACCCTCCAACATTCCCCCAACTCTTATCTCATGTCCATGGGTCATACATATAAGTTCTTTGGCTTCTCAATTTCCTATACTATTCAGTAACTTCCCCGTGTATTTGTGCCTACCAGTTGTCCTTGATATTCCCCGTACCTTTCCCCCCATTTTCCCCCTTCCTCCTCACTGATAACCCTCCATGTGGTCTCCATTTCTTTTTTTTTTAATTGTTGTTCAAGTACAGTTTTCTACCCTTTACCCTCATCCCAGGCCACTGCCTTCCCCAGCCTTGATCTCCATTTCTGTGATTCTGTTGCTTTTCTAACTGGTTTTTCTGTTTTAGGTTTAGTTGTTGATATTTGTGAGTTTGTTGTCATTTTAGAAGGTACTTTTTTCTTATGAAGTGTTAGTAATTTGTAATATGCTTGCGTGATTGTAAGGTGCTTTGTAGTCCACAAAGCATGCTCCAGGCACAAAGTATCACCATTCACAGAGCATTTTTCATTCCACAAAACACATGGCTCTTGACAGAAATACTTAAGTTGACAAAGAACTTGACTATTTGGAATATATTGTTGATGTATAATTATTTACATCCTTGATTGATTCTCATGGCCTGCCAATTAGACTTGGAGAAACTCTCGTCTCATAAAAACCCATTTTCTTATTAAGAGCAATCTGACAGTATCCAGAGGGGAGGGGGAAAGGAATAATGAGGGGAAAGAGAGGAGGGGTTTTCAGGAACAACTATAAGGGCACATGGACAAAACAAAGGAAGGGTGGAATCAGGGGAGGGAAGTGGGGATGGCTGGGGTTGTGAGGGAGAGGTGGGGAGTAAATGCAGACAACTGTACTTGAACAACAATAGCAAAACAAACAAACAAACAAACAAACAAACAAACAAACCACTTCTCTTTACAGGTAAGAAATTTAATGTCCAGGGTGGGGAAGTGACTTATATAAAAGAACATGACACTTTTTTTTTGTGGCTGTGAAGCTGGGGAGACCCCAGCAAGGCTGAGCACATTGGATCTTGTCCTCCCAGCCTTTCCACTCAGTAAAATGGTCTGACACCCCCGTCAAAAGAACATAACAAGTCAGTGGGATAATGGAATATGACTTCAGTTCCAGCCAGAACTCATTTTTACCTAAAAAAACATAGCTTTTAGTGTTGAGTGAATTTCTACGTACTCATCATTACCCAAGAGATGAAACAACAGACAGGACTTCACAAAGAAGCCACTGATTTCTTTCTTGAAATGTTCATTGGAAAAGGACAATTAGCCCACAACTTAGTAAGTCTTTCAAAAGGCTCTCCCAAGAGCCTGCAAGTCATTCTCGGAAAGGCTGATCTAAAATCCTTTAGTCCTGCCTGTGAAACTTCCTGAAAAATTTCTCATTCCAGAAGTTGGGTTGATAGATTGCTCCATCTCATTGAGGAAACCCCTTAGTTCTGAGAACAGGTCAGTTCATTTAAATAGTTGCAGCTTAGTTCAGGAAGTGGTGAGGTGGTCCCCTAAATTTGGGCTTTATGGTAGAAGAAATCAGGTATTTAACAAGAGGCATCTCTATGGAGAAAAATGAAAACAATAATCAGTGGTCGGAGCAGACTATAATCTCAGTTTCTGAGTTCTGAAGGCCACCAGTCAAGAAGAGTTCTAGATATCTGGCTCAAATCACCCTCAGACAGAGTGAAGACAGGCAGTGACAATCTGATAGATTTTCCTCATCTGCAGTTTGAATGTCTCTGGCGGTCTCTCTGAGTGTCTGCACAACAGAAATGGAGATTGTCTATCCAGGGGCTACTGTGGTGATTTCCCCGAAGTTTATAACAAGTCACTTAGCTTTAGTTTGCAGGGTGTCAGGAAAAAGGGAGTTTTAGTTCATAATGATTCCAAACCAAAAAGGTGGAAGAAAACTTGGAAATATTAATTTGGAAAACCATAGCAGATATTGGAGAAAAATAAAATTCAGGGTCCATTCCAGTTACAGGCAGAAAACAAAATCCAAAATGATAACAAATAATGCTAGGCTTTGCTATCCCCAAAGTGTGTTACTAAAACATAACCTTTTCTCTAAAATCACCCCCATTTTTACTAAAGATAGCCAAATTCAGGCTAATTGATTTGTACAACAAATCTGGCTTCAATAAGCTTGGCCCAGTATTTTCCTAGGAGCAGCAAGAATAGTAATCATCCATACAGGCTCTTTTGAATTTGTTTTGCTGGAAATTTTCATGAGGAATCTTCCAATTTTAAAGGTCTCCTGAGGCCAGGAAAGTAAGCCAAGGACTTGCCACCAGACTTTGCCTGGAGTATCTATAGATTTAGATGAATTCTTCTCTTCTCAAGCTCAGCATAATATCACAATGTCCCTGTGCCTGACAGGGGGCAGAACTGTTCTTACTCATCTGGTAAGGCTGCTGGGAACCTTGAAAGAAAAGGATCAGGCTGAATTTTCCAAGGAGGCTTTATAGGTGCCATACATTGATCTTAGTTCATTTAGGCTGTATATATGTGAGACTACAGATGTCTCTCTCAAATATAATATTTGTCAAAGGCTTGGTAATCTAGCCCGTTTTCAATTATGCCCTGTTACAAGCAGAACAGATTCTTCCTAACTTATTGAAATAACTATAGCACTATGAAAATAAGAATATTTACATAAAGTTTCTGAATTCTGGAGGGATCAAGGATGGAGAAAGAGATAAATGTTTTAACTTTGTTTACAAAGGCATAATTTAGCAAATTTCCTTACAGCAGAATAACAGATATATTAAATAACAAGAAATATTTCAAAGAAAGGTCATAGTAATTTTAATAATTTTTTTCTTTTAAAATTTTAAATTGAATTTCTTGGGAGTGATGTTGGTTAATAAAATATATAGGTTTCAAGTGTATAATTCTATGATACATCAACTGTGTGTTGTATTATGTGTTCACCTGCCAAAGTCAAGTCTGCATCCATCAACATTTATCCCCTCCTTATCCTCTTCTACTTCTTCCCATCCTTCTTTTTTCCTCTGGTAATCACCACGATGGTGTCTGTGTCCATGAGGTTTTCTTTGCTTAAGCTCTTTAGCTTTTTCACACAGCCCCAACCACCTTCCTGTTTATTTTTTATTTTTTGAAAAAAATTTTGTATTTTTTCCTGTTTTTGTTTAGTTCCTTATCCCCCCACTCCCTCTGCAGTCAACTACACTGTTGTCCATGTCGATGAGTCCTTTTTCCTTTTTTAAAAAAATATATTTTCCCTGGCTGGTGTAGCTCAGTGGATTGAGCGCGGGCTGCGAACCAGTGTCGCAGGTTCGATTCCCAGTCAGGGTACATGCCTGGGGTGCAGGCCATGACCCCCAGAAACCGCACATTGATGTCTCTCTCTCTCTCTCTGTCTCTCTGTCTCTCTCTCTCTGTCTTCCTCCCTTCCGTCTCTAAAAATAAATAAATAAAATCTTTAAAAATATATTTTATTGATTATGCTATTACAGTTGTCCCATTTCCCCTTTTCACTCTCCTCCCCCCTGCACACCCCCTCCCACCCACATTCTCCCTCTTTAGTTCATGTCCATGCATCATAAGTTCTTCAAGTTCTACATTTCCCATACTATTCTTGCCCTCCCCCTGTCTATTTTTTACTTACCATCTATGGTACTTATTTTCCATACCTTTTCCCACTCTCTCCTCCTCCCACTCCCCTGTGGACAACCCTCCAAGTGATCTCCATTTCTGTGGTTCTGTTCGTGTTCTAGTTGTTTGCTTAGTTTTTTTTTGTTTGTTTTTGTTTTAGGTGTGGTTGTTAATAATTGTGAGTTTGCTGTCATTTTACTGTATATGTTTTTAATCTTCTTTTTCTTAGATAAGTCCCTTTAACATTTCATAAAATAAGGGCTTGGTGATGATGAACTCCTTTAACTTCACCCTATCTGAGAAGCACTTTATCTGTCCTTCCATTCTAAATGGAAGCTTTGCTGGATAGAGCAATCTGGGATGTAGGTCCTTGCCTTTCATGACTTGGATACTTGTTTCCAGCCCCTTCTTGCCTGTAAGGTCTCTTTTCAGAAATCAGCTGACAGTCTGATGGGAACTCCTTTGTCGGTAACTGTCTCCTTATCTCTTGCTGCTTCTAGGATTCTCTCCTTTATTTTAATCTTGGCTAATGTAATTATGATGTGCCTTGGTGTGTTCCTTCTTGGGTCCAACTTCTTTGGGACTCTCTGAACTTCCTGGACTTCCTGGAGGTCCATTTCCCTCCCCAGAATGGGGAAGTTCTCCTTTATTATTTGTTCAAATAAGTTTTCCACTTGTTGCTCTTCCTCTTCTCCTTCTGGCGCTCCTATAATTCGGATGTTGGATCGTTTCAAGATGTCCTGGAGGTTCCTAAGCCTCTCCTCATTTTTTTTAATTCTTATTTCTTCATTCTTTTCTGGTTGTATATTTCTTCCTTCCTTCTGGTCCACTCCATTGATGTGAGACCCAGCTTTCATTCCATCACTATTAGTTCCCTGTGCATTTTTCTTCATTTCACTTATTGTAGCCTTCATTTTTTAATCTAATTTGCAACCAAAATCAAACAACTCTGTGCGCATTCTGATCACCAGTACTTTGAACTGTGCATCTGATAGGTTGGCTATCTCTTGTTTGCTTAAAAGTACTGATCTGAGGCTTGCAATTCTGTTTGAGCCATCTCCTCCCACCCCCCCCCATCTGTTGGTGTCTGTTTAGTATGAGGGGCGGAGCCCTAGGTGTACACCAGGGTGGGGCACCCCAGTCTCTGGGCTGTGACGTTTATGTGGGGGCGGGGTCCAAGAGGGAACAATGGCCCTTGCTCTGTTCTCTGTCACACCTCAGTCCCTTCCGCTGCTCCTCCCGAGCAAACTGATCCCCTCTGGTGCCAGGTCCTGTGTGGGTGGGTTTGTGCACGCTGACCTCTCTTGTGAGGCTGGGAGTTTCTCCCTGTTCCTCAACCCCCACAGGTGTTTTCAATCAGTGCCCCAAGGCTCTATTTCCCAGCACTGGGATCCTGGGTTGCCCTCAGTGCCTTGCTTCACAATCACCACTTCACTGGATCTGCCAGTTGCCACACTTCAGCCAGGATCTGCCAGCTGCTGCTTGCGTGCTCAGTGTCCACCTGCTGCGGTCTTGCGTGCCCTGGATGCCTTACGCGCCTGGTCCCAACACTGTCTCCTCTCCACGCTGCAACCTGCACCTGGCCGACTCTGCCCCTCCTACCGGTCTGGATGAACATATCTATTTTCACTTCTTGGTTGTCCAACTTCCATTCAGATCAATTTTCTATCAGTTCTGGTTGTTACTCTGTTTCTAAATTGTTGTTGTCCCTATCTTGGTTGTGTGAGGAGGCACAGTGCATCCACCTATGCCTCCATCTTGGCCGGAAATCAGTTTTACTTCTTTTTTCCAGTTGGTATGGATTTTATTTCTTCTTCTTGTCTGATGGCTAGGACTTCCCGTACTATGTTGAATAAGAATGGTGAAAGTGGACCTCCTTGTCTAGTTGCTGGTATTAAGGGAAATGCTTTTAGTTTTCCCCACTGAGTATGATACTAGCTGTGAATTTGTCATATATGACCTTTATTATGTTGAGACATGTTCCCTCCTTTCCTACTTTGCTGAGAGGTTTTTTTAAAATCATAAATGGGTGCTGGATTTGTCAAAAGCTTGTTTGCATCTATTGATATGATCATATGATTTCTATCCTTCACTTTGCTTATATGGTGTATCATGTTAATTGACTTGCAGATATTGTATCAACCTTGTATCACAGGAGTAAATCCCCCTTGGTCATGCCATGTGATCTTTTTAACGTGTTCTGGATTTGGTTTGTAAATATTTGATTGAGGGTTTTTGCATCTATGTTCATCAGGGATATTGGCCTTTAAATATTCTCTTTACTTTGGTTTCTTGAAGTTTGAATATAATATGCTTACCTGTGGGCTTTTTGGTATTACTCTGTTGGTGTTCCTTGAAATTGGGTCTGTGTTTTGGTGTCTGTCACCAGCAAAAGGAAAGAAATTCAGAAGCCCCAATTCCTAACCCTCCCACTCTCCAATAGAAGAATGACCCCTATGCCAAATTCACTTTCTAGAATTTGTTTCTTAAGACTCTGTAAGTTGCCCTGGCTGACGTGGCTCAGTAGATTGAGTGCCAGCCTATGAACCAAAGGGTTGCTGGTTCAATTCCCAGTCAGGGCACACACCTGGGTTGCAGGCCAGGTCCCCAAGTGGGGGTGTGTAAGAGGCAACCACACACTGATGTTTCTCTCCCTCTCCCTCCTTCCCTTCCCCTCTCTCTAAAAATAAATAAAATCTTTTTTAAAAGACTGTTAGTTGATTTTAATTTGGATTGAGAGCCACAACCATGCACTGGTGGTAAATTTTAGCTCCTGATGAAAATATTTATGAGCAGGTGAAAGGTCATCCAGTTCATCTCTATATAGCTCCTCACTTATCTAAAGCTGATTCCCCCACTCCCAGTGGGATGAATCCACAGAACACTAAAAACTTAAAATTATAGAATTGTGGAATCCTCAAATGTTAGAACAGAAGATTCTGAGAACCACTGTACCTTAGAAAAATGCTAGCATGGAGAGGCTGTTTAGCTTGGTCTTGGAACCATCCCCTAAAACAACCCCATAATAGGTGTTCTTAGATCTTGATATAAGATGGGCAAGCCTTTAAAGAATTTTATAAGATTTTATTTGAGCCAAACTGATGACAGTTGCCAGGAAGCAAGACGAAATTTCAAATGCCTCAGATAACGACAGTTTTGCATTTTTTATTTTTATATTTTTGACTTTAATTGCTGTTCAGGTACAGTTTTCTGCCTTTTACCCCTATGCCAACCCACTGCCCCCACCCTTCCCACCACCCCTCCATTTCTACCACCCCATTGTTATTGTCTATGTGTCCTTTATAATTGTTCCTGCAAACCCTTCCCCCTTACTCCTGAAATTCCCTCCCCTCTCTCCTCTGGTCACTGTCAGCCTGTTCTCAATTTTAGTGTCTCTAATTATATTTTGCTTGTTTGTTCTGTTGATTACATTCCTGTTAAAGGTGAGATCATATGGTATTTGTCTTTTACTGCCTGGCTTATTTCACTTAGCATAATGTTTTCCAGTTCCATTCAAGCTGTTGCAAAGGGTAGGAGCTCCTTCTTTCTGCTGCATAGAATTCCATTGTGTAAATGTACCATAGTTTTTTTATCCACTCATTTGCTGATGGGCACCTAGGTTGCTTCCAACAGTTGGCTACTGTAAATTGTGCTGCTATGAACATTGGGGTGCATAGGTTCTTTTGGATTGGTGTTTTAGTGTTCTTAGGATATAATCCAAGCAGTGGAATTGCTGGGTCAAAAGGCAGATCCATTTTTAGTTTTTTGAGAAAATTTCATACTGCTTTTCATAGTGGTTGAACCAGTCTGAAATCCCACCAACAGTGCACTAGGGTTCCTTTTTCTCCACAACCTCTTCAACACTTTTTTGTTGCTTTGTTTATGATGGCCATTCTGACTGGTGTGAAGTGGTATCTCATTGTGGTTTTAATTTGTATCTCTCTGATGGCTAGCAATACCGAGCATCTTTTCATGTGTCTCTGGATCCTCTATATGTCCTCCTTGGAGAAGTGTCTGATCAAGTCTTTTGCCCATTTTTAAAAATTTATTTTAATTATTGTTCAAGTACAGTTTTCTCCCTTTTACTCCCATTCCAGCCCACCCACCCAACCCTCCCCATTTCCCTCCCATTACCATCCTCGCCCTAGCTTTTGACCATGTGTCCTTTAAATTTGTTCCTGTAAACTGTTCCCATTCTCCCCTGAAATTCCCTCTTCTCTCCCCTCTGGTCACTGTCAGTCTGTCTCCTATTTCAGTGTCTTTGGTTATATTTTGCTCGTTTCTTTGTTTTGTTGTTTAGGTTCCTGTTAAAGGTGAGATCATATGGTATTTGTCTTTCACTGCCTGGCTTGTTTTTTGCTTACCATGCTTTCCAGCTCCATCCATGCTGTTGCAAAGGGTAGGAACTCCTTTCTTTCTGCTGCATAGATTCCATTGTGTAAATGTACCATAATTTTTTGATCCATTCATTTACTGATGGGCATCTAGGTTGCTTCCAGCACCTTGCTATTGTAAATTGTGCTGCTATGAACATCGGGGTGTAAAGATTCTTTTGGATTGGTATTTTAGTGTTCTTAGGATATAGTCTCAGCAGTGGAACTGCAGGGTCAAAAGGCAGATCTATTTTTACTTTTCTGAGGAAGTTCCATACTGTTTTCCATAGTGGTTGTACTAGTCTCCACTCCCACCAACAGTGCACTAGGTTTCCCTTTTCTCCACAACCTCTCCAACACTTGTTTGTTGCTTTGTTTATGATGGCCATTCTGACTGGTGTGAAGTGGTATCTCATTGTGGTTTTAATTTGCATCTCTCTGATAGCTAGCGATATTGTACATTGTTTCATGTGTCTTTGAATCTTCTGTATGTCCTCCTTGGAGAAGTGTCTGTTCAAGTCCTTTGCCCATTTTTTAATTGGGTTGCTTGTCTTCTGAGAGTGGAGTCATGTGAGTTCTTTATATATTTTGGAGATTAAACCCTTGTTTGAGGTATCATTGGCAAATATGTTTTCCCACAAGGTTGGTTCTCTTTTTATTTTAATACTATTTGCGTTAGCTGTGCAGAAGCTTTTTTATTTTGATGAGATCCCATTTGTTTATTCTTTCCTTTATGTCCCTTTTCCTAGGGGACACATCAGTGATAATATTGCTGCATGAAATATCTGAGATTTTCCTCCCTATGTTGTCCTCTAGGACTTTAATGGTGTCACGACTTATATTTAAATCTTTTATTTACCTTGAATTTATTTTTGCGTATGGTGTAAGTTGGTGATTGAGTTTCTTTTTTTTTCACGTAGCTGTCCAGTTTTCCCAACACCATTTGTTGAAAAGGATATTTTTATTCCATTTTATATTGCTGCCCCCCTTTGTCAAATATTAATTGACTGTAGAGACTTGGGTTTATTTCTGTGCTCTCTGTTCCGTTCTGTTCCATTGGTCTGTCTCTCTGTTTTTATGCCAGTAACCAGGCTGTTTTGATTACAGTGGCCTTGTAATACAGTTTGGTATCAGGTATTGTGATCCCTCCTACTTGGCTCTTCTTTGTCAAAATTGTTGCAGCTATTCAGGGTCATTTATGGCTCCATATAAATTTCTGAAGTGTTTGTTCTAATCTATGATATATGTCATTGGTACTTTAATAGATATTGCATTGAATGTGTAAATTGCTTTGGGTAGTATGGACATTTTGATGATGTTAATTCTTCTGATCCATGAACACGGTATTTTTTCCCATTTGTTTGTGACTTCCTTGATTTCTTTCTTCAGTGTTGTGTAGTTTTCTGCATACAGGTCTTTTACCTCTTTGGTTAGGTTTATTCCTAGGTATTTTATTTTTTTTGTTGCTATATGAAATGAGATTTTTTTTTTTTTGGTTTCTTCTTCTGCTGTTTCATTGTTGGTATACAAAAATGCCTTTGATTTCTGAATATTAACTTTGTATCCCTCTGTTTTGCCAAATTCATTTATTAGGTCAAGCAGTTTTTTGGCAGAGTCTATAGGATTTTCTATGTACACTACCATGCCATCTGCAAACAATGACAGTTTTGTTTCCTCCTTTCTGACTTGGATGCCTTTTATGTCCTTTTTCTCTGTGATTTCTGTGGCTAAAACTTCCAATACTATGTTGAATAGAAGTGGTGAAAGTGGACAGCCTTGTCTTGTTCCTGATCTTAGTGGGAGAGGTTTTAGTTTTTGCCCCTTGAGTATGATGTTTCCTATAGGTCTCTTCTATATGACCTTTATTATGTTGAAGAATGCCCCCTCTATTCCCACTTTGCTGGATGTTTTTATCATAAATGTGTGCTGTCCCTTATCAAATGCTTTTTCTGCATCTCTTTATATGATCATGTGATTTTTGTCTTCCCTTTTGTTTATGTGATGAATTACATTTATTGATTTGCAAATATCTTACCATCCTTGCATCCTTGGGATGAATCCCACTTCGCCGTGGTGCATCATCTTTTTAATGTATTGTTGGATGCGGTTTGATAATATTTTGTTGAGGATTTTAGCATCCATGTTCATGAACGATATTGTCCTGAAGTTTTCTCTTTTGTTGTTGTTGTGTCTTTACCTGATTTTGGGATTAGGATGATGCTGGCCTCAGAAAAAGAGTTTGGGAGTCTTCCATCTTTTTGGATCTTTTGGAATAGTCTGTGAAGGATAGGGGTTAGCTTTTCCTTAAGTGCTCTGTAGAATTCTACTGTGAAACCATCCAGTCCAGGGCTTTTGCTTGTTGAGAGTTTTTTTTATTACTGCTTTAATTTCATATGCTGTTATTGGTCTGTTCAGGCTTTCAGCTTCTTCTTCAATGAATTTTGGAAGATGATATATTTTCTAGAAATTTGTCCATTTCACCTAGGTTTTCAAATTTCTTGGCATACAGTTCTTCATAGTAATTTCTTACAATCCTTTGTATTTCTGTGGTATCTGTTGTAATCTCTCCTCTTTAATTTCTGATTGTGTTTATTTGTGTCATCTCCTTTTTCTTTTCTTGATCAGCCTGCTTAAAGGCTTTTTGATTTTATTTATCTTTCCAAAGAACCAGCTCCTGGATTCATTGATCCTTAGAATTGTACTTTTAGACTCTATGTCATTTAATTCTACTCTGATCTTGGTTATTTCCTTCCTTCTACTTGCTCTGGGCTGTCTTTGTTGTTGTTCCTCGAGTTCTTGTAGACATAGGGTTAGGTTGTTTGTTTGAAATATTTCTATCCTTTTTAGGTGGGCCTGTAACACTATGAACTTCCCTCTCAGGACTGCCTTAGCTGTGTCCCATAAGTTTTGGGTTGTTGTGAGTTCATTTTAATTTGTTTCCAGAAACCTTTTGATTTCTTCCCTAATTTCATTCTTGACCCATTCATTGTTTAATAGCATGGTATTCAACCTCCATGAGTTTGAGTGTTTGGGATTTTTTTTAAAAGATTTTATTTATTCATTTCTAGAGAGGGAAGGGAGGAAGAGAGAGAGAGAGAAACATCAGCGTGTGGTTGCTGGGGGCCATGGTCTGCAACCCAGGCATGTGCCCTGACTGGGAATTGAACCTGCAATGCTTTGGTTCGCAAGCCACGCTCAATCCACCGAGCTACTCCAGCCAGGGCTGGGAATTTTTTTGGGCAGGGTGTGTTTTCTAGTTTTTTCCCCTTGTGGCTGGAGAAAATGCTTGATATGACTTCAATTTTCTTGAATTTGTTGAGGCTTGTTTTGTATCCTGTCATGTAGTCTATCTTTGAAAATATTCCATGTGCATTGGAAAAGAATGTGTATTTTGTTTCTTTGGGATGAAAGGCTCTATATATATCAGTTAAGTCCATTTCATCTAGGGCATTGTTCAATGCCACAATATCATCATTGATATTTAATTTGGAAGATCTGTTCACTTTTGACAGTGGGTGTTAAAATCCCCTGCTATAATTGTGTTGCTGACAATATCTTTGTTGAAGTTCTCCAAGATTTTCTTTATGTATTTGGGTGCTCCTTTGTTGGGTGTATATATATTTACAATGTTTATGTCTTCTTGGTGGATTCTTCCCTTGAGTATTATGAAATGACCTTCTGGGTCTCTCTTTATGGCCCCTTTTTTTTAAGTCTACTTTGTGTGATATGAGTATTGCTATGCTGGCTTTTTTTCCCTGTCCATTTGCTTGGAAAATTAGTTTCCAGCCCTTCACTTTCAGTCTGTGTAGGTCTTTGTCCTGAGGTGGGTCTCTTGTAGGCAACATATGTGCGAGTCATGCTTTCTTATCCATTCAGCTATTCTATGTCTTTTGATTGGAGCATTTAATGCCTTTACATTTAAGGTTGTTATTGATAGGTACTATTCATTGCCATTTTCTTACCTGTGTTCCTCTCTCTCTCTTTCCCTTTCTTTCCTTAAAGCAAGCCCTTTAGCATCTCTTGCAGAGCTGGTGTGGTGGAGGTGTATTCTTTTAAACTTCTTTTGTCTGGGAAGCTCCCTATTTGGCCTTCTATTGTGATTGAGAGCCTTGCTGGGTAAAGTAGCCTTGGTTGCAGGCCACTGGTTCTCATTACTTGGAATATTTCTTGTCATTCTCTTCTGGGTTGGAGTGTTTCCATTGAGAAGTCAGCTGTTAGCCTTATTGGGGCTCCCTTGTATGTTACTTCCTGTTTCTCCCTTGTTGCCTTTAAGATTCTCTCTTTGTTTTGAAATTTTGCCATTTTAATTATGATGTGTCTTGAGGTGGGCCTCTTTGGGTTCCTCTTGATTGGGACTCTCTGTGTTTCCTGGATTTGTGTGACTTTTTCCTCTCATCAAATTAGGGAAGTTTTCCATCATTACTTTTTCAGACAAAGTTTCTATCCTTTCCTCTTGTTTTTCTCCTTCTGATATCCCTAATATATTGATATTATTATGTTTCACATTGTCTTGCATTTCCCTTAATCCCTCTTCATTCTTTCTGAGCTTCGTTTCCTTTTCTTGCACTTTATGGGTGTTTTTTTTTCTACCTTGTCCTCCAGCTCTCTGATCCAGTCTTCTGCTTCATTGAGCCTGCTTTTAATTCCTTCTACTGTGTTCTTCACTTCAGAAATTGTATTCTTCATTTCGTCTTGGCCGTTGTTGATAATTTCTATTTTCTTTTTCATGTTGATATAGTTTGCAGTGAGTTCATTGTAGTTTACCTGTAGTTTCTGGTAATTTTCTGTGAGTTCTCTGAGCTTCCTGATAACCACTGCTTTGTACTCCATATCTATATTTGAGTTGCCTGTATTTCATTTAGCATTCTTTCTGAGACTTTCTCCTTTCCTTTCATTTGGGAATTGTTTCTGTGTCTTCCTATTGTTAGTGACACTCTTCTTGTTAGCTTCAGCTTCTAAATATGTTTTGAAGCCCTGGGTTTATGGTGTGAAATTCTATGGTAGAATACTGGTTAGATTCAGGGGTGCCATCTCCTTGATCTCCTGAGCTAATGGTCTCAGGCTGTCGTTTATGTTGGCTCTGTGTTTGTCTTTGGGTTTTGATTGTTAGGTCTTTCTTTGGCGGGTCTTTCCCACCAGCTGGTTAACTGAGGGTCACTGTGCCCACCAGCTCTTGTATTTTGTTTTGCTGGTGTGGGCAGGTTGTGTTGAAGCTGGTTCTTCCATATGTACAAGGTTGAGGATTCTCTCTTGCTCTTGTTCAGTTGTTTGTTGTGGGTAATTTCTCCACTATTTAGATGTATTTCCAGATTGGTCTTGGATTGAAGTTAGTGTGGCTTCCACTCCCTTCTTCACCTTCTTCTGTTGTTATCTGTTGGTGGTTCCTTTGTTTGTGTGTTTCCTCCTCCAGTAGGTATCCTGGTGTTCACTGCTTCCACCTACTGTTTTTTGTGATCCGTTGGAGAGGGAGAGCAAAATGGTTTAAGATAGCAAGAATGTATTCTTTGGTATTTACAGTAGCAGTCCATAGAGAAGAAATAGGAGATCCTTTGCCTATGTATAGTGTTAACTGTGATCTTCCTCCCAACTAGCCACTTTTTACAAAGGGTGGAAAGAAGATAAGACTCTTGTTGGGGAGGGAAGGAATGTGAGTTGGATCTAGAAAGCAGTGAGCTTATGGGAGGTCAGATTCTGAGGTAAGGTGAGAGTAAAGGATAGAAAATAGGTGTAGTGTGTGAAAGAATACAGTTAATCACAACAGTAATAAAGTTCAGGAAACTGTGAAGTGGGCTATGATCTGGGAGGGGTGCTGTGTAGTGTTTACAATTGTTTGGAACAGCTATTATTTACAATAATAATGGAGCAACAATCACATGACAGAATCTATGTGATCTGGATAAGAATAGGAAGTGTAGGACCTAGAGTAGTGTGCTAATGGAACACAAGTAAAGTGAAAGACAGTAAATTAACAATACACTATGAAAGAAAGAACAAGAGAAACCAGTCAAACAGTACAATTTAACCAGCTAAGCAAAGAAGACTAAACAGAGAGAAGAGGAATAGAAAAATACTAATAAAATAAAAGATGGAAGAATAATGAAAAAATAATAATACAGATATGCCTTAACTTGCAGGTTCTCCATAGTAGCAAAGTGAAATTTGTCTCATTGTCTCAGCTGTTGGGATGGCCCCCTCTTTGGGTCCAACTCTGGTCTTTTCACAGTTCCAGTTTTTTTGTTTCCCTTGTGGGAATCTTAAAAAAAAGAGAGAGAAGAAGAAGAAGAAGGAAGGAAGAAGAAATAAAATGGGTAAGAAAGGAAAAAGGAATGGCAAAAGAAAGAAGGAAAGAGAGGAAAATGGAGTTGAAAGATAATAATAATTAAAAAAAGAATTATTTAAAAAACAAAAAAGCCTCTTACTGGCTTCAAACTGGTCAAACCAGTTTTTCTGGTCTTCCTGGCTGCAGTAGGCTGAGGGGCAATTGGTTTCACTTTTCTCCCTTCCTGATCCACTCTCAGTCAGCCTCCAGCCCAGCTCCCCAGCAGCCTCTCATCCCTCATGTTCCACAGGTTCAGGAGCACACTCTCCCCACTCTCCAGGGCCATGAGTGTGGTGCCTCTCCTCAGGGCTTTGGGTGTGGGCGCCAGGACTTCCTTAGAGTGCACTCTTCCCAGTACAGGTATGGGTTCAGGGTCTTCCGCTGAGCACACTCTTCCAGGGTTGTGGGCATGCACACTTGGCCAGAAGGCCTCTGGTCCCTCAGGTCTGGTGCACACTCTTCACAGGGCTACAGGAGTGTGTAGGGCCTTCCATGCCACCTGGGAGCACGGTGTGGCTGGGGCAGGGGCAGGGCAGGGAGGCTGGAGTGGCTGCTGCAGGAGAATTCCCCAAACAGCCACCAAGTGTCTATTTTTTCACTTTTTCTTTTTGAGAAATTCCTCCTGCTCAAGCCTGCCTCTCCATACAGAGGCCTGACCTCTGGCACAGCCCAATTCTCCAACCAGATGGGGGACTATCTGGGTCAAGGCCCATCACAGCCCAACTCCCAACTCTCTCCAGCCAGTGTCCACAGAATCCTTGGGTGCTCACAGCCCCTATGTGTTTGCCACTTAGTCCTTATTCCCCTCTCTGCAACTTCAAGCAACCAGGTCTCTCCTGGTGCTCCTCAATCCTTGTTTGGCAGGGGAGGGAGCCATTGACCTGGGTCTCTCCAAAGAACCCTGTGGCAGAACTGAAGGGCTCCAGGCCTGGGGCTGCAGCTGCCCTGGTTCCTGAGCTGGTCCCAGGGACCTTATTGTCCTGAAGCACTCTCCTTATCATCTGGTTTTTCAATGTCCTCTACAAATTTTGGTCTCCTATCTTCATATATGCTGGGGTACTGTTGGCTGTTTGCTCTATTCCTCCGTAAATCACCTAGGTTTTTCTCCTGTGTGTAGGGGGAAGTGGATTCTGCTCCCTCCTACCTCCCAGCCATCTCCAGCCCTTGCACTTTTGTTTATACCTTTGAAATTAAAGCAGGAGCTTTTAGCTAGAAATATTTCTAAGGCCTCTTCAATCTCTGACATGATGTTGCTCTAGGCTGGAACACTATGCTAGAGCCTCAGAAGAGATGTGGAAAGGAAGCTGGGGGTAAATGTAAGTACCAGAGAGACTTCCTAGTAGGTATAGAGATTATGGCATTAAATTACATCGACCACAGAAACTGTGAGAAACACCAGATTATTGCGCCTGTACTCCTGGCTTTGTGTTTGGAGTGGGATGGTGACAAGGGCTGTTCTAAGAATACTTTCTCTGTCTTTTCTGCACCATCATGGGTAATTAAAAGACTAGTTATCAATGGATTATAGGTGTGTGGTGAGGGGTTCAGAATAGAAGAGAGAGGCAGCTTAGAGGCAACTGTTACTTCACGAAAGACATCGCATAGCAGGAGATCCAAGATCTAGAAAGCAGTGCTTTGTGAATCATTTTGTTTTCCCAGAATTCCTATCACTTCTGGACACAGGTTGCCTCAGCCCAGCCAGCCAGCCAAGCCTTATTTCATAACCTGTGCATTCCCCTAAGAGATTCAGTTTCTGAGTCTAAGAATACAGACACATGAGAAGAACATTCGGTTTTGTTTAATAATATGTAGATAGGATATAATACTCAGAATTTGGTTTCAGGACAGTAAAGATTTACAAATATTTGGTTTTTAATTTAAAAAAAATATTTTATTTATTTATTTTTAGAGAGAGCAGAAGAGAGGGAGAAAGAGAAGGAGAGAAACATCAGTGTGTAGTTGCCTCTCAAGCACCCCCGCCAGGGACCTGCCTCTCGAGCCACGCATGTGTCCTGACTGGGAATTGAATTGGTGACCCTTTTGTTCACAGGCTGGCACTCAATCCACTGAGCCATACCAGCCAGGGCTACAGATATTTGATACAAAAAGTGTTGAGAGCCATTTATGTAGATTATCATAGAAAACAATCATGAGGCCATACTACTATAGCAGTCCTTTCCTCTATAGATTGAGGCTCAGAGGTGGTCTCCACATCCCACACTTTGAAAATATATGCGTGTGTGCACAGACACCAGCAAAGTTTTGATAAACGACCTCAAGTAATCTTTGATTATTACTATTTCATATCACCTTAAGCATAAACAAGAGAAATTGTTGAATAAAACTCTTTCAATTGAGCTATTTCTCTTGCTATTCTAAATCTTCATTTCACTGCTTTTATTGTTTTTTAAAAACTTACTAATTAGGATCTGGCAAAGAGAAGAGAGTCACCCCTATTCTCTGTCAAGACTTTCTAAAATGGTTTGGTGACTCTATTTTTCAGATGCGGAAACTAAGGCCAAGAGGGTTAGGTCCCTGGCCCAGCAGAGAAAAGATGGAGCTGAAATTTGAACCCAAATGTTTAGTTCCTACAGTAGCCTAATAATGATTTTCAGTGCTTCCTACACCCTACCAAGACATGTTGGACACAGAATTGAACTGAGGGAGAACTGAAGGACTAAAAATATAAAGAAAGAGGAATGTTCCCAGTGGTTTTACCTGGGTGAATTCAATCCACCTTTGTTCACATTGGAGATTATCAGTTATATAACTGCCTCCCAGCTAAAGTGATCTCTTCTCTGATGGTATCCATACCCGGAAAACTTGAATCCCAGGGTGTTCGGATTTCTGCCTCACTGATTTCCCAGAATATATTTAGGCAGGGTCTGATGCCTCAGACACAACTCCTCAGCCTAGCACCATGGAGCTGGGAGGGACCTTCACCATGCTTCTGACACTCTGCTTGTTTTGTCTGCTCATCCTCATTGCCTGGAAGCGGATCAGCAAGGGGGGAAAACTGCCTCCAGGTCCCACACCAATACCTTTCCTGGGGAACCTGTTACAAATCCGTACAGATGCCACCTTTCAGTCTCTCATGAAGGTGAGTCTGTCTGCTTTTCTTAGGGCTGGAAGCAACTCATTCTATAGACAAATATATGTATAACCTTCTAACTTCTAAAACACAGACTCTTGGAAACACATACTTTATGAACCTTAGAATTTTGAAATGTCAGATTCTTAGACTCTTGGAAAGACACACACCTAGCACATTGGAACTTAAGACTCTCACAGTCTCAGGACTTTGGACTCACAGTACCTTATATCCTTAAACACAATAACTCTTATAGGCTAATTATCTTAGAACTTTGAGACTGAATGTCATCAAATCTTAGGATTCTAGAAATTTAATATTTCAGAGAGAGAAGAATTGATCTTGGTGTTTATCTCATCCAGATCCATCATTTCACAGATGAGGAAACTAAGGCTTGTGGAGTCATTGGGGAGTCTGGCCTAGGATCACAAGAGTCCAAGATTTATCTGTATCTGTTATTCCCACCTTTGCATTCCTTTGAAATCTCCATGTCCTAAAATCCTTCATTGATCTCTACTCAGTGCTCCAATCAGCCTCGTCCTCTTATGTCTTCTTTCACTCCAAGCTCAGGGAGAAATATGGCCCAGTTTTTACTGTGTACATGGGTCCCCGGCCAGTAGTTGTTTTATGTGGACATGAAGCAGTGAAGGAGGCCCTGGTAGACCAAGCAGAGGAGTTCAGTGGCCGTGGAGAATTGGCTTCAGTAGAGCGAAACTTCCAAGGTCATGGTAAGTAACAACAACAACCAACAACAAAACAAAATGATTACAATGTACTTCCTCTGTCCCAGGTTCTTTGATCAATACTCTACATGAATTATTGCACTGATTCCTTTGAGAGATCTATTAACATCTTACTAATATGGCAAATAAGGAAGCTGAAGGTAAGAAAGGTTAGGTAATATCACACAGTCAGTGGTAGAACCATTCTACTTTGGACCTAACCATCTGACTCTAGAATACCTGCTGCATTAATTTTGTTCTCATTTTTAATGGATTAGTGATACTGTGTACCCACTGAAGTCCTTATAGCCAATCTTTCATCACACACACACACACACACACACCCAACCCATAGGTCTCTGTCTCCTTGATTTAGGTAGATACCTTTCTAGTGTTACATATGCATCCGTCCCTAAATGCCCACACCTTTTAATTCCAAGCAGCCTCACACTATTCTTTTCATATCTCCCTATGCTTTTCCTTCCATTCATCCATTTTCCATGATCCACTTATCCACCAAAAATTCATTCATTAATTAGATTTTCTATACAAATATCTTTCTATCCAATTATCTATGAATCTATCAATTAACTTTCCATTTATCTCTCTATCCATCATTTCATTCACCCATTCATTAACTGTTCCATTATTCATCTATCTATTAATCTTTCTGTCCATAATTCATCCTTCCAACCATTTATCCACCTATCTCCAACCATCCATTAACCCTTCACTCATTCATTAAGTCTTCCATCCATCCATGTATCAATCATTCCTGTCATAAAATCTTTCTCCCTTTTGATAATCCACCAAAATCATTTCATTACATTTCCAAACATTAATTCACCAATCCATGCATATCTGATCATTTCTAAACATTCCTTATTACAGGATAACTCCTTTTGTGTAGGTATATAAGTTGTATAGGTGTGAGGTTCTATATGCATATGTCTAAAGAATCCAAGTGGGCTTTGGCCTGTGTGGCTCTGTTGGTTGGAGCATTGTCCTGTAACCAAAGGGTTATGGGTTCAGTTCCCAGTCAGGGCACATGCCTATATTGTGGGTTCAGTTTTTTGTTTGGGCATGTATAATCCCCAGACTGGGTGCATACAGGAAGCAACCAGTTGATGCTTCTCTCTCGCATCAATGTTTCTCCCTCTCCCTTCCTCTCTCTCTAAAAAGCAATGAAAAAAATGTTCTTGGGTAAGGATTACAAAACCAGAATCCAAGTGGTATGTAGGAAACAGAAGTAGTCTTCTCATTCCAGGGTATTATATATAGCATCTTATCTATACTTCCCCCCACATTCCTATGTATCCATCCCATTCATCCAGTTCCAGGTCTTTATCCTGTAGGAAACCCCTTTGTCTCCTTAACTACTCCTGGCCTGATTCCCTTTCTCCACCTCAGTCCTAGACTGTTTTTGAGGGTCCCACATGTAGGAAACTTTAGTCTCCCCATCAAGCCTGGAGGGCTGGGAGGGGCTTCCTAAGAGCAGAGCCTAGAGCTTTCATAATCTCTCCCCATCCTTGTCTGGCAAAGAGTTGGACACAGGAAGGGGAAGGAGGCAGACGTCTGACACTGAGATTCTGGCAGGTGTAGCTCTGGCTAATGGAGAACGATGGAGGATTCTCCGACGCTTCTCTCTGACCATTCTTCGGGACTTCGGGATGGGAAAGCGCAGCATTGAGGAGCGGATCCAGGAGGAGGCTGGCTTCCTACTAGAGGAATTACGGAAGACCAAGGGTATGGGTGCTTAAAGGGGGAGTATCTACATGGTGACTGGGTGGTGGTAGAGAGCTCAGTCATGAGAAGAAAGGCCTTGGTGTCAGAAAGCTCTGAATGGGAGAGGATGAAAAAGACAAAATTTACTGAGATTTCTAGCCAGGTTCCATATTAAAAGTTAACACGAAGGACCCCTAGAGACCACTTGTCCAGGAACTTTAATCAACAGATCTCAGGGAGTTTGTAAGTTCCTGACATCATATGTGGACTTTGGCAATATGTCAGTGTATGCCTTTTTCTGGTGACAGGACCAAATTTAATTACATGTATACCTAAACACACACACACACACACACACACACACACACACACACACACAATTGTGCTAAAACAATTACATGACATAAAATTTTACCGTCCTCACCATTCTTAAAGGTACTTTTCAGTAGTTTTAAGTATATTCATATTGTTGTGAAATAGAGCTTTAGAAAGTTTTCAGCTCAAGGATCTGAAACTCTATACCCATTTCATTATATTTTTAAAGCAATTCAATCCCCACCCAAAAATAAGATCTGAAACCACTGAGGTCTAGAGAAAAAAGACACAGAGGCTGAGAAAAATGAAGATGAATAGTTAAGAGACAGAAATAGTGATGATTTCTCTAAATCAGAGATTCCTCACTTGGGCTCCATGATACTAAATAGTCTACATAAAGGCTTTGAATGTCCATGTACCCCCAGAAATTATTTGCAAAATTGTATATTTGTGAATATGGGCATTGTTCTTGGAAAATCATCCCTAAACCCACCATCCTGACAAGCATCCTGGTTTACAGATGGCACAGCTGAGGCCAATGGGAAGATTTTCTTAATAGGTTGAATGGAATTATTGACAGAGATAGACAGACTCCAGCTATCCATTTTTGTAAAATGTGTCCCTCACCACAGCTCCTTTCCCAGATCTGTGACTCTCCAGCACAAACACAACTAAATACCAATACCAGAAAGTAATGATTAAATTCCACTAGCTGTTTACTACATGGCAAAGATTGTGTTAAGCATTTTACATGGATAGTTATATTGAATCCTCATGAAGCAGTGAAGTGGTTACTAAACCTATTTGCATATTGGGTACCCACTCAAAACACAAAAATGAAATAACTAAAGCATGCTATTAGATAGTGGATTCAGGACTCATATCCATGACTGAATCATTCCGCACCCCATGTTCCTGATTATTGCCTCCAACATAGACAATTTCCACCATCCAGGTGCCCCCACCGAACCCACTTTCTTCCTGAGCCGCACTGTCTCCAACGTCATCAGTTCCGTTGTCTTTGGGAGCCGCTTTGACTATGAGGACAAGCAGTTCCAGAAGCTGCTGCAGATGATCAACCAGAGCTTCATTGAAATGAGCACACCCTGGGCACAGGTGCCTACCAGACACCTCTCTGTCTACCCCCAAACTCAAATAACTAACTACCTGCCTATCTTGCATAAAAGTCCCCACAATCTTGGGAGGCAAGTATCAATATACCCTGAATCTCCAAGAAGCAAACGGACTCACCTAGTTCTCAGTCCTAGTGCTGGATGTTGAGTCCAGCTATCTAACTCCAGACTCAGCCCAGGCTGGCCTTGGGTGCTCATTGCTGACAAACTCCCTTTGCCTGTTCCCAACAGCTATATGACATGTATTCCGGAATAATGCAATATCTGCCAGGGAGGCACAATCGCATCTACTACTTGGTAGAGGGGCTCAAGGACTTCATTGCCTCTAGGGTCAAGATCAACGAGGAATCCTTTGACCCACAGAACCCTCGAGACTTCATTGACTGCTTCCTCATCAAGATGCACCAGGTATCTCACCCCCTTTCCCCAACCCTGTGTCATCTGCTCAACTCTTATTACCTGTAACTTTTTAACTCATTTGTAGACATGGTAGAGATAAAAAAAAATGTGGCAAGTATTGTTTCTTGTGGTGTACTTTCATTCATAGATGAGATCTAAAAACTGTAAAGGCACAAACTATTAAACTTTTTAAAATGAACTTTGAACATAAAAAACCTTAAGAATATGGAAACTCAAAACCTTACATCTTTCTAATCATGTATAAACTGCCAGAGACAGCTGTAGAAAAGAAGGATGAGTCTTTAGTCTTAGAATTTGAGAAGCTTCGACATATAAAGTTTTTAAACTTAACAAACTTAAAAGCCATAGAAATGTAGAAATTAGAGGCTTAATACTTCTGTATCATAGATTCTTAGAACTATATATTTTAATATAAAATAGCAGCACTAGAAAGTTTAAAACAGGGTTGTCAAATTCATTTTCACCAGGGGCCACATCAGCCTCCCGGGTGCCTTCAAAGGGCTGAATGTAATTTTAGGACTGTATGAATGTAACTACCTTGTAACAGTTAAGCGAGAGCTCAGTGCTGTCACCGGGTAGAAGCAAGGTGTCGAGCCAGATAAAACAAGGTGGAAGGCTGGATTTTGCCCTCTGGCCTTGTGTTTGCCACCTGTGGTTTAAAATGATATACCCTAATGTCATAGAACATTCAAATCTAACAAGACAATTTCTACTTTCTTCTCTTTATACTTTTCTCATTGTTCACTCTACTCCAATCACACTGTCCTCCTCCTGGCTGTTCCTCTAATACACCAGCCTCACCCATGCCTCAGGACCTTTGCTTTGGCTGTTTCTTTTCCCAGATACCCCCTTGGTTTTCCCATCTATTGTGTTTTCACAAAGGCCTACCATATACAAAGGCAAAAATAAGAAGATGAAGACAAAAAAACGTGATTCCATTTCTTTTTTTTTGCTGTCATTTTCAGGATAAAAATAATCCCAACACAGAATTCACCCTCAAGAACTTGGTCCTCACCACTCTCAACCTCTTCTTTGCTGGCACAGAGACTGTGAGCTCTACACTACGCTATGGATTTCTGCTGTTAATGAAGCATCCTGAGGTGGAAGGTGAGTGTTCACTTGAGCTGCTTACCCGACTCCCACTCCCAACAGCAAAGCAGATCTAACCTTGAAACCTTGGAACCCTATGGCCTTAGATTCTTCACACTTCAGAATCTCAGGACACAGAATCTTGGGATCTCAGGCTTAGAAAGCCATTTAATTTAATCTACTTGGTGCCTGTGTTGATTTCCCTATGGCTGCTGTCATCAACTGCCAGAAACTTAGTGGCTTAAAACAACATAAATCTTTTAAATGGTTCTGCAGTTCAGAAGTTCAAATAGGCTTTCACTCAGCCGAACCAAGGTAGAACCTGATTCCTTGACTCTTCTAGGTTCTAGAGCTGTGTTCCTTGCATTCCTGAGCTCATGTTCTTTCCTCTACCTTCAAAGTCAGCAGCAAAGATCTTCAAATCTCTCTTGATTGCATTGTCACATCTCCTTCTCTGACACTGACCTTACTCTTCTTTCTTATACAGCCACTTCTGATTATATTAAGAGTCAACCTTATTAATTATGAATAATCTCCCTATCTCAACATCTTTAATTTGATTATATCTACATAGTCCCTTTTGTCATATAAGGTCACATTGACAGGTTCCAGTGATTAGGAGCTGGATAACTTTCATGTCCATTATTTAGCTGACTATAGTGCCAGAATCAAATAGAGTCCATCCCCAATAAATAGGAATCTGGTCTGCTTAAGTAACTCCAGAAATGAGGAGCTCATTACTTGCTTAAGGAAAATCTCCAATTACAGCCCCTCTTCCTTCTCATGCAGTTCAAAGTAAGCCAATAATTTTTTCTATTACAGATGAAGAGAAAGACTAACTTGTTTCCCCTCAAACTCTTCTAGTCTCTCTTCCACTGTCCATGACATCTTTTGCTAATCTAAGAATTCAGATATGATGAACACTTTCTGTGGACTGGGTCCTAGTTACTTACATACTGGATTTTATGTAAACTTTGCAATTCTAAGAGCTTGTTAGATCATGATATCTACTTTGAAAATGAAGAAAGAGAGTCTCAGAGGTTAAAGTCATTTGCCCCAAGGTTACTCATCCAGGAAGTGCAGAGGGGTGACCGCACTTACAGTGTTCTTAACACTGTCACATAATTGTTGACATGTGCTTCAATCCTGGCCTAGTTATCTATTGTGTCTCTTTCCTGTCTTGTTGAAACTCTGTGTCTGAACACCGAGCTGTAACCAGGACACTGTCTTGCTTATCAGCCTCCCATGGCTCCTTTGTTTTTCTTCAAGGTGAAGACAAAGTGGCCCAAATGTCATTTAGGGCCCTAGGCTTTGTGCCTTCCAATGACCTGATTAGTATTTACTAATCCCACCAACATGTCACATGTTATAAATAAAGAGGCAGTCCAAACACACATGGCCTTCTTCCTCAGGATCTGCAGGTACTTAAGAAACAAACCCAAGACCCAATCCTGTCCCCCCAAAACACATCCTGCATCCTTGTCTGTTATGGTTTTTTGACTTTTCCAGCAAAGATCCATGAAGAGATTGACCAGGTGATTGGACCACATCGGATACCAAGTGTGGATGACCGAGTCAAGATGCCCTACACAGATGCTGTGATCCATGAGATACAGAGAATGACAGATATTGTGCCCCTGGGTGTCCCACATAATGTCATCCGGGACACTCATTTCCGAGGCTACCTTCTGCCCAAGGTGGAGTATACTGTCATTAGAACCCCTTTACCCTCCACTGCACCCCTTTATTAGCTGGTTCCTTATCCCATCCTCCAAAACTGATTTCTCCCAACTGCCTCCATTTTTTACCTCAGGGCACTGACGTGTTCCCCCTCCTTGGCTCAGTTCTCAAAGACCCCAAATACTTCCGCTACCCAGATGCCTTCTATCCCCAACACTTCTTGGATGAGCAGGGTCGCTTCAAGAAGAATGAAGCCTTTGTGCCTTTTTCTTCTGGTAGGTGTCCGTGGTCTGAGTTCCCCCCAGGGACATGCTTGATATGCCCCCCAATCATTGGTCTGTACTGGGTTCAGATCTGAAATGAAAGTTGTGTGGCATTTTAAAGAGTCCTAGATTCCCAGAATCATAGAATATTAGAATCATTGACTCCTATAATTAGAAAAGTAATAGTACTACTATACAGGGGTCTGCAAACTTTTTCTGCTAAAGACCAGATAAAAACCACTTTAGTTTTGGCATTCATATGCTCTCTGTCTGAAATTTGCCATTCCTACTCTTTCTGTCTGAAATATGTCATCTGAATTAGTCATATGCACCATTGTACTACAAAAGTGACCAGTGGCTAGGAAACAGGATGCAACAAACAGTGGGGCCAATAGGGGAGTTACCTCAGCTCTCCTTCTATAAAATGGGGATTAACTTCTCCAAAACACTGGAAGAGTAACTGAAACCATTTAAGGGTGTGCTTTTGGTATTTCCCCCCACTCAACAGTGTCTGGAACCAACTAGGCTTTTACTAAACATTTAAAAAATTGAAATAAGCAGAATACTTCCTATTTGAGTATCCTTTACAAGCATTCCATCTTGGAGTCTGATGGCATCCAAGCCATCAGACAAGTAGCTGCTACATGTTGAGTGACAGATGCTAGCTGAGCACTAACTCTAGAAACCCACTGAATCTTTATAATAACCCCATAAAGTGGGTGCTATCATGACCCCAGAGAGGCTGAGGAAGTAGATGAGACTCAGGAGGTGGTGGGGGTCAGAAGGCTCCCCATGACTCTGCTCTCACAGTGCAAGTGTGACTGACCCTCCTCTCTTCCAATGTGCTCACAGGAAAGCGCATCTGCCTGGGCGAGGCCATGGCCCGCATGGAACTCTTCCTCTACTTCACCTCCATCCTTCAGAATTTCTCCCTGCGCCCACTGGTGCCACCTGCTGACATCGATATCACCCCCAAGATCTCAGGCTTTGGCAACATCCCCCCAACCTATGAGCTCTGCCTGATGGCCCGCTGAGTGCCCCCTATTGTGCCCAGAAGGAACCATCAGGGAACAGACTCTACCTGAGTGCAGGGACAGCCCCCTCATCTTCTCAAATGATCTCAACAACCCTAAGAGAAAGTACTATTGCTACTCTCATGGGGCCACAGGCTAGCGAGGCTCACCTAAAAATACAAACTTGCATATCTTCCATATCTGATAGAAAAGCCTGTCCAATATTCAGCAAGAGCGTGTGGAGTTTTCCTTCACTTGATCACCTCTGGCTAGGTTTATGTTTGTACAAGATTCTAATTGTAGATCCCCTGTCTTTATGATGTTCCTTTGTTTTAGTTCTGATCATAACCTCAATATAGATCACATCCCCTTTCTTGATCCTTATATCCACCACTTCCCAAAAAAGGCATCAAGAGTTCAGTACTGTTGAGTGTGGCATGTTTATTCTATTGTGTGTGTGGCATCAACAGGACACTGCAAACAACTTAAAGTGGCTTTTTTTTTACTACCTTGTTATTAAGTATCTTTTTTTCCAGCTCACCACCAGAGATTTCCTACTGGTTGAGCCACCCTTGTAATACCCCAGCTTCAACCATCTTGTTGGCTCATTATCTCTGCCACTCAATCATCTCTTCTTTCTTTTCTTCACATTTTTTTAAAGATTGTATTTATTTATTTTTAGAGAGGGGAAGGGAGGGAGAAAGAGAGGGGGGAGAAACATCAATGTGTGGTTAGTTCTCATGTGCCCCCTACTGGGGACCTGGTCTGAACTCAGGCATGTGCCCTGACTGGGAATCAAATCAGCAACCCTTTGGTTTGAAGGCCAGCACACAATGCACTGAGCCACACCAGCCAGGACATCATCTCTTCTTTCTAAACCCGCTTCCCTGTTCTTATTATAACTTCCAATTCCAAATACTCTCCAATCCGTTTTTGAGAAATAGTTAAATTGCCTATAGCTCCCATTTCTAAACTCCACCAACTTGATCAGTGATGAAAGTTTTCTTTTATAATTCGTTTTATTCAACCAATATTCATTATATATCCAATGTGGGCCAGCACATTGTTCAGGTACTTAGGAACCACGAGTGAACAAAATGGACAAGATTCTTGCCCTCATGGAGCTTACTTTCTAGTTGAGAAGGTAGCATATTAAGAATAAACATAATAAATAAACAAATGACATGTTAGAAAAGCAAACTAGGGAAGTGGGATATGGAATTCCAGGATTAGACTTTTAAATCAGTGGTCATGGGTGGTTTCCTAAGGCAATGTTGAGCAAGCCAGACAGATACCTGAAAGTGAGTATTCCTGGCAGAACAAGTTTTAAAAAGCTGAGCCTAAGAAGGCTGTGTGTGCATGAATCTAGAAGGATGCACATGTGGCTGGAGTAGAGGAGTAAGAATGTCTGTATGAGTAAAGGAGAGGAGGGTAGAGAGTTAAAGTGCCAGATTGAATGAGGACTTGAGTGAGATAGAGAGGCTTTAGGGGGGTGCGCATAGGTGTCATGAGTGACATTATCTGAAATGTTTTAAATGACTAACTTTAGCTGTTGTATAATGAATACACTGAAGGAAGGGGTGAGGACAAAAGCAAGAAGCAATTAGGAGGCTACTACAATGTTCCTAACATAAAATAGCTTTGGCTATTTTAAGCTGTAAAGGATGTTGGCTATTTGAAAGAGAATGGCTAGCTCACAAAATCAATGTGAAGTCAAGCTAAAAATAAGAGTAGGAAAGAAAAAAGAGGCAGTGCCAGAAGGATGTCAGCCAATATAGTGGCCAGAACCATTAGCCAAGGGCAGCTGCTGCCATTGCTACCCCCTCCACACACATTCAGGGCCCTGAACACCACTGCCAGGGGACACTAGACCCATTGCCACTGCTGTAGACAACTCCTGATTGTATTTTTGTCACTTCTTCAAACAATATTCATAGTTCCTAGAAGGATGATCTAGATAGCCAAACCATTGTCAGACATTGAAGCCTTAGGTTTCAGGGTGTGCTGGAAAAAGTTTAATGGTCCCTAAGATTTAATGGCCCCTTCAACTTCCGTGGTAGGAAACAAAGACTTTCCACTTATGAAGTCACACAATAGGCATTTTCCAAAATTAGAAGAGAGTTTTGAGACCAAGAATGTAATAAACATCAAATCCCATGATGCTTGTTATGTGAATTGGGTCCCCTGGGAAGTAGAGGCTTAGATAGAGTTAGGAATGCATAATTTTATTGGGGGTAATGTATGTTAAAGACAAAAGAGGAAGGAAGCAGAATGGGTCAAGAAAAGTGTTCAGACTGAGATGCAGATTTGACACCCATGAGAGGAAAGAAGAGAAGAAGCAGAAATGGGCAGGAGAGACTCAGACCACCATGCAGAGTTGCAATTTATCTAACGATACCTCTGAAGTCAAGATTGCTGTTAGGGGTATCTCATGTTGGGCAAGAGGTGGTCATGCATCAATCCCAGCTGTTCTCAGTTGCTGACAGGGCTTCCTTGGAAGAGCATGGACTCTGCTCCAAGTTGAAGTGGATCCTGAAGATACTGTAGCTGGAGGCTGTCAGTTCACTGCACTCCTTGCAGCTGAATGGCAAGTTCCTTCTTGAAGGAAAATCTCAGTGCCACCACTCTGTGCCCACCACTGACAAATGCAGAAATGCACATCATTAAAGCCTTGGTGCTCCTTCCATAAGTATTGCATTTCAGAGCTACGAATACCCTTATAAGAGTACAGACTATCAACTAATATATGTTGGCATCAATTCAGTGTCTACAGAAATACCCAATTTGGGGTGCAATGAAGAAGAAAACTTTATTTAGTGCAAACAGCTTAACTGTGATACAATATAACTCTGGAACTGCATATATGCGAGGCAGCTCTTAGGTGAGGAAACCCTCAGGTGAGGGAAACCTTGGAGGAGAAGCTCCTCTCTGGCCAGAAAGCTCTGCTCCACTTGTCTGCTCCTGCTCTGCTCCACCTACTCTCTTCTGTACCACTCTGTTCTGGTGGAAAGTCCTTGGTGTTTCAGCTCCAGCCAGAAAAATGCAAGCTACAGTCTTCTGTGAAGAAGGAAAGTGTGCTTTCCAAGCCAGAGGGAGCTGACTTACACAGACAGAAGTTTCTGCCCATGGTCTCAGATTGGTTTGCCTTTATGTAAATGAGAAGTCCCCAGAAAGCACTCTCTTGATTGGTCAAAATGGAGCTGGTCTGATTGCTCAGTGAAGATGCTAATGGCAACATAGCTGTACAGCTCCAATTGGATGGGAAAAGTCTTAGTGCTATTGGTTGAAATATGATTCCAGCAACTCCTTTATTGTGTTGAAACCAGAGAGCAGGAACACACTGAAGGCATGTGGTTCAGTGTGGGAGGCAGGTAGTTCAATGAATGGTGTCCTTAATATGCAGCTGGTATGAAATGCAGCCATAGCAATGGCTGCATTGCTATGGCTGCTAGGTTCTGTAAATCTGAGCCCAGTTAGACACCCAAAGCCCTGCTTGATAGCTATCTTCTTTCTTCAAGTCAACAAGTCAAATGGTTATCAAATGTTTAGCTGTGAAAATCTTTTTCAAAATATCTTATGTATAAGTCAAATATATGAAACAAGGGGGCTAAATGCTGACCTTTCTCTCTAAGTAAAGCATGGAGGAGCTCTAGACCCTCAAAAAAAGTGTCACTTTCCTTGATAAAAGCCCACTAGAAAGGTCCTAGAAATTCTGAGGATTAGAAGGCATTGTAGTCATTCAACACACACCTCTTTTCTATGTGAAGAACTTTGGAACAACCTGATAATGTCACAGTGACCAGGCTAGGTTCATCCACTGACCACATAGGGCTCACAGTCCAGCAAAGAAGACTGACCCATCTCTGGACAGTGAGAGCCCAGAGACTTCAGACTTCTGGTGGAAGCATGGACTAGAGTATTGAAAGCTATAATGGGAAAAGAGGTGCCCAATTGGGTTGGGGCAACACCAGGTGGTAAGAGACAGTTTTGAGAGAGTTGATATTCCTTTTATTTTCTGAAAGTAATTTGTTTTACTGGAGTAAGTTCTTCTCAAAAAGTAGGTGAATTAATTGTCTTTATACTGTTATTGCTAGGAAGAGCCAAAAAGGTCATGAGTCAGAGAGTGTATTTTCTTTACTATGTTTTTTTTATATTTTACCATAGTTTTATTGAGATAAATTCAAATATCTAAAATTTACCCAGTTAGAAAGTACACTTAAATGGTTTTTGGCATATTCATAGTTGGGTGCAACAATCACCATCATCAATTTTAGGACCTTTTCATTTTATCAAAAATAAAAATAAAAGCTTCTAAATATCTCTCCCCTACACTTTCACCTCATTCCCTGCCCTAAGCAACAAGTAATCTCTTTCTGTCTATATAGATTCTCTATTCTTGATTTTCATATGAATGGAATCATATAACACATGGTCTTTGTGACTGGCTTGTTTAACCTAACACAATATTTTCAAGGTTCATGCTAATGGTACTATGTATAAAATAGTCACCCCGTAACCATAGAGGATACATTCCAAGAACCCCACTGGATGCCTGAAAGTGCATGAAGAACCAAACCCTATATATACTATGTTTTTTCTATACATACATCCATCCCTAAGTTAAAGTTTGATTTATACATTAGGCACAGTAAGAAATTAACAGCAGTAACTAATAATAAAACTGAACAATTATGACAACATAAATGAAAGTTATATAAATGGCTTTGGGGCCATTATTAAGTAAAATATGGGTTACATGACCACCAGCTCTGTGACACTGTGACTGTTGATTTGGTAACTTTGACAAATACTAAGTGACTAATGGGCAGGCAGCACGTATACAACATGGATACACCGGACAAAGGGATAATTAATGTCCCAGAAAGGATGGAATTAGATGGTGCAAGATTTCACAAGCTACTCAAGAACAGCACACAATTTAAAGTGCATGGGTTGTTTAATTTTAGAAATTATCATTTAATATCTTGGGACCATGGTTAAGCACAGGTAACTAAAACACAGAAATTAAAACTGCGAATAAGAAGGGATTACTGTACCTTCATTCCTTTTTATGACTGAATAAAATTCCAGTGTATGAATATACCAGGTTATTTTATCAACTCATCTGAGGATGGATGTATCAGTTTTCAGGGCACCAAACTATCACAAATGGGGTTGCTTAAGAAAGCAACACAAACTTTTCCATGGGGCACAACTCGGCTCAGTGAAGTTCAAGGTTCTAACTTAAGGGCTGATTATTGAAAGGCAGAATTGTGGTGGGGTGAAAATGGAGACAACTGTACTTGAACAGAAATCCACCCCCCCCCCAAAAAAAATAAATAAAAAGGCAGAATTGTGGTGCTTGAAAGAAATTTTCAAAGTAGACAAAGTATATTTGTCACATTGGTACATGTGTCCATTTACATGTACAGAATAGAGGTTTTTGCTTCCTTAGTCCTTTTCATGGTGGTAGCAGGAGTGAATTTTAAAAAGGTGACAAATATCTATAGGAACATATATATGTTCCTCTTTGAGAATTTCCATAGAGTTCAACAGCATTATTTAAAGTATTTTTTTTTTTTTTGCATCAACCAGAAAGCTCTCCTGACTGGAATCTGGGGGTGAAGGAGCCTTGTGTTCTTGTGTAGAAGTCTGGAGTGGAGTCTGTCTTACTGAGTCAGGAAGTGTTAGGAAGAAATCAGTCAAGACTCAAATTCCACCCACTCCAGACTTTCTTGCAGAATTTTTTGTTAATTATCTTGAATACATGTTATTTATTTCATTTGTTGTTTGCTCTTAGGATCATTTGCATTGGTTTAAATTGTTATTTAAAATTCCCTTCACACAAAAAAACTATGGTACATTACACCAGGAATGTCAAACTCATTTTCACCGAGGGCCACATCAGCCTCATGGTTGCCCTCAAAGGGCCAAAATAATTTTAGGACTGTATAAATGTAACTACTCCTTAACTGTTAAAAAATTGAAATTACATTGGGCCCTTTGAAGGCAACCATAAGGCTGATGTGGCTCCCAGTGAAAATGAGTTTGACACCCCTGATTCACACAATGGAATACCATGTGGCAGAAAGACAGAAGGAACTCCTACTCTTCACAACAGCATGAATGAATCTGGAAAACATTATGCTAAGTGAAATGAGCCAGGCCATGAAAGACAAATACCATATGATCTCACCTATAAGTGGAACCTAATCAACACAATAGAGAAACAAGCAAAATATAACTGGAGACATTGATATAGAGAACAAAGTGACAGAAACCAGAGGGGAGTGGGGAGGGGATAACAGAAGAAAAAGGGGAAGGGTCATCAAGGAACACGTATGAAGGACACATGGACAAAGCCAAAGGAGGGTAGGATTGAGGGTGGGGTGTGAGGGAGTGGTGGGGAAAAAATGGAGACAACTGGACTTGAACAATAATAAAAAAATATTTAGCCCTGACTGGTGTGGCTCAGTGGATTGAGCACCAGACTGCAAAGCAAAGGGTCTCTGGTTCAATTCCCAGTCAGGGCACATGCCTGGGTTGGAAGCCCAGTCCTGAGTAGGGGGCATACAAGAGGCAACCACATATTGATGTTTCGCCCCGCCTCTTTCTCCCTCCCTTTCCTTCCCTTTAAAAATAAATACATAAATTTAAAAAAATATTTTTAAAAAATACACAAAATTCCCTTGACAAATTATAGCAATTTCCTTGATAAACTAGCTAACCAAATAATCCCTTATACACATATTAATATTTCTCTGCAAATATTACACACAGTATAGCCTCAACCACTTCTACTAACCTTTAGCCAGTGTAACCCAATTTTGGCTTAGTGGAAGAAGCAGAAAACCTTAAATGTCAAGTGTTCCTGCCCATAGGTATACTTTACATATTACTTTTTAAATTATAATATGGAAAAAAGGACATGTGTAGTGACATCATCCAGTGGCAGTTGTTTGTGCTATATCTTGTTAATCTAGCACCACTCTAAAATATGTAAGTTTAATCAACAAACATAAATTAAAATTATGTTTACTGACTTAGTAACCAGTCTTTTGTGTATTTGCTCTTAATTTTAAATTGTCTAGATATCCAAAAATTAATTATAAATTAGCTCCTCTCAATTTAGTACTATTCTAAACTCTTAAAATTAACTAAATCTGACAACAGCATTGAAAAATTGAGTTCTTATGACTATAGCATTTTAAGAATGTAATTTTTTATTAAAGACATTATTTACAAGCCCTGGCCAGGTTGCTCAGTGGGTTGGAGCGTCATCTTCTACACCAAAAAGTTGCGGGTTCAATTCTGCATCAGGACACGTGCCTAGATTGCAGGTTTGATTCCTGGTCCGGACATGTAGGGAGGCCACTGATCAATGTTTCTCACTCCTCTCTCTCTTTCTCTCTCTCTCACCTCTCTTTCTAAAGTTAATAAATATATCCTCAGGTGAAGATTAAAAACAGACATTAGTTACAATAATTTGATTGAGTTAAACACATGATTTTGTAATCTTAATGCAGTGATGATAGTTATTCTGACCTTAAAAAAAAAAAAAGAAAAAAATAAGGGTATTCAAAATAACTAGGCTATGCATAAGATAATAAAACAAGAACATAAACAGACTAGATTATTATGCCAGCATTATTTTTACATAGTGGTAAAAGCAAAGACCTAGAAGTGTTTTACAAAAAAACAAACAAACTATTCAATCAGTCAGAATAATATCTACTAGGAATATTACCAGAAGTTTTTATTGATCAATTATATACTAAATATTTAAAATTTATACTTGCTTAATAGTAATTTTTGGTGCATTATAATCTTAAAGCCTAGTAATCAAAGTCATTAATTAAACTGATAGTTAATAACATTTTTGCTTTTTTCCCAATATACAGCTTTTTCAAAAAATATGGAGCTAACATTTTAAAAATATATAAAGTTAAAATGCATAAATCCTTTATTTTCTGTATTTTTAACTTTACACATGTACTTAATATATTGACATTGTTTTTTAAAAGTCTATTGGAATATTGTCTCCACTCCATTAAACTTTAAGAGAGTTTATAATTAGATTAATTCTCTCCTTGAGGCAGACAGCATATGCCAGTTTGTTTCAAAATACTTTATATTTATAAAAGGGAAATTGTACCAACTCTTGTGCAAACTATAGGAATCATATGTGGTAAAGGTGAAAAATTCACAGTAGAAACTATGGTAGATTGATGGCAAGATGATTGCAAACTGTTTGTCCTCACCTCCCACGTTCATACTCTGGGAAATGAGACTGTGTAGTTCTTCTCAGAAAACTGTAGACTCTTTCTTAACCCCTTCAGTCAGGGACGTCCTTGTCACTTATTTTGGCCCATGGACAGTAGCAAAGGCACTGCAGGTAGAGATCGGAAAAGTGCTCCTGCATGGGATTTGCTTCTCTGCGACTTTCCCAGCAACAAATGAACAAGCTCAGCCACATGGAGAATAACCAAGACATCCCAGCCAATTGCCAATCAGCTAACTCAGTGACCAGCAGTAACACATGAATGAGCCCCAACCAACATTAGCCAAGACTGAGAAACTACTCAGCCGAGCCCAATCTAAATTTCCAGCACACCCCAAATGTGTAAGCTATATATAGGAATGTTTGTTGTTCAGACCACTGTGTTTTAGAATGCTTTGCAGCAAAGTTAAGTAATAGAGAGATAGAGGCTGTAGTTTCTATAAAAGCATTGATTAGTTAATAAAAACAATCATATAAATTAAGAAGCCTTAGATATTTTAGCAAAGTAACTTGAAAATCTCAGCAATTTTGCGATTACCTTCTGAACTTGCCAGGATACTCAATCTCTCTCTCTCTCTCTCCTTTAACTGTCTGCCTCTCTTTAGCTTATATTAACCCTTACCAAACAATGATATTTTCCTTTTTATTATTTGAAAAAATTTGAAGTGACAGTAATTTTGAAAGTGTTAAATCATTTACAGAAACCAGTAAGCAATGGCTATTTTATGCTAAATATGTGGTGTTCATTTCATTAACTGTTTGGTTCTTTTGCTAGGCAGGGGACCTGGCCTGAGCTGGTCTGCTTAAGGCCAGTGTGTGTGGGTTCTTGACTTCATGCAGGAAAGATCTCAGAACATGAGTCCAGGTGACTTTGAAGGTACATTTATTAAAGCTGGGGACAGTGAAACAAGGAAAGGCCTACCGTAGAAGAAGCGAGAGGAGAGACCTAGGCTGGGGCTTCTTCATCTCACTGGCAAGTCAGGGAAAAGGAGGCCTTGAAGACAGGTTTAGGGGGTTAGTTCAGGATGAGCTGTTACTGCCCCTTGTAACCCTGGTTTCGAGTCTCACGAGGTCCGGTAGAGTTTAGGAGATGCACACCTGAGAAGGAAGAAGAGGGGGAAGAGAAAAGTGCAGGCATGCTCCTGGGAGTGAGCACTGGGTTCTTGGAGGGTTTTTAAAGTCTAGAAGTTTGGGGAGGTCTTAGGGGACATCTCAATAGAATATTCATCAGCTTTTCTATGACCTTTCAGGGTCATGGTCTCTGCTGATTGGTCAGCCCAGGGTTAGAGGGTCATTAGTCTTTGCAGCTGGTCTTGGTGCCACCCATCTGGTTTTGCTGCTTCCCAGGACCTGGAGCTGAAATACAATTGAGGCTTAGATGTTGTCTCTGGGGAGGTGACCTTCTGTATCTGGCAGTAAATTGCTTGGCCAGTTTGTTCAGCTCTCTGCCTCAGTGTCCTGATTCCACGTGACAAGGAGTTTCCATAGCTTCTTAGTACCCTGCCTCAGTTCCATAATGATGAAACATGAACATAATACCAGCATTCCAAGAGAAGGAAATTCTAAGTTTTAGGGAACCCAAATGGGTGAAGACCACAAACACAAAAATATAGGGTATCTTACCAATCATAAAAAAAATTCCAAAAACTTTTCAACCCCACAGTCTCAAATGCCAAGAAATATCAGATCCTCAGAGATGCAAAGATGAACAGAAAAAAGTGTCGTCAACAGGAACCAGATTCTATATTCCCTGTCCACTGCCACCTGGTGGCCAGTCCATAGAATGAAAGTTCAGACTCCACCTTGGCCACTGCCTGCATGGACAAAAATTAACCTTGAGCAATCAGTACAGGCCCAGCCCTAGAATCGACCTTAGCCAGGAGCCAGGTTTGGCATTGAAGATCAAAGGAGCTCAAGCACCACATGAGATTTACCAAGGCAGCCAATGGAAGCCGAGCTGGGTGACTGAGGTCCAGGCCCTGGTGGCATGAACTCTGGGGCTGTATTTTCTGTTGTTACAATGGAAGAACTCAAAGGGGTTGGTAGAACCACGGTATAATTCCAAAGAGAAATTCACAGGCTTTGGTTAATTCTTAGCATATTAATTCCTTAAATCACAGAAAACCAAAAATGGATTGATTTTATAGAATAAAGGCCAAAAGGGGCATTTATATAACAGAAATAAAACAGGGAGAAGGAAAAACCATGAACTTTGATTTCCTTTCCTTGGATGGGCAGCTGAGGAACTGGCAAATACTTTATTTAGCTGAATGGTAATCAACTAAATAAAATTCAGTTCTTCATGGACTCTGCAGAAAACTCTGAGAATTTAAGCACATAGTGTGTGAAAGGCTGGCTCATCAAAAACCAAACAAGCAAGCAAAATATAACCAGAGACAGTGAAATTAAAAACACACTGACAGTAACCAGAAAGGAGGTGCAGGGATAGTGGGGGAAAAAGAGGAAAGTGTTTTCAGGAACAACTATAAAGGACACATGGACAAAACCAAAGGGCAGTAGGATCAAGTGTGGGAGGTGGGAGTGGCTGGGGGGGGCGAGGTGGGGGAGTGTGTCGGGGGAGGGTGGAAATGGAGTCAACTGTAGTTGAACAGCAATAAAAAATATTTAAAATAAAAGAAACAAACAAAAAAGGCTCGCTCTTTATAATGCTTGTGGCTGTCCTCACCACCTCCAGGCCAGGGTTTAGCACTCCCCTTATCAGAATCTCACACTGTCTTCCACTACACATCAGTGCTGTATCTCTTCCCAAACTTTGTAAATTCAGTGGGGGAAAAAAGATGGCTCAGTACTGTTCAAATTTTAATTTCCTTACTTACTAAAGAGCTGGACTTTTGTGTGCTTATTTATTCTTTGCAATTCCACTTTCCTGAGATGTCAAATCATTTCTTTGACCTTCTTTACCTACTCTATTTCTGAACTTCTCTCATTGACACTCTAAGCTTGTCATACAAGGAAGATGTTGAGCCTTATTTATAATGTTGGCTGAAGACAGTCACCTGATACACTGATTCTTGCTTCTGAATCCAATTTTTTAAACCAAGGAAATTACTTCTTATAAAATCAAGTGCTTTCCTATTTTTCTTTGGCAATTTGATTTATTACCTCTACTGTCTGAAAGACCTCATCCTCCACACAAATCTTTTAATCCAGCAATTATAGTTTGAGGAAGTGTCCAAAAAGGAATGATAAAGACAATCATTCCAGCATTGCTTTTAAAGTCAGAAAGGAGGGGGAAGTAATCTAAATGTATATCGATAAAAGTCTAGTATATCCCACACCATGAGACCCTTTAAAATATCAAAAATCTGAACTAAGCCACATGTAAACATATAATAATTACATGCAAAACATTTACATTCCATAACTATCTTTTAGAAATATTTGGAGTCGGAGGCAGGGGACCCCACACCCACCCACTCATCCACCTACCCATTCCCTGTGTGGCCTTCTCCCCCCCTACGCGGAGCCAGCAAAGTTGATAAACAGCCAGGACAGCAGTATTTTGCCTTTGAATACCTGCGCCCAGTTCCAGGGCCTCTGTGGCCCTACTGATGCCCCCATCCACTGTCGAGGTCCTGGGTGGGCAGGGGGGCAGCAGGGATCCTTCTTTCTCAGCTGTAATATATAAGAATGAGAAGCTCCCTGTTAACCAGGACCTCCTTGTGAACGATGGGAGACCTCTCATCATCCACTTCCAATATGACGTCACTGAGGTTGTTACAGAACAAACAAGGGGGGGGCCTGAGACAATATACTATTATTGAAAGAAGGCCCTGGGTCCGTTATGTCCGCCGCCAGAGGAAAGACATCTCTCAATGCCAGAGATTCGTGAAAAGGAAAGGAAATGTTTATTTAATGCTATACAGACTTCAAGTAGTGACCTAATAATGTCTTTATCAAAAATCCTGAAGTCCCTAAAAACACCCACAAACACACAGTCCTTCCTTCCTTCCCCCTTTGCCCAGTCCAGAATACCGTATCTCAGGAAAGGAAATAGAAGTCCATGGCTCAGGCAGTCCTCTGGTTCTTCCTAGTTAATACTCCATCTCGACTGGGAGACCTCCCTGGGTTCCCAGCACCCTCGGCTGAGTCACCAGGATCTCTGCTAAAACCAGGTGGTGGTTCCCCCTTCTAAAGCTGGAGGGGTCCCCACTCTGGCACAGGCACGTGGTCCTCTCTCCCAGGGCCACGGGAGTCTCCACTCTGTCAAGGCCGCGTGGTTCTCCTCCTCAGGGCTGCGGGAAGGGGACAGTCCCCACTCTGCCAAAGCCGCGTGGTTCTCTTCTCTCAGGGCTGCGCATGGCTCTCCTTCCTAAGGCAGCATGGTTCTCCTTCTCTCAGGGCTGCACGTGGCTCTCCTTCCTAAAGCAGCATGGTTCTCTTTCTCAGGGATGCGGGAGTCTCCACTCTGCTAAAGACGCATGGTTCTCCTCCTCAGGGCTGCGGGAAGGGGAGAGTCCCCACTCTGACAAAGCCACGTGGTTCTCTCTCTCTCAGGGCTGCATGGATCTCCCTCTCAGGGCTGCGCTTGGCTCTCCTTCCTAAAGCAGCACGGTTCTCCCTCTCAGGGCTGCACATGGCTCTCCTTCTCAGGGCACCATGGTTCTCTCTTTAATGGCCGCGAAGTCTGGCTTTTAAATCCCCGCGGCCAATCTTCCTCTGCAGCCTCATTTCCGACTCCTCCCACACTCGGCTTCACATGCCAGAACTCGTATCCTTCCAGGTTTACTGGGCTGCCATCATGAGTCTGGGCAGGTGTGGCCCCATGTCCTGGAGCCAATCTTCTCCGAGCTCCCACGCAGTTGCTGCAGCTTGGGGGATCTGCCCCCAGTCACATCTTGGTGGGGAAGTTACTTCCATTCCCCTGGCTCAGGGCATGGCCACAGCTATTTAACATATCTAAGCGACCAGCCAAAGGCTATAGATATGTTAAATGACCACACCAGAGGGTAGCTGCAAGGCTGTTGCTATGCAAAACAGATCTCAATGGCCCTGCTCCATTTGTCCCTTCCCCCAACCCACACCCTGGGTGGGGGGGGTGGAGACATCTTAAAATCTCCTGGACACCTTAAGTTCTGGACCCCATTTCAAATGCCCATTTGGGGTCCCCCCTCTTGGCTGCACCCTGTAACAAGGTGACGGTCTCTTCCTGGCATGTAGTTCTGTCCAACCAAAGCCTGTTTGTAGAAATGCCAGATGGATCATTAGCTGATGGGAGCATAGAAGGATTGCTAGTGCTGCTTAAGTTTGCTGATGCACTGATTGTACCTCGAGGCCATTCCCGTGTCCCTTCTCAGCCAGATGTGATGTTCATGGTTTACCCCCTGCACCAGAACTTGCCTGATGAGGACTAATGGTCAGAGGATGCTTTGCCCAAGAGCCACAAAGAGTTAAGAGGGCAAGTTAGGCAGCCTTGGGACAGAGTTGGGGGCTCCTTGCTGTCCAGGGAAGGAGGCTGAGGGGCTCAAGGTAAGGACTGCCTATTGTGTTTTTGGAGTTGACTGGCTGAAATTGTTTTCCATAGAGAACAGTAGAAACATATTATTCACATGTAATCGCCAATAGTAAATATTTATGAACTGGCAGTAGAAACTTTTTAAACTCCGTTGTGTGATGTGTAGGGGAGGACATTGCCTGCAGGAGGAGGGGCTGTCTGGGTCAAGGGCAAAGTCTGGAGGGCCCATGGCAGCACTGTCGGGGCCCAGGCTCCCTAGCTGTTGTGGTTTGTCTTTTGGTTTTTAAGATTTGTTTATTTTCTTTCCTTGCTTCCTATCACCCTAGGGGTTCCTGTGTATCAGCTTTTTAGCCCCTGTGCAGCAGTGTCCTTGAGTTGTTTTCTGACAAGCCACCTGGGCTTCTCTCTGTGCATGGTGTCTGGCCTGGAGAAAACCGGTCTGATGCCCTCCTTCTGTAGAGCTTAGTGTTGTTCTGGCATTTGGTTAAGTTAGAGTAATCTGTTTAATGTTGTCAGTGCATTTTTATAACATTTTCTTTAATTTTAATTGTTGTTCAAGTGCATTTTTAATAGGGGCATTGAAGTTCACTTCCACCACCAGGGCTTTTTTGAGGGTGTCTGGAACTTAAAAAGCACAATCCAAGCCCTGGCTGGCATAGCTCAGTGGATTGAGCGTGGGCTGTGAACCAAAGTGTCATAGGTTTGATTCCCAGTCAGGGTACATACCTGGGTTGCAGGCCATGACCCCCAGCAACCGCACATTGATGTTTCTCTCTCTCTTTATCTCCCTCCCTTCCCTCTCTAAAAATAAATAAGTAAAATAAAAACAAAAAACAAAAACCAAAAAAAACAATTCAAATTCCAATTATCAGCTCACAACCAGTTTTTGCTCCTGGCTACAGCCCCAGCTTGTATCCTTCCTAGGGTCGCAAAGGTCAGAGAGGAAGAGGAATAGCAACTCAGGGCCTGGGGGCAAAGGGAGGCAGAGGGGATTAGCTGGGTGCCTCTGCCTAGCTGAGTATAGTGCTAACAGCACACACCCTCAACCCACCCCTTTAGCAGGTTCTGAATAGTGCCTGAGACCCTGCTTCACAGGGCCTAAAAGGGACTGGGGCTGTAGAAGTGGCCTGTCCTTTTCTGTTTTCAAGGAACAGCTTGTCCTAAGGAGGGAAGAAGGGAGAGAGATCTATCTAGTCTGGGTGAGGGGGGTGGGAGTGTCAGGGAGGCAAGTGTGTTGTGTTACTGGGTCAGTAAACTGATTTAAAGTTAAAAAAATATTTGGACAATGATGATTAAAGATGCTATCTTTCTAACTAGGCCCTAAATAAAACAACCGGCATTTTTCTTTCAATAAGAGAGAGATTGCAAACTCCTTAAGGAAGACTTTAGTAAAATCTTTTAACAAAGTCCTTTAATTTTCTATTAATATGATATTAAGTAAAAATCAGAATTATGGGCACAGGTTTCTTGGCTCTATGCTACTGAGGTTTCTTTCTTCTGTTTCAAGGATCTGGATCATAGAGACCCCACTCTATGTAGGAAGGGATTGCAATACAGTTTCTTGTCACAAGGAGAGGAGTGAATAACAACTTTAATGCTCTCAAGGATAAGGCATCAAAACTCCCTCACTAGCCACTGAAATAAATGTCTTTAATCACACCCAATTATAAATTTTCCTGTCCCTATAAATTTTCCTGTCCCAGTTATAAATTTTCCTGTTCCATTTGTGGGTGGATAGAGGCGATGCTCCTTCTTTCTTCTAGGCCTGCACAATCTAGCCCAGAAGACACTAGTTATATTGATAGGGGCTTAAGACTTGGGAAAATTTAGCTTAAGGTAAATAGTCATAAATCTAGCAAGTAATGTGTATGTTAAGTTTTTGTTTCAGTAACTACAGATAAGGCCCACCCTGGTGCCTGAGAATAAGCAGTTGACCATCTGGGGCACTGGCTAGAGGTTACCTTGCTTGGAGACATCCGTACCAGGAAGAAGCAAGCAACTATCCTTCCCCCCTTGGAGGCAACTGTTGAATTTCAAAGGCTTTTGCTGATACCTTGTTTGCCCTCCCCCAAGCCCCTTATAAAAGATTTGGCCCCGGGAAAGAAAGGGTAAGATGGTTTGTTAGGGTATGAACCCACTATCTTCTCAGATCGCTGGCCATCTGAATAAAGTGCCTATGAAAGATTCAATCACTGTCATTGCTTATTGGATTTGGTAGTGACAGGCAGCCTGAATGCCTGTGTCTTTTCCGGTTACAATATGAGGTATATAAAATATAGCTAGTGAGTCCTGATTGGTGTGGCTCAGTGGGTTGAGCATTGCCCTGAAAACCAAAAGGTCACCAGTTTGATTCCTGTTCAGGGCACTTGGGCACATACCTGGGTTGCAGACGGATCCCTGGTTGTGGGTTTCAATGTTTCTCTTACACATCGATGCTTCTCTCCCTCCCTTCCCCTTTCTCTAAAAGTAAATAAATAAAATCTTTTTAAAAATGTATCTACTGAAACTAGATAACTGAATTTTTAATATTATTTAAGTTGAGTGCATTTAAATTTCAGGATTTGATTTAAATTTAAGCTAAAAAGTTTAAGTACGCTCAGAACAACTTTGACTTGTAAATCAACTTTTTCAGCTTTAAACTTTATGAAATCTAAATACAGATCAAGAATTTTTGTTGAAAATTTGTGGTCCAAATTGATATGTACTATAAGTATTGTTAACCTAAAAATAGATGCCAAATGTCATATGTACACAGATATGGGAGCCTTCCAGATGGCAGTGACCAAATAGTGTATTCTCATAGGACAAAAAGCCAAACTCCCAAGACTAAAGAAAACATCCAATGTCACCCAAAGTGAATTTCCTTCTTATGAACAAGGACACAACAAAGATAAAGAATAAAAACAAAACAGCATACAACACAAATGAGTATTGAGTCACCAGTGGAAGAAAATCTATGTGAGCTGCTCACCAGCCACAGACTTCTTGCACAAGTGAGAGCCAGGAAAGAAGACTCTCCTGAGGAAAATAATTCCACATGCCATGGCCAACTCCTGGGGCTGCAGTTGCACACTGGCACAAAACAAGCATTTCTGGAGCCCTCCTTCCCTGCCCTCACCCAATTCCAGGAAAGATCTCTCCTCATCTCAATGAATTTACTGACCTCAACAATAAAAACAGGGAAGTTCAGAGTCTGGGAGGAACTCAGAGCTAGGGAGGTAGATGTTGGTGGAGCAGTGAACACAAAAGAAGGTCTGGACACGACATACCAAGAAGCATTTATTTGAGGTGAGAAAGAATAGTTATTTGGGAAGAGCCGACTCAGGCAGGAAACCAAATATTATTCTAGTTATGAGGAGAAGTCAAGGGAGTTTTATGAGAAAAGGAAGGGAAGTAATTACATAAATACAAAGTAGGAACTTCTATTGGTGTCAATAAGCTAAGGAAGGAATTTTTATATGTGCAAATAATCTGTTATTCTTTAGTGATAAGTGGATGGTGTCAATTATAAAGAACATCTTTAATTTTCAGTCCTGTGGTCAGGATGTCTGATTTCCTGTTAGCTTTGCAAGCATTCATTAGAAATACAGTGTTGGTTTGGCCTGTTCCAAAGGCTCTTTTGCCCAGTTCATGCATTGCAAATGTTCAAAGAACAAGAAATGCAAAGCCCTTCATCTGGAATGGAGGCTCTGACTCCATTTTGAAGTGACTCTGTTTACATTATTTTTTCACAGTACAAAAATACCAACAAGCTAGAAGACTTAATACCAAAAATATGAAATAATAATTTTTACATAATTTGTGGATATAATTATATTTTATTTAATTATATTATGTTGATTATGATATGACAGTTGTCCTGATTTTTCCGCCTTTGCCCTCCTCCACCAAAATCCCCCCCACTCCCTCAGGCAATCCCCCCACCATTGTTCATGTCCATGGTCATGCATATAAGTTCTTTGGCTGCTTCCTTTCCTACACTGTACTTTACAACCCCATGATTATTCTGTAACTACCTATTTGTACTTCTTACTCCCCTCACCTCTTCACCAATTCTCCCCCTTGCCCCTCTCATCTGGCAACCTTCCAGCAACTAACTTATTTTCTCTTTCTTTTAAGAGTCTCTCTTTATCTTTAACTTTTGCCTTTTAAAAATGATGTGTCTTGGAGTGGGCCTCTTTGCATTCATCACAATTGGGACCCTCTGTGCTTCCTGGCCTTGCACATCTATTTCCTTCACCAAATTAGGGAAATTTTCCTTCACCTTTTTTTCAGATAGGTTTCCAATTTCTTGCTCTTTCTCTTCTCCTTTTGTCACCATTATGAGGTGAATGTTAGATTTCACAAAGTTGTTCCGGTGGCTGTTTATACTATTCTCACTTTTCTTGGATTCTTTTTTTCGTGTTGTTCTGTGGTCATTTTTGGCTTCCTTATGTTCCAAATCATTGAGTTGATTCTTGGCTTCATCCATTCTACAGTTGTTTCCTTGAAAATTGTTCTTTATTTCAATTAGTGTATCCTTCATTTCTGAATGGATCTTTTTTGTACTGTTGTCCTCACTACATTCCTTGAGCATCCCTATATAACCAGTGTTTTGAACTCTGCATATGATAGATTGCTTATCTCCATTTTGCTTAGTTTTGAACTCTGGAGTTTTGTTCTGTTGCTTTATTTGGGTCATGTTTCTTTGTCTTCTTATTTTGGCAGCCTCCCTGTGTTTGTTTCTATGTACTAGATAGAACTGCTATGCCTCCCCAGCTTGGTAGAGTGGCCTAATATAGTAGGTGTCCACTGGCACAACTCCCCTATTACCCAAGCTGGGTACTCTAGGTGCTTCCACTGTGTGAGCTGTGTACACCCTCCTGTTTCAGTTGAGCCTTGATTGCTGTTGTTACATCCAAGGTCAGCCACTACCTGTGTTCTGTCCAGAATCACACAGCATAAGCTACAAAGTGATCTGCACATGACTGCTACTCATACTGAGCTTGGAGGTGCCCAGGCGAGGTCAAGGTGTGAACCAAGGCCAGCCTCTGCTAGCTCCTGGTTTGGGGCAACTTAATGACAGTATGGGTCTCACTGAAGCAAGATGCTTCTTGTTTGAGATAATTTAGGGAAATCTGAAGCATGGGCCAACACAAGCCATTCCTATGGAAAAGCCACTGGAAACAGCTTTGGTAGACCTGAAAGTGGGGTGGGGCAGGGCCCAGGGAATCAACAGGGTGGGGCAAACAGTGTGAGTCAGGTTGATAGAGTCTCAGATATGGCACAGACCTGTTAGCTCTGTTGGGAGAAGGCTTAGAAAAGGAGCAGTGCCCTCTGCCAGCACTTATGTTTGGGAGAAAGCTGTCCCCCGGCTCTCAGCCTGGTGTTGGATGATTCAGTTCCCCCTTTCATGTCTCTGATGCCTTGCTTTCTGCTGCAGCCACACTGGAGCTCAGAGGAAGTGGGTCTGTAAGTTTGTTCTTGGGCCTTTTAAGAGGATCTGCCAGGAAGTCCAGAGGTTTCTGTCTTCCACAGCCTCAATCTCTGCTCATTTTCACAGGCAGAAATTATGGTGACTTCTCTTCCTAGCACTGGAAGCTTGTGCTAGGGGACGTGGTATGGCTGGGACCTCTGACTCTCAAGAGACTTTCCCAATTTTTATCCACCACCTGTGGGTATGGGACTCGCCCATTCTGCATTTTCCCCTCTTACTAGTCACATTGTGGCTTCTTCTTTAATTCCATAGTTTTAGGACTTCCATTCAGCTTGATTTCTGATGTTTCCAAATGGTGGCTGTTCTGTAGTTTTGTTGTAATTTTGATGTGGTTGTGCAAGGAGATGAACCATGTTTACTTACACCAACTTGATTGGAAGTTCTCCAGAGTGTTTGAGGGAGGGGTGTGACTATTCAGTTGCACGAGTTCTTTATAGATCTTGAGTATTAACCCTTATCAGATATATGATTTGTAAATATTTTCTTCCATTCAATATGTTGGCTTTTTATTTTCCTATAGTTTTCCTTTGCAAACTCTTTTTATTTTAGTGTAGTTCCACTTGTCTATTTTTGCTTTATTAACTTTGATTTTGGTGTCAAATACAAAATCATTGTCAAGACTGACATCAGTTAGTTTACCACACATGTTTTCTACAAGAAGTTTTAAGTTTTCATGTTTTGTGTTCAATCCTTAAGACATCTTGAGTTGGTTTTTGCATATTATATAAGATAACGGTCCACTTTTATTCTTTTGCATGTAGCTTTCCAATTTTCCCAACAGCATTTATTGAAGAGACCATCCTTTCCCTAATATATATTCTTGGCTAGTTTGAAATAAATTAATTGTCCGAATATGCATGTTTTTTTTTTGGTCTGGGCTCTTTATTTTGTTTCATTATTAAACTTTACAAATATGCCAGAGACTTAAAAGTAAAGAAGAATGATAACTTTGGAATCATAGAATGTGATAAACATAAAATTCTATGTGTTTAGAAGTTTAGAAGCTCAATACTTCTCATCATAGATTCTTAAAATATTATAATTTTACAAATTTATATTTCTACATAATAGAATTTTAGAGCTTGGAAGCATTAAATTATATACCCCTATGCCCTACAATTTTCAAGTTTTCCAAGGCATTCTACTTCCTACTATCTGCATTCTCCCTATTGTTCATTCCACTCCAACTAATGGCCCCCTTCCTGCTGCTCCTTCAATACAGCAGACATCTTAATACTTCAGGATGTTTGCTCTCATTAAATCCTCTGCCTGGAACATTCTCTCCCAACACCCAATTACTTTACCCACCTATTGTCTTTTCCAAAAGTCCTTCCCTGAACACAGGAGGCAATAAGAAAAACAAAACAAAACAGAAAATGTTTACTATCCTCCTTTCCAGGAGAAAAAAAAATCCCCACATGGCAGAAATGAAAGATTTACTAACTGAAATAAAGAACAACTTACAAGCAATCAACTGTGGAGACAATGAAGCTGAGAATCAACTCAATGATTTGGAACATAAGGAGGCAAAAAAAATAACCAGTACAGCAAGAAGGAAAAACAATTGAACAATCAAGGATGACTTCCAGCCAAGATGGAGGCATGGGTAGATACACTTTGCTTCCTCGCACAACTAAAAGAAGGACAACAACATATTCAAAAACAAGAAACAATCAGAACTACCAGATAATCAAACTATATGGAAGTCTGACAACTAAGGAGTTAAAGTAGAAACATTCATCCAACTGGTAGAATGGGTGGAGACACGCCAGGATTGAGAGGACACAGAGCAGTGAAACAGACTGACTGGGAGAAATGGTGGGAGGTGGACCAGGCTGTCCCACATTCACATGTGGATAAGCCAGGAGGAAAAACTGGGAGGGAGACAGACAATGCACCCCAGGGTTCCAGCATGAGAAACTAAAGCCTCAAAACCTCAGCCTGCAAAAAACCTGTGGGAGTTGTGGTGGAGGGAGAAATTCTGAGATTCACATGACAATTCACTGGACAGATCCATGGGGACTTAGAACATACACAAGCCCAGCCACCCTGGAATCAGCACACACACACACAAAAGGCTCAGTTTGCTTGTGGGTAGCGAGGGAAGTGACTGAAAGTGAGGTGAGAGCCCAGCAAGCTGCAATTTTCTCTCTGATGTCCCCCCCCATACAGCACCACAACTCAGCAAAGTGGGTTGCCCCACCCTTCTAAATGCCTAAGCTCCACCCCTTACAATGTAACAGGTACACAGAGACAAAGAAATATGACCCAAATGAAAGAACAGATCAAAACTCCAGGAAAAGAACTAAACAACAAGGAGATAGCCAACCTATCTGATGGAGAGTTCAAAACACTGGTAATCAGGATGCTCACAGAAATGATTGAGTATGGTTGCAAAATACAGGAAGAAGTTAAGACTATGCAAGTGAAATAAAAAAAAATAAACAGGAAACAGAGTAGAGGGAAGAAAACTGGGACTCAAATCAACAATTTGAGGAAGGAAGAAACAAACATTCAACTGGAACAGAATGAAGAAACAAGAATTCAAAAACATGAGGAGAAGCTTAGGAACCTCTGGGACAACTTTAAACCTTCCAACATCTGAATCATAAGGGTGCCAGAAGAAGAAGACAAAGAGCAAGAAATTAAAAAATTATTTGAAAAAACAATGAAGGAAAACTTCCTCAATTCAGCAAAAGAAATAGACTTCCTGGACAGCCAGGAATCTCAGAGAGTCCCAAACAAGTAGGTTTCAAGCTAAGAAACATCAAAATTAAATTTCCCAAGATTAAAGATAAGGAGAGAATCTTAAAAGCAGCAAGAGAAAAGGAGAGAGTTACTTACAAAGGAGTTCCCATAAGACTGTCAGGTGATTTCTTAAAAGAAACCTTGCAGGCAAGAAAGGGCTGGAAAGAAGCATTTGAAGTCATGAAAGGCAAAGACCTACATCCAAGATTACTCTATCCAGCAAAGCTTTCATTTAGAATTGAAGGGCAGATAAAGTACTTCTCAGATAAGATCAAGTTAAAGGAGCTCATCATCACCTAGGCCCTATTATATGAAATGTTAAAGGAATTTATCTAAGGGAAAGAAGATGGTAAAAAATATGAACAGTGAAATGAAAACAAACTCACAACGATCAATGAATGAACCTCAAAAACAAAACCAAAGTAAGCAAACAACTAGAACGGGATCAGAATCACAGAAATGGAGATCAGATGGAGGATTATCTGGGGAGGAGGAGCGGAGAGAATGGGGAAAAAGGTAGAGGGAATAAGAAGCATAATTGGTTAGGTAGAAAACAGACAGGGGGAGGTTAAGAATAGTATGGGAAATGGAGAAGCCAAAGAACTTATATGTACAGCCTACAGACATGAGCTAAGGGGAGAAATGCTGCTGGAGCCAGAATACAGGGTGAATCATGATAAAGGGGCAAAAGAATTGGGGCAACTGTAATAGCATAATCAATAAAATATAGTTAAAAATCAAAGATAGTGTAAGGAGCCTCTGGGACAACTTCAGGAGGTCCAACATTCACATTATAGGGATGCCAGGAGAAAAGAAGGAGCAAGAAATTGGAAATCTACTTTTAAATATAATGAAGGAGAATTTCCATAATTTGGTGAAGGCAATAGACATACAAGCCCAGGAAGCACAGAGAGTTCCGAACAAGATGGACAGAAAGAGAACCACACAAAATTATATCACAATTAAAATGTCAAAGTTAAAGATAAAGAAAAAATATTGGAAGCAGCAAGAGAAAAACAGGTGTGTACTTACTGCAAAAGAGTTCCCATAAGACTGTCAGCTGATTTCTGAAAAGAAACTTTGCAGGCAAGAAGTATTCAAAGTGATGAAAAGCAAGGACCTACAACCTCTATCCAGCAAAGCTATCATTTAGAACAGAAGGGCAGATGAAGTGCTTCCCAGACAAAGTAAAGCTAAATGAGTTCATCACCACCAAGCCATTATTACGTGAAATGTTAAAGGAACTTATTTAAGAAAAAGAAGATGAAAACTATGAGCATTAAAAATGGCAATAAGTGCATAACTATGGACAAATGAATCTAAAAATCAAACTAATTAAACCAGCAGAACAGAGACAGTAACATAGATATGGAGAACATTGTGATGATGGCCCATGAGGAGGGGGTCTGGGAGAATGGGGGGAAATGTGAAGGGATTAACAAGTACAAATTGGTAGTTAACAGAACAGGCAGGGGGGTGTTAACAGGAAGTATAGGAAATGAAGTTACCAAACAACTTATATGCATGAACCATGGGCACAAACAAGGTTGGGGATTACCAGAGGGAATGGAGTGTGCTGGGTGGAGGTGGGCAAAGGAGAAAACTTGGGACAACTGTAATAGCATAATCAATTTTTAAAAAGCACTTAAAAACTAATGAACAAAATAGCCCTGACCAGTGTGACTCAGCTGGTTGGGTGTTGTTTTGCAAAGTAATAGGTTTCCAGTTCAATTCCCAATTAGTGTGAATGCCAGAGCTTCAGGTTCATTCTCAACTGGGGCACATGATTGGTGTTTCTCTTTCACATCTGTGTTTGTGTCTCTCTCTTCTCCCTTCCTTCCCCTCTCTAAAAAATAAAATGTTTTTTTAAATAAACATAATAAATAAATGAGGTAGTATGCTAAAATGGCAATAACTCCAGGATTGGGATTTTTAACTGTGAGGTAATCAAGGCTGGTCTCATAAGGTATTGGAGCAGCAATACATACAGATATCTGGGAAGGGATGCTCCTGACAAAGAGATTAAAATCAGCAGAGGTGTGAGGCAAGAGGCTTCCTGTAGGTTCAGAACCCCACAAGGAGACACATGTAGCTGGAGTAGAAGAGAAAGGGAGAGTGTAGGAGTAAACAAGATGGGGTACAGAGTTAGAGGGCAAGATTGGGTGGGGCCTTTGGCGCCTCCTTGAAGATTTTGGCTTTATCCTGATTGAGATGCGGGTGGGGTCTTTGTGAACACAAGTTGACATACTGACGTATTTTAAAAGGCAAACTCTAGATGCTGCATGGAAAATATTGAGGAAGAAGATAGCAGAGACCACTTGTGTAGGCGGGAGAAGTGAGTGGATTTGGAATCTGTTATAAAGACCAGGGGACTCCAGGTTAAGATGGAGATGTAGGTACACATGCCTCACCTCCTTGCACAACCACAATAAAAATTACAACTAAACTACAAACAACTATCATCCAGAATCATCAGAAAATCAGGCTGAATAGAAGTCTGAAAACCAAGGAATTAAATAAGTCATATTCATCCAGATGGGTAGGAGATGTGGAGACTTGGAGAGGCACACAGATGTACAGAGGGACACGGAGACAGAGACATGGAGTACAGAATGGGAAGTCCCACACACTTGTGTGGTATATAAAAATCGGAAAGGATACCTTGGGAGTGAGGGGTCACAGACCCACACCAGACCATCTAGACCAGGGATCCAGTGCCAAAAAGGTAACTTCCCATAACTTCTTGCTGTAAAAACCAGTGGGATTGAGACAATGGAGGAAACAGGGTTTCTCAGGGGTCTCCTTTTAAAGGCCCCTCAATGAACTTAGGACTTACGCAGACTCACTGTCTCTGGGCTCTAGCACCAGGGCAGCAGCTGAAAGGGCACCTATGGCATAATGGGAGAAATTGAAGTGTCTGGCATCAGGGCAAGTGCCAGGGGACAGCTTCCTCCTAGACAAAACTCCAGAGACCAGGCATCAGCATTGTCCCCTTTTTGAACCCTCCTCCACAAGGAGACACAGAATGTCAACACCATATCAGAGGCTCCATCAACCTGGTTCATATTGGTTGCCCTGACCTGGCAATTACCTACAGCTCCACCCACATCCAACCAATTGGTGCACTTTTCCACACTAGGCCATGGGACTAAGACAGGGAATCAAAGCAGCTCTACTTAGTACATAGAAAAAAAGCACAGGGAAGCTGCCAAAATGAAGAGACAAAGAAACATGGCTGAAATGAAAGAACAGATAAAAACTGCTGAAAAAGAACTAAACAAAATGGAGATAAGCAGTCTATCAGATGCAAAGTTAAAACACTGGTTATAAGGATGCTCAAGGAACTCAGTGAGTACTTCAACAGCATAAAAAAGACCCAGGCAGAAATGAAGGATATACTAACTGAAATAAAGAACAATTTACAGGGAATCAGCAGAGTGGATGAAGCCAAGAATCAACTCAATGATTTGGAACCTAAGGAAGGAAAGGACATCTAATCAGTGCAGCAACAAAAAAAAAAAAGAATCCAAAATACAGGGAATAGCATAAGAAGCCTCTGGGACAACTTCAAACACTCCAATGTTCACATTATAGGGGTGCTAGGAGGAGAAAAGAAGAAGGAAGAAATTTGAAACCTATTTTAAAAATAATAAAAGAGGACTTCCCTAGTCTGGTGAAGGAAATAGGCATACAAGTCCAGGAAGTACAGAGAATCTCAAACGAGATGAACACAAAGAGGACCACACCAAATCACATCATAGTTAAAATGGCAAAAGTTAAAGAGAGAATCTTAAAAGTAGCAAGAGAAAAGCAGAGAACTACCTATAAAGGAGTTCCCATAAGATTGCTAGCTGATTTCTAAAACAAAACAAAACAAAACAAAACAGTAACTTTGCAGGCTAGATGGGATTGGCAAGAAGTATTCAGAGTGATAAAAACAAGGACTTGCAACCTAGATTGTTCTACCCAGCAAAACTATGGTTTAGAATGAAGGGCAGATAAAGTGCTTCCCAGACAAGGTAAAGCTAAAGGAGCTGTCACTACCAAGCCCTTATTATATAAAATGTTAAAGGGACTTGTCTAAGAAAAAGAAGATCAAAAATATGAACATTAAGATGGCAATAAATTCACAGCTATCCACAACTGAACCTAAAAAACAAACTAAGCAAACAAGTAGAACAAAAACAGAATCATAGATATGGAGATCTTTTAAAGGGGAACCCCTCTGCCTTTACTCCTTTATCCTCTCCCACCTACTCTCCGGTTACTGTCAGTTTGTTCTTGATTTCTCTGTCTCTGGCTATATTTTGCTAGCTTATTTTTTTTGCCGATCAAGAGACCCGCCTCAGAACAAAAGACCTTCATACACTGAAAGTGAGGGGTGGAAAAAAAATATCCCAAGCAAATGGAAAGGAAAAAAAAAAGCTAGGGTAGCAATACTCATATCAGACAAAATAGACTTCAAAATGAGGGCAATAAAGAGATGCAGAAGAACACCTCATAATACTAAAGGGAAGAATCCATCAAGAAGACATAAACATTATAAATATATATGTATAGCAGCACCCAAATACATGAGGAAAATCTTGGAGGACTTAAAAAGAGATATTGACAGCAACACAATTATAGTAGGGAATTTTAACACCCCACTGTCAAAAATGGGTAGGTTTTCCAAACAAAATATCAACAAAATTAATTCTGGGAATTTAACAAGCAAGAAAGGTGATATACTATGGCTTAAATGTTTTATTTCTTTGGTTAGTAAGGAGATAGCACATTTTTGTGTTTACCCATTGCATTTCTTCTTTTTTAATGTTTATTTGTTTGTTTGTTTGTTTGTTTGTTTGTTTATACATGGAAGGGAGAGAGAGAGAGAGAAACATCAATGTGCGGTTGCTGGGGGTCATGGCCTGCAACCCAGCCATGTACCCTGACTGGGAATCGAACCTGCAACACTTTGGTTCACAGCCCACACTGAATCCACTGAGCTATGCCAGACAGGGGCATTTCTTCTTTTATGAGTTGTTGATTCATGTTGTTGGCCCCTGTACATATTCTACATTCAGAATTTTTCTCATTGATTCTATAAACCTGTCATACACTGACCCTTATTTTGTTTGTTGAGAAAAGAGATTTTCATGATGTGTTTCCTGTTGAATTTGTATTTTTTTAAACAATGAAATTATTTCATATGAAGTCAAATTCTAATTTTTCTTTGGTCATTTGTCTAATTATCTCTAGTTATAGAAAGAATCTTCTCCTTTGTACAGGCCTTATAACCCAACAATCACACTCCAAAAAAAGTGTTCAATAATAAAAACAGATATTCATTTCAATAATGCTTATAAAGACAAAGATAAGATAAGATAAATAATCCTTCTATCCATTGTTGAGCAGAGCAGCATATGTAGGTTATCAGTACCATGGGAGGAATTCAACTACATGGAGAGCAGCAGAGATCATCACTATACCAGCCACGAGGAGCAAACACTTCCGCCCACTGCATCTTGCTATCAGTGTCACCAAGGAAAACACAATGTAATTGAGCACGGGAGGGAACAACACTTTAAATATAGACAAGAGACAGATCAAGATCGGCTTCAATAGTGCCCATTGATCCCCTATAGGCAACAGGCGTCTCCTAGCAGCCAACCCAAGGCAATTCACCTATGGTTTACCTCTCTAGTGCCATATACAAGGACCCCATTCCCTTCCCAGGGGGACAGTTATATCAGTGGGATTACTCAGACACCATATGATAAACATCCTTAAGCAGAATAAATGGGTATTCATTGAGTTTACAGAGCAAAAGATATTCCTATCCAAGATTATAAACCCAGCACAGGCTGCATGAGCTCTTCATCTCTTGGTAAGAAAGTGTCTAAGACTCTCAGCAAGGTGGCAGACTACACAGGTTAGGCAGGGCTGGCTGAATGGGAAACTAAAGACTGAAAGCTAGCTGTAAACTACTGTGGGGGTTGCCACAGCAGAAGAAACTCCAAGTCTCACAAGAGAGAGTTTATTGGAAGGTGGGGCTAGAGCAGAAGCATGCAAGCCTCATTGTTCCCCCTCTGACCCCTCCCCCACAGTCAGTACCACAATGAAGGAAAGAGGGTAGCCCTGCAAGGGTGAATACTTAAGGCCCCACTCCCTTACACCAAAAAAGATACTCTGAGACAAAGAAATATGGCCCAAATGAAAGAACAGAGAAAAACTCCAGAAAAAGAGCTAAGTTACAAGGATATAGCCAACCTTTTTGATGGAGAGTTCAAAACATATGATAATCAGGATGCTAACAGAAATGATTGAGCTTGGTCATAAAATGAAAGGACAAATAAAGGATATCCAAAGTGAAATAAACCAAAATATTCAGGGAACCACCAGCGAAGGGAAGGAAAGTTGGACTCAAATGAATGATTTGAAACAAAAAGATGAAATAAACACCCAACCAGAACAGAATGAAGAAATAAGAATTCAAAAAATGAAGAGAGGCTTAGGAAACTCTTGGACAACTTTAAAAGCTCTAACATCAGAATCATAGGGGTGTGAGAAGGAGAAGAACAAGAGCAAGAAGTTGAAAACCTGTTTGAACAAATAATGAAGGAAAAATTTCCCAATCTGATGAAGGTAGTAGACTTCCAGGAAGTCCAGGAAAACCACAGAGTCCCAAAGAAGTTGCACCCAAAGAGGAACACACCAAGGCACATCATCATTAAGTTATCTAAGATTAAAGATAAGGAGAGAATCCTGAAAGCAGGAAGAGGAAAGGATAGAGTTACTTACAAAGGAGTACCCATAAGACTATCAGCTGATTTCTCAGAAGAAACCTTACAGACAAGAAGGGGCTGGAAAGAAGTATTCCAAGTCATGAAAGGCAAGGACCTACACCCAAGATTGTTCTATCCAGCAACGCTTTCATTTAGAACTAAAGGGCTGATAAAGTACTTCCCAAATAAGGTCAAGTTAAAGGAGTTCATCATCACCAAGCCCTTATTATATGAAATATTAAAGGGAGTTATCTAAGAAAAGGAAAATTAAAAATATGAACAATAAAATGACAACAAACTCACAATTATTAACAACTGAACCTAAAAAGAAAAAAAAATAAACTAGGCAAACAACTAGAACAGGAACAGAACCACAGAAATGGAGATCACATGGGGGGTTATCATTTGAGGAGTGGGATGAGGAGGGGGGAAAAGGTAAAGGGAATAAGAAGTATAATTGGTAGGTACAAAATAGACAGGAGGAGTTTAAGAATAGTATAGGAAATGGAGAAGCAATGTAACTTATATGTATGATCCATGGACACGAACTAAAGGGGGGTAATGCAGGTGGGAGGGGGTGTGCAGGGTGGAGGGGAATAAAGGGGGGAAATGGGACAAATGTAATAGCATAATCAATAAAATATATTTTAAAAGAAGAAGAAAAAAACTATGGTACATTTACATACTGCAGAAAGAAAAAAGGAGCTCCTATCCTTCATAACAGCATGGATAGAACTGGAGAGCATTATGCTAAGTGAAATAAGCCAGGCAGTGAAAGACAAATACCATGTGATCTCACCTATAAGTGGAACCTAATCAACAGAACAAAACAAAACAACAAACAAAATATAACCAGCGACATGGAAATAAAGAACAAGCTGACAGTAACCAGAGGGGAGAGGAGGGAGGGATAATGGAGGAAAAGAGTCACAGGGTCATCAAGGAACATGTATATAGGACCCATGGAAAAAGCCAAAGGGGGGTAGAATTGGAGATGGGAAGTGGGGATGGGTGGGATGGAGTGGGGTAGAGTGGTGAAGAGAAAATGAAGACAACTGTATGTGAACAATAATAAAAAAAAATGAAGAAAATTCAAACCTAGATGAGGAATGGTGAATGACCAAAAAGAAAACACATTAGCTCCTATACAGGAGAAAACAAAGAAAAGGTGGAAACAGTATAGTGAATAATGTATAAAAAAAAAAAAAGAGGGAAAAGGATGACAGATACCCTTGAAGAAGATTCCTATGAGGAAGAACCTGAAATTCTAAAATGTGAAGTTGCTGGAAACTACCCTGCCTAGTCTCAGAAACTGTAACCCCTCATGGCTAATGCTGAGCAAAAAGACCTTGGGACCCTAAGCCACTAAGGAGACAAAGCTTATATCCCTGGCAGGGGCACCGCCTCTGCACCCTTAACTTCACCCTGCCTGGCCCCCAGTGGATGACTGGTTAACCAAAGATGGGTAAGATTCCTCAAGGGAGAGACGACCTAAGACAGGTATGGTCAGAAGGGGCCCTCCAGGAAGGACTTGGGGGGGCTAATAGGAAAAGGGTGTGATGGACCCTCGCTTCTTGGCTTCAAAATAGCCTGAGTCCTCATTCTGTCTGCAAGAAGTCTCCTAATCTCTTGGCTGCCTTACTATCTGCCCAATTTAAGCCTGAAACAATGTGGAAGTGAGTATGGCCATGTTCTGGAAAGGGTGGGTTCTTTGAGGCAATCAGTGCTAAGAAAGAATGCTTAAAATCCTTTGAAACCTACTTTGCTAATACCCTCAATTGAAATGATAAGAGTCCAAACATAGAATGAGTTTGTTTTCCCAAAGTTTTATGGCCCTTTAGCTGTGTGACCCTGACTCAAATAAGCCCTCAGAGTTCTTTGAATGTTATCTATTGTTTGATCATTACTGCCTGACAGTGATTGATGAGATTTATGTATAACCCTGCATTCCTATGCAAATTAAACCCAATAAAAGCCCATTGAGGAACAGGCTCCTGGCCCTTCTCCTTTGACAAATCAGCCATCTTTCCTCTCCAAGGAGATCATGTCTTGGTAGACTTATTCTGATCCATGGCAGCCAGAGGGGCCCTGTGGGCAGAGCCCTGTCACATGAAGTGAAATCTTCCCTGAAAGTATAGGGAAGAAATAAATCACCAGGGGTAGGTGGGATACTGAAAGAATTATTTCAAGCCACAGAGACTAAATCTGTCAAGATCCTAACAAGAATATGTCAATAACTATGAAAAACAAAACAATGGCCTACAGACTGGAAATGTTTAATATGCATACCAATTTTCAGGAAAGGACAGGCCAAGGAGTGCAATAACTGTTGGACCATACTCTAATTTCTCACACAAGTAAAGCAATGTTCAAAGTGATGCAACAAAGGCAACTTTAGATGGACCAAGGAAGGGCAGATGTTCAAGCTGGACTCAGAAAAGGAAGAGGTACTCAAGAACTAATTACAAACATTTGTTGGACACTGAAATGCTCCAAAGAATTTCAAAAAAATAGTCTATGTTTTATGGACTAATAAAGCCTTTGTGTGGATCATGAAAAGCTATGAGTTGGGTGTGCCTCAACTCTGGTTGTCCTGTTGCCTAATCTGTATTTGTAGATAGGAGGCAGACAGAATATGGAGAGATTGAATGGTTTCTTCTAGTCAAAGGTGTCAGACAAAGTGTGTTTTTTTTCTCCCTGTTTATTTAATCTGAACCCAGAACTGATATACCATATGAAAAACGGAACTGGACTCAGAGAAAGGAGAAGTGAAAATTGGTAGAAGAAATATCAGGTACTTAAGATATTGCCCTGACTGGTATAGCTCAGTGGATTGAGCGTGAGCTGCAAACCAAAAGGTTGCCAGTTTGATTCCCAGTCAGGACAGATGCCTTGGTTGCTGGCCAGGTCCCCAGTATGAAGCACGTGAGAAGCAACCACACACTGATATTTCTTTCCCTCTCTCTCCTTCTCTTCCCATCTCTCTAAAAATAAATAAATGAAATCCTTTAAAAAAGGAAAAAAGATATGAAGATGATGTATTTTACTGGCAGAAAGTAGCAGTGATCTGAAATGACTGCTAATGAAAGTGAAGAAGAAAGTTTCAAAGCAGGACTACAGTTGAACATCAAGAAAACAAAATCATGACCACAGAAGTACACAACTTTAACATAGACAATGAACACATTTAAATTGTCAACAATTTTGCTTACCTTGGCTCAGCCATCCATTCAAATGGAGACAGCAGTTAAGAAATCCAGAGAAGGCTGAGGCTCGAAAGGGCAGCAATGGGAGAATTAGGGAGAGATCACTAAGAGCAAAGATGTGTCATTAAAAAACAAAATTAAGATCATACACACCCTCATATTCCCAATTACTATGTATGGATATGAAAGTCAGACAGTGAAGAAAGTTGTGAGAAAAAAATTGCTCCCTTTGAAATAATGTGTCAGAGGAGACACCTACAGCTTCCCTGCATCACCAGAAAAACAAACAAATGGGTCCTGGAGCAAATTAAGCCTGAAATGTTGCTGCAGGCCAAAATGACAAAACTGAAGTTGTCCTACCTCAGACACATCATGAGAAGGCAGGGCTCTTTGGAAAAGATGATAAAGGTGAAAAAAGTAGAGGCATCAGGAAAAGAGGATAGCCAAATATGGGGATAAATTGATTCCACAAAAGACACCACAGGCATGAGTCTACAGCAGCTGTGCAGGGCTGCTGAGAACAGGATGCTGTGAACATCACTCATTCACAGGGTCTCCAGGAGTCAGAGCCAACTCAATAGTACATAACACACACACATTATTGTTCAGTTTTTAAATGCTTAATCTTCCCAGAAACAAAGATTGCCATAACCAATTACCACAAACTGGGTCAAAAATATATTCTCTCACAACTCTGCAGGCCAGAAGTCCTAAATCAAGTCATCAGAGCTGGACTCTCTCCCAAGGCCACCATTCAAGTCCCTATACTTATCATATGCACAAATGAGTGTATAAAATGTATATGAATTGTTTCAAGAAAAGAAAATGAACACTCACCACTAAGAAATAAAACCTAAGCAATAAAACATTAGCCTAAGAAATAAAACATTATGAATACTGGAGAGGCCCTCTTTGCCCATCCCTTTCCAAGTATATCCCCTATCTCCCCCAGAAACAATTCCCCTTCTGAATTTTATATCATTATCTTGCTTTTCTTCATAGTTTTATCAAATATCAATCATCCTTAAACAATACATTGTTATATTACCTTAGCTTTGCCTGTTTTTAAGCTTTAGATAAATAGAATCATACCATATGTATGCTTTTATGATTTGGGGTTTTTCCACTCAATATTATGTTTCTGCAATTACCCATGTTGATGCATGTGGCTACAATTCATTTTGATTCATGGATGAATATGTCATGTGAATGAATCCAGTTTATGAAAACGCTACAGTCTACTTACTCATTCTATCGTTGATGGACATTTGTGGTTGTTTCATGATAGTTTTCTCTCCTGCTGTAAACTTGCAAGAATATCTTTAAGGTATACACATTTAGAAGAGATACTGTTGATCAAATTAGCTCAGTAAGGACAACCTTTTCTAACCATATCACATAATGTATAGTTTCTACCATCAATGGAAAGAGTTCTACACCCTTTTTATCCGTTGTTATTATCAGAAACTTAGATTTTGCTAATTCAGTGGGTATCAAAATGGTGTCTCAATTTCATTATAATTTGCAGTTCCCTGATTACTAATGAAGTTAAATATTTTCACATATTATCGGTCATTTATATTTTCTTTTCTGTGAAATGATTATTTGTGCTTTTTGACCACTTTAACCCTGGTTTGTCTTTTTTGTTAGTATTGACTTTTTTTAACCAAGATAATGTTTTTTTTTTTACTGTTGTTCAAGTACAGTTGTACTTGAAGCACAAATGAAAAAACTCCCGACACACAAAAGCCCTGAACTGGATGGTTTCACAGGAGAATTCTACAAAGCACTTATGTAAGAGCTAACCCCTATCCTTTACAGACAATTCCAAAAAATCCAAGAAGATGGAAGACTCCCAAACTCCTTTTATTAAGCCAGCATCATCCTAATCCCGAAACCAGATAAAAACACAACAAAAAAAGAAAACTTCAACTTCCGGCAAAGATGGAGGCATAGGTAGACACACTGTGCCTCCTTGCACAACCAAAATAAGGACAACAACAATTTAGAAACAAAATAACAATCAGAACTGACAGAAAATAGAACTGTATGAAAGTCTGACAACCAAGGAGTTAAAATAGACATATTCACCCAGACTGGTAGGAGGGCCGGAGTCCGGGGACTTGGGGGGGAAGGGGTTCCAGTAAAAAAAAATGGTGGCTTGCGGACCCCGGGCGCACAAGGCAGCACCTGACGGAGTCCAGGTGCACAAGACTGCAGCAGGTGGACCCTGGGTGTGCAGGCAGCAGGTGACAGACCCTGGGCACAGGGTGGTAGTGGGCATACCCAGTGATGCAGCAATTGTGAAGCAGGGCATGATGCACAAGGTAGCTGGAAGACCAGGTGGCCCCACATTTGAGTGCAGATAAACCAGGCAAAACTGGGGAGCGAGACAGGCTGCGCAACCAAGGGCCCCAGCTCGGGGAAATAAAATCTCAAAACACCAATTGAAAACACCTGTGGGGGTTGAGGTACTAGGAGAGACTCCCAGCCTCACAGGAAAGATTAAATATAAAAAGAGAATCCTAAAAGAAGCAAGAGGAAAGGAGAGAGTTACCTACAAAGGAGTTCCCATCAGACTGTCAGCTGATTTTTCAAAAGGGACCTTACAGGCAAGAAGGGGCTGGAAAGAAACATTCCAAGTCATGAAAGACAAGGACCAATATCCCAGATTACTCTATCCAGCAAAGCTTTCATTTAGAATGGAAGGACAGATAAAGTGCTTCTCAGATAAGGTCAAGTTAAAGGAGTTCATCATCACCAAGCCGTTATTTTATGAAATGTTAAAGGAACTTATCAAAAAAAAGAAGATAAAAAGCATGTATAGCAAAATGACAGCAAACACAATTATTAACAACCACACCTAAAACAAAAACAAAAAGAAACTAAGCAAATAATTAGAACAGGAACAGAACCACAGAAATGGAGATCATATGGAGGGTTATTAATAGGGCAGTGGGAGGAGGAGAGAGGGGGAAAAGGTATGGAGAATAAGTAGCATGGATGGTAGGCAGAAAACAGGGTGAGGGCAAGAATAGTAGGGGAAATGAAGAAGCTAAAGAACTTATGACACATGGACATGAACTAAAGGGGGTGAATGTGGGTGGGAGAGGGTGTGCAGGGTGGAGAGGAATGAAGGGAGGGAAATGGGACAACTGTAATAGCATAATCAATAAAATATATTTTTAAAAAAAGAAAAGAAAACTTCAGGCCAATATTGCTAATGAATATAGATGCTAAAATCCTCAACAAAATATTGGCAAACCGCATCCAGCAATACATTAAAAAGATCATACACTATCACCAAGTGGGATTCATCCCAGGGATGCAAAGATGGCACAATATTCACAAGTCAATAAATGTAACACATTACATAAACAAAAGGAAGGACAAAACTCACATGATCATAGCAATAGATGGAGAAAAAGCATTTGATGAGGTACAGCACCCATTTATGATAAAATCACTCAGCAAAGTGGGAATAGAGGGAGCATTCCTGAACATAATAAAGGTCATGAAAGAGAGACCTACCGCCAACATCATACTCAATGAGCAAAAACTAAAAGCTTTCCCGCTAAGACCAGGAACAAGACAAGGTTATCCACTTTCACCACTTCTTTTCAACACGGTATTGGAAGACCTAGCCACAACAATCAGGCAAGAAAAGGAAATAAAAGGCATCCAAATTGGAAAAGAAGAAACCAAAATCTCATTGTTTGCAGATAACATGATAGTGTACATAGAAAATCCTATAAATTCCACCTTAAAACTGCTTGACCTAATAAATGAATTTGGCAAAACAGTGGGATACAAAGTCAATATTCAGAAATCAAAGGCACTTTTGTATACCAACAATGACATATCAGAAACAGAAATCGGGGGGTGGGGAATCCAATTTGACATAGTAACAAGAAAAATAAAGTACCTAGGAATAAACCTAACCAAGGAGGTTTGTACTCAGGAAACTACACAACACTCAGGAAAGAAATTAAGGAAGACAAAAACAAATGGAAACAAATACTGTGTTCATGGATCAGAAGAATTAACATCATCAAAATGTCCATACTACCCAAAGCAATTTACAGATTCAACACAACACCTATTAAAGTAACAATGGCATATTTCACAGATATAGAACAAACATTTCAAAAATTTGTATGGAACCATAAATGACCCTGAATAGCTGCAGCAATTTTGAGAAAGAAGAGCAAAGTAGGAGGGATCACCATACCTGATATCAAACTGTATCACAAGTCCACTGTAATCAAAACAGCTTGATATTGGCATAAAAACAGACACATACACCAATGGAACAGAACAGGGAGCCCAGAAATAAACCCAAGTCTCTATGGTCAATTAATATTCAACAAAGGGGGCAGAAGCATAAAATGGAGTAAAAATACCCTCTTCAAAAAATGGCGTTGGAGAAGTTGGACAGCTGCGTGAAAAAAAAAAATGAAGCTTGATCACCAATTTACACCATACACAAAAATAAATTCAAGGTGGATAAAAGATTTAAATATAAGTTGTGGCACCATAAAAGTCCTACAGGAGAATATAGGAAGGAAAATCCCAGATATTCCATGCAACAATACTTTCACTGATATGTCCCCTACAGCAAAGGGCATAAAGAAAAGAATAAACAAGTGGGATCTCATCAAAATATAAAGATTTTGCACAGCTAAAGAAAACAGCATTAAAATGAAAAGAGAACCAAATGTATGGGAAAACATATTTGCCAATGATGCCTCAGTCAAGGGTTTGATCTTCAAAATATATAAAGAACTCACATGACTCCACCCTAGGAAGACAAAAAATCCTATTAAAAAATGGGCAAAGGACTTGAACAGACACTTCTCCAAGGAGGACATACAGAGGATCCAAAGACATATGAAAAGATGCTCAGTATCACTAGCCATCAGAGAGATGAAAATTAAAACCACAATGAGATACCACTTCACACCAGTCAGAATGGCCATTCATTAACAAAGCAACAAACAACAAGTGTTGGAGAGGTTGTGGAGAAAAGGGGACCCTAGAGCACTGTTGGTGAAATTGCACAAGGTACAACCACTATGGAAAGCAGTATAGAACTTCCTCAGAAAAACTAAAAATGGATCTGCCTTTTGACCTAGCAATTCCACTGCTTGGATTATATCCTAAGAACACTAAAACACCAATCCAAAAGAACCTATGCACCCCAATGTTCATAGCAGCACAATTTACAATGGCCAAGTGTTGGAAGCAACCTAGGTGCCCATCAGTAAATGAATGGATCAAAAAACTATGGTACAGTCACAGAATGGAATTCTATGCAGCAGAAAGAAAGAAGGAGCTCCTACCTTTTGTGACAGCATGGATGGAACTGGAGAGCCTTATGCTAAGTGAAATAAGCCAGGGGTGAAAGACAAATACCATATGATCTCACCTTTAACAGGAACCTAATCAACAGAACAAACAAACAAGCAAAATATAACTAGAGGCACTAAAATTGAGAACAGGCTGACAGTGACCAGAGAAGAGAAAGGAGGGGATTATAAGGGAAAAGGGTGAAGGATTTGCAGGAACAATGATAAAGGACACATGGACAATAATAAGGGGAGTGGGGAACAAGGGAGGGAGGTAGGGGGTATTGGGGTGGTGGAGAGGGATGGGGGAAAAGGCAGAAAACTGTACTTGAACAGCGATACAAATTTCTTTTAAAGGAAAAAAATAAAACTTTGTCAGCTAAAACCAACCTTAGAGTCATGCCAGGATCAGTATCCCTCAATTATTTTTTTTCTCTTGATTATGGTCATATTTTCTATATCTTCATGTGCCTAGAAATTTTGGATTTTATCCACAATATTACAAGTGATACCTTGTAGAGGCTCTGGATTCTGTTATATTCTTTTGAATAATATTGATTTTTGTTTTATTTTGTTTCAGGGAGCAGTTAACTTGACTAAGCTCAAATGCTCAACTCTGAAATCTCATTTCAGTTCTTTTGGCCTTATGTGGCACTGTGGAGTTTTCTAGCATATTGGTAGTTCAATTATCGGTATAAAGGAAATATGGGCAAAGCCAAAGAGGGGTAGGATCAAGGGTGGGATGTGGGGATGGATAGGGTAAGAGGGATGGTGGGGGAAAAATGGAGAAAACTGTACTTGAACAATAAATAAGTAAATAAATAAATGAAATGGAACTAAAAAAAAAACCCACCCAGAATTGGACAGAGTTTATACACAGAATTGAGGGCTCCCGACCTCCCCCCACCACCAGCTCTCTCAATTTTGAGATTCTACCACCACCACCACCAGGTACTATAATCACCCTGAACTCTGTTCCCTGGTTCTTCAAGTCACAAAACCACAAAGTTTTTACTTGGGTTTTAGCCATCTCCAAGGCACTGTCCAAGGCCTGCCTTTAGGCCAAAAGCTATAATAAGCAGGAAATTCCATTCTTCCAACCCCCTCTAGTATCTGCCTGATTTTGTTCATTCATCAGTAATTTCAGGGCATTGCTTTCTAAAAAATATTTTATTCTTACTTTATGGCTGTTATTTTCAGGATACTTGATCAATAGGAGTTACTCAATCATTGCCAGAACCAGAAACTCCTCAGACCACTTCCAGAGTATGACTCCTCCACCCTCATACAAAAATCCTTTCTCCTTCAAGTCTGTTTCCTTCATCCCTGTTATCTACCAAACTTCCCCCCTCAACTTCTAAGTCCTGCCATTTTCATGGGAAAGAAGCACTTCAGTGGTCATGGACATGAGTTGTCCAAACAATTAGAAAGTACCTTGACTTTCTTGTCTTCTTTGGCCCTCCCCTTCACTCCATTTGAGCCAAGACTCCAACAGTCTCATCATAATCCTAATCACCCATTCAGTCTGAAAGACAAACATTTCACTTTGATCACAATTCTTCAATCCCTTGTTCTCCCAGCTCACTCACCACCTCATTGCCAGTGGCCTGGGCAGTAGCTTTGGTTAAGCAGGTCATCAGTTAATGTTACAAGAAGTGAAGAAATGATAGAAGGGCAAGTTGGCCTCCTTTTAAGAAAATTTTTTAAAAATTTTCAGAATCTTTTGTATCAGGCTTACAGGGACGTTTTTCAAGAACAAGAGAATATGAGGGACAGTTTCCTTATATTTCATAAAGAAAAAAGGGAGGGCTTGGCAGTCCACAGTATGGGTGAAGAGCGTGAAATTCAGAGTCACATAAGGATATGTCAGGCTCTACCCTTGACTGTACAATCCAAAGCAATTTATTTCCCACTCTTTAGGCATTACTTAACTCGACTGCAAGTGGGAATGATAAAACCAACCTCATAGACTTGTTGTGAAGAGTTTAATATGGCTGCGCTCATGAAAACTTCACACAGTTAGGTAATATGCTCAATGAATGACATCACTGGCAGTATTACTTACATTTAAAACAAGAAAGCTCACCAAGATCCTGACTTGGAAATGTTTTGGAACTGGTTAGAGAGGGTAGTTTCATAACACCATGAATTTTCTAAAGGTAACTGAACAGTAATTGCTTTAAAATGCTTACTTTTATGTTATGTGAACTTGCCATAAAAAAAGATTCTCATGTGGAAGAGGGTCATAAGTTTCAGGCACACCTCTGAGCATGAGCCAAGTTTTTCCTGAGAGTTTTGAGTCAGGCTGGAGAGTAGAGGATAGAATGTTGATTGGTGGGGTTGGTGGAGGGGGCAGGATGTAGCTGTCAAATATGTTTGTTCTGTTTCCTCCATCTCCCATGTCCAAGACTTAGCTTGTGGCTCTCTGTCCTGGACTTTCCTCCTCTTTTCCCCTACTTGGTGAATTCATCCCACAAGACCCAGTTCAAATAACACCTCTTTTAAAAGGTCTTCCCAATCCTCAACCCAAAGTAGTATATTATCACTAATAATTACTAATTAATACTAATAATATCCTTGAGGACTTGACTTTATTCAGGTCTGCTCTTCCACTAAGAAATCCCTAAGAACAAGAACTGTGCCTAGTTCACCATGTTCAAAGCTGAAGTCCTTATCTGCCTCAAACCTGCTCCTGATCTGTATCTCCAAAACAGTAAATGACATTTCCATCTATCCTCCACATTGGAATCCACCCTCTCTCTTTTGCCTCCACACAGCCAACATACAACCAAGTAAGAATTCATTCTTCCTTCTACATCATTCTCCAACTCACTGGGTCTTCCCCCATCCTCATGGCCTCATCTCCTCTCTTACCTATAGCCACCACTTCCTCATCTCTCAGCTTATAGCCTCAGCTTCTCCAAAAATCTAATAAACCTTTCTGATGCACAAATCTGATTATTTTTTCCCTCTGCTTAGAACCCTTTTGTGGCTTCCTACTGCTTCCAGACAGACTGCAAACTCCCTACCAAGTTGCATAAGGCTCCATAGGGTCTGACTTCTGCTGATGGCTCCATAGGGTCTGACTTCTGCTGATGGTTTCAAGGGTGAACAAGGCCCCAGATCTCTACTCTAAGAGCACTCAACCCTACTCTTTGGGGCTCTTACCTATTGATACAAGTTTATTCCTCTGCCTGCAACTCTCCCTCACAACACTGTCCATCCTTCCATTGAAAATCCTTGTTGGCCCTTTAGAGGCTTACCCTGAACCTACAAGGTTGACCAGGTGCCATTTCTGGGCTTTTACAGTTCCCTGGGTCCCCCTTCCTGGTCCTTACCCATCTCTTTGTGTCCCACTATTCTGCCTTGATTTCTCTGCTAAGGTGCCCCACCCAATCCCTGAGCCCTCTACCTGTGCCTTCCCTTCCCACCTTGAGCCTGCTGCCTATGCCCCTGATCCTGCCCTGACCCTTTTGTCTGTGCTCCCTTACCCCAAGCTGACCTCTCTGCCTGTGCCTTCTCATTCCAGGACTATACATTCTGAGCTGTCACTGCCTTGTGACTGGTCTGTCTCCCCTCTGGAGTGAAAGCTGCATAAGGTCAGGGCCCAGGACTATCTTAGTCACCCCTGTGTCCTCAGCATCACCTAGTACAGGCTGACAAAAGTAGAGGGTTCAGTGAAAACTGGTTGAATGACCGTTAAATTTGTTGAATGGCTGAGGAGTCGGGTAAGGGGTGAAGATACCATGGGAGGGAGAATATTGTGAGAGGGTATTTAAATTGATCCAGTGGGAGTGACCTACCTCAGAATGCTCTTAAGATATACCTGTGTTGTGGAGGCTCCTTCTACTTAGTATGACCCTTGAAAACTGTGGGAGGTAAATACTCTGAAACATAAGGAACTTCTTGTTTGTTTTTTTAAAAAAGTTTTTAAGAAGGGAAATGGAGATAGGCCAGGGCTGTGATTAAATCCAAACAGAAGCACAAGCAGATCTCACATATTCACGTGTATGCAACGTGGCCCACGTGATGACCTACTATGCCAAAATGCACAGAAAAACATCTATGTACTCATAGATGGTTACCAGTGGTACATATGTTCACACAAATGTGAATACACAGTCACACATCAGGTTGGACACAGAGACAAACATGTAGACATCACCCAACAGGCATATCCCAAAATGTGAATTCATGTTACCCACAGACAGACACAGAGATAGGCATGCACTCAGGCACATTGGCAAGCACATGCACTTACTCTGATGTGCACTCACACAGATATGCATGTAGGAGCATAAACAGGTATGGATATCCAATTATGCACCAACACATACTCCACAAAGGCAGGTGTAGGCATGTGTTCATTTATTAACATGTACATGCTGACACATGCACTCAGACATGCACAGACACTCCAAGTATGTACCCAGAATGATACACATGCATAGATATATAAATAAGGATAAACAGGATGACAGAGACATCTAGGAGAATCTGCTGGATAGAATGACACAAACCTAAAGAAATCCAGGAGCACTCAACAGGGTTGAAAGGAAGGCTGACTTGCAGGGAGGGAGAAAGAAAAAGTCAAAGACAAGGGAATTGCAATAGAGAAGGATAAAGGGGCAACGTTCTGTGCAGGGTTCCATGCCCATCCAGAACATCCCCAGGTTCTAACACTGACCCACTCTTCTTCAGAAACTGTTCAATTCACTGTCCCTCCAGGAGGCCATCCAGATGATCAGTTTCTTATTCAGACTCAGCTGCACTGAAGAATAAATGGAGAAGGAAGTTCCCTTCAACCTTTTGTCTTCCTTCTTTCCCAAAGGAAAAGCTGCAGGAAATTTAGATCAACAAATGTAAAAGCCAGAATGGGGTATAGCAAAACTTTTGTCTATCTTCTTCATGCTGTGGATTGATAACAAGAGCAGCTGATACTTATTGAACACTTGCTGCTGTGTATATCACACACACTAACCCATTGACTTCTCACCAAAATCGCCAAAGAGGCAGGTACTGTCCTTGGTCCTACAGGCTCAGAGAAGTTAGGTTATGTGTTCAAGGTCACACAACAATGAAAGAATAAGGAAGGAAGGAAGGAAGGAAAGAAGGAAGAAAGAAAGGTTAGGATTTTAATCTATGTCTTAATCTTGCTCTTAACCATTGTACTATCCGTCCAGAAATGGAAACGGAGGCCTAGTGAGAGGAAGAGATTTTCTTCAATTCAGCACCACCTTTCTCTTCAGGCCTATCCCAGTCTACCACACATTGGCACATGTCCTGCCTCTAGGAGATAAGGTATGTGAGGTCAGACACTGATCTCTCACTCCATGTTCCAGGGTCAGAAACAAGGCCCAACTCACTTGACCTCAAGCAACTCTCCCAGACTTGTCCCCTCACCCTCTCCCCACCCAGCTCATGGCAGCCTGCCTAAACACTCAGGACCCTTCCTGATGCCAAGTTTATTGAGAAACAAACTCCCCAAAGTCCTGCCTGCCTCCTTCTCAAGGAACCAGGTGGGGAAAGAAAGGGCCCAGGCTTCAGGCCAACCCAGGTGCAGGGATGGAAACTAAGCTTTGGTGATAAGCATTCAATAGAGTATACAGATATCGAATTACAATGTTGTACATCTGAAATCTTTATAAAGCTGTTAACCAAATTTACCTCAATTTAAAAAAAGACAAAAAGAAAGATTAGGGGATTGCTACCTGCCAAGCCAGTGCTAATCCTCCTTCTCTTCTCTTCCCCCTCCAAAACCAACAAACAACTTTCCTCTCTCTGCTTTGTTCTCACACTTTGTTCCCTCCCTATAGATCTCAGAAGTTCAAGGGCCTAGAATTCTTTGAGCAAAATGCCAGTCCTGGGGGTGCCAACCTCACTTACCTGCACTCATCAGAGATTAGAGGTAGCATCTGAGCACAGTGGTCTAAACATTGGAGCCTGTCCAGTGCTTATCTGGGGCCCCTCTCAGGCCCACATGGGACCAATATCAGCACTTACCTGGCACTCATACCAGAGCCTACTGGGACCAGCCTCAGAGCCTGTATGGTACCACCCTTATACTTCCTTGAAGCCAGCCACAGAGCCCTCTTGACACTCAAGGTGGCTCTATTACTGTTCTATCAAGATCAGTGTCAACTTATTTTGAACTCTAGTGTCTTCCTGGAGACGACAATGCCAATGGGACACCCTCTCTCCCCAGAGCTACATGATGCCAATAGTATAACCTGCCAATGCTGATGCCAATATCAGCACCCATCTGCTGCTAAACTTGGCCCTTATGGTGGCTTAGGCCAGTTGATGGAGAAAGAAGGAGTGAGAATTCAAAGCCCAACTCCATCACTTATTACCTGTGACCTCCAGCAAGTGGATGTATGGAGTCTTGGTCTTCTTACCTGCAAAGTAAGAATAATAATGACCCAGACCTATTCCTACAAAGATTCAGGAAGATCCTGCATTGACTCAATCTCCACAGTTAGTGCTCACCAGGTGGGTAACTTTCCTTCTTATCAAGAAGGAATGTCGGTGAGGGAAGGTCAGCAGAGTAACCCATCCTTTCTCTTCTCTCTCCTTCAGCATCACAAGGCCCACTTCTCTTCCTGACACTAGAGCTTGCCCAAATCTCTCCCGATAGAGTTCCCTCTGCCTGCTAATAGCATCACTGATGAGCCAGGAATCATCCCTAAAGGGGACTTCACACACCCTCAAATATGACCTTTCCACTGGTGGAAACCAAATCCCAGAAGGAGGGAATAAAAGTGTAGAGCAGGAGAGACATGTGTGCCCCCTGTCTACTCTGTTTTCTACCCTCAGTTTACCCATACATAAATTTGGAAACATTAATAATATTAACAATAACAATAGAAATGATACAATCAACTTAATAGGCTTCCATAAGCATCTGGGTAGGGAACCCTTTCCTTCACACAGTTGAAATTTTTTTTGTACTGTGTTTTGTCATCAGTATTTCCTACTCCTGGCCCATCACTCTGCCAACTGAGACCATGAGTTACTACTCTCCAGTTCTGTGGAAAGTTTCAATGAACAGCAGCTCTGGTCTTCTTTTCCAACCAGAGTTAGGCGTTTCTGTGACATCCCATCCATACCTCACTTTGAGGTTCCAGTGAGAATTCTGGGCATCAGGAAATGGTATTGTGTCCAAAATAAAAGCAAGTTGACATCTGCAGTGAGAAGCTGACTACAAGATTCAGCTAGATTCTTCATATACAGTGTCTGGCACAAATAACACCCCTATTTCATAACAAAATCTTTTATTACAAAATCATAAGGATGTACTTCAATAATATAACAATATCACACTCAAGCACACCATATGACATTTTAGCTGAAATGTTCAATTGAAGACTATAAATTATTACACACATATTATTATCCTACCACCACATTCAAGCAAGCATTACTTCTGCTGGACCCTGTATCTCTCCCCACAGGAAGTCCACATCCACAGCTGGGTTGCTTCTAACTTCAGGACCCTCTAATCCATTCCCTAGATGCTTTCATCCTGAAACATTTACACCTCCATCCCTCCTCATAAAATGACCGCCAAACCCACAGCCATGCTCCTGTCTCATTCCAGTACCCTTAAATGTTTCACTATTCTCTCCTAAGAAACCAAAATCCACAACTTAGGGTGGGGGGCCTTGTCACTCAGAGATCCCAAATACCAAACTCAGGGGTTTATGCATGCAAAAATTACAGAATCTTCTGTTCTGCAAAATATCTACTGTCCCCACAAGTCCTTAGCCCTGGCCAAACACCTCACAAGGAGTCAAAAATTCAATCTTGGGCCCACTCCCTGTTAATCCACCAAGGAGGACCTGCCTCTTACATTGGCAGCATCCCAAGCTATGTTGGGGAGCACAGTGGGGAGTGTAGTTGGAACATAATATGACACAGTTACATAATCAGAACGAACATCCACCCTTCTTTCCCAGGAGGTATAAAGACAAACCATTCCAGCCATCACCATCACACTGTCACTCTCAGTGCCACCATGCTGGCCTCAGGGCTGCTCCTGGTGGCTTTGCTGGCCTGCCTCACTATAATGGTCTTGATGTCTGTCTGGCAGCAAAGGAAGCTCTGGGGAAAGCTGCCTCCTGGCCCACCTGCATTGCCTTTCATCGGGAACTACCTGCAGCTGAACACAGCACAGATGTACAACTCCCTCATGAAGGTGTCAGGAGGCAGGGAGATGGGTGGTAGGGTGGGGCTGGGGGCTTCTGCAGGCTGGCTGGGACTTGGTGGCAGGGGATTGGAAAGGGTGGACTGAACTGTTAGGAAGAGGGCATTTTGAAGGTTAGCATCAGAGTCCTAGCCAGGAAAGGCCAGATCTTGGGATGTCCAGTCCTTGACTGTCAGAACCTGGGCAAAATGCATGCCATTCTGTGAGGGCTGGGTACAGAGCCAGTTCAGACTTGAGGCTTCACACACTCACCACTCCCACCCCTCTCTTTCAGATCAGGGAGCGCTATGGTCCAGTGTTCACAGTCCACCTGGGCCCGCGGCGGGTCGTGGTGCTCTGGGGCCAGGAGGCAGTGAAGGAGGCTCTGGTGGACCAGGCAGAGGAATTCAGTGGGCGAGGCGAGCAAGCCACCTTTGACTGGCTCTTCAAAGGCTATGGTGAGGGGAATCCTGTGTGGGGGAATATGGTCAAGCCGACTTAGTGGCTTCAGTTTCCCCAGCATACTTCTGCCAACTGACCCACCCACTCAGGGCTGTGTCAGAGCCCTTCCTCTCCATCCCTGTCTCCATCCCTGTTTATCCCTGTGATCCCTCCAACTTGTCTTAGAGTGTCTGCATCTCCCTCCTTCTCTCTGCCCCATCTCCCAATTCTCTCTCATTAAACTACTCTCCTCTTCGTATCTCTTAGAAGCTCTTGGGATTTTTGCTTTAGAGGTCTGGTCCCATATTCTCATGTTGCTTTTTATCTTATTCTCCTTCTCATTTTTTTGTGCTTCTTCATGTTCCTCTCTCTATCTCCCTGCTTCTTTTTTTCCTTTGTCCTAGAATCTCACTATTTCTCTTTCAAGTTTCTCATACCTCCATTTCTTTATTTAAATTATGTCACTTTATTTAAATTATGTCACTTCTCTGTTTTTAAGATTTTATTTATTTATTTTTAGAGAGGGAAGGGAGGGAGGGGGAGAGAGAGAGAGAGAGAGAGAGAGAGAGAGAGAAACATCAATGTGCGGTTGCTGGGGGTCATGGCCTACAACCCAGGAATGTACCCTGGCTGGGAATCGAACCTGTGACACTTTGGTTCGCAGCCCATTCTCAATCCACTGAGCTACACCAGCCAGGGCCCTCCCTTTCTTCATAATACTCTCTTCTCTCTTGACCTTCTCAGTTTCTCCCTATATATTTTTCACCATTCTCCACCTCAGTTTTAGGATCCTTCTCAATTTTTACTTCCACCTCCCAGATCTCCAGATATCTCACTTTGCCTCCTTCCCTCCACTCTCTCTCTTCCTCTATTCATGTGAGTGTCTCTGCATCTCACTGCTTCTCTGGGCACCCATCTTTCACCTTGCCTTCTGATTTCCTTCCAACTTGGTCTCTTTTTTGTGTTTCTCCGTGTGTCATTCTCTACCCACACTCTCTCCCCCCCCCAACTTTCAGGCCCTGCCCCCTTTAAACCCACTCCCCACTCCTACCCTCCCCCGCAGGCGTGGCTTTCAGCAACGGGGAGCGGGCCAAGCAGCTTCGGCGCTTCTCCATCACCACGCTGCGGGACTTCGGAGTGGGCAAGCGGGGCATCGAAGAGCGAATCCAGGAGGAGGCAGGCTTCCTCCTTGAGGCCCTTTGGGCCACACGTGGTGAGCTGGAGACCCCAGGGTACTGAGGAGGAAAACACCCTACTAGAAGAGGCGCTTTATGACATGAGAAGGGAACTGGGTTAGAGAAAGGTGTCCCTGGAATTCACAGACTGGTATCAGATCACCAAGTTTTCACTCTCCCAAATCTCTTTTCTTTTCTTTTTTTTTAGAAAAGATTTTATTTATCCATTTTTAGAGAGGGAAGGGAAGGAGAAAGAGAGAGAAAGAGAAACATCAATGTGCAGTTGCTGGGGGTCATGGCCTACAACCCAGGAATGTGGCCTGACTGGGAATCGAACCTGTGACACTTTGGTTCGCAGCCCGCGCTCAATCCACTGAGCTACGCCAGCCAGGATTAAATCTCTATTCACTTACGGTTCCCAAACCTCTTCCCAGGTGCCCTCATAGACCCCACCTTCTTCCTGAGCCGAACTGTCTCCAATGTCATCAGCTCCATTGTGTTTGGGGACCGCTTTGACTATGAGGACAAAGAGTTTCTGTCACTGCTGCGCATGATGCTGGGAAGCTTCCAGTTCACAGCTACATCTACAGGGCAGGTAAATGGTCCTGCCATGGCTCAACATGGACCCTACCACAGCCAACCAATTACTCTTGCACATAGCCTCAGGTGCCCCAAATCCTATCCTCCTCTAGACAGGGTCCGCTCAAAACCAGTCTTCTCCCCCGCACAATTGAACCCAGAACAGGTGCCCAAAGCCCACTTTCCAATACCTGGGTAGCTCAGCTATACTTGCCCTACAAAAACAGAAGGGGAAGAAAGGGAAGAAGGAAAGAAGGAAGGAAGCGAGGGAGGAATTCCCAGCTGGAACCCAATTTACTTAAATTCTAGGACAAGGGACTTCACACAAAAACTTAGATATCTATTCCATCCAGTCCCATCTAAATGAATAAACATCAGGACAGGTGCCTTTAAACCAGTGCCTCCCTTGCCCTGAGGCAAGTCCCACTGCAATTTGGTGATGTCCATTAACACATGTCCTTACATGTCCTTCCCTTCCCTTCTCCATGCCCCACCCTCAGCTATATGAGATGTTCCACTCAGTGATGAAACACCTTCCAGGGCCACAGCAACAGGCATTTAAGGAGCTTCAGGGGCTGGAAGACTTTATAGCCAAGAAGGTGGAGCAGAACCAACGCACGCTGGATCCCAACTCGCCGCGGGACTTTATTGATTCCTTCCTCATCCGCATGCAGGAGGTACATGTCAGCAGCCAGTGGTGAGAGAGAAGTCACACAGGGGGTTGGGAAGGAAAGAAGCCCATTTATTTTGCCCACTACATCATAATAATCCTCACAACTCCAATCAATTCAACATCACTGTTCTCTCTACTGAGCCCTTACCCATAGGCTAGAATTGCATGTGCAAATCATAAGCACAAGCACATCTATAACATTGTCATGCAACATGCACTATTTTAACAACTTTATGGTTTTTACCTATTTAACACTCATACCAGTTCTTGTAGAGGCTCTACTATGATCTTGATTTTAGGAATGAGGAAACTGAGACCCAGAGAGTATAAGTGCCATGCCTGAGGTCACACAGTGAGGAAGCAGTGGAACCTAGCTCAAACCCTGGCCTCTCAAACCTAAGGCCGGTGCTTTTGGCCACCATGCTCTTACCTTTCATTCCCTGGTTGTAAGGTAACCTGTGTGGACAGGTGACCTGACTTTACTATGTGACACCTGAGGGTCCCCACTCCCAGCTGGATGTCAGTCTCCTTTCTGTGAAGAAAGGAGACGGGGCTTTATGGAGTCTGAAGTTCAAGAGGAAAAGACCAGGGCGTGGATTCTCCATAGTAAGCTGCAAGGTTTTCGGGGAGAGAATACTGTACAGCTGCTGAAAAGTGTCTGTGTTTCAGAAAATATCTCTTCAACTCTCTCTGAGGCAATCTATCATAGTCTGTCTACCTCTCCTTCTCATTCACTGTCTGTCTCTACCCCTCCCTTTCTAATATTTCTACAAATTAAAAGTGGCAACTAAGTTGGTAATTAAAGGACAGATATCTGGGTAGAGTGTGAGAAGAGCATTTGGGACAGAACCAGCAGCCTGGGAAAAGGTCTGGCACAACTGAGGCCATTCTTACCACCTTTGAGAGCATGGGGGAGTGGGCTAGGCCTGAAGCTGCCTCTCCCTGCAGGAAAAGAAGGACCCCAACACAGAGTTCTACTTGAAGAACCTGGTACGGACCACACTGAACCTTTTCTTTGCGGGCACCGAGACGGTCAGCACAACCCTGCGATATGGCTTCCTCTTGCTCATGAAGCACCCAGATGTGGCAGGTAAGGCTGGAAGGGGCAGAGAAATTAAGGCTACAGACTCTGAAAATTCCTCTGAGCACACTGTGCATCCTCCCCTCTCAAAGCCCTGGGCCCTCAAACACATCCTGCTAAACAAACACTAGGTCATGATATTCAGCTAAAACAAACTGAACTGATTAGTAAATAGCTCCTGTGCTGAGCCCACCAATCCCCAAGTCTCTTCCCTCACAGCTTCCCTCATGAATCTGGCACAACTACATTATCAGGACCCAGTGCCAACAATGTCTCAGGACAACCTGTTTAAATGCTTTCTCCATGTCACACACAAAGGCATACATGTTATGTATGCAGTTCTATAGATTTGGATTATCATCCCTGCCCAGAGACCCCTAAGTGCCAAATTCTCCCTTATCCCCCAGCCAAGGTCCATGAAGAGATTGACCAGGTGATTGGCAAGAACCGTCAGCCCAAGTTCGAAGACCGAGCCAAGATGCCCTACACAGAGGCAGTAATCCACGAGATCCAAAGATTCGGAGACATGCTCCCCATGGGCCTGGCTCGTAGAGTCACCAAGGACACCAAGTTTAGAAACTTCCTGCTACCCAAGGTGCTGCCCTTACCCAGTCTACATAGATCTCAAACCTGATCCATCTGACCCAACACTCCACTCTCCTTACAAGCTTTCCAGTGCCTGTCTGACTCCCTCAACTGCAGACTCCCTCAATCACATGTCCCTTCAACTTTCCCACTTAGACAACTGAATCCCATGTGTACCTAAGACCAGTTGCCTTAGGTCTTAGGTACATATGAAGTCCATGTCCCCCAAATTTTGTTTTTCAGGCAACATTAACTTCACTTCCCAGGCCTGCCTGCCTCTGGGACATGACTCTCATGGCCTCCAAATATCCTGTGTTGAGTGACATCACCCCATAACCCCCAAACCACCTGCCCAAGGAGACATAGATCCCAGGTTCCCCGAACTTTTGGTCACAGGGAATTAAAAGTCATGTCCCCCAAAGCTCCTACCTCAGGAAAGACCCTGACTCCCCTGACTCCCATTTCTCCTCACCTACAGCACCCAAATACCCCCTCTGACTCCATGAGCTCTCGGCGCACACATCCCTCTCCCACTTATCAAATCCCCTTCCACCTCCCCACCAGGGCACCGAAGTGTTTCCAATGCTGGGCTCTGTGCTGAAGGACCCCAAGTTTTTCTCCAACCCTCTGGATTTCAACCCCCAGCACTTCCTAGATGAGAAGGGGCAGTTTAAGAAGAATGATGCGTTTGTGCCCTTCTCCATTGGTAAGAGTCCAGTGTGTGATGCCAAGCCACCAGTCGCACCAACAGGGGCCCCTTCTTCCCAGTTCCCCTCTCTGAGGCGTAGCCTAGTATCTTCCTCCAGCTCTGAAGTTCCTCTTATGATCTACCCTGCAGACAACCAACTGCAAACCTCATAAATAACAAGTACCTAAGCCCAGGCAGAAAGAAAGGGATGATTGCACCCATTTCAGAGATGAGAACAGTCAAGGCCCACAGTGACTCAGAGACTTGTCCAAGGTCACTGAATTTTTTCAGAGTCCTAAGAAGGAGATGGCAGCACAATGGCCATATTGGTGTATTTCAGAGGAAGGGCCATGTAAATTCCCATTGCTACATCCTGATATGACTCACCCCCCTCCCACATACAAGGGAATCTGAGGCTGAGGGATGTCAGGGTTTTTCTGAAGGTGTCTCAGGCCTTGAGAGACTGTCCCCGCCACCCTCACCCAGGAGAATACATCAGGAATTGGGAGAGGAGTGGACCTCACCTCCTCCCACCTGTCTTTTCAGGAAAGCGGTACTGTTTTGGAGAAGGCCTGGCTAGAATGGAGCTCTTTCTCTTCCTCACCACCATCATGCAGAACTTCTACTTCAAGTTCCCGCAGCCACCCGAGAACATCAATGTGTCCCCCAAACATGTGGGCTTTGCCACCATCCCACCAAACTACACCATGAGCTTCCTGCCCCGCTGAGCTAGAGCTGTGACTGCTGCCACAAAAGTCCAGGGCTAGTGGGAGAGCAAACGGAAGAGGGGTGTGGCCTGGGTGGGCCTAGAGTTAGGGGCAGGGCTAACAATAGAGTTAGGGGCAGGTAGGAAGAGGGCTGGAAGAAAAGAAGGTGCAAGGTGGATAGTAGAGGAAGAAAAAACACATGAGCTGTCCATTCACCTTGCTAGAGATTGAGACTTCAGAGCTGGGATGAAAGGAAGCAAAACTTTACACAGTACTATGAGTGGTAATAATAATGGCTATTATCTATTAACATGTACTCTGTGTCAGCTCTATGCTCAAATCATTACACACTTGCTGCCCTTGATGCTTGCAAACCTATGAAACGGGAACTGTGCTCATGCCCATATTATGGAGATACAGCTGACACTCAGAAAGTCTCTATCTGAGATCCAACAGAACAGAGTAAATGCTCAGCAAGTACTTGAACTCCGATCCACACAGGGAAGGCTATCCTAAGCCTACTGAACTTTGTGCAGGTTCTTAAAAGGCACCTCTTCCTAAAGTAAGATATAACAGCTTGTATATTATTATTCAATGTAAAGGGGTCTGTCCAAGGATTTTTTCAGAGTCCTGGCAGGCAGCCAACTTGCTTCCATACACTTGCCTACACTCTTGCTCATTGATACACATTTTACATGCCAGGGCATAGTTGTCAGGGCAGGGTAACTGTGTGAGCCAGGTGATGGAGTCTAAGATACTGTGCTCCTGCACAGTGGCTCTGTGTGGAGCAGGGCTCAGAAAAGGAGCATGATGCTATCTGCAGTCCTGTCTGGGAACAAGCTGTCTCGCATCTCTCGTCCTGATGCCAGACACTTCAGTTCCTCCCCATATATCACTGGTGTCCTCCAAGGTGCGGCCCCATGATGGAACCTGGAGGGAGTGGGTCTGAGTAAGTCCACGTCTGGGGCCCTCCAAGGGGAGAAGCCTGAACAGCCCACTGACCCAACCCCCACTGGTTTTTACAGCCAGAAGTTATGGGGACTTAGCTTCCTGGCACTGGAACCCTGGGCTGGCTGGTCTGGTGTGGGCTGGAATCCCTCACTCTTGAGATGTCACCCCAATTTATATCCACCTCATATGGGTTTGGGACCAGCCCCATTCTATATCTCCCTGTCTCTGCCCCTCCACCCTTCCTACCCATCTGTATGAATGTTGTTTCTTTAATTCCTTAGTTGTCAGACTTCCATACAGCTCACATTTTTCTGATGGTTGTGAGTGAGAGCTCTTCTGTAGTTTGGCTGTACTTTTGCTGTGGTTGTGTGATGAGGAGACCCATGTTGACCCACTTCTTCATCTCTACCAGAAACTGTAAGACAGAATATTATTATTATTTTTGTTTGTTTGTTTTAAACTTTTAGATTGTACTCATTTATTTTTAGGAAGAGAGGAAGGGAGGGAAGAAGAGTGGGAGAGACACATTGATATCAGAGAGAAACACTGATTGGTTACCTCTGAAATGGCCCCCACTGGGGACCTGGTTCACAACTCAGGCATGTACCCTGACTGGGAATTGAACCTCTGACCTTTTATTTCACAGATTCGATCCAATCCACTGAGCCACACTTACCAGGGCTAAACGAAATATTATTATTTGGAAAGACAAAAACAAAAGCTGGGTTAGTTTGGATAGCTTCCAGAAGTATTCACTGTGATGATGTTCCTCTGAAGCAGGCTCATTCTCCCAGACCTGGCTAACTTTCCAAATCACCTGCATGTTCCATGCTTGAAAGTAGGAACATTCAGAACATATGGCACACTGGGAACACCAATATTAGTCCAGGTGAAAGGTGAGTTTGGAATCACAGCTAAGTTCAAATATTAATTCTCTAGAAATTCATATTAGTTGAACAAAAGCACAAAGGAACAGAAGAAAAGTTTTGATGGGGAAGTTAAACTATGCATTCCAGTAAGTTCTTCTGCTCACAGAACACAGGATGAGCCACAGGTTGGAGAACGCAGTTGGAGTAGCTGCTGCAACTCTTGTGTGTCGATTGATGACACAGTGGGTCTGAGCTGAGTCACAAAGGGCATCTCAGTGGGAACTTTATCTGTTAGGCTTCTTTCTTATGTCACTAAGCATCCAAATGGTTAGTTATTTTCTGCTGTATGATAAACATGCAGAAGAGTCAAATAGCTAAGAGTGAGATTTTTAACTGCAGCCATTGAAAACTTAACTTTGCTGCAGAACTGTGTTTCCCAAAACTCTATATTTTAAAGATTTTATTTACTTATTTTTAGAGAGGAGAAGCAAAGGAGAAAGAGAGGGAGAGAAACATCAATGTGTATTTGACTGTCCCACACCCCCTACTGGGGACCTGGCCTGCAATCCAGGCATGTGCCCTGAGGGGGAATCACACCAGCAAACTTTTGGTTCACAGGCCAGCACTCAATCCACTGAGCCACACCAGCCAGCATGTGTTTTGCTAAATTCTGCTATGAGCAATGTATTCCTTTATTTGAGTGATACTGTGAAATGTGAGAAAAGACAGAAGAAACAACTTTGAAGGGGTAAAAGCGCTCTTTCCCTATGCATGGTGTAGGGCAGTGGGTGATGACAAGGAGAACAGGACTTAATTCCATTTTACAGGACAGGAGCTCCTGTCACTTTATCAGTTTCTGGCACAGTCAGGGCAATACACTCACTCCTCATGGAAAACAAAGTACTCTTTGGCCAGGTTCATGGGGCTTTTTTTAATCTTTTGCAGTGGAAGCAGTAGTCGTGCCAGGATTGTCCTTCATGGGCCACCACACTGGAGGCTTTACCAAATCCAGTGGTGGGTTCTTGCATGTGGCACACTTCTTGGCCACAAAGTCCTTGAAGCCATCCACACAGTAATACTGGTCCTCCACAGTGGTGAAACGCTGCCCAGCCCGCTTCTCAGAGCAGTTAACACACAGAAATGCGCTCAGTATCCCAGCGTTTACCCTGGTAAGTGATTCCTCCAGGTGTGATGGCCTTGTTGGGTTTCATGCAATGCTTGGCCAATTAGGCCTCATGGCAAAAGTCATGCAGTAGAAGTCCTCCCTTTAGGGAAGAAGTTTCCTGTCCCGACGACTGGCTTGCACCTGCTGCTGGTGAAGTAGTCTTTGTGCCCGACGGTCCCCATGGACCTGCTTCTAATCTCCTGCTACAATGGGCTTGAAGCAGCCCTTGGACTTTAGGGAGTCCCCGTGCATGGTGCACTTGTTGCACAGGCTGTTGTTTTCCTTGAACACAAAGGTTTCTTTGGCCAAGGGGTGCAGACCCCTATCACAGTGGTAGCAGGTGTCATGCCACTAGCAGAATTTGTCTGAGCACTTCAGGCAGCAGTGGTGGCCATCCTTCTCCAAGCACTCCTTCCCCTGCCAGGTGTCCCTGTGGTGGTGACAGCCAAGCTTCTCAGCCATGGTGCACACCTGCCCCAGGAGGGGTCTCACACTAGATGTGTGCACAATGGGATATATTTGGCAAGGGTTGGATATACTTGTCAGGAACTTCCATTGTGCTGCCTGAGTGTGCTTGGCAGTGCAGCTGTCCTGGCAGGGGCCTCCATCTGCACCAAGACTGCAGGCTGGCCAGCAGCAGTGGGGGTGGTGGCAGACTCTGACCACTTCTTTACTTTCTGGCACTACAAAATGTTCCTGGATTGGCTGATCTTCCTCCTGCCCCTGGCCTGGAAGCCAGCACTGCTCCAAGGTGTCCTGGCTCCTCTAAGCTAGTGGCAGGTGAGGGAGAGGGGTTCTGGTGGAGCAAAATGAGAGCTCCTGTCTACCAAGGGCCAGTCCAACTGTGAGAGTCTCTTGTTAACACAGGAAAGGTTTAGAAGGGGTAGAATCATTGCATTCTGGAACCTGAGAATCCCAGACCCACCCTATTAAGACTAATACACCTGGATTCCTGCACAAGAAAGTGAGAAGAAATTACCCCACGTCCACCAAATCCTTTCCTGAGTCCACTTTCTATGTGTCTGCTGGGATGCATGGTGGTCCTCTCTCCCCTTCCATTCCTGGGCCCAAGGAGCTCCGTGCAGAAGAGAACACTCATGTTTCCCCAAGCCTTCTCCATTACAACCCTGGGGACTCAGAGACACTTGCACTGACATACAAAGGGTGGAGGACATTGAGGAAGTGGCTTCCTTAACGAGTCACAGGCCTGGAGAGTTGACCTGGGTCTGAAAGCAGAGATAGGGGAGCTGATGAACTGAAAACAAGCCTAAGGTGCTGGGGATTTTGGTGGAGCAGGAGAGGAGCCTCCTTCCATGGGGACATCAGTGGGTGAGAATACACCACTAAGCAGGTCCCCTAGTGTCAGCGATAGTGGCTGGACTAGGGAAGAATAAGCAAAGGAGAAACTGGGGGAAGGGCACACTTGGAAGAAAGTCATAGGCAGACTCAAAGAGTTCCAGATACTGCACCTCAGTGGCACAGTTGACAGTCAGAGAGTGTTAGTAGTAGTGGTGGTGGTATTACTATTATTGTTGTTGTTATTAATCCTCATCAGAGGATATCTTTATTGATTGGGGGGACAGAGAAACATTGATCAGTCATCTCCCACAGATCCATATGTGCCTGAGGGCTAGAACCCCCACCCAAGGTACCTGCCCTGACCCGGAGTCAATATGCAGCCTTTTGGTGTACAGGACTTCACTCTGACCAATTTAGCCATCCAGCCAGGGCAGTCAGAAGGTATTACTGAAGGACTATGAGGAAAGCCAGCTTGTATAGTAGAAAGCACCAGATTCCCTGGGTACAAACACCAAAGCTTTGCAGAACTGCCTGGGGTGGAGGGGCAGTGAAGAGAGAAGCACAGCTGGAAGACATCAGGAAGGGAGACATCACACACGGGGAGCAGTCAAATGCAAGCTCTTGGAAGTGGGAGGTTCCAGAGGTGGGAGTGAAAGACAGATGGAGAAGGGGGATGCATGAACCACAGGAGAGACAGCAGCCACAGTCAGGAGGACCAGCCAAGGCCATGGCTATTTTCTGCTGGAGCTGATAGTGGTGCCTACCTTAGATGGGGCATCTGCTCTGGGCTCCAGTCCCCTCCCAGGCCAAATCACTTGCTGCTGACCTGTGAGGGCCCCTGGGGAATTTCAGTGTGGGGGCACGTGGGACTTGGGTATTAAAGGGCTTTCAATGCTAGTGTGGGGGGCCTGGATTTGTTTCCTAGGTCCCTGAACAAGGTTGCTGAGCAATGGGTCTCATTGCTCAGTGCTCAACTCTCCAGTGACTAGTAGAGATGAGCTGAGGAAGCTCCTGGCTGAGACTGAGGCAGAAACCCTCAGGTTGTCTGTGATCAGAGGACAGAGGAGCCAAGTTTACTGGCAAGCAAGTGAGAGGTGCAACAGGGGAGGGACGGCTCCTCTGTCTGAACTGGGCTCTGTGATCACAACCCTGTCACTTTTTTCCTGAGTCACTGCATCACTGCATCATTGCATCACTGCACACCTCCTCCTCTTACCTCTAGTCTTCACGTCCTCAATGAAGCCAGAGGATGCTTTCCTAATATGACTATGTCTTTAATGCATTCATTAATCGAGTCAACCAGTATTAATCAAGGACCAACTATCGACAGCACTGGGAATACAGCAAAGGATGAAACAGAAAAATATGACCTGTTCTCAGAGAGCTGACATTCTAGTTGGGCTACGCCCTGTGTAACTGAGAATATTTTCTGGGTGGATGCTAGAACTGGAATTGCTGGGTCATGGTGTATGTGCAACTTCGACTCGGCTAGGTCTTGCCAAATTGCTCTGCAAAGTGGTTGAACTAGTTTTCGCTCCCACCACCAGTGTACACATATTCCTCTGTTGTCCTTTAATACTTGATCCTATCAGTTATAAAATGTTGCCAATCTGATGAGTGTGAAGTTATTATCTCATTTTTATTTACTTTTCTCCAAATGGCTGTTGAGTTGAGCATTTCCTGTGTGTAATCCATTTAATTCCCTCCTCTGTGAGCAGCCTCTTAATATATTTGTTCTTTTTTCTACTGGTTTAGAGAAGTTTATTATTTAGTGTAATCGTTTGTTGGAGGGGCTCAGCCCCTTTAAAACCTTTCCTGATTGGGTCAGGCCCTCCAGAGATGTCCTTACTGAGGAATGACTCCAAATCAACTGATTTGGGTCCTCAATTACATCTGAAAATCCCCTGGCTCAGGCAATGCCACACAGTCATGGGAGTGTATTCCATTATATTTACACATCCCACCCTTACTCAAGGGAACTGGATTTTACAAAGGCGTGGCCATGGGGGATCATTTTAGGATTCTGCTCACCACGAATATTACAAAAAGTGAAACAGTTTTATTTCTTCCAAAAGGAGTAGTTTTTGTTTACATAGATTCTACTTTTTTCTACTGTTGTTTCGTGCTTCCATCATTTATTGTATAAGGCTTATTAAATTTACTTTTAACTTTTTAAGATTGTATTTGTATTTTATTTTTAGAGATGGGCAAGGAGAGAGAATGAAAGGGAGACAAATACCAATATTGGTTGCCTCTTATATGCCCTCCCCCACTGGAGACCTGGCTTGCACCCCACGCTTATGCCCTGATTGGGAATCGAACCAGCAGCCCTTTGGTTCACAGGCTGGCACTCAATCCACTGACCCACACCAGCCATGTAATTTCAGCTTTTTTACTTTCACATGTAGCCACTTCCTTCTAAAGTCTCCTTTACCTGAATCCTCTAAGTGCTCAGCTCTAAACTGTTTTTGTTTGTTTTTGTTTTTCTATTACATTTGCTATTCAATATTATTTGTATTAGTTTCAGATGTATAACATAGTGGTTAGATATTCATATAATTTACAAAGCGATCTCCCTGATAGTTAAGTATCCACCTGCACCACCCATAGTTATTACACTATTATTGACCATATTCCCTATGCTGTGCTTTACATCCTGATGACTGCTTAGTAACTCCAATTTGTACTTCTTAACCCCTTCACCCTTTTCACCCAGCTCCCAAATCCCCTTCCTACTGTAATCACCATTTGTTCTCTGCATCTATGAGTCTGTTTCTGTTTTGTTTGTTTGTTTTTGTTCACTGGATTCCACATATAAGTGAAATCATGTCATGTTTGTCTTTCTCTGACTTATTTCCCGTAGCATAACACCCTCTAGGTTCACCCACGTAGTTGCACATGGCTACGATTTCACTTTTTTTTATGGCCAAGTAAATATGTTTAAAATATATTTTATTGATTATGCAATTACAGTTGTCCCATTTTCTTTCTCCCCCTCCTTTCCCTCTGCTGTACACCAACCCCTCTCAGCAGCATCCCTCCCCTGCTTAGTTCAAGTCCATGTGTCATACATGTAAGTTCTTTGGCTTCTCCATTTCTGATATTATTCTTAACCTCCCCTTGTCCATTTTGTACCTCCCATTTATGCTTCTGATTCCCTGTGCCTTTTCCCCCATCCTCTCCTCCTTCCCCTCCCTGCTGATAACCCTCCATGTAATATCCATTTCTGTGATTCTATTCCTGTTCTAGTTGTTTGCTTAATTTTTTTCTGTTTGTTTTAGGTTCAGTTGTGGATAGTTTTGAGTTTGTTGTCATTTTACTCTTCATATATTTGATCTTCTTTTTCGTAGAGAAGTCCCTTTAACATTTCATATAATAGAGGCTTGTTGATGATGAACTCCTTCAACTTGACCTTATCTGGGAAGCACTTTATCTCCCCTTCCATTCTAAATGATAGCTTTGCTGGATAGAGTCATCTTGGATGGAGGTCCTTGCCTTTCATGACTTGGAATATTTCTTTGTAGCCACATCTTGCTTGCAAGGTTTCCTTTGAGAAATCAGCTCATACTGTTATGCGAACCCCTTTGTAAGTAACTGTCTCCTTTTCTCTTGCTGCTTTTAAGAGTCTTTCCTTATCTTTAATCTTGGCTAATGTAATTATGATGTGTCTTGTTGTCTTCCTCTTTGGGTCCAACATGTTTGGGACTCCCTAAGTTTCCTGGGCTTCCTAAAAGTTTATTTCCTTTGCCAGATTGGGGAAGTTCTCCTTCATTCTTTGTTGAGATAAGTTTTCCATTTCTTCTTATTCCTCTTTTCCTCCTGGCACACCTATGATTCAGATGTTGGAATGTTTAAAGTTGTCCCAGAGTTTCCCAAGCCTCTTCATTTTTTTAAATTCTTGTTTCTTCATTCTGTTCTGATTGAATGTTTATTTCTCCCTTATGTTCCAAATCCTCATTGGTTTTAGAGGAAGAGGATGAGAGGGAGGGAGACAGTGAGGGAGAAAGAGAAAGAGAGAGGAAGAGAAAGACAGGGAGATTGAATCAAATATTGAAGTGAGAGAGAAACATCGGTCAGTTCCCTCCCATATTCGCCCTGACCCAAGGACTGAACCCACAACCTAGATATGTGCCCTGACCAGGAATCAAACCCTCAACCTTTGCTGTACAAAGCGATGCTCCAACCAACTGAGCCACCTGGACAAGGCTTTTTTGTTATTTTTTTCCTATTTAGCATTGTATCTGAGGCACTCTGAGAATAAAGAACATGAAGATCAATTTCACATTCAATTTTAAGGAGTCTTGCGATAATGAAAGCACACAGATGGTAGCCAATCTGGAAAGTATCAAATGTTTTATTTGTACAATACACAAAATATACTGTGGCATCTTGCTGTCAAAAGGAGAGAGTCTGAATATCTGCAAGGCCTTTCCAATCTGCTGAGTCCAACACATGTTCTTCTGATGTTTTTCCCAATTCCAACCTAGAACTCTATAGACAAAACAAACAATACAGAAAGCTCTGTGTGCAAAGGAGCCTCAGAGGCAGCATGATGTCAGCCCTGAGAATCAAATCAAACAGCCTAGTGTTCAGCCAACATAATGCTACCAAAAATATGAAGGTTTTAGTGCTTACCTCTAGGACACAGTTCTCTTGAAGCTTCAATTTCATAACCACATAGAAAGTCACTGTTCTTCAAACAGCAAATTCATATTATATTACTAAGTATGGTACAGTGATTTTTACCTCTTTGTGAAGAAAAAGCCAAAATAATAATTAGGACTTTTAGGAACTAGAAGGAGGTTCACTTAAAGTTAAAAAGAATGAATCAGTGACCTAACTATATGTACCCTCCAAAAAATTATTTCTGCTCAGCCTGCCAGGATAAATAAATTAATTTAAAAAATAGAGGCTTCTATACAAGAAGATATATTTTACAACTACAGACATAAAAAATAAAGAAAAGAAAAGAGCTTTAAACATGTAATATTGTCCTGGCTGGCATAGCCAGCTCTCAGATTGAGCGTGGGCTGTGAACCAAAGCATCGCAGGTTCGATTCCCAGTCAGGGCACATGCCTGGATTGCAGGCCAGGGCCCCCAGCAACCGCACATTGATGTTTCTCTCTCTCTCTCTCCCTCCCTTCCCTCTCTAAAAAATAGATAAATAAAATCTTTTAAAAAAACACGTGTAATATTTTGCCCTGGCTGGTGTGGCACCTCAGTGGATTGAGTACCAGCCTGCAAGCCAAAAGGCCTCTAGTTCGATTCCCAGTCAGGGCACATCCCTGGGTTGTGGGCCAGGTCCTCAGTTGGGGACATAAGAGAGGCAACCAATTGATCCATGTGTCTCTTGAACATTGATGTTTCTCCCCCTCTTTTTCTCCTTCCCTCCCCCCTCTAAAAATAAATACATAAAATCTTTAAAAAAATAAACATTTATTTTTTTCTTAGAAGAAACTTCCTTGAAATTGTTGTCTACAGTTATTATATAAGCAAATGAAGAATTACAGGGAAAATGACCTAAAAATTTATGTTAAATCAGGTTAATAGCTTTAATCATTCTACTATTTCTAAATCCTTCCACAAAAGGACACTGCAGTTTCTCAGTTTACTACAAACATAGCTTTATAAGAAGTCAACCCTAATGTTGAGGCTATAATACAAATGTTTCATTGTTAGCACTGTGCTATAAAGCACAATGCAGAACATCTGATTTAAATGGAAGCCATGTTGTGCTCAGGAATACTATTGCACACATACTGCATAGGTGGTTTTACAGCAGATACTAGTTTGTCAAACTTCAGATGGCAAACACTGAGTTGTGAGTTTGCTATTGTCCAGCTAGCTGTTTCTTGTCACCCTGGAGAGTCTGGTGGCATGTCATGTTGGGCGGCCACTTTGTCACCACCACTTCTTTTCTCACAGGTGACTCCACTGTGGTAGGACGTTCATATCCTTCAGAGGCAAGGCCTAGCAAAAGGTTTCCCACAGTCCACTGGAAATCACTGTTCTGTTTGGCAAATTCTGCTGCCTCTCAACTACATTATTGATTTCAGATCTTGCCTTCTTTGCCTTATTTTTTCTTTAATTGTATTTTATTGTTTCTGACTTTTCCTCTTTGCTCTCCTCTGCCCAGCCACCCCTCCACTCCCTCAGACTATCCCCACACTGTTGTCAACACCCATGAGTCATGCATATATGCTCTCTGGCTACTCTATTCCCTATGCTGTACTATATGTTCCCATGTCTATTTTGTAACTACTCATTTGTATTTTTGCCCATCCCCCTAACTCCCTCCCATCTGGCAATCATCAAAACATTTTCTGTATCTGTCATTCTCTTTCTCTTTTACTTGTTTGTTTATTTTGTTTTTTAGATTCAATTGTTGATAGATATGTATTTTTGTCACTTTATTTTCATATGTTTTATTCTCTTCTTTATTGTTACCATTTCTTTAATAGTTATTTTCTATGTTTTACTGATTATACCATTACATTTGTCCCATTTTTCTCCCCATTGTCCCCTCTGCCCAGTTTCTCCATTCTCTCCAGCATTGCCCCCACCATTTAGTTCATGTGCATGGGTCATACATATTAAGTTCTTTGGCTTCTCCATTTCCTATACTATTCTTAACCTCCCCCTGACTTTTCTACCTAACAATAATCCTTCTTATTCCTTCTAGCTTTTCCCTCATTCTCCTTCTTCCCTCTCCCCACTGATAACCTTCCATGTGATCTCCATTTCTATGATTCTGTTCCTCTTCTAGCTGTTTGCTTAGTCTATTTTTGTGGGGTTTTTTGTAGGTTCAGTTGTTGATAGTTGTGAGTTTCTTGTTTCTTTATTGTTCACAGTTTTGATCTTCTTTTTCTTAGATAAGTCCCTTATTTCATTTCATATAATAAGGGCTTGGTGATGATGAACTCCTTTAGCTTTTCTTATCTGGGAAGCACTTTATCTGCCCTTCCATTCTAAATGATAGCTTTTCTGGATAGAGTCATCTTGGATATAGATCCTTGCTTTCATGACTTGGAATATTTGTGTGCAGCCCCTTCTTGCCTGCAAGGTTTCTTTCGAGAAATCAGCTGGCAGTCTTATGGGAACTCTTTTGTAGGCCACTGCCTCCTTTTCTCTTGCTGCTTTTAAGATTCTGTCTTTATTTTTAATCTTTGGCACTTTAATTATGACATGTCTTGGTGGGGCCCTCTTTGGGTCCAACTTCTTTGGGATTCCCTGAGCTTCCTAGACTTGAATGACTCCTTTACCAGACTGGGGAAGTTTTCTTTCATCATTTTTTCAAATATGTTTTCAATTTCTTGCTCTTCTCCTTCTTCTGGCACCCCTATGATTTGGATGTTGGCAGGTTTAAAGTGGTCCCAGAGGTTCCTAAGCATCTCCTTAATATTTTGAATTCTTGTTTTTTCATTCTGTTCTGGTTGAAGTTTATCCAGTTGCTTATTTCTTACGGTTGAAGTTTATCCAGTTGTTTATTTCTTCCTTAGGTTCCAAATCATTGATTTGAGTCCAGTTGATTTCCTTCCCTTCACTGTTGGTTCCCTGTATAATTTTCTTTATTTCACTTTGCATAGCCTCCACTTCTTCCTTTAATTTGGGACAATACTCAGTCATTTTTGTGAGCATCCTTATTACCAGTGTTTTGAATTGGGCAACTGATAGGCTGGCTATCTCCTTGTCACTTACTTGATTTCTAGAGTTTTGATCTGTTCTTCATTTGGGCCATATTTATGTTTCTTGGGGCACCTGTTACATTGTAAAGGGCAGAGCCTTAAGTGTGCAACAGAGTGAGGCAACCCACATCACTGCATTGTGGTGCAGTATGTGAGGGAGGGGTCAGAAAGGGAACAACACCACTTGCTTGACTCACCACCCTTTTCAGTTACTTCCCTTGCTTTTCACAAGTGAATGTGCTGCACTGGTGCTGATTCCCAGGTTGGTGGGCTGGTGTATGCTCTAGGACCCCATGGGCCCCTCCAACAGACTCTCCTGTGAGACTGGCAGGTTATCCCGCCACTGCAACCTCAACATATTTTTACAGCCAGAGGTTTTGAAACTTTCTTTTTCTAGCTGGAACCCTAGGTTGCGAGGTTTATCTCATTCCCCAATTGTTCCTCCCAGCTAATCCACACATGAATGATGGACCTCCTGTTCTGCCAGCTGCTGCCTCACATACCCACAACCTTGCTGGGAGTCCTCTCCACCCCAGCTGCCCATCTCCACCCCTCCTAAAGTCGGGGTGAATGTTTCTTCTTTAACCTTTTTGTTGTCAGACTACCATACAGTTCAACTTTCTGGCAGTTCTGGTTTTTTTTTTTCTTTTTAAATTGGTTGTTATCCTTCTTTTGGTTGGGCGAGGAAATGAAGCATATCTACCTACACCTCCATCTTGTCCAGAAGTTCAAAAGATTATTTTTTATTTAATATATGTCTTTTCCTCAATAGCCATTAAGTTGTTAGAACATAAATAATTGTTATGTGGCCTGACCCTAACTACATAATAAATGGAATTCATATATATTTCTCTTGTCTTAAAGGAGCCATAAAACTCATTAAGGCACTTTAAATATAGTGTATTAGTAGAAAATTTGAGACACCGCAAGGCTAAGAGATCAGGAATTGAAATGGTCTCTGAGGGGTCCAGATGTTGGACATAACAGACAAAGACTTTGAAGTAACCACTGAAAGAAATAAAAGCCATGTTTATGTTTAAAGAATGAAAGGGTCCTGAATGGTGAGGCTCAGTGGATTGAGCACTGGACTGCAAACCAAAGGGTCACTGGTTTGATTCCCAGTCAGGGCACATGTCTGTGTTGTGAGCCAAATCATACCACCAATAAGGGGCCCATGAGAGGCAACCACACATTGATGTTTCTCTCTCTCTCTTTCCCCTGCCCTTCCCCTCTCTCTAAAAATAAGTAAATTTTAAAAAAAAGAATGAAAGGAAAGTATTATAATAATTATTCCTTAACTAGATAATATCAATAGATATTATCAATATAAGTTGATAATAGAAAGTATGAGGCCCTAACCAGATGCCAAGGTTTGGGTTCAATCCCTAGTCAGGACACATTGATGTCTTTCTGTCTGTCTGTCTCTCTCTCATCAACAAATAAAAAATATGTTAAAAACAACAAATGGAAATTCTGGTGTTCAAAGTACAGTAACTGATATAAATATTTAGAAGTTTGTTTGTTTGTTTATTTATTTATTTTAGAAAGACAGGAAGGGAGGCAAAAGGAGAGGTCAAAATACAGTGATGTGAGAGAGAAACATCAGTCAGCTGCCTTTCATATGTGCCCCAACCAGAGACTAAACCCACAACCCAGGCATGTGCCCTGACCAGGAATTGAACCAGCAAAGATTCACTTTGTGGAGGGATGTCCAACCAACTGGGCTACACCAGTCAGGGCTGAAATAATTGTACTAGAGGGACTCAACAGCAGATTCATGATGGCAAGAAAGAAGTATAAATGAACTTGAAAATAGATCAATTCAGATTATCCAATCTGATAACTAGAAAAAAAACAAAGAAAGAAGAAAAGGGGGCCAATGGACTTCTGACCAAAATGGACTTCTGACTAACAGGAGGCACAGTGTAGGTACATACCCTGTGCCTCCTCACACAACCAAAAGAAGGACAACAACAATTTAAAAGCAAAAAATCAACCAGAACTGACGGAAAATCAAACTGTAAGGAAGTCCAACAACCAAGGAGATAAAGAAAACACGCTCATCCAGACCAGTAGGAGGGGAAGAGACAAATGTGCAGAGAGGACTCTTGGCAATGCAGTGGCTGGAGGACCAGGAAAGGCAAGGCAGTGTCTGGTGGACCCAGAGCCAGATTGGAGAGGTGAGCATGCAAGGCTGCAGCTGGTCGGCAAGGCTACAGTGGCAGGTGGTGGAGTAGGTGGCTTCACATTCATGTGCAGATAAACTGGGAGGAACAATTAGAGAGCAAGACTGACGGTGCAACCCAGAGCTCAAGCACAGGAAAATAATTTCTCAAACCACTGATTGAAAACACCTATGGGGGTTGAGGAAGCAGGAGAAACTCCCAGCCTCACAGGAGAGTTAATTGGAGAGACCCACAAGGGCTAGAACATACACCAGTCAACCCACTCTCAAATCAGCACCAGAAGGGCCCAAATTGCTTGTGGGAAGCAGGGGGAGTGTCTGAAAGCCAGCAGAGAGCAGAGCAAGTGCCATTGTTCCCTCTTGAACCCCTTCCCCACATACAGCGTCACAACTAAGTGACCTGGGTTACCCTCCCAGGTAAATGTGTAAGGCTCTGTCCCTTCTTACATAACAGGTCAAGACAAAAAAAAATAGCCCAAAAGAAAGAACAGATTAAAGCTCCAGAAATAATACAACTGAGCGATAAAAGGATACCCAACCTATTGGGTGCACAGTTCAAAACACTGGTAAATCAGGATGCTCACAGAATTGGTTGAATTTGGTTGCATATTAGATGAAAAAATGAAGGCTACACTAAATGAAATAAAGGAAAATGTACAGGAAACCAATAGTGATAGGAAGGAAACTGAGACTCAAATCAACAGTGTGGACCAGAAGGAAGAAAGAAACATCCAACCAGAAAAGAATAAGGAAACAAGAATTCAAAAAGTTGAGGAGAGGCTTGAGTCTCTAGCGTCTAAACATTCCAACATCAGAATAATAGGGGTACCAGAAGGAGAAGAGGGAGACCAAGAAATTGAAACTTATTTGAACAAAGAATAAAGGAGAACTTCCCCAATCTGCCAAAGGAAATAGACTTCCAAGAAATCCAGGAAGCTCAGAGACTCAAAAAGAAGTTGGCCCCAAGGAGAAACACACTAGGCACATCATAATTACATTACCCAAGATTAAAGATAAGAAGAGAATCTCAGAAGCAGCAAGAGAAAAGGAGACAGTTACCTATGAAGGAGTTCCAATAAGACTGTCAGCTGATTTCTCAAAAAAGACCTTGCAAACAAGAAGGGGCTGTAAAGAAGTATTCCAAGTCATGAACGGCAAGGACCTACATCCAACAATACTCTATCCAGCAAATCTTTCACTTAGAATGGAAGGGCAAATAAAGTATATCTCAGATAAGGTCAAATTAAAGGAGTTCATCATGACCAAGTCCTTATTACATGAAATGTTAAAGGAATTATCTAAGAAAAAGAAAATAAAAATATGAACAGTAAAATGACAATAAACTCACAATTATTAACAACCACACCTAAAACAAAAACAACAGCAAAGTAAGCAAACAACTAGGACAGGAACACAATCACAGAAATGGAGATCACATGGAGGGTTATCAACAGGGGAGTAGGAGGGCTAGAGGTGGGGGGAAAGGTACAGAGAATAAGTAGCATAAATGGCAGGTAGAAAAATAGACAGGAGGAGGTTAGGAATAGTATAGGAAATGCAGACCAAAGAACTTCTATGTACGACCCATGGACATGAACTAAAGAGGGGGAATGTGGGTGGGAGAGGGTGTGTAAGGCAGAAGGGAGTGAAGGGGGGGATGGAACAACTGTAACAGCAAAATCAATAAAATATATTTTTAAAAAAGAGGACAGAGCCTCAGAGAACTGCAGAACACCATCAAGCATACTAACATACGTAATGGAAATCTCAGAGGCAGAGGAAAGACTAAAAGGAGAGATACTATTTGAAGAAATGACAGCCTAAGTTTTCCCCAAATTGTTTGAAAGACATACATTTATGGATAGCAGAAGCTTAGCACACACCAAACAAGATAAAGAAGTCACATGTGGCCCCTTATGGCCAACCTTCAGAAAACCAAAGAGAAAGAAAAATCCTGAAAGCAGCCAGAAGAGAAAAATGACATATTAAAGATAGAGTTTATGCCCTGGCTGGTGTGGCTCAGTGGACTGAGTGCTGGCCTGGAAACCAAAAGTTTGTCAGTTCGATTCCCAGTCAGGGCACATACCTGGGTTGCAGGCCAGGTCTTGGCTAGAGGCATGCAAGAAGCAACCAGTTGATATAGCTCTCACACATTGATGTTTCTCTCCCTCTCTTTCTTGCTCCCTTCCCCTTTCTCTATCAATCAATAAATAAACTAATTAACAATGATAGAGTTCATTATTATTTGAATGCCTCTGTCTTTCTCTTTAGAAAACACAGAGGCCAGCACAGTGAAAAGTCATCTTTAACATGCTGAAAGAAATACTCTCTGAACCCAGAACCAGTGTGACATTAACTCCAAGTAAGTTGGAACAAGTTAAAGCTGTTTTTGTAATCTCAAGAGAACCACTAAAAAACAAAGAAAAGAGGTGTATAGCTAAAATGCAGCTGATAAATTAAAATGTCATTTTATGCATTTAAGTTTTACGTGTATAAAACTTTAAATCACCAAAAGAAAGCAAGTAAGGGAGAAGAGCAATTCATAAGAGGTTCAAACAGAACCAAGTATTTAATTAGGAACTCTACATACAGATGAATCAATAATTGCATTCAATGTTAATGGCCTAAACACTCACAATAAAGAGTCAAAGATGGTCAGAAAGTATTAAGAAGCAGTCCCTGCTGTATGCTGTCTACAAGGGACTCCCCAAATATGAAGACTCAGGAGGGTTGACAGTGAGTGGATGGAAAGTTATACACCATACAAATAGTAAGGACAAGAAAACTGGAGTGGCTATGTCAACAGAATAAAAACAAAGAGTATGGCCAAGAGTAAAGAGGAACCTTTTATAACAGTAAACAGGGCAAGTTATCAGGAAGACTTAATAATCATAAGTGTGTATGTGCCTAACAATGCCACCTCAAAATACATGAGAAAAAATGGATGGAAATGAAGTGAGAAAGAGACAATGCTATGATTATAGCTGGAGATTTTAACATCCATGTTTTAGTATTGAACAAACAACTAGACAAAAGATCAGTGAAGACCATAAACACCATAAACTATAATCACATAAAAAAACATTTAGGTTTATTCACCGAGACAGACCATACACTAGTTTGTAAAACAAATCTCAATAAATTAGGACTAAAATCCTGCAGAGTATGCTTCTGATCAAACTGAATTAAATTAGTAGTCAAGTACAAGGGTCAGACACACAGCAGTTCCAGGTGCTTCATCCTCTTTCATCACCACCATCAGTGGCTCCCAGGCCTTTTTGCATCAGCCCCAGGGGGATGATGAGGGAGGGAAGTCTGGGGGCCTCCTACTGAGTTATTGCTCCCTGGCATCGTGCTAGGTGTACTAGTTTGCTAGGGCTGCTGGAACTAAGTACAGCTAAGTGGCTCAAACAAAAGAAATGTGCGGTCTCAGTTCTGGCAGCTACAGGTCACAGTTCAAGCTTCTGGTGGTTTGCTGGCAATCCTGGTGTATACAAACATCAGCTTGATCTTTTCCTCCATCTTCATGTGTCATCATCTATGTATGTGTGTGACTTCTGCAAATTTCTCTTTTTTGTAAGGACATCAGACATATTGGGTTAGGAACCTACCCTTCTCCTGTATGACCTTGTCTTAACTAATTGCAACTGTAATGACCCTATTAACAAATAAGCCTACATTGTGAGGCACTGGAGGTTAGGGCTTCCCTGTGTGAGCTCTTGGGGAACACAATTTAATCCATAACATGAGTATTTCTTACCCAGTTCTCCCTGGGAGAGCTCCGCTAATTTTTCCATCCTCTTCCAGAATCGGCCTTTGACTGAGCTCACTTCACGTGTCCCTCAACTGTAGCCCCAGTGGCTCTATCCATATTCCCCCATTTGACTGTGCTTAGGACGTCTCTGGTCCATGCTTAGTCCCTTCCTCTGTCTTTCAGTCACACCTCAGAGACTGTGGTTGCTTGCATCTGCCTGTTTTACTTCTCTTTAGCTTATCCTTTCCCCAAATTCTCCTGATACCTATTTCTGAATGGGCCGGTGATCCCATTCAGCCATCACATCTACAATAGATACTGGTGGCTTGTTGACTGCTCCATGAACATGCATGAATACACGTGGGAGTCCCCACTCAAGGTGCTGTGGAGAGGGATCTGCTTATCCAGCTTTTTCTGAATCACCATGTTTCAAATATCCTGTTTCTCTGGCCTAACTTTTCTCTTGGCTCATCAGCTCCCCACTCTGCTTCTATCCCTTGACTCTGCTGCTCAGATTAGTGAGCCAGAGGTGAATAAACAAACCACATGCTGGATTTCATCATGACCCTTTTATAGACTGTCCCAGGGACTGCTGGTGGTTGATGTGGTGTTGCAAGTTCCGAGAAGGGAATTGCCCTTTTTCTCATCCTTGCCTGGCTGGGATTTGGTATTCTAGGTGCCGGACTGGTGCCTGGATCAACTGAAGTTTTCATCCTTGCCCAGGTAATCTAAATCTTGCTAACTACATTGGAATACAGGCTCGGGCTCCCCCACCAGGGAAGCCAATGTTAATCAGAGCTATGCTGCTTTGTGTTGCATTGTTGGGTGCTATTGAACTTCTGTTATAGATTCGGCTGGCCCGAGCTGAAAGTTCTACTAGTTAATTAGCATTTAGGGACAGGGCTATAAGGTTTGGGGCCTCCCCAATGTCACCCGGGGTCATTTGTCTTGTCCTGGACCTATTTGTGTTTCTTAGAATGAAGCTGTGACTCACACTGGGCTCAGGGCAAAGACTAGCCTGTGACCATCAGTTGTGTGTCCAAACAGACTTTGACCCCTCATCTGTGGAGCACTCGGAGGAAAGATCCTGTGTTGTATAATATATGGACCCATAGGGTGGCCCCTCATGAAAGGTCCTTCTTTAGGAAACTCAGAGGGTGGTGGAGACAAAGCAACTTCATTTAGCATGCCGAGGTCTGTACTCCTAGGAGCAGACTACTCACCGGGACCCATATTTACTCCTGCAGCTTCACTGGCTGTCCATGCCATGTTATGGCAGAATGTTCAAAATGAAACTACCACTTTGAATTAATACCTTAACTGTACCAAGGAGTGCAGTGAATGTTTTTCCTTATAACCATGGGGATCAGAAATTTGCGGCAGCAGAGGCATGGGCATCAGCAGCATCAGCAGCAGGGAAATACATGTATTAAGCTCCTGTTCAGCAGTCCACTCTCAGAAATACAGATCTCAGTATCTGAAGTTGTTTCTCTTTCTCTCTCTCTCTCATCCTCACATGTTTAAACCTACATCACCCCTCAGAGAAGCACCCCCAAATCCACACAGCACACATTTTGTCTCATTCCAATACCCTTAAATCTTTGATTATTCTCTCTCCAGACCACAAAACCCACAAGTTTAGGGTCCCTTCTTAATCTGAGACCCAAAATCACAAGCTCAGGGACTCACACATGCAAAAACTCCAGAATCTTCCATTCTGCAATGTGTCTGTTTTCCCCCCAAGTCAACAGCCATGGGCAGGCCCCTTATAAGGAGCCACAAATTCAGCCTTGGGCTCACTCCCTGTAAATCTCATAAATTGCCTCTTAAGCTACTGGCTGCATCCCAAGCTAGGCTGAGAGTCCAGCGGGTGTTATAGTGGGGAGGTGACATGAAACAGTTACATAATCAGAATGAACATCCACCCTTCTGTCCCAGGAGGTATAAAGGCAAACCATCCCAGCCATCACCATCTCACTGTCACTCTCAGTGCCACCATGCTGGCCTCAGGGCTGCTCCTGGTGGCTTTGCTGGCCTGCCTCACTATAATGGTCTTGATGTCTGTCTGGCAGCAAAGGAAGCTCTGGGGAAAGCTGCCTCCTGGCCCACCCGCATTGCCTTTCATCGGGAACTACCTGCAGCTGAACACAGCACAGATGTACAACTCCCTCATGAAGATGTCAGGAGGCAGGGAGATGGGTGGTAGGGTGGGGCTGGGGGCCTCTGCAGGCTAGCTGGGAGTTTTGACAGGGGATTGGAAAGGGTGGACTAAACTCTAAGAAGGGGGTGTTTTGAAGTTTTAGCGTCAGGGTCCTAGCCAGGAAAGACCAAATTTTGGGATGTCTAGGCCCCTGGCTGTCAGAACCTGGGCAAAATGCATGCATTCTGTGAGGGCTGGGTACAGAGCCAGTTCAGACTTGAGGCTTCACACACTCACCAATCCCACCCCTCTCCTTCAGTTAAGGGAGCACTATGGTTCAGTGTTCACAGTCCACCTGGGCCCACGGTTGGTGGTAGTGCTGTGTGGCCAGGAGGCAGTGAAGGAGGCTCTGGTGGACCAGGCAGAGGAATTCAGTGGGTGAGGAGAGCAAGCCACCTTTCACTGGCTCTTCAAAGGCGACAGTGAGGGGAATCCTGTGTGGGGGAATGTGGTCAAGCAGACTTAGTGGCTTTAGTTTCCCCAGCATACTTCTGCCAACTGACCCACCCACTCAGGGCTGTGTCAGAGCCCTTCCTCTCCATCCCTGTCTCCATCCCTGTTTATCCCTGTGACTCCTCCAACTTGTCTTAGTGTATATGCATCTCCCTGCTTCTCTCTGTCCCATCTCCCAATTCTCTCCTCTCTGTATCTCTTAGAATCCCTTGGGATTTTTGCTTTGGAGGCCTGGTCCCATATCTCCACGTTTCTTTTTATCTTATTCTCCATCTCATTTTTTTTTTTTTGTGCTTCTCATTGTTTCTCTCTACATCCCCCTGCCTGTCTTTTTCCTTTGTCTTAGAATCTCACATTGTGCCCTGGCTGGCGTAGCTCAGTGGATTGAGCACGGGCTGCGAACCAAAGTGTTGCAGGTTCAATTCCCAGCCAGGGTACATGCTTGGGTTGCAGGCCATAACCCCCAGCAACCGCACATTGATGTCTCTCTCGCTCTCTCTCTCTCTCTCTCTCTCAGTGAATAAATTAAAAAAAATCTAAAAAAAAATTTAAAAAAAAAAGAATCTCACATTGTTTCTGTTCCAAAATCCGCATGCCTCCATTTCTTGGTAATACTCTCTTCTCTCCAGACCTTCTCAGTTTCTCCCTATATATTTTTCACCATTCTCCACCTCAGTTCTAGGATCCTTCTCAATTTTTACTTCCACCTCCCAGATCTCCAGATATCTCACTTTGCCCCTACCCTCCATTCTCTCTCCCTCTCTTCATGTGAGTGTCTCTGCATCACACTGCTTCTCTGGGCACCCATCTTTCATCTTTCCTTCTCATTTCCTTACAACATGGTCTCTTTCTTTATTTCTCCGTGTGTCATTCTCTCTCTCTCTCTCTCTCTCTCTCTCTCTCTGGAAGGGCCCCACCCCTCTTTAAACCCACTCCCCACTCCTACCCTCCCTCCCTAGCCATGGTTTTCAGCAACGGGGAGGGGGAGCGTGCCAAGCAGCTCCGGCGCTTCTCCATCAACACCCTGCGGACTTGGGAGTGGGCAAGCGGGGCATCGAAGAGCGAATCCAGGAGGAGGCAGGCTTCCTCCTTGAGGCCCTTCGGGCCACACGTGGTGAGCTGGAGACCCCAGGGTACTGGGGAGGAAAACACCCTACTCGGACAGGCGATTTATGACGTGAGAAGGGAACTGGGTTGAGGGAAGGTGTTCCTCAAATTCACAGAGTGGCATCAGATCACCAAGTTCACTCTCTCAAATCCCTTCTCACTTACCGACCCCACACCTCGTTCCAGGCACCTTCATAAACCCCACCTTCTTCCTGAGCCGAACTTCCTGAGCTGTGTCCAATGTCATCAGCTCCATTGTGTTTGGGGACCGCTTTGACTATGAGGACAAAGAGTTCCTGTCACTGCTGCGCATGATCCTGAGAATCTTCCAATTCACAGCTATATCTATGGGGCATGTAAATGGTCCCGCCCTGGCTCAACATGGACCCTACCACAACCAACCATCTACTCTCCCACATGGACTCAGGTGCCCCAAATCCTATCCTCCTACAGACACCATCCACTCAAAACCAGTGTCCTCCCTTGCACAAGTGAACCCAGAGAGGTGCCCTAACCTGCTCTCCAATACCTGGATATCTCAGCAATACTTGCCCTACAAAAACAGAAAGGGAAGGAAGGGAGGGAGGGTGGCAGCAAGGAAAGGACAGAAGAAGGGAAGGAAGGAGAAAAGGAGGGAGAAAGGGAGGGGGGAATTCTAGATATGGATCCCAAACCAATTTACCTAAATTCTAGGACAAGGGACTTCACACTTAACTCACATGAAAATTTAGATATATAAGCCATCCACCCCATCTAAATACCTAAACATCGAGACGGGTGCCTTTAAACCAGTGCCTCCCTTGCCCTGAGGCAAGTCCCACTCCAATTTGATGATGTACATTAACACATGTCCTTCCTTTCCCTTCCCCATGCCCCACCCTCAGCTATATGAGATGTCCCACTCAGTGATGAAACACCTACCAGGGCCACAGCAACCAACACTTAAGGCACTTCAGGGTCTGGAGGACTTTATAGCCAAGAAGGTGGAGCAGTACCAATGCACACTAGATCCCAACACCCCCATGGAACTTTACTGATTCCTTCCTCATCCGCATGCAGGACGTACATGTCAGCAGCCAGTGGTGAGAGAGAAGTCACACAGGGGGTTGGGAAGGAAAGTGCCCATTTATTTTGCCCACTACATCAAAATAATCCTCACAACTCCAATCAATTCAACATCACTGTTCTCTCTACTGAGCCCTTACCCATGGGCTGGAATTGCATGTGCAAATCATAAGCACAAGCACATCTATAACACTGTCATGCAACAGGCACTATTTTAACAACTTTATGGTTTTCACCTATTTAACACTCATACCAGTTCTTGTAGAGGCTCTACTATGATCTTGATTTTAGGAATGAGGAAACTGAGACCCAGAGAGTATAAGTGCCATGCCTGAGGTCACACAGTGAGGAAGCAGTGGAACCTAGCTCAAACCCTGACCTCTCAGACTCTAAGGCCAGTGCTTTTGGCCACCATGCTCTTACCTTTCATTCCCTGGTTGTAAGGTAACCTGTGTGGACAGGTGGCCTGGCTTTACTATGTGACACCTGAGGGTCCCCACTCCCAGCTGGATGTCAGTCTCCTTTCTGTGAAGAAAGGAGATGGGGCTTTATGGAGTCTGAAGTTCAAGAAGAAAGGATCAGGGAGTGGATTCTCCATAGTAAGCTGCAAGGTTTGGGGGGAAGGAATACTGTACAGCTGCTTAAAAACCTGTCTGTGTTTCAGAAAATATCTCTTCAACTCTCTCTGAAGCAATCTATCATAATCTGTCTACCTCTCTTTCTCATTCACTGTCTGTCTCTACCCCTCCCTTTCTAAATATTTCTCCAATTAAAAAGTGGCAACTAAGCTAGTAATTAAAGGATAGATAGTCAGCTGGGCAAAGAGTGTGAGAAGAGCATTTGGGGCAGAACCAGCAGCCTGGGAAAACGCCTGGAACAACTGGGGCCATTCTTACCACCTTTGAGAGCATGGGGGAGTGGGCTAGGCCTGAAGCTGCCCTTCCCTGCAGGAACAGAAGAACCCCAACACAGAGTTCTACTTGAAGAACCTGGTAATAACCACACTGTCCCGTCTCTTTGGGGGCACCAAGGCGGTCCACACAATCCTGGGTTATGGCTTCCTCTTGCTCATGAAGCACCCAGATGTGGCAGGTAAGGCTGGAGGATGCAGGGGTGGAGGCCACAGACTCTGAAAATTCCTCTGAACACACTGTGCATCCTCACCTCTCAAAGCCCTGGGCCCTCAAACACATCCTGCTAAACAAACACTAGGTCATGATATTCAACATATTAGTAAATAGCTCCTGTGCTGAACCCAGCAATCCCCAAGTTTCCTCCCTCACAGCTTGCCCCATGATTCTGGCACAACCAGGTCATCAAGACACAGTGCCAACAATGTCTCAGGACAAACTGTTTTGAATGCTTTCTCAATGTCACACACGAAGTCATGCATGCCATATATCCAGTTGTACAGATTTGGATTATCATCCTGCCCAGAGAACCCTAGGTACCTAAACATATTCTCCCCTACCCCCCAGCCAGGTCCATGAAGAGATTGACCAGGTGATTGGCAAGAACCGTTAGCTCAAGTTCAAAGACGGAGCAAAGATGCCCAACACAGAGGCAGTAATGCATGAGATCCAAAGATTCGGAGACATGATCCCCATGGGCCTGCCTTGTAGAGTCACCAAGGACACCGAGGCTCCAAACCTCTTGCTCCCCAAGGTGCTGCCCTTACCCAATCTACATGGACCTCAAACCTGATCCCTCTGACCCAACACCCCACTCTCCTTACAAGCTTTCAAGTGCTTGTCTGACTCCCTCAACTGCAGACTTCCTCAAGCACATGTCCCTTCAACTTTTTCACTTAGAGACAACTGAATCCCATGTGTACCTATGACCTATTTCCTTAGGTCTTAGGTACATATGAAGTCCATGTCCTCTAAATTTCATTTCTCAGGTGACATTAACCTCACTCCCCAGGCCTGCCTGCCTCTGGGACATGACTCTCATGGCCCCCAAATATCCTGTCTTGAGAGACATGACCCCATGACCCCCAAATCTGCTGCCCCAGGAGACACAGACCCCAGGTTCCCTGAACTTTTGGTCACAGGGAATTAAAAGTCATGTCCCCCAAAGCTCCTACCTCAGGAAAGACCCTGACTCCCCTGACTCCCATTTCTCCTCACCTACAGTACACAAATACCCCCTCTGACTCCATGAACTCTCAGCACACACATCCCCCTCCCACTTATCAAATCCCCTTCCACCTCCCCACCAGGGCACTGACGTGTTTCCAATGCTGGGCTCTGTGCTGAAGGACCCCAAGTTTTTCTCCAACCCTCTGGATTTCAACCCCCAGCACTTCCTAGATGAGAAGGGGCAGTTTAAGAAGAATGATGTGTTTGTGTCCTTCTCCATTGGTAAGAGTCCACTGTGTGATGCCAAACCACCAGTCACATCAACAGGGGCCCCTTCATCCCGGTTCCCCTCTCTGAGGTGTAGCCTAGTATCTTCCTCCAGCTCTGAAGTTCCTCTTATGATCTACCCTGCAGCCAACCAACTGCAAACCTCATAAATAACAAGTACCTAAGCCCAGGTAGAAAGAAAGGGATGATTGCACCCATTTCAGAGATGAGAAAAGTCAAGGCCCACAGTGACTCAGAGACTTGTCCAAGGTCACTGAAATTCTTCAGAGTCCTAAGAAGGAGATGGCAACACAGTGGCCATATTAGTGTGTTTCAGAGGAAGGGTCATGTAAATTCCCATTGCTACATCCTGATATGACTCACCCCCCTCCCACATACAAGGGAATCTGAGGCTGAGGGATGTTAGGGACTTTTCTGAAGGTGTCTCAGGCCTTGACAGACTGTCCCCGCCCCCCACCCCCCTCAGGAGAATACATCAGGAATTGAGAGAGGAGTAGGCCTCACCTCCTCTCACCTGTTTTTTCAGGAAAGTGGTACTGTTTTGGAGAAGGCCTGGCTAGAATGGAGCTCTTTCTCTTCCTCACCACCATCATGCAGAACTTCTATTTCAAGCTCCAGCAGTCACCCCAAGACATTGATGTGTCCCCCAAACATGTGGGCTTTGCCACCATTCCACCAAACTACACCACGAGCTTCCTGTCTTTCTGAGCTAGAGCTGCCACTGTCCCCGACCAAATACCCAGGGCTAGTGGGAGGAGAGAACAGGTGAAGGGGTGTGGCCTGGGTCGGGCTAGCAATAGGGGTGGAGCTAGAAATAGTAGGCAGAGGGCTGGAGGAAAGGAAGGTGGATAGGAGAGGAAGAAAAGCAGATAAGCTCTCTGTTCACCTAGCTAGAGATTGAGCCTTCAGAGCTGGGATGAAAGGAAGGGAAAGCTTACACTATACCATGAATGATAATAATAACAACAGCAGTTAGTTAATAAGCATGTAATCTGTGTCAGCCTATAAGCAAATCATTACCCACTCAAACCCCTTGATGCTCACAAACCTTTGAAACAGGAACTGTGCTTGTGCCCATATTATGGGAGATACAGCTGACGTTCAGAAAGTCTCTATCTGAGATCTGACAGAACACAATAAATGCTCAGCAAGTACTTGAACTCTGATCCACACAGGGAGGGCTATCCTAAGCCAACCAAACTTTGGGTAGGTTCTTAAAAACAAGAAGGTCCTTATGTTTCAGAGTATTTACCTCCCACAGTTTTCAAAGGTCACACTAAGTAGAAGGAGCCTCCATAACACAGGTATGTCTTAAGAGGATTCTGAGGTAAATCACTCCCATTGGATCAATTTAAATATCCTCTCAGAAAATTCTCCCTCCCATCTATCATCACCCCCACCCGACTCCTAAGCCATTCAACAAATTTAACAGTCATTCAATCAGTTTTCACTGAACCCTCTACTTTTGTCAGCCTGTGCTAGGTGATACTGAGGTCACAGGGGTGACCAAGACAGTCCTGGGCCCTGACCTTATGCAGCTTTCACTCCAGAGGGGAGACAGACCAGTCACAAGGCAGTGACAGCTCAGAATGTATAATGCTGGGATGAGAAAGCACAGGCAGAGAGGTCAGCTTGGGGTAAGGGAGCACAGACAAAAGGGTCAGGGCAGAAATGGGGGCATAGGCAACAGGCTCAAGGTGGGAAGGAAAGGCACAGGTAGAGGGCTCAGGGATTGGGTGGGGCACCTTAGCAGAGAAATCAAGGCAGAATAGTGGGACACAAAGAGATGGGTAAGGACCAGGAAAAGGGATCCAGGGAACTGTAAAAGCCCAGAAATGGCACCTGGTCAACCTTGCAGGTTCAGGGTAAGCCTCTAAAGGGCCAACAAGGATTTTCAATGGAAGGATAGACAGTGTTGTGAGGGAGAGTTGCAGGCAGAGGAATAAACTTGTATCAATAGGTAAGATCCTAAAAGAGTAGGATTGAGAGCTCTTAGAATAGAGATCTGGAGCCTTGTTCACCCTTGAAACTGGAGCCATCAGCAAAAGTCAGACCCTATGGAGCCTTATGCAACTTGGTGGGGAGTTTGCAGTCTGTCTGGAAGCAGTAGGAAGCCACAGAAGGGTTTTAAGCAGAGGAAAAAATAATCAGATTTGTGCTTCAGAAAGGCTTCTTAGATTTTTGGAGAATCTGAGGCTATAAGCTGAGAGATGAGGAAGTGGTGGCTACAGGTAAGAGAGGAGATGAGGCCATGAGGATGGGGGAGGAGCCAGTGAATTGGAGAATGATGCAGAGGGATGAGTGAATTCTTACTTGGTTGTATGTTGGCTGTGTGGAAGCAAGGGAGAGAGGGTGGAGTCCAATGTGGAGGATAGATGGAAATGTCATTTACTGTTTTGGAGACACAGATCAGGAGCAGGTTTGAGGCACATAATGACTTCAGCTTTGGATATGGTGAACTAGGCACAGTTCTTGTTCTTAGGGATTTCTTAGTGGAAGAGCAGACCTGAATAAAGTCAAGTCCTCAAGGATATTATTAGTATTAATTAGTAATTATTAGTGATAATATACTACTTTGGGTTGAGGATTGGGAAGACCTTTTAGAAGAGGTGTTATTTGAACTGGGTCTTGTGGGAGGAGTTCACCAAGTAGGGGAAAAGAGGGAAGTCCAAGCACAGAGAGCCACAAGCCGAGTCTTGGACATGGGAGATGGAGGAAACAGAACAAACATATTTGACAGCTACATTCTGCCCCCTCCACCAACCTCATCAATCAACGTTCTATCCTCTACTCTCCAGCCTGACTCAAAACTCTCAGGAAAAACTTGGCTCATGCTCAGAAGTGCACCTGAAACTTCTGGTCCTCTTCGAAATGAGAATCTTTTTTATGGCAAGTTCACATAACATAAAAGTAAGCATTTTAAAGCAATTACTGTTCAGTTACCTTTAGAAAATTCATGGTGTTATGAAACTACCCTCTCTAACCAGTTCCAAAACATTTCCAAATCAGGATCTTGGTGAGCTTTCTTGTTTTAAATGTAAATAATACTGCCAGTGATGTCATTAATTGAGCATATTACCTGTGTGGAGTTTTTATAAGCACAGTCCTATTAAACTCTTCACAACAAGTCTATGAGGTTTGTTTTATTATTCCCACTCGCAGTTGAGTTAAGTAATGCCCAAAGAGTTAAAAATCAGTTGCTTTAGGTTGTACAGTCAAGGGTAGAGTGTGACATGTCCTTGTGTGACTCTGAATTTTACGCTCTTCACCCATACTATGGACTGCCAAGCCCTCCCTTTTTTCTTTATGAAATATAAGGAAACTGTCTCTGACACTCTCTTGTTCTTCAAAAGCTTCCCTATAAGCCTGATGCAAAAGATTCTGAAAATTTTTTAAATTCTCTTAATTGGAGGCAACATTGACCTTCTACCATTTCTTCATTTCTTGGAACATCAACTGATGACCTGCTTAACCAATGCTACTGCCCAGGCCACTGGCAATGAGGTGGCGAGTGAGCTGGGAAAACAAGGGATTAAAGAATTGTGGTCAAAGTGAAATGTTTGTCTTTGAGGCTGAAGGGTGATTAGGATTATGGTGAGACTGTTGGAGTCTTGGCTCAAATGGAGTGAAGGAGAGGGCCAAAGAAGACAAGAAAATCAAGGTACTTTCTAATTGTTTGGACAACTCATGTCCATGACCACTGAAGTGCTTCTTTCCCATGAAAATGGCAGGGCTTGGGGCTGGACAGAGGAAGTTTGGTAGATAACAGGAATGAAGGAGACAGACTTGAAGAAGAAAGGATTTTTGTATGAGGGTGGAGGAGTCATACTCTAGAAGTGGTCTGAGGAGTTTCTGATTTGGTAATGACTGAGTAACTCCATTGATCAAGTATCCTGAAAATAACAGCCATAAACTAAGAATAAAATATTTTTTAAGAACCAATGCCCTGAAATTACTGGTGAATGAGCAAAATCAGGTAGATACTAAGGGAGTTGGAAGAATGGAATTTCCTGCTTATTATAGCTTTTGGCCTAAAGGCAGGCCTTGGACAAGTGCCTTGGAGATGGCTAAAACCCAAGTAAAAACTTTGTGGTTTTGTGACTTGAAGAACCAGGGAACAGAATTCAGGGTGATTATAGCACCTGGTGGTAGTGGTGGTAGAATCTCAAAATTGAGAGAGCTGGGGTTGGGGGGTTGGGGTGTTGGGAGCCCAAAATTCTATGTATAAACTCTGTCCAAATTTCTTTTTCTTTTATTAGTTTTGTTTTATTTATTTATTTATTGTTGCTCAGCTACAGTTTTCTCCATTTCCCCCCACCATCCCTCTTACTTCATCCATGCCCACATTTCGCCCTTGATCCTACCCCCCTGTGGCTTTGTCCATGTGTCCTTTATACTGATAATTGAACTACCAATATGCTAGAAAACTTCACGGTGCCACATAAGGCCAAAAGAACTGAAATGAAATTTCAGAGTTGAGCATTTGAGCTTAGTCAAGTTAACTGCTCCCTGAAACAAAACAAAACAAAATAAAACAAAACAAAACAAAAATCAATATTCTTCAGAAGAATATAACAAAATCCAGAGTCTCTATGAGGTATCACTTGTAATATTCAGGATAAAATCCAAAATTTCTAGGAATATGAAGATATTGAAAATGTGACCATAAGAGAAAAAAATAGTTGATGGAGACTGACCCTGGCATGACCCTAAGGTTGGAATTTAGCTGACAAGGTTTTAAAAGTACCTACTATGTCTATACTCAAGGATGTCAAAGTGATGTTGAGGAGCAAGACGTACTGACCCTAACTCCTGACCCTGAGGCTCATTTTAATGGCTGAATGAGTAACCTTAATTAGAGAGAGGGTTAGGGAAAGCTGTGATGTTGAAAGGAGAGCTTATTCTGAGTAAGACTGGAAAATAAAGAGAAAACTTGGATAAGTGGTTCAATTATTAAGCAAAGGTTAACAGAGCACCTACTGTGTACGAGGTACAGTTCTAAGCATCAAGGATATAGGAGTCAACAAGACTATCCAGTCTCTGACCCTATAGAGTTTACATTCTGAATGTGTCCAGGAATTTAGGCCAAAGACATTATTCCCAGGAACCTACTTCCTACTTGGGAATGGAAAATGGAAGCAGGAAAAAAAATAAATAGCCAGCTAGTAAAAATAACTATATTTATTACTGTAGTTAATGATTTATTAAATACCACCTACCAACAACTGTGCTGAGTGGTCTATATGCACCACCTTGCTTAATTTTCCCAACAACTCTGTAGATATGCTATTATCTAAAGCTTCAAAATGAGGTCACCAACTAGGAAGCCTTAGAACCAAGACTGAAATCTAAGTTTGTTTACAAAGCTAGATCTCTTAATCACTACACAATATTGTGGCCTACCAGGCAAGGTGTTGGAAATATTAAGAGGAAGAAGAACAGACTTGTTTGAGTGAAATCAGTTCACATAAAGCTCAATTTGCTAACAACACATTCACTTAACTTTAATCCTTATATAAACTGAAGAACTCATTTCTGAGAATGATCTCACCAAGCATGGCTTTGGGATCTATTATAAGGAGTTTGACATCATTTCTGGTATCTTTTGTACTTTGTCTTCTTTTTCAAAAAATTATTTTGTTCTTCAAGTACAGTTATCTGCTTTTACCACCAACCACTCCCCCCGACCCCAGCCATCTCCACCTCCCTCCCCTGATTCCATATCCCCCTTGGTTTTGTCCATATGTCCTTTAGAGTTGTTACTGAAAACCCCTCCCCCTTTTTCCTCATTATCCCCTCCACCTCCCCTCTGGTTACTGTCAGATTGTTCTTAATTTCCATGTCTCTGGTTACATTTTGCTTGTATCTTTGTTTTGTTGATTAGGTTCCACTTAAAGGTGAGAGCATATGCTATTTGTCTTTCACTGCCTGGCTTATTTCACTTAGCACAATGCTCTCCACTTCCATCCATGCTGTCACAAAGGGTAGGAGCTCCTTCTTTTTGCTGCATAGTATTCCATTGTGTGAATGTACCATAGTTTTTTTGATCCATTCATTTACTGATGGGCACCTAGGTTGCTTCCAGCACTTGGCTATTGTAAATTGTGCTGTTATGAACATTGGGGTGCATAGGTTCTTGTAAACTGGTGTTTCAGAGCTCTTAGGATATAATCCTAGCAGTGGAATTACTGAGTCAAAGGCATTTCCATTTCTAGTTTTCTGAGAAATTCTATGCTGTTTTCCACAGTGGCTGCACCAGTCTGCATTCCCACCAACAGTGCACTAGGGTTCCCTTTTCTCCACATCCTCTCCAACACTTGTTGTTTGTTGATTTATTTATGATGGCCATTCTGACAAGTGTGAAATGGTATCTCATTGTGGTTTTAATTTTCATCTCTCTGATGGCTGAGCATCTTTTCATATAGCTCTGGGCCCTCTGTATGTCCTCCTTGGATAAGTGTCTGTTCAAGTCCTTTCCCCATTTTTAATTGGGTTGTTTGTCTTCCTGGAGTGGAGTCATGTGAGTCCTTTATATATTTTGGAGATTAAACCCTTGTTTGAGGTGTCATTGGCACATATGTTTTCTATACAGTTGGTTCTCTTTTCATTTTAATGCTGTCTTCTTTAGCCATGTAGAAGCTTTTTATTTTGATGAGGTCCTATTTATCTATTTTTTTCCTTTATGTCCCTTCCTCTAAGGGACATATTGGTGAAAATACTGCTACATGGAGTATCTGAGATTTTCCTGCCAATGCTTTCCTCTCGGACTTTTATGGTATCACATCTTATATTTACTCAATTTATAGATTCAACACAATACTGATGTGGATCCCAGCTTGTGGGGTCTACAGCATTATGGATGAGACAAGACAAATTCACACGGTCTACCAAGTCCTGAGGAGGAAAAGGGATGGCGCAGCTTCTCCCTCAAAAGGAGAAAAAGCCTCTGTCCTTGCCTTGACAAGCTTTTATTGCTTTTCTGGGCACATTACCTGGTGGTCCTCATTTACTATGCACAGGCTCACTTTAGGTGGTTACCTTTTACAGAAAACAAAGGAGAGGATGCCACTAATCTCATCACAGAAGAAGGATATTTGCAAATGCAAAGGGAAAAGTGGTTGAACTGGTTACACTCATCCTTGGAAGGTATAGCATGGATTTTAGGAAGTTACTTTAAAGATATGCAGTAAACATTTGCTGTCTCAATTCAGGGTGAGGGAGTGTTAGCAAAAGCAAGTCTCATAGCACTCTAGGTACAATGCAGGCCTGATTCCCCACAGTTGAACCTATCTATGGGCGTGGGTTCTGTCTGAGCCCATGCCGCACAGAACAGTCTCCTGTACAATACCTATTAAAGTACCAATGGCATATTTCACAGATATGGAGCAAACATTTAAAAAATTTATATGGAACCATAAATGACCCTGAATAGCTGCAGCAATTTTGAGAAAGAAGAGCAAAGCAGGAGGGATAACAATATCTGATATCAAACTGTATTACAAGGCCACTAAAATCAAAACAGCCTGGTACAGGTATATGAACGGATGAACAGACACATTGACCAGTGGAAGAGAACAGAGGTCCCAGAAATAAACCCAAATCTCTGTGGTCAATTAATATTTGACAAAGGGGGAAGAAGCATAAAATGGAGTAAAAATAGCCACTTCACCAATGGCATTGGGAGATCTGGACAGCTACATGCAAAAAAATGAAACTCAATCACCAACTTATACCATACTCAAAAATAAATACAATTTCTGAGCCATATTTCAACTCTGAGTGAGTGTTGGTTTTAAGGAAAGTCAGAGTTTGGAGACCTCGGAATCTTATAAAAATGCAAGTGTACTCCCTGTAATTTGAGGATTAGGAAGGTCATTTTATCTCTCTCTGTCTTTATGTCTTTTCTGTTGATCCCAAGGAGATGGGTGGAAAGAAGTCAGGGGCTGAGAGAGAAATAGCCCCTGGAAGGCATAAAGTTAAATATTAAAAATCTAATTATAAGACTCTTAAGAATCAATACTAACATGTTTAAAGGACACATGGAGAAAGACAAAGGGGGTAAGATGGAGGGTGAGAGGTAGGCCAGGGGGGTGTGAAAGAGTGGTGAGGGGGGAAATGGAGACAACTGTACTTGAACAACAGTAAAAAAAAAATAACCCCTTGAAAAAAATCACTAATAACAAAAAAGACAAACCAGAGTTGAAAAGGGCAAAAAACACAAATAATCATTTCACAGAAAAGACAATGTAAATGACCAATAACATGTGAAAATATTTAACTTCATTAGTAATCAGGGAAATGCAAATTATAGTCAAATTGACACACCATTCCGATACCCACAGAATCAGCAAAATCTAAAACTATCTCATAATAGCAACTGTAGAGAGGATGTAGAACTCTTTCCACTGACAGAAACTATAAATTATGTGATATTGTTGGAAAAGCTTGTCTTTACTGAGCTAATTTGAATCAACAATATCCCTTCTAAATGTGTATACCTTAAAGATATTCTTTCAAGCTTACACCAAGAGACATAAAAATATCATGAAACAACCCCAACTGTCCATTAACAATGGAATGGGTAAATAGACTGTAATGTTTTCATAAACTGGATTCATTCACATGACATATTCATCCATGAATCAAAATGAATTATAGCCACATGCATCAACATGGATAATTGCAGATACGTAATATTGAGTGGAAAACCCCAAATCACAGAAGCATATATATGATGTGATTCTATTTATCTAAAGCTTAAAGACAGGCAAAGCTAAAGTAATATAACAATGTATTGTTTAAGGATGATTTATATTTGGTAAAATTATGAAGAAAAGCAAGAGAATGATAAAAAATTCAGAAGGGGAATTGTTTCTGGGGGAGACAGGGGATATAACTAGAAAGGGATGGACAGAGTGGGCCTCTCCAGTATTCATAATGTTTTATTTCTTAGGCTAAGTGGTGAGTGTTCATTTTCTTTTCTTGAAACAATTCATATACATTTTATACACTCATTTGTGTGTATGATACGTATAGGGACTTGAATGGTGGCCTTGGGAGAGAGTCCAGCTCTGATGACTTGATTTAGGACTTCTGGCCTGCAGAGTTGTGAGAGAATATATTTTTGACCCAGTTTGTGGTAATTGGTTATGGCAATCTTTGTTTCTAGAAAGATTAAGCATTTTAAAACTGAACAATAATGTGTGTGTGTTATGTACTATTGAGTCAGCTCTGACTCAAGGAGACCCTGTGAATGAGTGATGTTCACAGCATCCTGTTCTCAGCAGCCCTGCTCAACTGCTGTAGACTCATGCCTATGGTGTCTTTTGTGGAATCAATTTATTCCCATATTTGGCTATCCTCTTTTCCTGATGCCTCTACTTTTTTCACCTTTATTGTCTTTTCCAAAGAGCCCTGCCTTCTCTAATGTGCCTGAGGTAGGACAACTTCAGTTTTGTCATTTTGGCCTGCAGCAACATTTCAGGCTTAATTTGCTCCAGGACCCATTTGTTTGTTTTTCTGGTGATGCAGGGAAGCTGTAGGGGTCTCCTCTGACACATTATTTCAAAGGAAGCAATTTTTTTCTCACAACTTTCTTCACTGTCTGACTTTCATATCCATACATAGTAATTGGGAATATGAGGGTGTGTATGATCTTAATTTTGGTTTTTAAAGACACATCTTTGCTCTTAGTGATCTCTCCCTAATTCTCCCATTGCTGCTCTTTTGAGTTTCAGTCTTCTCTGGATATCTTGGGAGCTGTCTCCATTTGAATACATGATTGAGCCAAGGTAAGCAAAACTGTTAATAATTTAAATGTGTTCAAAAAGTTGTGTACTTCTTCTGTGGTCATGATTTTGTTCTCTTGATGTTCAACTGTAGTTCTGCTTTGAAACTTTCTTCTTCACTTTCATTAGCAGTCATTTCAGATCATTGCTACTTTCTGCCAGTAAAATACATCATCTTCATATCTTAAGTAACTGATATTTCTTCTACCAATTTTCACTTCTCCTTCCTCTGAACCTAGCTCAGTTTTTCAGATAGAATATCAGTGCTGGGTTCAGATTAAATAAATGGAGAAAAAACACACTTTGTCTGACACCTTTGCTGGAGGAACCCATTCTATCTCTCCATATTCTGTCTGCCTCCTATCTACAATACAGGTTATGCAACAGGACAATAAGGGCTGAGGCACACCCATTTCTTTGAGGCACACCCAACTCATCACTTTTCATGATGCACACAAAGGCTTTATTAGTCTATAAAACATAGACTATTTTTTTGAAATTCTTAGGAGCACTCCAGTGTCCAACAAATGTTTGTCATTAGTTCTTGAGTGCCTCTTCCTTTTCTGAGTCCAGCTTGAACACCTGGCATTTCTTGCTCCATCTCAGGTAAAAGCCTTTGTTGCATCACCTTGAACATAGCTTTACTTGTGTGAGAAATTAGAGCAATGGTCCTACAGTTACTGCACTCCTTGGCCTGTCCTTTCTTGAAAATTGGTATGTATATTAAACATTTCCAGTCTGCAGGCCATTGTTTTGTTTTACATAGTTATTGACATATTCTTCTTAGGATCTTGACAGATTTAGTCTCTGTGGCTTGAAATAATTCTCTCAGTATCCCACCTACCCCTGGTGATTTATTTCTTCCCTATACTTTCAGGGCAGATTTCACTTCACATTTTAGAATTTTGGGTTCTTCCACATAGGAATCTTCTTCAAAGGTATCTGTCATCCTTCCCCTCACCCTTTTTCTTTACACAGAATTCACTATACTGTTTCCACCTTTTCTTTGTTTTCTCCTGTATAGAAGCTAATGTGCTTTCTTTTTGGTCGTTCAGCATTCCTCATCTAGGTTTGAATTTCTCCTTCACTTTTTTCATTGTTCAAGTACAGTTGTCTTCATTTTCCCCCCACCACTCCACTCCACCCTACCCCACCCATCCCCACTTCCCACCCTTGATTCTACCCTGCTTAGGCTTTTACCATGGGTCTTTTACACATGTTTTTTGAGGACCTTTCCACTTTTTACCCCCATTTTCCCTCTCCCACATCCCCTCTGGTTACTATCAGTTTGTTCTTTATTTCCATGTCTCTGGTTATATTTTGTTTGTTTGTTTGTTTGTTTGTTTGTTTGTTTTGTTGATTAGGTTCCACTTGTAGGTGAGATCATATATTATTTGTCTTTCACAGCCTGGCATATTTCACTTAGTGTAATGCTCTCCAATTCTATCCATGCTGTCATGAAGTGTAGGAGCTCCTTCTTTCTTTCTGCTGTGTATAAATGTACCATAGGTTTTTGATCCACTCGTTTATCGAATGGCACTTAGGTTGCTTCTAGCACTTGGTTATTGTAAATTGTGCTGCTATGAACTATGGGTGCACAGGTTCTTTTGAGTTGGTGTTTCAGGATTCTTAGGGTATAATCCCAGCAGGAGAATTGCCAGTTCAAACAGAATTTCCATTTTCAGTTTTCTGAGGAAATCCCATACCGTTTCCACAATGGTTTCACCACTCTATTCAGCATAGTATTGGAAGTCCTAGCCATAGTGATCAGACAAGAAAAAGAAATAAAAGGTATACAAATTGGAAAGGAGGAAGTAAAACTGTCACTGTTTGCAGACGACTTGACGGTATACATAGAAAACCCTATAGACTTCTCCTTTATTTTTTGAATTTTCTTGTAGATAGCTTGTGTTTTTCCTTTTGTGTTTTTCTCTTCTGTCTCCTTACATTGACCATTATAATAGTTCTCTTTCTCTGCAGTTGTTGAAAAACTGCATTCAGGCTTCTAACCCTGCTTTTGTCAACTTTTACTTTGGTCTCTCATCTGTTTTTAACAATTCTTAGCACTTCTTCTGTCATCTATTTCAATTTATCTTTCCTTTTTATTTTTGTCTTTTTGCATTCTTTCCTAATAATATTTCTGGTTTCAGTTCATAGTTCTGATTCTCAGTCAATTAAGTTAAACAGTGTGCATCTGTTTTTCATGTGGACTTCAAACTGATCAGGAATTGTTTTAAGGCAAATTTTCACAGATGTGATCTCACCTAGAAGAGGAATGTTTTTCACATTATATTTTGGTACTATGATGCTTTTGGTGCTCTTCTTCAGCTTTACTCTAATATTTTTTATTAACATCTAGTGGTCAAGTTCTGGCCAAGATGGAGGTGTAGGTAGAAACCCTTCACTTCCTCACACAACCAAAAAGAGGATAACAACCAACCTAAAAACAATAAATAATCAGAAGTGCCAGAAAATCAAACTCCATGGAACTCTGACAACCAAGGGTTAAAGAAACAGTCTACCAGACCAACCAGACTGGTAGGAGGAAGACAAGGGAGATGGGCAGATGGAGATGACAGCTGCAAGGTGCAGACCTTGCAAGCAGGGCTGGCTGAATGGGAAACTGAGACTCAGAGCTTACTATAGACTAAGTGGGGGGTGCCATGGTAGGAGAAACTCTCAGTCTCACTCAAGACTTCATTGGAACGTGGAGCTAGAGCTGAGCAAGCAAGCTTCATTGTTCCCTCTCTGACCTCTTCCCCACAGACACCACAACAACACAACAAAGAGGGTTGCTCTGCCCTGGTAAATACCTAAGACCCAGCCCCATTACAACTTAACAGGTGTGCTGAGACAAAAAAAAATATGGCCCAAATGAAAGAACAAAGCAAAACTCCAAAAAAAGAGCTAAGTAATGAAGAGATAGCCAACCTATCTGATGGAGAGTTCTAAACAGGATGCTCACAGAACTGATTGAGCTTGGTCGCAAAATGAAAGAACAAATGAAGGATATCCAAAGTGAAATAAAGCAAAATATTCAGGGAACCAACAGTGACAGGAAGAAAGCCAGGACTCAAAACAATGATTTGGAACAAAAGGAAGAAATAAACATCCAGCTGCAACAGAATGAAGAAACAAGATTTCAGAAAAATGAGGAGAGACTTAGGAACCTCTGAAACAAGTTTAAATGTTTCAATATCCAAATCATAAGGGTGCCAGAAAGAGAAGAACAAGAGCAAGTAATTGAAAACTTATGTAAACAAATAATAAAGGAAAATTTCCCCAATCTGGTGAAGAAAATAGACTTCTAGGAATTCCAGGAAGCCCACAGAGTTCCAAAGAAGTTGGACCCAAAGAGGAACACACCAAGGCATGTCATCTTTACATTACCCAAGATTAAAGATAAGGAGAGAATCTTAAAAGCAGCAAGGGGAAAGGAGAGCATTACCTACAAAGGAGTGCCCATAAGACTGTCAGCTGATTTCTCAAAAGAAATCTTGCAGGGAAGAAGGGGCTGGATGAAATATTCAAATTCATGAAAGGCAAGGACCTACATCCAAGACTACTCTATCCAGCAAACATATCATTTAGAATGGAAGGGCAGATAAAGTGCTTCCCAGATAAGGTCAAATTAAAGGAGTTCATCACCATCAAGTCTTTATTACATGAAATGTTAAGGGAATTGTCTAAGAAATAGAAGAAGATCAAAAACTATGAACAGCAAACTGACAACAAACTCACAACTATCACCAGCTGAACCTAAAATAAAGAAAAACCACAAAAACAAAAACTAAGCAAACAACTAGAACAGGAACAGATTGAGAGAAATGGACATCATATGGAGGGTTTTCAGTGGGGAGGGAGAGAGGAAAGATGGGGGGAAGGTACAGAGAATAAGAAGCATAATTGGCAGCGTTAAATAGGCGGGGAGAGGTTAAGAATAGTATAGGAAACAGAATTTAAAGAACTTATATGTCCAACCCATGGACATAAACTAACTGGGGGAGGATGCTAGAGGGTTGGCGGTACAGGGTGGAGGGGTGATAAAGGGGAGAAAATTGGGAATACTGTAACAGCATAATCATTAAAATATACTTTAAAAAAACAGTTAGTGGCCAATACTACAACCTATTCCTGGTCTTGCTTTGGCAGAGGGAACACAGGAAAATAATAGGTATTGTTTCTTCTCCTTTGTTATTAACTCAAATGGTGGATTTATTATTTTTTCTGATGCTAAAATAATATATACTGGTTATTAAAAGTAATAATAATTATCACAGAAAAGTATAAAGAAAAAAGTAAAAGTCATTCTTATATATGATTATTGTTTAGAAATATTTGCTTTTTCCTCTTCACAATCCCCATAGACACTATGTATATCTTCACACCTTGATTTTGGCCATAGACCTTTGACTTGCTTTGAGTGATGTGGAGAAACCAGAGACGTAAAAAAGCACTTGTTCAATCAGGCATTCCTTCTTACCCTCCTGCCATCACTGCAAGAACAGAACTAGGTTAGGATATAGACAAGAAGAAGATGAGAGGCATGTAGAGGCATGTAGAGGCATGTAGAGATGCAACCCTAAATCCATTCCCATAAAAATAAGACTTTGTACTTAGGGTACTTTTTCTTTCAGACATTCTTGAATGTAAATAAATAAACATATGCAACTACATTTACTGTTCTCTGTCTTCCCCCACATTTTGTGAAAGGCTATTTTATAATATTTAATGATTATTAGAAGTCAAGTCTCATCACAGCTTTGTTGAGATATAATGACATGTAACATTGTAAGTTTAAGGTGTACAAAATGATCATTTGATACACATATATTTCAATATATTGTAAAATGATTATCACAATAGGGTTAGTTAATACTTTTACTTCTTTTTCCTGTTTAATTGGTCTGGCTAGGACTTCTAGTACTGTGTTGCATACAAGTGGTGAGATTATTGAGCATCTTCTCTTCTTGAAAGAGGAAAATCTTTTTACATTTATGATATTAGGTATAGGATAATCATATATGGCCATTATTTTGTTTAGGTACACACCTTCTATACCAAGATGGTTGAGAGTTTTTATCATGAAAGGGTGTAGAAATTTTATCATACATATTTTATCTTTCTGTTAGTGTGGTATATCACATTAATTGATTTATGCAAGCTTTTATTTTCTGGAGTTAGGAGTTGATTTATTAAAAATTTTCAGTTACAGTTGACATTCATTATATTACTTTCAGGTAGACACCATAGTGGCTAAACACTTATATAACTTATGAAGTGATCCTCCCAGTAAGTCTAGTACCCACCTGGCACCATGCATAGTTGTTACAATATCATTGACTACATTCCCTATGCTGTACTTCACAGCCTCTGAATGAACCTGAGTTGCATAAGGTGGATTCAAAGTGAGTCACCAGGTAGGGGTGAGTGGTTGTCCTGTGAGGGGGAGGTGTTGGTTAAGCAGGCACTGGTCTAGGAGCTGGAGGTGCAAAGGTGAACAGGCTGGTGGGTCACAGATTCCAAATCAACAACAGCCCTATTTGTTACTCAGCAAATGCCAAGAGTTACAGTGGTAAGGACAACACATTCAATGCCTGTCCTGTGCCAGATGCTGCACCAACTATTATCTCATTTAATCCCCTTCTCCTCATTGTCTCCAATGGAAGAAAACACAGTTTTAGCAAAATCTCACATTGTGGCTTTTTTGTGCAAGAATAAGTCACAAAAATGTTTAGAGTTTTATATTTAAAAATAATTTTCATGATGGTTAAGGTTAAATACAAGAAGTACATTAATTTAAAGCTCGTGTCTAATTTGCTTTTTTTAAATATATATATTATTGAATATGCTATTAGAGTTGCCTCAATGTCCCCCTGCTTCTCTCCTCCACCCAGCACCCGCTACATACTGAGGTGATTCCCACATAATTGTTCATGTCCATGAGTCATGCATATAAGTTCTTGGCTACTCCATTTCCTATACTGTACTTTAATTTGCATCCCCATGGCTATTGTGTAACTGCATACTTGTACTTCTCAATTCCCTCATCTCTTCACCTATTCCCATCCCATCTGGCAACCACCAAAAGGCTCTGTATCCATGAGTCTGTTTCAGTTCCAGTTTGCTTAGTTTGTTTTTGAAAGATTGTTGAAAGATGTATATTTATTGCCATTGTATTGTTCATAGTTTTTATTTTTAAAAAATAAGTTTCTTTAACATTTCATAGAACAATGGTTTGGTGATCATGAAGTCCTTTAGTTTTTTCCTGTCTTGGGAGCTCTTTATCTACCCTTCAATTCTAAATTATATTTTTGCTGGGTAGAGCAATCTTGGCTGTAGGATCAACCCTGCTGTTCATGACTTCAAATATTTCTTGCCAGTCTCTTCTAGCCTGCAAAGTTTCTTTTGAGAAATCAGCTGACAGTCTTATGTGAATGCCCCTGTAGGTAACTAACTGCTTTTCTCTTGCTGCTTGTAAGATTCTCTCTTTATATTTAACCTTTGGCATTTTAATTATGATGTGTCTTGAAGTGAGCCTCTTTGCATCCATCTTGTTTGGGACTGTCTGTGCTTCCAGGCTTTGCATGTCTATTTCCTTCACCAAATTAGGGAAGTTTTCTTTCATTATTTTTTCAAATAGGTTTCCAGTTTCTTGCTCATCTTCTTCTGGCACTCCTATAATGAGAATGTTGGAATGCTTGAAGTTTTCCCAGAGGCTCCTTACACTATCGTCATTTTTTAAATTCTTCTTCCTTCTTATTGTTTTCATTAGTGGGTTTTTTTTTTTTTTGGCTTCCGTATGTTCTGAATCATTGATTTTATTCTCAGCTTCATCCACTATACTGTTGTTTCCCTGTAAATTGTTCTTTAACTTAATTAGTGAATCCTTCATTTCTGAATGGATCTTTTTTTATACGGTTGAGGTCCTCAACCTTGAGGAACCTTATAACCAGTATTTTGAACTTTGTATTTGATAAATTGTTTATCTGTATTTCATTTAGTTTTTTTTACTGGAGTTTTGATCTGTTCTTTCATTTGGGCCATATTTTTTTTTGTCTACTTGTTTTGGCAGCTCCCTGTGTTTGTTTCTATGTATTAGGTAGTGGTGCTAGGACTACCTATGTATTAGGTAGTAGTACATAGGACTACTATGTATTAGGTAGGACCACCTACCTAATGTAGTAGGTGTCCTATAGGGTCCAGTGGCACAGCTTCCCCTAGCACCCAAGCTGAATATTCTAGGTGTGCCCTTCATGTGGGCTGAGTACACCTCCTGTTGTAGTTGAGCCTTGATTGCTGTTGGCAGATCAGTGGGAGGGATTTAGCCAGGTCAGTCAGCTGCAAGGACTGGCGGTGACCACTGACCATCAATTGTCACCCTCTGTGGAGGATCAGCAGTGCAGGGGCAGGGTGGTGGTGCTCTGATGTGGTCTGTAGCAATTCACTAGATGTGCCTGCTCTAGGGTTTCCTGGGTGGTGCAGGCCAAGGTTAGCCCCTACCTGTGTTTGGCCTGGGGCCACCATGAGCTGTAAAGCAATCTGCAGTTTGTGCTGGGTTTGCAGAGTGCCAGATAAAGCACACCTGTGAAACTAATCTGGCTGCTGCTAATGCCCTCCCTGGGGCTCACTGAGGCCAGCTGTTGTTTGTTTGATAAGATTTAGGAAGTTTTTTTAAAAATATACTTTATTGATTATGCTATTACAGTTGTCGCATTTTCCCCCCTTCACTCCTCTCCACCCTGTAAACCCTCTCCCACCCATATCCCCCACTTTAGTTCATGTCCGTGTGTCATACTTATGAGTTCTTTAGCTTCTACATTTCCCATACTATTCTTACCCTCCCCCTATCTATTTTCAACCTACATTCTATGCTACTTATTCTCTGTACCTTTTTCCCCTCTCTCCTCCTCCCACTCCCCTGTTGCTAACTCTCCATGTCATGTCCATTTCTGTGGTTCTGTTCCTGTTCTAGTTGTTTGCTTAGTTTCTTCTGGTTTTGCTTTAGGTGTGGTTGTTCATAATTGTGAGTTTGCTGTCATTTTACTATACATGTTTTTTCTTTATCTTCTTTTCTTAGATAAGTCCCTTTAACATTTCATAAAATAAGGGCTTGGTGATGATGAACTCCTTTAACTTGACCATATCTGAGAAGCACTTTATCTGCCCTTCCATTCTAAATGAGAGCTTTGCTGGATAGAGAAATCTGGGATGTAGGTCCTTGCCTTTCATGACTTGGAATACTTCTTTCCAGCCCCTTCTTGCCTGTAAGGTCTCTTTTGAGAAATCAGCTGACAATCTGATGGAAACTCCTTTGTAGGTGACTGTCCCCTTATCTCTTGCTGCTTCTAGGATTCTCTCCTTCATTTTTACCTTGGCTAATGTAATTATGATGTGCCTTGGTGTGTTTCTTCTTGGGTCCAACTTCTTTGGGGCTCTCTGAGCTTCCTGGATTTCTTTGAGGTCTATTCCTTTTGCAAGACTGGGGAAGTTCTCCTTTATTATCTGTTCAAATAACTTTTCCACTTGTTGCTCTTCCTCTTCTCCTTCTGGTACCCCTATAATTCGGATGTTGGAATGTTTAAAGATGTCCTGGAGGCTCCTAAGCTTCTCCTCATTTTTTTGAATTCTTATTTCTTCATGTTTTCCTGCTTGGTTGTTTTTTGCTTCCTTCTGCTCCACTCTATTGTTTTGAGACCCAGTTTCCTTCCCATCCCTATTGGCTCTCCGTGCATCTTCCTTGACCTCTTTTATGGTAACCTGCATTTTTTCATCTAATTTGCGCCCAAAATCAACCAATTCTGTGAGCTTCCTGATAACCAGTGTTTTGAACTGTGTATCTGATAGATTGGCTATTTCTTGGTCGCTCAAAAGGATGAGTCCTGGGGGACTGATCTGTTCTTCTGTTGGAGACGTATCTGTCTCTGTCTCTCCCTCCCCCCATCCCCCCGGTCTGGTCACTCTAGTTACGGTGAGGGGCAGAGCCTTAGGTGTTCACTGGGGCTGGGAACCCCAGTCACTAGATTGTGATGTTGTATGTGGGGATGGGTGCGGGGGCGGGAGGGAACAATGGCAGTAGTTCTGTTCTCCTGGGATCACAGTCCCTTCTCTGGGATCCTGGGTTGTGCGCTCCGCCCTGGTCCACAATCGCTGCTTCACTGGGTCTGCCAGCCACTCCTTGCGTACTCAGGGTCCACCGCTGCAATCTTGCACACCCCAGATGGCTTACACAACGAGTTCGCGCTGAGTTCACACCGAGTTCTCCCTGATCGCCACACGCTGCTGCTGACCTGCGCCCGCCCGGCTCTGCCCCTCTTACTGGTCTGAATGAATGGGTCTACTTCAACTTCTTGGCTGTCCGACTTCCATTCAGATAAATTCTCTATCAGTTCTGGGTGTTATTCTGACTCTAAATTGTTATTGTTCTAATCTTGGTTGTGTATGGAAGTATGGTGTGTCCACCTATGCCTCCATCTTGCCGGAAGTCCAGATTTAGGAAGCTTTGAAGCCTGAGCCAAGACCAGTTATTCACATGGAAAAGCAGCTTGGGTGGGCCTGTAAGTTGGGTGAAGCAGAGTCTCTGGGGATCTCCAAGGCAGGTCAACAGTGTTAGCCAGGTTGATGGAGTCTCAAATATGGCATCAGCCTGCTGGTTGTGTGGTTCTGTGGAGAGAGGACTCAGAAAATGGACAATGGCTTCTGTTTGCTCCAATGCCAGACCGTTTAGCCTCTCGTGGTAGGCCACTGGAGGAGTAGGCACCTCTTCTAGTCTTCACAGACTGACTTAGAAAATCCCATCACCTGTCAGCCCTTGCAGAGAGTCTGGGGGGGCCATCTGTGGTGTCCCATGGGTGGACTTGCAACTGGAGTTCTTAGGCAGGCAGGTCTGGTTCCTGGATCAGCAGGTAGGAGGACATGATGCTAGGGTTTGTGGACACCACTCTGAGATCTTAGTCTGTGGGTTGTGCCTAGATTCACAGTACAGAGGACATGCAGTTGTGGGGCAAGCTGGGAGTTTGTGGGAGCCAGCTTGGTGCAGGCCAGTGTTGGGGTCCATGGGAAAGTTAAGCACTCACTTCACTTTCCCTCCTCCATGGGGAGTGAGTCTCTCTGTGCAGCGGGCTCCTGAGATGATGGAAAACTCTCATACTCACCTCAGTGCATCTTTTTTTATTTTTCTGCCACACCCAGGTGCTATAATATCTTACTTGGAATCCTCAGATCTTGTGAAGATATTTTTCATGTGTGATTAGCTGTTCAAATTCATATTTCTGGGAAGGAACAAGCATTAGAAACTCTTAAACCTCCATCTTGCAGAGTTTCTTCCAAGAGGTGTTCTTTTGGCTACCCTTTCATTCTTCTACTGCAAGTTTTTGTTGATGTGGGTTTTTTTTAGTATATTTTATTGATTATGCTATTACAGTTGTCCTGTTTTTTTCCTCCCCTGTATTCCCCTCCACACTGCAACTCCCTCCCACCAGCATTCTCCCCCCACTTTAGTTCATGCCCACGGGTCATACATATAAGTTCTTTAGTTTCTCCATTTCCTATGCTATTCTTAACCTCCCCCTGTTTCTTCATTCTGTTCTGGTTGAATGGTTATTTCTACCTTACGTTCCAAATCATTGATCTGAGTCCTAGTTATTTCACTTTGCATAGCCTTCACTTTTTCCTCTATTTTGCTACCATACTCAACTATGTCTGTGAGCATCCTGATTACCAGTGCTTTGAACTCTACATCTGATAGGTTGGTTATCTCTTCATCACTTAGTTGTATTTGGGGATTTTGATCTATTCTTTCATTTGGGACATATTTCTTTGTCTCAGTGCACTTTTTATCTTGTAAGGGGCAGAGACTTAGGTATTCACCAGGGCAGGGCACCCCACATTGATGCATTGTGATGCTGTATGTGGAAGAGGTTTCAGAGGGACCAATGCTGCTTTCAGTGCCTCTTGACCAGCTTCCAGTCACTTTCTGTCCTATCCACAAGCAAATTGGGCCCTTCTGGTGCTAATTCCCAAGCAGGTAGGTTTGAGTACATTCTAGGACCCCATGGGTGTCCAATGAACTCTACTGTGAGGCTGGGAGTTTCTACCACCACTGCAACCCCCACAGGTTTTAACAGCCAGAGGTTTTGAGGCTTTTTTTCCATATTCCTGAGTTGTATCATCTGTCTCGCTCTCCAGTTGTCCCTTCTGGCTTATCCACACACAAATATGAAACCTCCCTGTCTGCCAGCTGCCACCTTGCCTGAACCTGTCCACAAACTGCCTCCTTGCCCTCCTGGTCCTCCAGCTGCTGCCTTGCTGTGTGTCCTCTCCACCCTGGCTGCCTATCTCTGCCCCATCTACCAGTCTCAATGAATATTTCTTCTTTAACTCTTTGGTTGTTGGATTCCAGAGAGTTCAATTTTCTAGCAGTTCTGGTTATTTTTTGTTTTTAAATTTGTGTTGTCCTTCTTTTGGTTGTGAGAGGAGGCAAAGTGTATCTACCTATGTCTCCACCTTGGCCACATGTCCTGTTTATATGTTAATTTGCATTAATATCTGTCTCCTAATCCTCTTACTAGTATGTGTCTCATTCACTGCCAAATCCCCACTGCCTGAAACAGAATGAATACACAGTAAATAATCAATGAATGAATGAATGAGTACAACTTTACATACATTGGAAAATATAAACATGCAGTTTTAGTGTCTTGTTGAATACATGCACCCTGTGATATTTTTCTTTATCTGAAAGAATACATGTTTCATAAAAATTAAAGTAATATTCCTAGGGCAATCTAGTATAAGCCTGAGCCATTCCTTTGCCCACATTTAACTTATATAACTTATGAAAAAGGGAGGAAATAAGAGCATGATGTACTATGAAATTTTTATATATTGCTCTGTCCTGAGAAAACATGATACATATTGGCTTCTTTGTTATAGTTCTTCTAGAGCAGCTATTGTTCAATAGAAAAATAATGCATGCTGCATATGTAATTTGAAATGTATTTTTTTAATTTACATACAGTAAAACCCATTTTTTCACATACGGTTTTATGAGTTTTGGCAAATGCATAAAGTCATGTAATTATGATTATAATCAAGATACAGAACAGTTATATCACACCCTCAAATTCTGCCTTCCACACCCTCTGTGGTCCAATTCTCTTCTTACTCCTCATCCTGGGTACCACACATCCATTTTCGGCTCCTATTATTTTTTCTTTTCTGTAATTTTTATAATGGAAGCATATAATATGAAGCTTTTCAGTCTGGATTTTTTTCACATGGCATGCTGGCTCCATCTCATAAAATGTATCAGTACTTCATTTCTTTTTTATTGCTGAGTAGTATTCTATTATACGTACATACTAAACTCCATTCACCCAACTCAAAAAAGGGTTTGATCTACAAAATATACAAAGAACTCACAGGACTCCACATTAGGAAGACAAACAATCCAGTTCAAAAATGGGCAAAGGTCCTGAACAGACACTTCTCCAAGGAGGGCATACAAGGACCCCAGAGACATGAAAAGATGCTCAGCATCACTAGGCATCAGAGAGATACAAATTAAAACCACAATGAGATACCACTTCACACCAGTGAGGATGGCCATCAAAAATAAATCAACAAACAACAAGTGCTAGCGAGGCTGTGGGGAAAAGGGAATCCTAGTGTGCTGTTGGTGGGGATGCAAATTAGTGCAGCCACTGTGGAAAACAGTATGGAATTTCCTCAGAAAACTGAAAATGAAACTGCCTTTTGATTCAGAAAATCCAGTACTGGGATTATAACCTAAGAATCCTGAAACACCAATTCAAACACTGCTATGCACCCCAATGTTCATAGCAGTGCTATTTACAATAGCCAAGTGCTGGAAACAGCCTAAGTGCCCATCAGTAAATGAGTGTATCAAAAAACTGTGATACATTTACACAATAGAATACATGCAGCAGAAAAACAAATAACTCCTACTCTATGCTACAGCATGGATGGAACTGGAGAGAGTATTATGCTCAGTGAAATAAGCCAGGTGGTGAAAGACAAATACCATATGATCTCATCTACAAGTGGAACCTAATCAACAAAACAAATGAGCAAAATAAAAGCAGAGGCATGGAAATAAAGAACAAACTGAGAGTAACCAGAGGTGAAGGGTGAGTGGGATAATGGGTGAAAGAAGGGGAAGGAGAGGGACATGTATAGAGGACCCATGGGAAAGACAATGGGGCAGGGGGTGAATTGAATGTGGTAGGTGGGGTGTGAGTAGGGCAGGGGAGAATAATGGGGGGAAAATAGGGATAATTGTAACTGAGTAACAATTAAAAAAAGAAAGTCCATTCACCAACTGAAGGACAGTTGGATTGGATTTGGTTTTTGTCAACTAAAAATAAAGTTGCTTTAAACATTAGCATACAGGCTTTTTATTTCATTTTAAAAAATACATACCAGAGAACTTGTTTTTTTTCTTCATTGCTTTTAGAGGGAGAGGAAAGGAGAGAGAGAACTATTGATGCAAGAGATGAGCATTGACTGGTTGCCTCCTGTACACAAGCAGACTGGGGATCCCACACGCCAGGACCTGGGTTTCAACCTGCAAGCTGGGTATGTGTCCTGACAACAGTTGAACCTGCAACCTTTTGGTTACAGGACCACACTCCAACCAAATGAGCCACACCATCCAGGGCATCATACAAGCTTTTGTGTGAACACAAGTTTTCATTTATCTCGTGTAAATACCTAAGAGGGGGGTTGCTGGGTCATTTCATAAGTGTATGTTTCACTTCATAAGAATCTAACAAACTCTTTTCCAGAGTGACTATACTACTACGCTCCTCCTCCTTCAGCCAAAATAGGACAAGAAATTTTGTAATTAGGTGTCATTAAAGTCACTTATTTCAGAGCTTGAAAACAGAGTCTTGATAGATCACCCCTTGTGAGCAGTGGAGTGCTCATTCTCCTCCCTTAAACAGGAGTCTGTTTTGCATACTCCTCTTACATTGGGAGGCCCCCTCCAATGCTCAAATACTTGAAGCCAAGGGAGAAAAACCCAGAAGCAGAAAACTAGGAAAACTGTGTAGCTGAGCCCTGGCTAGTGTGGCTCAGTGGACTGAGCACCAGCCTACAAACCAAAAAGTCAGGGGTTCAATTCCTGGTCAGGTCACATGCCTGGACTGCAACCCAGGTATCTAGTAGGGGACGTGAGAGGCAACCACACATTGATGTTTCTCTTCCTCTCTTTCTCCCACCCTTCCCCTCTGTCTAAAAATAAATAAAATCTTTTTTAAAAAGAATAAAAAAAGAAAATTGTGCAGCTAACATTCAATTTTACTTGATTTTATATTGAATAGAAAATGAAAGAGACTTCATTAAAATATTTCTAGTAATGTCTTTCTGAAGTTCTGAATTTTTCTCTTATTTAAGCAAAAGTATCAATTTACTTAGGGCCTGGTAAGAAACATAGTCTTCTATCATGTTTGTCCAAATATTTCCAGATGGTAGTTTTATAACACAAATATTTCACCAGAAGTCATTGTGTAATTTTATGTGTCTAAATTTCAATTTTGATTTTTTATTGGTTACATAGCATCTCATTGTGTGACATACAAGTCCCCAATAGATGGATATTGGAAAAGGCTGTCTCGTGTGTACAGTCTTTCAAACCCTGCTTGGCCACATTAGAATGTTTCTTGGACACTTTATAATTTTTAGTATATTTTATTGATTATACTATTACAGTTTTCCCAATTCCCCCCCCCTTTATTCCTCCACCCTGCACTCCCCAATCCTCCAGCATTCCCCCCTTAGTGCATGTCCATGGGTTGTACATAAAAGTTCTTTGAATTCTGTTTCCTATACCATTCTTAATCTCTCCCAATCGATTTTAACCCTACCAATTATGTTTCTTGTTCCCTGTACCTTCCCTCCATTTTCGTCCCCCTCCCCACTGAAAACCCTCCGTGTGATCTCCATTTCTCTGATTCTGTTCCTGTCCTAGTTGTTTGCTTAGTTTTTATATTTGTGTTTTTTTTATTTTAGGTTCAGCTGGTGATAGTTATGAGTTTGTCATTTTACTGTTCATAGTTTTTTTATCTTCTTCTATTTCTTAGATAATTCCCTTTAACATTTCCCGTAATAATGGCTTGGTGATGATGAACTCTTTTAACTTGACCTTATCTGAGAAGCACTTTATCTGCCCTTCCATTCTAAATGAAAGCTTTGCTGGGTAGAGCAATTTCCAGCCCCTTCTTGCCTGCAAGATCTCTTTTGAGAAATCAGCTGACAGTATTTTGGAAACTCCTTTGTAGGTTACTGTCTCCTTATCTCTTGCTGCTTCTAGGATTCTCTCCTTCATTTTCACCTTGGCTAATGAAATTATGATGTGCCTTAGTGTGTTCCTCCTTGGGTCCAACCTCTTTGGGACTCTCTGACTTCCTGGATTTCCTGGAAGTCTATTTCCTTTGCCAGATGGGGAAAGTTCTCCTTTATTATTTGTTCAAATAACTTTTCCAGTTGTTGCTTTTCCTCTTCCCCTTCTGGTACCCCTATAATTCAGATGTTGGAACGTTTACAGATGTCATGGAGGTTCCTAAGCCTCTCCTCATTTTTTTGAATTCTTGTTGCTTCGTTCTTTTCTGTCTGGTTGTTTCTTTCTTCCTTCTGGTCCACACTGTTCATTTGTGTCCCAGTTTCCTTCCCATCAATGTTGGTTCCCTATGCATTTTCCTTCATTTCACTTAGTGTAGCCTTCATTTTTTCATCTAATTTGCAACCAAATTCAACCAATTTTGTAAGCATCCTAATCACCAGTGCTTTGAACTATGCATGTGATCGGTTGGCTAGCTCCTGGTCACTTAGTTGTATTTGCTGTGGAGCTTTGATCTGTTCTTCCGTTTGGGCCATTTTTTTTGTCTTGTCTCACCTGTTACCTATGAGCGGGGGAGCCTTAGATGTTCACCAGGGCAAGACAACCCAGTTGCTGGGTTGTGACGTTGTAAATGGGGGCGGGGTCCAGGAGGGAATAATGGCGCTTGCTCCTCTCTCTGCCAGACTTCAGTCCCTCCTTCCACTTCCCCCAAGCAAACTAGGCCTTTCTGGTGCTAATTCCCATGTGGGTGGGCTTGTGCACATTCTAGGACCCCATGGGTCTCTCCAACCAACTCTCTTGTAAGGCTGGGAGTCACCTGGGCCTCAATCCCCACAGGTATTTTCAATCAGTGCCCAGAGGCTCTATTTCCCAGCGCTGGAACCCTAGGTTGCGTGCAGTGCCTTGCTTCACAATTGCTGCCTTGCTGGGACTGCCAGTTTCCACCCTGTGCCCAGGGTCTGCCCACTTCAGTCTTGTGTGCCCTGGATACCTTATGCACCCGGTCCCACCACTCTGTCCAGTTGCCTGACTCCGCTCCTTCTACTGGCCTGGATGAATGTGTCTATTTTAACTCCTTGGTTATCTGACTTCCATACAGTTCAATTTCCTGTCAGTTCTGGTTGTTATTCTGTTTCTAAATTGTTGTTGCCCCTATATTGGTTGTGCAAGGAAGCACAATGTGTCTACCTATGTATCCATCTTTGCCTGAAGTGTTTCCTGTATATTTTTCTTTATTTCACTTGCATAGCCTTAACTTCTTCTATTTTGCAACCATACTCAATAATTTCTGTGAGCATCCTGATTACCAGTATTTTGAACTCTCCATCAGATAGGTTGGCTATCTCTTTGTTGTTTAGTTCTTTTCCTGGAGTTTTGATCTGTTCTTTCATCTGGGCCATATTTCTTTGTCTCTGTGCACCTGTTATGTTGTAAGGGGTGGAGCTTAGGCATTTGGAAGGACGGGGCAACCCACTTTGCTTCGTTGTGCTGCTGTATGTGGCAGGGGGGGCATGCATCAGAGAGAAAATTGCAGCTTCCTTGACTCTCACCTCACTTTTAGTCACTGCCCTTGGTACCCACAAGTAAACTGGGACTTTTTGTGCTGATTCTAGGGTGACTGGGCTTGTGTACATTCTAGGTCCCCATGGATATCTCCAATGAACTCTTCTGTGAGACTGGGAGTTCCTCCCTCCACAACAACCCCCACAAAATTTTTGTAGCCTGACGTTTTGAGGCTTTAGTTTCCCATGTTGGAACCCTGGGTTATGTTGTCCGTCTCACTCCCCAGTTGTTCCTCCTGGCTTATCCACATGTGAATTTGGGACACCCCAATCCACCAGCCACCATCTCTCCTGGCTGGTCTATTGCATTGCCCCATGCCCTCCCCATCCTGATTGCCTCTCTCCACCCCTCCTACCAGTTGGATGGATGTTTCTACTTTAACTCCTTAATTGTCAGACTTCCATATAGTTTGATTATCTGGCAGTTCTGATTGTTTCTTGTTTTTGAATATGTTGTTGTCCTCCTTTTGGTTGTGTGAGGAAGCAAAGTGTATCTACTTATGCCTCCATCTTCGCTGGAAGTCAGCCTTGAGTTTTGAATTGTTTTTTCCTCTTGCTATACTGATTGGTTGGTTTTTTGCCTCCTTATGTTCCAAATCATTGAGTTTATTCTCAGCTTCATCATCTCCACTGTTGATTACCTATAAATTGATCTTTATTTCAGTGAGTAAATCCTTCATTTCTTACTGGGTCTTTTTTTATGCTGTTCAAGTACCCACTGAGTTTCTTGAGCATCTTTATAACCAGTGTTTTGATCTCTGCATCTGATAGATTGCTTATCTCCATTTTGTTTTGTACTTTTTCTGGAGTTTTTATCTGTTCATTCATTTGAGCCAGGTTTTGTTGTATCCCTATTTTGGCAGCCTCCCTACATTTGTCTCTATATATCAGGTAGTGGTGCTTTGCATTAGGTCACGCTACCATGTGTTGGTAGCGTGACCTAATGAAGTAGGTGTCCTGTAGGGTCCAGTGACACAGCCTCCCCTATCACCCAAGCTGGATACTTGACATGCACCCTTAGTAGGCTTAGTACACCCTCCTCTTGTAGTTGAGCCTTGGTTACTATTAACAGATCAATGTGAGAGATTTCTCCAGTTCACTAAGCTGCAAGGATTGGTTGTGACCACTTAACACCAACATCCACCCTCCATGCAGGATCACCTGTGCAGGGACAGGTGGCACTCCTCCAAAGTGGTCTGTAGCTGTCCACTGGGTCCTCTGGCCCTGGGGGTTTTCCTGAGTAGTGCAGGTGAAGGTTAGCCCCCACCTGTTTTGCCTGGGGCCACCCTTTCTGAGCTATAAAACAATCTGAAAAGGCTGCTGATTTGCTGGGCTTGGAGATTCCCAAATGAAGTCAAGTTGTGAATCTAGTCTGGCTGCTGCTAGTGCTAGGCCTGGGGCTCACTGAGGCCAGCTGTTGCTTGTTTGGGAGTATTGAAAAAGCAGCTTGGGTGGGACCCTCAGTTGGGTGGGCCAGAGTCTCTGGGGATCTCCAAGGTGGGTGAAGCAGTGTTAGCCAGGATGATGGAGTCTAAGATATAGCACCAGCGTGCTGGTTCTGTGCCTTTGGGAGAGGAAGGCCCAGAAAATAGACAATGGCCTCTGCTCACCTTGATGTCAGACACCTCAGTCTCTCCCAGCATGCCACTGGTGTCTTCCAAGCTGCCACCCCAGTGCCAGAGCTTAGAGCGACTGAATCTGGGCAGGTGAGTCCATGTGTGGGTTCTTTAAGAGGAACTGCTTGGAACTCCAGAAGTTTCTTCCACCAACTCAATTCCCACTGGTTTTTGCAGCCAGAAGTTGTGGTGACTTATCTTCCTGGCACTGGAACACTAGGATGTGGGAACTGGTATGGGGCTGGGATCCGTCTCTCCTGAGATATCTCTTCCAGATTTTATCCTCCACATTTCATCCTTTCCTGATAGGAAATCACCAGCACCTGAACATAGACGCTGGTGGATAACAGGCTGGTGTATGTGAAACCAGCCTATCCCATGTCAGAACCCCTTCTACCAGTCTGCATGGGTGTGGTTTCTTTAATTCCATAGTTGTTCGACTTCCATTCAACTCAATTTCTGAGTGATGGTTGTGCTGTATTTTAGCTGTAATTTTGATGTGGTTGTGTGAAGAGGTGAGTCATGTCTGACTATGCCACCATCTTGACTGGAAGTCCAATAAATATGGACTCCCATGACCTGCTGGCAGCAATCAAGACTAAACTACAAGAGGAGGGGTGTACTCAGCCACACGAAGGGCACACCTCAAGTACCCAGCTTGGGTATTAAGGGAGGCTGTGCCAATGGACCCTACAAGACACCTACTACAGAAGCTATACCTATTACATAGAAACAAACACAAGGAAGCTGCCAAAAATGAAGAGACAAAGAAACATGGTCCAAATGAATGAACAGAACAAAACTCCTGAAAAAGAAATAAACAAAATGGAGATAAGAAATCTATCAGATACAAAGTTAAAAACACTAGTTATAAGGATGCTCAAGGATATCAGTGGGTACTTCAACAGCATTAAAATGATTCTATCAGAAATGAAGGAGGCACAAGTAAAAATAAAGAACAATTGACAGGGAATCAACAGTGGAGTGGATGAAGCTGAGAATCAAGTCAATGATTTGGAACATAAGGCAGTGAAAGATATCCAACAGTACATCATGAAGAAAAAAGAATCCAAAAGAACAAGGATAGTGCAAGGAGGCTCTGGAACAACTCCAAGCATTCCAACATTCACATCATAGGTATGCCAGAGTGAGAAGAGAGAGCAAGAAATTGAAAACTGTCATAGTTGAATAAATAATAAAAGAAAACTTCCCTAATTTGGTGAAGGAAATAGACATGCAAGTCCAGGAAGTACAGAGAATTTCAAACAAGATGGATGCAAAGAGGACCACACCAAGACACATCATAATTAAAATTCTAAACATTGCAGATAGGACAGTATAAGGGGACTAAATGCTAATGGGAAAAAAATACAATAAAGATTAAATTTTTAGGAAAGAGAAGCTAGTCAACCTCACAGATAATTGGGTATATGTAAATCAACACAATGTGAGATGCCACTTTTCACCCATCAAATTGGTGGACATTTCTGTAACTGATCTCAAGTGTTGGAGAGTATATGGGAAAACACAACTTGTTGAATATGCTATCTTAGTATAACTATTGTGAAATTTTTGAGACTTCATTTTATTTTTTTATTCCTCTGCTTTCCAGCATCTTCCCTCAAATATACATATAGAATAAATACCAGCAGCCTTATAATTAAGTAAATAAAATGTCAAAGGTTGCTGATAAAGGAGAATCTTGAAATCAGCAAGAGAAAAGCAGACAATAATAACCTATGAAGGACTTTTCATAAGACTGTCAGCTGATTTCTCAAAAGAAAATCTGCAGACTGGAAGGGACTGGCAAGAAGTATTCAAAGTGATGAAAAGTTAGGATCTACAACCTAGATTACTCTATGCAGAAATGCTATCATTTAGTATTGAAGGGCAGATAAAGTGCTTCCCAGGCAAGGTAAAGCTAACGGAGTTCATCACCAAAACATTGTTATATGAGCCCTGGCTGGTGTGGCTCAGTGGATTGAGCACTGGCCTGCAGACCAAAGGGTCACTGGCTTGATTCCTAGTCAGGGCACATGCCTGGGTTGCAAGGCTAAGGCCCCAGTAGGGGATGCATGAGGGGCAACCACACATTATAGGGAACTGTTTCAAGTGGCACAGGAATGTAGCCCTACTTCCACTCAGAAAAGCCAGTGGGAAGTGAGGTCCAGGACATAGGAGCCATGCCCACAGATAGATTCTCCTGTCGGAAATCAGGCCTGCATTGTACCTACGCTGCTATGAGACTTGCTTTTGCTAAAACTCCCTCACCCTGAATTGAGGTGCAAGTGCTTACTGTGACACTTCCTAAAATCTGAGTTAAACCTCCCAAGCATGGAGTATAGCCAGTTCAACCACTTTGCCCCTTGGTCTGTAACATCCTTCTCTGGAGTAATTAGCACCATTTTCTCCTTTGTTATCTATAAAAGGTAATCACCTACAGCAAACCTGTGCATAGTAAATGAGGATCATCCTCAATGTAATATACCCAGAAAACCAATAAAAGCCTGTCTAGGCAGGGGCGGATGCCCTCTCTCTCTCTCTCTCTCTCTCTCTCTCTTTCTCAGAGAGCAGCCATGCTGTCCCTTTTTCTCCAAAGGACTTCTGTAGACATGTGAATTTGTTCATTGCAGCCACAACACACGGACTTCTCAGGCTGGAGTCCACATCAACACTTGACTATTTCGCTCCCTCTCTCCTTCCCTTCTCCTCTCTCTAAAAATAAAATTTTTAAAACAACACTGTTGTATGGAATGTTAAAAGGACTTCTTTAAGAAGAAGAAGATCAAAATTGTGAACGTTAAAATGGCAAAAGAGGGGACTTCCGGCCAAGATGGAGGCATAGGTGGACGCACCATACCTCCACGCACAACCAAAATTGGAACAACAATTTAGAGGCAGAATAACCTTCAGAACTGACAGAGAATTTATCTGAATGGAAGTTGAACAGCCAAGAAGTTGAAATAGACCCGTTCATCCAGACCAGTAGGAGGGGCGGAGAGGAGCAGCCAGGCACAGGTCTCGGTGTGGAGAGCAGGGAGAGTTGGGTGCATAAGGCAACCAGCAGTGCATAAGGCATCTGGGGCGCACAAGATCACAGCAGTGGACCCTGAGTACACAAGTGGCAGCTGGCAGACCCAGTGAGGTGGTGATTGTGGAGCAGGGCAGAGCGCGCAACCCAGGATCCCAGGGAAGGGACTGAGGTCCCACAGAGAATGGAGCTACCACCATTGTTCCCTCTCGACTCTGCCCTCACATACAACATCACAATCTGGCGACTGGGGTGCCCAGCCCTGGTGAACACCTAAGGCTCCACCCCTCACTGTAACAGGAGCGACCAGACCAAAAGAGAGAGAGAGAGAGAGAGAGAGGGATGGCTCAAACAGAAGAACAAATCAGTGCCTCAGAACTCATCCTTTTGAGCGACCAAGAGATAGGAGTTAGCTAACCTATCAGATGCATAGTTCAAAACACTGGTGATCAGGAAGCTCACAGAATTGGTTGTTTTGGGTGCAAATTAGATGAAAAATGCAGGTTACCATAAAAGAAATGAAGGAAAATGCACAGAGAACCAATAGTGATGGGAAGGAAACTGGGACTCAGAACAATAGAGTGGACCAGAAGGAAGAAACAACCAAACAGGAAAGAATGGAGAAATAAGAATTAAAAAAAAAATGAGGAGAAGCTTAGGAACCTCCAGGACATCTTTAAACATTCCAACATCCGAATTATAGGGGTGCCAGAAGGGGAAGAGGTAGAGCAACAGATTGAACATGTATTTGAACAAATAATATAGGAGAACTTCCCCATTCGGGCAATGGAAATAGACTTCCAGGAAGTCCAGGAACCTCAGAGAGTCCCAAAGAAGTTGGACCCAAGAGAAACACACCAAAGCACATCATAATTACATTAGCCAAGGTAAAAATGAGGGGAGAGAATCCTAGAAGCAGCAAGAGATAAGGGGACAGTCGCCTACAAAGGAGTTCCCGTCAGACTGTCAGCTGATTTCTCAAAAGAGACCTTACAGGCAAGAAGGGGCTGGAAAGAAGTATTCCAAGTCATGAAAGACAAGGACCTATATCCCAGATTACTCTATCCAGCAAAACTATCATTTAGAATGGAAGGGCTGATAAAGTGCTTCTCAGATAAGGTCAAGTTAAAGGAGTTCATCATCACCAAGCCCTTATGTTATGAAATGTTAAAGGGACTTATCTAAGAAAAGAAAATTAAAAAAAAACATGTATAGTAAAATGACAGCAAACTCACAATTATGAACAACCACACCTAAAGCAAAACCAAAAGAAACTAAGCAAACAACTAGAACAGGAACAGAACCACAGAAATGGAGATCACATGGAGGGTTAGCAACAGGGGAGTGGGAGAAGGAGAGAGGGGAAAGGTACGGAGAATAAGTAGCATAGATGGTAGGTAGAAAATAGACAGGGGAAGGGTATGAATAGTATGAGAAATGTAGAAGCTAAAGAACTTATAAGTATGACACATGGACATGAACTAAAGGTGGGGGGAGTGGGAGGGAGAGGGTGTACATGGTGGAGGGGAGTGAAGGGCGGAAATGGGACAAATGTAATAGCATAATCAATAAAATATATTAAAAATGAAATTAAGAACAATCTAACAATCGCCAGAGGGGAGGGGGGAAAGAACAATGAGAGGAAGGGTTTTCAGGAACTACTATAAAGGACACATGGACAAAATCAAGGGGGAAGGTGGAAGCAAGGAAGAGGGTGGGTTTGGCTGGGGTTGAGGGGAGTGGTGGGGGGAAATACAGACAACTGTAATTGAAAAACAGTGAAATAACTTTAAAAATAAATAAATAAAAATTTTAATAAAAAAACAAACTGCTGATTTACAGAGAGGAGGAGGTTTGGGAGATTAGGTGAAAAGTTGAAGTGAGTAAGAAGTAGAAAGTGGTGATAATAAAATAGTCATGAGGATGTAAAGTGCAGCATAGGGAATAGTCAATGATGTAATAATTATGTATGTTGTCAGGTGGGTAGTAGACTTATGGGGGTCATCTTGTAAATTACACATATGCCTAACCACTATGCTGTATACTCAAAACTAACATAAAATAATGTTGAATGGCAACTGTAGTGAAAACAAATAAAAGAAGAAAACCCAGAGAGAGAGACAATCACACTCAGTGTCAGACACTCATTCCACACTCCCCACTGCATACACCTAGAAAAAAAAAACACAAAGTACCAATGACACCTGTAGGATCTTTAGTATGGACCAGGTGCTCTTCTAAGAATTTTTACAAATATTAGATTCTTTAAGCTCACAATTCTCTAATGGTTGTCAGAAATATGCACACATCTATACATGTGGAGTTGTGCACAGCGCACATGTCCAACCAGATGATAGTCCTTAGACTCTGTGAGTCCAAATGAACCTTTGGGAGCTTCAACATTTCTCGTGGAAAAATAGCCATCAAAGATTTGCACCTGTTTTGGAGGACTGGGAACCCCCTAAAAGTCCAATCTGAATTGCAGGTAACGGGCTACCCATGTAAACCAGTTGCAATAGACACAGGTGACTGGGCTTTGGGCAAAGAATGTGCATCCACTCTGAGTCCACACTGGTGATCCTCTGTACCCACAGGGAAATTCATTTGTCTTGGCGAAGGCATTGCCCATGTGGAATTATTCCTCTTCTTCACCACCATCCTCCAGAATTTCTCTGTGACCAGTCCGATGGCTCCTGAAGACATTGACCTCACACCCCGGAAGTGTGGAGTGCGCCAAGTACCCCCTACGTACCAGATCCCCTTCCTGTCACGCTGAGTTGAAGGAAGCAGATCAAAGGATTCCATGGTCATGAAGTATCCCTACCCCTGCAAGGAATGCCCCCTGCCTCTGTTTGTGTTCTGCATCTGAGAGATCTGCTGCAAGCCAGTATCCTTCCCCATCCTTGTTTTACACCTCCATGAGAAAGTCCTTTCTGTGTCTCATCTCCTCCCATCATACTGCAGCTCTTCTAAAGACTCAAGGAGGCGCGCGCGCGTGTGTGTGTGTGTGTGTGTGTGTGTGTGTAGGCATTTTCCTTTGCTCTGTTAATAGAATTCCAGAAGTGGTGTACATAGAGAAACTAGAGGCTAAAAGGAGAAACTCAGCTCAGGATCTCTCTGCAGATCTGCTTCCCAGGCTACTACTCACCCTGAGTGACTTCTCCCTTCCTTAGAACAGGCACAGCCTCCATTTATCAACTCCATATGCTCAATGATTTGTACATACATGATCTTACTTGAATCCCACTCCCAACAGGCCGATATGATGAGTACAATGATCATGTCTATTGTACATATGAGTTAAAAAGACCAGGCAATAGAGTGAATTGTCCAAGGTCACATGGCTATTGAGTGGGGAAGTTTCACACTCAGTCTCCATGTACCTCAAACTCTTCAAAATTTCCTCCCACCCATATATTTTTAAATTAAAGTGATTCAGAGAACAAAAAATTCAACCATTTTCACAAGTAATACAGTTTAGTGTTTTCTGTGTCTGTAATTTGCCTTTTTTGCATATTTCATAAAATGGAATTACACAATATGTGGCCTTTTGTGACTGGCTTCTTTCACTCAGCATGATATTTTGGAGGTCCACCTTGTAGACCACAGTTGTGCCCAGTCATTGTCCTCCTGCCTCTTCCTCTTATCTCTTCAATTTGGAAGGTCCTCCTCAGCCCACAAGCACCTGGTCTGTATGATCATAAACTGGTACTTTGGATTCCCTGATATTCCCCTTCAAGTCCAATGAGACTCAAAGAAACATCCAATGCCTGACATCTCTGGGTTAGGTGGTGGTGATCTGTGTCACTTCACGTGTGACCCGTTTATTGTGCAGTCACTAGGAATCCTCCCAGAAAGTGAATATTCTACTTTACCTGAATGCCACCTCCATGAAAGCAAGAATGTTGTCTTGTTCATCACTGTTCTTTCAGCACATAGAGCATTGTGCAGCATACAACAGGTGTTCAAAATAGTTTCTGAGAAATGAATGAATGAATGGCTAATCAGGAACCAAAAAGATGCTAGACGTCCTGGCCTCTGTACCACCTGCCACCTTTGGGCATTTTGTTGCCTCTGGTAATGTTCAGGGAGTTCTGCCAAGGTAAATTTGTACAATACTGTCTCCCAACAACCACAGAAAAAACAACAAACAACAGGGCAATCTATCTTTTAGGAGACACACCAGGTACAGCAAGGACTGTCATGTTCTGGGCAAGCCCACTGGACCTCATCATCCTCACAGATCTGTTGCTAATCAGGGGCTACCTCCCAGGGCCACCTCCCTCCAGGACCTTGACCTTTGACTTTCCTAGGGAAAATTTTGTAGCTAGACCACAAGGGCCTTTTCAAGTCCTTCCAGGAATGCAGAGCAGAAAGTGGGTGGAGAGCAAGAGATGGTGGACAGGAAAAGTTCACAGGCAGCCAGGCAGCTGGGGGTCAATTTTAGGGTGGAACTTCATTGGCCAGCTGGGAGTTGTCTTCCTTCAGTCACAATCTGAACAATACGCCCACTAGAGAAGCTGCTGGAATTCCAATAAGTAGAGATATAGGAAATGGAGACTGGAGAGAGAAATTCTGACAGAATGGAGATTTGAGTTGTGCTCTTTCTGGTTGGGCAGGGACTAGAGCTGAGATGTGGGGAGTTTCTGCATTTCTTAAAATAGAAAATGAGAGGGTTTTTGGAAAAGCCAAGTAAGGAGGACACTTGCAGTGAGAGCAGTGGGCAGGTCTGGAGACATACTGCAAGTGTGCCTTCTTCCCAAAGGGGCTGAAGCCAGTGAGGTGTAGGCTACACTGAAAGAGTGATACAGGTGTGCGCCTGGAGGCCTTGCTTTTGGGTTGGGGAGTGAGGAGTTGACCCTGCCCCCACAGCTGTGGGAGAAATATGGTGAAGTCTTCAGAGTCTACCTGGAACCCCAGCCTGTCATCACTCTGTGTGTACATGAGGCACTGAGGGAGGCCCTGAAGGATCAGACTGAGGCAATCTCTGGCCAAGGGCACATTGCTGATCCCATCTTCCAGGAAATTGGTGACTGGGACATGGGATGGGGACAGGGGGGATGACTAGGGAACATCTCATGTTTCCTCCAATATTTCCTCCATGCCCCACCAATCAGGTATGATTTGGATCAGTGGAAAATCTTGGAGGACCTTTGGGCTATTTTTTCTGACCACCATGAAGGACTTTGGCATGGGAAATCAGAGCATCAAGAAGCAAATCCAGGCTCAGGGTCTGGAGGAGGGGCTGCAGAGATCCCTGGATGAACCCTAGCCCAGGGAAGGGGGTGAAGGGACAGACAGGGGTGGATGAGATGGGGACATAGAGGGAAGAGAGAACATGACTGATGGAGAGACACACAGACATAGAAACAGGGAGTTGAAGGAACAGGTTTACTGGTAGGTAAAGGGAAAGAGAATAAGAAAGACAGAGACAGAGATTGGGAAAGAGAGGAGAGTCAGAGAAAGCAGAGAAGACACAGAAAGAAAGCAAGACAGAGAAAATTGAATATGCTTTAAAAAATGGATCCATAATTTCCTTATCCTGCAAGGAAAAGTCCTAGAAAAAAAGAGGTAAAGGTAGAAATGGAGTCAGAGGAAAGATGGAGTGTTGGTGAGGTTATGGACAAAGAACATTGGGAGCCCTGAAGAGTGAGTATGGAGAAAAGGAGCCGAGTCTTAAATAAGGAGTGACAGATAAGACCAGAGACAGACTCATGTGCACCAAGAAAGTCAGAGGAAGAGACAAAGAGAAGTAAGAGTCACAGAGAGGAAGATTCCCAGAAAAAAAGATGAGATGTAGAGGATAGTGAAAGACAAGATGTCCAAGAGAAATAGAAACTAACTAATCACACAAGCTAAGAGAGGACCAGCCAGGACAGTCACCCAAAAGGACAATGCAGGGAACCTCTCATGACATATTTCTCATCCCCAGGAGCCTATCTGGATCCCACGTTCTTCTTTAACTTGATCATGGCCGATATCATATGCCCCATCATCTTTGTTTATTTGTTTGTCTGTTTTATATGTAAATCTTTACTGTTTATACTGATGCATGTATGAATGCTTACCATCAAATCAAAGTGTGCAGGGAAACCCCCCCGGAAGCTCCATTGTCTATGGAGAGCACTTTAATTACCAGGACCTTAGATTCTTACAGCTGCTAAATATACTGAATGGATCTTCACCATCATCAGCTCTTTCTAGAACCAGGAGAGGCCAAACATTTCATGGTGGCCCAGAATTGAGGTATTGAGCTGGGCTGATCTTGATAAAGGATCAGATGCTTTCTGTCCTGAGCAGGAAAGCAGGAAGGTCAGTTAATTTAATTTTTTAATTGGATTTATTTTTTTCATTGATATTCAAGTACAGTTGATTTTAGGGAGAGGAAGGCAGGGGAGAGAGAGAAACATGGAGTTGTTCCTCTTACTTATGTATTCATTGGTTGTTTCTTGTATGGGCCCTGATCAAGGATCAAATCCACAACCTTGGCCTATCTGGATTATGCTCTAATGAACTGAACTACCCAGCAGGGCCCAGAAGTCCATTTTCTGTGCACACACCTCACTCCCTGCACTCTGCCAAATGAGGCAATGAGTCAGATTGTGGGTAGAAATCAGGCCTTCTACAAGGGTGGACTGTGAGAGAAGAAACCTTGAAGATGCAAGAGTGATTGGAGCAGGGGGCAGCTGTTCATGTATCAGAGGGGGTGTGAATGTGCACTTGGTCCTGCTCAGCTGGTGGGGGTCACATTTCCCCAAGTGCAGGTGATGAATGGTACCCTTCAGATGTTGCCATTTGAGAATGCACAATCTCAACACCCGTAACACCAGCCCAGAGATTAGAAAAGGTTCCAGGGCCTTTTTGGCTTCCGTATAGATGTTTGAACTCCTCTCCAGCACTTTTAAACACTTTCCCGGCACCCACACTCACTTAGCAGGTCTCATTCAAGACATGGAAGACTTTGTCACTGAGATCATTGAGACCCACCAGAAACCACTAAACCCCAGTGCCCCAAAGGACCTCAGTGATTTCTTCCTGCCCCGCATGAACAAAACAAGGACTCTGCTAGACTGCAGAGTGATAGACACAGTACTGACATCAAGCTTGTGAGGTAGAGTACAATCTTGGTGTATTTCAATATTGCAATACTCTTTAATATTTGTAAGAAAGCCACTGGACTTACCCCTCTAATCCCTGCTCCCCTATTTTTTACTTGGTCTCCCCAGATCCCTCATCATGAATTCCTGTTCAGAGGTAGATGCATCTATACCTGACCAGTGGGTTGGGTTTCCCCCCACAAACTGAAGGGTCACCTGTTCGATTCCCAGACAAAGCATATGCCTGGGTTGGGGTCCAAGTTCCCATTTGGGGACATGCAAGGGGCAACACATCAATATTTCTCTCAGACATCAATGTTTGTTTCACTTTCTCCTTCCCTTCCTCTCTCTCTAAAAAGAAATAAATAAATTATTAAAAATAAAGAGGTAGCTACATGAGGCCCAGCAAGGGAATTTTAAGACCCTGCTCTCCCACCCCTATTTTGATTGATTAGTCAGAGGCCTATTTGTGTTTTGATTGGTCAGAGGCCCATCTCTCTTCTGATTTTTCAGACTTATGTTTGTTCTGATTGGGTCAGGCCCTGTCAATTCTGACTGGCTGGAGGCAGGTATCTTTCTAATTGGTCTAATGCCATTCAGGTTATTAAGTATTTTCAACATCAGCCTCCTAATGATAGCTACAAAAGTCAATGGGGAAAGCAAAGATACCCCAGGACAGAGAAGATAATAACATCAACAAAATATTAACCCATAGTGTTTATTGAGCACTCACATACTTAATATCAGAACAACCCAAGATAATGAACCAAGGTTCTGAAAGGTCAGTTTCTTGCCCAAAGACACACTGATAATAAATGGTAAGACCTGAGTTTGAACTGAGGCAGTCTGGCTACAGAGCTCACCCTTCTGCTATAATGTTGGCCTTGAATAGAGGGAAAAGGAAATAAGTAAAAAGAAAAAAATGGCACAGACTATATTGAGTTAGACAAGTAGAACAGGCCCCAAAACTGGAAACCTTTGCAAGGATTGTTCATCAATATCCCAGGAGAGCTCTGGCCCTGAGAGTGAGTTCCAGCATAAGATCCTTGTCCTCACAGTGGTCCAGCTGCTCTTTGCCAGTACTGAGATCTCTGACACCACTCTCTGCTATGCCCTTCTGCTTCTTAAGAACCCTGATGTCTTAGGTAAGCTGGGCTTAGCTTGGATGTGTGCCATGGCAGGTGAGTGTCTCTGTAGCCAGCCTGGAATTGATTAGTTGATGGGTAAAGACAAACAACTTCTGTCCTGAGATCAGTGTGAAAAATATAAAATCCACCCCTGTAGGTATTTGTAATTCATAATAAAGCTTGGATGCTGGCAAAGCTCTTTGAAGTTGACAAGGTACTTTACAGTTTAGAAAATATGTTCTATTCAATGAAGCACCCTATGGTTCAGAAGGAATTTTTTGTTCTTGTTTAAAGTATATTTTACTGACTATGCTATACAGTGGCCCCCAATTTTTTCTCCCCTTTATCCTCCTCCACCCTGTACCACTCACCCTCCAACATTCCCCCAACTCTTATCTCATGTCCATGGGTCATACATATAAGTTCTTTGGCTTCTCAATTTCCTATACTATTCGTAACTTCCCCGTGTATTTGTGCCTACCAGTTGTCCTTGATATTCCCCGTACCTTTCCCCCCATTTTCCCCCTTCCTCCTCACTGATAACCCTCCATGTGATCTCCATTTCTTTTTTTTAAATTGTTGTTCAAGTACAGTTTTCTGCCCTTTACCCTCATCCCAGGCCACTGCCTCCCCCAGCCTTGATCTCCATTTCTGTGATTCTGTTGCTTTTCTAACTGGTTTTTCTATTTTAGGTTTAGTTGTTGATAGTTGTGAGTTTGTTGTCATTTTAGAAGGTACTTTTTTCTTATGAAGTGTTAGTAATTTGTAATATGCTTGCGTGATTGTAAGGTGCTTTGTAGTCCACAAAGCATGCTCCAGGCACAAAATATCACCATTCACAGAGCATTTTTCATTCCACAAAACACATGGCTCTTGACAGAAATACTTAAGTTGACAAAGAACTTGACTATTTGGAGCATATTGTTGATGTATAATTATTTACATCCTTGATTGATTCTCATGGCCTGCCAATTAGACTTGGAGAAACTCTCATCTCATCGAAACCCTTTTTGTTATTAAGAGCAATCTGACAGTAACCGGAGGGGAGATGGAGGGGATAATGGGGGAAAAGGGGGAAGGGTTTTCAAGAACAACTATAAAGGACACATGGACAAAACAAAGGAGGGGTGGAATCAGGGGAGGGAAGTGGGGATGACTGGGGTTGTGGGGGAGGGGTGGGAAGTAAATGCAGACAACTGTACTTGAACAATAATAAGAAAACAAAAAACAAACAAACAAACAAACAAACTACTTTTCTTTACAGGTGAGAAATTTAATGTCCAGGGTGGGGAAGTGACTTATATAAAAGAACATGACACTTTTTTTGTGTGTGGCTGTGAAGCTGGGGAGATCCCAGCCAGGCTGAGTACATTGGATCTTGTCCTCCCAGCCTTTCCACTCAGTAAAATGGTCTGACACCCCCGTCAAAAGAACATAACAAGTCAGTGGGATAATGGAATATGACTTCAGTTCCAGCCAGAACTCATTTTTACCTAAAAAAAAATGTAGCCTTTAGTGTTGAGTGAATTTCTACCTACTCATCATTACCCAAGAGATGAAACATCAGACAGGACTTCACAAAGAAGCCACTGATTTCTTTCTTGAAACATTTATTGGAAAAGGACAATTAGCCCACAACTTAGTAAGTCTTTCAAAAGGCTCTCCCAAGAGCCTGCAAGTCATTCTTGGAAAGGCTGATCTAAAATCCTTTAGTCCTGCCTGTGAAACTTCCTGAAAAATTTCTCATTCCAGATGTTGGGTTGATAGATTGCTCCATCTCATTGAGGAAACCCCTTAGTTCTGAGAACAGGTCAGTTCAGTTAAATAGCTGCAGCTCAGTTCAGGAAGTGGTGAGGTGGTCCCCTAAATTTGGGCTTTATGGTAGAAGAAATCAGGTATTTAACAAGAGGCATCTCTATGGAGAAAAATGAAAACAATAATCAGTGGTTGGAGCAGACTATAATCTCAGTTTCTGAGTTCTGAAGGCCACCAGTCAAGAAGAGTTCTAGATATCTGGCTCAAATCACCCTCAGACAGAGTGAAGACAGGCAGTGACAATCTGATAGATTTTCCTCATCTGCAGTTTGAATGTCTCTGGCGGTCTCTCTGAGTGTCTGCACAACAACAGAAATGGAGATTGTCTATCCAGGGGCTACTGTGGTGATTTCCCCGATGTTTATAACAAGTCACTTAGCTTTAGTTTGCAGGGCGTCAGGAAAAAGGGAGTTTTAGTTCATAATGATTCCAAACCAAAAAGGTGGAAGAAAACTTGGAAATGTTAATTTGGAAAACCATAGCAGATATTAGAGAAAACTAAAATTCAGGGTCCATTCCAGTTACAGGTAGAAAACAAAACCCAAATGATAACAAATAATGCTAGGCTTTGCTATTCCCAAAGTGTGTTACTAAAACATAACTTTTCTCTCTAAAATCACTCCCCATTTTTACCAAAGATAGCCAAATTCAGGCTAGTTGATTTGTACAACAAATCTGGCTTCAATAAGCTTGGCCCAGTATTTACCTAGGAGCAGCAAGAATAGTAATTATCCATACAGGCTCTTTTGAATCTGTTTTGCTGGAAATTTTCATGAGGAATCTTCTGATTTTAAAGTTCTCTTGAGGCCAGGAAAGTAAGCCAAAGACTTGCCATCAGACTTTGCCTGGAGTATCTATAGATTTGGATGAATTCCTCTCTTCTCAAGCTCAGCATAATATCACAATGTCCCTGTGCCTGACAGGGGGCAGAATCATTCTTATTCATCTGGTAAGACTGCTGGGAACCTTGAAAGAAAAGCATCAGGCTGAATTTTCCAAGGAGGCTTTATAGGTGCCATACATTGATCTTAGTTCATTTAAGCTGTATATATGTGAGTCTATACATGCCTCTCTCAAATATGATATTTGTCAAAGGCTTAGTAATCTAGCCAGTTTTCAATTATATCCTGTTACAAGCAGAACAGATTCTTCCTAACTTATGGAAATAACTATACCACTATGAAAATATGAATATTCACATAAAGTTTCTGAATTCTGGAGGGATCAAGGATGGAGAAAGAGATACATGTTTCAACTTTGTTTACAAAGGCATAATTTAGCAAATTTCTTTACAGCAGAATAACAGATACATTGAAGAACAAGAAATATTTCAAAGAAAGTCATAGCAATTTTAATTATCATTTTTCCTTTTAAATTTTTAAATTGAATTTATTGGGAGTGACGTTGGTTAATAAAATATGTAGGTTTCAAGTGTACAATTCTATGATACATCATCTGTGTGTTGTATTATGTGTTCACCTGCCAAAGTCAAGTCTGCATCCATCAACATTTATCCCCTCCTTATCCTCTTCTACTTCTTCCCATCCTTCTTTTTTCCTCTGGTAATCACCACGATGGTGTCTGTGTCCATGAGGTTTTCTTTGCTTAAGCTCTTTAGCTTTTTCACACAGCCCCAACCACTTTCCTTTTTATTTTTTATTTTTTGAAAAAAAATTTTTATGTATTTTTTCCTATTTTTGTTTAGCTCCTTGTCCCCCCATTCCCTCTGCAATCAACCGCACTGTGGTCCATGTCCATGAGTCCTTTTTCCTTTTTGCTTAATGCCTCCACCCCCTTAACTACCCACCTGCCTTAGCTTTCATTCTACTTTCTGTCTACAAGTCAGTCTCTATTTTGCTTGTTAGTGCATTTTGTTCATTAGATTCCAAATATAGTGAAATCATATGGTATTTGTCTTTCTGTGACTGGCTTATCTCACTTAGAATAATGTTATCCAGGTCCATCCATACATTCTCAGAGGGTAAGATTTTCTTCTTTTTATGGCTGGGTAGTATTCCATCATGCAAATGTCCCATAGTTGTTTTATCTACTCATCTACTGATGGACACTTGGGCTGCTTCCATATCTTGGCAATTGTAAATAACACAATTGTAAATAACACTTCCATATCTTGACAATTGTAAATAACACTGTAATAGGGGTGCTTATGTTCTTTCAAATTAGTGTTTTGGGTTCCTTCTAATATATTCCCAGAAGTGGGATTGCTTGGCCAAAGGCAGATCCATTTTTAACTTTTTTAGGTCTGTCCATACTGCTTTTCACAGAGGCTGCACAAGTCTGCATTCCCACCAACAGTGCAAAAGTGTTCCCGTTTCTCCACATCCTCACTAGCACTTGTTTGTTGCCCTCCTTTAAAAAAAAATTATTTTATTGTTGTTCAAGTACAGTTGTCTGCATTTCCCCCCCTCCACTCCCCAAACCCCAGCCATCCTCACCTCCCTCCTTTTTAAAGTTGTCAATATATTCACTTGTACTATGAATCTGTTTCTATTATGTTAGTTTATTTTGTTTATTAGATTCCATAACCTTTATTAGTTAATTTAGTTCCATGTAATTAATTCTTGTTGATCTTTATCTTTTGTTAGCAGTTTTATGAATCCATCAGTTCCTCCATTAGAGTTCTACAGACTTCTTTTCTAAAAAAAAAGGTAGATATTCAATGTGTCAAGATCAATGGATGGGCCAAACTTTGAACTGAGGAATTCTAGACTCCTACTTGTCCCACTCCTTCACAATGCATGTTCCCTGAAAGGAGCTGGAATTGAAGGTCAAGGAATATGGGAGTAGTCTCATGGGATGAAGCCCTTATACCTATTAAATCTGATGCTAATTCCAGGTAGTTAGTCTCAGAATAGAATTGAATTGTAAACATTTATAATCTTATTAACCAATGTCATCCCAATGAATTTAATTAAAAAATAAAAATAAAAGAAATTTTAATGTCTCTGGTTATATTTGCTTCCTTTTTTCCTTTGTTGACTATGTTTCAGATAAAGATGAGATCATATGGTATTTGTCCCTCACTGCCTGGCTTATTTCACTTAGCATAATGTTCTTCAGTTCCATCCATGCTGTCACAAAGGGCATAAGCTCCTTCTTCCTCTCTGCTGCATAGAATTCCATTGTGTAAATGTACCATAGTTTTTTAATCCACTCATTTGCTGATGGGCATTTAGGTTGTTTCCAGCACTTGGCTATTGAAAATTGTGCTGCTGTGAACATTGGAGTGCATAAATTCTTTTCAATTGGTGTTTCAGGGCTCTTAGGGCATAATCCCAGCAGTGGAAAATATAACTAGAGACATTGAAATTAAGAACAGTCCAACAATAACCAGAGGGGAGGGGGGAGGGGACAGTGGGGAGAAGGGTTTTCAGGAACTATTATAAAGGACACATGGACAAAACCAAGGGGGAGGGTGGAAGCAAAGGAGGGAGGTGGGTTTGGCTGGGGTGGTGGGGAGGGAGGAGAAAATGCAGACAACTGTAACTGAACAACAATAAAGTAATTTTAAAAAAGAAATTTTAAAAAGGTAATGTATATTATACCTGGAAACAGGAAAATCTGTTAGTAAAGACCTGAATCCAAATGAAAGCCTGAAGTCCTTCAACTTGGGACCCAGGCTAATGTGGAATCAGCTCCCTGAGGCAAGTTCTTTTCACACAAATGACAGAGCATGAAAAGCAACCAAACCTGGGCCACCATATTTAAAGATTCTGTTTGTGCCCTGGCTGGCGTAGCTCAGTGGATTGAGCACGGGCTGCGAACCAAAGTGTCGCAGGTTCGATTCCCAGCCAGGGTACATGCTTGGGTTGCAGGCCATAACTCCCAGCAACCGCACATTGATGTTTCTCTGTTTCTCTCCGCCCCCCCTCTGTCTCCCTCCCTTCCCTCTCTAAAAGTGAATAAATAAAAAATCTTAAAAAAAAAAGATTCTGTTTGTATCCCATTGGTTAACATGGCATATCATCAAGCCCAACACCAATGAGGCTGAGATATACAAAAAGTACAAAATGGAAGAAAACATTTTCAAATCATTGCATTGCAAAAATTGGATAAAGGGTTAATATATTAAAATATGTAAGGGATTAATGTACAAAATCACATCTGATAAGGTACTGATATACAAAATACACACCTACACAACTTAATAGAAAAAACTAAATAATCTGATTAAAAAGGGGCAGAGGATCTTAATAGATATTTTTCTAAAGAAGACATACAGATGGCCAACGCATACATGAAAAGGTGCTCAGAATCACTACTCACAAGGAAAATAGAAATCAAAACCACAATGAGGTAACACCTCACAGCTATTGTTGCGGAAAATCACTCACATGCGGACAGATAGCGAAGCACAAACTTTATTACACACAGGCTCAGGAGGGAATCCCAAATTCTGAGCAAAGAGGTTGGGCTGGAGTTTTCTTTATATACTAGTTACACAGGCAGAAAGGGAGGGGGAACCAGCCACTGAAAGCAAGCATGCAGAAGCGAAGGTCAGTGTTTTTGGCCTTGAGATAACTGACTGTTACCCTAGGAATGGCTGCTCTCAGCTACAAAGGCACTGTTTTTGCAAGTGTTACAGAGAGCGCTGCTTATCAAAGAAGCTGCAGAGCATAGATGCTTCTTTTATGGGGTTTTCTTTTCCTGCCACACTATTAGCACAGCTGTTATCAAAAAGACAAGAAGAAATACATGTTGGTGACACTGCTGACAAAAAGGAACTGTGTGCACTGCTGATGGGAATGTAAGTTGGTGAAGCCACTATGGAAAACAGAATAAAGCTACCTCAAAAACTGAAATTAAAACTACCATATTCAGCAATCCCTCTTTGGAGTATTTAATTCAAGAATATTAAAACACTAATTCAAAAAGATATCTGCACCCCTATATTCACTGTAGCATCATTTACAACAGCCAAGATATGGAATCAACCTAGGCATCCACCAATGGATGAATGGATAGAAAAATTGTGGAATATATACAACATATTCAGCACTAAAAAAAAATGAAAGATTACCATTTGTGAAAACATAGACAGACCTTGAGGGTATTATGTTAAGTGAAATAAACAGAGAAAGACAAATACTGTATGATCTCACATATATGTGGAATCTCACTTATATGTGGAATCTGAATAAAAAATGAAAACCCAACCCCACAGATAGAAAGAAGATAGTGGTTTCCAGAGATGGGGGTGGGAGTGGGCAAAATTGGTGAAGGGGTCCAGAGGTACAAACATCCAGTTATAAATAAGTCATGGGGGTATAAAGTCCAGCAAACCAACTATAGTTAATAATACTGTACTGAATTCTCAAAGATTACTAAGAGAAGTAAATCTTAAAAGTTCTCATCACATACTCATACAAAGAAACTAATTCTATAACTATGTATCATGAGGAATGTTAGAATTATAGCAGTGATATGGAATCTTTATATTGTATACCTGAAACTAATGTAATGTTGTATGTCAATTACACCTCAATGAAAAAATAATTTTTAAAAGGTTGAGAGGAACTAAAAGAAAGATAATTAGAAACAAACATACACATTGCCACAGGGCCTTCACTGCTGGTAAACCAGTGGTTTCAGGGCCAAGAAGCAGGAAGAGCAAGAAGTAACATTTTATGGCTAGAGCGTTTCCTTTCGGCTTGAGGAAAATATTTGGGAGCCAGACCCCAGTGATGGTTGCACAACATTGTGAGCATACTAAATTCCACTGAGCTGTTCACTCTAAAACAGTTAATTTTAAATTATAGGACTTTTACATCAGTAAAAAAGAAAATAAATACCTCAATAAAAGATAGTGCTCATCATGTAGTAAACACTGTTAATTCTTACTGGACAGGATTTTAACTCCTGTCACCGTGTTATAGGACTGTATTAGTGAATATTTGGATTTCAAGAGACCAAAGGCCGAAGTGAGCTCACATGGACAAGAAAAATAATGCATTAGAAATAGAAAGATGCTGGAGTATCAGTTAGGATTAGGCTCAGCTGCATGTAACTGGAGAAAAAGAAAGAATGGCTTAAAATTTTATTTCTCTCCCACATAAAGGATGTCTGGAGGTGGGCAGACCCAGTCTAGGGGACAGTTCCATATCTTCAATGATGTCTTTCATCATCTATGCTGTCTTTCGGCTCTACTGCTTTGAACTAAGAGCTTTTATTTCTGTGTTGTTCTTCTGTCTCCCTGGTTTCACTTCCCTGCATGGTTCCAGGTTATAATTAACCATAAAATGTTGAGGTGCAAGACTGCAGAGGTAGAACAGCCCAAATCCCATCAGTAGATGAGTGGATTAAAAAACTGTGGTACATTTACACAATGGAATACTAAGCAGAAAAAGAAAGAAAGAAAGAAAGAAAGAAAGAAAGAAAGAAAGAAAGAAAGAAAGAAAGAAAGAAAGAAAGAAAGAAAGAAAGAAAGAAAGAAAGAAAGGGAGGGAGGGAGGGAGGGAGGGAGGGAGGGATATTCCTACCTTTTGCAACAGCATGGATGGAACTGGAGACTATTATGCTAAGTGAAATAAGCCAGTCGGCAAAAGACAAATACCGTATGATCTCACCTATAACTGGAATCTAATGAACAAATGAGCTAACAAGAAAACCGAACTAGAGACATGGAAACATGGAACACAATGATAGCTGTAGGACGGGAGGAGAGAAGGTGGGAATATGGAAGGAAGGGGAAGGGATCAAACATTATGTATGAATGACCTGTGGACATGGACAATGGAGAGGGGATTGACTGTAGGAGAGAATGGCAGGCTGGGAGGAGGAGGGCAAAAGGGGAAAAAAATTGGGACAACTGTAATAGAATAAACAATAAAAATACAAAAAAATTTTAAAAGAATACATTTTTCTCTGTTTTAGTTGCCATTCAATATTATATAAATTTCAGGTGTACAGCACAATGGTTAGACATTTATACAACTTACAAAGAGATTTCCTCCCCACAAAGTTTAGTACCCAGTTGATACCATACATAGTTATTAAAATGGTGTTGACTATATCCCCTATGCTGTACATTGGGCCTGTAGCAGAGAACACACGCACAAAAACAAAACAAAACAAAACAAAACCCTCGCAGAGTTGGTAAATTCTAGCAGGCAAGGCAGACTAAAAGGAACCAGAACACTGAGAAAATAAGATGACCTCAGCTAGCGATAAAGGCCACAGAGACAATTAAAGGAAATGTGATGACTACTGACTGCCAGGGGCTAGTTTAGATTGGGTGGTCAGGGAGGGCTTCTTTGAGGAGGTGACTTCTGAGAGCCAGCCATGGGTAGGTATGGGGACAAGCATTGTCACAGAAGGGACACCAAGGACAAAGGTCTTGAGGTGAGAGCAGACCTGACACTCCAAAAGCCATCAGACAATGTCTCCTCTTGCCTAAATGACAGCTCTGTGAGGGCAGAGATTCTTGCTGATTTGTTCATTGTTGTTGTGCTTGTCTGCTTTGGTCCTGGTGGACCCTCCATCCTCTGGAACAGTGCCCACCTGGCACATAATAGGCTTCATAATGACCCTAATTTTTCCATATAGGGAACAATGAAGTGCTATCCCTTCCAAGGATCCAAAATACTTGAACACAGTTTCTCCAGGTGGGCACGACATGGCCCCATATTGCATGATTATTTCAAGGTGTTCATTGTCTCCTTCCATCAGTCTTTGGACTCCAGGCTGAGAACCCTCACTTCTCCAAGTGTGTGGGCCTGAAGTTCCAGCTCTCTGTATCAGGAGTGGAAGAGTTAAAATGATGGGTTGGAGCCTGGGTATTGATTCCTAGTGTCCCTCTGTAAATACAGAGGTAGTTGCACTTATATAGGAGGCCACTGTGGGGTTGGGTAAGATATGTGCAAAGAACACAGAATGTGCCTGGAGCAGAGTCTGGGCTCTAAGTGTTAGCTGTAATTGTCAGCACTGAGACTTGCTGCTGGGATTTAAAGAGATTGTGCAGGTGTGTTAGAAAAATAACGGTCCTGCCGGCCGCTCCCAAGGCTCAGCCAGGTCACCTACCCCTTTGACTGAGTCATAACTCTCCTCCCTGCTGCCACCTCTTGTTCTGCCACAGGCATATCTCTGTCTCCTTCACAGAACTGTTTCCACTTCTTTTTGTGTCTCTTTGTCCTTCTCTCTGACCTTTCCCAGGCTGTATTTCTCTGAGTTACTCCATGTCTCCATGTCTCTCAGTCCGTCTTAGTCTGCACATCTCTGAGTGTCTGTCTTTAGCTGTCTCTTCCTTTCCCTGCAAATGTCTCTGTCCATCTCTGGCTTTGTCTCCCTCTCTATCTGTGTCCTGTGTCTTTCTTTGATTCCTTTTCCCTGTTTCCCTGGGCCCCAGTTTCCCTCCCTCCCCTCTCTTCCTCTTACCATGCCCCTTTTTTCATCTCTCTGACATTTTGTCTGTGACTTTCTCTTTCTGTGTACCTGGCTCTTTCACTCCCCCCTTGCCCAGTGCTCCTCTGTCTCTTGTTTTCTGTCACCCAGAAACCTGTTCTCTTGCTCCCTCCTTACACATGGGCTTTTCCCCCACCACTCCTCCTGGCTCACTGCCCTTGGGAGGAGCTAAGACGGAACTGATTATCTAACAGTTCATTGTGAACACAGTGATGTGAGTGATGTGAGGCCAGGAAGGAACACTTTCTTCCTTCTCACCCTTCTTAGCTCTGTGTTTTCCTCAGTTCATTAACCTGGCCTCATAGATGCCTCTACCAGCTCCATTCTTCCTGGATTGTGTGGAGAGATTAGACAACTGCATCCCTCACCTGGAGACTGTCAGACAATAAAAGGTTCAGGACCAGAGAGAACAGGGGTCTTAGACAGAGAAACAGAGGCTGCAGTCAGGGAGAGCTTCCCAGAGGAGACAGGCGGGCACCAGGACTCTCCCCAAGCACCTAGAAAGAGTGCAAAGCAATGGAATCTGTTGATAACTGCCCTGCCTGGTTTTAGAAGCTGTAACCCCTCATGGCTAAGGCTGAGTAAAAACACCTTGGGACCATAAGCCACTAAGAAGACAAAGCTTGTCTTCCTAGTAGGGGCATAGCGTCTGCCCCCTTTACTTCACCCTGCTTGGCCCCAGGTAGATGACTGGTTAGCCAATGATGGGTATGACTCCTCAAGGAAGGGACAACCTAAGACAAACATGGTTGTGAAGGGGCCACCAGGGAAGGACTTGAAGGACTGTAGAAAAAGGGTGATGGACAGTCACCCCTCGGATTTGTCAGAGTTTGAGTCCTCATTCTATCTGTAAAAAGTCTCCTAATCTCTTGGCTGCACACAACCACCACCTGACTTAAACCTAAAACAATGGTGGAGGCAGGTGTGGCCCTATGCCAGAAAGAGCGGTTTCTTGGGTGACCAGGCCTAAGAAAGAATGCATGAAATCCTGTGAAATCTGCTTTGCTAAGAATGCCCTCAATTTAAATGTTAAGGATCCAAGCATAAAATGAGTTTGTTTCCCAAAGTTTTATGGCCCTTTGGCTATCTGACCCTGACTGAGAATAAGCCCTCATAGTTCTTTGAATGTCATTTATTATTTGATCATTACTGCCTGACGATGATTGATGATCTATACACTCTGTATTCCTATGCAAACTAAACCCCAAAAAGCCCATTGAGGAACAGGCTCGAGACCCTTCTGTTTTGAGAGATTTCCTCCCCAAGCAAATCACGTCTTGGTAGACTTATTCTCATCCACAGTGGCTGAGGAGGGTGCTGTGTGGGTGGAGCCCCCCACAGGAATCAATGTGTTAATGAAACTTTGGGGAACCACCAATTCAGCTGGCTGAGGTCTAGGACATCCAATTCTGAAAGCCAAACTGAGACCTCTGAGGAGCACTTGTTTTGGAGAAGGTGTTTTACTCTCCACCCCCTTTTTGGGCATTATTGGTCACCATAGTGCTCCTGAAAATTCTGTAGATCACTGCCACACTCACCAGAGAAATATATTAAGAAGTTTAATCTCCCAAAACCTACACTTCAGCACCAGGGTTCTCCTTAGCCCACTCGCAGGACTCCCTACATCTTGCCTCCACCCTGATACATACCAGTGAGTCCCATTCCCAAGACTTTCCCCAACAATGCAGCCCCAAGGACAGGAGCCCCCAGTGAGTTACTGGTGTGTGATAGTTCCCAGAGGGGCAAACTGACGTGTTAATCCCAGCTCTGTCCCTTGAGAGCCCAGTGGCTTTGGGAGAGTCTCAGTCTACTCATGTGTAAGATACAAATGGCACACAAAGACATGAAGATCACATGAAAGCATGAAAGTAAAAAACTTAGCACAGTGCTAGTATGTAGAAGGGACTCAGGAACTGGTAGCCCTGGCTTCTCCTCCCTGCCTCTCCTGTTGGTCCAGAACCCAGTCCATGCTGCAGTCTGCCCAATACCTGACATCAGCCTCATTCAGTGCTCAGCCATGTTCAGCCTTGCTGCTCTAGCCATCGACCCCACTTAAAGAAATGCCCTCCTTACGAACAGATTTCAAAGAGCCAAGGAGCCTGGCTTAGAGGATAGGTGGTTGAAACAGCACCCTGCTAATGGCTTTCAATACATTTAATCCATACAACAACCAAGCAAGGGAGGTACTATTATTGATATTCTTATTTTATAGAAATAGAAGATGAGGCTCAAAGGAATTAGGTGTCTTGTTTAAGATTACTGCACATCAAGTCGCAGAGGCAGGACTTGAACCTGGTTTCCTCTGACCCTAGAGTATTCCATGACCTTGGATGTGCTCTCAAATGACAAAATTGGAGTGTGTGGACATGAGTGGAGAGGGGGCGGAAGGGGTGAAGACAAGAGAGTGGCCATGTGAGTTCACATCCAATAGCTGCTCAGAAGGGAGACAAAGTTTTATAAACCCCACAAGCATGGCAAGCTCCCTGTGAGATCCAACCATCAAGAAAGTTAATCCAAAGGTATTCACATTACAGAAGAAGCTGAATCCCAGGCTCTTTATAGCCAGAGCCCATAACCAAGGACAGTTTCTTCCTTCTGGTGCCATGCCTGTTTGCCACATGTCTATCCTGGTGATCTTCACCATCTGGAAGCATGTGAACAAAAGCAGGAAGAAGGTATGTATCTCTGTTGTGAATGTATCTGGGACCTCCCTCCCCATCCCAGACTTTCATAATAGTGAGTGTATCTTCTGGGTATGAACCCTGCTCTTTGCATCCCTGTAAACCTTGAGCCAATGCCTGTGGCAGTCACTGTTAATTACTCCCCTACATTCATTTACCCCTGCTTTCTTTGGTAATAGGGCCCTTAAATCTCAGCTGAGCTCAAAGACTATACAAAACAAAGACTATATTTCCCAGCCACCCTTGCAGTTAGGTGTGACATTGAGACTGACTGCATGAGACTTGATGGGAAGTGATGTGTGCCATTTCCAGGCTGTGCCTTCTACTCCTGTGCCCCATTGTCTGACTCTCATCAGCATGTGTCTTTATATAAGTAAGACATACATTTTCTTGTGTTAACTTAATTAGATTTGGGGTTTTTCTGTTATAGCAACTAGCTGATATAAGAACCAAGCATATAGTCCTTAGGATCATATTAAAATCCCCTTTTCTCCTTCATCAATGTATCTGCTCTCTGATATTGTCTGAAGACAGAGCCTCACCCCCATGCCATTCCCTCACCCACCTCTTCCTTCATCACTTTGCCTTTCACTGACCACCTCCCTCACTTGGCCTTCATGCTGCGTATGCTGCACACCTGGTTGGTGCTTCAGCCATGGTGGTCCCTTTGGAATTTTAAATTGTCTTAAACTGTCACTGTTTTTCTCATGACTGTAAGCACTCACAGATTCACCTCTGTTACTATTGTCTCTGACGGTCCTCCCTCTTTCCTCAGTTTTTCACGTGGACTTGGCTGTGGTCACTCATTTTGTCAATCATTTATTTCATGTTCATTACATGTGTGCACTAGAGTGTGTGTGGAGGGGGGGGGTCATCTGAAAGTAACCAGAAAAAAGTAAACAGGGCCTTAAGTGAAATCCTTTAATTTCCCTACATATTCCAGATATTCAGAGGTTGTCAATCCTGGGTTAATACAGTGCCCCCAAAGATGCAGCTCTTTTACTTTATTGTATCTATGGGTGCTTTTCATTCCTAAGACCACATTATGGTGGAAATGGCTGCTGGGGCTCCAGCCATTAATTCTGCTTTCCAGCTATCAAGAAAAAAGAAGAGAAATAAAAAGGCCAGGATTTAAAACATCTTTGCTAGTGGAGATACCAAGAATGTGCCACATGACCACTGTGCTTTATCCCATTAACCAGAAGCTAGTTATGCTGCCACACTTGGCTATAAATGAGGCTGGGAAATGTAGATTTAATCTAGAAGGCAGGTGCCCAGCCACAAATTGGGGTTTCTCTTTATGTGAAAGAAGGGGAGAGCAAGTTTTAGGGGACAATTGGTAGTCTCCATTAAGGGGTACAAGTGTTTATTTTTCTAGGGATAACGTCCATGACTTTGATCAGATTCCCAAAAGTAAAGAGCCAAAAACAGATTCAACATCACAAAGATACAGAAGTGTTTCCCCAATGGGAAGTCAGTTATGGCTTATAAGTGTGGTCTTGGAACCTCCTGCAATTTTATGCAAAATTGTAGGCATACATGCACTTTTTTCCATTGAGGAAGATCTGGAGATTTTTTTCAGATATTCCCAAAGATTCCTAATCCTTCAAAAATGAGTAAACACACTGATCCAGTCCTAACATCCCATTTTACAGATGGGAAAACTAAGGCTCTGAGAAAAAGGTACTTGCTTGTTGTCACTGAGTGAATCAATCAGTGCTACAGGTGGAACCAGAACTGAAGCCTCACTTATGTGTGTTTCACCACATACACTCAAAATGATAATAGTTGATCTCACTTAGGGATTGCATAGGTGCTTTTCATGTTTAACTCATTCAATCCTTGCAACCACCCTGATTATAATCTGTTTTATATGTAATTGAGGCAGAGACAAGTGAGGTGAGTTACGGTAAGTTGCTGTTGTCTTAACCACTGCTTTACTCAAAATCCCTGGCATAGTGCTCCATTACTTGGGAACTGCATTCAGTATTCCTGACTTTCACTCAACTCAGTCTGGGGTGGCAATGGAAGAGGCAAAAGGAACTTGGGGAGACAGGATTCTCTGTACACACGATCATTAATTTACATAAGAATCCTGTCTCCCCAAGTTCCCACGCATGAATAGTAACCTACACTTAAGCTCAAACAGTATCACTGGGTTCACTCCAGCCTTTCTTTGGGAGGTGGGGTGGGGGGTTTGCATGTAACTTGTATGAGAAATTTGGCTTCCACTGTGCATGATCCATTCATTTACTTGTTCAAACACCATATACATGGAATGCAGTTTTATAATTTTTAACCTATACCCCCACGAGAAACAAATTTAGTGTTTATGTACAGCGTACAACTTATTTTTAGCATCATAACTTGCAGTCCAAACAGTGTTTTCCAAAGTTACTTAAGTTATTTACTTTTCCCCTACTCCCTTCAGTGTGGCTACATCATACATTTGTAATACAGTTGGATTCACTTGTCACAGCCTGCATTCTATCCTGGGATCCCCTGACATCCTGGGTGATGCGTTTTTATGTTTTGGTTAGCACGCATTAAGGTTCATTCTTTGTGATTTCCAGTTCTATGGTTTTTGACAAATGCATGAAGTCATGGATCCACCACCCTAGAATCACACAGATCAGTTCCTTCTAAAAATTTACACATGCTTTTCTTTTTACCTGTTCTAAAGCATGCTTTTTAAATTAAAGTTTTTTATTTTTGTCACTTAAACCTTTTGTTGTTGTTGTTGTTGTTCAAGTACAGTCGTCTCCATTTCCTGCCACCACTTTCCCCCACCTTATTTGTAGTCAATCATTCCCTCCTCCCCTAACCTTTGGTAACCACTAATCATTTTTCCATTCCTACAGTTTTGTGTTTTTCCAGTATGATATGTAAATGCAATCAATGCTAAGTAGCCATTAAGGTCTGGCTTCTTTCACTTAATAAAATGCATTTAAGATTCAAGTTTTTGCATGAATCACAAACTTGTTTCTTTAAATAGCAGAATAGTGTCCATTAGGTGGATGTAGACATATTGTTAATCCTTTCTCTTGCTGAAGGGCATCTTGGATGCTTCGACTTTTTAACCATTATGAGTAAAGTTGTTGCAAACATTCATGTATATGCTTGTATGTGGCCATGCTTTTGAAATTATTGAGTAAACACTCAAAAATGCAGTATGGTAAGTATGTTTACATTTTTTTATTTTTATTATTTATTTATTTACTTATTTATTTTTGTTTCATACGTTACTTTACTGTTGTTCAATTACAGTTGTCTGCATTTTCTCCCCACCCCTCCCCCAACCCCAGCCAAACCCACCTCCCTCCCTTGTTTCCACTCTCCTGCTTTGTTTTGTCCATGTGTCCTTTATAGTAGTTCCTGAAAACCCTTCTCCCTACTGGCTATTGTTAGATTGTTCTTAATTTCAACGAACCATGAAGCAATGAATGAGAATCACTGTGGATTCTCCATATCCTTACTGGCATATGTTATTAGTTGCTTGAATTTTAGCCACCCTAATAGTTGGGAAATGCTATCTCATTGTAGTTTTAACTTGCATTTCTCTAATGACATATGGTCTCTCTTTTTTTCAAGTAAAAGTTTCATTTTATTTTTCCTCATTTGCTCTTCAGAATTTATTTATTCACTTACTTATTTAAAATAACTTTTTATTGTGTTTCTATTACAGTTGTCCCAATTTTTCCCCTTTGCCCTCCTTTGCCCACCCCACCCCCCACTTCCACAATTACTTCCCACACTGTTGTCCATGTCTGTGGGGCATTCATACATGTTCTTCATCTAGTTCCTTCCCCTTCTTTCCACCATTATCCTCTGTCTTCCTCTCCTCTGATCACTTTCAGCCTGTTCCACGTTTCCATGCCTGTGATTCTATTTTGTCTGAGTTTATATTGTTCATTATTATGCTAAGTGAAATAAGGCAGCCAGTGAAAGACAAATAGTATATGATCAGACCTATAAAAATCTAATGACATATGGTCTTGATCATCTTTTTATATACTTACTTGCCATCCAAATATCTTTTTCATGAAGTATGTGTTTTGATCTTGTGCCCATTTTAAATGTTGAAAATTAAAAAAATTGTTGGATAGTAATATTTTATCAGATCTGTGATTTGAAATTATCACAGGTGTGATATTTTCCCAGGTATGACTTATATTTTCCCAGATGTGACTTAAATTTAAATAAATTGTTGGATAGTAATATTTTGTCAGATCTGTGATTTGAAAATATCACGGGTATGATATTCTCCCACGTGTGACTTATATTTTTCATTTAACAGTGTCCTTTTCACAGCAAACATTTTTAATATTGAGTAAGTATAGTTTACAAATTTTCTTTCATGGAGTGTGCTTTTTTAAAAATATATTTTATTGATTATGCTATTGCAGTGTCCTATTTTCCCCCTTTATTCTCTTCCACCCTGAACACCCCCTCACACCCACATTCCCCTCCCCATGCCTTAGTTCACGTCCATGGGTCATACATATAAGTTCTTTGGCTTCTCCATTTCCTATACTATTTTTAACCTCCCTCTGTCTATTTTGTAACTACCATTTATGCTTCTTATTCCCTGTACCTTTTCCCCCATTATCCCCCTCACTCTCCCTGCTGATAACCTTGGTGTGATCTCCATTTCTGTGAACCTGTTCCTGTGCTAGTTGTTTGCTTAGTTGGTGTTTGTTTCCTTTTTAGGTTCAATTGTTGATAGTTGTGAATTTGTTGTCACTTTACTCTTCATATTCTTTTCCCTTTTCTTAGATAAGTCCCTTTAACATTTCATAAAATAAGGGTTTGGTGATGATGAACTCCTCTAACTTGACTTTATCTGGGAAGCACTTTATCTGCCCTTCCATTCTAAATGATAGCTTTGCTGGATAGTCATCTTTGATGTAGGTCCTTGCCTTTCATGACTTCAAATGCTTCTTGCCAGCTCCTTCTTGCCTGTAAGGTTTCTTTTGAGAAATCAATTGAGAGTCTAATGGGAACTGCTTTGCAGGTAACCCTCTCCTTTTCTCTTGCTGTTTTAAGATTCTCTCCTTATCTCCACTTCTGGTTAATGCAATTATGATGTGCCTTGGTGTGTTCCTCCTTGGGTCCAACTTCTTTGGGACTCTCTGAGCTTCCTGGACTTTCTGAAAGTCTATTTCCTTTGCCAGATTGGGGAAGTTCTACTTCATTATTTGTTGAAATAAGTTTTCCATTTTTTCCTCTTATTCTTCTGGCACCCCCTATGATTTGGATGTTGGAATGTTTAAAGATGTCCTGGAGGTTCCTAAGCCTCTTCTGCTGTTTTTGAATTCTTTCTCCATTCCATTCTGGTTCAATGTTAGTTTCTTCCTTCTGCTCCAAACCATTGGTTTCAGTCCCGTGACTGTTGGTTCCCTGCAGATTTTTCTTTACTTCACATAATGCAAACTCCATTGCTGCCTGAGTCTTTTTTATGCTAAGTACCCAGTGAATTCCTGGAGCATCCCGAAAACCAATGTTTTGAACTGTGCATCTGATAGGTTGGCTATCTCTTCGTCGCTTTGTTGTATTTTTTCTGGAACTTTGATCTGCTTTTTCATTTGGGCCATTGTTGTTGTTGTTTTTGTCTCGGCATGCCTGTTATGTAGTAAGGGGCAGAGCCTTAGGTGGTCACCAAGGTGGAGCAACCCCCATTGCTGCATTGTGTCGCTGTATGTAGAGGATGGGTCCAAGAGGGAACAGTGCTGCTTGCTCCACTCTCTGCTGGTTTTCAGTCATTTCCCCCCCTACCCATCAAATGAGCTCCTTCTGGTGCTGTTTCCTGGGTGGGTGGGTTTGTGTACATTCTAGGACCCTGTGGGTCTCTCCTACAAACTCTCCTGCGAGGCTGGGAGCATCTCAAGCTGACACCTCAACCCCCACAGGTGTTCTCAGTGAGAGGCTTTGATGCTTTATTTCCCCACTCTGGAACCCTGCGTTGTGTGGTCTCTCTTGCTCCCCCGTTGTTTCTCCCAGTTTATCTGCATGGATATGTGGGACCACCCAGTCTTCAAGCCACTGCCTTACCTGGTCCATCAGCCACTGCCCTGCCAGGTGTCCTCTCCACCCGGCTGCCCATCTCCACCCCTCCTACCAGTCTGGATGAATGTTTCTTCTTTAACTTTTGGATGCCAGACTTCCATACAGTTTGATTTTCTGTCAGTCCTGTTTGTTTTTTGTTTTTAAATTTGTTGTTGTCCTTTTGGTTGTGCAAGGAGGCACAGTGTGTCTACCTATGCCTCCATCTCTGCTGGAAGTCAGTTTTACTTCTTTTTTCCAATTGGTGTGAATTTTATTTCTTCTTGTCTGATTGCTATGGCTATGACTTCCAGTACTATGTTGAATAAGAGTAGTGAAAGTAGACCTCCCTGTCTTGTTCCTGGTGTTAAGGGAAATGCTTTTAGTTTTCCCCAATGAGTGTGATATTAGCTGTGAATTTGTCATATATGATCTTTATTATATTGAGACATGTTCCCTCCATTCTTACTTTCTGAGAGGCTTTTTAAAATCATAAATGTGTGCAAAAGATTGTTTGCATCTATTGATATGATCATATGATTTCTATCCTTCACTTTGCTTAATATGGTGTATCGTGTTAATTGACTTGCAGATATTGTATCAACCTTGTATCCCAGGAGTAAATCCCCCTTGATCACGGCATGTGATCTTTTTAATGTGTTCTGGATTTGGTTTGCGAATATTTGATTGAGGATTTTTGCATCTATGTTCATCAGGGATATTGGCCTTTAAATTTTCTCTTTACTTTGGTTTCTTGAAGTTTGAATATCATATGCTTACCTCTGGGCTTTTTGGTATTTACTCTGTTGGTGTTCCTTGAACCTGGGTTTGTGTTTTGGTGTCTGTCACCAGCAGAAGGAAAGAAACTCAGAAGCCGAAAGTTGTGGGACTTATGGCAAGATGGAGGCATAGGTGGATGCAGCGTACCTCCACCCACAACCAAGCTTAGAACAACAACAATTTAGAGGCAGAATAACACCCAAAACTGAGAGAGAATTTATCTGAATGGAAGTTGGACAGCCAAGAAGTTGAAGTAGACCCGTTCATCCAGACCTGTAGGAGGGGTGGAGAGGAGCAGCTGGGCTCAGGTCGTGGCTCACAGAGAACAGGGAGAACTGGGTGAGTAAGGCAACCGGGAGTGCATAAAGCATCTGGGGTACACAAAATCGCAGCGGGTGGACCCTGAGTATGCAAGCGGCAGCTGGCAGACCCAGTGAGGTGGTGATTGTGGACCAAGGCAGAGCACACAACCCAGGATCCCAGAGAAGGGACTGAAGTCCCAGGAGAATGGAGCTACCACCATTGTTCCCTCCTGCCCCCGCCCCCCATACATCACAATGTAGCGAGTGGGGTGCTCAGCCCTGGTGAACACCTAAGCCTCCGCCCTTCACTGTAACAGGAGCGACCAGACCAAAAAATAAAAATAAAAAAGAGAGAGAGAGAGACATGTCTCAAACAGAAGAACAAATCAATGCCTCAGGACTCATCCTTGTGAGTGACCAAGAGATAGCCAATTTATCAGATGCACAGTTCAAAACACTGGTGGTCAGGAAGCTCACAGAATTGGTTGGTTTTGGGTGTAAATTAGATGAAAAAAATGCAGGTTACCATAAAAGAGATGAAGGAAGATGCACAGAGAACCAATGGTGATGGGAAGGAAACTCAGACTCAAAACAATAGAGTGGACCAGAAGGTAGAAAAAAATAACCAAACAGAAAGAATGGAGAAATAAGAATTCAAAAAAACGAGAAGCTTAGGAACCTCCAGGACATCTTTAAACATTCCAACATCTGAATTATAGGGGTACCAGAAGGGGAAGAAGAAAAGCAACAGATTGAACACTTATTTGAACAAATAATAAAGGAGAACTTCCCCATTCTGGCAAAGGAAATAGACTTTCAGGAAATCCAGGAAGCTCAGAGAGCCCCAAAGAAGTTGGACCCAAGAACAAACACACCAAGGCACATCATAATTACATTAGCCAAGGTGAAAATGAAGGAGAGAATCCTAGAAGCAGCAAGAGATAAGGGGACAGTAACCTACAAAGGAGTTCCCATCAGACTGTCAGCTGATTTCTCAAAAGAGACCTTACAGGCAAGAAGGGGCTGGAAAGAAGTATTCCAAGTCATGAAAGGCAAGGACCTATATCCCAGATTTCTCTATCCAGCAAAGCTTTCATTTAGAATGGAAGGGCTGATAAAGTGCTTCTCAATATGGTCAAGTTAAAGGAGTTCATCATCACCAAGCCCTTATTTTATGAAATGCTACAGGGACTTATCTAAGAAAAGAAGATAAAGAAAAAACATGTATAGTAAAAGGACAGCAAACTCACAATTATTGACAACCACACCTAAAGCAAAACCAAAAGAAACTAAGCAAACAACTAGAACAGGAACAGAACCACAGAAATGGAGATCACATGGAGGGTTAGCAACAGGGGAGTGGGAGGAGGAGAGAGGGGGAAAAGGTACAGAGAATAAGTAGCTTAGATTGTAGGTTGAAAATAGATAGGGGGAGGATAAGAATAGTATGAAAAATGTAGAAGCTAAAGAACTTATAAGTATGACACATGGACATGAACTAAAGGGGGGGAATGTGGGTGGGAGAGGGTGTACAGGGTGGTGGGGAGTGAAGGGGGGAAATGGGACAACTGTAATAGCATAATCAATAAAATATATTAAAAAATAAAATAAATTTTTAAAAAAGTAACTCAGAAGCCCCAATTCCTAACCCTCCCACTCTCCAATAGAAGAATGACCCCTACGCCAAATTCACTTTCTAGAATTTGTTTCTTAAGACTCTGTAAGTTGCCCTGGCTGGTGTGGCTCAGTAGACTGAGTGGCAGCCTATGAACCAAAGGGTTGCTGGTTCGATTCCCAGTCAGGGCATATGCTTGGGTTGCAGGCCAGGTGCTCAAGTGGGGGTGTGCAACAGGCAACCACACATTGATATTTCTCTCCCTCTCTTTCTCCTTCCCTTCCCCTCTCTCAAAAAATAAATAAAATCTTTTTTAAAAGGCTATTAGTTTATTTTAATTGGGACTGAGAGCCACAACCATGCACTGGTGGTAACTTTTAGCTCCTGGTGAAAATATGAGCAGGTAAAAGGTCATCCAGTTCATCTCTATATAGCTCCTCACTTTTCTAAAGCTGATTCCCCCATTCCCAGTGGAATGAATCCACAGAACACTGAAAACTTAAAATTATAGAATTGTGGAATCCTCAAAGGTTAGACCAGCAAATTCTGAGAACCACCGTGCCTTAGAAAAATGCTAGCATGGAGAGGCTGTTTAGCTTGATCTTGGAACCATCACCTAAAACAACCCCATAATAGGTGTTCTTAGATCTTGACATAAGATGTCCAAGCCTGTAAAGAATTTTATAAGATTTTATTTGAGCCAAACTGATGACAGTTGCCAGGAAGCAAGATGAAATTTCAAATGCCCCAGATAATGAGTTTTACACTTTTTTATTTCTATAATTTTGACTTTAATTGCTGTTCAAGTACAGTTTTCTGCCTTTCACTCTTATTCCAACCCACCGCCCCCACCCTCCCCACCACCTCTCCATTTTCACCACCCCCTTGTTATTGTTCACGTGTCCTTTATAATTGTTCCTGCAAACCCTTCCCCCTTATCCCCGAAATTCCCTCCCCTCTCTCCTCTGGTCAATGTCAGCCTGTTCTCAATTTTAGTGCCTCTAGTTATATTTTGCTTGTTTGTTTGTTCTGTTGATTAGATTCCTGTTAAAGGTGAGATCATATAGTATTTGTCTTCCACTGCCTGGCTTATTTCACTTAGCATAAGGTTCTCCATTTCCATCCATGCTGTCACAAAAGGTAGGAGCTCCTTCTTTCTTTCTGCTGCATAGAATTCCATTGTGTAAATGTACCATAGTTTTTTGATCTATTCATTTACTGATGGGCACCTAGATTGCTTCCAACAGTTGGCTACTATAAATTGTGCTGCTGTGAACATTGGGGTGCATAGGTTCTTTTAGATTGGTGTTTCAGTGTTCTTAGGATATAATCCTAGCCGTGGAGTTGCTGGGTCAAAGGCAGATCCATTTTTAGTTTTTCCGAGAAAACTCTATACTGTTTTCCATAGTGGTTGTACCTTGTGCAATCTCACCAACAGTGCACTAGGGCCCCCTTTTCTCCCCAACCTCTCCAACACTTGTTGTTTTTTGCTTTGTGTATGATGGCCATTCTGACTGGTGTGAAGTGGTATCTCATTGTGGTTTTAATTTGCATCTCTCTGATAGCTAGAGATACTGAGCATCTTTTCATATGTCTTTAGATCCTCTGATGTCCTCCTTGGAGAAGAGTCTGTTAAAGTCCTTTGCTCATTTTTTAATTGGGTTGCTTGTTTTCTTAGAGTGGAGTCATGTAAGTTCTTTATATATTTTGGAGACTAAACCCTTGTCTGAGGTATCATTGGCAAATATGTTTTCCCACAAGGTTGGTTCTCTTTTTATTTTAATACTATTTGCGTTAGCTGTGCAGAAGCCTTTTTATTTTGATGAGGTCCCATTTGTTTATTCTTTCCTTTATGTCCCTTTTCCTAGGGGACACATCAGTGAAAATATTGCTGCATGAAATATCTGAGATTTTCCTCCCTATGTTGTCCTCTAGGACTTTAATGGTGTCACGACTTATATTTAAATCTTTTATTTACCTTGAATTTATTTTTGCGTATGGTGTAAGTTGGTGATTGAGTTTCTTTCTTTTTTTTTCACGTAGCTGTCCAGTTTTCCCAACACCATTTGTTGAAAAGGATATTTTTATTCCATTTTATATTGCTGCCCCCTTTGTCAAATATTAATTGACTGTAGAGACTTGGGTTTATTTCTGTGCTCTCTGTTCCGTTCTGTTCCATTGGTCTGTCTCTCTGTTTTTATGCCAGTAACCAGGCTGTTTTGATTACAGTGGCCTTGTAATACAGTTTGGTATCAGGTATTGTGATCCCTCCTACTTTACTCTTCTTTGTCAAAATTGTTGCAGCTATTCAGGGTCATTCATGGCCCCATGTAAATTTTTGAAATGTTTATTCTATATCTGTGAAATATGTCATTGGTACTTTAATAGGTATTGCATTGAATGTGTAAATTGCTTTGGGTAGTATGGACATTTTGATGATGTTAATTCTTTCGATCCATGAACACGGTATTTGTTTCCATTTGTTTGTGTATTCCTTGATTTCTTTCTTCAGTGTTGTGTAGTTTTCTGCATACAGGTCTTTTACCTCCTTGGTTAGGTTTATTCCTAGGTATTTTATTTTTCTTGTTGTTATATGAAATGGGATTTTTTTTCTTGATTTCTTCTTCTGCTGTTTCATTGTTGGTATAAAAATTGCCTTTGATTTCTGAATATTAACTTTGTATCCCTCTGTTTTGCCAAATTCATTTATTAGGTCAAGCAGTTTTTTGGCAGAGTCGATAGGATTTTCTACGTACACTACCATGTCATCTGCAAACAGTGACAATTTTGTTTCCTCCTTTTCAATTTGGATGCCTGTTATTTCCTTTTGTTCTCTGATCTCTGTGGCTAAAACTTCCAATACTATGTTGAATAAAAGGGGTGAAAGTGGACAACCTTGTCTTGTTCCTGATCTTAGTGGGAGAGGTTTTAGTTTTTGTCCCTTAAGTATGATGTTTCCCATAGGTCTCTCATATATGGCCTTTATTATCTTGAGGAACGCTCCCTCTATTCCCACTTTGCTGAATGTCTTTATCATAAGTGGGTGCTGTGCCTTATCAAATGCTTTTTCTGCATCTCTTTATATGATCATGTGATTTTTGTCTTTCCTCTTGTTTATGTGATGAATTACATTTATTGATTTGCAAATATCTTACCATCCTTGCATCCTTGGGATGAATCCCACTTGGTCATGGTGTATAATCTTTTAAGGTATTGTTGGATGTGGTTTGCTAATATTTTGTTGCGGATTGTAGCGTCTATGTTCATCAGTGATATTGGCCTGAAGTTTTCTTTCTTTGTTGTGTCTTTACCTGGTTTGGGGATTAGGATGATGCTGGCTTCATAAAAAGAGTTTGAGAGTCTTCCATCATTTTGGACTTTTTGGAATCGGCTGTGAAAAATAGAGGTTAGCTCTTCCTTAAATGCTTTGTAGAATTCTCCTGTGAAACCATCCAGTCCAGGGCTTTTCTGTGTCAGAAGTTTTTTGATTACTGCTTAAATTTCATATGCTGTTATTGGTCCATTCAGGCTTTCTGCTTCTTCTTCATTGAGTTTTGGAAGATTGTATTTTTTCTAGAAATTTGTCCATTTCACCTAGGTTTTCACTTTTCTTGGCATACAGTTCTTCATAGTAAGTTCTTACAATCTTTTGTATTTCTGTGATGTGAATTGTAATCTTTCCTCTTTCATTTCTAATTGTGTTTATTGGGTCTTCTCCCTTTTTTTTCCTGATAAGCCTCCTTAAATGTTTGTCGATTTTATTTATCTTTCCAAAGAAGCAGCTCCTGGATTCACTGACCCTTAGAATTGTGCTTTTAGACTATGTTATTTAATTCTGCTCTGATCTTGGTTATTTCCTTCCTTCTACTTGCTCTGGGCTGTCTTTGATGTTATTCCTCCAGTTCTTGTAGGCATGGGGTTAGGTTGTTTGTTTGAAATATTTCTGTCCTTTTTAGGTGGGCCTGTATCACTATGAACTTCCTTCTCAGGACTGCCGTCTCTGTGTCCCATAAGTTTTGGGTTGTTGTGAATTCATTTTCATTTGTTTCCAGAAACTTTTTGATTTCTTCCCTAATTTCATTCTTGAGCCATTCATTGTTTAATAGCATGCTATTCAACCTCCATGAGTTTGAATGTTTGGGATTTTTTTGGGGGGTGGGGGTTGGTTTCTAGTCTTTGTCCCTTGTGGCTGGAGAAAGTGCTTGATATGATTTCAATTTTCTTGAATTTGTTGAGGCCTGTTTCGTATCTTATCATGTGGTCTACCTTTGAAAATGTCCCATGTGCATTGGAAAAGAATGTGCATTTTGTTTCCTTGGGATGAAAGGCTCTAATATATATCAGTTAAGTCAATTTCATCTAGGGCATTGTTCAATGCCACAATATCTTCATTGCTATTTAATTTGGAAGATCTGTCCACTTTTGACAGTGGGGTGTTACAATCCCCTACTACAATTGTGTTCCTGTCAATATCTTTCTTGAAATTCTCCAAGATTTTCTTTATGTATTTGGGTGCTCCTTTGTTGGGTGTATATATATTTACAATGTTTTTGTCTTCTTGGTGGATTCTCCCCTTGAGTATTATGAAATGACCTTCTGGGTCTCTCTTTATGGCCCCTTTTTTTAAGTCTACCTCGTCTGATATGAGTATTGCTACCCTGGCTTTTTTTTTTCCTGTCCATTTGCCTGGAAAATTTGTTTTCAGCCCTTCACTTTCAGTCTGTGTAGGTCTTTTGTCCTGAGGTGGGTCTCTTGTAGGCAGCATGTGTATGGGTCATGCTTTCTTATCCATTCAGCTATTCTGTCTTTTGATTGGAGCATTTGATCCATTTACATTTAAGGTTATTATTGATATACACTGTTCATTGCCATTTTCTTACCCGTGTTCTTCTCTTTTTCCCTTCCTTTCCTTAAAAGCAGGCCCTTTAGCATCTCTTTCAGAACCGGTTTAGTGGACCTGTATTCTTTTAAACTTCTTTTGTCTGGGAAGCTCCTTATTTGGCCTTCTATCTTGATTGAGATCCTTGCTGGGTAAAGTAGCCTTGGTTGCAGGCCACTGGTTCTCATTACTTGGAATATTTCTTGTCATTCTCTTCTGGCTTGGAGCATTTCCATTGAGACATCAGCTGCTAACCTTATTGGGGCTCCCTTGTATGTTACTTCCTATTTCTCCCTTGCTGCCTTAGGATAGTCTCTTTGTCTTGGAATTTTGCCATTTTAGTTATGATGTGTCTTGAAGTGGGCCTCTTTGGGTTCCTCTTGATTGGGACTCTCTGTGTTTCCTGGATTTGTGTGACTTTTTCCTCTCATCAAAGTAGGGAGGTTTTCCATCATTACTTTTTCAAACAGGTTTTCTATCCCTTGCTCATCTTCTCCTTCTGTTATACCTATTATATGGACGTTATTATGTTTCATATTGTCCTCCATTTCCCTTAATCCCTCTTCATTCTTTCTGAGCCTTGTTTCCTTTTCTTGCTCTTTCTGGGTGTTTTTTTCTACCTTGTCCTCCAGCTCACTGATCCAATCTTCTGCTTCACTGAGCCTGCTCTTGATTCCTTCTACTGTGTTCTTCACTTCAGAAATTGTATTCTTCATTTCCTCTTGGCCCTTGTTGACAGTTTCTATTTCCTTTTTCATGTTGATATAGTTTGCAGTGAGTTCATTGTAGCTTCCCTGTAGTTTCTGGTAATTCTCTGTGAGTTTTCTGAGCTTCCTGATAACCATTGCTTTGAACTCCATATCTAATAGTTGAGTTGCCTGTATTTCATTTAGCATTCTTTCTGAGGCTTCCTCCTTTCCTTTCATTTGGGAATTGTTTCTTTGTCTTCCCATTGTTAGTGACACTCTTCTTGTTAGCCTCAGCTTCTTAAGTTGATCTGTTTTGACTCCCTGGGTTTATGGTGTGAAATTCTATGGTAGAATACTGGTGAGATTCGGTGGTGCCTTCTCCTCGATTGCCCAAGCTCACTAGTCTTGGACTGCCATTTATGTTGGCTCTGTATTTGTCTTTGGGTTTTGATTGTTGTTGGGTCTTTCTTTGGTGGGTCCTTCACACCAGCTGGTTAACCAGCTCTGTCCACCAGCTCTTGTATTTTGCTGTGCTGGTGTGGGCAGGTTGTGTTTAAGCTGGTTCTTCTGTGTATACAAGATTTTGAGGATTCTCTCTTGCTCTTGTTCAGTTGTTTGTTGTGGGTAATTTCTCCACTATTTAGATGTATTTCTGGATCGGTCCTGGATTGAGGTTACTGAGACTTCCACTCCCTCCTTCATTTTCTTCTGTTTTATCAGTTGCTGGTTCCTTTGTTGGTGGGTTTCCTCTTCCAGCAGGTATCCTGGTGTTCACCGCTTCCACCTACTGTTTTTTGTGATCTGTTGGGGGGGGGAGGTAAAATGGTTTAAGACAGCAAGAGTGTATCCTATGATATTTACAGTAGCAGCCAGTAGAGAAGAGATAGGAGATCCTTTGCCTATGTATAGTGTTAACTGTGATCTTCCTCCCAACTAGCCACTTTTTAGAAAGAGTAGAAAGAAGGTAAGACTCTTGTTGGGGAAGGAAGGAATGTGAGTTGGATCCAGAAAGTAGTGAGGTTGTGGGAGGTCAGATTCTGAGGTAAGGTGAGAGTAAAGGATAAAAAATAGGTATAGTGTGTGAGAGAATAGAGTTAACCACAACAGTAATAAAGTTCAGGAAACCGTGACGTGGGCTATGATCTGGTAGGGGTACTGTGCAGTATTTACAACTGTATGGAACAGCTATTTATTTACAATAATAATGGAGCAAGAACCATAGGACAGAATCTATGTGATCTGGATAAGAAGAATAGGAAGTATAGGACCTAGAGTAGTGTGCTAATGGAACTCAAGTGAAGTGAAAGACAGTAAATGAAAGAGAGAACAAGGGAAACCAGTCAAACAGTACAATTTAACCAGCCAAGCAAAGAAGACTAAACAGAAATAAAAGGAATAAAAAAATTAATAAAATAAAAGATGTAAGAATAATGAAAAATAATAATACAGATATGCAATAACTTGCAGGTTGTCTGTAGTAGCAAAGTGAAATTTGTCTCACTGTCTCAGCTGTTGGGATGACTTCCACTCTGGGTCCAACGCTGGCCTTTTCACAGTTCCAGGTTTTTTTTATCTCACTTGTGTGAATCAAAGATAAAGATAAAGAAAAAGATAAAGGAAGGAAGGAAGGAAGAAGAGATAAAACGAGAAAGAAAGTAAGAAGGGATAAAACAAGAAAGAAGAAAGAGAGGGGAAAGGAGTTGAAAGATAAAAAACTAAAATAAATTTAAAAATAAAGAATTACTTTAAAAAGAAAAAAGCCTCTTGCTGGCTTCAAAGTGGACAAACCAGTTTTTCTGGTCTTCCTGGCTGCAGCAGGCTGAGGGGCAATTGGTTTTACTTTTCTCCCTTCCTGATGCACACTCAGTCAGCCTCCAGCCCAGCTTCTCTGCAGCCTCTGGTCCTTCAGGTTCCACAAGTTCAGGTGTGCACTCTCCCCTGGGCTATGAGTGTGAGCACCAGGTGCCTCTCCCTGGGGCTTTGGGTGTGGGCGCCAGGCCTTCCTCAGAGCGCACTCTCCCAATGGCTACAAGTGTGGATTCGGGGTCTTCTGCTGAGCACATCTTCCAGGGTTGTGGGCTTGCACGCTTGGCCATGCGGCCTCTGGTCCCTCAGGTCTGGTGCACACTCTTCCCAGGGCTACAGGAGTGTGTGCAGGGCCTTTCAGGCCACCTTTGGAGCACCGTGTGGCTGGGTGGCGGGGACCTGGAGTGGCTGCTGCAGAATTCCCCAAACAGCCACTGAGTGTCCATTTTTTCACTTTTTCTTTTTGAGAAATTCCTCCTGCCCAAGCCTGGCTCTCCATATAGAGGCCTGGCCTCTTGCACAGCCCAATTATCCAACCAGATGGGGGACTATCCGGGTCAAGGCCCATCACAGCCCAACTCTCAACTCTCTCTAGCCAGTGTCCACAGAGTCCATGGGTTCTCGCAGCCCCTGTGTGTTTGCCACTTAGTCCTTATTCCCCTCTCTGCAACTTCAAGCAACCAGGTCTCTCCTGGTGCTCCTCAATCCTTGTATGGCAGGGGAGGGAGCTGTTGACCTGGCTCTCTCCCAAGAACCCTGTGGCAGAACTGGAATGTGCCAGGCCTAGGGCTGCAGCCACCCTGGTCCCCAAGCTGGTCTCAGGGAACTTATTGTCCTGAAGCACTCTCCTTACCATCTGGTTTTCCAACGTCCTCTACAGTTTTTGGTCTCCTATCTTCATATATGCTGGGGTACTATTGGCTGTTTGCTCTGTTCCTCTGTAGATCAGCTAGGTTTTTCTCCCATGTGTTTTTCTCCCGTGTGTAGGGAAAAGTGGAATCTGCTCCCTCCTACCTCCCAGCCATCTTCAGTCCCTGCACTTTTGTTTATACATTTGAAATTACAGCAGGAGTTTTGAGCTAGAAATATTTCTAAGGCCTCTTCAAGCTCTGACATGATGTGGTTCTAGGCTGGAACACGAAGCTGGAGCCTCAGAAGATATGTGGAAAGGAAGCTGGGGGTAAATGTAAGTACCAGATAGACTTCCTAGCAGGTACAGAGATTATGGCATTAAATTACATCAACCACAGAAACTGTGAGAAATGTCAGATTATTGTGCCTATTCTCCTGGCTTTGTGCTTGGAGTGGGATGGTGACAGGGGCTGTTCTAAGAATACTTTATCTCTCTTTTCTCTGGGAATACTTTATCTCTCTTTTCTCATGGGTAATTAAAAGACTAGTTCTCAATGGATTATAGATGTGGGGGGTGCGGTTCAAAATGGAAGAGAGAGGCAGCTTAGAGCCAACTGTTACTTCAAGAAAGACATAGCATAGCAGGAGATCCAAGATCTAGAAGGCAGTACTTTGTGAATCATTTTGTTTTCCCAGAATTCCCACCATTTCTGGACACAGTTTGCCTCAGCCCAGCCAGCCAAGCCTTATTTCATAATCTGTGGGTTCCTTAGCAGATTCAGTTTCTGAGTCTAAGAATCCAGACACATGAGAAGAACACTGGGCTTTGTTTAATAATATGTATGGATAGGATATAATACTCAGAATTTGGTTTCAGGACAGTAAAAGTTTACAAATATTTTGGTTTTTTAAAAAATATTGTATTTATTTATTTTTAGAGAGAGCAGAAGGGAGGGAGAAAGACAGGGAGAGAAACATCAATGTGTGGTTGCCTCTCAAGCTCCCTGACCAGGAACCTGCCTCTTGAACCATGCACGTGTCCTGACTGGGAATTGAACCAGCGACCCTTTTGTTCATAGGCCAGCACTCAATCCACTGAGCCATACCAGCCAGGGCTACAGATATTTCATACAAAAAGTGTCGAAAGCCATTTATGTAGATTATCACAGAAAGCAATCACGAGGCCATACTTCTATAGCAGTCCTCTCCTCTAGAGATTGAGTCTCAGAGGTGGTCTCCACATCCCACACTTTGAAAATAAATGTGTGCCTGTGCACGCACACGCACACACACACAGACACACACCAGCAAAGTTCTGATAAACGAACTCAAGTAATCTTTGATTATTAATATTTCATATCACCTTAAGCATAAACAAGAGAACTTGAATAAAACTCTTTCTTTTTTAATGTATTTTATTGATTATGCTATTACAGTTGTCCCATTTCCCCCCTTCACTCCCCACCACCCTGTACACCCTCTCCCACGCACATTCCCCCCCTTTTAGTTCATGTCCATGTGTCATACTTATGAGTTCTTTAGCTTCTACATTTCCCGTATATTCTTGCCCTCCCCCTATCTATTTTCTACCTACAATCTATGCTACTTATTCTCTGTACCTTTTCCCCCTCTCTCCTCCTCCCACTCCCCTGTTGCTAACCCTCCATGTGATCTCCATTTCTGTGGTTCTGTTCCTGTTCTAGTTGTTTGCTTAGTTTCTTTTGGTTTTGCTTTAGGTGTGGTTGTCAATAATTGTGAGTTTGCTGTCCTTTTACTATACATGTTTTTTCTTTATCTTCTTTTCTTAGATAAGTCCCTGTAGCATTTCATAAAATAAGGGCTTGGTGATGATGAACTCCTTTAACTTGACCATATTGAGAAGCACTTTATCAGCCCTTCCATTCTAAATGAAAGCTTTGCTGGATAGAGCAATCTTGGATATAGGTCCTTGCCTTTCATGACTTGGAATACTTCTTTCCAGCCCCTTCTTGCCTGTAAGGTCTCTTTTTGAGAAATCAGCTGACAGTCTGATGGGAACTCCTTTGTAGGTGACTGTCCCCTTATCTCTTGCTGCTTCTAGGATTCTCTCCTTCATTTTTACCTTGGCTAATGTAATTATGATGTGCCTTGGTGTGTTTGTTCTTGGGTCCAACTTCTTTGGGGCTCTCTGAGCTTCCTGGATTTCTTGGAAGACTATTTCTTTTGCCAGATTGGGGAAGTTCTCCTTTATTATTTGTTCAAATACGTGCTCAATCTGTTGCTTTTCCTCTTCCCCTTCTGGTACCCCTATAATTCGGATGTTGGAACGTTTAAAGATGTCCTGGATGCTCTTAAGCTTCTCCTCATTTCTTTGAATTCTTATTTCTTCATGCTTTCCTGCTTGGTTGATTCTATCTTCCTTCTGGTCCACTGTATTGTTTTGAGACCCAGTTTCCTTCCTATCACTATTGGTTCTCTATGCATTTTCCTTCATCTCTTTTATGGTAACCTGCAACTTTTCATCTAATTTGCACCCAAAATCAACCAATTCCGTGAGCTTTCTCGTCACCAGTGTTTTGAACTGTGCATGTAATAGATTGGCTATTTCTTGGTCGCTCAAAAGGATGAGTCCTGGGGGACTGATCTGTTCTTCTGTTGGAAACATGTTTCTCCCTGTCTCTCCTTTTTTTTCCTTTTTTTTTCCGGTCTGGTCGCTCTTGTCACGGTGAGGGGTGGAGCCTTAGGTGTCACCGGGGCTGGCCACCCTAGTCGCTAGATTGTGACGTTATATGCGGGGGCGGGGGTGGGAGCAGGGACGTGACGGAATGATGGCGGTAGTTACGTTCTCCTAGGATCTCAGTCCCTTCTCTGGGATCCTGGGCTGCGAGCTCTGCCCTGGTCCACAATCGCCGCCTCACTGGGTCCGCCAGCTGCAGCTTGCGTACTCAGGGTCCACCCGCTGCGTTCTTATGTGCCCCAGATAGCTTATGCGCTGAGTTCGCACCAAGTTTTCCCCAACCTCCAGGCGCCCGCACCCGCCCGCCCGGCTCGTCCTCTCGGCCCCTCCTACCAGTATGGATGTACGGGTCTACTTCAGCTTGTTGGCTGTCCAACTTCCATTCAGATAAATCCTCCGTCAGTTCTGGGTGTTATTCTGGCTCTAAATTGTTGTTTTTCTAATCTTGGTTGTGCGTGGAGGTACGGTGCATCCACCTATTCCTCCATCTTGCAGGAAGTCCATAAAACCCTTTCAATTGAGCTATTTCTCTTGTTATTCTAAATCTTCATTTCACTGCCTTTATTGTTTTTCAAAAACTTACTAATTACAATCTGGCAAAGAGAAGAGAGTCACCCCTATTTTCTTATCAAGACTTTCTTAAATGGTTTGGTGACCCTATTTTTCAGATGGAGATACTAAGGCCAAGAGGGTTAGATCCCTGGCCCAGCAGAGAAAAGATGGAGCTGAAATTTGAACCCAAATGTTTAATTCCTAAATGCAGTAGCCTAATAATGATTTTCAGTGCTTCCTACACCCTACCAAGACATGTTGAACACAGAATTGAACTGAGGGAGAACTGAAGGACTAAAAATATAAAGAAAGGAATGTTCCCAGTAGTTTTACCTGGGTGACTTCAATCCACCTTTGTTCACATTGGAGATTATCAGTTATATAACTGCCTCCCAGCTAAAGTGATCTCTTCTCTGATGGTACCCATATCTGGAAAACTCGAATGCCAAAATGTTCAGATTTCTGGATCACTGATTTCCCAGAACATATTTAGGCAGGATCTGATGCCACAGACACAACCCCTCAGCCTAGCACCATGGAGCTGGGAGGGACCTTCACCATGCTTCTGACATTCTTGTCTTGTCTGCTCATCCTCATTGCCTGGAAGTGGATCAGCAAGGGGGGAAAACTGCCTCCAGGTCCCACACCAATACCCTTCCTGGGGAACCTGTTACAAATCCGTACAGATGCCACCTTTCAGTCTCTCATGAAGGTGAGTCTGTCTGCTTTTCTTAGGGCTGGAAGCAACTCATTCTATAGACAAATACATGTATAACCTTCTAACTTCTAAAACAGACTTGGAAACACATACTCTATGAACCTCAGAATTCTGAAATGTCAGATTCTTAGACTCTTGGGAAGACACACACCTAGCACATTGGAACTTAAGACTCTCACAGTCTCAGGACTTTGGACTCACAGTACCTTATATCCTTAAACACAGTAACTCTTATAGGCTAATTATCTTAGAACTTTGAGACTGAATGTCATGAAATCTTAGGATTCTAGAAATTTAACATTTGAGAGAGAGAAGAATTGAACTTGGTGTTTATCTCACCCAGATTCATCATTTCACAGATGAGGAAACTAAGGCTTGTGGAGTCATTGGGGAGTCTGGCCTAGGATCACAAGAGTCCAAGATTTATCTGTATCTGTTATTCCCACCTTTGCATTCCTTTGAAATCTCCATGTCCTAAAATCCTTCATTGATCTCTACTCAGTGCTCCAATCAGCCTCGTCCTCTTATGTCTTCTTTCACTCCAAGCTCAGGGAAAAATATGGCCCAGTCTTTACTGTGTACATGGGTCCCCGGCCAGTAGTTGTTTTATGTGGACATGAAGCAGTGAAGGAGGCCCTGGTAGACCAAGCAGAAGAGTTCAGCGGCCGTGGAGAATTGGCTTCAGTAGAGCTAAACTTCCAAGGTCATGGTAAGTAACAACAACAACCAACAACAAAGCAAAATGATTATAATGTACTTCCTCTGTCCCACGTTCTTTGATCAATATTCTACATGAATTATTGCACTGATTCCTTTCAGAGATCTATTAACATCTTACTAACATGGCAAATCAGGAAGCTGAGGGTAAGAAAGGTTAGGTAATATCACACAGTCAGTGGTAGAACCATTCTACTTTGGACCTAACCATCTGACTCTAGAATACCTGCTGCATTAATTTTGTTCTCATTTTTAATGGATTAGTAACACTGTGTACCCACTGAAGTCCTCATACCCAATCTTTTATCATACACACACACACACACACACACACACACACACACACACACAACTCATAGGTCTCTGTCTCCTTGATTTAGGTAGATACCTTTCTAGTGTTACATATGCATCCATCCCTAAATGCCCACACCTTTTAATTCCAAGCAGCCTCACACTATTCTTTTCATATCTCCCTATGCTTTTCCTTCCATTCATCCATTTTCCATGATCCATTCATCCACCAAAAATTCATTCATTAATTAGATTTTCTATGCAAATATCTTTCTATCCAATTATCTATGAATCTATCAATTAACTTTCCGTTTATCCCTCTATCCATCATTTCATTCATCCATTCATTGACTGTTCCATTATTCATCTATCTATTAACCTTTCTGTCCATAATTCATCCTTCCAACCATTTATCCACCTATCTCCAACCATCCATTAATCCTTCACTCATTCATTAAGTCTTCCATCCATCCATGTATCAATCATTCCTGTCATAAAATCTTTCTACCTTTTGATAATCCACCAAAATCATTTCATTACATTTCCAAACATTAATTCACCAATCCACGCATGTCTGATAATTTCTAAACATTTCTTATTACAGCCCTGGCTGGCATAGCTCAGTGGATTGAGCATGGGCTGCTAACCAAAGCATTGCAGGTTCAATTCCCAGTTGGGGCACATGCCTGGGTTGCAGGCCATGGCCCCCAGCAACCACACATTGATATTTCTCTCTCTCTCTCTCTCTCTCTTTCTCTCTCCCTTCCCTCTCTAAAAATAAATAAATAAAATCCTTAAAAAAAACATTTCTTATTACAAGCTAACTCCTTTTGTGTAGGTATATTGTTGTACAGGTGTGAGGTTCTATGTGCATGTATGTCTAAAGAATCCAAATGGTCTCTGGCCTCTGTGACTCTGTTAGTTGGAGCATTGTCCTGTAACCAAAGGGTTATGGGTTCAGTTCCCAGACAGGAGCTGAACCCATAACCACATGCCTGGGTTCAGTCTTTTGTCTGGGCACATACAGTCTCCAGTCTAGATGCACACAGAAGGCAACCAGTTGATGCTTCCCTCTCACATCAATGTTTCTCCCTCTCCCTTCCCCTCTCTCTAAAAAGCAATGAAAAAAATGTTCTTGGGTAAGGATTACAAAACCAGAATCTAAGTGGTATATAGGAAACAGAAGTAGTCTTCTCATTCCAGGGTTCTATATATAGCATCCTCTCTATACTTCCCCCATATTCCTATGTATCCATCCCATTCATCCAGTTCTAGGTCTTTATCCTGGAGGAAACTCCTTTGTCTCCTTAATCACTCCTGGCCTGATTCCCTTTCTCCACCTCAGTCCTAGACTGTTTCTGAGGGTCCTGCATATAGGAACCTTTAGTCTCCCCATCAAGCCTGGAGGGCTGGGAGGGGCTTCCTAAGAGCAGAGCCTAGAGCTTTCATAATCTCTCCCCATCCTTGTCTGGCAAAGAGCTGGACACAGGAAGGGGAAGGAGGCAGAAGCCTGACACTGAGATTCTGGCAGGTGTAGCTCTGGCTAATGGAGAACGATGGAGGATTCTCCGACGCTTCTCTCTGGCCATTCTTCGGGACTTCGGGATGGGAAAGCGCAGCATTGAGGAGTGGATCCAGGAGGAGGCTGGCTTCCTATTAGAGGAATTATGGAAGACCAAGGGTATGGGCGCCTAGAGGGGGAGCATCTACAAGGTGACTGGATGGTGGTAGAGAGCTCAGTCATGAGAAGAAAGGCCTTGGTGTCAGAAAGCTCTGAATGGGAGAGGATGAAAGAGACAGGATTTACTGAGATTTCTAGCCAGGTTCCATATTAAAAGTTAACATGAAGGACCCCTAGAGACCACTTGTCCAGGGACTTTAATCAACAGATCTCAGGGAGCTTGTAAGTTCCTGACATCATATGTGGACTTTGGCAATATGTCAGTGTATGCCTTTTTCTGGTGACAGGACCAAATTTAATTACATGTATACCTAAATACACACACACACACACACACACACACACACACAATTGTGCTAAAACAATTACATGACATAAAATTTTACCATCCTTACCATTCCTAAAGGTACTTTTCAGTAGTTTTAAGTATATTAATATTGTTCCAAAATAGAACTTTAGGAAGTTTTCAACTCAAGGATCTAAAACTATATACCCATTTCTTATATTTTTTAAAAATATATTTTATTGATTATGCTATTATAGTTGTCCCATTTCCCCCTTCATTCCCATCCACCCTGAACACCCACTCCCACCCACATTCCCCCCCTTTAGTCATGCCCTTGTGTCATACTTATAAGTTCTTTAGCTTCTACATTTTCCATACTATTCTTATCCTCCCCCTAACTATTTTCTACCTACCATCTATACTACTTATTCTCGGTACCTTTTCCCCCTCTCTCCTCCTCCCACTCCCCTGTTGCTAACCCTCCATGTGATCTCCATTTCTGTAGTTCTGTTCCTGTTCTAGTTGTTTGCTTAGTTTCTTCTGGTTTTGCCTTAGGTGTGGTTGTCAATAATTGTGAGTTTGCTGTCCTTTTACTATACATGTTTTTTCAAATCTTCTTTTCTTAGATAAGTCCCTGTAGCATTTCATAACATAAGGGCTTGGTGATGATGAACTCCTTAAACTTGACCTTATCTGAGAAGCACTTTATCAGCCCTTCCATTCTAAATGATAGCTTTTCTGGATAGAGTAATCTGGGATATAGGTCCTTGTCTTTCATGACTTGGAATGCTTCTTTCCAGCCCCTTCTTGCCTATAAGGTCTCTTTTGAGAAATCAGCTGACATTCTGATGGGAACTCCTTTGTAGGTGACTGTCCCCTTATCTCTTGCTGCTTCTAGGATTCTTTCCTTCGTTTTTATGTAATGTAATTATGATGTGCCTTGGTGTGTTTCTTCTTGGGTCCAACTTCTTTGGGGCTCTCTGAGCTTCCTGGATTTCCTGGAAGTCTATTTCCTTTGCCAGATTGGGGAAGTGCTGCTTTATTATTTGTTCAAATAAGTGTTCAATCTGTTGCTTTTCTTCTTCCCCTTCTGGTGTCCCTATAATTCAGATGTTGGAACGTTTAAAGATGTCCTGGAGGTTCCTAAGCTTCTCCTCATTTTTTTGAATTCTCATTTCTCCATTCTTTCCTGTTTGGTTGTTTTTTTCTTCCTTCTGGTCCACTCTGTTGTTTTGAGTCCCAGTTTCCTTCCCATCACTATTGGTTCTCTATGCATTTTCCTTCATCTCTTTTATGGTAACCTGCATTTTTTCATCTAATTTACACCCAAAATCCACCAATTCTGTGAGCTTCCTGACCACCAGTGTTTTGAACTGTGCATCTGATAAATTGGCTATCTCTTAGTCACTCAAAAGTATGAGTCCTGAGGCATTGATTTGTTCTTCTGTTTGAGACATGTCTCTCTCTCTCTCTTTTTTATTTTTATTTTTTGGTCTGGTCACTCCTGTTACAGTGAAGGGCGGAGGTTTAGGTGTTCACCAGGGCTGGGCACCCCACTCGCTACATTGTGATGTTGTATGGGGGGCGGGGGCAGGAGGGAACAATGGTGGTAGCTCCATTCTCCTGGGACTTCAGTCCCTTACCTGGGATCCTGGGTTGCATGCTCTGCCTTGGTCCACAATCACCACCTCACTGGGTATGCCAGCTGCCGCTTGCATACTCAGGGTCCACCTGCTGCGATCTTGCGTGCCCCAGAGGCCTTATGCGCTCCCGGTTGCCTTACTCACGTAGTTCTCCCTGTTCTCTGCACACCATGACCCGCACCCAGCTGCTCCTCTCCACCCCTACTACAGGTCTGGATGAACGGGTCTACTTCAGCTTCTTGGCTATCCAACTTCCATTCAAATAAATTCTCTATCATTTCTGGGTCTTATTTTGCCTCTAAATTGTTGTTGTTCTAATCTTGGTTGTGCATGGAGGTACAGTGCATACATCTATGCCGCAATCTTGGCTGGAAGTCGTCCATTTCATTATATTTTTAAAGCAATTGAATCCCCACCCAAAAATAAGATCTGGAACTACTGAGGTCTAGAGAAAAAAGACACAGAGGCTGAGAAAAGTGAAGATAAATAGTTAAGAGACAGAAATAGTGATGATTTCTCTAAATCAGAGATTCCTTACTTGGGCTCCATGGTACTAAATAGTCTACATAAAAGCTTTGAATGTCCATGTACCCCCAGAAATTATTTGCAAAATTGTATATTTGTGAATATAGGCATTGTTCTGGGAAAATCATCCCTAAATCCACCATCCTGACAAGCATCCTGGTTTACAGATGGCACAGCTGTGGCCAATGGGAAGATTTTCTTAATAGGTTGAATGGAATTATTGACAGAGATAGACAGACTCCAGCTATCCAATTTTGTAAAATGTGTCCCTCACCACAGCTCCTTTCCCAGATCTGTGACTCTCCAGCACAAACACAATTAAATACCAATACCAGAAAGTAATGATTAAATTCCACTAGCTGTTTACTACATGGCAAAGATTGTGTTAAGCATTTTACATGGATAGTTATATTGAATCCTCATGAAGCAGTGAAGTGGTTACTAAACCTATTTGCATATTGGGTACCCACTCAAAACACAAAAAATGAAATAACTAAAGCATGCTATTAGATAGTGGATTCAGGACTCATATCCATGACTGAATCATTCCGCACCCCATGTTCCTGATTATTGCCTCCAACATAGACAATTTCCACCATCCAGGTGCCCCCACCGAACCCACTTTCTTCCTGAGCCGCACTGTCTCCAACGTCATCAGTTCCGTTGTCTTCGGGAGCCGCTTTGACTATGAGGACAAGCAGTTCCAGAAGCTGCTGCAGATGATCAACCAGAGCTTCATTGAAATGAGCACACCCTGGGCACAGGTGCCTACCAGACACCTCTCTGTCTACCCCCAAACTCAAATAACTAACTACCTGCCTATCTTGCATAAAAGTCCCCCACAATCTTGGGAGGCAAGTATCAATATACCCTGAATCTCCAAGAAGCAAACGGACTCACCTAGTTCTCAGTCCTAGTGCTGGATGTTGAGTCCAGCTATCTAACTCCAGACTCAGCCCAGGCTGGCCTTGGGTGCTCATTGCTGACAAACTCCCTTTGCCTGTTCCCAACAGCTATATGACATGTATTCCGGAATAATGCAATATCTGCCAGGGAGGCACAATCGCATCTACTACTTGGTAGAGGGGCTCAAGGACTTCATTGCCTCTAGGGTCAAGATCAACGAGGAATCCTTTGACCCACAGAACCCTCGAGACTTCATTGACTGCTTCCTCATCAAGATGCACCAGGTATCTCACCCCCCTTTCCCCAACCCTGTGTCATCTGCTCAACTCTTATTACCTGTAACTTTTTAACTCATTTGTAGACATGGTAGAGATAAAAAAAAATGTGGCAAGTATTGTTTCTTGTGGTGTACTTTCATTCATAGATGAGATCTAAAAACTGTAAAGGCACAAACTATTAAACTTTTAAAATGAACTTTGAACATAAAAAACCTTAAGAATATGGAAACTCAAAACCTTACATCTTTCTAATCATGTATAAACTGCCAGAGACAGCTGTAGAAAAGAAGGATGAGTCTTTAGTCTTAGAATTTGAGAAGCTTCGACATATAAAGTTTTTAAACTTAACAAACTTAAAAGCCATAGAAATGTAGAAATTAGAGGCTTAATACTTCTGTATCATAGATTCTTAGAACTATATATTTTAATATAAAATAGCAGCACTAGAAAGTTTAAAACAGGGTTGTCAAATTCATTTTCACCAGGGGCCACATCAGCCTCCCGGGTGCCTTCAAAGGGCTGAATGTAATTTTAGGACTGTATGAATGTAACTACCTTGTAACAGTTAAGCGAGAGCTCAGTGCTGTCACCGGGTAGAAGCAAGGTGTCGAGCCAGATAAAACAAGGTGGAAGGCTGGATTTTGCCCTCTGGCCTTGTGTTTGCCACCTGTGGTTTAAAATGATATACCCTAATGTCATAGAACATTCAAATCTAACAAGACAATTTCTACTTTCTTCTCTTTATACTTTTCTCATTGTTCACTCTACTCCAATCACACTGTCCTCCTCCTGGCTGTTCCTCTAATACACCAGCCTCACCCATGCCTCAGGACCTTTGCTTTGGCTGTTTCTTTTCCCAGATACCCCCTTGGTTTTCCCATCTATTGTGTTTTCACAAAGGCCTACCATATACAAAGGCAAAAATAAGAAGATGAAGACAAAAAACGTGATTCCATTTCTTTTTTTTGCTGTCATTTTCAGGATAAAAATAATCCCAACACAGAATTCACCCTCAAGAACTTGGTCCTCACCACTCTCAACCTCTTCTTTGCTGGCACAGAGACTGTGAGCTCTACACTACGCTATGGATTTCTGCTGTTAATGAAGCATCCTGAGGTGGAAGGTGAGTGTTCACTTGAGCTGCTTACCCGACTCCCACTCCCAACAGCAAAGCAGATCTAACCTTGAAACCTTGGAACCCTATGGCCTTAGATTCTTCACACTTCAGAATCTCAGGACACAGAATCTTGGGATCTCAGGCTTAGAAAGCCATTTAATTTAATCTACTTGGTGCCTGTGTTGATTTCCTATGGCTGCTGTCATCAACTGCCAGAAACTTAGTGGCTTAAAACAACATAAATCTTTTAAATGGTTCTGCAGTTCAGAAGTTCAAATAGGCTTTCACTCAGCCGAACCAAGGTAGAACCTGATTCCTTGACTCTTCTAGGTTCTAGAGCTGTGTTCCTTGCATTCCTGAGCTCATGTTCTTTCCTCTACCTTCAAAGTCAGCAGCAAAGATCTTCAAATCTCTCTTGATTGCATTGTCACATCTCCTTCTCTGACACTGACCTTACTCTTCTTTCTTATACAGCCACTTCTGATTATATTAAGAGTCAACCTTATTAATTATGAATAATCTCCCTATCTCAACATCTTTAATTTGATTATATCTACATAGTCCCTTTTGTCATATAAGGTCACATTGACAGGGTTCCAGTGATTAGGAGCTGGATAACTTTCATGTCCATTATTTAGCTGACTATAGTGCCAGAATCAAATAGAGTCCATCCCCAATAAATAGGAATCTGGTCTGCTTAAGTAACTCCAGAAATGAGGAGCTCATTACTTGCTTAAGGAAAATCTCCAATTACAGCCCCTCTTCCTTCTCATGCAGTTCAAAGTAAGCCAATAATTTTTTCTATTACAGATGAAGAGAAAGACTAACTTGTTTCCCCTCAAACTCTTCTAGTCTCTCTTCCACTGTCCATGACATCTTTTGCTAATCTAAGAATTCAGATATGATGAACACTTTCTGTGGACTGGGTCCTAGTTACTTACATACTGGATTTTATGTAAACTTTGCAATTCTAAGAGCTTGTTAGATCATGATATCTACTTTGAAAATGAAGAAAGAGAGTCTCAGAGGTTAAAGTCATTTGCCCCAAGTTTACTCATCCAGGAAGTGCAGAGGGGTGACTGCACCTATACTGTTCTTAACACTGTCACATAATTGTTGACATGTGCTTCAATCCTGGCCTAGTTATCTATTGTGCCTCTTTCCTGTCTTGTTGAAACTCTGTGTCTGAACACCCAGCTGCAACCAGGACACTGTCTTGCTTATCAGCCTCCCATGGCTCCTTTGTTTTTCTTCAAGGTGAAGACAAAGTGGCCCAAATGTCATTTAGGGCCCTAGGCTTTGTGCCTTCCAATGACCTGATTAGTATTTACTAATCCCACCAACATGTCACTTATTATTAATAAAGAGGCAGTCCAAACACACATGGCCTTCTCCCTCAGGATCTGCAGGTACTTAAGAAACAAACCCATGACCCAATCCTATCCCCCCAAAACACATCCTGCATCCTTGTCTGTTATGGTTTTTTGCCTTTTCCAGCAAAGATCCATGAAGAGATTGACCAGGTGATTGGACCACATCGGATACCAAGTGTAGATGACCGACTCAAGATGCCCTACCCAAATGCTGTGATCCATGAGATACAGAGAGTGATAGATATTGTGCCCTTGGGTGTACCACATAATGTCACTCGGGACACTCATTTCCGAGGCTACCTTCTGCCCAAGGTGGAGTACACAGTCATTGGCACCCTTTTTCCCTCCACTGCACCCCTTTATCAGCTGGTTCTTTATCCCATGCTCCAAAACTGATTTCTCCTAACTGCCTCCATTTTCACCTCAGGGCACTGACGTGTTCCCCCTGCTTGGCTCAGTTCTCAAAGACCCCAAATACTTCCGCTACCCAGATGCCTTCTATCCCCAACACTTCTTGGATGAGCAGGGTCGCTTCAAGAAGAATGAAGCCTTTGTGCCTTTTTCTTCTGGTAGGTGTCCGTGGTCTGAGTTCCCCCCAGGGACATGCGTGATATGCCCCCAATCATTGGTCTGGACTGGGTTCAGATCTGAAATGAAAGTTGTGTGGCATTTTAAAGAGTCCTAGAATCCCAGAATCATAGAATATTAGAATCATTGACTCCTATAATTAAAAAAAGGAATGGTACTATACAGGGGGTCAGCAAACTTTTTCTGCTAAGGACCAGATAAAAACCACTTTAGTTTTTGGCATTCATTGCTCTCTGTCTGAAATTTGCCATTCCTACCCTTTCTGTCTGAAATATGTCATCTGAATTAGTCACATGCACCATTGTACTACAAAAGTGACCAGTGGCTAGGAAACAGGATGCAACAAACAGTGGGGCCAATAGGGGAGTTACCTCAGCTCTCCTTCTATAAAATGGGGATTAACTTCTCCAAAACACTGGAAGAGTGACTGAAACCATTTAAGGGTGTGCTTTTGGTATTTCCCCCCACTCAACAGTGTCTGGAACCAAGTAAGCTTTTGATAAACATTTAAGAAATTGAAATAAGCAGAATACTTCCTATTTGAGTATCCTTTACAAGCATTCCATCTTGGAGTCTGATGGCATCCAAGCCATCAGACAAGTAGCTGCTACATGTTGAGTGACAGATGCTAGCTGAGCACTAACTCTAGAAACCCACTGAGTCTTTATAATAACCCCCATAAAGTGGGTGCTATCATGACCCCAGAGAGGCTGAGGAAGTAGATGAGACTCAGGAGGTGGTGGGGTCAGAAGGCTCCCCATGACTCTGCTCTCACAGTGCAAGTGTGACTGACCCTCCTCTCTTCCAATGTGCTCACAGGAAAGCGCATCTGCCTGGGCGAGGCCATGGCCCGCATGGAACTCTTCCTCTACTTCACCTCCATCCTTCAGAATTTCTCCCTGCGCCCACTGGTGCCACCTGCTGACATCGATATCACCCCCCAAGATCTCAGGCTTTGGCAACATCCCCCCAACCTATGAGCTCTGCCTGATGGCCCGCTGAGTGCCCCCCTATTGTGCCCAGAAGGAACCATCAGGGAACAGACTCTACCTGAGTGCAGGGGACAGCCCCCTCATCTTCTCAAATGATCTCAACAACCCTAAGAGAAAGTACTATTGCTACTCTCATGGGGCCACAGGCTAGCGAGGCTCACCTAAAAATACAAACTTGCATATCTTCCATATCTGATAGAAAAGCCTGTCCAATATTCAGCAAGAGCGTATGGAGTTTTCCTTCACTTGATCACCTCTGGCTAGGTTTATGTTTGTACAAGATTCTAATTGTAGATCCCCTGTCTTTATGATGTTCCTTTGTTTTAGTTCTGATCATAACCTCAATATAGATCACATCCCCTTTCTTGATCCTTATATCCACCACTTCCCAAAAAAGGCATCAAGAGTTCAGTACTGTTGAGTGTGGCATGTTTATTCTATTGTGTGTGTGGCATCAACAGGACACTGCAAACAACTTAAAGTGGCTTTTTTTTTACTACCTTGTTATTAAGTATCTTTTTTTCCAGCTCACCACCAGAGATTTCCTACTGGTTGAGCCACCCTTGTAATACCCCAGCTTCAACCATCTTGTTGGCTCATTATCTCTGCCACTCAATCATCTCTTCTTTCTTTTCTTCACATTTTTTTAAAGATTGTATTTATTTATTTTTAGAGAGGGGAAGGGAGGGAGAAAGAGAGGGGGAGAAACATCAATGTGTGGTTAGTTCTCATGTGCCCCCTACTGGGGACCTGGTCTGAACTCAGGCATGTGCCCTGACTGGGAATCAAATCAGCAACCCTTTGGTTTGAAGGCCAGCACACAATGCACTGAGCCACACCAGCCAGGACATCATCTCTTCTTTCTAAACCCGCTTCCCTGTTCTTATTATAACTTCCAATTCCAAATACTCTCCAATCCGTTTTTGAGAAATAGTTAAATTGCCTATAGCTCCCATTTCTAAACTCCACCAACTTGATCAGTGATGAAAGTTTTCTTTTATAATTCGTTTTATTCAACCAATATTCATTATATATCCAATGTGGGCCAGCACATTGTTCAGGTACTTAGGAACCACGAGTGAACAAAATGGACAAGATTCTTGCCCTCATGGAGCTTACTTTCTAGTTGAGAAGGTAGCATATTAAGAATAAACATAATAAATAAACAAATGACATGTTAGAAAAGCAAACTAGGGAAGTGGGATATGGAATTCCAGGATTAGACTTTTTAAATCAGTGGTCATGGGTGGTTTCCTAAGGCAATGTTGAGCAAGCCAGACAGATACCTGAAAGTGAGTATTCCTGGCAGAACAAGTTTTAAAAAGCTGAGCCTAAGAAGGCTGTGTGTGCATGAATCTAGAAGGATGCACATGTGGCTGGAGTAGAGGAGTAAGAATGTCTGTATGAGTAAAGGAGAGGAGGGTAGAGAGTTAAAGTGCCAGATTGAATGAGGACTTGAGTGAGATAGAGAGGCTTTAGGGGGGTGCGCATAGGTGTCATGAGTGACATTATCTGAAATGTTTTAAATGACTAACTTTAGCTGTTGTATAATGAATACACTGAAGGAAGGGGTGAGGACAAAAGCAAGAAGCAATTAGGAGGCTACTACAATGTTCCTAACATAAAATAGCTTTGGCTATTTTAAGCTGTAAAGGATGTTGGCTATTAGAAAGAGAATGGCTAGCTCACAAAATCAATGCAAAGTCAAGCTAAAAATAAAAGTAGGAAAGAAAAAAGAGGCAGTGCCAGAAGGATGTCAGCCAACATAGTGGCCAGAACCATTAGCCAAGGGCTGCTACTTCCATTGCTACCCTCTCCACACACATTCAGGGCCCTGAACACCACTGCCAGGGGACACTAGACCCATTGCCACTGCTGTAGACAACTCCTGATTGTATTTTTTGTCACTTCTTCAAACAATATTCATAGTTCCTAGAAGGATGATCTAGTTAGCCAAACCATTGTCAGACATTGAAGCCTTAGGTTTCAGGGTGTGCTGGAAAAAGTTTAATGGTCCCTAAGATTTAATGGCCCCTTCAACTTCCGTGGTAGGAAACAAAGACTTTCCACTTATGAAGTCACACAATAGGCATTTTCCAAAATTAGAAGAGAGTTTTGAGACCAAGAATGTAATAAACATCAAATCCCATGATGCTTGTTATGTGAATTGGGTCCCCTGGGAAGTAGAGGCTTAGATAGAGTTAGGAATGCATAATTTTATTGGGGGTAATGTATGTTAAAGACAAAAGAGGAAGGAAGCAGAATGGGTCAAGAAAAGTGTTCAGACTGAGATGCAGATTTGACACCCATGAGAGGAAAGAAGAGAAGAAGCAGAAATGGGCAGGAGAGACTCAGACCACCATGCAGAGTTGCAATTTATCTAACGATACCTCTGAAGTCAAGATTGCTGTTAGGGGTATCTCATGTTGGGCAAGAGGTGGTCATGCATCAATCCCAGCTGTTCTCAGTTGCTGACAGGGCTTCCTTGGAAGAGCATGGACTCTGCTCCAAGTTGAAGTGGATCCTGAAGATACTGTAGCTGGAGGCTGTCAGTTCACTGCACTCCTTGCAGCTGAATGGCAAGTCCCTTCTTGAAGGAAAATCTCAGTGCCGCCACTCTGTGCCCACCACTGACAAATGCAGAAATGCACATCATTAAAGCCTTGGTGCTCCTTCCATAAGTATTGCATTTCAGAGCTACGAATACCCTTATAAGAGTACAGACTATCAACTAATATATGTTGGCATCAATTCAGTGTCTACAGAAATACCCAATTTGGGGTGCAATGAAGAAGAAAACTTTATTTAGTGCAAACAGCTTAACTGTGATACAATATAACTCTGGAACTGCATATATGCGAGGCAGCTCTTAGGTGAGGAAACCCTCAGGTGAGGGAAACCTTGGAGGAGAAGCTCCTCTCTGGCCAGAAAGCTCTGCTCCACTTGTCTGCTCCTGCTCTGCTCCACCTACTCTCTTCTGTACCACTCTGTTCTGGTGGAAAGTCCTTGGTGTTTCAGCTCCAGCCAGAAAAATGCAAGCTACAGTCTTCTGTGAAGAAGGAAAGTGTGCTTTCCAAGCCAGAGGGAGCTGACTTACACAGACAGAAGTTTCTGCCCATGGTCTCAGATTGGTTTGCCTTTATGTAAATGAGAAGTCCCCAGAAAGCACTCTCTTGATTGGTCAAAATGGAGCTGGTCTGATTGCTCAGTGAAGATGCTAATGGCAACATAGCTGTACAGCTCCAATTGGATGGGAAAAGTCTTAGTGCTATTGGTTGAAATATGATTCCAGCAACTCCTTTATTGTGTTGAAACCAGAGAGCAGGAACACACTGAAGGCATGTGGTTCAGTGTGGGAGGCAGGTAGTTCAATGAATGGTGTCCTTAATATGCAGCTGGTATGAAATGCAGCCATAGCAATGGCTGCATTGCTATGGCTGCTAGGTTCTGTAAATCTGAGCCCAGTTAGACACCCAAAGCCCTGCTTGATAGCTATCTTCTTTCTTCAAGTCAACAAGTCAAATGGTTATCAAATGTTTAGCTGTGAAAATCTTTTTCAAAATATCTTATGTATAAGTCAAATATATGAAACAAGGGGGCTAAATGCTGACCTTTCTCTCTAAGTAAAGCATGGAGGAGCTCTAGACCCTCAAAAAAGTGTCACTTTCCTTGATAAAAGCCCACTAGAAAGGTCCTAGAAATTCTGAGGATTAGAAGGCATTGTAGTCATTCAACACACACCTCTTTTCTATGTGAAGAACTTTGGAACAACCTGATAATGTCACAGTGACCAGGCTAGGTTCATCCACTGACCACATAGGGCTCACAGTCCAGCAAAGAAGACTGACCCATCTCTGGACAGTGAGAGCCCAGAGACTTCAGACTTCTGGTGGAAGCATGGACTAGAGTATTGAAAGCTATAATGGGAAAAGAGGTGCCCAATTGGGTTGGGGCAACACCAGGTGGTAAGAGACAGTTTTGAGAGAGTTGATATTCCTTTTATTTTCTGAAAGTAATTTGTTTTACTGGAGTAAGTTCTTCTCAAAAAGTAGGTGAATTAGTTGTCTTTATACTTGTCATTGCTAGGAAAGGCCAAAAAGGACATGAGTCAGAGAGTGTATTTTCTTTACTATGTTTTTTTTATATTTTACCAAAGTTTTATTGAGATAAATTCAAATATCTAAAATTCACCCACTTAGAAAGTACACTTAAATGGTCTTTGGAATATTCATAGTTGGGTGCAACAATAACCATCATCAATTTTAGGACCTTTTCATTTTATCAAAAATAAAAGTCATAGCTTCTAGGTATCTCTCCCCTACACTGTCACCTCATTCCCTGCCCTAAGCAACAAGTAATCTCTTTCTGTCTATATAGATTCTCTATTCTTGATTTTCATATGAATGAAATCATATAACACATAGTCTTTGTGACTGGCTTTTTTAACTTAACACAATATTTTCAAGGTTCATGCTAATGGTACTATGTATAAAAATGTCACCCTGTAACCATAGAGGATACATTTCAAGACCCCCATTGGATGGCTGAAAGTGCATGAAGGACCAAACCCTACATATACTATGCTTTTTTTCTATACATACATTTCTAAGTTAAAGTTTAATTTACACATTAGGCACAGTAAGAATTAACAGCAATAACTAATAATAAAAATGAACAATTATGACAACATAAATGAAAGTTATATAAATGGCTTTGGGGCCATTATTAAGTAAAATATGGGTTACATGACCACCAGCTCTGTAATGCTGTGACTGTTGATTTGGTAGCTTTGACAAGTACTAAGTGACTAATGGGCAGGCAGCACATATACAACATGGATACACTAGACTAAGGGATAATCAATGTCCTGGAAAGGATGGAATTAGATGGTGCAAGATTTCACATGCTACTCAAGAACAACACACAATTTAAAATGTATGGGTTGTTTAATTTTAGAAATTATCATTTAATATCTTGGGACCATGGTTAAGCGTAGGTAACTAAAACACAGAAATTAAAACTGCGAATAAGAAGGGATTACTGTACCTTCATTCCTTTTTATGACTGAATAAAATTCCAGTGTATGAATATACCAGGTTATTTTATCAACTCATCTGTGGATGGATGTATCCATTTCCAAGGCAGGTACCTTCCTAGGTACCACAGCAAACTATCACAAATGGGGTTGCTTAAGAAAGCAACACAAACTTTTCCCTGGGGCCCAACTCAGCTTAGTGAAGTTCAAGGTTCTAACTTCAGGGCTAATCATTGAAAGGCAGAATTGTGGCAGGGTGAAAATGGAGACAACTGTACTTGAACAACAATAACAGAAATCCAAAAATAAACAAATAAATAAATAGGCAGAATTGTGGTGCTTGAAAGAAATTTTTCAAAGTAGACAAAGTATATTTGTCACATTGGTACATGTGTCCATTTACATGTACAGAATAGAGGTTTTTGCTTCCTTAGTCCTTTTCATGGTGGTAGCAGGGTTGAATTTTAAAAGGTGACAAATATCTATAGGAACATGTATGTGTTCCTGTTTGAGAATTTCCATAGAGTTCAACGGCATTATTTAAAGTATTTTTTTTGCATCAACCAGAAAGCTCTCCTGACTGGAATCTGGGGGTGAGGGAGCCTTGTGTTCTTGTGTAAAAGTCTGGAGTGGAGTCTGTCTTACTGAGTCAGGAAGTGTTAGGAAGAAATCAGTCAAGACTCAAATTCCACCCACTCCAGACTTTCTTGCAGAATTTTTGTTGATTATCTTGAATACATGTTATTTATTTCATTTGTTGTTTGCTCTTGGGATCATTTGCATTGGTTTAAATGGTTATTTAAAATTCCCTTCACACAAAAAAACTATGGTACATTTATTCCAGGGGTGTCAAACTCATTTTCACCGGGGGCCACATCAGACTCATGGTTGCCCTCAAGGAACTAAAATAATTTCAGGACTGTATAAATGTAACTACTTTTTAATTGTTGAAGAATTGAAATTACATTGGGCCCTTTGAAGGCAACCACAAGGCTGATGTGGCCCCCCATGAAAATGAGTTTGACACCCCTGATTTACACAATGGAATATTATGTGGCAGAAAGAAAGAACTCCTACCCTTCTCAACAGCATGGATAAATCTGGAGAGCATTATGCTAAGTGAAATAAGCCAGGCCGTGAAAGACAAATACCATATGATCTCACCTATAAGTGGAACCTAATCAACAAAAAAAGAAACAAGCAAAATATAACCAGAGACATTGAAATAAAGAACAAACTGACAGAAACCAGAGGGGAGAAGGGAGGAGATAATGGAAGAAAGAGGGGAAGGGTCATCAAGGAACATGTATGAAGGACACATGGACAAAACCAAAGGTGGGTAGGATTGAGGGTGGGGTAGGAGGGAGTGGTGGGGAGAAAATGGAGACAATTGGACTTAAACAACAATAAAGAAATATTTAGTCCTGACTGGTATGGCTCAGTGGATTGAACACCGGAATGCCAAGTAAAGGGTCTCTGGTTCAATTCCCAGTCAGGGCACATGCCTGGGTTGGAGCACCATTCCCCAGTAGGGGACACACAAGAGGCAACCATGCATTGATGTTTCTCTCCCCCCTTTCTCTTTCCCTTTCCCTCTCTTTAAAAATAAATACATAAATTTAAAATTTTTTTTAATTTTTAAAAAATACATAAAATTCTCTTCACAAATGATAGTGATTTCCTTGATGAACAAGCTAACTAAATAGTCTCTTATACACATATTCATATTTCTCTGCAAATGTTACACACAGTGTAGTTTCAACCACTTCTACAAAGCTTTAGCCAGCATAACCAATTTTGGTTTAATAGAAGAAGCAGAAAACCTTAAATGTCAAGTGTTTCCACCCACAGGAGGTTTCCACCCACTTTATGTATTACTTTTAAAATTATAAGATGGAAAAAAGGACACGTGTAGTAACATCATCCAGTGGCAGTTGTATGTGCTATATCTTGTTAATCTAGTGCCACTCTAAAATATGTAAGTTTAATCAACAAGCATAAATTAAAACTATGTTTACTGACTTAGCAACCAGTCATTTGTATCTTTGTTCTTAGTTTTACATTGTCTAGATATCCAAAAATTATTTATAAATTAGCTCCCCTCAATTTAATATTATTCTAGGCTCTTAAAGTTAACTAAAATCTGAGAAATGCATTGAAAAATTGAGTTATGACTGTAGCATTTTAAAAATGTAATTCTTTATTAAAGACATTATTTACAGGCCCTGGCCAGGTTGCTCAGTGGGTTGGAGTGTCATCCTCTACACAAAAAGGTTGCAGGTTCAATTCCCCCTCAGAGCACGTGCCTAGATTGCAGGTTTCATTCCTGGTCCGGACATGTAGGGAAGCCACTGATCAATATTTCTCACTTCTCTCTCTCTTTCTCTCTTTCTCTCCTCTCTTTCTAAAATTAATAATCATATCCTCAGGTGAAGATTAAAAACAGATATTAGTTACAATAATTTGATTGAGTTAAACACATGATTTTGTAATCTTAATGCAATGATGATAGTCTACCTTAAAAAAAGAAAAAATAAGAGTATTCAAAATAACTAGGCTATGCATAAGATAATAAAACAAGAACATAAACAGACTAGATTATTATGCCAACATCATTTTTACATAGTGGTAAAAGCAAAAAAAAAGACCTAGAAGTGTTTTACAAAAACAACAACAACAACAACAACAACAACTACTGAATCAGTCAGAACAGTATCAACTAGGAATATTACCAGAAAAGAATATTTTTCTTGATCAGTTATATACTAAATATTTAAAGTTTATACTTGCTAATAGTAATTTTTAGTGCATTATAATCTTAAAACCTAGCAATCAAAGTCATTAATTAAATTGATAGTTAATAACATTTTTGCTTTTTTTCCAATATACAGCTTTTTCAAAAAATATGGAGCTAACATTTTAAAAGTATATAAAGTTAAAATGCATAAATCTTTTATTTTCTGTATTTTTAACTTTACACATGTACTTAATATATTGACATTGTTTTTTAAAAGTCTATTGGAATATTGTCACCACTCCGTTAAATTTTAAGAGACTTTATAATTAGATTAATTCCCTCCTTGATGCAGACAGCATATGCCAGTTTGTTTCAAAATACTTTATATTTATAAAAGGGAAATTGTACCAACTCTTGTGCAAACTATAGGAGTCACATGTGGTAAAGTTGAAAAAATCATGGTAGAAACTATGGTAAATTGATGGCAAGAGGATTGCAAATTGTTTATCCTCACCTCCCATGTTCATACTCTGGGAAATGAGACTGTGTAGTTCTTCTCAGAAAACTGTACACTCTTTCTCAACCCCTTCAGTCTGGGATGTCCTTGTCATTTGTTTTGGCCAGTGGACAGTAGCAAAGGCACTGCAGGTAGAGATCGGAAAAGTGCTCCCGCATGGGATTTGCTTCTCTGGGACTTTCCCAGCAACAGGTGAACAAGCTCAGCCACATGGAGAATAACCAAGACATCCCAGCCAATTGCCAGTCTGCTAACTCAGTGACCAGCAGTAACACATAAGTGAGCCCCAAGCAACATCAGCCAAGCCCAATCTAAATTTCCAACACACCCCAAATGTATAAGCTATATATAGGAATGTTTGTTGTTCAGACCACTATGTTTTAGAGTACTTTGCTTTCCAACAAAATTAAGTAATACAGAGACAGAGGCTGAAGTTTCTATAAAAGCATTGATTAGTTAATAAAAACAATCACATAAATTAAGAAGCCTTAGATCTTTTAGCAAAGTAACTTGAAAATCTCAGTAATTTTGTGATTACCTTCTGAACCTGGCAGGATAACCAATTTCTCCCTCTCTCTCTTTCTCTCTCTCTCTTTCTCTCTCTCCCTCTCTCTCACTCTCTCCTTTAAGTGTCTGCCTCTCTTTAGCATATATTAACCCTTACCAAAAAATTACATTCTCTCTTTTATTATTTAAAAAAATTTGAAGTGACAGTAATTTTGAAAGCGTTAAATCATTTACAGAAACCAGTAAGCACTGACCATTTTGTGCTAAATATGTGGTGTTCATTTCATTAACTGTTTGGTTCTTTTGCTAGGCAGGGGACCTGGCCTGAGCTGGTCTGCTTAAGGCCAGTGTGTGTGGGTTCTTGACTTCATGCAGGAAAGATCTCAGAACATGAGTCCAGGTGACTTTGAAGGTACATTTATTAAAGCTGGGGACAGTGAAACAAGGAAAGGCCTACCGTAGAAGAAGCGAGAGGAGAGACCTAGGCTGGGGCTTCTTCATCTCACTGGCAAGTCAGGGAGAAGGAGGCCTTGAAGACAGGTTTAGGGGGTTAGTTCAGGATGAGCTGTTACTGCCCCTTGTAACCCTGGTTTCGAGTCTCACGAGGTCCGGTAGAGTTTAGGAGATGCACACCTGAGAAGGAAGAAGAGGGGGAAGAGAAAAGTGCAGGCATGCTCCTGGGAGTGAGCACTGGGTTCTTGGAGGGTTTTTAAAGTCTAGAAGTTTGGGGGAGGTCTTAGGGGGACATCTCAATAGAATATTCATCAGCTTTTCTATGACCTTTCAGGGTCATGGTCTCTGCTGATTGGTCAGCCCAGGGTTAGAGGGTCATTAGTCTTTGCAGCTGGTCTTGGTGCCACCCATCTGGTTTTGCTGCTTCCCAGGACCTGGAGCTGAAATACAATTGAGGCTTAGATGTTGTCTCTGGGGAGGTGACCTTCTGTATCTGGCAGTAAATTGCTTGGCCAGTTTGTTCAGCTCTCTGCCTCAGTGTCCTGATTCCACGTGACAAGGAGTTTCCCTAGCTTCTTAGTAGCTTGCCTCAGTTCCATAATGACGAAACATGAACATAATACCAGCATTCCAAGAGAAGGAAATTCTAAGTTTTAGGGAACCCAAATGGGTGAAGACCACAAACACAAAAATATAGGGTATCTTACCAATCATAAAAAAATTCCAAAAACTTTTCAACCCCACAGTCTCAAATGCCAAGAAATATCAGATCCTCAGAGATGCAAAGATGAACAGAAAAAGTGTCGTCAACAGGAACCAGATTCTATATTCCCTGTCCACTGCCACCTGGTGGCCAGTCCATAGAATGAAAGTTCAGACTCCACCTTGGCCACTGCCTGCATGGACAAAAATTAACCTTGAGCAATCAGTACAGGCCCAGTCCTAGAATCGACCTTAGCCAGGAGCCAGGTTTGGCATTGAAGATCAGAGGAGCTCAAGCACCACATGAGATTTACCAAGGCAGCCAATGGAAGCCGAGCTGAGTGAGTGAGGTCCAGGCCCTGGTGGCATGAACTCTGGGGCTGTATTTTCTGTTGTTACAATGGAAGAACTCAAAGGGGTTGGTAGAACCACGGTATAATTCCAAAGAGAAATTCACAGGCTTTGGTTAATTCTTAGCATATTAATTCCTTAAATCACAGAAAACCAAAAATGGATTGATTTTATAGAATAAAGGCCAAAAGGGGCATTTATATAACAGAAATAAAACAGGGAGAAGGAAAAACCATGAACTTTGATTTCCTTTCCTTGGATGGGCAGCTGAGGAACTAGCAAATACTTTATTTAGCTGAATGGTAATCAACTAAATAAAATTCAGTTCTTCATGGACTCTGCAGAAAACTCTGAGAATTTAAGCGCATAGTGTGTGAAAGGCTGGCTCATCAAAAACCAAACAAGCAAGCAAAATATAACCAGAGACAGTGAAATTAAAAACACACTGACAGTAACCAGAAAGGAGGTGCAGGGATAGTGGGGGAAAAAGAAGAAAGTGTTTTCAGGAACAACTATAAAGGACACATGGACAAAACCAAAGGGCAGTAGGATCAAGTGTGGGAGGTGGGAGTGGCTGGGGGGGGCGAGGCGGGGGAGTGTGTCGGGGGAGGGTGGAAATGGAGTCAACTGTAGTTGAACAGCAATAAAAAATATTTAAAATAAAAGAAACAAACAAAAAAGGCTCGCTCTTTATAATGCTTGTGGCTGTCCTCACCACCTCCAGGCCAGGGTTTAGCACTCCCTTATCAGAATCTCACACTGTCTTCCACTATACATCAGTGCTGTATCTCTTCCCAAACTTTGTAAATTCAGTGGGGGGAAAAAAGATGGCTCAGTACTGTTCAAATTTTAATTTCCTTACTTACTAAAGAGCTGGACTTTTGTGTGCTTATTTATTCTTTGCAATTCCACTTTCCTGAGATGTCAAATCATTTCTTTGACCTTCTTTACCTACTCTATTTCTGAACTTCTCTCATTGACACTCTAAGCTTGTCATACAAGGAAGATGTTGAGCCTTATTTATAATGTTGGCTGAAGACAGTCACCTGATACACTGATTCTTGCTTCTGAATCCAATTTTTTAAACCAAGGAAATTACTTCTTATAAAATCAAGTGCTTTCCTATTTTTCTTTGGCAATTTGTTTTATTATCTCTACTGTCTGAAATACCTCATCTTCCACACAAATCTTTTAATCCAGCAATTATAGTTTGAGGAAGTGTCCAAAAAGGAATGATAAAGACAATCATTCCAGCATTGCTTTCAAAGACAGAAAAGAGAGGGAAGTAATCTACATGTACATGGATAGGAGTCTAGTACATCCCACGCCATGAGACCATTTAAAAGGTCAAAAATTCTAACTTAGCCACATGTAAACATATAATAATTACATGCATAATATTTACATTCCATAACTATCATTTAGAAATATCTAGAGTTGGAGGCAGGGGACCCCACACCCACCCACTCATCCACCTACCCACTCCCTGTGTGGCCTCCTCCCCCACTAAGCAGAGCCAGCAAAGATGATAAACAGCCAGGACAGCAGTATTTTGCCTTTGAATACCTGCCCCCAGTTCCAGGGCCTCTGTGTCCGTCCTGATGCCCTCATCCACTATCGAAGGTCCTGGGTGGGCAAGGGGGCGGCAGGGGTCCTTCTTTCTCAGCTGTAATATATAAGAATGAGAAGCTCCCTGTTAACCAGGACCTCCGTCTAAACGATGGGAGACCTCCCATCATCCACTTCCAATATGATGTCACTGAGGTGACGGTCTCTTCCTGGCATGCAGTTCTGTCCAACCAAAGCCTGTTTGTAGAAATGCCAGATGGATCATTAGCTGATGGGAGCAAAGAAGGATTGCTAGTGCTGCTTAAGTTTGCTAATGCACTGATTGTACCTCGAGGCCATTCCCGTGTCCCTTCTCAGCCAGATGTGATGTTCATGGTTTACCCCCTGCACCAGAACTTGCCTGATGAGGACTAACGGTCAGAGGATGCTTTGCCCAAGAGCCACAAAGAGTTAAGAGGGCAAGTTAGGCAGCCCTGGGACAGAACTGGGGGCTCCTTGCTGTCCAGGGAAGGAGGCTCGGGGGCCTCCTTCCCCTCAAGGTAAGGACTGCCTATTGAGTTCTTGGAGTTGACTGGCTGAAATTGTTTTCCATAGAGAACAGTAGAAACATATTATTCACATGTAATCGCCAATAGTAAATATTTATGAACTGGCATTAGAAGCTTTTTAAACTGTGCTGTGTGATGTGTAGGGGAGGTCATTGCCTGCAGGCGGAGGGACTATCTGGGTCTAGGGCAAAGCCTGGAGGGCCTGTGGGTCCCCAGCTGTTGTTGTTTGTCTTTTGGTTTTGAAGACTTGTGTATTTTCTTTCCTTGCTTCCTATTGTTACAGAATACAACAAGGGGGGCCTGGGACAATATACTATTATTGAAAGAAGGCCCCGGGTCCGTTATGTCCGCCACCAGAGGAAAGACATCTCTCAATGCCAGAGATTCGTGAAAAGGAAAGGAAATGTTTATTTAATGCTATTCAAACTTAAAGTAGTGACCTAACGTCTTTATCAAAAATCCCAAAGTCCCTCAAAACACCCACAAACACACACAGTCCTTCCTTCCTTCCCCCTTTGCCCAGTCCAGAGTACCGTATCTCAGGAAAGGAAAACGGAGTCCATGGCTCAGGCAGTCCTCTGGTTCTTAGTTAGTCCTCCATCTCGACTGGGAGACCTCCCTGGGTTCCTGGCACCCTCGGCTGAGTTGCCGGGATCTCTGCTAAAACCAGGCGGTGGTTCCCCCTTCTAAAGCTGTGGGAGTCCCCACTCTGTCCAGGCCATGTGGTTCTCCCTCTCAGGGCTGCAGGAAGGGGAGAGTCCCCACTTTGCCAAAGCCGCGTGGTTCTCTCTCCTAAAGCAGCACGGTTCTCTCTGGGATGCAGGAGTCTCCACTCCGTCAAAGCCACGTGGTTCTCTTTTCTATGGCTGCGGGGAGAGTCCTCACTCTGCTAAAGCTGTGTGGCTCTCCCTCCTAAAGCAGCATGGTTCTCTCCTCCTCAGGGCAGCATGGCTCTCTCTCTCAGAGGGCTGCGGGAAGGGGAGCGTCCCCACTCTGCCAAAGCCGCGTGGTTCTCTTTTCTAATGGCCACCAAGTCTGGGTTTTAAATCCCCGTGGCCAATCTTCCTCTGCAGCCTCATTTCCAACTCCTCCCACACTCGGCTTCACATGCCAGAACTCGTATCCTTCTAGCTTTACTGGGCTGCCATCTTGAGTCTGGGCAGGTGTGGCCCCATGTCCTGGAGCCAATCTTCTCTGAGCTCCCAGGCAGGCACTGTAGCTTGGGGGATCTGCCCCCAGTCACGTCTTGGTGGGGAAGTTACTTCCATTCCCCTGGCTCAGAGATGATCACAGCTATTTAACATATCTAAGTGACCAGCCAAAGGCTATAGATATGTTAAATGACCACGCCAGAGGGTAGCTGCAAGGCTGTTGCTATACAAAACAGCTCTCAATGGCCCTGCTCCATTTGTCCCTTCCCCCAACCCACACCCTTGGTGGGGGGATGGAGACATCTTAAAATCTCCTGGACACCTTAAGTTCTGGACCCCATTTCAAATGCCCATTTGGGGTCCCCCCTCTAGGCTGCACCCTGTAACACTATCACCCCAGGGGTTCCTGTGTATCAGCTTTTTAGCCCATGTGCAGCAGTGTCCTTGAGTTGTTTTCTGACACTCCACCTGGGCTTCTCTCTGTGCATGGTGTCTGGACTGGAGAAAACCGGTCTGATGCCCTCCTTCTGTAGAGCTTAGTGTTGTTCTGGCATTTGGTTAAGTTAGAGTAATCTGTTTAATGTTGTCAGTGCATTTTTAATAACATTTTTTTATATTTTAATTGTTGTTCAAGTGCATTTTTAATAGGTGCATTGAAGTTTGCTCCCACCACCAAAGATTTTTTTAGGGTATCTGGAACTTAAAAAACAGAATCCAAATTCCAATTATCAGCTCACAATCAGTTTTTGCCCCTGGCTACAGCCCCAGCAAAAATCCTTCCTAGGGTCGCAAAGGTCAGAGAGGAAGAGGAATAGTGACTCAGGGCCTGGGGGCAAAGGGAGGCAGAGGGGACTAGCTGGGTGCCTCTGCCTAGCTGAGTATAGTGCTAATGGCACACACCTTCAACCCACCCCTCCAGCAGGTTCTGAATAGTGCCTGAGACCCTGCTTCATAGGGCCTAAAAGGGACTGGGGCTGTAGAAGTGGCCTGCCCTTTTCTGTTTTCAAGGAACAGCTTGTTCTAAGGAGGGAGGAAAGGAGAGAGATCTATCTAGTCTGGGTGAGGGGGGTGGGAGTGTCAGGGAGGCAAGTGTGTTGTGTTACTGGGTCAGTAAACTGACTCAAAGTTAAAAAAATATTTGGACAATGATGACTGACGATTCTATCTTTCTAACTAGGCCCTAAATAAAATAACTGCTATTTTTCTTTCAATAAGAGAGAGATTGCAAACTCCTTAAGGAAGACTTTAGTAAAATCTTTTAACAAAGTTCTTTAATTTTCTATTAATATGATATTAAGTAAAAATCAGAATTATGGGCACAGGTTTCTTGGCTCTATGCTACTGAGGTTTCTTTCTTCTGTTTCAAGGATCTTCTGTATCATAGAGACCCCACTCTATGTAGGAAGGGATTGCAAGACAATTACTTGTCACAAGGAGAGGAGAGAATTAACAACTTCAATGTTCCCAAGGGTAAGGTATCAAAACTCCCTCACTGATCACTGAAATAAATGGCTTTAATCACACCCAGTTATAAATTTTCCTGTCCCATTTGTGGGTGGATAGAGGCGATACTTCTTCTTTTTTCTAGGCCTGCACAATCTAGCCCAGCAGACACTAGTTATATGAGGTATATAAAATGTAGCTAGTGAGTCATGATTGGTGTGGCCCAGTGGGTTGAGCATTGTCCTGCAAACCAAAAGGTCACCAGTTTGATTCCCATTCAGGGCACTTGGGCACATGCCTGGGTTGCAGCCGGATCCTTGGTTGTGGGTTTCAATGTTTCTCTTACACATCAATGTTTCTCTCCCTCCCTTCCCCTTTTTCTAAAAGTAAATAAATAAAATCTTTTTTAAAAATGTATCTACTGAAACTAGATAACTGAATTTTTAATATTATTTAAGTTGAGTGCATTTAAATTTCAACACTTGATTTAAATTTAAGCTAAAAAGTTTAAGTATGCTCAGAACAACTTTGACTTGTATATCAACTTTTTCAGGTTTACACTTTATGAAATCTAAATACAGATCAAGAATTTTTGTTGAAAATTCATAGTCCAAATTGATATGTACTATAAGTATTGTTAACCTAAAAATAGATGCCAAATGTCATATGTGCATGGATATGGGAGCCTTCCAGATGGCAGACACCAAATAGTGTATTCCCATAGGACAAAAAGCCAAACTCTCAAGACTAAAGAAAAAACATCCAATTTAACCCAAAGTGAATTTCCTTCTTATGACAAAGGACACAACAAAGATAAAGAATAAAGACAAAACAGCATGCAACACAAAAGAGTATTGAGCCACCAGTGGAAGTGATAGGGGACTCAAAACTTGGAAAATTTTAGCGTAAGGTAAATAGCCATAAATCTAGCAAGTAATGTGTATGTTAAGCTTTTTGTTTCAGAAACTACAGATAAGGCTCATCTGGCACCTGAGAAACAAAAAACGGCTGACCTTCTGGGGTGCTGGCTGGAGATACCACATGGAGACATCCATATCAGGTGACTACCTCTTCCCTTGGAATTTCAAGGCCTGTTTGTCCTCCCCCAGCCCCCTTATAAAAGATCTGGCCAGGAAAGAGAAGGAAAGATGGTTTGTTAGGGTATGAACCTGCCATCTTCTCGGATCACTGGCCATCTGAATAAAGTGCCTATCAAAGATTCAATCACTGTCATTGCTTATTGGATTTGGTAGTGACAGGCAGCCCGAATGCTGATGTCTTTTCCGGTTACATATTTTGGCGACTACGATCAGACAGAAAGGACATCTGTATCTGTCTGATCTGAAAGGATTTCTGTTGGAGCTCCATCTGGTCCGAAAGGGTATCTGTTTGGAGCTCCATAGAGTTCCGTCTGGTAATATAGGCAGGGAACCCTCTGTTCCGAAAAACAGCCTGCTGGGGTGGGTTCTGGTAAACTGATTGACATATGAGCGTATATCAAAAGCGTATGTTGTTATGTTGTAATGCTGTTTGTTGGGAATAAGGAAATTAAGAACTAAATTTAACCTTAGTAAACAAGAACCACATTGTAGCTAAAAAGAAATGATAAAAGAGACAAAGTGCAGTTAAGCAAACATCCTGTGTCGAGCACATGCTCTCCCCTGGGTAGGCTAGATAAGCAATGCTTTGTAGTTTTTAGGAACCTAGCTAGCTAGAGCCAGGAGATTACTAGGTTAATGAACAAACATCCTGCCTTCCTGCCTTATGCAAGAATGCTTGGTTTGAAATTCCCGCGCGCGGTCTTTGTAAGCAAATTGCTAACTGCCACATCTGCTTCTGTATAAAGCTTGCTTGCCCGCCCCTATATAAGAACGTAGTTGTAAGTGCTTGGCGCAGCTCTGTCGTTTGCAGCTCCTTGTGGGCACTGTGTCGCTGGACACTTTGAGAGTTCGCCCCTGCACAGGTTAAACTTGGCCAATAAAGTAACATCTTTGATACCCTGAAAGTCTCCAATATTTGTTCTCGCATTTGCTGGATGCTACACTGTTCTGTTTGTGTCCTGTATAATTTAGACTCAGGAAAGTGCTGGTCAGTGAATGGGTCTTTAAATTACTGTATTATACTGTAACTAAAGTTGTTTTGTCAAAATCAGAGAAGTGGGACAAATTGCCTTACCTAGTTTTTGGGTTTACATGATAAAGATGCATGCAGAGTTAAAAAGCAAAAAAAAAAAAGAGGAAAGTCAATTAATGGCTCAGAGAAAAGAGAATTTACACATGAAAGATAGAAGGTCAGAGGAAAGGGGCCAGGAAGATCTAGGTATTAAGACTGCTGCAGGCTGATCAGAGTTCCTGCAGCCCCAGGGGATCCACTCCTGTGAGTGAAATGGGAAAAGTGCACCTGAACTGACATCGCCGTCTTGAATCAGTCAAGAAACCAGATTCGGTGGAGGAAAAGCCCCTACTGGGACAGGGCAATATCCTTTTTGGAGACTTTTTTCAGTGAGAGTAAGGCCAGAAGGCCAGTCTGCTAGATGTTATCTGACACATACTCTGTTTTGTACATTGGATCTGTTAAACTGGAAAAGCTCAAACCCTTCTTATGGACATAACCCTGCTAAAATTGATAGGGGTTTAAGATTTGGGAAAATTTAGCTTAAGGTAAATAGTCATAAATCTAGCAAGTAATGTGTATGTTAAGTTTTTGTTTCAGTGACTACAGATAAGACCCATCCTGGTGCCTGGGATTCAGCAGTTGACCTCCTGGGTCACTGACTGGGGATTACCTCATCTGGAGACTTCTGTACCAGAAAGAAGCAAGCGACTACCCTTCCCCCTTGGAGGCAACTGTTGAATTTCAAAGGCTTTCACTGACACCTTGTTTGCCCTCCCCCAAACCCCTTATAAAAGATCTGGCTGGGAAAGAAAGAGCAAGATGGTTTGTTAGGGTATGAACCTGCCATCTTCTCAGATCGCCGGCCATCTGAATAAAGCGCCTATAAAAGATTCAATCACTGTCATTGCTTATTGGATTTGGTAGTGATAGGCAGCCCGAATGCCGGTGTCTTTTCTGGTTACAAAATGACTGATTTGATTGCGTCAGTTTTTGCCATTTATCATCTCAATTGGGCAGACATAGGAGCCTTATTGCATTCTTTGCTTCAGTAAGGGGGATGAGCAGAGGCTGGTGTTGAATAAGGCAAATGAAGGGGCTTGGAGGTTAAGCCAAGAAAATCCAGATGGGGCTCTGGGCCTTCCCAGGGCTGTACCCATAACTGAGCCCAACTGGGACCCTTAAGGGGATGGCCTTTCTCTCTTAGAGCATTATAAGAGATGCCTCCTTGAAGGAACGGGAAAGGCATCCCTGAACAGAAAGTCTGAGTAAGTGCAGGCCATGCAACAAAAGTCCACAGAGGACTCCTCCCAACACTAAGAAACAGTTAAGGAGATTCCTGAGAATGGCAAGTGACTGCTGCATTTGAATTCCAAGCTTTGGGCTCACTGCTAATCCACTGTGTGAGGCTCTGGAGAGACCAGAATATAGCCCTTTAGAATGGACAAAGGAGCGCACTCAGGCTTTTGAGTCTCTGAAAGTGCACCTGGCTTCAGCACCAGCCTTGGGGCTTTCAAGCCTACTGGAGCCCTTTCAATGACATGTGTGTGAGAAACAGGGCTTTGCCCTAGAATTCCTCACCCAAATGTTTAGTGACATTTGCAATCCATCTCATAATTGTCAAGGATATTAAATCACATCGCACAGGGGTGGCCAGCCTGCTTGAGAGTGGCAGCCACCTGTGAGCTCTTGGAGGAAGCTGAAAAAGTTTGCCTTAGGGCAACCTATGCCAGTTATGTGTCGAAGCAAGTGTTGAGCCTGCTGGAGCCAAAGGGAAATATGTGGCTGACTGCTGAAAGAATGGGCAGGTACCAATGTTACAGAGCACACAAGGGGGGCCTGGGACGATATACTATTATTTTAAAAAAGCCCCCAGGTCCGTCATGTCCGCCGCCAGAGGAAAGATGTCTCTCAATGCCAGAGATTTGTGAAAAGGAAAGGAAATGTTTATTTAATGCTATACAAACTTCAAGTAGTAACCTAATGTCTTTATCAAAAAATCCTAAAGTCCCTTAAAACATCCACAAACAGACACAGTCCTTCCTTCCTTCCCCCTTTGCCCAGTCCAGAGTACCGTATCTCAGGAAAGGAAATAGGAGTCCATGGCTCAGGCAGTCCTCTGGTTCTTCCCAGTCAGTACTCCATCTCAAATGGGAGACCTCCCTGGGTTCCCGGCACGCTCAGCTGAGTCGCCAGGATCTCTGCTAAAACCAGGTGGTGGTTCCCCCTTCTAAAGCTGCGGGGGTCCCCACTCTGGCAAAGGCACGTGGTCCTCTCTCCCAGGGCCACGGGAGTCCCCATTCAGCCAAAACCACGTGCTTCTCCCCCTGAGCAATGGCTGCAGGGGGGCGGGTCACCACTCTGCCAAAGCTGAGTGGCGGTTCTCCGCTAAAGCCACATGGTGCTTCTCTCCCTCAGGGCCTCGGGAGTCTCTGCACTGCCACAGCCGCATGGTTCTTCCTCCAATGGCTGCCGAGTTTGGGTTTAAATCCCCGTGCCAATCTTCCTCTGCAGCCCCATTTCCAACTCCTCCCACACTCGACTTCACATGCCAGAACTCATATTGTAACCGGAAAAGACACCGGTGTTCGGGCTGCCTGTCACTACCAAATCCAATAAGTAATGACAGTGATTGAATCTTTTATAGGCGCTTTATTCAGATGGCCGGCGATCTGAGAAGATGGCAGGTTCATACCCTAACAAACCATCTTGCTCTTTCTTTCCCAGCCAGATCTTTTATAAGGGGTTTGGGGGAGGGCAAACAAGGTGTCAGTGAAAGCCTTTGAAATTCAACAGTTGCCTCCAAGGGGGAAGGGTAGTCACTTGCTTCTTCCTGGTACGGACGTCTCCAAGAGGTCATCTGTTTATTCTTAGGCGCCAAGATAGGCCTTATCTGTAGTTACTGAAACAAAAACTTAACATACACATTACTTGCTAGATTTATGACTATTTACCTTAAGCTAAATTTTCCCAAGTCTTAAGCCCCTATCAATATCCTTCCAGCTTTACTGGACTGCCATCATGAGTCTGGGCAGGTATGGCCCCATGTCCTGGAGCCAATCTTCTCCAAGCTCTCATGCAGGTGCTATAGCTCCAGGGACCTGCCCCCAGTCAAATCTTGGTGGGGTAGCTACTTCCATTCCCCTGGCTCAGAGATGATCACAGCTATTTAACATATCTAAGCAACCAGCCAAAGGCTATAGATATGTTAAATGACCACACCAGAGGTTAGCTGCAAGGCTGTTGCTATGCAAAACAGCTCTCAATGGCCCTGCTCCATTTGTCCCTTCCCCCAACGCACACCTGGGGAGTGGGAGTGAGGACATCCAAAAATCCCCTGGACACCTTGAGTTCTGTACCCCATTTAAAATGCCCACTTGGGGTCCCCCCTCTTGGCTGCACCCTGTAACACTAAGCCCTTTCTTCTTGACGATCCCTACCTCTCCCTCAAAACTGTAAGTAAAGTAATTCCTGCCTTTCTTCTCCCAGACCCTGACTCGGCTGCACTAATACATGACTGTGCTGAAATAACTGATGAAGTGTATTCTAACAGAATTGATTTACAGGACCATCCTTTAGAAGAAGCAGACTGGACTCTCTGTACAGATGGAAGCAGTTATATGGACGCAGAGAGGCTGGATATGCAGTTGTGACTCTTCAAGGAATAGTGGAGGCCAAGGTCTTGCCACCAGGAACCTCTGCCCAGAAGGCTGAACTGGCTGCATTGACAAGGGTGCTGGAACTGTCTCATGGAAAGAGAGTGAATGTGTGTATCAACTCAAGGTAAGCTTTTTGATTTTGCATGCACATGGTTCTGTAGGAGGGTGCAGCCAGAGGGGGCCCCAAATAGAGATTTGGAATGGGGTCCAGAACTCAAGGTGTCCAGCTGATTTTAAGATGTCCTCACCCCAACCCCCCAGGTGTGGGTTGGGGGAAGGGACAAATGGAGCAGGGCCATTGAGAGCTGTTTTGCATAGCAACAGCCTTGCAGCTACCCTCTGGCGTGGTCATTTAACATATCTATAACCTTTAACTGGTTGTGTAGATATGTTAAATAGCTGTGACCAGCTCTGAGCCAGGGGAAGGGAAGTAACTTCCCCACCAAGATGTAACTGGGGGGCAGGTCCCCCAAGTTACAGCACCTGCGTGGGAGCTCACAGAAGATTGGCTCCATGACATGGGGCCACACCTGCCCAGAAGCATGACGGCAGCCCAGTAAAGCTGGAAGGATATGAGTTCTGGCATGTGATGCCAAGTGTGGGAGGAGTCGGAAATGGGGCTGCAGAGGAAGATTGGTGCGGGGATTTAAACCCAGACGTGGCAGCCATTGGAGGGAGAACATGCAGCTGTGGCAGTGCAGGGAGGACCGCAGCCATTGAGGAGAGAACCATGAGGCTTTAGCAGAGTGGGAACTCCCGCAGCCACGTAGACACCATCCGTGATGCAGCTGCCTGCGGGCCTCTACTGCCTGGCTCCGAGCCCCAGTTGGCTCTGCAGCCGCAGCCACAAGAAGGGGGCCACCAGTAAGTGACTTGGGAGCACCAGGTCACTGCCCAGCCGCTGCAGCCACTGCCAGGCCTCCATATGCTGTGCCCGCACTCTCATCGCTTGGGCTCAGCCAACCTCACAGCCACCTGCTCTGGCCAGGACACGATGAGCTCCGCACTAGCCCTCTCAGTGCTTCTGCTGCTGCTGTAGCTCTCCCAGAAAGAGGGATCTCCCCTCTGCCCCGCAGCCATGAGAAGAATCACCATGAGGCTTTAGCTGGAGATCCTGGCAACACAACCAATGGTGCTGGGAACGAAGGAAGGCCTGCTGAGCACAAATTACTAGGAAAAACCGAGAGCTGCCTAAGCCACGGACTTCTATTTCTTTTCCTGAGATATGGTACCCCAAACTGGGCAAAGGGGGGAAGGAAGGACTGTGTGTGTTTGTTCTCAGGGACTTTGGGATTTTGACAAAGACATTAAGTCATTACTTTTAGTCTATATAACTTTAATAAATAACTCTTTCCTTTTTCACCAATCTCTAGCATGGAGAGCTATAATTCTCTGGCTTAGGGAAAGGTAAACCTAGTACAGGGGGACCCCAGGAGAAATGGGGATCAATTTGGTAGCATTGTGGGGCCCTCTTCCCTGGTGGCCAATTAGGGAGGATCATGGGAGACCACATGCGCAGTAGCTTTAAAGTAATGCAACTACTTGTATATACTCAGTAAAAGCCCACCAAAACTAGCCAGAAAGGATCCTCCCTATAAGAATAGAGTCCCTCCAGCCCATGAGGTCAATCTCTGCTTGGAGTTGGCCTGCTCCCATGTTCTCTTCTATAAACTCTGGGTGTTCGGTTCAATTCTTTGTCCCGATCACTAAGAACCTGGTTACCTGTGCCCACCTGTGACAGTTCCATCTGAGAAGACAAAAGACTGTTAACCTCCAATAAAAAAGAAATTAAGCATGTAGCCGAAGTTCTAAAGTTATTAGAGGCTGTCCAGGCACCCTTACAGGTGGCAGTCGTGCATTGCCTGGGGCATCAAAGAGAGGTAACTGAAGTGGCTAGAGAAAGCAATCTGGCTGAACAGGCAACAAAAGAGACTGCTAAAGGAATATTTATGATGCCATTAGTACTTGTTCTGGACTTGTCAAAATTTGAATATTTGACTGCAGACTTAGAAAATGTTAAGGAATGGAGTTTTAATGAAGAAGGTCCTGATAGCCAATAGAAAAGAATAAGAAAGAAGCTATACTGTTTTCCTGAACATTTAGTAGAGCCAGTCATAAAGCATTTGCATGAGGCCACACACTGTGGAAAAGACTCATCAACCACCTATGTCAACTGTGGCTCACAGGTTCTGGAATTTCTAAAGCAATAAGAAAAATAACTGTTAGATGTGTTGTATGCCAAAAGAACAACCCCAAAACAGAACCCCACCAAAAGAAATAAAGAAAGCAATATCAAGGACAGTGCCCATTTGAGGACTGGCAAATAGAATTTACCCAGATGCCAAAGCTTCGAGGGTGGAAATATTTGTTAACCTTTGTGGACACCTTTTCAGGATGGGTAGAAGCCTATCCCACTAGAACAGAGAAATCTTCAGAAGTAGTAAAAGCATTATTGAAGGAAATAATCCCTCGCTTTGGTCTCCCTGACAGCATTCAGAGCAATAATGAACCTGCTTTTGTTTCAAAAATCACACAGAAGGTTAGTAAAATCTTAGGAATTAAGTAGAGACTCCACACGGCATAGAGACCCCAGGCTGCTGGGAAAGTAAAAAAGATGAACCACACCTTGAAGAAAAATATAGCCAAAGTGTCAAGAAGCTCATCTTCATTGGGATCAAGCTTTACTTATTGCCCTGCTCAGGGTAAAGGTGGCTCCTCAAAGTGGGATTCAGTTAAGTCCCTATAAAATTGTGTACAGATAGCCATTTCAGGTCACAATTGGGGTGAAAGATATGTATGTAAATAAAAATATGAAGGTAAGAAAAAAATATGTGCAATATTTAAATCAGACCTTAGCTATAATGAATGACTTTGCCTGTATTAGGGACTTCTCTCCCATAGGTCCACTGCATTTGTTCAAATCAGGAGATAAGGTGCTGCTCAAGATTTGGAGGACAGGATCCCCAGAAAATCAACTAGAAGAAAAGTAGACTGGACCTTGGGATATACTCCTCACCACCCCCACCATGGTGAAACTGATGGAAATAAAACCTTGGACTCATCACACCAGGATAAAGAAAGTACCAGAGGAACAATGGATCGCCAAGCCTCAAGAAAACCTGAAAGTCATCTTTCGGAAACAGTGACTTATGTTCTTTTCTTTACCTACTGTTTAAAGCCTTGTTATAGACAATTTATTCCATTCAAATGGAATAAAAATATCTGAGTATATTTGGCCAAAAATGTCCTGAATATTTCTGACTTTTGTCTTGCAGGAGGAACTTGTTAAAAAAAAAGTTTCACTTCATGTCTTATAAGTGTCTGTACTCCTTTGGAAAGCCTTAGAAGTTATACTGTTTGATGATATTGAAAAGAAAATTACCTATCTGATATTTATAATTGGGACCAGTGGTAACTATAAAGGACAGGGAAATGTTTTCCTTAAAGGTCACTAATGTACCCCAGCTAGAAATTGTGCAACTTTTGCCAGCGGTGCTAAAACTCTCTTGTGTTCTCAGCAGGTGTGAAGATGAATTGCACCACCACCAGTGATGTATCTTATGCTTATGTTTCTGTTAAACTGCCAACAGGATAGTTTCTAATCTGTAAAATGTCTATTCCTATGTTCCAGCAAACAGCTCTGGGGGCTGTGCTCTCTGGAAAGACTAACGGTGTTTATGCCTCAGAAGCCCCACTTAACCCGGGTTCGATGGGATGTCTCCCTTACATCTAATTGCATCAGTAACTTACACCTTTTAGCCCTGATAAATATGTGTCCTTAATTATGTTTGTAATGTCAACCATGGTAACTTATTTAATGTAGAAATAAGCACATTAGCCTGCACTGTGGCAAAAGCTTTAAATGCCACCTTGCAAGCCATCAGTGCCATTAGTCAAGAACAAAGACAAGTCAGAAAAGCAGTTCTGGAAAATCGTGCAGCTATAAACTACCTTCTTTTAAGACATAATCATGGATGTGAGGAAGTTAAGGCACTCTGCTGTTTTAACCTAACTGGTAGTTCACAGCTTATAGAGCATAAACTAAAGCAAGTAAATGATGTGTCTACTATAAAACAGGGAGAATTCTTTTTTTTTTAAAGATTTTATTTATTTATTTTTAGAGAGGGAAGGGGGGGAGGGAGAGAGACAGACAGACAGACAGACAGACAGACATCAATGTGCGGTTGCTGGGGGTTATGGCCTGCAACCCAGGAATGTACCCTGGCTGGGAATCGAACCTGGGACACTTTAGTTCCCAGCCCGCGCTCAGTCCACTGAGCTACGCCAGCCAGGGCAGAGAATTCTTTAGTATTGACTTGTCTAAACTAACCTCCTGGCTGCCTAGTATACCTGGTCTTTAAGAGGCATTTATTGTTTTTCATCCTTGTCATTGTCTTCAATATCATAGCTTGTTGCTTACTATGTGCCTCCTTATATAGGCCTGCAATTAGGTAGATTCCTAACCACCCCCACACCAGACAGCCAAATGCTAAGTTCTGATCTCATAAAAATGAGATAGTTTAATACTAACAGTGGGGAATGATAGGGGACTCAAAACTTGGAAAATTTTAGCTTAAGGTAAATAGCCATAAGTAATGTGTATGTTAAGCTTTTTGTTTCAGAAACTACAGATAAGGCCCATCTGGCATCTGAGAAACAAAAAACGGCTGACCTTCTGGGGTGCTGGCTGGAGATACCACATGGAGACATCCATATCAGGCGACTACCCCTCCCCTTGGAATTTCAAGGCCTGTTTGTCCTCTCCCACTCCCCTTATAAAAGATCTAGCCAGGAAAGAGAAGGGAAGATGGTTTGTTAGGGTATGAACCCGCCATCTTCTTGGATCGCCAGCCATCTGAATAAAGCACCTATAAAAGATTCAATCACTGTCATCGCTTATTGGATTTGGTAGTGACAGGCAGCCCAAATGCTGATGTCTTTTCCAGTTACAGAAGAAAATCTATGGGAGCTGCTCACCAGCCACAGACTTCTTGCACAAGTGACAGCCAGGAAGAAGACTCTCCTGAGGAAAATAATTCCACATGCCATGGTCAACTCCTGGGGCTGCAGTTCCACACGGGCACAAAACAAGCATTTCTGGAGCCCTCCTTCCCTGCCATCATCACCCCAATTACAGGAAAGATCTCTCCTCATCTCAAATGAATTACCTGACCTCAGTAATAAAAACAGAGAAGTCCAGAGTCTGGGGGGAACTCAGAGCTGGGGAGGTGGATGTTGGTGGAGCAGCGAGCACAAAAGAAGGTCTGGAGGCAACATACCAAGAAGCATTTATTTGAGGTAAGAAAGAATAGTTATTTTGTTACAGGGTGCAGCCAAGAGGGAGGATCCCAAATAGGCATTTGAAATGGGGTCCAGAACTTAAGGTGTCCAGATTTTAAGAAGTCTTCACCCCTTACCCCACAGGTGTGAGTTGGGAGAAGGGGCACACAGAGCAAGAACATACAGGGCAGCTTTGCAGCTAATCCATGGCATGGTCATTTAGCATACCTATAGCCTTTGGCTAGTCACTTAGATATGCTAAATAGCTATGGCCAGGCTCAAGGCCAGGGGGATGGAAAGGGATCTCCCCCCAAGATGGGACTGGGGGACAGGTCCCCTGAGTTACAGCACCTGCATGGGAGCTGGGAGAAGATTGGCCCCATGACATGGGGTGACACCTGCCCAGACCCACGATGGCGACCAGAAAAGCTGGAGAAGACAGAAGATTGAGGGCAAGTGTGCCCAAGTGTAGGAGAACCATGTGCAGCCCTGAGAGAGAGAACCACGCGGCTCTGGCAGAATGGGGACTCCCATGGCCCTGGGAGAGAGAACCACGTGGCCTGGACAGAGTGGGGACTCTTCCAAAGCTTTGGGAGAGAGGACCACGTGCCTTTGCCAGAGTGGGGACCCCCGCAGCTTTAGAAGGGGGAACCACCACCTGGTTTTAGCAGAGATCCCAGCGACTCAGCTGAGCGTGCCGGGAACCCAGGGAGGTCTCCCATTTGAGATGGAGTACTGACTGGGAAGAACCAGAGGACTGCCTGAGCCATGGACTCCTATTTCCTTTCCTGAGATATGGTACTCTGGACTGAGCAAAGGGGGAAGGAAGGAAGGACTGTGTGTTTGTGGGTGTTTTTAGGGACTTTAGGATTTTTTGATAAAGACATTAGGTCACTACTTGAAGTTTGTATAGCATTAAATAAACATTTCCTTTCCTTTTCACAAATCTCTGGCATTGAGAGACGTCTTTCCTCGGGCAGCAGAGATAATGGACCTGGGGCCTTCTTTCAATAATAATTTATCGTCCCAGGCCCCCCCTTGTTTGTTCTGTAACAATTTGGGAAGAACTGATTCAGGCAGAGAACCAAATATTATTCTAGTTATGAGAAGTCAAGGGAGTTTTATGAGAAAAGGAAGGGAAGTAATTACATGAATAGAAAGTAGGAACTTCTATTGGTGTCAATAAGCTAAGGAAGGAATTTTTATATGTGCAAATAATCTGTTATTCTTTAGTGATAAGTGGATGGTGTCAATTATAAAGAACATCTTTAATTTTCAGTCCTGTGGTCAGGATGTCTGATTTCCTGTTAGCTTTGCAAGCATTCGTTAGAAATACAGTGTTGGTTTGGCCTGTTCCAAAGGCTCTTTTGCCCAGTTCGTGCATTGCAAATGTTCAAAGAACAAGAAATGCAAAGCCCTTCATCTGGAATGGAGGCTCTGACTCCATTTTGAAGTGACTCTGTTTACATTATTTTTCACAGTACAAAATACCAACAAGCTAGAAGACTTAATACCAAAAATATGAAATAATAATTTTTACATAATTTGTGGATATAATTATATTTTATTTAATTATATTATGTTGATTATGATGACAGTTGTCCTGATTTTTCCCCCTTTGCCCTTCTCCACCAAGCACCCCCCCCCACTCCCTCAGGCAATCCCTCCACCATTGTTCATGTCCATGGTCATGCATATAAGTTCTTTGGCTGCTCCCTTTCCTATACTGTACTTTACAACCCCATGGCTATTCTGTAACTACCTATTTGTACTTCTTACTCCCCTCCCCTCTTCACCAATTCTCCCCCTTGCCCCTCTCATCTGGCAACCTTCCAGCAACTAACTTATTTTCTCTTTCTTTTAAGAGTCTCTCTTTATCTTTAACTTTTGCCTTTTAAAAATGATGTGTCCTGGAGTGGACCTCTTTGCATCCATCACAATTGGGACTCTCTGTGATTCCTGGCCTTGCACGTCTATTTCCTTTACCGAATTAGGGAAATTTTCCTTCACCTTTTTTTTTTTTCAGATAGATTTCCAATTTCTTGCTCTTTCTCTTCTCCTTTTGGCACCATTATGAGGTGAATGTTAGATTTCATAAAGTTGTTCCGGTGGCTGTTTATACTATTCTCATTTTTCTTGGATTCCTTTTTTTGTGTTGTTCTGTGGTCATTTTTGGCTTCCTTATGTTCCAAAACATTGAGTTGATTCTTGGCTTCATCCATTCTACAGTTGTTTCCTTGAAAATTGTTCTTTATTTCAATTAGTGTATCCTTCATTTCTGAATGGATCTTTTTTGTACTGTTGTCCTCACTACGTTCCTTGAGCATCCCTATATAACTAGTGTTTTGAACTCTACATTTGATAGATTGCTTATCTCCATTTTGCTTAGTTCTTTTTCTGGAGTTTTGTTCTGTTGCTTTATTTGGGCCATGTTTCTTTGTCTTCTTATTTTGGCAACTTCCCTGTGTTTGTTTCTATGTACTAGATAGAACTCCTATGCCTCCCCAGCTTGGTAGAGTGGCCTAATATAGTAGGTGTCCACTGGCACAACTCCCCTATTACCCAAGCTGGGTACTCTAGGTGCTTCCACTGTGTGAGCTGTGCACACCCTCCTGTTTTAGTTGAGCCTTGATTGCTGTTGTTACATCCAAGGTCAGCCACTACCTGTGTTCTGTCCAGAATCACACAGCATAAGCTACAAAGTGATCTGCACATGACTGCTACTCATACTGAGCTTGGAGGTGCCCAGGCGAGGCCAAGGTGTAAACCAAGGCCAGCCTCTGCTAGCTCCTGGTTTGGGGCAACTTAATGACAGCATGGGTCTCACTGAAGCAAGATGCTTCTTGTTTGAGGTAATTTAGGGAAATCTGAAGCATGGGCCAACACAAGCCATTCCTATGGAAAAGCCACTGGAAACAGCTTTGGTGGACCTGAAAGTGGGGTGGGGCAGGGCTCATGGAATCACCAGGGTGGGGCAAACAGTGTGAGTCAGGTTGATAGAGTCTCAGACATGGCACAGACCTGTCAGCTCTGTGGCTCTGTTGGGAGAAGGCTTAGAAAAGGAGCAGTGCCCTCTGCCAGCACTTATGTTTGGGAGAAAGCTGTCCCCCAGCTCTCAGCCTGGTGTTGGATGATTCAATTCTTCCCTTCATGTCTCTGATGCCTTTCATTCTGCTGCAGCCACACTGAAGCTCAGAGGAAGTGCGTCTGTAAGTTTGTTCTTGGGCCTTTTAAGAGGATCTGCCAGGAAGTCCAGAGGTTTCTGTCTTCCACAGCCTCAATCTCTGCTCATTTTCACAGGCAGAAATTATGGTGACTTCTGTTCTTAGCACTGAAAGCTTGTGCTAGGTAGGGGTCGTGGTATAGCTGGGACCTCTGACTCTCAAGAGACTCCCAATTTTTATCCACCACCTGTGGGTATGAGACTCACCCATTCTGCATTTGCCCCTCTTACTAGTCACATTGTAGGTTCTTCTTTAATTCCATAGTTTTAGGACTTCCATTCAGCTTGATTTCTGATGTTTCCAAATGATGGCTGTTCTGTAGTTTTGTTGTAACTTTGATGTGGTTGTGCAAGGACATGTTTACCTACACCAACTTGATTGTAAGTTCTCCAGAGTGTTTGGGGGGGGGGGGGCGGGTGTTACTATTCAGTTGCACGAGTTCTTTATAGATCTTGAGTGTTAACCCTTATCAGATATATGATTTGCAAATATATTCTTCCATTCAATATGTTGGCTTTTTATTTTCTTATAGTTTTCCTTTGCAAACTCTTTTTATTTTAGTGTAGTTCCACTTGTCTATTTTTGCTTTATTAACTTTGATTTTGGTGTCAAATACAAAATCATTGTCAAGACTGACATCAGTTAGTTTACCACACATGTTTTCTACAAGAAGTTTTAAGTTTTCATGTTTTGTGTTCAATCCTTAATACATCTTGAGTTGGTTTTTGCATATTATATAAGATAATGGTCCACTTTTATTCTTTTGCATGTAGCTTTCTAATTTTCCCAACAGCATTTATTGAAGAGACCATCCATTCCCTAATATATATTCTTGGCTCCTTTGAAATAAATTAATTGTCCAAATATGCATGTTTTTTTTCTGGGCTTTTTATTTTGTTTCATTATTAAACTTTACAAATATGCCAGAGACTTAAAAGTAAAGAAGAATGATAACTTTGGAATCATAGAATGTGATAAACTTAAAATTCTATGTGTTTAGAAGTTTAGAAGCTCAATACTTCTCATCATAGATTCTTAAAATATTATAATTTTAGAAATTTATATTTCTACATAATAAAATTTTAGAACTTGGAAGCATTGAATTATATACCCTTATGCCCTACAATTTTCAAGTTTTCCAAGGCATTCTACTTCCTACTACCTGCATTCTCCCTATTGTTCATTCCACTCCAACTACTGGCCCCCTTCCTGCTGCTCCTCCAATACAGCAGACATCTTAATACTTCAGGATGTTCGTTCTGATCAAATCCTCTGCCTGGAACATTCTCTCCCAACATGCAGCTAGTTTACCCACCTATTATCTTTTCAAAAAGTCCTTCCCTGAACACAGGAGGCAATAAGAAAAAAAAAACAGAAAATGTTTACCATCCTCCTTTTCAGGAGAAAAAAAAATCCACATATGGCAGAAATGAAAGATTTACTAACTGAAATAAAGAACAACTTACAAGCAATCAACAGTGGAGACAATGAAGCCGAGAATCAACTCAATGATTTGGAACATAAAGAGGCAAAAAAAAAAAATAACCAATCAGTACAGCAAGAAGGAAAAACAATTCAACAATCAAGGATGACTTACAGCCAAGATGGAGGCATGGGTAGATACACTTTGCTTCCTCGCACAACTAAAAGAAGGACAACAACATATTCAAAAACAAGAAACAATCAGAACTACCAGATAATCAAACTATATGGAAGTCTGACAATTAAGGAGTTAAAGTAGAAACATTCATCCAACTGGTAGAATGGGTGGAGACATGCCAGGATGGAGAGGACATGGAGCAGTGAAACAGAATGACTGGGAGAAATGATGTGATGTGGACCAGGTTGTCCCACATTCACATGTGGATAAGCCAGGAGGAACAACTAGGGAAGGAGACAGACAATGCATCCCAGGGTTTTAGCATGGGAAACTAAAGCCTCAAAACCTCAGGCTGCAAAAAATCTCTGGGGGTTGTGGTGAAGGGAGAAATTCTGAGGCTCGCATGACAATTCACTGGACATATCCATGGGGACTTAGAACATACACAAGCCCAGCCACCCTGAAGTCACCACCAAAAAAAGGCCCAGTTTGCTTATGGGTAGTGAGGGAAGTGACTGAAAGTGAGGTGAGAGCCCAGCAAGCTGCAATTTTCTCTCTGACCTCTCCCCCACATACAGCACCACAACTCAGCAAAGTGGGTTGCCCCACCTTTCCAAATGCCTAAGCTCCATCCCTTATAATGTAACAGGTGCACAAAGACAAAGAAATATGACCCAAATGAAAGAACAGATCAAAACTCCAGGAAAAGAACTAAACAACAAGGAGATAGCCAACCTATCTGATGGAGAGTTTAAAACATCCTGGTACTCAGGATGCTCACAGAAATGATTGAGAATGGTTCCAAATACAACAAGTTAAGGCTATGCAAGTGAAATAAAGAAAAATAAACAGGAAACAAAGAGTAGAGGGAATAAAACTGGAACTCAAATAAACAAATTGGAGCAGAAGGAAGAAACAAACATTCAACTGGAACAGAATGAAGAAACAAGAATTCAAAAACATGAGGAGAAGCTTAGGAACCTCTGGGACAACTTTAAGGCTTAAGTCTTCCAACATCTGAATCGTAAGTGTGCCAGAAGGGAGAAGACGAAGAGCAAGAAATTGAAAAATTACTTGAAAAAACAATGAAGAAAACTTCCTTAATCCAGCACAGGAAATAGATTTCCTGGATGTCCAGGAATCTCAGAGAGTCCCAAACAAGTAGGTCCCAAGCTAAGAAACATCAAAATTAAATTCCCCAAGATTAAATATAAGGAGAGAATCTCAAAAGCAGCAAGAGAAAAGGAGAGAGTTATTTACAAAGGAGTTCCCATAAGACTGTCAACTGATTTCTCAAAAGAAATCCTGCAGGCAAGAAGGGGCTGGAAAGAAGTATTCCAAGTCATGACGGGCAAGGACCTACATCCAAGATTACTCTATCCAGGAAAGCTATCATTTAGAATGGAAGGACAGATAAAATGCTTCTCAGATAAGGTCAAGTTAAAAGAGCTCATCATCACCCAGCCCTTATTATATGAAATGCAAAAGGGACTCATCTAAGGAAAAGAAGATGATAAAAAATATGAACAGTGAAATCAAAAGAAACTCACAACGATCAATGACTGAACCTAAAAAACAAAAACAAAGTAAGCAAACAACTGGAACAGGATCAGAATCACAGAAATGGAGATCAGATGGAGGATTATCTGGGGAGGAGGAGCGGAGAGAATGGGGAAAAAGGTAGAGGGAATAAGAAGCATAATTGGTTAGGTAGAAAACAGACAGGGGGAGGTTAAGAATAGTATGGGAAATGGAGAAGCCAAAGAACTTATATGTACAGCCTACAGACATGAGCTAAGGGGAGAAATGCTGCTGGATCCAGAATACAGGGTGGATCATGATAAAGGGGCAAAAGAATTGGGGCAACTGTAATAGCATAATCAATAAAATATAGTTAAAAAATCAAAGATAGTGTAAGGAGCCTCTGGGACAACTTCAGGAGGTCCAACATTCACATTGTAGGGATGCCAGGAGAAAAGAAGGAGCAAGAAATTGGAAATCTACTTTTAAATATAATGAAGGAGAATTTCCATAATTTGGTGAAGGCAATAGAAATACAAGCCCAGGAAGCACAGAGAGTTCCGAACAAGATGGACAGAAAGAGGACCTCACAAAATCATATCACAATTAAAATGTCAAAGTTAAAGATAAAGATAAAATATTAGAAGCAGCAAGAGGAAAACAGATATGTACTTACTGCAAAAGAGTTCCCATAAGACTGTCAGCTGATTTCTGAAAAGAAACTTTGCAGGCAAGAAGTATTCAAAGTGATGAAAAGCAAGGACCTACAACCTCTATCCAGCAAAGCTATCATTTAGAACAGAAAGGCAGATGAAGTGCTTCCCAGAAAAGGTAAAGCTAAATGAGTTCATCACCACCAAGCCATTATTACATGAAACGTTAAAGGAACTTATATTTAAGAAGAATATGATGATGAAAACTATAAGCATTAAAATGGCAATAAGTGTATAACTATCAAAAATTAATCTAAAATTCAAACTAATTAAACAAGCAGAACAGAGACAGGATTATAGATATGGAGAACATTGGGACAATGGCCCATAAGGAGGGGGTCTGGGAGAATGGGGAAAATGTGAAGGGATTAACAAGTAAATTGCTAGTTACAGAACAGGCAGGGGAGTACAAACAGCAAGTGTAGGAAATGAAGTTGTCAAACAACTTATATGCATAAACCATTGACACAAACAAGGTGGGGGGATGACCAGAAGGAAAGGAGTGTGCAGGGTGGAGGTGGGTAAAGGAGAAAACTTGGAACAACTGTAATAGCATAATCAATTTTAAAAAGCACTTAAAAAATAATAAACATAATAGCCCTGACCAGCGTGTCTCAGCTGGTTGGGTGTTGTTTTGCAAAGTAATAGGTTTCCAGTTCAACCCCTAATCAGTGTGCATACCAGGGCTTCAGGTTCATTCTCAGCTGGGGCACGTGACTGGTGTTTCTCTCTCACATTTGTGTTTGTCTCTCTCTTCTTTATTCCTTCCCCAATCTAAAAAATAAAATGTTTTTTAAAAAATAAACATAAATAAATGAGGTAGTATGCTAAAATGGTAATAATTCCAGGATTGGGATTTTTAACTGAGGTAATCAAGGCTGGTCTCAAAAGGCACTGGAGCAGCAACTCATACAGGTATCTGGGAAGGGATGTTCCTGACAAAGAGATTAAAATCAGCAGAGGTATAAGGCAGGAGGCTGCCTGTAGGTTCAGAACCCCACAAGGAGACACATGTAGCTGGAGTAGAGGAGGAAGGGAGAGTGTAGGAGTAAAGAAGATGGGGTACAGAGTTAGAGGGCAAGACTGGGTGGGGCCTTTGGGGCCTCCTTGAAGATTTTGGCTTTTATCCTGAGTGAGATGGGGGTGTGTCTTTGTGAACACAAGTTGACATACTGACATATTTTAAAAGGCAAACTCTAGATGCTGCATGGAAAATATTGAAGGGGAAGATAGCAGAGACCACTTGTGTAGGTGGGGAGAAGTGAGTGGATTTGGAACCTGTTATAAAGACCTGGGGACTCCAGGTTAAGATGGAGATGTAGGTACACATGCCTCACCTCCTTGCACAACCACAATAAAAATTACAACTAAGCTACAAAACAACTGTCATCCAGAATCGTCAGAAAATCGGGCTGAATGGAAGTCTGAAAACCAAGGAATTAAATAAGTTTCATTCATCCAGATGAGTAGGAGACGTGGAGACTTGGAGAGGCACATAGATGTAAAGAGGGACACGGAGACAGAGACATGGAGTACCAGAATGGGAGGTCCTACACACATGTGTGCTGTATAAAAATTGGGAAGGATGCCTTGGGAGTGAGGGTCACAGACCCACACCAGACCACCTACACCAGGGATCCAGTGCCAAAAAGATAACTTCCCATAACTTCTTGCTGTAAGAACCAGTGGGGTTGAGACAATGGAGGAAACTGAGGGTTTCTCAGGGGTCTCCTCTTAAAGGCCCCTCAATGAACTTAGGACTTATGCAGACTCACTGTCTCTGGGCTCTAGCACCAGGGCAGCACCTGAAAGGGCACCTGTGGCATAATGGGAGAAATTGAAGTGTCTGGCATCAGGGCAAGTGCCAGGGGACAGCTTCCTCCTGGACAAAATTCCAGAGACCAGGCATCAGCATTGTCCCCTTTTTGAACCCTCCCCCACAAGGAGACACAGAATATCAACACCATATCAGAGGCTCCATCAACCTGGTTCATACTGGTTGCCCTGACCTGGCAATTACCTACAGCTCCACCCATATCCAACCAATTGGTGCACTTTTCCACACTAGGCCATGGGACTAAAACAGGGAATCAAAGCAGCTCTACTTAGTACATAGAAAAAAAGCACAGGGAAGCTACCAAAATGAGGAGACAAAGAAACATGGCTGAAATGAAAGAACAGATAAAAACTGCAGAAAAAGAACTAAACAAAATGGAGATAAGCAGTCTATCAGATGCAAAGTTAAAACACTGGTTATAAGGATGCTCAAGGAACTCAGTGAGTACTTCAACAGCATAAAAAAGACCCAGGCAGAAGTGAAGGATATACTAACTGAAATAAAGAACAATTTACAGGGAACCAACAGCAGAGTGGATGAAGCCAAGAATCAACTCATTGATTTGGAACCTAAGGAAGAAAAGGACATCTAATCAGTGCAGCAACAAAAAAAAGAATCCAAAATATAGGGAATAGCATAAGAAGCCTCTGGGACAACTTCAAACACTCCAATGTTCACATTATAGGGGTGCTAGAAAAAGAAAAGAAGCAAGAAATTTGAAACCTATTTTAAAAATAATAAAAGAGGACTTCCCTAATCTGGTGAAGGAAATAAGCATACAAGTCCAAGAAGTACAGAGAGTCTCAAACGAGATGGACACAAAGAGGACCACACCAAATCACATCATAGTTAAAATGGCAAAAGTTAAAGATAAAGAGAGAATCTTAAAAGTAGCAAGAGAAAAGCAGAGAACTACCTATAAAGGAGTTCCCATAAGACTGCTAGCTGATTTATAAAAAAATAAAAATAAAAATAAAATAACTTCGCAGGCTAGATGGGATTGGCAAGAAGTATTCAGAGTGATAAAAACAAGAACCTGCAGCCCAGTTTTCTCTACCCAGCAAAGCTATGATTTAGAATGAAGGGCAGATAAAGTGCTTCCCAGACAAGGTAAAGCTAAAGGAGCTCATCACCACCAAGCCCTTATTATATGAAATGTTAAAGGGACTTATTTAAGAAAAAGAAGATCAAAACTATGAACATAGAGATGGCAATAAATTCACAGTCATCCACAATTGAATCTAAAAAGCAAACTAAGCAAACAAGTAGAACAAAAACAGAATCATATATATGGAGATCTTTTAAAGAGGAAACCCCTCCCCCTTTAACCCCCTCCCACCTACCCTCTGGTTACTGTCAGTTTGTTCTTGATTTCACTGTCTCTGGCTATATTTTGCTAGCTTGTTTTTTGTTGTTGATCAAGAGACCCACCTCAGAACAAAAGACCTTCACAGACTGAAAGTGAGGGTTGGGGAAAAAAAAATCCAAGCAAATGGACAGGAAAAAAAACCCAGGGTAGCAATACTCATATCAGACAAAATAGACTTCAAAATAAGAGCAATAAAGATATGCAGAAAATACCTCATAATACTAAAGGGAAGAATCCATCAAGAAGACATAAACATTATAAATATATGCATAGCAGCACCCAAATACATAAGAAAAATCTTGAAGGACTTCAAGAGAGATATTGACAGCAACACAATTATACTAGGGAATTTTAACACCCCACTGTCAAAAATGAATAGGTCTTCCAAACAAAATATCAACAAAGTTAATTTTGGGAATTTAGTGATCAAGAAAAGTGATATACTACAGTTTAATGTTTTATTTCTTTGGTTAGTAAGGAGATAGCACATTTTTGTGTTTACCCATTGCATTCCTTTTTTTATGAGATGTCGATTCATGTTGTTAGCCCCTGTACACAGTCTACATTCAGAATTTTTCTCATTGATTCTATAAACCTGTCATACACTGACCCTTATTTTGTTTATTGGGAAAAGAGATTTTCATGATGTGTTTGCTTTTGAACTTGTATTTTCTTAAACAATGAAATTATTTCATATGAAGTCAAAGTCTAATTTTTCTTTGGTGATTTATCTAATTATCTCTAGTTATAGAAAGAATCTTCTCCTTTGTAAAGGCCTTATAACCCAACAATCACACTCCAAAAAAAAGTGTGCAATAATAAAAACACATATTTTATTTCAATAATGCATATAAAGACAAAGATAAGATAAGTAATCCTTCTATCCATTGTTGAGCAGAGCAGCATATGTAGTTTATCAGTACCAGGGGAGGAGTTCAACTACCTGGAGGGCAGCAGAGATCATCATTATACCAGCCATCAGGAGCAAACACTTCTGCCCACTGCATCTTGCTATCAGTGTCACCAAGGGAAAGTGATATATCAACTACACAATGTAGTTGAGCATGGGAGGAAGCAACACTTTATTTACACAGACAAAAGACAGACCAAGATCAGCTTCAATAGTGCCCATTGATCCCCTATAGACAACAGGCATCTCCTAGCAGTCACCCAAGGCAATTTGCCTATGGTTTACCTCTCTTGTGCCACATACAAGGACCCCATTCCCTTCCCATGGGGACAGTTATATCAGTGGGATTACTCAGACACCATATGATAAACATCCTTAAGCAGAATAAATGGGTATTCATTGAGTTTACAGAGCAAAAGATATTCCTATCCAAGATTATAAACCCAGCACAGGCTGCATGAGCTCTTCATCTCTTGGTAAGAAAGTGTCCAAGACTCTTATCAAGGTGGCAGACCACCCAGGTCAGGCAGGGCTGGCTGAATGGGAAACTAGACTGAAAGCTAGATGTAAACTACTGTAGGAGTTGCCACAGCAGGAGATACTCCCAGTCTCACAAGAGAGAGTTCATTGGAAAGTGGGGCTAGAGCAGAGGATGCAAGCTTCATTGTTCCCTCTCTAATCTTTCCCCCACAGACAATGCAACAATGCAGGACAGAGGGTACCCCACTAGGGTAACAACTTAAGGCCCCACCCCCTTACAACAAAACAGATACTCTGAAACAAAGAAATATGGCCCAAATGAAAGAACAGAGAAAAGCTCCAGAAAAAGACCTAAGTGACAAGGAGATAGCCAACCTTTTTGATGGAGAGTTCAAAACACTGATAATCAGGATGCTCATAGAAATGACTGAGTTTGGTCATATAATGAAAGAACAAATGAAGGATATTCAAAGTGAAATAAATGAAAATAGTCAGGGAACCAACAGTGAAGGGAAGAAAACTTGGACTCAAATCAATGATTTGAAACAAAAGGACAAAACAAACATCCAACCAGAACAGAATGAAGAAACAAGAATTCAAAAAAATGAAGAGGCTTAGGAAACTCTTGAACAACTTTAAATGCTCTAACATCAGAATCATAGGGGCGCCAGAAGGAGAAGAACAAGAGCAAGAAGTTGAAAACCTATTTGAACAAATAATGAAGGAAAAATTCCCCATTCTGGTGAAGGAAATATACTTCTAGGAAGTCCAGGAAGCTCACAGAGTCCCAAAGAAGTTGGACCCAAAGAGGAACACACCAAGGCACATCATCATTTAGTTACCTAAGATTAAAGATAAGGAGAGAATCTTAAAATCAGCAAGAGGAAAGGACAGAGTTACCTACAAAGGAGTGCCCATAAGACTATCAGATGATTTCTCAGAAGAAATCTTACAGGCAAGAAGGGGCTGGAAAGAAGTATTCCAAGTCATGAAAGGCAAGGACCTACATCCAGGATTGTTCTATCCAGCAAAGCTTTCATTTAGAATGGAAGAGCAGATAAAGTGCTTCCCAGATAAGTCAAGTTAAAGGAGTTCATCATTACCAAGCCCTTGTTATATGAAACGTTAAAGGGAATTATCTAAGAAAAAGAAGATAAAAAATACAAACAGTAAAATGACAACAAACTCACAATTATTAACAACTGAACCTAAAAAGAAAAAATAACAAAAATAAACTAAGCAAACAACTAGAACAGGAATAGAACCAAAGAAATGGAGATCACATGGGGGTTATCAACTGAGGAGTGGGATAGGGAGGGGGGAAAGTTAGAGGGAATAAGAAGCATAATTGGTAGGTACAAAATAGACAGGAGGAGGTTAAGAATAGTATAGCAAATGGAGAAGCCAAATAACTTATATGTATGACCCATGGACATGAACTAAAGGGGAGGGGCGTAATGTGGGTGGGAAGGGGTGTGCAGGGTGGAGGGGAATAAAGGGGGGAAATGGGACAACTGTAATACCAAAATCAATAAAACATATTTTAAAAAAAGAAGAAGAAACTATGGTACATTTACATACCACAGAAATAAAAAAAAAAAGGAGCTCTTACCCTTCATAACAGCATGGCTAGAACTGGAGAGCATTATGCTAAGTGAAATAAGCCAGGCAGTGAACGACAAATACCATGTGATCTCACCTATAAGTGGAACCTATTCAAATCAAACAAACGAACAAAATATAATGAGAGACAAAGAAATAAAGAACAAACTGACAGTAACCAGAAGGGAGGGGGAAGAGGGATAATGGAGGAAAGTAGTCGAAGACTCATCAAGGAACATGTATATAGGACCCATGGAAAAAGCCAAAGGTGGGTAGAATTGGAGATGGGAAGTGGGGATGGGTGGGGTGGGGTGGGATGAAGTGGGGGGGGGTGGGGAATGAAGCTAACTGTACTTGAACAACAATAAAAAAGATGGAGAAATTCAAACCTAGATGAGGAATGGTGAATGACCAAAAAGAAAGCACATTAGCTCCTACACAGGAGAAAGCAAAGAGAAAGTGGAAGCAGTATAGTGAATAATCTATAAGAAAAGAGGGAAAAGGATGAGATACCTTTGAAGATTCCTATGAGGAAGAACCTGAAATTCTAAAATGTGAAGTTGTTGTAAACCACTCTGCCTAGTTTCAGAAACTGTAACCTCTCATGGCTAACATTGAGTAAAAAGGCCTTGGAACCCTATGCCACTAAGCAGACAAAGCTTATATCCCTGACAGGGGCACTGCCTCTGCACCCTTAACTTCACCCTGCCTGGCCCCCAGTGGATGACCAGTTAGCCAATGACGGGTAAGATCCCTCAAGGGAGGGACGACCTAAGACTGGCATGTTCAGAAGGGGCCCTCCAGGAAGGACTTGGGGGGCTATAGGTAAAAAGTGTGATGGACCCTCGCCCTTTGGCTTTGGCCTAGCCTGAGTCCTCATTCTGCCTGCAAGAAGTCTGCTAACCTCTTGGCTGCCTTACTTCCTCTGCCCAACTTAAGCCTGAAACAATGCACAGGTGGGTGTGGCCATGTTCTAGAAAGGGTGGGTTCCCTGAGGCGATCAGGCCTAAGAAAGAATGCTTAAAATTCTTTGAAACCTACTTTGCTAATACCCTAATTGAAATGATAAGAGTCCAAACATAGAATGAGTTTGTTTTCCCAAAGTTTTATGGCCCTTTAGCTGTGACCCTGACTCAAATAAGTCTTCAGAGTTCTTTGAATGTTATCTATTGTTTGATCATTACTGCCTGATAATAATTCATGAGCTTTACATATAACCCTGCATTCCTATGCAAAATAAACCCAATAAAAGCCCATTGAGGAACAGGCTCCTGGCCCTTCTCCTTTGACAGATTAGCCACCTTTCCTCTCCAAGGAAATCGTATCTTGGTAGACTTATTCTCATCCTTGGCAGCCAGAGGGCCCCTGTGGGCAGAGCCCTGCCACATGAAGTGAAATCTGCCCTGAAAGTATAGGGAAGAAAAAAATCATCAGAGGTAGGTGGGATACTGAGAGAATTATTTCAAGCCACAGAGACTAAATCTGTCAAGATCCTAACAAGAATATGTCAATAACTATGAAAAACAAAACAATGGCCTACAGACTGGAAATGTTTAATATACATACCAATTTTCAGGAAAGGACAGGCCAAGGAGTACAGTAACTGTAGGACCATTGCTCTAATTTCTCACACAAGTAAAGCAATGTTCAAGGTGATGCAACAAAGGCTTTTACCTGAGATGGAGCAAGAAATGCCAGATGTTCAAGCTGGACTCAGAAAAGGAAGAAGCACTCAAGAACTAATTACAGACATTTGTTGGACACTAGAGTGTTCCAAAGAATTTCAAAAAAATAGTCTATGTTTTATAGATTAATAAAGCCTTTGTGTGCATCATGAAAAGTGATGAGTTGGGTGTGCCTCAAAGAAATGGGTGTGCCTCAGCCCTATTGTCCTGTTGCATAACCTGTATTGTAGATAGGAGGCAGACAGAATATGGAGAGATAGAATGGTTTCCTCTAGGCAAAAGTGTCAGACAAAGTGTATTTTTTCTCCCTGTTTATTTAATCTGAACACAGAACTGATATACCATATGAAAAACGGAGCTGGACTCAGAGAAAGGAGAAGTGAAAATTGATAGAAGAAATATCAGGTACTTAAAATATTGCCCTGGCTGGTGTAGCTCACTGCATTGAGCATGGGCTTCAAACCAAAGGGTTGCCAGTTTGATTCTCAGTCAGAGCACAGGCCTTGGTTGCTGGCCAGATCCCCAGTATGGGGTGCATGAGAAGCAACCACACATTGATATTTCTTTCCCTCTCTCTCCTCCTCTTCCCCTCTCTCTAAAAATAAACAAATAAAATCCTTTAAAAAAAGGAAAAAAGATATTAAGATGATGTATTTTACTGGCAGAAAGTAGCAATGATCTGAAATGACTGCTAATGAAAGTGAAGAAGAAAGTTTCAAAGCAGGACTACAGTTGAACATCAAGAAAAAAAAATCATGACCACAGAAGAAGCACACAACTTTAATATAGACAATGAACACATTTAAACTGTTAACAATTTTGCTTACCTTGGCTCAGTCATGCATTCAAATGGAGACCACTCAAGATATCCAGAGAAGGCTGAAGCTCAAAAGCACAGGAATGGGAGAATTAGGGAGAGATCACTAAGAGCAAAGATGTGTCATTAGAGGAGGATCCAAGATGGACGCATAGGTGGTCACACTGTACCTCCTCGGGCAACCAAAACTAAGGACAACAAGAATTTACAAACAAAAAACAACCAGAACAGAGAGAAATGAACCCAATGGAAATCTGAATACCATATATCCAGTCTGGTAAGGAGGGGAGGAATCAGAAGCCTATGGAGAGGGGTTGAGGGGTACTGTCAGGAAAAATCGGTGGCTGGCAGACGCACGTGCGCAGGCGCAGACCACAGCTGATGGAGCAGTGGCAAACCCTGGGTGCGGGAGGCAACCAGCAGACCCAGTGAGGCGCACAAGGCAGCTGGCTGTCTGCAGCTGCACATTCACACACAGAACTTAGAGAAAACAGGCAGCACGACACTGACCGCGCATCCCAGGGATCCAGCTCCGGGAAACAAAGCCTGAAGGCACCGATTAAAAACACCCGTGGAAGTTGAGGCTGGGAGATTCTATCAGCCTCACAGGAGGCTCCTTGGAGAAACCCGCAGAGTCCGAAAGAGTGCACAGGCCCACCCACCCAGGAGCCAGCACCAGAGGGCACAAATTTGCTTGAGGGAAGGGACAAGGGGGATTGGAGTCCTAGTGAGAGCTGAGCTGGAACCATTGTTCCCTCTTGGACCCCGCCCCCACATAAACGTCACAACTCAGCGACTGAAGTACCCCGCCCTGGAGAACACCTAAGGCTCCACCCCTCATACATAACAGGCGTGACCAGACCACAGAAAAAAATTTAATTTAATTTAAAAGATGTCTCAAACAGAGTTAAAAGCCCCAGAGCCAATTTTGTTAAGCGACCAAGAAATAGCCAACCTATCAGATGCACAGTTCAAAGCACTGGTGATCAGGAAGCTCACGGAATTGGTTGATTTTGGGCACAAATTAGATGAAAAAATGAAGGTTACCATAAAAGAGATGAAGGAAAATGCACAGGGAACCAATAGTGATGGGAAGGAAACTGGGACTCAAAACAATAGAGTGGACCAGAAGGAAGAAAAAAACAACCAAACAAGAAAGAATGGAGAAATAAGAATTCAAAAAAATGAGGAGAAGCTTAGGAACCTCTAGGACACCTTTAAACGTTCCAATATCCAAATCATAGGGGTACCAGAAGGGGAAGAGGAAACACAACAAGTGGAAAAGTTATTTGACAAATAATAAAGGAGAACTTCCCCAATCTGCCAAGGGAAATAGACTTCCAGGAAGCTCAGAGAGTCCCAAAGAGGTTGGATCCAAGGAGGAACACACCAAGGCATATCATAATTACATTACCCAAGGTAAAAATGAAGGATTGAATTCTAGAAGCAGCAAGAGATAAGGAGACAGTTACCGACAAAGGAGTTCCCATCAGAATGTCAGCTGATTTCTCAAAAGAGACCTTGCAGGCAAGATCTCTGGAAAGCAGTATTCCAAGTCATGAAAGGCAAGGACCTACATTCAAGAATACTCTATCCAGCAAAGCTTTCATTTAGAATGGAAGGGGAAATAAAGTGCTTCTCAGATAGGCCAAATTAAAGGAGTTCATCATCACCAAGCCCTTATCATATGAAATGTTGAAGGGACTTATCTAAGAAAAAGAAGATAAAAAATATGAACAGTAAAAAAAGACATCAAACACACAGTTAGTAACAAGCACACCTAAAACAAAAGCAAACTAAGCAACAAAGAGAACAGGAGTGGAACCACAGAAATGGAGATCACACGGAGGATTAGCAACAGGGAAGTGGGAGGAGGAGAGAGGGGGAAAAGATATAGAGAATAAGTAGCATAGACAATAGGTAGAAAATAGGGGGAGGGCAGGAATGGTGTGGGAAATGTAGAAGCAAAAGAACTTATGACACGTGGACATGAACTAAAGCAGGGGAATGAGGGTGGGAGGGAGTGGGCAGGGGGGAGGGGAGTGAAGGGGAGAATGGGACAACTGTAATAGCATAATTAATAAAATATATTTTGAAAACTAAAAATAAAATAAAAACTTTAAAAAAAGATGTATCATTAAAAACCAAAATTAAGATCATACACACCCTCATATTCTCAATTACTATGTATGGATATGAAAGTCAGACAGTGAAGAAAGTTGTGAGAAAAAAATTGCTCCCTTTGAAATAATGTGTCAGAGGAGACCCCTACAGCTTCCCTGCATCACCAGAAAAACAAACAAATGGATCCTGGAACAAATTAAGCCTGAAATGTTGCTGCAGGCCAAAATGACAAAACTGAAGTTGTTCTACCTCAGGCACATCATGAGAAGGCAGGGCTCTTTGGAAAAGATGATAAAGGCGAGAAAAATAGAGGCATCAGGAAAAGACGATGACCAAATATGGGGATAAATTGATTCCACAAAAGACACCACAGGCATGAGTCTACAGCAGTTGAGCAGGGCTGCTGAGGACAGGATGCTGTGAACATCACTCATTCACAGGGTCTCCAGGAGTCAGAGCCAACTCAATAGTACATAACACACACACATTATTGTTCGGTTTTTAAATGCTTAATCTTTCCAGAAACAAAGAAACAAATCTTTCCATTTGTTATGGCAATTTGTTATTGCCATAACAAATTACCACAAACTGGGTCAAAAATATATTCTCTCACAACTCTGCAGGCCAGAAGTCCTAAATCAAGTCATCAGAGCTGGACTCTCTCCCAAGGCCACCATTCAAGTCCCTATACTTATCATACACACAAATGAGTGTATAAAATGTATATGAATTGCTTCAAGAAAAGAAAATGAACACTTACCACTTAGCCTAAGAAATAAAACATTATGAATACTGGAGAGGCCCACTCTGTCCATCCCTTTCTAGTTATATCCCCTGTCTCCCCCAGAAACAATTCCCCTTCTGAATTTTTTATCATTCTCTTGCTTTTCTTCATAATTTTACCAAATATAAATCATCCTTAAACAATACATTGTTATATTACCTTAGTTTTGCCTGTTTCTAATCTTTAGATGAATGGAATCACACCATATGTATGCTTCTGTGATTTGGGGTTTTTCCACTCAATATTACGTATCTGCAATTACCCATGTTGATGCATGTGGCTATAATTCATTTTGATTCATGGATGAATATGTCATGTGAATGAATCCAGTTTATGAAAACATTACAGTCTATTTACCCATTCTATTGTTAATGGACAGTTGGGGTTGTTTCATGATATTTTTATGTCTCTTGGTGTAAGCTTGAAAGAATATCTTTAAGGTATACACATTTAGAAGGGATATTGTTGATTCAAGTTAGCTCAGTAAAGACAAGCTTTTCCAACCATATCACATAATTTATAGTTTCTACCATCAGTGGAAAAAGTTCTACACCCTCTCTATCAGTTGCTATTATCATTAACTTCTAGATTTTGCTGATTCGGAGGGTATCAGAATGATGTCTCAATTTGATTATAATTTGCATTTCCCTGATTACTAATGAAGTTAAATATTTTCACATGCTATTGGTCATTTATATTTTCTGTGAAATGATTATTTGTGTTTTTGCCCTATTTAACCCTGATTTGTCTTTTTTCTTAGTGATTTTTTCAAGGGAATGTTATTTTTTTACTGTTGTTCAAGTACAGTTGTCTCCATTTCCCCCCTCACCACTCCTTCACACACCCCTGGCCCACCTCTCACCCTCCATCTTACCCCCTTTGTCTTTCTCCATGTGTCATTTAAGCATGTTACTATTGATTCTTAAGAGTCTTATAATTAGATTTTTAATATTTAACTCTATGCTATCCAGGAGCTCTTTCTCTCTCAGCCCCTGACTTCTTTCTACCCATCTCCTTGGGATCAACAGAAAAGACATAAAGACAGAGAGAGATAAAATGACCTTCCTAATCCTCAAATTACAGGGAGTACACTTGCATTTTTATAAGATGCCGAGGTCTCCAATCTCTGACTTTCCTTAAAACCAACGCTCACCCAGAGTTGAAATATGGCTCAGAAATTGTATTTATTTTTGAGTATGGTATAAGTTGGTGATTGAGTTTCATTTTTTTGCATGTAGCTGTCCAGATCTCCCAATGCCATTGGTGAAGTGGCTATTTTTACTCCATTTTATGCTTCTGCCTCCTTTGTCAAATATTAATTGACCACAGATATTTGGGTTTATTTCTGGGATCTCTGTTCTCTTCCACTGGTCAATGTGTCTGTTCGTCTGTTCATATGCCTGTACCAGGCTGTTTTGATTTTAGTGGCCTTGTAATACAGTTTGATATTAGGTATTGTTATCCCTCCTGCTTTGTTCTTCCTTCTCAAAATTGCTGCAGCTATTCAGGGTCATTTATAATTCCATATAAATTTTTGAAATGTTTGTTCCATATCTGTGAAATATGCCATTGGTACTTTAATAGATATTGTACAGGAGACCATTCTGTGTGGCATGGGCCCAGACAGGACTCATGCACATGGAGAGGTTCCCCCATGGGGAATCAGGCCTGCATTGTACCCAGAGTGCTATGAGACTTGCTTTTGATAACACTCCCTCACCCTGAAATGAGGCAGCAAACGTTTACTGCATATCTTTAAAGTAACTTCCTAAAATCCATGCTATACCTTCCAAGGATGAGTGTAACCAGTTCAACCACTTTTTCCTTTGCATTTGCAAATATCCTTCTTCTGTGATGAGATTAGTGGCATCCTCTCCTTTGTTTTCTGTAAAAGGTAACCACCTAAAGTGAGCCTGTGCATAGTAAATGAGGGCCATCAGGTAATGTGCCCAGAAAAGCAATAAAAGCTTGTCAAGGCAAGGGCAGAGGCTTTTTCTCCTTTTGAGGGAGAAGCTGCGCCATCCCTTTTCCTCCTCAGGACTTGGTAGACCATGTGAATTTGTCTTGTCTCATCCATAATGCTGTAGACCCCACAAGCTGGGATCCACATCAGTATTGTATTGAATCTATAAATTGAGTAAATATAAGACGTGATACCATAAAAGTCCAAGAGGAAAGCATTGGCAGGAAAATCTCAGATACTCCATGCAGCAGTATTTTCACCAGTATGTCCCTTAAAGGAAGGGACATGAAGGAAAGAATAGATAAATGGGACCTCATCAAAATAAGAAGCTTCTACATGGCTAAAGAAAACAGCATTACAATGAAAAGAGGACCAACTGTATGGAAAATATATGTGCCAATGACGCCTCAAACAAGGACTTAATCTCCAAAATATATAAAGAATTCACATGACTCCACTCCAGGAAGACAAACAACCCAATTAAAAATGGGGAAAGAAGCCCTGGCTGGTGTAGCTCAGTGGATTGAGTGTGGGCTGGGAACCAAAGTGTCCCAGGTTCGATTCCCAGCCAGGGTACATGACTGGGTTGCAGGCCATAACCCCCAGCAACCACACATTGATGTTTCTCTCCCTCTCTCTCTCTATCTCCCTCACTTCCCTCTCTAAAAATAAATAAATAATTTTTTTTTAATGGGGAAAGGACTTGAACAGACACTTATCCAAGGAGGACATACAGAGGGCCCAGGGACATATGAAAAGATGCTCAGCATCACTAGCCATCAGAGAGATGAAAATTAAAACCACAATGAGATACCACTTCACACTAGTCAGAATGGCCATCATAAATAAATCAACAAACAACAAGTGTTGGAGAGGATGTGGAGAAAAGGGAACCCTAGTGCACTGTTGGTGGGAATGCAGACTGGTGCAGCCACTGTGGAAAACAGCATAGAATTTCTCAGAAAACTAGAAATGGAAATGCCTTTGACTCAGTAATTCCACTGCTAGGATTATATCCTAAGAGCTCTGAAACACCAGTTTACAAGAACCTATGCACCCCAATGTTAATAACAGCACAATTTACAATAGCCAAGTGCTGGAAGCAACCTAGGTGCCCATCAGTAAATGAATGGATCAAAAAAACGATGGTACATTCACACAATGGAATACCACACAGCAGAAAGAAGGAGCTCCTACCCTTTGTGACAGCATAGATGGAAGTGGAGAGCATTATGCTAAGTGAAATAAGCCAGGCAGTGAAAGACAAATAGCATATGCTCTCACCTTTAAGTGGAAACTAATCAACAAAACAAACATACAAGCAAAATGTAACCAGAGACATGGAAATTAAGAACAATCTGACAGTAACCAGAGGGGAGGTGGAGAGATAATGAGGGAAAGGGGGGAGGGTTTTCAGTAACAACTATAAAGGGCACATGGACAAACCCAAAGGGGGTGTGGAATCAGGGGAGGGAGGTGGAGATGGCTGGGGTTGGGGGGAGTGGTTGGGGGTAAATGCAGATAACTGTACTTGAACAATAATAAAATGATTTTTTAAAAGAGGAGGAAAGAAATTGTTGAAATTCTCAAATGTAGACAAAGTACAAAAGATACCAGAAATGATGTCAAACTCCTTATAGTAGATCCTGAAGCCATGCTTGGTAAGATCATTCTCAGAAATGAATTCTTCAGTTTATATAAGGATTAAAGTTAAGTGAATGTGTTGTTAGCAAATTGAGATTTATATGAACTGATTTCATTCAAACCAGTCTGTTCTTCTTCCTCTTAATATTTCCAACACCTTGCCTTGTAGGCCACAGTATTATGTAGTGATTAAGTGATTTAGCTTTGTAAACAAACTTAGATTTCAGTCTTGGTTCTACAGCTTCCTAGTTGGTGACCTCATTTTGAAACTTTAGATAATAGCATATCTACAGAGTTGTTAGGAAAATTAAGCAAGGTGGTGCATGTACACAACTCAGCATAGTAGTTGGCAGATGACATTCAATAAATCATTAACTACAGTAATAAATATAGCCATTTTATTAGCTGGCTATTTATTTTTTTCCTGCTTCCATTCTCCCTTCCCAAGTAGGAAGTAGGTTCCTGGGAAGAATGTCTTTGGCCTAAATTCCTGGACACATTCAGAATGTAAACTATAGGGTAGAGACTGGATAGTCTTGTTGACTCCTATATCCTCAGTGCTTAGAACTGTGCCTCATACACAGTAGATGTTCTGTTCGCCTTTGCTTAGTAAATGAACCACTTATCCAAGTTTCTCTTTATTTTCCAATCTTACTCAGAATAAGCTCTCCTTTCAACATCACAGCTTTCCCTAACCCTCTCTCTAATTAAGGTTACTCATTCAGCCATTAAAAATGGGCCTCAGGGTCAGAAGTTAGGGTCAGTACCTCTTGCTCCTCAATATCACTTTGACATCCTTGAGTATAGACATAGTAGGTACTTTTAAAACCTTGTCAGCTAAATTCCAACCTTAGGGTCATGCCAGGGTCAGTTGCCATCAACTATTTTTCTCTCTTGAATATGGTCATATTTCCTATATCTTCATTTTCCTAGAAATTTTGGATTTTATCCTGAATATTACAAGTGACACCTCATAGAGACTCTGGATTTTGTTATATTCTTTTGAAGAATATTGATTTTTGTTTTGTTTTGTTTTGTTTTGTTTTGTTTTGTTTCAGGGAGCAGTTAACTTGATTAAGCTCAAATACTCAACTCTGAAATCTCATTTCAGTTCTTTTGGCCTTATGTGGCACCGTGGAGTTTTCTAGCATATTGGTAGTTCAATTATCAGTATAAAGGACACATAGACAAAGCCACAGGGCAATAGGATCAAGGGGGAAATGTGGGCATGGATGGGGTAAGAGGGATGGTGGAGGGAAATGGAGAAAACTGTACCTGAGCAACAATAAATAAATAAATAAATAATAAATAAATAAATAAATAAATAAATAAATCGAAACTAATAAAAGAAAAAGAAATTTGGACAGAGTTTATACATAGAATTTAGGGCTCCCAACACCCCAACCCCCCAACCCCAGCTCTCTCAATTTTGAGATTCTACCACCACTACCAGCAGGTGCTATAATCACTCTGAATTCTGTCCCCTGGTTCTTCAAGTCACAAAACCACAAAGTTTTCACTTGGGTTTTAGCCATCTCCAAGGCACTGTCCAAGGCCTACCTTTAAGCCAAAAGCTATAATAAGCAGGAAATTCCATTCTTCCAACCCCCTTAGTATCTACCTGCTTTTGTTCATTCATCAGTAATTTCAGGGTATTGGTTCTTAAAAAATATTTTATTCTAAGTTTATGGCTGTTATTTTTAGGATACTTGATCAATGGAGTTACTCAATCATTACCAAATCAGAAACTCCTCAGACCACTTCCAGAGTATGACTCATCCGCCCTCATACAAAAATCCTTTCTCCTTCAAGTCTGTCTCCTTCATTCCTGATATCTACCAAACTTCCTCTGTCCAGCCCCAAGCCCTGCCATTTTCATGGGAAAGAAGCACTTCAGTAGTCATGGACATGAGTTGTCCAAACAATTAGAAAGTACCTTGACTTTCTTGTCTTCTTTAGCCCTCTCCTTCACTCCATTTGAGCCAAGACTCCAACAGTCTCACCATAATCCTAATAACCCTGCAGTCTCAAAGACAAACATTTCACTCTGACCACAATTCTTTAATCCCTTGTTCTCCCAGCTCATTCGCCACCTCATTGCCAGTGGCCTGGGCAGTAGCATTGGTTACGCAGGTCATCAGTTGATGTTCCAAGAAATGAAGAAATGGTAGAAGGTCAACGTTGCCTCCAATTAAGAGAATTTAAAAAAAATTTCAGAATCTTTTGTGTCAGGCTTATAGCGAAGCTTTTAAAGAACAAGAGAATGTCAGGGACAGTTTCCTTATATTCCATGAAGAAAAAAGGGAGGGCTTGGCAGTCCATAGTATGGGTGAAGGGCATGAAATTCAGAGTCACACAAGGACATGTCAGACTCTACCCTTGACTGTACAACCTAAAGCAAATTATTTCCCACTCTTTGGCCATTACTTAACTCAACTGCAAGTGGGAATGATAAAACCAACCTCATAGACTTGTTGTGAAGAGTTTAATAGGACTATACTCATAAAAACTTCACACAGTTACGTAATATGCTCAATGAATGACATCAGTGGCAGTATTATTTACATTTAAAACAAGAAAGCTCACCAAGATCCTGACTTGGAAATGTTTTGGAACTGGTTAGAGAGGGTAGTTTCATAACACCATGAATTTTCTAAAGGTAACTGAACAGTAATTGCTTTAAAATGCTTACTTTTATGTTACGTGAATTTTCCATAAAAAAGATTCTCATTTGGAAGAGGGTCATAAGTTTCAGGCACACTTCTGAGCATGAGCCAAGTTTTTCCTGAGAGTTTTGAGTCAGGCTGGAGAGTAGAGGATAGAATGTTGATTGGTGAGGTTGGTGGAGGGGGCAGGATGTAGCTGTCAAATATGTTTGTTCTGTTTCCTCCATCTCCCATGTCCAAGACTTGGCTTGTGGCTCTCTGTGCCTAGACTTCCCTCTTTTCCCCTACTTGGTGAACTCCTCCCACAAGACCCAATTCAAATAACACCCCTTCTAAAAGGTCTTCCCAATCCTCAACCCAAAGTAGTATATTATCACTAATAATTACTAATTAATACTAATAATATCCTTGAAGACTTTAATTTATTCAGGTCTGCTCTTCCACTAAGAAGTCCCTAAGAACAAGAACTGTGCCTAGTTCACCATGTCCAAAGCTGAGGTCATTATGTGCCTCAAACCTGCTCCTGATCTGTGTCTCCAAAACAGTAAATGACATTTCCATCTATCCTCCACATTGGATCCCACCCTCTCCCCCTTGCCTCCACACAGCCAACATACAACCAAGTAAAAATTCATTTTTCCTTCTACATCATTCTCCAACTCACTGGGTCCTCCCCCATCCTCATGGCCTCATCTCCTCTCTTACCTATAGCCTCCACTTCCTCATCTCTCAGCTTATAGCCTCAGCTTCTCCAAAAATCTAATAAACCTTTCTGAATCACAAATCTGATCATTTTTTCCTCTGCTTAAAACCCTTCTGTGGCTTCCTACTGCTTCTAGACAGAATGCAAACACCCCACCAAGTTGCATAAGGCTCCATAGGGTTTGACTTCTGCTGATGGCTCCAGTTTCAAGGGTGAACAGGGCCCCAGATCTCTACTCTAAGAGCTCTCAACCCTACTCTTTGAGGCTCTTACATATTGCCTGCAACTCTCCCTCACAACACTGTCTATCCTTCCATTGAAAATCCTTGTTGGCCCTTTAGAGGCTTACCCTGAACCTACAAGGTTGACCAGGTGCCATTTCTGGACTTTTACAGTTCCCTGGGTCCCCCTTCCTGGCCCTTACCCATCTCTTTGTGTCCCACTATTCTGCCTTGATTTCTCTGCTAAGGTGCCCCACCCAATCCCTGAGCCTTCTACCTGTGCCTTCCCTTCCCACCTTGAGCCTGCTGCCTATGCCCCTGATCCTTGCACTGACCCTTTTGTCTGTGCTCCATTATCCCAAGCTGACCTCTCTGCCTGTGCCTTCTCATTCCAGGACTATACATTCTGAGCTGTCACTGCCTTGTGACTGGTCTGTCTCCCCTCTAGAGTGAAAGCTGCATAAGGTCAGGGCCCAGGACTGTCTTGGTCACCCCTATGTCCTCAACATCACCTATCACAGGCTGACAAAAGTAAAGGGTTCAGTGAAAACTGGGAATGACTCTTAAATTTGTTGAATGGCTTATGAGTTGGGTGGGGGTGGGTGAAGATACCATGGGAGGGAGAATTTTCTGAGAGGATATTTAAATTGATCCAATGGGAGTGACCTACCTCAGAATGCTCTTAAGACATACCTGTGTTATGGAGGCTCCTTCTACTTAGTGTGACCCTTGAAAACTGTGGGAGGTAAATACTCTGAAACATAAGGACCTTCTTGTTTTTAAGAACCTACCCAAAGTTTGGTTGGCTTAGGACAGCCCTCCCTGTGTGGATCAGAGTTCAAGTACTTGCTGAGCATTTATTGTGTTCTGTCAGATCTCAGACAGAGACTTTCTGAATGTCAGCTGTATCTCCCATAATATGGGCACAAGCACAGTTCCTGTTTCACAGGTTTGTGAGCATCAAGGGGTTCGAGTGGGTAATGATTTGTTCATAGAGCTGACACAGATTACATGCTTATTAACTAATTGCTATTGTTATTATTATCATTCATGGTATAGTATAAGGTTTTCCTTCCTTTCATCCCAGCTCTGAAGGCTCAATCTCTAGCAAGGTGAACAGAGAGCCCACCAGTTTTTCTTCCTCTCCTATCCACCTTCCTTTCCTCCAGCCCTCTGCCGACCATTCTTAGCTAGACCCCTACTGCTAGCCCCACCCAGGCCACCCCTCTTCACCTGTTTTCTCCTCCCACTAGCCCTGGGTATTTGGTCAGGGACAGTGGCAGCTCTAGCTCAGCGGGGCAGGAAGCTCATGGTGTAGTTTGGTGGGATGGTGGCAAAGCCCACATGTTTGGGGGACACATCAATATCTTGGGGTGACTGCTGGAACTTAAAGTAGAAGTTCTGCATGATGGTGGTAAGGAAGAGGAAGAGCTCCATTCTAGCCAGGCCTTCTCCAAAACAGTACCGCTTTCCTGAAAAGACAAGTGGGAGGAGGTGAGGCCCACTCCTCTCCCAATTCCTGATGTATTCTCCTGGGGAGAAGGGGATGTTCTGTCGAGGCCTGAGAGACCTTCACAGAAGCCCCTAACATCCCTCAGCCTCAGTGTCCCTTGAATGCGGGATGGGGGTGAGTCATATCAAGATGTAGCAATGGGAATTTACATGACCCTTCCTCTGAAACACACTAATATGGCCACTGTGCTGCTATCTCCTTCTTAGGACTCTGAAGAATTTCAGTGACCTTGGGTAAGTCTCTGAGTCACTGTGGGCCTTGACTTTCCTCATCTCTGAAATGGGTACAATCATCCCTTTCTTTCTGCCTGGGCTTAGGTACTTGGTATTTATGAGGTTTGCAGTTGGTTGGCTACAGGGTAGATCATAAGAGGGACTTCCAAGCTGAGGAAGATACTAGGCTACACCTCAGAGAGGGGAACTGGGATGAAGGGGCCCCTGTTGGTGTGACTGGTGGCTTGGCATCACACAGTGGACTCTTACCGATGGAGAAGGGCACAAACGCATCATTCTTCTTAAACTGCCCCTTCTCATCTAGGAAGTGCTGGGGGTTGAAATCAAGAGGGTTGGAGAAAAACTTGGGGTCCTTCAGCACAGAGCCCAGCATTGGAAACACTTCGGTGCCCTGGTGGGGAGGTGGAAGGGGATTTGATAAGTGGGAGGGGGAATGTGTGTGCTGAGAGTTCATGGAGTTAGAGGGGGTATTTGTGTACTGTAGGTGAGGAGAAATGGGAGGCAGGGTATTCAGGGTCTTTCCTGAGGTAGGAGCTTTGGAGGACATGACTTTTATGTCCCTGTGACCAAAAGTTCAGGGATCCTGGGGTCTCTGTCTCCTGGGGCAGGGGATTTGGGGGTCATGGGGTCATGTCTCTCAAGACAGGATATTTGGGGGCCATGAGAGTCTTGTCCCAGAGGCAGGCAAGCCTGGGGAGTGAAGTTAATGTCGCCTGAGAAATGGAATTTGGGGGACATGGACTTCATATGTACCTAAGACCTAAGGCAACAGGTCTTAGGTACACATGGGATTCAGTTGTCTCTAAGTGGAAAAGTTGAAGGGACATGTGCTTGAGGAAGTCTGCAGTTGAGGGAGTCAGACAGGCACTGGAAAGCTTGTAAGGAGAGTGGGGTGTTGGGTCAGAAGGATCAGGTTTGAGGTCCATGTAAACTGGGTAAGGCCAGCACCTTGGGGAGCAGGAAGTTTCGAAACTTGGTGTCCTTGGTGACTCTATGGGGCAGGCCCATGGGGAGCACATCTCCGAATCTTTGGATCTCGTGGATTACTGCCTCTGTGTAGGGCATCTTGGCTCGGTCTTTGAACTTGGGCTGACGGTTCTTGCCAATCACCTGGTCAATCTCTTCATGGACCTTGGCTGGGGGATAGGGGAGAATATGTTTAGGTACCTAGGGTTCTCTGGGCAGGATGATAATCCAAATCTGTACAACTGGATATATGACATGTATGACTTCATGTGTGACATGGAGAAAGCATTCAAAACAGGTTGTACAGAGACATTGTTGGCACTGGGTCCTGATGACCTGGTTTTGCCAGAATTATGGGGGAAGCTATGAGGGAGGAGACTTGGGGATTGGTAGGCTCAGCACAGGAGCAATTAACTAATAAGTTCAGATTGTTTTAGCTGAATATCATGACCTAGTGTTTGTTTACCAGGATGTGTTTGAGGGCCCAGGGGTTTGAGAGGTGAGGATGCACAGTGGGCTCAGAGGAATTTTCAGAATCTGTGGCCTCCATTTCCTTGTGTCCTCCAGCTTTACCTGCCACATCTGGGTGCTTCATGAGCAAGAGGAAGCCATATCGCAGAGTTGTGCTGACCGTCTCGGTGCCAGCAAAGAAAAGGTTAAGTGTGGTCATCACCAGGTTCTTCAAGTAGAACTCTGTGTTGGGGTTCTTCTGTTCCTGCAGAGAGGGGAAGCTTCAGGCCTAGCCCACTCCCCTGATGCTCTCAGATTCCAAAGGTTGTAAGAATGGCCCCAGTTGTGCCAGGCCTTTTTCCAGGCTACTGGTTCTGCCTCAAATGCTCTTCTCACACTCTTTGCCCAGCTGACTATCTGTCCTTTAGCTACCAGCTTAGTTGCCACTTTTTAATTGTAGAAATATTTAGAAAGGGAGGGGTAGAGACAGACAGTGAATGAGAAAGAGAGGTAGAGAGACCATGATAGATTGCCTCAGAGAGAGTTGAAGAGATATTTTCTGAAACACAGACACTTTTCAGCAGCTGTACAGTATTCCCTCCCCCAAAACCTTGCAGCTTACTATGGAGAATCCACTCCCTGATCCTTTCTTCTTGAACTTCAGACTCCATAAAGCCCCGTCTCCTTTCTTCACAGAAAGGGGACTGACATCCAGCTGGGAGTGGGGACCTTCAGGTGTCACATAGTAAAGCCAGGTCACCTGTCCATACAGGTTACCTGACAACTAGGGGATGAAAGGTAAGAGCATGGTGGCCAAAAGCACCGGCCTTAGAGTTTGAGAGGCCAGGGTTTGAGCTAGGTTCCACTGCTTCCTCACTGTGTGACCTCAGGCATGGCACTTATACTCTCTGGGTCTCAGTTTCCTCATTCCTAAAACCAAGATCATACTAGATCCTCTACAAGAACTGGCACAACTGTTAAATAGGTGAAAACCATAAAGTTATTAAAATAGTGCCTGTTGCATGACAGTGTTATAGATGTGCTTGTGCTTATGATTTGCACATGCAATTCCAGCCCATAGGTAAGGGCTCAGTAGAGAGAACAGTGATGGTTAACTCATTGGAGTTGTGACGATTATTATGATGTAGTGGGAAAAATAAATGGGCTTCTTTCCCTCCCAACCCCCTGTGTGACTTCTCTCTCACCACTGACTGCTGACATGTACCTCCTGCATGCGGATGAGGAAGGAGTCAATAAAGTCCCGTGGGGTGTTGGGATCCAGCGTGCGTTGGTTCTGCTCCACCTTCTTGGCTATAAAGTCCTCCAGACCCTGAAGTGCCTTAAATGCCTGTTGCTGTGGCCCTGGCAGGTGTTTCATCACTGAGTGGAACATTTCATATAGCTGAGGGTGGGACATGGAGACGAGAAGGTAAGGGAAGGACACGAGTTGACGGACATCATCAAATAGGAGCAGGACTTGTCTCAGGGCAAGGGAGGCACTGGTTTAAAGGCACCTGTCCTGATGTTTAGGCATTTAGATGGGGCTTGATGGAGTAGATATCTTAATTTTCATGTGAGTTAAGTGTGAAGTCCCTTGTCCTAGAATTTAGGTAAATTGTGTTGGGATCCATATCCAGAATTCTTCCCTCCTTCCCTCTCTCTTTTTCTCCTTCCTTCCCTCCTTCTGTCCTTTCTTTGCTCCCACCCTCCCTCCCTTCCTTCCCGTTTCTGTAGGGAAAGTATAGCTGAGATATCGAGGTATCAGAGAGCAGGTTTAGGGTACCTCTCCTGGGTTGACTTGTGCAAGGGAGAAGATTGGTTTTGAGGGGATGGTGTCCATAGGAGGATAGGATTTGGGGCACCTGAGTCCATGTGGGAGAGTAGATGGTTAGTTGTGGTAGGGTCCACATTGAGCCAGGGCAGGACCATTCACCTGCCCCATAGACGTAGCTGTGAACTGGAAGCTTTCCAGCATCATGTGCAGCAGTGACAGGAACTCTTTGTCCTCATAGTCAAAGCGGTCCCCAAACACAATGGAGCTGATGACATTGGAGACAGTTCGGCTCAGGAAGAAGGTGGGGTCTATGAGGGCGCCTGTGAAGAGGTGTGGGGTCAGTAAGTGAAAAGAGATTTGGGAGAGTGAAAACTTAGTGATGTGATACCACCAGTCTGTGAATTCCAGGAACACCTTCCTCCAACCCAGTTCCCTTCCCAGGTCAGAAAGAACCTGTCTCAGTAGGGTGTTTTCCTCCTCAGTACCCTGGGGTCTCCAGCTCACCACGTGTGGCCTGAAGGGCCTCAAGGAGGAAGCCTGCCTCCTCCTGGATTCGCTCTTCAATGCCCCGCTTGCCCACTCCGAAGTCCCGCAGCGTGGTGATGGAGAAATGCCGGAGCTGCTTGGCCCGCTCCCCGTTGCTGAAAGCCACGCCTGAGGAGGCAGGGTAGGAGTGGGGACTGGGCTTAAAGGGGGGCAGGGCCTGAAAGTGTTGGGGCTGGGGGAAAGAGAGAGAGAGAGAGAGAGAGAGAGAGAGAGAGAGAGAGAGAGAGAGAGAGAATGACACACGGAGAAATACAAAAAGAGAGACCAAGTTGTACGGAAATGATAAGGAAAGGTGAAAGATGGGTGCCCAGAGAACTAGTGAGATTCAGAGACACGCACATGAAGAGAGGGAGATAGTGGAGGGAAGGAGGGAAAGTGAGATATCTGGAGATCTGGGAGGTGGAAGTAAAAATTGAGAAGGATCCTAAAACTGAGGTAGAGAACGGTGAAAAAATATATAGGGAGAAACAGAGAAAGTGTGGAGAAAAGAGAGTATTACCAAGAAATGGAGGTATGAGGAACTTGAAAGAGAAATAGTGTGAGCTTCTAAGACAAAGGAAAGAGAGGCAGGGGGATGGAGAGAGAAACAAGGAGAAGCACAAAAAATGAGAAGGAGAATAAGATAAAAAGAAACATGGAGATAATGGGACCAGGCCTCCAAAGCAAAAATCCCAAGAGCTTCTAAGACATACAGAGAGGAGAGAAGTTTAATGAGAGAGAACTGGGAGATGGGGCAGAGAGAAGCAGGGAGATGCAGACACACTAAGACAAGTTGGAGGTATCACAGGGATAAACAGGGATGGAGACAGAGATGGAGAGGAAGGGTTCTGACGTAGCCCTGAGTGGGTGGGTCAGTTGGCAGAAGAATTCTGAGGAAACTAAAGCCACTAAGTCTGCTTGACCACATTCCCCCACAGAGGATTCCCCTCACCGTAGCCTTTGCATATCCATTCGAAGGTGGCCTGCTCGCCTCGCCCACTGAATTTCTCTGCCTGGTCCACCAGAGCCTCCTTCACTGCCTCCTGGCCACACAGAACTACCACCACCCGTGGGCCCAGGTGGACTGTGAACACTGGACCATAGCGCTCCCTGATCTGAAGGAGGGGGCAGAAGTGGTGAGTGTGTGAAGCCTCAAGTCTGAACTGGCTCTGTACCCAGCCCTCACAGAATGGCATAAATTTTGCCCAGGTTCTGACAGTCAGGGGCCTGGACATACCAAGATCTGGTCTTTCCTGGCTAGAACCCTGACACTAAACCTTCAGAACGTCCCCTTCCTAAGAGTTCAGTCCACCCTTTCCAATCCCCTGCTACCAAGTCCCAGCCAGCCTGCAGAGGCCCCCAGCCCCACCCTACCACCCATCTCCCTGCCTCCTGACACCTTCATGAGAGAGTTGTACATCTGTGCTGTGTTCAGCTGCAGGTAGTTCCCGATGAAAGGCAATGCGGGTGGGCCAGGAGGGAGCTTTCCCCAGCACTTCCTTTGCTGCCAGACAGACATCAAGACCATTGTAGTGAGGCAGGCCAGCAAAGCCACCAGGAGCAGCCCTGAGGGCAGCATGGTGGTACTGAGAATGACAGTGAGATGGTGATGGCTGGGATGGTTTGCCTTTATACCTCCTGGGACAGAAAGGTTGATTTTGGTTCTGATTATGTAACTGTCTCATATCACCTCCCAATTACAATCCCTCCTGGACTCCCAGCCTAGCTTGGGATGCAGCCAGCAGCTTATGAGGCAATTAATGAGATTTACAGGAATTGGGCCAAAGGCTGAATTTGTGGCTCCTTGTGAGGGGCCTGCCCATGGCTGTTGACTTGGGGGGACAATAGACACATTGCAGAATGGAGTGTTCTGAAGTTTTTGTATGTGTGAGCCCCTAAGCTTGTGATTTTGGGTCTCAGAGTGAGAAGGGACCTAAAGTTGTGGATTTTGGGATCTGGAGAAGAGGAACCAAAGATTTAAGGGTATTGGAATGAGAAAATATGTGCTGTGGATTTGGGGGTGCTTCTCTGAGGGGTGATGTAGGTTTAAACATGTGAGAATGAGAGAAACAGACAGAGAAACAACTTCAGATACTGAGATCTGTACTTCTGAGAGTGGACTGCTGAACAGGAGCTTAATACATGTATTTCTCTGCTGCTGCTCCTGCTGCTGCCCATGCCTCTGCTGCTGCAAATTTCTGATCCCCATGGTTATAAGGAAAAACATTCACTGCACTCCTTGGTACAGTTAAGGTATTAATTCAAAGTGGTAGTTTCATTTTGAACATTCTGCCATAACATGGCATGGACAGCCACTGAAGCAGCAGGAGTATATATGGGTCCTGGTGAGTAGTCTGCTCCTAGGAGTACAGACCTCGGCATGCTAAATGAAGTTGCTTTGTCTCCACCACCCTCTGAGTTTCCTAAAGAAGGACCTTTCATGAGGGGCCACCCTATGGGTCCATATATTATACAGCACAGGATCTTTCCTCCGAGTGCTCCACAGATGAGGGGTCAAAGTCTGTTTGGACACAGAACTGATGGTCACAGGCTAGTCTTTGCCCTGAGCCCAGTGTGAGTCACAGCTTCATTCTAAGAAACACAAATAGGTCCAGGGCAAGACAAATGACCCCAGGTGACATTGAGGAGGCCCCAAACCCTATAGCCCTGTCCCTAAATGCTAATTAACTAGTAGAACTTTCAGCTCGGGCCAGCCAAATCTATAACAGAAGTTCAATAGGACCCAACAATGCAACACAAAGCAGCATAGCTCTGATTAACATTGGCTTCCCTGGTGGGGGAGCCCGAGCCTGTATTCCAATGTAGTTAGCAAGATTTAGATTACCTGGGCAAGGATGAAAACTTCAGTTGATCCAGGCACCAGTCCGGCACCTAGAATACCAAATCCCAGCCAGGCAAGGATGAGAAAAAGGGCAATTCCCTTCTCGGAACTTACAACACCACATCAACCACCAGTAGTCCCTGGGACAGTCTATAAAAGGGTCATGATGAAATCCAGCATGTGGTTTGTTTATTCACCTCTGGCTCACTAATCTGAGCAGCAGAGTCAAGGGATGGAAGCAGAGTGGGGGAGCTGATGAGCCAAGAGAAAAGTTAGGCCAGAGAAACAGGGTATTTGAAACATGGTGATTCAGAAAAAGCTGGATAAGCAGATCCCTCTCCACAGCACCTTGAGTGAGGACTCCCACGTGTATTCATGCATGTTCATGGAGCAGTTGACAAGCCACCAGTATCTATTATAGATGTGATGGCTGAATGGGACCACCGGCCCATTCAGAAAAAGATATCAGGAGAATTTGGGGAAAGGATAAACCAAAGAGAAACAAAACAGGCAGATGCAAGCAACCACAGTCTCTGAGGTGTGACTGAAAGACAGAGGAAGGGACTAAGCATGGACCAGAGATGTCCTAAGCACAGTCAAATGGAGGATTATGGATACAGCCACTGGGGCTACCGTCGAGGGACACGTGAAGTGAGCTCAGCCAAAGGCCGATTCTGGAAGAGGATGGAAAAATTAGCAGAGGTCTCCCGGAGAGAACTGGGTAAGGAATACTCATGTTATGGGTTAAATTGTGTTCCCCAAGAGCTCACACAGGGAAGCCCTAACCTCCAGTGCCTCACAATGTAGGCTTATTTGTTAATAGGGTCATTACAGTTGCAATTAGTTAAAACAAGGTCATACAGGAGCAGGGTAGGTCCCTAACCCAATATGTCTGATGTCCTTACAAAAAGGAGAAATTTGCAGAAGTCACACACATACATAGATAATGACACATGAAGATGGAGGAAAAGATCAAGCTGATGTTTGTATACACCAGGATTGCCAGCAAACCACCAGAAGCTTGAACTGTGACCTGTAGCTGCCAGAACTGAGACCGCACATTTCTCTTGTTTGAGCCACTTAGCTGTACTTAGTTCCAGCAGCCCTAGCAAACTAGTACACCTAGCACAATGCCAGGAAGCAATAACTCAGTAGGAGGCCCCCAGACTTCCCTCCCTCATCATCCCCCTGGGGCTGATGCAAAAAGGCCTGGGAGCCACTGATGGTGATGATGAAAGAGAGTGAATCACCTGAAACTGCTGTGTGTCTGACCCTTGTACTTGACTACTAATTTAATTCAGTTTGATCAGAAGCATACTCTGCAGGATTTTAGTCCTAATTTATTGAGATTCGTTTTACAAACTGGTGTATGGTCTGTCTCGGTGAATAAACCTAAATTTTTTTATGTGATTATAGTTTATGGTGCTTATGGTCTTTACTGACCTTTTGTCTAGTTGTTCGTTCATTTACTAAAACATGGATGTTAAAATCTCCAGCTATAATCATGGCATTGTCTCTTTCTCACTTCATTTCCATCCATTTTTTCTCATGTATTTTCAGGTGGCATTGTTAGGCACATACACACTTATGATTATTAAGTCTTCCTGATAACTTGCCCTGTTTACTGTTATAAAAGGTTCCTCTTTACACTTGCCCATACTCTTTGCTTTTATTCTGTCGACATAGCCATTCCAGTTTTCTCGTGCTTACTATTTGTATGGTGTATAACTTTCCATCCATTCACTGTCAAGCCTCTTGAATCTTCATATTTGGGGAGTCCCTTGTAGACAGCATACAGCAGGGACTGCTTCTTAATACTTTCTGACCATCTTTGACTCTATTATGAGTGTTTAGGCCATTAACATTTAATGCAATTATTGATTCATCTGTATGTAGAGTTCCTAATTAAATACTTGGTTCTGTTTGAACCTCTTATGAATTGCTCTTCTCCCTCACTTGCTTTCTTTTGGTGATTTAAAGTTTTATACACATAAAACTTAAATGCATAAAATGACATTTTAATTTGTCAGCTGCATTTTAGCTATACACCTCTTTTCTTTTTTTTTTTTTAATGGTTCTCTTGAGATTACAAAAACAGCTTTAACTTGTTCCAACTTACTTGGAGTTAATGTCACACTGGTTCTGGATTCATAAAGTATTTCTTTCAGCATGTTAAAGATGACCTTTCACTGTGCTGGCCTCTATGTTTTCTAATGAGAAAGACAGAGACATTCAAATCATAATGAACTCTATCATTTTTAATTAATTAATTTATTTATTGATAGATAAAGGGGAAGGGAGCAAGAAAAAGAGGGAGAGAAATATCAATGTGTGAGAGATATATCAACTGGTTGCTTGTTGCATGCCTCTAGCCAAGACCTGGCCTGTAACCCAGGTATGTGCCCTGTCTGGGAATCGAACTGACAAACTTTTGGTTCCCAGGCCAGTGCTCATTCCACTGAGCCACACCAGCCAGGGCATAAACTCTATCTTTAATATGTCATTTTTCTCCTCTGGCTGCTTTCAGGATTTTTCTTTCTCTTTGTTTTTCTGAAGGTTGACCATAAGGTGCCACATGTTAGCTCTTTATCTTGTTTGGTGTGTGCTAAGCTTCTGCTATCCATAAATGTGTGTCTTTCAAACAATTAGGGGAAAACTTAGGCTCTCATTTCTTCAAATATTATCTCTCCTTTTTCTCTGTCCTCTGCCTCTGAGATTTCCATTACGTATGGTAGTATGCTTGATGGTGTTCTGCAGTTCTCTGAGGCTCTGTCCCCTTTTTAAAAAATATATTTTATTGATTTTGCTATTACAGTTGTTCCATTTCCCCCTTTTCACTCCCCTCTGTCCTGCCCACCCTCTCCCACCCACATTCTCCTTCTTTAGTTCATGTCCATGGGTGGTACATAGAAGTTCTTTGGCTTCTGCATTTCCTATACTATTCTTAACCTCCCCCTATTTTTCCACCTACCACTTATGCTACTTATTCTCTGTACCTTTTCCCCTTCTCTCCTCCTCCCACTCCCCTATTGCAAATCCTCCATGTGATCTCCATTTCTGTGATTCTGTTCCTGTTCTAGATGTTTGCTTAGTTTGCTATTGTTTTTGTTTTAGGTGTGGTTGTTAATAATTGTAAGTTTGCTGTCATTTTACTATACATGTTTTTTATCTTCTTTTTCTTATATAAGTCCCTTTAACATTTTATAAAATAAGGGCTTGGTGATGATGAACTCCTTGAACTTGACCCTATCTGAGAAGCACTTTATCTGCCCTTCCATTCTAAATGAAAGCTTTGCTGGATAGAGCAATCTGGAATGTAGGTCCTTGCCTTTCATGATTTGGAATACTTCTTTCCAGCCCCTTCTTGCCTGTAAGGTCTCTTTTGAGAACTCAGCTGACAGTCTGATGGGAACTCCTTTGTAGGTAACTGTCTCCTTATCTCTTGCTGCTTCTAGGATTCTCTCCTTCATTTTCACCTTGGCTAATGTAATTATGATGTGCCTTGGTGTGTTCCTCCTTGGATCCAACTTCTTTGGGACTGTCTGAGCTTCCTAGACTTCCTGGAAGTCTATTTCCTTTGCCAGATTGTGGAAGTTCTCCTTTATTATTTGTTCAAATAACTTTTCCAGTTGTTGCTTTTTTTCTTCCCCTTCTGGTACTCCTATAATTCGGATGTTGGAATGTTTACAGATGTCCTGGAGGTTCCTAAGCCTCTCCTCATTTTTTTGAATTCTTGTTGCTTCATTCTTTTCTGTCTGGTTGTTTCTTTCTTCCTTCTGGTTCACTCAATTGATCTGAGTCTCAGCTTTCTTCCCATCACTATTGGTTCCCTGTGCATTTTCCTTCATTTCACTTAGTGTAATCTTCATTTTTTCATCTAATTTGCAACCAAAGTCAACCAATTCTGTGAGCATCCTGATCACCAGTGCTGTGAACTGTGCATTTGATAGGTTGCCTATGTCTTTGTTGCTTAGTTGTATTTTTTCTGAGGCTTTGATCTATTCCTCCATTTGAGCCATTTTTTTGTCTTGACATGCGTGTTACCTAGTGAGGGGCAGAGCCTTAGGTGTTCACCAAGGTGGGGCAACCCACATGGCTGCTTGGTGATGCTGTTTGTGGGGCAGGGGTCAGAGAGGGAACAATGGCACTTGCTCCACTCTCTGTCGGATTTCAGTCCCTTCCTCCGGTTCCTCCAAGCAAAATGGGCCCTTCTGGTGCTGATTCCTATGTGGGTGGGCTTGTGTACATTCTAGGACCCTGTGGATCTCTCCAACGAACTCTCCTGTGTGGCTGGGAGTCTCTCCCAGCACCTCAACCCTCACAGGTGTTTTCAATCTTGTTTTGAGGCTTTGTTTCCCTGTGCTGGGGGCCCTGGGTTGCACAGTCTGTCTTGCTCCCCAGTTTTGCCTGGTTTGTCTGTGCATAAATGTGGGTCACCTGGTCTACCAGCTGCCTTGCACATCACACCCTGCTTCACAATTGCTGCATTGCTGTGTATGCCCACTGCCACCCCACACCCAGGGTTCTGCCAGCCACCACCTGCATGCCACGATTTGCCCGTTGCCATCTTGTGCAACTGGGCTCTGTCAACTGCTGCCTTGTTGACAGAGCACCCGGGGTCTGCAAGCCACCATTTTTTTTTGCCAGGACCCCTCTTCCCTGGCCTGCCCGACTCTACTCCTCCTACTGGAGAGCTACAGACCACTTTGGGGGAGTACCACCCTGTCCCTGCACAGGTGATCCTGCATGGAGGGTGGACGTTGGTGTTAAATGGTCATAGCCAATCCTTGCAGCTTAGTGGACTGGAGAAATCTCTCACATTGATCGTTAATAGTAACCAAGGCTCAACTACGAGAGGAGGGTGTACTAAGCCTACTAAGGGTACATGTCAAATATCCAGCTTGGGCGATAGGGGAAGCTGTGCCACTGGACCCTACAGGACACTTACTTCATTAGGTCACACTACCAAGACATGGAATCTAAGTAGGTCTACCTCATACATAGAAAAAAATGTAGGGAGGCTGCCAAAACAGGGATACAACAAAACATGGCTCAAATGAAAGAGCAGATAAAAACCCCAGAAAAAGTACTAAACAAAATGGAGATAAGCAATCTATCAGATGCAGAGATCAAAACACTGGTTATAAAGATGTTCAAGAAACTCAGTGGGTACTTGAACAGCATAAAAAAAAAAAAGACCCAGTAAGAAATGAAGGACTTACTCACTGAAATAAAGAGCAATTTATAGGCAATCAACAGTGGAGATGATGAAGCCGAGAATAAACTCAATGATGTGGAACATAAGGAGGAAAAAAAACAACCAATCAGTACAGCAAGAAGGAAAAACAATTCAAAAATCAAGGCTGACTTCCAGCCAAGATGCAGGCATAGGTAGATACACTTTGCTTCCTCACAGAACCAAAAGAAGGACAACATATTAAAAAACAAGAAACAATCAGAACTGCCAGATAATCAAACTATATGGAAGTCTGACAACTAAGGAGTTAAATAGAAACATTCATTCAACTGGTAGGAGGGGTGGAGACAGGCAATCAGGATGGAGAGGGCATGGGGCAATGCAACAGACCAGCCATGAGAGATGGTGGCTGGTAGACTGGGGTGTCCCATATTCACATGTGGATAAGCCAGGAGGAACAACTGGGGAGTGAGACAGACAACACAACCTAGGGTTCCAGCATGGGAAATTAAAGCCTCAAAACTTAAGGCTGCAAAAATTTTGTGTGGGTTGTGGTGGAGAGAGGAACTCCCAGTATTACAGGAGAGTTCATTGGAGATATCCATGGTGACCTAGAGTGTACACAAGTCCAACCATCCTGGAATCAGCACAAAAAGTCCTAGTTTGCTTGTGGGTAGTGAAGGCAGTGACTGAAAGTGAAGTGAGAGTCAAGGAAGCTGCAATTTTCTCTCGGACCCTTCCCCCACATACAGCACCACAACGCAGCAAAGTGGGTTGCCCCGCCCTTCCAAATGCCTAAGCTCCACCCCTTACAATGTAACAGGTGCACAGAGACAAAGAAATATGGCCCAAATGAAAGAACAGATCAAAACTCCAGGAAAAGAACTAAACAACAAAGAGATAGCCAACCTATCTGATGGAGAGTTCAAAATACTGGTAATCAGGATGCTCACAGAAATGATTGAGTATGGTTGCAAAATAGAAGAAGTTAAGGCTATGCAAGTGAAATAAAGAAAAATATACAGGACACACTTCCGGCCAAGATCGAGGCATAGGTAGATACACTGTGCCTCCTTGCACAACCAAGATAGGGACAACAACAATTTAGAAACAGAATAACAACCAGAACTGACAGATAATCGAACTGTATGGAAGTCAGACAACCAATGAGTTAAAATAGACCCATTCATCCAGACCGGTAAGAGGGGAGGAGTCAGGCAACCTGGAGGAGAGGTGTGGTGGCATAAAGAGTGGTGGGACCAGGTGCATAAGGCATCCAGGGCACACAAGACTGAACTGGGAAGACCCTGGGCATGTGGTGGCAAGCAGCAGGCCCAGCAAGGTGGCAATTGTGAAGCAAGGCACTGCATGCAATCCAGAGTTCCAGCACTGGGAAATAGAGCCTCTGGGCACTGATTGAAAATACCTATGGGGATTGAGGCCCTGAGAGACTCCCAGCCTCACAGGAGAGTTCATTGGAGAGACCCACGGGGTTCTATAATGTGCACAAGCCCACCCACATGGGAATTAGCACCAGAAAGGCCTAGTTTGCTTGGGGGAAGCAGTGGAAGGGACTGAAGTCTGACGGAGAGAGGAGCAAGCGCCATTGTTCCCTTTTGGACCCCGCCCCCACATACAACGTCAGAACACAGCGACTGGGTTGCCCCGCCTTGGTGAACACCTAAGGTTCCCCCGCTCATAGGTAACAGGCGAGACAAAACAAAACAAAAAAAAATGGCCCAAACGGAAGAACAGATCAAAGCTTCACAGCAAATGCAACAAAGTGACTAAGAGATAGCCAACCTATCAGATGCACAGTTCAGAGCACTGGTGATTAGGATGCTCACAGAGTTGGTTGAATTTGGTCGCAAATTAGATGAAAAAATGAAGGCTACACTAAGTGAAATGAAGGAAAATGAAGAGGGAACCAACATTGATGGGAAGGAAACTGGGACTCATATCAACAGTGTCGACCAGAAGGAAGAAACAACTAAACAGAAAAGAATGAAGCAACAAGAATTCAAAAAAATGAGGAGAGGCTTAGGAACCTCCAGGACATCTGTAAATATTCCAACATCTGAATTATACAGGTACCAGAAGGGGAAGAGGAAGAGCAACAACTGGAGAAGTTATTTGAACAAATAATAAAGGAGAACTTTCACAATCTGGCAAAGGAAATAGACTTCCAGGAAGTCTAGGAAGCTCAGACAGTCCCAAAGAAGTTGGATCCAAGGAGGAACACACCAAGGCACATCATAATTACATTAGCCAAGGTGAAAATGAAGGAGAGAATCCTAGAAGCAGCAAGAGATAAGGAGACAGTTACCTACAAAGGAGTTCCCATCAGACTGTCAACTGAGTTCTCAAAAGAGACCTTACAGGCAAGAAGGGGCTGGAAAGAAGTATTCCAAATCATGGAAGGCAAGGACCTACATTCCAGATTGCTCTATCTAGCAAAGCTTTCATTTAGAATGGAAGGGCAGATAAAGTGCTTCTCAGATAAGGTCAAGTTCAAGGAGTTCATCATTACCAAGCCCTTATTTTATAAAATGTTAAAGGGTCTTATATAAGAAAAAGAAGATAAAAAACATGTATAGTAAAATGACAGCAAAATAACAATTATTACTAACCACATGTAAAATAAAAACAAAAACAAACTAAGCAAACAACTAGAACAGGAACAGAACCACAGAAATAGAGGTCATATGGAAGGTGAGGAACAGGAACGTGGGAGGAGGAGAGGGGGAAAAAGGTATGGAGAATAAGTAGCATATTTGGTAGGTAAAAAATAGACGGGGTGGACAAGAACAGTATGGGAAATGTAGAAGCTAAAGGACTTATGACACATGGACATGAACTAAAGGGGGAGAATGTGGATGAGAGAGGGTGTGCAGGGTGAAGGGGAATGAAGGGGGAGTAATGAGACAATTGTAATAGCATAATCAATAAAATATATTTTTTTAAAAAGAAAAATATACACGAAACAAACAGTGTAGGGAAGAAAATTGGGACTCAAATCACCAATTTGGACTAGAAGGAAGAAACAAACATTCAGCTGGAACGGAATGAAGAAACAAGAATTCAAAAACATGAGGAGAAGCTTAGGAACCTCTGGGGAAACTTTAAACCTTCCAACATCTGAATCATAGGGGTGCCAGAAGGAGAAGAGGAAGAGCAAAAAATTGAAAACTTATTTGAAAAAAACAGTTGAGAACTTTCTCAATCTGGCAATGGAAATAAACTACCAGGATGTCCAGGAATCTCAAGGAGTCCCAGATAAGTAAGTCTCAAGCTAAGAAACATCAAAATTAAATTTCCCAAGATTAAAGATAAGGAGAGAATCTTAAAATCAGGAAGAGGAAAGGAGAGAGTTACCTGCAAAGGAGTGCCCATAAGACTATCAGCTGATTTCTCAAAAGAAATCTTGCAGGCAAGAAGGGGCTGGATGAAATATTCAAAGTCATGAAAGGCAAGGACCTACATCCAAGACTACTCTATCCAGCAAAGCCATCATTTAGAATGGAAGGGCAGATAAAGTGCTTCCCAGATAAGGTCAAGTTAAAGGAGTTCATTATCATCAAACCATTATTACAGTAAATGTTCAAGGGAATTATCTAAGAAATAGAAGAAGATAAAAAAACTATGAACAGTAAAATGACAAACTCACAACTATCAATAGCTGAACCTAAAATAAAGAAAAAACACAAAACAAAAACTAAGCAAACAACTAGGACAGGAACAGAATCAGAGAAATGGAGATCACATGGAGGGTTTTCAGTGGGGAGGGGGACAAGAAAGATAATTGGTAGGGTTAAAATGGATTGGGAGAGATTAAGGATGGTATAGGAAATAGAATTCAATGAACTTTTATGTACAACCCATGGACACTAACTAAGGGGGGAATGCTGGAAGATTGGGGAGTGCAGGGTGGAGGAATAAGAGGGGAAAAATTGGGAAAACTATAATAGTATAATCAATAAAATATACTAAAAATAAGAAAGTGTCCAAGAAACATTCTAATGTGGCTAAGCAGGGTTTGAAAGACTGTACACACAAGACAACCTTTTCCAACATCCATCTATTGGGGACTTGTATGTCATACAATGAGATGCTATGTAACCAATAAAAAATCAAAATTGAAATTTAGATACATAGAATTACACAATGACTTCTGGTGAAATATTTGTGTTATAAAACTACCTTCTGGAAATATTTGGACAAACATGATAGAAGACTATGTTTCTTACCAGGCCCTAAGTAAATTGATACTTTTGCTTAAATAAGAGAAAAGTTCAGAACTTGAGAAAGACATTACTAGAAATATTTTAATGAAGTCTCTTTCATTTTCTACTTAATATAAAGTCAAGTAAAATTGGATGTTAGCTGCACAATTTTCTTTATTCTTTTTTAAAGAAGATTTTATTTATTTACTTTTAGACAGAGGGGAAGGGTGGGAGAAAGAGAGGGAGAGAAACATCAATGTGTGGTTGCCTGTCTTGTGTCCCCTACTAGGTACCTGGCCTAGTAGGCATGTGTCCTGACCAGGAATTGAACCCCTGACTCTTTGGTTTGCAGGCTGGTGCTCAGTCCACTGAGCTACATGAGCCAGGGTGTAAGTGCACACTTTTCTTAGTTTTCTGCTTCTGGGTTTTCCTCCCTTGGCTTCAAGTATCTGAGCATTGGAGGGGGGCTCCCAATGTAAGAGGAGTATGCAAAACAGGCTCCTGTTTAAGGAGGGATGATGAGCACTCCACTGCTCACAAGGGGTGATCTATCAAGACTCTGTTTTTAAGCACTGAAGTAAGTGACTTTAATGACACCTAATTACAAAATTTCTTGTCCTATTTTGGCTGAAGGAGGAGCATAGTAGTATAGACACTCTGGAAAAGAGTTTGTTAGATTCTTATAAAGCAAAACATACACTTATGAAATGACCCAGCAACCCCCCTCTTAAGTATTTACACAAGATAAATGAAAACTTGCGTTCACACAAAAGCCTGTATGATGCCCTGGATGGTGTGGCTCAGTTGGTTGGAGTGTGCTTGGTCCTGTAACCAAAAGGTTGCAGGTTCAACTGTTGTCAGGACACATACCTAGTTTGCAGGTTGAACCCCAGGTCCTGGCGCGTGGGATCCCGTCTGCTTGTGTACAGGAGGCAACCAGTCAATGCTCATCTCTTGCATCAATGGTTCTCTCTCTCCATTCCTCTCCCTCTACAAGCAATGAAGAAAAAACCCCCAAGTCCTCTGGTATGGATTTTTAAAAAGTAAATAAAAAGCCTGTATGCTAATGTTTAAAGCAACTTTATTTTTAGTTGCCAAAAACTAAGTCCAACCCAACTGTCCTTCAGTTGGTGAATGGACTTTATTTTTTCTTTTTTTTTTTAATTGTTACTCAATTACAGTTATCCCCATTTCCCCTCCATTACTCTCCCCTGCCCTACCCACACCCCACCTCCCACATTCAATCCACTCCCTGCCCCATTGTCTTTCCCATGGGTCCTTTATACATGTTCCTCCCCTTCCCCTTCTTTCACCCATTATCCCACTCACCCTTCACCTCTGGTGACTGTTTGTTCTTTATTTTCACATCTCTGCTTTTATTTTGCTCATTTGTTTGTTTTGCTGATTAGCTTCCACTTGTAGATGAGATCATATGGTATTTGTCTTTCACCACCTGGCTTATTTCACTGAGCATAATACTCTCTCCAGTTCCATCCATGCTGTAGCAAAGGGTAGGAGTTATTTTTTTTCTGCTGTAAGTATTCTATTGTGTAAATGTACCACAGTTTTTTGACCCATTCATTTACTGATGGGCACTTAGGCTTTTTCCAGCACTTGGCTATTGTAAATAGCACTGCTATGAATATTGGGGTGCATAGCAGTGTTTGAATTGGTGTTTCAGGATTTTTAGGGTATAATCCCAGCAGTGGATTTTCTGAATCAAAAGGCAGCTTCATTTTTAGTTTTCTGAGGAAATTTCATACTGTTTTCCACAGTGGCTGCACTAGTTTGCATTCCCACTAACAGCACACTAGGATTTCCTTTTCTCCACAGTCTCACCAGCACTTGTTGTTTGTTGATTTGTTTATGATGGCCATCCTCACTGATGTAAAGTGGTATCTCATTGTGGTTTTAATTTGTATCTCTCTGATGCCTAGTGATGCTGAGCATCTTTTCATGTCTCTGGGTTCTTTGTATGCCCTCCTTGGAGAAGAGTCTGTTCAGGACCTTTGCCCATTTTTGAACTGGATTGTTTGTCTTCCTAGTGTGGAGTCCTGTGAGTTCTTTATATATTTTGTAGATCAAACTCTTGTTTGAGTTGGGTGAATGGAGTTTAGTATGTACATATAATAGAATACTACTCAGCAATAAAAAAGAAATTAAGTACTGATACATTTTATGAAATGGATCCAGCATGCCATGTGAAAAAAATCCAGACTGAAAAGCTTCACACTATATGCTTCCATTATATAAAATTACAGAAAAGAAAAAAATAATAGGAGCCGAAAATGGATGTGTGGTACCCAGGATTAGGAGTAAGAAGAGAATTGGACCACAGAGGGTGTGGAAGGTAGAATTTTAGGGTGTGATATAACTGTTCTGTATCTTGATTGTAATCATAATTACATCACTTTATGCATTTGCCAAAATTCATAAAACTGTATGTGAAAAAAATGGATTTTAATGTATGTAAATTAAAAAATAAATTTTAAATTACATATGCAGCATGCATTATTTTTCTATTGAACAATAGCTGCTCTAGAAGAACTATAACAGAGAAGCCAATATGTATCGTGTTTTCTCAAGACACAGCAATATATAAAAATTTCATAGTACATCATGCTCTTATTTCCTCCCTTTTTCATAAGTTATATAAGTTAAATATGGGCAAAGGAATGGTTCAGGCTTATAGTAGATTGCCCTAAGAATATTACTTTAAGTTTTATGAAACATGTATTCTTTAAGATAAAGAAAAATATCAGAGTGCATGTATTCACCAAGACACCAAAACTGCATGTTTATATTTTCCAATGTACGTAAAGCTGTACTCATTCATTCATTAATTCATTCATTCATCCATTATTTACTGTGTATTCATTCTGTTTGAGGCACTGAGGATTTGGGAGTGAATGAGATACATTCCAGTAAGAGGATCAGGAGACAAATTAATGCAAATTAACATATAAACAGGACATCTGGTCAAGGTGGAGGCATAGGTAGATACACTTTGCCTCCTGTCACAACCAAAAGAAGGACAACACAAATTTAAAAACAAAAAATAACCAGAACTGCTAGAAAATCAAACTCTATGGAATCCAACAACCAAAGAGTTAAAGAAGAAATATTCATTGAGATTGGTAGATGGGGCAGAGATAGGCAGCCAGTGTGGAGAGGACACACAGCAAGGCAGCAGCTGGAGGACCAGGAGGGCAAGGAGGCAGTTTGTGGATAGGTTCAGGCAAGGTGGTAGCTGGCAGACAGGGAGGTTCCATATTTGTGTGCAGATAAACCAGGAGGGACAACTGGAGAGTGAGACAGACAGTACAACTCAGGAATCCAGCATGGGGAAAAAAAGCCTCAAAACCTCTGGCTGTTAAAACCTGTGGGGGTTGCAGTGGTGGTAGAAACTCCCAGCCTCACAGGAGAGTTCATTGGAGAGACCCAAAGGGTCCTAGAATGTACACAAACCTACTTGCTTGGGAATTAGCACCAGAAGGGCCCAGTTTGCTTGTGGATAGCAAAGGAAGTGACTGGAAGCCGGACATGAGGCATTGAAAGCAGCATTGTTCCCTCTGAAACCTCTCCCACATACAGCACCACAACGCATCTATGTGGGGTGCTCTGCCCTGGTGAATACCTAAGTCTCTGCCTCTTACAAGATAAAAAGTGCACTGAGATAAAAATATATGTCCCAAATGAAAGAATAGATCAAAACCCCCAAATACAACTAAGTGATGAAGAGATAACCAACCTATCAGATGTAGAGTTCAAAGCACTGGTAATCAGGATGCTCACAGAAATAGTTGAGTATGGTAGCAAAATAGAGGAAAAAGTGAAGGCTATGCAAAGTGAAATAACTAGGACTCAGATCAATGATTTGGAACATAAGGTAGAAATAACCATTCAACCAGAACAGAATGAAGAAACAGGGGGAGGTTAAGAATAGTATAGGAAATGGAGAAACTAAAGAACTTATATGTATGACCTGTGGGCATGAACTAAAGTGGGGGGAGAATGCTGGAGGGAGGGAGTTGCAGTGTGGAGGGGAATACAGGAGAGGAAAAAAACAGGACAACTGTAATAGCATAATCAATAAAATATACTAAAAAAAAACCACATCAACAAAAACTTGCAGTAGAAGAATGAAAGGGTAGCCAAAAGAACACCTCTTGGAAGAAACTCTGCAAGATGGAGGTTTAAGAGTTTCTAATGCTTGTTCCTTCCCAGAAATATGAATTTGAACAGCTAACCACACATGAAAAATATCTTCACAAGATCTGAGGATTTCAGGTAAGATATTATAGCACCTGGGTGTGGCAGAAAAATAAAAAAAGATGCACTGAGGTGAGTATGAGAGTTTTCCATCATCTCAGGAGCCCGCTGCACAGAGAGACTCACTCCCCATGGAGGAGGGAAAGTGAAGTGAGTGCTTAACTTTCCCATGGACCCCAACACTGGCCTGCACCAAGCTGGCTCCCACAAACTCCCAGCTTGCCCCACAACTGCATGTCCTCTGTACTGTGAATCTAGGCACAACCCACAGACTAAGATCTCAGAGTGGTGTCCACAAACCCTAGCATCATGTCCTCCTACCTGCTGACCCAGGCACCAGACCTGCTTGCCTAAGAACTCCAGTTGCAAGTCCACCCATGGGACACCACAGATGGCCCACCCAGACTCTCTGCAAGGGCTGACAGGTGATGGGATTTTCTAAGCCTGTGAAGACTAGAAGAGGTGCCTACTTCTCCAGTGGCATACCAGCAGAGGCTAAACGGTCTGGCATTGAAGCAAAAAGAAGCCATTGTCCATTTTCTGAGTACTCTCACCACAGACCCACACAACCAGCAGGCTGATGCCATATTTTAGACTCCATCAACCTGGCTAACACTGTTGACCTGCCTTGGAGATCCCCAGAGACTCTGCCTCACCCAACTTACAGGCCCACCCAAGGTGCTTTTACAAATGAATAACTGGTCTTTGCTCAGGCTTCAAAGCTTCCTAAATCTTATCAAACAAACAACAGCTGGCCTCAGTGAGCCCCAGGGAGGGCATTAGCAGCAGCCAGATTAGTTTCACAGGTGTGCTTCATCTGGCAATCTCCAAGCCCAGCACAAACTGCAGATTGCTTTACAGCTCATGCAGGGTGACCCCAGGCCAAACACAGGTGGGGACTGACCTTGCCCTGCACCACCCAGGAAACCCCAGAGCCAGCACATCTAGTGAATTGTTACAGACCACATCAGAGCACCACCACCCTGCCCCTGTACTGCTGATCCTCCACAGAGGGTGACAATTGGTGGTCAGTGGTCACTGCCAGTCCTTGCAGCTGACTGACCTGGCTAAATCCCTCCCACTGATCTGCCAACAGCAATCAAGGCTCAACTACAACAGGAGGTGTACTCAGCCCACATGAAGGGCACACCTAGAATATTCAGCTTGGGTGCTAGGGGAAGCTGTGCCACTGGACCCTACAGGACACTGACTACATTAGGTCATGCTACCAAGATAGGTAGTCATAGCACCTCTACCTAATACATAGAAGCAAACATAGGGAGCTTCCAAAACAAGGATACAAAAATACATGGCCCAAGTGAAAGAACAGATCAAAACTCCAGTAAAAGAACTAAACAAAATGGAGATAAACAATCTATCAGATGCAAAGTTCAAAACACTAGTTATAAGTTTACTCAAGGTTGAGGACCTCAACCATATAAAAAAAGATCCATTCAGAAATGAAGGATTCACTAATTAAATTAAAGAACAATTTACAGGGAAACAACAGTATGGTGGATGAAGCTGAGAATAAAATCAATGATTTAGAACATAAGGAAGCAAAAAAAGCAACAACCCACTAATCAAAACAATAAGAAGAAAGAAGAATTTTAAAAATGAGGATAGTGTAAGGAGCCTCTGGGACAACTTCAAGCATTCCAACATTCTTATTATAGGAGTGCCAGAAGGAGATGAGCAAGAAACTGGAAACCTATTTGAAAAAATAATGAAAGAAAACTTCCCTAGTTTGGTGAAGGAAATAGACATGCAAGCCCAACAAGCATAGACAGTCCCAAAGAAGATGGATGCAAAGAGGCTCACTTAAAGACACATAATTAAAATGCCAAAGGTTAAATATAAAGAGAGAATCTTACAAGCAGCAAGAGAAAAGCAGTTAGTTACCTACAGGGGTGTACACATAAGACTGTCGGCTGATTTCTCAAAAGAAACTTTGCAGGCTAGAAGAGACTGTCAAGAAATATTCGAAGTCATGAACAGCAGGGTTGGTCCTACAGCCAAGATTGTTCTACCCAGCAAAAATATAATTTAGAATTGAAGGGTAGATAAAGAGCTCCCAAGACAGGAAAAAACTAAAGGACTTCATGATCACCAAACATTTCTATGAAATGTTAAAGAGACTTACTTATTTTTAAACAGCTATGCTTTTTAAAAAATTTTTAATCATTGCTCAAGTACAGTTTTCTCCCTTTTACTCCCATTCCAGCCCACCCACACACCCCTCCCCACTTCCCTCCCATTACCCCCCTACCTATGCTTTAAAAAAAAAAAACAACCTTTTAAAAAAGATTTTATTTATTTATTTTTAGAGAGGGAAGGGAGGGAGAAAGAGAGAGAGAGAGAGAGAAACATCAATGTGCAGTTGCTGGGGGCCGTGGCATGTGCCCTGACTGGGAATCGAACCTGCAATGCTTTGATTCACAGCCCTCACTCAATCCACTGAGCTACGCCAGCCAGGCGAGACTTATTTTTTTTTCTTACTTTTTAAATTTTAATCATTGTTCAAGTACAGTTTTCTCCCTTTTACTCCCATTCCAGCCCACCCACCCAAACCTCCCCACTTCCCTCCCATTACCACCCTCCCCCTAGTTTTTGTCCATGTGTCCTTTAAATTTGTTCCTGTAAACCCTACCCATTCTCCCCTAAAATTCCCTCTTCTCTCCCCTCTGGTCACTGTCTGTGTGTCCTCTATTTCAGTGTCTTTGGTTATATTTTGCTTGTTTCTTTGTTTTGTTGTTTAAGTTCCTCTTAAAGGTGAGATCATATGGTATTTGTCTTTCATTGCCTGGTTTATTTCACTTAGCATAATGCTTTCCAGCTCCATCCAAGCTGTTGCAAAGGGCAGGAGCTCCTTCTTTCTTTCTGCTGCATAGAATTCCATTGTGTAAATGTACCACAGTTTTTTGATCCATTCATTTACTGGTGGGCATCTAGGTTGCTTCCAGCACTTGGCTATTGTAAATTGTGCTGCTATGAACATTGGGGTGCAAAGGTTCTTTTGTATTGGTGTTTTAGTGTTCTTAGGATATAGTCCCAGCAATGAAATTGCAGGGTCAAAAGGCAGATCCATTTTTAGTTTTCTGAGGAAGTTCCATACTGCTTTCCATAGTGGTTGTACCAGTCTGCAGTCCCACCAACAGTGCACTAGCGACCCCTTTTCTCCACAACCTCTCCAACACTTGTTTGTTGCTTTGTTTATGATGGCCATTCTGACTGGTGTGAAGTGGTATCTCATTGTGGTTTTAATTTGCATCTCTCTGATAGCTAGCGATATTGAACATCGTTTCATGTGTCTTTGGATCTCCTGTGTGTCCTCCTTGGAGAAGTGTCTGTTCAAGTCCTTTGCCCATTTTTTAATTGGGTTGCTTGTCTTCTTAGAGTGGAGTCGTGTAAGTTCTTTATATATTTTGGAGATTAAACCCTTGTCTGAGGTATCATTGGCAAATATATTTTCCCATACAGTTGGTTCTCTTTTTATTTTGATACTGTTTTCTTTAGCTGTGCAAAAGCTTTTTATTTTGATGAGGTCCCATTTTTTTATTCTTTCCTTTATGTCCCTTGCTCTAGGAGACATGTCAGTAAAAAAGTTTCTGTGTGAAATATCTGAGATTTTCCTACCTACATTCTCCTCTAGGACTTTAATGGTGTCACGACTTATGTTTAAGTCCTTTATCCACCTTGAATTTATTTTTGTGTAAAGTGTAAGTTGGTGCTCTAATTTCATTTTTTTGCACGTAGCTGTCCAGTTCTCCCAACACCATTTGTTGAAGAGGCTATTTTTACTCCATTTTATGTTGCTGCGTCCTTTGTCAAATATTAATTGACTGTAGAGACTTGAGTTTATTTCTGGGCTCTCTGTTCTGTTCCATTGGTCCATGTGCCTGTTTTTATGCCAGTACCAGGCTGTTTTTATTACAGTGGCCTTGTAGTATAGTTTAGTGTTTGGTATTGTGATCCCTCCTACTTTACTCTTCTTTCTCAAAATTGCAGAAGCTATTCAGGGTCGTTTATGGTTCCATATAAATTTTTGAAGTGTTTGTTCTATGTCTGTGAAATAAGCCATTGGTACTTTAATAGGTATTGCATTGAATGTGTAAATTGCTTTGGGTAGTATGGACATTTTGATGCTATTAATTCTTCCAATTTATGAACATGGTATATGTTTCCATTTGTTTGTGTCTTCCTTGATTTCTTTCCTCAGTGTTATGTAGTTTTCTGAATACAGATCTTTTACCTCTTTGGTTAAGTTTATTCCTAGGTATTTTATTTTTTCTTTTTTGCTATTTCAAATGGGATTTTTTTCTTGATTTCTGCTTCTGCTATTTCATTGTTGGTGTACAGAAATGCCTTTTATTTCTGGATATTGACTTTGTATCCTGCTGTTTTGCCAAATTCATTTATTAGGTCAAGCAGTTGGAGTCTATAGGTGGAGTCTATAGCATTTTCTATGTACACTATCATGTCATCTGCAAATAGTGACAGTTTTGTTTCCTCCTTTCCGATTTGGATGCCTTTTATTTCTTTTTCTTGTCTGATCGCTGTGGCTAAAACTTCCAGTACTATATTGAATAGAAGTGGTGAGACTCATTTTTTTAAAAAAAATCAAAACTATGAACAATATACTGGCAATAAATACACATCTTTCAACAATCTTTCAAAAACAAACTAAGCAAACTGGAACTGAAACAGACTCGTGGATACAGAGAGCCTTTTGGTGGTTGCCAGATGGGATGGGAATAGGTGAAGAGATGAGGGAATTAAGAAGTACAAATATGCACTTACGGAATAGCCATGGGGATGTAAATTAAAGTACAGTATAGGAAATGGAGTAGCCAAGAACTTATATGCATGACCCATGGACATGAACAATTATGTGGGAATCACCTCAGTATGTAGCGGGTGCTGGGTGGAGGAGAGAAGCAGGGGGACATTGAGGCAACTCTAATAGCATATTCAATAATATATATATTTTAAAAAAGCAAGCTAGACACGAGCTTTAAATTAATGTACTTCTTGTATTTAACCTTAACCATCATGAAAATTATTTTTAAATATAAAACTCTAACTGGATTGGGAGTAAAAAGGAGAAAACTGTATATGAACAATGATTAATAAAAAGAAAAAACTAAAACTCTAAACATTTTTGTGACTTATTCTTGCACAAATAAGCCACGATGTGATAGTTTGCTAAAATTGTGTTTTCTTCCATTGGAGACAATGAGGAGAAGGGGATTAAATGAGATAATAGTTGGTGCAGCATCTGGCACAGGACAGGCATTGAATGTGTTGTCCTTACCACTGTGATGCAGGTGAAGGTCAGCTCCCACCTGTTTTGCCTGGGGCCACCCTTTCTGAGCTATAAAACAAAGGCTGCTGATTTGCTGGGCTTGGAGATTCCCAAATGAAGTCAAGTTGTGAATCCAGTCTGGTTGCTGCTAGTGCTAGGCCCGGGGCTCACTGAGGCCAGCTGTTGCTTGTTTGGGAGTATTGAAAAAGCAGCTTGGGTGGGACCCTCAGTTGGGTGGGCCAGAGTCTCTGGGGATCTCCAAGGTGGGTCAAGCAGTGTTGGCCAGGATGATAGAGTCTAAGATATGGCACCAGCCTGCTGGTTCTGTGGCTCTGTCAGAGGAAGGCCCAGAAAATAGACAATGGCCTCTGCTTGCCTTGATGCCAGACACCTCAGTCTCTCCCAGCATGCCACTGGTGTCTTCCAAGCTGCCACCCCAGTGCCAGAGCTTAGAGTGACTGAATCTGAGCAGGTGAGTCCATGTGTGGATTATTTCAGAGGAACTGCTTGGAGCTCGAGAAGTTTCTTCCACCAACTCAATCCCCATTGGTTTTTGCAGCCAGAAGTTGTGGTGACTTATCTTCCTGGCACTGAAACCCTGGCATGTGGGGCCTGGTATGGGGCTGGGACTCCTCTCTCCTAAGATATCCCTCCCAGATTTTATCCTCCACATTTATCCTTTCCTGATATGAAATCACCAGCACCTGAATATAGACACTGGTGCATAACAGGCTGGTGTATGTGAAATTAGCCTGTCCCATGTCTGAACCCCTTCTACCAGTCTGCATGGGTGTGGTTTCTTTAATTCCATAGTTGTTGGACTTCTATTCAACTCAATTTCTGAGTGATGGTTGTGCTGTATTTTAGCTGTAATTTTTATGTGGTTGTGTGAAGAGGTGAGTCATGTCTGACTATGCCACCATCTTGACTGGAAGTCCAATAAATATGGACTCCCATGACCTGCTGGCAGCAATCAAGACTAAACTACAAGAGGAGGGGTGTCCTCAGCCACACAAAGGGCACACCTCAAGGACCCAGTAGGTATTAAGGGAAGCTGTGCCACTGGACCCTACAGGACACCTACTACATTAAGCCACACTACCAAGACACAGAGTCAAAGCTGCTCTACCTAATACATAGAAACAAACACAAGGAAGCTGCCAAAAATGAAGAGACAAAGAAACATGGCCCAAATGAAGGAACAGAACAAAACTCCTGAAAAAGAAATAAGCAAAATGGAGATAAGCAATTTATCAGATGCAGAGATCAAAACACTAGTTATAAGGATGCTCAAGGATATCAGTGGGTACTACAATGGTAATAAAATGATCCTATCAGAAATGAAGGAGGCACAAGTAAAAATAAAGAACAATTGACAGGGAATCAACAGTGGAGTGGATGAAGCTGAGAATCAAGTCAATGATTTGGAACATAAGGCAGTGAAAGACATCCAATCATTACCTCAAGAAGAAAAAAGAATCCAAAAGAACAAGGATAGTGCAAGGAGGCTCTGGGACAACTTCAAGCATTCCAACATTCACATCATAGGGGTGCCAGAATGAGAAGAGAGAGCAAGAAATTAAAAACTGTCATGTTTGAATAAATAATAAAAGAAACTTCCCTAATTTGGTGAAGGAAATACACAAGCAAGTCCAGGAAGTACAGAGAATTCCAAACAAGATGGATGCAAAGAGGACCACACCAAGACACATCATAATTAAAATTCTAAACGCTGCAGAGAGGATGGTATAAGGGGACTAAATGCTAATGGAAAAAAAATACAATAAAGATTAAATTTTTAGGAAAGAGAAGCTAGTCAGCCTCACAGATAATTGGGTATATGCAAATCAACACAATGTGAGATGCCACTTTTCACTCATCAAATTGGTGGACATTTCTGTAACTGATCTCAAGTGTTGGAGAGTATATGGGAAAACACAACTTGTTGAATATGCTATCTTAGTATAGCTATTGTGAAATTTTTGAGATTTCATTTTATTTTTTAATTCCTCTGCTTTCCAGCATCTTCCCTCACACACATATAGAACAAATAAATACCAGCAGCCTAATAATTAAGTAAATAAAATGCCAAAGGTTGCTGATAAAGGAGAATCTTGAAATCAGCAAGAGAAAAGCAGATAATAATAACCTATGAAGGACTTTTCATAAGACTGTCAGCTGACTTCTCAAAAGAAAAATCTGCAGACTAGAAGGGACTGGCAAGAAGTATTCAAAGTATTGAAAAGTTAGGATCTACAACCTAGATTACTCTATGCAGAAAAGCTATCATTTAGAATTGAAGGGCAGATAAAGTGCTTCCCAGGCAAGGTAAAACTAAAGGAGTTCATCACCAAAACATTGTTATATGAGCCCTGGCTGGTGTGGCTCAGTGGATTGAGCACTGGCCTGCAAACCAAAGGGTTGCTGGCTTGATTCCTAGTCAGGGCACCTGCCTGGGCTGCAAGGCCAAGTCCCCAGTAGGGGGGAGCATGAAGGGCAACCACACATTATAGGGAATCGTTTCTAGTGACACAGGAATGTAGCCCTACTCCTACTAGGAAAAGCCAGTGGGAAGCAAGGTCCAGCACACAGGAGCCATGCCCACAGATACATTCACCTGTGGGGAATCAGGCTGCATTATACCTAGGCTGCTATGAGGCTTGCTTTTGCTAAAACTTCCTCACCCTGAATTGAGGCAGCAAGTGCTTACTGTAACTTCCTAAAATCTGAGTTAAACCTCCCAAGCCTGGAGTATAACCAGTTCAATCACTTTTCCCCTTAATCTGTAACATCCTTCTCTGAAATAATTAGCAACATTCTTTCCTTTGTTATCTATAAAAGGTAATCACCTACAGCAAATCTGTGCATAGTAAATGAGGATCATCCTCAATGTACCCAGAAAAGCAATAAAAGCCTGTCCAGGCAGGGGTGGAGGGCCTCTCTCTCTCTCTCTCTCTCTCTCTCTCTCTCTCTCTCTCTCTCTCTCTCTCTCTCAGAGAGCAGCCATGCTGTCCCTTTTTCTCCAAAGGACTTCTGTAGACATGTGAATTTGTTCATTGCAGCCACAACACACGGACTTCTCAGGCTGGAGTCCACATCAACACTTTGCTCTTTTTCTCCCTCTCTCCTTCCCTTCTCCTCTCTCTAAAAATAAAATCTTTGAAACAACATTGTTTTATGAAATGTTAAAAGAACTTCTTTAAGAAGAAGAAGATCAAAATTGTGAACATTAAAATGTCAATAGACACATAACTATCAATAACTGAATCTAGCCCTGACTGGTGTGGCTCAATGAATTGAGTATCAGCCTGTATACCAAAGGGTCCCTGGTTCCATTCCCAGTCAGGGAACATGCCTGGTTTGTGGACCAGGTCCCCTGTTGGGGGCATGATGTATCTCTAGCACATCGATGTTTCTCTCCCTCTCTTTTTCTCTCCCTTCCCATCTCTCTGAAAAGAAATAAAATCTTTTTTAAAAAATTGAATCTGCAAAACAAACTAAGCAAACAAGGAGAACAGAAACAGAATCATGAATATGGAGAACATTGGTATTGTGGCCAGTTAGGATGGGTTATGGGGGAATGGGGGAAAAGCTGAAGGGATTAAGAAGTACAAATAGGTAGTTACAGAATAGCCATGGGGATGTAAAGTACAGCATAGGAAATGAAGCAGCCAAAGAACTTATACACATGACCCATGGACATGAACAAAGGAGGAGGCATCACCAGAGGGACTGGGGGCTGCTGAGTAGAGGGAGGAAAGGGGGAAAAAAATGGGACAACTGTAATAGGATAATCAATAAAATAAAAAATAATATTTTGTTTTAATTAATAGCAACATACTTTATGGGCTTGAGACTTGCATGAAAACATTATATAGCCCACTCAAACATTCCTGCAATTTTGAAATCATCCACAGCAGTAACCATAAAACCGTAGTGTGGCAGCTGAGCAGCTGCCAGGACTGTCACTGACACGGATCTGACATTTCAGAACAGTAGTGAGTTGAATGCCTTGTAACACAGTAGTTATCTGCTCTTTCTCCCTGTGTTAAAGAGGCCAGCCAACGCCCCTTCTCTTGTGATTCTTAGGACTGCTCCTCAAGAGCTTCACTGGGTCTCTGGGGCAATGAGGAGGTCACCATCCTCACAGGCAGATTTCCCTGCATGGCTTACCTGCGAGTCAAAAGCTCGTACTAACTGTATTCTAGCTACATTGTTATATTACATAGTAGAATGAGGTGATATTAAAAGTGAACAGGTAATGATGATACATGTTAACATTCTCATAGCAGTGGTTAGAGAAGCTGGTGCCTCATTGCTACATTTTGTCATTACCTATTATCATCTAATGTTTCAGTGTATCCTTACAGAAATAAAGCAGCATATTAATTAATTAATCTTTTTAACCTAATTAATAGGTTAAAAAAAGATGGGGCATGTCAAAAAGAAACAGAAGCCAATCTGAAGGAGTTCCTCACGATCAAACCTGAAACAATTTGAGCAAAACAAAAATAAATAAAGTATTGGATTATAACCCATAGAATAGGTTATCCATCAGACTATAGATATATAAATAAATATCCATCGGACTATAGATATATAAATAAATAACTGGATAACTAAATAAGGCAGGAGAGACCATTCTACACTGTGAAAGAACTCTACTTAGAGATGTAGGGGACGAGGGAAGTGGAAGCTGACTGTGAGGACGCTGCAGCAACAGCTGTAGGCAAGGCCCACAGATGGGCGCCAGCACTTCTGGGCAACAGTTTGAGGAGAAACAGAACTCTGTAGTTTCAAATACAATGTATTCCTCAAGACAGTTCTTAAGCAGAGGGAAAACTAGTAATTTTACATGAGAAAATAAGTAAGCAAGTAATCAGACTTCACACTGTCAACACCACAACATACCAGAGGTGACATCTTATACCCCTTGACAGGATGCGCTGAAGAAGGCACAGCACTTCTGTGCTATTCTCACCCAGACTGAATGATCTCAATATAATCACAAGAAAACACCAGAAAAACCCAAGTTGAGACACAGTCTACTGATTAACTGACGAGCACTTTTTAGAAGTGTTGTGCTCATTAGTCAATAATACTGTAACAACGTGCATGTTGCCAAATGGTACAAGACTTAGCGGGTGATCACTTCCTAACTTATACACATGTCTAATTGCTATGTAGTCCACCTGAAACTGATATAATATGGTATGTGAACTGTAATTGAAAAATACAAACATAATTTTTCAAGTATCGAAGTCATGAAAAAATGAGGAATTGTCCCAAATAGAAAGAGCTTTAGGAAGACATAAAAACTAAATGCAACGTGAGACATGGGATGGCATCCTGGAATGGAAAAGGACACAATGGAAGAACTGGGTGGAATCTAAATAAAGTCTGTAGTTCACTAACAATGTTGTACCAATGTTAACGTTTTAGTTTTGATCATTGTACCATGGTTATGCAAGTTGTTATCATCAGGAGAAGCTGAGTGAAGAATAAACAAAACTCTGCACTACGTGCAACTTTTCTGTCCTTCTGAAAATATTTCAACATGTATGATGTTTTTTTTAATTCCAGAGAGAGAGGAAGGGGGAGAGAGAGTGAGTGAGAAACATCCATGTGGGAGAAATCAATCTGTTGCCTTCTGCACATGCCCCAACTGGGAGCCAAACCCACAACCCAGGCATTCACCCTGATAGAGATGGAAACCATGACCTTTCAGTTAATGCGGTGATGCTCCAGCCAACTGAGGCATGCTGGCCAAGCTAAGCCACACTGGCCTGGGCTCAAAGTCTATGATTTTTAAAGGTTTTTCAAATACCTGCCATTTCTAATCCTCCTCTGAAACGTACCATGGGTGGCATTTTTTAATCAGATAATAAAAAGGTCTTCCCAAACTCTTTACCATCACCCCTCACTCATTACCCCAAGCCATAACTCCTCTGTGCCGTGTGTATTAACCATCCTTCACTGCACTCCTTATTTGCAACTTTCCCCTGAACTCCCATCATAGTACCATAGCCTGTAGGTAGAATTCAAGAGAGACTTCTGTAACCTCTTAGAACCCCCCTAGCTTTTATCGCAGTCAACCTCTAATTTTGTTTTCAGCATTAGGGAGAGATCATGTGGAGATAGGTGAGCAAGGCTTAAGACACTCCCACCCCAGGTCTTCACCTTTCAACATGTGAATGAGTATGAGATTTTTTTTAAACTTTCACTTTTACCATAATCTTGACCTGGATTCTTACAGTGAAAGAAACTATAACAGCTAATAATAAAGACTTCTGAAATCCTCTAAAATCTGCCACAGACACCAGCCCTTCGGTGTAAGCTCTTTTTGTGTGTTGTAAATTTTTCTAACGCCCCCCTTTTAGTTGCTTCTCCTTGGGTCTCACTGCACCAAGCCAGTCTCCAGTTAGACCAAAAGATGAACTCTACACTCTTTAAATTGAAGTACACCATACATAAAATAAAATGTGTGTTTAAAGTGTAAAGCTTGAGGAATTTTTATATCTCTATATACCCCTATAACCATTACCCAGATCAAGATATAAAACATTTTTAACCCCCACAAAGTAACCACTATTGTGACCATTTTCACCTTTGTCTGGTCTTGAACTTCATGTACATGTAATCAAACAGTATGTTTTCTTTTTAATCTGGTCAAAGACATTTGAAATTCCTTAAAATTCCAGCTCCCATGTAACTCCAGCATTTTTTGTTTATTTTTTAATAATTGTTTCTTGCCCTGGCTGGCGTAGCTCAGTGGATTAAGCGCGGGCTGGGAACTAAAGTGTCCCAGGTTCGATTCCCAGCCAGGGTACATTCCTGGGTTGCAGGCCATAACCCCCAGCAACCACACATTGATGTTTTTTTTTCTCTCTCTCTCTCTCTCCCCTCCCTTCCCTCCCTAAAAATGGATGAATAAAATCTTAAAAAAATAATAATAATTGTTTCTTTTTACCTATAACTGACATGCAATATTATATTAGTTTCAGGTGTACAACATAATGATTAGACATTTGCATAACTTATGAAGTGATCACCTCAATAAATCTAGTACCCACCTGGCACCATACATAGTTGTTACAATATTATTGACCATATTCCTTACACTGTACTTTTTTACATCCCCATGACTAGTTTTATACCTGCCAATTTGTACATCTTAGTCCCCTCTTCTTTTTCACCCATTCTCCTAAGTCCCTCATGTCTGCCAACCATCAAAATGTTCTCTGTGTCTATGACTTTGTTTCTGTTTTGTTTATTCATTCTGTCTTTTAGATTCCACATATAAGTGAAATCATATGGTATTTATCTTCCTCTGACTTTTTTCACTTAGCATAATACCCTCTAGGTTCATCCATGTTGCCAAAATGGCAACATTTTATTCTTTTTTATGACTGAGTAATATTTCATTGTGCAATATACAAGGTAGGGAGCAAAACACTGGAATTTGTTTACAAAATATTGTGTACTTATACTAACATGTTTAAACTTCAGCCACTTCAAAGTATTCTCCATTTGATGCAATCCACTGCCAAAACAGTTTTTGAACTCATCGATTTTGATGCCTTTCAGTGCTTCTGCCATTTTTTGTTTTACCTCTTCCACATCAACAAAACATTTTCCTTTGAGGATGTTTTCCACCCTAGGAAACCAAAAATATAGTCACTTGGTGTGAGACCAGGTGAATAGGTAGGGTGGGTCATGCCATTTTTGATTTAAAAAAATACTGAACATTCAGTGTGGTGTGCACAGGTGAGCTCATAAATCACCCATCATGAAATGGGCAAATGCATTGAAAGTCTTCAAAAAAATTCACTGGAGCCAAATGCAGCCTCTCACAACAATGCCAGTCAGTACACTGATAGAGATGGATTCTTAGAACACTCACCTAGCAGGGGAAACCAGTTTTTGGGGGTCCCCCTCATACTTTCTGTCCAGAAAATATCCAGCCATGTAATATTTGGGGGGAGACATTTATTGAAGAAGAACCAAGATACAAGAATCATTATACATAGGACAATGATAGCTCAGTCCCCTTCAAAGTAGGTACCTTGGGATGTCAGTTCTCCCAGTGTCTCTTCCACTGGTCAAAACACTCAGAAAAATCCTTTGTTAGAATCGCCATCAGATGCCCCATGGTATTTTCCTGTATCACATCAATGATCTGATTCTCTTCCCTTTCAAAGGTGACTTTAGTATTGGGAAAAGCCAGAATTTGCAGAATGCCAAATCAAGGCTGTAGGGGTCTGAGTCACCTGGATGATTTGATGTTTGGGCATAAAACTTTGCATGAGGTATGATGCATGAGTGAGCTCATTGCTGTAATGAAGCTGCCAATCAGTCACTGCATCATTCCCAAAAGCTTTCTGAATCATCCAAATAGTTTCCACAGAGGAATGTCCAAGCTTAATGAAAAATTTTAAAATCATTTTTTAAAGATTTTATCTATTTATTTTTAGAGAGAGGGGAAGTGAGGGAGAAAGAGAGAGAGACAAAAACATCAATATGTTGTCGCCTCTTGAACACCTCCTACTGGGGACCTGGCCTGCAACCCAGGTATGTGCCCTGACTGGGAATGGAATCAGCAACCTTTTGGTTCACAGGCTGGTACCCAATCCACTGAGCCACACCAGCCAGGACCTAATGCAAAATCTGATGCACACTCATTACTCTACTTGCTCAATCATTTTTTTATTATTTTGTATTGATTATGCTATTACATTTGTCCCAATCATTATCCCTTTGTTCCCTTCCACCAGCACCCCCACTTCCTCACAATCCCCTCACCATCATCGATGTCCATGGGTCATGTGTCTAAGTTCTTCAGCTACTCTATTTCCTATACTGGACTTTACATACCCGTGACTATTCTGTAACTACCTATTTGTATTTCTTAATCCCCTCACCTCTTCACCCATTCCCCCACTCCTCAATTCCACCTGGCAGCCATCAAAATGCTCTCCATATCCATGATTCTGTCTCTGTTCTTGTTTGCTTAGTTTTTTTCATTTATTTTTATTGTTGTTCAAATACAGTTGTCTGCCATTTTCCCCCACCACTCCACTCCCTACCTCAGCCATCCCCACCTCTCTCCCCTGATTCCACCCCCTTTGGTTTTGTCCATGTGTCCTCTATACACGTTCCTTGACAACCCTTCCCACTTCACCCCCCCCCCCCCCAGTTTTCACCTCCAACCTCCCCTCTGGTTACTGTCAGTTTGTTCTTAATTTTAATGTCTCTGGTTATATTTTGCTTTTTTGTTTGTTTTGTTGATTAGGTTCCACTTAAAGGTGAGATCATATGGTATTTGTCTTTCACCACCTGGCTTATTTCACTTAGCATAATGCTCTCCAGTTCCATCCATGCTGTGGTAAAGGGTAGGAACTCCTCCTTTCTTTCTGCTGCATAGAATTCCATTGTGTAAATGATCCATAGTTTTTTGATCCATTCATTTACTGATGGGCACTTAGGTTGCTTCCATTACTTGGCTATTGTAAATTGTGCTGCTATGAACAATGGGGTGCATAGGTTCTTTGGGATTGGTGTTTCAGGGCTCTTATGCTAAGTGAAATAAGCCAGGTGATGAGGGACAAATACCATATGATTTCACCTTTAACTGGAACATAATCAGCAAAAGAAAAAAGCAAACAAAATATAACCAGAGACATTGAAATTAAGAACAATCTAACGATAGCCAGAGGGGAAGGGGGAGGGGACAGTGGGGAGAAGGGTTTTCAGGAACTACTATAAAGGACACATGGACAAAACCAAGGGGGAGGGTGGAAGCAAAAGAGGAAAATGGGTTTGGCTGGGGTGGGCAGGAAGTGGTGGGGAGAAAATGCAGACAACTGTAACTGAACAACAATAAAGTAATTTTAAAAAATTAAAAATAAAAAAATGTTAAAAAGTTGCCTTACAGCCAATTAGTTATGTGGCAAAATGTCTGCAACTAAAATGTTTGTGGCAAAGATGTCTACAGCAAAGATGCTATGGTGAAAATATTGGACATATGAGGGAGCTCCTGGCCTCCCAGACATTTTGCAGACACTCAGGGGCTCACTGCCCAGGGCACTGGAGTCCTCACCCAGCTCCATGTTTTGGCATCCTGCCCTTGTGACCTTGCCAGGAGTTGGGTAACTAAGTCCAGTTTCTCAGGCAGGGGCCAACAGCAGACACAGCTGGTGGGGGCCAGGGAAGGACTGTGTGTGGGCAAGGTGGAGGGTCATTCAGGTCTGATATTCTTTCTCCTGGGGCTTCCACCTGTCCTGCCCTTCTCCCAAACCCTGCTTCAGACTCTGCCTTCAGTCCTGGCCACTGCAGTCACTGGTGGAGGCATGAGAGACAGAAAGAAAGAGACCCTGAGAGTTTGAAGGAGATGGTGACTGAGAAAGTCTTACAGAGAGAGAGAAGCAGAGAGAAAGAGAAAGGGCGCAGACAAGATTTGAAACAGAACAGAGAGTGAGAGACAAAGACCCGGAGACACAGAGTGAGGGAGAGATAGCGACCTAAGCAGAGCCAAACAGACAGAGAGAGACAGAAGCAAAGTGAGACATACAGGACTTCAGAGACAAACTGTGAGGACCAGAGAGCGGTGAGATGAGCTGTGGAAACAGGCCCTGGGGAATGAGAAACTCCTGCTCAAGACAGAAAGGGACTTGCCCAAGGTCACACAACCAGTCGGGAAAATAGAACCAAGTACCCAAAACACCAAAGAGACCAGGCCCCCATCCCTGGTCTATCACTTTGCCACAGCCCCACAAACATAGACCCCCAAAGCCAGACTTGGGGCCCCAAATGGCAAAAGTGAAAAAGCCTTTTCCCCACTTCAGGGCAAATGACCACCACTGACCACAGTGAGAGGAGCTGAAGTCAGCCTGCTGGCCAAACTGGTCCAGGAGGGCAAAAGTGGTTCCCCAGAACAGCATGGCAGCTGAGTATGCGCCAGAAGAATGCACACAGGTAAGGAGGCAGAAATGGGAAGGGATTAAAGATCACAGGAAGAAAAAGGAAAGGGGGCGAAGGGGCATGGAGAGGGGTGATTTACAAGCAGCCCCTGCCTCCCCCCACCTGCCCAACCCACGGGCACAGGGCACATCTGGAGCAGCCACAGGCAGCACAGGCCAGAACACACCTCCGCTGTTCCTGCACTCTCCAGGTGAAGGGCCAGGGGCAGCTCCCAGGAGAAGAGAGGTGGTTCTCAAGAGAAAGGTCCCTGGCTCCATCTCCGTCCCTAGGACTGGCTGGGATCTCCCTCATCATCTCCTCTGAGGGCTGCCTGGGTCTCTGGGTCGGTCTTTCTGGGGCTTTTTCTGGGAAGCTGTTGCTTCATTTGACCAGTGTTTTAGTCTTAGTCCTGGGGTTTCTGTACTGTCATCTGTCTCTGGACTGTGAAGCCTTGGTTCAGACTCCTGCTTCTTTTGTTTCTGCTAGTGGCCTCCCTCTGTCTCTGTCTAATGCTCCCTGCATCTCTCATTCTCTCTCTAACCATGTCGTCTCTGTGCATCTCTCTATTCTGTCTCTCTGTTAACCTAAGAATAAAAGGCCAAAATGAGAGACAACAAGCATCTATTTGAGATCAATGAGAATAACTATTCAGGGACAACTGATTTAGCCAGAGCCCAAATGGTGTTCCAATTACAAGACAAAACCATGGGGTATTCATGAGAACAGCAAGGGGAACAATTATATCAATAGAAGGAAGGTATTTATAGATTGTTTGGTTTTTAATCCGAGGACATGCTTATTGATTTTAGAGACAGGAAGGGAGTGGAGAGGAGGGGGAGAGAAACATCGATGTGAGAAACACTGGCTGGGGGACTAAACCCGCAACCCAGGCACGTGTACTGAAAGGGAACTGAACCTGTGACCTTTCTGCTGGTGCAGATTACACAACAGAGTGGTGTTAGTTCTAAAGAATCTATTTAGTTTTCAGTCTAGTTGTCATAATATGTTTTCTTGTTGTCTTTGCAAATAGTTCTTTGGGACATACTGTGCAAAGGTTATTTTTCCCTGTGTTAACATTCTGGAGGTCTGAGGTATAAAAGGTGTGAGGCAGTTCCTCTAGGATAGCAGGTTGGATTCCATTTTATTTTCTTATTTTTCATTAGATTTTATTTATGTATTTTTGGAGAGAGGGCAAGGGAGAAACAGAGAGAGGGCAAGAAACATTGATGTGTGATAGACACATGGATCGGTTGCCTCTCACACGGCCCCAACCAGGGACCCTGCCCGCAACCCAGGCATGTGCCCTGACCTGGAAAGGAACCGGTGCTTTGTGAGACGATGCCCAGCCCACTGAGCCACACCAGTCAAGGCTCTGACTCCCTTTTAAAGTGGCTCTGTTGGTATTTTTCGTTTACATCTCTGTCTCTATGTATCTATTCTTCCTGTCTGTCACGTTCGTCTCCCTCAGCTGTGTTTAGCTCTGTCTTTTTCTCTCTGTGTCTGTCTCTCTCATTCTTTCTCTCAGTGTAGACTTCTGTGTCTCAGAAAGTATATATCTCTCTGCCTCACCATCTCTCTCTTCTGCCTTTCTCTAGCTCTGTGTCTCTATTTCTGTCTCTTTCATTCTCTAGTCTCTCTCTGCCAACCCTCTTTCAATGGTTTTTCTCAGTCTGGCTCTCTATCCTGTGTTTCAGTTTGCCTGGCTCTGTCCCTGTACGTGTCTGTCTTTACCACTGTCTCTGTGTGAGGGTCAGTCTCATGAGTGATGATGGCTACATAGATAGACAGATGCCGGACCGACACCTAGAGATATTTAGATATTTCACTCTATTTAGATATCTCACTCTATTTTTCTGTATCCCTCATTAACTCCATGTGTATCTGTCTCTTAGTCTCTCTCTCTGTCCATCTCCATCTGTCTCTGTTTTTATTTCTGTCTCTCTTACTGTCTGTCTCTCTGTATTTTGACTACCTCTGCCTCTGTTATCTGACTGTCTCTGTCTCTCTCTCCCCTTCCCTCCTTTCCCCACTCCCCATCCTCCGGCCTTTCCTTGTCTCTTCTACCCAGTACCTCCTTTCTTCTCTCCATGCGCCCGCATTTCCAGGATCTGGGGAAGTATGTTCCAGAGGAGATGAGGAGTGAAGAGATCCCACTCCCTCCCCAGCCCTACCCTCTCCCACTTTGCCCCTCCCTCAGATGCCCGAAGCTGCCTTCACCATGGACTAGTATAAGCACAGCCATGCTGCTCCTGTTTCTGGTTTTCACCTGTCTGTTCCTGACCCTCAGCTCAAGGGGCAAGGGACAGCTGACGCCAGGCCCCAGGCCCCTCCTATTCCTCTGAAACTTGCTGCAGCTTCATTGGCATGGCATGCTGACCTCTCTCACCAAGGTGCAAGGGCCTAGGCTTGGGAGAGGGGAGGGGTCCCATGGCCCCAGACACCCCTGTGACCTCTGCCTTCCCACCCCCAGCTGAGCAGGGAGTATGGCTCTGTGTATGCAATGCACCTGGGGCCCAGGCCAGTGGTGGTCCTCAGCGGGTACCAAGCCATGAAGGAGGCCCTTGTGGACCAGGCAAAGGAGTTTAGTGGCCATGGCAGCTACTGCACCTTTTTCAACTTTGCTAAGGGCAATGGTAAGCCTGCTCCCCATCTCCTCCACCCCTAGCCCATGGATACAGGGGATAAGGCAGTAGACTGTGCTCCCAATTTTGGTGGCACTCAGAGTCACTGAATTCACTGATGACACCAGATGGGGTGGAGCCAGGCAGTACTAGTCTAGGGTGAAGTCTGGCCTGCCTCTCCCACCCCCAAATCCTATCACCATGACATTGAATGGCACTTCTGTACCAATCCCTATCTCCATCTGACTGCAGCTCCACTCTCCTCCCAATCCCTGTCTCTACCCCAATCACATCACCAACTTTTCATCTCAGTCAGGTGACCCAATTATCTGGCCCTAGTTCATGTTGTCCACTTCAACCTAAGTCCAACAATCCTACATCTGTGTCCCCCATTTCACCCTTAACTCTGTCTCCACCTGCAAGACTGACTGCATCTCACTCCAACCTCCATTCCCATTACGAACCCTCTCCCAACCCCCATGTTAAAGTATATCATCAACCTCACCCTAATACTTTAGTCAAACTGAACTCCACTATCATTCTATCCAGCCCTACCCCATCTTCTATCCCAATCACCTACTGAAGTTGTCAGTACCCAGTTCCCATTTCAAACCTGAATCTTGCTACTATCACTCAAAACAACCCCATCATATATCTATCCAACCCCAAGCTCAGTCTCAATCCCCGTCTACCAATTCTTATTCTACCAAACTCCATCCCCACCACCAAACTCAAACCCAATCAATCATCAATTCCCACACTCCCTCCATGCCCCACTGCCAGACCCATCCCAAGCCAAACCCAATTCTATCCCCATCCATCCAGCAGTCATACCATTAACTACAAACCCATCCTGTCTCAATATTCTGTTCTCCTAAGGCTTGAAAATCACTTCGTCTTATGGTTTTTCTTAGATTTTATTTATATATCTATTTTTTAGAGAGGGGAAGGGAGGGAGAAAGAGAGATAAATATCAATGTGTGATTGCTTCTCACATGGTCCCCATTGGGGACCTGGCCCACAATCCAGGCATGTGCCCTGACTGGGAATCCAACCAGTGACCCTTTGGTTTGCAGCCTGAGCTCAATCCAGTGAGCTATGCCAGCCAGGGTGGTTTTCTTTTCTTTTTTTTTTAACATAAATCTTTTAGTCAAAGGAAGACATATAACAAGGCCCAATAAATGAGGGGGGTGGGGAGAGGGAGAGAGAAAGAAAGAAAAAAGAAAAGGAAAGGAAGAAAGAAAAGCTACTCTGATTTTAAAAAGGGGTCCTGGAGCCCTGCATCCTGTACTATTCTTCTCCTCCTAAAGAATCCCCAGGAGCTAGCATCTTCACTAGATGGGTCCCAGGTGCCCCTGGATTTTAAATTGAAGAGCTCTGGAAATAAATAAATAAATCTGCCACCACTTATGGTGTATTGAGTATACTTTCCTCTCTTATGTCCCCTTCCCTCGGCTTGATCATATGACCTCACCTGTCCAGATATACCAGATGCAAGGAGGTGAAGACAAGGCAGTTGAGAAACTCATCTTGATACTTTTGCACAGAAAACATCTGTGCATACATCATCCATTACTAAAAATAACTACCATCTAATGGTTTGAATACAGGGCACAAAGGGTAACACTGAGGTTCAGCCAATTATTAACTGTGTACCTTTGGGCATGTGTGTCATTCCCCCCTCACCTGTGCTACCATGAGAAGGTTGTTATAAGAAATTGATGTGATAACGCAATTTTTCTTCCTTACCATCTAGTTCTCTACTTGTTCCAAAGGAATTAGAAATAAGCATACCCAAGGCCTTATCCCATTGTAGCTCCCATCCAGTAGGAAACACAGCCCCACTACCAGACTGCTGCAGCCCAGAGCCACAGGCAGGGCAGGGATGGGGGAGCAGGGATGGGTTAGGAGGGGGGCGTCCAGAGAAAGCACCTAACCCAGCGGGGAGGGAGGGCCAGGAATGGCTCCCTAGAGAAAGAGACCTCCAAGCTGAGACCTAAAAGATGAACGCGACCTGTCAGGGGCTGACAAGGGACAAAGAGTGCTGTGGGAAGAAGAGCTGGCCTATGAACAGACCCTGAGACCAGGGGGAGAATGCAGCAGGGTCTTTCTAGCTTCCAGATGAGTTCAGAATGTCTCGGTGTTCCTTTTTCTTGCCTCTTTCCCTAATTCATACGTTCATTAATCAATAAGCTATCAACAGCACCTCCTGTGTGATAACCCCTGCCCTGGACAATGCTAGTAACATGGTGGTGACCAAGGTAGGCCGCCACCGTGCTTTCACAGTTTAATGAAGGAGGCAGCACCATCACCTGACCATGACAGCCCAGGGTGATCAGGTCTGTTATGGGAAATGCCCAGGGTCCTATGGAAGCTCAAAGGAGGCATTGGAACTAGCTTGGAGGCCCAGGGAGGGCTTACCAGGAGGGGCAGGGAAGATGGCAGATTCATAGTCTCTCTCCTAGCCAACGACAGGAAAGGAAAGTCAGATGGCAGTGGTCTCAGAGACAAGTCAGAGGTTGAGTTGGCTCTTCCTCTTCTCCCCAGGCGTCACGTACTCCAATGGGGAACAGTGGAAGGTCCTCAGGAAGTTCTGTATCCAGATTCTGTGGAACTCCAGGATGGGGAAGAGGAGCTTTGAAGAGCAGACCGTGGAGGAAGGCAACTTCCTGCTGGTGGAGCTGTGGAAAACTGGAGGTCAGGGTCCCAGAGTGCTGTCCATGTCCCTCAGTCACATCTATCCTACTTAGTGGCCAAGACTGTCAGATACCATAACTTGGGTGTGAACAGGAGGCTCCTCGCTTAGCCCTCAATAAGTGGTGACCCCTGGAGGTGGATCAGCTTGGGGTGCTGTGTTTCCTTGAAGCTCAGGGACAGAATATGTTACAGTGGTGGCCACTCTGCTGCGCTTTGTGTGGTACTTTTAGCACAGCTGGTGGGTGATCATGATGATGATGCTCGTGAGACTCACCAAGTGTGGGGCCCTGTGTGAAGCACAGTTCCACACACAGGCCCCTTAAGCCTTGGAACAATCCGTTTTCCAGATGAGGAAATGGAGGCATGTGGAGGTTAAGTGACAGGCTTGAAGTCATAAAGCTAGTAGGTGGAGGAGCCAAGATTTAAACCCATGTCTCACTCACACCAAGTCCACACTCAACACACTCATGCCCACTTACTGAAGCACTTACTGGATACCACACACTGTACTAAACTCTTCAGTGTTAACCTGCTTCACCCTCCCCACAAGCCTTGGCAGTTGTTACAGTGACAAAGCTGAGTCCCAGAAAGGTTAAGTCATATGCCCAGGAAGTGGCTGAGCTGGGATACAAACCCATGAGAAAAAGTTAATAAAAATCTCAAGCATTTACATCGTGCCTACCATATGCCAGATCTGTCCCAAAAACTTGATGTATATTACTTCCTTGAAAAATCACCCAAGACTAAGAAGTAGGTCCCATTATAAGCCCCATTTTATAGAAGAAGAATCTGAGGCAGAGAAGTAAACAGCACTCTTGCCTAATCTCCAAATCCTGCTGGTTTGGGGGGAGGGGTGAACTGTGGTAGGTGATGCTGCAGAGGTTAAGTGATGTGAGGTAAGTAAAAGGATAATTGCCTGTATTCATTTCCTATCGCTGCTGTAACCAATTGTCACAAATGTAGCAACTTAAAACAACACAAATTCACTGTCTCTCAGATCTGGAGTTCCGAAGAACAAAACAGGTCAGCAGGGCTTGTTCTTTCTGGAGGCTCTAGGAGAAAACCCACTTCCTCGCCTTTTCTAGCCCCTGGAGGCTACCTACATTTTTTGGCTCCTGGCCTCTGTCTGCACCTGGGAAGACAGCAACATAGTATCCTCCAATCTCTCTTTCTCTCCATCATCCCATCACCTTTTCTCACTCAGACTCTTCAGCCTCCCTCTTGTAAAGACACTTGTGATTACATTAGGCCAGATAATCCAGAATAATCCCCCCATCTCAAGAGCTTTAACTTAACCACATATCCACAGGTTCTTGGAGATTAACACATGAACATCTCTGTGGAGCCATTACTCAACCTATTGCAACCCCCCGGTCTGCAACAGGCTCACGATGCACTTCCCCACCACACACTCCATTGTAACAGCCCCATCAGAAAACTGTCATCAAGCCCACCTCTCAAATGAGAAAAATGAGGTTCAGAGAAAGGCAGTCAGTTCACTCAGGTCACACCAAGACAAAAAGGCCAAGCCAAGATCCACACTATACCTACTTAACTCCAGCCCTGGTTTTCCAGGCTCTGCTGTTATGTAGTGACTAATGTGTTGGAGTGCGTGTTGTTTTAGTATTATCTCCTGTGGTCTAAGTTTGGTTGTCGGATCACGGGTGCCAGGTGTGGTGTTGCTGTGTGGTGTTGCTGGGCAAGGTTGTGGTGCTGCCAGGTCCTGCATGTAACACTGTCCCGTGCTGTCTCCGTAGCACAGATGTTGTTACATTGCCGTATGCTGTGTGTTGATTTGTTCTCTGCCCTTATTGTATGTGTTGTGATATCACACACAGCATGTTCTGCACTATCTGCTGGTTTGTTGTGTGTTCTTGATGTGTGTTGTGTTGTGAGATACGTAGTACTATGCAGGTGTTACATGTCAGTGTCTTTTGTTGCCAGGTCTGTTTCTGGGCCAGCTATTAGGTCACTGTGTGTTATGTGTGTTGACATGAACAGGGGTCATATTTACTGGGTGTTTTGCCATATGTTATGTGTTCCGCGATGCTTGATGATTGCCATGCATTGGTGTGCTGTGTGTTACGTCAGCAAACACATTTCGGGTGTTGCTATGGTTCATGTTGGGCAGCCAGCAGCATACATTCTGTGCTGCCAGTCACTGAGTCCCCTTATCACAATTGGCTGGATGGTGTGCAAACTGAGACTGTAGCTGCATGGGGCCTGGTGTGTGGCTCATGTGTTTCCTAAGCGTACCCCGGACCCCCTTCACCCCCCATCTTCACATGAGCCCTTTGACCCACATTTGCGCCCAACCGCTCAGTGTGCAACATTATCAGCTCCGTGGTCTTCAGCAGCCGCTTTGACTACGACGAGCATCTGCTCACCATTATCCACCTCCTCCATGACAACTCTCAAATCCTGAGCAGCCCCTGGGGGGAGGTCAGGAGGCCTAATTATTTGGGGGACAGGGAGGCGCGATGGGGCAGCAATTGGCCCTTGGGACTGGCTGGTCCCTTCTCATCTGACCCCTGCCCCAGGTACAAGGTCCCGCCCAGCCACACCCAAGCCCGCTCCACAGCGTCTCCACCTACATACACAGCCCCCCCATCCCCAACCAGCCTCTCCAGAACTAGCCCCTCAAGACCCCGTCCCTGCCCCCCAACCACCCTGACCCTCACTTGCACACACCCTGCCTGCTCCTCCAGAACCCCCGAGTCCGCCCCATCCCCAGTGGTATATCTCTCTGAGTCTCCTGGACTGGGTGCCCAGGTGCACCGAGGCCTTTTTCAGAACTTTGGGCACGCATGAAGGACCCCATTGTCCGCAGTGTCCGCGACCACCAGGCCTCTCCGGACACCAGCTCTCCCCGAGACTTCATCGATTGCTTGGAACAGGTAAGCCCTGCCTGGAAGTCTCACCTTTGGTCTGAACTGCTTCCCTTACCTGAAACCAACAGGGATCCCGGTTGAGCGGGTTTGAGTGTGACCTCTCCACATTGGGAAGGGAAGCTGAACACTGGGTTCTGCTGCGCTGGAGCCCGGAGCCATTCGGCGAGGCTGCCAGTTAAAAGCTCACTGAGAAGTCATTAAGGATCCGTTGATTGTGGACCCTGCGGCTGAGATTTTTCCCTGCCCCGCCCACCCGCGCTCCCAGGTCCCCCGAGAAAGAGAAGTTAAACAGAGGAGGGACTGAACTGACGCCCAGTAGCATCTGCATAGCTCTGGGGGGAATGGGGCCCCCAGGCTCCGAGCGCGTGGTCAGTGCGGGGCCAGGATCTCCAGATTCTGGCTCATATCTCCACTGATTTACCCCCGCAGGAGACGCAGGATCCGCTGAACCACTGCCCCACGGATACCCTTCTGATGACCACACGTAACCTTCTCTCTGGCGGCACCGGGACCTGCTCCACGCACTCCTCGCGTTACTGAAGTCCCCAAAGTGCTAGGTACGCGCACCCTCCCTCGCCAGGAGATGCGCCCACTGAGCCGCACCGCCCACACACAGCGAGCCCAGCAGGCCTGAAAGTCCGAGCCTCCTGCTTACCCCTGGTCCCACAAACCCACACAGAAGCTGGCCCCACCCAAGCAGCCCCCACGGACCACACAACCTGCCTCACCCCCAGCCCCGACCGCATGGCATTGCTTTGTGGGCCACCTCTGACCCTGTCCACGCTGCCACCGAGCCCGTTCCCATGCCCAGAGCCGGCCCCTGAGCCTCAGCCACGGTGCCTGCCCAAAAACTGACTCCTCCCACACAGTCTGGCCCGGCCACACAGCACTGTCTGCGACCCCTTCTGCCCAAGCCCAGCCTCCGGGTCTATCCCGGGACCCTGGCCTCCAGGGCTGCGTCCAACGGGGCTCTCGCCATCTGCCGCACCCCGATCTCTAAATCCCAGCGAGTTCTGGACACCAGCCCCCACACCCCAAAGTCCCGACTGCACCAGTCCCTGCACAAATCCGATTTCCGCACTTACTGCTTTCTCTGAACCCAACCCTCCCGCCGCTCCAAGGTCTCGGCTCGCCCTCACAGGCACCCCTGTGGTAGCCCCTGACTGGGGAACGTGGACTGCTCCCACACACGCACACACCTCTGCCCAGCCCGGTAGAGCCCGCTGATACCCTCGATTACAAGCCCGCCTCCCTCGCCAGCCCGCATCCTGGAGGAGATCGGTCAGACGCCAGCGGCTGCCGGCTCTGGAAGACCGAAGGGCCACGCCTTACACAGATGCTGTGATCCCCGAAGTGCAGCACTTCACAGACGTCATCCCGCATAAACCTGCTGCACCACGTCACTCAGGATACGACCTTTCGAGTCTGCCTGCGACCTGAAGTTCGCTGGGTACTCGACAAACGACATTTGACACCGTAAAGAGGCATCCCAGGCTCTTGCAAGAAGGATATCAGAACCTAGCAATCCACACCACAGACCTTAGCAACTGGCATACTCACCAAGCCCTAGCAACAGACATCTGAGGCCTTAAATCCAGAACTTCAGCCCCTGCCCAAGACCCCGCCCACACTACAGTGGGTCGGACCCTGTCCTAAATCCCAGACCTCTTCCCCATAACAGGTCTCCTTCCTAGTGAGGCAGGAGGTAGTCAGGAAGGAAGCTCCCGAGGCCCCGCAGGGCTGAGGTAGAAAACACCTATACATGACAAAGACCCCCTAAGACGGGTTGTTCCTGTTTTCTGGGACAACTCTGAATCATAGAATGCGCCTGCGCGCTACCCCTGATTCATTATAATATCATTACAATGAAATAACATTGGGGGACTCCCTTCTCCAGTAGCCAATCAAGAAAGTCATGGGAAACCACGCATGTGCAGTAGCTTTGAAATCCAACTCCTTGTACCTGCGCAGGAAAAGCCCGCCAAAGACTAGCAGGGGGCTTCTGCCCCTATAAGAATAGAATCTCCCCAGCCCACGTGCCCTTTTTTTTCCTCTGCTCAGAGCTGGCTCACTCCCGTGTCCTGTGGTGTGTACTATCACTTAATAAACCTCCCCTCTTTCTTTATGCTATAAACTTTGTGTGTTCGGTTCAATTCTTTGTTCTCGATCACTAAGAACCTGGTTACCTGTGCACACCTGTGCACACCTGTGCACACCTGTGACAGTTTTTGGCGAGCCAGCCAGGAGAAGACACCGGAGTGGTAAGCCCCCTTTGCTGCTCTGACACCCGGGATGCCCTTTTCCGTTGTCACCTATTCTGTTTTGGTGACTCTGATGTTCCGTGATAGAAGGTCGGCCGCTAATTTGCGGGCACAGGTCGGGCAGTTAAAAGCCACAAGGGCGCCCGCCGCTTGAAGACTCCTGTGATAGGATAACTTGGATGCGGAACAGGGGTTAGCCTTAGTCCCCGCCAGGTACAAGAAAATGTCCGCACAACGGTCAGGCACACTGTGGAAAGCACAAAACACTGCCCCACCCCGCGGCCACTCCCCCAGTAGGCATAGTCGGACCTTCCAAGCGGGATATCAGTCACCACCTCACCTGCGCTATGACTTCCTTTTGCAGTCTTTCTCATCAGGCCCACGGATAGTCTTTTTATGCTTTTCCTCCCCAACTGACTTCTGGTCTTTATACCTTCACTCACACCCCCACTTGCCTTTTATGTATGAAGGGTTCCTGCTGTCTTTGTACTAAGATATCTACCTTGGGGTCATTGTTAGGCTAGCGCTAAGTACAGTTGCAGGAATGAGCCACTCCCATCTTTGCCACGTGTATACTATCATTGTAAGCAGCAACATCGCTCAGAACTGCACAACAGGTGCCTGCTGGTCGCTGGTTACTAGAATGGCTGCATAGAGCCACTCTTACCTAATTAATTGAATTTGGAATTCTAAGGTGGTTTACTTGTTTCTATAAGGGTATTTTAATTTCCCCTCTCAGTTCATTGTCCCTCCATGAGATACGCCTCCAGTATGAAGGGTGGTGATTTAGACATCGCTTGAGGTCCCTTCTGGGAGATTTCAGATGCAGGTACAATTTCTTAAAGCTCTGGAAAATTACATAGAATATTTAAGGGTCTTCTTTGTGATCTGGAAAAGAGTCATTTTATAATAAGATCATCTTGGTGCTCCTCTTAATGGTTTACAGGGCCAGAAATTATTTTTCTAGTAAGACACTTCCTTTTCCCCAGATATTAAAGCTTACAGGAAAATGAGGGTCCCCGTAGATGAAGAATACAGAAATGGAAATGTACTAGGGCCACAAGGGTAGAGTCTGGGATTTTCAGGATTATAGGCAATTGCTCAAGAATGCAGGACTGGTTCCTTCCCAATAGTTAGAGACAAAAGTAGACTGTGGTGATTCTCTCAAGTCTTTTTCGATTTCTGTCGGCCGACACTCACTAGGATTTCTTTCGCCAGAGACGTCTGGTAGTTCGGTGGGATCCCAGGGGACGCCCATGGCCCACTAGGAATCTCCTAAGGGCAGCAAAGAGAGGGACGCCTCTAGTCTGCAAAGGAGTATCTTTGTTTCTTTTCCTTCTCTCTTAGGATCACCGCAGTCGAGATGGGAACTACATCTTCCATCCCTTCCAAATCACCATTGGGTTGCATTCTTAGCAACTGGGATAAATTTGACCCCAAAAATTTTAAAAAAAGAAGAGATTAGTTTTCTTTTGTAACACTGTTTGGCCCCAGTATAAATTAGGGGGTGGAGAGATATGGCCTGAGAATGGGAGCACAAATTATAATACTATCCTACAGCTAGATCTATTCTGCCGGAGGGAAGGCAAATGGTCTGAAGTTCCTTACGTGCAGGCGTTTATGGCTCTGTACCGAGATCCCTCGCTTTTGCTCCAGCCCCACCCTGACAAAACCTACAGGCCCAAGTGTTGATCAATTAGAAGATACCCTCCTTAGCTCCCCACCTGTCTCTCAAGAGAGATTAAGAGAACCCCAGAGTTCTGAAGTCTCTGCCCCTACCTTAGAGGGAGCGACCTCTCCACCACCTTATGCTATGGGTAACCTAAAGCCACCAGCTGAGGAAAAACCCAGCCCTGCAGGACATACTAGAAGTGGCGCTTCTTATCTCCCTACCACTCCCTGCACTCCTACCCTTGAGGGAGGTAGCAGGCCCTGAAGGTGCTATAAGGGTACAAATGCCATTCTCTATAACTGATTTACAACAATGTAAAGACAGGCTAGGGAGTTTTTCAGAGGACCCTTCACGTTTCACTAGTAATTTCCAGACTCTTACTCTAGCATTTCAGTATGTCGTGGAGGGATTTGTACATAATTCTGACCACCTGCTGTTCCCCAGACGAGAAACAGCGGATCTGGGAGGAGGCTCGTAAGTATGCAGATCAGCTGCATACCCAGAACCCTGGCACTAACCAGCCAGCTGCCCAAGCTGTCCCAGACCAGGAACCTAACTGGGAATACAATACTCAGGCAGGGATCCGGAGTAGGGATGCAATGATAGATTGCTTACTGGCAGGAATGAGAAACTGCATCAAGAAACCTGTGAATTATGAAAAGGTTAGGGAAATCTTTCAGGGCAAGGAAGAAAACCCAGCTCTCTTCAGAAACAGACTAGTAGAAGCCTTCCAAAAAATATACAAACTTGGACCCTTCATCCCCGGAGGGTCGAATCTTGATAGGGCAGCATTTTATAATTCAATCTGCCCCTGATATTCGCAGGAAGCTTCAGAAATTACAAATGGGCCCGCAGACCCCCTTAGATCAGCTCATGGATACAGCCTTTTCAGTCTTTAACAATAGGGATTTGGAGGAAAGAAAACAGGGAAAGAAGGAAAGGGAGAGGCAAGCAGAGCTCCTTGCACTAGCCTTTAGTAGTGCCATTGGCGGAAACCAGCCCCATCAGGGGAGCTCGGGGAGGCCTCAAAAGAATCAGGGGCAAAAGGATCAGACCTGTTATAAGTGCAAGCGCCCTGGACACTGGTCAAAGAACTGCACTCAGCCACCTCCGAGGCCCTGTCCTCTATGCAAGAACTTCAGTTCTGATCCCTGGCACTGGAAGGTAGACTGCCCCCCGTTCCCATAGTGGAAAGGGGTCATCTCCCAAGGCCATGGCTACTCTTGAGGACTGAAGGTGCCCGGGGAACAGGTCGGCCCCAGGGAATACTCATATTCCCATCTCTACCGAGGAGCCCCGGGTAACTCTAGATGTGGCAGGTAAGAAAATCGACTTTCTTGTTGATACAGGGGCCACTTACTCTGTCCTTAACTCTTACTCTGGACCTCTTTCCTCCAAATCAGTTAAGGTAATGGGGGGTCGAAGGAAATCCTAAGGCATATTTTTTATACATTCCCTATCACTTGCCAATTTGAGAGTCGAATATTCAAACACTCCTTTTTAATTGTTCCTCAGTGCCCTATTCCTCTGTTAGGCCGGGACCTTTTAGCTCGGATGGGAACCATCTTGTTGTTCCCTGAAGTGCCATTTGAGTTAAGTAAGGTGATGATAATCAGTAGTGTTCGAAAATCAGGAAGAAATCCCAAGTTCAGTTCTGGATGCAGTAAACCCACTAGTTTGGGAGTCAGGGATTCCTGGAAGAGCAAAGACTGCATTACCGGTTAAAATCCAGTTAAAATGAAAATGTCTTTGTTGTTTCTATTAACCATTCTCTACTCGCCTGCACCCTGTGTAACGGAATGGGATGAAAAATTTTCTAGTGAATGCTTCTCGAAACCTTAGCAGCAGGAGAAAAACCTGGCCCAATGTTGGATATGTCATCCTAACCCAGAAACTCCTTCCAGATATAATACTCATATAAAAGCCTACCCAATAGCTAATGAATCCTTAATCAGTGCTTTGAATTCCTCTGCCAATTACACGCGTTCCTCTTTTTTCTTTAAGAGTCAGATGGGAGCGAAAATCCTCCTTTGTGTTTCCGTATGACCCCACTAGAATTAAAGCCATTTAATTACTCCAGCACCTCTCTTAAGTGCAACAGTACGATGGGATGTACCCCATGTTATAATAATACTCATACAAGGGCCATTGACCCATTTAAAGCCCTGGCTTCTCTTTCAAGTTCCAGCTTTCTAGAGAATCTTTCTGAGGAAGAAATTTTCAAACCTTTAAATTGGTCACATATAGTATGCTACCCGAATTATGATTCTAACTGTATTCCTAATAGTACCCATTGTTGCTTTGACAAAACTCACAATGCAGATACAAACGATACTTCTAAATGTGTTACTTGGAAATTAAACCAATCTCTTCAAGGAGTATTAGCAAAATTTCTACCACCTCCTGCAGGGGGGAAAGATCAAGGAAATAACTTAGGCCCTTTTAAGGACTGCCTTTCCCCCCTTGCCATATGCCCTCCTTAACAAATATAACTCCACTAATGCCACAGTTATTGCAGCACCCCCGGGGCTCGTCTGGCTATGTGGGACTCCCAATAACTGGCTAACGGATCATTCAGAACTTCAAGAAGCTATTGCTTATACTCATCTCAGCAACTCTAAACATGGGGGTGACTGTACCTTAGGGACCTTGGCACCCCAAGACCTTACCGTTATAAATATAACCATGGGTCCTGGGAGTCCATCTCTCAGCAGAAAAAAAAAAACGAGCTTTTGGTCTAGTAGTGGCTGGAGCTGCTGCCACTATAGCCGCTGCAGCCCCCTGGGGAGGCTTCGCCTATCATGAGGCCACTCTAAGGGAACTCACTAAGATTATAGAAGAAATCTCCAAAGATACTGCTGGTACTCTAGCTGGACTCTCAAGATCAGTAGACTCATTGGCAAATGTAGTCATGGATAACCGCCTTGCCCTTGACTATCTTCTAGCAGAACAAGGAGGGGTATGTGCTGTTATCAATAAAACCTGCTGCACCTATGTAAATAACTCTGGAATGATCGAAACTAACATAAAGAAAATTTATGAACAGGCAGAATGGCTACATAAGTATAATCAACAGGGCCAAGGGATTAAGGAAGCCCTGACCTCCTGGTTCCCTGGCTTAACATGGTTATTACCCTTCTTAGGGCCCTTAATAACACTGCTGGTTTTACTACTTTTAGGACCTTGCTTATTTAATTTACTTGTTAAATTTGTTTCTTCTAGACTTAAACAGTTCCACGTCAAACTGATGACGCTCCAAGGTTTCCAACCAATCCCTGAGAACGATGTCGAAGCTGACCAACATACAGCATCTGCGGTGGCCTCAGGAATTCCTCTTCAACCCTCTAGATAGAATAGGGTGAGAGTTCCGTGGTTCTCAATAGGCAGGGTCTACTGTCCAATCTAAGCCTGAAGCAGCTATGGAAGACGGATCTTCATCCTTCAACAACCCCCAAAAAGATTTTTTGAGAACCATGTCTCTCAGGGGGAAGTTGAGGCAGGAGGTAGTCAGGAAGGAAGCTCCCGAGGCCCCGCAGGGCTGAGGGTAGAAAACACCTATACATGACAAAGACCCCCTAAGACGGGTTGTTCCTGTTTTCTGGGACAACTCTGAATCATAGAATGCGCCTGCGCGCTACCCCCTGATTCATTATAATATCATTACAATGAAATAACATTGTGGGGACTCCCTTCTCCAGTAGCCAATCAAGAAAGTCATGGGAAACCACGCATGTGCAGTAGCTTTGAAATCCAACTCCTTGTACCTGCGCAGGAAAAGCCCGCCAAAGACTAGCAGGGGGGCTTCTGCCCCTATAAGAATAGAATCCCCCCAGCCCACGTGCCCTTTTTTTTCCTCTGCTCAGAGCTGGCTCACTCCCGTGTCCTGTGGTGTGTACTATCACTTAATAAACCTCCCCTCTTTCTTTATGCTATAAACTTTGTGTGTTCGGTTCAATTCTTTGTTCTCGATCACTAAGAACCTGGTTACCTGTGCACACCTGTGCACACCTGTGACACTAGGACCCCTCTCCAGAATCCCCGGGGTCTGAGACTTTGTCCTGGGGATCCCTTGTGCCTCAACACTGTTCCCAGAGACTTGATTCCTCCCCAGGAAACCTAAATCTGTTCCCTCAAGGTGGGTAGGGTATCCCACATCCCTACCTTGGGCTCTAACAACACAGCTTTCAGCATTCATCACGGGAAACACCACCGCTGGGCACCCCAGACACCCAGACACATTTCCCAGACCCTGATGGAGTCCTATGCGCACGCACGCACGCGCACACACACACACACCCCCATCAAGTTCTCAGCCCTGTAGAATGGGAATCCTAGTTGGGGGAACCTCCCAGCCCTCTCTGCACCACTAATCCTGCCTCCCACCCACACAGGGCACCAAAGCCATCACCCTCCTCCACACAGTCCACTACAACCCCAGCCAGTTCCTGACACCCCAGGAATTCAACCCTGAGCATTTTCTGGATGCCCATCAGTCTTTCAAAAAAAGCCCTGCCTGCATGCCCTTGTCTGTGAGAGTGGTGGGGACACGAGTCAGTCATTCAGACCCTTGATTCCCACCTACACTGCCCAGCCCTCCAAACCCTCTCACTTCATCCCACCCGTCCTCAGCTTTGGATGAGACATCCCTTCCCCCTCCCAACTCTGCTCCTACAGGAGCATAATGGCTGAAATGCTTGTGGAGGGAGGTAGAGAGGAGGAAGAGTAATTTCACTTGAAAGCAGTCACTCAGTCTCTCCACTGGGTGGCGCAGGCGAGGTGGTTCTAGTTTTTCTTGGCTTCCATCTTCACTCTGCTAAAGAAAAATCTTTCCTATGTAAGTCAGCATTACAGAGGGGAAAAAGTTGGGGAAGATAATAATAGGTAACTTAGCCTATTGCATATTGTGTGCCAGGCACTGCCTCTGAGAAGGACTTAAGAGCGGTGGCTAAGTACTGGGCTTTGCAGCCAGACTCCAGCTCCATCATCTCCAAGGTGTACGGCCTTGGAGATGTTATTTCACCTCTGTGCCTCGATTTCCATATCTATAAAATGGAGATCATAATAAGGCCCAGCTCTCAGAGTTATGAGGGTTAAATTAATTAATAGCTGTATAGTGCTTAGAGTAGTGCATGGCACATGCTAAAACCTACGTAAGTATTATTTTCTCGCCACTTTATCTGCATTTACCATTCACAACAACCTACTGAGTCACTATTATCCCCATTTTAAATACCCAGAAACTGGACTTCCAGCCAAGATGAAGGCGTAGGTAAACACACTGTGCCTTCTCGCACAACCAAAATAAAGACAAGAAAAATTTAGAAACAAAAAAAACAGTACTGACAGAAAATTGAACTGTATGGAAGTCCAACAAACAAGGAGTTAAAATAGACACATTCATCCAGACCAGTAGGAGGAGAGGGTACATGGCAAAAAGAAGTGGCGGATGGCAGATCCCGGGAATGCAGGTGGCAGCTGGTGGACCCAGTGAGGTGGCAGATTGTGGAGGGGCGCAGCGCACAAGGTGGCTGGTGGACCAGGCTATCCCACATTCACACACAGATAAACCAGGTGAAACTGGGGAGTGAGACAGACCACACAACCCAGGGCTCCAGCAAGGGGAAATAAAACCTCAAAACACCAATTGAAAACACCTGTAGGGGTTGAGGTGCTGGGAGACACTCCCAGCCTCACAAGAGAGTTCCTTGGAGAAACCCACAGGGTCCTAGAACATACACAAGCCCACCCACATGAGAATCAGCACCAGAAGGGCCCAGGTGTTTAGGGGAAGCGGCAGAAGAAACTGAAATCCAGCAGAAAGCGGAGCAAGTGCCATTGCTCCCTCTCAGACCCCTTCCCCACAAACAGCACCACAACACAGCCAAGTGGATTGCCCCACCCTGGTGAACACCTAAGGCTCCGCCCCTCTCTACATAACACACACATCAAGACAAAAAAAATGTCCCCAACAAAAGAACAGATCAAGGCACCAGAAAAAATACAACTAAGCAATGAAGAGATAGCTAACCTATCAGATGCACAGTTCAAAGCACTGGTGATTAGGATGCTCACAGAATTGGTTGAATTTGGTAGCAAATTAGATGAAAAAATGAAGGCTATGCTAAGTGAAATGAAGAAAAATGCACAGGGAACCAATAGTGATGGGAAGAAAACTGGGACTCAAATCAATGGAGTGGACCAGAAGGAAGAAAGAAACAACCAATCAGAAAAGAATGAAGAAACAAGAATTTTAAAAAAACTAGGAGAAACTTGGGAACCTCCAGGACATCTTTAAACGTTCCAACATCCAAAATATAGGAGTACCAGAAGGGGAAGAGGAAGAGCAACAAGTGGAAAAGTTATTTGAACAAATAATAAAGAAGAACTTCCCCAATCTGGCAAAGGAAATAGACTTCCAGGAAGTCCAGGAAACTCAGAGAATCCCAAAGAAGTTGGATCCAAGGAGGAACACACCAAGGCACATCATAATTACATTACCCAAGGTTAAAATGAAGGAGAGAATCCTAGAAGCAGCAAGAGATAAGGAGACAGTCACCTACAAAGGAGTTCCCATCAGACTGTCAGCTGATTTCTCAAAAGAGACCTTGCAGGCAAGAAGGGGCTGGAAAGAAGTATTGCAACTCATGAAAGGCAAGGAACTACATCCAAGATTGCTCTGTCCAGCAAAGCTTTCATTTGGAATGGAAGGGCAGATAAAGTGCTTCCCAGATAAGGAAAAGTTAAAGGAGTACATCATCACCAAGCCCTTATTATATGAAATGTTAAAGGAACTTATCTAAGAAAAAGATAAAAAACATGTATAGTAAAATGACAGCAAACACACAATTATTAACAACCACACCTAAAACAAAAACAAACTAAGCAAACAACTAGAACAGGAACAGAACCACAGAAATGGAGATCACATAGAGGGTTAGCAACAGGGGAGTGGGAGTAGGAGAGAGGGGGGAAAAGGTACAGAGAATAAGTAGCATAGATGATAGGTGGAAAATAGACGGGGGGGCAAGAATTGTATGGGAAATGTAGAAGCTAAAGAACTTATGACACATGGACATGAACTAAAGGGGGGGAATGTGGGTGGGAGGGAGTGTGCAGGGTGGAGGGGAGTGGAGGGGGGAAAATGGGACAACTGTAATAGCATAATCAAAAAATATATTATAAATAAATAAATTAATTAATTTTTAAAAACCCAGAAACTGTGGCATGCCCAAGATCACAAAAAATAGGGCAGAACCGGGATTTGAATCCATAAAGTTGCATTTGTACAATATCAGGCCATTCTGGTTCAGGACTTACTTAAAGCTCTTTCCCAGATCTTTGTCCTCGTATGCTTTCCTCTGGGAATTTGGGGCTGGAGCCCCTCACCTCCTCTTATGTCATCACTCCTCCACTCCCACCTCTGAAGGATGCCAGCAGTGCCTGAGCGAGTCCTTGGTGTGCATGGAACCCTTCCTCTACTTCATCACCATCCTGCAAAACTTCTCGCTGCAGCTGCTGGGGGCGCCAGAGAACATTGACCTGACCCCGCTCAGCTCCGGTCTCTGCAATTTGCCACGGCTGTGCCTGCGCCGTGCGATGACACCCGAGCCCTTCCAGATTCACGTGTGGGCGATGAGGCTCGCCCCTAGAGGTTGTTCTGCTCCTCTTCTCCGTCCACTGTGCCCCCTCCCTCTCGCTGTCACACTTGCTTTCCCTCACTCTGTGCCTGCCACATGCCCATCCCTCATCCTCCCATCTTTCCCCCTCTGTGCACCCAGAGGCAAAGATTTGGGGAAGATGAGGTGCATGTCTTGTTTTACCCACAGAACTCGCTGTATTACACACCTTTTGGGGGGCTCTTGTATAATTTCCTAGTAAATTACCCTGCTGTGGTGAAATAAAGGGAGGAGGACAGGTCCCTAGGATGGAAAGAAGGGAGAACTGGCAGCAGAGAGAGAAGGCACCAACAAGTTTCACGCTTACCCTTGGGACAGCTAGAAATTGGTAGAAATTGTTACCTGGACATAGGCTGGAATATAGAGGCCATGACAGCCCAAAGACAGGGAGACAGAGAAGCAAACAGCACCCAGAAAGACACTGAACAGCTCTGCAAGAGATGCAGGGCACTGTACCAAGATGGAATGTAAGCAGGGAGGAAGGGAGAGATGGGGAGATATAACAGACACAGAGACTGAGAAATAATGGGGTACTAACACATAGTGCCTCCCATTCACACAGTTCTAAATTCCTCATTTACATCTCCCTATGAGACAAAGCAATGTCATTATAGCGTTTTTACAGTTGAGCAAACAGGCTCAGAGAGGTGAGGTGACTTGCCCAAAACAAGACAACCAGAGACAGGCAGAGCTGGGAATGAAACACAGACCATCTGGTTCCAACACTGCTCCTCTCAATCTCACAAAGTGGAAACACAGAGGAAAGCATCGAGATACACAGACTAAGAAGTGTGTGTGTGTTGGGGGGGGGGGGGCAGGTGCAAGAAGATTGAAGACAGAGACAAGGAAAGACACAATGACCAGAAAAAGACAGAGAGGAAGGGCAGTGAACGTGAAAGTGAAGCAGCAGAAGACTGAAACTGTCCCCCATTTCTCACCCTATTCCTTGGATTATTCCTTTGTCTGGCAATTCCTCCCTTTGGGGTTGGGTAGCAGGCCCAGTCCTGGGGGTTCCCAACCTGGGACTGGACTTAGCACCCTGACACTCTGCTGACAGTAGCTTTTCTCCATAGGCTTTCCTGAGCCAGAGTCAGGCAGAGCGGGGCTGGGCCCCCAGCCACAGGCAAAGGTGGCCTGAGAGTCCCTACCCTGAACAGGGTCCCCCCAAGGCTGTCCAGAAGCAGGGACATGCTCTGCTGAACACTGGGCCAGCTAGGTGAGGCATATATGCAGTCTCCACATGGGGCATTCTCTCCCTGATCCCCATGCTGTTCCCACCGTAGGCCAACCAGAGTCTGCCCTAGGGCCCAGCCATGGGAAGGAGAAACTCGGAGGTCTTGAGAAGGATGGAGAGGTGGCAAAGAGAAGCACATAGAGATCCCAAAAAAGAGGCAGAGAGGTGGAGAAAGACAGGAAGAGGCTGAGAGACATGTAGAGATAGCAGAAAGAGATCCTGAAAACCAAAGACTGGAGGGAGTCAGACAGAAAGAGACGGGTGGGGAGGAGAAGCACTGGGAGAAAGGGAGAGACAGAGATGCCCAGAGAGAAGACAAGGAGATTCTAAAACAGAGAGAAATTAAGAAGGAACAGAGAGAAAGAGAAACAGGTCTGAGAGGGAAGAAAAGGGGGAAATAGAGAGACAGAAGTCTCAAGAGATGAGACACAGAGATAGGCAGGAAGAGAGACAGTCACAGGAACTGAGCAACAAGCAGAGACTGACCCCTGGCTGGTGTAGCTCAGTGGACTGAGCATGGACTGCGAACCAAAGGGTCACCAGTTCAATTCCCAGTCAGGGCACATGCCTGGGTTGCAGGCCAGGTCCCCAGTGGGGGCCATGTGAGAGGCAACCACACACTGATGTTTCTCTCCCTCTCTTTCTCCCTCCTCTCTCTCTAAAAATAAATAAATAAAATCTAAAAAAAAAAAAAAAGACAGAGACTGACAGCAATAGAGACAGAGACAGAAATCAGGATGACAAAATCACACATTCATTCAACAAACATGTACTGAGCGTGCACTGTGTGCTGAGCACTATTTTAGGTGCAGAGGATGCAGGCGTGAACAAGACAAATGTCTGTTCTTGAAGACACCCTAATAAATGAAAAGGATTCATTAGAGAGCCCAACAGAGTGGGACGGGGTGGGGTCAGGGCAGTACATGTTTGCTGTGCTCCCCTGCACCCCCACTGTCTGTGGAGTCGGCACCCCATCCCACAACCCCTCCCAGTCACCAGGTTCCTAGACCGAGGAAGGGTGACAGGTAGGAAGACCTACAACACAGACCAAGACAGAGGCAAGGAGACAGGGAAGCACAAACTGGAAGAGTAAGGTAAAGACAAATTAGGAGAGTTACAGAGAGATAAAAACATATTCGAAAGGAGAGAGCAAAAGATAGAAAACAGACATGAACAGAGGCAAACACTGAGAATGAAACCAAGACAGAGAAAGAGAGAGATGAACAGAAACAGAAACACCGAGAATGAAAGGGAAGAAGACACTGAGGGATGAAACACGAATCAATGAAGAGACACAGAGACACTGAGAGGCACTCCTAGAGACAAGCCCAGTCCTAGACTCTGCACAGCACCTCCTACCCTCTACTCAGGTCTGGGCCCTATGCCAGGCACCTGGCAAAAGGCTGGATCTGGCAAGGCAGGGTCTGGCAGGTGGTTGGGCCACATTTCTGAACAGTCTATTCCAAGTACTGGCTCAGCCACACCCCTACCTACCACTGGGCCATCCAGGCCTGGGTTTGCCCCCTCCAGCCCATCCACCCCCAGGGTAAGTGGGAATGATGCATAGTTTGTCTGCCATCACGGCCTGGCCTTAAGGTGGATGTGCCCACTGAGGGGCTTAGGGGACTGGCAACCAGGGAGCACAAAAGCAGGGGCATAGGACATTTGGGAGCATCTGGGAGCCAGAGCATTGGAAATAGAGATGGCAGGAGTTCAGGGCAGGGCATAACTATGGGGGTACTAGGGGCCATCACATGGAAAGGCACCCGGGAGTCATAAGGATAGGTACAGAAGTATCAGGCTGATGGACACCAGGAGGCTAGGACACTCAATGAGCATCTGGGAGACAGGTCCAGCATTCAGGGCTCTAAGAGCAGTGGGCATAGAAATGACAAGGACTCAGGTGTGACTCCCTAGAATCACAGTCACAGGCCACAGGAGTGCCAGCCTAATGGCACATCACCAGGGGTGGTTTTTATGTGTTTAGGACTCAGGAGTGTATTTAGCAATCTGAAGTACAGTCATGCACCAATTAACAATGGGACACATTCTGGGAAATGAGAAATTTGGTGATTTTGTCATTGCGAGGACATCACGAAGTCCACTTACACTGACCTAGATGGCACAGCCTGCTATACACCTCGGCTGCATGTGACAGCCAGTCGCTCCCAGGCTAAACTCCTGTACAGGAAGTTACTGTAAAAAACAACATGAGCTTAAGTCAAGTGCAAGAGAAAATGACGTGATCAAGAAACACAGTAAACACAACAACGTCTGCGGCTGCTGCCGGTGTGACTCAGCATACTGTTCTACAGTGGGTTGCTTCTAATACAAGTAGAAAGCAAGCACTCTAAAATAATGATTTTTAAAAGTGTAGTAAATACAGAAATCAGTAACAGGGTCATTCATCACCATCACCAAGTATTATGTGCTTGCATGTGTTATGCTTTCAGACAACTGGCAACGCAGTAGGTTCGTTTACATCATCACTACAAACACGTGAGCGGTGGGTTTGTGCTACAGCTTACCATGGGCAACAGGAATTTTCCAGCTCTATTAAAATCTTGTAGGACTACGGTTGTATGTGTGGTCTGTCGTTGACCTAAATGTCCTTATTGGGTACATGACTGTACAGGGTACAGTTTTCAGGGGTCATGGTGCAGAGAAATTTAAAAATGCACTCCTACAGGCCAAATAAGAACCCAAAGGTGCTAGGGGCTCAGGAAGGTGCAGCTGTTGGCTAAGTGTAATGACACAGAAATGCTGGTGCATGCAAATTGCCAAACAGGGCAGGCTGAGACTGGTACAAAAAGTCTAGGTGTAACCAGGCAGAGCAGCGCTAGGTCTTTGGGGGCGGAGTGACCTTGGGTTGGAAAATCTGGGGAATAAGAGGCCACAGACGCCCCGCCCTCCCACTCTGTCCCCCCTCCAAGACTCCAGGGGAATCAAATAGAGGCGAAGGGGTGCAGGCATCAGAAATCGAGGGCATGATAGCCACAAGAATCGCTGCACTGCTGTTTCTGCTCCTGCTGCCGGCGCTGGGCAGGCGAGGTTGAAGTGCGGATACTCAGACACAGAGAGCCCTATCTCCACCCCCGCCCCCACCTGGGGACCCAACGCCCTAACCCCCTGCTGGGGAATGTGTGCAGCGGGAGCCTGCATAGTGCACTCGAAGAGTTAGTCTTGACAGGGGGTGGGGTACAAAATTTTGGATTCATGGAGGTGGGCCTGGGGGCTGGAACTCCTGGTTCGCTCCGAGTCCTGAGGAAGGTTAAGGGGCCTTGAGTCCTGCGTTCTGGGAAAGGATTCTGGCTGGGGTGGGAAGCTGGGGGCCTGGACTTCTGGTTGTTTGGGAAGAGGAGGTGGTAGAGGGGAGAGTGGGGTTGTGGGGGAGTCAAATCTCCAGAGAAGCACAGTGTAGGCCTGAGCTCCCGTTAAAAGCAGAGTCACACTCACTGCCCTATCCCCAACCTCCATTTCTGGGTCCTGAGGGAGGAGGAGCCTGGCATAGGTAGCACAGTGAGGGAGCGGGGAGCAGAAGGGTCTGTTCTCCTGGTTCAAGGCTGGGAGGGGGTATACCTAGAGTCCAGATACCTAGTTTTGTGGGTGCAGGGGGCTGGGGATAGATTTCTAGATCCTGACGGAAAAAGAAAGCGTGAGCCTAGACTCCTAGGTCTGAGGCAGGAAGCTCGAGATATGAATTCCTGAGCCTGGAATAAGGAGCTGAGATGGGAACTCCTGGGTTTGAAGGGGGAACGAGTTGTGAGCGGGGCTCTGGGGTCTCGATAGAGGAGGGTGTCGGGATCTCCCACCCGGAATCCAATGAGCACCCGCTCTACGTAGCGCTCTGGCCGCTGGGCTCTCCTGTTCACAGGCAACTGGGCCAGCGCCCTGCAACGGTGCTGCGCCGCTACGCAGCGCTGTGAGATGTCTTAATGCCCTTGCAGATACCTTTTACAGTTGCCAGCCGCCTTTTCACGAGTGGAAGTGACAAGTCCCAGGAGGTGGAAAAGCAGACCTGAGCATTCCGTCGGGGTGCTAAAAGGACTGGGGCCAGGAAATCGGGGCGGGGCCTAACAGAACAGAGACTCAGTGCTAAAGAGCGCATGTGGTGAGGGGAAGGTGGGGCGGAGCTAAAATGTAGGGAAGATGGGGGTTGGCTCCTTGTGCGGTGACGGAAGAGCCAGAGCGAGCAGGCACTGGTCAGTGATCGGGACCAGCAGAGGCGGGGCCAATGTGTGCAGAGGGCGGGGAAGGCTGGGATAGCAACCAAGATGGCTGGGAAAGAAGTTGAGCGAAGGAGTTGCAGGGGAGTCTAGTCAGTGGCTGGACGCTTGCCTGAAGGGGCGTGGCCAGCTCCTGGCCTACCCCTTCTCTGCCTCACCCCCTGGCGGCTCGTTTCCCAATGGGCGGGGCTGGCAGAAGCTGAGCAATTTTGCACTTGGAATGCTTACAGAGTTCGGGTTGGGTGCGCCAGGCTGGAAGAGGCGGCTTTTCTGGCGAACTTGAAGCCACCAGTGGTGGGGCTTGTTCACAGAGGAGAGGTACTTGGTGTGGGTGTGGCCGACGGACCGGAGGGGCTGCAAGAAGGCATTTGAATGGAGCGAAGTCCGAGAGCTAGATGGAGGCGGAGCCATGGCATTATGACCTAGTCGTGCGACCCCCGGCGGCTACTATTAATAGATAATGCTGCCTCTAACGATATCTGTTCCATGGTCCTCGGGAACCCCTATGGCTACAAGGACCCGGAGTTCCTGAGGCTCCTGGACCTCTTCAATGACAATTTCCGCTTGAATTCCAGATGGGGCGAGTTGAGAGGACTGGCCCCAATCCCTCCTGCTGAGCTCAAAACTATGCCAAATCCTGAATACTTAGACCCTAGAGTGGATCATTAGGATAGGACTTAGAATGTTGGAATGGGAAAGTTCTAGAACTTACATCAAGATCCTGTTGAGATCCTGTTCCCCCCAATGTACATTTCCCCTCCATCCTGAACTGGCTCCTGGGCCCACACCACCTAAACGTCGCGGAGCTTTGGATCTTCATCCGAGCCAATCCAGGAAACACAGCAGCCTGGGGAGCCCTGCAATTTGATTGCTTCCTAGATCAAATGGATAGGGTGCAGTCCCCTGCCATCCTAAATTCTGTCCATGCTGCCCATGAGGAGGCACCTAGCACCCCTCTCCTCTATCCATAGGAACAGAAAGACCAAGTCACTTCCAGAAGGAAAATTTGGTGATGACCACAGGTAACCATTTCTCCCGCAGCACGGAGACCACACACACCACCCTCATTCTCCAGTTCCCAGAGGTGGCATGTCTGCCAGCAGGAGCCCAAGTTGAGGGGACTGGGCTGTGGGGATGGCTCTCACTTTGTTGGCCCCAGCCAAGGTGCAGAGGGAAGCTGGACACCACAGTGGGTCAGGCACGCCTCCCAGGCCTGGAGGACCACCAGCGCCTGCCCTACACCAACACAGTGCTGCAGGAGACCCAGCGCTTCATCAGAGTGCTGCCCCTAGGACTGTCACATACCTTCGCCTGTGCAGCCACTTTCAGCCCAAGGTATCCACTGAGTCTGGGGATTGTGTGCAAAGCTCAGGAGCACCTAGTAACTGAGATCAGCAGGCATCAGCATGTGTGCAAGAAATAAGACCTCACCTTCCCCGTGGCTTCTATATGGTGTCTTGGATGGATGAAAGGCAACCTTACCATGTTCGTTAACACTTGCAAATCCTCCTAGAGTACCTTCCTGATTTTTCTGCCTGTGCCTGCACACAGGGACCCTATTCAAGGATCCATACTGCTTCAACACCCCTGGCCAACTTTCTGAAGGGCCAGTTCCTGGGGTACATGGGGTTCTCCCCTCGAATCTGTATCCCCAAGAAAGTGGATGTGCTTGGGTACAGGCCTGGCCTGACTGGAGATCTTCCTCTTCATCACTATCCCGCAGTGTTCTTCCTGCTTCTTGTAGGGAGCCCCACCAACACAGACCTCACCCCGCAGTGCACCGGCCTGGGCAATGTCCCCTTAGCTTTCCAGCTCTGCCTGGTGACCCGTTGAGGTTAGGCTCAGCCACCCTCTGCCCACCAATCTCAGCCCTCCTTATGTACTTTGTTTAATAAAGACCCTAAACTGTAGATGGAGGAATCTCTTTGCCAAATAGAGGGGGAAGGAGAATCAGATGTGTGCACCTCTGAGGTAAACTTATTTATTTCTTGGCTGACAGGACTTTCACACCCATGCTCCTCCCAGCACCTATTATCCTGCCCAAGCAGCGGCAGCCTAGTCATAAGGGTGCCATGGCCAAAGGGGTTGGGAGTCACTTCACATTCCAGGCTGGAGGAGTGGGGGGCTTGGGGATACTAACCCCCACAAACCTTTGCCAGCAAGAGGCCATGACTCACCTCAACCCCAAATCCTGCATGCTGGTGGGAGGTGGCAATGCCCCCTTCCAGCTCTCCACACCTGAGAGGAGCATGGCCAGACAAGGCATGACACAGACCCCCGGCTCCAGTAATGATAACCCCCAAGTCACAGCCCCAGCCCTCATAACAGGGCGGCACAGGTCTCTCCTCCTCCTCCTCAGTCCTCAGCAAATGAGGAAACCCTCCACACCAGGCAGGACAGAGGCAAAGTCGGAAGCAGCAGCGGTGGCAGGGAAGGAGCAGACACTGAGACTGGTGGGCTGCTGGCTGGGCAGCACCGGCCCAGGGCTCTCCCGAAGTCAGGGCAAGCTTTCTGTCCATGCAGCTCTGCGATGGCCACTAGGTGGGCGTAGCTGGCTGAGATACAGGTACTTGGACACCTTTCTGTCCTGATGCTGGTCGGGGGGAGAGGGACAGGAGACAGTGAGCCATCTGGGAAGGGACAAAGAGGCCACAGAAAAGCTGGGGTACTGGGAGAGTGGCTGTCTAGGGAAGGTGGTCAGAGGTGAGAAAAAGGGGGCAGAATTTAGTAAAAGACTGACAAGGTGGACGAGGTGACTCAAGGCCTGGTGAGGTCATGGAATAAGAAGGACTTGAGGGAGGGGACACTGTTTGGGAAGCAGGTACCTAGCTGATACTTGTCTTTGGCTGCTGCTCGCTCCTTGGCATCAAAATACCAGACGGTGATGGCGTACCTAGGAACCAGAGCAGTGCCAGAGGGCAGTAAGAAACCACTTTTCTCCAGTTCCAGCCACCATACCCACAGTAACATTAGAGTCCACCCTCCAAGCCTGATTCTGTTCCCACCTAGACCCCCCGCAGTACTGATCACGTCGTAGTCATTCGGGGGGAGCACCTGGGAATATCCCAGAAGTATGGGTCATACCTGGTAGCATAGGCTGGTTTCACCTCATGGGGGTTCCGCCGGTCAGACCAGAAAATGAGCAGCCGGTCAAAGAGTGGCTCGATGTTGGCTACCACAGGCCGGCCCTCAGGGAAGATCTGTAGCAGGCCACCATGCACCTGAGGGCAGACCAGAGGATGAGGCAGGAGGCTGGCACTGCCTGACCCCCAGCAGCCCACCAAAGGCATAGCAACAACACAGATCACTCTCCCACCACTCAGCCTCTTAAAAATAAATGACAGCCCAGAGTCTGTATCCCCATGGAGATGGGCAGGAAGCTACTAAAGAAGACAGGAAATGGAGGGGAGGGTTCATCAGACCAGGGGATGGGCAGACTGTGCCATTCCCAGCGAAGAGCCAGGGGACAGACTGCCCCATCCGACTGTGGGCTGAGAAGAACCAGAGAAGGCCAGAAGCTGAGCTGGAAGTGGAAAACGAAGTGGATGCACAACACCCCACCTCCACCCTCAACCCCACACCCTACCTTGATGTCCCAGTTCTGATTCAGGTAATAGATACACGTGATGCAGCGCCCATCACCGTGGGGATTGTCAACGTGCCTCACGTACCCCAGCCCGTTGCCTGGGTAACACGCCACCATGGCCTGGCAGAGACAGATGGAAGTGGTTTATTGGAGCTAGGCAGAGATATTTGGGGAAGCAGCCATTACCTCCTCTTTCCTATCCTCCCTGCCCCTCATCTCTGACTCCTCAGGTGTCCTAGGCTCAAAGGCTCGAGCTCCCAAACGTTCACCTTTTTTAGCCAAGCCTCCGCCCACTGGAAATCTCAGCTCCAGGGCCTTAACAGCCCTTCCCTCACCCCACCCCCCAGATGCTGGCCCTCAGGGAAGGGGCCCAAGGAGGAACTTCATGTTTCATTTTTTAAAGATAACCGACCCCACCTCAGACATTTCAGCAGAATAAAGCCAGTGTAAAGGCTGTCTGGTGTGCAGTGGTGTGGCCTCACAGTCCTACATCAGGGGTTCTTGCCCTTGGCTGCAGAGTGGAACCACCCGGTATGCTGACACCCAGGCTCACCTTAGAGGTTCTAGTGTACTTGGTCTAAGATGGAACCTGGATTTTTTTTAAATCACCTGAGGATGTGTTTATTGATGTTAGAAAGAGAGGAAGGGAGAAAGAAACATCAATGTGAGAGAGAAACATCAGGTGGTTGCCTCCTGTATGTGGCCAGACTGAGGATCGAACCGTCTACGTAGATATGTGCCCTGACTGGAGATCAAACCTTTTGCAGTACAGGATGATGCTCCAACCAACTAAGCCACCAGCCAGGGCTGGAGTCTGGAATTTATTTATATTTTTAATCTTCACCCAAGGACATGCTGAGCTACAATGGCCAGGAATTCAAGGAGCCTACAATTTTTAAAGGTTTCCAAGGTAATTCTAATGCACAGCAATGTTGAGAACTGCTGCCCCTGACTACAAAGAGTCTCTACAAAGAGAACATCTGAACAAGTTCCAAAACCTACAGTGTAACTAGAATCTGAGATCTAATCTCAACTCCAAGGATAGCCTGCTGGGTAGCCCTCAATAGTCCCTATCACCTGAAGAGTCCTCAACTATCTAGTCTATAAAATGGGGCCAATAATACCTGCTCTGTTTACAGCAGTGGCGTTAACCCCTCTGAGAGCCTAACTCTGGATGTGTTGCTCCTGACAACACAGATCTAATAGGACTCATTCAAGGTCTTGGCTTCTGTGTGCACAGGTCTAGCCACAAGGTTCTCGCCTCCTCTCCCTGATGGCTGCCACTGCCCTGGCCAGCCCCACCCATACCGACGCCTGGCCTAGCCACTCAGGGCCTGTCTTCTCATCAAGAACCTGACAAAAAGGTGGATGTGGTGTGAGGAAAAGGGCCCAGGTGTCCCTACAGACCTAACACCCAGATTCATTTCAGAGTAGCCACATGAGGGAAGGTGGGAAAATGACTTAACTTCCTGCCTCAGGTTCCTCACCCATGACATGGAGCTGACAGCTACTTCGCAGGTTGTTGTGGGAACTAAACAAGATATAAATGGAAAGGCACCCAGCATGGTGCCTGCCACATGATAGAAACCCAAATCACAGGTTGAAATAAAGAGTCCCAGTCCTACCCTCTGCCCAAAGCCACTGGATGAGACAAATAAGGAAACACTGACATGAGGGCCCTCAAACTACTATCCAGCTGGAGACCATCTGTCTTGACACCCGGACCCAGACGGAGGCCAGGCCACTGCTCCCCACTAACACTCATCTACATCTGTGGGGCACAGTCCGGCAAGATAACCATGAGATAAACATTACTGATCAAAAAGATCAGTGTCTCATGCCCAAATAGCTTGCTAAGCACCCCAAGGCAGGCCTGGTGGACTCAATCCCAACACGTCATTCCCGGGGCTCACCCCAGCATGGATGTAAACCACTCTGCCCTAAACATGCGCACCTGATCCACCACTGCACCTGCCCTAGGACTGAGGCCAGGAGAGCTGCCCCGGGGTGAGGCCGCCCGAGAGTGGAGAGCACTATTCTCCCCAGCGGCACCAGGGCACAGGTAGTGAGCAGCCCCCACACCACCAGGCTCGGAAAGAGCCCCTTCTTTGCACTGTTCATACCCTGCACATGGGTCAGCACTCTGAGCAAGCACCTCACCAGGAAGAAAGAACACACTGTGGCCCAAGTGGCCTGGAATCAGTGAGTCACTGATTAGGGATGGGCAAGGCCTCCCAGTTAGAGTGAGAGCAGAGACTTTGCTGGTTCGGCATGAGGAGGGTGGTGTGAGGGCCTAACGCTGGGACCGCTTCCCAACAACCCATCCCCACACACAGCAGTCGGAGGCCTTTTCTTCACCTCTTCATTATTCAAATCCCTTCCAGCACCCAATGCATCCCAGAAACATACAAAATACAAAGTCCTGATCACAGCCTCCAAGGTCACCAACTTCATCTCCTAGCCCCTTCACTCTGCTCCAGCCTTTGGGGCCTCGTGACTGTTCTCTGACCAGACCAAGCTCATTCCCAAGGCCTTTGCACAGGACTGGAACATTCTTCCCCCGTCTTTTGTTATTCCCGTCTCAGGTCAAGGGGCACCTTGAGTACTCTAGCTGAAGGTACCTGGGCTGCTTTTCCACTCCACCCCTCAGTGTGAAATCAACACAAGTGCTTGTTTACCTAGTAATGGCCCCACAAGCAGTCCCATGGAAGCCCCGAGGGCAGGCCTGTCTCCCTGTCGCCCAGGAGGTAACTGCTGACTCAAAGCACTCCTCTGGGCCTCTGGGCCTTTGGGCCTCCATCGCATTCTGCCCTGGGCACCGTGCAGCAGGGGTACCCTCTGGATACTGGTATGGAATAGGACTTGTACACAAAGGCTGGGCACAGAAGCAGCCCCTTTAAGGCCACGCCCTGCCCCCACATACACACACCATAGGGAGTGGAGGGTGGAAGCGTACTCTGGCCCCAGAGAAGCATCTACTTCCTCCCCCACAAGGGAAAAGCACAACAAGCAAAGTGACATGGAAACATGGAAACTTGTTCCTCACCCTTCCACCTCAGGGAAGGGACAGCTGGGACCAGAGCCAGCAAACTGAAGAGTTAAAGGCTATTGGTGACAGTGTGCCCAAAGCCACACACACACACACCCCTGAAGCTGGAGAATGAGCCAATGACAGCAGGCCCCATCCCCAAGCTACTCTTAAAGGGGCAAATCAAGCCTGCCAGGCCCTCTCAGAGGTCCCTAATGCGTGAAGGTCAACCCTCTCCCACCTATAGGCCAACTGAGCAAAGGGACCAGGGAAGAGGAAGAGCTCTACTCAGAACCACCAAGATAGAGCAGGCTGTTGCTGGCCCTAGTCATACAGGTGATCAATGTACTCAACAACACTATGGCCACCCACCCCAGCACCCCACACTATCTTGCTGCAGAGCCTGGGGAGGGAGCCTAGATGCAGCCCTTTGAAGGCAGAGAAACCTGGAGTTGCTGTCTCATTGGGGCAGGGGAAGGTCCGAGAAGAACTCCAGTGATTGGGTGGCTCCTCCCCTCCCTTCTCAGTCCAGCCTGGCTTACCTCCCAGGGCAACAGAGGTCACCAAGGGCTAAAAAAGTGCCCCCCTCAAATCCTAGCCAGGGCCCTATCCCCAACCACATCCAAGGCACCAAGGAGGACAAGATCTGCTCTTCAACCCTCTTCTTCCCTCCAAAATGCTACAGACTAGCTGGGGACTTAACCTGGTTTTCCTACCCTGTGGATGAGCAAAGGCTCAGAGAAGTGTCCTGCCCTGGGCCATTCAGCCTTTGTGGTCTACCTCCTGCAAGGATAGGAGATCCTGGGGTGAAGCTGCTGAGCACCCTGTGACCAGGGAAACTCCCACTAATCTCTCCTGCCCTTGCAGGCCAGCCCAGGGATGGGCCCCCTCTGGCTCTCCAGCTATCAAGTAACAGGAGGGAGAGGGAAGTAGGACAAGTTCCAGCTGGGGTGGGGAGGACACTGGTCCTGGCCCCAGGGGAGCCGTGGTCCACAAGCCAGCTCCAGCCTGCAAGGGACGCTGCACAGAGGCAGAACCCGAGATGCGATCTGAGAAAGCAGGGAAAGGATATCAGGAGCACAACCTCATGCCTGAAGGGCAGAACACAGCCAGTGCCATCAGCCCCGCATCAGTGGTGGTGTGCAGCAGGCGCTCACTACAGAGCTTTTCCCAAATGACACCAAGCCTTGGACTCCAGGCCAGGGCCCTCACACCCCTCAGTGAAGAGCACTATTGTGTCAGCAGGCTAGAAAGGCCCTATGGACCACTGTCCTATGTGGAGCTCCTGGACCAGGTTCTTAAACAAGCAGAGCAGCTAGAGGCCCAGGAAACTCTGACAAACTGCCATAAACTCTAATCAAATCAGTATTTTTCTTAAGAAAATAATATAAAATGGTAGATTTTCAGAAAAGCCCAGGGCCTTAAAAAAGATTAGTAACTACTACTTGAAAGAAAAAGGGACCAAGATGAGACACAAAGGGGTTCAAGGAACAGACCATAGTCAGACAGGAAGGATGGAGAACAGAGACTAGGATGGGGAGGAATTCGAAAGATGCGGACATGACCTCCACCCCAGTCAGCAGACAGCCACCCAGTGCCACCCCCAGGAAGCTGCCCTTGATGCAGATGCCATAGTACGGCACACAGAGCACAATGCAGACCAGCACCAGGAGCCGCAGGCAGCACCTCCTCCCTCAGCCTGGCACTGGCCTCACTACTGCCACCCTCCCCCTCCTGCCTAGGAGACAACAGACAGACCAGAAACAGACAGGGGACAGGACAAACTAGATAGACAGGCCAGCAGATAGGAAGGGATGAAAGGATGGGGCAACAGGGACGGATGAAGGCAGGGACAGACAGGTGCGCACAGACACACAGAGGCAGAAACGTGTGCCTATCTACATAGACCCTTCTTGGTCTGGGGCCCATAAACAGACATCAGGAGGCTGTGAACCCCAACATGGCCCACGCACAGATATGGGGCTATGAACGTCAGCACCTCTCCTCGGGTTCTTCAAGAGGATCCCTGGAGATCAAGGAGCACTGTGGCTACAGGCCAAACCCCTGGTATATAGGTGCACAAGCTATGGCCCACAGAAAGAAAACACACAGAGCCCCAGAGTCTCCACAGGGAGTGAGAGCCCAAAGCAAATTCCATCATTCCCTCCACCAGAGCTGCCTAAATCCTTCTGTGACCCCAGAAGCATCTCCAAACCCACTGGTGCTAAGACCAAAAGGCATCCAACAAATGCGCGCTGGGCAGCCTTACCTTGGTGCGCCCGTTGATGACGTAGCCGCCCAGCCGCCCAGCGCAGTGCCGGATCACAGTGTCCACATGGGCCATGAGGGCCCCGATGCTTCGGCAGCCTGGCTCATGGCCTTCCACCCAGGCAATCTGGTCCCCACGGATGCTGCGTGGCGGGATAGCCCGCTGGCTCACTAGCTGCCCATCACGCAGGCGCCCGCCCCGCTTCAGGGCCTCTACCTCAGCCAACACACGGCTGCCCAGTGCTGCCCCCAGAAAGTTGTCCTTGACACAGATGCCATAGTACCGCATGCAGGGCACAATATAGTCCAGGGCCAGGCGCTCGGGTGCAGCAGGCAGCTCCTCCTCCCTCAGTCCAACACTGGTCTCACCACGGCCACTGCTGCAGCCTATGCCGCCCTCCCCCTCTTCCTCTGTTTCCTGGTTCTCCTGCCTGGCCCAGGGACGCTTGCTGGGTGCAGGCGCATCCCCACCATCCTCTGCCCATTTCCTCTTGGGGGCCTCAGGCCGAGCGCCCTGAGCTGCCAGTCGCTGGCACCCCTTGGTGACCAATGCCGCAGCACCCTCGCTCTGCAGTGGCCGCAGCTCGCCACCATCCTGCCCACCAAAGCCTTCTGGCAGGGGGCTGGTTGTGGTGGAAGTGGCTGTGGCTCTGGGGATCCCACTCCCTGCCGAGGCCTCAGCAGGTGCTCCTGGACGATGGTAGGAGGGTAGCAGGGGACATGGCAGGTACCTCTCCACCCCCATCCTGGACCGGCCAAGCTCCAAGGGCTCTGACACAGAATTCGGCAACTGAGGGAGAGCCTGACTCAGGGTCTGTGGCTGGCACGGGCTGTCCATGGCAGCAGCGTCTTCATCCCCCGAGCATGGAGGGCACGGCCCAGGCCCATGGTGCCACCCTCCTGCACTGCCTCCTCCTCCTCCACTTGATGCAGCCGGGGGCCAGGGCGGCCGGGCCGGGTGTGGGGCAGGGTGAGGCAGGGCAGGTGGCAGAGGCTCTTCTTGTGCCCCGGGGGTTGCTCGCTGGTCCCCAAGTCCTCTGCTGTCCCTAGGGGCTTGGGAAAGGACCTGTCAGGATGCCTGGAGGAAGAGAGAAAAAAAAGGGGATGTGCGAGGAGCTAGAGGCAAGCTGGCTGGTGGGAAGGGTGAGGAGTGGAAGGGCAGTAGAAAAGCAGACAAACTTGGCTTCTAAGACCCTAAAACCTGAGCCAACTTGGGGAGAGAAGACCCTGGGAATTCTGGGGGAAATCACTGACAGACAAGAGTCAGTGAGAGGAACAGATGGAGGAGTAAGGCTGAGATGACCCAAGACAGAACACTACGGTGGGGGCTGGAGAAGAGATCATCCTCAGACTGAGACAGACAAACAGAAAAGAGGGAGGGGCCTGAAGTAAAAAAGAAACGGCGAAGGAGTGGGGAGCAGAGGTGAATAGGGGTGATTTTCCTGGGGGTTCCAGAGAAGCAGGAGAGGAGGTGGGGGTGCACAGAGGAAACTGGGGAGTTCAGAGACAAAGAGAACAGGAGGGGTTGTGGAGGTGGGGTGGGAACAGAGACAGAAAAACAAATCGGAGAAAATCTGGGAGGGAGGGCCTGAGATGGTCCCGGGGTGGCGAGGTCGACTCTACCCCAACGAAAGGAAGCCTGTTGGGGGCTGACACACACCCAGACGGAAGGAAGGTCCTGAGACAGACAGACGGACGGAAGGGAGTCGCGGGAGGAGGGTGCACAGAGACAGAAAAGGCGGAGATGGGTTCACGCACTCGGGGAAAGGACTAGGGAAAAAAGCACCCCCCTCCCAACTCCTTTCGGCATGGGCACTAAGGCCCCGTCAGGACGCAGCGGGCGATGGAGGCAGGACCTAGGGGCCGCTAAGACCCCTGTCCCTCCCCTCCCCCTCCGCCAGGCCTGCGCTCCCCGCTGCCACCTCAACCCTCGCTAAAGCCGACACTCGAAGTGCCCTCGCGTGATCCCTCCCCCACGCCCCACCCCCATTCCCCCCTCCCCAGTGTCTCCAAACTCCGCAACTGCCAGCCCAGCGCGCGCCCCCACACCCTGGCCGGAACGCGCCGGCATCCTGACTCGAACACCTTCTCAATCCTGCTCCCTTCCCTTCCCGACCTCTCCTCACCGAGCTTTTTCCTCCGACCCCGGCGCCGCCGTTTGTGCCAGCCGCCCTGCGCCGCACAGCGCGCCATACCCCGCCCCCACCATCCGTGGTGCTCCGCCCCCGCCTCTCCCGGTGGGTACGTGACCGCGCCCGAGCGGAGGACACAGTGCGCAGGCGCCAGCGGGGCGGGGCGAGGACATTCAGAACAGTCCCAATTGAAAAAGGGGGGGTGGGACTGCAGACACAAGGCTCATTTGCATTCTACGCTCTGCCCTTTTTCCTCGCGAGGGAACACAGTAAAGAAACGGCTGAATCAGGGAAAGGGAGTTGTGCAAACGTTATGCAGACGACATGGGAGGGGTATGCAAATAAGGCTATTTACATGGACAAGCCCATCCCCTCACAGTGAGAACGCTGTGGAATGAGTAGCCGGATTGGGGTGTGGCCTGCATATTATTGGTGTAATTTACATGGAAAGCTCCGCCTTCTCGCAGATCAAAAATAGGAATGAGATATTGAGAAATGTCAGCACAGGTAGTTGAGAAATGTATGTAAATTAACACATCAATGATAATTTACACAAGGCATTTATATAACGGAGGGAAAACGTGAGAAGCATCATTGAGAGGAGGGAGAGTGCATTGAAAGGGATGTACAGATATATCATAAGCCACTCCTTCCCTGCCCCTTGAGACAATTGTGGGAGTCAAAATAAAGCAACCTAGGAAAGCTATTGCACAGAAGATATTTGCAGGATAGCCTCATGTCTTTTAAGCACCAAATTCTAGTCCTTCCTACTAGAAGTGGAAGGACTGTGCTGATGAGGTCATTTAAATGCCCCGCCTCCTCCACTTCAACCTAGGCTGAGCAGAGACTCAGGCCTCTTGGGTGTGGGTTAAAGCTGACTTGGGGGTGACAGAGCAGTTGGGAGTGTCTGGAGGGGACCTCACATGTCCTCAGCAGAGCATTTGGTGTGTGCGGTTCACCTACACAAAGATAACATGCCAGACTCCAGTATGCACGAGAGTCCAGGTTGCACAAAGGCCCACACAGTGCTGAGGGACACACACACAGAAAGGGTTCATGGTCACCCACAGGTGTATCAAAGGAGCCAAATTTACATCAAAACACCGAGACCTCAGGTGCACACATGCATACTCACACACACAAGTCAGACACTGCCTGGGATGTTCAGACATTAGACCTGCATAAGTATTACACACAGGCCTGAATTCTTATTCATGTTGTTTGGTGTCCCAAGCAACACCAGCCTCATGAATACAATCACTGAAAACACAGTCATCACAAACAACAGTGTTATACACACAAACAACACACATGCCTACAGATACCATTAATCATGGCACAAACACAGGGACATCCATGATACACATGCAGGTCTGCAGCGCACACAATCACAAAATGTGTACACAATGACAGACTCCCTCTACAACAGGCACCTGAGTCACAGAGTCAGCGTGTACCTCCACACCATGTCCTACCCAGAAACATGGCTCAGAACATCAGGACCCTTGATATTCTTCTATCAGGAACCTCTTCTGCCTCCCCTCCCTTCTGGCCACCCCAACATGATGGAGGCCAAGACACAGGTATAAACAATGCTTTATGGGGGTGGGGTGGGGGGGACAGGCCTCCAGGTAATAAATAACTTGTACTCACAATGGCAGGGCCAGGGGAGCTGGGGCCAAATGGCCTTGGTCTCAGGCTTTGGGAACTCTTTGAGAATGGTTAGGAGTTCAGGGAGGACAGGGGGTAGCCAAGACAGAGGAAGCAGCAGCAGGTACGGATTCCCCCTTCCCCTGTGGCTCAGTCTTGCCCCTCAGCCAGGCCCCACCAGGCAAGGGAAAGAGGAGAGGTGTCCGGGCAGCTTCTGTGGGGCTAGGGCAGGTGAGGGGCTCAGCCTCCAAGGGCCTGGGTCTGGACCCCAGCTGGAAGGACAGGGCTGGTCCTGGAGAACAGGTGAGCTGAAAGAGAAGTGTAACGTGAACTGGATATATCCTGGCTCTGTCCAGCCTGTGTATCTGTCTCAGTTCTGGGTAGCCTTCTGCCCTCCTATCTGTGCCTGTCTCTCCATACCTTTCTTTTTCCCCGAGTTTTTACATTATCTGTCTATCTTTCTATTTCTTATCTGCATGGAATTCGTGGCACTCTCTCTTGAGGGTTTCTCCCTGATTGTTTCCCTCAGAGAGCTGTGTCCTTGAGTCTGTCTCCTTGTGTCTAAATATCATATCTCCACATTTGTATCTCTGTGTCCTTCTACAGTCCTGGATCACACTGGGTCCAAGTTTCATCCCAGGGTTTTTCAAACTCAGGAGACACATTGTTAGTGGTTCTTCTTTGCTGCAGATAGCATTACCTGGGAGCTTCCAGAAATCCTGAAATCACTTCAGAATCTCTGGGGTGAGGCCCAGGCTTCAGCAGCTTTTAAAGCTTTCCAGGTGATTCCAATGTGCAGCACTGAATTAGTGGGGTAGGAAATCAGTTTGATGGGCCTTGACCAATGTTTTATTGAAAAAGAATAAAATGGAATACAAAGAAAATAATCAGAGTGCATCATATGTAATAATACTAGTCCACAGAAATAGAAAGCAGATGAGCAGGTGCCAAAGGCTGGGGGAAATAGGAGTGACTGCTTAACAGGTGTGAGGTTTCCTTTTGAGGCAATGAAATGTTCTGGAACTATACAGAGGTGATGGTTGTACAATCTTGTGAAAATACTAAATGCCAATGAATGATACACTTTAGATACACTTTAAAATGTCCATATTTATGTTATGTGAATATTGCCCCAATTTTTTAAAAGAATATTAGTGCTAGGAAAACATGTGTATTGGTTTTATATGTGTGTGACTATGAGATTAACGCATATTTCCTCCTGCAGGTGGCAGTCAACAAAGTTTGAAAAAGCATCATCTTATATTTGATTCCCTGAGGGCAAACCCTGAAACAGACCCTGTGCTAAGCCCTGGAGTTGAAGAGAATACACTCATCCATTTCTGCACAGCCAGAGTCTTTAAATAGACAAAAAGAATAAAAATAATAAACAGCCCTTGTTTATGAGTCTTTACCAGTGTCAGTCCCTGTTCTAAGCACTTTACATGAATTAACTATTTCTCTTCTCTCAACAGCCACAGAAGGCAGGTACTGTTACTGAGGAAACCAAGGCCCAGCAAGGTTAAATGATTTGCCCAGAGTCACCTAGCTACAAGTGACAGGGTTGGAGTTTAAATGCAGACAGTCTGACTCTGGACTCTGTGATCTGTCACCTCCTTTCCTTCTCAGAGGGGTAAGACAAACACTGTACAAATAATAAGTTGTGAGAACACAAAGAGGTGGGTCTCGCAAGAGGGAGTGACCCCATTTGGGATAAAAGTTCTTGCAGGAGTCATATTAGCAGAGGCCAGATGATGAGTAGGAGTTGGTGTAAGAAAGGAGGCAGGAGGCCAGGTGCACCCAGTGGAAGCATAGCAGATGGAAAAGCATGGAAGTGAAAAAGAGCACTGCCCAAAGAACTCACCCTGGACTCCTCTCTCTCAAATTCCATGTTCATTCATCAGGAAATCATGTTGGCCCTGCCTTCAAAGCATATTCCAGTATAACCCCTTTTCCCCACAGCCACTCTGGAGCTGCCAGTGGCTGTGAAGGGAAGTGGACATGAAGCACAGAGGGGAGAACTGGGAAGATATTCACACCCCAGAGAGGTAAGGACGGGACCAAATCCTGTAGGATCTTGCAAGCCTGTCAAAAAGTTTGAAACAAACAAAGGGCTCTGAAGAGAGGGGAGGAGGTTAGCAGGAAAGAGAGGGAAGGAATGGTGTTCCTGGCAGAGGGAACGGAATGAGCAAAGACCCAGAGAAACAGAAAGAGCTTCACTGTGGCTGCAGTGGCCTGAGAGGTGGGGAGAGATACAAGTCGAGGCAGGTGAGGGAGGAAGGGGCCAGCCCTACAGAGTCAAATATCAGGCTGAGGAGGCTCAGCTGTGTCCCATGGACCCTGGGAGCCATGAACAGTTTTAAGTAGGGGAGGGACAGGATGGAATGTGCTTTAGAAAGGCCTAGTGGCTACATCAAGAAGGGACAAGACAGGCCAAAGAGAATAGGGAGGATACAGAACTTATCAACATCTCAACACTTCCTCTGCCCCCACCATAGTCCTGTCCACCATTGTCTCTCACCTTGACTTTGCAGTAGCCTCCTCTCTGGTCTCCTAGCAACCACCTCTGACCCCCACAGTACCCCGCTACATGCAGTCAGAGGGACCCTATGAACACCTGAATCAGATCCTGTGGCTCCCATCCCACCCAGTGTTTAAGCCAGAGTCCTCCCTGTGGTCCAAAAGGCCATAACTAATCAGCCTGCCTCCACTTCTGACCTCATCTCCTGCTGTACCACCCACTCGACACACACACTCTACTCCACTCATGTTAGCCTCCTTAGTCTTCCTCACCCATTCGAGGCATGACCCTGCCTCAGGGCCTTTGCATTGGCTGTTCATTCTGCCTAGAACACTCTTCCCCAGGCCCTCATATGACCCCCTCCCTTACCTCTTTTGAGTCTTTGTTCAAATGTCACCTTATCAGTGAGGCCTTGCCTCATCATCCTGTTCAAAATTCCATTCCTCCACCTCCCACCCCTCCTTGCCCTCCAAAGCTTTTGTCTCCCTAACAACTATGTAATTTCTTATGTATTTGTCTGTCTCCTCCATGAAGGCAGGTACTTTTGTCTGTTTCACTAGTGACTTGAACAGAGCCTGGCACACAGTAGATGCTCAATAAATATTTGATACATTATGAATGGGAGGATCAGAGATCCAGGACAGAGAGCTAGCTACGGAATGGAAAGGACTTCCCTGTGGCTTTAACTCAAGTATTTTTGCAATTTTCTGTCTCCCTGTTTCTCTTGTCATCTTTCCTTTTCTGTCTCTGTCTCTGCTCCACATTCCCCCTTGCCAGGAGACCACCCCTGCAGTCCCTGAGTCCCCAGTATCCCACCTGGCTCCACAGGTATCAGCAGCCACAGGGCTGAGGGGCCACAGCCTGAGCACTCCGCGGCTGCCGCAGCTGGCGAAGGGAAGCATCACCGTACTGAATGCCTGAGCCCATCCTCTCAGGGTCGAGCTCACCTAGGTGAGAGGGGAGAGGTCAGGACTGGCCTCTTGGAAACCTCTAGCTCCTGCCTTCCATTCCCACTCTGGTCAGTCAGGCCTCACCTGAGTCAATCTTGTTCAGGATAGTGCGGGCACACTTCAGGAAAGCCTCTTCCACGTTCTCCCCTGTGAGAGCGCTAGTTTCCAGGAACATTAGCTCTGGGGGCAGATACTCAGAAGGTCAGGGCCTCAGAATGTCTCCATTCTCCTCTCCAACCATAACCTGCTGCCTCTCACTCTGTTCCTCAAATGTGCCACCTTTGCCTTTATTCCCTGCCTTTGTACGCACCATTCCTCTGCCATGAATGCCCTTCTCCCCACCTAACTCTTCCTTCATAGCTCCACTTATACATCTTCTCCTCCAGAAAGTCCTCCTTGACCTCTCAGAATAGGTCAGGTGCCTCCTCAGGGCTCCCATGGGCCCCTGTGTCTCCCCTCCACTGTGTCCTGACCCCTCTGGGCTGTCACTGTCTGGAAATGGGCCTGCCCACCTATTCCCCACTAGACTGAGATCTGGGCCCAAGCCTATCTTCATCGCTGTGCCCTCAGCACCAACTAGCAAGGCATAGGTCCACCAAAGTCCACCTATCAGTCATGTGACAAGGCCTCAGAGTAAGTTAAAAGCCAGGATCAAAACCTACATCTTTCTGAGGGCAAAACCTCCTCTAAACCTGGAGGTTGCAAACGAAGAACGTGGACAAAGCCTACATGGGCAGACATCTGGCCAACAAGACATTTTCAAATGGGTTTGTACTTGCATACCTTTTAACATGAGTGTGAGTCTTGTCCACTCCCCTAATGCCAGTGCCTGCTAACCTGAGGTCAACCCCATCCTATCTCCCTTATTCACAAAACATGCCTGTCCCTTAGGGCCATTAGAATTTGCAGTCTCTACCTTAACACCAATACCTTGCACCTCACCACAGTGGTTGAAACCTTAGCAGCCATCACTATCAAGTACCTGCTCCATCCAAATGGTGCTGAAGGCTTTCCATGAACCATGTCCCTCACCCATCACGCAGGATGAGAGACAGAAACACTGTGAGCCCCACTTTCTAGATGGGGAAACTGAGGACCAGAGCAGTCACATGGTACGCATTTGAATGCACACCTCTAAATGTCCACATTCCCCTGCTGGGCACAGCCATAGAGAGCCAGGAGGTCCATGGACCCAGTGGATTGCCCTCCGTCCCTGCAAGCCCACCATATGGCTCTCACCATTCTCCTGGGCAAAGCGGGAGGCTTCCAGGAAAGTGACCTCACGCTCAGGGTCCAGGTCCTTCTTGTTGCCACAAAGGATGACCACAATGTTGGGGCTGGCCAGTGTGCGGGCATCAGTCAGCCAGGCAGCCAGTGAGTTGTAAGTCTCCCGGCTGTGGAGAAGGGAAAAAGAGGGAGATGGGCACAGGAGTGGGGCTGCCCTGGCCCCACCCCACCCCACCCCACCCCACCCCTTTCATACACCCACCTGGTAATGTCATACACCAGCAGGGCTCCAGCTGCCCCTCGGTAGTAACTCCGTGTCACTGACCTGTGGGGCCAGGAGGACCCAGTCACCCCGGAGGCTGGGGTCTGTCCCAAGACTGCCCCCCTCTGCGGAGAGAGACTGGTGGTTCCAAGGCCCCCTTTCACTGCTGGCCCATCCCTCCAAACCTGGCATGGTCTGATCTCACTACAGTGCCTCTCTATCTCACAGTCTGTCTCCCTCAATCTCCATCTCACCTAGTTCTCTGTTTGCCTCTGAGTCTCTCCCTATCTTTGACTCTCTCTGTGTACCTGCTTTCTGTACTTCTTTACTGGTGTGTATGTGTCTTTAAATCTCTATTTCTCTGTCTGACTCTGGCTCTCTCATGCTCACTCTCGTTTTCCCAACCATTCATTCATTCATTCATTCAACATTTTTGGTCATCTCCTCTTTGCCCAGTCCTGGCCAGATGCTATGCAACTACATCTGCTTGTCCCTCTCCTGCTGTGTGGTCCTTTCCCAGTGTGGCCAACTGTTTGCATCTCCCTGTGTCACCATCCCGGGTCCCTCTGGAACTCATGCAATCATTCCATAAGCATTTAGTGAGCACTTACTGCAAACCCAGTTCATGTCAAACACCTGTCCTTCCTTTGCCCTCTCCCTGTCTTTGGCCTCTATGCACCTCACATAGTGAACTAACACATGACTATTAACTTAGCAGCTCTTCTTCATGGTTATATTCCCTTATTCTTCTCTATCTGTTGCTCAGACTCAGGGTTTCTATGTGTCTATCACCTTTTCCCCAGACATTTCCTGAGACATTCTGTGCACTGAGCCCTACTCTTTTCTCTCCCCTGCCCACCAACACAGAAAGATTTCTCCATCTCTCTGCTACATCTGTTCACTTCTCCGTCTCTGTCTCTGTCCTCTGTTTCCTTGCCTCCTTTTGCTTTATCTTCTTCTCTCAGTCTTTGTCTCTCCTTCTTTTTCATGTGTTCCATGCTCTTAGTCACTCTCTTTCCATCTCTACATTCTCATGCCCACCCCAAGTGTGTCTTTCTCTTCATACATGGTCTCTCTCCCTGGGCACAAGTCTCCCTCCATCCCTCCAGCCATGTGGCTCTAACTACCATAGACTCTCTGTGGCCTGTTAGTCTCTTTCTGGCTCTCTCACTCTTCATTATGCTTCTTTCTCCGTCTCTTTTCCTCTTTCTATCTCTGTCATACTCTCTCCAGGACTCCTTCTTTCTTTGGATATAAGTGCCTGCTACTCAGTTTCTGTCTCTCTCCCTCTGCCTTGCCTGCTCTCTGTGTCTCCTTGCTCCCACTGTTCAGTCCCCAAGTGTCTCTGCACACCTCTCTCTCCCATTTTCTCTCCTCTTTCCTCCCTCCCCCAATCCTCTCTCTCCTTGAAAGCCCAACCCACTTACCGAAACCGCTCCTGGCCAGCCGTGTCCCAAATCTGTAGTTTCACAGTCTTCCCTCCCACATTGACTACCCGAGATCCGAATTCCACACCGATTGTGTGGTTGGAGTCCTGTTTGACTGGGAGTGGGAGGGCAAAAAGAGGCAGTATAGAGGCTCAGAGGATTCCCTGTCCTCCAAGGCCTCCTCACCATATACAACCCCATTCTCATTGCTGGGGTGACTGAGGCTTAAGGAGGATCTGACATAGAGCATATACCATGGCAAGGACCAGACAGCCAGCACTGAAGTTGTACCTGCAGCCAGCCCTGCCCCTGCCCACCCCAACCACTGCCCACTTGCCCACACCATGCCCATGCCCACTGTTCAGTGCTCCCAGGATCACTCCCAGACACTCACATTTATTCTCAATGAACTGATGAAGAAGACATGATTTGCCAGTTCCTGCACTGCCAATCACCAGGAATTTGAAGAGGAAGTCTGAGCAAATGGAGCCAAAATCAGGAAAACCCAGGCAAAGAGAAAGATACAAGAGAAAATACAGAAACCAAGAGGCCATCAGAATTACAGGGAGAGAAACAGACGCCAGCAGAAACAAAGCAGTACATAACAAACAGCAACAGATAATTCTTATATAATGCTTACAATTTACCAGCCATAGTTCTAAAGTTCTTTACCTATATCAATAGGTCACTTAATCCTCAGGAAAACTCTATGAGGGAGATGCACCGATTATTATCCTCATTTTCCAGATGAGGAAACTGAGGCCAGAAAAGTTAACTGACTTGCCCAAGGCCCCACAGCTAGGCAGAGCTGGAATTCAAACCCAGGCCAACTGATTAGAGTCCAAGATCTTAGCCATTACATTGCTAAGGCCTCTTTTATCGAGGACTACAAGGAGGGTAAATGCAGACAACTGTAATTGAACAATAATTTTTTTAAAGGACTACAATCTTGCCCTTGCTCCTCACAGCTTCACCTCCTACCACTCTCTGACTTATTTACTCCACTCTAGCCTCTGGCTTTCAGTCTATTCCCTGAAGATGACAAGCTAGTTCCCACCTCAGGGTCTTTGCATTTGTTCCCTATGCTTTTCTCTATTTTCTGAATGAACGTAGCTCCCTCTGACTGCTAAACCAGTGCTCTTTCTACCGCACCCTGTCCTCCCACCTCCTATCCATCCATCGTGATTTTCCAATTCTAAATCCCTCCTTCCCCTCCCTCTATCCAAGGTCCCTTTCCAATTCTCAAGCTTAAGTCCCACCCTCTAATTCAAGGACAACTGACCCCCAACCCTATTTCAGACCTCTCAACCATAGCACTCCCAGAGCCCAGATCATCCCTTCAGGCATCTCTCAGCCCATAAAATTCCAGTCCTGCCATTCAGTCAGCTCCGCCCCGTCCACGCAGGCTCCGCCCCGACATATTAAGGCCCACCCTCTTCCTCACTGCCTATCCTGGTCCATCATGACTGACTCCTTCAAATCCCGCCCCAAACTATTAAACCCACGACCAGATCCTAAGTCTCCGCCAAAATCGATTAAGTTTAGCATCAGATCCACTAAGCCCCTCCCAGCATCCACCAGGCCCTACCCCATAATACCAGACCCCGCCCCCTAGCATAAAGTCCCGCCCCATTTCCACAGGCCGCATCCTTCCTGGGCCCAGACACCAGACTCCGCACCCCAGCTTCGGCCCACCACCCTCACCATATGTTTCGGCCATGACTCGGTCGCGGCCGCTTAGGGCCGCAATATGGCGCCGCAGCCAAGCCTGCTCCTCAGTTAGCAGCCGCTCCACTCCGGCTGCAGCCCCGGCTCCTTCCTACTCCCGGGGCCCGGGCCGCCACTTCCGCCTCCACCCGTCCCTGGCACTACCCGCTAGGCCTGCGGGATACCCGGCCACGCTCCGCAAAGGCAGGGATTGGTGGACTTGGCGGCCAGGGGGTGGGACAAAAGGCACAGATTGGCGGTGTGAGGGAACCAGCCGAAAGGGGCGGGACTAATGTGAGTGACTGGCGGAGCAAGTGGGAAGGGGCGGTGCAGAGACGCTTAGCGGAGCAGAGAAACGGATTTGGTCAAGAGTCCGGGGACAGAATGGACACTCCGCATTGGGTAGTAGCGAACCTGGGGGCGGACATACAGATGCAAAGAAAGGAGGTATGTGCAGAATTGATGAAGAGCCTAGCGAGTGCGATTTCTGACCTCAAAGGCAGGACGGATGAAAATTGGTATGATACGCTCAGTTTAACAACCTCCCACCTCCCTTTGCAGATAATCTTCCAAGAAAATTTTTGCTCCGTGATTTGTCTTCCTCATGATCCGATTAGCTTATTCCCAATAGTTCCACTGTCTTCCTTTGGTCTTCTAAACATCACAATCCCCTACTGTGCTGTTCAGATTATTGCATCTTCCCAATTCGCTTGTGTGCGATATCTAAATTTAGGAGCCCACCTCTGGAACCCAGGTTAGCAGAAGGCTTTTAGTCAGTGAAATTCTGCCTAGCAACCATTGACGTTTTTGCCATCTGTGGGTTGATTGGGTAGATTCAGGAACCCGGGGACCCATTTCCTTTATAGATCCCTACCACAAAGACCACAGAGACTTGCAGTTTGCATTTGGCTGATGTATTTGCATAAAGCTGGGGGAAAAAAACAGCAGGGACAGCGTTAGGCGGAGCTCACTGACAGTAGAAATCCCATTTCTGGAAAAGAGAAAGGAAAAACAGTGGGGACAAAACCAGCGGTCACACCACAAAGGACCTAGTTGGCTTTAGCAAAGACTGCAGCTGCAAGGACCAGGTTTGGCCACATTAACGCTATGCAAAATAGCTCAGAACCCTCTAATCTTACACCTCTCAACTGCAGCAAAACTTAGAAACCACATCCCATTTTGCAGATGAGAAAACTGAGGCAGAGAACTTGTCCCAGTGCACACAGCTAGACTGCCAGGGAGCCAAGGGTAGGAGCCTCTTTGCCCCTCACCGAACCCAGGGGTCCTCCCTCCACATCCCTGCCACCCGCCCCCTCCCCTCGGCACACTCACATCTGTCTTCACATCGATTTTGCCAGGTTTCAGGATCTGGTCCTCCCGTACAATGCTACCGGGGAAAAAGCCCAGGCGAGCAGCCAGGTCTCCATAGTAATCTCCCTGAACCTAGGGGGGAAAGAGTTAAAAGCCAGGGTCTCAGAAGATAGCAAGCTCCTGCCTGCCTCAGACCTCTAAACTAGCTCTTCTCCTTGATCTCCACAAGTCTGGCTCATCCTTGTCAATTACATCTCAGCTTAACATTACTTGTTCTGAGGCCTCTCTGACTGCCTGATGTAGTCAGTCACCCAGTCACGCTACATTAATTTTCAAAGATACCACATTTGCTGATATCTTTGATGGCTTCTCTTCTTCCATTAGAATAAAAGGGATTATTCAATGGTGTATCTTTGGTGTCTAAAACGGAACTGGGTACCATAGGAGGTGCCCTATAATTATTGCTAAACAGAATGAAAACATCACAATAGCACCCCAAACTCTACTTCAGTTCACCCTAATTTTCCCTTTAGGTGGAAAATTAGGGTGTACTCCCACCCTACCCCATACCCTTTCCTCTTCTGTTCTCCCAAGACTCACACTGCCTCCCCAGAAGAGCCGACCCCGGCCCTTCAGCTTGGAAAAGACATACACAACTTGGCCCCTGTGTATGGTCAGGAAACGGCAGTCAGGGGCCACGTAGTCCTGAAGGGCCACAGCCATGGAGATGGGGTCTGGAGAAGAATAGACAGGAATGACAGCATCTCCACACAGGCTGGCAGCCCAAGCCCCCAGCCCCCCCAGGCCCCAACTCTTACGGCTGCATTCCTCATCAGCACACAGCTTCCGGTCAGCAAGCTTGGGCATGGGGCGGCCCCCAATACTAGGTCCTAGTAAGGCAGACAGCAAGATGATACCGAGGAACACCCTGGACCAAGTCATCATGGACTATGAGCAAGAGTAACTAAGACAGAAATGGGGTCTCCAATTTCCTTCTGCCCTCCCTCTCTCCAGCAATACAAGGAAACCTGTGTTCTCGGTCTTGTCCCCGCCCTAAACCAGTCCCATATTTTGCCCACACCACATAGAGGTTGCTACCCAGCCTGAACCATTTCAAGGACAGGGTGAGGGCTGCCCACCCAAGGAAATGCCCAGATAGAACCAAAGCTGCTCAGGCCACTCCAAGTGACCACTACCCCCTCAAGAATTAGTGAGGCCCAGACAGGCAGGCTGATGATATTCAATTCCATCTTCTCGGTTACCTGGGTTGGTATTTCCTATGCTGAGGGACAGAACAGGCAGCCCTTTGAATGCCAGGAATAGCCCCAGCTCTCAAGTACTGAGTGAATGTTATGTTGGACCTCAGGCTAGGTGATACCCTGCCATGACTATTTATCCTCACCAGCCACTTCCTGACTGAGTGACCTAGGCTAAGCTATATTCTCCTCTTGGAGCCTCATCTTTCTCATCTGTAAAGTAGGGATAATAAAAGCTAATCATTATTTATAGTCATCATTTTTATTATGTATTTTTATTTTACTAACTCAAAGGAATACTTTGCATCACTTCAAGAGGGGCTATCATAACCCCATTTTATGTGGAAATGGAAGGAGAGCCTTAAGGAAGTTGTACAAGGTTACAGAGCCAGAAGTGGAGCAGCTAGATTTGGTTCCAGGCCCACACTGAGCTCGGAGTTCAGTTGCCCAAGGTCAGAATGAGAAAGTGGAGGGTTTGAATTCAAGTCTCACCTCTAAAACTGCTTCAAAGAGAGCACCACATGCTGAGATCCTTCTCCTGAGCATCCACCTCTTTTTCCAGGCATTCTTTGCCTCTAGGACAGCAAGTCCAAATTTTTTTAGTGGGGGAGAGAATGAACACACACAGGTTTTGGGAGGGGAAGAACTCATAAAGGGGCATATAAGCCATCTCTGCATACCCACACTCAGCACCAAGTACCATGAGAATATTAAACAGCTCTACTCAAATGTTAATTCCTCTGAAGGGTCTTTCTGGATCACCCAGTCCGTTGCCCAGCCTTACCCTCTCATCACTCCACAGAATCAGTTTTGATTCTATCAGAACACAGTGTTTAAAACTAGCTTGTCTATTCACTACTGCATATCCTATGCAAGAACAATATTTAGCATATAAAAGGTACTCAGCAAGTATCTGTTGAATTTACTGAGTGCCTGCTAAGTGCCTCGCAGTGCAGGTGTATGCAGGGAGGAGTGACAGTACAAACAAGACCATAGTACTAACATAGATTTTTCTTTACACAGGGAAAAAGACTCTTGAGTAGGTGGGGGAACAGCTAGGGAGCCCCCTATGCAGACAGCAGAAACCAAGATCTGCTGACCTCAGAACCAATGTGGTGGGTAAGATGTTTGCACATGCCATCTGCAATAACACCACGTATTTTAGTGAAAAGGGCAACCTCTTCCTGTTTCCAATCTTTCAGATCTCACAGGGAAAAAGTCTGCATTTGGTGCTACAAGTCTCATCATTTCACTGATGTTCTTCTTTAATGGAAGAGCACAGCAGGGACAGGCCTATGCTTACTTAGGCTTGGCAGGAAAAAGCATCCAGAGTCTGTAACACAGAGTAAGAGTCAGGGGTTTTTGGTTTTTTTTTTAGATTTTATTTATTTTTAGAGAGGGGAAGGGAGAAACATCAGTGTGTGATTGCCTTTCATGCACCCCCTACTGCAGACCTGGCACTCAACCCATTAAGCCACACCAGCCAGTGCTTAACACTGTCTTACTGTATTTATTTTTGTGGCTAATCTTCTACTTCTGGCAAACAATTGAATTTTCCCACCCATATGGTACAAGAAAAGGTCTTAAGTAATATAAAATTCTCCATTAGGTGTGTGACAGATGGCTAAGGAAGGTCCTGAGTTCCATTTACCCTTATCCATAGTTTTAGCTGGAAACAATTATCTAGCCCCAAAGTGCATTTCCCAGGCTCCCCCGCAGCTAAAGCAATGAAGATGAATTTGGGTCTTCTGGCTGGTGGCGGCAGGCAAGAGAGGTCAGCTGTGATTGAAGTGGCCACACTCCTTTACTAGTGTCGGGTCTGTACCTTCCCATGTGTGATGGAATCAGTTTGGGCCTCCTGTTAGCAGCAGCAGCAGCGGCACCTTTCTGAACTCCAGACTGAATGAAGCTCAGTCAAGGGTTACAAACCTGAACTCAAGTGTCTCAAATCCAGAGTGCTGTTCCTACCACCCTTCCAGTATTTCATGAGCACCCAATCCCCTCCCTTCTCCCTGAAGTACCTAGAATGGTTGCTATGGGATTGTTGCTATAACAGAAGGTACTTTTGTGAGGACTAGAAAAAAGTGAAGGATAATCTCTTCCTTACCACTCTATGTTAGACAATTACAGGAACAAACATACAAGCCCACGAAGTGAATGGTGTGACATTCCAGGTAGCATCCTTATGTAACAGAGAACCTGCCCAACGGTACAAGGTAGCCTGGGTTTCACTTTGCTACACTGAATGCTGGCTGAGATAAAACAGAAATCTGCCAAAGTAGTAAAGGTGACTTTGGCTTGGACAACATTACTACTACATACTCTATTTTCCCAAGGTTGAGAGGTTCAAAAATTCAGGATATTCTGATATGCAGAAAAGAGAACCATGAAGAACAAGAAAATAAAAACGACAAATGGTTTAGAAAATCAAACATCAAAAAAACACTTTAATTCCAACCTAACAGCACCAGGTGCAATGTCTGGGGACAGACTCTGGGTACAATGCTGTGTGACCACTCACTCACACATGCGGCTCCAAGAAGGCCCCAAACGGGGACTTACCTTCAGGGGGCCGAGCCAAGGGGAAGAGGGGAGGTCCCAAATAGGGGAGAGGGGGCAGGCATGGGGAAAAGGTGCTACTTCTTGGCAAAAGAGATCTTCATGGCATTGTTCTGGGTGATCTTGAAGCCCTGTAGGGCGTCACGAGCTGCCCCTGCCTGAACCTCATTGTCAAACTCCACAAAGGCGATGTCGTGCCGCCCTGGAACCAGCCGGACCTCCTTGAAGCCAGGGAATCTGAAAGGAGGGGAAAGACCAAGAAGATTTACAATCAGCATTTCCCTCTAATGTTGTGGCATCTGGTGGACAGAGGACAGGACGTTTGCAAAACATCCTACAATGCAGAGGACAACCACAATAACAAAGAATTACCTGGCCCAAAATGTATATACCACTAAGTTGAGAAACCCTAATAGAAACAAGTGCATACAATATGAACATATCACTTAATGAGAAGTTTTAACACAAATACCCACCAACCATAATCTAGGTCATGCTACCAAACACTGCTCTCCCCACCACCTACTCCAACTGTATCCCACCTACCTCTGCTCCAGAAACCACCACCACCCTTTTAGAATTTGCTTTTTCTTTCATCTCCCTCTTCTCATTCCCTAGTCCCTTCCCTAACCACTAGGCAACCACTCTCACCTTGACTGGGTATCCTTTTTTCCATCAGTGTTCTTACAAAATGTTTTATTCTGTGGGCGTGGTAAATGTGTGTGTGGTATTATGAGGTCTGTCTGGATAAATTCCAGCCATTGTTAATATAACGAGAACTATTTGTGAAACCTCAATGTAACCTGGCAGCCAAGGAGAGTGGACTGGAATGTGCATGCATGAACAATGACAACTTCACTGTACTAGTCAGTGTGGGTGGCAGACCCCACTGAATGAGCATGTGCATTGTGTGGCTGTTGTATTCAAAATAACTGAGTAGAACAACACACCTGTATCAAATTATGCATTAAACTTGAACATTCCTCCACAGAAACTATTTGGATGATTCAGAAGGCCGCAGCTACGTACAACTGGTGATTGGCAGCTTCAACAAGACAACACACACACTCACGCATCATGTCTTTTGTAGTCTTTTGTTGAAACATCAAATCATCCAGGTGACTCGGCCTCACTACAGCCCAGATTTGGTGCCCTGTGATTTCTGGCTTTTCCCAAAACTAAAGTCACCTTTGAAAGGGGGGAGATTTCAGACTGTTTGTGAGGTTCAGGAAAATAATACAGGGCAGCTGATGGCAACTGGGAGAACTATGTGAGGTCCCAAGGTGCCTACTTCAAAGGGGACCAAGGTGTCATTGTCCTATATATAATGTTTCTTGAATCTTCTTCAATAAATGCCACTATTTTTTTCATATTAAATGGCTGCATACCTTCTGGGCAGACCTCGTATTTTTGTTTACCCAGTTTCTCAAATCTCCTCTCAGGACTATTACACCATGCCCGAGGCACTCTCCGTTCCCTCTAACTGCAGCACAGGCACGGCGGTGAGCATCGCCCTCTGACTTCTCCCCTGACCTGAGCAATCCTCCACCATGACCACTGTGAGGAAAGTCCCCTCTACACCCCCTTGGGGCTCATATTAATAATTTCTTTAGTGCCTTTCTGGTAATAACAACCCCCCCATGAGAACATGCCGCTCCCGAAGGACCTCCTTCTTCCCTTCCCAGAAGAGAAGAGGAAACAATAGCAGCACCTAGTGCAGAGCCCCAGTTCCTACTTCATGGGTGTGAAAGCCCAGGACGCTGTAAAGTCATCACCACTGTCAGCCATGCACAGACGGTGGATTTGCGTGTTGGCTGCTCCACTGTCCTGTCAGCCTCCAGGAGAAACAGCAAGGCTGGCAGAGGATGCTCCTCCAGAAGGAAGCAGCACTAAAGCACCTACCTGAATCAAGGTGAGTGGGCAACCATTCCCATAAACACATTTTATATTCATACACTATATATTTCTCTAGGATATATAATCAGAAGCAGAGTGAGCAGGTGAAAGCACACCCCTAATTCACTAAGCAGTGAACGGTTACCCCGAGCAATGCCCATAGGGTATGCGTGCCATCAGCAGAGTATGGGGCTCAAACCTCTCCATCTCCCACACTTGCTGTTTCAGTGTGCTGACTTCTGCTAGTCTGGCCAGTGTTCAAAGAGATCATGTAAGTCTTCTTTTACATGTATTTTGCATCCTACAGACCGGAAAAATGAGGCCCCGAGTCTCTCCACCCCTACCCCCATGAGGGTGGAGGATGGCACATACACCCTGGCCACTACTGACCCCCAACCTCATCACCTCCACACCCCATGGGCTGTGGGGTCTGGCCTCAACCTCCTCCTTTCTTGCCTGCAAAGCCTTAGCAGGAGCCAGGCTCCATCAGCAGAATTCTGAGGCCTGTCCCCATGTTGCCACCTCCTGGCCATTGCCCTCTGGCCCCAGCCCCACTTACTGGTTGAAAAGCATGGAGAGCATAAGCTCATTGGTCTCCTCTGGCAGATTGGTGAGGAACAAAATGTGATTTGGTGGGTTTTCTGAAAGCTGTGGGAAAGAGATAGGAGCCCATGAGTCCAGAGGGGGATCTGCAGCCTTCTTATTCTCCTCCTACAACCCTGCTCAGTTGCTTCCTAGGCCCCCGCCCCCTAGTGCTGCCTGTCTTACCCTGCTCTGCCCCCTCTAGACTGTGAGCCACATGACAGCACTGCTACACCCAGAAGCGGTTGCTTGGCATAAGTTCAATGAATAAGAATCGAGGTGCTGGCCTCTGGTCCAGCCTCATCCTGACCTTCCGAGGCTCCTCCAACAAACATGCCTGTCACTTACTGCCCCAGGGCCTCATCTCTATCGCCCAGCAGCAGCTCCTGAGGAAGGCCTGCCCAGACCACCTGACCTACAACAGTGCCCCGACCAGTCCCCTTTGATTCCCATGTCCAGACTATTTATGAGATCCCAGGGGGACCAGACACTCACAGGCTGAGCAGGTGGCATCTGTCCTGGCATAAGCTGCTGCGGTGGCATGGCGCCTGGTGGGATCTGGCCAGGTGCAAGGCCTGGAGGTGGGATCATGCCAGGGGGTGGCATGTAGGGAGGCTGGCCTGGCATGTGGTGCATGATGCGGGGCGCCTGCGTCATCGGTGGCATGCCCTGCAAAGAAAGGGAGTGCTGGACTGAGTGCGGCAGCCAGCAAGTGGGAGGAAATGTGCTTTCAGAGTCACTAGGAGGCACAGAGAAGAGGTTATTAGAGGAATGAGACAGGGAGAAAGGCCCAAAGGATACCAAGAAAAACAGATAGAGCAAAACAGACCCAGGGTCAAAGACATCAAATCAGAAAGTTAAAAAAAAATCTAATATATAAAAATTAGCCAGTATGACCTAACTTTGTTTACAAATGAGTGGGGAAAAAAACTGGAAAACTTCTAATTATTAACAATTGCTAACTAAAAAGAGTAGAAATAAACACTATTAACGAGAACGCTATACTTTTGCTTCTAAAAATAAATTTTAAGGTAAAACCAAAGAAATGGATCCAGAGACCTACAGAGAAAAAAAGAAAGAACAGAAACAGAGATGGGCCCCGGCTGGTGTGGCTCAGTGGACTGAGTGCCAGCCTGCAAACAAAAGGGTCGCTGTTTCAATTCCCAGTCAGGGTACATGCCTGGGTTGTGGGTGAGGTCCCCAGTGGAAAGCGCACGAGAGGCACCACACATTGATGTTTTCCTCTCTCTCCCTCCCTCCCTCTCTCCCTCCCCCCTGTCTAAAAATAAATAAATAAAATCTTTAAAAATAAAGCAGATATGGACAGGGAGGATCAAGGCAGGTACAGAAAGAAATGAGAGGGGCAGCAGTGAGGGGAGGAGGAGACAGCCCAGTGGCACACAGCACATACACTGAGGGGACGGAGGGGCCAGAGCGAGAATCACACCTGAACAAAGGTGGACAGAAAGCTGGGTGAAGAGTAGCGACAAGGTAAGAGTGGGGAAGCTGGACAGTAACCTGGACACCATTCCGGATGCCAGTGTGTGAGTTGGCATCAGTGCATGCCTAGTTCAGTGGGTCCCAGAGACTTGGGACTGAAGTGGATACGATTCATCCATCTCTTCTTTTGTACTACATGTTTCTGTATCCTGTTTACAGAACACCCCTACTTTTCATGCCCTCACCAAGGCCACAAAGACATTTTCCTCTACAATATTTATTGTTTTAGCTGTCACACTCAGATCAATCTCAAATTAACTTATATCTAGTTGAGGTAGAGCTAATTTTTTCCTTATAGACATCCAACTGGCCCAGCATCATTTACTAGGAAAAAAACGCCCCTTTGCCACCGGACTGCAGTGTTAGCTTCATCGTTTGTTGAGTAAGCACACATGCGGAGCTGTGTCTGGACTCTCTCCTGTCCCACTGGTCCATCTTCCTACCCGTGCGCTAATTCCACACCATCCTGACCACTGGAGCAGCACCCCCCACCCCGATTTATTCTCACTTATCTTTCTTTGCCTTTCCATAGACACGGAGAAACAGATGTCAGTGTCCCCAGGATTCCTGCCAGGGGTCTGATTAGAACTGTGCTGACTTTTCGTCAGTCTGGGAAGAACTGACATCTGGACAGTGGGGAGTTTCTCAGGCCCTCTGCAGAGCCTACCTCCAGTCTCTCTCAGCAGCGTTCTGCAGTTTCAGAGAGGGGGGTGGGGGTTGCTCACACCTTTTGTTGGATTGACCCCTCAGCTATTTTTCAGTTTGCAGTCTACTTGTGTGTGGCTAACATGTAGAAATAAAACTTTTTTTCCCCCATATTGACCTCATACCTAGCAACCCTGCTAATAAACTAAACTCACTTATTAATCCTAACTGTTGATTAAGTAGCTTCCTCAATTTTCTACACAGAGAGCTAACATCAAGGTCAGGGAGAGAGAAACCAGAGACTGAGACACAGGAAAGAAAGATCTTAAGAAAAGAGTCTGGCAGGCAGGGACAGGCACCCAATCTACATAAGGAAATAGAAGGGGGAGATGTCTGAAACCCCAAGCAGAGACCCCTCCCCACCCCACCGCATGGCCAGGCCTCCTAGCAGAGAAGTGCCTGACGAAGAGGGCCCTAGCTTACCGGGACAGGGCCTGGGACAGCCCCCACTACAGGGGCGGCTGCCCCACCCTGCACAGCCTTCTTGGCTGCTGGGGTCTCCTGGCTCTTGGGCTTCCTCTTCTCCCGCTTACGGTCCCGCTCCACGAAGGTGCCCTTCATCTTGGCAATAATATCCGAGTCAGTCTTGGCATACTGGATGCGCTGCCAAGAGAGAGCCAAAGGGTTCAGAGTGGCTTTCAGAGCCAATTGCTTGGCTGTAAAAGCAGACCTTACCAGGAGCTCAGTGAGTGATATGAAAGAAATCACTGACCTTCAACATCTGTAAAGTGGGGTTGTGGTATTTCCCACTTCAAAGAAAGACTACAAGGACTACTTTAGTTAAAGTGACCTGAACAGTACCCGACACATGGCTAATTGGCGTTCAATGAGTGGGTTATTAAAATTTTGAAGGGAAAATGGGACAGCCCTGAGCATCAGGCCAAAGGTGGACGCACCAGGCAGCAAGCCAGGACAAGAGCACTTGACAGGGGGTTTCCAGTCATCCCTGCATTTAGTCTCCCAATCTAAACTTCATCCACTCAGCTGTTTGTGGGAACTCAAAAAGCTCTGCCCTCATGGAGCTTCTTCAGTGGGGAAGAAAAGACAAAGATTAAGAAGTGAACTGGAAAAACATTAAGTATTGAATTTTCCAGATAGGGTGTCCAGGAAAGGCCTCAACGAGGTGACAACAGTGTAAAGACAGAGAGTGGGAGCCTTGCAAACATCTAGGGAAAGAGCATGCTAGCAGAGGAAATAGCCATCAAAGAGCTAGGGTTTGCTCAGGGTATTCAAGAAGACCAAGGAGGGCAATGTGGATGAGGAGGAGGAAAGGCATAAGGTCACAGAAGCAACAAGGACCCTGAGGACCATGGGGAGGACTTTGTCTTTCCCTGAGAAAGCCAGGAGCTGTTTTAAGCAGGGGAGTGTTTCACAAAGAGTACTGTGGCCACTGTATGGATGGAGAACAAACAAACTGTGGCGAGCAGGGGCTGAAGCAGGAGGGCCAATGGGCAGACCACTGCCACAGTACTGACAAGGAATGGTGGTGGCTGGGACCAGGTCGGCAGCATGGGAGGGATGAGAAATAGGCAGCTGGTGGGTGTTTTGAAAATAGAGTTAACAGGACTCCCTGACAAAATTCACACATACCTAGGTGCTCAATATGGTTCAAGCAGTGACTTGGGAAAAAAAGTGGGGGAAGGTCAACACAGAAAGATTTATGGTTTATTAGCTCTGACCAGTATGGCTCAGTTGGTTGGGAGTTGTTCCACAAAGTGAAAGGTTGCTGGTTTGATTCCCAGTCAGGGCACGTGCCTGGGTTGTGGGTTTGGTCCCAGGTCAGGGTGCATACAACCTAGGAGCAATCGATTGATATTTCTCACCATCAATGTTTCTCTCCCTCTTTCTCCCTCCCCTCCCCTCTCTCTAATAATAAATAAGTAAAATCTCTTAAAAAAAAAAAAAGGTTTATGTTTTTTAAACTTCGAGAGTTAATTCCTATCAACTCCAGAAAGGTCACTGGAGATGTGGCAACTCTGGGCCTACAGACTCAGAGGTGGCAACAAAGGAGTCAAATCAATGGAGATGAGAGGGCTCGAGGCTGCTCTGCTGCCCCAGGGCCCACACTCACCCACATGACCCACCTCCCCCACTGAGGTCACCTGCCTGAGACCTGCAGGCACTGATGCTTTGCTGTCATCTCCCCAAGAAAATTGGTTCAGGGAGGCACATTTCAAAATCTATTAAAGAAAAGGCCCAAAGAACCAGAGATGTCTGCCAGTGATCTGGCAGAACTGCAGCTCAGGGCAGGGACTTCAAGCCACTCTAGAACTCCAAGGCTACAGCTCCCCTGGCTGTCCATTTGCCTTGGAACATCTGCAGCCCACCCAGTTTGCCCAGCTCTGTGCACTTCTGCATCCCAGCCCTAACCCCCCGACCCTGGGCTGTCTCCATCTGGTGACAGGCTCGTCTCTCTCACAGCTTTGTGGGTCTGAGGGGGCAGCGCTGGGGGCTTCCTTAGTCACTGTGTGTCCCCCTACGCCAGTACAATGAACAATAAGTGCTATGAAGAGCCAAGAGAAAGTCCTGTCCTTATGGGGCTGCATTACAGGTAACAGGAGGTACAAGCCCACTCAGTCTCCAGCAGCACCTCACACACAAGGGCACGCACATGCCCTCCACACCCACTGTGCTCACCATGGGCTTGTCGTAGAACGGGAAACCCTGCATGGAGCGCAAGGCATTGGTGGCACTGCTGACCTCCTTAAAGATGACAAAGGCCTGGCCCCTCATCTTCAGGCTCCGTGACACCAGGATATCCAGGATCTGGCCAAACTGGGAGAAGATGGCATACAGGGACTTCTTCAGCTCTGCAGTGGGGAACACAGGTCACACGTACAGATAGCATATTGCAAATTCAAGCAGTTCTTTTCCTTGGAGCACCTGGACTGGGCCTGTGCCATGTGACTCTAGCCAACTTCTCCAACCTCATCTCTCCCCATACTCCACCTCACTGCGGCATCTTCAGTCGCACTGGCCTCCTGACTCTTACTTAGCCCATCATACCAATTACGCCTCAGGATCTTTGCACCAGCCACTCCCTCTACCAGCAACACCTTTCTCCTAATGTATACACAACTGTCTCCTTCTAGTCACCCAGGTCTCACAGGCCTCCCCTAAACACCGTCTGAAGAAACGGCCTCCACGTCACTCCCCTCCTCATACCCTACTTGCTCTCCTTCCTAGCATCTTCTACCTGCTGACATCATCTTTGTTTACTTGTTGTCTAGATTTCTTTCTGAAGAGAAACACTGGTTCATCACAATATCTCCATGCTCAGTTCTGACTGCAACACACAAACTTCTCCGAAATTATTTGCATGCATAAAGATACCACTGTTTCATGGGAAGTCACTAAAGACTTCATTTTGGGTCTGGTCTCTTTTTCACCAAGTAAAAACTCCAGAATTTTAAAAAAATATTTTATTTACTTCTTTTTAGATGGAGAGGAGGGGAGGGAGAAAGGGAAACATTTATGTGTTTCTCCCTCGAGCGCCACCTACTGGAGACCTGGCCCAGAGCGCAGGCACCAGCCGACTGGACATGAAACCCACCACACCCTTTGATTCACAGGCCATCACTCAAGCCACTGATCCACACCAGCCAGGGGAAAAACTCCTGATTTTTAAAAAATAACATCTCTTGATTTGTTAAAACAAAACAAAAAAAGAGGCCACTAAATTCTTACAACTGCCCCATGAGGTAGCAACTTTAACGGTCCCAATTTGGCTAACATGTAAACGGGTTTTCAGAGAATTTGTTACTGACCCAGGAGTGTCCCCAAGGGTTCTGGGAAGCCCCTACAGAGCCAGGACTGGGACAAACCCAAGTGCATCTAAACATAGAATCACCACACCTCTCTAGTAAACTACCTTACTTGACAGCAGGAACAGAATACAATCTTATGCAAAGTGGGTATCTGAGCTGAAGATACTTGGTGAAAAACATACTAGGCAACAGAAGAAAACAAAATATGTAGGGGTGGGAGGAATAGAGGGGAAGCAAAAGTGTTTTGAAGCAATTAACCAAAAAAAATTCTGATGACATTCCTGGGTTTTGTTTCCATTCTCCATCCCTATGAACCCAGTTTGGGCCTCAGTTGCCTCCCTAGACCTGGACCTCTCCACATTTGCCCACCTAGCCCCCTCCCTCCACTGTTGGGAAGATCTTTCACAACTGAGTTCCTTGCCTGGCTCTCCAGGCCCTCAGGACAGAGCCTAACGCCTCACCCAGCCCACAGGCCCCAAGAGCCACCAGTGCACTGCTCACTGGAATCTTCTCTGGAAGTCACAGGCCAGTAGTAGGCCTCAGGCACACACACAATTTACTTGCAGTTCCCAGAATGTCCAGGGCTCTTGTGGCTAGACCAATGATATTCAACTTTTCCCATCTCGTGGCACACATAAACTAGTTACAATTGTGTGACAAACCAAAGAATATATTTTTTGCCAACCTGACGCCAAAAAAAAAGGTATAATTTTGATTCATTCACACCAGACAGCTATTATTGTGTTGGCATTGTCATTTTTTTATTTGACGATCTATGAAAAAAAGAGATCAGTACTCTTGACTAAATAGTCAGCAATTGCATGTTTTAAAAATTCTTGCAGCTCACCGGTTGAAAAACTGCTGCCCTAGACATTTGCACATGCTGGTCCAGGTTAGGAACATTCTTTTCCCTCGTTGCGACATAAATACTATATGGAGCGTCAACCTAGGTTATATGTGGATTTTCTACTGTGTGGGTGGTCGGTGCCCCCTAGCCTGTGTCGTTCAAGGTCCACTGTACTGCTTCCTCCACCTGGAAATCTTTTCCAAACTATCTCCTTTTCTGTGAAACTTAATTACTCCCTCTTTCTCAGTGCCCAATCTCAGCCCTGTGCTCCCCCTGGCTACTCTGGTTTATCACCATCTCCTAGCAGGTCTCTCATCCCCACGGGACTTGTGGCTCCATGAAAGTAGGACCAGAACTGTCCCAGTCACCAGTGTGTCCCCAGCACCAAAAAGTACTGCCAGAGCAAGATGCCCTAAAAGCACACAGGCAATTTACATGCCTAATTTTGTTTTCAACAGCAAGTTTGTCAGTAACCTCAAACTTAATCCAACAAGCTTCTTTGGTTCTTCCCACAATTTTCCTGAGGTGATAATCAGAGCTAACATTTATCCAGCCCTAATTGCTGGATATCATAAAAAAGCACCATGCCCTGGCTGTTGTGGCTCAGTGAATTGAGTGCCGGCCTGTGAACCAAAGGGTCACCAGTTCAATTCCCAGTCAGGGCACATGCCTGAGTTGTGGGCCAGGTCCCCAGCACGGGGTGTGCAAGAGGCAACGGATCTATGTATCTCTCGTATGTGGATGTTCCTCTCACCCTCTTTCTCCCTTCCCCTCTCTAAAAATAAATAAAACCTTAAAAAAACAAAACAAAACAGCACCACATGGAGTCTTAGCTAATTTAATCCCCAAAACATCCATACAAAGAAGTTAATATGATTTTGCCCAGTTTTTAAATATAGTAAATATAGTTCAATAAAGATAATGACTTGCTGAAGGAAATGAAAAAATGCCTGATGTTAAGAAACAGCTTCTTTAGCAGAATTCCACACTGATGACCTGAACCTCTTTTCTTTGCTGTGTGACCTTGGGGAAGTCACATCACCCCTGAATCTGCGTCCTAATCTGAGGAATTGGAACAATACCTACGTCCTGCAGGTTTGTTGTGAAAACTTTGAAATTAAACATTTTCACTGTGGGCTATCATTGAAAACACAACACTGACCAAGCCAGTCCCAGTTCTTGACCTCACAGGCCAGTGAATACACAGACCCATGACAGACCAGAATCATCAGGACTTTGCAGGGTGGGGGGATGAAGCCTATGGGAAATCAGGCAGGCTCCTCTTGAAAGGAAAGCAGATGGGGAAGGCCTCCTGGAGGAGAGGGACTGTGAGCTGAAACCTTTAAGGATGAGCGACTGTGACCGGGTTAGTAGACGGAAGATAAAATAAACAGGGGTAGTGTTAAAATCAAAGGAAGCAACATGTGCAAAGACCGAGGGGTTAACTCTAATATTTTGTCTGAAAGACATGCCCGAGGAAGAGAAGTGGATGCTGGTGATAAACGAGGGGGCCGGCTCGTGTGAGACGGCATGAAGTCTGCACTCCGCTGAGAACTCACCGTCCTTCTTGATCTTCTCATTGAGGTTGTTGATATAAATAGTGTGGTTGGGTCGGGCCTCGGGAACTGCCATGTAGCAAGGTGCTGCGGTAGAACTGAAAGGAAAAAGGTACCTTCAGCCCCGGGTTTCTAAAAATCTTTTATCCGAACGCGGGCTTAACGGGTTACTCGGGGATCTTCCTTCCACAAGGAAGTCAGGCAAAGTAGGAAGGAAGGAAAATGGTCCACAGTTTGGAAAACAAAGCGAACGCAGGACGCCAGTTCCCCTCCCGCGTGGTGAGGGAAATCTCCAGAGGTTGGTTTACTACGAGTCCCAGGCTGCTCTGAGCGACTTAATAGGTGGAGCGTACTAAGTGGTGATCCCCATTGGCCCACGAGCTCGCAGGGCGGCCAGGAGAAGAACCCGGATGTATGTGCCAGTTAAGGAAAGAGGGCCAATTTTGTGAAGACTTGGCCACGCGCAACGGGAAAACCGTTTCCCCACACAGGGCTGGTAAAGACTCGGGTGCCAGGCGCTCTGGCCGCCCTTGGGCGCCTGCACCCACTATTACTCACCAACACGGACACAGGTCCGAGAACGAGCTGTAGGTACGTTTCCGAACGCCAAGACCGAAGCACCCTCTCCTGGCTCCGCCTTTATTGTGTTTCAAGCCAATCCCTGCGCGGTAACTTGATAACTTGACCAATCAGAGTAATCTTTCCCGCCTTCGCCAATCAAATCTCGGGCCAGATCTTGCCAATCAATCTCGTCATATACTTTGCCAATCAAAAGACGCCCTGGGTTCCCGCCTCTGACCTCGGACAATCACGAAGAGTGCACTTTTGACGCTGCAGTCTCTTCCGGAGGCAGTCCTTTGGGAGCCCCACCTTTCCCCCTACGCGCGGCGTTCTCGGTCACGTGATCGCTAAAGGAGCGGACAAGCAACGCGAGTCTCTACTATTTGAATAGCAGAGGTTGTACGCTGCGACCGACATTTTGCGGGAAGGGGAGGTGCGTTTTACTTTTTAACTCCATACCGCATCCCAGCGGTATCTTGGATCCCAACGGCCTTCGATTTCTGAGCCTTCCTTGTCCTACAGGCCTTTCTTGTTGCGCTTTAATTCCAGAATCTTCTCCACAACTAGGCCATTCTTCCTGCCAGGTGTCCTTTTGACCTCTTGACCTCAGACTTAAAGGTCAGCTCATAGCTTCCAGATTCGGGCTTGCGGTGTATGGGGTGGGGAACGCGGGGGACTGGAATACAACCTAAATTATTACCTGGTCCTTAGCTTTGGGCCTCTAAATCCCACCCTTAGTGCCTCACGCCAGTGTGAGCCATCATATCCCAAAAGCTGACCTCCAAGTTCCCAAATCTAGCTCAGATAATAAATTAACTCCTACTCAATTTCCCTCTTTCAGGCTGGCAGACCAACTGCAAATTTGGTTTTGGATTAAAGGACACCACCCTGTCAACTCTCAGAGACGAACTGATTTGAGTCAGCCCTATCGTTGCTCCCATGGTTCCAAATTTTAGCCCTGGTCCTTTCACTGCCCTTGTTCAGTGCCCCAGTTCCGGAACTCTGCCCTAAAATTTTCAAAATCTCCATCCCTGAGACCAATCCATTTTGGAGAATCCTCTTTCTCTTCCTTCCAGTGCATGCCATAGACTCCAGAATGATTTCTTCATACTCTTCTCCCTTAAAGCCCCCAATCCATCCTCCAGGAAACCCTTCAGGCCAGGTCCCCATCATCCCACCTCCCCTACCCCCACATCTCCCAGACTCAGCCTCTCTACCCTCTTCCTCAAGTCTCCAGGCCCTTATTCCCCCACCACCACCACTGCCACCTCCACCTCCACCCTCTGCCATGGGTGCTGCTCCCCCTCATGTTTTCGGCCTAGAGAAGAGCCAGCTTCTGAAAGAAGCCTTGGAGAAGGCTGGCCCACCCGCCGGGAGCAGAGGAGACACGAAGAGGCTCCTAAAGCTTCACAAGGCCCGGTAGGGTTTGTGTTCCCTGCCCCACCCATCCAGGGGCTCACCGAACCACCTGTCCCCGCATAGCTTCTTCCTCTATGTTCTCTTGGGGTTTCCCATTTCCTCAAGGTCAGACAGCCTGACTGCTTCAGCCATGAAGAAGGATCCTGCCCTCACAAGCACCTAGTCCAGTGAGAAAAACATGCCCTTCCCTCTACCAGATGGTGACAACGAAGAGTAGGCAGAGGGAGTGATGAGGGAGTCCGGAGGGGGTGCCCAGCCCAGGCTGGGGATCAGTGGGACCTGCCTGAAGAGGACCCCTGAATGCTATTGAGCAAGTTATCAGAGCTGTGGGATGTGAGTAACCACATTGTGCAGAGACCCAGAGTGAAATGAAAATATGTTCTTTAACGGGACAGGGGCAGTGACAAGCACGGGGTTTGACAGTTGGGCAGGGAATGGAGGGCCATGTGAAGGAAGGCAACTGTCCTGTGGAGGGCTTTGCACAGCGAGGGAATGGAGGAGGTAGTGATACTGGTTCCTGTGGGCCAAGGAGGAAGCTGGAACACCCAGGGACCTGAGCAGGAAGGGAGGGGCCTAGACCTGACTGAGCTGTGTGGACCCCACTTAACAATTGCCTGGCTGAGGGGAAGAGGGAGAAGTGACTAGTCCAGATTCATAAGAAACTTCTAGCTTTCTAGGGAAGTTGATAATCTTTCCTAAATGCCCCAACCATAGATGTCCAGCACTGTTTTTAAGTATTTATTTAATCCTCTCAGCAATTCCATGAGGTAGGAACTATTACCCTGTTTTCCAGATAAGGAAACTGAGGCTCAAGGCAGTGAAGTGACTTAGCCACAGTGCTTAACAGAGGAACAGCCCAGTTTGAACTCTGGGAGTGGGGCTTCATACTTTTAACCACCATGCTGCAGCGTCATCTCGTTCCATCAGGAGGGTACCCCCCACCCCAGCCCCACTCGCTGGCCTGGCCCTTTCACTGGCCTTGGAATAGAAATTAAGCACATCTCCCTGACTCTCCCGTGCCCCGGAGGTAGAGGAATTGATTGGGATCCGGCAACTCTGAGTGGCAGGAGGGTGGGGCTCATTATCAAGATGCTCTCTCAGCCTGGAGCTTGTTACCTAGTTTTTAGTCAAAGCTGAGTTAAGGAATTTTCACCTTATTTAACAGCCTGCAAGACAGGTTTGAGAGGGGAAAATTGGAGTTTGGGTATAGAGACAATCTTCCAAGAAATTTTCTCTAATCACTGGCTCCTAGTTGCAAAGCTCTTGCACATCTGTCCTTTACCTCTTCAGTAATTAGGAGAAGGAATAGGGAGCAGCAGGTGAAAGGGTCATTCCCATTGAGAGGATGAGAAATTGAGACTGGGCAGGGAGGTGCCCTGTCAGGTGAAGGAAGTCGGTGACTGAGCCCGGAGCTGAGCTCAGGCCTCAGGACTGCTGGGCCTGTATTCCTCCCCTTCACTACTCCCAGCCAGACCTCGGGGCACTGTAGGAGCTGGTTCTCATGTGACCTGATTTTGGCTCTGATTCAGTTTCAGAAGTGACTTGCATTGGATCCTCTTCTGTGCAGACCTGCCCTCCCTCATCCAAGAAGGCCCTCAGTACGTGCCCTGATGTGGAACCCCAAGCCCTTGGGAGCGCCATGTGTCCCAAGCCTTTGACCTTGCTGTGCTTACTGAGGATGGACCCAGGAGGGTGGGAGGAGTGGGTTCATCTCATCCCAGTAGCCTGGGGAGGACAAGGGGAGTGGAAGGAGAGGGGGAACTTCCCAGGTCAGGGTCCTGGGCACATGCACAGTAAATGGTTGGAATCAGTGAGCAAGTGAAAGAACAAATGAACCTGGTCCATAGTCTCCAACTCTGCTTTGGCAGCTAGCTACTCATCCTGGAAGCCCAGGGGACATGTCTCCCTACCCTCCCTTCTCCTCACCTTCAGTACTTGGCCAGCCTTCTGCCATGAAAGGGCATTGTCTCCCCACCCTGGGAGAGGGGAACGGAACTCCCCTGGGGCAGCCAATCTATTCCCCATACTCCAGCTTCCAGGGCAGAGGGGGCCGTGGACTCAGGCACTGAGGGGCTGGGCTTGTTTCTCCCAGGTGTGGGCTGGTGGCCCTGTGGATGGCAGGCACTCTCCTGGTGCCCCCCAGTGGCATCCCCCTAGAGAGACTCGTGCAGATGGCCATGGAGAGAGGCTACACAGCCCAGGGAGAGATGTTCTCCGGTGAGTTGGGTGCAAAAGGCTCACAAGCCTGGCGTTCTTCACCAGCAATAGACTAGAGAGGCTGGGTGGGACAAGGTACATGGGAGGGCCTTATTCCATTCCTTAGGCCCTTCCCCCACCAAGTGTTACAAGCTAGACTCTGGAGCAATGCTGCCTGGGGTCCCAGCCCAACTCTGCCACCTCCTGCTGTGTGGTCCTACATGAACAGCTTACCTTCTTTGTGCTTCATTTTCTGCATCCGTGCAAGAGATGACGTTCACAGCAAGGATGAGAGGCATCGACCCGTGTGAACCCTTGAAATGGTACCAAGCACACAGTGATCCCTTATTGTGTCTGCTGTGTCCCCACAGTGGCTGACATGGGCAGGCTGGCTGAGGAGGCACTGGGCTGCGAAGTGGAGCTGCTCCGTGGTGGCCTAGGCGGTCCCAACAGGGACCGTGTCCTGCAGCACCTTGTTGCTGGACATCCCTTGCTCGTCCCGTATCCCAGGGCAGGACGGGAACGGGGGGCAGGGGGGGCGGGTGAGCCCCAAGGCCACACCACAGCTTTGGCCTTAACTCCATCACCAGCTATGATGAAGACTTCAACCACGAGCCATGTCAGAGGAAGGGCCACAAGGCCCACTGGGCAGTGAGCGTTGGTGAGTCCCCCTCCCATGTCCCTGTGTGCTCACCCTGGATCTCCCCAGCCTTGCATCATCCCTCTTCACATTCTCACCCTTGTACTCACTGGGACCTCCCCAGTACTTGAGGCAGGGACAAGGACTGGGCCATCCCTGTCCGCACAGGATGCTGTACTTAGCAGGGACCTGGCAGGCAGCGGCGCCTCAGTATCTGCCAATTGGGGTTTCCACAAACAAGCCCAGCTCAGGACTGCTGGGCCTGTATTCCTCCCCTTCACTACTCCCAGCCAGACCTCGGGGCACTGTAGGAGCTGGTTCCAGAGTGCAGATTTTTAGATCAACGTTCTGGACTCCAGGCTCAGTCCTGCCACTTCCAGGCCCTGCCTCTGGGCTTCCATGTGCCTGTCTGGAAATTGAGGTGACAACAGAACCCTCCTCATAGGGTTGCCTTATCGGCAGAGCATGGAAAACCCTCCAAACAGTGGTCTCTAGCACATTGCACATCTCGGTAAGTGTTAGCTGTGATCAGCATTGTCCTCATTTCACCTGCCTACAAGGAAGAGGGATCTGTATGCATCAGGTGGCCCAGGTCAAGGCTCTGCTGGACCTCCTCCTGGCTCTGGCCTTGAGGGCTCCACTCCTAGCATCTTCCTCCTAGGTAGCGGGAGACGACTGGGTGACAGTGTTTGCTCTGTTTAATGTCAGCTCTCCACCTCCCAGTGCTGACAGGCTGTAGGGGGCAGGACTTAAAAGTGTCTGCAGCTCTGGAGCCAGACACCCCGGCTCCAAATCCCAGCCCAACTGTGTGCTTGCTGACCCCATTAACTTCTCTGTCATGTGGGGACCGGCAGCACCTTCCCTGGAGGGCTGCACCCCCACTCACAGCCTCTCCCTCTCACAGGGGTACTGCTCGGTGTGCAGTGTGTGCCAAGCTCCGGCTATGCTGAGGACGCTGAGCTGCCAGGTCTGTTTCACCCTGTGCCCGGCATGCCCTGTCAGCCACCACCGCTTCCGGAGGAAGACTCGCAGGGAGCAGTCTACCTTCTCGCCAAGCAGGGCAAGAGTTGGCATTATCAGCTATGGGACTACAACCAGGTCCGGGATAGCAACCTGCAGCTGACAGACTTCTCACCCTCTCGAGCCACCGATGGCCAGACCTATGTGGTGCCTGCTGGTGGAGTACAGGCTGGCCTCTGTGGCCAGGCTGTGCTCCTCAGACCATAGGACTCCAGCCACCAGCCTGCCACAGCCCTGAACTGGGGGTGATGGGATCCAGACCGCAGGTTTTCCTCTGTGACTACCCAGGGGCTTGGGCTGGGTCTCTTGTGGACCTCCAGTGAGAGATCCTTCACACAGGGTACCCCACACTCTATTCATTCTTAAGCCTGGGCTTCATCCCAACTCCTCCATCCTCATCCTCTGCGTTGGGCACCGACTGTGTGGGCTGGGGTTAGAGCCAGAAGCCAGACAGACAAGGTTCCTCTCCCAGGGGGGACAACGGCTTAGACACCGAGTCCCATCCACCCCACCTGAGTGTTGCATCCACCGCTTCTCACTGGTGGCCACCCTCTTCTGAACCGCCAGCTCTCTGGACATCTGCCTCCTTACCGGGCACCTTGCTGCCTGCCAGTACCTGTTCACGTGGGGTCAGGGCTAAGGGAGCAAAAAAGAAACAACTTGGGCTCCTCACAACCTTCCAGAGAAGCTTGTGGCAGTTCCTTTTTGCTCAGAGAATAGGAACTAACCTCCCAGTCCCAGCTCACCTGCTGCCACCAGCCCTACTGGCCTTTCAGGACCCCAGTGCACCCGCTGTAGCCCTCTGCTGATGATCATCTGTAACTGTTCCCTCAGGTTCTTCAACTGGTCTAATAAGTCTACGTGAGACTGGTTAACGAGAAAAGAACCAAATTTAATATGTACATAATGGGAACCCCACATACATGAGAGGTTCCAAGACAGGGAAAAGGAGGTATACATGCCATTCTGAGCTAAGGTTCACCTTGCGGCCTCAGAGGGAGGAAGGTCACCGCAGGATGATAGGAGCAATTAGAAGTTCACCCTGCTCTATAGATGGGTCAGAAAAGTGTCTGATAATCTCATTATGGGCAAGGCCCCTCATTCAGACTGTTCTAGGTAGTTCGGGGGGAGGAGCCTTCAGTCTTGATTACCCTAGCTCAACCCACATACCACAGAGGCACATCTTGGGGTGACTCATTCTGAACCCCTATACCACCTTGACTCATCACAGGTTCCCTCTGTGTTCTGATTTTTTTAAAAGACATGCATCTGAGAGCAATGGAGTGTGCCAACCCGGTCACACTTGTTAACTCATTACATGCTTCAGTCTCATATGTAAGGTACTCGGTCCTTTCCACGTTACAGATGGAAAGACAGGCTTGGAGGAGTGTAGTCATTGGCTAAGGCCACCTTGCTTGGCAAGTGGCAGGGTCGGGATTCAAACCAGGTTAGTACCTGCATAGATACCTAGATAAATAGATACATATTTTTAGGTTAGTTTAATGAATGAATATCTGTTGAATATTTGTGACCAAAACAGGCGTGTTTTGGTCACTGCCATGTCTGTGGTGCAAGGGAACTTTAGAGAGACTACAGTATATAAATAGTGTTTTGGGTTTTCTAGTGTTTCTAACCAGAAGTGAGGAACCCCCTCCACCTGTGCCCCCCCTTCCCAGCCCTAGCAGTTTGGCATTCCCGTGCGCTGTCCTGCCTGAGCTGGCACAGAGCCAGGCACAAGAGCAGCTCAGTGAGGACTCCAAGCCTGCGTCTGTACTCCAAACCGGTCACTGTCCTGTTACCCAGGCTCAAAGTTATGTGCTTTGAGCCCACACCCCAGATGCAAGGAAAAAAAAAATTTCCATGAAGTTGGCTTTTGAACGTCCTGTTTACTGGGGAGTCGTCATTGAGGGGATGGCAGTTCAGGGATGTTGCCGCCAGGTCCCCAGCACTGCCCCATCTGTCTAACAACTACTTACATAAATAAGTATAAAGGTCAATAGAAAACGAGTGTGCCTCCCAAGTGCTGGAAGACCATGTTAGAGCTTTGACTTCCAGAGGTGCTTTTCAGCCCCGTGGGCCAGGAGGCCAGTTACAGGTACAACAGTGCGTTGGGGCACCACGCACCTCGGGATGCTGGGGTCTTTGGTTTGGACAGGTTGTGAGCCTGTGGTGACAGCTAGCAGCCCCACCCACCCTGAGCATCTGGCCCAAGCCAGGCACTTCTCACAGCAGGGGCCGAGGGTGGGATGGGGGATACTCAAGAAAGGCAGCGCTGATACCCAAGCTGGTTTCCCTGCCCCTGAAAGCCCTTCTTGCCACCTCAGCTAAAATAAAGGGCAACTAAAAGGGTAAGGGGAGGACATGGGAAGTCCTGAGGCTGAGGTGGCACCAGAGGAGGAATGAGGTTGTGCTGGTCGCAGAGCTGGCACGGGATGTGGCTGCGGTTTTGGTCTGCAGGGTGTCAGCAGAGTTCTCCCAGGAGCAGAGGCAGGAGAGCAGCGTCAGCTCTCAGGCCAGTCCCATGGCGTCACTCCCTCCAGTCAGCATTTGAAGGGCCCCGACCAAGTGATGGGCCATAACGCTTCCAGACAGACACGCTGGCTCCAGCATTTGTCCACAGAGCAATCTGGTCCTCCCAGCACCACAGAAGCAGCTGCCTGGTCCCTGGCCTTGAGCCTGCTGGTGGCAGGAGGAGGCCTGCGAGCCCTGATTAGAGTCATTCATATGGTAATAGCCATGTCAGGCCCACACCCTGCACCCTGCAGCATCTGAACCGTGTTCTTTCAGGGTGTGGTTTACTTGTTACCTCCAGCGGCACCTCAGGAATCTTCCTTGCTGGCCAGAGGACCCAGTCTGGTTCTGACTCAGTGGGATCCAGCCATGTCACGTCACCTCTCTAGCCCTTACAAACCCAGTATCAGGAAAGAGCTGACACTACCTGGTCTCCAAGGCCCTTCAGATCTTCTACACTGGGCTTGGGTGGTGTACAACACCTCTCCTGTCTGGGAGGTCAGGACCTCCATGGTCGACCTCAGGCCCCTGCATAGCTCGGGGCTCCTCCAGCCAGCTGAGTACCATCCAATAAATAAACCTGGCAGCAGGCAAGTGGGTCAGCTCTGGGCCAGCCCCTGAAGAAGGTGAATCATGTTGTCCAGGCCCCAGAGGTAACCGTCCTCACGGTTACCCTCAGCCCAAGGCAGCCGGTGGCTGAGTGTCTGGTGGTCGGGCAGAGCCACTGTCTTGCCAAAGTCAATCATCCAAACCTTGGCCAGGCCAGTGCAGTCGTGCACAAAGAGAAGGGAGCTGCCCACCACCTGCAGGGAGACAGGCAGCAGTCAGGGACAGAGCAAGCATCACGAAGGTCCCATCCCCAAGGGGGCATCTGAGCAGGGTGGGTGACAGCATGAACTTGAGACAAGTTGCCTAGGTTCAAATCCTGGCTCTGCTACTCATTGGCTGTTATGCCTTGAGCAGGTGACCTAACTTCTCTGTGCCTCTGTCTCCTGATACACAAAGTGGGAATAATGGGGTAATAGTACCATTTACCTAAAAGGTTGCTGGGCATATTATATGTATGAATTAATCCACACAAAGCACTTAAAACAGGTGCCAATATAGCAAATGCACAGATGTTAACTGATATCCATTTTCAAGCTGAGTTACAAACTCAAATGCCTGTAGGATCCTGAATGGGTCAGGAGAGGCCCGTGGGGACTAAGAAAGTGGTTCACACCTTCTCTATGGAAAGAGTTAGCAACTACACAGCCTTGGCAGATTGCTGCTGGTAACCACAGGCAAGTGGCTTCCTTTCCCTGGGCCTCAGTTTCCTCATCTGTAGAATGGAGGTGATGACCACAGCCCTACCTGCTGGGGTTGTCCACAGCATTCCATGATCCGTGCACTTAGCAAGGGCCTGTGGGGCATGCCCACAGCCCTCAAAGATGCTGCTTTTGTTTTTCTAATTAGAAACAGTAGTTTCCTTGCCTTCACCTAACTCCATGTTTGCACAACCCTCCCTTTTCCTAACCTGGTTTGGAACCCCACAGCTGCCAGGGAGCCCAGGGAGCCCAGATGACAGGGGCCGATAGCAGGTGCCTGTCTCGAACAGGTGTCTGTGAGTAGAGGCAGATGCCACCCCACTCTGGGGGGCTGTTGGGATGTGGCAAGTGGCCCAGTGTTACCACGTCTCCCAGTGTACCAAGGGAAACTGGAAACCCTGATCTGGGTGTAAAGTCTCACATTTTAAATGCTGGCAACTCATCTTTTAAAATGTAAGTCACCGAGTGGATGACACCAAACACAAAGACAGATGAGATGTGTGCCCCCCAACCCTGGCCTCCTCTTTGCAACTTGTAAAGCACAAAGGCAGTGACAAGGTCAATGAAGGTGACTTCTGATAAGAAACGTGACGGTAACAGCTGGCACACATTGAGGGTTTCCTGTGGGCTACACGTTCCCTCTGTTAATCCACTTAACCTTCAGGTGGCCCAGGATGCAGCAGGTGCTCCTGACCCCATCCTGCAGGCCAGCAGACGGGCCTGCAGAGCTGGGGTCCAAACCCAGGCCAGCCGGACTTTCAGATCAGGGCTCTCCCAGAAGTCAGTGATACCAGAAGAAGGAGGTGAGCAGTGTTGGGTGGGGGTGTGGGAAGAGCCTGTACAGAGGAAGGGAGGAAAGGATGCAAGAGGTGCTATCACCATTTGCCAGACTCTCTGAGATAGCCCCAGAGTGATGAATGTTTCCGAAGAAACAGGCTGCAGAAGAGGGAGAGGGTGAGGGAGAGAGCCACTGAACAAGGAATGCAGATAACAATAACTGTAAAAAATTATGATTACAAAGTAACTGTAAGAGCTAGGAGTTAGCACTGGCCAGGTTGCTCAGTTGATCAGAACATCGTCCTGATACACCAAGGTTGCAGGTTCAATTCCCAGTCAGAGGACATACAAGATGCAACCAATGAATGCGTAAATACGGGGGACAAAAAAATCAATGTTTCTCCCTCTCCCTCTCAAAAACAAACAAAAAAGAGCTAGATGTTAAATGCACTTCCATGCTCCAAATGGCACTCAACAGTTGCTCGTCTCACGCCTCAGCAGCCCTGTGAGGAAGGTAGCATTGCTCCTTCCCACCTTAGTAGGAAACCAAGGCCTGAGAGGTCACATAGCTGAGAAGTCACATAGCAGAGCCAACCTCATCCCAGGCTGCTTGGCTCAAGTCCATGCTCCTCACTGACCCACCTCCCTGAAATCCCCTGTACTGCCTACTGTGAAAAAGCAGACCCCCAAATATGGAGTCTCATTTTAATTGCTTAATTCTTTCAGCAATTTCTCCTCAGTGTGACCTGGACCCCAACCCACCCCCACTTCACACACACACAGGGCCCTCTGCTCCCATGGCGGTGGGGCTCGCACCTCATGGGTCTCAAAGAAGGGGGAGTTCTCCAGAGCTTCACGAAGTTCTTCTAGGCGTGCCACGTACTTTCTCTGTTTGAGAGGGAGAGTTTCTTGGTTAGCATAGGGACTTTGGGGGCCCTTCCCCGCCTTGGGACCTGGCCTTATCCTATACCAGCTGTGGTGGGTAAGGGGAGCTGTGGGGAAAGTGGGAGGGGAGGTTGGATACATTGGGGTGGTGCAGACAGGGGTAAGGTTAGTAAATCACTGAATACCCATACTTCCTAGCAGCTCCTCCCACCCAGAGGTGGAGTCTGGCCCTGGCTGGGTAACTCAGTTGGTTAGAGCATCACCCCATGTGCCAAGGTTGTGGGTTTGATACCCAGTTAGGGCACATATAAGAATCAACCAATGAATGCATAAATAAGTGGAACAACAAATTAACATTTCTCTCTCTCTCTCAAATCACTAAAAATATTTTTAAAAAGTGGAGTCTGCTCCCCTTTAAGGTGTGGTTGGTTATGACTTGCTCTGGCTAAGAAACACAGCAGAAGTAATGGTGGCTTAGCCACCAAGAGGCCTTGCATTTTCACTTGTTCTCTTGGCCAGCTGCTTCCACTGTGATAACAAGCCCAGGTGAGCCTGCTGGATCATGAGAGACAAGTGGCCAAGTCACGATCCAAGACCACCAGACAAGTGGGCAGGGCCATCTGGACCAGCCAGCCCTGGCCAAGCCACCCGTGACCACAGATGGTGAGCAACACCAGCCAGTATCAGCCAACCTCGGCCCTGAGGAAAAGACCACCACTGGGGGCAACAACAATGGCAGTGGCCCTAAACTGCTAAATTTGGGGCATGGGTGTCCCACTCACCAGGATTCCACGATTCCCATCCACAAAGTCCTCCAACACCTTTGTCACCTGCTCCAGTTCCTGTGTCTTCTTGAAGTTGGTGTTGCAGGTCCCATCGGCTTTCTGCAGAGCAAGGGTTGAAGGCATAGTGTCATTACTTTCCTTCTCATGCCCAACACCAGCTAGCCTCAGGCACCTCCTGGGCCACCTACTGCCTCCATACTCACTTACTGTTCAGCAGAAGCCAACCCGCTTGCCCAGCTCAGATCAACCCAGCCCCAAAGCACACTCTGAGCAGCTAGTCCTTCCAAGTCTAACCTTGAACCCCCTGCTTGAGCCAGTCTAGTCAAGTGGGCTCTGGAAGGGGGTGAATCTGGCTTTGCACTGTGACTCTGCTACTTCCAAGCTGGGTGGCATTAAGTGAGTCACTTCACCTGACTCAACCTCAGTTTCCTTGTGTGAAAGATGGGAATTGTGTCGGTATCTACTTGCTAAAAGCTGGTGTGAGGATGAGAGGACATTGGGTATGTAGAATGCTTGGCACATAGCAAGCAAGCACTCAGTAAATGAGGCTAATGTTCTTTTTCATGTCTGAGAGGGGCACAGAGAGCCACCTGAGTCACACAACTGTGCTGTGCCAGTTGGTCACTACTAACATGGAGGTAACAAGACAGACACAGTCAGATGAGGGAGCAGATACTGAAGAAGAGCATCACGAAAGGAGATAAGAATAATGAAGGAGTACAGGAAGTTATGAGGAGGTAAAGAGAGGGTTCTCATCTAGTAGGAAGGGCTTCCCAAGGAAGTGAAATTTAAAAGGAGACAGGAAAAGACTGGGAGCCAACCAGGGGAACAGGACCCTTTCAAGGAAATAAAGTGCTTCACTGCGGCCTGAAGGTGGGCAGGGAGGAAGAGAGGGATGAAAGATGAGGCTAGACCCTGGAGGGCCCTCTAGGCCAGGGAACGTCTCTTGAGGGCCCTAGGGAGCCATGGAGGGGTTTCAAATAGGAGAATGACATAGCTGGATAAACAACTTATATCCGGCAAGGCTGTGGGGAAACAGGACCTCTCACACATTGCTGGTGGGAAGCACAGTGGTACAGCACCTACAGAAGGGTGGCATTCTCTAGCAACATTCCCAGCGCACTTCATATTTGATCTAGTAGTCCTGCTTTTGGGAGTCTGGTCCACAGCTAAACCTCCACACTTGTAAACTGCACCACCAAGATGTTTTTGTAATGGAAAACATGGAAACAATCCAGGTAGCCATCAATAGGGCACTGTGGCACATCCACAAAGAGCTATTGCAGTTGAAAGAAAGAATGAAAGAAAGGGAAGGAAGGAAGGAAGGAAGGAAGGAAGGAAGGAAGGAAGGAAGGAAGGAAGGAAGGAAGGAAGGAAGGAAAAAGGAGGGGGGAAGGGAAGGAGGGAGGGAGGGAGGAAGAAAGGGAAAAGGAAAGAAAAGAGACTCTATGGAATGATATAGAAAACTCTCTAGGACAATGCTGCCCTTTGGGTAAGAAAGGGAGGAAATGTGGGGACATGCCATGCAGCTGTGTGTATCTGCAGGAAGAAATGTAAGACGCTGATAGAGCGGTGCCCTGTGAACAGGGAGGGGCAAAGGGACAGAATGGGAATGACACCAGTGGGGTTGGGGGAGAGATTTTTCCTATACCCCCTTTTATAATATTATTTTGACTTTTGAACAGTGTGAATACTTATTCAAACAATTAGATTTAATTTACAAAAAGAAAGCAAGCACCCTGGCTGGTTTCCAAAAGGTCACAGGTTTGACACCCAGTCAGGGCATGTGCAGGAGGCAACCGATTGATGTTTCTCTCTCTCTGTTTCTCCCTCCCTTCCCTCCTCTCTAGAATCAATACAAAAAATTTTTTAAAGAAGGAAGAAAGGAAGAAGAAAATCTTTCTCCATAAGGGGGAAGGGGTCCCGCTCTAGCTGCTGTACTGGATGATGCAACTGAGGAGGCTGGGGAAGGGAAGACGGAGCCAGGCCCAGACAGGGCCGAAGGGAGGGAAGACGATGGAATTGGGGTGCTCAGAGAGAGAAACAAAACTCGGTCGCTGATGGATGTGGGGATGAGGGAAGCAAGACCTTTCCTGGCCCGATCTTGTCATCCTCTGCAGTCTCCTGCACTCCCTCCATATCTTGCTTTTGTCCAATTTCCCTGACACCCCTGCTCCCCAAGAAGCCCTACCTAGGCCTAGTTCCCAGACCTCCAGTGACAGGCTAGCAGCTCCTGGACCTCACCTTGATGCCCTCAATCCGGAAGCCCAGGGTGGAGGTCGAGCTCACGGTCTCCCTCCACTGCATGTAGCGAGGCTTGGTGACAGCCCCCTGGGCATGCTCCTCAGGGGTGGGGGCCCCGGGGTCCACAGCCACCATCTTCTCATACATGTCCTTCCGGGGCCGGGGCCGTTCTCGAGCCTTCACCAGCTCCTCCTCCAGGTAGGTCCTGGGACACAGAGAATGGGACAAAGTAGGCATTTCCTAAACACAAAGCTACTAACCATAATGAAAAAAATTGACAAACTGGACTAAATTAAAAGTACTGTGTTATCAAAAGACAATATTAAGAGAGTGAAATGGGAGGTTGGAGACGTGTGTGTAGGTATATGTGCATCTCCAGCAAAGGACTTGCACCCAGAACATATAAAGAATTTGAAACCAAAAAGAAGACAAGGGTATAGTGGGGATAAGTGGTGATGGACAGAGACCTGACTTGGAGTGGTGAAGGCACCATGCAGTGTGCAGATGTGGTGTGAAACTGTGCACCTGAAACCTGTATAATTTTGTTAACCAGTGTCACCTCAATAAATTCAATAAAAAGAAAAAAGAAGAAGAAAGAGGGGGAAAAGGCATAGGGGACTAAATAGTAATGGGAAAAATATGCAGTAAAAAGGGCCCTGGCTGGTGTGACTCAGTGGACTGAGTGCCAGCCTGCAACCCAAAGGGTCGCCGGTTTGATTCCCAGGCAGGGCACACGCCTGGGTTGCGGACCAGGTCCCTGGTAGGGGACATGTGAGAGGCAACCACACACTGATGTTTCTATCCCTCTCTCCCTCCCTCCCTTCCCCTCTGTCTAAAAATAAAGAAAGAAAGAAAGAAGTAGGAGAAAGAAAAAAGCCCAAGAGGAAATTGGGCAAAATATTCCAACAGGCACTTTTCAAATAGCCAATCAATGCTCAACACTTCTTTGGTCATCAAAAAACCAGAAATAAAGTCAAAATGAAACACTCACCAGAATGCCTAAAATTAATTAGATAGGTAATACCAAGTGGTGATGAGAAGATGGAACAACTGGAACTCTCACACACTGCTGGTAGGAATGTGTGTACAACCACTTTAAAGATTTTATTTATTTATTTTTAAAGAGGGGGAGGGAGGGAGAAAAAGAGGGAGGGAAATCTGTGGTTCCCTCTAGAGCACCCCCTACTGGGAACCTGGCCCTCAACCCAGGCATGTGCCCTGCCTGGGAATCAAACCGGCAACCCTTTGGGTTGCAGGCTGGCACTCAGTCCACTGAGTCACAGCAGCCAGGGCTGTGCAACCACTTTACAGGTTGACTTGGCCCTATCTTCAAAAATGCCCACCCTGACCCTCCACTTGTGCCTCATGGCTGTGCCTGACCACACCTGCTGCCCATCTTGCAGTCCATGATTGAAGGGCCCTCGAAGTCCGCCAGGAGATCTTCCATCTGGTTGAAGGCCTGCCCGTCCTTCTGCACCATGCCATAATAGGTTGGCACGAAAGGCCGCAGGGGGTCATTCATCAGCTGCTCCAAGCTGCGCTGCTCACACTGACAGAAACGCTTTAGAATCCGACCATCTTCTCCAGCCTGGAAGTTCCCTGTGAGCAGCACAGTCAGTGAGAGGGTCAGAAACTGTGTGAGCAAGAGCACCCCTATCTCCTGTAGGCATCAGGCTGGCCACTGTCATTGTGCTGACTCTTCTGCAATACTTTCTCCCGCTCCCTGCGACTCTCAAAATCTTCACTGGGGCTGCAAGGCAAGGGCCCGTTTCTACTCTTTGCTTAAACACAGTCCTCTTCACAGCAGATTGTGCCCTCATTTACTTTGTAATTTTGGGTTGCGTGCTCAGAATCAGCTGTGGGAATTTTTGTGCAATCTAAGTGGAGAGCTGGACTGGCTAGAGCAGTTATGCATTTTCTTCTGCCTGAAGTCCCAGTTGCTAATGACTGAGGCCTATCAAAGTTAATTTACAAATCTGGCATTTCCTGGACCATGCACATAGTGAAGATTAGAATTACAATTCTTATTGAGGTGAATTGTATTTCCAGATTATACTTTCAAAAGATGGTACAATAATAACTCCTGTCCCACATACTCTTCTAGAATTTTTCCATTCCCCAGCAAGAAGTGGAATCTCCTTCTTCTCCCCTAGGTTATAAAAAGAGGTGCAGCTTCCAGTGTGTTGGCAGAGATACTTTGCAGTCTTTGCAGTCTTGACCTGCTATTTAAGAAATCTTGCTACTTGAGGTCACCATAGTGTGAGGAAGCCCAAGCAGCTACATGGAGAAGCCACACGTAAGCTTTCCAGCCAGCAGTCCCCACTGAGACACAGCCAACAGTCTGCCACAGTCACCAGGCAAGTGACTGAATGACCCTCCAAAGGTTTCCAGCTTGCAGCCTGCAGCCTGCCCAGCTGAGTTCCCAGATATCGTGGAGCAGCAGTAAGCCACCCCTGCCACGCCCTGTCTGATGCCCTAACCCCAAACTCTGTGAATGTAATAAAATGGTAGTTTTATTTCACTAAGTTTTGGTTTTTACCTACCACTAAGTTTTGAGCATTCTGTTTGCTTGTTTGGTTTTAAACTCAGTAATAGAAACTAGGACACACATTGATACCAGGCCTGTGTTTACAGTTTCGGGGGGGCCTTGCCTTTTCTCTGACTCAGATCTACACATGAACAAAGCAAACGGGTTCCCCTCCTGTCTCTCTCTGCAGGTGGGCATGGTGTGTTGAGTCCAGCCCACTGCGCCTTCTTGTAAATAAAGTCTTAGTGGGACACAGATGCACTCACTTGTGTATTATCTACGGCGGCTTTCATACTGCCACCAAGAGCTGAGTAGTCTACTTATTATCTAGCCCTTCACAAAAGACGCTGTCTGTGAGGCATATGCTGTGCATTGTGCCGCTATGTGCAGCAGGTGCTGTGCCAGGCCCTGGAGAAAACATTATTACAGTTGTGGGTTGTCGGGGGCCTCCTGAACTCTGGACACAGGGTGAGGACAGGGAATAACAATATCCATATATGAGGGGCCTATGTCTCAGTCTCAATATATGTTTTGATAATAACCCTTCAGTTAACTCTGCAAGGGAGGGACAATTATCTCCATGTTACAGATAAGGACACTGAGGCCCAGTGAGGGAAAGTAAGTTGCCCAGGGTCACCCACAAATAAAGAGCAGAACTAGGATGTAAGCCCAGCCCACTTGTCTCTAGGGTAGAGAACACACACACACACACACACACCCCAACACCAACACTGGAATCACAGGGAAGAGCCCTCAACCCTGATGTATAAATGGCCCAGCCCAGGACTAAGCACTTGCAGTAACAACCCCAATAGATGGGACTTGCACAAAGCCCATTTTACAGATGGGGAAACGGAACTACAGCAAGCCCCTCTGCAGCTTTCTGTCCCAGCCCAGGCATCCCTGCCCAGCCCTGTCCACCCTGCCATCCACTGCCCCCTGCTCTCACCAGCATGTCCGGAGAGCTGGACCCAAGGGTAGTGTTTTCTAAAGGAGACCACAAAGGGCGAATACTTCAGAACTGTCTTCAGCTTCTTCCAAGGTTTGTTCTGTGTGGGGCAGAGCAGGGTAGGGTCAGGATGAGTCCGGGGAGAGAAGGGGATGCAGGTAGTGCCAGGAGAGGGCAAGAAGGTGGACCTGCAGCCTTTCCAAGGCCGGGGGCTTCCTGGAGCACTGCTCCCAGGCTCGTTGGGTTGAGCCAAGCCCACTAGTCCAGCAATCACAGACTCTCCTAGAGGCCTCCACAAAGGCGGGGAAGAGTGTCCATTTCTCCCTGTCATCACTTCCTTCCTATCTGAGTCTCTTGGCCCTTCTCCAATGAGTAAAGACAGGTCAGGTTCTGTTGCAGTAACAAGCAACCCTCAATCCTCCCCGCCATGCATATACACACACCAAAAACTTGAAAGCCTCATCTCTGTCCCCAAACAGAGTCAGACCTTCCCAGGATAATGACAGAGGCAGGCGTTGATGGATGGAGGCCAAATCACAGAAAGAAAAGAAACTGAGACAGATGACAGAGTGATGACAGAGACAGAGGGACATGGACAAAGAGACTGCAGCAGTCGTGAGAGCTGCTCACCAGCCCTCCCCCTCACAGGCATGTCCCTGTTCTCTCACACGTAGGGGTGTTGATTTGCTGTGGCCAGGGACACACAAGCAGAAGTGTCACTTTTGGGTGGAAGCCTTAAAGCCAGCGCGTGACTCTCCATGTTCTTTTCCCTGTTGTGAAAAGGGTGGAAGAGAAATGGAGGCTTCCTCAGCCCCTCGCCCACCACTGATCACGGTCACTGTGAAGTGTGAACAAGAACCATCCTTTGTTGTTCCAAATCACTCAGTTTTGGGGTTTTGTTACTGCAGCAAATCCTGACATATTCTGGATAACAGACAGACACAGAGTTACTAAAAGAGAAATACAGAAGGACAGAATGGGAGACACAGATACTAAGTAATGACAGAAAAAGAGAAAGACAGAAGCAGAGAACAACAGAGAGACAGAGAAAGCAACAAAACCAGGGAAGCAAACAGGAAACAAGGATTTAGTTGTTTCATGTTGACTCAACCAAGAACTTCTAGGGACTGGGTGTCTGACTCTGGTGCACGCATGCGTATCCACACAGAGCAGAATTCATTCTTCGCTCTAAGCGTAGGGCAGGCCCTTAGCAGGTAGGGAGAATGGGTCATCTCCAGGGAAGGAAGCTGTGTGGCCTGTTCTTCCTACCCCCCACCATCCCAGGGTCAAGGCCACACTCTCGCCCACCCCCTCAGAGCCCAGCTACCAGCAGACATCTAATCGAGGTGGAAAGGTCAGGCAAAGTCATGGTGTTAAACTGCAGGATTCAGGAAGAGCTTATTCCCTACCCCCTCCAGCTGCCGGGAGTGGAGAGGAGGTGATTAATAGAGGTTCCTGTTTACTAAGCACCTGGAACATTCCAGGCTTAATGACAAAGACTCAGTGTCATAACCTACTTAATCCTAAACACACAATCCCAGGAGAATTGTTGACTGTATGGAGGAAGAAACAGAGGCTCAGAGGGGTAAAGTCACTTGCCTAAATCATACAGTTCTACCTTTGGCCTGACCCCCTGACCTGGACTTACCCAGCACACCCCCACTACACCCCTGCTAGACAACAAGCTCTGAGGGCAGGGACTGTGTCCCAGCCCATGGACCAGCACACAAAAGGTACTCAAAAAATGTTGCTTGGGTTGAAGGAGGTTGGTTGAAACCTTTTTTTTTATTATAAGCAGATTCAGTATCTTCTCTTTTTGCTTAGATCTGATGGCTAATCTGGGCTCCCTCAGATGGTCTCATGATGCCCCCTCCTCCATGAAGCCCTCTGATACCCCAGGTCTGGCCAGTCACCTCCTCTGGACTCCCACACCCCCCTGGTCTTCTTCCATCTCAGCCCTGACCGCTCTGAGCTGTCACAGACTGGCGACAGGTCTGTCTCCTCCACGGCCCCGGGAGCTCCATGAGGGCAGTGTCTCAATCACTGCTCTGTCCCTAGCAAAGCCAACATAGCGCCAGACATAACAGAGGCTCAGGGACTGTCTGTTGTCTGATTAGGAGGGTGAAATGAATGTAGGAAAGGAGGAAAGAGGGAAGGAAGAAACTAGCTGGACCTTTAAGGTCAAATGGAATTTCAAAATGAAGAGAGACGGAAGTGGGGCTATTCTCCACAGCAAGCAGCTTGAGCAATGCATGGAGGCAGGATGGCGCAGGGTGTTCGAGGAACAGTGTGTACTCCGGCTTTGTTACAATAGTGGGGTGGGGGGTGAAGGGAAGCTGAACATGGTAAGAGGCCTGGAGACAGGAAGCTCTGAACACAGGACTGAACTCCTGATCGCTATCAGGAAGGCCCTGGGGAATCATCAGAGGCACTGAAGCAGGCAAAGTTCAAAAGTTATCAGAGGTGGGCCATGAAGGTTATGGAAGGATGAGAGAATACTGGAGAGAGGGAGACCTTGGGGGTAAGTAAGTTAGGGACAGATCCGCACACCTCGGAGGTTAAAAATAACTGGATTTTAAACTCAGCCAGAACTGAATTAGAATCCTCGGTTCTGGATCCAATCAGACTTGGCCAACCCTGAGCAAGTGACTTTACCTCTCTGAGCCTCAGTTTCCTCATCTGTAAAATGGAAGTAATAATAATCCCAACCTCATAGTGCTGCCATAGGAAAAGAGTTAACACATATAAAGCACTTAGAAAAGTGCCTCAGTAAGGGTCTGAAACCTTAGCTCTGTGTCTTCCAAGGTGTGTGACTTTGGAGACCTGTCTTAACTGCTCTGTGCCTCAGTCTCCTCATCTATAAAATGAGGTGATAACAGCATCTACCTCTTAGGGCTGCTGTGAGAATTAAAGGAGTTAATATAGCAAGGTTAACACAGGGCTGAGCATGAATGGATTTTTTTTTTCCCACATTTCCAGCTTAGCTGCTCTGAGATGCCAAGGAGGTAAGAGAGCAGGCAAAGGGAATGGCAATGGCAGACAGCCCACAGGTCAACTCCCTTGCTCCGGCATAGGCAGGCTGAGGCAGGTTTGCCTCTCACATCTGTGGCCACATGTGTGAGCACACACCTAAGGGAGGCATGCAGGGTGAGGAAGGCTCAGGGTGGACTCCAGCCAGGGGCCCCACAGCAATGGGAAGACCCATCGGGCAGACCCACAGGAGGCTCCCACATCTGAATCTTCGCTCTCTCCTGAACCTGCCCTGCCAACCCTCCTGAATCACCAGGCTAGAACCGCACCCATGGTGGGGTGAGGATAGAGGAGGTAAACAAGAGTATACCTAGGCCCCCTGGGAAGTTGGGGAACAATGTGATGACTGGAGGATCCCTGGTTACATTCAGGGGGTCCCTCAGCATTTTGGGTTTACACAGCCCTTTGTGAATCTGATCAAAGCTGGGGGCTCACTCCCAACAAAAGCGAATGGGCTAAAGTTGGTGAAGGCACAGAACACCTTAAGGCAGCCACAGGCACCAAACTAGGAAATTTGGGGTAGAAAGTCCACCTTTTCTACTCCCCTAAACTAGTGGTCTTCAGATTTTGGGGTCACACATCCCGGTCCAGAGGATCCAACAGAAGTCATAGATCTTTGCTGGAAAAAAAAAATGTGTGTATATACACGCAGACTCACACCATCATAGGATTCCTGGGTGGCATGAAGTTGGCCAGTGGCCACCCATTTGAGACTGCAGGACTGGACACAGTAGATGAGGGGGAAAGAGGAGGCAGTGGGTGAGGGGGTAGGAAGATTAGGAGGAGGGTGCCTGGAGTAGGTTAGTAACCCAGCTGTCAGAGGGAGGAGGTAAGTGGATGGAAGAGGTGTCTGGAGATGAAATTGCTGGTAGTTGTTAGAGAACTTCTCAAAGGAAAGGCAGGGGGACAAGGGGTCTGAGAGGATGTGGCTTAAGGGCAGGATGGGTCCCACTCACCCCAGACCTGTCCTCGGGGTCGCTGGCACCTCCACCCCCGGCCACCACGTCATCCTCAGACTCGTCGAAAGAAGAGGCGGAGGAGAAGCCGCCACTGCCCACCTCAACCTGGGAGAGGGGTCCCACTGGCTGAGCCTCAGGCTCAGGGGTTTCAGGAGTGATGATGAGGCGGGGCACAGGGATCATGGAGCTATACTCCAGGTGAGAGTACAGGTGAGTCACCAACTCCCCAGGTTCTCGTTCTGCTAATGGGCCATCTTGGCTGGGGTCCCCCAAAAGGCAGTTTGTCCCAGGCTCTGTCTGGGGTCCATGAGTCTCTTGTGTCTGTGTACCATCAGTGCCAGTCTGTGCCCAGGAGCCATCAGTAGTTTGTTGTGTTGGGAAACCATCAGTGCCAACCTGTTTCCAGGCTGTTTCACTATCCTGTTGTATCTGGGAGCCATCAGTGTAAGACTCTGCCCAGGGGTCTTCAGGATCCTGCTGTGTTCTGGAGACATCGATGTTCAGTTCTCTCCAGGAACCATCAACACTTGGCTCTGTTGAGGGACAGGCCCCCTCTGACCGAGTCCGAAGGCTGGACCTCTTCTGGTAGGTAGACCGGTTATCAGCCCAGGGCTTGGACCTCTCTGGCTGGGTCTGTGACCCATGTATTTCTAACTCTGTCCATGGCCCATCAACGCCTGGCTGTGTCCAGGGTCTGGCCCTCTCTGGCTGACACTGAAGATCGGACTTGCGTGGATCAGTACAAAATCCATCTGCCCCAGTCTCCGTCCAGGGCCCGGCTGTCTCCAGCTCTGACCAGTGGCTCCTCCTTTCTGGATGTGTCCTGGGGCTGGACCTGTCTGGCCCCGTCTTTTGGCTGGGCCGCTCCGTCTCCGCTCGGAGGCCAGCTGCTTCAGGATCAGCCTGTCTGTCTGTGCCCTGTTCAGGCCCGAGGCCGGCCCTCTCGCGTTCGGAATGAAGGCAGGACCCCTTGGTCCAGGCCTGGGGCCCGCCCCCCTCCGGCCTCCCCGCCGGGCCCCCGGCACCGGGTCCTGGTCTCTGCTGCCCGGGCTGCCGCCGCCGCCCCCCTCGCGGCGCCTTCAGCCCCATGCCGGTCGACCCCGGCAGCTTCCCGGCCTCGGCCTCGTTCAGACTCCCCCGGCACGGGCAGCGCCTCATGCCCGCTCCCTTGGTTCGGATTTCGGCCCAAATCGTCCCCTCCTGGCCCTTTAAATCCCACGAGGGGTGTGGTTGCGGAGCCCCGACAGGCAGGTTCCGGCCCGCGGATCTCCAGCCCACCAGGCCAAGCAGTGGTTAACCGATACTCCCCCTCCGGGGCGGGGCGGGGCGGGGCGGGGCGGGGAGGCCTGAGGCTCCGCCTAACAGGACGTGGCGTAAGGGGCGGGTCTTTCCTGTCCCTGCCCCCTCCCCTTGAGCTCCGTGGATTCCCAGCACTTGGTACTCCTCTGGGGTGGGTCTGGGGTTCTAGCTGAGGGGCCGTGAGGCCCCTCCCTATATCCCTGCGATTAAGCTAACCTCCTTACACCCTCGAGTGGCCAATTTAGCCTCCTTACAACTTGGAGACGGGTCTAACAGCGGGCCCTTTCTTCCACAGGGCAGGGACGATGTTCCAAAGATTGGGGAATCCCAAGGACGTGTGTTCAAACCGCCTCTCCCACTTCCTAGCTGTGTTACCTTGAACGAGTGACTTACACTGCCTACCAGGGCTCAGTTTTGTCATCTGTAAAATAAGGATACATAATATTATTTGATTGTTTCGAAAAATGTGTGTTCAGCCTAGGCTGGTGTAGCTCAGTTGATTGAGCACTGGCTGGTGAACTGAAGGATCACCGGTCGATTCCCAGTTGTTTGGTTCATGCCTGGGTTGCGGGCCGGGTCCCCGTAGGAGGCGCGCGAGAGGCAACCACAAATTGATGTTTCTCTCCCTCTCTCCCTATCTAAAAGTAAATAAAATCTTTTTTTAAAAAAAAGTGTGTTCAATTCCACAAGAGCCAAGCACTTTACCAACAGGGAAGTTGAGACCCAGAGCAGTGAAAGAATTTGTTTAAGGTCAGAGGAAGATTAGATGAGGGGCAAAGCCAGGGCCTTATCTCTGAAGCTAAGATAACCTAGCCAAATCCTGGCTTCAACAGACTTGTTTCCTCTGAGCCTCAGTTTCTTCAGTCGTAAAAAGGATATAGCAATGATAATTCCCTCATGGAAATTAACAAGGGAAATTCCCTTATTATGGGAATTTTAATTTATTTATAATGTATACATTTGTGCACTTGCTTTGAGCCACGCAATGTACTTACCTCTTTATACCCCATACCTTTTAAGGTAGGGATCATCATTATCCATGGTCAGGAAAACAGAGGCATAGTAAAGCAAAGTCCAAGATCACATATCTAAATTGTGTAGATTTGAACTCAGGCCAACCTAACCCAAAGTCTGAACTTTTGGACCCTACTGGATGATGTAACTTGCTTTTGAGGCTGAGGCGTTACAGGAGGAGCTGGAAGTAAGAGTATTTTCTCTAAGTCAGATTATGATTCTTCTCTGCTCAGAACACTCCGTGTTTCCCATCCCATTCACCACAGTCCTCACCATGATTCACTATACTCTATGTAATCTGGCTCCAGTTATCTTCCAGATCTCATCTCTTCTGTATTTTCCCTTCACTCATTCTGCCCACTGGCCTCCACTATTTCTCTGAGACATCTTCTACCACAGGGCTTTTGTACTGTTCGTTCCCTCTGCCTGGAACGCCCCTCCCTCAGATATTCCAATAGTTCCCTCCCTCACCTCCTTCAAGTCTTTGAATGTCACCTCTTCCGTGAGCCTTCTCTGACCACCCTATTTATTTTCACAATCTTCCTTCCACTCCCTGACCCCCTTCTCAGATTTATTTTTCTCTTTAACATATATCTTCTTATTAAACACACAGGCAGACCACAGAGATGTTGTAGGTTTCATTCCAGACCACCACAATGAAGTGAATATTGCAATAAAGCAAGTCAAGAAATGTTTTGTTTTCCCAATGCATATAAAATTATGTTTACATTATATTGTACTCTATTGAGTATGTGATAGTCTTATGTCTTAAAAAATGTGCATACCCTAATTAAAAAATACTTCATTGATTAAAAATGCTAACCAGACTTCCAGCCAAGATGGAGGCATAGATAGATACACTTTGCCTCCTTGCACAACCAAAAGAAGGACAATTACAAATTTAAAAACAAAAAGTAACCAGAACTGCCAGAAAATTGAACTGTATGGAAGTCTGACAACCAAGGAGTTAAAGAAGAAACATTCATCCAGACCAGCAGGAGGGGCAGAGAGGGGGAGCTGGGTTGGAGAGGACTCTCAGTAGAGTAGTGGCTGGAGGACTGGGCAAGGTGGAGGCAGGCGGAGCAGGTGGTCCCACATTCATGTGCGGATAAACCAGAAGGAACAACTGGGAGTGAGACAGACTGTGCAACCTAGAGTTCAGCATGGGGAAATAAAGCCTCAAAACCTCTAACTGAAAAAAACCTGTAGGGATTGAGACAGAGGTAGAAACTCCCAACCTCACAGGAGAATTCACTGGAGAGACCCACAGGATCCTAGAACATTCACAAACCCACCCACCTGGGAACCAGCACCAAAGGGCCCAAATTGTTTGTGGGTAGTGGGGGAAGTGACTGAAAGCCGGGAGAGCTGAGCAAATGACATTGTTCCCTCTCAGACCCCACCCCCACAGACAGCGCCAAAACTCAGTGACATGGGTTGCCCCACCCTGGTGATACTTAAGGACCCGCCCCTTATATGTAACAGGTGCTCCCAGACCCGCCCCCCCCCCAAAAAACATGGCCCAAATGAAAGAACAGATCAAAGCTCCAGAAAAAATACAACTAAGTGATGAAGAGATAGCAAACCTATCAGATGCAGAGTTCAAAATACTAGTAATCAGGATCTCACAAAAATGATTGAGTATGGTCACAAAATGGAGGAAAAAGTGAAGACTATGCAAAGTGAAATAAAGGAAATTGAACAGGGAACCAAGAGTGAAGGGAAGAAAATCAGGACTCAAATCAATGATTTGGAACAGAAGGAAGACATAAACATTCAACCAGAACAGAATGAAGAAACAAGAGTTCAAAAAAAAAAAAATGAGGAGAGGCTTAGGACCCTCCAGGACAACTTTAAATGTTCCAAAATCCGAATTATAGGGGTGCCAGAAGGAGAAGAGAAAGAGGAAGAAATGGAAAACTTATTTGAAAAAATAATGAAGGAGAACTTCCCCAATCCAGCAAAGGGCGGAAATAGACTTCCAGGAAGTCCAAGAAACTCAGAAAGTCCCAAAGAAGGTGGACCCAAGGAAGCACACACTAAGGCACATCATAATTACATCACCCAAGATTAAAAATAAGGAGAGAATCTTAAAAGCAGCAAGAGAAGAGGAGACAGTTACCTTCAAAGGAGTTCCCATAAGACCATCAGCTGATTTCTCAAAAGAAATCTTGCAGACAAGAAGAGTCTGGAAGGAAGTATTCAAAGTCATGAAAGGCAAGGAACTCCATCCAAGATGACTCTATCCAGCATAGCTATCCCTTAGAATGGAAGGGCAGATAAAATGTTTCCCAGACAAGGTCAAGCTAAAGGAGTTCATCATCACCAAGCCCTTATTATATGAAATGTTTTTTAAATATTTTATTTATTTATTTTTAGAGGAGAATGGAAGGGAAGGAGAGAGGAGAAGGGAAGGAGAATTATTTTTGGAGGAGAAGGGAAAGGAAGGAGAGAAAGAGAGAAACATCAATGTGTGGTTGCCTCTCATATGGTCCCTGCTGGGAACTGGCCTGCAACCCAGGCATGTGCCCTGACTGGGAATAGAACCATGACCCTTTGGTTTGCAGGCGGGTGCTCAATCCACTGAGCTACACCAGCCAGCCAGGGCTATATGAAATGTTAAAGGGATTTATCTAAGAAAAAGAAGATTAAAAACTGTGGATAGTAAAATGACAACAAACTCACAACTATCAATAACCGAACCTAAAAAAAAAAAAAAGAACTAAGCAAACAACTAGAACAGGAACAGATTCACAGAAATAGAGATCACATGGAGGGTTATCAGTGGGGAGGGGGAGGGAAGAGAATGGGGGGGAAAGGTACAGGGAATAAGCATAAATGGTAGGTACAAAATAGACAGGGAGATGTTAAGAATAATATGGGAAATGGAAAAGCCAAAGAACTTATATGTCCCATGCACACGAACTAAGGTGGGAGAATGATGGTGTGATGGGGGATACAAGGTGGAGGGGAATAAAGCGGAGAAAAAAAAAATGGGACAACTGCCATGGCTGGTGAAGCTCAGTGGACTGAGCATGGGCCTTCAACCCAAAGGGTCGCAGTTTGATTCCCAGTCAGGGCACATGCCTGGTTGCAGGCCAGGTCCCCAGTAAGTGGTGCGTGATAGGCAACTGTACATCGATGTTTCTCTCCCTCTCTTTCTCCTTCCCTTTCCCTCTCTCTAAAAATAAATAAATAAAATCTTTAAATAAAGGAGACCAGTGTAATAGCCTAATCAATTAAAATATATTAAAAAAATTAAAATGCTAAGCATCATCTGAGCCTGTTGGGAAAACGGTGTTTATAGACTTGCTTGAGGCAAGGTGTTCACAGCCTTCAATTCATAAAAAAAAGCAGTATCTTCAAAGCACAATAAAACACAGCACAATAAAACCTGGTATGCCTGCACTTATTTATTTTGTTTATTGTGCCCCTCACCAGCAGCCAGGACCAAAAGAGCAAAGATTTTTGCTTTTGCTCCTTGCTTTGTCCCCAGTGCCTAGAAAAGCACATGGTAAGTGCCTAATAGAAATTAGTAAAGAATTATTTTTCCATAAGAAATTTCTCTTGTGTGTAGCTCTCTGATTCTGTGCCAGGCCCTGTGCTCTTCACACTATTTCACTGCATCTCTCTCTCACTAACACTGAGCAAGAGGTGATGCCAAGGCCGTATTTTACAGATGGGGACACTGAGACTCAGAGATCTGCCAGCCTGTAGCCTTTGTTTGTATGACCTCATGCATGTGAAGCATGCGTCACCAGTCTTGGCACCATCTGCCACAGTCCTGTAAATTAGTTATTGTCATAGGTACTTTTAAAATATTTTTACATTCAAGAGTGAGCTGCCACTCAGATCCTGAGTCAGACCCTTCTGTCTGGAAGGGGACGGGGCGGTGGGGGGCGGGGGGGGGGTTTCTGTCTTGAAATTGAGTCACCTGTGGGAGGGTCATTGGGCACAGGCCCAGGGCTCTAAAATGAGTCATCTCTTTACAGACCAATGAGAAGTCCTATCAGGGACCCTGTAGCGCATCAGTCAGGCTGGGAAAATGGGGCCCAGAAAGGGTCAAGGCTCTTCTGAGGTCACATAGCACAGAGACAGAGGCAGGGACATCTGATTTCTGACAAAGGGGTTAGACAGGGTCCCGGGGTTCTGTGGGGGAGGCATCCTATTCTCCTCCCAGCAGTGAGAGAGGGAGGACCCAGCCAGCTGCTTCTATTCCAGACTGTGAGAAGAGGGGTGAGTCAGCCTGCTGTGGGGGAGGGGGGAGCCGACTTTAAGCGGTCTTGTTCCCCCACCTCATCTCTCCCGCCCTGACACACACACCCAGATGGCCTGGGAGCTGGTGTTCTGAGATGCCAAGGATCCTGACTCAGAACTGGGAATCTTGACTGAGTGTGTTCTGGGAAATGTCAGGCCTACAGGAAAGAGAGGAGTCCCACTCAAGGCCATCCTGCAGGTCGGCGGGGAGCGGAGAAAGCAAGAAGTATGAAGGAACAAGGGCCCAGTGTGCAAGGGGCTGAGTGTGAGGGAGTTTGTTTACAGCGAAGAGAGTTGAGGGTGCAAGAGGAAGACAATTGGCCAGTAACGAAGGGGGTTTATATGAGCAAGGGAGGAGGCTGGGTGCCAGGATGTGGGTGTTTGAAGCAGAGGGTGCGTGTGCAAAGTGAAGGGGCTCCATGTGCACGGAAAATGTTTGTTGGGAAGACGGGTGTTAGAAGGAGACATCTTGAGCCTGCTGGGGGGTAGAAATAAGAAAGGAGGTTCGCAAGATGTTCGTGCAGAGGAGACGTGTGGAGTTTGTAATGGAGAGAGTTGTTTGCAAAGAAAACGGTGTAAGGAACAGAAAGGTCCGCTGCACGCAGGCACTTTGAAATGAGTGGAAGGGCATAAAAGCGCATGCTTGAGTTCCCCGCGTGGCCCCTACCTACAATCCCCAGCGGATCCTAACGCCCAACCCTAGGCCCCGCCTCCTACACGCAGCAGGGAGTTCTTTGTGCCAGTCAGCGAGCTGCTGCTCCGTCATTGGCTAACTGTCCGGTGTGAGACTCCAGGAAGTGCAAGAGGCCTCACGCTTTGCGGACCCGGAGCCTAGGAGCAGTGGGTGCTTAGCAACGGGGGGAGGTACCCAGTAACGGAGTAGGGGGTACAGGAGAGGAATTGTGGGTGCCTAGCAACAGAGGTGAAGGCGGTGCCTGGCTACGAGGGGGGCTCGGAGAAGTGGAGAGGTAGCCCTGGAGAATCTGTGGGTGTCTAGCAACGGGGAAGGACCTTAGCAACGACTGGAGTGAGACGGGGGAAAGTCAGTTTTGGGAGCTGAGCGGGAAGAACTATAGGTTCCTAGAAAAGAGAGAGGGAAGCAGGAGAAACTGGAGGGACCTGTATCAGGGGAGGAAATCTTTGCTAGGTGGGAATCTTAGGGTGAACACGGAGGAATGTGAGAGTTTGGGGTAGGGGAGCAAGGCAAGGAGATCAGTCCCACCACTCCTGCCCGAGCAATTCCTCCTCTTCTCCCCTAGGCCATGTGGCTGGAGGTTGGGGGCCTACTACGGGGGACCTGTGGACAACTGGGCCGGACTGTTGGTCTGCCTTGTGGGGTCCTGGGTTCTGGGCCCCACTGCTGGGTAAGAGGCTGGGGAGAGTTCTTCAAGGGGAAGAGCCTGAGGGGGGCATCAGTGAGTAAAGGGGCAGGGAGGAATCCAAAGGGTCAGGCAGACCCTATGTCTTCTACTTCTTGCCAATGTCCACATCTCTTGCAGAGGCCATGTGGATGTTCTTGGGCCCAAAAGCTTCATCAGGGTGGGCCTGGCAGAGGCCTGAGTGAGGAGGACATTTCCAAGGCCCGGGAGGCCCGGCTCAGGAAGACATCTCGGCCCCAGGTATCATTGCTTCCCATCCACCCAGCAACACTCCATGAAGGCACTTGGCCCCCTGAGCTTGGGGGAGGGTGTGGTGGCAGGTTAGTTATACTCCCTGGGCACTATACCTGCCTTCCCACCCTCAGACCTTCTCCCCATTTTCCAGCTGAGTGACCGCTCTCGAGAACGCAAGGTGCCTGCCTCCCGCATCAGCCGCTTGGCTAACTTTGGGGGTAGGTGTGATTATGGGAGCCTGTGACCTAGATGAGAGGAAGCACATTTACAGAATGATGCAAAAAAGAAGGTGAATCAGAGACAGACAGGAGGGAGAGATGAAAAGAGAATGAAAGCAAAGGCCTGAAAAACCAAGGGAAATAGTGGGGCAGGTAACATTTATTGAGAACTTGGGAGAATGTTCAAGGTCCCATATGTGTAATCCCTCTGCACTGAGTCAATAATTGTTTATTTCCATTCTACAGATTTGGGCATGGAGGCTAAGGAAGTGAAGTGACTTGACCCCAGGTTAGCAGCAGAATTTATAATTCCAGTCACAATCTGCATGAAATAGTTTAGTGGGTACAACCATCATTAAAAAAAAGAATAGTCCTGGCTGGTGTAGCTCAGTGGATTGAACATGGGCTATGAACCAAAGGGTTGCCAAGTTCAATTCCTAATCAGGGCACGTGCCCGGGTTCCGGGCCAGGTCCCCAGTAGGGGGCACACGAGAAGCAACCACACATTGATATTTTTCTCCCTCTTTTTCTCCTTCCCTTCCCCTCTCTCTAAAAATAAATAAATAAAATCTTTAAAGAAGAAATAGAAGAATAGAATGGAAAATATGAGTGCACCTGTAGAGTCAGGGAAAATATTTTTTATGAAGCATCATATATGTGTTGGTCTCTACCAGTTATATTGCAGGTGTCTTTCTTACTGCACATCATGGTTTCAGTTTTAAAGACGGCAATTCACAGTATAAAGAGGAAGTTAAATGCAGTGCTTAGAGCTTTGACACCAGGCTGCCCAGGGTTCAAGGAGTGATTCTGCTGCATGAATTCAACTTTGGATGAATTACTTAACTTCTCTGAGCCTTGATTTCCTTTTCTGTAAAATGGAAGCTTTCCTGTAAACCTTACCTCATGAGGGTGTGAGGACAAAATGAATTAAAGCATTTAAGGTACTTGGAATGGTTCCTGGCATGTAGAAAGTGCTCAGAAAATGCCAGCTACGATTATTTTCAGGGATGGTGACAGTGAAAGAGTTGGAGAGACTGGGCATACCTTTAGGGATAAGGAGACAAGAGGGGGCAGAGGAAATCAGCCATCGAGAACATCAAAAGGAGGAATGGAGAGAAAGAGGCCTAGATAGAGATGCCAAGTGTAGGAGAGGGGATAGAGAGAAATAACCGACAGGAAAGGTGAGCACAAAGAAGAGAAGGTATGGACAGAAAAACAGGAGTCATAGGAAGTCATAGATAATTTTGGAGCCTTCTTATCCATGGCTGTGTACAAGAATCATCCTGAATGCTTGCTTAATAAAAATACAAATTCTGAGGCCTCAACTCAGATCTGTTTAATCAGAACCTCAGGGGTAGGACCTGGGCACCATATTTATAAAAGCTCCTTGCATGACTCAAATGTGCAGCCTAAGTGAGAACTGCTGCCACAGGAGACAGGCCTGGAGAGAGGGATAGAGGAAGAGACAGCCTCACTTTGAAGGGAACCCCAAGCAGGGATAGTAGTGAGAGTTAGGGACAAAGATACATAGAGACTTGGCTGCAAAGAGCTGGGAGACAAGTGTGCTTAGAGAGAGACAGCGGAGAGGGAGTGGGTGGGGGGAATGCCTTGTGCAAGTGGGCATTCAGGCTCTTCTCTCCTCAGGACTGGCTGTGGGCTTAGGCCTGGGAGTGCTGGCCGAAGTGGCCAAGAAGTCCCTGACGGGAGGATCTCTACAGTCAGGTGAGTTAGTCACATACCTGGGTTTGGACCCTGGCCTGGCTGTGTGATCTGGGGCAAGTGGCTTCACCCCTCAGAGCCCCAATTTCCTCATGTGCAAAATGGAGATGATGATAATATACCCACCTCTAGGGGTCACTGTGAAGGGCTCAGGACAGGGTGGGAACCCTGTCAGGGTCCTGATGCATTGAGATTATCTGAGAAAAAAATGTCAGCTCTCCAGAGTTGAGTTCTAACACTGAGCAGGAGACAAAGGCTGAAATGAGTGCCAGTGGAGGTCTGGGTCCAACAGAGATGGAATGAGATCAGCCTCTTTGGATAAGATTCCCCAACAAGTCAATGACAATGGCCAAAACAAAAATAGGGGTGGCTATTCTAGATTAAAAAGGGACTAGAGAAATAATAGCTGACAGATTGGATGTGTGGACCATGATTGGATGTCTATTTGAAAAAAATAACTGTATCACAGGAATGTAAAGTACAGCATCAAGAATATAGTCAATAAGTCCTGGCTGGTGTGGCTTACTGGGTTGAGCTCCAGCCTGCAAACCAAAGGGTCACCGGTTCAATTTCTGGTTGGGGCACATGCCTAGATTGCAGGCAAGGTGCCTGGTGGGGGGGGGGGGGCACATGAGAGACAGCCACACAAATAAAGAAAACCTTAAAAAAAGAAGAGAATATAGTCAATAATACTGTTATAGCTGTGTATGGTGCCAGGTAGGTACTAGACTTATGGGATGATTGCTTTGTAAGTTATATAAATGTCTAACCAGTGAGCTGTGCATCCGAAACTAATATAGTGAATGTCGACTGTACTTGAAAGGTAAAAAAATATATTTAAAAAGGGCTATAAAAGACTTTCAGGGACAACTGGGAAGATCTGGATAGTAGATATTAGAGAAATAGTGTTAATTAGGTGTGATTATAATACTGTGATTCTGTAGGGTAATATCCTTATTTTTAGCACAGGATGAGTGCAATGCCATGCAAATTGATCAGCAAAACATAATAATAAGTGTTTGGTCACATACATAGATAGAGTAGAAGAGGCACAATATTAAAATGTTTGAATTGGGTGTGCAGGTGTTCATGATGCAACTTTTCTGTCTGTTTGGAGTTTTTCCAAAGTAAAAAGTTGGAGGTAGGTGGAAGATTTGGCTTTAGGGTAAGGCCAGACTGAGTCTATACTGTGCTCTCCGACTTCTGTGCTGTGTGACTCAGGGCTAGGCAGTGTACCTCTCTGAATCTCTTACTTTCTCACCTTGAAAATTAAGACATTGGTAGTTCTTACTTCCTGGGGTGATTATGGGGATTCTGCCAGAGAATCCAGAGAGACTTAGAATTCTCCATAGCACAGGGTGAGCCCTCAATAAAGAGCTCAATAATTTTTTAAATAAAATAAAAGTGTATTGATACTTTATTGAATACTAATATAATTTACATGTAGACCTGTGTTCATATCCTTTTCACAGCACTTATGTACCCAGATCAAGAAACTAGAACAGCATTTCTCAAACTTTTTGGTCTTGGGACCCCTACACACTCTTAAAACTGAGTAACGGATTAAAAAAAGTGTTATATCCACATAATGGAATATTATTCAGCCATAAAAAGGCAGGAGCCCTACCTGGTATGGCTCAGTAGACTGAGCACTGATCTGCAAACCAGAAGGTTGCAGGTTCAATTCCCAGTCAGGGCACAGGCCTGGGCTGTGGGCCATGTCCCCAGGTTGGGGTGTGCAAAAGGCAACCAATTGATATTTCTCTCCTCTTTCTCCCTCCTTTCCCCTTTCTAAAAATAAGTAAATAAAATATATTTTTTAAAGGAATGAAGTATTGATCCATGCTACAGTGTGGATGAATCTTAAACACTATCTAAGTGACAGAAGCCAGACACAAAAGGCCACATGTTGTATTATTCCATTTACATGAAATGCCCAGAATAGAGCAATCTGTGGGGACAGAAAGTAGATTAGTGGTTTCCTGGGGCTTGAAGGAAGTGGTTGGAGAAAACCAGGGTGAGGCATAACTGCTAGTAGGAAGGGGTTTCTTTCTGGGGTGGTGAAAACGTTCTGGAATTGGTTGTGCTGATAGCTGCGCAACTCTCAATGTACTAGAAGCCATTGAATTGTACACCTTAAATAGGTAGATTATATGGTATGAGAATTATCTCTCAATAAAGTTGTTAAAAATAGGGTGAGGACCCCAAAGAGCTTGTTTATGTGGGTTATACATATGGATACTTACTGTATTAGAGATTAAAACTGAAAATTTTGAAACACAAGAACACATACACACATTTCATCAGCCATCAGGGCAACGGCATCATCACAGGCCTTGGAGCTTCTGGGAAACTCCACTGACCATTTGTGGGAGAAGGAGAGTAAAAAAGGGACAAATAACATTCATATTATTATGATAATATATTTTTAATCCTCCCTTGAGGATATATTTATTTATTTTTTAAAATATTTTATTTATTTATTTTTAGAGAGGGAAGGGAGGGAGATAGAGAGAGAGAGAGAAACATCAATGTGTGGTTGCTGGGGGTTATGGCCTGCAACCAGACATGTACCCTGGCTGGGAATCGAACCTGGGACACTTTGGTTCCCAGCCCGGAGGATATATTTATTGATTTTAGAGAGAGAGGATGGGAGAGAGAGACAGAGACAGAGAGAGAGAAACATTGATGTGAGAGAGAAGCATTAACCAGTTACCTCCTGCATGTGCCAGGCCAGGGATCAAACCTGCAACCTATGTCTGTGCCCTGAATGGGAATCGAACCCACAATCTTGTGGTGTATGGGACAATGCTCCAAACAATTGAGCCACCTGGCTAGGGCATATTATGGTAATATTTCAGTCTCACAGACCCTCTGAAGGGCCTTAGGGATCCTCAGGGGCCCACCCAACCTCACTTAGAGAATCGCTGCCCTGGTTCTGCAGAAACTTCTCTCATGCCCCATCTTGGCCACTCCCCCCACCAAGGATAACCACCGTCTTGGCTGCTGACCCTGAGATCACCTTTGTCAGTTGGGCTCTTCACACCAGTATAATGAGAGTGTATTTTGGTGTGTGTCTGGTTCTCTATACCTATAGGTTCTGTGTAGGAGAAGTGTCCATGTTGCTGTGCATGGATATAGGCTGTTTATTCCACACTTGTAGTGGTCGCTCTGTGACTGTTCCACAGTTCCTTCATTCATTGTATTGACTGTCCGTTGGGATGTTGCCAGTTTGGGACTGTTACAAATAGTGCTGCGAAGACTCTTCTTGGAATATCTGTCAGTGAACACATTTATGTGTGTCCCTTGGGTATACCTAGGAGAGGAACAGCGTCTGATATAGGTGTGTGCTTTACTAGAAACTTGCCACTGTTTTCCAAAGGGTGTGTGCCGTGGCACCATCATCGGCAGTGTTGGCAGTCAGGCTGCTCCACATTCTTGCCAACACTTGGCATTGTCTTTTTCATTTTAACCATTCCGGTGGGTGTGTGGTGGTGTCATACTGATTATTTTTATGGCTGTAATACTAATGATCATTCTCTCCACCCCAGAGAGCGGCTCCCAGCCTGGCTCCAGCCCTTTCCTGTCAGAGGCCAATGCCGAGCGGATTGTGCAGACCTTGTGTACAGTTCGGGGGGCCGCCCTCAAGGTTGGCCAAATGCTCAGCATCCAGGGTACAGCATAACCCTCAACCACCAGCCTCACTTCTACCCTACCCCACCCACCAGCCAGCCCCAACCTCAGGTACTCCCACCGGGGCCCCCTTGCCTGCTCCCTCATTGCTTCCCTTGTCCCCTGTGCCCTTGTCTCCCAAGACAACAGCTTCATCAGCCCCCAGCTGCAGCGTATCTTTGAGCGGGTCCGCCAGAGTGCCGACTTCATGCCCCGCTGGCAGATGCTGGTGAGTGCCCAGTGAGGAGAGGCTGGCCAGGGAGGCGGGCTCCGCCTGTCTGTCTCTCATGGCTTTACCGTCCTACCCGCAGCTGTTTCCCCTCCATAACATGGATCACCGAGGCACCTCCTCATAGGAGGGTTGTGATGATTAAAGAGGGTGGTATAGAGCACTGAGTCTGGTCCCTGGCAGGCTCAGTGAGCTCTTAAATCATTAGTGAGTACCGTGTTGGGGGTCAGACTTGGTGAGTTCAAACTCTATCTCTGCCACTTCCTGCATGTGTGATTGCAGACCCTCGGGCCTGACCTCTCTGTGCCTCAGTGTGCTCCTCTGTGAAATGGTGATAGTGATAGTAGCACCCACACCGCAGGGCCACATAAATTAGCATAATGAACACACTCAAAGGGCCCTGACATACCATGAATGACATGCAAGTTTTAGCTATTATTATTACCGTTTTTATTTTAATTAAAGGGGAGTATATCTGTAAATAGGTGGGCACAGTGCCTGGCACTGAGTGAGTGCACAAGACACGAGCTGTCCTTCCAGTGACGGGGTCAGGGTGTGCCATCTGGGATCTGGCACCTGCTGGCTGACCTCTGTTCTGCCCACTTGCCATGTGACCCTTAGCACTTACTGCTGCTCCTGAGCCACTCTGAACAGGATCCGGCCCACAGGAAGCCTTCCATAAATTTTAACTTATTTATCACATTAACTTTGAGTTAATACCAAGCTGGGCTGGGCCCCCCAGTCCACCAGTGCCTGGTTCACCTTGACTGAGAGACTTCTCTCTAAGCCTCCCCTTCCTCATCTGTAAAGTGGGGCAGCAGCTAACTGCTTAGCCCAGGCCCAGCCTGTGGTGAGTGCTGGGGTTATTGTGATGTACTCAGCACAGGGTATGAGCTCGGTTGCCTATAATCATAGTGATGATTGTTACCACCACTTTCCCCAGAGAGTTCTGGAAGAGGAGCTTGGCAGAGACTGGCAGGCCAAGGTGGTCTCTTTGGAGGAGGTGCCCTTTGCTGCCGCCTCCATTGGGCAAGTGCACCAGGGAATGCTGAAGGATGGGACTGAAGTAGCCGTGAAGATCCAGGTGAGAGAGGAAGCTGGGTGGGTCAAGGTGGTCACCCTGTTGCCCCAGAGGAATGACTCCCATCCTCCCCTGACTCCTCCCTTTGCAGTACCCAGGCGTTGCCCAGAGCATCCAGAGTGACGTCCAGAACCTGCTGGCAGTGCTCAAGATGAGTGTGGCCCTGCCCGACGGTGAGGTGCCCCCTGTACGACGGGCACCCTGAAGAGAGGAAGTGGGGCTAGGTGCAGGGAGTCAGAGAGTACCAGCTCGGGCAGGGTGTGCCTGTGTGTGTGAATGTGTGTTTGGGACAGCAGGAAAGGACACCAAGGTAGGGAGAGTGCAGAGTACAAGCGTGTACGAAAAAAACAAACAAACTTGGAGAGTCTGAGAGAGACAGAAGCTGAGACTGAAATTCAGAAACAGACACACAGAAGGTGTGTGGAGAGGGACTGAAAAAGAGCCACAGAAGCAGTAAGAGAGTGTAAGTGGGACCTCGAGTTTGTGTTAAAGCTTTTGAGAAAGAGCCTGAAGAAGACGGAGCAGGGTATGTGTGTGTGAGAGGGAGAGAAAGGCAGGGGCAGAGGATTGAGAGAGAATGTGAGAGAGTGTGACAAAGACAGAATAGGTGGTGTGTGTGACTAGGAAAGAAATGCCTAGGGATGGTGTGCATGCCTGTGAAAGAGACAGACCCAAGAAGAGCCCACAGTTGTATGAGGACAGAGGGGAGGTGTGTGGACAGACAATGGGGTAAAAGGCTTGGAGCAGAAGGTGTGAGAGACAGCGAGAGAAACAGTAAGAGACAGGATTGGCACGGGAAGACATCCATGAGTGGGAACCTGAGGGGCTGAGCGGGTGGGGGCGGGTACAACTGTGGCCTTCCTGGACTGACACAGCTGCCCCCATCAGGCTTGTTTGCTGAGCAGAGCCTGCAGGCCTTGCTGCAGGAGCTGGCTTGGGAGTGTGACTACCGTCGTGAGGCGGCTTCTGCTCAGAACTTCAGGTGAGCTGAGCCCCACGCAGGCCTCTCAAGGACCTCTTCCTTCCAGCTTCCCTCCTTCCTTCCCTCCCAGGCTGAGTCAGAACTGGAGTCATGGGGTGGGGCTGGCAAACTCTTTTCCTCTTCATCCATTTGTTCATCCATTCCTCCCTTCACTCATTACTTCATTTATCCTCTGTGTTGTCTGTGAGTTCGGTCATGTCACTTCCTCTCTCAAAGTGTCGGTTTCTCATCTGAGAAATGGGTTGGATAACCGTTCATTCCAGGGTGGGGATGATCTTGTCAACAGGCACTTAGTTGCATAATGGGCCATACCTGCTGCACTAACAAAGCTTGAGCAAGCTGACAGTGTCACGGGTCGAAGAGAACAAGGCTCCAGAGCATCCCTTGTATACTGCGGGCAGGAGGAGATACTGAGATGAGGATTTGGGAGAACAGTGTGGCATCACATGTTAAGGCTGGATATTCACATACACCTGAAGAGTCGCCCTCCTGGCTAAACACTTTAGGGTTGCTGATGGCAATATATACCACCAGACTTTTCCAGAATGCTCATTACAGCAAGCCAAATTAGAAACAACCCAAATTCTGAAATGCATCCAGCAGGGTGGATAAATGAATTATGGTATATTCATCAGTGGATCATCATGCAGCAGTGAAAATGATTAAACTATATAGGTACCAGGAGCAGTGTGGTTGCATCTTAGAAGCATCATGATAGGCAGTAATTAATCATACCTCAGTGAGATCCTCCACAGTGTAGCCCACACGCTTATCGAGCCAAGCTCTGTAAATACTGAGTAAGAGAAAGGGCAGTGGAAGGCAATATTCTGGGGTGTGGGCCTGGACAGACCCAGATGTGGGCTCCAGCCCCAGATCCGCCCTTAGTAGTCTGGGTGGCCTGAATCTACATAGTGGCCTTGGCATAGTATCCTCACAGAAGAGTGAAAAGGGAATTGTGCTGATTAAATGCTTAGCGCAGGGCCTAGCCCACCAGGAGTGGTTCAAATATCAGAGATTTTATAAACAAGCACAAAAATACAAGCCTGAAGCCTGGAGGGTCCTGGAGGAGGAAGGTTCTAAGTGGGCTGGGCCAGAGCACTCCCTGTGGGATGGGTGGGGGGGAGAGCCCTCCCCCACAGGTTCCCCAATGTCCTTAGAATAAAACCTAGATCGGTTCCTCTGACCCCTCCCGCCTCCCTGCTACCCACCTTACTCTCTCCAGCTGTCCCACAGCTCCCTAACCAGAGGCCTCCCTCATAATTTTCTGCCTCCCAAATCTTTCACTGACACACTTAGCTCAATCTATTGGTCTATTTGTTATAGCATGGTCTCTAGTGTGTGTAAGGGGCAGGCCTGGGCCTCATCCACTGTTTGGTCCCCAGCATTGTCCAGCACAGGGACAGACACTGAGAAGGGTGCTTTCCCTTAATTAACCAGTGTTCCCAGTCCTGACTTCAAGGAGCAGCCAACGAGTATCACTACAGACTTGGAGATTTGTTTATCAGTGACTGTTTTTTGGATGAATTAATAGGTTGATGTGAAAGTAATGTTTATGGAGCTTAATACATTGAGCTTATCATGGGGTGGCAACCAGATATCATGGAAGTATTTCCGGTAGGGAAGTGGTAACTGGGTCTCCAGCAACTAGCTGAGGGGCAGGCACGGAGTAGGCCTTATGGAGACGTTTGTTGAATGAATGAATGCAATGTCTGAATGAATGTGAGTCCTGCCAAGTATTGACCATCACTCAGGACACACAGGCAAGAGAAGGAGAGAAGGGAAGGCAAGACACAGACTGTCCATGGAGGACTTCTCAGAGGTGGAGACCTTGAGGTGGGCCACAGGGGCCTGCTGCACCATGTCCCCTCCCCTCCCTTCCCCTCTGCCCCAGGCAGCTGTTGGCTGATGACCCCTTCTTCCGGGTGCCAGCAGTGATCAAGGACCTCTGCACAACACGGGTGCTGGGCATGGAGCTGGTCGGAGGGGTCCCCCTGGACCAGTGCCAGGGCCTGAGCCAGGACATCCGGAACCAGGTACTTGGTCTTGTGGGACAGCAGGGCGGGTGCTGCCCCAGGTAGAGCCAGCAGGGTCAGCCATACCCGACCCACTGTGCCCCGCCTGGCCCCTGAGGGCTTACAGGGGGAGATGACTCCATGGTGTCTGTTACTCCTTCCCTCCAGATCTGCTTCCAGCTCCTACGGCTGTGTCTGCGGGAGCTGTTTGAGTTCCGATTCATGCAGACGGACCCCAACTGGGCTAACTTCCTGTATGATGCCTCCAGCCACCAGGTCAGTTCCTTGTGATGTGTGTCAGGGCACATCAGCTGCTGTGACAGATATTTTCCAATATTTCAGTAGCTTAACTCAATAGTAGTTTACTACTCACGTGACAGGCTGGGCTAGCCCTCCTCCCTGTGGTGAGGCAGAGACCCAGACTCCTCCCCTTTGGTGATTGTGCTGTCCTGGGAAGGGCAGGAGAGGTTGAGAGCATAATCCCCTGCCTAACTCCTTTGACCAGAGGTGACACATCAATCCTTTTACTGTTCTGTTGATGAGAATTGTTCTTACTACTAGTCTAGGTACAAAGGATGCTGGGAAATGGAATTCCTGGCTAGGCAGTGGCTTCCTAGTGGCAATGTGACAGTATAGAAAAGTGAACACAACTTTTGGAAGGCAGTCATCACTATCACACTTGTCACTCATTTAGAATACACCAAGACCCTGCTGCTTCTTGATAATGACACCAAGACCACTCTGATCCTCACCTCAGAGCTCATGGTCCAGTGGAGGACCTAGAGTAATTAGAGCCATGGCAGAGTAGCTCAGGCCAGAGCTGTCAGTGACAGTGATAGGGAGACCCGGGGGCTATGGGAAGCCAGGGAAAGTGGCTGTCCTGTCTGGATGGGGTCAAGAAAAGCTTCCTGAAGGAAGTGCCATTAAAGCTGGAACCAGAAAGATGAGGAGAGGATAGCCATCTGAAGAGCAGGGAAAAGCACTCCTGGCAAAGAACACCGTGTGCCCAAAGGTCTGGGCATGAGAGTTTGCTTGGAAAGACTCTCAGCGTGTGTGGTTGCCAAATTGCTCAACAACGAGGTCTGTCCCCATTCAGTCTCCAGAGGGATCTTTCTCAGACACAGCTCGGGCCACGCCATCCCTTCCACAGCCTCAGGATCATGTTTGAGCCCTTTACTGAAGGTGGAGCAGCCCTGCTGAGTCTCCAGCCACAGTCCCTTGCCACTGCATTCACCTCAAGTGCACACACACCCTGCACCCCTCCTAAGCCTTGGGAGGTGATACACTTCCCGAGTCCTGATGTCAATTTATTGTGTCTCAACTGTACTTTTTTATTTTAAAGGCGTAGAATAGAAAGTATCAGTGTGTTACAGATGGAAGGGAGCTATAATATATCAGGACACTTTTGCTTGACATTTTCATTTATGTGGCATTGGCACTGGTGCCCCGTATAATCTGCATTTCTTACTATGGGTTGTGGTCAGTAGTCCGTACCCCACTGCCCCAGAGAAACTCCTACATGTGTATTAATTAAGTGCTGTTTTTCATAGCAAAACCCACAAACACCCTCAATGTTCATCAACCAGATAAGTGCACTATGATACATTCACGCAACAAAGTCCTCACACAGCAGGGAGGAAATGAACGAATGAGCCAGAGCTGCACACAGCAGTGCGGACAAGTGCGGACAAATTGTCAAACCACGCTGGGCACCAGGAACAATCTTCAGGATAACTACCATAAATACCATTTATAAGAAGTTTAAATACAGAAAACATGACTCGTTCATGGGTACACACATGCAGAAAATGTAGAAATACAATGCCAATTTCAGGAAATAATAATTTAATAAAAATTTCAGGAAAGTGGTGGAAAGGGAGGGTGGGGACGTGGGGCAGAGGCCCCACCTGGATTGGTATTGTTTTATATTTTAAGCTGGGTGGTGAGATTTCTGTTCACTCTTCTATATATCTTATTCTCTGGGTTTTTTTCCCCTGTGCCTAAAGTACGTGTTATTATAAAAAACAATTATGACCAAGAAATAAATAAATAAAAGCCAAGTCCCTTCAGCTTCATGTGGGGGTGACTTAGAATTGTGGAGACCAGAGGCTAGGAGTCCCCGGAGACAGCAGGCAGGGGCTCTGGCAGGAGGACCCAAGCCATCCCCAATAGACAGCAGGGAGCCTTGGTGGACTCCCAGCATCTCTTTCACTGTTCTTGTTCCCAGGTGACCCTGCTGGACTTTGGTGCAAGCCGAGAATTTGGGACCGAATTCACAGACCATTACATTGAGGTGAGTTCCCCCAACCCTGTGGTCTGAAGGGCCGAGTCTCAAGCCAGATACTGAGGCAAGGGTGAGAAGGAGAAATATACTATCTGGAATCAAGAAATAAGAAATGATAGTAATGCTAATAGCAGCTAACAAATGCCAAGCACTTAATGCCAGGTGCTGTTTTAAGTGCTAGACATGTAGTAACTGACTTAAATCACTCAGCAACTCCATGGGCTAAGGACCATTTTTAGCCCCAATTTACACATGAACTAACTGGGGCTCAGAGAGGTTAAGTCACTTGCCCAAGGTCACAGCAGACCTGGGATTCAAGCCCAAGTGGTCTGGGTCCAGAGCCCATGCTTCCAACCCTGACTAGCCTCCTGCTAAGAGAGAGGCCTCTGAAAGCCATCCTCTCACCTCCCCACAACCCACACTGTCCCAAATCTTGGTGTCCAGCCTTGCCCTCACATACCTCCCTGGCAGGCTGCTTCCTACAGAGCTGCTCTGTCCTCAGGAAGTGCTTCCTCACTTGCTGTCTGTCCCTGCCACTAACTTGGGTCAATTTGTCTCAGAGGCCACAGAGAACACCATCTCACTGATTAGTGAGGTTGGACATTCAACCTGGGTTTTCTTATCATTTAGTCATCAATTCAAACATTCTTTGAAACCACCTGTGTGCCCAGCCTTATTCTGGGTAAACCGGGGACAATAATGACCAACCCAATCCAAGTCCCCACCTTAGGAGAGCTCACAGTCCAATGAGGGTACAGACAGTGAAGACCCAGAGCAGTCAGGGCTGGGATGGGGAGGCACAGGGCACTGTGGGAGCTCAGAGAAGCGTGGGCCAGCCCTAGGGAGTCAGGAAGGGCTTCCTAAGCGAGGAGCTATCAGAGCTGAGACCTGAGGGATGAGGAGACCATAAGGGAGAAGCTAGGAGGGTATTCCAGATCTATAACATGTACCAAAGCTAAGAGACGAGAAGGGACATTCCCATTAAAGCAGCACTTCTCAAACTTGAATGTGTAACTGAAATCCCTCACCCCCCCATGACCCTGCTAATGTGCGGATTCTGGTCTGGAGTTTGGCATAAGATGATGCATTGCTAATACACACCCAGGTACAGGAACCACACTTTGAGAAGTAAAGTCCTAGGGGACCAAAATGAAGTTCATGTTCTGAGTGGGCAAGTAGGTTGGGGGCAGAGGAGGAGCCAGCAATGAGAGTGGAACCAAATCACGCTGGGTCTCAGAAACCATGCTTCATAGCTTGTACTTCATGTTGGTGCTTAGGGGAGCCGTGAGAGGGATTTGAGCAGGAGAGGGGCACAGTCAGAATTAGGAAACCTTCTCTGAATAACAGGTGGTCTTTAAGACTAACAGCTGGGAGCTCATGGAGGCTGTGGGGAAAGGAAGAATGGTGTCTGGGGCAAGGCCCAGGGCTCTGGGTTGGGTAACTGGGCATGGTGGGGCCATCCTTGAGGTAGGGACAGGAAGGAGGGGCTGGTAACCCCCATTTCCTGCCACATATACAGGCTTCTTAGGGCCTGTCCTCTGCAGGCCACTTGGATCAATCGTTGGGACACCTCATGCCCTGCCCCTCCCCCGCCCCACCTCCAGACTACTTACCATGGCTCTCCTGCCACCTCCTCAGTCTTTTCCAATTTAAAAAAGCCCTGTCACACTGGCCCCCAAGGACCATATAGGCCTCACGGATGACCAGACAAGCTTGAGCATGGAAGCTGAGACAGAGTGGAACTGACAGATTTAATCTGTACCCCTTCCTTCTCAAGGAAGGGCAACTCACTGGTTAAGGGATCTCCCAGGTTCCATTCCTCGCCTTTCTATTGCATACTCTGAGCCTGTTTGCTCATGTGTGAGGTTAGGACCCTCACACCCACCTCTTAATAATAGTAGCTGATTATACTTATGGTGCTTCCTCCGTGCCGGCACAGTGCTCAGCACTGCATAGCTATCACCTCCTTTAGCCTCACGACAACCCCATGAGGAAGATAATTCCAACGTCCCCACTTCACAGATGAGAAATCAAAGGCCTGAGACGAAGAACCTTGCCCAGAGTCAGTCAGCAAGTGGCAGAGCTGGGACTGAGCCCAGGCAGCTTCTTTCTGTCCATCTGCCCTTGTACCCTCAACTCTCCTCATTTGCACTCATGGCTGGAGGGGTGTTTAGCTAATTTGCTCAACAAAAGTTCACTAAAGGTCTCCTGAGTGCCAAAGCCTGTGCCACATGGGACTGAACCCATCCAGGATTCCTGTTATCTCAGGGCTCCAAGTCCAGTGCAGGAGGCAGACATTAGCAGACAACCAGGTGACCAGAGATGGTCCAGTGGCAACCTTGGGTACAGTTTTAGGTCATAGTCGCATCCGTGGCCACATGAATATTTGGACTTATGAGCAGTATTTGACATTTATTTTCCTTTGTGCTCTTTCACTGCCTAGTTCCCAGCCAGGCAGGCAGAACCCCTGACCACTCCACTCTACAGGCTCTAGGACAGTCGTGAGACACAGCTGGGCAAGGTGAGGCAAGGCAGGAGAGGCTTCTAGGTGAGAGGCCCTAGGCAGATGAGAAGGAAAGTGGGTACTATCTCCTTTCTCCAGTTCCCCAGACCCCCCCCCCACCCATGAACCCTTGAACTCCACAGAGCCTTTGACCATGTACCCCACACCCATCTAACCAGGTGGTGATGGCTGCAGCCAATGGAGACAGAGACCGGGTCCTGCAGAAATCCCAGGACCTCAAATTCCTCACAGGCTTTGAAACCAAGGTTGGGAGTCACTGGGGGAGTAGGGTATGGAATCTGTTGTGGGAGGGGTGGGGTAGGCATGGGGGCTGCTTAACTCTGTTGGGGAACTCCGGGGAATGAGGAACTGCTGCTCCATACTTGGGGCCTCTGGGGAGGAGTGGGGGGAATGGGAGCTGCTTTGCCTCAGGAACCCTGGGAAAATGGGCACCACCTACCTATTCTGGAGAAAGCAAATGGGGGAATGGAACCTGCTTCTCTGGTCTACAGAGTGAGGTCTGTTTGTGTATTGGAGGCTCTGAGAGGGAGTGAAAGGCCATTTCCTTTGGGAGGAGTTGGGGGCTGCTTGCTTTCCAGGGGCTCTGGAAGGAGCCTGGGGCTTTTGTTTACACTGGACATTGTGAGGGAGCTGAGAGCTGCTTGTTAGTTTTGGCTTAAGTGAAGAGCTGTACCTCTCCTCTTCCCCACCCGTAGGCATTCTCCGATGCCCATGTGGAGGCTGTGATGATCCTGGGAGAGCCTTTCGCCACCCAGGGCCCCTACAACTTTGGGGCGGCGGATACTGCCCGGCGCGTGCAGGGCCTCATCCCAGTGCTGCTGCAGCACCGGCTCCGCCCACCGCCTGAGGAGACCTACGCCCTGCACCGCAAGTTGGCGGGGGCTTTCCTGACCTGCGCCCGCCTCCGCGCCAACATCCACTGCCAGGACCTCTTCCAGGATACCTACCACCGCTACTGGGCCGGTCGTCAGACTCAGCCACTGCCCCAAGCCTCCTAACCAGAGGGGCGGTCTGGTCAGACCCCTCAGACAGCTCCTTCCTGGGAATCCGGCCAGTAGAGGGCCATCCTTTCCACTCTGTTCCAGTCTGGGGACGACTCCCTGGGCTTCCCAGTACAGCCTAGCACCCTTTGCTGGAGACTGGGGAATCCTGGGGCTAGGGAACTCCCCACTTCACTCTCCCATATCCTGCTCTCCCCACCCCAAAGTGGGCATCAAGGAACTCCAGGGATTAATTTATTTCTGCCAACATTTGAGAGAGCTTCAGGCACCCTGCACGCCAAACGGAGATGCAGACTCACCTAGAGGGGAGCCCCTCGCCTGTGTCTCTGGTCTCTCACAGATCTGGCCAATGAGAGTGGAGGGGTGTTAGTTGGAAGCAGCCCTCACCTTTGCCTCCCTCATCCCTCGACCAGCTGTCTTTTCCTCATCCATCCTCTCTGTGTTGGGGGTGTTTGAACCTTCAGTTTGAATAAAAGCAGCCCTCCCCTTCCCCAGCTCTTTTCTCTGCGCTGGGTCGGGAGGAGGAGCTCGCGGGCAGCCTCCAGGTGCAGATGGCCAGCCCCCTCCCACCCTCTTGTCTGAAAGCCGTGGTACTGCCTGAGCCATCTGTTGCCGGGAACCTCCTTCTCCCCTTTCCCTCCCACCCCCAACCCCTCCCGCACGTGCAGACCACCTGCTCGTAAGACTGCGGCAGCTGAGAAGGCCTCCCCCTCTACACCACTACCCCCGACGCCCTGGCTCCCAGCAACCTCGCCTTTGCTAATGGGCCATAATGCCCCTGCCAGATGCTTTGCCAAACCCACAGGATAGGGCGGGAGCGGGGGCGCCATGGCAGTCAGAACCGCGCCCAAGTCCCCAGCCTGGCGCCCCCACCGCCTGTGCCAAACGGATCGCACGCCGGAACGCCGGGGTCTGTTCATTCCCCTCCCATTCCTTGCAAAAAGTGCCTTGTCACTGCTCCTGCCAGCCTCCGCCGGGATAGGAAAATCATGGGGTTAGCTGGAAGATCTGAGGATGTGGAGCGGCGAGACGGTTCCCGAAGCAACTCTTTCGGACACAGAACTGAAGGAGACCTGAGGTCAGGGGTTACCAAGGGAAAGGGAGTCCAGGCTTCGAAAGACCTAAGGGGAAACTCCGCGGGGCTCACGTGCAAGCTCAGCCGGGGACTGGCCAATGGGCGTGGCGGGGCGGTGGCAGTAAGGGAGGGGGCGGGGTTATACTTGCGTGTAGGCGGGGCCTGCAGGCCGAGGGGGCGGGGTCTTTCTGTATATCCAGCAGGCGGTGGGCCAGTGGGCGGGGGCGGGGCAGGGAGCTGAGGCGGGAGGGGCGCTCCCCCCCTGCCCCCAGAACGGAAATCTCGGGGAACCGAGCAGGCTGGCGGGCGTGCATCTCGCACCATCCTTGGGTCTCTGGTCTCCGCCAGCGTCGGACAGAGCTACCGCCGCCACCGCCACAACAGCAGCACCAACAGCATTCGGGGATCCGGGCCTGGCGGGGGCCGCGGGAGGCGGGGGCGCCCGGGCCCTGGATGTCCCGGAGCGCAGCGGCCAGCGTGAGAAGGGCGGGAGAGTGGGGCTCGGGTAGGGGGGCGGCGCCGCTGCTGATGTGGCGGGGGGCGGGGGGGGGGGTTGGAGGCAGCCGCGGCGCCCGGATGGAGAGGGTGCCAATGCTGTCGAGGGTGGTCCTGGGTGGGAGTCCACGAACAAACCCCCCACCGACCCAAAGCTTGGGAAACACAGGCCCTCCCTTACCGAGGTCCTGGAGATAAGGGTGCCGGACGCAGAACTCCCCCTCAGGGAAATCAAGGACAGGGGACAGATTTTCTGCATAACTCCCTAGGCAAGGTTTTGGGGATGGGTTCGGGACACAACCCCCGGATGAAGCCAAGGCCTGCTGGAGGCGATCCCAGGACCAGACGCCATCCAGACTCCTCCCTGCCTGAGGGGGGTCTGTGAGCACAACAACCCTCAAGGCAAGGTCTCGATCGGGTCCCTGGGCACAGCTTCCCTACCAAGCCAAGGCTGAGGGCAATTTCAGGCACAATCTGTCCCCAGGCCTCAGAGGAGTCCTGGGCATAGCATCCCACCCGCCTCCTCCCAATCCTTGGGCGGTGTCCTAGGAACAGCCCCTTCTCAAAATAAGGTCCCTGTGCCTGGGACTCCACTCCCACTGTAGCCTGAATACAATTAGGGAAATTTCAGGCACTTTCCCTCCTTGGTCAAGGGTCTCAGGGCATAGGTCCCTGGGACACCCTCTTTGTCCCTGGGGTTGCCCAGCTGCCTGGGAGTGGCCCCACCCTCAGATAATGTGCTGGCCCCTCAGGCTCCAGGATTCATGCTGGGAGGTGGGGGAGAGGTTTCCCAGGAACCGGGTGCAGCCTTGTCTGTCTGCAGCATCTGAGGTGATGGCGGCTTTGTGTGTGGTACCTGGGGGAGGGGGGAAGCAAGCGACCGGGAGATGGCTAAGAGTGTGACCCCGTGTTTGCATGACTGTCTGTGTGTGTGTCTGTGCTATAGCTGGTGACTATGAGGAATCCTGTGTGTGTACCTGTCTTGTGATTGTGGTAGTGTCTGCGAGTGACCCCAGCATTTGTGTGACTGTATACGTGTGTATGACAACAGCTCAGTGTGCATGAACCCTGTACTTTTTGTGTGTGAGTGTTTGGGTGATTGTGACTGTGGACTTGTGTCTGTGGTTCCATCTTTAGTGACCCTGTGTTTGTGTGCCTTGGTAACTGTGACTGGGTATGTGACAGTGTATGTGTTAAGTCTGGGGTTGGACGTGTTGTGTGTATGTGGCTGACTGAAGATGTGGGTGGAGTTGCAACTGTGTGTAAGTGGAGTGGTGACCATGACTCTGTCCATGTGCAATCTTCCAGTGACTGAACATTTGTGGTTATACCTGCAACTGGTTTTATATTTGTGCCACACATGGGTCTGTGTGACACACAATGTCCCTGCAACTCTGGGTGTGTAACTGCCATTATAGATGAAGTCTGTCACATCGTGCCTGTGTGACTGGGGTTGTGTGATGGCACTGTGACTTGTATGTTTGTGTGACTGGTTGTGTGTTCAGAGCCATGTCTGTGTGTGTGACTGGGATTGTATAAATGATGGCATCTAGCTCTGTGTGTTGATACTGAGTGATGGTGTGCATTTACAATCATGAATGTGTGATTTGGGTTATGTACTTGACTTGGGGTCTGAAACCCTGGCTGACCATTAATAGTGGGTTATTTCACTATGTCTGACTCTGTTTTTATAGCTGTGTCTATGTGTGATGGCATCAGGCTACTGTGTATGTTGGGGACATGCAGGTGACTGGGGCTTCTGTATTTGTTTGTGACCTGCATGTCTGTGACCCAGATGACTATATGTACCTGTGTCAATGTCACAGGCTGTGCGAGTGTCTGTAGCTGTGTGGCTGTTTGGTGTGTGTGTGTCTGCGTGCATGCTGGACTATTTGTATTTGAGTGTATAATTTGGTGACAGGGTGACTGAGGAGCTGTGTCTTTTTTTTTTTAAGATTTTTTATTTATTTATTTTTAGAGAGGGAAGGAAGGGAGAAAGAGAGAGAGAGAAACATCAATGTGCGGTTGCTGGAGGTCATGGCCTGCAACCCAGGCATGTGCCCTGACTGGGAATCGAACCTGTGACACTTTAGTTCACAGCCTGTGCTCAATCCACTGAGCTACGCCAGCCAGGGCAGGAGCTGTGTCTTTTGCATAAGCACAGCTATAAATGCTATGTTGGGTCCCTGCATTTCAGAGCATGCACGTAACTGTGTGCCTGTGGTACATGAAATAGAAATTGTGTCCTGATGGCTCTGTGTATGAGACACTGTGTATCTGGCCACATGGGGCTGTGACTGTATGAGTATGTGGCCACTTGTCTCTGTGACTTGTGTGTTTTCATGGAGACCATGTGTTTCTCTGTGATGCTATGATGTGGGACGGTTGGGTGTGGGATATTGGGTGATGGCACTATAACTGTGTGGCTGGGTAGTGTGGGTACTGAGGCTGTGTGACTCTGCATGCACAACCACCTCTGAAATGTGGATGGCTGTGACTTTGAACCGCCGACTGTTGGGCTATGCTTGAGTGTGGCCATCCTGGGGGATAGTTGTCTCTTGATGGCTGTATGCATGTCTTTGGTGTGCAAGCCTGTTTCCCTATAGTGTATGGGTCATGGCCACCAGCGTCTCTGTGTGATTGGGGATGGAGGACTATCCATCTAAGTTAGTTGATACTGTGACTAAATGTGAGCCTCTATGACTAGGTATGCGTGACTGTGTGACAGTGTGTGACCAAAAAGTGTGTTGGTGTGACTGATACAAGGGGTTGAGTGTCTTTGTGCAGCTTTATGCCTGTGGGTGATTGAACACATGTGGCTGTGACTGGGTGTGGCTGTGTGATCAGATGTGTGTATCTCTGCATTCATCCATGACCAGATGTCAACAGACAGCATTGGAGCTGGGTGTGACAAGTGTGTGTGCTGATTGTGTCTTTGTTACTGGGTGTGATTCTGAGTGGGAGTATCTTGGGTGACTGCCTGAGGAAAAGTTACTGTCTGGGTGTAGCTGTACATGTACCACTTGGGTGGGTATGACGGGCCCAGCTCTTTGTATGTGGCTGAGAAAATAGAAGTGACCACACACTAGCAGCTGATGTGACTAGGTATGTGTGGCAGTGCCTAGGCAGGCTGAGACTCTGTATGCATATGAGACATATGTCTGTAGTGAGACTGTGTATATCTGTGAACTTGGCTATGTGACAAGATATTTGTAGTGGTTGTGACTCCATGTGTGTCTGTGTGGCCTGGTGTATATAGTTGGGGTTGTGTCTGTGTGTAACTAAATGTGCAGAGCTGTAACCCAGTGCTAGGGACAACTGTAGCCATGAGTCGCCTGCAGACACCTGACTGTATGTTTGTGCATCCCTGGACATGTGCCTAGAGGGCAAGGCCACTTCCTCCTCACACCATCCCTGTGGGTACTGAGGGCCTTCTGAGGCCAGGATATCCCCTAACAAATGCCCCCAGACACACTTACTCATTCTTGGGCCCTTGCAGCCAGGTGGCTCATCCCCCTTGTAACAGTTGCTATGACAACCAAGCCCTCATCAGGGAGCGTGAAATGAAGTGGTGTTGGCTGATGTCCAACATCAGAGGGGATGAGGTAGGGGATCAAGCCCATCCCAAACCAGCCTCTCACCTTCTCTTCTGTCCCTTGAGCAGAGTGGACCCAGGAGGCCTGAGCAACATCTGTCCCCAGCCCCCTGTGGGGCCCTGGGGCCCCCTGAAACCTCCAGGACGGATCCAGGTGAGTGACCGGGTGGAGATGGGGCAGGGACTGAGTGGGTGGGTGGGTCTGACTAACATGACCAGAGAAACTGTCCCTGCAGTCACACAGGCCTAGTCACACTCATGAGTGGACACCTTCAAACCTCTTCCCTATACATTCAGTGACCATTCAAGCCCGATTCATGCTCAGACACACACGGGGACACTGAGACACACATCAACCTCCCCATATACATAAGTGCAGGGTCACATAAGCATGCAGACATATTCCCAGACAACACCCAGATTCTTTTAGACCAGAGGTGACAGACACTGAGCAGATTCTGACTCCAGGGCCACCCTGCACACAGAGACCAGACAACATGTGCAGACCCATGCTTCCACAGACAGCAGCCAGACTTCCTCAACTGACATGCCTCACAGACTCCACCTCTGGACCCATCTCCTCATAAAGAGCTATACTTCTAGCCCTGGCTGGTGCTGCTCAGTGGATTGAGCACCAACCTGTGAACCGAAGGGTTATCAGTTTGATTCCTGGTAGGGCACGTGCCTGGGATGTGGGCCAGGTCCCTGGTTAGGGGCATGCAAGAGGCAAGCAGCCTGTGAACCAAAGGGTCGTTGGTTGGATTCCCAGCTGGGGCACATGCCTGGGTTGCAGGCCAGGTCCCCAGTAGGGGGTGTTCGAGAGGCAACCAATCAATGTTTCTCTCATACGTCAGTGTTTCTCTCCCTCTCTTTCTCCCTCTCTTCCCCTCTCTCTAATATAAATCTGGGAAAAAAATTATTTTAACAAAAAAGAGCTACACTTCTGCAGACACCGTCTCACAAATAATAGTCATGAGCAGCTCTAAAAAATAACACACACCTCACATTCTCACACACCTTGCAGATGCACGGGTACACACTGACACACCCTCAGAACAACACCCGTGGACCCAACTCTACAACAGCCACATGCTCTGACAGACACACCCTCAACAAACAACAGCTGCAGTCTTGGACACCAGCATGGTCTCTTGGGTAACTCATACATACCCTCATCGATGACAACAGACAGTCGCCAATGACAATGGCCGCACTCTCACACAGACATGCAGCCTCACATTCAACTTCTTCCTGCTCAGAGACACATCCTCACCTCTCTGGCAACATTTGCCGACACACTCACAACCACTCACACATACGTACCCTTCAGCAACAACCTTCAGGGACCTATCCTCACAGACGACCACCATGTTCTTGGACACAGATCTCCCATGGACAGCATGCACAGACACACACTCTAGGGAACAACCACTTGGACCCACATCCTCCCGTGCAGCCCTTAGAAATACACACTCCCTGCAGTGGCATGTTCTGCTCTAGACACCTTCCCAGACACCATGCAGGGACACACCAGCCACACAGTCGCACACACACACAGTCCCCATCTGCTCACCCTCCTGGGACTGTCAGGATGGCTTATCAGTGAACAGTGTTTTTGTGAGGATTGTCTTAGTAGCTGGCCGTCTCCACCCTCACCCATACCTCTGGGAGTCACAGGTGTGCACTGCCCCAGGGTCCCATGCCTTACACTACACACTGTTGTCCATACTCTCTGGCCTTGGCTCTGGACCTCAGTTTCTGGACCTTCTAAGACCCCCCCAACATTTGACCCAGGCAATTCCCAACTCTTGTGCCTTCTGACCACCTCAGCCCCTGACCTCGTGACCCCTGACTTTGTGCCCCATAACCCAGTACTCTGCATTGCCTTGACTTCCCATTACGTTGGATCCTCATGATTCCAGACTGCCACATCCCCATTTCCATACCCCCCAAAAGCTGTGACCCACATCCCAGACCTCCCTGCCCCTCAGCTCTATGTCTTCTGAATCTCCGCATTGACTCTTGTGCTCTGCCTCATGTCTTGACCCTACCTGATGTCATCCCCATCCCCCGTGTCCCCTGACTGCTGCTGATCCAAGTTCCCTGAATGTCATGTCGTCTGACCCAGTGACCCCCTAGCCCTGTAACCCTACTCCCCTGTTATCTGACTCTGTGCCTACTGAGCACTGTGTCCACTCCCTGAGCACTATGTGTGTCTTCTGACCCCGGCCTTTGACCAACTCCCTGTCCTGTGTCACCAGAGGGGCCAGGCACCATGAACAAGTTACGGCAGAGCCTGAGGCGGAGGAAGCCAGCCTACGTGCCTGAGGCGTCACGCCCCCATCAGTGGCAGGCAGACGAGGATGCGGTGCGCAAGGGCACGTGCAGCTTCCCTGTCAGGGTGAGTGGGCAGAGCATGGGTGAGGGTGGGATGCATGCCGGTCCTAGCTGGGTGAGGTCCCGCCCTCTGTTGCAGAGACAGCGCATCCACAAAGAGCTGTGGAGCTTGTCCATGCGTGACCCCACAGCTTGTCCTTCAGAGTTAGGATTAAAAACCAGCACACTTTCTCTTGCACCAGGAAAATGTCACCTGGGGGATGTCCTGCCTGGGTCACCCGTTTTGTGGGAGCTGACAATTTCCAGAGGGCACTGGAAGGTCACAAAAATTTTGTTCCATTTGCAAAGCCCTCTATGACACTTTACAATGCACGCTACGCTTTAATACGGGAGATAGCAGATTCATGTTCAAATCCCAACTTGGTCCCTTCTTCTAGATCTCCAGATGCAACCCGTGAGTGTGAGGGGTCCTTTTGGGAGGCGCAGGAAATGCTGGTGGGAGTGAGGAAGGGAAGGCAGCCAATCACTGGTGGGTAGCTAAACTACAGCTGTGGGCAGCTGAGTTTCATGCCACTGGGGACTTTGGGAAATAGAGCCACCCACCCATAGCAGGAGGAAGCTGGGGTGTGTGTACCCCAACTCCCATGAGGCATTGCTGGGGCTAGCCCTCAGGTGCAGAGGTGCAGGTGCTAGCACTCAGAAGGACAACAGTGGTAGGTTAAGGCCCAGGGACAGGTGCAGGATGGGAATCACTACTGCCTGGTGTGCTTCAGTCTCTCATCTGTGTATCTAGGACGGAAATAGGGGACCTCCCTTGTAGAGTTGAGGTGCAGAGTAAATGAGTGCTAAGCACATATGATATGCTGAGGACATTGTGTGATGCATTGCAGCTGCTCAGGGAACACTAGGAATTATTGAATACTGTGCTTATTCCATGCCCTCCTGTTTTTCCTCCCTCCCAAGTACCTGGGCCACGTGGAAGTGGAGGAGTCCAGGGGGATGCACGTGTGTGAAGATGCAGTGAAGAAGCTGAAGGCGGTGAGCGAGGGGCTGGCACAGGGAGGGGCAAGTTCAGGCCAGAAGAGACAGCCCTGATCACGCCCTCTGTTCTCACCTTCCCCCAGATGGGCCGGAAGTCCGTGAAGTCAGTCCTGTGGGTGTCAGCTGACGGGCTCCGAGTGGTGGATGACAAGACCAAGGTAGGAGGCTCGTGGGGGTGGAAGAGGGCCCCTTTCCTCACCCTGCTTGAATGGGGCCGAGGGTGCTATCCCACCCACTGCTAGGATGTCCCTCCCTCAGGGACCTTCCAGACTACACCATGGGCTTCTGGAACATCTTGGCACACCTCACAGTCGTACTTCAGGTTCGAGTCCTGTGGTTAATTGTGAGCCGACATAGACAGTGAGTGAGAGCAGACTGGAGCAGCTGCCTCAGCTCCAGCCTACCCGCTCGCCCACCTATCCGCTGGGGGACCCTGGGTGTAAAATGCAACCCTTCTGTTCCTCAGTCTCGTCATCTGTCAAATGGGGATAATAAAAGACGCTACCATTACCTGAGAAAGCATATCACACGACCAGGTGTTTCCTCACCGAAAAGGGTTTTTTTGGGAAAGAGTTACAATCGAATGCAAGCAGACATGGCCAGCCTGGCTTGCGGGCCAACATGGAGGAATATTTATAGAAGGAAAAGGAAGTCAGGGAGGAGGAATTCAGAGTCATAGAGCTTTACTATAAAAACAGAGCTCTTCCTGTAGGGTTCTCGCAATTACGCAGAGTGCAAGGACTTCCAAAGCCCTAACCCCTCCCATGGACACTCCCAATGCACTGCTGCTCAGCGTGGCTGTTGGTCTTTATCACCTGGTGTGGTGTGCATACTCAGACCAGTGTTAGCTGTTAGGTGTGTGTTGTCAGTCTACCCAGCCAGACAGGAAGCCGTGGGGCCAGGATCTGGGTATCTGTCACTTTTGAATTCCCTGCCTCCAGCCCAGAGGCCTCTAGAGGAGGCAGCCAGTCCATGATGACAGTTAGGTTAATGACCGATCAGTATTGACATCTTTGCACAGGCAGTTCTCTCAGCCTGAATTTCTGTTCCCTGCCTTTTGCCTCTAGGAAGCTTTGCCTGACTCTACCTCCCCACCCAGGTTGGGACAGGCACCTCCTCTTCCCTGTGCCTCCCCATCCCTTCCCTGACCTCTGTGTCTGTGCCTCCCTTGTTACGGCCTGGTTGTGACTCTGGGCCCTCTCCTGGTAATGAGCCTGTTTCTGTGCTTAATTGGAAGTCCCATGCCTGCAGGGTCCATAGCAGGATCCACAATGACTGCCAGGTGCCTATCCCGGTCAGGATGGCTTATGGAGCAGACACTATGGGATGTTGAATGAATACGTGAAAGTTCACATTTCTCTCCTGGTCCTCCTGGCTTGTGACAGGACCTGCTGGTGGACCAGACCATCGAAAAAGTCTCCTTTTGTGCTCCTGACCGCAACCTGGACAAGGCTTTCTCTTATATCTGCCGTGACGGGACCACCCGCCGCTGGATCTGCCACTGTTTCCTGGCACTTAAGGACTCCGTGAGTATCACCAGAGCCCAGGGCCTGCTGACTCTTCTTTCTCATTCCCTGGCAGTCCAGCTCCATCCCCAGCCTGCTGAGTGGAGTCACACAAGCCATCACTTCTCCTCTCCAGGCCTGGGTCCTCATCTGGAAAAGGGACTGTACTCAGAGCTCCTAGCCTAGAGAATTGTTGTGGACTTGAATGGGTTAATACACAGGTGTTGGAATATGCCTGGGATATAGGAAGCACTCAGGAAAACACTGGTTATCATCGTCCTCCTTATTATCAGCAGTTCTTCATGTTTCTCTAACTTTTCTAATTGAGGATTATATACATACACTAGTAATATGCATTCTATGTCCAGCTCCATGAATTTTTGCTTATGGATAAACCCACCCAGGCCAAGTGGTGGGCTTTCCTGCCCCCAGCAGGCTCCCTCAGGCCCTTTTCAAACAATACCCCTTCCCCGACTCTTCCTTCAGCCTTGATTCATTTTGTCTTTGTTTCTTTATATTTTGGGAAGTCAAGGTCCCCTCAGAATCAGATGAAAGCAACAAATGGGCTCTTTTCAGAAGCATCCTCACAGTGAGGCTTGTGACAGAAAGCCCCCAATAGCAGTGATTTCAGTGCAGTAGAAGTTTGCCCCTGTCTCATGTGGAAGACACCCAAAGGCAGGCAGTGCAGCACGGTTGTGGCTCCCCTCCCTGCATCAGAGCCTCGGCTTCTCGATGTTGCTGCTATGCCAAAGTATGGCTACACTTCTCTACTTGCCAAAGATGGTGGAAACTAGAATCTTTATTCTGCCCTGAACTCTGGACCCTGAATTCAGTCCCTTGCCCAACTTTGTAGGAAACCACAGTCTCAGCCTCCTACGTCAGCCAGTTCTTTGGTTGCTGGCAAAAGAAACTAATCTGGCTAACTTAAATCTAAAATATAATTCATGGCCCTGGCCAAGTGGTTCAGTTGGTTGGAGCATTGTCCCATAAGCGAAGGGTTACATGTTCGATTCCCAGTCAGGGAACATACCTGGCTTGTGCGTTTGATTCCTGGTCAATCCCTGGTCCAGGTGCATTCAGGAGAAAACCAGTTGATGCTTCTCTCACATCCGTGTTTCTCTCTCTGTTCTCTCTCTGTCTCTTCTTCTCTCTCTAAAAGCAATGAAAAAATGTCCTTGGGTGAAAATTAAAAAAAAATTAAATTAAATGCACAGCCCTGACCAGTGTGCCTTAGTTGGTTGGGCATCATCCTGTGAAGCAAAAAGTCGCTGGTTCAATTCCCAGTCAGGGCACATGCCTGGGTTGGGTGTTCAGTCCCCAGTTGGGACACAGGAGAGGCAACTGATCAATGTCTCTGACATCAGTGTTTTTCTCCCTCTCTTTCTCCCTCCCTTCCTCTCTCTCTAAAAAGAAATAAATAAAATCTTTTTTAAAAATTTCATGGAAGGATATAAGAAATCTCACAAAATCAAAAGGTGGCCCTGGCTGGGAGGCTCACTTGGAGTGTTGTCCCATGCACCAAAAGGTTACAGGTTTGATCCCCAGTCAAACCTGTAAGCCCCAGTCAGCCCCAGGCACATACGAGGCTGAGGGTTCTATCCCTGGTCAGGGTGGGTACAAGAGGCAACCTATCCACGTTTTTCTTTCACATTGAAGTTTCTCACTCTCTCCCTTCCTCTCTCTAAAATCAATACATATATCATTGGGTGAGGAACACAAAAAAACCAAAGGACAGTTGGAACATTAAGCATCAGAAAGGGCAGAGAGCAGGGCAGCCTGGAGCCACTGCACTAGGGGACAGTTCCATCAGGGCACCATTGTGAGATGAACCTGCCTCCCAATGCTTCGGTCCGATTTCTGGTGAGAGGGTATGGAATTGGCCTGGCTTGGGTCCCTGGCTTCCCCTTGGCCGGGGGAGGGTGGAACACCCAGACGGACTTAGCCAGTATTGAAAAGGAGTTTCCCAAAGGGAATCTGTGGTGCTGTTATCCAGAGCAGGGAGATAATGGGCAAGTGAAACAACTCCTGTACCTTGCAGACCTTACTAGTCTACTCAGGGATTCCTGCGTGCTTCAGAAATCCCCACTGCCAAGAGCTCTGAGCCCCACAAACGAGCCAATACCCTCAACGTCCTCACTTGTTCACACCATTTCAGACCTGAAAGCAGGCGTGTCAGTATTGATTAGTCAGCATAGATCGGTGCCTGCCAAGGGCTAGTGTGGAGATATTTGAGATGCAGAGACCATAGCAACTGCTATTTCTGGAGAATAGCGTAGTAGTTGTCTCAGTTATCTGTTGTGCATAACAAGTTTCTCCAAAATTTAGTGGCTTAAAATTCCAATCACTTATTGCCTTGCATGTCTCTGTAGGTAAGGAGTGTGGGAAGGCTCAGTGAGTATCTGGCGCTGGGTCTCTCACACTGCTGCAGTCACAGTGTGCGTCACTTGGGAGACCACAGCATGGATGCTTGAGGAAAGCTGGATTTCTCACATGGTGGCACAGGGCTCCAAAATGGGGAGGGGCGGAGGGAAGGAGAGAGAGGGGAGAGACTGAGATTGCTTTAACCCTAGTACTAACCAGGAGGAAGCTATGTGGCCTTTTTGGACTTGGAAACCACAGCATTGCTTCTGTGGTATTCTGTTTGTCCAGACAAGGACAGAGGTCTTCCCAGACGAAGTAAAGACAACACTGACCCTACTTCTGATGGGAGAGAGACAGGGTTCTGGAAGAGCATGTGGGGCCAGAAATTTGTTGCAACTCTTTTTTGTTTTGTCAGGGGTTTTTTTTGGCTGGGTATAGTGAACTTCATTGATGACAAGATAGGGCTTCCTAAGCCCCTCCCCTTCTTCAATGTTTTATTTATAAAATCCCGTGTTTCATCTAAGAGTTTTATAGTTTTAGCTCTTACATTTAGGTCTTTGATCCCTTTTGAGTTAATTTTTGGGAATGGTGTCAGGTAGGGGTCCATCTTCATTTTTTTCCATATGTATATCTGTTGTCCCAGCGCCATTTGTTAATGAGACTATCTTTTCTCCATTGAATAGTCTTGGCCCCAATATTTCCAAGAAAATCAATGGACCGTAGATATGCAGGTATATATCTGGGCACTCAGTTATTTTTCATCAGTCTACTTGTCTATCATTATGCCAGTATCACACTTTTTTGATTACTGTAGCTTTAGAGTAAGTTTTAAAATCTAAAAGTGTAAGTTCTATTTTGTTCTTTCCCCAAATTGTTTTGGCTATTCTGAGTCACTTGCAATTCCGTGTAAATTATAGAATTAGCTTTTTCATTTCTGTGAGACTCCATTGGGTTTTGATAGAGGTTACATTAAATCTACAGATCACTATGGGAAATATTGCTATTTTAACAGGATGAAGTCTTCCAATCCATAAACATAAGATGTTTCATTTATTTAGGTCTTCTTTAATTTCTTTCAGTAGTTTTTGAGAAGATTTTATTTATTTTGAGAGAGAGGGGAAGGGGGGTAGAAAGAGAGGGAGAGAAACATCAAAGTGAGAAAGAAACAACCATCAGTTGCCTCTCAGATGCCCCCAACTGGGGACCTGGCCCACAACCCACGTGGCCAGGCACGTGCCCTGACAGGGAATCAAATCGAAGACTAGTTTGTGGGGTTATGCCCATCCCACTAAGCCATACTAGTCAGGGCTTTTTTCAATAATATTTTGTAGTTTTCAGTATTTATTTCTTTCATTTCCTTGGTTATATTTATTCCTAACCATTTTGTCCTTTTAGATGCTTTTGCAAATGAAATTATTATCTTAATTTTATTTCGAATTGTTCACTGCTACTGTATATAAATGTGACTTTTATTGATCTTGTATTTGAACCTTTCCTGAATTAATTTATTTTTTTCATTTTTTAAATGATTTTATTTATTTACTTTTAGAGGGGAAGTGAGGGAGAAATAGAGGGAGAGAAACATCAATGTGTGGTTGCCTCTCATGCGCCCCCTACCAGGGGCCTAGCCTGCAACCTAAGCATGTGCCATGACTGGGAATTGAACCAGCAACCTTTTGCTTCACAGGCTGGCAGTCAATCCACTGAGCCATACCACTTAGGGCTGAATTAACTTATTAACACTAACAATTTATGGATTATTTAGGACTCTCTACATGCAAGATCATGTCATCTGCAAATAGAGATAATTTTACTTCTCCCTTTCCAACTCGGATGCCTTTATTTCCTTTTCCTGTCTTATTCCTCTGGCTAGAACTTCCAGTATACTGTTGAATAGAAGTGATGAGAATGAAACATCATGAAGTGATAAATGAAACATCTTATGTTTATGGATTGGAAGACTTCATCCTGTTAAAATGGCAATATTTCCCATAGTGATCTATAGATTTAATGTAACCTCTATCAAAACCCAGTGGAGTCTCACAGAAATGAAAAAGCTAATTCTATAATTAAGTGATGAAATGGATATTCTTTTGTGTGTGTGTTTTATTGTTCTTCAAGTACAGTTGTCTCCATTTTCCCCACACCCTCCTGACCTCCCATCCCCTCTTCTCACCCTTGATTCTGCCCCCTTTGGCTTTGTCCATGTGTCCTTTATACATGTTCCTTGATGAACCTTCCCCAACTTTCCCCCATTAACCCTCTCCCTTCCCCTCTGGTCACTGTCAGCCTGTTCTCAATTTCTGTGTCTTTGGTTATATTTTGCTTGTTTCTTTGTTTTGTTTACTAGGTTCCTGTTAAAGGTGAGATCATATGGTATTTATTTGTCTTTCACCACCTGGCATATTTCGCTTAGCATAATGCTTTCCAGCTCCATCCATGCTATTGCAAAGGGTAGGAGCTCCTTCTTTCTTTCTGCTGCATAGAATTCCATTGTGTAAATGTACCATAGTTTTTTTATCCATTCATTTACTGATGGGCACTTAGGTTGCTTCCAGCACTTGGATATTGTAAATTGTGCTGTTATGAGCATTGGGGTGCACAGGTTCTTTAGAATTGCTGTTTCAGGATTCTTCGGGTATAATTCCAGCAGTGGTAATGCTGGGTCAAAAGGCAGTTCCATTTTTAGTTTTCTGAGGAAATTCCATACTGTTTTTCACAGTGGCTGCACCAGTCTGCATTCCTACCAAAAATGCACTAGGGTTCCCTTTTCTCCACAACCTCTCCAACTCTTCTTGTGTGTTGCTTTGTTTATGATGGCCATTCTGTCTGGTGTGAGGTGGTATCTCATTGTGGTTTTAATTCCCATCTCTCTGATGGCTAGTGACACTGGGCATCTTTTCATGTCCCTGGGTCCTCTGTATGTCTTCCCTGGGGAAGTGTCCACTCAGGTCCTTTACCCATTTTTTAATTGGGTCATTTGTCTTCCTGGAGTGGAATTGTGTGAGTTCTTTATATATTTTGGAGATCGAACCCTTGTCCGAGGTATCATTGGCAAATATGTTTTCCCTTATGGTTGGTTCTCTTTTCACTTTAATGCTGTTTTTTTTAGCCATTCAGAAGCTTCTTATTTTGATGAGATCCCATTTGTTTATTATTTCCTTTATGTCCCTTGCTCTAGGGATATCTGTGCATCTGTGGTGGGACATCTAGCAATATCTGTGAAAATATTGCTGCATGGGATATCTGAAATTTTCCTGCCTATGTTCTCCTCTAGGACTTTTATGGTATCACTGCTTATATTTAAGTCTTTTGTTGACCTTGAATTTATTTTTCTGTATGGTGTAAGTTGGTGATAGAGTTTCTTTCTTTCTCTTTCTTTCTTTCTTCTTTTCTTTTCTTTTTTTTTGCGTAACTGTTCAGATCTCCCAATATCATTTGTGGAAGAGGCTATTTTTACTCCAGAAAATGGGCATTCTTTTCTTGTTCCTGATTTTAGGGGAAAACTTTCAGTATTTTACCACTGAGTATGATGTTAGCTGCAACTTTTTCATAAATGTCCTTTGTTAGGTTGAGGAAGTTTTCCTCTATTCCAAGTTTGTTGAGTGTTTTTTATCATGAAAGGGTATTGAATTTTTTTAAAGGGTATTGGATTTTATTTATTATTTTTAAAAGATTTTTATTTATTTATTGTTAGAGAGAGTGGGAGGGAGGGAGAAAGAGAGGGAGAGAAATATCACTATGTGGTTGCTCTCACATGACCCCAACTTGGGACCTGGCCGCAACCCAGGCATGTGCCCTGACTAAGAATCAAACTGGCAACCCTTTGATTTGCAGGCCCACTCTCAATCCACTGAACTACACCAGCCACGGCTAAAGTATATTTTATTGATTATACTATTACAGTTGTCCCATTTTTTTCTCCCCTTTACTTCCCTCTGCCCTGCAACCCCCTTCCCACCAGCACTCCTTACCCCTTAGTTCATGTCCATGAGCCATACATATAAGTTCTTTAACTTCTCCATTTTCTGTACTATTCTTAACTTCCCCCCCATCTATTTTCTATCTACAATTTATGCTTCTTATTCCCTGTACCTTTTCCCCCATTCTCCCTTCTTCCCCTCGCCAGTGATGACCCTCCATGCAATCTCCATTACTTTGCTTCTGTTCCTGTTCTACTTGTTTTCTTAATTTGTTTTTTTGTTTGTTTTAGGTTCAGTTGTTGATAATTGTGAGTTTGTTGTCATTTTACTGTTCATAGTTTTGAAAATTTTCTTTTCCTTAGGTAAGTCCCTTTAACATTTCATATAATAAGGGCTTGGTGATGATGAAGTCCTTTAACTTGACCTTATCTGGGAAGCACTTTATCTGCCCCTCCATTCTAAATGATAGCTTTGCTGGATAGAGTAATCTTGGATGGAGATCCTTGCCTTTCATGACTTTGGATACTTCTTTCCAGCCCCTTCTTGCCTGCAAGCTTTCTTCTGAGAAATCAGCTGATAGTCTTATGGGAACTCCCTTGCAGGTAACTGTCTCCTCTTCTGTTGCTGCTTTAAGGTTCTCTCCTTATCTTTAATCTTGGGTGATGTAATTATGATGTGCCTTGGTGTGTGCTTTCTTGGGTCCAACTTCTTTGGGACTCTCTGAGCTTCCTGGGCTTCCTGGAAGTCTATTTCCTTTGCCAGATTGGAGAAGTTCTCCTTCATTATTTGTTCAAATAAGTTTTCAATTTCTTGCTCTTCCTCTTCTCTTTCTGGCACGCTTATGATTCAGATGTTGGAATGTTTAAAGTTGTCCTGGAGGTTCCTAAGCTTCTCCTTATATTTTGAATTATTATTTCTTTGTTCTGTTCTGGTTGAATGTTTATTTCTTCCATTTGCTCCAAATCGTTGATTTGAGTCCTTATTTTCTTCCCTTCATTGTTGGTTCCCTATTTTTCTTTTCTTTTTTTTTTTTTGAGAACACTTTTTTTAAAGATTTTATTTACTTATTTTTAGAGAGGGAAAGGAGGGAGATAGAGATAGAGAGAGAAACATCAATGTGCGGTTGCTGGGGGTTATGGCCTGCAACCCAGGCATGTACCCTGGCTGGGAATCGAACCTGGGACACTGTTCCCTATTTTTCTTTATTTCACGTTGCATATCCTTCACCTCTTCCTGTGTTTTGCAGCTATACACAACTGTTTCTGTGAGCATCCTGATTACTAGTGTTTTGAACTCTGCATGTGATAGGTTGACTATCTCTTCATTGCTTAGCTCTATTTTTGGAGTTTTGATCTGTTCTTTCATCTGGGCTATATTTCTTTGTCTCGTTACACCTGTTACATAGTAAGGGGCAGAGCCTTAAGTATGCACCAGGGCAGGGCAACATGCTGCATTGTGGTGCTGTCTGTGGGGGTGGGGTCAGAAAGGGAACAATGCTGCTTGCTTGGCTATTGGCCAACTTTCAGTCACTTCCTGTGCTACCCACAAGCAAATTGGGCTTTTCTGGTGCTGATTCATGGGCAGGTGGGTTTGTGTACTTTCTAGGACCCTGTAGGTCTCCCCAGTGAACTCTCCTGTGAGGCTGGGAGTTTCTCCCACTGCTGCAACCCCCACAGATTTTTACAGCCAGAGGTTTTGAGGCTTTATTTCTCCACGCTAGAACCTTGGGTTGTGTGGTCTGTCTTGCTCCCCAGTTGTCCCTCCTGGTTCATCTGCACACAGATGTGGACCACCTGGTCCTCCAGCCACCGCCTTGCTGGGCATCCTCTCCACCCTGGCTGCCTGTCTCCTCCCCTCCTATCAGACTGAATGAGTTTATTCTTTAATTCCTCGGTTGTCAGACTGCTGTACTGTTCAATTTTCTGGCAATTCTGGTTGTTTTTTGGTTTTAAATTTGTTGTCCTTTATGTGGTTGTGCAAAGAGGCCAATTGTATCTACCTACGCTGAAAGGGTATTGAATTTTGTTGAATGCTTTTTCTGCATTAGTCAAGATAATCTTGTGGTTTTTCCTTCATTCTATGAGTGTGTATTATATTGATTAATTTCCATGTGTTGAGCCAGCCTTTTATTCCTGGAATAAATCTCACTTGATCATGGTGCATAATCTATTTAATATGCTTCTGGGTTCATCCCTGGCTGGTGTGGTTCAGTGGATTGAGTATCAGCCTTCGAAACAAAGGGTCACCGGTTCAATTCCCAGTCAGGGCACATGCCTGGGTTGCCGGCCAGGTCCCCAGTGGGGGGGGTGCATGCAAGAGGCAACTACACATTGATGTTTCTTTCCCTCTATCCCTTCCCCTCTGTCTAAAAATAATTAAATAAAAAATCTTTAAAAAATATGCTTCTGGGTTCAGTTGCTGGTGTTTTGTTGAGGATTTTTGTCTCCAAGTTTAAGAGGTGGCTGAGCATCTCGGTTAGGAAACAGAAGTCTGACAGATCTTATGAGAATCCCAATGCTGCCACTCATGATGGGTGTATTAACAGCCTCAGTTTCTTCACCTGTAAAACTGATTCATGACAGTGTGCACCTCCTGGCATTGTTTGAGGATTTCATAAAAGGATGTAAGTCAGGGCTCAGCCTGCGCTGGATACATTTACACTGACAGATATTATGGTATTTCTCTGTGCCGTACACCTTGTATATGTTAATTTATTTAATTCTTGCGGTGACCCTGGTGAAGTAGGGGCTGTTGGGGAGCATCTCATTTTATAGATGAGGAGGCTCAGGCACTGAGAGGTGAGGTGATTTTTTTTTTAGATTTTATTTATTTTTAGAGAGAGGAAGGGAAGGAGAAAGAGAGGGAAAGAAACATCAGTGCATGGTTGCCTCTCACACACCTCCTACTGGGGACCTGGCCTGCAACCCAGGCATGTGCCCTGAGTGGGAATCGAACTGGTGACTCTTTGGTTTTCAGGCTGGTGCTCAGTCCACTGAGCCACACCAGCCAGGGCATGAAGTGGTTTTCTTGAGAACACACAGCTGAAAATTGGAAAGCCAGCATCAATCCAGGCTTTCTGGCTTGGTGCCTCTCAAGTCAGCACTCAGGAAATAGTGACTGTTGTTTTTTACTCCCAATGTTTTATTAGAAAATGTTTTTCAAACACACAGCAAAGTCAAAAGGCTTGTACAGTAACCAGTCACCTGTACACATACCACCCAGTTCCTGCCATTCACACCTGTCTGTGCTCACTCTGTTACTTACCTGTCCATCTCAGTTTTGATACATTTCCCCATTGCAGATACCAGAATACTTTTCCAAACACTTCAGCATGCATACCATTAAGTCAATTTCATATTTTTTCAGCACTTTTTAAAATAAAATAACTATTTATACAGCTTCTTGTCATGCATAATTGTTTTGATCCATTTACCGATGGTCACTTCAGCTGCTTCCAGCACTTGGCTGTTGTAAATTGTGCTGCTATAAACATTGGGGTGCATGGGTTCTTTTGAATGAGTGTTTCAGGATCCTTAGGGCACAATCAGTGGGATCACTAGATTAAAAGGCAGTTCCATCTTTAATTTTTTTCTGAGGAAATTCCATCCTGTTTTCCACAGTGGCTGCATCAGTCTGTATCATTTGCACCTTTTGATTTCTCTTCCTTTTTTAAAACTCTCCTTACTGTCTGATTCAATCTCTGACATGGAGCTTTCTGCAGATTTATGTAAATGGTTTCTTCTTTTCATTTTTCCTTGTTTCTTATCCACATCTACAGAATCTGGAGAACTGCTGGGAGAATAGAACTTGGAGGAAAAGATAAATACCTACCAGATTTCTTGCCTTTTTCTTTTTTTCTTTTGTCTGCTTTTTGGATGAGCTCCCACTCCCACCTAATAATTTCTCCCTGTGTTTTTCTAAGTCTTTCCTCCAGTTCTCACTCATTTTTTTCTTCAAATTCAATCAGTGCCTTGGAGCCTTTCTTTTACTTCTTCCCAGGTGGGCCTTGGTTGATTCAGGTAATTGACCTTGGATTGTTGAGCCTGAAGACTTGATTGAACCCCCTGATCTGGCCATTGTTCTTGGGATCACATTGGCCTCGTGGTTATCCCTGTGGAGCTGAGCTGAGCGCACAGTCAGACCTTGAGGGATACCAGCCCAGGGGAGCAGCCCCCCAGCTCTTCTTATTTTGAAAAAAGCACATACCATCCACAAACCACAGTTACACCTTTGCTGAGTTTTGGCAACAGCATACACCTTTGGAACCTCAACCCCTATCGCACTTTAGAACACGACCACCCATCCGTCCTCCCTGCCCCTTCCCAGTGGGTCCCCTCCCCATCCCCCCAGAAACAGCCACTATTCTGACTTTTTCCATAGTAGATGAATTTTGCCTGTTTTGGAACTTTATGTAAATGGGGCTTTCTGGATTTCTGGCCAAGATGGAGGCATAGGTAGATACACTGTGCCCCCTCACACAACCAAAAGAAGAACAACAACAAATTTAAAAACAAAAACCAACCAGAACTGACAGAAAATCGAACTGTATGGAAGTCCAACAACCAAGGAGTTAAAGAAGAAATATTCATCCAGACTGGTAGGAGGGATGGAGGCGGGCAGTGGGGCAAAGAGGACTCAAGACAAGGCAGTGGCTTCAGGACCAAGGTAGGCAAGGCGGCAGCTGATGGAGCTGGTGAGGTGATGGCTTGTGGACTGGGCGATCCCACATTCATGTGCAGATAAACCAGGAGGAACAACTGGGAAGTGAGACAGAGCACGCAACGCAGGGTTCCAGCTCAGGGAAATAAAGCCTCAAAGCCTCTGACCGAAAACACCTGTGGGGCTTGAGGAGCCAGCAGAAACTCCTAGCCTCACAGGAGAATTTGTTGGAGAGACCCACAGGGTCCTAGAAGTTACACAAACCCAGCCACCCAGGAATCAGCACCAGAAGGGCCCAATTTGATTGTGGGTAGTCAGGGACGTAACTGAAAACCCATAGAGAGCAGAGCAAGTGGCACTGTTCCCTCTCGGACTTCTCCCCCACATACAGCATCACAACACAGCAACATGGGTTACCCAGCCCTGGTGAACACCTAAGGCTTCGCCCCTTACTATGTAATAAGCACGCCATTACAAAAACAAACAAGCAAAAAAAACAAATGGCCCAACTGAAAGAACAGATCAAAGCTCTTGAAAAAATACAACTAAGTGACAAAGAGATAGACAACCTATCAGATGATGCTCACAGACTTGGTTGAATATGGTCACAAATTATAGGAAAAAATGAAGGCTATGCTAAGTGAAATAAAGGAAAATGTACAGGGAACCAACAGTGATGGGAAGGAAACCAGGACTCAAATCAACAGTGTGGACCAGAAGGAAGAAATAAACATTGAACCAGAACAGAATGAAGAAAAAAGAATTCAAAAAATGAGGAGAGGCTTAGGAAACTCCAGGACATCTTTAAATATTCCAATGTCCAAATCATAGGGGTGCCAGAAGGGAAAGAGGAAGACCAAGAAATTGAAAAGTTATTTGAACAAATAATGAAGAAGAACTTCCCCAATCTGGCAAAGGAAACAGAGTTCCAGGAAACTCGGAGACTCCAAAAGAAGTTGGACCCAAGGAGGAACACACCAAGGCATATCATTATTACATAAGCGAAGATTAAAGGTAAGGAGAGAATCTTAAAGCAGCAACAGAAGAGGAGACAGTTGCCTACAAAGGAGTTCCCATACGACTGTCAGCTGATTTTTCCAAAGAAAGCTTGCAGGCAAGAAGGGACTGGAAAGAAGTATTCAAAGTCATGAAAGGCAAGGATCTCCATCCAAGATTGCTCTGTCCAGCCAAGCTATCATTTAGAATGGAAGGGCAGATAAGGTACTTCCCAGATAAGGTAAAGTTAAAGGAGTTCATCATCACCAAGCCCTTATTATATGAAATGTTAAAAGGACTTATCTCAGAAAAAGAAGATAAAAAATATGAACAGTAGAATGACAACAAACTCACAGTTATTAACAACTGAACCTAAAACAGAAACAAAAACAAACTAAGCAAACAACTAGAACAGGACCAGAACCACAGAAATGGAGATAACACGGAGGGTTAGCAACAGGGGAGTGGGAGGGGGCGAAAGGGGGAAAAGGTTCAGAGAATAAGTAGCATAGATGGTAGGTAGAAAATAGACGGGGAGGTTAAGAATAGTACAGGAAATGTCGAAGCTAAAGAACTTACGTGTATGACCCATAGACATGAACTAAAGGGGGAGAATGTGGGTGGGAGGGGGTGTGCAGGGCGGAGGGGAATAAAGGTGGGAAAATAGGACAAGTGTAATAGCATCACCAATAAAATATAAAAAAAGAACTTAATATAAATGGAGGCTTACAGCATTGCCCTTGTTTTCTTTTTGCATTCCCATCTCCCCACCCCCTGCTCCCTTTGGCAAAACCAGCTCGTTGTCTGTTTCTGTTTTGTTTGCTCATTTATTTTGTTCTTTAGATTCCACAGATAGGTGAAATCGTTGTTTTCTTTCTCTGACAGTCTTATTTCACTTAACATAATTCCCTCTAGTTTCTTCCATGTTGTTGCAAATGGCAAGATTTCATTCTGTTTTGTGGTCGAGGAACATTCCACCGTATCTATGTACCACATCTTCTTATCTGTGTTGCTGAACACCTGGGTCCTCCCTTACTTTGGCTACTGTCAACAGTGCTGCAATGATCACAGGGGTGCATATGTGTTTTTGAGTTAGTATTTGTTTTCTTCAGATAAATAGCCAGAAGTGGGATTGCTGGGTCGTATGGCAACTGTATTTTTATTTTTTTGAGGAATCTCCATATTATTGAACTCTTGTTTCTGGCTTTTTTCACTTGGGGCTGTCATTCGTACCCCTCTCCGTGCAGGTATCCACTGAGGCCCAGAGAGGTACAGGTACTGCCCGGGTCACCCAGCACCTAACTGCTGGAGCCCAGGGCCCGCGATGTCCAGTCCACACAATTCAGCGTCTCTAACCCCCGCCCCAACCTCCTCCCACAGGGCGAGAGGCTGAGTCACGCTGTGGGCTGTGCTTTTGCCGCCTGCCTGGAGCGGAAACAGCGGCGGGAGAAGGAATGTGGGGTCACGGCCACCTTCGATGCCAGCCGCACCAGCTTCGCCCGGGAGGGCTCCTTCCGCCTGTCTGGTGGTGGGCGGCCCGCTGAGCGAGAGGCACCGGACAAAAAGAAAGGTGGGTGCTGAGCAGAGGGCAAAGCAGGGCAGAGTGGGCCCAGGTGGGGCCCGGGTCCGGTTTACAGGGAAAGCTTTAGAGGCACAGGGACTCAACAGTTTACAAAGCAGAGCACCAAGCACCATGTTCGGTTACAGTTTACAAAGCTCGCTTCAGTGGAAGGAGTTCTTTGGGCAATATTCTATAGGCCACAAATCCCAGCCAAGCTCACCAAGTGCTTCAGTACCTGCCAACTCAGGGAGGTCCCAGGCTTTTCAAACTGTGTGGGGAAAAATGAAATAGAAAACACCAGAGTAATGGGTGGGAAGTAGAACGGCTAGGGTAGGGGGGAGTGGTGGGGGAGAAATGGGACAACCGCACGTGAACAACAATAATAAATAAATAATAAAAGAGAAAACGCTAGAATAATCGAATGTACTTAGGGTAAGTATAGTTTAGAGACAGTTTTATTTCAGTATACTCTGTATTTTGCCATGATTGATGTGCACCTTTCTGCCCAAATTTCTGAGGGGAAAATAAGGATGGGCATTATACATGGGTAGTACTAATTCCATATCTACATAAATGTTTTTAATTCTTTTATTTATACTTACGCACTAAAAGTGTAACTCTAGAAAGCAATAACGATATCCATATGCAAAAATAATACCCTGGAGTACGATGATCTGTTTTGTTTCTAAATATAAATAAATAAATAATTGGATTAAAAATTAAAACAAAAGATTTCTTTTTTCCCTGAAAGTTTGGGCCCAAAACTTGAGTGCACATCACACATGGCAAAACATGGTGTATATTTGCATGTGTGTGTGTGCATGTGTGTGTGTGGAGTGGGCTGCCATGTAAAAGGTGTTTTTTACTCTGGGTTGCCATCAAGAAAGTCTGAAAAATACTGATAAACTCGAGTATTATGATGTAATTTATTTTTTTTTCTTGTGGATTCTAGTTTTTAAATTTTTGGAAAACATTGCTTAATATTTACAAAGAATTTACCATTGAGAACTGTTCCAGATTAAAGGAGATAAACATATTTGACAGATATCGATAAATGCAGTTGGTGGTCCTGAATTGGATGCCGAATTATGTATATAAATATGTACATATATATGTATGAATATCTATAAAGGACACAGTTGGGACCATTGGGGAAACGGTACTAATAGTGTTATTCGTGTTAAATTCCTCAAGTGAGAAATGACCCTGTGTTCTGTAGGAGATGGGCCTCGTTTTTAGGAGAGGCATGCTGAAGGACTTTGGGTGAAGGTGACTGCATGTTACTCTTAAATGGTAGAAAAAATTATGGAAGGAGAGAGAGAGCAAATATGGTAACTTGTGGATGCTGGGTGCCGTTGGTTAAGAGAATCTGTGTGCTCGTTGTTCTATTACCTCTTTTCTGTGCATTTAAAATTTCTAACTAAAAAGTTAGGAAAACAGAAATTTTTATCACTTACTAGGATATTAGAGTTTACGAAGGATGTTTTTATGTATAAGCTACATGACCATTTGTAAAGCTCTTTGCAAACGCACAGTTCTGCACAACTTACAAAGTGTTTTACTGTTCAAATTATCAGAATCCTAAGAGTTTATCATTGGCAAAGCATATTGCAAAGTGAACTTGGCAAAGGGCCTGGTCCATAGGTGCTTTATTATTCACAAGGAACACACAGAGTACCAACGTGGTCCTTCCCAGCATGCAGATACTTCCTTACTGTTAATATAGGAAACCAGAATTTACAAAGACTGGTCATATGGTTTAGAGGTAGCAAAGAGTTTTGCTGTGTCCAGAGGATATTAGAGTTTCCAGGTACTTTGCACTGTAGAGAGCACTCCACAGCTGCGCACAGCAAAATGAGAGCGCAGAGTGCGTTCTGACCTGCCAAGCACATCTGGCCGCGTTCCACCCTTGGCGCATTCGTGGGGTGCAGGCGCTGCACTTGTGCAGGGACCTCTTCCCGTTTGGGAGCAGAGCAGTGCGCGCTCCACAGAGTGTGTGCGAGCTTTTGTCGGATTATGAAGCGTGGAACGTGTACTGCCCCAGCTGACCCTCTGAGGAGGCACGGGGTGGGGCTGAGGGGCGCAGCAGAGGGATGTTTATCTCAGGTTTACTGTTGGGAAACTGGAGGGGACTCCCTGAGGTCACACAGTGAAGGGATTGTGCGGGAGGGGCGGCGGGCAGGGGAAGTTTCCTGATTCCAACCTGTCCCAGGCTGTTTCCACTGGCCTCGGCCAGGCCTGGCTGAGAGCATCACCACCTCAATGCGGAGGATGGGGAAGAGACACTGGGTGACTTCCCTGCCCTCTCTGAGCCTGAGTCTAATTGCTTTGGCACTCAGGCTGCAGCTTGGGTGAGATGCTAATTGGAGGGTGGGTGGGTATTTGTGCACTGGCAGGGGTGAGGGGACCCTGCCATTGAAGAGCACACCTGGTGCCAAGTAGGAGGACAGGCGTCTCTCAGAGAACAGTCCCAGAGTGGAGGGAGGCCAGGCTGAGGGGCTGGGGAGACTTGAAAGCTCTCCGGAGGAAGAAGTGGCCAAGCTGGGTCTGGAAGGATGGGTAGCAACCGGAGGAGGAGAGGAGGTACTTGAGGTGGGAAGACTAGTGGGACATAGAGAGACAGAGAGAAGAGCACACAGGACGACAGGCAAAGACAGCATGAGGTGGAAAGACCAAACCAGGAGAGACAGGTTAGGTTAATTGTTTGGACCACCAACTCCAGAGTCAGCCCGCTTCTTGCTAGCCCTGGCTCAGGCAAGTCATTTACCGTTGGTGGGGCTCAGTTTCCACATCTGTAAAATGGGGATACTGGCGGTATTGACTTCATTGGGTGGTTGTAAAGGTGGAATGAGTTAATAATTGCAAAGCACTTGGAACAAGCCCTGGTACATTGGTCATGCACCAAATAAGTGTCTATAAATTAGCCTGAAAAAGAGACAGAAGGTCTCGGGGAAAAACAGGAGAAACAGCAGCGGAAAACAGGGTGCTGGTAGAAAGCTAAAGAAACACAGACAGTCAGGTTGGGGGACATTTCCTCAAGGGCACCCTGGGGAAAGTGGTCTTGACTTGGGTGGGGGTGAGGGACATTGAAGGCCGTGACCAGCCTGTCTTGAGGCATGATACATTGGGTGAGGAAGGCAGCCTGGGGGTGTGGGGGCGATCGCGGGGATCAGGTGGGAGGGGCCTCAAATGCCAAGGCGAGCTGTCTAACCACCTGTGTCCCCCATGTCTCCAGCAGAGGCAGCAGCTGCCCCCACTGCGGCTCCTGGGCCTGCCCAGCCCGGGCACGTGTCCCCGACACCAGCCACCACATCCCCTGGCGAGAAGGTTGAGGCAGGCACCCCAGTGGCTGCAGGCACTCCAGCGGCTGCCATCCCCCGTCGCCACGCCCCCCTGGAGCAGCTGGTTCGCCAGGGCTCCTTCCGCGGATTTCCGGCGCTCAGCCAGAAGAACTCGCCCTTCAAACGGCAGCTGAGCCTACGGCTGAATGAGCTGCCATCCACACTGCAGCGCCGCACTGACTTCCAGGTGAAGAGCACAGGTGAGCCCCGGGCTCAGGGAACAGGGACTCTGGGGTCGATGCTGCTGTCTGTGTGCACAGGAGTCATAGAACAGGTGGCGGGGGCCAAAACTGGTTAGCACTATCTGCCGTGCGCGAAGGTGAGGAGGTGGAGCACACTGTGAGTGGTTAGCTGTTTCTGTCCCTGGCGGGGGGAGTAGAGAGGTAGGAAAAGTCATGATGGATCAGCCACGTCTGCTATGGACGAAGGATAAAGAAGATGGCACAAGTCATGCTGGATTAGTGATGTCTGTGCAGGTAGGGAAAGGCTAGAGTGGGTGGCGTGCGGGATTGATCAGCCATGGGCAAGGGGAGGAGGGCAGCCGCACCCAGGCCTTGCATTTGTTCAGGAGGAAACCCGGGCACCACAGGCTAGTGCTCCCTTCAAGTCATAGCCAGTAGAGCCATGAGATCAGCCCAGTGAAGAATTCAGGCAGGGAGTAATGGAGGATTGTGATCGATTAACAATGTCTGTCTAAGGCATGGAGACTAGGGTGACAGCTTACATCACAGTCCTGGAACACTGTCTGCCACGAGCAGAAAAAGAAGGGGCAGGTGGCACACCACATGAGTAATTAGCAGAGTTTTCTGTGGGCAGGGGAGAAAGAGAGGGCAATAGGAGTGTTATGTTTCACCCAAGGGCAGACTGCCAGAATTCGGCCAGAGGAACCATTCAGTGAAAGGCAGGAGCGAGCACTGGAATCGTGAGGTCAGGGAGCCCGGTGATGGGTTTGTGATGTCACTTGTGGGCGAAGGACTGGCCAGGGCAGTGCTCACTGTCACTGCTCAGCAGTGTCTGCCATGGCTGGTGCCAGGAGAGAGACCACAGTGTCCTGTTTTGCTTGGAGGGAAGATGGAGTTATGAGGACCAGTCCTGTCTTCCTGTTTTGCCAGGAGAGCCATGAGGTCTGGCCAAGTGAGGGGTGAGGTGAGCACAGAGTTCAGTGGGGAACTAAAGCATTGTCTTTGATTACCAACATCTGCTGTGGGGCAGGGAGAGGAGAGGAGAGGTGGCGCCATGCCTTGCCTGAGGGAGACACGCAGGCGGGCTGTCTTTGCTCCTGCTGTCAGCAAAGTCCTGCGGTCTGGCCCGCTCTCCTGCCTTCAGACCAAGCCGGAGACGTGCGCCCCTCAAGGCTGCGGGGACTGGTGTGGGAGGTGTTCATCTGTATCTAGGAGCTGGGCTGCTACAGAAGGTGACTGCCGAGCAGATGCCCGTGCTTGTTGAGAATGAGGCGCGCTCACTCCGTGTCCTGTAGCAAGCCTTTTTGGCTGTCCCTTTGCCACCTGACGTTAAGCACACCCCCCCAGGGCTGTCACACAGGCTCCCTGAGAGGTGGCGGCTCCTGAGGCTGTGTTTGGAAGCCTTGCTCCTGCAGCCATTTGCTCACTGGTGTGGCTGTGACTCGCCCCACACAAATCTCACAGACACACACAGACCTCACAGTTTGCCGCAGGTGTCACACACATTTCGTGGTCACACAGTCACGTGCACACCGTTATCACACACAATTGGAAGTTGCACAGTCAGATGTTGTAGTTACACACATTTAGAAAGCACAGACCCAGAAATCACATACCCAAGTTACACTCACAAACCACACACCCGATTCATGCAAACTCATAAGTCACACATGCAGATTCGTGCAAGTTTGCGAACACACTCATACTTCACACAGGCAGATTGGCTCACACTTGGGAGTCAGTCAAGTGGCCACACTCCTGGATTTCAGTCACTCTCAGATGCCACATCCTCAGAAGATGCACACTCATTTGCACTAACACACACAGCCATCATATAATTGACCTGGAAACCTAACACCCCCACCTGTGCACCCCCATGTCGCACCTGCTGACTCTCAGTCAATTTTCCTCCTGTTCACTGGAGCCCCACGCGTGTGCCCTTAGAGACACACGCTTGCTGAGCCGTCTCAGGCACTTGCCGCACACCACGCCTGGCGGTCCTGTGTTGTCTGTCGTGTACTCGGGTGGTACCCTGGCTCGTCCAGGGGCTTGTGAGGCCACTACTCCTGTTCGGTGTCTTCCCAGCACCCACACATCTCTGCCCTCGTGACACACGGGCTGGTCGGGTGGGTGGACCGGGCCCCACTCTGCCGCCCAAAGTGGGACAAATGATCCCCAGCCAGTGGACAACAGTGTGGCCAACATCCATTCTGACTAGTCTGTGCTCTTGCTACGGACATGGTTAAACCTATTTTTTAAATTAATATATGGTAAACATTTCAAATATTTCTTCTGGTGTGTGGCTGCAGACAGGTGCTTCCTGAGGTCCTCCCTGATCTGAGGTCCCTTTGACTGTCACCATCCAGTTTTTCGGGAAGTTTCCTGGGGCTGAGCAATCGGGGGGGAGTGACAGCTCTGTCACCACATCAAGAGTATATTAAGGGAACCTACGTATGAGGCGCATCTTGGGCAGCAGCAAGACAACATGGACATTCCCCGAGCCATGTGACAAGCACTAAGGGTTTATATAAGACAGGGGTGCTGGGGCGTGACCTGCCCTGGAGGAGGGAAAGCAGCTCAGGTCCCCACAAAGGACAGGGGCTGATCAGACGGTCTCCTCGGGGATTTACAGGACGCAGTCTTTGTTCTGGCCCTGGTTTAGCTCATGGGTCCAGTAGTGGCCACGTCAAGGAATGGTCTCTCCTCTACGCCAGCATCACACACTACTTGTACCACTCACATGTCACATTCACATACGCAGAGTTGCCATTTTTGTGGCTGTGGCCACTTAGTTACTGTGGAATGGACCCACCAGCCCACATACCTTGTGAGAGGGCCCCTGGAGGGCCAGGGGCCAGGGACAGGGAGTGGGCCTGGTCACTGACCTCCACCTTCCCCTGACTCCCCAGTGCCTGAGGTGGAGCCTCCTGGTGCCAGCGACAGTGACAGCATCAACGCTCTGTGCACACAGATCAGCTCGTCCTTTGCCCGTGCAGGAGCGCCAGCCCCTGGGCCCCCGCCAGCTGCCACAGGTAAGCCTGACCCTTCTCCTGGGGAGGGCGCCTCGGGGCCTCCTGCACTCTCCTGCTCCATTCAGGGCTTCCTCAGGGCCTCCAGGAATCTTGGAATCCCACAGGCTCAGACCCATGGGTCATCTGAGGGCTGCAGGATCACCTTACACCCGTGGGATCATTCTTAAACCTTCCTGCCTTAAAGTAATAGCATTTAGAAACCTAGAGCCTTAGAATCACAGGATATTCAGATCTAGCAGATCTGGAACCATGAAACCTTGGCATCTCACAGCTTTGGAAGAGTGCTCTCTGAGAAGCAGCACCAGGGAATCACCTCAGGAACGAACACTTGTCTTAGAACTGAGGGAGCACCTTCAAATGGCAAACAATGTAAATTTAAACCCCTAGAATCTTAGAAAACACAAACTTAACACCATGGACCCTTACTCATTGTGTCAAGTGGTACAGTCCGAGAAAGATTCATGGAGTCTTAGAATCTTAGCCTCATAAAACAAAACATTCTCAAAATACTGGAACCAAGGGTGATGCTGAAAACAGTGAAGTTACAGATTTGGTTCTGACCCACGAGAAGTGAAGCTGGCCTGGGCGCGTGTCTGTCTGGCCTGTACTTGTACATCTGGGGACTTAGCGTCTCAGAACTGAGTTTTTTTTTTTTTAAGATTTTATTTTTATTTATTTTTAGAGAGGGAAGGGAGGGAGAAAGAGAGAGAGAGAGAAACATCAATGTGCAGTTGCTGGGGGCCGTGGCCGGCAACCCAGGCATGTGCCCTGACTGGGAATCGAACCTGTGACACTTTGGTTAGCAGCCCACACTCAATCCACTGAGCTACGCCAGCCAGGGAGAACTGAGTTTTCTTAGCACTGCCAAACCGTCATTTGGTCCAGGAAGGGTTCGGCCAGGCCCCAGCATCTGCTCCAAGCCTCCGGTTCTTTCCGATGCAGCACCTGCCCTCATTTGCCTCTCTCCTCTGTCCAGGGACTTCCGCCTGGGGTGAGCCGCCCATGTCCCCGGCAGCCGCCTTCCAGCCCGGGCACAGGCGGACGCCGTCGGAGGCCGAGCGGTGGCTAGAAGAGGTGTCCCAGGCGGCCAGAGCACAGCAGCAGCAGCAGCAGCAGCCTCCGCCACCATTGTCCTCAACGCCCGCCGTGCCCCCGCCCCTCCAGCCCTTCCCTGCCCCCGTGGGGCCCTTCGATGCTGCGCCTGCCCAGGTGGCCCTGTTTCTGCCTCCCCCACACATGCAGCCCCATTTCGTGCCCACCTACCCCAGCTTGGGCTACCCGCCCATGCCCCGCGTGCCCGTGGTGGGCATCACACCCTCACAGATGGTGGCCAATGCCTTCTGCTCGGCCGCCCAGCTCCAGCCCCAGCCCGCCACGCTGCTCGGGAAAGCCGGGGCCTTCCCGCCCCCAGCTGCACCCAGTGCCCCTGGGGCCCAGGCTCATCCCCGCCCCAGTGGGGCACCCTGGCCCCCGGAGCCAGCACCTGCCCTGGCCCCCGAGTTGGACCCCTTTGAGGCCCAGTGGGCAGCATTAGAAGGCAAACCCGCTGTAGAGAAGCCTTCTAACCCCTTCTCGGGCGACCTGCAGAAGACAGAGATTGAACTGTAGCCTGAGCTGCCCCGTCCACCCCACTATCTCCAGGTGCCCCACGCCTGGGAGTGGAGGCCCCACCTCTCCCCTCATCCTGCTCCCTGGGGTGCACCCCTCAACATCCCCTCTAACCTCTCCTCTCCACTGCCCCCGCACCCACGACAGAACCAACAGTGTGATGCCCAGGTTGTGACAGGATGGAATTCAGGGATGGACCCAGCCTGGCTAAGGGACCCATTTCACTGCCAGACTCAGGCTGGCGATGCCCTTTTGCCCTCGCCCCAGACACAGGGGACAGCCACAGTCCCACCGAGTGCCCTCGGTTCAAACTACATTTTCCAGTTTCTGTTGTTAACCTTCCCCCTTCCATGTTGGATGGGGAGCTGGAGGGGTGCCCACTTAGGGGCTCGCCTGGGCCCCACACAGGTTGCCCCCGCCCATGCACAGCACAAGCAAAGGGCTTCCCTCTGCCCGCCCACTGCACTCACTGCCAATGCTGTGCTCACCCCTGTTACCCCCTCCCCCACTCCACGGCCCACGTCTTCCTTGGACCAAGGTCTCGTGGGGGCAGGGGCCGAGTTAGGGGCCCAGGAAATGGGGTAGAGGGAAGGGAAAGGAGATGCTCAGTTACCTCACGTCGGTGCCCGCTGGGGAGGGGTCCAGAGGAAAGGGGAGTGGTGCCTGGCGGGTACTTTTCTATCTTTTATTTCCAGATTTTTTTTGTATCTAAACTTGCAGATTTGTATTATACCAGGACAGCCAATAAAGGAAGAGTATAATGGTGCCCCTCAGGAAGGCGGGGGTGTGTGTCGGGGCGGGGTGAGGTCGCACAGCCCTTCTTCCTGAGTCACCCCCTCAAACAGGAGGGTCTCCCAGCCTAATAACCTGGGTCAGAGCATAGCAGCAGGTGGCAGCCGCCCTGGCGCTGGAGAGGTGAGTAGTAAAGGGTGCCCAAAATTAGTTACCCCACTTCTGATTCTACAGATTCTGACCAAGGAATTAAAACAATAATCTGCTGCTAATAAGTTCAGTATTAAAATCCCTTCACATAATGAAGTTTGGAATAGCATATCTTTGAGCTGGCAAATTCTTGTATCGTCAGTTTTTGCTCTGTGACGTAGGCCGAAGGGCCGTTTGATGGGGCAGCATGTTTTTACGTCTGTCTTGTTTCTTGGGCCCCTTGGGTTAATCTACAAGTTATATATTTTTAAATATCTAATATGTAAATTATATACTTAATCCTTTATCGCTCTTTAAAATGAGGTGGTTGATTTGGTGAGACCCAGTGTCATGTCCCCATTTGATGGGTGGGGGAGTGGGGGTCATTCACCCGAGGTCACACACCTGATTAGTGGGGAGCCTGGATTCACACCGACCTCAAGGCCAGTCAGTCCACCAGGCTGCAAGGCAGACGGGCCCAGGGACTGACCTGGGGAGTTTTCACTACAGCCCATTACTCAGCTGTGGATCCTGGACTCGGGGACATATGACAGGTGACTCTGCCAGGATACCAGGGAGGGAGCAAAGGACTCTGCTGGAGATGAGCCACACTTTATCATCTCCAAGCCTTTGCAGATGTCACTCCCTCTGCCAAGGACACCCCTACTTGACACTACCTTCTCCCAGAGAAATTCCACTCATTCTTCAAGCCTCTTATAAGTGGACACTTCCGAGACCCTGTCCCCCCACACCTCCCATACAATCCCTAGAAAGGGTTTTTTTTTTTTTTTTTAAGATTTTATTTTTCAGAGAGGGGAAGGGAGGGAAAGACCAATGTGTGGTTGCCCCTCATGCGCCCCCTACTGGGGACATGGCCCACAACCCAGGCATGTGCCCTGACTGGGAATCAAACCAGTGACCCTTTGATTCCTAGGCCAGCACTCAACCACTGAGCCACATCAGCCAGGGCCTTAGAAAGTTTTTAAAAACCTTTGACCCTTCAGTCTGAGTAGGGAGCACTGCCCCCGAACCTGGATCCTACAGGGCCCTGACATCTCTGCCTCTGTTTCCCTAACCTGGCTCTGATCCAGCGGGGCTTGCCGCTATCTGGTGCCCCATTGCATTGAGTGAGGGGTGGGTCTGGGGTGCCCTTGGTCACCTCAGTGTGCCAGCGCAGGGCTGGGCACAGAAGCATCAAGCTCAGCAATTCACTTCTGCACATGGTGCATGAGAGGGGCAGAAAGGCCTGACTTGGACAGGGATGATTCCAACTACTGGACAGATGGGGAAAGTGAGGCCACGTGGTGCACAAAGTCAGGGACATAGTCAAGCTCCTCTTCTCTGCCAAGGGCTATGTTTACCCAAAACCTTCCCTGTGACCAGAGCAGGCTTTCTCAGAGCCCTCACCCCGTCCCCCACCCCCCCACACACCAGTCCGGGAGACGCAGACGTTCCCGTGTGTGGAGATCCAGGCTCCCCGGGACCTCCACAGGCTCTCCTGAGCCAATTTCCCCATCTTCCCTCCCACGCCCGATGGCAACACCCTCTTCCAGGTGCTTCTCCCTCCACAGACACCATAGATGTGGGACTAACCTCCCACCCTGTACTTCCCCCAGGCTTGGACTCAAAATAGACATAGGGACAACCGCGTTGACATCCCTGCCCTACCGGTGACCTCATCCCACTAACGCAAAGTGCTGCACCCCAACCCCTTCTTGGAGGTCATTTTGGAATGGACGTGCAGATCAGGCTGGTTCGGCGCCCCCTTTCCGGTTCAGCTGCTCCTTCCTCCCGCCTCAGGGCCACTCGCTGCTCCCTTGGTCGAGGTCTCCCCCGCACAAAAAATCTCCTAGCCCCGCCCCGCCCCCCCCACTGAGCTACACGGGTCAATCCTACAGGGGCGCGGTACAACAGCGCCCCCTTGTGGCCCTTCCCTCGGGAACTCAGCGGGGCCTCATTCTACCGGCTCCGAACGAGAGCCCAGCCAGACCGAGGCTAACGCAGAAAAAGTCTTTTAAAAATTGGAGTCTCAGTCATGAACAACATTCTCCTTCAGGCGCTGGCTCAGGATTTTGCTCCTCTAGGAGGTCCTCCCTGACTCCTCCAGTCCTGCGGTCCAACGGTGCTTCCCCGCCCCAACCCTGACCCTTCTGCCAGTTTCCCCCATCCCGGCCCCACCCTCTGGGCCGTCACTGTGGGCCTATGAGGGCAGGGACAAGGGCTGTCTTGGTCACCACTGTGTCCCCAGGATCGCCCAGAGTGGACACAGAGTAGGGTTCAGACGACCTGCAGGGCACCTCTTACGGAGCATTCTCTCTCTCAACCCATATTCTGCCTTGTTTTATTTAATAGTTTTATTGAAGTATAATACACATGTAAAATTCACCTGTTTTAAGTGCTTTAACGATTTACAGTGATTTTACAGACTGCAACCATCACTACAATCCAACTTCAGAACATTGCCATCGCCCTAAAAAGACCTCTGGTGCTCACTTGCAGTCACTTCCTTTTCCCACCCAGGCCTCAGGCAACCACTGATCTCCTTCCCAACACGCGGATTCTTTTCCTCCATTTATACGCACGTTCTGAGTGCTGGCTTCTGTCATCAGTTATTGAGTGCTGAGGATGCGGTGACACACCCGCCCTGCTCTCAGGGAGCTCCAAGTCTGGTAGGGGCTTTGTCTGACGGGAAATCTGTCCAGTCAGTCATTCATTGATACTATTGAGCATTGAACATATGAACATTGAAATATGCATTGATACTAATTGAGCGCTTCCCATGTGCCAGGCACTATTCTAGGATGTAGGGATGTAGCAGTAGGGGAAAAGAGGGGCAAAAGTTCTGCTCTGCTGGAGTTGATATCGTAAGAAGAAGATAAAAAAGATAAACAAGAAGATGTGTGATACAATGGCTGGTTGTGATGATAAGTATTTTGCAGGGGGAAAAAACAACACTCTCCTTTCTAGAGGAAGGGGGAGAGTGTGATGAGTGGGATCTGGGGACAGCCAGAGAGCACCTCTCTGAGAGGAGAGCATTTGACCAGAGACCTGGCCAACATGCAGGAGTCACAACCTGATCTGAGAGAACGTGTTCCCAGCAAAGGCCCTGAGGTAAGCGCACACTGTCAATGGAGGGCTGGAGAGCTGGGGAAGGCAGTCGGAGATGAAGTCAAAAAGTTATAGAACAGCTGCCCAAAGCAGCCCTTTCCCAAGTTACTGTGACAATGACAAAACATTCCACACACATTTCCAAAGGTCTCGCAGGCCCTGACCCTAGGTGAGAATCATGGCCATCAGCTTCTGGGAGCCAACAGGAGTCTCGGCCCTTCAGACTTCTGTAATATGATGTCAAATTGGAATTTTTCAGGACCTTACAGAATTGCTTCTAGGGCCAAAGCCAAGGACAAAAGTGGCCAACTACCCCATAGCCTAAGTTTGAGGTCACAGGGACAGGAACCAGCCACCTAACCAAAGAACTCACTGCAAGAACCCAGGGCTGGCCCAGCTTCCACCACCCACCCCATCCTCCCTCAGAGAAGGATGGGGCGGAGAAAGCAAATGCCAGAGGGTAGAGTTCTCAAGAGAAGAGACCTTTCTCTCCCCTGTGAACTTGGAGTGAGGTGTCAGCAGTTTTTCCCCCTCAAATATTTCTTGTGAAGAGTATAAATCTATGGAAAAGTTGAGAGACTAGTATGATAAACTCCACATACCCTCCGCCTAGAACCAGTGGTTGTTACACTTCATGCTATTTGTTTTCTCTGTCGCTGAACCCGCACTCATGCTCGAACACACACCCACACGCGGGACCCAGCATCTGCTGAGTCATCCCGAGTCTTGGCTACCAAATCCTGCAGCACATGTCCTCTAAGAACGAGACCATCTTCTCACCCAAAACACCGTCATCACATCTAAGAACAGTAGCAATCACTTCCAAAGATGATCTGGTGTCCAAGACCGCACTTTAGAATGAACGAAAATGAGAATCTGGTGAAAATTGTCACTAAGGTTCCCTGTAACCTTGTTACCAGACAGTGAGCCTGACCCTGAGCAGGTCTGCCCAGGGCCAGCCAGTAGTGTGTGGGTTCTTGACATCGTGCAGGAAAGATTGCACAAGACTATGAGGGTACGTTTATTTAATAATTTATTTTATTTTACTTATTTTTAGACAGAGGGGAAGGGAAGGAGAAAGAGAGGGAGAGAAACATCAATGTGTGGTTGCCTCTTGTGTGCCCCCAAATGGGGACCTGACCTGCAACCCAGGCATGTGCCCTAACTAGGGATTAAACCTGTGACCCCCTGGTTTGAAGGCCAGCGCTCCATCCACTGAACCACGCCAGCCAGGGTGAGGGTACATTTATTAAAGCTGGGGACAGTGAGACCAGGAAGGGCCTAGCATAGAAGCAGCAGCAGGAGAGCCTGGGCTGGGCTGCCTGAGCTCACTGGGAAGTCAGAGAAGAGAGGGCTGTGCAGACAGGTTCATGGGATCAGCCTGGGACCAGCTGCCGCTGCCCACTGCTCCCCTGGTCAGTTTAGGAGGTGCGTGCCTGTGGGGAAGAAGAGGGCAAAGGGAAGGGCGCTGGTTGCTCCCCAGAGAGAGAGCCTGTTGGGTCCTTGGTCTTGAGGCTTTTATCTCTCTCTTACAGGTGGGAATCTCAGGGGAGGGTTTCGGTAGAATATTCATCAGTTTTCCAGGTGTCCCCTTTCAGGGTCAGGGTCTCCACTCTTGGTCAGCGACATGGCAGGGGGTCGTTAGTCATTGCAGCTGGTCCTGGCATAGCCTACCTGGCTCTGCTGCTTTTCTGGGCCTGGAGCTGAAACACAACTGGGGCCTGGAGGTCATCTCTCTCGGGAGGTAATCCTTCGGATCTGGCTGTAAACTTCAGCCAGTTTATTCAGCTCTCTCTAGGTTTTCCTAGTCTACCTGTCCTGGCTTACTGGCCTCTCTCAGCTTTGATCCAGAAGGAAAAATATAATTAGCATAGATAGCAGGGAGGAGCAGTCACTGAAAAACAGAATGAAACTACCCCCTCCTTATCCACAGGGGAAAGTAGCCCTCCCTGGGAGTAGCCCTCCCAGGACCTGAGGGTCCTGGCTTTTGCAGGGGAAAAGCCAGGACCCTCAGTGAATGCCTAAAACGTGGATAGTACCAAACCCTAAACATATTCCCTATGTTTTTTCCTAGACATATATACATACATATGTCAATGTAAGAAACATTCAGACCCACAGAGAATTTTTATGAGTTTATTTGAGCCAAACTGACAATTGCTGGGAAACAAAAACCTCAGCAGATTGAGCAAATGCTCCCCAAAATGTCCGTTTTGCACCTTATTTTATGCATTCTAATCAAAGGTGGAGGCATAAGGGGCTACATGAAACCTCCCGGTGATAGAGTGGGGAGGCAGGAGCAAGCAAAGCCTGGGGGGGCCCTCTGGGTTTGGATGAAAAGTCAAATGAAAGACACACACTTATTGTACATCAGCAATTGGTACACAGCAATTGACAGTCCACAATTAACATGGTGACAGTGACAGTGAGGAGACTTGTGGCCTCGGTCCTGGTCAGTGGTCGTGGGGAGGGATCCAGAAGTAGGAAATCACTCTGACATTCCAAAGGTATGTTATCACGGATGCAAAAAAGACAACAGACAGGCTCAATTAACGTAAAGACTGACTTTTGCTAGGGAAGATTCTGGCCTAGCACATGACTGCTCCCCCGTGACTGCTTTTAGTTGGAAAGTTTTAATTTCAGAGAATCCTGTGTGGCTGCTTTGGTCTCTGAGTTTGTGCGGCCGTCACGCAGGCCTCCCCTGAGCTTGTCGGGTTAGCCTGTGGCCCCCTTTCTCCCACACATAAAAACATACACGTCTTTTCACTTAAAGGAAGCACTTTATGGCTTCTTTTCGGCCTATTTGAATTGCCAGCATCCAGACTCGCATGCTTTGGGGCCACCATTAGGTGACGTAAGGGTTCCTTGAACCCAAGGACCCTTGTGAATCAGTGGGATGTCAGCGACAGTCAAGCTGCCACCAGGAGGGCTGCTAAGTGACTAGTGTGTGCAGTGTGAAGACCCTGGGCAAAGGGGTGGTTCACGTGCCGGGTGGGAGAGATCCAAATGGCAAGAGACCTCATCACATTATTTAGAAACAGGAGTTGCTTATTTCAGGAATTTTCCATTTAATATTTTTGGATTGCAGTTGACCACGGGTAGCCAAAACAATGGAAATGAAAACTTTGGAAAATAGGGACTGCTGTGTTATGTTTAAATCCCAAGGAATTGAGACTCGTCAATAAATTATTTTCATTTAGAACTGGGGCCTGCAGGCCACGCCCCCGGCAGACCTTGCAGGGCACGGCCTATGCACAGGTGGAGCACACGGTAGTTCCAAGAGGAGTCAGACTGGGATTTCCAAAGATGGCTTCCCTTCTTTGTTTCCCATCCCACGTATTTCCCATCACGTTTCCCCTCCCATACATTTTTCTAGAACCTTGACACCCCTCCCATTGAGAAGTGGGCTTTGTGCACCCTCTCTTTGCATCTGGGCGGGCTGGTGAATGGCTAGTAACTAACAGCAGGTGGCAGAAGTGAGGCTGCAGGACTCCCAAGACTAGATTCAGAAGAGAGGCTGCCCCTTCCTATTATGAAACGTTGAGCTGCCACGCAAGGCCCGCTGCCCAGAGGCGGCCACTCTGGGAGGAACCCCGAACAAGTCCACGTGGGGAGACCACGGGGAGAAGCCCTGAAATGACTGCTTCACTGTCCCCACTTCAGCCACCAGCTGACTGCAACCACTGACCCCAGACCCTTCCCAAAAATGTGACCACAGGAATGGTGAGAGATAATAGGCCCACCATTGCTGGAAAATAGGCCACTGTGTTTTGCAGTGGTCTGTGGTCCAGCAACACTACCCGGAAAGAAGACAGAGTGCAAAAAATACGGAGCCTGCGCAGAACCACAGCCTCGAGAACACGGGAAGACCGTATAGGGACAGCGGGAGCCGCTGATCTTTACCCGCTTCTTACGTATGCGCGCCATTCTGAGGGCCTGGAATGAGCAAACTCGCTCAGTCCTCACAGAGACCCCAGGAGGTGTGTCATCATTATCTCTGTCTTACAGATGGGAAACAGAAGAGAGGACCACAGTATCGGCTAAGAGTGGAATTTGAACCCGGTTTTGGCTTCAGCCGCTAGCTTTAAAAAAAATTATTCATTTATTTATAGAGAGAGGGGAAGGGAGGGCGAAAGAGAGGGAGAAACATGGGTGTGCGAGAGAAACATCAATTGGTTGCTTCTCACACGCCCCGACCTGGGTACCTAGCCCGCAACCCAGGTATGTGTCCTGACTGGGAATCCAATCGGTTACCTTTTGGTTTCCAGGCCATTGAGGCCCCGGGGCTTCAGCCCCAGATTGTAATCACTCACCTTACCATTGAGGAACATGTGACTTGGCTCAGCCAATCAGGACACTTGAGTCCCCTTCCCCAGGCCAGTGATTGGCTGGCACTGGCATGTGACATCAGTTGGACAATCGGAGTCAGCCTCATTACTTTGGCAGGAAAAGGAGACAAAAGTTCTCTTCATTCACCTGTGATAAATGCAAGGCTTGATGGCAGCCGTCTTGGGAAATACCACTGGAAAAAAAGAAACGGAGGTGTGAAAAAAAACCCTCTTTCAAAGTGGAGTTGGGGAGCTCTGAAGGGGGAGCTGTCTCTCACATACTACTCCTGTCAGCTTAATTTACAAATAAGTGCAGGAAGCTTACTTAACTACCCCAGCAGGAGGAAGGAGGATTTTCTTCATGCCTAGCAACATCCCAGCCGATGAGAAACCACCACACATAGTCAATGAAAAGCCACTGTCGCCCTGACAGGCATGGCTCAGTTGGTTGGAACCTGCTCCTGTAACCTGAAGGTTGAAGGTTCCTTCCGTCAGGGCACGTACCTAGTTTGCAGGTCGACCCCCGGGCACAGCACATACAGTCCAGCCGGATACCAGAGGCAACCCATGATGCTTCTCTCTCACATGGATGTTTCTCTCTCTCCTTTCCTCTCTGTCTTTCTCTTACCCTCCTCTCTCTCTCTCTCTCTCTCTCTCTCTGTGTGTGTGTGTGTGTAAAAAGCAGTGAAAAAATGTCCTCTGGTGAGGTTCATAAAGAAAAGCCACTGCCACCCTGAACACTCTCGCCTCCCTTTCCTCCTCTCCCTTCCTCCCCCTCTCCCCTCCCACTCCCTCTCTCTCCTTGCCTCCTTCATTGGACTTTTGTTCATAAACCCCCTCCTCCCAACTTTCTCCTTGGTCTCAATAAAATGTTGCTCCTCTCTTTGGTTCTCCAGACTTGCCTGTGGTCCACCATAGTTTGCATGTTCTGAATCGCAATTTTTCTGCTATTCCCAAATAAGCTAATTTTTGCTGGTAAAATAACTATAACTGGCTATTTTATTTTTAAGGTTGACAGAAGGATGAAAAATAACGGGGACCTTGGTGACAATTGCCAAACTGTTGTTTTCTAGTTACAAATTGCCTTTCAAGTTTAAGCAAGTTTAGTCAGTTTTGCTGTGATTTGCATCAAAGACTCAAGAAAATATGTAACAGCCTGTACTTTGGGCCTGAGCAGTCAGAAAGGTTCACCACTGTGGCCCATCAACACTTTCCTTGCTGCGTGCTGGGATGGCCTGGGAGGGCCAGAGCAGTTGGAGTCGTCACAGCAAGGGACAGTTGCGGCCCTTGAGGCAGCATGATTTACCAACCAACACAGAAATGTTGGAGTATTTCAACAACTGACATAACTAGATAGCTTGTCCAGGCCGAATGTCAGCTTCACTCGTGACCGATTCAACCCCCGTTTAACATGAGCTAGTGTGAATGGATCTCTGTTTCCTGCGAGAGGAAAAAAAAGACATCCTCTCATAAATGTGAGTCATAAATTAAACCTTTAGGAAATAGCAAATAGCAGTGAAATCTCACTTTAACTGTATGAGGTCATTTCAGCTTTGGGTCAGGCAGAAACTAAGGCAATTTGGACCGTGAGTTGCCAAAGGGTCCACACCCTTTGGCCCAGGAATCCCACCTCTGGGACGCACAAGGATGTGCATCAAGGCATTATTTATAATGGGAGGAAATTGAAAACAGCTTGGACGTCTGGCAACACTGCCCCGCTGAGTAAACATCGTGCAAACACTGGACATCGTGTTTACACAGAGAGGGCAGGGGAACGGGGAACAGCTTACGATGTAAGAAGGAAAAAAGCGGGACTGTATAAATAATTTGCTCACACAATTATATAAAACACACACACACTTTTAAAAGCCTGGGTAAAATAGAGAAGGCTGAATGGAAATACGTCAGAATGTTAACTACAATAGTGATGTAGGTCTGGGAGGGCTGCGTAGGGGGAGAAAGAGGTATTGTCTTTCTAGTTTTCTGTATTTTCCAAATTGTGCTTAACAAACACAAACTCTTCTTGTTTATTTTATTTTCAGAACTTTTCACTTAGATCATGAACACTTCCAAACAGATACAGAAAGCAGAGAGACAACAAACCCACATGGACCCAATGCCCACCTTCAATAGCCACCAACATTTTGCCGTTTCATTGTCTTTTCCTTCCCCGTTTTTCTAAACCTGAAGCAGAATACAAGTGATGGGCATGGAGCGAGTTCTCACATACTAACTGAGCATCTAAACGGGGGGTGGAGGTGCCTTCCTAACCACATCGATGCCTTATCACATCGACAAAATTAACAAATACTTTAATATCACCTAACACCCAGACCATATTCAAATTTTCCCCAGTGTCTCAAACACATCTTTTTACAGTTGTTGTGTTTGAACTGGGATCATTGCCTTGTTTGGGGGTTGTTGTTCTCCTTTGCGGACAGTAGAAGCTACGGGCGTGTGCACAGCTCTGGGTTTTGACAAACGCATGGAGCCGTGCAGAGCTACCTGGAGCAGGATTCGTGGCAGCTCTACCGCTCCAAAAGGTCCCTCAGCCTTTGTAGTCAAGTGTGTTTGGTTTTTATGTTTCTGTATTTGTTTTCTAATGGGAGGAAAATCAATCATCAGAGGTGGTTTAAGCTCTGAAGTTTGTTAAGATCGGGAAACATAGGGTCAGGTAGAAGACCTGGGCTCTAGTCCTGCACTCCTTCCTGGGGCCTCCTCTCTCTGAGCCTCAATTTCCTCATCTGTGAGATGGGTGCTGTGAGGACCCAGTGAGTTAGGAAGGGTGTCCAGGAAGCTCTCCATCACAGAGGTCAGTCTGACCTGCTCTTTCTTCTTTGTTTACAACCCCCGTCCCCCAGGCTGAGTCATCTCCTTGTCCAGGCACCAGGCCACACAGACCAGCCAGCACTCCGTGTCTCCTTCCCTCTCTCTCCTTCACAGCCAACCCCACACTAAGTTCTGTGGTTTCTACCTTCAGTGCCCCCTCCCCCAATCCAGAGTCTGCAGGGTCTGTCCCACTTGCGCCCCTCTGCCTGGCCTGGGCCTTTCTCTGGGACCCACTCCCCTTCAGCCACCGGATGGGCTTCCTAAATCTCACCACCCCTTCCTGACCTTCGCATGTTCTGCAGGCATCACAGAGGCCGGCCAAGCCCCGCCCCCTCCATTCCCTATTTGACAAAATTATCTCCAGTACCAATCAGGAAATGAAATGAACAATATTAATGGCCAGAAAAGAAATGCAAACAGTGAACATTTTCTTTTCTTGAACCTTGTATATGTGAAATCATGCCAGCCAAAAAAAAAGAAAAAGAATTTAAAAATACACATTACAGTACCAAAAAAAGAAAAAAATGCACTACTATTTATTCAAAGTTTATTGAAAGATTCAAAGTTTGAACTTGGATCCTTCAGTTTCAGTCTGATGTAACAAAACGTTATGTAAATAATTTCGAGTTTTTTTTTTTCTTCTTGAGGAGAGAGAGGTTGGTTGGCAGGGAGGCAGGGAGAGAGACAGAGACAGAGCGCGCGCGCACGCCAGCAGGTTGTATTGCCAACGGTTGCTTCACGGGAAGGCTGGGCACTGAGTCCCACCTGCAGACCGCTGGGCCCTGAACACTTTGGGAGCCCCCTACAAAGCGCCCCATCGGGATTTAGGGCAAGGGCTCTATGGGGCAGTCCCTCCTGCCCCGCCCCCGCACTGGCCGTCTGAGTTCTCTGCTGGAACCTGTGAGGTCTGTCTGGAACTGCGTGTAAGCCGAGGGAAGGAGCTGGGGGGGCGGCGGCGGTGCCTGCAGTTGTAAAAACACATTGTGACGGGAGAGAAAGGCCTGAGCTCTGGAAATGTCCTGTTTCTTAAGCTGGGTAGGTAGAATCATGGAGTTTTAAAACTTAAAAACAAAATACTTTATTTATTTTGAGAGGGGGAAGAGAAGAGAAACATCCATGTGAAAGAGAAATATTGATCAGTTGCCTTGGGAACTGAACCTGCAACCCAGGCACGTGCTCTGACTGGAATCAAACCAGCAATCTCCTGTTTTGCAGAATGACGCCCAACCAACTGAGCCACACTGGCCAGGGCTTGTCTTTCTGCTAAACTGATGCTTGAAGTAGATGTACATGCAAACCAGTACAAACCACAAGTGTATAGCGTGGTGAATTTTCACCAACTGAGCACATCTGTGCCACCCACTCCCAGACCAGAAAACACTTGTAGCCCCCCTGAAAGCCCCTTTGTGGCTCCTGCCATTTATCAGGCACCCCCTCCCTTGCCCCCACTCAAAGTCACTATCATTCTGACTTCTGGCTGCACAGATTGGTTTTTCCCGTCTTGAATTTTGTACAAATGGAATCAGAAAATGTATTCTCTTTGGTGTCTGGCCTTCTCCACTCAACATAGTATAATTTGTTCCTGTTATCATGTGTAGTTATAGGTTATTCCCATGGCAATGCATGATTCCATTGTGTGACTATACACAATGTACTTATCCATTCTCTGTTGGTGGTCAGGAAATCAGCCAAGTGGAAAGAGGGAACAGCAAGTGCAAAGGTCCTGAGGTGGGAACATGTCTGGCACAAGGGCACTCATGTGGCTGGAGAGGAACAATGCACATGGGGAGATGGGGGAGATGAGAAAGGGGGGTTACAAGAAGAAGATGGTGCAGAGTCTCATGGGCCAAATAGGGGACTCTGACATGTACTGTGAGTGAGATGAAGACACAGGAGGTTTCTGAGCAGGGAGGGGGGGACTGGAAATGACTTGGGTATTCTGAGTCTTTCTAGTTGTGGGAGGGAAGAGACCCTGGGGGTGTGGGGGGGTATGGGCAGGAGGAGACAGGGTGGTTTATATTTTATTCATTTACTTTAGAGAGACAGGAAGGGAGGGAGAAAGAGGAGGAGAGAAGCATCAATGTATGAGAGATACATCAATTGGCTGCCTCTTACACGCCCCCAACTGGGACATGGCCAGCACCCTGGCCTATGAAGGCATGTGGCCAGGTGACCATTCAGTCTGCAGGCCAGCACTCAATCCACTGAGCTATACTAGCTAGGGCTGAATTTATTTTCATCGTCTTACTTCACGATTCTGTTATCCCCATTTTTCCTATGCTTTTCTCCCTAACATTTTTTGTTTTGTCTTGTGTTTTCTTTTCTTTTTTTTTTAAGATTTTATTTTTTTATTTTTAGAGAGAGGGGAAGGGAGGGAGAGAAGCACCAATGTGTGGTTGCCTCTCGAGTGCTCCCTACTGGGGACCTGGCCTGCAACCCAAGCATGTGCCCTGACTGGGAATCGAACTGGTGAACTTTTGGTTCACAAGCCAGCACTCAATCCAACTTGGCCATACCAGCCAGGGTGTGTCTTATGTTTTCTTTCTCTTTCTCTTTCTTTTACTGGTTTGAGATCCATGCACCATATTTTTTCTTTTCGTAGTAATCCTTGAAATTTTACCACATGCTCTTTTAAAAATCAGGTGTGAAGTTTAATCTACAGTTGAATATGGAACACTACCTGGATCAAAGAACACTTTATCCTTATCTCCCTGGTTCTATTTTTGTTGAGATTGTTGTCCAGAATTTTACAACTCTTGATTCTTTAAAAAAACAAATTAGCTTTTTATTTGGAGATAACTTCAGATTTACAAAACCCCCACAACACTAAGATAGTACAAAGAACATACACACTTTTTACTCAAATTCGATTGTTAACAATTTTACCACCTTTACTTTTTCATTTTCTCCCTCCTCCCCTTGTTTTCTCCTGTACCATTTGAGGCTAAGCTACACACACTGTGGCGCTTTACTCCTCAATTCTTTACCGTGTATTTCTTGAGAATCAGGATAGTCTCACCCTGGCTGGGTAGCTCAGTTGGTTAGAGTATCGTACTGATACGTCAAGGTTGCAGGTTCCATCTCTGGTCAGGGCACACACAAGTATCAACCAATGAATGCATAAATGGGTGAAACAATAATACATTGATGTTTCTCTCTCTCTCAAATCAGTAAATTAAAAATATAAAATGAAATCTGATAGAGATATTCTCTTACGTAACCACAGTACAGTGACTGACTCTAGTAAATTTAATATTAATACACAAAATTTTCCTGATCTACCATTGTATTCCAGTTTTGTCATTGGTCCAATAATGTTCTAATTTATAGTATAACTTTTCCTCCAGTACAGCAAGCCTAGGAATCCAGTCCAGCAACAGTCCCAGGGCTGACTCTCATTCATCCAGCTTCTAGGAAATGCCCATCCCTGAACCAATAGCAAAGGCACAAGGGAAGGGACCCTTCCTTCATAGGCCAGGTGTGGAGTCTACCACTGGGGTTAGCCCCCCGACTCAAAGTGAAGAAGGCTATTTTTCCAAAGAGAAAGAATGAGTGCCAGGCATCTGAAACAACACGTGGTAAGGACCTGTATCACTTAGGACAGTGCTTCACAGAGTGTGGCTCCCAGATCAGCAGCAGTAGCGGTTGCCCCTGGGAACTTACTTGAAATACAAGTTCTCTGGCCCTTCTTCAGACTTTCTGGGAGTGGGGCCCAGCAATCTGTTTTATATTCTGGATATAAGTTAAGTCGCTATAACAAAGAGCCTTCAAAATATGATGAGTTAATTAAAAAGTTGACTCTCATAGGGTACTCCAGAGGTGAGATGATCCAGGTTGACAGTTGGTGGTCCAGGGACCCAAGTTCTTCCCTCTGTGACTCAGCTGTTCTGTGGAGTAATTTTGAAACAACCCCCAGCTGTTACACAGGATGCAACAGAAGTAAGGCCTGCCTTGAGTGTGGTTGGTAGGGTAATGATATGGGTGTAAAAATTTATAGTTTTAATTAGAATATTTCACCTAAAATGTCATGTGGTATGCTTGAGCGTGCTATTGTTATGTTACAGAATTACATGCTTATGATTTTGTAATAAAAGATTTTGTAATAAAAAGAGTGTTATTTGTCCTGGACTCTGTATTATATCACTTCACGATTGGTTTTGAATAGTTCAGAAAATGAACTCCAAAGTCAGAACGCCTATGTTCAATCCAGACTCTGCCATTTAGTAGCTGTGTGATCTTGGGTAAGTCTCCTTAACGTTCTGTGTTTCAAATGAGGAAAATGGGGATGATAACAATGCCTATTTCATAGGACTGATGTGAGGATAAAATTAGTTGATACTATATTTTTATGTGTGTGTTGTCCAGAATTTTACATCTGTCAGTTCTTAGCCTGGCATATAGGAAGCACTATTTACATATTAGCGATGACGATGATGATGATGATATGATGACGACGACGACAACTACTGGGGTGACCTTAGTCTGCAGACCAAAGGCTGGAAGTGGCGGGCGGTGCTCACCGGTGACTGTTTGAGCATCTGCCACTAGGGGCACGCAGACGGCCTGGGTTGCACAGGCGCGCTGTGACCGTCAGGGGGCGCTGTGGCGCTTGTCCCTCCAGCGCCATGACCTACCTTCCTGGACTGTTTCCCTCTGGACATTCCAGAGGAGAACGCGTTGGTCCCTGCGCAAGCCAAGGAGTCTGCTGCACCAGGGCTGAGAGTTAGTGCGGGAGATGTAGGCAGGATAAAAGCTAGGTCCTTGGAATACCCTCCAGGACTGGTAGTGGATGAGAGATGTTTGGGGTTCTCAAAATTCCTCCCCACCATACTCCTAGGATGCTTAAATTCAACCTCAAAGTTTTCCAGTACTTTTGGGCACCCTGTCCCCATTCCTGGGACATTTGTTCAGCAAGGGGCCCCTGGGATGCCCACCAGCTTCCCAGGAGGTGGTTGAGGGAATGGAGTATTAGGGAATTGCCTACAATGATTGTGTTTTCTTTCTGTGGATGTTCAGAGCATTCAGCACATTTTCAAAGGGATCTAGACCTCCAGGGACAGTTCAGAACTTTATCTCTTCCTCCAGGAAACCTTCCCCGATGTTCTCTCGGACTGGGGCCAGTGCCTCCCTCGATCTTCCCTGTACTGTCCTGACCCTTCTGCCTGTGCTTGCTGATCTCAGCCCGGGTTATCTTGCTGACAATGTGTCTGTGCTGCTCACCAAAGCTTCACGAAGGCAGAGAGCAGGGATTTATTATGCACCAAAAATGTCATCAGCATGTCCAACACCCAGGGACTAACATACAAAAAAAAAAAAAAAAGGAAAAATATTTGCCTTCCTTACCTCTAGGCTTTTGCAGACGCTGTCCTCTCCACACAGAACGCCCTGCTCCACGACTTCATCTGGCTCATTTTCCCACAGCGTTCAGGCCGCAGCTCAGGCGTCTTGTCTGCCAAGAGCCTCCCTAGCTCTCACCCCCAAGGCTGATTCAAAGACTGTGTTCCCGACACGCACTTATTACAAAGCAGATATAGAAAATACTTGTTGACTGAGTGACTGAAGGGTCAGTATTTGGGCCGGGTCCCCTGTATCAGCTGGAGAGTCACCTCCCAACTTCTCTTTCTAGACTTGTTTTTCTTCACTGTCATTTACATACCATACAACCCACTCATTTAAAGTATACACTACAGTGGTTTTTAGTACACAGTTGTGCAGCTATTGCCTCCTTTTATGGAGCTTTGAGCCCCTTGTGGTCTGACAACTCTCCCCACCAAGGCCCCTGTGCTAGGTGTTTCTCGCTGTTTCACTGAAGGGGATAGAGTCTGGCTCCTAACTCACCCCAGGAGGCGGAGGGCATTGGGGAGAGATCAGGAAAAGAACAAGACCTGGCCACCTCCCTCACCATCTACCCAACCCCAGGGTGCAGCATTTCCAGGGAGGCCCAGGGTTGTGTTAACCAGCACTGAGCACTTCAAGTGCAGTTCTCAGCACTGGACATGAGGAACAGTTCATTTAACTGCCACCAACATGCCTGGAGAATGGGCACTATTGGTATAATCCTCCACATGCACCAGTGGGAATGCGATTCCTCCGAAGCTCAGGGGGTGCTGGGGGTCTCTCTCTAAAAAAGGAGCCCCTCTCCCTTATTTATACAACTTCAGCTGTGCCTGGAAGATTACAACTGGTGGCTCATGGGCAGACATGAACCATAGGCTGATTTTTAAAAATATTATTTTTTAAAATAGGGAGACTTAGCCCTGACTGGTGTGACTCAGTTGGTTGGGCATCGTCCCACAAAGAGAAAGTTCGCCGTTCCATTCCCAGTCAGGGCACGTGCCTGGGTCGTGGGTTTGGTCCCTGGTCAGAGCACCTACGAGTGGCAACCGATCGATGTTTCTCTCTCACATTGATGTTTCTCTCCCTCTCTTTCTCCTTCTCTTCCTCTCTCTCTAAAAATAAGTAAATAAAACTTTTAATAAAAACCTTAAAAAATAAAACAGAGAGACTTCCCTGTTCCAGCCCAACCATTAGGCAGGTTGCGTATCCTCACCCTTGTGCTGTGGTTTTCTCATCCCATTCCTGCTGCCTGCCAACCTCATTCACCTCGTCCCATAAGCATTTGCGTCTGAGGCTCTAACAGTAACAGGGTGGAGAATGACACAGGTACAGGGTTTGGTTTGGTTTTAGTGCCAATGACACCCCCACTCCTGCCCCGTCCCCTGGCCCCTGAGTTTATGCCCAGCAAGCTGCTTTATGTTCTCTGGGAGAGGGGGTGTATTTTGGACTCTCCACATGGCCAGGAATGAGGCAGGGGCTCTGAGGGCCCCATGCCGGCTACAGTACCCTTATACACATAGCTCATCCCAGCCTCCACCAGCACTGCCCCCCTACCCCCTTACCCCCACTTTATCACAGCCAAATCTGCAGCCAGGGCCGGGTTTACTCCTCCGGGCACTCCTGTCCCCGCTGTGTCACTGCTTTTGCACTTCTTTGGAGAGTATAAGGAAATCTGGGGTGCTGCCTAGCTGAGAAGAGAGGGAGCACCCTGAACAGAGGCTACCCCATCCCATTCCCTGCTGGGGCTCCACACAGGGAGGCGGAAGAGGGAGCTCCGGTAGGATTTATTGGGAGGTCAGTGCTGTAGTTAAAAATCCAGAGGCAAGATCTACCTCAAGATTAGAGAGAATGAAACAGATAGGAAAAAGAGGACATAGAAATAGACACTAAAAGACACAGAATCAGGCAGAGACAATGAAGCGGAAAGGAGACTGGAGAGAATAATGAGAGAAAGAGACACAGGAGAAAGGCGGAGAGCAATAAAGAGACAGATGCAGCGATGGGCGCAGAAATGAATAGGAGTCAGGATGGGGAGAGGATATAATTTAGTGGCTCAAAGAACAAACGCTGGCCCTGCCTGGTGTGGCTCAGTGGATTGGGCACCAGCTTGTGAAACAAAAGGTTGCGGATTCCACTCCCAATCAGGGTGCATGCCTGGGTTGCAGGTCCCCATTTGGGGGTGTGTGAGAGGCAACCTGTGCGTGTATGTCTCACACACATCCATGTTTCTCTGCCTGTCTTTCTCCCTCCCCTCCCCTCTCTCTAAAAATAAAAACAAAAATTTTTTAAAGAACAAACTCTAGAGTTAGACTTTGAGAAATAGGCAGACAGAGGCGGAAGGTACAAAATAGGTGTTTTTTAATTGAAAACTTTTATAAAAAGGATCAGAAATATGAAGGGGACACTGGGCCAGGCCTGGGCCTGTGGCGTCGGTAGGAGGGGCTGAGGGTAGCAGGAGCAGTGAAGGGCGTCCCCACTTCCATCCGTGCATCAGTCGTCCACTCTGTCCGGTCCAGCTTCCCGGTGCCCATGCGCGAAGGCAGGCAGGAGCGAGTGCACCCCAGGGAGCCCAGGTGCACAGGCGCGGGGAGGCATTGGGGGCCGCCTGGGCTCAGGCCCGAGGCCGGGCAGGCACGCAGTGGTGCGGCTGGTGGGAGGGTGCGAATCCAGGGCGGCAGATACAGCGGAATGAGCCATCGGTGTTGACGCAGCGCGCGTTGATGCAGAGTGGAACAGCAGGCTCGGCCTCGTCACACTCGTTGATGTCTGGGGAGGTGGGGAGAGGAGTGTTGCTACTCAGGCCTGGGAACGGAGGAGTCTGACTCCCTGTCCCCTGAGGCTCCTGAGGCTCCTGAGGCTCCTGAGGCAGAAGGGTGTGAATGCAGAGCCTCCAGGATGAGTTCGAACCCCGCCAGTATCATCTCCTGGCTGTGTGAGCCTGAGGGGGTGGCTTAACCTCCTGTGCTTCAGCTTTGTGTTCTGTAAGATGGGTACAGTAGCCCCTAAGTCACTAGGTCTTTGTTAGGAAAAGAATACTGATGGTGGTATCAGCCACAGTCATGCTTACTCCAAACTAGACATGTGTTAAGCACATTACCTGCATTAAATTTATCCTCCTAATAACCCTGTGGAGCACATTCTGTGATTCAGTTTTGCATGTGTGCCAACTGAGGCCCAGTGTGGGGAAGCCCCTGCCCAGGGTCACCCAGCCGGCCCGCACTCTGCTTAGTTGGCTCTGGGACCAGCTCCCAAAGGCTCTGAGGGCCCCGCCCCCTGCTCCTTCTTGGCTGTGAGACCTTGAGGAACTCAGTTCCCCTTTTCTGAGCCTGGATTTACAGCATCATTGTAAACCAGTATTAACAATGTTTGCAATTCTTTGAAATGGGTTCTGCGACTATGGTCACTTCAGATGAAAAAAAAAGTTAGCAAGGGACAGTGACCTGGCCAGGTCACATGACAAATTGCTGGACTGATTCGGAGACCTCTCCAGTTCCTGCAGGGTCCTGCACCACTGCTCTCTAAACCAGGCAAATGGGATTCATGCTCCCACTTTACAGACGCAGAGACTGAAGCTCTCCAAGAGGTCAAGCAAGTTAACCCAAGGTTGCACCGGCAGGCCCTACACATCACACCTTCAGGGTTCCTGCTTCAACCTGCTTCAAGCCCAGCGCAGGCACTGGGGGCAAGCTCTGCTTCCCTCAAGCCTGACCCCACCCTTGTCAGGCTGCTCCTTCCTCACTGGCCCTGCCCCTAGATGTCACTGAGTACCCACCTTTAGTCAGGGCTTCCCCCCTCTCCCCGCCCACTGGCCCCTGCCATCTGCTCACCCACGCAGGCCATGCGGGTCATGTCCAGGCGGTAGCCGTCGAAGCAGTCGCAGGTGAAGCCCTCGGGGACACGCACACAGCGGCCATGGGCACAGCCGTCCAGGATCCCGCACTCCTCCGCCGCCAGCCCCTGGTAAGGCCCAGTCCGGGCGCCTGCGGAGAACGCGTGGACTCCTGATTCAGGGTCTGTGCCTTTTCTCCCTCATTTCCCAAAGGCCAGTGGTGTCCCTGGCTCTATATTCCTGTTTGTGCCCTTCCGAATGGCCATCCCTCTCCAGGGGGCGCTGTGGTGCTCCCCCTAGCTTTCCCTCTATCCGCACGCACCTCTTTCTTGGTGGGTCTATAGGTATGTCTCAGTTCTCTGGGACTTCATCTGTATTCTCCCATCTCCCTGAGCCTGTCTCTACCCCCGGCTTCTTTGTGTCTGCATCTCTCTCCTTCCCTCCTCCCTGTCTCCATGTTTGCATAGCTCTGTCCTCATCTCAGTCCCCATCAGCCCGCACTGCTCACCATCTTCACGTGGCTCATCAGGCTCTGGGAAGGAGCCACGGGTGTCTCGGGACCGATAGCGCCAGCGGGTGCCCGGGCCGGGTGGAGCAGGAGCCTCGGACTCGCCATAGGGACCGCCATCATCCTCAAAGTCGGGCACGTCGAAGGGTGGCACCCCGTAGGGGGCCTCTCGGCGGGCGAAGGGTCCAGGTGGCAGAGGGTAGGGATCATAGGGTAGCACAGGTGGTGAGTACAACTCAGGCCCATACGGAAGGCCCTGGTAAGGTGGACCTAGGTCTGGACCATACTCGTAGGGAAGTCCAAAGCCACCTGGCCGCGGGGGGCCATATGCAGGGGGACGCAGCACGTTGCACAGGGCCTCAAAGTCATCTGTGAACAGGAGCCAAGGCTAACAGTCATCCCTTGCTCGCTTGGCACCTACCATTCACGTCCCCACTGTGGGAAGCACCCAGAGGAGAGGGTGGGAGGCCCAGGGCTGAGGCACAGACAGGGCTTGCAGATGGGGGGCCTGGGCTTGCAGGGTGAGGATCAGGGGGTCTGGAGCCAGGACTGAGGGTCCAAGGGCTGAGACTAGGATTTGAAGGTAGTGGGGTCAGAAGTCCCAAGGATTGCAGCTAGGAATTATGGTGCTGGAATTTGGGGGACCATGGGAACTCAGACTAGAGGCCCACAGAAATGGGGTGCTGGTGTTTTAGGGACCAGGACTGGGATTCCCAGGAACTGCTACTGGGGTCTGAGGGGCTAGGATGCATGGGGGTCTGAGCCACGGGACCTGGAGGTCTGAGGACTGAGTGTGGGGTCTTTAGCCCTGGGACGGGCGGCGTTCCCCAGGGCTGATGACTAGGGAAGTCGAGGGTTTGAAGAGCCCCATGTGTTGGGGTCTTAGGCACCTGGATTCTGGGGTCCAAGGCAATGGAACTTGGAGGCCTGTGGGTTATGACCAGAGAGGCCACGATGGTAGGGCTGGAGCAACTGGTCTAAGAGGCCAGAATTTGGCAGAGGGGGCCTCACGGGCTGTTTTGGGATTCTGAGACCAGGAGTTGAGGGTTTGAGAGACCAGATCTCAGGGCCCTATGGGACTGGAACTATGGGACCTGCCGATAAGACTGGGAGGTCTTTGGGATGTGACTTGGGGACTAAGGGACCGAGATTTGGGGATGGGCTGGGACATTTGGGAGTCCAACACCGGGTCTGAGACTCGGAGGTCTAAGGGTCTGGATTGGGAGCCTGAGGGGCAGGGCCTCTGAGTGTGACCCAGGCAGGTGGCAGTACCTGAGTCCTGGGCAGGGCAGAGGGCGCAGTCCATGCCCCAGGCCTCCCCGTAGAGGCAGCAGCACTCTGTGTAGGTGGCCTGGCGGTCCAGCCGGGGGCGGCTGCACACGAGGTCAGCCCCCACTTCCTGCCAGCACACTCCCAGGCTGTCCTCTGAGGGCAGAGACAACACGCATCAGGGTGGGACTGACAGATCCTCCCAAACACTCAGCCTCTTCTCCTTCTGGAGCAGCCTAGCAGCCTCTGCCTATAATCACATCCTTCTGAGCAGCTGAGATCTGACCCCCAGAAGCCCTCTGAGGCAGCTCCAAGGTTCTGAATTGAGGACAGGGCTTGATTGGATATGAGGCTGTCATATAGAAGGGAAGAGAAAAGGGGTTCCAGTGGCTGGGACATAGGGTCTGAGAGCCCTATGGCCAGAGGCCAGAGGTCCAACCAAGCCTGGCCTCTGGAGGACTGTGTGGCCTTGGGGCAGTTGCTTTTCCTCTCTGAGAACTGTCTGGATGAAGTGTTTGAGCATGCTGTAGGAACAGAGTTTGGGTCCATGGGCAAAAAAAGAGAAAGAGCCCAAAGAAATAGAGACAAACACATCCAAACAGTCAGCGATTCAAAGACAAACAGATGTCCTAGCTGGGTAGCTCAGTTAATTAGAGCATCATTTCAATATGCCAAGGTTGTGGGTTTGATCCCCGAGCAGGACATATACAAGAATCAACCAATGAATGCACAAATAAGTGGAATGACAAATCAATGTTTCTCTCTCAAAATTGATAAATAAATTAAAAAAAAAACAGGTAAGCAAAGATGCAGAAAGAGACAGAAAGAAACAAACCTAGAAACAACGATAGAACCAGAAAGTGTCCGAGTCAGAGAAAAACCTAAAGACAGAAATCCAGAGGAAGGCGGAAAGAGTTGGAGATACTATCGGGAAAGAACAGGGGGCGTGCCTTTAGCACTTAGATCAGGCCCTGTTCTGTCCTTAAAAATTTTCACAACCATCTTATAAGGTAGGACTACTGCCAATTCACGCACCAAGGAAGTGGGATCCAAGGGGCTGGCTGTGCCGCGTGGGCACAACTGGGGAGGGGTGCAATTGGCTGGGCCCAGCAAGGCGGGCTTGAGGCCATGTTACCTAGACTCTGGCTCTCGTTGGAGACGCAGCGGCGCTGCGAGCCGTCCAGCACCAGCGGGGGCTCGCACGTGCAGTGATAAGAACCCACGGTGTTGACGCAGCGGCCGCCCTCACACGCTGGCTCCTCGTCCGCGCACTCGTCATTATCTACAGCGGGCGCCGTAGGGGCAGTGGTTAAGAAGCAGCCCTCTCCACTTTCCCAGCTCCCCAGCGCATTGACAGGGAGAGATAAAGTCTGGATTCCTGGAGAGGCGTCCTACTAGTTGTGGCTACATTCCAGAGGGGGGCTGGCGTGGTGGAGGGTATTTTGGGGAATGGTGGACGTGGGGCTCATACCGACACACTCCAGTCGCTGGGAATGGTAGTAGTAGCCGTTGCTACAGTAACACGAGTAGCCGGGGGCCGTGTTCACGCACACACCACTTTTGCACACCTGGTCTCGGAACAGCTGGCACTCGTCCACATCTGTGGGAAGGATGGTGAGAGGCACGCGGCCAACAGGAGAGATGGATGAGGGCCAGAGTGTGGGGTGGGCCGGATGGTGGTGGGGGGCGGGGGTGGCTGTGTGACTTGCCCAGGAAAGAGAGACAGAGAAATGGCGATAGAGACCCAGAGATAGAGATGGGGAAAGATGGAGATAGAGAGATGGGTGGGCGGGAGCTGGGCCTGGAGGCTGAAGGTGGGTGGGGCTTAAAGTCCGGCCTCACCTCTCCGGAGGCTTGGGTCTCCGCTAGGTGCCAGGTAGCCCCGGCCGTGGGGGCACAGCGACTGGTACTCAGCTGCACACAGAGACAAGGCTAGGCCCAGACTCCAGCAGCCCAGCCCCGACCCCCGCTCGCTCACGCCTGCAGGTCCCCGTGTTTACTCTGGCCCCTGCCCAACTTTCACTGCCCACCTCTCAGCCTCATGCCCACCACCCAACCCTCAGCCCTGTGCCCACGCCTCGGCCTGCGCCCACCTGTCTCCGTGCTCGGGCACTGCTGGATGCGGCAGCCGCTGCCCCAACCCTCACCCACAGTGCAGCAGCACTCCTGCCAGGTCACGTTCCGGGCCAGGATGTTGTCACATGCATCTGGAGCTGCCGTGTCAAAGTAGCACTCCCGGCGCCCACTGCCCACAGGTCCCTGCCTGGGTGGGCTTGGCCGGTGGGGTGGGGGTGGTGGGGGTGGCCTGGCGGGCAGACCAGGGCTGGCAGGAGCCTGGGGCTGTGAGCCTTGAAATGTGCCTGGGGAGGTAAGAGGCTTTAGCGAGTGGGGGCTGAACCTCCAGCCCCCATGTGATAAATGGGGAAATTGAGGTGCGAAGGGCTCCCAGCCGGGAGTGACAGAACCAGACTCCACTCCGTCATAGCGCCTTTCTCCTATTTTTACCTCCTGTCATTTCTGCACTTCTTGCCTCCCTCCCTCACTCTCCCAGACCTCGGGCTGTCATCAAAGCTGCAGTTCGGCTGGGAGGAAAGGGGTTTCCCCTCACCGCCCCCCAGATGTCTCCCTGGGTTCTCACATCCAGCATGTCCCAAAATAGCCTTGGAGTCTTCATCCCCAAACAGAGGCCTGGGTCAGGCCACGGGTCCCTTGCCCAGGCAGCCCCACAGCCTGTCCATTGGCCTCCTGAGTGTTTCACTCACCCGCCCCCTCTTTCCCTCCCATGGCTGCTGCCCGACCCAGTCCTGTCCGCTCTGCCTGGGCCCTGCCCCAGCCTGCTCCCCAGTCTCTCAGTGCCCAGGGCCACCTCCTCCAACCCACCTCCACATGGCAGCCAGAGGAGGGTTCAAAATCTGGTTACACCTCCCCTCCTGCTCAAAACCCTTCCACGGTGCCAGGGTAACCTCGGGACAAGTCTAACCTCCTGACCACGGTGAGTCAGTGTGACCTGGCACCAACCTTCTCCTGCAGCCTCTCTCCCCACTGCTTCCCTTGCTTCCCTGAACGCATTTCAGGTCCTCCCACATGCCAGGCCCTCTCTTGCCTCGGCCGACCTTTGCCTTTGCCCTTGGTCTCTCTGCTCCCAATGTCACCCTCACCCACTTCACCTGGTTCATTTCTACTCCTCCTACTTCTCTCAGTTCAGACACCCCCTCCTACAGGAAGCCCTCCCTAACTCTTCTCTCAGGCTGGAGCAGGCACTTCCTGTGGAGTCCCACAACCCAGTAGCTTTTCCTCAAGACAGGCTGGTTCCCTCTGGCCTGTGCTTCCTCATCCCAGCCCTGATGTCTTCAGGTTGTCACCATCTAGTGACATCTCTGTCAGTCCCCACTGCATTGTGAGCCTCTTCAAGACCGAGCGATCTTCCCTGGTCACTCCTGTGTCACCGGTGCCCAGAACAGGGACTGAACACAGCGGATGCCCTTGTGGACATTGGTTGAGTGAAGAAATCTGGTCAAGTCAGGCAGGGCCAGGATCTAGTTCTCCTGTTGCTGGGGCACACGACCCAGGTTAACCCATGGATTCTGAAGGTTTTTGCTGTTTGAAACAATGGCATCTCATTGATGGCAGCTGTCCACATCAGCAGTGGTTCGACCACATGAGTGTTCTGTGAGGCAAGCGGCCATCAATTAAAGAGACACTGACATCACTCTTACCAGCAGAAGTCCGTGGGGGGACACAGCGCCCAGTCATGGGGTCAAACTCCTCTGGACTGGTGGGGCAGACACAGAGGAAGGAGCCTTCCACGTTCTCACACAGGGCAGCTCCACACACCCCCTGCAGGGTTTCACACTCATTCACGTCTGTGAGCAGGAGACAGTGGGGGAGAGGAAATCAGTGGTGGTAAACTCTGAGCTTTCCAATATAATGGGTCTTTGTGAGGGCCCAGGCCCTGTCAGTGATTTCTCTTCTGGTGACAAACCCTGAATGTCCCTTGGGAGCCTTCTGCTCCACTGTTTCCAGCCCATGTGCTTTGAGCAGAACTATATCTACTCCTGGGGGTGGGAACAAGTCCCAGGCACAGCCAACCAGATTGCTGCATTTCTCTGGTTCAGAAATAGGCCGTGACTAAGCTGGGCCAATGAAAGTCAGTCCTGGGATTTTGGCTGAAAATACTGAGAAAGACCTCCCTCTGTAGCTCCGGCTGCCAAGCTGAGGATGTTAAGCCAGAGGTGCTAGGGCCACCTCTGTCATTGTGGAAAGAGAGTCTGCCTGAAAATGTGATAGAGGGAAGCAGAGCTGAGAGAGGGAGACGGGTAGCCTTATTATAATTTCTGGATCCAACTGTGCCCGAAGTTCAAATATATCCTATGACTTCACGGTTTCAATTCCTTTTAAAGAAATACAGCCTGTTGTGTTGGCATCTGTCAAAACCTAAGGAGATGTATAGTTAAGATTCATGCATTTCACTGTATGTAAATTGAACTGCAAAGGAAAATATCTGTAAACACATATCAAACCCTGGTAAATGATATGCACACTGAAGAATTTAGAAAAAAGTGTACCCATGACTCTAATTTAATTTTAAATCTATCCAAAAAATTAGGTGGATTCATGGGTAGATATATGAGAAGGCAAGTGTAATAAAATGATAATAATAGGATATAGGTCACATTATATGTTTTTCCTCATAAAATGTTGAGGAAAAATAAAGAATGGTTATGTCCATTTTAAATGAGTGCATTTTACGTACTTCAGTTTTTAAAAAGCATCCCCCAGACATAGTGTGAATGAAGAGGTTTTCCTGACATGAAGATGACCTTACATCCCAAGATCTCAATTCCACACCCTTAAAGTTCACCTCGTTCAGATTTGTGGAGAGGGGTGGGGCCTGGCCAACCTCTTCCCGACCCTTTGGCCCACCCACCGCTGGAGCCCCCCCCGCCCCGTACCCACGCAGTGACGCCCGTCCCGCGCCCCCTCGTAGCCCTGGTCACAGAGGCACTGGAAGGAGCCAGGCAGGTTCTGACACGAAGCATGGGCCCCGCAGAAGGACAGGTTCCGGCATTCGTCCACATCTGCAACCGGTAGACAATCAGGCCATCGCTGGGCCTTCTATCTCTCCCACAGCTCACCCAATGCCCAACGGACACCCACCCTGGCATCCACCCCCAGGCGTGGGCTGGTAGCCGGGGTCGCAGGCTGGCGTGCAGCGGTAGGAGCCAGGGGTGTTTTCACAGCGCTGGGCCCCGCAGATTGCCGGGCCGTATTCTTGGCACTCGTCCACATCTGCAAGAGTGAGCACAGTGTGAGGGGGAAGGGAGTCACAGGCCTGGATTCACAGGTTCCTGATGCCTCTTTCAACTCTCATGACTGAGGAGTCTGTGTATCTCATATTCTAGGAGTCTGAGCTTCTAAAGACCGAGAGTGACGGTAATTCCCAAGGCTTCACTGCTGTTTCTCACGTAGCCCAGACATGGTCCCACCCCGGCTTTTGCACTTGCTGTTCTCTCTGTCAAGAACACTTTTCCCTCAGCTGTCTGCATGGCTTCCTCCCTCCCTTCACTCAAGTGTCCGGGTCAAACCCTCCTAGCACCCCTCCCCTGTTGCCCTGTCATCTCTGTCCCTTTATCCCATTCTATTTTCCTCTTTAAACTTGACTTTATTTTATAGCCACATCCCTAGGATGCAGACTCCACACCAGCAAGGACTTGTGTCTGTGTGTTCACCACGGCGCCCCCAGGGCACAGAGCAGCACCTGACATGCAGCAGGGGCCCCAAACTGTCTGCCGAGTGAGTTTGGAATGAACTTACCTATTTAAGGGAGTAGAGGGGTGTTGGATGGAGGGGGGCCAAGGAGGAAAAAATTGGGACCACTGTAATAGCATAACCAATAAAATATAATTTAAAAAAGAAATAGAAATAAATCCATGGAAAGACAGAAAAATTACCTATGTAGTGTCTGTCCATCCCCCCTCCCCACATCAGCTCCATGAAGGCTGAAATTTTGTCCGACGCACTGCCGGCTGCACCCCGTGTCTGGCACACAGCAGGTGCTCCATGCATGCGTGTGGAATGAGTGAGCGAGAACCCCGGACTCAGGTTTCCATGAGTCAGAGGTCTGGCAACCAGAGGGCCAGAGGCAGCCCACAGTCATTTCATCTGTTCCACAGAACACTGACCCACACTCCATCCAAAATGATGTCTTAGATTAGCTCTGGCCTCCTGTCTCAGCCAGCACCTCGCCAGAACCTGCTAGGGGAATGGGGCAGCAGGGCTGGGAGGCGAAGGGTGAGGTGGGGGAATCAGGGGACAGAGGGGTGGGAAGGCATTGAAAGTGAGAACAGTAGGTAGGCAAAGTGTGGTCTGAAGGTGGAGCAGAAGCCAGAAGGGGTAGACCGGTAGTTCCCAAGACCTGCCCAAGTCTGAGGAAAGGCAAAGGGCTGAATCTGGAGAGACAAATAGCACTTTGAAGGGTGGAGTTTAAGTGGTCAGGGGCCAGTGCTTAGAGAAACCTGGGGAGTTTCTCACTGGGAAAGGGTGGGGCCTGGGACAGCCAAGGCTGCACCTCTTTGGAGGGACAGTTGGAAGGAGAGTGGGTGGTAGAAGGTTGAGGGGGAGTGTCCAAAGAGAGGGGACCTGAAGAGGGAGAAACAAGAAGTTTTAATTGGGAAGCAGGTGGGAGGGAGACGGAGGGGCAGGGTGGGCAGGTGGCGGAGAGGCCCACTGCTCTGAGGCTGGAATGTTTCACTGGGATAACTCAGCAGGCAGAGGGGGCATGGGCTGCTTCTGGAAGCGAGGTTTGGCCTGGTTCCTGATAGCAGTAACTTTCCCCATCCTCCCACCTCGCCTTCACCAGAAAGTACAAGACACACTAACATAATTTTTAAATTAAAATAATACTGCATGTCAACTGTAATTGACAGACAAACAAATTTAAAGAAAAAAAAACCTCCACTGGTGCCTTATTTCCAGCATGGAGATGGGGACAGAGTAAATGCTTGGTTGGGGCCCTTTCACTCCCCACACGTCAGTGCGATACGCAGGCCCAAAGGGAACCAACTCCAGCAACTTAGGGGCGGGAGCTGCGGTCTCACCATCACAGGTGCCTTCAGGGCCCACGTTGTAACCAGGGTCGCAGCTTCGGACACAGCGGTAGGAGCCCGGGGAATTCTCACAATGCTGGGAGCCGCAAAGGGCTGGGCCCCTCTCACGACATTCGTCCACGTCTGAGGGGTGAGGTAGGGAGGTCAGGTGCGGGAAGCAGGGGCGGTAGAGAAGCAAAGGAGAAATGATGAGGGAATCAAGAAGGGGAGAAGACAGTCAGGAGGAGGAGGCAGAGACGAAGAGAAGAGGGCAAGAGAGGAAGAGGGCAGAGGACAGGAGACAGGAAGCAGAGGGAAGAAAGAGGGGGTCAGGCCGGGCGGGGCCTCTCACCGAGGCAGGAGGCCAGGTCGGGGCTGGCGCGGTGTCCCGGAGGGCAGACGCACTCGAAGGAGCCGTCGGTGTTGGTACAGATGCCGCCCTGGCAGAGGTCTTCCTCGCTGCATTCATCAATGTCTGCAGGACAGTGTCCAAAACAGGGACCACCTCTTCCTCTGCTTAACCTCTCAGGCCACACCCCTCCACACCCCTCTCCCCGCCACTTTGGCTCCAAGGCCTTTAACACCTTCCCCAACTCGTCTTAGGTTCCTTCCTTCCCTGCAAGCACCACCCCTCCGATGGGTTCAGGCTACGTCCTTTCTAATCACTGCCCAGCTATTCAAACCCCAACCCTCCCTGCTCTGCCACAGGGCCCAGAAGCCCCGCCCCCCAAACACAGTCCAAAATGCAGATTCCCCATTCCACCGTCTTCTACTGTCCTGCCTTTTCCTGATGTAAGATCACCCTTTCCGGGTCCAGGCTTAGCCTGGGTACAGACCGAGACAGGAGGCTCCACGAGGTCCGGGCCGGTAGCCAGGGGCACAAGTACAGGCAAAGGAACCGTCGGTGTTGAGGCACTCCCCGTGGGGAAAGCAAAAGTCACCCTCAAGGCACTCGTTCACGTCTAGAATACCCGAGAGACAGACCTGAGGGTCACCTACCCGCCCCCGAAGCACAAACCCCGCCCACAAAGAGGTAACCCTGCCCCCAAGCCACATCCGAAGTGGTGGGCTTCTAAGCTCCACCCGCAGCCCCTCAGTCTGGTTTCCATCTCCCTAACAGGCTCGCCCAGGAACACAGGCCCAGCGCGCAGGCTCTCCCCCGCTTGTCCCATCCTGCCCACCTGCACAGGGCCCGGGCCGGCCAGCCGGCGCCCGGTAGCCAGGCGCGCAGCTGCAGTGGAAGGAACCTTCAGTGTTGGTGCAGTGGCCATGGGGGCCGCAGGAGGCGCCTGAACTGCACTCGTTCACATCTGTGGGAAGGGGGGTTTCAGCGGGGGTCCAGTCTAGAGACATGCAGCACAGTTCCCTTGGGGTAAGGGGCCTGGAGGACATGGTGAGAAGTGTCTTGGTTTGAATATGAGGTGAAGGCTCCATGGCAGAAGTGGGCTGGGGACCACAGTTGGGGGTCCTGTGGGCCTGGGTTTGTGGGAACCCCCTGTGCCAGTATCCTGGGGTCAGGGAAGGGACTCTGGACTGGTACAGGGGTCAGAAATTAATTAGAGTAAGGGATCGGGTACTACAAACCAGGATCATTGGACAGCATTCTGATGGGCCAGGGGTCAGAGTCAGTGACTAGGAACTGAGATCAACTAGGGTCAGGGGTTGGGGTTATAATCAGGGTCCAGAATTCTGCCTCCAGTCAGGGGTTGGGGCCAGGGATCATGAACCCAATCAGGCCCCAAGGAAGGGGCTCTCAGAAGAGACAGGGGCAGTGAAAGCCACAGGATCAAGGGTCACACAGAGTCAGGGATTGTGGTCAGGTGTTACGGTTAGGTCAAATGTCACAGTCAAGTTCAGGGGTCACAGGTCACATACAAGGCCAGAAACAGGCAGGGTCAGGAGGGTCACAATTGATAAAGTGCTGTGGTTGTGTTATTAGCAAGGATCATGGTTAGGGTCAAATATCAAGTTGATGGTTCATGGGTCACAGAGTAAGAAGTCACATTCAGGGTCATGGGTTGTGGTTCAGATAAGGGAATTGAGGTCAAGGTCAGGAGGTTATGGACCAGGTCTGGGTGGTAGTCCGGGACAGGGGTCACCATCTCGATCAGAAGTCATGATGCAGGTCCGAGGTCAGAACCAGGGCCTGGTCTCACCAGCACATCGCCCGCGGTGCAGGTGGTAGCCGGCGGGACAGGCCCTGCACTGGAAGGAGCCGGGCGAGTTCACACACTCCTGCCCAGGACATGCCAGGTGGTTCTCACACTCATCCACATCTGAGGGGCAGGGGAGAGCATGGCTTTGAAGGAGTGGTCCAGTAGCCCCCTCACCCATCCACAGTCCTCCCTCCCTCCCTGGCCTCACCCTCGCACTCAGAGCCAGCGGAGTTGGGTTGGAAGCCTGTTGGGCAGATGCACTGGAAGCTGCCTTCTGTGTTCTCACACCGGCCATAGGCACAGGGCGGGGGGCTGCGGGCGCATTCATCCACATCTGGGGCAGAGGGAACCAGTGGGGCCGAGGAAGCGGCTGGGACCCATCCCCATCACCACCCTCCTCGGCTTTCCAGTCTGAAGGCAGCCCCCTGGATTTTGTCCGGGCTGCTCCCTCCTTCCCCATTTCCCCATTAATGGTCAGGGTAAGGCCTAAACACCACCTCCTGCATGTGGACTTCCTGCCTCAGAGCTGTCCCCTCCTCAAGGGTCCCACAAGCATGAGAGTATCATCCAAAAAGGGAGGTGATATGGAGAACACCTTCATACTTGGAGAAAGGGGAGAAGACTCTGCAGTGAGACTCTCCCCACCCTCTCAGTCCCCTCCACACTCTGACCCATCCTCCACCACTGAGCTCCTTCACCCTGCCTCTCCGTCCCCCAGTCCGGTCTCTCTCCAGTGCCCACAGTAGATGGGGGTGCAGTGCGCTTGGACTCAGCATCCTCACCTTGGCAGGGGGCCCCTGGCCCTCGGGATCGGAAGCCGGCAGGGCAGGCACAATGATAGGAGCCTGCCGTGTTGTCGCAGCGGCCTGGCCCACAGGGTGGTGGCTCCTGGGCACACTCGTCCACATCCTCTTCGCACGCCGAGCCCCGGAAGCCAGCCGGGCAAACACAGCGGAAAGAGCCGGGCAGGTTCTTACAGACCCCTCGGCCACAGAGGCCCGGGCTCTGGATGCATTCGTCCACATCTGCAGGGGCAAGGAACCCCTTTATGCGCCCCCCCATTCTACAGTCTGCTCCCCTGACTCCATCTCTTTGACTTTCCACTCCATCACACAGTCCCCAGCACTCTGCACTCCACTCTCCATCACTCTTCCTCCTTCTCATCCTTCGGCCACCCTGTCTTCTCATTCTAACTCTCCAAACTCCACCCCTCTCCACCTTTTCAATCCCAGTTATAAGCTGCCTGTCTGCCTCCTAGGACTCTGCTTTTCTAGTCCCCACCAGTGTGGGCCTCCTTCTACGCTGTCCCCTACAACTGACATATCCACCCTCCATGACTCAGTCCTCCTGTTTCTCCTCACTTGGCCTCTCTGTCCCCTTGTCACTGTTGCTGCAGCCATCAGGCCGCATGTCTGGTTCTAAGAACCTGGCCTCTGTCCCCATCAGGCAGCCTCATTGCTCAGTCTCTCCAGCCCTCATCACTACCGCTCTGCCCTTCCCCCCACAACCCTTTCCCCTCGGCCCCTTCCAGTCCCTCACCCTGGCAGCCTGCTCCGTGGGGCGCAGCCTGGTACCCAGCGGGGCATACGCACAGGAAGCTGCCTGGCGTGTTCTCACAGCGCCCGCGGTCACAGGGCGGCGGCACGCGGTGGCACTCGTCCACGTCTGCGGGCACAAACCGGACGGCTGGAACTGGGGAGGACACTCCTTCCTCCGCTCCCCCACGCCCCGCAGTCTCAGGGAGGCTAGATGGGCAGGGGCGGAGCCAAACTAGGGCTGCAGCCAGGATGGGCGGGAGAGGAGGGCGGTAGGGAGGGGTTCGAAGTAGGTAGATTTAAGACGAAGGTGGGGCTTGAGTGGGGAAGGCAGGACTGGGTCTGGGGTCCCCACCAGGGCAGAGGCCAAGAGGTGAACAGTGAAGGGGGCCATGTGGGAAGAATAGAGCCTGGGCGGGGCAAAGAAGGGAAGGAAAGTTTGGGGGACCGAGCAAAGGGGTGTCAGGAGAGGGAAGGGGCAGGGTGGGAATCGGGGGTCGTACTCAGTGGATAGGTTTCGGCAGTTGTGGGAGAGGGGCGAGGGCCAGGGGGCCGGCGGGGGCTGGTCTGGCACATGGAGGGGCGGGGCCCAGAGAGGGCGAGCTCCGACCTGGTCCGAGCAACAGGTTGAGTAGTAGTAACTAGGGATCCGCCCAGGACCGGAAGGGCCAGCTGGGAGGGGAAGAGGCAGTGGAGAGGCCCAGGGGAGAGTCTGAGCTAGTCCGAGGGCGCGGCAGGGCCAGGGGCCAGGGCTGCAATAGTAAGACCAAAGGGGTTTGAGGAAGCGTGAGAGGGCGGGACTGCTCTGGAGAGGGTGTAGGCGCGAGATCGTGCAGAGGTGAAATCTGGCGCCAGCGAGGCAGGTTTCTCACCCAGGCACTCGGTAGCGCGCGGGCCTGCTCGAAAGCCCGGGCCGCACACACAACGAAAGCTGCCTGGCGTGTTTTCGCAGCGCCCAGGGGCACAGGGTGGGGGCGTGTGGCGACATTCATCCAGGTCTGAGGGCATGGAGGGGACTTGTCAGGAGGTGACCCGGCACCGTCCTTTCCCCCACCTCCTACAACCCACTCCGTCTAGCTCACCAGTGCAGTGTGTGCCCTGCGGGTTGAGCCGGAAGCCGGAATCGCACACGCAGGTGTAGCCACTGGGCCGTGGGATGCAGCGTCCGGGGCCGCAGACCTGGGGATTGCTCTGACACATGCCCGCGGAGGGACCTGGGGGGTCCAGTCAGCCAGGGTTCTCCCATCTCTGAATCCTCTGTCCCATCATCCCAGTACAATCCCCTCAGATCCTCTGCCTAAAACACCTGCATGCACGCCCCTCCCAAAGCCTTCTTCCACCTGCGACCATCCTCTTTGATTGTGGGACGTTCTCATCAGACCCTCTCCCTAAATTTCCCCATAATACCACCCTAAGATCGCCATTTTAAAATATTTTGCCCTCTAATTCTCTGCCTCAGATACGTTCTTTGTGCTCTCATGAAAATAAGAATTTGTAACATTAACTGAGCACTTACTATGTGCCAGACACTTTAGAGACAGCTCATTGAATCCTCACAATGATTCCTATTTTACAGATGAGGAGACTGAAGTTCAATGATTTGCCCAGTTGACAGAGAACTTGAACCCAGGCCTGTCCGACTCCAGTTCTTGAGGTAACTGCCACACACCCCTCCCACCTTTATCTCTTCCCACCCTCCTCAACTCCCCTGGCTGTGGCATCCCTGCTTGTTATATCCTGGAAACCTTCCCCTAAGACCTCCGCCTGTCATGCCCCCACCAATGCCCTGGATTCCCTCTACCAAACCTGATTCAGGGACCTCAGGACCAATCCAGGATGGGATGCTGGGTGGGGGAAGCTCAGGGCCTGGCCGGGGCTCAGGCCAAGGTTCTGGGCGATGGGTGGGCAGAAATCCTAGTAAAGAAAGGCTATCATTGAGTGGAGACCTGGATTTGAATGTCCCTGCTCCTCTCTCTTCCTGTTCTTATGAGAGACAACATCCTCTCCTCCAGAAGCCAGCTCACCTGTGGGTGACCGAGGGGTGGAGGGTGGAGCACGGGGTTGGCTGAGGGAAACTCGAGGTGACTCCTGGCTCAGAGGCCTGGTGTTGTAGCGGAGGTCGGAGGCCGAGTAGTGGTAGCCAGGGCCAGCAGGGCAGATCTCCCGAAAACCCTCTGGGAACAGGAAAGGAAGGGAGAGGGGCAGAGAGAGGGCATGAAAGCAGGAGGGAATGAAGGGGCTGGGGAGGCTAGGGTCTTGCCTGGACTAGGGGTGGGGGTTGGCCTGGGAGTGTATCAGGAGTTTGGATTAGATGCTGGAATGGGGTGGTACCTTGATCAAAGGATAGGATGTCTTGGAGGCCAAGTATGGGACCAAGGATGTTTTCCATATTTGGGATGGTGGTGGGGTCTGGTTTTGAGGTCTACAGAGACTAGGCTGAAGGCCAGGAAACAGTCAGGCCAGTCATGGGGTTTGGTTTTAGGCAGAAGCTAGACTCCCAGGGAAGTGCCTCAGGGAGGGGTGTGTCTGGGGTAGGACTCAAGGTGGAGCCTACGCTAAACACAGTGTCTAGGATCTGGGGACTTGGCTAAAGCAAGGAGACACCGCAGGGCAGGCAGCACATCTGAAGAGCTAGGAGTGGCCAAAGCTGGAGGTGACGTTCAGAGAGCCCGGCCTAATTTAAGGTAGTGTGTCTCAGGGACAGGTGTGGCCAAGGATGGGTGTGGCCTGAATGGAGTTCAGTCCGAGGCTAGCGGGTCTCAGAGGCAGGGGCGGTGGCCAAGACTAGGGCCCAACCAAGTTTGAGGGCTGAGAGCCTCAGAGCTGAGGGGCGGGGCCTGGGGGGGGCCTAGAGTCTAGGGGTTGGCCCAGTAGGAGGCCCTCACCTGAGCCGAAGGGTGGGCAGAGCTGGCACCCCCGACCCCAGGCTTTGCCCACGCGGCTACAGCAACAGATCTGTTTGGTGATGTTGCGCAGAATGGGCAGTGAGCAGCCGCCATCACGGAGCACGCGGAAGCAGGGCCCCTTGGCCTCAGAGATCACGTGTTGGGCTGGAGGAGGGGAAGGAAATTTTTCAGTGAGGAGTTAGGAGGGTAGGGTAGCTGAGAAGTAGGGCACCCAGGGCAGGTTTGGTGGGTTCAAGGGACATTCAGGAGAGGTCTGAGAGGGGTCTGGAGTCCAGCAAAAGGTTTGGGGCCTGAGGAGAGTCTGAAGGGGTGAATGAGACAGTCTGAGAAGGATCTCAGGGTCTGAAGGTCTGGTGGGGGGAGGTGAAGGGATTTGGGGGGCTGAGAGAGCTGAAGAAAGCCTGGGGATCTGAAGGGATTTGATCTAAAAGTTCCGAGGCCTTCTTAGAAATGGCTGAAGAATGTCCAGGAAGTCTCCGAGGGCTCTAATAAGAGACCTGGGAGTCTTGGAGACCCGGGGGTGTCTAAGGGAATTAAAGGTCCAGGGACGTTCTGGGATGAGGTCTGAGGGCAGAGCAGGGGGGGGAAGGGGGGGGAGTGGGGACATGGGACCCGGCCTCCTCCCCTCTCTGGATGGCTCACAGATGCAGCTGCTGCGGGATGAGTCCAGCAGGAAGCCATCAGGGCACACGCATGTGTACCCACCGTGTGTGTTTGCACACTCCCCGTGTTGGCAGCGCCCTCCAGCTGCGCACTCATCCACATCTGCGGGGAGGGATGGAGTGGTCCTCGTGGTGTCTGGCTCCCTGCCCCCCCCCCCTCCAGAGCTAGGTCCCTCCAACCTCTGTCCCACTCACCTTTGCAAGACCCATTAACCCTTTCAAAGCCAGCGGGACACGGACCATCTGGGGCTCCCACTCGGTTGGAGTCCCCTGTAGAGAGAGGAAGGGGTGGGCCAGGGGTAAGGGGAGTGAGAATGGAGTGGGCAGGGACAAAAGTGCGGGGGGAGGGAAGGATTAAAAGATGTTGGGTGTTGTTTGAGTGCAAGGTCAGCCTTAATTAAAGTTGGCAGTCTGACTGAAAGCAACGAGGGAGGTTCCAGAAATGTATGACGAGGCCATGGCACAAAAGCAGGATAAGAACAGAGCAGTCAAATTCAGAACGATATGGACGGGTCTGGACTGGAAGTGATCGCCACAACCGGGTAAACATGGCTAATTTGTGAACTGGGTTTATCTCTGGGCAGAGTGCAAAGGGGGCTGGGTGGGGCTCTCACCCCTCCCCAGCTTCGGGCACCTCCAGAAGGTCCTGAGGCTTACCCAAGCGCTCCGAACACGGCCGACAGTCATGAACGCCCCAGGCCACACCGGCCCCTCGGCAGCAGACATCCTGGGTCCTGAGCCCGGGCACTGGGGAAGTGCACTGTGGGGAAGTGTTGGGTGAGCAAGTCCCTGTGCACACATGGGACCCCTCCCCACCAGCCTCCTCTCACTTCGCCTCCACGCAGCTCCCGAAAGCAGTAACCAAAGCCTGAGGCGTCCGAGTAGCTGTCCTCACGGGGAGCGTTCTGTGCCAGCACCGTGTAGGGTGCTGCGGCTTCCGCCCGCGCTGCCGCCTCCGCCCGAGCCACTGCCTCCGGGTCTGCCACGTCCCAGGGGCCGGACACACGCTCCACCTGGTGCACCACCACGGACGCCTCCTGCGGGTGCTCCACGTGGACGCTCACCATAGACGCCACGCCTGGAGGGAGGCACCGCGGGGCAAAGGGATGTCTACCCGGGTTCTTACAGAATTGGGCTAGGAAAACGGGGAAGGGCGCACTGGAGAAGAGTACTCGGGGGAAGGCAGAAAAGATGGGGTCAGAGGAATGGCGAGGTGGTAGGCACAAGATTAGGAGAGGACCCGGGCCGCACTCTCCTCACCGTGCTCGTCGTCGCGGTGGTTGGCCACTGGCATGGTGTACACCGAGCGGGTGAGGCCTGGCATGGCTGGGGCCGGCGGCCGGGCACCCGAGGAATGCAACTGGCAGAACTTGCCAGCAAAGTCCGGGGGACAGAGGCAGCGGTCAGGCTTCACGCACACACCGCCGTTGTGACAGATCAAGGGACACAGGACTGGGGGTAGAGCGAGGACACTCAGAGTCAACAACCCACCTGGCAGGCATCCCTGGGGCCAGTGCACCCAAACTAGCTCGACCCCTAACATCATAACTAAACCCTCAAAGGTATCACTCAGTGCTTAGTCGCTACACCTTGAGCTATTCTGTGCCACCTCCACCAATCCTTAGCTACCTGCATTGGCTGGGTCCAGTTTTCCAGACCACTGTGGTATAGCTTCGCCGACTGGGTCGGTTCGCCACGCCCTCTAGGTCTTCATTCACTTTCCTGTTACCCTACTCTCTCCCTCTGGAGTCCCACTTTTTGATTGACTTCCCAGAGTACCAGCCCCGCCCACACAACTCTATCCCCGCCCATTTGGCTTAGCCCTGCCCACTCTAGCTTTCCATAAGAAGGTGTTTATTTATTTTTAATAAATTTTGGGGGGTGACATTGGTTAATAAGATCATACATTTCAAGTATATATTTCTATGATACATATCTATATATTGCATCGTGTGCCCACCACCCGAAGTCAAATCTTCTGTCACCACATATTTGGTCCCTTCCAGAAGTACTTAGCCCCGCCCATCTCTCGTCTGTCTGCGAGTTTTGCGGTTCCAGCCCCGAAATCCCAGCTGGTCCCTTGCATTGACTAAAACCACATTTTAGTCACTCCCTGGCACCACGCCCCCCTTGCAACCCCGCCCACATCACCTTCTACCCGCGGAATTCTAAACTCCGCCTATCAAGCGGTCCAACTTGCAGCCTTTATCTCCGCCCACCTCCTTTACACTTACTGATTTGCCTGGGCCTACTCGTTCACGCCCCTCCCACCCCATCAGCCGGCTATCAGGGTGTTCTAGCTCCGCCCACCGCATTATGTCTCCGCCCACCTCCCCTTTGGCTCTGGCTCTAGAGCTCTAGCTCTGCCTTCCCGCTTCCAGAATCCCCGGGGCGGGGCTACCAGCGGGAACGCGCTTCCTTTCTCTGCGCGCCCTCGCTGGGCCCCAGGCCACCTCTGGGAGGGGCACTGCCAGCTGTGCGGCGGGGTAAACAAAGAGAGGGGCGCGGCCGGGGTAGGGCGGTGGCTCCACATTCCGGATCCTTGGGGAGCCCTGGCCCACTGAGCCAAAGAAGGCCGGACATACGCTTCGAGGGCACCCCCTCCCTTTCTCCCCAGGGGTGACCGAGAACAGCTGGAGACAGCTGTGCAGAGAGAAGGAAGGGGGCAGGCGCCGGGGCCATCCGGGAAGGCGTGTGTGGTATTCTGAACCATACACTGGAGAGAGAAAAGTATAGACAGAGCCCCTCAATTTAGAAGGGTAAAGAGACTGGACTCCTGGGAGGAAATCAGCTAGAGGGCGGTACTCTGGGGTTCAAAGGCAGCTCAAGTTTTCTGGAATTTTAAGAGAAAGAACCTAGCTTAGAGTAACTAAGGCACCCATTCAACAGGAGTCCCTTAAGTTATTTTGGGGAGAATCACCTAGAAGAGAGGACTCCAGTGCCTTCTTGGGGATGGCCAGTTTGAAGGTATTGAGGACAGGGTGAGAAGGAGAAGTGGAACTTCTGGGAGTCCCCAGCACAGGAGAGCTTCAGTAGTCTGGGAAAACTCTAAGATGCTGTAGAATTTCCCCCTCCCCTCCCAGCTAAAGTATTAGGTGCCCGAGTCTTCTCTTTAAAGGCTGACCAGTGTCTGAAGTCCTCTTGGGAGAATCAGTTAATCAAGATCAACTCTGGTGTTCTCTGAAGATAGATGAATCAGAAGTTCCTGGGCAGGGGGACAGCTGAATGAGCAGGACTTGGAAAGACTGGGATTAGGAATGTCTAATGGGACTCAGTTGCAAATATAAGAAAAAATGGTAGTCTTTATGGGAAGAGAATTCGGCTAGGAAGTGGAGTTATCAGTGCATAGAGTTTGCAATCTTAGGCTTCTCCAGAATAGTGGGGAGCAGTAGCTCAGAGAAAATACTACACAGTTCTCTGGTGAGGAGCACAGTTTGGGGGATTACATCAGAAGAATGGGAGGGAGGGAAATTCACTGGAGTCTATTGTTGGGGAGGGATTGAGGGCAGAGACTCTGGGCTCCCCAAGAGGCCAGGACTCCAGGGTGCTTTAATAGGGGTCCTTAAACAAGTGACAGGCCTAGGAGAGGCTTAACTGGGAATCAAGATTCCAAAATAGGAAAGGTCTCTGCTGGGGGTTGTGGTAATCAGGCTAGATCTGGGGGGCACTTCCCAGGCTCCAAGAGCATTTCTCCACCTTCTGTTGGCCTGAACGCAGGCCCCCGCCCAGCTCCCTGAGGGCTCCCAGGCCTGGGCAAGCCGCTCGCTAGACATGCATGGCCAACTCCACGCCCCTCGCCCCTGGAGAAGTGAGGAGCTGAGAACATTGGGGTCCTGCCGAGGTCAGGTTCCCTTCACATGCCCCTCCTTGTCCCTCCAGGGGCTTGGCACCCGCCTGGGCATGGCGCCTGGCACGGGCTCATTGGGGCTGGGCTGGGAGTGAAGGAAGGAGGGAGAAAGGGGAGGAGAGAAGGAGTGGCAGCGGGCGGGGGCTCAGGCGGGAGATGAGCTCACGCCTCCCGGGCTGGGTTGGCTGGGGGCCAGGCTGGGCGAGTTCTCAGCGCCAGGGGCCCCCACTCCCCACTCCAGAGGGCCTCTTGGGTTGGGAGCAGGTAGGCTCAGACCCTGAGCGCCCCCCCCCCCATCCCCGCATTCTGGGGCAAACAGGTGGCCCATTTTCTCCACCTCACCTGAAGCCCCCAGGGGCTACCTATCTCCAGGGGTGCCTGGTGCAAACCCTCCTCCTGTCTGCTCTGCCCCCAGAGGATCATCCCATCCCCTAGGCTTCCTATCTGGATTTCTCTCCCACGTGTGACCCTTGCAACTCAGGGTTCTGCAGACACTCCCCTTCTATGGACCCTTCCCCTCTCAGCTCTCTGATCCACTTTCTTCATCCCAATCTCCCTCCACACAGGCACCCCCTCCCTGGACTTCCCTAATCCCTCTCACCCACAGACGCAGAAACTGCACCCCCCACCCAGGGCTCTGAAACTCTCCCTTGGTCTTCAGGGACCCATTACAGTCCCAGAACTCAGGCCCCCTTTACACAAGCTCCCACGGCCTTCAATTCTGATGTCCCCAACTTTGACTCAAAGGCTCGAAAGTCGGCCTCAGGCCCCTCACGTGGGACGCCACAGGTCCCTGAGAAGCCCCATTGCTTGAAAAATCAGGACCCTAAGGACCCAACCCCAAATGCCAGGAATTTGAAGCTCCCTTCTTTAAGTAACCAGGGATCCCCCTGCACGGGGAATCTGGGCTCCCTCTCCCGGGGGGACTGTCTCCCCCATCCCCGAGGGTTTCTCCTTCCCCTGGGAACTCCTCCCTCGGGACCACCACCCCGCACTCACAGGCGCGGAAGCCGGGTCCCCCCGGGGCCGCCCCGCCGGGCGCGCCGCTGTCCACGCTGGTGGTGTTGCGGGGCGCGCAGATCGGGGTACAGCGAGGGCCGGTGGGCCCATGGACGCAGCGCAGGCTGCACACCGCTGGGGTAAAGCGCACGCGGAGGCGCTCTCGCAGCTGGCAGTGTCCCGGCTGCGGCCGGAGCAGCTCTAGCAGCACCAATAGCGACACCCAGAGCAGCCTCGCGCCGCCCGCCATGGCTGCAGCGCCGCGCTCCGCCGCGCCGCCGCCCCAGCCCGCCCGAGGGGCCCGGCCGCGCCCGCCCGCCCGCGGGGGAGGACGGCCGCGCCCCCGCTCAGGCCCCCCCTCCCCACCACTCCCTCCCCGGCGGCCGCGCGGGGGCGCGTGGGGCTGGGCGCACAGCCAGAGGCGCGCAGGCTGGGCGCTAGACTCGCAGGGGGAGGGGGCGCCCCCTCTGTCTCCCCCTCGCACCAACAAGTGAATGGGGCCCGCAGGGGAGCGGCAAGGAAGGGAACAGGTGGGGGCGGGCCCATTTCTCCCCAGACAGGGCTGAATCCATAAAGAGGAAGGAGAAGTGGGGGCCGCATTTGGGGTGGCGGCTAAGGGCTGATTCTCTGCCCTAGGTACAGAGAAAGGGGCTTCATATGGAGAAGGTGCTGTCATGGCACATCTGGGCAGCCAGGTGGCACATCTGGGGGAGAGAAGGGTCAGTGCACCTGGACACATAAAGGAATTGGGGGTCTGGATGGTGGGCAGAGCGCTGGTGGGGGGGTCATTTGAGGATATACTCACATCTGGCCAGAACCCCCGCCCCCTGCACCTGGTAGAAGAAGTCAGAATGGATACGGGGAAAGGGTGGACTGAGGCTGTGGGTGGGGGTCCTTACATCTGGCCAGAGGCCCACATCTGGAAGACTTTAGGGAGGAGGGGACACATCTGGGCTGAAGGCCACAGCAGGAGGGGGATTTTTGAGGGTGGTAAAAACTAGGGGATGTGCTAGCCCAGGGGTGAGAGCTGGAGCAAGAGGAGAGCAAGGGAAACAGGGGGAGGCCTTTGGCCTCTAGCCGCCCGGCAATTTTGGGCATTCAGTGACCCTGCAGGCGCCAATCCGCACAATCGCTTTTGTTGTCTGGGCTCGTTGGGCTGCACTCTCTGCCGAGACAGTACCCCGCTCTTTGGCCAAGGGCAGCCCGGACGCCTGGCTTCCCGGCCCCACCCCCACGGGTCAGCCCCTCTGGCCAGTGTCTGGTTCTGTCCCGGGTTCACCTCTCGAGACCGGACGCCGGGGTCCCTAGAGGGGGCTGTGTCCTGGGGTAGGGTGCTGAGCTACAATGGGGGGCGGCTAGGCAGCGGCTGGACCGTGGGAACCAGACGGCTTTATCTGGCCCGGAACCCCCCCGCCCCCCGGCGGCAGAGGAAAGGCGGATGTTCTTACCCTGGGTCTGGCCGGCAGGGGCGCGCTGCGGGGGCCTTCTTCTCAGCAGTGCCCGGCCCCCCGGCCCACGGGGCCGCAGTCGCCTCAGCAGAGCTCTGGCCTCTTGCAGCCTGGTTGGGAGGGGGCAGAGCAGGAGCTGTGACCGCGGTTAGGCTGACACCCACCCCCCAGCTGGAAGGGGCCTCCCAGCCAGGTCTTCCAGTAGTGGCTCTGCCCACCCCCCTGCCCCTCCCACCCCACTGCAGGAACCAGGCCTTGAGCGTTCTTTAAAGGCTCTGCGAGAAACAGAGACAAAGACGGTGGGAGAAATAGATGATGAAGGGAGAAAGAGGAGAAATACAGAAGAAAAGAGGCAGGTAACAAGAGAAACAGAAAGCGACACAGATGGAGAGAACAAATACAGAGAGAGGGACATGGAGACAGAGAGATAGAAACGAAAAGGCTTAGATGCTGTAATAGGTAAGAAAAGGAGAACTAGAAGATAGAAGTTGATAGAGTCAGAGAGGAAGAGAGAGAACAAGTGAGAGGAGGAGACCCAGAGAGCAAAGTGAAAGATGTGCTAGAAATGGTGGAGGAGCTGGGAGCTCCAGAACATTTGGTAGGGGAGGGATCGCACACTCACGTTAGTGGCTGCCAGTTAAGGGACACCTGTCTCTTCCTCACGCTGGGGCTGGGGCTGGGGCTCGGCAGCGCAGGGGGCACTGGTGTCAGGCACCGCTGAGAGCCTGCACACTTTTCAGGCAGGCAGCTCTGAACCCTGCAGGAGGCTTCAGAGATAGCCAGGGACTAAGCAGTGAAGGATGTGACTGAGTCCCTCTTTCTATCAAGTCTACCTGGGTCTCCAGCTGGGGTGAGGGATGGGGAAGGGAGCCCCAGCCCCTCTGCTCCTACTCTGTTTCACCCCTACCTATTCCCCACCTAGGATAACCCACCTCTGAAGCAGCGGCTCCTCCTGGGGTATTGGGCTGGGCAGCAGCGGCAAGCAGCAACACTATAAGCAGAAAGGTGGAGGCCACTCAGGTCCCTAGAGGTTCTAGAACTCCCCAAAGGAGAGCAATGGGGGTAGGGGAGGAAAAGCCGAGATAAGGCTTGAGGGTGCTGGAAATAGATGTGTGGCCAGTTGAAACACTGCGCTCAATGCCTATGTTTCTCTGTACAATGAGAGGCAAGTTGGCGTAGCCTCTCCAGGGATGAAGGTCACAGCAGCCTTATTTTTATGTGTTTTATGAAGTGTTTGGGGGTAAAGTATTATTTTAAAAATATATTTAAAAATAAAATTTTAAAATGATTTTTAAAAAAAGACTCAAAGAGGATTTCTGAGAGTGTATCTCATTCCCGACTGTTTGGGAATCTAGAACCCTGCCCTCCCCACACATCCCTGTGCTGGATGGACTCAGCCGTCATCTCATGCGTGGCCGGCAGGTGGCGCCACTTCCACAGCCTCTGCGGCTGGGAAGGAAGATCCTCCTTCGGTTGTAGGTCCTGCAGGGTGCTGAGGTGGAGGGGGATACACAAAGAGCCACAGCCCAGAAACTGGGAATCCCGAGGCCTGAGTTTTAGCCCATTCCTGCCCTTGAAAAAGCTCGTGTGTCCTGGAGCCAGGATCTCCTGGTCTTTTGGCCACGGTTTCCTCCCTGTCGTTCTTGGAGAAAACTCCACAGCCAGAGGGTCTCAGATTCTGGGTAGCAAAGCCCTCAGCTCAGTCGCGAGTGCGTCGCAACTACGGGGCCCCCTAGACAAATCCATTATCTCAGGCTAAGGGGGACGAGGAACGAGGGAGCGCGCGCAGGCTCCGAGAGAAGGGCAGTGAGAGGATGCTGCGAAGGGGACGTAGGGCGCGGGGACTCTTTCCAGACGGCTGGGGTCCAGTGGGGAAGGAGGCCACAGGGTGGGAACCTCCAGGACCCTAGATCTTGCCTTCATCCCTCCCTCCTTTCGTCCGAGTTAACCCCTTCCCGGCCCCGCCCCCCGCGCGGCTCGGGTTACTAAACTAATTCGCAGAGACTGAGGCGGGAGCAAAGCCCGAGGCCTTTGTAACGGAGCATTGGGCTGCAGGGCGGGGGGTGGGGGTGGGGGTGCTGGGCAGACTGTTTCCTTAGATCTCGTCACCGTAGACAGGAAGGGTGGCTACAAGCTCCAAATCTATAGGAAATTCTGGGTCTCTTGCCGCGAAGTCACTAGTACTTCATTCAAACCTGAAATCTTCTAATTCTAGGACACTAGAGCATCTCCAACCCTCATGAAACCTGAGGAACACCCCTGCCGGCATAGTTCCCTGAAAGCCCTTCCGCCATCAACCCAAAAGTCCACGTCTTCCTCATTAGGAAAATCCAAGTGCCCTTTTAATTAATCCAGGCGCCCCCAAACCCCAGAAAACCAGTGCATCCTAATTCCTACATAAAATCTCTTAACAACTTCCCATACTCTTCCTCCTTAAGCACCCAAAAAACTTGGGGAACCCGATCCCAGTTCGAGGGCCCCACCCATCTGTCATCCTAGGAGAACTCAAAGCCCCGCCCCCATATACACTGCGACCCTTCTCAGAAAAAAAGAAAACGAAAAACAAAAAACCCTAGAATTTCCTGGAGCCACAACTATCTCCACCACACACACCAGAAGGGAATCTCTTCAGTCCAAATCTCAGTTCTTCCCGGATTCTAACCCCTATATAATAGAGAGCCCTAATAAGTCCATGGGCTCTAGCTCTTTCATCCCAACCCCGAAGCAGTGGGTTTGATTCACCCTGCATTGGAAAATCTTTGGCCTCCCGGACCACCACTCTTTTTGGGTGGAAGGGGTACAAGGAAGAGGGGGCTGCAGCGGGGCTTACCCGGCCGGGCTGCCCGGGATCACCGCAGCCTCGACGGCCAGGCTGGGGCTGGGGCTGGGACTGGGGATGGCGGCGGAGGCGGCGGCTGCGAGGAAGGGCAGCAGCAGTACCAGCGGGAGGGGGCGGCGGACGCTGGGGCCAGGCTGCCGCATCGTGTCCCGCGTGGAGTCCGGCTCCAGGCAGGCCGTCTGTCCAGCAGGTCCGGCTTGGCGCCGCCCAGCCCCACCACCCCACCCGAAGTAGACTCATTTTCTCCACTGTCCCAGTCGCGGGCAGCTAACTTCCCGCCAATCGTAGCCTGGTACTGCCGGGGCGCTGCTGGAGCAGCCAATTGAAAGGCGGCAGGGGCGGGGCTAGAGGGACAGGTGTTGGGCGGGGGTCGCTGGGGCCTGCTTGGATTTCTCCTGCGGTGGGGGAGAATCCGGAGCCGGTACCTGACTCAGTGAACCCTCTGGTGAAGGAGAGGCCCAAGTGTGGAGGTGCTGTGACCCCCTCCCACTACTGAAAGGCATACGTAGGCAGTGTCCCCTAAAATAGACTTCCATTCGCTGGCCTCATCCCTCAGCTAGCAGTTGTGAGAGAATTTGTTCAAAATTTGCTCCCTGATTGTTGTAGATGCTGGAAGTCCCCACAGGTGTCTACTTTTCACGCGAGACACTCAGGATTCTGGGGATGGAGCATCCTGCACTGGGCCCCAGTCCCACCCCTCTGAAGGTCTCAGGCCCGTTCTGGACCTTCCCAAAAGGTTCACCCCCTTCTACAGGCCCTGTGCTGCAGGGTTCCCGGCTCAACACGCAGTAGCTTGGTTCTTCGGAAGGCTGTGATCTCGGACCCAGAGACTCCACTCCCAGAGCTCCTGACTCTGCTCTCCTCCTTGAACCCCTCTTCACTGGCCACCCCTAGAGGGTACCAGACCCCTTTCCTTGCCAGAATCTTCTAAGACTCCCAAGAGCACACCCTCCAATTCCCAGAATTGCAGATTCTCCCTAGGGAATTCCAGTCCCCTCTCTTTACTTTTAGGAGCCCCAAGCCACAGAGGACTTTAGGCCCCCCTTGTACCCCCTTTAAGGGTTCCAGGCTCCAAGCCCCCTGCAGGGCTTCAGAGGGTACCAAAACCAGTCCCCTCTCTTCATTACAGATTCAAGGCTTAAGCCCCACCTTCTTTCCTCGGAATTACAACCCCTCACCCCCTCTTCTCTCTTCTTCCCAAGGAACTGCCCCAGGGCTTTAGGCCTGCCCCCTAGTTGACCCAAGTTTCAGGCCACACTCCTTCCCATAGATAATTGGGGGTTCCCATACTTAGTATCCCAAGCCCCACCCCTTTTACATTTCACCACCTCTAGTCTTTCCAGGCCCCATCTCACTGCAGTTTAATTCTTAAGGTTTTCTGTTTTGTAGTGTAAGTCTCTCCCCAAGGGTCCACCCACATAGAGTACTTAGCCACCCACCTGGACCAGAGGGCTACCCCACACTAACACAGCAACAGATCCATCTTTGTTTTTTATCCCCTACTTCTTCCAGTGAAAGGTATACAGCAAGCACAGGGGACCCCTCACCCTCCCTGGTACAGTGAGGCACCAGGGCTGACTCACATAGCTCATCACACCATCACTGCTACCTACAAGCAATCCACGCCTCCATCCTACACTGACGCTTAGAACTGTGTGCCCATCCACCATTCAGGGACACACAGCCCTTTGAAACAGTAACAACAGCATTCAGGCCTCATTCAGGGGCATTTGTGGGCTGTCCCAGCGTGATGATGGAGTGCCTGGTTCTGTCCACTGAATGTGCTTTCTGTTCCTGTCTTTGTGAAACCCCCCATGACCCTCGCTATTAGCCCTGCAGGACAGCATATCCCTGCCCCCCTGCTGGTCCCCCTCCCTACATCCTACCCTGTGGCTGGAGCATTTGCTGGGGCGCTGCCGAAATTTCTCCCTTCTGCCTGGGATCCAGGGCATCTTCAATGTTTGTTGCTAGGCAACAGTCACTGGCTCACCACTGCAACTTCCGGGGATGGCGTCAGATTCCCGTCCCCCCTCCACCCCCCACAGCATTTGGAGTCCCCAGCTCTCAATCCCAATCAGTGCCACTATCTCCTGGGCTCCCAGGGTCACTTTTAAATTTTATTATTTATTTATTTATTCATTTTTAATTATTTTATTGTTGTTCAATTACAGTTGTCTTCATTTACCCCCCAACCACTCCCCCCCACCCCAGCCATCCCCTCCTCCCTCCTCCGCTTCCACCCACCTTGGTTTTGTCCATGTTTTCTTTGTAACTGTTCCTGAAAACCCCTTCTCCCATTATCCCTTCCCTCCTTCCCTTTGGTTCCTGTTAGATTGTTCTTAATTTCCATGTCTCTGGTTATATTTTGCTTGCTTGCTTGTTTTGTTGATTAGGTTCCAGTTAAAGGTGAGATCATGTGGTATTTGTCCCTCACTGCCTGGCTTATTTCACTTAGCATAATGCTCTCCAGTTCCATCCATGTTGTCTTTCTTACTTACTTATTTGTTTATTTATTTATGTATTTATAGTTTATTTGAGCCAAACTGATGATATATGCAGGGAAGCAAGAGCTCAAATGCTCCCCCAGGGTCGTTTCTATGTCATCCCTTGGATCCTGATCTGCTCTCAACCCTTTAGAAACCCCAGAGTTCTGCAGTCCTGGGATTCCAGAAGCTTCCTCCCAGGATGCACACACAAACACCGTTTTATCCCTTGTATTAATGAACAAAGCAACTAACAAAAATCTCTTTAGTGTTCTAGATTTACTGACATATCCCCCTTGGTTCTAGAATCACAAACACACGTGTTCTGCATTCCCTGGCATGGAAAGAAAAACACCTCTCAATATTCCAGATCTGCAAGCATTACAAAACACCCTCATATCCTAGAGTCCCTGACACCCCAACAGCCTCCTCTGTCCTAGACTTCCTAACATTCAAACATCCCACTGTGTTCTGAGTGCTCTGGCAGATAAAAACATTTCTACCCCCGGCCAGGTGGTTCGGTTGGTTGGAGCGTCAGCCTGTGCACCAAAAGGCAGGGGGTTCCACCGCCCTCCGCCGTCAGGCACATACAGGAGGCAAGTGATCAATGTTTCTCACGGTGATGTTTTTTTTTTTGATCCCAAGTCAATAAACATCTTTGGGTGAGGATTTAAAAAAACATTTCTAGAGTTTGAGCCTCACAGGCACTCCAGAACATTTCTCATATTTTAGAATCACTCACCTTTTAGGCCTCCCATTCATGTTCTGCCTTCTCTGACAATCTAGACCCCCCCCCCCATTGTGGATCTCTCGGAATGCAAACAAACCATCTAGTGATCTAGAAAAGCTGACATTCTAGAATAGCCCTAGATTTTCTAATAATCCAGATTCTTTTCTTTTATAACTCTCAGCATCCCATAAACCCTGGCATGGAAAATATTACTACTAGTGTAGATTCATAGGCCTTCTAGAACATTTCCATTTTAGAATTATTAACTTTCCAGGTCCTTTTTGTCAAGACACTTCTACAGTCTGGATGCTCTGAAATGCAGGGGAGAACCCTAACATTGTCCATCCACTAGAACTCTAGAATATCCTTGTGTTCTAGATTCTCTAACATTCTAGACCCATCTCCAGCATGTTACAGAAGCTCTTGCATTCCAGAAACTCTGGGATTCTACAATTCGCATATCCTGAAATCCCTTATTGGCCCACTTTCTCTCCCTTTCATTGATCCAAGGAAAAGATGCTGAAAATTTCCCTGAAGAGTTTCTACAGGAACAGGTATTATTTGAGGGACGATCCCAAGGATGTCAGGCTGTGGTGAGCTGAACCTATCTGTCTCACATACCCTCTCAGGTGTGGGCAGCAAAGAGGTGAAAGACTGGGCAGCTAGGGACGTGGGCAAGGTGTTGGGAATGCTGGGGTTTGGAGTACAAATGTTAAGGATGTGGCAACAACGTCTGTGTTTACACTGACCTGTAGCCATTCATCCCCATTTGTGGTAACAAAACCCAGATTCACTTTTCAAGAAATCCTCTTCCACTGTCAACATGGAGGTGACCTCACCTGGCCATAATGATTGGTTCAGGGATGCTCATCTGACTCAATTCAAGCCAATTCAGTCTTACAATTTCTGTGGCTGCTAGAGAGAATACAGTTGCTAAGGAACTACCTGGAGTTATTTTGGCACAGAGAGGGAAAACCTGACTGAGAAACCCCTGGGTGCAGCCCTGCCTGAACCAGAATGTAAGCCTATGCATTTCCTTTTTTTTTGCTTAAACCAGGAAAGGCAGATGTCTCTGAGTCTACAGCCAGAGATGGGCCCCACAGCTCTCTCACCCTTTCCCTGGGGGGTTCCAAAATCCTCTGAGAATGTAAGGAAGATGTTGGCAGTGAGAACTTTATTAGGCGAGGGGTGACTTTGGCTCCCGAAAAGGGGTAGGGGGATCCAGTAACAGTGACCACTCCAAGGAGGCCCTGGCCCTGAACCCAGGGCTCTGACAGGAATCAAGGAGGAACCAGAGTCCCCAGGACCAGGGTATCCAAAGGCACCATGGCAGCTGCATTCAGAAGGAAGTTTCATTGAGCTTCATCTTGGGGGGTGCAAGGGGAGCCCCAAGACCCGTGGAGGGCCGGGGAGCTGGTGTTGGTGGCCGTCGGGGCTCTGGCCCACTGCGCACCAGTTCCTGGCAGCGTTCCACAAAGCTGCCTCCCCCACGGCGCCGGACCTCAGCCTGTGGGGGGCTGGGGCTCCCACGGCGGCCAGACAGGGAGGTGTTGCTGGAGGCTGAGTGGAGACTGCGGGGGTGATGAGCGTCAGTGCAGGCCATTATGAGGCAACTAGGCTACTCACCCCCACCAAGGTCACCATGTTCTGTCCTTCCCATGGCACAGAAGGGGGAGTGGAGCCATGCCTACCTGGTGAGAGAAGTGCGGGGGGAGGGGCTAGGGAGAGAGCCCCTCAAGGATGCCAATGGGGCCAGGTCGCACTGCTCCAGCTGTTCCATCAGCTCTTCCTCTGTCAGGCCACCTGCTGGGGGGCAAGGAAGCAGGGGGGGTCAGGGAACAAGACAAGGATTGCAGGGTAAGGGAAAAGGTGAAGTGCAAGGGTTGAGGTCAGGAGAAAAGATTCAGAGGTCAAGGGACAGGGGTCGGAAACTGAGAGAAGTTAAAAAGTAAGGGCAAGGAGGGGTTGGCGGGCAGAGGAAGGGGTCAGAGGGCAAGGGCTTGAAGAGGGAGATCGTGATGAAGGAGGATATGGAGAGGGGTTCAGGGTGAGTCTGTGAGGCTTGGGACAGGATCAAGGTGGGGCGGGGAGTACCAGGAGCCTGGCCAAGGCCATCCATGGCGGTGGTCAGGTCCCACATGGCCAGGCTGCCGTTGGCCTGGCCAGTGAGCAGGTAGCGCCGGGGCCTCGAGCCAAGCCGCCGGGATCCCTCGCACTCGAGCACCGTGAAGGCGGTGGTGGGCGAGCCATCCACGGAGCGCACGGAGCACACCCTGCAAGGGAGGGAAAGGGTCACCCTGGCCACACCAGGGCCTGGCCTGCTTCTTCTTCTCATCTTCACACCCGTCCTAGGCCACAGGCCCCACCATTGTGGCTTCCATGCTTGCTCCTCCACCCTCAGGCTTCTCCCTCCTCCTCCAATCTACTTACTTGAACTCTGGCCCTGGGGGGCCAGCAGCTCCTTGGATGTCCCCTGCCTTCACACTAGCCACGCGTCCCATGTGGGCCTCAGGACTCTGCCAAATCTGCTGCTCCCTTCATTCCCACCCGGGGAAGGCCCGAGTCTCACCCTCGGTGCCTCCCTCATCTCATTGTGTCAGTCCCTCAGGCTCCTGCATGTTTTCCACGGCTCCTCCGCCCAGCCCAACACATTGCCCCAGTCAGGCCCACCCTCTCCAGCCAGGTGCCTGCCCAGCCCCCTCATTGGCCTCCTACCCAAACGCCAGTCTATCCCTGTCATGGCAGCCATAGCTCCTAGGACCTGCAGGACAGTTTCAGCTCCTCCATTTGATTGCCAAGGCCCTGCCTCTCGGCAGCCCCACCGCTCACCTCCAGTTGTGCTCTGGCCCTCAGAGGCCATTGGCGCTTCACTGGTTACCCCACTTAGCCATTCCTAGCCTTTGCACATGCTGTTCCTTCACCCTGGCACACTCACTTCTACTTATCCTCAAGGCCTCAGCTCCGTCTCCTCCTCAAGAAAGCCATCTCTGGCCTCCTTCCCAGGCTAGAGCCAGCCCCCGTCTACAGTTTCCTGGCCACCGCCCCACCCCCACCCCGGCCCCTCTGCCTGAGCCCCTGTCCCGCCCCAACTACTGGGGGCAGGACAGGGGGCAGGACAGAGCCAAGCTCTGCCACAGGGGCCACCTTCCCCAGCTTCTCTCCTGCCAATGTGTCTCACCTTTGCTGCCTCCAGCCCCCCAACCCAGACAAGGCCTCTGCTCCACCCTAGCCCCTGCTTCTTTCGTGCCACTTGGCCAAGGCCTCCTTCTGGCCTCCATAACACAGCCAGCCTCCTGCCTTCTCCTCTGACCACCCTCCCCGTCTGATGAATGGTCCTCACCGCTGGCCAGTGGATGAAAGGCGCACAAAGAGCTGGCTGGCGCTTGGCACCACCTTCTGAATGAACACTTGCTGGTCATCCCGCTCGCCGTAGGGACCTGGGCCAGGAAGGCAAGAGGGTCAGGCCTGCTGGGTGCCTGGGACCTCCAGACCCCGAGGCTCCGCCCCATCCCAGGACTAGGTCCCCAACCCTAAACTGCTGAAGTTGGGTGGGGTCAGAGAGGGCTAAGGGTCAGCAACAGTCAACAGGGCTCAGGTACATTAGGGATAGGGGTGGTCCCAGTTCAGGGGGCAGTTAGCAGGAATCAGTGGGGGCAACAGAACTGGACAGGAGGAGCTGGGAGTAAAGAAAGGTCAAAAGGGTTCAGACAGGGGGCCAATGGAGGCCAACGGGGGCCTGTGGGGTAGGCAGCCAGGGGCTAGGAAGTACCAATGTCATTGCCAGCACTGCAGCCGCCATGCCCATCGGCCGACTCTAGAGCCAGGATCTTGAAGGAAGCGAGTGGGGTGGAACCCGGCTGGGTGGAAATCATGCCCCGGAAGCGAGTCACAGACCAGGTCCGCACGTGGTTGTTGTCAGCACAGACTGAGGGGCAGAGGGCAGCGGGTCAGGAGGGCTGTTGCTGCCCACCTTCCCCAGCCCAGGAGGAGAAACTTTCAGAGGTGTGAGGATTCAGATGCCTCCAAGCTCTTTCCCCGAATTCCAAATGGTCAAAAATCCTGTTGGCTCTGCCTCCAAAACTGTTCAGAGTCTGATCTCACCTTACCCTGTCCGCTGCCTCCAGCTGCTCCTGTTCATCTCATCTCCGCCTGGACCATTGCAGCGGCTGCCTCCCTCTGCTCCCTGCTTCTGCTCTGTCCCCACCACCTGTCCCACACGCAGCCAGAGGGAGCCTATGCACACCTGCATCAGGTCACTGCCCTCCCCTCCTCTCCCAGACCCCTCCTGAGGCACCATCTCAGTTGGGCCAAGGACACAGTCTTCTCCGTGTTTCGCAAGGTCCTACTGACCCACCCCCATCAATCCGCCCTCCCCCTTGCCCACTCTACCCTGCGCACAGGGGCTCCCTGCTTTTCCTCAGATATACCAAACGTCCTCCCACCACATATCCTTTGCCATGCCTGTTCCCTCCGCCTGTAATGCTTGTCCCCAGTGATCTGCACTGTTCATGTCCTCATTTCTCCTTCCTTAGAATGGCCTACCCAGAACCACGCACTATCCAGTGACCCTGACAATCTCATTACTGCCTGATATCGACTTACATTTTTTATTAATTTGTCTGCTGTCCCCACAAGAACATCTGCTCCACCAGGATAGGGACTTGGCCTGTCTTGTTCATCACTATGTGTGCCTGGCACACAGTAGGTGTTCAATAGACATTTGTTGAATTGATAAATTATTTACTCCCTCAAACTCGTCCCCTTTATAGCGCCCTCTTACTTCTGCGATTACTGTCCCACGTCTAACTTCTCTGCCCTGTAGGTCTCTCCCTACACAACGTCCCTCTCCAGTGGAAACCCTCATCCACCTGGCTTCACGCTCCCATCGGGGCCACCCCGCCCACAGAGAGAGGGCACGGGCAGCCCGGCGGGCCCACCTGAGATGAGATGCTTCTCCGACAGCATGATCTTGGTGACAGGGCTGCGGTGCACAGTGAAGGTCTGGAAGAGCTGTGGCCCGGAGCCCACCGTCTCGGGGTGCTGCACGATGACCCGCACGCCCCCTGAGCTGGTGCCATAGGCAATCTCAATCCAGTTCCCGCTGTCACCTGGTGACGAAGAGAGGGACAGGGTCGCAGTGAGACAAAAACCAAGGCAGAGACAGACAGACAGACAGACAGACAGAAGAACAGAGAGTCAGGAAGCAAGGAGAGAGGGAAGGATGAAAATGGGCGGGTGAGGAGGGGTGGAGACGGAGGAACAGGGACACGAAGTGACAGGTCAGAGAGAGAGAGAACCGGAGACAGACGTTAAGGTGAAGAGGCAGAACTGACAGGAGAGGGAAGAGAGAGAGAGACCACAGAAACGGGGAGACGGGGCGCTGGGCCAATGAGTCACGGGGAGGGCTCCAGACAGACACACACGGACAGAGATGGAATGAGAGAAAGAAACAAATAAAGACATATATGAACAGAGAGCAAGAGAGGACGTGCAACCCAGTGCATCTGAGGGACTCCCTGCCCTCGCCAGCTTTCCAGAAGGAAAGAGTGATTCTGCAAGCGCCACAAGCTCCATAAACCATCTAAAAGACTGGGGGTAGGGAAAATGTGCTTGTAATACTTTGTGCAGTTGAAAGCAGTGGACTGGGGTTATGCATCACCACACAGATGGACATTAGACCCAGGGTGAGGCGGACAAAACAAGAGGATCACTGAGGCAGACGCCTGGTGCTGCTGCACAAACTCCAGCCTCTCCATGCCACCCGTTTCATAAGGGCACACGCACATGAAAACACAAATGTTAGTCATGACAGAATAGCAACATATGATGGGAGGACAGGGACATATGAATGGAGTAAGGAGGGGGCCTTACAGGTGGGGGATGGGCGAAGAGGTGAGGGGAACATGGTCAATAATAACACTGTGACAGTTCACATGTTGACAGAATTGTGGGGTGATCACATCATAAGGTGTAAAAGTGTTGAATCACTAGATTGTACACCTGAAACTAATATAACTAATGGAGTATATCCCACCTATATGTAAATTAAAAAAAGAAAAGAAAGGGGCCTTACATGATGACATGCTTCAAAGTCAGGTATAATATTAATTTATTCCTGCTAGAAAAAAATGTACCATAACCCTTGCCTCCCACCGTATATATACCAGCTAATTCGAAGTGAAACAGAGGCCTACATGCAATTGCTAAAACTACAGAGCTTCTAGAAGAAAATACAGGGGGAAATTTTCACAACCTGGAGGTAGGCAAAGATATCCTAAGATCCAGAAAGCACTAACGAATAAATAAAATAAAGTAATTAACCATTATGCTAAGTGAAAAAAGGCAGACCCAAAGGCCACACAGTGTATGATCCCTTTGCATGAAATGTCCAGAAGAGGTGACCCCACAGCGACAAAAAGTAGGTTAGGTTTCAAGGGGCTGCCAGGAGGCAGGAATGGGGTATGATTGCTAACAAGTTCAGGGTTTCTTTTTGGGGTGATAAAAAATCATATTCTGGAATTAGATAGTAGTGACAGCTGCACAACATTGTGAATCTACTAAAAATCACCAAATGCCCTGGCTGGTGTGGTTCAGTGGATTAAACATCAGCCTGTGAACCAAAACGTTGCCGGTGCAATTCCTGGTGGGGCACATGCCTGGGTTGCAGGCCAGGTCCCTCCCTGGCTGAGGGTGTGAGAGAAGCAACTGATCAATGTTTCTCTCACACTTCAATGTTTTTCTTTCTTTCTCCCTCTCCTCTTGCTAAAATAAATTAATTCAAATCTTTAAAAACAAACCCACAAAGGTAAAAGAAAATAAAAAAAATAAAAACCACCAAATTGCACACGTTAAAATGGTGAATTTTATGGTATGTAAATGATATCTCAACAGAAGCAAACAAAAATCAATTTTTTTCTATTTGAGGTCAAGGAAACAAGACAAAAAAAAACACAAAAAAACAAAAAACTGTCCCAAGTGAGAAAATTCAGCTTGGTCCACTGCAAAATGTGCCTCCTCTTTGTTTTAGGGGCACGCAAGCTTCATGCCCCAGTCGCAGAGGTGGGGAAGGAACCCACAGACGAACGGCTGGTAGTCAACTCTGCCCTTGGTGGGGAGGCCTGCTGCCGTCCAGTGTCTAGAACAGTGCTTATATATAAGTGGTGCTCAGTGAGTATTTGCTGAATGACTGAGTGACGGGTAAATCTGTCCCCTCTTCCATTAAATCTCACTGGGTCACACTACACAAGCAGTGGGGAGACAGCTGTGGGCTGGGGCTGGCCTCGGATGGTGGTGGGGAGCCAGGTCAGAACTTACTGGTCTTGGGGGTGAGGTAGACGCTGAGGGCTGTGACCCCGTCTTCTGCTGGGTCCCGGTAGAGCTCGCTGACAAGGAGGTCATTGTCCTTCATGCGCAGGGGAAACTTCTGCACATCTGCAGTGGGCACAGAGGATACAGCAGGTTTGTTCAAGGCACCCCAGCCTCTCCCCTCCTCTCGCATTTTCCAGGGCAGGTGCTCAGGCATGTGCTGCTCACCCACATAGTAGATGGAGCCATTGTTGCAGCCCAGGAGGAGGAAGGAGCCTGCTGCATCGTAGCTGGTGATGGGCTGCACTTCCTGGACCTGGGGGCAGGGCAGACTGTGGCCAGGAGTCCCTCCCTGCCTTTGCCTCTGCAGCTCCCAGCACTCCTGCCCTCACCACCCCCGCAAGAGCCCACCCACCGAGAGTTTCTAGGTCTACTTCTCTACTGCCTTGCCTGCTCTAGGCCTGTTTCAATCTGTTTCTCTCCATCTCTAAACATCTCTTGGTCAGTGCATCTATCTCTGGGCTTCTCCTGGATGCTGTATCTCTGACACTTCTCTATTCAGCTCCGTCCATTCTTTGGGTCCCTTCATCTACCACAGGCATTCAGTCCTGGTTCCTCTCTGTCATCTCTTTCCACTTTTCTGTCTCTTGCCCTCTGTCTGTCTCTTTCTCCCTCCTTTCTCTGCTTGTCTGTCTGTCTCTCTCTCAAACACTCACACTTTAGCAGAAGAAAACAACACTGCAGGTGTGCTTTCTGTACATTTTGGACATGGCTGGGGTACATGCAGCAAGAATGACAGACGTTTGCACGTGTCTCTCTAGGTTTCTGTCTCCTACACCATCTCCCCTCACCCCCATCTCCCCTGTTCCCCCATCCAGTGCCTAGAAAATCCTCTCTCCTTTCCAAACCCACCCATCTTTCCTGTGAGCTTGGCAGTCCCTCCTCCAGGAAGGCCTCCCTGATGCTCTTTAGGCCTTTAACACATATGCCCAGGCTCTGGCCCACTGCTGGGCTTGCTGGCTCTGTCCAGGTGGGGTGAGGTGGAAAGAAACCCCGCCCAAGAGGTGTGTGCAGTCTGGACACTGGAGAAAGGGAGAGCCAGCACCCTGACCTGCCAGTGCTTGGTGACGGCATTCCACACGCCAATGCGCCCTGTGTGGCTCGTAGCAATAAGCTGGTTCCCAACGAAGAATAAGGCCTCCACAGGCACCCCCAGATGGAAGACTCCTGTTGAGGGAAAGGAGCAGTCAGCCAGGACCCTACTTCGTGGGGGAGAAGAAGGATGGCAGCAAGAGTTCCGACGCCCAGAGGAATCAGCTGGCCATGGAATCCTCACAGGACAGAGGATTCCATTAGGAATTACAGGGGTTCTCCCGAGAACCGAGATTTGCTAGGGAACAGATTAGTTAACAAGTCAGAGATTTTTAATGAGAACACAGGGTCTAATAGGCTTGGCATTCCACTGGCATGAAGCATTCCAAAAAGGCAAAGACATCTAACAGGGCAGTGAATTCTGACAGAATTGTATGTGGGTGGATTTTTCTACCAGACTAAGGAATTCTAACAGGATACAGAATTCTAAAGTGTTGGAACATCCTAATAACGCAAAGAACTCTTATGGGTTGGAGAACTGTAGAGCAGGGTTATTTTCAAAGGCCATAGAATGCTAATGGGGTAGAAAATTCTAATGGACCACAGACTAGGGTAGAATTCTACAGGACAGAGGCTTCTGGAAAAAGCCTGGTGCCATACCTATCTCAGAGCCACCGCCTTCCGCCTGCAGAGCCCACAGAAGGATCTCGCTGCCTGTGGCCGCTGCCACCATCTTGTCATGCTCACCCAAAGCCCCACCGAGCACCCGGGCTGTGAGTGCCAGTCGCTCGATGGGCCAGTCCAGGCGGGGACTGGAGAACACCAGCTGCCAGCCAGAGGCTTCCTTCAGCCTGGAGGATTGGGGACGTATCAACCCTCACCCCAAGCCCTCCCCATCAACAGGGCTAAAAGCCTCCTGCCACCACCCTCCCCAAGCACCTGTAACAGACAAGAAACTGGGTATAGGCCACAGCGATCCAGTTGTGGTGTCCACACACGAGGCGCACCATCCCTGGTTCCTCCGGTAGCCCTTAGAGGGGAGCACAAAGATCAGCACAGGGGCGCAGGGATTCCACTGGCTGGCCTAGCCTCCCAGGAGACAGGAGCATACCTGATAGGGAGGGAGGGGTCTTCTCATCCAGCATTCGGCCCAGAAGCCCTGCATTGCCCAGGTTGGGGGGCATGGTGTTGCTCCTTCGAACAGGTGCTGGGCGTCCCCCTGTTTGCTGGGGTCCCACCAGGCTGTGCCGGTTCCGCCGCTTCATTGGGAACACTATGGCAGGGAGAGGGGGCAGAGTGACAATAACTGTAATAATTGTAATAGTGGCCACATAGCAAACCCTTAAAATAGCCAGATATTGTGTGGAACACAATCTTTTTATTTTTATTTTTTAATTTTTATTTATTTTTAGACAGAGGCGAAGAGAGAGAGGGAAACATCAACATGTGGTTGCCTCTCATGTGCCCTCCACTGGGGACCTGACCTGCAAACGAGGCATGTGCCCTGACTACGAAATGAACCAACAACTCTGGTCCGTAGGCTGGCACTCAATCCACTAAGCCATACCAGCCAGGACCACAGTTTTTTGTTATGAAAAGAATTTGGGTGGTGTGGGGACACTGCATTAAGTGAAACTGAATCACACAGCAAGTTACTCCCTTTTCAGTTCTTTTTGGCCTATCACAAAGGAAGAATCAGTTTAGAAAGTCATAATATTGATTATCTCTTCAATATTTGCTAATCTTTCCTTTTAAGAAATGGAAGCCTGTCCCCTTGGCAGAAAAGAGCATCTAGCCAGAGTTTAATAACACTGTTATGTTTGGGTCTTATTCTTGTGTTTACGTATTTATGGTAGAAAGGTAGTGATATTAAGCTTCTATTTAAAATGATTAAAAAAAAAAAAAACAAGGCAGAGCTAAGTTAAGAAAACAACAGCATAGCCCTGGCTGCTGTAGCTCAGTGGACTAAGTGTGGGCTTGTGAACCAAAGGGTCGCTGGTTCTATTCCCAGTCAGGGCACATGCCTGGGTTGTGGGCCAGGTCCCCAGTAGGGGGTGCATGAAAGGTGACCACACACTGATGTTTCTCTCCCTTTCTTTCTCTCTCCCTTACCCTCTCTCTAAAAATAAATAAATAAAATATTAAAAAAAAAGAAAACAACAGCATAGGTCTTCATATTTGGCAAACTTCATGAAAGTCATAGATATTGATTGAGGTTAGGGAAACAAAGCCATAAGCTGAATTTTCCCCTCTGTCCCTTCTACCAATCAGCAAAGCTTCATGGATTATAGGCCCCAGTGACCACTGGGGCATATTTTCCATGACCAGTGGGCTGGCTGCACCAAGGCCTCATGGATTATAGTCAATAAGTCTCCTTTAATAGTTCTCCCCTCCATGCAAGGAATCCAGTTCTTCTAAGCTTTCCCACAAGATAATCAAACCTGGACTATGACTCTCATTGCACTCTACAGCGTGCAATAGAGCACAGGTGGCAAACACAAGGCTCGTGGGCTGAATCCGGCCCAGCACCTTGTTTCTACCCAGCAGCAGTGCTGAGCTCTCACTTAATTGATAAGGAGTTACATTTACACAGTCCTAAAATTACATCCAGCCCTTTGAAGGCAACTGCCAAACTGATGTGACCCCCGGTGAAAACAAGTTTGACACCCCTGCAATAGGGCCTCAAGGGGGGCCCTGCCTCATTGGAATGCTGATTCCTATTTCCTTTCCAAGCATCATACCATGCATTTGATATAGAACTACAACTCCATAGTGTCTCAGGGTTCACAGCACAGGCGCTCAAGAGCTGCCAGCCTCATGGGAAATGTAGTCTTTATTCTATCCATCCTCCATTCCATTCCTTAATAGTGCCTACCTGGTGGAGGCAGGTAACCATTGAAGAGAACGTTTCCACAAGAAGAACGATCCAACTCCTCCCGCAGCTGCAGACGACGAACTGAGGCAGAAAGACTTGAAGGATGGGTCTTGGTGGGTACTGAGTTCAATTCTTTCCCCTCTCCCCCATCTCTTTCTCCACAGAATACCACTACTCCCCTGAGACCCAGGACCAAATCCAGGGCTGTCAGCTCTAACCCAACCTTCTTTCAGGAGAGAGGGGGATGGAGGAGCATCACTAGAGAGCTGGTTTTCTATTCATTGAGGATGCTAATGGGGCCCGCACTTACCCAGAGGAGTGAGCCCATAGAACTGGGCTTCGTGAAGGAGGCTGGAACCGTGGACACCCCTGGATAGTGAAATGACCAGGGATCAGGGTCTGGGTGGTGGGAATAGGCATAGACTTCTGAGGAGAAAGTTTTCAAAACTGCAGAGAATCCCGAGGTGGCAAATTTTGATGGGTGATGACATGGCTGCTAAAAATGTGTGTGTTTGTGGGGAATTGTAAGGACACACAATTCAAATATGATCAAGGAGCTTAAGTGAACATTCTGAAGAGAAGAAATTTCTTAGGGCACGAAGACGGTAGGGGACATCCCTTCATCCTCCATGCCAACCTGGGGTCCAACTCTTTGGTGCGCAGAAAGTTGAGGATGGGGGCGAAGACGGTGGGGTCCCTGTCGATGAAGATCTGCGGGGAAGGGGTGCAGAAGATGTATGGCGCAAAGAGAGGGCCTAAGTGGGAGATCTGTCCCTCCTCCTACCCGCTGCCCCATTTCAGGTCTTGCCCTACTCACAGCTCCGGTCTCATCTTTCAGTGTTGAGATGCGTCCGCTCAAAAGACTGCAGGGAAGCGACACGGAGCAGGTGTCACGGGTTGGAGTGTGTACGTGCGGGGTGGGGGCATGAGGTCTCCCCATACTTTCTCCTCTCGCCCCGCCCCTCCCCGTCCCAAACTCGCTCTCCCAAACCACCTGGAGAAGAAGGAGTCTGGTATCCAGGTGAGAGTCTGGCGAGAGGTACTGAATCTGTGCGGAGAAGGTGGGAAGGTGAGCGGACCAGAGGTGATGTAGGGAGGGTGAGGAATACGGCTCCCTACACCAGGGCCAGGTGAATTCCCTACCCTCCACCGCAGCCAGTCCAGCCTCCCGCACCTCCCTCAGGGGGCGGAGCAATCCTTGAGAACAGGATTCCCCGGGAGAAGTGACTTCTCCCACCCCGCTCGCCGCCCCCGAGGGTGGGACCTCAGGAGTCTCCTAAACTCACCTCTTGCCTCCCACGTTCAGATGAATCACCTCTCCGGGAGGGCCCCGTCCCGGGAACCCTTCCGCCGCAGGGGCGGCGGCGGCTGCCATGGCCCGCGGGCTAGCTGGCCGGTCGGTACCCGCTTCCGGGTGTCTCCCCGCCCCCGCCCTCACGGCGTGTTCATTGGGCAAGAAACTCCCAGAGCCGCTGGCGATTGGGCAAAACCCTCATCCTTCGCAATTAAAGTCTCCGCCTCCTTAAGGGGGGCCCGCCTTTCCTGTCCCGGACAGGGCGGACCCGGCGGTTCCTTTGGGGAAGTTTAGTTAGGAGGGATGGTAAAACATTCCTGTATTCCTTTGGGATTCTAAATGCTTCATCCAGGGAACGTGTTTAGACCCTCCTATTAGTCCACACCGAGGGGGACCTTTAAAGGTTCTCTACAGCCACAGTCTTTCCCCGCCCCCATACCCCCAAGCCCAGCCCATGAAACGCGAACAAACCAGTATAGATCGTCAAAGCCAAAGGATTTATTATAGGTACATACAGTGTGCGCCTGCCACACCGCCCCACACCCCCGAGCCCCAGCGACTTCTCCAGGAGGTCACGGGGGCTGTCCACAATCCGGTTCCCCCCACTCTCCTGGAAGGTGCTTCAGCCTGAAGCATGCAGGGGGAGGGCTTCCCCTCGCCCCTCCCCTCACGAAGTGGCATTGACAACATGAGAGGGGGAGGAAAGAGGAAGACTGTTTTGAGCTTTGACGTCCCTCCCATTTAATGCCTTCGCGGATGCGGGGCGGCGGTGTAGGGTGGGAGGAGGAGGTCCACGTTTTGCAAAAATAAACTAAGTCAGGAATTAACCGCATGGCTCTGAGACGGCGGAGTGCGGGGGCTTGGGCCCCTTCACTCCCCCTTCCCAGACAGAGATCAAGGCAGCATTGGAAGTGAGGTAAAGGCGGGGAGGGGCCGTCCCCTCCCCACCCCCTAGCACCCTGGATGGTCCAGGGGACCTCACCAGCGCCCCCATACCCATCCCTAGGGCGGAGAGGAGGGCAGGAATTATCGCCCCTACCACCCCAGCTTCCTGGGGCAGGATCTGGGGATCCAGGCAGGGGGCTTGGCTCAACGGGCCCCTTACCCGCTCCCCCAAGCTCAGTTATTGCATAAAAATAATGGAGCCCCAGCACCTGGGGTGGGGATGGCGAGCGGGAAGGGGCCGAGATATGGCTATAGGGGCGGCAATCCCCCCACCACTTTTGGGGGTGCAAGAGAAGTCCCCTCCTTTCCATTGCCCGTCAAAGCGCTTCCGCAGTGTTGGTGGAACGAGGGGCTCCATCCCTGCGGAAGAAAAAGTGTCTTTGTGCCCACAGTGCGGAGAGGAGAGGCGGGGAGTTGTGTCAGGTCCTGGGGGTGTGAAGTCACTTCCGGCGCCCACTGGCCCTGCGTTCCCCTGTCTCCCGCTTGGGGTTGCCCTCGTCTGTAGACGAGGTAGTGGGTAGTGTCTGTCCCCAGCGGGCGATCTCCGCGTGTTCCGCCACCGAGGCGGCTACAGCCTCCAGCCAGCCGTTCATCTCCTCCTGAAGATAGGAAACAGAGCACAGAGTCGGTATTCGTACGAGAGGAGGCCGAATAATATCGGCAGAAACAGACAGAGAGAGCACTTACTAGGCCCTGTAAGTAGTACTCTACATGTTTCAACTTGTTTAATTCTCACACTAACCCTATGATGAGAAACTATTTTATCTCCATTTTCAAGATAAATAAAGGAGTCATGGAGTGAGTAAAGACCTATTTCATAACCTCTTATGAGAATGAATGAAGTAAAAAGTTACTATTTTAAAAATCTAACCACCTCCATGCCTGCTCCTCCTCCTCTGTCCTTTTCCCAAGGTCCCTAGACCCAAGGTCCCTAGTCCCAAGGTCCACTCACATTCCTGTCTTTCTCACTCACCTCCTCCTCCCCTTGACACAGGACTGCCAAGGTTTAGCCTGTGCTCTCTCACTTGAGTCCCTTGCCCTGGCCACCTCCAGGGTTCACACTCCCACTCTTGCTCTCTCCAATCTACCCTGCACGTGGTAGTCAAAGGGATCTTTCTTACATATCTCAGTAACCCTCCCTTGCTCAATACTCAGCCATGGCCTCCCAGTGACCTTGGGGCAAACCCAACCTCCTCTGGACCATGAGATCCAGCCCCTGCAAACCTCTCCTTGAACTCTCCTCAAGCATAGTTAATGCTTTGCAATTCTGCACCTCTAGTTCTTTGCACTTACTGTTCCATCTGCCTGTATCAACCCCATCAGCCTCCTCCATTTATCTATCTATCTATCTATCTATCTATCTATCTATCTATCTACTTATAGCGAATTTCCCCTCTCTTATCTTCCTAACCTCACCTCACAGGCAGAGGCAAGGAGGTTGGACTTTGTCCTGGGAACTCCAGGCAGGCCTCCTGATCTACCCCTTATCCCCTTACTCACTGATTGCTCCCCCAGCTAGGTTAGGAACTTCTTTTGGGCTTTCTCTGCCTGTGGGCTTTCCCATTACAGCCCTGGTAACTCTAGTTCGTGCTTCCCCCTCACAGCCCCATCACTCTGGGGCAGCAACCAGCCAGTCGGGTGGTCCATGAGGTCCAAATAACGTAGGGAAAGAACCAGATCTTACCTCATCTTTAGCCTGGAGCAAAAACTCGCTGCCATCCTGGGTCCTGTAGGAGGGGGACACAGGACTTGGGGGATCTGGGGTAGGGGCTTGGCCTGTCCTTCCACCAACTGTTTTTCTAAGGGAGTAGAGGATTGCTGGGAGGGGACAGTTGGGGCTTGGATCCCTCCCTCTGGCCCATTGGGAGTCTCACTGAAGCTTGAAGACGTGCTTCTTTTTCTTGTAGTCACTAGCCACCTCGCTGGTGGCCTTGTGCAGGCTGAGCAGTGGCTCCCCACCATGAGTGCCCCCAGATGCCGGGCCTTTGGCGTCCTTGTAGAAGCCCAGCTCCCCCTTGCTGAGTACGCAGTACAGGCTCACCCACGACCTGGAACAATGAGACAGGGCTCAAGGCAGGGCTGCAGCACTCTGCCTGGGTCCTCTTCATCAATATCTTTCATGGGCTGAATCTGTCAGAGGCTTCCTCCCTCAGGCCTTTGCTCTACAGGGGCTATATGCCTTGGGTGTTCCTGAGCTGAGGGCAGGGCCGAAATCTCTCAGTACCCAGTCTTTGCCCGGGCTGGCTCTGCTGGGGTTGCCCTTCCTAATATGCTCTCACACTGAATTGGGAATTCAGTGTGAGAGCATGAAGCTTATTGGGAAGCTTATTGGTCTACTGCATGGAATGAAGAATTCATCTCCTCATTCAGCCAAAGCCCCAAAGAGGGAGGAGGAAGTACCCCTGGTTATTTCTATCTTGGCCTCAGCACACAAAAAAAAGAAAGACTACCTGAGACCCCACAGGCAATCTCAGTCTGTTTTGCCCATTTCATGCCGTGGATCTAGGCTTCACTCTGCTCATTGGACAGCGCTGCTACCCTTTTTGGCTTCACCACTTCCCAGCTTCCGCCTCCCAGCTGGACAAAAAGGGCTGGGCAATCAGGAGTTAGACTCCAAGCGTAAATACACCACCGTTAAGCCCTCTTTTGGATATCGATATGAGATGTCCTCAGCCCTCAGAGTTTGGTCTCCACACCTTCTCAGATTTTCCCCCAATTTAAAACTTCACGTGTGGACCCACCCCATTAATTGGTTGGATGGACCTCTCCCGGCTTTACTTCATGAGACATTGAAATCCTCTAGACTAGACCCCACATCCGCTTTGCTATTAGCTTTAACTAACTCCTGGGTTTGTTTCTATCATATTGGGTCGCAATTTATTCACTTTAGGAATATTTCTTCAGGTCCCGCCCTCACCTAGGCTCCACCCGCTCACCCATTGGCCACACTAGCTTCAAGCCCCACTCCTCCTGCTTATTGCTTGATTACTTAAAACAAGGCCCCGCTCCCTTCAGGTCCCGCCCACACCGCCGCCGGTTGTACGCCCTTCTCACTCCCACCTATTCAATTACTGGACATCCTGAGCTTGGAACGGGCCTTCTAAAGCCGCGCCCACATGCTCACCGATTGGACGACTTGCGGTTAGCGTCGAGCTCACGCTTGCGCAGCAGGAAGCCCTCGTGCTGCACAGTGTGGGTGGGTGGTGGCGGAGGCGCGGGGGCGGAGCCGCCCTGGGCCGGGGCTGAGCGCGAGCGCCGGCTTCCCCCGCCTTCACCGCCTTCGCGGGGCCGCGGCCGTCGTCGGGGCTTGGGCCGGTCCCGCGCCCGCGGCCGGTCCGGCCGAGGTGTCCGTTCGGGAGGCTCAAGCCCGTTGGGCAGGCGGCCGGGGGGTAGCTCTCGAGGCTGAGGCAGCGACGTCTGTGTTGAGGGAGGGGGAAGAGGGGTGCTGTACAAAGTCGGGTGTGGGCCATGGGGGAATTCGTGAGTCTGGGGGTCCCATCTGTCTGCAGGGCCATTCTGTCTTGGGGGCGAGTATGGGAGGACCTGAGGGCCACCAGTAGGCGTGGAATCCCTCTTGATCTTGGGGAGGAGGGGTCGTGAAGGTGGGAAGCTGGCACGTGGCTGCCCCAGCTGTCTGTAGGAGGAATCTGGGCTTTCTTCTCTGTGTGTGGCTGTCTGTAAGGAAATTTGAGATTCTCCCACTGGAATGGAGAAAGAGTCCAGAGCAGATGCGGGAAGACTCTGGAGAGAGGGAGGGAGAGAGGGAGTGTGTGTGTGTGTGTGTGTAGGAGGAGGGAGGAGTCTCTAAGGTCGGTGGCCTCATCTTTCTAAGCGAGAAAATATGGGGAGTCATCTGGAGAACCTCACCATCCCTGGAGAGCCTCTCTGCAGGGTTCATCTGGAGGGGGTTACCCAGGGTTGGACACTGGTGTTTCTGGGATCCAGGTGACTGCACTGCAGAGTTCTCCATTCCCCACCCATCCCTAGGCTCAACTTACCCCAACAGGGAGCCCTGGGCCTGCCTCTTTCTCCTGCAGCTGCTCCACAATGTCAGCCAGGGTGGCTTTCCTGGTGATGGGGGCAGAAAGACCCTATGGAACTGGGGTGCCTCCTCTAAGGGACCAACCTGGCCCTTGCCCACTTCTACAGCTGCCTCTCAGATGTTGGCCTTACCGCAGGTGCTCAGGCCGTGGCTGCTGATTGGAGGATGGAACCTCTCTCCCTTTTGAGTTTTAAGCAACAGGAAGAACAAAATGCAAACTGGTGCCTTCAAGCCTTTGAACACACCGTGGCCTTTTCCCCACCCACCCTTGAGCTTCCAAGTCCACTGGACTTCCCCCATTCCAGCTCTGATCATTCTGGGTCACCACTGTCTGATGACAAGTGTGTTTCCCCTGCTGGACTGTGAGCCCATGAAGGCAGGGCTGCGGCTGGCTCCCTCGGTGCTCTCCACAGCACATGGCACACACATGGGAGGCACTCAGCAAACGTTCATGAAATACGAAATTTTAAAAGGGGTCAAGAAGTCATTGTCACTGAAATGTGTTTGACCCAAATACTTCTTTCTGGATACACAGCTGATTGGATTGATGTGCACAACATACTCCAGCTAACTGTGTCCTTTCAAAGCTTAGAACTGCGCTACTGTCAGAGAGCAGGCAGGTCATCTACCCTCTTTCAGGCTCAGTTTACCTCTCTGCAAAATGGGTACCAGGACTCTCTCCCTTCGTAGATAGTTCGGGGGACCGAAGCCCTCTCCACTCTGCCTGTTGGCTCCAGGACCTCTCTCTTATCTCCCCACCCTCACTCCCTGGACTAATGAGGCCTCACCCTCTGGCCAGCTCTCCTCTGGCGGGTGTCTCCTGTTCACTGGACTCCTGCCGCTCCAACCTCCGTTCACGCCGCTCGCGCCGCCGCTCCATCTGCTCGTAGCGGCCCAGGGTAAGGCTGTGTACCCCCTCGTGCTCCAGTGACTCCTGCCGCTCCGACCTCCGCCTCCGTGCGGCCTCTTCGGGTTGATCTGCTGATTCCTGCCGCTCTGGCCTCCGCCTCCTGGGCAATTCCTCCGCGCGATCAGCAGACTCTTGGCGCTCTGGCCGCGGCCGGACCTGTTCTGCTACCACGGGGGTCCCGGGGGTCTCCACCACGTTCTCTGGTGCGGTTGGTGGGGCCACGGGCTCAACCCTCCCTGGGACCTCCGGCAGCCGGTCGATGCGCGGCTGGAGGCGCTCAGGCTTGAGTTCCTGGCGCACGTACCCCACCCGGGTCCGCACCTCGGCAGACAACGCATCCGAGGCCCGGCGGGCCAGGGGCTCCAAGCCCCTCTCGTAGCCCCCTGGCCGCAGCAGGGGTGCCGCTTTAGCTGCCAGTTCTGTGGGGTCCCCAAAGAACTTGCGCCCCAGCAGAGGAGTGGGCGGCTGCTTGCTCTGTTCTGCCTTGATTTTTTCGATCTGGGGACGGAGGGGCCACGGTCAGGTAGAGGGGCGTGGGGGGTGGGGGGAGGCAACTCTGGGTTGTCTGCCTCACCACCCAGGCTATTAGCTTCATTGGTGAAAAAACAAGCTTGTCCAGGCCTGCACCCATGCTTTGACCTCTGCTAGGAACTTAATTCCTGTTTTCTTCAGCAAACACCTACTGTTCTTTTAAGAATCAGCTAAAGCATCACTTTCTCTAGGTGCCTTTCTGACCTCCATTGCCTCTTTCCTTAATGGCCTCCTCCCAGGACCTGAAGACTCTTGACTACAGTGGTCTCTCCTCATTCTTTAAGTCTCAGATGACACTCTCCCAGGCCAGACCAAGTGCTTCTAGAATCCCACAGCCCCTGTGCTTCCCCACCCCAGCCCGGGGCTGTCACTGTCTGGTGACAGGTCTGTCCACCCCCAACTCCCCGCCCCCCACCCCCAGACTGGGAGCCCAGTGAGGATCTGTCTCAGCCTCACTTGACACAACCCTGAGCACCAAGTCCCAGTGTTTCTGTCTTATATAGATGATGTGGGTGTGGGGGTCAGGGCTGACCGTGGTCAGGCGCCGTAGAGAGCTGAATCTTTCTTCCCAGGCTGCAGCTGCTTTGCGGAAGGCCTCGTGGCGCCGGATAAGTTGCTCCACCTCGTCCACACTGCTGCCCAGCTCCCGGCTCTGCAGGAGTGGCTCTTGCGCTGTCAGCCACGCATCTGCCACCACCGCCTCCTGGGCAAATTGGTGCACCTCCAGCACTGAGGGGAGACATGCAGAGGGTAAAGGTGCTGGGACACCTGTTGGCCCTTCGTGGGGCAGTGGCTGTCTCCTCTGGCCTTCCACACCCCTCCCCCTGCCCCAGTTTCCTCTAGGCCAGCCTGGACCACTCTGAGCTCTGTAGGAATGGGAGGCTGGGGCTACTTCAGAGGACACCAGCTTCTCGAAAAATCTGCTTCAATGGTGAGGCTGCCCCCTTGTCCTCCCCACCAGGCTTTCATGATTGCTGCTGGGGACCCATGAGTGATGTGCAAAATGTGCCTGTGTCACCCACCCTCTGGGCCTTTCTAAACACACTATAGAAGGTCCCCGTGCCCTTGAGCCACGTGTATGGGCCCCACTCACTCTGCTGCAGCCACTCCCAGTGGCGGTCCCACTTGTCCGACACCTCCTCCTTCCTGGTTTCCAGCTTGTCCAGCTGGGCCTGGATCTGAGAGTGGTGGGTGGGCAGGAGAGGAATCAGGGTGGCTCCCACCCCAGTGGACATGGATGGCAGAGGGGCACCCCCTGCACCCCTCCCCACCTCGTCAGCCATGGCACTCTTGTTGAGCAGCAGAGAGCGGCCCAGCTCCTGGCAGGCCGTTAGCTCAGGCGCCCGTGCCTCCAGCTCGGTCTTCAGGCCCTGGTGGTAGTTCATGAGCACCTCCACCGACGACACATCCCTGCAGTGGGCAGTGGTGGGGGTCTGAGCCACAGGCAGCTTCCCTCACCCCTCCCCATACGGACAGCTCTAGAGGAGCCCGAATCTCTGCGGCCACAGTGCCACACCATCTGCAGACTCCCACCCCCTACGAACAAGTTCTGAGAATCCGAGGTTCCCCACTGACGCAGTGATTCCAACTTTTCCCAGGGGACTACAATGTCACACTTTGTGAATCATAGCTAGGATTTCAAGACCCGGTTTTTCAATTTTCTAAAGCTACGCTCCTGAAGATTCCTCTCGCTGGGTGATTCTAACCTTCTAAGCCTGTGCTGTCCGGTATGGTAGCCACTAGTCATTGTGGCAAATGAATACCAGAAATGTGGCTAGTTTGAACTGAGATGTGCTAAAGTATAAAGTACACACCATATTTTAAAGATTTCATATAAAAAAGCATCAAATATTTCAATAATTTTAATATTGATTACATGTTAAAACTGATAATATTTTGGGTATACTAGGTTAAATAAAGTAGATTACAGTCACTGAAGTTAATTTTACTTTCCTCTTTCAACTTTTTGAATGTGGTTACAAGAAAGTCTTAAATTGTATGTGGGGCTCGCATACAGCGGCTTGCACTGTGTGACTCCAGGACAGCACCGCTGTCTGCTGTCACGTGTCCAGAACAAATGTCAGATTTCTGAGTGTTCCACCAGGCAGCAGGTACAGCTTTATAAGACTTAAAATGTCCGAACTCATTTCCAAGGTTTCACATTGTAATGATTCCTTCCTAAGACTAAGATCATTTGGAATGATCTGATTCTCCTCCGGAACCCTCTGCCTCAGTAAGTTCACCCATCACTTATCCAGGACTCCTTCTCCCTCAGCCCCTGAAGCCAACCCATCACTCAAAACTGGACATTTATCATTTGAAAGCATACCTTGTGATATGATAGGACACCTGAGATTCACTGAGAAACAGCTCAGCAAGTGGTAGGGGCGGGGGTGTGCAGATGAACCAAGATGGACCAGATTGTTCAGGCCAGACCCTCACTATACACATGTGGGTTCACCATACCATTGCGGCTACTTCTGTGCACATTTGAAATTTTTCATAATAAAAGGACTGTAAATTCCTAAAACTAGTCACTTCCGTCCATCTCTACAGCCACCACACTGGATCAAACCACCATCATGTCTCACCTGGCTTATCACAGCAGCCTCCTGACTGGTCTACCTGCTTCCATCCTTGCCTTCCACACTCTCTTACAAGGCACCTACAGTGATTTTTCTCAAATGTACATCAGAGCCCATCACCCCCCTGCTCTAGACCCTCCCATGGCTCCTGTCTCACCTGGAGAAAAAGCAAACTCCTCACCACACCCTATTCCCTCTCGGACTGCATTTCCTGCCTCTCCACTCTCCCCCTCACTCCTTCCAGCCAGCCACAGCAAGATCGTCCAGCTCTCCTCGAACACGCCTAACCACAACCTACCTCGGGCCTGTGGGCTTGCTGATCCCTCCACCTGGAAAACCCTTTTCCCCAAACTTCACCCAACTCACCATCACTTCACTGAGGTCTCAAACTTGACATCCTCAGAGAGGCCTTGCCAGCTAGCACCTCGTCCCCTTACCTTGCTTTATTTTTCTTCAGAGCACTTATTACTATCTGAAATAATATTAGACGTTTGTTTACTTATCTGTTTCCTGTCTCCACCCACAGACTAAGCTGCATTGGGGCAGGGGCTTGGTGCACAGTAGGCATTCAATAAATATTTACTGAGGAAATTAACGTAGACTCAAGGCCTCACAGCCACAGAAACAGTGCTATGTGAGTGCAGGCTAAATTCCTCAAGCCTCCCACATGACCTTCCTTATCTGAGGGAGGGTCTCGTCAATGACTGACAGGGCAGAGTGATGGAAGGACCTGGCTCCCAGGCACTGTGGTTCAGGCTTCTGCCGGACACCCGCGTGAACTGTTATGTAACAGCAAGTCAATGTCTAATAGGTTAGGCCCCACATACGGTGCCACACCTCCCTGTCCCTATCCTGGCTGCAACCCATCCCATGCCATGCCACCCCACAGTGGGGACAGTAGTGGGCAAGTGGGAAGGACAGAAGACAAGTGTATGCCCTGTGCTCTGAGCCCCCAATACCAAGCCTGACAAGGGGTCTTAATACACATGAAGCATTTATAACAGTGCCTGGCACACAGAGGTGTCATGCAGGTATTGGCTATTGTGATTCTTATGGGAACAGGACTGCCGACGGGCAGGGGGTAGCTGCCCAGAGGCAGGTAGGAAGCCTGAGGTGGGATGAGGAGCACCTGGGCTTGTCAGCTGCCCCAATCTGCCCAGAGATGCCATCCATCCAGGAGAGCAGGTCCCGGGCCTGGCTGTGGAACCGCAGGGCGTCGGCCGTGGAGCTGACGTGCAGGCGGGCGTCCTCGCAGGCTGCCAGCAGCTCCTTCCAGCCCTGCATCACCTCCTGCTCCCGGCTGGCGATGGCCTCCGCGTGCTCCCCTGCATACACTGTCCGCAGCTGTGCTGCCCCCTCCTGCAGCTGCCGCACCTGAGGGGCACGCCAGGGCCAGGTCAAGCACCAGCCCTCCGTGGGGTCCAGGCTCTGCCCTCTCTTTCGCCCACCTACTGGCTGGGTACAGAGCTTAACACCGCAAGAAGCCCGCACCCTGCTGATCCCACAGTGGGTTTCCCTTCTCCGCTGCCTGCTTCTTCTTTGACTTACCCACATTCTGACTTCCTTTAGAGCTACCACCAGATTTATTTTCGTCCACTCCCTGATTGCTTTTAATTTGAGGCTCCGTGTCTACCAGGTCTGTCGCCCCACTTTTTCAGGCCCACTTCCGTCTCATTTCATACCGATCTGACTTCTCTCAAGAACCCTCTTTCCACCCCGCTGTTTGTGAGGCATGCCGTCCAGTTATTTTTCTTTTTCTTTTTCAGACCACTGCCTATCTACTCTGCCCGGTTCCCTTCAGGACGGCTATCTGATTACTCTCGGGTCTCCCACCCAATCTCCGCTGGTGCTGCTGTGTGAGTTCTGTTGGAGCCACTGCTCACTCTCTGTTGGTTCAGCCTGGGAGTGACTGCCACATTTCTGTCAGCTCCACCACTAAATCTGTCAACCTCTCTGCCTGCTTTCTACCAGTGATCTGTATGGTTTACATAAAATAAGCACCCACTGCATGCCCTCCATCACGCCTGCAACCCACATTCTTCAGCCCAGCCATCCGAGCTCTGTTGGGTCCACAGCTTCATCTCCATCTCTCTTCTCAGCTCCACCTCCCAGTTCCGGTCAGATCCACTGCCTGAATCCCATCAGCTCCAGGACAGTTTCCATGAATTCAGCCCCATCAGAATTTTTTGAGGAAAATCATACGATTTCTATCTGAGACCCCATTGTCTAATTTTTATCTGCCCCAAAGCCAAATCTCTCTCAACCCTCCCACAGTTCCTTTCAGACTGACTACCTGACTTTGGGTAAGATTCACTTTGCAGTTCTCAGGACAACCCCTGTCCAACCTGTGGTGAAAATACTATCTGATTTCTTTCAGCCATACTGCACAACTTTTTTCTGCCTCTGTCTGATTTCTGTGCACCACACAGTCAGTCTACTGTCCACCTGCCCCATCATCTAACTTCTCCCTGTTCCATGGTCTGTTTTCTATCTGTCTCACCATCTAATTTTGACATGCCCTACAGCCTGATTTTTGTCTGCTCTGCTGCCCACACCCCCTAGCCACGCTGCCCAGGTCCTCCCACCTTCCCTCCTGGCCATGGGCACCCCACCTGGGACACGAGGAGCTGTAGGTCATGCTCAAAGGCTCTCAGAGTCCGCTGCATGGAGCTGGCACTGGGTCTCGGCTCAGGCGGAGCAGTCAGGCGGGGCAGCCGCCTCCGCTTCTCTTCAATCTGTCCCTGAAGCTCCCTGGCGTCACTGAAGAACTTATGCAGTTCCCGAGAGGCTGCCAGCAGCTGGGCCCGCGTGCCCATGAGCTCCAGCAGCTCGGCCCAGGCCTCGTTCAGCCCGTCCTTCCACTCGGCCATGGTGGCCGCAGCTGTGTGACCACACTCAATCAGCTCGTCCACCATCTGGTTCACGGCCGCCAGTCGCTCCCGCCCTGCAGTGCTGGTCTCATTGGCAAACTCGGAGAATTTCTCCTGCAGCACCTGCCACCAGGAGGGGGGGCACAACATGAGCAAAGGCCCCTTGGGCCCACCACCTTGTGGCAGGTAGGAGTAGGAATAGTAATAATGACAACCATAGTTTTTAAAAAGCAACCTCTAACTCTTAATGCTGTAGCAATAACAGTAACAACAATAATAAAAAGAATAATGCGATAATAATAACAACTAACGCGTACTGTGTTGGGCATTACTATGTGTGCCGAGTACTTTCAAACGTGCCTGAAATTACAGTTGCTCCCCTTTATCTGGGGTTTCGCTTTCTGCGGTTTTAGTTACCTGCAGTAAACTCTGGTCCAAAAATATTAAATGAAAAACTCCAGAAACAAACAATTCATACATTTTAAATTGTGGGTCATTCTGAGTAGTGTAACCAAATCTCACTCCACCCATTCCGTCCCACCCTGGACATCAATCATCCCTTTGTCCAGTCTCTCCATGATGTGTGGCCACTTAGTAGCTGTCTAGGACGTCAAATCAGCTGTTGCACCATCGCAGTGCCTGTGTTCAAGTAAGCCTCACTTAGCAGTGGCCCCAAAGCTCATGAGGAGTACTGCTGGCAATTTGGAGATGCCACAGAGAAGCCGTACAGTGCTTCCTTAGGGAAAAAGGTATGTACGTATAGGAGTAATAATAGTACATGCAGGGTTTGGTACCATCCATGGTTTCGGGCATCCCCTGGGATTGTGGAACATACCCACTGTGGGTAAGGGGAACTGCTGTATATTAATTCATTTAGCTTACAACAGAGCCATGAGGTAAGTGCTATTATTATCCTCATATTACAGTTGGGGAAACTGAGGCCCAGAGAACCTCAGTAGCGTGTACAGTAGCCACTGGTATTATTGTTATTACTAACCGTGACATGCTCAAAGTCCTGGCCAAGCTCAGGTGAGCCGGCCACCACCTCCTTCTCTGCAATCCAGTGCTCCAGCTCGTCCACCTGGCGGCTGAGCTGGTACAGCCAGTACTGCTGCTCCAGGCTCACCCTGCGCTCCTCGCCCAGCTCTTTGAGTGCCACGTACAAGCGGTCCACCTGAGACTGCCGCCGGCTGATCTGCTCACTGGGTGGGGGTGGGGGGACAGGGAGGGGCAGAGATGGAGCCCCTGAGACTTAAAGGACAGAACTGGGGCCCCCTGACACCCCCTCTCAGGGCATGGCTGTGTCTCCTTTTAACCTGCAGGCAGGGTGGGATCCCGGTGCAGGGCTCGGCTTTCTGCAGTCCTTGGGCTAAGTCGACCCGGGACTTGGATATCAGCACTCAGGGAAAACTCTGCTTCCAGTAGCTTGATAAGCTCACCACCCCTCTCCTGGCAGCCTTTCTATCTGTGGTCCCATGCCCCTCCTTCCCAGTGACTTGGCTGGGGCTTCTGACCCCTGCTAGGGTCCACAGCTAATCAGTCTCACCTCCAGTTCCAATCTCCAGGTTCGAGTGGATGGAGGTCTGGCACTGTGCCCCCTCTCAGATCTCGACCCTGGTTCAGGCTTCCTAGATGTGGCTCCTGCTCCTGACCGCAGGGCGGCCAACACCCACCACCTAGGAAATCTCAGGCCACGCCCACTCACAGCGCTGCAGGCTTTCCGTCCTCCCAGACACAGCTCAGACACTGGTGGGAAGAGGACCCTCCCCTGTCCTGATCTCTTACTTCTCTCCTCAGTCCTAGACATCCCCCTCTACTGCCCCCTATGCTCAAATCCCAGTTCACCTGGCTCTACCCTTTCAACCATCCTTGGGCAGTGCCCCTCCATTCCGGCCCCAAACACTTGCCAAAATACAGCATGTGAAAATGAGGGCTCCAGCACGTGGCAGTGAGGGCCCCTCCCAATCCAATGGCCAATACCGGCCCTGTCCCAGTTTCCAACAGCGAAGCTTCAGATCCTGCAGGACCATTCCTTAAAAACGGGCCCTGCCCCCCTCTCCACCCTGAGTCCCCTCCCCCCTGCCCGCCCACCTGTCCGGGTGCCCCATCTCCAGCAGCGCCCGACACTGGCGCGACAGCTGCGCGATGCTTTCCTCATAGTTCTCCACGCCCTGCTCCAGCTGCAGGTGCTTCTTGAGCAACTGCAGGGTGCTCTGTTCGTCCTGGGGGCACACAGCGCCCGCGATGAGGCAGCAGAGACCCACCCAGAGCTCCAGCTCTTCCAGACCCCTGCACCCCCAGCCCGGGCGCACCTTGCCCTTGTCCTCACTCATCATGAGCACCTCCTGCTCGCCCAGCCATGCTTCCACCTCAGCCATGTCGAAGTAGTACTGCTCCACCTGGAAGGCGGCGTCCAGCACCTGCTGCCGCCGCTCAGCCGCCTCGCGCAGTCCCACCCAGGCGCTCTGCAGCTGCTCCTGGCCGCGGCGCACGGCCTCCGCCTCTGGACTGCGCAGCGCCGCCAGCGCGCCCGCGCGCTCCAGCACCTCCTCCAAGCGCGGCCCGTGCGCCTGGATCTCCCGCCTCAGGCCCTGGGGACGGAAGGTGGGGGTGTGCATGAAGAAGGGTGTTCGGAGGCACGGCAAGACCGCATGGGCCTCAGTGACTGGCACATCTCAAGAGAAAGGGGCAAACACCGGCACATTCGCCCGCCAATGCCAGGTCCCACGTAAGCATTTGTCGTTATTCACTCGATCGCTCACTGGTACCCCGTGTGGCAGGTGGGAAAACAGGCACAGAGAGGCGAAGTACGTCGCCCTGAGAAGGACCAGCTAGTAAGGGGGTGACAGGATTTGAAAACAGGAGGCTGGCTTCAGAGACTCCGAACCAAGATGCCTGGTGACACAAGATCCTCCCTAACGGTTGAAATACAGGCCTGAGACTCAGGCTGTTTAGGGGCAATTGGGATATAAATTATACACAGCAAAGCGCATAAATCTTAGGGGTAACCCCGTGTATCCAGATCAGAATATGGAACACTTCCATCATCACAGAAGTTTCCCTCAGCCAGCTCTGTACTTGCTGAGTACCTTACTTAACCTCTCCTGTGCCTCAGTTTCCTCAACTGGCAAATGAAGATAATGATAATCAACACTTATTGAATACCTACTACCTGCCAGGCACTTTGCTAAGTAAGGGCTTTGCATAATGTAGCCACTCATGTAGCCTTCACTCCAACCCCAGGAGCCGGACATCTCCATTCTCACTTTACAGATGAGGAAACCGAGGCCCAAAGAGGTTGAGGAGCTTGCCAAAGTTACGTGGCTAGTGGCAGCCCGCAGACATCTACCCCGTGGAGGTGTTGTACCACCATGCACTTGGGGTTGTGCCTGGCACACAGTAGGTGCTCAGTCAACACCAGCAGCGACTGGTCTTTTAACAGCCCCTGGATCCGCGCTCCCGCCTCTGGCTGCGCTCCTCTGATTTTAAGCATGAAGTGCACTTGATCGTTTCCCTCAACCGTGAAAGTGATGAGCCAGCTTTGTTTGTCCCCACACTGGCCACAGCCAACAGTAATTTCATCAAGATGGAAAAACAGATTCTGAGAAAAACTCCAGCCTCTTAAAGAGCTCCATACAGGGCAGCTCGGTCACGGACACTTCAGAACAGCTTGTGTGCCCACCTCCCCACCGCCCCTCAGAGCCCCGTTCTCACACCTCTTCTGCTGTAAAAAGGGCTGACTTACCTCATAGGGTTATTGTGGGAATTCAATGAAATAACCAACATGACCCCCCCAGGACAGTACTTGGCACATCATCTTTGACTAATGTATTTTCTAGTATTACTGTTGTTATTCCTCTTTTGTGTGCCTTACTTTGAGCTTTGGCAAGAGAGGTGCTGTGACCAAAAGGTTTCTTGTCTAGGCAGCTGGAGAACCACTGCTCCAGGCTAGGGTATCAGACTCATTTTCACTGGGGGCCACCTCAGCCTCGAGGTTGCTTTCAAAGGGCTGAATGTGATTTTAGGTCTGTATAAATGTAACTGCTCCTTAACTAGGGGCAAGGAGCTCGGTGCTGCCACTGGGTAGAAACAAGGTACTGGGTGGAATAAAACAAGGCAGAGGGCCGGATTCGGCCCGAGGGCCTTGTGTTTGCCACCTGTGATCTAGGCCAACTCTCTACTGTTTAGACATGGAAACTGAGGCACAGAGAGCAGAACAGCGACCCAGCGATTTCAGAGGCTCAAAAGCCCCCATGGTGCTTAGCTTAGGAGTCAGCTCTCTTGCTGACCCTCTCTGTTCTCTCCCTCAGTGGGAGTTTTGAGATTTTATTTGTTTGTTGTTGTTTTTATTTTTCATGACCCAATAGCCATTCACCTTAATTCTAGTCAAGGGACTCTGACTTTCTTTTGGGGAGCCTCCTTGCCTCCCTCTCATGGCAGGTAATTAAGTTGAGGCTGACTCCACCTGCTGTTCCCAGGGTGGGCCCTTAGCTGGGACCAGGCCAATCAGAGCAGTCTAAATTCCTGGCTACCCCGATCAGCTCAGGGGTGGACATGTGACTCAAGTTGAGTCACTAGTTACTCAATAACTATTCAATATTAGTTATTCAATAATCATTATTCAATAATTATCATTCAAGAATAAGTTATTCTTGAAACAATTGCAGATTAGTAAGACTGGCATCATTTTAAAGAGACATATTCTCTTTAGTTTTGCTGGTGGGATGTAAACTTGAAACTGTTGGAGGTCTTTTACTGCCAGGAGAGGAGAGTTGGCCCGAGAACAGATCTAATGCAGAAAAAACAAACAAACAATGGAGCTGAAGCTGAGTGATTTATGGCACCATGGAAGCACCTGAATTCTTCTGTTCCAGCTGTCTTTTCAATGACAAGAGCCACTTAATTCCCCTTTAGGGCTTTAGCCACCTTGAGCCATTTTATTTTCTTTTGAAAAAGATTAAAAACTTATTTTTAGAGAGAGGGGAAGGGAGGAAGAAAGAGAGGGAGAGAAACATCGATGTGAGAGACGAACATTGATTGGCAGCCTCCCCTATGCCCCAACCGGGGAACTGAACCTGCAACCCAGGCATGTGCCCTGACTGGGAATCGAACTGGTGACCTTTCACTTTGCAGGATGACGTCCAACCAACTGAGCCACACAGGTCAGGGCACCTTGCGCCATTTCTATCGCTCAAAAGCAAGTGTATCCTAATCCACTCCTTCGCCCAGAATCTGCTCACCTGGTTCTTTTTGATGTGCTGCTGGACAGCCTGCAAACCACTGCCCCGCTCCATCTGCATGGCCAGTGGCAGCCGCTCCTGGACCCATGCCTGGGGAAGACACAGGGAGCAGGTCAGGGAATGCATCCCAGGATCGCTGCATCCCAACCAAACTGTAAGTCATCTGCACAGCATCCAAGACCCTTCGTTGCCTAAAGGTCTGCTCACATCTTTGGCCTCCTCTCCTAACATGCTCCATCTTGCTCTTTGCACTAGAGCCAGGCTCTTGCTCACCTCTGGCCTTTGCACAGGCAGGTTTTGCTTCCTGGCATTCCTTTCCCACTCCCTCAGCAAGCTCATGTGTACTCTCTCTTCACATCTCAGCTCAGACACCCCTTTCTCCAGGACACCTGCCCTGACTCTGGATCTTGACCAGTTGTCTCCTCTGGGCTCCCACAGCTCCCTGACTTCCCCCATCACAGTCCTAACCACACTGGCTTGTCACATCTGGGGACGAGTCTGTCTTCCCCTTTGGATTCTGAGCCCTCTCTGGGCAGGAATGATGTCTGCTTTGGTCACCCCTGTGACTCCAGCATCATCTAAGCACAGAGCTGGGACCAGAATCATCAAATGAATACGCAAATGAGTGAGTGAATGAGCAAATCAGAACGTGATTGAATGAGGAAAGAATGGAGGAGTGATGAGTGAATAATTGAGTAACAAGTAGATGAATGAGTGAAGGAAGGAAAAAAGAATGAGTCAATAAATAATAAATGATTGAAAATGAGTTAACGAATGCGAAAGAGTGAATGAATGAATAAGTGCATGAGTAAATGAAGAAGTGAAGGACTGAATCACTGAGTCTCTTAGGTCTCTTAGCCAGCTCCACCCTTGAACCCGCCAAGGTCCCATGGCCCCACCCCTGCTCCTAGTCTACATCCCCTCCGCCAGCCAGCCTGCCTCTGCTCTCACTTCCCCGCCCGCCCCAGCCCAACGCTCTGGGCCTCACCAGCTCGTCGTCGAGGTCGTGCGCCACCTGGTGCAGCTCCTTGGAAGCGAGCAGCAGGCGGCGGCGCTCCTGCAACGGCTCGAGCAGGCGCACCAGGCGCTCGCCCACAGCGTTCTGCCGTTCTCCGACCAGCTCCTTGCTCGCGGGCTCCAGTGGCAGCGCTGCCGTCTGCGCCTGCAACTCTCCCACCTCGCGGTACCACTCTTCCACTTGTGACTCCATCGACTGTGGAAAGAGGGACAGGGTCAGTGGGCCTCACCTCTCCTCCCAAACCTGCTGTGGCTCTCCGGTACCTTTATGGTGACAGCAAACCCCTCACCGCGGCCCACCACTTCACTCTCCCCAGTTCAATCGCCTCCAGAAGTGCTGCACCCCTCTCTGATCCTGCAACCCACTAAGCTAGTTCCTGCCTCGAGGTCTTTGCATTTGCTGTTCCCTTTGCTAAGCATGTGCTTCCTTGTTAATTAGATCTCAGCTCAAATATTACTTTCTTAGAGGAGGCTTACTTGACCCTTTGGACTAAAGCAGTCCATTAATTTTTTAGTTCTCAGAAAAACCTTTCACGGTTGGTGGTATCTCTGTTGTACAGAGGAGGAATCTGAGGCCCAGAGAAGTTAGGTCATTTGTCCAAAGGTACAACCTTTCCAAATAGCAAAAATAAACTCAGAGCTCTAGTGATTTCAATGGTTGATATGATACAGGCACAAAGTGCAAAAGCAGACCCACATACACAGGGGAATTTACATATTTTACAGGTGCCATCTCAAATCTCCAAGGAAAAGGTGGGTTATTCAACAAATGGTCATGGGCCAACTGACTAGCCAATTTAGCTGGATCTCTTCCTCACTGTTTATGCTGAGAGCAATTCCAGATGGATTAAATGGAATAAGTAAGTCCATAAGGTACTAGAAGAAAACCTGGGTAAGTGCTTTCATAATCCTGAGATGGAGAAAATCTTTCCAGGCATAAAAATCATAAAGGGAAAGATTTACAAATTTGGCCACGTAAAATACTTTCACATTAACCAAAGTTTTTAGATGTAGTTAAAGGCAAATGGCAATCTGGAAAAATATTTAATACATATTAGATCAAGGAATTAGTTCCTTTAACAATCACAGAATGTCATTAACAAGGGAACACTGCCCAAACGGGCGTCGTACGTGCACAGGCAACCCACAGAAGAAAAACGAGCCCATTAAAAGATGCCCAGTTTCACTAATAAGCGGGAAAATACAAATTAAATAAGGTAACCTTTCCCTGGCTGATGTGGCTCAGTTTGTTGGAGTGTTGTCCCATAACCGAGAGGTTGCGGGTTCGATTCCTGGTCAGGGCACATGCCTAGGTTGTGGGTTTGATCCCTGGCTGGGGTGCTTACTGGAGGCAACCGAATGATACTTCCCTCTCACATCAATCTTTTTCTCTCTCTCTCTCTTCCTTTCTCTCTAAAAGCAATGAAAAAATTTCCTCAGATGAGGATAAAAAATAAATCAAGAAGGTATCCTTTTCTATTTATCAGATTGGCAAAAACATAAAAGATGATTAATATCTAGTGTTGGCAAAGATGCAGGGAGATGGACACATGCAGCCACTGTCGGCAGTGGTGTAAATGAGCAGAGCTTTTTTGGAAGGCAATTTGGCAGGTCCCGTCAAAATGCTTTGACCCAACACTTCTAGGAATACATCTAAAGCAACACTGGCACATATACACAGAGGTGTTTCCCCCAAGATAGTCATCATAGCAGAGATGCCTGTGTGAGGATCTCATGGTCGCGGAATTTACAATGGGAAAAAATTGAAAACAACCTCAATCCCCATTAGGCGCAAAATGGCTAAACAAATCCCTAACAGAATTGAAAATAGCCAAGACTTACTGTCAAGAAGAAAAGCAATTTTGAACATACATATTGGTATGTATTTGTAGTGGATTGCAGACGCATAAAACTTCCCTGGAATAGACAAGAAACTAATAACAGTTGGCACCAATCCGGGGCCTGGGAGGGAACACAGTGAATGGGGACAGACATGAAGGAGAGGCACCTCACATAGGATTTTTATGTGGTTTTTGAGGTCTGAAGCATGAAATTGACTCATTCAAAAATATAAATTAAACATGAAAAACAAATAAAATAAAAACATTAAAAACCCACATAGGTACATTTGTAAATGTGTAGAAAGACACCTAGGAGGGTGTGCACCAGATAACAACTGAAGTTGTCTTTGGGGTGTGAGACTGGGGAGTGGGCTGAAGGGAGGCCTTGTTTTACTGAAGACTTCTAGGTTAGTAAGATCTTTTACTCAAAGAATGTATTTACGTAGTGCTCGTGTGATTCTAAACAGATGCCGGGGAAGCTAGAAAAGAAAACAAAATAACAATGAAATTAAGTGGTAACAGATTAGGGCAAAAGACTGCAAGCCAGAACTCAAAACTTAAGAACCAAGTCAAGACTTCTGTTCAAGGTTCTTTAGTGCAGAGCTGTGGTTTTCCCCGGTTGACATCTGTCCCTTCCATTCCAGTGCTTCAAATCCCTCTCAAGGCCTGAGCTTCTTGAGTAACTAATAAAACCTAAAGGGCCAGGGGGGCCACATGACCCAAGCTTGGCCAGCTAGGACACTAAAGTCGCCCTGACCACAGGGATTGGGTCAGGGATGGTCATGTGACCTAAGCTAGGTCAATGAAAATGCTTCTGGCTACCTGAGGAGCTTATGAAATCCAGCGGTCCAAGAATGGCCGTGTAACTCCGGCCTTCCCAGGAGAACGCTGAATCGCTGTGGCTACAAGGAGTGGGTAAAGGTGGCATGTGACCTAAAACCAGCCAACGTAAACTCCACTTTTGCTGGAGAAGTGTGAAAAGGGATGCTCTCTCTCCCACGAGGTGCCTGAGCTGACAGAATGCAGACCTGGGGACCTGGGAGCCATCTTGCCAGTGTGAGGGAACAGGCTCCCATCGTGGAGGCCACGCAGAGGGAAGCAGGGTGCAGACACGGAAACAGACTCCGGAGGACAGCCATAATTTGAGCAACTGATCCAGCTGTGCTGGAAGCTGCACACCCCCTGGATCTTTCAACTCCCTGGGCCAACAATGTCCCTTTTTAGCTTAAGCCAACATGGGTTTAAGCCCTGTGAACCTCCCCCCAAGGAGTCTCAGCTGATACAGTTCATATTCTGTAGGAGCCATAAAAATGGGTAAAAATCTAACTATAACAAGTCAAAAACCACCAAGATGGAAATTTTTAAAAGGCTCTATCATAAGCTACAGAAATCGAAACAAAATGAAATAGTCACCACAAACCTATTTTTACTAAGAAAATGAAAGTGCATTAGAATTCAGGAAATTATTAAATATAAGCTGAAATGTTAAGGTTATAAGTTCCAGTTCCCATTAAATGAAAATCCCTCCACAAAGCGAGTGGCCATTCAACCAGAGACAGAATAGTTCCAGACGCTGACACCTCCTTGCTTCCACAAAAATGCCATGGATTTCGACCACTCGTTCAATGTATATCCTTTCCTGCAAACATGGGCGAGGCACGCAGAAGCACACTGGCCATTAGACAACAAGAGGATGTTCAGCCTTCTTTAATGTTGAAGAACATGCAACTCTAACCACAAGACAGTATCTGTCACTTCCCAGGTGAACAGAGGTGAAAGAGTTTGACAACACCCAACGACAGGGCCCACAGGAAGATGGATGCTTTCAGTCATGTCGCAGGTGTTTCCACGGCAATGTGGAAGGAGGATATTTGTCAATAGCTACCTTTCATGCATATACCTTTTGTCCCAAAAGGGTCAGTTTGAGGGCCATTTTCTACGGAAACACTTGCATATGGGCTCAGATACGCAGAGACAGAGATGTCTGTGGCAGCGCTGCTTATGCGAGCTGGTTAAATAGCCGAAAGATCTCTCAAGAGAAGGCTGGTAAAAAACTGGTCGGCCAACCAGCCCATGGAATACCACACAACACTTTAAAAGGACAGGGTATATCCACAGATTTTGCAACAGGAAAGGATGCTGAGGGCATTCGGTCAAGCAAAAAGGCAAGTTTCGGTATGTGTGTGAGTGCGAGCACAGAATATTTCTAGGAAGATAAAGAAGAAACGGTGGAGAGTGGTTACATCCCTGGAAGGTGATGCTGTGTGTGGGGAGGGGAAGGAAGACTTTTTCCTGTTTCCTTTTCCCCCTTCTCTTTGAAGTTCCTACCATAACAGCAAAGAAAGGTGGCACATCCTGATGCTTGCTCCACGGCAGGCACTGCCCTAAGAGCTTGCTGAGAATAACTCATCTAATCCCCACAACAGCGACTGAGGTCAGCGAGGAAGCAGGCGTCTGCTCTGCGCACTCGGCCAGATCCCAGCGCCTGGCCGGGGGCCTGCACGGGGCAGGTCTCCGAAAGTGTGTTGGCTTCGTTGGACTAGGCTCCCCGCTGTTCTGTTTCCCTTAGCTGGGCAGTAGTAAAGGCTAGCATTTAAAATTTTAAACTAGCTTCAAACATTAAAGTCAGCCATGAAGTACGGATAAACCCCACAGCATTGATGGCTTTTGAAAACATTGTTGGGTGAAAGAAGCCAGACACGAATGACCACGTATTTATGATTCCACTTATGTGAAGTGTCCAAAACAGACCCAGGTGGAGAGACAGAAGTGGACTGGCAGACACAGCTGAAGGGGGCAGGATTTCTTTGGGGATGACTAAAACACTCCGGAATTAGACAGTGATGAGAGCTGCTCGATGGTGTAAATACACTAAAGACCATTGAATTGTTCACTTCAAAAGTGTATACTTTATGGTATGGAATTAAATGTCAATTTTCTAAAAGAAAAAATTGTTAAACACTAAAGTTTAGAAAGAAAGAAGAGAAGAGAAAAAGAAAACCCAGAGCAGCCTACTTCCAAAAAATGCCTCAGGTGCTGGCCACAGGGTCAGCCAGCCCTGACTCCAGGCCACCCAGATTCCTACTCAGACCCACCTTGCTGCCTTCCCAAGTACCAGAGAGGGAAACTGAGGCTCACAGTGGGGCAGTCCCTGGTCCAGAGTAAAAACCGCCAGAGCCAAAATTTGAACCCAGGACCACGTGACCACAAAATCCTAGTGGCTCTCGGTCACTCTGATTCTTTGTAACTGGGACATGGGGGCTCAGAAAGGTGGGGTCACTCGCTCTTGGTCACACGGTAGTGGAAGGGATTGTGGAGCTCCAGAATCTGGCCTCTTTCACTTGGCCATGCTGAGCTAGATGAAGAAATGTGGCACAAAAATTGAAAAAAGGGGAGGAGGGTGTTCCCTTGGCCAGAGGAAGAGACTTGCTGAGTGTGGGGGTGGTGAAGAGTTCCCAGGGACTCAGCCCAAGCTGCAAAGCCTCCAGTGCATTTCCCCCTGGCCGATCCCCCTCAGATGGCAAGAGACCACTGCCCCCCACCTCCCCAAGCAGGAGCCTGGGCTGAGCCAGACCAGCTGGCCAGGCCCCTGAGGACTGGGAAAGTGGGGGCTTGGGAGTCCACCATCTGGCCCCTCAGCCAGAAGGACATTCGGGCAGGAGGTGCTGAGAGAGGACTCTGCGTGCGTCACATGGCCCCAACCTGGGAGGTGGAGTCCCAGGAAGCCAGGTGCAGCGGCTGGGGTAGGGACATGGGGAGGACAAGAGGCAGGCACAGAGCTAAGAGAGATCAAGGGAGAGAGGCTGAGATAGGAGAGACAGAAACAAAAAGAAACAGACACAGAAGAACTGGGGGAGCAGGACTGAGCGGCAGAGGGGAGACAGATCACTCACACATCCACCACCCTCCAGCCAGAAGCAGTACCTCCCCTAGCTCAGCCTGGCCTCACAGCCAGCCTGAGGGGTGGGGCAGCCAGGTGTGTGCCAGCTGGACCACCCCCTGCTTCCTGCATATGCCCAGTGTCTGGGCTCTCCAGAGGGCTCCAGGGGACAGGGGGCCTCGGGAGGCCTCTCCCCTCCCCAGAGGCAACTCTTGAGGCCCAGCTGGGCTCCATCTGGGTCAGTGGCCACTGAGACACTCCCTGCCTTGGGCTCAGGCTCCCTCTGCTGGAGAAAAGCCTGGGGCCCTCTGCTGGGGCCTGCCACCAACGCCCATGGCTCTGTGATCTGGAGTGCCAGTCCCCCACACCACATTCCCCTCCCCACTCCATCGTGGTCTCTCCCTTAAACAATGGAGATCCCCACCTCGTGATCTCCAGGGCTGGGCGGGGCTAAAGTCCCCCATGGGTAGGGAAGAGGGGTCTCTGTCTGTACTCTGGCTAGAGCAGGGAGCACCAAATCCTCCCTCTGAAATCTGAATAGCCAGAGAGACAAGGATGCCCAAGCTCACCAGTTCCCTGAAAAAAAAAATGCAAATGCAAACACCGCAGTGAGATATGCTTCCAGTCCATGAGAATAGAACAAATCTAAAACGTCTGTGCCCTGGCTGGTGTGGCTCAGTGGACTGAGGGCTGGCCTGCAAACCATTCCGTTTCCAGGCAGGGCACATGTCTGGGTTGCAGGCCAAGTCCCCAGTAGGGGGCATGTGAGAGGCAACCACACACTGATGTTTCTCTCCCTCTTTCTCCTTCCCTTCCCCTCTCTCTAAAAATAAATAAATAATCTTAAAAAAATAAAGAAACAAATAAAAAGTCTGACAACACCAGGTACTGGCAGGCTGGAAGGAAGCAGAAATTTCTAATTAGCATCAGGACTTGAGCAAGGAATTTGGGAAGATCAAGTGAACAGAAGATAGTTTTAACTTTGGGCACTATATTAATGTTCCATATCATTACCTCCCAAAATACACTTTAAACAAGCTATGTGGATGGAAAAAATGCCAACACGGTATACAAATGGAAACAAGTGAAACCACTCTTACACATAATAACATAACCACAGTGAAGGTGAAGAAATAAATAACACAAATAACTTCTGAACACAGTATAATGGTGTCTCCTCTAGCTGAAGACAATTAAAATGGAAAAACCTGTAAACAAATATTGAACCCTAGATTTGGTGGGTCAGCAATTTTGAAGCCACTGTATGCACTATGTCTTATAATCTTCACATTGTCCACATGAGGCCTTGAATGGCCACTGGTGGCTGTGTGAACGCGGGCAAGCCACGGACAGCCCCTCCCTGATAAGGCCTCAGGGAGAAAGGGGTAGCCATGCCTAGAATAGAGTGTGCATCGGTGGTTCTCAAAGTGTTGTCTGGGAAGTACTGGGGACTCCTAGATCCTCTCAACACCTCTGAAAGGTTACAACTTGTTTTATAAAAATACCACGGTTTGCCCTGACTGGGTTGCCTAGTTGGTTGGAGCATCATCCTGTGCACAAAAAGAATGCAGGTTCGATCCCTAGTCAGGGGACATACCTGGGTTCCTGGTTCAATCCCCAGTTGGGGCAAGTATACGAGCCAACCAAATGATGTTTCTCATGTTGATGCTTCTCCCTCTCTCTCTCCCACCCCCGCCCTCAAGCCAGTGAATGTATCCTCAGGTAAGGATTAAAAACACACTAAAGCATAATTTGTCTTCCACACTCTCATTCTGTCCCAAGTGTACAGTGGGTTTTGCAGGGACCACATGACCTGAGTGAGCTTCTACAGCAGAATGAATACAGAAGCACAGGTGAGAATCCAGCAATTCTATTATTCCAGACACAAAAGAGAGTTGTAACATTGCAAACAATACCAGTCTTCTGACTACATTTTTTTTACCTTGGAAAATATAGTTATTCCACATAAAAGAATGTTTTGGGGTTAATAAGTGATAGGTTTATTATTGCTGTTCTTAAATGAATCAGTAATTTAAATATTTCTTTTAATTTTTAATATAGGAAATACCAAATAAGTATACTCCACACAAACAAAAGCTCTTTGGGGACCTCAGCATCTTGTGAGAGGTAGAGAGGTCCAGGAGACCAAGGCATTTGAGACCCATCGGTGCATATACAGTGATGACACCACTGGAATCACATTCAGATGTTTGTCTCTCTGTTCCTTTGCCTGCCTCCCCCACCAGAACGTGAGTCCCATGGGGGCAGTGATTTCTGTAAGTGTCGCCCACAGCTGTATCCCAGCACCTAGAAAAGCGCCTAGCTTATAGTAGGTGCTCAGTAAAGACCTGCTGCATAGATAAAAGGAATGCATGCTAATTAGTATCATTACGCTTTTATTGTGAGTCAACTGTTTTCCTGCCAGACCCTATCCCAAGCACTTCAGAAGCATAACCATGCACAAGATGGGCCACAAGGAGTGTGAAAAATAGGGACCTGGGTTTGAATTCAGCCTTTGCTACTTGCTGCCCTGGGCCAGCAAGTTCACCTCCTAGAGCCTCAGTTTGTCGTCGGTTACGGTCAGGCATTGTTCCTGGCACGCAAAGGCAGGTGCTGCAGCACCTTGGGAGGTAAGATGCAACAGCTACATTTGCACCTCCCACCACTTACATCACGTGGTCGGATCCTGAGTGTCCACCAGCTGCTCTGTCATAGGCTCTGAGAGGCTCTAAGGGCCTCTCGTTTGGTAAGGGAGACACTGGCTAGCTGTGTGTCCCTGGGCCAGGTGCCCACTGATAAAATGGGGGATAGCTAATAATTACGCCAATCTCTTACGGTTGGTGGGAGGTGTCAGTGAGGGCCGGCACAGAGACTGGTAGAGGAAGCACTACATGAATGTCATTACTATTCTGTTCAAAGCCATTGTCCTCCCTCTGGGCCTTGGTTTCTCTCCAGGAAGCCAGTGTCAGGGTCCTGTGAACCCCCCCAGTGTACTAGTGATTCACCCACTGCTTCTGGACTCTAAAACCTTCTCTCTCCCTTGTACCCCCTACCCTAGGGGTGGCGGCTGCTTCCAACACTTACTACTAGCTGGATTGCCCTGGTATTCCCTTTCTGTTTCCAGGCCTTTTAACACATTTGGAATAAATCCCCCCCCCGTGCGAAATACCTCGAGCGAAGTCTGATCCCAACTCAAGCTCCACTGTGGGATAGAAAGCCCCCATCTGGGCCAGCCAGGCCATACCTGCAGCTTCTTGAGCTGGCTGTTGACAGTAGCCAGGTCCCCACCAGGGTCCACGTCTTGCAGCTGGCTTTCCATGTGAAGGAGCTTCTTGTCCAGCTCAGCGAAGCTCTGTACCAGCTGGTCGGCCTTGCTGGCCTCAAAGAGCTGCCGGGCCTTGGCCTGGGTGGTGCTCTCCAGCTCGGCCCAGCACTGCCGGATCTCACCCAGCTTCTTCCGCACCGAGGCCGCCAGCTCCGGCTTCTCCTGCATCAGTTGCTGGCCCTCCTGCCCCAAAGAGTGTGAGTCAGGAAGTGAGGGGGAGGGGTGCATGGTGGGGAGGGACAGAAAAATATGGGGGCAACAGGACAGAGGGAGAGATGTGGGGAGAGAGCATGGCAAGGAGTTGGGGACAGACAGAGACAGAAACATGAGCGGTGGATGCAGAGATAGGTACAGAGATGGAAGGAACCAAGAAGTGGGAAGAGAGACGAGGAAAGAGACAGGTAGACAGGCAGGCAGACAGAAGTGTAGGAAGGAGGCAGAGAGACACAGTGACATGGGAAGGAGACATGGAGAGACAGAGTCATAGAGTGACAGACACAGAGACATTCACATGAGTTCAGGAACATGGGAAGAGAACCATAAAAACAATAAGGGGGAGAGAGAGACAGAGATGGGGGGGGAGAGAATGAACTGCCATTAAAGTCAATGGGAGTGGCTTTGCCATGTGCCACCACTTGTGGGGTATCTGTGGCCATTTAAGGTTGAAAGCCCACCTGGGTGTCTCCGTTTGAGTCAGAAGAGTGGGGGTATCCAGGGCTGCAGGTCTAGGGGTTCAGCCAGAGTAGGGGGCAGTTTTGGGGGTTGTGACTTGGGTCCCTCCAAGACTGAAGTCAAACTCCAATTAATGTTGGCCTAGAGCGTATTAAAAATAACAATGCCAGAGCAATCACAGCTCCAAGGTGCCGGGCCTTGGGTTAAGCACTGTATGTGCAGAAGAGCCCAGGGAGGTAGCTACATTCATTATTTCCTTAATTTTAAAGCAGTGCCAAATGAGGCTCAAAGAGGTTAACACCATTCCCCAAGGTCCCCCACACAGTTGGCCACAAGCTCAGACACAATTAGGACCCGAGGTTGTAGCAACACAAAGTTCCTAGGAAGCTGGGGAAGCTGGGCTGCCCCAGGCTGTCTACTCCATGCTCCACCTTAAATGCTCCAAATGGTGTGGAAGGAAGCAGCCTGCTGGGCAGGTTACAGGAAGGGGTGAAATATGTATTTAACAGCTAGGTGTGGGCACCATTCAGAGAGAAGCTGGCCATTTTACAAACAGGCAATCGAGGCTCAGAGGTTACATGGACTGCACAAGGCTACGTAGCCAGATGCAGACGTGGAAATGATCTGAACCAGTCCTGAGGCGTGACAGCAGCAGGCTGGCAGTGAGAAGTGGGTTCTCTGGAGGCCTCTGGCACCTGAAGAGCCTTCTGCTTCCTCACCCTTTCGATCTTCTCCAGCCACTCTTTATTCTGAGCCAGCTCTGCCATGAATGCCTGGTGCCGGAGCCATCTCTTATGCAGCTTGTGGCCGTCTTCCCGTGTGCCATCTCGCGCCATCAGCATCTTCTCATGGATCCAGCCATCCAGCTGTGCAGGACAGGAGGAGGGGCTCAGCCGGTTCCCCCAACCCAGCACAGCCCTACCCCTGTCCCCTCCAGGGTGTTCCAGGTTCAGGGCCAGGGCTGCTAGGTTTGGGGCAGGGGAGGAAGGGATGAAAAACCTTTGCAAATGAGGCCTTTCTGTGGGGGGTGGGCAGCAAGGGGAAGCTCAAATTCCTTCCTAGGGAGTGGAGGTTGGATGGAAGGGTCCCCAGAATGCCCCAATAGCAACACGCAGATCCTTCTATTCAGTCTCAGCCACCTCCAATAAGGACCAATGCAAGATCCCCCACTCACTCCCCAGGGTATCAAGTGAAGCCCCCATACCTAGCCCCAACCCCCAATATGGGCAGATGAACCCCTAAACAATTTTCAAATTGGTGCCAAGTCTAGTTCTCCCCAAACCAGCCCTCCAATCTGGGGTAGGCCCACAACCCAGATCTAGCCTCCCTAATGAGCCCACAGGACTCCCCAAATTTAGCTAGAGGATCCAGCTCAAGACCAATCTCCCCAAACCATGACCACTTCTAGTCCCCTACCAAAACCAACCCCCCAAATGCAAGCCACAGGGCTGCTTTCTAGCTCCCCAAATGAAGGTACCCCAAAAGCTAAGCCCAGACTTCTTCTCAGCCAGCTCCCTCCCAAACTAAAGCCAGTTCTAGTCCCCTCCATTCACCAACAAAATGCAAACGCTAAGTGGGCCCCTCTCACTACCCTGGGCAAGACTAATCACAGGGCTTTCTGGGTTCCCCAAGTAAGACTTGTTCCCCAGCCCCAACTTCTCCACTCAGGACCAAACCTGGCACCTGAGACAGTTGCTCCTCCCCTTCCCTCCCCACCCCTCAGTCACAAGATCATCCTCCTCCCTCTTGGAAAAAAAAAAAAAATGGACTCTAGCTCAGCGTCCCGGGAGGCAAATGCAGTCATAGCCAAGGACAAATCCCCAGCTGGCCAAACCCTGCTCCGTGTCCCCCATCATGTGTTCCCCGGGGGTTCAGGATAGCTTCACACACACACTCTCTAGAGCCACGTCACATGCTGAAACCCCCGACTCAGTTCACAGGTTCCCCCACACGGGAAAGAGTTCGCCAATGGCAACCAAAGCTCGCAGTGAAGGCAAAGCCCTTAAAATAGTTGGTACTCCGTCATCAAGGTAAAGTGCCCCAAAAGTAATTGACCCCCCACAAGGACAAAGTCAGAGTCCCCAACAATCAGGGGAAAGACCTCCAAATCAGAGCTTCTCAAAGGCAGAGCAAGTCCAAGACCCTCATCACCTAAGGCAGACCCCTGCAAAAGTGATTCACCCAATCATCTAAGGCTAATACAGATCCCACAAGAACCAAGGAGGAAACCCCCCAAAAGGTCGAAAGTCTTCCAATCCCAGGTCAAATCTCCCATTGCCTATTACCCAAAGGAGAGCCCCTTAGAGAGGTTAAGACTTTCTTAACCCCCAGGACAAATACCCACTACCCCAGGAGTAGCCTTAAAAGTCCCCCCTTTTTCCGTCCCTTGGGACCCCGTCCCTCAGTCCCGCCCGCAGCAGCACCGCGGACAGCTCCTGGCGTCCCTGCAATTCCGCAGGGCTAGGGTCCTGGCATCCCGCCGACCGGCCCCTGAGCCCCTCCCTCCCGCAGCCGAGGGCGAGCGCGCGCCCAAGCCCCCTCCCCCGCCCGCCTCCGCGGGAGCGCGCGTCAGCCCCCTCCCCCCACCTTGGGCGCCCCCGAGACCTGAAGTGGCGGCAGCGTTGGCGGGGCGTCCCTGCGGCGGGCGAGCGGGCGGGCTCTCGCCACTCCACTGCAACGGCGGCAGCAGCGGTGGCGACAGCTGAGGCTCCGACGGGCGCGCGCCTCCGCCCCCGCGCCGTGGCACCGCGCCCGCCCGCGCGCGCGCCCCCTGCCTGCCTCCTTGCCAGGCCCCAGTTGGGGCGTGGGGGTGGGGGTTCTGCGCCATCTCAGAGGTTTGCTACTTGGTCCATAACAGTCTGACGACCAGAGAGGGAAGGGGTTCCTGGACCAAGTCCAATGGCGGGAGCGCTGGGCGGGGTGGGGGGGCATGTGTAGCCTGGGCTACCTATGTGAAAGGTGGGGAGTATGGGGTGGGGTTGGGATGTGCTCCTGAACCATTTCTAATGGGAAGAGGCTCATTCTCCTGGATACCTCAGCCACAGGGGTAGGGGGTATGGGAACGGGGAAGGGGGCTGGAACATTAATCTCCAGTGGGAAAAATGGGGACAGGCAGTTCCAGGATCCATTTCTAGTGGGCTTCTCCAGTCCCACACCCATCTCTAATAGGTTTCAGATATGTGGGGCTTTGTGGGTATGGCAGCCCTTGTCCTTTCAAATGTGAACGAAAGCCTCTCATGGGGGGTTACCATGGAAGGAGTCAAACCATCTTTAATGGGGGGGACCAGGGCCTAGTTCCTGAACCATGCTTGATTGGGGGAGACGTAGGTCCTGGATCATCATGCGGGGAGTAGGGTAGATTAGTGAGGCCGGGCCCATCTCTGTGGGGGGTTAGGGGTATTCCTGGGCCGTCTCTAATAGGCTATTTCTTATGTGGCTAGAATCCAGAATAGTTTCTATGGAATGCAGGGGAAGGAGGGGGAAGAAGCATGACTCCTGAACCTTTTCTGAATGGGGAAGGGATCTGATTTGGGGCGATCCTTCCAGGTGTATACATCATCTCTAAAGGGGCAGAGCTTGATTCCTGGACACTTTCAAAGGGGCGAAGGCTTGCTTCTCTGGACCATCTGTGACCGAGGTTGCGCTCTGGGCTACTAGTCCTCACGCCCCGCCCCGCCCCGAAACCTCTCCGGTCTCCTGCTCCTCTTCCCAGCAGGGCACTTCTCGCAAATCACCAGAGGAAAGGAGACCAGCGCGCGCCCCCGCGGGACCTGTAGGCGCGGTCCCGCGCCGTTGCCAGGGGCGACCGGAACCGGTCCCACTGTCCCCGGAGCCCGCGTAGGCGGGGGGGGACGTGCAGAGCATGCGCACTGGGGCCGGTTCCGCGCGCCTCCTGGCGGCGTGGAATGAACATCGCTCCGCGACCCACTTAGAGGGGTGTCCCCACCCCCACGGCCCCTGTGCCCTGGAGCCCTTCCCTCCCTAGGAAAGGAGTCAGTGTGCCTAGCACAGCTGGAATTCCTACCTCGTGACAGTCTCTGAGGAAGTGCTGCAGCTCAAGTTGGTCGTGTAGCTTCTCCATCCACTGCTGGGCCCGAAGTTGGTTTTCTTGGCTCCTGGGGGTGGCAAGATAGGGGCTGGAGGAAGCCCGAGTGGAGGTGCTGGCGGTAGTTCTGTGAGGGAGGGCATCAGGCTTGGCAGGGCTAGAAACCCAGTGCACATGCAAGGCCGAGGAGGAGGAGAGAGCAAGGTGGAAATAAAGGGAAAAGCAAAGAAACATCAGTGGGGCAGAGCCAGGTACAGAGGTGGAGAAATGCACAGACAGAGACACACATCTGGGAAGAAAGATACAGAGTGATGCCCAGAGAGAGGTAACTGAACTTAGAGATACCTAGAGAGAGATCAAGAGAGAGATATAGACAGAGAGAGAGAGAGAGAGAGAGAGAGAGAGAGAGAATGAGAGAGAATAAGATTATACAGGCCAAGAGAGAGACAGAGACACACACAGACACAAGGCCAGAGACAAAGATATAAGCAGAAACCTCAAGAGGGAGTGGTTGATAGAGACCTAGAGAGAGACACACAAAGAGAACGAGATGTAGGGAGGGAGAAAATAGGGAAAGAGAAGGAAAGGAATGAAGTAGGAATAGTGCCAGAGACAGAAAGATAGAGCGGTAGTGGGTGGAGAGAGAGAGAGGGAGAGAGGAGGCAGAGGGAGAGGAACTGGGGAAGTGACAGAAGAGTCAGGGCAGGGACAGCCCAGAGAGGGTCAGGCAGAGAAGGGGCATGATGCCAGTAAAAGACACAGCCAGCTAGACAGAAGGGTGCAATGGAGCTGGAAAAAGGGAAGAGAGCAGGGTGTGGGGAGAGAAGGGGCTGGAGCCGAAGTGCGGGTGAGCCTGTGTGCCAGCAAGGAGGGGCAGGCCTTTGGCCTGAGTGACCCCACAGCACAGGGCAAAGTGCCCGAGAGGCCTGGTGGTTCCTTGAACAAGCCACTCCCACCCCGAGGCCTGCCACTGGCAGCTCCCTCTGCCTGAAATGCTCGTCTCCCAACTATCTCCTCAGATGTCACCTTCTCCATGAGACCCTCCCTCCCTGGCCACTCCCAACACTTCCTGGCTTTCCTTCCTTTTTCAACTTTCTTCTTCGCACTTAACAGGAACACGATGTACACATATATGCTATTCGTTTGTCTTGTCTGTCTCCCCCACTAGGATATCACACCGTGGGGGCAGGGATTTTTGTCTGTTCTGTTCACAGCGGTGTCCCCAACACCTAGAAAAACAGCCCGGCACACATACATATTTGTACTCGATACATATTTGTTGAATGAATGATTTAATGAATGCACAAAAGACACAGAAGCAGAGACATGACAGAAACAAAAGTAAAGTGTTTAAGAAGAAGAGACAGAGGCAGAAGAGAGCAGATGGAGGCAGAGAAACGGGGAGAGAGAGGAGGAAAGGGAGAGAGTGATACACAGAGAGATGGAGGCTGAAGGCCAAGAAACAGAGTGGGTGAGGGAAAGTTGCAGAGCGAGCCAGGGCACAACTGGAAGGAGGAACAGGAAGCGCCAGAGACAGATAAGCAGAGGACTATCTGTTTCCTGGACTCCCTCTTGCCTGGACTCAGCTCAGAAGCCAGCAGATAGGAAATGCCTCTGAAAATGAACTGCAGTCAATCCCTCCTAGTCTTCACCAGCCAGCTTGTCAAGCATCAGTCCTCAGGATGACAAAAATCTCCAGGAGGGACTTGAACCCTGCCCAGACACTTCCTGGTTGTGGCCTTGGGCAAGTCAGTGACCCTCTCTGAGCCTCAGGTGCAAAGTGAGGATAAGAAGAGCACGCAGCAGATAGGCTGGGCCAAGTTCCAGGCTAGGAAAGGTCCATAGAGACACTGTGTGACTTGCCCCGAATCTCACAGGTTGAGTGGTGGAGCTGGGACTAGGATCCAGTCCTGTCTCACCCCGAGGCCCCAGCCCCCAGCTCTACATGCTGTGAGCAGCAAACCTCCCTGCGCCCCCCCCCCCCATCCAGCCCTCCCACCCCACGGTGAACGGATGTTTGATTACTTCCACCAGGTGGGAAAACCATCCCTAGAAGAGTAAGTGACTGCAGCGGGTTGGGGGGAGTGCAGGACTTGGATCCGTCTCAGTTTCTGCTGTCTTCCCGGGCTCGGCCAGCACGAGCTTGGGGCAGATGCACCCTCTAGGTTCCCAAGGACACTGCATTCCTCACCCCTGCCCTGAGCACTCTGGGCCACCCTTGTCAGACAGCACGCAAGCTCCATGAGGGCAGGAATCATGCCCTGTCCTGGTCACCACCCTGCCCCACACAGGGTCTGGAGCAGAGTACAGACTCTACCTGTTTAACTGGCTGAAGAGTGAATGAATAAACAATAGAATTAAAGGTGCAACTAATGACTGAAAAGGAATGAAGAAGTGAATCAGAGAATGACCAGTCCTCCAGGCTTCTCCTTGTTCTGCAGAGCTTGGCATACAGCCAGCACTCAAGAAACATAGAACAAAGGAAGGAAGGGTCCAGGAGCCGGGGACACTAGATCATGAGTTTGTAGCCTCAGGACCAGAATCCCCATAAAAGTTTCCGTTAACAAACTCCAGCCTTGGAAAAGGAGGCTGGAGCCTTGGGGCTGTGGATGGTGGTTAAATACCCAGGTGTGCTTCCCATCGAGAGATGGAAAGACACAATGAGGGGTGCTGGGCTCTCTTCCGGCCTGGATCAGGGCAGAGAGGGGAAAGCCAGGGTCACCAGGAGGGACAGAGACAGTGAGAGAGACAAAGAAGTGGGTCTGGAGGGAACCCTATAAAGGACTCTATAAAGGAGGGCTAAGATGTTGTTTTGTTTTGTTCATGGTCTAGAATAATGCCTGGCACACAGTAGATGCTCAATAAATAGCTTTGCTTGATTAGTACAAGTCAAGAGGCAGGGTAGTGGCGACAGGCAGATGGCGACACACAAACACATAAACTCTGCATGCCACTTCCTAGAGAACCAGGGTTGGAGCCTGGCAGAAGTGTTCACTCCCAGTATTTGATGAACCACCATGGTAGGAGACACCATCCCATCTGGAACCTTTGCCTGGCCATTGACTGAGGGATGTGGGGCTGTCCCGGGATTCCCAGGGAGGGGGCAGAACAGCAGCTGCAGATGCCGGGCGTGCAGGAAGACAGGTAACATTTTAACAACCAGTCCAGCTACCCCAGGCTGAGGGTGGGGCTCAGGAGAGAACCTTTTCATTGTGTATCCTTCTGTATTTTGGGGATTGACAACCACAAGTTACCTTTTCACAAGTTGTTGATTTAAATCAAATCTAAAACATACAGAATTAAATAGAAATCAGAGATGGGGAGAGAAACAGAAATCGCGATGGACAGGAGCGGAAGCCTGGCCTCTTCACCCTCCCCTGTGCCCCTGGGGACCAAGGGACCTACTTCTTCAGCAGCCGGGTCACAGCCTCCTGGGCCTGCTCCCCGTAGACGTTGCCCTGCCTCAGCAGGCCCTCCGCAGCCTGCATAGCCACCTGCATCTTTTGCTGGTTCAGCTCCATTGTGGTGAGAAAATCCCTGTGCTGTTTCAACGCCTCCTCCACGGACTCCACTGTGCCGGGGAGCTCCAGACCCGACAGTGCCATCTCCTGGGAAGGGGGTGGGGTGGTGCAAAGGTCAGACACCCACCCCCCACCCCCCACTCCAGGACCTGGGAGAGGCGGCCAGCCTGCCTTGCCACAGTCATTCTCTTCCCCCTTGTTTCTAGCATCAAACACACTAGGCATGGCCCCCTCCCAGGGTCTTTGCTCACGCTGGTCCCTCCGCCTGGCAGTCTGTCCCTCCAGATATTCTCATGGCTGGCTCCTTCTCTTTCTTCAGATCTCTGACCACCCTGCCAAAATTATCACACCCCCCACCCCAGCCATATCCATTTATTATTTTTCACAGCATAGGCCTGACATAACACCATATATGCACTTGCTTCTTTATTGTCTCCTCCCCCGAGTACGTGCACACACAGAATACCAGCCACATGAATGTGGGGTTTTGCATTTTGTTTCCTTATTGTGCTCAGCCCCAGACAAGTGCCTGGCACAGAGGAGGCACTCTGTAAATGTCTGGTTAACCGATAAAGACCGAACTGGGCCCTAACTGGTGTAGCTCAGTGGGTAGAGCATCATCCGGCAAACCTAGAGGTCGCTGGTTCCATTCCCAGTCAGGGCACGTGCCTGGGTTGCGGGCTAGGACCCTGTTGGGTGGTGTGCAAGGGGCGGTCAATTGATGTTTCTCTCACATTAATGTTTCTCTCCCTCTCTTCCCCCCTTTCCCTCTCTCTAAAGATAAATAATTTTTTTTTTTTTTAAAGACTGCACTGGGTGCTGTGTGTCCTCAAGGATGTTCTTTCCCTCTCTGGGGTTGGTTTTCTAACTGGTAAAATGGGCGGGCCAGAGAGGATTACTCAAGGCTACCTAAGCTCTAATATTTAGTAACCTCGTGATTCCAGGGACTCTGTCTGTCCGCCCACCCCAGACAACCCTCCAACGGAGTCAGCTTTCTCTAGATAAGCAGCACCGGTGGTCACTCTTTCTCAAATGACCCCCAAAAGTTGGTACCTACTCTTAGGCAATCTGAAAACTCAGTGTTCTATCTTGCTCAAACCACAAACTTGGTTCCCAAGCCAGAATGATGTCCAAACTGGGCCAGCTGTTCCCAGAGAACCACACTTCATCCCTCAAGTCACAAACAGTTACCCCCTCCAGATACTCTGCAAACTGCCAGCCCCAATAAGAAGATCATCTGCTAATTTAGGTACCCACAAGCTCATGATCCACACTTACTGATCCCAGTAATCTCTCAGCCTTCCATAATCTTTATCCTCTGTTAGGATAAAGATTATCCACCCCAAGATTTTCTTTGAACCCCATTCACCATCATCAGTCAACCTCACACTCTACCTTCCAGGTGATTCACAAGCCCAGGGAGCCACTCCAGTGAACAGCCAAAGGCATTACTCACTAGGATGGTGCCCAAACCGTTAGTCACCTCAGCTAAGAAACCACACCTCCCATCCTAATCCTCAAATTCTGCTACATACATCACCCACGCAGGTCCACACGGGATGATCCACAAATGCAGCTATCTATCGGGGATACCCTTCCCACTCCCATACACCTCCGCTAAGCCACAAACCCAGTGGTCCCCGCAAACACACTCCTCCATTCATTTCCCTGTCCCGGCAGCCCCGCACAGCCTCGGACCCCCACCCGCGTGAACCCCCAAGCCGGCACCTGGTTGCGCAGCACAGCAAGCGCCTGGCGTAAGTCTCGCAGGAAGAGCTGGTAGACGTGTGCCTGGACCAGCGCCTCCCTGCGCGCCTCCCACAAGCCCAGCAGCTTGTGCCAGCCAAGTTCGAGATGCGGCAGCCACTCGTCGAGCGCCAGCCCTGGACCCAGCTCTGCGCCGTCGGCTGCCAGCAGCGCCTCGCTGGCCGCCACGATGTGCGCATAGTCCTCCTCGCGCTGGTCCACTTCCTCCTTGAGCGCCGCGTGGCGCGCCAGCAAGGCGTCCGCTTCTTCCAGGCTGCCTGGCAGGGGTCCCTCGTCGCCGCCCGCCGCCTCCTGGGCGCGCACCAGCCAGTCCAGGAAAGCGTCCAGGTCGTGCAGGAAGCGCTGCAGGCGCCCGGCCGCCGCCACAGCCTCGCCACAGGCCTGAGCAGCGCTGGCCAGCGCGCCCCACTCGGCACCCAGTTCTTCCGCACCCTGGTGCAGCCGCCCAGCCTGCGCGGGGAAGCGCGCGGCCAGGAGCGCTGCCTCCTCCAGGAGGGCGGCCTGGCGAGGCTCCAGCGCTTGCAGAGCCGCCTCCAGGCCACTAAGTCGCCATTGCAAGGCGCCGCCTGCGCGGGGCGCGCTCTCCACAGCCCTCCGCTTCTCGCGCACCTGGGCGCGCACCTCAGCGACCTCCAGCACGTGGTTCTCCACAAGCAGCACCGCGCTCACCTCTTCTTTACGCTGTTCCACCAGCTCCACGATGCGGTTCCACCTACCCAGGGGAAGGAGGGTGGCTTGAGAAAGACAGAACCTCCTCTTGGGTGTGGAGGGCCCACCCACCCAGAGGAGAACCACTGCATGACCTTGGGAAGGACTTTGTATTACTGAGCCCCAGTTTCTGCCTGTGTAAAGTGAAACCCTACCCTCATAATAGCTTAGAGCAGCGGTTCTCAAAATGAAATCTGGGCGAGGTCAAAACTATCTTCGTAATAACGCTAAGACGCTGTCTGCCTTTGCACTCTCCTTGTCTCCAGACCCGACAGTATTTTCCAGAGGCTGCGTGACGAAGACCCACCGCTGAAGCAGACCTGAGAACTCAGCTGCCTTCCATTACGCGGGACATTAAAAAGATCTGCAAAAATGCCAAACAATACCACGCTGCTCACTACATTTTTTTGTTTTGAAAAATAGTTATTTTTTCATTAAAAATGTTAACATAATAGGTTTATTTTTGTTATTTTTAAAAGACTTAATATTTTAAATTACTCAGTATTAATTTCTAATATAGTAAACATTGATAGACATAACCCATCAAAATGAGCTCCTTGGGGTCCTTAATAGGTTTTGAGAATGTAAAGAGGTCTGAGCCCTGGCTCAGTGGATTGGGTGCCAGCCTGCGAACCAAAAGGCTGCCAGTTGGATTCCCAGTCCAGGTATATGCTTGGGTTTCGGGCCAGGCCCCCAGTTGAGGTAGTGTGGGAGGCAACCAATTGATATGTCTCTTGCACATCAGTGTTTCTCTCCCTCCCTTCCCCTCTCTATAAGAATAAATAAATCAGTTTAAAAAAAAGAGGTCCTGAGACCAAGGAGGGTGAGAAGCGCTAGCTGACAACGTCAGACAATACGTTGGGTCCAGTGAACAGGAAGCGGTCAGGCGCTATGTGCCAGGTGCTGACGACGGAGGGCTATAAAGGCAAATCTGTTTTATTACAAAATAAATTAATGGAAAAATTATGTATTGCTCTGTGCCCTCAGGCCAGTGATGACACTACTCTGGGCCTCAGTTCCCCTTCGTGTACCGTATGTCATCCAGGTTACAAGCATAGAATCCTAGCGGGACAGGCTGCAGTCAAATCTGAGATGTGCACCTTTTGACTAATACCTCTCTGTGCCTCAGTTTCCCCATCAGTAAAATGGACACAGTCATAGCTTAGCAACCGCCTCATGGGGTGTAGTGAGGGTCAAGTGCACTCTGCCTTATGAACTACTTCAACAGCACTCGTTTGCTGCTGCTGTTGCATGGAGCTGATCTCTGGAACGTGCCAAGCCCCTCTCTGCCTCGGGGCTCTGCCTTGGCTGTGCTAACTGCCAGGTCACTCTAATTCCTGCATAAACCTTTCCAATTCTTTAAACATCTTGTTCATTAACAGACAGTTTGTTTGTTAACTGTCACTCTGCCCTCCTCTAGAATGGACATGCCACAAGGGAAGAGGTTAAGACTCTGACATTGGAAGGACCCAAGTTCAAGTTCTGCTCTGGCCAGATATACCACGTGATCCTGGGCAAATCATTTCCTTCATGATCCTCAGTTTCCTCATCTGAAAAAATCAGGATAATAAAGCTCACTTCATTGAATGCTTAATGAGATCACGTGGCTAAACACTTGACATATGATCCCTCTAAAGGCTGTAGTTCTTTTTGTTATTGTTTGAGGCCCTGATGCTTCAACACTGTCAGGGCTGCAAAGGCTGTAAATTCACTACACGTTGAGATCTTGCAGCACAGTGCTTAAGAGCACAGTTTTGGGAGTTAGATAAAGTCAATTTCAAATCCAGGCTTGACGCTATAATTTGCTGTGTGACCTTGGGCCAGTGTCTTCACTTCTCCGAGCTCCAATTTTCTCTCCTCGAATATGGGTAATTTATACCCCACAGGTTGCTTGGAAGACAGAATACATGCTATTAAGGGCCCCAGCTCTGGATTCAGACAGAATTGGGCTTGAGTCCAAGTTACTAGATTGAGTGAGTGATCGTGGCTCAGTGGATTGATCACCAGCCTGCGAACTAGAGGGTTGCCAGTTCGATTCCCAGTCAGGGCGTGTGCCTGGGTTGCAAGCCAGGTCCCCAGTGGGGGGCGTATGAGAGGCAACCACACATTGATATTTCTCTCCCTCTCTCCCTTCCCCTCTGTCTATAAATAAATAAATAAATAAATAATCTCTTTTTTAAAAAAAGCAATGAGTGAGTGATCATGGTAAGCATTTCACTTCTTTGGGTCTGTGTCTTCATCTATGAACCCAACCCACACTGGGAGAACTGCTGGTAGTGTTCTTGGGGGAAAGGTGTTAACTTGTTACTGCTTTTGGAGTCCTGAATTTTGGAATCTTCACTATGGAAAATGGAATGTTGAGAAATTAAACAAGGTATATAAAGTGTTTAGGAAAATTCCCAGCAGATATTAAATATACAATAAATTATTTCTGAACAAATAAATTAATAGCCCACCGGCATGTACTGTATCCCATTTTTATCACATCAGCATTAGCACTGAGTATTAACCTTTTTTTTTTCTTTCAAATTTTGCTGATTTACCAGCAGGCCATTATTATCTCAGGGGTTTGAAATGGCACATTCTTGATTTCCATGGTTGAGTGGATGAGGAGAGGGACGATGGAGGGAACTCCTGGGAGGTGCCTAGAAGGACTTCCAGCCCCCTGCCCCGCCTACCTGCTGTTGAGGTGGTCCTGGCAGGAGCGCACCTCATCTGAGCTGGGGTGGCCCCCTTCCACCAGCTCCTGGACTGTGTGGTTCACTCCCAGGACACGACCCATCAGACTGTTCATCTCCTGGTCCAGACTCTCAAATCTGCAAGGGAAGGATGAACATTCTCAGAGAGGCCTAGACCCTGGGGACTGGCCCACTTATTGGCTTTTAGAAAACTGCCTTCTCCTGGATCTTCTTACTCTCCAGCCTTACCTTGTCGGCCTTCTTTGCCAGCTCCTGTTCCTTCTACCTGTCCCTTAAATGTTAGATTCTCCAGGGCTCTGAACATCCGCTCACACCTTGCCTGGGCCACCTCACACATCCCCACAGCCTCAGCCCTCACCCCCAAGCTTGTGACCCCCACATCTCAGTTTGCTGTCTCAACCTCTTTCCCTTTGAGCCACCTCCAACCTCAGAGCCTATCGCACATCTCCTTAGGGTTCCCCACTCCTGGTGTGACTCAGACTGGCTTCAATATGTCCTCCCAAATTTGTCCTTCCTCTGGTCCCCGTCTCAAGAACAGCTCCCTCTCCCCCAGGCCAAAGCCCCAATTTGGACAACTCCCTGTCCCCAGCCTGTCCCCCCTCGCAGCTTGTCTGCCTTGCCTCCTGCCCTGGTCTGGTCCTGTACCCTCCTACCTGGGTCCCCAGCCCAGCTGCTTCTCTGGTCTCCAGACCACCACAGCCATCCCCTCCAACCCACCCTCCACACAGCAGCCAGGGAGATCTTTTTAAAACTGGGCGGGCCCTCCCTTGTTTAAAACAATGCCCAAAGCTGTGGCTTAGGTAACCATGGGCATGGTAAGGACAGGGACCAAACCTGTCTGTGTTCCCCACAATGCCCAGCACAAGACCTAGAACAGGGCAGCAGTTCAGTAAGCGCCTGCCAAGTGAGTGAATGGAGGAACAAGGTGCTCCAAGCAAAAGGTACAGAGAGGTCATCCACTAATTTAACTCACTCCTAAGTTGGCATCTAATGCCACAGGGTGGTAAGTGCTGTGAAGAAATGTAAAGCAGGGCTAACGGAAAGTGACAAGGGCCGGAGCTCATTTATTAGCAAGGGAGGTGACGTGATGTGTGCAAGGTAGTGGACGTGCCCATGGAGGGGCCCGGCTGGGATATATCTGGAGAAGCTTGTGCCAGGTGAACATAAGCCTTGGAGTAATAACAGCAAAAGCTCCTGGAATGGTCCCTGTCCCCATGGATTTGCTAAGTGTTCTATACGTATTTCCTCATTTATTGTTCACCACAGCCTGTGTGGTTGGGACTAACTCACTCCCTTTGTACTGGAACCCTGCTTCCAGCTGAGTGAGCAAAGAAACTGTTGAACTAACGAAGGTGAGACTATGTGTGAGGAAGGGGACCCTGGAGTCTCATGAGTGCGCGCTCACCGGTGCTGCACCACCTCGACGTCGTCGAGTGAATCGGGGACGCGCATGGCGAGCAACCATTGTTCCTTCTCTCCGATCCACAGCTCGCACGCGTGCACCTCGCCGAACATGCGATAGACAGCGAGGGCATCGCGCAGCCACTGGCGCCGCAGAGCAGCCACCTCCGTCACCTCGGCGAACAGCTGCTCGGCCTCCACCACGCGCACCTGGAGTGCCACCACCATTGGCCCGGCGCCGCTAGCGCCACCCAGTGTCGCCAGCTGACGCCGCAGGCCACCCACGTGCCCCCGATGCGCCTCCACCTCTCCGGTGAGCGCACGATGCTGGCGCGCCAGGCGGCGGCTGGACGCCTCGTCGTGGCCGAAGTCGCCCGCAGCTGCTAAGCGATAGGCGTCCCGCAGCCAGTCCAGGAGCCCATCGAGGTCAGCGCCGAACTGATGCAGCGCTCGCGCCTCCTGTAGCCGCCGCTCGCGCCTCGCTGCCGCCTCCTCCAAACGCTGCCAGCGCCGCCGCGCGCTCGCCGCGCGCTCCGCCAAGCCCGCCAGGTGCACCGTCTCGGCGCCCGGGCCCTCTGCGCCACCGGCCGTGGCCAGCTCCTCGCCGCGCCGCAGGGCCTGTTGCAGCAGCGCCCGTCGCCCGCCCAGCTCGCCCTGCAGAATCTTGTGCTGTGCTAGGAGGCGCGCTGTGCTAGACAGGTCGTGAGCGCCGCCCGCTGCGCCCGCCCCGCCGCCTCCCGTCGCCTCTAGGAGTCGCTCCTTGTCGCGGGCCCAGCTCTCCGCCTCCTCCAGCTCCTGAAGCAGCGCCCACAAGCTCCTCGAGGCGTCCAGCTCCGCGCGCCGCCTCGCCGCCTGCTCCTGCAGCTCCGCCAGACAGCCATGCACGTGGTTCACGCGGTTGCAAATGACCTGCGGATCGCAGGGCTGGTAGCCTGGGCCAGGAGAAGGGGAAGATCCCCGGTTGGGCACCGTCAAGGGAGCGTCCAAAAGAGCGTGTTGCAGGCTACCTGACCCAGCCCTTGGCTCGGCTTCCTCAGAGGCCAGGTATAGGTCCCCTCCTCCTGGCAAGCCTTCCCTGACACCCTGAATCTGGGGAGCGAGCGCCTTCTCTGGCTCTCCCAGGCTTCTCTGCTTACCCATGCCAGCCCTGAAACCCTTTGGGCGATCATTGCCTGATCCATCTCCCCCACTGGACTGGGAGCCCCTTGAGGGCAGAGCCTGGGGCCGCCTCCATCGCACTGTGTTGCACCATTGCCCAGCACAGGGTGGAGCCCAGAGCAGCAGCCTAATGAAAACGGTCACATTGACTGGAAGATGGATGGAAACTGAGATTGGGAGGATCCTCGCTAGAGTCCGTCAGTGTATTTTCGTGCAAAATGTGATTCCTTCAGAACTGGGCCAAATGAAACTGCTCTATTCTTAAGCTGTTTTCTGGGTTCCTTACCTCTCATTCTCTGTTGACTTACAAATTAACCCCAGTGATGACCTGCATTCCCTTTTTCTTAAAATATTTCACTTTCCTACTAGACCTCTAATCTGTGACCCCTACACGGTGAAGTGCACTTAATGGGCTGCAGCCAGCATGTCTTGAATGGGATGGAACCGAGTGAATGGAAAACACCAGAATTCAACGCACGAGGTAAAGGAAAGCATTGTTTGATAAACCCGCGGTGTCGGTGTGTGAGTGCACGTGTGCGTGTGAGCTCTGGGTTATGGGTAAACATATTTCTGACTGGGTCACAACGCCACCCTGGATGGAATGTGGGGTTTCTGTAATTCTGGATATCCACTGAAATCAACCCAAATAGCAAGGCATCTGACTGAATAGTCAATGGCAACCATGTATTCAGCCTGATGTCACGGTGTCATTTAATCCTCAACCATCCTATGAGGTCAGCATCCTTACTAGCCCATCTTACACATGAAGAAACTGAGACTCAGGGAGGGAAGCTGCTTGCCCAGGGTCAGCTAAGATGCAGTGGATCAGGGGCCTTGGAGCAGAAGAAAAGAGCAGCCCCGATGGCTGTCAGCACACACAGCCAGCGCACAGGGGTCCACAGAGCACCCGCAGCTGATGGAGCAGGACAAAACAGGGCCACGATGTGTGGGTGCACCCAAAACAAGGTCACTGTGCCGACCGCAAAAACACCACCTAGCCCCTTTCACCTGGCTGGGCTGAACACCTTGGCTGATTCCTGTTCCTCCCACCACCTGGAGAAACATGATTCAGATGTGCAGCCATCTCATCGCCCCCACTTCCTGACTGCATCCCATCTACAGCAAGACACTATGTGAAATCACCCCCAAGTCACCTGACACCAGCCCAACATCCTATAACAAGCATCTCTTAACAGCCGCTTACTGAGGTTCCCCAAGGTGTGTGCAAAGAGCCAGCAAACCCAGCTTGTTCTGACTGAGGGGGTTCCTGGGGGGTCTTTGACCAGACGAGAATGACAACAGTAAGGTGAGAACCTCAGCAGACCCAGCTTAGTTTTGCCTATTGGTATCCATGCCCCTGCTTCTGGTAATGGCATCCACCGCCTCTCTCTCGGTCCATGTCTTTGGATGGAGCTCGCTCCCCTTCCTGGTCCTTAAGTGGGTATGTCACAAAGATGTGGCCAATTAGATGACTGTATAGTCTGGGGTCACGATGCTTGGCTGAGCAGTGGGGATGGAACCCACAGTGAGCTAATGAGAGCTTCTGCTGAACCTTTGGTAAGAACTATTGGGAATAAGGGGAATGTTTTCTACCGGGTCTGTAGGCTGCTGAGCTGTAAACATGGGGCTGCATGACCCCAGGTCTACACCCCAAGGGAAGGGACTGCCCAACAATGACACAAACATAGAGTTGACAGTTGGAGAGAGAGTCTTAAAAGCATCATCAAACCATGCCTGGATCCAGCCCTTCCTGAAGCCAACATCACCCCTCCCTGGACATTTTAGTTACATCAGCCAATACATTCCCCCTTCCTCCTTGTGCTAACTGAATTGGGTTTCCATTACTTGCTGCTGAACAGGCCCTGACAATACATTACCTTACACAGTCCTTTCATGATATTCACTGAGATCCGGCTGTAAAGGCTTAGCACATAACAAGTGCTCAATAAATGGGAGTTACTGCTACTGACTCTCAGAGCGGGAAGAAGTCATGTGGTTTGACCTCCTGCCCAAGGTGTTAATTACCCTGGTGGCGTATCCCTGGTGGAGTGGGATCCTAGTCTGTGTTTGGATGCCTCCAAAGACAGGGAGCCCACTCCTTCCTTTTCTCTCTCAAAAGTCATTAGGCTTCTAACAGTATTAGTTTTGAAGGTCTCCTCCCCAAACCCCAATGCCAGACTCACCCTGCAGCTGGGAAAAACGCAGGGCGGCAGCATTGAGGGCCTCCACCCGCTCGCTCTGGGCAGCGATGTCCCCCTCCAGCAGTCCATGCTTCTGCAACAGGTCCTCAGCCTCCACCAGGTGCTGTCCGCACTCCCGGGACAGCAGCTGAGCCTACAGCAGGGGGCAATGTTGAGAATGTTTTTGGCCTTGGCCCTGAGGCCACTCTCCCACCCCACTGCCCGAACTAGCTCTCTGCTCTCCTCTGCACCATCACTTAAACTCTAACCTCTGTCTCAGTCTCCTCGTCTCGGTCCTAATATGTCTCTCTCTGAATCTCAGAATGTCCCATCACTCACTGGCCCCACATTTCTGGGCGCTGGATCTGTCACAGTGTCTCCCACGCCATGCCTCCATTTCAGTGGTCTTCTACCTCTTTCTCACTTATACTTCTCCGTCTCCCTCACTGTCTCCATATCTATCCCTATCTGTTTCTCTCCTTGTCTCTCTCCACGTCTGTATCTCTCTCTCTGCTTCTATCCTTCCTTTTTCCATTTTTCTCTGTATCTATGTCTGGTTGGTCTTTCTCAAGTGCATTCTATCTTCCTCTGTGTTTTTCTCCATTTAGATTACTATTGCTAACTTTGCATCAGCCTCCCCCTCCTCATCACCATCTTCCCCTAGAATAATCTTTTTCTCTGTGTCTGTCCCTGTCTTTGCCAGTATATCTGTGTCTAAACTGCTTCTCTTGGTGTCTCTTTCTTTGCCTCTCTCTCTCTTTCTCACTGTTTCTCATTGTCTCCCAGACTTTATCTCTTTCTGTCTCTCCCCACTTCCCTCTCCACGTGTCTGGCAGCCCTTTTGGTGCCTATATCCTTCCCCCCCACCAGCCCACCGCAGCTGTGCTTGGCCCTAGTCTGGCCCCCAGTCTGGCCCCCACCTGCATCTCCTCCATCCAGTCCACCATGTACACCATCTCCTGGAAGACCTTCTGCAGGGCCAGGTTCTGTTCAAGCCGTGTCCGCCGGGCACCGACCAGCCCAGTTAGCAGGGCCCACTGGCGCAGGACACTGTCACGTTGGGCTGCCACCCGCCGGGCATCATAGTAGCCCTCACTGGCCAATGCCTGGGCCAGCTCCGCCACACCCTGCACCCGCTCCTCATAGGCTGCAATGTCCGCCTCAATCGCCTCGTGTTTCTTCATGGCTGCCTCCACTGCCGGCAATTCATAGCCAAAGTTGTCCTGGGGCAGGACAGACCGCAGACGCTCACTCATGCTGCCTCAGCAGCCCACCTGTTATCTTGACCCTGGGTAAACTTGGAAAACTCCCCTATTTGTTTCCGTTACCCTGGGGACCAGCCCTACTTGCCACTGTTACCCTGGAGACCAGCCATACCATCCCCTTGTTACTATGGAGACTAGCTCCACCTTTTCCTGTTACCGGAGAGAGTTGCTCACCCTCCCCTGTTGCATCTCTAACCCTAAAATTGTTACCAAGTTGTTACCTAGGAAACAAGCCCCATCCTTCCATTTCCCTAGAGATTGGGGACCAGACCTACCCTATCCTGTTACCTAGGAGATCAATTCTATCCTCTTGAGTTACCCTGGACACCAGGTACAACCTTCTTTGCCACTTAGGAGATAATTAAATAGTCTCCCTATTACTAAAAAAAAAAAAAGTAATTTTGTGTTCCCTAGTTACCTTGGAGACCAGCCTCACTCTCCTGTTTCTCTGGAGATCAGGCCCACGCCCCCTACCACCACCACCACCACCAATCACTTAGGAGGACAATTCTCCCTTCCCACCCTCTTGTCACCTAATGCAACACTTCTTTGTTACTTAAGAGATCAACACAGTCCCAAAGCATCAGCTGGTCCCAGAGCATCAGCGCAACCCTCCCTCCCAAGCCACACACCCAGTACCTGGGATACCAAGCGCTGGTTCTCGTTCAGCCAGCTCTCCCTCATGGCCACCTTGTGGTCAAACCTCTGGGCCAGTAGTTCCAGCTTCTCCTGCCGGATCAGCTCAGCCCGCAGGGCTGCCTCCCGCTCATGCTCTGCCTTCTCCAGCTGGCCCCAGGCCTAGGTACACAGAGGGGCCGTCAGACTCCAATGGCTCCCCTAGATTAGTGCCCCGGCTTCTCTGTCTCAGGTCGCTCCTAGGACTGATGGCACTGGAAAAAACATGTTGCTTCCTCATGACACTTCACTGCTGGAAAACCGTCAGAATGAAACCCCAGCCCACGGTGTCGGCCATGAGAACGGCTCCCTCCAACAGTGCACAACCCACACAACGCCACCGAGCAGCCCGCCCCTCCCCCACATCTTCAACCTCACCTTGTCGATATCCCAGATGCCGCAGCCCTCCCGAGGCACATAGAGGCGACGGTTGCAGGCTCGCAATTTGCTCTGGATGCTGAAAAGCAGCACCTCCAGGTTCCCCTTCTCCTGAAACCTATGGGTGCTTGAGCTCAGGACCCAGCCCGCACACTTCCACCTGCCGCCGTCCCCCCCACCCCCGCCCCGGCGCGGGGCCTCACTTGACGGGCTTCTCCAGAGTGCAGTAGGCCGTGAAGGCCTGAAGCTGCTGCTGCACCCCGCTCAACGAGTTGGCGAACTTCTGGTTGCTGATGAGGCCCACGGTGCGGTGGATCCAGGCCAGCAGCTCTGCAGCCAGCTCTTCATAGTGCTCGATGATCTTCCCCACCTCCAACACCTGGTCCAGGACCTGGTCCGGCAGGGGAAGTTGGGGTCAGCCTCATTCCAGGCACGCGATTCCCACACGATTCTCACGCGATTCCCACGCAATTCCCAGGCTCCCATTGGTCCCATTCTTTGGTTCCTTGTACCTTCCCAATCCGCTTCCCCTCCACAGCCAGAGCCTTCATCTTGGAGAAATAGTGGTAGAAAGAGACCACATAGGTGATGATAGACTTCTCATCTGGAGCCTCCATGTTGACATCTGGGAGTAAGGGGAGTGGGGGAGTGCGATGGTGAGCACAGTGCAGAGGGGTTGAAATGCCGGGGAGGGAGGGAGAACCCACTCGTACTAGCTGTATGACCGTGGGCAAGGTAACCAACCTCTCTGTGCCTTCATTTTTGTATTTACCGAAGGGGATCTACCTCACAGGAGAAATAGTGCAGGACACACACACACCACAGTGAGAAATCATCTGTAAGTACCTTTGGAACACACTGATGAACGATCTACTTCCTGGCCTTTGCACACGCTGTTCTCGCCTCTGGAACCCCGTTCCCTCTTCCGTGCGCCTAACTCCCGCTCACCCCGCAGGACTCAGCTCAGACTTCCTCGGAAAAGCCTTCCTGCCCACCCCCCTAGAGTTGGTCTCCTCCTGTTACTGTCCCTCAGAGCATCTCATTTCCTCCGAGTTCTTCCAAGCTCCTTATTGTAACTTGTAATTAGATGTCCATGATGTGATTATGTCCTCATCTGCAGTCTGAGCTCCATGAGGACACAGGCTATGCCCATCTTTTTAACCACTCTTCCTGCCATGCCTTGCACGCAGTAGGAGCTCAATAAATATTTACTAATCGTATGAGTGTTTTATGTGGTTTGAGGTCAAGGACACGAGACGTGGAGGGTGCACAAGCTCGAATCCAAGTTCAACACTTCCGTGCCACAGGCCCTTAGAAAATACAACTAAATTCTGAGCCTCAGTTTCCCCATTGTTACAGCAAGGATAACCACAGTGCCTGCCTCCCAGGAACACTCTAAGTATCAGAAAGAATAGCCTCGCATGGAGGAGAGACACAACAAATTCCAATGACCACTTTAATTCACCCAGTGAGTGCACAACGTCATACTCCGCCCATGGGTGACACCGACACCCACCAAACGCCCCCTGTGTGCTGGCGCTGAGCACCAAATACAGCTCTCAGCGGCAGGGACAGGAATGGGTAAGACCATGAATTCTGGAGTCGGAAGTCCCGTTTAGTGCTTTTCAGTGTGACCCTGGCAAGTGACTTCACACCCCTGAGCCTTTGTTTTCATCACTTTAGAACAGAACTGATCGATTCTGTTCAACCAGGTCAGTGTGAGGATGAAAGAGAAGTTTTTATCACATTCCCAGCCATGTGCTTGGCACATAGTAGGTGCTCAGAAAAGGGCAGCTGTCATTCCAGGGATGGGGGATCGGTGTGGAGTGTGACCATGGGCTGGGGATGAGGCTGGACTCACGGGTAGGGCTGGGGATGGACTGGAAAGGGAAAGGGGGCGCTGAGGGCAGCGCTGTGGATGGGGGCAGACAAAGGGATGGGCTGGGGGTAGGAATGGGGTTGGAAGTGGGACTTGGGGATGGGGACAGGGATAATGTTAGGAAGGGGTTTGGGGTTGGGGATGCTGTTGGCTTTGGGGCTGGGGTTAGGGAAAGGGGGTGGGTTTAGGGGGAGATGACTAAAGATGGGAAGGGGAGGGGCTCACATTGGAGATAGAATGGAAATAGGCTGGGGTTTAAGACGAAGATGGAGAAAGGAAGAGACATGGGGATGGGAAGAGGGAAAGGCTGGAGGTGAGGAAGGAGAGGGGGCTGGAAGGGAGCTGGGGTTTGGAATGACCTTGGGACCTGGGACGGTGTTGGGGTAGGATGGAACTGAGTTTGGGAAGGCATTGGGGTTGGGAGCCCCAAGGAGGTAGTTGGGACCAGGGCCATGCAATGCTCACCCTCAGGGTCCAGCAGACGTGCCAGCCCCAGGTGCTGTTCAGCTGTGCGGAAGGCTCTCTGCAGGTTGTAGTTGGCATTGGACTTGGTGAGTTTGCTGAAGTCCACGAGGTCGGGCCTGGGCAGGGGCACAGAGTGGGCAGGTGGTGGGCAGGCTCCAGAGCCAGTGGGCAAACGGAAGAAAGTCATCCTTGTTTGAGCCCCACCCAGGGCAAGGGGCAGGAGGGACTCGACCCCGCCAAGGAGGAAGCTGGCCCCTGTGCGCGCAGCATCTGCTGTGGGTGTGAGGGCCCTGTGTGTCAGACATCAGGGTGCGTGTGGTCTGCTTCAGTGTGTTCTACACAGCACTATGCAGCGGTTAGACGTGTGAGGTCTGCAGCCAGCCTGCCTGGCTCACACCCCAGCTTGGCCACCTCCGGGCTGTCCTCTGGGTGAGCCACTTCGTCTCTCTGTGCTTGTTTCCTCATTGTCATTTGTAAAATGGGGATAATAATAGCATCTGCCTCATAGGGTCTATGAATAGTCAGTGACTTACTGGAAAGCACTTAGAACAGTGCTGGGTGAACAGAAAGTACTCCATCCGTGCTACCTTGTTAGCTGGACCACATCACTGAGGCGGGTTTCCGGGTGTGTGCGTGCAGCTGGGTCTCCCCACGTGTATGCAAGTGTGTACGTGTGGGTTCTAGCTTCTGCCATATCAGAGCAAGTCCCTCCAGGCCTCTAGGTCTCAGTTTCCCCAGTCTGTCCCATGGATGATCACGGTGTGGATGTGACCCATCTGGGTGCCCCACCCCCAGCCAGGCTGGCAGCAGGCTCTGAGGTATGGCTGGGCAGGTGTGCAGGGAGTGGGAAGGGGGCTCTGGGGGCGCAGCATGAGAAAGGGCTCTCTGATGGGAGGAGGAGCTGTGCACACACTCGAGTGGACCATCCACAGGAGAGTGAGCTCCCCACCCTGAGGACATCTGAGCAGCAGGTACAGGTGGTGCATGTGCATGAGTGTGTGCCTGTGCACACAGCTGGGCAAAGGCACGTGTTTCTGTGTGTGCACAGGGTATGTGGCCTGGTCTGTGCACCTGTGTGTGAAGGGAAGTGTGTGTGAGTGCACAGAGGTGAAGACATAGGCCCTGGGTCTGTGCACCTGAGGAACATGGAGTAGGGGGCAGGGCAGGGCTGGGTTGCCCCAAACCACGTAATACCTGTGCCGGTGAATGAGGGCATTGAAGGCCAAGCCGTCTCGCCAGCTCGTGGTGAAATTCTGGATGTTTACCTCAGGGTAACTAGCAGAATGGAAGGGAGAGACAGAAACAGAAATGGAAGAGTCAGGAGGGAAAAGAGAGGGAGGGAGAGACAGACATCGATGGATGGATGGATGGATGGATGGATGGATAGGTAGATATAGATAAATAAATCGATAGGTAGGTAGGTAGGCAGACAAATAGGTGATACAATGAGCCAGAGAAACAGGGATAAAGATTGAAACAGAGACAGAGAGATTGTGACAGACGGGAGAGGAGTAGAAATGAGAGGCAGAGGGAGGAAGAGAAGAAAAGAAGGAGGGAAGAAGGGATAGAGAGACAGAGAGAGCAAGATACAGAGATGAGGGGAAAAGGAGGGGAGAGAGAAGGGAGGAAGCGGGGAGGGAGAGATAAGGACAAGGGAGAGCAGACGGAGAGGTAGTGGCTGATACTGGGAGAAACAGATTGCCCTTGCAAGACAGACGGACAGCCCCAGGATGAGAGACAAAGCCCAGTTTCCCTCCTTCCTCCCAGGGGATGCTCTCCCACTTGAATTTCAGACCGTGGCCCTCCCTGAAGGGCAGAGAGTCAGGAGTCCAGGGCACATGCCCAGCAGAGTCTGTGTGTCCCCTTCACCCACTGAAGGTACCCAGGACCCTGAACTTCCCACCCAAGCTGCCCGAGCCCTGGTGTGTGCCCTGCTGGCCTGACAGGTGGCTGTTCATGCAGGGGGAGTGGCTGGAACCTGGAGCTGGCGGATGCACACCAGTGCACGAGGCCTTCTGAGGTGCGGGGGAGTTGGGGGAGAGAAGGGAGCAGGCTGGGGACAGTCCACCACTTTCCAGCATTGATCTCTGAGGACTCCAAGTTCTAAGTTTGAACCTGGCCTCCCAGACTGATAATACGAGTTTATTCGTCAAGGCCAGAAGAGTGGATGTGTTTTATTTACCAGCTTATTAGTTCCACAGTAACTTTTGACACTTAGGACTTGAGCTGCCCTTTTCCCTGGTCCCCAAAGGAACCCCGAGGTGAGAGCCCAGATGGCAGGGGCTGGGGGGCTTACCCAGCTGTCTTCATCTGACACCACAAGAGCAGTGCATCCTTGGCAGAACGCGTCTCTCTGTTGTCCTCAGTCTCGATTTTGATGACTTGAATCTGGGAGGATACACAGCAAAGTTGCTGGGGCCTGGAGGGCTTGAGGCTGGGAGACCCCACCCCCACCCTGCCGCCAGGGAGGGGAGCAGGTGACAGAGGAGATAGGAGAGGCAGTTTCTGAGGTGGGGGTTCAGGAGAGTGAGGGTGGGTTCAGAAGTGGGCCAGGATGTCCACAATGGGGTGCAGGGGGAGCGAAAGGCAGTGGTGGATCAGGGCCTCAGTCTCCAGGGATGCCTCCTTCCTTGGTGTCTGGGCCACTTCCCTGACCCCAGATGCCACCATCTCCCGCCAGAGCCAAGCAGTGGCCTCCATGCTAGTCCCCCTGCCCAGTGCCCGTAGTCTGTCCTTTGAACGACAGAGGGACCCTGTGAACACCCAAATCGGGTCACGTGCCTCCTGTCCTCAACTCATGGCTCCAGTTCAGTTTGGGTAAAAATAAAATTCTTCATAATCTCCTCTTGCTCTGACTCTGGTCCCCCTTCAACAGCTTGCTCCCCTTTAGAGACCTCTGTCCTCTTCACTAAATCACCACTGTCCTCTCTGCCCAGGGCCTTTGTGCTGGCTCTTCCTTTTGCCTGGGACATCCTTCCCCCAGGTCCCCTCGAGGCTCCACCCCTCCTTGAGGTCTGTATTCAGGTCACCTTCTCAGTGAGGACTTGACCAACCACTTGGTTTTAAATCTCAATATGCACACCCAAATTTCACATCCTCCTTCCCTGCTTTATCATCTCCTTAGCATTTATCATAGCCCATAGAGTTTATTTCTTCATCTGGCTTACCATTTCCCCATTATGGGCTGAATTGTGTCCCCCACCACCACCAAATTTGTAAGTTGAAGCCCTAACCCCCAATTTGACTGTATTGGAGGAGGGGGCCTTAGACAGTTAAGGTTAAATGAGGTTGTAAGGATGGGTCCCTAGCCTAATATGAATGGTATCCTCCTAAGAAAAGGAAGAGACCCTAAGGACCTGACCACACGGAGGAAAAATCACGTGAGGATGTAGAGAGAAGGTGGTTGTGGGCAAGCCAAGGAGAGAGGCCTCAGGAGAAACCAAACCTGCCAGCACTTTGATCTTGAACATCCAGCTTCTAAAACGATGAGACAATAAGTTTCTGTTGTTTAAACCCCTGGTCTGTGGTATTTTGCTACAGTAGCCGCAGTAGACTAATGCACTCACTACTCTGTAAAAGTTCCAGGACCACATGGTATTTGTCTTTTTTTTTCCTGTAGTAACAAATGTCTGTTTCGTTTCCACTACATGTTATCACACATAGTAGGTGCTCAATAAAATTCTGAATGACTCAGAATTTAGAGCAGGTTCGAGAGCTTCGGATGGGTGTTCGATGTTTGGGCCCTAGACTCAGCAGCTGAGTTTGGCATTTGGGTTCAAGTATAAAACTGGGTTCCCATGAGGTCCCAACCCCTCGTTTATGGCTCCAGCTACCAGCCCCCACCCACCACCCAAAGGTCTCATGCCCTCGTTCTTTACTGATACCTGCCTCCAGCTTTAACCACTCTCCAAGTTCCATTCCCAGGATCCGGTGGATCCCTAAATGTCTCCTCCTAAAATCCTGGACCCCTTATGACAGCTGTGCCTCAAGATGACCTCAGTGTCTCTCCCAAACCTGTTCTTTCTCCCTGGTGCTGTCTCAGGGTGGCCCCACGATCCCCCAACCCCCAGGCCAGAGCCTTGGGCCTGGGCCTGGATGCACCCCTGGCCCTCCCCTCCCCCTGTGGCATGCCCACTCCTCTCCTGAGCTTCTTTCCTGCCTGCCTTCCTCTTCATCTCTTTGTGCCCCATCCCGGGTCCAGCTCCAGACTCTTCCCTGAGCTCCCAGCCCCCAATATTGGTGACCACCCGCAATACAGAGGGATCTGTCTAAATCTAATTATGCTCCTCCTCTTGATAAAACTCTCCAATTTCTCCCCACGTCAGGCAGAATAAAATCCAAACTGCTTATCATAGATCGCCTAGGCCCTGGCAGCCCCTCTGACATCATCTCCTCCATCACCCCTTGCTTCCCATTATCTAGCTGTACTGGTCTTCCTGTAATTCCAACGTGCCACACTTGTGCCCACCGCAGGGCCTTTGCACCTGCTGCTGTGTCCCCTACCTGGAATGCTTTCTCCCTCCAACTCCATGACATTCAGCAACCAGCTTCTCAGAGAGACCTTCTCTGATCACCCAGTCTAAAATCTCAGTACCATCAATCTATATTTTATATCCCTTTTATTGATTTATCGTACTCTCCTTTGCCTAGCTCTTTTTACTTCTCTGCCTAGAGCTGGTCCTTTTCACATACATCCCTTGTTTATGTATTCATAGGTTTGTTTATCGTCTGTCCACAAAGGCAGAAAATTTATCTGTCTTATTACTGAACTGAAGTGAGATTGTCTGTATTCGAATTCCAGCTCCACTACTCAGCTGTGTGACCTTGAGCGCATTACTTCACCTCTCTGGGCTTGTTTCCTCACTGGTAAAATGGAATAATAAATAGTACCCAGCTTATAGGGTTGTTGTGTGTATTAAATGTCACATGCTTAGAATAGTGTCTAGAACACAGTAAAAAATATATATATAGGATGATGATAGTGATGCTGCTGCTGCTGATTGTTATTATTTTCATTTCCACCACCTGGAACAGGGTTCCTGGAGCATGTTAGAATTTTCGGGAGTGAATGAGTGAATGAATGAATGGTTGACTGGGTGGGGACGCCCTCCTAAGGCCCCACTTTGGGCCGCTGGCTGGGCAGGGCACGCTTGAGGATCACCTGGAAGCGCAGGATGATGGTCCAGACCAAGCCCAGGGTCAGTCGGTGGTTCCCGTCCACGATGTCATGCGAGCCCACGTTCTCCAGGTGCACGCGCTGCTCCTTCAGAAACTGCAGAGCCTTGTCCACGTTTTCCAGAGAGTGGATCCTCATGCGACCGCGAGTGGGCCTGGGCTAGGGCGGCGGAGCATTGGGAGATGGGAGGCCTGGTATGGAGCACTGTGCCCTGGGCCCCACCCTTTCCAAAGAAGTCGGCCCCGCAGCCACGCCTCCTGGATGTACACGCCCAGTCCACGCCCCTACAGTCTTATCCAAGACCCAAGACCCAATCCTTCTAAAGAACCCCACCCCTTCTCGTAGCCAGACCCAGTTTCCTCGAGGCTTCAAGTTTCTGTCCCCACCACCCTCACCGAAGCCCCACCTCCGACTGGATCACTTTACCAGGTTTTGTTAAGTTCTGCCCCTGCCTGTAGCCATAGCCCCGCCCTTCCATTGGATCTCTGCCTTAGGCTACCAAAGTTTTGCCACTAGCTCCATAGCCACACCCTTTCAGGCCCCTGCCTGGAGCCTCGCCCAGTCCTATCAAGCCCCGCCCCATTCCAAGACCTGTTCATGGCTCTCTTCCTTTCAATGTTAGTTTGTTTCTAATCTGCAGTCAAGACACTCAGGACTTCTGAGCTCCAGGCTCTGGACCTTTAATGAATCTCTAGCTCCATCAGAACCCCATCTTTCCCGATGAAGCCCCACTCAAGCCCAGAAATACAACTGCGACCCACACAACAAGCCACATTCATACAAGAGTTCTGTCTGATCCCTCCCGACTCCCACGACCAAGGCCTTCCCTTCCAATGACAACCACACCCTTATCTACAAACCCTCCTCAACAGAGTTCTGCCCCTGCTACCTCACCACCCAGGCCAGTCCCTTCTAATAAAGTTCCTCCCTTCTCCCATAGCCCCACCCCTTCCAACGGAGCCCCACCCAGGTCCAGAGTCCCGCCCCAGCCAGAGCACTCACCTCCAACAGAATCCTCTGTTCCAAGACCCACCTCCAGGGTCCTCACCACTAAGCTCCACCCCTGAGCCATAGCCCCGCCTAGGACGGGGCTAGGCGGGGCTAGCCCCGGCTAACCTCCTAGGACGCTCCGCGCTAGGGTTAGCCAAGCCCCAGTCCTAGCCCAGCCGGAGACCCCAGGGCCAATTCCCTTCCCCCAGTACTCCGGGGCCCCTCACCAGCTGCTCCCCCGACAGCACTTCCAGGAGCCGAGTGAGCACGAAGCCGTCCCGGAGGTCCGCATAGAGGTCCCCGATGTGGCATCCAACGCGGGCGAGGTGCGAGTTCACCCACTTGGTAAAAGTTTTCTTCTGCACGGCCTCCCGCTCATCTGAAGGACAGGCTCTGATGAGCCCCCGCCTCCCCGAAGAACCTCCCCAACTCCCTCTCCCAGATTCACTCCAGCCCCCCACTGCCCACTGCTCAGGACCTGCTCCCCCAAACAACAAGTCTTCACGCAGTGGGTCCCTCCTACCTGGGATGCCTTCCCCTACCCTCAGCTGCTCACCTGAAGATGGCCTACTTTGTCTTTTAGAAGTTTTCCTGATTCTCACTTCCACAGGAAGCCTGCCCTGCTCCCTACCACAGTTGGCTCTGTTCAGTCATTCACGCCTCCTATGCGCCCCCCACTGTTCAAGGCTCTGAATACAGGCCGAGTCCTTCTGTCACCGAGCTCGGTTTAGTGTGGCACAGAGAATACACTAGGGGGCCATGGAGGGATCCAGGGGGCAGCCGCAAGATGACGGCTGTGTTTCAGGGATATCTCTGGCTGCTGTGGGGAGGGTGGATCAGAGAGGGAGAGTGGCAGCCAGGACACCAGGGAGGAGATTGGGGAAGGGACCATGGAGAGAGGACAAAGCTAGAGGGCAGAGCCATGGAAAGAGGAGAAGAAGGCATGTTGGAGAGTTCTTTAGAGGTGAAAAAGTAGGACCCCATAACCGACAGGCTGTGGAGAAGGAATATTCTCCCTGGGGGCAGGAACTCTGACCCCCCCCCCGCCCATCAGCCCTTGAACTGCGAGCTAGACCCTGCGGCCCAGCACCCCTGGGGTGAGGAGTAGGCAGGTGGCCACTGAGGAAAGAGTGGAAACACAAAATGGAGTCCCCATCCACAGCCAAGCTAACAAAATTATTTAAATGCGAATGGGCTCAAACATGAGGAAGAGATTTTATTTTGCTTTGGCCTGAGGACTTCACTTTTGAACTTTTCAGTTGTGCATCCATGCCTGGAAACAGACGCAAACCCTGCAGACAGCCCTCCGAAGGGTTCAGGAGAGACTCGTCGTGGGAAGAACGTGGGGAAGGCTGTCCCTGAGCCGGGACACCTTCCGTCTGGGAGATCCCCGTGGCAGACTGACCCCGAGGCTCGGAGCACAGGACTGATTTTCTCAAGAATGTACTTTTTACTTGACTTTTCTTTTTCCTTCGCAACGTTTTGGGTGTTACCTAGTACTCTTTCCAGAAAGCAAATCTTAAGACCCTTGAATAAACCTTTGTCATTTAATTTTAGTGATGTCCTGATTTGTTAATGCTCAGGTGACACTACCAATGGGGTGGGGGTGGGGGTCGGTGGAAGAGCATGTGCACCTTCTGCCTTGCTTGCTTACAAATAAATTGTCTGGGGGCTCTCTTACTCTTTTCTTAATAACTCCTTTAGTATCAGCTATGATACACATAATATAAACTTCATCATTTTAAAGTGTAAACTCAGTAGTTTTTAGTATATTCACAGACTTGTGCAACCATCACCACTGCTAATGTCAGAGTACCTTCAACACCCCAAGAAGAGACTCTGCACCTATGAGCAGTCGCCCCGCATTCCCTCTTCTCTTGGCTCGAGGCCACCATTGATACATGTCCCGTCTCCATGAGTTTCCCTATTCTGGACATGTCATGTAAGTGGAATCACACAAGATATGGCCTTTTGTGAGTCTGGTTTCTTTCACTTAAAGTTTCACAGAATGTTTTCAAGGTTTGTCGATGTAGCTTATATCAGTACTTTATTCCTTTTTCTGGCCAAATAATATGGCATGTGCAGATACACTATACTTTACTTATCTATTCATCAGTTTCGGTTGTTTCCACTTTTTGGTGATTATGAATAACACTGTTATGAACAAGTTTTTCTGTGGACACCCATTTTCAGTAATCATGAGTATATACCTGGGAGTGGAACTCCTGAGTCATAAGGTAACTCTGTGTTTAAACTTTTGAGGAACTGCTAGATCATTTTCCAAAGTGGCTGCACCATTTTACATTCCCACCAGCAGTGTATGAGGGTTGCAGTTTCCCCCACATCCTTACCACTGTTGGGACCCGCCCTGCCTGGTTTCAGAAGCTGTAACCCCCGCCAAGGCTAAGGCTGAGGGAGCAACCTCGGACCCGTAAGCCACCAAGGAGACAAAAGCTTATCTCCCTGGCAGGAGCGCTGCTTCTGCTCCTTTTACTTCATCCATAACTAGCCCCCAATGCTTGGTCGATTAGCCAATGACGGGTAAGATTCCCCACTGGGGGAACGACCTAAGAAAGGCATAATCATGTGGGAGGCCCCAAGGAAGGACTTTGGGGGCTATGGCAAAAGGGGGTGATGGGCCTTCACCACTCAGCTTTGACAAAACCTGTGTCCTCATCGTCTGCGAGAAATCTCCTAATCTCCTGGCTGCCTTACTTCCCTTGCTCCACCTAAGCCTGAAACAATGACAGAGGGTGGTGCAGCCCTGTGCTGGAAAGGGAGGGTTCCCTGGGCAGTCAGGCCTAAGAAAAAATATGTAAAATCCTGTGAAACCTGCTTTGTTTAGAATGCCTTCAATTAAATGATAAGGGTCCAAGCAAGAAGTAAGTTTGTTCCTCAAAGTTTTACAGCTCCTTAGCTATCTGATCCTGACTCAAAATAGGCCCTCAGAGTTCTTTGTTATCTATTGTTTGATCCTTACTGCCTGGCAATGATTTTGAGCTTTACCTGAATTCTTGTGTAAACGAACCCAATAAAAGCCAATTGAGGAACAGGCTCCTGGCCCTTCTTTGAGAGATCAGCCACCTTTCCTCCCCAAGCAGATCATGTCTTGGTAGACTTATTCTTATCCGTGGCGGCCATGGGGGGGCCCTGTGGGCAGAGCCCCCCGCCCCCCACATGCCACCACTTGTTATTTTCTTGGTTTTGTTTTGTTTTGTTTTGTTTTGTTTTTTTGCGGTCATCCTAGTGAGTATGAAGTGGTATCTCAATGTGTTTTTTTATAGTTTTTTTTTTAAAGATTTTATTTTTTGATTTTCAGAGAGAGGGGAAAGGAGGGAGAAAAAGAAGGAGAGACACCTGGATGTGGGTTGTCTCTCACACACCCCCAATTGTGGGGACCTGGCTCCTCAGCCCAGGCATGTGCCCTGACCAGGAATCTGTGACCTTTCAACCCACTGAGCCACACCAGCCAGGGCTCAGTGCGGTTTTGATTTGCATTTCTCTAATGATTAATGATGTTGAGCATCTTTTCACATGTTTATTGGCCATTTGGTTTTCTTTTTTGGAGAAATAGCTATGCAATGCTTTGTCAATTTTTAATTGGGTTGTTTGTCTTTTTAGCATTTGTACTCTCTTTGCTACTTCCTGTGAATCTATAATTATTTCATAATTTATAGCATTACCAAAAGAGGAAACTACTGCCTGGCCTTCCTTCTCTTCCCCTGATGCCCACAGGCTTGAACACCAAGGCCCACAGAGCACAGGATGGAGGAAGCAGCCTGGGGTCTGCACTGACGGCTTGGACCAGCACCTCTCTGCCAACAGGGCTGCTCACTGAGGGACTATGCAGGAGGGAGAAATAAGCTTCCAGTCCTTGTAAGCCACTGTATTGTTTGGGTCTCTTCGTTATAGCAGCTTGGCCTGTACAGATATTATTAACATTTTGCTACCAAATAATTGAGCAGTCACAACTATAAGGGCATGCACGAGGAAATGATGAAGAAAAGATGCCATATTGGGTATTTGGTTATTCTGCCTCCCAACACCGATGTCCATGCAACAGCAGATTTGGCCAATGCTGACACCAAAGTGGTAATTTGGTGCTTCCCCAGAGTGGTGCTAGAAAGAGGACCACTGGAGTCAGCCCAGCCTCTATGAGGACTGGCTGTGTGACTTTGAGAGCTTATCTCTCCTCTTTGGGCCTCCATTTTCCTAGCTGCAAATGAGGGGTTTGAAACAGACCAGGGTTTCTGCAGTGGGACCCAGGGACTCTGGGTGTTTGGGGGCTCATGCTTGATGGACAAGGATCTATGACAATATTTTTTATTTTGCCATTTCATTTAGGTGATACCCCCCAAAAATGAATAGAAACACATCCTGGACCATGGGGGTGGCAATTTCATAAAGGGCTATGCAGAAAGAGATCAGTTTTTGTGATTACAATCTTGTCAGCATGGAGCTGCACTGAAGGGTCGAGAACTGAAATGCCCATGGGGGCCAGGCAGATTCTGAAATGGAGAAAACAAGGCCCTTCTCAAAGGGGGCAGTGGCCGCTCAGCCCTGTGCCTGGAGCCTTGGAGATAGTGGCCCAGTGCTGCCATATCATGTGATATTCCACCAGAAGCCAAAAATCTGCATTCTTTAAAAGACAGCCCTGGCTGGTGGGGTTCAGGGGATTGAGTGCAGGCCTGGAAACCAAAGGGCCACGGGTTTGATTCCCAGATCAGGGCAGATGCCTGAGATATGGGCCAGGTCCCCAGTAGGGGGCACGTGAGAGGCAACCATACACTGATGTTTTTCTCCCTCTTTCTCCTTCCCTTCCCCTCTCTCTAAAAATAAATAAAATCTTTTTTAAAAAGTGTTTTTTAAAAAGATTTTATTTACTCTATTTTTAAGAAATAGAATTTCTTAATTGCCTCTCTCACACCCCCTACTGGGTGCCTGGCCCGAAACCCAGGCATGTGCCCTGACTGGGAATCAAACTGATGACCCTTTGGTTCCCAGGCCAGCATTCAACCCACTGAGCAACACCAGCCAGGGCAAAGTCTCCCTGTTTTAAAATGTTGGCAATGGATTTACATTTTTATAAAACACAGTGGGGGTGAAACCAAATATGTCTCTGAGTGCCACTTCTGACCTAAGATGACATGGAATGCTTGCCTTTGGTGAGTGTGTCTGGCTAGCTTGTGGGGCGTCTTCGTTTGCCCTTCCAGTGCCACCCACCACTCTTCTGCACCTGCTCCAGTGTGGACTATATGAATGGGCTCTTCAGGTCTCAAAGGCCTCAGGCTTTCTGTTGGGTTCAGATAGCAGATGAGAGGAGAAAAGAAAGGCCAAGAAATGCATTGCCTCCCTGCCTAGCCAGCTTCCGGGAGTGCCTGGCCCCTCTACTGCATCCCCTGCTCCTGCTGGGGAGGCCTCTTTCCCGACTCAGTACTGCCCGCCCTGCCCTGCCCTATCCCCTGGGGGGTCTCCACTGCCCACACCTCTGTAAATAGCCCCTTCTTTGAATTCTTCCCAATTTTATCCCTTTGAGGGGCTATCTTCTTCCTGCCAGGATTCTAGCTGCCACAGATATCTTTGGCCTCTCAGGACTCTGAGCCAAATGACAATTGTCCTACCTCTGTCCTGTGCTCATACCGAGTTATTTAATCATTCGTATACTCCTCCACTCTGGCAATCACCATCACAGGTGAAAACACTTCCTTAGAGTAAGATCTTATTCATATCTTTAACTTACTAAGACTTCCACAGAGCAGAGGAAGAACTACTCCTTTATCCATCACTGGTTAAGGAGAAAGGATATAGAGAGACTTAATATGTAAATGTGTTTGGATATTAGTCTTGGAATAGTTAGAAAGCTGGAGAATATCAAGTATTGGTGGGAATATGGGAATATCATAATCCTCATGCCTATTGGTGCAAGTTATAGACTGGGGCAACCATTCCAAAAACAAACTAAATTAGTGCACACCCCAGTGACCCAGCAATTCTTTCCTCCCTCTCTCTGTGTCCTCAAAACTTTTTTCACACTGGTTAACAGCATGTGGAAGGATGTTCAATGCACTGCTATTTGGGGTTGAGGTGGCAGGGAGCAGGTTCGGGGTTAGAGGCAGCCTGGCTGTCCATCGCTGGGAAGGGCATGGGTCAAATATGTTGAACTCCATGCAGCAGTGAAAAGCAACAGAGTCGATGTACACAGAGCCGCATGGATGAATGTTAAGGCATAATGCTGAGTGAGAAAATGATGTAAAAACTTCAATCTAGAACATGGCAAAACTTGCAGCAATCAGCAACACCTGCACATATGAACACATACATATCAGTGTTGGGAACCGCCCTGCCTGGTTTCAGGAGCTGTAACCCCCCATGGCTAAGGCTGAGTGAGCGACCTTCAGACCAGAAGCCACTAAGGAGACAAAGCTTATCTCCCTGGTAGGAGTGCCGCTTCTGCTCCTTTTTCCATAACTGGGCCCCAATGCTTGATCAGTTAGCCAATGATGGGTAGAATTCCCCAAGCAGGGAATGATCTAAGACAGGCATGATCATGTGGAGGCCCCAGGGAAGGACTTGAGGGGCTGTGGAGAAAGGGGGTGATGGACCTTCACCCCTTGGCTTTGACAAAGCCTGAGTCCTCATTCTGCCTGAGAAAAGCTCCTAATCTCTTGGCTGCCTTACTTCCCCTGCCTAACTTAAGCCTGAAACAATGACAGAAGGCAGTGCAGCCCTGTGCTGGAAAGGGTGGGTTCCCCGGGTGATCAGGCCTAAGAAAGAATACACAAACTCCTGTGAAACCTGCTTCACTAAGAATGATCTCAATTAAATGATAAAGGTCCAAGCAGGAAATGAGTTTGTCTCTCAAAGTTTTGTAGCCTTTTAGCTAACTGACTCTGACTCAGAATAAGCCCTCATAGTTCTTTGCATGCTATCTATTGTTTGATCCTTACTGCCTGACAATGATTAATGAACTTTACCTATATTCCTGTACAATTTAAAAGCCAATAAAAACCTGTGAAGGGAAGGATAGGACGCTCTCCTCTTGAGAGAGTTGCCAGGCTGCTCAGAAGCGCCCTCCCCTTGAGAGGGTAGTTGTGCCATCCCTTTTCCTCCACAGGACTCGGTAGTCCATGTGAATGTATCTGGCCTCACCCATAATGCTGCGGACACTGTGGGCCATATTGGGCTCCCAGACTTATGACAAAGTGGCATTGCAGCTCAGGAGGGAAAAGGAAACTATTTTCAATAAATGGAGCTGAGTCAACTGGATATCCATGTGTGAAGGAAAAGGACCTTGACCCCACACACTAATACACAATAATAAATATAATAAATATCATTCAGGTTATAAACCTAAATGTGAAAGGAATACAACAAGGCTTTTTAGAAGAAAACATCAAAGAATATCTTCATGACCTTGTAGTAGGCAAATATTTCTTAAAGAAGACAAAATGTTAGTCATACAGAAAGTAATTACAACTGCCAGCCAAGATGGAGGCATAGGTAGATACACTTTGCCTCCTCGCACAAATGAAAGAAGGACGACAAATTTAAAAACAAAAAACAACCAGAACTGCCAGAAAACCGAACTATATCGAAGTCCAACAACCAAGGAGTTAAAGAAGAAACATTCATCCAGACCGGTAGGAGGGGCAGAGACGGGCAGCTGGGGCAGAGAGGACTTGCTGCAAGGCAGCAGCTGGAGGACTGGGCAGGTGAGGCTGCAGCTGGTGATCCCACACTGGTGTGCAGGTAAACCTAGAGGAACAACTGAGGAGCAAGACAGAACACCCAACCTAGGGTTCCAACGCAGGGAAATAAAGCCTTAAAACCTCTGGCTCCAAAATCCTGTGGTGGTTGCGGTGGCAGGAGAAACTCCCCACCTCACAGGAGAGTTCGTTGGAGAGACCCACAGGGTCCTAGAACGTACACAAACCTACCCACCCGGCAATCAGCACGAGAAGGGCCCAATTTGTTTGTGGGCAGTGAGGGAAGTGGCTGAAAGCCAGCCAAGAACCAAGAAGGGGCCATTGTTCCCTCTCTGACTCCTCTCCCACAGACAGCGCCACTACCGAGCAACATGGGTTGCTTGGCCCTGGTGAATATCTAAGGCCCCACCCCTTATAATGTAACAGGTGTGGTGAGACAAAGAAATATGGCCCAAATGAAAGAACAGATCAAAATTCCAGAAAAACAACTAAGCGATGAAGAGATAGTTAACCTAACAGATGCAGAGTTCAAAACACTAGTTATCAGAATGCTCACAGAAATGGTTGAGTATGGTCGCAAAATAGAGGAAAAAGTGAAGGCCATGAAAAGTGAAATAAAGAAAAATAGACAGAGAACTGGCAATGACAGGAAGAAAACTGGGACTCAAACTGACTATGTGGAACAGAAGGAAGAAATAAACATTCAAACAGAACAAAATGAATAAACAAGAATTCAAAAAAATGAGAAGAGGCTTAGGGACCTGCGGGCTAACTTTAAATATTCCAACATTTGATTCATATGGGTACTAGAAGAAGAGGAAGAGCAAGAAACTGAAAACTTATTTGAAAAAATAATGGAGAACTTTCCCAATCTGGCAAAGGAAATAGACTTCCAGGAAGTCCAGGAAGCTCACAAAGTCCCAAAAAAGTTGGACCCAAGGAAGCACACACCAAGGCACATTATAATTACATTAGCCAAGATTAAAGAGAAGGAGAGAATCTTAAAAGCAGCAAGAGAAAAGGAGACAATTACCTACAAAGGAGTTCCCATAAGACTATGAGTTGATTTCTCAAAAGAAACCTTACAGGCATGAAGAGGCTGGGAAGAAGTATTTCAAGTCATAAAACACAAGGATCTCCATCTAAGATGACTCTATCCAGCAAAGCTTTCATTTAGAATGGAAGGGCAGATAAAGTGCTTCCCAGATAAGGTTAAGTTAAAGGAGTTCATCATCACTCAGCTCTTATTATATGAAATGTTAAAGGGACTTATCTAAGAAAAAGAAAATGATCAAAACTATAAACAGTAAAATGACAAAAAAAACACTTACAATTATCAAAAACTGAACCTAAAAAACAAAAACAAAATCGAACTAAGCAAACAACTAGAACAGGAACAGAATTACAGAAATGGAGGGTTATCAGTGGGGAAAGGGAATGGGGAAAAAGGTACAGGGAATAAGTAGCATAAAAGGTAGGTACAAAATAGACAGGGGGAGGTTAAGAATAGTATAGAAAATGGAGAAGCCAAAGAACTTGTGTGTATGACCCATGGACATGAACTAAGGTGGGGGAATGATAGTGGGAGAGGGGTCCAGGGTGGAGGGGAATTAAAAGGAGGAAAAATATGGGACAACCGTAATAGCATAATCAATAAAATATACTTAAAAAAGAAAGTAATTCTTAAGTTAGACTACATTTAAATTAAGAAATTACATTCCTCAGAAAGCACCATTAAGAGAATGAAAAGACAAACCATAAAGTGGGAGAAGATACAGTACATATATCTGATAAAGGACTTGGACCCAGAATATATGAAGGGGGCCCAAAAATATGGAATCAGTTTCTGGAGGGCGGCCCCTTGTGGTACGGGCTTCCTCCTCTAGGTGAGTGTTCTAGGAAACCATCAATATCAGTGCACCCGTTGGCATTGTTGTGAGAGGCTGTGTTTAGCTTCAGTAAAATTTTTTGAAGATTCTTTCAACACATTTGCCCATTTCATGAAAATACACCTGCCCACTACACTGTGTGGGCAGGTGTTCAGCAGTTTTTGACCAAAAACTGCGTTAACCCCATGCCCCACCCTTCCTATTCACCTGCTCTTGTCCTAAGTGACTTTTTTTGTTTCCCCAGCTGACAAACATCCTCAAAGGAAAATGTTTTGTCAATGTGGAAGATGTGAAACAAAAAATAGCAGGGGCACTAAAAGGCATCAAAGTCGATGAGTTTAAAAAGTGTTTTCAGCAGTGGAAAAAAATGTTTCGCCCTGGCTGGCATAGCTCAGTGGATTGAGCACGGGCTGCGAACCAAAGTGTCACAGGGCACATGCCTGGGTTGCAGGCCATGACCCCCAGCAACCGCACACTAATGTTTCTCTCTCTCTCTCTCTCTCTCTTTCTCTCTCTCTCTCTCTCTTCCCTCTCTAAAAATAAATAAATAAAATCTTTAAAAAAATGTTTCAGTAGGTGTATTGCATCAAATGGAGAGTACTTGGAGGTGACTGAAGTTTAAACATCTAAGAATAAATACACACTTTTTATAAATAAATTCCGTGGGTTTTTTTGTATGTAGGGGGTCCTGCCTTATCTGAGAACTGAAAAGTCATCAGAAAAAAGCAGGAAAATAGGCAAAAGACTTGAGGGGGCACTACATAGGATATTCAAATAGTTAATAAACATATGAAAAGGCACTCCACGTCATTAGTTGTTATTAGTCATCAGGAAAGTGCAAAGTAAAGTCACAATAGAATGCACACCCACAAAATAGCTAAAATTATAAAGAATGACCACGGCGAGTTTGGATCCACACCAGCTGAGTCACTCAGACACTGCTGGGAGGAATGTGAAATGCTACAAACTGGCAGTTTCTACTAAAGTTAGATATACACCTACCCTGTGTACCAACAATGTTAACAGCGGGGGCGGGAAGCCAACCAGAAATGAGTGCTTATGCCCACCGGAAATGAGTACTAAAAAGTTTAGAGCAGCAGTTCCTGGTAATAGTTTCATGTGTAATAGGTCGCGTGCTAGCAATTACTAGTTTGCAGTAGTCTGTGACAGTCCTGACCTGGAAGCCACCCAAATGCCCACCAGCAGGTCACTGGGTAAGCGGTGGCAGTCCCATGCTGCGATACTGTACAGCAGCGATTTTCAGCCTTTTTCATCTCATGGCACACATCAATTAATCACTAAAATTCTGCAGCCCACCAAAAGATATATTGTACTTTTTGCCAGTCTGATCAAACAAACAAAACATATAATTTTGATTCATTCATACCGGATAGCTATTGTGTTGGCTGTTGTTATTTTTTTTATGTGACAACCTAAGGGAAAAGAAGTCAGTGTCCCTGACTAAATAGTCGGGTGTCGTATGTTTTAAGAACGCCTGCTGCGCAGTGGCAGACCGCGGCACGCAGCGGGAGGTCCCTGCTTTGCAGCCGTAAAGGACGCCTACAAGTACAGGCCAACATCGAGCAGTCTCGCTGGGGGAGCGCTGAGTGACTGAAGCCACACTCATGACGGTGAGCACTGCACGGCTGCATTCACATGGAGTTCACACATCGGCAGAAGGAATGGGCACTGTTAGAGGTGAGGACAGTGGTTGTTCTTGGGGTGCAGCGACAGAGAGGCGGCGGGGGCGGGGCTTGTCTGCGCTGTTGTAGCCTGCTGCCTTTTCCAGGGGCTGGTTACAAGAGGGTGCTAGTTTGTGGAAATGTCAGACACTCATGATTTATCTGCCTTTCTGTATGCATGTAGTACTTTAATAAAGAGTTAAAATATATTTTATGTTATAAAATATATAACACTAGTTAGCGATGCATATTTGGTAAAATCATCCACATGCAAAGGATAGGATGATCGCCTGTGGGAGAGAAGGCACTGGTGTGAGATGTGGAGATAAAAGAGCATAAACGGGTGAACAACGAGGAGAAGGACCTCACACAGATGGTGACAACAGCGAGCCACAAATGTGGGACATGACTGAGGGAACTTTCCGAGGGACAGTCCAGACAATTTCTTAAATGTCTTCATCTGAAAGCATATTATGGAAGACTGCTCAAAGGTTTGGCCTTAGCTTGAAAACAAAACAAAACAAAAACAAAACAAAACCATGAGAAAAGCAGGCGAAGGGACATAAACAGAAATGCACCCCAGTCATCTAGGTCATATTGGCACTTTGAGCAGCAATGTGGTTTTGCAGAATAGCAGCGTCCCCAAGTTACTGTTAATGTGAGTGTTCCTGGTTTTGTGGTTTGGGTTTGGAGTCCAATATTATGTGTTTTAGTTGTAGAGAACTGTAGGCAGAAGAGATATAAACAGCCCCTGGCCAGTGTGGCTCAGCTGGTTGGAGCATCATCCTGTAGAATAGAAGGTCACTAGTTTGATTCCCGGGTAGGGCACATACCCAGGTTGCTGGTTCAATCCCAGGTCCGGGTGCTTATAAGAAGGCAATCAATCAATACTTCTCTCTCACATTGATGTTTCTCTTTCTCTCTCTCTCTTCCCTTCCCTCCCTTTATCCGTCCCTCCTCTACTCTTTCTCTAAAAGCAATGGGAGAAAAATGTCACGGGGCAAGGAAAAAAAAAGACATATAAACAGCAGTGTATGTTGGTGTGCATTTAAGAAACTACAGTTATAATTTAAGTAGGCACAGGGAATGTATAAGAAACACTTTTTCTTAAAGGGGATCTCTGCATTTCTCTAGACTAGATACTGTCTGAGGTCCAGCACAGATGTTCTGTGAGTGAGCGATTCTAGATTTGAAGAGTCCTTGGTCTTCATGCTACCATATTTCATCCCTACTTGAAATCTTACCATAGCTCCCTGGTGTCCCCATATCCTTCATGGTGACCCACAAGGCCCTTCAATTTGTGGCTCCCACTGGCTCCTTTCCCATCATCATTTACTTACCCTCCTCACTCAAGTCATTTCCAGCTTTTGGAGGTCTTGCATATGCTGTTCCCTCTGCCTGGAATAATCTTCTACTCTCCACATCAGAGTTTTACTTCCCTTTATCCTTTAAGCCTCAGCTTAGACATCTCCTCCTCCAGGAAGCACTCCTTGACTCTGCAGACTGGATCAGGCACCTTATCTGGACTTCTACAGCCCCTGGGCATCCCCTGTGCCTGTGACTCCCCCATCCCAGCCCTGACCCCTCTGCATCATCACTATCTAGCTGGATCTAACTCTCCCCCTGGACTGGGAGCTTTGTAGGGGCAGGGCCAAGCTGACTCAGTCACCATTATGTCCCTCCTATTGCCCAGCAGAGGCCAGGCACAGAGTAGGCACCAAATAAATATTTCATAGATGGAATAATAAATTCTAGAATCCTAAGTTGGTATGTTACCAAGTACTTAAGCTTCTAAGAGCTGGTGTCCAGGGCATTGTTTGCCAGCTGACCATGGCCACCAGTCCATTCACTCATGTGCATCACCTGCTTTCCCAGAGGCCCTTGGGTTCGACACCCTGCTCGACGTCTTTTAATGATAAAGTTCCAAAAATCTTAGTATCAAAGATCCCATGATTGTCAAATGCTGAGTCAATAAAAGTCTGAGATTCTAAGGGAACTAATTCTGACTTTAGGGTTTCAAGATTTTATGATTATAACAATATAAATTTTATGTGTAAAGCACTCCAGGTCAAAGGTGCTAAGGGTTTAGTGTTCCCAAAGCTTATGATTATGAAGTTACATGTCTCTGAAGGGTCTTTGCTCATAAATTTTTAGGCTGTTGATTAAACTCTTCTGAGGTTGTAAAGCCGCATGAATACACAGTCCTAAGGTCCAAGGGCCTACATTTCCTAACCTCTAAGGACTAAGGTTCTGTAACTCTACAGCTCTGTGATCTTTGCTTATATTGTTCTAAAACATCAAAGTAGGTAACCAACCATCCTGGTTGTCCCTGAGGGCTTCAGTGCTAAAGCAGGAAGGTTTGGTCATTCTCTCTCAGGATCCACCTTCCTTTTCTTATTTTTTAAAGGTTATATTTACTTATTTTTAGAGAGAGGGGAAGGGAGGGAGAAAGAAAGGGAGAGAAACAGCAATGTGTGATTGCCTCTTGTGCACCCCCTACTGGGGACCTAGCCTGCAACCCAGGCATGTGCCCTGACTGGGAATTGAACCAGCGACTCAGTGGATTGAATCTCAGTGGATTGAGTCCAGCACTCAATCCACTGAGCCACACCAACCAAGGCATAAAAAAAAAAAGTAAATAAAACCTTTATTTAAAAAAAAATAAAGAAATTCTAAAGGGTTAGGATTATAAAGCCCTAGGATCTATATGTATTAGAGTTTAGATTTCGAAGGGCCTGAGGTCCTAGGAGCCAGTGATTAAAATTTCTAAGGCCTATGATTATAAAATTCTGTTTACATCTCTGTTTCTAAAAGTCTCAGGTTCAAGTCTGACATTCTAAGGTCCTAAAATCTGGCATTTCATCATTTCAGGATTCTAAGGAAACATGCTTACAAAATCACACGTTTCTGGGAGTGTACACATCTCTGAGGTTCTAAGGCTGCACTGCTCCAAGCAGCAGCCACAGGCCATATGTGGCTATTTAATTAAAAGTAAATAAAATCACAAATCCAGTCCCTCAGGTTGCACCGGCCGCATTTTAAGTGCTCGTAACCACAAGCACTACTGCGTAGTATATCGGACATCACAGGTAGAGAACATTTCTCCACCATCGTGGAAAGTCCTATTAGACAGCGCTGAGCTACATGTTCGAGCTCTCAGTGCCTGTAACTGTCTTCCCACCCTCCAGGCCATCAGGGTTCTCAGGCAGTGAGGTACACACGAAACACCGCAGCAGTCCCCTCCCTTCCCTCCCTGCCGTCTCCCACCCCAGCCCTCTCCCAGGTACCTGCCAAGGCCTTGATCCGGGAGCACTCAAACAGGGAGGCAGCTGCGGTGGAGGCCGCGGGCTGCTCCCGATCCCAGCCCCGATCCGGACTCTCCCAGCGGGCTGCAGGGTTGTTGTTGTTAGAGGCCATCAGGCCTTCCATGTTGTCCACTTCTCCCGGCACCTGCGCCATTGGGGACAGGGAGGCCTGCGGTGGGTACAGGCAGGTTAGGGCAGGCAGCAGGGCCTGAGCTCAGAGATCCCACTTCGTACCGTGACTAGCTGTGAGTCCTGTCTTCTCTTTCATCCTCAATTTCCCTGTCTCTAAAGTGGGCCTAATAATAACAACAAGCTGGCACAGGGTAGGGACTGGGCAAATTGTCACTGTTATTGTTGCTACAACTCTATAATGCAGTGATAACAATAATTAACATCTACTGAGCATTTGCACTGTACTGAGTACTATGTATGCATTATCTTATCTAATTCCCACAAATTCCCTAAAGATAGGCTATTATGAGGCCTATTGTAAGAGGGGGAAACTGAGGCACAGAGGAGTTAATTCACTTGCCCAAGGTCCCAGAGCTAGTGAGTAGCCAGGATGCAAGCACAGGCACTGTGATGGAATGACTCATTGCATCCACGGCTCCAATTCTCCCTTATAGCCATTCTCACACACCTCTCTGGTGTCCTCCTCGGTGGCAATTGCAGGGGTGGGAGAGCAGGGTGAAGGGACGTACCCCACCGCTTTACTCTGGGTTTGGCCCCCTGGCTTTGATGAACAGAATTAGGTGGAAGTGCTGGTAGGTTCTGAGCCTAGGAATCGGGAGACCTTGCCTGGTTTTGCTAGTGTTTGACTGTAGCCAAGAGAAAAGCCCTGCAAGGCTGGTCCAGGGCCACAGCCCCACGTGTTTCTGCCAAGACCACCGGCAGCGGTCAACAGCGAACATCCCCCTCTCACCCTCACGAGTGAATGGATGAGCCAGAGGAGCCCAACCTCAGTCCCTGGCCTCGGACGCCATGGCCCCATAACTGTTTGCGTGTTTTGTTTTAAGACACTAAGTTTGAGGGTGGTTTCTTACGCAGCATTATTTTGGCAATGTCTAACTGACATAGTGTCTGATCTAGAACACTGACAGATTGTACATGTGAAATTTAAGGAGGTAGGAGACATCAGATACTTCTCCTCTACCCTCCAGGAATCCAAGCTTGATTCTAAGACAAAGAAAGGAGGGAACTGGGAGGAAATCAGTGTCTCCCTTCCCAAAAGATTCAGGCAGTTGCCAACCCACCAGGTTCTAGGGAGGCAGGGTCTAGATCTTGGTCACTGTGGTGGACATTTTCTCTTTTGGTGGACATTCCAAAATCCCCTGCTATTCTTCCCTTCTTCCATGGAAAGTTATGTGGGCACATGGCTGCTTACCACCTGTGTGACCTTGGCCAAAGCACTTCCCCTCTCTGGGCCTCAATTTGTTCATGTATAAAATGGTAATGATAACAGGACCCATTTCCTAGGGGTTTGGGAAGATAAAAGGATTTAATAATGCAGAGAACATGGTAGCTAGTACCCGCAAGCCCTCAAAACATGGTCCTTGCTAGTATTTTCATCCTGTGGTCACATATCTTCACAATCAAAGTGCCTGTGCTGGAGTCAGACAGAAACGAGTTCAAATCCTGCTTCATTCTTGCTGTATCTTTAACCCAGCATCTTTAGCTTGCCTTTCGGTGCCTCAGTTTCCCTCCCTGTTAAATAGCGAACACAATTATTTCTTCAATGGAGGACCGAGGAACGGGGAGGCACTTGGCACTTTGTGAGCTCTGGGGCTGCCGGAGAACAGCCCTCCAATGGCTCTGGCCGTTAAGCGACTGAATGGAGAAGGAAGCGGTGGAGGGTGAAGGGTGGAAAGGGGTGTCTTGTGGCCCCAGCGAAGACTGGTGGGGTGCAAGGCTGAGGGTGGGAGCACATGCTTTAACCTTTCGGAGGCCGCGCCTCTCTCTCCCTGCAGTCTAGTCACGGTTCCCGAGGAGGGAGCCTGGAAAGGACAAGGCCTGGGTGGAAGACTCACGCATGGCGCGGAGACTGAATTGGGTTGGGAGGTGGGGGTTCATTCCGTCCTCCGCCCTTCGCCTTCCCCCAGCCAGGGAGACCCTGGCGGCTCAGGCTACGGCCCCTGCGCGCGGGGGAGGGATGTTCGGGCAGGTGGGCAGATGCTGCAGGGAGGGGCTCTCCGCCCCCACTTTGCTCACCTGGGCTGGCGGCTGCCGGTGCTGCTGTCCCCGCTGCTCCCGGCGTCCGACTGCCCTCCCTGTCAGCGTCGGTGGCCCGGCCCGGAGCAGCCCGGCTCCACTCGGCCTCGCCGGCCCCGCGGCTCGGTCAGATCCGCATGCGCCGCCGCCGCCGCCGCGCCTCCCCCCAGCTCGCGCGGCCGCGGCGCTCGCGCGCCCTCGGGACCCCCTCCCGCCTGCGTCCCCCGCCGTCCCGGCCGCCTGCAGCGTGGGCCCACGCGCGCTCACACGCTTGGCCGCGGCGTGTGATACACAGGTGCGTTCTTGGGGGCCAGAGGCAGCATCACACACAGTCACATACTCTAACAATGTCACACATACCGGGTCACATACAGCATAACAAAAGTTATCCACACACACACACACACTCACACAGGGTCATACAGGGTCAAAAGTGCAAACTCACACGCGGTCACACACCCGCACCGGGTCCCACACTGGCACAGTGCCTGACAACGTCACTCGCTGTGACACTGAGGTCGTGCCACCAGCTACCAAGCACGTGGTGCCATACACAAACACACATGCCACACACTGTCCCGCACTCCTGTGGGTGTCACAAAGAGTGCCGTGTATTTCCACATCACACACAACTTCGCAGTCACGCAGTATCACATACCTTTTTGCACACCCGAACTTGTCACACCGGTCGTCACACTCACACAAGGCCACACACCCTGCAGTATCACACACTCATACATCGTGTCACAGGAGGTCACAAGCAGCATCACAAGAGTAACAGCCACACACTCAAATGGGGTCAGTGTCACACATCCTTACATGGCACATGAGTGTCACACTGTCACCTCTAACAGAGTCACACACTCACATGACATTCTACACGCCTCACATTCGCAGGTTCCCCAGAGTCGTGGGCGCAGATGGCATCACGAATCGACACAGTGTGGCCCAGAGTGTCACCACAAGGTCACACAAAAGCAGATCAATGCTTGCCACACGTGGTGTCACACAAGTCTCGCTCCGCAATGCGGTGTTACACACAGAGGATGGCAAATGGCGTCCACAGTCATGCTGTCCTTTGGGGTTACTCAGTCCCACAGAGTCACACGGACACATAGGCACACAGTTACAGTGTCAAACCCTCGCGCCCACACTGTCCTCCCCCACTTTCCTTTTGGAGGCCCTGGGGCGTAGTGTGAGTCCCAGACCCACCTCCAGGCCCTCGGAGAGGGGGCGTGCCCCAGGAGAGACTGGTGGGCGTGGCCCGCTGTCGCCCTGCCCCCTGGGTGGGGTCCAGAGCTCGAAAGGGGAGCACTGGGGCCACCTTTTCTTGTCCATCATATACGGCGACACCTCCCAGTCTAGGTGGTGAGCGGAAGGGCCGGTGCCGGGAGGCACACGAGACGCGCTCCGCCCACCCTCTCCCCAGCTGGAGAGGTGGCCTGTTTGTCCCCGCCCCTCGGTTTGAGCGAGTGGCCCAGGGGCGGGCCGAGGCGTGGTCCTCCGAGTGGTTCCTGTCCAGTCCCTCCCGCTAAAGAAGGGCGCTGAGGGCAGCCCAGCAGTCAGTCGGTTCCCGCGCGGCCGGACACTCTACGACCTCGCGCCCCCACGACCTCACAGCATGGCCGTCAAGAAGATTGCCATCTTCGGCGCCACCGGCAAGACCGGGCTCACCACGCTGGCTCAGGCGGTGCAAGCAGGCATGAGCTGGGGCGGGCGGGAGATGTCACGGGGTGCATAGGCACCAGGAAGGGGCATCGTGGGGTCGAGCTGAGGCCTTTTGGAGCCGTCAGTGCCTTGGTGTGTCAGGGGCGCCGAAGTGGGGAACGCTATGAGGTCCAATTTTCTGTGAGTTAGAGCAACAGGAATTGGCCCTGGGAGGCTGGGGGACTCTGATGACAGGTTTAAATCCCGGCGCTTATGACAAGTGTTGTTACTGTGGCCACTGGTGGCTGCATGCCCAGCGGGGCTCCCAGCCCTGCTTGCCCTCTAGCACCCCTCTCTCATCGCACGCACGTGTTAAATCCTCACAGCACTCAGTGAGAGGTTGGATCTTGTATCCCGTGGCTTCACAGATGAGAAAACCGAGGTGGAGAGGAAAGTGACTTACCCATTGTCACACGACTGGAAAGTGACAGTGCTGGGATTTGAATCAAAGCTTTTATATATATATATATATTTTTTAATATTGTGCTATTTTTTAAAGATTTTATTATTTATTTATTTTTAGAGAGGGAAGGGAGGGAGAAAGAGAAAGAGAAACATCAATGTGCGGTTGCTGGGGGCCGTGGCCTGCAACCCAGGCATGTGCCCTGACTGGGGATCAAACCTGCGACACTTTGGTTCGCAGCCCTCACTCAATCCACTGAGCTACGCCAGCCAGGGCTGAATCAAGTTCTTAACCGCCCAAAGCCTGCTAGCTCGTGGCTGGGACGGGAAGGCTGGAGGTGGAAAAGTCTGGAGGACGGGTTGCTGTAACCATCTGAGGGAGAGAGGATCACGGAGACAGACATGGTGGAGACGGGGACGTTGGGAAGTCTACAAGGCTAAAAATCCAGAGTTGCCCCAGGGAAGGGGGCGGGAAAGGGGATGATGGTTGGGCAGCCTTCAGCCCCTACTGTCCAGACTTCACCAAAACCCAGCCGGGCCTGCAACTTACAGATATAGGGCCCCGCCCTTGCTGGTCTTGGCGACTCTGAAGATATTGACTATCTGGGTGCCCCAAAAGGGTGGAGGCCCCCAAGATTCCACTCTATGCTACCTCCTAGCCCAGCCCTCCCTTGGAGAGACTGCCTGAAAGCTCCCCACTAGGCCCACTGCTCTCCCCCTCCTCAGGAAGACCTAGTTTGGACCTTGACTTGTGGGAAGGAAGAAACAAATTTGCTGATAAATATTTGTAAGAGGGAGAAGTTAGGAACTGCTGAGTCACCCTGAGGAACCGGGTTCTCTCTCGGTACAACCTTTTCCTTAATCCGGAATTCCACTGAATCCTGCTCATCCACCCTGCTGGTCACAGCTTGGACTGCATCCTGGGGAATTGAGAGCTGGGGCCTAGGGAGGCCTTGCCTTCTCACTGTGGCTCAGACAGGTTTCCGCACAGCTCAGCGCCTCGCTGTCGAAAGAGCTGGGCTTTTCTTTACCTCGGTGATTCTGTGCGGCTGCATCCTGACCTATGTGGACTCTGGTGCTAGCCTGCCCACACTCAAACCCCAGCTCTGCCACTTAGCCACCTGTGTGGCCAAATGCCTGGGGGCCTACGTACCTAGATGTCTGTAAAGCAGATGAAACTTAGCATTTGCCCTGGGGCTCTGGTGATGATGAAATAGGGTGGCACATGGAAAGTGCCGAGAATCGCGTTGAGCACTTAACTGGTGCTCAGTAAGCACTGCCTGGCTGAGTGAACTCAGATCCCAGTCATGTGATCCTGGCTGAGCTATGTACAACTGCCTCAGTTTCCTCATTATGATAATACCTACTTTGTAGGGCTCTTTCAATCTGGTGTTTTTCAAACTGGGTTGTAGTGATGTCTGACATATATGCGGTTGGTCACGACAGTGTCTGAATGTATAGCACGTAAAATACTGGTTTTATGCGTCTGTGTGTACTGGATGAGGCTGTGAAATAGATTTTGTGTAGAGGATTGAGATTGAAAAAGCCTAAAAGGGGTATGAACTCTGAAACTTGCTCTCAACTAGTTAGGAAAACACTATAGATGTGCTACACATATGATTATATATGTATAAATATATTTATATACACACACATCTAATTAGGTATATTACATATACATTTATATACACACAGACATAGAGAAGGGTAAAGCAAAACTAATGTGAAAATCTAGGCCTTGTTGCTTTTCTATAGGTCTGAATTTATTTCAAAATAAATAATTAACACAAAACTGTAAATAAAGTAAGAGGTTTGTAAAAAAAAAGTTGGGAAATACCTTATACATGTTTTTATTCTTTGTAAAGGGTAAAATCTGTGAATTCTAAACCTGTTTGGTATGGTAGCCACTAACTTATTTTTAAATTAAAATTGAAATGTCGATTGTATTAAAAATTTGGTGTGGAAGGGGAACCACATTTATTTGTAAAAAGAGCTTAGCACAGCACTTCTAATAAATGTCGCTGCTCACCGATAATGTAACAATCGGCGGGCGCCCTTGTGCTGAGATCTTGTGTCAAAGCTCTCGCTGTCTGTGAGAGCATGTGTTCCCCCAGATGCCCACCGTTTTCCAGGACCTGTTTGAGCCGGTGCAGTGGCAGTTAGCCTCCACCCACACCCACCTGCCGAAAGACTGTGCTGCTCCCAGATGCAAGTGAGGGCAGCACAGGTTTTGTGTCATCCCCAATGAAAGGTGGTCACACGGGATGGGGACACTGGGGATTGTGACCTTCACTTTCTTTACTCTTTAAAAAAACTAATTTGTCTTCCAATTATGGTTGGCATGTAATAATATATTAGTTTCAGGTGTACACCACCGTGATTAGACATTTATATAACTTACAGAGTTGACGATCTTCACTTTCTAAAGGAGACTGAAGGAGTTTCCTTACTGGGCCCATGGGGCCCTCGGTTTACTGCAGGTCAGCATCAGCAGGGCCCTGACAGGAAGCACGAGTGGCTGGCGGGGCCTGGGGAAAGAGGGTAGAGGGTGCTCCAGGCAGAGGGGACAGCGTGTGCAAGGGCAGGAGGAGCACAATGTGTTTGAGGAACTGAAAGACGTTCAGTGGGTGAAGAGGACAGTGGCTGCGGCGCAGGGTGGAGAGGAGGGCAGGCCTGGTCATAAAGGGGTCTTGAAGGCTGGCAGGAGGACTTTATTGTCTCAGGGCACTGGGGAGGATCTGAGTGGGGGGCGCTTCTGTGGAAGGTTCTGTCTGGCTGCTCTGTGGAATGGGGACTGGAGGGGGTGACAACTCGGGTCAGGGCCCAGAGCGGCCTAGGCCAGGCCAGGAAACAGCGCCGTGAGGTGGCTGAAAGGCATGGTAACAGCCAGCACCCACAGAACGCTCACTCCCGTGCCAGGCACACCCCTCAACTTTTCATTTGTTTTCGTTTTGTATTTTTATGACAGCTTTCTTAAGATACCATTCACACACTGTACAATTTGCCCCTTTAAAGCGTACAGTTTGGTGGTATTTCAAATATTCACAAAGTTGTGCAAATATCACAAACAATTTAGAACATTTGCATCGCCCCAAAGACACCCCTAGAAATCACCTCCATGCTCCCACCCAACCCCTCCCCCAGCAGCCATCGATCTACTTTCTGTCTCCATAGAGTTGTCTGTTCTGGACAGTTCATACATGTGGAATCGTACAATATGTGGTTCTTTGTGACTGGAGTCTTCACTTAGCAAAAAAAATCTTTTCCAAGGCTCACTCATGTTGTAACAAGTATCGGTGTGTTATTTCTTTTTATTGGATACATTGTATGAATCCACCACATTTTATTTATCCATTCACTTGGTGGACATTGGATTGTTTCCACTTTTTTGGCGATCATGAATAACGTTTCTTATGAACATTTGTGTACGATTTTTTATGTGGATGTGTGTTTTCATTTCTCTTGAGTGGAATGGCTGGGTAACCTATGTTTAACCATTTGAGGAACTACCAGGCTGTTTTTCCAAAGTGGTGACACCATTTTACATTCCCCTCAGCATTCACTGTACGAGGATCTCAGTTTCCCACTGCATACCAGCATCTATTGTCTGTCCTTTTATTACAGACCTCCCAGTGGGGGCGAAGTGGTATCTCAGTGTGGTGTTGGTTTGCATTTCCCTGACAGCTGATGATGTTGAGTGTCTTTTCATGTGTTTATTTACCATTTGTGTATCTACTTTGGAGAAATGTCAGATCTTTTCCCAGTTTGTAATTGGATTATTCTCCTTTTCCTTATCAAGTTGTGGAAGTTCTTTATACATATATATTAAGCACAAGTCCCTTTCCCAATATATGATTTGCAAACTTATTCTCCCACATTGTGGGTTGCCTTTTTACTTTCTGGAGAGTGTCCTTGGAAGCATGTGGGTATTTAATTTTAAGTTGTTGTTACCTGTGCTTTCAGTGTCATAGCTAGGAGTCTAATCCAAAGGCACAAAGATTTGTGCCTATGTTTTCTTCGAAGTGTTTTATAGTTTTAGCTCTTATATTTAGGTCTTGTGTCACTTTTAAGTGAATTTTCATATGTGGTATGAAGTAGGGATCCAACCTCATCCTTTTACGTGTAGATAGCCAGTCATCCCAGCACCGTTTGTTGAAAAGACTATTCTTTCCCCAATGAATGACCTTGGCACCTTTGTCAAAAATCATCTGTCTACATAAACTTTTAGTTACATAATTTAAACTGACAACAGTCCTATAAAGTAGAGACTATTATTTGTGTCACTTTACAAATGAAGTCCCTGAGGCCCAAAGGGGTTGAGTGAATCGCCCAATGTCATTCAGCTAGCTAGTGATAGGGCTGGAGTTCAAACTCAGGGTTACTTTGAGAATTAATGAGTTAGTATATGTAAAGACACTTGGCACCTGGCACATGGTGAGTATTGGTTGCATATTTATCATTATTATCATCATCATTGCCCCATAGCGTAAAAATCTCCTGCCGTTTGTTTTTGAAGTGGATGATGACAGATATTAAGAGAAATGGGACAATATCATTGTTTTTCTTCTTCCTCTGTTATTGTCAGAGTAAGAGATTAATTGTCTGACAGATGATGACCAATAAGGTTTCTTTGCTAGTATCATTATGAACCTGCAGGTTTTAATACGTTGATGTGTTTCTATTGAATTCAGAGCCCCATCATTAAGTGAGCACTGTCTCACCCACTGGCCCTTTCCCTGCCCCGGCCCAGTGGCCATCTCTCAAGGAGCTCTGGTTCACTTTTCAGGAAAATGACATATAGAGGCTGACTTCATCAGCTTGGGCTATTATAACAAAATGCCTTAGAATGGACAGGTTAAATAGCAGACATTTCTTTCTTTTTAAAAAAAGATTTTATTTACTTATTTTTAGAGCAGGAAAGGAAGAGAGAAAGAGAGGGAGAGAAATATCAATGTGTAGTTGCCTCTCACACACCCCCTACTGGGGACCTGGCCAGAAAGCCAGGCATGTGCCCTGACTGGGAATGGAATCGGCAACCCTTTGGTTCACAGGCCCGCACTCAATCCACTGACCTACACCAGCTGGGGCCAGGCATTTATTTCTTATACTTGTAGTTCTGGGGGGTGGGAAGTCCAAGATCAAGGTACCAACAGATTTGGTTTCTGGTGAGAACCTTTTTCTAGGCTTGCAGATGGCTGACTTCTTGCTGTGTTCTTACATGATGGAGCGAGAGAGCCCTGGTTTGTCTTCCTCTCCTTCTGAAGACATGAATCCTATCATAGGGGTCCCATCCTCATGAAGGCCCCACCTCCAAAAACCATCACTGTGGGGTTAGGGCTTCAGCGTATGAATTTGCAGGGAATATAGTCAGTCTATAACAGAGCCACAATTAGTCATTTTATTTTTTTGATATCACCATTTGCAATACACCTGAACATTAACATCTTTTGCTGTTGTTCAAAACAAAGGAAAAACAGGTTGGTTGTGAACTTTAAAATGGGTGTGTATGTTGGAGGGGGGACAGGAATTATCAAAAATTCTTTTGGGAGGTAACATATCAAGGCGATGATTTCTTTAATGACCACTGGGGCAGGACCCGGCCCTCCAGAAATAAGGCGTAAGGACGAATCCCAGCTCTTGGCACCCTTTGGGCAACTCCTGTCTTCCTCCATGCCTCAGTTTCCTCCAGGACTGTGGTTGGGGACCAAAGACCAGTGTGACACCAGGCATTAACTCCTTAGTTGCCAGAGGGCATAAAAATCAAGGGGGGGCGGCAGAGAGGTCCTTGAGGCACCAGTGCAGGTAATTTCTGAGCTGGCAGGAAGGAATGGCCCATTTTTAACAACCAGCTGAATACCAACTGTGGGTATACCAACAAAAATGTCTGGAGACCACTCCCTCAGAACAGGGGGCCAGAAATGTATTTGAAGGTTCATGGCCTCACCAGGACCCAGCCCCTGGAGCCCAGGAGTGCCAACCCACAAGCCTGCTGACCTGCCTTTCTGTCCTTCTTGCCCACAGGTTATGAGGTGACAGTGTTGGTGCGGGACTCCTCCAGGCTGCCCTCGGAGGGGCCCCAGCCGGCCCACGTGGTAGTGGGCGATGTTCGGCAGGCGGCTGACGTGGACAAGACCGTGGCCGGGCAGGATGCTGTCATCGTGCTGTTGGGCACCCGCAATGACCTCAGTACTAGGCCCCCCCTCTGCCCACGGCCCACACCTGCACCTCGGCCCCCAGCACCACCCCCACCCCCAGCCCCACCCCTGCCACCACCTCCACCACCGCCGCCTGCCAGTGACAGCCACTCTCTGTCCTCTCTAAGGTCCTACCACAGTGATGTCGGAGGGTGCCCAGAACATTGTGGCAGCCATGAAGGCCCATGGTGTGGACAAGGTCGTGGCCTGCACCTCGGGTGGGTGGTAGGGTCGTAGGGGTGGGGCTGAAGGGGGGTTGGGTAAATGGACAGGCAGCCCAAGGGCCTGTGCAAGGTGGCATCGGAGCCATCCCAAGTCACTGTGCAGTTATCAAAGATCAATTGAGTGTCTGAACCTTCCTGGGAGATGCCAGGGACATGGTGGTGACCTAAACAGCCCTGGGCCCTACACCCACAGATTTCACAGGTGACAGGGAAGTGGTAAACAGAGCCATCATAAAACAGTGATGGGCCACAGCTGTCAGGGGCAGGATGGGGGGCTGAGGCAGAGGGTTTAGGACTGGGATAAGGGGCCTAATCAGAGGGATCAAGGCTGGGATTGGGGTCCAGGCAGATGGGTTAGGGCTGGGGTTGGGGGCCCAGGAAGAGGGGTCTGGGCCGAGATAAAGAGAAGCCTAGGGTACTGGGAGCCCAGAGGAGGTGCTTAACAGCTGGAGGCAAAGTCAGAGAGAGCCTTCTAGGGTAAGTGACAGAGCTACAGATATGCAGACCTAGTCTCTGCCTTCACAGAGCTCCCCATTTAAGAGGCAATAGACGTTGAATAAACAGCTGCCACAAATAATGTAAAAAGAAGGCTGTGGGATACATGACAGGAGTAGTTAATGCTGACAGGTAACAATTATTGAGTACTTAATGTATGCCAGGCACCATCTGAACACGGATGAATGCCACTTCCTCCTCACAAAACTCCTTTGAGGACTCATGCTGGCACATAGTAGGTGCTCAGTGAATAGTAGCTGTTGTCCCTTGTATAGCTAAGGGAGTGGAGACAGTGGAGGCCCATCAGCTTACCTGAGATCACACAGCTCACAGCTGCAGAGCTGGCATGTGATACCTGGCTGGCTGTCTCCACAGTCCACACTCCTTGCCTGGTCCCTCACACCAGTCGCCTCCCAGAAAGGGAAGTGACGTGAGGGAGGGTTGTACAGTGAGACAACAGGGTCTCTGGGCAGAGGTATCAGCTGTTGTGAAGGTTGCGAGGCCAGAGCGAGGCTTCAGCAGAACTGGTGAAGGAGAGAGTTGGGTGGTGAGGTCAGAGGGCTGATGGGGTCAGATTAGGTGGGTCCCTGTGAGCCCTGATGGGGACTTTGCTTTTACCCTAAATGAGGTCGGATGAGCTCCAACTCCTCTGGATGTTCACAGGCCCCCTGTGGCTGCGTTCGGGGGAGCAGATTGGGAGGACAGAGGCAGGGAGACCATGGAGGAGGCTGCTGCCAGGGTCCAGGCAGGAGGTGACAGCGGACAGAGCAGATGGGGTGGGAAGCAGTCAACTCTTATGTGGGCTGTGGGGGAAAGAAAGACCGTTTGGGCCTGAAGAAACTGGAGGACAGCAGTAAGCCCCTGCAGGCTTTGGTCCTGGCACAGTCCCCAGAGGGCCAAGCGCCTGGCGGGGCTGTCCTCACTCCTCGGTTGATGCTGCCCTGTGTCCCCCCAGCCTTCCTGCTCTGGGACCCGGCCAAGGTGCCCCCGCGACTGCAGGATGTGACCAATGACCACATTCGGATGCACAAGGTGCTGCAGGATTCAGGTCTGAAGTATGTGGCCGTGATGCCGCCTCACATAGGTGAGTGAGGCTAGGACCCAGTGGCAAGCTCGCCACCAGCCTGCCCCTCCTGTCCTCTGGAGACATCTGCCAGGCCTTCCTGGCCCATCCAAAATTGCAAACCTCCCCCTACTCTCTCTATCTGCTTTGCTGCTTGATTTTATTCTCCTTTCTAATATACTTTTTGGTTATCTCTGTTGAACAAACCAGTCATATATTATGACTTTCTGTCTCGGTGCCGGGAGCTGACCCAGGGAGAGGCTCGCACCTGAGGTTGCTCAGTAGCTGGGAGTGGAGTCCTATGGAAGGCTTCCTCTCAGACACGCCAATGGGTGGTGCGACTGTGGCTGGACACCTGCACTCGGCCTCCCCTGGGATCAGGTCCCTCAGTGCTGCTTCTGCTGCATTCTCTTTAATAGAAGCGAGTTCCATCCTGGCTGGCATAGCTCAGTGGATTGAGTGCGGGCTGTGAACCAAAGTGTCGCAGGTTCAATTCCCAGTCAGGGCACATGCCTGGGTTGCAGGCCACGGCCTCCAGCAACTGCACATTGATGTTTCTCTCTCTCTCTTTCTCCCTCCCTTCCCTCTCTAAAAATAAATAAATAAAATCTTTTTTTTAAAAGGTCTTTAAAAAAAATAGAAGCAAGTTCCTAGGATTGGTCCAGATTTAAAGGAAGTGGACTTCCGCTTCACCACACGTCACATCATTTCTTTACCTTACTTAGTGTGTTTCCCTCACTAGGATGTCAGCTCTTTGGAGGCATGGATCTTGTCTTGTTTAGATTACAGCCGTGATCCTGGTGCTTAGAACAGGGCCCGGCATATAGTAGATGTTTAGTAAATGTTTGTCAGATGAACTAACACAGGGGACCCACCTCTCGTGGTGTTGCTGTGGAGGGAACAAGCAAACATCTCCTGCAACCTCTTTCCCCCTCCCAAACCTGTGACCCACACTGAGAGTCAGACACAGGGAGAGAGCCATTCATTCCACAGATGTCTCTTGCATTTGACCTGTGGGCCTGGCCACCATCACGAGCACTGGTGACAGAGCCTCGGCTCTTATGAGGCTTACATTTCTATTGGGGGGCGGGATAAAGATAGATGACGATATCTCCACAGTGAATGAATGAAGAAACAAGCCCAGTGAAGAGCGTAGTAATGGCAAGAAGCACAGGCTCTCTAAGGAGACAGCTTCCTGCAGCAAGGGAGGGAGTCGGGTAAAGGTCTGAGGGACGGGAGGACTGGGATAAGGAACAGCAGTGCAGGTACTCAGAGGCCAGACCCTAGGACCCCGCCACTGTTGCCTGCCCACCAGAAGAATAGTTCTGCTTTGTCCTCTGCTTTCTGGGGCCCCTGACAGGAGCGGGAAACGACACACCCCAGAGGGCCAAACAAGGCTCACAGTTTAGATTTGGTTAAGTGACCGTGTCAGGACCCTATGATCCCAGGACCCTGAGCTTTGTTTGAATCAGTGAAGCTGCCTAGTGGAGAAGCTGGGTGAAAACCCCAACCCCTGGCCTCCCAGCCTCAGTTTCCTTTTCTGTAAACAAGGCTCATCGTATTGCTTCTTGGCCTGCTAGGTTTGGAATAAGTACCCAGGGAGGGCATGCCTAACAGTCATTTAACACAGAGTACTTTTTTCAGTTTTTTTCTTTTGTATGTGTGCACGTGAAAACTTCAAAACCTCCAGAAAAGTTGAAGGAATTAAAGTGTATGAATACCTAAAGTTCTTCATTGAGGTTTAGTTTTTAATATATTGGCCTTATTTGCATTTTGTCCTATCTTTCTATATATAACTGACTAGTTATCAATTATCTTTGCATGTGTTTAATATTTTATATAGATATTAGTATTTTGTTCAAATATTTTATTTATTTATTTTTAGAGATAGAGGAGGAGAGGGAAAAAGAAAGGGAGGGAAACATCAATCAGTTGCCTCTCATATGCACCCCCCCACAACTGGGGACCTGGCCCGCAACCCAGGCATGTGCCCATATTTTTTAAAAAGATTTTATTTAACTTTTTTTTAGAGAGGGGAAGGGAGGGAGAAAGAGAGGGAGAGGAACATCAATGTGTGGTTGCCTTGCAAGCGTCCCCTACTGGGGACCTGGCCCACAACCCAGGCATGTGCCCTGACTGGGAATGGAAGCAGCGACCCTTTGATGCTCATGCCAGCGCTTAACTACTGAGCCACACCAGCCAGGGCTCTCATTAGTGTTTTTCACAGAACAATGTGAGAGCGAGTTGCAGACATTCTCACACTTCACTTGTAGAGCCTCAGTAGAAATCTTCAGAGAAGAGTATTTGTGTACAAGCCACAGGACCGTAAATGAGCCAAGGAAATTGACGTGAACTCTATCATATCATTTAGTATCCATGTCCTATTCAAATTTCCCTGATTGTCAACAAATATCTTCCAATCTTCCCCTCCCCCCTAGTCAGGATCCCAATCGAGGATCCGCTCTGTGGTGCGTTGCCACAATACCTTAAATCTGGAGCAATCTGTCACATCTTTTTTTCCTTTTCATGTTTCTCACAACATTAACCAGGCCTGGCATCTTTTTAAATGCCCACCTTCTGGATTTTTGGTTGTGTTCTCACAGGCGCAGAGTAAACATTTTAAGTAGGAATGCCGGGAGAGTAAGAATGCACCCAACTCCAGGTTGTGCCTGTGCTGGTGTGCTGCCTTTCATCCCTAAATTCAGTTGCTTGCTGGAAGGTATTATTTTAAATTATTATAATGCATCCATGAGATTCCTTGCAACAGCCAGGTCGTGCCCGTCCACTGTCTGCATTATCTAGGAAAGACCGAGCTGTGTCCCTGGAATCAGAACACACCAACTCCATGTTCACAAGGTCAGGAAAATGCACTCTCCCAGTGCCCACAGAATACAACCCATGCCCTGACCTGTGGGACTGGGACATGTTCCTCGGTCCCCCCAGAGGGGTCCCGAGATTGGAAAGCATCCAGACGGAGATACCCAGAGCCAATCGAGCCTTTGGCACTGGCATGTGACTCCCTCTCTTCAATATTCAGTGTCCTCACTTGTAACACAGAGTTAATAAGTAGTTCCTGGTCCATTTTCTGTGTTATTTCTCCCAGTCTAACATACTGTCTCCTGTACCTTCCTATCTTATTAGTCGTCTCTGCTTAGCAAATGTCTGCATGCTGAGAGCAGGGATCTGTGTCTGCTTTGTCCCTCGCTGAGTGCCCAGCACCTGACACAACAGGTCATCAATAACGATCTGTCGGATGAATGAAGGGAAGGGTATAGATTAGTGCCCTGCTCGTGGGGAGGGTTTCATATGTTGTCAGCTCTAATACCGTTTATGCTGGGCATACTGCAGGCCCCCGGAGCCATCACTGTAGCGACCACATGTTGGGGGTTGGAAAAAGCGCATCTTCATCCGTCCCCTCTGTCTTTACAGGAGACCAGCCACTGACTGGGGCCTATTCAGTGACCCTGGATGGACACGGGCCCTCGAGGGTCATCTCCAAACATGACCTGGGCCACTTCATGCTGCGCTGCCTCACCACCGATGAGTACGACGGGCGCAGCGTCTACCCTTCCCACCAGTACAACTAAGGCTCTTGTCCCTGTCCAGGAGGACAGCATCCTGGGAAATGCAGAACAAAGGAAGGAAGCAATAAATTTTGAGCCAAGAGTTTCAGATTATACTAGAAGGCCCAACTCTGGCTGTGGGTATCTCAATGACTCTGTGTGCCCTGTGTGTAAGATTTTCTGGGTATTCCTTCATTCATTTCCTTAGTTACAGTTTATTGAGTCATTGTTCCCCACCTGGCCCTGTGCTGGGGACCCCATGGTGACTAAGGTAGCTGTGAGCCTTGCCTTCACACATCTCACAGTCTAATGGTGACAACCCACAGTGGCCATGGCTCTGATGGAGGAAGCACAGAGGGCAGTGGGAACCCAGAGAAGATACCGCACCTAACTTGGGGAGCAAGCAAGGCTCTGTTGAACAGGGGAGTTCCCACCTGCAATCTGGTTTGGGAAGAATAAGCCAGGAAGAGGTCCTAAGGTGTGATGGCATCCTGAGCAGAAGGAAGCACATGAGCAAAGACCAGGAGGCTGGAGAGCACACAAAGAACTAAAATCAATCCCCTATAGCCAATGATTATTTTCTCAGAGATGAGGAGTGGTCAACCCAAGAGGCTGTTCCCTGGATGCTAAGTTGTGCAGAGTCATTGTAAAAAGTTTGAACTTTATTCTGAGGTTTTATGCAAGGAGGGAAGCAGGGGACTGATTGGTAGGGAGGAGGCACAGTAAGGTTTGGGTCTGATAAAACTCCCCTTGGATACTGTGTGAAGGTGGGTGGGAGCAGGGTAAGAGTGGAGGTTGGGAGCCCAGGAGGAAAGGACAGAAATCTTGAGGAGGGGAAGAGAGAGTGGGTGGAGCCTGATGGGAACAACTAGGTGGGTGGGGAGGGCAGCATCCCTGAGGAAAGGGAGTTGCGAGCTGGAGGCCAGGTTACAGTGGGGCCTCTCTGAGATGAGGAACCTAGAGGAGGGACAGGTTTGGAAGGAGGGAAGGGAAGCATGTCCCCTTCCTAATCATGTCCCTCTGAAATCTACTGTCCCTGCCTTTATTCCCCAGAGACACCTTTCCCAGGCCTGAGTGAGAGCCGCTCCTCTCTTGCTACCTCCAGCCTCTTCCCAGGTCCCCTGCAACACCCTCTCCCCTCCTCCCCCTCCTCCCCCACCAGCAAAATCCATTCTAGTCTTACAGTTTCTACAAACAGTGTAAGATGACTTGGTTGTCAAATTCCATCCAGTGAGAAGTGGCCTTGGGTAACCTGGTGAAAACTTGTGGGGGTGGGGCACTACTGGTTCATACTTTGTGGACCCTAGCACTGTTTCACTTCTGCCTTCTTTATCTCTGCCACATTGCCTGGGCATTTAACAAGCTTTTCCTAGGCTCCTGCTTTGTGTCCAGCCCCCTGATAGGTGGTGTTGTGACCATACAATGGATGATAGAGACAATTTTGGTACCTGTCATCAGCAGACCCACAGTCCAGGCTGTGACAACTCAGGGCCAGGATGGGGGAGACACAGGACCCATGGGAGCCAATCCACCCTGGAGCATCAGAGAAGGCTTCCAAGAAGAGGAAACCTTTGAGATGATTTCTGAGGAGAGGCAGCCTAGGAAGTGAGGGTCTATTTTCAGAATGGGGAAGCAAGTTTAAAGATCCAGAAACCTTTTCTAAAAATTAATTTTTATTGAGGTAACATAGGTTAAATTATACAAATTTCAGGTGTACATTACAATTCAATATCTATATACTGTAATGTGTACTCACCACTAAAAGTCTGTTTCCGTCCCTTACCATATATTTGACTCCCTTTAATTCTCATTTGTGAGTACTTGCTGTGTAGCTGGCAGTGTCGTAGGTACAAATTCTCTGTGTTCAGGGTGGTGGAGGGCACCTGAAGCCATTTTAGAAAAACTCAAAGTGAATTGGTGTGGCTGGGCGGTAGGGAGCAAGGGGGAGTGTGCATCAGGCCAGACCTTGAAGGGCTTTGTGGCACAAGTAAGGAATTTGGACTTTGTCCCCAGCGAAGTAGGGAGCCATGAGTCAGTCTGCAGCAGCGGAGGTGCAATCCTGAGAGAGGCAGGATGGGGTGTCGGGAGGATGTGAGATGGACCGGCCACCAAAGTTCTTGCTAAGTAGTCTTGAAGATTAAGGAAGCCCCGGAGGTAAAGTTTTGGGAAAAGCCAGAGAGAACAAGGGCAGCGAAAGGGTGGACTGCAATCGCCCAGGCAACATACGCCGCGAGAAACTATTGGCTCGCCTTCAGTGGCGTCATCCTCCTCCCGCAGCGTCCGCCCTCGGAACTCCGTGGGCGGGGCCTCCGCTAGTGGCTCTGCCCCGCCCTTCGAGAAAGCGGGTGAGGCGGAACGTGACGGCCAGTTTTGCTCTGCTTATGGGGTCCAGGCCTGGTATAAAGGGTTTCAGAGAGCAGTGCTGACGACCTTGGAGTGAGGACAGTACCTGATTTGAAAGGAACAGTTCTGATATCTCTCTGACCCTAGAGACATGGCTCTGCCCCCTGTAGAGTCGGAATCCTTTAAAAGGTCCCGGGCGCCAGGGAGGGGCGGGCGGGTGGGCTGTCTTCTGGAGACAGCGGGTGGCTCTGCTTAGCCAATCCGCGCCCCGCGGCGCTCAGAATTTCAGCCAATCGCGGCTCATGGCTCGGCTACGGGGCGGAGCTGGGTGAGCCCGTGCCAGACCGAGAGGCCCCAGGGAGGCAAGCAGAGGAGGGTCGCAAAGCTTCGGACGCTTCTGGCGGTAGTCGTTGTGAACCTAGTAGCTGAGGTGAGAAGTGGTTGCCCGGCTTGAGGCTTGCCCTGGGTTGAGGGAGGTGGAGGCACGTCCAGAGAATTGTGGAGGCGGAGTCTGGGTGGGAGTGGGGAGCGCAGATTCAGGGTTTGGGGACCGGGGACTGAATTCGAGATCCTGGACAGGCGGCGAAGTTGTTGGGCAGGATCTTCAAATGGAGGGAATTTGAAGCTAGGACCTGGGATATTTGGAGAAGCAAAAGAACCAGGGAAGGAACTTTTGGGGCAGGAAATCTGAAATTAAGACAGTTCGGGTCTCCAGACGGGTCGAATCCGGGGCTCTACTGTTCTGGAAAAAAATGTGAGATAGGGGTTAGGATCCCGGGCATTCTAGAGAAGCGAGAAAGCAATCTTGGTTTCCGAGGCGCAGTGGCGGAGAGAGGGTGCCGAGGAGAGTTCCATGTTTAGGTCTTCGATCCAGAGAGAGGAGTTTGGAGGTGAAGTCTAGAGGCGTTTGTAAAAGGGGAGAATAGGGGAAAGTTGAAGGGGAACGGTCTCCAAATTGAGGTAACTGGTGTCCCAAACGGAGTGGATCAGAGAGCATTTGTAGTCTTTGAACGATGAATTGGGCCTGCGTCTCTGAATCCGAGAGCAGTTTGGAGGAAGAATCTAGGACCTTGTGGGGCCCGAAGGATCAGGAGAAAGTAGTGTTAGAGCCGCAGTCTGAGGTGGGGGAGGGGTGTTCAGGGCCCGGAGCTCAGACCCGCCGCCCTGGGAGCAGTGGAGGGCGGGGCTCGGCAGGCACCGGGCAGCTGGACCTCCGGGTTCCCTTCCCCCACCCGTCTCGGGCGTTTGTGCGCATGCCCTGAGGGAGGGTGGGGGAGGTTCTTGTGGCGTGCGGAGCTCTCTGGGGATTGCAGTGCACGCTGGAAATCTTCATGCGTACCTGGAAAATGCTCTTAGCCCACATTCCCCAGAAGCCCCTGCGCTAAATTGGGGCGTGCCTGGCTGCTGAAGACGTCTATAGACCCGTGCAGGGGGCGGGGTCTGCAGAGAGCCGAGGCCTGGTTGGATAGGTCGAGAGGGGGCGGGTCTTGGCGTGAGTCAAGTTCTAGCAAGTATTTCTACGGGGCCTCCTCGCTTTGGAGCGAGTTGGAAGGTAAGATTTGTACAGAAGGAATGAGAAAGGCCTTTTCCTTTCTGTTGTGAGCACTCCCAGTTGGGAAAAGAACATGGACAGACATATACTCTGAAAGAAGAGTCTTGACAAATAGGTCCCCTAACAGGGCTCCAGATGGCTTGAGTATAGTAGACATTCAATAAATAAAATTATTGAATGTATAAATGGCAGTTAGCTCTTGTTCAGTAAGCATTTCCTGTGTGATGAGCCCTGTGCATATTATACGTGGGTCTCCTTGAGGATGTGGTGAGAATTTTTACAATCTCCATTTTACAGATGGGGAAACTGAGGCCCAGAGAGGCAATGTCATCTCACTTCCCAATATCACACAACAGAGCAGTGTGAAAGGCAGAATTCAAACCGAGAGTTCCCTGATTCCAGTCTAGGTCTCTGTATTCTAACACTGTCTTGTATGTGTCACATTTGAAGAAATGAGTACTGTGGAAAGAATAGTTTTAAGGCTCAGAGGGACTTGACTTAGGATTCTCATCTTGCAGATGAGGAAATTGAGTCTCAAGGAAGAAAACTCACTAATCCAGGTGACCCAGGCAAATGAGTGGGATTCAAACCCAGCTGTGTTAAGGTCTTGTTTTCTTAGTCACATACATTTACTCTCTTTCTTAGCCTTGTGGGATTTATACTCTCTCCATTTTATAGATGCAAAAACTGAAGTTCAGATCATTAAAAATCAACAACCACCGTACAGGAGATTCAGGATTTGGGCTAGCCCTACTGTGTCTGACTTGCCCCTCTTCTCTCCATAGGGCATCATGGTAGGAGGAGGCTTGAAGAGGAAACACTCGGACCTGGAGGAGGAAGAGGAGGATGAGAAGTGGGGCTGGGGTCCAGCGGGCTTGCGAAGCTACCAGCAAGCCCTGCTCCGCATCTCTCTAGACAAAGTCCAGCAAAGCCTGGGCCCCCGAGCACCCAGCCTCCGCAGGCATGTCCTCATCCACAACACCCTCCAGCAGCTCCAGGCCGCGCTTTGCCTGGCTCCAGCACCTGCCGTGCCCCCTGAGCCCCTCTTCCTGGGTGAAGAGGACTTCTCCTTGTCTACTACCATCGGCTCTATTCTCAGGGAGCTGGAGACTTCCATGGACGAGACGGAGACCCCTCAGAATCCAGTGGCTCCCCCAAGCCCCCAAAATGAAGTACTGCCCCAGCCTGATCCAGTTTTCTTAGAAGCCCTGAGCTCTCGGTACCTGGGGGACTCAGGTCTGGATGACTTTTTTCTGGACATTGACACTTCCACAGTGGAGAAGGAGCCTGCACTGGCCCCAGCGGAGCCTCCTCACAACCTCTTCTGTGCCCCAGGGTCCTGGGAGTGGAATGAACTAGATCACATCATGGAAATCATTCTAGGATCCTAAAGCTTTGATAGTGGTGGGGGTGATCCCTCTACATGTCAGCCTCAGTAAGCTGGATCTTTACACTTGATCTTAGCCAAAAGGCTGAGAAGAGATTGGGCTGGATCTCTAGATGCAACTGTGTGTGTGTGTGTGTGTGTGTGTGTGTGTGTTGGTGGGGGCTTTAAGCCGAGGCTGGCCTCCTTTTCTCCCATTTCAGGGTCCCACAAACTGTCTTGCATGTGTGTGTGTATCTGGTTACCACATCCTTCTGTGAAGGTGGGTCTTCCTGAATTAATTTATCTGTTCCAAATGCCTTAATGAGACTGTTTCTGGGAGTCTGATTTCCCACTTCCATATGTCTTCTGCCTTCCCCTCAAGTTCCTACTCCTCTTGTGACCACTGGGGCCTCAGGAAAGATATGGTGGCCCTGTCGAAGGATGACGGGGATGTGTTGCCTGGTTGCTGTGGAAACCCAAGCTCTGCCTGTTGCACCTGGAAAGGAGTAGGACCTACTCCCCCCAGGTTGAACCCCACTTCCTTGGCCGTACCCCAGTCCCAGCAGCTTCCTGATTCATATCCAGGCCGGACCACGTGCAATAGGGTGGAAACCAAACTGCTCCATGCTGCGTTATTTAAAAGAAAGGCAGGTTTTGTGGTGGTTTGGGGGTGGGGTGGGTGGTGGGGCTTGATTGTAATTATTTTTTTTTTAATAAAAATATTTTGGAAGGGATCGTGTTGCCTAAAGTTTGTGAACACCAGTGGGTCAATAGGAGGAACCTGGTAAATTCCCTAGACACCTGTATCTCTTCCCTCGAAGTTGGGGCAGATACACCATTAAATGTAACGTTTACTGTGTTCTTGTTAGAGCGCTGTTCTGCCTACTTTATTTGAATTAAGTCATTTAATCCTCACAACTGTAGAGAAGTAGCTACTATAAAAGGAGCCTGAGGTTCCGAGAGGTGAAGTCACTTTTTCAGGGTCACACAGCTAGTAAGAGCAAGAAGCAGGGAGCTAGGACTCAAATTCCATCTGCCTCCAGAGCCTGGTTCTTAACTGGCTTCTTGGTAATTTGGGCTCTCCAAACACATGGGTAGACACAGGAGTGAGAAACTGAGTCACATGAATTAATGTGTCAAAGATCTGGCACCTAAAAGGCAACCCCTTCGTTGTATGAAATGTGCTGCTGAGGCCCAGAGGAGAAAAATATCCTTGGCTAGGAAGCAAAGCACAGGCAGAAGTCAGGATTTTAAGGATTTATTTGGAAGTTATAAGCCCAAGCTGGTGAGTGAGGGGAAAACAGAAGGGAGACCAGGGAAGATGAAATGTTATAACAGCGATGATGCACTGGCTGTTACACAAAGCCTTGAGGATAAACAATGAGTGAGTTTACACAGCTTTAGGGGCTTTTCTAGAAGGGTTGCAGGGAGGAACCACACTTTGCCTAGTCCATAGGCAAGAGAAGGAGGGGAATTTTACATGTGCTTTCTGGCTCAAAGCCAGATTCTCACCCTGACAGGGGCATTGCTTCTAAGTCTGAAAGCAGTGGGATCACTAATAGGTGGGTGGCAATCACGAGAAAGATGGTGGTCAAGAAGGTACGTGATGTTCGTATCTTGACGTGGATGCCCATTGGATTGTGTTTTTCTCCTACTTTAAACTTTCAGTAATTTCTCACGTGGAATGAAACCTCAACTTCACCAAAACCTGTAAGACCTGACAATCTTGCTCCTAACTAGCCCAGTTTAATCTCCCACTTTCCCCTCCCTCCTTCACTTTCAGCCACATTGGTGTCCTTTGACTCCAAATTTATTTCCACCCTGGGGCCTTTGCACTTACTGTTAACTCTCCAGGGGACACCTCTCAGGCCTTCCTTGTATTTCCTAGCTCAAAATGTCCAGATGCACCATCACCCTATCACGTTGTTTGATTTTCTTAGTAGCACCTACCCACTCTCAAGTTATTTATTACCTGCTTACAGTTAGTCTCCTGGCCTGTTGGAAATTGAGAGGAAGGGGTTTTGTTGGTCTTAGCCCAGCTGTATCCCCTGTGCATAGTGCATAGAACTATCCACAGTGCACAGAACTGTGCTGGGCACAGGTAGGCTTTCTATTATTGAAAAAATAAACTCCCAACCTTGCTATGGCCAACTCTCCCTCCCACTTCTCTGAACTCATCTCCCCAGCACTCCCTCACTCCTATGCTCCAGCCACATTATTCTTTGCTGTTCTTCAAACACACCAGCGTGTCTCAACCTGAGGATCTGGAGTAATACCTGCCTCACTGAGTGATCCAGCAAAGTGTGTAAAAGGGGGCCCAATGCACACCAAGGATTCTGATAATTGCTCAGATTTATTGAGTGCCTACAGTGAGCCTTGCACTCTTCCAGGCACATGAGTAAAACACAGGTTCTGCTTTCCTAAAGCATCAGAGTAGGGGGAGGCTGAAAAACAAAACGTAAATAACATGTACAGTCTGTCAAGTGGTGGTGAATGTTGTAGAGAAAAAGCAGGGGTGTGATGGGGGTATCAATATACAGGTGGGATGACTAGAGAAGGCATCAGTGAAAAGGTAATGAAAAGGTGCCGTTTGAGTAAAAACCTGAAGGGAACGGTCAGTGCAAAGGCCCTGAGGTCAGAGCAAAATGGAGAGTTAGGGGACCCTGAGGAGGTCAGTGTGTCTGGAGCAGAGTGAGCAAGGGGGAGAGTTGTTGGAAATTACTAGGAGTTAAGGTGAAAGAGTGGAGGGGGACAAATCATGTCTGCCTCACTTAAAAAAAAGTTTTAGTGAGAGGGGAAGGCAGGGAGAAAGAGAGGGAGAGAAACATCAATGCGTGGTTGGCTCTTGCATGCCCCCTACTGGGGACCTGGCTCACAACCCAGACATGTGTCCTAAACTGGGAATGGAACCAGAGACCCTTGGTTTGCACGTCGGGACTCAAGCCACTGAACCACCCGACTCGCTTTTAAATGAGCTCTCTTTAACTGTCCTGAAGATAACCAAGGTAAGGTGGCTTATTGTGAAGCATAGTATGAGAAGCACTCCCACTTTACAGAGGAATAAATAGAGGCTCAGTGGCTCAGCTCCTGCCCTGCTAAAGGACTGGACAGAGAAGTGGAGAGGCTGGCCTGGCAGAGGGAACAGGGTCCCGGAGGGCAGAGTCCAAGTTCGCCAACTTACCACCCCTCGCCATCCCTCGGTGGGGAATGGGCCGTGGCCACCTGGGGCGTGGCCAGGGAGGCCAGGTCTCTAACTCCCACTCTCCGCCCTTGGTTGGCCACCCGCGGGATACCCAGAGCCCGCGGCAGCCTGGAGCCGCCCGGCGCCTCCTCTCTCCCTAGAGGCCGGGTGGGGCGGTGTCTGGGGCTGGGCCCTCCCCTACCGTCCTCCCTCCCGGGCGGGCGGAGGCTCCTCCCTAGGCGTGCTGGGCCCCTTGGCTTCGCTTCTGGTTTCGTTTCAGCAGGCAAGATCTCTTTCCTTCTCCCTTCCCCCCGTCCTTCGAATTCCTAGCTCTTTCTCCACTTTCTGCTCTCAGCTTCAAAATCGCCTCCTCAGGGAAGCTCTCCGGGACCACCGCTGCAGGCACCGCTCCCCAAACCTCTCTATTAATCCCATCCTATTTGGTTTTCTTCAAGTCACTGAACAGAAGCAGAGATTATTTTAGGCATTTATTCGTCTTCCAGGGTCTTCTCATCCTACTCAGAATGAAAAACAAAGGTCCACAGAGTGCTCTGAAGGGCCTTGAAAACTTCTCTGACCTCTCCAGGAAGCGTGCAAGCCAGCAACCCAGGCCTTGCTGCCTGACTCCTGCGAGTACGGCCTTCCAGTCTTCAAGCTGGCCCTTCCCTCCGGGTGGGACACCCTTCCAACAGAACCTTACCATCGCTCTCATTTCACCAGGTCTCTACTCCATGTCACCTCTTTTCATATTTCTTTTCTCCCTCCAACCCCTCCCCTAACCTCTAAGAAGTGAAGCTTATCCAGTGCTGTACCTCCATCATCTACAACAGTGCTCACCACATAGTAGGTGTTTAATAAATACATGTTGATCAAATGACTCCTGTGAGCTTTCCTGTAGTGTTTGACCTGGAGCAAGCTCTTGGAGACTCTGAGCTTCCTTCTTCCCCAGCCACAAAGACAGGCTGTGGGGAAGGTTATATGAATTTGCCTAGCATGGGCCAGGTTCTAATTAGCATTTTACCCTCTTTTTATTATGAAAAAATTCAAGAATATAGAAAAAAATTTTAAGTATGTATTCAGAGCACTTGAATACCCTTCCATCTAGATTTAATTGTTAACACTTGGTTTTCTTTATCTGCATACATACAAGTACACACACACACACTTTTTTTTTCTTTTTTACTGGTGAGTAAATTGCAGACATCTTGACATTCTACCCTTAATAGCTCAGCAGGCATTTCTTAAGATTAAGGACACTCACCTACAAACCACCTATGTGGAATACTATTCCACATCTAAGGAAATTCCATAATACCATGTACTATCAATATTCAAATTTTCCCAATTTTCCTAAAAATATCTTTTATAGTTGTCCCCCCACCCAAAATCAGGATTCAGTGAAGGTTCAGGTGCTTCTTTGGTTGTAATAAGCAAATTATGTAGAAGCTCTTTATCTGGAACATCTTCCCCCAGCCTCATTAATCCCTTTTTGTGTTTGCTTAAAATTGAATCTTTGGTGGAGCAGCCCAGTGGTGCTATAGATGCCCTACATTCTGCATTTGTCTGATTATGTTCGTGTTTAATGTGTTCCTGTTTCCCAGAAGCTGAAGTTTGGGTCTAGAGGCTGGATAAGGTTCAGTTTACACGGTCTAGCAGGGAGACTCCACAGAGAATGTAGTGTACTTTCTATGCATCGCATCAGGAGGCACCAGCATCAGGGCGTCCCGCTGAGGTGGATGCAGAGTTTCATCAACTGCTTAAAGCGGTGAGCACCACCCCTCCACGCCGTGAAAAGATACTTCCTCCTCTGCAGTTAGCAAGGAACCTGGGCAGCAACACTTTGGCACCTGTCCAGATCCTGTCCCCCACTCACCTTTCACTGTAAGGTCTGAGAACCAATTGGTTAATTGTTGCCAGAATCAACTAATATAGTTAGTATTTTTAAAAATTTATTTTTCAATTACAGTTGAAATTCAATGTTATTTGTTTTTTTAAATTATATTTTATTGATTATGCTATTACAGTTGTCCTGATTTTTCCCCCTTTGCCCCCTTCCACCCACCATCCCTCCCACTCTCTCAGGCAGTCCCCCATCATTGTTCATGTCCGTGGGTCTCGTATAAGTTCTTTGGCTGCTCCATTTCCTATGCTGTACTTTACATCCCCATGGCTATTCTGTACCTACCTATTTGTACTTAATCCCCTCACCTCTTCACCCATTCTCCCCCACTCAATGTTATATTATTTCAAATACACAGCACAGTGATTATGTATGTATATACCTTACAAAATTATCACCACAATAGGCGTAGCATCCATCTGACTTCATACAGAATGATTACAGTATTACTGACTATATTCCTTATGTTGTACTTTACATCTTGTGACTAATTTTATAACTGGCAGTTTGTACTTCTTAGTTCCCTTTACCTTTTTCGCTCATCCTACCCACCCGTCTTCTGGCAACCATCAATTTGTTCTCTGTGTCTGTGGATTTGTTTCTGTTTTGTTTTAATTGTTTTGCTTTGAGATTTCACATATAAGTGAAATCATATGGTATTTGTTCTTCTCTGACTTATTTTACTTCGCACAATACCCTCTACGTCCACTCATGTTATTGCAAACCGCAAGCTTTCATGTTTTCAGTAGTTAAGTAACATTCCATTGTATATATTGAGACATGCAGCAGAACTCAGAGCATAATGGTTCACCAGACATTAATGATCCAATAACTTGTGCTGGTGTTTTGGATCTTATGATGCTGAGTGTGTTTTGTACTGGTACTAATGTCAAATATAATTTTTAAAATTTATTTATTTTTAAAGAGAGGGGGAGGGGGGAGAACCAGAGGGAGATAAACATCAATGTGCAGTTGTCTCTCGAGTACCCTCCACTGGGAACCCACCTGCAACCCAGGCATGTGCCCTGACTGGGAATCGAACTGGCGACCCTTTGGTTCTCAGGCTGGCACTCATTCCTCTGAGACACACCAGCCAGGACTGCCTAATACAATTTCATATTCACAAACGTACCTGCTACCCAGAGGCAAGTATTAATTTAGTCCATATGAACTATTGACCCCTCTTGGGATTGCAACATAGATACTCCTAAATCAGTGTTTAGACTTTCAAGTTTTGAACTCATTTCTGGACAAGTAACATGTTTATAAACCTCTTGATTTCTAGCAACATATAGAAAACATCTGCTATTAAAAACACTTCACAAGTTCCACTCACTGTTGGCCATTGCTAGCATTCTGTCACTAGAGAATACACAGCAATACCTGATATGTTGCAAGCTTTCATGACAGCCTGAACTTTAACAAGTTGGTCCGTTAGTTATATTTAATGAATATAAATTTGCGTCCATGTTCACTTAGTGTCAAGAGCTAAAATGTGAACCTAACTTTCTTTTATTGATGGGTAACAACTGAAAATAAAGATTTTATTTTTATACTTAAAGAAAAAAATGATCCAAAATGTTTTTCATAATAAAGGCCCATAAGACCTTCTGTTTACCTGCCCTTCCCTTTTGGGAAAATTCAGCCTCAATTCACACCTCATAGTTATGGTATTACTCTACAGCCAAAAGCTCACCATTTCAATAATTTGACTTGGATGAAACTTTGTGGGAGCGGGCCTTCCTAATGCTGTGAGACCATACTACCCCACCAAAAGACTGGCTATCCATGCATCCTTTGGATTGATTTATGACCACATTGGGAATGAATTGGGAATGAATAAGGGGCCATGTTACATGTGGAATCTAATGAACATAATAAACTAAAGAACACAATAGTAAGAAAAGCTTAGATACATGAAACAGGCTGATAACAGCCAGAGGGAAGGGTGGGGGGATAGGATGAAAGATGGTGAAGGAATTAACCAAAGGACACAGCAGCCCATGGACACTGACAACAATTGGGGATTGATTTAAGGAGAGAGAGGGTGGTGGAGAAAGGGAGAAAAATGGGAATGACTGTAACAGCATAAATAATAAAAATAAATAAATATTTTAAAATGAAAACAAAACTAACAGGGTCTATGTGCTAAATCTGACAAAGTTCAGTGACAGAATGTCACCTCACAGGGTGATCTGAAGATAAATTCCTAAGTAGGTAGGTCGTGGTGGGTTGTCACACCCCAGGACTATAAAAGGATCGTTTTTGCCTTAAGCAAGCCCTATACATTGTTTCTGTGCACTTAGGTTAAAGCACCTTTGAAAAGCATCTTTTTCAGATGCTCTGAAGTGTAAGCGCCCTCAAGAGAGCACATTGTTGACTACCCTTTAATCCAGCCCCTGCCTTGCTTTCTCCCCCCTTCACATAATCTTCCTTATGTTGCCTCCTTAAACCTAAATGTGTAAAAGAAATGGCAAACTGTCATTCACTGGAGGATTTAAGATCTCGCTTCCTGGCATATGTCCTCAGTTTGGCTCAAATAAACTCATAAAAATTCTCCACAGGTTTGCATGTTCCTGTGCCAACAATAGGTACCACATCTTCTTTATCCACTTGTCTATCGAAGGACACCTGGATTGCCTCCATATCTTGGCAACTGTGAAAAATGCTACATAGTATAGTTACCATATTTGGAAGCTTACTTTGGCCAGGAGTGCTATTCACAACTAACAGTTCTTCCCACAGCTCCAGAAGAATTAGCAAGTGAGCTACTTGTAATAAGCCCCACTGTCAGTTTCTCTGACAAGTATTAAACTCCTGTCTACCTACACACCACCCCGAGTGTCCCCCACTTGAACTAAGCGCCGTGCTATTTTTGCAACAGCTATAACTACTAATAAAAGGACATACACAGCACTCTGAACATTTTACACAAATTGTTCTATTTAATCCTCAAACAATCCTCTGCCCAAAGCTATTTCGCTCATTTTAACAAACATGCAGAAACTGAGACTGAGGAATTAAAACCCTTGCCCAAGGTCACACAGCTACTTAGGGAATGGAGCCTAGTATGTGACTACGGTGGCATTTCCCCTCTCCCCCAACTCCTGCCTTTCGACTCTCACAATTAAGTGCATCTACTGGCATTTGCCAAATCTAGTATAGTGTTCTTATAGATATGATGTTATTTTAATTTTCTTAACTCAAGAGGTAAGCAAGAAGATCCCCATTTTACAGACTTCATGTGGCTCAGACAGCTCAAGCATTTTTCCAAGGTCACACATAGAGTCGCGAGTCAAAATCTGAACCCGGGCTTATGTGGCCTCGAGTGTAGAGCCCCTGTTGGGCTGGGTGCGTAAGAAACTAAATTCCTGGGTTTGACAGGTGCATGGGTAGGTACGAGGGGCCGGCACCCTCAGAGAAAAACACCCCACCACGCCACTGTCAAGGCAACTAGACACCCCGCCTTTTCTCCTCCCCTCAGGCAGCCGCCAGGGCCTGCGCCCAGAAGCCAACCTCCTCTCCCTTCGAACCTGCCCACAGGCACCGCCCATCACCGTCCAGGGCCAATCTCTGGGCTGGGGGCGGTCCGCCAGGGGAGTGGGCGGTGACTAAGAGGAGTCAAGAGCCTAGAGTCGTGAGCTGGAGTCAGAACCGCGTCTCCCCACTCGGGCGCTGGTTGCTGAAGGAGAGGGAGCGAGCGATGCTGCCGCCGCCGCTTCCTGATTGGCCGCGAGTGGCTCCCTTTTCGTCCTGATTGGCAGCTGTTGAGCTGGGTATGTAAATGAAGGGAAGGGGCCTAGGTAGGGAATGAGGGGGTACCGGTGGCGGGAGTTTTTGGCAGGTTCGATCCCCGGGTCCGGCAGGTGTGCGCCGGGGCTGCCTGGGATCGAGATGTGTTGGCCTCTAAAATGCCGCCCGCCTCGGCCGGGTCGGGTGAATCACGCCGCAGCCCAAGAAGGGGGCGGAGGCGCCGGCTCCGTGGCTCCGGCTGCGTGACTCACCCGCCCCCGCCGCTTCGGGAGGAGCCGCCTCCACTGCCTTCCGGTAGCGAGTGGAGGCCGAGAGGGCAGAACAGCCCACCCGGGATCCTGGCCTGCACGGCCTCGGGCGGCAGGCAGTAACCACAGCTAGAACGAGGGGCGGCATGAAGGGTCCCGGGGTCTAGGAGCCAAAATCTCCGGGGGAAGGCCCGCCTGGCGCCGCTAGGGGGCGCAGGAATGGGGGGGTGGAGTTGGGGTAGGGGGCTGAATTCCTGCGGTTTTGGACTCCCAAGTCTACGAGAAAGGAGGCAGGGTACTAGTTCTTATTAACGTGAAAAGTTAAGGCCCTTCTGGTCAAGGAAGGGCTCAGGGACTGTCGGCTGCCTGGCTCAAAAAGCAGCTTGGTCCTCGGGTCGCGAACTCCATGGACCACCCGCCTCAGGGGAAATTGTGGGTCTTCATACAGCACTCAGTGACCCCCGTGCCCATCAGGATTTCCTGGCAAGCTTTGCCCACCCTGCCTCCCAAATAAATCCTGAATCGATCAACTTCCTTCCATCTCCATTACCACCTTGTACTCCAAGCCACCATCATCGCCCTTCCCAAACAGTGTAGTAGCCTCCGAATGGAGAGAATGGATCGCCCTTCTCTCCACACCCCTTATCTTACTCGAAGTAGCCAAGGGGGAGTTTCTGGAAACCTACTCAATTCACACTACCACTCTCCTCCCTGCTCAGAATCCCTCAGTGACTTCCCACCACACTCACAATAAAAGTCCAAACTCTTTGCCTCTGCCTACTCTCCACCTCCTGCCACCTTCTGCTCCTCCCCCTCCCCTACTCTTGTCACTTCTGTGTGCTGACCACATTGGTATAATTGACAATATACTGGCCTTTTTTCAGTCCAGGTTCATCCTGTCTCCTGGTCTGTCTTTGCCTTTGCTGTTGTTCCCTCTTCCCAGATTGCTTTCCCCCTGGTTATTCCGAGATGGACTCCTCATGCTTGAGGGCTCAGCTCAAATGTCACCTCCTCAGAGAAGCCTTTCCTGATGACTCCCCAGAACCTCTTAGTATCTTCCTAGCACCGTCTGTACATTTCCTGTATCTGTTATTGTCTGGTGCATGGTATTCAATAAATATTAAATTGAACTATGTGAAACAGCTGCTTTTGTAGGTTAAAAAAAGGGTTGACTTTTGAATATTTCATATGATTCATTGAAGAAATACATTATAATAGTTATTAATAATACTACTTAATAATAAGAGAAATTGCTATGTACCAGGCACTGTTGTAATGGGGTTTTGTTTTGTCTGTTATCTCATATATTCCTCAATCAACTCTAGGCAGTAGGCACTATTATCATTCATATCTTAAAGGTTCCCCAAGAAAACCTTGGCTCAGAGAGACTTGCCTGAGATCACCCAAAGAGCAGTTGTCAGAGCCAGGGTTTGGACTTAACATTGACTTTCCATAACTCACTGACTCCTCCCTCCTCACAGATGATGCTGAGCAAGGGCCTGAAGCGCAAGCGGGAGGAGGAGGAGGTGGAAGAGGAAAAGGAAGCCCTGGCAGTGGACACCTGGTGGCTGGATCCTGGTCACCCAGCAGTGGCACAGGCACCCCCAGCCGTGGCCTCCAGTTCCCTCTTTGACCTTTCAGTGCTCAAACTCCACCACAGCCTGCGGCAGAGTGAGCCGGACCTACGGCACCTGGTGCTGGTAGTGAACACGCTGCGGCGCATCCAGGCATCCATGGCACCCACAGCTGCCCTGCCACCTGTGCCCAGCCCGCCTGCAGCCCCTGGTGTGGCTGATAGCCTGCTGGCCAGCTCAGATGCCGCCCTCTCAGCCTCTATGGCCAGTCTCCTGGAGGATCTCAGCCATATCGAGGGCTTGAGCCAGGCCCCCCAGCCCCTGGCAGACGAGGGGCCCCCTGGTCGCTCCATTGGGGGAGCCCCACCCAGCCTGGGTACCTTGGACTTGCTGGGCCCAGCCACCAGCTGCCTGCTAGACGATGGGCTCGAGGGCCTGTTTGAGGACATCGACACCTCCATGTATGACAGTGAACTTTGGGCACCAGACTCTGAGGGCCTCAAACCTGTCCCTGAAGATGGGTCAGGCAAGGCGGAAGCTCCGGAGCTTGACGAGGCTGAGCTGGACTACCTCATGGACGTGCTGGTGGGCACACAGGCACTGGAGCGGCCACCGGGGCCAGGGCGCTGACCCCAGGACTGGGAGGGTTGTCTGCTGACTAAACAGAGTTGGTGGCTAAACCAACTCTCCTTGGAAAAGACACAGCTGGCTCTCCTAGAACAGAGATGGGGACTTCTGAGAGACAGAATCAGTCGCCAGCAGCTTCACCTCCGCCCTCTTGTCTCAGGTTGAAGGGAGGAGTCTGGGGTGGGCCCTTGTGATGGAATGGCAGGGCCTGGTGGCTGGATTGTGATTGGACCAGGCCTAGTGCTGAACTGACTCCTCTGAGGTCATAGCCTGGATATGGCTCTCCCTGATTTGGAAAGGGACCCTAACCAGTTTTTGAAATTAAAAACCAGTCCTAGGAAATCTCAAGTCTGTATTCTTCTTTGTGTCTGGGCTAAGGCAAGGGTGAGGTAATAACCTCTAACATTTATTGACCACAGACTGTGTACCTAGCACAGGTCTAAGCCTTTAACATGTATTAAGTCATTTAATCCTCATAACAAGATGGGCATTTCCATTATCCCCATTTTACAGCTGATAAAACTGAGGCTCCAGGAAGTCATCACTGGAAGAGGTGGGTTTCAGACTATGAACTTTACCATTTTATAGGTCTAGAAATAGACCAGTTAGGTCTGGTAACAGGCCTCTAGAAAACTGCCAGGAAGGTTCTCAGCCAGCTTTCCCTGCTGTGCCTGTCTGTCACAGAAGTGGTGGTGGCAGAGGTGCCCCAGGCCACTTTTTCATAATGAAATCTAGTCCTTACCTGTGTGTCTTGAGGGCTGTTGGGGACAAAAGAGAGCTTTCAGAATGAGCCAGGAATAAAAGCTCAAAGCTGGAGGCTGGATGGAGCCTCTCCAAGGAGCACTGGGAGGCAGCTCTCCAGGAAAATGGTGACAGGAGGGGGGACTCTAGCAACTTTTAACAAAATTCCAGGTCTGAAATCTCAAACTGGGTAGGAAAGAATGCTTTTCTTCTAGAAGAAATCCAGGCCCCAGCGATCTTGAGGCCACCTGCCTGCTTGTGTGACAGGGCCGCCTGGCCTGAGTGCTGGGTGTCTCTCGCTGCCCGCCGCCCCCGCGGTCCAGCCGCATTCCTGGCCCCGCTGGGAGGGGCCGCACACTCAGAGGCCTGGCACGGGACCCAGGCGGCGTCCTTCCTGGCGGCCATTGGGGGCAGGGCAGTGCTCGAGGTGCGGGAGGGAGGGGCAGGGGGAGGAGCAGAAGGCCTGACTGTGACTTAAGGGGCCTGCTGGGCCTCGAGAGGGTGAAACGCCAGCAAAGGGAAACCAGCATCGCCGAGCACCAGCGTAGGTTCTCTGGCTGGTAGCTTCTGGAAGGCTGAAGCGGGGAGGCAACTGGGGGAGACTGGCAGCTTGAGGCCGGGAAGGGGCGGGCAGAATGGAGCTTCCTGGAGCAGCAGAGGAAGTCGTGCCCATTTCTGGAAGTGGATGAGGCGACCTGGGAGGGGACTGGAAATGGTGCGAAGGGAGCTGGTGCCCAGGTTGAAGGGCTTCCGGGTGTCTGACTCCTACCCCTGCGCAACGGGACTCAGACTCAGTTTCGACCCAGACCCAGGCCTTGGGACTTTAGACAGAGCTCAGCAATGCCCCCTGGTGCCCAGTCTGGGCGTCTGTGATGGCACTGCCTTGGATTTTCTGGAGATCAGTCCAGTGGTTCAGGAGTGCCTCCCCCCCACCCCACCCCAGCAATGCCCTCTGTTTATAAAACCCCAGGGACCTGTTCCTGACATCTCCTGGTCTGGTGCCAACCTGGAGAATAATCTCTGATACCTACTGATGTAGACAGCCAACCCATCTGTCAGTGATTCTCCCATCTGCCCCAGTGTCTGCCTGGCCAGTGATGTCCCTCTCCCCAGAGCCTCTGGGTACAGTTACAGAGGTTGTGCCCTGCATATATAGGCTCCATATTTAAGGGACTAACACAAATGTCTCGGGCACCATGTATTTATATATTTGCTATGATAGTTTCCCAGCAGATGGAGATCAAGCACCTTGGGGAAGGGGCATGTCTTTTGTAGAAAAGCACCATGTGGGTTAGATCAGCCCTGGTCCCATTACCCTGGTGCCCTAGGGTTTATGAACAGCTCAGGCCTGAGGACCCACCCCACACTTCCCAAGTCTGACCTCCGGATGATTGTCCAGACTCCCTGGCTCTGGTGTGCCCCTCCGCCCTCAGGCTCAACCCTGGGAGGCCACACTACCCCAGCCAGCAGATTCCAGGGCCCACACCATTCCTTGCCGAGCCACCGGCCCTGGCGCTGCTGCTGCCTTTCACAGAGCCTCTGTGTGTTCCCACAGCACTGTCCAGGCCAGGTCCCCTCCAGGGGCATCTACAGTGACCCCCACCATACATGCATTTCTTCCCTGTCCTTGGCTGTCTTCTCCCTTCCTTCCTCCTTACCCCTCTTCTTTCCTTCTCTCATTCAGCGAAGATTTATGAGTACCTACTTAGGTGCCTGGCACTGCCTGACCACATCACTCCCCTGCTACAGGCCCTCAGCCTTTATCCCAGTCCTCTGGGGTCTGAAGTGACCCTAGGCAAAGTGTTTAACTTTTCTGGGTCTTAGGTTCCTCAGCTCTAAGCTGGGACAGTTACAGTGCCTACCTCAAAGGGCTGTTGTTCTGAGGGAAGAGTGTTCTAGGAAGAGGGAACAGCATGAGCAAGAATTTGCAGGTTAGCTACCTTACCACCTTTTCAGGGACCTGTATGCTGCTGAGTTTGATGGGAATGGGGCGGGGGTAAGAGGTAAGTAAGATCAGTGATGGGCAGAGGGATGGGCAGGGACCAAGGTGTTTGATGAGGGACTTCACCCTGAAGGCATTAGGGTAAAGGTATCTGGAAGTAAAGGGATCTCTCTGGCTGCCATGTGGACATGGTGGTGAGATGAGATTGGAGGCCAGGACCCAAGAAGGGAGGCCTGGAGCAGCCTGGGGACAGGAGCCACTGGAGAGACACTGGAGAGGACAGGCTGCGGGACTGATAAGCTGTGACTGAGGAGGAGCCTAGGATGAGACTTAGGGCTCTAGCCAGGGGACTGAGGGATGGTGGGGCCACCCTGAAATGACGAGCAGAAGGAGAAGCAGGGCTGAGGATGACACCAAGGCCAGAGAGGGACATAGTGAGTGCAAGGCATCCAAGCAGCTGAGCCTGAGATTGGAGCTCAGGTGAGAGGGCCAGGGCAGGAGCAGGCAATAAGGACAGAGGTGAGGGAGAAAACAGTTTCCTTTGGCTGTACTGGGTGGGACCTGGCTCATGCTCAACTCAGACTGGGTGGGGAAAGGGTGGTCCCTGAGCAGAATCTTCCACCTCCTTCCCCAGTGCTACAGGATGTCCTGTGTTTACTGAAGTGGCCTTGGCCAGAACCGGGACACTGGTGCCAACCCCTAAACTTAACTTCCCGTGGCCACACCCTCTTGGTCAAGGGAAAGCAAGAGACACAGAGAAAGAAATAGACACAGAAGGAATGAGCATAGATACAGAGAGGACAGAGCCAAGGAAGGAAAACAGAGATGAAGGGAGAAAGAGAGACACAGAGGGGCATGCAGAGAGACATAGCATTCATGACAAAAACCACTGTAAACTAGGGAAAGAAGCGTCCTTCACCTGCTAAAGGGCAGCTACATAAAACCGACAGCTAACAGCCTACTTAATGGTAAAAGACTGAATGCTTGGTACACTGAGATGGGAAGATGCAAGATTATCTGCCCTCTGAGACCCAGAGAGAAACAAGAGAGCACACACCAGAGTCCTTTGTCCTCAACTCTGCTTGTCCTGCAGTCAGACTCTTTCCACCCTGAACTCTTAAAACTCAGCTTTGACTTTGTCCCTCCTGTAGGTACCCAGGGCTCTCAGGACAAAGTTTCAGCCCCTCCTCATGGCCTGCTGAACATGGACTGACCTCTCAGCTTCCCCTCACGCTCTCACATTCACCAGTTTCCCCAAAGAGCCCTTTGCACACAGGCTGTTCCCTCTACCTGAAACCCACTCTCATTTATCTACTACCTGCAGCCTTACATGAATTCTGATGTATGCCTTAGATGCCAGCTCAAATGTCACTTCCTCCAGGAAGCCCTCCCTGCTTTTTCTGATAGTACTGGAGTACCAAGCCCCTTGTGTAGGTCTGAATCTGTCTTTCATATTGCTTAGCTCAGAGTGTAATAATATAATCACTCAAAAATGATTCTGTTGATTAGTTCTTCAATGTCTGCCCCTTTCAACTGTGAGTCTTGCGAGGGCACAGTCACTGCTGTGTTCCCACCGCCGCTTGGCCCAGAGATGGATACAGAGGAGGTGTCTGCTAATAGCTGTGAATAAATGTATAAATCAGACAGATATGCTAGAGAAGGAGCATGCTTGCCCTAGGGACACGACTATGAACAAGGACACAGTTCTCAGCCCCTGGACATTTCCTATGCATTGCTCTCTCTTTGGATTGGGGTGCTTTGCACAGGCTGTTCCTTCTGCTCATAAAACGGTTCCTCTTCCTCTTCTCTCTCTTAGTTCCTATGATTCATTCAAGTCTCAGCTCACATGTCCCTTCCTCCAGGAAGCCTTCCCTGACCTCCTTTCCTAGGCTGAAGCAAGCATCTTTCCGGGTTCCCCCAACAAGGCCCCGATTGGACTCTCTGCCTATCAGTTCCCATCACAACCCTGGCTATTCTGGGTCTGTCTCCCTGTTGGAATGTGAACTCAGCAAAATCAGGCCCAGCTACCTTGATTATGCAGTGCCCCCAGCACCACTCAGCACGGGGCTGGCCACAACACCAGGTGCTCACTGCCCACTGATACTGGGTGAAGGGCTGCTCTCTTCTTCCCTCTGGTATTTTGCCTGTGTCTGTCCCTCCACCTGAAGCCCCTTCACCATCTTTTTACCTGGCTCCTTCCTTTTGACCCTTCAGTTTGACTTTAGATGACTCCTCCTCCAGGGACCTTCCTGAGCCCGCCCCTCAGCCCCATAGTGAATTTAGATCTGTCAGTGTCCAAAGTGCCCAGCAAAGGGCTTGCCACCAAGGGCTTGTGAATGTTTTTTGAATGAGTATGTGAACAGATGAATATCTGAATGAATCAATGAATGAGAGGGAGAGAGACTGCCATGGGCTGAGGGTCTCCTGAGGCCCACCAGCAGCCCTGACCACACTGTCCCTTCCACCCCTCCTGGGAGGAGGCTTCTGGCTGGGTTCCGGCCACACCCCAACCCTTGCTGGCTGCCAGGCCTGGAAGACTTTTCCCAGAGCTCAGCACATTCCTCCCTTCCCCAGCGGTTGAGAGTGGGCAGGGGGCATTTTGGAGAGAAGAGGGAGGCCCTGAGCATTCTGGGATCCTGCCAACCTGTTCCTGGTCCCTGTGCCCTCAGAAGTAGGCCCTGAACATGCAGTGAAGTCAGGGGGACAATTCCTCAGAGGGACCACTGAGCTGGTGTGAGGGTTGAGGGTACCGACTGAGGAGAGGGCCTGGTGGCCTTGCCTGGTTGGACAATGGGGCAGAAGCTGCTGACATGCATTTTGGGGGTAATCCCTGGCCTCATAGCAGCCCTGGCCCCAGGCCTGGGCTCAGAGAGCTGTGAACTTCTGAGGCAGTGGCTGGGCAGGTGCAAGGGGCATGTGGGGGTACTTATGCTTCCTGTGCCGCCCTCTGGGGCCTGGTGAGTCTGGGAAGGCTGGGGGCCGGGGCCCAGGATATCAGGGTGAGGCCTGATGGCCTTGGGTTGGGAGTTGGGCAGGTCTGGGGTTCAATTTCAGTGCTACCAGCTACCTGCTGTGGGTGATTGTGGGCATCGGTGGGCATCACCCTCTCAGAGGCCACTTGTCTGTGATTATGAAGGGGACAGAGTATTGCAGCATCTTTGGGGTCCAGCAGAACTGGCGTTGAACCCCAGCTCCACCACCTCCTGGCTGCATAGCTAAAAATTGGGTATAACTTTCCCACCTTGCACCCTCGACTCCAGGAGAGCTGTGGGTACCCAGCTTAGTATTTAGCACAAGACAGGTGGCTCCCAAATGGCAACTCCATTAAGCAGAGAAGTGGGACTCACCTGTGCCCAGTCTCACTCGGGCCGAAAGACCCCTGACCAGGGTAGCTGGCCACCTGATCTGTGTGGATAATCATGCAAAAACAGTTCTAAGTAGCATTGACTCATGCCAGGTACTTTTAAAAGTTTTTAACCTCTTTTAATTCATTTAATCTTCACAACAACCTCACAAGGTGAGCACTTTCACTATTTGTTTTAGAAATGAAGAAAATGAGGCCCAGGGAGATGCGGCGACTTGCCCAAGATCACATAGCCAGGAAGTGGCTGAGCTGGGATTTGAACCCAAACTGAGTGGAGAGAGAGTGGAAGGGGTTTATCTGAACCCAAACTGAGCAGAGCCATGCTTGTTTCTGGAAGCTAGGAACTGGTGCTGGTGGGATGTTCAGTTTTTAAGGGGCTGGAGCAACATGCAAATCCCAAGAGGAGGGCTCCTGGTGGCAGTGTCACCCCAGGCAAGCGGCTGAGTCCTGGCTCCCCACCCACTGGCTTGTGAGTGACTGTAGCTGGGAATGGGGATGTTTGTTTCCCCACCACCCACCCCCTGGTGATGTCATGCCTGGGCAGCCAATGACTGGGGTCTCCCCCTCCTCCCCCTCCCCATTCCTTTTCCCCCCCAGCCTGGGGCTGGGGCTGAGCAGACAGACCAGGAGCTCTCGAGGTGTCTGGAGGCCCAGTGGTAAGAGATCAGCCAGCCAGTTCCCTCCCTGGCCAGGCCGTGAGACCCAGGGTCCTGGGAGGTGTTGGGAGGGTGCTTGTGGCTCAGGAGGCAGCATGTTGTAGGAATCGAAGGCACGGACTTTGGAGCCAGACCCTGGCTTCCGATCCCAACATTTCTTTCTGGATGTGCGGCCTCGGGCAAGACACTTCACCCTTTGTGCCTTTACCCTACCATCTCTAAAATGGGCTGCCGTGGGCCACCTCCCATCTGATGGGAGAGCAGATGAGATGCTGCTTGTAAAGAGCTAGGACATGGTGGGGGGGTTAAAGGGGAGCAGGTGTTTTGGTCTTGGAATAGTGTGCTGGGAAGGCAGCGCTGATCCTGCTGGTGTGAGGTCATGTCTAAACTGGATTTTGTTCCTCATCCAAAGTCACCCTTCTGCAGGAAAGAGCGTGGAGCTACTGGTGAGGCTGGATATGAGATACTTTGAGATGCGCAGCCCCCACTTTCTGTCAGAGACTAGTGTGCACTAGTTGAGCACTTACTATATGCTGGGAATAGTCTAAGCACCTGCAGTTGCCTCACAGATCTGCAAAACCACTCTTATTGGCTGCATTCGACAGAGGAGGAAACCGAGGCCTGGAGAGGCGCAGCGCCGTGCCCGGTGTTCCCACCCGAAAAGTGCTGGAGCAGGGTTAACTGAGGCAGCCGGAGGCTGCTGCTGGCACGCCTCTCTAGACGGCCTCCAGTCAAGTCTAGGGGCCTGGAGGGGTCAGGTCAACACCCCCACTCCCACTGCTGAGGGCACTGGATCGCTGGGAGCTAGGGAAGCTGAGGCTCCAAGTGGGGAGAACTTCTAAAAAAGGTTGGCGGTAGCCACAGGGGTAACCGGTCACGCAGGGCAAAGCTGGGGGACTCCTCAGTAGGCCTAGCTCAGCTAAACAGCCCCAGGGCCCCTCACCCCAGCCGCTCTGAAAGCATGAGAGGCATCTTAAATGGCTATCTAGGCTGTACCTTCCCCGGGCAGGTGTTGTGAGGACTTAAGGAGCCAGGGAAGAGAAGGATCTCTGCACATCGTTAAGTGCTCAAGAAATGGGGACTCAGAATTCCAGAAGCTCAGGAATGTGTCTGGCGGCACTAGAGGGCCTGCTCAAGAAACGGCTGTGGGCCTGCAGAGGGTCCAGCCCTGCCATGACTTGCTGTGGGAGCCCCGTTAGATCTTCCTCTAACACAAGTCAGGGATCCCCCCAGGAAACTCCCTGCCCTGTCTCCCCCTGTTTAGTAGGATGGGCAGGGCTGGGAACAGAGAGCTCCCGGAGTGGGGTGAGCTTCCTTCCGAAGCTGCCCCCACCCCACCCCACCCCAGGGGGTGGGGACGTGGCTCAGGAAGGGCACAGCTGGGCTAAATATAACCTGGGCTGGCAGTTGTCCTGGGCAGGGATGAAGGAGGAGGGCAGTCACTTTCCCCCACCCCTGCTGAGCTTCCCGTGCCAGCCTTTGGGTGTGACCTTCATGCCTGGCCTGGAGCAGGGAGCTTGTGGCCCAGGAGAGCCTTTCTTCCATCTCCACTGCCTCCTGCATGGACCAGGCTTCTCCCATCCTCCACTCAGGATGTCATGTTGCACCAGGGACTCAGAGTTAGCTTCAAGTTCAAGTCCCAACTTCATCACTGTAATATCTTCTCAGCCCTCATTTGCCCACCAGTACAATGGGGCACCATGAAGCCATGGCTATACCTGAGGCCGTGTCTATAATGTGCCTGCCGGCCCAGGGTTTGCACCACAGAGGTCCCTCTAAAAGTGCCCATTCCTGGCACCTTCACAATCCTCCTTTCCCGCCCCTGCCCAGGCCCATTCCTGCCCCAGGTGCTTGGCTCCTTGGGCCTCCTCCAGCACTCAGAGCCACCAGTGCAAGTTAAGGTGCAGAGTTGGGGGTCAAGGGCACATATCCTAGCTGTGTGACCCCAGACAGGTCACTTCCCCTCTCTGAGCCTGTTTCCAACCCTAAAATAGCTGCCACATCCAGGGCGATTATGAGGTCTGAGGGTGCCAGCACAGAGCCCAGTTCAGAGCACATGGCCAGATGTGGAAGCCAACCCTACTTGGGATGAGAGGCTCAAAGGGGAGGCTGGGGAAGGACACAGAGACCACGATTCCTAGAAGAGCCAGACAGGAGCCCTCTGACATGGTGAAGGGCCAGCCAGTGGAGTGGGTACAACTGCAACATTGAGGGGGTCCCTATGTCCTCTCTCCTGGCCAGTGGTGGGCTATGAAGGACCATTGTGCAGCTGGGGGTGGGTGGGCAGGAGCGGAATGTGACTGGGCACAGCAGACGGGCCATTGTCTGAGGGAATGTGCCGCGTGAGGCCTGACCTTTCCCTTGGGAGTGGGGTTGGCATGTTGGCATGCCAGGTGGGGGCTGGGAAGGCAAGGCCAGAGTGGGGAGGCTGGGCGTAGGGACACAATATCCATCCCCTTGCCGAGAAGCCTATATGCTAATCCAGCTCTGCCTCCTTGCTGTGCTGTGTGACCTACAGCAAGGTTCTTGGTCTCTGAGGGGCTAGGGTTTTCTGCAGTGAGGTAGAAAGCAGAGGTCTTAGTATTAAGACTAGCAAAGAGTGACCATTCAATACTCATTAGTTATTATCAGTATAAGAAGCTGGTGCTTTCAGACAAGTTCAAGTCTGTAACTCAGCCTCAGATATTTTCTTTGTAATGGGCTCAATAATTGTATTGACCTCATAAGGATGTTCTGAGGTCCGCGTGCTATATAACCCCTGTGGGGCATTTTGCAGGACCACGGAAGTTCTTATAATAACAGCAAATGCTTCTGAAGTGACTTCCATATGCCTGACACTTTATTTAAAAAAAACAAAACACTTTGTGTCTGGGCCAGCATGGCTCAGTGGATTGAGCACCAGCCTGTGAACCAAAGGGCTGCCAGTTCGATTCCCAGTCAGGGCACATGCCTGGGTTGTGGGCCAGGTCCCCAGTGTGGGGTGTGCGAGAGGCAACCACACACTGATGTTTCTCTGTCTTTCTTTCTCTCTCCCTTCCCCTCTAAAAATAAATAAATAAAATCTTTAGGGGGAAAAAAAGAAACACATTAAAAAAAAAACCTTATTTATTTTTAGAGAGGGGAAGGGAGGAGAGAAACATTGATCAGTTACCTATTGCACACCCCCAACCATGGACCTGGCCCACAACCCAGGCATGTGCCCTGACTGGGAATTGAACCAGTGACCTTTCAGGTCACAGGCCGGCACTGAATCCACTGGGCCACACTGGCCAGGGCTGCTGGGTACTTTATATTTAGTAACTCATTTGACCCTCCCAACAATGCTGTGAGGGAGGTACTCTCACTCTCTCCATTATTTACAGATGAGGAAACGGAGGTACAGAGAAGTGAGGTGATTTGCCCACAGGGAGTACATGGGACAATCATAATTATTTCATAGTGAATTCGGCTCCCTTAGTCCACTGAAGGGTCTGGCTTAGGGGTTCTGCTGCCGGACAGGCCTAGGAGTCAGTTCTGGCTTTACTGTTTGTTGGCCGACTGTGTCACCTTGGGTAAAGGTCTTCTGAGTCTCAGTTTCCCGAACTGCATTGTGGGGATAGAGTGCTGACCAAGTGCAGCAAGGATCAGGCACTCAGGAAGCGATCAGTGGCGCTAGCTGATAATAATGCTCACGTTATTCTTCTCAGAGTCCCAGACCCAGGAGGCCCAAGGAGCTGGAGGTGACTCTGAGGTGAGCACTGGCTTGTGCCACAGCCCCTCCCTGCCCCTCCCTGGCCTGCCTGGAGCCTCATGCCCTTTTGTCTCCTTAGCAGGCAGCAAGACCCCCGAGGAAGGGTGCGAGTCCCACAGACGACTCTTCAGCACCCCAGGCTGGGCTCCTGTTAGGAGGGGGTGCCTGTGCCCAGGCAGCGGTGAGAGGACAGCTTCCCTCCTTCCCTTCTGATATCACCTCAACCTCTCCCTCTAAGCCCAGCCTACTCACCTCACTGTCTCCTGGCCTCAAGCCTCCATCCCTGTCCCCTGCAGGCTCAGAGGCAGCTGCTCCATGCAGAATTAAAGTTGGTCCTGCAGCAGAAGGGAGAGAGAAAGCAGGAGCCTGGTGCCCAGGTAACTTCCAGCAGCACCATGGAGGTCAGGAGCCGGAGTGCTGAGGTGAGTACCCACGTGTCCTGTCCTCCAACGGGCACTTGTGAGGCCTGAGTCAGGGGTACAGACTAGGGCAGTGAGGAGACACTTCCTGGCTTCTCTGTGCCTCAGTCTCCCCATGTGAGAAGTGGAGATAGCAACAGGGCCTATTTAATGGGTCAATGTGAGGGAAAAAAATGGACATATGTAAAGTGCTTAGCACAGTGCCTGGCGCAGACTAAGATTCAAAGCAGCTAATTTATTGAAGCAGAATGGAGTTATATTACTAATGAGCTAAAGAAAATTGAGCAGAAACCCATCATCGGAAGCAGCAGGATGGTGTAAGGGTTGAGGACATGGGCTTTGGACCCAGGGGCTTAAATTCCAACCCTACCACTTCAGATGTGCAGCCCTGAACAGGCGACCTGATCTGTCTAACCTCAGTTTCTCCATTGGTAAAATGGGGCACGATCCCCACTTCTGAGGGGTGCTGAGGACTCACATGAGGTATTTGCACAGGGCCTGGTGCCTAGGAAGCCTCCCTGACTGTGGGCTGCTGTCACTGTTAAGGAGATAAAGCACTGGCATTGACTGCACTCTGCTGGATGCCAGGTACTGAGGGGGTCTACTTTCACAGGAGCCAAGCTGGCTGCGAGGTGGCAGGTAGGGGTGTAAAGTGCGAGGAGGTCCCTGCCTGCAGTACAGTCTATGGGCGCTGAGGTCACAGACCTGAGGCTGAGGCCCAGTGGCTTAACTTGCTGTGTGGCATGAGGCAAGTCCCTTCACTTCTCTGGACCTTCATGTTCCTGTCTATCACTGTCCAAGCTGTGGGAAGGATGGAATGTGATGCTGCACATAAAATGTGCAGCCCAGGGTGCCCTGCTGCCTCTATCACAACTCTTCTTACCCCTTCTCTGCCAGCCCTCTAGTCTCAGGCCCATTGCTGTGTGGCACCTGCTTGTACCCCCGTCCCAGCCCTGGGCTCAGCTCCAGTTTGTGCCAGCCTAGATGCCTTGCCCAATACAGCATCCTCTTAGGTGCCTGTTGCCTCCGGTCTCAGCTCACAGTCAGAGACTCCTTCTGGTACAACCACATTACCCAACTCTACAGTAGGGAAACAGGCCAAAGAGGGCAAAGCTCTCCCCCTGAGACACAAAGCAGAAGGGGTTCCTAGACAGTAATGGAACTGAGGTCTCTCGCTGCCTCTTCTGGGGAGCCCATATATGAATCGCAGTGCACAGAAAGCCCAGCAGTAGGTCAGCACCCTTGACAGTAAATACCAGGAATACCAAGCCTGCTGGTCCACTGTTCATTACCCATGCACCCCACTTCCACTGGATTCCCTCTCCCACGGGCATTCTGCAGGTCTTGGGGTCATAAGAACCCACAATAGGAAACAGTCTCACACACAGTCAAGCGTTCCAGGCCAGTCCCACCCCCGCCCCTCCATTCCGCACCACTTAAGGATCTGGCTTCTCTTCGTAACCCCATCCTCACCCCTACCCCTGTTCTGCCGTTATTAAAGCCCCTCCCCTTTGCTCCTGAGACTCTGGGTCCCCACCCCACTGCCACAGACAATCTACCCATACCCCTCTCTATGGTCCCTTTCTTTGGTCCCTGTGCTGTGGCCTGTGAGCTCTATCCACTCGTGCTCTCAAACTGAGCTCCACACCCCTTGCCCCAGAACTGGCCACGCCCCGTGGAAAGCACAGCTTCGCCCTCTCTATCTGTCCCCCCTCTCAGTCACAACTCAGGGTCCCTCTAGCTAGCCTCCCCACCCCACCCCTCGTCCCGCCTTGTTCCCAGGGGCTTCGGAAGAACCTCGACCCTGAAAAGCCGTTGAACCCTTCTGCGGGCCCCCTGAGCAAGCTGCCGTGGCGCTTCCTTAAAGGGGATATGCCGGAGTGGGTGGGCCCGCAGGACCTGCCTGAGCCTCGCAGAAGGGCATGTGCCCTAAGGACCGGTTTAACAGACGCTTTTAAGAGCGATGGCGGGCTCTGGGCGAGGTCCGGTCCTAGCGTCCGTGGCGACTTCTCGCCGCCCTCCACAGGAGCTGAGGAGGGCGGAGCTGGTGGAGATCATCGTGGAGACGGAGGCGCAGACTGGGGTCAGCGGTATCAACGTAGCGGGCGGCGGGAAGGAAGGAATCTACATCCGTGAGCTGCGGGAGGACTCGCCCGCTGCTAGGAGCCTCAGCCTGCAAGAAGGTGGGCGGGGCGGGGAGATGGGGCGGGACCTTACGTGGGGGCGGGGTTAGGAATCTGCCCGGATTCCCCAGCGAGGCCGGCGACCTAGAGGGAAGGCCTAGAGGGGAGGCGGAGGGCTTGGGTCCGGGCTTTGTGTGTTGGCCTTGTAGTTGCTCAGAGTGGCCTGTGGAGCTTCATTGTCTCATAGCTGCAGTTTACTGGTTTGTGCTCTTTTTGTGCCTCGGTTTTCTCATCTCTAAAATGGATTCTGGTACTTACCTCATGGGGTTATTATGTGGATTAAATGAGTCAGCATTTGAAAACACTTAGCGCAGCTAAACGGCACATAGTAAGCACTATGTAAGTGCTAGTTATTGTTTTTGTTGTTTGGGCTGGAGAAAAGAGGTTGAGTTAACAACTTGGAGGGGGCGGAAAAAGTAGCTTAGTAAGGGATGTCTTAGGTAACATGGATAAGACTGATGTGATTCAGTCATGCAGCATCTATTACTAAGGGCCTTCTATTTATTGTACGTTCTTGAGCTACTGCAACGAACAGAACAGATAATATACTCTGTACTTATGGAGTTTATATTCTAGTGGGGCAAAAATATGTAAAATATATAGTAAGATAGAAGGCAATATGTGCTATGGATGCTGGAGAAGCTGATTTTTTTAGAGACAAGAGGGAAGAGAGAGAGTGAAACATCAATTTGTTGTTCCACTTATTTATGCATTTATTGGTTGACTCTCCTGAGTGGGGATTGAACCTGTAACCTTGACATGTATGGTCGACACTCTAACCAACTGACCTACCTGACCAGGACAGGGGAGCTGAATTTTAATTTTTTAATTTTTTTACTTATTTTTAGAGAGAGGGGAAAGGAAGGAGAAAGAGAGGAAGAGAAACATCATGTGTGGTTGCCTTTCACATGACCCTCACTAGGGACCTGGCATGCAACCCAGGCATGTGCCCTGACTGGGAATTGAACTGGTGACCCTTTGGTTCACAGCCCACGCTCAATCCACTGAGCTACACCAGCCAGGGCCTGAGTTTTTAAATAGGGTGAGTCAAGAAGGGAGGAAAGGCCTGAAGGAAGTAAGAGGAGAAGCTATGTGGCCATCTGGGAGAGGATTCCAGTGCAAACACCCCAAGGGGGGAGTGTACCTGGCTTGTTGGAGGGACATCAAGGAAGCCAGTGTGGATGGAAGAGTCAGTGAAGAGGAGAGTAAGAGATGAGACCAGAGAGGCAAGAGGGATGTTTTTGGAAGACTTTGTAGGCCATGGTGAGGACTTTGGCTTTTAATCTGGGACAGTTGTGAGTGGAGGAATATTAACCATGTTGAACTAGTGTATTAGCAGCAGACTGCAGGGAGGGTAAGGAGGAGGGAGACCAACAAAGAGGCTACTGTGATTATTCAGGTAAGAGGTGGTAATGCTTGGGCCAAAGCAATGCCATTGGAGGTGAAGAGAAGAGTTTGGTTTCTGGATTTATTTTGAAGAAGGAACCTTCAGGCCTGGATGGATATAGGGTGTGATGGAAAGAGAGGAGTCAAGGAGGATGGTAGTCTCACAAATGGAGAATACTGGGGCTGGAGCTTGCCTGGAGGAAGACCAGGAGAACAGTTTGGATTTGTTAAATGAGGAGTGTCTGTTGGACATCAAGATGGAGATGTGCAAGGGCAGTTGAATATATAAGTCTAGGATGGAGGAGAGAGTGCTGGGCTAGAGAGATACACTTGGGAGTTGTCAGCATATTTATGAACTATAAACTCCTAAGTCTGGCCCTGGCTGGTATGGCTCAGTGGATTGAGCATTGGCTTGTGAACCAAAGGGTCGCTGGTTCGATTCCTGGTCAGGGTACAAGCCTAGGTGTCAGGCCAGGTCCTCAGTTGGGGGCGTGTGAGAAGCAACTATTTGATGTTTCTCTCCCTCTCTTTCTCCCTCCCCTCCCCTCTCTCTAAAAAAAAAATAAAATAAAATCTTTTATAAATAAAAATAAACTCCTAACTCTGGATGAGCTTCTCAAAAGGGTGAGTCGAGCACATGGGTGGAGAAGACAAGGGGTCTGAGGCCTGAGCTCTGGGTCAGTGTGTCTTTAAGAGGTCAGGAGGATAAGGAGGAACCATCTCAGCAGGTTCCAGAGCATGTGGCACTCTGGAAGCCAAGCCGACCAAGTAGATGAAAGAGAGCGTGAAATTTGGCCACAGGCTGAGGAGACAAAGTGTAGGACTTGACCATTGGGCTTAGCTACATAGATGTCGCTGCATGGGACCTGAAAGGAGCAGTTCAGGGTTTTGGGGTGGGATGTCAGAAGTGTGATGGGAGAAGTAGAAGTAATGCAGCTGGACAACTCAATGCATTTTGCCATTAAGGTGAAGAGATAAATAGGGTGGGATCTCTAGGTGGAGTGATATCAAGGCAACCCTTCGTACATAAGAAGCAATGATACGTTGTATGCTGATGGGAATAATGTGTTAGAGGGACAAACCAGTGGTGTGGGGAAAGGGGAGAATTGCTGGAGGAATTGACCTGAGCCAGGATTAGGACGTTTGTCTCTACGAACAGGTAGAGAGAGAGTCATGGGGTGAAAGCTTCTGGAAGTTCTGTTTCTTCAATAAAGGAAGCAAAGTCTGAATAGCTTCTCCTGTCAGCTGCCCATTCCCTTTTTTGACCTGTGCCCCCTTCCCTAAGCTGCCAGGACTGAGGGACAGGAGTGGTGGAGGGGAGAAGGGAGGAGAACAGGGGAGAAAGGCTCTATGGGACAGGTTGGGGACAGGTTGGGGACAGAGTGATGTCGGCAGTGCTGAGGAGCCGATGGAGAGGACACCGGGGGACAGAAGTTGGGTAGACACTAGCAGGAAGAATTTGCAAGGACATGTGTAAGGTGGCTGCCTAGAGGGGACCTGAGCCTGCAGGGGAAAGAAGCGTGCCAGCAAGGGTTTTAAGGGACACCGGTGGAGGAGAGAGTTCTCTGCTGGCATTTTGTGGGTCGTTGGTGCCAGACTTGAGTGAGGGGTGGGGTTCTGTCTTCCACGGACACCCAGTCCAGATCCCTGGTCTTGGCTCCCCAGCACTTCGCCTGGTGACCAACCCTTGTCCCACCTCTACCCGTGGACACTTCATTCTTCCTCCCCTTCTCCTGCCTGGGCTAGCTCCTCCCCAGACAGCCATGTCCTCTAAATGCTAGGGGCCTGGACCCTGAGCCCTGTAGACAGATGTCCCACAAACGGGGCATGGGAGAGGGGCTGGGGGACCCCATGATTCAGCCATGGGTTCCAATGCCCAGCCCTCTCCCCAGAACACTTTCCTGACAGTCCCATGTCCCCACCCTTCACAGCTCTGTATACATTTTTAAACTTGGCAAAAGATGAAGAGACTATTGTAAATATAAAGTGTAACTGTGGTTTTTCTTTTTGGTTAGGGTCTGAAATGTGAGGATGGGGGAGGGGAGGGGAACGATGACAAGCGTGGCCTGAATGGGTATGGATTTGTTCAGTGGGGAAGGCGGAGCTAAGGCCAGAGCAGGGCTTCCTTAAGTGTTTCAGCTTCAAACTGGGAAGAACTGTGTGTTTTAATCCTGTGCTTGGGGATAAGCGGGGACAAAATCTGGGGCGTGGTCTCCCTGTGCTGGCTCCTGGAAGTGGGAAGAACCAGGCCTGGGTGGAGCCGGGAGGTGCGCTTGCCCCGCCCCCTCATCTGGACCTCGCTTGCAGGGGACCAGCTGCTCAGCGCCCGCGTGTTCTTTGAGAACTTCAAGTACGAGGACGCATTACGTCTGCTGCAATGCGCCGAGCCTTACAAGGTCTCCTTCTGTCTGAAGCGCACTGTGCCCACCGGGGACCTGGCGCTGAGGCCTGGGACCGTGTCTGGCTACGAGATCAAGGGCCCGCGGGCCAAGGTGGCCAAGCTGGTACGCGTGCTTAGCCCGGCCCTGGCGCCGGACTGCCCCAGTGAGCCTGTCACTGCGCCATGAACCCTGTTCCCTTAGCTTCCGACCAGCCCTGCCCTCTGTCTTGTCACTAACTGAACCCTAATCCCAGCCTTTACCTCCTGGTCTGCACCCCTAAACTCCTCCTGGGGAGGGAGACCCACTCATCCCAAACCAGGGACCTCACCCGCTTTGGAGAGGCACTGTCACCTTCAGCTCCAGGTTTACTAGGCGTCCTGAACCAGGGGACTCCAAATTAGGGTGCCAGGTTCAGCCTGATTGCTTCCTACTTATGCTGAGTGACCCTGGACAAGTTTCTGTCCTTCCTTAGGCTTCAGCTTCCCCATCTCTAGAATGAGGGTATTGAGGAAAATCCTGAGTTTCCACTTTCCTTTTGACTGACTGTAAGATTCCAAATGAATGTTCCTGCCTTCAGGGGCAGTGTGGTGAAATGACAGGCAGGAGTGGGGATGGTGTTTTGGGGACCAGATGTTCAATTCATCACACCCCCAACCCGGTACAATGCCAGGCGGGGCTCCCCTGTCCACCCCAGGCCTCCCACTGTCCCACCGCCTCCTGCCTCTCTCCTCTCTCCCCAGAACATCCAGAGTCTGTCCCCTGTGAAGAAGAAGAAGATGGTGGTGCCTGGGGCCCTGGGGGCCCCTGCAGATCTGGCCCCTGTTGACGTCGAATTCTCCTTCCCCAAGTTCTCCCGTCTGCGTCGGGGCCCCAAAACCGAGGCTGTCAAGGGTCCTGTCCCAGCAGCTCCCACCCGCCGGCGCCTCCAGCTACCTCGGTTGCGAGTCCGAGAAGTGGCCGAAGGGGCCCAGGCAGCCCTGCTGGCAGCTGCTGCTGCTCCCCCGCGGAAGGCCAAAGCAGAAGCTGAGGTGGCAGCAGGGGCCCGTTTCACAGCGCCCCAGGTAGAGCTGGTTGGGCCGAGCCTGCCAAGCATGGAGATGGGTGTTCCCCCAGTCCCAGTCCCCAAGGGACGGGGAGAGGAAGCCCCAGCAGCAGAAGCAGCCACTGGCTTTGCCCTGCACCTGCCAACCTTTGGGCTAGGAGCCCCTGCTGCCCCCGCTGTGGAGCCTGCAGCCGTAGGGATTCAGGTTCCCCAAGTGGAGCTGCCCACCTTGCCCTCATTGCCCACTCTGCCCACACTACCTTGTCTGGAAACCCGAGAAGGGGCTGCAGCGGCACTGACGGTCCCCACCCTGGATGTGGCAGCGCCTACCGTGGGGGTGGACCTGGCCTTACCGGGCGCAGAGGTGGAGGCCCGAGAAGAGGTGCCTGAGGTGGCCTTGAAGATGCCCCGCCTCAGTTTCCCCCGCTTTGGGGCTCGAGCAAAGGAAGTAGCTGAGGTCAAGGCAGCCAAGGGCAGCCCTGAGGCCAGGGTGAAGGGACCTAGGCTCCGAATGCCCACCTTCGGGCTTTCTCTCCTGGAACCCCGGCCCACTGCCCCTGAAGCTGCTGTTGAGAGCAAGCTGAAGCTGCCTACCATCAAGATGCCCTCCTTTGGCATCGGGGTCTCAGCACCTGAGGTCAAGGTGCCCAAGGTCCCTGAAGTCAAGCTCCCAAAAGTGCCCGAGGCAGCCCTTCCAGAAATGCAGCTCCGAGAGATGGTGTTTCCAAAAGTGTCAGAGATGAAACTCCCAAAGGTGCCGGAGGTGGCTGTGCCGGAGGTGCGGCTTCCGGAGGTCCAGCTGCCGAAAGTCTCTGAGATGAAGCTCCCGGAGATGAAGCTCCCAGAGATGAAGCTCCCAGAGATGAAACTCCCTGAGATGAAGCTCCCCGAGATGAAAGTTCCCACAATGAAAGTCTCTGAGATGAAGCTCCCCGAGATGAAAGTTCCCACAGTGAAAGTCCCTGAGGCGAAAGCCCTGAAGGTGCCAGAGATGAAACTCCCTGAAATGAAGCTCACAAAGGTGCCCGAGATGGCTGTGCCTGAGGTGAGGCTCCCAGAGGTGCAGCTGCCGAAAGTCTCTGAGATGAAGCTCCCCAAGGTGCCGGGGATGGCCGTGCCCGATGTACCCCTCCCAGAGGTGCAGCTGCCCAAAGTGTCAGACATGAAGCTTCCCAAGGTGCCTGAGTTGGTCGTGCCCGATGTACCCCTCCTGGAGGTGCAGCTGCCCAAAGTGTCAGACATGAAGCTCCCCAAGGTGCCCGAGGTGGCCGTGCCCGATGTGCCCCTCCCAGAGGTACAGCTGCCCAAAGTGTCAGAGATGAAGCTCCCCAAGGTGCCTGAGTTGGTTGTGCCCGATGTACCCCTCCTAGAGGTGCAGCTGCCAAAAGTGTCAGAAATGAAGCTTCTGAAAGTGCCCGAGATGGCCGTGCCTGATGTGCGACTCCCGGAGGTGCAGCTGCCAAAAGTGTCAGAGATGAAGCTCCCCAAAGTGCCCGAGATGGCTGTGCCCGATGTGCCCCTCCTGGAGGTGCAGCTGCCGAAAGTGTCAGAGATGCGGCTGCCAGAAATGCAGGTGCCAAAGGTCCCAGAGGTGCAGCTTCTGAAGGCACCTGAAGGGAAGCTGCCCAAGGCTCCAGAGGTGCAGCTCAAAGTTGGCAGGGCAGAGAAGGCAGAGGGGACGGAATTTGGCTTCAAGATGCCCAAGATGACCCTGCCCAAGCTGGGGAGGGCAGTGTCCCCACCAAGAGGCAAGCCAGGCGAGGAAAGGGCTGAAGTCTCAGGGAAGCTGGTGACACTCCCCTGTCTGCAGCCAGAGGTGGACCTCGGGGCTCAAGTGGGTGTCCCCTCGCTCACACTGCCCTCAGTGGAGCTGGACCTGCCAAGGGCACTCAGCCTGGAGGGGCAGGTCCCAGAGGCCAAAGTTGGCAAGGTAGACTGGGCAGAAGGCAAGGTGGCAGCCGGGGTCGGGGAAGGGGCCTTCCGGATGCCCTCTGTTGAGCTTGTCACTCCACAGCTGCCCACAGTGGAAGGTGAGGAAGGGCGGGTAGAGGCGATGGAGATGAAAGTCAAACCTACCTCCAAGTTCTCCCTGCCCAAGTTTGGACTCTCGGGGCCAAAGGTGGCCAAGGCAGAGGCTGAGGGGGCCGGGCGAGCCACCAAGCTGAAGGTGTCTAAGTTCACCATCTCACTCCCCAAGGCTCGGGTGGGAACTGAGGCTGAAACTAAAGGGGTGGGGGAGGCAGGCCTGCTGCCCGCCCTCGATCTGTCCATCCCGCAGCTCAGCCTGGATGCCCATCTGCCCACAGGCAAGGCGGAGGTGGCAGGGGCCGATTTCAAGCTCAAGGGGCCCAGGCTGGCCCTGCCCAAGTTTGGGGTCAGAGTCCGGGACACCGAGGCTGGAGAACTGGTGCCAGGGGTAGCTGAGGGGGAGGGCAAGGGCTGGGGTTGGGATGGGAGGGTGAAGATGCCCAAACTGAAGATGCCCTCCTTTGGGCTGGCTCGAGGGAAGGAGGTAGAAATCCAGGGTGCGCGTGTCAGCCCCAGGGAAGAAAAGGCAGAGTTTATGGCCGGCCAGCTTAAGATCCCCGAGGTGGAGCTGGTCACACTGGGGGCCCAGGAGGAAGTGGGGGCTGAAGGGGGGATAGCTGTCAGTGGGGCACGGTTGCCGGGCCTGCACGTGTCCACCACTAGGCAGACAGGCACGGAGGGCCAGGAGGGGGTGCTGAGGATGCCCCTGGGCATCTCCCTGCCCCAGGTGGAGCTGACCGGCTTCAGTGAGACCGGCCTAGGCGCCACCTCAGGGCAGCAGGTCGAGAGCACAGTCCCTTCGGCAGAGGGCACAGCAGGCTACAGGGTCCAGGTGCCTCAGGTGACCTTGTCTCTGCCCGGAACCCAGGTGGCAGGTGGTGAGCTGGTGGTGGGAGAGGGCGTCTTCAAGATGCCTGCTGTGACAGTGCCCCAGCTTGAGCTGGATGTGGGGCTCAACCGAGAGGCACAGGTGGGCGAGGCAGTCACGGGCGAAGGTGGGCTAAAGCTGAAGATGCCCACACTGGGGGCCAGAGCTGGGGCTGGAGTTGAGGGGCCTGGGGACCAGCCCACAGGGGCCCAACGAACCTTCCACCTCTCACTGCCCGACGTGGAGATCGCGCCTCCGGCCATGGGCAGCCACGCTGAGTACCAGATGGTAGAGGGTGAGGGAGACGCGGGACACAAGCTCAAGGTGCGGCTGCCGCGGCTTGGCCTGGTGCGGGCCAAGGAGGGGGTCGAGGAGGGTGACAAGGCCAAGAGCCCGAAGCTCAGACTGCCCCGGGTGGGCTTCAGCCAGAGCGAGGCTGCCACTGGCGAAGGTTCCCCCAGCCCCGAGGAAGAGGAGGAAGAGGAGGGCAGTGGGGAAGGGGCCTCTGGCCGCCGAGGCCGCCTCCGAGTTCGCTTGCCCCGTGTGGGCCTCTCCACTTCCTCCAAGGCCTCTCGGGGGCAGGAGGGCGAGGCAGCCTCCAAGTCCCCCAGTGGGGAGAAGTCCCCCAAGTTCCGCTTCCCCAGGGTGTCCCTGAGCCCCAAGGCTCGGAGCGGGAGTAGGGACCGAGAAGAGGGTGGATTCCGGGTCCGACTGCCCAGCGTGGGGTTCACGGAGACAGGGGCTCCAGGCCCGGCCAGGATGGAGGGGGCTCAGACTGCGGTCATCTGAAGCCCCCGGGCAGAGGGAGACTCTGCTCCTATGTTCCCATCCCCACCCCTTGTTTTGTGTGTGAAGTAACCAGCACTAACCCTCAGAGGGCCGGGAAGGAGGTGACTGATGCTGAGGGGCCGGGAAGCCTCGGGCCGGCTCATTGGCGAGAGTCCCTGTGTGTTGCCAAGCCATGTGAATAAATAATCCGGGGGTACCTTGTGTCCAGTCTCCTCTGTGTATGGGGAGAGTCAGGGAGGGTGCAGAGAACACGGTCCCTGGGGAGGAAGGAGGGGGCCTGGAGCCTGGCCTGAAGGAAGCCTGTGCCGAGACACGGGCCGGCCCTGGACTGCGGAGAGCCGGGGAGGCCTTGGGGCCTGCCCTGGCCCTTCAGGGATCCCAGGGGCCTCTGAGCAGGATCTGGGAAGTTCCCCAGCAGAGCACAGAGGCAGGACCCCTGTCCTGGGGAACCCACTAGTCAGGACAGTCCCAAGGGCTCTAAGAGAACAGACTGATTGCTACCCACCTGCCCTCTGCTGGCCGCTCACCAACAAGGGCACCTCCACGTCCTGGCCGTTCTTTTCTGTCTGGCTGGTTTGACTGCCCCATCCACCCGGCCCCACCCAGGAAGGCCCCTCCTGGCTCTCTCCCGGATCATGGGTTCAGAGCCTCTACTCCAGACATGTGGCTGCCTCTTAAGACTGGGTCCCTGGTGCTCAGCCTTGGCTCTCAGGGACCCAGCCTCACTCCAGCTTTGAACCCCTAAGCACATGGCCAGGCCTTCCAGCGCACCCCCCCATCTCTGCCACATCCCAGACTGGACTGAGAAGACCGGCTGTCCAGTTTCAAATCACCCCCTCATGCCCTCGAATCCACATCTCCACTCTCTTCCCATCGCAGAGGATGAAGGGCCATGCCCTTGAGTTGTCACAGACCCCCACTTACGCCGACAACTCCTCCCTTCAAGCCAGCCCCCTGGGATCACTACCCTGTCACATGTTTCCTCTCTGTTTCCACCAGACCTGGCAGGAATTGTCTTCCCTCATAGCCCATACCCCTGGACCAGACCCCCAGCGTTTGCTGGTTTCCTCCTACCACCGCTAACCTGACCTGTCCAGTGTCCAAAGTGACCCCTCTGTGGTCACGACAAGGGTGGCCTCTGTCTCCCTGGTCCTGACTTCTCAGGACCTCTTTCTCCTTCCTGAACGCTTGCCTCTTCTCTGATCCTCTCCCTTCACGCCCTTCCCAGGCTTCCTCTGCTTCCACACCCACCGCACGCTCCTCTCCCTCTCGGAGGCTTCTACTCCTCACCTCTGGGTGACGACAATTCCTGAATTCTTCCCTGGGTCCATGAGAGGATCCAGTAGCCTCTGCATGCCTCCCTTGGACACCTGGGCACTAGGAGGATGTGTGTGTTGGGGGTGGTGGTGGTGCAGAGGTTGACTCTGGAGCCAGACTTCCCACAGTCAAAGCCTGTCTCTGGCACCCAACTTTAAAAAACATTTGTGCCTTGCCCTGGCTGGTGAGGCTCAGTTGGCTGGAGCATCATTCTGTAACCAAAAGTTTGCAGGTTCTTTTCCCGGTCAGGGCACATGCCTAGGTTGTGGGTTTGATCCCTGGTCCCGGCACATGTGGGAGGCAACCGATCAATGTTTCTCTCTCACATCGATGTTTTTTTCTCTCCCTCTCTCCTCCTCCTTCTCTCTGTAAAAGCAATGAAAAAATGTCCTTGGGCGTGGATAAAAAAAATAAAATAACTTTTGTGTCTTGATTTTCTTATTCATTAAATAAAGCTATTAAAATGTATGCTGTGAGGGTCAGATAAGGCTTCTTTTTTTAAATGTTATTTTGAAATTTATTGATTTTGAGAGAGAGAGAAACATCAATTTGTTGTTCCACTTACGTGTATATAAATACACGCATTCACTGGTTTACTCTCATGTGTGCCCTGACTGGGGTTGATCCCAGAGCCTCCTCGGCACATCAGGACGGCATGCCGACCCACAGAGCCACCCAGCCAGGGCCAGGTAAGGCTTCCAGAGCACTCAGAATGTGTTTAGATGCTTTGGTGTTAAACATCCCAACCTGACCTCAGCATCCTCTCCCCAAAGTGCTCCTGTTCATGTCCCAGTTTCAGTGCCCTCCCACCTTGTCCCAGACAGCTCCCTCTCTTCCCGGCCCTGGTTGGTCAGCCCCTCTGCCTGGCCTCCTAAATGTCTCACCCGCAAGCCTCCTCCCCTTCTCCCTGACCTCTCCCACCTGGGCCCTGCTGCATATCAAGGCCTCCACTCTGGGCCCCTCTCATTCACCCTTCCTCACATAGTAACTTTCTGGCACTCAAATCCGACCCCTCCCTCCCTTGCTCCCCAGTGCCCTCAGAACAATTCCAAACTCCTTAGTTTGGCATTCAAGACCTTTTACAACCTGGATCTGCCTCAGCCACACCTCCCCTCATGTCAGCCACAGGCTAGGGCAGGTGTTTTCTGGAAATTCACACACACACACACACACACACACACACACCCCTAGGTCGGAAAGCCCATCTTTTCTCACCTCTGTTTGGGACTGTTCTGTGCTTCTGCCTGAGGCCCACCATCAGACTCCCCTCTCAGTGGGCCCTTTACCTGTCTGACCTCTTCAGGGTTCCGCCACTGGATGGGGGAGGGGGGCTTGCACTGCCACCCCACCCCCCATTCCACACAGGGGCTCAGGTCTCCAACAACAGAACCAGAGCTACTCAGCAACACTGGAACCCTTTTGTGGGGGCCGGGGCCCCTTGTCCCAAGCCAGGAGGGCTTTGGGGGAGGGGTGCAACCGCTGGCACATTCCCTGCGTGGCCCAGGGGCTGGGGGGTGCCCGGGAGACAAGGGCAAACCTCACGGGGGTGGGCACGAGTGCGGGTCTCTTCCCCCACTGTGGGCACGTGGAGGCCGGCTCCAGAGGGGGTCCGAGAGGCCTCGAAGGCAGGGCCGGCGGGGCGCAGGTGGTGGCAGGGCGGTGTCTGGCGGCAGGGGCACCATGGCCACCATCCGGTCAGAGACGGACTGCTACGACATCATCGAGGTGCTGGGCAAGGGCACCTTCGGGGAGGTGGCGAAGGGCTGGCGGCGCAGCACAGGTGAGATGGTGGCCATCAAGGTCCTGAAGAATGACGCCTACCGCAGCCGCATCATCAAGAACGAGCTGAAGCTGCTGCACTGCATGCGGGGCCTGGACCCCGAGGAGGCGCACGTCATCCGCTTCCTGGAGTTCTTCCACGACGCCCTCAAGTTCTACCTGGTTTTCGAGCTGCTGGAGCAAAATCTTTTCGAATTCCAGAAGGAGAACAACTTCGCACCCCTCCCCGCCCGCCACATCCGCACCGTCACGCTGCAGGTGCTCAGGGCGCTGGCCCGCCTCAAGGAGCTGGCCATCATCCACGCCGACCTCAAGCCTGAGAACATCATGCTGGTGGACCAGGCCCGCTGCCCCTTCAGGGTCAAGGTGAAGGGCCACCCTGGGGTAGTGGCATCGCCTGCTCCTGTCTCCCCCCAGCTTTCCCCAGCCCTGGGCGCTCTGGCTGAGAGGGCGGCAGACCGTGATGGGGCCGAAGCAGGAGGATAGTGAGGGGTGACCACACCAGTCCGGGAGCAAGCCATGGGTGGGTGGCACTGAAGGGGGTAGTGGGAGCCAGGGCCGGGGTGGGTCTGGGGAGATTTTGGAGCTGGAGACAACAGGATGTGCTGACAGATCTCACATGAAGCGTGAGGGAGGACTTGAGGGGGATGGAGGCTGGCAGCACCATACCTGCTCACAGAGAGACTGTCGGTCACCACACATTTACTGAATGGCTGCTCTGGGCCTGAGCCTGTGCTGGATGCAGGGGGCACCTCCTCTGCACTGCCACAAGCCCCTGGGCACCCCTGTCCCACCCCAACCCCTCTGTCTGCTTCGGGGTTTGTTAGTCTCTGGTGATGAGAGGGCCTAAGAGCACCATAAGGGCAGGGCCAAGGCGTCTGGGTGGCCACTGTGTCCTTGGCATCTCTCAGCACAGCACTGCTGTGTGGTCAGTGCTCAAGGGCTGTCAGACACAGAGAGGTGCAGGGGCAGGGAGACGCAGAGCACTCTGCTCTGAGAGAGAGAACAACAGAGACCCGAGGGAGGAGAGACTTGCAGAAGCTCAGCAGGAGACGGGGAGGACAGACCCACACTGCCTGATGGTGTTGGTGCCCCTGCCGTGTGCGTGGAATGAATGGAAGGGTAGGTGGACGGGTGAATCCCACTGACAGTGACCGAGTGCCCAGGGTCACTCAAGCTCTCGGATTCAGGCCTCGGCAGTCTGTATTCAGGTTAATGACCATTTTGTCCTACCACCTCCTGCGAATAGAAGGTGAGGGATGGCTGACCAAAAAGCAGAAAAACAGAGGGAAAAACTGAGGTAGGGACCAAAACAGAGTCTTGGAGATTCAGAATAAAAATGGCAGATAGCTCCTCCCAGAGGCATGAGAAGAGACAAGGGCTTTCAGCCACTCGGTGTTAGTTCAGCGGGTGTTCCTCACGCGCCTGTCACGCCCCGAGGTCCTATGTGGGGGTTACGAGTGTTAGACCGGGGCTTCGGGGAGATGTTTTTCTAGTGAGTGACTCACAGACAGGTGCAGAGAGATGCTGAGAGATGAGACACGCAGACAAGCGACGAAGAGGCAAAGAACATACACAAGAGATACAAACAAGAGACAGAAAGACAACGAAGGATAAAAAGCCCATTCATCCATCTGTTCATTCATTTATTCGTTCATTCTGCACACCGGGCTCTGTGCCAGGCATTGTTACAGCATCTAGGGACTCAGCAGTGAACTGACAAAATCCTGCCCTTGTGGGCTCACATCCTAGCTGGTTAGAGAAACAATGAACTCATTAAAAATGTAAAATATATAGCATGTGAAGTGGCATTGAGAGCTATGGAGAAGAGCAGGGGACCAGGAACCAGGAAGGGGACTAGGAAAAGTAGGGGTCCCATTTTGGGGCAGGATGGTCCGGCGAGGCCTGAGAAGGTGACAGGAGTACAGACCCGAGGAGGTGAGGCGGGGAGTGGAGTGGACATCCAGGGGAAGAGCATTCCAGGCAGAGGGAACAGCCAGTGCAAAGGCCCTGAGCTGGGAACGTCCTGGCTTGTGCAGGGAACCGTGAGGGGCCCAGTAGTGAGTGGCTGGAGCAGGGTTAGTGAGGGGAAAAGGGGAGGAGCTGAGGACAGAGACTGGATGGGGAAGATTGTAGGAGCCTTGTGCCTGTGGTGAGGACTTGAGCTTTTATCACAGGATGTGGTAAAGCCACAAGAGGATGCTGAGTAGGGGAAGGACGTGCCCAAGACTCAGGTGTTCACAGGATCTCTAGGGTACATGTAAGGAACGGACGGGGTGGAGGGTGGAGACCAGGAGAGCAGTCTCAGTAGGAAACAGTGGAGGACAGGACCAGGGTGGGGACTGTGGCTGGGATGCCCAGTGGGCAGATTCTTGGTCTATTCAGAATGTGGAACCGACAAGATTTGCTGATGGACAAGGTGTGGGGCGAGAGAGGAAGAGAGGGGTTCTAATGCTCACAGACATATATGCTAGTGGAGAAAAAAAGGTACAGGCACATAAAGCAGACAAGGCTGGAGGAGACAGACAGGAACATCAATGAGAGCTGGTCCTCACAGACACAGTGACAGTCGGGTGGCGGGTGCAGACACACAGTGGGGAGCGGCTCCAGGTGACACCCAGATCTGCTGTCCTCACCCCTTCCCTTGCCCACTGGCCTCCCTTCCCCCACACAGGTCATTGACTTTGGCTCGGCTAGCATTTTCAGCGAGGTGCGCTATGTGAAGGAGCCGTACATCCAGTCGCGCTTCTACAGGGCTCCCGAGATTCTGCTGGGGCTGCCCTTCTGCGAGAAGGTGGATGTGTGGTCACTGGGCTGTGTCATGGCTGAACTGCACCTGGGCTGGCCGCTCTATCCGGGTAACAATGAGTACGACCAGGTGCGCTACATCTGTGAGACCCAGGGCCTGCCCAAGCCCCACCTGTTGCACGCCGCCCGCAAGGCCCACCACTTCTTCAAGCGCAACCCCCACCCTGAGGCCACCAACCCCTGGCAGCTCAAGTCCTCGGCTGACTACCTGGCTGAGACCAAGGTAGGGGGGCATGAAGAGCAAGGCCAGCCAGTGTGGCACTGCCACATAAGAAAAAAAAAACAACTAGGTTAGACTTCAGGGAAGTCTGGAAGCTCGGGGGTCAGTTGTAGGGTTTTGTCACAACGAGACAGATCGGGATGAGACCAAAGGTAGGACTGGAAGCTTGAGGGTCACTGCAGGGGCTGCTACAGCAAGAGGGATCTGGATTATACCACAAGTGTGACAGAAGGGCGGGGTGGCCCCTCTGCCAGTTAGGCAAACTCCTGCTGTGTGAGGGATCTAAACAAGGCCCAGGGGGGACTGGGAGTCTGAGACAGCCGGCTGCTGCCTCTGAGGCTTCGGTCATCGCACCTGTGCGTCAAGAGTCCGGGGCGAGACAGCAGAGGGCTGCAAGTTTGGGCCAGCTGTCACCACAGGAGGGGTCTGGGTGAAAGACCAGAGATGGGACTGAAAGAAGGCAGCAGCTCCTCTGATAGCTCCTTGCCTGGGGCCCCGTCAAACTAGTGTGGCGAGGAGGTCGTGCCCCTGGGAGGCCGGGAGCGCTGGGATTGGGGGTGGGGCCCATGGCAGCAAGACGAACGTGGGTTTGATTCCAAGGAAGACTAGAGGCTCAGGGCTGTCCCTCTGCTGGTGCTGATAGGGGCTGGGCCCACAGCTCTGGGCAGGACTGGAGGTCTGGGATGAGGTGTGAAACCTGAGTGATAACTCTTGGTCAGATGCCAGGAGGCCCAAAGAACATAGGTGGACTTCCCGCCGAGGGAGGATTCTAGATTTGGCTAGAGGGAGCAGGTGTGGCCCTCCCAGCAGCAAGAGGGCTCAAAGTCAGATCACAAGCAGAACTGGAAATCAGGATTGAGGTGTGTGGACTTCACAGCAACAAGAGAGCTCTGGGCCAGGTTGAAGGGCCAACTGGATGCTGGGGGGGGTCATCTTTGGGCCCCACGGCAGGTGAGCCCCAGTGCCCCAGGCCTGGGCTCAGTGTTGACCCCCGCCCACCGTGTCCCACCAGGTACACCCACTGGAGCGCCGCAAGTACATGCTCAAGTCACTGGACCAGATTGAGACGGTGAATGGCGGTGGGGCAGCTGGGCGGCTGACCTTCCCAGACCGGGAGGCCCTGGCGGAGCATGCTGACCTCAAGAGCATGGTGGAGTTGATCAAGCGCATGCTGACCTGGGAGTCGTATGAACGCATCAGCCCCAGCGCCGCCCTACGCCACCCCTTCGTGTCCATGCAGCAGCTGCGCAGCGCCCACGAGACCACCCGCTACTACCAGCTGTCTCTGCGCAGCTGCCGCCTCTCCCTGCAGGTGGAGGGCAAGCCCCCCACACCCATGGTGGCCACTTCAGAAGATGGGCCCCCCTACTATCGTCTGGTTGAGGAAGAGGAGGCAATGGGCCTGGGCAGTGTGGCGGGCAGTGGGCCTTTCTGCCGTGAGGAGAAGGCACCGGGCATGCAGAAGGCCATTGACCAGCTGGACGACCTGAGTCTGCAGGAGGCAGGCTGTGGGCTGTGGGATGAGACCCCCAACATGCTGGCACCACTCAAGGCAGCCGTCGCTGGCCTCCGGGTGCCCGACTCGGGCCCTGAGCCCATCCTGGCCTTCTATGGCAGCCGCCTGGCTGGCCGCCACAAGGCCCGGAAGCCAACTGCAGGGTCCAAGTCTGACTCCCACTTCAGCAACCTCATCAGGCTGAGCCAGGCCTCGCCCGAGGATGACGGGCCCTGCTGGGGCAGTGGCTGCAGCTGGGCGGAAGGAGAGCACTGCGGCACCTCCGCCAAGCCTCCTACCATCCCACAGCGGGATGGGGATGGGCCAGACATCAAGGACATGACCATGGATGCTGAGGTAAATCAAGTGGACAGTAAGGGTGCAGGTGGTTCTGGGGCCAGGGGTCCCCCAGAGCTCCAGGGTGGAGGGCAGAGTGAACCTGGCCTTGACTCCCCACATACCTGGGTTGCCTCAGCTGGCTGATGGTCCAACATGCACTAGCCCACCCTCAAGACGTTACAAGGCTCCACACACACTAACTCATACTCAGGATATTCAGTAGGGTGTGACGAGGCTCTGCACACACTGATCTGCTACCAGGCTGTCTAAACACCCAGAGCACAGTATCCCACCTGTAGGAAGTGATAAAAGCCCAGCACAAAGAACAAGGTCTCAGCACATGCTCACCCAGGAAGACGTGACAGAACTTCAGCAGACACTAACACAGCCTCAGGACACACTGTGGCCTCAGAACACACTTTGAAAGCCCCCAGGATGTCGATGAGGGTTGCAAAGGTACAGAATCACCCTCGGGAAGTAACGAGGGTTCAAGTGGGACAAGAGGGAGTTCACGAGGGACAGGCTGGTGGCCTCTTGGCTGATGCCCTCTCTTCTCCCCCACAGAAGCCTGGCCCCGAGCTCTTCGACCCCAGCAGCTGTTCTGGGGAATGGCTGAGTGAGCCAGACTGGGCCCTAGAGGGCATCAGGGGCCCACGGGCTCCGGGTCTTCGCTCCCGCCATGCCCACCCACATGGTCCGCTCCGGGCGGCCAGCTTTCTGCAGCATGTTGGCGGGCAACATTGATGGCGACCCCACCTCTACCCATCACTGGTGGCTGAGCTAGCTGGGCTGGCATTCCCTCCTCAGAGCCACACCCTGAACCCACAGATTTCTTACAGAAAGATAGTTATCCAGCAATCCCCATCCCTGCCCACAGTGCAAGCCTGCACATGCACCTGGGCCACAGGAGGGCCTTGGCTTCTGGTCCGTGGCCACCTTGGTCAGAGGGACACAGAGAGGTGGCTGCACCCTGTTGGCCACATTTTTGGCCCTGTTGTCTCTGCCTGTTTCAATAAAGAACTGTTCACAGCCCTGCCTTGTGCCTGTCCTCCCTGCCTGAGGGGAGGCCTGCTCTGGACCGGGCGGGGATCAGGCCGGTGCCTGGGCCCTGCTCCCTGATGCTGCATGCAGTCGGCTACTGGCTCAGGCTGGAGGCTGGGCTGCCCTGGTGCTGGGAGGGAGGAACAGGCTTAGTTTGGCACACTGACCACCCCCTAAATATTCTAAGTGCTCGGTGCATGACAGCCCACCCTCAGAACATTCTGTGTCCAGGAGGTACCAATCTAAGCTCGCCAGATGTCAAGGTCTGTTTGCCTGTCCTCATCGCACACTGCAGACTTGCCTTACACTCATCCATGCTCGGGACATGCTAAATGTAAATGCACTTGGCAGGAGCAAATTCCTGCTTGGGGCACACTGCAGTGTTCAGACATGAGTCCACCCTTGGGATATGGCAATGTTTGAATGTGTGCTCATCCATGGGAGCTGAGCGTGCTGAGCGTGCTGCACACACGACCCCATGCTGGCTACAGGAGGCACAACACAGGCCAGCCATGTGGCCATGCACTGCATGCTCAGCACATGCCAGCTCGCGTACATTGCACTCTGAGGGTTCAGCACATGCCATCCCATACCAGCTACACATGCCAGCTGGTGCAGTTACATGCTAAGGGCTCAGCACGTGCTAAACCAGTGGGCCACATGCTGCATGCTCATCAGCCACAGGTCACCTCCTGAGGGCTCAGCACATGCCAGTCATGTTATATGCTTGGCACACGCCAAACACAGGCTAAGAGATCTGTATACACACTCATGTCTCCATTGGAGCCCCATGCTGGCTGTTCCCAACCCCGACACCCCACCTCACACCACTCAGTCAGGCAGAGGCTGTACGGACAAGTCATTTACTTCTTGTTATAACCTTGGGCCCTCTTTGCCCTAGGAAGGGGGTGGGCCAGGGGGTCAGGCCCAGCATGCACCCCCACTTCTTCTAGGGCTGATTCCTTCCGAGCTCAGCTGGGACCTGGGGGCCACAGCATCAGGCTGGCAGGGGCGGAGGTAGAGGTGGGACAGCAAGGGGGCCCGTGGAGCCACAGTGGGACAGAGAGAAGCGGGGGCATGGGGACAGGGACCATGACCCAGGGTTTCTGGGTCTGTGGGGGCCTTAAGGGCCTCAGAGCAGGCGACAGGCATTGCCCACACTGTCAGCTGAGGTGTCCAGGTCATGGCTGTAAGGGGAGTCCCAGTCTCTCAGGAAAACGGCCTCCAGCTGGCTCCGCAGGCCACCCTGCCCATTCTGTGTCACCAGCAGCGAGGTGCCCGTCGTCTCTGTGAAGTAGCTGCCGGACCAGTTGGAAGTTCCTACAGGGCAGGGGGCAGAGTCAGGGCCCATGGCAGCGCCTGAATGTCCCTCCCAGCCCCCGGCAGTGCTTGGACGCTCACCGATATAGGTGGCACGTTCAGTCACCATGTACTTGTTGTGGTTGACTCGGGCATATGGGATCCGGGCCTGGGCTTCGTCCGCTGGGACCACGAAGAGTTTCTGGGGAGGAGGGGAGAATGGGAAGCAGCAGGAGATGAAGCAGGGATTAGAGGAGCCCCGAGGTCTGGGCTGGGGAGTGGTACCAGGACTGTGGGGTCGGGGGATCCCCGGAAACCTTGGAGCCAGAACAGGGCCAGAGGGGTGGGTGTGAGTCTGCTGGCTGGGAGGACCTTGTTGCTTCACTTGCCACCCATTCGCCTGAGCTGTCCCCTTTGCCAGACAGCCTTCCATGACCCCCCAGGCTAAGGCAGGTGCTTCCTCTGGGCACCCCCACCCCCTCCAACCTGGGCCCTGACCCATGGTTTCCCCATCACTGCACAGCTCATTCTGGGTTGTCCCTGTCAGATGACAGGTGGGCTCCACATGCACTGTGTGCCTAGGACTGCCCAGCACAGGGAGGGGCTGAGGAGTGGGTCTGACAGGTGCTTACCACCTGGATGTCGGAGTGGGAGTGGTTGTCACGCAGGGCGGCCAGGGAGAGCAGGAAGGCCCGCATGGACGGCTCCGAGTGTCCCCAGCAGCTGACCAGCAGACGCACCTTGACGCCCCGCTCATAGGTGGCCCGCCGCAGCCCGTCGTCGATGGCAGGCCAGAACCTTGGGAGGGGGTGCAAGGTACGAGGGGTGGCTCATCCACAAGCCTCACCCTCAGCCTGTGCCAGCTTCTGAGAGCCCCCAAACCCTAAGACCACCCCGTCTCTGGCTCCCAGTGCTGTTCCCGCCTCCTTAAATCCCACGTCCCCTATTCTGGCTCCCATTCCTGACAACCAAACCCAGGCTTTCCATCATCTCGTCTGCTTCCCCCAGACTTCTTTCTCTGAGCTCCTAGCCCTGCTGCTCCAAACCGTTCCCCAAGCCCTCATCCCATCTCCAGCCCATGCTCCCTCTTCCTACCTCCAGAAACCCCACAACACCTCCTATTCCTCCAGTCCCCGTCTCAGCCCTGAACCCCAGTATTTTCTTCCTTTTCTCTGTTCCCTTTGCTCCTGGTTACAGTGCCCAGACCCCCCTCCCTGTTATCTCTGTCTTCTCTGCCTCTCCCCATCGCTTCCCCTCCATCTGTCCCCTTCCATTGGCTCCACTGCCTGCTTTCTGGGCTCTCTCACTCCCTCTCCTGCTCCTCTTCCACTCTTGGGGGCTCCCAGCCCAGAGCCCGGTCCACATACCCAGCAGTACCTGCGTGGGTGGGAGAACTCCATCGTGGGCAGATAGTTCATGACTGCGATGTAGATGAAACTACGAGCCGTGTCCACTACGTTGAGCAGAGCCTTCAAGTCTGGGGTGCGGCCACTAGGACACAGTGGTGGAGGTGCACTCTGGGGACAAGGGGGTAGTCAGACATGTGCCTGCCAGGGGTGCCGTCACCATGGACACTATGTACAGACAGTTTGCCACTAGCCAGGTCCTACTGGTATCACTGCATCCACGAAGGAGAGGGATGATCACCATGTCCATTTCACAGGTGAGGAAACTGAGGTTCAGAGAGGCAAGTGACTTGCCTGAGTCACACAGCTGATAAATGGAGCCAGGATCTGCATCTAGGCTGCCTGGTTCCAGAATTTATGCTCTAACCCAGTGGTTCCTGACAAGGTCCCTCACCCAGCACCGATAGTATCGCCTGGGAATTTGTTAGGACTGCAAACTCTCAGGTCTCGCTACACGTGGCATACAGTGTGTGCTGAGGGTGCTGAGCAGGGGCCCAGGAACCTGGGTTTCACAGCCTTCCCAGGAGTTCTGATGCACACTCAGCTCTGAGGGCCTCTGCTCTCATTGCTTTTGTCTCTGACTCACTCGCAGGACACCCTGTTGGTGCCCTGCATGTGCCCATGCACACAGGCCCTTTACCCAGCTCTCTCCACCCCCACGATGGGTGAGCGAACTCAAGCTCTGAGAGGGGCAGTGGCCATGGGGGAGCCCCAGTCCCCCGTGGGAGGCCCCTGCATCCCCACATGTTCGTGTGTCCCTCCACAAGTCCTGGGCTTGCCCAGGCGACTTGCTTGGGGAACTGAAAGAGGTGAGGTTGACGACCCCAGCTAGCGAAACTATCAAAAGCTAAAGAGAGCAGTGCCTTGTCTAGAATGCTCAGTATCTACCATGGGCGACTGTTCCACAGAACTTCCTGAGATGAGGGAAGCCCTCCACGGTTGCACTGTCCGACACGTCAGCTGCTTGCTCTGTGTGACTGCCGAGCACTTGAAATGGAGCTGGTACAACTGAGAAACTGAATTTTCAACCAGATTTAGGGCTAATGGGGAGGTATGGCTGGGGCCATGCAAACCCTAAGAGGTTGTAGACATTATGATAACCATTTTCTAGATGAAACCAAGGCTTATGGGAGATTGGGACATAGCCAGGCCCCTGACTAAGCAGAGAGAGCGGAAGTGAGGGGTAGTGGTCAGGAGCCCCCTCCCCACCAATCCCTGGGCAGGGCTGGATGGAGGCCGTGAGGGAGCGTGTGGCCAGGGCGTGACAGGCCCCGCTTCCTAGACTCACTGCCAGGTAGGCCAGAGCAGGGGTCCCATTGAGGCAGATTTCCATGGGGGTCTCTTGATTGTAGCGGGTGTCATAGGACCGGGGCCAGGTTGATGGGATGGAGCTGCCTGCCTGGCCCAGGTACCAGTAGGCCTCAAAGATCTTGGTCAGGTCCCGAGCCAGACAGCTGCAGTTGTACATGACCACACCCAGCTCCTTGACCTGTGGGGAGGGGAGCGCTGAGTCAGGGCGGTGGCCAGGTGCCCACGGGTGATATGGACACCTGCAGCCCCTTCTCCCTGCCCCCTTGGCCTTGTTCTTTCCCTTGCCCATCAGTCTCCCCTTCTCTGTCCCTGCCCCCCTTCTTTTTGCCCCTCAGCTCCAGCCTCCCAAGCCCCAAAGTTTTTCTGAAAATCAGTGTCATTTCAAAGCTCCAGTTTTCCTGAACCTTTTCATATGCTGTTGCTTCTACCCTCCAATGAGGGAGCTTCTACTCATTCATAGGTTTCAGCAGACAGTTTCCTCCTCCAGGAAGCCTCCCTTGGCTGCCCAGAATGCTTTAGGCATGCCTCTGGGCTCTCGAGGTCTCTTGGGCTTCCCTCATCCCTCTGGTGACAAACCTGTCTCCCCATGGGACTGGAAGGACAGGCACCGGGGATGTCTCAGTCACAGCTGCATGTTCAGCATCTCCCTGAAGAGCTGGTGAGATTAGGGGCTGAGCAAATGATCACTGCCTGAGCTGTACCCTCTTTCCTGTCTTGTGCTAATTCCTGCAGATCCTTCAGTTATCAGATTAGTTATTGCCTCCTTTGGGAGCCCTTCCCTGATACCCCTGTGGGGGCCCCCATCCTCCCTGGACCCTTCTGCTCGTGCTCCTCCCACCCTGGCCTGGACTCAACTGGGCTGACCCTGCCTGGTGACTGGGCTGTCTCTACGCTGGACCAGGAGTTCCAAGAGGTCCCTCTGTTACCACCATGTTCCCAGCATCACCCAGAACAGGGCCGGGCTCAGAGGAGGCATTCAGAGGATGAACAGTGAGGGCCAAGGATAGACAGGGCCTTGAATGCCCTGTAGAGGGGCTGGCGGCTGTCACTGGGGACAAGAGGGAGCCCCAGGCTTCCATGAGCAGGCGGAGGGCAGTAGAGGGCTATATTTGGGGGCGTTCCTGGCAGGAAGTGGGAAGGAAGCCATTGTGCACTGTAGAGAGCTCTGGGATTGAAGGGGGTGCAGCAGCAGGGGGTGCCGCAGCAGGGCCTGCAGGTCCGCCTGTGGAGCAGGGAGTGGTCTGGAAAGGTAGGTGGGCAGGGCATAGGCACACCTGGGTCAGGGAGCGCCAGTCCATGTTGGCACTGCCGATGTAGAAGTGGGTCTGGTCCACCACCCAGAATTTGGTGTGCAGGACGCCATGGGTCAGCTTCTGCATATCCACCGTGCGGACCTGCGCACCTGCAACCAACAGGTCAGGCTGGTGGTCAGGGGTTGGCCCGGACAGCCCCAGGCCCAGCCCACCCCCAGCGGCCCCTGGCTCACCGCTCTGCAGCAGGGCCTGCAGGTCCGCCTGGGACTGGGACCCACTGGGCTTGCTCACAGCAATGCGGACCTTCACACCTCGAGGGGCCAGGGTCTGGAGCTGCCGAAAGACCTCCTCACCCTGCGGGGAGAGGAGAGCCTCTGAGGGGCTGGGCCTACCATCTCTCCACCATGCACACCCTCATGGGGTTGTTTTGAGGTTTGGTTTCCAGATGAGATTATGAGTGAGCAAGCTTCACCTTAGCCAGCCCACCTAGGGGTGGTTTTACAGGTTAGGATATTAAAACCTTGAGCTGTTTTAATATCTGGCCACTCTGAGCATGGCCATGGCCTCCCTGCCAGTCCTGCCTTTCCAGGGACCTTCCCAAGATCCTGCCTTGGAGGTGTCAATGCCTCCAGGGGCCTCTGGGCACCTTACAGGATATTGGGGGTGTAGCTGGCCTGGGCTTGGGGTCCAGGAAGGTACGGGTGAGGCTTGAGGATGCCAGTAATAGTAACAGCCACGATTCTCTGGCTCTTACTGTGACGGGGGCCTGGCCTAAGCCCTTCACATCTGAACTGACTGCATCCTCACCACTCTCCTCGATGAGACAGGCCAGAGTGAAATCCCAGAGGTGCAGATAGGGAAACGAGCACAGGAGGGCTCAGTGGGGAAGCAGGGTCTGCGCCCCGACCGTCTGCCTCCCTCGCCTGTGCTCTGTGCTTTGAACCACTCTAGTGGGGATCGGCAGGGAGTGCAAGTGCCTCTCATTCTTCTACATTTCGTCATTTTGTTCAGGCAGTGATTAAGGGGCCCCACAGTGTTATAATTTTAAGCCCACTTCTCACAGAAAGAGGCAGCAGAGAGAGGAAAAAAGAAGGAAAACTCCTGTGTTTTTCAATGAAGGGTGATCCACCTAGACTGCTCCCTTCCAAACTCTGAAGCTCTACGGTTTGAAAGTTTGTCTGCAGGCCGTAACAGGAACATAAAAACGAATGCTGACAAAGGGCTTGCTGTGGCAGGCGCCATGCTGTAACTTGCATGGATTAGTCCATTTCATTCTCCCAGGGGTGGGTACTACACACTGGCCCCATTCCACAGATGAGGACACTGAAGCCAGAGAGGTGAAGTGGCCTGCCCAAGGTCACACAGCTGGGAAGCAACAGCTTGGCTAGAGGCTGGGCTGTTTCTCAATGCACTCTTCCATATCTTGGTGTGACAGGGCCGGGGCAGCGGGTGGGTGAGCAGCATCTGCCAGCCTGATTCCTCCTAACCAAACCCACACTGGACATTTAAAGGCCTGTAGATGACCGTGACAAACGCCCCCGGTCCAGAGGGCCGTGTGAACAGCTGCTTCCAACCCCCTGTGACCAACCTGCTGTGTGGCACGTGCCCACCTGTCTCCTGGACTGCAGAGAAACCCCTTTTACCCCCACCCCCAAGCCTCCCACAGCCCCCTTGCCTGCCAGGGCCCAGGTTGCCAGGTACCTGCTGGGCAGAGGCCTCCTGGGTGTGGGTGTCATTGTTGGCGAGGGTCCAGTAGAAGGAGGCAATGTCCAGGCTGCTGTGGGCCCCGGCGAGCAGGCCCAGCCAAGCCTGGCTGGTGGAGGGGTTGCCAGCGGAGGCATTGGGGAAGTCCAGGCCCTCGGGGATGCTCTCCACCAGCACTGCTCTGCAGTACGGGGCGGGGGTTGGGGGGGTTACGATATCAGCCATCGGGGGCCAGAGACCACCGGCTGGGATGTGAGCACTCACCTGTCTGACTGTAGAGGATGCAAGATTGTGTACTGTGTGTGCTTGCATTTGTGTTCTCTGAGTTCATGCACTTGTCTGTCTAGAGGTATGAAAGAAAGGTGTGCACGTCTGTGTGTGCTTGTCCACACATATGGATGGAAGATGCCACGTGTGTCTGTGTGTGCCTGCCTCTTCATGGACCTGGATGGAAGATGATGCTGTGGCTGCCATGGGAACAGCGTTGGGGGTGGGGACACAGAGGGAAGAACTTGTCCTGAGCTCTGGGTAATGCTGAGTGTAGGCCCTGCCTGTTGTGTCCAAGTGTCCCCAGCCTGTCAGGGCCTCTTCCCCGCTGATCCGTGGCTTCTCACTTACTCGCACGGGTCATAGCAGGGGGCTGGGCGCTGGTTGGGCCCAAAGAGATGCAAGTCGCTGTATTCCCACAAGAACAGCTGAGTCATCAGGGCACCGAAACCCACCACAGCGAGGATAAGGACCAGCAGGACCCAGCGGGCTTTCTGTGGGGAGGAAGAGATGGTCAGCTAGCCCAGGTTGGACAGTCCAGCCCATGCCTGGGACAGATTGAGGGGGCGGTGGGCTCATACCTTCTCAGCAGCCTTCCATGCCTCGATCTCATTCATGGGCAGCTCGCTGGTGGGCTCCTCAGCAGGCACCTTCAGCTGGGGAAAAACAGGGATGGTTGAGGGTGCCTGGGGAGCCCCCACTCTCCATGGTACCTGGTCCCTCCCCACTGGGGCCCTGTCCACCTACCTCCTGATACATCAGTTTAGGCTTCATCTTGCCAGGCAGCCAGGAGGCACACTGAGCGCAGGTGGGTAAGTGGGTGTGTCAGGGGCTCCAAACTGTGGGAACAAAAGCTGGCACTGTGTGGGGGTGCTCCAGGCTTTTTGGGGACATCATAGAAGGCACATCAGTCTCAGGGCTCACGAGGTCCACTGGGTCTCTTATCCATGATCACGGGGCCACTGGCACGGCGCCCGCCACCCCAAAAGGAGGAAGCAGACAGCTGGTCAGCAGGGATTTCGAAATCCCTCAGGCTCTGATGCCTCTGCTTTCTTCCCAACAATCTGTGGTGGCCACCCTGCCGCCCTTTTAGGGCTCCCCTTAGCGCCCACTCTGCTCCCCATTAGCACCTTCTCTTCTCTGCGTTCTAACAGAGACATTCCCAAAGAGACAGCTCCAGATGGGATCAGCGGAGACCCAGAGCTTTGTGCCTGGCTTTTCCCAGCCCTGGGGTTTTCCAGGTGGCTCCCCTGTCCTCACCCTCAGACACCACCAGACAGATCAGGTCGGGAGCCCAGGACCCTCCAGACCTCCCCACTAACTATCTAGTCCATTCCCCCGCGCTCCCCCAGCCAACATCCCCACCCTACCGCGGAGGAGACTCGGCCTTGGTCGGCAAGCGGCAGCTGCTACCTCCGCGAGGTCCCCCGCTTCTGCCTCAACAGGCTAAGCAGGGGCGAGTGGAAGGAGGCGGGGCCCAAGGAGACTCCGCCTATTGCTACTGCAGCAGGGAGTCTGCGCGCGGTCTCTGCCCCGCCCCGGCCCTCCGCAGGGAGTAGGGTCTGGCCTCGCAGGTGCGTCCCGGCAACCTGGCCTGGTGGAGAGAGTTCACGGCTGGGGGATGGGCTTTTCCACACCCCACCCCAGAGCCACCGTGCCGGGTGGGGAAGGCTGAGGTAAAGAAAAAAATGGAACCCCACATCTTTTCTCGTCTACAAACCTTGTGAATTTTTGTACCGCGGGCATGCATTGCCTAGTCAAAAATAAATAAATTAAATTAATGACTTAAAAACTTATACAATAAAATGCAGACATAAAGGTTGGGTAAGCTTATTTCATTATGTAGCGATAAAATCAGCAGAAGACACAGCTCACGCTCTGGGAGGGGAAGAGCTGCGTGGGGGAAGGAGAAGGTGGGTTTTCTGCTGGAGTCCGTATTTGATTGATTGATTGATTTTTAGCCAACTGATAGGGATTTTAAAAAATTTGTTTCCGAAACCCAGGCTCTGGCTGGAGGATTCCGCTGGGTTTCCCATCTCCCGTTTCGAGTCTTCCAAGCAGGCTTTAAAGCCACAACTGCACATATGAATTGGAGAACCCTTCCCCGCCTGCGGCTCTCAGTGAAAGAGGGGCAGGAACCTCTTCCCCTGAGCCAGGCAGAAAGTTAACAGAGAAATGCAGAAGCGCATCACTGTTGAGGAGCAGCAGTGTCATACATGGTTGCCTTGACAGGGGGACTTGAGGGTGGGTCAGGACTATTTTTGGGGTCCCCGACTGCGGCAGGCAGAGCTCAGCTATACCCCTCCGCATTGCAAGGAAGATGGGGCAAACGCTTCTGGCAAGAAGTGGCAACTGACTAAGGTTATTTGCAACACCTTAGGTCACCAGATGCAGAAGATAACAAGGAGATAACAGTCTTAGAGGTGGTTGGCTGCAGGGTTTCAGGGTGGGGGAGGGGGTGTGGACAGGACACAATTTTTGCTTTTCATTTATTTGTGAAGGCCTTGGTGAGAAATGTATTAACAATAAAGGGTTGGAACAGCACATATGGAATCAGGGAAGCTGAGATGATCTAGAGCAAAAGCGAGGAAGCAGTGAGACTTGGAGACGTGAGGGATGAAACTAAGCATGCTGAGGCTGGGGAACAGATGACTGCTGGTAAACCAGAGGCAGGCCCTAGCTGTGGCTCGGTGGACTGAGTGCTGGCCTGGAAACCAAAGGGTCGCTGGTTCGATTCCCAGTCAGGGCCCCTGTCTGGGTTGTGGTGGAATCTCTGGTGGGTCTGCTGTATTTTCATCAAAGCAATTCGCCTAAGGTGTCTAAAAGGAACACTAGTACTGGAGAGGTGGGTTCCAGAGCTAGATGTCCAAATTGGATATGAGCCTCCCCACTTATGTGACCAGTCAATCTTGAAAAGTGACAATGCATCTGTGCCTTATTTTCTCCATCTGCAAAATGGGCATGGTAACAATAGCCCTTGTTTCTCACAAGGTTGCTCATGAATTGTACACATATTTTTGAGGCGCTGGGGATACCACTGTAAACAAAACAGACATGAAGACAGACAAAGAAACAAAATAAGTTAATTATACATTAGAAGGCATAAGCACTGTAGAAAATCAGGGAAGAAGGACAGGGTGAGGGTGGGGTTGGGGTTGTTTGTAATTTTGATTAAAGTCAGGGAAGGCCTCACTGAGAAGAGATACCTGATTAAAAAAAACTCCGAGGGGAGTGAGGGAGCTAATGGGCTTCCTTACGGAAGAGTGTTCCAAGCAGAGGGAAGGCCAGTGCAAAGGCCCTGAGGCAGAAGTGTGCCTGGTGTGGAAATGGGAGAGCAAGGAGGCCAGGGCCTCTAGCAGACTGGACAAGCAAGAGAGGGAGAGATGAGTCTGGGAGGTGATGGGAGCAGATCATGGGCTGTGGTGAGGACAGGACCTCAGAGGGGTTCCAGGCAGAGAAGGGATGCAGTCTGGGTTGTAGTGGGTTAAATGGTAGCCTTAAAAAAGATGTCTGGTGTGGGCACTACCTCTGGGACTTGTGAATGTGACATTTAGAAAATGAGTCCTTACAGAGAACAGACCGATGGTTGCCAGAGGGGCTGGGGGCTGGGTGACAAACTGGTGGTTACAAAATAGTCACCTGAACATAAAGTACAGAGTAAGGGATATCGTCAATAACATTGCAGTAACTATGTGTGGTGCCCACTGGATGCTGGAACTATCGAGGGACCACATTGTGAAGCATAGGATTGTCTAACCACTATGCTGTACACCTGAAACTAATGGAAAATAATATTGAGTGTAAACTGTAATTGAAGATTTTTTACTAACTTTTAGAGAGAGGGGAAGAGAGGGAGAAAGAGAAACAGCGATGTGCGAGAGATACATTGATGGTTGCCTCTCGCACGCCCTCAACCAGAGACCTGGCCCACAACCCAGGCATGTGCCCTGACCAGGAATCAAACTGGCAACCCTTTGGCTCACAGGCTGGCACTCAATGCCCTGAGCCACACCAGCCACGGCAGAGTGTAAACTGTAATTGAAAAATGCAGATGTAATCAAATAAAGGAGTTTGTGATAAAATCATCCTGGATTATCTGGGTGGGCCCTAAATCCAAGAACAAGTATCTAAGTGACAGAAAACCACGTGGCCAGAGAGGCAGAGATTCAAGTGACGTGAATGAAAACCTGCCTATGCCTGGAGCCGCCACATCCTGGGAGAGGCAGGGAACAGAATCTCCCCTAGAGCCTCTGGCGGGAGCCCAACTGGGCCAACACCTTCACTTTGGACTTCTAGCCTCCAACATGTGAGAGCACAAACTTCTGCTGTTTTAAACCACCCAGGTAGTGGTAACTTGTTACAGCAGCCATGGGAAACTAATGCAGGTGTTCACGGGCTCCCCTTGGCTGTGTGGGATACAGACTTGGGGGGGACGGGGTACAGGGGCTGGATCAGGGAAACCAGGGTGCAGAGAGGGTGGACAAAATCAAGGGTCAGGGCAGCCAAGGGGGGAAGACTGGGTGGAGTCTGGCTACATTTTGAAGGTGAGCCCATGGGATGTCTAATCGGACTGGATGTGGAATCCAGGTACAGGAAGTAGTTGAGGATTTAGGCCTCAGCTCTGTGGGTTTGGGCCTGAGCCACTTACGGATGGAGGCACCAATAACTGAGCTGGGGAAGACTCAGGAGGAGCGAGTTTGGGAAAAAGAGCAGGAACAAAGAAAGAATGAATGGATACGTAGATAATTAATAAACGGCCCTGGCTGGGTAGTTCAGTTGGTTAGAGCAGCTTCCCCTAAGGCCAAGGTTGTGGGTTCAATCCCGTCAGGGCACATACAAGAAGCAACCAATGAATGCATAAGTAAGTGGATCAACAAATCGATGTCTATCTGTCTGTCTCTCTCTCACTTTAAAATCATAAATAAAATAAACAAACAGCTCTGGCCAGGTAGCTCAGTTTGGTTGCAGGTTTGATCCCCGGTCAGGGCACATACATGAGTCAACCAATGAATGCATAAATGGGTGGAACAGCCAACTGGTGTTTCTCTCTCTCCCTCCCACTTTCTAAAATCAATAAATAAAAATTTACAAATATGAATAAATATAGTGTTTTGAACATATAAAATTTGAGATGTCTGAAATCTACCCAGGTGGATCCTTGGAACTAAAGGATTACCACATTATCAAGTGCACAGAATGGGCATGCGAGAGGTTCTCAATAAATATGACTGTGTCAACACTAATGGCCTAAAAGAAAAAAAAAGGAATAAAAGGCATTATTCCCATCCCACCCAGCCAGGATGGTTGCTTTCCAGTCACTATTTAGTTTTTAAATTGCACATAGGACTTTAATGGAAATTAAATTGAGACTCAGGCTCCTAGCTGGGGTGCCCCTTTGCCCACATCCCAGCCTCCAGAAAAGGAGTGTGAAGTCAGCTGGAGAAGCATCCATCCCCAGATCCCGGGGCGGAGCAGGGCTGGTGGGCTGGAACAGCAAGGCTGCCAAAGCAGGGCTGGCACTGCCCCAGCTCATCCCCTGGGTTCCCTGGCTCCTAGAAGCCGCCACAAGGCTCCAGTGCAATGCCCAGTCTGGTCCTTGTGCTCTGCTTCCTTGTACCTCTGCCGGCAAGTGCTCCCCACCAGCCCACAGAGTGTTCCTGTCATCCCCTTGACCTATGTTCTCCCTGCTTGTGTGACACCACAGACCGCAGAAAAGGAGGAAGCAAAACCCGCTGGGCTTTTGAGACACAAGTTGGGAGAGCTCCCTGAACACCCTGTTTCTGGGTGAGGGTGGGGGTGGGAGCAGAGTTTTGATCCCTCCTCCACAGCAGTGCTTGGGAGAGTCCAGGGTTCAAATCCGGTGCTGTCACTTTCTTAGTGAGTAGGTGCAGGCATGGGGCTTTACATCTCTGAGCCCTGCTGGCTTCATCTCTAAAACGGGAATCACCTCACAGTTTTATCCACTGTCTGGGGGACATCAGCCAGGGCATCTCCGAATGGTGTGTGGGGGTGGGTCTCCACGTCCCACAGCCCTGCATTCAGGTCTCTGGTCTGTGTGTCACTAGAAAAAGAGGCACCCTTCTCTGGGTCTCGCTTTCATTCTCAGAACAATGGGAGACATGTACCAACCTCATGTTTGCTGGGAAGTCAATGAAACCCTCCACAGCAGGCAGGTGGCACGGTAAACTTCCTATACAAGCTGGCTGGTGACATCTGTATGTCCCTTTGTTTGTCACAGATAATTTGTGTCCCTTGAAAAGCTAACTCTGTATCTGGTTTATTCCTCTACCACCCAGTGCCCAGCATGTTGTACACTTCAGAAGTGTCTGTTAAAAACAGAAGAAATGGAGTAGAATGGCCACCTTTGAGAAAAGACTTTCTTAGCTGTCTCTCTAGACCTAATGGCACTTATTTTACACACGGTGATAACCAGCTTGTAGTTCTAAGTGCAGCTTGGCTGGGGTAGGAGCAGATGATGGCATCTCAGCCTGAGAGTAAACTTCAAGGTTGATTCAAAGTCGATTCAAGCCATCTGAGAGTGCAAAGGAGGGTGTGGGGCCAATCAGCTGCTGAAGCGCATGTGAGGCACCAGACAGGCCACCACACAGGGAACATTCACACACCCACACCTTCCAAGTGGTTCAAAACCGAAATGTTCTCATGTGTAAAGGAGCTGATTTTCCCTTGACTGTGCAGACCCCTTGGACTGAACAACCAAATGTCTGTTTCAGCCTACAGAACTTTTTTGTTTCTGTTTTTAGCAGTAGAATCTTTATTTCAAAGGACCCCTCCCTAGAAGATGCTCCTAGGGGGAGAAGATGCTTGGCTTGAAAAACAATGAATTAGTTAAAAATAAACACCACTATAAATGGTGAATGCTTCTGATTCTGAATGCAAAAATGGAAGCTGTTCCTTCCCTTCTCAAAACCCCTCTGCGGGTCCCTGTCACCTTCGGAACAAAGCACACACTTCTCGCTGTGTTCTCTGGGGCCTGCATGGACAGGCCCCGGGGACCCTTCTCACTGCTGCAGATTCACCTCCCTCCCTTCCTGATCTCAGAGCCATCTCCAGCGCCCACCTCCTCCCTGAACTCCAGGTCTGGATGTCCCATGGCCTCCTAGACACCTCCCCCAAGGTGTCCCCAATCCCCTTATACCCACTATGTCCCCTTAGCATCTCTCTGAAATGCACTCCTCCCTCCAGTCCCCATTTCAAAGTCAGCTGTCCTACCTATCCCTCGGGTCTCAGCCTGTGTGCCAGCTCCTTCAGAGGGCCCGACCCGACTCCCCGGGAGACTGACCTGGGCCTCACCCTGGGCCCCCCATGTGTCTGTCCACCCACCCCTTTTCTCTCCCATGATCTCAGCCTGCACCGGCCACCTCCTTTGGCTCCCGGCCTTCACTCAACCCTTCCAATCCCCCCTCCATCTGAGTTTGACTTGTCCTCCATCTGTGCCCCCCCTCCCACAGTGTCCTCAGGACAAAGTCTCAACTCCTCACTGTGAACCCCAGAGCCCTGAATGACCTTCCCCTAATAACTTACTCTCCCCACCTTTATGTCCCAGCCGTTTTTAATTATCTTTCAGTTCCTTGAACTGAAACCACACTTTCACCACCAACCCTCCCACAGTTTCTGCTCCTGCGTAACACACCTTTCTCTCCTCTTCATCTTGCTCATTCCTATCAGCTCATGCACCACCTCCTACTCCAGGAAGCTCCCCCTCACCCCCTGGTTGGTTCAGGTACCCCTTTGGAGCTCTGACAGTCCCCTGAGCATCTCCATCCCAACCCTGGCCACTCTGGGCTGTCACTGTCTGAGGTTGGACCTGTTTCTCCCATTTCACTGTGAGACCTAGGAGGGCAGGGTGGGGCTGTTACTTCTATGTCCCTATTACCACCCAACACAGGGACAGCACACGGCAGGTGCTCCGTGGCCAGTTCATCCATCCAGTTATTCCACTTGTATTTATTCAGTGACTACTTGCTGACAAGCCCTGTCTAGAATCTGGAGATATAGCACAAAACAGAAAAAAAAAAATCCTGGTAAAGATGGCATTCTTTTGGGGGAGTAAGACAACAGAGAAATGGGTGAAACGGAGACTGTGCCCTGGAGAAAAAAGAAAGAGGGGAGGGGGTGGTGGCACCACAATGGAAAATGGTGGACATCTGAATTCAAAAATAACACATCTAAGGGCAAAAAAGCATTATTATCTCTGCTTTTCAGATGCCGGGCAGGGCTCAGGGCCATCACGGCCCAGGTCGCACAGCGTTGCTATGTTGGCAGGGAATTTGGACACAGTGCTCTCCGTTCCGCTCCAGGACCCTGCACCGAGGAACCAGCCCGTGAGCACAGAATAAGGCTGCATGCCTCTTCTTGCCCCCCTGAGGGAGGCCTGAGCCCATGAAAATGCAGGCTGTGGGGCGAGGGAGTCAGGTTCTTTATTTTTACTGAACCAGGCACTGATTGAGGCACTGATTAATTATTAAAATTAATAATATTTAATTATCAGAACAGTCCTTTTTTTTTTTTTAGCCCCACTTAACATATGAGGGAACTAAAGACCCAGAGAGGTTAAGTCATTGGCACAAAGGGACACAGCTAGGAAACAATGGAGCCAGGATTTGAACCCAAGCTGCCTCAGGGTCCCAGGGGTGGGCAGCGGCCTCTCCTGTTATTATCTGTACGTTGTAGTTGCTCTCCCTTCCTCCCTCCCCAACAGCAGATGAACCCAAAGGTGGCTTTGGCCTCTCAAAAATGACCAACACCCTCTTCCCCTCCCAGTCTTTGAGAGGGACATTTGAAGCTTTCTCCAGATAGAAAGGATATATGAGTACAGCTTTAAGAAGAGGACTTTGGCTCTCCTTCCAACCAGGCTGATCTTGCCAATCCATCTTTCGTAGTTCTGGAGCTACTGCTGCTGCTGCCCCAGCTCCCGTCTTGTCACACCAGATGGTGTCCTTCTTCACCTCCAAATCCTCCAGTGGCTCCCACTCACCTTGCTCAGAGTGGAGCTCAAGTTTTCCCCGTGGCCCAGGCGATCTGCCCTCATCACTCCTCTGACTACATCCCCCAGTTTTCTCCTCCCTCATTGGCCTCCTTTCTACCCTCTAAATATTTCTAAATATTCCATGTTCCTCCCTCAGGGCCTCTGCATTCTGTTCTCTCTGCTTAGAATACTCTTCCCCCAGGCCGCCACATCACTCTCTCCTCCAATTCGGATCTTTGTTCAAGCGTCATCATTTCAGAAAGTCTTTTCTGACCACCTTATTTAAAACTACAACCTTTTCATGCAATACCTACCCCCTCCAAACATATTCTATACTCCACTTACCTATTTGCTAATTGTCCCTTTTCCCTGCTAGAATGTAAACTCCGTGAGGCCAGGAATCTCTGGGTTTGTTCATCGAAGTGTCCCCAGTGCCCCGCACAGGGCTAGCAATGTAAAATGTGCTTTCTAAATAGTTGCTGAGTGAATAACTTGGGTTTTCATTCCCATGTTGCAAGTGTAGCAAATGAGGCACAGGCACTTTAAGCCACCTGCCCAAGGCTATGCAACTATTTAAGCACTAAATGCAACTATTTATGCAACTATTTAAGCACTAAATAGAATCAAGATTGGAACCAGGGTGTTCCAGCCCCCAGGTACACACTGCTAACCACTGTCCTACACTGCCTCGCAAAGGCAAGCTCAGTACAGAAGACACTCACCATTGCACCTGGGGATTCAGGGTTGCTGAGGTTTAAGTGAGGTGTGGTGGGACCTGCCTCACCTCTCCGTACCCTCCATTCTAGAAGTCAAGGGAGGTCTGGGTCTAAGCTTCCTATAGTATCCCCCCGCCACCAAACCCTTTTCAGCTCCCACCACAGCACCATCTAAATGCTCTCATTTTGGGGTGGAGATCACTCAGTCCAACAAGGTTAAAGAGATAGATATTAACTATTTACATGAGCAAGGTTTGTGACAGCTGGTGAGCTGCCCCCTCCGGTGTTGTGATGTGGCAGAAATGAGGACAATATGGAGATCGTGATGTGGGGTGGCTGCCATGGCAGAGAGTGCCATGATAACATGGAGTGACTGAGGCCACAGCAACGATGAGGGGGGGCGGGGAAGAGCGACAATGAAGAGGCGAGGAAGGTGATTGGATGAGGGTGGGAGTGACGTGGTTAATAACAATATTAGCCCAAAATCACCATGTCAAACTGGATAAAACATAGGAATAAACTGGCAGAATCCTCACAATCACCCCTGTGCTGGCACATTTCATAGATGAGGAAGCTTAGATTGCAAATGTGTGATTAGGTAGTCAAGGTTACCAGAGGTTTCGTGCTGTGCTGGGATTCTGGCACACACCAGGTGATAGGCTCCACCCCGAGTGGTGGCAAGTATGTGAGGGGTGACACGGGCAAATGGCAGAGACGTGGAGGGGAAAAAACCTGTTAAGGCAGGGTGGCTCCTTATAGGGAAAATTAGAAGAATGAGGCATGGACAGTGACAGCCAGAGGTGCAAAAGTGACATGGGAAGGATGATGACATGGCCATGAGGATAACATAAGGGGAGCATGAAAGCGATTTAAGGAAAGGGTGACAGGAGGCGTGCGAAGGTGACACAGTGTATGATGACGGTTATGAGAGATCATAACGGAGAAATAGCAACAAAAGATGGGTGCGGGTGACATAAGAAGGCGATGGCGACTTAAAAGGGGTAATTGCGACCTGTGGTGACAATGGGGGCTTAAAGGGGACAAAAGCGAGTTAAGGGGTTGATGGCGACAGAAGAAGGGTGACAGCGACTGCAGGGGAATGTTGACGATTTAAGCGGAATGTGATGTGAAGGGAGGAATGGAGACATAAAGGGCCCGAGAGCGACATAAGGGTAGAGACGCATTATAGACCGGAGGTGACAACACAAGGAGAGGTGCCGCGACCCCAGATCGCACAGTACCTGCGCTCCAGGTCTCCCACTCCCGGCCCCAGCCCCGCTCGCACCTCTTCTGCAGGAGCTGGGCCGGACCGCCCCCCGCCGCGCGCAGGCGCACTCGGCCTGGACTGCAGGCAAGGGGGGCCGGGCCTGGCCTTTCTGATTGGCCGCGCTCCTCGCTAGTGAGGGGCGGAGGGAAGCGCCTGGGTGACTGCGAGCGCGATCTAGTGACGGCTGTCTCCTCACTCTCGGTGGTGGCGGCCTGGACGGCTAGAGCGGCCGCTGGAGGGTCAGTCCGGCTTCCGGAGGTGAGGGCGGTGCTTCCGGGACGGGCCTCCAGGCCGAGGGAGGGGGCGGTCTGACAGTTGGTTCCGCCGGGAAGGTGGGCGGGCTGGGCGAGTGGGCGCGGGCCGGAGGGCCAGGTGAGGCGCGGGCCGGGGGAGGTGGGACTGGGCCGGAAACGGTGGGGATGGATGGCGTTCGGGGCTCCGGAATCAGTCCCGACGCTGCTGTGCAGCCCCGGACGAGCGACTTCTTTCTCTGAACCTCAGTTTTTTCCTCTGTAGAGTGGGGGTCATAATCCAACTATAGCTTCCTCCTTGTAGGTTGGAGTGAAAATTCAGCTGGTGCATGTCGGAGCCCCTCGCTCAGAGCCTGGCACAGTGCTCACTCGTTATTGAACTAGTATTGTTAGTATTGATGGTGATGTTTGTGCTTGGCCTGGAATATCTGGGTGTGGGAGCGTGAAAGATTGTTGGACTAGAATCCATCCGATTTCGGTTCAAATCTCAGCTCCACTTCGTGGCGGTGGGCCTGTGCCTTCACTTCTCTGAATCTCATTTTATTTATTTACACAATGTGGGCCAATGGTCCCAATATCATAGGGTCCCTGTGAGGATGCTGATGAAATGTGCATATCAAGTCCTTAGCACAGGGCCTGGCACAGTAATGGGTAGGAGCTTATTAGACTGGGACTATCATAATGACGATTCCAAGAGTCATTGGTGTAGCTGGAACTTCCAAAGAAGCAGAGGGAAGGAGGGAGCTCAAAGACAGCAATAGGAAAAACTTGGAATCTGGACTCAGGGAAAGCAACATCCTCCTGCCACTTACTATTTGGCCAATTTTTCCAAACCCCATGACTTCTTTCTTTTCTTTAAAACTACTGATGCATTTTCCTACAGTCACTTAACTTGAGAAAGAAAAAATATTTGCTATCTCAACAAAGACTGGCCTGGATGGCCATGAGAAGGAACACAACCTGAAATACAGTGGAAGCAGAACAATCTGTTAAACTGTAGACAGAGCCCTGACCAGGTGGCTCTGTTCGTTGGAGTGTTGTCCTCTACGCCAGAAGGTTGCGAGATCCCTGGTCAGGGCACATACCTGGGTTGCAGTTTCCATCCCTGGTTGGGTGTTCTCAGGTGAGGATTAAAAAATAAAAATAAAAACTAGACAGAAACTGAAAGAGAATAACTAGTACTATGTGGTTCCATGTTGTCAGGCCCCAGGGACTCCATCAAGTAACTTTGTACTCCGCTCCAGCTCACACTTTGCACACAACTGACGTAGTCAGTGACTGTCCTACCCTTGCCCTAGCTCACTGAAGACTTATTTATTTTGTTTAATGCACATACATCACCTGCAGAGCATTTTTCTAAGGGCTTGGCATTTATGAACTTATTTACTCCCTCTAACCTCTCTAGATGCTCTTATCATTTTATAACTGAGGGAAGCAAAACCCAGAAACTTACCCCAGAGTCAAAGTTCAGAAGTGGTGAATTGGGCTTAGCACAGGGCATCTGGTACATGGTAATTACTTGAGTTTTGGGAGTGGTCCTTTTTCCATTGTTGTTAATGTTATAATTGTAACTGTTCAGAGAGTCAGTGCTGAAAATGGGCTTTTGATGGTGGAGAGAGGATACTGAGTCCAGCAGGGAATTCTGCAGCTGTAGGAGGATACCAGTACGCAAAGGCTTCTGGTAAGCATTGACTGAAACCTTGCAAAACAGATCACAGCGCCTGGCTCTTAGTCACCCCTCCACCAGAATTGGCCATAGCATTGGACTGACTTGGGTTCAAGTCCTGGCTCGCAGTTACTGTGTGCCCCGGGACCTGCCACTTTCATCCATAACATGGGGATCATTTTTACTTTCTTGTCCTGTGGTCGTGAAGAGTCACTGAGGTGTGTATATGCTCAGCGTTTGGCATGGAGATATTCAGTAGGAGCTGCTGCAGGGGCACTGGAATCAGGGAGAACTTGTTTTTGAATCCTGGTAAAGTTTCTGGCTAGCTGTGGCATTTGGCAGATGACTGCACCTCGATGAGTTGGTTTCTTCATTGATTATAATGGGACTAATAATAGTCCTTGCTCATGAGGAGGTTGTGAGGCATCAGCATGATGTCCAGTGCATAGTTAGTGCTTGGTATGTAGCATTTTGTTCTGTCTGACATGTCGAAGCCTCTCCATGCTCTGCCCTTTGAGAGATGCAGTTGTATTGTCTTCGTCCAGCAGTAAAATCCAGGAGGGAAAGTGGGTCTTAGAGAATGAAGAAAGCGGGTGGAATGATGTCTTGTGGTCCCGTTCATCAATAAGGGATGCAGCAGAAGCTGGCGAGATGCAGGATGAATCCTAACCAGGGCAGAGGGGAGAATCTCCCATGTGCAGACTTAGGGAAAGCATACAAAGCAGGTGGCAGCTAAGCAAAGTGAGGAAGGGCCTACCAGGAGGACAGGAGGAGACAAGCATTGCAGGCACAGGTGACACTCTGTGTGAAAACTGGGAGGCAGGCAAAGCCCCTGTGTATTAGAGGGAAGGCTGGGGCGGGAGGCCTGGCGGGGAGAATAGCCCACTTTTGGAGAGTACTTGGTATGCAGCAGACAGTGGCTCACATGCTTTGTACACAGGAACTCACGTGCCCTCACAGCATTTGTCTACGGTAAGTGATGTTTATACCATCCTTGTTTACAGATGGGGACACAGGCATGACGTGAAGTAATTTGCCAAGGCCACACAGCTAGTAAGTGGTAGAGCCAGATCTGAACCCTGAAGTCTGGTTCCAGAATCCTTACTCTTACACTGCTTCTGCTATTCCATCAAAATTCGGGGGCAGGGGAGGGGGCAGATCATGTGTGCTGGACAGAGGGCCTTCTGCATCCCATGGGGGAGATGGAGGAGGGGTGAAAGCAAAGGATCAATGGGGGCTGGTGCAGATGGCAGGGAGCAGAGTGAAGGATGAGGGCAGACGAAGTGGAGGGGACAGCAGTGCCAGAGTGGAGGATGGGGGCTGCGTGGGAAGTTTGGGCCAGGCCTGTGTGGGAGACGCAGTCCTGGAGTCAGACAGCGTCAGATCATCAAGAGAGAAAGTGACTTCCTTTAGTTTCCTTCCAGTGCTACTATTAATGTCCAGGAGGAAGTCTTTACTGGTGCTAATACGTCTTGAATACCTTTCTAGCACCTGCTAATCCTATAAGTGAAAATTGGCTCTTCATTTCTTCTCTGAAGCCCCTCACGACCTGGTGCCCCACGTCTCTGCTCTTGTCAGCTCTCACTCTCCTCCTCGCTCACTCAGCTGCAGCCACGCTGGCTCCTGCTGTACCTTCTCTGGAACACTCTTCTTCCGTAAACCACATGGCTCACCCCTCCACCTCTGCTAGGTCTCTGAACATCTCTTTGGAGTGATCTTTGCTGGTCCCCCTGTTAGAATTGCAGCCCTTTCCTTCCCAGGCCCTCCGCGTTCACTCCATGACACGGAAGGCTTTCTGACACCCTGCACTGCTGACTGTTCTGCTTGCTTACTCTCTGTGCCCCCCTCTCCCCTGCCCTCACCTAGATGCCAAGCTCCATGTTTGTGTTCACCTCAGTATACCTAGTTCCCAGAAGAGTGCTCCACGCATAGTAGGTGCTCAGTACACAGTTTTTGGATGACTGAATGAGTATTTATGGTTAAAGTCTTGGGCAGGGGGTGTCTTTTTTCTGTCCTTCTCTTATTCCAGCTAGAAACTTTTTGAGGTGTGTGGGAATGGAGCTGTGGGCATCTGCTGTCCTGGGCCTTTCCCAGGCAGAAGTGATAGTTGTGGTGGCAGCTCTGGCTCAGGCTGACCTCCGGCCAGCTGCTCCAGGCTATTCCTGGGCTCTGAGTCCCCAGTCCAGGAACGCTCCTCTGGCAGGCAGATAGGCAGCGAGAGAGGGACAGACACCCACAGCCGGCAGCAACTCATGGGCCCTCTCCCCTTGTTCTTTCTTCCAGGCTCCAGGGAGCAGCATCAGGGCCAGGGTGACAATGGTCTCAGTGACTATGGGTGAGTCTTAGTCTTCTCTCCGGGGTCCCCTCTCCCCACTTCCCTTTTTGAGGTGTGACCTTGCTGGGGGTAGACGAGGTGGGGGAGGGGGCCCATCACAGGCAGGAACAGCTGTATGCTAAGGAACGTAGAGGTGGGGCTGGGCCCGCTCAAGGCCTACCCGCCTCCCCTCTGTGTCTGGCTTCCTGACGGCCTAGTCCAGCCGTAAAGAACTGGGGTATGGAAGTCCAGCAGATCTCCCACATGGCCTCTCAGAGCCTCAGTTTCCTCACCTGTAAAATGGAGATACGAATACTCCCTATATCCTGGGATGTTATAAGGATTAAGGAGGTTATTGAATGTAAAATCCTAGACATAGTTCCCAAGGAATGTTAGCTATTATTATTCTCATGAGCTTCGTCACCATATTTTCTTTAAATTCTCCATTTTGGAATTGTCAAAGCGCAGATATTAGCTGGTAGCTTTAAACATTTTTGAAATGTATTGTGTATATAGAAAAGTTCATTAAACATTTGGTCCTAGGAGCAATTAAAAAAGCAAACAGCTGAGTGTATCTGTGATGATTCCATTTATATAAAGCGCAGACACAGGCAAACAGTTCAGGCCGTCAGAAGCTGGCTGTCCCTCTCACGAGGCAGGGGGAAGTGACTACAGAGGGAAGGTGAGGGGTTGGGGCACTGCTGGGGTGTTGGAAATGTTTTATTTCTTAATCTGGGTGCTGGTTACATGGATGTGTGGTGTGTGAAAATCTGTTGACTTATGTGGCCCTTTGTTGCATGTGCGTTATAGTTCAAGGAAAAAGTTTTAAAAACATACCACCTTTCCCTGGCTGGGTGGCTCAGTTGGTTGGGTATTGTCCTGTGCAGCAAAAGGTCATGGGTTCGATCCCCAGTTAGGGCACATACCTAGTTGCAGGTTCAAACCTTGGTTGGGGCACGTATGAGAGGGATTAAAAAACAAAAACAAAAACAAAGCAAATTACCACCAACCTTTTGGGTCAAGAAATAGAATGTGGCCACCCCTCTGCAGGCCCCGCCCTAATCACAACCTCTTTTCTCCTCTAGATGGAATAAACCACCATCTTCGTGATAATCTCTCCTTACCTTTCTTTGTAGTCCACAGACTTTGGTTTTGAATTTACATGAACAAAACACGCCATGTGTTCTTTTCTGTCTGGCTGCTTTTGCTGAACACAATGCCCGAAGTCATCGATGTTGCTGTGGGTGCTGGAGTTCTCTTCACTACTGTGTAGTGTTTCACCACAGACATAACCACCGTTTGCTTATTGTTGTAGAAATTGCACCATTGCTGGGCTGGGGCTACTCCAGACAGGCTGCTGTGAATATTCTGGTACTGTGTACAGGGAGCCACGCCTCCCTGATTGCAAGACACACATTGTTCCTCCTCTTATTTCTGAAATGGGAGCATGTCTTAGAGCTAGTGGCTTATGACTATTTGATTGGCAGCACATTTTCCTTCTTAGTTTCCTTCTTAGTAGTGCTTTGAGTCCTCACTAAACATTGTCAGTAGGTTATGTTATGTGACTTTAAGCAAAATGGCATACAATGAAACCAGGTTCATCATAGGCAAATTGATAGAAACAAGGGCTAAGTCATATAGTATCTCATCAGTGTTACAACAGAATGATGCTAAATGAAACAGTGTTACTCAAGGACCTGCTGTGCACAGCAGATGGTGCAGCCTGGATGCGGAGCTTTGCAGTTCCTTGACTCGGCTTCAGGCAGCAGCTACCCCCAACCTAGGTGGCGCTTCTTTCCCCCTCAACAGTGTGACTGACACACAGTTTACATTTTGTACAATCACCTGCTCAAAGGGTACAGTTCAGTGGTTTTTATGTTCAATATTTTCTATTCAGAGAGTTGTTCAACCATCGCCACAGTCAATTTCAAAGCATTTCCTTTTTAAAAAATTGATTTTAGAGAGAGGGAGAGTGTGTATGTGAGAGAGAGAGACAGCCATCGATTTGTCATTCCACTTATTTTTGCATTCATTGGTTGATTCTTGTAAGTGCCCTGACCAGAGGTTGAACCTGCAACCTTTGTGTATTTGGACGATGCCCCAACCCCCGGGCTGCCCATCCACAGCCTTTGTTGAACCTCGCCCGAGCTCCACCTCCTGTCCCTCCTCGCCGCCCCCCAAAAGGTTGGGGACCACTGTTCTAAACAACTGAGCTACCTAGCCAGGACCTCAACATTTTCATCTCCCAAAAGCCCCAATACCCATTAGTAGTCACTCCCCCCACCTACAGCCCCTGGCAACGACTCATCTACTTTCTGTCTCTGTGGATTTCTGTAGAGTTACTGTTCTGGACATTTATAAATGGAATCATTACATGGTGCCTTTTGATACTTAGACAAAGGTGCCTGCTTTTGGCTGATGGAAGCCAGGGCACCCTGGCTTAGCGGGTACCTAGTGCCTGTGCAGAGTAGAAGGTGGCAGCACCTTTCCCGTGGGCATGAGTCCACCTTTCTCAACTGGAAATACAGGCCTTTGGCCCGGTGGGCAGTGGCCTCCGAGGAAGAGGCGTGGTTCCTGGGTGTGAGCGTGAGCCCCGCACTGTCACCTGCCAAACATCGGACCCAGAGTGTGCCTTGTTCCCTGTTCAGAGCCTTGGCTGTCCTAAGCAGAATGGGCAGAGCAGTACCAGTTTTTCTCTAATCTAAACTAGCATGGGATGTTGGATGTGATGTGATGTACCATGGGAAAGAGAAAGAATGTTGCCTATTAAACTGCAGCACACCATTGATGGTGAGGCAGATCCTGGCTTCAGAGATAGTAAAATGTGAAAAAAAGTTCTATTTGAAATCAATGATCTTAGCTAACCTGGCCTGACAGATCAGGGTCAATTTGAAGGCCACACCCAAGAGGACAGGAAAGAAGTTTGGAAACAATAAAACTACCTGGGTGGGGTCTGCCTATTCTTGGCCTAGGCTCTGCGTGTGGTGGTGGCAGAATCACGGTAATAGTGAGAATAGCTGCAGGGGCTGAGGATGTCCTTTGGCCCCGCCTCCACTTTAGAGCCCTTTGCTCGGACTTCTGCACTGAGTCTGCACAGTGACCCAAGGATATAGGTGCTGTTACCTCTGGAATGTCAGCTCCGGGAAGGAAGGGGCTTTGTCTTGTGCCCTGTAGTGTCCCATGTACCTTTGGGCGGGGCCTGTCCTGTGCCAAGTGCTCTGTACGTACTTACTGAAGTTATTCCCAAATTTACAGATGGGGAAACTGAATCACCAAGTGCTAACTTGCCCAAAGTCCCCCAGTTGGGAAAAGGCAGAGCCAGGATTTGAACCCAAGCTCCAAAACTGATGCTTGTAACCCCCATGCCTCACTGTAAGGCTGGGCTACTCCTGTGCTGAGGTGGGGGCTTGCTTACCACCTGTGGGACAGCTCTGTGACCTTTTCTTTGTTGTTGTTGAAATCTTTTTATTGATTTAAGAGAGAGGAGCGAGAGTTTTGTTGCTCCACTTATTTATGCATTTGTTGGTTGATTCTTCTTGGGTTTTTTTTTTTTAAAGACTTTATTTATTTTCAGAGAGAGGAGAAGGGAGGGAAAAAGAGAGGGAGAGAAACATCGATGTGTGAAGTAAACATTGATTGGTTGCCTCTCTCTCACCCCTAACTGGGGACCTGGCCTTCAACCCGGGCATGTGCCTTGACCGGGAATTGAACCTGTGACTTTTGCAGGCTGGTGCTAATTCACTGAGCCACACCAGCCAGGGCTTTTGGTTGATTCTTGTATGTGCCTTGACTGGGGATCGAACCCACAACCTTGGTGTATCAGGACAATGCTCTAACCAATTGAACAACCTGGCCAGGGCTCTGTGACTTCTCTTTCCATTCACCTGCGGATCCTGCCACTCTCAAGGACTGGGCCCGCTGATGGGGACTGGGGCAGAGAACCCAGAGTCTCAGCTGCCCCAAATCAGTCATTGGCCAAGCATGGGGGTAGGGGCTGTACTGGCAATGATCACTGCAGGTCACGTTCCAGGGCAGGGCAGAGCTGCAAGGGGAAGGGTAGTATGGGAGCACATGGGCTGAGGAACACTGCTGCTTGTTCCTGTGGCTGCAGGCGAGCTGCCCAGCTGCTCTCAGCCTCAGTTCCTCACTGGCAAAGTGGAGGAGTCAGTGCCACTTAACTCACAGGCTTATCAGGCGGCGTGACTCCATTACACGTGCAGAGCACTCAGCACAGGGCCTGGCATTTGATGAGCAGTTAATTTGTGGGAAGCATTGCTGTTGTGGTTTTGCTGTGGTCGCTCTCCAAAGAGAATAATGTGAATAGTGAGCCCTGTCCACCCCCACCAGCCACTTCCGAGTGGATCCAGTTCTTTAAGGAAGCCGGCATTCCTCCAGGACCTGCTGTCAATTACGCCGTGATGTTTGTGGATAATAGGTAAGGGCTCCAGGGGACAGAGCTGGACTTGGGGAGAGGAGGGAAGAGATGGGAGGGGACTGGGAGTTGGCTGGCCCACCCACCCAGGCTCACCTGTGGCCACTGACCATGTCCTGCAGGATCCAGAAGAGCATGCTTCTGGATCTAAACAAGGAAATCATGAACGAGCTGGGTGTGACCGTGGTGGGCGACATCATTGCCATTCTCAAGCACGCCAAGGTGGTGCACCGTCAGGTGGGTGCTCTGCTCTGCTCCGCCCCTGAGTTTAGGGTGGGGAGGATGGGCAGTGGTAGAGCCAACAGGAGGCTTGGAAGCAAAGGCAGGCAGGCCTGGGTTCCAAGGCTGGCTCTGCATTAGCTGAGTGACACTGGGCACATTGCCTAAACTCTTTGGGCCTTATTTGCTTACCTGTAGTATTCACATAGGCTAATGTATTTTGTGGGGTGGGTGCTGGTAGTACATTATATAAAACCCTAGTACAGTATAAAAAGTATGGCTTCAGTACAGACTCCCTATAACTATAACTATGATTATTGTTACTAGTTCTCATCTTCCTAATGATAAAGATCAATACCAGGATTCTTCTCTGTCCCCAGAACAGCAGCTTCCTGTGGGACTCAGTCGGTAGCCAACAGTATGGTTGTTCCGTTATCGGCCCCTCCTGTCGCAGTGTCCTTAGATTAGAGATTTCACCTCCCTGGGTGTCTCTGAAACCGGCTTTTCACACACCCCTGTGGCACAGGGTGACTGTGGCCACCCATACCAAATAGTGTATGTATGTGGCAAGGAGCGCCAGGCCCGGAGTGAAATGCTTGTGAAGTTAGGGTCGCTAACACTTACCAAGTGCCCGCCATGCCTGCCAGGCCATCTCCACCCTTTAGACATAGTAACTCACTTGCTCGTCCCTGCTCCCAACGGAGAGGAAACTGACCCCAGAGCTGCCCTCTCAAGCACTCTGCTGTACCACTCGGTGGCTGCCGAGTCACGCTCCTCGGTTCCAGGGGCCCCCTCCAGCCCGGAGACGGCCTCCGTGTTCCCCTTGTGCAGGACAGGACCCCAAAGTGAGGGCTTTCCGAGCCAGGGACATTATTCGAGTTATCATGGAGATGGTCACAGAGAAAAAAATGATTTTTTTGTTTAAACTTTCAAATTTGGGAGTAATTTTTGATTTCTAGGAAAGTTCCAGCAATAGTACTGAAAATTTCTGTGTGTCCTTCACTCAGCTTCTGCTAATGTGAACCTCTCACCTACTGATGGCATATTTGTCAGAGCTGAGAAAGGAGCAGCAGTGAGCTGTCACTAACTAAATTTAGGACCACGTGGATTTTGTCCATTTGTCCATCAGTGTCCTTGCTCTGTCCCAGGATGCCTCACTGGGTTGACCTGCCTTCTTTGTCTCGATCTGTGACAGCTTTGTCGTCTTCCTGAGTTTTTGATGACCTTGACAGTTTTTCCCTTCAAGTTACAGCTAATCAGCTTTATTAAGCTGATTAAGTAGATGTATTAATTTACTAATAAAGTAGATTAAGTAATTTATTAAGTAGATTTACTTTAGAGATATATATTTTAAGTGTAATTTTTTGACTACAGTGGACATGCAATATTGTGTTAGTTTCAGGTGCCCAGCACAGGGACTTGACATGACCTTGACAGTTCTGAATGAAGAGTGCGTGCGGGTCAGGTGTTTTGTAGCATGCCCCTCAGTCAGGGCTTGTCTGATGCTTTCTCATGGTTAGGAGTGGGAAGTCTTGAAGTCTTTCCTCTAGCAGTTCTGATACCCCTTCTTTTGCTTAGATTTCTGGGTCTCCTGTTTCCCCGCCTCATGCCCCTGTCCCCGTGGTAACTGGGGCCCCTGTTTTGTTTTGTTTTGTTACAGGATGTGTGCAAAGCTGCCACTGAGTCAGTGCCCTGTAGCCCCAGCCCCCTCCCAGGCGAGATGCGCCGAGGCGCCTCCAGCGGTGAGTCCCATCTGCCCGGGCCTTCTGTCCTTCACTGTTGCACTCCCACAAGGAAGGGAGCACATCTGGAGTCTTCGGGGGTGGCAGCCAAGGCCTGAGGCCCTCTTCTCCTGGGGAGAACACGCTGGGTAATGAGGGGGTGGCGATGGTTCTGCTCCACAAAGTCACGGCAAACGCTGAAATAGCGAACACCAGAGCACCGCCTCTCGGGGAGACGCAGGGTTAGGTTCCCGCAGTCCTGTGATCGTAACATTTTTCATCAGGGGATCGGTGCAGAACCTCCTTTTACGTGTGTTTCCGCTTAAAGACACCTTATTTCATTACCACTGAACTTACCGCCAGTAGCACCGCCACTCCTTCCTGAGCGGAGCTAATCTAATGCGCACGTTTTCCGTAAGGTGCATGCACCACTGCCTTCTCACACTTGGGAACACCAAGTGACACTTCAGTCCTCTGCTCAGGGGACATTTTCAACAGCAAAGTCAGTAACAAAAAGCACAAAAGTATGAAAATGTGGCCCTAAATAGACCCCGAGAAGAACGTGTACTGACTTCGAGAGCTGAAACCGGGACGCAGCGTGTGCCTCGTTCCATCTCAGCTGGGAGCGGGGGCGATGCGTGGCTCAGTGTTGGCCGTTCTGTGCATGTCTGCGAGTAACCACAAAAGCATCGTGAGTGTTAGTGCAGGGCCACACACACATCTTAGTGAAACGGTGAATTTGGAAATATGGGACCTGTAAAGGGGAGAACGGGCTCTACTTTTCAGCAGTGTGATATATTAAAAAAAATAAACCTAAGAAATTTAACATGTATATTAGTTAGCCTTTGCTGCTTAACAAGCCACCCCCAAACTGGTTTAAAACACAGACTTTTATTTCTCATGGTTTTGTGACTTGGCTGGTCATTTCTGATCTGGACCAGTTCAACTGGTCTCCATGGTCGCCTGGCAGCTTGGGTGAGGCTGGGTGAGTGGGGAGGCCTCACGCACACATCCGGTGGTTGGCGTGATGTCATCTACGCCAACAGGGGCAACTTGGCCACACCTCTCATTTTGTAGCAGGCGAGCCCAGGCTTGTCCACACAGTAGTAGTTGCAGAGCTCCCAAAAGCAGCATAGGTGGGCAGGCCCCATTTCTCAAATCACCTGGTAAGCTTCTGCTTATATAACATTTGCTCTTGTTCCATTGGCCAGAGCCAGTCACATGGCTCAGCCTAGAGTCACTGTGGGCAGGGCCTACCCAAAGGCATGGATGAGGAAGGCTGAACAAACTGGGGTTTCTTTCTGCAAACACACCCCACAACTTACATGCAGAAAAGGGTTCAGACCATGACGTGCGTGCAGCTGCGTGACTTTTCGCAGACGGGCAACCATGCAGGCAGTGGTGCCACATCCAGGAACATGCCCAGTGTCACCTCCCCATCTCAGGGGCACTCACCCCCTTGATTTCTAACAGCATGGATTAGTTTGGTCTTTCAAGTCTACATGAGTGAAATTAGGGTGTGCATACTCTTCGTACCATTCTGAATGTTTTAAATAAAAAAAATTTGTCCTCACCTGAGGACATGCTTATTGATTTTAGAGAGAGGGGAAGGGAGGGAGAGAGAGGAAGAGAGAGAGACATCGATGTGAAAGAGAAACATTGATCGGTTGTGTGTTGCATGTACCCCAACTGGGGACTGAACCTGCAAGCCAGGTATGTTCTCTGATTGGGAACCAAACCTGTGACTTTTTGGTTTACAGAATGGTGCTCCAACCAAGCCACACCAGCCAGGGCAGTTTAAAATAAATATTAAAAATTAAAACCAACAAAATCACTAGTGGTGAAAATAGGCAATGAAATAAGAAGGGGAAACAGGCAAAGAAGGGAAGGTGGGAAGAGTGCTCCAAAACAGCGTTCCTGATACGGCCTCTGGCATGCTCCCTGTGCTGTCAAATGTATGTGTCTGGTTTGGTGGCGGAGAGAACAGTTCTTTAGACCCTGACATCCTGACTGCTGTTCACATGCAGCTGAGCAGAGACAGTTGTTTTCCCTCTACCCAAACGGTGCTTAGCTGTCGTGGTAAAACACCATGTCCTTGACTGTCTCCCTCCCACGCTGGGGCTGGCCCTCCAGGATGTGGGCTGTGGTTCTCACCTTACATCTGGGACACCCCTCCTCCTGCTCTACAGAAGATCGGGGCCCCCAGAGACTGCCCTCCCACCCCTGAGGGAGGTCACCAGCTGGAGCCAGTCCCACATGGCCCAGGGGCCTGGCTGAGCCCTAGTTCCCTGGTCTTTAAAGTTGGTTGGCTGTAGAGTCTGTGGTGGGGATGTTGGGAAGTTTGGTAATAGTGTCCATCTTTTCAGGAGATGTTTATCGAGGACTTGTGAAGTACCAGGAATGTTGTAGGCACTGGGGCTTCAGTAGTAAACAGGCAGTGGTTCCTCATGGAGCTTGCGTGCTCGTGGGAGAGCCCTCCAGTAAGCAGATAAGTGTGATTTAACGCCGAGCAGTGATGAGGGCTGTGAGGAGAGAGTGTAGTGCAGGGCAAAGGGGCAGAGGTTGATGGATGGTCAGGATGCTTTCTCCAAGGAAGCGCCCTGCGAGAGGAGATGTGTGTGAAGAGGCATAGCAAGCCTGTTGGTACTCAGGGAACCACATGCCAGGCCGACACCCAGGGACCAGCTTGGCTGTAGCAAAGCTGGGAAGGGAGGGACAGGGTTAGCACAGAGCTGGGTAACTGGTGGGCGAAGTGCGGTAGGGGCCATCTGGCTCTGGGCCCCATGGAAGGGCCTTGGAGTGGGGAGGGGTAGGCTGTTCCTGGGAGTCCTGGCCCACCCAACCCCCAAGCATCCCCACCTGAGGCCAGTGCAGTCACAGAGTGATTCTGGTTGCTTCTTCCCCATCCAGTCCTGAGGCTGGCCTTCTCCAGCCGGGACCCCTTCCCAGGGCCCATTTAACTGGACTCTCTCCTTTCCTCCCCACAGCCGCCTCCCGCATGATCGCCAACAGCCTGAACCGTGATTCCCCGCCTGGAACTCCCCCCAGGCGGCCAGACACAAGCACCTCTAAGATCTCCGTCACTGTGTCCAACAAGATGGCAGCGAAGAGTGCCAAGGCCGCTGGTGAGGGGATTCGGGCGGGTGGTGGAAGGAGCTGGAGGTGAATGTGGGTTTGCAGGTGGTGTTTGGGGGCCATGTTCCCAACATTGCCAGTGCTTTGCAGGCCACTAGGGTTCCCAGTGTTCAGACGTGGTCGAGTCACGGCGCCTCTGTGGGCCTCGCTTTCCAAATCAGTGGAACGGGGCTGGTGGTCCCCTACCCAGAGGACAGTCGGAAGCACTTGAGATGGTGTGCTTAGGCATGGGTGCCCTATGGTTCTCACTCAGGGGTTGGTTCAGTATTTCTAATTTTATTTTATTGTGGTAAGAACACTTAACATGAGATCTACCCTCTCAACACAGCTTTAAGTGTGCAGGACAGCATCGTTGACTGCAGGTGGTTCAGTCTTTTTTTTTAACAGATGTTCACTGAGCCCAGCCCTGTGTTCGATGCCTGGGGTCAGAGGTAAAGAGACTACCGTTTCCTCTCAGCAGCCAGGGTTCCTTCAGAACCCTCAACCTGGTCCTTTCACACCCTTGTCGAGAACTCTCCAGGGCTTCCCATTGTTCCAGTGATAAAACCCAGTCCTACTGTGGATTCATCTCCTGTGGCAAGAGATCTCCTGTCCCTCGCCCTTGCTCCTGCCTCAGTCCCCTACAGACTCCTTGCCCTTTGGGGTCTCTGCTCTGGTGGTCCCTTCTTCTGGAGCACGCGCCCCCCGAGGACTTCTCTGTGGTGGGCCTCTCTTCCTCTTCTGGGTCCCAGCTTGAAAGCTGGGAACCGGGTTCTGGCCTAGGGCTCCCACCCCTCTCTCTGCCGCTTTCCTGCCTCCATCGGACCCATCCTTCAACAGTGACCTTGGCACCGTGGAAAACGAGGCCCAGGGAGGGGCCTCGTTCTCAGGTCCCAGCCCCAGTGCTCTGTCTGCCTCCACCTTGCCCTTGGGTTCCCTTCCTGCTGTGGGTGTCGGGAGGTGCCTCCACCGGCCTCTGGCCCTTTTTTGTGTTCCATGAGCAAGAAAGTTCAAAGTAATTTCTAATGTATTGAAAAGATAGTGAGCCTGGGAGGGACTGGAATTCTTACCCATTGACACATTTGAGGGGATTCTTTTCTAAAAAATGAAAGTGTAACTTATACACAAATTGTAAGTATACGGCTTGATTAATTTTTGAAGAGTGGGCACACCTGCGAAACTACTGCCTAGTGGGAGCTCTGTAACCTTCCCACCCACCCCGTGTCGGAGGGGAGTCTGGCTGGGCTGGGAGATGAGCCTCCTTGGGACACGGGCAGAGCCACAGAGAACCACTGCAGCCCGGGGAGCTGGCCCCATTCTGTGCCCCATCGTGCCTAGGCCTCTGAGTTTCTTGGTGGTTCAGAGTCCGTGGTGATGGGGGTGGTTGAGAAGTAGGGGATCCAGTCCTGCAGACGCATGGAGACAAAGGGCACGTGAGTGCCCTTCACAGAGCATCTAGTCCCTCCTCTGGGAGAACCTTCCATCCCAGAAGGCACTCACCCCACCGTCTTCCCCAGCCGCCCTGGCCCACCGGGAGGAGGAGAGCCTGACTGTTCCCACCAAGAGACGCAGGGTGACTGCCGAGATGGAGGGGAAGTACATCATCAACATGCCCAAAGGCACCACCCCCCGGACCCGCAAGATCCTCGAGCAGCAACAGGCAGCGAAAGGTACTGGCCTGGCAGGGGCGTGCTTCAGCAGAGACAGGTTCCCTTTGGTCGCATCCCACTGGCATGGGAAGAGGAGCAGGCTCCAACCAGATCCAGGGGCCTTGCACCGAGGGAACAGCAATGGTGGCCATAGGGGCCGGGGTAGGTCGCCACCTGTGCTCTCTTGCCCTGAGGTTAGTGTTGCGGGCCTGCTTGGTTCCTCCACTGGCGCTCTTCCCCACGGGGCGGGGGCACAGACTTGGTGATGGCCTGCCCCTAAGCCTGGGACCAGGCCTGGCTGAGGACAGGTGCCCAGAAAAGTGGGAACTGTCATTATCACTCAGATGATGCAGAAGCATATGCAGTAAAAACAGACTCTCTCCTGTCCCCCACATTCCTCGCCTGCTGTTCCCTTTCTAGACCAGCATCCCTGACTAGGGTCCCTGAACTCATCTGCATCTCTGTACGTGTCCACGCACACCTAGGTGTTTTTTTCTTTCTGAACATGCAGCATCATCCTGTGGGCGTCCAAGGGCCCCTGTATCAGGATCCTTGCACGTCAGCGCTGGTGTATCTGCTGCCAGCCCTCCATACCCACAGGTTCCGCATCCGTGGGCTCGACTAGCTGCAGATCAAAAACACTCAGGGGAACAAAATCCCAGAAATTTCCAAACTGCAGAACTTGAATTTGCCACATGCCGCGTGCTACACTGAATCCACGTGAATGCAGCGATGAGGGGGCGACCCTGCTTTAACCTCTGTGGGAATGTAGATTACATGTGAGGGACTTGAGCTCCATGGACTTCGGTGTCCACGGGGTTCCTGGAGCCAGTCCCCCACAGGCACCAGGCACGCCTGAACCCGTCCTTGTCGGTGGTTGTTAACATCCCCACAGTGTCTATGATCACAACATTGAGGACCCTGTGGGCGGCTATTTAGGGAAAGGCCTTATGACCCTTCACCGGATTCTCTCAGAGGCCAATGACCCCTAAAAGGGGAGGCACGAGCAGGGATTAAGAACGCATCCCACACATGCACCTTATGAACTCGTACCAGGTATGAGGAGTGTGTGTCAGCTTAGGGGACACTTCCCACATTTGACACTGGCCAGACGTGGACCTGGGCCGAAGCCAGCGCTGCCCTGCCAGTGCAGACCGGAACCCGACAGGGCCCCGTCTGTGCCTGCCGTGCCCGGGCTGGCCGGGCTCTGGGCTGGCCGGGCTGGCCCCTCCCTCGTCTGCACGGTGCTCCGCCTGGTCTGGGCCCACAGGGGCCACTCAGCAGGTGCTGCATGATGGCCTCGCTTCCCTCCAGGTGTCCATAGGACGTCTGTGTTTGACCGCCTCGGCGCCGAGACCAAGGCAGACACGACGACGGGAAATAAAGTGAGTTGGAGACAGGGAGCCACTCGGGGCTCTCGAAGTCTCGTCCTCCCCAGGTGTTGTTCCTGGCCCTCCCCGCACCACACCCCGGCCCACCTGGGGGCTGCCTCACCCACCTGTCCAGCCTCAGTTCCCTTCTCTGCTCTGGTGGCTTCCCTGGCCATCTCCTGCCCTGACCTCTCCCCGGGTGAAGCCCCGGGGCCTGGCCAGCTCCTGGGTGCCGCTCTTGGACTCCTGCCACCACCATGTCCCACGTCAGCCTCAGCATCATCCCCAAAGCAGCTCCTCTCGGGCTCTGGCTCGGGGGTGCCCCACTGCCCTCATTCTGGGCAGTCACCAGGCTGATGGTGCCACCAGTCTTGTCTGCTCTGCCTCCTGTCCCTGTCTGGACAGGGCAGTAGCCTCCTAACTGGTCTCCGCACAGCCACAGCGAGCCCCTCAGCCCTTTGCCCACAGCAGCAGTGCGTGCTGCCCGCAGGACAGGCGCCTGCCTCTGCTGTCCTCGGCCAGCGGTCTCCTGGGCCCTGGGCACAGCATGTGGTCAGGAGCGCCCAGCCTGGTCCCACCGCCTGGAGGGGATCTGGCTCTGCCACTGCCTGGCGACACACTTATGCCCTTCCGACCTCAGTTCCCATATCTGTACAGTGCCCGCCTCATAGTGCGGTCGTGAGGATTAAGGGCTACGTACCTGCGTGGTCCTGGGGGTGCCCAGGGTGTGGTAAGCACACGGTAAATGCCACCTCGTATTAACTGTGGTGCAGCTCCCACGCTGCATTTCCTGCCTTACCCACTCCGGCCTCTTCTCACTTCCTGGAACCACAGCCGAGTGTGACACCAGCACTCGGGGGCACGTGGCTGGAAGACGCAGCCCCGTCAGGAGCTTGGCACGAAGCGAGAGCCCTGCTTGTTCTTGCTTCTGGCGTGGGGTCTTAGCCCACACTCCCTCCTCTGCTGACTCCGCTTTGAGGGCCTAAACGTTCGTGCTCCCTAAAACTTCCCGGAACTGTCGTTGTCATTGGAGAATCACTGTGTCATTTCCAATGCCAGGTCTGTCTTCCCCTCTGGACTGTGAGCCCCCTGAGGGCAGGGCCAGGTCTATCTTGGTGACAGCTGTGTTCCAGCAACGCCCAGCCCAGGGCCAGGTACAGAGTAGGAACTCAGAAAATATCTGTTGAGTGATGACCAAATTCGTCTTTTCTCTCCTGTCCACCTGCAAACCAGAGCTGATGGTCTTACCTCTTCGTGGCGCACGCTTTCTCCTCCCCTCCTCACTAGACCCACTTCCTGCCAGTTCTTAGATTCCACCTCAGATGTCCCTTCAGCAGGGAGCTTTTCCTGAGCTCCATGCAAGATCAGGAGTGTCCTGTGGGCCACTCCCAGCTCCCTGGGCACCCCCTGTGATGGCCCTGGCCACTGTCTAGGGTGTCACCAATGGATGTTTCTCCCAACGGTGACCCCCCTGGGGCCAGGCACATGAGGCAGCTCTCCACGAGTGTGGGCTGGGTGACTCAGCGACTCACTCGTCTCGTTTCTGACCTCCACAGCCCACGGGAGTCTTCAGCCGCCTGGGGGCCACGCCAGAGTTGGATGAGGACCTGGCTTGGGACAGCGACAATGAGAGCAGCAGCTCTGTCCTGCAGTATGCCGGGGTCCTGAAGAAGCTAGGCCGGGGCCCAACCAAGACAAGCCCCCAGCCAGCACTGACTATCAAAGCCAAGGCCACAAGCTCGGTGACGAAGGCCAACACCCCCAACACCCCGCCGCTGCGGCGCCTGGCCAGCAACGCCCAGCCCAGGCTTGAGAGGAAGCCAGAGTCTCTGTCCAAAGTCAGCATCATCCAGAGACTGGGCAAGACTGCCCTTGTGCCCGAGGCCCAGGACAGCCAGGTCACGAGCACCAAGAGTAAGTCCTCAGCCAAGGTCAAGGTCACCATTAAGAGGACTCTAGGGCCCCGGGGGAACAGCTCCAGCGAGGGCCTTGGTGCCCAGATGGACCACGCGGGCACTGTGAGCGTGTTCAAAAGACTGGGCCGCAGGACCTTCTAGCCCACGGGTGGGGCGCAGGCCCCTTCCTAGGCTCCTGGTTCCGTCAGTCTTCAGCGAGGGCACGGCCCCGCTTCTGGATGACACTGCTGGTCCTCCTCCGGCATTCAGGCCGGGTCCCAGCTTTGCGGGGATGCACCTCGTTTTCCTGAGTCTGAGGTGGTCGTGTGGCCTGGCCTTGCCGCTCTGGGACTTCCCTTCTCTCACGTCCTCTGCTCTGTCCTCTCTGACTGTGGCCTTGGCAGGGCCCATTTTCTACCTCTCCTGAGTGCCAAGTGCCCTTGTCCTCTCCTCTGTCCCCTTCCCTCCCTCTCAGCAGCATCCACTGCCTCAAACCCCAGGTCCTTGGCCTTTTGGTCCCCCAGAGTGGGTGTCACCTGCTGGGTCTCCCCCCACCCCTCCGCCGCTTCCCGACTTCCCTCACTCCTCTGTCCCCCAGCTTTTACTGCTTTAACTCTCCTGTCTCCCCCCTGCAGTCTGTTCATTTCTCTTCTGTTTTCTGTCCCTGTGGCAAGGCCCGACTGTCCGCTGCATCCTGCCTGGCCCTCCTGCATCTGCGGCCTCCCAGCGGCCCCCTCGTCGACCGTGGCGTGGAGCCCGTAGAGACTGTTAGCAGGCCTCACTCCCGGGCTGGAGGGGCTGCCCGGGCCCTGGGCTGCAGCAGGGGCACCTCCGTCTCCCTGCCCTGGGCATCTCTCTGAGAGGCTGTGGCGGGTGGTGGGCAAGGGGCACTGGGAAGGAAGGCCAGTGCCAAGAGAGAAGAAAACAGCTGTTTTAATATATTTTTGTGACTTTCATATGTTTCCTTCCCCTCCTTCAAGGTGAGTCACAAGATTGTTCTTCACACAAAGCACAATGTTGCGGGGGGGCGGTCTGAAGGGCTGGGCTCTGCCTCCGAAGGTCGGGCTGCCTGCACACACGTGGGCCCAGTCCCTGCGGCGGCCCGAGTCCATGCACGGACTAGCCGAGGTCCCCTTTCAGCTGGGCTTCCTCCTTCCCTTAACAAAGTGCCTTGGTTCTGTCACTCTGCCCTCCCCCTCCCTCGGTTTCACCTGTTTCTGTCACTCTGTCTGTGGCTGCTCTCCAAGCTGCAGGCTCCATGAGAAAGCGAAGGGGTCCTACGGATTTGATTTCCACCTGCTTGTTGCTGTACAGCCCCATCCCTGGGCCAGGCCTGTTCTGGGGGCTGGGACCCTTCTGAGAGTAGAGTGGACCAGCCCCTGCCCACTGGCTGACCTCTCCGTCCAGGGAGGTGGTGACTGTGCTGTCCAGAGGACTGAGGGGTGTGAAGGTGGCCAGGCTCTCTTTAGATGTTGGTAGTAAGAAGGCCTTTTGGAGGAGGTGACAGGCAGGCTGAGCTGGAGATGAGAGGAAACAGCCATGTGGAGTTCAGGGGAGGGTGTTCAGGCAGAAGAAACGGCTGCGCAAAGGACTGATGTGGGACAAGGAGTGAGGAGCAGGCCAGTGTGGCCGGCAGGGAGCAAGGGACCTGCCCTCCAGCACAGGTGGGCAGGCCGGAAGCAGACGACCTGGGGCTCTGTGACCCAGGCAAGGAATTTGGATGGTATCTCTGAGCACTGAGGAGTTTGAGGCAGGTGGCAATGACCTGAGTTGTCTTTCATGATGATGGCGATGGCCTGTGAGGAGGACATGTCACTGGAAGGGTGGGGTGGAGCAGGGAGGCAACAAGCAGCCCATGGAGAAGGGAAGGTTGGGAGTGGGGAGGACAGAAGTGGTGGCCTTGGGTGTGCTTAGGGGCGCAGCAGGGTGCTCCGAGAGCCTGGCAGTTGGGGCGAGGGTAGTCAAGAAGCATGGATCACAGCTGGATGGGAGACCTGAGCATCTGGGGGACGGTGCTGCTCTGGAGGCCAGGAGGGAGGAGTGGGTGCCGCGGGAGGGCACTCTGCGTTCACCTGCTGACTGAAAGGTGAGCCAGAGGCTGGGGGCTGGCCCCCTGGGCTGGAGGCCAGCTGCTTCAGGCAGTGCTCGGGGCCCTGCTGTGTTCACAGCCAAGAGCCTGCCTGGCAGTACCAGCTGGAAAGGAGCATAGTGGAGAGGACCCAGAAGGGACTTCAGAGGCCCTTTTCCCGTTTAGAGACAGATATGAGGGGCACTGGAGAGTTTGGAAGAGAACCTAGAGCAGGTGAAGATAAGATTACATCTCATCCATTTTTTATTATTGTAAAATACACATAACAAAATTTGCCATTTTAACCATTTTCAAGTACACTGTTTAGTGGCATGAAGTGCATTTGCATTGTTGTACAACTACCACATTCCATCTCCAGACCTGTTTTTGTCTCCCCAAACTCATCATTTATGTTTAGGTTTCGTGATGTCATGCTAGGAGGCTACTGTGTGTCAAGCAGTGTCCCAAGCACTGGGCCTGGGGTGTGGAGGGCTGGATTTCTGTGGAGGGACAGTGGTAGAACAGCCAGAGACCTCTGTCCTGGTGAGGGCCCAGGCCAGACCCCCCCCGTGGGCCTTGGGCTGGGGGGAGGGGCCTCGGAAGGACAGCGCCCTCCCTCCCAAGTCCAAGCCACTAGGAGGAGCTCGTGCACTCTCGAGCACTTGCCTTTCAGGGCTTCAACTCCCCTCTCTCCTGCTTGTGATTTCTTCTGGCTCCGCTTCACGGATGATTTTAGCAGCCACCAGGGTTCATTGGAAGTGTTTCAACGACTGAATTTAAGAGCACAAGGTAATTTCTTGGCGTGTAATAGGAACTGCAACGATATAAGCACATGTATAGCTCCTTTACCAGGAAAGGCCAGCCTGCTCAGTGTCAGTCAGTCACTGCTGCTGCTCACAGAGGCTCAGAGGGAAGCAGACCACCAAAGGCCTCGCCTGCCTGGCCAGTGACAGTGCCAGGACTGAGCTGGACGTCAGGGAGCTGACCAGGATCCTGGCCCCTCAACCCCTACCCTGTGCAGATTTGGAACGGTCCTTTTGGAGAGGGGAGGCATCCCAGGAGAGTGGCTTTGGTTTTGCATTGTCTAGAGTTCTCTGTCCCCCGCCCAGTCAGCTCTGCTGCAGGAGCATTGGCAGCTCTGGGATACCGTGGCCCCCAGAGGCACACCCCATCCCACCACCCTCCACCAGAGGGGCCTGGAGGTGGGTGTCTCCTCTGCCCCCAGCTGCTCTAGAGCCCAGAATCCCACCCATTCCATTTGGTGATTGCCCCCAAACCAACCCTGACAGCTGTGACCCACAGGGATGCATCAGTTTTTCTTTGGTTCTCTTAAATATCTCTGAGTGTGTATGATATAGACACATAGTTCAAAATGCAAAAGATACAAAAGGCTTTACAGTGGAAACTTTCTTCCTGAGTCTCCTGGCCCCCAAGCCCTCTCCTCAGAGTCCACCAATGTCCTCAACATCTGAATAATCCACCCAGCCAGATGTGTGTGCCAGCACGCACATGCACACACACACACACACACACAGGCAGAGGAATATGTACACGTGGACAAGCACACACATCTTAACAGTCTAATTGACTTAACCAGTCCTCTCTGGAAGGGAATTCAAGTTGCTTCCAGTCTCTTGCTCTTACAAGCTCTGCTGCAGTGAATAAGCTTGTTCTCACGTGGGGTCCCTTTAGGGGTGAATTGGAAAAGTTCTAATGATAACACTTCAGTGCAAATACTGATATTGGGTCAATAGCAAATCTGAACTAGGCTCTCCCCTAAGACTACTGACATTCTTCAGATGATTTATTTATACACTCATCACCCCATTTCTCAAAGGAATTAAGAGCAGGTGAGTGCTGGAGGAAGTGGGGCAGGGATGCTGAGAGCCAACCTTGACCACTGCCAAGAAGCACTAATATGCTTTGCTAAGTTGAGGGATGCCTTGAATTCTCAGGACCAGGGCATCCCCATGGAAGTCAGGGACTTTCTATTCTCATCCTGTAAACAGACATGGACATGGAGGGTCAGTGAGCCCATGGTTGTGGTGTCACAAAGCCAGATCTGAGCCAGCCAAGGCGATGATTCTGTTTGAACGTGGTGTTTGGGTGAGGTCACCTCGGGACACCGCCTCTTCTGGTAGCTGCCACCAGTGGATGCAAAGCAAGATGGGAGATTGCAGTGCCTGCGGCAGCTGCCAAGATGCTGGCCAGCCCACCCCTGAGCCCCAGTGCCTGCCCCTGGTGCTGTGAGATGGCTCCTATAGATATGCCTTTGAAGGTCTGACGTTTACCTATACCGAACTTGACCTAATTTGTGAACTCCAGACCAGGCCTTCGCAAACTTCAAACAGGAACAGACTTTATTTTTAAGAACAGTTTTAGTAGACTTACAGAAAAATAGAGAAGTATACTTAGTAAAAGTTTCCATCTACCCCATATCCAGTTTCCCTTATTAGTAACACCTTAACTAGTACGATGTATTTGTGACAACTAACGAGCCAATACGGATACGTGAACATTAACTGAAGTCTAATTAGGTATTTAGGGGTCCTTAATTTTAAAATCTTTTTGGGGATATCATATTACATTTATGTTGTCACACATTCATGTCGAGAAAAAAGGGGTTGCCGTGTCTCCTAGGGCTCCTCCTGGTCGTGCCAGTTTCTCACACTTGATTGTGATGACCTTGACATTTTCAAGAATGCTGGTCAGGAATACTATAGGACGTCCCCATGTCAGGATTTGTTGACGTTTTCTCCCGTGATTAGACTGTGGTTCTGTGCTGTTCGGGGGAGGAGCTCAGAGGTACAGTGCCCTCTCGTTATGTCATATCTAGGGTGCACACCGCCACATGATGTAGCACTGTTTACGTTAACCGTGACCACCTGACATGATGACCTATGATTTGTCAAGTTTCCCCACATAAAGCTGTACTTTCTTTCCTTACTGGACTCTTCAGAAGGAAGTCACTCCACACAGCCCACAGGTAAGGAGTTGGGGAGCTCATGCTCCCCCTTCTTGAGGGAAGAGTACCGATGTGAATTATTTGGAATTCTTACGCAAGGGAGACTTGTTTCTTCTTCCCATTTGTTAACTTAGTCATTTTAAAAATCAGTATGGACTCATGGATATTTATTTTAGACTTTGGATTATAATCCAGTGCTATGTTATTTATTTTATTGTTACATAATTCCAGCTTTGGCCATTGGGGGCTCTTTCAGTTGGCTGCTGTGTCCCTTTGACACACTTCCATCATTAGGCAGGGTTTGGGGTGGGAGGGGTTTGTTTGTTTGTGGTACTACAGATACTCCAGGCCCAACTTATATACTGTTTCCTGGCCTGGTCCTAGAGTCAGCCATTTCTCCAAGGAGCCCTTAGTGCCTTATACTGGAGAATGGTATTAGAAACCAAGATCTAGGCATGAGATGTGTTCATTGCTACTGGGGCAACATCTCCTTTAAAACAAAATGCAGACTTCCAGTCAAGATGGTGGCATAGTCAGACATGGTTCGCCTCTTTGAACAACCAATCAAAATTACAACTAAGATACAGAACAGCATCACTCAGAACCATCAGAAATCAAGTTGAATGGAAGTCTGACAACTACAGAATTAAGAAAACACATGTACCTAGAGTGGTAGGAGGGGCTCAGATGTGGAACAGGCTGGTCCCACATCCACATGTGTGGATAAAAATTCAGGAGGGATATCTCAGGAGGGAGGAGTCTCAGTTCCACACCAGGCCTCCCAGCCCAGGGTTCCATTGCCAGGAAGATAAGTCACAACTTCCAGCTTCAAAAACAAGCAGGGATTGAGTCAGTGAAAGAAATTTCTGGAGCCCCAAACAGTTTCTCTTAAAGAATTCACACAGCCCTGGCTGGTATAGCTCAGTGGATTGAGCAAGGGCCTGCAAACCAAAGGGTCGTTGGTTTGATTCCCAGTCAGGGCACATGCCTGGGTTGTGGGCCAGGTCCTCAGTAGGGGGTGCATGAGAGGCAGCTACACATTGATGTTTCTCTCCCTCTATTTCTCTTTCCCTTCCTCTCCCCATCTCTCTAAAAATAAATAAAATCTTAAAAAAAAAAAAACCCACACACAGACTCACCTACTCAGACTCACTCCTAAGCCCCAGCACTTGGGTAGCAGCTTGAAAGGCACCAGTGACATATGGAGAGGAACTGAAGTGTCTGGCATCAAGGACAGCAGAGGCCATTGTCCCTTTTCTAAACCCCCTCCCCACAGAACCACAGAACTGGCAAGCTGGTGTCATATCTTGAGACTCTATCAACCTGGCTAACACTGTTTGACCTATCTTGGAGATCCCCAGAGACTCTGCCCCACCCAAGCTGCTTTTCCATATGAATGGCTGGTCTAGGTTCATGCTTCACAACTTCCTAAATCCTCTCAGATGAGCAACAGCTGGCCTCAGTGAGCCCCAGCCCCGGCACTAACAGCAGGCAGCCTGGGTTCACAGCTTGGCTTTACCTGGGAATCTCCAAGCCCAGCACAAGTAGCAGTCATCTCAGATTGCTTTATAACTCAGGGTGGCCCCAGGCAAAGCACAGGTTGGGGCTGACCTTGGCTTGCACCACCCGGGAAACCCCAGAGCCAGTGCACCCAGTGGACAGCTAAAGACCACATCAGAGAGCCTGAACCCTGCCCCTACATAGCTGATCCTCCACAGAGGGTAGAGGTTGGAGGTCAGTGGTCACAGCCGATCCTTGCAGCTGACTGGCCTGGGTAAATACCTCCCATTGACCTGCCAACAGCAACCAAGTCTCAACTACAAGAGGGTGTATTCAGCCCACACAAAAGGTGTACTTCTGTAGGAGGGTGCAGCCAAAGGGTGCCCAAAAGAAGGATTTGTAATGGAGTTCAGAACTCAAGGTGTCCAGGAAATATTAGAAAAATATACCACCCCAGGGGAAGGGACACATGGAGCAGGGCCATTGAGAGCTCTTTCCCATAGCAACAGCCTTGCAGCTACCCTCTGGCGTGGTCATTTAGCATATCTATAACCTTTAACTGGTTGCATAGATATGTTAAATGGCTCTGGCCAAGCTCTAAGCCAGGGAAATGAAAGTAACTTTCCCTACCTACGGTGCCTGGGAGGCAACTCCCCCTGGTTACAGCACCTGTACCTGCATGAGAACTTGGAGATGATTGGTTCCATGACATGGGGCTGCACCTGCCCAGACCCACAATGGCAGACCAGTAGTAAAGCTGAAAGGCTTTGAGAGTTCTGGCATGTGAGGCCAAGTGTGGGAGGAGTCAGAAATGGGGCTGTAAAGGAAGATTGGCATGGGGATTTAAACCCAGACGTGGCAGCCATTGGAGGGAGAACCATGCAGCTGTGGCAGTGCAAGGAGGACCACAGCCACTGAGGAGAGAACCATGCAGCTTTAGCAGAATGGGGACTCCGCAGCCATGCAGACACCGTCCTTGATGCAGCCGCCTGCGGCTCCTCTACCTCCTGGATCCGAGCCCCAGCCGGCTCTGCAGCTGAGGCCTTGAGAAGAGGGCCACCAGTAAGTGACTCCGGAACACCAGGTCACCGTCCGGCCGCCGCAGCCACCGCCAGGCCTCGGTGCGCTGCGCCCATGCTCACCGCTCAGGCTCTTGGAGCCTCAGGCCAGCCTCGCAGCCACCTGCTCTGGACCTGGGGCCAGGGCACGATGAGCTCCATGCTAGCCCTCTGGGGCGCTGCTGCTGCTGCCGCCGTCACTCTCCCAGAAAGGGGGATCCCCCCGCCCCCGCAGCCATAAGAAGAATCACCACGAGGCTTTAGCTGGAGATCCTGGCAACACAACCAATGGTGCCAGCTGAGCACAAATTACTAGGAAAAACCGAGAGCTGCCTAAGCCATGGACTTCTATTTCTTTTCCTGAGATACGGTACCCCAGACTGGGCAAAGGGAGGAAGGAAGGACTGTGTGTGTTTGTGGGTGTTTCAAGGGCTTGGGGATTTTAACAAAGACATTAAGTCATTACTTTTAGTCTGTATAACTTGAATAAATAACTTTTCCTTTTCACCAATCTCTAGCATGGAGAGCTATAATTCTCTGGCTTAGGGAAAGGTGAACCTAGTACGAGGGAACCCAAGAGAAACGGGGATTAATTCGGTAGCATTGTGGGGCCCTCTTCCCTGGTGGCCAGTCGGGGAGGATCATGGGAAACCACATACGCAGTAGCTTTAAAGTAATGCAACTACTTGTATATACTCAGTAAAAGCCCACCAAAACTAGCCAGAAAGGACCCTCCCTATAAGAATAGAGTCCCTCCAGCCCATGAGGTCAATCTCTGCTTGGAGTTGGCCTGCTCCCATGTTCTCTGCTATAAACTCTGGGTGTTCGGTTCAATTCTTTGTCCCGATCACTAAGAACCTGGTTACCTGTGCCCACCTGTGACAGTGGCACAGCCTCTCCTATCATCCATGCTAGGAGAGGCTGTGCAGCTGTCACAGGTGGGCACAGGTAACCAGGTTCTTAGTGATCGGGACAAAGAATTGAACCGAACACCCAGAGTTTATAGCAGAGAACATGGGAGCAGGCCAACTCCAAGCAGAGATTGACCTCATGGGCTGGAGGGACTCTATTCTTATAGGGAGGGTCCTTTCTGGCTAGTTTTGGTGGGCTTTTACTGAGTATATACAAGTAGTTGCATTACTTTAAAGCTACTGCGTATGTGGTTTCCCATGATCCTCCCCCGACTGGCCACCAGGGAAGAGGGCCCCACAATGCTACCGAATTAATCCCCGTTTCTCTTGGGTTCCTCGTACTAGGTTCACCTTTCCCTAAGCCAGAGAATTATAGCTCTCCATGCTAGAGATTGGTGAAAAGGAAAAGTTATTTATTCAAGTTATACAGACTAAAAGTAATGACTTAATGTCTTTGTTAAAATCCCCAAGCCCTTGAAACACCCACAAACACACACAGTCCTTCCTTCCTCCCTTTGCCCAGTCTGGGGTACCGTATCTCAGGAAAAGAAATAGAAGTCCATGGCTTAGGCAGCTCTCGGTTTTTCCTAGTAATTTGTGCTCAGCTGGCACCATTGGTTGTGTTGCCAGGATCTCCAGCTAAAGCCTCGTGGTGATTCTTCTTATGGCTGCGGGGGCGGGGGGATCCCCCTTTCTGGGAGAGTGACGGCGGCAGCAGCAGCAGCGCCCAGAGGGCTAGCATGGAGCTCATCGTGCCCTGGCCCCAGGTCCAGAGCAGGTGGCTGCGAGGTTGGCCTGAGGCTCCAAGAGCCTGAGCGGTGAGCATGGGCGCAGCGCACCGAGGCCTGGCGGTGGCTGCGGCGGCCGGACGGTGACCTGGTGTTCCGGAGTCACTTACTGGTGGCCCTCTTCTCAAGGCCTCAGCTGCAGAGCCGGCTGGGGCTCGGATCCAGGAGGTAGAGGAGCCGCAGGCGGCTGCATCAAGGACGGTGTCTGCATGGCTGCGGAGTCCCCATTCTGCTAAAGCTGCATGGTTCTCTCCTCAGTGGCTGCGGTCCTCCTTGCACTGCCACAGCTGCATGGTTCTCCCTCCAATGGCTGCCAAGTCTGGGTTTTAAATCCCCGTGGCCAATCTTCCTCTGCAGCCCCATTTCCGACTACTCCCACACTCAGCTTCACATGCCAGAACTCATATCCTTCCAGCTTTACTGGGCTGCCATCATGAGTCTGGGCAGGCGTGAACCCATGTCATGGAGCCAATCTTCTCTGAGCTCCCATGCAGGTGCTGTAACTCGGGGGACCTGCCCCCCAGTTACATCATGGTGGGGAAGTTACTTCCATTCCCCTGGCCCAGAGCTGGTTACAGCTATTTAACATATCTATGCAACCAGTTAAAGGTTATAGATATGCTAAATGACCACGCCAGAGGGTAGCTGCAAGGCTGTTGCTATGTGAAACAGCTCTCAATGGCCCTGCTCCATTTGTCCCTTCCCCCAACCCACACATGGGGGGTGGGGGTGAGGACATCTTAAAATCAGCTGGACACCTTGAGTTCTGGACCCCATTCCAAATCCTTTTGGGGACCCTTTGGCTACACCCTCCTACAACTGGACCCTACTGGACACCTACTACATTAGCCACACTACCAAGATACAGTCTACCTAATACATAGAAACAAACACAGGGAGTCTACCAAATGAAGAGACAAAGAAACATGGCCCAAGGGCAAAACAGATCAAAACTCCAGAGAAAGAGCTAAATGAAATGGCGATAAGCAATCTATCAGATGCAGAGTTCAAAACACCAGTTATAAGGATGTTCAAGGAACTTAGTGAGGACTTCAGCGACATAAAAAAGATACAGTCAGAAATGAGGGATACACTAATAGAAACAAAGAACAATTTATGAGGAAACAACAGTAGAATGGATGAAGCTGAGAATCAAGTCAATGATTTGGATCATAAGGAAGCAAAAACAACCATTTAAAACACAAGAAGAGAAAAGAATCCAGAAAAGTGGGGGTAGTATAAGCAGCCTCTGGGACAACTTCAAGAACTCCAACATTCAAAATATAACCAGACATTGAAATAAAGAACGGATAGTAACCTGAGGGAGGAAGAGAGATAACAGGGAAAAGAAGGGGAAAGGTCGTCAAGGAACATGTATAAAGGATCCATGGACCAAGCCAAAAGGGGATAGGATTGAGGGTGGGAGGGGTGGGGGAGAGTAGTGGTGGGGAAAAAGGAGACAACTGTCCTTGAACAACAATGGAAAAAAAAACCAATTTAAACCCCCCGGCTGGTGTGGCTCAGTGGATTGAGTGCCAGCCTTTGAACCAAAGCGTTGCTAGTTCGATTCCCAATCGGGACACATGCCTGGGTTGCAGGCCAGGTCTCCAGTAGGGGGCATATGAGAGGCAACCATGCATTGCTGTTTCTCTCCCTGTCTTTCTGCCTCCTTTCCCCCTCTCTAAAAATAAATAAATAAAATATTTTTTAAAAAAGAAGTCCAACATTCACATCATAGGGGTGTCAGAAGAAGAGAAAGAGCAAGAAACTGGAAATCTATTTGAAAAAATAATGAAAGGAAACTTCCCTAATTTGGTGAAGGAAATCGTGGAAGTCCAGGAAGCACACAGAGAGCCCCAAACAAGATGGATACAAAGAGGCCCACTCCAAACACATCATAATTAAAATGCCAAAGTTTAAAGATAAAGAGAGAATCTTAAAAGCAGCAAGAGAAAAGCAGTTAGTTACCTCCAGGGGAGTTCCCATAAAACTGTCAGCTGATTTCTCAAAAGAAACTTTGCAGGCAAGAAGGGATTGGCAAGAAATATTCAAAGTCATGAAAAGCAGGAACCTACAGCCAAGATTGCTCTACCCAGCAAAGCTATCATTTAGACTCGAAGGCTAGATAGAGAACTTCCCAGACAAAAGAAACTAAAGGAGTTTATCATCACCAAACCATTATTATATGAAATGTTAAAGGGACTTATTTAAGAAAAAGAGGAAGATCAAAACTATGAACAATAAAATGCCAATAAATACATATCTATCAATAATTAAATCTAAAAAACAAACTAAGCATACAAGAAGGACAGAGACAGAATCATGGATACAGAGAGCATGTTGATGGTTGCCAGATGGGAGGTGTGTGTAGGGGGATGGGTGAAGAGGTGAAGGGATTAAAAAGTACAAATAGGAAGTTACAGAATAGCCATGGGGATGTAAAGTACAGAGTAGGAAATGGAGCAGCCAAAGAAATTATATCCATGACTCATGGACATGAACAATGGTGGGGGGATTGCCTGAGGCAGTGGGGGGTGCGGAATGGAGGGGGGCAAAGGGGTAAAAATCAGGACAGCTGTAATAGCATAATCAATAAAATAATAAAAAATGAAATTTTTTAAAAATATATTTTATTGATTATGCTATTACAGTTGTCCCATTTCCCCCCTTCACTCCCCTCCACCCTGTACACCCTCTCCCACCCATATCCCCCCTTTAGTTCATGTCCATGTGTCATACTTATGAGTTCTTTAGCTTCTACATTTCCCATACTATTCTTACCCTCCCCCTGTCTATTTTCAACCTACATTCTATGCTACTTATTCTCTGTACCTTTTCCCCCTCTCTCCCCCTCCCACTCCCCTGTTGCTAACCCTCCATGTGATCTCCATTTCTGTGGTTCTGTTCCTGTTCTAGTTGTTTGCTTAGTTTCTTTCGGTTTTGCTTTAGGTGTGGTTGTTCATAATTGTGTTTGCTGTCCTTTTACTATACATGTTTTTTCTTTATCTTCTTTTCTTAGATAAGTCCCTTTAACATTTCATAAAATAAGGGCTTGGTGGTGATGAATTCCTTTAACTTGACCTTATCTGAGAAGCACTTTATCTGCCCTTCCATTCTAAATGAGAGCTTTGCTGGATAGAGCAATCTGGGATATAGGTCCTTGTCTTTCATGACTTGGAATATTTCTTTCCAGCCCCTTCTTGCCTGTAAGGTCTCTTTTGAGAAATCAGCTGACAGTCTGATGGGAACTCCTTTGTAGGTGACTGTCCCCTTATCTCTTGCTGCTTCTAGGATTCTCTCCTTCATTTTTACCTTGGGTAATGTAATTATGACGTGCCTTTGTGTGTTTTCTCTTGGGTCCAACTTCTTTGGGGCTCTCTGTGCTTCCTGGATTTCTTTGAAGTCTATTCCCTTTGCAAGATTGGGGAAGTTCTCCTTTATTATTTGTTCAAATAACTTTTCCACTTGTTGCTTTTCCTCTTCTCCTTCTGGTATCCCTATAATTTGGATGTTGGAATGTTTAAAGATGTCCTGGAGGCTCCTAAGCTTCTCCTCGTTTTTTTGAATTCTGATTTCTTCATGTTTTCCTGCTTGGTTGTTTTTTGCTTCCTTCTGGTCCACTCTATTGTTTTGAGACCCAGTTTCCTTCCCATCCCTATTGGCTCTCTGTGCATCTTCCTTCATCTCTTTTATGGTAACCTGCATTTTTTCATCTAATTTGCACCCAAAATCAACCAATTCTGTGAGCTTCCTGATAACCAGTGTCTTGAACTGTGCATCTGATAGATTGGCTACTTCTTGGTCGCTCAAAAGGATGAGTCCTGGGGGACTGATCTGTTCCTCTGTTGGAGACATGTCTCTCTCTGTCTCTCCTCCCCCCCCCCCCCGGGTCTGGTCACTCTTGTTACGGTGAGGGGCGGAGCTTTAGGTATTACCTGGGCTGGGCACTCCAGCCTCTAGATTGTGACATTGTGTGTGGTGACAGGTGCAGGGGCGGGAGGGAACAAGGGGGGTAGTTCCATTCTCCTGGGATCACAGTCCCTTCTCTGGGACCCTGGGTTGCGCACCTTGCCCTGGTCCACAATCGCTGCTTCACTGGGTCTGCCAGCCGCTGCTTGCATACTCAGGGTCCACCGCTGTGATCTTGCACGCCCCGGATGGCTTACACGCCGAGTTCGTGCTGAGTTCTCCCCGATCACCACGCGCCGCTGCCACCCATGCCCGCCAAGCTCCATCCCTCCTACCAGTCTGGATGAACGGGTCTACTTCAACTTCTTGGCCGTCCGACTTCCATTCAGATAAATTCTCTATCAGTTCTGGGTGTTATTCTAGCTCTAAATTGTTGTTGTTCTAATCTTGGTTGTGTGTGGAGGTACGGTGCATCCACCTATGCCTCCATCTTGCCAGAAGTCTAAAAATGAAATCTTAATAGAAACCCCAATATATTGTAGAAAGCATATTTAACACATAAAAGCAATAATTTATTAGCCTACACTTAAATGCTGTTTTTTATTAATCCACACAAACAGAACAAAACTCAAAGGTACAAAAGGATATATACAATAAGACTGTTTTGTGCCTGGAAGACTGGCAAGAACTTTCAAGTCTCAATGCTGGGGAAGGTCTGGAATAACGGGAGTATGTGCACTGCTGCTATAACGATGTCAGTTGGTACCAACCACATAGAGGGCTTTAAAAAAGAACACTTTATGGAGATATAATTCACATACCAGACAGTTCACCCACTTCTCACTTACACTACACAATTCACAGAGCTGTGCATCCATCACTACATTTTAGAACATTTTCATTACTCTGAAAATAAATCCCTCACCCCTTAGCCATCGTTCCCCGAAGTCTTCCTATACTCTGCCTCCCACATCAAGTTCTTTGCAACAGTGAATCTGCTATCTATATAGATTTGCCTCTTCTGGACCTTTCATATAGATGAAATACAACATGCGGCCTTTTGTGTCTGGCTTCTCTCATTTACTGTGTTTTCAAGGTTCGAGTTGTAGCATGTGTCAGCACTTCATTTACTTTTATTGATGAATAATGCTGCACTGTGTGGGTAGATAGAACTTTGTTTATTGATGGGCATTTCTGTTGGTTCCACTTTTGTGCCATTGTGAATAATAATTTAATTTAATTTATTTTTAGAGAGAGGGGAAAAGAGGGAAAAAGGGAAAGAAAAGTCAATGTGTAGTTGCCTCTTGTGCACCCCCTACTGGGGACCTGGCCCACAACCCAGGAATATGCCCTGACTGGGAATTGAACCGGTGACCCTTAGGTTTGCAGGCTGGCACTCAATCCACTGAGCCACACCAGCTAGGGCTCATGTACAACTTTTTGTGTGGACATATGTTTTCAATTCTCCTGGGCATATACCTGGAAGTCCAATTGTTGGGTTGTATGTTAATTCTATTTTTAACCATTTGAAGAACTGCTGGACCATTTTTGCAAAGTGGCTGTATCATTTTACATTCCCACCAGCAGTGTATAAGGGTTCCAACTATTCCACATCTTCACCACAATATTACCTGTCTTTTTTGTTAGTTTTTATTTTATTTTATTCTTAAGTATATTTTATTGATTATACTATTACAGTTGTCCCATTTCTTTCTCCCCTTTCTCCTTCTCTACCCTGCATCCCCCCTCCCACCAGCATTCTCCACCCCACCTTAGTTCATGTCTATGGGTCATACATATAAGTTCTTTGGCTTTTCTATTTCCTTTACTAGTCTTAACCTCCCCCTGTCTATTTTGTACCTACCATTTATGCTCCTTATTCCTTGTAGTTTTATCCCCACTCTCCCCTCACCTCCTCCCCACTGATAACCCTCCCTGTGAGCTCCATTTCTGTGATTCTGTTCCTGTTCTGGTTGTTTGCTTAGTTGGTTTTTGTTTTTGTCTTTTAGGTTCAGTTGTTGATAGTTGTGAGTTTGTCGTCATTTTACTGTTCATATTTTTTATCTTATTTTTCTTAGATAAGTCCCTTTAAAATTTCGTATAAAAAGGGTTTGGTGATGATGAACTCCTTTAACTTGATCTTATCTGGGAAGCACTTTATCTGCCCTTCTATTCTGAATGATAGCTTTGCTGGATAGAGTAATCTTGGATGTAGGTCCTTGTCTTTCATGACTTTAAATACTTCTCTCCAGCCCCTTCTTGCCTGTAAAATTTCTTTTGGGAAATCATCTGATAGTCTTATGGGAACTCCTTTGTAGGTAACTGTCTCCTTTCCTCCTGCTGCTTTTAAGATTCTCTCCTTATTTGTCATCTTGGGTAATGTAATTATGATGTGCCTTGGTGTGTTCCTCCTTGGGTCCAATTTCTTTGGGACTTTCTGAGCTTTCTGGACTTCCTGAAAGTCTATTTCCTTTGTCATATTGGGGAAGTTCTCCTTCATTATTTTTTCAAATAAGTTTTAAATTTCTTGCTCTTCCTCTTCTCCTTCCAGCACCCCTATGATATGGATGTTGGAACATTTAAAGTTGTACTAGAGGTTCTTAAGCCTCTCCTCATTTTTTTGAATTCTTGTTTCTTCATTCTTTTCTGGTTCAATGTTTATTTCTTCCTTGTGTTCCAAATTGTTGATTTGAGTTCCAGTTTCCTTCCCTTCAATGTTGGTTCCCTGTCTATTTTTCTTTATTTCACTTTTCATAGCCTTCACTTCTTTCTCTATTTTGCGACCATACTCAACCATTTCTGTGAGCCTCCTGATTACTAGTGTTTTGAACTTTGCATCTGATAGGTTGGCTATCTGCTTGTTGCTTAGTTCTTTCTCTGGAGTTTTGATCTGTTCTTTCATTTGGGCCATGTTTCTTTGTCCCAGCCCTCCTGTTACATTGTAAGGGGCAGAATATTAGGTATTTGCCAGGGTAGGGCAACCCACATCGTTTTGTTGTGGTGCTGTATGTGGGGGAGGGTTCAGAAAGGGAACAATGCCACTTGCGCACCTCTCAACCAGCTTTCAGTCACTTCTCCCACTACCTGGGCCCTTCTGTTGCTGATTCCCAGATGGGTGGGCTTGTGTACATTCTAGGACCCCATGGTCTCTCCAACAAACTCTCCTGGGAGGCTGGGAGCTTCTTCTGCTGCTAAACCCCCTACAGTTTTTTATAGCCGGAGGTTTTGAGGCTTTAGTTTCCCATGCTGGAACCTGGGTTGTGTTTTCTGTCTCACTCCCCAGTTGTTCCTCCCAGCTCATCCACACAGGAATGTGGGACTGCCTGGTCTGCCAGTTGCCACCTTGCCCAGTCCTGTCTGTCACCTTGGGGCACACCCTCTCTGTCTTGGCTGCCCATCTCCACCCCATGTACCAGTCTGGATGTTTCTTGTTTACCTCCTTGGTTGTTGTACTTCCTTACAGTTTGATTTTCTGTCAGTTCTAGTTGTTTTTGGTTTTTAAATTTGTTGCCTTCTTTTGGTTGTGTGAGGGAGCAAAGCATATCTACCTACACCTCTATCTTGGCTGAAACTTGCACAGGTTTTCTATGCATCTTTTTTTAATTACATTTTTTCATTATACCCTCTTCCATCTCCACCCACCCTTGACCCCCTCCCCACAATCACCACACTGCTGTCCATGTCCATTTTGGGGAACTGCCCTGCCCAGTTTCAGGAGCTGTAACCCCCCCTCCCTCCATGGCTAAGGCTGAGTGAGTAACCTTCAAACCATAAGCCACTAAGGAGACAAAGCTTATCTCCCTGGTAGGGGTACCGCCTATGACTCTTTTACTTCACCCTCCCCGGCCCACAGTGCTTGATCAGTTAGCCAATGACAGGTAAGAATCTCCAAGGGAGGGATGACCTAGGACAGGCACGATCATGGGGACCCCAGGGAAGGACTTGGGGGCTACAGAAAAGGGGTGATGGACCCTCACCCCTTGGCTTCGACACAGGCTGAGTCCTCATTCTGTCTTCGAGAAGTCTCCTAATCTCTTGGCTGCCTTACTTCCCCTGCCTGACTTAAGCCTGAAACAATGCCTTAAGCCTGAAACAATGCTCGTGGTGGGTGCAGCACCGTGCTGGAAAGGGTGGGTTCCCTAGGGGGATCAGGCCTAGGAAAGAATATGTAAAATCCTGTGAAACCTGCTTTGTTTAGAATGCTCTCAATTAAATGATAAGAGTCCAAGCAGGAAGTGAGTTTGTTCTGAAAAGTTTTATGACCATTTAACTATCTGACCCTGACTCAAAATAGACCCTCAAAGTTCTTTGTATGTTATCTATTGTTTGATCCTTACTGCCTGATAATGATTAATGAGCTTTATGTATACATCCTGTATTCCTATGCAAATTGAATACAATAAAAGCTTCTCAAGGCAAGGGTTGGGGCACTCTCCCCTTGAGAGAGAAGTTTCATCATCCCTTTTCCTCCACAGGACTCCGTAGCCCGTGTGAATTTATTTAGCCTCATCCATAACACCTTGGACACTGAGGGCAGGTGTTCCCGTCAGTCCATGAGTTCTTTCACCTGCCTTTTTGATTATTGCCACCCTTATGGGTGTGAAATATCTTGTCATTATGGTTTTGATTTGCATTTCCTTGATGGCTAATGATGTTAAACATCTTTGAATGTGCTTATTGGAAAAAGCTTCCTTTCAGGAAAAGTCTACTGTGGCTCAGTGGATTTGGGAACCAAAGGGTTGCTGGTTTGATTCCATTAGGGCACATACCTGGGTTGCTGACCAGGTCCCCATGGGGTGCGAGAGGCAAATGATCGATGTATCTCTTGCACACTGCTGTTTCTGTCCTTCTCTTTCTCCCTCCCTCTCCCTCTCTCTAAAAGTAAATATTTAAATATTTTTTTAAAAGAATTAAAAAAAAATAGCCCTGGATAGTGTGGCTCAGTGGATTTAGTGCTCGTCTGCAAATCAAGAGGTCACCGGTTTGGTTCCCGGTCAGGGCAACTGCCTGGGTTGTGGGCCAGGTGCACAGTGTGGGGCTTGTGAGGGGCAACCACCCATTGATGTTTCTGTTCCTCTCTTTCTCCTTCCCTTCCCCTCTGTCTAAAAATAAATAAATAAATACAATCTTTTTAAAAAATTAAGTAACTGCAGCCCTTGGGCTTAGCGCAATATTTTCAAGGTCAACTCATCTTGTTGCAAACAGCAGTATTTTGTCTTCTCTTATGTCTGAGTAGTATTCCATTGTATCGAAGAACACTTGGGTTGTCTTCATGTCTTGGCAATGTGAATAATGCTACAATGAACCCAGGGGTGCATATATCTTTGCAAATATTTATTTTCAAAATTTTCAGGTAGATACCCAGAAGAGAGCTTGTTAGGTCATATAGTGACTATTCTTAATTTTCAGGAACCTCCATACTGTTTTCCATAGTGGCTTACTGGTTTACGTTCCCACCAGCCGTGAATGAGGGTTCCTTTTTCTCCACAACCTCTCCAACACTTGTTATTACTAGTCTTGTTAATAATAGCCATCTAGCAGACATGAGGTGGTATCTCACTGTGGGCTATTTATTTATTTATTAAGAGACACACACACACACACACACGCACACACACGACGACTTGTTGTTCTACTTCTTTATGCTTTCGTTGGTTGATTCTTGTGTGTGCCCTGACTGGGGATTGAACCTGTGAGCTTGGCTCATTGGGTCAGCATTCTAGCAAACTGAGCTACCAGGGCTCATTGTGATTTTGATTTGCATTCCCCTAATAGTTAGTGAAGTTGAGCATCATTTCATATATCTGTCGGCCATTTATATGTCTTCTTGGGAGAAGTTCAGGTTCTCTGCTCATTTTTAATTAGATTGTTTGTTTGTTTGGCATTGAGTTGTATGAGTTCTTTATATATTTGGGATATTAAACCGCCATTGGAGCTGTTGTTTTCAAATACCTTCTCCCATTTGGTTGGTTGCCTCTTTGTTTCTGTTTTCATGCACTGGAAGAAGCAACACAGTGAAAATGTCCATATTACCCAAGGCAATATAAATTCAATCTCATCAAATCCCAATGACATTTCTATTTTTAAAAATTATTTTATTTTATTTTTGATTTTAGAGAGAAGGGAAGGGGGGGGAACATTAATGTGAGAAATATCGATGGGTTGCCTTCTGTATGTGCCCCTACTGGGGACTTAACCTGAAACCCGGCATGTATCCTGACTGGGAATTAAACTAGTGACCTTTGGGTTTGCAGGATGATGCCCAACCAACTGAACCACACCCGCCAGGCCCCAGTGACATTTTGAAAAGAAATAGAACAAAAAAATCACCAGATTTGTATGCAACCACAAGTGACCCTGAATAGCCACAGCAATCCTGAGAAAAAAGAACAAAGCCAAAGGTATCACACTGCCCAACTTTAAATTATACTACAGAGCAAAAATAATCAAAAAAGCATGGTATTGGCAGAAAATAGACACACAGACCAATGGAAGAGAATTGAGAGCCAGAAGTAAAACTACATGTAAATGAGCAAATAATTTTTGACGAGGGAGTCAAAAACACAATGGAGAAAAGAAAGCCTCTTCAATAAATGGTGTTGGGAAAATTGGAAGGTCACGTGCAAAAGAATGAAAGTACAGTACAGTTTGTCCCCATGTGCAAAAATTAATTCAAAACGGATTAAAGACCTAAATATAAGATCTGAAACAATAAATTACATAGAACAAAACATTAAGTACTAACCTTATGCACCTTGGTCTTAGAGATGTTATGAATTTGATCCCAAAGACAAGGGAAGTAAAGGCAAAAATACATGAATGGGACCGTATCAATTTAACAAGCTTCTGCACAGCAAAAGAAACCGCCAGCAAAACGCGTTGATTTTAAGAGCGGCATCAGTTTTCTTTCAAAGAGTGAATGTTTAAGTAACAGCACAAAGGCCCCAGCCAGCTTGCAGCCCGGAATCCTGGTGCCCACGCTCAGCAGGGTTCCAGCCGGGATGGCTAGTGCATGTAGCGCCATCTTGTGGTAACAGCTTGAATAGAGTTTATAAATCACCTCCTGATGCCCTTATTTTAAAAAAGCATTTATTTATTGATTTTAGACAGGGAGAGAGGAAGGAAGTGAGAGAGAAGGGAGAGAGAGACACCAATTTTTTTGTTCCATGTATTTATGCATTCATTGGTTGATTCTTGTATGTGCCAATATGGGATCAAACTGGCAACTTTGGCATACCAGATCATGGGACTGAGGTCCTTCTTTTTAAATTTTAAAAAAGATTTTATTTATTTATTTTTATAGAGAGGGGAAGGAGAGAGGAAGAGAGGGAGACCAACATCAGTGTGGGGCTGCCTCTCACGCACCCACAACTGGGCACCTGACCCACAACCCAGGCAAGTGCCCTGACTGGCAGCTCTTTGATCCGCAGGCCCATGCTCAACCCACTGAGCCACACTAGCCAGGCCTGCAAGTTCTTCTTGATGGTCTAAAAAAGAGATGATATTCATATAATTTCTGTTTTTCTTAATAACGTGGGAAACTGTTTCAAGTATTTTGCTGTTCTAAATCCACATACTTTAGCTTAGTATAAAATGAGAGTTTGCTGTATCTTGAATTTGGATCCACACAGGTTAAGTCCAGTGTTGTGGGTAAGTGTGGATTGGCCTGAGACATCTTTGGGAACGGATCCAGGTGGCACGATGTTCTGGCTGGGTGACATTGGCCTCTCTGGGCCTATGTTTGTTTCTGTACAATAGGCTTCACAGAGACTTCTACCTGCAGGGACGTTTAACAAGGTCATGCACAGTTCCTAGCACTGTGCCTGGTATGTGGGAGTTCTTCAATAAAGGTTAAGAGATTATTACTGTTTGTTCAACTTTTTGTAAACAGACAAGTTCAGACCTGAAGTAAAAATCACCCCAGTACAGAACTTTAACCTTCCAAACCAGAACCACAGTCAGTCAACAAATATTTCTTTTTTAAAAAAAGATATTTATTTATTTACTTTTAGCGAGAGTGGAAGGGAAGGAGAAAGAGAGGGAGAGAAACATCAATATGTGGTTGTCTCTTGCCGGTCCCCTACTGGGGACTTGACCCACAGCCCAGGCACGTGTCCTGACTGGGAATGGAACCAGTGACCCTTTGGTTCACAGGCCAGCACCCAATCTACTGAGCCACACCACCCAGGGCTCAACAAATATTTCTTTTTTTTAAAGATTTTATTTATTTATTTTTAGAGAGGGAAAGGAGGGAGAAAGAGAGAGTGAGAGAGAGAGAGAGAGAAACATCAATGCGCGGTTGCTGGGGGCCCAGGCATGTGCCCTACCAGAATCGAACCTGCGATGCTTTGGTTTGCAGCCCATACTCAATCCACTGAGCTACGCCAGCCAGGGCAACAAATATTTCTTGATCCCCAAGTCCCAACTATTTGTTGGGCATTGTTCTAGCAGCTAGGAAGACAGTGGTGCCTAAGACAAAGTTTTTGTCCTCCTGGGCAAATTTATATTCTGGTTTGGGGGAAGACAATTACAAAATAAATTTAAAAATTCTTTTGTGTTAAGTGCTAGGTAGGAAATTCAAAAAGTCTAAAGAGATAGTGACAGCCTGGCTGTTTTGGATTTGGGATGGCCATGCAAAGTCCCTCCAAAGGGTTGAGATTTGCACTGAGTTATGAAAGACAAGAAGGAGCCAGTCCTGCAAATATCAGAATCAGGGGTGAACAGTCCTGGCTAAAGGAATGGCAAGTGCAGAATCCCTAACGTAAAAATAAGCTTGTCTCTTTGAGGGGGGTGGGGGGGATGGTTAGAGCAGAGGTCAGTGTGCTAGGGAACAACGGTGCATGGGGCAGCTCACATAGGGCCCTGAAGGCCATGGTGAGGCCTTTAGCTTTTATTCCACATGGGATGGGAAGCCATCTGTATGTCTGAGCAGATCAGTAAGGTGTTCAACTGTTTCTTTAAAAATTATACTTTATTGATTATACTATTACAGTTGTCCCAATTTTCCCCCTTTTCCCCCCTCCACCCAGCACCCCCCAACTCTCTCAGGCAGTCCCCCCACCATTGTTCATGTCCATGGGTCTTGTATAAGTTCTTTGGCTGCTCCATTTCCCGTACTGTAATGTACTTCACATCCCCATGGTTACTCTGTAACTTCCTATGTGTACAGTACTTCTTAATCCCCTCCACTCTTCACATCTTCCCCCACACCCCTCCCATCTGGCAGCCGTCAGGTGTTCCATCTTAATGAGCATAGAAAACGTCTCATTCTAAGGTCTGCCCCAAAGTGCATTAGCTTAGCACAACCACTGGCACATTTTCAGAATCTCCTATGTGTTAAAAAATTGAATGTGTATGGTGTCTTCTACTATAATTTTTGAAAGAGAAACATAGTTCATAAAAAGAAAATTAGAACCAACATTTATAGAATCCCTGAGGCTTATCTGTACTTTTGCCAAACACTTAAAATGACTCTGAAAGGATCTTCCTGACACAGTAGCCTCTAGGGTGGGGCTTTGTCACTTCTGGCTGGGGAGTCAAAGATATTTCAACATTTCTGTATAACATGGGAAATGCTTTTAAATAAAACTCTTTCTTAACGATGCCAGACTTCTGTGAGAATCTGATCAGTGTGATGGACTTTCTCCCCCGAAACAGCTCTGTGTAGGATGAAGAAAGGGGGAATTCTCATGCCTTCTGCTTTCACCTCCTGGTCGCCCCTGTGGGAGAGAGGATCCACCCCTCATCGCCACCTTCACCACTGCCAGGGACAGACCCCCAGCCCTCCTGGAGAGGAGTGGAAGCCTCCCCACTTGGGGGTCTTAAGAGCTGGTCTGTGCGGGGCTTGTCCAATCACCACCCAGAGCCCCGTCTCCCTGAGGAGGGTTGAAATGGACTCAGTGGGCTGATGCCCGCTCCCTGGGGACATAAAGGGGCTTTGAGAAGATGTCCTTTCCATCCCTCAGGGCAGGATCCTTAAGTCATTTTTTTCTCAATCAAGAGACCTTTGAACAGACTTCAGATGAGAAGTTACCAGCCCTCCTCCCTAGAAAAACTCATGGACAGCCCATATTTATCGTTACAGGAGGGGACTAAACAGAATAGGTTAGAGGGTAGAGAACAATTTGGTGTTTTAGGGAGTTTTCTCCTCAATCACCCTTGATGTGGAAATTGAGAGGCTGAGGCCTAGAACAATAGGTAAGTGTTTTACCAAAGGAACACAGGGGACAAAGGTAGGGCCAGTGCTTCCCATTGTTCTGCATAATATTGATCTAGGTGCAAAGCACAGGTTCTTGTATCAGACTGCCAAGGTTCAAATCCTGCCTCCACTCCTAACTTGCCCTGGGACCGGTGCTGCTGCACTAACCTCCAAGATTATGTTGACAGCTACAGGACGGCACTGACAGGACTGTGTTAAGAATAGAACCTGGCCCATAACAATTGCTAAACAAATTTTATTGAAATTTTGCAACAAGGAAAGGTAGGCACGGAGAAGTTATTTTGACAAGAACATAGGAAAGGCATGATCAGAACTGCGGCCTGTCCATCTCCAAAGTCAGTGAAGGCTGTTCACCCCCACAGGAGTGTTGTTCAAACAGCAAGGCATGACCCATTTGTGGTTCAGAAAATCAGTTCCACAGGGTCTCCTATGGCACCGAAAACAAAATTAAGTATTAGAGTGCATCACACATAAAGGTAAGCAGTATTTAGTGACTTCTGTTTCATTATAAGTGTACACATATGTGTCCCAGGCCTTCAAATAGTTTGGAAGCGACTATCTTGAACTACTAGGACCCCAAGGAGTTTATACACAAGCACACTGAAGGGTTCAGTGAGATAAACCACCTGTGCCCTAGGAGGGGTAGGGATCTGAGTTGTCCAGGGAGACTTCGAAGTAGGGGAATAGGCTGTGAGCTGCTCAGCATGCAGAGGAAGAAGAGGGTAGGTCACAGAGTCTAGATTGGAGCAGAAGGGCTAATTCTTGAAATAAAAATTCCCCAAGACCCCACTCGGTGCCAAGCCCTTTGCTAAGTACACAGTGATGACTACGACTGCCTTGGTCTTTTCCCTCTTGTGGCTCTCTGTGCTGTGGAGAGAGATCTGTCAAAGACTCTCAAGTAAGTGGTCAGGGCTGTATTGATGGAGACATTGTTCAGAGTTATCAACACTGTGAAGGGGCGAGACCATGAATTAGGAATACACAGCAGAGAGTTCCAAGCTGGAAACCCATAGCTAAGGGATGGCTCCAGCGTTAGGCTTACCTAAGGCCCATCCCTGAGCAGGACTTGCCCCAAACACTCTCGTAGACTTAGGTGAACTCAGGATAACCAATGCATACTTGCCAAGCTGTGCGGCACACTGAAACCCAAACTCATAAGCTAACATGCTCCACCCAACCAGTGCGAGAGAAGGGATTGGGAACCAGATGTCTCAGCTGTCTAGTACACTAGCATAAATGGGCCAGAATCTATACAAAACTCTTTTCTTGAGGGGTGATTTTAAGGCCTTTGTCGGCCCAAGTTAGCCCATAAAAAAAGTTACATCCCATATTTAATTGCAAATATGATGAGCAGATAAGAATATTTTTGAGTCATAAATGTCTAATTGATATAAATTGTTCTGTTTACATAAAATAGTCTAATAGCCCATCTACGCAGGTATGATCATTTCCATTTGGCAGATGTGGATACTGAAGCACACCAAAAAAAACAGTGGAGCCTTCTACCCATCACTAGCAGGAAAATGCAAAGCTGGGTTTCAAAGACTGAGCTCAACTGTGAGGGATATACTGAAAAGGAAACCTCTCCTAACTCCAGGTCCAGGGCCCTTTAAGAGCCTCGGAACCGGGAGGAAAAGCGAGAGCGTAAAAACAAGATCAAAGCGTATGCAAATAAGGAACAGGGGCTGTCGGGAAACATCACCCCTGCCAGCCTCTAGCGAAAGCGGGCGTCGGTCAGAGTTCTACTGCGCCTGCTCACTCCTATCAGCTCTTTTCTTTCGGCGCCTGCGCGAGGCCCAACACTAACCCACGCCGGCCCAAACTTGCCTATTGTACGGAGGCGTTCTGCTTTAAGTCCACCGCCTCCTTTCGTTGCGCTTGCGCTCTATTGCTCTCCGAGTCTAGCTCCCGCTTTACGTCAGTTCCTGTTGTTGCGGGAGAAGGCGGTATTTCCGCCCAGTGGGTGGGACGGGGCGGTAAGCGGGGGCCGGGGGAGGGGGCGGGGGGGCCGCGCCGCGCGAGCCGTTGGGCCTGGCTCGGAGAAGGCGTTGCCGCTGCCGCCGCCGCCGCCGCCACTGCCGCCAGGAAACACAGGAGTAGGATCAAGCGCAGCGTGGTGATGGGCGGGAGCAGAGCCCCGCCGGAGAGGCTGGGCGGCTGCCGGTGACAGGTGAGCGCGCCAGTGCGTGTCCCCGAACGCCCTCCCGCCCCCGCGGTTGTCGCGTCGGGACCCCCCGCGGTGCCGCGCTGGGTCGTACCACCAGTGCCTGCCGGGCGGGGACCGCGGCCCTCGAGCCCCCCCTTCCGGGAAGGAGTAGGGGTGATTGCGCGGGGGCGGGGGTTCTAGCCCTGAGGGGCCGGGGGCGGGGGCGGCGGGTCGCACCACTGAAGCAGTCCGGGGCGGCGGGGGGGGGCTACCAAAATGCGAGGCTCGAACCACTGAAGAGCTGGGGGCACGGACCCTAGCATGTGCGGGCTTGGGGCTGAACTCGTGAGCTGTGAAGTGAGAGCGTGCCTGGTGGGCGAGCGCTAAGTCACTGAGGGGGCGCGCCTTACCAAATGTAGGAGGCTGTACCTATTCCGGGGGTGTGGGAGCAGTTCCTATACCGCTTTGAGAGATGTGGAGGTTTTGGGGGAGGGATCTGTACACCAAGTGTGGTCCGGGTAGCGCCGTCTGGGTTATACCACTGAGGCGTTGGGGGGGGGGGAGCCATCCCCAGACGTTGAGAGCGCTACATCAAAGTAGTAGGGCTGTGATGTTTATAATCTTTGAGGGACGAGGCAGGCAGAAGACGTCGTTCACGGGAGTGTTTTGGGAGGGCTCTAATGCTAGTGATCAGGAGGGGTTTCTGTCTCCTGTGTTTGGTGGGTGGAGCTTGGGGTTTACACTGAGTTAGAGGGAGGATCGTCCTTTATTGAACTTAATAACTTTGGGGGAGGGGACTCTATGGACCCTGGACTCCTGTCTACCGCACAATTTCCTATTATTACACTCTGTTTTAAGGTGTGTGGGACAGACACCTCTGTGGCAGGTTCTTTCCATAGGGTGTGGGGAAATGTCTTAAAAGCCGCTGTTTGAAGTTTTCTGAGCTTTTGACTCCATTTAGGGGGAAGAGGTAGTAAGCTTAGATTTAGGGAGCTGTGCTCACGGACCTGCTTAAGACTTTGGAGGACGGAGTGTTGGGTGGGACGCCTCTCTCAGGGCAAAGTGGCTCGGGACACCTTGATCCTTAGGATTTGAGGGTCCCCCTTCCTCTGATTTGGAGGTGGATTGGGCTCAGCACGGGTCCTGTACTGGAATAATTAGGTCCTCCATGGACTGCCATTCAACTGGCTCCTTTTTCTCGTCTCAGACAAGCATGGGGAGTCCAGTCAGGGCCTGACCTTGGTTGAGGGTAGGTGTGAAGGAGCCAGGCACCATGCTCTGCAGGCCCCTCCGTCCTCCTTGAGGCTCACTGTGTCTCCCTGGTGAGCAGTCCAGGCGCCCGTCATGTTTGCATTCCCCACCAGGGAATAACAGTTGGCTTCACCATTAGGTGGCAGTGGGTGGCAGTGAGGCTAAGCACTGTTTTCCCACCTGTTCCTCTTTGCATAGGCCAAGGGGACCTAGCCCAGCGTGATCCAGGGAGGGAGACTGCCCTTCTGAAGGTCCTGGGACAGCCAAATTCTTCACAGATCTGTTTCTCACTCTGTCTGCTGGGTGGGTGCTTCGAGCAGCCCGCTCCAGATAGGAGGCCACTGGCCCTGCTCTCTAGGCCAGCTTGTGACCTTGGCTTGCCTGGTAACCTTTGCCCCCGTGTCTGGAGTTCCTAAAGGGCAGGGTGAAGTCTAACATGGGCTGATGATGTGGTCAAAAGGGGAGGGTGGTCACGTCTGGTCCATAACATCAGCCTCCAAGCTGACTGGCTTCCATGGGTTATGGTGCTTAAAATGGTCCCTGAGTCTCTTCAAGGCTATGGTGCCTCTGTAGAACTTTTCTCTGCTAGGGGTTTGTTCCTCTGGTTTCCTCCTCCGAGCTTTTGAGGGCTTGCCAGATGGGGTTAAAAGCAGCAATTAAAAGAATAACCACAAGGTTGATGGTTGACATTTATTGAATGCATTCTGTGTGCCTCACACTGTTCAGAATGCCTCCCATGGACCAACTTGCTGGATACTCACATCTTAGAACTGTAGGTACTGTTGCTATGCTGTTTTAAAAGGGGAAACTGAGGCACAAAGAGGCAAGTCATTCCACAGCTAGTGAATAGCCAGTGTTTATTAAACATTCACCATATGTCAGGGATGTGACAAGCCTTTTACACACATGATCTCATTTAAATCTCAAAATATCCCTATGGTTTGGGTATTGGTTGTGCCCATTTTATAGACCCCTAGGAGGTAAGGAGAAGTGTGATACCCATTTTACAGATGAGGAAACTGGGGAACTGAGACACTTGCTGTGAAGTGAAATGATTTGCCCCAGGTCTCACAGCCAGAAGTGGTAGAGCTGGGATGTGAACCACTGGCCCCATTTGGCCTCCGAGTGAACCTCTTGTCAACAAGTAACTGGAACAGTGGTTTATTTGCACCCAGAGGTAGATATGGTGTTTCTATCATTTTGCAGAGTCAGAAATTGAGGTTCAGAGGCGGTCTTGCCCTGCCTAGGTCTGTCAGACCTAGGGGGCCAAGCTGGAATTTGAAGGTGCATCTGCTTATCCCTGGTGTCAGGTACTCCTAGTTCACTGGTTGCTAAGCTGGAGTGGATCTCTGTCACTTCAAAGCCCCTGCCTTGGACCCTGCCAGCTGTACCCATGGTCATTTCTTTCCCATTGTCCACAGAACCTGGGGCAGCTGTGAGCACCTCTGCTGGCAGCTGGTCCAGCAGTCCTGACTCGCTGGTGGGACTAGGTCTGTCTTCAGAGTTGAGCCAGAGCATCTTTTAATCCAGGGCATAGTGTATGCTGGGGGGTGGGAGAAGACAGTAAAAGCAATATTCAGGGGTGACATGCTATCAGGGCACCCCTGTTAGAGGTCTCTACGCAAGGATGGCGTAGTGGGCAGGTGTGCATGTTCTGGCGCTTTCACATTCTTGCTGTGTGACCGTGGGCCACAGGGTTCATTTCTGTGCAGTGGGCTCAGAATGGCACCCATCTCAGGCTGTTGCAAGGGTTAAATGAGCTAATTCATGAGAAGCTCCTCAAAGAGCACCTGGCACTGTGTAAAGGCTCAGTCAGCAGTACTGAGGGCATCAGCACCCCACCCTCAGCCTTCTCTGGCATCCCGCTATCCAGCCTCCCAGCTTTGCCCCACCAGGATTCAGGAATCTGGTGTCCTGGTCTCTGACCTGTATAAAGAGCTTCACTGTGTGATTCAGAGCACTGGGTTCAAATCCAGCCCTTTCACTCACTGGTCTGTGTGACTTTCAGCAGGTTCTTAACCCTTCTGAGCCCTTCTCATCATCCGTGTCTTGGGCTGCTGCTGATTCTCCCCTGATAGGTTGTGAAGGTTACATGGGTTAGTTTGTGGAAAGCATTTATAACTGGGAAGTTCTAACAGTAAGCCTACAGTAAACATCCTGTTCTCACAGTATTTAACAAGAGTGCCTGACACATGGTGAGCCCTGGGATAGCTTAGCAATTGTAATTCTTATTTCTGCTAGGATTTTGAAGGTGCTTTTCAAGTTACAGAGCCTTGTCAGATAACACCAGGAGGAGGACATGGCCAAAATTAGCATCTCTGGTTTCTAGATGAGGGTTGGGACTGGGAGGGACATATAATCAAATAAAAGCTGGAAAATGCAGTGCCCAGGTCCCATCTTTCTTCCACACAGTTGCTGCCTAGAGCCCTTTTGAGGTCTGAATTCCAGTTCCTTTGTAGATGTCAGTCTCTGCTAAACTGTCTTCTTCCTTGTATGTGTTTTTATTGAATCTCCACCACAGCCCCCAGCAGTGGTGGGAATGGCCCTTTTGAAGGCTGCAAGGTGGAAGGCTAGGCAGGGAGAGTTGGAGAAGTGTGCTTGGATTTGGGCCAGGCTTTGTAGAGCCCAGTGGGCCTGGTGGAGAAGTGTGGATTTGATCCTGAAGGCACTGTAGAGCTAAAGCAAAGTTTTCATTCATTCGCCACTTATTGAGCACCTGCTGCATGGCTGGCGTTGCTCTAGTTCTTTGGGATACAGGGGTGCACTTGACAAAGGCCCTACCCCTTTGGAGCCAAGAGAGACAAACCTGAAACCTGGTGAGTAAATAAGGGGCAGGTTAAAGGGAGGGACTAGGCAGTGAATTAAAATCGGATGTGACTGGTGCTTCTTTAGGTGAGCTGTCAGGAAGGCCTCTGAGATGGACAAGGAGACATGAGAGGGAATAGCCTTGGGGTGTGGAGGAGAACCACAGTACAGAAGTCCTAGTGAGGCTGAGTTTGGTGAGGTGCAGGGCCAGGGTGAGTGAAGAACGTAGGAGGGGTTGGGTTGCTCAGAGCCTTGCAGCCCCCTCTGAGGAGCAACTTGGTCAGATTTAGACTTTCGGCAGATGCCTTTTGCCATAAGAGAGGTTCTCAGGCTTCTGCTTGGGGTGGGGGTAGGTTTAGAGCCAGTCAGGGAGTTTCACATGCCTCCCACTTCCCCCTTGAGTAGAATCACTGCCTTAGAAATGCTGCAGGCCCAATAGTTGCCTCCCTCATCTGTGGTTTTCACACCGTGTTCCCCAGGGCCCGTGGCTGTTCCCTTTAGGGACGGATGGGGTGGGGAGCTCAATGGCTGCTTTGCTGCCCACCCCTCCCCAACCCAAATAGTTGGGCTAATATCAAGTAACGGTGCCGAACAACAGGAATACCTGATAAAAGCCACACTTGCTGATTCTGCCTTCCATTCCACTTGTGCCCGAGGGGTGGCACCATCCCTGGCACTGCTCTAGAACTTGGAAGACCAGGCCCTGTGGGCCTACCTTCTACTGGAGACAGGAGCCCAGCAAACAAGGACATCAAGTCACTGTCAATGTTATGAAAGCAACGAGAACGGGGGTCAGGGGAAAGAGAGTATGAGATGTTAGTGTGTTTTATTTATTTTTTCATTTTTGTTATTTTTCTTTGGTATTAGTATGTTTTAGCTGGGCTGATGGGGGGCTTCTTGGAGGAGGTGACACATAGGTTGGGACTGGTGTGTGGTGAAGCAGCCATGGGAGAACTTGAATGAAGACCCCCTCAGACTGAAGTGGAATCTGCTATGAGTCTTGCCTCACAGAGGTGAGAACTGAGGCCTGGAGAGTCTTGGTAACCTGTGCTGGGTCCCCCAGCCCGGCAGTGTTGGAGGCAAGCTCTCAGTTTGGGCAGCATGGCTCCAGAGTCCCTTAGCCCAGGAAGGCACTCAGTAACCTTGGGCTTCTAGTTCCACAACTGAGCCTCAAACTTAGCTAAGCTTTAGAACGGTGAGCACGAACCTGGCTGTTGATTTTCCCAGGCTCATTCTGGAATGCCTTCCTGGAAGGAGTGGAGCCCCTCAGAGCACAGTCTTGGGGTCTTCAGAATTCCCTTGGATTAGGAGGATGGAAAAGAGTGTCCTTTGCACTTGATCTCCAAGCCTCTGGGGGACCCAGGGACACCCCTCCCTGGGCCTCTCTTTGACTTCCCAAGTGGAAGGCTCTCAACCACCAGGCCTTGAGGCTGCATGCTGGGGTGGTTCCGTGGCAGGCTCTTCTGGACAACCAGCCAAGCAGTGAGAGGCCCAGCTCGGGGAGACAGCCCTGGGAGCAGGACCAGAAGGGAGGGAGCGAGGGAGTGGGCGTGGGAGGGGCGGCAGGATGGGATCTCAGCCTGGCCCCCTTGGGGGCAGGACCCACTGCCAACTCCGCACCCACAGCAAGACCCGCTGTGCTGGGTTTGTGGAGCAGGGGACAGCAAGGAGGGCCTGGCTGAGGGGATACTACATGTCAGAAGTCTCTGCAGGAATTTCCTTGAGCCCAGCTGTCCTGCCTAGGAAGCTCGTCCACAGATGTTTCGAAGGGTGAGATCAGAAATCCAAGCTTGTCTTGGTTTGCCACATTCTGGGCCCTTCCCCACGGACTGGGGTGGCTGCTAATCCCTTGCCCCCCTCCCCAACCCCTGCCAGCTTGGTTTCAGGTCGTCTTCATCTGGTGGGTTATTTCAAAGTGGCCCGAGCTGGGGGCAGCCAGCCTGGTTGTAAACCCTGCTCCTGGCTCTCCCCTTGGTTGCTGGGGAACCCTGGGGGCCTTATTTCATCTCTCTGAGATGTATTTTTGCACAACCGAAATGGGACCATCCCTGCTGAGGCTGTAGGGAGGAATCAGGGAGCTAACATGTTAAAAAGTGCTTGTCCTGGGCTGCCTGGGAAGGTGCTTGATGGGTCCAAGCTGCCGCTTCTGCTGTGGAGACTGTCAGGCTGGGCACCTGAGAGCGTAGAAGGGGCTCTGGACGTGGCCAGCCTGGGCTTGCTGGTTGGCAGAGTAGGTTTGTGTTTAAAGCCTTGGGAGGGAATGGCAGGCCAGCTAGCTGAGGTTTCCTGCTGGGGAGGGCTCCGGACAGAAAAATTAATCACACTCGTCACTAAGCTCCTGCTCGGCCAGACGTGGCTCCGAGCACTTGGTTCCCGGTTGCTCAGACTCACGGTGGCGTGTTAGGTGTGTAGCAGTCACCTCCATTTTGTAGACGGAACCCAGGCACAGAAAGCTAGGTAGGATGGCTGCGTTGTTACAGAGAGCCAGCAGAGTGACCCCTCTGGGGTTTTCTGTGGTGCTCTCTCTCACCAGTCCTCACTGCAGGCGGGGAGCTCGGCACAGCTGTTCCCATTACACTGGTGAGGACACAAAGGCTCAGGGAAGTGATTGGATTCGTCAAAAGTGTTGATAGGTGAGGGACGTGAAATTGGAACCCGGCCCTATCTGGTGTCGAGTCTGCCTTTGTGAGACTGGCTCTTCGGCTTCTGACCGGTGTCATGGCCACTGTTTCTTGAGGTCATTACTGGTGTTTTAATGATGTTTTTGCTTTCTCTTCTCTTAGAACTGGCACCAAGGAGGCCTCAGTTGTCCTAGAAATGACTGAATTAGCTCCATTTGATGCTTGCTTGGATGGGATGGGGCTGCCTCTCTCCAGCCCATGATGCCCGTGGAGCCTTGGCTTTGGCCCCTTCCTTTCTCAGAGCTGGGGTGGCGGGGGAGCGGAAGACACTCCCTATACCCTGGCTTGGGGTCTGATTCCTGAATGGTCTCTGGTGTCAGCCCTTGGCTGTTTTTGGTCATTTGTATATTCCATCCTCTCACCAAATAATTTATTGAGTACCTGTTACTTGTCATGTATAGTTTTGGACGCCAGGGAGCGAGTGGCATGCAGTCTGTGGAGGAGGTAGAGAAGTGGCATTTGCCCTGTGAGGGCTCCATGTGGCCAAGGAAAGGAACAGAGATCTAGCTGGTCTTGGCTGGAGCGGGGCTGGGAGAAAGCCCTGAGGTGAGGCATCAGGGCTTGAAGGTGAAAGCCCAAAGGAATGAATGGGTCAGGCAGGTGGCCAGCGGGCAGCACAGGAGAGGCCCTGAGGCACCTTCGTACTGTGGAAGCACTGCGAGCCAGGCTGGAGCGGGGCAGAGAGGAGGGTGGCAGGGCATGGGTCCAACAGGCAGGTCTGGGGTCCCTTAGGGCCACATTTCTCAAAATAGTGTCCAGAGACCTGGGGGGTGGCAGTGGCAGGTGCTGAGCACGTGATTTGGGGTAGTGTCTGCAAGTTGTCTACTTTATTTAGCTATGCTTTCATTTAGGTGATATTTTCCAAAAGTTAATATAGGCATGTCATGAATCATCTGGATGATTTCTTTCAGCCAGCTAGTGACACTGTTCACATAGCTGCCACTTCCACAGCTCTGACTGAAGCTCAGGCAGGTCCTTGCCTTCGGAGTCCGCCTTTGTGTGATTGCTACCCGTCTCCCAGAATGCTGGCCTTCTCCCTGGCTGCATGTGGAGCACGTCTCTGGTTGGGCCCCCATGGTGACTCTGGGTTGTTAAGAAATAACAGAAGCATATGCTCAGTTAGGTCGCTGTTAAGATCCCGTTTCATAGATGTGGGTGCTACTGTTCAGAGAAGAGATTCATGCAGACTAGAATCGGCCAGGGCTCCAGGTGCGGGTTTGGGCATCCGAGCCCTGTTCCAGCTCTCTGGGCTGAGTGGGTCAGGGCTCAAGGGCGACGCGTTGGGTGGGAGCTTCTCCTTGGCCCCTCGGGCCTGTGAGCGTCACAGTGCTGGCCTTGCTGCCCACCCTCCTGCCTTCAGGCTCCTGCTGCTTTATTAGCAGAGGTTCTGTAGAGCTGCACCGCCAATCAGCTGTCCACTAGCCATGTGCGCCTTTTAAATTTTAAATAATTAAAATTAAATGAAAGTAAAAATTCAGTTCTTTAGCTGCACTAGCCATCGTACCCACATCTTCAGCATTATAGAAAGTTCTGTTGGCTAAGAAAGCCACCTCTTGCACTCATTCACCCATGATCTTAGGCATGTGATTTGTTCTCTCTGGGTCTCAGTTTTCCCTTTTGGAGAATGGGGATGTTAGCAGCATCTACCTCTCAGAGTTGCTGTGAAGGTCGATATTAATCCAGGCCAGGCATATTGTGAGCACTCAGGAAATGCTGGCCATGGGCAGGACCCTGCCTGTTTGCTCCCAGGTGTCTTAGCGATGAGGTGGGACTGGGGCCACCAGACCCTGCCTCAGATCTCCTGGCTGGGCACCAGCAAGTGATGATGTGGAGCAATGGCTTTGAGGGAGGAACCCCTCAGCCAGGCTGGGTGGGCCCTGTGTGTGTGTGTGTGTGTGTGTGTGTGTGTGTGTGTGTGTGTGTTAGTTCGTCGGGGACAGCCTCAGTGTGCAGGGTGTCAGGTACTGTAAGGGCAGGCTGAGTCGGGGGTGGGAGGGCTTGGCCTCTTGGGAGTGAGCGCAGAGGGAGGTAGAAGAGCCTTGGCTAGGACAGCGTGATCCAGTTTTCTAGGCTGTGTTCTAGCCGCCTGGCCTTGGGTACTCACTGAATCCTTCCAGGCCTCAGTTTCCCCTCCCCTAGAATGTAGGTCCTCATGATCCCCAAGTGAGCCAGGTGTTAGGAGTGTCAGGCCAGTGCTTTTTCTGGGGACAGTTCCTGAGAATAAGGATGTGACACAGCCCCTTCCTCACTGGGGCCGGGGGATTCCATGTGCTCCTCCTCCTCAAGCCAGCAGTTCCCCATCTCTCGATGGGGAACAGCCACAGCCCTTACAGTGGCTGGAAGTCCCTGCCCAGGCCAGGCCCCCAGCTTCCTCTGCAGCCACAGGTGCCTTGCTCTCCTCCACCACCTCCTGACAGTGTCTCACGCAGGCCACACCTTGGTGCTACTCTTCCTGGGCCTGGTGCACCCTTCGCCAGGTCTCCATGTGGCTTTCTAGTCTCTTTCAGGTTTCTGCTCATATTTTACCACCTCACTAACTCTCCTCCAATAACCCTGTACAACAACATTGGAAACCCTTGCCCCCTCCCCAGCACCTAGTCCTCCATATGCTGCTTCTGTCCACAGCATTTGCCAGCTTCTGATAGTCAGTATAACTTGCCTGTTTATTTCACTGACTTATTTTAGTGCCTGTCCACTCTCCATTCCCTTCCCCCATCCCCAGACCTGTAAACTCCCCAGGGCTGAGAGCTCTATTTTGGTCACTGCTGCCTCCCTGGTGACCAGAGCAGTATGGACACAGTGTAGGTGCCATTTTTGTGGAATGGATGAATGAATGCAGAATTTTTTGTTCCACTTTCACTTGGCGGAACTCTGAGCTCAAAGCTGTGGGGCTGGGGACACAAGGGGACAAGGACAGACCCCATCCTTGCTTTGTGGAGTTCTTGGTCCACTGGGGGGTGGTGTACCCTTACCCAGGTAATTGTACACATGACTGAGACAGTAGAGGTAAGAGCTGCGAGGGGACGGGAAGGCTGAGGTCTGAGTGCCTGTGAATCGTAGGGCAGGGGCTATTGAGATGCTCCCCTGAGGAAACAGGGATTTAGCAGGTAAAGGTTTGTGAGCAGTGTGCCAGTTGGGGGACTAGCACATGCAAAGGCCCTGGGGTGATGGGGAGAGAGCAAGAAATGTTCACGGGACTAAGAGAAGGGGAAAGTATGTGTGGGGCAGCATACTGACCTGTGAGTCTGGCGAACAGGCAGGGGCTATCTCAGGTGGGTCCTGGTAGCCTCCATAAGGGCCTCGGATGTGACCCCTGTGCAGGGGAGGGACAGGGTCAGAGCTGTGTTTGGAGGGTCCCTCTGGCCACATCACGGTGATCTCAGCGTGTTTGGAGCCCATGGCCCAGCAGACTCAAATATTTGACATGATTTCTGTGGGTGCTGTAAGGCCTGGGGTGGCAGGGAGAAGAAATCTGCTCCGATGCTTATTCTTGTCCCAGTATCTTTTGCAGCCCGCCCACGTCTTGAGCCTGCCTCCTGTCCTACCTGCTCCAAGTAGACAGATGGGGCAGCTGGGGGGAGTGTGTGGTGTTTAACAGGGAAAAAATATATTTAATGCCACTTCTTACCAAGGAACTGGAATAGGTAAAAAAATTCACACATTACAGAAGTGTGTATGTGGGAAGTGAGGGCCCCCATGTCTCCACCAACTGGAGGAGACAGTGGCTCCTGACAGGTGTTCAGCCCTTGCTGTGTCAGGCTCTGTCTGAAGGACTTAATGAGGATTAACTCACTCCGCGGTGGGGATTAACTACGCAGCCTCCGTGGTGTGTATTGTTATCGTTTCCAACATGCGGATGAGGAAACTTAGGCGAAGAAATGGGAAGCAATTTGCCCAAAGTCACACAGCCCGACCTCACAACTGAGGTTGGAACAGATCTGGTTCCTGTGGCCACCTCGACTCCTGCACCCTTACTCTGCCTCTGTCGGCTGTGACACAGTTCCTTCTCTGTCTGTGACGGCTGGACGCAGACCTCTTTTTGCATCCCCAGTCTGTGACACTGTTCCCTGTAAGGTCCACTCTTGATCGTACAACTGCTTTTCTGAAAAGGATGCTTTAGCTGAAAGCATCCCTTTACACATGGATGGTGAGATATCTGTCAATCTCAGTAATGTCAACGTGTGAAAAATAAGCATATGAGAGTTGAGGCGACATGGTGTGTCTCCGCTTGTTCCGAAAAGGGATCGGTAGGACATCCTGTTGTTCAGGAGCACACTGCATGCCGACCATCAGCGTTGGCCCGTCGGGTATTTCTCGTGCACAGTATGGCTGTGTTGTGTTCTGTCAGCCAGATGGGTCCTCATTGAGGGCTGGGTGCTGTACTGAGCCCATCCGTGGATGAGCCTTTGGTAGAGGGGCTGCTCTCAGCCCCACTGCACAGAGGAGGAAACGCAGGCTTGGGGAGGCTATCAAGTCGGGGAGCAGGGTCTTGAATCTGAGTCTGCCTAAGGCTGTGTGTATTGTGGCGGGGAAGCCAGGCTGCCTGGGGTCCCCTCTCAACTCCGTGCTTTCTGATTTGGTGATGGGGGCAAATCTTTTCACATCTGTGATTCAGTGTCTTTATTAAAATAGAGTCAGTCGTGTAAGCGCGTGCTGCAGAGTGTTCCTGTGAGGGTTGAATTTGCATGTACAAGGCACTTAGGTGTGCTGGGCTTGTAAGTGCAATGTAGACATTCCCTCTTTTTAGCATTGACATCATATTAACAGTTACTTCAATACCAGAAGCTGTTGTGGACTTGAGGTTGCTTCCTGTGTCTCATGAGTCCAGCAAGAACACACCCTCAGAACAGCAGTTCTCAAAGGGGGCGGTTTGCCCCAGGGGACATTCAGTAGTGTCTGAAGACACTTTCGATGGTTCCACCTTGGGGGAGGATGTGCCTCAGCACGTGGAGACCAGGGGTGCTGCTGAGCGTCCTGCTGTGCACAGAACAGGCCCCACAGCCAGAATGGCCTAGCCCCAAACAGTGCTAGTGCTGAGGCCAAGAAACCCCTCTCTGTGCTGCCATAAGCATTTTCTGTAGAAGTTCCTCCAAGGGCAAGTGTTTTCCACATTATCCGTTTTGCTAACATGCTCTCATGAAGCTGGGGAGCAGTTCACAGAGCTGCGGTGGTGAGTGAGGGAATCATTCTCCTCCCCCACCATGTGCCTTTCCTCCCAGATTCCCACAAGCAGATGCTGATCATTGAACTTATTTCCTGAGCGAGTCCTCCTCTGGGAGCTGTAGGTGAGGCACAGATTAGAGGGCAGATGACAGAGGTTCCCAGAGGGGGTCTCAGTGCCAGGAAGGAGCCCTCACCCCACTCTTTCAAGTGCTTGGAGATGCAGAGCCTCAGCCTCCGCTCCTGCCTCCCTCAATCCCATCTGTCCTGTCTGGCAAAGAAACCAGGTCAGGGAGAGGGGGCGAGAGAAAGAGGACCTGACAAATGGCAAGGAAAGGAACTTCACTTATTTGGAGCCTGTTCTGGTATACATTCATTCCACAAATATGTATTAAGTGCCCCATGTGTACCCAGCACTGTGCACCAGGACATGCTGAGGAGAGGCTGACAGTGAACTGCTGAACAGGTAAATCCATACAATCCTGTGAGTGACAGGCGCTTATGGAGAAAAAGCATAAGGGGAGGAAAGATGGGTGCACTTTTGCCTAGGGAATTTAGGAAGGCTTCTCAAAGCAACAGGAGCAGAGGCTGAAGATAGCAGGTGGGGCCATGTGGGTAACTGGAGAAGAGCCTCCTAACGGAGGAGCAGTGTGTGCAAGGGCCCTGAGGTAGGGATGTGCTGGTGTGTCGCAGGAGCCACAGGGGCAGGAATGTGTTTGGAGAAGTAAAGGGACATCAGTGTAGACCGCATAGAGTTCTGGGCTCCTTCTAAGGACTTTGGCTTTTACTCTGGATTAGATGGGACTCCAGAGGGTTTGAATTGAGGAGGGGTGGGTTCTGACTCAGGTAGTCACAGGGCCCTAGACTGTAGAGGGGCAAGGACAGAAGCACTAGAGCTCACAAATACCCTCAGTGGCAGGAACCACCCAACTAATTTTGCAGATGAGGAAACAGGTTTGGAAGGACCCTTCCCAAGACTAATAAGCTAGGATGAGGCCCTCATCCAGGGCCTCTCTCTGCTTGGCCTTATGTCGTGTTGTAAATCGCCTTTTGTGGATCTGACTGCCAGCTCTGAGATGTAGCTTCTGAAGGAGCTACATTTTGAAAACCATTGAGAAATAAGACAGATGGAAATAAAAATGTCTTTAAAAACTTCAATAATAATTTATTATAGAGTGTTTGAAACAACAATAAAGTCAGTGATACCGATGTACTCAGTGACTATTTTAAAAAATAAAACCTTGCCCTGGCCGGTGTGGCTTGGTTGAAGTATCATAGGGGAACTAAAGGGTTGTGGGTTCGATTCCCATTCAGAAGACATATCTAGGTTGAAGGTTTAACCCCTAGTCTTGGTGCATATGGGGAGCAACTATTTGATGTTTTTCACATCTATGTTTCTTTCTTCCTTCCCTCTCTCTAAAAGCAATGGGAAAAAAAAGTCCTCAGGTGAGGATAAAAAAAATAAAATCCACCCTGGCTGGTGTGGCTTAATGGACTGAGTGCTGCCCTATGAACCAAAGGGTTGCCGGTTCCATTCCCAGTCAGGGCACATGCCTGGCTTTCTGGCCAGGTCCCCAGTAGGGGGTGTGTGAAAGGCAACCACACATTGATGTTTCTCTCCCTCTCTTTCTCCCTCCCTTCCACTCTCTCTAAAAATAGATAAACAAAATCTTTTTTTAAAAAAAACTTGCCAGTACGGACAGAGCCCCCTCAGGAACCCCTGTCCAGTCACTACCGACTCCCTCCCTGCTCAGAGCTGATCGTTGAGTGTGGTGAATTGCATTCCCATTCAGCTTGCTTCTGTGCAGTTAAGTGTATCCCCTAAAACTCCAGCCTCCCCCTTTCCGGGCTGCCCTGCTCCTCCTGGAGTGCGAGTCCCTCCTCCAGTGGGACCCTTATACAGATGGGATCACTGCGCTACGTAGAGGATGTCACACAGCCAAAGAGCAGCAGAGCTTGGGGTTGAGATTTCAACCCTCTGGACCCCGGATCCTTCTCCTTACTCATTGGTGGTCCAGCCTTTTTGAGGAGAAATCCAGGCAGGCCAGCCTTGAGGTCAGGGGATCCCTGGAAACCAGGAGACCCAATTTGAGCTCTTCTTTGGACCTCCAAACTCTGTTTTTTGGGTTTTTTTTCCAGAGTTACTTCTTTTGTCATAAAATACAGAAAGATATGTTAAATTTATGTTATAACAAGTAACTATAAAGCAAAGCCTGGTGTAACCACCACAGAACATTGTCTGCTCCCAGAAATATCCGTTTCCGCCCCCCGCCCCCCAAAGTTATTCCCAGATTGAACCACAGCTGACTTTGGGATGTTTGTTGCCTTGATTTCTGCCCAGTTTACAAGCGAGAAAGTTGTCTTCAAACAAATAATGTCATGTGGCCTGTTCAGAACTTGCTATGAATGGGCTCTTGGTGTGTTATTTTGTGTCTGGCTTCTGGCATTCCATGTCACAGTCTCGCACTTCGTCCCTGTTGTATGTGTCAGCAGTTTGGTCCTTTTTATTGTGTAGGATGCTGTACTGAGTTTACTTCACTTAATTTGTCCATTCTTCTGTGGGTGAACACATGGTCTGTTTCCAGTTTGAGGGTTACTGTATGCCACTGTGAACATTCTAGTACATACATGTCCTCCAGTGAGCACACACTCATTTCTGTTGGGGTGGCAGAATTGCTGGGTCAGGGCACAGGTACATAGTGAGCTTTAATTCTTACTGCCGCACGGTCTTCCGTAGTGATTGGGTGTTTGATACTCTTACTAGTTGTGATTCCTCTACATCCTTGTCAATACTTGGCATTGTCAGTTTAAGGAATTTTAGCCATTCTGGTGAGTCGCTTTAATTTGCATGTCCCTGTAACTAATGAGATTGTGTGTCGTCCTTGGTTGTCCTCTCCTGTGAGATGCCCTTCTTTTCACCTTGCTTCCCACATGGCTCACCTCCAGCTGACAGCTGCAACTCCAGCCTAGGCCCTCAGCAGATTCAGGTCTGGACACCCTAGGGAGCAGCAGTGAGTGGGGGAGTGGGAGCGGGGCCATGCAGTGCTCCCGCTGTGGGGTGTGCTGCCTCAGGCATCACCCAGGGCAGGCCCCTGTGCACGGACACCTGACCTCCAGAGGCCAAGTCTCCGTCCTCTTGCCTAGGCGTCCTCTATCGGCAGCTCCCCAGGGAACAGGCCATCCTCTTGGCTGAGGTGCCTGGTATTTCATCACCGCAGGACTGCGTCACAAACACCTCAGCTGAGGCGCCACCCTCAGTGGGAGGACAGGGCAGGATCCAGCCAGGACATAGGGGATCTTTCATTTCCTCCCCCTGCCCTTGCCCAAGCTACTGCTAGCCTCTTAATCACTGAAATGAGAATGTAAAAAGTGACTCTGGTGTGCACAGCAGCGGCCAGCACCTCCACCACTGCTTACCTGGGGGACCCAAGGTAATCGTCTCTCCCTCTCTGTGCCTCTGCCCTGCCCTAGGCGTGGTCCCCCCACCCCCTCCGGTGGGGCGGTGTAGAGCATTTAAGAGAGACTCCATGGGGACGCTGCCACCCTGCTCAAGGCCACCTGACTGGCAGAGGCTCCTGGACTCTGTGACCCTGGCCATGCTTGGTGCCTGCTTTCACTTCTCTCTTTCAGATCATGGCAGCCATGGTTTGGGCATTTCGGGGGGCCAGGCTGCAGGCTGAACCTCTGCACAAAGTGGGTGCTTTAGTGCCTTTGAATCACGGAGATTCCTCGAGGTGAAGTCACTGGGCTGGGAGGGGAGGGAGTGGAGAGCTGAGATTGGGTATCAGACCCTGGGTATCTTTCCTTTCACATCCGCCCTTTCTTTGGACTCCGGGTCCATCCCGGCCCTTTGGGAACTATTCCAAACTGAGCTCCTAACCTGGGGAAGTGCAGTGTCAGCCCCTGTGTTGGGGAGAAATTCCCTAAGTCCTTACCACAGCTGCCAGACCATAAATGTTTTGCCACCCACCTCTCCTGGCTTCTGACTCTGTAGCCATGTGGTGGTTTCCCATGCTTACCAAGCCCCTTCCTGCATCAGAGGTTTTGCACTTGCTGTTCCCCTACCTGAAATTCTTTTCCCTGCACGTCGGGACTCATGCCCTGTTCACAGTACCGCATAGCATGTGGCTAACAGCTCCATTCCCTGCCATCCTTTCCCCTAGCTTTATTTTTCTCAGTGCCTCTTCACCATGTGCCATTGCTGTGTGTTTATTGGTACCGTGCCTGCTGCTCCCACTGGAATGTGAGCTTCATGAAGGCAGGGGCTGTGTCTTAGTGATGCTGTGTCTCTGGCACCCAGGATAGTATCTGGAGCTTAGGGCACACTAAAAAAAAAAAAACAAAAACAAAAAACAAAGCAAAACAAAAAACTGGGGGCATGATTAGACTTTGGGAGTGTTTGTGAGGCTGTGTCTGCTCCTGGCCTGGGGCTCTGCTGGGGAGACTTGGACAATTCATTGTGTACTCAGCAGATACCCGGGTGTGCTGGTCCACTGTGTGAGCATTTGTAGGTATGGGGAGAATTGTTTGAGGAGTGCACCAAGAGCACCCAGTGAGGCCTCTGAGGTCAGGAAAGCTCTCTGGAGGAGAAATTGGTTCAGCTGAGACCTCAAGAAGGAGGAAGAACTCACAAAAGTAAGGGCCTACGTGATAGAAGCGGGCAGGGTGAGGGTGGGGGAAAGAGAAATGGGGGGAGTAGTACCAGGTATAATCATTGTCATAGTCGTTAGCCTTTACTGAGGGCTTTCCAGGTGCTCCTTGGCTCGCAGGGAGGGACAGGGCTAGATTTAGATGGAGTGTAGGGGTTGAGTGCAGAGGCTGGGGACCCAGGGAGAAGGCTGTGGTGGTAGGGGAATGGAGGGGAGGGGAGAGGAGGTGGGGTTAGGTGGGAAAGAGAGTCAGGAAGCTGGGTGGATGAGCAGTGGGAACCACTCTGGTCAGCAGGGGTGGGAGGCAGTGGAGTACAGGCCAGCAGAGGCCAAGTCCTGAGGGGCCTTGAATCCCAAGCCTTGGAGCTTGCTTCTTTGCCAAGGCCAGTGGGAAGCCATGGAAGGGTTTTGAATAGGGGAAGAACAGGGTTAGGTTCGAGGGTCCCCATAGCTGCTGAATGGGGGACAGATTGGAGGGGAGGAGTCCAGGAAGGAGGTGGGGCAGGACTCTCCCGGGAGAAGCCAGCCCTGGACCTGAGCCAGGCTTGGGGAGGGCCGGATCTCCGGAGAGACTGGGCACATTAGCAGTTGCAGCACAGACTGGTGGGATATTCAGGATTGAGTGTCTGGCAGTCCCGGCTATTGGGCTTATGGTGTGAGTCCTTTGGGGTGCCTGTCATGCCTGCTGGGGAGGGGAACCCCGTTGCTGCTTCTGGCCCTGCCTTTGCAGCTTGGAGTTCAGAATGTGATTTCTTATCCGCTGTTTACTTCTCTGTCACTGTTCATCTTGTCTTTCCCCCGCTTCCTCCCACTTACCTCCTTCCCTGTGCCTGGCCAGCAGCCTGCCACAGTCACATGCCAGGCAGTAGTGTGTCCAGCCCACCAGCTCCCCTGGGGCACGAGAGAAAGCTGATGCCCAGGGTGTCCCTACAGCCAGCTGCCACTTCTCAGGGAGCCACAGTAGCTCCTGACCTGCTGTCCGCAAATAACCCCAGGCCAGGAAAGGCAAAAGGCGCCTTGGGCTCCGTGGCTTCTGTCCAGGCTCCAGGTAGGGGCCCAGCTGGTGGCTGCCTCCCGCCCTTCTCCCCTCCACCCGCCCGCCCGGGAACCTGAGACAGGAGCAGCAGCCTCGGCGTCTGTCAGTCTATCAGCTGCTGGTCCCTGAGGACAGAAGCAGAGGTCTCGGGGAAGGGACCAGGGCCTTGATCGAGACCCCAGGACTGGCTCCTGGGTACCAGACAAGTGTGTGTCTACACCGTAGGTTGCTTTCCTGTTCAAGATCTGGAGCGCCTGCAACATGTCTTTTCTTGGTCATTTGGTGGGGGCAAGGAGGGACCTGAGGCTGAGGGAGTGACATGGGGTGGTGTGTCGCAGGGGAATGGTTTGCTAAAGGTGGAAGGTTGTTGGTTTGCTGATGTGGAAAGGAGAGAATGAGTGAGTGAGAGAGAGAGAGAGAGAGAGAGAGAGAGAGAGAGAGAGAGAGTGTGTGTGTCTGTGTGTGTTGGGGGTGGCAGGCAGATGCTGGTGGCCCTGAGCACCCCCTCAGGTGCCCAGGGCTGTCTGATTCATCTCAGGTTACTTCAGTGTTGGGCATGGGAGTGATGTTGGAGGTGGGGCTGTGGCTCCCTTGCCCCCTTTCCAGCCTGGAGTGAGGGTGGGTGGGTGGGCTGGCCCTGTTTAGCATGGGTGTCATGGGTGTCGAGCACAGGGTCAGGCCCTCATGTAGGCCTGGGAGCTCTGCTCCCTGTAGAGTAGGGCTCTGAGGGCAGAGTTGTGTTCTTCCCCCCACCCCACATTGGGGTCCCTGGGGATGTAGCTGCATCTTACCCCCACACTGGGCCCTGGGAGCAGGGCTCTCCCACTCGACCCTGACTCCACTGTGCGCAGAGCAGACCAAGCAGCCACAGGAGCCTCAGAGCTTGGCTTTCCCGAGGTAAGGGGCTGGGACTAAATCCCCTTCCAACTCTGATGAGCTCCCCTCTTGTCTTGCAGATTGTGTTCTGTTCACCGTGTCTCCTGCATGTCCTGCTGCCCTGAGGTGTCCCAAGCTAGGTGACAGCGTGTCACGCTGCCACCATGAACGAGGTGTCTGTCATCAAAGAAGGCTGGCTTCACAAGCGTGGTAAGGGGCTGCTCATACTGCTTAGGCCTGTGGGATTGCACCCCATCCCCACTGCCACACCCTTCCTCCTGGCAGCTGATGTTGTGAGAAGCAGAGATGTAGGGCCTTCACAGTCTCCCAGGGCCAGGATCCCAGCCCCTCTGCCTGCCCCAGGCCAGTAGCTCCTTAGGATCACATTTCAGGGACCCCTTCAGCAGTAGTCTGGGCAGGGGAGCTGGGGCCCCACTAGGGGCTGGCCGAGTCTCCAGGCCTACCTGAGCACCCTGCATGAACCCACAGACCAGGCCTCAAGTTCTGCTTCTGAAGTAGTGATTTCATTCATAGCCCTATTTCATAGGTAAAGAAACTAAGGTACAGAGAAAGAGAAGTCATTTAATTGAAATAACAGGCTGAGGCGATATTCAGCATTCATTCAGCAAATGCTCGTTGAGTGTGTGTGGTGTGCCAGGGTGTCCCTGGTTCTGAGGACAGTGATGCCCTCAGGAAGTGTACATTCCATTCGGAAGTGGGGACAATCAATAAACAGATAAGCAGATGTGCCTGGTAGGTGGTGATAAGTCTGTTGTGAAGAATAGGAACTTTGAGGGTGAAGGGGCTGGGTGGAGAAGGGGTGGCCAGGGAAGTAGCTCTGAGGAGGCGACAGTGAGCAGAGGCCCGGAGCAGGTAAGGGAGTGAGCCGTACACAGAGCTGGTTAAGGTGACAGCAAGGATGAAGGTGGGAGAGCGGCTGGAGCCCAGAGTGCGTGAGGGCGGGTGGGAGGAGGTCACACGATGGAGCAGGGATGGAAAGGGCCCCGGGCGTGAGCTCCTCAGGTGATTGGAAGCTGGGGAGGTTGTGGGCCATGGTGCGACCTGATCTGGTTGTGCTAGAGGGCAGCCAGGCCAGAGAAGTGAAGTCATTTATAGGGAAGAGAGTGAAGAGAAAGGATCCCTAGACCCCGGCCACCTGTCCCCAGACCCTTCACCAGCTGTGTTGCTCAGTGCTGCCGGGAAGAGCATGTGCTGCCGGTTGGCTCATTCGGGCCAAGGGGGTAGGAGGCAGCCCGTCCCAGCTTCCGTGGACCTTCTCAGGGAGGGCGGTGTCAGGCTGCTGATAGCTGCTCCTGTGTACTTTCATTTGTTCAGCAAACATTTATTTTAGAGTGGATTCTTTTTTTTTTTAATTGATTTTTAGAGGAAGGAGGGGAGAGAGAGAGAAACATCGATTCGTTATTTTACACATTTATGCATTCATTGGCTGACTCTCGTATGTTCCCTGACTGAGGCTCAAACCTGTAACCTTGGCATAGTAAGACAATGCTCTAACCAACTGAGCTACCTGGTCGGGGCTCAGCCAACATTTATTGAGCATCCTTTGTATTCCAGGCACTGACCTAGGCACTGGGGACATAGCAGTGAACCAAACAGGCACCCCTATCTTCATGTTGATGTTTACTTTCAATGGGGAGGGCGGATGGCACAGGAATAAGCATGTGTGTCTGGTGGCAGTAGGTGTCGTGGAGAAAAACCAAGCAATGTGAGAAGGAAGGGCAGGAGGTTGGCAGGGGTGCTGTCGTAAATGTGGTCAGGGAGGGCCTCACCGAGAGGGGACCATAAAAATAAAGATCTAAAGGAGGCAAGAGAGTGAGCCCCACGTCTAACTGGGGCAAGAGCATGAGGGTGAAGGGGACAGCCAGCCTGTGAGTCTGGAGAGGGGAGTGATGGGCATGTTTGGAGAGGGCAGGGATGCTTATGGGGCTGGTCCTTTGGGAACAGGGAAGGACCAGTCTGTCCTCTCCCAGCCCACAGGCACAGAGCAGTGATGAGGGACAGAGGCAGTTCCCCAGGGCCAGGCTTCCTCCATCAGACTGAGCAGTGAGACCTGTCCCTGTTGCCCTTAAAGAAAGGAGTGTCATTCAAGACACGTCATTCTACCCCTCCAGATTGGGCCCTGTGTTTGGGGCTGTTGATGGAGCATTCTGAACCTTGGCAGATGTCAAGGTTCTAATCCTGGCTCTGCCACTTCCTCTTGGTGTGACCGTGAGCAAGCGTCACCTCTCTGAGCCTTGTTTTTCTATTCGTAGAACGGGTTAACAAGCCAGGCCTCTGTTGTCCGCTCCTTCAGGGCAGGGATTTGACCTGGCTTGTTTGCTGCAGGCACCCCAGTGCCTAGAAAAGTCATGCTGTAGACGCCCAGTAACTGATTGTTGAACAAATGGTTGGGATTGTGTGTGGTGGTGGTGCAAGATGGGGGTTTGGTAGGCAGTGTCTCGGGCTCTTGAGTTCCCCAAGGCCCATGGCTCTTCTGGCTGGGGTGTGGGAGTCCTGGAGGTGGCTGGAGAACTCTGGCGGGCATTGGGGTTTGTCTCTGGTCCAGGGCTGCTGATAGCAGTGCCTGGGTCTCGGCCCCTCTCAGGCCTTCAGTGTCTTCATTTGTGCTATAGGCGGGCCAGATGAGCTATAGAGATGGCACCTGCCTGGGTTTGCACCATCCACACACACGTTGTGTCACTCCTGGGCCTCCCAGTGCCTGTTGCTCTGAGCAGCAGCTGGCAGAGGTGGGCCAGGCAAGGTGGGCCCTACTGACTGCAGCTGTTTTGGCACCTGCACTGTCCCACTCTGCTCACTCATGGTGGCTACAATGATAGCAGTCCCAGTTTCTTTGTGCCGGCTCTGTGCCAGGCATGGGCTATGCTATAGGCAAGCCCAATTTTGATGCATTTTCTTTTTTTTTTTTTAATCATCACCCAAGGATATATTTATTGATTCGAGAGAGAGAGGAAGAGAGGGACGGGGAGAGAGAGAGAAAGAGAGAAAGAAAACATTGCTGTGAGAGAGAAACATTGAGCAATTGTCTCCTGTATGCTCCCCAACCAGGGATCGAACCTAGGCATGTGTCCTGACTAAGGGTCAAACCTACAACCTTTTGGTGTATGGGACGGTGCTCCAACCAACTGAGCTACCTGACCAGGGCTTTTGTTGCATTTTCATAGCCGCCCTATGAGGCAAGCATCTTCCAGACCAGGACATGGAGTCTCGGAGGCTGACTTGCTGGACAGTTCCAGCAGAGAGGAGGTGGTGCTGCATCCTCTGACTCCTGAACCAGTGCTTCCCAGGCCTGGCCCATGTGCCGCCTCTCACCTGGCAAGGTCTGTTCAGAGAGTGGGCAGAGAGAGAGCACCACTGTCGGAGTGCCTCATGCTATGTGCTGGTCCCCTTCTGGCACAGCCTCCGCCAGGCCCCGCCAGGCCTGGTCCCGTCTGCCAGTTTAGAGGCAGACTGCGTGGTAGTCAAGAGTGTGGACAGAGCAAACCACGCTCCCTCTGAGCTCTCCCAGTCAACAATTGTGAGTCTTGGACAAGTAATGGAACCTTTCTGTGCCTCAGTTTCCTCATCTGAAAATGAGATTGTTGCGAGGAGGTTTTTCCTTTCCTCCCAGGTTTCTTTTGTTTTCTTAGCTTGTTACTGATGCATAAAACACCACAGGTAAGTACTTGGATTACAAGCGCACCCCAAAACTAGTGTGCAGATCAAGAAGTAGAACAAGATAGTCCCCAAAAGCCCCCCATTCCTCCCAAGCAATAACTCTCCTAACTTCCAGTAGCATAGCTGAGTTTTTCTGGTTTTGCTTTTTGAAATTGAGGTGAAATTTATACAACACAAAATTAACCATTTTAAAGTGTACAATTCAGTGGCCTTTAGTACATTCAGAATGTTGTGTAACCACCACCTCTTTCTAGTTCCAAAACATTTTCATCACCCTAGGAGAAAACCCTGTGCTCATTAAGCAGTCAGTCCCCATTCCCCACTCCTTTCTCCCCTGGCAGCCACCAGTTTGTTTTCTGTCTTGACGGGTTTACTACTTCTGGACAGTTCCTATAAATGGGTCGTACGATATGTGCCTTTTGTGTCTGGCTTCTTTCATTCAGCGTAATGTTTTTGAGGTTCATCCATGTTATAGCGTGGATCGGTGCCTCGTTCCTTTTCATATTTAAATAACATTCCATTGTATGAATATACCACATTTTGTTTATCCTTATGTCTGTTGATGAGCATTTGAGTTATTTCTATCTTTTGGCTATTGTGAGTAGTGCTGCAGTGAACATTTATGTACAAGTATTTGGTACTTGTTTTCAGTTCTTTTGGGTACTTCCCTAGGAGTGGAATTGATGGGTCACATATTCTGTATTTATAGTCTGTATTTTATATAGATTATATAAATTGGGTCATGTTAGATATGTTGTTTTTATTAAAGATGTTTTCATTTATTTAGAGAGAGCAGAAGGTAGGGAGAAAGAGAGGAAGAGAAGCGTTGATTGGTTACCTCCTGCCCATGCCCAGCCAGGAACCAGGCCCACAACCCAGGCATGTGCCCCAACTGGGAATCAAACCAGCAACCTTTTGCTTTGTGGGATGACGCTCAACCCACTGAGCCATGCCAGTCAGGGCTGGGTCATATATTCTATATTTATAATCTATAGTGTATTCTATATTTAACTTTTAGAGGAAGTGCCAAACTTTTCTATAGGGCTGCACCATTTTACATTTCCACCAGTAATACACGAAGGTTTCAATTTCTCCACATCCTCACCAACAATGTTCTTTTTCTTTCTTTTTTTTTAAATTGCAGCCATCCTAGTGTGTGTGAAGTGGTATCCCATGATTCTGATTTGCATTTCCCTAATGACTAATGATGGTGAGCATCTTTTCATGTGCTTATTGCCCCTTTGTGAGATACATCAATGGGTTGCCTCTCACATGCCCCCAAACTGGGGACCTGGCCTGCAAGCCAGGTGTGTGCCTTGACTGGGAATTGAATCCATGACCTTTCAGTTCGTGGGCTAGTGCTCAATCTACTGAGCCACACCAGTTAGGGCTATTTTTTTTTTTTTGATACTTTTCTTTGCACAAAAGTTATTTATTATCCTCACTCGAGGACAATTTTTCATTGCTTTTAGAGAGATTGGAAGGGGGGGGAGAGAGAAACATTGATCAGTTGCCTCCTGTACAACCCCCACCTGGGGATCAAACCTTCAACCTAGGTTTCAAACCCTGACTAGGGATTGAACCAACAACCTTTTGGCTTGTGGGACAATGCTCCAACCACCTGAGCCACACTGGCCAGGACTAAAAGTTTTTAATTTAAATGAGTCTACTTCATTCTGTTGCTTATATTTTTGTGTGTCATATCTAAGAATCCATTGACAAATCCAAGAAGATTTACCCCTGGGTATTCTCTGAGAGTTTTATCGTGTTAGCTCTTTTATGTAAGTAGATCCTTTTGAGTTAATTTTTGTATGTGGTATATGGTGTGAGGTGGGGTCCAACTCTGTTTTGTTTGTTTGTTTGCTTGCGTGTGGATATCCAGTTATCCCAGCACCATTTGTTAAAGGGACCAGTCTTTCCCCATTCGATGGTCTTAGCACTTCTGTTGAAAATCAGTTGATCATGGTTTGTTTGTTTGTTTCGACAGTTCTATTCCCTTGCTCCATACGTCAATCCTTATACCACACTGATTCAGTTACTGTAGCTTTGTAGTGAAATCAGGAAGTGTGAGTTGTTTTCCTCTGTTCTTCTTTTTCAATATTGCTTTGGCTGTTTGGGACCCCTTGCTGAGTGAATTTGAATTCCACATATATTTGAGGATTGGTTTTTCCATTTCTGGAAAAAAAAAAAGCTGTTGGAATTTTGATAGGGGGTGTGTTGAATCTATAGATCACTTTGGGTAGTATTGTCATCTTAAAAATATCCAGTCTTCCAGTCTGTGAACACAGGATGTTTTTGTATTATTTAGGTCTTTAATTTGTTTCAGCAATGTTTTGTAGTTTTTATTGTATAAATCTTTCACCTACTTATGCTGTTGTAAGCAGAATTCTTTTCTTAATTTGCTTTTTGGATTGTTCACTGCTGTTGTAAAGAAACACAACTAGTTAGCCTGTCCTTTGGCTGAATTTGTTATATTAACTCTAGCAATTATTTTGTGGATTCTTTGTGACTTTCTATATATAGAATCATGTTATCTGCAAATAAAGATTATTCTTTCATGTTGGATGCCTTTATCTTTTTCTCTGACTAAATTGTCCACTTTTACCACTCTTGTCGCATGCTATTTCTGCCTCCATCAAAATGATTGTGTGTCTTTTTTCCTTCATTCTAGTTACGTGTATTATGTTGAATGATTTTCACATACTGAACCACCCTTGCATTCCTGGGATAAAACCCACTTGGTCATGGTGTATAATCCTTTTAATCTGTTGTTGAATTTGGGGTTTTGCTAGTTGTTGACTTAATATATATGGGATCATTTAGTATCTACATTGGAAAGAATTTCTAAGTTAAAATCTGTAAGATACTTAGGACAGTATGTGACACAAAGTACTGCTATAGTGCTATCTAATCATCATCAATATCAATTATTGGATAGCCCCATAAGAGGAAACAAAGACTCCGAGGAGTGAGGGGACTTTGCTAGTGGCCACACAGCAAATGCAGCTCAGAGCCCACCTGCTGTCCCTTCCCATGTGCTGGGCGCACGCAGGCTTTGGCCCACTCTGCATGGTGAGCTGACGGGAGAGAGCATTTAGGGAGTGCCTGTGGTGTGCTGGGCCGCAACCTGGGTACTTTGCGGTTGTGATTTACATTTTTTAACAGTTTGAGATATAATTTTCATACAATAGAATTCAGCCATTTAAGGTGTACAGTTCAGTGGGTTTTAGTGTTGAGTTTTATATCATCAGCACAATCAATTTGAACACATTTCACTCCCATTCTCCTGCCTGCTCTCTTGTCTGCGCTCCTCTTATCCGGATGCCCCTTATGAGGTGGTGTCATGCCCTGCCGCTCGTGTCTACAGGTTTGTCCAGTATGGACATTTCACAGAAATGGGGTCATTTAACCTGTGGTTCTTTGACTTGCTGTAAGTTACGGTTCATTCATGTTGTAGTGTGAATCCATACCTTACTTTCTGTCATCAAATAGCATCATATTGTGTGGTGTGCCATGTCTTATTTATCCGTCCACTAGCTGATGGACTTCTGGGTTGTTTTTACTTCTTACTATTATGAATAATATTGCTAGAGATATGTATAAGTGATAAGTTTTATTTTAATAAAACTTATTTAATAAAATCTCCTTATTTTTTGAGAACTTAAATAGCATTTTATTTCTTCTAAAATTTTTATTCTATTGATATCTAATTGACAAAGAATATCCTGTTAGTTTCAGGTACACATGTGATTTGATATTTATATGCATTATGGGATGATCCCCATGATAAGTTTAGTTAACCATCTGTCACCTCACAAAGTGTCTGCAGTGCTACCTACTGCGTTTCCTGTGCTACACCGCACATCCCCATGACTTACTCGTTTTGCACCTGGAAGTCTGTACCTCTTAATTTCCTTCAGTATTTTGTAACTCATCTCATTTTCTTCAGCAGCCCTATGAGGAGTGGGTGCTCGTAAATGTGTGTGTTGTGTGCATGTGTGCACAGGACGCTTGGATATTCATAGTTAGAACAAATAGAGGGGTCAAGGGACTCTTGGAGGGCGCAGCAGCATTTCTACCCGGCTGGCACAGTGTTTTGACACTTGATCCACCTGCACGGCTGCACTGGTGAATACCAGCCCCAGGGATTTGGCCTTACAGGGCCACAGGGCATGTGTGTTTGGAAGCCTGGGCCTCTCTCTTGGGACTGGGCCACGTGCTGGCAAGGATGGCTTGCTGCTGGCCACACGCTGAGGCAGCTGGTGCCCTGGGACACTGCAGCAGGCGCCTTCCTGCCACGCATGACCTCTGAATCACTGGGCCCAGCCTGGCGCCAGCCTTTGTCAACAGGGGCTGCCTCGAGGGTTTCTCTTGGAGAGGCACTCTCCTACTCACCCAGGTGCCCTGTGTGAGGGGCCATTACACGGGGCTGTCTGCCCTGACCTCTCTCTCTCCCTCTGCCTTGGTTCAGGTGAATACATCAAGACCTGGAGGCCCCGGTACTTCCTGCTGAAGAGTGATGGCTCCTTCATTGGCTATAAGGAGCGTCCTGAGGCACCTGACCAGACCCTGCCCCCCCTGAACAACTTCTCTGTTGCAGGTACTTTTGGGGTGGGTGGGTGGGCCCGAGTCTGGGTATTCAGAGAATGACTGGCGGGCCGTGGGGGCACAATGGCTATTCTTGGGCTGTAGGCCTGGCCAGGGCCCATTTTCCCTGTTTCCTACCCTCCCCTGCTCCACCTGCCCATCAGCTGGGTGAGGTAAAGTGGGGAGCAGGGAGAAGCCAGGCATTTCCCAGAGCCCAGCCCCAGGCAGTGCTGCCTCTGTGGTCCTGCTGCTGCCGGCCAGGCCCTGGGGTTCCAGCTGGTGTCAGGTTCCTCTGTGCTCTGTCAACAGCCTGCTTCTCTGTCCCTCTAAACTAGAGGCAGCCGTGGCCTCCCGCTCAGCTGACTGCAGGGCTAACCTCACATCCTCCATCTCCTCCATGGTATCTGAGTGTTGCCCTCCAGCTGGACCCTGGCCGTGAGAGCTTGGCAGACCTAGAGCCCTTGCCTGGATCTTGCAGAACTACAGTTTTGCTGCCAACCCTCTGCCCCCTGCTTCCTCCTTCCATGCTGACCTGATTGGTCACCAATCCTCAGTGTCCCACCTCCATCCCACCACCACTTCTTAGCCCAGACCACCATTCTCTCCTACCTAGCTCCCTGTTCCAGCTTCTTGCCCAGTCTCACCCCTACCCTCTTTCTCTGGAACCCAGCCCTGATCCCCTCTCTGTCCTGCTCAAAGCCTGTCCTGGTTGCTTTCACTGTGTGACTCTGACATGGTTGTTCCCAGTCCTGGCTTCTTGCCTGAACTGCCAGCCTATCTTGAGCAGCTTCCTCCACATTTCTCCCTGGGTGTCCTCTAGGTCCCTCATGCTCACCATGTCCAAACTGGCCATCTAGTTTCTCCTTTTGTCCCCCAACCTCCTACTCCCTGTCTCCATTTTGGGGAGCTCCCTACTGCCCCCTAGTTCTCAGGCTACAGGCCTCAGCCTCTTCCTAGGTGCCTCTCTGTGCTTCCCTTCTGGCCTGTCTGCCTGCCTTTCCATCCCTGTGGCCCCAGTCTGGTGTAGCCCCCGGTGCTCCCAGTGCCCAATCTCTCATCCTCTGCACAGCAGCCAGAGGGATCTGTCTCAATCTGCCTATATGCTTTCTCTATTTAAGCCTTCCACAGCTCCCTTCTGCCCTCAGGACAAAATCCACATTCCTCACTGTGCCCCTGAGCCCTGCAGGCAGGCCCCTGCCCACCTCTGCAGCCTCTCTCACTTCCCCACTCCTTATGCCTGGAGCAGAATTTGCCATTTCCTGGAGTGCTGGGCCCTTTGGCACCTCTGGGCTCTGTGTACGACACACCCTTCTGTCTGACTGGCCATACTCCCTCTTCCTTCAGGGTTCAGTGTGGAGATGTTCCTGCCCCTGGTTCCCCCTATCACAGTCCTGACCACTGAGCCATCATTGTCTAGTGGTTTCTCCCCCATCTACACACATGCACCGGATCTTGAGCCCCATTGGGGCAAGTCCAGGGCTATCTGCAGTATGCCACTCAAGTGTCCCCAGTGCCATCTGGCATGGGGCCAACACACAGGCGGTGGCTTGGGGACTATGGTCTCCAGGTCAGTAGGGCTGTCCCCTTACCCTCCTGTTCCTCTTCTTTTCTCTGCCTATAGAATGCCAGCTGATGAAGACCGAGAGACCACGGCCCAACACGTTTGTCATACGCTGCCTGCAGTGGACCACAGTCATCGAGAGGACCTTCCATGTGGACTCTCCAGATGAGAGGCGAGTCTGAGCCTCTGTGTGGCTGCCCTTTGAGGGTGGCCAGGCCTAGTGAGGGGACGTGGTGTAGGTGGACAAGTTACCCTGGGCCCCGACTTAGCAGTTTTCTGTCCCAGCCCTTCTGGTGTGGGGGTCTCCCCAGCTGGAGCTGGGAGGAGCAGGGGTTCTCAGCCTGCAGACCGCCCGTAGTCTGAATACTAGAAGGAGCACCGGAATCACAGGCAGAGCTTGTTGACGAGACGGAGCTTGGAGCCACGTCAGGGCCTCTGGTTATCTGGAGGTCTGTGGAGGGTGAGGAGGCTGCAGTGTTAATGAGCGTCTCCAGTGACTGAGGGAGGCCATCCAGAGATTTGATGTTAAAAAGATCAGTGTAATAGTCAGAAGAGATGATACAGGTTTTCCTAGTTCAGAAATCAAACAGTATAAGGAAGGTGTCTGGTGAAAGCTTCCCTCCTCCTTCTGCCCCACCCCCAGCCCCAAGTTAACTACTCTTCTGTGTCTTCCAAGAGCTTCATCCAGCGGGGATAGGCTCAGTTGGAAAGAGCCTTGCACACCCTACTCCCCTTGTTTTCCTTCTTACACTAAAGGTAGTGCTGCACACAGACTGTTCTGAGCTTGCTTTTTTACTTAACTCATCATGGAGAATCTATCTGCTTCTGTCATAGTAAGCTGCTGCTGCTGCCGCATTTTTGCGGTACACAGCTGCATGTGTGTTCCCAGGTTTGTAGAGCAGTTCTTTAGGGATGGTGACTGGGGTTGTTTGCAGCCTTGGCTCGTTCCGAGCAGTGCCACAGTGCGTGCAGTACCTGCGCCTGTCTTGTCAGCGTGTGTGCAGGTGCGTCTATAAGAAGAGGTGTTGGGTGGAGGCCTGCTGGGTCACAGGGAATGTGTATTCACAATGGTGACAAGTGTGTCTGTCAGGCCATGCCGAAGCGTGTCCACACAGCTTCGTGTTTGCAGACGTTTGGGTTTTTACCAGTCCGATTGGTGGGAAGTAGCATGCCAGGGCAGTTTTCGCTGGCCTTTCCTCTGTGGGTGAGTTTGAGTTACTCTCATGTGCTCGAGGGCCATGCGAATTTCTCTTCTGGTCGTCTGTTCGTGTCCTTTGCCTATTTTTCTGTTGGGTAGTCCTTTTCTTATTTATTTCTGAAAGCTCTTTATATATTAGGAAGCTTAGCACTTTGTAATGAGTGGCAAATATTTTTCCTCACTTTGTCCCTTTTCTTTGAAAAATAGTCTTTTAGTTTTTCTGTGGGATGAGAATTCAACTGACCCTTTGGGGAACCCCAAAACAGTGCCATCCAAGAAAATGTTCTGCCATGATAGAAGTGTTCTGTACTTGTAGTGCCCAAGAGACTGCCTGTTGAGCATTTGAAGTGTGGTTAGTGTAACTAGGGGGTGGAATTTTTTTATTTAATTAATTTAAATTTAAATAGCTACACGTGGCTAGTAGCTACCCTCTTGGACAGTGCATTTCTAGAGCATACACAAAACAACATCACAAGACGAGTTGCCACAATCTGTGGTATAATTGTTGTTGCATAGCATCCCGAGGTTGAAAATATACTCACCCCAACAAGGGGAACAGAATTACCATCTCGGGCCAGCTGAGGTGTCATGCCACTAAAAGCCAATTGGGACCATTAGGTGCATAGGATCTGGGTGTTGGGCTGAGTTTTGAAGTACAGGTCGGAAGGAGTAGGTGACAGAGATAGGAAAGAGGGACCAGCACGTGTAGAGGCCTGCAGGTGAGACAGCTTGGTGTTCCAGGGACCATAGTGTGTTTTGCGTCACCAAAGAATCAAGGCCCAGAGGTCTTGGAAGGGGAGAGGTGGAGAGCCTTGAAGCTGGTGAGCCCAGCCAGGGCCTGGACTCCAGATGGAGATCCCTACGGGGCTTGGCAGGCAGTGAATCAGTTGGGGTTTGTCACAGGGTTTCTGAAAGGTTCAGGGAGATGACAAACAGGAAGCCCTTGACTCAGCAGTAGCTGGCACACAGTGTGCGAGCCTGGAAAAGGACCTGTGTGGAGAGCCGGCAAAGTGTTTCTTAAGCAAGAGACCCCCTCTGATTTCCACCGTAGCAAGATGCCATGCCCTTCAGCGTGGGGAGGAGTCCCTTTCTGAAGACTGGGGTCCCCTGGTCAGGCACTGGCGTCCCCTAAGAATAAGGACTTTCTCCTGTAGATTCATGGTACCATTATCATGGTTGAGGTCATTCTTTATAAAGTATATTTGGGGATAGCCTCCCCATAGCTGTGCCATTCTTGAATTTCCCCAGTTGTTCTCAAAATGGTGTTGTACAAATTAGCATTTATTTAAGGTATATGTTGTCTGTTTGGCCTATTTCAGTCTACACCAGCCCTTTGTCTTCCCGCCCCCCTCCCCTGGCTTCCACCCTGTGACACTGATTTTTTTTGGCGGGGGGCGGGGGATTAGCCAGGCTAGTTGTCTTGTAGAATGTTCCACACTATCTACGTGTCATATTACTGCCTTTTGGGTCTTTTTACTTTGGTCTTCTGTGCCTGTATTTCCTGTAAACCAGGAATTAGTCTGGATCAGGGTTGGCAAACTATAGCCCAGCCTCCTGTTTTGTAAATAAAGTTTTATTGGACCACGACCATGCCCATGGCTGCTTTTTTCCTACTGGGGCAGAGTTGAGTAGTTGTGATAAGAGACCATGTGGCTGGCAAAACCTAAAATATTTTACTGTTTGGAGATAGAAGTTTGCAGATTGCTGGTCTTGGCAGGTATAGTTAATAGTGTATTACATTAGTGTGATTTTTTTTCTTTAAGTATGTTTTATTGGTTATGCTGTTACAGTTGTCCCAATTATTCCCCCTTTGTCCCTGTCTGCCCGGTACCCACCTTCCCTCCAGCATCCCCCTTCCCCCCACATTTAGTTCATGTCCAGGGGTCATGCATATAAGTTCTTCGGCTTCTCTATTTCCTGTACTGTTCTTAACCTCCCCCTGGATATTCTGCACCTACCATTTGTGCTTCTTATTCCCTACACCTTTTCCCACATTCCTCCCCTCCATCTCCCAGCTGATAACCCTTCAGATGATCTTCATACCTATGGTTCTGTTCTTGTTCTGGTTGTTTGCTTAGTTTGTTTTTGTTTTTGTCTTTTAGGTTCAGTTGATAGTTGTGAGTTTGTTGTCATTTTAATGTTCATTGTTTTAATCTTCTTTTTCTTAAATAAGTCCCTTTAAAATTTCATATAATAAGGGCTTGGTGATGATGAACTCTTTAACTTGACCTTATCTGGGAAGCACTTATGATAGCTTTGCTGGAGTGTGTAGTCTAGGTTGTAGGTCCTTGCCTTTCATAACTTGGAATACTTCTTGACAATCCTTTCTTGCCTTCAAAGTCTCTCTTGAGAAATCAGCTGACAGTCTTATGGAAACTCCTTTGTCAGTTACTCTCTGCTTTTCTCTTGTTGCTGTTAAGATTCTCTCTTTATCTTTAACCTTTGGCAATTCAATTATGATGTGTCTTGGTGTGGCCCTATTGAGTCTAGTTTGTTTGGGGCTCTGTGCTTCCTGGACTTGTATGTCTGTTTCCTTCACCAGATTAGGGAAATTTTCCTCCATTGTCTTTTCAAATAACGTTTCAGTTTTTTGCTCTTTCTCTTCTTCTGGCATCCCTATGATTCGGTTGTTGGTGTGTTTGGAAATGCCCAGAGTCTTCTTATTCTCTCCTCATTTTTTTTTGAATTCTTATTTCTTCATTCTGTCCTGGTTAAATGTTTATTTCTTCCTTATGTTCCAATTCATTGATTTGAACCCTGGCTTCCTTCCCTTCACTGTTGATTCCCCGTGGGTTTTTCTTTATTTCACTTAGGGTAGCCTTCATTTCTTCCCTTAGGCTTTTGTGGTGCTCATTGAGTTCTCTGAGTATCCTTCTCACCAATGTCTTAAAGTCTGCATCTGATAGGTTGGCTATCTCCGTTTCTCATAGTTCTTTTACTGGGGTTTTGTTCTTTCATTTTGAGCCATATTTCTTTGTCTCCTCAGTTTGGCAGCCTTCCTGTGTTTGCTTCTGTGTGTTAGGTAGAGCTGCTTCGACTCCTTGTCTTGGCCCTTGTTACAACGTTGTATGGGGTAGAACCTCAGGTAATCATCAGGGCAGGGGCAGCCTGCTTTACCGCTTTGTGGCTCTGTGTGAGTGGAGGGCTCAGAGATGGGGCAGTGCCGCTGCTTGGCAGCACTCACCCTACTTCCAGTCACCTATGCGGTGGCGCCCCTCTACTGTTGCCCTGGTGTTGATTCCCAAAGTGGGTGGGTTTGTATACATTCTAGGACCCTGCAGACCCTTTAAATGGACTTTCATGAGAAACTGGCAGTTTCTTCTGCCTCCCCAACCCCCACTGGTTTTTATAGCCAGGAGTTAGGCTCGCTCCCCAGACATCCCTAATGTGAGAGTGCCTGTTCCACTGGCCACGGCCGCCTGCTCCCCACTGTCTTGCCCCACTGCCACAGTACATCATCTCCACCCCTCCTTCCCGTCTGGATGAATACATCTTCTATAAATCCTTGGTTGTCAGACTTCCATACAGTTCAGTTTTCTGGCAGTTCTGGGTGTTTTTTTGTTTTGAGGTTAGTTGTAATCCTTCTTATGGTTGTGCAGGGAGACGAGGTATATCTTTCTATGCCTCCATCTTAACCGGAAGTCCCCTAGTGTGATCTTTTTCATGTAAATCTTATAATGTAATTTCTTTGCCTAGAACTCTGGGGGGCTTTTAGTCCCACCTGGAGTAAGTGCCATGTTCCAAAGTCAGTGCCAATGTTCTACGAAGTCCCATATGGTCTGGCCCCCTCTTCAGAATCATTTCCTACCATTAGTTCCCTCACTCTAGCCACAGTCATCTCCTTGCCGTTCATAAACATGCCAGACACACTTTCGACCTTAGGACCTTTGCCCTTGCTATTCCCTTTGCTTAGCATCTTTTTCTCCCAAATGTTACTGTTCTTTCTTTCCTTAACTTCATGAGGTCTCTGCTCTCATGTCACCTTCTCAGGGTGTTTTGTCCTCCCCCGGTGTTTCTCTTACCCTTACTCTGCTTTATTTTTCTTCATAGCGCCTGCCGACCAGATGTGATGTTTCTTTCTTTCTTTTTTTAAAGTTTCATTTATTGATTTGAGAGAGACAGACAGACATCGACTTGTTGTTTTACTTGGATTCTTGTATGTGCTCTGACCAGGATCAAACCCGCAACCTTGACTTATCAGGACAACACTCTAACCAACTGAGCGACCCGGACTGGGCCACGTTTTGTTTATATGTACTGGGAACATAAGTAGGTGTTTAGTAAATGTTTGTTGAACGAATAAAAGAAAAACTAAAACTAATTCTCTGTTGGCTAGACGCTGTTCTAAGATCTTTACATGTACTAACTCATTTTACCCTCACGATGTTTCTGGGAGGTAGCTCCCCAGTCAGGGGTGATGATAGTGAGCTGGAGGCACAGGGAGTTGCAGAAGAAAAGAAAGATCTGAAGGACCTGAGTTCTCCCCGCCAGGCTCTGCACCAACCAGCTTAGCCATCTGAGGGTGTCTGTGCACAGAGTGGGAGCGCAGGTGCCCTCTGGCTGTCAGCACCCCTCTAGGGCGGCCCTGGTTAGGGAGAGAAGTCCCTCGTCTGCCCTCAGACCAGCAGCCACTTGTTACTCCTGAAGCTGTGCTGAGGACAGCCCTGCCATCTCTGGTGTACTGGCCTTCCCTCTTGGATGTGTTTAGTCCTGCTCAGCAGGGGACCTGAGGGCTGGGGCCCAGGATCTGGAGTCAGACCAGCGCCATGCCACTTTCTCAGTGGGGCTCAGTTCCCTGACTGTCATGCAGAACAAAGGGAGAAGTAAGTGTGAAAGCACTGCCCAGGCGCCCCCTGGAATCCTGCGTGTTGGCACCTTTTCTTCCTCCCTCTCCTCTGCCACCAGCCCCGCCTGCCCAGAGAGCTGCGTGGTCTCCTCATGCTCCCTCTCACTGCCCCCAGTCTGTGCCCCACACAGCAGCTGCTGACTTAAAAACAGAACTCAATCCCCTCACCCCTATGTAAACCCTTCAGCAACTTCTCACGTTAAGATGTAAATCCCTCACACAGTGGGACATGCAGTCCCCTGTGGTCTGGGCCTGTCCTCCCTCCTACCCTCATCCCCTCCATTCCCCTCTCTCTCGGATTCGGCTCCAATGCACCTGCTGGGCCTTCTGAAGACACCCAGCTCCCTCCTCCTCAGGGCCTTTGCCACACTCTTCACCCACCCGGGTTCCTTCCCTCCCAGCACTTTGCATGGCTGCCCCCTTCCCTCCATTTCATTTCACAGCCATGTGCCAAGTGCCTGTTCTGGGTGCTTGGGATACTCCATGTTTCAGGGACATCTGTCAGGTCCTGGCTTACATGACACCTTTGGAGAGACCTTTCCAGACCACCCTCTGAGAAGGAGCTTCCTGCTCCAGTTCCTGCATTGGTAACTTTACACACTTATCTTCTCCATTAGGCTAGGAGCTCCATGGGGCTGGTTTCCTCTCGTAGCCTCTGAGCGCCCAGAACCAGGCCGGGTATGCAGACAGCGTTCAGGGAGTACTGCTGACTGGCTGGTGGGGCGAATTCTCACAGCCACCCCTTGATGTACTCACTCAATGCCAGGCACTGCCCTAAGTGCTTAATGTTTGGTGTTGCATTTCACCCGTACACTGCCCTCTGGTCCCTGCTCTATGTGGCAGCCAACTGAAACACAGGAAAGTTAAATCACCTGTCCATTGTTACCTCCAGGAAAGACAGAGCTAAGATTCGTGCCAGGCCGTCCAGCTGCAGAGTCTGTGCACTCAGCCCTTGGACAATGCCCAGTGTATGTGGGAGGCAGATAGAGGCTGGAGAAGCAAGGCCACCCGGGGCCCCTCACAGCCGGCTTGCAGAGCAGAGCTGAGTTCTGGGCCCCAGCTCCCAGCCCCCAAGCCTGTGCCACGCTCAGCCTGGGGCTGCATGAGGGAGCGTGGTTCCATCAAATGTGCCTTCCTGGCCTCAGAGCCCAGGGGAAGGACAGGAAGGCTCCTGGAAGTTGCTCTGAGGGGAGAAGTGCTTTGGGTATGATAGGGGACCTGGGTCCCTGGTCCTCTGCTTGCAGACCATGTAACTGGCACATGTCAGCCTCTCTGTCTCAGTCTCCTCCTTTGTCAAAGGAAGGAAATAACCACCTACTTCATAGGGTTGTCAGGAGGCCTCATGGGGTTACCTCACCTAAAGTATCTGGGCATTTGACGTGAGGTAAACTGTCCTCTTAGGAATTTTAAAGTGCTGCTTTGGGTGTCAGACCATGGGTTAGAGAAACACAGCACCCCAGCCAGTGACGGGCTTGTGTTGCTGTTCAGTGGCGGGGTCCTCTCTTGGGGGGCAGCTTTCCTTCGCTCAGCCCGTGGGCTGTGGCACGGTGTTTCCTTCTCCCTGAGCCCTCAGGAGCACACCCTGTCTCTTCCCTCTGGGCCTCATCTGGGAAGGAAACTGTAGCTTTCGTTAGGGACTGGTGGTGGGTGCTAGGAGCCAGGGGGCTCCACCATGGCCTGGCTGTGCGGCCTCCACAGGTGACTGCCCCTCAGTTTCCACATCAGAAACACACTCAGCCCTCTTCCAGTGCTCTTAAGGAGATGGAATAAGGTGGTGTCTGTGGAGTTGTTACTGTTCTGGCTGTGTCTCTTGGTGGGAAGGTGGTTGGTCCCCCTGGGGGCTCCCCTTTGGGGTGTGGAAAGCACATCTGCCCCAGCTCTGGGTGGGAGCTGCCCTCTGCCCCAGACACCATGTTGCAAACCCTTAAGGAGTATCCTGGACTGAGGCCCTTGCTTTTTCTCTGAATTCTGAGTGCTGCAAGCATGCAACCTCGGTCCAGTTGGAATAGGGTTGGGAGCTTGTCAGGCATTGGGAGAGCCCCGGTTGCCCTATCCAGCCTCCTGTGTCCTGCTCAGCTCTGCAGGTCCCTGTGCGACTGGGTGCCTTAGTCAAGGTGGACAGGATAAGCTGAGGCCCCATCCAGTGTTGTTAACATCTTCCTCGAGTTGAGCACTTTCTATGGATGCAGTGCTTTGCACACATCCAATTATCAGTGTCTCAGTGTCCCCAGCCCACCACAGAGGGTGGCGGACTGAGGAGTGAGCTTGCCTGGGTGGCAGAGGTGCCACCTGAGCTCCAGCTAGTGTGGTCCTGGAGCCTGTGGCCTGGAGCCTGTGGTCAGAAACTGCGTCCAGAGAGGCTGCTCCAGAGGAGCCCCTTGGAGCTGCACCCAGAGGTCCTGCGGTGTGGACGCACCATCACTCACTTATTCAGGCCGCCACTGCTGGCTGCCCACATTCCCCCTGGGTGCACGATGACGAGAGCACGCTGGGCGTCTTAGTCTGCAACTCTCTGTTTGTGGTGTGACAGTCTCTGTGTGAGATACATACATATTTTCCTTTGTAATGTGTCAGTGTATCTCTTAGTAGATTGGCGATGTTTTTTAATCCATGGTTTTATACCCAGTGTCAGCATTTTTAAATTTCTAAGAGGACAGTTATGATTTGACAGAGTAAATCAAATGTGTCCCCACCCCCATTTTTAGAAATACAGGCATATTACTGTGGGCACAGGGATTTATATTGTCATTGGTTCCAAAGAGGGCACAGGGTAGAACTCGCTAGGAAATGCCTGCTTGAGGTGCTGGGTCAGAGAGAAGAGAAGCCAGGGCCACTCCGTATAGGTGTGACCCGGGCCTGGGCGTGCACCCTCTGGTGCACCAGACTTCAGTGTGCCTTGTCTGGGTGTGCCCCGGGCCTCAGTGTGCTTTATTGGGTTGTGCACTGGGCCTGGGTACACTCCCACCTGTGATGCAGGTGGAGGGGTGAGTGCTGTGTGTGTGTGTTGTTGGAAGACAGGGGCATTGGACTGTTCTTTGCCCGAGTCCCAGTCCTCTCCCTGGAGGCCGCCAGGGCCCTGGGTCAAGACCCTCATTTTCAGAGTTGTTTGTGCTTCTGTGAGTGTGTGCGCGTCAGTTCCTTTTGTTTCTAACTCTAATAGTGTGACAGCATGCTCTGTTCTGCCCGTCCCTGCTTCATATAGGATGTCTTGGGTCATTCCCAGTCTGCAAACCGGTCTGCTGCATTCTCTCTCTTAGCTGCAGCATGCGCCCTCTCGACCTTGCAGCGCCCCATGAGCGTTGTACTGCTGCCGTGTCTCCTCAAGTCCAGGGCGCTGTCACCTGAAGACACACCAGTGTTTTATATAATATTATGAAAAAGCAGTGCCCAGTTTAATCAGGACATGTGTCGTGGGACGGGTGGGGTTTAGAAGTGTGCTGGGCCCTTGAGCAATGTAGGTTGGAGCTGCGTGGATCCACATATACATGGAGTTTTTTTTCCAGTAAATACTGTAAATGTGCTTTACCTTCCTTATGACTTTCTTAATAACATTTTCTTTTTTCTGGTTTACTTTATGGTAAGAATATAGTATATAATACATATAGCAGCCAGAATAGGATTTGATTGATTATGTTATCAGTAGGGCCTCTGGTCAATAATAGGTTATTAGTGGTTAAGTTCTGGGGGAGTTAAAAGTTAATATGTGGATTCCAACTATGCAGGGGGTCGGTGCTCCTCACGCATGCATTGGTCCGGGGTCAGCGGTGGTGCTGCGCAGTGTGTGTGGAAATAGAGGCCCGAGGTGTGCAGCACAGAAGCCTGTCCCGGGCTCCGCCTTGGAATCTCAGCCCAGCCACTTGCTCCTTACGTGACCTTGGGCAGGGGCCTCCAGAGTGCAGAACAGTTCACACCTGCTGCCTGGGGCTGGGGGGCGGGGGTGGATTCTGGAGGATTCTGTGCTCATTGGGGCTTATTTAAACTGCGGTGATTTTGGAGGGTGCCTGCTTGCACTCTCTGAATTTTCTAATTCCTAGCAAATGTTTTCTTTTTTTTCCACTGTTCGTGTGGCTGTTTTATAGACATAAGCAAAATCCATAAGGGGTTCAACAGATACCGTGTTCGACCACCTAAAACATTGTGGGGTGGGCCAAAAATGGGGATATGGACAATTCGTATCATCCAGCCTCATGGTTTTTCCTTCTTGGTTTCTGGGCGCTTTTACTTATTTTTCTCTCTCTCCAGACAGAACAGTTTGCAAGTATCAGAAGCAAATGCTTCCCCAGTGAATTTTAAGTCACAAGTGACAGACTAGTTGATTGTTCTTAAACTAGACTTCTTTTCCTAGGACCTGCTTCCCTGCTTGCCACCTTCTCCTCCACACCCCTTCCCCACTGGGAGCCCCTGCCCCTGACCTCCCAGCAGACAGCCCCCTCTGGGCAGTCATGTCTGCGGCTCTTGACTTTTAAGATCTTCAGCTACTTTGGCTAATGAATGCTTCCTTTTACTCTGGGTTTTCTTTAAGAAAGAAAGAAAACTTGTGCACTTGTACACTTGAGTTTGTTGTTCTGGAGGAATTCAGAGGAGCCCTGTGTCCCCCTCATTGAAGGCTCAGGGTGGCAACTGATTTTCAAGGGGCTGAGAAGAAAGGTGGTCTCCCTGCTTTGATCATTTAATTGCTGCCTGACTTTAAGTGGCCCCTCCTGGGCCATAGGCGGTCTCTGTCCTTATTCCACTTTTGTCCTCTCCCACCCAGGGGTCTGTAAAATTTCAGTTTAGTCCCGTCAGCTCTCCCCAGTGCAGGCAGATCTACCAAAGTGCCAAAGGTTTTTGGAGGGGGTGGGGCTCAGCCCTTCCTGCTCAGGTCTCATGGCTCCCCTGACCTGTCCCCACACAGGGAGGAGTGGATGCAGGCCATCCAGATGGTCGCCAACAGCCTCAAGCAGCGGGGCCTGGGGGAGGACCCCATGGACTACAAGTGTGGCTCCCCTAGTGACTCTTCGGCAGCTGAGGAGATGGAAGTGTCGGTTAGCAAGGCACGGGCCAAGGTGGTAAGTGCTCTGGGGGTGGGGGCAGCACTGCCAGTCTGTGAGCACCCATCCCCCACGATGCTGGCCTAGCCACCCTTGGTTTGCACGGAGAGTGTGCAGTGCCCAGCCCTGCCTGCCTGTCCTACAGCATGGGTGATCTCAGTGCGGAAGTCCCGGGGCCGTCTTTGCCCAGCTCCTCCTGTGAGGTTGGCAGCATCTGTCCACCCCCACGTTGGAGCCCACCCAGGGCCTCATGTCTGGGAGAGCCTTGGTCTGAAGGCCACTGCAGACCCGGCAGTCGCTGCCCGGAGCCTTTCTTCCTGCTCCTACCAGAGCACTTTGGCATCAGTGTCCTTTGATTTTCCTTTTTCTTTGTGGAAATGTTCTCCCATGGGCCACGCGCCAAGCTGCGCTGATGGCCCTGCTCCCCCCACCCTGACAGACCATGAATGACTTTGACTATCTCAAGCTCCTCGGCAAGGGCACCTTTGGCAAAGTCATCCTGGTGCGGGAGAAGGCCACTGGCCGCTACTACGCCATGAAGATCCTGCGGAAGGAGGTGATCATCGCCAAGGTGGGTGCTCCCCAGGCTGCCCTTGGCTAGCCTTGGGGCGGCAGGGGCCCTGCATGGGGCCAGACACTTAGACCTGCCTTCCACCTCTACCATCTCGTTTTCCCACCGGACCCATAGCCCTGTGCTTGGTCCTATGCATCCCCAGCACCGCTGTGGGTGCTCTCAGTGTAGGGATCTGAAAGGGATCTGGGCAGGGAGCTGAGGGAGCCTGATGGGGCCTGGAAGGACCTGAGGGTGGGGGCTCAGCTCAGGGTGTCTCAGTGGGAGGCTGGGACAGAAATGGGATTCTGTCCCTTTTTTTTTTAATTTAAAGTTTTTAAAATAGAAAATTCCTAACATACACAAAAATTTTAAAAGAAAAATAAATATAATGAACTCCCGTGTAGCCATCATCCAGCGTTAGCAATTATCAACATTTGGCCAGTTTTGTTCCGTTAGGTCTGCTCTCCCCCTTTCTTCTGGAGTATTGTAAGGCATATTTTAGACGGCATATAGTTTATCCATATATACTTGGATAGGTATCTTTAACAGGTGAAGATTTTAAAGACTGTGATTGTGGTGTTGTGATCATTCTCAGCAAAGTGAACAGTCCCAGTGTTATTGGTCAGAAGCCGGGCTTCTCGGCCTCAGCACTGGTGACGCTCGGGCCAGATGGCTGTCTGCTGTGGGGGGTGCTGTGTGCACTGCAGGGTGTGCGGCAGGTCCCGCCTTCCCTGCTAGCGCAGTGTCACCTTCCCCTGCTTCTCCCCTGAGTTGTGACAATCAGAAATGTCTTCAGACCTTATCACCTTGAGCCCTCGGGGGACGGGCTTGCCCTGGGAGAGAACCGGTGTCCAGGCCTGCAGGTGGTTCGGGGTTGTCAGAACCTCTCGGGTGATGGCTGTGCGCTCAGGTCCCGAAGTCCAGCCTATGTTGGCATCAGCAGGAGGGTCTGTGGAGCCTCTGGTGGGCCTGGGGAAGGGCCCGAGAATCTGCTTTCCTCCGAGTTTCCAGGTGACACTGATGCCATCCATGTGGGGACCAAACACAGAACTGCTGCTCCACATCTTGGAATCTGGTTCTAGATTTAGCTGCTTCTTCCAACAAGAACATTTATGGGTGGTGATTCCCACGGCCTGCGGTGTCACCTCAGGGGCTCGTGATGTCTGCTAGTTTCCTTTTAGGGATGTTAAAGTTGGCTCGTGGGTTTGATAGGTGACAGCCTGATGTTGTCATCATAAATCCCCATCACCTTTCACCTTGTGGTTTTGAGAGCAAGCCACTGAACGTCCTTGCTTGGGTCTTCATTTTGTTAGGGTTTGTGGGTGGTCAGGTGCCATTCCTGCCGTTCTCTCTCTCTGCACATCTGCTAGGAATGGAATTGCCTTTCACCAGTTATCTCATCCCTGCCACCCACTAGCCCCTCCCCTGGCCTCTGTTTGCAGGATGAAGTCGCCCACACGGTCACCGAGAGCCGGGTCCTCCAGAACACCAGGCACCCGTTCCTCACCGTGAGTGGCATTCCCCTCAGCCTGTGCACCGTGGGGGGTCGTCCAGGCCAGCCACTTCAGCCAAAGCTAAGGGAACGAGCCCAGCCTGCTACTGTGAAGCACAGACTTATTGTCGGCCAGATGGCTAGGACCAGGTGTTGCTGGGCTCCCCAGGTGGCCTGAACCAAAACCCCAGGGGTGACAGCTTCTTCATAGACAGTGGCTTCATGTCAGCCCCTCAGCTGACCAATGAAATTACATTACAGTGTGGCCCAGGAGAGCATGGCTGCTGTCGTTATGAGTTTGAGGCACTTAATGCAGTTGGTCAAAGCAAGAATATTATTTTCTGTTTTTATGTTACCAGTGTAACCCTAGAAGTAGATGTGTCATTGTGCTGTCTGTCAGCGCAGACTGAGCAGACGCCCCTTCAGGCTGTGCCCATCAGATACATGGTCCAGGCTCAAGACGGCTTAGGGGTTGTTTCTTCAGCTCAGCTGCTGTCCAGGGGTTCTGTTAATAAGCCAGCGCACTTGTTCAGATGACATCCTACAAGGCACTTCTCTGTGGGAGGCAGAGCAGTGGAGCTGCTGTGAGCAGAGGGTCAGCGCAGGGCTCTGAGGAAGCCTCTGTGGGGCTCCTTGGGGCGCAGCTGAGACCTGCTCCCGTGTCAGCAGACCGCTGGCCAAGCTGTCTTTGGGGTCAGCTCCAGCTCCCTGCCAGCAAACCTCGCATGTGTCTGCGAGCGTTGAATGCATTCGACTGCACAGTGGGAAGAGGAAGAGGCGCGTAATGGTTCTGGTTGCTCAGAACTTAGGCTGTGCTTCCTGGAAGCTTAGTGGCAGGCAGAGGACGGCGTGCTCAGTGCAGTGACCCGCTCCCAGCTCGGGGAGCCACAAGCCCACTCACACACCCAAAAGGTGAAGCTGAGGTTTGAACCCTGGCTGCCAGATTCCCATGGCCAGGCCAGGGTGGGGAGCGTCCAGGCAGAATCAGCAGTGCCCAGGCCTCTTCCTTCCCCACAGGCGCTGAAGTATGCCTTCCAGACCCACGACCGCCTGTGCTTTGTGATGGAGTACGCCAATGGTGGGGAGGTGAGTCACACTGTCTCCCCCTGGCTTTCTGGGTGTCTCGTTCCGAGTGTGGGGGCAATGAGGTGCCCAGGGTTGCATAGGTAGTGAGTGGTGGGCTGGCGTGAACGGAGGTCCAGTGAGGTGTGGAGAGGGCTCTGAGGGGGTGGGATGGCCTGCAAAGAAGGCATGTGCAGGTCAAGAGCTGCCAGTGCTCTGCTCTCCCCGAGTCCTCCTGACATGGAGCCGTCAGCCGCTCAGTGTCCCCCCTTTGCGTCCCTCAGCCTCTGTCACGCAGATACAACTCGCTGGCTCGTGATTGTGGGCTTCAGTCCCGTTTGGTCTCACAGCTGTTGTCATTTGTTCGTGACTTGTGCCCCTCTGCTTCCTGCTGTCACTCCCTCAATCACTCCCCCTTCCTGCCACCCCCTCCCACGCTCCCCACGCTCCTTGGTGCCTGCCATCAGTCTCCTTCACGGGAACTCTTCTCGGTTCTAGCTGTCTCTCATTGGTTCATGGAGTAGGTGTGATGTTGTCACTGGGCCGCCAGGCAGGGTCTGTCTTCCCTCCTCTGGGCCAGGAGTCTGACGTCCCCTCCTTCCCTCTGCTGGCAGCTGTTCTTCCACCTGTCCCGGGAGCGGGTCTTCACAGAGGAGAGGGCCCGCTTCTATGGCGCAGAGATCGTCTCGGCCCTGGAGTACCTGCACTCAAGGGACGTGGTGTACCGGGACATCAAGGTGAGTGCGCCATCGCTCCCTGGCGAGGGCCCGGGCTGGTCCATGGTGTACACGAAGGATGCACACCAGGGAGCCGAGCTGCCGCCTCCGGGGAGGGTTTGTTCACGCGCTTATGCCAGGTTCCTCTGGGGCTCAAACCCTCCTGCTCCGGCCCCAGGTGGTGCTCCTCAGCAAGCAGCCCCATGTGAGGTCCCTTCTGAGCCTCTAGTGAGCGAGCACTCCTGTGCCGCCAGAGGGTGCAATTGGCACAGACACTTTAGAAGACATTTTGCAGAATCCACCGGCACTGGCCATGTGCGTACACGGCAAGTCAGCCCTGTGCCCTAGGCGTGGGCACCCCAGCAACAGGTACCTGTGTGCACCTGGGAATGTGGACACACCCTCCTGGCAGCACTGTCCACACTAACCCCAGATGGAGAGGGACCCAAGTATCTGTTGTCAGAGAGTAGATAAAATCCACGTGCTGTGTTCGCACACTGGGACTCTTCACAGCCATTAAAGAGAACAAATTCCAGGCACATGCAGCAGCATGGACGCATCTTACAGGCTGATGTTGAGGTGAAAAGTCACAGGCAGGACAAACCTGTAGTATTTACAGATGTGTGTGTTGTGGGGGCAGGGGACTGCAAAAAAGAGCAAGAAAGTAAAGTTACTTCTCTGTCCAGAGCAGGGAGGTAGTTACTAACAGGGAAAGGGCACATGGGGGATCTAAGGGCCTGGAAATGTTCTGTCTTGACCTGGGAGAGGTTCTACAGAGACTCACTAAACAGCCCGTTGGTGTGAAGTTTAGGAAAAAGTAAGAGAAAGAAAGATAATAGCCCTCACGTCTGAAGTTGAAAACTGCAGCCCACGGTGGGAGGCAGGCTGGGGCAGGACCGGGTGCCATCTCTCTCTGCCCTGCCTTTTTCCCAGCTCCGAGGGGCAGCCGGGGCCTGGGGAGGCATGCAGGCTCAGGGAGTGAGGGCTTCGGTGTGTGGTGCGGTCTGCCCCGTGGCTCAGCCTGGACCCCCTGGTCTGACAGCTGCTGCCACAGGACCCTGCAGGACAGGGCTGGCGGCCACATGGGGTGGCAGGAAGGCCTAGGAGGGCAGGGCCCTGATACGCTGACTGTTCCTACAGCTGGAAAACCTCATGTTGGACAAAGATGGCCACATCAAGATCACTGACTTTGGCCTGTGCAAAGAGGGCATCAGTGACGGGGCCACCATGAAAACCTTCTGTGGGACTCCCGAGTATCTGGCGCCTGAGGTGTCTGGGGCTGTGATGCCGAGGGAGGCGGGGCCCTGGGACTGTGTGTTTCCCCAGCCCAGACTCTGAGGACCAGGCTCCAGTTCCTTAGATCGCCCTCCCCAGCCCCAGGCGGGGCCTTGTCCCCCCCAGGTCTGTCAGCCCAAGCCCCAGGGTGTTGGCCTGGCCCCTCATTGCCCCTCCCCGCCAGGTGCTGGAGGACAACGACTATGGCCGGGCCGTGGACTGGTGGGGGCTGGGCGTGGTCATGTACGAGATGATGTGCGGCCGCCTGCCCTTCTACAACCAGGACCACGAGCGCCTCTTCGAACTCATCCTCATGGAGGAGATCCGCTTCCCACGCACGCTCAGCCCCGAGGCCAAGTCCCTGCTTGCTGGGCTGCTTAAGAAGGACCCCAAGCAGAGGTGAGGGCCGACACCTGCCCTGCCCTGCCCTGTGCTGCCTGCTGCCACTGTCCCTGCGGCCCGGAGGAGCAGCGTCCACAGGCACCCCTGCCAGTGGACGTAGTATACAGTCCCCACGCAGCCTCTGCTAGGGCCCACAGCTGGCACTTAGGGAGCGCTTAACAGGGGCACTGAGGAACAGGGCAGCCCTGCCCTGGCCTGGCGTGGCACAGTCATCTGTGGCAGAGCCAGGATGTGAGGTGGCCACCAGCCCTCTCAGTCCGCGTTGTGGGCTAGGGGCCAGGTTGCGGGCTCCCAGCCCTGGCCCTGGGCGCTGAGCTCCCTCCCTGCCTCACTCTTCCCTGTGAGTGTTGGTCTGCGGCCAGGACAGGGCACTGAAGGTTGTTCAGGGCATGCACGTCAGGCCCAGGCCTGCACTGAGAGTGTCTCCTGAACTGGCTGCCCCGGGAGGCGGGTGCTCACGGCCATCTCTGCCCAGGCTCGGCGGGGGGCCCAGTGATGCCAAGGAGGTCATGGAGCACAGGTTCTTCCTCAGCATCAACTGGCAGGACGTGGTACAGAAGAAGGTGAGTGCCACCACCCACCTGCTCCCAGGAGGAGCCTGGCCCCTGGTGGGTGACCTTGGCCAAAGCCTCCTGTTCTCAGGGTCCTGAGCCTGGGTTCCTCTCCTTCACAGCTCCCGCCGCCCTTCAAACCTCAGGTCACGTCTGAGGTTGACACAAGGTACTTCGACGACGAGTTCACTGCCCAGTCCATCACCATCACACCCCCGGACCGCTGTGAGTGTCTGAGGACCTGAACCCCATGGGCCTGGTGGGCATGGAAGGGGTCTGCCCCTGACCCAGTTAAGCTTGCAGGGGTTTTGCTGTTAGTCATCTGTGGACCGACCCAGTGATGGTCACCAAAAGCCATTGGGTATAGCATAGTCCAGTGCCGCAGACAAAAGTCTGGGCAGGAGACACTTGGGGAGTTGCCAGTGCTGAGGTGACAGATCCATGGTTGTAGTCCCCACCCGCCTGGGTCTCTGGAGCTGGGTTAGTTCATTGACTGTAGCTGTTTACCCACCCGCCAGTGCCGGGCTGTGCTGGAGACAGCAGCGATGGAGGCAGTCCTGGGCCCTGCTCTCAGGGAGCTCCCAGTCCAGGTGGGGGGACAGCCCAGAGCAGTCAGGGCTAGGTATACGACAGGCACTGGGGAATCCCAGAGGAAATGCCTGACTGGGCTTGCAGGTCAGGGAGAGCTTCCTGGAGGAGGGGGGAGCATGGAGACGTGGCAGCTGAGACAGTCCTGGCAAAAAGAATGGCATGTGGAGGGGAGAGGGCAGGAAGGAGTGGGGAGGTGCTCTGTGGGGAGCCAGGGGAGGGTTCTGTGCACAGGAGGGACAGGGTCCCTGTCCCAAGGGTCTTTAGAAAGACCCTTGGCTGTGTGTGGAGGAAAGATGGTTGGGGGTAGGAGTGGTGGCCAGGGAGGCCAGGAATGGGGCCAGAGGGATCTGGTTCCCCTCTGCCACCCCCACCCCGGGAGTCTGGGCAGGGTGCTGGGCCCTCTGCAGTCCTGCTCTCCCCAATCCACCTCCACTGGCCCCTGCAGATGACAGCTTGGGCTCGCTCGACCTGGACCAGCGGACTCACTTCCCCCAGTTCTCCTACTCAGCCAGCATCCGAGAGTGAGCAGCGATGCCCACACGCCCGCTGCCGCTACCACGGGACACTCATGGCTGCCATCACCGCCCGGGGGGACTTTGTCCTTTTTTTTTTTAACTGTTTATTTTGCCTTTTTTGTTTGCATCTCCTTCCCTTATCCCTGCAACCCCATTTCCAGTTTTTTTCTTCAGTCCTCTGCCAAACTCCCCTCAGCGGACCCAGCGGCCCTGCTGCCAGAGTCCTGGCCTGCTCTCACCTTCGTGCCCAGATCAGGACTGGGGAGACTCCCTGGCCTGCCCCAGGACCAGGCCTTTGGGCAGTTGGGAAGATTTTGGTTTTTAATCAACAAGCCCCAGTGGGGAGCAAAGGTGGAGTCGGGGGCCTGCCTGAATTTCTAGCCAGGTGCCCACAGCTACCTGCCTCTGCACTGTGCCACCCCCAGAGAGTGGACAGCACCTGGGGTTCCTTCCATGCCTGTCATCAGGCTCCAAGTGGCCTGGCAAGGGGACAGTCCAGCCCCCTCCTCACACAGGGGCAGAAAAGCAATAATGTACAGGGCCAGGCGGGGCCGTGGGAGCTGTGGGAGCAGAGGTTAGAGCTCCCTCGAGAAGCTGGGGTCAGTTACCTGGTGGGGAACCTGGAGGGGCCAAGGGATAGGTACTGCCTTCCTGTGCCCCATGCTGCTCTCCTTACCCTGTGGATGAGGCAGGAGGAACATTTCTGGGGCTAGCCTCCCTGCCCCCCAGCCCGGTGCCTTACCAGGGCTTCCTTCCAGCTGGCCATACCACCCGCTGGGCACTGGGCCCTGGGCCTGGCCCTGGTCCCCCCCAGGATGGGGGCTGGGATCGCCCCTTCTCTCTGCCTGGGGCCAAGGGGCCCCAGCCTCGGCTGTTACACATCTTGCACCGAGACAGTGTTGGGCCCTGAGGACTTGGGTTGAGGAGGGGGTGCGGAAGGGTGTCTGGTACATACTGGGGTGGGGACCTCTGCAAAGAGAGGCTTCAGGCCACCACCCCCTCTTTCCCAGCCCCATGTTCTGCAGCCTTAAGGTGAGTGTGTCAGTGCTGTGGGCACTCGAGTGCGTGTGTGCCTTGGACTGTGTGTGAGCGTCCTTGTGCGTCTGACACAGATGCGCCAGGTTATGTGTGTGTATGTACGTGTGTTGGGTATGTGTGTGGGGGGTCATGTCCAGGCCTCATGTGTGTGGTGTGTGTGTGGTGTGTGTGTGGGCTTGGGCCCCTGGCCCTGACCCTAGCCTTTCATCCCCGGGGGAGGGGTGCTGGCCTAGCCAGGGAGCCACACCTGAGGTCCACTTGCTGCCTGTTCCCCCACCCTCCCCACCAACATCTCTGGGTATTTGGAATGTAGTTTTTGTGGTTTTGATAGCCCCACCCCCCTCCTGTAGATAGTTCACAGAGAGACAGCTGGGGTGGGGTGGGCTAGGGTGGGGTTGGTTTGGGGAGGGTGGGAGATCTCTTCCTTTTTGTGTGTGTATGTCATTTATCTGATAGTTCTCTTCCCAACCAGCCCTTCCCCGTTCCTCATATTTGTACGGTACAAGCAATAAAGACTCATTTCAGACCAGGCCCACCACCCAGGGCCTTTCCTTGCTTATGGAGTCCAGCCCCAGGTACAGGTACCCGCCACCTCCTGGTCCCGTTGCTCTGTTAGGTAGGGCCTTTCAAGCCGTTGAGGCCGAGAAGCCTTCTTAGGTGGCGGTGTTGTCAAGCTCAGGCTAGAGAAGGGGGGTGCCTGGGGGTGGAAGCTGCTGAAGCATTTGGGAAACTCCCCGGGCCTGCATTGGGGGTGGACTCAGTGGACAGAGACCATCCCAGGCCCTCAGAAGCTGCTTAGGTAAAAGGGGTGCAGTGGAGGGTCAGGGGTGGCGGGGTTGGGTGGCAGGGTGGGGGTGTGAGGGTAAGCGCATTCATTTTCCATGGTGTTTGAGCCCTAGAGCAGGCATTGCCTGCTCACCCCCCTCCCCCCATTTATGCTAAACTGGGGAGCGCCCCCATACCCATACAGATTTCTTGGTGTGTCAGTGGGATTTGTGGCTGTCAGCTGGGAACACCTCAGGTTGGGTCACAGCCTTCACAGCTCTGGGAGCCCTCTGGCAGGCTGTTCCCTTGCTTGAATTACTCCTCCCGGACCTGGGGAGCCGGGTTGCTGCTGCACATCAGTGCATTTAGTACCCAATTTTGCCAGAAGCCAAGGCATGGAGTTTTTGAGATCTTCAGTGATGGTAGCAGAGAAGTTGAATCCAGTTCATAAACACCTGTGTTACCTGCAGCCAAGACTTAAGGAATTCTGATTTTTTCCCTAATTTTATGTGGACATTATTATTTCTTAATTACGAAAGTAGGTTCTGGTTATAATCAGAAAAACAGCAGAGAGGTCTGTAAAGGAAAGCCTTTCACTCTCGCCTCTAGGTGCAGCCCACAGGCTGTGGCCCGAGTTCCTGATGGGCTCCTGCAGGTGAGCCACCTGCTTCCCCGTCGGACGCTATGTCCGTCTTGCAGTGGTGACTCTTACTTCTGTTGAACTTTTCCCAGACAGAGTTTTAGGTGGAAGAGTTTTAATAAATTTTACCAATTAAAAAATTTTCGAGTGATCTGTTTTTTGTCAAGTGAACGTGGAAAATGTCACAAGGGGTGTGCGTGTGCATGTGTATGTGCATTTAAAGAGTAATGCAAGCAAAAACATGCACAAGAAAGTAAGTCACCCAGCTCCCAGGCTGAGGGCGCTGATTTTGTCACTCACGTTTCTGCTCTGCAAAGGGATGCAGCGGCATTAGAAGGCCGGTGCCTCCTTTTTCCGCACAGCTCTTCCCTCCCACGTAATGGTGCCAAGCGCCTGGGCGCTCTGTGGCCATGTCTTACCCACACTTCTGCCATCCTGCGTGCTTTCAGAAGGTGTGCGCACTCATTGCTAAAAAAGATCCTCTTTTAGCCACTGTGCTTTGGGGAACGCCTCATGGACATGGCTGTCATGCTTTCCAGCTGCTCCAAGGTTGGGGTCAGCGGTGCCAGTCACGTAGGCCGTACGTGTCTGATTCGATGCACTTACAGTGGCACTTGATTTCTGTGGCCTTCCTCCCCAGAACGTCCCCCCAGTCAAAGGAAGAACACAGACAAGGCAAACCCCAGCTGAAGGATGTTCTACGAAATACTGGCCTGTGAATTCTCAAAGCTGTCAAGGTTGCTCAAAACTAGAAAAGCCTGAGAAAGTACGTTACAGCCAGGAAGAATCTTAGGAGATGAGAAGGCTGAGTAGTGTGTCCTGAATGGGGTCCTGGGTTAGAGAAGGCATCAGGTAAAAAGGAAATCTGAGTAAAGCACGGACCTGAATTTCTTTTGGCTCACGAAACTGACACATCGTCACACCACACTAGTGTGTAAGGTGCAAGTGGAGGAAATTGGGTGGGTGGCACATGAGCACTCTGTACTATCTCTGCCACTTTTCATCTACATTTTTTATTTTAAAAAGCACAAATAATTCTCATCTCCCCTTCAGGCATGTTCCTCGTGATGTTTTACATTTACTTTATTCCCTCCCCTCTCCCTATTTATCTGTCGGTGCTATAATGAGAACAGTCTCTTACTGAACCACAGTCCAGTGATCAAGGTCAGGAAGTTAACACTGAAACAGATCTGCTCTTCCCAGACGATCAGATTTTATAATGGTCACACCAGCATCCTTATGGACAGAAGAAAAAACTTCCTGGCTAGCCATTCAGCCCAGGCTCACTGCTGAGCTCAGTTGTTGGGTTTGAAGCTTACAGGGCAGTTATTTAGCAGAATGCCCCTCAGGTATTGTCTGATGTTTCCTTGTGGCTGTAGTCAAGCTATTTTTGGCAGAAATTCCCAGAAACGATGTGCCCTCAGTTCAGCTTACCGGGAGGATCCCAAACATCCCCTTGGCGGTGGTGACTGGTCCCTTGGTTGAAGGGGTGTCTATCAGGCCTCCACCGTGAGTCACTCTTCAGAGTTAGGATCTTGAGTAGAGGTGCTCAGAGAATGTAAACACCCAGGTTCTCACCTAGTGCTTGTGGAAAGGGGCAGCAAGTGCAAAGGCCTTGAGCCAGACAGGTGCCGGATGTGCTTAGGGACAATGAAGAGGACAAGGTGTCTCGAGTGGAGTGAGGGTGGGGGGGAGAGGAAGGAAATGAGGTTAGAGGGGCAACAGTGGGCCAATGGGACCTTGTGGTAAGGAGTTTGGTTTTACTGTAAGTGCGACAGGAAGCCACTGGTCCAGCATCTCACACTGCTCACTTCGCCAGTCTCACTGACCTCTCGGTGTCTGAAATAGCCAGCTCTTTCCTGCCCCAGGGCCTTCGCTCAGTCAGCCTGTTCCCGTCACTTGGGATATTCTCCCTTGTCTTTGCTTTCCTGGCTCCTCCTCTCTCAGGTTTCAGCTGCAGCATCACCTCAGAGACGTCCTTTGAGACCACTATATCTAAATTACAAAACCAGCCTTCCACTTCTTCACTCGAATATTTACTTGAGTACTATGTGCCCAGCCCTGTTCTAGGCACTGGGGGTACAGCAACCAAAAACTGGCAGACAAGCCCTGCCCTAGTGGGGTTGACATTCCAGTCGGGAGGGAGACAACGGGCAGCTGAGGACTAAGGAGAGAGTAATCGCAGAGCGTGGGACAGACAGGAAGTGCTCAGGATGGCTCGTCTCACAGGGAGGGTAATATCCGAGTAAACACCTTAAAGGGAGGGCTCTCTGAGGAGCATTTCAGGCCCTGAGGTAGGAGCATGCCTGGTGGGGGTGAGGAGGAACCCTGGCGGCCAGTGCTGTGAGAGGGGAAGGGGTGGGGAAGACTGGGAGAGGAGATGGCTCACGGGGGTGTTTTCGCGGGGGGGGGGGCGTCGGGGTGGGAAGGTAATACACATCCTTGTGGACTTGCACTTTGTGGGGGTTGGCAGCCACGGTGTTCTGAGCAGAGGCCAAGTGCGATCTGACTTACTAGGTGTGCACAGGATCCCTCCTGGGAGTATGTGGGGAACAGACAGTAGGGCAGGGGTCCCCAGTCCCCCGGTGGCAGACCGGTACGGGTCGTGGCCTGTTAGGAGTCAGGCCGCAGAGCAGGAGGTGAGCGCGGGCAAGCGAGCAAAACTTCGCTCCCGTTAGCGCCTGAGCTCCGCCTCCTGTCCCCAACTCCCTCCCCCCGGACCGTGGAAAAATGGTCTTCCACGAAACCGGTCCAGGGTGTCAAAAAGGCTGGGGACCACTGCTGTAGCGGATGGGAACAGGGGGACCAGTGGGGAGCCGCTGCACTCCAGACACGTCCAAGCGCTGGTGCCTTGGCCGCATTACCGGCGCAGCTCTGGGCCTAAAGGCAGCAGCCACAGGGGATTTGCTCACCCCCAAATTCCCACTGCACAGAACACAGAGGCCTTTAAGTTATGAAATGACTTGTAGCTTCTACGACCTGAGCTTAGACTGTGTTAAGCCCTGTGCTGGCCACTTAAACACAATCTTGTAAAATCCTCAGGACTACTCTATCAGCTAGGTTTTGAAATAAATTCCCTCTGCAGAGCTGAGGGACATGAGGCCCCGAAGGGCTGCTTCTCGTCACGTAGTAAGTAGCAGGACGAGGGGGTGGAGTCCAGCTGCCTGACCTGAGGGTCTGGACAGGGCAGAGCCGGCCTTGTAAGTACTCTCGTGCCCGCGCACCTGCCCATCTGCCCAGGTGAGTCATGCTCAGCGCGCATGCGCCCAGGCTCTTTTAAAGTGCCGTTCGCCGAGTCCTGGCTCCAGCGGAAGAGGTGGGCTCTCGGTTTTGACCCCAACGCCAGCTTGAAGGATGCTGGTGAGCTGCAGGAGCCGGGGTCTCACTCTCGGCTCCTCCAGGTTCTGACTCCGGCCCCTCTCCCCAGCAGATTCCGGCAGTCTCCCTCGACTCAAGGCCTGCGAGCGCCCCAGTCCCCGACGACGTCCCTGCGAGCAAGAGCGCCTCCCCAAGACCCCTGGAAAGGCCCCCGGGGCCGTGCACACCGCCGGGGCTGGAGGAGGCGCTGAGCGCTCTGGGGCTGCATGGAGAACGCGAGTACGCTGGGGACATCTTTGCGGAGGTCATGGTGAGGGCCCCCCCCCGCCCCCCGGAGAGATCCCCTGAGGGTAGCAGAGGGGGGCAAGTTGGCTGAGGCCAGGGCTTCCCTGCTCACCCAGAGCCAGCCCCACGGGCATTTCGGAACTCCTTCCCCGTCAGCCTCAGCCCTGCTCCAAGTTTATGGGTTGGTTTTTCCTGCAGTTACCCTTGAATGCCCTTTCCCACCCTCCCAGGCTGTTTGCAGCCCCCCCCCCCTTTGGTATATCAGAGCCCCTCATACTTGTCTCTCACATTTATTCGTTTAACAAATATTTAGCGAATTATCAACAATGTTTTCCCCCCTGTCCTCCCTGCACCTTAAAAGATTTATAGAGTGTCCAAGTAAACTTAACAAACGTTTTTGAGCATGCCCTAGGCATTGGGGATGCTGTGATGAACAATACAGGCAGTCTGAATTCATTGTGGAAGACAAGCAAGCAAATGCAGCTGACAACTTCATAAGGGCCATAAAGACCAAAACACAGGCAGTGGGAGTCCTCAGACATCTGTCTGAGACAGGTGCTGTCGGAAGAAACACTCAAGCAACGAATTTATTTAACACACATTCTTGCAAACATCTCTCCTGGGCCAGGATCTCTGTTAGGAACTGAGATACAGCTGGGATTTGGACAGAAATCCCTGCCCTTCTGGCACTGGGAGCCTAGTGGGTCAGACAGACAAAACACAAGGAAACTCGAGCTATCTCCAGACTGGAAATGCTTTGAGGGATAGGGAGGAGTATGGGAAAAGTGCAGGAAATTTTAGCTGAGACTTGAATGACAGAAGTCAGCAATGCGAGGAGCAGGGGATGGACCATTTCAGGTGCAGGGAACAGTACATATATGCATGCGCAGGCCCTGAGGTAGGGATAAGCTTGGCAGAGCCCAGGGCCCAAAGAAGGCTGAGGCAGCTGGAGTGTGGGGAGAGGAAGGAGGTGATGTGGGAGCAGGAGCAGGGCCTAAGAGAGTCTGAGAGGAATCAGATTTTCTCCTGAGGGTACCGGAAGCCTCACAAGTGTTTTAAGCTGGGGAGTTCCAAAGGTTTGTGCTTTAGAGAGACCCTTCAGGGTGCTCTGAGGAGGATGAATTGAGAAGTGGTGGGAACCCAGGGGGAGATGCTCAGGAGGCCCTGTGGCCATGGGGGCTGCAGGCCGGACAGGTGGATAGGGAAACATCCAGAAGAGAGTAGTCTTGGGATCTGGATGGTTACACGGAGGCCAGTTTGGGTGTGGCATCGTGCCTCCTCCAAGTGGGGCGATGAGGCTGCCTCACCCAGGGCTGGAGTTCAGGAGAGAGGCTGATGCACAGGTGTGGAGAGTGAGGCACTCCCTACCTAACCCCAGGTGTGCCGCGTGCTGCCCCAGAGGGCCCTGCCCTGCACTGTGACCCCGGAGATGCGAGCGCTAGTGGTGGACTGGCTGGTCCAGGTGCACGTACGTACGTACCGGGAATGGGGCGGGGCTGGGCCTGCATCGAAGCCTGGTTGTCACTTATGCCCCTCCCTAGGAGTACCTGGGTCTGGCGGGGGACACGCTCTACCTGGCTGTGCACCTGCTCGATTCCTACCTGCGGTCAGGCCGGGTGCGCCTCCACCGCCTTCAGTTGCTGGGCATGGCCTGCCTGTTCCTAGCTTGCAAAATGGAAGAGTGTGTGCTTCCCGAGGTACTTCCGGGGTGGGGCTGGGAGGGTGGACCCCTTTCTACTCGTTGCAGTCACAGGTCAAACGTCTACTTTGTGCCAAGCATCGCGCCCAGTGAACACTTCTTGTCTTGGAATCCCAGCAGATCCGATGAGGTCGGGGCTGGCAGTGTGGCCCTTTAACATTGGAGGAGACTGAAGCCCAGAGAGAGGAAGACATCTGCCCAAAGTCAAGCAGTTGGGACTTGGACTCAGTAATATAGTTACAGTAGTTATAGTCCTTGTTGAGAAGTTACAGTTAACATGGGTAAACTCAGTGCATTTTCAGAACTGTCTAGTGAAGTAGGAGCAATATCTCTGTTTTACAGATAAAGAAACCGGGTCTCAGAGCACTTCCGTGAAGGTCCATGTCACACAGTGAGAAGTGCTAGGGTTTCTGACTGCAGTCTGTGTTTTCCACGAGTTCTAGACAACAAATCAATGGCCCCATTTTACAGAACAGAAAACGGAGGTCCAGGATGGGGACAGAACTGAACTCAAGGCAGGGAATAACAGCCAGAGTCCAAGACTACCCCCTCCTCTTTTTCCCAAATCCACAGCCTGCCTCCCTCTGCCTCCTGGGTGCTGGCTCCTTCTCCCAGGTCGAGCTTTTGCGAGCTGAGCGCCGCATTCTGAGCCGCTTGGATTTTCGGCTGCACCACCCAGGCCCACTCCTCTGCCTGGAGCTACTGGGTGCGCTGGCAGGGAGCAACCCCCAGGTGAGGTGGAGATGGGGGGAGCTGGGGGGGCTTGTGCGGCTAGGGGGGTGATCTCTGCGGTGTAGAGATGTGGCCTGATGGCCTCCCCCATGTTTGGCAGGTGATGCTACTTGCCACCTACTTCCTGGAGCTGTCTCTGCTGGAGGCTGAGGCAGCTGGGTGGGAGCCTGGTCGCTGCGCAGCTGCTGCACTGAGTCTGGCGCACCGTGTGCTCGACGGGGTGGGCTCTGGCTCTGGACCAGAGCTGGCGCTTTATAGGTACGGCCACAGGGGAGGGTGATGGCTTCAGGATCTGCCTTCCTGGAAGTTGTCTTTACTGTCTCAGAGAGTGAGAAACAATGGGGGTGGGGCAGGAAGGGGACAATGACGCCTAGACTTGATTTTTCTGGGTGTGAGAGAGAATGGGGTTTCTGCCTAGCTGGAGGGGGTCCCATTTGCTTTTCTCTGAAAGTGTCTGAGAGTGGGGTATTTGCCCAGATTCGGGGACCCTTAATCTTCTTCAGGGTGGAATACAGGAACTCCCCAGGCCCAGAAGATGCTTTGACTGCGTTCCAGGGTTGAGAATGAGAGGTCTGCCAGGCTAGGGTTCCCCAGCTTCCCTCTAACCACAAATGGGATGCCCCTTTGCCTGCTAGAATGCCCACTTCCTTGTTAACCAAGCCACCAAGGAACAGGGTGAATTGTCTTTGATCCCAACCTGTGCCCAAGGGGTAGAGTTGGATGCCAGCTCATCCTCAGCCCTATTCCTTTCCTCCTCGAGAGCTCAGGCTCTCCCTAACCACGCCCTTCAGAGAGAATCGGGAGTCTACCTGTCTCCGGTCCCCTCCAGCCACTCTCTGGATGGTGGATCGCGTGTTTGACCTACCCCTCCCCCGGGCGGTTTCCGGCGACTCAAGTCAGTGTCTCTTCTCGACCTCGAGCCCCCAGCTCCAACTACGGGTCATCTCCACCACTACCCCTTGCGTCCACCTTAGTTTCCCCATCTCCCCGCCGCAGCCCCTCGGAGCTGGGCCCGCTGGAGCTATGCATGGTCCGTGCCGCGCTCCGAGGTCCCGCGCCAGGCTGTGCTGCCATCTTCCTCAAGTATGCTCGGCCTCAACGTCAGGGTACCAGCCTCGCTGCCGCCCGCCTGCTCCGCTACATCCAGCCCCGGCTGTCCTGAGTCCTGAGAACCCAGCAAAAAAGATTCCGTGTATTATGTCTGTCTCCCACTTCAATAAAAGAGTTTCTTTTATTCCGAGCGCTCTCTGTCCTCATTGGTCGAGTTACGGTCCCACTCTCGCTTTTTATTGGTTACTTTCTGGTCATCCTTCTGATTGGCTGTTTTTACCAAGTCCCTTAATGTTGCAAACTACCGACTCCTCCGCTAGGGGCACTGGCTGGCTTCCGCAAGCGCGGCTCCGCTGGGTCAAACTGGGACCCCCAAACGCAAACACTTGCGGGAGCTAGATGGACAGAAGCTGACAGAAAAATTGAAATGCAGTTGGCCCTCACTCTCAGAGTTGGGGAGAATCTGGGAGGGATGGGGACTGTGGGAAACTGAGAATGTCCGCTTCAGTCATGAAGGCAACTTCGATCTTGCCAGATTTTCGGATTTTGCTCAGGTGACCCTGAAAACCTGCAATTCCATAAATATCTCTGCTTCCATATTTTGGCAACTAATTCAATGTTTTTAAATGGTTGCATAAGCCCAACATATCACATATCCTGGCCTGCACCAGTGTGTGACATTACGGGTCTTTGATAGCAAGAGTTTGATAAATGAGATCTGATTTATTTCATCTCATTGCATTGTAATAAGGTTGTAAATTAATAGATTCACAATGTTTTAGGACATGGCCTGACACCTAGCAGGTGTTTCAAAAGTGACATCATTGCATCCTAGCAGGGTTGTGAGTTAGGGACAGTGGTCTCTTCGTTTCTACCGAGTCCCTAGCACCTAGCCATTTAGTAGGTGCTCAGAAAAATTTTTAATGAATTAATGAATCTCCATGTTTTTTAAAAAGATTTCTTTTTAGACAGAGGGGGAGGGAGGGAAAAGGGGAGAGAAACATCAATGTGTGGTTGCCCCTCGAGCACCTCCTACTGGGGACCTGGTCTGCAAGCCAGGCATGTGCTCTGACTGGGAAATGAACCACCAATTCTTTGCTTTAGCAGCCTGAAGCTCAATCCACTGAGCCACACCAGCCAGGGTAAATATCCACATTTTTAACTAAAAACACACCTGAGATGCAGAAAGGTGACCTCACTGCTCTGGAATTCATCCCCAGGAATATTAGATTCTTAACCAAGCCAGGGTTTGGATGTGCAGGGAGGAGGAGTTTCTGTTCTAGGATGTTCAAGGTTGTAGGGCTAGGAATGGGGAGAGCTTTCCTCAGCAAAGTACAATAAGAGATAAAATCAGATACTGCTGTTGGAATGGAAGGTGCCCTGTTCGGGATTGGGACTGTCAGGTGGGGGCTACCATGGGACCTCCCTGGGGGGATGTGCAGTGGGAGGGAGAGGGGACAGGGGCAATACAAGCGTAGTTCTTGGGGCTAAGAGCCAAGCTAGGGTCTTGTGGGGGTGGGGGTGGTAATATATAAAGTGATTCATTCATTCACTCATTCAACAACCATATAGGGATGCTGACTCAGAACTCAGTACTATGATTACCTCTCTCACAGTCTCAATGATGATAAGAAACACGGGTTGTTAATTGCCCAGTATGTACCAGGCCCTGTGCTAAGTTCTTTTTTATTTTTAAGATTTTGTTTATTTTTAGAGAGAGGGGAAGGGAAGGAGAAAGAGAGGGAGAGAAACATCAATGTGTGGTTGCCTCTCGCACACCCCCTGCTGGGGACCTGGTCCATAACCCAGGCATGTGCCCTGACTGGGATTCGAACCTGTGACCCTTTGGTTTGCAGACCAGTGCTCAATACACTGAACCACACTGACCAGGGCTCTGTGCTAAGTTCTTTATCTGCAGAACATAATCCAGTCCCTATGACTACTCTGAAGTAAACTCACTTGTTATCCCCATGTTACACAGAAGGCAGACAAGATGGAGGCATATCAAGGAGCTTGCCCAAGGTTCCACTGCTAAGTGAGTAGCTAAGAAGGGTCGACAGACAGCCACCTCCTTCAGCCTCATTTCCCCCAAAGCCTCTCACATGTGTTCTTTTCTGTGTACTCTTATGATTGAGCGGCTCACTCTGGGCTGCCATATACCTGCATTCCCACTGGTTTCCTACTCAGTGAGCTCAATGAGGGCAAGAAGCAGATCTCTTGTTCATAGACTTATCCCCTCCTCCAGGAAGCCTTCACTCACCACTATAGTCTAGGGAAGGTGCCTCTCCTGGCCCCTCAGAGCCTGTTGTGTGTCCTCCATCCTGGGCTTGACCTCTCTGCCTGTGCCTTGCCCTGACCACTTTGCCTGAGCTTCCCAGGCTAGCCCACTCTGGGCTGTCACTGGCTACTGGTCTATCTGCTCACTGGACTAGGGGCTCCATGAGGGTAGGGCCCGAGGCTACCTCCCTCCCTCCCTGCTCTGTCCCAGCATCCCCAAAGCTGGGCACAGAAAATATATCAGTGAATATTTGTTGCGTAGATAAACAAATGAGTTTCAAAGTTGCTATCATTGTCCCTTCCATTTTACTGAGGAGGATACAGGTAATTTAGGTGAGGGGGAAAAAAGCAGGGACATGAATCTGGGCAGCTTCGATTCCATAGCCCGGGTCCTTAGCCAGCATGCCAAATGCCTAGTGAACTGAAAACCAGCTTTCCATGAAGTTGAACTCTCTGTGTTCTTTTCTCCAGACTTGTCCTTTCCTTCTAGAAAGCTTTGGGAGCTTTAAGCACGAGGGAGGAGAGCAGGCAGGAAGGTGTGGGGAGTAAGATGAGTGGGGAGATGAGGTGGGCTGGAGGATGAGGGTTGGGGCTGATGTGAAGGAGAGTGGGGAAGTCTTGAGGGGTTTCTCTAGACCCATAGGGGGCAGCCGGAGCCTGCTGCCGGAGGTGCGGGGGTGGAGAAAGGGTGGGGGACCGGCCCCGCGGGGGGCGATGCGGTTAGCTGCAGCAGCGGCCGCAGGAGTTTCCCACAATGCAGCGCGGCGCGCTGTCCCCGGTGCTGATGCTCAGCGCTGCCCCGGAGCCTCCGCCGCGCCCGCCTCCCGCCCTCTCCCCGCCGGGCCCGGGCCCCCGCCATGGGTCAGCTCGACCCAGTCCTGCCGCAGAGCCGTCTGCGGGCCTGGGCGCGGCGCTGGACAGCAGCCTGCGGGCCGCCGTGGCTTTCAAGGCTGAGGGCCAGCGCTGTTACCGAGAGAAGAAGTTCCGGGAAGCCATCGGCAAGTATCATCGGGCACTGCTGCAACTGAAGGCGGCGCAGGGGGCCCGCCCTGGAGGCCTGCCCGCCCCCGCCTCAGGGCCCACCACCAGCCCGGGGCCAGCCCGCCTCAGCGAAGAGCAGCAGCGACTGGTGGAGAACACGGAGGTGGAATGTTATGACTGTCTCACGGGTACGCGGCCACCGGGGGCGCAGGGAGTGTATGTGTGACAGGGGTGGGGAGAGAGGGGCAACCATGAAGCCTTGGACAGGGTGGGGGCCGGAGGCTTGAAGGGGCCAGGGCTGGGGTCTGTTGAGGGAGACATCAGAACTTATCAAAGAGAGGCGTTAGGGATTTAGGGGGCCAGGGATGGAAGGAGCTGGGGTGCAGAAAATGGGCTTTAGGCTGCCACCCGCGAACCTCAGGTAAGAGAAACTTACCTTGGAAGAACCATTTAAGGCCCCATTCATTACCTGAGATCGCCTTTAGTAGTATTCCCCGCGCTCCCCGCCCCCACCCCGTCCCGCCTCCCACTGAAATCGCCCCTTCGCTTGTGTCTGTGTTTCTCGCGCCCCCTAGCGGAGGCGCAGATTGATTCTATCCTGATTGGTCAGAAGCTCGGGAGTTTCTGGTGGCCTGAATAAGCCCTTAGTCCCGTCTCTAGTGAGAAAGTGTGGGTATTCCCCGCAGCCCGAGGGCCATGTTCCTCACTGTCAGTGAAGTCTGGGGTCGGGGGCAGGCTCTGAGAGCACGGTCCGGTGTCCCCGCAGCCTGCCTGCTGCAGTCGGAGCTGGTGAACTATGAGCGGGTGCGCGAGTACTGCCTCAAGGTGCTGGAGAAGCAGCAGGGGAACTTCAAGGCCACCTACCGGGCTGGCATTGCCTTCTACCACCTGGGAGACTATGCACGCGCCTTGCGCTACCTGCAGGAGGCTCGAAGCAGGGAGCCCACAGGTGAGGTGAGGGGCGGGGCGGGGCAGAGCTAGGAGAGGGGCTGGAGCAGAGGAAACCAGGGCAGGAAGGCCAGGGCTGAGTCACTTCAAGGGAGTGCTGCTCTGCCCACCCGACCTCCGCCTCTCCACCTGCTCCTACACGTCCACTCACCCTTCCTTCCTCTGTCACCCTTTCATTCTGATGCTTCCCATTCAGCCGATTCCTGATTATCTACTCCCCCCCCAACTCATTCATCCACTCCCTCCCTCACTAACCCATTCCCACACTCACCTGTTCATCCACATGTTCTCCTAGCCACCACTTGTGAACCACTTGCTGGGAGGCAGACCTCAGGATGGGAAATGCCAGGGAATTGGTGGGGGTGGGGGTGGTAAGATGGAGGGGATGGTGGACCTGCAGGCTTGTTCCCTGCCCTCTGGGGGGTCACAGTCAGGGTGCGTGGGTGTGCAGACAGATACAAAACACAACTTTGTATTAAAAGCCAATGAAAAGGAGCACAGCCGGTGGATGACGTGGGGCTGTGGGAGCGGAGGCAAGATGAGTTTTCCAGGTAAATGGCTGGGAGAGAACAGGCCTTGTGCAGATGCCATTGGGCAGTGAGGAGAGTGCCACAGGAGTCTGAGCAGAGGCAGCCCTGGCAGTGGGCAGGTGGAGCAAATGCAAAGTCTGGAGATGTGGCGTGTCCCCTTGTTCAGGCTGGGGCTCTTGGAGAAGTGCCCTGGTGACAACCAGGGAGGGAGCCGCCGAAGCTGGGGACAGTGAGGTATGAGCTGGGGTGCTACAGATGCCACCTGCTGCCCCCAATCTCCCAGCTGATGCCCTGCCCACCTACCCTGCAGACACCAATGTCCTTCGCTACATCCAGTTGACTCAACTGAAGATGAGCCGGTGCAGTCTCCAGCGGGAAGACAGTGGGGCCCGGCCTCGGAATATCATTGGCTGAAGCCCACCTAGGGGACCTGTCCCTACCCCCCCTCCCTCCCACCTCACTGTGTAACTTCCTTGACTCATGTGTCCGCTGGTAAAGCACTTATCACTGGTAATCATAACCTCTTTGTGTGATGTTCTTGTGGGAATCAGGAAGAGGCATAGACTGGGGCTTCACTTCCTGGACCTCAGAAATCCAGAGGAGTCCAGAGAGGGAGGAAGGGTCGGGGGGGTACCCCACTGGGGATGAGCCAGGATCAGGGCCTGGGCCAGGGAAAGATACAGAGCCAAGCACGGTAGGGGGCAGGGGTTACCTTTAATGCTGTTTTGTGCTGAATCCCCCATGTCACCCTGTCCCTGAGTATCCCTGCCCACCCTCCCCCTTGCAGGGCGAGCACAGGGCCCAGCCCCAGGGTACAAAGGAATAAATTAAATGTTCCCCTCCCCCCTTCCCCAATAAATAGAGTATCCTGCCCAAGGCCTCCCCTGCCTTGTGGCCTGGTGGGAGGCCTGAGGCGCTACATTCATGGCTGCCCAGGCGGGTAGCGGTGGGCAGGCCTCAGTGGGAGCCATGGGCCCCACACAGGGGCACTGTGCTGTCCTGGCTCTGCCCCTCCATGTCCATGTCAAGCAGCGTGGGCTGCATGCTGGGGGGCCCAGGGCTCTCCGGAGTACCCGGCCTGCTAGGAGGCGAGATGCTGAGTGTCCGGCCGAAGGAGACCAGTTTCCAAGGGTCCAGGCGGGGGCGGCTGGCAGCCGGCCGGGGTCTTGGGGCAAAGGTCAGGGTGGTGGGGCGACCAGGAAACTCGGGGGGCCGGCGGCGGGTAGGAAACAGGGCCTGGGGTTCAGGCAGGCGGGGGAAGTCCAGGGGATCCCGAGGGCCTGGTAAGAGAGGATCAGACGAGGTGAGTGGGGTGGGGCAGAGGGTGGTATTGAAAAGCCAGGAGCGTTGACTTGAAGATTGGAGTTTCTGACTTCTCTCAGAAATCTGCTGGAGAAAAGGCCACCTCCCTCCCAACTCTCCTGCACTGGGCTGGGGCCAGAAAGAGCGCCCAGAGTTGCAGAGAGCCTCAGGCACAGCAGCGTCTCCACGTGAGGATAATTGTCTCTCCCATGGGTGACAAATATATCAAATGATAATAATAATCGTAAAACAGTAGCTCAGTGCCTGATAGGAGGTACTCACTTCTCTGTGTTCCCATCATCTTTGTCAGGTTAAAAAAGGCACAGAGAACAGGGCCTAGAGAAAGTCACCGCCTGGCCCTGTGGGTCCCTGGGCTTGCCGCCTCCCCTTCACCCTGCGAGTCATCACCTGGGGCCCCGCAACGCCCCCAGCAGTGTGGGCCAGGGGGACACAGACCCTTCCTTTCCGTGCTAAGCAGGAAAGGCGGCCAGGCTCGGGCACTGGACCTCGGCGGGGGCAGGGAAGAAGGGGACGTTTTTGCGCACTGGGGCACAGGTTGCCTCACTCACCAGGGCCGGGGGCCGCCGACTCTGGTGCCCCCCGCTGCCCCAGCGCCCCATCCGACGGAGTCCGCCGGTGCCCGTGGCTCACAGCGCGAGTGGCTGTGACGTGGGTGGGCGTCAGCGACTGGCGGGGGTCCTTCTTGAAGCTCTCCAGCTCCAGGTCCACCAGGGGGTTTGTGCTGGGCGTGGGCGCAGGCGGGGAGGGCGGCGGGGAAGGCGCGGCCGGCGCAGCCTCGTCGCTGTCAGAGCGCAGCAGCGAGCGCGTGGAGTTGCAGTCGGACACGGAAGACAGAGACACCAGGGTGGCTGAGGGCGCCAGCCCCGGGCACACATCGTCGCGGCGGCCCGGGGAGCGCGCAGTCGGGCTGAGGCCGCGCGGGAAGCGGCCGGCGCGGGGGAAGAAGAGGCCATCCAGCCAGCGCCGCTGTTCCTCGACATCCGCGGCGCGCGCCTCGGCCACGTCAGCGCCCAGGCCCACGGCGCCCAGCAGCGTGGCGCAGCTCAGCAGCGCGAATTCGCAGCGCCGCCTGGCACTGAGCCCATGTCGGGTGCAGGGCCCCGGCACCCCCGGAGAGGGCTCGGTGGGCAGTGGCACCACGAGGTAGGCCGGGGTGCTGTGGGGAGAGGGGGCCCCGCTGCTGCCTCCGTCTGCCTCCGCGAACTCCTCTGCAACCGGAGAGGGCCGGCACTCGACTCCAGGCGGTCCCTGGGGACTTGGTGGCAAGAGGCTGCCCCCAATGACCCCTCCAACAGCAAGACCACCAAGTCTACTAAGCATAGCGTCCCCCTAAAGCCCCCTGCCCCTGGGAGTGATGCCCACACCCCCCTTTCTGGGAATGCTTTCTGCCCCCTGGCCCAGTGACATCCGGTTCCCTCCCCACAACCCTGGGGAACCGTAACCGCTTTATCTCGACTTAGGGTCCCCTTCAGCCGGGAATGTCTCCTCCCCTTCCCTTCGAAGGCACCCTTATCCTCTTACCCATCTCATTGAGGCTGGCGAAGCCTGGGGCAATGGGGGTGTGTTTGGGGGACTTGCCCAGGTTGGGGGCGCTTGATGACCACTGTTTGTTTCCTTCCCCCAGGGCCTTCAGCCTGCAGGGGAACCAGAGATGCGGGGAGTGGCCCTGGGCCTTCTGAGGGCGGCCGGCCTGGGGGTGGGGCACAGGGTGGGCTCCAGCGACCAATACCTCTCCTCTCCTCCAGCGCGCTCCTTCTGCAGGGTGGAGCTGGGTCCCCACGTCCGGCCTTTCTTCTTGCCCCCAACCAGTTCTTCCTTCTTTGGGGGCCCGCTGCGGCCCCACGTCCCACTGCCACCACTGCTGCTGCCACTGCTGCTGCCGCCACCACCACCATCCACGGGAGTCACTGGGCCAAGAGAAGCCACTTGGTTACTGTGCTGGACTCCCAACTTCACTCTCCTTACCTCGGATTCATCCTCTGCCTGGAAGCCCGAACTTGAATCATGACCCTCTGTGCCCTAAATCCTCCCACAGCTCCCCAGGACTGTCAGGGGACTGTCTCAGCGCCTCAGCTTGGCATACGAAGCCCTGCAGATGCTATTCCCAGCTGAGCTCCTCAGCTCTATTTCCATCACACCGCACAGCCTCACCCTTCAACCATCCACTCATTCCCAGACGTTTACTGAGCACCTGTTGCCCGCCCCAGGGCAAATGCTGAGAAGACAGTGGTGGGTGAAGCAGACAGGACGCCCCGCCCACAGCGTGGGCATCTAAGTGGGCGAAGACAGATGACCAACGAGACCTGCACTGGGCGAGTCATCCATGCAGCGTGACAGGGCGGCACACGCTGTGGGAAACAGGAAGCAGGAAAGGGACCTGGTGGCTAGGCAAGTCTTCTCGTGGGCAAGGATGAGGCGGTGCGGGGGTGTCAAGAAGATACAAAGGGAGCCCTGGCTGGCGTAGCTCAGTGGATTGAGCGCGGGCTGCGAACCAAAGTGTCCCAGGTTTGATTCCCAGTCAGGGCACATGCCTGGGTTGCAGGCCATGACCCCCAGCAACCACACATTGATGTTTCTCTCTCTCTCTCCCTCCCTCCCTTCCCTCTCTAAAAATAAATAAATAAATAAAATCTTAAGGAAAAAAAAAAAAGAAGATACAAAGGGAGAGGAGCACTTGGGGTGGGGGGGACAGCAAACTCGAAGGCCCCGGGGCTGGACCACAGGGAGTGTGCCCAGACAACTGGGAGGCCGGTGAGTATGTGTGTGTGCATGTGTGTGGGGGGGGGCAGCTAGAGTCAGGTACTCAGGCAGAGGGCGTTAAGTGCCACAGCTGGAACCCCACGTCTACAGCATTCCGGTGGGTGTTTTCACACCTCTGTGTCTTTGCACAGGCTGTTCCCTTCCACTGGAATTCTGCTCTTTTTCAGTCCCTTTCCTGACCTGGTTGGCTGCTTGCCCTTCAAGTCTCCAGCTCCAGAGTAGTTTGTTCCCTGGAGGGTCATTGCCTGTCTTCCCTGTTCCTACAGCACATGGAAGGCACCCTGATACCAGAATACTGATTCCACCACACAGCCGTTCGTATCTTTGTGTCCGCCAGGAGAATGACCTCCAGGCCTGGTACAAAGCAGGTGCCCGAACAGAGGCGTGCAGGGCCAGTGTGCGGTGCAAGGCTGGGGTGAGTGACGGGGCAGAACGGACTTGGGATTCAGCCCCGTATCCTTCAACTTTTCAGCACATGGCCATGGCTGCACCCTTGCCAGGCAGCCCCCACCGCAGCCACCTCCCTCCAAGGCCCGGCCCTGGCCCAGCCCCCATCCCCTCCCTTGTCTCACGCCCTAACTTCCGTCCTCCTACCACCCACATTTCCCACAGCAGCCAGAGGGAAAAGATGTGTTTTATCATGTCACTGCCTTGCTCACAGCCCTCCAGGGCTGCCCTGTCACCTTTAAAATAAGATCTAGGTCCCTTATCCCGGCTCTCAAGGCCCAGCGTGATCTGACCACTGTTGAACCTCTGACCACAGACCAGCCGCTCTGCATCCCATCTGCTCTCCAGCCAAGTGGCCTTTTGGGCTGACACTCACGCAGCGCCTGTTCCCGCCTGGGGACTTGCCTTTGCTGATCCCTCTGCCCGGGGCCCTCTCCCTCAGACCTCTGCAAGCCTCGCTCGCTCGCTCGCTCAGAGGCCCTGCTCAATCCCCTCGCCTCAGACAGGCCTTCCCCATGGAAAGCAGAAACTCTTCTCTTTGGTTTCCTTCCCTGATTCCTTTACAGCGCTCAGCCCTGCAAGAAGCTACCCTGCCTGCTTGCTGACGTATTCCTAGTCTCTGCCCCATGAGAACCAGGGAGGGGGCTCTGCCTGTCTTGTTCCCTGCTGATCCTCTGGTCTGGCGCACCGCACGTGCTCAGGGAAGTGTGCTGACTGGGGGACTGGTCCGGGCCTCGGGAGACACTCACGGCGGATGGCCCTCAGCCGGGGGATGATGCTGGGGCTCGCGGGGGGACTGGCTCCATCGGATCCTTTCCGCTTGTCCAGAGTTGGAGAGGCCTGGACTGTGATCTTATGCTCGAAGCCTGCAAAACAGAGAGATTCCCTTCAGCAAGCGGTTGCATAGGCCACGAGAACATCTCCCTGCATGGAAGGGCCATCCCCTCCCCCTCCAGAAGGACAGACAGGCCACTGTTTTGCCTTCCCTGGTGCAGTGTTCTCCAGGTGTGGTTCCCAGACTGGCAGCACTGACACCAAGTGGAAACATCCTGGAAATGCATGTTCTTGGCATCTGACCTCCCCCCCCCCCCCCCCCGCCAAATTAGTGGCTTTGGAAGTGAGGTGCAGCGATCTAATTGTGGTGGAACAAGCCTCCAGGTGCCTCTGATACATGCTCGGGTTCGAGAGCTGCTGCCCTCACTGACTAAGGATCTGGGCCCGAGTGTCCACTATGGTGGCCATTAGCCACATGTGGCAATTAAACACTTAATGTGGCAATTAAACACTAAAGTGTGGCTTATGCAACCAAGGAAATGGGGAATTTTTAAAAAAAGATTTTATTTATTTCATTTTAGACATAGGGGATGGGAGGGAGAAAGAAAGGGAGAAAAACAGCAATGTGTGGTTGCCTCTCTTGTGCCCCCTACTGGGGACCTGGCCTGCAATGCAGGCATGTGCCGACTGGGGATTGAACCCGTGACCCTTTGGTTCACTGGCCAGTGCTCAGTCCACTAAGCCACACCAGCCAGGGTGGAAATGGGGAATTTTACCTTTATTTAACTGTAATTAATTAAAGTTTACTGGTAAAGGCAGATGTGCAAGTTTGGTCATTTTTAAGAAACAGTTACACATGTTTGGAATGACTTGGGTGTATGAATCTACTTTTTCAACATTATGTTTTGTGAAGTCTAAACACCAGTGAAGCATTGTTGATGAAAATTTAGCCCTGGGTTGAGATGTGCTGTGAATATAGCATACACACTGGATTTCAGAGATTTAGTATGGAAAAAAGAAGGTATAACATACCAATAACAAGTTTTTCTTGTATTTATTAAATGTGAAACCAGCCCTGGCTGGTGTGGCTCAGTGGCTTGAGTGCTGGCCTGTGAACCAAAGGGTCACCGGTTTGATTCCCAGTCAGGGCATATAGCTGGTTGCAGGCCAGATCCCCTGTAGGGGGCACAAGAGAGGCAACCACACATTGATGTTTCTCTCCCTCTCTTCCTCTTTCTCTAAAAATAAATAAAATCTTTTTTAAAAAGTGAAAACATAACATTTTACTATATTGGGCTAAATAAAGTATATTATTAAAATTTCACTTGTTTCTCTTTCCCTTTCTTAATGTGGCTATTTGAAAATTTAACATTGCACAGGGGACTTGCACTGTGTTAGCTGGGGCCGTTCACAGCACCACTCTGTGGCTGTGGCCCCACACAGGGAGAGACAATCAGCAGATGGGCATCACCTAGGAAGCAGTCTTTGAACAAAAAACATCAAACTTGAACTTGAAACTGATTAAGCCTTGAGACCCATGTGAAACTTCTGTTTTTGTATGTCAGAAATGACTGAACATCAGCAATTTCACACGGTTCGACCTAATACCATTTTATAGGAAAGCCAGGGGACAGAGGCCATGCGAGTGACACCAGGGCAATGCAGGCAGCAAAATCCAGACTGTGGGGATGCCACAGGATGATGTACTTTCAACAAATGATGGCAAGGAGGGAACGGAGGGGGAGTAAAGGCTGTGAAGCAACTAGGCAGGACACAGAACTGTGAAGAAAGGCAGTGATGGCCCTGAAAGTCGACACAGGGGTCACTCTGTGGGGGCTGCATGAAGGGCATCTGGGCGGTTGCAGGTTCTCTGCTTTCAAGGGGCATTACACAAACTCATAAAGCCGTACAGTTTTTTGGTGGTTGTCTGTGTGGGTGATATACTAAGCAATAAAAAAAGTAAAAAAAAAAAAAGTGATAAACCCCAGGTTAGAGATGCTCTGAGTGGCCTGCTGGGGTTGTGCAAGGGACGGAGGAGGTACCGGAGGGCAGGCTGATGTGGCTGCTGCCTTCCCGCAGCTTGAGCAGGCGGCTGCGCTTGAAGTTGCCCTTGCGTTTGCGGACACGGGGCTTCTCCTGGCTCAGCTGGCACATCAGCAGGTGCAGCTCCCGCTCCACGATGTCCATCTCGCGCTCAGCCAGCTCCTGCTCCCGCCGCCGCAGCTGCTCCTCCTGGAAACGCTGCTCCTGAGCTGCCCTTAGCAGCTCCTCCTCACGGCTCCGGAGCTCCTGGAGAGGACATGGGTGGCGTGTGGGGAGAGGCTTACCTACTCTGCCGCTGGAATGGACCCAGGGCTGCCTGGTCTGGCTGGGCCCTGCCCAGGCATGTCCCACTGGGAAGCAAATTGGGGGACACAACCCAACTCACACTTCGCTAGCCAAGCCAGGTGCCAGGACAGGGAGCATGTTAGTCTGAAGAAGAGAATGCCTTTTTTTTCCTTTGATTTTTAATTTTTAACTCTTCAATTTGGAAAACTGAAAACATCCACAAAAGCAGAGAGACTAGTGTCCCCATCGTTCAACAATTGTCTATACTTTGCAAATCTTTCTTCATGCACCCCTTCCTTCTGTCCTCTCTCCTGCAGTATCACTTGTAAGGACTTCAGTGCAGGGTGCCTCTTTCTAGCTAATCCACTGATAGCAGGCTGTCTTTCCTTAATACACGAAAGCAGTTCCTGTGGCCCCGACCCAGGGGAAGGGACTCTGTCCCACCCCAGGCCTCAGAACTCAGGGGCCTTGCCCTTGGCCTTTACCTTCTCTTTGGTCCGGAGGTCATCGAACATGTGCTGAATCTCCAGCTTCCAGTCCTCCTGCAGCGAATGGAAGGACTCCAGCGGCATCTGGAACAGGGCTGACTGTTCTATGACTTCAAGCTGCTTCAAGATGCTGCCAAAATCTGGCCGCCCGTGGGGGTCTGGGTCCCAACATTCTGGGGTGGGAGTGGGGGTGTCAGTGGCCCTGCTCTGGGGCACCAGCCTGCTCAGTGAAAGCCAGGACATCAAGGGGCTGTGGCCAAACAGCCTCCATGGAGCTGAGGGGAAGGAATTCAAACCCAGATTCCTAGCAACATTTCACTTGGTGAAACTCTGGGAGAGAAACCCAGGGAACTGCTCCCTGACTGGTGGTAGAATCAGGGAGGGACCCCAGGGCTGATGAATCCTGATGTGTTGCCCTCCAGGGCTGAGGGCCTGGCCAGAGTAAGGGCTTTGGGGCCGTGGAGCCAACTGTGGGGGAGACTGTTCATGCTCTGATGGGTCCAGTCCCTTCTCCCTGCTTCCTGGACCCACCGGCCTGGATGGTGTGAAGGGGCAAGTCTAGGTCCAGGGGACCTGCCACCCAAGCTGACCCTACCCTCTCCACAGGGCCCCAGCTCACCCTCTAGCAGGCGGGCAAAGGGCTCGGGGCACGTGGAGGGGATGGGAAGCGTCAGCTTGTTCATAGCCACACCGTATGCCACAGCCAAGGCGTCGATTTCACGGTAGGGGACCTCACCCGTCAGCAGCTCCCAGAGCAGCACCCCGAAGCTGCGGGTGGGGGAGAGGGAGGGTGATGCTGCAGTCCACTCCAATCTTCACCTATATGCTAGCCCCACCTCTGGTCCCCTGGGGGCGTCCCTCACCTCAACGTCCAGCCTAGCCAATGAGGCCAGAAGAATCTACTGTGACCTCCATCGGCCCGATCCCAAATACACATGGTAGGGTTGCTCTCTTGATGTCTTGCCTTTGCTCCCTCCCCACTTATCCACACCTGAAAACCTTCAGTGGGTCTCCTGTGTCCACTCAAATCCACCCTTCTTAGCCCTGACCTCTGATGACCTCACCTCTGCAGCCTCGCCTCTGCGCACTCTCAGCCCCCGTACCAACCTCAGCTTCATTTTGCAACCACACCGAGGAGCTGAGCAAGCTCTGTTCTTCCTAACATCTGGCCTTTGCACATGCTGTTCCCTTTGTTGAGAACACTTTTTCTCTTGTGTAACTGTCCCTTAAGTCTCGACTCAGGTGCTCCCTCTGCCAGGAATTTTTCCTTGATTCCACAGCCTCCAAAGCTGGGTCAAAGGTCCCTCTTCTATATTCCCATTGAACTTTGGCGCTTACCTCTGAAAACAAATTAACACTAACATTTATAAAGCACTTTCTTCCGGCTAGCGCTGTATTGGGCACTCTCAGTAATTCCCACAACAGCCCTGGAAGGCAGGAGGTCTTGGTATGACCAAGACCTCCTGCCCATTTTATCTGATGAGCAGATGTAGGCTCAGAAAGGTCAAGCCACCTGTCTATAGTCAGAGTCACACTCACACTCAGGTCTGTCTGATACCCAGGGCAATCAATGCTCTTCACGCTGTGTGACACCAGGGCATGCATCGCTGCGCTAGAGCCACCTGTGTGTCCCTTTTTGCCGTCTGGACCCTGACCACTGTTTCGTGTGGCACCTGACATGCAGTAGACCCTATGCTCCCTGTACCCACACATGCATTCGTCCAATGGACACCTAATAGGTCTCCGCGCCGGGCCAGACACCATTCTAGGCACTGGCACCATAGAGAGGCAACCCCTGCCTCCTTTCTCAGCAACAGTCCTGGTGACTTTGTGCTGGGCGTGTGCTGCCTGCAGTGATTTCCCACCCTCCCGTGCAGCTACGCGCACTCGGTGACAGTGGTTCTGGCAGTGGGGCTGCAGGAGGCTGTGTAGTGAGCACCTAACTTCCAGGAAGCATCCCTAAGGGGAAGGGGTGTGGCCCTTTCAGCTTTTCTCCTTCCTATTGGCTGTACTGTGGACAGAAAGCTGGAGCTCAAGCAGCTGTTCTGGACCATGCAGTGAACTTGGGAGTGGAGGCTACACACAGTGGAAGGAAATAAGAGTGGCTTGTAATTAGAGGTGGCATGACGCCCATCTCTCTTGTGTCCCTGGAAACCGCTGGCGTGTTCTGATGGTCATGGTGAATGGGAAGTGACACTCAAGTTTGGTGGCTGGGAACCATGGGTACTTTTGTTTTGAAAAGTACAGGAGAGCACCACACAGACAGGAATTGTCCTGCCCCAAATCGATGACACCTCGTTAAGGAACCATGACATAAGGCTTTGAATCTCTAACACCAGGGGCTCCACACCAGTCCTGGCCTCGCACAGCAGCAAATGCTTCAGTCTGGCTTTCTCTCGGGGTTTCTGTTCCCTGACCTGGGCCCCACTGCACACCTGGGGCCACAAGTGAACGCCTGGGGTGAAGCCGATCGGGACCTCCCCCAAAGGGCTGTGCTGCTGTAGCTGAGACGTCCTGTCTGATTTTTTGGCCCAAAAGCCATGACTTTGTTGCTTGGTCCACCAGGAGCCACAGCTGAGGCTGACCCGGGTTTGGCCGTCTCCCAGCAGGAGGCCCTGGCTGAAGAGTTTTGCTGCCGTTAAAGTCTCGCAGGTGACCGCAACAGCCTCCTCACTGGCCTCCTGCCCCACTCCTTCGCCTACGATCCATTCTCTGCCATGCAGCTGGAGGGAGGCTTTCCACTGCCGAGTCAGATGGTGCCATTCACACATGGCCTTCCACTGCGTTTCAACAAAACCGGAGTCTGGTGCCTCATCCGAAGGGCCTTCCGGCCTAAACTACATCATTTCCTACCACTTCCTCCTGGTCCGCTCCAGCTGACCACACGGGCCCTTGCAGCTGTTTCTGGAACATACCAATCTTGTTCTCGCCTCAGTCCCTCCTTCGTGTGAGCAGTTCCCTCTGCCTGGCAAGCTTCTTCCCCCAAACTCGGCAGAGCTGGCTCTGTCTTGCCATCCAGAAAGTGGCTGAAGTATCACCTCTCAGAACAGCCTTCTACAAGATGTGCTCCAGCACTTCTCCATTGACCTCCTGGCTCGTAATGTTACCTAATACTTCTTCCGGTGAATTAACTTATCTCTTCAACATTGTTTTATAATTTTCTTAACTTAAAAACAAATTTTATGAGCTTTGTGTGTATTTACTATCCCTGCAAGCAGGGAAGGTGTATGTTTTTACACCTGCTTCATCCCTAACACCTGGTGCAGCTGGATGGCTGGATGGATGTCTCCAAAGGCCTCAACTTCCTGTTTGACAAGTGGGGGCTGTGTACCTGGCTGGGGTCTGAAGGGCCTTCAGTACTGCTAGCAACCTACATCTACATCATTGGGTGGGTCCCCCCACCCCCCCGCAATCCAAGTCGTCCTCAGCTGTCACTTTTCCTATCAGAGCAGAGACCTGCTTCGGTACCTGCCTGATGGTCTGACTTTGCCGGCAGGCCCCTTTGTTAGGCCTGAATCCTGGATTCAGGTGGAGACCATCCCTCCCGCTCTGCCCTCAGCCCTCCTCACTCCTCCCTTTCCAGGAGGCCTCCCCAGCCCCACCATCAGCACCTCCAGACGTCACTGCTTTTGGAGAAGAGGGAGAGACGGATAACCTCTGGGGCCATCCAGGCGTAAGTCCCTGCAGCGCTCATTTTGGTGGTCTTGTGCCACTCGCGGGCGAGGCCGAAGTCTGTGATCTTGAGCACCGTGTCTGCGAGGTTGTGGTTCTCGATGGCCTCCAGAATCAGGACTGCGGGGCAGGAACAAAGGTGGTCACCCCAGACCTGGTGCGCTGTACCTTGCCAGTCCCGGCCCTGCCTCAGCTGGAACCTCGTCTCCTCCTTCCCACCTCACGTGGCCGGTATAATCCTGCTCCAGGCTCCCAGGAGGTCCCCTGCCCTTCTGACTCTAACCTGGACCCTGGGGAGCTCAGTGAAAGGTCGATGGTAAAGGCCTTGGCTCTCCTTGGTCCAAGCCTTGAATTCCCAACCTCCCTGGAAGTGGCAACTACAAACCGTGAGCAGAATGGATGTCCTTGCCATCCCGTGTATACTGCACTTGTGGCCCCATCCTACTCCTTCCTGTGTCATAGTCTTTGCCCTGTGACCTCGCTGGTCTTTCCACTGGAGGCAGAGCATGTGTCTCCTTCCTTTCCTCTGGGTTGGCCACGTGACTCACTTCAGCCAGCAGAGTGAGGTAGGAAGGAGAGGGCCAAGCCTAGGCCTTAAGAGGCCTCACGTGCTGGCTCATCCTCCTGCACTTCTGCTGTCACCAGGAGAACATGCTCTGCTGGTCCAGGAAAGATGCGACATCCTCAGGGCAAAGCCTCTCCAGCTGAGCCCAGCCTAAAGCATTTACCCTCCAGCTGGCCTGCAAATGTATGAGCAGTCATACATGACAAGGAGTTCAAAGACACAGAGTTTGGGGACAGTTTGTGACACAGTAGTACTGTGACAAAATCTGACGGGTCAATCCTGCAAGCACAGTGATTGGTTCCAACTTACTTGCTGCCTACAGTGGATACTAACAAGAATAATCATCATGGCTGGTGTTCAGCAGGAGAATATTTTATGGCGGGCACAGTGCTAAACAACCCACGAATTACTTCATTTATGTTCATTTCGTTATATTCATTTACATGAATTAACTAGCAAGCAACCCAGGCACTAGCAAACTGAGGCTCAGAGACATGAAGTCGCTTGGCCAAGACCACACAGCTTGAAAACAGTGGGGCAAAGGCCTGACCTAGATCTGTCATCAGAGCCCGAAACCGCTGTGACAGTCTACTACCTCCCATCAGACAGGAGCCCCGGAGCGTAAAGCGTACTGCCTGGGTTCCAGTTCCAGTGCTGCCTCTCATTGGCTGCATGACCTTGTGCAATTTGCTTTATTCTTCTTACCACTAAGATTCCTCCTGTGTTATTTATCTTATAGGGTTGTAAGAAAGATTATTGCCTGAAGCAACAGTAGGCCCTTTAAAAGCATCAGTTTAGCTATTACTATCAGTATGTGATGTCTCCATAATTTAATTGTTCCTTATTTCTCCACCTTTATCTTCGACCCTTCTTGGTTACTTCTCCGGTCACAATAACGAGGTAATTCTAGTATCACGTTGATTTGGCAGACGAAGAAACTGGGGGTTAAAGAGATCAGCACATTCCCCATAATCGCACAGTTGGTAATCTTGTCCACTCTTCAAAGCCTGGCTCAAATGCCACCTCCTCCTGGCAGCCTCCTGTGGCTCTCTAGCCTGTGACTCCCCCTCCCAGGAGTATTCCCTTCTTAGGCCCTCCTTTCCTTTTTGTGGAATGACCCTGTGACAGAGGACGCAACCTCATAGTCACTTTATTTCTGCAACTTCCAGGCTGGGCCTAAATTAGTCTCCTTTAAAACATATATCCGATCATGTCACCCCTGCATAAAATGGTCCACTGGCCACTACCACACTGAGCAAAATGCCCGAAGTCCTCAGCATAGCCCCCAAGGTCAACGGGATCTGGCCCCTGCCTACCTGTCTGACCTCATCTGCTTCCGCCTCTGCCTCACTCCGACTCTCGCAACCCCTCGGGTCTCCTTGCTGTCTCTCTAACAAGGCACACTCGTTCCCTCCTCACGCTCTCTGCCCTACTCACGTCTTTGCAGGGCTGGGTCCTCTTTGTTCAGGTCTCTGCTCAAATGTTGCCTTCCCTGACCATCTGATGCAAAGAGCTCTCTGCCCCATCTTTAATTTGCTTTATTTCCTTCAGAGCCTGATACTTCCTGGAAATTTTATCTGAATATCAATCACCTATTTCTGTTTACTAGACTGTCACTTTCATGAGGGGGGAACCTCACCTTGTTCACTTCTGTAATCCCAGAGCCTTGCACAGTGCCTGGTATGCTTAATTCTGCTTATGAATTATTGGTTGAAAGACCCAATGAATGCACGACATCAGGTGAGGAGCTCCTTAGGGACAGGGGCCAGGGGGAAGGGGGGCTGTCGGGGCCCCATGTCCTCTCTGTCTCAGGCATGGAGCAGTCCCATTGCCTGAGCAGGAAGCTCTGGCCTACAGAGTCCCACCAACGCTTTGTCCATGTGGCACTGGCTACACAAAAACATGGGGTGAGACCGCAGCATCCTTATACCCCAACTGCAGGCTGTGAATTAGCAGAGGTGAGGAAGAGCTGAGGCGTCCCAGTCTTCAGAAGCAGCAGTCAGGTGGTCCTGCCTCCACTTACCCAGCATTTCAGAGGAGTTCGAGCATGAGCATCTCTGAAGGCAGGGACCAACTATGTCTGTTTTGTTTCACTCTCCAGCCCTGGCTCAGAGCTTGCCACACCTCGGACTCTTGGAAGCTCTCTGCTGAGTGTACGAATGCCAGGCCTGGCAGGTAAGGAAGACTCACCCCTCTGTTTTAGGTGGTGGTAGGGGCATAGCAACAAACTTACAAAAATTGTGGGATGGATTCAAACAAATTTCAACATGTCACATTGACAGGGATGAGAGACAGATAAGTTGTGAGGGCTGGGGAGAGCCCTTCACAGTGAGGGCGGGGAACATGCTGGTGTTATCCACCACTGATCCCTCTCACTTAGCACATGATCTGGCCCAGTAAATACGAAATTAAAGAGTCAATAAATAAATGCAGAAATGGAAGGAGATGGGAGGGGGCAGAAGAAGGATAGGAGAGCCAGGAAGGTAGGATTTTCCCCTGTTGAATCCTTAAAAGCCGGCACGGGGTCTGGGATACAAGAGGTGCTATGGAACTATCTGGGAATGAATGAAATTTCTAGTTTGCAGGTATCATTAGGGCAGAAATCATGGCCATCTTGTTCCCTGTTTGGCTCCTACTTACTAGGTGCTCAATTAATATTTGTTGATGTCACGAGAAGCTCCTTGACCTAGATTTGTGTGGGTCCTGGGGAGCCTTCCCTTTTACCTGGTCCCCTTCCTCATTCAACAACCAATCAACTTCTGAGAGCCCGCTTTAGGCCCAGCAGCCTGGAAGCCTTTCTATAAGATGCATCCCTTTTCCTTCTTCCTCATCTTTCCCAGTTGCCTCAGCCAGCTGGAGCAGAGGTGTAGGATGCCAGGAAGTGGTTCTCAACTAGGGACAGTTTTGCCCCCAGGGGACATTTGGCAATGTCTGGAGACATTTTGCTTATCATAGCTGGAGGTGGGGGTGGGGTGCGGAATGCTAGCGGCATCTAGTGGGTGGAGACCAAGGATGCTCCTGAACGACCTGCAACACACAAGACAGACCCTATGATCACCCCTCCCGGAGGGTCAGTAGCACTACGGTTGAGAAACTCTCACTCTAGGCCAGGTTCTCTTTGTCTCTGCCTGGCGGATGCTGGCGTCCTGGATGGACAGGGAGCACCATGAGGGCAGGCACTGCATCTGCCCTGTTCACACTGGGGAGGCAGGGCCTGTCACAGTGTTCACAGATCCGTAGTCACTGAGCTACTGTGACTCTGTAGACTGCGAGGCAGGTAGTCTTTCGACCTTTCTGAGCAACCCTTTTCTCCCTGAATGGGGCAGGTCGGACTCTGGACCCTGCAGGTATACTGCTGCCCCTTCCTGCCCCAGGCAGTGTTTTCAGGTGTCCCCATTTCCCGCCACCTAGGCCTGGTTTCCTAAGGTTCTGTGAAAGCAAGTTTTGGGGGAGGACACCACTTACTGTTGATGGACTTGAGGTCCCGATGGATGATGGGCACAGGGGCATCATTGTGTAGGTAGTTCATGCCCCGGGCCACCTGCACAGCCCAGTTGACCAGCACATGAGGGGGCACCCGGCGACCTGCCAGCACCCTGCTCAGTGCGCCCCCCCTGGCATACTCCATCACCAGGCAGAGGTGTGGGGGGCTGAGGCAGGCTCCCCTTAGGGCAATGATGTTGGGGTGCTGAAGGGCTCCGAAGAGCCGGGCCTCTTGGCGCACCTGCTCTGCTGTCACTGCCGGGTCCCGCTCAGGGTCCAGCCGGGCGGCCTTGACGGCCACCTCCTCGCCACGCCACAGGGCCCGATAGACCTTGCCAAAGCCCCCTACACCGATGATCTCTTCTAGCTGCAGCTCGTGGAAGGGAATCTCCTGGGGCAGCTGGAGGCTGGCGGGTGCAGCGGGTGCAGCTGGGGCCACGTAGTTGCTAGGGAAGACGCCCACACGGCCGCTGGGTAGCTGCCCGGTCCACCAGCCCTCGTCGCCCGATACCGCACAGTCCTGTGAAAGCACCTGGACGCGGTCGCCCCTCCGCAGGGTCAGCTCCTCGTCTCCCGCCGCCTCGTAGTCGAACACTGCGGTCCAGACGGGCCCCGCGGGGGTCGTGCCCCACTCCTTGGCCGCCGCGCCCCCCTCCTCCTCCTCCATGGGGGAGGGGCCGGGGGCTGCGGGACACCTCTTCAGACAGGCTGCCCGCGGGCTGCAGAGGGCGGGCCCCGGTGCCCAGGATGGGGGGCAGTCCCTGCGGGTTCTAGGGGGTTCCTGGGGGCCATTGCTGGGGGGCCCTCCGCAGGAGCAGGAAGAAGTCGCTTTTAAAAGGGCAGGGTCGTCAGCTCTGATTCAGCTGTCCAGGCGGGGCGGGGTGGGGGTAGGGAAGCGGGTTCACCGGTCCCTCTCGAATGTCAGGGCACCAAGAAGGCCTGGCCGCTCGGTTCCCGAATTCCTGCCGGGGCCCGCCGGTGGGGGACGAGGGCGAGGGCAGCTGGCAGCCCCCTTCCCCGCACCTCTCACCCCGCGCAGCTCCACCGGCGGCCCCCGGCTCCGCATCCCGGGCCACGACCGCCGGGTGGGGCGGGGGTGGCGGGCCCGGGGGCGCCCGCCCCAGGACGGGGTGGCGCGCCCCTCGGCCTGCTCAAGCTCGGGGCGGCCAAGCGGCCCCCATCCTCTGCACCAGCCTCCAGGTCGGCCCCAGCCCCTGCCCCCGCCCGCGCTGCTTCCCCCGGCCTCTGGCGATGCCTGAGTGACGTGTCGCTGCCGCCGCGGTGCCGCCTGGGAGTTGTAGTCTTCCACTGTGCGGCTTCCCGGCCAGCCCCCTGCCCAGAACCCCTCTGCCAGCCACTGACAGAAGTGCGGACTTCGTGGGGCCAAGGAATCCTCCGGGGGTGAAAAGCCTGGCCTCGGATCCTTCCTGAGACCCAGAGGCCGAACGCCTGAAAGAGGTAAGAAGAACAGGGGAGCGTGCCTCACAGACCCTGCGGGGACTACGGCCCAGGGTCGGGTCGAGGGCGTCAGACACGCTTCGCAAAGCGAAAAGGTGCTGTGTAAAGGATGGCTACTGCCCAGAGCCTTTATCTTTGCCCGGACGTGGTCGCGGCTGCTCCAAGGCCCCGGGGTGGGGGTGGGGGGGGGGTCCCTATCTAGGTGCACGCCGGGAAACGTAGTCCGCTCTCGGACCCGCGCTGCGGGAGGCAGCCCACAACCCCTGGCTTCTGGAGTTGGTTGGTGGCACCAGCACGCTAGCGAGACGGGTCAACGGCGAGGCCTCTGCGAGGAAGACAGGGCTGGAAGGATGTGTTTGCTGTCCCGGGGATAACACAGCCACATCTGCCTTCCCCCCTAAGCTATGGGTTCCTCTGTCTCCTCAGTCAGAACTCCTACCCGCAAGAATCCCCGCCTCCCATGCGTGATAGGAACTTTGATTAGTGGGTGGGAGGCAGAGAGGGCTTAGACCCCATTGTACAGTTGAATTGAAGCCCAGGTCTAGAACTATAAATGACATGGCAGGAATCAAAGGCGGATTTTTAAATTATAAAACAAAACTGTGATGTAAAAATGTCAGCCCATGAATTCATTTTATTAATTTTTAAATTTATTTTTTCGATTACAGTTTGAATTCAACACTTTTTTTTTGTATTAGTTTCAGGTATACAGCACAACTGACAGACATTCTTATAGGTTATAAAGTGTTCCCTCTGATAATTGAAGTGCCCATCTGATACCATAAATAGTTATTACAGTATTGTTAGCTATGTTCCCTATGCACTACCCTACATCCTCATGACTGTTTTGTAACTACCAGTCACCATATTTTGCCATGTATAATGCGCACTTTTGTACCCAAATTTTTGAGGGAAAAATAAGGGTGTGCATTATACATGGGTAGTACTAATTCTGTATTAAACCGGCTTTGCTTGTTTTTGATCACTTAAAAGCACACATTACACAAAGTGCAAAAGCAATCACAGTAAACTTGAAAACTCAACTTGCTGTGATACCTGTTGGGCTAACCAGCCAACTGCAACCTCTTGATGTGTCAGTAAACAAGCCCTTTAAGGCCCTAAAGAAGAAAGAGTGGACATCTTGGATACAGTCAGCTGGTAATGATTTAATCACCTATAAGCAGGATCAAGAAAGCATCCATCGCTCAGGTTTGTGATTGGATCCTAAGATCATGGAATGGTGTCAAGAAGGAAGTGGTTGTGGAATGGTTTAAAAAATGCGGCACCAGCAATGCTATGGATGGAACTGAGGATGCTGAAATTTACCAGGATGAGGAAAGTGACTCTTCAAAAGACACCAGTAATGTAGAAATTGAAGAAGATAATACTTCTGATATTGACAGTGATAAAGAGTTCTTGGCCTTCTTTGATGTATAAATATTTTAAATTTGTTACAGGTACATAACATTCCTTGCACCTTGTATCTGTTCTTGTGTTTTGTAATTATTTGTTACGTGAAATTTCTTGTACCATAGTATGTTCACAAATAAGTGCTAAAATTCCTTTATAATACAAAAAGCCCAAGTATCTAAATATAACTAAATAAATAATTGAATTAAAAACTTAAAAGATTTTTCTCTGAAAGTTTGGGCCCAAAATGTGGGTGCGCATTATACATGGCAAAGTAGCACTTCTTAATCCCATCACCTTTTTTTACCCTGTCTCCCAATACACTCCCCTCTGAAATGCCCCTGAAAAAGAGGGGGAAAGAGGAAAGAGCTGGCAGCGGTTCAGTGGCTTGTTCAAGATCTGCAAGCTTGTAAAGGGCAAAATTCTGGGTCTTTTCACTTGGCCTCTCCTGAGTGGTCTGAGGGTCTGGAGGGAGGATAGAAGAGGGGAACTCCATTGGGCTCTGGTTCCCAAACTCTAGAGAACTGCCTCACAGCCCCCCTGGGGGTTGTTCCACTCTCCGAGGTAGAGGGGTACCTGGATCCTGGCTACCTGTAGGGCAGATTAGGACCCACCAAGAATGCTTGTTGGAAGAGAGAAGACCTGTTTCAATTTGAGTACCGATGGTTCTGTTATTATAATCTGATGCATGCAGTTCCTGAAAAACCTAGAGTTCTGTAACACAGTGCACTAAAATAACAAGGCTTTATGATGTCAGATAAGAACTTACAAACCTGTAGAAAATTTAAAAGAGCCTAGCATTTATTGGATTCAGACAGAGGATACACCTGGAAGCAAGATCTCAAGAGACTGTAAAAAACGCTTCCGAGAATGACAGTTTGCAGTTGCTATTTTGCATTTGAAATTAAAGAGGAAACATAAAGAATAGTACATGAAGGTGGGAGAAAGCAAGGTGGAGATAGGATTACTGTACAGGCTAGTTAAAAATGTGCTCTGTTGTAACTTCAGGGCAAGATGGTGGCATAGGTAAACATGGCTCACCTCTTCGTAAAACCACATTAAAATTATGCCTAAAGTATAGAACACCCATCACTCAGAACCATCAGAAATCAAGTTGAATGCAAGCCTGACAACTATGGAATTAAAGAAACCACATCCATCCAAACTGGTAGGAGGGATGGAGATGTGAAATGGGCTGGTCCCACATCCACATGTTGTGGATAAAAATTTGGGAGGGATATCTCAGGAGTGAGGAGTCCCAGCCCCACACCAGGACCCCATCCCAGGGTTCCAGTGACAGGAAGATAAGTTCCCATAACTTCTGGCCACAAAACCCAGCAGGGATTGAGTCAATGGAAGAAACTTATGGAGTCCCAAGCAGTTCTCCTTAAAAGATCCCACACATGAACTTACTCAGACTCACTCCCTCTGAGCTCCAGCATCAGGATAGCAACTTGAAAGGCATCAATGGCATAGAGGGAGAAGCTGAAGTGTCTGTCATCAGGATGGGAGCTTGGAGATAGCTTTCTCCAGACAGAAAGGTGGGCAGAGGCCAATGTCCCCTTTCTGAACCTTTCCTCCACAAAGCCACAGCTGGCAGGTGGGTGCCATATCTGAGTCTCCATCAACCTAGCTAACACTGTTTGCCCTGGGGATCCCCAGAGATGCCATCCACCACAACAATCTGCCCACCCAATCTGCTCTTACATGTGAATGGTTGGTCTTGGCTCATGCTTCACAACTTCCTAAATCCTATCAAACACCCACCCAGCCTCAGTAAGTCCCAGCTTCCAGCCCCCATACCTCTTGCTAAGTGGCCCCAGGCCTGGCACTAGCAGCAGCCAGCCTAGGTGCACAGCTTGACTTTGGCTGGGAATCTCCAATCACAAGTAGCAGCCATTTCAGATTGCTTTATAGCTCAGTCAGGGTGCCCCTGGGCAGAACACAAGTGGGGGTGACCTTGGCCTGCACCACCCAGGAAACCCCAGACCCTGTGCACCCACTGGACAATTGTAGACCACATCATAGCACCACCATTCTGCCCCTGCACAGTTGAGCCTCCACAGAGGGTGGAGGGTGGAGGAGAATGGAGGGTGGAGGTTGGAGCTCTACCTAATACATAGAAACAAACATATGTAGGCTGCCAAAATGAGGAAACAAGGAAACATGGCTGAAATAAAGGAATAGATCAAAGCTCCAGAAAAAGAACTAAACAAAATGGAAATAAGCAATCTATTGGATGCCGAGTCCAAAACACTGGTTATAAGGATGCTCAAGAAACTTAGTGAGGATTTCTAACAGCATAAAAAAGACCCAGTCACAAACAAAGGATGCACTAATTAAAATGAAGAAGAATTTGTAGGGAAACAACAGCAGAGTGGATGAAGTTGAGAATCAAATAAATTATTTGGAATGTAAGGAAGCAAAAAGCAACCAATCAGAACAAGAAGAAGAAAAAAGAATCCAAAAATATGAGGATAGTGTAAGCAGCCTCTGAGACAACTCCAAGCACTCCAACATTCGCTTCATGAGAGTCCCAGAAGGAGAAGACAAAGAGCAAGAAATTGGAAATGTTTGAAAAAATAATGAAAGAAAATTTCCCTAATTTGATGAAGGAAATAGACATGCAAATATAGTGAGCATGGAACCCCAAACAAGGAGCTACAAACAGGATGGATGCAAAGAGGCCCACTCCAAGACATATCATTATTAAAATGCTAAAGATTAAAGATAAGGAGAGAATCTTAAAAGCAGCGAGAGAAAAGCAGGTAGTTACCTCCAGGGGAGTTCCCATAAGGCTGTCATCTGATTTCTCAAAAGAAACTTTGCAAGCTAGAAGGGATTGGAAAGATATATTTAAAGTCATAAAAGCAGGGACCTACAGCCAAGATTGCTCTACCCAGCAAAGCTATCATTCAGAATTTAAGGGCAGATAAAGAGCTCCCCAAACAAGAAAAAAACTAAAGGAGGTCATCCTTACCAAATCATTATTATATGAAATGTATAAGGGACTATGAACAATAAAATGGCAATACATACAGATCCATCAACAATTGAATATGAAAAACAAACTAGGCAAACAAGAAGAACAGAGACCGAATCATAGATACAGAGGGCATTTTGATGGTTACCAGATTGGAGGGGTAAATAGGTGAATTGGTGAGGAGATTAAGAAGTACAAATAGGTAGTTACAGAATAGCCAGGTGGATGTAAAGTACAGTATAAGAAATGGAGTAGCCAAAGAATTTATATGCATGACCCATGAACATGAACAATAATGTGGGGATTGCCCAAGGGAGTTGGGTGTGCTGGGTGGAGGGGTCAAAGGGAGAAAATTGGGACAACTGTAATAGCATAATCAATAAAATACAATTAAAAATGTACTTTCTTGACGGTGGTTACCCTCTGAGGGTTATGGAAAATAGGTATTTTAAATATGTGTTAATATAGATGCACAGAAACAATGAGCAGGACTTCCTTAAGGCAAAGATAACTCTTTACTAAGGAAGTTATATGCCTGGGATGTTGATTACCCACCATGGTCTGCCCTGTTAGGAATTTATAATCAGATCACCCAGTGATTTATTATAGTGCCCCTTTTTCACCCACAACAAGAAAAGTAGGATTAGAGATGGATTGTTCAAAATGTATGCAACTTTATAACCAGAGTGCTAAAAAATACAGTAACAATTCTAATAGGAATACTAGCACAGTTAAATTTTTCACAGATATTTGCGCTTAGCAACATCCTCTGTCCCTTTGTGGTTGTAGAGTCTGGGGCTTGTCTGGAGGTATTAACTTGGAAATGCTGGCCTGGAGATATTCAATTCTAATGAAGACTATTTTCATCAAGATTAAAAATTGAATCCTAGGTGTGGCCTTCATTAATCTGCTATTTTAAGATGGGAAAATAAGTTGCAGGTTCTTCACCTGCATTCACAGCTTTGCCACATACCATAACCTTATTGCAATGATTGTGGTCTTTGAAGCCACTAAATCAGCCACTGTGGGTGTCAAGGAAAATATTTTCTGCAGATAGGCAACTTTTTTCTGTAAGATCTTTTATTACTAAAGCTGTCCTCTCCCTGCCATCCATTGCTTCAAAACATTAACTTCCTGGAGAAAATTGCATATTAACCGGCATGCTTGTGTCATGCTGACATCATTACCTTGTTTACCAGCTGCTTATGGGGTAATTCAAGTCAAAGAAGCAGGTGGGCAGCAGAACAGGTGGTGTCCAAGCATATGCCTAGACTTGGGTGAGGAAAGGGACCTGCCTTGTTCTAACCTGGTTGGGCACTGCAGTGGCCATGGGGAGAAGTGGGATGGAATTAGTCAACTTTATTTAAAAAGTCCTTTGGATTTTGATTGGGATTGTAATGAAGTTAATTTGGGGAGTATTTATGACTTTTTAACATTGAATCTTCTGTCCTTGGACACACATAATTTTCTCCTGAGATATCTTGTACATGCTTTCTGTGGTTCTTTCACTGGGACTTTACTGTTTTTATTTATTTATGGCTGGGATTTTATTTTGTTTTAATCAGTTACTACTGTTTTTCTTTTTTTTTAATCCTCACCTAAGGATATACTTACTGATTTTAGAGAGAGAGAGAGTGAGGGAGAGAATGTGAAAGAGAAACATCGATCGTGTGCCTTTGGTACACACCCAAGTGGGGATGAACCTGCAACCCAGGCAGGTGCCCCGACCGGGAATCAAACCCAGGGATTTTTGGTGTGCTGAATGATGCTCCAACCAACAGAGCTACACAGATCAAGGCTGCTGTTGTGTTATTAATGTGGCTCTCGGATCTGGCTACCTTGTTGAACTCTCTCTTAACTTGTTCTGGAATAGCTTGACATACTTTCCTAGCTAGTTGATTTTGCTGTCAGAAAAAAAAAGGAAAAAGAAGGTTTAGTCTTTCCAATCTTTGTAACTCATTTCTCTCCCTTTGGCTATGACTTCCGACAACTGTTGGATAATAGTGATGATAACAGACAATCCTTGTCTTGTTCTGGACTTTCAAAGGAGTAACACTAAAGTTTCACCACTAAATATTTTATTTTCAGTAGATTTGTAGTAGAAGTTCTTTATTGAATTCTGTTCCTAATTTGCTAAGAGGTCTTTTTATTAAAGCAGGTATTGACTTTTATGAGATCCTTTGTATACATTTATTGATATGATCAGATGTTTTTATTTTCTGGCTTAATCTGTTAACATTGAACCATACCCTTCTCTCTTTCACTATTGCTGAATTTGATGTAATAATGTTTTATCTAGGATTGTTTTGCATTTGTTTTCATAATGGAATTGGCCTATGGTTTTTTTCCTTGTGCTGTCCTTGCCCAGTTTTCACATTGGGGAAATGCCAGCTCTGTTCTTTTTTTTTTTAAGTATATTTTATTGATTATGCTATACTGTTGTCCCATTCTTTTTTCTCTCCTTTATTTCTCTTGGCCCAGTACCCCTCATCCCTCCAATATTCCCCTCTTAGAGCATATCCATGGTTCATACTGATAGATGTTTCTCTTATACATAAATATTTCTCTCCCTCTCTTTCTCCCTCCCCTCCTCTCTCTCTAAAAATAAATAAATAAAACCTTTAAAAAAAGAATTTGTCGAGCTTTCCTTTTTGAGCTGGTATGTGGCTTTTTGGTTTTGTTTTGGAAGTGCTCTGTATGTGTTTTTAAATGATGTACATTCTAGTTGTTGGGATCAGAAGTGTGATTATATAGGTTTATTATCTAATTTTTATGTACTTATTTTTTCTTATTTACAATTTTTTCTGTTTGTGCCTTCCAGAAAGTATAACGAAGTCTCCCATTATGAATGAGGATATGTCCATTTCTCCTTTTAGCTGTATAAGTTTTTACTTTATATATTTTGAAGTTATGTTGTTAAGTGCATAAGGGTTTATCATATTAACATATCAGTGAATTATTTCTTTTATCAGTATCAAATACCCTTTGTTGTTCTTCCCAATGATTTTTGCTTTTAAGGCTCCTTTTATTAACATTTCCTTGGTGGTTCTTTTCTCATTCATTCATTCCTCTTTTATTTTTATTTTCTAGAGCTGATTTTGCCATACCATCTTGCTCCTGACACACTATTAGCAATACCTGTGTAAAGCTACTCTTTCATGTTCCTTCTCCCCATATCCGCATTCCCACTTCTATTTCTTCCTCCATCACATAGGCACACTTTCTAATGTGTTTAATTTATGGTTCTTAGATATGTCTATATTTCTAAAAGTTATATAAAATTACAAACATGTCCTATGTGTTATGTAAAATTTCCCAGGCTGGAGGAGGGAAGAAAGAGGCTGAGAACTCCTTTGTTACAGGAAGAGTTTATTAAGGGAACTTACACATGAGGTGTGTCTTAGACAGCAGAGAGTCAATGTGGATATCCTCTGTCCCCCTAATTTTGTGTTTCATAGTGAGTCCCTGTGCTAGGAAAGGAATGTGTGTATAATCTGCTTGCGGGGGGTGGGGGGCTGGTGAGACGGGACTGCTACATACCAAAAGGCTCTTTCACCAGAGCTGGTTAAGAGACAGATAATGGCCAAGGGCATTTCACTTCCCCAAGGCAGAGCACAAGTTCTTGTGTGAATCCCTGGTGGGGCGCAGGGTCTGGGCTCCCCTAGGAGTCAAGGAGATTATCTTTAAGATGGAGTTAGCCCTGTCTGCATGCTTATGTATATGTGTAATGTATGTTTTTGTATATACATATGTTTTAAATTTACAAACATGGTAATAAGTAAACTTCTATTTTTCTTTGTTCAATATTGTTTTAAGAGAATTCCATGTTTTTTTAAACATCTAGATCATTGTTTCCAATTGCTGCATAGCACTCCAATTTATTAATTCACCACCCTTAATTATTCACCTACTGATGAAGACTGTCAGTGCCTTGAATCCTTGCTACTACAAACAATACTTCAATCAACAACCTTGTACTTATATCCTTTAGGACTTGTGCAAGAGTTTTTCGGGATTACATACCTAAGATTGGGATTGCTGGACCATAGGACATATGCACTGAATTATACCAATGTAGGAGTGTGATAGTTCCAAATTCTACATGTCTTCACTAATTCTAATAACTTCACTAATAAGTTCCTCTCTGACCTAATTTTGGGCACTCTGGTAGATTTAAACTGACATGTAATTTCCTAACTTATTATGATGAGGTTGAGCATCTTTTCAGACTTGTTAGCAATTTGGATTTCCTTTTCTCTTAATTGTCCATTCATATCTTTAACCCATTTTTTATATTGGGTTTCTTGTTCTTAAATACTTGCATATTTTATTGTATATTCTGGATACTGATCACTTTTTTGAAGCTGAAGACATCTCCCAGTTTGTCAGTCATTAGGAAGCTTTTCCAATCATGTCTTTGTTTGGAAGAAATCTTTCATTTTAATTTTCACTATATGGTTTATGTTTTCTGTATTTAAGACTGTTTATTCATTCCAAATGAATAAAGACTATTCATAAAGATAGTCTGTATTTTTCTGCTAGTGTTATGGGTTGAATTGAGTCCCCCGCAAAAGACATGTTGAAGTCCTAACCCCCAGTATTGAATGTGATCTTATTTGGAAATAGAATTGTTCTAGATATAATTTATTAGATTAAGGTGGGGTCATTCTGGAGTAGGGTTGGCCCCTAATTCAATATGATTGATGTCCGTCTAAGAAGACAGCCATTTAAAGACGGACACACACAGGGAGAATGCCGTGTGACAACAAAGGCAAACATTGGAGCTATGCAGCTGCAAGCCAGATTGCCAGCAAACCTCCAAAAACTAAGAGGAAGCAAGGAAGGGTTCCCCTACAAGTTTCAGAGGGAGCACAGTCCACTGACACCTTGATCTTGGACCTTCAGCTTCTAAACTGTGAGGCAATGCTTTTCTGTTGTGTTAAGCCACCTAGTTTGTGATACTTCCTTCCAGCAGCCCTGGGAGATGAATATGCTAGCTTCACAGATTTATCTGTCATATTTAGGTCTCTACTCCATTTTTTTTATCTTTGTGTTACAGTGAAAGGTATGGTACTACCTTTCAAGTAAAGGTATTTTACTTTTCTCCTTATGAGGAGTTAGTTTTCCCAATACAATCCTTTAACAATCCATCCTTTCTCTTACAATTAGGATGCTTACTCTGAAATTCCTTAAGTTCTTTGATGTACTGGTATCTATTTCAGGCTTCTCTACTTTGTTTCCTTGGTCACTTTGTCTGCTCATGTGCTATACCACCTTTGTTTCCTCTTTTTAAATTCTGGCTTTAAACATATTTTATGCAATACAGAAAATCTCTCTCTCTTTTGCCATTCTTATTTCATTGTGGGTCTTGACTCTTACAAATACATTTTTGAATCTGTTTATTGTGTTCCTCAAAAAAAATCTTTCTGGAATCTGGACCTGCATTCAATTTATAGATTGATTTGGGTAGAAGAGACATCTTAGTATTAAATCATTGCACTCATGAACATGGTTTATCTCCCAATTTGTTAATTTTTTTTTTACATTTATTGATTTTAGAGAAAGAGGAGGCAGGGGGAAAGAAATATCCATTTATTGTTCCACTTATTTATGCATCATTGGTGGTTTCTTGTATGTGTCCTCACTGGGGGTTGAACCCACAACCTTGGTGCATCAAGACAATGCTCTGACTCACTGAGCTGCCAGACAGGGCACCCAGTTAACTAGATTTTAATGTCCTTTTAATAAGATTAATTTTTTTCATAAACATCTTTGGGATTGATAGGTGAATTCCTAGATTACTTTTTAACTTTTGTTATTAATCTGAATGGAATCCTCTATTTTGTTAGAGTTTCTAGCTATTTATTATTAAATAGGGGAATGCTATTCATTTTTCCAATTTGATCTTTTATTTGGCCAGTTTGCTGAGTATCTTAGTTTTTTCCCATTGCTTTGGGGGGGGGGGAGGGAGGAAGAGAAAAACAGAGACAGAGACAGAGACAGAGAGGTGAGAAATATCATGTGAGAAACATCAACTCGCTGCCTTTTTGTACATGTCAACCAGCAATCCAACCTGTGACCCGGCACGTGCCCTGATCAGGAATCTAACCCGTGACCCTTCCATCTAAGGGACAATGCTCCAGCCAACTGAGGCACAGCAGCCAGGGCAGTATCTTACTAGATTTAAAGGTTTGGAGTTTCTCTATAGAATACCAAATGACATCCACAAAATGACAGTTGCGTCATTCCCTCCTCCCATTTCTTAGACACTTATTTAGAATGAGTTACTGCCATGGCGAGCCCCCCAGGAGTGAACAGTGGTGAGGGTGGCTAGCTGTGTCTTCTTCCTGAAGAAGGGAATGACTTTAAGTTTCTGTGTGAAATGTGAAGTTTCTGGGACATTTTTGGTAGAGAATCCTTATCAATTTATGGAAGTTCCTTTCCATTCCAAGTTTTCTGAGAGTTTTTATCATAAGTAGATGTTGCCCTTTATCAAATGTTTTTTTCAGTCTGTGGAGGTGACCATGTGTGAACTTCCCTCCTTTACTCCCCAACGGAGCACACTTACTACATTGTTAGTGTTCTCATGCCTACCAGAACCTACTTGCTTGGTGATGTTTGGTTTTTATTTTTAGTACACTATTTTATTTGCTTATCTAATATTTTATTTAGGAATTGTATATACACTTAGAAAGTCAAATGGACCTCTAATAGTCATCCCAGATTGTCCCTATTCAGTTTAGAAATCAAGTATATACCAGCTTCATAAAATAAATTTCTTTTCATGCTCACTTTGGCAGCATGTGTACTAACATTGGAACGATGCAGAGAAGCTTACTTAGCATGGCTCCGCATGAGGATGATGTGCAAATTTGTGAACCATTCCATATTTTAAAAAATAAAATAAGATAAATTCTTTTTTTCTCCCTGTAATGATTTGTGTATTGTAAATGTTATTTGTTCCCTGCAGGTTTGGTAGAACTCCCTTGTTAAGCCTTCTGGGGCCTCTTTTAATTAAATTTTCAGGTTCTTTAATAGTTATTGATCTGTCATAGTTTACTGTTTCTTATTTCAGTATTGACATTTTCTATGCTTGTAGTAACCTGTTCATCTTGTCAAGATTTTAAAATATATTGGTTTATATTATTCAAAATTTTATTTTATTATTTTAAAATATTTACATCTGGACTTCTGGCAAGATGGAGGAATGGGTGGACGCACCGTACCTCCTCGCACAACCAAGATTAGAACAACAATAATTTACAGATAGAATAACACTCAGAACTGATAGAGGATTTATCTGAATGGAAGTCAGACAGCCAAGAAGTTGAAGTAGACCCGTACATCCAGACTGGTAGGAGACGACAAGCCGGGCAGGCGCGGGGCTGGCATGGGTCGGCGGTGCGCGGAGGTCGGGGAAAATTTGGTGCGAAATCGGCATGACAGCCATCCAGGGCACAAGAACGCAGTGGTGATCCCTGAGTACGCAAGCTGCGGCTGGCGGACCCAGTGAGGCAGCGATTGTGGACCAGGGCAGAGCTCGCAGCCCAGGATCCCAGAGAAGGGTCTGAGCCCAGGAGAACAGAACTACCGCCATTGTTCCCTCCTGTCCCCGCTCCCGCCCCCGCCCCCACATATAATGTCACAATCTAGCAACTGGGGTGTCCAGCCCCAGTGAACACCTAAGGCTCCGCCCCCCACCGTAACAAGAGCGACCAGACTGGGGAAAAAAAAAAGGAGAGACAGGGAAAGATATAAGACATGTTTCCAACAGAACAGATCAGTCCCCCAGGACTCATCCTTTTGAGCGACCAAGAAATAGCCAATCTATCAGATGCACAGGTGTTCAAAACACTGGTGACCAGAAAGCTCACGGAATTGGTTAATTTTGGGCACAATTTAGATGAAAGGATGCAGGTTACCATAAAAGAGATGCAAAAAGATACGCAGAGAAGAGCCAATAGTGAAAGGAAGGAATCTGAGTCTCAAAACAATACGGTGGAACAGAAGGAAGATAGAATCAACCAAGCAGGAAAGCATGATGAAATAAGAATTCAAAAAATCGAGGAAAAGCTTAAGAGCATCCAGGACACCTTTAAACGTTCCAACATCCGAATTATAGGGGTACCAGAATGGGAAGGGGAAAAGCAACAAATTGAGCACGTATTTGAACAAATAATAAAGGAGAACTTCCCCAATCTGGCAAAGAGAACAGTCTTCCAAGAAATCCAAGAAGCTCAGAGAGCCCCAAAGAAGTTGGACCCAAGAAGAAACACACCAAGGCACATCATAATTACATTAGCCAAGGTAAAAATGAAGGAGAGAATCCTAGAAGCAGCAAGAGATAAGGGGACAGTAACCTACAAAGGAGTTCCCATCAGACTGTCAGCTGATTTCTCCAAAGAGACCTTACAGGCAAGAAGGGGCTGGAAAGAAATATTCCAAGTCATGAAAGACAAGGACCTACATCCCAGATTGCTCTATCCAGCAAAGCTCTCATTTAGAATGGAAGGGAAGATAAAGTGCTTTTCAGATAAGGTCAAGTTAAAGGAGTTCATCATCACCAAGCCCTTATTTTATGAAATGCTAAAGGGACTTATCTAAGAAAAGAAAATTAAAAAAAAAACATGTATAGTAAAAGGACAGAAAACTCACAATTATTAACAACCACACCTAAAGCAAAACCAAAAGAAACTAAGTAAACAACTAGAACAGGAACAGAACCACAGAAATGGAGGGCTAGCAGCAGGGAGGTGGGAGGAGGAGAGAGGGGGGAAAAGGTACAGAGAATAAGTAGCATAGAATGTAGGTTGAAAATAGATGGGGGAGGGCAAGAATAGTACGGGAAATGTAGAAGCTAAAGAACTCATAAGTATGACACATGGACATGAACTAAAGGGGGGGAACATGGGTGGGAGAGGGTGTACAGGGTGGAGGGGAGAGAGGGGGGAAATGGGACAACTGTAATAGCATAATCAATAAAATATATTTTTAAAAAAGCAAAAAAAAATTTACATCTGTAGTTCTTTCCCTTTTTGTTATGCATTATATGTTTATTTGCATCTTCCTTTTTTCTCTCCATCAGACTTGCCTGATTCATTTCCATGTTACTAGAATTTCAGATAGCCAACTTTTGTTTTTTGTTAATTTTCTCTTATTTATTTCTACCTCTAATTTTTTCTTCTTGTTTTTGGGATTTTCCTCTGTTGTTTCATATTTAAGTTCTTAAGCTAAAGCTCTCTTCATTTGTTTTTAATCTTTTTTTTTAACTACCCCCCTAAAAGGAAGGAGAGAGAGGGAGGGATGGAGGAAGGAAGGGAGAGAGAGACATAGAGAAACAGCCATGTGAGAGACAAACATTGATTGGCTGCCTCCTGTACATACACCTCAATCAGGAATTGAACCTGCAACCTAGGTATATGTCCTGAGCGGGGATCAAACCCATGACCCTTTAGTGTATGAGACAATACTCCAACCAACTGAGCCACATTGGCTAAGGCCCAATCTCTCTCTCTCTCTCTCTCTTTTAAAAGATTTTATTTATTGCCCTGGCTGGTGTAGCTCAGTGGATTGGGCGCGGACTACGAACCAGGCATTGCAGGTTCGATTCCCAGTCAGGGCACATGCCTAGGTTGCAGGCCGTGGCCCCCAGCAACCACACATTAATCTCTCGCTCTCTCTCCCCCCTTTCCTCTCTAAAAATAAATAAATAAATAATCAAAAAATAAAGAAGAAAAGTCAAACTTAAAAAAAAAGATTTTATTTATTTACTTTTAGAGGGAGGGGAAGGGAGTGAGAAAGAGAGGAAGAGAAACATGCAATAGATAAATTGGTAGGTTGCCTCTCACACGCTCCCAACTGGAGACCTGGCCCAAAACCCAGGCATGTTCCCCGACTGGGAATCGAACCAGCAACCTTGATTTGTAGGCTGGTGTTCAATCCACTGAGCAATACCAGCCAGGGCCCAATCTCTCTTTTTTGATAAAAATGTTCAAAGCCAAATGTTAATAACCCTTGAAACACTGCTTTGGCAGTGCTTTTTATTGCTGTTCAGTTCTAAGGTGTGGACAAAAAAGTGCCACATACTAAACCTGACAAGCTTAGGGGAGACTTTCGTGGTGACCTTATTAACTCAGAGAACTAAAGTAACCACAAAGAATGGTTGGAAGTTAAAACATTAACTCAAAGCATTTCATGGCAGGCAGTCATGTCCTAGTCTAGAATCTTTCCTGACAAAAGTGTCTTTACCTTAATTAAACTTGTCTATTGTCTTTTTGCATCCATGATAACATACCTTTGGATTGTCAAAGTAATTTCCTTTTTCCAGACCCCTCAAAACACAGATACTGCACCAGAACAGCAAAGCGGAGACTATAGATTCCCTCACTGTTACTGAGTTAATTGTTGACTGTGAACTACCCTGTACCCACCTATGTAAAAGAAGTAGGTGTCTATCATTTTACTTTTTATCCATACCCAGAAGTTTCCCCACTTTGCTTTCTCCCGCCTCCCTAATTTATCACCAGTGGATTTCATGGAACCCACTTACGTCCTCTCTTTGGATTGTAATGCATAAGGCAGGGTGCAGAGCTGCCATTCTCTGGACCATTTTCTCAGTCCGTTGAGGTTTTGCTTCCTAGCAATTATCAGTTTGGCTCAGATAAACTCACAAAAATTCTTACAGATTTGGACATTTTTTACAGCGACAAAGGATTTATTTCTTTTGTGTTTTATTTTTTAACTCAAGAGTTATTCATATTATGTTATTTAAGTTTGGGGGCTTCTATATTTTTGGTTTTTAGAATTATCTACAGTATAACAAAGATATCCTAGAACACAATGCCTCACAAAACATTCCAGAGTGGGTAGGTAGCCTTGCTCGAAGGGGTCACCAGGTCCTGCCTTTTTAATTTATTCACTTAATTACTTACTTATTGAGAGAGAGAGAGAGAAAGAGAGAGAGAGAGAAAGGGAGAGAGAGTGGGAGAAAGAGAAGGAGAGAAACACTGATGTGCAAGAGAAACATTGATCACCTCCTGCACACCCCAACTGGGGACATGGCCTGCAACCTAGGCTTGTGTTCTGACCAGGAATTGAACTGGCAACCTTTTGCTTTGCAGACAATGCCCAACCACTGAGCCATACCTGTCAGGTGATCCTTTCTTTCTTATTGTCCTGTTCTGAGCATCATCCTGATTCATGTGGTTGAAGCCATCTCACCGTCACCAAATCTGTGTTCATCCCCTAGGGCTGGGCCAACAAAGGGACAAGGTTGGGGATATTGAATCTAGAAGGTTGAAGAGATACTCCTGTAAGAGCCAAGACCCGGATCTCTGACGAGAGGGCATCGGACAGCTGGTACTGGTACATTGGAGGCAGAAAATGAGACAGAATATGGAAAAACAGCAGTCAACTGCTGTTATCAGGCAGAAGAACCATTGGGGTGATGAAGACAATAGAGAGCAAAATAGGAAGAAGCAGGCACCTTCTGCTTCTAACTGTTCTGTCTCTCTTTCTGTTCTCCCTCTTGGTAGAATCTAATAGGAAGCCAGCTGGCAAGGGGGGAATGTGATTTGTAGATTCCCAGCCTCAGCACCACAAGGGCCAGTATGAACAGGTGGGGCTACAAAACAATGAATTAGTAACCCACACAGTCCATCCACACTTTTGACTACTCAGTATCCATATATACCTTTCTACACATAGTTGACCTTCCATTCAACAACCATACAATGACATATTTCACATGACCTTGAACAAAGAAGCTCTCATCTGCTCCCCAGTGAGGGGAGATACTGAATTTCTCCAGTCATCACATCCACCCATTTTACTTTCTCTATTATTTTCCTTTTATTTCTCACTTTTCTTTGGATCAAATCTCCTCCTAACACATCCATTTCCCTGTTTATACTATATTGAAACTTTTACATTTAGTTTCTCTTTTTTTAGTGGTTACTCTCACAATGTTATGTGCATTTTTAAAAAGATTTTATTTATTTATTTTTAGAGAGGGCAAAGGAGGGAGAGAAACATCAATATGTGGTTGCCTCTTGTGCACCCCCTACTGGGGACCTGGCTTGCAACCCAGGCATGGGAACCTGACTGGGAATCGAACCGGTGACCCTTTTGTTCACAGGCCGACACTCAATCCACTGACCCACAGCAGCCAGGGCACAATGTTATGTGTATTTAACAAAATCCTTGGCTCTCTGGTAGAGGCATAGAGTGGGTGGCTGCAGCCTGTGCTGGGATGAACCATGCTCTCGGCGGAGGCAGCGGAGCCAAGTTGGAGCCATGGCCATTACAGTGGTAGCAGTTGGACTGACCGTTGCTGCTTCAGGATTTGCAGGCCATTACGTTTTGCAAGCCTTGAAGCATATGGAGCCTCAAGTCAAACAAGTTTGTCAGTCTATCAAAATCTGCCTTCAGTGGTGGCTATTACAGAAGCGGGTTTGAACCCAAAATGAGAAAATGGGAAGCAGCATTAATACTAGGTGTAAGCCCTACTGCCCATAAAGGAAAGATAAGAGATGCTCATCTATGAATTATGCTTTTATATCAGCCAGACAAGGGAGGATCTCCTTATATAACAGCCAAAATCAGTGAAGCTAAAGATTGACTAGAAGGCCAAGCTAAAAAGTGAAGTAAATGTATGAAGAATTTGAAAGTTCTCTCATCAGTTATGTGTGCAAGTACCAGCTCTTTATAAAATGTCCCAAAGCTACAAATTTTAAAAATGATTTAGCATAAACTAAGTCAAACCCTTGTGTAAGTTTGTTTAAATTTGAGGATTCTGTCAGATTACAGAATAGTTGGAAATTCCTGCTCAATAATTATGGGCAGATACATACCATTTGAACAGAAATATTTTTCATTATTCATTTAGCAAATAATTTAGTGCTTACTCAAGGCAAAGTGAATATGAAGGTTTCTGCTCTCAAGGAACCCCAATCTAATAGGAGGCTGATAAACTGGTAATTCAAATACAATGTGATAAATACTGTGATAGAATTAGCATAGGTTGTTATAGTAAACTCATCTCATTGGGAAGAAAGGTTGTCACAGTACAGAGAGCTGGCTCAGTGGCTTGAAGCTGTGAACTTAAACATGTATTTAGCCACAATTTGACCTAAAAAAATCAATGTAGGTATGTGTATGTCACTGACAAGATTCAGATTTCATACATTAAAAATTTGATTTAAAAAGTCCTCTCCATTTATATGTTTTCCAAGATTGTTATTCTTTTTTAACACCAAAGTTTTGACATTATTGCTGTACTTTTCATAGAGTAAATATATGTCTACCGTTCACTTTGTTTCCTATTTCTTTTTTTTTCTAACCCTCACCTGAGGGTATATTTATTGATGTGTGAGAGAGAGAGAGAGAGAGAGAGAGAGAGAGAGAGAGAGAGAGATCAATGTGAGAGAGAAACATCAATTAGTTGCCTCCTGTATGTGCCACAACTAGGGATTGAACCCACAACCTAGGTATGTGCCCTGGCTGGGAATCAAACCCACAACCTTTTTGGTTTACTAGACCAACTGAGCTTCCTGGCCAGGGCTAGTTTCCTATTTCTTTTCTCATCATTCCTTTTTATATTTCATACCTTCATTCTAGGATTATCTTTCTTCTTTCTGAAGAATATCCTTTAGAAGTTCTTTGGAAGAGGGTATCTTGGGAATTGGTTCCTAGTTTTTGGTGTATCTAAACAATTTTATTTCTTCTCTTGAAAGGTTGTATAAGGCCAGTAAATCCAAAAATAGGGAACATCTCCCTTATGGTCTGAATAATTATTTCTCCCCCTACTCCCACACCCAAATTCTCATGTGAAAACTCTAACTCTCAGTACCTAAAGTGACTGTATTTGGAGACTGGGCCTTTAAGGGATTGTAATTCTCTTTGATGGTTATTTTATTTCAGCACTCTCAGCACTTCTAGGATCTCATTCCATTGTCTTCTGCTACTATCATCCTGTTGTTATTGAGAAATAAAAAGCAGCACTTCTGGCTATTGTAATGATTTTCTCTTTAGTATGCTAAGGTTTACTCTATGTCTCATGTGGATCTATTTTTAAATATTCTGCATGGGATTTCATTAGATTTTCTGAATTTGAGGAAGAGTCTTGTCAGTTCTGAAAAATTCCCAGCTGTCACTTCAAATATGCTTCTCCCCCTTCTATCATCATTTTCTAAAACATAAATTAGATGTATGTTGGACCTTCCCACTCTGTTACTTATTGCTTAACCCATTCTTTGTAATTTCCCTCTTTTGTTCTCCCTGTGCTACACCCTGTGTAACTTCTTCAAATATGTATATTTTCTAGTTTCTTCTTCTTTCAGTTGTGGTATAAGCTATTTAATATGTCCACTGGGTTTTAAATTTTTCACTTCTCTTGTTTATATTTTTTCTTGTTCAAATCTTCCTCATCAATCTTTTTTTAAAAAAGACTTTATTTATTTATTTTTACAGAGGGGAAAGGAGGGAGAGATGGAAAGAAACACCAGTTGGGTTTTTTTGTGCCCCCCCCTACTGGAGACCCAGCCTGTAACCCAGGCATGTGCCCTGACTAGGACTTGAACCCATGACCCTTTGGTTTGCAGGCTGGCACTCGATCCACTGAGCCACACCAGCCAGGGCTTCTTCACCAATCTTGATAGTCTGTTTTTCCTTCAGTAGTCAGTAGTGTTTGAAGTCCACCTTTAATTTATTTTAAAATTTAATATATCTTATATTTTGTATCTTATAATTTCAATATTTATATCCTTTTTGAGTCTGAAGCTGAGGTTTATTGCTTCTGTTTTTGTGGTTTGTGGACCTCATTTTCTTGGGATTTTATCTGTGGAAATTCTTTAAGGCCTGTGTTTAAAATGCATTTCCCGGGACTTCTAGCCAAGATGGAGGTATAGGTAGACATGCTTTGCTTCCTTGCACAACCAAAAGAAGGATAACTACAAAATTAAAAATAAAAAACAACAGGAACGTCCAGAAAATCAAACTATATGGAAGTCTGACAACCAAGGAGAAAAAAGAAATATTTATCCAGACCATGCCACAACGCAGCAACATAAGTTGCCCCACCCTGGTGACTACCTAAGGCTCTGCCTCTGTTAACATAACAGGTATACTAACACAAAGAAATATGGCTCAAATGAAAGAACAGATCAAAACTCCAGAAAAAGAACTAAGCGATGAGGAAATAGCCAATCTATCAGATGCAGAGTTCAAAACACCGGTAATCAGGATGTTCTCAGAAATGATTGAATACAGATACAAAAATAGAGGAAGAAGTGAAGGTTATGCAAAGTGAAATAAAGAAAAATATACAGGCAACAAGAGTGAAGGGAAGGAAATCGGGACTCAAATCAATGATTTGGAGCAGAAGGAAGAAAGAAACATTCAACCAGAACAGAATGAAGAAACAAGAATTCAGGAAAATGAGGAGAGGCTTAGGAACCTTTGGGACAACTTTAGACATTCCCACATCTGAATCATAGGGGTGCCAGAAGGAGAAGAGGAAGAGGAAGAAATTGAAAACTTATTTGAACAAATAATGAAGAACTTCTCCAATCTGGCAAAGGAAATAGACTCCTAGGAAGTCCCAGAGAGTCCCAAAGCTCAGAGAGTCTCAAAGAAGTTGGACCAAGGAGGAACACACCAAGATGCATCATAATTGCATTACCCAAGATGAAAGATAAGGAGACAATCTTCAAAGCAGCAAGAGAAAAGGAGAGAGTTACCTACAAGGAGTTCCCATAAGACTATCAGCTGATTTCTCAAAAGAAATCTTGCAGGCAAGAAGGGGCAGGAAAGACGTATTCAAAGTTATGAGGCAAGGACATACATCCAAGATTACTCTATTCAGCAAAGCTATTATTTAGAATGGAAGGGTAGATAAAGTGCTTCCCAGATAAGGTCAAGTTAAAGGAGTTCATCATTATCAAGCCCTTATTATATGAAACATTAAAGGGACTTATCTAAGAAAAAGATGATCAAAACTATGAATAGTAAAATGACAACAAACTCACAGTTATCAACAACTGAACCTAAAAACAAAAAACAAAAACAAAGACAAACTAAGCAAACTACTAGAATAGGAACAGAATCACAAAAATGGAGATCACATGGAGGGTTAGCAGCAGGGAGGGGAGGAGGAGAATGGGGGCAAAAGTACAGGGAATAAGAAGCATAAATGGTAGGTAGAAAATAGACAGGGGGAAGTAAAAAATAGTGTAGAAAATGGAGAAGCCACAGAACTTATATGTATGACCCATGGACATGAATGAAGGGGGTGGCGGGATGCTGGTGGGAGGAAGGGATGTTGGGTGGAGGGGGATAATGGGGAGAAAAAAATGGGGCAACTGTAATAGCATAATCAATAAAATATAGTTAGAAAAATAAAATGCATTTCCCTGGATAGAGTTAGTGTTTGCTTATGCCATGGACCTGTGAGAATAGCTGACTTGGGAACACTCTGAAATTTTGCCTAGAGATCTTTCAGGCCATGCCGATACTTCAAAGTTAGGTTCTTAAGCCCACCATTAGCAATTCTCATGGGAAACTTTCTTTCACTTTACTAATTATAGAGGCAGAGACAAACATAGGTTCCCACCTTCTTTTGGGGGGGGCTTCTTTGTTTGTTTTTAGGGGCATTTTTTAAAAAGGTACCACTGAGGGTACCTTTTGAGGGTTCCAACTGAGGGCTCTGGAATTTTTTATAAAGGGCTCTGATCTCACCTCTCACTCTGCTTGAGTCCCAGGATTTTGCTTTTGTGTAAATGGCCTATTAATACCCAGGCTTAATGCAGAGAACACCAGAGGAGCGGTGAGTCTACAGCTCCCTTTACATCTCTGGGTTCGTGCTTTCTTGTTTTCGGTCTGTAAGGACAAACTTCAAGAATGAAACAACCAAGAGGAAGAACCTGGGTGCCTGGGCCCCCAGGCCTCCTCTGCAGTCCTTCATTAAATTAGAGAGCTAATTTACATAATTAATCACACCCATTCATTTTAAATTAATTATATCTTGTCCCTTACTTTCATGGACAACAAATTCATTTACTCATTCATCCAATTGTTACTCTCCCTGTTCAGAGAAACCCAAAGGACCAGGGAATATCTCTGTTATAGACTGGAATGTGTCTTCTACTCTCACACACAAATTCGTATGAGGAAGCTCTAACCCTCAGTACCTCAAAACGACTGTAGGAGATAGGGCCTTCGAAGATGTGATTAGGCTAAAATAAGGCTGTTAGGGTTGGCCCCAATTCAATCTGACTGGGGTCCTTGTAAGAAGAGGAAATTTGAACACAGAGACACCAGGGATATGTGTGCACACAGGCAAGAAGGCAGCGGCCTTTGAGCCAAGGAGACCCCAGAAGCCAAACCTGCCTTCACCTTGATCTTGAATGTCTAGCCTCCAGAACTGTGAGAAAACAAGTTTCTGTTGTTGCTTAAGCCACTCAGTCTGTGGTACTTTGTTACTGCTGCCCTAGCAAACTAACACTGTCCCGAATGCTGCAGTTTCAGACACTGTCTTAGCCTAGAGGGAGGAACTACGGTTTCATCCTGGGGCCTTTCCAAGCTGTCCACATCACACCCATGGCACAGCCTGGTTTGGCAGACAGACTCATCAGCCCAGACTTAGGATGTATCCCAGTCACGCAACATTATGTTTCTCTTTTCAGAGTGTCATTCAAGTCCTTCTGCTCACGACTGAATCTGAGGAGAGGCAACATCTTTGTGATGCTCCAGTCTTTCCCAGATGTCTTAGTTTAGAAGACCTGTGGGGTGTGCTGGAAAGGAGGACCGGAGGAGGTGAGAACAGCCGGAGTTAGGAAGAGGGAAGAAGGAAGAGGGAAGCAGTCTCTCAGGCATGAAACCAGGTTTCTCCCAATAGCTGTGGGTGAGGAAGGCATTTTGTGAGGTCTGGAAAGACACAGGGAAATGCAGGAAGGGAATGATATACCTATTAACCTTATTCATTTCTTCCCCCACCCTTTTTCTATGACAAATTCATTTTCTCATTGAAAACATATTTACTGAGCACAATCACTGTATTGGCCCGCAGTTGGAAGGGGACAGCCGGTTTCCAGCAGCTCCAAGTCACTCCGGCAGGAGAAGCACTGAGCATGCGCGGACAGGAGTGTTGAATGTTTCCGAGGGGGTAGTAGGGGGCGCTGTAGGAGCACGTGCACAGAAAGACCCGACTGGACCTGAAGGTTTCAGTGAAGTTGAGACCTGAAAGCAGAGGAGGTTGAGGGAAAGGGTTCCAGGCAAAAAGAACCGTGTTATCAAAGCTTTAAAGTAATTCAAGTGTCAGTTCACAACACTGAAGCTGAGTGGCTGGACTGTGGGGTTTTGGGGACAGTGGCAGGGCTTGAGGCCACAAGCAGAAGCCTGTTTTTAAGGAAAGCGTATTTCAGACTCTCCCTGAAGTCCAGTGCAAACTACAGGGTTTAACAGTGTGACTTGACCTACCTGGATGGTTGGATCATGTTTGGAAGGCTGCTGCGAGAGATGCTGGTGGCTTGGAAGGGGGTAACTTCTGTGAGCACTGAGAAAAGTGACAGATTTAGAAGCTCTGGAACGTCCTAAAGGATCTGATATGGGGCCAGGGAGAGGGAGGAACTAGTGTGACTCTCAGGTTTTTAGGAAGACTGTGCAGAGCTAGAAGAGAAGAGGGTCTACATGTCAGTCTAGGAGGTCTGTCCATGGGAAACAGGGCTTTTTAAAAAAGAGAATACGAGTATGGAAAAAGAATAATAATATCTGGAAACAGCATTGTGGTGCCAAGGGATGGCATATTGTGTCATTGTTCAAAATATTTGCTGCCTCTCCTGAAAGACACCCCAGTTGGTATCGGCCTTGGCCATATGACTTGCCAATAAAATGTGAATACAAGTGATGCCTAAGTGGAAGCATCAAAAGCCAACTCATGGCTGTCCATATGTCTTTTCCCTCTGCCAGGAGATTGGCAATGCTTCAGCGACTGCCCTGTGAACGAACATCCTGGGTCCCCAAGTGAAGACAGGGAGCAGAGCCCAGCCGACTTGGGCTGGACATGGTGGGCACACTACCCCTCTCTTCCTTTAAGCTTTGAGCTGTTTGGCAGGTGCAGGGAATGAAGAACCTTGCATGAGGACTGTGGCGCTCATCTTCAGGGAAGGAGCCACCTTTAGTTAAGGTACGAGTCGGAGGTGTCGCCCGATGGTGGTTGGCATCAATTCAGACGCCTACAGGAATTCCCAATTTGGGGTGCAGTGAATAAGGAAAATTTATTTTGTGAAAACGGTTTGATGGTAATACAGCATGGCTGTGAGGCTGACCCAGGGCCAGGCCCCTCTTTAGCTAGGCAGCTGCACTCCGAGATGGGCCCCCTCCACTGTGCCCCTCTGCTCTGTGGCGCCAGCCTGTCGGACTCGGCCAGCATGAATTGAGAGGCCAGCTCCATTCTGGGGCATGCACTGCCCTGTTCTTGATGGAAAGTATGCTCTCATAGCTGGGGGGAAGCTGGCTTATACAAGGGGGGACCCAAAAAATGGAATGTATTTATTTAAAAATCATGTATTTATTCTTACATGTTTAAACTTCAGTCACCTTCAAAGTACTCTCCATTTGATGTAATACACCTATTGAGATTTTTTTTTCCACTACTCAAAACAGTTTAACTTGTTGATTTTGATGCTTTTTAGTGCTTCTGTTGTTTTTGTTTCACTTCTTCCACATTGGCTAAATGTTTTCCTTTGAGGACTTTTTCATCCAGGGAAGCAAAAAAAAGTCACTCAGGGCAAAATCAGGTGAACAGGGAGGGTGGAGCATGGGGGTCATGCTTTTTGGTCAAAAGCTGCTGAACACTCAGTGTGGCCTGGGCAGGTGCGCTCGTAAATCATCCATCATGAACTACCATACAGTTCTTCAGCACTTGTTTTGTCGTAATTTTGGTAATGACATCCGTGCTGATGCCTGGTACAGATAAATATACCTCTCCTCTCCACTAGACCCTCACACAGGTTTTCCATCTCTTTGCTCCCACCCTTATAGAGAGGAAAAGGGGTTTGTCCAAAGACCCACAGGGCAGGTTGAAGACCAAATCCAGGACTTTCCCCACTACATCTTAGAAGGAAGTGGCTCTCTCAGCTCTCAAGGAAGGTGACTCAAAGAAGTATCCAGCAGGCATGGAGTGTATTAGTTTCCTGTTGCTGCTGCAACGTATTACCATAAACTTAGTAACACACCCTTATTGTCTTAGTAGTTTGGGAGGACAGAAATCTCAGGTGAGTCTCACTGGGCTAAAATCAAGGTTTTTCAGAGCCATTTCCTCCTGGGGGTGCTAGGAAAAGATTATTTCCTTGCCACTTCCAGCTTCGAGAGGCCACCTGCATTCCTTGGCTCGTGGTCCCCTCTCCATCTTCAAAACCAGCAATGGCATCACTCCAACCTCTGCTTCCATTGTCCCATTTCCTTCTCTGACTGTCCTGCCTCCTGCTTTCATTTATAGGGAATTTTGCAATTACACTGGGCTCACTTGGATAATCCAGTATCATCTCCTCATCTCCAAATCCTTGGCTTAATCACATCTGCAAAGTTCCTTTTGCCATGTAAGATACTTTATCGACAGGTTCCTGAGATTAGAACATGCACACCTTTGGGGACCAGTATTCTTCCTCTCACAGGGGATAAGTTGGCAACTAGCTGCCAGTCATCAACACACTCTCAGGGTCCCTCTCCAGTGTCCCCTGCTGTGTGCTCATCTCATTTCTTTTTCTCCTTTTCCCATTTATCCCTGTCCTTGGAGCTCATTAAGATAGCTATCATCAGCTAGAGGCATTTGCTCCAAGTCTTCTAATTCTTATGAGTGGTGATCCAAGCTAAGGCACCCCTTGACTACAGGCCTGGGAGTGAGCTTGATCAGACACCGCCTCCTGGTGGAGCCTCCAGAGCAGCACAGTCCCAGAGAAACTGTGAGCCACAGATGCTGGTCACACACACCCTTTCAAATTTTCTCGGAGTCCTATTTTATAAAAGTAAAAAGAAATAGATGGAATTAATTTTAATAATATACATTTAATTTAATCCAATATATCAAAAATATTATCATTTTAGCATTCATTCAACATAAAAATTATTAATGAGGTATTCTATGTTGAGTCTTTGAAAACTGGTCTGTATTTTATTTTTCAGCACATCTCGTTCTGGACTAGCCATGTTGTAAGTCCTAAATAGCCAACCATGCCAGTGGCTACCATAGTGGACAGTGCAGGCCTAGAACATAACCTCTGCAAGGGTCCCTGGGCCTAGAACAGTCCCTGGCACAATGGACCCTCAAACTTGTCTAAAGCAAGAAAAACAGACTGCTCTGTTCAAGCTGAGACTCTTTTTCAAAAGCCCTGGGCAGCTGACCCAAAGAATGCACCCTAATTAGACAGGTTGTTTGTATCTAATTTGCATGCATTCCTCCCAGGCATATCTGCTACCTAGGCAACTTTTCTCTAATGATTCCCACTGGGTCCACTCTTACCCAGGCAACCTTGAGAAATGCACCTTGAGCTTAGTCCTGTCTGGAAGCTGAAGGACAGAAGGGGACTCTCCCTGGAGCCAATTCCCAGGAGACCTTGAGGGTGCCTGTGTGAAGACACATGCCCCCAAACATGTGTCCACGGTCCCCCGTGATCCGGTGTTGGCTCTGCTCACCTCCTGCCTTATCACTTCATTATGGACCAAACTGCGCCCCCCTTCCCCGATTCCAAATCCATACATTGAAGCCTTAACACCCAACGTGACTGAATTTGGAGATAGGACCTTTAGGAGTTTATTAAGATTAAATGAGATCATAAGAGTGGGCCCTGATCCAGTAGGACTGGTTCCATTACAGGCAGAGGAAGAGACACCAAGGGCCCACACACACAGAGAAAGGGGCCAGGCGAGGACACAGGGAGAAGGCAGCCACCTGCAAGCAGAGGAGAGGCCTCTGGAGAACCCAAAGCTGCTGGACCCGTGATCTTGGACTTCCTGCTTCCAGAGCTGTGAAGAAATAGATCCTGCCATTTAGCCTCCCGGCGTGTGGCTGTCTGTTTATAAACCGACACACGCGTGTTCTCTCACCAGTCTTCAGTGCTTCCCTTGAACTACATTCCTGCCCTTCAGTAACCAGTCAGTCCCACTTCTAGGCATATTCCCAAGACATCTGAACACATGTTCACACACAAACTTGTAGATGAATGTTCGTAGCAATTTTGTTCATAATAGCCAAAAAGTAGAACCAACCCAAATTTTTGTCAGGTGACGAATGGATGAACAAAAACCCATGTGTTACGTTCATGCGATGGGATGTCATTCAACTGTAAAGGGGTGAAGTTCTGATACACCCTGCAATGTGGACGGACCCTGAAAACACGCTTAGTGGAAGAAATGAGACATAAAAGGATAAATATTGTATCATTTTATTTATATGTTTAGAGGAGGCCAATGCATAGATAGAGAAAATAAATTAGTTGTTGTCAGGGCTGGTGGGGGTAAAGGGGAGTGAGGAGTTATTGCTGATGGGTATGGGGTTTCTTTTTGGGGTGATGAAATGTTCTGGAATTGGAGAGTGGTGATGGTTGCATGGCATTATGAATGTACTGAAAACTACTGAATTATGTTCTTAAAAACTGAGTTTTATAGCAGGGGAATGGTATGTCAATTTTGTAAATGATTGCTTGTCATACTGGATTTCCTTTAGTTCCTTGAATCCACTGTATTGCATCCCCTCTGAGTCCTGCTAGTTAGAAGAAAAGCCTTCATCCTTCCTTACTACCTCCTTTCCCCCCAGGGGTAAAATCTAAGCTATATATCTCAACAGCAGTCTAGAAAGAGGGGGCTTTGCTGTTGAGAGTCACTGCATTGTTTACAATATGCAGCCGCATATTCTGAGAAGTAGAGCTGAGGTTGAGGATGGGCAAGGAGTGTGTTTAGGGGGTGTTTTCATTATCAACAGTGTGCATGTGTTTATTTTAAAAAATAAAGATTATTTCCAAGAGAGCTATTAAAGGTGTAGAATCTGAGGACAAAAGTACTTGTGCACACAGTGATAGATACGTGAGCATTTTGTTTGCATCTATATGCTGCAGGCAGGTTCATTATCATTTGAGACTCTAATTAGAGGGCCACTCTCCAGAGGTGGCCGTGGCAAGCATTCAGTGATCCTTCTCACTAGGCAACACAGAGGCCTTTGAATTAGCACAACAGATGTTAGGGGGGCTCTTTCTTAGGTGAAATGAGGAATGGATGGAGATAGGGCAGACATACTCACGCAGGTTCAAGTCCCAGGATCCCAGGAGCCTCTGCTCTCCACAATGGCAACCCTGCCCCAGACTTTGCAGACCCCGTGCCCCATTGGTTGGGGGTTGCTGCCACCTAATCCCGATGAGCTTAGCTGGGGTGCAGCTGGTGTGCCGTGGCATCTATTTCCACCAGACCTTTCATACAAGGCGCCTACTGGATGTGACGCGGCAGAACCCGGGCCTCACGACCTCACGGAGGAGGTGGCATGGCTGCTCTGTGGTCAGTCTGCTGTCAGTGTTTGTATGGGTGGCAGGACCCGGACTGAGCCTGTGCTGGAGCAGCGCACCACCTGGCACTGAGGCTGTGGGGTGAAGCCCTAGCACTCTTCATCCCTGCAGGTGATGGACATCCCTAATAACTGTGAACGGGCTAAACTGGCTGTGATGGGTGGAGCTGTATCCCCCAACCGCAAATTCCCACACTGAAGTCCCAGCCCCAGTACTTCAGCATGTGGCCTTATCTGAAGATTGGTCCTCACAGAGGTATCAAGTTAGAATGAGGTCATCGGGGGGGTCCCTAATAAGTATGACTGGTGTCCTCTTAGAAGAGGAGATTCGGACACAGGCACATGTGGAGGGAAGATGGGAAGAGACACAGACAGGAGACGCATCTACAAGCCAAGGAGAGGGGCCTGGGACGGGCGCTTCCCTCACACCCTCCGAAGGAAACAACCCTGACAACACCTGGTTTGGACTTTCAACCCCCAAACTGCGAGACAACACATTTCTGTTGTTTAAGCCATTCTGTTTGTGGTATTTTGTTATCAGCCCTAGCAAACCAGGACTCGGGCTTAGGTGCACTTGTGCGAGGTGATGTCGGTCAGCTCTGGCCACCAGGCCAGTGACCCTCCTACAGGAACCGCTCCTCCTCTCTTCGTCCCCATCCAAAGCTGGCTGGCCTCACAAGGCACTGAGTTCTCCGTCACTGCTAGGTACTGCAGAGTCCCAGGCCTCCACAAATAAGCAAGCTGTGTCAAAGCCGCTGGGTGGTCCATGCTCCACTGGGGAGGCGGGGCCCTGCTGCAGTCTCACAGCTGCATGTTGGGGTTGGGGGGAGGCCGGGAAGGCCGGGAGCAGGGCTGCAATCAGGAGGACCTGGGCAATCGACTGCAAACCCAGACGGTAGCTCTGCCTTGCTGCTCCTTTGAGTGGCCTTTGCTACTAAGAAGCCCAAGCGGGCAGTTGGCTCCTCTTTCCCATATGGTGTGACACCCTGAGGCCTGGGAAAGTTACTGCGGTCCCTCAAACGACTCCATAGTAAGAGATGGAGAGATGGAAGGGGTATGGCTGAGAGGCTCTGCTATCCGGGCATAGGCCAGTGGTCCTTCTTTGGAGAACATTTTATGTGTGTGTGTGTGGGGGCAACACACATGAAGTAGCAGAGCCAGCTGCTCGGCTGGGGAGACGGAGCTGCCTGGGACAGCTGCCTCAGACAAGCAGGAGTGCGTGCTTTATGCCAGGTCCCTGTTGGACCCTGAACATATGACTCCTGTCAGTGCTGTGAAGTGAGGACCACCGACCACACTTCAAAGAAAGCAGCTCCAGCAGTGAACACTGAAGTTCTGTCTGAAGTCTCGAGCACTGGGCTCTGGACCTCACATGCGTCAGTTCATTTAGTCTGCAGGGTGACAGATGAGGTAGGACCCATCGTTGCTGCAACCTGTCACCACAGAACCAGCTCAAAACGGCCCTGTGCTGTTTCTAACAAGATACTGAGTTGGCTTTCAGAGACAACAGACCCAAACCATCAGTCAGGCAGCCTGAGAAAGTGCACAGGAGAGCCCTGCTGGGTAGCTCAGCTGACTGGGTGACCAAAAGCAGGTCCGGCTGCCTGTTGCTTCAAAAGCCAATACTCAAGAGGCAGGTGCTGATGTAAAGAAAAGTGGATTATTCAGATGCCTGCCATCTGGGAGATGGGAGAGTCATGTCACAAAGGTCACAAAGCCCATCTCCACCTCTCAGTGCAGGCAGGTGTTTTCATTAGGAGGGAGAGGGGAACAGACAAAGAGATCAACCGACAACCAAAAGGTTGCTGGTTCTATTCCCAGTCAGGGCACATGCCTGGGTTGCAGGCCAGATCCCCAGTCAGGGGCATGTGAGAGGCAACTGATGAGGTACCTCTTGCATTCATATTTCTCTCTCTCTTTCTCCCTTCCTTCTCCTCTCTCTAAAAAATAAATAAATAAGTAAATTTTAAAAAGAGCTTCACAATTTTGGAGTAACAGCTTTCTACATATATTAGTCACTTAAGCCTATCAATTAAAGCTAAACTCTTGCTGTAGCTCAGCAGATTGAGCACCAGCCTGTGAACCAAAGGGTTTGCTGGTTCGATTCCCAGTCAGGGCACATGCCTGGGTTGCAGGCTAGGTCCTCAGTAGGAGGTGTGCAAGAGGCATCCATACACTGATGTTTATCTCCTTCTCTTTCTCCCTTTTATCCCCTCTGTCAAAAAAAAAAAAGCGTTTAACCCTTTAGTTAAGGCTAAACTGCTTAACACCTGAGTTCTAGTATCATTCCCCTGTGAGTTTTAATTTTCTTATTTGTATAGCGTTTGTTTACAAACTAAAACAACATAAGATACAAAGGCTACACAGTTTTGGAAGAATGGCAAGTTTCTGCCTCAGAGTCTGTTCCCTATAGAACATGCAAAGAATAAACATGCCACCCTCTGCCAGGCCAGCCCAACCCTGGGCTATGCCTGGAGTTCCTTCCCATCCAAAATTCTGTCCATTGGGAAACTCAGGCAGCTGTGGCATGATCATCCAGGAATCCTCAAGGAGGCAGAGAGCCCAAGAGCCTGAGAGCCCAGCTTTTATTTCAAATCTTCTTACCCATAATTCAATGCATTCTGGAGACATTCAGCTTCTCAGCCAATCCCATCCTAGACTGTTTACCATTGCCACAATAAACTCCTCCTACAGCCCCGTCCTATACCTGCCCAGTGATATGATCAGATCTCTGTATCAGTCTGGCCCCAGAGTGCTCACTATGCCTGCTGCACTCTGCCTTCTGCCCAAGAGTCAGCTAAGACACAGGTAACCATAAACTTGCCTAAGGTTAAAAAATAGCTGGCTGGCTGCCTTGGAACTCAGCTTTATCAAAAGTCTTTAGTTGCATTCACTAAAGAACTGTTTGATGAGGGTCTACCATGGGAAAGACATGCTAAAAACATGGAGCCCAAACACCAAAACCCACGGTTACTATTTAAAAGGGGCATCAGCAGAGTGGAAAGATAGTTATTCAAACAACTATAATTTAACTCAATGGAGGAAGAAGGTATTGATTCTACTGGGATCCTATAAAGAGCCCAGGGTTTGCCTTAGAAGTCTTCACAAAGGAGTGTTTTTTGAAGATTTTATTTCTTTATTTTAGAGAGACAGGAAAAGAGGGAGAGAAACAACAATCGGTTGCATGTACCCCAGATGGGAACTGAACCCACAACCCAGGCATGTACCCTGAATGGGAACTGAACCGATTACCTCTCGATCTGCAGGCCGGCACTCAATCCACTGAGACACACCAGCCAGGGCCACAAAGGAATGTACACTGGTGAAAAACCAAACAAGACTGGCCAGAACCACATAATTAATTGTAAAAAAGTATTGCAGGAGAGAGAAAGAGAGAGAGTGAGCAAAATCACTGTCTTAACCACGTAACCGCACAAGAAGCTGATGGCCTTTGAACTGGACAACAAGCTTAGAAAACTATTGCTAAATCTTAGATATCATCTGACATGATTTTATAAACCATGTCTAATTTTTAAACCAACCACTGCTTTTTCATTTATGGAATTTGTCTAAAAATGTTTCAAGCCTCAAAGAGAATTCAAGTAAAAATATCTTTAACAGGAAAGAAAAACTAACAAGTTTCATCAGCACTGGGAGTGTTCTTATCTTTTTTTCCTCCATGGGTGTCAGAAGCTTAACAGTAAATACTGTGGAATTCAAAAGTATATTTGCTTTGAGATTTTCTTTGGCCTTCGAGTCCAGCTAACACTTTACAGAATGAAAAAAACAACAACAAAAAAACCCATAACTAACTTCCATTCTTAAAGGGGAAACACATATTCTGATCTTATATTTTCCTCTAAAAAAAGGGGGGGGTCTACGTGCTTTTCATCCAGATGGGCAAATAGTATAACCAAAGCTCAGCATCTTGAGAGTATGATTTGCTCTAGGAACCCATAGATTTGTGCACTTCTGGAACATCGGGATAAGGAACAGAGATGAGGCCAGGCTGCAATGGAAGGTAACTTTGAAGAGGCTTTTACGCTGCCATAAAAAGTTGAAGTTTCACCCTGATTGGCTGGTAGAGAGTGAAAAGGAAAAACCGTGTTTCCGCTTCTGCCCACCACTCTGCTCCCAGTACTTCGTTTCTGCTCAGCAGTGTGTGGGGTTTTTCCACACCAAGAAATTCTCCAGTTCTCTGCCGACACCAGCCGGGTGTCCTATAATTCAGTTAAACTCTGACACTGTGTTCCTGAAGTTAGCATCTGCTCCCACCGGGTAAGGGCTCAAGTCCCAGAAGACACCCCCTGAACCCCCTCCTCCCCTTTCCAATTGCAAGCAGTAGTGGGCCCTTTAGGTTCCCCACACTCTGTCCAGCTTGGCTACAAATTGGGGGCTCCCTGCTAGAAGTGCTCACAGAACTCAGGGAAAAAATTCACCTACTAGATTACTGGTTAGTTATAAAAGGCTACAACTCTGGAACAGCTAAATGGAAGAGATACATAGCGCAAGGTGTGGGGGGGGGGTGGTGGTGTAGGACCTTTCTTGCATGGGAAGCAATCTGAACGCCTCAGAGGATTTTAAGGAGACTTCATTATGTAGACATGATGGATTAAATCTATGGCCACTGGTGATTAACTCAACCTCCAGCCTGGGGTGGCGGTGGGGTGAGTGGTTCTGAAAGTTCCAACCCTCTAATCCAGGGGTCTCAAACTCATTTTCACGGAGGGCCACATCAGCCTCCCGGTTGCCTTCAAAGGGCCGAATGTAATTTCAGGACTGCATGAATGTAACTGCTCCTGAACAGTTAAGTGAGAGCTCAGCGCTGCTGCCAGGTAAAACAAGGTGGAGGGCCAGATTCAGCCCTCGGGCCTTGTGTTTGCCACCTGTGTTCTGATCACAGGTTGGTGTCGTGTCCCCCACCCCACCCCACCCCCGCCCCCCCTCCATGCAACTGCAACCGTTCCCTATCCTTAGGTTCTAGGGGCTTTCCAAAAGTCAGGTGTGTTTGAAAGAGGCTTGTTAACAAAAGACACTCTCATCACCTTTATCTCTCTTATCACTTCGGAAACTCCAAGGGTTTTAGGAGCTCTGTGCTGGGAAAGCGAACAGAGACCAACTATCTATTTATTATAAATCACAAAATCACAGGCAGTATTGAAAAACTTTTTATCAAGAGACTGAAATGGTCAGTTTTACCAATTTATGAAGCATCTCTTGAGGCTTCTCTTGAGGTAGCTTCTAGGGCGCAGAGGCCAGGAAGACCATTAGGAGTCAGCACCACTTATGAAGTTACTGTTTCTGGGCTCCCAGCCCACCCTCCTATTCCCCACTTCGGGATGCTGGGCGGGCAAACGACATTTCGGCTCTGACAGATGGATGGTTCTATGCTCGGTTTGCCCAGGACTTTCCCAGTCTCAGCACTGGAAGTTCTGCTTCCTGGGAACCTCTTCCCAGCACCTCCGCACACCTTCCACCGGAGGGACTCGCCGGCTGTTACTGTTAGCGTTACCCTGGCAACACTTCACTCCTCCCGCGGCAGCCACAGCAGTTCCTTCCTGGAGTCTGTCGTTTTCCAACACTTGCAAAACCGGTTTCACCAGAAATGCCAGTGCCAGGCAGCTGGTGCAGAGTCGTTGTTCCCGGGGTTCCAGGAGCGCCATGTAGCTGCTTCTTGCACTCGGTCCTCCCGCGCCTAAGAGCTGTGGGTTTCAGTGTGGTCCGCAGAGCAGTAGCCTCCGCCTCCGCCAGGAACTTGGTAGAGACACAAAACTCCAGGTCCCCTGCCAGATCAATCAGAGACTCTAGTGTCAGGCTCAGCAGTCTGTATCTTAACAAGTCCTCCAGGCAATTTGTTCAAGTTTAAGAGCTGCTGCCTTTGAGTTCTCTTTTTATCCGTTCAGTTCTCTAGATAACATCTTTATACCAAGACGGTAACTGGTGCGGCTTCTGTCTCCACTGGACACTGGCTGATCTGGAGCAGGCTGCAGTCTTCAGACCAGAGCAGTGGGGATGGGGTGGAGAGGAGATGACTGGAGACTTTGAAAAGGCCTTGATTACTGTTTGTGGGGAGGGGGAGTCTAGAACAGCTCTCCATCCCCTGGCCTGGGTCCCAGGAAGGCTGTGGTGGCCATTCACAAAATATCAGCGCTACAGGAGGAGGGGCAAGGGTTGGGGTTATAGACATGTTGGGGTTGCCCTTGGGTTTGATTAGCTTCCAGCTGAGACACTCAGGTGCAGACATCCCATAAACACTTGGCTGCAGGGTCTTGGCTCAGGGGAGAGGTCTGAATAGACATCGAAATTGGGAAATAACCCCAGTGTCCAGGTGGCTGCTGAAGCCAGGGGCCTGGGCAAGTCTCCCCGAGGAGACAAGCAGCAGGAGGAGATGGCCCAGCCAGGCGTCACAGGCATAGCCACCAGGGCAGACACTGGGAAGGGGTGGGCAGGGTCAGGCAGCAGAGCCGGAGGACTGAGGAGTGGTAGAAAGTGGGGGGGGGGGGGGTGGGGGAAGTTCAAGAAGGCATGTGGAATGTCGCAGGGAAGCCAAGGAGCCCTATGAACCAGTGCTTCCCCCCTGTATTCTGATGCGTTGACATCTGGGGTCTTGCTGGCTCTGGAGGGACCGCCTCTGCCAGGACTAGCCAGTCCCTAAAGACAGGAGTGACTCACCAGTGAGGTGATTTTCAAACACAAAACAACTAGTTCAGAGCCCACACACCACCACCTCCTGCATCAGGCTGTCCCCCTCTGGGCCCTTGTCCATCTGCCCTAATCGCCCAGGGCCAGGCCCCAGACAACTAGGGAAAACCCTGTAACTTCGTTTTGTTATAATGTTGAGAATTTAACTCTTGTTTCTACTAGCCCCTGGTAAACTTGGTTTCGTTATAAGTTGCTTTGCTTAGTCACAGAACCTACTGATGATGTGGAGCGAGAACTTACTGTATCTCAGAGGTCGCTGCACATACATCTTATGTATACATTGTATAATCCTAATATACCTACCACATTTCTTTTCACAGCTATGTAGTATTCCATTTTAATGGATGTGCAGAGTTGATTTAACCAGCACCCTATTATTTCAGGGCCACGTCAATAGTTTTCCAGTTCTCCTCTTCTTCTTTTTTTGCTATTACAAATAGTGTTGCAACAAAAAGGCACACTCATGTGCTCATGTGACTTTTTTTTTCATCTGTGGGTCTTTCTGATAAACTTCTAGATGAGGGTCTAGGATCAGAGGGTACATTTGCTGGATGTTGCCCGGGTCTCCTTCACGCTGTTTTACCTGGTTTGCATCTCAGTGGCAAGGTGTGAGAATCCCTCCTTCCCCACAGCGCTGCCAGGGGAGTGTCCTCAAACAGTTGGAGTGTTGCTAATGAGATAGGTGAGAAAAAAGGTCTCAGTATAGTTTTAATCGTTTAAATTATGAGTGAGGTTGAGCATACTTTTTATACATGTCGGGACATTTGTATTTCTTTATACGTGAACTCTGTTCACCTGTCTTTCCCACTTTAAAGAGGTTTGTTGGTCTTTTCCCCTCAATTTTTAGGTGCTTTTTATAAGTTATAAGTTGACCTCTCTATAATACTAATTCTTTGTCTGTGACATAAATTGTACATACTTTTCTTCTGAAAAATTTAAAAAAGATTTTACTTTTTAATTTATAGAGAGAGGGTGATGGAGAAAGAGGGGGAAAGAAACATGAATTAGCTGGCCTGCAGCCCAGGGGCCTGGCCCCTACGCAGGCATGTGCCCTGACCAGGAATCGAACCAGTGACCGTTAGGTTTACAGGTCAGTGTTCCATTCACTGAGCCACACCAACCAGGGCACTGGAAGCTTTTAGTTTGTGTCTAGTAGGTTTATTTTTTGTAACAGCACAAGGTTTATATTTTTGTTTGGACATTTAACAAAATTCTCTTTTATCGCTTCTGGATTTTGATAAATGGTTTGGAAAGTTTACCCTATTGCAGGTCATTAGGGGACTCAGCAGAGTTTCCTTTTATTGTTTGTGAGGTTGTGTTTTTCACTTAGATCTTTGATACACTTGGAATTTAACCTGGTATGCGGCGTGAGAAGTGGATTTGAGCTTTCGTTTTGGTTATCTAGTTGCTCCAATCCTACTACATTAAAGATTTCCCTCAAGTTCTTTCCTAAATTAAAACTATTATACGATCACATAATGCATTTCCATAAGCAATTGTTTTTATTTCTGGATTTTCTAATCTTTCCCTTGATCTTTGTGCTTATTCGTGTATCAGTAATATTGTTTTATATTGTTTTTATATCTGGCAGAGCTACTCCCTCACTTCTCCTCCTCCTTTTTTGTCTTTGTTCTTCCAAATGAACCTTAGAATCAAGTTGTCTAACTAGAAAAAAAAACCCGATGACATTTTTATTAGGACTAGCATAGATTTACAAGCAAACTCAGGGCAATGAACCGACCTTTCTATAATGCTGGCAACGTTTAGGTTTCCATCCTTGGAATCCAAGCGTCATCTGGTGGCCACTGTACACAACAGCAGTTTTTCTCTAAAAAGGCTGCTCAAAGCAATAGTGTATTATTGTGAACAGTTCCTCTGTACAGCCTTGACACTTTTGAAGAGTACTGACCAGCTGTTTTATAGAATGTCCCTTAATTTGGAAATGCCTGATGTTTTTAATGGTTGAAATGCATGAAGTTATGCACTTTTCCCCCACGAGTACCATGGAATGTATCATATCAGGCGTTTCATGACATCTGTGTGTCCCATGTGTCTCATTACTGGTGAAGTTGACCTTGACCACTTGGTTATCATGCCACAGCTGCACTTCCTCACTGTAAAGTTATTGTCTTTCCCCTTGTAATTAATAAGTACCTTAGGGAAATACTCCAAGACGATACCCTATAGTCTTGTTTCTCCTCAAACTTCCATGCAGTAATTTTAAAGATTTTATTTATTTATTTTTAGAGACAGGGGAGGGAGGGAGAAGGGAAGGGAGAGAAACACCGACTGGTTGCCTCTTGCACATCCCCAACTGGGGCCCTGGTCCACAGCCCAGGCCTGTGCTCTGAAGAGAATCAAACCAGCGACTTTTTGATTAGAAAGGCTGATGCTCAATCCACTGAGCCACACCAGCCAGGGCCGCCCGCTGACTTTAACATCCAGTGGTGGGTCTTGTCTGTAACAGTTATTCCTGGGCATCTGCCTCATAGTGGTTTTTCATGCCCCTGTTTCCTTCTCCGTTTATCCATTAAATTCTGCTGAAACCCAGAGCTGTCTCTCTTCCCCATTTGCTTACTTGTTTGATCACTTACTTAGATCGGTGTGGGAATGTGGGTATTTGTTCCCATCTATGGACTAAAACTTGATATCGAGAAACTTTTTACTTTTTGACATCCTGATGTATGTGAAATGGCATGCTTCTGTGGTTTTAACAAGATTGTTTCTGAACACTGAGTATGATTAACGTTGGGCGTTTTTGGCCTTTCCTGTCGTGGCCGGTCTGAAATGCTTATGGCAGCTATTTTTCATTCTCCTCTTGTTTCTCAGGGCCAGGATGCCAGGCCCAGGGCAGAGATCTGAGTCTGCACCTTGGGAAGTAGGGCTGAAACACGGGGGGTCCTGCATGTACATTAAACGGGCTTTGTACACCTTCTGGATGCCGAAGGCTCCCGCTGCAACCTGGCATCCCTGGAAGCAGACGGACACTGAGGTGCAGTTGGAAATGCAGAATGTTTATTGGGGATTGACACCTGTGGATGGCAGAGGGAGGAACCAGGGCTGGGCGGATGGAGAATTTGAACTGTGATGCAGGGGCCACATTGGCCTTGGCTGACCTGCGAAGAGCTCCGGAGCATGGAGAGCCCATTCGGGCTGTCCCCTGCGGCTTGGATTCTGGGCCCCCCGCCCCAGCCTGCGTCAGTTACTGACATGGCCATCGTAGCACTGGCCCGGATTTGAGCAGGGTGGCTTTCTGCAGCTGAGGCTGACCTCGAAGGAGCTGATGGCACTCCCAGCTGCTGGAGTGGCAAGTCCTGCCGCTCCATCTCCAGTGCCAAACTCCTCCCTGATTTCTGGACTCATCTGTCCTACACCTGCATGTGGATGTCTAGGGGAATCTCAAACTGCTTGTGTCCAAATCCAAGCTCTTGGTCTTCTTCCCAAACCTGCTCCTCCTGGAGGCTTCCTGTCTCGGTTAACAGTAACTCCATCAGTCCTGTTGCTGAGGCCAGATTCTTTGGAATCACCTTCAATGGATGCCCCTCTTGCTTCCTTACATCACATCTGATCTGTGCACAAGCCCCGTTGACTTGATTTGTGAAATATCCCAGAGGTGAATACCCTGGACCAAGATACACATCGTCCCTTCCCTGAGTTTTTGCAGTTGCTTTTAACCGGGCCTCCACCCCTGCCCTGCTAAGTTTGTTGCTGTTGAAGGGCCAACCAGACCACACCCCTTCTCTGCTATCACCACCAGTGGCTTCACTAACAATGATCTCAGCACCCCTTCAGCGGCCCATGGGGAGTGGCAAGGTCCCCTGCCACCCCCATGAGCTCTGACTTCATCTGTTCTCCTCCCCTCCTCACTTGCTCTGCTCCATCTGGATTGTCTTCCCCTCGGATCCCCATGGCTCCCTCTCTTCCACCCCTCAGGCCTCTGCTCAAAAGGTACCTTCTCAGCAGGGGTGTCCCTGACGACCTTCTCAAACTCGCAACTCCTGCCTCGGCACTCTGCGTCTTCTTGGCACGTGTTTCTCCATAGCCTTCGTCACCATCCAATGTACTTTCCTCGCTCCTTTTGTCCGTCGTCTGTCTCCCCACCAGCGTGTGTAAGACACACTGGGCGTTTTATCCCTTCCTTCTCACTGCATCTCCAGTGTTAGAAAAGTGCCTGGCACACAGTAAGTGCTTCATCAATATTTTTAAATGAATGCAAGAATGAATTTTGTGTAGCACTTACTGCTACAGGAGAGTGAATTTGTTCTTTCTTTAATTTAATTTCAACTCTTGGTAGATAAGTGTATTCTCAGGAGTCACTAAAACAGTAGGAAGCGCAAAGCCCCCCATCATGTGGGTAATGGACGTTTCCCACTGTCTGCCCAGGAGCCAAATATTCCTCCCGTTTTTGTGAAACCCCCTCATGCTGTGGGTCTGACAGGAGAGGCAGATTGGCACCTGCTACTGAAGAGACTGTTTCTTGTTGCTGCCATAAAAAATAGCCACACGAACACAAATGTATTGTTTTGTAGTTCTCAAGGCCAGAAGTCTGATGTGGGTCTCACTGGGCTAAAATCAAGGTGTCGGCAGGACTGATTCCTTCTGGAAACTCTGGTGGAGAATCCAGTTCCCTAGCTTTTCAGGCTTCCAGGGGCCGCCTGCACTCCTTGGCTCGTGGCCCCTTCCTCTGCCTTCACAGTTAGATGCACAGCATCTTCTTCCTCTGACCTCTGCTTCCGCCCTCACGTCTTCCGTCTCCAGCTCTGATGCTCCTGCCTCCCTTCTATGAGGACCTTTGTGATCCCATTGGGACACCAGGATAATCCAGATCAATCTCCCCATCCCCAGATCCCTAACATCTGCACATCTTCACATCTGCAGTGTCCCTCTTGCCACGTAAGGGGGTATATAACCAGGTTCTGGAAATTAGGACAAAGACACCTTTTGGGGCCATTGTCCAGCCTGCCTCCTGATGGTGGACTTCTTGGCAAAAATCACACCTCCTTGTGCTTCCCTCATGCCTTCCAAGACACAGCATCATGTGGTCAGGTGTGAACTGAGGAACTCACCTCCTGGCTTGACATTTGCTAGGTGTGCCAAGTATTATGGAGCCAGACTTTTCTCTGTGCCTCAGTTTTTTCTGCTGTAAAGCAGGTTGACAACAGTGCCCAGCCCTAGGGTGGCTGTGAAGGTGAAATGAATTGTTATAGGCAGATGCCGAGGACCCGTATAGCATATGTTATGTGCTCAGCAAAATCCTGCAAGGTTTGTGTTTCCAGGAAGGTCTGATGCAGTCAGGGAGAGAAGCTGAAGCATCTACTTCATAAGCTGAGGGCCCACATTGTCGCAATTCAGTGGTGCAGGCACAGGTCAGCGGAGACTAGCCATGAACAGTAAGTGGAACTTGCTCCGAAAGGGCACACATCTGAGCCATAAAATATGAGGCAATGACAAAGAGCAGGGATTTGGCATCAAAGAGGTTTAGTATTCTTTTTTAGTTGTAAAAGGTTTAAGTATCGTTGGTATACAATTTTATATTGGTTATGTTAATTTCGTGCGTGTAATATAATGATTCAGCATTTTTATACCTTACAATGTGATCACCCCACTAATTCCAGTCACCATCTGTCACCATGCAAACTGTCACAATGTTGTTGACTATTTTCCCCTTTACCCTTTCACCCAGCCCCTAACCCCTTTCTTCTGGTAATCAAAGAAAGACATTACATAATTTTAAAGAGATCAATCCAAGAAGAAGATACAGCAGTTGCAAATATCAGTGCACCCAACTTAGGAGCACCTGAGTATAAAAAGCAAATGTTAGTGGACATAAAAGCAGAAATTAACACTAGTACTATAATAGTTGGGGGCTTCAATACTCATAGAAACAATAAATTTTGCCCTGGCTGGTGTGGCTCTGTTGGTTGGGTATTGTCCTGCAGATGGAAAGATCGTGGGTTTGATTCCCAGTCAGGGCACCTGTCTGGGTTGTGCTTGAATCTGTGGTAAGGGTGCGCGTGAAAGGCAGCTGATTGGTGTTTCCCACATCCATGCTTCTCTCCCACTCTTCCTCCCTCCCTTCCCCTCTCTCTAGAATCAATTTAAAAAAACACTTTAACAAAAAGAAACAATAAGTTTTGACAGCTGTATCCGATGCGATCTTGAGTGAGTTACTTCATCTCTCTGACCCTCAATTTCCATAGCTGTAAAATGAGGCTAACTCAGAATTCACCCGCTTAGAACTGGGCTAAAGATGAAATCCAGCTGAGGATATAAGGGAACACTCAACACCTGAAGCAGCAATGACCACCACTCTCATTAAGGACACAGTGAGCGCAAGGAGGGAGACAGAGGAGAAATCAGTGTGCTCACAGGTGAGGTGCCTCCTGCAGCCCAGGCAACTGGCCTGTCCCCACTAGGCATACACTGTTCTTCCACCAGAGAGCCCCTTCTTTTCCGTGCCTGTCTCTTTTCCTCTACCAGAACTGGTTACCTCTCCTCCAGGCAGGCTTCCCTGATAACTTCCCAGTAGGCAGAAATGCTGAGGGGGTGGGCCTGTTATGTAGTGAGGGGTGGAGCCTTAGGTGTTCCCCAGGGCCTGGTAACCCACAATGCTACATTGTGACTCTGTATGTGGGGGAGGGGTCTGAGAGGGAACAATGCCACTTGGTCCGTTCTCTGCCAGATTTCAGCCATTTCCCTGCTACCCACAATCAAATTGGGCCCTTCTGGTACTGATTCCTGGGTGGGTGGGTTTGTGTACATTCTAGGACCCTGTGGGTCTCTACAACAAACTCTCCTGTGAGGCTAGGAATTTCTCCCTCTGCCGCCTCAACCTCACAGGTGTTTTCAGTCAGAGGTTTGAGGCTTTATTTCCCTGCCCTGGAACTCTGGGTTGTGTGGTCTGTCTTGCTCTCCAGTTGTTCCTCCCAATTTATATGCACTTGAATGTCGGACCACCTAGTCCACCAGCCGCTGCCTTGCTGTGAGTCCTCTCCACCCAGCTGCCCGTCTCTGCCCCGTCTGCTGGTCTGGGTGAATGTTTCTTCTTTAACTCCTTGATTGTTAGACTTCCACATAGTTCAATTTTCTGTCAGTTCTGGTTGTTTTTTGTTTTAAAATTTGTTGTTGTCCTTCTTTTGGTTGTGCAAGGAGGCAAAGTGTATCTACCTATGCCTCCATCTTGGTCTGAAGTCCCTGCATTTTTAAACAAAGTCACAAGAATAATTGTCCTCAGTTCATTCAGCCCCATAATCAGTTCTTGTTTATCCTGATTATCCACCAGCATCTCTATGAATTTAGTCATTCCCCAGAGCCCCACAGATCCCCACTAATTTCAAAGGTATGATCTATAAATTTATTCTCAGAAATTCATATTTTAGAATAAGTCAGAGTCCTTTCCATGGATTTTTTGATGATATAACATATTTGCAAATGCATCAGAGTAACACAATAACTCTATAAATGACAAAAAATTAAATGACATGGTTATAGATCTGACTACAATGCAATTGACAAAGAAATTTTGGGGTTTTTTTTGTAACAACATTTAAGTTAACAATCAGAATTACAAATGAAAGCATATCAGGTCAAGAAATCAATTGGTTTGTTCCCCAGCTGTACCTGGGGTTTCTGTTGGGAAATAACAATTGGTTTTGGAAAATTAAAGGGAGCTTTTGGCTTTTTCACTTGTCATTAAAATGATCACTTTGCTTTACCATCCACCTATGTACCTTTATTTATTTTATTTTATTTTTTTAACGTGCATGAGTGCTGAGGGTTAGGGAATAGAGAGGAGGGCAGCTGGTTAGTTGCAATGGATTAAGACAGAAATGAGTGGAGGAAGAAGGCAGAGACGACTGAGATCAGGGATCCAGCAGTGAAAGTACAGAAGTTCATTTGCTGAAAGCTAGGAGTAGATTAGATTTGTAGGTTCCGTTGTTTCCAGGCCAGAGCAAGTTGGGTGTGCTGGGAGGAATGGAGAAAATGGCTGAGGAATGCTTGGCCATGTCCAGTTTTACATTTGACTGTTCAAGGGACTTCCCGCACAGTGTGGCCTGTGGAGCAGAAGCCTAACACGGTCCCTCACTGGCCCTCTGGTCTGTGCCTCTCAGCAGTGAGTCTTCTGAATTCGTGTTTCTCTTCTTGCTCAGGATAAGCTTTGGTTCTGGAGGCTGGACACCAGGGACCAACGTGCTGCAGGCTGGGTTCTTCTGGAAGCCTCTCTCCTTGGCTTTCTGATGCTCCCTTCTCTCTGTGTTTTCATCTGGTTAGCTCTCTGCGCCCACGCTTCCCTGGTCTCTCCTCCAATTCCCATTTCGCAACCTGATCCAGAGCATGAAAGAAGTCATGGAGAGACAAAAAGATTCCTTCTTGTAATTGCATCCTAGTTTCCTTTCTTAATTCTTTCTTCCCGTTTCCATTTCCCTTCTTGAGTGTCCTACTCCAAATGTCCTTTCTTCCTGTAACATGTACATCTTTTCTTTATCCGTTCTAACCTTTTTTCACTTCCTCAGTTCATTGACTTTTTGCTTCTTTTCTCTACACAATCCTTCTCCAACTTGCACAGACTTTCTGCAACTTATACGAGCCCTCTACATCTTACAGAGACCCTCTGCGACTTTCCCAGTCCCCTTCGGCTTGTTCTTCTTACAAATATATTGTCACACTTTACACCTTTTATTACCAGAGCCATGTATTCTTTCCCTACTTAATTAGAACTTTCAATTTTTAGTGACAACTAAAAGTAATTAGCATTCTTTCAATTGACAGATTTATGAATAAACTTCATAAATTTCAGAAACAGTTTTTCACTTCCATTGGCAAATACATTTACATTTTTAAGAGGCTTAAGAGAGATAACATGAACTTTTTTGTAAACCCAGGAAAAAACAATTTTTTTTTGTTAATAACTTTAAGAGCTATCGTCTGAACTTAAATGACTCCTTTGGGTTCTTGGTGACGACTGCATTCCTCGAGTGTGCCCAGAAGCGAGCTGCTTCATTACCTAGTGCCCTCGGCAACTTCGAGGAGGCTGGAGAAGAGGGAGGGAGGAGATGCCAGGCACAGCTTGTTCCCAGGACCGAAGCAGCTCCTGGGTTCTCCAGAAGGAGGATTCAGTGTTTAAAAGACTCACTTCCTCATTTTTTTTCTTTTCTCCCTGAGTTTTACTGTCTGAGAGGGAAGGGAGCTTTTCCCTCCCTTTAAACCATCAATTTAAATCCTTTCTGAGTAAAATCCTTGTGATGTAACAACATAAAAGCTTGCACATTAGATATCTTATTCCATTTACCAGACCTTTGGAAAACTAATTTGAGATCAAGGCGGAGCCATTCTTTTCAAAACAAACAAAAACAAAATTGAAAAGCAAAGACAACATTTCCAGGAGGGACTGGGACACTAGACTTAGAATCGTATCTCACGTCAACCCCAGGTGAGAGCTGAGGGCCTTCTCACGTCTTTCCTGAGCAGGCAGAGACCTTTGGGTGTACTATGCAGTGCATGGCTTTCTAGATTCTCAAAATACGGCAGAGGTTTTCAAAGGTCCTATGGAAATCTTACTCTGCAGCTCTTCCTTGTGGCTTTCTTTGTTAGTAAATTGCTTGTCTGTACTATTATTCACCACTTCAGGAAGCCATGGCATTGAACAATTGCTAGTAATTTTTTAACACATTCCAACCAGCGGTGAGAAGACATTTTCCCCTGGGAAAACTCTAAGGTCACATATGGACAGCCTTGAGAGTGGGGACTCCAGGGTCCACCACGCAGGCTAAACGTGACAACTCTTTGCGAGTGTGGCTCAGAACGCCTCCAGCCCTGCTGCGCTCCTTCCCGCGACTGCGAGGCCGCTGCGTCTCCACTGTGACTACGAGCTGCAGTGGGGCTGGAGAGCAGGAGACGGGTCAGCGGTGAATTAAAATTCCACAGACCTCACTCATCTTGCTGAGTTTTAGACATTTATACTGAGTAAGTGCCCCCCACATTGCTGTAATCCTTTGATTAATTCTCAGCATTCTGAAAAAGTTGATTCTGGACTATTTTTTGCAAGTTTTATCATTAATTTGATGGAGGAAAAAAATCTTGGTGGTCTCTACTCCATCATTCCTGATGGTGTCAATCCTGTTATTTTCTTATGGTAGATAAGCATTATTGTGCACCTTTGTCCCTACCCAATAAACATCACCGTGTCCCCCGTCCCAGTCTGCGGCGAGGGGAGTGGACACGAGGATGCTGCGTGCTTCCAGGAAAGCTCTGTGAGGGTCGTCTGCACAGTTCGTGGCTGTCCCGTTTCTCCCCCTTCGCACTCTGTCAGGCAGAGTCACAAACCAGGCTTCGGTCAGTGCAACTGAGAAGAGGAAATATGTCCTTCGTTCCTGCCCTTCCCCGTCGCGGAGGCGATCGTGAACACACATTTTGAGATGAATCACCGTCAGACTGGGTCTGACTAGAAGGATTATAGCCTCCTGTTAATTGACATTTGATATATAGTATGAGCAGTAAATACACGTGTATTATGTTAAAGTGCCAAGATGTGGGGGTATATGGGTTCCTGTCGCATGACGGAGCCTATCCCGAGTGGGATAAACGTTCTCTGTCTGGCGGGTTTGTGTTTGAAGAACGTAAGTGAGGATGTGATTATGAAGTAAACCAGAGTAAGAAATAATGACCAACGGAAGGGTTAAAATTCAGTACAGTCAACAAGAGAGACAGACACAGGACCTACATGAAATGAACTCCGTAAAATCATCGCGGGGAGCGCAGAACACGGCCTGCACGGTGGAGAGCCGTGCCGCGCTCTGTAAGGGGAACTTGGCACTTCGTACGGTGCCTCCACGAACGTGTGAATTCAGCATGGTGCCAGTTAAAATCCCCAAAGGACGTTGTAATTGAGTAAAATAATCTTAAGGTTTACATGGAAGAATAAATATCTAATAAAATGCAATAAAATTATGAACATAAAACTGAGGGGAGGTTATCCAATATTTGAACACTCCATGCAGTCACTGTAATAAAAACAGTGTAGTGGTACCATGTGACTAGGTAGATATATGGGGGACTTTGGAAATAAAGCTCAGGATGTGATTTTATTACACATAAAGGTGGTATTAGAACTTGGTAGGAGAAGAACTGTTTATTTAGAAAATGATACTGTCATAGCTGGAAGAAAATAAAGTATGATCCTTATATAATGCCATACAGAAAAAAACTCCAGGTGGACAAAATACTTAAGGATAAAAAAGAACAAAAATCTTAGAAGAAAATTGAAGAGATTTTATGTACAATTTTGTGATAGGCAAGTTCCTTTAACTAAGATAAGGAATCTCAAGTCCATGTAATAAAATATGAATATATTGACAATATAGAAATCAAATGGCAGATAATATCATAAACAAGGTAATGGGAAAAATGATAGCATGCAAGGCAGATGAAAGGTAGTTGTGTAAATAAAAGAATAATAACCAGGTAGAAGATTGGGCAAAGAATATAAATAGATAAGTTATAGAATTGAAAATTTAAGAGATCAATAAACATAGGAAATGATACTCAACTTTTAATATCCAGGGAAATGGAAGTTAAAGCAAGAATAAGACATCATTATATACCCATTTATTGGCAAAACCAAAAATAACTTACAAAGCTAATAATGCTGGTAGGAAGGCTGGAAAGGATTTTCTCACATATTGCTTGTAGCAATGTGATTTGTTACAGAAATTCTGGAAATAATCTGGCATTATATATTGAAATAAAAAATACATATACCCTTCAATCCAGAAATATTCTTTGAGTCTACTCTATTGAAATAAAGTATCAGTATATATGACATGTGTGTGTGAAATTTTCATTATATCACAATTTTTAGAAGCAGAAAACTTAAAAGCAATTATAATTTCCATTAGTGAGTAGTGGTTAAATATATTGTGGGATGTGAGTTTATGAAAACCTGACATGAACTGTGCTGAACAGAAAGTAGTCATAGGCTCAGTAAATACAACTCACAGACTCTGACACTGTTACAGGGCTAGGGTAGTGCCCTGTAGTGGCAGAACTGCATGCTGGCTAAACCACTGGGGTCACTTACAGTTCCCACAAGAAAGGGCTTATTTCCTGATAGGACTGTGTAAGTTGAGCTGATCAGCTCTGTATTTCTGACACAGATTAATTACATTCCTAATGTGTGATTCTGACAGTCAACATTAAACACGTTCAGGTATGAGATCATAGAATCTAGAGGTATTAGCTTTAACTAAATGTCTTCATTACTTTGGTTGTCTTATGGCTTATAATCAAAGATTAAGAAAGAGTAGTAGTCCTGATCTAGAGGCCTATTTGTAAAACAAGTTCCAGGAAAATGTTTAAAAGCACACTTTGCTTGAGATAATAGAAAAGTACAGCTGGTCAAGCACAAAGCAATATTAGCATTAAATGAGTAATGGCCACAAGATGAATAGCACCTGTTTCTGCACACCAAGATGATATTGACACCTTGTTAAGATGTTCTGCAGTCCGGAGTTGTACAGCAGAAGCACCACCCCACTGCAACCTTGAAGAATCCAAATAAGGAAACACCAGGATCGAAAGATGAAAATTAAAGACTTCTGGCCAAGATAGAGGCATAGGTAGATACAATTCGTTTCCTCGCACAACCAAAAGGAGGACAACAACCAGTTTAAAAACAAAAAACAACCAGATCTGCTAGAAAATTGAACTGTATGGAAGTCCGACAACCAAGGAGTAAAGAAGAAATACTGATTCAGACTACACCACAATGCAGTGACGTGGTTTGCCTCACCCTGGTGAGTACCTTAGCCTCCACCCCTTACAAGTAACAGGCATGCCAAGACAAAGAAATATGGCTCAAATGAAAGAAAAGATAACTCCAGAAAAAGAGCTTAGCCACAAGGAGATGGACAACCTATCTGATGCAGAGTTCAAAACACTGATAATCAGGATGCTCACAGAAATGATTGAGTATGGATGCAAAATCAAGAAAGAAGTGAAGGCTATGCAAAGTGAAATAAAGGAAAATATACAGGGAACCAACAGTGAAGGGAAAGAAACTAGGACTCAGATCAGTGATTTGGAGCAGAAGGAAGAAATAAACTATCAATCAGAACAGAATGAACAATTAAGAATTCAAAAAAAATAAGGAGAGGCCCTGGCTGGTGTGGCTCAGTGGACTGAGTGCTAGCCTGTGCACCAGAGGGTCACCAGTTTGATTCCCAATCAGAGCACATGCCTGGATTGTGGGCCAGGTCCCTAGTTGGGGGCACACTAGAGGTAACCACAAATTGATGTTTCTCTCCTTCTTTCTCCCTCCCTTCCCCTCTCTAGAAATAAAGAAAGAAAGAAAGATTTTTTTTAAATGAGGAGAGGCTTGGGAACCTTCAGGACAACTTTAAACATTTCAACATCCAAATAATAGGGGTGCCACAGGGAAAAGAGGAAGAGCAGGAAGTTGAAAACTTATCTAAAAAAATAGTGAAAAAAAACTTCCCCAATCTGGTGAAGGAAGTAGACATTCAAGTACAGAAGCTCAGAGTCCCAAACAAGATGGACCCAAGGAGGAACACACCAAGGCACATCATAATTAAATTACCCAAGATCAGAGATTAGGAGAGAATCTTAAAAGCAGCAAGAGAAAAGAAGAGAGTTACCTATAAAGGAGTTCCCATAAGACTCTCAGCTGATTTCTCAAAAGAAACCTTGCTGGCAAGAAGGGGCTGGAAAGAAGTATTCAAATTCATGAAAGGCAAGGACCTCTACCCAGCAAAGCTATCATTTAGAATGGAAGGGCAGATAAATGCTTCCCAGATAAGGTAAAATTAAAGGAGTTCATCATCACCAAGCCCTCATATGAAACATTGAAGGGACTTATCTAAGAAAAAGAAGATGATCAAAACTATGAACAGAAAAATGACAAATTTATAACTATCAAAAACCGAACCTAAAAAACAAAAACAAAAACAAACTAAGCAAACTAGAACAGGAACAGAATCACAGAAATGGAGATCACATGGAGGGTCATCAGTGGGGTGGGGAGTGAGGGGGAGAATGGGGGAAAACATACAGGGAATAAGAAGCATAAATGGTAGATACAAAATAGACAGGGGGAGGGTAAGAGTAGTATAGGAAATGGAGAAGCCAAAGAACTTATATGTACAACCCATGGACATGAACTAAGTAGGGGGGGGTGCTGGAGGGATGAGGGGTTGTAGGGTGGAGGGGGATAAAGAGGAGGAAAAAATGGGACAACTGTAATGGCATAATCAATAAAATATGCTTTAAAAAGATGAAAATTAAATAATTACCTAATTACTGACCCATCAACAAAACCCATGATCCTAAACCTCTAACCCATGATTTTAGCTTTATAAAAACTTTTGATTCTAAGCCATTGGGGAGTTGGGATTTTGAGCATTAGCTTGCGGTTCTCCTGGGCCAAGCAATTCCAAATAAAATAGTTTATCTTTCTTCACATTGGAACCTGATTTCAGTTTTAGCTAACTAACCACCATGAACTGCTTTTAGTTAATAAGTTTTAATTTCAGGCCATCCTTTGTGGTTACTTTAGGTCTCTGAGTTTGTAATGCTGCTAAGTAGGCATCCCCTGAGCTTGTTATATTAATACATGGCCCCTTCTCTTCCACAGTCTGGTAAACCTGGGGCCGAGGGCTCAGAAAGAGTGGACACCCTGGGGGACCTGTTAGCCAGTCCTGCTTCACCCATGCATGTCCTGCTTGGTGCCCTAATAATGATAAGCTCTTGGCTTCCTGGGGTTCCATCTGTGCCCTTTGGAGTTGTTCTCATGAGTCTGGTGGCCTGGTGCTCCTCAACCCTGGAAGTGTAACTGGATGGAGAGTTCGTTGCTTGCTGCACCAACAGAGCCAAATGTTGATCACTGAGAATTGCAGTGGGGAAATCAGAGCCACTTTGTTACTGGTGTTGGGGTTCTTGGATTCCCCAAGTTAGAAAACCCCAGAGAAATTTCCAAACAGATCATATTAAGCTTGTGCTTGAGCACAGAGGAGGCGGCACAGAGGAAAGAAAGGTTCTCTGAACTGGCTTAGGGTCTGGCTCTGCTTGGCTGCTTTTAGAAGCTGGGGACAAACTGGGATTGCACAAAAAGACAGGCTTTTTGAAAACGTCAGCCTGTGAAATTTTCCACCCAGGGGCTGGAGAAGCGAGTGGTTAGAAGGGATATAAAAATTATATATACAAAGTTGAAATCTAATTAGTGCCATTTGTGCTAACCATACCCAAGGACAGATGAAGTTAAGAGGATAAATCTCATCTTGGTTCATCAGCATGAAGCTGATGAATATTCTATTGAGATCCTTCCCTAAGACTTCCCCTAAACTCCCAGGGTTTAAAACCCTCAAGATGAGCAACTCAGGATGGACTTTCCTTCCTGGTAGCATGACCGCACCTTTCCTTTCTCTCAGGCACGCTTCTTCTAGACTCTAAGGGTTCCCATAAGACCTGCAACCAGGGAAGCAATGGGCAGTGGCAGCTCCTCATGGGCTGATCCCTGGAATCTGCCTCCAAGGCCCCCTTTCCTCTGACTTTCCAGGGGGCCAGAGCAGCCCCATCCAGACTCTCTCCTTTTGCTTCTCTCCTCAGCTCTCTGGTTTCACTGTCCCAGCTTTAATAAACATACTTGCAAAATCACCTGGACTTGTGTTGTGAAATCTTTTCTGCACAAAGTCAAGAACTCACACACTACCACTCGACCCTAGGCAGACCCACTCTGAGCCTGGTTCCTGCTGGGTAACACATGTACCAAAATTTGCTTATCTGTTTATTGGGTTGTTTTCAAATTTCGGCTATTATTAATGCAGCTGCTATGAACATCATGTGTAAGGCTTCGTGAGGGTATACATTTTCACTTCTCTTGGATAAATACTTAGAAGTGAAATTGTTGAATTATAAAAGTATATGTTTAACTTTATAAGAAATTGCCAAACTGTCCTCCAAAGTGGTTTTACATTTCTACCAGCCATATATGAGAGGTCTTTTTAATTTTAGCATTTGAGTGGTTGGATAGTGGTATATCACTGTGGTATTGTGTTTCCTTGGTGACTGACGATATAAAGTATATTTTCAAGTGCCCATTGACCATTTCTATATCTCCCTTGGGAAGTGAGTGTTAGATATTTTGTTCATTGTAAAATTGAGTTTTTATTTTTCTTACAGATTTGCAAAGTTGTTTATATATGCTAGATACAAGTTAGGTATAGTATTGTGAATATTTTCTTCTAGCCTGTGGTTTGCCTTTTTGTTTTCTTAACTGTGAATTTTGAAGAACAGAATTTAATTCTAATGAAGATCAAAATTTTCTCTTCTTTTTGATACTATGTACAGAGTATTTATTTTTTATTTTTCTATTTTATTTTTATCATTTTTATTAATGTTCAAATAAAGTTGTCTCCATTTCCCCACCACCACTTTCCCCCATCACACCCACCCCCACCTCCCACCCCTCAATCCCACTCTTCTTTGGCTTTGTCCATGGCTCCTTTATACATGTTCTTTGATGACCCTTTCCCTTCTTTCCCCTGTTACTTCCCTCCCGCCTCCCCTCTGGTTACTGTCAGTTTGTTCTTAATTTCAATATCTCTGGTTATATTTTGCTTGATTGTTTGTTTTGTTGATTAGGTTCCACTTATAGGTGAGGTCATATGGTATTTGTCTTTCACTGCCTGGCTTATTTCACTTATGGCTTGTACTTTCTGTGTTCTATTTAAGAACTCTACCTACCTCAGAGAAGGAAATATTTTTTTCTGGTGCATATACAGTTTTAACTTTTATATTTAGTTCTATGATCAAATTTGAGTTAATATTTGTATAAGATGTGAGATACAGGTCCAGGTTCATTTTTTTTTTTGCATATGGGTGTTGAATTGTTCTCTATGTCTTTACATTATTTTTTTCCACAGTATTTCTTAATTGTTTATTTACCAAGAGAGGCTTTTTCTTAGCTCAAATATTCATGTTTCATAGTTCAGGAACACAGGTCAGTGACAACCTTCCACAGAACTCATGCCAAAGAAATTCTTTATGTCCCAAGATCACTTTGCACTCTGAAAGATACCAGCCTTCCTCATCTCCTCAAAATCTTTCCTGGAATCATAATTTCTGTAGAAATCTGCATATGCTGTCTTTCTCTTTTTAGCCACACCAAACTTATAGGAAGCTGCAACCCCCGGGAATACAAGGATGGCCCCAACAAGATGAAATTGCAGGTGCTTGGTCAGGAGGCCACGCACTTGAGGTTCTTGTCAAAGCACTGGGAGACATGGTCATTGTATTCTCCTCAGCGTGAACATCCTTCCATATGGAGACATGGACGACGCTCCAGCAGCCTCTTTACATTAAATTTTAAAATTAATTTCCTACATATAGCTAATGATTGGGTTTTGCCTTTTTATCCAGTCTGGCAATCTCTGCCTTTTAATTGAAGAGGTTGGACCATTTTTAATGTGATTATTGGTATTGTTGAGTTTAAATTTACCTCTTTTGACACTTTCTTTCTATTTTTCCTCAGTGTTATTTATTTTTTCCCTTTTTTGTTTTTGGATTAATTAAATATTTTTTTAAGGATTTCTTCTTATCTCCACTGTTAGATTATCCACTGTTATCTTATTTTCTGTTGTTAATCTAGGGTTTACAATAGACAACTTACCATAGCCTACCATAAAATAATATTGAGCCACTTCACATATAAAGTAAGGTCTCTGCAACAATATATTTTTATTTCTCCACTCATTTTTATGCAATTGTCACATATTTCACTTCTACCTATGTTATAAACCTAACACACTGCCATAATTTTTATTTAAAAATAGTATTTTAAAGAAATTAAAGATGGACCTGGAGAACATTATGCTAAGTGAAACAAGCCAGTCAGAGAGAGACAAATACATAATTTCACTCATATGTGGAACTTAATGAACAAACTGAACTAACAAGCAGAACAGAGACAGACTCATAGATGGAGAGCAGATGATAGCTAGTAGTGGGGGTGTGGCTAAGGGGTGGAGGGATTAAGCAAAAAGGATAAAAAGGGCTCATGGGCATGGACAACAGTGTGGTGATTGCTGGGGGCGGGTATAAGGGGACTAAATGGTAATAGAAAAATTATAGTAAAGACTAAATAAAAAAGAAAGTAAAGATAAAAAATTATTTACATTCACTTATGTATTTCCCATGTCCAGTGCTAATTATTTATTTGTGTTTGCCTAGGTGCCCATCTGGCATTATTTTCATTCCATTTAAAATAACAAATATCTGTTGGTGGCAAATTATTTTTTTGGTTTAACCAGAGAAAGTCTTTATTTTAAATTCACTTGAGAAAGGTATTTTATGAAATACCTTTCATAAGGTATTTGGGTATGAAATTCTAGGTTGACATTTTGCTTTTTCAGACCTGTAAAGATATAATTCTGTTGTCTTTACAATCCACATAACTTCAGACAAGAAGTCATAAGTGTTTCTTACCTTTGTCCCTCTTTTTCTAATGTGTATTTTTCTTTGGTTGCTTTTATAATTTGATGTTTGTGGGTAGCAATACTTATACCAGAAAAAAATAGACTTTAAAACAAAGGCTATAACAAGAGACAAAGAAGGTCCCAGAAACTTCACTTCTGAGTGTTTATCCAAAGAAACCTGAAACACTAAATTGAAATGACATATACATCCATATGTTTATGGCAGCATTACTTACAATAGCTAAGATATGGAAGCAACCTAAGTGTCCACCAAGAGAGGAATGAATAAAAAAGAAGTGATGCATATATACAATGGAGTATGATTAAACCATAAAAAAGAATTAAATCTGGCCATTTGCAACAACATGTATGGACCTAAAGGGTATTATGCTAAGTGAAATAAGTCAGACAGAGAAAGAAAATTTGTCAGATGATTTCACTTATATGTGGAGTCTGAAAAACAAGTGACCAAGCAGAACATAAATAGACTCATGGATACAGAAAACATTTTGATGGTTGCCAGATTGGGAAGGGTTGCGGAATGGATGAAAAAAGTGAAGTGGTTTAGAAGTACAAATTGGCATTTACAGAATAGTCATGGGGATGTAAAGTACAGCATAGGGAATACAGTCAATACAATTATAATAACTACATATAGTGTCAGATGAGTGCTAGATTTATTGAGGTGATCACTTCATAAATTATATAAATGTCTAATCATGGGGTTGTACACTTGAAACAAATATAATATTGTACATCAACTGTAATTTAAAAACAAAAGAATTTAAAATTTTTTTTAAAACTTATGTTTACTTTTGAGGAATTCAATTTTCATGAGCTTTGGTGTATTTGGATCTGTGAGTTTATAGTTTTCATCAAACTTAGAAAATTATCAGCCATTATTTCTTCCAAGAATATATTTTCCCCCTTTTCTGGGATTTTAAGTACATGAATATTAGCCTGCTTAATATTATCTCATGGGTAAATTAAACTCTGTTACCTTTAAAAAATTCAGTCTTTTATTTCTCTCTTTTTTATTAAATATATTTAATTGATTATGCTATTACAGTTGTCCCATTTTCCCCCTTCACTCCCTTCCATGCTGTATACCCCCTCCCACCCACATTCCCCTGCTTTAGTTCATGTCCATGTGTCATACATATAAGTTCTTTAGCTTCTACATTTCCCATACTATTCTTAACCTCCCCTTGTCTATTTTCTACCTACCATCTATGCTACTTATTCTCTGTACCTTTTCCCCCTCTCCTCTTTCCACTCCACTGTTGCTAACCTTCCATGTGATCTCCATTTCTGTGGTTCTGTTCCTGTTCGTTTGCTTAGTTTGTTTTTGTTTTTGTTTTAGGTGTGGTTGTTAATAATTGTGAGTTTGCTGTCATTTTACTGTACATGTTTTTTATCTTCTTTTTCTTAGATAAGTCCCTTTAACATTTCATATAATAAGGGCTTGGTGATGATGAATTCCTTTAACTTGGCCTTATCTGAGAAGCACTTTATCTGTCCTTCCATTCTAAATGAAAGCTTTGCTGGATAGAGCAATCTTGGATATAGGTCCTTGCCTTTCATGACTTGGAATATTTCCTTCTAGTCCCTTCTTGCCTGTAAGGTCTCTTTTGAGAAATCAGCTCATAGTCTTATAGGAACTCCTTTGTAGGTAATTGTCTCTTTTTCTCTTGCTGCCTTTAGGATTCTCTCCTCTTTCATCTTGGCTAATGTAATTATGATGTGCCTTGGTGTGTTTCTCCTTGGATCCAACTTCTTTGGGACTCTCTGAGCTTCCTAGACTTCCTGGAAGTCTATTTCCTTTGCCAGATTAGGGAAGTTCTTCGTTATTTGTCCAAATAACTTTTCCACTTGTTGCCCTTCCTCTTCCCCTTCTGGTACCCCTATAATTCAGATGTTGGAACACTTAAAGATGTCCTGGAGGTTCCTAAGCCTCTCCTCATTTTTTTTGAATTTTTGTTTCTTCCTTCTTTTCTGATTGGATGTGTCTTTCTTCCTTCTGGTCCACACTGTTGATTTGAGTCCCATTTTCCTTCCCATCACTATTAGTTCCCTGTACATTTTTCTTTTTTTCACTTAGCATAGCCTTCATTTTTTCATCTAATTTGCAACCAAATTCGACCAATTCTGTGAGCATCCTGATTACCAGTATTTTGAACTGTGCATCTGATAGGCTGGCTACCTCTTCATCATTTAGTTGTATGTTTTCTGGAGTTTTGATCTGTTCTTTCATTTGGGCCATTTTTTTTTGTCTTGACATGCCTGTTATGTATGAGGGATGGAGCCTTAGGTGCTCACCAGGGCAGGGTAACCCCTGTAGGTGTGTTGTGATGCTGTATGTGAGGGAGGGGTCCAAGAGGGAACAATGGCTCTGGCTCTGCTCTCTGCTGGATTTCAGTCACTACCCCTGCTTCCTACAACCAAATGGGCCCTTCTGGTACTGAGTCCTGTGTGGGTGGGTTTGTGTTTGTTCTAGGACACTGTGGGTCTCTCCATCGAGCTCTCCTGGGAGGCTGGGAGTTTCTCCTGGCACCTCAACCCCCACAGGTGTTTTCAATCAGTGGTTTGAGGCTTTATTTCCCCAAACTGGGGCCCTGAGTTGTGAAGTCTGTCCCACTACCTAGTTTCACCTGGTTTATCTGCATGTGAATGTGGGACTGCCCAGCCTTGTCCACCAGCTGCCTTTTGAGCAGCACCCCACTCCACAATCTGCTGCCTCGCTGGGTCTGCCAACATCTCCCTTGCTTCAAGCCCTTTCCACCTGGTGGCCCAACTCTCCCCCTCCTACCAGTCTGGAAGAATGTTTCTTTTTTAACTCCTTGGTTGTTGGACTTCCATACAGTTTGATTTTCTGTCAGTTCTGGTTGTTTTTTGTTTTTAAATTGCTGTCCTACTTTTGGTTGTGTGAGGAGGTACAGTGTGTCTACCTATGCCTCTTGGACGGAAGTCTCTCTCTTTAACTTCATTTTGGATAGTTTCTACTGATATATCTTCTAGTTAACTGACCGTTTCTTCTCCAGTATGTTACTCCCATCTAGTGATTAAAACAAACAAATGAAAAAGTTATATGCATCTACTTTATTGACTTTTTTTTCTCCTGTTCATGGAACATATTTTTTTCTGGTTTCTTGGCATAGCTAATAATTTTTTATTGGTTAATGCACCTTGTCAATTTTACTTTGTTGAGTGCCTAGGCTTGCTTGCTTTATTTATTTATTTATTTATTTATTTACTGGGTGATGGGAGAGAGAGAGGGAGGGAGGAGAGAGAGAGAAAGTGAGATAGAGAGAAAGAGTTTGATTGATATGTTTTTCTACTTATCTATGCATTCATTGGTTGATTCTTGTATGTGCCCTGACTGGGATTGAACTTGTAACCTTGGCATATTGGGACAATGCTCTAACCAACTGAGCTACCTGGCCAGGGTATTTTGTTTTTAAAAGGAGTATTAGGCTGGTTCTTGTATGCAGTTAATTTACTTGTGGTTCAGTTTGATTTTTTCAAAGCTTACATTTAATTTGTGTTAAGTGGGTTTAGAATAACTCTCTTTGTAGAGCTATTTGGTCCAATTACTAAGTCATAGCCCCTCTGGTGTCTCTACTGAATGCTGTAAGTGATTAGTGAGGATTCTTTTCTGGTTAGTCATATCTGGAGCACTTTCCATCTTTGAATGAGCTCTAGGAGCTATTTAGTTCACAGTTAGCTGGTTTTTGTATGCGCAGCCTCAAGGAGTTTCATGCTATGCACGCACAGCATAGTGTTCATCAGAGGCTCAAGGAGGCCCCATGCAGATTTCCAGAGCAGTTTTTCTGCATAGCTCTCCATTGTCCCTCATTACCTTTTGAGCCCATTATATATATTCTTAGTTTTCTGTCAATATTTTTTTCTTTCTCTCCTTAGTTTAATTTCCTGGCCGATCCTCTCAGTCTCTTCCAGTATCAGTATCCTTAACTCCTTTCTTATTTCTTTTCATCACCCTGACCTGGAAAAACCTCAGCATTGAGTGAATTTAGTGTCCATTTCCCCCCAGGGCTACTCTGTGGCAGTTTTGTGCAGCTGCGTACACAACTGGGTAGACTAGTGTCAACGCAAATATTTCATTGGTGGTAACCTGAGCTCCTCCTGTGATTCTGCCTTAAAGATATCTTCTGTTTCACTTTCAACTCTTTCTGTCATTATCTACTGCTATGCTTTCAAATACTCTCAATTATCCTGAAATCTCTATGCTTCTCCATCTGTTGAGAAGTGCCTCTATTTCCTTCCAAAATTTAGAATAATCCTCACTTTATACCCATTCTTTTTTCCTAAGTATATGTTAAATGGATTGACATACACCTTTTTAGAACCAAGATTAATTTCTTTACTTATGCATGGATGCCATTTTTTTTTTACTAATAATGGCCCTTGATATAATGAACATAAAATATATATTTACTGTGATTCAACAAATCCTGATCTAACAAATTCTTATCTGTCAGCAGTATTTAAACCATCTCTCCACTCCATGAGGATCTGGTTATTCTTTTACAATTACATTTATTGAGGGTGATCTTCTCTCCCCTCCATTTCCTCACTCCCATACACTGAGTCCATAGTAAGTTGACCTTCCACCAGACAGCCCCATCTAACTTATTTTACCTTTTCTAATGGGTTCTCTGTCAACACCTGCTACCTTATTTAGATGTCCCCCACACCCTGTCCTTGGAAGGCCTCTTTTTTTTCCTACCAAATTTTTAATAGGTGGAATTCATTAAAGTTTTTAGAAATCTAAAAGTTCTTTTCTAGGAAATACATGCCTCAGAGATTTTCAGAACATAGACAGGATCATTTGTTTATTCTCCAAGCTCTCACTTTTCAAGCTTCACAACTATTTGACCTCATCCCAGAAGAGTATTCAGAGAAATGTTTTCTTTCAGTTACCTATGACAGTGTCTTGGGATATTCTTTTTCAACACTCATAATTAATTTGTATAATTAGTATGATGAGAAAAATGTTTAGAGATTTTTCTTGGAGACGCTGTCATTGATGTTAGGAATAACATAATAATCACAGCTCAAGAGAGATGAGGTCAGGAAAACCAAACGTATAATTGAGAGTTCAGCTTTTCTGTCCCACGTCAAATCTGGTAATCATTGGGTCTAACATTCTGGAACCAAGGTTCCTCAGGTGAGTGGAGTTTTATTTCAGACTTAGAAACTGCTTGGGAAAGAAATGGGATGAATATCTGAAGGTGGAAATCTACACAATGTCCGGACATTTTACACTTTTCCACAAAAGCATATGAGAGTCCCTAACAGAGCCCACCTGGGAAGGGATGTTCTCTGATGACTGCGAAGATTCTCTTCCCACCCACTTGCTTACAGTGTCTCATTGATTCTTTACCTGCATTCGGTCTGTTAGAATCATCACTTCTGTTCTTTGATAAAACATTCTTAGTCTGAGATTCCCTAAGCATGGGATCAAGATGAATTAAGTACATAATAGAGAACATTATAAGCCTGGGGTACAGACTGTCTTAAGTAAAAGTCAATGTTTTTTGTTTCCACTGGACCTTATGTAGGTGAGACTGAAATTGGGAAATTCATTTATACTGAAAAATTCTATGTGTGGACTGCATGGAAATTTTAAGACATTGTCAGAATCTACATCAGAATTGATAGACTGGGACATTACATGTTATTATAGATTCTGATCTTCAAGTCAAAATAGTATTTGTTGGAATACCCGATTACAGAAGAAGGCATGCTAACCAGTGAATATCCTCACAGCTGGACCCTCATTCCTGATTACATTCTTGGGTCCGAGACTTAGATTATGAGATGTGATATTGGTCTTACCTTCAGATGTCTGATGTGGGTTTTGCCTTCTGCTCTCTGTTTCCTGAAAGTAAGTATGATGGGTCAGGACAGTGGCTAGCTCTGGACTCATATGGGTTTGATGATTTAGTGAAATCTCACTGCACCTCAAGGTGCATGGATTAGGGTAGGGAGGCATCTCTACCTAAAATTCATGTATTTTTTAAAAATGACTTGGTGACTGTATGTTTGAAAATTTTGATAAACTTTGAGAGAAATTGCCTAGTTGCTCAAAAATTCTCTTGCTATTTTGATTGATATTAAATTGAATCTACAAATTTGAGGAAGTTTCAAATCTTGACAACATATTATATTTTCCCATCCAAGAACACGGAATTTAGTTCTACTCATTTATGATTTCTTTTATGCTATTTAAATTTTTACTTCTATATTTCTAGCACATTACTGGTCTAGTTTAATCCTAAGATTTTAAAAGTGTGTATGCACAATATATTTTAAATATTTGCTTATTTGTGTAATATTTGAACAAATTACAATGTTATTACATCTAAAAAATTTCCATTGGCTCTTTCAATGTAACACAAATGATCTAATTTTCAAAGAGGAATAACTTTTTCCTGTTATTTCATTGACCAAGTGAGAAAAATATTGAATAATTGTATGCTTGTGATCATGTTAGTCTTTTTTCTTAATGAAATGGGATTGCTTCTAATGTTCAGTATCATATTAATCATGTGTACTTTTGAAATATATCTTTGCTGTGCTAGTTATTATTATTAGGATTATTATTAAGCTATACTGCTCAGTTAAGTTTAGGTCCTTGATTCAAAAGTTGTATTAAAAATTATATTGTTTTATAGAAAGATAATGTTGGGCAAATAAAGAGTGTTTGACAGGTTCTAGTGCTACAGAAGATACTTGAACACCTATCTCTCAGAAAGGTCAAGCTTTTACATCAATAAAAACAAATAAAACCTTCAAATCAAGCAAGGATATGCAGTTTTGAATAACACAATTAGTGATTTAATGCACCAAATATTTTAAATTATTAAGTAGAAAGTCTGCATTTTATGTTAAGGAATCTATTAATGTAAAGAACATATTGAAATAACTTTTGATATGAAAGTTCATATCATTAATTTGTTTATTCATTTACTCATGTAATAGACATTTATTGACTACCTATTAGTAATAGATTATTCCAAATCCTAGCTATGGATTGAAAACAAGTGAGACAGATCCCCGATTTCATGGCCCTCATATTTCTATTGGAGGAAATGGTCTTCCTTCTGCAGAAATAAGATCATCTAACAAGATAAGTTCAGTTGTTGTAAAGACCACAAGAAATATCCTAGATGATGAGTAGAAACAAACTGGAAGAATTTAGTGCATGACAATAGAACAGGGTTCCCAGAAGGGAGATTTCTTTATAATTTTAAAGAAATTATAATGGAAACTGTATTTCACTGGACTTTAAGAAATTCATGTGTCTTTCTGTTCTTTCCAGGTTCTATGGATTTGAGCAAAGTCATTGTACCTCAGACACTAACGGCATGATTTCTGTTGACTTGCCAATACTTATGCTCATCCTTGCTCAGACCTGGATAGGGATTGTGGGAAATGCTTTACTCTTTTGCCATTATATCTGCTCTCTCTTTAGGAGACATGTATTGAGACCCTTAGAGCAAATAATCAACCATCTTGCTTTAGCCAATACTTTGGTCCTTCTTTGTGGAGGACTTCCTCAGACAATGGCAGCCTTTGGGATGAAATTTTTCCTAGATGATGTTGGATGTAAACTTGTATTTCCAAAGAGTGGCCTGGGGAAGTTCCCTCAGCATCACCTGTCTTTTGGGTATCTTCCAAGCATTACATACTAACCCCACGAACTCCAGATGGGCAAAACTCAAATTCAAATCCCCAAAGTATGTCAATTCTTCATGTATCTTGAGCTGGATATTTCATTTGCTGGTAAATACCATTGTTCCTTTGAGAGTAACTGGACCAGAGAATAGCAAAAATATCAGCATGAAATTAAATCTTGGACACTGCTCTCATGTGTTTCTTAACACAATTACAGAAACAATTTTCTCCTCTGTTTGATGTTATTTGTTTGGGACTCATGATATGGGCCAGTGGATCCATGATATTTTTCCTCCGCCAGCACAGACAGCAAGTCCAATACATTCACAGAACTAGGAAATCACCCCAAATATCCCCAGAGACCAGAGCCACAATATTTATCCTGATACTTGTGAGCATGTTTGTCTTATTTTATTCTCTCTCTTCTGCTTTTGAAACGTGGGTCTATCTTTTGGACAATCCACCATGGTGGCTTGTGAGCACCAGCATGCTTCTAACATCTTGTTTTCCAACCTTCAGTCCCTTTTTGCTCTTAAAAAGTGACAACCATATCTCTAGCCTCTGCTCCTTTTGCTGAGGAAGTTGTAGAACTTACCCTATGTTTGTACAATATTGATTCATCCATCATCTCACACTTCGAAGTAACTTCTGTGTATGACACATGCTTTAGGCACAGTGGTGAGCAGAGGCTATCTGCTCCAACAAAGTCTATGGGGAACCCAGACATCAAACAAACCATTATACACAAGAGGTGCACAGATTGCTGCAATGAGGAGCTCAGGATAGCATGTTTCAGAACCACAGAAAGCTTCCCTTTGTATCTGCACTTTAGACTACTCCCTGAACATTTTCAAGGAGTCCATCCACCATAGTGGATGTTTTAGGCAAATGGAAAAGCATGTTTGAATACACTTTGCAGGAAGGAACATGTAGCATACAAAGAACTGAAAGAAATCCTATGTGTCTCATGTGCCAAAAACAAGAGAATTCAGTAGGAGCTGAGGCTATTGATTAGGGTGGATGACAGTTTGCCAGATTTTACAGGCTAGGTTAAGAATTTGTACCATGAATCCCAACAGTAATTTCAGGCAATTTAAGGATTTCTATTAAGGGTAAAGGAGACATTTAAGAAATTATCCAATCTGGCTAACAATTATGGGCACGGTTTATTGACCTGATCAAGAATAAGCTTGGGAGAAAGAATAAGGAGAACTTTGAAGTAAAGCAGGTGAGAGAGGATGAGGATTCTGACAAAGATGATGAAAATCACCATGAAGGGGACCACAAGGACGTGAGAAATACTTCCTTGGAAAGCAGTATGCACTGAACTTGACAATTGTTTCATAAAGTGTTGTTTAAGGCCAGTACGGACAATGACTCATAATGACTCACTCGAGCAACTGAATTGGTTGTGATGATGTTTTTTGAAATGAAAACTGGGGCAGCTGTAGTTTGGGTGTAAAGATACTGCACATTCTTTTTAGCATGCTGAGTGTGTTATGTCTCTAAGGCATTGCAACATGCACATCTCTGGTCCTATATCACTCACACATATATATGAGTGGAGCAAAGATGGAAGGATTGTTTGGAAATGCACATTTTTCTGTCAACAACATATATTGGTAATAGGAGCTTAGGTAGCATTGGAATAAGGGAAAGGGAAATTTGAGAGTGGAGAGGATAGGCCTGAGGTCTATAATAAGTTAGCTTCATTTAAAGATCAGATAGAGGAGGTGGGCTTACAATTTTAGTTCATTTATTCATTGATTTTATCAAGAATATTCAATGATCCCTTATTATATGCCAGTCATTGTGAAATCACAGGTGATACTGGGTATATTAATAAAGAAAATGAGAAAAATAATGATCCTTATGGAGTTTACATTCAACAGGAAATGTAACACTCAATAAAATGTAATGTTATATTTTAGGAAAGATTTTATTTATTTATTTTTATTGAGGGGGGAAAGGAGGAGGAAGAGAGGGTGAGAAATATCGATATGAGAAACATCAATTGGTACACAGCACCCTGACCAGGCATCAAACCTGCAGCCCAGGCATGGGCCCTGGAATTGAACCTATGACCTCTCACCCTGCGGGATGACACCCAACCAACTGAACCACACAGGCCAAGGTAGGTGATTCAGTTTTAAAGAATCTGGTCAGGAGATCCCTTCCTGAGATTGTTATATTTCACCTGAGCCCAGAATGACTTGAGGGAGGAAGTAATGCATATAGTCCTTGGCAAGAATGTAGAGAGTGGAGGGAATGAGCAGAGGAAAGATTGAGGAAGGACCATTGTTTGTGTGACGAAGGAAAAGCAAGGGACCAGTGTGGCTGCAGGGAGGAGCCGCACAGTGAGAATGAACCAGTATAGGAGTGAAAGTGCTAGCTCATGTGAAATGTTGCAGGTAGTGTGTGTATTTTGACTTCTACTTACTCTAAGAGATAGGAAGCCCCTAGAGGTTTTTGAGCAGAGGAATGACATGGTCTGATTTTTTAAAAAAAGAACAATGGTGGTGGTTTTATACTGCATCAATTTGACTGAGCTGAAGAGCTCCCTTTCTGAATGGTTTCCAGTTAGGGTTGGTCAAGGCAACACTTGTGCCATATTTAAAAGTTGGCAGAAAAGAAGTAGCCATGTGCTCTGAGGGGCAGTGTCAACCTCAGGTGCCGCTACCACTCTCCACGTTGCTGTTCATCTACTGACATGCTGGAATGATGGCCCACCTGGGCCTGCAGTTGCCTGTGTCTTGCCAGGTATCCTCTTCTTCTCCTCATGTGGGCCAGGTGTGCATGCAGGTTATGGCAGGGGGCCAGCTTCTGCAGGTAACCCACGTTGTAGAAGTTGGAGGTCATGAGACACCAATGCAGGTTCCTATTTGTCTTCATTCTCATGTTTCATGTCCACCTTTTATATGCCAATGACAGGCTTGCCAATCTACATTGGCCTTAGGCCCCCCAACATGCAGAGACTTCCCTTAGACTTCTCCACCAGCTCCCACAATTGTGAAGAGTCTAATCCTTATTTTTAAAAATATTTTATTTATTTATAGAGAACGGGGGAGGGAGGGACAAAGGGAGAGAAACATCAGTGTGCGGTTGCCTCTTGTGTGCCCCCCTACTGGGGACCTGACCTGCAACCCAGGCATGTGCCCTAGATAGGAATTGAACCCAGGACCCTTTGGTTCTCAGGCCTGTGCTCAGTCCACTGAGCTACACTAGCCAGGGCTTAATCCTTATTTTAAAAATCTCATATTCCACATCCCTCTACTTCTCTGATTGAATCCTAACAGATACATTGATATTTCTCCTGTGCTCTTGCTCAGGAGATCAAAGTAGGAGACTTGAGACCATTTAAAAGGCAAACTGGAATGATCCAGTGAGGTATGATGGACTAGTGCCATAACAGTGGAAGTGGTGAGCATTGTTCAAATCGCATATACTTTTATACACTTGTCTTTTTTTCTTTTCTGAGGTCATTAAATCCCCAGGTAAACAAAGGTCTTTATTGCCTTGTCATTTCTGTGCCAGCTTCCAGCACAGATGAGATTTATAAAAGTTCCAGGCTCCTATTTACTTGACCTGGTGTCTGCTTCCCATACATTGTATGGTGGTGCAACACTGCACAATTAGCAGGAGAAAAATAGGGAATCTGAGCAGTCTATTTAAGAATTTTTCATAAGGAAAACCCTATGCTTAACACTATGTGAAAACTCCTCCAGGAAATATAAAAAAGGAGTGCTACCTAACTTTTTTTGTGAGTCTGGAATAAACTTGATTCCAAAGTCTCAGGAGGATATTAGAGGAAACACTACAGACCAAACTCTCAAAATCACAAGTGCAAAAATTCTTAAGAAAATATTAGCAAATCAAAGCCAGTAATATATAAAAAGATATTATACCATGAACAAGTAAGGTTTATTCCAGGAATGATATGTATTTTTAACATTCAGTGTATTTTACTACACCAGCAAAGAAAAAGACAAAAATTATACTATCACCTTGATACATCCCAAGAAAGCATATGACAAAATGTGAAACCCACTCATGATGAAAATTCATAGCAAACTGAAAATAGAAGACAATTTCCTGAATTTGTTCATGGATATCTACAAAAAAATACTCCTACAACAAGCAGTATTCTCAATATTGAAATGTTAAAAGCATCCCTCTAACATTCAGGATAAAATGAGAATGTCTGTTATTACAACCACTATTCAAAAGTCTAGTGAAGGTTCTAGTGATTGAATGAGGGTATAAAGAAACCTAAAAGACATATAAACTAGAAAGGAAAGACCAAAACTGTAATTACTTCCAAATCGTATTTGCTTTGGGTTTTCTAGGCATGCAGTCTACATAAGCTTAGTATTAATTGGTGGATTTGGCAATGTTTCTGTGTATAGGTCAATAAATGAAAGCCTATTGTATTTTTATATATCTGCAATAAAGAAATAAAAGTGAAAAACAATTCCATTTACATTAAAATATGACACATACTTAGGAAAGAATCTAACAAATTGTGCAAGCCCTCTAATACCCTGATCAATTTATTTAGAAAATTAAAGAAGCCCTAAATAAAGAAGAATATAACATTAATAGACTAGAAGGCTCAATATTGTAAAAATATGAAAATTTCACCAAATGTATGTAATGCAATACTGATTAAAAATGATAGATTTTTTTTTTGGAAATTGACAAGTTGATTCTAAAATTCGCATGAAAATGGGAAAGACCAAAAAGAACTGAAGCAGTATTGAAGAATAATACAGCTATTGGACATTTTCTGTCATGTATTATAAATGTGCAAAATTTAAGACAGTGCGATACTGATACAAAGAGAGACACACTGACAACGGGAACAGAATAATGTGGCCACCTGATTCATGACAACAGTGTCACTGCAGAGCAGTGATGCTGCCCTAAATTATTCCAGATATTTGAGACTCTAAATCTGAATATAAAATAAAGATTTTAGAGGGAGCAGAAAAAACAATCTTAACCATGGAGTGGACAAATATATTTTTAACAGGACACAAGAAGCATTAGCCATAAAATAAAAATATTATGAATTGGAATATATTAAAGTCAAGAACATTTTCATAAAATATTAACATTAAGAGAGTGAGAAATCAATCCATAAAATGAGAGAGTGCCATATGTATATATGTATATATACACATGAATGATACAGATTTATATCCACAATACATCAAAAACTTCTAAAAATCAATAAGAAAAATACATTTCAAAAGGAAAAAGTTACAAAAAATGTGACTTCACTACAGAGGATATTCCAAAGGTCAGTAAATATAACAAAAGTGGATCAAAGAAACACTACTAGCTCCAGCCAGTGTGACTCAGTTAGTTGGAGTGCCGTCCTGTGCACCAAAAGGTCACAGATTTGATTCCCCGCTCAGGGCACTTGCCTAGGCTGTGGATTCCGTCCTGGTGGGGGTGTGTGCTGGAGGCAACCAATGGATGTTTTTCTCTTACATAGATGTTTCTCCCTCCCTCTCTCTCCCTTCCTCTCTCTCTGAAGTCAATAAATATATCCTCGTGTGTGGATTAACAAAACACAAAAAAGAAATACTGTCACCCACAAGTCAGAATGTTCACACTGAAAAAGAAAATATCAAGTACTGAGGTGGATTGAAAATCAACTGGAACTTCTCTGTACTTTCTATGAGTGCAAATTAGTACAATCACTTTTTTTTTAAAAGCCCACTTTATCCATTCATTCACTGATGGGCATTTAGGCTGCTTCCAGCACTTGGCTATTGTAAATTGTTCTGCTATGAACATTGGAGTGCATAGGTTCTTTTAAATTGGTGTCTCAGATATTCCACACAGCAATATTTTCACCGATATGTCCCCTAGGGCAAGTGGCATAAAGGAAATAATAAACAAATGGCACCTCATCAAAATAAAAACCTTCTGCATGGCTAAAGAAAACAGCATTAAAGTGAAAAGAGAACCAACAATATGGGAAAACATATTTGCAGATGATACCTCGGACAAGGGTTTGATCTCCAAAATATATAAAGAACACACACAACTCCACTCCAAGAAGACAAATGACCCAATTAAAAAATAGGTAAAGGACCTGAACAGACACTTCCCCAGGGAAGACACACAGAGGACCCAGAGACATATGTAAAGATGCTCAGTATCGCTAGCCATCAGAGAGATGCAAATTAAAACCACAATGAGATACCTCTTCACACTGGTGAGAATGGCCATCACAAACAAATCAACAAACAACAAGTGTTGGAGAGAGTATGGAGAAAAGGGAATCCTAGTGCACTGTTGGTGGGAATGCAGACTGGTGCAGCCACTGTGGAAAACAGTATGGAATTTCCTCAAAAAATTAAAAATGGAACTGCCTTTTGACACAGTGATCCCACTTCTTTTTTTAAAAAATTGTATTTTATTGATTTATTTTTACAGAGAGGAGAAGGGAGGGAGAAAGAGAGGAAAACATCAATGTGTGGTTGCCTCTTGCACATCCACCATCGGGGCACCTGGCCCACAACTCAGGCATGTGCCCTGACTGGGAATCAAACCAGCAACCCTTTGGTTCACAGGCCAGCGCTCAGTCCACTGAGTCACAACAGCCAGGGCCCATTTCTGGTGATATATCAGAAGAAACCCAAAACACTAAATTGAAAGAATATGTGCACCTCTATGTTCATAGCAGCATTATCTAGAACAGTCAAGATCTGGAAACAGCCCAAGTATCCATCAGTAGATAAGTATATAAAAAAGTTGTGGTATATTTACACAATGGAATACTGCTTGGCTACTAAAAAGGAAAGGAAAGAAATTTTATATTTTGTAATAGCATGGATGGACCTGGAGATTATCATGCTATGTGAAATAAGCCTGTCAGAGAAAGACAAATATTATATGATCTCATTTATATGTGAAATCTGATGAACAAAATACATTGACAAACAAAATAGTAATGGGCATGGATACATGGAACAGACTGACAGCTGCCAGAGGTGAGGGAAGATGGGAGCTGCATGAAAGAAGGTGAAGGGATTAAGCAACCCCCCCCCCCATTTATACAGAAAAAAGTCTGGTGATAGCCAGAGGAAAGGGGGAATGGGGGAGTAAGTGGAGGTGGGCAAAGAGGGGGAGAATGAGGAAGGAAAGAGACGTTGCTTGGTGCGATGGGCTCACGATACAGTGTGAAGCTCATGTTTGTTGAGTTGTACACTTGAAACCTGTATGATTTTGTGAATGAATGTCACCCTAATAAATACAATAAAAATATATAAAGGATGACATCAATGGAAGACAGTGCAATGTCCTTAAGTAATACTCAGTAGATTTTTGAATGACAACCTGAACTCCAGGAGAGCTAAGACCCTGTTACTTTACCCTGGATTGAATCTCAGTATTCTGTAAGTTGCTTCTTGTCACTGAGTTTTATTTTTTCTTTTAGCGACCCATTTTTCTCCTTATATAAATAATAATTGTTCATTTCCAAATATTTCCAAACTTGAGATAAACAAATAAAAGAAAATATGAAATATACAACTAAAATGTCATCAAACAGAAAGAAAAAAGAAACTCTGGTCATGTTTGCCTTGGATGTATATCATTCCAATCTGCTATAAATATATGAGTTGTAGAATTTTGTAAAATCAAAATTAGAATGAAGTGGTGTGTGCTGTGTTTGGGATGATAAGTGACACCCCATTTCTGTAATTAGAAGTTGTATATTTGCTTTTCTTAATAACGTGGTAAAGACAATTTCTGAAATAAACTGACAAATCACGGTTTTACTACACACTTAAGTTTTAAGTTTAAAAATGTAAGTCTTTAAAACATTAGTTTTAGTCTTTGTCATAACATGCATGATATCATTTATTAGAAATATAAATATCTTTTATTTTGGTTAATATTTTTGGCCAAAAGCATCAAAGGAAAATTTCTAAGGTTTCCAGTGTGTTTAATGAACTTCTGAAAATAAATTTCTGCAATTACAGAAAAAAATATGCCTGAGTAAATAATTTTGTCCACTGAGCGAGCTTTTTGAGAATCTTTTTAAGTAGGCCTTATTAATTTGCTTTATCTATATATGAGAAGACATTTTATCACTTTAGTCATCTAAATGGTCTGTAACTATATACTTTGTTAAAGGTGAATGGGATATAATTTCTAAATTTTCACCAACAGACTTTATAGGCACTTAATAAAGAAGTCATTTATTCAATGAATCATTAAGGGCTGTTTTGACTACCTGCTTAACAATATGTACAATTTTGTTAAAAGTAACCCTCCCCTTTATGAGTTTTAGATTTGATTTTCAATAACCAGCCTGGAGTAATGTATCATTTTGCTATTTTCTTTTTCTGTTTTGTTTTTAATTTGTTAAAATTTTTAATACGCTTTATTGATTATGCTATTACAGTTGTCCCATTTCCCCCTTCACTCCCCTCTACCCTGCACACCCTCTCTCACCTATCTCCCCTCCTTTACTTCATGTCCATGTGTCATACTTGTAAGTTCTTTAGTTTCTGCATTTCCAATACTATTTTTACCCCCTTCTTGTCCATTTTCTACCTACCATCTATGCTACTTATTCTCTGTACCTTTTCTCCCCTCTCCTCCTTCCATTCCATTGTTGCTAACTCTCCATGTGATCTCCATTCCTGTGGTTCTGTTCCTGTTCATTTGCTTAGTTTGTTTTTGTTTTCATTTTAGGTGTGGTTGTTAATAATTGTGAGTTTGCTGTCATTTTACTGTACCTGTTTTTTATCTTCTTTTTCTTAGATAAGTCCCTTTAACATTTCATATAATAAGGGCTTGGTGATGATGAATTCCTTTAACTTGGCCTTATCTGAGAAGCACTTTATCTGCCCTTCCATTCTAAATGAAAGCTTTGCTGGATAGAGCAATCTTGGATATAGGTCCTTGCCTTTCATGACTTGGAATACTGCTTTCCAGCCCCTTCTTGCCTGTTAGGTCTCTTTTGAGAAATCAGCTGACAGTCTGATGGGAATTCCTTTGTAGGTGACTGTCCCATTATCTCTTGCTGCTTCTAGGATTCTCTCCTTAATTTTAATGTTGGGTAATGTAATTATGATGTGCCTAGGTGTGTAATTCCTTGGGTCCAGCTTCTTTGGGACTCTATGAGCTTCCCAGACTTCCTGGAAGTCTATTTCCTTTGCCAGAATGGGGAAGTTCTTCTTTATTATTTGTTCAAATAACTTTTCCACTTGTTGCTCTTCCTCTTCCCCTTCTGGTACCCCTATAATTCAGATGTTGGAACACTTAAAGATGTCCTGGAGGTTCCTAAGACTCTCTTCATTTTTTTTTTTGAATTCTTGTTTCTTTATTCTTTTCTGATTGAATGTACCTTTCTTCCTTCTGGTCCACACTGTTGATTTGAGTCCCAGTTTCCTTCCCATTACTATTGGTTGCCTCTACATTTTCCTTTATTTCACTTAACATAGTCTTCATTTTTTCATCTAATTTGCGACCAAATTCAACCAGTTCTGTGAGCATCCTGATCACTAGTGCTTTGAACCATGCCTCTGATGGGTTGGCTATCTCTTCATTGCTTAGTTGTATTTTTTCTGGAGCTTTGATCTATTCTTTCATTTGGGCCATTTTTTTTTTTGTCTTGACATGCCTCATGTAAGTTAGGGGCGGAGCCTTAGGTGTTTGCTGGGCAGGGCAACCTCTATCGCTGTGTTGTGATGCTGTATATAGGGGAGGGGCCTGAGAGGGAACAATGGCACTTGCTGTGCTCTCTGCCAGATTTCAGTCCCTTCTGCCACTTCCCCCAAGCAAACTGGGCTCTGCTGGTGCTGATTCCCATGTGGGTGGGTTTGTGTTCATTCTAGGACACTGTGGGTTTCTCCAACGAACTCTCCTGTGAGGCTGGGAATCTCTCTCAGTACCCCAATCCCCACAGGTGTTTTCAATTGGTGTTTTGAGCTTTATTTCCCCAAGCTGGGACCCTGGATTGTGAAGGCTGTCTTGCTCCCCAGTTTCTCCTGATTTATCTGCACGTGAATGTGGGACCACCCAGTTCCACAAGCCACCTTGGGTACCCAGCCCCTCCACAATCTGCTGCCTTACTGGGTCTGCCCGCTGCCCCCTTGTGTGCCCACCAAGGTCCGCCAGCCCAGCCACTGCTTTTTTTTGGCAGTGACCCATCTCTGCCCTGACAAGTGACTCCACCCCTCCTACCGGTCTGGATGAATATGTCTACTTTAACTCCTTGGTTGTCGGGCTTCCATATAGTTCAATTTTCTGTCAGTACTGATGGCTATTTTGTTTCTAAATTTTTTGTTGCCCTTATTTTGGTTGTGCAAGGAGGCACAGTATGTCTATCTATGCCTCCATCTTGGCTGGAAGTCCTCATTTTGTTATTTTCATAAAACAAATTATAGTCTGGGATACTCCAGAATAGGGCCGGCAAACATTTTAAAATAAAAGGTCAGATTTGGGCTCTCTCAGGAGCATGCCTTGCTTTTTCTTTCTCAGATGTGAGCTTCCTCCTAAACTCTAAGGGACCCCACCAGACTTGCAAGCAGCAGCAGCAGCTCATCCCAGGCTAATCCCCTGAACCTGTCTCCAAGGCCCCCTTTTCTTTTACTTTTCAGTGAGCCAGTGGTGGCCTCACCTTGGCTCACTGCTTTCCCACAATGTTTCTAGGGAGCCCAAGCAGACCACCACCTAGGCTCTCTCCTGTTGCTTCTCCTGTCCTATGTCCTTCCTTTGTTTTACTACTCCCAGCTTTAATAAATGTACTCAATTAAATGAAAGGTCAGATAGAAAGTGTCTAACACAATCACACAACTCAGCCATTGGAGTGCAAAAGAAGCCCTATAGAATACAAAATCGAGTGTATGTGGCTGTGTTCAATAAAACTATGTTTATAAAAACTGACAGCAGACTGGATTTACCCCATGGGCCATAGTCTGCCAACCTTTGCTGCAGAACAGAGGTGTTCAATAGAAATGTCCCTGATTGGAACATTCTGTTATAACTCTCCTTTCAAATATGGTAACTATTAGCCATGTGTAGTGTTGAGTCTTGAAATATGGCTACTTCCACATGTAGAAATGATAATATTTTGGATATATTGGGTTAAGTAAATATATCATTAACATTAATTTCACCTGTTTACTTTTTTTTTACCATTACCATCATCATCCTCATCATCATCATCATCACCACCCCCACTTTACAGAGGTGGAAGTACAGTGAAGTTAAGCTACTTACCTACGGCCACACAGATAGCCTAGAATAGATGCCAGATGAATGAGTGTTGCAGCTCAAGTGCTTAACCACTTTTAACCTATGCCAGATCCTGGGGCAGCTACTAAGGAACCAGAAAAGAAAATGAAGACACATTTTTTCTAACATGGGAGATGTGGCCCAGCTAAGGATGGTGTAGAAATTCAGCATGGGGATATCAGTTCAGAATTTTGATGGAGGGTGTCTAGGTTAATGAATAATCAAGATCTTGGAGAGAAAAGATCCATCGAGTCTCTTAGCTCAGTCTCACTTGACAAAGCGAAGTTGCACCTGCCCACTGATCCAACACAGATCTCTTTAGGCCCCACTGGCAGCACAGTGGAAAGATTAAAATTTGGGCCGATGAAGAAGGAATGTTTTCAGTTCTAGCTTTCACCATGATGACCTCATGTCTCTTAGAAAAAGGTGGTAATAAAACTACCTACTTCAGAGGGCTGAAGAAAATAAAATTTTGCAGGAAATACCTTCCGTTGTAGGGCTCTTCAATCATTAGCACCCAATTAATGTTAGAGGTAGAGGAGACAGTTATGGCAGTTGATGGCAGGTGATGGGGTTTGGAGTGAAGATGGGGCAGAGTTCACACAAGAGTCCATGATAAGAGTAATGGGGTGTTAATGGACACCTTTGATGGAATGTTATCCAGCCTTAAAAAAGAATGTGGTCTTGCCTTGGCTGGGTGGCTTGGTTGGTTGGAGCATTGTCCTGTATACCCAAAAGGTTGCAGGTTGGATACCCAGTCAGGGCACATACCTAGGTTGTGAGTTCAATCCCTGGACCAGGCACACATGGGGGATGGCTGATCGATGTTTCTCTCTCACATCCATGTTTCCTCCCCCCTTCTCTCCCCTCTCCCTCCCTCCCTCTCTCCCCGAACATGGATGAACCTGGAGGACATTATGTGAAATAAAATAGCCAGTCACAGAAAGACAAATATTGCAATATTTCACTTACATGAAGTATCTAAAATATTCAAATTCATAAAAGTATAGAGTAGGATGATAATTTTTAAAGAAACTTTTAATATATATTTCACTTATTTATTTGAGAGAGATCTAGTTTTTTGTTTCACTTATTTATACATTCATTGGTTGATTCTTGTATGTGCCCTGATCAGAAATCAAACCCACAACCTTGGTGTATCAGGATGATGCACTAACCAGCTGAGCTAACCAGGCAGGGCTAGAATAGTGGTTTTCAAAAGCTGGGTTCAATAGGTACAAACTTTCAGTTATGCAAGATAAATAAATTCTGGATTTCTCCTGTACAACATGTTGCCTAAAGTTAACAATACTGTATTATGTGCTTAAAATTTCATTAAGAGGATAGACCTCCTTATCACAGTTTTAGACATTTGCAAATTCTAACTTCTTCCATTTCTACCCAGAGCTAGTTATCCAAAAATATTAATTGCTATCCTCATATACAAATGTTCCATTCTAGGGGCAGTATAAAAGTTGAAAGAATGAACAATAGCTTCCCTTGAGAAGCTTGGAGGATAGGGGAAGTCAGACACTCCGATTATGAGCAGAGTGGTTCTCAGTTTCTCAGTTACTAGTCTCCAAATTATCCATTCTTGATAGTGTGAGAAGATCATTCACAAACCCAGTGATTATAGTATATAAGGAGAGTCTATTAGTAGCATCATGAGAATATCCAGCAGTCACTGCCTCTCAGTAACGCTTGAAGGAAGATCAGTTACACCTGAGGTGGGAAAAAAACCAGATGCCTAAACAGCTTCACCCCACCTTCCGAGTCTAGTCAATCAAGAGTCATGGCAGCGAATGAAAAGGGAGAGATCCTACAGCTAATCAAAAGTCAGGCACAGCCTCATTGTCTCTGTTTCCACAGCTGTTCTTTGGTGGTACCAGGCAGGAGGACCAGAGGGCAGATTGAGTAAGGACATCTTCTAGTGGATCGTTTTTCTTTCTTCATTTTCTCCTCTCAGTGCTGGAGTGCATAAACAACAAGGTAGAGGGGTATCTGGAAGTCCTGCCTCTTTGTTTTGGCAAGGATGTACTAAAGTTAAAAGGGCTTAAATTCACAGAGGGACTGTGCATCCAGCATTTCCCTTTAAACCTTCGTTTTCAACTCTAAATTAGGTGAGAGTGGGACTCTTCCAGACTAAACTGAGGCTTCCTATTTTTCTAAAGCTAAATTGGAGAATTGGAGGACCTTGGGTATTAGAGAACTAAGGAGAAAAGAGGAGAAAAACCCAAAGTCAAAGAGCTGTTTCTCAGTCTTGGTTGGTCTATCAGTTCTGATTGGGAGATTCCTGTAACCTGGGAAGATGAATAAAAAGCAGTTTGGCCCATGGGAAATTATGAATGGGAGAAGGTGAACAGGCAGGTGAGAGAATTAAGTTTGACACTTGTTGCTGCGGTTTCATTGATTGCCTTTGAACTACTAATCTTTTGCCATCCAAGAGTTCTAGAATGTTCTAATTTTATGCTAAATAATGTGTAAATAACTTTGTTAATGAGGTTGGTTTTGTATGACCACAGAAGTCAAATGAGAGTAGTATCCAGGTGATGTAAGTTGTGAGGCAGGTTGTGCCAGGAACCTTGGATGGCACAAAAAGATAATGGGTTTTGGAGCCTGAAGTCCCGAGGTTTTAGGGAATTTCAAATACGCACTCCACATTCAGACCCTGTAATGTGAGGGACAGGGGTGATTAAGCATCAAGCATTTGAAAGGGTTTCAGGGGACACAGGGTCTTCAGGGAAAGGTTTCAGCTAGAAAACAGATGAGAAAGGAATGTTTAGAGAAAAGGTCTAGGACATAGCTTTTCAAAATTGTGGTAAAATATCCATTAAATCAAAGTTTACTATTTTGACCATTTTTAAGAGTTTAGTGGCATTTAAGTACATCTACACTGTTGCACAACCATCACCATCATTCATCTCCAGAATGATGGGGGGACTTTTACATCCCCCCAATTAAAACTCTCCATTATGCCCTGGCTGGTGTGGCTCAGTGGATAGAGCACCAGCCTGTGAACTGAGAGGCTGCTGGTTTGACTCCCTGTCAGGGCACATGCCTGGGTTGCAGGCCAGGTCCCCAATTGGGCGTGAACAAGAGGCAACCAATCAATGTTTCTCTTCCTCTCTTTCTCCCTCCCTTCTCCTCACTGTAAAAATAAATAAATAAAATCTTTAATTAAAAACAAATGTTCAAAAAAACTCTCCATTAAACAACTTCTGGTTCCCCCTTCTAGCACTTCTATTCTCTAGTCTACTTTGTCTCCATGATTTTGACTATGCTAGTATCTCATATAAGTGAAATCATACATTATTTGTCCTTTTGTTTATTTTGCTCACCTTAATATTTTCAAAGCTTGCCCATGTTGTTGCATGTGTCAGAATTTCATTCCTTTCTAAGGCTGAATAATATTGAATTGTATGCATTTATCACATTTTGTTTATCCAGTCACCCCTTGAAGAACATTCCTTGATTTGGGTTATTTCCACCTTTTGGCTTTTGTGAATAATACTTCTATGATCACTGGTGTGCAATTTAAAAAATTTGGTATATGGGTTTTACTGATGATAGTAACTTTGTTTTTAAGAGTATAAGGACGGGCCTCGGCTTTTGAAGAAAGGGAAGATATGAAGACAAAATGAAATGTGCAATGCCACTTGTGAACTAGGATGTGCATGTTGAGGAGTGACTTGGGTCTAGACTGTGGTGGCTGAGTTATAAATATGGACAAAGTGCACATAGGCATAAGGCACCGTGAGATCAGCCTTAGTGGCTGCTATCTGGGGGATCTCTGCTCTCTCTACAGGGTTCTGTTGCAAAAGGGAGGCAATTTGTGGTTCTGTGGCTTTGCCTCCTTCCTAGTAATGGCAGCCACTTAAGGGAGGCTGCCACACTACTGTGCTGTGTCTCTGACCTTGTCACTGGGTTTACTGAAATGAGTGCAGGCTACTCAGCCTGAATGTTGCTTCTGCCTCTCCTGCCTTGCCCCCGACCCTGGCTGTTTCAGATATGCCCATCTTCAGTTGTCCTGATGCTTGGATCTTCCACACGTGTTCGTGTGTTGAGCAGAGGATCTTTTGTTGAATTACACTTGTCCAACTAGTAACTTGAAGGGGAGAGACATAGGGGTCTTCTTACTCTGCCATGATGCTGATGTCACCAGCAGTTTCTTATAAATTTAAGGCTACCCCATATGGCTCAGAAATTCCACTCCTAGTTATTTACACTAGGGAAATGAAAACTTGTGTTCACACCCAAACCTGTACAGCAGTGTTCACAGCAGCCCTACTCATAATCACCAAAACTTGGAAAGTGAAGGCAAATCACAGAATAAGAGGAAATATATGTGAACCATATATCTGATAAATAATTTGTATCTAGAATATAGAAATAACTCATATAACACAATAATAAAAGTACAAATAACCCAATATAAAAATCAACAAAAGTTCTGAATAAATCTTCCTCCAAGGAAGATATGCAAATGGTCTAAGCACACAGAAAGATGGTTGACATCATTAGCCAGCAGGAAAAGACAAGTTTCAAACACAGTGAGTTACTATTTCATTCCCACTGGGATGGTTAGAATTAAAAAGTCAGATAATTGTAAGTGTTAGTGAGGACATGCAGAAATTAGAACACTTCTACACTGTTGATAGGAATGTAAAGTGGTGTAATTACTTAGGACAACAGTCTGGCATTTCTTCAAATGAAATAATAGTGTTCACACATCACTCAGCAATTCCACTTCTGGGTATACACCCAAGAGAAATGTAAACATCTGGTCACACAAAATCTTATAAATGGAGAAGAGGCTTTGACGGGCAGGAAGGGCTGGGCTGTGCAACCCTCCACTCACGCTGCAGAAAGGTGGCTCAGCAGCTTCTCCTGTGCTTCTTGGCCTCTGTTATCTCCAGGAACTCTTCTTAGGGTAGGTGGGCACCCTTCACCTCCGGGGGCCTGAAGACCCCACCCACAGTGTAGTCCTGGTAGCCTGACAGTAACACCCAGTCCAGCCTAGTCAATATGCACTACCAGAATCTCTACAATGGTATTTAACATCTGTAGTGGACCTGACTTTCAAGACCGAGTGAGACACCACTGGTTGTGGATTTCCATGCAGTTCTGTGGCCCATGAAGGATCCTGGGGCCAATGTTAGGGTACAGAAGATGGTGATGGCCAAGGTGGTTATTGATGATTACACAGACCTCCCTATGATGTGTGCGGTGTCCACCCTTCCTACTGTGTTGGCCATCGACAACGGGGATGTGAAGGACAAGTTAGTGGGCATCAGGGGCTAGTTAGAGGCCTTCCTAAAGACACTGATTGGCTGGTAAGCAGGGAAGAATCCTGATTTCCCTTGTCTCCAAGGTCCTGGGAGAGACCCTGATAGAACTAGCAGCTCTTCTGTGCTGGCCCTTCCCACCTCTTCCCTTTGTCTGGCGCCTTTGGGCCCGTATGTAGAGATCAGGCTTCCCATCACGGGAGCCCTGAGAATTTTCAACTCAGCTGACTTCCCAGGGAGGCCACCACAGGAACAGCAATGCTGCTGATCTGGAAACAGCTGTCTTCCCACTTTTGTCTGCTCCCTCTAAGGCTGCTTAAGTCCCCCGAAAGTGCTTAGAGACAGCCTAGGGGCCAGCCTGCACTGTCACTGTATGTAACACTGCTACTGTTATCAGCAGAAACAGCTTGCTCTTCATGTCCCTGGTCCCTTCTGATCTGAATCTTGGTGCTTGGCTTCTTTGCCTCTTTCATTCCCCACCCTCCCTGCCCCCTGCTGCTATTTTTGAAAAAGAAAAAGAAGGGAAAAAGGAAAAAAAAGAAACACAAACAAGTGATTCTGTTGATTTTTGTAGGTATGTAATAAAGAAATTTATGTGAACTTTCCTACTTCCTGCTATGAAGAACAGACCCTGGGCTCTGTACTAAAATTACCTTGTAGCCACCCCCTCCCCACAACTGAAGTGCCACCTCCCTTCTTTCCTCCTAGGCCTAAAAGCAGAAAGCACCCACTGGGCTATGGAGGAGGACCTGCAGACCCTTAACTCTAGAAGGCTTGAGACACTGCCTTCTCTCACCATTAGCTCGCACTTTGGTTCTCAGAGCCGGCAACTTAACTGTGAACAAACCAGACCAATAAAGTGAGTTTACCGTGTAAAAAATAAATAAATAAAACTTGTATGTGAATCTTTATAATAGCATTAGTCACTATAGCCAAAATGTGGGAACTATTTATTTATTTATTGTTAATTTTAGCAACTATTTTTTAAAAGATTTTATTTTATTTATTTTTAGAGAGGGAAGGGAGGGAGAAAGAGAGAGAGAGAGAAACATCAATGTGCGGTTGCTGGGGGTCATGGCCTGCAACCCAGGCATGTACCCTGACTGGGAATCGAACCTGCGACACTTTGGTTCACAGCCTGCGCTTAATCCACTGAGCTATGCCAGCCAGGACTTAGCAACTATTTTTTATTATATTTTTCAAAATGTTGGAATATTTTATTTTTATTTTTTTAAGATTTTATTCATTTATTTTTAGAGAGGGGAAGAGAGAGAGAGGGAGAGAAACATGAATGTGTGGTTGCCTCTTGACCACCCCCTACTGGGGACCGGGCCCACAACCCAGGCATGTGCCCTGACTGGGAATTGAACTGGTGACCCTTTGGTTTTCAGTCCAGTGCTCAATCCACTGTGCCACACCAGCCAGGGCAAAATGTGGGAACAATTTAAATGTCCATCAAGAGATGGATAAACAAAAATGTGGCTGTTGTGGGATAAAGTTGTCTCCCTAAAATTTATATATTGAAGTCCTAACCCCTTGTAACTCAGAATGTGTCTATATTTGGAGACAAGCACTTTAAAGAGGTATTTAAGGTTTAATGAGGTCTTGAAAGAGGGCCCTACTCCAAATGACTATTGTCCTTATAGGAAGAGATTAGGTTACAGATGTGCACATATGAAGGGAGACCATGTGAAGACAAAGGGAGAAGATAGCCATTTATAACCCAATGTTGACCTTAAACAAAAAGTCAGCTAGATATTCCTCCAACAAAAAGGATTTACTTGAGGGAAAAAGAGAATTTCAATCCAGAACATGCAGCCACGGTGAGCCATGTGCAAATCAGCAAGCACAAAGAAGAAAAGTAAGAAGAACAGGTACAACCAGAGTTTTTCCCGTAGGACTTCTCAATCAACATAGGCATGAGAGCTCCCCACCAGCCCTCCAGGTTCCAGTCCTGGTTGAGATCTTCTTCATTAATGTTTTCTACACAAAGGAGAGAGGCCTCAGAAGAAACCCTGCTGACACGTTCACCTTGGACATTCAGCCTCCCCCACTGTCAGAAAATACATTTCTGTTGCTTAAATTATTTTTTTTTTGGAGAATATGGAGTTTATTAGATAAAGGACACAGAATAAAACCCATCCAGAACTCCCTTTTTTCCTACAGGCTTTCTCACTCAAAACCTCCTAAAATCATTTCTGTTGTTTAAGCCACCAGTCTGTGGCAGCCCTTGCAAACTAATACAGTAGAACATCCAATGGGATATTATTTGTCCATAAAAAGAAATGAAGTAGTGATATATGCTATAACTGGGATGAATCTTGAAAAATATTACACAAGTGAAAAATGTCAAAAAAAAAAAAAACCCATGCATTACGTGATCACATTCATGTGAAATTCCAGGACAGGGAACTGTATAGAGATGGAAAGTAGATTAGTGGTTGCTCATGTCTGTGAGGTCGAGGGAGTTCTTTTTTATTGTTGAATTATGATTATGTATAATCTTGCCATAAACATTCTTGAACAAGTTTTCTGTGGGTGTATATTTTTAATCCTTTTGTACAAATACCCGGGAGTGAAATGATTGGATCATAGGTAGATCTATGTTTAATTTTATAAGAACTGCCAAATAGTTTTTCATAGTAGTTGTACAATTTTATTTTATTATTTATTTATTTTTATTGTTGTTCAAGTACTTATTTTTTTATTCATTGATTTGAGAGAGAGGTTGATTTGTTCTTCACTTATTTATTTATGCATTCCTTGGTTGATTCTTGTATGTGCCCTGACCAGAGGTCAGACCCACAATCTTGGTGCATGGGAATGATGCTCTAACCAACTGAGCGACCTGGCCAGAACAGTAGTTGTACCATTTTATACCCCTATAAGTAATATATGCAAGTTCCAGTTGCTCTACAGCTTTGAGGTTTCCAGGCTTTTAAATTTTAACCATTCTAATAGATATGTTGTGATTGCTTATCGTGATTTTAATTTTCATTGTTCTTGATGACTCATCATAATACAGTTTTTATAAATGTTGCCCCAATTTTTAGAGCCTGGCTTGAGCAGCTGGTTCAGTCCATACCCCTAACCACCTCCCTAATTGGGCTCTCATACTCCAGGCCACTAACCACCTACTCTAATTGCCAGGGTACCAGACAACCAGGTATAGCTCCTATTTCTCAGGGCCTGTTGAAATTATTCAAAGTAATAATCCTAAACCACCTACCATATTTTGTTCTATATAATGTGCTCCTGCATATAATGCACACCCATGTTTCTGACCCAAAATTTCAAGAAAAAATGTTTCATTTTAATTTTTTAATTAATTAATTAATTTATTTATTTATATTTAGAAACTAAACCAATTATCATATTCTGGGTATTATTTTGCATACAAATATCATTATTGCTTTCTAGAGTTTCACTTTTAACACATAAGCATAAATAAAAATTAAAAGCATTTATATAGATATGGAATTAGCATTATCCATATATAATGCACATCCTTATTTTCCCTCAAAAATTGTGCAAAAAATTGTGTATGATACATGGCAAAGTACATACTTTCCCTTGTCCATCCCTCTCATAGAAACCACAATAAAGGTTCTTGTCTCTCTCCATCTGCCTTGTGTACAATCCTGGTGCTTCCCCGGAGTGACCCCGCATGGCATGCTGTGTTCTCCCTTGGGAATAGTAAGTATAAGAAACTGTAAAAAACTTTGAAGTTTCTCTCTTGATCTGCATCACCAAACCTAAGCCCAAAACAATAGAGTTAAAACATTCACACTGTGGATTTTTTTGGTGCTGATTGGCCATTTGTATATCTTCTTTTATGAAGTGCCTATTCACATTTTTTGCCCATTTTTTGTTTTTAACCTTCATCCTATTAAGGTGAATGAGCCCTTTAGATATGTGGGACAGAAGTCCTTTTTTGGATATATGTATTGAAAATATCTAATTCCAGTTTGTGACTTCATTTTCATTGTCTTAATGGTATTTTTTAAAATTTTTATTTATTTTTAGACCTAGGGGACAGGAGGGAGAAAAAGAGGAAGAGAAACATCAATGTGTGGTTGCATTTGGTATGTCCCCTACTGGGGACCTGGCTCACAACCCAGGCATATGCCCTGACTGGGAATTGAACCAGCAACCCTTTGGTTCACAGGCCCATGCTCAATCCACTGAGCTACTGTAGCCAGGGCCTTAATAGTATCTTTTAATGAGAAGTGGGGTTTTTTTTTTGTTTTATTGAAGTTGTTTTTTAAATGTTAAAGTATTTTGCCTACTCCAAGGTCATGAAAAGATTCTGTTACATTTCATATCTATGATCCACCTAAATTTAATTTTTGTGTAGGGTATGAGGTATAGGTTGAGGTTATTCCCCCCCCACACACACACATTTACTCAGTTGTTCTAACACCATTTGTTGAAAAAGCTTTTCTTTCTGTCACTGAATTGCCTTGGAATATTTTAGTAAAATATAAGTATAGGTCTATTTCTTGATTCTCTATTTTATTCCACTTATCTATTTATCATTATACCAATATCATATTGCCTTGATTCACTCTAACTTCATAGCAAATTTTCAGTTCATGCAGTGTAAATCCCTTGGATTTGCTCTCCTTTTTAAATATTGTCTAAGATGTTCTAAATCCTTACATTTCTGTATGTTTTATAATCAACCTAACAATTTTTTTCTTTTTTAAATATATTTTATTGATTATGCTATTACAGTTGTCCCATTTTCCTTCTTCACTCCCCTCTACCCTGCCCACCCCCTCCCACCCACATTCCCCCCCTTTAGTTCATGTCCATGTGTCATAAGTTCTTTAGCTTCTACATTTCCTATACTATTCTTGTCCTCCCCCTGTCTATTTTCTACCCACCATCTATGCTACTTATTCTCTGTACCTTTTCCCACTCTCTCCCCCTCTCACTCCCCTGTTGCTAACCCTCCATGTGCTCTCCATTTCTGTGGTTCTGCTCCTGTTCTATTTGTTTGCTTAGTTTGCTTTTATGTATACAAACCATTTTTTACGTATGGTTGTTACTAACTGTGGGTTTGATGTCTTTTTTTACTGTCCATATTTTTTATCTTCTTTTTCTTAGATAAGTCCCTTTAACATTTCATAGAATAAGGGCTTGGTGATGATGAACTTCTTTAACTTGGCCTTATCTGAGAAGCACTTATCTCCCCTTCCATTCTAAATGAAAGCTTTGCTGGATAGAGCAATCTTGGATGTAGGTCCTTACCTTTCATGACTTGGAATACTTCTTTCCAGCCCCTTCTTGCCTGCAAGGTCTCTTTTGAGAAATCAGCTGACAGTCTGATGGGAACTCCTTTGTAGGTAACTGTCCCCTTATCTCTTGCTGCTTCTAGAATTCTCTCCTTCATTTTTACCTTGGGTAATGTAATTATGATGTGCCTTGGTGTGTTCCTCCTTGGGTCCACCCTCTTTGGGACTCTCTGAGCTTCCTTGACTTCCTGGAAGTCTATTTCCCATGCCAGATTGGGGATATTCCCCTTTATTATTTGTTCAAATAACTTTTCCACTTGTTGTTTTTCCTCTTCCCCTTCTGGTACCCCTATAATTCGGAACACTTAAAGATGTCCTGGAGGTTCCTAAGCCTCTCCTCATTTTTTTGGATTCTTGTTTCTTCATTCTTTTCTGTTTGGTTGTTCCTTTCTTCCTTCTGGTCCCTTCCATTGATTTGAAACCCAGTTTCCTTCCCATCACTATTGGTTCCCTGTGCATTTTCCTTCATCCCTCTTAACGTAGCCCGTGCATTTGTTCATCTAATTTATGACCAAAGTCAACCAATTCTGTGAGCATCCTGATCACCAGTGCTTTGAACTGTGCCTCTGATGGGTTGGCTGTCTCTCGATCACTTAAAAAAACTGGCTCTGGGGCTTTTAATTCTGTTTGAGCCATCTTTTTTATTTTATTTATTTGTTTTCCTTTGGTCTGGTCATGCCTGCTACATATGAGGGGTGGAGCCTTACATGTTCACCAGGGCGGGGAACCTCAGTCGCTGAGTTGTGATGTTGTATGTGGGGGCGCGGTCCAAGAGGGAACAATGGTGCCTGCTCCACTCTCTCTAGGACTTCAGTCCCCTTTGCCACCTCCCACAAGCAAATTGGGCCCTTCTGGTGCTGGCTCCTGGGCCTGATGGGCTTGTGTACTTTCTCAGACTCTATGGGTTTCCCCAAGGAGCCTCCCGTGAGGCTGAATCTCCCAGCCTCACTCCCACAGGTGTTTTCAGTCAGTGCCTTTAGGCTTTGTTTCCCAGCGCTGGGTCCCTGGGTTGCTCGGTCTGTGTCGCTGCCCATTTTTGCTTAGTTTGTCTGCATGAGAATGTGTGGCTATGGACAGCCAGCTGCCTTGCTGTCCAATGAGCACCTCACTGGGTCTGCTCATTGCCTCCCACGCCCAGGGTCTGCCCCCGGGTCCGTCAGCTGCCCCTGCACATCTGGGGTCCACTAACTACCATCTGCACCCTGCACACCCACGTCTGCCAGCCACCGATTTTTCCTGCCGGGACCCCTTGACCCCTCTCCGTAGGCCTCCGACTCCGCCCCTCCTTACCGGTCTGGACGTATGGTAGTCAGACTTCCGTTTGGTTCATTTCTCTCTGTTCTAGTTGTTTTTTGTTTGTAAATTTTTGTTGTCCTTAGTTTTGGTTGCTCGAGGAGGCACAGTGTGACTACCTATGCCTCCATCTTGGCCGGAAGTCCCAACCTAACAATTTCTATTAAACATGCCTGTTGGGATTTTGGTTCGATTACACTGAATATATAGAGCAACTTGGGAGAACTGACTTCTAAACATTATTTGGGTCTTTTTACCAATGATAATGGCACATCTTTCCATTTATTTAGGTAGTCTCCAGCTTTTCTCAGCAAAATTGTATCATTTTCAGGTAGTGATCCTGCATGTGTTTTGTTAAATTTATTCCTAGGTATTTTATGTTCTTTATTAGTGGAACTTTTCTCTTTGAAATTTCATTTCGTTTGCTGTGATATGAAAATTTAATTTGAGAAAGTATATTGTCCTCAAAACTATAAATCCTGCCTACAAAGAAACCTCCAGACTTAAATAGTTTCAATATCAATGGGACTCAAGACTTAAGAAATAAATAATATGAATTTTACATGTCTTTTAGAAAGTAGAGAAATAAAGAGTACTTCCCATATAATTTTATAATGTCGACTTAACACTGACATTAAAACCTGAGAAAGATCTAAGAAAAATTACAGACCAACATCAATTATAAAAATATACAAAATATCTCCAAAAGTAATTAGCAACTAGATAGAATTCAAGCAATGTATGTTTAAAGGATAATACATCAGGACCAAGTGGGCATAACCCAGGAATGCAAGGCTGGTGTGACACTCTAAAATTAATCTAAGTAATTCAGCACTTTAAAGGAGAGAAACCAAAACATAACAATGAAAAAGAAAAAATTAAAACCCCAAAGATCATGTCAATAATTGCTCTTTATGTATTTGACAAAATTCAACACCAACTTTCCAGTCTGGTAAAGATATTTATGGAAAACAAGCAGCTAACCTAGCACTTTATGATAAAACATTAAATGCTTTTACCCTAAGGTCAGAAACAAAGTCTTTTCTGATGCTTCTAGTAAACATTGTCTTAACTATGCAATAAAGCAAGTAATGGAAATAAAAATTTTTTAAACTGTTTTCACAGATGCCTTGATTGTACTTATAGTAAACTATAAACAACTCATAAAAAATAAACTATTCTAGAACTAAGTGAATTTAACAAGGTCATAAAATACATATTCAATATTTGAAAATTCATTATATTTTAAATATAAATTGTCTCTAGTTACTAGAGAACAGTTTAATATGATTCTAAAATCTTATCAAAGAGAAAGGAAACTATAATACTGCCTCACATTTGACCAAAGATGGAAAAATTCTAATTAAGATATTATGAAACGGACTCCAGCACTATGACAAAAATCACAATATACTACAAGAAATGTTTAAAATTCAAGAAATTATTAAGTAAAACTTAATACATCAATAACTTTAAGGACAAAAATATAAGATTATACTAACAGATAACAAAACACTCAACAAAATTCAGCAGTCACTCTGCTCTGTTACATATATTGCAGGAAATTAGTTAGAGGCAACAAAGAGAATTACTCTTCAAATAAACAGTGAAAATTACAGCAAATAATTGTTATAAAATTTTCTATTAAATTTGGAGAAATTGATGATTACTTCAATAAGTAAATAAATAAATATTGGAAAAAGTAAAATTTTATTTTCAGTTTATACAATTTAAAACCTAGAAATCTATCATAAAAGTAGAATGAGTATTCAGGAGACATATAATCACTGCTATATTTAATGTAGGAGAAAATAACTGTATACTTCATTTATAATTTTCTGTATCAGGAAACTATAAGTGAAGTATCCAGAATGACATTTAAATCAATTGGGGGAAAAAAAGAACAAGAATAATAGGAAAAGTCAATAGGAAAGTCAAAGTAAAGAAATGATGACTGGCAAAAAAACATGTTTGAAAAAATGCTCAACAAAACTGAAATTTATGAAAATGCTAAAACATATATTTAGATTTCCACTCAAGATGGCAGCATAAACAAACATGGTTCACCTCCTCAAACAACCACATCAAAATTACAAAATGAAAGCTATCATTCAGAACCTTCAAAAATCAAGCTGAATGGAAGTCCAAAACTATGGAATTAAAGAAGAAACCACATTGAGACTGGTAGGAGATATGAAAACATGGAGTGGGCTGGTACCACACTCATGTGTGGTAGATAAAAATTGTGAGTGATATCTCAGGAGTGAGAGATACCAGCCCCTCACCAGGCTCCCCAGTCCAGTGTTCCAGTGCCAGGAAGGTAAGTCTCCATAACTTTTGGCTATAAAATCCAGCAGGGATTAAGGCTGTGGAAGACAAAAACTTCTGGAGTCCCAGGCAGTTCCTACAAAGGGCCCATGCCTAGACTTACTTGGACTCATTCTCTCTGAGCTCCAGGATGGGAACAGCAGATTGAAAAGCATCACAGGCATACAGAGGGGAACTGAATTTTCTGGTATTAGGGTAAGAGCGGGGGTGGGGGCGTGCAGCTTTCTCCCAGACAGAAGTGCTGGCAGAAGCCATTCTTCTTTTTCTGAGCCCTCCTCCCACAGAACCACAGAGCTGGCAGGCGGGTGTCATATCTGAGACCTCATCAACCTGGCTTACCCTGTTTGCCTCACCTTGGTGATATCCCAAAGCCCTGTCTCACTCAAATTGTGGGTCTACCAAAGTTGTTTCCAGTAGTTTTTCCATATGAATGGCTTCTCTTGGCCCATGCTTCAGACTTCCCTAAATTCCCTCAAATAAGCAGCATCTGGCTTCTGTGAGTCCCATACCTCTCACTAAGTTGCTCCAGGCCAAGCACTAGCAGCAGCCAGTCTTGGTTTGCAGCTTGGCCTCACCTGGACATCTCCAAGTCCAGCACAAGTAGCAGCCATCTGCACTTCACTTTGTAGCTTATGCTGTGTGACCCCAGACAGAATACAGGGAGTGGCTGACCTTGGATGTGCCAACAACAATTAAGGCTCAACTACAATGGGAGGTTGTACACAGCCTGCATGGTGGGTGCACCTTGAGTACCCAGATTGGGTAGTAGGGAAGGCTGTGCCACTGGACCCTACAGGACACCTACCACATTAGCCATTCTACCACACCTGGAAGATGTAGTAGCTTTACCTAATATTATACATAGAAACAAAAACAGGGAGGCTACCAAAATGAGGAAACAAAGAAACATGGCCCAAATGAAAGAACAGAATAAAATTCCAGGGAAAAAAACCTTAAACAAAATGGAGACAAGCAATCTGCTAGATGCAGAGTTCAAAACACTGGCTATAAGGATGCTCAAGGAACTTAGTGAGGCCCTCAACAGCACAAAAAAGATCCAGTCAGAAACAAAAGATACATTAGTTGAAATAAAGAACAATTTATAGGGAACCAACAGTAGAGTGGATGGCACTGAGAATCAAATCAGTGATTTGGAATTTAAGGAAGCAAAAACACCCAATCAGAAAAGCAAGAAGAAAAACATCCTTTAAAAAATAAGCATAGTGTAAGGAGCCTCTGGAACAACTTCTAGTGTACCAACATTTGCATCATAGGGATGCAAGAAGGAGAAGAGAGCAAGAAACTAGAAACCCATTTGAAAAAATAGTGACAGAAAACTTCCCCAACTTGGTGAAGGAAATAGACATACAAATCCATGAAGCACAGAGAGTCCCAAACAAGATGAATCCAAAGGGGCTCACACCAAGACACATCATAATTAAAATGCCAAAGCTTAAATACAAAGAGACAATCTTAAAAGGAGCAAGAGAAAAGCAGTTAGTTACCTACAAGGGAGCTCCCATTAGACTGTCAGCTGTTTTCTCAAAAGAAACTTTGCAGGCAAGAAGGGCTTGGCAAGAAATAATCAAAGTGATGAAAACCAAGGGCCTACAACCAAGATTACTCTACTAGAAAATCTATCATTCAGAATTGAAGGACAGATAAATAGCTTCTCAGACAAGAAAAAGCTAAAGGAGTTCATCACCACTAAGCCAGTATTAGTGACCAGTATTAGACCTATGAAATGTTCAAGGGTCTTCTTTAAGAAGATAAAAAATATGAACAATAAAATGGCAATAAACACATATCTATCAACAAATGAATCTAAAAAAACACACACAAAATAAACGAATAAGCAGAACAGAAGCAGACTCATAGACACAAAGAATGTTCTGATGGTTGCCAAATAGGAGGGTTTCAGGAGGATGGATATAAAAGGTGCAGGGATTAAGAAATATAAATTGGTAGTTATAGAATAGTCATGGCAATGTAAAGTATAGGATAAGGAATAAAGTAGTCAAAGAACATATATGCATGGCCCATTGAAATGGACAACAGTGTAGGAATTGCCTGACGGAGTGTGGGGGGGTGCTGGGTGGAGGGGGGAAAGAGGGAAATTGGGATAACTGTAATAGCATAAACAATAAAATATAACTTTAAAACATTTATTTAGAGTGTGGCTACAGGAATATTCAATTTGATAGGTGTGTTCCTGTCAAACTGAATATTGACAGGAGTCTAAGAACAATTTGACAATACCTAGTATAATTGGAAGTGTGTATAACCTATGATCAATCTAGCAATATCTAATGTAACTGAAAGCATACTTAATGTATAAGCAATCCTACCTCCACATGTCCAGTTCAAGAAATTCCAGTTCACCTAAACCAATAATCACAGATAAGGATAGTCACTGAAGTATATTTGCAATAGTGAAAAACTGTTGAAACCTAAAAAACTAACCAATAAGAGAGGTCTAAATACATTATGGTATATTCAAATAAAAACTGGACCACACTTTAACCTTTAGGCATCCCAGCTCTGGGAGATTTGCTGACCTTCAAATGTGGAGCCAGAATAACGTGAAGCAAGGATGATGTGAAGCCAGGATGACATGAAGCCATAATAACTAAACCAGAATGATGCACACCAGGACATCACTTGCCTTATCGAAATGGACTGGGTTCATCTGCATGTAGAAAACTTCAAACCCCTCCTTTGATCTCTTTGTTCTCTTCCCCTCTCCCTCCTTATAAAAACTGCTGCTTCCACTGAGATGTGGAAATGGGCTTTGAGACGTAAGTTCCTCCTCATCTTCCAAATGGCCAGCATCTGGATAAACCACTTTTCTTCATATTGGAAAAAAAAACTGGACCAAATGGGTTTCAACTTTGTAGAAAAGTATTGGCCCTATATTCAGAGGGCAATCCATTGATACACAGAAAGATGTGAGTGTTGCATCCAGCAAACGCAAGAACAAATATCAGAGACTTTCAGGATATCAAAGATGTTGCTTTATTGGCCAAGTTTAACCTGCGCAGGGGCGAACTCTCAAAGTGTCTGGAGACACGGTACCCACAAGGGCTGAAGACGAGAGTCGCACCAAGCGCTTACAGCTAAGTCCTTATATAGGGGTTTTGGCTCAGGCAAGCAAGCAAGCGTTTCACAGAAGCTGATGTGGCAGTTAGCTATTTGCTTACAGAGACAGCGTGGGAACAGGGTAGGGTCTTGCTTAACTTCAGTGGTAGAATTCAAATTTTTAAAACTAAACAAAGTATTGCTTATCTAGCATACCCAGGGGAGAACATCTGCATGACACAGGATGTTTGCTCAACTACATCCTGCACTCTGTCTCCCTTGTTAGTTCCTTTTAGCTACAATGCGGTTCCTGTTTACTAAGGTCACATTTAGTTCTTAATTTCCTTGTTCCCAACAGTGAGCAGCAGAGAAACACACCATTTGTTTCATTTCTCAATGTAGCTAAGCACCTGCCATTTTCACTGAGTAATCCATCTCTAGGGTCACTCTTTTTGGTTATGGTAGCATTTCCAGTGTGGATCACACCTCAAAGATATGTTATTGTGCATAGGACTTCCTTAGTAAAGTTTAAGATACACTGGGATAAACAAAGTATGCAAATTACCTTTAGTATAGGCCTCTTAAATCTTTTCATAGTCTGATAACAAGCATTTTTTTCCTTAGAAGGGATTTAGTATTCAAAACTTCATAAGCCTGTGTGACCACAGAACATTTTCAAGTACCATTAAATACTATTGTTCCCAGAGATAATTTTTCAGATACATTGGGTTAAGGCACTGGTATCTATCTGTAATATGAGAGATTATGGAATTATTAATTTCCTTAGGTGTGAAATAATATGAATAGGAGGCAGCCTTTACTCTTAGGAATTGCATGATTATATACAGACAGATAAAATGCCATGATGTCCACAATTTATACTCAAACACTATACCAAAAATATATAAAAATTATACAGATCCAAACCAAAGATATATTAGTAATCCAATATATTAGTAAACCAATATATTAGTAATTACTGAATCTGGAAAGGATATACCAGTGTTCATTGTACTACTTAAATTTGTTCCCCAAAATTCTTTTGCTTGTTAGTTTCCAATATAACATGAATTTTGGGTAAATAAGTACATTGTAACTTGTCTCCTTTTTGGATTATGGAAAGAAAACCTGTTACAGTGCTCCCTGATTCTTCAAAGCTTTACTTGCACAAACTGCATAGTCATCAACTCTAGAAATGTTTTTTCACACTAGTTTTCAGAGATGAATTCTGATTTTAGAATGGGAAATTTACTTTATTATACTGGACTTTATTCACAATTATGTCAATTTAAGTGAAGAGTGAAAGGCAATGGAAGGCTTTTACAAATTCCTTATACTCATAGAGTCCTCCTCTCACATGAAGTTACTAATAATATCACTAATTATAAAAATAACAATATTTATTGAGCATAAATGTTTTTTAATTGACATTTCACCCTCACAAAAATACTATTAGGTAGGTTCTATTATCATAATTTTAAAACTGAGGAACAGAGAGAAGTGTTTTGCCAAATACCATATAGGCTGAGGTCTGAGATAGAATTATGAGAATTATAGTACAGATATACTGTGGCTAAAGTCTTCCCACATTCATTACATTAACAGAATTATTTTCTGTTACCATTCTATATAAAGTGTGATCCATGTACTAATGCTTGTTCACTAGATTGTTTGCTTCTGGTCTGCAATGAGTTAAGGTGTAGACACTGAGAACAAGCATTTAGAAACCTTTACAATTTGATAGATTTGTTTGTATTTCAATAATAAAAAATGAAAATGGGGACTTGTATGTTTTTCTTTCCATTTCATTTTGCCTGGTAATTCAATTTTATTGCATTTTATAAAGTATTGGTCAACAATAGTTTGGGGAGGGGGGAGCTCTCCAATTTGGTCTGAGATGTACTGAAGCAGTATCAGTCTGCTAAAGTTTAACCAAGACTCGGTGATGCTATAATTTTTCAACTCTTTAAATCAATATATAGTGTAAAACTATATATTTTTCTTGAATTGAGTTCTCTGCCATTAAAAAAATACATTTTCTAAGGGCCATTATAACCTCCTTACATTATGCATAGGGTGTCCTCACTAATATGATTTCTTTGATGTAAAGTAAGTTGATCACTACGAATAAAGGCCTTCCCACATTTTTTAAAGATTTTATTTATTTATTTTTAGAGAGGGAAGGGAGGGAGAAAGAGAGAGAGAGAGAAACATTAATGTGCGGTTGCTGGGGATCATGGCCTGTAACCCAGGCATGTACCCTGACTGGGAATCGAACCTGCGACACTTTGGTTTGCAGCCCGCACTCAGTTCACTGAGCTATGCCAGCCAGGGGGGCTTTCCCACATTCTTTACATTGGTAGGGTTTCTCACCAGTATGAATTGTGTGATGTCGAGTAAGTTCTGCTTGAAGACGAAAGGCATTTCCACATTCTTTACAACCATAAGGTTTCTCTCACCACTATGAAGTCTAAAATGTTGAGTAAGATGATACCGATAACTAAGGGTCTTTCCACATTCCTTACATTTATATGGAGTCTCACCAGTGTGAATTCTGTGATGTAAGGTAAGTAGATAACTACAAATAAAAGCATTTCCATATTCCTTACATTCATAGGGTTTCTCACCAGTATGAATTCTGTGATGTTGAGTAAGATGATTGCTATGAATAAAGGCCTTCCCACATTCCTGACATTTATAGGGTTTTTCACCAGTATGAATTCTGTGATGCTGAGTAAGTTCTGTTTGAAAGCAAAAGGCCTTCCCACATTCTTTACATTTGTAGGTTTTTTTCCTTGTATGAATCTTACAATGTTGAGTAATATTGTAGTGGTGACTAAAAATCTTCCCACATTCCTTACACTCATAGGTGTTCTCGTTAGTGTGAATTCGTTGGTGTGAAATAAGTTGATTGCTATGACTAAAGGCCTTCCCACATTCCTTACATTCATACAGTTTCTCACAAGTATGAATTCTGTGATGTTGGGTAAGTTCTGATTGAAGACAAAAAGCTTTACCACATTCTTTACATCCATAGGGTTTCTCACTGAATTCTATAATGTTGAGTAAGGTGATAGTGACCACTGAAGGCTTTCCCACATTCCTTACATTCACAGGGAACCTCACTGCTATGAGTTCTCAGATGTAAAGTAAGTTGGTAACCACAAATAAAGGCCTTTCCCCACTCTTTACATTCATAGGGTTTCTCACCAGTATGAATTCTCTGATGCCAAGTAAGTTCTGTTTGAAGACGAAAGGCTTTTCCACATTCTTTACATTCGTGGGGTGTCTCACCACTTTGAACTCTATGACGTCAAACAAGTTCTACATGAAAACTAAAGGACTTATGGCATTCATTACATTCATAGGGTTTCTCATGTGTATGAACTTTTTGATGTTGAACAAGGTATGAACCATGACTAAAAGCTTTCCCATATCCATTGCACTTATAGGGTTTACACCAGTATGAATTTTCTGATGTTGACCAATATGTCGTTGTACCCTAAAAGTCTTTCCACAAATCTTACATTCATAAGGCCCCTCACCACTATGAATTCTCTGATGTTCAGTAAGTTGATAATGAAGTCTAAAGGCTTCCCACCTTCTTGACATTCATAGGGTCTCTCCCCAACATGAATTGTCTGATGTACTCTAAGGTCCCTAACATGACTAAAGGCCTTCCCACATTCCTTACATTCATAGGGTTCCATGCTAGAATGTACTTTCTGATGTTCAGTGAGGTGATAATGAAGTCTAAAGGTCTTCCCACAATTGTTACATTCATAGGGTCTCTTCCCAGCATGAATTGTCTGATGTACTCTAAGATCTCGCACACGACAAAAGACCTTTCCACATTCCTTACATTTATATGGTCTCTCACCAGTATGAATTCTTGTATGTTGAATAAGGTATGAATGTTGTCTAAAAGCCTTGCTACATTCCTTACACTCATATAATTTCTCTCTAGAATGAATTTTCTGATGTAGAGAAAGAGATATATATTTTTTGATTATCATTTGACTAACACACCCTGTCTGATGTCCTTCTTGTTTCTCAAATTCATGTTTAAACTGCAAATCATTTCTGAAAACAGTGTCCTCATGGATGAAGGTTTTACTATTTTCTATTTTTTGCAACTGAAAGAAATATATTTCACAAATATCCTTTTCTGGAAATAACTTCTTGGTGACCTGCTTAGACTCCAAATCTAAGCAAAAGGGAAAAAAAGCAAAAAGGAAACAAATATTATAATGTGATTTTTCTGTGTTGGGAGTGAGGTGAGGAGTTGCATCTCATAGTGAAATAAAAGATAAACTAAAAATAACACACATTAGAAGTAAAGGTTTGGAGCAGAGGTCAGCAAACTTTTTCTGTAAAGAGCCAGATAGTAAAATATTTAGGCTTTGTAAGGCATATGGTCTTTGAAATAATTATATATCTCTTGTTATAGTTCAATGGCAGCTACAGACAAGATGTAATTGAATGAGTGTGGTTGTGTAGTAATGACACTTTATTTATGAACAATGAAATCTGAATTTCATAAAATTTTTGTGTCACAAAATATTCTTTGACTTTTTGACCATTCACAAATGTGAAAATCCGTTTTAGCCTGTGTGCCATGTGAAAGCAGCTGGTGAGCTATTTGGTCCATGGGTCCTAGTTTGCTTAGAGAACTCTAAATTATGGTAACGCAATTTGAAAACGGGAAAGAGATCTTAGGAAATTACCTGACTTTAAAAGAGGGTGAAATAGGTTATTAGAGGAACAAGTTAAGTCAATGATCCTCCTATTTTAGGACAAATGTGGAGGAATTCCTTACATATACTGCTCTCCAGGCCCTAATCCAGACAAGTTGAATCAAAATCTATAGGAACCTATAGGAACAAGCCTTGCATATTTGCATCTTCAATATTGTTCATCAGATTATTTTGATGTAGACCATTTTGAGAATGTGTATCTAATTCTTTTTCCAAAGGTTTCTCTTTACCTTTTTAATAAAACCCAAAATTTCCACACATAAGCATACCAGCATATTACTTATTGTTCAAGCCACTGTCATCTTGTACTCAATCTCCTTCATCGCAATGCATCCTTTAGATCCTATGGGATGCCACACCTTTTCCTGTATCTTAAGGCTTTTCACAGGCAGCTTCATCTCCCAGGAATCCTCTGACTTTTGTTCTTTGTATGGCTGGCTCCTTCTCCCCAGGCCTCAGATTAAATGTCACTTCCTCAGAAATGCTGTCCTGCTAACCACATCTAAGTCAGCCCATGCTCCTGATTCCATATTCCAGCACCTAGTTCTGTGGCTCTTCTCACTTATAAACTCATTAATTTTGTCATTTGTGGTTTTATTTTCCTATACCTATTGTTCCCTAAGTAGAAACACAATCTCTGTCTCAATTCCTGCCACAGAATAACAAGCTCTAACACAGAGTACCTGTTAATTAATTGTAGAACAAATATCTGGATTTAAAAAGGTAATTAGGACAAGAATAAAAGTAAATATTACAAATAAGTAGCTGAAGGAGGCTCAGTATAATAATCTACCTTCCCCAAATTGCACCACAGCTATGAATAGCTCCCTGTCCCAATCTCTCTCACCTTACTGCAGTGATTGTATGTGTGCTTTCCTACATCACTTCTTACAAAAAGAGAACAAGTGTAATCCAAGATTGCTCAGTCAAAAGAATGAATGGAAAAATGTCATTTTTATACCTTATCATTCTTGAATTTTCTACTGTTACCTTGAGCACAAGGTATTTCCACCACTGTTTACATTCCACCCTGTGCACAGCCACTGTTGCTTTTCTTTGTCCCTAACCCCAACTAAATATTGAGATATTTTATTTAGCACCAGCTGAGTTTTATTATTACTCATTTATCCCACAGATGCTCAAGCTTACTTTTATTCAGTAATTATACTATAGGTCCTGGCTGGTAGCGCAAGGCAAGAAAAGTAATATAAGGATGAGAAAAGATCACAAAAGTCATTATTCCCAGATATACTGGGATGAATGGTGGCCTCCAGAAAGATCTGTTCAAGTCCTAGCTCTCAGTACCTATGATATGACCTAATTTGAAAAAAAAATGAGTATGCAGCTATCATCAGGTTAAAGATTTTAAGATGAGGTCATTCTGGATTTAGGGTTAGGCCTAAATCCAATGACAGGTGTACTTGCAAGGGTGAGGAGAGGGGGATTAGACACCAGCCACAACAGAGAAGGTGATGTGAAGACGGAGGCAGAGACTAGCCTGATGCACCCACAAGCCGAGGAACATCAAGAATTGCCAGCAATCACCATTCTTGTCACAAATTCCTGGATTCAACTGGCTAAAACTTCGTTTAGAATTTTTGCATCTGTGTTTTTGAAGAATATTGATACATAGGTCTCTTTCCTCACAATGTTTTTGTCTGGTTTTGATATCAGAGTAATATTAGCCTGGTAGAATGAGTTGGAAAATATTCCCTCTTCAGTTTCTGGAAGTGTTTGTACATAACTGGTATAGAAATGCAAAAACCTAAAACTATAAGAATTCTATAAGAAAACATAGAAGAAAACTTTTGTAACCTTGGGTTTGGCAAAGATTTGTTAAATATGATACTGAAAGCATAATTTATAAAAGGAAAAGTGATAAATTGGACTTAATCAAATGAACAGCTTATACTGTTGAAAAGACACTGCTAATATAATGAAAAGATAAGCTACATAATGGGAGAAAATATTTACAAATCATACATCTGATAAAAGACTTGTATCCAGAATACACAAAGAACTCCCAAAACTCAGTAATAAGAAAACTAGCAATTAGAAAGTGAGCAGAAGTTTCTAACAGACACTTCACCAAAGGATATATGTGAATGAGAAATTAAGCAACAAAAAGTTGCTCAACATCACTAGGCATAAGGGAAGTGAACATTAAAACCACAATGTGATACCACTGCACACTTATTAGTAATAGCTAACATTAGAAAGGCTAACTATACCAAGTGCTGGCAAGGGTGCAGAAAAACTGGAATTCTCATATACTTCTGCTGGGCAGGTAAAGTGGTACAACCATTTTACAAACACTTTGGCAGTTTCTTTTTTTTTTTTAATTTATTGAGTTTTAGAGAGAGAGGGAGGGAGAAAGGGAGAGAAACATTGATTTGCTGTTCCACTTACTTATGCATTCATTAGTTGATTCTTGTACGTGCCCTGACCAGGGATCAAACCCGCAACCTTGGCATATTGGGGATGATATTCTAACCAACTGAGCTACCCGGCCAGGGCTGCAGCAGTTTCTTAAAAATGTAAGCATATATTTATCATATGATCTACCCATGCCTCCCCAGATATTTACCCAGGATACATAAAAGTATATATCTATGCAAAGACTTGTATATATTCATGTATATATATTTTTGGAGTAGGAAAAGGTTTCTTGAATGACAAAGCACCAATATTCATGTATATTTATATCAGTTTTATTTGTAATACCCCTAAACTGGAAATAATTCAATGCCCATCAACAAGCAAATGGAGAAACAAATTGTGGCATAGCCATACAGTGGAATACTATTTGGCAACAAAAAAGAATGAACTACTGTGCAACAACTGTTGTGGAAAAGTCACTCACATGCAGGGAAGATGATGAAGCACAAACTTTATTACCCGGGGGTCTCAGAGGGTTAAATCCCCAAATTCTGAGCCGAAAAAGCTGGGTTAGGAGTCCTTTTTATATACCAGTTACACAGGCAGAAAGGGAGGGGGAACCAGCTGCTGAAAGCAAGCATTCAGAAGCAGGAGCAAGGTCAGTGGCCTTGAGATAACCAGTCGTTGCCTTGGTGACGGCTCCTTACCTAATTGCAAGTGTTACAGAGTGCAGGTTTCTTTTCCTGCCACACAACGTGGATGAACCTTGAAATAATTTGCTGAGTGAATGAAGCTAAATAAAACACTATGTTATTCCATTTATACAAAACTCTAGAAAATGCAGTGTCAGAAAGCGCTAGTGGTTGTCTGGGGAGGGGCAGAGGGTGGCATGAGAAAAGGATGACTTTTGAAGGTGAAGGAAACTTGTTATTTTGATGGTATAAAGTTCCACAACATACATCTGTCCACTTATCAAGCTGTACACTTTAAATATCTTCAGTTTACTGATGATAATTATACATCAATGGAACGGTTTTAAAAAGTTATAGAATGTGTTACTTAAAATGGATGCATTTTATATTATGTAAATTATATGTTGATACACCTAAGAAAATATACCTGTCCCATGACTCAGCAGTTATTCTCAAGAGCAATGAAAACACAGAAACACACAAATAATTGTACAAGAATGTTTAAGTCAGTAGACATCATCTGGTTTGGGAAGAAACACAGATGACACTTGATCTCAGAACATTTGAATTTGCTGTTTGCTCTGCTTAAACTGCTCTCCCTCAGCAGTCACAGGGCTTGAGACCTTACTTCCCATCTCTGTTCAAAGGGTATTATCTCAGACTGGCCTTTGTTGGTCTTATCTAAAACAGCTCTGCCAACCCTCCAACATGCTGTCTGCTTAATTTTCTTCACAACGCACACACCCACCTGATAGTAGGTCATTTCTTTACTACATGTCTCTCCTACTACAAGAGCAACACGTCCACAACCATAGGAGCCAACATCAGTAGAGTCTAGACTCTAGCTCAGTGCCTGGTTTCAAGTAAAAGGGAAACAGGTGTTAAATAAAACAATTTTAGGCAATGGAGAAATGAATGTAAGTGTAACTATAAAGGAAGACTTGGAAACATATGTAAAATGGTTGTCAGTGGGGAAGAAAGAAAGCAGTTCCCTCTCTGAGATGAAGGAAGGGAAACAGAAGAGAAGAGAAACAAGGAGCATGGCAAGTGGGGGTAAAGGTCAATTTCCTTTGGTAACTCATGTTAAGATCTTAATGTTTTCCCAGGTATCAGGCCTTTTCTCCACAGGCGTTGGGCCTTTGAAGGGAGCTTTACAAACATCTCAGAGGTGTGTCTCTCCCTGATCCAGGGTGCTAAAACTTAGGATGGCAACTTCCTGCCTGACTTGCCATCACTCACCTGTGCAGCAGCTCCTTGGCCCTTCCCTCACTGCCAACCTGAGCTCTTTCTCTTACTCCAATAAAGTAATCACATCTGGCTTAGGAATGCAACATTCTGCTCACAAGAAAGAAATGCCATGTAATTTAGGACAAACACCCGTAAGTAAGCTTATAATGACTTAATTCAGACTTGGTTATATTTATATTAAACTGTAAGTCAAAATGGTACTTGATAAAATGAAAAAGGCCATTGAAGAATATTGACATTTAAATGAACCCATGATCACAGGACTACAGAGGCTAGATAGAGAAAACATCTGCTCTGCTTTAAAACAAATTTTTTTTTCTTTAGCCCGGGCTGGTGTGGCTCAGTGGATCGAGTGCTGGCCTGTGAACTGAAAGGCCTCCAGTTCAATTCCCAGTCAGGACACATGACTGGGTTGCAGGCCAGGTCCCCAGTTGGGGGCATGTGAGAGGCAACAGATATCTCTTGCACATCAATGTTTCTCTTCCTCTCTTTCTCCCTGCCTTCCCCTCTCTCTAAAAATAAATAAAGTTTAAAAAACCTTTTTTGTTTAATCCTCACCCAAGAATATGTTTATTGATTTTAGAGAGAAAAGAAGACAGACAGAAACATCGATCAGTTGCTTCCCATATGCACCTGGACAGGGGATCAAACCTGCAATTTAAGTATCTGCCCTGACTGGGAATCAAACCTCAGCCTTTTGGTGTACGGGACGATGCTCCAGCTAACTGAGCCACTTGGCCAGGGCAGTCTGCTCTGCTTTTAAAGGCCTATAGAGAAGGGTTGAAAACAAAGACAGGAGCTATACAGCCTGGGTTCAAATACTCTGCCACCTACCAGCTGTGTGACCTTGAAAAGTTATTCCCTCCACGTGTTGTACTTTCATCAAATGAAAAATGGCATTATTACTACGTTCTTCATAGGGCTGTTCTGAGAATTAAATGAATATATCTAAAGGTTTAAAAGGATACCCAGTATTATAGTACTATTTTTGTTGTTATTTTTAACTTTAAATGTTTATTTTTCAATTAGTTGACATGCATAATTATATTAGTTTCAGGTATATGACCCAGTGATTAGATATCATATAACTTACTAAGTGATCATCCGATAAACCTTGTACCCATCTGACACCATACACAGTTGTGACAATATTATTGACTATGCTGTTCTTTTCATCCCTGTTAGTATTCTGTAACTACCAATTTGTACTTCTCAATTCCTTCATCTTTCTCACCCATCCCCCAATGCCCCTCACATCTGGCAACTGTCAAAATGTTCTCTGTATCTATAAGTCTGTTTCTGTTCTGCTTGTTCATTTATCCTGTCTTCCTTAAGATTCAATTGTTGATAGACATGTATTTATTGCCACTTTATTATTCATATTTGTTATTTTTTTCTTCTTAAAGGAAATACATTAACATTTCATGTAGTACTCATTCATTGGTGATGAATTCCTTTAGATTTTCCTTGTCTGAGAAGTTCTTTTTTTTTAAAGATTTTATTTATTTATTTATTTTTAGAGAGGGAAGGGAGGGAGATAGAGAGAGAAACATCAATGTGTGGTTGCTGGAGGCTGTGGCCCGCAACCCAGGCATGTACCCTGGCTGGGAATCGAACCTGCGACACTTTGGTTCGCAGCCCACGCTCAATCCACTGAGCTATGCCAGCCAGGGCTCCTGAGAAGTTCTTTATATGTCCTTTGATTCTAAATGATAGCTTTGCTATTCTTGGTTGTTGGTCCTTGCTTTTCATCACTTTGAGTATTTCTTGCCAACCCATCTGGCATACAAAGTTTCTTTTGAGATATCAGCTGATAGACTATCAGCTGATAGTCTCATGGGAACACTCTTGTATGTAAGTAACTGCTTTTCTCTTGCTGCCTTTAAGATTCTCTTATTGTCTTTAACCTCTGGCATTTAATTATGCTGTGTCTTGGTGGGGGCCTCTTTGGGTTCATCTTGTTTGGATCTCTCTGCACTTTTTAGACTTGCAGTCTATTTCCTTCACCAGAATAGGGAAGTTTTCTGTCATCTTTTTTTACATATGTTTTCAATACCTTGCCCTCACTTCCTCCTTCTGGCACCCCCTCGATGCGAACATTGGTCACTTGAAGTTGTCCCAGGGGCTCCTTATACTATCCTCATTTTTTTTTCTGTTCTGATTGGATGCTTTCTGCCCTTTGTTTTTCAAATTGCCAATTTGATCCTCTGCTTCATTTACTCTACTACTGATTCCCTGTAATGCATTTTTCAAGTTAATGTAGTCTTCATTTCTGTTTTTTTTTTATTTAAGATTTTATTGATTTATTTTTAAAGAGGGGAAGGGAGGAAGAAGCAGAGAAGAGGAACATCATTGTGTAGTTGCCTCTCATACTCTCCCTGTTGGGGACCTGGCTTGCAACCCAGACATGTGCCCTAGAATAGGAATCAAACTGGTGACCCTTTGATTTGTAGGCCAGCACTCGATCCAGAGCTACACCAACCAGGGCTGACTGTTTCTTCTTCATGCTTTCTATCTCCATTTTTATATTTCCTATTTCCTTGTTGAAGTTCTCACTAAGTTCCTCTACTCTTCTAAGTTCATTGAGTAGCCTTATAACCAGTGTTTTGAACTCTGTAACTGATAGATTGCTTGTCACCATTTGTTTAGTTCTTTTTCTGAAGCTTTGATCTGTTGGTTCATTTGGGCCATGTTTCTTTGTCTCCTTGTTTTGGCAGTGTTCCTGTGTTTGTTTCTATGTATTAGGTAGAGCTGCTTTGACTCTGTGTCTTGGTAGTGTGGCCTAATGTAGTATGTGTCCTGCAGGGTCCAGTGGCACAGCCACCCCATTTACCATAGGTGGGCACTCCAGGTACACCCCCCATGTGAGCTTGTACACACTCACTGTTGTTGAGCCTTGACTGTTGTTAGCACATCAGTGGGAGGGATTTACCCCTAGTCCAATCAGCTGCAAGGACTGGCTGCAACCACCAGGGAGGATAAGCTGTATAGGGGCTCATCCCACAGAGTAGGACTTACTTCAGTGGGCCTGTGGTGCCTGCTAAGTCCATCCCTTGAGTGTGTCACTTGTGGGGGTGGATGGGTGGTGTTTCCACATGGTCTGAAGCTGTCCATCAGGTGCACTGGCTCTGGGGTTTTCTGGGAGGTACAGGCTTTTTAGGAGGTTAGCTGCCACGTGTGTTCTTCCTGGAGCCACCCAACAGGAGCTACAAAGCTGTCTACAGATGACTGCTACTTGTCCTGGACTTGGAGGTGCCCAGGAGATGCCAAGCTGCAAACCAAGGCAGGCTGGCACTAGTGCCAGGTCTAGAACCACTTAATGAAAACTATGGAGCACACTGAGGCCAGATGCTGCTTCTTTCAGAGATTTTAGAAAAGTCTGCAGCACGGATGGGTTTGAAAGTTGGGTGGGCAGGGTCTCAGAAAATCACCTGGGTGTGGTGAACAGTGATAGTCAGATCAATGGAGAATCAGACATGGCACCTGCCTGCCAGCTGTTTTGGGGGAAGGCTCAGAAAAAGAACAATGGCCACTGCCAACATTTCTGTTTAAGAAAAAGCTGCTCCTCTAGCTCTTGCCCAGATGTCAGAGAATTCAGTTCCTCCCCATAAGTCCCTGGTGCCTTTCAAGCTGCTACCCCAGCACTGAAGCTCAGAGCAAGCAAGTCCAAGTAAGTCTGTGTGCAGGCTCTTTAAGAGGACTGCCTGGGACTACAGAAGCCCTCCATCGCTCTCAGCCACAATCCATGCTGGCTTTTACAGCCAGAAATTATGGGAACTTCTTTTCCTGTCACTGTAACTCTGAGCTAGGGGTCCTGGTGTGGGGCTGGAACACCTCTCTCCTCAGGGGGAACCTCTGTAGCTAAGATACCCCTCCTGATTTTTACCTGACACATGTGGGTGTGGGACCAGCCCTTTCTGTGTGTCTGCCCCTCCTACTAGTCACTATGTGGCTTCATTTTTATATCCTTAGTTGTAGGACTTCTGTTCAGCTAGATTTCAGACAGTTCTGAATGATGGCTGTTCTGTAGTTTAGTTGTAATTCTGATGTGGTTGTAGGAGGGTGTGAGTACCACATTTACCTATGACGCCATCTTGACCAGAAGTTCTGCCACACGCTCTCTTGAAGAATTAGTTTCTCTGTACCACCAGAGGCCTGGCCTATCTTTGTTGTTATTTTGTTAAAAGAAAAATATTAAGTTTCCTAAAATGCTTCCAGGTTCTTCCTCAGATATTCTTTCAATGGAAAATGTAAAATTCACAGACTATAACTTTTAACCACAAAGTAGGTTAAACAGATCCCTCTTCTAGGATTCCTCTTCTAAGGATGTATTTGCTTGAATTTTATATGAATATTGTTAACCCAATCCACCACTATATAAACGGTAGAGGCTCTTTTGATGGTTAAATAAAAACAGAACCTACAGACTATCTCTTTGCAGGCGGGCCAGACATTAACACTGAGCAGCTGTAGGAATTCTGACCATACACATTATATGAAAGCTGGCTTCTCTGAAAATGTTGTAGAAACCAATTTGGGAATCATTTAGAAAACAGGCAGTTGCAGGAAGGGCTAGAGGGAGCAATGAAGGTCACTGAAGAATGGGAGAGATGTAGGTGCTTAATGCAAGTGCCCATTTCCAACCCAATAATGTTTGAACCATTTCTTTTGAAATAGGGAGCAGAAAGTCAGTTGGTTTCTTAAAATATAGCTCTGAAATATAACGCTGGAGAAAACTGGCATTCCAAAAAACAGATTATAAATTATTTGCACACTTTTCCTTGCCCAATGATACCAAGTTACTGTAGTTCTCCAACATCACATCCCTGTACAAGGCCCTCTGAACAGGGTCCAGGCACTCCCACTCATCCTGGGAGAGGTCTATGGCCACGTCGCTGAATGCCAAGGACATCTGAAATGAGAGACACATTGTTTTGCATGCATTTTCAAGACGGAAAACTGCTTTGCAGGAAAGAGGCAACATAACAAGCAATTAAAGTAGGACTCAAACCTATGTCATGTGGGGAAAAATAAGGAAATTAGTACTTCTAAAGTAGAGTATCTATATGCTATTGGTACAAACAAAATGTCCTGTATATAATGAGATAACATAATTATCAAAGGGTCAAAGAATGAATAAAATCAAAGTTTCCCAATGAAATAAAATCATATAAATAAGCACACTGCCTATCATGTCCTTGCATTTCAAGTTCTGAATAATGTGAGTTCCATTCTCTTTTCTCTTCGGGAAATGAAAAAAAAAAGAATTGTTTTTCCTCAAATAATCTAAAACCTCTCTCTTAGAAAACGGGACCTTGACTGACATTTGACTTCACTGAAACTCAGGCTCATCATCATGGAAGATAATGTCACAAGTATTATTCCTTATTATAACAAATTACAAAGTCTTTAGTTAAATTGTTTGTTGGCTGGCTAATCATTTATCTTATGGACATATCAGGCCAATCCTTCTTTCATATTTAGGCAGATCTTCCTGAATCCTGTGAGTGAGTCTATTTTCATCCCCCATTAGGAATCTAGAAAATCTTCCTTTTGGCTACCATCACCATCCCTCAGGATCACCTGCCTTGAACCTGAGCTACAGGACGCTGATGCAGGATGATCCACAATGATGCTAATGTCACTGGATACCAGCACAACCTCTTCAAGCCTCCTCCACAATCTCCTCAATAGGAAAATGTTCTTTTTTCCTATTGTTTCTCCCTTTGGGGACCACCACCACCATCCCTACTGCCCTCCCCCCCCACCCCGCCTAGATCTCTGAGATCCTTACATGGAGGCCACACTCCAATGCAGTCCTTTAGGCCTCTCAAGGTATGAGATCTCACCTGCAGAACTCAGATCTGGGGAGTCTAATGGGATCATCATCTCTGTCATGGAATCATGACTCTAAAGAAGGAAGTTCAAATACTTCCCTCATGAGAATTCATCTTTCACTCCTCCATCGATGCACCTGTGAGAGACTGGTCACACGAAGAGGTGATGAGTAGGTAAACACAGGCAAGAGAGAAGAGAGGAGGCAGGCTCTCTCTGGAGCATGCCCATGCCTTTCTTCCCTCTCAGGCATGCATCTTACTTTTCTCTCCTAAACTCTAAGGGACCCCATGAGACTCACAACCAGGGGAGAAATGGGCAGGGGCAGCTCATCCTGGGCTACCCCCTGACCATGTCTCCAAGGCCCCCTTTTCTCTGACTTGTCAGCGAGCTGACAGCAGCCCCATCTTGGCTCATTTTTCTCCTATAATGTTTCTAGGGAGCCAAAGCAGAGCACTGCCTAGGCTGTCCTGTTGCTTCTTCTACCCTAAGCCCTTCCTTTGTTTCACTGTGCCCAGCTTTAATAAGTGTACTCTCAAAATATTTTTTTTAAAAAGAGAGAGAGAGTAAAGAGAAGCAAATGAGGAGCATACTAGTTTATGTGGCACCATTGTTCACTGCGATCAGAGCAAATGAGCAGATTCAGCAGTAGCTTTGTGTTCGGAAGGAAGTTTCAGGATAGTAAAAATGATCTCATAAATTCAAAATCACAATGTTTCTAGGAGGAGAAATGTGAACTTACATGGGCCGTCATTTTAGAACAGCAAGAACTTGTCAGTCTTCTTTCGGCTTCCCCCACTAGAGAACACAGAGTCCAGAGAAGCCAGGGCTGGGGAAGAAACAAGAGGTTTTGAGACCAAGTGTGTCTCAGAATCCCCAAATGACTTAAGTTAAAATGATTGTGTTTTGCCTTCTTTCTACTGCCATCTCCACAATGCCCCACATACAAATCAGGAGAGACAAGAGTTTTGTTTGGGTAAAGCCAAACCCTCCCTATACCATGGAAACCACCTGTCAAGTGTAGATGCAGAGCAGAGGCCTCCTGCATGAAGCCAGATTAGGCTCTCCAGCACAGGGGTCTCTGGTCCACTCCAATTTCTGAGGATGCTGAACTGTAGCTGAGACCAAATTGTTGAGTCCTGCCCTGAGCAGATCCTCCTCCATCCATGTCCACCTCCTAGAGCTGAGAAGGGGCTGCTCCATCCAAACCTGAATAACCTTTCATGGCTCAGATATCTGGACTCAGCAGACACACAGCCAGAGAAGGGCAGGCAGCCTTTTTCATTGCAAAATGCACTTCCCATGCAGAGTGCTTCCCCAGCCAGAACTACAGCTTCAGAGTCCTCTGAGTTCTGTGAGCATCCAACCTCTATGCATTTCAATACAATTAGGATCCTCAGTATTGCTTTTCTGTGGGAAGTCACTACAGGTAGTGACTAATCCGATCTCTCAATATCAAAGCTGCATGGTGTGAAGCCATGCCCATGGTCTCAAGGTGACAACAAAAATAGGTATTTTTAGTATCTTCTGTGGGTCCTTTATCATATTAACATTTAATCATGCAATGTAGTTATCTCCATTCAACAGATAAGGTAATAGGAGTTCAAAGTAAAGTTCCTTACTCAAATTTAGTTAGAGGAAGAACTGCGTTTTGAATCCATATTTCTCTAAATAAAGCCAATTCTCTTTCAGCTCTGGCTTTTCTCTCTCTGCCCCAGGATATCTTCCTTTGAGTGGAACTTGAGCATAGGTAATTCACTAAAAAATAACAACATACCATCCACCAAAGTTATTAAATTTCAATACAACTGAGGAGACACTTGTTAAAGAAATAAGGAAATACCAATTTACGGGTATTAGGTTGGTATGCATATGAGCAAGGGCATGGGGAAATGGATATTTTGTAGATGCTGTAGATTTGTGCAACTTTTAAATAAGGAATGTAGACGTATGTGAAAGAATTTAACCACACAAACCTACCTTTAGGGCTTTGTCCAAAGGAAATGATTGTAAATGCATATTAAGATGTATGCAGGGAAGGTGGTGCTCAGCATTCTGAGCCCAGCACCAGTTGACTGGTTAAGTAAATTATAGATCATCTATATAATGAGATATTACATAGATATTAAGTACTGTACTAAATTGGAAAGAATATTTAAAAGATATGGATAATATTTTGGATATACTATAAATAGAAAAATCAGGTTAAAACCAGAATGTACAATATGACCACATTTGTAAAAAAATACACACATACACACACATGGAGACAGAGAGACAAAGAGAAATAATGAAAGACAGACAGGTAGAAATCAAGACAGAGAAAAAAGTTCAGAAAGTTATCTATCCATATGCTAAAATTTCTAACCTGCATGACATATTTTTGATATTGCTTTTGCTTAAGTATAATCCATCACTTTTATAAGCAGTATAAAATATACACATTGATGTATGTATGTCATTATTTCATTTTGATAAAAGTATTCCTTTTTAAACCACTTCTCTTGAACTTGGAGAAAGAGCTCAAAATAGTCTAAAACCAGCTGTTATAGACTCACAGATACAAAGAACAGACCAGAGAACAGGGGAGTTGAGGGACTGGATTAAAAGGTGAAGGGATTAAGAAGTAGAAACTGACAATTACAAAATAGTCATGGGGACATAAAATACAGCATGAGGAATGTAGTCAATAATAGTGTAACAACTATGTGTGGTGCCAGCTGGGTCCTGGAAATATCGAGGGGACCACTTTGTGAAATGTATGATTGTCTGACCACTGTGCCATACACCTGAAACTAATACAAAATAATACTGAATGTAAACTGTAGTGAAAAATAAAAACAGCTGGTATATTAAGCATCAGCATAAAATCCATTTATCACCACAGAGTTCCCCTGGGTTCAGAATAATCTGGTGGAAACCTGAGAGAGGTAGCTAGAGAAATAACATCTCTTTCTTATGAACTCCCAAGGCATGTGACCTGAATTTCTCTGGCAGCTTTTATCTTCTGGCTCATACTTATTCAGTCTATTCTGATTTTATATTATTGCTGTTATAAGAAACTTAAGGGTGCCCTGGCTGGCGTAGCTCAATGGATTGAGCTCGGGCTGTGAACCAAAGTGTTGCAGGTTTGATTCCCAGTCAGGGTACATGCCTGGGTTGCAGGCCATGACCCCCAGCAACTGCACATTGATGTTTCTCTCTCTCTCTCTATCTCCCTCCCTTCCCTCTCTAAAAATAAATAAATAAAATATTTTTTAAAAGAATTAAAAAAAAAGAAAGAAACTTAAGGGTAGCAATTATGTTTTCAGTGTTTGTATGCCTCTAATTAATTACTATCATAAGATCCAGGTATACTGTGAGCCCTTATGTCTGATATTTGACTGCAATTCCATTTTTAGGCAGTTTTTCTCAGGAAATGGTTATATAAGTACAATAAGATATATGCATAAGATGTTTATCAATAAACAACTTAGAACAACCAAATATTATAAATATAAACAGTGCAGGAGGCAACAGATTAAATAAATCATGGTTTGTTATGATGGCACACTGAGGCCTTATTAATACTGATTATATTGGTGCATATTTATTGTTGAAGAAATATATTCATGATGAGTTACTGATTGATACAGGCAATTTAAAGAAGTATATAAGACTATGGGAGGAATTATAATGTCATTAATAACACAGACTCTTTTGTCAGACCTTCAGAATGTGAATCCTAGTCTGATAGCTACTAACTTTTCAGTTAGTTTACTGATAAGCTAGGGGGAAGAATAGCACATATCTCAAAGTTGTCATGAAGACTGAGATAGTACAAAATTAAAGATATTACATATCCTTTATTCTATTGTTAATAAATAAAATTTCTTCCTACTGTTTTTCATAGTAAAATTTGAGTCTCATGCCAATTTTTTTACAATGACATTTTAAATATTTTAAGGTCTACTCTTGTCCCCATAGCTACCAAAGAGGAGACACCTTTGTTCAACAGAAAACTAACCAAAAGAACCTAATAAGGCATTAAATGGAGAACTTTAATAAGAGATTCAATCTTATTTTCCTATCCTATATAAAGACTTATGTGAATATTTATAGTCATTACCATCTTACTCTGCTTTCTACTATTATAAATCTGTCCTACAAAATATTACTTGCATAATGGGGCTTTAAAAGATACTTGGACAGGGGAGGACATTGCTATGTCCTGGGAAAGCAATCTTAAAAATCTAAAAAATATGTAATCCTGAAGGGTTATCTGATTTGATAAATTGTGCAATAATAGTTACTTTTTTTTTTTCCAAAAAGTGCTGTCAGGTGTCAACTGCCCATTGACTTTCTTTCTTTTTTTTTAAATATATTTTATTGATTGTGCTAATACAGTAGTCACATTTCCCCCCTTCACTCCCCTCCACCCTGCACACCCCCTCCCACCCACATTCCCCCTCTTTAGTTCATGTCCATGTCATAAGTTCTTTAGCTTCTACATTTCCCATACTATTCTTGCCCTCCCCCTGTCTATTTTCTCCCTACTGTCTATGCTACTTATTCTCTGTACCTTTCCCCCCTCTCTCCTCCTCCCACTCCCTTATTGCTATCCCTCCATGTTATTATTGTGATCTCCATTTCTGTGGTTCTGTTCCTGTTCTATTCATCTGCTTAGTTTGCTTTTGTTTTAGGTATGGTCGTTAATAACTGTGAGTTTGCTGTCATTTTACTTACATGTTTTTTATCTTCTTTTTCTCAGATAAGTCCCTTTAACATTTCATAGAATAAGGGCTTGGTGATGACGAACTCCTTTAACTTGACCTTATCTGAGAAGCACTTTATCTGTCCTTCCATTCTAAATGAAAGCTTGGCTGGATAGAGCAATCTTGCATGGAGGTCCTTGACTTTCATGACTTGGAATACTTCTTTCCAGCCCCTTCTTGCCTGTAAGGTCTCTTTTGAGAAATCAGCTGACAGTCTGATGGGAACTCCTTTGTAGGTGACTGTCCCATTATCTCTTGCTGCTTCTAGGATTCTCTCCTTCATTTTAATCTTGGCTAATGTAATTATGATGTGCCTTGGTGTGTTCCTCCTTGGTTCCAACTTCTTTGGGACTCTCTGAGCTTCCTGGACTTCCTGGAAGTCTATTTCCTTTGCCAGATTGGGGAAGTTCTTCTTTATTATTTGTTCAAATAACTTTTCCACTTGTTGCTCTTCCTCTTCCCCCTCTGGTACCCCTATAATTCAGATGTTGGAACACTTAAAGATGTCCTGGAGGTTCCTAAGCCTCTCCTCATTTTTTGAATTTTTATTTCTTCATTCTTTTCTGATTGTATGTTTTTTCTTCCTTGTAGTCCACTCCATTGATGTGAGACCCAGTTTCCTTCCCATCACTATTGGTTCCCTGTGCATTTTCCTTCATTTCACTTGGTGTAGCCTTCACTTTTTTCATCTAATTTGTGACCAAAATCAACCAATTCTGTGAACATCCTGATTACCAGTGTTTTGAACAGTGCATCTGATAGGTTGGCTATCTCTCGGTCACTTAAAAGTATTGGCTCTGGGGCTTTCATTTGTTCTTCTGTTTGAACCATCTTTTTTTTTTTTACTAATAATTACTTTTAATTAATTTATATAACCCTAAAAGGTGTAAACACCTGGAAGTTTGATCAAACTAGAAGGGTTCATTGGCACTTCCTTTCTTCTACTCTTGGAGTATAAGAAACCTATAGTTATGCAAAATTACTTTCTCCAAATAGGAGATGGACACTCTTTGTGTCCTTTAAATGGTCAATTAGTACAATTTCTATTCTGCAGAAATACACAAACAAGTGCAAAGAAAAATCATGCTACAATATACCTTCTCCTAATATTAATACTGATGCTGGGGGCTATTTTAACTTTCTTTATAAGTCCTTCAAATAATAGAACTGAATAAATTTTTTTCAAAAATGAGCAAAAAAATTAATTCCATAATCTTAAGTGTGCAATATCACTTTACTCATGTGTACTACTTTTTTAAATGATAAACTCTTTATAAACATAAATCTCAACCCACTGATCTCTTGGAAAAACCCCTGCCCGTGATGACACAAATTTTCATGCGCAGACTTCCAATCACATTCCTGCCCCCAAAGCCTTTAAAAAATTAAAAAGTAGATGCCCGTGTCACTTACTGGCACTAATCAAACCACCTCTGATCTCGCCTTACTTTTAAACTGAGGTTTTAGAGATCAATGATGTGATTCCACACTAATCCCAATAAAACAAAGCTTTAACTTTAGATTCCAGGATAAGCATTTCTTCCTATCACAAAAAAGTGAGTGCAGAGGAATGATTTGAAGAATGAGGAGGGAGCATCTGAGGGCCAATGAGGAGAGGATCTACATGGTCCATAAGCTACCAGGAAAAAGGCCTAGGATAGGCCACTGGACATTTCAGGAAAATAAGCAATGTTTCCATTTTCTAGAAACAAAAAATGCAGCTACGAACAAGGGGGAAACTCACCTGATCTGGATTCAGATGTCCAACTTCCTTCTTCCTCAGAAGCCTTGTTTGGTGGAATGGCAGGACTGGGGAAGAAGGAACTCATGAGACACCAGGACTTTCTTAGATCATAAACAGACCAAGAAAATCCCCTCCAGGACCACACCTGCTCAGGTCTTACACAGGTAACCAGATGGGAGAGGGAAGCTGGAATCTGTCTTTGAATTCATAGCAGAAACCTAGGATTAGAGGTATGAAAATGCTGTGGTTCTGACAAGTGTAGCAGCACCCACAGTGCCTCCAAGCGGGGACAGTCTCTCCTATCATTTAGTCCCAGAAGTCAGTCTCAGGGACACTTCTAGCTCTAAAAGTCCCACCCCAAAGCCCAGGACTGTATGCCTTGCTGCTGGGAACCCCCTTCCTAAGGCTCAATACAGTATCTGACTTTCCTCTTTGGGGACATTGTTTTGTGCAAACACTCGGAGTTGTGAGGAGACGGCTGGGATACACACCAGGGGCAGCCTCATAGCCTCATGCAGGGTCACAGAAACCCAATCTGGACAAGACAGGCAGGTGCGCACGCGCACTCCCAATTACACCGCCCGTCGTACAGTACCCCTCCTTTATACCTCGTGCACACAGGCCCAAGGCTCCCTGCACGAAGCGTGCCATCCGCGCCACGGGGCTCTTCATTTGGGGCAGCAACCCCGACCCCACTCCTGCTCCAACGAGACCTGCCGCGTCTCACCTAGGCTGACTTCTTCCTTGGCTGCAACAAATTCCACCCGTGGTGAAACCTCCTAGAATACATTGTTGAGGGTCCTCAGAGTCCCAGTTAACACTGGCCCTGGGGTTTCCGGGAAATGTAGTCCACAGCCCGAAGCAATGGGCCTGGCCTCTGAAAGCACTGGCGCGGTCCCAAGCGCAGGCGCAGACTCGCGAGGAACCCGCAGTTACCACCCAGACCCCGCAAGCCGTGCGGGGAGTTTAGGAAAACAAACAAGGAGATCTTCCACCCAGTTGCTTTCTGGGCTGTGCAAACTTCTCCGGACTGCCAAGTGCATCCATGGGTGTGACCTGAGGCCGAGTGCGTGCGGGACCCGTGGGAGCTCCAGCAGGTGGATTTTGTCAGTTTGTTCTCCGGAGGTAGTCCAGGTCCCTCGGTACACAGCATGAGCTTTTTATGTGTATTTAAAAGAATGGGTGTATGGCCCTTTGTATCTGGCTTGTGAGCTTGCGTGCTTGTGTGAAAGTTGTTGGACCGACTGTACTCTCTCTGGCTGTAAGTCACAGAAAGTAGCTTGGCAGTCTGATAACTGTAAGCAGTGAGGTGCCAGATTCAGTGGGAGACTGTGGCTGTGCTTAACTGTGACTGGAGACATATGTGTTGTATGGTGTGGATGCGTGGGTCGCTGTGTGACTGGGATTGTCGAGTGTCTAGGTGCAAGCCAGGCTGTATGAAGATGGGTATGTGTGATTCTGAATATATGGAGATGTGGAGCATCATAGGATCCAGTGGAATCGTGACTGTGTGTTTATGAACTTATGCTACCACCAGCCTGTTTTGCAGAATAAAGAGAATATGTTGCATCTTCTTGCAGCATAAGCTTTATTTAAAGATTTAGACCAAAGATTTGTAATTTACCTGCCAAATCATTTTTATATAGACTCAACTGATTTTTTTCATAAAGAAAAATGCATAATAACTCATAATAACTTTTTAAAAACATCAAATGACTCTTCTACTCTTCTTTGCTGTTCAGAGTGTTTGACAGATAAATGGGAGAGTCTTGGACTGAGGAGATAGTTTTACATTTGAAAAGGCAGTGTGCCAATGAATAGTGAGCTCACGATTAGAGTCAGTTCTGGATTGTGGGTCAGAATTCATTAGTCCTACTTTCTGAAGAGGCAAAGAACATTTTTAAGATCATGCACAGTCCATGAGGGAATGACTTGCTTTATTTCAAATTATAACACATTTTGCTCTTCCTCTTGCCTTGCCTTTCTAAATAGTTCAGTCCCAAATCCATAAGATGGGCTCACTGCAAGGGTTCAGAGCCTGAGCTGGATGAGGTGGGCGTTTATGCAGGAGGTGGCCTGGTGCAGGGTGACAGCCTCCTAGAGGGCATTCCAAGTGGTGGAATGGACCAGCATGGGGTTATTAACACGGACAGGGTAAGGAGAATTTCAGAGCCAGGTGGTGTGAAGCGGGCATCTGGGTATGAGTACTGCCATTATTGGGTGTTGGAGCCCCAAAGAGGTGTTTGAGACATAGAGGTAGTGTCAGAACCCAATATCTATTCTCCCAGTTAAGGCGAGTAGCTGCTACCTCTTATCAATTACAGCTTTCTCCTCACTCTGCTCTATCTTAAAAGGTAACATTTATTACAATGCCTAATGATAATAAAATTCCTCTTGCTTCCTGGCAGCATCCAATACAAAGTCACCTAAAAAAGTCCTCCCTAAAATCACCTTAAACAAGCCCAAATCCTTCAATGTCTTTCCTAACACTCTCTTCCTAAGATGCTGCACAGTTCCCTGTGGTGTGCATTTTCCCTCATTGTAATGAGTACTAAAACCCAACTTGTTCAACTACAGAGGTGTTCCTGGGGTGTCTCTGGCTGGAGGTGTAGCTAACTGTAACATTACTATTATGGAAGCTTTTGCTCTCATTGGCTTTGGCTCATGCTTACTTTCAAAATGTAGAAAGTAATTTTAAATGTAGAGCGTGCCCAGGAGGTCTTGGACCCCTAGAGGAACTGCGTTAACCAAGGTCACTCTTGACTGGTAGTTTGGAGTGTTTTCACCTAAGTGAAATGGAGAAAGGCCCTGTGAAGTGTCATGTGGACAGATAAGGAAAAAGCATGGTCTCCACCTCTGGAGTCTCTGTATCTCCTCAAAGATTCCCCAAGAGCTTTAAGTTGTATGAATGATCAGGGCAAAAGTAAAAATGACGAGGACACTAGAGAAGATTCTATCCTAATCATCTTTCAGATTCCTTATTTTTCAGAGACCCCAATTAAATGCCAATTCTCTCAAGCAGAAAAAGTAGACCCCATTATTAAAATATTAACTGTTGGATTTCCTTAATTGACCCACTATCTTCACCAAGGTCATTGAGAATGGGGACGAAGTCTGATTCATCTCTGAAAAATCGGTCACTCCCTCCAGACTGCCGGAAATGGGGTGTTGAGCGAACACTTCTCAACAGCACCAAAATAAGTCAAAGCACCAGATAACATTCCTGCCCAAGGAACCATTTGTCACATAGACTCAAGCAGAGCATACCTTGCAAGAGGAGAGCCCTTCAGTTTTTGGGAAGGACTTAGGTTTTTCTCATATCTCTAGTGCTTTATGCTGTTTGTTATTTCACAGACTCTAACTGTCCCTTGGGACTTGGGTACTGTGCCCATTCAACTGATGAGTCTGACGGAGTGACGGTTTAAGGCAGATTCTTCAAGTTGCACCACCATCCTAACTCCAAAAAGGATGTTCTGTTCAGGTTGTGGCAATGTCCTTTGCCTGCGTTATTTTCTTTGCTGTCATTTCTGGGGCACATGACTTTGTTCTTTCCCCAATCCCTTTACCCTTCACTGATGTTTAGGGTTTTTTGTCACTTGGGCAATTCCCCTCCTTTACCCTCCTCCTTCCACATATATAACTGGCTTGCAAGAGCCTCTTTTCCTTACTTTATTTTTCTGTGATTTTGTTATTGTCATTTTTAAGTGCCTAATTCAAAAGGTCAGATGTTGTAGAATGTGTATAGCAAAACAACAAAAAGCATTCCCATGGCACCCTCGCCCTGTATTTCCCTGCCTGCTTCTTAGAGGCAACGACTTCCCGTCCTTTGTTTCTTTTGAAATTTACTTTTGTATTTCCAAATTTTATGCTTCTGTGAACTCCTCAGCCTTAGGTATTACCAGCTACTGAATGTGAAAGATGAGGACTCTGGGTGCCTTACCAGCCCACTTTTGTCTCTTTTCTCTCATGCTGCTGTTCCCTCGGAAGGAATCCTTTGGCTGTCACTGAACCCCGTCTTCATCATGGAGCCCCGCCCCCCTTATCCATGCTCCAGGCCCACCAGCCCAGAGACTGCTGGTTCAGCCTTTCCAGAGTAACCCTGCGGTCTTCAGCCAGGCTGGAGAAGGGTCATGGGCCTGGAATAACATAGCTTGTTTACTTAGTGCATGCCAGGTTCTAATCACACTGGATGAATTGATTTTTATATAACTTTTCAGGTACTCATTTCCAGCCCTCCCCTTCAGTACCTGGCACCTGATTTGTGAAATGGGCATGTTTCTGTGCTTCCCTTCAGTTCAGGTTCATGCTTCCTCAGGTCTGCTACACCCACAAGAAGGTATCTGCCTCTTTCCAAAGTTGCACTAGTGCCATCTCCTCTCCTGCATCCTTGTCAGTTTCCTTTCTTTTCCTTTTAGTGAGGTTCCAGGAAGGAGGAATTTTTTTCTGCTCAACCTGCCAAGCCCATCAAAGGAGGAATCACCCCTGTTCCTTCAAGATCTGATTCCCCAAATGTTTTTCCTTATACCTTCTTCCCATCTCACTCCAAAGTGTACAGTAACATCCACATATTTGTTCAAGAGACTGAATGTCTGCTGTGTGTGGAAATAGCTGAGACTTGAACTGTGGTCAAACTATAGTCCCTGACTACCGTACAGGTTTCAGTCTGGAGCCAGCACAGTGAGCAAGCCTGGCCACACGGGGGTGGCAGGAATGTACAGAGGAAGGGTTCCTGCCCAACTGGAGCACGAGGGAAGGTTGCCCAGAGGGAGAGGTGTCTAAGCCGAGACCTTAAGAGTGGGGCTTGGTCCAACCAAAAGCATCTGTGCCCTGATAAAACCATATGGAGAAGAGCCAGAGGCAGTAACAAAACCAGGGCATCCAACTCCCACCCCTCACAACCCTCCATCCCTGCTCTGAAGGATTCTGTGGGGCTGTGGCTTTCATTGGTATTCCTGAGTGTGAGGAAGGCAGGACTCACCGAAGACTTAAATGGCCCTCTACCTGTAGGAAACAGGGGTGGGAGATATACGGGGGCTTTATTTTGTGGTCAGGGGCCATGGTCTGAAGTTCATTTTTCATCCCTTTCCCCAAGTTTCTGAAGTCATTCTGTTTGAATTCTTTGCTTCTCAAGCTGTAGCCCAGGCCCTGTACCTTACCCACTCATCTGTCAGAACAGAAAGGGCACAGAGGATCCTATTCAAGGCCCAGGATAACAAAGAATTTAAGACTTCCAAGAAGAAATTAAATGGATTCAATCTTGTGTATTTATTGAATAAATCAATCCTGGGTAAAGAGAAAAAAGAACTAGGTCTGGGGACAGAGGCTGGGGAAGTGCAGTAAGTCCCCGGGTCCTGTGCAGAGGGGAGGGGTCACTTGTAAAACTCATGCTCCTGTTCATCCTTCTTGATGACTGTCTTGTAAGCTTTCTCGAAGTCCTTTGCCAGAACAATGTAACGGTTCTCTCGGACAGCCAACATTCCACTCTGTTAAAGGGTGAGAGTTAAAACCTGCCCCCGGCACCCCCCACCTCTAGTGAGGGTGAAGGAAGAGACAGACAGGGCCCAATATCCCAGGGAGGCGATGAGGGATGGGGCATTGCAGTAGAGTGCTCTCAAAGAGGAAGGGTCTTCACCTACCCCCAGCCTGGATCCAGAGAAAAATTCTCACTCACCTCCTGACAAATGGAATTGATATCTGCTCCTGAAATCTTATCTGGCCGGGCCACATCTGCGGTAGGTGAGTTAAGGAAACCATTCCCGGCACGATGGGGTGAATGCCTGGAGCTGGAAGTCATCCTTGGGACATCTTGGTCACCACTCCCCTCCCTGGACTTTGGTATCCCACCTCTATAATGTGGGTCACGGCGATGAAAGAGGTGGAAGTGAAGAGCCAATCCCTATTCCCAAATGCAACCCTCCCCTCACTTCTGGCACAGGATACAATCTTCCAAGTCAACCTCCTCAGAGAGATTCATCTTGCTGGTGATAGTGGAGAAAATCAATCTCTTCTGGCGGCGGTCAGGGAGTGGAAATTCGATTTTACGGTCAAGACGTCCTGGCCGCAGCAGGGCAGGATCTAGGGTGTCTGCTCTGTTTGTTGCCATGATCACCTGCCATTGGGGAGAGGCCAGCTCACACCTCTGTCCCTGCTACATCCTCCTTCCCGCCATAATACCCACCCCCTCACATGCCAGCCCCACCTTCCAGATTCCCATACCACACCTGCCCATCACAAACCCCGAACCTTGACATTGACATTCTGGTCGAATCCATCCATTTGATTTAGCAGCTCCAGCAGGATTCTTTGAACCTCTCTGTCAGCTGGAGTATGCAACACAGTCAGTCCAAGGCATTATGTACGACAGGCCTGCCCAAGACCCCAGTCCCTGTCTGGGCATCACTCACCCCCTGTCTGGGCATCAAATCTCTTGGTGGCTATGGCATCGATCTCATCTATGAAGATGATGGCAGGTGCATTCTCCTTGGCCAGACGGAACACATCCCGGACCATGCGGGGGCCCTCACCCAGGTACTTCTGTACAAACTCCGAGCCCACGACCCGGATAAATGCAGCTGATGGCAAGATGACAAGGGTTAGACAGGGATGGGCCGCCTGCAGGGCCCCTTCTGCTATAACTGAAACTAGGAATTCCCTGAGCACATCCCTTCCTTTGAATGCCCACTCCAAGTAGCCAGGTCATTCTCTAACACCCTGCACTGAGTCCTGCAGCATCGAGGACCAGCCATCTGCTTGCATCCCACAGCCACCCAGCAGCACAAATCATGAACCCTATCTACAGGTGGGTCCTCCCCCCCACCAACATTTAACAATCAGGACATTTAAGAAAAATGCGTATATGCTTCAACGTGCCTATATGGAGAAGAGCTAGAGACATTCATGGAGTCCAGATACAGAAAAAACTGGATTTCCAAAGCACTTGAAAAATTAGTAAGAAAAGAGGTAAGGTGCCACACACAAAGACATCATATTACCTCACTAGGGGCTCCAACTTCCCCTTTGCTATAAGGACCCACTTCTGAATATCTTGCAAGAATCAGGGACCACAAGCACATCTCCTGACATAATTGACAACTGGCAATGGGGATGAAGACAGGTTCTGGATCCCTCCTTTTCAGCTTATTCTTAAAGTTCAACATGTACAGTTATGGCTATTGTTCTCTATCCCCTTATTCTGCTTAGTTGTTCTCTTCATGAATTCAGCACTGTGTGATATATAATCTACTCACTTATCTGTTCAAGAGCTTTACAAGCTTTTGTTCTGTTCACTGTCATGTCTCCAGCACTTAGAACACAGCTTGGCACATTAGGCACTCAGTATATAGTAAACGAAGGACTATGTTCTAAGTGTTTAGTTTTGGGTCCTCAGCCATGCTGGGAGCTTCTCCAAGACTGGGGACCAGGGGACAATTCTGATTTATTGTTGTATCTCAGCACAGAGCCTGGGAGAGCAGGAGTCTAATGAACTGCTAAGCAGGTGAATGATAATGACAATGGCTAACACCCACTGTCTACTTACTATGTGCCAGGTATACATCTAGAAGATTTATATTGATTTAATCCTCTGAATCCAGAAATATAGGAAACAGGAATCACAGAGAGGCTAATTTACTGAGTAATTACATAAACTAACTTCATTAAGTAGTACTAACTTACACAAATGGTTGTAGGGGAGCCAGATTTCAAACCCGGAAGTCTGGTCCAGAAAACCCACTGCTAAACCACTGCCTTCTACTCCCTGCCTCCCATGTATTAAGATTTTAAGATGTGCTGAGCCTTGACTTTATGCTTTATAAATAGTAATGCATTGACTTCCTGACATTTTGACTGGAACCTACCAGAATACTTTTATAAACAACCACAATATATAGGTTGTGTGAAGCAATCAAAACAGCATGACATCTCACTGTGTGGGATGCACTCTTACATCTTTTGTTTCATTATTTAAAATGCTGGTTGCAGCATTATTCCATCTCTGACCCCTTCCCCACATACAGCACCACAATACAGCAAAGTGGGTTGCCCCACCCTGGTAAATACCTAAGGCTCCACCCCCTACACATAACAGGTGTTCAAGACAAATAGGGCCCAAATGAAAAAATAGATCAAAACTTCAGAAAAAGAACTGAGCGATAAGGAGATAGCCAACCATTCAGATACAGAGTTCAAAACACTGGTAATCAGGATGCTCACAGAAATGATGGAGTATGGTTGCAAAATAGAGGAAAAAGTGAAGGTTATGCAAGGTGAAATAAAGAAAAATATACAGGGAACCAACAGTGAAGGGAAGGAAACACAGACTCAAATCAATGATTTGAAGCAGAAGGGAGAAAGAAACATTCAACTGGAACAGAATGAAGAAACAAGAATTCAAAAAATTGAGCAGAGTCTTAGGAACCTCCTGGACAATTTTAAACATTCCCACAACCAAATCAAAGGGGTACCAAAAGGCGATGAGGAAGAGCAACAAGTGGAAAAGTTATTTGAACAAATAATAAAGAACTTCCCCAATCTGGCAAAGGAAATAAACTTCCAGGAAGTCCAGGAAGCTCAGAGAGTCCCAAAGAAGTTGGACCCAAGGAGAAACACACCAAGGAACATCATAATTACATTACCCAAGATGAAAGAGAAGGAGAGAATTCTAGAAGCAGCAAGAGGAAAGGAGACAGTTTCCTACAAAGGAGTTCCCATAAGACTATGAGCTGATTTCTCAAAAGAAACCTTACAGGCAATAAGGGGCTGAAAAGAAGTATTCCAAGTCATGAAAGGCAAGGACCTACACCCAAGATTATTCTATCCAGCAAAGCTATCATTTAGAATGGAAGGGCAGATAAAGTGCTTCCCAGATAAGGTCAAGTTCAAGGAGTTCATCATTACCAAGCCCTTATTATATGAAATGTTAAAGGAACTTATCTGAGAAAAAGTACGAAACTATGAACAGCAAAATGACAACAAACTCACAACTGTCAACAGCCAAACCTAAAAAAACAAGCTAAGCAAACAACTAGAACAGGACCAGAATCACAGAAATGGAGATCACATGGACAATTATCAGTGGGGAGCGGGAGGGAAGAATGGGTGGAAAAGGCACAGGGAATAAAAAGCATAAATGGTAGACACAAAATAGACAAGGAAGTTAGGAATAATACAGGAAATGAAGAAGCCAAAGAACTTCTATGTATGACCCGTGGACATAAACTACACAGGGGTGGGTCGGGGGGATGCTGGAGGGAGGAGGGGTGCAGGGCAGAGGAGGATAAAGGGGAGGAAAAAAATGGGACAACTTTAATAGTATAATCAATAAAATATACTAAAAAACTTAAAAAAATAAAATGCTGGTTGAACCTATGAATTCAAATTCCTAATTACTAATGGGCCACAACCCACTGTAGTAAAACACTGAACTATTTTGTTAATTCTCACAATCATCCTGTGAAGTGAGTCTTCTATGAGATAAGGAAATTAAGGCATGAAGTCAAGTCACTTGTCCAAGACTACACAGCCAATGAGTAGGAGGCAAAATGGGGCTTTTGACCCCAGAGCCGGTGTTCTTAATTACCGCACTGTGCCACCTCCCGGGGAGGATGAGCGAGCAAGGAGCAAGGTTGGAAAAGCCCAGGCCGGAGCCCGAGGGAGAGACTGAGTGGCTCACCAGTGGTGTGATGAGCCACAGCCTTTGCCAACATGGTCTTCCCACAGCCGGGCGGGCCGTACATGAGGACACCTCGGGGAGGATCGATGCCTATCTGAAATGCAGAAGTAGAGGAAGAAGGATGAGCCAGGGAGTCCTGTCACCAACCCGAAACACTCGGCAGGGTCTTTCCCTTCCCTGCCACTGCAGCTCCTCACCTGTTTGTAGAGCTCAAAGTGCGTAAGCGGGAGCTCCACAGCCTCCCGCACCTCCTGCTTCTGGATGTCCATGCCGCCAATGTCCGCATACATCACATCTGGCTTCTGGTCTGGTGGGAGAGCAGAGCTGGGACTCCCAGCCTGGCCCACCAGGTCCTCTCAGGCCCCTCTGGCCCCCTCAGGCCCCTCTGGCCCCAGGCTCCCCCTCACCTGAAGTGAGCATCATGATACTGCTGTCTGCCTCAGGAGGCAGCACATCCACCAGTGCATTGCTGTGCTTGTGGAGGGCCACGGAGGCATTGGGCTTGAGCAGCTCCCGGTCAATGGTGCTCAGGATGCGCACATAGTAGTTGGAGCCTTTGGGAAGGGGAAGGAAAGGGAGAGGGGAAAATGAGAAGTGCCAGAACTGTCCTCTCCCCACGACCTCACAGTTGTGCCCCCTAGGCCACCATTATCTCTCACTCAAACCCAGACTGCCCCACCTCACCTCTAGTCTGTCCCTCACGTTCACACACACACCCTGGTGTCCAGCAGTCTCCTAGAAGGCTTCTGCCTGACTTTCCCCTGGCTATCTCTTGGCTCTCTCTCACTGCTGTGTCCCTATGTGTTCTCCGTATTTTCCCCCAAGTTGTGCTGCTCCTCCTGGGTCTGTCTCAGGCAGGCCCACAGTTTCTAGTCACTAGCAAGAGTCCCATGCCTCACCCTCGACCTTCCTCCTCTTCCCTTCACAGTTGTTCAGTCACTACGACCCAACAGTCGCTATGACCTTCCACCCAGCCTCCTGAATGTCACTGCAACCAATCTCTCCTCCCCTCTCCCGGGGTCCTACCCTGATTCAGGTCCTACCATCTAACTCTCTCCTGCTTACTCAGACTTGTCTCACCTCTCCAGTCCCCTCTCTGCATTTATGGTAGTGACGTACACATCTCCTTCCAGTCTCAGTCTCTCTCCTGACCTTCAGACTTGGCCATCCAGTAGCCTCCCAGACACCTCCCTGTGATGTCCTAGACTGCTCTCACTGTCTCCTTGTAAATCTACTCCTCTGACCATGTTGTCACCTCAGGAATAGCCCCACTGTCCCCTATGTCCTACAGGTCAAAGACACAGGCTTCATTCTGGATCTCTCTCTCTCTTCACTACCTCACGAACAGCCCATCGGTCCAATTCTAGGCCCAGTCACACACTCTTCCCTACAACCTTCACCAGAACATGGCTTGGTCCAGAGGAGAAGTGGGCAGAAGCAGGAAAGACAGACAAGATACGGAGACAACGATCATCATGAAGGCAGAGCCTGGACCCATGTTAATAGCAGCAGCTCCCATATACTATGTCCTTACCAGAGCCCAATCTCTTAACATTGTACTCATAGTTTCAAAATGCAGGTCCCAACCCAGAAGTAGTCATGGAATTAATTTAGAGAGTCATGACCAGAACAAGGTTTAAAACAAAAGACTAGAACAGAATGAAAAAGCAATTAGAGTATGTCACACAATGTAGGGCTAAATAACATTTGGTCAAACTTTTACTACATAAATTATACACATACACACATGCACAGAGGGAAAGCGAGAATATAAAACATATTTCCACTTTTGTAACAGACTCAAAATACTTGGAAAAACACCATTACATTGTCTTGCCTTGTTTGCTGTCACAAGACCCCAGCACAGTTCCTGGCACATGCCAGGAAACACTGAACAGTTGTTCAATGAACAGATGAGTAAACAATGTGCTCCCCATGCCCCCACACACACACACCTGTGGTGGAGCCCACAATGGCTGTATTCTGATCCACAGCCTCCAGAAACTGCCCTATAACCAGTGGGATGCTCTGGATTCGCTTCACCTCCTCCTGGGCATGGAGGAATTCCTTCTTCAGGTTCTTTTGCTCATCCTTGATGTACTCCTCCTGCACCTCCAGGAACTCCAGCTCTTGCTGCAGCTTCTGTGAGCAGAGAGGGGAGACGTAGGGGACAGCTCCAGGCCTTGCTAAGCCAGGGAGTAGTGGAAGGTGGTGGGAGTGTGGGACATTGGACCTTATGCAGGGTCTGGATTGGGGATAAATGTACCTTGTAGCGGCTGTACAGGTCCTCCAAGTCCTCAGGCTCAGGTCCCAGGAAGGACAGGCCAGTCTGGGGCCGTGACACTGACAATGCTGGGATCTCATCCTAAACCAAGGTGGGAAATGCAGGTTGGAGGAAGAGGGTCCCCCTCATGAAAGACTCTGACTTAACCATGGAGTCATGCATCCCCTAACAGGCTCCTGCCGTCCTTCAGACCCTCTAAATAGACCCTGGAAACCTTGTAGCACCTTAATAGGACCCTGATGTCAGTTAGCCTCCCAAACAGATCTTTTGCTATCATATGCCACTTGTAACATGTCCCCAAATGTCACCTAACTAGGATCCAAATGTCTCATCAATTCTGTATCAGGCTCCAATGCCTTCCAGTCCCCTCAACGGGTCCCTAATGTCATATGGCTCACATATAGGCTGTTAAAGTCACCATGCCTTCAAACAGTCGTGGAATTACCCAGTTACCTCCCCGCCCCAAAAGTCTTCTCATGTCACAGAACCCCCAACTCACATTAGGCCTTTATGTCATCCACTTTCCCGGGTAGGCCCCAAACATTACTCGGCCAGACCACAGTTTTTACTTAGCCCTCCAACGCCAGCCAAGATCCGAACATCACTCAGCGACCCAGCCCAGCCTCCGATATCATTCAGCCCCAAGGCCGAATCCCACACATCACTCATCATCCTACCCCAGCCCCGGCCCAGCCGGGGCCCGGATGTCACTCGGCACTCTCAGAGAGATAGATCTCTAAATCATTCAGACTCAAAGAACCTCTAACGTCACTCATTCCCCCATGCCAGCGTTCCGAGCCTTACTGCCATTCTAACATCACTCAGCTTCTCAGCCCAGGCCTCGATACTGCACAAAGCTTTCCACCGAGGGCTCCAAAATCACCCCGACCGGGGCCGGATCCCTGCAGTAACTCAGCACCCCACTCAGATCAGTCTTGCCCTGTCCCCAAGAGCCATGCCCCCACCTGACCTGAGTTTTCTCCACCAGGATACCTATCTCCTCCATAGTGACCAAGCCCGCCTGTGTGTAGCCCGGCCAGCGCCAGTCACCGCTTCCGCTGCCGCCACCGGAAGGCGAGGGCCTGGGTGGATTGTGGGAAACGTAGTTTAAGACGTCGCTGAGAGCGAGCTGACTGGGAAGGGTAGGACCGAGGGAAAGGAGGCCCTTGCCCTGGGCTCCGCCCCCAAGATCTGGAGCTCTCCCTACGTAGTACTGCGTATAGTGGGCCCGGCGGTGCGCGTGCGCAGTAGCGCGTAGTGGCGCCACCTCGCGCGGTAGCTTCGGTCAATGTTCCTTCGTCAATAGGAGGCACTACTCTGCCGCTCTTTCAATTGAAGAGTTTATCGGAAACCTCTCAGTAAGTTTGGTGGTCAAGTGCTCTTCGCCCTTATTTAATGGCAGGGCTGGAGACGCCTGGGGCGCCATTCAGGGAAGCTCCACGTGGGCGACGCGGGTGGATTGTCCGCAGAAGGGTCTGAAAGCCCGGGCTACCCCGTAGAGTGACATCGGGCCTCAGCACCAAACCTTGGTTAGCATTAGCAGAGAATCTAGTAGAACCCAGGCATGTGAGCGCTGGGGAAAATAAGCAGTGGTTCCAGAAGTTGAGTCACACAGGTGTTAAACAGGGAAGGAAGGGAAGAAGGGAGAAAAGGAAGGAACAACAGGCCAAAATGGAGTTGCTTTTGCTAAACCAGTCCACCAAGCCAAAACTTGGTAACTAACCTAGTAATTGCAGTTTTAGCCACTCCCAGGAGTGGTATTTTAAGCCATTCAGTCTGGTGGTTCCTGATCATCACTGCTGAGGTCATTTGCCTGACAGCCCGCCACCCCCCTTCCTCTATGACAGGGTTTCCAACCTTTTGGCCTCTATGGGCCACACATTAAATACACAAACACTAATGAAAAACAGTGAGCAAAAGAAAGGTCCATGCATAATTTTCGTGATAATCTGCCATCACGGATAAGTAAAAAAATCTTCACATAATAACCCTAATTATGCAGCAGCCCTTTCGGCAATCTTTTAAAATCATTGAGCAGGTCCCAAGTCCGTGATCATGAATATAGAAAATGCACATATCTAAGTAATAAAACTTAATAATAAAACTAATGTTTTAAGTAAACTTATGATTTTGTGTTGAGTTGCATTCATAGCCAGTCTGGCGGTGGGATTGGACAGCCCTGCTCTAAGGGAAGGTATCCTTTCCTGAAGTAATACACTCTTTTAACTCCTTAGTCCCACCTTCCTTCTGCCTGTTAAAACCTTCCATTTTGCACAGCTCACCTGAGTGCCCTACTACTTGCTAGATGGGATACTGCCCAATTCATAGACCAACAAGTTTATTTGGCTGGATCTTGTTCTTTAACATGAGGGACCTGCAATCCTATGCCAGGCCCTGTGCTTAAGTCTTATTTGCAACAATGAATTGAATCTTGACATTATGTTTGCTCTTTTACAGAGAAGGAAACAGAGCCATGAAGCCACTTGCCAGTCACAAGGGCCAGATCACAGGGCCCCAGACTGTCTATCCCCAAAGCCTATGCTTCTGGCCCCAGGGATACACTGCTGCTGTCATACCAGCTACAGTCTTTGTTAAGTGCAGACATACATGGGGGATATTGCAGGTTTGGTTCCCCACCATCACAATAAAGTGAATATCAAAGAGAAGTCACATGAATGTTTTGGTTTCCCAGTTCATATAAAAGTTATGTTTACACTATACTGTAGTCTATTAAGTGTACAGTAGTATTATGTCTAAAATATATACCTGAATTAACTTAAAAACATTACTAAAAATGCTAACCATCATCTGGGTCTTTGGTCAGTCCTCATCTTTTAGCTGGTGGGGGGTCTGGCCTTCATGTTGATGGCTGAAGCTGATCAGGGTGGTGGTTGCTGAAGTTTGGGGCATCTGTGGCAATTTCTTAAAATAAGTCAACAATGCAGCCTGCCACATCAATTGACTCTACACAAGCAATTTCTATGTAGCATGCCATGCTGTGATCTGATAGCATTCTACCCACAGAAATTTCAAAATTGGAGTCAAAAGTAAAAAAAATTACCAATTACAGCACTGGCCAGGTCGCTCAGCTGGTTGGAGCATTATCCCGAACACCCAAGGGTTGCAGGTTCCATCCCCTTTTGGGGGCGCGTGCAGGAGGCAACCAATTGATATTTCTCTCTCATATCAATGCTTCTCTCTCTCCCTTCCTTTCTCCCTAAAATCAATAAACATATCCTCAGATGAGGATTTTTAAAAATCATTGATTACAGATCACCATAACAAATATAATAGTAATGAAAAAGTTTAAAATATTGAGAGAATTACCAAAGTGTGAAACATGAAGTGAGCAAATGCTACTGGAAAAATGGTGCCAATTGATTTGCTCCACAAAGGGTTGCCACAATCCTTAAAAAAGCAATATTTGTGAAACACAGTAAAACAAAGCACAATAAAATGAAATGTACCTGTATACTTTTTATTTAAGTATAAATACAGAGACTTGTACCAATACTGTTTGTTAGTTTATAGTTAAATGAATTTACACAAAATGAGCACACCTGTACAACCAGTACTCATATCAAGACACCAAACATTAACAGCTCCCAAAATCCCTGCACATGCACTCTTTCTGCCACCCATCCCCTCAGAAAGTTATCACTTATCTGATTTCTAACAGCACAGATTACTTTTGTTTGTTTTGAACTCTCTTTGAACCCATACGGTGTGTATTGTATGTGTGGCTTCTTTTACTTAATATATGTTTGCAAGATTCATATGGTGTATAGACATAGCTCTTTCATTTTCATTTCTGTCTGGTTTCCATTCAGAATATTCCCAAAACTGAATAGTTTCCAGTTTGGGGCTATACATGTGCTATAAATATTCTAGTACATTTCTTTGATAAACATACGAATATGAGAGAATACACTCGAAAGTGGGATTGCTGGTCATAGGGCAGGTATGGGTTTAGCTTTAGTGGACAGTGTCAAACTCTACTAACATGCATTTTTATCAGTTGTCCATACATTTAATATTGTCTGTCTTTACATTTTTTTCCCATTCTTGGAGGTGTGTTGTTGGTTGTCGTACCAGACACCATTTGCGCATTTACTTTTAGCCAGGCAATTTGCAAACCATGACCTCCGAATTCTTAAAACACTCTCAGAGGGAGGTTTGCTTTTCCTCATTTCACAGATGAGGAAACTAAGGCTAAGACAGAGGAAAGTCACTTCCAATAAGTCACACACAAAAAAAATGGTGGCTCCTACTCAGTGCCAGCCCTATGCTGGGGAAACAGATTGATCAGATCTGGTCCCTGCCTTCATGGGTTAAGGTCCTAGTGTTTTTATTTCCACAAAAGAGAAAAACAACAATGAAAACAAATGCTTCCTTTTTTATTTGCTTTGACAACTCTTAGTTCCATCTTCCACGTTTCCACCTAACACCCAAAAGACATCGCAAATTTCTACTTGAAGCTTAGAACCTAACACTTCAAATGGAATCCATCATTTTCCTCCTTGCCTCCTGTTCTCCATCCTCCCAGTTTCCAGGCTGCAGACTCAAACCTATGTGAGGGGTTCGCCTTTATCTCCCAAGCCCAGTCAAATCATCACTAAGTTCTCTCTTCCCCTCTTACCAATGACAGGTCAATGTATCCCTTTGGAATTTTTATGGGAAATAATAATAAATAACTACCCCTGAACACTGACTATGTACCTAGTTCTTTATTAAGTACTTTACCTCACAATCTCATTTACTGCAACAGCCTGAGGAAGTGGATAGTAAAGGAAATCACCATTTATATAGAATCCTTACTTTATGACAGGGAATTCTAACTTAATCTCAGATTAGTGAGATTCGTAGTGGGATCTCTTGTTTTACTTCCTACTTTGTTAGGTCCTACAGGAGAAACACGGCTCAGAGAGGGGAAGTCACATGCTCAATATCACACAGCAAGTAAATGGTAGAGCTGGTATTCAAATTCAGAGCCCGAGCTCTTAACTTGTTGTGATAGTTATTTGTATTTGATGGTGATCTTCAACAGGTAAGTTAGTGATTCTCAAGGAAGCTGTCATCAAATCACTTAGGGAGTTTTGTCATGCTGGACCCACATTTACTTGCACCCAATCATGTTTACCTTCTCTCCCACCCTCCAGTTACGAACTAGCCATCTAGGTCACTTAACAGATGGGCATTTAACTATGTGGTCATTTAACCAGAGCCAGGCCGGCCCAGTTAACTAAAATTTCTCTCTCCTGGTTAAGCCCAGGGATTTCTTCCTCTCAACTACACCGCCTTCTGAAAGAAGTCCTGTGCAGCTCTTGTTTTGAGTAAGGATGTTCCCAGATCTGGGTCTTCAAAGCCCTGAGTGAGGCATACAGAAGCCAGCAGACAAGTAAATTAGATAGCTGGGCTGATGGACAACCTATTCCACATCTACAGAGAGTGACTCGACTCCAGCCATGATAGTCATACCAGAATGTGGGCCCATTGTTGCCACATCTGATGTTCAAAAGAAGTCGAAAATCTACATTTTCAAGTGAAGTCTTCTAATGTTGACAGTAAACTCAAGTACCTATAAAACACCATGCAAACCAAACAAAATCCACCTGTGGGTTTCATATAGCAGATGGATGACTCCCTGGGCTAAGGAACACTGTCTCCCCAGTATTGTTATCAAAGGCCCAAGAATGAATAGCTTTACTCAGTCCCAGGGTGGAAGTGTAGGGAAGAGTTTGAATCATTCAAAAGGTATCAAGAGTATGAGGTAAAGGGTTAAATTCAGGGAAAAGCAAATGTAAATGTCTAACAACAGCTGATTGGGTCAATGAACTTTGAGCCACCCATCCCTTATGGACTATGACATGGTTTTAGTAGAGAACTATAGAAATGATCCCTGCAAGTATAGTCTTAACATGGTTTTAAAAAGTGATGTAGAGTGTTTAATGATATGCAATGTGTTCACAAAGTAAGCAACATATAAAAGACAAAATAGATAACAAAACAATGAAATATAAACACTAGAATTTTTTTTTTTTACTTTGAAATCTCAGTTACAGGGAACTTTTAAGAATGGTACATGCTCTTTGCCCAGATTCCCCAAATGTTAATATGTTACCACATTTGCTCCATCATACTCCTTTTTCTATATACGTATACTTGTATATATATGTGTGTGTGTGTGTGTGTGTGTGTGTGCATGTATATGTATATACACATACATATTGCTGTATTTTCCAGACTATAAGACACACTCCTCCCCAAATTTGGTAGGAAAAGAGGGTGCATTTTATAGTCTGAATGTAGCTTTACATTTACATTAGTGAAATATTATGTTATTAAAAACTTTACCACATTTTTTGCTTCAAAAATTTTTTCCAGTTTTCCTCCTCTAAAACCTAGGTGTGTCTTATACTCCAAAAAATACAGTATACATATATCTAGCTAAATACAGGGTATGGTATAAATAACACCTTTTTTCATTACAAAGTCTTTTTTAAAAGGTTTTATTTATTTTATTTTTTAGAGAGGGGAAGGGAGAGAGAAAGAGAGGGAGAGAAACATCAATGCATGGTTCCCTCTCACATGCCCCCTACCAGGTACCTGGCCTGGAACCCATACATGTGCCCTAGACTGGGCATCGAACTGGTGGCCCTTTGGTTTGCAGGCTAAGACTCAACTGCTGAGCCACACCAGCCAGGAATTATTACAAAATCCTTTATTACAAAATCATAAGCATGTAATTCTGTAACATAACAATATCATACTCAAACATACCATATGATATTTTAGGTGAAATGTTCAAATTAAAAGTATAAATTATTACACTCATGTTATTACCCCACCAATCACACTCAAGCAGGTGTAACTTCTGTCAGACCCTGTATATTTAAGAAAAAAAACACTACTGGGATTTTCATTGGATTGCACTAAATCTATAAATCAATTTGGGAAGAACTAGCATCTTAACAATATTGAATCTTCCAATTCATGAATGTGGTATGTCTCCCCATTTATTTTTTTAATTCTTTATTCCAAATTATTTTATTTTTATTTAAGTATATTTTATTGATTATGCTATTACAATTTTCTTAATTTTTTCTCCATTATATCTCCCCTCCACCCTCCAGCATTCCCCCACCTTAGTTCGTATCCATGGGTTGTACATTTAAGTTCTTTGACTTCTCTGTTTCCTATACTATTCTTAATGCCTCCCTGTCTATTTTATGCCTACCAATTATGCTTCTTATTCCCTGTACCTTTCCCCCTATTCTTCCTCTTCCCTTCCCTACTGAAAACCCTCCATGTGATCTCCATTTCTCTGGTTCTGTTCCTGGTCTAGTTGTCTGATTAGTTTTTGTTTTTGTTTTTTAGATCCAATTATTGATAGTTATGAGTTGGTTGTCATTTTACTGTTCAGAGTTTTTGATCTTCTATTTCCTAGATAAGTCCCTTTAACATTTCATATAATAAGGGCTTGGTAATGATGAACTCCTTGAACTTGACCTTATCTGGGAAGCACTTTATCTGCCCTTCCATTTGCAACAATAGCTTTGCTGGATAGAGTAATCTTGGATGTAGGTCCTTGCCTATCATGATTTTGAGTACTTCCTTCCAGCCCCTTCTTGCCTGTAAGGTTCCTTTTGAGAAATCAGCTGGCAGTCTGATGGGAACTCCTTTGTAGGTAACTGTCTCCTTTCCTCTTGCTGCTTTTAAGATTCTCTCTTTATCTTTAATCTTGAGTAACTTAATGATTTGCCTTGGTGTGTTCCTCTTTGGGCCCAATTTCTTTGGGACTCTCTGGGCTTCCTGGAAGTCTATTTCCTTCACCAGATTGGGGAAGTTCTCCTTCATTATTTTTTTAAATAAGTTTTCAATTTCTTGCTCTTTTTCTTCTGGCACCCCTAATGACTCGGATGTTATAGTGCTCAAAGTTGTCCCATAGGTTCCTAAGCTTCTCTTCATTTTTCTGAATTCTTGTTTTTTCTTTCTGTTCCAGTTGGACATTTATTTCTTCCTTTTGTTCCAAATTGTTGATTTGAGTCCTGGTTTCCTTCCCTTCACTGTTGGTTCCCTGTATATTTTGCTTTATTTCACTTTGGGTAGCCTTCATTTTTTGCTTCATTTTGTGACTGAGCTCAGTCAGTTCTGTGAGCATCCTGATTACCAGTGTTTTGAGCTCTGCATCAGATAGGTTGTCTATCTTCTTGTTGGTTAGCTCTTTTTCTGTAGTTTTGATCTGTTCTTTCATTTGGACCATATTTCTTTGTCTTGGTGCACCTGTTATGTTGTAAGGGGGCAGGGCCTTAGATATTTGCCAGGTTGGGACAACTGTCTTTGCTGCTTTGTGGCACTGTCTGTGGGGGAGGTGTCAGAGAGAGAACAATGCCGCTCTTTTGCACTGCTCTAGCCCCACTTTCCAATGGACTTTCCTGTGAGACTGTGAATTTCTCCTGCTGTCGCAACCCCTGCAGTATTTTACAGCTAGTTTTGAGTCTTTATTTTCCTGTCATCCAGTCCTGCCTCGCCCTTATGGTCTGCCATTTTGCTGTGCATCCTCTCTGCTCAGTTGCCTGTCTCTGGTCTCTTCCCCTCCTACTGGTCTGGGTGAATGTTTCTGTAACTCCTTGGTTGTCAGAGCTCTGTGCAGTTTGATTTTCTGGCACTTCTAGTTGTTTATTGTTTTTAAATTGGTTGTTATCCTTCTTTTGGCTGTGCAAGGAAGAAAGAGCATTTCTAGCTCCATATTGGCTGGAACTCCCCATGTATTCTAATTCTTTTTAAAAAGATTTTATTTTTAGACAGGGGAAGGGAGGGAGAAAGAGAGGGAGTAAAAACATCAGTGTGTGTTTGTCTCTTGTGGGCCCCCTATTGGGGACCTGGCCTGCAACCCAGGCTTATACCCTGACTGGGAATTGAACCAGCGACCCTTTGGTTCAAAAGCCAGTGTTCAGTCTACTGAGCCACACCAGCCAGGGCTGTCCATCCATTTATTTAGTTATTTGATTTACTTCTTTAGTATTCTGTCACTTTATAAAAACAATTATAATTGATATACAACAAACTGCACATATTTAAAGCACACAACGTGATGCATTTTGGCATAAGTACACAAACATGAAACCATTACCAGGGTCAAGATAATAAACATATCAATTACCCTTAAGAATTAATTTTTTCCAGAGGGGAGGTGGGAGGAGATAATGGGCAGGAAAGGGGGAAGGGTTGTCAGGGACATGTATGAAGGACACATGGGCCTTGGCTGGTGTGGCTCAATGGGTTGAGTGCCAGGCTACAAACCAAAATATCGCTAGTTCTACTTCCAGTCAGGGCACATGCCTAGGTTCAGGCCAGGTCCCTGGTACAGGGTACATAAGAGGCAACCACACATTGATGTTTCAATCCCTCACTTTTTCCCTTTGTTCCCCTCTCTAAAAATAAATGAATAAATAAATCTTTTAAAAAATAGAACTTCCAGCCAAGATGGAGGTGTAGGTAAACACACTGTGCCTCCTCGCACAACCAAAATAAGGACAACAATTTAGAAACAAAAAACAATCAGTATTGACAAAAAATTGAACTGTATGGAAGTCTGACAGCCAAGGAGTTAAAGTAGACATATTCATCCAGACCAGTAGGAGGGGAGGAGTTGGGCAGCTGGAGGAGAGGGGTTGTGGCAAAGCAGCAGTGGGCGGATCCAGCAAGGTGGCAGATTGTGGAGGGGCATGGCACACGAGGCGGCTGGCGGACTGGACGGTCCCACATTCATGCGCAGATGAACCAGGCAAAACTGGGGAGTGAGACAGATCGCACAACCCAGGGTCCCAGTGTGGGGAAATAAAGGCTCAAAACACCAATTGAAAATACCTGTAGGGGTTGAGGTGCTGGGAGAAACTCCCAGACTCACAGGAGAGTTCATTGGAGAGACCCACAGTGTACACAAACCCACCCACTGGGGAATCAGCACCAGAAGGGCCCAATTTGCTTCTGGGAAGTGGAAAAAGTGACTGAAAGCTGGCAGAGAGCAGAGCAAGCGCCATTGTTCCCTCTTGGAGCCCTCCTCACAAACAGCCTCACAACCCAGCAATGCAGGTTGCCCCACCCTGATGAACACCTAAGGCCCCACCCCTGTTACGTAACAGGCACGTCAAGACAAAAAAAGTGGCCCAAATGAAAGAACAGATCAAAGCTCAGAACAAATACAACTAAGCAACAAAGAGATAGCCAACCAATCAGATGCACAGTTAAAAACACTGGTAATCAGGATGCTCACAGAATTGGTTGAATTTGGTCTCAAATTAGATGAAAAAATGAGGGCTATGCCAAGTGAAATAAAGGAAAATGTACAAGGAACCAATAGTGATGGTAAGGAAACTGGAACTCATATCAATAGAGTGGACCAGAAGGAAGAAAGACACATCCAAGCAGAAAAGAATGAAGAAACAAGAATTCAAAACAATGAGGAGAGGCTTAGAAACCTCCAGGACATCTTTAAGTGTTCCAACATCCGAATTATAGGGATACCAGAAGAGGAAGAGCAACAAGTGGAAAACTTATCTGAACAAATAATAAAGAAGAACTTCCCCATTCTGGCAAAGGAAATAGACTTCCAGGAAGTCCAGGAAGCTCAGAGAGTCCCAAAGAAGTTGGACCCAAGGAGGAACACACCAAGGCACATCATAATTACATTAGCCAAGATGACAGATAAGGAGAGAATCTTAAAAGCAGCAAGAGAAAAGGAAACAGTTACCTACAAAGGAGTTCCCATCAGACTATCAGCTGATTTCTCAAAAGAGACCTTACAGGCAAGAAAGGGCTGGAAAGAAGTATTCCAAGTCATGAAAGGCAAGGACCTACATCTCAGATTGCTCTATCCAGCAAAGCTTTCATTTAGAATGGAAGGGCAGATAAAGTGCTTCCCAGATAAGGTCAAGTTCAAGGAGTTCATCATTACCAAGCCCTTATTCTATGAAATGTTAAAGGGACTTATCTGAGAAAAAGAAGATAAAAAACATGTACAGTAAAATGACAGCAAATTCACAATTATTAACGACCAAACCTAAAACAAAAACAAACCAAGCAAATAACTAGAACAGGAACAGAACCACAGAAATGTAGATCACATGGAGGGTTAGCAACAGGGCAATTGGAGGAGGAGAGAAGGAAAAAGGTACAGAGAATAAGTAGAATAGATAGATAGAAAGTAGACAGGTAGAGGGTAAGAGTAGTATGGTAAATGTAAAAGCTAAAGAACTTATAAGTATGACACATAGACATGAACTAAAGGGGGGAATGTGGGTGGGAGGGGGTGTGCAGGGTGGAGGGGAGTGACGGGGGGAAAATGGGACAACTGTAATAACATAATCAATAAAATATATTTTAGAAAAAAGAAAAAATAAAGGACACATGGACAAAGCCAAATGGGTGTAGGATCAAGGGTGGGAGGTGGGGATGGCTCAGGTGGGTGGGGGGATTGCTGAGGGGAAAATGGAGACAACTGTACTTGAACAGCAGTAAAAAATTCATGTTTTGTAGAATTCTTTTATTCATTGTTTTTACTTATTAAATGCTTATTGAGCATCTACTTTAAATTTTTTTAAATTGCAGTTGACTTACAATGTTATATTAGTTTGAGGTATACAACAAACACAATGACTGGACATTTTTATACCTTACAAAGTGATCACCATACAAATCTAGGATCTGTCTGACCCTGTACATAGTTATTATAATATCATGTACTACATATCCCATATCCTGTTCATTACACCCCTGTAACTTGTTTTATATCTTGTACTTCTGAGTCTTCTTCACATTTTTTGTCCATCTCCCCAGCCCTCCTATCTGGCAACTATCAGTTTGTTCTCTGGGTCTGTTTGTTTCTGTTTTGTCTTGTTTGTTCATTTGTTTTGTTTTTTAGACTCCACATATATGTGAAACCATACAGTATTTGCCTTTGTCTGACTTACTTCACTTAGCATAATACCCTTACTTCACTTACTTCACTTAGCATAATTCCACCTTCACTTAGATGGACCCTCTAGGTCCATCAATGTTATCACATATGGCAAGATTTTATTCTTTTTTATGGCCAAGTAATACATATATACATTTGTATACACACATTTATATATATATATATGTGTGTGGTATGTGTATATGTACGTGTGTGTATATTTATCATCTTATTTATTCATTCAACTATCTATGGACATTTAGGTTGCTTCCATATCCTGACTATTGTAAGTAATGCTGCAGTGAACACAGATATACATATTTCTTTTAAAATTAGTGTTCCATTTCTTCAGATAAATATCCAGAAGTGGAATTGCTGGGTCATAAGGTAGTTTTATTTTTAATTTTTTTGAGGAACCTCCATACTGTTTTCCATAGTGGCTGCACTAATTTGCAGTCCCATCACCTGTGCACAATTGTTCCCTTTTCTCCTCATCCTCACCAACACTTTTTCATTTTTGTCTTTTCGATAATAGCCATTCTGACAAATGAGAAATGATACCTCATTATAGTTTTGATTCATATTTCCCTGATGATTAGTGATGTTAAGCATCTTTTCACATGTCTGTTGGCCATCTGTATGTTGAATGTTTTCTACATCTATTGAGATAATCATGCAGTGTTTAACCTTTATTCTGGTAATATGATGGATTTAATTGATTGATTTTTGAATGTTAAATGAACCATGTATTCTACTTGGCTGTGATGTGTTACCCTTTTTACATATTGTTGGATTTACTTTGTTGATATTTTGTTAAGAATTTCTGGGTCCATGTTCCTGGGGAACACTGGCTTATAGTTTTCTGTAATGACTTTGTCTTATTTCTGGTACCAAGGCAAGGCTAGTCTCACAAAGTGAATTGGAAATAGAAAGTTTCCCCTTCTATTTCTTGGAAAAAATTTTTAGAATTCATGTTATTTCTTCTTTAAATGTTTAACTATTTAACTATAAATTCAACTTCTTTAACAGCTATAGAACCTCTCAGGTTATCTTTTTGGTGTGTTTTGGTAGTTTGTGTGTTTCAAGGAATGGGTCCACTTTATGGAAATTGTCAAATTTATGGGCTTTAAGTTTTTTGTAGTATTATCTAATTATCCTTTTAACACCTGTAGTTTCTGTACTGATGTCTCCTCTTTCATTCATAGATAGGTAATTTTTGTCTCCTCTCTTCTTTCTTGGTCAGTCCAGTTAGAGGTTTCTCAATTGTATTGATCTTTCAAAGAACCAGTTTTTGGTGCCGTTAATTTTTCTCTATTGTTTTTTCCTTTTCGATTCCATTGATTTCTGCTCTTTATTGTTTTTTCCATTAGTGCTTTGGATTTCATTTCCTCTTCTCTTTCTAGGATCTTAAGTTAGAGGGTTAGATCAAGAATTTAATCTATAATACATGTGTTTACTGGTATGAATTTACCTCTAAAATTGCTTCAATTGCTTCCACAGATTTTAATATTTCATTTTCACTCAGTTAAAAATGTTTTCTATTTTTCTTAAGACTTCTCTGACTCATGGATTATCCTGAAGTATGTGATTAATTTCCAAATATTTGAGGATATCCCAAATATCTTTCAATTATTGATTTCTACTTCAATTCCATGTGGTCAGAGAAAATTGTGCATGCATGTTTTGTATGATTTCAATCTCTTACATTTATTTAAAGTATTTGTTATGACTCAGATATAGTGTATCTTAGTGTGTGTTTTATGTACACTTGAAAAGAATGTGTTTTCTGCTACTGTTGGGTGTAATGCTGTGGAAATATCAGTTAGGTCAAGTTGATTGATAGTATTCTTAGAATTTTCTCCATTCTTGCTGATTTCCTGTCTACTTGTATAACTGATTACTGAGAAGGGAGTGTTAAAGTTTCCAGCTTAACTGTGGATTTGTCTGTTTCTCCTTTCAGTTCTATCAGGTTTTATTTTGCTTGATGTATTTTGAGCTCTGTCATTAGGTGCATATACATTTGGGATTGTTAAATCTTCTTGCTAAACTCACTTTTGTATTATTTATATAATGTCCCTAGTAATTTTCCTTGTTCTGAAATCTATTTTGTCTGATGGTAGTAGGATGACTCTTGCTGTTTAAGTTAGTATTTGAGTGATATATCTTTTTTCATCCTTTTACTTTTAACCTGTCTATATCATTATATTTAGAGCACGATCTTGTAGACAGTGTACAGTTGAGTCTCCTTTTTCTTTTGTGAATATGTATAATTGCATCTTCAATAGCTATTTTATTTATTTATTTTATTATGTATTGTTTTCAGGTATACGGCTTAGTGATTAGACAATCATGAGTCTCTTTTTCTTTTAATCTAACCTGACAATCTCTGTCTTCTAATTGGTATGCTTATGTCATTTGCATGTGATGTATTTATTGATAAGTTGATTTAGGTCTACCATTTTATTACTAGTTTTCCATTTGTTTGCTCTGTGTTTTGTGTCTCTCTTCCTTCTTTTGGATTATTTGAATTTTTCATTTAATTTTTCATTGTCTTTCCCTGTACACACATACTTTTTGTTTATAGTTTCCCTTCCCAGTTCTCTGACCAGAAAGATAGTGTTTCTCAGATTTTTTTCTTCCTGTATCTTCTGCCCAGTTCTGGGATTCAGATCTCCCTCTGGTAAAAACAAGGAGATACAAGAAGTGGAAAAGACCCACAGAAACCTCACCACCATATCAGTCAAACTTCAAAACTGGACTCCCCCCTCCCCTCTGCTTGCTCTCAACTGCTTTCAGTATACTTAAGCAATTGCTTTATGTATCCTGGTTAGAGTTTTTACTTGTAATCAATGAACAATTATGTATAGTAGGCTTAAGTAATCTTAATGAGAACCTTAAGCACACACAAATCTATTGAGAGGGTGACATTGTTTTGAGTTTTTTGCAAATATCTTTGTTTGTTTTTTAATCCTCACCCAATGACATATTTATTGATTTTTAGAGATAGATGAAAGCAGGAGAGAGAGAAACATCCACTTGAGAGAAAAATATTGATCTGTTGCCTCCCATACATTCCCTGACTGAGGATCAAACTCTCATCCTTTAGGCATATAGGATGATGCTCCAACCAGCTGAGCCACCTGGTAAAGCCTTGCAAATCTCTTTAGTATCCAGTTGAATAGAAAACAACTAGATTCTGATATCTGCTTCTGCATTCAATGTGTCATGATTAAAGTACATGAAGAAAATCTGACCTCACACATATAAGTAATTGTAATGTGGAGGTGTATTTAAGTCTTTTCAGATAAATATAGACCTTCTTTTTTTAATGCTACCCCAAAACTCTACAAATGGTAGTTTCTTAAACATTAGTTGCAATGTGGAATCTGAAACCATCTCAATGAACTTTTTGCACCATTATGTTGTATTGATCTCATCAGAAAAGCTGTATTTGGAAAGCCTGTGGTGGCAGATACCAGCTTTTTCCCCCTCGGAGGCTCAGATTTTATCATTTGTAACAAGTCCTGTCAGTTATTTTCCTTGAAGGGACAGGCTCACACTGTTTATTTTTGAGAAAGTATCTGCCAGATACTCGTCTGTATAACTATAGTTTTTAAACTGTTCTTTCAATGTAAACCAAGTTATATAATAAAAATTGCTAGTACAAACAGTGTTTTTCTTGAGACAATCATCGTATGTCGACATGAAGCATATACAGACCCTGCATCTTGTCACACAGATATTAAAATGTGTACTCAAGGGCAGAGATTTAATGAAATTAATAATTTTTACTGTTTCATAAAAAAACTTAAGTAAAACCATTTTTGTTGTTGTTTTATTATTGTCATTTTGTTTGTTTTCTGTGAGTAACAGTGAAGAATATAATGAATTCTAGGATATTTGGGGCAAGGGCCAGTAGTTTTACCCACCTACCATTTTTTTTTTACATTATCTGTTGACGCGATCACCGGCCGGCAGTGACCGAGGAACACTGTGGATGGCTCATCAACACGCGAGAAAAACATACACAGAGACAACCAAGTCCTGTGGGGAAGTAGGAACAGAATGGCCCCTCTCTCTGATGAAGATAGCGCGTTTGGCCACCCTCTCTCCTGGAGGGCGCCACGGCCACTCCTCACGGCCACTCCTCACGTGGGGAGAGCCCATTCCCCCTCCCGAGAGGCTTTTTATTGGTTTTGTTTGAAATAAGAATTCAGGGAAAAGCTCATTACTCATTGCTAGGAAGTAAGGATCAAACAATAGATAACAAGGAAGTCTTAGAGCCTATTTTGAGTCAGGATCAAAGAGCTGTAAAACTTTAAAGAACAAACTTACTTCTTCCTTGGACCCTTATCATTCAACTGAGAGCATTCTAAACAAGGCAGGTTTCACAGGATCTTACATATTCTTTCTTAGGCCTGATCACCCAGGGAACCTGCCCTTTTCAGCACAGAGCTGCACCACCCTGTCATTGTTTCAGGCTTAGGTGGAGCAAGGGAAGTAAGGCAACCAAGGGATAAGGAGATTTTCTCCCAGATGATGAGGACTCAGGCTATGTCAAAGCCGAGGAGCAAGGGTCCATCACCCCCTTTTGCTGTAGCCCCCAAAGTCCCTCCTTGGGGGCCTCCCATGTGATCATGCCTGTCTTAGATCATCCCCCCCCTTGGGGAATCTTACCCGTCATTGGCTAACCGACCAAGCATTAGGGTTCAGTTATGAATGAAGCAGCAGAAGCAGTGCTCCTGCCAGGGAGATAAGCCTTTGTCTCCTTGCTGGCTTATGGTCCAAGGCCACTCCCTCAGCCTTAGCCTTGGCAAGAGTTACAGCTTCTGATACCAGGCAGGGAAGTTCCCAACAATCTGTGCAAATTTCAGCATAATGAAAAAACGTGAATAACATCTGAGTTTAATTTTTAAAATAATTTTCACCTCAGGCACCCTTTGAAAGAGTCAGAAACATGCAGGGATTTGCATATTTTACTTTGAGAACCACTCCACTAAGGACAAAGATAGGAAACCGTCTGGCATTCTCCCACTGGAATAAGCAAACTGAGACCTGAAGGACAAGTGGGAACTAGCCAGATAAGGGGAGGAGAAGGCATGCCAGACCAAAAAAAGAAGCAGGTACAAGTGAGAGTATGTGTGGGAGACAAGTAGGGGGAAACCAGGTGCGTTGAGATAGGAGAGGAGAGCTGGGGGCATATTGTAGAAAGTCTCGAATGTCATCCAAAGAGTTTAAAATTTGTTCTAAGGGAAAGGGACAACTACTGAATGGTTTTAAGCAGGGAGAAGACTTGACAAGATGTTTGTTTAGGATGATCATTCTTACTGCAATGTAGATATGAATGCAAAGGGAATAAGATGGTGGAAAAATAACAGAAACCTGTTGCAATAATTCAGATGAGAGATGATTGGTTGACTCCCTTGGTAAAATGGCAGTGGACTTGGAAATAAATAGACGAATTGAAAAATACAAGGAAGTCTAAGTAATAAGATTCAGTGACTAATTAGAAGTGGGGATGAGAGGACGAGAGAAGAGCTGAGTATGATGCAGCTAGCTTGGGCTGCTGGGTGAAGGCACATTTTTCACTGAGAAGAGACAGGGGGAGAGGCAGACTTGGAAGCAGAGAGATGACACAGTGTTAAGGCTCCTGTGAGACATTCCAATGGAAAGGCCCCATAGTCCAATGGATGTATGGGATTGCAGATTACTTACTGTCTGGTTCCATTTATAAGACATTCCTGAAAAAACAAAACTATAAGAACCGAGAACAGATCCGTGGCCACCAGGAGTTAGGGAGAGAGCAAGCCTGTGACTACAGGATTGCATGAGGGAAGTTTGGGGGATGATGGAACTGTTTTGTATCCTGATTGTGGTAGCAATAACAAAATCCATACAATTTTACTGTTTTAATTTAAAAAATAAAACAGGCAAATTACTCTTAGGTTTCTGGCTTAGAGAACTGGTGCCAGTGATGACACCATTCAGTGAAATTCAGAACAAGAAAGTGACCTGGGTCGAGTGAGGGGAGATGAGGTTTGAGATACACTGAGTTTGGGTGCATTGGAGAATCCAATAGATGTCAAGCAGACAGACTTGCCACCTGGAACTCAAAGAAGAGCTATATCTGTTCTTAAACTTTTCAGAATCCTCACTTGGTGTAGAATCAAGTTCAGGGTTTTTCTCCTGAACTTGCTTATCTCCCAGCTTATCAAGAGTTACCACTTCATGTTCCTTTTCACTGTTATTTACACTGGCCTGGCACCAGCAGACTTAGTCCTTCTATCAAAGCCATTATGTGGTGGTAAATAATGACTACTGGTAACTTCTGTGTGGGGGGTGTTTGTCTTATCTACGATAATAAATGTAACAAAACAAAAAGGTCATTTACAACAGTCATAGGGCATGAGTCACCTTATGGTGGTAGCTGAAGCCAGGAAAGGGTTTCAGAAGACTTAGGAAGAGCATTGAATGTAAGAAGCAGCAGTAACAGAGGCTCAAAGACAGACATGACAGAGGATGAGACTCTTGGAAGTTGTAGTCAGAGGCGTTGAGAGAAACCAGGTGTGTGTGTGTGTGTGTGTGTGTGTGAGAATGTGTGTGTGTGTGTGTGTGTGTACATGAGTATGTGCTGTCAAATAAGCCAATGGAAGGAGGAAATTTTTTAAAAAGGTGCTTGTGAGAGATCACACAAGTGCAGGAAAATGTTCTCTGACTTCAATTACGAGGATGTCATTATCAACCACAGCTGACATAAATTCAGTGCAGTGGTGGGCTGAAGGCTAGACTGCTGAGGAATGAAGAATGTAGAAAAAATGAATGTAGAATGTGAAAGAATATAGAAAATTGAGTCATTACATGCACACAACTCTTTTCTTTTACAATAATTATGAACATTTATTAAGTTCCATTTAATTGTTGCTGTATAAAAACATAATTATCAATACAGTGTTCCTGAACTGACAATCTAAAGTGAAGTACAATGAGAAGGCTGTAAATTTACCTCAAAGTTCTTTAAGCTAGAAATGGCTATTTTTGCAAGTAAATGAGGGACAATGACCTCTTATTTCAGGTACAATATTAATAAAGCTTTCAATAATGATCCAAAGAATGTTTTATTTGTATCCAGTTTCCCCAATTATATTAGGCTTGATAAGAACAAGTGTACTTAGAAATTTTGTAAGAACAATGAATTATTTAAAATTGCTTTGTAGAACTTTAAACAAAGAGATGCTTACTAGCCTAAGTTTTTCCACAGCTGGTAAAATCCCCATGAAAAATATTATGAACTAAATGAAGTTTGTTTGCTATTCCAATGACCACTTTTCAGCTGCTTCCCTTTTCCCCACTTGTAAGGGCTCCAAGGATAGCCTTATTATGGAAGAAAGTGCTGTATCTAGATAAAATACTCTGAAGTATTACAGGCTCAACAAGTTGAGCTTCCAGGAAATATTAATTCACATTTTAAGAAAAGAGTGAGCAAAGACAGCAGTGGGACCTCTGGCTACCAGAGAAGCCTGGCTATGTAAGATACGTAAACAAAGCACCTGAGTTCAGTCCATGCATCTTCAAAGTGGTTAAGAATATAGATAAATGGTTGGTTTTCTGCTTCATAGTTCTGTTTTAGGTATTGAAGAATTTAGCATCAAGATACATACCTCTTTCAATAAACTTGACTTCCATGAAAAGGGAGTCACATACATATGCCTTTTTACCTAGCAATCTCACTTCTAACAAAATTATATATGCCCTTTGACCCAGCAATCTCATTTCTAGGAATGTATCATGGAGATATATTGACAAAAATACAAAATAATGGCTCTAGCCAGGTGGCTCATTTGGTTGGAGCACTGTCCCATACACCAAAAGGTTGTGGGTTCAATTCCCCGTCAGGGCATGTATGGGAGGCAACCAATCCATGTATTTCTCTCTTGCCCTTCTTCTCTCTCTAAAATCAAAAACATATCCTCGGGTGAAGATTTTAAAAAATACAAAATAATGTGTGCACAAGGCTATTTGTGGTGGTACTTTTTGCAACAGAAAAATATTTGAAACCCAGATATCCATCAGTAGTGGACTGATTGAATCAACTCAAGGTATATTTGTACAGTGGAGTGCTTTGCAACTCTGAAAAGCAGCGGAGATGATCTCTGGATAATGCTATGGCATGATCACTGTGATAAAGTGTTATATAAAAATCAAGATGTTGGATATAATATGGTAATATGCTACTTTTTTGAAAGAAAGAAAGAAAATGTAAATACAAACACTTCTGTGTATATTTGCATATATTTTCAAAAACAAATGATGGAAAGATGAATAAAAACCCCATAAAAAGGTTACTTATAGGGAAGAGAGGGAGATCACGGGAGGGCTCAGGGATGGCAGCTAAACCTCTGTGAAAACGCCTCACCGTAAAGTTGGTGTCTTTGAAACCAGGCAAGTGTTTTATAAAATTTTAAAAAGTTAAACAAAAAGATATTTCTTCTCCTAGTGCTCAAATAATGGTTTCTAAGTACAACTTGGTAATGATAGGAATCAAGTCTCTTGAGAAATGGCCAGTTCTGGATCTGGTCAGGAAATAGGGTGAGTCTGACACATCTCGTCCTACCGGAGTTACGGAGGCTCCCATTGGGCTACGGTGGAACTGCAAGGGACTGAGACACCAAATACATTTAAAATTCATGAATTCATAATGATATTAAATAAAAACGTGATGCTTGTTTACCTTCCAAGAGAACTGACTAAATCTGAAAATTGAAAGACTAAAGTTGCTTTTTCTATAACAATTGCAATACAGGATCACCAAAAAATTAATAAAGGGATGCTTCTTCATATATAGTAGTATACAGATGTTTTCTGTATAGTAGCTAACAAATGAAAAAGAATAATAAATTAGAAATCCCCAATTTGCAGAGCCCCTAATGAAATAATGAATCTAGGTAGCTTGCCAGATTTAGCAAATAAATTGCATGGAACAGCCCTGGTTGGTGTGGCTCAGTGGATTGAGCGCAGGCTTGTGAACTAAAGGTTCGTCAGTTCGATTCCCAGTCAGGGCACATGCCTGGGTTGCGGGCCAGGTCCCCAGTTTGGGGCTTGGGAGAGGCAACCACACATTGATGTTTCTCTCCCTCTCTTTCTCCTTCCCTTGCCCCCTCTCTAACAATAAATAAATAAAATCTTTTAAAAAATTGCATGGAACATATTTACAAAATTATACTAAAATTGTATAAGACATACTTATACTAAAAATTAATTTTGTTCATCTGAAATTCAAATTTAACTGAACACCCTGTGTCTCATATGGTAACCCTAGATCTACTTAGTGATCACCAATGGATGTTAACATCACTGAAGTAGATGCAGAAGAATCATTTAATAAAATTAAATATCTATTGATGATTAAAAATAAAAATAAAAGGAAACTTCTTTAATACAATAATGTGCACTTACAAAAATATTATACAAGCATCATACACAAGGGCAAAATGTTGAAGGCATTTGCTTTGTGATCAGAAGTAAAACTAGGACGTCCCCTGCCACACCTTGTATTTAGTGATGTATTGAAGAGACCAAAGGGAAAATATACGGGTGAGAAAGGGAGGAATTAAACTTATTGTTCTTAAACAACATGTTTGTGTATGTGGAGAATCCAAAGGAACCTACAAATAAATTATTAGGAAAATAGGTGGTGACTTCTTGTTCCAGACAAGATGGAAGAGAATCCTTCTCTTCCTACTCCTCTCCTCTAAGTCACACCGGGAATAGTCACACATTTAGTCACACACTAAGACTCTGGGAATAGTACACAGACATTCATAAGAGGACACTGGAAAGATGCAAAGAAGGCAAGCTGGCTAGGGACCCTAGGACTTGAGAAACAACACTCTCAACTCTCAACTCTTAGGACTTGAGAACCCCGTCTCTCAACTCTGCACTCAGTGACAGGAGGTGGCCCAGGCCCAGTGACCCCCCCCCCCGCAGGCCACCTTCCTGCAGAAGCAGAAGGCTCTAAAGTAGGTGCTTTTCTCCCCGACGGGTGACATCAGCACAGATCAAGCTGGAGCCCCACTGACACAAGGCAGTGCAGGAAAGTGCTCCCCACCCCTTCATGCCACGGTCTCTTACCCTTAACCTGGCAGCCATAGATGAGCCCCTTAAACGCCTTCAGCTTCCTTTGGTGCTAGCAATAGGAGTCGGATGCAAGCCCCACCAGCTCTGAGAGAATTGAGCAGACAGGAATAGCACTGCAAGGGCTCTGAGAACTAAACTGTCCGTGGAATCACAGCATGCAAAACTATTCCCGGCCCTGCACACTCAACCTAAACAGGGTAGCTGCCTGCTAAAATGGAAGTTAAGTAAGATCCAGAGTCTCCTATCCTACTATCTAAAATTGTTACCAAACTCAAGGGGTTCACCACTTGCGGGGTGTCTATTAAAAAATGAGATGTATTTGTTACAAGGTAGTTTTATTTACTTGCAGCAAGTCAAGGAGATGAGATTCATATCCAAAAGGCAGCTTAGCCATTACTTACATGCACTATTTGATCAATTCCATATGATTTACTCTTTTCTCTTGGCTACCTTTTTCCAGTTTGAGTTCCTGTCAGCTCATCCTGTTTATAGCTGCATGTAAAAATTACTAGGCTACATTTTAACATTAGCAAGAAATAATATTTAGAATTGCCCAGACCTTGAGACCCTTGTCTTTTCTAACAAAATTTTCAGGATATAATAAAATAATCACACATCCTACCTAAACCCAGGGAAATCACAACCTGTATGAGAAAATCAACAGATGCTAACACTGAGATGAATTAGATGTTGAAATTAACTGACAAAGATCTAAAGACGCCATCATAAAAATGCTTCATCAAGCAATTACAAATGCCCTTGGAACAAATTTTTTCCCCTGTATTCTCTTTATGATTTGAATCACTGGGTCACTGTTCTAATTTTCTGTTGCTAGATAGCAAACCAGTTCAAACTTGGTAGTATAAAGCAACACTTATCCTGCTCACAGATTCGATGAGTTGGGAGTTTGGACAGGACACAGCAGAACTGATATGTCTCTGCTCTGTGATGTCTGGGGCCTAACATGGGACACTAACTTGTGTCATTACATTTGTGGCACCTGGGCTCAGAGAGGACCGTTGACTGGAACACCTGCAAACAGCCTCTCAGTGTGGCCTGGTCTTCCTCACAGCATGGAAGCTGTGTTCCAAGAGGGAGTGTCCCAAAAGGAAGGGTCTGGAAAGAGGACCAGGCAAAGCTGCATGTTTTTTATGACCCAGTATCTGAAGTCACATAAAATCATGTCTGCTATATTCTATTGGTTAAATCAGCCCCTTTGAAACAAATTTAAAAATTAGATAATCTCACCAAAGAAATGGAAAATATAAAAAAGCCAAATGCAAATGATAAAACTGAGAACTGCAATAATAGAAATAAAAAGGACTCAAGAACAGAATGAGTATCACAGAGAAAAGCACAAGTAACTCTGGAGATAGTCATACTATAAATCACTCAGTCCAGAAAAATTAGAGAGAACTTGACTGGAAAAAAACAACTAACTGACAAAGCCTCAGAGAAACTGCAGGACAATTATGAAATAGTTAACATTTGTATCAAGAACAACAAAAGGAGAGAAGGAAAAGAATAGGGCTGGAAATTGATTTAAGCTTAAACTGACTAAAATTAAAAGTTAAAGAGCCAGGTCTTTGAACATTAGCTCACCTGTGACTCTAGGCATGGCACCGTCTTCTCATCTAATAAACCCTGTTTCATTGGCAGCAAACTCCCAATCATGTCTTATTGGGCATTGACGTGTGCAGACAAACCAACCCCTTTAGACCAGTAACAGTTTTGGTGACTAACATGAGGCTGACTTTTGCCTGTGGACTTGGGGACCTGAGGCCCAGGAATTGCCACGAGGCCCTGCTTAGCAGCTGCCAGACCCATTGTCCCTGACATGGAGGCTGGATGGTGGTCCATGACTGAATGCCCCTGACCTACAGTGCTTTTGTTTGCAGCATAACAAACAAGGAATTGAAAAGGCTGAGAATTAGAATTTGCCCTGGTTTGGGAAATTGAAAATGTCTTAGGGTAACATGAAAAAAAAATAAGGTAACTTGTTTTCTCATAAACTACCTATGACTTAGAGAAATTTGGTAAAATATACCTTTATAAGCAATATTGAAACATTTATATTTTTCTCCCTACCTGATTCCCCTAGAAGTTGGAGACTCTGAGCAATATTATCATGGCAATATGGTTGTTTGCATAAATTTAATAACATTTTTTATAACAGGACACAGTTGGAAATTGGTGTATTACCAAGACTTTGACTGGAATGTCATGTCTCAGAGAGACATGTATAGACTCCAGATGTCATCAGAAAACCTTAAGGAATTAAGATAGACTTTAAAGACCAATAAAAACCCCTTGGAAAAACATCCTGATACCTTACTTTCAAGGTTCATAGCAGTCTTTCCAGGTAAGGAGTGAAGGTTGCTTTCCTGGGAGGCAACAAAGAAAGAACCTCAAGACATTTGGAGGAGCCTCAAGAACCTGAGGAATTCACCCAAACCAATAGGTACCACAGGCAAATCCAGACAGCAACCATGTGGCTTGGCTTCTTAGCCCCAAGAGGCAAATTATAGTTCAATCTAGAGATTCCTTATGAGATTACAGCAAAGCAGATTATTCTTCTCATATTCATACAAATAGCAGGCCAAATTTATTAAAGCTGGACTTACACAATAAATTAGTCTTTACTTAGCAACCTTTGATAAATTGAGGGTGATTTTAGAGAAAAAACTATGGTTTCCATAAAAACCATAATGTTTAATTGTGGATATTAGGCTCCAGTTCAGTTCATTGTCTTTAAAATCTTATTTTCCACCTGTAGACTGGACTGGATCATACATTTTTTAAATAAAAGAGTTTGGCTGCAGACCTCTGAATTAGTGTTCATTTTCTCCCATCCTTTGCCTTTGAATTATTGAAAACTAAAACGGTTTCTGTTTTTTTCTGAGCCTTGCAATTTTAGACCCCAGCCAGAGGGCATAATGTCAGCTTTGGAGAAATCAGCACAACAGCTCATGCTTGGATGTTTCTGATGACTGATACAGTGTAAGCCCCCAGAGAGCTTGCCTGAGCACCTGGTGTCATCATCAGGGACATTCGGACTGAGGACCAGGAGAACCTGTCTGATTGTCATGGCCTGCCTTCATTCCAGAAAGAATGAAGCTCTGAGCCTTTCATGTAGAGGTCCTCTCTACTAACAGTCTTAAAGACTCAGAGACTAACTTATGGTTTGCTCTGATTATTACTTAGGGTACAGGTATCCTGGCCTACTGTTTTTTTTCTTTTTCCATTGCTGTAGTTTCTGTTTATAAATTAACACCTGGAATGCCCCCTCTAAGGCTCAGGCTCCATCTCAGAAGTGGCAGGCATGTCAGATTGTAAGAACCAGAAAAGAGGGGCATAATGGGCAGGCAAAGACGCTCTGTCTTATGAGCTAACCCTCCCTCTTGACTGAACCTGGGCCCAACTGCCCTATATTCCTCAAGATTGAGGAGTGGTCAAAAAAAAAGGAGGGAATTGTAACCATGCAGAAACTTAATTTTTTAAATATGACCTTTTTCCCTTTCTTTCCTTTTGATTCAAACTGGTCTCCAGCACCCGGACTTACCTATCTCTTTCTCCTTCGCATGTCCACCCCCATAATTACTCAGTCTTCAGGACAATGAGGCCCTGTACAACATTAAAGAAACTTAGGAACAAAGGGTCTATTAACCACAGAGACAGAGTTTTCAATGAAACTGTAGATAACATCTAAGCCTCAGCTGTGTTTCAACTTCAGATCAAAGAAAGAGAAAAAAAGCCCTACTAAGTGAGGCCATAGCTGACAACAGGACAAGATACATTGATCAGATACCCCCTACTTTAGCACCAATCAGCAGAGGCCACAACCCTGGCCATGACCCCAACTCCCTTAGCCGCCAGGATTAGTGATTTTACCCCATATAGATAACCCGTGCCCTTAGAGCCATCAGCAGCCAGGTCTTTGGGCGCTACTATCTCACCTGTGACTCCAGGCATGATGTCATCTCCTCAACTAATAGACCTTTACATTTTTGGCCACACACAAAAAAAAGATTAAAATGATCAGTTTGTTCTTTATTTCAATGTCTCTGGTTATATTTTGCATGCTTATTTGTTTTGTCGATTAGGTTCCACTTATAAGTGAGATCATATGGCATTTCTCTTTCACTGCCTGGCTTATTTCTCTTAGCATAATGCTCTCCAGTTCCATCTATGCTGTCACGAAAGGTAGGAGCTCCTTCTTTCTTTCTGCTGCACAGAATTCCATTGTGTAAATGTACCCTAGTTTTTTGAGAGGAGAGGTGGGAGGAGATAATATGGGGGGAAGGGGGAAGGAACTTGTATAAAGGACACATGGACAAAACCAAAGGGGGTAGGATCGAGGGTGGGAGGTGGGGATGGCTGGGATGGGGGGGAGTGGAGACAACTATACTTGAACAACAATAAAAAAAAAGAGAGAGAAATATGAAAAAATAAAATTAAACAAAACAATAAAAAAGAGTTAAATTAAATTAAAAATTCAGTTCTTTTAGTATATTTCAAGAGCTAATAGCCACGTGTGGCTATTGCCTATTACATTGTACAGCACCACATATGGAAAATTTTCATCATCACAGAAAGTTCTGTTAGACAGCAGAGGTGGACATAGAAAAGATATTCTAGAGAAAGAGGCAGTTAGAGAAAGAAGCATCAAAAGAGAATCTAAGAACCAATGTTAAAGGTGTTATTGTAGGAAACAGAACAAAGTAACACAAGATCCAGAAAAAAGCGATGTCATGGGATCCAAGGCATCAGAAATTTTCTTTTTCTTTTGTTTTGTTTATTTATTTATTCTTTTTAAAAATTGTTAGGCTTCAGAACTTTTCAAGGAGGGAGTGTTCACATCAAATATCACAGAGAAGGAGCTAGAACCAAGTGACAAGTAAGAGGCCATTGGAGAGTTTAGCAAGACAGTTTTAATGCACCTGGAAGCCAGATCGTGGTGGTGGAAGGGAGACTGGTGGGGCGATACAAAGCAGAGCATATGCGGCAGGGCTCTCAGTTCCAAGGGGGATTTCCATTAAGTGAGAGAGCAGTTAACCATTGCTATATAAAGAGAAATAAAACGGATTAACCTCAGCTTGGGTCCTCAGCAAATGACTCACACAGAAAGTGGTGTTTGGATTTCAGATAAGGAGTTAGCAAATAACTTGTGGAGAAGGGTTTGCCAAGTGGAAAGAAGTGCACAGGCAGTGGTGAGGTGAGCGGTGCAGGAAATGGAGCATCAAGGCTTGGGGTCATCCTGCCCAGATTGTGGAGTTGCATTCACAGGGACAGGGAAGCATGAAATATTCTTGCTTCCCTGAATAGAGGAACAAGATCAAGGTTGAACCTCACAAAGGTTCATGGCAGATCACAAAAGATGAGGGAGTTCCCCAAGAGGGTAGAGAGACCCCTTGTGGAATTTGGAGCATGAAAGAATGAAGTTAGAAATTGCCGGCAAATCTGAATTTAGCTGTGGAGAGTACATTTCCTTCTACCTGTGCCCTCAGGTTTAAAGCCTAGACAAGCCAGAGGGCCCCAGGGGTCTCAAGTGGTATGGCCAGTGAAGATCTGCCCCCTGCAGATCCTGCCTGCAGAAAGAGGCCAGAAGGCTCAGACACACAGCCACCCCTTTTCTGGGCTGAGAAAGGCTGCTAGTGGTGGGATGGATGGAGTTTCTCTGACCCTAAGAAAGTAACCCCACAGGTTATCTCCACCCCATCAGCGGGATTTCTGAGAATAGATATGATGTGGAGTAAAGCACAGGGTGCAGCATATCCCCTCCCCCACACAAACACCCTGAAAAGATTGAGAAGGTCCCTGAGGTGTCAAATCCAAAATAGAAAAGATTTCCCACCACCTCCTCATTTCTCAGGACTCTGGCTGCAGAGAGCAATGACAGATTTTGAAGGGGCAAGGCTTCTCTTGGGCGTCAGTGAGGGAAACCTCAAGGTTTGAAGGAGACTGGGGGGGCGAAATTACCCTTGAGACTTACCCTGATTTTTTGTCTCTCTCCCCCTCATTTCTTTGAGTGTCTCAGACTACAAGAGGGGTATCTAATATAGATTTTGACACTTTGGTTTGCAGTAGCTGCTTCTATCTTGAAAATCCCAGCAGCCCCCTTCATTTCTTTCCCTCAGGGACTCAGATAACCCCTCTATCCACCCCCCAGACTCCTCAGAGACCCCTCTCCTCCAAGTTCTCACCCCTTGTAGATACCCCAACCCTGCCTGTTTCTTGATAGCTCTGGCTTTTATCCAGTCTCCTGTTTACTCAACTTCATTTTCCTGGTTGACTTTGGGTCCCAGTCAACTCTCAGCCTTTATCTCTCTCTCTGGGAACCTGCCCTGGGTAGGGGGTATCAGAACCCCCACCCAACATGGCCACCCTGAGGTCCAGGTCTTGGTGATAAGAGAGGAGGGGTCCTGGGGCAGCAGCTGCTTGGTGTTGTCTAAGAGGACACCCAGGCTTTGCAGCTGTTGTTTCCAAGGGAGACTCCCCAGCAAACAGTGAGTCCCAAAGTCAGGAGGAGGGGAGCAGGGCGTGGGTCAGGTCAGCTCCCCGGAGGAGAAGATTCCATCTGAGAAAGCCCATGCCACCTTTCAATGGTCTCTTCTCCCTGTGTGCGACCTAGACCCATCTCCCATCCCAGGCAGGTTCTGGGGTGATGGGGGGCATAGAGTCACTCAAAATCTGCTCAGCCAGTCCCTTTTCAGGGCCAGAAAACCTCCCAGAAAACAAATAATTCTCCAGGAAGTAGAACCCAGTGTCTGCGTGGAACCAGGAAACAGAGGCCTCTGTCTTTCTTTGCACACAGCCCCAGCCCCCAGTTTCCACACACAGGAGCCTGCCTCTCCCCTACAGTCCTTTAGTTTACAGTGCGTCCTCTGAAAGATAAATAAGCCCAGTGAGGTTAGTTTTACCGATTCCATTTCACAGCCAAGTTCCCCAGGAGTCCCTATGGGATAGGGGTCAGGGAGGGTGGAGGTATTACATCTCACTCCACAGGCCTAAGTAGGGTGCTCAGGTACCTCCCTATCTCAGACACTGCACCCTACCCCCTAGTGGTGCCTGGAAACAGGATGTGGGTGGCTGGGGAAGAGGGATCAGCTTATAGGGACTGGGGAGCAGCCAGCACCCGGATGCAGGTCCTTTGCAATTGTTGCTGGCAGGAGCCAAAAGAAAAATCTGCAGGCAGCTTCTGTTCAGCAAACAAGATCAAATACCATCTTCCGCCCTACTCCCCAGCCCCCAAGGACCCAGGGTCTGAGGACCCTGCTCCCCAGCTGTCTCCCTCAGGGACACCACCCTTCTAGGACTGAAGTTCCCAGCACGATCCCAGGGCACAGTCACCAGCTGTTCTCATTCCCTCAGGACCCAGGCACCCAGGCTTGCTCTCTACCCTTCACCCTTCACAGGTCTTCAGGGTCCCCATTCCTCCTGGCCCTGCGATCAGCAGCCTCCTCCAGGAAGTTGGAACCATCTGCCTGGCATGGGGCCCAGGGTGTGGCCTAAGGAGCCAAAAAAACTCCATTATATAGCCCAGCCCAGGGGCTAACCCTGGAGCTCCAGGGACCTGCAGGTGAGAGAAACTGGGTTCCCTTTGGAAGTGGGACATCAGATCCCCTACTCTTGCCCCTGACTCCAGGCCTCCCCACCCTACCCTTGGACCCAATGGGCATCCAACTCTCCATCTTTGCTCCTTTCGTGCCGTCCCCACCCCATCCCCAGACCCACTGGATATCCAACTACCCTATGCACACATACACTGGCCCTCGATCCAGACCACCATCGCCTTCCTGCTGCCCAGGTGGTCATTGTCCTGAGACTGGGCCCTTTTGTCCTCTGGGACAGTCTCCGGCAGGAGGGGCAGACCAGCCTCCCATGACCCTCTCTGTTTCCCCACTTGCAGACATGGGTTTCCTGTGGAGCTGGTGGACTCTCTGGGCTGGAGCAACCCTCCTGTGGGGTAAGTAAGACCAAGATCTCATCTATCTCCTTGTTCTAGTCTGGGAACTCTGCCTGCCTTTGTCAGCACCATCTTTTGCGCCCCCTTCCACAAACCCCTCTCCCAATGTCACCCCAGGCTAGCTGCAATGGCAGAGAGGCCCCTTGGGCTCTCCAGAGAAGCATGGTGGAATTCAGGTGAACGCCTTATCCTCACATTCAAGATGCAAAAACTACCACTCGTTGATTTTCTGCAACTCAGCAAAAGTTTGGATCCTAACCTTCATTCTGCTGAGTTGGTGGAAAATTTCACTAAAGTTATTATTGGAGGGCTTGGCATCCAGTTCTTCAGGGTTATGTCCAGGGTCTTAGGTAAAGCCGAGGGACTAGGGAAAGGATGGGACACCAGGGAGGGTCACCTGATCCCTTGGCCCCGTAGGACACTAGGATCCCTTTCAAGGCTCCCCTTGTTCGGCAGACACTCCTATAACTCCCACACTCTCCCCAAGAGCCTGTAACTTCTCTCCCTCTCACTCTCTCCCTCCCTTTTCCCCTTCCCCTCCCCGCCTCTCTTCTGGAGAATCTCTTCCCATTTGAGGGTGTTGAAAAGTACCTACTGCTCTCTGTTTCTTGGAGACATTTTGTCCACACTACCATAATCCCCTCTTTCCCTTTACCCACTTCACACTGTCCCCCTCCCCCAATTCTATTAAGACAGAAACCACAAATTGGCAACTGAATCCAGCCACTTTGGGCTCCATAGTGCTTAAAACAATTTTGGGTTGGAAATTTCACATGGAAATTGAGACAGCCAGTTTCTCTTGAAAAATGGTAAGATCTGGCACAAAAAAGGGAAATAAGAACCAATAAGTGATCAAAATAACAACAGGCTAAAGCTAGTAGCAATGCCCCACTTTCAATGGTGTATGAATATTCTGTTTTTACAATCACTACCCGAATTCTTTCCTATTGCCTGGCCCTGTCAGCATTCAAGTTTAAAATCCCTGTCCGAAGCACTCAGGCCTTTGGAAGACAAAAGTCAGAAAGGCTGGTAGGTGAGGACTGCACAAAAAAAGGAGAAATGAAAGAGAAGAGAGGGGGGGAAACTCAAGTTAATATTTAATACATTATCCAGGCCCAGGGCAGGGGGTTACTTCTCTGATGGATAAGTGGACCCACTAGCGCATTTTTCCACTTAAGCATTGACCCAGGAGGCCTCAGCAGACCCCAGCAACACTGGAGGGGAAGAATTCCTCACAGCCTTCCTGCAAAACGACCAGCCAGGGATCAAGAACCGCTTCCACCTCCACCTCCTCCTCTCCAGTCTGTCAAACAGCACTGCCTCGGTCTCCATTCTCAGCCAGGCAGACAACACTTCACAGGATGTCACAGTGAAGCCTGGGCAGTCAGTCACGGTCAGCATCAGCACCGAGGCTGAGATGATCGGCAGCAACATCTTCCAGCATGCAGTGGTAGTCAAATCTGACCACACCATCTCAGTGCAGGCCATAAACACTAAGCCCAACACAGGGGAGGTGACGCTGCTGCGGCCTGTCTGGGCCCTGGGAACTGAGTACTTTGTGTTCACAACCTCTAGCCGTTCAATCAAGAATGTCAAGGAGTTTGCTGTAGTGGCTGGTGCATCAGGTGCCTCCATCAGTGTGCAGCTGAAGGGGGCAGTGACATTCCAGGGCAAGATCTACCCAGCTGGCAGTGTCCTTAGTGTGACTCTGAAGGCCTACCAGGTAGCCCAGGTACAGAGCGAGGCTGATCTCTCAGGGTCAAAGGTCACAGCCAGTAGCCCCGTGGCTGTTCTCTCTGGCCACACCTGTGCCTCGAAACACACAAGCTGCAACCATGTGGTGGAACAGCTGCTACCCACGTCTGCCTGGGGCACCCGCTATGTGGTGCCCCCTCTGGCCTCCCAGGTCCGCTTCGATCTGGCCTATGTCATGGCCAGCCAGGCCACGAAGCTGACCTACTACCATGGGAGCATCAGTAACGTCAGAATGCTCCAAGAGGGTGATGTGATTGAGTTTGAGGTACGGCCATCCCAGCCACTCTACCTGTCTGCAGATGTGGGTATCCAAGTCCTGCTGTTTGGGGCAGGTGGCAATAGGGACAAAATGACCTATGATACCTACCTGGTCCTGATCCCGGATGTGGCAGCCTACTGCTCTGCCTATGTGGTCAGTAGCATCCCAGGCTCTAAGGGTGTGGCCGTGATGGTGGCACCAACAAAGGCTGCTGATGAGTTGACCATGGATGGGCGCAGGATGGGACCAAGGCTCACCTGGGTAGAAGTACCAGGCAGTGAGTTCTCGTATGCCGAAGTGGACCTCAACACTACTAACTTGATCCACGTGAACATGGCCACTACTGACTTCGGACTGCTCACCTTAGGGCTGGTCCAGTCTGGGGGATATGGGACAGCAGCGGCCTGCATCCAGTGTGAGTAATAGGAAATGATACCTGGCCCTATCTACTAGGTGTCCCCTTTGTGGGCTCTCTTGCCGTTCTCCTTTCCCCACCCACCTGCTCCTCTGTGGCTTCTGGCTCGACTGGGCTGTTTTCTTCACCACCACCTCCAGCCTCCTTGCCATCCATCCTTCCTTTCTTCAAGGCTTCCCAGACCCCACTACTTGCACTCCCCTCCCCACCCCAGGAACAAAACTCTAAATGTTTAACAATGGTTGTGACCCAGGGTCCCAATTAGTCAGAAGAGATAGCAGAGCATGAAGTGGCATTCTAGAAGCCCCTGCGGTACCTGGCATCAGCACTTTGTTACTTTTGGGGAGATGTGGGGGAAGGATCCTAGGGGAGAGCCAATGTGCCGAAAGCAGGAATCTTTGGGTAGGGTTGAGTCAGCAGTTTTCTACCAATATTTTTGGAAATATGTTGATATTTTAGCAATTGATACACAACTATACCAGTTGCTAACTGCGGCTCTCTCACAACTGATATTGTAATGTTTATGCCCAAACTCAGGAGGTCTAAAAGTATAATAATAATGATGTCTACCATGCTAGAGGAGTTATCCCTCAGTACAACAGAGACCATTCTAGGTGTCTCGTACATGCTAACATAGCTCATCTCCAGGACCTGGCCCTATGTGTAATCTCAGGCTTAGCACATTGAGAAGCTGGCCCCGGCAAGGCAGTGTTTGAGGGCACAGATGTGAAAGCCGGATTTCTGGGGTTCAAGTCCTACTTCTGCTTGTGTGACCTGAGGCATGTGACTTTACCTCTGTGGGCCTCGGTCTCCACTCCTGTAAAATGAGGATAATAAACTTCACCTTCATAGGTATAATGAGTAAACATTTGTAAAGCACTCGGGAGGTACCGGGCAAATGAGCAGGGCCAAGCTGCTATCACAAACAGACAGAAGGCAAGAGCTGCTGAAAACTAGGAAGCAGAGGAGGAGGGACTGTTTCTCCTTATTTGGAACCCCCTCTCCACCCCTTCAAGCTAGGACCTTAGACACTGGGGTTCCCAGAACTGGCAAAAGTACCCCTCCCACCGCTCCTCTCCAGGGCATAAAAGCCACTCCACTTCAGGGGGTCACTTTGGGCTTGAATAGTAGAGTGGGGAATACCTGGGGGCGTCCCAAACCTGGCAGCAGTTCCTCTCCAAATATCTCTGTGAAGGAGGTGTTGTTGTCACCCCCACGTTGCCAATGAGGAAACCGAGGCACAGAGAGTTTAACATTCCCTGTCCACTGCCACACAGCTGATTGGTTGAGCCAGGATTCTAACCCCAGCAACCTGACTCCACCACCATTTCCATTCTGTTGAACAATCTCCGTCTTCCGTCTTTTGCCCTAAGATGACTCAGTGTTTTGACCTGCGTAAGAAGGTATGAGAGAGGGAGAAACTGGGAGAGGAAATTAACAGCTTAAGATTGCCATGATTATTCCTGATGGTCCTTCTACACTACTTTCCAGTCCTTCTGGGCTGAGCTGGGGAATCAGGAAGCCTGGGCTCCAGCCACGCCTGAGCAGCTCTCCCCCTGTGAGACTCCAGACCTCAGTTTCCCCACTTCCAAAATGGGTAGTTGTGAGCAAACTGCCCAAACTCTGCAGCCGCATTGCTCCAGGATTCCCACTCACATGGACGCATTCCTAACTGCTTATCTCTCACCGCCCCTCTTCCCTCCCCAGCCCAGGGATCTGCGGAGAAGCCTTCCTGCCGAGGTGTGCAGTGCACTTCCTCCGAGCTCTGCCAAGTGGTGGATGAGCAGGCCAGGTGCGTGCCAAGATCCGTGGCCACCTGCCGAGCCCAGGGTGACCCCCATTACACCACCTTCGATGGCCGTCGCTATGACATGATGGGCACATGCTCATATACAATGGTGGAGCTGAACAGTGAGGACCAGACCCTGCCAGCCTTCAGCGTAGAAGCCAAAAATGAGCACCGGGGCAGCCGCCGCGTCTCTTATGTGGGCTTTGTCACCGTGCGTGCCTACAGCCACTTTGTGTCGCTGGCCCGTGGGGAAGTTGGCTTCGCCCGGGTAAGTGTCCAGAGTCTTTAGAATTTAATGCCCATCAGTTAGAAGGAAGACACAAAGCCTGGGTATCAGGCCCCCAACCTGAGCTCTTCATCATGGGTGGACGGTGCCAGAAGCAGACCCAGGGAGTGGGGTCTGGAAAAAAGGAATTTGAAAATCCAGGGCAGAATCTTAAATTCCTTTTGTGCAGCAGTTGTACTGTACTTCTAAAAATGTTAAAGGTGCTCAGAGATATGGGTAGGGAAAAGGTTCATGCCAATGTGGTTTGTAATGGCAAAAACAAAACAAAAGAAAATAAAGGGAGAAAAAAAAGAACAAATTGTCCAAAAATGGGGAATTTCTTAAGTGACCAAACACTAAATTTAGTGAGCATCTACTATATGCCAGATTCGTTTCTTAACATTTTTTAGGTATCAATGCACTTAATTTTCACAGCAATCTGTGGGGCAGGTATTATTATTATTATTGTTATTATTATTATTAAACACTTTCAGATGAGGAAACTGAAGTCCAGAAAAAGGTGTAACTTCTAACAGGCTTCAAGCTATAAGCAATGGAGCTGGGAACACAGGCAGGGTGGCTCCTGAATCCCAGTTCTTAACCTCTAGGTACCTCTGCCTCTGGAAAATGGGTTGCTACTCAGTCAATACAGTAAGAGCCTAGAGCAATTATTCCCTTTTCCTCACTATGTTATTATGAAAATGTCCAAACATCTGAAAAGTTGAAATCACTGTGCAGTGAACACTCTTATGCCAATCACCTAGATTCTAAATATTGCACTGTTCCTGATTTATCCCACTTGCACTATCTGCTCATCCCTCTGCTCATTCAACAATTCATCTTATTTTTTTAAGCACTAGAGTAAGTTCCAGATACCAGTGTATTTCACCCCTACAGACTTCGACATCCATATCATAACAGAGATACAATATTTTGCACTTCTTATTGCTTACTTTTGAAATAAAATTTACACATAATAAAATCCACAAACCTTAACTGTACAGTTCACAGATTTTTGACAAATGTGAAACCCAAACCTGCATTAAGACACAGGATACTTTCGTCACTGTGGATAATTCCTCCACGTCCCTTCCCTGACAATCCCCGACCCACCCTGCATGCAAGCGCAGTTCTGCTTTTTTCCCACCACAGATTAGTTTTGCCTGTTCAAGAACTTCATATTAATGGAATCATCGAGTATAAGAATCCTTTTGTGTAAGTCTTCATTTGTTCAGCATAATACTTTGGAGGTTCTTCCATGTTGCTGCAACTGATTTTTTTAAAATAAGGGACATCTTCACTTAGCTCCAAACAAAGAAGGCATGTTGTGAGGGAGGGGTCTTGTTTCTAGCCTCTCCTCATCTAACCTTCCTCCACTCCCCACAGGTGAGGGCTTTTCGTAATGCCTTGAGTGTTCATAAAGGGTTTCTTTATGCAAATATGAGCAACCACAAACATACACCCTTACCTCTCCCTTTTCTTAGCAAAGTGCCCTGTACTGTATGCTCTGGTTTGCACTGCACCCTCTGCACTGAACCATGCATTCTGGAGCTGCTTGCAAATCAATGGATAAGGAGCCTTCCCTTCTTTCTTGTAGCTGCACCCTTCTCCATTGCATGGGCACATCACAGTTCGTTTCACTCAGTCCCCCATGGATGGACACTTCGTTCTCGAAGGCAAACAAAACTGCAGTGAAGATTCTGATACTTCCCTCATGTTGTGAGTGCGCAGGTGGATCTGTGAACTTCACAGCCGAGCGCATTCAAGTTGATGTTCTTGAGGTCGAGAGGGATTGAGCACAGACTCAGGGGACTTCGAATCCTTGAGATTACACGCAGAATTTTGCACATGTTGTGCCATTATTCAGGGAGCATGTGCCTCACTTTTGTCGATGACTTGACAAAGGTTTAGAGCTTCTGGTGGAATCGTGGCAGGATGTCCACAGGGTGTTGTCAGGAGAGCAGAGGATTTCGTGAAATGATGATATCAGCATGGTCTTATTATTTAAATATCAATGTATTTAAAGATAGAAGAAAAATCTGGCAAGATTTATAAATGTGCATGAGTGTGTGTTTACAGCAATATGGGTGGTTCATCTTTTCTCAGCTTATACACATTTTGTAAGTTTTCCGTAATGAACAAATATTACTTGTACCATTTAAAAATGGAGATCACTACTCCAGGGGAGAGATGGACTTGAAGAGTGGTCCCTGGACTGGGAGCCTGTACGTGTGGGGCCTCAGGCTGTCTTGGTCACTGTTGTGTCCACAGCACTGCCTGGTGCAGACTTGGACACACAGTAGGGCTCATGGAGGCCTTGCTGACGGACTGACTGACTGACTGACTGACTGATCTAGCATAACTTCAGACAATCTCACAGGCTGTTTACTCTGTATGTTACTCCATTTTCATACTCCATCCTCTTGGCTAAGATGAATTTGTGTATAGAAAGAATAAAAAAGAGATGCTCAGGAAGAGGAAATGGGTCCAGGGAACAGAGACATACTCTTTATCTTCTGGCTGGACCCTCTCTCTACTGGGACATTTGTAAAAAAAACACCCTTCCCTGTCCCTATTTTCATGATTCTTCCTTACTGATCTTTTACAGCTCAGCTCAGTTGCCACTTCCTCCAGGAAGCCTCCCCTCACCGGCAAGTTTGGGTCTGGCCCCTTTTTAGGCTCCCACAGCCTCCTGTGCTTCCACTACCCCAGCCTTGTCCATTCTGATGTGTCACTGTCTAGTGACAGGTCTGTCTCTATTATTGGACTGGGAGACCCGTGAGAGCAGGGTCAGTGTTGTCTTAATCAGCCCAGATCTCCGTGACCTCCCGGGAGAGTGAGTGCCCAGGGAGTGTTTATTTGACACAACAGTGCCTTCGTTCGCTCACTGAGCACTTGCTGTTGCATGAGGCACCATCTGAGGCACTGTTCCAGGCATGAGGGATGAAGCAGCCAGCAAAGCAGGTGAAGATCCCTGTTTTCTTGGAGCTGACAGTCTGTGGAGTTAGACAGACGGTACATGTAAATGATATTTTAGAAAGTTAGAAGCTATGGGAACAAAACAGAACAGAAAAGGGGAGTGAGAAGTAGGAGTGAGACGCCATATAAAATAGGGTGGTCAGGGATGGCTTCCCTGAGATGGTGACCTTTGAGCAAAGCTTTTGTAAGAGGTGAGGAAGTGAACAAGCCATGTGTGTGCCTGTGAGAAGAACAATTCAGGCCACGGGGATAGCAACAGCAAAGATCTTGAGGCTTGGCTGGTGGCAATAACAGGAGGGAGGAACCCTCCTGCAGCTGGAGCAGGGAAGTGAGTGGGAGGAGATGAGTGGCTGAAGGCCAGAGCACATAGGATCTGACCACCCCTTCCCTCCTTACCCCTCTGCAGATTGACAACCAGCGCTCGCGGCTGCCTGCCTCATTGGCCAACGGTCGCCTGAGTGTGTACCAGAGTGGGATGCGGGCCGTTGTGGAGCTGGACTTCGGGCTGGTGGTCACCTACGACTGGGATTGCCAGCTGGCACTGACCCTGCCCGCCCGCTTCCAAGACCAGGTGTACGGACTGTGTGGCAACTATAATGGCAACCCCACTGACGACTTCCTCACACCTGATGGGGAGCAGGCTCCTAACGTTGAGGAGTTTGCCACTAGCTGGAAGCTGGATGATGGAGACTACCTGTGTGAGGATGGCTGCCAGAGCAACTGTCCCTCCTGCACCCCAGGGCAGGCCCAGCACTATAAGGGTGACCGTCTCTGCGGCATGCTGGCCAAGCCCAATGGTCCTTTTGCCGCCTGCCATGATGCTCTAGACCCCCAGCCCTTCCTGGAGAATTGTGTGTACGACTTGTGTGTGGCCAACGGAGACCGGTCCAGCCTGTGCCGTGGCCTCAGCGCCTATGCCCAGGCCTGTCTGGAGCTCGGCATCTCTATTGAGGACTGGAGGTCACCATCCAACTGCCGTGAGTGATGCCCTAGTCAGAGCTGGGAGCACATGGTGGGAGGCAGGGGACCCCTTCCATCTGCTCAACATCTGAGCCCTTACTGTGGTACAGCCTGGAGCTGGATCATGTCAGGGACAGGGAGATGGCCAAGATGGCCAGGCTGTGCTCTCAGTGAGCCCAAGGTTGAGGCAGACATATCATCTGACAGTGACAGGCTGGAGGGGTCACAGCTGGGCTGGGGGAGGCACAAGCAGAGTGGTCAGGGCCAGGATGGGAGAAGTCAAAGAAGCCTGTGGGTCACTAAAGAAGCTTCCAGACTCAGCCTTGGGGATTAAGAACGAATTATTAGAGAAAGGGATGCCCAATCTGCAATTCTTAGAAGGACTAGGAACTAGGCAGGAAAAAGGAAGCAGGAAATGAGTTCCAGGCTGGAAGAAGGATATGTGCTAAGTTTGGGCTGAGCGGTCCTCTTCAGAGTCCCGCAGCAGCCATGTGCACATTTCTTCATTTACAGCCCTTCCACGACTCCCCGACATCCTCTGGGTAAAGTCCAAGCTCCCCAGGCAGGTGTCCATTCCCTTAATCCTTCTTTCACTCATTTATTCATTCACGCAACAGGCATGTCCTGAGCCCTTAGCTGGTTCCATCCCCATGCTGGTGATGGACACCCACCTGTCCCTGCCCTTGTGAGGCTCCCAGAAAAATGTTCAGGAGGCAGAAAGGCTAGAAAAGGCAGAGGAGAGGCTTCCAGGCCCAGGCCCAGGCCCCGGCCCCGGCCCAAGGCTTGAGACACACTCTGGAGGGAGAGTACATCTGAGGGAGACACTGAGCCATTTGAGGTTTGTCTTGGTCACTGCTGTGTCCTTACTACCCAGTTCTTACCCCTTTCACCAGAGTTCCTAGTGCCTGGTACAAAAGGAGAAACCAGCCAGTTCACCTATCCACTGGTCCAGGCCCTGTCCTTGGTGCTGAGGACTGAGCACAGACCTGGTCCCCACTCTCACAGAACTTATAAACTATTAGGAAGACAGACAGTAAGCAGTAAACCATGGAGTATCTTCAGAGAGAAAAAAATAAAGTTCATTTAATAAGAGCAATGGGGTGCTCATGGAGAAGGTGCTCAGGGAACACCATTTTGAGGAGGCATTGGGGCAGAGACTGGGGATAAGGCAACACAGTCAGCGAATAATAATAAAGGTGCTTAGTTGGTGTCTCTACATGGATGAACTCATTTACTCCTCACAGCAGCCCTGTGAGGTCAGTACTATTATTATGCCACTTTACTGACAGGGAAACTGAGGCACAAGGTGGTTGGAACTGTTTGCTCATGACCATACAGCTAAGAAGCGAGAGCCAGCATTTGAACCCATGCCTTCTGGGTTTCTGTAGCCTTCTCTCAAACAGAAGCTGCACTGCCTTTCCAGGAAAGGTCAACACAGGCAGAGGGGACAGTCAGAGCCAAGGCGCTGAGCTGGGAGTGTGGCCACCGCACCGGCCAGGAGGCCACTGTGGCTGCCGCAGAGTGAGTCAGAGAGAGAATGAGAGGAGGACAGAGAGGTCATGAGGGCGGGTGGTGTGGGGCCTCATGGGCCAGCGGGAGGGCTTTGGCTTTTACTCTGAGCAGGAGGGAACCACAAAGGGGCTCTGAGCAGGAGAGGGATGTCATCTCATTCAGGTGTTCACAGGGCCCCTCTGGCTGTGTGTGAGGACCCTACAGTAGGTAGGGGTAGGATGGGAGACCAGAGGAGAGCAGGCAGGAGGCTGCTGGGATGGATAGGACCAGGGTGGGGATGGTGGTGAGAGAAGAGGGCAGATTCTGGGTAAACTTTGAATATGGGGCCCGCAGGATTTGTTGACAGATTGATTGTCCAGGGAATAAAGCCGAGAGGGGTCAGCTATGTCTCAGAGGTTGGGGGCCTGATCTCCTGAAAAAGGGAAGTACCTTGAACTAAAAGGGGGTCTCTGGAGGAGGAACAGGGTTCAGGGCGGAAAGTCCTGGCACGTTCCGACCGAGGCTGCCTCGAGGGCCCCAGTGTGCTGGCCTGACCTGGTCCCTGTCTCCCCGCAGCCATGTCCTGCCCCGCCAACAGCCGCTACGAGCCCTGCAGCCCCGCCTGCCCGGCCTCCTGCAATCCCACGGCTGCGCCGGCCAACTGCTCCGAGCTCCCCTGCGTGGAAGGCTGCACTTGCCTCCCGGGCTTCGTGGCCAGCGGCGGCGCCTGTGTGGCGGCCTCGTCCTGCGGCTGCACCTACGAAGGCCGCCCCCTGGCGCCCGGTGAGCAGGTGTGGGCGGACGAGCAGTGCCGGCGTCGCTGCACCTGCGATGGCGCGACCCACAAGGTGAGCTGCAGCGACACGCAGGGCTGTCCCGCCGGCGAGCGCTGCCGCGTACAGAACGACCTCCTGGGTTGCTACCCGGACCGCTTCGGGAGCTGCCAGGCATCTGGGGACCCGCACTACGTGACCTTCGATGGCCGGCGCTTCGACTTCATGGGCACCTGCACCTACCTGCTGTCTGGCTCTTGCGGCCAGAACGCGGCTCTGCCCTCCTTCCGGGTACTGGTGGAAAATGAGCATCGGGGCAGCCCGACTGTGAGCTACACGCGCGCCGTGCGCGTGGAGGCCCTTGGCGTGACGGTGGCGGTGCGCAGAGAGCATCCTGGTCAAGTGCTGGTGAGAAGGAGCACCCAGGGTCGGATGGAGCGGCGGGCGGAGGGGGGAGGGGCGGTGCAGAGAATATCCCTCCAAAGAGTGGGTGGAGCTGCTGGAAGACCCGTGGCCAGGGATTGAAGCCAGGGTCCCCAAGCAGGGCCGTGCTGCCTTTCCCTGGCTGTGTGACTGGCTCTCAGGGGTCCTCAGTTTTCTCCTCTGTCAAATGTGGTAACAAGAGGCCGCCTAAAGTAGAAGCCACTTCACAGGGTGGTTATGGGGATTTGACCAGTTAATGTTAGTAGGGTGTTTAAAAATAAAACACAAACCTTGATGCCCAGTAAATGTTGACTTAATATTGTATTGATATGAACCCTGTAAAGTTATAGATTTGTGCATTTTCTGAAAGATGATTGATTTTCAGATAGTAAGGTGACCTGTAAAAGGTCAGAAATTAGAGGTGTGTGCTTTGGGGGCAGTGGGTGGGGTAGAGAGCCCAAACAATGGCAGGTTCTGGGAAGAGGGCTCTCGGATGGCCCACCACCCAGCAGAAGTCAAGAACCACTGATTGACTCTTTTTAGAAATAAAAATAAAAGTCGTGGGGTTGTTGTAAGATTTACAACATTAGTTAACAAGTATTACTGAGCACTTTGGGACAGTGGCCCATGCTTTCAGGAGGAAGATCAATTGGAAATGGAAAAGAGAGAGAGCTTTCCATATGCCTGGCACTGTGCTAAACCCTTTGCAGTCCTTAACTCTTCATCCTCAGAACGACCTTGGAGCAAAGGAAATTCTGCCCCCTAAAGCCTCGTGTTTGACATAGAGAAGCTCCTCAATAGACAGAGGACAAAATCGTTAATATTGATGTCCTCACCTCTCTGGGATGACATCTAAGCTGAGGTTTGAATAATAATAGCCAACATATATTAAGTTATTTCTATGTATTGAATGCTTGACATGTAGTAACTCATTTGATTTCTACAACAACTTTGTGAAATAGCCAGTCTTGTTAGAAGAGGACACTGAGGCACAGAAAGGTTGTCACTTATTCCAGGTCACACAGCCAATGAGTGGCAGATACGGGATTCGAAGCCAGGCAGTCTGTCTCCAGAGCCCATACTCTCAATCACTATCTTCTACTGACTCTCCTGAAAACAGAGATGGAACAGGCAGGGAAATAAGTGGATGGAAGGGTGTTCTTGCTGGAAGGAACAGCAAGTGCAAAGGCTCTAAGGCAGGAACAAACATGAAGGGCAGAGGAACAGCAGGGAGACCCGTGGGGCTGCAGTGGAGGGAGAGAGGAACGAGCGAGGCAGGGATGATGCAGAGGATGCTGTAGTAGAAGCTTTTGACTTAAGCTGAAATTTAAAGGATGAGGAACAGACCACAAGGTGAAGAGTGGTTATTCTTAGGCAGAGGGAACAACAAGTGCAAAGCCTGAGGGTGGGCTGAGCTTGAAGAGTACAGGACAGCATGCAGCTCACGAGGCTGCCCCTGAGAGACTGAGATTGGGAAGATGGAATGGAAGGTTGGTAGGAGATGAGATCAGGAAGTAGGGACAAGCAGGGCCTGGTGGGTAGAGGGGTTTGAATTTAAGCTAAGAGGTGAAGGATGACAGGGAGGAAGCCAGGCAAAGAATAGGGATGCAGAAGAGGGTAGAAAGGTCACAAGCAGAGGGCGCAGCAAGTGCAAAGGCCCCAACGCTGGGCTGAGCTGGGAGAGTTCGGGGGAGTATCAGAGGACCCGTGTGGCTGGGTTTCAGGGGTGGGGAATGGGACAGTACTGGAGAGCTGGATTGGAGGGTAGTGAGGCTCACATCATTTAAGGCCTTTTAGGCCATTGTGAGGGGTTTGTATCAAAGCTGACACCTGAAAGGTAAAAGAGAGGTAGCCAAGGGAAGAGTGCAAAGCAAGTGTGAAGCAAGTGCAAAGGCCCTGAGGTGGGAGTGCACTTGAGATGTTCTTAGTAAGGAGGCTAAGAGAGTGACGTGCTGGGTGATGCAGGCACAAAGGTGAAGAGAGCCAAGGTTAAGCAGGACCCTTCTATAGTAGGGACTTGCATGTAAGCCAAGTGAAGGGAAACAGCCAGGAGAAAAGTGCTAGATGCTATTCTTGGCAAAGGCAAAAGGCCCCAAGAGTTGGACTGAACTGGGAGAGTTACAGGAATATCAAGAAAGCCAACTTGGCCAGAAGAAAATGAGTCTGGCGCGGGGGGGGTGAAGAGGTGAGGTCAGGGAGGTAATGGGGAGGCAGGGGCTGTAGGCTCTGAAGGCTGTGAGTTAGGGATTTGGATTTAAGTTGATACGTGAAGTATGGAGAGATGTGGAAGGCATGCCAGGCAGGGGGATCTGCAAGTGCAAGGTCTCAGGTGGGACCAAGAATAACGTGCTCAAGAGAATAGCAAGGAGCTGAGTGAATGAGGGGTGGGCCACAGAGCCACGAACACACCCTGACCACTGGCCCTCCTGCATCTCTGCCCAGGTCGATGGCATCCTTCAGTACTTGCCTTTCCAGGCGGCAGATGGGCGGGTGCAGGTGTTCCGCCAGGGCCAAAATGCTGTGGTGCGCACGGACTTTGGCCTGACCGTCACCTATGACTGGGATGCCCGTGTGACTGCCAAGGTGCCTGGAAGCTATGCTGGGGCCCTGTGTGGGCTCTGTGGGAACTTCAACGACAGCCCAGATGATGACCTGGCCCTGCGGGGCGGGGGCCAAGCTGCTGATGCCCTGGCCTTCGGGAAGAGCTGGCAGGAGGAGACAAGGCCAGGCTGTGGAGCAGCCGAGCCAGGTGACTGTCCCAAGCTGGACTCCCTGGTAGCCCAGCAGCTTCAGAGTAAGAAGGAGTGCGGGATCCTTGCTGACCCTGAGGGGCCCTTCCGGGAGTGCCACCACAAGCTGGACCCGCAGGGTGCCATGCGAGACTGTGTCTACGACCGCTGCCTGCTGCCAGGCCAGTCTGGGCCTCTGTGTGATGCACTGGCCGCCTATGCGGACGCTTGCCAGGCCACTGGGGCCACTGTGCACCCTTGGAGGAGCGAGGAACTTTGCCGTGAGTATCAGTAGTGAACACTGGGGTCTCAGCCTTATGTATATTCATTAACATATAAATATCACTAATTCATTTAATTCTTTTAACAGCCTTATGAGGTAGGGACTGTGGCTTTGCCCATTTAACAGATGAGGAGCCTGAGGCTCAGAAAGGATCAGTTGCATGTCCGGGATCCTTACAGCCAGAAAATGATAGATGCAGTAATACATCAGATGGCCCTGGGTCTGATTTCCCTATGGTAGTTGTCATTCAGAGATGAGCAGTGGTATCGCTGTTAGAGGGGGCCCAGCCCCCTCTCCAGTGCTGCTTGGTCCCCTCCTGGTCTGCTGCACTGATGTATAACACCTGCTGAGCCCCCTGGGCAGTCACTCTGAGACCCTTGCATCAGATGCAGATGCAGGAATGGTCTTCAAACGTTTTTGCTTTCCTATAAAAGGAGTTTAGAAAGCCATGCATCCTTTCACCTGATTTTTACATTTTAAAATTTATTGTTAAAATATAATACATATATTAAAAATATGCACATATAATAAGTAGAAGCTTGTTTAATTTTCCACAAGAGAAAGACAGGTTTGCATAAGCTGTCCTAAGAATCATGAAAAAGTACATACTGGGCCCCCCGTCACTTTGGAAGGGATGCCCTTCATGCCCTTTTCCCAGCATTATACCCCAAGTGGTAACCACTATTCTGAGTTCTAAAGTTCCTCTTTTAAAAAAGATTTTATTTATTTATTTTTAGAGAGGGGAAGGGGAGGAGAAACAGAGAAAGAGAAACATCAATGTGTGGTTGCCTCTCACATGCCCCCTACTAGGGATCTGACCTGCAACCAGGCATGTTCCCTGACTGGGAATCGAACCAGCAACCCTTTGGTTCTCAGGCTGGTGCTCAGTCTGCTGAGCTACACCCGCCAGGGCTAATTGCTTCTTTATAACATTACTTAACTTGTTCATCTGTCCAGCCAGATTCTCTTTTAAACTGGATCAGTAGTGCTGTTCAATAGAACTTTAGTGATAATAGAAATGTTCATATTTGAGCTGTATCATATCATATGGTTGCCACTAATAAAATGTAGCTGTTGAACATTTGAAATGGGGCTGTTGTGACCAAAACACTAAGTCTTCAGTTTTATTTCATTTTAATTAAATTTACATTTAAATGGCCACAAGTGACTGTCATATTGGACCACACAGATAGAAGATTGATTTGGTTCAGTTTTGTTTTTTTGTTTTGTTTCACTTTTGAGGAAACTATTTGTCTTTTTTTAATGAATCCTCACCCAAAGATATGTTTATCAATTTTTAGAGAGAGAGGAAGGGGGGAGAGAGAGAGAGAGAAAGTGAGAGAGAGACGTCAATGTGAGAAAGAAACATCAGTGGGTTGCCTTTTGTATGTGCCCTGACCAGGGATCAAACCCACAGCTTAGGTATACATCCTGACTGGGAATCGAACCCTCAAACTTTTGGTGTATGGGACAATGGTCCAACCAACTGAGCCACCCAGCCAGGGCAAAACTGCCTGTCTTCTAATCTGGAGTGAGTGGGGTTTGGAAAGCGGAACAGGGATTCTTTACTTTTTTCTTTACAACATGGACAAATATTTTAATCTATAGAATCATTACTCCTGCTGCAGAATGAAGAAGCTAAGAGTACTGCACTCACAAACACACCACAGAGATCACACACACTCACCACACATACGTATGTTTAAAGTACGTATGGCATAGTCATGCCTTCAACACGCTCGCTGAAGACAGTCCAGATAACCCAGAGCAGGGCTGACCACGATCAGGACCAGCTTAGCTGTGACGTAACCTGTTCCCCAGGCCCCACTCAGCAGAGGAGCTCCTTGCAGCTGGATCACTTCTGTGTGGCCGTGTGTGAGCATGCGTGAGCATGTGTGTGCATGTGTGTGTGCACATGCATGTGTGTCAGGGGGTCAACTGTTTCCCCAGCGTCAGGGTCTCCCAACCCTGACGGCCACTCTCCCCACAGCGCTGACCTGCCCGCCCCACAGTCACTACGAGGCCTGCTCCTATGGCTGCCCGCTGTCCTGCGGGGACCTCCCGGTGCCCGGCGGCTGTGGCTCTGACTGCCGCGAGGGCTGTGTGTGCGACGAGGGCTTTGCGCTCAGTGGTGAGTCCTGCGTGCCCCTGCCCTCCTGTGGCTGCTTGTACCAGGGCACCTACCACCCGCCGGGCCAGACCTTCTATCCTGGACCGGGATGCGAGTCCCTTTGTCACTGCCAGGAGGGTGGCCTGGTGTCCTGTGAGCCCTCCACCTGCGGCCCGCATGAGGCCTGCCAGCCGTCCGGTGGCGTGCTGGGCTGCGTGGCTGTGGGCTCTGTCACCTGCCAAGCATCAGGAGATCCTCATTACACCACCTTCGACGGCCGCCGCTTTGACTTTATGGGCACCTGTGTGTATGTGCTGGCTCGGACCTGTGGGACCCGGCCCGGCCTGGAACAGTTCACCGTCCTGCAGGAGAATGAGGAATGGAACAATAAGAAAGTCAGTGTGACCAAGGTGATCACTGTCCAGGTGGCTAACTTCACCCTGCGGCTGGAACAGAATAAGTGGAAGGTCACGGTGAGAGCAGGGGCTGACCCTGGGGGGCGGGGGGGGGGGCTGGGATAGAGGGCCATCTGTGGGTGGGACCCGGGCAGTGCTCAGCCCAGGGGCAGGAGACACAGGGTTCAGAGTGGATGTGAGAGGCATGGGGTCCCAAAGGAGAGGAGCTGCTGATCAGAACCCAGAGTGGGGAGCCAAGGAGACCCTGGGAGCTGAGATCTGTTCCCCCATGGCCTCAGTATCCCCTCTCCCTGGACTACCCCCTCTGAAGGCCTCTCCCACAGCCCACTCCCTTTCCCTCCATCCCCCCTCCATCCCAGTCCCTGCCCCAGCCACCTCCCTGGTCTCCCAGCCTGTGGCAGCATGTGATGCCACCAGAGGTTGGTGAAGTTCCGGAATGGGAAAGGCTCAAGGACAGAGGACAATCCGAGGGTAGCTCCGCCATTCCTGAACAGCCACAACCACAACAACAGCAGCTGCGGCTTCTGCACAGCTGACCCCAGACCTGGGCTGCTAAGCACTTCAAACCCAAGTGTCATTTTATCCTCATAGTAGTAGCTGGAATGCCTTGATTTGCTTTGGTTTTTAAAGGGGGATGTCCCATCACTGGCCAAAGTCCCCCAGCAAAGGCGGGACTTGAACCCAAGATGGCGTACCAGGAGACAGCAGGCTGGACCCTGGGGCTTCAGGTGCTTTCAGACCGAGACGAGTTCACTCTCACAGGGGAATGGGCATTTCACTTACCCTGGAGGGTTTTCTGCAGAGATCCCACTAAAATTCAGGCACCTGACTGTTGTACTAGTAGCGATATTGATGAGAATGCTGTTGAATAGCTGACTTTTTCAAGTGCTCATGCATTTGATGTTTAAATACACTCCCTGATGCACAGCCATGCTCCTGAAATAGCACCTGGCATACAATTGGCTATCAATACATAAGAGTTGTTGGGTTTTTTTGTTGTGAGGTAGAAACTAGCAATGTCCCCACTTTACAGATGAGGAAACTGAGGCACAGGGGCTAAGTCACTTAGCCTTACCCGCTATCCATCCCTGCTCGGGAAGGACGGTGGAAGACTGTTTTTAGGAGACTCATCCAGGACCACATCCTTCTCCTGCCTTCTTCTCTGATTCCTCACGCTTCCAAAACGATTGAACGCTCATTGTGTCTGTATTAAGGGAGACCTAGCAAGCGTGTTAACCAGGGGGTGGATTTACGAGGCTTTATTAGTGCCTTAAACTGAAACCATGGGTTCTTGGCTCATGGACTTGAAGTTCATTTCTCCAGAAATTTAGCCTGACTTTCCACCCACTGATGGATGCTTAAGGCAAAAACCCTTCACACCCATTTACTCTTCAAAATAAAAACACCCAGTCATAGCTAATAATAATAATAAGCTCTCCCAGAATACCCATTCTATGCTAGATACATGGGCCAGCACTTTGCAAATACTAATTTATTGAGTCCTTATGACAACACTGTGGGGTAGGCACCGTGTTCCCACTCGGTAGATGAGGAAACATGAAAAGGGAGGTGCCTCGCCTGCCCTACTCTTCACAGGAAGAGTAGGGGCGGTGCCGTGTTTGAGCCCAGGCAGGTGTAAAGTCAGTTACTGCATGACTGGCCATTGCAGTTAAGTGGCGATTAAACGGCCCCTGGTAAGGCTGTTATTCCACTGAGACCCGGATCAGTTTCCTGTGGCTGCTGTATAAGTTGCCACCATGTGGTGACTTAAAACAACAGGAATTTAGTTCCTCAGAGTTGTGAATGCCGGAAGTCCCCCGCCCCTTCCAGCTTCGGGGGGTCCCAGTAGCTCCCGGCCGAGGCTGCCGTGCTCCATCTTTGTCTCCATCTCCACGCGGCCTTCCCTGGTCTCTCTTTGTCTCCTCTGCTCCTGGCTCTCACATGGACATGTGACACAGGACAGAGGGCTCACCCTAATCCAGGATGATCGCGTCCCCGGTCATTATCCTCTTACATTTGCAAAGACCCTTATTCTGAATAAGGCCATAGTCTGAGGTCCTGAGTGGACATAGCTTTGGGGGGCCACCATCCAACCCACTAGAAGGCCCTATTATTATACCCATTTTACAAATATAGAAACTAAGGTCCTGCAGATCTTCAGTGTTGGGGGGGCCTTGACTGGGGCCTGCCCTCCCAAAGCGTACCCTCTGAAGCATGGCATCTCCTGCCTCCCAGGTAAACGGCGTGGACATGAAGCCCCCTGTGGTGCTGGCCGAGGGCCGGGTCCGCGCCTTCCAGGAAGGCTCAGATATGGTGATCAAGACTGACTTTGGACTGCGTGTGGTCTACGACCTCGTGTATAATGTGCGGGTCACAGTCCCGGGCAACTACTACAAGCAGTTGTGTGGCCTGTGCGGGGACTACAATGGCGACCCCAAGGACGACTTCCAGAAGCCCGACGGTTCGCAGGCCGCCAACCCCAATGAGTTTGGCAACTCCTGGGAGGAGAAGGTGCCCGGCTCTCCCTGCCTGCCGCCTCCCACCTGCAAGCCTGGCGAAGACTGCCACCCTCAGGAGTGCGGGCCTGAGCTGCAGGAGAAGTACCAGCAGGAGCAGTTCTGTGGGCTCCTCGCCAGCCCCACTGGGCCACTGGCCGCCTGCCACAAGCTGCTGGATCCCCAGGGTCCCTTGCAAAACTGTGTCTTTGATCTCTGTGTCGGTGGTGGAAACCAGAGCATTCTCTGCAGCAACATTCATGCCTATGTGAGTGCTTGCCAGGCAGCTGGAGGCCATGTGGAACCCTGGAGGACCGAATCTTTCTGTCGTGAGTAAGGGGCAGAGACAGGGGACACCAAGAAGCAGAGCGGGGGAGGTTGAGATGCAGAAGGGGCAGACCCTGGACCCCGCAGCCCCTCCTTCCAAGAGGCTCTGACCCGCACCCCTCTTTGCAGCAATGACGTGCGCCCCCAACAGTCACTATGAGCTCTGTGCAGACACCTGCTCCCTGACCTGCTCCGCACTCAGCACGGCCCCTCAGTGCCCAGATGCCTGTGCCGAGGGCTGCCAGTGTGACCCTGGCTTCCTCAGTGACGGCCAAGCCTGCGTGCCCATCCAGAAGTGCGGCTGCTACCACAATGGTATCTACTATGAGGTAGGAACCTGGTCATCCCCAACAGATCTGCGGCCTCATCCTGGACCCCTTCCCACTGCCCATCAGCCCCACAGCCTGTGCACTGGGCCTCCTGGACGTCCCTCCCACCCACTTCTCCTGCACAACCCATGGCCCCACTGTGATCCAGCTTGTCCCCTCCTACCTGGCTCCCTCCCAGCACTCTCTTTTGCTCCCTTCGATCACTGTCCCCATGGCAGTGGGAAAGACCTTTGTAAATATAACTGTAGCTCCTGCAACTTTAAACCCTCCCCTGACTCCTCAGGTCAAGTTTTGGCTCTGTACCTGGGTCCAATTTTTGTCTCTGTTATACCAGCGGCTAACGCCCCCTGCTTCCCTCTCCCTCGCTCACAGTTACTCCTTTCCCTTTGATCTGAGTGTGTTTGTCTGAGGTCTGTTTTTCTCAAAGCACTCCAAGTGCTGTGGCTGGTGGGGCCAAGGGAGGGGGGCTCTCCATTGATCTCATATGAATAATAATAGCAATAATAACAAATAGGCAGCTAGTGCTTACTATGTAGAGGTTTCTGCTTTAAGTGCTATACTATGCTATGATATATAAGCTTTTTATTATGAAAAATTTCAAATATGCAAAAGAGAGCAATGTAATAAATATTCATGTACCCATCACTCAGCTTCAAAAAGAAATCAGCATTTTCCCAATCTTGTTTCATCTCCACTCCTGCATTTTCTCTTCAATCTGGTTGATCTACAGAAAATCCCTTTTCATTTCATCCGTATTTCATAGGTATTACTAACTCGGTTACATTTTCATAGGTAGGTGCTATTATTATCTGCAATTTATGTGGAAACTAAGGCATAAAGAGATTAAATAATTTGCACAGAATGATGTGATCAGCAAATAGCAGGAAAAGGCGTCAGACTCAGGCAATCTGCTCCAGAGCCTTTGCTCTTGATCACTGTTATACCGTTTATCCTACACAGCAGATATTTAGTGGATAGTTTGGAATAAACAAATGAGTAAGTGAATGCAAGTGAGTGAGTGAATGAATGGAACCCCAAGGCCATGCTGTGCTTTAGTTTCACAGACAAGGGGCCACCCTGATGAAACATGTCCCCTTCCTGTCCTCCAGACCGCAGAGGTCTGGGGTGAACGCCCACCCTGATGACTGTGCCCTCTGTCCCCACAGCCGGAGCAGACAGTACTCATCAACAACTGCCAGCAGCAGTGCGTGTGCCACGCCGGGAAAGGCCTGGTGTGCCAGAGCCACTCCTGTAAACCGGGGCACGCGTGCCACTCCACGGCAGGCATCCTGAGCTGCGTCAAAGGTGCTGGGCTAGGTTGGGGCCGGTGTGGCTGGGGACGGAGGACAGTGACTTCGGAGCTGAAGGTGGTGTGACCTGGATCTTTACGGTGGGAGGCGCTGAGGACTGAGGTCTCTGACCTGGGGACCTCTGGGCTGGGATCCCCAGGGCCCTCCAGGCAGGGAGGCAGTGGCCCTCAGGGTGGAGCCCAGGCTGTGGGGGGCCTCAGGCCTGGGTTTCCTGGGCAGATGTCAGAGACCCTCAGCATAAGAGAGGGTCAGGCAAACATTTTCTCTAAAGGTCTTGCTGGTAAATATCTAGACTTGCAGGCCTCACGGCTTTGGTCCCAACCATTCAACTCTGCCATCATGGCACAAAGTCAGCCATAGGGTAGATAAGTAGGGGACACAGTGCCATCAAAAGATTATTTACAAAGACAGGCAGCTGGTGGTGCCATAGTTTTCTGACCATTGGTATGTGGGATTAGTCCTGGGGCTTCAGGCACCATCCCCAAGGGGTTCGAGAGACTGGGGCCCATGGGGGCAGGGGCAGAGTCCTGAGGTCTCAAGCATATACCCCACGAAGTCTCGGGTCTTGGATATAGGGCGCCCCTCGAGTGAAAGACCAAGATTTATATGGATACACTCTCAGACATGGGGACCCCCAGATTAAGCCTAAGACACAGAGCCACCCCAAGACTGGTTTCTTAGGGTGAAGGACAGAAAATGATTTCCTTGTTTCTGAGGATAAGGAAATGGAACCTCCAGAACTAACTGAGACCCCCCAGGGCTAACGGACAGGATAACAGGGACTCCCGGGATGGTGGTATATCAGTCAGGGACCAATCAGGAGACACAAACACAGCAGCACAGCAGCACGAGCAGGGCAAGTTGGACAGAAAGAATCCTTTACCTAAATAGGGGATGGACACTGAGGGACACAGGGAATGGTAAGGAGCACAAAGCAGATACGTGGAGCAGTGCCTGCCCCTCAAGCGAAAGCACAGCAGCACCCAAGCAAAGAAAGGAGGAATTGGGGAGAGGGCCCCTACCCCAAGGCTGAGAGGCAGATCTCATTGGAAAATTCGACTGCGGCTCACTGGATGGCAGAGAGGTCATGCAGGCTGGAGCCGGCAAGCAGGAAAACCCCCACTGCTGAGTGGGTGTCCCACATGCCGCTGGCCCCCCATGCCCACAGGAGACAAGGAGAGCAGAGCCGTTGGAAGCAAGAGGGGTCCCTTTCCTCTTGCTGGGACCCTCCAGTGCCCCCTACGGACAAAGTCTAGCTCTACCAGTGGGTTTGGAGCTAAAAGTCTATAAACTGAAAATTGGCACGGGGGAGAGAGGAGGAGGTTTCAAGGCTGGGGTCTTGGGCATAGGAGTTCCAAAAACTGGGGTCACAGATATAATGGCCCCAGGGACAGAGTCTTGGACAAAGAGACCCTCATAGGTAGGGCCTCAGAAATGAGATCCCCATGGCTAGGGTCTCAGACACAGCAACCCCAGGGAGACGTAGTCTTGTACAAAAGGATCCCCAGGCCATGAGACTTAGATATGGGGACCAGGGTCTCAAATGTTGGGACCTCTGGGGTTAGATTATCACCAGAAAGGTCCTTCATTGCCTTGGTCTTGGGCACAGAGACCTCCAGGACTGGGGTCTCAGATGTGGCTGCCCAGGTAGCTGGGTCGGGAGGACCTGGGCCCAGGTCTTGAACACAGAGAACCGTGGGGCTGTGGATGCCCTCGTGGACACCCTCAGGGCTGGCCACATAGACAGGGGGCCCTTGGGGTTCTGGTCTCAAACCCGAGTCCCCCGGGGCTGCGATCTCAAGCAAGGGGACCCCAGTGCCTGGGGGCAGGTGCTGGGATGCAGCCAGCCTCATGCCAGGCATCCCCTCGAGGTCCTCTCTCCTCTGCCCCCAGACCCGTGCTTTGGTGTGACGTGCCGGCCACAGGAGACATGCCAGGAGAAGAATGGCCAGGGTGTGTGTGTGCCCAACTACGAGGCCACGTGCTGGCTGTGGGGCGACCCCCACTACCACTCCTTCGATGGCTGGAACTTTGACTTCCAGGGCACCTGTAACTACGTGCTGGCGACAACCAGCTGCCCAGGGGTCAGCAACACCCAGGGCCTGACACCCTTCACCATCACCACCAAGAATGAGAACCGGGGCAACCCTGCTGTGTCCTACGCGAGGCTTGTCACTGTGACCACCCTCAACACCAACATCTCCATCCACAAAGGCGAGGTCGGCAAAGTCCGGGTAAGTCCCACAGGATGGTCCCCTGAGCTCCTGTTTGGGTGGGAGGGGTCCTGGCAGCCACAGTTAGGAGCTCAATGCTCTCTCTCTCTTCACCCAGACCTTAAACAAAAGGGCAGCAAAGCAACAATAATCACAGCAAAAACCTCTGTCGGGAATTAAATGAGCTCAAAGGGCTTTTTGCAAAGGGCTTTCACCTAGGACTTCAGCATTTTGCCTTTTTAGAGAACTGGGTTCGAATCCAGGTTCTCCACAGCAGCTGTGTGACATTGGGCAAGTGATGACTTGGTGGGCCTCAGTTTCCTCATCTTAGGAACAGGGGCCGTAGCAGGCTCTGCCTTCAGTGAGGCGGTGCAGTCCAGTGTTCGGCTGGGGGACTGACCTCAGGAAGCCACCGTGAACGTCTGTGAGGAAACGAGTGAGAGGCCTTGAGACTGACGTGGAGCAACACTCAGGGAACTAGAGAGAGAGAAGGGCCGCCCTTTCTGCCCAGGGTAATGGAGACGCAGATGAAGGGCAGCCCACAGGGGGAGAGGGAAGCGCGGAACAGGGTGGGCACTCCATAAATGATGGTGCGTGGGAGAGGTGCCCAGACACGCAGAGGTGCTCAGGGAAAGGGGGGGGGGAGCAAGTGGGTGAAAGACCCAGAGAGAGCACACATGCACACCACACACACACACACACACACACACACACAGTGTGGGAGCGGGGGAGAGAGAGACTCAGAGAAAGGGAAATCTGAGAGAGAGATCTGGATGTAGACAGAGGAAGAGGAAGGGAGGGAGATGAGATCAAGAGAGAAACTCAGAGGAAGCAGCAGAGATAGGTTGCATTCCCCTGGCCAGACTGCAGCCGATGTCAGTGTTAGTTAAGTGACTCTACAGCTGTCAGTCATGAGGAAGGCCTTGGCGGGCCAAGTGAGGGAGGCAGAGGCCAGAGCCGAGCCTCCACACCTCGAGTGATCTCTGTTTGCGCCCCCTCCTCACCCCCGATCTCCCCTTCCTCCAGGTGAATGGCGTGCTGACAGCGTTGCCTGTCTCTGTGGCCGGCGGGAGGCTTTCAGTGACCCAGGGCCCATCAAAAGCAATGCTGGCAACCGACTTCGGGCTGCAGGTCAGCTATGACTGGAACTGGCGAGTGGAAGTGACTCTGCCCAGTAGCTACCACGGCGCAGTGTGTGGGCTCTGTGGGAACATGGACCGCAACCCTGGCAACGACCAAGCCTTCCCTAATGGCACCCTGGCTCCCTCTATACCCATCTGGGGTGGCAGCTGGCGAGCCCCAGGCTGGGACCCACTGTGCTGGGACGAATGTCAGGGGTCCTGCCCAACATGTCCTGAGGACCGGCTGGAAGAGTACAAGGGCCCTGGGTTTTGTGGACCCCTGGCTGCCGGTGCAGGAGGCCCCTTTGCTGCCTGCCATGCCCACGTGGCACCTGATAGCTTCTTTAAGGGCTGCGTTCTGGATGTCTGCCTGGGCGGTGGGTCCCACAACATCCTTTGCCAGGCTCTGGCAACCTATGCTGCTGCCTGCCAGGCTGCTGGCATTGTCATCGAGGACTGGAGGGCACAGGCTGGCTGTGGTGAGTGTCAGGGTGAACTGGGCAGGACTTGGGGGTGGGGATCCTGTCTCTGCAGGGCTGGTTTGGTTTCCCAGTTCTTCTGGGCCTTTTTGTTTCTTCCTACGTCTCTTTGTTTTTATCTTGGTGTCTAACTCTGTCTCCCTCTGATTGTTTCTCTGTCTCTCTGTTTCTCATTCACTCACTCCTATCACTGTTTGGGTCTTTGTTCCTCTCTCTTTTTGTCTCTCTGTGTCTTTTGTTCTGTCTCTCTCAGTCTCTCTGTCTGTCCCTCTTTGTCCCTCTCTCTGTCTCTTCCCACTCTGTGCTCAGACCCCACCCTCTGATACCATTGTTTCTCTCTCCCCCTCCCACTCTTTCATCTGCCTGCAGAGATCTCCTGCCCCAACAACAGCCACTACGAGCTCTGTGGCCCACTGTGCCCTGCCAGCTGCCCGTCCCCTGTGCCCCCCACGACCCCAGTCCCCTGCGAGGGCCCCTGCGCCGAGGGCTGCCAGTGTGACCCGGGCTTTGTGTTGAGCGTAGACCGCTGTGTTCCTCTGGATGGCGGCTGTGGCTGCTGGGTCAACAACACCTACCACGAGGCAGGCAGCGAGTTCTGGCCCAGTGCCACCTGCTCCCAGAGGTGCCAGTGTGGACCTGGGGGTGGCTCCCTGGTCTGCAAGCCTGCCAAGTGTGGGCTAGGCGAAGCGTGCGCCCTGCTGCCCTCAGGCCAGTATGGCTGCCAACCTGTCAGTACGGCTGAATGTCAAGCCTGGGGCGACCCCCATTACATCACCCTGGACGGGCACCGATTCGACTTCCAAGGTGCCTGTGAGTACCTGTTGAGTGCACCTTGCAGTGAACCGCCTGCGGGGGTTGAGAACTTCACCGTCACTGTAGCCAATGAGCACCGGGGCAGCCAGGCCGTCAGCTACACCCGCAGCGTCACCCTGCACATCTACAACCACAACTTGACCCTCAGTGCCCGCTGGCCCCGACAGCTGCAGGTGAGGGGTCCGTGGTCAAGGCAGGAGTAGTGCCAGCCCTGAGTTGCCTGGGGATTGGTGGTGTGCCATTCTCCTGATTGCCTTTCACAGGTCAGCCAGAGCGTGATGGAGGGGTTCAGAGTGTAGGTCTTACAGCCAGATGGCTTGGGGCAGTGGCTTCCCCGCCTTTGAGCTTTTGTTTATTCTTCTGTAAAATGGGCCTAAGAAAAGCACCTACTACAGAGGGTAATGTGAAGAGCCAGTGAAATCGAGTCTAAAGATTAGTATTATTGAGAGGAGGGCTCATTAAGTAGCAGAGATGGGATTTGGACCTTTGTCCTGGCCATTCACTACCTCCACCTCTGCCCCACGCCCGCAGGTGGACGGCAAGCTCGTGGCGCTGCCCTTCCAGCTGGACTCGCGCCTGCGCGCCTACCTGAGTGGCCCCGACGTGGTGGTGACAGCGGCCACAGGGCTCTCACTGGCTTTCGACGGGGACAGCAACGTGCGCCTGCGCGTGCCAGCGGCGTATGCAGGCGCCCTTTGTGGCCTGTGTGGGAACTACAACCGGGACCCTGCGGACGACCTGCAGGCAGTGGGCAGGAATCCCGGCCAATGGCAGGTGGGCGGCGACGAGGGCTGTGGAGAGTGCATGCCCGGGCCGTGTCCCCCGCCTTGCACGCCAGAGCAGCAGGAGCCTTTCGGTGGTCCCGATGCCTGCGGCGTGATCTCGGCCCCTGACGGCCCGCTGGCCCCCTGCCACCGCCTCTTGCCGCCCGCGCAGTACTTCCAGGCCTGCTTGCTGGACGCCTGCCAGGCTCAGGGCCATCCCGGAGGCCTCTGCCCTGCTGTGGCCGCCTATGTGGCAGCCTGCCAGGCCGCTGGGGCCCAACTCGGCGAGTGGAGGCGGCCGGATTTCTGTCGTGAGTACTCACCCATGCATGGGCCATATAGTGGGGATCTCCCCATTCTGTCTTTACACAGGACTCTAAGACAGGAGCCTTCTTCAAGGTGTGCCTTAGACACCACCCTGCCTGCCCTGAGCCAGATATCTCCTGTTGGAGAAATACCTTGGCATTCGCCCACTAAATGCACCAGGGCACATACTGCAGTGAGAGAGACTGATACACCCAGGCAGAACCCTGGGTCCGGCAGACTGTCGGGGAGCATGCACTCAGTGTCCTAGCCAGATGAAGTGATTGGCAGACCCTGTCAGAGCTAGACAGTGAGATTCACCTGGTCAAATAGATTCTCTCAGGTACCCCTGGTCAGAGAGACCTGGAAAGTTCCACCTGCTCAGATGCCCCTGGACTGTTGCACACGCTGAAATACACAGGAATTGGCCTGATAACATCAGACAGGGGCTCTGGTTAGAGACACTGGGCAGACACACCCAGACGGAATCATGACCCTGACATAGCCCTATGCAGATACGTACATAGTCACGGGGAGTCACACCCCAGGATACATCTGCCCCATGCCTCAGTCAGATGCACGCCCTGAGTACTGCTGCTGGTTCGGACACACATAGTTTAGTCAGTCACACATGGTCAGGTTGATCAGGTTGACCCACAACCTGGTCAAAGAGCCCTGGTTCCCAGAGCCCTGCACTGAACCCCCCAGTTAGACGCACTGGGTCTCACACCCCTCTCACATCCCTGGACAGATTCGCTCACACATTGTGCTAGGGCAGAGCACACAGATCCACCTGGGCAGGTTCCTCCACTCCGCACCTCCCCCCGCCCAGCTCACTTCCCGCTTGTCCCCACAGCCTTCCAGTGCCCTGCCCACAGCCACTACAAGCTCTGCGGTGACTCCTGCCCTGTGAGCTGCCCCAGCCTCTCGGCGCCCGAGGGCTGCGAGCCAGCCTGCCGTGAAGGCTGTGTCTGCGATGCCGGCTTTGTGCTCAGTGGTGACACCTGCGTGCCTCTGGGCCAGTGTGGCTGCCTCCATGAGGGCCACTACTACCCACTAGGCGAGGCCTTCTACCCAGGCCCCGAGTGCGAGCGGCGCTGTGAATGTGGGCCGGGTGGCCAAGTCACCTGCCAGGAGGGCACAGCCTGCCAGCCCCATGAAGAGTGCCGGCTACAGGATGGCGTCCAGGCCTGTCACCCTAAAGGCTGTGGCCATTGCCTGGCCAGTGGTGGCATCCACTACGTTACCCTGGATGGACGCGTCTATGATATGCATGGCTCCTGCTCCTATATCTTGGCTCAAGTCTGCCACCCACAGCCTGGGGACGAGGACTTTGCCATTGTGCTTGAGAAGAACTCGGCTGGAGATCCCCAGCGCCTGATAGTTACTGTGGCTGGCCAGGTTGTGAGCCTGGCTCAGGGCCCGCGGGTAAGTGGACATGGCCCTGCCCTGGGGACTCTGAGGGGACACAACCCTGCCCTGGGAAGTCTGAAGGGGATATGGCCTCACCCCATAGGGGCTGAAAGAGATGCAGCTCTACCCTGGAAGTCTAAGGGGACTGCCTTACCTGTGGGTCCCTGACCCGCCTGACCCTTCCACACAGGTCACTGTGGACGGCGAGGCTGTGGCCCTGCCCATGGCTGTGGACCACGTGCGGGTGACCGCTGAGGGCCGGAACATGATTCTGCAGACGACCAAGGGGCTGCGGCTTCTCTTCGATGGTGACGCCCACATCCTCATATCCATCCCTGGCTCCTTCCGTGGCCGTCTCTGTGGCCTTTGTGGGAACTTCAATGGCAACTGGAGTGATGACTTTGTCCTGCCCAGTGGCACCGTGGCCCCCAGTGTGGATGCCTTTGGAGCTGCGTGGCGGGTGCCAGGCTCCTCCCAGGGCTGTGGCGAGGGCTTCGGGCCCCAGGGCTGGCCAGTGTGCTCAGCAGAGGAGACAGCACCCTATGAGAGCATCAAGGCCTGCGGGCAACTCCGGGACCCCCAGGGGCCCTTCTCGGCCTGCCATGCGGTGCTGAGCCCCTCTGAGTACTTCCGCCAGTGTGTGTTTGACCTGTGTGCCCACAAGGGCAACAGCACCTTCCTCTGCCGCAGCCTGGCTGCCTATACAGCATCCTGTCAGGCAGCTGGCCAGGCCGTGAAGCCCTGGAGGACAAACAGTTTCTGCCGTGAGTACCCACAGGATTCTCACCAGGCTCGGGCTTGCCTCCTGATCCGCTCCCAGTCCTGTCTGCATCTTAGGGGCAGCCTCTTCCCTGTTAAAGGTCCCCCACCCCAGTTTCTCCCACAGCGCACCCTGCTGGCTTCCCTCTGGCTGGTCTGCTAGCTGACTGACCCTTCTCAGACTCCTTTCAGGGGCCCGCCCACTCTCTGAAACCTCAGACACACTTCTTCCTTAGAGCCCTTCCTGGACTTTTTCTGTGGTGACCTGGGAGGGTAGGTTCTTGGATCTCTAGTTCACACACTAAAGCCTGAGTCCGTGACTAACCCAGACCCCAAAGCATGGGGACATACCCCTCACATCCCCCAAGACAAGGCTGCAGCCCCCAGATCCCCAGAACTCTACCTCTCTGATCCCCCAGCCAGTGGACATCTGTTTCCTGCAAACCCCCAGGGCAGGGCCATGTCTCCTCATTCTCTTCAGGGCAGAGCCTGTTTTCAGGATCATCATCCACCTCCACGGCCGCAGATTTGTCTTCAGTGCTGAGTGTGGGCACTGTCTCTAGACCTGGCCTCTCTCCTGACTGCCAGCCTCAGGGGTCCAGCAGCCTACTGGACACTTCCCCCGGGTGTCCTTAGGGTCCTTCACACCTGCTGTGCTCCCATGGGACATTAGTGTTTCATCCTAAACTCGATCCTCGTATCCCCCATCTCAGCACAGCCGTACCACCCACCAGCTGCTCAGCCGGAGCCCAGCTCCCCACCCTGGATGCCTCCCTTGGGTCGTTAGCTCCCTGTTTTTGCCCCATCCTGGCCCTGACCACTCTGTCTGTGCTCCTCAGTGCAACCCCGATCACACTGGGCTGGCACTATTTACCCCACCGAGAGGAGGTCCCGAGCAGAGCCGGGGGCTGTCTTCACCTCCTGTCGCCAGGGCTGGTGTGCAGGTGTGACCCCACTCTGCCTCCTCTCTCCGCAGCGCTCCAGTGCCCCGCCAACAGCCACTACTCCACCTGCACGCACTCCTGCCAGGGCTCCTGTGCGGCTCTCTCCGGCCTCACCGGCTGCACCTCCCGCTGCTTTGAGGGCTGTGAGTGTGATGACCGCTTCCTGCTCTCCCAGGGCGTCTGCATCCCTGTCAAGGACTGTGGCTGCACCCATGATGGCCGATACTTGCCGGTGAGCGGAACCTGAGGTGGGCAGGTGGAGGGGCTTGAGGGAGACTCAAAGCTTCTGTGCTGACCCCCTTAAGGACAGGGACAGTGGGGCTGCCAGCATCTCTCAGCTGTGTGACTCGGTGCTGGTGACATCGCTGTGTAAGTTCCTTTGGCTGCTGGGACAAATGACCATAAATTTGGTGGCTTGAAACAGGAGAAATGTATCCTCCCACCATTCTAGAAGCCATAAAACAGAAAGCCTATCACTGGGTCAAAATCCAGGTGTCCTCAGGGTGGCACCCTCCAGAGGCTCCAGAAGAGAATCCGTTCCTTGCCACTCTCTGCCCCAGCTTTTGGTGGCTGCAGGCATTCCTCAGTTTATGGCTACACCACTGCAGTTCCTGCTTCTGTCACATTCCCCCTCCTCTTCTGTGTGCAACAGAAAATCTCCCTCTGCCTCCCTCTTAGGATACCTGTGGCTGCATTTAAGGCCCAGACAGATAATCCAGAGTAATCTCTTTATCTCAAGACCTTTAATTTAATCACATCTGCAAATTCCCCATATAAGGTCACATTTACTAGTTCCAGGCATTAGGACTTGATATCTTTGGGAGCTGTTATTCACCTACTACAGTACCTTCCCTAAGCCTCAGTTTTTCATCTGTAAAATGAGATTTACCCTCCTGGCACCACAGGTGTTTGAGGACTAGGGGCAATTACACAGGAAAGGCACCCACAGAGCACCGAGCCTTGTCCTCTGCACTCGGTAAAACTTACGACAGCACGGTGGACAGCACAGCTAACAACAGTTTAATAATGTGTGTTGAAAGTTCTTTCATTTTTGTTATAGTTGATTTATTTTTATTATTCATGTTGTTTGAGCTCTTGCTGTTCCTGGACTGCTCCTGTGCCAGGGGCTGGCCCTGCCCTGGCATGGTCCGGGGACTTTTGCATGTCTGGTGACTTCTAGGCTCTTGACTCGTGCAGGAGAAAATTCAAGAAGCAAGTCCAGGTGGCAGTGACAGGGAGTTCATTAAAGCTTAGGGCAGTGAAGCCAAAGAAGGGCCCTTGGACACAGGATCAGGGGCCAAACCTAGGGTGAGCTGCCACTGCCCACTGCTCCCCTGGTGACAAGTCTCATGGAAACCTGCAGAGCTTGGGATAAGAAGAGCAAAAATATGTACCCAAGGAAGGGGCGTGTACATGTTCAAAGTAAAGCACTAGCTGCCCTTCTCTGTCCTGAGGGGTTTTATCTATTTTCCATGGACGGGAATTTTAGGGGATGTCTCGGGGAGGATCTCAATAGTATTCGCCAGATTCACAGTGTGTCATTCAGTGTGCTCATCTATGGAAATAACACACAATGGGGCCTGCGGTCATTTTCTGGTCAGTTTTACCTCTGCCTTGAGTTAGTCTGGCTCTGATTGGTTTTCATTATCTACCTTCCTGACGAGGGTGATTGAAACCGTCTGTTCTTCGGCATCTTCAGTTAGGGAGTACAGGGTCTTGTGATTTATTAGTTGCTGTCAATTGCCCAGCCATTCTGGCCCTTTGTTCAACGGTGGGTCTCAGTGTCCTCATTCCACTTGCCAGGGAGTTTTCCCAGTTTCTTACTAACCTGCCTCATTACTATGCACCAAGTTTGTTACAGGCATTAATTTGCTTAATAACTGCAACAATCCTGGCAGACAGGTACCATCGTCATTTTCCCCATGTTACAGATAAAGAAATTGAGATAAAGAGATGTCAGCCCAAGGCTACCCATTAACAAGTGGCGATGCTGGGAGGTACCCCCAGCAGCCCGGGCTCACCCTCTGAGCTGCTGGGCATCCTACTTTCTCTGATTAAATAAAAGAAAGGTGGGTTACCACATCCATCCTCATTCATCCCAGTTTTACTAGTGGCAGAAACAGAGGCTAGAGGGTCTGGAAATGCAGGACTTCTGCAGAAGGAGATGCCCAACTTCTTCCTTCAGGCTTCGAACTTGCAAGAACAGAACAAAGAACTCAGCTGCTGACTTTCCGCCGTGTGCACTTCACCACTCATCCTCCTCTCCATGTAAACACATGTGCATACTTTTCTGACCCATTTGAGAGTGTGTTACAGACACAGCGCCCCTTTTCCTGTCAATACTTTAGCGGGAATTTTCTAAGAATAAGGGAATTCATTTGATGTGACCACAGTATAATTCAAACTCAAAGAATTAACGCTGATTCAATACTATTATATAATCTGAAGATTTTGTTCTAATTTTACCAGTTGCCCCTATAATGTCCTCTGTAGCAATCACCCCTCCCAGAGTCAGAGTCCATTTGAGGATCAGACACTTTCTGTTCTCATGAGGTTTGATGAGATCACCAGGTAGTGAATATAGATGGAAAAAGAAGGTTTAAGGGCTGAGCCCTGGTCAAGGAAGCGTTGAGAATTTGGGAGGAACTTGAGAACATGGTGAAGAAAGAGCAACTGGTTAGGTGGGAGGGGTGGGGGAGAAAGCAGGAAAAATGTTCCTGGAATTGGGTTTCCAGGGCCCCTGTGATCTGCGCTGTGGGTGCCAGGACTGGGACATGTCTCCTGCCCACCCGACCTGTGTCCATTAGCTTTTGCTGGGTGACAAACTACCCTAGAGCTTAGTGGCTTAAAACAGCTATTTGTTTAGTTCACAATTCTGCAACCCTGCGATTGGGGTTGGGCTCAGCTGGGTGGCTCTTCTGTCATTCTCTGAGCTCACTCACTCACATATCTCTAGTTCCCCAGTGGGTCAGCTGGGGCTGGTTTATCTTGTTGTTTTTTTAATTTTTAAAATTGTGTTTGTTCGTTCTTGTTTATTCTGTTATAACTGTCCCAATTTTTCACCCTTTGCCTTCCCCCATCCTGCCCATCCCCCCACTCCCACAGTGCATCATCAAGCCATTGTCCATGTCCATGGGCCACTCATACATGTTCTTTAACTACTCCCTTCCCCTTCTTTCCACCACCCCCTGCTTCCCCATTTCCTCTGGCAGCTGTCAGTCTGTTCCCTGTTTCCATGTCTCTGGTTCTGTTTCACTCATTAGTTTATTTTGTTCACTAGATTCCTCTCATAAGTGAGATCATACAGTATTTGTCTTTGACTGACTGGCTTATTTCACTTAGCAAAATAGTCTAGCTGGGGCTGGGTTAGTGACGTCAGTGGGGATTGTTGTCTCTCTTACATGGGGTGTCTTGTCCTCTGACAGTCCCATGCTTGTTCTCATGGTAGCCAGGAAAGAGAGAGGGAGAGAGAGAGAGAGAAAAGCTATCATGTTGTTTGAGGTCTAGGCTTGAATGTGGCCCAGCACTGCTTCTGCTACATTGTGATAACCAAAGCATAGTTTTAAGGCCAACCTAGATCCATAGGGAAGGGGAAATGAACTCCATTTCTTAATGGGTGTTGCTGCAAAGTGATCTGCATGGATCCACAGGGTTGAAGGACTGTGGCCATTGTTGCAATCCACCACACCACTGTAACCTGGCCCTTTTCTGTGCACAGGTGAACTCCTCCCTGCTGAGCTCAGACTGCAATGAGCGCTGCTCCTGTTCCTCAAGCACCGGCCTGACATGCCAGGCAGTGGGCTGCCCTCTAGGTCGTGTATGCGAGGTCGAGGCTGGGACCCGGGACTGCTGGGTCCCCGCTGGTCTCTGTTCCCTCTCTAGGAACACCAGTCTCACCACCTTCGATGGGGTCCACAGTGCCGTCAGCATCCCTGGTATCTACGAGCTCTCTTTCCGCTGCCCAGGAATACAGAACATCCCCTGGTACCGTGTGCTTGCTGATGTCCAGTTCTGCCATGGCAAAGTTGAAACTGTGAAGCAGGCTCACGTCTTCTTCCAGGGTGGGCTGGTGACTCTGACCCCAAACAGGGGCATATGGGTAAGCCTGAGCACGGGGCATGTCTTACCTGGGCTTTGTCTTCCTATTGCAGTGTCCCTCCATTCCTGGCTGCCCATCTGTCTTCCTATCTCTTTCCTTTATCCAGATCTCTGTAGTTTGGTCACTAAATTTGTATTTGTCTCAATATTTCAAATGTATTCCCTCTGTTGTGGCTGAGTTTTTGAGGAGCAAAAACACACTCAAGTAGCTTACTAGTTTTGATGTCAGTGTTAATCAAGACTCTTCATTGCAAGTGATGGAAAACCAGATGCAAATTGCCTTGAGAAAAATGAATTCATTGGCCCACATAACTAGTAAATGCAGGGAGAGAGCCTAAGAAGTGGCTGGATCCAGGTGCCCTGTCAGTACTGTCTGAATTTGTACCTTCATCTTTTAGACTTGCTGTTTTACAAATCAGCTCCATTCTCTGACACTCTACAACATTCCCACAACACAGGATTCTCCTCATTTTACACAGAGGGGAACCTAGGGCCCAAGGAGGTGAAGTCATTTGCTCAAGTCACTCAGGGAATACCTGGGAGATCTGGGCTTGAACCCACCAGCACCCATGCTCCTAACCACTTTGATGGGAATGGGCACTAGTGGCAACTGTGTGGGTACAAGGGACCCACCAAGGGACCCACCAAGGGACCAAGGTGGATTCCAAGTACAGTGCTAAGTGGGAACTTCCTCTGGAAACTGTCAATTGCAGGCCACTGGATCCTTCCCTCAACTGTCCTTCCACTTTCTCTTAAAGGCCCCTCAGGCCTACTGTTTGCATCATGACTCCATTCCAGCCCCAGTGCCCCTCCGTTCTGCCCCTTGAATTCCTGTTACTTACAACTGCCTTTTATTTGCCAAACCCCCAATTTGTTCTCATCACCTCAATTCCAAATTTCTGAGAGAGGGAATCTGTCTGGCCTAAGGAAGAGATGACACTGACTCATAGTCTCATCACTCACAGCTTGTGTGCAAGAGCCCAAGACCCAAACACAGATGTCAGGCCACACTAAAGTTCCCAGATGAGCACGTCTCTATTTCCAAGATCTGTTTATTGATTGTAGACACATCCACTGGTGTCTTCTGGGTCCAGTGGGGAGAGATAGCCAATGCTCCTCACACCCCTCCCTCCGTGGATGGTCCACATCCTTCCACCAAGCGCAGCAATGGTCCGACACTCAGCCCTGGTGGAAGCAGGGCCTGGAGTTCTGTCTTTAGTGTGCTCTAGACCAATCACTCCTTTTCTCTGGCCATCTGCTTAATTGATAATTCAGTTAACAGACAGCTCCTCTGTTAAGAAATGATTCTCTACACAGCCAGTAGAGGTTCTAAGATTGTAATTAAGGATCAGGTCATTCTGCTGTTTAAAACTCTACAATGGCTTCCCCAGAACAGCGTTCCAAAACTGAAGCAAACTCCCTTCTGTGGCCTACAAGCCTCGTGTGATCAACTGCTTGTCCAACCTCGTCTCCCACTACTCCCTCGCTCATTATGCTAATAACAGGACAAACTGGCCTTTATGCTATTTGTGCAGCAGACCAAGCTTGTTCCTACCTCAGGGCCTTCACATTGGCTGTTCCCACTACAGCAGCACACTTCTCCCAGCTCCTCTCGGAGCTGGCTCCTTCTCATCCTGCTGGTCTCAGTCGGTTCCCGCACTGCCTCTACAGAGAGGCCTTTCCTGACCACCTGCAATGCTCTCCTTCTTCGTCCCAGTCTCGATGCTGTTATTCTCTCTCTTTTTTTCCCTTCAAGGCTCTTATCACTATCTGAAGTTATCCGTTATTTCTTTGTTTGTGTTTGTTGCCTTCCTTCATCACTAGAATATGGTCCTCTGGTGAGCATGGGTCCTATCCATCTCAGTCATTACTTTGTCCCCAGTACCCAGATCAGGGCCTGGAACCTCACAGGTACACAGGAAAAGTTTGGTTTTTTGAATACATTCAGCCCTGTTCCCTCTGCACCGTCCATGTGCTGGGTAACACAGATGACTCAGACCCAGTCCTCAGACTTGCAAAGCTTGCACCCTGGTTAAACTTTCTATTCACCTCCAGCTCTCCCTCACTGCATCCATCCCTACTCCTTCTCTTCCCCCTCTGGCCGTGTATTTTCTCATCTCTCTCTTCATTGTTTCCTTTCTCTCTCCCTCCCTCCCTTCTCTGCATTCCTTCCTTCCTTCCTCTCTTCCACCATCAGTGCATTTATCCATCCGCCCTTCTTTGCAGATCCCTTTACTTATCTTTTCTGTCTACCTTGCTCTTCAGTCATCTGGCAGAGGAAGACTTAGATATCAGAGCATTTAGAAAAAAAAATAACTATTCTTTCAAACAAGGTTCCCTAAGGAGTTTAACTTGAGAAGGATTAACTCATTAATGAAAACAAACAACAGTTATTTAAAAGAAAAAACTCACAAGGTACCAAATTAACTGAGTCCACAGCCTATGACAGAGAAACAGTAATTTTCTCACATGATCATTATGCTTGCTAGGTCACTTGGCTTCAGACATCAATATCGAAAAAAAAAAAAAATAAGGATGACGTTGTTTTTGTTAGGGAACCAGTAACTTAGACAACATGCTCAAGGGTTCTTTGGCTTTGAAAACTAGAACCACACAGGATGACACTGGGATTTGATTGATTGTCTATCTGGTACACAGTACCCACTCGTCCTCAGCCTCCTCTGGAATGTTTTGTGTGTGCCCATTTATTCACTGATCCCTCTCTCCTTTCATCCACTCTGTCTCGTCTTCTACTCATCCTTCCAAATCTCCAAATAGTTTATGTATCCATCTCTCCATCCCTCCAGGTTTTCATCTCTTTCAGCATCTGCCTCTCTGCTTTTGCTCCTTGAACTTGTTATCTTGCTTGGGGTCTCCATCCTGGTAACACCATGGCTCTTCTATGGCCCGAGTCTCACCTGTGTGCCCCACCCCGCCCCACACCAGGTGAATGGCCTCCGAGTGGATCTCCCAGCTGAAGTGTTGACATCTGTGTCTGTGAGTCGGAATCGTGATGGCACCCTGCTCGTTCAGCAGAAGGCAGGGGTCCGGGTGCAGCTGGGCAGCAATGGGCAGCTGGTCGTGATGGTCGGCAGTGACCATGCTGGGATACTGTGTGGCGCCTGCGGAAACTTTGACGGGAACAAGAGCAATGATGGGCATGACTCCCAGGGGAATACAGCAGTGGAACAGTGGCGAGCGCAGGACTTCTCCCCATGGTGAGGACGTAGTGTGGAGGCCCTGGGTGCTCATGGGAAGGAGGCACTTGGGGTGGGTGCTCAGTCTGTTAGCAGAAGTGCTAAGTGTCTGTCTCTTGCAGTCATAACTGATCAGCCATCCACCAGAAAAGAGGATTTCAGGACCTGATCCCCCTGGAGGTTGCAGTAACTGAAGGATGCACTGTGTCACTGTGTGTCCCTTCCCTGCTGTCCTCCTCTGCTGAGCCACTGGGGCTGACTGTGGGAGCATTAAATAAATATCTTAAGCTAAGCTGCATGCCCGTGTGTCTTATCCCTGACTTTCCTGCCCTCACAGTAGGGGTCAGATGCCTGGGGAATCTGGCACATGGTGAATATTTATTGGGGGCTGAGAGGATGGATGGATGGATGGATGGATGGATGGAGACATGGATGCATGGATTGGGACACGGATGAGTGAGAAAATGGGGAGATAGAGAAATATATGGTTAGAAGAATGGGTGGATAAAAAGATGAATGATTAGATGGAGAGGGGAAGAGAAAGTGGCAAGACAGATCACCAGATTCTAGCTTTACCATTTGTAACCCTAGCAAGTTCATTTCTCTTTCTCTCAGTTTCCTCACATGTCTTAGTTCATTCAGGCAGCTATAACAAAATACCATGGAATTGGGGGGAGGGGAGGCTTATAAACAACAGGAATTTATTTCTCAGAGCTCTGGAGGCTGGGGAGTCGAGATCAAGTCACCGGCAGATTCAGTGTCTGCCTAGAGCCTGCTTCCTGGTTCTCCGATGGCTGTCTTCTCCTGTGTCCTCACATGCAGGAGGGCAAGGGAATTTTCTGGGCTCTGTTTTACAAAGGCCCTAATCTTGTTCATGAAGGTGCCACCCTAATAACCTAACTACCTCCCAAAGGCCTCATTTCCAAATACCTTCTTACTGGGGACTGGGCTCCCACGTAAGAATTTTGAATTGTATCCAAAGGCTATTATTTCTGAGTCCTTTCAGTGGACAGAAGTAGCAAACATACACATATAAATACAAGTCCGGGAGTTCTTGCTGATCCCTCTAGTTCCAGCCCAGTACTGCAGTGTTATTGGCCGCCCCATTTTCATAGCTGCATCTCCTTTGATAACAGCAAGAGACTTGGCTCTCAACATCCTCAACACATTTTTGTCTTTTTCTCGACCCTCCAATCCATGGAGAGCATTTCAGAACTGCTAATCCATGCCGCTATGGAAAAACAAGCCCCTTAGGTAGAGTGCAATATTCGTTTGCCATTCTTTTCATCTTTAGACTACGGGTACACAGTACATCAAAGTTCTGTGTTCGAAAGTTACTTGGGTTAGTTCCTTTTTTCCCTTCAGTGTGGTTTATTATTCATTTGAAATATAACTCGATAATTTATAAACACAGAGCTACTTTACTTCGTTCAAGATTTTTGTTTTTTTATAGCTTATTTTAGTTCCTTGTTAAAGATGCAACTAGAATTAAAAAAAAAATAGAATTTTGAGGGAACGCAAACAGTCAATAGCTTTGTATTTAAACTAGTACCTATCACACAGAGTTGGAGTGAGGGTTTAGTATGTTCATCCAATCCACTAGGCAACAACTGAAGTTTCCCTTCCCTCCCAGACCAGTCCCCACCCTTCCCATGATGGCCTTCCAACCTCAGTGAGTAGCACTACTCAGTCTAGTAGCTAGAAAATGGGCAATTATTCTTGATTTCTCCCTTCCCCTTGCCCTCCACTCAGTCCATCAACCAATCCTGCTGGATTATATCAGTACACCTGAAACCTGCCTGTCTTTCTGATCATGCCCTCTGTCACCACCGTCATCACCGTCACCACCAGCTGCAGCCACCATCCTGACTCATGGGGACAGCACCTGTAGCCTACCATCTGCTCGTCCCTGCCTGCATTCCATTCTCACAGCCACTGGAGGACTCTTCTTAACACATAAATAGAACCATTTACTATAAATTCTTACAATAAAATCAACTTCCTTTACCTTGTCCTAATATACCCCTGCCAATCTCCACTGACTCACCTCCTATCACTGTCCTCCTTGTCAATTATGATTTGGGACCCTGATCTTTTAGTGTATTGAACATGCCTAATTTTCTCACTTCAATAATTTCCCAGTTTCCCTTTGCAATATGCTGTTCCTTTCACTCATCACAGGATTAGCTGCTTCTCCTTCAAATGTCAGCTTCTTACTACGTAGAGAGGCCTTCCATGACCACCTCACTTGAAGTAGATTGCCTCCCATTACCCACGGTCCCAAACACTGGCTTCCTTCCTTCCTTTACTTTAAATTTACTTTTATTTGACTTTCTGACCAATTAAAAGTAACTCAAGGGCAGAGACTCTCTCATTCACCACTTTATCCCCCGCAGCTAGCATATAGTAGGTGCCCAGGACATATTTATTGAATTAATAAGTGACCAACAACAAACATGGAGGAAAGATTTACAACACACCTAATAAAGGATTATTCTCTACAATATGCAGAGAGGTCCTTCAGCCCTGGCTGGTGTGGCTCAGTGGATTGAGCACCGCCTGTGAACCAAATGGTTGTCGGTTTGATTCTCGGGCATGCCTTGGTTGAGGACAAGGTACCCAGTAGGGGGCACTCTAGAGGCAACCACACATTGATGTTTCTCTCCCTTTATCCGTGCCGTCTCTTCCCCTCTCTAGAAATAAATAAATAAAATCTTTTTTTAAAGAGTTCCTTCAAGTCAATAAGAAAAACACAACAATTAGAAAACAAAACCCAATTAGAAAAAAATGGTTCCATTTATAAACAAGCAAGTAACAGAAAAAGAAATCTAAACATGTTGAATGCATTTAATATGCCTGGTTTTGCTGGGTTCACAACAACTCTGCAAAATGAGTATGGATATAAATAAATAGCCAGAGTGAGGTTAAATAACTTGCCCAAGGGCAAAGAGTGGATAATGATGGAGCCCGGATTTGAATCCACGTATTTCACTGAACATAGTCCTTACCAGTGATTCTTGCTGTTGAGTCTCACCCACACTCAATTTCCTTTCAAGAAAAATAATTGAGAAATCCTAAAAGTAGACAAGAATAAGCAACAATCCAACAGAAAAGTGGACAAAGGATCTAAACAGCTCATAGAAAAAAATAGAGTCCTTAAAGATGAGAAATGTTCAATCTTGCCCATATTAAGAGAAATGCAACTTAAATTATCTCGAGACACCACTTCTCACCTATCAGATAGGCAAAAACACAAAAACTCAACATTATTTTTATTGAGAAGGGTATGGGGGAAAGAATACCTTCATGTTGCCAGTGAGAATGCAAAGTGTCTATTAGGTTCAGTGCAGGGAAATTTGGCAGAATCTGGCAAAATGACAGATGCATTTTTCTCTTGACCCAGCACTCTCATCACTAAGACTCAGACCCAAAGATAGAATGGCAATAAAAGGATGTACGCCCAAGGATGTTCTTTGTATCGCTCTTTATCATGGAAAAAGACGGAAACAACTCAGATGTCCATCAGTGGGGGATTGGTTGGGTAAACTACACTTCATCTACATGATGGACAGCTACGCAGATGAACGAAAAATATAAAAGATCTCTAGACACACTATTCTGGAGTCATCTCCAGGATGTATTGTGAGGTAAAGAAAGCAAGGTTAGAACAGCGTACTTAATAGAAGGGACATGAGAGAAGGAGCAAGGGGGCTCTTGGAGTCCTGGAGATGTCCTGTTTGTTGACCTGGGTGGTGGTCATGTGAGCCGTCTCCTTTGTGATAGTTCACAGAGCTGCACAGTTACATGCACTTTTCTGTAAGCATGTTGTACTTCAAAAAAAAACAGTTTTAAAATCAATAAATTTTTATCTCATTATAATCTCTGAAGATTCTTGACCAAAGAAATGGATGTGTGTGTGTATGTGTTATGTGTGTGTTATGTGTGTGGGAGAGGGACAAAACAAACAAAGAACAGGAACGTGTTAGGACCCTGATTTCAACAAGCAGCAATTTTTTAAAATCACATTTTTAGATCATTCAGGAAATATGAATACAGACACTACTAGATTATCAAAAGGATTTCTTGCTAATTTTGTTAGATGTAATAGTGTATGAAAATGTTTTCTTCTTTTTTTAAGAGATGCATACTTAAGTATATGGGGTAAACAGGCAAAAGGTTGGGATTTGCTCTAGGACACCATAACCAGAACAAGGTGGTGCGATATGCAAGGCTGACCAATTGCTGATAATTGCTGGGGTTGTGCGACACATAAGTGGAGGTTTCTGATATTCTCTACTTTCATGTGGGATTTTAAATTTCATTTAAAATATTTTTAATTAGCCCTGGCTGGTGTGGCTCAGTGGATTGAATGCCAGCCTGTGAACTAAAAAGTCACTGGTTTGATTCCCAGTCAGGGCACATGCCTGGGTTGCAGGCCAGGTCCCCAGCATGCAAGAGACAACCGCACATTGATGTTCCTCTCCCTCTTTCTCCCTCCCTTCCCTCCTCTCTAAAAACAAATTAATTAATAAAATTTATTTATTTATTTATTTTTATTTTTAATCATTTTTCAAATACAGTTTTCTCCTTTTTACTCCCAATCCATTCCCCCCTCCCACCCCTCCCCACTTCCCTCCCATTACCACCCTCCCCTTAGTTTATGACCATGTGTCCTTTAAGTTTGTTCCTGTGAACCCTTCCCACTGTCCCCTTAAATTCCCTCTACTCTCCCCTGTGGCCACTGTCAGCCTGTCCTCTATTTCAGTGTCTTTGGTTACATTTTGTTTGTTTCTTTGTTTTGTTATTTAGGTTCCTGTTAAAGGTGAGATCATATGGTATTTGTCTTTCACTGCCTGGCTTGTTTCGCTTAGCATAATGTTTTCCAGCTCCATCCACGCTGTTGCGTAGGGTAGGAGCTCCTTCTTTCTTTCTGCTGCATAGAATTCCATTGTGTAAATGTACCATAGTTTTTTGATCCATTCATTTACTGATGGGCATCTTGGTTGCTTCCAACATCTAGCTATTGTAAATTGTGCTGCTATGAACATTGGGATGCATAGGTTCTTTTGAACTGGTGTTTTAGTATTGTTAGGATAGAGTTCCAGCAGTGGAATTGCAGGGTCAAAAGGCAGATCCATTTTTAGTTTTTTGAGAAAGTTCCATACTGCTTTCCATAGTGGTTGTACCAGTCTGCAGTCCCACCAGCAGTGCACTAGGGATCCCTTTTCTCCACAACCTCTCCAACACTTGTTGTTTGTTGCTTTGTTTATGATGGCCATTCTGTCTGGTGTGAAGTGGTATCTCATTGTGGTTTTAATTTGCATCTCTCTGATAGCTAGTGATATTGAACATTGTTTCATGTGTCTTTGGATTTTCTGTATGTCCTCCTTGGAGAAGTGTCTGTTCAAGTCCTTCACCCACTTTTTAATTGGATTCCTTGTCTTCTTAGAGTACAGTCTTGTAAGTTCTTTATATATTTTGTTGGTGTAAGTTCTTTATATATCTTGTAAGTTCTTCATATATTTTGTTGGTGTACAGAAATGCCTTTGATTTCTGGATATTGACTTTGTATCCCGCTGTTTTGCCAAATTCATTTATTAGGTCAAGCAGTTTTTTGTTAGAGTCTATAGGATTTTCTATGTATACTATCATGTCATCTGCAAACAGTGACAGTTTTGTTTCCTCCTTTCCAATTTGGATGCCTTTTATTTCTTTTTTCTTGTCTGATTGCTGTGGCTAAAACTTCCAGTACTATATTGAACAGAAGTGGTGAAAGTGGACAGCCTTGCCTTGTTCCTGATCTTAGTGGAAAACATTTTAATTTTTGCCCATTGAGTATGATGCTGGCTGTAGGTCTCTCATATATGGCCTTTATTATGTTGAGGGAATGTTCCCTCTATTCCCACTTTGCCGAGTGTTTTTATCATGAATGGGTGCTGTACCTTGTCAAATGCTTTTTCTGCATCAATTGATATAATCATGTGGTTTTTGTCTTTGCTTTTGTTTATGTGATGTATTACATTTACTGACTTGCAAATATTGAACCATCCTTGCATCCCTGGAATGAATCCCACTTAGTCATGATGTATGATCTTTTTAATGTATTGTTGGATGCGGTTTACCAGTATTTTGTTGAGGATTTTAGCATCAATGTTCATCAGTGATATTGACCTGAAGTTTTCTTTCTTTGTTGTGTCTTTATCTGTTTTTGGAATTAGGATGATGTTGGTCTCATTAAAAGAGTTTGGGAGACTCCCATCTTTTTGGATTTTTTTGGAATAGTCTGTGAAGGATAGGGGTTAGCTCTTCCTTAAATGCTTTGTAGAATTCTCCTGTGAAACCATCTGGTCCAGGGCTTTTGTGTGTTGGGAGTTTTTTTGATTACTGCTTCAATTTCTTTTGTTGTTATTGGTCTGTTCAGGCTTTCTGATTCTTTTTCATTGAGTTTTGGAAGATTATATTTTTCTAGAAATTTGTCCATTTCACCTAGGTTTTCAAATTTCTTGGCATACAGTTCTTTGTAGTAATTTCTTACAATCCTTTGTATTTCTGTGGTATCTGTTGTAATCTCTCCTCTTTCATTTCTGATTGTGTTTATTTGGGTCTTCTCTTTTTTTTCTTGATGAGTCTGCTTAAAGGGCTTGTCGATTTTGTTTATCTTTTCGAAGAACCAGCTCTTGGATTCATTGATCCTTAGAATTGTGCTTTTAGTCTCTATGTCATTTAATTCTGTTCTGATCTTGGTTATTTCCTTCCTTCTGCTTGCTCTGGGCTGTCTTTGTTGTTGTTCCTCTAGTTCTTGTAGATGTAGGGTTAGGTTGTTTGTTTGGAATGTTTCTAACCTTTTTAGGTGGGCCTGTATCGCTATGAACTTCCCTCTCAGGACTGCCTTGGCTGTGTCCCATAAGTTTTGGGTTTGTTGTGAGTTCGTTTTCATTTGTTTCCAGAAACGTTTTGATTTCTTCCCTAATGTCATTCTTGACCCATTCATTGTTTAATAGCATGCTATTTAATCTCCATGAGTTTGAGTGTTTTGGTTTTTTTCCTTAGGGTTGGTTTCTAGCTTCAGTCCCTTGTGGTCTGAGAAAATGCTTGGTATGATTTCCATTTTCTTGAAATTCTTGAGGCTTGTTTTGTGTCCTATCATGTGGTCTATCTTTGAGAAATGTTCTGTGTACATTTGAAAAGAATGTATATTTAGCTTCTTTTGGATGGAGGGCTCTGTATATATCAGTAAAGTCCATTTCCTCAAGGGTATTGTTCAATGCCACAATATCTTTGTTGATATTTTGTTTAGAAGATCTGTCCATTTTTGACAGTGGGGTGTTAAAATCTCCCACTATAATTGTGTTGCTGTCCATATCTTTCTTGAAGTCCTCTAAGATTTTCTTTATGTATTTCGGTGCTCCTATGTTGGGTGCATGTATATTTACAATATTTATGTCTTCTTGATGGATTCTTCCCTTGAGTATTATGAAGTGACCTTCTGGGTCTCTCTTTATGGACCTTCTTTGGAAGTCTATTTTGTCTGATATGAGTATTGCTACCCCCGGCTTTTTTTTCCTGTCCATTTGCTTGGAAGATTTGTTTCCAGCCCTTCACTTTCAGCCTGTGTAGGTCTTTTATCCTGAGGTGGGTCTCTTGTAGACAGCAGATATGTGGGTCATTTTTTTCTTATCCATTCAGCTATTCTGTGTCTTTTGATTGGAGCATTTAATCCATTTACGTTTAAGGTTATTATTGATAGGTACTTATTCATTTTCTTTTATGTACGTGTGTTCCCCCCCCCTCTCTCTTTTCCTTCCTTTCCTTAAAGCAGTCCCTTTAGGATCTCTTGAAGAGCTGGTTTGGTCGAGACATATTCTTTTAGACTTCATTTGTCTGGGAAGCTTCTTATTTGGCCTTCTATCTTGATCGAGAGCCTTGCTGGATACAGCAGCCTTGGTTGCAGACCTCTGGTTCTCATTACCTGGAGTATTTCTTGCCATTATCTTCTGGCTTGAAGTGTTTCCATTGAGAAGTTGGCTGTTAGCCTTATTGGGGCTCCCTTGTATGTTACTTCCTTTTTCTCCCTTGCTGCCTTTAAGATTCTCTCTTTGTCTTGAAATTTTTGCCATTTTAATTATGATGTGTCTTGAGGTGGGTTTCTTTGGGTTCCTCTTGATTGGGACTCTCTGTGTTTCCTGGATTTGTGTGACTTTTTCTCTCATCAAATTAGGAAAGTTCTCCTTCATTACTTGTTCAACTAGGTTTTCGATCCCTTGCTCTTCTTCTCCTTCTGGTATCCCTATTATACGGATATTATTATGTTTCATATTGTCTTGCATTTCTCTTAATCCCTCTTCATTCTTTCTGAGCCTCTTTTCCTTTTCTTGCTCTTTCTGGATGTTGTTTTCTACTTTGCCCTCAGCTCGCTAATCCGATCTTCTGCTTCATCAATCCTGCTTTTCATTCCTTCTACTGTGCTCTTCAGTTCAGAAATTGTATTCTTCATTTCCTCTTGGCCTTTGTTGAGAGTTTCTATTTCCTTTTTCATGTTTATATAGTTTGCAGTGAGATTGATGTAGTTTCCCTCTAATTTCTGAAAACTCAATGTGAGTTCATTGAACTTCCTGGTAATCATTGTTTTGAACTCACTGTCTGATAGTTGAGTTGCTTCTATTTCATTTAGCATTTTTCCTGAGGCTTCCTCGTTTCCCTTCAGTTGGGGGTTGTTTCTTTGTTTTCTCATTGTTTGTGTGTTTCTTCTTTTTTCTTCTTGTTTGTTAATTTGATCTGTTCTGATTCCCTGTAATTATGGTGTGAACTTCTGTGGTAGAATATTTGTGAGATTCAGTGGTGCAATCTCCTTCATGTATCCTGGTGTTCACAGCTTCCCCCTATTCTTTTTTGTGATCAGTTGGAGGAATAAGGCACAATGGTTTAAGACAGCAAGACAGTGTACTATGATATTTACATTAGCATCCAGTAGAGAAGGGATGGGTTATCCTTTGGCTCCTTATAGTGTTAACCATGATCCTCCACCCCACTATCCACGTTTTAGAAATGGTGGAAAGAAGGTAAGACTCTTATTGGGGACGAGAGGATTGTTAGTTGGATCTAGAAAGCTGTGAGGCTGTGGGAGGTCAGATTCTAAAGTAGGGTTGGATTAAAGATTAGTATATAGGAGTAGTGTGTAAAAGAATAGAGACAACCCCCCACAATAGTATAGTTCAGAAAATTGCAAAGTGGGCTGAGATCAGGTAGGGGGTATTGAGAAGTATTTACAATTGTATAGACTAGGTCTTACTAACAGTAATAGTAAAGTGACAGTCTTGTGGCAGAATCGATGAGGTCTAGATAACAAGAATAAAGAGTATAGAACCTTGAGAGGTGTATTAATGGAACACAGATGAAGGATAGTAACTTATCAACACCTTGTAACTGAGATACCAGGGGGAACCTATCAAATGACAGTATAACCAGCCAAGCAAAGAAGATTATACAGAAAGAAGAAGAATACCAAAATAATATTAAAATAAAAAATGTCGGAAAAGTGAGAAAAAGATAATACAAATTTTCAGTAACTTGCAAGATAAAAAAAAAGAAAAAAGGAAAGAAAAGCAGAAGATGTAGTGCAGGAGAGAGAAATTTGGAGTGGAAAGAATAATATTAGGATGAATGGAAGAGAAACATAAGGGATTGCGAGATAAAAATAATAAGAATTGAAAAATAAAATGTCACATAAAACACAAGATAAAATCAATCAACTAACAGCCACAAAAACCAAACCAAACCAAACAAAACCAAACAAAACTAAACAAAACAAAAAAAGAGAAAAAAAGAAAAGAAAAACAAACAAACAAACAAACAAACAAAAAACCCTCTTGTTGGTTTCTAACTGGCCAGACCAGTTTTTCTGATCTTGCTGGCTTCAGCTGGCTGAGGGACCTTTGAAATGCTTCTCTCTCTCCCAGCCCAAATCTCAGCAAGTCTGTCAGAATACAGACTTGCTGTACCCTGGGCGCTCCCGAGCACACTGGCTCTCTGGATCTCACTTCCACGTTCTTCCAGACTCCGGGGTCCTGCAGGATTCCAGCTCTATGATTTCAGGAGGCACCCGCGACTTTTTGGGATTCACTGCGCCCTCCCTGGGAATCGTAAAAGGGCACGCCCTTCCCCCAAATTTTTGAAATTCGGGGTCTAGGATCGCCCTAAGCGCCTCGCCGCGCCCGTTCCGGGTTCACAGCGAGCGCGAGACAGTCTTCCCGTTGGTGCGCAGGCCGAGCCCTTTCCAGCTCCGTGGTCACCGCCGAACCGCGGTCGGGCTGGCTGGAAGTTTCTGAGCCACTACTGTAGGAACGCACCAAGCACCATGTCCCTCCGGGGATCCCGAAGCAAGATTCAGGCCTCCCTATGGGGCGCGAACCCAGCGCATTCCGACTCTGTGTTCTCCACCGATCTGTACTTCCTCCAGGCTAGGAGTGCGGCCTAGGGGTGCAGGCGCTCTTCCAGGCTGCCCCGGTCCCATTGGCTAGAGGCCCTCACTTCTCCCAAGTCTCTGGGTGGCTGTTTATAGTCCCTGGGCGATTTTTTCCCAGTCCAACTGGCCAATCTGTTCCTTCTAGCAACACGTTCTCCCCTGGAGTGGCTCACTCCCCCGTATTCGGGGGAGGGAGCAGCGACTCCCCTCTCCCGAGAGCCCCGAGCACTGGGCCTGGGGACTGCACACCCCTAGTCCCGGCGCCGATCCCTGGGCCCCTTTTGTCCTGAAGAAGTCTCCTTACCGTCTGGTTTTTCCGTGATTACAATAATTTTTGATGTCCTGTTTTCAAAAGTGATTCGGTAACCTAGTCCACTTGCTCTGTTTCTCCACCGATCTGCGAGTTTCCCTCCTCTTCACAGAAGCCGAGAAAAACGCTGCCTAGAGTAAAGCCACCATCTTCCCATCCCCCCCAGAATTTATTTTTTTAAATTAAGTGACTGAATTCATTGTAAATGATTAGATTACAGTTTAAACCATTAAATTAAATGTACTTCATTACAATGTATTGATGTGCCAGATACTTTACTATTTTTTAGTTTTATTTATTTTTTAATTAAATTTATGGGGGTGACAATGGTTAATAATATCAGTTTCAAATGTACATACAATTCTATAACACGTCATCTGTTCAACACTCAAAGTCAAATCTCCTTCCATCACCATATATTTGACCCCCGTTACCCTTTACTATATATATATATATACACACTACTATAAATATATATACATTTTCTCAGCGTGCTTTTCCAAATCTGTTTGGCACACCCATATCTCACCCTCCTCAGGCCATCAGAAGTGAAAAGGTGAGTATTGGCTATGTCACATCCAAGGTCATATCCATTGTGGAGAGAAAGTACTTTCACAAATGAACAGATCTTGTGGCCAAAACAGTTTTGTGGGGTTTTTTTTTTCATTTTAGCTGGTTTATTACAGCTCTTTCTGAAGCCAATAAAACTTTTCCATAGGATTTTTTCCTGAACTTCCCAACAAAGACAAAATTAATGGACCATGCTAACATGGGCCCTGCCTCACCACAGTCAACTGGTTCATTAGTAAATATTTTTGAAAGATGAAGGGAAATAATACAAATGTATGAAACAGAATCATTTGTGAAATATTGAACTTTGGGGTTTTTTTCTCTCTGTACTCTCAATAGTCTTCTCCCAAATCAGCAATTTGGCCACACATTAAAATTACAGAGTTTTTTGCTTCCCCGCGACTCTTAGAAAAAAGACATGATTCTGTCAGGTATCTTGTTAGAAAATGAAGAACAGACACAGAGGTTCTTTCCCCAGTCTACAGGGGGTGCCCTTCAGCCTTGGGCACAGGGAGGGAGAGCATTGGAGGCTTGGTATTTCACCTTGTGAAAGGTGATATCACCTTGTGATATTTCACCTTTTTCCCATTTCCACAAGATATTTCACCTTAAAAATGCAAAGAGTTTATGTGCCTAATTACATGCCATTCCCATTGCCAAACAGTGAGCTCCCAAATATAAGGGTGATGCTGTCCTAATGTAAAGACATGTGAAAAGCAAGTTGGATGAAAGACATAATTCAATTAAAAAAATTTTGAGACAAGTCATCACTGGCCATGCGCTGAGGTAGAAGAAGGGTCCAGACATGTAGGACCCCCACCCCCGGCCAGTCCCACCCCAGGGGGAACATTAACCTGGAACACAGGTGAGAAATTTAAGATGTCAGGGAACCACACAATTTCCTATCTGCTTCATCAGTAGAAAATAGAAATAGAATAGAGGGCACATCAGTGTATTAGAATACACAAAATAAAAGAGTGAAATAAATTTAAATATATTTTATTTAAGCCAAGGTATCTGAAATAATATCATTTCTACATGTGTCAGCAGCCACACTTCAAATGTTTAACAGCCTCATGGAACTGGTGGCTACCATATTGGATAGCACAGTTAGAGGTCATTTCTATCACATACATTTGGATTGGACAGCGCCATCCAGAACACCCTAGGCTGTACATTGATTTTTGAAAATATTGAAATAAGCCACTTCTTCAATCTGGGTATTAAAATTTAGCCCTAGCTTGTGTGGTTCAGTGGATTAAGCGCTAGACTACAAAGCAAAGGGTCACTGGTTTGATTCCCAGTCAGGGCACGTGCCTGGGCTGCAGGCCAGGTCCCCAGTGGGGGGCTCGCAAGAAGCAACCACACACTGTTGTTTCCCTCCCTCTCTTTCTCCTTCCCTTCCCCTCTGTCTAAAAATAAATGAATAAAGTCTTTAAAAATATATTTTTAATTAATCAAGTTGTGAAGTTCCCAGTCATGACAGCTTCTGAAGAATTCTGAATACTTGGTCCTAATTTGGTTTTTCACTGAAACATGTATGCAACACTAACCCTTAGGACTTGGCTGTGACCATTTTTTATTCAACAAACATGTCTGAGCATCTACTCTGTGTTCAGTGTGAGATGTCTTGGGTTTGGCTGAAATATCCTCCAGAAAGACCAACCATGTGACTAAGAGGGCTACAACTTTCATCACCTCCCACTTCTAGGAAAGGGAAGGGGACAAAGGTTGAGTTCATCACTAATGGTCAATGACTTAATGAATTGTTCCTCCGTAATGAAACTTCTGTAAAAACTCTAAACAACAAGGTTCGGAGAGCTGCTGGGTTGGTGGCCACACCGAGTGGCTTGAAGGGCGGCACTCCTAGAAAGGCATGGAAGATGCGTGCTGCTTCTTCCACAACTTGCTCTGTACATCTCTTTCATTTACCTGTTCCTGAGTTGTATCCTTTATAATAAACCAGTAAAAGTACCCACTGCATTTTCCTGAGTCTTATGAGCTATTCTAGCAAATTATTGGACAGAGGAGAAGTTCATGAAAACTGACTTACAGCCAGTCAGGCAGAAGTATGGGGGGTGGGGAGCTAGACTTGCCATGGGTGTCTGAAGCACAGGCGGTCTTGAGGGACTGAGCCATTAGCCTGTGAGGTCTCATGCTAACTCCAGGGAGTTAGTGTCCCGATTAACCTTGAATTGTAGGACACCATTTGGAGTCTTCAGAGACTTGGAGATTTGCTTGGTGTGTGGACAAACCACACGGTTGGTGTCATCGTGAAATGTGTGACTACAGAAAGTTTTCTTTTACAGCATATAAGGGAACGGGTGCAGTTGGCTGGCAAATAGAGAATAGTGAAGTTCTACCTCCTCATTCAAGTGGGGAGCAAGGTCATCAGCTAGGAGTAACAAAGGAAGGGGAGGGAGGTCTTTGAGACAGGAGAAAGTATAAAATAATCTTTCCAGAAAAGAGGCCCAACCACTTAGGAAAACAGTGTGTCAGTTTCTTAAAAAGGTAAACATACTCTTACCACGGGACTCAGCCATTCGACTCCTAGGACTCTTCTCAAGAAAAATGGAAGTTCCCGTCCACACAAACGTTTGTACATAAATGTTCGTAGCAATGTTAGTCTTAATACTCCCCAAACTGGAAACCACTTAAATGTCCATCAACATGTTAATGGATAAACATAATGTGACATAGCCATGCAATGAAATCCTTAGCGATAAAAGGAATGAACTACTGAAACACTTAGTGACGTGGGACATTATGCCAAGTGACAACAACCAGGCACAAAAGGCTGCATAGTGTATGATTCCATTTGTAAGCAATGGAATGACGGAAGTGTCCTGAAACTGCATTACAGTGATGGTTGAACAACTCTATAAATTTACTAAAACTCACTGAGCTGCACATTTGAAACAGGTGGATTTTATGATATACAAACTGTGCCTTAACAAAGCATTTAAAAATCAACACAGGTTATGAATACAACTAATAGGGAAAATAATAAAATGGGAAATGAATGGGTTAGGGACATGTGACGGAATGGCTGGGCAGCATGAGGCCCCACATGGGCTTGTGGTCGCAGCAAGTACAGAGTGAGACCAGTCAGGGTGTGTGTTTTTCTCCATCCACATTCAGCCACCAGGGTGCAGCTGCAGAGGAGAGTGGACTCCATGGGGTGGAAAAGACAAAGTTAGAAAAGAGCACATAGTGTGAGGGTGTGAGCAAAGGAGTGGTGACTATGATGGGTGGGGGCTGGGCTGGGTGGTGGAAGTAGTGTGTTCCTGAGCAGGTGGGGACAGGGAGAAGGTGGTCAGCTTAGTGAATTGTTGGGGCTGGGATTGTTGGAGCAATAGCTTTGGAGGGAGGGAGCTGGAGAGATAGGAGGCGATGGGCAGACAGTGAGGTACCTGTAACTGAAATTCTGTTTGGGGCTGTGGTTTGGGGGCTGTTCCTCTCTGGGGGTAGGTTATTCTCCCCAACTGGGTTGGGACCTCTGGGTTGCTATGATCACCACTGCATCCTCAGCACAAAGTCTAGGTGTAACCATGAGAAGGAAGGGTTGAGTGGACAACAAGATCGCTGGAGGAGAGGTTCCAAGAGGCCAGAACTCAAAGGATCATCTACCTGAATTCAAAAATCACCAAGAATTGTAATAGGAGCAGCTTGAGTGGCAGTGAACCTGGAGCTAAAATAATGACGTAAGGAGCTCATAGAGCTGGGAACAAGAATGGGAAAAGGTGCTATCGTAGAAGCTTCAAAATTAAGGGCTTAGGCAGGAGACAGAGGGAGTGGTTTAGAAGTGGCAATGCGGAGCAAGGAGATCTTATCCCATGTAAGGCCCAGTGGACATCAGGGCTGAGGAGGAGAAAAACAGCTCCTGCGTGGAAGGGCTTCATGAAAGGCGTGTCTTCAGGAGGCAGCTAGGTTATTGTTAGAGCAGGAAGGTAGGTGAAAGGAAGGTTCACAAGGAGTTCAGGAGATGGAGGGATATTGGGAAAAGCCCTCAGTGCCTCCCCGATCCCAGCCTTAACCATTCTGCCTGTGTCTTCTCCATTCCAGCCCTGACCACTCTGGGCTGACGCTGACTGGGGACCGGTCTGTCTCCCACACTGGACTGGCAGCTCCAGGAGGGCAGGGCCCATGACTGTTTCAGTCAACATTGTGTCCCCAGCACAGACCAGAAGGCACGCACTAATCATTCACTGTGAGTGCCAGTTTCAGGTCTGAGGAGCAAGTTGGCAGGTGAAATACCTCCAAGCCAGGAGTTGGGGCCAGAATTCCACAAACTGGAGCTGGCAACCTTAAATCTGCACTGTACTCTGTACTCTGAAGTCCTCTGTATCTTTGTCCTTTAAGAAAAAAAAAAAGTTTTAGTTGGAAGGCAATCAGTAAAATCCATAAGAAGTGTGTAACATTATCCTAGTTGGAGTCATTTGAATTATAATACAGCTCCTAGAAATCCAGAATAGACTCAGTAGATTTTTCCATCTTAGCATTTAAACAGATTTTCAAGAATGATGCCCTGGCTGCTGTGACTCCGTGAATGAGCGCCGGATTGCGAGCCAAGAGGTCATTGGTTTGATTCCACGTCCCGGCTCATGCCTGGGCTGCAGTCCAGGTCTCCAGCATGGGGCACTTGAGTGGCAGTCACACATTGGTGTTTCTCTCCCTCTCGTTTCCCCTCCCTTCCCATCTCTGAAAATGGATAAATGAAATCTTTAAAAAAAAAAATGTTTCTGTGCTCTGGAACATCCTTCCCGGAGAACTCAAAACATTCTGAGCACCCACTCTGTGCCAGGCCCTGTCTAGGTATGGAGTGATACGACAGTGAAGGCCAGTGGATTGGTCCTGGGGGTTGTTTGTAACTTCTCATAGTAGCACTTGTTCTGCTTTGCAGAATAAATTTAAGCATTAATATTAATATGATAAAGCTACAAAGCACTAAATTCTCAATACGTATGCAAACTCTGCTCACTCCTCACCCATTCTTCTGCCCACACCCTGATCTTGTCCATCCTAGTCTTCTACCTGATTCCTTGTGAAAGGCCCCTCCACGGTCTTCCTGTTCCCACCCCTACTCCCACACTGTTTCCTACATGCTGCCAGACTGACTCCATGTCAGACTACGTTTTTTTTTTCTGTTCTCACCACGTGGCGGCGCATGAGGCCCCATACAACTTGTCACCTCTCTGCCTTCGTCTTCTCCCACTCCCGCGCCCCCCCCCCGCCCCCCCCCCGGCTCACACTCCAGCGTTTCTCAGTTCAACCCTCCTTACCCTCCTTACCTTTCCTCCCTCCGGGCCTCTGCAGCTGTAATCCTCTTTCCCTAGAACTCTCTTTCGCTGGACAAGTTCTTGCCTCACTCCTGCCTCACTCCGCACCTCCTTTAGCTTTTTGCTCAAGTCACCTGAAGCATTCCTTGGCCACCCTATGAGAAATTTCACCCCTCTCTCAAGGATTCCTATCCCCCTTCCCTGCTGTTACTGTCTCCAAAGCATGATGGCTTTCTAACAACCTGTTTTATTAACTTGTTTGGCGTCTGCTTCCCCGTTAGAAAATGAATTCCAGGAGAGTGGGGATTTGTGTGTCCACATGTTCACGGCTGTATTCCCAGCGCCTAGCACAGTGTCTAGGACAGACGGACGTATAGTAAAAGCTTTTCTAATGTATGAATGGGAGTCCGCAATCGTCCACGTTCTTGGGGGCCGAAATGGGCCGAGGAAAGCTTTGGGATGTAGAAGAGGGGACCTCAGGGAATTAACTAGAATTAGAGAAGGCGGGCAGAAGGCACAGCCCATGTGAAGGTCTAGGGATGAGACTCGATTACAGGGCGCCCGCATCGGTGAAGGGGGAAGCAGGGAGCACAGTGTTGTGATCGCAGTACAAGCAATGGTAGCGCCGAGCGAGTCGAAAACGCTAGGAGCTCGCGAATCGAAGCCGGAGCGGGCAGGATCCCGGGTTGGCCCGGCGCTCCAAGAGGCGGGTCTACGTGATTGCGTCTCAGGCCTTACGTCGCCGCGCGCGTGCGCTTCTCTCCACGTGCGAAAGCCCCGGACTCGTGGGGGCTCGGACGCCGCAGAATCCTGAGCCGCGCAGCTCCGCGCTCGCCATGAAGCCAGGTGCAGAACGGGTTTGGGGTCGGTTGTCAGGGACTGGGGTCCAGCGGTATCTGGGGTGCGGGGCCTTGGTCTGGGGGCAGGGGTTCCGAGACCCGGGTCCGGTGTGGGGAAGGGGTCCTGGTTCAGTGTCGTTTGGGAGCGGGTCTTGGTTCCGCCCTATGATCGATCCTGAGCCTAGGGGTTGGGTCTAGAGGTTTGTGACTGGTTTCGGAGGTCACGGTCATGTGTCTAGTCTTTAGCCTGGGATTGGGGGGTCCTGACCTGGGATTCGTCTCATTGAGGTTTTCATTAGGCTTTTGGACATTAGACCGGGGCTGCAGCCGGCGTTACTGACAGTTTGGGTCCAGGCATTTGGGGGTCGTCGCTCTCTGGGCGTGGGTTTTGGGGAATCTCTCTTGGTTTGGAGGTGTAGAATCTTCAGGAGCTGAGTCTAGGAAGTTCCTCGTTTGCCTCCACGGCTGCCGCCGCCCTTGACCCTTCGCCTCCCCCAACCTGCAATCTTCTCGATAAGGCTGGAGTGAGTGAGGACTCCTGCCTTGATTATATGTGGCCCTCTGGTCCACCTTCCCGCTCTTTATTCTCCCAAGGGGGCGGGTCCCTGAGGATGGAGTGAAGGTCTGAGGCCTAGTTATTCTCAAACCCCGGGTGAGGTGAAACTTCACAAGCCCAGGACAGGATTAGCGTGAGGTGGAGGAGGGAGGTAGTCACGGGGCAGGAGTGCTTCTATTCGATTTTCCTCCAGAGCTTGGTGAACCCATCCCATCGCCCTCATGGTGGAATGCTGAGAACCCTGGCTTTGACAGCAGAAGGACCTCAGTTCAAAGTTTTCATCCTGGCCCTGCTTCTTAACTTACTTTGCGACCTCGGGCAAGTGGTTTTACCTCTGAGCCCCGGTTTTTCTTCAATAAAATGACCCCCAGTTACAGCTTAGTAAGATGCTGTTAAAAAATAGCACTGCGTGGTAATCATTTTGCAAATAGAAGTGTATGAAATCAACACTTTAAAACTTACACAGTGTGATGTGCCAATTATATTTCAATATATTAAGTTGAAAAATTACACAGTGCTTGCAATATAATAGTATTGGCTCTAAGTGTTATCTTTATATTTCTTCTCAAGGGGAACAGATTAGGATCCCCTTGGTGGGGCTCAGCTTTTCCTAAATCAGGCTGCCTCCCTCCCTCCAACGTGCTCTACTGGAGTTGGAGAAATCTCCCACTGTGACCAAAGGCATCTCATTTTTCTTTTTAATTTTTAATTTTTCTTTTACTCCTCACCTGAGGAAATGTTTTTTAAATTGATGAGAGAGAGAGAGAGAGAGAGAAGGAAAACATCAGTGTGACAGAGAAACATCCATTGGTTGCCTCCCATATGTGCCCTGCCAGGGAATCGAACCTGAAGCCTTTTGGTGTGTGGTACAACGCTCCAAGCAACTGAGCTGCCTGGCCAGGGCAGCCTCTGTTTTCTAGTACACATTGTTTTTGTTTTTCTTTAAGCCTGTGGAGAGACAGGATCATCTGGTGAGGGGGGATTTGTGGATCCACAGCCCCTCCCAAGTTCTCTTTCTCCTTCATCTGGGGATCTGTTGATGGAAGGGGTGGGAGGTGTTAGAGGTGTATCTCCCACGAGACCCTGGCAGCCTCCAGGCGTCCTGTGGTCTGATTGTCCCAGGAATGGAGTACACACAGTCCTCCCAGCCCTTCCCCTTATTGTGTTAGGATAGGAAGTTTGAGAAGTTGTCAGGAGTCAGCTCTTCAATGGGGATTTTAGTCTGAATGAGGGAGGAAGCCTTTGGGAGATTCTTAGTGGTGTCAGTCAGACTTGCTGTCTGTCAGACTTGATTGACACTTTTTAAACGGATCCTCTTGCCTTTGTGTGTGAGACTTTAGCGGAGCAAGAGTGGAAGCAGGCACATCGGGAGGAGGTCTGTTGCTGTGGTCCACTAGGAGATGATGTGGCTTGGACCAGGCAGGTGGCAGTCAACCTGGCTGACAGATTACGGTTTGGGAATAGATTTTAAAGGCAGAGCCAACAGCTTGTATGTGGGTGTGAGAGAGAGGAGTCAGGCACAACTAAGGGTTCTGGTGCGTGTGACTGGAAGGAGGGAGTTGCCATTTTTGAGATGAGGAAGGCTGTTGGAGGGGAGCAGTTTTCAACCAGCAGGTCTGTGGGCCCCTCCACCCAAAACTTCTAGAAGTGCATGCGAACATGTGTTTTTTTTGTGAGGAATGGGTACTTTCTAAGAGCCCCAGGACTTGAAATGGATTGAGATAGGTTTTGAGTATCTGGGACTGAAAGTTGATTCTTGTGCCCACTGTACCCCATGCTACGCCCCTAATTGCCAGGTCTCTGTTCTGTCAGGCCTATGCTGAGAGCCTTAGGCCTAGTGGTTTGTCCCCTCAGTAGGGGGGAGCACACATTTCCCATTCAGACTGTGCTAGGCAATGAATTAAGTGCTTTGTATGTATTAAGTCATTTAATCTTTTCAAGTCTATGAGGTGGGCACTGTGTTATCTCTGTATCTCTGTCTTTGAGATGTTTTCAAGACATCCAAGAACCTTCCTTTTCTCTAGGGTTGCAAATGAACTGCGTGAGGGGAGGAACCAGGGCTCCGGTCACCATCTAATCAATCACCTGCTTCTTGAATGAACAGACTGGCTGCTTTCTCCATGAGGCAGAACCCAGAGGTTTAAGCATCATCAGCAGGCAGTGTTCTTAATACTTTGTGCCAGGTGTTGTGCAGCGTGCTGGGGATGCAGTGGTGACCAAGACAACTAAACATCCTTGTCCTTTTGGAGCTTGATTCTAGTGGGAGAGGCAGGCAGTACTAATGTTGAGAATACCATGGATGGTAATTGATAAGAAGAAAAAGAGTGGGGTAAATGCTGGGTAGCCAGGGACGGCCCTTTTGAGGAAGGAAGATTTATGAGAGGCCCAAGTGCAGCAAAGGAGTGGGTGAGCCGAGCAGATGTCCACAGGGGCCAGGCCGTGGGAACAGAAGATGTGAAAGGTTGAGAAGCTGGAGAGTGAATTCTGGGGGAGGGAGAGCATGGTGCGCAGCATAGAGAGAGTGAGGTCAGAAGAATCGGCAGAAGGCAGGGCCCTGTGATGGCAGGAGTCCATTTGGGCTGCACATTAGGGTAACCTGGGCAACTTGGAAAAGCTCCCCCACCCCAGACACTTACAAAAGGATATCTAGGCTCGAGGGATTGGCCGAAGGTGAGACCCACTGCTTTAGGGCTTTGGGAGCCAGAAAAAGGAAATTTTATTTCATTTGAATGTGACGGGAAATCACTGAAGGAACTTGGGAAGGGGGCTGGTGGGATCTGGTGCCCTGTTTTAAAAAGGGCATCCCTGGGCCCTGGCCTGGTGGTTTAGCTGGGTAGAGTGTCCTCCCGATACACCAAGGTCGTGGGCTTGTTCCCCAGTCAGGGCACATCAAGAATCAACCAGTGAATGCGTAAATAAGTGGAACAACAAATGGATGTTTCTCTCTCCCTTCTTCTCTCTCTCTAAATCAATATAAATAAATAAAATAAAGTAAGTAAATAAATAAATAAGACATCACTAGCTCCCACGCAGACATTAGTATGTAGAGGGAGGTGAGGAGAAAACGTAAGCAACTCTGGGTTATGTGCAGGAGTTTTGAAACTGTTCATTGTTAAGAATCAAATTAGGAATAGCCATTAAAAAGTTGTACATGTTCATCTTTAACACCATTAAGATGCACGAAGCTTTCATAGATAGGATGGAAATACAACACATCTTTACAAAAAACTTGAGCACGTTTGCTGTTGAGTAATTTATAATGATCAAGTCCAGTCATTTTAAATCAGCAGTTTCATAGTGGGTGGCTTTCTCTCACTGTTATTGTTTGACAGTTTCCAGAGCTTTTGAAACTGTCAGAAGTCAGATATTGCATCTGTTAGCACCAGGAGAACTCTGTTCACCTCAGACATTGTTTTGTGCTCAGTGAGGACCGTTTGCACTGTCCCAAAGTGATGAAAATGAAGTCTCGGAATCTTTTCTTTCTTTTTCTTTTTTTTTTTTTTCTTAATTTTTCAATCTTGTTCACAAGCCCTAAACTCCTCATAGACTGTTGCCCATCCATAAAGCATAATTTGTTTTATTTTTCCCTTCTTTTTTTTCCCCTGAGCTGGCAAAGACTTCTGCAGTTTTGGAAGCAGGAGACCAGTTAGTGGGCAAGACGTTGCGCTGGGTTCCTCTCTGTTTGGGTGCTGGCAGTTTTGTTCCAGGCACAAGGTCGGGCGTAGGACGACAGGAAGACTTTTCCAGGGTCTCAGGAACCTACTGCCATGGTGGACACACACTCAGTGTTTGGCAGACTAGTTACTATTGAAAATAGGATGAATTTTATCAATCTGCCATCCATCCAAGAAGACCAGAATATTGACAGTAACCTACATCTACCTATGTACCCCTCCCCTATCCTAACCCCATCATTTCTCCCTCCCATTACCCAGTATCATAAGTTTGGCATTTATCATTCTCTTGCCTCTTTTGGGGTGAGGGTGGGACATGGGTCACCACACATACCACCGCAGCATAGCGTTGTTTCACGTCAAACTTCATAAAAAGGATGTTATGTTGGATGTGGTTTCCTTGGACTTGCTCTGTCATTTAACACTTTGGTTTGAAGATTTACCTATCTTTGGCAGCTAACTGTAGGTCCTTTTCACTTTGATCGTGACTGTCACCCCCCCCCCCTTTTTTTGGTCCATCGTGCCAGTGGACATCTGTGTTAGTCCTGATTTTTCTGCTGCTGTGGACATTCGTGGGTGTGCCTCCTGGTGCGTGTTTCTCCGTTCTCTCTCCTGAGTAGAACTGTGAGGTATAGCAGTAACTTTTCAAGCTTCATTGCTCTTGATTCCCGTTTCTGTTTCCACCACAGGTTTCAGCCCCCGTGGGGGTGGCTTCGGTGGCCGAGGGGGCTTTGGTGACCGTGGAGGCCGAGGTGGAGGCCGAGGTGGCTTTGGTGGGGGCCGAGGTGGCTTTGGTGGGGGCCGAGGTCGTGGTGGAGGCTTCAGAGGCCGTGGAGGAGGAGGAGGAGGAGGAGGAGGAAGAGGTGAGTGGGTTGGGGGAGGAGGCTTTCCCTGGGCTTGCGGATCTGGGAGGGAAGAGGTGTGGGATGTCCCTCTCTCACTGCATCTCTCCCTTGTAGGTGGCGGGTTCCAGTCTGGTGGCAGCCGGGGTCGTGGTCGGGGAGGAAAAAGGGGAAATCAGTCAGGGAAAAATGTGATGGTGGAACCTCACCGGCACGAGGGTGAGTGAGAAAGGCGGGGAACCTGCTGAGGTTAAGGGGGAGTGGGGTGGGGTGGGGCCCAGAGTCCTCACTGCTGCACTGATCCCTTCGCCCAGGAGTTTTCATTTGTCGAGGAAAGGAAGATGCACTGGTCACGAAGAATCTGGTCCCTGGAGAATCAGTTTATGGAGAGAAGAGAGTCTCAATTTCGGTGAGACCTGGGCCCCTCTCAAAGCCACCAGGGCTCCAGCTGCTGTTGTACCCTGCAGTGTGGCCTCCTTGCCTCCACCTTGTGCCCTGCCCAGGAGAGCCAGGGCATCATCTTAATACATAAGTCAGATCATGCACTCCTCTCCCCAAGCCTTCTGTGACTCCTGTTGCCTTCAGGTTTATGATCCGAGTGTGACCCAGGACACCCTGCACATTCTAGCTTCCCCTTCCCACTCCCTGGCCTCACCTCCTCCCATTGTCCTTCTGACTGAGTGTCTTCTAGCCCACGACTGTGCTGTTCTTTCTGCCTGCTGTGCTCGTCTCCCAGCTATCTGTGGGGCTGGTTCCCTCTCATCACCAGCGTCCCTGGTTAGGCATCACCTTGCCTTTCTCAAAGGCCTCCTTACACCACCCCATCTGTCAAAAACAGCCCTCACCATCGATCCCCTGTTGTGTTAGCCCATGTCGTTTTCTTTATGGCTGGGTGCACTCCTGCCTCAGAGCCATTCTGCTGCCTTTCCTGCCGCCTGGAGTGAGCCTCCCCCCAGATAACTTGAGTGGCCCCTCATCTCCTTCAGGTCTCCACTTGGCTCTTCCCTGGCTGCCCTTTCTCATTTGCACCTGGTCCTTTCCCTGCTTCCTGTGCTTCACAACTACTTTCCTGTCTTGATCCTTTCTCCTTAGCACCTTTCACCGCTCTCTGTCTGTGTGTGTCCGTCAGTTCAGTGCATCCTCACTCTTTCAAGGCAGGGGTCTTTGTCTTCTTCACTGTGTATCCCCAGAGCTGCTGCAGGGTCTGCACACAGTATGTGCTGACACCGCAGATGCTTTGGAACGAATGCATAGATCTTGCCGTTATCTGGTAGGCTCTTCTCTTTGTTTATTGTCTGTCTTGGCCCCTTTTCTCTGAGTCAGTAACTTCCATGAGAGGTCAGATACCACATCTGTCATGGCCATTGATACATACCCACATTTCATCCTTGTACAATGATCGAGTGCCTTTGAGGGCCCCAGGGTGAAGGGCAGTGGGGACTCGCAGAAGAGTCTGGCACTGACTGCCATCCCCATCTCTCCGGCCCAGGAGGGAGATGACAAAGTTGAGTACCGTGCCTGGAACCCCTTCCGCTCCAAGCTGGCAGCAGCGATCCTGGGCGGTGTGGACCAGATCCACATCAAGCCAGGGGCCAAGGTGCTCTACCTCGGGGCTGCCTCAGGCACCACCGTCTCTCACGTCTCTGACATTGTAGGCCCGGTGAGTGGAGGGAGGTTTGGGGGTTGGATATGAGTAAAGGCTGGTGGGGAGGTGGGAGGAAAAGGAAGGTCTCCTCTTCTGCCCTGTACTGTGTGGCTGGAGCTAGGCCCCTTTCTCACAGAGTGCCTGTGAGAAAAAGGAGCAGCTTGAGTCCAAAAGCTCATTCAGCTTCACTCTTGAGTCCTTGGCCCACAGAGAAAGGGACCTGGGCATTGGGGTAACCAGTTATCCAGGCGTAGAATCGAGTGTATAGATAGATAGATACCAAACTACGTGATTCAGTTACCCTCTTAAAAAAATTTATGCCCCTGTAATTTGATCTTCCGGTTTCTCTGGAAAGAACAGGAGATCTCAGTTTCTGGGCCTGCATTTCTGTGTGGCTCCACGGGCTCCCTGTATAGAGGGAATCTGTGCATCTGACTTTATGACCTCTAGCTCATCTACATAACTATAGACTGTAAACCCAAGGCTGTGGTGGAGGTCTTTTAACAAGGAGACTTTCAGCAAGGTATTTAATCTGTCCAAGCCTCAGTTTACTCCTCTGGAAAATAGAGTTGTTGTGAAGGTAAATGATTTAATTTCTGTAACATGCTTAGACCAATGCCTGGCCCACCACAAATACTCTTAGCTGTTAAGATTTTACCTCTCTGCCCTACCATCCCAGTTTTAAGCCTATGTTGGGGGCCTGGGTTTTCAAATCAGGCAGAGTGGGAGTGAATAACCCTTGGCCTGTGGTGTCACGTCTCTGAGCCTCAGTTTATTCCTCTGTAAAATGGACATAATAACAACAGTTGTTAACTGGTGGGGTTTTGATTTGGGGGTTTGCAGAAATGCTTCCTGCAATATGTGGACCCAAAGTAGGTGCTCCATACATGGGAACTAGTATCATTGTCATTATTATTTGATTTTTTTTTTTTAGGACGGTCTGGTCTATGCAGTTGAGTTCTCCCACCGCTCTGGCCGTGACCTCATTAACTTGGCCAAGAAGAGGACCAACATTATTCCTGTCATTGAAGATGCTCGGCACCCACACAAATACCGCATGCTCATTGGTGAGGGATTCCAGGGTCGGCCCAAGTGGGGTAAGACAGGCCTCTCCCAGTTTCCTGGAAGAGGCCAGAGCTCTGACTCAGATGGACTTGGAATGGATGAGGAGGCCTCTTGAGTCTACAGGAATGAAAACGGTGGGGTGAGCCAGGTATAGATAATGGTCCTGCTTCAGGATCTCGGATATCTGGCACCTTCAGAGAGCTGGCCTCCTCTTCTTTGACCTCGTGGCCCTCTTCCTAGGCCGCCCTACACTCCCTGTAAAATATGGAACTTTTACATTGGCCCTGGCTTATGTATAAAAGCCTCCTTCAGAGGTCTTCATCATCATTGTCTGGTGAGATCATAACCCAGAGTGCACAAAGAGTGTAGCCTGGACTAGAGGAGCCCATTGTGAATATCAGTGACTTTGATTTTTTTTAAAAAATTCAGAAGCAAAATGTAAAAATGGAATGCTTTATAAGTCAGTCACCCTCTGAGGTAACTTACATGAACAATTTGATGTCTGGTTTTCCCGATTTAAAAAAGTCAGTTTCGTTACAACATCTTTCCTTTTTCTTTTTTTTTTAAGTATCGTTCACTGCCTTTTTAAGGCAGTATGATTTTTCTTAATCATACTGTCTTAAAAATATTCCTTTGCATTCTGCTGGTTTTTCTTTCTGTGAGCTTTTCCCATACACTTATACCCTTTGTCATGCAACTTATTTTTATCTGACAGTCCTGCAAACACCCCTGCCTGTAAGTGGTCACCTTTACTTGCCTTTTTGATGGCATGTCTGTCTCCCCTGACCTTTGTCCCTCCTCCTCTCCCCTCCCCAAACCTGGGAGTGTCTGGAGAGCAGGGTCCAGGTCTGACTTGTCCTTCCGTTCCCCCATGCCCAGCATGGGGCTGGCCACAGAGTAGGTGGCAGCCATGGTTTACAAGTGGCGTGAATGAATGGTGTGACTGTGGATTTCTTGGGGTCACAGTGTAGGGTGAGGGATCATTGGTGGGGCAGTGAGACCAGAGGTAGGGAAGACTCCTTCACCAGGAATCTGCAGGCCCCATGGGAGGAGCTGGGAAGATCCAGTGGGCCCAGCTTTTAACTGCCACTTCTTTCTCCCTAGCAATGGTGGATGTGATCTTTGCCGACGTGGCCCAGCCAGACCAGACCCGGATTGTAGCCCTGAATGCCCACACCTTCCTACGTAATGGAGGGCACTTTGTGATTTCCATTAAGGTGCGGGGCTTGGAGGAGTCTAAGATGGGGTGCTCATATCTTCTCTACCATTAACTGCCAAGCAGCCAGTCAAAACAAGGGAGCCTTCATCCCCCCTAATCTAATTAATCTCTTCACAGCTGTTATCCCTACTCAGCTTCCTACAAGCCATCCCCTGGCCCAGGTCAAATAGCACGTGATGAAAAATGTCTGCAAAACTAGAAGCTTTGGACTTAAAGAGGCAGTAGAATGTAGTGGTCAAGTACCTGATCACAGAGTCTGACAATTCGAGTATGAATTCCAGCTCACTGTGTGACTTTGAGCAGTGAACTTGTGTGCTTGTTTTCTTCACTCGTAAAATAGAAATATCAGTCCTATGTTTTTTAGTATCTGTGTAAGTATTAAATTTAGCAATATATGTGACATGTTTAGAATAGAGCCTGGTATAGAATAAATACTAGATAAATGCTAGGTGCGTTGTTAAAAATGTTTTCTTTTGAGTTACTGAGAACTCGGCTGTGTGCCATTCAACCAGATTCACCATTTTGTTAGCCTTTCGCTACATTTGTTTTCCTATTCTCAGCTGCATTATTGTTGAGGAAACAGAAGAGGAAAAAAAACCCGAATGTAAAATTTAGGGCTGGCTTTGAGATAAATAGGACTCTGTTGAAGGGTACCTGTTCCAAACCCAGACCAAAGTGAAAGCTTCTAAAACCTGAGCTTTGCCCTTTCCAGTAAAAAAATAAGTACTAATTTAAAGAGCACAGAAAAGAAATAGCCCAAAGCCTTGCAGCAGACTTCAAATCCTCTCCCCTCTGCAGGCCAACTGCATCGATTCCACAGCCTCTGCCGAGGCAGTGTTCGCCTCTGAAGTGAAAAAGATGCAACAGGAGAACATGAAGCCCCAGGAGCAGTTGACTTTAGAGCCATATGAAAGAGACCACGCTGTAGTTGTGGGTGTGTACAGGTGAGCCGGGGACTCAATACTCCATCAGGGCTGATGTGTCTGACCCCTGCATCCAGAGCCACACGGGTCAGTACTTGTTAGTACTTGTTAGGCGAGCTCCTAAAGTGGTGACAATCTCCTTCCTCACAGGCCTCCCCCCAAGGTGAAGAATTGAAGTCCAGCGCTCCATCTGGATTGCGAGAAATTATGTTGCTACTGTTACACTTGTGTTTTTCTATTAAAAGACTCATCCTTCCTTCCGGTTTGTTTCTGCTGCTGATTGGCGACTTCTGTTGACAACAGGGCGTAAGCGCCCTTGGTTAACTTGCGTGACGGTAGGAGTGCAAGCTCCTCCATGCAGCGCAACCTCCTTTCTTAGCTGTCTTTTGTGCTGCCCCAAGTTCCCCACGGTTCTTAGGCGGGGTTGGTAGCTCACTGCGCATGTGTACTGGTAAGCGCCCCTGAGCGCAGGCGCTGTGTATATGTGTGTTGCCCTGGGTCACGTGAGGGAGAGCAGACTGAGGGTGTGTGGGGGCGGAGCTGGGGCGGGGTGGGGGTGCGGTTTGTTGTGGTCGCCATTTTGCTGGTTGCATTACTGGGTAATCAGGGCCCTGGCTCGCTGCGTCTGCAGGATACCCTCAGCCAGTGGGCAGGTCCGAGCTCGGGCTTCCCGAGCAGTTTGAGTTCCCTTGCCTGCGCTCTCAGGTAATGAAGCGGCTACGGACAGGGCGGCTCGCACTCAAGTGAGCGGGGTGGTACGGGACCCGCCCTGCCCTTATCCTGGGGAGAGTTAGGAGGCCAAGGGAGGAGAGGAGTGGGGCAGCGAGCAGGTTCAGGCCACTGAGCCTGGCTGTTCATAGCAGGATTGCTGGGAGGGTATGAGCCCTAGGAAAGGTGTCTTAGGAGGGGTTACTGGGACCCTGCTCCCGCCCTTTGTTTGGGCTCAGTTCTGCTGGCTGCATCGTCGTCGCCTAGCAACAGCTGCCCTGGGTTGTGATTCGTTGAGCTGTTGGCCCCAGCGACCAATGGCACGGTTGTTGCCATGGCAGGTGTGGACTGCCAAGTTCAGGCCGGCCGTGCTGTAGGGGGGTCCTCCAGGGTGGGGGGCGGGACATCGGTGTCCCTGGGGCCTGGGGGCGGGTGGCTTTACGGGGCGGGGGTGGCGGGAGGAGAGTTAGCCCGCCCCTCCCCCCGTCCACCTGCTTTTCCCTTTTCTCGTGCCCTGGGCTGACCCTCCTCTCCCCTCCCCGCCTGTGGTGGCTGTTCTGGTCACCCATCAGGCCGCCTGTCCCGCTTGCCCTCCCCGCCGCGGGGCTTGCCGGGCCGGTCGGGCCGGGACAGGCGGCCGTCTCCTCACCGCCGCCATGCTGGCTGCTCGCCCACCCCACTGGGGGCCCCACCGCGCCCCAGCCACCCGTGGGCCCAGCGCCAGCCCTGACCCTGGTAGGGGGTAGGGGCTGGGGGAGACTGTCCTGGTATGGGAGGGTCTGTGGGAGAGAGTTTGGGGGAGGCTGGAAGCTCCAAGAGAAGAGGGGTCGTGGAGTGTCAAGGCTTGGCATAAGAGAAAAGGACTGACATGGGGGAAGGCCCGGTGCGGAGAGGATTTTGGTGGGACATACTCTGAGAGGAAAGAACTCCACGATATTTGGGGGATTTGTCTGTGGGAGCCTTCTAGGAATGGGCACAGTTTTGGATCCACCCCAGTGGACAGGAGTAACTGGAGAAAGGAGGTTAGGAGGAGGTTGGTAGACACCAGTGTAGGAAGACAAGGACAATCACTGTAAACCGTGGGAAGAGACACCTCCCCTTTGATCCCCTCAGGAGGAGTGGGCCTTGATTGGGAGGGGCACCTTGATTTAATATTGGGAAGAGCTCAGATTTGCATGGGGAAACTGGAATATGGTATAGAGGAACTAGGTGGAGGGGTGGTCCCTGATGTAGGAGGAAATAATAGAGGGAGAGGTCTTGGCATAGTGTGGGGAAGGTCCGCTGGGAAAGGTGTGCCCTGGTAAGACCAGCAGGCCATAGGGGTAGGACTCTGTTATATGGGAGTTCTCAGATAACAGTGTGATCAGGAGGTCCCCAAGGACCCTGCTGGGGTTTTAGAGGACTTTGTTGTGGTTTGATGGGAGCCTAGAGGACTCTAATGTCATTTGGTGGGGGCATCCTAGTCTTCTCTGGATTGGGGGATCTACTGGGAATGGTAGATTTTGGGGCAAAGGGACCTTTCTTCCATAAGATGACATCCTAAGCTTCAGAGAAGACTGCAGGATCCTGTGTAAGGGGCCCTGGGGAGGGCCAAGGGGAAATGGGAAGAAAAGGGTGAACCCTATTCCCTATTATGCTGTTTGTGGTTTTTTTTTCTCATCCTCCTCCCCCCAATTATTGCTGTCTTTCTGTCCTTTTCTGTCCTGGCCCATATTCCTGTCTGACTCCCTATCATGTGCCCCACTCTGTGCTGCCCACCTCATTGATTCGGTCATCATTTGTTGAGGGACTCTGCTGTGCCTTCCCCCCTACCCCACCACTTCTCTCTGTCCCCTCTCTCCATTCCTACCCATTGCTCTTTTGCACCCTTTTCATCTGCCCTCTGTGCCCTGCCTTCTATCCAATGTCCACCTCTTTCCTGCCTGGCACTGTCGCACACATCCTCTTCTTCCTGTTGTTCCCCTGCCTCCTACCTGCTCTCAGGTCTCAGCGGCGGTGGCAGCCGAGGTGCAGGATGCGAGAAGGCGCCCCCCGGCCGGGCTCCCGCTCCAGGCCTCGCTCCCCTGCGGCCCTCTGAGCCCACCATGGCCGTCCCACCGGGCCATGGTCCCTTCTCTGGCTTCCCGGGGCCCCAGGAGCACACACAGGTATGTGTTCAACTGGCTTCTCACCTGCCTGGGGTAGGGAGAAGATGGGGAAAGAAGGGTCTTGGGGCCAAAAGATAGTGTGGTTGCCTAGAACAATCTCCCAGGGGTATGAAAAGAGTTGAAAATAATAGAGGAGTTGCTGGCACAGTCAGGGTTTGGAGGGTGTGGGTTCAAATCCAGGCATGATGGTAAAATTACTTAGGTTCTGCATGCTTCAGTTTTCTGTTCTGTAAAATGGGGCTAATAATAGTACTACCTCACAGGGTTGTTGTGAGGATCAAACCAGTTAATGACATGCATGTAAAATGTTGAGGGCAGTGCCTGGCACATAGTAAACAACAAATGTTCACTAAGAAAAAAGAGTCCAGAGTGAAATATGGGGAAGGGGTGAAAGGGGAAGAAAGTGGAGCCTCAGGGGTGTTGTAGCCAGCAGGGCCTAGGGGTGCAGGGTAAAGATATCCCCAAAGGTAGAGACTGTTCAGGCTCTGAAATACAGAGCTTGGAATGAGAGGTCCAGGGTGCTGCATCCAGATCCAGGACCCTTGGGGTGAAATAACTGGACAGAGATGCTCAGAGTCTGGGTTAAGCATTGTGAACGCCCCAAGGAACGGGAGTAAAGCAAGATGGGGACCCTTAAGGTGGGATACCGAAATGGATGGTCTCGGGCAAAGAGTTGGAAGGGGAGAGCCGGGGTTTTCTGTAAGATCTCTCCCACTGAGATTCAGAAAGGAGTAAAGGTGTGAGGTGAGAGAAAGGTTAGGGAAAATAGGTATCATGCATTCACTCTGCCAGTCTTTCATGATTGCCCGCTACACGCCAGGCCCTGCTCCAGACACTGGAGATACGTGGCAAGAACAAGACATAGCCTCTGCCCCTGGGGACTTTCTCCTCTAGTGGGGTTGTCAGACGGTGACCAAATAAATATGCATGTGGTGATGATCAGCCAGCCGCCTTAGTTCTCCCCCTTGAGGATGAAGGCAAAGGCCTGTCCTAGGTGCTCACCTCTTACCCTGCCCAGCAGGTATTACCTGATGTGCGGCTCTTGCCTCGGAGGCTTCCCCTGGCCTTCCGGGACTCGACCTCGGCCCCACTGCGTAAGCTCTCCGTGGACCTCATCAAGACCTACAAGCACATCAATGAGGTAGGTAGGGGATGGGGAACCCGGGCTGAGTGCTGAGGGGCCCTGGCTGATGGCGCAGTTCACTCAGCAGTCCACTCACCTCCTGGCTGTCCGGCTGGGCAGGTCTACTATGCGAAGAAGAAGCGGCGAGCTCAGCAGGCGCCTCCTCAGGACTCAAGCACCAAGAAGGAGAAGAAGGTCCTAAACCACGGTTATGACGATGACAACCATGACTACATAGTGCGCAGTGGCGAGCGCTGGCTGGAGCGTTATGAGATTGACTCCCTCATTGGCAAAGGTTCCTTTGGCCAGGTACGGGATGTCCCCCCCATCCTGATCCAGAGATCAGGGGACATGGGTGTCCATTGGTACTGATTCACACCATCAGTGGGTCAGTGGCCACTCACCCCAGCCCAGTCATTTGGGTTCCCTGTGCCTCAGATTTCTTTTCTATAAGGAAAACTGCAATTAACAGGACTGTTCATGTGAGGTGGCTGTGTTATTTCGTGTCCAGTGTTTATACCTGACTGTTGGTGAGCACTTGGTTTTGAGTTACTGTTAGTAACATTGACGGTGATGTTGGTGGGCCCCCTTGCCTGGAGGGACAACAGTAGTGCCAGGCTCTGCCTCTGTACACCCCCTTCCCCTGCCAGTTCCCTCACTTTGGGACATACCCTGCCCCTACAGGTGGTGAAAGCCTATGATCATCAGACCCAGGAGCTGGTGGCCATCAAGATCATCAAGAACAAAAAGGCCTTCCTGAACCAGGCGCAGATTGAGCTGCGGCTGCTAGAGCTGATGAACCAGCATGACACGGAGATGAAGTACTACATAGGTGAGGCCCAAGGCAGTGTGAGCTGCCAGTCCCTACTGTAGGACTGGGGTTGGTGTCCCAGGGCAGGGTTTGGTCTGTAATTCCCTAACATCAGTGCTGCTTCTGCTGCTGTCATGATCTTTGTCCTATTCACAAGATAATGCTGGTCAGAGTTTGGGTGCTAGGGGTCAGGCTCTATTGTAAGCACTTCACATAAATTAGCTCACGTACGCCTCACCACAGCCCCGTGGAAAGGGCATCATTGCCCGCAACTTGGAGGTGAAGAAATTAGGCATTCAGGTGCTAACACTTGCAGAACATCACAGAGCTTGTACTCAGTAGAGTTTACTTTGACGAGGCAGTGGATTCCAGAGCCTTTACTCTTAACATCTGTGCCCGTTTTTTCCCTCTTACCTGTACCAATTGCTCATAGAAAAAGCAACAGGATTTAAAGAGTATGTGTCTATAAATATAAAGAAGGGGTTTACTATAAAGTCTTATAGTAAATAGAAAATGAGCATTCTTTGCTACACACCTCACACACACAAAAAAAACAAGGGCTGAGACCTTAAAACAATGTTGTAAAACTAAATGAGGCAGGCTCTGGTGGGTGTGTCTAGGTGGGTTGGGCATCATCTTGCAAATCTAAAGGTCACTGGTTAGGTTCCTGGCCAGGTCCCTGGTCGGGGGCGTGCAAGAGGTAACTGATCCACGTTTCTCTTTCACATTGACATTCCTCTTCCTCTATCTGTCTCTCTTCCCCTCTCTCTAAAAATAAACAAACAAAATTTTTTTTAAAATTAAATGAGGTAGTGTAGAATGGTGTTAAAGACCTGTCAGCACAAATGGGAACTTTCTGTTTGGTTCATTTATTTATTTATTTAGATTTTATTTATTTATTTTTAGAGAGAGGGGAAAGAGAGGGAGAGAAACAGCAATGCGTGAGAGAAAAGCATCCATCTGTTGCCTCTGGCACACCCCCAACCAGGGACCTGGCCCACAACCCAGGCACGTGTCCTGACTGGGAATCAAACCAGTGACCTTTTGGTTCACAGGCCCGCACTCAGTCCACTGAGTCACACCAGCAAGAGCTCTCTTTGGTTTAATTGACAGTTCAACAGAGACTTGAAAATAACTTGTTTCCCTTAATCAAGAAAATCAGTCTTTTTCTTGGTGTGATTCAAGAGATAGACCGTATAAAAACATCCTGAGTGGCAGCTGGTACCTGTAGGCACACCACACTTGGGCAAGTGCTCCAGAAGCAGAGGCACGGATTGCCTTCTGGCCTCTCTTCTGGATTACCGTGCACCCCAGGCCACCACTGGCCCTCTCGAGCTTCATTTCTTTCTCCATCCATCCCTGTCGGTCCCCTTCCCTGCAGTGCACCTGAAGCGGCACTTCATGTTCCGGAACCACCTGTGCCTGGTGTTTGAGCTGCTTTCCTACAACCTGTATGACCTCCTGCGCAACACACACTTCCGCGGCGTCTCGCTGAACCTGACGCGGAAGCTGGCGCAGCAGCTCTGCACGGCGCTGCTCTTCCTGGCCACGCCGGAGCTCAGCATCATCCACTGCGACCTCAAGCCCGAGAACATCCTGCTCTGCAACCCCAAGCGCAGTGCCATCAAGATCGTGGACTTTGGCAGTTCCTGTCAGCTTGGCCAGAGGGTAGGGCCTGGTCTAGCCGCGGGGGCAGGACTAGTGGTATGGGTGTGGCCAGGACGAGGGCAGGGCCAACAGGTGGTCTGAGAGCAAGTGGTCCAGGTAGGCTGGGATGGGGTTGTCGAGGTACATCCTTAGGCTGATGCCTAAGGGATAGTGATTAGGATGGGGTGTCAGAGGGTGTGAAGGGCGGGGCCAGTGGATGAAGGGACTAAAGGGGGCGGCCACAGGGTATATATACTGCCCAGTAGGAAAGGGAAGAGTGAAGCCTGAGGTCAGGGCCAGTTTTGAGGCTGTGGGACGTTGGCTGGGGAAATTGGGTTGGCTTTGCGTCTAGGTGGCACATTGCTAAGTTCTGTGTACCCTGTGCTCTTAAAACGGGATGGAAGCGGGGAGGGTGCTTCAGCTTTGCAGCTTCCTATAAGCAGTCACTTGAGATAGTGGTGGTGGAGGCATGAAAGGGTCTGGACTGGGATGGTGGGAAGGGCCTGGGTTTGCAGACTGCCACCTGTGACTGGCGACTAAAAGGGGCCCAGAGTTAGGCCTGTGGATGGAGATCAGGGTGAGACTAGGTCAGTAGGCTCCTGAGGCTGATGAATAAAGTGGAGGTAGTGGCTCCTGTGCAGTTGGTGCTGATAATATCAGTTTTGGGAGCAGGAAGCTTGTCCTAGCTTTGGGTGTGTTGGTGGCACTGGTAGGGGAGGCTTGAACCTCTGATTATTGCTCTCTCTTCTCCCTCAGATTTACCAGTACATCCAGAGCCGCTTCTACCGGTCACCTGAAGTGCTCCTGGGCACGCCCTATGACCTGGCCATTGACATGTGGTCCCTGGGCTGCATCCTGGTGGAGATGCACACCGGCGAGCCCCTCTTCAGTGGCTCCAATGAGGTGTGCTCCTGAGGAGGGGGTGTGCTGGGCGGGGTGGGGGCTGGCTGGTCTGATGACCCTGACTGCCCACATGCTCGCAGGTGGACCAGATGAACCGGATTGTGGAGGTGCTGGGCATCCCACCAGCCCCCATGCTAGACCAGGCACCCAAGGCTCGCAAGTACTTTGAACGGCTGCCTGGGGGTGGCTGGACCCTACGAAGGACAAAGGAACTCAGGAAGGTGCGGCCCCTGCCCTTTGCCGCTCCTCCTACCCTGGTGGCCCCTCACTCTCTCACACTTGGGGCTCCCTCTCTCCCTGCTTCCTCTCCCTGGTGTCTTTCCCTTCCTTCCTCTCCCCCTGGTCTGTCTGTCCCTTCCTCCCCAATCCACCCTATCTCTCCTACCCACCCCAAAACTCTTCTTAGCTTCTCTTTTTCCACTTTCTTTCTCGTGCCTCTGTTTCCCCCGTGTGTGTCTCCCTGCCCCTCCTGCCCACTGACGGCCACTCTCTTGCCCCCCCTCCCACCCCCTCCCTGCCAGGATTACCAGGGCCCCGGGACACGGCGGCTGCAGGAGGTGCTGGGCGTGCAGACGGGCGGGCCCGGGGGCCGGCGGGCGGGGGAGCCGGGCCACAGCCCCGCCGACTACCTCCGCTTCCAGGACCTGGTGCTGCGCATGCTGGAGTATGAGCCCGCCGCCCGCATCAGCCCGCTGGGGGCTCTGCAGCATGGCTTCTTCCGCCGCACGGCTGATGAGGCCACCAACACGGGCCCGGCAGGCAGCAGTGCCTCCACCTCGCCCGCGCCCCTCGACACCTGCCCCTCCTCCAGCACCGCCAGCTCCATCTCCAGCTCTGGTGGGTGCCCAGTGCCCAGTTGGGTAGCACAGGGGTCGGGGCAGCTGTGGTTTGGCCTGACCTGGGGTACCTTGCCATGGGCCTTCACATAGCGTTTTGAAACTGCATGATCCTGAACTCCAAAGGTTGGGGCAGGAAAGCTCCAGCTGGCCCTGACCTGATTTCTGAAACAGCTTGTGCTCAGACCTCTAACTGGTTCTGACTCCCAACACCCAAAACTGAACTCTGACCCCTAATCTCAAAATTGGGCCTAATTCTTCAAATGAACACAGAACCCAAAGCCCAAGCCCAGGCCTGCCCCATAAACCAGACTCAGCCACTCAGAAACCCAGCCACCACCGTTCCTCACATAAGGCCTCTTCTCTCCTCCCCTGGCACTTCCAGGAGGCTCCAGCGGCTCCTCCAGTGACAACCGGACCTACCGCTATAGCAACAGATATTGTGGGGGCCCCGGGCCCCCCATCACTGACTGTGAGATGAACAGCCCCCAGGTACTGGGGCCTTGGGACCTTTGGACGTGGGTGGCAGAGTGTCTGGGACACCAGGACCTGGGTCTCCATCACCCACTGTTGTTTGCTTCTTTAGGTCCCACCCTCCCAGCCGACACGCCCCTGGGCAGGGGGTGATGTGCCCCATAAGACACATCAGGCCCCTGCCTCTGCCTCATCACTGCCAGGGGCTGGGGCCCAGTTACCCCCTCCACCCCGATGCCTTGGCCGTCCTCCATCACCAACCTCACCACCACCCCCGGAGCTGATGGATGTGAGCCTGGTGGGCAGCCCTCCGGACTGCTCCTCACTCCACCCCGCGCCTGCCCCCCAGCATCCAGCTGCCTCAGCCCTCCGGACTCGGATGACAGGAGGTCGTCCACCCCTCCCACCCCCTGATGACCCTGCCACTCTGGGGCCTCGCTTGGGCCTCCGTGGTGTACCCCAGAGCACGGCAGCCAGCTCATGACCCTGCCCCTTCCCTGGGGCCCCTCCTGAAGCCATACCCCCCATGTGGGGGCCCTGGGCTCCCATCCTCATCTCTCCCTTTGACTGGAATTGCTGCTACCCAGCTGGGGTGGGTGAGGCCTGCACTGATTGGGGCCTGGGGCAGGGGGTCAAGGAGAGGGGTTTGGGTATACCCTCCCCACAAAGGACTGCACCCTTGGCCCCCTCTCTCCCCCTTGTTTTCTATTTATTGTACCAAAGACAGTGGTGGCCCAGTGAAGGGGAGACCCCCCCTTACCCTGTGGCCCTAGGAAAGGGTGGGGATAGGTAGGGGGAGATGGCCTTGCTCCTCCTTGTTGTACCCCCAGTAAAGAGCTTTCTCACATGCCCGGCTGAGCGTTTGCAGGGCCCTGGCTCCCTTCACCCAGACCTCGAAGGCATGGTGCGGAATAGTGTTAGGGAGGGGGTGCTGGAGGAGCTTTGTCCTGTGGGATATGACCCTAGGGAAATCAAGGCTGTTGGTACAAACACAGGGCTGTAGGGGGTCTGGGCCTAAGGAATCCTAGACAGAGATCCTGGATAGTATCCTAGGCCACATTTGCCTTTTCCAGGGTGAACTGGGCCCTGAAAGGGTAAAAGCCCAGCTCTGGCCTATTTTTAGGAAACAACAGTTTCTGCCATAATAAGCCAGCGTTTCCACAGAGTGTGCAGGAGTGGTTCCTCTTGCCCCACAAACAAACAGGTGCGGAATTACACGTAACAGGACTTACTGGTGCCACCTGGGGAATGGCAGGCAGGCAAAGGGTACAAATAGTACCCTCTACACCCTTTACACCCCTCTTTCCCACATCTGATCTCACCCTTTGGAACAATTGTGGAGTAAGGTGTTTTGAGATTCTCAGGCCAAAAAGAAAAAATCCCCAAGGGTTCCAGGTAAGTGGGCCTATTTCCCCGGCAGTCTGGAAATTTGTGTCTCCCGAATGGCTAATCAAGAGCCTGCTGGTTCAAAGTTTATGGTCTTCCACCACTGGAGCGCCACGCCTCCCGGGAAATGGAGCTGTGTTTAGCAGTCTTTTTCCACCTTTCGTCGGGGAACTCCAAAGACCAGAGTTCTTTTCACTCACGTGTTTAGGGGCGGGGTGTCAGGCGGCCAATCAACAGTCAGTCGCCCGAGGTTTGAGGCGGCTCGAAGAGCAGAAGGCTGTGGTTGGGTGTTTCTGGCCGCGCAGTGCAGGTGACGATTTCTATACAGGCGCGATGGCTTTTCGGAGAGAGCGCAGGTAAGGCGTTTGTAGTTACTGAGCTGAAGTAGGTGTTGAGGCCGCCTTTCTATCTTCTGTACCTGGCCTAGCTCCTGGAAATGACCCAGTAGGTGGGAGAGAGAGGCCGGTGCTCCATTATGGATTCGCAAGCTTTGCTAACCGTGGTAACGTTAAATGCAAGGGAACCCAGATGAAGCATGGGTTGGGAAACCTGCGGGCGGAGGAGGAGCTGCCTGAGCTGAGACCTGAAGACGGAAGGGTTCTTGGCGGTGCGGTGGAATGGCTTGCTCAAAGGCAGCGATGAGAAACAGCCAGGTGATCTGGTGTTGGTGGAGATCTTACTGAAAGTTCTGTATGAATTAGATTGTGGAGGGTTTTGTTGGTTGGCTATTTAGGAACTTCGGACTTTGTCCTGACGGCAACGAGGAGCCACGAGAGGATGCCTAAGAGAAAAGGCCCTATTTTCTGCCATCTGGCAGTAGATTGATGAAAAAGAGACTTGGATCTGGGAGCCCAGGGTGGCCTCTGGCAGGATCCTAGGTGTGACACAGCAGGGGATGAAGCAGGGAACGGGTATTGGTTGGGAGGAGGGGAGAGGGTGTGGGTTGGAGAGAGTGCCACAGGTTGAGTCGACAGGCTGTATGTACCGCTTGCAGTCTGCAGACAGGGACGGGAAAGGAGTATCACCAGCATGTGAGGACAGCGGCTGGCATATTTTAGATGCTTAGTTTAATTTTTTTTCCTTTTTTGAATGAATAGTCCTCAGAGGCCAGTACTATCATGATGACCCTTTTGCAAATGATACTGAGGGCAGAGAAAATTACTTGCCCAAGGTCACATAGCTGGGAAGTAGAGGGCTCAGGATGGGTGTGTGTGTGTGTGGACCGTTGACTTAGCCAGGTGAAGGGTGAGCCTTGAGTCATAAGCAGGAGCCACATCATGTGGGTTCTGTAAGGAATTTGGAGCAGGTGGGCATGGAAATATGTATCTCAAATGTCTGTTTCCAGCCCAGACCCTCTCCCATGACCCGGGACTGACTGACTGCATGCTCTCTTTTCTTGGATATCAAGAGACATCTTGAGAGTACTCTTGGCCAAATTGAACTGTTTGCCCCCCAAATTTGTTCTTCCCAGGTTCTTCTCAGTAAATGCCACCTCCATCCTTGTAGCTGCTCAGACCACAAGCTTTGGAACTGCTCTTGAGTTTCCTTTTTGTCTTATACCTATTTCTGGTCCATCAGCGAGTTCTTTCAAAGTATATCCAGAACCTGACCATTTCTTCCTCCTCCATTGCTGTCATGCTAGTCCTGTCCACTCTCATCACCTGCCTAGATTATCGTGGCAGCCGCCTCAGTGCAGCCTCCCCTGCTCCCTACAGGCAGCCAGAGGGACGCTGTGACCACCTACCTCAGGTCACATTCCTCCCCTGCTCAGTACCCTCCTGTGCCTCCATCTCACACAGTAAATGCCAAAGTTTTCTCCACAACCTGCCAGGTCCTGTGTGACCTGTTCCTGTTCCTGCTCTGACGTCATCCACTCGTCTCTCCTTGCTCACTCTGCTCTGTCCACACTGACCTCGGAGCCTCCGTGCTTGCTGCTCTATTTACCTGGGACGTTTCCCCAGATAGTCAAGGCTACCCTCACCTCTTTTAGGTCTTTATTCAGATGTCACCTCCCCCCTGAGATCTTCCCTGACCACCCTTCCAGAATTGTACCACGAACATTCATAGGTTAACGTCCTCTGAACTTTTCCTTAGCATTAATCATCACTATTTAACGCACTATATAATTTATTTATTTTGCTGTCCATCCCTTCCCCCTCCCCCTCCCCCCTCCCCATCAGACCATACACTCATGAGGGCAGGAGTTTTGTCTACTTCATGCTTTATCTCTGACACTTAGAAGAGTTCTTGGCACACAGTAGGGATTCAGTAATTCTCTACTGAATGAATGGGTGGCTAGATGATTTCAGAGCACAGATTCTGACGCCAGCATCCTAGAGACTTGTCAGTCCCCTTTCCACAGAACGTTAAGGCCCTTCCTTAATATTTTCTGAGGTCTCGGACATTCAACAAGTGTTTTCATCTTGCCTCAGCTTTATGCTCAGCATTGGGAACACGGCAGAGAACATGATAGTTTTCCTGCCCCCAAATCGCTCACAGTCTCAGGGGTGGGAGTTCCCTGACATCAACTCATGACACAAATATGAAATAACAGAGAAAGGTAGAAAGTGCTATAAGAGCATTTGACAGGAAATCTAATCTGGAAGTGAGGTTTGAGGTAATGAAGGAGTAGCCATTAACTCCATTAAGTGGGGGCGGGGGGCGGTGTGAGAGAGAGAGAGAGATGGAACCTAGAGGATGAGAGGGAGGGAGGAAGAGGTCAGACTGTAGATTCTGTAAGGAGTGTGTGCCTTTAACCCATGTGTGGTAGGAAGCTGTAGAGGAATTTTAAACTGTGGAAGGAGCCCTGGCTGGGTAGCTCTGTTGGTTAGAGCATCACCCCATGTGCTAAGGTTGCAGGTTTGATCCCTGATCAGGGTACATAAAAAAATCATCCAATGAATGCATAAATAAGTGGAACAACAAATTCATGTTTTTTTCTCTCTCTCCCTTCCTCCCTCTCTCTAAAATCAAGTAAAGATTAAACAGTGGTAGGAGGCATGGTCAGTTATGCCGCTGTATAGGGCATCAACTATAGGGGATGAAGGACTGAAGTAGGGATCAGTGATAAGGCTGTTACTGTGCGATTAAAATAGCTGCTGCTAATGAAGGCCACACATTCTTGCTGTTTCTCCAGTCCAGAGGTGCAGTCTCCTCCCCTTTCATCTGGGCTGACCTGTGACTTGTTTTGACCAATGGAATGCCGTGGAAGTCGTAGGGAATGGGGCGGGGCTGGGCTTTAAGAGGCCTGGCAGCTTTTGCCTTCACTCTCTGGGGGCGCTGGGCTTCTGTATGAAGAAATCCAGCGACCCTGCTGAAGAGAGATGTGGAAGGAGGCCCAGACGCCCTCTAGCTGTTTCACTGTTTTAGCCGATGTGCCAGACACGAGTGATGCCATCCAGGGCAGCCCCCTGCTGGCACCCTGTGGATGGAGGTGAGCCATCCTGACTCACCTCACCCGCTGAGCCTTGCTGAAATTACAGAATCACAAGCAAATAAATGGTTGCTACTTTAAGCCACTGTGTTTTGGGATGATTTGTTACCCAGCAAGAGCTTACTGAAACAAGCTAATATTTTTGGAGGTCTTAACATTTTTAATGTATTAGTCTATTTAATCCTCACAGTCATACTGTGTGGTAATATATCATTAACCCCATTATGCAAATGAGGAAACAAGGTCACAGAGGAGTTAATGAAGTATTAGCAAGATAGCTGGCACATACTAAGCACTATATGATAGTTTTTATTAGCATCAAGTTAACCATTAAAACGTCCATAATTGTTAAAGAGGTGGTGTAAGATGAGTAAAAGCATCATTCTCTCACTCATGGTGTGATTTTAGATAAGTCACTTCACCTCTTCGTGGCCGGAATAACACCCACCTGACAGGGTTGTTCTGAGGAGCAGTGTCAGTACGGTCAGCCCTTGAACAGTGTGGATTTGAACTGTGCAGGTGCACTTACATGCAGATTTTTTTCCAGTTGACCCACACAGTTCAAATCCAAGTTGTTCAAGGGTCGCCCTCTGCGGCCGGGGCTCCATGTCTGTCTGCAGAGGACCAGGGGTAGTCGTGTGCAGGTTTTCGACTGTGAGGGCGGTTGGTACCCTTAACCCCGACATTATTCAGGGGTGACCTGTACCTGCGGTATGGCAGGTGTGATAATTGCAATTAGTCGGGCAGGCAGGCCTTGAGGGTCTGTGGTAAGGACGTGAATTTGGTTCTCGGTGAATGGGAAAACATCAGAGCATTTTCTGTGAAGAGTGTTGTGATGTAACATGTCGATGGGATTCCTCTGGCTGCCCTGTGGACACCAGGGTAGAAGCAGGACTCCAGTGAGGAGGCTGCTGCACTGATCCAGCCAGAGACAGTGGGGCTTGGCCTCAGCAGTGGAAGTGGAAGTGAGATGAGGTCAGATTTCAGATATAATTTGAGAAAGAATGGGCAGGATTTGGGGTGTACATGTGGGGCGAGAAAAAGGAATCAATGACTCTTAAGGGTTTTAGCCCGAGCAGAAGGACAGAGTGCCATTAACTGTGTGGGGGGACTAAGAAGCTGTGAATGTGGGCATGTGGAGCATCCCAGTGGACTTGCTGAGCAAGCGGGGGACATGGGAATCTGGCATTCAGGGGTGAGATCTGGGCTAGAAGTACAAATTGGAGAGTCATTTGCATTTTGGTGGTATGAAGGCCCAGGGTGAGATCACTAAGGCCGGAAGCACGGGTGGAAACGGAGGCCTGGAAGCAAGGGCAGGGAGGCCCAAAAGGAAGGTGTGCCGTAATCTAGGTGAGAGGTTAATGTGGTGTGGACTCGGGCAGGGGCAGTGGTGAGCAGGAGTCTGGATCCATTTTGAAGGCAGAACCAACAGAGAGTGTGTTGTTGGCGATGACAGAAAGAGATGGACCAGGCCTCATGCAAACAGGAGAGAGTGAGAACTGGGGACAGCAGCTCTGCTCTCCTCCTCCTCTGGGCACTGTCGTCTTGCCTCTCCCCATGTGCTGCTTCCTCTGTTTGCAGGCAGCTGGGCCAGTCCTGGGTCACTCGTGCCCCAGCTCCATGCAACCTTCCAGTACAGCGCCCCACAGCTCCTCTGCCCACATTGCGGATTCCCCAGACAGGGGCTGGGTCGCTGGGTTGCTGGGCTGGGTGTTGAACTCAGCTCAACGGGCTGGAGCCCTGCAGGTGGTTGGTCCTGCAGAGACATCTGTCTGCTGGGAAGAGCTGTGGCCCGGGGACCTCAGATAGTCCCAGAGTGTGTCTGACAGTTGGTGTATCGAGGACAGGTATCAGGCAGGACTTCCTGGAGTGGAGAGCACGTGAGGTGTGATCTGAAGTGTCGGGTGAAGGGAGGCAGGGACTCTACAGGTGACTGCTTGTAGCCAGGCCAGTAGATACTTTAAAAAGTTTTTTATTTAATAATTTTAGATTTACAACAAAGTTGCAAAGACAGTGCAAGAGACAGACTTCCTATTAGCCTACACCCACCTTCCCCTAAAGTTAACATCTTACCTGTTTATGGTACATTTTCAAGGGAGGAAATTGAGGTTGATTATTATTCTAACTAAACTCCAGACTTGATTCACATCCTACCCATCTTTCCACTAATGTTCTTTTTCTGTTCCAGGATCCGGTCCAGGGCCCCACATTGCATTTATTCATCGTGTCTCCTTGGTCTCCAGTCTGTGACAGTTTCTGGTCTTTCCATGTTTTTTATGACCTTGACAGTTCTGAGGCGTACTGGTCAGGTATTTTGTAGAATGCTCCTCAGTCTGGGTCTGTCTAATATTTTGCTCATGGTTAGACTGAGACTGTAGGTTTGGGGAAAAATCCCACTCAGGTGATATTAACCTGGATCTCTACATTAAGGTGGTATCTACCAGGTTTCTCAGCTATAATGTTGCTGTTTTTCCCTTTCCTCACTCTGTTAGAAACAAGTCACAAAATCCAGCCCACATGCAAAGGGGGGAGAATTAAGCTCCAGTTTCTATAGGGGAAAGTATCAAAGAATTTGTCTTCACATATTAAAATCACCACAGTAGATAATATGGGAAGGTACTTTGAGGCTGTGAAATGTCCTGTTTCTCCTCAGAGTTCCACCCACAAATTTTAACATTCATCATGTATCTTGCCTGCGACATTTCTTCCTGTGGTGTTCTGGAGTTGATTTTTTACTTCCCTCATTTATTCTGCATTTATTATTCATTATTCTTCTATAGGATCATTTGTCTCTTCTACCCCATTTATTTTATTTGAATAATCATTAGTTTATATCAGTATGAACTCATGGCTATTTATTTTATTTTTGGGGTGTAATCCAGTATTATTGTGATTTTTTCACTCTACTTACTCCCATTTTGGCTTGTGTTACTGTATTTTGCCGTGTGTAATGTGTTCCCATGTATAATGCTCACCCACATTTGAGTGCATCGTACACAGGATTATTATACCCATGGTATGTAATCGTTATATTCGTGTATAATGCGCATCCTTATTTTTCCCTCAAAAATTTTGGGCAAAAAAAGTATACACTATACACGGCAAAATACAGTATTTGCTTCTTTATATTATTTTTCTTGAGCACCTCCTCACTCCCTGTCATCATAAGGTGCTCCAGGCTTACCTGGCATTTTCCCTGTTCCAGCCCTGGTATCAGCCATTTCTCCAGGGAGCCCAGGTTCCTTTGGTTGGAGAAAGGTATTAGAAACCAAGGTCTGGGCACTGAGCATGGTCATTGCTCCTGGGGCATCACTGTTTCTGGTCCCTGTCAGCTGACAGAACTAGGAAATGGATATATGTGTACAAACACAGGTACATACCTGCATTTCTCTGTGTGTGTGCGTATAGATACGGATATTTGTTTATAAAAATAAACATGAGTCCATACTGATTTTTCTGACTCTGACCCAGCCCCAGGCAGTTCCTTCTCACCTTCCCTCCTTGCTTTCTTTGTAACTGCTTTCTCTGACCGTGAGAAACCTGGCTCAGTGGGCATGTTTTAGGGCTTATCTTACCAGTTCGGCAAAAATGACCAGTGTTGGCTATTTCCTTCTACCAAAAAAACCCTTGCCCTTTGGTTTCTCTGATGCTGCTGCCCCCGATTTTTCTTCTGTCTTGCTTCTTTGCAAGAAGTTCCTGTTTCCAATGATCCTTTAAATGTGGGGAGAGCTTTTCTCAGCTCCCCCAACCCCCACTGTGGGCCACTTATCCTCTTTTATGGTTTGTTTGCTGTCTCGGTGCTGATGAGCCTACTCTGCCCTGAGCCCCTGCCTCTTCCCTGGGCCCCAGCCTGGGGTCCTGAAGCCTCATGAAGGCCACCACTCTCCCTCCCCCTCCCCCAGCCTTGGGTGATCCCTGGGTCCCTAACACACACTGTGTCTAAATTGCAAACCTGTTCCTCTCTGTCTCTATCTCAGGGGTTGCCCCAGGCTCTCAGGTAGCACTGGGATTCACCTTTGATGCCTCCTTCCCCAGCCCACCCCATCAACCTCCACAGCTTGTCCACTGGGACTCCTGGGTGTCTCCCATCTTATCCTCTTCTCGCCTTCATGGCCCTACCTTGGTCCAACCCTGTCCTCTCCCACCTTGTTTCTACCTGGCCTCCTCCTGGGCCTCTGGCTTCTCATCTCTTCCTTTAACCCACCCCCACCTGGCAGTGAGAGGGAGATTTGTGAAACGCAAATCTGATCATGTCCTGCTTTAGGCTTTCCTCCTTCAGGTTTTCCATGTTTCTCCAGTGTCCTGAAAATAAGGTCCTAACTCCTTCTCCTGGGACTGGAGGCTTAGTTGGCGTGACCTGGCCCCTGACCATCACTCAGCCCATCTCCCCAACTGCCTGAGCTCCAGAGACACTGAACTTGTGTTTCTTTGAATGTGGCCAATGCACTCACCTGGGCTGGTACCTAGATCTTCACCCAGCCAGTCCTGCGCCATCCATGCCCCATACCCACTTTCTTCCTACTCATATTATTTTGAAACAGTCCCAGACATCATCTGTCATCTGTGAGGATGCTGAATACAGCATCACCAGTGGTCATTGCTGACTGTTGGAAGTTGGGGTCAGGGAGGGTGCTTTACATTAAAACAGTTTTTGCAATGAACATGTTTTTATTGAATACTAACATAACACTGTAGCTGTTGAGGGAGAAAATTTTAAATAAGAAAAAAAATCACATTGTGTTCGAGTTTAAGAGGAAAAAAAACTTTTAAGAATCATTTTATTAAAGAATTCTGTAGCAGCAAGAAGAGCATAGAGGGGTATTTCTCTGCATGCTGGGACAGAGCACCGGACGTAAAACCGCCAGAACGCACTTTTAAGGAGTGCTTGTCAGCTTCCTTTTGAGTCATGTCAGCAGAGGGAATTTTCAACCATGGATTTTCACAATTATGATTGTAAACGTGACTTGTGTCATTTGTCTAAATGGCATCTTACTAGCATTTGGAAGAGCTGAATGTATGAAAGGATTTGGTGTGTGTAGGGGAAAGCTACTAAACTCTACGGCAGGGGGACAGCGCTATGATGTCAGTGACTGTTGCGACAGTGAGTTTGGTGAGTACATCCACTTCGAGGCATTTTGTGGTTTTACACCTGGCTGGCATGTGCTTCAGTGATAACTGCCAACATTTACCGGCACCTTCTTCACGCTAGGCCCATTCTAAGTCTCTTCCATGGACTAATGCAGTAATTCAGGCAGCTTCTGCTCTTCGTCCAGTGTTTCTGTGAAAGGCATTCAGAGTTTCACTCACATGCTTTGGGTTCCACAGCTGGTACGTGGCAGCAGCAGGACTGGAACCCGAGAGTCCTGCTTGGTTCCACTGGCTGTGCCTGGATTCCTTTCTTAAAGACATTTGCCTTTCCGATCTGGCAGTGTCTTCTTTTTGGAAGAGGGACTTACTTCTTCTCCAGCTACTACAAATCTCTTTTCAGCATCCCAAATTATTTATAAAGGAAAACGCTTTAAAAAAATTTTTTTAGGGAAAACTTCAAAAGTAGAGAGAAAAGTGTGATGGAGGCTCATGTCCCCATCACCCAGTTCCAACAGTTACCAGCATGTGGTCCTGCTTGTTCCATTTGTGTCCTGCGCATTTTTCTCTCCTGCTCAATTATTTTCATGCAACTCCGCATATTTTATTAAAAGGCACTTTAAAGAAGAGGGAACTTGTAGTTCCTTGCCCCAAGTCCTCCCCTTGCTGGCAGATTGACTACCTACCTAACCCTCTGCTGTCCCCCACCTCCCACTCCTTTTCCAAATGCAGACTGATCTGTGTGTGGTGTGTGTGATGCCATCACCTGGCTCCGTCTCTGGGAAACCCTATCCTCCAGGCGCTTATCCCCATTGCTCTGAAGCCTGAAAATGATCCTGCTCAGTGACCGTGGACAGGCCAGTGTTGCTTGGCAGGCCCCTCCCCTGCAGTGGGACATTTAATCTGTCCATGGCTTTTTGCCCTGATCGTGTTTTCTAACCCTATTTGGGTTATTTTCTGGATGCCCCCTCCACTCAAAACCAGGTCAGGCCCCCTATAGCCCTCCTCGCACACTTCACATTATGTTTATCATGGTCAGAATGAAACCGGGGTTTGGGTACTTGCCTATTAATTGCCTAGGAGCTTCATGAAGGCAGGTATCAGGTCTGTCTTCATCCCTCCTGTGTCCCCAGCATTACCCAGTGCAGGGCCTGGCACTCAAGGAGGTGCTCAGTAACAGTGAATGAATGAATGAATGATTGCCAAGGTCAATAGCTGTTATGGGGCAATAGGAAGCTGCAGAGAAGTGTTGTAGGCAGAACTGGACCCATTTTTTTTTTCAAACTAACGTGCATAAAAATCCCCTGGGATCTTGTTAAAATGCAGATTCTGGGTCAGTGGGCCTGAGGAGGGACCTGAGATTCTGCATTTCTCATAAGCTCTCAAGTGATGCCAGTGTTTTGAGCATCAAGGGTCCTGCTCTGCTGTTCAGGACAGCGGCCACCAGTCACATGTGGCTGTGGAGCACTTGGAATGTGGCTGGTGTGAATCGAGATGTACTTCATGCGTGACATACCCATCAGATTTCAAAGACTACTACAAAAAAGAATGTAAAATATCTCAATTTTTATATCGATCACATGTTAATATGGTGATATTTTGGATATATCAAATTAAATAAAATATATTATTAAAATTAAACTTTTTTTTAATGTGGCTACTAGAAAACTCAGAATTACATTTGTGGCTCTCCTTACATTTCTGTTGGACACATAAGACTCCCTCTCACCTCTAAGCATTCGCACATGCTTTTCCCTCTTTTTGGCGTACCTCTCTTCCTCTCAACTTCCTTCTCACCAGTAATTTCATACATCTTTCAGGTCTTGATTAAGATGTCTCATCCTCCAGGAAGCCTTACTCAGTCCCCCAGGGTGAGTCAGGTGACTGTTCTGGGCTCCCAGCAGTCTTTGGGATTCTCCCATCTCAGCCCTAACCATCTGTGATGTGAGCATCTGCCAATCTCAAGTTTCTGAATGGGGACTTTTGTTTGTTAATTTGCATTAGCTGTTACTAGTCCAACATGGATTTTGATATTTTTCCCGCTTAGAGATTTCCCTAATTCTTTTTCTTTTAAAAAAAAATTGCATAGAGAAGCCCTGGTTGGCATAGCTCAGTGGATTGAGCATGGGCTGCAAACCAAAGTGTCGCAGGTTCAATTCCCAGTCAGGGTACATGCCTGGGTTACAGGCCATGACCCCCAGCAACCGCACATTGATGTTTCTCTCTCTCTCTCTCTCTCTCTCCCCCCCTTCCCTCTCTAAAAATAAATAAATAAAATCTTTTTAAAAATTGCATAGAAACATTGCCTTGAAAAAATAGTCATTAAGAAATAGCCTATCGGTCTTTTCCTTTGAGACTCTACTATTGCTTCAATAATTTTGTGATTAACTTGCTATGAAAAGATGCTCAACTCCATCAGTAATCAGGGAGAGACCAGTTAAGACTGCACTGAGATCAGCTTGCTCGTTCAGGCACCCCTGCTGCAGCCCCTGCTTTCACCGTGACCATGGCCTTGGGTCCTGCTCTCTCCCTATCCATCACTTCCCTCCGTTTTATCATTCCACCCGGCCCACTGTCCCTGTCCAGCATAGATTCATAATTACAACCACTTTCTAAATTTCTCCCATGTCTTTTGATCCCACACATTTGATGAAAAGCCAGCTCTTGCCTAAAGAGGGAAAAAGAGGCAACGCTGAAATGGACAAAACTTGAGATGACCATAGGTGAGGAAAAGGATTAGCAAGACATCGCAAAGATGTGGACCATCGCACTGCTGGTGGACGTGCACATCGGCACAGCCCTCTGGAGAACAGTTTGGTGTTACGTTGAAAATTTCAGTTGAAGATTTGAGTCCCTTATACTCAACGTCTCCATGCCCAGATACTTGCTCGAGAAGAAATGAGCATGTCCACCAGGTGGGCAGTCCAAGAAAATTTGTGATAGCACTGTCTGATAGCAAAACACCGAAAACACCTGATGTCCATTCAAAGGGGAATGAATAAGTAAATTGTGTCTTCACAGCAGTGAGAGGCAGGAAAATAATGTTGAGTGAATAGAGCAAAATTCAGAAGACTCCATATAGGATGATACTCTTTATAAAGCTCAAAACCAACCCAAAGAGACATTGTATAGGCATACAAAAATATGTGATAAAACTATACCTTAAAATAGCAAGGGGTGAGGGAACCTTTTGGGATTTGTTGATTGTACACTTAAAATGGGTGTTTTTTATTGGGTGTAAATTATAAGGTGAATGAGAGAGAGGCCAGAGTAAACTTGCTCTGGCTCTGGATGTGTTGCTTAAGGAGGTGATGTGGGGGCAGGAGCCACCATCTGGCAGCTCCGCTGTCATGCTGAGGGTGATAGGACAGAAGAGGAAGGGGACCCACATTTCTGATAATGTCACTGAGCCAACTAAAGGACTTGCTTTGCTGTATCTCCAGCTCCTAGAACTGTGCCTGGCAATTAGTTGGCACTCAGTAAATATATTTTGAAGAAAAATTTTATTGGAGTATAATTTAAAACGTTTTCAATGTTTGAATTTAATAACCCTGGGACATCCTACGTCTGGATTTCTTGCTCTGTGAAATAATGCATTTCCTTTTGACTTGGGTTCTCTTATCCTCAACCAAACACATCTTAACTGGGACCCGCATTGTGAGTTACTGCTAACGTTTTCAGGGGAACCCACTACCTGTTAAGCCTTTCTTTGAATCCTCCCAACACCCCTGTGAGATGTTTCAGATCCTCCATCAAACTGAGTAGCCCCAAAGGAGACTACAGATCTTCGTGCCTGATCTTGCCATCCATTGGATGCCTCCTGGGCTGAGACACACTTCTGTGTCCACCCATCACCTTCCAGAAGGCCAATGCTGCAGTAACATGTAAGATCAAGGGAAAGGTTTTCTTATTCACCTTAAGACGCCATTGGAGGTAGCTCATGTCTCCTTGCTGCTGCTGCATAACCAACCACCCCAAATCCTAGTAGCTTAAAAGAACTTATTATCTCCTGTGGTTCTGTGGGCTGATGGGACTCTGCTGGCCAGCTCTTGTTTAGGAACACTTGTGCCATTGCAGTTGGATATCAGCTGGTGTGCAGTCATCTGAAGGCCCTACTGGCTGTATGTCAGGATGGCTTGCTCACATCCCTGGCAGTTGACACTGGCTGTGGCCTTCGGCCGTGGGCTGGAATGCCCATACATGGCTTCCCCTGGGTTCTGAGAGGCAGCGTCCAAGAGTAAACTTTCCATAAGAGCCAATCAGAAACTGTAAAGCTTCTTATAATCTAGCTCCAGAAGTCCCAGGATGCCACTTTTTCTGCATTCTGTTGGTAGAGTCAATCCCTAAGGCCAACTTAGATTCAAGGAGAGAGCCAGCCAAGCACCGTTGCTGGGATTCTTGCCATGCCAGGTGTGTATTAACATTGACTTTTTACAGTGAATTATGCCTCATCACCGAGACATGCCTGGCTTCAAGCCCCTTTTCTTGCTTCCCCATCTCTTCGTGGTGCCACCCACTCTCCAGGGCTCTCGGCTGGAACCTTTGTCTGACAGTGAGCCAGCTGTTGGAAGGGCCAGAGGTGGCTTAAGTTTCCTGCCCCTTCACTCTACCCTGACTTCTCTGATGTCCTTCAGCTTTGAAATTGTACTTTTTTTGTTAACTAAACTTTCTAACTGGAGTAAAATAATACGTACTGTAAAATGTACAAATACTAAGTTTAGGTGAATAAATTTCCACAGCCAGCTCAGTGGCCAAGGATACTGAGGTGAGAAAGACAGACTGCCACCTGTCCTCACCAACTCACAGTCACTGTGGTCTCTGCAGAGGGTTCTGGTTCTCTAGGGATTTTTAGACAAACTTTTGTGGTGGAGAGAAATATCAAAAAGTCAATACATCACCACTTTTCTATCATTCTTTAAGCATTTCTGTTTTAGTGCAATTTTATATTATATGTATTAATATACTGCAACTCATCTGCTACACTCAAATCTACATATACTAGAGATGCACGCTCATATACTTTTATGGGGTGTGTGGTCAAAAAGGTTTGGGGACTTCCGGTCCAGACTGGGGATAAGAGACAAACAGGACAATTTAAGAGGACCAAGGTTGAGAGGGAGTGTGGGGTGTCATGAGTGGTTTTCCGGAGGAGAGGACAGTAAAGCTTAGATGTGAAGGGTTAGTTAAGTCTGGAGCTGCTTGTGCAGAAGAACCTGTAAATGACATTGAGTAATTTTAAAAATTGTGCAGCTGGCCATAAGCAGCATCCAGATCAAGAAACAGCATTACTAGCCCACAAATCCTTCTCATGCCCCCTCCTAGTCATTACCTCCCCGTGACATATTTTCCAAAAGTGACCAAAACAATGTTCCACATGCTCTTCCAATGTGCCACTCCCACATCAAAAGATAAAGTCTGTGACCACTCTCCTGATGCTGGGCAGACATTTATGATTAGAACAAGGAAGAGAGTGTGACAGAAATGACACCATGTGACATCCTAAGAGAAATGGAAATGCTCACCTTTGGAGCCCAGCTGCTTTGCTGCGAGGAAGCCCAGGCCACGTGGATGGTCAATGGGTGAGCATTCTGGCCAACAGCCAGCACAGCTGCCCCATGTGCGAGTGAGGAAGCCTTGGAGAGGCCCCCAGCTGCAGCCACCATCTGATCTAACCACATGAGAAACCCCAAGCGGGAACCACCTTGCTGCACTCAGCCAGCATCCAGAAACTTGATGGATAGTAGTGATCAGCGAGCATTGTTTTATGTCACTAAGGTTAGGGAGGTTTGTTACGCCACAATAGAGAACTGATACACCCACTCTCCCCAAGGGGGCTACCAAGTCAGCCACCAAGCTGACTTCAACGCCTTACATTAGTTTTGCTTGATTCTTTAGCTAAATGAAGTAACAAAATATATCAACCTCTGGGTTTTCTCAATTAACATGATCTCTGTTAGGGTCCATCTTGTGAGAGACCACCCGGGTTCCCATCTTGGCCTCCAGTTTCTTGTCCTTTGAGGGTGGTGTAGTGGACATTGGTTACATGGGCCTGTCCAACAGCCTTTCCCTTTTCTGGTTACAGCACCCCAAATCCCCTTCACTCTCGGTCTGAGTCCCCCTACTGACTCTCTGGGGATGAGCCCATCACCAGGGCCTGACTGAAGAGAATCTTCCATCTCACTGACCACCATGATTGTTCAGAAATGGGCCTGTGACCTAGCCTGGCCAATGAGAGCCAGGGTGGGCTTATGCTGAGATGGTGGGGAAGGGGATCTGCTTTAGTGTGATGTGGTTTCCCAGCTGTAGAACCCAAGGCCAGAGCTGCTGGGGGTCACTCTCAGTGGTGAGCTTGCCTGAGAATGAAGACAACACAGAAAGGAAGGCAGAGATGAGTGATGGAGACAAAGAGAAGTCCTGCCTCCTCGACCCTGGGTCCTGCTGTGCCTGAAGAGAAACTTACCTGTTTTGATAGATGAGCTCATAAATACCTCTTTGCTTAACCAGTTTGAACTGAGTTTTCTGTCATTTGCAAGCCAGCAGGTATCTACACACATAGACTTTCAGAACAAAACAACCCATCAACATTTCCATTTGCTGGACTAATTTCACATGCGGAAAAGGCGGTATAACATAGTACGGCGGTTCTCACATGTGGAGTCTGGCCCAGGAACATCAGCATCACCTGGGGCCGTGTGAGAAATGCAGATTCTTGGAGCCAACTTTAGTGAGTCACAAATTCAGAATGGGTTCTGGTAAGAATGTTTTAAGAAGCAACCTGGGGGCTGTGCGCTAAAGTCAGAGAATCATGCAGTAGATAAAAGCACAAACTTGAGTTTCAGTTTTCATTCCGCCTCTATCTGGCTCTCTGATTTTAGGTAAGCTGCTTATATCATTCTGCTTTACATTTCCCATCTGTAAAATGATGTATTTCCTACGGTGCTGTTTGTGGACCAGTGAGTATAGCGAGTGAATCACACAAAATAATTTGTGGCATGTAGGCTGTGTTCATTAAAGTTAGAGCCACAGTCCTCAAACTTTCTCAGACATTAGAATCACCTCTGGGCCCTCCCCTCAGAATTCCTGATCCTCACAAAAGGAAGCTGGGAATTTTCATTTCTAACAAAATGCTGGTCCAGGGGCCCTCACTTAGAGAACCAGGGAATTAGATGTTATTGTTACTGGTCTCCAGCTTCCTTTAGGGTGACTGCAGTCACCTCAGGTGCTCTGGATTCACTTTTTCCGCTGACTCAGCCTCTGTCTTCTCTCCCTCCCTTCTGGCAACGGTTTGATAGATGAATTCTCTGTGCTGGTAACTGGAGCTCTGAGCACAGCCTTCCTCAGAGAGTAGCCCCAGTCTCCACCTGTTCAGGACACCTGATTGATGGTTCCTTCAACCACAGCCTTTTTAGAACTGTCTCCAGCTTTCTTATATAAGCAGACACCTTCCCTTCTAGCTTTGGGAGGCTGCAGTTGCCTCATCATTCCTGACGCTAGCTGTCCACTCCAACCCCCATCACCTACTCACTCTTCCCCAATTACAGGCATTTCTTTACTCTGCTAACACAAATGGTTTTTAAAAAATAAGATTTTATTTATTTTTAGAGCGAGGGGAAGAAGGGAGGGAGAAAGAGAGGGAGAGAAACATTGATGTGTGAAATATCAATTGGTTGCCTCTCCTATGTCCCCAACTGGGGACTTGGCCCACAACCCAGGCATGTACTCTGACTGGGAATTGAACCAGTGACCTCTTGGTTTGCAGGGTGACGTCCAACCCACTGAGCTATGCCAGTCAGGGCACAGATGGCTTTAAATGCAGGGCCAATCAATGACCCTTCAGTATACTGCTCTGCAACTTGGCCTGCTAGCTGGAGCAACAAGGTCAGTGTGGCTGGAGCTGAGATCGAGGCAGAGGATGGCAGGGGAGTAGGCCAGAGACATAGGCAGAAGACTGTACAAAAGACTTTCTCTGTTATGAGAAGTGCTTGGACTCTATCCTAATAGTGGTTAAAAAATTTAAAGCATTTTTTAAATTGCAGAATTTTATATACACATAGGCACTTATATATAATGCATAAATAAAAGTATACAGTGAACACATATAACCACAACACCAATAAGAAATGGATTTGCCAGTCAAACCATCCCGAACATTTGTGGGTCCCGGACTATACCCTTCTCTTCCCATTTCTATCTACATATTGAACCCTGAGGGGTCACCCATGCATGTATGTGGACACCCTAATCTGCATGTCGGAGCTTGGACCATCCCCCAAAATCACTTCTTGCACACCCCTGGATGTGCAGGTGTACATACCGGCATGGCCTACCCATGGTGCAGTGTGCAAGATGGACTGGGGAGAGACCCACACAGGTACTAGCAACAGATTCAGGAACACTTGAGTAGGGGATTCTGTAGAACTGGGTACTCTGAGTCTGGTCCAGAACAACACTGTCCAAGAAGGTAGCCATTAGTGACATGTGGCTACTGAAATTCAAATAAAATGAAATAGAAGTTTAAAATTTAATTCTACAGTTACACTAGCCACATTTTAAGTGCTCAGTAGCATATTGGCTACTGCCTGTCATATTGGACAGTGCAGACATAGTACATGTCTCCCATTGCTTAATGTTCTATTGGACACTGCTCATTCGGAAGGAGGAGTGGTTTGGGTTCTGTAAGACAGGAAAGTATGACCCACATGCTGGATAAACACAGGCAACAGAAATAGCCTGTGAGAACATTCAGAGGTTGTATTTAACAGACAAAGCCTTCAAAGTAGTCACTATAAATATGTTTAACTAAAAGTAATCTTGATTTAAAAATAAAAGGAAGATATAATAATGACTTATCTAATGGCAAATATTGATTAAAAAGTTAGGCATTATAAAATAGAACCAAATGAAATCTGGAGCTGAAAAGTACCATAACTGCAATGAAAAATTCACTAGTGGGTTCAGGGCTGAATTTGAACTGACAGAAGAGTTAGCACACCTGCAGATCGATATCACATGATCCAAAGAATGGAGAGAAAAAGAACAAAGAAAGAAGAACAGAGCTTCGGAGAAGGGCAGGCCACCATGAAGGAAAACAACACCCATGGAATGGGAATCCTAAAAGGAGAGGTGAGAAAGGAGCAGAAAAATTATTTTAAGAATAATGGTACACACACATATGTACACATTTTGGGGGACTATAACATACAGAATTGTAATATAATCACCACTAGCAGCACAAAGAATGTATGTTGGAGCAAAGCTGTACTGAACTAAAGAGATGACTCCAGAGGGGAACTTGAACAAGAACAGACAAAGAGAACCAGAAATGATAAGAAGGTTGATATAACAAACTATAAATATATATGTCCTCTTTGCTCAGCCACTTTAAAAGGACATAAAATTATATAAAGTAATAATTACAATAAATTTATGGTAATATTTATAGATTTAATATGTATAACAAAAATATAACAAAATGGGGGAAAGGTCATAGACTGATAGACGAGCAACATTTCTGTACCTCTCTGGAATTAAGTTCATATAAATCCAAAGTTCGTTCTGATTAGTTAAGATGTACATTGTAAGCCCTAATCAAATACTAAGGAAATAGCTCAAAAATTAATGAAGTAAAATTAGTAAAGAAAGTTAAATGCTACATTGGAAAGATTCACTTAATGTAAAAGAAAGCAAGGAAGGAAGAATAGAGGAGCAAAAAAGGTATAAGACACACAGAAATAGGAAGTGAAAGGGGAAGTGTAAATCTAACTGTATCAATACTAACACTAAAAGTGAACATATTAAACACTCCAACCAAAAGGCACAGGTTGTGGACTTCCAGCCAAGATGGAGGCATAGGTAGACACAATGTGCCTCCTAGCACAACCAAGATAGGAACAACAAAAATTTTAAAACAGAATAACAACCAGGCTGACAGAAAATTGTATGGAAGTCAGACAACCAAAGAGTTAAAATAGAAATGTTCATCCAGATCGGTAGGAGGGGCGGAGTCAGGCAGCTGGGCAGAGAGGGGCTGAGGCACAAAGAGTGGTGGGACCAGATGTGTAAGGCATCCCGGGCTCACAAGGCATCCAGGGCATGCAAGACCGCCGAGGGCGGACCCTGGGTGTGGGGTGGCAACCAGCAGACCCAGCAAGGCTGCAATTGTGAAGCAAGGCACTGCGCGCAACCCAGGGTTCCAGCACTGGGAAATAAAGCCTCGGGGCACTGATTGAAAGCACCTGTAGGGGTTGAAGCACAGGGAGCAACTCCCAGCCTCACGGGAGAGTTCACTGGAGAGACCCACAGGGTCCTAGAATGTGCACAAGCCCACCCACATGGGAATTAGCACCAGAAAGGCCCAGTTTGCTTGGGAGAAGCGGTGGAAGGGACTGAAGTCCGACAGAGAGTGGAGCAAGCAACATTGTTCCCTCTCTGACCCCTCTCCCACATACAGCATCACAACCCAGCAACTGGGGTGACCCGCCCTGGTAAACACCTAAGGCTCCACCCCTCATACGTAACAGGTGCAACAAGACAAAAAAAAAAAAAAAGGTCCAAACGGAAGAACAGATCAAAGCTCCAGAAAACATACAACTAAGTGATGAAGAGATAGCCAACCTATCAGATACACAGTTCAAAGCACTGGTGATCAGGATGCTCACAGAATTGGTTGAATTTGGTTGCAAATTAGATGAAAAAATGAAGTCTATGCTAAGTGAAATGAAGGAAAATGCATCAGGGAACCAATAGTGATGGGAAGAAAACTGGGACTCAAATCAATGGAGTAGACCAGAAGGAAGAAACAACCAAACAGAAAAGAAGGAAGAAACAAGAATTCAAAAAAGTGAGGAGAGGCTTAGGAACCTCCAGGACATCTTTAAACGTTCCAACATCTGAATTACAGGGGTACCAGAAGGAGAAGAGGAAGAGCAACAAGTGGAAAACTTATTTGAACAAATAATAAAGAACTTCCCCAATCTGGCAAAGGAAATAGACTTCCAGGAAGTCCAGGAAGCTCAGAGAGTCCCAAAGAAGTTGGACCCAAGGAGGAACACACCAAAAGCACATCATAATTACATTAGCCAAGGTAAAAATGAAGGAGAGAATCCTAGAAGCAGCAAGAGATAAGGAGACAGTCACCTACAAAGGAGTTCCCATCAGACTGTCAGGTGATTTCTCAAAAGAGACCTTACAGGCAAGAAAGGGCTGGAAAGAAGTACTTGAAGTCATGAAAGAAGGACCTACATCCAGGATTGCTCTATCCAGCAAAGCTTGCATTTAGAATGGAAGGGCAGATAAAGTGCTTCTCTGATAAGGTCAAGTTCAAGGAGTTCATCATCACCAAGCCCTTATTCTATGAAATGTTAAAGGGACTTATCTAAGAAAGAGAAGATAAAAAACATGTATAGTAAAATGACAGCAAACTCAATTATTAACAACCACGCCTAAAACAAAAACAAACTAAGCAAACAACTAGAACAGGAACAGAATCACAGAAATGGAGATCACATGGAAGGTTAGCAACAGGGAAGTGGGAGGAGGAGAGAGAGGGAAAAGATATAGACAATAAGTAGCATAGACTATAGGTAGAAAATAGACAGGGGGAGGGCAAGAATAGTACGGGAAATGTAGAAGCTAAAGAACTATAACACATGGACATGAACTAAGCGGAGGGAATGTGGGTAGGAGAGGGTGTGCAAGGTGGTGGGGGATGAAGGTGTGCAAGGTGGTGGGGGATGAAGAGGGACAACTGTAATAACATAATCAATAAAATACATGAAAAAAAAAGGCACAGGTTGTCAGAAAAAAACACTCCAGATCCAATGATACGATATCTACAGGAGACACACTTGTGCATTTGTCTGCAGGAGGTAGAGGTAAATTGAAAGTGAGAGTGAAAAAGGTCTGTCTGTCATGCAAACAGCAACCACAAGGAAGCTCTAGTAGCTGTACTCATATCAGACAAAATAGACTTTAAAGCAAAAAAATTTACTATAGGTAGAGACATTTTATAACGATAATTGGATCAACCTATCAGGAAGATATGACCATTATAAACACATGAACAGAGTAACAGAGCCCCAAAATACATGAACCAAACACTCGCAGAATTGAAGGGAGAAATATGCAATTCAACAATATTTGGAAACTTCAATACACCACGTTCAATAATGGACAGAACAATTAGGCAGATCTACAAGGAAGTAGAACATTTGAACCATAGTATAAGCCAAGTAAATTTGACAAACACCTATAGAATAGCAGAATATACATTCTCAGGTGCATATGGAACAATCTCCAGGATAAACCATATGCTAGGCTATAAAACCTTGATAAATTTAAAAGGATGGACATAATACAATGTATGTTCTCTGAGGACAATGGAAAGAAATTAGATATCAACAACAAAGAAATCCAGGGAAATCACAAGTATGTGGAAAATGTGAGAGTACTACTCTCCGCAATACCAGTGGGTCAAAGAATTAAGAGAAATTAGACAACACTTTGAGAAGAAATGGAAATGAAGACATATCCCAAATTATGGTATGCTGCAAAAGCAGCACTGAACAGGGAGTGTGCAGCTGTGGATGTCTCCCTCGCTGGAATGTACAGAGGCACCATCTGTCACAGTGCCTTACCAGGCCTGATGTTTCCCTAACCCACGGACTGAGTTGTCTAAACAGGTGGCAGAGGTTCTACAGATGAGGAGGAAAGGGAACCTAGCTGGGAGTTGATGTTCCATACCTCCACATGAGAAAAAAAGGAGAAAACAGTCCTGGATTCTTGGTAACTGTTTCTTTTTTAAAAAAAGTTGAATTTATTTGGGGGTGGGTATTGGTTTGCAAAACCAGACAGGTTTCCTGTACAGCTCAATAAAACATCATTTGCACACTGCATCGTGCACCCCAAACAAAGTCTCTTTGCATCTTCATTTCCCTCCATTTTTCCCATCTCCACTCCCTCCCCTCTTACCTCCTGGCTATCACTGTACTGTTGCCTGTGTCTGTGTGTTATGAGTGTATGTTTTTTTGTTTAATCCTTTCACCGTCTTTCATCCCAACCTTCCTCCCCTCTGACAGCCGTTGATCTGTTCCACGTACCATGCCTCTGTTTCTACTCTGTTCCTCAGTTCCTCCGTTTATTTTGTTCATTAGATTCCACATGTAAGTGAGGTTACATGGTATTTGTCTTTCTTTGACTGGCTTATTTCACTTAGCATGATAATCTCCAGGCCCATCCATGCTGTCACAAAAAATTATTTCCTTTTTTTTTTTTAACAGCCTTGCAATATCCCATTGTGTAAATAACCAAAGCTTTTTTATCCACTCATTTCCTGATGGGCACTTGGGCTGTTTACAGATCTTTGTTATTGTAAATAATGCTGCAGTGAACAGAGGGGTGCATATATTCTTTCAAATTAGTGTTTCAGGTTTCTTGAGATATATTCCCAGAAGTGGGATTGCTGGGTCAAAAGGCAGTTATATTTTTAATTTTTTGAGGAAACTTCAGAGTGGCAGCACCATGCTGCATTCCCACCAGCAGCGCATGAGGGTTCCCTTTCTTCACATCCTTGCCAGCACTTGTTATTTGTTGATTTATTGATGGTAGCCATTCTGGAAGGTGTAGTAAGGTGGTATCTCATTGTGGTTTTAATTTCCATCTCTCTGATGATTAGTGATATTGAGCATTTTTTTCTTATGTCTACGGGCCATCTGTATGTCCTCTTTGGAAAACTGTCTGGTCAGGTCCTTTGCCCATTTTTCAATTGAATTTTTTGTCTTCCTGGTGTTGAATTGTATAAGTTCTTTATATATTTTGGAGATTAACCCGTTATCACATGTGTTACTGGCAAATATGTTTTCCCATTTGGTGGGTCCCCTTTTCATTTTATTTGTTTCTTTTGCTTCACAAAAACTTTTTAGTTAGATATCATTCCATTTGTTTTTTTTTTCTTTTGTTTCCCCTGCCCTAGAAGATATATAGGAAAAAATATTGCTATGAGAGATGTCTGAGATTTTACTGCCTATGTTTTCTTCTAGAATTTTTATGGTGTTGCAACTTACATTTACCCATTTTGAGTTTATTCTTGTGTATGGTGTAAGTTGGTGATCCAGGTTTTCTTTCCTCTCTCTATTTCTTTCTTTTTTGCATGTACCTGTCCAATTTTCCCAACACCATTTATTGAAGGGATTATCATTACTACATTGTATGCACTTGTTTCCTTCATCAAATATTAATTGATCATAAAGGTGTGGGTTTATTTCCTTATTGCTTTGGGTGAGGTGCCATATTCCAGGCAACTCACTGAGGGAATAGGGTGGTTTTGACAGTAAACAAGAGGGCATTAACTCCAGCTGCAGTTCCTCCTGCACATCTTGGATTGAGCACATGTTCAGTGCAGGCCCAGCACTAAGGAGCCAACATGCACTATCTCTCAGTTCTGTGGAGTTGTTGCCCTGCCACTTACTTTCCTTTACTCTCTTTACCTCTCACTGACACACACATGACCTGATTCAGTAGGGACTCTAAGAGCTTTGTAAGTGTTGACTGATTCCTCAAAATACTCTCCAAAACATGCTGTACACATTCTTACTCCCACCAACATTACATAAAGGCACTGAATTTGCAGGTCATCACCAACATGGCAGATGATTCACCTTTTTATTGTTGCCTGTATGAGAAGCAAACTTACCATTGATCTTGATGTTTACATTTTCTTCATTTCAAGTGAGTTAGTACATAATTTCAGGCACTGCACATTTTTACTTCTTCTGTGATTTAGCCTATTCTTGCATTATTCTTAAGTGGTTCTTTCATTATTTTGTGTTTTTATGTACCACATGTACAAATTGATGTTTGAATTATAGTTCCAAAATTTTCTCCTAGCTTATCATAAAAAAGGATAGCCAAGTTACTGAACTCAATTGCATTAGTAACAACAGCCTGCTCACACTCAGCATTTGTTCTTTTCATTCCTTGTTAATTAAAGTTATACTTTCAGTTTATTTTTACATTGACTGAACTTTGAAGCACTACTGAAAATATGTTTCTACTTCATTTTCTCTTCCAATCATAAAACTTTGAATAGATCCTGAAGAAACACACCATGTAGATGTATTTCACTGCTTGTATCTGAGAATGCTACTGTGTGTGTATTTTAGCAACTTGTAGAAAAAAACATTGATTCATTGATTGATCAAATAAAGAGTTGTCGAGCATCTTTTGCAAGTAAACACAATGCACAAAATATGTTCCCTCAATGAACTGCAGGTGATAAGATGTGGTCAATTTTTGGTTGTTTTATAAGGTAAGACTACAGGAATTTCAGAAAGAAGACTGTCTCAAATATCTTGTCTCCATGGCAGAAACAAGACTTTCAGAGGAAAACTGATAGGTGCTTATGTTTAAACTTTTTGTAGTTCAGATAATTTTAAATCAAAAGCTTGTTTTACCCAAAGAAACCATGTTGGTAGTTTTCCATATACCGTTCCAGAGTCAAAGTAAGGTGACTAAAAGATGAGAACTTAATGATAAGAATTATACTCTACATATTTCATAATGACCTGGATACTACATTTATTTAGAGCTATTCTCTCTTTCAGTTCCCAAAGCTCACGCAAAAAAACAGATGAGGCCCACATTTTGCAGAGTGAGACTGGAGAAAAAGCTCCTTTACTGTGTCTTTCTTAGATTACAACCTTATATGCTTTTATAAACATATTCTCCATCTAAACAAATCAATGAATAGAATACGTAAAAATAAGTACCTTATGATTATCACATAAACACCAACACATCTTGAGGATTTTCTGGGGCACAAGCATCACTGAGACCAACCTCACAGAGGATGCCCAGGGATAGTTGCTATGCAGAAACCCTGAGTGACAGGAAACGACCCCATTTGCTGCCCCAAATGACTGAAAGGCTTTTTACTCTCAAGCTCTGCAGAGCCACAGGGAGAAGCATCACTGGACTAGACTAATCAAGAGTTGTATGTGCAGGAGATGAGAATGCTATTTGTTGTCAAAGATTATTGAATTTTAAATGTTCCCTTTTTATTTTTTATATTTTTATTTTTTAAAATTTATTTTTCAATTATAGTTGACATACAATATTGTATTGGTTAGACATTTCTGTAACTTATGAAATAATTGCTCTGATAACTCTAGTACCTGTCTGGCACCATACACAGTTACTACAATAGTTTTGTTATTCTGATTGGGGGTTCTTTTGCTCCCTTGTCTTCTACATCACCAGTTCAGTCCTCTGTTTCATCCATTTTGATGTTGATTCCCTCAAATGTGGTTCTTCATTTTAGCTATCATATTCTTCATTTCTGACTGGCTTTTTAATGTTTTATATCTCTTTTATTTTGTTTTTATCTCTTTAAGATATCGTTGAGTTTATCTACTTTTCCCCTAAGTTCTTTGAGCATCCTTATAATCAATATTTTGAACCCTGCTTGTCTCTATTTCATTTCTCTCCTTTTCTGGAGTTTTGTCCTGTTCTTTCATTTGGGACATGTTTCTTTGTCTCCTCATTTTGGCTGACTCCCTGTGTTTGTTTCTGTGTATGGGGTAGATCTGCTACATCTCCCACTGTCGACAGAGTAGGATTATGTAGAAGGTGTTCTGTGTGCTGCAGTGATACAGTCTCCCTGGTCACCTGAGCTGGGATCTCTAGGGTATTTCCTGTGTGGGTTGTGTTGAGCTCCTGCTGTAGTTGAGCTTCAATTGCTGTTGGCACTTCATTGGCTGTGGCTGACCATCAGGATGACTGGCTTTGAGGGCTGGCTGTGAGTACAGTGGGAGTCACTTTAGCATGGCTGGTGCCAGCCAAATCTACCATCCAGTGTACATCTGGTTGGGTGGTACTCTGGTATGGTATGAAGCTGGCCACCAGGTGTGTTGGTTCTAGAGCATCTTGGGATGTGCTCCATTGCAGGCCAAGGTCAGCCACTGCTTGTGCCTGTTTGGGAGCCTCTTGGTGGGAGCTACAAAGTGATTTGCAGTTAATTGTTGCGTGTTTCGGGCTTGGAAGCATTTCGGAGAGTCTATGCTGTGAACCAAGGCTGGCTGACACTTGTGCCGGGCTTTGAACTCTTTGGTAAGCATCATGATGTGAGCTGAAGCCAGCCGCTACTTGTACCAGGCGTGTGGTCACTTATTTGAAGCTCCATTCCAGACCAAGACTATTGGCCACTTATGCTAGGCTTGGGGCCACCTGATGGGAGTTACAGTGCACGTTGAGAATGGTCACTGCTTGTGCCAGGGTTGGGGCCACTTAGGAAGAGCTGCAAGGCACACCAAGACTGGCTGCTGCTTGTTTGGTGTTTCAGGACCTTTGAGAGATTTTAGGAAAACCCACAGCATGAGCTGAGCAGGCTGCTTGTGTGGGGGATGCACTGGAATAGGCTTGGGTGGGGCAGTGAGTTGAGTGGAATGGAGGGTCTCAGAATCATTAAAGCATGGTGAATGATGTTAGCCAGGTTAATGGAGAGCTCAGATTTGGTACCCACCTGTGCCAGGGTGGCTGGGTGGGAGAAGAGTTCAACAAAGGAACAGTGGTGACTGCCAGCACCTTCATCCCCAGAGAGAGGTGCCTTTGCCCTGAAGTTAGTTTAGTTCCTCTCAGCATGTCCCCACTGTTCTTCAAGCTGCTACCCCTGCACTAGGGCTTAGAGCAGGTAGGTGTGTGAGTGAATCTGTGTTCAGTGCCAGGATGCCTCAGTCTCTAGCAGCCCTTTATTGTTTTTGGACATAATCCCTGCTGGTTTTCACAGTCAGATGTTATGGGGACTCCTCTTCCTTGTGCCCTGGGCTGGGGAGCTGACTATGGGGCTGGGACCCCTCACTCCTCAGAGGGGATTTCTGAAACTGAGATATCACTTCCAGTTCTTAATCACCATGCAGTGTGTGTGGAACCTGCCCATTCCACTTCTCTGCCCCTTCCACCAGTCTCAGTGTGACTTCTTCTTTATGTTCTTAGTTGTAGTAATTCTGTTCAGCTAGTCTTTGGATGGTTCTCAATGATGGTTGTTCTATAACTTAGCTGTAATTCTGATGTGGTCATGAAAGAAGGTGAACACAGAGTTTCCTACTCTGCTACCTTGACCAGAAGTTTCTAACATGTCCTTTCTTTAAATTCCTAATTTAGGTTTTAAACTTGAGGAGCATCCCCCAGGCCTTCACCCCAGGAAGAGACTGCATTATGGCTGAAGCTCCATCACCTGTACTTGTACCTGTCCTCAGACAGGCCTGGAATCAAAGAACACACAAATCAAGGAGTATGACTCAGATCTCACATTTCTCCCAGAATTAAAGGAAAATCAAGGTCACTGAGAGTTTGATGCACAGATACCCTTGGGAGAAACAAGAAGATATGGATGGAGTGCAGGTGTGTGATAAAACAGAGTTTGAGCAGCCCAAGGACAGCTCCACAGGTTAGTTGTGATTGAGTCCATTTGTGACAATCTGCTGAGAAACCTTTCACTTTGCTGGAAGAGACTTAGAATAAAGGCAGAGAGGGTAGGGCTACCAGGAGTCATTTCTATTCTACAACTTGCAAAGATCACACACAAAACTAGACACAGTTCGAAAGAGCTGCCCAGCGAAAGACACAACAATGACAGTGGTACAAGTGAGTTGAAAAGGCACACCCTTCAATGATCCCAGGTCCCACAAAGGGAGGAAAGAGTGTGAGATTATATAGGATGAAAATATTTGGAATATTTACTAGGGGTTGTGAAAGGGTGGAAGAGAGAGATGCTACATGTATGACAATGGAATCCTCATGGTGAATCATGAGTTGACCCTGGACCAGTATAATCCAGTGCCATCATTTGATGGTGTCTGACTGAGGCTGAACTCTATTGAGACACTGTGCCTTTGTGTGGGAAGTGGATAGCTGACTGGGGTGAGACAGTGTATATGCGGGTGCAAGGGGTCAGATTACACATTTGTCTTCATAATGCTGAGCGTGTGTGTCTGTGTAGCTTGGCTAGTAGATAAGCAGTTGTACATGTCATAGTGACTACGAGTGTTGGGAGGTATGTATGACACAGTGAGTCCCATGTCTCTGGGTGACTGTGTGTGTGTGTGATAATCTATGACTGTGTTTGAACTGTGAATATGTATGTGGCTATGTCTGCATGTGAGGGTTCTCCCCTGTATATTGATAGTAGTGGCTGTTTAAGTAACTGTGGGTCTTTCCATATGTACCAATGTGGATCCTGGTTGGCAGAACTGGCCATCTTGGGGACAGTGAGTTACCCAAGGCTCTTCTCTGGATATTAATGAGAGCAGAATGAGTGAGTCCTGAGATGCCTCTTCTCAAGAAGAGTGGGGAGAGATAAACTCACACTGTGGGCACCAGATCTCCTGTCTGGGTCAGCACAGAGTGACCCCCTTCCCCCACACTCCTGCCTCAGGTCTCCTCTCCTTGCCAGTCCTTCCCTTGAACTACAGGAGGTGGGTGAGCAGATCCTGGCCCTCTGGGGAAGACTGTTGGGGAACTTGGTTTCAGAGAATGGATCACTTGAAGTCAGAAGGAACAAAGTCAGCTTCAGTTCATGCAAAACTCACAGTAAATATCCGTGAACAACCTGTAGATTTTTTCCAATTACTTTCCTGTCTCCAATGCTGTGCACAGGTACTGACTGTTTTCAGCAACTTCCACACACTCCTGAAAGGACACGCACTGCCTTTGATCATTTTGACGTATATACATTCCACACACAGGGCATCTCCTTTTCCCTTATCATTTCCCTCTCTTTTAACAAATGTTTTTCATTAGAGTGAATTTATATATTTTTATAATTTTGTCTTGTCTTCACAGTTTCAGATAGAAAGTGATCCAAGGATGGTATTTCAAAAAGGGCCCTCCCCTTCTCACAGGTCACCCTGTTTGGACCCACTACATACCAGTGATCAGGCTAAAGGTTTTACATATATTAGGTCATCTGTTCCTGAGAAATAGGAATTTGTGATAATCCTCCTAGTACCAAGAAGACTGAGGCAAGGAGAGTTCAAGCAATGGATCTAAGATCTCACTGCTATTAAGAGGCAAAATCAGTGTTAGAATTGAGGAATCATGGTTCTTGAACACTTTCTTTCCACTACAATTCTCTCATCTCTTCAAGGACACAGGATCTTGACTGTGGTGAGGTGGGACGAAGGGGGTCCTCAGAGTTTGTTCTTTGATATCTAACCTGCTTTGCCACTGGGAACTATTGTAGGAGGGGATCCCACACTGTGCCTTGCCCCTCTCATCCACTTTCATCTCCCCATGGCACATCCCATGCATACAGCCTGTGTCCTTGTTTATTGGTTGTTTGGTGATAATCAGAGGAAAACCTACCTTGTCTTTCAGGCAACTACTCTGTCACTTATGGGTAGGCAGAAAAGAATTGAGAATTTTAGAGCTTTGGGGGTCACTTCATTTATGAGTGATGTTAAAATATTGGATTAGCATAAAGGTAGCATAGTGCAGGTGCAGGTCCTGGAGGCCTCTACAGTACCAATCACTAAATCTACAGGTGCTGGGGGAGAAAGGTTCAAGATAGTGGTGTAAGAAAAGGCTTATTTCACTTCCTCCCATGGACACACCAAATACATATGTACATACAGAGTAATTCCTCTTGAGGAATGACTGAGGGCTTATTGAACAGCTTCTGCACAATAAACAAGAGAAGGATCTCATTAAGAAGAGTAGGAGAGATAAACAGACAGTAATTGTGGGAATCCCACCCCAACAGGTTATCACTGGGGGGCCTATATGGGCTAACCCACCTGCACTGGATACAGTGACAAAACAGCAATTCAAAGGGCACCTAAGCTACACATGAAAAAAATCTATTTGCTAACCCTAAGGTGCTTGTCAAAGGGGTTGGAAACTCTGGGAACTCTCTTGGATTGGATCAATTGTTGAGCACCATTGTTTACATTCCCCCCCCCCCGCCACCTAAATTGCCCTGACAGGAGCTCACTCCAAATGCTCTAGCCACACTGCAAGAATGCCACTGCATGCAGTGGGTCACATTACCAGTACCCACTGCAGCCCCAGCCAGCAATCTCCCCAGTGAGCCCCTCTAGCCATGTGTACCAGGCCACCTCACCCCGCACCCCCTGTAGTCTTGGCCAGCCAAAACACCAGGACATCCCAGGCACCACACACACACCAACTTCAGGTCCAGCCAGCCTGCCAAAACCACTTGGCACATGCAGTTTACACAGATGTTACTCCTAAAAAAGACACTATTTTAAGATTAGGAGACAATAGCTATTTTCTCTGATTCATGAAAACAAACAGGAAGTCAAACAAAATGAAAATGAAAAGAAATATGTTGCAAATGAAAGAACAAACAAAAAGACCCAAAATGCTAATGAAATAAAATTGCCTGACAAAGAATTCAAAGTAACAGTCATAAGGATACTCATCAAACTTGGGAGAAGAATAGAGGGACCAGTGAGAACTTTAACAAAGATTTAGAAAATATAATAAAGAATTTATGAGAACTGAAGAACACAAGAACTGAAATGAAAAATTCACTGGAGGGAAACAACAGCAGATTAGATAATACAGGATGGATCTGTAAGACAGAGTAGAACTCATCCGGTCAGAATAGCAATAAGAAAAAATAATTTTAAAAAATAAGGATAGTTTAAGGGACCTCTGGGAAAATATCAACACACTAACATTTGTATTATAGGGATCCTAGAACGAGAAGAAAATAAAGGGGACAGAAAACTTATTTGAAGGAATAATGGCTGGAAACTTTCCTAACCTGGGGAAGGAAACATACATTTATATCTAGGAAACAGTCAGTTCCAAACAATATGATTCCCCAAAAGATACCCACACCAAGATATATTGTAATTAAAATGGCAAATGTTAAAGATAAAGAGAGAATCTTAAAGGCAGCAAGAGGAAAACAACTGATCACATACAAGGGAAATTTAAGTCTATCACCTGATTTCTCAGCAGAAATTTTGCAGGCCAGAAGAGAGTGGCAGGATATATGTAAAGTGCTGAAAGGAAGAAAACTACAACCTAGAATATTCTACTTAGCAAGGTTATTATTCAGAATTGAAGAAGAGATAGAGTTTCTCAGGCAAGCAAAAATAAGAGTTTATGATGACTAAACTGGCTTTATAGGAAATGTTAAAGGGCCCTGGCTGGTGTGGTTCAGTGGCTGAGTGCTGGCCTGTTAATCAAAGGGTCACCAGTTTGATTCCCAGTTGGGGCACATGCCTGGGTTGTGGACCAAGTCCCCAGTGTGGGGTGTGTGAGAGGCAACCACACATTGATGTTTCTTTCCCTCTGTTTCTCCCTCCCTTCCCCTCTCTAAAAATAAATAAATAAAATATTTTAAAAATAAAATGAAATCTATTTTTAAAAAGAAATATTAAAGGGTCTTCTTTTAGCAAAATAAATTTTCAAAAATATATATCTCAGAGGGGAGGGGTTGGGGCATTAGAAGAGATCAACCAAAGAACATCTATGCATGGTACATGGACACAGACAACAATGTGGTGAAGGCAGAGCAGGGGGAGCTCAGCTAGATGGAGGAGGGCAAGGGTGGAGGGAATCAGGAACATCTGTAATATTGTCAACAACAGTAATTAAAAGAACATACTAAATATATATATATGAAAAGCATCTCATGGGTAAAGGCAGATACATAGTAAACATAGTGGACCAGCCACTTAAAAAGCTAATATGGAGGTTAAAAGACAAAAGTAGCAAAATCAAATATAAATACAATAAGTAGTTAGGGAGTATGCAAACAATAAGATCTAAAATATGATCTCAAAAACCAAATAATGAGTCTGGTTAAAGGTTTATAAATTTTATCTTTTCAAAAAACCAGTTCTTAGTTTCATTGATTTTTTTCTATTTTTTAAAATTCTCTATTCCATTTGTTTCCATTCTGACCTTTATTATTATACCTTCCTTCTACTTATTTTGGTTTTGTTTTTTCTTCTCTTTCTAGTTCCTTTAGGTATAAAGTTAGATTTTTTGAGATTTTTTTTCCTTGTTTCTTAAAGTAGACCTGGGTTGCTATAAACTTGCCTCTTAGAACTGCTTTTTATGCATTCCATAGATTTTGGAGAGTGGTGTTATCATTTTCATTTTGTCTCAAGGTATTTTTTTATTTCCTCTTTGATTTTTCTTTTTTGGGCCCTTTAGTTATTTACTAGCATGTTGGTTAGTCTCCATGTGTCTGTGTTTTTTCCAGTTTTTTTTTTTTTGTAACTGATTTTTAATTTCATACCACTGTGGTTGGAAAAGATACTTAACATGATTTAAATTTTCTTGAACTTAATGAGATGTTTTGTGGCCTAATGTGGTATATCCAGGAGAATGTTTTATGTGCACTTGAAAAAAATGTGATTATGTAGTTTGGGGATGAAATGTTCTATAAATATCTGTTAACTGCATCTGATCTCATGTGTTATTCAAGGTCAATGTTTCCTTAATGATTTCCTGTCTGGATGATCTATCTGTTGATCTGAGTGGGGTATTAAAGTCCTCTAATTATTATTATCAATTTCTCCTTTTATGTTTGTTAATATTTCCTCAGCATATTTAGGTGCTCCTATGTGGAGTGCACAAATATTTACTAATGGTATCTCCTCTTCTTAGATTGATCCTATTATCATTATGTAATACTGTTCTTTGTTTCTTTTTACTGTCTTTGTTTTAAAGTCTTATTTTGTCAGATATGAGTATTGCTACCCAAGTTTTTTTGTTTGTTTGTTTCTATTTTCATGGAATATCTTTTCCATGCCTACATTTCAGTGTCTATGTCTTTGCATATGAAATATCCCTTGTATGCACCATATAAATAGGTCTTGTTGGGTTTTTTAAAAGATTTTATTTATTTATTTTTACAGAGAGGGGAAAGGAGGGAGAAAGAGAGGGCAAGAGATACATCAATTGGTTGCGTCTTTTATGTCCCAGCCGGGAACCAGGCCCAAAACCCAGGTATGTACCCTGACTAGGAATCGAACTGGAGACCCTATGGTTCACAGGCCAGCACTCAATCCACTGAGCCACACCAGCCAGGGTAGATCTTGTTTTTTCAATCAACTTAGCCACTGTACGTCTTTTGATTGGAGCATTGAGTCTATTGTGTTTAAAGTCACCATTAATAGGTATGTACTCATTGCCATTTTGTTCATTGGTTTTTGGTTGTTTTTGTAATTCTGTTCTGTTCCTTTCTTTTTCTCTTGGTTTCTTCCCTTGTGGTTTGCTGGTTTTCTTTAATGTTATTTTTGGGCTCCTTCTTATTTTTTGTGGATCTTTTGTAGGTTTTTGGGCTTTGGTTATCATTAAGTTTACATGTCTATGTATATCTTTAGATATATATGGTAAGATAGATATATATACATAGATAGATACGATAAGATACATATCTATATGGCAGTCTAGTTTAAGCTGATAGGTGTTTAAGTTCAAATGCATTTTTAAAATGCTACATTTTAAATCCCATAGAATACTCTCCAGCTGTCTTACTCCATTTCACCTTTGCCCTGCCTCTGATCAGTTGAGTAAGGAATTTTATCTCATTGTTTTCTCTCTCCCTTTTTTTTCTTTCTTTTTTTTCTCTCCTTCTTTTTTCCCCTCTCCCGACCTGAACTTTACTCCTCACTCTTACTAGTTTGCTTCTCCATCCTCTCAAAATCTTTTTTCTTTACTCTAGACATCTCATATTCACTTTTCACTTTTCTACAAAATTCTTATTCCTGTTCTATCTTTATTAAACTTCATTCAGCTGTCATTGCTATTGACCCCGCTGTGGGTTTTCTGTAATTTTGCTACTGTTTGTCCTGCACCTTCTCAATTTTACTTTAAATCTCATAGTATACTCTTCCCACTTCTTACCCCATTGTTCCCATCACCCTTTCATGTTTTACTTACATTGCAAATTTTGCTCTCTCCCTTTCTTCACCTCAGTTCTGTTCCAACACTTCTTCTCTTCCCTCTGACCACTCCATAACATTGTCCCCTTTTTTAGTCATCACACGTTCCCTTTATCATATCTTACAATATCCACAATCCCTCTTCACATTTATTGATCTTAGCTCAATCGTGGTTGAGATTGTTGATGCGGTAAAAGGGGTTATTTTTGCTGGCATAGGTTTGGTGGTCTGGTAATACTGCTTTGTTAACCAACACCTGTACATAGCATACAAGACAAGGTGGGAATTGTGAGTACCCATAAACCTACTGGAGGGGAAAACCCACCAACAAAAGAGCCACCCACAGGTAAAGCCCAAGTACAACAAGAGAGCCCAGACAAACAGAACAAAGGGCAACCCTAGAGCATCCAGACAAGGAGATCAAAGAGACTACACTGCTGAGTCCTACAGAATCCCTACCACAGAAGTCCACCTGATGGAGACAGCTAACAAAGCAGAGCATTGAGAAATGCAGAAACAAGCAAAAGGGTCACCTAAAATGGGGAGACAAAGAAAGGACTTGCAATTAAAAGGAATGGATGAATCCCCAGTAAAAGAGCTAAATGAAATGGATGCAAGCAAACTATCAGACATAGAATTCAAAAGAATGGTTATAAGGATGCTCAAGGAACTCAATGACAACTACAAGGAACTGAGTGGGAACTACAAACAGCATGAAAGGAAACAGAGACTATAAACAAGAACCAGGAAGAAATGAAGAATGTAGTATCTGAAATAAAAAAATATACTAGAAGGAGCCACAAGCAGGCTGGATGAAGCACAGGACTGAATTAGGGAGCTGGAAGACAAGGTAGAAATAAATACCTAGGTAGAGCAGCAACATGAAAAAAGACTAAAAAAAATGTGAGGATAGCTTAAGGGAACTTCACAACAACATGAAACGCAACAGCATTCGAATCACAGAAATACCAGAAGGAGAAGAAAAGGAGCAAGGGATAGAAAACCTGTTTGAAAAAATAATGACAGAAATCTTCCCTAACCTGAAGAGGAGTACAGCCATGCAAGTTCAAGAAGCACAGAAGGTCCCAATCAAGATGGACCCAAAGAGGCCAACTCCAAGACACATCATAATTAAAATGGCAAAATTCAAAGACAAACAGAGAATTTTAAAGGCAGCAAGAGAGAAAGAGGAAGTAACATACAAGGGAGCCCTGATAAGGCTACCAGCTGATTTCTAACAGAAACACTACAAGCCAGAAGAGAATCACAAGAAATATTCCAACTAATGAAAAGCAAAAGCCTACAACTGAGACTGCTCTACCCAGCAGGCTCTCATTTAAAATGGAAAGCAGCCCTGGCTGGTGTGTCTCAGTGGATTGAGTGCTGGCCTGCAAGTCAAATGATTGCTGGTTTGATTCCCAGTCTAGGGTGCATGCCTGGGTCACAGGCCAGGTAGGTCCCCAGTGGAGGACACGTAAGAGGCAACCACACATGGATGTTTCTCTCCCTCTCTTTCTCCCTCCCTTTCCCTTTCTAAAATAAATAAATAAATAAATAAATAAATAAAGTCTTTAAAATGGGAGGTAATAAGGAGTTTCCCAGACAAAACAAGGCTAAATGAATACACATCCACCAAACCAGCATTGCAAGATATGCTAAAGGAACTGCTTTAAGAAGATGAAAAAAAAAAAAAAGACTGTGAGAGAAACACAGGTACAAAGGGGAAAAATGAATAAGTGTCTATCAATAATAACCTTAAATATAAATGAATTAAATGCTTCCATCAAAAGACATAGGGTAGCAGGCCCTGGCTGGTGAGGCTACATGGATTGAGAGGTAACCTGCAAACCAAAGGTTCACTGACTCAATTCCCAGTCAGGGCACATGCCTGGGTTGCAGGCCAGATCCCCAGTAAGGAGTGTGCAAGAGGCAACCACACATTGATGTTTCTCTCCCTTTCTTCCTCCCTCCCTTCCCCTCTCTCTAAAAATAAAATCTTAAAACAAAATACATAGGATGGGTAAGAAAACATGACCAGCACATGTGTTGTCTATAAGACACACACCTCAGAACAAAAGACCAACATGACTGAAAGTGACGGGTTGAAAAATATATTCCAAACAAATGGACAGGGGGAAAAAAGCCAGGGTAGCAATACTTATACCAGGCAAAATAGACTTCAAAACAAAGGCCATAAAAAGAGACACAGAAGGACACTTCATAATACTCAAGGGAAGATTCCATCAAGAAGACATAAACATTATAAACATATATGCACTCAACATAGGAGCACCCAAATACATAAAGAAAATCTTGGAGTACTTCAAGAAAGATATAGACACCAACACAGTTATAGTAGGGAATTTTAACATCCCAATATCAACAATGGAAAGATCTTCAAAAAAAATATCAACAAGAATATTGCAGCATTGAACAACACCCTAGATCAAATGGACTTAACTGATATATATAGAACCTTCACCCCAAAGAAGCAAAATACACATTTTTTTTTCAAATGCACATGGAACATTTTCAAAGATAGACCACATGATAGGACACAAAATAAGCCTCAACAAATTCAAGAAAACTGAAATCATATCAAGAATACTCTCAGACCACAAGAGCCTGAAACTAAAAGCCAACCTCAAGGAAAAAACTCAAAAACAGTCAAATTCATGGAGGTTGAATAGCATGCTATGAAACAATGAATGGGTTAATAATGAGATCAAGGAAGAAATAAAAAAGTTTCTGAAAACAAATGGAAATGAATACACAACCCAAAACCTATGGGACACAGTGAAGGCAGTCCTGAGAGGTAAGTTCATAGCAATACAGGCCTACTTTAAAAAGATAGAAACATTTCAAATAAATGACCTAACACTACATGTACAAGAACTGGAGGAAAAACAACAAACAAAGCCCAGAGCAAGTAGAAGGGAGGAAATAACCAAGATCAGAGAAGAATTAAATGACATAGAGACTAAAAGGACAATAAATCCAAGAGCTGGTTCTTTGAAAAGGTAAAATCGACAAGCCTTTACCAGACTCATCAAGAAAAAAAGAGAGAGGACATAAGTAAATAAATAAAATCAGAAATGAAAGAGGAAAAACTACAAGTGATACCATAGAAATGCAAAGGATTGTAAGAAATTACTACAAAAAAAAAAAAAACTATATCCCAAGAAATTTGAAAACCTGGGTGAAAAGGACAAATTTCTATAAAAATATGATCTTCCAAAACTGAATCAATATGAAGTGAATCAATATGAAGCAGAAACCCTGAACAGTCTGATAACAGCTAGTGTAATTGAAGCAGTAATAAAAAAAACTCCCAGGAACCAAAAGCCTTGGACCAGATGGCTTCACAGGAGAATTTTACAAAACATCTAAGGAAGAACTAACCCCTATCCTTCTGAAACTATTCCAAAACTCCAAGAAGAGGGAAGGCACCCAAACTCTTTTCATGAGACCAACATCATCCTAATCCCAAAACCAGATAAAGACACAACAAAGAAAGAAAACTACAGGCCTATATGGCTGGTGAACATAGACAATAAAATCCTCAACAAAACATTGGCAAACCACAACCAGCAATACATTTAAAAGATCATACACCATGATCAAGGGGGATTCACCCCTGGGATACAAGGATGGTACAATATTTGCAAATCGATAAACATAATACATCACATAAACAAAAGAAAAGACAAAAATCACATCATATCAATAGATGTGGAAAAAGCATTTGGTAAAGTACAGCACCCATTTATGATAAAAACAAAGTGAGAGTAGATGCCTTTATTATGTTGATAGGCCATATACAAGAAACCTACAACCAACATCATACTCAATGGGCAAAAACTAAAACTTTTCCACTAAGATCAGGAACAAGACAAGGGTGTCACCTTCCACAACTTCCATTCAACATAGTATTGGAAGTTCTAGCCACAGTGATCGGACAAGAAAAAGAAATAAAAAGCATCCAAATTGGAAAGGAAGAAGCAAAACTGTCATTGTTTGCAGATGATATGATAGTATATATAGAAAACCATATAGACTCCACCAAAAAACTATTCCACCTAGTAAGATAATTTGGAAAAATGGCAGGATACAAAATCAACATTCAGAAATTGAAGGCATTTTTGTACACCAACAATGAAACATCAGAAACAGATATCAGGGAAAAAAATCCCATTTGCTATAGCAATAAGAAAATAAAGTACCTAGGAATAAACCTAACCAAGGAGGAAAATTACTTGTACTCAGAATACTACACAACACTAAATTCCAGCCAAGAAGGAGGCATATGTACATATACTTTGCCTCCTCCCACCAACAAAAGAAGGAGAACAACAAATTTAAAAACAAAAAACAACCAGAGCTTCCAGAAAATCAAACTATATGGAATTCTGACAACCAAAGAGTGAAAGAAGAAACATTCATTCAGACTGGTGGGAGGCATGCAGATGGGCAGCTGGGGTGGAGCGGACATCTGACAAGGCAGCAGCTAGAGGACCAGGAGGGTGAGGCAGCAACTGGCAGACCAGGGCTGGCAAGGTGGCAGCTGGTAGACCAGGTGGTCCCACATATGTGTGCAGATAACCCAGGAAGAACAACAGGGGAGCAAGATAGACTGCGCAACCCAGGGTTTGAGCATGTGGGGAAAAAGCCTCAAAACCTCTGGCTATAAATGTCTGTGGGGGTGGGAGAAACTCCCAGCCTCACAGGAGAGTTCATTGGAGACCCACACAAGCCCACCCACCCGGGAATCAGCACCAGAACAGCCCAATTTGCTTGTGGGTAGCGGGAGAAGTGACTGAAAGCTGGCCAGGAGTTAAGCAAGCAGGATTGCTCCCTCTCTGACCCCTCCTCCACATACAATGCCACAATGCACCATGTGGGTTGCCCCACCCTGGCCAATAACTAAGGCTACACCCCTTACAATGTAACAGGTATGCCAAGACAAAGAAATATAGCCCAAAAGAAAATCAAAACTCCAAAAGTGAACAAAACAATGAAGAGATAGCCAATCTATCAAATGCAGAGTTCAAAACACTGGTGATCAGGATGCTCACAAAAATGGTTGAGAATGATCACAAAAATAGAGGAAAAAGTGAGAGCTATGCAAAGTGAAATGAAGAAAAATATACAGGGAACCAACAGTGAAGGGAAGGAAACCAGGACTCAAATCAATGATTTGGACCAGAAGGAAGAAAGAAATCATCAACCAGAACAGAAGAAACAAGAATTCAAAAAAATGAGGAGAAACTTAGGAACCTCCAGGACAACTTTAAATGTTCCAGCATCTGAATCATGGGGTGCCAGAAGGAAAAAAGGAAGAGTAAAAAATTGAAAACTTATTTGAAAATACAATAAAAGGAAAACTTCCCCATTCTGGCAAAGGAAATAGACTTCCAGGAAGTCCAGGAAGCTCAGAGAGTCCCAAAGAAGCTAGACCCAAGGAGAAACACACCAAAGCACATCATAATTACATTACCCAAGATGAAAGAGAAGGAGAGAATCTTAGAAGCAGCAAGAGAAAAAGAGACAGTCACCTACAAAGGAGTTCCCATCAGAATGTCAGCTGATTTCTCAAAAGAAACTTTACAGGAAAGAAGGGTCTGGAAAGAAGTATTTGAAGTCATGAAAGGCAAGGGCCTACTCCAAGAATACTCTATCCAGCAAAGCTTTCATTTAGAATGGAAGGGCAGATAAAGTGCTTCCCAGGTAAGGTCACATTAAAGGAGTTCATCATCACCAAGCCACTATTATATGAAATGTTAAAGGAACTTATCTAAGGAAGTTAAAAAATATGAACAGTAAAATGACAACTCACAACTATCAACAAATTTACCTAAAAAAAAAAAAGAAAAATATAATGAAAACAAAAACTAAGCAAACAACTAGAACAGGAACAGAATCAGAGAAATGGACATCACATGGAAGGTTTTCAGTGGGGAGGGGAAAGGGAGGAGTGGGGGGAAGGTAGAGAGAAGAAGCATAATTGGTAGGCATTCAATAGATGGAGAGAGGTCAAAAATGGTATAGGAAACAGAGAACTCAAAGAACTTATATGTACAACCCATGGACATCAACTAAAGGTGGGGGAAAGCTAGAGGGTTGAGGGGTGGAGAGGGGATAAAAGGGGGGAAATTGGGAAAACTGTAATAGCATAATCAATAAAACATACTTTTAAAAAACCCTAGCACTCCAATTCTCATAGCAGCACAATTTACAATAGCCAAGTGCTAGAAACAGCTTAAATGCCCATCACGAAATGAGTGGATCAAAAAACCATGGTACAGGAGGACTTCTGGCCAAGATGGAGGTGTAGGTAGACACACTGTGCCTCCTCTCACAACCAAAATAAGGACAACAAAAATTTAGAAACAAAAAAACAACCAGAACAGACAGAAAATTGAACTGTACAGAAGTTCCAACAACCATTCATCCAGACGGGTAAGAGGGGCGGAGTTGGCGGCCGGTGGAGAGGGTTGAGGCAAGAAAATGTGGTGTCTTGCAGACCTGAGCATGCAAGACAGCAGCGGGCAGACCCCAGGTGCAAGGTGGTAGTGGGCAGACCCAGTGAGGTGCACAAAGTGGCTGGCTGACCGGATGGTCACACATTTGTGTGCAGATAAACCTGGCGAAACTGGGAAACAAGACAGACCACACAATCCAGCGCCCAGCTTGGGGAAATAAAGCCTCAAAACACCAATTGAAAATACCTGTAGGGGTTGAGGCAGCCGGAGAGACTCCCAGCCAACCGGAGAGTTTGTTGAAGAGACCCACAGGGTCCTAGAACATACACAAACCACCCACATGGAAATTAGCACCAGAAGGGTCCAGTTTGCTTGGGGGAAGCAGCAGAAGGGACTGAAATTTTGAGAGAGAGCAGAGCAGACACCATTGTTTCCTCTCTGACCCCTCCCCCACATACAGTGTCACAACCCAGCAACTGGGTTGACCCACCCTGGTGAACACCTAAGGCTCCATCACTCATACATAACAGGTGCAACGAGACAAAAAAAAAAATGGCCCAAATGAAAGAACAGATCAAAGCTCCAGAAAACATACAACTAAGTGATGAAGAGATAGCCAACCTATCAGATACACAGTTCAAAGCACTGGTGATCAGGATGCTCACAGAATTGGTTGAATTTGGTTGCAAATTAGATGAAAAAATGAAGTCTATGCTAAGTGAAATGAAGGAAAATGCATCAGGGAACCAATAGTGATGGGAAGAAAACTGGGACTCAAATCAATGGAGTGGACCAGAAGGAAGAAAGAAACAACCAAATAGAAAAGAAGAAAGAAACAAGAATTCAAAAAAATGAGGAGAGGCTTAGAAACCTCCAGGACATCTTTAAATGTTCCAACATCCTAATTACAGGGGTACCAGAAGGAGAAGAGGAAGAGCAACAAGTGGAAAACTTATTTGAACAAATAATAAAGGAGAAGTATCCCAATTTGGCAAAGGAAATAGACTTCCAGGAAGTCCAGGAAGCTCAGAGAGTCCCAAAGAGGTTGGACCCAAGGAGAAACACACAAAGGCACATCATAATTACATTACCCAAGATTAAAATGAAGGAGAGAATCCTAGAAGCAGCAAGAGATAAGGAGACAGTCACCTACAAAGGAGTTCCCATCATACTGTCAGCTGATTTCTCAAAAGAGACCTTACAGGCAAGAAGGAGCTGGAAAGAAGTACTTGAAGTCATGAAAGGCAAGGACCTACATCCAAGATTGCTTTATCCAGCAAAGCTTTCATTTAGAATGGAAGGGCAGATAAAGTGCTTCTCAGATAAGGTCAAGTTCAAGGAGTTCATCATCACCAAGCCCTTATTATATGAAATGTTAAAGGGACTTATCTAAGAAAAAGAAGATAAAAAATATGAACAGTAAATGACAGCAAACTCACAATTATTAACAACCACACCTAGAACAAAAGCAAAAGCAAACTAAGCAAACAACTAGAACAGGAACAGAACCACAGAAATGGAGATCACATGGAGGATTAGCAACAGGGGAATGGGAGGAGGAGAGGGGGAAAATGTACAGAGAATAAGTAGCATAGATGGTAGGTATAAAATAGACAGGGGGAGGGTAAGAATAGTATGGGAAATGTAGAAGCTAAAGAACTTGTGACACATGGACATGAACTAAAGGGGGGAATGTGAGTGGGAGGGGGTGTGCAGGGGAGGAGAATGAAGGGGGAAATGGGACAACTGTAATAGCATAATCAATAAAACATATTTTTTAAAAAAGCATGGTACATTTACACAATGAAATACTATGCAGCAGAAAGAAAGAAGGAGCTCCTACCCTTCATGACAGCATGGATGGAACTGGAGAGCATTATGCTAAGTGAAATAAGCCAGGCACTGAAAGACAAAAACCATATGATCTCACCTATAAGTGGAACCTAATCAACAAAACAAGTAAGCAAATTGAACCAGAGACATGGATATAAAGAACAAATAGACAGTAACCAGAGCAGAGGGAGAAGGGGGATAATGGGAGAAAGAAGGAGAAGGGTCATCAAGGAACATGCATAAAGGACCCATGAACAAAGACAAGGACGAGGATTGAAGGTGGGTGATGGGAGTGGGCAGGTCAAGGGAGAGTAAAGGGGGAAGATGGAACAACTGGAATTGAACAACAATAAAAAAAATTTTTTAAGATAACTAAGTATTCTGACATGTTCAAATGGATAGGGAAAAAATTATTGTCATATTAGGATTAAGATAGGGCATCTTTTCATATACTTAAAAGCTGATTAAAAATAATATCATAGAGGAGTGGGGGAAAATAGTATCATAATACTTAGCCATCAGTACTATTTCACTCCTTTAAGAATACTTGAATTTCATTCTTTACCATAAGCGCCTGAAATCTGGACTACTCAAAGATAAAACTGGATTATCAGAAGCAAATGGCAGCACAACTTTAGTTTTGCAAAACTTTAAGTAATGCACTCAATAAATACTTATCAAGCACTTAGCCTGTGATCTCTGTGCAAGATACAGAGACTCAAGATTCATGAGACAGTTCCTGGCCATGAGAATCTTCTAGGCTAGAGGGAAGGCCATGCAAACATAGTGTGCAGAGTGTGATATCACAGGAAACAGAGTGAACAACTGTCTGAAATAGTCACAAAAGATAGGCTATAAAAAGAAGCATATCTACTGGGTTTTGAAGTGTGACTAGCAGATTCTAGATAGATGATATGTGTATAGGGCAGAAGTGGAAAAGAAGGTGGTGAGATTGTTTGGTGGCATACTGTATTTCTGACACATTTCCCCTTCCAATTAATGGTAAATGGTCACCACTATTACCCTTTCCGCCCGTCAACTCCTGTCTGTGGAGATGATCCAGGTTTGGAGAGATGTCTCCCTGTCCTCAGTGTCTGCTAGAGAACAATGTGGCCAGACTCCCAAGTCAAGGGGATCCCTGCATCACAGTGACCATGTGATCCCCGGAGCTCACTAACAGAGTGGGTTCTCTTCCCCTACACTTGCTCTATAAACTCTGAAAATTTTAACAAAATTTGCATCTGGCCTCAGAAGGAAAAAAGAGGAAGAAGATTAAATGGTCATCACCAAGAGGGGCATGATTCCTCATGAGAGATAGGGGAATCAAAGATATAAATATTTCCCTGATGCAAGGAGTGAGGGACGGGGTCACTGAAATATCTGAGAAGATATTAGAACAATATCCTTCATCGTACTTACTGTGTATCAGACATTCTGAAGCAAAATCCTTCCCCAGTTCCAGAGAACTAAACTAAAATATTCTGCATCTGTCTAAAGCCACAGATCTATGATTGGTGATTTGGGGAAGAAACTTTGTACTTGGGGGACAATCAGGTAAAATTTCTTAATTCTTTCTCTATTCTAAGGATGTTTCATATATATTGATGCTCTGCGTGGCTTTGTGTAAGATGTACTAAAAAAAAGATAAAATGACAATACCAGCACTTAACCAAATATAATCCAAAAAATAGCTGGAAAAAAACAAGATTTACCTTAAAATTTTCATTTTTTTCTATTATTAAGACAATTGCAAGATTTTTCCAACTTATTGGGCAGAAGCCTGGGGCATGTTTGATAATGAATTGTTATGGCATTAGACCAGATAGGGATACAATTTATTATTAAAACAAGAACAATTTATACACATGGATGCAGTGACCAGACTCTAGTTTTGATGTTGTCTCAGGGAATCATTGCAGAATAACAAAACTCCCCAGAATATACTGGTTTAACAGTAATTTATTATTATCTCTCCCAGTTTTGCAAGTTTGCTGCACTCATATGGGTAGTGTGCCATGTATTCTTAATCAGATTGTGGTGGGAAGTTGAATTTTATGACAGATGCTTTCCTCACAATCAACACTTCACTTGGGCTGGCTGAAACAGCTGCGGGGGGCGGTGGGGCGCCCAGTTATTTCTCTTTACATGACCTTCACAACTCTCTTAGCCCTCTTCAAATCATAACTGTTTCATGGTTTTTTGACTTAACAAATGGTGACTGGCTTTCACCATAGTGAGTCCTTGAAAAGGCTCTAGCAGAAGGTGCAGGGTGTAGTAAGACCTAGCTCTAGAAGCCATGCAGCATCACTCTCATCACATCCTATTGTCCAAAGGCAAGTCAGAGAGGTGGCCGTAATCATATGGAGCAGACCACACCAGGGCATGGGACTGTTGACTTGGGGTTGATAAGAAGTCATCCCAGGAGACTAGCCCCAGAGACTTTCACATTTCCCACATACCCAAAGCGCTATGCTCTCTAAGGAATTCCCAAATGTGATACGATTACAGCAACAAGCTCAGGACTGAAGTCCAGGATCTCACCATCTAAACCAGGAACTGGTGCTCCTGAAGTGAACTGAGTATAACTTCTCAGGTGCAGTTCCTCTCAATATGTGCACTATGGGTACAAAATACCCACTTCATATGTGCCAAACATGTGTGTTGAAACAGATACAGAAAAATGCAATCCATACCTCCAAGAGGCAGCAATAAGAGATGTATAGTAGTCACTAGTTAGTACTGTATCTGAAAACCAGGCAGGTTCACATCTATCATTGTCTCTAGGACTGTTTTCTCTGTGGAAATAGGGTCCACCCTCCAATCTCAGCTTCTTTGAGTTTTTGCCAAGATGGTAGAATGGCAACTCCTTCCCTTTAGAGGTTCTGATAGCTTCTTAGCAAGTCTGAAGAACCTCTTGGGAGGCACAAGATATTACCTAAAAATAAACCAAGGCAGATTTAAGAAAACTATCCTGGAGTCCCTGGCTTACTGAGCAGAGCAAGAGTCAGATTTCATATCTACTTTCCTTTTGGCTTGTGGTCCTTTTACTTGAATAACCTACACAACCTTACCTAATGGCCCTACTAAACAAAGTCAGAATAACTGCCCTTCCTTGAATTATACTTGTCAACTCAGTCCACTTCCTCTTAGATACTGTTTTGTGCTCATTCTCCTCAAGAATAAAGGGTAGACTACTTTAGGCCATAAAACAAGTCTCAAAAAAATTAAAAGACTGAAATCATACAGAATATGTTGACAAAAATGAAATTAAATTTAGAAATCAATAACAGAAGAAAATTTGGGACAACCACAAATATGTGAAAATTACACACCACACTCCTAAATAACCAATGGGTCAAAGAAGAAATCACAAGAGAAACCAGAAAATAATTAAAAGTGAACGAAAACAAAAACACAACATACCAAAACTTATGAAGTATAGAAAATGCAGTGTTTGGAATAAAACTTATAGTTGTAGATGACTATATTAACAAAAAAGATTTCAAGTTAATAACCTAACCAGCCACCTTAAAAAAAAAAAAACTAGAAGAGCAAACTAAGCCCAAACAAGCCCAAGAAAGGAAATAACATAGATAAGAGCAGAAATAAATAAAATAGAAAGGAGAAAAACTATGGAAAAAATCAGTGAAACCAAAAGTTGTTTCCTTGAAAAGATTAATAAAATTCACAAACCTTTTTAGGTAGACAGACAAGGAGAAAAAGAGAAGGCTCAAGTTATTTTCAATAGCAAAGAAAATATTTTTAAAATTTTTGAAAATTTTTAAGTTATAACTGACATTATATATTATATTAATTTCAGATATGTAACATAGTGGTTAGACATTTATATAACTTATGAAATTATCCTCCAAAAATATCTTATACCCACCTGACACCATACACAGTTATTACAGGATTATTGACTGTATTCCCTATGCTGTACATTAATACACATGGCTATTTTATAACTGTCTATTTGTACAACTTAATTCCCTTACCTTTTTATCATAGCACCCTAACTCTCCCCCATCTGGTAAACATTAACTTGTTCTCTGTATTTTTTAATTTGTTTCTGTTTTGTTTGTTTATTTGTTTTGTTTTTTAGATTCCACGAGTGAAATCATGTGGTTTTTGTCTTTCTCTGTCTGACTTATTTTACTTAGCATAATGCTCTCTAGGTCCATTCATGTTGTCACAAATGGTAATATTTCGTTTTTTGTTATGGCTGAGTAATATTTCATTGTGTATATGTACCACACCTTCTTTACTCATTTGTCTTTCAATGGACATTTAAGTTGGTTCCATATTTTGGCTATTGTAAATAGTGCTTTAGTGAACATAGGGATGCATATAACTTTTCAAATTAGTGTTTTGGATTTCTTCAGATAATTACCCACAGGTGCGATTGCTAGGTCATATTGGCAGTTCTATTTTTAATTTTTAAAGAATCTCCACACTGTTTTCCATAGTGGCTGCACCAATTTATATTCCTACCAACAGTACACAAGGGTTCACTATTTTCCACATCCTTACCAATACTTGTTATTTGTTGATTTATTGATGATAGCCATTCTGACAGGTGTGAGATAACATCTCATTTTGGGTTGAATTTGCATTTCCCTGATGATTATTGATGTTGAGTATCTTTTTATGTCTATTGAGCATCTGTATGTCCATTGGCAGAAATGTCTTTATAGATCCTCTGTCCATTTTTAAATAGGATTGCTTTGAGTTTTGGGTGTTAAATTGACAAATAAAATATTTTAAAAAGTGTATTAGAACATATACACATTCAGAATGTTTACTGGACACAAGACAATTTATGAATCATTTGCATGCTTACATAGCAGCATTATCAATTCACAATAAAATTAATGTAATAAAAGGTATTGAAGATTTTATTGTGAAATGTATCAGGCACACAAAACACATATAGCAAACTAGAATAATTACACTACAAAAAATACAATATTTATGAACCCACCACCTAGCTTCAGAAACAAAACATTAGTGCCCTTGAAACTCCTTTCAGAGACTTAGATTGAAGAGGGAGGTTAAAGAAGAGAAAAGGGGTGGGCATGGACAAGGGAGGGAGGCATGGAGAAGAAGTAATAAAACAAGAAAGAACCCAGCCCTGGCTGGGTGGTTCAGTTGGTTGGAGTACTATCCTGTACATCAAAAGGTTGTGGGTCCAATTCAGGCCAGGGCACATACCTAGGTTGTTGGTTCCATCCCCAGTTGGGGCACATCTGTTGGTGGGGCAACCAATAGATGTTTCTCTCTCACATCAATATTTCTCCTCTCTCTCTCTCCCCCTGCACCCTGACCCTTCCTCTCTGCCTGAAATCAATAGGCATGTTCTCAGGTAAGGATTTTTTTAAATGCAAAAGAAGAAGGAAGGGAGAGAGAGTGAAGAGAAGGCTAAAGACAGAGAAGTGCCCTAAGTCTCATGTCCCTTCACTCTTTCCTTACTCTTCTATGATGTCCTTCAGCTTTGAAAGTTTTACCTTTTTCTTGAAGTTACGTGAAATTTTTGACTGAAGTGTAGTAATAAAAAAGGTACAGTGCACAAATAAATCTCCATATCCAGCTCAGTGGCTGGGGTGAGCAAGAAAGACTCTTCTGTCCCTGTCAACTCACAGTGACTGTGGTCTCTGAAGAGGGTTCTGGTTCTTTAAAAGTTTTCAAGACAAACATTTTAGGTGTAGGAAAATACCAGAAAGTTGATGTATCACCACTTTTTTTATCATTCTTTAAGCATTCTATTTTAGTTCACTTTTATATTATACATATTAATACAGTACAATACATCCATGACACTCAATCTACATATACTAGAGATGCACACTCATATACTTTTATAGGGTATGTAGTCAGATAGATTTCAGGACTCCTGGTCTAGAGTGGAGGGAACACATATAAACAGAACAATTTAAGATGACTAAGGTTAGGAGGGAATGTGGGGTGTCATGAGTGGTTTTCTGGAGGAGAGGATAGTAAAGCTAAGATATGAAGAGTTAGTTACATCTGGAACTGCATGTGCAGAAAACCTATAAATGACATTGTTGAGTAATTTTAAAAAGTGTACAGCTGGCTGCAAGTAGCATCCAGATCAAGAAACAGAATAAGTAGGACTTCTGGCCAAGATGGAGGTATAGGTAGACACACTGTGCCTCCTCACACAAACAAAAGAAGGACAACAATAATTTTAAAAACAAAAAACAACCAGAACTGACAGAAAATCGAACTGTATGAAAGTCTAACAACCAAGGAGTTAAAGAAAAAACCTTCATCCAGACTGGTAGGAAGGGTAGAGATGGACAGCCAGAAGGAGCAGACTCTCTGCAAGGCAGTGGCTGGAGGACCAGGGCAGGCAACACAGCGGCTGGCAGAGTGAGCAGTCCCACACTTGCATGCAGATAGAACAGGAAAAACAACTGGGGAGCAAGACAGACCATGCAACGCAGGGTTCCAGTGTAGGGAAATAAAGCCTCAAAACCTCTTGTTACAGGGTGCAGCCAAGAGGGGGGACCCCAAATGGGCATTTGAAATGGGGTCCGGAACTTAAGGTGTCCAGGAGATTTTAAGATGTCTCCATCCCCCCACCCAGGGTGTGGGTTGGGGAAAGGGACAAATGGAGCAAGGCCATTGAGAGCTGTTTTGCATAGCAACAGCCTTGCAGCTACCCTCTGGCATGGTCATTTAACATATCTATAGCCTTTGGCTGGTTGCTTAGATATGTTAAATAGCTGTGATCATCTCTAAGCCAGGGGAATGGAAGTAACTTCCCCACCAAGACGTGACTGGGGGCAGATCCCCCAGGCTACAGCGCCTGCTTGGGAGCTCGGAGAAGATTGGCTCCTGGACATGGGGCCACACCTGCCCAGACTCAAGATGGCAGCCCAGTAATGCTAGAAGGATATGAATTCTGGCATGTGAAGCTGAGTGTGGGAGGAGTCAGAAATGAGGCTGCAGAGGAAGATTGGCCGCGGGGATTTAAAAACTGAGACTTGGTGGCCATTGGGAGAGAACCACACGGCTTTGACGGAGTGGAGACTCCTGCATCCCAGAGAGAACCATGCTGCTTTAGGAAGGAGAACCATGCTGCTTTAGGAAGAGAACCGTGCTGCTTTAGGAAGGAGAGCCATGTGCAGCCCAGAGGGGGAGAACCATGATGCTTTGAGGAGGTGAACCATGAGCAGCCCTGAGAGGGAGAACCGTGCTGCTTTAGGAGAGAGAACGACATGGCCTTGACAGAGTGGAGACTCCCGCAGCCCTGAGAGGGAGAACCACGAGGCCTGTGCCAGAGTGGGGACCCCCACAGCTTTAGAAGGGGGAACCACCACCTGGCTGTAGCAGAGATCCTGGCAACTCAGCCGAGGGTGCCAGGAACCCAGGGAGGTCTCCCTTTCGAGATGGAGGACTAACTAAGAACCAGAGGGTTGCCTGAGCCATGGACTTCTATTTCCTTTCCTGAGATATGGTACTCTGGACTGGGCAAAGGGGGAAGGAAGGAAGGACTGTGTCTGTTTGTGGGTGTTTTAAGGGACTTTAGGATTTTTGATGAAGACATTAGGTCACTACTTGAAGTCTGTATAGCATTAAATAAACATTTCCTTTCCTTTTCACGAATCTCTGGCATTGAGAGACGTCTTTCCTAGGGCAGCGGACATAACGGACCCGGGGCCTTCTTTCAATAATAGTATATTGTCCCAGGCCCCCCTCGTTGTGTTCTGTAACACTCTGACTGAAACAACTTGTGGGGGTTGTGGTGGCAGGAGAAACTCCCAGCCTCACAGCAAAGTTCACTGGATAGACCCACAGGGTCCTAGAATATACGTAAAACCACCCGAATCAACATCAGAAGGGCCCATTTGCTTGTGGGTGGCAGAGGAAGTGACTGAAAGCCTGCCAAGAGCTAAGTAAGTGGCATTGTTCCCTCTGGGACCCCTCCCTCACATACAGCACCACAACACAACAACAAGGGTTGCCCCCCGCCGGCGGATAATTAAGGCTCTGCCCCTTACAACATAATAGACGTCCAAGACAAAAAAAAAAAAAAAAAATAGCCCAAATGAAAGAACACATCAAAACTCCAGAAAAAATACAACTAAGATACAAATGGTAGCCAACCTATCAGATTCAGAGTTCAAAACACTGGTAATTAGGATATTCACAGAATTAGTTGAGTATGGTCATAAAATGGAGGAAAAATGAAGGCTATGAGAAGCAAAATAAAGGGAACCAACAGTGAAGGGATGGAAACCAGGACTCAATTAAATGATTTGGAGCAGAAGGAAGAAAGAAATCATCAACCAGAAAAGAAACAAGAATTCAAAAAAATGAGGAGAGGTTTAGGAACCTCCAGGACAACTTTAATTTTCCAACATCCGAATCATAAGGGTGCCAAAAGGAAAAAAGGAAGAGTAAAAAATTGAAAACTTATTTGAAAATATAATGAAGGAGAACTTCCCCATTCTGGCAAAGGAAATAGACTTCTAGGAAGTCCAGGAAGCTCAGAGAATCCCAAAGAAGTTGGACCCAAGGAGAAACACACAAAGGCACATCATAATTAGATTACCCAAGATGAAAGATAAGGAGAGAATCTTAAAAGCAGCAAGAGAAAAGGAGACAGTTTCCTACAAAGGAGTTCCCATCAGACTGTCAGCTGATTTCTCAAAAGAAACCTTACAGGCAAGGAGGGGCTGGAAAGAAGTACTTGAAGTCATGAAAGGCAAGGACCTACATCCAAGATTGCTCTATCCAGCAGAGCTGTCATTTAGAATGGAAGGGCAGATAAAGTGCTTCCCAGATAAGACCAAGTTGAGGAGTTCATCATCACCAAGCCCTTATCAGATGAAATGTTAAAGGGACTTACCAAAAAAAATAAGATGATCAAAACTATGAACAGTAAAATGGCAACAAACAACTATTAACAACTGAACCTAAAAAAATTTTTTTAAAAAACTGAGCAAACGACTAGAACAGGAACAGAATCACAAGAATGGAGATCACATGGAGAGTTATCAGCAGGGAGGTGAGGGGTGGAATGGGGTAAAAGATACAGGGAATCAGAAGCATAAATGGTAGGTACAAAATTGACAGGGGGAGATTAAGAATAGTATAGGAAATAGAGAAGCCAAAGAACTTATATCAGCTACCCATGGTCATGAACTAAGGGGGAAATGCAGGTGGGAAGGGAAGTGCACAGCAGAGGGGAATAAAGGGGGGAAATGGGACAACTGTAATAGTATAATCAATAAAATATATTTTTAAAAAATCCACAGCATTAGTAGCCTGCAAATCCTTCTCGTGCCCCCTCCTAGTCATTACCTCCCCGTGACATATTTTCCAAAAGTGACCAAAACAATGCTCCACATGCTCTTCTTCCAATGTGCCACTCCCACATCAGAAGATAAAGTCTGTGACCACTCTCCTGATGCTGGGCAGACATTTATGATTAGAACAAGGAAGAGAGTGTGACAGAAATGACACCATGTGACATCCTAAGAGAAATGGAAATGCTCACCTTTGGAGCCCAGCTGCTTTGCTGCGAGGAAGCCCAGGCCACGTGGATGGTCAATGGGTGAGCATTCTGGCCAACAGCCAGCACAGCTGCCCCATGTGCGAGTGAGGAAGCCTTGGAGAGGCCCCCAGCTGCAGCCACCATCTGATCTAACCACATGAGAAACCCCAAGCGGGAACCACCTTGCTGCACTCAGCCAGCATCCAGAAACTTGATGGATAGTAGTGATCAGCGAGCATTGTTTTATGTCACTAAGGTTAGGGAGGTTTGTTACACCACAATAGAGAACTGATACACCCACTCTCCCCAAGGGGCTACCAAGTCAGCCACCAAGCTGACTTCAATGCCTTACATTAGTTTTGCTTGATTCTTTAGCTAAATGAAGTAACAAAATATATCAACCTCTGGGTTTTCTCAATTAACATGATCTCTGTTAGGGTCCATCTTGTGAGAGACCACCCGGGTTCCCATCTTGGCCTCCAGTTTCTTGTCCTTTGAGGGTGGTGTAGTGGACATTGGTTACATGGGCCTGTCCAACAGCCTTTCCCTTTTCTGGTTACAGCACCCCAAATCCCCTTCACTCTCGGTCTGAGTCCCCCCTACTGACTCTCTGGGGATGAGCCCATCACCAGGGCCTGACTGAAGAGAATCTTCCATCTCACTGACCACCATGATTGTTCAGAAATGGGCCTGTGACCTAGCCTGGCCAATGAGAGCCAGGGTGGGCTTATGCTGAGATGGTGGGGAAGGGGATCTGCTTTAGTGTGATGTGGTTTCCCAGCTGTAGAACCCAAGGCCAGAGCTGCTGGGGGGTCACTCTCAGTGGTGAGCTTGCCTGAGAATGAAGACAACACAGAAAGGAAGGCAGAGATGAGTGATGGAGACAAAGAGAAGTCCTGCCTCCTCGACCCTGGGTCCTGCTGTGCCTGAAGAGAAACTTACCTGTTTTGATAGATGAGCTCATAAATACCTCTTTGCTTAACCAGTTTGAACTGAGTTTTCTGTCATTTGCAAGCCAGCAGGTATCTACACACATAGACTTTCAGAACAAAACAACCCATCAACATTTCCATTTGCTGGACTAATTTCACATGCGGAAAAGGCGGTATAACATAGTACGGCGGTTCTCACATGTGGAGTCTGGCCCAGGAACATCAGCATCACCTGGGGCCGTGTGAGAAATGCAGATTCTTGGAGCCAACTTTAGTGAGTCACAAATTCAGAATGGGTTCCAGGAAAAGTTTTTAAAGAAGCATTCCAAGAACTACGTGCCAAAGTTTCTGCACCATGCAGGAGACAGAGCATTGTGGTGTAGAAGAGCACATGCTTGAAGTTCAAGTTGCGTCTCTACCTCTGTCTGGCTCTCTGATTTTCAGTGAGTTGTTTGATACACTTTTGTGTTATGAAATAATTACAATAGGGTAGGTTAACACTTTCATTACCTCACATAATGATTGTAGTTTTCTGTGGTAAAGACATTTAATATCCACTCTCCTAGCATTTTCCAGTATATAATACAGTGTTGATAATTATTATTGCCATGCTGAACATTAGATCCCCAGAATGTATTTATTTCCACTTTCTGGATATTTTGAATAATGCTGCAGTAAACACAGCCACAGACATCTCTTTGGGATCATGATTTCAATTCCTTTGACTATATACCCAGAAATGGGATAGATGGATTATATAGCAATTCCATTTTTTTAGGAACTTCTATACTATTTTCCATAATGACTGTACCAATTTACTTTTTCACCCAGAGTCCGCAAGGTTTCCCACATTCTTGCCAGCACTTATCGCTTGCCTTCTTGATAATAACCAATATAACATGAGGTGAAGCCTCTCATTGTGGTTTTGATTCATGTTTCCTCAATGATTAGTGACACTGAGCATCTTTTTACTTACTTAATGGCCATTTGTATTTCTTCTTCGGAAAAATGTCTATTCAAGTTCTGCCCACCTCTTATTATTATTAGTTTTACATTTAATTTAATGGGGTGATATTGGTTAATAAGATTATATAGGTTTGAGGTGTACAATTCTATGGTACATCATCAGTATTTTGTCTTTGCCACCCAAAGTCAAATCTTCCTCCACCACCATGTATTTTACCCATTACCCTTTGCTGCTCCCCAACCACCTTCCTTCTGGGAACTGTAAGGAGTAGAGAAAAACTTAGACCATGAGAAAATAGGAACCTAGCTAGCTACAGCCAGGAGATTACTAGGTTAATGAACAAACATCCTGCCTTCCCGCCTTATGCAAGAATGCTTGGTTTGAAATTCCCGCGCACGGTCTTTGTAAGCGAATTGCTAACTGCCACGTCTGCTTCTGTATAACACTTGCTTGCCTGCCCATATATAAGGACTTAGCTGAAGTGCTCAGAGCGTCTCTCGTTTGCAGCCCCTTGTGGGTACCGTGTCTCTGGACACTCTGAGAGTTCACCCCTGCGCAGGTTAAACTTGGCCAATAAAGTAACATCCTTGATACCCTGAAAGTCTCCAACACTTGTTCTCGTGTTTGCTGGATGCAACAGTAACCAGCATACTGTCTGTGTCTATGAGTTTCTGTACATTTGTTATTCTTAGTTTCATATCTCACATATTAGTGAGGGTATACAGTTCCTTTCAGATTTATTTCACTTAGCATGTTATTCTCAAGATGTATCCATGTTATTGCAAATGGCAGCATTTCATCTTGTCTTATGGCTGAGCAGTATTCCAGTGTGTGTGTGTGTGTGTGTGTGTGTGTGTGACATCTTCGTTACCCAATCATTTACTGAAGAACACTTGGGTTGTTTCCATGTCTTGGCCACAGTGAATGATGCTGCAATAAATATAGTGGTTCAAACATCTTTACAAATAAAGGTTTTCAAATTTTTGGCAAAGACACCCAAAAGAGGAATTGCTGGGTCATATGGTAATTCTATTTTTAACTTTTCAAGGAGCCTCTATAACGTTTTCTATAGTGGCTATGCCAGTTCACATTCCACCAGCAATGGATGAGGAGTTTTTTTTCCTACAAACTCTCCAACACTTGTTATTATTTGTTTTGTTAGTAACAGCAATTTTAACAAGTGTGATGTGATTTCTCATTGTTGTTTTAATTTGCATGTCCCTAATAGCTAGTGAAGTTCATCATCTTTTCATATACCTGTTAACCATTTGTATGTCTTCTTGAAAGAAGCATCTGTCCAGGTCCCCTGCCCAATTTTTAATCAGGTTATTAGCTTTGTTGCAACAGAGTTGCATGAGTTTCTTATGTATTTTGGATATTAACTCTTTATCAGATAGATGGTTTGCAAATATTTTGTTCTGTAGGTTGTATTTTCACTTTGTTGATTGTTTTTTTGAAACTTTTTATGTATTTATTTATATTTTTTATTATTTTAACACTTTTTTATTGTTGTTCAAGTACAGTTTTTCTGCCTTTTCCCCCACCCCTTCCTGCCACCCCAGCCCTCCCCACCTCCCTCCCCTGTTTCCACCCCCCCCCCTTGTTATTGTGCACATTACAAAGCTTTCTTCCAAATAAAGTAACATCCAGAGGTGCTGTGGATTAGGATGTGGACATCCCACTATAGCAGCTAATCTTTTTGAGAAAGGAGGTAGAAGATTAGGCACTCTGTTTAACCTTTTTGCATAAGATACTCATTATTCAACATGAAAATGGCCCAGTTAGATCCTTTCAGTACTGTCTGGATTCACTTCAGAGGCAGCCAAGACAAAGACAACCAAGGTGCAGTCGAAACAAAGGCAGGCTTGCACTCACGACAGAGTTCAGTTCATCTAGAAACCAAAAATTGAAGTCAAATGCAAGAACTTCCTGTGCATATGGAAATTTAATGCTGTTTCCTTAACGATATTTTCTACCATGCCACCCCTTGTTCTCACAAATTTTAATGGTTTGGAATCACCTTTCAGCAAAAGTGGACAATTCCAGAATGCAGGTTGAATTCTGCTGGTCATCGGGGCTAAGGCAGAAGCACAGAAAACACAGAATGCTTTCAGGAGCTGCCAGCGTGATTTCTCTAGGCTTTGGATCTCAAGTGGGAAGTAGGTTTGTGATTCTATTTGGGGTAAAAAGTTATGCCAGTGGTAAGACATTATAAATTTAAATTATATAATTAAATATTGTTCTAGGGGATTGACATTATTCTTCAGTGTTACAAATCAGACAGGTGTGGTTGTGAGCCCCAGCTCCAATGGGTGAAGATCTTCTTTGTAAATTTCAGTAGATAACCTGTGCACATTGACTGAGGTAACATACCCTGAATTCCCTGTTTCACTGACTTCCGGCTGGTAAGAAAGTCAATGACAGTTCTTGCCTCTGTACATTTTCCTCTTTGGTCTCAATGTGTTAGGGTTTTTTCTCATTAATTCTCCTAGCCTGCTTAGTATTAGTTTATAGGGTGTAGCATTCCCCCAATATCCCATTGGATCTTAAAAAGAGGAGAAAATCAACCTTGTAACAACATCTCTCCCCCAAAAGGTATCTTTTAACCAAATCCTTACAGCAGGCCAGTCACACTCTGATGGCAAATAAGATGAACAGTAATTAGATCAAGACCTCTGTGATGTTAATTCTGTTCCATTCTCTTTATTTTCTGTTGTTCCTGACCCACCCATCATAAAGGCCAACTTACTAATTATTGGTAAACATTTCACTGTAATGATACTGTGGACTGCCCTTTGTCTCCTTGAGCACCGCTAACAAAGTCTGCTACATATGCAATGTTTAATGCATATTTATTGAATGATATAATAAATTCTTTTTTTTCTACAGGCCAAATATTTCCAGCCTAACACAACAACCTCTCCCAATTCTTAAAGAAATAATTCATGTTATATTGAGCTTCTGACAGATTAATAATCATTTAATAGATTGATGACTTCTGCCCAGGCTGGTGTGGCTCAGTGGACTGAGTGCTGGCCTGTGAACTAAAACACTGCAGGTTCAATTCCCAGTCAGGGCACATGCCTGGGTTTTGGGCCAGGTCCCCACTTGGGACATGTGAGAGGCAACCAACTGATGTATCTTTGCCCTCTCCTTTTTCCTCCCCTTCCTCTCTCTCTAAAAATAAATAAATAAAATCTTTTAAAAATAGATTGATGACTTCCTCTTGGCTCTTCAAAAAGGTGTTTAGAGAAAGATGATTAGTTTGCTTTAATCTTTAGCTTACAAAGTCTAGCTCAAATTTTGGTAGCATTCTTCTGCTGTCTAAGTTTAATATTTTTCTTGCTGTCCTTTCCCCAAAATCACTATTATAAATAGACCCCAGAAAGAGAAATTTCTTCATGAATCTCTAAGCAGAGTTTAGTATTCAGAGCATCCTGGAAATGGTTGTCTAGAATCCATACTCCAGTTAGGACCACTAAGCAAAGGACAGCTCAGCCCAGCTCTTTTCTCAATTGTCACCCTTGGGTCCGTGTTCTGGCCACTAGAGGGCGACCAAGTCAAATTCTTCATAAAAACAAGGGCTTGGTAGAATGCATTTCCAAGGAATTTTTCCAGATCGGCTGATGGCTTCTGAGATTGTTGATTCGGAAAGAAAATTATGCAAGCTGTCACATGTGGCTCATTTCTTCCTGTGAGTGTTGTTTAGCTTTATGTCAGGTTATTTAGTGCTCCCTCTATCATTGACTTGTTAAGTAGGGGTTTCCTCTGAAATTTCTTATGTATTTTGAGAAGGACTGTTTCTGGAAGTCCCCTCAGAAGTAGAATTGAGGTTCCCCATTTAAAATGTACCGGTACCTAACTTTTAATACACAAAACATTTGGTGAAGTATTCTTGTTTTTGTACCTTTTTCCCCTTTATGTTTCACTAAAGAAAACAAAGCAGAAGCTGGGTTTATTCATTCTGCTGGGCCAGTTAAAATTAAGCTATACTCAGCCCTGACTGGTGTAGCTCAGTGGATTGAGGGCTGGACTTCGAAGCAAAGTGTTGCTGGTTTGATTCCCAGTCAGGACACATTCCTGGGTTGCAAGCCAGATCCCCCGTAGGGGGCGTGTGAGAGGCAACCACACATTGATATTTCCCTTTCTTTCTCCCTCCCTTCCCTGTCTCTAAAAATAAATAAATGAAATCTTTTAAAATTGTAGGTTACACTCAGATAAGTGTTTCCAAAACCTCCTGCAACAAATTATTCTTCTACCCCACTGACCGACTGGTTGCCAGTCTTGTTTGTATCACTGGGAGGCTTTGCAAACTACTGATGCCTAGGTCCCTCTCACACACATTCTGATTTGATTATCATCAGAGGCAGCCTAAAATTGGGATTCTTAAGAGCTCCCCAGGTAATTGTGAATATGCAACCATCTAATCTGGTGTCAGATGCTCTACCGTTGCACCCCAAGACCTTCCAGCTCTCCGTGTCATTTTAATGTGTAGTCAACAATAGAATGACAGTTCTAATGAACTCTTGCAATAGCCAAATAATTACAGTTTGAAAGCTAATGAAAATATCACTTGTTCTAGATCACACTGTTAATTCAATTATATTGCCTTTATTTCTGACCATTCCAACCTACACACAATACTGGCCAATTGAAATACCATAAAACATTTCACTTTAATATGCCTATATCACCACCCTCTGTTTAGTTTAGCACCAATAACAGTTCTTGACAAAAGTGTATCTTGATTGAATAATTGAGTTCTTATTCTTGGGACATATTCGTTCGAAATACCAAGGTTTCCAACATACTCAGAACCATTCTCTTTTCATTTAAATTAAAAAATATAAGAGACATTGTGGTTCCTGGCAAATCATTATTCATTTAGTGTAGTTCCTTGTGTCTCTTTCACCAGGCGAAGGTGTATTAAAGATGGATATTTTGCTTCCATGTCTAACCTGTAAAGTCACAAAGCTTACAAAGGAAAACTGTGGTTGTGCTTGACAGGACTCCACTCTCCAGGACAGCATGCTTCTGCAGAGAAATAATGGTTCTCCACCTCCAGGAGAGATGTGCTCATGTTTCCCAGACCTAGCAGTTTCACAAATACTTTTCTTCATAAGTATTAATGAATGTAGCCCTGGCTGGTGTAGCTCAGTGGATTGAGCATGGGCTGTGAACCAAAGTGTTGCAGGTTTGATTCCCAGTCAGGGTACATGCTGGGTTGCAGGTCATGACCCCCAGCAACTGCACATTGATGTCTCTCTCTCTCTCTCTCTCTCTCTCTCTCTCTCCCTTCCCTCTCTAAAAATAAATAAATTAATCTTTAAAAAAAATGTTTTTAAAGCATTAATGAATGTAGCCAATAACTCAGGCTGAGTCATTGCAAACTCTACCTCTGGTGACAAGAAAGTACAGAACCCTTTTCCTCCTTAAACAAGTCATTTATCAAGCTATAGTGCCAGGACTTCCTGAACAGATCCATCCTGGCAATCTTCTCTCCAGAGAAAGTACAATTTCCTGGGAGTCCTGGTGCCAAGCCATGGAGACAGCTCCCCTAGCAGAGGCTCAAGTTCTCTTCTAAATGCTTAAGCTGCTATCCCACCTCCCTGCTGGTGGCTACAGCTCCCACATATAATAACAAGGGGGAGAGATGGTACCTAGTCTCTTCCCTGGCCCAAGGATATAGTTACAGTAGTTTGTATCATAGGTACACTCAAATTTCAAGCTGAAATATTTGGAAACTTGAACTTTGGGATCATTCAGATCTGGGTCCAAGCACCAACAAGAGCCTCATTCAGTTGTGAGGGAAACCTGCTTTTCCCAGGGGCAGGCTGCAGGATGTTGCTGGATACCCAGGTGAGGCCTCCACATAATGCAATCCTGTGGTTAAGTATTTAGTTAATTGACCACCCACAATTACCTGACAGGCCAAGAGGAATAATAACCCTGTTACCGTGGTTCGTGGTGCTGATTCTCTTCCCATGAATCTCGTTATTATTACCATTACTCCCAGCTTTTGAGTGCTTACTAGATACAAGCTACTATACCATACACTTTTTAGTTCATGTTATAGACTGAATTTGTGTCTCCCCCAAATTCCTATGTCGAGGCCCTTACCTCCAGTGTGACCGTATTTGGAGATAGGGACTTTAAGGAGATAATTAAGGTTAAATTAAATCATAAGGGTAGGGCCCTAATCCAATGGAACTGGTGTCCTTATAAGAGAAAGAAACACCAGTGTACATCCTCCTACTCATCTTTCTTGGCTCACCAGAAAGAGAAGGTCCTCCTTCTGTGCCTAGTGCAGCCATGGTTTGTGGTCCCAAGAACCATCTGCAGCACGTAGCAGCTTCACAGCACCAGATGCTGGATGAGCTGACGGGCGTGTTTGCTCCTTGGCCATCTACCCGTCCCCAGAAGCTGAGAGAATGTCTCCCTGTCATCATTTTCTTCAGTTACACTCACAAGAGGTGAAGGAAAGATCTGCATGCAGTGGTTCGTTAAGATTGATGGCAAGGTCTGAACCGACATAACCTATCTCGCTAGTTTCGTGGATGTCATCAGCATTGACAAGACTGGAGAGAATATTTATCTGATCCATGACACCAAGGGTCACTGTGCTGTTCATCGTATCACACCTGAGGAGGCCAAGTAAAAGTTGTGCAAAGTGAGGAAGATCTTTGTGGGCACAAAAGGAATCCTGCCTTTGGTAACCCAGGATGCCGCACCATCCACTACCCTGATCCCCTCATCGAGGCGAATGATGCCATTCAGATTGATCTGGAGATGGGCAGAATTACTGGTTTCATCAAGTGTGATACTGGTAACCTGTGTATGGTGTCCAGAGGTGCTAACCTGGGGAGAACTGGTGTGACATCCAACAGAGAAAGACCCCTTGGTGCATTTGATGTAGTTCGTGTGAAAGATGCCATTGGCAACAGCTTTGCCACCTGGCTCTCCAACATTTTTGTTATTGGCAAAGGCAACAAAGCATGGATTTCACTTCCCTTCAGAGGGTATCCACCTCACCATTGCTGAAAAGAGAGGCAAGAGACTGGCAGCCAAACAGAGCAGTGGGTGAAATGAGTTCTTAGTGACATGCTTGGAAAAGCCTTTTGTACATAATTAAAGATAATATGGCCTGGCTGGCATAGCTCAGTGGATTGAGTGCAGGCTGCAAACCAAAGTGTCACAGGTTCGATTCCCAGTCAGGGCACATGCCTGGGTTGCAGACCATGGCCCCCAGCAACCGCACATTGATGTCTCTCTCTCTCTCTCTCTCTCTCTCTCTCTCTCTCCCCCTCCCTCCCTTCCCTCTCTAAAAATAAATAAATAAAGTCTAAAAAACAGATAATATGGCATAGGAAAAAAGAGCAAGAGATACCAGGGATGGGTGTGTACAAAGAAAAGACCCTGTAGGGACAGAGAGAAGGCAGCCATCTGCAAGCCAGAGATAAGTCTGACCAGAAACCAACCCTTCTGGCACCTTGATCTTGAACTTCCAGCCTTCAGAGCTGTAAAACAATTAGTATCTATTGTTTAAGCTACTACCTGTGTTATTGTTATGACATCACTCATAGACTAATACAGCTCACCTATTTCTCTTCTAATAGCCTCCCTGTCCCTACATCCCCAGGTGATGTGATGGCTCCAAGCTCAGGAAGAGCTGCTCAAATGACTTCCTGTCACTCAAGGTCAAGCTATTGACTTTTCTATCCCTCTTGTATCTTCCTAGTCAAGGTCTCATGGGGACAAAAAGGGATGATGGGGTCATCTGGAAAGCCACAGCAGAAATTCACCAGGCGGTGGAGGGAATAGAAAGAGAACTTTGAATATGCCACCTAATCAGCCTTGAATATCTTTTTTTCCACTTGTATCTCTTAACTGGAAAGTGTGATCCTTTGTGCTGTGATACAACTCCATGGCAAATATTCTGGTGAATTAGGGCTGTGTTGCACACATGTGTAACCTTCTACACTGACTTCATAGCTCTGTGACTCAGTTTCTTCATGTATAAAATGGACATAATAGTACTTAGCGCATAGGGTTGTTGTATGGAATGAGTAAGTTAACTTATGCAACACTCCTATAATAGTGTCTGGAACATATTTAAACTCTATGTAAATGTTAGGATATTATTATTATTACCCATTGATGGGTGCCAGCTCCTCACCTTCAGTTTCCCCACAGGCTATGCAGGTGCAGCTGGTGTTGGCCCTGGGAATAAGGCTATTCACTTTTCTCCTGAGGACTGGAATCCCACAGGCAACACAGGGGAAAAGGCAGCTGGTTTGGTGCAGGCTCGGAAATTGGAAAAGCATGAGAGGCTACAGGCACATTCATCCCAATCCAGTGCCCTCTGATTGAGGCAGAAGGAATGACCATCAGCCCACATGCAGGTCAGTTACAAGACAACATGAGGCCCACAGTGGGGTATATGCTCATTTTCTCTCCTCTCTTTGGAAAGCTGTGGTTAAAGGCCCCCAGAGGGAGACTCAGAGTGAGGCCTACTCCTAGCCCCCACCTTACCAGGTTGGCAGGCATTGAGTGAGAGCCCTTCCCTGTGTCTGGGAGTTTTGAGAGGGCTTTTTAGAGGCCAGTTAGTGAGGAGTCCTCAGGCCACTTCCCCAACACCTGCCCTGTCCTCAGAGCCTCTCCTGTGACTGAAGTTGTTCTCAATAACCTTGCTCCAGGGCTTGATGGTGACACAAGTACATCATTTCCTTCATCCTTCATCTAAGATTTATATGGCTCCAAAAATCTGAAGCTATAGCTGTTGGGAGTGAGGCTGGATGGACTAAGAGCTATAGTCCACAGTTGCTTTTGTGAACCAGAGACCTGAAGGTCATCCTGATGTCCGGCTTCGCCTTCATACTCCATGAAAGAATGTAGTAGGAGCATCTTAAAGAGAGGAAACAGTGCAGAGGCTGTGAGGAGAGATAGACTTGGCAGGTTCAAGGAAGATCAAGGTCAGTGTGACCAGAGCAGCATGGGTCAAGGAGTGTATGAAAGAGATGAAGTCAGATAGGTGGGCATGACCCAGGTCTGTATCCCCTCTTTGGGACTGTTTAACAAAAATGTCCAACATAGGGCTTGGATAAATCAATTGTAAATTAGCTAAATGATTAACTTTTTGCGGGGGATCAATGATAAATTATGTTGTAATAGAAAATAACTAAGAACAAAATAAAATGCTATAAATTTTCATGGGAGACATTAAAATTGAAGGTTAATCTATAATAATATAGATACCAATTTATTAAAATAAATATTTTAATAAATGTTCAAAAATGAAATGAACAAAGGAAAATTTTAACAGTGATGGTCTCTGAGTGCCATGTTGGTGAGTTACTGTTCTTTAGTTTTCTAATATTTTTACTTTTACTAGTACCATAAAAATGTTCACAGTATTTTAAAAATTAGCATATTCTCTTATTTCAGATTTGTGTTTTTCCTTGGAGATGTTTCCCTTTGTCATCTAGTCAGTGCCCTGCAACCTACCTATGCCAGGAGAAAAGGGAGCATGTGCTGTTTTTTCCTACAAAAGATGATGGGAGGAAATGAGGACCATTTTAGCTTTTTTTTTTTCAGTAGCCAATGGGATGAAAGAACAGGCTTCCCCCCCCCTTTTTTTATCTACCTTTCTTTTCCTAGAAGTGCTAGCTCTGGTCCATCCCATCTAGAGCTGGCTGTCTGCTGCCTTCTCCATGGGAGCTCTCCCCATGACTGTGCATCTGTGCAGGGCTGGCGATGGGCACTTCTCCAAAATCAGCTGAGTCTAGAACTCAGATGTGAATTGGTGAATTGATACAGTCAAATTACCAACATCAAGAGAACTAAGAATACACCTGTTGGCATGCACTCACCTAACTTGTGTGTGAGTCTAGGAACCCTAGATTCTTTGTTCCTTCCCTCACAAATCACAATAGCTTGCAAGTCCCACTCCATCCGACATTGTATGTCTTTTAAGGAGAGAAAAAAATGGATAGTTTAATATAAACTTGTGAGACACAGAAGGCTCAAGAAATATTGCTAGGGTCATACTTTTGCCAGTGTCAGCATCAGGACTGGAGCCCAGGCAGTGACTCCAGAGATCATGCTCTTAACCACTTTGCTCTATTTTTGCCCTTTGACTTGACCCTCAGGGCTACGCCCTCTGCCCTCTTGAGGGGCCAACTCTACCCTGTGAGGACAGAGTGGTGGGAAGAGTTCGGTGTGTGCAATCAAATGGACCGTGGAAAATTGCTTCACATCCACTCCCAGTCTCAGTGTTCTCACTGGAGCAATCAAATTCAAGTAATCCAAATGGGTGACTAAGCTGTTGACAAAGCAACAAAGCAGAGGAATGAAAGTTCTTAAAGTTTATGTTTTTATATATTTTATTTATTTATTTGTAGACAGAGGGGAAAGGAAGGAGAAAGAGAGGGAGAAAAACATCAGTGTGTGGTTGCCTCTCACCCTCCCCCCACTGGGGACTTGGCCTGCAACCCCGGCATGTGACGTGACTGGGAATCGAAGCAGCAACCCTTTGATTTGCAGGCTGGCACTCAATCCACTGAGCCACACCAGCCAGGGCAGTTCTTAAAGTTTAAATTGTTTGATTGGCAGCAAGTACCTCTTTCTCTGGGCCTGACCCTAACTCTCATTAGGGGGCAAAATCTCTTCACCAGTATAAGTGGTCTCCCTGGGATCCCTCAGTAACCTAGTGAAAGAAAGACTCCAGGCTGTTTTCTGGAGTCCAAGGAAATTCAAGAAAACTGTTAACCTTTAGATGTCCACCAGCACTATCAGCAGGAAATGGTGAAGCTCAAATTGAACTTTGAGGAGAAATCTTTAGAATCTGTTTAATATTAAGGAGATTGACACATTGCCTGATAATTCTAGTGGTTCAGGAAAGCCTGCTACAAACATAATGTGGTAAGAAAGGCACGTGATGAGTAAATACAGGATAAACAATTCAGAAACTGCTATATTTTAAGATGGCAGTGTAGGCAGACATGGCTCACTTCTTCTCACAACCATATCAAAATTACAACTAAAATATAGAACCATCACTCAGAACTGTCAGAAATCGAGTTGAATGGATGTCTGACAACTACAGAATTAAAGAAACCAAATCCATTCAGACTGGTAGGAGAGGTGCAGAGGGGGAACTGGCCAGGCCCTCACCCATGTGTGGTGCACAAAAATTCGAGATGAATATCTAGGCAGCAAGGAGTCACAGACCCACTCCAGGCCCCCTGGCCCATAGTTCCAGTGCCAAGAAGATAAGTCCCCACAACTACTGGATGCAAAAACCAGCAGGGATTGAGTTGGTAGAAGAAATTGCTGGAACTCCAAGTAGTTCCTCCTAAAGAACCCACACACAGACTCACCCATGAAGACTTACTCCCTCGGAGCTCCAGCACTGAGGTAACATCTTGAAAGGCACCAGTGGTATGCAGGGAGAAACTGAGTGTCTGGCATCAAGCGAGCAGAGGCCACTGACCCTTTTCTAAACCCACCCCCCACAGAGCTGGCAAGTTGGTACCATATCTGAGACTCCATCAACCTAACTAACACTGTTTGACCCGCCTTTGAGATCCCCACAGACTCCGCCCCACCCAATTTACAGGCCAACCCGAACTGCTTTTCCATATGAGTGGCTGCTTGGCTCAGGCTGCACAACTTCCTAAATCCTCTCAAACAAGCAACAGCTGGCCTCAGTGAGCCATGGGCTGGGCACTAGCAGCAACCAGCTTAGATTCACAGTTTGGCTTCATCTGGTAATCTCCAAGCCCAGCACAAGTAGCAGCCATCTGAGATTACTTTATAGCTCAGGCAGGGTGGCCCCAGGCAAAACACAGGTGGGGGCTAACCTTGGCTGGCACCACCCAGGAAACCCCAGGGCCAGCACACCCAGTGGACAGCTACAGACTACATTGGAGCATCACCACCCTACCCCTTCACAGCTGATCCTCCACAGAGGGTGGAGGTTGGTGGTCAGTGATCACAGCCAATTCTTGCAAGTGACTGGCCTGGATAAATCCCTCCCATTGATCTGCCAATAGCAATCAAGTCTCTACTACAAGAGGAGGGTGTACTCAGCCCACACAAAGGGTGCACATCCAGTACCCAACTTGAGTGATAGGGAAGACTGTGCCACTGGGCCCTACAGGACACCTACTACACTATCTCACAGTACCAAAACACAGAATCAAAGCATCTCTACCTAACACATTGAAACAAACCCATGGAGTCTGACAAAATGAGGAGAAAAAGAAACATGACCCACACTGGCTGGTGTGGCTCAGTGGATTGAGCACCAGCCTGCAAGCTAAACAGTCACCAGTTCAATTCCCAGTTGAGTCACATGCCTAGGTTGCAGCCCAGGTTACCAGTAGGGGGCATGTGAGAGGCAACCACACATTGATGTTTCTCTCCCTTGCTTTCTCCTTCCCTTTCCCTCTCTCTACAAAGAAATACAATCTTTTTTTAAAAAGCTTAAAAAAAAAGAAAAAGAAACATGGCCCAAAAGAAAGAACAGATCAAAACTCCAGAAAGAGCTAAACAAAATGGAGATAAGCAATCTATCAGATGCAGAGAAGAAAATACGGGTTATAAGTATGTTCAAGGAACTTACTGAAGACCTCAACAGCAGAAAAAAGGTCCACTTGGGCCCTGGCTGGTGTGGTTCAGTGGATTGAGTGCACAGTCAGCAAACCAAAGGGGATGCCAGTTCGATTCCCTGTCAGAGCACATACCTGAGTTGCGGACCAGATCCCCAATAGGGGACATGCAAGAGGCAACCACACATTGATGTTTCTCTCCTTCTCTCTCTCCCTCACTTCCCCTCTCTCTAAAAATAAATATTTTTTAAAGATTTTATTTATTTATTTTTAGAGAGGGAAGGGAGGGAAAAAGAGAGAGAAACATCAATGTGCGGTTGCTGGGGGCCGTGGCGTGCAACCCAGGCATGTGCCCTGACTGGGAATCGAACCTGCGACACTTGGTTCGCAGCCCACGCTCAATCCACTGAGCTGTGCCAGCCAGGGTAAAAATAAATATTTTTTTAAAAAGATCCATTTAGAGGACTTCCAGCCAAGATGGAGGCATAGATAGATACACTTTGCCTCCTCGCACAACCAAAAAAAGGAAAATAACAAATTGAAAAACAAAAAATCCCAGAACTGCCAGATATCCAAACTGTATGGAAGTTCAACAACCAAGGAGTTAAAGAAGAAACACTCATCCAGACTGGTAGGAGGGGTGGAGATGGGCAGCGGGGCCAGAGAGGACTCATGGCAAGCAGGCTCACTGGAGGACTAGGGTGGGCAATGGCTGGTGGACCAGGTGCATGCAGATAAACAGAGAGGAACAATGGGGAGCAAAACAGATGCCGAGACAGACAACCCAGGGTTGCAGCATGGGGAAATAAAGCCTCAAAACCTCTGGCTATAAACACCTGTGCAGATTGCCACAGTGGGAGAAACTCCCAGCCTAACAGGAGAGTTAGTGGAGAGACCCACAGGTCATAGAATATACACAAAACCACCCACCTGGGAATCAGCACCAGAAGGGCCCAATTTGCTTGTGGGTAGCAGAGGAAGTAACTGAAACCTGGCAGAGAGCTGAGCAAGCGGCAGTGTTCCCTCTCTGACCCATCCCCCACATACAGTGCCACAATGCAGCAACCAGGGTTGCTCTGCCCAGATGAATACCTAAGGCTCCACCCCTTACTCTGTAACAGGCACTCGAAGACAAAAAAAAAATATATATGTGCCAAATGAAAGAACAGATCAAAGCTCCAGAAAAAATACAACTAAGCAATGAAGAGGTAGCCAACCTATCAGATGCAGAGTTCAAAACACTGGTAATTAGAAATGGTTGCTCACAGAAATGGTTGAGTATAGTCCCAAAATAGAGGAAGAAGTAAAGGCTTTGAAAAGTGAAAGAAAAATGTACAGTGGATTGAGTGTAGGCTGCGAACCAAAGTGTCACAGGTTAGATTCCCAGCCAGGGTACATGCCTGGGTTGCAGGTCATAACCCCCAGCAACCGCACATTGATGTTTCTCTCTCTCTCTCTATCTCCCTCCTTTCCCTCTCTAAGAATGAATAAAAATAATAATTTAAAAAGAGTTATTAAAAAAAGAAGGCCAACTAAACTTTAAAAAAAAAAAGAAAAATGTACAGGGAGCCAACAGTGAAGGGAAGGAAACCAGGACTCAACAGTTTGGACCAGAAGGAAGAAATAAACATTGAACCAGAACAGAATGAAGAAACAAGAATTCAAAAAAAAAAAAATGAGGAGAAGCTTAGGAACCTCCAGGACAATTTTAAGTGTTCCAACATCCAAATCATATGGGGTGACAGAAGGAGAAGAACAAGAACAAGAAATGGAAAACTTATTTGAAAACAGAATGAAGGAGAACTTTTCCAATCTGGTGAAGGAAATAGACTTCTAGGAAGTCCAGGAAGCTCAGAGTCCCAAAGAAGTTGGACTCAAAGAAGCACACACCAAAGCACATCATAATTACATTCCCTAAGATTAAAGATAAGGAAAGAATCTTAAAAGCAGCAAGAGAAAAGGAGACAGTTCCTACAAAAAAGTTCCCATTAGACTTTCAGCTGATTTCTCAAAAGAAATCTTGCAGGCAAGAAGGGGATGAAAAGAAGCATTCAAAGTTGTGAAAGGCAAGAACATACAACTAAGATTACTCTATCCAGCAAAGCTTTCATTTAGAATGGGACGGCAGATAAAGTGCTCCCAGATAAGGTCAAGTTAAAAGAATTAATTGTCACCAAGCCCTGATTAGATGAAATGTTAAAGCAACTTATCTAAGAAAAAGAAGAAAATTAAAACTATGAACAGTAAAATGACAACCAACTCACAAATATCAACAACTGAACCTTAAACAACAAAAACAAAAATGAACTAAGCAAACAACTAAAATAGGAACATATTCACAGAAGTAGAAATCACATGGAGGGTTATCAGCAGGGAGCAGGAGGAGGAAGAATGAGGGGAAAAGATACAGGGAATAAGAAGCATAAATGGTAGATACAAAATAGACAGGGGGAGGTTAAGAATAGTATGGGAAATGGAGAAGTCAAAGCATGTATATGTATGACCCATGGACATGAACTAAAGTGGGGGAATAATGGTGGGAGGAGTGGTACAGGGCAGAGTGAAATAAAGGGAAGAAAAAATGGGACAACTGTATTAGCATAAACAATAAAATATATATATTTTTAAAGATGTTATTTATTTATTTTTTAGAGAGGTAAGGGAGGGAGGGAGGGAGGGGGGAGAGAGAGAGAGAGAGAGAGAGAGAGAGAGAGAGAAACATCAATGTGCGGTTGCTGGGGGTCATGGCCTGCAACCCAGGCATGTACCCTGACTGGGAATCAAACCTGCGACACTTTGGTTTGCAGCCCGTGCTCAATCCACTGAGCTACACCAGCCAGGGGCTAATAAAATATATTTTTTAAAAAAGAAAATTGAAATTACCCCTGGCTGTTTTGACTCAGTGGATTGAGTGCTGGCCTGTGAACCAAAGGGTTGCTGTTCAATTCCCAGTCTAGGACACATGCCTGGGTTGAAGTCCAGGTCCCCAGTAAGGGGAATGTGAGAGGCAACCACATTGATGTTTCTCTCCCTCCTCCCTCCTTCCTCTTTTCTAAAAATAAATAAGTAAAATCTTTAAGAAAAGAAAATTGAAATCATATCAAGCATTTTCTTGGACCACAATGGCTTGAAACTAGAAGCCAACCTCAAGGAAAAAACTCAAAAACAGTCAAATTCATGGAGACTGAATAACATGTTATTTAATGAAGAATGGGTCAATGATGAGATTAAGGAAAAATCAAAAAGTTTATGAAAATGAACACACAACAGTCCAAAATCTATGGGACACAGCAAAGGCAGTCCTGAGAGAAAAGTTCATAACAATGCAGGCCTGCCTAAAAAAGATAGAAACATTTCAAATAAATTACCTAACACTACATCTACAAGAACTAGAGGAACAACAACAAACAATGCCCAGAGCAAGTAGAAGGAAGGAAATAATCAAGATCAGAGCAGAATTAAATGACCTAGAAACTAAAAGAACAATTCAAAGGATCAATAAATCCAGGATTCTTTGGAAATATCATCAAAATCAGTAAGCCTTTAACCAGATTTGTCAAGAAAAAAAAAAGAGAGGACCCAAATAAATAAAATCAGAAATGAAAGAGGAGAAAATACAACCAATACCATAGAAACACAAAGGATTGAAAAGAAATTCCTATGAACAACTATATGCCATGAAATTTGAAAGCCTGAGTGAAAAGCACACATTTCTAGAAACATATAATCTTCCAGAACTGAATCAAGAAGCAGAAAGCCTGAACAGACTGATAACAGCTAGTGAAATAGAATCAGTAATCAAAAAACTCCTGGCACACAAAAGCTCTGGACCAGATGGTTTCACTGGAGAATTTTACAAAACATTTAAGGAAGAGCTTACCCCTATCCTTCTCAAACTATTCCAAATAATCCAAGAAGAGGGAGGACTCCCAAACTCTTTTTATGAGGCCACTATCATCCTAAACCCAAAAACAGATAAAGACACAATAAAGACAGAAAACTACAGACCAGTATCGCTAATGAACATAGATGCTAAAATTCTCAACAAAATATTGGCAAACTGGATCCAGTAATACATTAAAAAGATCATACACCATGATCAAGCAGGATTTATCCCAGGGATGCAGATATGGTACAATATTTGCAAATCAATAAACATCATGTAAACAGAAGGAAGGACAAAAAAACACATGATCATATCAAGAGCTAAGCAAGCATTTGATAAGTACAGCACCCATTTATGATAAAAACACTCAGCAAAGTGGGAGTAGAGGGAATATACCTCAACATAATGAAGGCCATATATCATAAATCTAAAGCCAACATCATACTCAATGGCAAAAACTGAAAGATTCCCCCCTGAGGTCAGAAACAAGACAAGCGTGTCTGCTTTCACCACTTCTATTCAAGATAGTACTTGAAGTTCTAGCCACAGCAATCAGACAAGAAAAAGAAATAAAAGACATCCAAATTGGAAAGGAGGAAGTAAAACTGTCACTGTTGCAGATGACATGACAGTGTACATAGAAAATCCTATAGACTTCACAAAAAAACTACTCAATCTAATAAGTGAATTTTGCAAAACAACAAAATACAAAGTCAATACTCAGACATTGAAGGCGTTTTTGTGCACCAACAATGAAATATCAGAAACAGAAATTAGGGAGAAAGTCCCATTTACTACAGCAATAAGAAAAATAAAGTACCTAGGAATATACCTAACCAAGGAGGTAAAAGACCTGTATTCAGAAAACTACAAAACACTGAAGAAAGAAACTAAGGAAGACACAAATAAATGGAAGAATATACCATGCCCATGGATTGGAAGAATTAACATCATTAAATGTCCATACTGTGCAAAACAATTTATAGATTCAATGAATCCCTATTAAAATACCAATGACATATTTCACAGATATACAACAAACATTTCAAAAATTTACATGGAACCATAAATGACCCTAAATAGCCTCAGCAATTTTGAGAAAGAAGAACAAAGTAGGAGGGATCACAATACCTGATGTCAAACTATATTACAAGGCCACTGTAATCAAAACAGTCTGGTACTAGCAGAAGAATAGACACCAGATCAATAGAACAGAATAGAGAGCACAGAAATAAACCCAAGTCTCTATGGTCAATTAATATTTGACAAAGGGGGCAGCATCATAAAATGGAGTAAAAACAACCTCTGCAACAAATGGTGTTGGGAGACCTGGACAGGTACATGCAAAAAAAATGAAACTAGACCACCAACTTATATCATACACAAAAATAAACTCAAAGTGGATAAAAGACTTAAATATAGGTCACAACACCATAAAAGTCCTAAAGGAGAACATAGGCAGGACAATTTCAGATATCCCATGCAGCAATATTTTCACCATATGTCCCCTAGAGCAAGGGATATACAGGAAATAATAAATAAATGGGACTACATCAAATTAAAAAGCTTCAGCACAGCTAAAGAAAACATCAGCAAAATGAAAAGGGAACCAACTGTATGGGAAAATATATTTGTCAATGATACCTTAGGCAAAGATTTGATCTCCAAAATATATAAAGAACTCACATGACTCCATACCAGGAAGACAAAAAAAAATCCAATTAAAAAATGGGCAAAAGACCTGAACAGACACTTCTTCAAGGAGGACATACAGAGGGCCCAGAGACATGCGAAAGGATGCTCGACATCACTAGCCATCAGAGAGATGCAAATTAAAACCATTTCACACTATCAGAATGGCCTTTTTTTTTCTTATTTCATTGTCCTTTATTATTTTTCGTATATTTAATTGTTGTTCAAGTACAATTTTTTGCCTTTTACTCCCATCCCAGCCCACCCCCCAGCTCTCCCCACCTCCCTCCTGTTTCCACCTCCCCTTGTTTCCATCCATGTGTCCCCCATTCTTGTTCCTGCCAACCCTTCTCGTTTTCCCCTAAAATTCCCTCCCCTCTCCCCTCTAGTCACTGTCAGCCCACTGTCTATTTCAGTGTCTTTGGTTATTTTTAACAAATCAACAAATAAGATGTGCTGATGAGGATGTTGAAAAAAGGGAACTCTAGTACACTGTTGGTGGGAATGCAGACCAGTGCAGCCACTGTGGAAAACAGTATGGAATTTCCTCAAAAAACTAAAAATGGAACTGCCTTTTGACCTGGCAATTCCACTGCTGGGATCATACCCTAAGAATCCTGAAACACCAATTCAAAAGAATCTATGCACCCCAGTGTTCATAGCTTCATTATTTACAATAGCCAAGTGCTGGAAACAGGCTAAATGCCCATCAGTGAGTGGATCAAAAAACTGTGTACATTTATACAATGGAATACTATGCAGCAGAAGGAAAGAATGAATTCCTACTCTTTGCAACAACATGGATGGAACTAGAGGGTACTATGTTAGGCAAAACAAGCCAGTCAGTGAATGACAGGTACCATATGATCTCACCTGTAAGTGGAAGCTAATCAACAAAACAAACAAGTGAGCAAAATAGAACCAGAGACATGGAGATTAAGAACAATCTGACAGTGACCAAAGGGGAGGGGGGAGGAAGACAACAGGGGAAAGAAGGGGAACAGTTAAGTAAAGGAACATGCATAAAGGACCCATAAACAAGGACAACAAGAAGGGGAGAATTGAATGTGGGAGAGGGTCAGTGGGCAGGGCATGGGAGAGGAATGGGAGAAATATGAGGACAACTGTAATTGAACAACAATAAAAAAATTTTAGATGTCCATACTACCCAAAGCAATCTAGAGATTAAATGCAATTCCTATCAAGATTCCAATGGCATATTTCACAGAACTAGAGCAAATATTTCAAAAATGTATATGGAACCACAATAGGCCCTGCATCACAACAGCGATCCTGAAACAATGTTGGAGGAATCACATTACCTAACATCAAACTATACTGTAAGGCTATAGTAATCAGAACAGCATGGTACTGGCATAAAAACAGACACATAGATCAATGGAACAGAATAGAGAGCCCAGAAATAAACCCACACCTATATAGTCAATTAGTGTTTGATAGGGGAAACAAGCACACCCAATTGGCAAGAGACAGTTTATCCAATAAATGGTGTTGGGAACATTGGGGAGATACATGCAGAGAAATGAAACTAGACCACGTTCTTACAACACAGACAATAATACATTCAAAATGGGTTAAAGACTTAAACATTAGACCTGAAACCATAAAAAGCCTAGAAGAAAACATAGGCAGCAAAATCTCGGACGTAACTCATAGCAATATTTTATCAGATATATCTCCCCAGGCAAGGGAAACAACAGTAAAAATAAGTAAATGGGACTACATCAAACTAAAAAGTTTTGCACAGCAAAGGAAAATATCAACAAAATAAAAAGACAACCCACAGAATTGGAAAACATATTTGCCAATACATTTGATAAGGGATTAATATCCAAAATGTATAAAAAACTTACAAAACTCAACATCAAAAAATAAAAATAAAAAAAAGTAGGTAGAGGACATGAATAGACACTTTTCTAAAGAGGACATACCGATGGCCAATACATATATGAAAAGATGGTCAATGTCACTAATCGTCAGAGAATGCAAATTAAAACCAAAATGAGATATCACCTTACACCCATCAGAATGTCCTGTCATTAACAAATCAATAAACAAGTGCTGCCGAAGATGTGGAGAAAGGGGGACCCTTCTGCACTGTTGGTGGAAATGCAATCTGGTGCAGCCACTGGTGGGAATGCAGTCTGGAGATCAGTATGGAGATACCTCAAAAATTGAAGGTGGGTCTGCCTTTTAACCCAGCAATCTCGCTTCTGGAAATATATCCAAAAGAACTCAAAACACTAATTTGAAAGAACTTAAGCACCCCTATGTTCATTGCAGTGTTATTTACAATCACCAAGATATGGAAGAAGCCCAAGTATCCATCAATAGCTAAGTGAATAAAACAACTATGGGACATTGATAGAGAGGAATAATGCTAGCTGTAAAAAAGAAAATTTTACCATTCTCAACAGTATGAATGGATCTGGAGAACATACGCTAAGCGAAATAATCCAGTCAAAGAAAAACAAACACCATACCATATGATTTCACTCATATGTGGAATCTAATGAACAGACTGAACCAGCAAGCAAAATAGAGATAGACTCATAGGTAGGATGACAGCTAAGGATGAAGGAAATGGCATGAGCAGAGGGATTGAGCAAAATGGAAAAAGGATTCATGGACATGGACAACAGTGTGGTGATTGAAAGGTTTTCTTAGGCTCCGCCAAGGAATAAATGCTAATCAGCCACAAAATTAGGCAGTATAGAGCTTTATTGGGGTTTGCACGCCCAGGCGAGGTTTTTCAATCGTCACGGTGGGGCCCAGAAAGTCACAAGCAAACAGGGAATACGGCGGGGTTTTATTTTGGTTGTCCCTCTTTGTGGGGGCTGGGGATTGGTTCCCTCCGAACAAAGCGGCAACATATCATTGGTGGTTTTCCCCGAACCCTGATTTGACGTCAGCCGTCTTTTCCGGGTTGTAGTTCAGACGCCATTTTGTCCTACCCCGCTCATCCTGACAGTGATTGCAGGGTGGCGGGGAGGAGGGATATAAGGGGACTAAATAGTAGTGGAAAAATACAATAAAAAATTAAAATATTTCAAAAAATATAAAAAACAAAATAAAAAGAAAACCCAGCTGATGTCAATGCAGTATCGCCCAGGATTACTGACCAGTGAGCTGTGCTGAGTGCTGAAGTCTTCTGCTGCTACTGCTACTGCAGCAGATCCTATTATCGGATGCTTCACTCCTGGAACCTTCGCTAACCACATCCAGGCAGCCTTCCGGGAGCCATTGTAACAGGGTGCAGCCAAGAGGGGGGCCCCAGATAGGGGTTTGTAATGGGCTCCAGAAGAGCTCGGAGATGATTGGCTCCACACCACAGGGCCACACCTGCCTGGAATGCTGGCAGCTGTGGCCAGTTGTGGGAGGAGCTGAAAATGGGGCTGCAGAGGAAGATTGGCACTGGGATTTAAACCTAGGCGTGGCAGCCATTTGGTGTCTTTCAGGGACTGCATGGCTTGGGTGAGAGTCGGGACCCTGTGGCTTAGGAAGTGCTCCCTTTTTGCCACATGGATGGAGCCAGGAGCCTGAATCACGGACTTCTACTTCTTTCCTGAGATACGGTACCCCAGACTAGGGCAGAGGGAGAAGGAAGGACTGTGTGCGTTTGTGGGTATTCTAAAGGACTTTAGTCTGTATAACTTTTAAATAAATAATAATTCCTTTCCTTTTCACCAATCTTTGGCAGCAGGCAAATTGAACCTAGTATGGGGGGAGGAACCCCTGGAGAAAAAGGGGGTCTTTTATATTGTTCAGCTCCTCCCCCCAGTCTGTTCTGTAACACCATGACTTCTGATGATTGCTGATCCCAGGGCTGACCATCAGCCTCTCACAGAGGCATCTTACATTAATCTGCCTACCATTGCTCTGTGTAACACAGACTCTCCCCTGCACTGTGTGGACATAGCCTTCCCGTGCAACAAGGGGGCTCACGCAGTGGCAGCTCTGAGGTGGTACATGCTGGCCCAGGAAGCACTGCACATGCAGGACACCATCTGCCATGAACATCTATGGGAGGTCAGGCCTGATGTCCACTTCTACAGAGATCCTAAAGAGATTGAAAAGGAAGAGCAGGCTACAACTGCAAAGGCTGTGACTAAAAGGAATTTCAGGGCGAATGGACTACTCTGGCTCCCAAGTTCACTACTGCTCATCCCGGGGTCGCTGACTGGTCTGAGGGCACAGGTGCCCTCTGTGTCTATTCAGCAGTTCCCTACTGAAGACTGGAGCCCTCAGCTGCCACTGAAGACGGGTCTGCAGCCCCCACTGCCCAGGCCACTAAGTGGGTAGGAACAAACCACTGAGTGGTCTTAAGCTGGCCTTCCACAAATTCTTAACAGAATGGAAATAAGGTTGACGGGAAATAAACAGTTTCTTTAAAAATTTTTGTAACAAAAATTTTTGTGATGCATAAGTAAATAACCATCATTATGCCTAGAGATCTCCTTAGCCAAATACCTGGAAATTTTTCCATCTTCCAAGTGACCACAGGCAACAGTTTACCAGTTACTTCACTGCATTATAACATGGGTCACCATTTTTCTGCTCCAATAGCAATCTCCTCACTATTTTCCCCACATGTTTTAATCCTTTGTTAGGGCAGTACCCGACATCTGAGAGCAATTTCTGGAGCACTTTTCTGTTGCCACAATAATGTTGCCTAACAAATCATATGAAAAACTGTGACATAAGGCCATAAGCATTTAGTTAGCCTATGAGTCAGCTGAGGACTGACTGATCTGGAAATGCCTTGTCTGAGACCACTTTCCTCAGCTCCACCCTCTAGCAAGCTGGTCGAGTTGTTTTCTAATAGAAACCAGGGTCTGAGAGAGAACGCAAGCATGAAATGCCTCTTGAGGTTGTGTGCCTGACACACCATCATTTCTCCCATGTCCTACGGGTCAAAGCAAGTCATAAGCAGCTCAGATTCAAGGGGTGAAGAAAAAAAATCTACCTCTTGATGAGAGGAGCTGCAAATTCATATTACAAGGAGTGTAGACACAGGGAGGGTGGAGATTTGGAGCCTCTTTTGCAATTAATATAACACAGTAACAATCTTGGGGAAAGAGACAAGATTTGTAACATGTTTAGAAGTCACCACAGCATTAAATAAATTGGGAGGTTAGAAAAATCTGGAAAATTCCCCCAGTCAGATTTTAGAGGAAGAAGCATCTGTGTCTACCAATGACACAACTCAGCTAATCTGGTGTGCAGAAGACATAGGCCTAGCATAATCAGGGGGATAAAGATGCCGAATGATATCATGACTTACCCAGGTGTCCTAGGCCAGGTGCCGATTCTTAGTTGTGGTTTTATCCCACACCCATAAAAGTACTGATTTAATTCTGAGGTTAACATGGGTATTTACCCTTCAAGAAAGTCTGTTCACAGTAAGGACACATTTTTCACCAGGGCTATTTATTACAGGCTGTGCATCCTCTGGGAAGAGTAGATCCAACCCATTTCCTTATAAACTCTCATCTCCTCTTTCAAAATGTTAATTACATGGTCATGTGTTTAATTCTCTTATTTTTTCCCGTAAGAAAAAAAAGTCAGCCCTGGCTGGTGTGGCTCAGTGGATTGAGCTCCGGCCTGCAAACCAAAGGGTTGCCAGTTTGATTCCTGGTCAGGGCACATGCCTGGGTTGCTGGTCAGGACCCCAGTAGGGGTGTGTGTGAGACAATCAGTCGATGTGTCTTTTCACACATCAATGTTTCTCTGCTTTCTCCCTCCCTTTCCCTCTTTCTAAAAATAAATAAGCAAAATCTTTTAAAAAAGATTTGATGAAAACGAGTCTCCATCTGCTAACAGTCATGCTTCAGCCATCCATTGCTGTGTAATAAACAACTCTCAAACCTGGTGACTTTAAATGACAACCATTTTATTATCATGCACTGTCCTGAAGGTTGGCAGGGCCCAGCTGAGCAGTTCTGCTCCACACAGTGGCGGCTGGAAGCTCAGCTGGGCTGGAACACCCACGGCGGCTCACTCACATGTCTGCCATCTTGATGGAGATGGACTGGAAGGCTGAGCCTCTTCTTTGTGTCTTTCCAAGGCCTCTGCCTCGCCACATGGTGTCCCCAACAGTGTAGCCAGATTTCCTTTATGATGGACTCAGGCTCCCAAAAGTGTAAAGGTGAAAGCTTCCAGCTCTTTTTAAGGCTCAGGGCCAGAACGAGCGCCTTTCTGCCTCATTGTGTTGGTTCCACAGGCTCAGCCTGCTTCAAGGGAAGGGAGTAACCCGAGGGAGGGGGTCCTAGGAGCCAAGACCCATTGGCCACCGTCTTTAAAAACCAACCACCGCAGAAGACATTACCGCCATTGCCATTTCTTAAGAGTTTACGGTGAGCCAGGCACAGATATCAGTGATTTATATGTGGTATCTGAATGAATTCTCACAATGCCATGAGGTAAAGAATGTTAGTCTATCCATTTATAGATGAGAAAACTAAACTGAGGCTTTCTTGCTAATTAGTCAGGATTCTCCCAAGAAACACAAACTAACAGGAGAGGCCTTTCCCTTTCCATGAATATGTGTACACTGTACATCTACCTCAGGGAAGTACCTTATCAAAAATTACCCAGCCCTGGCCAGATAGCTCAGTCGGTTGGAGCATCAACCTGTACACAAAAGGTTTCAGGCTTGATCCTCGGTCAGGGCACATACCTAGGCTACAAGTTCAATCACCAGTCAGGGCACGTGCAGGAGGCAACCAATAGATGTTTCTCACATTGATGTTTCTCTCTTCTCTCTTCTCTCTCTCTCTCTCCCCCCCTTCCTCTCTTCCTAACATCAATAAACATATTGTCAGGTAAAGATAAAAAAATTTATCCAAAGCATGTATAGTTTCAATAATGGAAGTCATCAACCCTGACCAGGGAGACAAGTGAGGAGAAGGAGGCCAGAAACCACCCCCGACTGCTGGCAGATGTGGGTCTGGTCATTAAGCCTTTTCAGACAACCTGCTCTGATGAGCCCTCGGTTCAAATGAGAATGCCCACAAGCACATCGGTCTAGCTCTCTTAGTAAAACATGACATGTGACCAGTCATAACTATTTGAGCATCCTGCACTCCCTGTGAAGATAAAATCCGCCCCAGCAAGTATTATGTGACAAAGGACTCTCTTCAGATTCCCACCACCTCAGACACTAGTGCCAAGTCCTGGGAAAACACCCTCCAGAAGGACCGTGTGGTCCTGCCTGGTTGCCAGGTTGAGGCTCAGTTGCCCTGGAGATGATGGTGGCATGGACATCTCTGCATTCCCAGTCAACATATATGTTCAGAATTTTTCTCTGTCAAAGTCAGTGAGGCTCATAGTGTTTTCTCCTCTGCCACAGCATGTCAGGGAAATGTAAGAAACCCACACACCTGCCAGATTTCTTATTTTCACAAAACTATTAAGAGGCTTGACTCATTCCCTCACTTGTTGGAATGTCACACTTTGTTCACCCCACAAAACTGCATGTACACTGGTGCTTGTGGACCCCTCTCTCATCCCCTCCCTCACTTGCCCCATAGAAATCAGCACTTTCTATATTCTATTTCAGTTACTTATGTATGTTGTTTGTTGATGCCCCCATAAGATGTGAGTTCCACAAGGGTAGGGATTTTGTCCAGTTATGTCCCCAATGCTTACAGTGCATGGCTCACAGAAGGTGCTGAGTACCCGTGTATGGAATGAATGAATGAATGGATGGTTGAAGGGATGGATGGATGGATGGATGGATGGACGGACGGATGGATGGGCATCTGTGTCTGAGTGTGTTTATGTGTCTCACCATGTGTGTTGCGATGGGGCCTGGTATGAGGACATGTGTCTCTCTGTAAGTCCATGATCTGTGTGTGCGTTTGTGTCTCCATGTCTCTGAACTCCTTATTTGGGTGGGGTGAGGAGCTTTGAAGCTGCATCCGTGTTCTGTGTCTTCCTGTCTGTCCTGGCATCTGAGTGAGGAGAAGAAAGAAGACCTGGCCTTTTCTGAGTCCCCTCCCACTTGCCCCCTCCCCAACCTGTTCCCAAAAGATTGTAGACAAGCCTAACTGTGGGTCACACAGCGACCTTCCGGGGAATCTAAAAACTCCCTTTTTCTAGAATCCCCCGCCAATAGGCAGTGAGGGGGCAAAGCATACGGGGGTGGTAGCCAAGCTAGGGGTGCTTCAGAGAAGTCATCTCAGCCCCCTTTAAGGGTGCCAATCATCCAGCCTGAATGATCTAAGGTGGCAGAAAAAAGGACTGAAGTTAAATTTTAGGCAGGATTTCCTGACCCTATAAATGTGAGATAAGAAAGGGGTTGTGCAGGTTTATAGAAGTTAGGGTTTCACATGTGAGAAAGGACTCCACAAATGCTGGGGAGAAAACATCTGATGCTCCCTTCTGGTATGGGATTGCTCAGTTGATGGAAGACAGTATCTTGATCACTAAGGCGCACAGAAGGGCACCTTAGATACACGAGTCCAAACTGATCAATTTTATCACAACAGAACAAAGGATTTTTCTTCACCAAAGGTTAGTACAGGACAAAGTTAATAGATGACAGGAAACATTATTTGCAAACTCTAAAAAGAAGAAAGATTAATATCTAGACAATACAAAGAATTCATGCAGATCAACAAGAAGACAGAAATCCCTGTAGAATAAAGAGCACAAGATGTGAACAACTTGCAGAAGAATCACACAAGGCCACTTTCTTTTCCAAGGAAACACCAAATGGAAGATAATGCCAGTGCTGCAGGAGGACCCGGACACCCAAGGGCCCTGGAATAGGAGGCTGAGGTCACAGCCAGGTCAGGGTCAGGGTCAGGTTTGGGGTCCAAGCTCAAAGAGGCAAGGCAGAGGACAAGAAGTAGGTTCCTGTCACCAAGCTGGGCTGCCTGACCAAGGGCATGAAGATCAAGTCCCTGGAGGAAATCTATCTCTTCTCCTTGCCCATCAAGAATCTGAGATCATTAACTTTTTCTTGGAGGAATCCATCAATGACAAGCTTTTGAAAATTATGCTCATGCAGGAGCAGCCACATGCTGGCCAGAAGACCCAGGTCAAGGCATTTGTCGCTATTGGGGACTACAATAAACATGTAGACCTGGGTGCTAAGTGCTCGAAGGAAGTAGCCACTACTGTCCCTGGGGCCATCATCATGGCCAAGCTCTCTGTTGTCCCTGTGTGGTGAGGCTACTAGGGGGACAAGATCAGCAAGCCCCGAGCTGTCCTTTATAAGGAGACCGGGCACTATGTCTCTGTGCAAGTGTGCCTCTTCCCCACCCACCGGAGCGCTGAGATCATCTCAGCCCCTGGGCCCAGGAAGCTGCCATGCTGCTGGCCAGTATCGACAACTGCTACACCGCAATCAGGGGCTGCACTGCCAGCCTGGGCAACTACGCCAAGGCCATGTTCACCGTCATCTCTAAGACCTACAGCTATCTCACCGCTGGCCTCTGGAAAGAAACCGTGTTCACCAAGCCTCCCCGTCAGGAATTCACTGACCATCTGGTAAAGCCCTACGCCAGAGCTTCTGTGCAGAGGACCCAGGCTGCAGCTGTGGCCACCACATGATTTTATACAAGGAAAACAAAGTGAATTAAGCTTGTTAATAAAAAGAGAGAAAAAGAAACACACAAGGCCATCAGACATGATGAGTAGTCAAAGAAATGCAAATGAAAACAAGAAGCTGTCATTTACACCTAGTAGACTGGCAAAAGGCGGAAAGCTGGGTAATGCCGAGTGGGGCTAGGGATGCAGGGACAGCCATTCTGGAGGGCACTATGTTTCCTCCTCAGGTCAAAGCAGCCTGCGACCCAGCAATTCTGCTCCTGGTGTCATCCTAAAGAAGAGGAAGGGCATGAAGATGTCCACTGCAGTGTTATTTACAGCGGTGGCCAGAGCTAGAGACAGCCTGAGTGTCCACCCCTCTGGAGAGAGTAACGGAGCCTGTTGAGGGTGGTGGGCTACACCTGCACAGAGGAACACAGTGGGTGTTTGCACATAGTGCTTACAGTGATGAGTTGTGAGTCACTGGAAAACAGAAATTCATGAGTCCATACCTGTAGTAAGTAAATAAATGCACACCTTTGTGAAGAGGGCAAAGATGTGCTCTTGCGAGTAGGATGCTGACGCTGGCTGGCAGATGGAATGAACTCTGAAGCTGGAAAACCAGGTCGTACTCATCGTGGTAGAGACTGGGTCAGACAAGGATCATCAGTGGGCACTGAATCTGTGGGAAATCTGTGATGAGGAACAGAATATTTGCATGTTCTTAACACATCTCCCCCATAGATTGCCTGTTGGCTACAAAGAGAGGAAGTGGTAACTGTACAGAGGGGACACCACCGTGACCGAGTGAGCCAAGTGAGGGGCAATGGACAGGTTACCTCCAGATGCCCCTGAGGAGAAGGACACGCCACCGCTGCAGTATTCCATCTGCGGACACATAATGTCAACCTAATCATGAGGAGACACTAAACAAACCCCAAATGAAAACATTCTATTAAGGGGCAGGGGCTGTGTCATTCATAAGTGGCAATGTCATTTAAAAAAAGAAGGCTGTGGGAATGTTCCAGATTCAGGAAAGATAAAGAGATGAGACAATTAAAGGAAATGCCTGAGCTTAGGCTAGCTCTTATAGGTAAAAGAGACACTACAAAGTACATTATTGTGTGGCTAAAAATCACTGGAATATGGACAGAATCTGAGATGAAAGTGTGGTATAGTGTCGAAATGATGAGGTGGTAACTCTTCTGTGGTTATAGCAGAGAACATGCTTACTATTAGGAGATATACTCCAAAGTATTTAGGGGTGAAGAGCCAAGATGTAACTCACCCTCAAATGGCTCAGGAAAAAAATTGTGTCTGTGTGTGTGTGAGAGAGAGAGAGAGAGGGACAGTATGTGAGGTGAAACATTAACAGGCAAATCTAGATAAAGATTATAGGACTGTTCTTTGTACTGTTTTTATTCTTGCAACTTTTTTGTTAGTTTGAAATCACTCGCAAGTGAAATTTTTTTTAAGTTTTAAACAGCTCTTAGAAAAGTAAATGAAACAAGAATCTTATTATAAAGCCCTTTGTACAAATTAAAAATACAAACCTGCAAGATGGCAAAACACATTTGGCAAGGACCCACAGAACAGAAATGGCAGATGGGCAAGGTAAATAAAAGGAAATCACAGACCAGCCCACTGCAGAAGGCAGTCCTCAGCAAGACCAGTGAGGACGCTGTGGGCTGCGTGGGTTTAAGGGAGGGTTTCACTTCACTTTCTGCACCTGGGCTGCCCCTGTTTCCCAGTGAGATTCCTTCCACACCACCTCCTGGGCCGTCCCCATGGCCACCTCCCAGGGGTGTGCTCAGTGTGGGGCTGAAGATCTGCCCAGACAGGGGAAGCTGCCCACCAGACACCCCAGGCAGGCCTGGCTCTTTGGAGGTCCCTGTCCTCAGTCTCCACTGTCCTCTCCCCCTACATGTCAGGGCTCCTGACACCAAGCCCCCGCCCACAGAGTACCCTCGGCAAACAGAGGAGTTCTGTGGCAAACTCTATCCGATGTCTGTCTAGCAAATGCACTGAGCCAGCCCCTGTGCTGAGCACTGGGATACAGGACTTCGGGGGGAGTGGTCCCTGCCCAGAGGCAGCTTGGCGGTCAGCAGCGGTCAGTGGCAGAGCTGGCCTGTTGCAGCCCAGGGAGAGAGAATGGGGATGTCAGGGAAGGGGAGGGTCACTAACTGGGTTCGGGAAGCTTCCTGGTAAAGAATACAAGAGAATTGCCCTGGCCAGTGTGGCTCAGTTGGTTGCAGCATCATCCCATAACCAAAAGATTGTGGGATTTGATCCCTGGTCCTGGCCCATGTGATCCCGGGTCTGGGCGTATACTGGAGGCAATCAATTGATGTTTCTCTCTCTCCCTTCTTCTCTCACTAAAAGCAATGAAAAAAAAAAATGTCCTTGGTAAGGATTTAAAAAAAAAAAAAGAAAACAAAAGAGTTGGCCTGTGAAGCATGGACGTGGGTAGGAGTTCATAAAGTATTCCAAGCAGGGGGAACGGCACAAAGGGCAGGGCAGGGTTGCCTGCAAGGACAGTGAGGGAAGAAGGGGGTTCCTGGTGGCCTGCATCTCTACAGCAAACCTGGGGGACCACACCTCCCTGCATTCACCCTGCCTCCCCTCCCCCACGGGGCAGACGTGGGAGATGCTGGGAGCACTGCAACAGGCAACTTTCACTCAGGACCAAGTGCGGGGACACAGACACAGTAAGACCAGAACCAAGGAGCCAGACTCTGTGTGTATTTTCTCCTTCACCCCACCCGACATGACCCCAGCCCCAGCCACCGTCAAAAAAGGACCTGACCCTGACGGCAACATTTCAGCCCTTCTTGTCATCCTGCTGAGGCTCCTGAGATGGAAAGAAAAGAGAGAAAAAAAGTGTTAATAACAATGATGACAACTCCACAAAAATAATAGCGTTGCCCTGGCCAGTGTGGCTCAGTAGGTTGGAGTGTTGTCCTGTAACCAAATGGTTGCAGGTTCAATTCCCAGTAGGGCACATACCTAGGTTGTGGGTTCCATCCCCAGGCCAGGCTCCTATGGGAGGCAACTGATTGGTGCTTCTCTCCCACATCGATGTTTACCTCTCTCCCTTCCCCTCTTCCTTTCTCTTTCTCTAAAAGCAATGGAAAAATGTCCTCAGGTAAGGATAAAAAAATAGTATTAGCGTCTATATCAGGTTTACTTTGTGTTAGGCACCATGCTACACTTTCTAAGGACTACAACACCCACTTGTGTGTCCTTGCCATTTTTCAGACACACCTATCTATCACAGGGCCTTTGCATGTGCTGTTCCCTCTGCTTGGAATATTTTGTAACCACCTGGTTCGATTCCTTCTTTCAAGTGTTTAAGTATCACCTTCCCAATGAGGTCTCCCTGACCCCTCAATTTAGAGTTGAAAAGCCTCCCAGCACTCCCCACACCCCTTCCCTGCTGTATTTTTCCTCTCACCACTCATCTCCTTCTGAAATGCTTTCATTTGCCTGTGTCTTATTCATTGTCTGCCGCCCCACCCCGTACAACGTCAGCTCCATGAGGCAGCGGTCTGTATATGTTTTGTTCACTACTGTATCATTCCCAGAGCCCAGAACAGTCTCCAGCACATTGTCCATACTTGGTAAATAAAGTGAAACCCACTGAGGTAAAAGCTATCATAAATAGTTTTTACTTTACTGAGGAAGAAACGCAGGTACAGAGGGGTTAAGGTGTTTGCCCCTGGTCACACAGCCAGTAAATGACAGAGCTAGGATTACACCCCCCAGATCTGTAACATGGAGTATTGTTGTTCTTGTTCACCCAACATTCCACCCCCATTATCCTTCCCACCAGGTTCAGCGGGACCAACTCCACCCCCAGCTCCAAGAATGGGCATATGACTCAAGACTGGCCAATGACAGCACTACATTCCCATGGGCCTCAGTGATTGGTTCAAGGATGGACATGTGACCTAAACCAGGCCAATGGGAACCTCCTGTGGGAGATGAAAAAACATGAGGTCTGGAACATATTTCAAATATTATGTGCAAAAAAAAAAAAAAAATAGGGAAGAAAATAGGTGAAATAAGACGAGAAAGATGGTGATAGTTGACCTGGGCAATAGGTACAGGGAGTTTATTACACTAGTCTCTCAACTAGTGTGTATATATCTAAGTGTTTCCACCAAAAAAGGTTTTAAAAATTATAGCCTCCATTTGTATAAAATTCTAGAAAAAGCACACTAATCTGTGGTGACAGAAAGCAGATCAGTTGTGTCCTGGGATAAGATAGAGTCTGGGAGAAATCACAGAAGTTTCTGAGGGAACTTCGGGGGGTGATGGATACGTTCTGCATCACCTTCATTTTGGTGATGGTTTCACAGATGTATTCATATGTCAAAACTCACGTACTGTTCCTTACATATCACGCCTCGATGAAATTGAAAACAAATGTAAAAATAGATGTACCACAGATGTATTAAATCAGTAGCAGATTAAAAATAAAATAAAATTTAAAAAGTCAGTAGCAGCTTGCAAATGAATATAAACTAAGTGGCTTCAAAATTCGGTGCCGGTGATAAACACATCACTGCGCATGAGCTTCGATACCGTCAAACAGCGACGTCAGCGGCAGCACTTCTACAGCGGCGCTCCGCCCTGCGCCTGCGCCTGCGCCGGCCAATCCCCTGGGCACGTGTGGCTACAGAGCACTTGAAGTGTGTCTGGTATGATTGTTAATTTGAGTTTTTAATGTATTTAATTTTAGTTAATTTTAAATTGAAAAACCACATGCTGTTATTGGATAGCTCAGCTTTACAACTAAAAGCTTAAAAAATAAATCTAGAATTTAGCTGGGGGGTGGGAATAAGAAGTGGGAAGGGGAAAGACAAACATATAAATAAATAAATAAACAAACAAATAAATCGATCTAAAGCTATTTTGAAAATAAATTTATAGCTGACATACATTGAACTTTACTCTGGTCTCTGCATGATTTAATAGCTTATATGAGGCACCTCACAGAATCATCTCAACACCCCCATTTTACAGATGAAAAATCTGAGGCCCAAAAACGGTGTGGATGGCTTGTCCTGATGACAACGCTGAGGACTGGCTGAGCTAGGACTGGGGCTGGGGCACCTGTGTCCTGCCTCCTGTGGGGCTCCTCACCCACGGCCCAGCCTCCACCCCTCCCTCCTCACCTCCAGCTCACCAGTTGCCTGCTACATTTTCCGGATCCCTTCATTGATAACGTTCACAATTTTCTTCAGCCTGGCCTCATCCACAAAGCCATCACCTTTCTGGACACAGGGAGGAAAGAGCACGGATGTGTGTCTCCCATGGTCCGGGACCCCAGCACCACCCTCCTGCCCTTTCTGGGACCCTCACTCAGAATCACCTTCTTTGAATGAACCAATTTTCCATCCACAAACACTTCAAACTCCCCAGTAGCCTGTGCGGATATGTCCTCCTCCTGGGGAGGGAATGTTGGGGGTGAGGGAAAGCTAAGAGCTCCCCTCCAAGCCCCTCGGGGGCTCTCCGACCCCTGACAACCCCCACTCCCCCGGCCACCATCACACTCACAAAGAGTAGACAATTTGGAAACTGCTGCTCCAGACTCTTTTTCAGTAGAATGTACTGGGGGGAAATGAAATCATGTGACCACAGGGTCACAGATCTTGCAGGGAGTAGAAATAGAAACTCCCAGATTTCATGTCCCACACTCTTCCCACCTCCAAAACCAAAACTACTCACCCGGAGGTTATAGCTTCAGAGGCCACTGGAGGCCAAGGACAAAAGGAGGGAGGCAGAGAGAGACAGAAGGCACCACATTAGTATTTCCCCAAGCCCAGAGGGACCCTGTGAGCACCTGAGTCAGATCACGTCCTTGCCCTGCTCAGAGACCTCCCATAGTGCCATCTTACTCCGGGCAGAAAACCACAGCCCTCCCCATGATCCACAAGCCCCCACAGGATCTGCTCCTATGCCTTTCGGCCCCATCTCCTCCCACTCTGCCCCCCGCCAACTCCACTCCCGCCTCAGGGGCCTCCTAGCCTTGCTTTCGGCACCCAGGCATGCCTTGTTCAGAGCCTTTGCACTGGCTCTTCCCTGTGCAGGATGCTGTTCCTCTGGTATCTGCATGGCTCTGTCTCTCCCTTCCTTCAGGTCCCTGCTCATATGTCACTTTCTGAGTGATGGCTTCCTGACCACCCCAGTTAAAACTGCTATCCCTCCCAAGATGCCCTTCATTCACAGCACTGATCACCTTCTAAGATACTAGATAATTTGCTATGTGTCATACATACTCCACACCAAAATGTCAGTACCACAAGGACAGTAATCTCTGTCTTATTCACTGCTGTGTCCCTTGTAGGTCTGGCATGTGGGAGGTACTTAATAAACAGTTGTTGAATGAATGAAATAATGAATTCATGGAGTCAGAGAAAGAGATAGAAAGGAGATGGGCAGAGAGAGGGGGAGATGAGGAGACAGGTAGGGAGAAAGAAACACACACAACATGGGGAAAGGAGAAGAGATGAACTGGGGGCAAGGACAGCCCTGGGTGGAGACGGGAGAGGGAAAACGTGGTAGTCATAGGGGAAGAGAACCTTGTAGAGCAGGACAGCGGCATGGGGATTAAAGGAATGTCCCTCCTTCAGGGACATTCAGTCCTGCATCTCAGGGAGGTCAAGGAAGGTCATTTCTGTCACTGTCATCCTTGACACAAAGAGACACTCCAAATCTGAGCCAGCCTGCACTTAACAGACTCTTTCTCATCACTGCGAAGGCCCATCTCAAATGCCACCTCCTAAGAAAGGCTGTCCCTAACCACCCAATGTGAAGTTCCCTGCCTCATGTCCTCCTTCGGAGCACTCTGTCTTTGGGTCTGCCTTGTCTTGCCTCCCCTGAGGAGGAAAGCTGGTGGCTTTGCTCAGCACTTCATCCCCAGCTCAGGCCTGGCCAATGGAGGGCAGGCCACTCTGTAATGAAGGGAGGGAGAGGGGGAGGTAGGAATTTGAATCAATGAATGAAGCTTGGAGCTAGGACTCACTTCTGGCAGCAGAGCAGGAATTTGAACCCAGAGCCCTTTAGCCCCCAAGAAATGATAGAGGGAGCCCCAAGTTTCCCACCTGGCAGTTGGGACTTCCTCCCCTCACCCTACCTTCAAATCCCCAAAGCCCCAGCACCTACCCTTCCTGCCCTTTCCCCATGGGGAGGAAGGCACGTGTGAGTGGGGATGGCCCCTCACCAGTAGATCACTCTAATTAGGATCTTGTTGTCCACTTCTAAGTACTGGCTGGTGGAGGCAAATGTGTTGGCAGAAATAGGTAAGGAAGTGGCCAAGGGGGCAGTCCCCAGGATGGGCGTGGAGATAGGTCCAGCCGTGGAATCAGTCAACTTCGTGTCCACTGGATCTGCCCCCAAGGCGGACGTGAGAGTGGGCCCCAGTAAATCAGTGGCCGATGGAGCGAGCTCAGGAAGGGGCTCTTGCGTGGTTCCGGATCCACTGGTGATTGATGGGAGAGCCTTGCCGAGGCGTGGCCCCAAGGGTAGGGCGGAGCTCCGTAAGGACTTCAGGTCAGAGGCCTTGGGCGGGAGCAGGACTGGGACCAGGATCGCGGATGAGATTGGTGTTAAGGGCTTGATCGCAGTCGGGGTTCTGCCCCGGGTCACGGCCTGGAGTGGAATCGGGGTCCGGACCGGGGTCGGGGTCGGGGTCGGGGGCCGGACCAGTGTCGGGATCGGGGTCGGGGGCCGAACCAGGATCGGCGTTCTGACCGCAGTCGGGGCCGGGGCTGGAGTCAGGGACCGGATCGAGGCCGGAGCTGGAGTCAGGGACCGGACCGGGATCGAGGGCCTGGCGGGAGTCAAGGACCGGACCGGGATCGAGGGCCGGGCCGGAGTCAGGGACCGGACCGGGATCGAGGGCCGGGCCGGAGTCAGGGACCGGACCGGAGTCAGGGACCGGACCTGGTTCGAGGTTCGGGCCGGAGTCAGGGACCGGACCTGGTTCGAGGTTCGGGCCGGAGTCAGGGACCGGACCGGGATCGAGGGCCGGGCCGGTGTCGGAGCCCGGACCAAGGCGGAGGTCCGGGCCGGAAGGGGGGCTGAGGCCCGAGTCTGGTTGTTCATGGGGGCCTGCGGTACCCGGGAAACCCGGGCTGGGATCCCAGCCTCCCTCCTTCGTGGGGCAGAGATCCTCGCCCGCACCAGGGTTCTAAAACGGGACGGGACCACAAGGGGGCACTGTTACACCGAGTTCCACTCACCGCGCGGGTTCTGTTGCCCCAGGGCCGGGACGTGGCAGGACCTCCACTTTTTGCCTCATGATTCCCATCATCTTTACCCCCACCAAGACGGAAAGGAACGCGCGGATTACCCCAGAATTCCCTCATTGCCGTTAACATTCATGTGTTCGGTGTGTTTATTGCGTGCCTATCGTGTGCACGGTCCCGTGCTGGGTGATTTTGCAGACAGAGCAGCGATCAGGAAAGCGCTGGCCCAGTGATCAGGCTCCCTGTCCAGCGGGGGAGACATACCCTCACTAAACAATGGCCTACTGCGGTCAGGACTGAGGTGCTGGAGGCACCGGCAGAGAGGGGTTAGAGATGTGGTGAGGGAAGCTCCAGGACCTGTGGGATCCCAGAAGAAGCGCCAGAACGAGTTTGGGGCAGAAAGGGCCCTTAGAAGAGTAGACAAATGAGAAACCTGGACAAAAATAATAATAACAACAAGAGATTTCACATTTGTGTAGCGCTAAGTGCTACACACACGCCCACGTGGCAGAGCCAGGATTCAAATGGATGCTGTAGGCCTCCGGAGTCCTGGTGCAGAGGAAGAATTCTTACCACACTGTGAGCGCCTCCAGGGATTTTTATCTTGTTCTCCGCTGAATTCCCAGCTCCTAGAATAAGGCCTAGCACACAGTAGGTGCCCAATAAATATTTCATTTTTTATTTTAAACAAACTAGTTTAACTAATACTTAGAAATGGGAAGCATGGCCGGTGTGGGTCAGTGGATTGGAGCAGCCTCCCTTAGTCCAAAAGGTTTGATTCCCAGTCAGAGTGCACACCCAGGTCATGGGTTCAATCCCCTATTAGGGCAAGTAAAACACCCCCCCCCCCCCCCGCTCCCACTGATGTTTCTCACATCACATCAGTGTGTGTGTGTGTGTGTGTCCCTCCCTCCCTTTCTCTCTAGAAGAAACGAAAAAATTTACTTGAGGGAAGATTAAAAATAATTTTTTTAAAGATTTTGTTTATTTATTTTTAGAGAGAAGGAGAGAAACATTGTCTTGCCACCCAGGCATGTGCCCCAATTGGGCATTGAACCTGTGACCTCTCGGTTCGCAGGCTGGTGCTCAGTCCACTGAGCTACACCAGCCAGGGAAAAAATGAAAATTTTTTAAGAAGTGGGAAAAATAGCCCAGGCTGGTGTGGCTCAGTGGATTGAGTGCTGGCCTGGGAACCAAGGGGTCCCCGGTTCCATTCCCAGTCCAGGGCACATGCCTGGGTGGCAGGCTGGGTCCCTGGTAGGGGGGCATGTGAGAGGCAACCATACATTGATGTTCCTCTCCTCTTTCTCCCTCTAAAACAAATAAAGAAATAAAATCTTTTAAAAAATAAAGAATGAAATGGGGAAAATAGCACAGAAAATTCCTGTGTAACTTTCACATATAAATAAGTAATGATATCTTATGTACCACAAGATGTAAAGCCAGGACACTGAGACTGATCCCATATTACAAAGTACAGCAGACCTCATTCAGATTCGTGGCAGGGTTTCAAACAGAAGAGTGAACCACCACTGTGCTTCCCAGTCCTTGAGCCCTTCCTGTGTTAAACCTTGGACCAAGAAAGACACCCAATTTTCTGTATGATGCTAAGGAAGTCTCTACCCCACCCCTCTCTGGACTTCAGCTTCCCCTCTGGGAAATGCACTTTCTTCTTATAGATAATATTGAAAACTAACATTTACTGGGCATCTATTATTTGCCAGTTTTTAATAAAATTCTTTGCACTTATTATTTAATATTCACAACTTTCTCAAGTGGATTCCACTATCATTCTCATTTTACCAGTAAGGACGTTAAGGCACAGAGGAGTGGAACAGTTGTTCAGATAAGTGGTGTAACCAAGATCTGAACCCAGGCAGTTTGACTCCCGTGCATTCGTAGGCTTTTTATTTTACTTATTTTTTTTTGGAGTGATCATTTAGGTTACTTTATGTACTATTGCCATTGAGCTAAATACAACACAGTTTAGCCTGAAAGATTTAAAGCTTGTCCAAAAGAGAAAAAAAATTACAAGTTACCCCTTGGTGTGGAATGCCTTCTACCTTAGTCCTTTGGAGCTCTGCTTCCTTTCCCCTGTAAGGTGAATAATTTGGACCAGAAAAGCTTTTCCTTCCATGTGAGCTCTAATTATATGGGATGATCTTCCTTGTTCCAGAAGTTGGCACTTTAGGCTGAGTCTGCAGCAGCCTGCAAGGCAAAGCCATAGAGCAGGGCCTACTGACTCAGGTGGGTAGGAGATTCTTCCCCATGAGGGTGAATCAGAGAACTTTCATCATCCCTCTGTTCAATCCAGCCATCTCTGTTCCTGTGATGACTAATGGATGTTCATGGTGATGATGCCAAGACTCTACTAGGTGAGGCATCCTTTAGACCAGGAAGCATATCAAAGGGGGAATCCATGGAACTCAACTGCCTGCCTTCAATTTATAAGCAGTAATTAAGAAAAAAAAACATTTCTTCCCATCTTGGATGGGAAGAAAGCATATCTTCCCAGCTTTGCTTTTAAATTGAGTTTTGCTCTCAGCAGGCTGCACCATTTATTAAAGGCATAAAGGCTCTCATTTGTCAGGCCAATGCTCAATCCACAGAGCCACACCAGCCCAGGTTAAAGGCAGCAAAACTCTTTGTCTCTAAACTTTTAGAGTTGTCTTAGAAGGAATCATGGACTGCTGTTGATGTCTGCTTTTCATCTCAATTTAAATATGATTTTATAATAGGCTTTTGTTTCAATGTCCATTTGTTCTTTAATGATAATAGTAATTCCTCATGACACCGAAATTCAGTATAGTGAAACCTAAAAGAAGAATTTATAGGTACTTATTTAATATATGGTATCTGTTGACTGAATCAGAGGAATAAGCATATCTCTTGGTTGATGTTCTAATAAAAGGACTCCTTCATTTGTTGCTATATTTCATTTTTTATTTTTCTCTGTTCTTTCTTCTTCAGTTCCTATGACTTTGCTCATTTCCCAAAGTCCAAGCCTACTACCCACTAGACAATATGGGGAAGGAGGATTGGCAAAAATTGGCTGATGTAGGCTTGTTATTTTTCAGTTTAGTGCTAGTATTAAACATGTAACTCTCAGACTTCAGGCCAAGATGGAGGCATAGGTAGATACACTTTGTCTCCTCACACAATCAGAAGAAGGACAACAACAAACTGAAAACAAAAGACAACCAGAACTGCCAGAAAATCAAACTGTATGAAAGTCCAACAACCAAGGAGTTAAAGAAGAAACATTCATTCAGATTGGTGCACAGAAACAAAGAAATATGGCCCAAATGAAAAAAACAGATCAAGCTCCAAAAATAGAACTAAGCAACAAAGAGATAGCCAATCTATCAGATGCAGAAGTCAAAACACTGGTAATCAGAATGCTCACAGAAATGGTTGAGTATGGTTGCAAAATAGAGGAAAAAGTGAAGGCTATGAAAGTGAAATAAAGAAAAATAGACAGGAACCAATAGTGAAGGGAAGGAAACCAGGACTCAGATCAACAATCTGGAGCAGAAGGAAGAAAGAAACATTCAACCAGAACACAATGAAGAAATAAGAATTCAAAAAAAATGAGGAGAGACTTAAGAACCTCCAGGACAACTTTAAACATTTCAACATCTGAATCATAGGGGTCCCAGAAGGAGAAGAGGAAGAGCAAGAAATGGAAAACTTATTTGAAAACATAATGAAGGAGAATTTCCCCAGTCTGGCAAAGGAAATAGACTTCTAGGAAGTCCAGGAAGCCCAGAGAGTCTCAAAGAACTTGGACCCAAGGAAGCACACACCAAGGCACACCATAATTATATTACCCAAGATGAAAGATAAGGAAAGGATCTTAAAAGCAGAGAGAGAAAAGGAGACAGATACATACAAAGGAGTTCCCATAAGACTCTCAGCTGATTTCTCAAAAGAAAACTTGCAGGCAAGAAGGGGCAGGAAAGAAGCATTTGAAGTCATGAAAGGCAAGGGCATACATGAAATATTGCTCTATCCAGCAAAGCTATCATTTAGAATGGAAGGGCAGATAAAGTGCTTCCCAGATAAGGTCAAGTTAAAGGAGTTCATCACCACCAAACCTTACTATATGAAATGTTAAAGGGACTTATCTCTTAGATAAGAGATAAGAAGATCAAAACTATGAACAGTAAAATGACCACAAATTTACTACTATCAACAACTGAACCAAAAGAAAAAAAAAAGGCAGAAACAAACTAAGCAAACAACTAGAACAGGAACAGAATCACAAGAATGGAGATCACATAGAGGGTTATCAGTAGGGAGGGAAGAGAATGGCAGAAAAGGTACAGAGAATAAGAAGCATAAATCAGCCCTGGCTGGCATAGCTCAGTGGATTGAGCGCGGGCTGGGAACCAAAGTGTGCCAGGTTCAATTCCCAGCCAGGGTACATGCCTGGGTTGCAGGGCATAACCCCCAGCAAACACACATTGATTCCTCTCTCTCTCTCTCTCTCTCTCTCTCTCTCTCTCTCTCTCTCCCTCCCTCCCTCCCTTCCCTCTCTAAAAATAAATAAATAAAATCTTTAAAAAAAAAGAAGCATAAATCGTAGATACAAAATAGACAGGGGTGGGGTTAAGAATAGTATAGGAAATGGAGAAGCCAAAGAACTCACATGTATGATCCATGGACATGAACTAAGGCAGGTAGGGGGAATGCTGGTGGGAGGGGTGCTGCAGGGCAGAGGGAAATAAAGGGGTAGGGGGGAATGGGACAACTGTAATAGAATAATCAATAAAATATACTTTTTAAAAAAACATGTAACTCTCTTAGAATAATCCCAAAATTAAGGGAGATTCCCCTTTCTGCTGAATCTTACTTAGACTTGTTCCATCTCATTTGGAAGGAAAGTTGAGGACCTGGAGAGGCAGAGACAAGTCAAGATGCTTGCTTTTCCCTTTTATTGCACATCTGAAACAGTGCCATCAACATTTAATCACTGGCAGCACCAAGGAATCGATGGATTCTTTGTATGAATGACATCCATGATCCAGCTTACTTGTTTTTGTTTTGTTTATTGTTTTTTCAGTAATCTGATGTCAAGAAAAAGGAGTGTCTATATCCAACAGCCTGGTTATTTTACCTTCCAATGGGGGCAGGCACTCCAGTGTTGGAGACTAATTGCAAAAGTAGCCCCAATTCCCTACCCTTCCCTGACTGGTCCCCTCAGAATGTGACTTTGTTCCTTTCCTCATTAAGAGATGGAGTCTGTTTCCCCACTCCCAGAACCTGGGCTGGCCTTATGACTTGCTTTAGCCAACAGGGTGAGGGGGAAGTGACACGGTCAATGTGGTCTACTCTCTGTAGGATCCCTATGTCACCCATGAGAATAAACCACGGCCAACCTGCTGGAGGATGACAGGCCAGGTGGAGCAGAGCAGCACAGCAGAGCACAGTACAGCCAGTCCCCAGCCCACCCCTGAGCTCACTACACACACATTTGTGAACCCCTCCCAGATCTGCACACACAGCACAGCCCAGAGCAACAGAACCCCTGCCAACCTGTAGACTAGGCACCAAAAATAAATGTTTAGTGTTCTATGCTACTGAAGTTATGCAGCATTATCATGGCAATAGATAATTGATACAACTAGCCACATTTTTAAAATATTGTGTTAAATATATAAAAAATAAATAAATAAAACTTAATTAAAACTGTGTTAAATTAAAAAAACACAGATAACTGCATAAAACAACTTATATAACAGGACTTCCAGTCAAGATGGTGGTATAAGTAAGCACGCCTTACCTCCTTGCACAACTACAGCAAAAATTACAACTAGACTACAAAATAAATATCACCCAGATTCATCAGAAATCAAGCTGTATGGAAGTCTGACAACCAAGGATTTAAAGAAGCCACATTCATCCAGACAGGTAGGAGGGACAGAGACATGTGGAGAGGAGCAGAGAGGCAGTGGGTGGTCCCGCACACATGTGTGGTGGATAAAAACTGGAAGGGACACCTCAGGGATAAGGAATCCTAGCCCCAGACCAGATCATCCAGCCCAGGGTTGCAGCACCAGGAAGATAAATCCCCATAACTTCTGGCTGTAAAAACCACTGGGGGTTGGGGTGCCAGAAGAAACCTCGGCATACTCAAGAAACTTCTCTTAAATGGTCTGCAATGGACTTAGGACTTACACAGACTCACTCCCCCTGGGATTCAGCACCAGGGCAACAGCTGTAAGGGCATCAGTGGCATAGAGGAAAAAAGTAAAGTGACTGGCCACAGAGTGAGTGCCGGGAGACAGCTTCCGCCTGGACAAAACTCCAGAGGCCAGACAGTGGCGCTGTCCCCTCACTGAGCTCTCACCCACACAGAGCCACAAAATGGTGACATGAGCTGCCCCACCCTGGAGACTACCTAAGGCTCCACCCCATACAACTTACAGGTGTGCTTTTCTACAAGAGGCCACACTACTAAGACAGGGAGTCAAGGCAGCTCTACCTAATACACAGAAACAAATACAGGGAGGCTGCCGAATTGAGGATACAAAGAAATATGGCCCAAATGAAGGAACAGAACTCCAGAAAAAGAACTAAAGAAATGGAGATAAGCAACCTATCAGATGTAGAGTTCAAAGCACTGGTTATCAGGATGCTCAAGGGACTCACTGGGTACTTCAACAGCATAAAAAAGACCCAGATAGACATGAAGGTTACATTAAGTGAAATAAAGAAAAATCTGCAGGGAACCAACAGTGGAGTGGAGGAAGCTAAGAATCAAATCAATGATTTGAAACATAAGGAAGAAAAAATCATTCAATCAGAACAGCAAGAAAAACAAGAATTTTTTTTTAAAAGGATAGGCTAAGGAGCCTCTGTAACATCTTCAAACGTACCAACACCAGAATCTTAGGAGTGCCAGAAGGAGAAGAGAAAGCAAGAAATAATACACTTTGAAAAAATAATAAAAGAAAACTTTCCTAATTTTGCAAAGGAAATAGATATACATACAAGTCCAAGAAGCACAGGGAGTCCCGAACAAGACACACCCAAGGAGGACCACACCAAAAAACATCATAATTAAAATGCCAAAGGTTAAACATAGAGAATCTTAAAAGCAGCAATAGAAAAGCAGATAGTTACTACAAAGGAGTTCCCATAAGACTGTCAGCTGATTACTCAAAAGAAACTTTGCAGGCTAGAAGGGACCAGCAAGAAGTATTCAAAGTGATGCAAAGACCTACAACCTAGATTACTCTATATAGCAAAGCTATCATTCAGAATTGAATGATAAAGTGCTTCTCAGAAAAGGTAATACTAAAGGAGTTCATCATCACAAAGCCATTTTTATATGAAATGTTAAAGGGAATTATACAAGAAAAAGAAGATCAAAACTATGAACATTAAAATGGCAGTAAATTCACAACTGTCAACAATTCAATTGAAAAAAACAAAACAATTTAAGCAAACGAGCAGAACAGAAACAATTATACATATAGATATCTTGGAAGGCTATCAGTTGGGAGGGGTTAGGGGAAAATGGGGGGAAAGGTGCAGTGATTAAGTATAAATTGGTAGGTACAAAATAGACAGGGGGATGTTAAGAACATCCCCCTGTATAGGAAATGGAGAAGCCAAAAAACTTACATGCATGACCCATGGACATGAACTAAGGGGTGGGGTACTGCTGGAGGGAATTCGGATACTGGTGGAGAAGGGCAAAAGGGAAAAATTGGGACAACTATAATAGCATAACCAATAAAATATATTTTAAAAAACAACTTATATGACAACATATGGTGATACTATAATGCAAATATACCTGCAACCACCATATATGAAGACAGTAGCTTCTCATAATCGCTCTGCATACCCCCTCCCAAACAATTTCCAGTGTTCCCCTACCATACACCATATCAATATCATGTTGGAGCCCTAGCCGGGTAGTTCAGTTGGTTAGAGTATTGTCCCAATACACCAAGGTTGCAGGTTTGTTCCCCAGCCAGGGCACATACAAGAAGGAAACAATGAATTCATGAATGAGTGGAACAACAAATCAACGCTTATCTCTCTCCTTCTCCTTTCCTTTCTCGAAAACAAATAAGTAAATAAATAAGATGTTATACTGATTTTTATGGTAATCATGTCATTGCTTCTTTTGTATTTCTTTAGTTTCTTTTCATTTATAGGTTTACCCTTCCTTCCTTTTCTTCCCTTGATAATTATTTGCTTTTTTATAAAACAATTTTACTGAGGTCTCATTTACGGACCACAGAATTCACCTGTTTTAAGTGTACAGCTCAAAGATTTTTAGTAAATTGGCCAAGTTGTGCACCACCTCCAGGATCACTTTTAGAACATTCCCTTCATCCCAGTCAGATCCCTCCTGCCTACTTACAGTTCATCTCCAGTCCCTCTCCCAGACCCACACAACCATTAATCTCCTTTCTGTCCCTATAGATTTACTTCTGCACATTTAGTATAAATGGAATCGTATGTGACCAGCATCTTTCATTTGAGCATGTTTTTATGGTTTATCCATGTGGCGGCATGTACCAAACTTCATTCCTTTTTATGGCTAAATGATATCCCACAGTAGGGATAGACTGTATTCTGTTTAGCCACTCACCAATTGATGGACACTTCGGTTGTGTTCATGTTTTGGCTATGCTAAATAATGCCTCTGTGAACATTTACATGCAAGTTTTTATACATACATATGTTTTTCTCTTGGGTAAATACCTAAAAGTAGACATGCTGGGTCATATGGTATCTATGTTTAACTTTTTAAAAGATTTTATTTTATTTTTAAAGAAAGGGGAAGGGAGGAAGAAAGAGAGGGAGAGAAACATCAATGTGTGGTTGCCTCCCACATGCCCCCTACTGGGAACCTGGCCCACAACCCAGGCGTGTACCCTGACTAGGAGTCCAACCGGTAACCCTTTGGTTCACAGGCTGGCGCTCAATCCACTAAGCCACCCCACCCAGGGCTCTATGTTTATGGTTTTTTTTAAACTGCCAAACTGTTTTCCAAAGGAGCATCAGCATTTTACACTCCACTAGCAGGGCATGACAATCCCCATTTTTCCACATTCTTGCCAACACTTGTTTTTGTCTGTCATTGTGAGTATAGTCATTGTAGTAGGTGAGAAGTGAAAGGTTAATTATGTTTTGCAGAAGCCAACCATGTATCCCATAGAATCCCCAGTCTGGGTTTTGCTCATCCCCAATGTGTTACATAACATGTCCTCATATGCCTGAATTTCCTGTAAATTGATAGCCAGGTGAATTATATCAAATTGCCAATATCCAACGTTTTTGATCTGAGCAGATCTTCGTGCACCTCCCTTAGGGACAACAGAAAGGACCGGCCTCCTATACTATGCACTACCCGTGAGAAAGAAAAAGTCATTACCTGGTGATGTCATGGGGGACCTTCCTGAGGTTTTCCAAACAATAATATGTACACATGGGAAAACTTTTCAATAGAACAGAGGTGTGCACAGGGAAAAGGCAGTCTCCCCAGGAATTCTTGTAGGTCCTGGTGGGAGTGTGGCCTGCAGGAACAACTTGTCAATACTTGGTGAAATTGGGAGCTATGCCCTAAAATCAAACAATTTCTCTCCTGGGTATATATCTACGGCAGACTCTATTCCATTCAAAATATTCACTGCTCCTCCCTCACAGGGCATTTACTTGCTGGCCCATAGACACAAGACTTAGCCATGTGGCTTGCTTAAGCCAATAAAATGTGAGCAGAAGTATTAAGCATCTCAGCACATGGTTCACTATGCCCCTTCCCATACTGCCTGGAAATGTGCCAGAGGAGGCTGCTCTTAGCCTCAGGCCCAGCGTGAAAACAACCCCAACACCAGATACAAAGCACACAGTCTGATGAGTCAAAGCTGATGAAAATAAGAGTCTTTATAGATGTCTCTGGACATGGGAAGAAAAAGAAACGACATAAATAATCATTATGTACTTCCAGCGGTAAAATTCTCCCAGCCACCCCTTCCAGCTTGAACTCCAAAGTGCCCGAGGCAAAGATTGGTTGGGCGCCGTCAAGTAAACACAAAAATATCCAGGCTGTCTCCAGGTGCTGACGGAAAAGGAACAGATCAGGCCTAGAAAGAAAATGAGGAGGAGGCGTTAGAAAAGGCTGCCCCTCCTCCTCCTCTCACTCTCCCCAGTGAGGTGAGACCAGCGGCCGTCTGCCTGAGGCTCCCGACTGGGCCACTGGTCTTCCAAAGAGAAGGTAGCAAGCAGCTCAAAAGGGCAGCAAGAGGGCTACTGATAGAATTAAATTGAGTCAGAACTGAAAAGCAGGTTAAGGACCTTCCAAAGACCCTGTCCTCCAGATTTTACAGAAATAGTAAAGGAAGGCGGCAGGCAAAGCAGGGGCTGCCTCCACTCAGGGGGCGCGATGTTTGCAGGCGGCGTGGAGCAGGGTAGCTACCTCCGGAGCACAGACTGAAGGAGCAGATATGACGTAAATCTCAGGCGAGTCTCCATCTTCGGGGTGGTTCCAATCTACAGACGGGCTGCGAGAAAAAAGAATAGGACCCAGGCTCTTTTAAATTCTCAGATCTCGTTTTCCCCACCAAACACAGAGGGGAACGCAAAGCCAACTAGGGGAACTGTGGAACAACCCACTCAGAAAGGGGCTGGGTCACGGATAACAGGAAGGGACAATCCGGGAGGCCCATCAAGGAACTGGGCCAATCGCACAATGGAGATCGACAGCAAGCAGCCCAGAGGCGCAAGGCATGCCTCTGCGGCACAGCGCCTCACCTCAGACCATCCCCGGAACCCTCCTGCATCCTCCTGTTGTTGAGGGCATCCGGGAGTGCATGGACGAATGGCTCCGGAGTCCCCGGTAGCAGGCGAGACCCAGCACGTCGGCCAGGGCCACCGCGTCGCACGTGAACCAGCAAAAGCGCAGTGCCGGCCAAGCCTGCAGCCACCAGCAGCCCCAAAGCTGGTGGCAAAAGGAAGCGCTGTGGGTCACTCTGCCGCAGGCCGGGTGGGGCTGCGGGCAATGCACCTGCGCTGCCGTCGTTGTCGTCGGAGTGAACCGAAAACTCGCAGCGCGCGCCCATGTAGCCGGGAGCGCAGGCGCATACAAGGCCAGAGAAGTGGGCGTAGCAGCGGCCCCCGTGGGCACAGGGCCGAGTGGCACAAGGATCAGCGCGTTCGCGGCAGTCACGGCCGCCGAAGCCCAGCGCACAGGAGCAGCGGCGGGAGCCAGCGCCCTCCAGGCATGTGCCCCCGTTGGCGCAGGCACGGCCTGCGCAGTCGTCCAAGTCGTGCTCGCAGCGTGGCCCTGCGAAGCCGGCGCGGCAGCTGCAGCGCAGGGCGTGGCCTAGGTCCAGGCAGAGCCCACCTGTGGGGTAGTGGGGTCAGGCGTGCGGCTGGTCCCGCAACCTGCCCAGGCTAGTTCCTCAGCTCTGTAAACCCCTTTTCTCCAGTTCCCATCCCTCTGTCTCCAAGTCAAGGGCCAGTCTCTGGGAGTGTGCCTGGAGCTTCTTGCCCGCTGGTGAAGTCTTGGATTAACTCAGCCTCACCTCGTTGGCTCTCTTTTTCTCTAGACTTCACCGTACTTAAATAATTAACAATTTCAGAACGATGGGTCTGAACTACCTGGCCTTTGCCCGTGCCTCCTCCCTTGTCCCTTCCTTCTTTTCTTCCCCTCCAAAGTCAATCTTCAGGTCTCTGCTCAGATGTCCCCTCCTCCAGGAAGCCCCTCCGGGACTCCTCTGCCACTCCCCCATCACAACCCTGACTACTCTGGACTCTAGCCGAGAAAGACTGTCTTCCTCTCTGGGCTGGTACCCCCAATGAAGGCAGGAACCAGAGCTGTCCTGGTCGCTGTTGTGTCCCTAGTACCACTCAGCCCAGAATGCATATTCAGTGAGTGTTTTGGTGGGAACTGGAAGAATGCACCAAGCCCTTTACATTCATATTTAAACTTTTAACACCTAGTTCAAATCAGGTCTCTTCACCACTCAGACACCTCCTATGGCTCCGTCTTTCTTGGGGTAAAACCAAAACCCTCCCTATAGCCCATGAAGTCCCACAAGATCTGTCCTGGTCACCTCCCAAACCTCATCTCTCACAGTTCTCCCCTCCCTCACTGCTCCAGCCACATGGGCTTCCCTGTGATCCTCAACACACCACACACATTTCTACCTCGGGCCTTTCACAACTTGCTATTCCCTCTGCCTGGAACGTAATCTTCCCTCCAGCTCCCCCCATTGCTCCTTCCCTCACTACCTTCAGCAAGGTCTTCCCTAACCATTCTAGCTAAAACATCAACCTGCCCCTCCACCCCCTTCTGGCTTTATTTGTCTTAGGTTTTATCACCATCTAACCTCCCACATAATGTACTTACTTATCTTGTTTATTCTCTATCTGCCCTATCAGTTCTATCAGGGCAGGGGTTTTGGTTTCATTCCCTGCTGTATCCTCAAGGCCTAGAACAAAGTCTGGAGCACAGTAGATGCTCAATAAACATTTATGAGTTAGGAATATCACCTTACCCACTTGACAAAAGAATAAACTAGGGCTGGGAAGAGGAGCACTTTCCCAGGCCACAGGGCTAAAGGAGGCAAAGCCAGGACTTCCACCCGGGACTGTCTGAACCAAGCCCTGCTCTTGCCCACTGACTGTGCAGGGACCCCCACCCCCAGCCCCAACCCTTCTGGTCTCCCCACCTCACCATTCCGGCATGGTTGCAGGCTGCACCGGTCCACCCTCTTCTCACAGTTGGAGCCTTGGAACCCGGGCGGGCAGTGGCAGACGTAAGCAGAGTTGGGGTCTGCACCTCCCACACACAAGCCGCCATTGAAACAAGGTCCATCCGCACATGTCACCCCGCTCACCTCACACTGCAACCCGTAAAACCCACGGGGACAGGCACATTCGAAGGACCCGAGTGTCTCCTGGGCAAGGGCAAGAGGACTTCAGATTGAGTTTTCCTTGGAGCAAAATCCCACCCCCCTCCTTAGTCTTGACTATGGGAGCTGCTCCTTGTCACATCCCACCTCCCAGAATGTGGGGCCTCACCTGGAAAGACCTCCCAAGACAAACCCTCCCTCCACCCCATGTTTCTGAGTCTGCCCATCCAACTTCACAGGGAAGAGGCTCTGGAGGCCCAAAGAGAGCCCATTCCCACCTCTACTCCCTCGCCTACCAAACGCTGCCTGCTTAGTCTGCCTTCCCCAATTCTGACTGCATAGCCAGTCCTACTCTGAGCTCCCAGCTCTGAGCCCCCCTCTCTGTGGAGCCTTCCCTGGATCCCCCCTTTGCAGGCCTTACCCCTAACCTGAACCCTGAGTGTGTCTCCCTGTCCCATGCTGGCAGTGTCCAAGGCACCCACTCTGGGCTCTGCAGTATCCCAGTGCGCACCAGGCTCACTCCAACAGCCATACCTTTGCTTATGCCAGGCCACTCACCTGGCCCATCATCTCCAGGCACCTACCCTCAGCCAAATCGGACTTCAGAAGCCCAAGCACTGGGTGCATCTCCAGGAAGCCCTCTCTGATGGGCCCCAATCCCAAATCCCCATGCCAGCTACTTGAGTCCAGAGTTGTTCTCTGTCCCACAGGAAGGACAGTTTGTGGCCCCACAGGACTTGTCAGTCCCACACCACACCCTTAGGTGCCACCCACTGGGCCTGCTCTCCCCAATCCCACTCCTAGAACCTCATCCTCGATGCAGGTTGGACACCTCTAGGAAGCCCACCCCTGACAGCTAACCCTGCCCCCCCTCCCCCACCCCACAGACTGTTGTCTCATGGGGCCCCAGTCAGGGGGTGGTGGGAGCTCCCAGGGTAAAACACTGATCAGGATGAGCTGGGAGGGTGTGATACTAACACTACAGCTGCCCCCGTTGGCACACGGATTCCCATCACAGGGCCCAGGACCAGATACAAGGCACCCAACGGCAGCAGAGGATGGGCCCCTGGAGCTCAGACATGTGCTGGTGGAGACCGGTACTGTGCAGAGGGGCCCAGTCCAGCCCTCCAGGCATCGACATTCGTCAGGCTGCTCACAGAAGCCGTGCTCTGGGCTGCAACCAGCTCGACAGGCCGCTGTGGCAGACAGAGAGGCAAAGGGAAGAGGAATGTGGATGAGGGCAGAGTTGGGAGGATAGAAATCAGAGGCGTTTCTGAGCACTTTCTGTGCACTGACTTGCTTCTTCCTTATGACAGACAACCCTCTGGGCTGGATGATATTGCAACCCTCAGTTAATAGACAGCAAAACTGAGGCCCAGAGAGGTGGGATGACTCACCCAGCCAGAAAGTGAAGTAGTGAGGAGTTGAACCCAGGCCAGTGGCTCCAGACAAAGAATGGAGTGGGGACTCACAGGTCTGAGCCTAGAGAGGGGGGAATGAGGGAAGGGCATCTGGAAATTGGGGAGGGGTCCCTGGCCTTTCAGGGCAGATGGGAGGACCTTGGATTAGGCAGGCCTGGGAGATTCTGGATAAGCCTGGGAGTCCTAGGAGCTTCGGAGGGCTCAGAAACTTGAGGAGCAGTCTGAGGGCAGCCTGGATGGAGGTCGGGGATCCCAAGATTTAGAAAGCAATGAGGTCTGGTTTGCATTTGCAGGTAGGATGAAGGATCTTTTGGTGGTGGGGTGGGGTGGGGGGAATCCGAGGGATTTCCATAGCACCTGTGTGGTTATAGAGAGGGCTCCAGGATTAGAAGAGCTTTGGGGGTCCTAGCATCTGGAAAGGGGAGGAAGGGGGGCATCGGCATGGGAAATGGGTGTGGGGTTTCTAGTTGGGGCAACAAGAGCGCTGGGAAGAGGAAAGGGGGCTGGAGTGCCCAGGTAAGCCTGGAGAAAAGTCTAGCCTCAGTTTACCGGTAGTGGGTAGCTGGATCGTGGGAGCGAGCTAAGGTTCATGAGTGAAACTAAAGCAGAGCCTGGGGTACACAGACAGCAGTCAACGGCATGCCCTAGTTTCCTGGAGTGGGGTGTTTGGGGTACCTGGGGAAGGTTATCGAGTCCCTAGTTCCCTGAAGAGGGTAACCGGGTTGCAAAATGGTCCCGGGACGGTGAGTGAAGCTAAAGAGAGGCCAGAAATGGGTTGGGGCTACTCAGGACTCACGCTGTGCCTCGCACTCATTCTCAACCGGCGTGCAGGGGCGCAGTCCTGGGCCGCACTGCGAGGAGGCGCTGCGGGAGCCGCAGAGGCGCGCACAGGTGGCCCCGACGGCCGGCGGCTCGCAGCGCGCTCGGTAAGAGAAGCGCAGCTCCCAGGCGCCTGCGCGCTGCATGTCCCAAGCCCACGGGCTCCCGGCCGCCAGGCGGCGCCGGCCCGCCACGCGCGCCAGCAGGCTCCAGGCCGGCCCTGCGGGGAGAAGGGAACAACACCAGGATGAGCTGGGCAGGATACCAGCCGCACTCAGTCTCGCTACAGATCCGAGCATGCCCACTCGCACTCTTCCCCGTCCCTCTTTGCGAAGCCAAAACACCCCGTTTCTGCTCAAAGAATGGCAGTTACCCCTTAGCCGGGCGGTCAACTCCCCTATTGCATCCTGGGACATTCAATGTTGGGATCCCATCTCGTACCTAGTGACCATCACGATTATCACAGTTCTTCCTTAGAAGCCGAAATACCCCAATGCTTTGCCCCACAATCTTTGTGTATTAGTGATGAGACCTCCAACGGCTGTGACATTTAATATCTTTATATGGCCAATAGACAGTAACGGGTCGTTTTTAGGTGATGTCATAATATCCCCAAATTGTGCCTGGGGAATCTTTCTAAATCAAAATGGTAACAGAGACCCCCAATTACTAAATCATAAATTACCTTTGTTGCTTGAGATCTTGGGATAACAGGAGAGTAGCAGTTTCCCCCTAGCAAGGCTGTCACACCCCAACATTGTGCCACAGCTTTCTCTATCAAAATGATGACAGAACCCCCACTGTGGGCCTTACATGACATCAAAGTCCCCTCAAATTAAGAATAAGATTATCCCATATCCGCCCTGGCTAATGTAGCTCAGTGGATTGAGTGCTGGCCTATGAACCAAAGGGTCACTGGTTTGATTCCCAATCAGAGCATAGGCCTGGGTTGCAGGCCCAGTCCCCAGTAGGGGGCCTTTGAAAGGCAATCACACATTGATGATGTTTCTCCCCCTCCCTTCCCCTCTCTCTAAAAATAAGTAAAATACATTTAAAAAAGATTAGCCCATATCCCTCCCTGAAAACGTTGCTCAATATTTTAATAAAACTGCAAAATCCCATGCTCCCTGGGACCTCTATGTGGACACAGTGATAGAGCTCCACATATAAGAACCAGAAGTAACTCATATTATACCCTTGGTTCTCAAAATCAAATGGTGACGGAGCAAGACTGTTGCTGTGAGATGCTCTATCCTGTTCTGGTGGCTCCAATTGTAAGACCGTAAGAGCTTCCTCCACTTTACCTGGTATTGGGACCACAGGCTCCTACATCCAGTACCAAGACATTTCTATATCAACATGCCAAGAGTCCCAAACCTGTCAATACCCAGCACCACTCTCCAGGAGCTGTGATGACATCATGAGTCTAGAAATCCACCCTACAAACAGCCCCATGTCACTCTCCTGGACCTCACATCAGACCCCAACTCCCAGCTGCCACACTCAATCTACACAGTAGTCCTGAGACTAGAGATACTCACCTCCAATCTGCTCCCCTAACTGCTCTCTCCAGGCTTCGATGATGAGGGAGAAGGTGCCCTGGAAGGGTGAGAGGAAAGAGTGAAAAACAGTGGTCAGGGTGAGCACTCGGTGAAGGCCAGGGTTTAGGGGTGACCATTCCAAGCACCAGGCAGGCAAGGGAGAATTTCCAGAGGTGCTGGCCCAGGGAAGGAATGGCAAGTTTGACTTTCTTTACTGACTGTTCAGTAAGTGGTAAAGACTATACTCAAGATAAACTGGCTGAATCCCTCCAAAGGGACCCGTGTGAAGTGCCATGATGACCCCATTTTACAGATGAGGAAACTCAGGCTAGAAAAGGAAGCTACCTGCCCAAAAGGACAAGGATCTAGAATTCAAATACGGGTCTGTTCACTTCTTTGCTTTGGGGGTTATGGGATGTGACATAGGATTTTGGAGGTGAGTCATAAATACAGGCTCCAATCAGAAGGTCTGAGAAGTGATAAGGTGAGAAGAGATTGCGAGTCCCCGAGACAAGAGTATGGAAGGGTCCCTAGGTACAAGGAGACTTGGAGATAAAGATAAAGATCCCAGTAGTTAGAGATCCCCAAGGAATAGAGATAGGGTTCTGTGAATTTATGAATTTTCAGAGGGTGAGTTAGGAAGTTCCAGGAATTTGGGGTCCCGAGCATGCAGGGCTGGGATCATAACATTTTGGATAACTAGTGTGCAAGTGGAGTTAGAAATTTTGGGGTCCCCAGTAAGTGGGGTTCATGGGTCTCAGAAAGGGGGTTTCCAGGTGGTAGTTACTGGTCTAGAAATTGGGAATTGGGGGGACAGGGTTGGGGACTTGGAAGTTGGAGGGCAGAAAGGGGTCAAGGTTTGGATAAGGACTCCAGCACGCGGGTACCCCGGAGCCTGGTCTCACCGGCCAGGCTTCCCGGAAGGGTACGCGCATGAGGCCATCAGGCAGCGGCAGGTCAGGCACTGGAGCCCGGGACTGCTCCATGTAGACTGGTCCATGCGCACTCAGCGCTGCGCCCAGGGCGCACGGAGATTCCGCGGCTTCCTCAGAGACCCCTGGTTTCAGGCAGACCCTGAAGAAGAGGCGACAGGGGGACCTGGTGCTGCAGGGAGACCTGGGGGCCCCTGGGTCTGGTCCTGGCCCGAAAGAGTGGATCTGAAGTTCAAAAACACCGGCCAGCCGTGCCTGGAGCGGAAGGGGCAAAGGGTAAGGGGACCGAGCATACTCAGGAATTCCATCCTCCCCGGGGGCCCCCTTCCCAAGACCTCCAGCTCGCACCCCCTCCCATCCATTCCTTTCTACTCTGCTCTGACCTGGGGAAGGAAAAAAAGCGCCAGGATCACCGTCCAGGACAGCAGTTGGGGAACCCACGGGCAGACCATGGCCTTCCTTTAGGAGATCTGAGGAGCCGCTGCTGCTGGCTCCGGAGCCTTATATCTGAGAGGGCGGCTCCGCCCCTTCAAACAGCCGCGAGGCTCGAGGGAACCCTAGGGGAGGAGGTTGAGGGAAAGGGGAGCGTGTTGAAGCAACTGTGCTTGGGTCGTGGGTACAGGTAATGTAGTGAACGTGTATGATCTTGTGTGTGGTTGTACACACGACTGTGTGGCTAAGGATGGGGTAGGGTTAGGGGGTCGTATATAAGATTCTGGGGGGGGCATGAACAGGAGCAATTGGAGGGTATTCATGACTTTAATAGTGTCTAGGTAAGATTATATATGACTACATCTATATCTCAAATTGCACATGGTTAAGTCTGTTTGTGAGGCTGTAAATAATTTCAAATTGTTTGTGTACCACACGTCCGCCCGTACATACCTAAGAGAATGGAAGTGTAGGTGACTTCATGTTTACATGACTACGTGATTGGTTGGCTGTGTGGCTGCTCCTCTGCTCATGTATGAAAGTATATGGGAGATGCTGGACCACTGGGTGTAGTTATGACCCTATGACTCATGGTCTGTACATGTGGCTCTTAGGTGGACATGTGGAGGGGGTGAGGGGAAGGTCTGTGCAACGTTGTGAACTACTGAGTGTGGCAGGTCCATGAATGTAGCCACGTGTGAATACAATGAAAATTCGGGTTCTTTGTGGACCCGTGAATGTGTTTCCCCTCCCCAAGACAAAGCCATACTCCCAAACCCGAGTCACGGATGCACCAGACGCCAAGGCAAGGAGCTCCGGTCTCTGAGGGGGTCTCCCAGCTGTATGTAAATGCCGCCATCTGCCAAGCGGCGGCGCCCCTCCCCCTTAGAGCTGCAGCTGGGCTACCCGTTTGGCCTCCAGAAGGTGTGAGGGGCAAATGGGCAGGAAATTCCATCTTCTTCACATATCAAGGGCCCACTCCCTCACTCCAGGGTGAATGGAGGGGGTGGAAGGGAACTCCCTGGGCCCTCCAGAAATCCCCTAGTATCCCAGGACCAGGGTGAGGAAAGCCAGTTAGGAGCAGATATCCAGCCCACTCACTGTGACAGGTGCTGAACAAAGCCCTTTCGATGGAGCCAACCCCCCAGAATAAAAACTTTAATACTTAGAGGCTAATAGTCATAGAAAAAAAATACAGGTTCAACTTACATACATATTTTTCTTTTAGTGAAGTATGACAGAGTAAACAATAAAGCATAGCCCAGCAGAGCCAGGCATACAGTAAATGCTTAGTAGTTTTTAATGAATGAAAGAATTCAACCCAAAGCATTTTCTCTGATGGCAGTCACGGATTTTGAGCAGAGGACCATGGTCCATTGTGCAGAACATCCCAGGTTCCTTTGCACAGGTTTCCCCTCTACCCGTTCACCGTTCAGACTTCACCTCTGGTGGGAAGCCTTCCCTAACACTCCCAGGCCAGACATCTCCTGGGTTCCCAGTCCCGTGATTCCTCTATCCCAATCCTGACCACTGACCTATGGTGTCTTCTAAGCACACATCTGACCATGTCGTTCTCCTGCACAGAATCTCCCATGGCTCCCCAGTGCCTTCAAAATACACTTCGATTCTAAGGTTGACATTGAGGCCCTTCTTCCATATTACCCTTACTCAAACAGGTCTGTGGCCCCAAAAGTGCAGTGCCAGACCTCATGGGCCAGTTACGAGGAGGCACATTAGGCCCTGTACTGGGGTAGAGAGAGCTTCCCCTCATAAGTCATTCAAATGGAATTTGGACAGCCATTAGAACCAGCGGTGGAAAAGGCAAATTCCCGCCCTGGATAGTAACTTGGGAGGGTAACATTCCAGGTCCTGAATTTTAAAGATCATAAAAATAGCCTTTATTGAGGGCCTATGTCAGGCATAACAGCATCTCACTCACATGAATTCTCTCACATCTGTAGTACTTTAAAGGATTTCTAAGCTGCTTTTTGGCTAATCAGGACTTTTCCTCAAGTGCCCACAGGCGTGCTGAGGTGAGCAAAGACCTAAAGGAAGGGAGTAAGCCACGTGGATGCTGGGGGGAAACATTCCTGGCAGAGTATCAAATGCAGAGGTTTTGAGGTGGCCATGCCTGGCACACTCAGACACCCCCATGGCTTTCCTCACTTCCTTTTGGCCTCAGCTGAAACACACCATCCAAAGTCTTTTCCTGACTGTTCCATCCCATCTAAAACAGCACCTCAGGGCCCCAAACTACTCTATCTTTCCATACTTTTCTTTATGAATTTATTACCCCAAGAAGTATCTGACCATTGTCTAGCTCCTCTGAGATTATCACCTCCATCAGGGCAGTTTTTAATCTAACTTGTGCACTGATGCCCTCTACTGCCTAGACCACAGGTGGCAAACACAAAGCCCCCCACTTTGTTTTATCCCACCAGGCACCTCTTTCTGCCGGGCAGCAGCACCGAGTTTTTGCTTAACTGTTAAGGAGCAGTTACATTTATACAGTCCTAAAATTACATTCCACCCTTTGAAGGCAACATTGAGGCTGATGTGGCTCCCAGTGAAAATGAGTTTGACACCCCTGGCCTAGATCGAGGCCTGACAGCTGGAGCTTAGGAAATAATGAATGAATGAGGAAGGCATTATCAACCTCTTATGAGGAAACTGAGAAGCTTGAGACCTTGTCCAGGGTCACAGGGCTTGCGAATGGTGTGTGACATGGGAATTCAGACCCTGCTGGAATGTGCCTTAACGATGGCCACATCTTGCCTTATAGAGGCCACAATACAGCCCTAGAGCATTCTAGGAGAACACCCTAGGCCATACAACTTAAGCCGTGTCTCAGAAGACGCCTGTGCACAAGTCAAACCCTCTCCCCCACTCTTGCCCTCCAGCCCTGATCAGGTGTGCCCTCACAGCACCATCCCTGAGCCAGCACCAAGGCTGGAGAGGCCTGGGGAACCCACTGGGCACTGAAGCATGTGCCACCCAGAGTGTCAGAGCCTTAACCCCCAGCGGCCACTCCTGACCACTGGAGGACAGGGGCCAATGGGCAAACACCCTCCCTCCTTTCGTGCCCTGTGCAGACAGATGTGAGTTACATTTCAACAGGCTCCTCAGGTTCTGTGGGACTAAGTGTGTCACCCATGAGGTAGATAGGCAGCACACACTTGTGGTGGCTCTACTTCCACCCATACACACTCTTCCCAGTCACATTGCCCGAACACATAAGCCTTCTGGTTAAGCCAGCCTCCAATTCTTAAGATAATGTGATAAAAGCAAAACAAAAAAGTCACAGTCCCCTCCCTCAATCCTGTGAAAGTTCTCAAGCTACGGAGTCCTAAGGATGTAACAAACTTTCCCCATGTTATAGGCAGTACAACTCAGAAGGGCTGCCCAACTGTACATGTTACTTTAATCTGTGATTGAGCAGCATGACCTGGTAACGAGCCCCGTGTGAGTCCACACACAGCCTGAATGGGGGTTGTCCCGTGTACACCACACAGCCATTCTACTAAGACAGGTGCTGCCATAACCTCTGTTTCAGAGATGAGGAAATTGAGGTAGAAAGGTACCTTGCCCAAAGTTCACACAGCTACCAGCTGAGTGCCTTCATGGAGTGCCTCACTCAGCCCTCAAGCCGAGCATGGGGCATGCACCATTATTATTGTTTTATAAATGTGGACACTGAGGAGGCACTGAGAAGTGCAGTAACTTGCCTAACATCACACAGTCAGGAAATGGTAGGCAGAGCCTGGATTTGAACTCAGACAGTCTGCAACCCATACTCTTTAATTAGTGTTATCCAATGCAAGACCCAGGAGCCATATGTGGCCATTTAAATTAAAATCAACTAAAATAAAACAAAATTTTAAATTCCATTTTTCAGTTACCTAGCCACATTTCAAGTACTTAATCTCCCCCTGCAGCCACTGCACAGAGCAGATTTAGAATGGTACAAACATCGCAGGAAGTTCCATTGACAGTGCTGCTATAATCTGCCTGTTTTAATTAGAAGCCAACATTTAAAAACTGGAAGATTTAATATAAAAATCCCAATTTCTGACTTCCATTAAAAATCAGAAGATCGGCCCAGCTGGTGTGGCTCAGTGGACTGAATGTCAGCTTAAGAACCAAGGGATCGCCAGTTTGATTCCCAGTTGGGGCACATGCCTGGGTTGCGGGACAGGTCCCCAGTAGGGGATGTACGAGAGGCAACCACACAGTGATGTTTCTCTCCCTCTTCCTGCCTCCCTTCCCTTCTAAAAATAAATAAATAAAATCTTCAAAAAAAAAAATGTAAAAAAAATTGTAAGATAAAGCAACTCTCTACCCACCTTTCCATGGGGCCACAGTTGGCAGAGCTGAACAGCAGCTGCCCTCTTGAGGCGGGCAGATCTCCATCCACCAGAGCCCACTGAGCCCACGCTTCACACATTTATACAGCAACCTGGCAGCTACCTGCTTTTAAACCCCCAAGGCAGTCCTCTCTTCTCTTTTCCACAGATGGCCACAGATGGGGAATCTGAGGCCAGAAAAGGAAGATGAACTTTTTGCAGATCATGCAGTACACCAGGAAAATGGCCAGAGCAGGGACCCAGGTTCTCAGACTCCCAGGCCTGGGTTAAAAACCAGCCCTGATGCACCAAAGCACCCACTCTGTGCTTGGCAGCTGAACCTCAGCCACTCGAACCTCACCCTGATGCCCCCATCTGGAGAATCTCCGGACACAGGAGTATGGCATCTGTGATGGACTTTATTGGACACGTGGCTGCCCAAGCCGTGGTCTGGGAGCACTGCAGCCTGGGTCCGGGACCCAGGCACCGAGTTTGAGGAGGCCCAGAGGTCAGGGCTGTTTGGAGCGAGGCCACAAGCGGCTAGTGAGAGAGCTGAAGAAGAGGTTCTGCTTGCTGGATTTGGAGAGCTCTGCCAGGCGCTGCTGCTCTTCCTGGGATTGGGGCACAGATGGGGAAGGGTCAGCCAGGGTGGGCAGAAACTCCTCCCAGATTCCCAGGTCCCCAGCCCTCAGCCCAGGGGCCACCTTCTTTAAACCTCTGCCTAGCCCAGGCCCCCTTCCCCAAGCTCCCAGAACCGAGCCCAGACACTGGCTGGAGACTGCTCTAAGTCACTGGGGCCCCGACTCAAATCCCAGGACCCCCATGATTCCCTACCCCAGCTCCCACAGGGCCCCTCTCCTCAATCCTGGGAACCTATTTACCCACAACGTGAACGCTTGTGAGACTATGCCCTTTACCACACTGCACTGTACTGCTCCCTGGGCCTCCAGTGCCTAGCCCTAGGCCCTGTGACCTGTCTTGGATGCAGGGTGATCTCGGGTCCAAATCTCCAGGGACTCCTTTGGGCACAAGGAACTCTGGCCCTACTCCCAGGAACCCAACTCAGGATCCAGTCAACCTCAGCCTAGACCTTTCCCAGACTCAATCCATACTCTCTGCCCCACTTCCAAGTCACTGGGACCACATTAGATCACGGAACTCCTTCCTCAGACTTTTGGGCCAAGTGTCCATGGATCCCTCTTCCCAGACTTGATCCAATCCACGGTCCACAGTAAACCAGGGCCCCCACACCAGCTCGAGACAATCAAGGACAACCTCTCCCCCAGACCTATCTCAAACGCTTGGTGTTTCCTGCCTCCTTTTCTCAGAACAGGTACAGAATCAATTTGTCTGTCATTACAAGAGCCCTACAAGGTGGGGATCTGAATACCCACCTGCTCTAGCCGGCTTTGCCGCTGTTTGAAAGCCTCCAGTGGGTCGTCCTCGAGGGCGTAGTGCTCCAGCACAGTCCGGACATCCTCCACACCATTCAACGCGATGGCTGTGGGGAAAGCAGGTGGGGGTCAGCCAGGCTGAAGGCCAGAGGCAGGCAGGGCCCATAAGGGTAAAGGTCAAAGGTCAGATGGGGGGCACACACAGTTGGTGCTACCTGGAATGCTTCTCAACACTTTAAAGGGCTCCCCTGAACATTCCCAAGGAGCACCCCAAATATTCTAAGAGGCTTCTAAAGACTGTAAGATGCTCACAGACCTCCCACATCCCAAGTACTCAGTTTTACATGAAAAACAAGCCAGAATCAAATGGCTATCATTTCCCCTGAGGGCAATCAAAGGCCCTGGGGCAGAGGCCAGGTCAGGGGTCAGCCTCACTCTTGAGAAAGGCAGACAGATCCAACAAGACCCGGTCATCAGAGTTGCCGTCCCAGGGCCGCAAGGCAACACCATTGTAGGGCTGTAGGCGAAAGGCTTCCTTTTTGCAGTCCACAACCACCACACGGGCTGGGTCCCGATTCAGACAGGAAATATCCTGGAAGTGGGTGACAGGTCAGGTCAAGGCCTATGGTGCTCCTTCCCTTCCCACCAGGAACCCACAGAGAAAAAGACAGACAGACACAGACATACACTCACACAAAAACGCATAGCACTGCCATCTGTGATTGCCGAGGCTGAGCCTCCCAAAGACCAGGAGTGATGACATAAATCTCCCAGGGAGCAAGTCACACCGATCCCGGACCCAGGGCCTGGCACCAAGATTTAGTTTCCCTGGGGAGGGAGCCAGGCACTTGTGTGTTCAACCACTGCCCCAAGAGACTGGCATGTTCAAGTCTGTGAACCTCTCAACCAGATAAAGACATGCAGACAGATCTTATAGCCAGAGTCACTCAAAGACAGGTACCTAGAAGCAGACCCTCCAAAATTCTCAATCACAGACCATGTCCTTCTGAACACCGAATGACAATGTAGACCCACCAACACACAGTGAAAAAACCAGCAGACGCCTAAACACATGGGAACTTGAACCCAGACCCACAAAGAGACCCATTTGCAGACCCATGAACTCCTGAACCCATGCAGATGCTGCTGCTAACAGCAACAGATCCCAGGTCAAACAAACCCCAACATGGCCTCAGATAAAATACTCTAAGTACACAGTCCCAGACTACAGATAAACAAAAATGGCTTCTAAACCTCATGCCCCTACCCTGCCCCCTTTGGGGAAATCCCCATTTCCCCCCACTCCCATTGTCAGATTCTGGGGAACTGAGAAGGGCCTAGAAGCCCAGCCCAACGTGGGGGCAGACTGGTGTCCTGACAGAATCAGACCTGGGGAAGAACCAGAAGCAGGGCTGACACTGAGGTCAGAGCTGGGTCCTTTCCCTCAGGAAGTACCAGCCCTCCACCAATTCCAGAGATCCACCCACGGCCCCCACGTGGCACCTTAACATGGTGCCCATCCATATATCGTGTGGCGTCCCGGAAGAGGCGGTAGGAGATGAAGCCATGGGGGTCCACACTGTCGATGAGCGGAAACGCTGTCTGAGGTACGATGGAAGGAGAACAAGGTCAGGCTGGGCCCTGGCCCTGCAGCTCTCATAGCTCCCCCATGTCAACCATCCCTCCCCTGTGCCAGGGCCTCACCATGCCAGTCTCTGACGTAAAGATGACAATTTCATACAAAGGGGCAAGCTGCTGGAATAAGGTCTCGATGCCTGGACGCTTCTTAAACCTCCAGCCAGTGGCCAGCTGGGGAGGCAGTAAGAACAGTGAAACACTGAGACCCAGAGGGCCCCAAAGCCCCCAAGAAAACAAAGACCCAGCCTGAGGGACGCCCAGAACCACAATGTTCTCCCTGTCTTTATGGCTCTTGGGGGTTCAAAAGTATATGGCTGTGACCGAGGGCTTGGGAGTCTGGAGGGTCTGGGTCCCCGAATAATAGCTGGCTCTTCTGTAGCACTTACTATGTGCTGAAGCACACTTGCAATAACCTACGGGAGGGGGGTATCACAGCTGAGGAAAATGGGGCAATGACAGTAACACCTCCGTCCCAAGACCACAGAACAGAGCATGGGCTGAACCCCAGCTTGGCTGCAGTCTAGGCTCCTAGCCGCATCACCATATTCTGGCCACCCAGGCCGATCCAGTGATCCCAACCCGCTGCCTTCCCCAGGACACACCGACCACTCAGGGTGCAAGAGGACACCAGTGAGCTCCAAGACCAGTGTGTAGGGCGGCTGGTAGTACGGCTCCCGCAGAGGGTCTGGGAGAAGGCAGGGGCTGGTGGGCTCGATGATCATCTGTGGTACAGGGGCAGAACAGGGGCACTCAGACAAAGGGGCAGGGGGCTGGGGATGGAGGGTTAGGGACTGGGCCCAGGGCTCCTACTCACCTGTCTATAATCTTTGAAATATTTGTATGTCCGGCGCAACTGTTGTACCAGAATTGGATCTAGGAGAATACCAGGCACAAAGGGATTCCAAGATAAACCACTGTTCTACCTCTGGAAAAACTAGGGCTTTACTTATCTACTAGATACAAACAGTATATACATCCACCTGGTTTGAACCAGCACATTTTTAAGTCCAAAGGTAGAAGGTTATGACATAATCCTCAGACAGGAACAAATACCTTTACTCACCTGTCCAGTTTTAACTTAAACATTTCTATCCACACACTACTCCAGATATAAAATAGAATGTTTATGCATCTGCCCACTTATAACTTTGCTGACACGATCACTATAGTTAGTCCACTTGGAACTATTAGGCTTCCGGATCTGCCTGCTTTAAGCCAGCATGCTGAGTCTAGTTAAAAATACTGACAATATACCCCCATCTGTGTACTTTAAACCAGTGGCCCTCAATTAGGAGCAATTTTGTCTCCCCTTCTTCCCAGGAAATTTGGCAATGTCTGGTGACATTTCTGACTGTCAGGATACTGGCACCTAGTGGAGTCAAGGCCCAGGATGCTGCTAAACACCCTACAATGCACAGGACACTCCCTCCCAACAAAGTAGTATTTGGCCCAAAGTATCAATAGGGCCAAGACTGAAAAACCCTGGTTTAACTGAATTTACTAAATCCAGTTTAAAGCAGGAAACTTATAACTGCCTATTTCAATGAAGTACTTCTGAGTTTTAGAAACCAAAACACTGAAACCAGTTAAATAAACACATTTTAAACCAGTTTCTTTACCTAACTGGTTTAAATCTATATGCTGATTTGTTTAAACCAGTATGATTTGGCTTCTGCCCAGTTTAAAATCTGGTATTTACCCCCCTGCCCAGTTTAAAACAATCAATGAATCAACATGCCAGTTTGCAAATGTCCCCAGCACAAACAGGTGGCTTTCTGGGCCTACCAATTGTTATTTTTCTTCTGGGAAGGGCCAGGTGTAACAAAACTGACAGCTACTCTCTACTATCCAATTGTCAGAAATTCCCCACCAAAAGCTGGTTAACTAAAGGGGTGGGGGTGGGGTGGGGGGCGGCATTGTTCTGGAAATGAGGAACTGGATGGGGTAAGGGTTGGGGGGAGAGGCAGTGATAAAGAGGAGGGGGTTAGGGGCTGCATATGCTCAGATCTAAGGCACAGGAAGCCATGTGTCTGGCACAGTTAGTGCCTTCTCCCCAAGCACTTCCATCCCAGACTCCCCTCCCCCATCTGTCTCTGACCATCTGCTCTTGGGCTGAGGGGCCAAGGAAAGGGGACTGGGGCTTTGTAGTATCCCTCCACCCAAAGCCATCCAGCTGCTGACTCCCCTACCCCCCAGAAGGGGGAGGGGCTAGGGACACCAGATGGGTAGGGCAACATCCCTACAAACAGCAAAGCAAAGCAAAGCAAAGCAAAGCAAAGCAAAGCAAAGCAAAGCAAAGCATAGCAAAGCAAAGCAAAGCAAAGCAAAACAAAGCAAAGCAAAGCAAAGCAAACCAAACCAGGGGGCTGATCCGGGGACTCTAGAATTTATGCTTGTTTACTCACCATTGTCGAATTCATCAGGAATCTATGACGTAGAGAGAAAAATGGAGGGTTTGGGATGGCAGAGACAAAACCCCATCACACCCACAAACAGCATTCTCCAGGGCCCCGGAAGGAGCAGGCATAGATGCCTGGGAGGGTGAGACTCACCCCAGACCAGAAATGAGCCTGAATAGACCAAAGGGGAGGGTACCTACAGGATGGGACCCCTGGCAAGGCCTCTGTGTCTCTTTCTCCCTCACCTTGGCACCACTTTCATCCACAGAGTTGTTTCCTGCAAGAAAGACAAGGATGAATGAGAAGAATTGAGACCCAGTCTTGAGCAAGGAAGAAAGCAGGGGACCTGGACTCCTGGGTGTAAGGTAAGAGCATTTAAAGCGTGTTCTCCTAAGATTGAGAGAGGAGGGAGTTGGTAGCCAGGATCCCTGGGTCCATGAGAAAACAGGAGATGGGGCTGGGTCTCCTGGGTCTCTGAGGGAAAAAGAGACTAGGGGAAGAATGGAGTTTTGGGTGCAGAGGAAAGAAGCAGCTTAGGAAGCTGGTCCAGGCCTATCCTTCCCCACTTCCCCTCTTCCAAGCGATTCTCTATAGCCTAATGCAGGAACCAACTAGAAACAGTGGAACCTTGCACACACAGGGTAGAAGGGGGAAGGAGACTTCCCCCTTTCCAAGGCAGATGTTCTAGTTGGTTGCTGTATTGTGGGAGGAGCCAGGGAGTGATGATGGGTGAAGCCCTTAGGATAAAGAGGGAAACATTCTTCACTAAAACAACAACAACAACAAAAACCCAGTAAGACAGGGATATGCCCCTCACCGAAGATATAGACGACACTCACGGTCCCTCCGGCCCCAAGCAGCCCAGCAAGCCAGAGTGCAACTTTTTTGGCATAGCTGGGACCCTCCTTGCCCCGCTGCTGCTGTGACCCCTGTGCCTGGGCCTTAGTGCTGGGGTGGCTCCCAATCTCCTGGGCCTACAATTGAGAAAGGGTAGGTTAGCCAAAAGAGGAGAGGAGGTCAGGATGGCCTGGGCATCCTGGGCAGACTAGAATCAAGGTCGCGCTGGGAAGCAAACACCCACATAGCCTCTGGGGTTGTGTTCCTGGTGGGGCAGCCGGCCAGGAGATTGATTGGGTCTCTCAGAAGAGTCAAGAAATACTGTCCGGCTCCAGGATCCCAAGGCTTCAAAAGCTGATAGGCCAGGTGCCCAGGATCCTGGAGGTAAAAGCCTGGAGAACCTGGAGCCCAGAAAAGCAGGGCAGGGAAATGTAATCAGGGAGCTTGGCGGAACACTGGGATGCCGAGAGCAAAGCAATAGAGGACACACGAGGGAATAGAACGGGGAGTTAACGTATCCGCATGTCTGGGGCTCAAGATATTGCGGGGAAGGGCCTAGGAGTGGGGCAGAGGGGGAATCGTTTTCTGGGGCTTAGGGAAGTAGGGCACGGAAGTGATGGACCTGGAGATCAGAAAGACTAGTTCTCAGTCAACATGCGGCAGGTCAAATCAGGAGCCCGAACATCTACTTCACCACCACCACGACGAAAATACCCTCAAGGCCAAGCTGGGACCCCGGTGTCCCGAGTCCCTTCCCCTGAAGTTATTACCTGAGCGGTCACTGAGATGAGGAGCAGATGACCCCTTTCCCCCGGCACCCACGTGGTGTCCAAAGGAGATGGAGTCCAGAGGACGCACTTGAGCCCCCAGCATCTAGCCCTAGGGAGCAAGCGTCGGCCACCCCGGAGGCTGGGAAGGGCCCCGAAACCCGGACGACGTTCCATTCAGCACCCTGAAGTGCTACGTGCCAGAACCCTGGGGCGGCGGAGGTCTCCCAGGAAATCCAGGAAGGGGCCTCCGTACCCAGAGCCCACCACTGTCCGGCTTACCTGGTCCGAAGCCCGGGGGGGCGGCGTCACCAGCCTCGTGCTTAAGCCCCGCGCGCCGAGCCGGAGCCCGCTCCGCAAGCGTAGGGCCAGCGCCGCCGAGGCCGCCATCTTGTGCTGACGCCACATGGCCCCGCCCATTCACCTCCTTCTCGCTCGTCCTGGTCCGGAGCTTCGACCAATGAAAGTGCAGGGGCAGAGCCGGTGGACGGCAGCCGAAGGGAGACAAAGGGCTAAGGGTGGACAGCTGCGGGAGTGCTCGCCTGAGGCGATCCTCTCGCGGTCCTGCGCCCTACAGAGACAGAGTCTGCCTGCGCCACGCCCCCCTCGGCCCTAGCACAGCCACCTTCACGGACACTAGACCGGGCTGACAGCCATTGCTCAGAGGTAAAACTGAGGCCATAATGAAGGAACCCTAGGGCTGCCAGCACTCACAAACTCGCTTCCTCAACACGGAGCCGGGAGGCCCATGTATCTACTTGACTCTTGCCAGAGCCCTTTCTTGTCCTTCCGCCCATGAGCGTCTCCTTAAGGGTCTGGAAGGGCAGTCATTTCATGGCGACCGGCCAAAGGAACAGCGGCTGTGTCGAGCCGGGTCGGGAGTGTTGGAAATCAATGAATTAGAGGCCACAGGTAGCCCCGATGGATCTCCTTCAAATTATTTTGAGGGGGAGAAAGGCTGATAGTGTTTATATAAACTTTAAAAGCATGTAAAATGACTAACATGTAGGGATAAATACTATGGTACAAAGTATTAAAGCACAAAGTTGGCCAAAAGACAAGTGGAATTAAGGGTTGTGGATACCTCTGGAGGGGAATGGACTGGGAGTGCCGCTAAAGTGGGTCCTATCTTGTATATTTGTTTCCTAGACTGGGTGGTGGGGGCATGGGTCCTTGTATTTTTTTGAACACCTGAAATATTTTATAATACCTTTTGTTACATTTGTAAAAAGACGTGACTATGAAGAAGGTGAAGGAAGGTCAAGGTACTAAGCTCCATTCTCTACACTGCTCCCCATCCCTATCCCCATCCCATGAGACAAGCTACAGCAATGCTGGTGCCAAGGCTCCGTGGGCTCGAAGGACCATCAGATGCTCTACACCGCACCACAGGAGGGCCATGGGTTTCCTGGGGACACTAACTGATTTCCACCCAACTCAAGCATGAGTCAAGATGTAAGTTCATCAATGACATGGCAGGCTCTGTTCCAATAACTTCTTCACATCTTCTTAGACATTCCTCTCAAGGGCCCTCTGGTGGAGGCAATACCATTTTCTACATGGGGAAACGGAGACTTAAGTAGGACCTAGTCACTTGCCCAAGACCACACACAACAAGGAAGTGGGGTCTACAAAGTAGCCCACTTACAAACCAGACCACACATACACAAAGGACTTTTTGATAGCTTTTTATTGAAAGACAAAAACATAAAAGCAAGCTGGGAAAGGAGAAATACAAGAACGTGGGGACCCTCCCCCAGATTCTACTCATTCCCATGAACATCAGGGAGAAAGATAGGAACCAGAAAGGAAAACAAAGGAAATCCTGAACAACCAGGCTAGGGCCTACTCCACACTCAGATCCTCTGTCACGGCCAAGGGCCAGGGAAGGAAGGAGGGACACCCTCTATCTGCCAGATGTCTACTGAGGTCCACCTGCCTGGCCTGCCTCAGGCCTCCAGGAGCTTCCCCAGGAAGCGGAGGTTGAGGATCTTGAGCTGTTCATCAAGGTCCATGCGGACGATGCCGTCCTCACCATCAATGCTCAGCAGTACACCTGTGGCTTCCCGATCCTCACCCAGGATCACCTTTACCTGGAGAGGGGGACATGGAGTCAGGATCCATGTCAACAGCCCCGTGTCTCCACAGCCCCTTGCCCCTCCTTACCTTGTTGTTCTTGGTGGGGGTGATGGGCTCCAGGTGCTCACTGGAGATGCTGACAACTTTCTCACTGTCCTTCAGGTACACGGAGCACATGCCTCCCTGAGGGTGGGGACAGCCTGGTCAGCCTGGCCTGCTTCCAACATAGGACTGATAGTCACACTCAAGACACAGGCTCAGGGCTCATTCTAAGAAGTCACTTTCCCAAGGTGACACAAGGCAGGAAAGGCCAAGGCTGGGCCAGTTCCAAGGCTGGATGGAGTCTATGGTGTGTGGAGGCGGGGTGACCAGATCAGCAAGGGAAGCACCAGAATGAAGCTTAGGCCAACCAGGAAAACTGCTTCTCAGGCACTTAACCCTTCACATCCCAAACTGGCTTCAGCTGCTTCCCTACACTTGTTCCTCCCTTGTCCCCAGTCAGCATTCTGTACCTTGTCTTAGTCAGCTCTTTCACTGACAACCTCCAGCTGAGGCCTGTCCATACAACCTCCTGAGAATCTCTCCCACCTCCCTCCCTCCCCTCTCTATTCCTCAGGCCCTGTAGTACAGCCTGAGCTTCCCCCAGGCTTCCAGCCTCCAGTGTCACCACCCCAACCCATCCCTGATAAAGCAACATGATGAATTAATTCCAAACTATATATCTGATCCCTGCTTAGTTTTTTCCATGACCTCCCAGTGTCCTCAGGACACAGTCCACGTTCCCCACCTGACATGTGCTCTGGCCCTAGCCACTTCTCTGGCTTCATCACAGTCCACCTTGGTTCTTTATGTTCCAGCCACAATGAACACATTTCAACTCCCCCAGATGTGCCAGGCTTTCCCTCACCTCTAGGCCTCCGTGAGTCCCCTCTATCTGGAACACAGTTAGCCCCTACCCCATCCATTTCTCTGGGCTTACTCCTATTCTTCAGGTCTCAGTGCAGATGTCTCCTCCAGGAAGTCTTCCCTGAAACCCTCTGGGTTTACATATGTCCTCTTGCCCTCTGGGGCTTCCTGTATCCCAGGTCTGGCCATTCAGGCTGCCAGTGTCAGGGGCATGTCTGGGGATATGTCCCACTGGAAAAGTGAAATCCTAAGGGCAGGGCCCGGAGCTCTCTTGGTCTCTGATGCTTGTTTAATTAATTCAACTAACACTTTCTGGAAGGCCAACGAGGTGCCAGTTCCTTGTCTAGGAACTGGGACTACTTAGGAATAAAACACAGTATTAGTAATCAAAGAATCACCAGGGCAAACTAAGCCTTTAGGCAGAAGCAGATAACATGAAAAAGAATTACATGGACCTATAAGTAACAGACCTGAATAAATAGCCTAGGTGTTTCCTTGAGGATGAACAGAAGTTAATTAGACAAAGAATGGAAGGAAGAGATTTCTAGACAGAGGAAAGTGATAAGCGAAGGTCCTGAGGCTAGAGGGAACTTGGTGACTGAAAATGGAGAAACCAGTAGCACTGCTGCAGGCAGAGTCCAGGGGCTGTGGGTACCCAGCACTAAGCTGAAGCCTGGCACAATGGAGCAGTCAGTCCGTGTTACTGAATTGATCTCAGAGGAGCTTGTCATGAAGTTACCATACTCATGGATGCCAATCACTGTCCCAGGCAGCTGTGACCCCAGTCATGAGCACAACATGGGACAAGGCTAGGATCAGCCTTGTGGAGCCTGCATGCCAAACCTTTCCCCATCTTTTTATCCAGCTATAAATGGGTACTGAGAGACGTGCTTAGACAATTAAAAAGAAGAAAGACAAATAATAACCACAGAGATTGGGAACCCCAAAGGAGAGGATGCCTGCCCATCCACCAGCCTGGGCCCCACTTACCGTGACACTGCGGATAACACCTGTCTGCCCCACCACCTGCGTATCCAGGTAGGTGTCCCGCACCTTCACCTGGATGTCAGTGGTTACCCAGTCACTAGAGTTCTGCTCAATGCCTGAGCCCGGTGTGTGCGGGTTGTAGCCACCAGGAGAGGGGGCTCCAGGTGTCATCGGACTGTAGCCAACAGGGCTTGGGCTTGGGCTAGCCTGTAAGGGATTTAGGAGCAGTGTTGTTGCGAACAGATCACCTGGCATGGATATCATTAAAGGCCTGAGGCCCACCCTAGCCCACCACCTCAAGGGTATGACAGCTGACCAGCACCTGATAGGCCATGGGTGAGGGCGTGGGGTGGTAGCTGGCAGGAGAGTGGGTGTTCTGGTAGCCGGCTGGACTTGGTGCCACCTGGTGGTAGCTCTGGGGGCTGGGGCTGGGCTGGTAGGAGCCTTGTGGAGAGGGAGCAGCATAGGGGGAAAACTGGTCCGTGTTGTACCTGCAGAGACAAGGAGAGAAGGGAGCATTTGTTGGGGCTGGCAAAGAGGTGGTGGCAGAGGGGGGAATTTGGGCAGGGGTTAATTAGGGCTAGTCCCAGTGGACTCACATGGCTGGTGTCCCTGGCGTCTGCGGGTTATACTGTGGGTTAACCTGCGGGGATGAAGGGTCTGGGTAGCCAGGTGTTTGGGGATTGGGAGTACCCCCATAGGCCTGTGGTGATGGGGTGGGCTCATCGTCGAAGGCATACTCATATTCTTCCTCAGCCCTGTTGGGGAAAGAGGTTTGTTGGGAATGGTGATCACAGCAGTGTAGCAAATGCTTCTAGAACATCACTGCAGCCAGTCAAACCGAGGCAATTTTACCCTCACAGCAGACTCATCCAAAGGCCTCCATTTCACAGCTAAGGAGACTGGGAGTCAAAGATTAGGCTGCCAGCCCACAGTTACACAACTTGTCACATGACCAAGGTCATACACACTGTCTCCAAACCCAGGTTTTAACCACAGTGTGCTACTGTGGTTAAGCCAGAGAGACTGTTTTGCCATCAGCCATGCCTGCTCCTCACAGACCAGCCTGGGTCTGGAGCAGAGAATTCAGGGTGGGTCATACAGACCCCTCTACTCCCCAGACACCCAGCATAACCACACAGCATATCCCCAGTAGCTCAGGAAAACTTGCCCCCCCCAAGCTCCTGGTCCTCACCGTGATGGTGTGTTAGGGTTGTTGGGGTCCCAGGCCCCACTCTGGGCAGGAGTGCGGCTGCCATCATGCAAGGGCGTCTGCGAGCCATAATGCGGGGTGCGGCTGCCTGTGAGAAGAGAGATCCTTGTATCCATCAGTTCTGTCCTGTCTCCAGTCATCTCCCCCACAGTCACCCCTCCTCCCTCTCTCCTGGGGAGTGCTCACCATCTTGTAGAGGTGTCTGAGAGCCATACATGGGTGTGCGGGAGCCAGAGCCATACATGGGCGTCTGGGAGCCATACATGGGCGTCCGCCCATAAGTCGAGGTCATACCACCCGGGCGCCGTGAACCCCTGTGCATACAGAGAACTAAGGGGTGAGTAGGGCCTTCTCACCCCCTGATAACCCCCTCCATGCACTGCCCTGGCCCAGCCTTACACTGTGGTGAGACGCTGACGGTCTACAGATATGGTCTGGCAGGTGGAATGCAGCTCCACTCGGGCCGTGGACTCTGTGGCATCCTTCACCACACCAATGTAGCCTGGTGGGGAGCAGAAAGTCAGGCCAGGTGGGGCTCTCCCTCACCATACTCCTCCCCAGGCCTCCATATGGTCTTGAAGATCACCTTTGTAGGGCCCCTGGGAGATGCGTACAGTCTGGCCGATGAGCTCATTGTCTCTCCGCCCCCGGCCCCTGCTCATGCCACCACTGCTGCCACCCGGACTACCAAAGCCACCACGCTGACCTGAGGAGGGAAAGAACATCACCAATCCCTAGAGCTGTGCCTTCTCCTCATATCCTTTTTTTCTTTTATAAGATTTTATTTTGAGAGAGAGGAAAAGAAAGGGAAGAAGAGAGGAAAGGAGAGAAACACTGATGTTTGAGGAAAACATCAATTAAATGTTTCTTGCATTCCCTCAGGCCCCCAACCTGGGACCTGGCCCGCAACCCAGGCATATGCCCTGACCAAGAATTGAACCAGTAACCTTTCACTTTGTGGGATGACACCCAACCAAATGAGCCACACGGACCAGGGCTTCCCTCACATTCTGTGCCCACAGTCACAATACCCTCTTTACCTGCTTGACTCTCCCCCTCCCCTATTGGGTTAGGAGCCTCTTCTAGCTTTCCCATTATAGCCCTTACCACCCTGGGCTGTCACTGTGGGTTGAGGTCTGGTCTCCAGTGGGCTGTGGCCCCATCAGGGCTGAGCCAGCCCAGAGCAGGTGCTCAGTGACGGTGGGCTGAACAACCTTCCTCCCCCATCCCCACACGCAGCCCCAGCCCAACTCCCCCTCACCTCCAGCACTGGGGTGCATGGGGCTGCTGATCCGGGGGCTCATAGGGGCAAAGCCACCCACGGTGAAGTTGGTCACATCTCGGGGCTAGAAGAGGGACAAGAAGTGAACTGGCAGGCAGGGTCTGGGTGACTGACTTGCAGACTCCTGTGCCAAACTGCCTGCCTGCATTTGGGAACATATCCTGCTTGAACCTTCTGGTGGCCATCATTCCCTTCTTTTGGGGACAATGCCTCAATTCCTTTTGGGGAAACTGCCACGACCCCTATGCCATTGTGGGCCTGTTAAACCAGAGGCCCTGGGCAAGGAGTGGGACTAAAATGTGGTAGTCAGGAATGTAAATCCCCTAGTGCAGGAGTGTCAAACTCATTTTTACCAGGGGGTGTATTAGCCTCATGGTTGCCTTCAAAGGGCCAAATGTAAATACTCCTTAAGTTAAGCAAGAGCTCGGTGCTGCTGCTGGGTAGAAACAAGATGCCAGGCCAGATATAACAAGGTAAAGGGCCAGATTCCACCCTTGGGCCTTGTGTTTGCCACCTGTGCCCTAGTGACACAAAAGCTGCATGCCACGATTTCATCACCCCACTTGCAGGGTCCTAAGGAAACCAATTCCTGGTCCCAACTACCCAGATCCCAGGCCTGATTTCCTTTATGATACCTGGTTCTACACAACCTTCCTATTAAGTCCTATCCCAAGGTCTTTGCACTTGCTGTTCCTCTGAGATATTCATGGCTCTCCACCCCTTCATTCAGGCTGTGCCCCAATGTCACCACCTCAAAGAGGCCTTTCTTTAACTTCTCTGTTTAAAACAGCAGCCCCATCACTCTCTCTCTCCTATCCTTATCCTTTATAGATCACAGTAGTTTAGAAAGTGGGGGGTGGAGGGTGAGGCTAGGAAAACTTTCAGTATAAATGCCAATTAGACATATTCTCTTCAATGCCAGCAAGATTCTTTTGGGTTTCCTCACAAACACAAAGAAAGTAATGTAGGATGAAAGTGAAATATATCATATTAACAACGTATTTAAAAATAAATAAGTAAAATAAAGCAGCACCCTGTCCCCATCATTCTCTACTTCCCTTTCCTGTTTTATTTTCCCTCAGTGTTTCTCATCACCCCACACTGCATGTTGTGCCACGTATGGACTTGTCTATCTGTTCACCTCCAAAGTAGCAGCTCTAGGAGGGCAGCTTTGCCTCTCGTTCACTACTGTTCTCCAGTGTCTGGTACCTAACAGATAGGTGCTCAATAAAACCACATGAAAGAATAAATCATTTGGTAAACAGCTCAGAAACCCAATATACTTTTTTTTTACACTTTGTCAAGGACCTAACACTGACACCTGCCCATTGTTTGTCACTCCTGGGGTCAAGGAAGGCCAGAAAGCTGAGCCAGGTACCCATTAACACAGAGTGCCACCATGCCCACCTCACCTTTGAGCCCCCGGCCAGCACCAGGTGACGTGTCTTGCAGACAAACATGCCCCCATTCTCCACCAGTTTCTTGCAATGCAGAAAGGCAAAGCTACGGAAGAGATGGCGAATCTCGCCCTCCCGACCCTGGAGGAACAAAGACAGTCACTATCATGGCCATGTGCCACCCCTATTCTTTCAGATAGAGCTGATAGGCAATAGCTCATACTTACTGAGTGGGGGCCGTCAATGACCTTAACAATGTCTTTCACATGGATGTTGTTCTGTTCTGAGTCCAGGGCCACAGCAAAGCGGTTGTCCTTCTTCCGGGTCACAGCCTGGTGCCTAACAGTCACCACCTTCCCATACATGTTTAGCACCTATGAAGGGAGAGGGGGGATACCGAAGGAGCAAGAGTGGAAAAGATGACATGGAATAGGGCTTCCCTAAAGTGAGATGGTCCTTCCTTGCGAGAGCCAGGTGGGGACTCTTGGGCAGGTGAGGTCAGAGCACCAACTCCAAGGCACTGGGTCAACCAAAAATGTTCCCCATCATTTGGGAGGAGACTCTACCCCCTTGACTGAACATCAGGGATTGGAGAGATGGGCAGAGGAGGAGATACTAACTAAGCTAATGTTTAACCATCACTCTGTACCAAGCAGGCCCCATGCTAAATTCTTCATTTAAGATTTTACTGAAGCTTCAAAACTTGCCTCTGGGATGGATGCTGTCATGATTCCCATCTTACACAGGAGGTATCTCAGGCCCAGAAAGGGCAAGTCAGCAACCCAGGGTAACACAGCACCCAAGTAATAGAGTTGGGATGTGAATCCAAAGTCCAGGGTTCTAAGCACTATACTGTGTGGCTACCACATCCATGGGGAGGGGGTAGGGGGAAGAGAGCACCTGTGGCACCCCACCCTTTAACAAGCACTGAATGTCGGGGTGCATATCTGACCTCAGAGATTCATTTACAACTAATTAAGTAAAGCTGCCATTACTTCCACTTTACAGGGTAAGGAGCTGAGGCAGAGAGGGTAACTGACTTGTTACTTGCTTAATCTCACATAGCCAATTGTGGGTGACAGAGGCAGGTCTGCAACCCAGAGCAATCTGGGCTCTTGGCCACCATGCTCTGCCACCTCCCAGGATGAGAAGATTGAGAAAAAGAAGCCCATAAAAGCAAGCCCCGCCAGTGAATGCAGCACACACACCTGGAAGGTCTCCCGCTCTAGTCGCACAATGACACCCACGGTCTGGGGATCCAGCTGCACCAGCTCTCCCCATTCGTGCTGGCCCCCAACATCCACACCTGATGCCGTCTCTGAGCAGAGCTGCAGGTCCCGGGGGAGCACTTTCAGCTGCCGGGAGAGGGGGAAGGGTGAAACAGGACCCAAGTGGCTGACATGCCTTACCTGAGCATTCTCCTCTGGGTATATCTGCTCACCTTTCACCCTTTTGACGTACCTCATGCATGGTGAGGTCGGAGAAGAGGATGACAAAGTTTTCTTCTACTCGCACAATTAGGCCTGTGTCACCCTCAAATCGGCCAGCTATCACCTTTACATGATCCCCCATCTTGAAGTACTTCCTAAGTTCTTGGGCTGGGAATTCCAGCATGTCCTAGAGATCAGGTGTGGGGACAACAAGCAGATGAGGAGGAAGCTGCCACAAATCACTTGCCCCATCCATCTTCAGAATCCATTCCAATTCCCGGAAAAGACCCTGGCCAATATCCACTCCAGGCTCACACCACCCAACTGAAGACCACCTTAGCCACCAGGACAATCCTCAGACTGCTCCAAAGACAGCTGACCTCAAACAGAACATCAGCCTAGACAACCCTTCACCCCACAAAGAGCCAGTCTGTCCCCTAGACATGACACCAGACTAGATAGACACCATCTTAGACCCACTGGAGACAGCCTCACCTTAGACACACCATGCTAGCCTAGACAAACCCTCACACTCACACACTCATACTCTCTCTCTCACACACACACACACACCCCCTAAGGAAACTAAACCCAGTAGCCACTTCATATTACTCATGGTTACATCATCACCCCCTCAACCCAGTACATACGGGGAGGACAGTAGGGTACCCACCTTTAGGTCCTCATGCTTGGGCATGATGGTGATTTTGTTGCCGTCCACACTGAGAATCTTGCCCTGCAGATTGATGAGCTCACCCTCACAAACCTCCACATTGTCCCCAGGTTGGAAGTTGTGCTCCCGTTCCTTCCCTGCAGGGTCAGACATGGGGCTGATTTGGGGGCTGCCTGCCAAGGGCCATCTGCTCCTCCTTGGCCTAAGTTACAGCTAAGAACAAATACCTGTGCTCTCAGTCACCACCTCCAAGTCAATGCCCTCTGGCTGGTCCTCAAACTTCTCCAGCTCAGAGAGTGTGGGCTTCACACCTTCTGTGATCTGAGTCCCAAGAGGCAAGGGGAAGAGGAGGTAGACAAAGGTCAGTGTCACAGCCCAGCTGAGTGGCTAAAGAGATAGGGAGTATCACTGCCCTAGGGACACTAGTGACTTGAGAATTACCCAGTACAGACCCAGATAACCTGCTGCTCTTGGCTCAGGATACAGGAAGGAAAACTTGGCCTCCCCATTCCCCACTGCCATTAGCACGAACCCCTCCGGGACCCTCACCACAGCAGACATGGCAAAGCTCTTAAACAGAAAACCCTTCCGGCTGTAGCGGTTCCCCTCGAAGATGAGGAAGTCACCATCAGAGGCAACATCGCCCCCCAGGGACCTGGGATTTTGTGAGGGAGAGAAAATTGGAAGGGTATGTTAAGAAGAGAACCTGGATTTTAATTAAAAAAATATTTTTTTTAAAGAGAGAATCTGCTCCACCTGCCTCCTTCGCTGGCAAGGGGGACAGAAGGCCTCAGGGTGACTGATCCATCCCATTCTCACACACACCCTCTTGGCAGAGGGACCTCTCACAGAGCCCAAAGGAGGGGCCCACTGACCCCACCTCCCTGCACTCCCATTCCCCTTCCCTGCTTTATTTTCAACACAGTACATGTCACCCTCCAATGAACTACTGTTTGATTCATCTCCCTAACCAGGATGGCAGTCCAGAGGGGCAGGGACTTATCTTTTCTCACTCTTTCACCTGTAAGTGTCTGCACATCATAGACATAGTCAATACTAGTTGGACAAAGTATCGGAGTTAACATTCACAGAGCACTCAGCCCCTGCCTGGCTTAGACACATACCACCTCAATGACTCTTCCCCAAAGCCTGTGACATCAGTGATATGAGGAAATGAGGCTTGAAGAGGGCATACCACACAGCCCAACTACAAGTCTGAGAGTCAGGATTCAAACACAGGTGGAGGGACTCCCAAGCCTGTACAATTTCTTCTGGCTCTGCATGTGGGGTGGGACCACTTAGTTCCTGCCCCATGCTTCTATAGTGGGGAGGGAAAGCCTCTCCCATTCCCCAAAAGGGAAATGCAAGGAAGAGCTGCTCACTCAAATGTTTTCTCATTCACATGGTGAATCTGGGAGACGGACCAGCATACTCTGCTGGGCATGTTAGGGCACTGTTGCCTCAGCTCGCTTGGGGGAGGGGTCACTCTGGTTTGTTCTCTGCTTCACAGTAAGGGGAGGTCCAGTTGGGTGGAGACCAGTGGTGTAAATGGGCCCAATTCGGGCATAGAAGGCGTTAGTCAAAAGGCACATTCTGCAATCTAGACAATGATAAACTGTCTGGCTGACTCCCAATGGGTACCAGAACAAGACCAGAGGAAAAGTGTCACTGGCAAATCTTATTTCTCTACCTCCTCCTCTCCTGTCCTTCCTGTTGAAAATCCTGGTAGGCTTGGAATGCTAGAATCCCTAAGCTACTCTGATTTCTATCCAGCTGGGGAAATTGAGGGAGACATACAGAGGGAAAGGAGCTCTATACCCCCATCTTGGTTGCCTAGGCATCAGATCAGGGAGAGACTTTATAAAGCCTGACATGCTGATAAATCCCATTTCAATATTGATATCATTAATCACGCTTACTACATGCAAAGTGATATTCTGGGAACAAATGCAGATTAATTCATTCAATTCTCACTACAATCTGAGGAAACCGGGGCTGTCATTACCAATCTTCGTAAGTAGAAGAAACTGAGGAGGCATGGGAATGTTAAGTAACATAGTTGAGGCTATACTGACAGCTAACCACTCACAAACTAAACCTGTCAAGGTTTCATTTCTGTGAGGGAAACTGTAAAGGCACATTCTGCACCATAGCTCTGGGGACTCAATCCAGCCAGTCCCCAAGGACACTTACCTGATCTTCTCAGCATCAAACAGCCTCTGTGGAGGTCGTTTAAACTTCTTCCTTTTGGCAAACCAGTCTTTCTATGGAGAAAAAGGGGCATGGGTGGGAAAGATGAGGGAGGAGGGCTTGACCACCAGCTGGGATAAAGCATTCCTCTCCCACACACATCCCCATGGTACCAAGCTCATGCGGGCCTTGATGCGGTCATAGTCAATGCGTGGAATCATCTTCAGAGAGATGGTGTTTTGGCTGGGCTCCACATAATCCACCTGAAAAGGATAGGTGAGTGGTCAGGAAGGGGCCTGTCCCTCCATCCCTGACCCCAGACACAGGAAAGGCAGAGAGATACCAGAAAGGGTAAGGGAAAGAAGGTGACAGGTAAAAAATCTGACTGCTAAGCTAACAACTCCCAAATTCTCTCTCCAGCCTGTCTCCCCATAACTCTGAATTGACTGTTCACTGCCTGCTTGATACCTCCACTTGGATGCCTAAAAGGTCCCTCCAACTAGCACAACCACAACTTAACCTCCTGATTTCCCCCAAACCTGCTGTCTCTCAGTCTCTTCCCACTCCATTCTTTCTTCTGCTCAGGCACACCTGGGAGTCATTCTTTTTTTTTTTTAATTGCTCTTTTTGAGAGAGAGAGGAAGGGAGAGAAACATCAATTTGTTGTTCCACTTATTTATGAATTCATTGGATGCTTCTTATATGTGCCCTGACCAAAGACCAAACCCACAACTTTGGCCTAGTGGGACAATTCTCTAACCAATTGAACTACCCAGCCAGGGCAACCTAGGAGTCCTTCTTTACTCATTTCTCTTTTACCTCCATATCCAATCTGTCAGCAAATCCTGTCAGCTGTGCTTTCAAAAACTCTTAATCTTTTTCCCCTCCTCTGATACTCCAACCTTAGTCCTATCCCACCATCACTGGCCACGCTTTACCAAAGCACCAGTGGTCTGTCTCTTTGCTGGTCTCCCTGCTTCTGTGGCCCCATACTGTCTATTTAAGGGTTTCTCAGCCAGGTAATTCTTTGTTGTGGGAGGTTGTCCCCTACATTGTAGAATGTTAGCAGCATTCCTGGCATCTACCCACTAGACAGAATCAACTCTCCAGCTGAAAAAAACAAAAATGTTTCCATGCATTGCTAAATATTCCCTGAGTGCAACATCCCCTCTGCTTCAGAACCAGTCACCACAGTAATCTTGTTAAAATCAAAGTCATACTTTTCATCTTACTCCAGTAAAAGCTGAAGTCCAATGGTGGGCCTCCCTGAGCTCATGTCCTGCCACTCTGCCTCCACTAGAGACAGTTCTATCTCACATACTGTTCCTTCTGTCACAATATGCTTCCCCAGTAACTCCACATGGCTCACTCTCTCTCTTTCTTCAAATCTTAACTCATATCTGCTTTCATAACACACAGAAGACGGCCATCCATTTCCTGTGTGCTCACAACAAAACCCAGGCTCTGCTTTGCCTAATCTGAGTGGGGTGCTGCTCTCTGCACTACAAAGGGGGCTGGGAAAGTCAAAAGGAAAGGAAAAAAGAGAGGAGCAAAAATGTGAACATGGGTCCTGACCCCCTCAGCCACCCCACCCCACCCCACCCCCAGTCACCTGTGCGATGTCATCCTTATAGATGCCCCGCTTGAGGCGGACCCACGATTTTGGTTTCAGGTTGGCCACCTCCTTCACCACTTTGAGCACATCTGTCATCTCCTTGATAGGCACCATCTGCTGGTTCCAGTACCCAAGCCGCAGGTTGCCCACGCCCTCGATGGCTTGCTTCACATGGGTCTGCTTGTAGGCCTCCACATAGATGTAGCCCTTCACATGCTCTGGTGCCACTACCGACTTAATCTGCAGGGGCTATAGGGCCAAGGCCATGAAAGGAGACAGTGAGACACAACTGCTAATAACAACAACAATGCCACCTCAGCAGTATCTCTTCCAGGAATTCATTCCACAGAAATATGTCAGCTCAATGACACAGACACAAGGATGTTCACTGCAGAGTTACATATTATAGCAAACAAACAAGACTACAAAATTGTGAATGCCCCCCAAAAAGGGATTTGTTAAAATATGGCTTAACTGTATCATGAAATGTAACAGGTAAAGCAACAATGAGATGAATCTATGCAGTGACACAGAAAAGAAAGCCAACATATATTATGTGTACAAAGCAACTAGAACCAAAGAAAGCTGGAAGGGCTATACTAATAGCAGACTAATAGCAGACAGAGCAGATTTAAGACAAAAGCTGCTACCAGAGATAAAAAAGGACATTTTATAATAATAAAAGGGTCAACCCATCAAAAAGACGTAAGGTTATAAATATATGTGAACCTAACAACAAAACCTCAAAATACATGAAGAAGGAACAACTATAAAGGACAAAGGACAAAACCAAGGTGGGGTAGAAGCAGGGGAAGGATGTGGGGATGGCTGGGGTGGGGCAGGGAGTGGTGGGGGTAGACGCAGACAACTATACTTGAACAACAATAAAATAATTAAATAAAAAACAAAAAATACATGAAGAATTAACAGAAATGAAGGGAGAAACTGACAATTCACTAATAATAATCAGAGGCTACAATATCCCATGTTTGACAATGGACTGAACAACTAGACAGAAGATCAAGGAGGAAACAGAACACTTTAGCAACACTATAAACACTATGGAGCCCTAACAGACATCTGTACAGAACACTCTTTCAAACAACAGCAGAATGACATTTCTCTCACAGGCACACTGAACACTCCCTAGGAAAAAACAAAGGTTAGGCCATAAAACAAGCCTCAATAAATGTAAAAGGAATGAAATCATATATATATTCTCCAAACCCATGAAATTAAATTAGAAATCAGTAACAGAAGGTAATTTAGGAAATTCACCAATATGTGAAACACTAAGTTTTTTTTTGTTTTATTTTTTTAACCAGTCACCTTTTATTCAGTGTTAATTAGGGTATGAAGGATTCAGGTTGCTGGGCAAAAGTCATGATCAGGCATCTGGAGTGTACCCTTCAACTGGGCCCTCCTCACTGGTACTTGTGGTGCCACTCAAGTGACCAATGGATTGAAGAGGAAATTACAAGAGGAATTAGAAAATATTTTGAGATGAATGAAAACAAAAACACATATACTAAGATAAAACTTATTATAATGTGCCCTGGCTGGTGTGCCTCAGTGGACTGAGTGCTAGCCTATGAACCAAAGGGTTGTCAGTTCGATTCCCAGTCAGAGCACATCCCTGGGTTGTGGGCCAGGTACCCAGTAGGGGGCACATGAGAGGCAACCACACACTGATATTTCTCTCTCTCTCCCTCTCTAAAAATAAATAAAATCTTTTTTTTAAAAAAACTTATTATAATGTGAAGATAGTAATGCTCAGAAGTTTACAGCTGTAAATGCCAACTTAAAAAGGAAAAAAATCTCAAATCAATAACCTAACCTTCTACCTTTAAGAAACTGGAAAAAAGGAAACAAAACTCAAAACAAGCAGAAGGAAAGAAATAATAAAGATCAGTATGGAAACAAATGAAATGCAAAATAGAAAAACAAAAGAAGTCCATTACAACCAACTGTTAGTTCTTTAGGAAAAATTAACAGATTTGACAAACCTTTACCAGAATAACCAAGAGAAAAAAGAGAAGACTCAAATTACTAAAATCAGGAATGAAAGAAAGGACATTACTACCATTCTTACAGAATAACAAGGCAATACCAGGTATAACTACCTGCCAACAAATGAGATAACCTAAATGAAATGAATGTTCTCATAAAAAGATAAACTACTAAAACTTACTCAAAAAGAATCTGAAAAGACAAGCAAGAAGTAAGGATATTGAATTAGTAATAAAAAAAACCTTTCACACAAACACAAAAAGTGCAGAACTAGATAGCTTCGCTGGTGATTCTACCAAATATTTAAACAATTAACAACAATCCTTCACAAAACTCTTTTTACAAAACAGGGAAACATTTCCCAATTCATCCTATGAATCCAGTATTACCCTGATATCAAAACCAAAGACATCATAAGAACACTACAGATCATTATCTCTTCTGAATATAAATGCAAAAATTTTTAATAAAACAGTAGAGCACCAAATTCTATACCACTTAAAAAGGATAATACACCATGATCATCAATTTATGAAATGTGAAACCTTCCAGCCAAGATGGAGGCGTAGGTAGAAATGCTTTGCCTCCTCAGACAACCAAAAGAAGGACAACCAATTTAAAAACAAAAAAACACCAGAACTGAGAGACAATCAAACTGTACAGAAGTCTGACAACCAAGGAGTTAAAGAAGAAACATTCATCCAGGGACGGAGATGAGCAGCTGGGAGGAAAGGACTCACAGCAAGGTGACGGCTGGAGGACCGGGTGAGACGGTGGCTGGTGGAGCAGGCGGTCCCACACTTGCGTGTGGATAAACCCAGAGGAACAACTGGGGAGCCAGACAGACCGAAAAACCCAGGGTTCCAGAGTGGGGAAATAAAAGCCTCAAAACCTCTGACTGAAAAAACCTGTGAGGGTTGAGGTAGCGGGAGAAACTCCCAGCACAGAAGAGTCCACTGGAGAAACCCACAGGATCCTAAAAAGTACACAAACCCACCCACCCAGGAATCAGCACCAGAAGGGTCCAATTTGCTTGTGAGTAGCAGAGGAAGTGACTGAAAGCCAGCAGAGAGCTGAACAAGCAGTACTGTTCCCTCTTGGACACCTCCCTCACATACAGCTCCACAACGCAGCAACCAGGGATGCTCCGCCCTGACCAATACCTAAGGCTCCACCCCTTACAACGTAACAGGCGTCAGAGACCCCCCCCACCAAAAAAAGCCCAAATGAAAGAACAAATCAAAGCTCCAGAAAAAATACAACTAAGCCACAGAGATAGCCAACCTATCAGATGCACAGTTCAAAACACTGGTAATCAGGATGCTCAGAGAAATAGGTGAGTATGGTCGCAAAACAGAGAAAAAAGTAAAGGCTCTAAAAAGTGAAATAAAGAAAAAACGTACAGGGAACCAACAGTGAAGGGAAGGAAACCAGGACTCAAGTCAACAACTTAAAAGAGAAGGAAGAAATAAACATTCAACCAGAACAGAATGAAGAAACAAAAATTCAAAAATAGGAAAGGCTTAGGAACCTCCAGGACAACTTGAAATGTTCCAACATCTGAATCATAGGGGTCCCAGAAGGAGAAGAAAAAGAGCAACAAATTGAGAACTTATTTGAAAACATAATGAAGGAGAACTTCGCCAGTCTGGCCAAGGAAATAGATTTCCAGGAAGTCCAGGAAACTCAGAGAATCCCAAAGAAGTTGGACCTAAGGAAGCACACACCAAAGCACATCATCATTACATTAGCCAAGATTAAAAATAAGGAGAGAATCTGAAAAGCAGCAAGAAAAAAGGAGATAGTTACCTACAAAAGAGTTCCCATAAGACTATCAGCTGATTTCCCAAAAGAAACCTTATAGTCAAGAAGGGGCTGGAAAGATGCATTCAGAGCCATGAAAGGCAAGGACCTCCATCCAAGATTACTCTATCTAGCAAAGCTATCATTTAGAATGGGAGGGCAGATAAAGTGCTTCCCAGATAAGATCAAGTTAAAGGCATTCATCATCACCAAGCCCTTGTTACATGAAATGTTAAAGGGATTTATCTAAGAAAAAAAAAGATAAAAACTATGAACATTAAAATGACAACAAACTCACAACTATCAACAACCAAACCTAAACAAGACAGAAATAAGAACACACTAAGCAAACAGCTAGAACAGGAACAGAATCACAGAAGTGGAGATCACATGGAGGGTCATGGGGGAGGGGGACGGGAGGAGAATGGGGGAAAAGATAAAGGGAATAAGTAGCATAACTGGTAGGTAGAAACTAGACAGGGGGAGGTTAAGAACAGTACAGGAAATGTAGAAGCCAAAGAACTTGTAGGTATAACCCATGAACATGAACTAAGGGTGGGGGAATGCGGGTGACGGGGTGTGCAGGGCAGAGGGGATTAAAGGGGGACAATGGGACAATTGTAATAGATAATAAAATATATATTAAAAAATAATAATCAGTCATAATTCAAACAGATCACTAGATTTTAGCCCAGGGCATAATGCAGAGGTCTGTGCACACTTAAAATCATAATCTGCAAGCCCTACAACTATCCACTTGGCCCCACTGACATAGGCCTACTGCTTCAGCAGGTAAAAGCAATGCACTCAGCTAAACACAAATCATATAAAGTAAGAAAGTTACCACCCAGTATGCAGTTAATAGTAGCCCCATGTTTCACAAATTTTGAGGACACCCTTCACAAGGTTTACCCTGGTTTCAAAACTGGGAATTACATCTACTGAACACAAGCTGCTAGACATGTCCCGAGCTATTTAAACCGAATGATGTTGAAGCAAGCAAGGGCTCTAGAGAGGGAAAGTGGTTTGATCAAGGTCACACAGTTAGGAAGTGGCAGGTACACTTCAAACCCTGGCAGTCTGAACCTGTGATCTTAGTGCAGCATTTGCTGCCTTGCAGGCAGGTGGCACTACTTCGTGTTTTGTGTGCTGAGTGAGCCCTGAGCAGGCAGGGATCAGCTCTGGCACAGTCACCACTATATTCTCAGCATCTCCCAGTGCAGGGACCAGGGCAGAGGAGGGGCTCAGCACACATCTGACTGTGTGAAAGAGAAGGAAGGAATTCTCCTACAGACAGGCCTGTTCCCTGACCCCCCAGCCAAACTGTCCTATTGTCAGACTTCCTTCCAAACAATAAGAGGGTGACAGCTACTGAACAGGGTTGGTAAATAGGCACAGCTCACTCTCACATAGAAAAGGCTCAGGAAGCTGGATGATGGTTGACTTCCAGAGGGCTACAGGGACTTGGGAACCCAGCCAGACATGGAGAAAGACCAAAGACAATACCTTTGAAAGGCCCAGAAGAAAGCCTCAGTCCAGGGAGTGGTTGTTTTCTAGCTGAAACAGCTCTCTTAATAGGCAGTGGCACCCTTGAACCTACCCACTCCCTCCCTCTGAGCTCTGGCCAGTCTCTCATCCCCAAGCTACCTGCCTAGACTTACCGTGTCTGTGAACTGGTAGGCAATGAACTTGCGCATCAAGGAAATGGCTGTGGCCCGTTCCTCCCCAATCTGGAAAACAGGCAGACTTAAGAGATATGAAATGGAGAGCAGGACATGTGAAAGGGGGCAGGAGATAAAAAGACAGAGAGACTCATCAGGCAAGAAAAAGTAGGAGAGGAACATGAGAGGGAGAGATACAGTGAGAGGGATGACCAGCAAGAAAAATGAAGGTGGGACACAGTAAGGGGGAGGAAAGACAGAAGGATGGAGAGGCAGAAAAAGGATGGATGACTGAGGCTGATAGGCCAAGATGACCCAGGGGAGACACATGAACAGTTCTCCCAGAGGAAGCCACCTCCCTCTCCCACCTGCCTCCCCCAGGCCATAAGGCCAGAACACACACCTTACATTTGACAGTCCACAGATTTGGATCCCTAGGCGGGAGAGAAAAGAAAGCCCTTTAGTGAAACTGTCTTCTCATCATGAAACATTCAAATAATCACACCCATCTTTCTTCCTCTTGTTCCATACCTCTCCCTTCTCCATCCTTCCATATATAAGCAGAAAGAAGGAAAGAAAAAAGCGCCATCTTGCCCCTCCCTCCTCTCCCTTCTCATCCACCACTGTGCTTAGGTGACTGTGTCCTGATTTATTTCATGGAATGACCCGCATGAACACATAACCCTGATACAGTACAAAAGTCCCATCTCAGCACTCCTGTCCCACCCCCTTACTTGACTCCTGGGAGCAGCTGCTGCTGGGTGATGTCATCAGAGAGTTCATCAGATCCTCCATATACCCTGGAGAGAGAAGGGCAGTTGGGAAGGAGAGGTGAAGCTCTGTGGGATCCCTGACCCTTCCCTCAAACGGTTCCCCACCCACCCATCCCATGCCCTTACGTCTCTCCCACAGATGACTTGGCGTATTTCTTCATGTAATACTCTCCTAGTTCTTCTTCTCGCTGGTCCCTGGAGTGTGGCGGGGGGGGGGGGGGGGGAATAAACATGAATTGAAGGTTGAGGAGAGGAGGTGGGTTGACCTGCCCTCGAACCTCCCCACGGGAACCAGTTTCACCACTTTTCCCTGCCCTGCTTACCTCCAGAGGTTCTGTAGGCGGCGAGCCCCAGAACGGTCTTCATCCAGGACAACATTATCGATATTGGAGGCTGCAGAAAAAATGGGCAGATGGGGTGAGTAAGGAGAGGTAAAGAGCAAGGGTCTGGAGAAAGTGGTGGGGCTAAGAGTACTAGAGGTGGGCCCTGGGGAGGAGACACCTCACTGCAAACCCATATCTCTCACCCCCTCTGTCCTGCTCAGGTTTCTGCTTCTCATGGAAAGACTTGGGGATGGGGCCCTGCCCCTGGGAACATCCAGCTGTTCTCCATCTCATAGCCACTGTCTAAGCACACCTGAACTCCATCCCATCCCACACATCCCTGCCCCCCACAAAGTTCACACACATATATACACACACACTTTCCCAGGCCAACCACTGCTGGAGGCCTGGCCCCAGAACCCTCTGACTCTGGACCCTAACATGAATCAGAGATTCCAGGGCCAGAGAGGGATCAGGATAAGGGAGGGTGCCAAGGGCAGGAAGGAGGAGATGCCAGGATATGGGAGGAGGGTTGGGGAATCACACTTTTCAGATTCTTACCTTCAATCTCTTCTACTTGGAGGAAGAGGAGGTGGTGGTGGTGGTGGTGGTGGTGGTGGTGGTGGGCGAGGGCAGACAAAGTATGAGCCAAATTATAGCAGCAAAATCAACCAATGGGTTGGGGGAAGGGGAAGGGAAGGACACAGTAAGGTTGAAAATCAAAAGTAAAGGCCAGGCACTAGGTGTTTGGGGGAGAAGCCGAAATGTATGAGGTGCACAAAACGGAAAATAACAGGGAAGGGGGCATTGGCCCAGGAAGTGGGGGGTACCTTGGGACAGAGCACACCCACCCTACAACCCCCAGAAGGGATTTATTGGGGCCCTGGGATCCCAGAGTCCTCTCCCCATAATACCTACCACCCTACAGCCCCTGCCCCCCCAGCTCATGGGCCTCAAAGGAAAAGGGTATAGCGTTGATCTCTCTGGCAAGGACAGAAAGAAGCAAGGTGAGAAGGGTGGGGATTGGGGTGGTACAGGGTATGGGGGTGCAGGACAGGCTCTCAAGACCCTCTGGGTCACATCCCCCAGTGGTCTTCCAGAGGCAGGCCCACACACACCTTTCTCTAGGATGTCCTCTGCTCCATCCTCCCACTGGTCCTCATCCTCATACTCATCATCCACATCTGAAACAAGAAGATCAAGTGGTTAGGAGCAGCAGGGGCAAAGGGTCCTCGTGACAACAGCTTCCAGGAAACCTCCTCTGGGGGCCGGACACAACAAACCCCCACTTTACAGATCAGGAGACTGAAGCTCAGACAGGTGAGGTTCTTACCTGGGGCCACAAAGCTGCTCCAAGCAGCAGGGTCAGGTCTCCTGTGCGGATCCACCTGGCTCTAAATCACCCCTCCTTGCAATGCCACCCACAGATGCATCTTAGAAAACAACATCTCAACAAGCAAGCAGAAAAGTTCCCTCTCAACAATCAAGCAAAGGCAGATACATAGATTTTGTGTTTTTTTTTAAACAGGGTTCGAGGTTGGTTGGTTTTATTATTACTAATGGCTAACACTTATTGAAATCGTACAATGTATCTATGGCCTCACCACCCAGTACCCATCCAACCTCATCTGAAATCGTACTATGTGTCCTGCCTTGTCCTGAGTACTTGTCACAGATTGCCACTGAATCTTCCTGGCAACGCTACAAGAGGTATCATCATTGTTCCAACTTTACAGCAAGGCCTTTGAAGCCCAGAGAGGTTATCTAACTTGTCCAAAGACTCTCAGCTGGTACTTGAGTGGCAGCCTGGCCCCCAGGGTCCACACACTTAACCTCTTCACTATGTTACAAATACTCTTAAAAAAAAAAAAAGATTTTATTTCTTGTTAGAGAGAGGAGAAGGGAAGGAGAAAGAGAGGGAAAGAAACATCAACGTGTGGTTGCCTCTCACCAGTCCCCTGCTGGGGACTTGACTCACAACCCAGGCATATGCCCTGACTGGGACTTGAACCAGCGACCCTTTGGCTCACACGCTGGTACTCAATACACTGAGCCACACCAGCCAGGGCACAAATACCCTTTTGTATGCATCAAGTATACACTAAAAATTCTACTCTGACTGGTGTTGCTCAGTTGGTCGGGTGCTACCCTACAAAGCAAAATACCACCGGTTCAATTTCCAGTCAGGGCACATGCCTGGGCTGTGGGTTTAATACCCAGATGGGGGTGCACAAAAGGCAACAGATCGATGTTTCTCTCTCATCAATGTTTCTCTCCCTCTCTTTCTCCCTTCCTTCCCCTTTCTCTAAAATTAATAAGTAAAATCTTTAAAATATACATATATACATGCTAAAAACTTAGACAATACTGATACTATCACATGATGAAAAACTTCAAAGTGTATAGATAACATTAAATATACAAGAAAGTCTCCCCACCATTTCTAACCCCACCATCCTAGTTTTCTTTTCCAGAGGCACCTCTGTGACTTCTTGTCCAGAAATAATCTGTGCATATACAAAAATGGATATAAACCTTCCACCACTGTTCACTCTAAGCCCCTGCACAATGTAAAATTTGTTTTAAAACTGTGCAGAGGCTTACAGATTTCAGAGAGAGGAAAGAGGGAGGAGAGAGAAATAGAAAGAGAGAGAAAAACACTGATTTGTTGTTCCATTTATGCATTCATCATCGTATGTGCCCTGACTGGGATCAAACCCACAACCTTGGCATATCCGGATGATACTCTAACCAACTGAGCTACCTGGTCAGGGCACAATTTTTAACACACTGTTCTCTACTATCCTCTTTTTCTAAGTAGTAACACTAGTGTGGAGGTCTTTGTACCAACACATGCCTCATAAGCTATCTGATTTCTGTCCCATAATTCATTTTACCAGGCCATATCATCAATGAACATTTAGATCACCAACATTTGCAACTGCAAATAGGATTGCAGCAAGTGTCTTTGTCCTCATGTCTTTATGTACCTGTGTGAGTCTAATTGTAGGGCAAATTCCTAAAGAGGAATTGCTGGATCAAAGGGTCCCTGCATGTTAAGTGTTAATGGGTACTGCCATACACATATCCTTTCAACAGGCAGTGCCCAATAACACCCCCGTCACCAACACATGGGTGTCCCCAGTGGATCACATCTTGGTCAGATGGCATATGAGTATTATCCATCTCTTCTCTTGATCTGGGCCCATCTGGTATTTAGGTCCTTTTAGCTAAGCAAGGACTCCCTGCCCCTCAGCCTTTGAGAAAGGGCCAAAGCTCTGTGAGAACCAGGGATACCCAGAGCATCTCCTGGCCCCTTTGTTCTGTTCTTCCCTGGGTAAGAGGGTCCCTAGAAAATGGAGGATGGTGTTTCAAGTCACTCCCCTTTACAGGGGTGTGGGGAAAACAAGCACTCTCACACATGACTGGTGGGAGCATCAACTAGTGTAACCTTTTCAGGGGCCAGTATTTGGCCACAGATATCAAAAGCTCTAAAAACATATGCCTCCTTTTTGCACAGCAGCTTGACTTGAAGGGATTTACCAGGTAGAAAATCTGTAAGGCACATGTTAGATTAAAAAAAAAAAAATCTTCCTGCCTGGCTGGTGTGGCTCAGTGGATTGAGCACGGGATGCAAACCAAAGGGTTGCTGGTTCAATTTCCAGTGAGGGCACATACCTGGGTTGTGGGCCAGGTCCCCAATGGGGGACACGTGAGAGGCAACCACACACTGATGTTTCTCTCCCTCTCTTTCTCCCTCCCTTCCCCCTCTCTAAAAAAATAAATAAAATCTTAAAAAAAAAAACCTTCGTTTTCACTAATCTCTCATTGAAATTTAGCATTTCCATCAATTATGAATACTGATGATAAAGCACAGTAGTGTTAGCAGTGAAATCTGATATTTTCTTAGTATAGTACAGCTGCAGATATCTTTGCTACTTCAAAATTAGTTCCTTACTAGCTGTCCCTCCACTAAACCTCATTTAAATATGTTCATAAAGAAGCATATCTATCACAATGTTCTTTTAATATTTTGATACTGTGTTTTAATATAACTGTTCTTTGGAATCCTATGTATTTCATCTCACACATTTCAGAATATGACTCTGAGAGGGGGTCCACAGACTTTACCAGACTGCAAAAGGGGCCACAGAAATGGTTAATAACTGTGGTCTACATAATAACTTGCATCTGTGTATCTAAATACATATGAAGATGTTCACGGAAGTGCTGTTTAAAATAGTGAAAAAATAGGAACAACTTCAATGTCCAACAAGAGACTGGTTAGATAAAACATAATGGAACACTATGCAGCCACTGGAAAAAAAATAGCTATTTTGATGGTAATGATGATAGCAGCTAACATATATATTGCACACTTAGGTGCCACAAGTTTTTCAGATAACTTTCACATGAATTAATTCATTTAACCTAAACAATCTATGTTATGTCCACCTCCACAAGCATTGAGTGAGAAATGCAGTTTATAAAACAGTAGGTATAACACAGGCCTATATAATGTAAATTAATAGCCACCTTGCCATCTAAGGGCCTACTCTATGCTGGGCATTACACTTTGGGTTGCCATCAGTCTCATGTGTTTTACATGCATGGTCCCCCAAATCCTGAAATTATCCCAGCTAAAGTAGGAAGAACTGTTTGTCCCCCTTGTAAAAACAGCAGAACCAGACCAGGAGGGACCCAAATATGTCAGCCTCCACTACTTTATCCTGTTGTCTACTTCTAGGTCATCTGAGCTTTCCATGACAAGCACAAGTTTGTTTTTTAAAGGATGATAATGGTATTGTATGTGTTCTAAAAGAACCTATCTTTAAGAAATATATATACAGAAATACTTTGGGGTGAAATTATGTATTTGGGATTTGCTTCAACATCACCCACTGCTGTGTAGGAGTGAGAAGCAATAAGCAAAATGAGTTGGTATAAGCTGTTAACTATTGACACAAGGCGATGATGGAACATGAGTGCTCCACATACTACCCTACTATTATGTGTTTAACATTTACCATAATTTTTTTAAGTGCATTCAAGAAATGGAACTGAAGGAGGAAATCCAGCCTCTGCTCAGCATTCACCAGCCCTGTGACATACCAGCCTCATCCAGAATGAAGCCACCATGGCGGGGTTTCTTGGGAGGCCGGTCATCATCTTCCTCCTCTTCTTCCTCATCATATTCTTCCTCTTCCTCCTCCTCCTCTTCTTCCTCAGGCTCTTCCTCCTTCTCACTGCCTGCTGCACTCCGTCGCTCCTCCTCCACCTGCAGGGTCAGGTAGGGATGGGACACCAGAGTCCTGTACCCCAAAGTCCAAACACTACTCTTTCTACTCCCGAACCTAACTTCAGCCCACTCTGCTCTGTGTGTGCACTCCTTCAGCCCTGGCCAAGTCTCTCCGGTAGCCATCCTATAACAGTGAGAGCACCACTATCTACCCAACCAACATCTGGGAGCTGATCTGGACTCCTCCTTCCACTAGACCTTCTTGCTAGCCTCTGTCCAGCCTTTAAATCTGATAGCTCCATGAGGTATGGTTCTTGGCCCTTGTCTCTCTGCATTCTACAACTCCCAGGCCATCACACCCACTCCCTTGACTGTGAAAGACATCACAGTAGCAATAACTCCACATCTCTGCTTCTAGTCCTCAGTGCTCAAGGTCATTAACCACCCCTTGTTGCTAATTCTGTAGACATTCTTTGATTGGTCCTTACCTACAAGACATCTCACACCATTCCCTCCCATGCAAATGTTCTTCCCTTGGCGTCTGTCACATCATGCTCTCCTGGCGTTTCTCCAACCTCTTCAACTGCTCCTCCACAGGTTTCTCTTACTCAGCTCACCCCTCAAACACTGGCTTCAATCACCAGGGCTCAGCCCAGGGCCCACTTTGCTTCTCCCTCCATTCACACTCTCCCTGGCCATTTTATTGGGTTAGCCAAAAAGCCCGTTTAGTTTTTTCCATAAAATAAAAGACACAGTTTTCATTTTCACCAACAACTTTATTGATTTGGATATTTTGAGTATGTTGGCTATCTCCCACTATCGGCTTCTAGTGGGTAGAGGCCAGGGGTGCTGCTAAACATCTTCCAATGCATAAGACAGCCTCACAGTAAAGAATTCTTTGGCCAAAATGTCAATAGTACCAAAATACTTAACAAATCCCTTTGACATATTCGATCAGTCACAGCACCTTCTCCATACACTGCACAAATCTTTGTTGGCATACAGTTGCAGCTTTACCTTTCTTGAAATAATAAAGCATAATAAGCTGAAAATGTCACGTATTTTCTTCCACCTTCAATATTAAGATGGCTACACAAAAATCCACCAATTTTTATTTTTCTTAAATGCACGCTGATATGACAGCTGTCACAGTACAATCCAACAAAATTGTTCGAAAGAAGTTAAAGACAACTAAAGCCTACTTAGAACCACTGTATGGAAAAAATGACTTTTGGGCCAACCCAATATTTTTCTGGAATGCCTGGACATAACTAAAAATAAAAACTAGTAATGAGTGCTTACTATATGCTAGGTCTTTAACTTGAACACATCACGTCTTATCTCACTGTACCTGGAGCATCCCTGGCCTTCAGCAGCACCTGTCTCTCTGCTTGACTTGGGTTTGCCTACTTCTCTCTCCCGACAGCCTGGAAGCTCCCAAAGGCCAGAGCCCATTCTGATCTCTTCCAATCTCCCACAGGGGTCTTTCTGCCCCGGTCCTGCCCCCGGACGCAAGGCCTCCCGCGGCATCCCAGCCACAGACCTCGGCCTCCTCGCCGTCACTGCTGCGCTCGCTGTCCTCCTCCTCAGAGAAGTTGCTGTCCTCGCTGTCCGACATCTGCTCTTGCAGGAAAAAAACGGCGGTCTCACTGCACGCCCCAATTCCGAACCCCACCCCGAGCCTCAGTTTCCTCGCCGGTACTCGGAAAGAAAACCCTCTCAGCGCACTTCCGGCAGTCTTATTCTGGCAACCGTGAACTCGAAAAAAGACCCCCTAACGCCACCTGCTACACCTCCAGAATCCTTAAATCCGGTCTCTACACCACCCTGGCTCCCGGCGACCCCCAGGTCTGCTTCGTCAGCGTCCAACCCACTCCTCACCGCTCCGATCCCTCCTCCGCCCTCAGTGCCAGCTGCGATTCACACGACGCCTGACTGGGACTGACGTGACCTCTCGCGAGAACCTGCCGTTGGCCTTGCCTAACGCGAGATTTCCGCGGCTCCTTATACAGACGGAAAGCAAGACGCGCCGCTAGAATGCCATCTGGAGAGTGGCGCGGCACTCTTAATTCGAAACCTGGAACCGACATTTTGGAAGAGTCAAATGGTGGGGAAAGTTATTCCCTCTAGGACCCGGTCTTTTCTAGCCGAAATAAGTGCTTGAATTTAGTCCAGACCACTAACGCGGCATGCCATGCCATGAGGAGGCAGGGAATTAGCAAAAAAGTCATACTTTAGTGTATAGATAGCCTAAAAAATATTCCCTAAGAAATTTTGCAGACGAGGAAAGTGAAATCAGAATAAACTAACTGGAAAGTGACAGACCCAAGATTCCTCCCCAAGTTTCGGTGACTCCAAAGCCCTTGTCCCCAAGTTGATTAAATGTGAATATATGTATTACTACCATAATTATTTGTTAGAGATGGCAAAGACAGCCAGGCCTGTGGGAGAGACATGAACAATTAACGTGATGGGGGAAAAAATTCTGAAGCTTTAGAACACATTGCTAATTCTCCCATAAGCATTGAGACACCTGGATTCAATTTACAGAAATTTAATGTACATCTAGTTAGTTACAGGGGAATGTAGTGCTGTTGGGCTGGCAGCAGGCTCCCAGACAGCTACCAGAGAGAGCATCACAGGTGCACCTTTGCCTAAGCACAAGCTCCCCAATCCAACAATCCCAAAAATAGTACCCAAGACAGATTGAGGAGGGTCTGGCACCCTATAGAAACGTTGCTCTTCCTATAAACTCGATACCTCTACACAGCAGCTGTTTACAATAGCATTCTATATATAAACAACCTATTGACACTTCTACAGAAAGACATTTACTCCAGGAAAGAGAGAGAACAGTCACTTTCTCCCCATGGAAAGTTCTTCCTTGGTGTATCAGTGGGTCTCAACTCTCAATCCTGGCAGCACATCAGAATACTTAAGACGGTGAAAGAGAGATGCATGATAGCCCCAAACTAGAAACAACCAATGTCCATCACGAGGAGTAGCACATCCATGAAATGCAATAGTAACAAGCTACTGATACACACTTGAATGAATTTCAAAAGCATTATGCTGAGTGAAAGAAGCCAGCACTAGGATATGTACAGTATGATTCCATTCATATGAAACTCTAGGGAAGCAAAATCAATCTATACAGACAGAAAGCAAATTACTTTGTATCTAGGACTGAAGGTGGAGATTAGCTGCAAAGGGGCATGAGAGATGTTTTGGGGCGATGGAAATGTAGCTTTGTGTTTTAAACATTTGTCAGAATGCATTGAAATGTACACTTAAAATGGGCACCTTTTACTGTATGTAAATTATACCTCAGTGAAGTTGATTAAAAATATAGATGTTTGGGATCCCTCAGAGACCAATTATCAAATTAACTGGACTGGGGCCTGGCCATCTGTATTACTTGAAAGTTCTCCAGGCAGCCATTATTTGCAGCCAGGGATGTGAATCACAAGATTCTCCTGGTCCTCACGGGATGGGGATGAGTTTAATAGACACCTGGGCAATACTCTGTCCCTTCCTGGAAGAGGGGAGAGCAGGGAGTTTCTGAAAGAGTGAGAATAGAGGTAGTTGGGGCCAATTATCCAACCCCTTGTCCCAGTAGGTCAAAATCTTCAGACCAGATCTCACCATATTTTCCTCCTTCCCTTTTCCTCTCCTTGGCTCCTGAGGCTCCAGGGGCATCTCTGGTCTAGAAGGAGAGAGCTTAGGGTTTGGGAGCTGGGGCTGGAGACCAAGTGTCCTCTGCCTCTCTTCACCCAGCCTCTCCAGGAGTACCAGAGAGTCTGCATCCTACAAGGCTCATGCTGAGGGCAGGCGCTGAGCACAAGCCTTCTGTAATAACTCCAAGAGTTTGGCCAGGAAGAGAGAGACAGGTCTCTGGGAATGCACTTCACAGGGTGGACAAGGGCCCTGGGCTGTTACCCACAGCCGGGACCCCAGGGCATCCAGCAGGCGCTGTAGCCGGAATATAGCAATCCCCACAGATGGTCCCTCCTCAAACCCAATCACAGACAGCTCCAGCCGGAAGCAGCCTAGAGTCTCAGCAGGACACACCTGTGGGGACAGAGTGACTTGGTGTCTCTGGGCAAGGGCCTGATCCCAAATCCCCATCCCCAGGTTTTCTGACTTGGGGCCTGGGACAAGTCTCTTCATCTCTTTGGGCACCAGATTCCTCATCTATAAAACGGAGCTAACCCCTGAATAACCCCTATCTTGAGGGCTGACGCTAGCCCATACTGTACCTGTGTAAGTTAGAAAGAAACACTCGTTCCTTAAAACAATTCTAAATGCTATTTTGCTTTTTTTTTTAAAAAGATGCTTTACTGCCATATGCTGGAAATTGATGAACATGTCCAGGATGTGAACACTGTCCCTAAGCATGTGGGACCTTTGTATAGTATACAACTTTCATATCCATACTCGGTGGCCCAGTCTACCTCGTGAGACAGTGTGAAGAGTAAATAAGCTAATATGCTTACAGCATTTAGATAGTACCTGGCACAGAGTAGGCGCTTTTTATGTGTGGCTATAATCATCATCATCTGTTATTATATGCCAGTCACTGTTCTAGGTTTCAGAGAGAGCAGTGAATAAAATATATTTGTCAAGGTTGAGGGCTGGGTTGGGGACTGGGCATCTACACACTAGCCCTACTGCCTCATGCCCTTAACATTCAAGGCATCTAAGCCTAGTGGACTCTCCCTAAACTTCCAACTTCACTAAGGAGCTAATAAAATACTCACCGAGAGATCATCTGGGGTGTAGAGAGTGCCATCATTTTTGTTTCCCTACAATTTGGGGGTAGGAAGGAGAATCATATGTTGGAAGGGGGAGAGCCTGACCTTCCTCAAACATGCCCCCCACCTCACCCCTTCCCTGCCCATCTGCTGGCTCTCCTCTCCCCCTCCTCACCAGCATCTTCATGATGGCAACCAGGAAGTAGAAAGGCTCCCGAGGACAGAGGGGTGGTCCCGGGCCCCCCGAAGGCCTTATCAGCAGGAGGATGATCCAGAGAGGCCACATGGGCACCCTGCCCACCCCCAGGCTTTCTCTGATCTCAGTGGCCCAGGGTCCTGGAAGAAAGAGGTACACAGAGAGGGAGCAAGTCAAAAGACTGGATCTCCCATCTGAAATGCAAGATACTGCCTTCCTTGAGGCATTTTATCAGGTGGGATTATACTCTATTTCCCTAATTTTCAGACACTATTTGCACTTTCTCCTGCATAATGTAAACCTATATACTTACATATTAAATTAAAGAAAGAAAAAAAAAAGACTTCCCTGGCTGATGTGGCTCAGTGGATTGAGCGCCGGCCTGAGAACCAAAGGGTCACCAGTTCGATTCCCAGTCAGTGCACATGCCTGGGTTGCAGGTCAGGTCCCCAGTAGGGGGGCGCTCAAGAGGCAACCAAACATTGATGTTTCTCTCTCCCTTCCCTTCTCTAAAAATAAATAAATCTCTTTAAAAATTATTTTATTTTATTTTTTAAGATTTTATCTATCTATCTATCTATTTATTTTTTAGAGAGGGAAGGGAGACAGAGAGAGAGAAACATCAATGTGTGGTTGCTGGGGGCCGTGGCCTGCAACCCAGGCATGTGCCCTGATTGGGAATCGAACCTGTGACACTTTGGTTCACAGCCCGCGCTCAATCCACTGAGCTACGCCAGGCAGGGCTTTAAAAAAAATTTTTTAAAGAGATTTTATTTGAGAAGGGAAGGGAGGAAGAAAGAGAGAGGGAAACATCAATGTGTGGTTGCCTCTTGAGCGCCCCCTACTGGGGACCTGGCCTGCAACTCAGGCATGTGCCCTAACTAGGAATTGAACTGATGACCCTTTGGTTCTCAGGCCTGCACTCAATCCACTGAGCCACACCAGCCAGGGCAATAAAATCTTAAAAAGAAAAAAAAAAAAAAAGACTGCAGGGAGTGTAGGGAACTGTCCCATTCCCTCCCTGTCCAGTTCCCTTCAATCCACAGCTACACAGGAAATGTTCTCCAACAGGCAGGCGAAGACAATGACCCTAGAGTAGGGAGGGCCTAAATCAGGAAGCTTAGTGACACAATTCTCCCCTCCGCCCCCGCTCAAGGAAGCTAGAAGACTTGGCAGGGGTGTGAGGATCACCCTGGGGACACTGGACTCTGGAAGCCCTCCACACACCCCCTAATAGGCCCATAAGGTAGTAGATTGTGGGTGAGAGTTTGTGCATTCTGTGGCCTGTCTTCTCACTGGAAAACACTGTCTTATCAGTGTCTGCAGGTGCATAATTGGGGGTCTTTGCTCTCCTTTCTACTTCTACTTGTTTTAAGTATATTGGAATCACCATTCCTGCCTGTACCTGTCTGTCTCTTTTCCTGTGGGTTGGCCTCTTTGCCTCTGAATCTCAGTTACTTGTGTTTTCTGGGTCTGTCTCTGACTGACTTGGTGTCTCTCCTTTCTCCTCTTTTCCATTTGCCCCTTCTTTATCTTTTCCCTCCACGTATGCCTGTCTCTCTCTCTCTCTTGTGCTGTTATCTTGTCTGGGGTCCCTCCAGGTCAGGCTGTGGGTGCTCCCTTCTTCCATCCCCCTTCCCCTCTCCCTCTCTCACCCTTCTGGAGCTGGACAGTGGCTGGAGGATCCTCCCTCTGTCTCAGGCTCGCTTACCAACCTATGACCCTATCTCAGGCCTCCAGGCACAGGGTGAGTCACCACAACCCTTTGAACATTGGACCCCAGACCCAGTGCTGCCAGAAAAACTGAGGCAACTGTGGGCTCCCTGCATCCCTGAGAGAGAAGCCTCTTGACTGGGAGGGGGACATTCTGAGTAGGGGGTGGGATGGAACAAGGGAGGTCTCTGTGGAGAGGGGGTCTAGAGAAGAAGTGATTTGGGGGAGAGAACGAAGAGATGATTTAGGGGATACAGCAGGGATTCTAGAGTAGGGACCCTGAAGAGGACGACTCTAGAGGGAGAGTCTCTAAGGAGTGGAGGATTCTAGGGGAGACAAATTCCAGGGAAGGTAGTTGCTGGAAAAAGGAGGCTCTGAAGGGAAAAAAAATTCTTAAGAATGGTAGATTTTGAGGGAGAGGCTCTGAAAGGGAGGAAGATTTTATGAAAGGGGATTCTAGAGGAGTGGTTTTGGGAAAGGTGCATTGGAGAGCGAGAATCGCAAGGAAGGGTAGTGGGTCCTGAGAAGAGTAAGATTCTCGGGGGAATGATTGGGGAGAAGGCCCTTCAATGGAGGGAGATTCAGGGAAAGGAGTCTGCCCAGAAGGCAGATCTGGGAGCGGACTTCTGCGAGAAGGGCTCTAGGAAGAGGAGACTTTAAAAGCAAAGAACTTTTGGTGAAAGATAGATTGTGAGGGAGAGGACTCTAAGAGGAAAAGAACTCTGGGAAAAGAAGCACGAAGAAGGGGGCGTTCTAGGGAATAAGAGGACTCCGAATCCTAAATTCGGGATCCTGCTTAACCTCTTGTTATCGGTTCCGGAGGGAAGTTTCCGGTGGGGGAGGCTTTGGGGAGGAGACAATCTAGGAGGGAGGAAGACTGTGGGTGGTGAGGGGTTAAGGAGGACCTCTTTAGAAGGGGTAAAGAAAAAAGAAGTGGTTAAGAATCGATTTTAGTGAGGTGTAGGGAAGGGGGCGGAGGGAAATTATTAAAGAGCCGAATGCAAATGAGAAGCGGTTGTTTGCGCGTACTTCTCACCCTTCTTTGTCTGCCCCTTTTCACTCCCAGGCCCCGCCCCCTGGCCCTACCCAGGTCCCGCCCACCGCTCTTGGGATCCACCTTCCTGCCGCCAATCCGAAGGCCCGCCCTCTGGCTACAACGCAAGCCGTAAAGCTCCTTCTTGTCGCGACGCAACGCGACGCGACGCGACGTTCAATGCGCCTGCGCAGACCCTGAAAATCGCCGGGGTGGTGTCGCCCTTTCCTTTTCCCGTGTGGGTACCGCGAGGTGAGGATCGCTCGTGCACGCGCGCCCGCAGCAATGCCATCCAAAGGTCCTCTGCAGTCGGTGCAGGTCTTCGGACGTAAGGTGAGCCGGGAGTCAAATGGGGGGGGCGGGGTTTGGCAGAGGCCGGTGGCCAGGGGTCGGGACTCCACATGAGAGCCGGAGCCCTGAGCTCACGAGGCCTGGTTCCCTTCCCCCTTGCTTCCCACAGAAGACGGCCACAGCGGTGGCGCACTGCAAACGGGGCAACGGTCTCATCAAGGTGAACGGGCGGCCCCTGGAGATGATCGAGCCCCGCACGCTGCAATACAAGGTGCTGGGAGTCAATACGGGCGTTTGGGTTGAGTAGAGGACTCTGGGACAGGGATGTTGAAGTACACAGGTTGCTGGAGTACGTTGATCTCGGAAGCAGAGGGGTCTGGTATTAATGGGATGTTTAGAAGCTGAGTTGGGACCAGAAAAATGGGGTGTTTGGCGATGATGGTTTTGGGAGTACAGAAAATGTGATAAAAGCTAACGTGAGAATGAAAACGTGGATGTTAAGAAAGGAAGGGTAGCAGGAGGTAAAGGGTATACGTAGTGATGGAAGGAGACTTGATTTCGGGTAATGAATACAATTCGATATATAGGTGTACACCTAAAATGTATGTAATTTTATTTATCAATGTCGCCCCGATAAATTCGATTTAAAAGCTCGGGTGTTGATTTAAGAGGATGCTTTGAAAACTGGGATATTGGAAGCCCACTCATTTGGGAACTAGTTGACAAGAGCATTACCACAGTTTTTGCAGCCTGATTTCTTGGGGCATATGTGTTCCGTTTACAACTGACTGTCATCTTCAACTCCTCTGGGCATTGTAGGAACTCACTAAGTTTTAAAAGAATGGGAAGGGAATTTGGGTTTGTGTGGATGGCTGTAAAGGGGCTCCTGTCCTCCCACTTTGAGCCTAAGTTTCTTTGGCTCAGAATGGAAAGGGATTGGAGTCTGATTTCTGTTTTTGCTAGCCTGTGTTACTTGAGGCAGATAACTTCTCGTCCTTGGGTAAAATGAGGATAATTTCTATTTTGAAAGGCTGTTGTGAGGATAATTAGAGTTTCTTATAAAGTCTGTTACTTTTTTTTTTTTAAGAAAGTAAGTAAATGTCATTTTTTAAGATTGATTCTAGAGGAGGAGGAAGCGGGTGGGGGTGGGGGAGAGAGACATCAGTTTGTTGTTCCACTTATTCATGCATTCATTGGTTGATTGTCTTATGTGCCCTGGCCAGGGATAGAATCCCCACAACCTTGGTGTATTGAGATGCCACTAACCAACTGAGCTACCCGGACAAAGCAAGTCTTACTTTTAAATTTCAGGGTTGGTTAGAATTTAATAATGGAGGATCTGAGGTCCTTGGTATAACAGACATTGAGTATCGCCGCTCATTCTTATTGTCAGTATATTTGAAGGCGTTGTTTGCACAGTCTGTGAGTGTTGGAGACATAGCAGTGACCCAGATGGCCCCAGGCCCTGCCCTCACAGAGGGAGACAGAATGGATCCAATGCCAGGCATTGCTCCAGAGTAGTTGGAGCTGAGATGGGGGAGCCCAGGCAAGGCTTCTGCTATCTGAGTGGAGGGTCAGGGCAGACTTTGAAGGCATGGGGACTTGTGAGCTGAGGTTTAAAGTAGGTAAAACAAGTGTCCAGGGACATGCAGAAGGCCTATAGCTGGCAAGGTGAGAGCATGGCTTGGGTTATAGTGTGGTGGTAATGTCTCTGGACATCTGTGAGGCTTAAAGGGAGGATGGAGAGCTCAGGTGGGGAACCCAGAAAAGGGACCTGACGGAACCCAAAAGTGTTTCACAGTTAGAGGCAGCTTTGGGAGCTGCAAAGCTTCCTTACTATTGAGCTCAAGTGCCAGGAGTCTAAGAACCAGTCTGAGATGGGTGATCAGGCCCAGGGAGGGACCCCAGCCTGGGTTGCCTTGAGCAGTCACATCTGTCTTTGAATCTTTCTTGCTCCTGGCTGTGTAAGAGGGCCTTGTAATGACAGCGCAACCCTCTTCCAGTAGTACTTTTGAGGTCAGTGTTGGCAGAAGCTACTTGGTGAGAGGTAAGAAGGATACTCAGGTGACTCAGCTGCCCGGGCTGTGATCTAAACCCTATTGCGCCCCCGTTCCTTAGCTCCTGGAACCTGTTCTGCTTCTGGGGAAGGAGCGATTTGCTGGCGTGGACATCCGAGTCCGCGTGAAGGGTGGTGGTCATGTGGCCCAGATTTATGGTGAGTCCCAGGAACTGGACACATGAGTGGGAGGTGGCTCTGAGAGCAAGGCCCTTCCTTCCCTTGGACCGTCACGAGACTGATACGCCCTTTTTTATGTTTTCCTCACAGCAATCCGCCAGTCCATCTCCAAAGCCCTGGTGGCCTATTACCAGAAATGTGAGTAGGAATGGGTCCTTCCCAACGGGTGGGTGCGGGGCGGGGGGGCAAATCAAGGACCAGCTCTGGCATTCGTTTAGCTTCAGAGAGTAGGTTTACACTTCTGTAGCTATCTAAATCTTTCCCCATTTCTCATCTCCAGATGTGGATGAGGCTTCCAAGAAGGAGATCAAAGACATCCTCATCCAGTATGACCGGACCCTGCTGGTAGCTGATCCCCGTCGCTGCGAATCCAAAAAGTTTGGAGGTCCTGGTGCCCGGGCTCGCTACCAGAAATCCTACCGATAAGCCCATCAGAGTTCATCTTTATAATAAACAATGGTCCTGGGTTTTAAGGTTTCATGGATTGTGTTATCTTTTGTGGTGGGTCTTTGGCAAAAAGAAATAAAGGAAATGTGTTGAACCCACTGCTAGTCCGGATTTTAAGCCAGAAGCCACCACTCTGGGTTTAGTGTGGGTGGGAAGGCAGGTGGGAGCAGACCTGGTCTCTCCCTGCACCTGTAGTGGAGTTCATTTTGTGGGCACAGCCAGGATGGGCCACTGATTGAGTAGGGTATCCTTATGCGTTCGTTTTATCTTTTTCAGTTTCTTTGCTGCTGTTTAAATTGCATTACTGGGAAAAGCAGGGGAAATGTGTACTATTGGTAATATTTAATACAAAGAAAGGAAAAACTGGGTGGGTGGAGTCTGAAGTCAGCAACTGAGGGCCATGAGGCCCACAGGGTCGGGGAGCAGGGTGGATTCCCCTTGATTGGCTTCATCCAGAGCATCAACGCTATGTTCTGGGGAGAGGTTCCCTGTGGCATCCTTAAAGCAAGTCCCAGCTTTGTAATCGTCCTAATGGGGCTCAGAACATGGCTCTGAGAACTTAGATGGTGTGCCTGCTGTGTAGTAAAAGCTAACATGTGGTGGGCTCTCAGCTGCTACCATTGGGCCACAGCATGTGACAGAACATTTCCACCATGGAGGGAATTTCTGTGGGATGCGCAGGAACGCCCGTGATAACCAAGATCCAGGGATGGTCGAGTCCCTTAGCCCTCCACCTCCAGTGCAGAATTCCATGTTGAGAAGTTCAAACCTGCAGATACAAGGGGCCAACTTGGTGTTACTTGTGGAATTAGTTGCCTTTAGTTTTTCTTTTCCGTTTTTTTGGAAGCTAGTGAGCTCCATCACTCTGGGAAAGGCATCTCTGCTTCCATACCAGTCTTCACAGCCAACCTGGGTACCCCAGCCATCTGCCAGGTGGAGTCCCATTATATTCCCCCTGCTGGGAGTACTTGCAACATTTTACTGCATTAGAATGTTGATTGAATGGTGAAATTAAATTTTTATAACAATAGAAACTGAGATTTACTGTCCAGTTGCCCTTTTGTCTCTCTGCCCTACCCAACAGCCCTATGTGGCTACCAAGCTGGGCTGCACAGCTGAGAACGTTTTCCTTCAAAGTTGTCATGCACAGCCTAGTTCTGAGTGAGAAACTGTTGGTAGGCAATTTTGTTACATGAACATCATTGAGTGCACTTAATACCTTTTACAATTGGAGACAAAATACATTGGTTGGGCTGGAGTTACGGGAGATTACCAAAAAGCAGTGACCAAGGGTGAGGTTAACTGTTAAGTCCCTGTCTTGTGCATCAATGTGTTCATCCTGTTCTTCCTGGTACAGTGAGGGAGAACCCTTACAAATGGAAGGCTCCCTTAAAAATGTAAATGTCCTTTGCAAACAGTAACTTCTTGGTTTTCAGAGCTTTTCCCATGTCTGCTGTTTCTTAAAATTTATCAGCCTAAAATAAACGTTATGCCAAATAGGCATATTTTGAGGTGACAAATTCTGTTCCCCCCAGTCCCTAAGCTACACACCTAGAGGACATATTACTGTACCAAATACTGTAGGTAATGGTAACACAACGGCGTTTGAGGACTGTTGTGCTCTATTACAAAGGCTACGTCAAGCAATAGGAATCTTTCAGCTCCTTTATAATCTTACAGGACCACCAATTTATGTGCAGTCCGCCATTGACGGAAACCTTATGTGGCACGTGACTGTCATGTCCTTGGTGATGCTGAGTGGGTTAAATGAGCACCAGTTAGGTACTAGGCAAAGCATTGTTGGATGTATCTTCACAATATCTCTTTGAAGTTGGTGGCAGGCAGGTGACGTCTTGTTAGCAGATGAAAAAATGAGGCTAGTAGCAAAATAAAATGCCATTCACCAAGTTTTGCATGGGAACTAGAGTTAGGGTGACTGGCATTGACCTTAGCCCTCCCAAGGAGCGCAGCAGCCAACCCACCCACCCCTCCCTCTTTGAGCCAGATTTTGCTGCAGCTCTGAAGACTGGGCTTACAACAGGCAGGCTGCAGACAAACAAGAAAGGTATTTCTGAGGAGGCCTTGGGACTGGGCTATGAAGCAGAGGTAGTTCTTCAGGCAGGACAGCTAGAATTCAGGAGTAGACACCAGGAGGGGCTAAGGCAAACCTGGTACCCATGGTTTTCCCACAGGACCCAGAAACAGCGACCTTCCCCCCCCCCCCCCTTACTGAGGCTCCTGGCTTCTTCCCAGAGGCACAGCTGGGATGCATCTGGAGGAGCTAGGGCACTTGCTTCTCCTTCCCTGCTCCAGGCCTTGGAGTAGACAGCCCCTTTCTCCCTCCCTGACGCCTCCTCAAATACCGGGAATTCCGGCGCCGCTGGGAGCCCAAGTCAGGCTGGGAACTTTCCTTCAGCTGGGAATGTACAGCTGGGGGTGGCTGGGAATGTGCAGCTGGGGCGGAGGAGGGGAGGGCCAGCATCCACCCTGACCTTGGGGAGGCTGCAGTGGAGCAGGCCCGGGCCCTGCTGTAGGGCATGACAACCGCTCAAACGTAACGGAAGCCAGCAGCTAACATTTATTGAGCCAGGCCTTGTCCTGGCTACCTTATCACGTATAAGGCCCTTGGAGCACCAGCCTCTGCCTCAAGTGGGTAGGGCAGTGTTCCTTGTGCCCCCAGTGGCAAGGACAGTGCCTGGCATAGGATTGACACCCAGTAAGAGTACGGATGGCCTGGCCTATGCGGACGGAGTCCCAGTTCTGCTCTTTCCTGTGTGACTGGGCAAGTCCCTCACCCAATCTTTGCCTCAGTTTCCTCATCTCTAAAGTGGGGATTAAAGTCTTCACTTGCCTTTTAGGGCTATTGTGAGGACTCAAAGTGAGTGAGTTCATATGAAGTGACTAATGCTCATGGCATGCCGTTATTACCAGTAAAGCTCAGCTTTTTGCTGCTGCTGTTTGCTGAAACTTCAGATTCCTAAGGTTCCTGCCTTGGAGGTTCTGATTCCATAAACTGAACTGGATCCTGGAGCATCTGTGATTCAGTGTGCCAGTTCACCAGAGGCTCAAACACACTTGGGAACTGAAGATCCCCCCCTCATTGACTCTTCACTGTGATCTTATAAGACCAGTACTTTTGTCCTCACTGCACACAAGAAAACCCAGGATCAGAAGGCAGTCACACACCAAGGAAGCTGGGATTGGAACTCAGCCATGACACTGCTGCCTTAGAACTGCAGGGAAGGTTAAGATAAAGTGCTGGAGCACACGGGGTTAAATGTTCAGTGAGAGAAGGTAGTATTACCAAAGAGACTGATTAAGTTATGCTTCTCACAGGGCATGCCACAGCTGGGAGGGCACAGAAGGACCCTGAGCTAAAAGCCTGTCTCTATGACCCAAAATTTGTGTGTGTGTGTGTGTGGGGGGCACCATGAGGAACTTTGTAAAGGTCTCAAACTAGAGGACAGGGAAAGGGATCTAAACGTGTGTGGGATGGCCTATTCATGAGGGTGGGGAGAAGTCAGACAGATGGGGGACAGACTTTTCTCAGAATCTCAAAACGATCCATTCTGGTGTTAGCATGGAGCTGTCTGTGAATTTCTGTAGTTACCAAGACCCAGCAGACTCCAACTGAGGGTGGAAGTGGTCGAGATGGTCACCTTGATGGCTTAGGTGGTGGCTGTGTGAATAAGATGTATGGCCACATGGAGAGACATATAGCTGACAGGTAAGGGCTGGGTGGAGATGGACGGGTGGGATGAGAGATGGGTCAGGGGATTAACAGAGATGAATACTAGATGGGGCACTAGGATGATGAGGAAGGAGATGGAGGAACCCAGGTGCATGGGTGAGATGGACTGGAAGACAGAGGAGGTAGATGGAGACAGCTGCATGGCTGAGATAAATGGACGGTTGGGGGACACATGAACTGGGTGAACTGCTAAGGGAATGAATTTCCCCTCGGAACAAAGCTTCTTAACTTGGCTTTTCTAGATGGGCATCAAGTGGTTCATAAACCCTCTGAAATCATACACCGGTTTGTAATGGGTCTCGTTTCCAGTACATCTCAAGAATGAGATTCTCTAAATTGTCAGAACCGAGTTGTGCTGCGACAGACCTTCCCATCCCGTTCACTGTTGTCTTGTTACCCCTCCCCCATCTCCAGAATTGGAAGAGACATGATTTCATAGCATTAACAAAATATTAATGACATCCCCTCCCCCACCCCTGTTGAGTTAATCAGAGTAAGTAATAAGGACCATTTGGCAAAGCAGACCCCAGGAGGGGGAAAGCTGTGGCAGTTTTAGGCTTGTGTTCAGTGTCTGAACTTCCAAGTGAAGCTCTGAGAGTCTGCAGCATTTGGTTGAAGTCCTTGCTTTTCAAGAGGCCCGATATCCTGGCTCACATGTGGAAAGGGGCATCAGGAGCCCCCTGGGGTCTGCGAAGGCCCACAGATTCCTGGGTGGCGGACAGCAGAGTAGGGTGGTTCAACCTGACCTGGGCCTTGGCTGGCCGCAGCCGCCCGCCACCCCCGACTTGGATGTTCACCGTGGTGGCATAGCTGAGCTTCCTGGCCGGGGGCAGTGGGGGCTGCGGCTGGGGTGGTGGTGAAGGTGCTCGTGACGTGGGGGCAGAGGACCAAGGCCCCCGGGAGGTTGCGAGTGCCTCTCCTCCAGGCCCTTGCCGCCGAGCTAGGCTCTGGCTGATGTATGAGGCTGCCAGGTATCTTGACAGAGCAGCTGCATTGGGGCCTAGGAGCTGACGGGTTGGGGGTGGGGGACTGTGAGGTGGAGTCAAGTCTGAAGACTCTGATCTGGCAACATGAGAGACTAAGTGGCCTGCTGGTTTGGACAAAATCACAGTGGTTTGAATAGGGGTGGGTGACAGGCCTTGAGTGTCCCAAGAGCCGCCTTGTTCAGGCAGAGGTGTGGCAACGGGAACATGGATGTCTGGGAGGCCCTTCTGCTCCAACAGAGGCGTAGGTTTTGGGACCTGGAGGTCTATGAGACTTTGCTCCTGAAGCAAAGGGACTGCGGTGGAACCCTGGGGGTCTGGCACACCCCCCTCCTTGGGCAAAGGCAGGGATACTTGGACCCTTGTGTCCATGACATCTTGGGGCTGGGGCGAAGCTGTGGCAGCTGGAGCCCAAATGTCTAGGAGGTCCTGGGACAAAGATAATGAAGTACCAGCTGGGACCTGACAGTCTAGGTGGCCTCCACATGCAGGCAAAGGTGAGGTATCCGGAAGCTGAACGTCTGAGAGGTCGTGTCCCAAGGGCATTGTGTTGTTGGCTGGGATCTGAGGGTCCAGACTCCTTCCATGCGGAAGCAAAGGGTTGATGACTTGGCCGCAGGCAGTGGCTGGGGACTGAACATCCCTGGAACCTCCTTGTTTAGTTAACGGGGTGTTGTCTGGGCTCTGGCGGACTAGGTGGCCTTCTTGCTTGGGCACAGGACTGGTGGCTAGAACTGTGACGTGAGAACAAGTTCCCTGCTTCGGCAAGGCTGGGGTGGCTGGAACTTGGGTGTCCATCTGGCATCCTTGCTGACAGAAAAAGGTGGTAGCTGGAAGCTGTGTATCCTTGTGGCCTCTATGCTCAGGCAAAGGGCTGGTAACCGGAACTTGTGTTTCCAGGTGGCCTTCTTGATCAGGTGGAGCTGCAACAGTAGGAACCTGGACATGTGGCAGGTCTTCCTGCTTTGGCAAAGGTGTGGTGGCTGGAACCCTGAGGCCTTGCTCAGGCAAAGTGGGAGCAGCTGGAATCTGGATGCCCTGATGGTCTTGCTCAGGCAAACTGGAAACATCTAGACCCTGGCCACCCAGGCTGCCTGCCTGTTTAGATAGGGGCGCAGCAGCTTGAACCTGGGCAGCAGGGCCCAGAGGGACAGATTCCTGGGCCATGGTCAGCGGGAAGGCCAGCTCACATACCAGTACATGTCCAAAGGCAGGCAGGGGTCCTGTATGCAAAGAAAGGACTGAATCAGGACTGGAATCTCAGTGTGAGCCACCTCTGCTGACCACATACCTGGACCTTACCTGGCTCAGCCTGCTCCTGGGGCAGGCAAGGGAACAGCTGGGGCTGGGCCAGAGCCCGTGACCGGCGGCAGTGGGGAGCATTAGCTGATGCCCGGGTCTCAGCCCGCTGCATCTGTTGGATCCGCTCACTGTAAAGCCGGGCCAGCTCTCGCACGCGGGACGCAGCCCGCTCCGCACTGGGGACTCCAGCCTTCCCACTCCCGCTGCTTCTACCCAGATCTGAATCTTCCAGAATCAGCAGCGGCTCTGGGAATCCTGGCCGGGCCAACTGCCCCTGCTCCAGAGCCTGCCAGGCACTCCGGATTTCTGAGCAAGAACGGAATTCCAGCTCATCTTGGAATCCCTCATCTCGGGTGCCATCCTGGGGCTGGAAATCTGGAAATGATACCCCTTCTTCTTCCTCCTCCTCCTGCCCTGCTCTGCTGCCTGAGGAAGGCTCTCCCAGTTCTCTAGAACTGCCTCCAGAGACCAGTTCTCTCCTGGTGGCTAGAGCCTCGCCCGCTTCCTGTGGAGGGCCCTGCAGCCAGGCATCACAGGGAAGGGAAGCAGCAGAGCTGGACAGACCAGCAATGTCAGGGACACTGGGGATGGCTGGGAGGCAGGGCATTTCAAAAACACTGGAAATGTCAGAGAGACTGGGAAGGCAGGGAGTTGGGGGAATTTCAGAAAGTCTGGACATTTCAGGGAGGCTGGGCACAGCAGGATTTTTGGCAAGGCCAGGAACGTCAGGAACTTCAGCTGCACTGGAACTTCCGAGTCCCTCTAGGATATGGAGTGGGGAAGGGCCCCGTTCGTCCATTTCCAGCTCTTCCTCCTCCTCTTCTGAAGAGTCCTGGTTGGGCAGGGCTGGAAATGTAAAGCTTTCGCCATCACCTGGTACCTGGGAGTCTCCTGGGAACTTGGGAATGTCGTGGGGGGGTGGCTGTAATGAGCACTGTGGAAGAGACAAAAGATCACAGTGGGTTGGCTGCCCTGGTCCCTGATCTGTGCCTGCCCAAGAGGAGAGGCCCAAGGACACGGTGACAGGATGCCCAGCTCACCCCCCCATCCTGGAGGCCTCTTTGGTTCAGCAGTTCCAGGATTTCTTCAGTGATTGACGTCCCAGAGGGCTCCAGCGTGGGAGGTCCAGTGTCCTCCAAGTCTTCAACGGGTCCAGAAGCTGGACCCCGTACCTGAGGTTCTAAGGGAGGGTAGAGCTCCCCATCGCTGCCAGCATGCTACGAGGAAGAAAAGGATGGAGGGCAAGCGGCCCCAGCCCCTTACCCCTCAGGTGGAGGAACCCATCCCCCAGTCCCTTTCTTATTCAGACTCTGGAGTTTAGAACTCAAGCTCCCTCCTTCACCAGGCCCGAGTCTGAGTCCCAAGAAGACCCTGTCCCGAGAGATTGCTTACCTTGAGTCTAGGCTTAGCTGGGAATGGAGAGATGAGAAAAAGAGTGAGATACAGGAATAACTGGTACTCCTTGTGGTCGATGGGCTGCCCGATCAACCCTCCCCCATGAACATGGGGCATCCCACAGGAAGACACAGACAGGCCAGGCTGAGCCTGGCTGGGCTGGGCAGTCACTTACTGTTCTGTGGAAACATGACATATGGATCCTTCACTGGCTCTGGGGAGAAGACACATTGATGTTAGGGGCCCAGCTCCCACCCCAATCCCTAGTTGACCTTTCGGTGGGGGGAACTCACCAGACTGTCTGCGGCCACGGCGTGTAGCGGAGGGGGCTGGAGACGGGGCTGTGGGAGAGGCAGATGAGAACCTCATTAGGAGCCCAGCCCTGGGCTTCTGGGAGAGGAGTGGCTGGGGGTACAATCCTGAGTCCCGGGGGAAACGCAGGGAGTGCGAATCAGAGTTCCATCCCCTTTACCTGTGTTCCTCCGTCCAGGGGTAAAACTTCTAGCATCTCGAGGTCGGGGAGACCCAAGTGGGAGTGTCACGGGCTCTGGAGTAGGCTTACTTTTCGGAGCACCTGTGGGGAGAGATTTGTGGCTAATAGTCTACGTTTTCTTGGAAGTAATTCCTCTACTTTCACACCTCCCAACCCAAGGCCCAAACTCACAATACAGGCTGCTTTCAAGAAGAACTTGTTTTGCCTGAAAGACACAAAGATGAGGGTTATGGGCCGGTCTCTGAGCATCCCAGTCATAATCCCAACAATGGGTGCTGCTATGTGACAGGCATATTACATGACTGATAACAATTAATCCTCACCACGACCCTGTGAGGTCGATGCTCTTGTCCCTCCTGGTTAATGAACTGAGCTCAGAGAGGTTGCTCAAAGTCACAAAGCAGGGACATGGTAGAGCTGGGATTCAAACCCAGACAGCCTACTCTACAACTTAACTGTCATGTTCCAAGAGGGTCCCCTGAACTCAGGGTCTTCTGAAACTGCGGGGGGGTGCAGGTGTCTCCGGCACACTGCCGGCTGCCATCTGTGACAGGACTGCACCTTGGCCGGGATGGAGGCGGGGTGGTTCTCCAGGAAGAGGCTCTGGAGACAGTGAATCCACAGCTTCTTCTCTTCTTGGTTCTTGGCCTGGGGGTTGGTGGGGGTGGAGTCGGGAGTCAGGTGTAAGCTCTAGGGACTGGAGGGAACCCTGCCCACTCCGCCCCCCTCTGCTCACCTGGAGCAGGTGCCTGTGCTTGGGAATGGTTAGATCGGCCACCTTGAACCCTAGAGGGTCACGAGGACTCTCGCTCACACTCAGGTTGCAGCACTGGAAGGGGGAGCACAGGGGGCGGCAGGCTCAGAGCCCTTGGACCCAGCAATGCACCCCTTGTATGTGGGTCCCTGTATGGCTGTATGGGGATCCTCTCTCCCCCACTGACCCCTCACCAGGCTGGGCTCTGCTCTTCCTCACCAGACCTCCCTACCCTCATCCAGATTAAGATGCGCTTCCCGTGTTGAAGACACTTGCTTGGTGGGCAAATCCAGGTCCCTCCCCTCTGCATCCTGCTGGCCTCACCCCTCCTTATTGCACCTTGCCCCATCCTCAGACTCAAGAGAATGTGGCCCTCTTAAGTCAGGCTGTCCTTCCTTGCAGGCCCTGGCCCTGACCACCCCATTCCTGAACCAGGGGTCCAGGCACAGGTATACTGAACATAGCTTGTGAGTAACATTCCAGCCCCACCCCCATCCCTGAACTCACAAAGATGTGACCCTTGTAGGTGTATTCCGGCCCCCGGCGCTTGGCCACAAGCAGCATCCGTGAGAAGAGAAAGAGCAGCCGCTCACCCCCTCGAAGTCGGGGACCGCCCCCTCCACCACCTCGGAATGAGCCTTCCAGCACCAGCTCCCCAAAAGCACTGAGCTCCGGGCCGGTCCAGCCGCCTAACCGCCTCTGCACTTCCTGCCGGGATCCCACCAGGTGCACAGGACACAGAAACGCACCGATGGGCAGCAAACACATGCCAACACAAGGTAGGTAGTTAACAACCAGGCCGTGCTGCCTAATCACACCCTCTGAGGTTACCTTTAAAGTACTGACCACCCCCTTCCATGGTCCACATGCCCATTCCTCCCACCCAGCCCACCCCGGAGGCACCTGGAGGCGTGCAGCATGCTCCTGCTTGCGCTTCATGTCATTGATGTACCAGGCAACCGCTGTCATGGACACAATGGCCTCCTCCACCATCTCACGGCCCCCAGTGTCCGGGCCCTCTGCCCAGTGCTTGCCTAGCTCCTGCCAGGCAGCAACCGGGCACCCAGGGAGGGAAAGAGAAACAGAGAAGGAGTGATAATGATAGGAGACAGAGAGAAATAGAAAGGTAGAGGCAGAAATGGGAGACCCAGGGACAAAGAAAGACAAACAAGAAGAGAAAATGGAATCAGCTGATGCCAGACCCCACTGCCAACAAGACCCACCGCAAGCACTGACCCAGCGTGTAGGAACTGCACACCTCCCCAGGCCTTGCCCAGCTTGTCCTGGTTCACCCTGAAGATGTACCACCAGGTGGTCCATGGGCAGGACTTGGCCCCTCACCAAGCAACCCCCCAAGGGCCACGGCGAACCTGTAGCAACAGGTGGTACTTGAGGATGCGCTGAACAGGTTTCAGCAGGAAACTCTGCAGGGGCAGCGAGTGGTGGAGCTGGGCCTGGCGCTCCTGAAGCCAAAGGGCTGCTGGCGGAGACAGCGAGAGCTCCCGGAGCAGGGCCAGGGAGCTGGGGGCACAGCACAGGTCAGAGGGGCTGGCAGTTCTGGTGGGCAGGGTTAGGAGGGGTTGGAGGCTGGCAGGGGTTGGGGGCAGATTAGGGAGTTCAGTTACTGTCACCGTCTAGCAGAGGCTGGAGCTGGATGAGTTGGACAGAGGGAGGTTGGGTGGTACATCAGCTCAAGGGCACGACCTGGGGCCCCTCACCTTGGGTAGTTCATGCAGTACAATGTGTAGATGTCAAAATCCTCGCTCTGTGGGTGACAGGGGAGTCAGGGAGACCCCAGACTCTCCACGACTCCTGTTTGCACAGGCCTGCTCCCCACTTACCCAGGGGCCAGCCCAGATTGAGCGCTGGCCCCGACTCACCCTCTGCACGAAGCACTCCGCAATGCCCCCTGCACTGCTGCTGCCTTCCAGCTCCTCCAAGAGCTCGCTGTAGGGAAAGGAAAGGGTGAGGGACTGCCCTGCCCCACAGTGCCCCCAGGGGAGGCCTCGGGAGGCTGGGTGGGGGCTCGGTGGCCGCCAGGGTCCCTCTAGGGGATGCCATGTTCTGAGGAAGAGTCCACTAATCCCTACACGGAGCATTACAACATGCTCAGACTTCCTTGGGCTGCATTGGTCACATTCCTCAGCCTGAAATCTTGTCATAGCTGGCCTGGGCCTGGATGTCTCATGTCATGACCCAGGGATACAGTGTCATAACCTTCAGTGTGACGATCTTAAGCTCTTGTTGCAATCCTGAGATCTTGTCCTGACTCTCGGACCTCCTGCAATAATCTCACAATCTTGCCAAGATACTCAAGTGTCCTGATTCTTGGGAGTCCAGCGTCCTCCTCTTTGGGGACCAACCATCCTGGTTTATCTAGGACTGAGGGGTCCCTAGGACACACATGCTCACACTGTCATGAGATTCAGGCCCCACCTGAGCCTTGGATTCATCGTGCTCCCAAGCCTGGCAGTGTTGAGCTCCATCCCGATGCCTGGCCCTGTGTCCTTATTTGGACTTGGACCTCACCCAGATCCTCAGGCTGTCCCTTCACCCCTCCACCACCCTGGGTCCTTCCTCCCCATCATGATCCCTGCCTAATGTCTCGACACCCCATGGATGAGCCTGGACCAAGCCCTGTGGGGTTCCAAGCTTTGGGTTAGGACCTAGCCCTCCTCCCCTGGTCCACCAGCCAGGACCCCTGCTCATCTCACCCACGCCTGACCTGCTGAACTCGTAGATGTCCTCGATGTTTGCAAACAGTGTGCCCACCTGCTCCGTACTCAGCCCCAGGACCCTGCCATCCAGCAGGGGGCCCAGGTAGTCCTGTGGGGATGACTGGGGTTACGGGGGCAGAGGAACTGGCCCAGGTCCCCACTGTGCTCAGGTGTCCTCTTGCCTCACCTCTACAATGCTGCGGAGGTCTCGGACATAGGCCCGCTCTGTCTCCACAATCTCACGGGCCACACGCTCCAGCCTTGAGGGTTTCACTGAACCAGGGGATCCCACAGGCGACAGATGCAGGCGAATGGGGGGTCCTGGAAGGGGCTCTGGCCTGGAGGCTGAGCAGGCAGGGGTGGGCCCCGGGGCCAGGTCCCCCTCAGAGCCCACTGTGCTCAGGGATGTGGAGCTCCCAGAACCTCGCGGGGAGGCCATGGCAGGGGTTGCAGAAACTGCTGGGGATGTGGAGTAGGAGGTCAGGGAGTCTCCCCAACTGAGTAAAGTGAGTGCTTTCAGTCCCCATACTCACCCACACTTAGTCAATATCTTTCCCAAGGCTCCCTTCTCCTCTTCCTACTGTGCTGCCTTGGTCCAGTCCCGTTCTCTCCCATCAGTGTCCTCTCTGCCTCTGCTTCTCTAATCCATATCCACTTATCAGCCTAGGATATCTTTATTAATTTGCCTGTCTGACTTGGTTACTCTCATGAGTATAACCCCTTCATGTCCTCAGGATAAAGTCCAAACTCCTCAAGTCGAAAGACTCTGCAAGGTAGTTATTAGAGACCTTTCCAGTATGCGCTCTTCCCACAGCCAGGCCACTTTTTATACTCCAGACTCCAGTCACACTCAGCTTCTTTCAGCTACTTAAATAAGCAGCCTCTTCTTACCTCTTGGCCTTTACACATACTGGTCTCATTGTGTGGAATACTCTTCCCTGCCTTTCCCAATTCATGCCTCTTCTTTCTAGCCTCAAGTTATTTATATCTATTTCTTAATTTCTTTTTTAAATTTTTGTCTGAGGAAAATTTTTTTATTGCTTTTTAGAGAGAGAGGAGGGAAAAGAAAGAGAAACATCGATTGGTTGCCTCGGGTAAGCGCCTGGACCTGGGGATCCTACCCACCCAGTTCAGGGATTGAACCCACAGCCCTTCAGTTACCAGACCACACTCCGACAAACTGAGCAGCACGGATCAGTGCTCTGTTCTCAGTTTAGATGTTCCCTTCTCCAGGAAGCCTCCCCTGACCTCTCTGACTAGGCTCCCACAGCCCCCCAAAGCTTTCTCAATCCCAGTTCTGACTACTCCGCCCTGGGATGTCCCTCTGAACTCTCACTGTCTAGGGATGGGCCCACCTCCCCCACCCGACTTGCAGCTCTATGCAGGCAGGCCTGGGACTGTCTTGGTCATCCTATGCTGCCAGCATAACCCGGCACCAGGCCAGCCACGGAAGGCTGCACAGTGTCTTGAATAAAGGCATGAATGTCCAGCAGGCTCCGCCCCTCCTCAAGTGCTCACCTGTCTGAGTCTCACACACAGTTGCACAGTCACACACTTCACCTCTGCGGCAGGGGCCAAGGCGAGTGCTGGGTTTGGACAGGCTCAGTCCACGGGCTCCCTCTGGCATGGCTGAGTGGCTCAGCGGCTTCTGCAGAAAGACCCCCTTCTTGGTTATCAGGACCCGCAGGCCTCCCTGCCGCCCACACTCACAGATTGGGGGCTGAGAACTAGGGTTGTGGTCTAAATCCAGGGAGAGGCCCCTCATGGGGTAGACAGAGGCAAAGTGATAGAAGGATGGGGCAAGAAGAGATAATATAGAAAAAAAAAGGAAAGATTGAGACAAAGAAGAGTGAAGACAGCAAGAGCCGCTGAAACCAAGAGTCTGGTCAGTCTGGGGCTGGAGGCTCAGGGATCCTGGGAACGGTTGGGCTCCGGCTGGAGCCGAAGGCTAGTAGCAGGGCTGGGAAAAGCCGTGGGCGGGAGGCCGCGGGGTCCCAGGGGAGGGCGGAGGAGGCTGGGGGACCGGATGCCGGGGTCCTGCAGACGGCTCCCTCCCCCACCGAGAGCTGTGAGGTGGGGCGCTGGCCCTGAGCCCTCGATCTCCCTGCAGCCAGTCCCTCTGCGACCGGCTTTCTGACCCCAGCGCCTTCCTATCTCCGCCAGCTCCGAACTCCCGCCAGCGCCTCCGCTCGCCCCCCGCCGGCACGCCCCCTCATTGTTTAGCGTTGGCGGCGCTGCCCCCTCCCCCAGCTGGTCGGGCCTCTCGCCTCCCTCCTCACCTCTCCGGGAGTCTCCAGCCCCGAGCCGAGGCAACCCAGCTACTATTCGACCCTTAGCATGGTTTCCGGGGAGGCGCAGAGCCAGCTCCTGCGTTCCTGGGTCTCTTGAAAGTCAGGGGCGGAAAGGCTCCCGGACCCAGAACCCGAGGTCTCTTGGAAAATGGGGTGCAGCAGTCCGAATTTCTTGGTTCTCTAAATGCAGGGTGCTGGAAGCCTGACTCTTGAGTCTCAGATGGGGATGCTGGGGACCCAAATCCTGAGACTTGTAGATATAGCCGTAGGCGGCCCGGATTCCTGAGTTTCCCAAACTCTAAGAGCAGGAATTAAACCACCTTCAGGCGGGAGTGCACGGGAGTCCCAAATTCCTGGGTCCCTTTGAAGTAGTGGGCTCTTCTGCCCCAAACAGACTTGCTAGGGTGCTAGACGCCCATAATACAAGTTTCTCCTGGGAACTCCTGGATGGTATCTCTGGTAGGGGATCCTAAATTCTCCAAACCGGGGTACAAAGAGCTCGCCCTCCAGGGTCGCTCGGGGCTGATGTCCCGGACTCCTGGTTCCTCCAGGAGAAGGCGCTGGGAACCAGGGTATGTGGGGTCCTCTGACCTGCACGCGGAAGCCTGTGCTTCGGGGTCTCTCAGGACGTGGTGCAGAGACTCGGAAAGCCGGAGTCCGTGACTCTGGACCCCTAAGGCTGCAGGACGGGTGGCACCCGGCTAAAGCGGCTGCGGTGCCAGTGCCACTTCTGTGGTGGGTGAGTCTGGTCCCAGCTGTGAGACTGGGGGCGGTTGACTGGGGCTTACCCTCCCCCTAGGCGCCTGGGCTCACATCCTGTTCCCGCCCGCGGGGGGGAGGGGCCGCCTTCCGGCCGGCCAGCGAGAAAAGAGTTAAAACCTCATCTTTGGATTCTGAATATTCATGAGAAGGCGAGTCCCAGGCAGGTTATACTCCCACATTCCAAAGGCCTCGCAGACGTTTCCCTTTTTCAGCAAAGGCCTTCAAGGCGTGAGAATCCGGAACTGGTCACTCCTTTCTCCTATTGGCCAACCAACATATTTCAATTTGCATATACAATGCAAAACGGAGCTGTCGGGGAGGTCACGTGGCCAAAAACAACTGAAGGACCCCACGACGAAGGGGTGCGGCCGGGGCTCCAGTGGCGCAATCGGTTAGCGCGCGGTACTTATAAGACAGTGCGTAGCGAAGCAATGCCGAGGTTGTGAGTTCGATCCTCACCTGGAGCAGCTTCAGTTTTCTCTCATCAGTCTCTATAAATTTAGACGTTTTACAGATTAACCGAAAATATACACTATTTAAAGGGACGAACATTTCGATTTCCGACACTTTTGGGCTGAAAAGACTCCCGGGATTCTGGCGAGCATTGGTTAAGAAGTGTGTATAGTGGAGGAGGTGTTGTTTTAATCTTGGCCGCCAGAGGGCGGAATTGCCTCTTAGATGCCTGCACATTTCATTGGACTTGTAAATCTCAGTTTAAGACTTGTGCAGAGAAAGACATATTTGTCTAACTACCATATGATTTCACTCATATGTGGAATCGAACGAACAAACTCAACTAACAAGAAAAACAGAGACAGACTCAGAGATGGAGAACAGGTGACAGCTAGTGGGGGGGAGGTTGGGGGGTGGAGAGATTGAGCAAACCAGAGTGAGGACTCATGGATATGGACAACAGCGTGGTGATTGCTGGGAGGGGGGTGTATAAGGGGACTAAATGGTAATGGAAAAATATAATAAAGATTATACTTTTTAATTTTTATTTATTTTTTAGCACTTAAACATCTTTTTTTTACAATTGTTCTTTTTTGAGATTTTTAAAAAGACTTTATTTATTTTTTAGAGAGGGAAGGGAGGGGGAGAGAGAGAGAGAGAAACATCAATGTGCAGTTGCTGGGGGCTGTGGCCTGCAACCCAAGCATGTGCCCTGGCTGAGAATCAAACTTGCGATGCTTTGGTTCAAAGCCCACACTCAATCCACTGAGCTACACCAGCCAGGCAGATTATACTTTTTAAAAACAGGCATGTGCAGATGTGTCAGGCTGTGGATCCTCTGCAAACCATGTTTATGGCATTGCCTCCTTCTTTGTCTTCGATTTTTTCCCAGTTTCACTGAGATATAATTGCCATATAATGCTGTACGGTATCAGTCCAAGGTGTGCAACATAATTTATGTATAAAATGTGAAATGATTATCACAATAAATTTAGTTAACACTAGTTACCTCAAGTAGTTACTAATTTTTTTCTAGTGTGTTTTGGAATTTTAACTCTCTTTCCCTCCCCATTTCTGAATCAATATATGTTTTTCAACAAATACTGAACATCCATGACTAACTGCTATTTAGGGTTGAGTGATACTATTGCAATGCACAAGACAAAGTCTCTTTCCCTAAGGACTTGACATTCTAGTGGGGGAGACAGATTTCTATACACGTAGGAACTAAGTATATTTCATACGTTAGGTGGTGATAAATGTCATGGAAAAAGTACAGCAAGGTAAGGAGGATGGTGGAATGGGAGGTGGGGTGTGGGTTGAAATAAGAGTAGTCAGGGACCTCTCACTGAGGAGACATTTGAGCAGAGAACTGAGAGAGGGGAGTGAGTGACTGGGGCACCTGGGGGAGTATTCCAGGCAGAGGGCCACAGCCAGCACTAAGGCCCTGCAGCTGAAGCATGTCAGATATACTTATTGGTGGAGCGGTTAGGAAGACAGTGTGGCTACAGCAAGACTGACCAAAGAGAGTCAGTCCATGTAAACTGGTAAGAATTTAGGACTTTGGCTTTTGTGTGATTTGACTCAGGTGTCATGACAGGTTCCCTTTGGTTGTCTAGTGGGGCAGTGGAGAGAGAGTGAGGGCAGAGGTCCAGGCTAGAGATGATGGAGATAGAACCAGAGTAAAGGCCAGAGGAGGAAGTGAATCAAAGAGGATTGCTGTTGGACTTGGGTGTGGGTTTGACAGACAATTCAAGGGGACTCCCAGGTGTTTGGCATTTGTAGCTTGTAATGGGTGTCATGTTTTAAATGATTTTTTTTTTTTTTTTTGAGAAGGGGCAGAATGTGTTTTTGGTAAGAGAAGGACCAGAGATGTCTGTTTCTTGTTCTTTCAATATCTGTAAATGTCTCTGCAAGGTTTGCTCTTCCTCTTGGCCTCCCCAGTGTCTTTAGGTTTCTATCATTCCCAGCCCTCTTTTCCTGTTTGGAGACCACAGCCCTTTCCCACATTAGGGGCAGTTTCCAGGAAAAGATCAAAAGGCCTGCCCCTGGGCAAGGGGGGAGGGCAAAGCAGAGGTGAGAGGGCCGGCAGGGGAGGTGGGAAAGAAGAAGAGGAAGGAGCTAAAGGGGAGGAGGAGAGGGTGAATGCTAGCTCTGGGTTGGAGGAGGGCAGAGGGAGCAGAGAGGTGGGAAGGGAAGGTGGAGCCGAGGGGAGAACGCAGAATGAGGGCCGGAGGGAGGGAAAGAGTGGAGAGGGTAGGGGCGGGAGAAAGGGGGAGGATGAGGGGTACTGGAAGGAAAGAAAAGAGGGGGTAAAGGACAAGAGATTGGAAGGCTGGAAGGAAAAGATATTGAAGGGAGAAGACCAGGGAAGTACCGGGGAAGAGGGGAGGATTGGCGAGGGTGAGTGAAGACGCGCAGGGAGGGGAGAGGTCGAGCAGGCGGGTAAAGAGGTAGAACGGAGAGGGAGGGGAGGGGTGAGGGTGTGGAGATGAGAGCACAGGGAAGTCGGGGGAGGGGAGAGGAAAAAGTGTGGGTAAAGGAGGAAGAGGGGTCGACGGCGAAGAGGCCGGGGTGGAAGGGGGCGGGGCGCGGGCACTGACGCGAAGCTGTTTCCGGGCTCCCCGCCCTAGGGTGGGTCTGGCCGCCTCTTGCCTTCTTTGGTCCGAGGACACAGCTGTCCGGGCCCCGCCCCCACGGGCTTGTGACCCACACACCCGGGCCTCCCGCTTCCTCGGCGGAAAGGCCGATATCCCGCAAGCCTGAACTTCTCAACTCCCGACAGACCGAAATGGGGTACTTTTAGAGGTCTAGGGTCCCGGAAAGGCAGAAGCTACAACTCTGCCCTTCACCTAACGCGCTGAGACACCAGGACCTAGAATTCTTAGAGCAGGGAGACTAGCTCAGAGATTCCAAAATGTTACATCCACCTAAGAAACGTCCAAACCTGTAAGAATTTTTTAGTTGAGTTGAGGTAAACGAAAATTGCCAGAAAACAAAATCTCAACTGATTGGGAAAGTGCTTCCTAGAATGACAGCTTAGCACCTTACTTTATACAGTACAAAGGAGGCGGCGTAAAAGCGTTATATAAAGTCCATTGGGAGGCAAAAGAAAGCAAAGCCTGGAAATGTCTTGACAGTGGACCAAAAGTAAGGTGAAGAAACAAATACTTTTTACATTGGTGGGTACAGAATAATTACTAATGAACATTTACAGTACATAGAGATGGTATGCAGCAGAATAACGTATCGATGAGGGGTTTTATGGTCTAGTGCTTTGGTGGGAGATTGTGCCCTGAGGGTGTCCGGAAAAGGGGGATTACTCTGACATTATTGTAGATGCAAAAAGACAATGGGCAGGTTAAGGCAAAGATTGACCTTAGTCGAGACATATCCATCATGAAAATTGGTGGACCATACATATGGTAGCTAGAAAACTGTAAGACCATACATATCCTATGTGGTTACTTTAGGTTTCTGAGTTTATAAGGCTTGTCACGCAGGCCTCCCCTGAGTTTGTCAGGTGTACTATGTGCCCCTCTTTCATCAAAAGCTGCGATTCCAGAATCCTGAGACTTTTTAAAGCTGCCTCGCCCAATATTGCGAGTGTCTGAGTCCCCCAGCTCCTCAGGTCCTGGAAGACTTGGTGGTGGGCCCTCAGAACGTCAGGACTTCCCGGCTGACCCGCCTCCGCCGCTCTGACTCGCCCCCGCCCGCCCAGGGCCAGCGCCCCAGCACATTCCGTCCTCCCTACACCGCCCCACCCTCCCCACTCGGCCCGCGGGGACGGAAACAACTCGTTCCGCCCGCGCCCCACCGAGGGCTGGGTCAAAGAGCCGGACAAGACACGAGCCACTGCCCCCGCGCCTCCAACTGCCTCTCCCGGTTCTTACCGAGTGACTTCACCTGGTCCCGCCCTCTCAGGTAAACGGCAGAGCCAGGTGACGTCACTTCCTGCCAGGTAAGCGCCCCCGGGCGACTCTGCTCGGAAAGGTTTGGAGGAGCTACAGATCAACTCTACCCGCTTGGAAACAAGGCAACACCATCCACCCAAGTCACTGCCTCTAGACCGCAGAAAAGCCAGGATTCGAGTTCACACACATATGCCTTTTATTTAAAAATTCAAAAAAACCCACAAAAATAAATTTTAATATATATTAATATATTATAGCATACTTATAATAATTACTCCATCGTTTCCAATATTAAAAAAGGAGGAAGAATACAAGGGAAGCAGACGACCCAATATATATAAATACTATAAAATCTATTAGAATAAATAAAGTCGTCATAAATAGAGCCCAATGGCTTTGGGGGGGGTGGCAATGACTTTGGCTACTTGCTTTTCAAAGGTAATTTGAGCACCAGGGTTGACCCTCAAGGGGAGGCTCCTGTCACCAGAACCTCAGGGGTCTAGAAAAATGGGGATGGGACATTAGGGGATTATTATTCACAGCATTGGGAAAGGGAGAAGTGGGGTGAAGAGGGCTTATGGCTTACTGCCACCCTCAAATTTGCTACATCTTTAAAAAGATAAAAACACTCCAGAATACACTCCTTCCTCCATCACCATGAACACCGAGCTTGCACACTGGGGACCTGCCCCAGCATGGGGTTAGGGGAGGGGGTTAATGCATTTATGCATTTTGGAAGACAGTGGGGCTACTCAAGAGCCCCCCAGTTCCCCAAGCCCCTGGACTCCTGTGGAGCCCACAGCACGAGAGAAATGGCCCCCTTGAGATACAGCTGATCTGAACTGGGCAGGCACTTGTCACTCAGACACAGAGATGCGATTGAAGATGGGGAGTCGCCGAGGGGCTGTAGGTGGCTGGGGTGGCCCAAATACCCCAGCCTCAAAGACGGGTGAGTCAGAGCCTCCCAGGCTGCTGCCGCTGCTGGCATATTCATCGGGATCAGATCCCAGGGAGTGTGCAGAGGGGCTCCGAGCCAGGCCACCCACAGGTCCCCAGACGCTGCTGGGGGTGGCCCTTCGGCAGGAGGGGCAACAGGTTGGTGTGGGGTCCCTTCGGGCCACAGGGGTCCCAGGGGCAGCAGAGAAGGCAGAGGGTGAAAGTGGAAGGTCACCAGGTGGTGGTGGTGGGGAGCTGGAGGGCGAGAAGGAGCAGGAAGACAGAGAAGGGCCTGCCAGGCCTGCTGGTGGTGGCGAGGATCGGCGGCCCGAGGGCAGGCCTGAGAAGCTGATGCTCTGGCGCAGCACATGGGGGTGGCCAGGGGCAGCGAGGTCCTCACTGGGGTTGTGGATGAAGTGGCAGCGTGAACCATAGGGGCAGCGGCCCTGGAGGTAGAACTTGTGGCAGAGTTCCGTCTTGTACTTGGGGTGGCGACTGGCCTGGCGCAGCTCGCCTGGGCCATGGGCAAACTGGCACTTAGCCCCATAGCGACAGCGCCCGCTCTCTGAGAAGGTCCGGCACAGCTCAGTCTTGTATCGGGATGAGGTGGTGGGGGTCGCAGTAGGTGAAGGTGACAGCTCAGTACCTGGGCGGGGAGCCAGAGGTGCAAAACCTGGGGGTGGAGGCACCCAGCCACAGCTTCGACCCTCCACCAGGCTGGTGGACCGGCCGGGTAGGCGGGCAGCAACCCCAGCTGGGCTGGAGTTGGATGAGCTGAAGCTCCAGAGTCCTGGGGAGGCCCAGCCAGGACTGGACTCAGTATCTCCATGGTCGGATGGGAGGTCAGGGCTCAGCGACAGGAGGCTCTGTGGGTACGGGGATTGGTTAAGACACGGAAAATGCTGGGTGACGCCCCTCCCCAGCTGCAGGGCACCTAAGAGCTTGCCAATCCGGTTTGTGGGCTCCTGTTCTGAGCCCCACCCGCCCGCAGAAACCCATGGGTTCGGGATCGCAGGGATCTGGAACTGGAAGTTCTGAGTTTTTTCGGCAATGATAGAACCCAGGAATCCTGGCTCCCTGACTCAGGGCACACAACCTTCCACCAATTTTGAGCCTCTGGGCTTCTCGGGATCTGACCCTGAGTATCGTGTTCTCCAGTTTCACAATTGGAGGGCCTGGAAAGTTAACCTAGAAGTCCAATATCTTTGGCTTTTGAGTTCTAGAGTCTTCCTTTGGGTCTGGGAGTGAAGACAGAAGTTGCCTTCCCCTCACCCCAAAGACTCAAGCCCCAGAAACGCCTCCGCGCAAAACGGCGCCCTCAGCAACTACTGGGGGGAAGCCAGGTGTGGGGCCATTTCCGCCTTCAGTCAGCCCTTGTCTGAAAAAACTCCTCCAGCTTTCCGTCTTTAAGGACCACCCTACCCACGTTTGGTCCGAGACCCGAAAATCGCGGGCCCCACTTTTCACTTCCAGAGAGTCACACTGGTCTGAGAAAGGAGACAGGACCCCGGGCTGGAGCGCGCTGCGCTAAGAAGCTCCAGTTTGAGTAGGGAGCCATGGGTCCCGGGCCGTAGTTTGCGGCCCCAGAGAGCCCTAGGTTGAGAAGGGAGTCAGTAGGACATGGGGACCCCAGGGTGCTAGACAGGGGGAACTCACCTCGTAGATGGCAGTGAGATCCATGGCGGCGCCGAAGGCCGACTTGAAGAGAACCAGAGCAAAAGTGGGAACGCAGAAGACTCGCTGCGTCGGTCTGGAGGAGCCGGTGATTTTATAGACCAATGGGGCCTGGACCCGGAGGGGCGGGCCCGGGTGGGCGGGGCCAGGAGGGGCGCTTCCCGGACGCGCGCCCGCAGAGCAGCCCGCCAGGCCTAGGACCGGTCCTCTTCCTCTCGGCCCCCAGCCGGGACGCGCTAGAGCTGTGCCCACTGGTGGCTGCGACTCGGCGCGGGGGGGGGGGGGGTGGGGGGGTGGGGGGGTACGTGAGGTGGGAGTATCTGCCCAATTTTAAAGGCTGAGGGCTGAGGCGCGGGGAAGGAAACTGGGACGGAGGTGGGGGCAGGGCTCCAGAGAGAACTGAGAAGGGCAGAGGCCGAGGCAGTGGGCGTGCGCGTGAGAGACCCGCAAGGGAGGAGAGAGGCGCGGAAAGAGCCAGAGACCGAGAAATGGGGAGACACAGAGAAACAAACACAAAACAGGGAGGGTAGACACACTCAGGTAGAGGCATATGAAGAGAGGAAGATAGGTAAGGATAGGTGGGGAGACAGAAAAAACGTGAAGGGACAATCCCAAGAGACAAATTCAGAGCGAGAAGCTAGAGGGAAGGTCACATGAAACAAAAAAAGGGAGAAACAAACCCTCAAGACAGAAGTCCGCAAGAGCTAAACAGAGGAGACCAACGGGCCTGGCAGAGAATTCTCTTGTGAGACCAGTCATCCTGCCTTCGTGTCGCTCTCAAACAGCTCAGATCCAGAGACCTTGACCATCCCTACCCACACTCGCAAGGGTGGGGCCCTTGATATTTGGTAAGACTGGAAAGGTGCCTACTTTGCCAATTTCGGAGCTACTGTAGCCTCTCACCCTCCCACAGATAGTGGCATTTTTGATGGCTTCCTCTGGGCTAGGCACGGTATGAAAGTGCTTTACATAACGTTAACTCGAGGGGTTATTGTACTCATTTTACACAAGAGGAAACCCAGGAATAGAGACCAACTTACTCTCCTAGTTGTTTAATAAATGGCAGCAGCCTAACACCAAGGATGTTAAATCATGTTAAGAGTTTGCCCTCTGAGAAAACTGAAGATTGAAAAGGGTGAGATATTTTATTGCCTTGGGTTGCCTTAAGAATTGTTTTGAAATGGAAGAAATGGGCTTACCCCCAACTGATGGTTGGATGGGTTTCATAAAGGGGTGTGCCTTGAGGGAATTTTAATCTTGCTGGGTTCACTCCCCACATTCGTAAATCAGTTGTCAGGGGGTTGCCCTGCGTGAGACCTTTAAGATCTGGGAAGAAAACTAGTGTTTTAAGAAAATCTTGGTAAGCTGGCTGATCTGAGTGAAAATACAGGGGCAGAAATCATTTCCACGGAGTGCAATTATAATGGTGCAAAGTTCATTTTTGCAGGCTGTGTTACGGGCTTGTACTGAGGTGGGGAGATTGGGCCAGGCACGCGGACCTGCCTCCTCGGACAGAGCTCAGGGGAATCCCTGGTGCCGCGCCTTCTGGGGACTAGGGGCCTTCCCGGCGGGTCTCGTGAGCTGAGTGGCTGCGGGCAGCTTTGGCACGGTTGCAGCCTCCCGCTGGCTCGTGACTCACTCGTAAGGGGCGGGGGAAGGGGCCTTCCTGGAAGCCGTGACGAGGAGGCTCAGCCCGGACGCCCAGGTTCCTCTCCTGTAACCAGGGCTTCTGTCGTCTGTAAACAGAGGCTCGAGGACAACGGGAAAAGGGTGAAAGGGGAGGTGTTTGGAACCCGCCTCCGGGTAGGCTCCAAGTTCCTGGGCTGCTAATAGGACAAAGGCGGCAGGAAAGCGGGAGATGGGGGCCACCCGGAGATCCCCAGAGCCCAGCCTGGCTTGGGCCTCGATCCTGGAGGAGGGATTCCAGTTTCGATTCCCTGGAGATAGGGAGCATTTCCCATCCCTGAGTCAGGCCGACCCCCGCCTCTCTCCCTTGTGCTGAGTCACCGGCCTGAAACCCAGGATGCTTGGGAAAGAGAGACTTTTGAAGAGATTGGAGTGGGTATGGGCAGGACAGACCACCCATCGACACACAGGCCGGAGGGCCCAGAAGCCAGGGAGGGTCTCTGCCCTTCCTTGCTCAGACCAGGGGTCCGAGTCTCCAGGCCACCTTCACACTCAGACCCATGATAGCGGGCCCCCAATTCCTTCCCTCATCAGACCTAAGTGTCTGAGACCCCAGCCCCTCTTCCCTCCAATTTAGCAGCCAGCTCCCAGCTCCCATCCCCCCTCCAACCTCGTCTTGCCCTCAGGCGTCCCAGCCCAGGAGGAAGTTAAGGGCTGGGTTCCTCCCCACTCCCCACGTAGCCAGCGGGAAAATCCATGGCCCAAGAGGCAGCCGGGAATCCCCTCTGGAATGACGGTGGAGAAGGGGATGGCCGGGGTACCCCCTGGGGCACTGGGGGTGGGGCAGGTCCTGGGCAGGCAAGAGGAGGGGGAAGGGGGCGGAAACCAGAGAGGCTAAAAATACAGTGAACACTTCCGGCCTAGGGGGAGGGGAACTGAGAGCAGAGTTTCCAGAAAAACAAGTCGGGACGGGAAACGCGGGGGTGTGAGAGCCAGAGCGAGTGCGAGGGCGAGCAGGGCCGTGTACTCACGGCACGTGTGCCGGGGCCGGGTGTGTGCCTGGCGGGACTGACAGCGTGAGCGGGTGGGGAGGGCGCTGTGCAACTGCAGGGGCCACTGGTGTGTGTGACACTGTGTGAAGTGTGGGCGCTGCAGGTGTGAAGGTGTGTGCCCTAGTGTGACTGGGTGAGACCTGCGGCCTCCTTTCCTTTGTGAGGCTTGTGTCTTCCAATCCCACTTGACATGCCTGTGAATAAATGTGTGAAGTCACTTGGGCCTGTGTGATTGATTATACTGTTTATTTTAACCACCTTGCGGTATGGACGTATGTGCTCAACCCTGTCTTTGAGGCGGCATTCATGAGAATATGTGACTTACATACCCACATAGACGCCTGTGTGTGACTCTGAACCACTGTGAGATCTGGAGTGACTATGAGTCACTCCTTGAGGGAACCTAGTGAGGGTATGACTGACATCTTGTGAGATGAAGATCTGTACACACCTCAAAGTCGAGTGTGTAAGTATCTGAGATACAGGCAGCTGTGGCTGTGTGCAAAGTCCCTGCAGCTCAATGTATGTAGTGAATACTGTTGTGTGTCCTTATTTGGGGGGTGTCTCTGGGAACATGCTAGATCACTGTCTGGATGCAGTTCCTCTGTGGCCAGTCACAAGGTAGTGAAACTGGTGAACTTTGGTTCCTGACGTCTAGGGCGCACAAGATGGGGAGGGCAGCTGGCGCACATCCCACTTTATGTCGCTGTTCCTTGTGGCCTCTGTGGGCGGACTGACACACACAAGCACACACACTGGCACCTGGGAAACCTTATCTCTTCACAGCCAAGGCTGCTTTTGATACTGTTGAGCTGATAGCAGGTCTGAGTCAGCTTGTGATAGGCAAAGTCTGCGATGGGGTGAGAGATAGCATGTTAGGTGGTAGAGGGTTGTTTATATATTTACATGTTGAATTGTTCCTTTAGTCTGTTTGTGGGCTTATGTTGAGACCCTGGGGACACCATGATTGTAGGATGGTGGGTTATGGTATTCTCTGCTGGGTGGAGTAAGTCCTTGTGTACCATTTTACTGTGTAGTTGTGCATTTCATGTACTTTCCCCAAAGTGTGTGGTTGTGTACCAGGCTGTACAATCTCTCCCTCTGGCTTGAAAATCTAGTAAAGATCTAAACCAGGGCCCTTCATAACCTGCCTTGACTTTATCCCAGCCCATTCACTGTGGTCCAGGCCTCCACAGTGTTCTATAAACATACCATTACACTCCTGCCTCAGGGCCTTTGCACTTGCTATCTCTTCTTCCTAGAATGCTCTTTCCCCCAATGTTCACGACTTACTCCAAGTAAGTCTTCTCAGTGAGCTCTTCATATCTTCCATCAAGGATTTAAAAATTACAAACAAACCTTGCTATCTATTTAACAAATAAATACATGTAGCATCTATTTACAGACCACAATACCTATGAACCACTACCCAACCTAAGCTCTCAAACTTTGTTTCGTGCATTGTTACAATTATTCCTAAATATTTGTTCCATTAAAAATTTTCAAAATTTTATTTATCTTTAGATAAAGGGAAAAGAAGGGAGGGATAGAAACATCCATGTGTGAGACACATCAATCGGTTGCTTCTTGTGCGCCCCCAGTTGGCCACCTGACCTGCAACCCAGGCATGTGTCTTGATAGGGAATCAAACTGGTTAGCTTTAGGTTCACTGGCCATCACTCAATCCACCATCCAGAGTTCATCTTTTTTTTTTTTTTTAATTTTTAATTTTAGAGAGAGGGAGAAATACCGATGTGAAATATTTATTGGCAACCTAGGGTATGTACCCTGGCTGGGAATTGAACCTGCAAACTTTTGGTGTCTAGGACAACACTCCAGTCCAGCCACCTGGCTGGTACTCTCTCCACTTTTGATCTTACTTTTCTGCTCTATTTTTCTTCTTGGAACTTCTGTTTGATATACTGTTGACCTTTGAACTGTGCAGATCCACTTATACATGGGTTTTTTCAATACTCTATGAATTTTTCTTATGATTTTAAGTTTTATTGTGTCTACTGTACCTCACAGGGCCAGCTGTACCTCAGTCTTGAGTGTGTATGCCTATGGTGTGACACATCTCCACTAGTACATGTCATGTACCCCACAGCTGGGAACTGGTGGGCAAAGTGTATTAGTGGCTGTACATAGAGAACTGCATCATGTTAGGTGGGAATATGACTTTGTTCTTGTATTTAATATAGAGATGTACATGGGTGCCAAATGAACAGGGGCTAGATTATATCAGTCAGTTTTACATGTCAACTTGGTGAGGCTACAGTCCCCAGTTACTCAAACACTAATCTAGATGATACTGTTGAAGGTATTTTGTATATGTGATTAAAGTCCTAATCAGTTCACTTTAAGTAAAGCAACTGACAGCCCCCAGGCTGCATGTGGCCCTGGATGGCTATGAATGGGACCCAACACAAAATTGTAAATTTACTTAAAACATGATGAGACTTGTGATTATGTGTTGCAAGGTATTTAATGTGTGGCCAAAGACAACTGTTCTTCCAGTGTGGCCCTGAGATGCCAAAAGTTTGGACACCCTTGCCCTAGATGATCTGGGGAGTCAGGCAGGGAAGCTGATTCAGTCAAATAGGCAGACGTGTGGTTTCCCTGAGGAAGTTCTACCTGTGAACAGCAGCTTCAGCTAGTGACCCAGAGGCCAGCTTCCTTTCCTTTGGGCCTGTCCTACTTGCCTGATACACACACTCTCACACAGCTGGCCATTTCCCAGGACTCCAGTGTGGGGACTTAGGCTTTGGGTGGATCACGGGTCTCTATGATCCTGGGGTTTCCTTGCAGCTGTGGGGTCTATGACAGGAGGCCTCTGGGAGGTGACATGGGAATCAGGACGCAGAAGGGGTTGGGTGGGGCGGTCCCCTGGACCAGAATGAGTCACTTGAGCCTTTCACACCCACCAGCTGGGCCTGGGCAAGTAGCCCCACCCTGCACTTGCCCAGGCCTGAAGGCCATGGCTGGGCTCTCCAAAGCTTGCTTTCAGAGAAGTGGGGAGCCTAGTGGGCACTCCCTCCCCAAAGCCCCCTCCCCAAGGTTTGCTTCCTGGAGCTGGGGCCCAGGCGCCTGGGGTTCTTCCCCAGGACTGATGATTCACCCCTTCTGGGGCCTTTTCACTTCTCCTTTGGGGCCAAAAATATAGGGACCCAGGCATCCAGCTGGGCCAGGCTTCACCACTGATTGCACAATACCCCTAGTTTAAGTACTGCTGACGCAGGCCCTGTGTATGGGTGGGGGCCTCAATTGCTCCCCAACCAGGCATGCTGAGGTCAGGGCTTAGACCCCTTTACTTCCCCTTTCCTGGGCCAAGGATACTGGGGGATGGGCTGACATGGGAGGTGCCTGGGATCTCTGGGTTCAGCTATAGCCCCTGGAAAGCTCCCTCCCCTAGCCTTAGGTATCCCAAGGGTTCTGGCTCCCAGAATCTGGTCTCTTTCATAGACACAGAATCCCAGTGAGGAGTTGGGGCCAGAAGACAGCAAAGGAGACTAAAAGAGAAAGAGTCAGAGACAGGGAGACATAGGACCACAAAGGCAGAGAGACATATGGACAAAAAGAGACTGAACGAGAGAGACGACAGACAAGCAGCAGAGACACACAAGGGAACAGCTAGAAAAGGTGCCGAGACAGAGACCATGCCCATACTCAGACAGAATCAGGTAAGGATGGAGGGAGAGGGGCCTAGTTAGGGCTTCATACCCAGTGCAGGTAGTGTAAGTGCCCCAGAAAGAGGTCCTCCATAGGCACAGTCCAAAGTCCACCCTCCCTAGAGAGGACAGCAGGCAATCAGAGCTGCTCCCTCTACCCACTTCCCGATGTGCTCCCTGTTGGCCTCTGCTGCCCCCTGCTGGCTGCCACCCAAGAGCTCAGGCCAAAAGAAAAGTCAGAGACAAAGTTGCTTTGAGGCTACTTTTCATTCTCTCCCAGTCCCTCTCCCCCACAGCCTGCCCACCTCCTAGCCCGCTCCCCTCCCAACCCTGCCACCTCACAGGGCACCCCCAGGGCCTGTAGGTGGTGCAGGAGTCTTCCCCGTGACCTTGTTGGCACAGTCCAGTAGAGCGGTGTGAATGTCCTTGGCACAGGCAATCTGGGCTTTGATGAGCGCCAGGTACTGAGGGTAGGGCTGACTGTCAGGCTGTACTGCATCCGGTTTGGTGGCTGTGGGCACCAGCAGGGGAGAGTGCTTGGCACTGTCGCAACTCTGTGACAGGCACTCATGTGCCAGGCGCTGTAGACAGGCAGGCAAGGTACAGCATCAGCCTCACTCTGCCCCAACTCTGCCCCAAGGGCCAGCCTAAGGTAACCTGCCTGGTCTCTGGACTCCTTCTATGTACTTAATCTACCCAAGCCTTAAATACAGCAATTCTCATGCCCTCTTAGAGCTGTCTCATCCCCACATACCAATCAGAGCCCACCTCAGTACTGATGACAGAACATGCATGTCTCCAGACTTCCCTGGAATCCAGAGCTTTCACACTCTCCCCCAAAACTGATCCCCATCCTAGGTATCTATCTGTCTAAGGGATGGCCCTGTCATTCTGACTAGAGCCCTGGGCCTCATCCTGGAGGCCCATCCTAGAAACTGGAGACTACATCCTAGAAACTACAGCAACCGGTCAGTTTCATGGTCTTTCCCATCTGCTTTTTCCCCACTTCCTCAGGGCCCTGCCTTGGTGGAACCTTACCCATTGAATCCTGTCATGGCTGTCTCCTTTAATTCCCAGCCTCTACTCCTGGCCCCTTTAACTTATCCTTCATTTGGAAGCCAAAGGAATATTTTTTAGAAAGCAATGGGGTCCATATTCTTCCCTGCTTGAAACCATGGATGGCTTCCCAGCCCCTTTAGGGCTTATTAAAAATTCAGCAACCCTGCAGCAACAACCCCCTCTTCCTTCCTTCAGACCATACTTTGCTTTCTTTTCTCCTAAATGCTAAAGGGACCCCATGAGACTTGCAAACACGGGAGCAGTGGGCTTTAAAGAGTCTCCTCTTGGCCCTGGCTGGTGTGGCTCAGTGAACTGAGCACCGGCCTGTGAACCAAAGGGTCCAGTTCAATTCCCAATCAGGGCACATGCCTGGGTTGTGGGCCAGGTCCCCAGTAGGGATTGAGTGAGAGGCAACCACACATCGATGTTTCTCTCACTCTCTTTTTCCCTCCCTTCCCCTCTGTCTAAAAATAAATAAATAGAACCTTAAAACAAACAAACAAAGCGAGAGTCTCCTTTTGCCTCTATCTTCCTTCCTGAGTCTAGGCAGCCCAGTCTAGGCTTCCTCTTGCTGCTGTGATCTTGCCTCTTTTATCCTAAGCCCTTCCTTTGTTTTTGCTCTAATAAATCTTGCCACTAGTACTTAAAAAAAAAAAATTCAACAAGCTCCAATGGCAAGTACACCCCAGCCAGACTATTCCATGACATCCCTAAAGGGAACTTAAAGCAACTGTTTCTTTGAGTTGGAATACCTTTCCACCACTACCAGGCTTCTCAAACTCCAACTTTTCCTTCAAAACCTGGTTCAAAATAATGATGACAATGACAATACAATGAAAACAATGAGGACAATTATGATACTACAGGAAATGTTTGCTATGTGCTTTGTACCGTATTAAGTACTTTACATGCATGAACTTGCTGAGTCTTTCCTGAAAACCCATTTTTCCAAGAGAGGAACCCAAGGCTCAGAGGTAGAGGTTGCTGGTCCATTTGATATCAGATGCTGTGCTCTTAACCACTTGCTTTCTTCTCCCTCTTCCATTTTTGTTATTGCCTCAACTCCAATGTGCTCTCTACCAATAGTGTTTCCTGGGCCATTCTCTCCCTAGAACCACTGTAGGTAAGGTCAGATGCCTTCTTTGGGCTTCCACAGCTCCTTGAGCTTCCCCAGCTCCTTGAGCTTCTCTCATTTTAATGCTGACTTCTCCAACTGCCCCCACCCCCAGCTGAGCCCTGACCTCTGAGGCCTGGGCTTCTCCCACCACAGCTCTTAGCACTCTGAGCCATCATTGTTGGGGAATGTATATCACCCCACTGAACTGGAAGCTCTGTGAAGGCAAAGATCAGGACATCACTGTGTCCCCATCATCAGCTGAAGCACAGGTCTGGCCCGCAGGAGGTGCTCATGTGTGTTGACTGACTGACTGAGGATTCCTGAAGACCCAAGGGAATGAATCACGGTTGTGGTCACCCAGTGTTTAGGAGGCCTCTTACCAGGCAGAGCTCCAGCTGGTCACAGAGGGCATAGAACTCCTCCAGACATTTGTCAAAGCGTTGTATGGGTCCATCACTGCTTTTTCTATAGACCAGGAGAAGGAGATTGAGGAATGGATTTCCAATCTCTGGTACATCAATGTCTACCCAGCCAAGTATCTATTAGGAAACCAGGTAAAGGCCCAGGAGCCCTGAGACAGGGACTAGGTAGGGGATTGGTAGTTGTAGAAGTGGCAGAAAGGACAAGGCCGGTAGCTAGGGAAGCAGGATTGAAAACAGGAGGGTAGGTGGGCGGGGCTTGGGGGATGAGTTTTGAAGAATAGGGTGGACACAGGAGGACATCCTGGGAAATGGGACTACACTCACTGTCCGTTGTCAATGTTAGTGTTCTGAACCAAGTTCTGGGCTGCAACCTTCATCAAAGTCTAGTTTAAAAAAAAATGCAGGTAGTGGAGAAACAGAAGGAGGCACTTTTGGTAGTCTACATTCTTCCTTAAGATTCAATAAATTTCAGGCCTCATCTTCACCTGACACCCTTCAAAAAGGGCTGAAATAATTTTAGGACTGTATAAATGTAACTGCTCCTTAACTGTTAAGGAGTTGAAATTACATTCAGCCCTTTGAAGGCAACCGCGAGGCTGATATGGCCCCAGGTGAAAATGAGTTTGACACCCCTGCTCTATAGCAATAACCATTCGTATTTTTCCTGCGGCCCGCTCTCACTTGGGGTTCCCGCCAATGACTTCCAGACATACCTTCCAAGCCTTTCCCACCCATCAAATCACTAGCAGAATCTCTCTGTACAAGCAGTTCTTGCCTCAGGCTTTAACAAGAGAGCGGTTTCTCTCTTAAACTCCCTTCCAGTCGAGTTCCGGCCAATCCCAGGCTTAACATCCGCGCTGTTCCCACGAAGACCAAGTCTAACTCTTTTTCCCTGCCTAAGGCTTCTTTTGCTCCCTCCCTGCCTAAGTATCCCCTCCGCCTGCCCACTTTTGAATCAAAGAACCAAATCCCGCTACTTTCCAGAAGGTCCCGGCGAATCACCTGAAGACTCTCCTTCAGCTGTGGGATAAGCATCTTATAGCGTTGCACAGGGTCGAAGTCCTGTTGCTGTTGCTGCAAAAGCCCACTCTGGGCAGACCCTACAAGTTGTGTCGGTGGTTGCGGCTGCTGCTGGGTACCCGGGCCACCAGCCGAACCTGGTCCCGACACACCAGCAGCGGAGGAAGCCGCAGAAACTTGCTGCTGGGACGCAGCCATGTTTCTCACGCAGTACGCCGGAAGTGCGTTAACAAGTGCGTCTCTCCAGGTTTCTTTTCAGCGTCTTCAGCTTTAGGCCCCTTTTGCTAGGTAGCGCCACTCAAACGATTCAGCCAATGGGAGGAAAGAAGGCCCCGGACTCTCCAAAACGATTCTCGAATCCGATGTCCGGACTGAAACCTATTTACCAATCACAAAAGGCTTTTCTCTCGCTCCGCCCCTTCTAACAGTCCCTGGCCAATCCGGGTGTGAGTTTAACTCGAACTCCATTTCCCAGAAGGCCTCGCGGCCAGAGGGGACTAGTTCGTGCTTCACAGTCCTGCCGGCAGTTGGTAGGTCCGCAGCTGGAAAATAAGCGGCTGAGGGTTTACTTGAGTCTTCACTGTAATTCTTCTCGTTAGTCCACCTCTTTCCGACGCTAACCCCACCCGGACAGGGGCGCCAACCCGAGCGCTGCCTCTGAGTGGTGTCCGTTGAAGTCGGCACGCCCCACCTTGTCTCCCCGCAGCTCAGTCGGGGCCCAGTTCGGAGCTCCGTCGTCGCCTCGTCGCCATGGCGCCCACCATCCAGACCCAGGCCCAGCGGGAAGATGGTCACAGGTAGACTTCACCGCTTTGCTCTATCGTTTATCCAAGTTTCGGCGAGGCGGAGGGTCGGGCTCGGGTATCTACCTGGAATGTCACTAGACCCCTGGGTCTTTCTTCCCGTGACGTCGTGGAGCGCTCACCTTTGATGGAGAGGGGTTCCTTCAGAGATGGGGTGTTACCCCCTTCTCCCCACCATGGAATTCGGAAATTAAGCTCTTGGAGACTTTATTCAGAAGGGATTGAGCTCTTATGTCTCCAGTCAAGGGTCTGGACATCCTTTTTCCAAAAACAATTAAGTACGTGGTTATTTTTATTAAGCACTTGAAGACACCCTCTTGAAAAGGGACTGAGTACTTGGCTTTATTCATTTAAGCAGTTGGGGACACTTTTCTCTAAAATGAATTGAATAATTGGTTCCCTCTATTAAAGCAATTGAAGCACCCATGCTAAAAGAAATTACCCTTTAAAAACTTGAAGGCGCCTTTTCTGTCAATCTCGTCTTCTCCATTTTTCTAATGCTTTTCTCTCTCACCTACCAGGCCCAATTCCCACCGGACTCTGCCCGAGAGGTGAGTCCCATTATGTTTTCTTTTCCCCTCAATTATGTTCTCATAAGAGGGGTGGGCCAGTGGGGGCTGGAAGCAGAGGTGGGCAGCAGGAGCCGCCCCCCCCCCCCCGCAATATATCATTGGTTTTTATTTTTTCCCAAAACTCCCATCCTCCTTTGGCAAATACTAGCTTGTTCTCTACCTGTGGGTCTTTTTCTGTTTTATTCATTTTTTTTTTATTCTACATGTAAGTAGAATCGTGTTGCATGTTTCTCTGACATATTTCACTAAGCATAATGCCCTCTAGGTCCACCCGTGTTGTCCCAAATGGCAAAATTCTATGGGAATTGTATGGGAATTCTATGGGAATAAAATATCCCATTATATATATACACGAGATTTTCTTTATCCACTTGTCTGTTGATGGACATCTAGGTTGCTAACGTATCTTGGCTGTTACTAGTAATGCTGCAAATGAACATGCGGTGCATATATTGTTTCCAATTAGGGTTTTGGTTTTCTTCCAATACCTAAAAGTGGAATTGCTGGATTATATGGCAAACCTATTTTTAATTTTTTGAGGAATCTCTGTACTGTTTTCCATAGTGGCTGCACTAATTTACCATCCCACCAATAGTGTATGGAGAGTTCCCTTTTCTCTATCTCCTCACCAGCACTTATTTGTTCATTCTGGCAAGTGTGTGGTGATGTCTCTTTGTGGCTTTAATTTGCATTTACCTGATGATGTGGAGCATCTTTTCATGTCTGTTGGCCATCTGTTTGTTCTTTTTGGAGAAACATCTATTCAGGTCCTCTGCCTATTTTTAAGTTGGATTTGCGTGTGTGTGTGTGTTAAGGTGTATGCGTTCTTCATAAATTTTGGATATTAACCACTTAACAAGATGTATCATTTGCCAATATCTTCTCCCACTCAGTAGGTTATCTTTTCGTTTTATTGATGGTTTCCTTAATGGTGCAAATTTTTTTTCATTTGATGTAGTCTCATTTATTTTTTATTTTGTTGTTGTCCTTGCCTAGGGAGAGGTATTCAAAAAGATATTGCTAAAAATGTCAAAGACTTTACTGCCTATTTTTTTTTCTAGGAGTTTTATGGTTTCGTGATTAAGTTTTTAATCCATTTTGAGTTTATTTTTGTATATGGTATAAGAAAGTGGTCCAATTGCATTTTTTTCATGTATCTGTCCAATTTTCCCAACACAACTTATTTAAGAGACGATCTTGACTTTATTGTATATTCTTGCTTTCTTTGTCATAGATTAATTGACAACATAAGTATTTATTTCTGGGCTCTTTATTTTTTATTTTATATATATTTTTAATTTTAATTGTTGTTGTACAATTTTCTATCTTTTATTTCCAGTCCAGCCCACCCACCCAACCCTCCCCTCCTCCCTCCCATTTCCACCTGCCTCTAGTTTTTTATCCATGTGTCCTTTATACTTGTTCCTTGGGCTCTTTATTTTCTACCATTAATCTATGTTTTTATGCCAGAACCATATTGTTTCGATTATTTTAACTTTATAGCATAGTATATCAGGGAGTATGAGACCTCCCACTTTGTTCTTTCTCAAAATTTATATTGGTGTTTTTAATAGGGATTGCATTGATTCTGTACATTGCTTTAGGTAAAGGACATTTTAACAATATTAATCCTTTCAGTCCGTGTGCAAGGTGTATTTTCCACTTATTCACATCTTCTTCAGTGTTTTATAGTTTTCTGAGTATAGGTCCTTCACTTCTTTGGTTAAATTTATTCCTTTATATTTTATGCTTTTTGATGCAATCAAAACATTTATAAATATTGTATAGAAAGGCAACAGATTTGTTTATCTGTATCCTGCAACCTTACAAAAATTAGAATTTATTCTGATTTTGGGGGGTGGATTCTTTAGGGTTTTCTACATATAGTATTATGTCATCTGCAAATGAGTTTTACGTCTTTTTGATTTGGATGCCTTTATTTCTTATTCTTGTCTGGTTGCTGTGGCTAGGACTTCCAATACTATGGTAATGGGCATCCTTGTTTTGTTCCTGATCTTAGAGGAAAAGCTTTGTTTTTCGCCATTGAGTATATTAGCTGTGGGTTTGTCATATATATACATTATGTTGATGTTTTTTCTATATGTACTTTGTTGAGACTTTTTTATCATAAAGTGACGCTGAATTTTAGCAAATGCTTTCTCTGCTTCTATTGAGGTGATTGTACGCCCCCAAATGGGGACCTGGCCTGCAACCCAGGCATATGCCCTGACTTGAATTGAACCGGTATCCTTTCAGTCTACAGGCCAACGCTCAATCCACTGAGCCACACCAGCCAGGGCTGTGGGTTTTGTGGGGTTTTTTTTTTACACTTTTTAATAAAGTCTATTTTGATAATTATTGCTACTCTAGTTTTCTTTCTGTTTCTAGTTGCATGGGGTATCTTGTTATTATTTTCCAAATACAAGCAAAAGTTTATTTAGAAAGTCACAGAAATAGAAGTGAGGTGTGGTGTGGAAGTGAGCCAGCTAGGCTTTGTGGACTCAGGAAGCAAGTTAGAGGCAAAAAAAAAGGGGGTCCTTCAAGCTTAGAAGAAAGGAAAACTATGTTCCTTGAGGGGTGGGGGGAGAGGACAAGAAGCAGCAGGTGGAGAAAGGCACAGGCATACTCAAGGGCTAGAAAGGGGGGATGTTTTTTCCATTCTTTCACTTTGTATGTTTTTCAACGATAAGTATGTACTTACTGCCATTTTGTTCATTGTTCTTTGGTTGTTTTTTTTTTATAGTTCTCTGTTCCTTTTTTCTCTTAAGGTTTGGTTTTCTTTAGTTTTTATTGGTTTTGGGTTAACATGAAGTTTATGGGTATCATTAGCAGTCTATTTTCAAGCTGATTGACATTTCAGTTCAAATATATTTTGTAAGAACTACATTTTTACTTCTTCCTCCACATTTTATGTTATTGATATGTCTCCTCTCTACGTATTGTAGTTTTGAGAGTTGAACTTGATACTTTCTTTTGACCTTCATAGCAGCTTTTTAAATGAGCTGTTGTGTTCCCAGATCTGGAGTGGTCTGCCGAGTTAAGTACTGCAATAGCCTCCCTGACATCCCCTTCGACCCCAAGTTCATTACCTACCCCTTCGACCAGAACAGGTGAGACTAAGGTTGTAAATGGGAAACAACTGAGGGCGGGGACCTCTTCTTTTGTTGATTGCTCTCTCCTCAGGGCCTAGAACAGTACTGAGCACATACTGTAGTAGTAGATGCCTGATATACTTGATGAGCAAGCAGTGTCCAAGTCTCTTCCCAATGGGAGAGCCAGCCTTCAGACTCCAACATGGGGGACATTCCACTCTGAGTTCCTCCCAATAGAAGTTTAGCATCTATGAAGCAGGGATTTGAGTGTTAAAGCTGAATCAGGAAATCATAATGGGCATGTTTCCCTACCCAGGTTTGTCCAGTACAAAGCAACTTCCTTGGAAAAACAGCATAAACATGATCTCCTGACTGAGCCAGACCTGGGGGTCACCATTGACCTCATCAACCCTGACACCTACCGCATTGACCCCAGCGGTATGTAGGAAGGCAGGGAGGGCCTGCTTTAGGCTAGCAAAGGTCAGGCCTGGGTCTCCATCATGGTCTTCTTGCTTCCTTGCTCTCTTCCAGTACTCTTAGACCCAGCTGATGAGAAGCTTCTGGAAGAGGAGATTCAGGCCCCCACAAGCTCCAAGAGGTGAGGGAGTGCTGAGAGGGAACTGGGGACTGGCTCTAATGGAGGGAGGGTGGTGGTGTCCTGAAGTGCCTGATCCTCTAACCTAGGTCTCAGCAGCATGCAAAGGTGGTGCCGTGGATGCGGAAGACAGAGTATATCTCCACGGAGTTCAACCGTTATGGCATCTCTAATGAGAAGCCTGAGGTCAAGTAAGTTGCGGGTATGGAGGGAAGGTAGAAATTTTGGGTGGGTCCAGTGTCCCCTAAAGTCTTCTCTCTTCACCCATAGGATTGGGGTTTCTGTGAAACAACAGTTTACAGAGGAGGAAATTTACAAAGACAGGGATAGCCAGATTACAGCCATCGAGAAGACTTTTGAGGATGCCCAGAAATCGGTAATTGAGGACTAAGATGGGGAGAGGCAGAAAAAGGAGTTGGCTCTAGAGCTCTTTATCCTCCTTCTCATCCTGTTTTTGTCCCTACCAGATCTCCCAGCATTATAGCAAGCCCCGAGTGACACCAGTGGAGGTCATGCCTGTCTTCCCAGACTTTAAGGTCAGATCTGGGACAGGAGACAGAGGGGGATAGCCTGCCATCTCTGCCCATCTCACTTCTAACTCTGATGCCCTCCACCCCCCAGATGTGGATTAATCCATGCGCTCAGGTAATCTTTGACTCAGACCCGGCCCCCAAGGACACCAGTGGTGCAGCTGCACTGGAGATGATGTCTCAGGCCATGATCAGGTAAGTGGCCCTGCTTTCAACCTTGGCATGTTCCTCTTTGCCCTTTGTCCTCATTTATCACTGCTCCTCCTCTTCTCCCAACCAGGGGTATGATGGATGAGGAAGGGAACCAGTTTGTGGCCTACTTCCTGCCTGTGGAAGAGACATTGAAGAAACGAAAGCGGGACCAGGAAGAGGAGATGGACTACGCACCAGATGATGTGTGCGTGGGTTGGGATTAGGTTTTGGAGATTGAAAAGTGTGTCTCCCTTTCTCCCTCATTAGGGAATAAATGGGGCTGACCCTGTTCCCCTCATCCTCAGGTATGACTACAAGATTGCTCGTGAATACAACTGGAATGTGAAGAACAAGGCTAGCAAGGGTTATGAGGAAAACTACTTCTTCATCTTCCGAGAGGGTGATGGAGTTTACTACAATGAGCTGGAGACCAGGTACTCAGTGGACATTCCTACCTCAGATTAGTCTGGGTCTATGCTTCAGGGTCAAGACCCTGAGATATACCACCTTGGAGGTCATTTGGCACATGCATTTGTAAGCAAGAGCAGCAGAAGCCTGCTTATGCATGTGGGCTATACCTGTTTCTAACACAAGAACCCACAGAGAAGATCTTTATGTAATGCTGGAGAAATTTAGACCTTTTGTGTAGACAGCCAAAGCTGCCTGATATTAAGAGACTTCATGAGAAAGTAACCAAAGTACAGGACAGTACATAACCAAAGTACAGGATTACACATAAAGTTAGCATGTTTTAAATGAAACGCTGGGTACCCAAGTGCAAAAATGTGATCCTAAAAACTCTTCCCTGATGGCTAAAATCTTCCTGTTGGCTGGGGCCTTTGGTGTAAAGGGTAGGGGGTGGGGGAGACCTTGAATTTCTTTTTAAAGCAGGAATTACAAATTCTGATCATGGAAGCCAGGCAGGAAATGTGAAAGGCAGCACAGTGGGCTGGTGGGACATGGGTGACCTAGAACTGTTGGCATCCTCCTAGGGACACCACAACCCAGCCCAGCAAAGGACTCCAACCCCAAAAGGCCCAGTGGGGCTATAGATTCGTATTTTCCCAAACCAGAAATCTAGGTTCTGTGTTAACTGTTGGTAACTAATTCAAGTTAAAATCTATACACACAGGCAACCGAACTGCTATATTGAGAGCTATTACCCTTCCCCTCCCCTGCCACAAACCAGAGTTATTCTCCCTTATTCAGTCTGTATTTATTCTGGTCTGTTCTGGGCTAAGCATTAGTGAGTAACTTAAAACCAAGTCAAACCAGGTCCCCCACTGGGGGGGGTCTTTAACTGTGTCTTCCACACCCCTCCCCCCAACTTGCCCACTGCAGGGTCCGCCTGAGTAAGCGCAGGGCCAAGGCTGGGGTTCAGTCTGGTACCAACGCCCTGCTTGTGGTCAAGCACCGGGACATGAATGAGAAGGAATTAGAAGCCCAGGTAATAAGCACCACTGGCTCAGGGCACCCATGGGGAGTGTGGTGGTGGGTGAAGAGGGACACAGAAACCTGATATAATACCTGCTCTTCCCCTAAACCCTGTTGCTTGCCAGGAGGCACGGAAGGCCCAGCTGGAGAATCACGAACCCGAGGAGGAAGAGGAGGAGGAAATGGAGACAGAAGAGAAAGAAGCTGGGGGCTCAGGTAAAAACTGTATAGATGAAACCCTGGGAGCCCTGGGAGGGTGGGAAACTGGGTCTTACTTCCTTTTGTTTCCCTCACAGATGAGGAGCAAGAGAAGGGGAGCAGCAGTGAGAAAGAAGGCAGTGAAGATGAGCGCTCAGGCAGTGAGAGTGAACGGGAAGACGGTGACAGGGATGAGGCGAGTGACAAGAGTGGTAGCGGCGAGGATGAGAGCAGTGAGGACGAGGCCCGAGCCGCCCGGGACAAAGAGGAAATCTTTGGCAGTGATGCGGATTCAGAGGATGCAGATTCTGATGATGAGGACAGAGGACAAGTCCATGGCAGTGACAATGAATCAGAAAGTGGCAGTGATGGGGGTGGTCAGCGGAGCCGCAGCCCAAGCCCCAGCCCAAGCCGCAGCCCCAGCCCAAGCCACAGTGCCAGTCCCTTCCCCAGTGGCAGTGAACGATCAGCCCAGGAGGATGGCAGTGAAGCTGCAGCTTCTGATTCCAGTGAAGCAGACAGTGACAGTGACTGAGTCCTTTCAGGGCTGGCACGGACATATTATGGGCAGAAAGGCACTTTCCTGTGTTCTCTTTGCGAGCCTTTCACTTCACTTCCCTCTCCTGTCCCAAACCTTTGCTGTTAATAAAGCCAGTTTCTCTATTTCCCTTCACAGGCCTTAAGGTCTCATTCTGGCTACATCTCCCCCCTCCCCCAACCTCAGGTACTCAGTGGCCTCAGCTTGAGGCATAGAAGCAAAGGCCACAGAGGCAGGACCATATTAGGTTTTCAATGAAATATAGCATAACAAAGGTCAGAATACTTTTTTGTTGTTGCTTTTTTTTTTTTTTTCCCAAAATAAGCCCAGACCATTAAACAAGTGAAACTCGAACAAATAAATCTCCAACAGCGAGAAAAACTGTACAGTTACTCAAAGCTGATTCTGCCAGTGGGGCTGGGGATAAAAGGGAGGGTGAAATCATGGTAGAGGCGTTAGGGAGGGGCTGGAACTGGAGAGGTTTAGGGTCCTGCCCATCAGAGTGGGGCCGCCTGCGTCCTGCACACTCTGGTCAGGTAGGGGGAGGGGGCTCTTGCCTCCCATTGTATGTGTGTATGTGTGGATATCCCTCACCACCTCCTAGTGCCAGGCTGAGCCAGCTCGCCCTGATGGAGAGTGAACCAGACAGGACTGGCTGGAAGGAGGTGAGGGTTCTTTAAAAGGGACACCCTGCTGATTCCAAACGAGGTGGCCCCTGTCCATCCCACTTCCCTGGGCTAGTGGGAGGGGAACTGGAGAAGCCCTGGGAGTTTGAGGGGAATGAGCAAAGGCACAGAAACAAGGAGGGGCCGGGGTGGGGGACTTGCATAGGTTGATGAGTGTGCAAGAGGTACATAAATAAACCTGACACCCCACCCAGCCCGGCACTGGGAGAGGAGGTGGGGACCTGGAGCAGGTTCCCCAGGGCTATACCACCCCCTGGCTTTCTCCCCTTCCCTGGGCTGAGAGCTGAGGGAGGTCCAGACCAGGAGGGGAGGGGCAAAAACATTAGGGGGATAGGGTGAGTACAGGGAGGGCAGTGGTTTTAATTTTTTTTTTTTTGGTTTTTTGTTTTTTCCCAACATTTTGTATCTTTAATAACATACACAATGGTTACCAGCCATATTCATAACAAAAGTTATTCATAAAATGTATCTAAAAATAACATTTTTTCCCTTTTCGGTGTGAAAAGCTTGATAATGTCCCAGTGTGGGGTTGTTGAGGGGGTAGAAGGGTTTGGAATAGGGGACCCTGGCTCCCACAACCTGAATCCCCAAATCTTCCCTCCACCTGGGCCCCAGTACAACCCCATAGTAGGAACAGGGACCAGAGGATCTGTATGACTCAGGGCTGGATGAATCTCTGGGATATGATAGTGTTCCACTTAATGAGGACATAACAGGGAGTGGGGAGAGGTTGAAAGGAAAGGGGGTGGGGAAAGAAACCAAAAACCAAACAATCCCCTTCCCTTATTCCTTATCCCCAAATCTTTCAGCAACCAGACCTGGGAGTAGAGAAAAGTGTATGTTGGTGGGGGAAGGGGATGTTAAGGCAACAGACTTCCTGACCTCACTTGGCTGTCCTAGCCCCCCACTTACACCTCTGCATCTGGGGAGCCAGGGCTGGGGTTGTGGGGGGAGTGGGGAAGAGCTAGGGAGTCTGGAGAAGGGGGCTCTGCCCCCTCCCCTCATAAAATTCAGGTTCCCCCTGCCACTTTCTTGGCTCAGAGAGAGGCCTGGGGATACTAAATGTGAGGGAATGATCAGAAAAAAACCGTTAAGAACTATATAAATATGTATCTTAAATAGGTCTAAGAAATTAATTGTAGAGAACCTCTGATAAACAGGGCAAAAGGAGGTGAATGAGAAGACGGTGGCTCCTGTCCTGGGAGAATGATGGGAAGGGGGAAGGAGAAGGTGGCAAGGAGAGTGGTTCCTCTCCTCGCCAGCCTTCTCCTTAATTAGCGCCTCTCAAAATAACATTCAGGAGAGCAGGTTATCTACCCCACTTGTCTCTCCCCAAATGTCAGATGGTTCTGAGCAGGCCCCACAAGACAGTGGGTTAGTGAGTCCTTGAGGGAGACTGCTCCCTCAGGAGGGGCAGGTTGTGAGTGGTCTGGAGGAGGCAGAGGTGGGATGGGGCCAGGTGGGAGATAAGGAGGGAAGGAGAGGGCAGGCAGGCTGGCCAGTTCCTGCCTTCTCTATTCTGGCTGCCCCCTACCCCCACTCCCACCCTGGCCTCAGCAGAGATCCCTTGATGGGCCTGGGAGTGAGCAAGGCATGTGCCAATGTTAAACAAAAATTAAAAGGATAAGAGTAGAAAAATATTAGAATGTATAGCTGAGCCAGCCCACCCTCTCTCGCTGTCGAAGAGAAGCCTGTTGGGGGTTGGCTCCCGCCCGCCGCCCAGGGTGCCTATGAGTGCGCTGGGCTGTGGGTCCTGTCAGATGGTGGAGGTTTTGTCTGTCCCATCTGTGGTAAGAAAGGGAGGAAGGGAGGAAGATCAGGAGATGGTGGAGGCTTGAGGAAAGGTGCTCAGGTAACCTGTCATCCCAAGTCAGTCCCTCCCTGAAGTCCAGCCTCCCCTAGGGACCCCTCAGGATGACTCTAAGTTTCTCAGTTCAGAGGTGGAGACGCTGCTGGGCAGGTGGGAGCTGGGTCAGGGAAAGAGGAAATGCTCACCACCCAAGGCGTGTTCTGTCATGCTCAGACACAGAGACTCCAGAGTGGGATTGATCTCCAGATCAGGCCCAGGGACCGGACAGTCTGTGGGACAAAGCAGAGTGGACGTGTTAAGGACTGGACTGGGGTGGAGAGTAGAGCCAGGAAGACAAAGGAGAGGATGGGCTAGCACTGGGGAAAGGATAGGAGATACAAGAGGGAAAGGGAGGGAGAGGGAGAGACAGAGAAACAGAGCACATGAGACAGGCACACACTAGGATAGAAGGTGTGGAGATGGACAGAGACAGGCCTGGGTGTATCACAAAGCAGGCAGAGGTCGCAAGGGCAGAGGCTTGTCCAACAGAGAAAGCTGGACTTGGTAGACAGAGGAAATGACGTGAAGCTGAGGGAGCTTCCTGAAGACCACACAGGTTGTGACTATTTTGGACACATACTGCACACTCTCTTGGGCATAGTCTGGGCATCTACTGTGGGTGCTGGGCAGCCCTGTGTTCCCTGACTGATGACTTGCTCTGCAGAAGTTTAATTAGAACTCTTCCCTCTTGGATTTGCTCCTCTGGGCAGGATTTGATCCAGGCAGGTCACACAGATGGGGCAAACCAGGACAGCAGCCACAGGGCTTGTCCTCAAACTACCTCTCCGGAGGGCTTCCTGTTTTGGAGTTTGGGAGACAGTCCCTTTCCTGGGCTCCTCATTGCTGCTGGGAGGAAGCCTGAGCTTTTTACCTGGTTAGGAAGACCCTGCTCTCAATTCCACCTTCACCTTTCATTACATCCCCTCTGAACCCTAAGCTCGGGCTGTGTCAGACCACCTAAGTGCCTTCCCTTTTGACCTTGGGTAAATCACCTCTTTGTGTCTTAGATTGGTGACTGATCAGATAGGAATGACATCAGTGCCCTCATGTGCATCAGGAGGGTTTGATCTGACAGTGCAGTAAAGATGTCTGGCAAACAGCATACCAGTAAAAACAACTGTTCTTATTTTTTGTTCTGTAGTTCATCCATCTGGTATTTTAACATCATTTACAGATGCCAAGCTTTGTGCCAGGACGAACACAATGAACAGGGTCTCCTGTCTTCAACAGATGGCACCCCACATTATCTCATAAATTAAGAATCCCTACTGATTGGCAGTTTATGACATAAAGAGTTTAGATCACCTGCATGTCTAAGATCTCTCCAGAGGCAGTCATTCCAGACTAGCCTTACCTGCCTCTGCAGCCTCGTTGCCCAGCAATGGACCTGGCACAGGGTGGAGGCGTCATCATCACTCATTGAGCAGGAAGGGCTAATGCTTTTCTACTCTCCCTTCTGTCCACTTCCCCCTCATTCTGATCCATCTCTGGGCTTGTCTGTGAACACGGAAAACAGCCCTTCCACCTCAAACAGCCTTTCATGTAAAATCTGATCCAAGAGCTAATGGTTGCGGCCTGGTCACCTGGCTTCTAAAAGAAATGCTGGTCGACTGATAGACAGGACTTCCCTCCATAGAAACCTCACTGCTTTGACTCTCTTACTCCCCTCAACCCCTTCCAAACTGAGTATTTAATGATCTTCTACAAAGATGGTGACAGAGACCACCAACATGGATACCAAAATTAAGACAGGGAGGGAGAGATGTGGACATGTGGATACGGAAGTGAGGGGTGAGAGAAGATAGAGAAAGGAAGGCAGGACCTGAAAGAGAACACTGAGATGGGGGTGGGGAACAGTACAAGAAAACCCATGATGAGGGGAGATGGATGCAGAGCGGTGCAAAGGATGGGGAGAGGTGCTTGAGCATATGAGACACAGAAGAGAAGATAAAGGCCAGCTAAGTGTGTTGTGGAGGCAGAGTCCCCAGTGCTGGGGCACTTTACCTGGAGGAAACATGAGAATGGCCTGGGGCGATGAGTGGACTGGGAGCGAGTGAGTACGCTGCACAGAGCTGCGGCTCTGGCTAGGCATGCTGTTGCTGCCTCCAGGGTTGGCAAACCATAGGTTCTGCAAAGGGCATGGGGAGAGAAAAAGTGGGTGAGTGGCAAGAGGTCCAGGCCCAGGAGTGACGGAGCAGGCAAAGGAGTCCCCTCCCCTCTAAGCCAGGCCCAGATGCAAAGATACGGATACACACCCCCCAGGTACCATCACTCTAACCCCAGAAGCACCAGGCCGTCTATTTTCGGCCACTCACCTGTCGGCCCTGTCCCCCAAGGCTGGGGCTGGTAAGGGCGTGCCTGGGGGAGATGCCTCCAATACCCGAGGGGCTCAGAAGGCCCATTCTGCTGGGCGGGAGGGCCCGGGGAGGCATTGGGAACTGCCGCTGGGTCCGCCGGGCCACCCCCATCCCCACAGAGCCAGCTATGGGGAGTGAGTTGGAGCCAAATGCCCAGCTGTGAAAGAGCAGAACACGGAGTGTCAGTTTAGGTAGATGGAGCTCATCTGTCCACCATTCCTCATCTCTCCCCACAATCCCAATGGGTAGGACAAACATAGACCTGCCCTGAGCCAAGAGTCCCTGTCCAAGTTCCTACATCACACATTCTGTCACCTCCTGCCCAAGGGTACCCCCAGGATAGAGATGGGAAATGTTCCTCACACCCAAGCAAAGCAGTTCTCCTAACTTCAACACTCAGCTGTGATATTTCTGTTATTTGTTTATGGTGAGAAGGGATTCTGTGCCCTCTGCATATAGATAAAGAGAACAAGGGACAGGCAAGGGGCCTGCTATCAGGACATGAGCTGGTTTGCCAGCTTATTACCCTATTCTAATGGTAAGACCATCCTGATTTTTTCTGGAAAAGTCTTCACTGGGCGACAAGTGTAAGTCACCCAGTGATTGAATGAGTCCCATGGATTCCCAGCCCAGAATCAATCACTCCTCTAAGTACCACCTGTCAACCAGAAGGGCTTAGGGAAGGAAGGCCGGCCTGCCTGCCTGCCTGCCTGCCTGCCTGCCTGGGCTGCCTGCCTACCCTTTCTGCTGCCGGTAGTTCTGCATCTCTAGTGCAGCTTTGCGCGGGAAGGTCCGGAGGAGCTTCAGCACTTGCTGTTTCCAGGACAGCAGCCGTTTCTTCTGCGTCTCCGTGAAAGCCTAGAATTACGGAAGTGAAGCAGGGAGGGGGTGCTTCTTTCAAATCTGCCTTCTGTTCATTTGCTCAAATATTTATCGACTGCCTGCTCTGTGCTAGGCAATGAGGGGAATTGGAGGTGACGCGTGCACATGTTTAGTTGGGGAGAAGATAACACAATTGTGATGAGCACTGGGAGGGAGAAGCACAGAGGCACAAGAAACCTGATCTAATAGGAGGGGCTGGTGAAGATGTCCTTGAGGTACAAACGTTTGAACTAGGAGCCAAGGGGCCAACAGATGGTGAGATGAGGGCTGGAGAGGTGGGCAGGAACCAGCCAGGCCAGAATGCTGGTTCTGCCCTGGCTGGTGTGGCTCAGTGGATTGAGAGCCAGCCTGCGAATCAAAGGGTCGCTGGTTCGATTCCCAGTCGAGGGTACATGCCTGGGTTGAGGGCCAGGTCCTCAGTAGGGGGGTGCGTGAAAGGCAACCACACATTGATGGTTCTCTCCCTCTTTTTCCCTCCCTTCCCCTCTCTAAAAAAGAAATAAATAAAATCCTTTAAAAAATTGAAAAAGAATGTTGGTTCTGAGAGGGATGGGGTCACCTTTCCCTTCTAGGGAGCTCTAGGGAAGGTCTCACCTCATGAGTTAGGCACTTTTCGATGAGCTGGAGGTAACTGGTGATGTTCTCCTCGTCTGGTCGGGACACCAGAAGCTGGGTGCACACTGGGAGACACAGGAAAGGGCAGGAGGTTAGCCTCCAATATGCCCTCTGCTACAGAAGGAGGGACAGGAACTCAGGCTGGTTTAGTACTAGCTATGTGTCAAGCATGATACCTGGCTTATCATGAAGATATACAAAGTGCTCAGCATAGAGACTGGCATAAGGCAGATAGAAAGTCAATGGTACCTTTCCTCCTTCTAACTCTTACAAGAATCTCATCAATGGGCATTTTCAGCACGAGGCACCTGAAGCTCAGAGAGGCTGAATCACTTATGTAGGCCATACAGACAAAAGGATCTAGACCCAGGTGTAAAGTCTGCTCTATCATGCTGCCTTAAAAAAGCACTTTAAGAGCTTTACCAAATCCCATCCTGTGGCCTTCAGTCACCTCAGAGAGAATCAACGAATTCTCTTTATCTGTTCACTCTGTACTGTATGCAGTTTCCACTGACACACTATCCTGTCTTTTTCTCAGGCTGGAGCTGCTTTGAGAGTAAGGGTTTGTCTTCCATCACCAGCCTGGACACACCTGAGGGCAGGAGCCTTGCCACATCAGTCTCAAGTCACTCTCTGTGGTACTCTAATCCCCAGGCTGATTTAAAAAGCTCTGCTTCCACTGTTTAACTTGAATTTGATCCTTAAGACCTAGATTCACTTAGATCTCTGCCCCAGAACTCCATGCTGGGCCCTGGTGGTGTCACCTTTGCCCATCACCCGTGTAAACTGGCTGGGGATGTCTCCGTCAGCGACGGGAGCTGGGGCTGGCTCACTGCCATCAGCGGGAACCGGAGCTGGTGGAGGGGGGTAGCTCTCTGTAGCTGGAGGGTCCTTGGCCTCAGTGCCCTTGTCCGTGCTAGGATGAGCCAGGGGAGGCTCAGCACCAGGCAGCAGTGGCTCCCCTCGACCCCCATCCTTGGGAGTAGGGGTTGTGGTGGTGGTGGTGGTGGTGGTGGTAGTCGTCACAGTGGCCTGGAGGACACTGTAGGCCTTGATGGGGGTGATGATGATCTGCTGCAGCTCCTGCAGAGCATTTCTCAGATTGCCTCCTTCCAGCACGTCCTGCATGAGGAGGACATGGTTGGGGTCACACGGTGACCCCACGTTTTTGTAGAATGATTACACAAATGGGGTCAGACAGGGCTTGCAGAGTGCTTGGTGGGACTCTGGGTTCCAGCACATAGAGAAGGCAGGTAAAGGCACCACAAGCCCATAGGCATACATTTGTACACACACGTTCCCTCTTCCCCCTTCAAGGTGGAGTCCCACGGAGCTCCAAAGAAGGTGACCAGATTTGGATGCAGAGATTTGGACTATGACATGAAGTGGGGGAAAAACAGAAGGCAAGAAGCAGAGTAAGGTGTAAAGGAACACAAATCGAGGCAGGTATGTAAGGAAAGTGAATAGATGAGAAACAAACCAAATGGAGACATCACACAACCAGGAAGACACTCTGGTCCAACAGAAAAACTAGTTAGAAATGAAAATGAAAGGGGAGAGGAGAGCTTGAGTCAGCAGAGAGATTGATTCTGGGGACACATACCAGGACAGATAGGGAGGGGAGCCTCTTAGCCACAGGCAAGCGAGGCCTCTGATCCAACTTGTACTTGGTGCCCAGAGTCTGGCTCCCTAAGGCTGGGGTCACTGAAGGTCAGACGTGAGGGCTGGGGAGGTCCTGAGGGGAGGCCACATGGGTAGCAAAGATGACCCAGAACCTTCAGTCTACTGGTACTGCTGGGCACCCAGCTGACCTTGGAGACGGGGATACCAAGTCCTCACCTTCTCCAGGGACTTGAGGACGCTCTGCCTCTCACGCAGCTTCTGGATGCTCAGAGCTATCTTGTGGCGGGCACCTTTGGTGACATTCTGTGGTAGGGCAGAAGGGGACAGGGAGCTGGAAATGGGAGGCTGAAGTATTTACGGGTGCCCCAACAAGGCCTAGAGATATGGAGGAGACTCAGGCCACAAGGGTACATCAAAATGGTACTACCCCCAACTCTGCCCTAATGATTTCCTGAGCTTTACCTGAGACTCCAGGTGCTGCTCAGTCAGTGTCATCATCTCCTCGTAGCTCATCTGTGAGAAAAGGGCTGCGTACTTGTGCAAGCGGAGGCTCTTGAGCCATGAGGGCACATCTGTGGAAAAGGAGGGAGGGCATAAGGTCAGGAGTCTGTTCCATCAGTTACCTGCTTCCTGGCTTTCTTATTGGATTGGTGTGTCTGAAAGCAGGGAACTCTCCCCCATCATACCAGGGTCTGTGGGGGTCTCTCAGATCAGTATGAACCCCAAGGGCAGGGACTTCTACTCCCCTCAGGCTTCTCCCCTTCTCTGGAAGGGAGTTGAGGGTTGGAGGGATGGAATAGGTAGGGTAGCAGCTACAAGCTCCTTTCTGTCCTCTGAGCTCTACAGAAGGGTCCTAGTGCTGCCCTCCCAACCATTGTACCTTTCATGCCACTGCCATCCTCTTGGAAAGTGTTCCGGCTGGAGCCCTGCTCCTCCGTCTGCTCACTACCAGAGGAGGCCACGCTGCTCTGGGGTGAGAGGGGTGCGTGGTCGGGCGTGGTGAAAGCAGCCCGGGCCCCCAGCTCTTCTGGACTTGGCCACTCACCAGGGGCCTGGGGACTTGTGGGAATGAGAGACATAGAGCGCTTCAGCGGGCTGGGGTGAATTTGGCAGGGGAGACCTGGCCAGAGGGGGAGAGAAGGAAAATATCAGGTTTGGGGATCTGATCACAGGAGACCATGCTGTCCTGGTCAGTGTCATGGATAGCAGCTCGGCCCCAGAATCCAATTAAAGGGAAGGGACCCTGGTGTTTGAGGGGAATCGCCTACCAGATGCTGCCTATTCCCTCATCCTTCATACCCAAGCCATCAGCATGCTGTGAGCTACTTCTTTGAACCTCTCTACTTCCTCTGCTTGCAACCTGGTCTGAGTCAATAGCATCCCTAACTACAATTACTGTCACAGCATCCTCATTGGTTTCTTGCCTCCTACAGTCCATTCACCTCACAGCAGCCACATTAATCCTTCCAAAAATACAAATCTGACAAAGTTAGTTCCTGCTTAAATACCACCTGTGGTTTCTCTTCATGCTGGGAATAAAATTCAAACTTTCACACACATCACTACAAAGGCCTGCAGGACCTGGGCCCTATTCATCTCTGACCTCTCATTTTCCACTCACCCTTTGGTCAAGCCTTTCTAGCCTTTGCCCCCACCCCAATCCGTTCCCGGAACACCCAAGCTTGTTCCAGCCTCAGGACTTTTGCTCTAGCTCTTCTTGTCCTCTTGATTTTAGCAGTTGGTTCCCTCAGGTCTAATCTCAGCAAGTGTCACCTCTTCCAAAGCCTTCCATGAACCCTCAATATGAAGTAGCTGTCCCCGCCAATCCTGATTACTCTCATATTACTCTGTCTTGTCTTCCTTACAACACCTATCACAACCTGGAATGATCTTATCTAGTTATCCGTTTACTTACTTATTTACTATATGCCTCTGGATGCAATAGATGTGTAATAGCAGGGTGCTATTACCTGCCCTGTGCTAGGTATCTTTGTATCCTCAGTAATTGTAAACTATTGAAATACATCAAATGCACCCTCTACATCCCTGTCCTTGGGTTTCATCACCTCCCCAGATTTTTTCTTGAACTAAGCCCAAATCAGGGTGAATCCAGGCCTACTTCCACAGGATGCTGCACACCCTCCATATCATTCCTGAGGTAGGAAGAATAATTCAACTTGACTTTTTACCATTCTCAAGACAGGGCAGGTTCCCACAGCTCCCAGACCTTTATGTATGCTATTCCCTCTGCCCAGCTCACCACTCTTCCACCCTTATTTGCCTGCCACTTCAGCCTTCGCTCCGTCCTCTGCACTCCCTGAGCCCTAGAGCTGCTGCCACCTCAAGCCCAGCACCTACTGCCCTCTTCACTAGCCTGCCTGTCTCACACTGGACTTTGTGCTTGTATAGGATAGCAACCCTGCCCAATCATTTCTGCATCCCCAGGATCAGGAGGAGCCCTCAAAGTAGGGCACCAATGATCCTAAGGGTGGTAACAGGGCCTCTGGGCTCAACACAATGACTCTGGAGTAGCTCAAATCCAAGAAAAAGGAAAGGAACGAAGCTGAATGTCTTATCTTAGGCAGGGAAGAACATCAAGGCCCAGGGAACTGAAGCCCTTTTGCCCCAGTTACCACAGAGTTGGGAGGCAAAGCAGAAGAACCCTAGTCTTAATTCTCATGGAAAGGCTGATTCCTGCCAGCACTCCACTGACACCAACCCAGGAAGGAGGTCCAGCCTGGTACAGACCCCAAAGCACATTCTCTCATCGGTGACATTATCTATGCTTCTAGCCAGGAAGTCATCTGAGAGAGAGGGCAGTGCACTAACCCACTCCCTAAGGCCAGCCCCCAACCCTGTCTATGACCTCTGGGATCCTCCACTCAGAGTTCCTTCTAAGCCTTTGAACTCCTAGAAAAAGGTGGTACACTTTGGGCCCAGAAGGGCTGGAGAACCCTCAATACAGGTCTTTTTATACCTGTTTTGGTACCTCTGGCCTCTTCTTCCTCCCCTTCTCCGCCAAGTAGGAAGCAGGCAAGGCAGAAAGGGAAGGAAATTATCCTGACTGAAATGATTGTGCAGTTTCTGAAGAGTCCTGCTTAGCCCCACACTGGGGTGGAGGCTAACCACAGCATGAGAACTATAAAAACAGGAGCGCCAGCCAGAGATCCAGGGCCTCACTCTCTCCAAGAAACTCCAGTCTGTCCTTGGCAGCACCCCAAACCTACCCTGCCTGCCCTTAGAGGCCAATCCTTGTTCCCCACTCTAAAATATTTTAATGGTTTCCTGTTTCCTGCAACTACTAGAAATTGAAAAACTTCATTCTATCCTTCAAGGCCCCCCACAATGTGGCCCTAACATGCTGATTATCTGGGAGTCAAGACAGACTTGAGTTTAAATCCGGGCTGTACCACATATTAACTGTACAATCCCAAGCAAGTCATTTCATTTGCTCCCCACCTTCATTTCTATTTGAAGTCCTTGGCATAGGGGCAGGCACACAATAAACATGAATGTATGCTAGTTTTTACCCATTTAAATCCTTACACCTCCCCAGCCCTGCCAAACCTGTCTGCATACTGTCTCCTCCAATTTGCCACCCCCATGCCTTCAATCCAAACTGTGCCTTCTATTCGGAATGCCCAATTCCTTTCTCTCTTCTGGTTCAAACCCCCTCCAACATTGTTTCAGTTTGGTCCTGCAGTAGCTGGACCCCATCGTGATGAAAAAAAGTATGGGTACCCTCCTCTTGATGAGGTCTGAGTATCTCCACGAGGGTCACTTTTAGGTGGAGGCAGCATAACACCATAGTTAAGAATATAAATTGTGGAGCTAGACTGTTTGGATTTAAATTCTGGCTACAGCACCTTGGACAAGTGCCTTTCCTGTGACAGCCAATGAATGCTTATGTATAATGTTCTAAGAATGGCCCCTGACAAAGACTAAATGCTTAATATATTTTAATTACAATTATCATTATTAGTATATCCTCCCAACCTGGATCCAGAAATTGTCATGCTCTGAGACTGAAAAACACCTTCAGTTGTTCGAGTTCCCAGAAATGCCCTTTATCCCTCTATCTTTCCTGATTCTCGCCAGCACCTGGGAGGGAGGCAGGCTACCAGGACACATACATTTAACTGGAGAAGAAAGGGGCTCAGGGATAACTGAAGTGTACTAAATGCCGTACAACTGGGCACCAGAGACCCAGGGTTCATCCCACCCACTGGCATGGATGACATTTCACTGTCACTCTTTCCTAAACTGTTTTAACCAGTGCTCACCAAAGGGGACCAGCCACACTGTGGATAAATCCTAGAAATCTCTTGCCTTGAGTCAGGTCATGTTACTTTATCAATCCTTGGAAATACCACTCTCTCCTATCCTGTTCATTTCAACTAACATTTCAAAAACTCATTGGAATACCAAACTCCTGCTCACCCCAGCCTCAAGAGAGCTTAATAAGAGAGCCTTTTCAAAACCACTTAGCTGGAGGCCAGTGCAGTGGCCTGAGGCAGGCTCTGCTGGCAGACCGCCAGAGTCTGAACCTTGGCCAGTTCCACCTCTTGTTCTGTGTGTGAGCTTGAAAATGTGACTTCACCTCTTGAGTTTCAAGTGTCCTTATCTGTAGAATGGGCCTAATGATTTGTTTTTTTTGATGAGGATTAAATGAGATAATGTGTGAAAGGTGCTTATAAAACTGTGTCAAGCACAGTCAATGTTCAACAGTGTTACTTACCATTACTAATACACAGCAGCCTGAGTTACAGCTTATTTGAACAGACTGGGAAACAGATTTCTCAGAAACACTTGAAGCCGAGTCCAGATAGAAAAATCAGAATGTCTGAGCTCGAAGGGCCCTCAGAATATGTCATTAACTTAATGCCTTTAGAGGCCAGGCAGGTATCAGATATGACCAAAGGTGGAGCAGGGGTGGTAGAGGCTGATCTTCACTGGGGCACATGTGTAGGATGTAGAGGGGTGATGACTATTAAATTGCACCTTACTGTTGCTACCAGAAATACAGGCCTTGAGCTGCCATAGCTTTTGACTTTTTAAGAGAAGCTAAAATGTGGATCTTTAGGGGAAAATTCCTGATTCCTTCTATTACCAAATTTATTTTAAAAAGTAATCAAAACCAAAGTGTTGTTGAGTCTGGACTCAATAAAACATGTCTATAGGTCAGATATGGCTCTGGGAATGCCAGTTCACTACCTCTACATTGCCTCATAAGGTGAGACCCAGAGAGGTTATGTGACTTGCCCAGGGTTACAAAGCAAGAAAAGACAGAGCCTAGCCTGTCCCTTTTTAAGTATGCATGGCCTCCTGAGACCCACTACACCATCACCTGCATTTGCATTGCTCCCAATACTGTTGATGACTGGCGGCACCGAGCTGGGTGGATGAAAGGGCACGTGTCCATTTTCTCGGGGCGGCTTGTCTTGCCAGCCTGGCCCTGCCTCCCCAGGGCCTAGCTCTGCAGGCCCACCCCACTCATCTGAGCCCTGGCGCGAGTGGTAAGTGGGCTCAGGCCGGGTGCGGAAGCCAGTAGCCAGCCGCTCTTCCAGGTGGCTCAGCCAAAGGGCCAGGGAGTTGCGGTCTTCCAGTGTGGTGGCTGGGTGGATAAGGGCATAAGAGAGCAACTGGCGGCTCTCCTCGATGAAGGCATTGCTCTCGATTGAGTAGGCCAGCACTTTCTGCAGCAGCCTCATATACTCCGACTTGGCCTCTGTGTTGCGTGGCTGAAGCAGGGGCAGGTGGGAGAGCAGGAGAGACACCACCTTCTCTTTGGACTCCTGCTGCCACTGGCTGACGATGGCTGAGGAGGAGACAAGAAAGAATGTCAAGGGAGCCAAAGTGGTGAACTCCATAAATCTAAGAGAAGTGCCTATAGCCTGCTCCCTCAGCTCCAATCTCTTCTGCCTTTTCTTTTCATGACCCCCAACCTTGATCCTTATATAGGTAAGGTCAAACACACTCACTCTGCTTCCAGAGTAAATTTTCCTGGTTCCCTCACTCCTATTTTCAAAAACCTGCTGTGGCTCCCTATGAGCCAACCTTGACACTATAATCTGATCTGAGCTCCTTCTGCTATCTCCAGGGCCTACTCTTTTTATTTTTTCTTTAGAGCCCCTACCCACTTTCCCTATCAAAATAGCCTCCTGCCTGCCCTGGCTAGTGTGGCTCAGTGGATTGAGCCTAAGAATCAAAGGGTCACCACTTTGATTCCTGGTCAGGGCACGTACCTGGGTTGCGCACCAGGTCAGGTCCCCAGTGTAGGGTGCATGAGAGGCAGCCACACATTGATGTTTCTCTCCCTCTCTTTCTCCCTCCCTTCCCCTCTGTCTAAAATGGCATAATATCCTGGGGTCTAGAATCACATAACATGACCCCTTCAACTTACCAGCTGGACCTTGAGTGTGTCACCTTGAACCTCACTAGCACTGATTTTCTCACCTAAAAAATTTTGGATACAATTACAGTACCCAGTTCAGTGTTGCTTTGAGATTCAATGGGCTGATGAAGAATGGAAAGCACCCTGGCATATAGAACATATTTAATAAATGTTTACTGTTGTTTAACTGATCCCTATGCCTCCATATTTTCTGCTTTCAACCTGTCCGATGAAGCAAAATGAACTATATCTTCCTAAAGAACACCAGGATATCATATTCCTGACCAGGAGGTTACAGTGGTAACCAGCACCAACAGACTCAAGTTCACGAAGTCCTAGCCCCAATACCACCATCATTTCCAGGGCATTCACCACCTCCTATTCCTCCAGGTAAAGACTCAGCTCAGGGTACCCCCATCTTCCCTGAGCCTCTCTCCATGCCATATTCATCTAAGCTTCCACTCAGGCTAATATTCAAAGATTTAGCCTATATAGCAATCTCCTTTCTCCTGTGTCTTTTATGACTGCTGAAATCTGCCTTCCTCTGGGGAGCCTCCCCTGGCTACTCCAGGCCATAGTGATCTGGTGATATCTCCTTCCAATCCCACAGTCTGCGGGCCTGAGTCTGTCCTGTGGAGATGAGCCAGGTTTCCTCTCTTGACCCAAAAGGGAGCTCCCTAAGAATAAGGCCCAGGCTGGTTATATACAGGAGGCTTTGGAGGAACTGTTACATGTCCCATCCTTGAAAACCTGTTACTCCTTCCATAACTAGCTCAGTAGATGGGGGGTAATGCTGACAAAGCAAAAAAAAAAGTGACAAAGAATACCAATAGTTGAGAAAAGAGATAATGATCCAGGACTGGGGCCAACTTTGCCCTCACTCCTGGGCAACTGAGTGAGGCAGCCAAGGCAACAATTTGCAAACATCTAACAAGTCTGTTCTGAGATGAGCTTTGGGCTATTAGTAAGGTCCTGGAGAGGGGCAAAGCAGCTAGGTTTCCTCTCCAGGAAGTGGGTGATGAAAAAGAAAAGGCAGAGACATGGCTTTAGGTTTCTTCTCTCCCATTAAACGACCATTTGACTCTGAGCAAATGTGACCCCTTCACTGAGCTCTACTTTATCTGTAAAGTGGGGCTCAGAATCATTCCTACCTGGCACAGCTGCTATGAATTAAGGGAGACCACAGCACACAGTAAGTTCTCAGTAAACATTAGCTGCTATTTCTAGCATCAGTTATTATATCTTACCATGGCTCCTTGCATTTATTTATTTATTTATTTTTAAAGATTTTAGCTCTGCCTGGTGTGGCTCAGTGGACTAAGTGCCAGCCTGTGAATCAAAGGGTCGCTGGTTCGATTCCTGGTCAGGGTACATGCTTGGGTTGTGGACCAAGTCCCCAGTAGGGGATGCATGAGAGGCAATCACACAACTACGTTTCTCTCCCTCTTTCTCCTTCCCTTTCCATCTCTCTCAAAATAAATTTAAAAAATATATACAAGGAACCAACAGGGAAGGGAAGGAAACTGGGACTCACGATTTGGAAGAAAAGGAAGAAATAAACATTCAAATGGTACAGAATGAAGAAAACAAAATACTTCAAAAAAAAAAATCAGGAGAGGCTTAGAACCTCTGGGACAACTTTAAATGTCCCAACATCCAAATCATAGGGGTGCGAGAAGGAGAAGAGGAAGAGCAAGAAATGGAAAACTTATTTGAAAAAATAATGAAGGAAAACTTCCCCAGTCTTGTGAAGGAACTAGACATGCCAGTCCAGGAAGCTCAGAGTCCCAAAGAAGTTGGATCCAAGGAGAAACACATCAAGATATATCATAATTAAATTACCCAAGAGTAAAGGTAAAGAGAATCTTAAAAGCAGCAAGAGAAAAGGAGACAGTTACCTACAAAGGAGTTCCCACTATCAGCTGATTTCTCAAAAGAAATCTTACAGGCAAGAAGGGGCTGGAAAGAAGTATTCAAAGTCAGGAAAGACAAGGACCTACATGCAAGATTACTCTATCCAGGAAAGCTATCATTTAGAATGGAAGGGCAGATAAAGGGCTCAAGTGGTCAAGTTAAAGGAGTTCATCATCACCAAGCCCTTGTTATATGAAATGTTAAAGAGATTTATCTCAGAAAAAGAAGATCAAAACTATGAACAGTAAAATGACAACAAACTCACAACTATCAACCACTGAACCTAAAAAACAAAAAACAAACTAAGCAAACAACTAGAACAGGAAAAGAATCACAGAAATGGAAGTCACATGGAAGGTTATCAAAGAGGTGGGGTGGGGGGAGTATGGGGGTAAAAGGTACAAGGAATAAGAGGTACAATTGGTAGGCACAAAATAGGCAGAGGTTAAGAATAGTATAGGAAATGGAGAAGCCAAAGAACTTGTAAGTATAACCCATGGATATGAACTAAGGATGGAGTGGGGAGTGCTGGAAGGGTGGGTGCAAGGCAGAGGGGGATAAAGAGGGTAGAAAAAATGGGACAACTGTAATAGCATAATCAATAAAATAACAAAAACCCCAAAATACAATAAAAGCAAAAGGTTGCTGGTTTGATTCCCAGTCAGGGCACATGCCTGGGTTGCAGGCCAAGTCCCTGGTTGGGGGCATGTGAAAGGCAGCCAACTGACATTTCTCACTGATGTTTCTCTCCCTCCCTTCCCCTTTCTCTGAAAATAAATTAATTAAAATCTTTTTTTTAACAATACTTCCTTATTTCTTTTTTAAAAAATATTTAATTTATTTATTTCTAGAGAGGGAAGGGAGAGAGAAAGAGAGCGAAAGAGAGAGAGAGAGAGAGAGAGAAACATCAATGTGCGGTTGCTGGGGGTCATGGCCTGTAACCGAGGCATATGCCGACTGGGAATCGAATCTGCGACACTTTGGTTCGCAGCCCACGCTCAATCCACTGAGCTACGCCAGCCAGGGCTTAAATTAATTAAAATCTTTACTAAAAAGAAAAATACTTCATTTATTTTTTTAGAGAAAGAGAAGAGAGGGAGAAAGAGAGGAAGAGAAACGTCGATGTGAGAGAGAAACATCCATTGGTTGCCTCCTGTAGATGCCCGGTCTGGGACTGAACCCACAACCCAGACATGTGCCCTGACCGGGAATTGAACCTGTGACCTTTCACTTTGCGGGATGACACCCAACCAAGCCACACCAGTCAGGGCTCACACATGGTTCCTTTCTTTTAAATATCCAGTTGGCATAAACCAACTTCTGGCCCAGGAAACAGAGAGGTTGGAAATGGGCATGTATATAAGGAGAGCCTCAGAATTCTAGGCATCTGGATTTCCAGTGAGCCCTGATCTGGATCCCTCTGCACCTGACAGTGTCTCAACACAATTTCCTTAGGGCTTAAGATTCCAGGGACCTCTGGTCTCCTCTGTCCACACTACAGGCTGACACTTGGCCACTGAGAACTTTGCATAAAAAACCCTTTTGCATCTCTCTTTTAGTGACCTGCTTGGAAATCTATGGCTAGGAATTCACATAAACTGCTGATTCTGCTTAAATTGGTAGCTCTATGAATATGACTCACACACAGCTCCCAACTCCTGGCCATATTTAACTGCATGTTGTCTTGGCCTGGGCCTCTCTGCTCCAAGCTTCCTAGAGAATCCTTGTTAAAAGTGCCCAGGGATCCATTTATTCCGAGTCATCAGTTCACACTATGCCCACAGTACTGACTAAAATAGAACAGTAATACAGTAGCCCCCTACCTGATCCATGGGGAATATGTTCCAATACCCCCAGGCGATGCCTGAAACTGCAGATAGTACTGAACCCTATATGTACTATTTCCCCCATACATATATACCTATGATAAAGTTTAATTTATAAATTAGGCATAGTAAGAGATTAACAACAATAACAGAACAATCATAACAATATGCTGCAATAAAAAGTATGTGAATATGGTCTTTCTCAAAACATCTGATAACCAATCTGATAATGAGGATAGCTGCTAAGTGATTAATGGGAGGGTAACGGATACAACATGGATACGCTGGATGAAGGGATGATTCACATCCCAGGTGGGATGGAATAGGATGGTGTAAGATTTCATCACGCTACTCAGAATGCCATACAGTTTGGCCCTGGCCAGGTAGCTCACTTGGTTAGAGCATTGTCCTGATATGTCAAGGTTGTGGGTTCTATCCCCAGTCAGGGCACATATGAGAATCAACCAGTGAATATATAAATAAATAAGTGGAACAGCAAATCAATTTCTTTCTCTCTCAAATCAATAACATAAAAAATGGCACACAATTTAAAACTTATAAATTGTTTATTTCTGGAATTTTCACTTAATCTTAGCCAAAATGCTGATAAGTGATTATCTGGAATTTTCCATTTGATATTTTTAGACTGTGTTTGACTGTGGGTAACTGAAACCATGGAAGGCAAACCACAAATGAGGGGAGGGGCAACCATACTATACAATAATAGTAATAATTGAGCATTTACTATGTGTTAGACACTATGATTGTTTTTCATTCTCACCCCAACCCTGTTTCAGCATCCCTATCTTGTAGATGAGGAAATAGATTTGGAAAGATGAAGCTACTTCTCCAAAGTGACAGAGCCAAGATTTAAACCCAGGGCTGTCTGCCTCTGAAATTGGGAGGGACTTTACCCATAACCCTCTACTATCTCTCAATGCCAGGTCTCTTCTTCTTCTTCCCTGTTCCTGGCTTTCCAGAGTCCCTTTAGGACCTGCCACTCAAAGCTAGGAAACCTCATCTCCATCTGTCTCTTCTCTTGAACCAGCTTCCATGACCACAAAGTTTTCTCTTGGGTCATCTCCATATCTAAATATCTTCCTAAGGTGAGATAGGCCTTCCTGACCTTAGGAAGCCTTCACCTTTCCTACCCTCCCACTATCATCTGGCATTGGATCACATGGAAAGAAATTTCCTGACACCCTGTTTCCCTCACTTAGTCCCTGAGTTTTTAGTTCTTGACAAGAGGAAGAATAGAGTGACTAAGATTAGGGATAGAAAATCAAGGACTCGCATCCAGGCTGTGTCATGCAGTTGCAGGGGCAATATGCGTCCTCCTCTGCAAAAGAGGGATTATAGGGCTGCTGAGAGAATTTAGGGAGACAATGCATGGAAAGCAACTGACAGTCTGCCCATAGTGAGCAAGCGCTTAATATGTGACTCAAAGATTGGTGTTTTTCTCCCTTCTCCAACAGTCAGCCTATCCTTTTAGCCCTATCCTGATGTTCTCAGTTGCTGCCATTTAGGCCTTCAGGGTAGCCTGAAGCATCTGGGACAGAGAGAAGCCTTGTCTAGTCCCTCCCCCACCCCGGGTACTGCCAGGACCCCAAGGCTGAGGGACACAGATTCTCCTCTGGTACTGCCAGGGGACGTGACAGAACAGCCCCAAGGGTTGGGCTCAATGAAGGACCTTGTTTTACTGCGGAGAAAGGGGAGAGTAGTTTTGGATAAATGGAGGCTGACTCTAGGGAATGTGTGTTCATGTATCTGTGCAGCAATGTGCTGGGGAGGGTAGGCCTCCCATGACTGGTAAGCATCAGTGAGCACTGGAACTGGTTCAAGGAATTTGCGCAGCCTCAGGCCCCTTGGGGTAGTAAGCTCAGCTGGGGCTGCAGATGACGGGTGGGGATGGAACTTCCAGTTTCCTGCCCAGATGAGTAAAGTCTGGCTCAGAACTGAGGCACAGCAGGAGCCCAATGGATACCTGCACAATTGGACCCAGATGGTTCCCTGGAAGGTAGTGGTGTCTACGTGGTACCCTCTCTAGGATCCCCTGACCTCAGATTACCCTGGCTTGTGTTTTTGCAGAGTACACTAAGAGCACAAGTCAAACAGGCAAACTTGCCTAGATTAGAAAAATCCAGCTTTGCCTCCATGACCTAGGTCAACACAATTGTAGGCCAGTCCTTCAACCTCTCTGAGCCTTAGTCTCCTTTTCTGTGAGATGGGAGTAATAGAAGACCCTTCATCACAGGAATATAGTAAAAATTCAGTGAGACATCTGTGCCCAGCACCTAACATGTGTAAAGTGTTCCAAATATTTTAACTGTTACTGCTGGTCCTGGTTGAAGATCTACAGCCCATGCTGTTCTGGGACTGAGAGGAGCAGTTCACATAGAAGGGCATATCTGAGCCTCCCCCTTAAAATTCCCCAAGGGGTGGGGAAATTTTATGTAGTTATTTACCAAAACACACATGTCTCTGGTTCTTCAGAGTTAGAAGCACAATAAGCAATGATGAAATTCTGGAGTTGGGCAGATGGGGATGGGAACTGCGGAATGTCATGATGCCAACTCCCCACTAAGCTGCAAGATGAGGGAGACTGCATACGAGTGCCCTTTTGGCCAGGTGACCAGAGCTAAGTAGGTCATGACCCTGGGTCCTGGCAAATCACAGGAACCAAATATATCTTGGAGACTGCCATAAGGACAAACCCATTTTTATGTGCTGGGCTGCTGCAGTAATTGTGGCAGCCTCAGGCACCAGTTAGAGAGGCTGGGATTTGGCTCCGACATTCCCTTCTCTGCATCATTCCTGCTCACACAAACATGCGGGCCAGGACAGGGGCTCACATTTTTGTTTGATGAACTGTATCAGCAGAGTTTGAAAGGGGAGGGTAGAGTCATCAGAATTGAGCTCTCGTGACTCACTCAGCAATGCCCTCCCATCTCAGTTTCTCTACCCAGATTCAGTGAGCCAGAGAGGGAGGGGCTTAAACCTGATGGATATGGGGACTCTGACTCAGAGGACAGGAAGAGGAAAGAAATGCAGAAAATGTGACCCAGGAAGCTATAATACCAGGAAGGGAAGGGGATTTCAGCTTCCCTGGTCCCACCCTTCTGGTCCAAGTCAGCATCAGGGAAAAAGAGAGATAGGATCACTGTTATAACTCCAAATAGGAAAGGAAGACAGCATTGGGAGAAGGAACACAGATGACAACAAGGGAAAACCTGGGGCTTCTTCCTGCCTGTTTGGATTCTCCTTCCATGAAACCAATGCTGGCTGCCTGAGCTGAGGGGCTTTCCAGTTGCTGGAGAGGAAGAGACAGCCCCCACAAGTCATACAACAGTACCCTCATCACCTTTCTAGGTCCACCCAGAATCAGCGTCAGCATCAGGACAAGGGATTCTTCACTGGATGCACACAAAAGCCAATTAGGGAGCTTAAAAAACATCAGAATCTCTGGGGAGAAGACCCAGGCCTCTGGGTCATTTGATAAAAAGCCTGGGTGATTCTGACATGAAGCCAGAGTTAGGACCCACTTGCCTAAATCAAGCCTTCTGCATTCCCCACCTTTCCCGAGGAGATGGGCAGGTGGGCAGCTCTGATCCAAACCCAACCCTGAATACAGGGTCTCCCTGGGAGAACTGGAGGAAGTAGCAGGGTTGGTGGGGGAGGCAGTGAGACATGGAATATAAACCCAGAAAAAAAGCAGAGGACCTCCTTCATTGTTCAGCGCTCCTGGCCTGAAGGAATCTGAAGCTGAAGAACTTAGACTCTGTAAGAGGCAGCTTTTATCGGGGGATTTGTGGACTGACTGAAGTCAAGATTTAGTTTGTGGCAAAGGTGTGCATCTCAGTGGGGAGGAGGGACAGATTCTCTGAGGGTCCATCTGATAAAATATTAAGAACCCTTGCTTTAGAAGAATGTCTGGGCTCCCAAACAAAGTAATATGTAGAGCTGCAACTCTGCCTTCTTTGCACATTCTTTCAGAGCCCATAAGGTACTGGAAGAGTATCTGCAACAACCTCTTCACTGTTCAGATGTGATCCACAGGCCCAAGAGGGTGGGGCTGGCCCAGGTCTCAAGAGGTGTAAGTGGAAGAGCTGGATCTGGAACTCTGGGGTGTTCCGAGACAAATGAATCATCCAGCAGGGCTTCATCTTTCAAACTGCCTGGTCAGCAAAAGAACCTGAGTACTCATTCCCAGGCCCATCCCCTCAGGATTTGAATTTAGTGGGTCTGGGTAAAGAGCCTAGGAATCTGAATTTTAAGTCACCTCCTCCCCTATCAGGTGATTCTGTCAATGATATAAGTTTGGGAAATACAAGGGAGTGGGAAGGCCATATAAGCAGAGAAGAAATAACAAAGGATGCACACAGCTCTTTTCACGAGGCAAGCCCCTCCTAGGCTTAGGAAGTAGTTCCTTCCTTCACAAACAAAGCAGGGTGGCTATTCTATCTAAGGGTGGGAGAGAGTTAAGAGATAAAGACCTCCTTAGTCTTGGAGCCCCCACATCTTTTAGGAAAGCAGTATTCAAGGCCTCCTTAGTCTTGGAACCCCCACATCTTTTAGGAAAGCAGTATTCAAGGCCCTACAAAATTTACCTCTTAGGAATGAGGCATTCAAGACCCTACCGAACTTCTCTCTAGTCATGCTTTACTCTAATCCTGTTAGGCTTCCTGCTAACTCTGGAACACACTATGGCCCTCCCTCTCTTTTCTCATCCTCAGTTTTCCCTACATTCCCATTCACCTTAGTATCAGCTTGTTACATGCTCACCATCTGACATGGGACTGAGGATAAAATCTTGATCATATATCCATTCATTAGTCCAGTCATTCTGCAGCAATTCTCATTCCTAGTTAGGCATTACCTCTGATATATCAATGCAAACTGGCTTGGACGGGCCTCAGGTTCTTTGTATAAAGTGTACCATGTCCTTCGAGGGCAACAACAATATTGTAAATGAACATAACTTCAAACTTAGAAGTCCCACAGAATTCTAGGAATTTATCCTAGAGATGCTTAAAGGGTACTCATTATAATAGCACAGTTTATAAGAGTAAGACCAAAGAGTAATTGCGTTCAGTAGAGCTCTAAAGTCAAATTCCAACTCCACCTCTGACTAGTAGTATGACTCTGGGCAAGTCACTAAATTTTTCCAGACCTCAGTCTGCTCATCTGTAAAATGAGGAAATAGTAAGACCTACATCACAGAAATGTAAATGAATAACAAGGTAATGCACTGTTTGATACACAGGTAGAGCTCCATAAATATTTCCTATTCTTACTACCAAGCTGCCATGAATAACAACAAGGTATACATTCCTGTGTTAAATATAGAATGCTTTTCATTATATTGTTAAGTGGGGAAAAAAGCAAACTGGTTAATATGCATAGTGTTCTATGTGTTAAAGTAATCAAAACAATGAAAAAGCTGGAGGTAGAATATTGCTGTGCTCATACTTGCACAGATTATCTCACAGAATACACACAAATTGGAAACATGGAGGTCTGGAAGGGAGACTTGACTTTTCACCTTTCATATAGTTCGATTTTACTATGAATTTTGAAAACAAAAGCAAAAACTAAAATGCTCTAATAAATAAACAGTAGTACTCACTATGGTGAATCTGACATATAGCCAAGATTGGCACCCAATGCTCATCCAACTGCCTGCTCAAGATGGGGTGGTGAAGATATGCGACAAAGCGGTGTAAGACCTGCCCCAAAGGAACCCCCACTCTGGGACAGAGCCATATTACAACCACTGAACCCCTGCTCCCACCGCTGGAGCACAGGGGAGTTCTCCCTGGTGGAGAGGGCAGATTGGGTATCAAATGGCTAAATTCTGGGCCTGCTGCAGCCAAACTGGGTTATTGCTATTCACTGTCCACCAGAATGGGACTTAAGCTGGTGTGACTCCTGGCTTGAGGAACCGTCTTCTCCTACAACCATAGAGCTTCTGTGACTTGTACCTAAAAATTGGGTAAAATAAAGGTGACTGTTTCTAAGGCAAGTGGGCCTGGGGAGATGAGAAAAGCCAGGCAGCTCTGTGGCTCCCCAAATCCCAATTCTAGCAGCACTTGATTTCCTCACCTATATAATGGGAATAATGATAATATCTATCTCATGGGGTTGTTGTGAGGACTAAATGAGTTAGTGCCAATAAAAACAACAAGGTGACATTTATGGAGTGTTTACTACATGCCAGGCACTAGTCTTAGAGCTCACAATCACCCTAGAAGGTAAGCGCAAATATCATCTTGAGTTTAAAGAAGAGAAAACCAAGGCTCAGAAAGGTTATGTTACTTGGTTACATGGCAAGTGATATAACTGGGACCTAAACCTAGACAGTCTGACTCTACAGCCACCAAAGAACACTGCTTTCAAAGTTATTATACAAGTAAAGCCCGTATCTGGCTTGCTGCAAGAGCTCAGTGTGAACTACTAATATGGGAAAGAAAGTGTCTAAACATACTTTACATGGGGCCCCTCTCTCCAGCTAGCTTTCAGGTGCACACAACTCTATCTCTTTACTGGCCTCTGTATCTCCTATTTGTCACCAAGGACAACAGCCCTCCATTCAGGCCCGTGGGGACCCAGAAGGCCAGAATGGCATCAGCAGAGCCTCTTGAGATGGTTCTCTGGCCTGACTCCTTTTCCTGCCCAGGGCCCTAGGGAGAGGTTCTAGAGAAATCTGGCTTATCCATCCCAATGCCAACCTCATGGGACACAAAGCCCCTCTCTACTGAGTGTTAAGGGAACTGATATGAACTATACCTAAATTCAAAAATTTGATTGAGCGTGGGCTGCGAACCAAAGTGTCACAGGTTCGATTCCCAGTCAGGGTACATGCCTGGGTTGCAGGCCACGGCCCCCAGCAACCGCACATTAATGTTTCTCTCTCTCCCCCCCTTCCCTCTCTAAAAATAAATAATAAATAATAAATAAAATATAAAAAAAAAACTTTCTTGAAGCTATTTATGCTTTAAGTCCAACTTATCTTTCAGGTATTAAGGATAGTATAAGATAACTTATAAATTTGAAACAATTCTAAAACACCTTCCTAGCTCTAATTTCCTGAAGTTTAAGAAATGAATTAATGCTCACCTGCAACCCCCTTTTCACAAGTAATGACTAGTCTGTTCCTTTGAGCTGCTCAGAGAAGCTACCCTACGTGATCCGTCCTTTGCTATGGGTAGTTTCCAGTTTGTACTGCCCTCCCACAGGAGTCCCTCATTCCATGCCTGAGGATATCTGGCAACAAAGCCTCAGGAGACCCATAATGATAACTTGGGAGGTCAGGGACAGTTCCTCAGGGACTCCCCAAGTCTAGAGCCCACATTTCTTAGCACCATTGTTGGGTAGGCCTCCTCAGCCATCTGACATGTGTTCCTCTTCCAAGTCTCCCTCCTGCTCCCACCTCTGGGGGTGGAGACTCACCAGCACTGTTGGCCTCTGACTCCAGCAGGTGGATGTCATTGCAGTCCGCCAGGGAGTGCTCCAGGCAGAGCTGCAGGAAGCGGGCCTGGGTGCGGGTGACCCGCTTCAGAAGCGACAACAGGGCCACTGTCTGCTCACACTCATTCCAGCCCTTGAACCAGCCAGCGAGGATGCCCACCTGGTCTCGGAACATCATGGTGCCAGGCCTGGGGCCAGGGTGGGGGGGACGGCGGTGGCAAGGGCCAGCGCCGTCACATGGTCTCGACTCTGGGCTCCTGTTACCTCTTCCCTGAAGGCCAGGGCTTGAGGATGGTCCCTGGCGTGGTGGCAACAAGTGGTGGGCAGAGGACGAAACCTGCTCACATCGGGGGAGGTCTTGGTCCAGCCACGCCTCTCCAGGCTCCTGAAAAAGGAAGCAAGGGGGTCAGATAGAATGAAGGGGCTAGAACTGACCTGGTACTGAGGGGGTAAAGAGGCCTCATGTCTTCCTCTTTCAGGATATTCACTCTGCACCACTCTGCAGAGCTCCCGGGAGAAAGGTGAAGCCAACACCAGATACTAAACCAACTTGCCCTCCAATATCCAGATTCAGAGAGAGACCTACACTAGACAAAGGAAAAGATGCTGCCCCTCAGGCCTGGCTATAATAGGGTCAAGGGATATGAATTTAAGGCAGAGAGTAGGTTGGTAAGATTTTCCAGAAATGGGAAATAGGAGAGGCTGCACATTATAGGAAAAGATCTGAATTAATGGAAACCTGGCCCCAGGTTACTTGACTAAGCAGGCATATGACCCCAAGCACATGCCCTGACCCTAGTGGTCTCTGGCTACCTCCTCTGGGAGCTGAACAAAGTGACTGATCACCTGCTAAAAGGACCCTATGGACTTTTCATATCATTTCAAGCTAAGACTCACAAAGCTAATGTGGGTGGGTGATGAGGTGGTAACCCCAGCAGAGATCTCAAGGTATGTGGATAGCTATCTGATCAGTAATTGTCTGGGTGCCTAAGGATAAGTGTGTGGACAGAGACCTTTTCAGAGATATCCAATAGGCTGGAGGGATCTCACCTCCTCCAATCTAGCTCACCCACTCTAGAAAAGGTGCAGATATAATGTCTAAGAACCCATCAATCTCTACTGAGGTGAATCTCTCCCAGTCCTCTTCTTCATTCCTCTGAAGACTAATCTTGACCCAAGTCTTCTGGGTTGAGAAGTCTCCTTGGCTCCCAGAGATCCAAGGTTGTAATCTAGAGACACCTAAGAGCCAAGAGAATCCCAACCTGAGGACAAGGGGGACATACTAGAAGTCAAAAACTCTCAAGCAAGAAAAGTGCCCAAATTCTTCTTTTGCAGGAACTACAGAGAAGCTATGTCAACTGGGCAGACAACAGGCCTGTTCTTCAGTTGATTGGTTTCTGGACACTACTCTAAAACCTTTTGCTAAGTGCCTCCAGCTCTAGGTCTCCAATCACATTTTCTGTGTGTCTTTCCTACAACCAGTGCCCTTGGCTCTATCCCCATAACACATTCAGCTCTGTCCTCCTCTTGCTGCCAAGAGGATTGAGAACTCCATACAAAGACCCATTGAACCTCAGGTCTTAGGGAGGTACTGCTATCTCCTTGAAATTCCATGCTCCTGCTGTGGAGGGCTGTGAGGTGCACCTGACAGTGCCTGTGACTAACCTCACTGAGCCCCTGTGGGACACCTGAACAGAGTAAACCGGCTTGGCTATCAGTCCCTTTGGATATAGGAAGTGAGTGTGGAGGAAACATGAAACCTTGCTCCAAGTTAAATAGGCCTTCCAGAAATCTTTTTAAAAGGGAAATCAAATGCTGCCTCCCTGGCTTAAAATCCTCCAATGACTTCCCATTGCACTTAAATAAAATCTACATTAAACCTGAACTTATCTTGTCCTACAGGACCCTGCAACATTCCTGTGGCCTCTCTAACCTCATCTTGTACCAAGTCCTTTGTTATTTAATGGAATCCTCTTCCCCCATATCTATCTATGGCCGGCTCCTACTTGCCACTTAGGCCTTAGCTCCATGTCAATTCCTTGGAGAGATCTTCCCTGACCAATCTAAGGAGTCCCGCTCTTAGTCACTCTATTATATTAACGGTATTCCATTTCTATCTAGTTCAACACCTTCGAATATCACTTATTTCTGTTTGTTGTTTTTCTCTTCCCACCAAAATACAAGCCAGTCAGTGTTCAGAACAATGACAAGTACACAGAAGGCGCTATTATATATGTTCATGAATGAATGAATAAAAAAGGTGAGCATGTAGAAATCACACCTGGGATTTCTACAGCCCTGGGGGAGAAGAGAGAAGAAATGGACCACAGGATGGCAAAGGGATTTGAAAATCTTAAGAGAAAAATTTGAAGGCATTGAAGAAATTTCTTCTGGGGAACAGAAGACTCAGGAGCAATTGTGTAACTGACTTTGACTAGCTGAAGGAATATCACACAGAAGAGGAATTAGATTTATTTAGTTACTCCAGAGAAGAACCTGGACGGACAGCTCTACATGAGAGGCGACATGAGAAATGTTGAAAGTCAAGAAAATTCAGTTCTACTTTGCCCCAACCATGGATTTACCTTAATCTTTGAGCTAGTCTGCTTCTCTTCTCTAGAATGTGTGAGATAAGTGGTTAGATTAGATTGCACATGAAAAATGGGTTTTATCTCTCAGGCTAATTCCAACTGACTTGGTAGTGGCAGCCTGAAGTACTGTAGTGAGAAGGATCCTGGAGACATGAAGCAATGGTGAATAATTAATAAATAGGGGCACATCTCAAAGAATGGGTTATTATTTAGCCATTAAAAACATGCTTGATCCTGTTAGAATTTAAAAAAAACACCTTAATCTCTATATAGTATTTGATCTTTACTGACCTGGAGGATGTCCATAAGCTGCATAGTAATATGTACAGTGTGATGTCATTTTTGTAAGAAGAAAAAAAGTCATGTACAAAAACCATAATATATTTTACATCTGAATATATTTACACATATGTATATGTGTATATAGAGAAATGTATAAAGGATATACCCTAGGGCTGTTCACCTTGGAGAGAAGGAGCAATTACTAATACTCTTTACATAATTTTGTACTACTTCACAGTTACAAGTGAACACATCTATACATTTTAGAGGAATTAAAAAAATATTTAAGGTTAGATTCTACTTTCTGGCTCACTGAGAAAGAGTAGTACGACTGATTATCAATGTTTGCCCTGGATGCAGGATGGGTAAGTAGTAGCTCCCAAACCTGAAAAAATCTGTTTCCCTTCCCTACCCAAGCATTTTGTGGCTTTTAGTCCCAAGGAGATAGCAGCAGCCTTAACATAAAGCAAAATTTTTAAATAATGTATCTATCCAAGAATGAAACTGGCTGCCATGTGAGGAAGTAATAAGCTCTCTGGCTGCTGGAAGTGGTCAAGTGGAGTCTGAAAGAACATCCCTTGTAAGTGGGAAGGATTCCTTCACTGGGTGGCAACTGGTAAGATAGGATATGTTACTATTTCAGAGGGAACATCTGTGACGGGAGGTTTGATATGCCAACAGCGTTTACTGCAAAGGATGACCAAACCCACAAACAGACCAAAGTTGTGTACACTCTTTTCCATAAACTCTTTTATTAAGTTGTTAATTTTCCTAAGCAACAGCAATGTCTCCCCCAAATAAACTGTTGACTAAACATTAATCCAGATTGTTTCCCCAAGTCAAATGCTAGCAGAAAGTCTTGGGACAGAGGAGGGTCTCAGACATGATGCTTTACAAGGCCAGGTTTTAAATAGCAGGCTGGTGAAGATTATGATGAGCTAGAAACCACATAACCTGTCTAAAGGGAGAAGTCACAATTTAGCTCTAATCAACTGTTGCCACGTGGGAATGTAGCTCTAGTGCTGTTACATTTTAAGATTTTTTTTTTCTTAAAGAGGAGACAGAAATCTGGAAATTTAAGTAAGATTCCCCTATTTTTATTTTTATTTTTTTTAAAGATTTTATTTATTTATTTTTAGAGAGGGAAGGGAGGGAGAGAGAGAGAGAGAGAGACATCAATGTGAGGTTGCTGGGAGTCATGGTCTGCAACCCAGGCATGTACCCTGACTGGGAAGAGAACTTGCGACACTTTGGTTCACAGCCTGCGCTCATATTTTTATTTTTTAAAAATCCCCCTATTTTAAATGTTGGAAATTAATCCACATTAAAATAGCCACTATACAGAACTAACAAAGCCTGTGGCCTGTGGTCCTTTAACCAGATAGACATCTACTGGGAAAAGACCAGAAGTATGATAATTATCCCTCCCTCGCACCTCTCTGGTTCACACTTTCAAGCCACCCTCACTGTTCAGGAAACATGACTGAAAAAAAGGATCTAGTGCCTAGGGATAGGTCAGACAGTCCTCAGCAAACACTGGGGCTTTAGTTAACAGTCAGTTTTAAGGCTGTACTGTTAAAAGAAGTAAAAACCAGCCCTGAAGGAAAGGTTCCTACGTTCTGGACAGAAAGATGCTGGGTGTTTGGTCTGGATGAATAACTGCAAAGGACTGAATGGCCTTCTTCCATCAAAGAGCCAGTTACAGTGAGAAAGGAAGACCTGGCTGGTGAGATAGGCTGGGGAAGAGGCATCACACCGACTATTCTGAGGCATCTTACTGTGGTAGATTTTGGTGGATTTGACTGCCAAATATCCATTCTCACCTTCTAGTACCAACCCCTTAAGTTCCCTTCAGAGAATTAACTGCCTTTCTTGAATAGAGGAGTAGACACAGAGTAAGGCTGAGACAAGGAAAGTCCTCCCTCAACTTTTGCTGGAACTACTGGGGGAAATAAGTTCTTGGTTAGGGTTGCTCAGATTATACATCTTCTAATGTTACTGACTGCCACTTCTGCTACCTCTCAGTGATAGCCTGCCTTAGAATGAAGCCAGCAGAGATGAAGGCAGAGTCAACAAATTATTAGGTGAAAAAAAATGGAGACCTGCTCACACTTGAAGACATGGAAACAGCAAGCCTGAAGCCCCTCCCCACCATGAAAATGTTTCAGTTACATGGACCAATAAACTTCTTTTTGGCCAGTCTGAGTTGTGTTTCTATCACTTAAAGTTGAGAAAGCCGTGACTCCTCCCATAGAAGACAATTCACCACTGCTCTGGTCTTTGTCTTCATGTCACCAAAAATGACTCCCTGCCTTTGAGGACATGAGAGTGGAACCCCTATAGCAGAGTGTCTCAAAAAGCCCAACAATACTGCTGGCATATTTGGTCTCTGAGAAACTAAGTAACCTTCTTGGTAAGCATCTACCAACCCTGCAGGGTGGGAAATGGAGCCAAAAATTGCCTAAGAGGTTCCAGGAAAAAACGCCCACTAGGCTCCTTCCTTGGCCTGGAAGAGTAAGAAGCTGGCCACAAACAGGAGGCACCTTTGGAAGTCAACTCTCCACATTCAGAGTAGCACCATGGAGTCTGCCAGACCTGACTGAAATTGGGGCTCTTCAGCTGATACTTACTTGCTATGTTGACCCAGAGGGTAAGTAACTCAGTTTCTTTCTCAGTAAATCTTGTTGTAAGAATGAAATGAAACAATGTATAGAAAAATGCCTAGCATGATGCTTAGCATATCTTCAATATACTATACATTAAGTATCAGGTCCCAGACCCTATGCTAACAGCTTTTAGTGGAAGAGCTCATTTGATCCCGAACTATATATTCTATATCTCATATATATGTATATAATATCTACATTTTACAGGTGGAAAAACTGGCTCATAGAAGGTCAAGTCATTTATCCAAGGATGCACACACATCTAAACTGAGATTTTCAAGGCCAGGCAAGCTGGCTTTGGAATTCTTGATTGTTCCTGAGAATAATGCTATAGAAAGTTGGGTTGCAGGGGTACATCCTTTAATGCCAACATCTCTAGATAAAGGAGGGGTTCGTATTAGCTTTCCTACCCATTCCTAGCCCTTCTACAGCACCCAACTAGGCCTTTGTGTAACTCATACTTCATGAACAAGGTAATAGACTAGTTACCTAAGGTTAACTCACTATCCTGATCTAAGAACAGGAGAATGTCAGAAGCCAAGGCAGTCCAACTTCTCTTGTGTAAAAACCAACCAGTATTTTCAGAAACTCCTGAAATATGTACACAAAACATGTATGATATTGCCTAACCCAAGAATAAAGCTTTTGTATGAATGGTTCTGAGAAAGGGAGAAGGAAGAAGTTAGAAGCCAGGCAAGGCCTCCTGGAAGATAACACAGCCTGCAGAGCTTTAGGAAATCCCAAAGTAGAGAACAAGCTGGTGTCCTACCCCCAGCCCTGCTTCCCCACAATGTATTGCTATCTCTTTTATTCTTCCCACCCCTAAGTATGCCCATTCCCTCTAAACTTCTATCTCTGACTCTCTTTCCCATTAAATTTTTTTTTATTGATTGATTTTAAAGAGAGAAGAGGGAGAGAGAAAAAGAGACAGAAAGACAGACAGACATATCAATTTGTTGTTCCACTTATTTATGCATATATTACTTGTTTTTTTGTATGTGCCCTGACTGGAGATCAAACCCACAGCCTTGGTGTGTCAGGATGAATCTCTAACCAAGTGAGTTACCTGGCCAGGGCTTTCTTTCCCTTTTCAATACATGTATCCTTTGACTTAGGAATGTAGTCAACTCCTATAGATTCAACTATCACCTCTATGCAGACAACTCAGTGTTTCTCTAGTTGTTTTTGATTCCTTCCTCTCTCATAAGATCTAGTCATCTCATCCAGATAATTCTTTTTTATGAATTTTTAAAAAAGATTTTAATTATTTATTTTTAGAGAGTAGAAAAGAGGGAGAGAGGGCAAGACACATCAATGTTTGGTTGCCTCTAACATGCCCCGTACTGGGGACCTGGCCCGCAACCCAGGCATGTACCCTAGGTTGGGAATCGAACCAGCAATTGCTCTGGTTCGCAGGCAGGCACTCAATCCACTGAGCCACACCAGCCAGGGCTAATCACTCTTTTTTTCTTAATGTTGGTTAAACATGCCCTCCCTTTCTCTTTTCCAAAACTCAGGTGGCTCTGGGACCAGACTGCCTGGGTTGGAAATATAAGCCTACCACTTATTACCTGCCTTAATTTGGACAAATGATTTCACTCTACTGTACTTCTCTCATATATAAAATGTATTTAATAATAGTACCTAGTCTCATAGAGTTGTGAGGCATAAATATTCTCAGAGTTGTTATCATCATTCTGGATTCCTCTTTCTTTACTGCCATCATCAAGTTCTGATTTCTCTACACCCAAAATGTATCAGCTTCTCTTCATTTTTACTACCAACACTATACTCATCACCATCCTTTCTCATTTGGATAAATGTATTGCCTCCTAACCTGCCTCTTGCTTCCATTTTTGTCCATTTTCCTTGCAGAAACCAGTGAACTTTCTAAAAAGAAAAAGAATCAGATTATGTCACTGTCTTGCTTTTAAAATCCTCCAATAGTTTCCCAATCCTCTTATGTAGCCTCTGTCAACCTCTCTAACCCCTCTGCTCCTCTTGCTTTACTTATACTCCAGCCACACTGGCCTCCTTGCTATTCCTTGAACACACTTCAGAACTTTGCACTTGCTGACTCCTCTACCTGAAATGCTTTTCTCCAGATCATCACATGGCTGGTTCGTTCTTATCAATCAGATCTTGGTGTATATGTGCCCCACACTTCTTCATCTCCCCAGTAGGAAGGAGTCTTTGGTCCGATATCATCTTCAAAGGCCACATCTCCTCCAGAAATACCTTTACTGTAAGACCCATGAGGGAAGGGAATACTGTGGCTGTATTATTCACTGTTACATTTTCAACTCCCAGCATAGCACCTAGAACTTAACAGATTCTCAGTAAGTATCTCTGAAAAATTTCCCCACCTTGCAGCAGTTCTTTCTCCACACATAACAATGCTTGGGTTAGGGTGCCTCACTACCAGATTGTCCACAGCTGAGGCCTTCTCATCTTTCAGGTAATCAGGCTCAACTGTCACTCCTCAAAGAGGCCAACTCTGACCACCTTGTGTACGGTGGCCATCCTTCCCCTCTCTTTTACATTACTGTTTTAATTCCTTCATAGCATATATCACTATCTGACTTTGTTTGTTTATATATTCTCTCCCTCATCAGAATATAAGATTTATGAGATTCAAGAACTTGACTTTTGCATTTACTATGGTATCTCCAGTACCTAGAAAAGTATCTCTGTAAGTTGTTTAACTGCTGGAGACATTTAAGACTTGCATACTCTATATACTGCTATTCTGTGACTTGCCCTCAACCAGACTCTATTAAAAAAATTTATACCAAAACAAAACAAACTCTACTCATTACTTAACTATATTCCAAAGTTCTGGGCCCTGGAAACCCAAAGCTGACTGTAGGAAACCGAACACCAGTACTGCTGGATTCCTGTGCCTTGAAGATACCATCAAATCAAGCCAGTCATCTCATTCCTATCTTTCCCAGGGAGATCCCAAAGGAAAGTCTGACCGGGTCAGACTAGCCATATACTCTAAATCAAAACAATCAGATCAGAGCTAGAGAAACAATAAGGAGAGGGACTATCATCAATGCTCAGGAAGGTCATTAATTGTATCTGGCTCAGCAGGAGAAACACTTCCAGGGTAAAAAGCCTAAAACATGTCACTAAGGATCTCTGTCATCATCTCACATTTTTTTTTTTCAGGGAAAAAACTTTTCAAACTGGGGCTCTCAGGAAAGATTCCCCTTTCCACTGAGACTGCTAAGAGGTAGGATTTCAGCCTGGGGTTGCTGAGGGCCATCTTTTTCATCACAAAGCAGAAACCCACAGAGGATGAAGCTAAGTCAGTGGAGAAACAGAGAGAGATCGCTGCATTGTTTAAACTGGATGCAGCTAGTTCTGAAGCCACTCTAGCTCTAGATTTTTCAGTAACATGAATCAATTAATTCTCTCTCTCTTTTTAAAGATTTTATTTATTTTTTTAGAGAGAGGAGAGGGAGGGAGAAAGAGGGGGAGAGAAATATCTACATGCGAAAGAGAAACATTGATCGGTTGCCTCGCATACATCCCTAAATGGGGTCCTGACCCACAACCCAGGCATGTGCCCTGACCAGGAATTGAACCAGCAACCTTTCAGTTCGCAGGCAAACACTCAACCCACTGAGCCACACCAGCCAGGGCTAATTCTTCTTTCTGATTAAACTAGTTTGAGCTAAGGTTCTACCACTTCTGTCTTTAGAATCCTTGCTAATAAGAGCTTTCTTTTTTTGCTAACACTTAGAACTTATGTGCAGGGCATTGTTCTAAGTACTCTTTATATGTATTAACTTACTTAATCTTATAATTATTCTATGAAGTAGGATATTATTATCATCTTCATTTTTTATCTGTAAAAAATGAGGGCCAGTGAAGTTAAGTAATTTGTCCTAGGTCACAAAACTGGTGACATGTGGGATGCAAATCCTGTCTGGCTCCAAAGTCTGCATACTTAAGTACTACATTACAATGCCCCATTGCTCCCAACCCGATCAGAACAGAAAATCTAACTCTCTGCCTTCAGACACTATCATCTTGGGACAGACAGGGACCGGAGAGCTCTATTTGTGCTATCTGTTCTCAATTTCATCCTTTACAAAATGAAGATAATTGTAGTTTACCTACCTTGTAGATCCTGTGAATATGAGATAATACATGTAAAACACTTAAACAGTGACTGGCAAATAATAATAATTCAATAAACAGTAGTCATTAATATTACTCTTTGGGTCACTAAAGTGCAGCTAGCAAATACAATGCAGATAAAATATCTCTTTTCCTTTATCTTTATCCTTTAGAAGAGAAGAGATGCCATGGGTGAAAGATGAGGATACTTGCTTGTCTTCAACCCTTTGCATAAGTTGTTTCCTCTGCCTGAAAGGCTACTCAGCATTGCCTGAACTCTGGTGGAACACCATCCAGCCCAAATACCTCTTTTCTATGAAGTATGAAGTGCTCCTTCTCTCACTGTTTAATTTCCACAACGTAAAATTTGTACCTCATGCTCTGCACTGTGTACCTGCCCAACCTTCTTTACTGTATTGAGAGCTCCCTGAAGGCAGGCCCCAGAGTTTACACTGTGATCTCTGTTTCCTCTTCTTGATCCCAGAAAGAAACAGAATCCCTTAAAGAAAGCTGAGAGTCCTGTGGAGGGCTGAGAAGCCAAGCAGGATGGGATGAGGCAAGTCACCAGGAATAGGACTTGGGGTAGCTTGGAATCAGGAGGAAATACAAAGAAAAGTCCCACAGATATGAGCAGCTGAGGCACACAACATCTCCTTGGAGAATAGGCAAAAGGGGCTGTGTAGAGAGAAGAGAGGGAGATGGAAACAAGGTGTGATATGTTGAACCTGAGTGGGGAGTGAGATCTGAGAAACTTGGAGATTTCTAGCCAAACACAAGAAGAACTGCCAATGATCCAATGATTCCCAATAACATACAGAGGGCAGATCCCACTTTGCAGTTTTAAGAGAGGTATAAGACACATCCAGAGTATTTTCCAAATTCCCAGTCCAGGGAGGGTGGGTAAGTGGGCAAGTACATGAAAAACTACAAGGAAGAAGCTGAGTGGTGTTCTAAGAAGCACAATGAAGGGCACTGGGCAGTAAGACAGAGAATGAAGACTTGCAGGTGTCTTAAGGGGAGGGTGCCTATATGGAGAAGGACAGATGAGGAGTAGATGAGAAGAGATGTTCATGTGTGTTTGAGAAGGTAGCAATGTGAAGCTGAAGTACCAAAGACTGGGGGATGGTGTGGAGGGGAAGCCAGAAGGAAAGAGTGCTAAGGGAGATCTGAAAGGGAACCATTTAGAAGTAGAATCTGAAATAATGCTCAGAAGGTGTGGTAACTTTGTGGAGAAGTTAGGAGGAGAGTAAGGGGTCTTTCTGGAGGATGGGTACTTCACAAAGGGTACTCCCAGGAAAATGGGAGGTGGGCCATAGGGCACAGATTTATACCCTGAGGCATCTTTTGGGGGCTTTCTGTGGGGAAAGAGAAAACCTCTTATTAGGAAGTGGTTCTCAAACTTGAGCATGCACCAGAAACACCAAGAGAGTTCCTAAAAACAGACTGCTGGCTCTGATACCCAGATTTTCTGATTCAGTAGGTTTGGGGTAGGATCCAAGAATCTGCATTTCTACTAAGTTCCCAGGTGATACAGATGCTGCTAGTCAAGGGACCACACGAGACCCACTACTATAGGGGAAAAGGAAGATGAAAGCTTCTGACAGAAAAATGGGGGTGAAGGGAGTCTTCGAGTAGTCTCTAAGGAGGTGTTAAAGGTATCTCTGTGGGCAGGAGGTCTACAATGATAGAACCTAAGAAAAATGGTCTGAAAGAAAAGCCTCTGAGGTTTGGGATTTCAAATGGTGACAGTGTCTCTTGAGAAACTTTTTATTGAAAGGGAACATGGGGTCTCTTTTTTAAAAAAAATATTTATTTTTAGAGAGAGGGGAAGGGAGTGAGAAAGAGGGAAAAAAACAATTGGTTGCCTCTCATATGCCTCCAACTGGGGACCTGGCCCGCAACTCAGGCATATGCCCTGGCAGCAACTTTTCGGTTCACAGGCCAGTACTCGATCACTGGGCCATACCAGTCAGGGCTAGAGCCTGTTGAGAGGGTTGTCTGAAGGATGTTGGGGTCCCATGATGGGATAATGGGGGAAAGAGGCTCAGGTATGCAAAGGATCTCTAACCTGACTTCAGAGGAAAAGAATGGAGATGAGAGGGTATAAATAGGAGTTCTAAAAGGGGTAAACCTGATAGGGTCCTGAATAAGGTTTCCTGGGGATGTCAGAGAGGGAATCTGAGGGAGAGTTCTGAGGAAATCTCATGAAGTGCTGGAGGCTGGGTTGTTAATGCAGGGCAATTTTGGAGGAGAATTCTCTAAAGGGTGATTGGGAGGTGTAGTTTTCTGAGAGAGATCTTAGATGCACTAGAGCAGGATGACAGAGGTCTTTTTTAGAAACAACTCCTCAGAGAGCTCAGATGAGGAGAAACCTCTGAGGAAAACCCTCAAAAGGGTATATGAGGAAGGTGGATCTTCTGAGGGGAACGTGGGAATGTGAGGGTAGAGGGCTTTTCAGAAAGAATTTTGGGACTTTCTAAGAGCAGGAGCTCAGAGTTCTTTTGAGCAAAGATTGGCAGAGGGGGTTTTCTACAGAGGGTTCTAGAGAGTTTGAGTGAACCTGTGAGGGAGAGCCCAGGGAGGAAAAGTCTCTTAGTAAGGCATGAGGTCTCTCAAGGGGCTCCATTGTGTGTGTGTGGGGGGGGGGGGTGGGTAGTGGTTTGAAGGGCCTCTGAGAGGGATTTCAAGGGTACACGTTAGGAGAGCTCAAGGGGGTTGCTGGGTTCTCTGAGAAGACATAAGATTCTGAAAAACTGCACCTCAGAGGGGTCCTGGAAAGGGTCTTAGGGTTTACAGTGGTTGTGAGGAGGATGTTAGAAAGTTCATTTAAAAGTAGGTTTAGAAGGGGTGGGGGAAGTTATAGAGAAAAACCATAAAGGAAATTTTTGCAATTTAGAAGCAACTTTTGGGACATTTGATGTGGGTTACTAGGAAAGATTTGGGAGTTTTGGAAGAAGCTTTTAGAATGTGGAAGAGTAGTTCGCCATACATTTCAGGGTGTCTCTGAGGAAGATTTCAGGGTACATCAGGGGCTTTCTGAAGGATTTGGGGCTCTGAATGGAAAATCTCCAGGGTGATTTTTGGTATATGGGTGTAGGTGAGAGGGAAGTCTGTGGGAGACTGGGTGGCTATGCAAAATCGATCTCTGGGGAAGATTTCGGGAATGTCCGGGTCTGGAAGGGATTTGAGGAAAACCGTGAAGTAGGTTTTCGGGGTTTCAAAGGGAGAAGACATCTGATACATATATCTGGAATATCCGAGAAGTGGACAGGGGAATATTTCTGGAAAGAGAAGGAAGATGGGGATTTGGGACACGGTTCTCTGAGGTCAATTTCCAAGACATAGGACAATTTCTGGACAAGCCGGTGGAAATGGAAGGGGTGGGCTCCTGAGAAGACCTGGGACCGTGGGAGGCGGGATGTCCTGGGGGCCTCAGGGGGTCTCTGAGGTCGCCGGGGACCGCCCTCCAAGGAGGTGTCTGAGGTAGACTGCGGGGTCGATCCCGAGGGTGTGAGGGGGATCTGGAAGGGAAGCTTCCGAGGTGGACTGTGAAAGCTATTCGGAGGACCGGGATAGGGGCTCCCTCAAGGGTCCGGACCCTTCAGGCCCGCGCTCCGAGCCCGCCGCCGCCCGTGGCTCGGGGTCCCTGAGGGGGCGGGGCCGCCCGCGCGGCCTGGGGCGCCCTTAGGTGAGCCCCGAGCGCCCAGACCCGCCGCTGCCCCGGGACCGCCCAACCCTGCCCACGACTCACCGCCTCGGCCGCCGCCGCCTCCGCTCGGGCCTCCTCAGGCCACCGCCACAGCCGTCGCCCCCTCTCCAGCCCGCGAGCTCCCCTCCCTCCTCCCTCACCGACCACCGCCGCCGCCACTGCCGCCGTCGCGCTGCGTCACTGCGCTGTGCGTCACCGCCCCTGGCCCCGCCCCGGCGGAGCTGCCGCGCGCCAGCATTAGCAGACGCCGCAGTGACGACTCGCACACCCGCCAACGGGCGGCGAGGGCAGCGGGAAGGGCGGGCGGTGAGCGCGGAGGAAGGCCGGGTCCTGGTGGCGAGGAGAGCGACGGGGGCTGGATGAGGGCCGGGAGGTCCGCCCCTTGCTCCGTGGGATTGGTCGGTCCGAGGGCTGACGGTCGGGAGGGGAAGGGGCGGGGCGCGCGCAACGTTGCTACGGGCAACGGGCCCGGCGGAGTCTAGCATTGGGCCTCCTGGCCCGCAGGGGGCAGTCTCGTGCGCAAATATCTCAGCAGCCTCGCGCTAAGTCATAATTCCTCATTCTGGCGTTCGAGGCGGCTGCTGGCCTCCCGGGGAGCCCCGCCTAAAGCCCTGGCCCGTCGGTGCTCTCGACTGTCCAGGTTGGCACTCAGGCTTTTGGAGTCTGTGCTTTCTCAGCACACCCCATCTGAACCTGTTGCTTCCTCTCTCAAACGGAGTAGGATTGAAAGAGACGATGCATGGAAAGCGCTGGGCACAAAGGAAACCATCAATAAATGGGAGTTTTTGCTTCTGCTGTTATCTGTTGGTTCTTTTACGAACTTCCCTGGCTCGGAGTGAACTAAGCAGAATCGGGGTTTTCGCTTAGAAGGCTCTCAGGTGACTGAGACGTGGCTTGTTAGAAGCCACGTTAGAAGAGCTCAGGAAATGCAGTCTAGGTGTATTGTAGAGTTCAAGGCAGAGAGTGGTGGGACATAAGCTGCAGCCAGATGTTTGGCCACTTGAGGGAGTTTGGACTTGTCTCTTGGGCACTACGGAGCCGTGGAAAGGCTTCGAGCCAGGAAGAGGCATGGTGAGTTGGGGGTTTGGAAGATGTCTCTGACTCCTGTTTTGGAGGGAATAGAAAGGGGGGTCGTGAGTAAAGGGAAGCATCAAGGATGGGAGACGGGCGTTTGCACCAGGTTGAAACCGTGTGAAGGGGAGGAGGTACGGGTGGGAGAAAAGCCCAGGATACTGAACTGGCAGGCCCTTGCTGGAACTGGTTGGCTGCAGAGGGTGAGAGAGGGAGATATCTAAGATAAGGCCCCCTGGCTGGGAGATTGGGGGTTGGGAGGTATCCCTGAGAAGGAGACCCAGGAAAGATACAGGATTTGAAGATTCTGAGCCCAATGTGGGCCACCCAGCAGCAGGGTCCAGGAGTCTGCACAGCCCCTGTGTCCAGAGCTTAAGAGAGAAATTGGTGCTGGAAACCGAGATTTGAGGATCATCGAAGATGGTATTTGAAGCTGTGGGAAATAGTGACCTAGCCTGGGGAGGGTGTGAGGAATATGAATGGAGACAAGGACCCTGAGAAAAAAGGGAACATGGAAAATTTGAGCAAAGAAATGGGCAAAGATTTCTTGAGAAGGAACATCAGAGAGGAGGAAAACCAGGAAAGCGTGGCAAGTATGTCATCACGGATGCTGTGGGGAAAGGCCATTTCAAGCCAGGGTGGGGGATGGCACAAACCCCATCCACTAGCCCCTACATTGAGGCAAGAACTTTCATACCATATAGAGTGATTGTGCTCCATAGATGCTGCTTCATTTACTCATTTAATAGTATTTCTTATGTACCTAATACAAGGGAGACCCAAAAACCTCCCAGAATTTCCTAGCAGGCAGGCCCCTTGTAGAACAGGCTTCCCCTGCTAAGTGCGTGTTCTAGGAACCCATCTGCACCAGTGTACCAACTGGTATTGTTGTGAGAGGTTTTGTTTGGCCTCTGTGAACTTTTTTTGAAGACCCTTCAACGCGTTTGCTCATTTCATGATGGTGATGTACAAGAGCACCTGCCCACACTGCGCTGAGTGTTTAGCAGTTTTTGATGAAAAATGGCATGACCCCCTTGCCTTACCCTCCCTATTCATCCAATTTCACCCTGAGTGACATTTTTTTTCCCCAGATGAAAAAAGTCCTCAAAGGGAGATGTTTTGCCTAAGTGGAAGAGGTAAAACAAAATGGCAGAAGTACTAAAAGGCATCAAAATCGACAAGTTCAAAAACTGTTTTGAGCAGTGGAAAAACTGTCTCAATAGGTGTTACATATTTGAAGGTGACTGAAGTTTAAACATGTAAGAATACACAATTTTTTATAAATAAATTCTGGTTTTTGGGGTGTTCCCCCTTGTATGTGCATGCAGTGCTCAAGTTACTGGAATTTCATCAATGAACAATGCAGACAAAGCTTATCTGTCTTCATGAAGCCCACATTCCTGGGAAGGGGCACAAATAATAAACAATCTAACATGGTGACAAATACTGTGGAGAAAAATAAAACAAGCTGAGGGGATGGAGAAATGGGGTCAGTACTATTTTAGCAAAAGACCTTTCACCAGGTGGGATTTGAACAGAAATCTGAAGGAATTAAGGGGTGAACCATGAGGGAAAGGGGGTTCCTGAAAGGGAATGGCAAGTGCAGATACCCAGGGGCAGGATCATTCATAGAACCACAAAGGCTAATGCAACTGAAGTGAGCAAAGAGGTGAAAAACAGGGTCCAAGAGGTCATGGAGGAGTGGTAATGGCAGATAATTTTTTTTTAGAATACTTATTTTTAAAGATTTTATTTATTTATTTTTAGAGAGGGAAAGAAGGGGGAGAGAGAGAGAGAGAAACATCAATGTGCGGTTGCTGGGGCCTATGGCCTGCAACCCAGGCATGTGCCCTGACTGGGAATCGAGCCTGCGATGCTTTGGTTCGCAGCCCGCGCTCAATCCACTGAGCTACACCAGCCAGGGCTTAATGGCAGATAATTTTTTTAAAATATTATTTTTAGAGGGGAAGGGAGGGAGAAAGGGAGAGAACACCAATGTGTAGTTGCCTCTCATGCACCCCCAACTGGGGATCTGCCCCACACCCCAGGCATGTGCCCTGACCTGGAATCAAACCAGTGACTGCTTGGTTTGCAAGCTGGCACTCAAGTCACTGAGCCACACCAGCCAGGGCCAGATAACTTAATTCTAAAGACCACTGTAAAGACGTTTGCTTTTACCCCAATAATAGGAGAGCCATGGGAGGGTTCTGAGAGATGTCATCTGACTTGGGTTTTACTAGGATCTTTCTGGCAGTCCCATGAAGAATAGAATATGGGGAGAGGGGAGCAAGGAAACAGTGTGGAGGAGAGATAGAGATAGAGACAGATATATATATATATATATATGGAGAGAGAGAGAGAGAGAGAGAGATAGAGGAGAGGGCTCTCTTAAGTGTTCAGGAAGGACAGAAGGTGTCAGGACTAGGGTATGGGCTGTGGAGGGGGAGAAGTGGGCAGGCTCTGGTTACATTTACAAAGTCTGAGCTGACAAGTTCTGATGTATGTTGTCAAAGGGAAGAGAAGGGTGAAGGATGGCTCCAAGACATTCAGGTGGAGATGTCAGGTTGGCCACTGGATGTGAATCTAGAGTTCAGGGGGACGCCCAGTGGAGAAACAATTAAAGTAGCTCTTGTGCATGGCAAGAGACTGATGGGATCAGGAAGAGAGGAAGGTCGATGGAAAAGAGGAGAGGACCAAGGACTGAGACCTGGGACCCCACTGTCAAAATGAGGAGCAACTAGAGGAGTCGGAGGAAAACCTTGTGAGGGTGGTGTCCTGAAAGCAAAGTAAAAAAAATGTTCCAGAGTGCAGGGAGTGAAGGATGGTGTCAGGTGAAAAATTAGGATTGACTATCAGGTCTGGGACCATACAGGTCACTGGTGGCCCTGTCAGTGGAGAGGGACAGGAGTGAGAGTCTGCTGAGCAAGAGTAGAAGGAAATTGGGAGGACAAATTGGAGGTAGGCAGTGTAAATGATGTTTTTGAGAAGCTTTGATGAAAAGGGAAGGAAATGAATGGGCAGTGGTTGGGCAGAAGTTAGGGTTTTTAGTTTTTAAGATGGAAGAAATAACACTGCCTATATGAGGAAAAGATCCAGCGGAGATGGGAATATGGCTGATGCAGGGAGAGGGGAAACAGCCGCAGCGATGCCCTTGAGCAGGTCATGGGGGATCCAGCACGGAGAAGAGGGGGCAACAAAGGCTTCTTGTCAACTACGGAGGGAAGCAGCCATTGTGAGCCTGGAATCCGCAAAAATTCTCTTGTTTGCTTGTATTTTCTCACCAAAATACATGGGGTTTTCCTATAAATTACTTTTTTCATTTCTCCTTTATATGACAGTTAGAACATTATATTGATTTTTAAAAAAATTTATGTGTATAAGTAGGGTACATTATTTAGGAATTTCATCTGAGGATGGGATAGGAAGTAATACAAAATGCTCTTAATAAAAAGGGGGTACTGGTTTGACAAGATGAACACCATTTTTGTAGGTCCCATTATAAAGCCTGTGAGGCCGAACAACTTCAAAGAAAAAAGTCACCATTACCCTGCTGCTGTGGTGTCTGTCTCCTCTCCTTTTCATTTCTACATCAACACAATAGGTGGCAGTTTGACCAGTAGCTCTCCTTTTCAGTTCTGGAATTAAAATATTCTAGTTCGGGGAAAATCCAGGAAGGCTTCCTGGGGGAGGGAAGATACCTACTGTGTATTGAACATGTCCACCATGCCTGGAGACGTGTGAAGCTATTTTATCCTCACAATACTCCTGAATCAGAGGTATGAAGTTACTTAGCTGTGGTCACACAGCAAGGCAGCATTCAAACCCCAGTCTAGGTGATTGCAAAGGCTGGGAGGTCCTGCAGATAAGGGGAAGGAAGGAGGGGGAGGAGCCCTCTACAACAGTTGTCCTAGAATGGGCATAAACAGGATGTGGTGTTGGATAAAACCTTTCCCCTACCATACACCCCGCCCTCCTTCCCCCAGCCCTGGTCCCCACCTCTAGAAGACAGCGGAACTGAGAAAGAAGAGGCCTGTGGACAGAAAAGTCATGGTCTGAGGGTCAGGGGTCGTATGGGTGGGTCTGGGGCTGGTAGGGTACCTGGGTGAAGGTCAGGCTGTGGGTTGGAGGTCAGAGGCTGGGAAGGGCACCCCACTGTGGCAAAGGACCAGGCTGGGGGAAGAAAGACGGTAGTTCCGGGTTTAGCCCCAGTCAAGCATCCTTGGGGCTCCTCCACTGTTGTCCAAGGGTGCCTGCTGGAGGGCTGGAACCTGGCCTCTGCTCTGCAACCCAAGTGTGTGCTCCGGTGAAGGGCAGCATCTGCTTGGGGAAAGGGTGCCTTTTCCTCATGTTCACGAAGGCTTTGTATGGGCCATTGAGGTGTTCCTTTTCATTAGTAGATGGAGAAACTGAGGCTTGGGCAGGGGGCAGGGGCTGAGGCCAGGCCAGCTCAGCTCTTTTTGGGTTCTGCTGTAGTCTGACTCCCTGGTGGTGTGTGAGGTGGACCCAGAGCTAAAGGAAAAGCTGAGGAAATTTCGCTTTCGGAAAGAGACAGACAATGCAGCCATAATAAGTGAGTGTCATTTTCCCCTGTGGAAGGATGGGAGGGCGGTGGGGACAAATGGGGAGGGCTGGCTAGAGACACTGAGTTAGAAGGGGCATCCTAACCCCTGTGTGCCATCCCTCCCCAGTGAAGGTGGACAAAGACCGGCAGATGGTGGTGCTGGAAGAAGAATTTCAGGTGAGGGGTGGATGGGGCCTCCAAGAAGCACAGGGTGGGACTGGGAGGCCCAGAGGTCTGGAACTGATATTAAGAACCTGTCATTGGGAGTTGGAAAGACCTGGAGGTCAAGTCCCACCTCAGCTGTGACCCTAGGCGAGAGACATTGCCTGTATGGGTCTCTGTTTCCTTATCTGTGAAGGGGAGATAACTGTACCAACCTCATAGGGTCGTTTGTGGATTCAGTGATTTAATGTTAATAATGGGTTTAGAAGGCTTGGCACTTAGCATATACTCAATAAAATGATAATGATGATAATAATACTTTATTGGCACTTAAATGAAAGAATTTCCAGATAAATTAACAAAAAGCTGGCGGAAATCCTTTATAAAAGGGTAAACCTCACCCTCTTTTGGACTCACTGTATCAGTAACATGGGGATGATAATAAGGCTTACTTCATAGTGTTGTGGTAAGGATTTGCGGGGAGTGGATATGGAGACTGAGGCTGGGGGTGTTTGACAGGGGAGGGGGATTGACTAGGCAGGCGCTGGGCTCCCTCCCTCAGGTCTTCTGAAAGGAAGTACAGTGAAGTGGTTATGATTTAAGCCCAGATTCAAGTTTGCACTTCTCTGTTCAGAGTTGCTGTGAAATCTTGGGCAAGTGTCTTAACACCTTTGGGCCTCAGCTTGCTCACCTGTAAAGTAGGGATAATAATAGGACTTAGCCCACGGGCTTGTGGGAGAGCTCCATGAGTTAATCCATGTGTGTTACTTGGACCAGTGTCTTGGCATGTAGTAAATGCATGCTTTTAAAAATATATATTTTATTGATTATGCTATTACAGTTGTCCTATTACCCCCCAGTAAATGCATGCTTAATGGCAGTATTTTCTTTTCTTCTGGTTCCCCCTACCCACCCAGAACATTTCTCCAGAGGAACTAAAAATGGAGTTGCCAGAGAGACAGCCAAGGTATCCCTGGGGAAGGAACAAGGAATGGGAGGGTCAGGCTATGGGGAGAGGGGTGATGATAGAGGTGGAGACTGAGGGACTGCTTGGGATCTCTGGATTTGATGCCAAGAGTTCTTACCCTAGAACTTTTTGTACAATATACTAATGTCTTATTGCAGAACTTTACACTGAGAATCATGTGACTTTAGAATATGCTTTTCTTTAAAAAAGATTTTATTTATTTTTAGAGAGGGGAAGGAGGGCAAAAGAGAGACAGAGAAACATCAATGTGTGGTTGCCTCTTGTACACCCCCAACTATGGACCCAGCCCACATGTGCCCTGACTGGGGATCGAACTGGCAACCCTTTGGTTAGCAGGCAGACATTCAATCCATTGAGCCACACCAGCCAGGGCTAGAGCTTGCTTTTTTGAAATACAAACTTTTTCAGGTTTTGGCCTTAACATTGCACTTGCTTCATGGAAAGAAAGAAAGAAAGGAAGAAAGAGAGAGGGGGAGCGGAGGGAGGGGGAGGGAGAGAGAGAGAAAAAAAAGGAAAAGAAAAGAAAAAAGAAAAGAAAAGAAAGATTCCCTTTTTTAAAATGCTGGGGAATACTTTTGGTAAAAAAAAAATTAGGTGACATTTAACAATTGGGGAGAGTCCTGTATGAAGTTGCATGAGCTTGGTGCTTTTTGGGTGTGGAGGAGCTCTTTTTTTTAAACTTAAAAAAAATTTTAAATTTATTTTTAGAGAAAGGAAGGGAGGGAAAAAGGGAGGGAGAGAAACATTCACATGAGAAAGAAACTTAGATCAGTTGCCTTTCTTATGTGCCCTGACCAGGACCAAACCCACAACAGGTCTGTGCCCTGACCCGGAATTGAACCAGCCACATTTCACTTTGTGGGACAACACCCCACCAATTGAGTTACATTGGTCAGGGCTGGAGGAGCTCTTTGACACTTTTATGATAACCAGTCTGTTTAGATTTTCCATCTTGCTGGGGGTGAATTTTGGGTGCTGAGGATTCTGAGTCTCCGTCCCATCCAGAACCAGCTTCGTGGGCATCTGACAAGGGTAGTCCCGCAGGGCCCCACACCCAGAAGGGAACCTCGAACGTGGGAGATAATGCTCTGCAGCTGCCTGCTCTCTGGAAATTCTTCACAGTTTTATTTTTGAATTAATGTTGTGTGTGAATTCTTCTGGGACAATAGAGCATGTGTGGGGCTTGGAGCCTCCCTTAGTTCACATGCAGTCCCACCTCTGGCCCTGGACGGGTTCCCTGCACTGCCCAATGATGGCGGCTGCCCTCTGCCCCAGGCAGGGCGCTTGAGTGCAGGTTCACGGAGGGTCAGGGTCAGAAACCTCCAGAATGACAAGTTCCAGGGTGTGCCTGTAAGCATGTGCACTCCTCCTTCAAAAGTCCCCATGTCCGGGACAGCAGAGCCAAGACAGGCAGAAGAAAGAAAAAAGCTTTTCTCCTGCCTTTTGAAAAAGGGGCCCCGAATTTCTGTGGTGCACTGAGCTTGGCAAATTGTGTAGCTGAGCCTGGTCTCAGCCTAGGGTTCTAGAGCACTGGACAGCATCCGCATAGTGGTTAAGCACTTACAGTCTAGTGCCAAATTTCCTGGGTTCAAATCTACCCATGAACCTTGGGCAAGTGACTTCAACTCTCTGGGCCTCAGTTTCCCCATCTGTAGTATGGGGGATAGTGATAGCACCCATGTAACAAGGTTGTTGTGAGTCAAATGAGCACTGACTATTTTTTGGAGCCATTAGGTTTTTCTTTTTAAAATGTTTTTATTGAGGTATATTTGACATATAACATTATTGTATATGTCATTACTGTTCTAGGTGCACAAGATAATGATTTGATATTTGTATACATTGCCAAATGATCAGCACAATAGGTCTAGTTAATATCTGTCAGCACACATTTTTTTTTTCTTGTGGTGAGGACATTTAAGATCTACTCTCTTTGCCACTTTCACATATGCAAGACAGTATTGTTGATTATAGTCAGCATGCTGTACATTAGATCTCCATGACTTATTTATTTTATAACTGGAGGTTTGTACCTTTTGACCCCCTTCACCTATTTTGCCCACCATCAATTTGTTCCCTGTATCTATGACCTTGGTTTTTTGTTTGTTTCTTTTTTGTGTTTTTAAATTCTATATGTAAGTGACATCATATGGTATTTGTCTTTCTTTGTCTGACTTATTTCACTTAGTATAAGGCCCTCAAGATCCCATTCTTTTTTATGGCAGAATTTTATATATATATATATAGTAGAACTGTTAGATAATCTGGTAGTTCTGTCTAGCACTTACTATCATTGTTATTTTTAATCAGTTACTGTTTTTGAGGTCAGTTCCTTTAGTCTCAGTTGTTAGACTCAGGTTCTTAGGTTCTTAGACCTAGGTTCTTAGACTCAGCCAGATTTCAAGGGTGTAGACTCAGGTAATGGGCATTGGCCTGGGCTCCAGGCTGAAGTCCTGAGTCTGAATTCCTTTCACTGGTGTAGGTTCGTGGTCTACAGCTACAAGTATGCGCATGAGGATGGCCGAGTGTCCTACCCCTTGTGTTTCATCTTCTCCAGCCCTGTGGGTGAGACACACTTCTACCCATCCTGAGAAAAGGGTCTTAGATTCTCTGTGTGGGGTGTGTAAGAGTGTGTTTGTGAGTGCAGGTGTGTGTGTGTGACTTGGTGAGTATGTGAGTGAGTGGAGTATGTGGTGAATGAATACAGGGAGGGCAGTGGGATGGAAGTCGAGGGCTTAGATTCCTCAAAAGCCTACCTATCCTTCTTGGTCCTGAGACATGTAAGTAAACCCATCTTTTCCTCATACCTAGAAACTCCTGCCTGGCCCATAAACCATCTCCAGGGACCCTCAGAATAACCTCAAGCTCCTAGACAAAACTGGAAACTGGGGCTCCTTAGAATAGCTCCTAGGACCCTTAGAAGAAGACTCCAGGACCTGCAGGACATTACTGGAGCCTTAGAGAACACACCAGGGTCCCCCAGTTATGCTCCCTTCTCTCCTTTTTCACGCAGGCTGCAAGCCCGAACAACAGATGATGTATGCAGGGAGTAAAAACAGACTGGTACAAACTGCAGAACTCACAAAGGTCTGGGCCTGGGGCCGAAGCTCCCAGAGTGTTAGGGAGGAGGGGTCTGGGAGTCTGGGCTTCTGGGTCTGAGGGAAGAGGAGGTTCAGGGGCTGGATTCCTGGGCCTGAGGGAGGAGGGGTCTGGGAGCCTGGACTCCTGGTCTGAGGGAGGAAGGGGCCAGAGTTCCTGAGTGGATCATAATATTGAGAACACTCCCTGTCCAGGTGTTTGAAATCCGCACCACTGAGGACCTCACCGAGGCCTGGCTCCAAGAGAAGTTGTCCTTCTTTCGTTGATCTCTGGCCTGGGGAATATGAGTCCCTGGTGTCTGAGTCCCCAAAGTAACAGCAAACTCTGACTCCTAGGATCTGAACATCTGAGACCCTGAAGAAATTAAAATACAAGAACTAGAGATCTGTTGTGGCTCAGTTTCTGTTTCTCATTGTGGGCGCTAGCTGACAGTCCCTGCAGTACCAGGCTTCGGCCAGCAGAGGGCAGGCAGACCAAGAGGATGCCCACTGAATTCCAGGAGGAAAGGAGGGTACTTCTCTGAAAAGAAGCCTGTGGGGTTTCCTAGAGGGTATGGGGGAGGCCCGGTCTCCTGTAGGAATTGGAGAAATATTTGAATTCATGGAGGGGCCATTCCAAAGGGGAATAAGGATCCCTGGGTCCCTGCGAGTAAAGGAGGCAGAATGCCTGTTTCCCCTCCTCCCTTCCCATCCCTGCTGTAGGGACTAGCAGGCAGAAGCTTGCACTGATTGCTACTTTTATTGGACCCCAGGCAGGAAGAATTTAAAGGCAGGAAAGTTGTTGAAAAATCAAACTTAATTATTTCGGAGGCTCAGGAGTTGCTGGGGCGGGTGGTTTGGGTGATTGTATAGACCTTGAGGTCCGAGGGCTGGGGAAGACAAGGAGGATCCAGGATCCTTAGTGGACCCCCAAGGAGGATGAGGTTGAGACATCCTACCTGTCCCTGTCTGGAGATTCTTCTGTCTTCTGGCATCTCTGGCCATTTGATTCCCTCAGGCTCTTTGTTTCTCGTCTCTGAGGGACATTTATTGAGAATCAGCAGTGTTCCGGGCTCTGAAAATTCTGATAATACAGGTCTTCATAGAGGTAAATCACTCTATCTCTCTCTTCTCCAGGTCTCAGTCCCTCTCTCAGTCCCTAGATTCAAGAACCTAGGAGCTCCACCCCCCATCCCTTTCCAGGTTCCCTTCGGAGAGGTGGCTGTTGCCATGGTAACAATGGTACTGACCTCAGGCCTGGCCTGCCCCTCTCTAGCTCCAATCCTTCCCTAGCCCTCCCAGCCAGAACCACCTCACTCTGCTGGGGACAAGAAAGGTCATTCAATTAAGAGGTCAAGCAATTTCTGGCCTGCAGAGGTCAGAGAGGCAAAAGGACTTGTTCAAGGTTGTGCACTTACATGACAAAATTAATAATAGCTAACCCTCTGACTGAGGGCTTCCTAGGTGCCAGGTACTTCTATAAATATTTTACAGGTATTAACTCATTTAATCCTTACAATACCCCATGAAGAAGGTACGTTATCCTCTACAGACGGAGAAGGAAGTAAAAATGGTTGCCTTAGGTCCCACAGCTAGGATTCTGTAGCGTTAGAACTTTTACCCAAGGCTATTCTGTGGCCAGTGGCCAGTCCCTCTCTTAGGCAGGGGATTGAGGGAGCCATCTCCTCCTCTCCCTCCTCTCCTTTCCACTGGTCCTACCTCCTCCCCAGTTGTTGAACTTCTGTCTGCATCCAGGCTTATGATTATAAGCAATCCAATTAGAAAAAGGCGTGTGCAAGGAGTTGCCCAATCAGGAGCAGGAAGTTTGGAAAGCAAGAACCAATCAGAGAGTGACTCTGAGGGGGCAGCACAACGCAAAGTAGGTTCGGCTAGAAGGATTATGGAGAGACCAATGAGAGAAGCCAGAACAGAATACACTATCCAATAAAGAGTCAGCATATTGGGGTGTGGCTTTGGGTTTGGGACCACCCCTTCCAGGGGCGGTACAAATCAGGGACTGCCTCCCCTCTTTCCACCAACCTCCCCTCTAGGGTCCAGCAGATCCAGGCTCCCTAATTTTTGAGTCCTGGTCTTAGGCTTTCCTGAGCACTTCTCCGAGCTAACCTAGAATGTAAGCGGGGCTTAGGTCGGAAAGGTGGAGACTGCATTTTAGGCAGAGCTGAGAAAGGAGCTCTGACAGGAGGGCCCAGTGTCTGGGCGGGGAAACTAGCTGCATATGGGGTGGAGCCTGAGATAGAAGGGTGGGGCTTTTTCTGAGACGTGGGGTTTAGGCTTGTGGCAGGGGTACAGCTAAAGAAGTCTGAGTACAGCCCTGGCTGGTGTGGCTCAATGGATTGAGTGCCAGCCTTTAAACCAAGATTCCCAGTCAAAGCTCATGCTTAGGTTGCTGGCTGGGTCCCCAGTAGGGGGTGCACTGGAGGCAACCACACATTGATGTTTCTCTGCCTCTCTTTCTCCCTCCCTTCCCCTCTGTCTAAAAGTGAAATAAATATAATCTAAAGAAAAAGTCTGAATATTATATATTTTAAGGTGGTACCTATGGTGTGGGGCTTAGGTTTCGGGGGTGGAACCTAGAACTGAGGGGCTTTGCTTAGGTCAGATGAGGCTGGGGTTTTTGCTTTGGGTTGGAGCCTTAGAGACGGGGTTGAGGGGGTTGGTGTAGGAAACAAGGGTGGAGGGGTGAGTATTAAATTGTGAAAGAATGAGATAGGTCGAGGGCAGAAGTTAGGACCCTTGGGAAATAATCGCACTATCTACTTCCACTGGTTACCCTCTTTTCCAGGTCAACGCACACTCCCTGACCTTACGGGGCGCAGCCCAGATGCTGGCTTATAGCTCTCCCCTTCTAGTGACCTTAGGCTAGAAGAGCCTGTTCATTCCTCAGTGCGGTCTCTACAGTGAGCCTGTAGTAGACTAGCTCCCGGGCCCTTTCCCAAGAGGCATTCAAGAACGCTTGTTTACTGAGCTCCCACCAGGGTCAAATGGCCTTTTAAACACTGGAGAAAATTGGTGCCCATGCCACTTCCCTCAGAAGGCTTACATTTCAATGACTAGACAGTAAGCGATAAATAAATAAGTAAACAATAAGTAGGTAAACAAATGAGGTCATTATCAAGAATGATAAATGCTATGAGAGAAATCAAATGAGGTGATGTGATAGGAGTGGTGGGACCTGCTGGGGCTATTTGTTTTGCTTCTTTAGTCTCTAGAAGAGTCCTCCTGCTTTTTTTCTCTCCTAACGTTATTTTGAAACATTTCAAACATGCAGCAAAGTTGAAATAATTTTACAGTGAATACCCATATACCCACCACCTGGATTCCACCATTAACGTTTCACTGCACTTGTTTTATCACATACCCATCTATCCATCCATCAACCCGTCTTATTTTGTGTGTATTTCAAAGTGATTTGCAGACGTCAGGACCATTGGTAAGGGCAGGCGTGTAAATTGGAGGTGGGAAAGGAAGGCTTCTCTGAAGAGATTACACTTGAATGAAGACTTGTATGAAAAGAAGGAATCAGCCATGAAAAGGGAATAACTTCAAAGACCCAAGGCCTGGAATGAGCTGGTGTGTTGAAGGAATAGAAAAGTCATCACTGAGGCCAAAGACAAGAGTGATCAGGGCTGAGGACCAGAACTCCCAAGGCTGGAAATGCTCTGTGAGTGAGGTTGCCCCTGACTGGGCGCAGCCTCTTTGGTTCTCATCTCTGTGTATCTCTGTTTCTCTTACTATCTTTCTTCTCACCCTCTCCTTTTCCATCCCAGGCCTGCCCTCACCCTCTTTGCCTTTCACTTCCACCCTGTTCTGCCACTTACTGTGTGTGTGGCTTTAGGCACGTGACTAAACATCTCTAAGGCTCAATTCTCCTCTTCTGTAAAATGGAGATAGTAATGACACCTTCTCATCTGGCTGCTGTGAGCAGTGAATGGAGCCTTAGAAGCGTTCCTGGCATGAGTTGTGCTGGACAGTTTTGCTGTTGTTATCATTCTCCCACTTCTGTTTTCCCAGCCCTGGACCCCCATGCCCTGGCAGGAAGCACCAGGAACCAGGGTGGGGGGTGAAACCTGGAGACAAGACTGGTATGTGTATGCGGGGATTGCAAGTGAGCGGGGGCAGCTAATGGCTGTGAGTGGGGCCAAGGTTCACGAGAGGAAGGCTCTGTAGTGGTGCCCTTGATTTGAGGAGCAGGGCAGCCTTCCTGTGCTGACATGGAAAGGAAGAATTTAGAGAAGGGGTTTGGGGGAGGACCTTGATACAGTGGGATCCAAAATGGTAAGGGCTTGGGCCTCCAGGGATCTAGGGGACTGCAATAAGACAGATTTTAAGGTGAAGACTTTCTGGGTTTGGGGGCACAGTGGTTGTCTCAGAAAGAGGTGAAGAGTGGCTTGAGATACTCAGTGGAATCTGGGGGATAGTCCATGGCTCATTGATTAGGAGTTGGCCTAAGGGGTCTGAACAAGGGGGGAGCAATGAATCCTGGACTCCACTGAAGTCACAGGGAAGGGGGAAGGCTCAGCAGGGTCCACCAAGAGAGAGAACAGGAACTGGGAGGAGGCATGGTCCTCAAGGAGGATAAGACTGGTGGGGAGGATGGGAAAGAATCTGGGGCAAATCAGGGATTCTGGAAACCAAGGAGTGCCTTGGAGGGGAGAATAGCCTAGGTCTAATGGAGATCATGAGGAAAATTTAGGGTTTCCTCTGGGGAGAAGAGATGTATCTGGGCCCCTTGGAACTTAGACATAGTCTGGAATCCCCACTGGGAGTCAGGGAATAGTTTGAGGTCCTAGAGGGAGAAGGACATGGCTAGGGGTTCCCAAGGAGTGGGATATAGTTTGTGGCCTTGGGAGGCTATAGGACATGGGCTGGGTCCTCAAAGGGAGTGAAGCACGATCTGGGTTTTGACATGTGGTCTGGGGTCCCTGAGGAGATGGAGTGTGGTTTGGGGGGGTCCGCCTAAATGTTGGGGTATAGTTTAGTGTCCCTGAAGGGGGTGGTTGAATCCCCTTGGATGCTGGGATATGTGGTCTGGGGTCCTTGAGGGGGTGCGGGGCAGAGTCTGAGGCCACCAAGGAGAGTAGGACACGGTTTGTGGTCCTGGAGTGGCTGTAGAACATGTTCTGGATCCTTAAAGGAGGTAAAGAAGGCATGGTTTGAGGTCCCCTGGGTATTGGGACAGGATCCCAGGTCTCGGTTGGGAGGTCCGGGGTGCCAAGTCAATCGGGGCGTGGTCTGGGGGGTCTCTCGGGAAGCCGGCAGGGCTAGAGGTGGGGCTGGGGAGAGGTCGGGGGCGGGCCGGCGGCTCCGCAGTGGATAGGGGTCTGCAGCGGCCCCAGGCCCTGTCAGAGCCCCCTCCCCCCCTTGCGGCGTTGGTGGCGGCGGGGCTCGGGCGGCGGGCGGCGCGAAGGGCGGAGCTCGGCGGCAGCTCGGGAGGGAGGGCGGGAGGCGGGAGGGAGGCGGCCCCGCGGCACCGCGCCCCCTCCCCCGGCCCTCCCCCCACCATGGCGCGGAGCGAGGTGGCGGCGGCGGGGCCCGGCCCGGGGCCCCCACGGGCTGGGTGAGCACGGCCCGCAGCGGCCCGGGAGGCGGCGGGAGGGGGCGCCGGTGTGAACGCGGGTGTGAGCGCGCGAGCCTGTGAGTGTGTGTCCGCGGCGCTGCGGCGGCCGGGCGTGCGCTCGCGCGGCCCTGTGTGTGCCCGGCGCCGGCGTGTGCGGCGCGGCTTGTGTGGCCATCCGGGTGTGTGCTGGCTGTCGAGCCGAGGTGCTGGGACCGGCCGTGCGTGTGTGTGCCCCCGAGTGGCTGCGCCTCCGGCTGTGTTCTGGGGGGCTGGTGCGTGCCCATCGGAGGGACTGTGTGCAGGTGTGTGTGCGTGGGTTGTGTGCCCAGGTGTGGGTTCCCCCACCCCCATCCAGTGTGTGCGCTCTACTAGCTGTGTTTGGTGTTTGTGTCCGGGTTGGATGGCCATCCGAGGGTCTGTGTAGCCGGGTGTGCCCGCTCCGGTGTTCATTTTTGTGTGTGTGTCTGCGGGTTGTGTGTCTCCGAGGGTGTGTGTCTGTGCGTCCACGTAAGGTTCCGGGCCCGGGGCGGGGGGGGGGGGGCGGGGGGCGGCGCTGGGACTCAGCCTTGTAGGTCCAGGCCTCTGTGTGGGTTTGGGGGAAGGGAGTTTGCCGCTTCCTGGGTCCCTGTCAACTGGGTGTGGGGGGGGGGTGGTTCTCAGCGGTCCTTGGGGGAGACGGCCATGTCTTCCCCTTCCTGGTGGCTGGGTGCGGGGGATGGGCGGTTGGTAGGTGGACAGATGGAGGGATGAGAGGCTGAGGGATGGACAGATGGGCCTGAGGGGAGGTACGCAGACCCGGCCCTTCCCCACCCACCCCACCCCAATCCCCACACCGGCCAAATCTCCGCAGACTGGGCCAGACTTGCCTGCATCCAGATGGCCAGGCTGGGGGAACTTTGGGCTGCTGGTGAGAGGATTGCCTTGGACTGGTACTCTAGGACTCAGCTCCCTCAACCCTCTGAGACCTGACTTGCTGAACTCTGACCTCTGGCCCTAGGTAGTGCTCTGGTGGTGGGGGTGGACATAGTGGGAAGGAAGGATGTTAGGATTTCTTTGGCCTCCAAAGTAGGTGGGGCAAGGGTGCCTTAGGGCTGGGAGAGATGTGTGCCCATGTATGTGTGTGAGTGTGAATCTGTTGACACGTCAATGTGGTTCAATATTTTGTGTGCATTTGTAAGTGTGTAAGTCCCATACAGGGCTGTCGTGTGAGCATGTGTCTGTTACGTGTTAACATCTCGGAATTTCTCAGCAAAGGTTGATCTTTATGTGCCTGTGTGCTTGTTTGAATGGGTATCAGCCTTATAGGCATCTACATGTATGCCTGTGGTTCTGTGTATGTGTGTGAGGTGGGTATCAGCTAGTGTGTGCATTTTGCACTTATTGGTGTAGGATTATATCAGCTTTGTGACTGTGCATCATGGGTATATGTGAAGTTGTCTGAGTGTGTTGGGCACTTAAGAGCATGTACCTGTGTATCTTTGATTGTGCAAGTGAATATCTATTATGTGTGGTGTTATATGCTCCTGTGTGTTGGTGAGTGTGCAAGAGATATCTGTTATAGGTGTATGTAGCTGGTTGTGTGCAAGGGCAAGTATGTAAGTTTTTTGTTTGTGTGCATCTTTGTGTGTGAATGTGAAAAAGAGTCAATGTTGTACATGTGTGGTTGTACACAGGTGTGTCAGCCTGGAGGGTATATGTCTGTGTTGTGACTGCATTTATGTGTCAGTGTCGGACTCTCAGGAGTAGGTTGTGTACATTCAAACATATATATATGCAAGATTGTGTGCACACACACGCCTGTGTCCCTGGCATAAGGCTGACCTTGTTTCTGGGCCCAGTGAGTTGGGGTCCATGTGGCATGAACTGTGATATGCTGGGGTCCATGGACACAAGTGTGTCACATCCCAGGCCAAGAGCCAATGGAGTGCGGGGGAGGGGCACAGAGATCACTCTGATGTGTCCATGGAAATCCAGACGTAGAGACTTGGGTTGTGGGCCCCTGTGAGTTTTGGCATATCCACACGTGCTGGTGTGACAGTGATGTGATGGTGATCATGGGAACCTCTGAGCCTTCCCCAGTACCACTTATGTCAGTGAAGCTGGGGGACTGGGATGTGAACTCTGGAAGGAGGAGGCTGGGAGCCCTGAATCCTGGATCTGAAGGAGGAGAGTGGGGCCTGATTCTTGGCTCTTGAGAATGGAAGAGACTGAGGCTTGGGCTCCTGAGTCTGAAGGATTCATAAAGAGTGGGGTCCCAGACTCTAGGGCCTTGAGGGAGGAGGGTGCTGGTATCACTGGCCTTTTGAAACCCCAGAGGACAAAGAGCTAAAGTCCTGGACTCCTGGATTTTGGAGAGTGAACAGTCCTGAGGTCAAGATCCCTTGGTTTCCAGAGATGACTTTCTGGGTCCCTCTGAGAGTATGCAGAGCCAGAAGCAGGAGTGGTGAGAGTGTGATCACACCAGGGACTTCCTTAGCTGAGATGGTCTCTGAGGCAGGTCTCCAGAGAGGAACCAGAAGGATGTTAACAGGGTTGTTTTATTCCTTTGCAGGTGCTGGCCCAGGCCCTGACTCCCTGAAGAGAGGTGAGTGGGGTGTCTCAGTCTGGGGAGAGAGATGCAAAGTGGTTGGTTTTGTTCTGAGCCCGCCGGAGGCCTGGAGCCCTGCCTTGTAAGTGCAGGGTATGGCAATGTCTTGAGGGGCCAGGTGCACCCAAGGCTGGGGGCAGAGTGGTGACAAGGTCAGGATCATCATGTATGGGTAAGGCCTCATGGTAGCCAGGGCATGGATGGCAGGTTGTGGGGGAGGGGTCTCAGGCCTGGAGGCATCCCCTCTCGGGAGGGGTAAGGTGTTCAGGAGAGAGGGGTTTCCTCATGATATCAGTAAAGGGTGCAAGAGAGTTTCGTGGCATGAAATGACCCATGCATTTGGAGAACGGCATGAGTGTGGTTTACCATTTTGTGTGTGTATGTGCATGTACACAGGAAGATCTCCTGGTAGTCTAGCCTGCTGGTGGCTGAGAGAGCCAGAGGAAAAAAAATTACTACTACTACTAATAATAATAGCAGCTGACACATGTCCTGTTTACTCTGTCAGGAGCTGTTCTAATCACGTTACACTGCATTATCTCATTTAACCCTTACAACAGCCGGATGAGGTAGGTGCTCTTATCGTCCGCATTTTACAGAGGAACACACTGAGGCACAGAGAAGGGCAGTCACTTCACTAGAGTCATACAGCAGGGGCTTGGGGTGTGAACCCGGGCAGTTGGGTCCAGATTCTATCCCACAATGCTGCACTGCCTCTCAATAAACATTAGCTCTTTTATTGCTACTATTGTTCCTTCAACTTGAGTCCCACCCCAGCTGTGGGAGGTGGAGCTCTGTACTTCTGTACCATAGATTGGGGTTCTGAGCTCTGTGATACCCACAGCTGGGCAGGCGTAGTGCAGGGCCTCCTAACTCAGGAGTTCTGCCTTTCAGGCCAGGGTTTTCTGTCCAGTACAGTGCCCCAGAGGGAGTGCAAGGCAGAGTAGTAGGGACCTCAGAGATGGTGGGACACCCTGACCCTGCCTCTGTTCTCTCTTCAGCCTGGTCTCGGTCTCCTTCAGTCTGTCTGTCTCTATAACACTCTTTCCCCCTCTTCCTGACTCTCTTTCTCGTCCTCTCTTCATCTTTATGTCTCAGTCTGTTTTCTGTCTTTTCCACTCATTTTTTCTGTCTCTTGCTCTCTGTCTCTTTGCCTTTCTTTTAGATCTTTCTCCTTTTTTCTCTCTCTCAGTCTGCCTCTGTTTCTGCCAGTCCATCTCCCCCTTGCTTTTGTCTCTCGCTGTCTCTTCACCTCTCTCTCTGACACTCTTGGTCCCTCCTCTCCACAGGTATAGTCCCTCTCCCCACAGGCTGAAGGATCAGGGCCATATCAGGTCACAGCCCTGAACTGCAGGTTCCTGGGAGGCGGACCAGCAGAGACTAAGGTGTAGGGTGGGGTGAAAACAGTTTTAGGGACGCCCCCTTCCTATCTTTTCCTCTTCACCCCCCACCCATCCATGTTGTGATGGGAGCTGACATGTCGTGGGCTGCAGCCTCCACGGGGGAATCCCTGCCGGAAGGTTTTGCCTGGAGCAGAGGCATAGCATTAGTGTGTAAGTGTGTGTGTGTGTGGGGGCATGTATGGGACCTTGTGTGTGCCCACTGATGTGAGCACAGAAGTCTGCCCCCTGCTTGGGAGCTCAGAGAGCCCTGGATGAAACCAGGCTCTGAGGAGGACTTCCCAAGACTGAGCAGGTAGACTGATGTGGTTTTCTCAGTCTCTCCTACCTCCAGACACCTGTGCCTCTGATAAAGGGTAGGGGGTGTTATCCTTAACATTTGTTGAATACTTACTGTGTGCCAGGCCCTGTGCTTAGGAGTCCCCATAAATGAGTTCACTGAACTCTTGCGACAACCCAGTAAAGACGGTACAATTATCCCATTTTACGAAACAGGAAAGTGTGGCCTAATAAGGGGAAATCATTGGTTTGGGGTCACAGAGCTAGCAAGTGGAGGAAACAGGACTTGAACCTGAGTCTGTCTAATTTCAAAGCACTTGCTTTTAATAATAGCACATACTAATGTGCCTGGCATGTAATGGGCACTTGAAGATGATAATAATAATTACTGACATGTATTGAACCCATTTTTTGTGCTAGGCACTGTTCCTCCGTAGTATACCACGTGTATTAACTCATTTAACCCTCACAAAGGTAAGACTTGTTTTTTATCTCTATTTTACAGATGAAGAAACCGAGATTCAGAGAGATTCAGACACTCGCCCGAGGTCACGCAGCTAGTAAGTGTCAGAGCTGGAACTTGAATCCAGGGAATATGGCTTTGAAATCCTAGTTAACAGTGGTTTTTCAAAATGTTTAGTGGGTACTAGAAGGCCCTGGCGGGGCCGTGCGGCCCACCTCTGGTTGGGAGATTATGAGAGGTCTTGGAGCCCCTAGAACAGGGGTGTCAAACTCATTTTCACCGAGGGCCACATCAGCCTCGAGGTTGCCTTCAAGGGGCCGAAATAATTTTAGGATCGTATACATGTAACTACTTCTTAACTGTTAAGGAGTTGAAATTACATTTGGCCCCTTGAAGTCAACCTCGAGGCTGATGTGGCCCCCGGTGAAAACGAGTTTGACACCTGTGCTCTAGAGGATGGGCAGAGATGGGGACAGGATACTCAGGGGTGGGGCAGCGGTAATCCACCAAGCAGCGTTAACATGCGGCTATCTGTTAACAAGCGCATGCCAACTGATCACCAGTGCTGCCACTGTCCTTTAGCACCTGGTTGTCAGGAAGGGAGGGATCTGGGTCAGACTCCTGGCAGACCCTCCCAGGGTGGGCAGCCCGGCAAGCAAGCTCTAGGCCTGGGTCACCGTGTCCTTCTCCTTCAGGTCTTACTGTCTGCTCCTCCCGCTTTCCCACTGCACCATGGCTCCGGGCCCCTTCTCAGCGCTGCTCTCACCACCACCTGCTGCCCTGTCCTTTCTGCTGCTCCTCTGGGTGGGGGCATCTCGTGGCCAGCCCTGCCCTGGCCGCTGCATCTGCCAGAACGTGGCGCCCACACTGACCATGCTGTGCGCCAAGACCGGCTTGCTCTTTGTGCCGCCAGCCATCGACCGGCGTGTGGTGGAGCTGCGGCTCACCGACAACTTCATCGCAGCAGTCCGCCGCCGAGACTTCGCCAACATGACCAGCCTGGTGCACCTCACCCTCTCCCGTAACACCATTGGCCAAGTGGCAGCCGGCGCCTTTGCTGACCTACGTGCGCTCCGGGCCCTGCACCTCGACAGTAACCGACTGGCGGAGGTACGTGGTGACCAGCTCCGCGGCTTGGGCAACCTCCGCCACCTAATCCTCGGCAACAACCAGATCCGCCGGGTGGAGTCAGCGGCTTTCGACGCCTTCTTGTCCACCGTGGAGGACCTGGATCTGTCCTACAACAACCTCGAGGCCCTGCCCTGGGAGGCTGTAGGCCAGATGGTGAATCTGAACACCCTCACTCTGGACCACAATCTCATCGACCACATCGCGGAAGGTACCTTCGTTCAGCTGCACAAACTGGTTCGCCTGGACATGACCTCCAACCGCCTCCATAAACTGCCCCCCGATGGGCTCTTCCTGAGGTCCCAAGGCCCTGGGCCCAAGCCACCCACGCCACTCACGGTCAGCTTTGGTGGCAACCCCTTGCATTGCAACTGTGAGCTGCTCTGGCTCCGGCGGCTGACCAGAGAGGATGACCTGGAGACATGTGCCACTCCCGAGCACCTCACTGACCGCTACTTCTGGTCCATCCCTGAAGAGGAGTTCCTGTGCGAACCCCCGCTGATCACACGGCAGGCGGGGGGCCGGGCTCTGGTTGTGGAGGGCCAGGCGGTCAGCCTGCGGTGCCGAGCCGTGGGTGACCCAGAGCCGGTGGTGCATTGGGTGGCACCTGATGGGCGATTGCTGGGAAACTCCAGCCGGACCCGGGTAAGAGGGGATGGGACATTGGATGTAACCATCACCACCTTGCGGGACAGTGGCACCTTCACTTGCATTGCCTCCAATGCCGCTGGGGAAGCCACGGCACCCGTGGAGGTGTGCGTGGTACCTCTGCCTCTAATGGCACCCCCGCCAGCTGCCCCACCACCTCTCACCGAGCCTGGCTCCTCTGACATCGCCACGCCCGGCCGACCTGGTGCCAACGAATCGGCTGCTGAGCGCCGGCTGGTGGCGGCGGAGCTCACGTCCAGCTCCGTGCTCATCCGCTGGCCAGCGCAGAGACCCGTGCCCGGCATCCGCATGTACCAAGTCCAGTACAACAGCTCTGCGGATGACTCCCTCGTCTACAGGTAGGTGTTTCAGTCCCAGGGCTGCGTCCTTTCCCAAGGACCCTCCCTCCCTTCTGCCCACTTCCTTGGCCTTCTTGTTCAGCCAGAGTTCTAGATGGCCATGCAGAGTTACCCTGTCTCCCTCCTTCTCTATTTCTGGCTCACTGCTTCTTTCTGTTTTTCATGAGCATCGCAGATCTTTGTTAAGCACCCACATGAGCCAGACTAGGCACTGGGGTTGAACAGTGAATGTGCCCAGCACGATCCCTATGCCCTTCGGACTCATGGGCCCCATCCTTGCTCACCAAAGGTGTTTGATTGTGGACCTTGCCAGTTAAACATTTTGGAGCATGAAATACACACACCCACATGTTTAACAGTTACATTTGTATTAATAAATTATATGTCAGTGCTACTGCATTAGCACATTGGGTACATTATAGAAGAGAAAACCAAAGTATGTAAATACGTTATTTTCACTGTCCATTGGGTTAGAAGCCATTGTCCGGGTGTGGACAGACTTAAAAAGTTACTTTCTCCCTCCATCTCTCTTATTCTCTTACTTTCACATCTGGCTCTGTCTGTCCCCTCTCTCCCTCCTGCTCTCATTATACCCTGAGCCCCTGGTCTGTGCTGGGCCCTGAGCGGGGTGCTCAGGGCACAGGGAGACAGAAAGACCAGTCCCTGCCCTCAGGAAGCTCACAGACCAGAGGAAGGAGGCAGCCAGCACACACTGACTTATTGCCTTGGCCTTGCAGTGTCCTTCGTCTTGGTAGCTTTTTAAGTGTGTCTCACAGCCATGGACCTGGGACACGGTGGGCACTTGATAAGTGGTTCTTGGCTTCATGAATGGCTCTCCTTTTTCCTAGCTCTGTCTCCCTCTTGCACACTGTGGAGCACCTGCTGAATGCTTAATCCTGTGTTTGACTTCCCTTGGGAATGCCCGGCTCTTAGGGGTGCTTAGACCTGCCCCAAAAAGTCTGCCTCTTGGCCTTCATCTTCACCTTTCTCAGGGTTCTCTTGGCCACAGCCCTGGTATACAGTAGGCACTTTCCCATTGTTGGCTGAATGAGGAAATGCCTCTCTTTTCCTTTGTCTCTGTCATCCTCATTTTCTTCCCTTTTAGAATCTGCTTACCAAATGCCAAGTACATGCCTACTGCATGCCAGATTCCATACTGACCCTGGGGCCACCGAGCTAGATCAGACACCAGCCCAGTTTTACAAACATTAGGGCAAATGAATGAACAAAGCAAAAACTTTGATAAGGTGCCACCCAGGATGCTACCTCATTTGATCTTTTCAGCTCTGCTGTGAAGTGACGATGGTCCCCCTCCCATTTCACGGATGGGTAAACTGAAGTACAGAGGGGAAGGTCACTTGCCCAAGGTTACACAGAAAGTGGCAGAGCCAGGATTCCAGCTCTGACCCTTCTAAGTCCTAATCCTGCCCTTTTAACGTGAACGCACATTTATTGAGCACCTGTCATTTGCCAAGCAGGGATTAGTGGAGATGGGTCATGCATTTCTGTAAATAACTCTTGGTTTGTGACTCTCTACCTCTCTGTTTCTTTCTTTTTCTCTCAAACCTATGGCCACCACATGGTGGGCTACAGGGAGGTGTGCAGGCCCCCAGACCCTGCAAATTTTCAGATGTTGACAGCCCTCTGTCCCTAGCCAGGTCAACAGATCTGGGGGCACTTCCCTTCCCCTGAGGGCCACAGTTCCAGGCTTCTGTCCCCCATTGCAGATGCCTGTGCTATGGTGCTGCAGGGGTTAATTTCCTCACTGCTGCCATGGGCGGAGGTGACAGCCAACCAGAAGCCTGCTCTGCTGCTTGCTTGGGTCTCACAGCCAATTAGAGACACATGGGCTTAAGCTTTCTTAAGGAGCCAGCCTCTGTCCTTGAAAAGGGGGGAGCCCCTAGCAACTGGTTTTTTAGGGGAAGGAACAAGAAGAATCCAAGTCTCTCTGCAAGGGGAAATGGGAGGAAAAGGAAGACATAGCCTAGGGCCCAAGGTTGGGAGGGAAGGGCAGGGGGTGGTCTGTTAAATGGAAGGCAAAGGGAAAGCTGGAGAAGTGGATGGGCCTTTTTGAGGGGGTAAAGCCCTTACTTGAAGTGTTTGGCTTAGAGGGTTGCTCTTGGTGGGGGGAACCTCCAGGAGGTGGGACAACTGAAGTGGGCTTCAGGACCAGAAGGTGGCCTGGAGGGAAGGTGAAACTTTTGAGAGGCAAGAGGCCTATGGAGATGGGGGCTTGGCTTCTCAGAGGAGGTAGAGCTCCTGCTTCATGGTCCCATGCAGATGAAGAGGTGGGCCTTGTCTCTGGTGCCCCACTAAGGCCTTTGTAGGAGAGGAGAGCTTGTGAGGGTGAATGCTGGGAGTGCAACTCCATGTGGATGTGGCAGTCCCAGGTTAGCCAAGGCTGGACATGGCCAACAGAGTGGGAAAGGTGTGCCCGAAGGGGCAAGGACTGGTGGGAATGGTCTTATAGACAGGGAGGGGTGCAACTGGCAGTAGAGTGTGAGCCACAGCAAACGTTACTGGCCAACACAGGTGGGGATGCAAGCTAATCATGATGAAATTATGAAGTGCCAGGCTTTGGGTGTGTTAACTCATTCATATTCCACATCATCTCTATGATGTGCAAATTCTTAATATCCCATTTGGGGGCAATGAAGCACAGAGTGTTTAAGAGACTTGTCTAAAGTCACAGCTAGCAAGTGGCAGAAGAGAGACTCAAATCCAGGCAGTCTGGTTCCCAGACTTGTCAGCTTAACCATTTCTTTGCATAGCTCCTAATTTGAGGGCAGGGGCCCAGAGCAACAAAGAGGTATGCTTGCTTGGCTACATTTGACCCAATTATAGATGAGACCTACCTGGGGGTGTGATCTGGTGACTCATGTCAGTATAGGGCAGGACACACACAGAGCAGTCTCAGGACACACACGGAGGCACAGCCAGGGAAACATGCCCAGTGTGCCACAGGAATATGTAGTTGAGGGGCTTGGGAATTGTCTAAGAAGATAGATGCAGCTAAGAGATGTGTTTACCCGAAGGTGGGACATGCAGATAAAGGGGGTGGCCTGTGCCATGGTTTCCCTGAAAGGGCAGGAATTTGTAGAAAACAGGAACTAGAGGCTCTGGCTGGGTAGCTCAGCTGGAATATCATCCAGACAAGCCAGGGTTGCAGGTTTGATCCCCAGTCAGGGCCCATACAAGAATCAACCAGACAATGCATAAATAAGTGGAACAACAAAAATTGGTTCTCTCTCTCTCTCTCTCTCAAACCAATAAATAAAAAAAATTCTCAAACCAAAAATAAAAAGAAAAGGAACTAGGAGAGCATCCATTGCCCCACTAGGGCATGATGGTAGGGGGAGGGGCCTGTAGTAATGGGGCCTCTTAAAGGGTGGAAATATATAGATAAGAAACCTTGGAGCCCTGGCTGGCATAGCTCAGTGGATTGAGCGCGGGCTGGGAACCAAAGTGTCCCAGGTTCGATTCCCAGCCAGGGTACGTTCCTGGGTTGCAGGCCATAACTCCCAGCAACCGCACATTGATCTCTCTCTCTCTCTCCCACTTCCTCCCTTCTCTCCCTAAAAATAAATAAATAAAATACTAAAAAAAAAGTAGTTTCTAAAAAAAAAAAAAGAAACCTTGGATGGTAGTTGTTGTCCTTAATATGGTGTATGGTGAGACACTGCTAAGGGATCATGTCCCTTGAGGGTAAGACATAAAAGCTATAGCACTCCTCTCCTGCTGGGGCTGGGATATGTAGATGAGGGAATGGGAATAACATATTGTCCTGTGGAGAGAGATGACACAGACGGGGTGGGGGGTGGGTCTGAGGGCAGGGCACACAGATGAAGGGTGTGGCCTGTAGCAATGATCCTGAGAGGTTGGAAATTTCTTGCATGAATGGCTGCTGTTATCCCAGTAGAGGATGAGAAACAGGTAGGGACACGTGGTTTGGTTTCCACTGGTCACCACAGGTGGGGCATGCAGGTGAAATGGCTTGGTTCAGAGTGGAGCTAACCCCTCACTGATCCCTCCACCTCCCGCAGGATGATCCCCTCCACCAGCCAGACCTTCCTGGTGAATGATCTGGCAGCGGGCCGAGCCTACGACCTGTGTGTGCTGGCAGTTTATGACGACGGGGCTACAGCGCTGCCAGCCACGCGAGTGGTGGGCTGTGTGCAGTTTACCACGGCTGGGGATCCGGCGCCCTGCCGCCCACTAAGGGCCCACTTCTTGGGTGGCACCATGATCATTGCCATCGGGGGCGTCATCGTCGCCTCAGTCCTCGTCTTCATCGTTCTGCTCATGATCCGCTACAAGGTCTATGGCAATGGAGACGGCCGCCGCGTCAAGGGTCTCAGGTCGCCCCCGCGGGTCAGCCACGTGTGCTCACAGACCAACGGCGCAGGTGTGCCTCAGGCCCTGCCCCCGCCATCGCAAGACCGCTACGAGGCGCTACGTGAGGTGGCTACCCCGGCTGTGGCCGCAGTCGAAGCGAAGGCCATGACGGTAGAGATGACTTCCGCAGAGCCGGAGGCGGCCCTTGGACGCTCCCTGGGCGGCTCTGCCACCTCGCTGTGTCTGCTGCCTTCGGAGGAAATCTCCGGAGAGGAGTCTCGGGCCGCAGTGGGTCCTAGGAGGAGCCGTTCTGGGGCCCTTGGGCCTCCAGCTTCGGCGCCTCCCACTCTGGCTCTGGTTCCTGGGGGGGCCCCGGCGCGGCCAAGACCTCAGCAGCGCTATTCGTTCGACGGGGACTATGGGGCGCTGTTCCAGAGCCACAGTTACCCGCGCCGCGCCCGGCGGACAAAGCGCCACCGGTCCACACCGCACCTGGACGTGGCTGGAGGGGGCGCGGCCGGGGAGGACGGAGACCTGGGGCTGGGCGCAGCCAGGGCACGCCTGGCCTTTACCAGCACCGAGTGGATGCTGGAGAGTACCGTGTGAGCGGCGGGCGGGCGCCGGGACGCCTGGGCGCGGTGGACGAACGCCCAGCCGTCTGGACGCAGGGGCAGGACTTGGGGGAGAAAGCACAGCGTCAAGACCTCTGACTGAATGGGAAACAGTCCCTTCTCCTCCCTGGAGGGGGCGCTGCTGCCTCGGTCTGAGGGTCGAGGCCACGCCCCCTTGTCCTGGGCAGTTATGGGCGGGCCGCCAGGGTCTCCTCCCCCAAAAACTCTTTGCCCACTCCTGCCCTTCCCCCCGCGCACTCGCGGACCTCGCTGGAGCCGGTGCCTTACACAGCGAAGCGCGGGGAGGGGCAGGGTCCCACCAACACTGCAGCACTGAGACACGAGCCCCCTCCCCCCGCCCGGGACCCGGGGCAGGGGCGAGGGGCCCATTTCTTGTATCTGGCTGGACTAGATCTTATTCTGTCCCGCGGCGGCCTCCAAAGCCCCCACCTCCACCCCATTCACCTCCCTGGTTCTGTCGGGTCTGGCTTGGGGTCCCCTTTTCTCTGTTCCCCTCTTTTGTCACTGTTCCACTCTCTGCCTTCTCTGTCTTACGTCTTTGTTCCTTCCTATTTGTCTCTCTTTTCTCTGCTCCATCGTCTCTTCTCATGCCCTCTCATATTTTGTCCAGTCTCCATGTCTCTCCCAATGACCCACCCCCCCACTACACATTCTCCCGGGCAGGTCCCACTGGAAGGACCAGACTCTCCCATTCCTTCCTCTTTCTCCAAATAAATCCCCACATGAACAAAGTCCAAAACAAAGTCCTCCTCCATACCGGAGCCAGGACCCTCCGCCGCAGCAGAATTAAACTTTTTTCTGTGTCTGAGGCCGCTCTGCTGATGTCTGTGTGTGTCCTTGTGTCTGGGGGGGGGGTGGGGTGGGGGGCGGGAGCGTGTGTGTGTGTGTGTGTGTGTGTGTGTGTGTGTGTGACCTAGATTATACCATAATGACTGAGACTGAAGGAAGGATGGCTAACGGACCAGGGAGACTTGGAGACAATTTCTTATCCTCTGAGAGACTTAGAGGTGGGAAATAATAAAATGATAATAGTTAACATTTAGTGAGTGCTTACTATGCGACAAAAACTTAAATCATTTAATTCCACAACAACCCTAGAACATTTACAGTTATCCCATTTTACAAATGAGGAAATTGACACCCAGAAACATTAAGTAGCGTGCCCAAGGTCACAGAAGCAGAAGATGGCAAAATTGGGGTTTGAAAAGACAGGCAGCCTGCCTACTGAATCTGTCCTCTTAACCACAGAACGCTACTGCTGAGCAGTTAGTGAATGCTCATTCCACACACCGGCGTTGTGCTAAGCCCAGCTCATCTCTCCGAGGTTGGGCAACTGTCCAAGGAAGATATCTTTGGTTCCATTTTACAGGCAGAAATCTGAACCAGGGAGAAGTGAATGAAGTCACTTGTCCAAAGATCCCCAACAAAACGTGGAGCTGGCAGTTTGGTCTCAGTGTCTGTCTGTTCCTTACCACTACAGTCTGTTGCATGTGGGGCTGGGGAAGGGCCCCAAAGACCTCAGGCTGAGCGTGAGTGTCCAAAGCCAGCCTGGGGAGGGAGGGGAGGAGGGGAAGAGCTCATTGGCTGTTCTGTCTGGAATAGGAGGGATCACTAAGTGGAGGAGGGATTTGCTGGGGGCACAGAGGATGGTGTGGGGAGGGGAGTTGCAGGTCAGGTAGTGTCTCTAGAGAAGGGAAACTGATTGAAGGGCTCCCCAACTCTGGTTGGGGGGCCCTGCAGTGAAAACTTCCTGATCCTGGAGTAGAAGGAAGAGGCTTCATGCCAGCCAGAGGCCCCCTGAAGCCTGGGGAGGAGGAGAGAGAGACAGAAATAGAAGCAGAGAAGGAGGGAGGGGAAAGATCTGGGCAAACAGGGTGGGAGGCAGCAAGGACAGAGGCACCAGAGAATCACAGGCCAGGAGGCTCCCTCGCCCAGTGACCCAGCCACACTTATCTATCTCAGTCATCACGACTCCTGGGCACCAAGGGCTTCCCACATGCCAGGCACTGAGCCCACAAACCCTCCCTGATGCATGAAAAGAGAGCATGCAACCCAGCACCGGGCACATAACGCTCACAAAATGAAGTTACTCGATAGCATGATCGCATTTACACTGCAGCCGAGACGTAGTGTGTGCACCCACCTTCTCCAGGTGAGGAAACAGTTCAGAGGCTAAGGAACATGCCTCAGATCATACAGCCAGTGAATGGAGGAGCTGTGACTAGAAAGTTTACTGCCTCCAAATTCTGCACACCTAGTTATCTGACTATATTGTCTCTGAGTCACCTGAGAAAGCTTTATCGAGCAGGTACTATGTACCTAGCCCTGCGCAGGGGATACAGCACTGAACAAAACAGACAAAACAGGAAACCCTGCCTCTTGGGGGGACACAGTAAAGAAGCCAGTAAATATGTAATGAGTGTCTGGTGGTAAGTCAGTACCATGAAATGAATGAAGGAGTGAAAACAGGCTGATGGGACAGGATGACTGAGGGGCCTACTTTAGATTAGTGGGGGCGGGTCCAAAAAGGTGATGTTGGAGCTGAAGAAACCCACTGTGGGAAGAGCCAGGGGACGGCATTCCTGGTGATGGAAATAGCGCGTGCGAAGGCTGTGAGACAAGACTGTGCTCAGTGTGTTGGAGGCAGTGTGTCTGGACTGGAGTGGGGGAGGGGTGGGGGAGAGCAGGTGGGAGAGGTGAGCAGGGAGCAGATTGTGCAGAACCTCGTGGTCTGTGATCAAGAGTCAAGATTTTAGGGAAAGTGGGCACCACAGGAAAAAGAGAAAGAAAATAAAGAGTGGAGATTTTATTCTCAGAGCTATGGGAAGACAACGAAGTGTGTGAGCAGTGAGCACATGTGGTCTGATTTTGGTGGAAACCCCAGCTTTGGAGTGGGGTGCACCTGCCTTCAAAACAATATCAGGACCTGCCATCCCAGAACATGACACCCATTTATTGACATATTTGGGGCCCACACAGTCCCTGGTTTAGCCCTTTGGAGGACCCCCACCACCTTCCTCCTCTTGTAACCCCAGGCCCTTCATTTAACAGAGAATCAGCGCCAATGGTGTGCTCGTTCCTTCAAAATTAAGAGCTTTAAACCCAAGGCACAGGTACACCAGTGAGAGACGGCATGGTATGTTCCAGGAGGAGTGTTTGAGCATGTGGTCTGTGCCTGGCACTGTGGGTGCGGCACTGACCGAGACGGACCCAGTCCCAGCCCTCCCGGACAGACAGATGACAAAACAGCTGTGATGGGAGAAGAAAAGGAGACTGTGCGAGCCCAGGGGAGCTGCCCGACCCCGCCTGCAGGGTCAGGGACATGTGTTAGAGCCTTTTCATAGCAAGTGACAGAACATAGTTTAACAGAAGAAATATAAAAGGCAGGCATTTGTTGGCTCATATAGGTAGGAAGGTGACAATTTAGGGTAAAGCTACAAGGCACTTGGCCTTAGAGACTGGACCTCAGACTCAACCCCACCAAGACACTCTCCTACTCATTTCACTGCCTCAGTGCATATTATCTGTTCAACTGCATGTGCTGGGAAAATGGACATTGATTTGCAGGCACAGTCCCAATCCTTCCAGCACCATAGTCCAGTGGGAAAATGGCAAAATCTCCAGTCTAAATTAAAAAAAAAAAAATCCCAGGGAAGGGCTCAGATTGGCCCAATCAGTGTCATAGGCCAGCCACTCTTGCACTGGTTGTGGCATCTGAGGGAATGCAATGCTTTGATTGGCCAGATAGTGGTTGGTTTACCTCTCAGTATTCAGGTGTCTGGGTTAGGGGTCTGGGGAATGGGGGTGGCTAAAATAAAAATTGGTTGAATCATATGAAATTGCCAGTTTTGTAGGCCAGAAATGGCAAATTATTTACAATCTCATATGGTTGATCCTAAAACTCACCAGCAAAGTCAGATGGGAAAGTTTGTTGGGCTTGTAAGAGTAATAGAAATCCCAGTGGACCACTCAGAAGGGTGTTTGGAAGAGGAGGGGATATTAGCTGAGACTTAGGGGATAAGTGGAAATCAGCCAGGTAAGGACATGGTGGTGGTGGAGAGTGCAGGGCATGTTCCAAGCAGGGGAAACAGCTGATGCAAGGTCATGAGGGAGGGCCTGGGAAGGCTTGCCACTGTGATCTGCCATGGAGTGCTCTGACTGAGCAGACCTGAGTCTGTGTCCGACCAAATGAAGGATTGAAAGAGGGGGCTTTAGCAGGAGAAATGGATGTGGGGCAGGAAAACCCAAAATATATACAGTTCAGAATTTCTTTGCTAGACCTTTGCTTCTCCACATAGAGATTTGCAATCTCATTTCCATTACAGGAGTCATGTTGAAGGGGGTCATTTGCCTGAAGTCAGACATATCATGTGAGTCAAAAATGTGTGTAAATGTTTTTATTTATTTATTCACTTATTTTTAGAGAAAGGGGAAGAGAGGCAAAGAAACATCAATGTGTGGTTGTTTTTCCTGTGTACCCCCCACCCCGCCTGCCCTGCGAGGAGGGACCTGGTGAACAACCCAGGCATATGTCCTTTGACTGGGGATCGAACTGGCGACCCTTGGGTTCACAGGCCGGCACTCAATCCACTGAGCCCACCAGGCAGGGCAGACTCATAATTTTTTTTTGTTGCATATTAACTGACTACCTTTTCTGGATTCTGTGCTGGGCATGCAAAGATGGATTTGTGAGGATTCACTTGGCTGCAAACAAAAAACCTAATTAACATGACTGAAAACATTTGGCTGTCTTATTTAATAAGAATTCTGGAATTAGGGGGTTTGGAGGTTTGGGGTAATGGCTTATTGACATCACCAAGGACCCATTTCCTACCCTTCTGTTCTACCTTCCTGAGAAGGATACAGTCAGATTCTAGGCTTGTTGCCTTATGGTCATAAAATGGTCACCAGAGCTCTATGCCTCACACCCTCATACCAAAGAACTTAGTAGGAAGGAAGGGAACAAGTGAAAGTTTTCTTTGTGTCAGGAAGAAATAAAGTCTAAAATAAGAGTAACAGCAATAAATACATATATGAGGCTTAACCTGTTTCAAAAATTGTTTTATTCTTTATATACATTAACTCAATTAAAAACTGTTTAATCCTAAGACCACTCCAAACTGCAAGGGAGTCTGGGTGGGAAGCAGGTGTTGAGGGAGAGGGAATAATTTTATGCCCTGGGCTGGGCACCTTGCTGCTCACAACCAAACTGGGGTTCTGACACCTACAATCCATATACTGCAGTGGGAGTGGCTGTGGAATTGTATGTCATTTCTAGTGTATGGCCGTACTCCAACCTTTATCCCCTAATTGAGAAAACATGAGAATGCAAAGGAGTGACAGTTATAGAATTATGGGGATGATTTTGAAACCCCTGTAATGTTCAACCATTTAGAAACTTCTGTGGATTACGCTTGGTAATAAATTTCTTGTGATACACCTCATGAGGGATTGTGATGGGCTGGTGGCTGTCACAGTTTTGCAATTATCTATTGCCTCATAAAAATCCAAACCTAGCGGCATAAAACAAACATTACTTTACTATGCTCCCAGATTCTGTGGGTCAGGAACTTGATCACGGCACAGTGGAGATGGCTGGGATCACGGACGCTTCTACACTCACGTGCCTGGTCACCAAGCTGGGATGACCGCGACGCTGAGTTCAGCTGTGACTGCCAACCAGAGTGTGCTCATGTGGCCTCTCCCTGTGGTTTGGGTTTCTTGCAGCATGTGGGTGGGGTTCCAAGAGGGGCAGTGTGAGAATGTGTGTTCTGAGAGTGCTAGGTGGACTTGGTGATGGAAATCACATGACTTGACTTCCACTACACTCTATTGAATGAAGAAGTCACAAGTTCAGGTTCAATGAGAGGAGAGCATTGAGTCTACCTTTTGAAGGAATGAATGTCAAAGACTTGGTGGCCAGTTTTCAAAAACCACGACACATACTGTGCATGAGCTGGAGATGCCAGCAAACTATTTAACAACCACACTGTGGTTAGAACACACACTGGCTGCATATAGGAGCAGATCATGGGACACCTCCCCAGCCCCGCACCAGGTAATAATTCTCTCATTTCTGAATCATGGGGAGGTGTAGGGGCTTCAAGGGGTGGGCAGGTTTGCCTAGGGGGGTTGGGGAAATAGCTATTTGACAACTGTTATGAAAGCATTTCAGTATTTTAACAACAGAAACAGTGCTCCCATTGGGGGGCCCACTGGATTCACTCCCACAAGAGATTCATCACCTTGGAACCTCCATGTGCCACTTTAGGCTGCTTCCTAGATCCATCTCTCACCTTTTCCCTGCTGACCGAACTCTAAAATTTGTTTAGGTACTCACTCTCCCTGGGACACATTTCCCCTAGCCTCAGAGGGGGTTCTTGATTGGTCTAACACTATCTTTGTAATTACATCTTCCTTGCCAGTGACTGGGTTAGGCTTGGGCACGTGACTGGGTTAGGCTTGGGCATATGACTAAATTCTAGCCAATGAGACAAGGATGCACACCCAACAGGGAGTTTCTCTGAAAGGTTTTCTTTGCTAGGAACTGTGTGAAGAATCAAACTTTGTGAAGAGAGGCCAGCTCTCCATACTGGCCCCTGTCCAAATTCATGACCCATAGAATCAGTGAGCATAATAAGATGGTTCTTGTTTTACTCCATTGTTTGGGGTATTCTGTTATTACTTGGAGGATGTTGTATATATGTGGCAGCTGGATCTGTGGCTGCCATCTTGAGACCATGAGGTAACCAGAACAAGAATCAGTCAAAAGGAATGGAAAGAACCTGGTGTCCCAATGACATTATTGAGTGAATGAATGAAGGAATCTTAGAACTTCCCTGTCAACTGACATTTTATGTGTGATAATAAACTCATTTTTGTTCTACTTATTTGAGTTTGGGTTTTGATTCTTATCATACGTAAAACAACCTGATTGGTATAGACCTTTATCTGTCCTAGGTCCATATGGAAAAGAGAGATATTCAGTTTACAATCTGGAAGAGACAGAGAGATATATAAACCTGTGCATATACACACACTTTTGCACAGATGTGGGCATAAATATGCCATTATGCACCTTCAGTTAGACTCAGGTTCATGTAGACACTCACTTGGGCACATATACAGACAGTCCCAGAAGTCTGGCACACACAAATATACACAACCAGTCACTAATTTCACCTGTACCACATAGACATCTGCACTCAGTATAGGCACACAGCCACACACACACTCAAGGATTCATTAATCATGGAAGTTCCAATTCCTTATAGTTTACTTGAACATATTGTGTAAAAGTAGAAAAATAAATTCTTTTGAATGTGAATCAGGGCTACATCTCCATAAATAAGGGATGAATGGAAATAACTTAAGGCAGGGGTGGGGTTTAGTGCATAAATAAGCTTTGGGCTCCCAGATGCACAGATCTCCCCTGGTGATATAATTCAAGTCCTGTTTGAGGAGGCGGAAGAGGTTGAATGTGGCAGTGGCTTCAAGGCACTCTTGGGACACCTGTGAGAGAGAGATGAGAACATGGTTCCCATTGCCCGAGCATCAGCCCCTTCCCTTACCCAGATCCCAGGCATCCATCCTCTACTCCAATAACTTACCTTCTTTGGGGTTCTCTGGAGCTGGTTCAGCCAGTGCTGGAGGAGGGGCCTGGAGCCTGAGGTGGGCAGAGCTGAAACCTGTGGGCAGAGGAGGGTGTCATGTGACCAGGGCCTGGGACAGCTGGGGGCATACACCACAGACATGGCCTGGGTCCCTGAGCACTCACACAGGCCTGGACCTCAGAGAGGATACAGTGCAGTGTGTGAAGGGGCTGGTCCAGGATGTCCTCCAGGGATGAGTCAGCCACAGTCTCCAGGACCTTCACTGTTAAGGCCAGCTCAGCCTCCAAGGCCACAGGGCGCTCCCACACCTGGAGTGGGAAAGTACAGATGAGGGGGCAGGTAAAGTGTAAAGGTGAGAAAGGAAGCAAGGAGGCTCAGGTAGGGAGTACAGGGAAGGAGGGCAAGTGCTAAAGGCACATGTGAGGGGGACAAGTGGTGGGTCAGGTGAGAGGGAATACATAAAGAAGGATGTAGATGAAAACAATACAGGTGGGACACAAAGACAGGGGAGGAGACAGGTTAGGGGACAGGTGAAAAAGTGAAATTGGAACAAGTGAAAGATGACCCATTGGGGTCACAGAGGTTTGAGGGACAAGGGATGGGGACAGATTAGAAGAGAACAGGTTAGGGAGGCAGGTGGGAGGGGACAATTAGATACATAGGTAAGAAGGGCAGATGAATGAGGAGTGTAGGCTGGGAAGAGATCAGTGGAAGAAAGATGATGAGGGGGATAGGTGGGAATCAGTGGCGAGGAGAACAGGTGAGAAGGGAACAGGGAATCACTACTGAGAGTCAACAGTGACAAACTGGGCAGAGCAAGGGGCAAAGACCTGGGAGAGAAAGGAAGATAGAAATGAGAAGAAACTAGGTAAGAGCAGAGGTGTGAGGAACAGGCAAAAAGATGATAAAAGGGACCCAGGGGAGGAACAGAGCCAGGGGAACACTTGTGGAGGGACATGCAAGGAGAGACAAGAGAGAGGGAAGAACAGGTGAGATCCAGGAGGTGAGGGTCCACTTAAGGAGGCAGGGAGAGGGTAAGGGCACCTCAGTTACAACTCACATGTAGTTGTGTCAGTGTCCAGGGTCTGGGGAAGAGGCAGGAGCTGCAGCTCTGGATTTTCCAGTGAGTTTTCCTAGAGAGCAAGAGCAGAGGTTAGAGCACAACACAGTAGGAGGCTGGACCATAGCAGCAAGGATGAAGGTCTAGCAGAACTTGAGTTTGGTCAACAGCAGAAAAAATAGTGATCAGTCATAGCTGAAAAGCTACAGGCTACACCACAGCAGGAGGACAGAGGTTAGCCCACAGTAGCAGGGCTGCAGCTTGGCTGAAGCAGGAGGGTTAGGGCCTAGTCTACAACCATAGGGGCTCACAGATCCAATTAGTGGCAGTTTAGGAAGATGCTCAACTCTCCCCTTCCTGGGGCCACATTGAAATACACACCTATATAGAGAGCAATTACTCCTGACACACAACTGATGGCTGACTGAAGAGCTTCTGAACAACAAACTAGAGAAAGAGACTGAGTAGAGAAGGCTGGGAAACTGGGAGCTCTCTGGGATTGGTGGGAACTCTCCAGAATTGGAGGTGGCAGTGAACACCATGGGTTATGTTCCTCTCCATCCTGATAGGGCAGGTGGGAACTCCATTTGGGTTCTCTGTCCTGCCTGCAGGCTCACTGCTCCATGTTCCGGGGAACACGGCATGGAGCCTATTTCCCCCAAACAAAGTGGGCAAGCAGGATCAACAGAGCATTACTACATGCACCTGTCCTCCCTACCTGGAACAGCTCCATCTCAGTAGGCTAGTTTCCTGGATGCCATAGGTACTTGCTTGGCTCCAGCTGGTCTGCCTACACCACCCTGCAGAGACAGCCTATGCCAAGGTCTTTTTTACACATTTTTTTCAAGACTGGGAGAATAATTATTTTGTCTAATTCTCATAAATATAAAAACTGTAATGAAATGAAGAGACAGAAGAATGTCTTTCAAATAAAGGAACAAGAAGAACAACCCCTAAAAAAAAACCTTTGGAAAAATGGAGATAAATAATTTGCCTGAAAAAAATGGAAAGAAATGGTTATAAGGATGCTTACCAATTTGAGAGTGGAGTAGAGGAACTTAGGGAGAGCTTCAACAAAGAGTAAGAAAGTATAATAGAGAACCAAAAAGAGCTGAAGGATAACATAAGCAAAATGGAAAATATGCTAGGAGAAATCAGCAGCAGATTAGCTAATGCAGAATAATGGACTAGTGACCTGGAAGATCAGACTACTGGAAATCAACAAACTAGAAAAGCAATAAGATAAGAAAAAAAGATTTAAAAAATAATGAAAATTGTTTTAGACTTCTGGGAGAACATCAAGCTCACATTGATATTATAGGTATTCCAAAAAGAGAAGAAAGAGGGAAAGGGACAAACTTTGAAGAAATAATGGCTGAAAAGTTTTCTAACTTGATAAGAAAACAGACATTCAGGTCCAGGAAGCACAGAGAGTTGTAAACAAGATGAAACCACAGATATCCACAACAAGGCATATTGTACTTAAAATGGCAAAGTTAAACATAAATAGACATTTTTGGAAGGCAGCAAGAGGAAAACAAGCAGTTACATACAAAGAAACCACCATAATGCTATCAGCTGATTCATCATCAGCACCTTTATAGGCCAGAAGGAAGTGGTAAGACATCTTTCAAGTGCTGAAAGAAAGAAATCCATAACTTTGAGTAATTTAGTTGGCAAAGCTATAATTCAGAATTGAAGGAGAGATAAAAAGTTTCCTGGAAAAGCAAAAACTAAATGAGTTAATCACTATTTAACCCAGCTATACAAGAAATATTAAAGAGTCTCCTTTAAGCAGAAAGAAAGCCAAAACCAGAACTATATGAAAATATGAGAAAGAATAATACCTCACTGGTATAGCCAAATATTTAATAAATACAGTGAATCAGACATTTAAAAAGTTGCTATGATGATAAAAAGACCAAAGGACAAAACTTAACTCAAACTATAACAATTAGAGTTACACAAAGAGATCTAAAATATGACATCAAAAACATAATTCATGGGGGAGTGAATAAAAATGTAATCCTTTTAGAATGTATTCAAACTTAATACCTATCAGCTTAATATAGACTACTATAGCCCTAGCCTGTGTGGCTTAGTTGGTTGGAGCCTTGTTTTGTAGACTGAAAGGTCGTGGGTTCAATTACCGGCCTGGGTACATAGCCAGGTTGTTGGTTAGATCCCTAGTAAGAGCTTGTATGAGAAATCAACATATCAATGTTTCTCTCTCACATTGATTTTTCTCTCTCTCTTTCCTTTCTTTCTCTCTAAAAGCTCTAAAAAATGTCCACAGGGGAGGATAAAATAGACTGCTATAGATATGGAATGATATCTATAAACTTCGTGGTAACCACAAGCCAAAACTTACAAAAGATACATAAAAAAAGAGAAACGACCACTCCCCAAAAACAACAACAAAAAACACTAAGGAAAACCACAAACCACAAAGGAAGAGGTCCAGAAAAGGAAGAAACAGAAAGGAGCTACAAAACAATGAACAAAATGGCAATAAGTGTATACTTATCAATAATTACTTTAAATTAAATGGATTAATGCTCTAATAAAAAGACATAGGGTGGCTGAATGGATTCAAAACATGACCTATGTATATGAAGCTTACGATAAACTCATTTCAAATTAAAAGACATGTTGGGCTGAAAGTGGAGGCATGGAAAAAGACATTCCATGTAAATATAAATGAAAAGAAAGGTTGGTTAAAAATATCAGACAAAATAGACTTAAAAAATTTTTAAAGAACAAAGAAGAACATTACCTAAGTATAAAAGAGTAAATCCAAGAAGAGGATATAACAATCATAAATATCTATGTACCCAACATAGGAGCACCTTAAACATATGAAGTGAATATTAATAAACATAAAGGAAGAAATTCACAGTTATATAATAATAGTAGGGGATTTTATTAACTCACTCACAGCAATGGATAGATCATCATACAGACAGAAAATTAATAAGAAAGTAATAGTCTTAAATGTCATATTAAATAAGATAGACTTAGCAGACAGTTATAAAACATTTCATCCAAAACCTGCTAAACACACATCTTTCTTTCAAGTGCATATGGAACATTAACCAGGGTAGATCACATATTAGGCCACAAAACAAACCTCACTAAAATAAAAATAATTGAAATCATATTAAGAAAGGGAGGTGACAGAGACAGAGGAGGGTAATGTGTGGGTACATAGTGATGCAAGGAGACCTGACTTTGAGCGGTGAACACACAACACAATATACAGAAGATTGTATTGTACACCTGAAACCTATATAATTTTTAACTGTTACCTTAAAAATTTAATAAAAATGAAAAGAAATCATATCAAGCATCTTTTTCAACCACAATGGCATGAAACTAGAAATCAACTACATGAAAAAGTTGGATAAAACACAAATAGAGATTAAATAATATGCTACTAAACAAACAATATCAAAGAGGAAATAAAACAGGAAATCAAAAACTGCCTTGAGACAAGTGAAAATGAAAAAATAACTTTTCAAAATTCATGAGATGTTGCAAAAGCAGTTTTGAGTAATGAGAAAAATCCCAAATAAACAACATAACTTTACACTTAAACAAATGAGAAAAAGAATAAACAAAAAGCCAAACTAAACAGAAGGAAGGAAGATCACAGTAGAAATAAATAAAACTAAAATACAATAGTAAAAACCAATGAAATTAAGAGGTGGTTTCTTGAAAAGATGAGCAAAATTGGTAAGCCTTCAGTCAAACTCAACAAGAAAAAAGAGCCCAAACAAATAAAATCATAAATAGAAAACAAGAATTTGTAACTGATACCAGAACATAAAAAGAGCCATTAAAGAATATTACAAACTGCCCTGGTTGGTGTGGCTCAATGGATTGAGTACTGGCCTGCAAACCAAAGAGTCACTAGTTCGATTCCCAGTCAGGGCACATGACTGGGTTATAGGCCCAGTCCCCAGTAAGGGCCATGCAAGAAGCAGTTTTGATATTTTTCTCTCTTTCTCTTTCTGCCTCCCTTCCCCTCTCTATAAACATAATTTGTTTTTAAAAAAGAATATCATGAACTGTTCTATGCCAACAAGTTTGACAATTCAGAAGAGGTAGATACACTTCTCCAAGTAACCTCCCAAGACTGAACCAGGAAGAAATACAAAATCTAAGAAACTGATTAGTTTCTTAACTAAACAATAAAATTAAACTTAGCAATAAAATTAAAGCAGTAATAAAATATCTTCCAGCAAATGAAACTCTGGGAACAGACTCTTTACAGGTGAATTCGACCAAATGTTTCAAGTAGAACTAATACCTACACTTTTAAAACGATTTCAAAAAAATTAAAGAGGAAGGAAAACTTCTAAATTTATTCTATGAAGCCAGCATTACCTTGATACCAAAATTACACAAAGATGTTACCAAACAAAAAAACCACAGACCAATATTCTTGATGAACATAGATACAAATGTCCTCAACAAAATATTAGCAAACTGGATTCAACTACACATTAAAAAGATCAGGACTTCTGGCCAAGATAGAGGCGTAGATAGATACACTTTGCCTCCTTACACAACCAAAAGAAGGACAACGACAAATTTAAAAACAAAAAACAACCAGAACTTCCAGAAAATCTAACTGTATGGAAATCTGACAACCAAGGAGTTAACGAAGAAACATTCATTCAGACTAGTAGGAGGAGCAGAGACTGGCAGCCTGGGCAGAGAGGACCCCCCAGCAAGGCGGTGGCTGGTAGATCAGGTGGTCCTACAATTGTGTGCGAATAAACCATGAGGAACAACTGGGGAGTGAGACAGATCACCCAATCCAGGGTTCCAGTGTGGGAAAAGAAAGCCTCAAAACCTCTGGCTGTAAAAACCTGTGAGGGATGCTGTTGCAGGAGAAACTCCTAGCCTCACAGGAGAGTTTATCAGAGAGACCCACAGGGTCCTAGAACATGCACAAACTCACCTATCTGGGAATCAGCACCTGAAGGGCCCAATTTGCTTGTGGGTAGTGGAGGAAGTGACTGAAAGCTGGCAGGGAGCCAATCAAGTGGCCTTGTTCCCTCTCAGACCCTTCCCCCATATATAGTGCCACAGCACAGCAAAGCAAGTCGCCCCTGCCTGGCAAATACCTAAGGCTCTGCCCCTTACTACATAACAGGGTACTGAAACAAAAAAATATGGATCAAATGAAAGAACCGATCAAAGCTTCAAAAATAGAACTAAGTGATGAAGAGATAGCCAAACTATCAGATGCACAGTTCAAAACACTGGTAATCAGGATGCTCACAGAAGTGGTTGAGTATGGTCACAAAATAGAAGCAGAAGTAAAGGCTATGCAAAGTGAAATACAGCAAAATATACAGGGAACCAACAGTGATGGGGAGAAAACCAGGATTCAAGCCAGCAGTTTGGAGGAGAAAAAAGGAAGAAACATTCAACCAGAACAGAATGAACAAATTCTTATTTAAGAATTTGAAAAAATGAGGAGAGGCTTGGGAACCTCTGGAACAACTTTAAATCTTCCAACATCTGAATTGTAGGGGTGCCAGAAGGAAAAGAGGAAGAATGGAAAATTGAAAACATTTGGAAACATAATGAAGGAGATCTTTCCCAATCTGGCAAAGAAAATAGACTTCCAGGAAGTCCAGAATCTCAGAGAGTCCCAAAGAAGTTGGACCCAAGGAGGAACACACCAAGGCACATCATAATTACATTAGCCAAGATTAAAGATAAGGAGAGGATCTCAAAAGCAGATAGAGAAAAGGAGACAGTTACCTACAAAGGAATTCCCATAAGACTCTCAGCTGATTTCTCAAAAGCAACATTGCAGGCAAGAAGGGGCTGGAAAGAAGTATTCAAAGTCATGAAAAGCAGGGACCTCTATCCAAGATTACTCTATCCAGCAAAGTTATCATTTAGAATGGAAGGGCAGATAAAGTGCTTCTCAGATAAGGTCAAGTTAAAGGAGTTCATTATCCCCAAGCCCTTATTATAAGAAATGTTAAAGGAACTTCTCTAAGAAAAAGATCAAAATTATGAACAGTAAAATGACAAAAAACTCACAACTATCAACCACTGAACCTAAAAAAAAAAGCAGAAACAAAAATAAACTAAGCAGCCGTGGCTTGTGTAGTTCAGTGGATTAAGCGTGGGCCTGCGAAGCAAATGGTCGCTGGTTGGATTCCTAGTCAGGGTACATGCCTGGATTGCTGGCCAGCTCTCGAGTAGGGGGGCGTGCAAGAGGCAACCACACATTAATGTTTCTCCCCCTCTCTGCCTCCTTCACTTCCCCTCTATCTGAAAATAAATAAATAAATCTTTGGAAAAAAAAAAAACCCAAACTAAGCAAACAACTAGAACAGGAACAGAATCACAGAAATGGAGATCACATGGAGGGTTATCATTGGGGAGGGAGCAGGGAGAGAATGGGGGAAAAGGTACAGAGAATAAGAAGCATAATTGTTAGATACAAAATAGAGAGGGGGAGGTTGAGAATAGTATAGGAAATGGAGAAGCCAAAAAACATATGTATGACCCATGGACATGAAATAAGGGGAGGAAATGCTGGTGGAAAGGTGGGCTCAGGGTGGAGCGGAATAAAGGGGAGAGAAAAATGGGACAATTCTAATAGCATAATCAATACACTTTATTTTTTAAAATATTTTTTCATTTTTATTTATTTATATTTTTTAGGGAGAGGGTAAGGGAAGGAGAGGGAGAAAGAAACATCAATATGTGGTTGCATCTCACATGTCCCCTGCTGGTGATCTGACCTGCAACCCAGGCATGTGCCCTGACTGGAAATCAAAACAGAGACCTTTTGGTTGAAGGCCTGTGCTCAATTTACTGAGCTACACCAGCCAGGGCAATAAAATATACTTAAAAAAAGGATCATACACCATGACCAAGTTGAATTTATCCCAGGAATACAAGCATGGTTCAACACCTGTAATTCAATCAAGGTGATACATCACAGTTACAAAAAGAAGGATAAAAACCATATGATCATCTCAATAGATGCATAAAAAGCATATGACAAAATCCAACATTCTTTTATGATAAAGTCTATTACAAAGTGGATGTAGAAGAAATATCTTAACAAAATAAAGGCTATACATGATAAACCTACAGCCAATACCATTCTCAATGGCGGAAAGCTGAAAGTTTTTCCGCCAGACTCAGGAACAAGACCAGGATGCCCATTAACACCACTTCTATTCAACATAGTATTTGAAGCCCTAGCCACAGCAAGCAGACAAGAAAAAAAATTAAAAGAAAGAAAGAAAGAAAGAAAGAAAGAAAGAAAGAAAGAAAGAAAAGGCATCCAAATCAGAAAGGAAGAAGTAAAACTTTCATTATTTGCAGATGACATAATACTATATATAGAAAACCCTAAAGAATCCACCAAAAACTATTAGAACTAATAAATGAATTTCATGAAGTTGCAATAAAGACAGAAATTTGCTGTGTTTCTATACATCAATAATGAATGATCAGAAAAAGTAATTAAGTAAACAATCCCACTTACAACTGCATCAAAAGTCATAAAATAAACCCTGGCTGGTTTGGTTCAGTGGACTGAGTGCCAGCCTGGGAACCAAAGAGTCGCTGGTTTAAATCCCAGTCGGTACACATGCCTGTGTTGCAGGCCAGGTCCCCAGTAGGGTGCATGGGAGAGGCAACCAAACATTCATGTTTCTTTTCCTCTCTTTCTCCCTCCCTTCCCTTCTCTCTAAATATAAATAAATAAAATCTTTTTTTAGAAAAGCCAAAAATACCCAGGATTAAATTTAACCAAAGAGATAGAAGACCTGCCTGTATATTGAAAACTGTAAGATATTGGAGAAATGATTGGGGATACAAGTAAATAGAAGAATATGCCATGCTCAGAGATTGAAAGGATTAATATTGTTAAATGTCCTTATTATAGATCAACGGTATAGAATACAGAGCCCAGAAATAAATCCTCACTTGCACGGTAAGTAATTCCATGACAAAGGAGGGAAGAATATACAATGGGGTAAAGATGGTCTCTTCAATAAGTGGTGTTAGGAAAAATGGACAGATATAGGCAAAATAAAAGAACTTAGACTACTTCCTTATACCATATAAAAAATCACAATGAATTAAAGGTTTACACAGAGGACCTGAAGCATAACTTCTAGAAGAAACACAAACAGTAAACTCTTTGACATTGGTGGTAGCAATATGTTTTTGGATATATCTCTGTTGGGCAAGGGCAACAAAAGAAGAAAATAAGTGGGACTACACCAAACTAAAGAGTTTTGCACAGCAAAGGAAACCATCAACAGAATGAAAAGACAATCTACTGAAAGTGAGAAGATATTTACAAATGATACATCCAATAGGGGTTAAGATCCAAAATATATAAGAAACTCATAAAACTTTACAACACGCCCCCCCACCCCGAAAACAAACCAGTTAAAAAATGGTCAGAGGAACTGAATAAACATTTCTTTTATTTAAAAAAGATTTTATTTATTTATTTTTAGAGAGAGGGGGAGAAACACCAATGTGAGAGAGAAACATCGATCAGTCACTTACTTCACTTGCCCTGACTGGAGACCCAACATACAATGCAGGATGTGCCCTGACTGGGAATTGAGCAAGTGACACTGTGCTATCGAGGACAACACCTAACCAACTGAGCCACACTGGTCAGGGCTGAATAGACCTTTCTCCAAAGATGTCATAAAAATGGCCAACAGACATATGAAAAGATGCTCAACATCAACAATTATCAGGAAAATGCAAATTAAAACCACAGTGAGATGTCACCACACACATGCCAGAATGGCTATCATCAGTAAGTTAACAAACAACAAGTCCTGGTGAGGATGTGGAGAAAAGGGAACCCTAGTGCACTGTTGGTGGAATTGTAAATTAGTGCAGCCAGTATAGAAAACAGTATGCGGTTTCCTCAATTACTTAAAAATAAAGCTGCCATACAGTCCAGCAATTCCATTTCTGGTACTTATCTGAAGAAAACCAAAACACTAGTTTGAAAAGACGTATGCACCCCCATGTTCATCTTAGCATTACTTCTAATAACCAGGAAATGGAAGCAACCTAGGTGCCCATCCCCAGATGAATGGATAGCGAAATAACACTGTCCTCCCTCAGTTTGGGAATAAGACAAAGAAGTTCACTACTAACACTTAGATTCAACATACTTTGGACTTATAGTCAGTTTAATAAGGTAAGATAAATAACAGGTACAAAGAGTGGAAAGGAATGAAATAGTTATTTGCATTTAAATCTTTATGTGGGGGAAAACTAAAACAATCTATGGCAAACTATTAGCATTAATAAGGGAATTTAACAAGAGGGTTAGCTTTAAGCCTCCCAAAAAGTTCTCATGACAAGAAGAAATATTCTGTAGCTATGTACAGTGATGGATGTTAACTAGGCATTGTGATGATTATTTAGCAACATATACAATGATCAAATCATGATGTTGTACACCTCAAATTAATATAACGTTGTATGTCAGTTGTACCTCCATTAAGAAAAAGAAAACCCATAGGTACTCATCAAGGCATCCTTGGCTTTCTTGAAGGCCTTCCACTCCATTGGTGGCAGATATTCGAACTTGCCAATATCACAGCCCCTCCCTGTTGAGTGAGGCTTGGAGGAGGGGACAGGACCTGCTGTGGCCAAGCCCAGGCCCGAGGCCACCATCACCAGGAACCACGCTGCAGCCATGGCCCACCTGCGACTGCTTCCCCTGCTGCATGGCTCCACTTTTTAACCACGCTAAATGAGCAGTCATGGCTGATGTGTGTAATGTGCAGACGGAAACTGCAATTTCAAAAGGCATGAGTGGGTGGGGCCTGCTGCTGAGCCAGGTGAGCTCACAGGTGTGGGCAGTGCCAGGTGAGCCCAGAGCTCTAAGAGGAGGAAACAGAAACTGAAATCTATCCCATGAGGGATCCTGAGAAATCCCTGAGCCTAGTTTAAGAGTTCCTGGGACTTTAGGGAGCCCCTAACTGAGGCTGTGGCCGGAAGAAGGATAGGCAGCTGTCCAGTAGGGCAGGGACTGGCCAGGGTGTATGACGGCGAGGATGCCTGACTGCCAGACAGGGAGCTTCCCCCACTGGTTTAAGTGTGTTCCACTAGCTCATTTTATGCTCCGAACATTCCTGAGTGCAGGAAGTCCTCACTTAATGTCCTCGACAGGTTCTTGTAACCTGTATAACAAAACCTATCTGACCACCGGCTGATTGATATAAATGAGTTAAGTTCCTACAGCATATTTCTGGTCACAAAAACATCACCCAAGTTCTAAATGAAGACCCAAAGCATTTCTAATATTAAGCACTGAAATAAAATGTGAGCTATACATCATTTAAGAAAGATTCATAAAAACGGGCCGGATAATGTCTTTTCAGACTCTTTTCTGTCGAGGGTGGTGTGGCCAGAGCCTGTTTGGCCCCTTGGGCAGAGGGCAGTGCCCACCCAGGACAGGAGCCCTGCATTGCAGGGATACTCACACATACCCACTCCCACTCAGATGGGACGACTCGGACACAACTATTCACCTGATAAGCACATCTTTGGGATGTGGGAGGAAATCCCAGTCCCTGGAGAAAACCCATGCAGATGTGGGGAGAATGCGCAATGTCCCCAGAGACAGTGCCCCCAACAGGGGGTCAGTTTTGTTTTTCATCAACAAACATTATGACAAAATGATTGAATGAGACAACGTTGTTAGAGGACCACTATAGTTATTTTCAGGATCATCCCGCATTTTACCTGTGAGGAAACTGAGGAACAGGAAGGCAAAGTGAGTTGCCTGAGGTCCCCCAGCTGGTTCATGGCAGAGCTGGGCTTTGAACAGAGTCCCATGTGCATACCCCCTATACTGTATATGGTCAAAGTAGAAGCAGGGGAACCCTGTGAGTCACAGACAGCTAACTCTCTTTTCCTTCCCTCTGGGTAGCATGACAGTGTAGGGAGCTCCTCATTCATGGGGTTAAGAGTGCTTGCTGGGGATGGGAGGGGTTGGCTGGAGCGAAGACCCTGAGGAAGGCTTGCAGAAGGCAGGCAGAGTATGGCTGCTTTGCCATCAGCCCCTGTTCCCCTCCCCTCCAGCCCCTCTCCTCCGCCCCGCCGTGGTAATAATATTTGTGTAGCAGGTAGGGAATTGCTCTTCTTATGTGGGCATTTCTTATGTTTCATTATTTTATTTCTTTCTTGGCTCTTAGGTGCAGAAAAGTATTACTCATACTCTTCAGATATAACAGAATCACAACAGGCCCATGAGGGACCCTCTAGGTTTTTACCCACCCCCCATGCCCAATCCCCACTCCCACCCTTTCCCCTTACAGGCACCCACTTTAATGCACTTGATATATAGCTGCAAAGGTATATTTTTATAATTTGCAATTTTGTGCATGTATGTGTTTCCAATTTACATAAATGGGATTGTGTTATAAATTTCATTCTATTTCTTTCTTAAAAAAGAAAAACATAGCAGTACCTTTCTGAGATGATGTATAGCTGTATGCACCAAGTTCGCTGCTTCCAATTATTGCATTGTATTCCACAGTGTGTCCAGAGCACTCTTACTGATCTGTTCTTAGCTGGTCCCCCAGTGAGACACATTTCGGTTGCCTTCAGCTCTCCGTTAGAATAAGGCTTCCCTCCTCGTGTTCTGTTGTTGTTCTGCTTCTCCTTCGAGTTCTTTCTCCTGTGTGCATGCAGAACATGTCGAAAGCGCCAGGATTAATTCCTCAGAGGCAATTCACATCCGATGTGGGTAGGGAGCCAGGAAACAAACTCTGCTCCCCTTTTCCTCAGTGGGTCAACTCTGAGATGTGTTCTCCATGATTCCTCAAGTCCTTGGAGAGCCCAGGTTTGAATGACTCGATCTAGTTGCTCACAACAGTAACCTTTGGAGGCAGGGGCCACTAAGTTACACATGAGCCACTAAGGTTAACTCTAGGTGCTGCCTGACCTTTGAACCTGAGTCATAGTAAGGTGAAAAAGCCGAGGTGTCTGGGTTCAAAACTTGAGGAGGCCCTCACTTTCAGGTTCAGGCCAGTGCCCTAGGTACCTCACCTGTCTCCCTCTAGTCCAGACTCTGCACTATTTTTTGGCTTTTTTCTCTTCCATTCCCAGTTTCCCCACTCACTTCTGCTTCCTGGGGTCATCTCCCAAATAAACCACTTGTACCCTTGGATCAGGGCATGCTTTTGGGAGACCCCAAACTAAGACATATATGTATATATCTTAGATATATTCAGGAATAGGATTTCTGGGCCACAGGGCAAACCTGCACTTGTATTGTCTAGTCTGTGCTGTTCCTCAGAACCTCCTGTGATGATGAAAATGTTCTACATTTGCGCTGTCCAGTGCAGTAGCCACCCACCATGTGTGGTCGTTGAGTGCTTACAATTTGGTAGTGCAATGGAGGAACTGAATGTTCAGTTTCTTTCATTTTCTCTTAAGTGGATGGCTATGTGTGGGGCGGCGGCTACAGGAAAGGGCAGTGCAGGTCTGAGTCCTCATCCATTGCTCTCCCACACGGTGGCACCTGCTTCCCTCTCTCCAGAAGTGCCAGAGAGTTCCTGTATCTCCCCTCAATGGTGAGGCCTCCTCAACACAAGGATCTGATTTAGGTGATGTGGTCCAGAACCTTGACAGTGAGCCTGGTGCAGAATAGATGAGACTTTTGAGATTAAGGGAAAAGATGAGTGAATTCTGCATGTGAAAGAAATGTGAATGTTGTGTGGCCAGAGGGTACACTGTAATTTGAAGATAAGTTTTCAAAGTCTGACACTTTCCCCACCGAGAAGTGGGTCTGTCCCCTTCCCTTGAATCTGGGCTGGCCTTAGTGGGCCGTGTGTAACTCTAGCTGCTGCCTGATCTCTGAATCTGAGTCAGAAAGGTTGAGGCAGCTTCTGCTTGGTTCTCTTGAGACTCTCAGTCTGGGGAAGGCCAGCTGCCATGATTTCCCTGAGACGACCATGCTCCCACCCCCACTTGGCCATTTCAGACACACAGCCCAGCTCACAGGTTCCCCAAACCATCCTCTAACTATCCCCAAACTATCCTCTAGTCCCCACCCACCAAGGATCCTACATGGCCATTTTTACTCTACTGCTCCCACGCCTTTGGAACCCAGGAAACAAAAGAACTACCTATGGACACATATTTAATTTCCCCCTTTATATGGCAAATATATATATATCAGTTTGACAGATAGGAGTAGAATAGGAATGATAAGCAAGGTATGGTGTTTTACCAGAGTGCAGAGCCCTGAGTACTTAGCAACGGGCAAGGCTGGGCTATACCTCACTCCCAGGGATGATCTTTCCTCCTCTAGCATATTCTTGATCATGTATCTAAACCCCCTGGTTTTTCATATTGTTGGTCATGCAGTTTGGACCCTCCCCTGACATGTCCTCTCTTGAGATATTGTTAGTTATGTGGTAGACCCCCCCAGAAAAAGAACAAGGGGGCCGGAGAATAGCCTGATATAATTCCCATACAAACCCCTGCGTGACCACTCCCTTAAGCTTTAAGCCCTGGAGATAACATCTAGGCCTCTGTTGTGTTTCAACTCTAGGCCAAGAAGAGCGGCTGGGCTGGGTAACCTCATAGATGACATCAGGAACAGCTTCAACGACCAATGACTGACCTCATGCCTTGGTGCCAACCAATTGGTGGAGACCACAGACTCGAACGGACATACCTGGAAAACTAGTGAATATTCTATGGAGGTTTCCCACTGAGACCTCCAGATAAAACCCTCAAGAGGAAGGACCCAGTGCAGGGTCCTTCTGTCTCTTGAACATGCCTGCATCGTTCCTCTTCTTTTTCCAGAGGGGCGTTCTCTCTGCCTTTTTTTAAGCCTAAGGTCCAAGGGCCCTTTTTTGTCTCTGTAACTTGTTTCCTGAGCCCACACAGCCCAGCTGGCTCACTTCTTCCACAGCTCACCCCTTCTACCTCTGTGATTTTGTAAATAAACTTTTGTTTGTATTTGAGTCTTACCTGTGATTCCTTTCTTAGCCAGAACTCAAATGCTGAGGTTGCTGAACTGAGGGCACTCTAGATGCCAGAGATATTCTGGTGCCATTGCAGCTAACAACACCATCCATGGAGAATGAATTGTCACGTGGATGGATGGATGAATAAACAAACTTTTCAAAGGGCACTGGCAATAAGTTATTTGCAAATGGAGAAAACTAAAGTTTAGAAAAAGGCAAGTATACCACTAAAAGTCAATGGGCAGAGAAATGTCCCATCAAATTTAGCTCTGACTTCAAAGTCGGACCTCCATCACTTTACACTACCTCAGAATGAGTGCTTGCATTGCCAGCTGCCACACCATTACAGAAATGAAAATGAATGAACACCAGGAGAAACAGAGGAATACCACAAGCACACAGGTCTTACAACTGTAAGGACACATTAGTAACAGGATCCCAAATAATCACAATGCGGTCATGAGTGGCATGACAGTCTTTCAGTCAATGATGGACCACGTATGTGCTGGTGGTCCCATTAGATCATAATGGAGCTGGACAGTTGCTATTGCCTAGTGACACTGTAGCTGTTGTGACCCCCTAGGTCCATACATTGCCCATGTGTTTGTGGTGATACTTCTGTAAACACCCTGACGTGCAGCCAGTCACATGCAAGTAGAGCACATCCGGTAGTGTACACTACACAATACTTCATAATAGAGGGCTGTGTTACTGTTTTATGTATTTACTATACATTTCATCATTATTTTAGAGTGCGCTCTTTCTATTTATATAAAAGAGTTTGCTGTAGGACAGTGTGTTAGGCTGGCAGCAGTCTATACACCTTGTGTTTACTGCATCTTTGCACTATTTTCTCTTGTGCTTGATGCAGTATTGTGTTGTTCTGTACATTAGGAACCCTAAATGTACAGAGTTTATGCAGTCCGTAGCAGTGGACAGAGCGTCCTAGGTCTTCACGTTCACTCACCACTCACTCACTGATCACCCAGAGCAACTCCTGGTTCCACAAGCTCCTCACACGTGAGTGCCCTATGCAGGTGTGACATTTTTATCTCTTATACCACATGTTCACTGTGCCTTTTGTGTGCGTAGATATGTTTAGATACACAAATACTTTTCATTGTGTTATAACTGCCTACAGTGTTGAATACAGTTCAACCTGCAGCACAGGTGTGTGGTCCAGGAGCGACAGGCTACACCACACAGCCAAGGTGTGCAGTGGTGGGACCATCGCGGTCAGTGTAAGGGCACTCTGTGACGTCCGCACAACGACAGATTCCCCTAAGGATGCATTTCTCAGAACGACCCCTGGTGGTAAGTGGCGCAGGACTGCAACTGAGAACTTTGACACTGGTGCTCTCCAAATCCCTCAGAAATGGGACCTACTCAGGTGGGGAGATCCAAGAGTCAGAGATTCACGGAATGTCAAAGGAGGCGTTCAGGGGAAATAAGACTGGTTGGTGGTCCACGGGGTCAGCACCAAAGTGGTCACAGAGGTCAGGTCTCTCTCAAACCAGCCCTGGAAGCGGAATCCCAAAAACACACACATCCCACAGCCCAAACAGCATCTTTTCTTCACTGTTTGCACAGTTTTGACAAAAAGTAAAAAAATAAACACTTTATTGGGTGTGAGTTTGAAAATTCACACAGATAAATACATAAATAGTGGATGAGTGGCAATAAATTAAGAAATGCGAGTGAGGCATAAATAAAATCTAAGGTGATGGCACAGGTTGCAGATGGGCCTCGGGGTCAGACACACAGGTCTCCACTGGCGACACATTTCAGGTCATGGGTGAGGAGGCGGAAGAGGTTGAATGTGACAGAGGCTTCAAGGCAGCCAGTGGACTCCTGTGGGGAAGACAGGACACGTCAGTGACTACCCATGATCTGGGTCCCAGTTGTCCCCAGATACGGGTCACTCCCTGGTCACTCGCCTTTTCTGAAGCCTCCTGGAGGCGTCGCAGCCAGCGGTGGAGGTGGCCCTGGGGCCTGGAGCCTGCTGTGGCCTGAGCTGGGACCTGTGGGCAGAGGAGGGTGCTATGTGAGGCAGGGCCTGGGACACGGATGGACCTATGTAGGGGAGAGTCAGAGCCCACAGACATGGCCCAGGAGCCCAGAGCACTCACACAGGCCTGAAGCTTGGTGTGGATGTAGTGAAGCGTGTGAAGGGGCTGGTCCAGGATGTCCCCCAGGGTAGAGTTAGCCACAGTATCCAGGACCTTCAGTGTCAGGGCCAGCTCAGACTCCAAGGCCACGGGACGCTCCCACACCTGACGAGGGGAAACAGGTGAGAGCTACATGTGAGACAGAAACAGGTGAGGAGGGCTGAGGAAGGAACAGTAAAGGTATAAGGTCAGGACAGGTGAGAGGACACAGCCAATGTGGCAGGTGAGGAGAAGAAGTCAAGGAGAGCAAAAAGACCGGAGAGTGAGGAGAAGATGAAGAGGCTACTTAAGCAGGCAGAGGAGCAGGGCCAGGTGAGGGCAGGGCCAAGCCTGACTCTCCCAACTCACGTGCAGCTGCCTCAGGTCCCAGGTCCTGGGGAATGGGCGGGAGCTGCAGCTCCAGTTCTTCAGCAGCAGGGACTCCTCCTGAAGAAAAAGGGCAGGGGTCAGCACACAGCTGGAGGGCTGAGGTTAGACCCCTGCAATGGGACTGGGGGGAGACCAATGACATAAGGAGGGCGGTTAACTTCCAAAAGCAGGTGGAGGCATCTCCCCTGCAGAAGAACACGAGTCAGCCCAATGCAGCAGCAGCAGGAGTCAGCCCACTGTGAGAAGTGCACGGTAGCCCAGCTAGGGGAGGGTACAGGTCCACCGTGAGCCAAATGGAGCATGGTAACCCACAGAGGGAGGGTGGAGGTTGGCCCACAGCAGGTGGGGCAGTGGGGAGACTCACCAAGGCATCCTTGGCCCTCCTGAAGGCCTTCATTTCTTGTGGGGGCAGAGACTTGAACTGGGCCATGGAGCAGCCCCTTGCACCCGGGAGGGCACCGAGGGGCGTGGGCACAGGAACTGCTCCCATCCTGGTCAGCTCCATGGTCATCAGCATCAGCACCAGCATGCAACCCACAGGCAAGTCTGTGTTACAGAAGGAGAGACACATGAGGGCACAGACAGTGTCAGGGGCTGAGGGTGGAGGCTGTGGGGAGGTGGGGGTCATGGGCCATGAGGTGGGGCCTCACCCAGCTGCATCCTCATCTCTGTCTCTGGTCTCTGTCAGCACAGGGGGACCCAAGCGTCCACTGAGAGGCTGTCACCAGGGTCTCTCACTCAGCCTTGTTTTGTGTCTGTGACCTCAGTCTCCTCTTCTGGCTCTCAGTCTGCTGCTCTGTGTGTGTCTCTGAACTTCCAGCTCTGCTCTGATGGAACACCTGCCTGAGCTCCATGGTACAGCTTTTAGCCTGGACAGATGGGCAATCCCAGCTGATGTAGGAAAAGTGAAAACACAATGGCCACTAGGGAGGCCCCAGGCTGGGGGAAGCCCATGCAGGGCGGGGGCCTTGAGCCAGGTGAGCAGCTGGAGGGAAAGAGAAACTGACACAGATTCAGGTTCACATAGAGGAGGTGTATTCCTAAGATGAGTCTCAGGGTAGGGGCAGCCTCAGCCCCACAAAGGGGGTCACAGCACCCTGACGGGGAGGGGACAAAGGGACTTGTCTTTGTGCAGGATACTGCAGTCCAGGGAGAGGAGGAGAAAGGCACCTCTAAGGGTGTTGCCATCAAGACCCTTGAACTTCCAAGAGAGAGGTTACTCAGAGGAGGGGAGAAGAGAAAGGGAGAAGGCTGCTGGTGAGGTGGGAAGGAGTCAGAAAGGCAAAGCAGCCCAGAGTTCAGAGAGGAGACCAGCTGTTCTATCCCTTCCACACTCGGTACCGAGAGAGAGAAAGAATAGGGAGGAGGGGTGCCTCACTAACATCTTAACTGTCCAGTCACTGAGGGACACGGGAATGGAAGGCTCTGCTAGGGAATTGCGGTGTGGCCAAGGACTTCAGGGAACCAGGCCAGTGTGTGAGAAATGCTCTCATTCATTCACCAAGCATTAGGTGGCCCCCACTTTGTATCAGGCATAGCTCAAGTTTCCAGGCATTGAAAAAGAATGTATAAAACATTTCTTGAGGAACTTTTACTAGATAGAAGTAACAGAGAGTAGGGGGAGGGGCTAAGCACAGGGTGTACAATACATCAGAGAAGGGAAAATGAAGGAACTGAAGCCCAGGGATGCAGAGTGTAGGAGGGGGTTGCACTGAATGAGGTGGCCTGAAAAATCACATTTGAGCAAAGACTTAATTTAAAGTAGCGAGGGAAGCTATGTGAAGATTGGGGGGGGCAGTCGGAGCAAAAGCACAACAGAGAGGCCCCCACTTTGTCGAGTACTTTATATGTCCCTACTTCACAAAGGCTTTCCCACCTACAGTAGTAAATCCACGATAACACCAAGGACATACTGAACATTCCCCACATTTTAAATATGGAGTAACGTTATGAGAAGGGACAGAAGCTTAGTGTGGTGACCTGTTCTAAATATAAAGTGTCTTGAAATAATATTGAAATACATAAAAATAAGTAAATACTCAGTAAAATGCAGGAAGTTAGAAATGTTAAGGGACCTGCCCAAGGTCATAAAAGAAATCAGTGGTGAGGCAGGAGTATCAGCAAGTCTTGCGGACACCTGACTGTAATCACTGCACTCCCCAGCTACTGTGCAGCCAGACCCCCCAACACAGGGAAAACGAATGTGAACACAGGGGTGCCCAGTGCTTTTTGACAATTGACTCCCACTCCAAACCCTTTTTTCATTATTCAAAATTACAGGGAGAGTTGGACAGAATCCTCAGTTGGAAAAATCGAGCCCGATACCCAAAAATGTTAAAAGCCAAGAATAGGGATGGCCCCAAGTCACCCCCCAGGGCACTGGTCAGTGTCTGTCAAATGCAGCGACCTTAACCCAAGGGAGGAGACATTGCATTAACAGAATTCTGGAAAAGGACAAAGCATCTCAAAATTCCTAAACTTCATACATGTTTTTCTTAGAACGAAGTTCAAGAGGTGATTAAGAGTGTGGGCTATGGAACTAAAGGGTCTGAGATTCAAACCTGGCTCTGATCCTCACAGCTGGGTGACTTTGACAAAGAGGCCTGCAGTTAGCGGTAAAGATTGCCCGCCCCCAGGCTTGGACACATAAAAAGTGCAATTGCCTGTGTATTTACGTGTGTGGTTATTTAATAGAGACCATTAACGAAGACCATCCTATGGCCTCAGCTGGAAGCTTTAGAAACACTTTCAATGTACATTACTCATTTGCAAGAAAAGGATAAGAATGGCATTGCATGGACGAGGAAGCTGAGGCTCAGAGAGAAGTAATTTGCTCCGTTACAAAATAATCAAGGGGCAGGGTCAGAATTGAAATTGAAGTCACTTGATTTCCCTGGTTCAGCATTTTTAACTGAAAAGTGCCCCTCAGAATGATCACAAGGGAACAACCAATGTAAATATGAGACTATTTAATAATGACAATAAATTACCACCATAAGACAGAATAGCAAATTACATAGGGATATCACAAATACAAAAGTCACGTGAGTAACAGAATCTGAATTACTACAGTCAGCTGAGGACTTTGGGCCCTTGCACTGCCAAATCCCTTAGGGGATGAGGCCTCCCCAGTGGGGAGATCCAAGAGTCACAGATTCATAAAATCTCAAACTGGACAATGAAAGTGTAAATCAGCCTTGGCTGGTGTAGCTCAGTGGATTGAGCACCGAGCTGAGAACCAAAGGGTCGCCGGTTTGATTCCCAGTCAGTTCACATGCCTAGGTTGTGGGCCAGGTTCTCAGTATGGGGCATGTGAGAGACAACCATGCATTGATGTTTCTCTCCCTCTCTTTCTCCGTCCCTTCCCCTCTCTCTAAAAATAAATAAATAGAAACCTTAAAAGAAAGTTTATCAGTTCTGGTAACCAGAGAAGTAGAAACTCGTTCATGGTACATGGAGTCAGTGATCCATGGTATGGGCCCAGGACCCAAGTCGGTTGGTGCAAGACGAGGCCACTGGAATATCTTAAGGGAATGCATCCCATTGAAATTTCCTTACATCCGGCGGACACGTCCTGGTCCTTGGAAAAATATCTGCGCCTCCTCATGCACAAAACACAGGACATCGAGGTCAGTTCAGGCCAGCAGTGCTGGAGTCCTCTGAGCTTCAGCGCCCCCTGGCTGGAGACTGGCATCGGCCTAGGCCTTGAGGAAAGGGCAACACAGACGAGCCGGCAGCCTTCGCCTGCAAAGCCAAGGGTCCCCTGGAAGCGTCGTGGGGTCAGAGACAAAGCCCCAAGCGCGCCACTAGCCGCAGGTCCCACGTGAACAGGCCAAGGGCGTTGAAGATGATGCTGGCTTCTCGCCATCAAGGCGAGTCCTCGAACCCGGTAAGGAGGCGGAGCCAGGCTGAGGCAGGAAGTTTCTCTTGAAGAACTCTCCTCCATCCATTCTCAATCTATCCGTCCCTCAGGACAGAGCCACTTCTCACAGGGGCCCCGCCCCCACCCCTGACGTCCACCAGGTTCACCGCCGGCTCCATTCACAGCTCTTAGTGTTTGGGGACGCCTCCCGGGTGGTCAGAGGGACTTCCTCGAAGAAACTGGCCGCACCAGCTGGAGCTGGAAGGGAACAGGAGATAAACGAAGGAGGCGAAGGACGGAGTCTCCTACTGCGAACCTCCCAGCCCCAGAACAAAGCGCATATCTGGGGACACTGAGTGGACACAAATCGTGTCTTGGCCGGGTTAGGGGCTCAGCCCGACAGATCACGGATCCGGCAGCCAAGCTGTGGGGCCGCAGAGCTCAGAGCAAGCTGGTGGGAGTGGAGGGGCCGGGAGCGGAGACACTCACGCAGGACACCACGTCCCTCCGCGCGGCCGACAGCAGCTCCGGGGTATGGGCGACGCCAAGAAACAACTTGGGGATTGTCAGGTGGCTCAACATGGCCTAGGGGTACCAGAGGCCCCGGGACACCCGGCGGAGTCGGGCGCACCACTGCAGGGGCCCAGTAGAGTGAGAGACCGCCCGGCCCCGCGCCCCGCTGCCCTTCTCCTCCTCCTCGCCCCACCCCCCGCCCCCCACCAGCCAACCAGCAGGCCTACGCAGGTCCATCGGGGAATGCCTCCCTGGGCAGAAGGAGCAGTTGCGTGACCTCCAGCTCAGTCTCTTCCTCCTGGGGTGGAAAAGACAAGGGAGGGGTGAGGGTGGGCTTGTTCGCCAGGGCCCCTGAAGCGCTGTGATGTCCAGGATTCCTGGAACTGGACCGGGACTGGCCGGTATTGTGCACTCAGCTCTTCCGGGGCGTGAACGCGGACTGAAGTGCACCCCTGGCAGAGCGTGGCACCCAGAGGTGACCGAGGGCGCCTAGAGGGGGCGCCCTTTTGTGACTGGCAGAAGGCAGTTTCTGTGATTCCGATGCTGAGGTCAGGGAAGGTGGTCTGGTCAGAATTCTGAACCCTCGACTGCCAAAGTCTGTTGGAAGCTAGGATGCTAGGGTCTCTCCAGGCAGGGACTCGCATCCATGACCGGCAGGCCCAGCATCTTCTAGGATGGGGGTCTGGACATCACTCACGTAGTGGTTCCTCGGGGCCTCGACCACCGCCAGCGCCCTGTGGTCCAGCCGGAGGTAGTGTGGCAGGAGGCAGCGCCGGGGTTCAGCCACTCCCAGGTCCACCACCACTCTCACCGTTACCAAGACCCACAGCCCCACGGACGCCACGGTTGCGCCACTTGGTCTCATCTGTGCTCCTGTAGAAAGTGAAGGACGCCAGGGAGGCCGAGAGGAAGGAGTCCAGCCCCTGCCTCTGGTTAGACTGGCAGAGGGACCAACCTCAGATCACTGGCGCTGAGCACCTGCAGGAGGAGAGATGTGGTGGGCCCTGAGACCCCTGCTGCCCTGAGCCTCTGTCCCCTCACTCTTCACCTGCACTGTGCCCTCCGTGCCTCATGTGGGAGTGGGATCTGCCTTGTACTGTCCCCTGGGAGGCATCCAGAGTAGTGTCCACCTTCACTAGGAGGGCCTGCTCCCTCCAGGCGGCTGTAGTGTGGTTGGCTGAGACATGGTGAGCCGCTGGGCTTCCCTGGTCAGGTTAAGTTTTAGGATCATCAGTGCTGGCTGCTGGCCCAGTGGGATGCTGGTCCAGGCGTGAGGACTTTACCTGCCTGTCCCCAGGTGTCATCCCTGTCACTGACTCAATTCTCTAGCTACTGCTTGTTTCTATTTTCTAAACATGTGTTTGTCTTTTCTGCTTGTGCTGGTCTTTCTTTTGCTCTCTAGGAGTGAACTGAAAATGCACCATTTCCTTCTCTTGGAAGGCACAGACTCGGCAGAGGTGCCCACACAAGAGTTTGCTTGGGGAGTTCATACTAGTGGTTTCCAGTGCTCTCTCTTTCATTACATTTGTCTCTTTCTGTTTCCTATCTTTCTATCTCTGCATGAATATTCACCCTTCTCTCTGGTTTTCCCTCATCTGGATCTTTGTTCTGAGGACACATCTGAGAAATGTGTCCTTAGGCGATCCGTCGTGTACGAGCATCAGTGAGTGCATGTACACAAACCTAGATGGTACAGCCTGGCACACGCCCAGGCCGTGTGGTGTAGCCAGTGAATGGCTCCTAGGCCACAACCTGTGTAGCACGTGACTGTATTGAATACTGTACCAACTGTGATACAATGGCTACAGTGGTTTCTATGTTTTCTAAACATAGAAAGTACAGTAAAAACACGATAGAAACCGATTTTTCAAATGGAACATCTGCATAGGAAGGACACTTACCATGAAGGGAACTGGCAGGGGCTGGAAGTTGCTCAGGGTGAGCCAGTGAGTGAGTGCTGAGTGAACAGGAGCCTGGGACAGTACCGTCCACCACCACAGACATCGCAAACACCGCACACTTAGGCTACACTAAGCTTATTAGAAATATTTTTTCTTTTGAAATCAGAAAGTAATCTTAGCTTTCTGTAACATTTACTCTATAAACTTTAACAATTTTAACTTTTCTACTCTTTAGTAACAAAACTTAGCTTAAGACAAATATTGTACAGCTGTACAAAAATACTTTATTTCTTTATATCTTTATTCTGTAACTTTTTTCTATTTAATTTTTTTTTATTTTAAAACCTTTTTGCTAGAAGGGAAGGCACAAGCACACACATTAGCCTAGGCCTACATGGAGTCGGGATCATCATGTCGCTTTCCTCCGCCTCCATGCCTCAGGCCTCTGGAAGGGCTTCAGGGACAGTGGCGCCCGTGGAGCCGGCCTGGCCCGTGATAACAGTATCTTCTTCTGGGACAACCTCCTGAAAGACCTGCCTGAGGCTCCTCTGCAGGAGCTGTCAGTCTGGTCATAAATATAGTCCTGGGGCTTTGCTTGGCTTGTTTTTCTCCATCACACATTTCCTTGTAAGTACATAATGCATCATGAACATTCCTCTCTATTAACGAAAACCTTTTGTTGTGGGGGATGATGTTTTCAAACTTTTTAAGGAGCTTATTGAGGTCTGCAAATCTTCTGCTAAATCTTTCACTGTGAATTTTTTGGGAGTTCATCTTCTTTTTCTTCTCCTACGATCTCCTTTTTTCTTGCCTCTTCTTCAGCCATGAGTTCCTGACCAGTTCCAATAGCTCCTCATTAATCAGTTCCTCAGGAATCGCCCCAGTATCATCCTCACCCACCTGCAGGCTAAGGTTGTTTGCCCTCTTTTTTAAAAAATTATATTTTATTGATTATATTATTATAGTTGTCCTGATTTTTCCTTCTTGGCTCCTCTCCATCAAACATACCCCACTCCCTCAGGCAATCTCCCCACCATTTTTCATGTCCATGGGTCATGCATACAAGTTCTTTGGCTGCTCCCTTTCCTATACTGTACTCTACATCCCTATGGCTATTCTGTAACTACCTCTTTGTACTTCTTAATCCCCTCACCTCCTCACCCATTTCCCTACACCCCCTTCCCATCTGGCAACCATCAAAATGCCCTCTGTACCCATGATTCTGCCTCTGTTCTTCTTGTTTGCTTAGTTTGTGTTTTAGATTCAATTGTTCATAGATATGTATTTATTGGCATTTTCTTGTTCATAGTTTTGATCGTCCTCTTTTTCTTAAATAAGTCCCTTTAACATTTCATATAATGGTTTGATGATGATGAACTCCTTTAGTTTTTTCTTGTCTGGAAAGCACTATCTGCCCTTTGATTCTAAATTATAGCTTTGCTGGGTAGAGCAATCTGGACTGTAGGTCCCTTCTTTTCATGACTTTGAATATTTCTTGCTAATCTCTTCTAGCCTGCAAAGTTTCTTTTGAGAAATCAGCTGACAGTCTTATGGGAATTCCCCTGTAACTAATGTCTTTTCTCTTGTTGCATTTAAGACTCTCTCTTTATCTTTAATCTTTGGCATTTTAATTATGCTGTGTCTTGGAGTGGGCCACTTTGCATCCATCTTATTTGGGGCTCTCTATGCTTCCTAGACTTGCATGTCTATTACCTTCACCATATTAGGGACTTTTTCTTTCATTATTTTTTCAAATAAATTTCCAATCTCTTGCTTTTTCTTCTTCTTCTGGCACCCCTATGATGTGAATGTTAGGCCTCTTGAAGTTGTTCCAGAGCGTGTTCATACACTCATTTTTTAAAGTTCTTTTTTCTTCTTGTTGTTCTGGTTGGTTGTTTTTTGTTTCCTTATGTCCCAAATCATTGATTTGATTCTCAGCTTTATCCATTCTCCTGTTGTTCCCCTGTAAATTGTTCTTTTTTAAAAAAAGATTTTATTTATTTATTTTTAGAGAAAGGGAGGGAGAAAAAGGTAGAGAAACATCAATGTGTGGTTGGCCCTCGCACACCCCGCACTGGTGACTTGCCCTGCAACCCAGGCATGTGTTTTGGCTGGGAATTGTACAAGTGACCCTTTGGTTCACAGGCTAGTGTCCAATCCATTGAGCCACACCAGTCACAGGGCTAAATTGTTCTTATTTCAATTAATATATCCTTCCTTTATGACTGAGTCTTTTTTATGCTGTTGAGTTCCCCACTATGTTCCATGAGCATCCTTCTAACCACTGTTTTGAACTCTGCATCTGACAGATTGCTTATTGCCATTTCATTTAGGTTTTTTCTGGAGTTTTGATCTATTCTTTCAGTTGGGCCATGTTTCTTTGTCCCCTCATTTTGTCAGCCTCCCTGTGTTTGTTTCTATATTAGGTAGATTTGCTTGACTCCGGGTGTGCTTATTGATATACTTGAAAGTCCTGCGGTTCCCACTGTGCCAGATCACAGAGGGTTTCAGTTTGTAGCCTGCAATATTGCCCCCAAGTAACACTTCTCTTGTCCTTAAAAGGCTTGAAACTTGGCATCACCTCATCCTTCTTATGGGTGAAGGTCCTTTCAGGGATCCATCTCCATATGCAGAGGTTTCATCCATATGGAATATTTGCTCTGGTAAATAATTTTCATTCACAATTAGCTTATCTAGACTTTCCAAAAATGCTTCAGCTGCCTTCACACCTGCAGACGCACCACTCATGTTCACAGTAAGTAATGCATAATGATTCTTGACTAGTTTAAATGACCATAAATTAGATGGCAGTAAATTCAAGTTCATGGTCAGGTCCAGTCTTTCCTTTCAGCATTGCAGAGAGAGTTTTTACTTTGGTGTGATCCTCATGTTGCTGAGAGGGATACATACACCTCTGTGTCTGGTCTTCAACCCTGGTCATCAGCAGTTTCTCCATGCCTGATATAGGCCTTTCTCAAATTTCTGTTAGTCTCATTGCCATCAATGAAGTTGATTTTTAACAGCTTTTGGTTCTTGTTCTTCAGGATCATGGTTCTGATGGAACAAGGCACGCCTGATGGGCAAGCAACAGCCATCACTGATTTTTAATCTTCATAGTCCTTAATCACTTTTAATGTTATTTCCAGGTGTGTCTCCTATCATGGCCTCTTATGAGGAGCATTCACAGTGGATTTTGTACACTTGGGGCCAACTGAACAAAACAGCATGAGATAAAATCAAGCACAAGAGAAAATGATGCTATCAAGACACATGGTAAATAGGATGTATGAGACAGCTGTGGCATAACATCCCATACTGCTTACAGCAGCAAACATTTCCTAAATGTGGAAAATGTGCTCTCTAAAATAATGATTAAAAGTATAGTAAATACATAAACTAGTAACAATGTTGTTTATTACCATCATCAAGTATTATGTACTGCACATAATTGTATATGCTGTACTTTACCACAACTGGCAGCGCAGATGATTTGTTTGCTCAACATCACCACAAACTCATGACTAATGTGTTGCACTATGACAGCTATGATGTCACTGGTGATATAATTTCCCAGCTCCATTATAATCTTACAGGACCACCGTTGTGTTTGCAGTCTGTCGTTTATTGACTGAAAGATTGTTATATGGCTCACTTACAAACTGTTGTAAGTTTGCTGTTGAACATTGGAATTACAGACATGTTTTTCTCAATCACTGATAATAATAATTACAGCTAATACAGACTGAGCACTGCCCATATGCTAGGCCCCACTTGAGGCCCTTCTCTTGTGTTTGTTGTTTTGTTCTCCTCATCAACACCATGGCAAGGTCCTCTCACTGGCTGATGTTTTCCATATGAGGAAACTGAAGCACAGAGAGGCTATGAGTGCTGCTCACACAGCTCAGAGATGTGGCTTTGGGCATTGATCCCAGGCTGTCTGCTTACGATCAGTGATGTTCTGCCTTCTCTTGTCTGCAGAGACTAATCTATCCACATACAGAATAGCTTAGGTGTGTTTTGGGCAAGTTTATTCATGATTCCTATGTGAGACCACTTTTAATTAATAATAATTAAATTCATTAATAAATATAATTATAGGCAAGTCATGACTGTTTTGAAGATCTGTGTCTTCCTTAGCATCAATATCCTTTTCTTTTTTCAGTGTATAAATTCAAAGGTACAGAAATTTAAGAAGCATCAAGATGATTAAAACATAAGGACCCTGAAAAATTAGAAACATGAGAAAAGATCCTCCAAGATGTCTATGCAGCACACTTTCCAAACTTCCCTTAGCCCTCCTCCACTTTTCCCAGCATCCCCCATTTAGTTGGAGACACAAATCTTTTGGGAAAGGTGACTTGAACTCCCACTCTGGGGACGGGACATGTGATCTGGCTGCAGCCACTTAGTTGCCCTCCCCAGTCACAGTGACTGGGCTTCGGGTGGCCATATGAGTTAAGCCAGTCTATTCGGAATGAATCTCAGTCCTGGGCACCTTGGGGAAGATGATGTCTTCTCCCTTCTGGAGAATAATGAAGTGTAAACCCAGGGAGCTGCTAGCACCCATCTTGGAAGTATTAGGGTAAACAGCTTATCCATTCTCTTTGATTCTGAAAGATCAAAACAAAACACAACAAAACCAAGAGGTTTGCAATGTCCTACTGGACTAAACATTATCTGAAGCCTCACCTTTATCCTGGATTCCTTGTTTTATAAGTCCACAGACTCTCCATTGTTCAAGTCAGCTTGAGTTGGGTCCTAGGATATGTGCCCAGAGTATCCAAACTGATATACAATGTGGGCCTGAAGTGAAACCCCATGTCTTCAAAGACCAAGAACTGGCAGTAAAATGGGAACTGGCAGGAAGAGGGCCGGGCTCTGGGATTGGACACAAGAAAATACTAGATGTGAATTCTTGAAAATGAGGGATTCAGCTCTGAGCAGCAAAATGCAGGTTATTAGCTTGAATCATGAACAATAAAAATGATATTCAGTACTGCTATGGTCTCAATGTTTGTCCCTCCAAGTTGATATGTGGAAATCCTAACCTACAGAGATGATGGCATTAGTAGGAAGGGTCATTAGGAGGTGACAAACTCAGGAGGTAGAACCCTCAAGAATGGGATTTGTTCTCCTTTAAAAGGCAGACCACAGAGCTCCCTAGCACCTTCCACCCTGTGAGCTCACAGCGAGGACTTTGCCTCCTGGAACAGGGCCCTCACCACACCATGCAGACACTTTCATCTTGGACTTCCTGGCCTCCAGAACTGAGAGATAAATTTCTGTCATCTACAAGCCACCCAGTCTGTGGTATTTTTGTCATAGCAGCCTGACTGGACTTCGACAAATATTCTTATAGAAAGGTTTCCTGTGGCCCCACTGTTAGAGATGCCTGTTTGATTATGAAAATGCTTTAAGAATTTAGCAACAACAACAACCACCTCTGGAGAACTTTCTTGTGAGTACAACTCAGAAATGATGTAGAAACTGGATTGCTCATACATTACTGGTAGGAATGTAAAACAGGTACAGCCACTCTAAAACTCAGTTTGGCAGTTTCTTATAAAACTAAGCATGTAACTGCTGGTCAACCGACTAATAACACCCCTGGACATTTATTCCAGAGAAATCAAAATTTATGACTACCTGATCATCTGAGTGCAGTGTTCATAGAGGCATTATTAGCAATGGGCCAAAACCTAGAAATGACCTTTAGAAAGTCAACAGTTAACCAACTCTGGTGCTTCTGTACCATGAAACAAGGATGCACAGCAGATACACACGACAACCTGGGCACACATGCAGGGAATTACACAGACTGAAAAGACCCATCCCATAAGGTTAGTACATGCCACATGGTCCTGTTTACGTAAATTTTTGAAGTGACAAAAGTTTACCAGTGGAAATAGATCAGTGATTGCAAGGTGTTAAGGACAAGGTGGGTGATGAAGGGGCAAAGATGGGTGTGGTTGTAAATAGGACAATCCTGGGGGTTCTTGGGCTGATGGAATTCCTCTGTCTTGACTGTGGTGGTGAATATATGAATCTACACATGGGATAAAATTGTGTCAAACTAAACACACACATACTGAACACGAGGAAAGCTGGGGTTATCTGAATAAGATGGGTGGATTGCATGCATCTCAACATCTCCTTTGTGATATTGTACTATACATTTTTTATTTTTAAACATATTTTATGGATTTTGCTATAACAATTGTCCCAATTTTTCCCCTTTCACTGCCCCCTGCCCAGTACCCCCCATTCTCTCCAGCAATTCCTTCCCTTAGTTCATGTCCATGGGTCATGCATATAAGTTCTTTGGCTTTTTCCATTTCCTATTCTGTTCTTAACCTCCCCCTATTTTGTTAACTGTAACTACTGGGGAAAACTGGGGAGACAGTGCACAGGAGCTCTCTGTGTGATTTCTTATGAAGCATATGAAACTACTATTACCTTAATAAAGAATTCAATGAAATACATCAGAAATAAAACGATGTCTGCAGAAAGCCAAAATGTCTAACCTGGGGAAAAGTGGCATGGTCAAGGGAATCAACCAGGGCTGGTGATGCACCCAGAGGCTAGCTTCATGGAGAGCAAGTACCATGCTGGATGAGGTGAGTCAGACAGTGTGGCTGTAGATTGATTAACACAGCCATTGTCAGACCTCAGCCCTGCAGAGAGGGAACCAGGGGATCCAGAATAAATCCCCCCAGCCTTGCTCTTCTTCCTCCCTTCAGTCCCCTGCCAGCACCTCCCATTGGCTGAACCCAACCACAAACCAGAGGGCTGGGGAGCCTCCAAGATGCAGTATCCCAGGACCCAGTACAGGCCCCAGATCAGTGTGGAGGGGTCAACAGAGGTCACCTGCACAGTAGCAGAGAGGTGGAGGGCAAATCCAGTGTCCTACTCAGCCACTCTCAACAGGTCTAGAGGTCAGACCAACACACTCTACTCCAAGAACTCTCTCAAAAATTGTTCACCCTACCAGGAGTTAAGCAATCAAGGAGGTAGTATTTTCCTCATATTCAATGAGTTTGTTGTTCTAATGACTCAGGTAGAATTTCTTCTCCTTGGGAGAAATGAAAATATTTTTGATAAAATGACGTGTTTCAATAATCATCCCTTCAACTCCCATGCCCTCCCCACAGACACCTCACTATTAATCAATGTGGGATATATGTATGCATACCTTTTTATACATCTTGACATACCTCATATAGCTCCCAAGGAAATATATAATACTCGTGTGTGATTGTGTTGACTAAACTTTTTATTTTGACATAATTGTACATTTGCATGCCATTGTAAGAAATGATACAGAGATTCTGTGTGCCTTTTACCCAGTTCCCGTCTACGATGGTAACGTTTACCTTGCAAACGTTTCCCCTTTACCTTGCAAAACTCTATATAACACAATGTCACAGCCTGGATATTGACACTGATACAGTCGAGCTACAGAAAATTCCGTCACCACAAAGGTCCCCCATGTTGCCCTTTCAATAGTCACACCAACTCTGCTCCTTGACCCCTGGCAATCACTGATGTCATTTCCAGAATGCTGTGTAAGTGGAACCATACAGTAGGTTGCCTTTGGGGATGAGCTTTTTTCACTCAGTATAATTCTTTGGAGACTTACCCAGATAGTTGTGTGTATCAAGGCTTTGCTCCTCTTTATTGCTGATGGCATGGGTATGCTGCAGTTTGTTTAAATATCACCTGTTAAAGAACATCTGGATTGTTTCCAGCTTTTGACTGTTGCAAATAAAGCTGCTATAAGCACTCATGTGTAGGATTCTGTGGGACCAGAAGTCCTCATTTCTCTGGGACAAGTGTCCAGGAATGGGATTACTAAGTCATATGGTATTTGCATGTTTAGTTTGGTAAGAAACTGCCCAACTGTTTTCCAGAGTGGCTGTACCATTTGCATTCATACCAACAATATGTGATGATGTAGCTTCTCTGCATCCTAACAGCATTTACTATCACTATTTTTTCTTAATTTAATTTTAGCCATCCTGCTAGGTGTGTAATGATATCTCACTGTGGTTTTAATTTGCATTCCTCTACCAGCTAGTGGTATTGAGCACCCCTGCATGGGCTGTTTCCCCTCTGTGCATCCACTTTGGTGAAATGTGCCTTCGTGTCTTTTGTCTGTCTTCCAAGTGGATTGTTTAATTTTTTTACTGTTGAGTTTGAGAGTTCTTTATCTGTTCTAGATACCAGTCTTTTGTCAGGCCAGTTGGTCAGTTTTTCCTGTTATGGATTGAGCCCTTGGTGTCAAGTCTAAGAACTCTTTGCCTAGGCATAGATCCCAAAAATGTTCTAAACTTTTTCTAAAAGTTTTATAGCTTTATATTTTACATCTAAGTCCATGATCCATTTGGAGGTCATTTTTGTTTTAGGTGTGAGCTTGAGTCAAAGTTCACTTTTTGTCCTGTGGATGTCCGATTGCTCCAGTACCATTTGTTGAAAAGGCTGCTGTTCTTCACTGAACTCCTTTTGTGTATGTGACTACTTCTAAACACAAGTATGTCACACTAAGTATTCAGCAATTTACTTTCTTAACTGTAATATATCTTGACGATTTTTCCATGTCCACATATATAGATCCACTACATCACAGGTAACTGCTGTAGATATACTTTAAGTTGGGGTCCATGAACCACACCCCCAATCAGGACCTGGGAAAGAGAGAACATGCATCAGAGGAAAATGCATTTTTATCCTCATTAACCTGTCACCACAATTTTGCATTCCTTCCATTAGGACTGTAAGGAATAATAGCAATCATACCACAATATTATTAGCAGAACATGTGACTTTGTCACTAAAAGAAGCCATAGATGTTTTCATGGCACATTACAGATGTGGCACATACCCTGAAGTGTCATTTACTCTCATCACTATCTCCAGTACAGTAGTTATTAAACCTGTCATTATATCTTGCTACCTAATGTAGTAATAACATAGTATATTACCTATCATGATATCATTTTTATGTTTGGTAACTGTGTTGCAAGGTAATCAGTTTTCTTTATAGTCCTATGTATTTAATATTATTCATTTAAAATCATTTCTGAGCCAATAAGTGATTGCAGTAGCAAAGTTGCAAGACACAACCTTAATGTACAAAAGTCAATTGCTTTCTTGTATAACAGCAATGAACAATCTGAATTTGAAATTAAAAACATTTTCATTAGCCCCCTCCAAGATGAAATACCTAGGTATGAATCTAGCAAAATATAAACAAACTCTATGTGAGAAAAGCTACAAAACTCTGTGAAAGGATTCAAAGATTTAAAAATACAGATATTCCACTCACATGGATAGGAAGACTCAATATTATCAAGATATCAGTTTAATTTATTGATTCAACACAACCCAATCACAATCTGAGCAATTCATTTTGTAGGTATTTTATATCCTCAAAATTATATATTAAAGTTACAGTGATTCTAATAAACCAGAATAGTTAACACAATATTACAAAAAGAATAATAGCAAAGGTGGATGACTGACATTACCTGATTCAGGACTTACTCTATAGCTACAGTAATCGAGACAGTGGGGTGTTGAAGAAAGGGTAGACAAGTCAATGAAGAGAATGGAGAGTCCAAGAACAGAACTACACAAACAGTCAGCTGGTCTTTGAGGAAGAAGCAAAGGTAACTTGTCGGGAGATGACCAACAGCTGACCTTTGACATAGTTGGATCAGGTGAGACGCGTCTGCACAGCAGAAGTGACTGTGGTCGGATCTCCTGTCTATCTCCTCCTGTATGTCTGTCCCTGCTAGCAACAGGTGGTGAGATTTTTGGACACCTGTGCTTTATAACAAAAACCCTTACACGATGCCTCTGATTCTGCATGAAATGATTGCTGACCACTAACTAGAAGCCCCTAATAACCCTAATGCTGTCCACTTCCTCCACCTGGAAAGTTAAAGATAGAATTAAACTATGGGCAGACTAGCTGCCAGAACGCTGGAGGAAGCCGTTGCTGGGAATGTCTAGGGAGTCACCATTCAAAAGCTCAAGATTTATTAGAACCACTGCCTTTCCCATGTCCTGGGCAGGAGTGGTTATTGATGGGACCAGGTAAATAGAGGAGGAAGGAGTTTTAATTAAAATATAATAATCTCAGTACATAGAAACATATCATAGCCCCCCCTCTAGATTTGTAAATAGACCTAGGCAAAAAAAAATCATTTATCTAATTCAGATAATCTAATTTCTATAAATAATAACTAATTTTTAAATCACTCCTTGTACCCCTTTGATTTAGACCAATCTATAGAAACTTAGTAGATATTTAATTACAATCAGCATTTGAAAGTTTGTGCTTGTATAGCTTCATTGGCTATCTGATTAATGACCCCCTTGGTCAAAATAACCTTTGTTTAATATGGTTGACCTGTGGGACTTCCTGTACTTTTCAGTTATTTCTTTGTTTAACATGATTGATTTGTAAAAACTTCTGTGTTTTTAGAAATTCTTTCTTGCTAACTGTTTCTGTTTTAATAATCACACTATGTATTGACTGCTGTATAACCTTCCCCATAAAAATATTGATTGATTTTTCTCAGTGAGTCAGTCAGGTCTAGAGAGCCTGGCTGTCCTCCTGCATCACATCTGGTGTCTGTTGCGTTTCACCTGAGCTGTTCCTCCTTCGGGGACCCTTAGACTCGCCGAGGCTGGACCCCGGCAGTAATTCAGTGGAGAAAAGATAGTCTTCTCAACAAATGGTATTGCAACAACTGGACATTCACCTGTGAAACAGACAAATCTGAATATAGACCTTACACATCTCACAAAAATTAACTCAAAATATATCACAGACCCAAATATAAAGTGCAAAATTACAAAACTTCTAGAATAAAGTATAGAGAAAAATTTAGGGGACCTTGGGTTTGGCAATCACTTTTTTTTTGAAGATTTCATTTATTCATATTTAGAAAGAGCGGAAGGGGGGAGAAAGAGGGAGAGACACATGGATACAAGTGAGAAACATGGATTGGCTGTGCCCTGACTGGGGACCTAACCTGCAATCCAGGCATATGCCTTGACCAGGAACTGAACGAGTGACATTTTGCTTTGTGATGCTTTACCAGCTGGGCCATACCAATCAGTGCTGATGACTTTTACATACATGAAAATCATGATCCATGAAAAAAGGAGTTGATAAGTTGGACTTCATTCAAATGCAAACCTGCAGCTCTATGAAAGACATTGTTAGGAGAATGGAAAGATTAGTCCCTCCCTCTCCCCCAGCCTTGATAATCCCACGGCTTTAGCAAAATACCATAGGAAACCTCAGTGCTCACCTGGAGGGCATTGGTTACTCCGAGATCCTGTTGAATGGGAGCATCAGTAACGGTATATGTGGCACGTTGTCATTGCCCTGCCAGGTCCACTCTTCCCACATCTCCACCCTGCTCTGGGCCACAGGAAGCTGGCCCTTGCCCTCCACTGGGTGCAGCTAACTGGTAGCCTAGCAGTAGGACCAGGGAGAGGGGAAGGACGCTCTTTATTCTCTGAGAGGTCAGAGCAATTATTCCCCAGGCTTTCTCCCTTCAGGACCACCACAGCTAGTCTGTTTCCCTGCCCTGTGCACAGGCCTGCCCTTGCCAGGTCAGGTAAGCACTCCCTGCCTGCTCCCCTCCCTTCAGGCCTAGGGGTGGCAGACCCTCCCCCAGGAAGGACTCAAGGCCTTGCACTATGCCCACTTCACTCTCAAACCCCTTTGTAAACACTCCTGGTATGATATCCACCTCAAATTACCCTAAATTGATTGGGCCATCTGTTTCCTGCTGGGGCCCTAACTGATACAGTATAGTCAGACATGTGGGAGATGCAAATTAAAGGCCACGGTAAGACACAAAAAGCAGGCTACTAATTTTTACACAGCCGGGTTCCACTGGGGAGAAATTGCTGATAAAAAGGGGAGTGGAGGGGCAGGAAGAGGAGTAATAGTTACTGTTAAAAAGAATTACTTCCAGGAAGTGGGACTGAAAGATTCCTTTAGTTCTCCAACTTGTATGCTTTTGAATGGACTAAATCTTTCAAATGAATGTGCTACTATGTCACAAATCATATATATATATATATAACTTCGGCACATTGATAAAATTGTTCCAGATGTGGGGTGGAGAGGTGGGTGAAGTCATAAGTGGGTTTTTGTCTCCTTTTATGCATTTCTGTATTTTTTAAACTTTAGTTATGAACTTGCATTAACTTTATCATAGAAAGAAAGAGTAGACTTCACTTTAAAATGAAAACAAGAGACAAATTGAGACTAACAGAGAGAGAGACAGGGAGACCATGGCCTGGATATTGTCTAGAAAAAGGGATGAGACGCAGATGGAGACAGAGAGACAAGAAAGACACAAAAACGAGTGGTGTGTACAGAGGGAAGAAGAGAAACGAACTGAAATGAAGACAGAGAGAGGGAAGACTGAATCAGATATTTAGGAGCAAATTCAGCACAGAGAACAAGCTTTGAAGCTCAACAGCATGCAGGTTCAATCCTCCCTGACACTAATTGTGAATTTGGAAAAGTTTCTTCATTTTATCATTCCTCAGTTTTCTCATCTATAAAGTGGGAGTAATAATAGGACACCCCTTGCAGTGTTCTTCTTTGAGAATTAAATGAGATCCCTGCCTCGAGAGACCCTAGCATCCTAGCCTCCAACAGACTTTGGCAGTCGAGGGTTCAGAATTCTGACCAGACCACCTTCCCTGACCTCAGCATCGGAATCACAGAAACTGCCTTCATGCCAGTCACAAAAGTGCGCCCCCTCTAGGCGCCCTCGGTCACCTCTGGGTGCCACGCTCTGCCAGGGGTGCACTTCAGTCCGCGTTCACACCCTGGAAGAGCTGAGGGCACAATACGCAGGACTGTACCGGCCAGTCCCGGTCCAGGTCCAGGAATCCCCGACATCGCAGCGCTTCAGGGGCCTTGGCGAACAGGCCCAACCTTACCCCTCCCTTGTCTTTTCACCCCAGGAGGAAGAGACTGAGCTGGAGGTCACGCAACTGCTCCTTCTGCTCAGGGAGGGATTCTCCCACGGACCTGCGTAGGTCTGCAGGTTGGCGAAGGTGGGGGAGGAGGTAGGAGAGGGCGCAGGGGCCGGGTGTCCCGAGGCCTCTGGTACCCCCGGGCGGTGTTGAGCAGCTTTTCCAGCCCCAAGTTGTTTCCCGTCTTCCTCCAAAATCTGAACTCCGAACTCCGGAGCTGCTGACCGCCGCGCAGAAGGATGCCGCCCGGAGGGATGTGGTCGGTCCCTCCACTCCCTAGCAGTTTGTTCTGGGCTCAGCGGCCCCACAGCTAGGACGCGGGGTTCGCGTTCTGTCTCTCTCAGGCCCAAACCCGTCCAGACACGATTCGCGTCCACTCGGCGTCCCCAGATCTGCGCTTTGTTCTGGTGCTGGGGGGTTCGCAGTAGGAGACTCCGTCTTTTGCCTTCTTCGTTTATCTCTAGTTTCCCTTCCAGCTCCAGCTGGTGCAGCCAGTTTCCTGGAGGCCAGTTTCCTCGAGGAAGTCCCTCTGGCCACCCGGGAGGCGGGAGGCGTCCCCAAACACCGAGAGCGGTGAGCGGAACCAGTGGTGAAGCCGGTGTTGCGAGTGAAGTGGAGCTCCGCCCAGAGCCCAAACAGGATCAATTGCTGACGCGAGAGGGCGGTTTCCGGGAGGAAATTCCCGCCACGGCCCGCTCCGCCTCCTTCCGGGTCCCAGGACTCGCCTAGGGGTCACGAAGCCTGCGTCCCATCCCGTTCAACCACCTGCGCTTGATCACGTGGGTCCTGAGCCTGGTGGCGCCCTCCAGATCCAGTCTCTGATCCCCGCGACGGCTCAGTGGGAATCGGTGGCTCTGCAGGCGGATGGCTGCAAATTCTGCTGTGTTGCCTTTTCGTTGAGGCTCGCTCAGGGGATGCTGAAGCTCAGGGAACTCTGCGGATGCTTGCCTGACCTCCATGCCTTGTGCTGGGTGCACCAGGAGGGGCGGGTACTTTTCCAAGGACCAGAACGTGTCTCTAGGAAACAAGGACTTTTTGATGGGATACTTTCCTTTAAGGTCTTTCAGAGGCCTCCTGTGGCACCAAGAACCTTGAGTCTTGAGTTGGTACCATGGATCGCTGACCCTATGCACCACGGACCAGTTTCTACTTTCTGGTTACAGAAGCCCAGAACGCCGTCTCCCGTGGCAAGTCCCAGGCCCTGATCTCAACCTTCAGCGTCCGCTTTGAGATTCTGTGAATCTGTGACTCAGACCTCCCCACTGGGGAGGCCTCATCCCCTAAGGGATTTGGCAGTGGAAGGGCCCAAAGTCCTCAGCTGACTGTGTAGTATTTTGGCTTCTGTTAACCCACGTGTCTTTTGTATTTGTGAAATCCCTATGTAATTTGCTATTCTGTATTCTGGTGGTAATGTATTGCCATTATTAAATATTCTCTTAATCACATCGGTTGATCCCCTGCAATCATTCTGAGGGGCACTTTTCAGTTCAAAATGCTGAGCCAGGGAAATCAGGTAACATGAGTTTCAATTCTGACTCGGCTTCTTGATTATTTTTAAATTTTTTTAAAAATTTTTATTTTTTAAAATTGTTGTTCATGTACAGTTGTCTCCATTTTCACTCCACGATGGCCTTCCACACCACCCATCCCTGTCTCCCACTCTTGAACCTCCCCCCTTTGGCATTGTCCATGTGTCCTTTATACATGTTCCTTGATGGTCCTTCCCCTGTTATCCCCTATTATCCTTCTGCTCCCTCTTCTCTGGTGCCTGTCAATTTGTTCTTTATTTTAATGTCTCTGGTTGTGTTTAGCTTGCTTGTTTTGCAGATTACTTTGTAACTGGGCAAATTACTTCTCTCTGAGTGTCAGTTCCTCATCCACATGATGTCATTCTTATGCTTTTCATGCAAATGAGTAATGTACATTCCTCATCCAGATGATGTCATTCTTACCCTCTTCTTGCAAATGAGTAATGTACATTGAAGTAGTGTTTCTAGAGCTTCCAGCTGAGGCCATAGGATGGTCTTCATTAATGGTCTCTATTAAATAACCACACACACATAAAAATACACAAATAATTGTACTTTTTTTACTGTGTCTGAGTCACTGGGCTAGCAATCATGGCTGCTAACTGCAGGTTTCTTTGCCAAGGTCACACAACTAGTGAAGGTCACAGCCAGGTTTGAATCCCATACTTTCAACCACCTCATGGAACTTTCTTTCTAACAAAAAATATGAATTTAGGAATTTTGACATCCTTTGTCCTTTTTCAGAATTCACTGGTGATACAGTGTCTTTGCCCTGGTTAACGCTGCTGCAGTTGACAGAAACTGACCAGTGCCCTGGAAGGTGACTGGGGCAGGACCCTGTCCTTGGCTTTGAAACATTTTTGTCTATCAGAGCTCAGTTTTCTCTGAGGGTCTGTCCACTCTCTCCCTGGAATTTTGAATAATGGAAACAGGGGGTCAGGGGGGGGGGCTTGAGTGTCAAAAAGCACCTCTGTGCTGCAAATTCCTTGTCTCTGTGACCAGATCTAGCTGCACAGAAGCTGGAGTGTGAGATGAAATGTGGTTAAGAGCTGCACTTGCCACGTATTTGCTGTGTGATCTTGGACAGGACTCTCACCATCTCTAAGTCCCTACAGTTTACTACATATTTACTCATTCATTATTTCAAGTGACTTTATTTCCAAAAAAGTTAACAGCACTAAGTTCATGACCCGTTCTGCCAATATCACTCCACATTTAAAATGTAATAAAAAATACTGTATGTCCTTAATTTCACTGTGGGTTTAATACTGTAAGTGGCAAAGCCTTAGTGATAAGGGGACATATAAAGTACTAGACAAAATGGGCTGCCTCTGTTTTCCTTTCGTACTGACTGCTCCCCCCTCAATCTCACATAACTCCCTTGCTCACTCAAGTCTTCATTCAGATGTGATTTCTCAGGCCACCTCATTCAGTGCAGCCACATCTTACATACACCCTGCCGTCACCCCACTTTAGTTCTTTCATTTTCTGTTCCTTGATGTAACATACACCTGTGCTTAACTCCCCCTACTCTCTGTCACTCCAGTCCAGTAAAAAGTTCCTTCAGGGGTTGTTTTGTAGGTTTTCTTTTATTCAGTGCCCTATGCCAGGCACCTGGAACCATGCCTGATGCAAAGTGGGGGCTGAATAACTTGGTGAATGAATGAAGGCGTTTGTCACAAACTGGACTGGTTCCCTGAAGTCCTTGGCCACACCCCAATTCCCTACAGAGGCTCCTACTCCTGTGTCCCATGGTGCCTGGACAGCTAACATTAGTGAGGCTCCCTTCCTCCCAGTTCTTTCTCTTGGTACCAAGTGTGGAAGAGAGGGAACAGTTGGTCTCCTCTCTGAACTCTGGGCTGCTTTGCCTTTTTGACTCCCTCCCACCTACCAGCAGCCTTCTCCCTTTCTCTTCTCCCCTCCTCTGAGTAACCTCTCTCTTGGAAGTTCAAGGGTCTTGATGGCAACACCCTTAGAGGTGCCTTTCTCCTCCTCTCCCTGGACTGCAGTATCCTGCACAAAGACAAGTCCCTTTGTCCCCTCCCCGTCAGGGTGCTGTGACCCCCCCTTTGTGGGGCTGAGGCTGCCCCTACGCTGAGACTCATCTTAGGAATACACTTCCTCTATGTGAACCTGAATCTGTGTCAGTTTCTCTTTCCCTCCAGCTGCTCACCTGGCTCAAGGCCCTGCCCTGCATGGGCTTCCCCAGCCTGGGGCCTCCCTAGTGGCCATTGTGTTTTCACTTTTCCTACATCAGCTGGGATTGCCCATCTGTCCAGGCTAAAAGCTGTACCATGGAGCCCAGGCAGGTGTTCCACCAGAGCAGAGCTGGAAGTTCAGAGACACACACAGAGCAGCAGACTGAGAGCCAGAAGAGGAGACTGAGGTCACAGACACAAAACAAGGCTGAGTGAGAGACCCTGGTGACAGCCTCTCAGTGGGACGCTTGGGTCCCCCCTGTGCTGACAGAGACCAGAGACAGAGATGAGGATGCAGCTGGGTGAGGCCCCCACCTCATGGCCCATGACCCCCCACCTCCCCCACAGCCTCCACCCTCAGCCCCCTGACACTGTCTGTGCCCTCATGTGTCTCTCCTTCTGTAACACAGACTTGCCTGTGGGTTGCATGCTGGTGCTGATGCTGATGACCATGGAGCTGACCAGGATGGGAGCAGTTCCTGTGCCCACCCCCCCTCAGTGCCCTCCCGGGTGCAAGGAGCTGCTCCATGGCCCAGTTCAAGTCTCTGCCCCCACAAGACATGAAGGCCTTCAGGAGGGCCAAGGATGCCTTGGTGAGTCTCCCCACTGCCCCACCTGCTGTGGGCCAACCTCCACCCTCCCTCTGTGGCCTACTATGCTCCATTTGGCTCAGGGTAGACCTGTACCCTCCCCAGCTGTGTGCTGACCCCTTCCTTGCTCTCCAGGAGGAGTCACTGCTGCTGAAGAACTGGAGCTGCAGCTCCCGCCCATTCCCCAGGACCCGGGACCTGAGGAAGCTGCAGGTGTGTTGGGAGAGTCAGGCCCGGACCTGCCCTCACCTGGCCCCGCTCCTCTGGCTCCTTCGTGGCCCCTTCACCTCTTCTTCTCACCTGTCACCATCTGTTCCCTCCCACCCAGTCCCACTAACCCATTCTCCTCACAGACCCACACTGGCTGTGTCCTCTCACCTGTCCTGACCTTATACCTTTACTGTTCCTTCCTCAGTCCTCCTCACCTGTTTCTCCCTCATGTGTGCAGCTCTCACCTGTCTCTCCCCTCCTCAGGTGTGGGAGCGCCCCGTGGCCTTGGAGGCTGAGCTGGCCCTGACACTGAAGGTCCTGGAGACTGTGGCTAACTCTACCCTGGGGGACATCCTGGACCAGCCCCTTCACACGCTTCGCTACATCCACACCAAGCTTCAGGCCTGTGTGAGTGCTCTGGGCTCCTGGGCTTGTGGGCTTGTGGGCCATGTCTGTGGGCTCTGACTCCCCCCGAACCTCTGTAGGTTCCCTTCTTGTGTAGACTCTGCCTCACACAGCACCCTCCTCTGCCCACAGGTCCCAACTCAGGCCTCAGCAGGCCCCAGGCCCCGGGGCCACCTCCACCACTGGCTGCACCGCGTCCGGGAGGCTTCAAAGAAGGTGAGTGACCAGGGAGTGACCAGTGTCTGGGGACAACTGGGACCCAGATCATGGGTAGTCACTGACGTGTCCTGTCTTCCCCACAGGAGTCCACTGGCTGTCTTGAAGCCTCTGTCACATTCAACCTCTTCCGCCTCCTCACCCATGACCTGAAGTGTGTCGCCAGTGGAGACCTGTGTGTCTGACCCCGAGGCCCACCCACAACCTGCCCCATCAGGAGATTTTATCTGTGCATGTGCCACTGTCCTTAAGTTATTGCCAGCCACCCATTATTTATGTACTTGTGTGTGTGAATTCTCAAACTCAGATCCGAGAAAATATTTATTTTTCTAATTTTTGTAAGAATTTTTCAAATAAATGATAAGAAAGACTTGTTTCCTGTGCTGTGAAACGGCATCTGTGTGAAGACTAGTTTTCTCTTGCTGCTGTAACAAGGCACCCCAATGTCGCCTCTGAAAACAGCCCAAGTTTATTATCTCACAGTTCCTGGGGTCAGAGCTCCGGGTGGGCTCTGCCTGTCTCTCTGACCTGAGCCCCCACAGGGCTGAAATTCAAGTGTGGCCAGAGGGGTTCTTACAGCGAGGCCTGCAGAGAGTGCACGTCCAGCTGAGGCAAACTGTTGGCAGAATTCTGTCCCTGGCAGTCGTCACCCTGAGGTCCCCGTTTCCTGCTGGACCCGGGCCTCCTTCTCAGCTCTTCCAGCCTGAGTCTCTCTCTGGTCCCTGTTGGTGGACCCCACATCTCAAAACTGGCAGCAGTGTGTCAGCGCCTTCTCGTGCTGGGAATCTCTCTGCCTTCCCCTCCTGGCCCCCTCTCTTCTGCCTCCAGGTGGAGAAAGCCTGCTGCTTTTCAGGACTCACGTGTTTAGAGGAGGCCCACTGGGCTAAACCAGGACAATCTCTCTATTTTGGCATCTATGAAGGTTATTTACATCTGCAAAGTCCCTTTGCCATGTCACATGGGATAGTCCCAGGTTCCTGGGATTGGGTTGGGTTCTGTCCTACCCCAGTATGTGTGAGTGTGTTTGTGTGTGCTCCCTTTGAGGGTATGCGAATGGATCACTTAGATGCATTCTGTTATGAGGAAAATGACGTGAAATAAACATGCCTTAATAGTGACATTTATCTTTGTACATCATGAGAAGTCTAGACAGCAAGGTGCATTTAAAACTGTGTTGTTTAATATGATCCACATGCCACAAATAATGATTTTTGTGCCACACAAAATCATTATTTTTTCTCTTCATAATAAGGATCTGGAGAGTCTTTGAGACTATGCAAATACCCATTATTTCTCAAAGTTTGAGCCAATCACTTTAGCATGCATTGATGGTGTTTGTCAGTTCCCAAATAATTTCATCATTCTTTTTACATTGATTCATTGACATTCTAGTCCTTTTTTCCATTCATATATTCTTTGTATTAGCTAGCAATTGCTTCGTGACAAAGTGTTATAATTCCTCGTGTTTAAACAAACCACACCATGCCACAGTTTCTGCGGGGTGGGAATCTGAGCGTGGTTTACCTGCACCCTCTGACTGGGTCTCACAGGCTGCAATGCAGGCATTTGTGAGGCTGAAAAGGTCTTAGGCTCTTTGCAGGTGAATGTGCTTCCGAGCCTGCTCAGGTGGCTGTTGACTGAACACAGTTCATTGTGGACTGCAAATTCCCAATGGCAACAGCTGCAGGGTGGAGAGAACCCAACCTGCTTTCAGCCCTGTGACCACCGGGACTGGAGACATCAGCAGGTCCTTCCCAAAGGCCACGGTTGTTCTTGTTCATAGTTATCTCACATGGCCACAGTGTTCCCAGGAAATGCTGTCCTATTCTTGCCTCAGGGCTTTACACAGTTGGTCACTAGCTGTGGCCCTCTGGTGCCATCTGTCTCCTTCTAGTCCAGAGCAGAGCCCAGCACTTTGCTCACCTCAGGATGGTGCAAAGGAAGAGACACTGGCACTCAGGCGGGCAGTAGCCAGAGAAGGGCAGCAGGCGTGCATTCAAAATGCTGGGCCAGTCTTCCATGAACCATCTCCTCTGCTGGTCATTTTAACAAGTAGATGTATCATGTACAATTTGGTTCTGTTTCCTGAAAGTATTTCTGTTCATCTCATTTGAAGCTTCTGGCAGAGAGAGGAGAGGCGCTGGAGGAGGCCAACCAACTGGACTGGCTGGTGACAGAGAAGACCAAGTCAGTGTAGTATGACCACAAGCAGCCCCACAATCACAGTGACCGCCGTCTGCAGCCTGGAGCTGTCAGGGGCCTGGCTACTCGGACTGCCACCACCTGAGCAAGGAGCTAAGCACACATCCAGGACGTGTCATCCATGGCATTGCAGGCTGAGGAAGAGCTCAACTCCCCTCCCTCGTTTATGTATTTACCAATTGTTCATGACAGCATGGAATGCTGAATTCTCATTTTATTCAGTGCATTAAAACTCTTTGCTATAATTCTGTTAATGCTCAAATTGTCCTAGACTAGGCCCATGGGAACCCTTTCAAGATGGCTCCTCTGCCTTTTCAGTGTGTCCCCATCATTCTCTGAGCACCTCCCTTGCTTTCTGGAACACGACGTTCCAGCCTCATCTTGTACTTCACCTGCCTCATCTCTGTAACCAGCCATTTCTCCAAGTAGTGCTGGTTCCTTTAAGTGGAGAACAGTTTTAAGAAATCAAGATCTGGGTACCAGTAGGCTGAGTGCTACAGGGATATTGTTGCTTCTACTCCTCTCAATGGATAGAAATAGGAAATAGATGTGTGTATGTACAGAATTGTACTTATACTGTAAAAAGTAAAATCTCATTAATAATTTTATATTCATTATCTGTTGTGATCATGTTTTGGATATACTGGATCCAATAAAGTGTATGTAAAAGTAGTTTTGCATATTTCTTTTTACCTGGTAAAATGTGGCTACTAGAAAAATTTTTAAATTATATATGTGGCTCACATAATATTCAGATTTGAACAGAGCTGGCTTAGAGGGGATAATGTTATAGTAGATCTAGTCTCTCCACACCTGGCTGATCCTCCCTCCTCGGTATATTAGCACTGTCTCCCCTCATGATCACTGTATGGAGGCCACAGCTCCAACCACACAGCAGGAGTGGCAGAGACTCCAGCTAGCTGTCTCTATACTGAGTCTCCCCTCTTCCTTTACTCGGAGGACACCTGAATTACAAGTGGATTGAGGAGTGCTCTACTAAAAAACAACACTTTTTAGTTTAGAGTGCCTGTGTGGCAGTTCGTTCTGGCAGTGCATGGGAGTGAAAGTGATCTCAGCCCCTTGTGAATTGTTCCTTTGAAGAACAGGCAATGCCCTCCCTCCCACTTTTGTCCTTTCTTGCTGAGTGGCACAAATGATAGCAGTTAGCTTAATTTTCCTCCAGTTTTCTAGCACATTTTCAATGGATATAGAAGCTTGTGTTGACAGCTTTCTTTTTTCTCTCAATACATTGAATGTTCAGGGGTAATTTACATACTGACTTGGGTCCTCTGCCTCTGGGACTCCCTCCACCTTGGGCTTTCTCCCCTCAGTTTCCAGCTGCTCTGACAGCGCCAAACTCTGGTGCCTGAGATCCCCAGTCAAAGACTGGTTTTCTGCCTGAGTTCAAGCTACATGATTCCCTTGCCACATGGATGGAGGTCTGTTCCCAAAGGGGAAGCCATATTAACAGTCTCAGGTCATGTGCCTGCTCTTTACAAGGTTGGATCCCCTCCAGTTTCTTCCTGCTTCTGGTTGCTCTCCAGTGCCTTCCAATGGTTGGGTTTTCCAAAATCATTTTGTTTGAGTTGGTAATTGTTATCCACGGGGAAGTTATCTGGCTCCCTCTCACCTGTCCCCATCTTACATTCTCCCTGTCCTGTTCACCTTCAGGTGAGTGAATCTCACTAGAAGTCTGTCTTGGGTTCATGAATCTTCTGCTGAAGAGTTATTCCTACCTGCCCAATGACATAAGGAAGGATGGTCCAACTCCATCTACATGCATGTGCAAGGACATGCACACACACAAGATACACTCTATGTGTTAATTGTATTGTCAACATTGACAAAAATACACATAAAGTGTGATCACATTGGACGTCCAGTGAAGATGGCAACATAGGCAGCAATGGCTCATCTCGCACAACCACATCAAAATTACAATGAAAATATGGAGCAATCGTTACCCAGAACCATCAGAAACCAAGTTGAATGGGAGTCTAACAACTACGGAATTAAAGAGGCCACATCCATCCAGATTGGTAACAAGGGCACAGACACAGAATGGGCTGGTCCCACATACACGGGTGGTATCTAAAAATTCAGGAAGGATATCTCAGGAGCTCCACACCAAAGCCTCCAGCCCAGGATTCCATTGCCAGGAAGTTAAGTCCCCATAACTTCCGGCTACCAAAACCAGTGGGGATTGAATCAGTGGAAGAGACTTCTGGGGCCCCAAGCAGTTCCTCTTAAAGAACCCACACATAGTCTGTAGAGTAAATGGAGTCAGTCAGGCTTCCTCACCCAGATGTCTGGGCAACTATGATAAGCAGCATTCTCACTGCCTTCAGACTGGGCATGATACACAGTATTCCCATAGCCTTGAATGGGCTTGCGTGCACCGAATCACACTTGTTATACAATATCTTGGCACCCTGCTGGCTTTGTGTACATTTAGTATATAAGGGAGTTGGTAGTTCACATTGCTTGTGATGTGTATGGATCACACCACCCTTGAATAAAGGCATGTCAGGCATTTCCATGGCTCTGTGAATTTTCTTCTATCTTCATGAATCTCAAATTAACCTGCCTGGCCTTGAAAGACTGTGAGACATGGACGTACCTACTCAGACTCACTACTTCTGAGCTCCAGCATTGGGTAGCAGTTTGAAAGTCACCAGTGGCATATAGGGGGCATCTGGAGTGTTTGGCATCAATATGAACAGAGGTCATTGTCCCTTTTCTTAACCCCCCCCCCAAAGCCAGTCAGTTGGTGCCATTTCTGAGACGCCAACAATGGCTAACATTGTTTGACCTGCCTTGGAGATCTCCAGAGACTCTACCCCACCCAACTTTGGGGCCTACCAGAGCTGCTTTTCCATATGAATGGCTGATTTTGGCTCTTGCTTCAAAACTTCCTAAATCCTCTTAAACAAACAACAGCTGGCCTCAGTGAGCCCCAGGCCCAGCACTAGCAATAATCAGCCTAGACTCACAGCTTGGCTTTGCCTGGGACTCTCCAAGCCCAGCACAAGTAGAAGCTGTCTCTGATTCCTTTATAGCTCAGGCAGAGTGGCCCTGGACAAAACACAGGTGGGGGTTGACATTGGCCTGCACCACCTGGGAAACCCCAGGGCCTGCACGCCCAGTGGGCAGCTACAGACCATGTCAGAGCTCCACCACCATACCCCTGCACAGCTGATTCTCCATAGAGGGTGGAGGTTGGTGGTCAGTAGTCACAGCCAGTCCTCGCAGCTGACTGCCCTGGGTAAATCCCTCCCATTGACCTGCTAACAGCAATCAAGTCTCTACTACAAGAGGAGGGTGTACTCAGCCCACAAAAAGGGTACACCTTGAGTACCCAGCTTGGGTGATAGGGGAGGCTGTGCCACTGCACCCTACAGAACATCTACTATATTGAGCCACACAACCAAGACAGGGAGTCAAAGCAGTTCTACCTAATATAGAAACAAACACAGGGAGGCTGCCAAAATGAGGAGATAAGGAAACATGGCCTATATAAAAGAACAAATCAAAACTCCAGGGGAAAAAAAAGCTAAATGAAATGGAGATATGCAATCTATCAGATGCAGAGTTCAGAACACTGGATATAAGGATGCTCAAGGAACTTAGTGAGGACCTCAACAGCATAAAAAAGATCCAGTGAGAAATGAAGGATAAGGATACACTCATTGAAATAAGGAACAATTTACAGGGAAACAACAGTAGAGTGGATAAAACTGAGAATCAAATCAATGATTTGGAACAAAAGGAAGGAAAAAACAACCAATCAGAACAAGAAGAAGAAAAAAGAATCCAAAAAAATGAGGCTAGTGTAAGCAGCCTCTGAGCCAACTACAAGAGGTCCAACATTTGCATCCTAGGCATGCCGAAAGAGAAGAGAAAGCAAGAAATTGGAAATTTATTTGAAAAAAATAATGAAAGAAAACTTCCTTAATTTGGTGAAGGAAATAGACATGCCAGTCCAGGAAACACAGAGTCCCAAACAAGATGGATGAAAAAAGCCCACACTAAAACACATCATAATTAAAATGCCAAAGGTTAAAGATAAAGAAAGAATCTTAAAAGCAGCGAGAGGAAAGAAGTTAGTTACCTACAGAGGCGTTCTCGTAAGATGGTCACCTGATTTTTCAAAAGAAACTTTGCAGGCTAGAAGAGATTAGCAAGAAATATTCAAAGTCATGAAAAGAAGGGACCTACAGCCCAGATGGCTTTATCAAGCAAAGCTATCATTTAGAATTGAAGGGCAGATAAAGAGCTTCCCAGACAAGAAAAACCTAAAGGAGTTCATCATCACCAAACCATTATTATATGAAATGTTGAAGGGACTTATTTAAGAAAAAGAGAATGATCAAAACTATGAACAAGAACATGTCAATAAATACATACCTATCAACAACTGAATCTAAAAAACACACTAAACAAACAAGAAGAACTAAGGCAGAATCAGAGATACAGAGAGCGTTTTGATGTTGCCAGATGGGAAGGGGGTGTGGGGAAATGGGTGAAGAGGTGAGGGGATTAAGAAGTACAAATAGGTAGTTACAGAATAGCCATGGGGATGTAAAGTACAGTATAGGAAATGGAGTAGCCAAAGAACTTGCATGCATGAGCTGTGGACATGAACAGTGGTGAGGGGATTCCCTGGGGAGTGGGAGAAGCTGGGTGGATGCGAGCAAAGGAGGAAAATCAGGACCACTGTAACAACATGATCGGTAAAATATACTTTTTTTAAAAAAATGAAAAAAGTGCCCTGGCTGGTGTAGCTCAGTGGATAGAGCGCGGGCTGCGAACCAAAGTGTTGCAGGTTCGATTCCCAGTCAGGGTACATGCCTGGGTTGCAGGCCATGACCCCCAGCAACCGCACAGTGATGTTTCTCTCTCTCTCTCTCCCTCCCTTCCCTCTCTAAAAATAAATAAATAAAATCTTTTAAAAAATGAAAAAAGTATGATCACATGATACCTGAAATGTGATAACCAAGCAAGAAGAAGCATCCTCTTTTATAACAATGGCTAAAAAATTTAGTGAAAAATCTCAGTGGACCTTCATATTCTAAGTGCTTCCCAGTGGTGTGAGGGAAGAAGTATAACTCTTTGAATTCACACAATAACCATGATATAAGTACTCTTATCAGCACACATTTTAGGGCCAGAAAAACAAAAAACTGAGAGGTAAATCTTCCACCCAATTTCACACAGCTAATAAGTTAGGATTTAAAACAAATTAATCTTAGCATAAGAGTCCATACTGTTAATCACTAAGATATGTGAGCCCTAAAAGCAAACAGAAAACAAAAATGAATGTGAAAAGCGAGTTTTGTGATAACTGTGAAATTTGACTTATTCCCAATAAAACAGACCCAGCAACAGACATAGGTTTCTAGGGGGGTACTGGAACTTATGCCTCTTTCTGGTTGTTCACCACTCTTGTACACCGGAGTCCAATAGTTTCTCCATACCCTGGAACATTACCAACTCCTGTCCAGTCTCTCCCTGGAATTATGAATGAGGGTAAAGGGAAGGAGGGTGGGGGACAATGGAGTAGAAGAGAGAAAAGCCATATTGAAACAAAAAGACAGACTTTAGTGGGGAGGGGGAAAATGGTGGAAAGAAGGGGAAGGGACCAGACAAATAACATATATGAATGATCACAGGCATGGACAACAGTGTGGGAATTAACTGTAGGAGCGTGGGGTGGGATGGGCAGAGGAGGACAAAGATGGAAAAATTGGAACGACTATAATAAAATAAGAAAGATTTCAAAATAATTAAAATAATAAAAAAGAAAAAAGTAATAAATGCTCATAGTTATTCTTTGTTTTCCCTGCTCTTTTGATGGAAAATTGGAAAAAGAAATAAGGCCACCAGTTTTATATTTAATTTACATTGTTCATGTACTAAATATAGTTTTAGTATATTTCCTAGAGAGTTTGTGTGTGTGTGTGTGTGTGTGTGCTTTGTGGTTTAATGGGGAGGGTGGCTATGTGCTCACCTCATCGAGTTCCTGATACTTCATCATCTCACACCAGCCACTTCAGGCTGATGATAATGTGGAAGATGAAAGAAGGGAGAGTCCTGGTGAAAAGAACTAGGGAAGAGGCCCCAGTAAGCTGAACCAGATTTGCCATAAATCTTATTTTAGATTTAGTTTCCTGGAAACAGATTATGAGATGAGCACTTCCAAGCGGAAGTTTTATTGGAGAAGACTCTTGAGATCTATACATATAAGAGTGTATGCAAGGCAAAGTTGGGTAGATGGGAAGCTAAGCTACAACACAGTTGAGCCCAGGGTCTTACCTTATCCCATACAGAGCTCTGGAGCTGGAAAGGCCCTTCAGAATTGTTCCATATTGATGCAAGGGGTTTGGGCCTCTGTATCTCCATGTCGGTCAGTTATTGGTTGTCGCCTTTCCTCTTGGATTGGGGCACAAACATGGGCAAGGCAGTTCCCTGTGGATGAGGGAGATTCCAATGAAGGGACATGGCTGTGTGCTCTCAGAAGCTTGGCTCTGAGTAGCTCAGTATCCACTACAGTCCACTCCTTGCATCATTTTGATCCATTTGCTCCATGTGCTCCGTTTGTCCCATCTGGAAACAGCTTTTCCAGGATTCTGGCTGGTCTGATCTTCTGGAGGAACTTACAACGGAAGGAATATTAGAATGATTTACATCACCACTTCTGTAGTAGACTGTTCTGCGTGGTATGGGCCCAGCTCCCACTTGGAGATGCATAGGTTCTCCTGTGGGGAATCAGGCCTGCAATGTACCTAGACTGCTAGGAGTCTTGCTTTTTGCTAAAACTCCTTCACCCTGAATTGAGGACATTTACAGCAAAGCAACTTCCTAAAATCCATGCATAACCTTCCAAGGATGAGTGTAACTGGTTCAACCACCTTTCCCTTTTCATTTGCAAATATCCCTCTTCTGTGATGTGATTAGCAGCATTGGCTCCTTTGTTTTCTGTAAAAGGTAACCACCAAAAGTGAGCCTGTGCATAGTTAATGAGGACCTTCTTGTAATGTGCCCAGTAAGACAATAAAAGCTCATTGGAGCAAAGGCTGAGTTTTTTGCTCCCCTTGAGAGAAAAGCCATGCTGTCCCTTTTCCTCCAAATTCAGTAGTCCATGTGAATGTCTCATTTCATCCATAATGACTCGGACCCCATTAGCCAGGGTCCGCATCACACTTCTGCAGCTGGTCACATTCCCTCCTCTACCATACATTCTAGGTTCCCTGCACCCTTAACTAGTACTTCTACTGGTTTAGGTGGCTTAACTAATGTGGTGACCCAGACACTTATCCCTGAATGCTGTGAGGCCCTCGTTAGCATGATCTACTCAGGCTGTGGCTGCTGTCTACCTATTCATTTGTTTTGTTTTTTCACTAAAACTAGTCAACAGAGTAACTGAAGATGTCCCAGTGGATCAGCTGAGCACTTAACACATTCTTCCCTGCCCCTACCATGTAGCAACAGTCCTTCCTCTTCCTAACACTCTTGCTGACAACCATATCAATGGCCCCTGACATGATGTTACCCCCTCTCTTGGAAGAAGAGCACAGTGACTGGACGACAATCAGACCTTAATGGGATTCTTTCTGTGTTCCAGGTAGAAAGGACCCTTCTTGGGAACCAGGGCTTCCAAATCTGCACACCCTAAACTTTTCTGGTAGGAAGTATTGATTTCTAAGGGGAGAGTGTTAGAGGGAATGATGGTAAGCAATAACATTTGGCATTTACCTCCTGGTTCTCTGACTCATTTTGCTATGTACTGGGTACCCAACACTATACAGTGATGGTTGACCTAAGGTTTGTACTGCATGCCTAGTAATGTACTCCCTCCTTGAAGGGTTTCAGTTCCAAGCTGTGGCCTAAGCTGCATCCTTAACAGGCCATTTCACTGCTCAGTTAGGCCAGAAGCTTCTGGGTCAGGGGTTTGTAATGGAACAAGAAGATCCCATGTTTGTAAGCCCTCTGCTGCATTTCCTTTGCTGTGAAGTCCCTTGATACATGATGTTATGCAGAATTCTTTGTTGGTGGGTCAGAGTTCTGAAATCCCTTGGCAGTTCAGCCAAGGCGTTGCCTCTCCTGAGGCCAGGAGGGGCAAAACCATGGCTGGATTATCCCGGTCAAGATGAATCACTGCCCCATCCAGCATGGAAGGAATCCAGTGAAGTCAACTCACCACCAAACAGCAGGTTGGTCTTCTCAGGGGATGACGTGTCTGGCTGGCAGGCTTGGCACTCATCCATGGCAGTAGCTAGATCAGCTTTGATCATGCTGTTGGACTCCATGTGTGGCCTTCATCCAGCCACTATTCTGCTCCATTCATGTGCCCATGGTGCCAGAGTTGTGGAGGCTGATGGTAGAGGCTCCAAGGGGAATTGGCCAAGTCATTATTTCTCTGTGGTAGATTAGTGCCACTTAGTAGTTGATGCTTTATGGTGACCATTGGCAAGCAAAAAAAAAAATCTTCCTATTGTGTGTCCACTCACATATGTCCACCATATACCTTTATCCCAAACATCCTCATCTGTAATCATCTCATATTTTTCAGACTAACTTCAGACTGCTGACCAAGCATCAGGGCCATTTGCCACTGCACATAAACTCCTGTATAATTGGGCTACCTTGGGCTACTTCTCCTTCCATGCAATGGGTGATCAATTTTACCACTTGGAACTCTGACCATTGGGATGATTTTCTCTCACTATCAATTTTCAGTCACTCTTACATTGGTCTATAGTGAAACAAAAGTCTGTTTTCTCCTTATACCCACATACTGAACCAACTCATCCATGGATCAAGCTTAGCCTTTTTCATGCATCATCAGCCAATCATAAAGGACCCCCTACCATGGGACCATAGGGATAGGCAGTGAGGCAACAGTGATGAATGACATGGGAACTGGGGCCACCTGCTCATGTAGTTGCTTTGTCCACTGGTTCTGCCTGTGCAAGATCCTATATGCAACACTTCCATCTTCTAGTGAGTAGCTGCTTATGATTTGGTGGGCCACACAGCTCATTACTGGTCACTTGATGCCTCGTGGCCCTGTGCTTCCTCTCTACCATGACACAGAAGCATGACAGGCACTGCTCTATGAATGGTGTATGCTTTGCTGTAGATGCCCCAACCTTGAATCCTAGTTGGCTGAGTCATGATTTCCCTACTGAGGTTTGTGTAAACTCCACAGCGGGTATTTCCTTAATGCAGATACCTCTAGTTCCATAGAGTCTGTAGGATCATATGCTTCAAGTGACACGCTGCTCTCACCTCTGCCTGGACTTGCTATAGTGTGCTTTTTGGTTCTGTACCCCATTCAAAGCTGACACCTTTCCATGGTTAAGGTTTGGGCCATTATTCCCAAGTGTGGAATATGCTATCTGCTGACCCCAAAGATGCCTAACAAGCCTTGTGAATTTTTCTTTACAGTGTGAGCTGTGAGTTGCAATAAGTTTATTTTGGAGGGTATGTCCTGACATGGCCCAGGCTACTGGACCCCTAAGAACTTCACTTAAGGGGCAGGTGCCTAAATGTTTGAAACATTTCTCTCCGTCCCTCTGGTGCATATCTTTCAATGTACTTGTCACTTCTTCCCCATGCCATCTGATTAGCATGTTGACATTGAGGAGTGGGCCAATATAAAGTCTGCAGAAGGTCCAGATGGTCCAGGTCCTTGAAGTCAATATGACAGAAGGTGGCACTGCTGACACATCCCAGAGGCCAGATTCTAAATGTGCTTCTCAGCATCCTGCGTATATGTGAACAGCTTCTGATCCTCCTTTCTGGTGAGGATGGAAAGATTGCATTCTCCAGATCAACAGCCACATATCACATCGTGAGGTAGTGTGAATCCTCCCTGGCAAGGTTACCACATCCAGCTCAGCAGCTGCAATTTTGGCTACTACCTGGTTAAGTTTGCACATCCACTGTCATCCACCATAATCCATGGTGTTTGAAGAGGTTAGACAGATGAACTAAATGGGGTTGTGACAGGGACAACCGCCTCTGCATCCTTCATGTCTTTGAGGGTGGCACTAATCTCTGCCAGGTATGGAAGATGATGATCTTTTTAAAAGATTTTATTTATTTTTAGAAAGAGGGGATGGGAAGAAGAAAGACAGGAATAGAAACATCAGTATGAGAGAGAAATATCAATCATCTATCAGTTGCCTTCAGTATGTGCTTTGAAACCCAGATATATGCCTGACTGGGAATTGAACTAGTGAACTTTCGCTTTGCAGAATGATGCCCAACCAACTGAGCCACACCAGTCAGGGCTGGGAGGAGATAACTTTTTAAAATCACGATGGCCAGGATGAGAAGGGACCAGTTTCAGAGGCTTCCATTGGGCTCTACTCACTATAACAGTCTGGGAGCCAGACCTGGCTCATGACTCTGTGTATCACCTGCCTTCATATTCCCCCCAAACAGAAGAGCTGAGATGGCCCTCTGGGTCCCCAGCATCAATATTCATCCAGACCCTGTGTTCAACAGTTATCCAGAGGTCTACATTTTCCTCTTTCACCAGTGTGCTGTTTGCTATGCAAGGAAATTGCCAGCACAATGGGCAGAAGGACATCGTTATATAGTATTTCTGCACAGATAGAGCAGACAAAACATTTTCCCTTCCGAGCACTGACATGACAAAGTACCACAAACTGGGTACTTTAAAACAACAAAAGTTTATTGCCTCATGGTTCTGGAGGCCAGAAGTCCAAAATCAAGGTATTAGCAGGGCCAGGGAAGAAATCCTCTGATCCCTGTAGGGAGAATGTTTCCTTGCCTTTTTCACCTTCTGGGGTTGGTCTGCAATCCTCAGCGTCCTTGGATGCATCACTCCAGACTCTGCCTCAGTTGTCACATGGCCAGCTTTCCTTGTGTGTCTCTCCCTTTGTGTGCCTTCTTCCTCTTTTATAACCACACCAGTCTATTGGATTAGGGCCCACTCTAATGACTTCATATTAACAGGTTACATTTGCTATGACCCTATTTACAAATAAGGTCATGTTCTGCATACTAGGGATTAGGACTTCAATGTATCTTTTTTAAAATTTTAAGTTGATTAGAGAGAGAGAGGAAGGAGGAGAGAGAGAGAGAGAGAGAGAGAGAGAGAGAGAGAGAGAGAGAGAGAGAGAGAATGATTGTTGTTCCACTTATGGATGCATTCATTATATGTGCTCTGACTGGGGATTGAACCCACAGCCTTGGCATATTGGGCAGATGTTCTAACCAACTAAGCTACCCAGCCAGGGCAGGGATTCAATGTATCATTTGGAGGGAATACAATTAACCCAAAACACATAAATAACTTCAGGAGCATAGAAAATAGGAAAATGTAGTAAAATAACCAGGAAGTGATTTATGAGTATTTATTATTTTTAATATAATTTTTTCATTGTGTTTCTGTAATTTAATTTTTAAAAATATTTTATTTATTTATTTTTAGAAATAGAGGAAGGGAAGGAGAAAGTAAGGGAGAGAAACATCAATGTGTGGTTGTCTCTCACATGCCCACCTCTACTGGGGACCTGGCCTGCAACCCAGGGCATGTGGCCTACAGAGGGAATTGAACCAGCAACCCTTTGGTTCACAGGTCTGCACTCAACCCACTGCACTGAACTACACCAGCCAGGGCTATAATTTAGTTTTTAATGGCTTTAACAATTGACTTATAAAATTCCCACACTTTAACAATTGGCTTGTGTATATTGTACAGCTGCAGCACACCATGGGTCATGGGTCCCTCTGGGAAAGGACCAGGGAAATCACTAATGAACACATTTGCTGTGGCATTTGCTGAGAGGACCCAACCTCCCCCTGTAGTTTGGGGTCTAAAAATGGGTTCAGGTCCAGAAACAGGCAAGGAACCACGATTTTCCCTTAGGGCGTCTGCCCTCATGTTCTGGGTCATTCACACAGAGGACGAGGTGGTGTGAAGATGGGCAGGGAGCGATTTAGAGACAGTGATGTGGCCATAAGAGCATCAGCAGCCACCAGAGGCTGGGAGAGACAAGGAATGGGTCCTCCAGAAGAAGTGAGGCCCTGCTGACACCTTGATTTCCTTTGTTTAAGCCACGAAGTTAGTAGCAATTCTCTAAAGCAACCACAGAAAACTAATCCAGGTGTCTTGTAAGCACTTGTTTCACTTGAGGACTTTGCTTCTCTGTGCATCTGCTCAGATATTCTCATTGCAAGTCTCCAGGTCCCACCTTGGCACACGGGACTTGCGGGGCTGAGTATCCAACACTCCCTGAAACCCCACACTCTTAGGAAGATCTCTTGAGTCTGTTCTTCTGCTTTATCTGCCACCAAGGTGGACTCTGGCCCTTAAGTTCTGCTTTGAATTGGTGATTAATCACCTGAGCCTGTCATCTCTCTTCAGTCAATCAGTAGTCTCAGCAACAGCCATTTAATTTAATGGCCCTTGTTTTCATTTCCGCCGTTGCCTCAGCACCATGAGTATTGCAGTAGTCTAGGCCTCCTGTTTCACCGATATTGTGTCCCATTCACCTCAGGTACAAATTTTAACTACTGCACCACTGAGTATGGTGATACTTCACCTGCTAGCAGGAATGGGGTCCCCATTGACAGCCAGACAGAAAGTGATCCCATCCAAAAGCCCATTGCAGAGTCGGCTTGCTGGCACCAGTTGTGATACAAATGGCCTTAGATTAGATTATCCATAAACAATCTGAGGCAGAACTGAAGGCAGAAGACTTACTGGGGGAGGGGTCTCAGGAGATGCCCTTGTAAGAACACAAGGAAGGCAGGATTGTGGGAGCAATGCAGTTGCAATAGAGATGTTAGCCCATCTACAGTGAGCTCAGCAGGTGGGATGGCCCTTTAGAGGGACCCATGCTTTGGTATCTCTATGTTAGCCAACCACTGGCCAAGGGCAGTGCCCTGGGAACAAGACTAATTTTGAGGCAAGGCAGTTCCCTGCAGCTGACAGCACTTCCTCTATGAAGGGTGGAGCTGGGAGCCATCAGCAGCCAGCACTCCCAGCAGCAGGCATGCATGCGAGGGTCCTGAACAGGTGATCTGGGTGGCACACCACCATGTCTGCTACACAGCTTAAGCTTCAGGGGCTCACGTTTGGGAGGTCTGAGACTGGGCCCTATCAACGTCTTTACATGCTCATATATTTTTCTAACATAAGCAAAATAAAATCGTTTTTCATTCTGTTGCTTAAATCAGCCCCTAAATTGTGTAAGCTTAAAGCCCAACTAATCCTGTATCTGCCCTTGAAAGTGAACAACTCAAACCAGTCAATCAATGCTGAGTTGAGCTCCCATCAAGGCTAAGCAGCTGTAACAAAGAGACCCTCAAACAAGGGATTAAAAAAACAGAAATGTAATTTTCTACCTTCTTACTGTGCTAAGGGGAGCAGTCCTGTTGCAGGATGACTCTACTCAGTCAGCCAGGGACCCAGTTTTTTGCTCCACAATCTCCTGGGGCAGGTGTTGTTAACCATTTCCATGCATTGGATCCCATGACAGCCTGCAAATCTTCTCAGAATAAAAGAAAATACATAGGGCAAAGGAATCAAATTTTTGTTGTAAGGCAGTTATCAAAATATTTTTAAAACTTGGATATAGTAATTTATGTGCTTCTTCGTTAATGTGTTAAATAAAAAGTAACTTGTGGCAGCTTTAAGAACTAAGTTAGAGATGAGCATAAAGGATATTTTAAGATGCTTGCTAGAAAATAGCCCAATATGAAAATGTCTGTGATTCCTTTTGGTGACAAAGTCACAAGTTTTGTTAACACTGTTGGGGCTTGTTACCTATATTTGTAGCAGACATGTGGTAGATTGAATAATGGCCCCCTTCCAAAGATGTTCCTAATCTCTGGAACCTGTGACTATGTCCCCTTACATGGTAAAAGAGACTTTGTGGATGTGACTAAGGGTCTTGAGATGGGAAGGTTGTCCTGGGTTGTCTAGGTGGACCAATGTAGTCACAAGGGTCCTTTAACGAGGGAGGTGCGAGGGTAGGTGGGAGGGAAAAGGGGGAAGGTCATCAAGGAACATGGATAAAGGACATATGGACAAAGCCAAAGGGGGTACAATTGAGGGTAGGAGGTGGGGATGGCTGGGGTGGGGGGGAGTCGTGGGAGGAAATGGAGACAACTGTACTTGAACAACAATAAAAAAAAAGAAAGAGAAAGAAAAGAAAAAATGAAAAAAGAGACAGTATGACATAAGGGCCTTATACCGAGGCTCAGAATCAGAAAAATGTGGCTTAAAAAAAAAAGAAAAAGAGGGACTTCTGGCCAAGATGGAGGCATAGGTAGACACACTGTGCTTCCTCATACAACCAAAAGAAGGACAACAACAATTTAAAAACAAAAAACAACCAGAAACGGCAGAAAATCGAGCTGTATGGAAGTCCAACAACCAAGAAGTTAAAGAAGAAACACTCATACAGACCAGCAGGAGGGGCGGAGATGGGCAGCTGGGTGGAGAGGACTGGAAGCAAGGCTATGTCTGGAGGACTGGGGTGGGCAAGGCTGCAGTTGGCAGACCCCGTGAGATGGCGACTGATGGAGTGGGATGTCCCACATTCGCACACAGATAAACTGGGAGGAACAGCTGGGGAGCAAGACAGACCACGCAACTCAAGGCCCCAGAGTGGAGAAATAAAGCCTCAAACTTCTGATGGAAAACACCAGTGGGCATTGAGGTGGCAGCAGGAGAAACTCCCAGCCTCACAGGAGAGTTCGCTGGAGAGACCCACAAGGTGTTGGAACATACACAAGCCCACCCACTGGGGAATCTGCACCAGAAGGGCCCAATTTGATTGTGGGTAGTGTGGGAAGCGACTGAAAACTGGCAGAAAGTGGAGCAAGTGCCATTGTTCTGACTTGGACCCCTCCCCCACATACAGCATCACAACCCAGCAATGTGGGTTGCCCCACCCAGATGAACACCTAAAGCTCCACCCCTTACTATGTAACAGGTGCCCTGAGGAAAACAAATAGCCCAAATGAAAGAACAGATCTAAGCTCCAGAAAAAATACAACTAAGCAATGAAGTGATAGCCAACCTGTCAGATGCACAGTTCAAAACACTGGTGATCAGGATGCTCACAGAATTGGTTGAATTTGGTCACAAATCAGATGAAAAAATGAAGGCTATGCTAAGTGAAATAAAGGAAAATGTACAGGCAACCAATAGTGATGGGAAGGAAACTGGGATTCAAATCAATGAAGTGGGCCAGAAAGCAGAAAGGAACAATCAAACAGAAAAGAATGAAGAAACAAGAATTAAAAAAAATGAGGAGAGGTTTAGGAACCTCTAGGACATCTTGAAATGGTCCAACATCCAAATTATAGGGGTACCAGAAGGCAAAGAGGAAGAGCAACAAGTGGAAAAGTTATTTGAACAAATAATAAAGGAGAACTTCCCCAATCTGGCAAAGGAAATAGACTTCCAGGAAGTCCAGGAAGCTCAGAGAGTCCCAAAGAAGTTGGACCCAAGGGGGAACACACCAAGGCACATCATAATTACATTACCTAGGATTAAAATGAAGGAGAGAATCCTAGAAGCAGCAAGACATAAGGAGACAGTTTCCTACAAAGGAGTTCCCATCAGACTGTCAGCTGATTTCTCAAAAGAGACCTTGCAGGCAAGAAGGGACTGGAAAGAAGTATTCCAAGTCATGAAAGGCAAGGACCTTTATCCAAGATTGCTCTATCCAGCAAAGCTTTCATTTAGAATGGAAGACCAGATGAAGTGCTTCTCAGATAATGTCAAGTTCAAGGAGTTCATCATCACCAAGCCCTTAATTATGTGAAATGTTAAAAGGACTTATCTAAGAAAAAGAAGATAAAAAACATGTACAGTAAAATGACAGCAATCTCACAATTATTAACAACCACACCTAAAACAAAAACAAACTAAGCAAACAACTAGAACAGGAACAGAGCCACAGAAATGGAGATCACATGGAGGGTTATCAACAGGGGAGTGTGAGGGGGAGAAAGGGGGAAAAGGTACAGAGAATAAGTAGCATAGGTGGTAGGTAGAAAATAGACAGAGGGAGGGCAAGAATAGTATGGGAAATGTAGAAGCTAAAGAACTTATGACACATGGATATGAACTAAAGGGGTTGAATGTGGTGGGGAGAGGGTGTGCAAGGCAGAGGGGAGTGAAGAGGTGAAAATGGGACAACTGTAATAATATATATATATATATATATATATATATATATATATATATATAATTGATATATATACAGTCTGTAACAAAAAAAAAAAAGAGGGAGGCAAAATGGTCAGAGCCAGTGGTAGGAGGTGACACTGGAAGCAGGAGACTGGAAATTGGAGCAATGAGAGGAAGGAAACATGAGCCAAAGAATGCAGGTTACTTCTGAGAGCTGAAAAAGGCAAGGAAATGGATAGTCCTCTGAAGTTTCCAGAAGAATTGAGCCCTGCTGACCCCTTGGTTTTAGGCTTCTGATCTCTAAAACTGTAGAACTCTAAATTTGTGGGGTGTTTTTGTTTCATTCTTTTTTTCAGGTGATTTTTAAATTTTTAATTGTAAAAAAATACCCACGAAATTTACCACCTTAGTAATTTCTAAGTATACAGTTTAATAATGCTACGTATATTCCATTGTTGTGCCCCTTGTGTCCAGAACATTTTCAACTTGTAACAGTGAAACCTGGTACCCATTAAATAATTTCCCATCCCCCTGTCCCAGCCCTTAGCAACCACCATTCTACTTTTTTGTCTTTCTGAATTTGCCTACTCTAACTCAGTACCTCAGATAAGTGGAATCATACAGATCTTATCTTTTTGTGACAGGCTTATTTCACCCAGCATAATGTCCAAAGTTTTATTTATGTTGTTTGTAGCATGTGTCAGAATTTCCTTATTTTTTCAAGAGTGAATAATATTCCATCGTGTGGGTATACCAGTTTTGTTTATCCAGTCATTGGGTGATGGAAAATTTGTGTTGTTTTAAGTCACTAAGTTTGTGGTAATTTGTTACAGCAACTGTAAGAATCTAATATAGGAAGGAAATGTCAATTTTTAGAGAGAGGTTAATGAAAATAAAGATTTTTTTTCTGCCCTTCCAAGCTCACAGGCCCACCCTGAATTCTGATGCCAGGTTGGAAGCTTTTCCCCAGGTAATGTCCTCATCTGCACTGTAGAGTCTGACTCTGATATACCCAGGTTCCTGGTCATGGGAAGGGGAAAGAGAACAGGACCACCAGCTTCGGGTTTGAAGGCCCAGATCCTGGTGAGGATGCAGTCACGTGGCCACACCCAGTGTGGAGGATGCAGAAAATGTCATCTTGCCTTTGGTGACCCAGACCAGTCTCCATCTCTAGTTCTGAGGAAGGAAGGATGAGAGGATTTCAGTGGACAAGGCAAAGTCAGCTCCCAGGTCTCCTCAAGAGACTCTCCAGCTGGGAGGAGTCAGGTGACAGAGAGCACAGCCCAGTTTCCTCAATAAATTCAATGTTTCTGAGGCAGGAGGTGCCAGGATTAGGCCTGGGTGCCAGGCAAAGCTGTCCGCCTTAGGGCTCACATCTGTAGTGCAAGCTGGGAAAGTCTCTAGACCTCTCCGAGCATCAGCTTTCTCATTTTCAAGGTGGAAAAAGCACTGAATCTACCTCAGAGTTGTTGTAAGAATTCACTGCTCTCCTGTGTGGAAAGAGAGAACCTCTTCATTGTACTGACTTTATTTTTACACTGACTGTTCCTACTGCCTGGGAGGCTGTTCCTCCAGATGAACTCATGGTTTCCTCTCTCCCTCCCTCCTTTAGGTCTTCAGCTGTCACCTTCTCTGACTGTCTTATAGACAACCCTTTCTCTGCACACCTGGTTCCATCTCCGGCTTAATTTTTCTCAAAAGCACTTCTTAATAGCTGACATAATATATATTAGTTTGTTATATTATTATCTGAGTGAAATGTCAGCTCCATAAAAGGCAGGGAAGTTTTTGGGTTTTGCTCACTTCTGAATCTTCAGTGCCTAGAACAGTGCTGACCTATAGTAGTTGTTCAATAAATACATTCTTGAATCAATGATTAACTGAACAAATGAAAAGGGATGGGTTGGTCACAGTCAATTGGTTGAAGACCTCAGCTGTACTGAAATCCTGAGCAGACCTTTTCATTCCCATCTCATATTGGTGGCAGGTGGGGAGGCATGAGGAGACCTTTCATTTTCTTTATACTCTGCTGTATCAGCCTTACTGACTTTCTCTTCCCACCCCACAGCAGCCCTCTCCCTGGGCTTTCTCCCCTCCCCTAAGCAGCTTTTTTGTGGAAATACTTCCTGGGTATCCTCTCACCAACCCCTCCACATTTGGGCAAGCTATAGAGAGATGTGTTCTCCCCTGCACCACACCCACCTCATCTGGGCACCTATGACCTTTTTTGGTGGGACTGGATCTGCCCAACCCTGAGATTGTTCCACTTGGGAAGTCACCTTCCATCCTCAGTGTCCCCTTCCCAGGCTCCCCTAGTCCTACCCTGCTCTCTGCTTCCCAGCCTGGACCTGCCCCAGACTGCCTGTCTGTCCAGGCTAAATGTTACAATGTGGAGCTGAAACAAAAGTTATATCCCAGAAATAGAGACAGAGCATTGGGGACACTGAGGCCAGAGATCCAGACCAGACCAAGTCCCTGCAGTGGATGGTGAAAGGAGCCAGGAATGAAGTTGGGTGAGGGGCCTTAGGAATGTGAAGGACACTTTTGTGGGCCTCCCCACCATCCCTCTGCCCTTGCTCTCCAGGAGGAGTCCCTCCTGCTGAAGAACTGGAGCTGCAGCTCCCGCCCATTCCCCAGGGCCCGGGACCTGAGGCAGCTGCAGGTGAGTTGGGAGAGTGGGGTCCAGCCCTGCCCTCACTTGGCCCTGCTTCTCTGGCTGCTTAAGTGGCCCCTTCACCTTCTCCTCCTCACTCTCCGGTCTTTTTGCTCTCCTTGACCTCTTCTCCTCACCTGCCACATTGGCTGTGTCCTCTCACCTGTTCCCTTACGTTTTACCTCAACCGTTCATTCCTCAGTCTTCCTCACCTATTCTGTCACAGGCAGCTCTCACATGTCTGTCTTCCCTCCTCAGATGTGGGAGGGTCTCAGGGAGGGACCCGTGGGCTAGTATGTGAGGCAAGACCTGAGACAGCGGGGGACATAAGCGGGTTGGGGGAAGTCAGAAGCCACAGACATGGCCTGGGAGTCCAGAGCACTCACACAGGCCTGAAGCTTGGCGCTGTGGCCTTGGCCTTGTGGCCTTGGAGGCTGAGCTGGCCCTGACACTGAAGGTCCTGGGTACCGTGACTAACTCATGACTAACTTGACCCTGGGGGACATCCTGGACCAGCCCCTTCACACGCTACACAACATCCATTTGACTTAAGTCACTTTATTGCAAATGACTTAAGTATCACAAGAGATAGTTACACCAAGTAATAAAATGTCTAGAGGAGGCTGTGGCTGGGTCAGATCAGCAGGACAATAGCTTTATCATGACCTTAAGGTCTGTGTCTGTATTTCAAAGAGCATGTGTCAATTGTCTGTGGTTCATTCACCTAAACTTCCTGTGTCTCTAAACCTGGGGTTATTGTCAGGGTGAAGATCTCCTGGGAGGAATGTCACAAAAAGAGTTGTCACCAAAATGTTAAGTTTCATCATGGGCATTGTTCTACACAGACAACTGTGTCACCTATTGTTTTATTTATTTTTTAAAAAATATTTTATTTATTTTTAGAGAGGAGAAGAGAGGGAGAAAGAGAGGGAGAGAAACATCAATGTGTGGTTGCTTCTCACACACCCCTTACTGGGGACCTGGCCCACAACACAGGCATGTGCCCTGGCGGGGAATCAAACCAGTGACCCTTTGAGTTGCAGGCTGGCACTCAACCACTGAGTCACACTAGCCAGGCCTGTTTTATTTCTTCTTTTCCAATCTATATGCCTTTTATTTCTTATTCTTGCTTTATCATACTGGTACTATGCAGTACCAGTACTGCAGTACTGTTGAATAAGAATGATGAGAGAGAGTATCTTTGCCTTCTTCATGATCTTAGGAGAAAAGCATTCATTTTCATCATTTAGTATAATGTTAATTGCAGGGTTTTTTGTAGATTCTTTTTTTAAATCAATTTCAGAAACTTTTCCATTTCTAGTTTTCTAAGAGTTTTATTTTATTTTTTTTAGTCATGAATGGGTAAATGCTTTTCTGCACTGATTGTTATAATCATGTGATTTTTCTTCTTTAGCTCATTTTAGTAGATTATATGGATTAGTTTTTAAATATTAAATCAACCTTGCATCCTTGGAATGCTGTATAATTAGGTAATGCTGTATAATTTTTTGATCTACTGCTGAATTCTATGTGTTAATATTTTGTTAAGGATCTTTGTGTCTGTATCCATTACTTATTTTTGTGTGAGATAATAAATTTACTTCAATCTTAAGCCAGTAGAGTTAGGGCCTTCTGTTACTTGCAGCCAAAAGCATTTCTAATGACACACACAGAAATGAAAGGCGAGTTTCCCTTGAAGTAGAAGAATTCTGGCTGCATGGAGTTGTTCTTCCTCCACTTTTACCTGGGACTGTCATTGGTATGAAGCTGCAAGGTGTCCACATATTCAGTATCCATAGAGTGGGATGGGAAGATGGAGAATCTGGGCTGCATTTCAGGGAACCAGGCATTTCTGCCTAAGCCATCTCTGTGATGTCACTGTTTCTTCAAACCTCTGTTCCTTGAAAAGTTTCACTACAGGTCTTTCAAAGCTTTTCTGCTTCCGCATACCCACTTCTCCATCACTTCCTTTCTGTCTCGAAAGAAATTATTTTGCCCTCTCCCTCACAGGAGCTGCATGCAGAAATTCCTCATCTACACTACTCTCCTACCTGTGCCCACCTGGCCCTCGCTCCCCTGTTACCATAGATGAGCTGCCTTTCTTCATCATTTGGGCCAGTGCCTGATCTTGGTCCCTCTTATGTCATCCCCCATAAATCACCCCTCTCTATTGCTCTATTTTTCAAAACTTTCTTTCTATAAGTACCTGTCCATCAAATGTCTCCCCTTTCATAAAATCCTTTTCTTAATTCATACTCTTCTCTCCTACTATTTTTTCCATCTCTCTCTTCCGCTGGGCCCACGTTCTTACTCACTCCAGTCTTTCTAGGTCTGGCAACTGGCTTCTGCCCAGAGCTCCACTCAATGCCAACAATCTCTTTGTAGCTAAATCCTGTGACTGCTTCTCCAGTTCTCACCCCAGAAGACTTCTCAGAAGCATCTAATCCATTCCTCATCAACTCCTTCTTCTGTCTCTCACATTGATTTTTGTGAAATCACACTTTTCTTTCTTCAACTTCTGGCTGCCTCTTCTCAGTCACATATTCAGGTTCTTTCTTCTTCCCACCTCTTAAGCACTGGAACTTCTTAAGGTCCTATCCTGGACTCTTGCCTCTGCTCCCTCTTTACACTCTCTCTGGGGTCATGTCAGACATTCCTGTGGATAACTTGGAGCTGGAGACCAGCCACCTTCTCACTGATTACCCTTGTATCAGTCTACTTAGGCTGGATTATGCTATTGTAACACGTGACCTTTAAATTTCAGTAACTTAATGACCATTTTAGGTAGGCTGAGCCTCGGGTCCTCATGAGATCCAAGATGATGGTGCAGCCCTAGGATATTTCTGGTCTTAGAGTAGAGGTAAGAGTGCACAGTGAACTATGCACTGGCTCGTAGAGCCTCTGCTAAAAAATGATGTGCACCACTTGACTTCGACTCCCACTTCATTGGCTCAAACAAGTAACATAACCAAGCCTGAGATCAAAGATTTGGATTCCTCACTTCAGAAAGGAAAAAGATATCTAGAATAATAAGATAGTCTAACACATCCTGAATTCATATCTTCAACTCTGATTTTTAAAAAAGATTTTATTTATAGAGAGAGGGGAAGGAAGGAGAAAGAGAGGGATATAAACATCAATGTGTGGTTGCCTCTGGTGTGCCCCATATCGGGGACCTGACCTGCAACCCAGGCATATGCCCTGACTGGGAATCAAACTGGCGACCCTTTGGTTTGCATGCCAGTACTCTATCCACTGAGCCACATCATCCAGGGCTTCAAATCTGATTTTAAGGACAAGGACAAATTAGCTTAATTATTGTGTATAGAAACCAGCTCAAGTTCAGATCCAAACTGGACCACCTAATAAGCCAATAGCAACAAAGACTCTGATCCTAAATGTTTCTCTGCTATCCTCTGAATGGGACTGGCTAGTGGAAGCCCCTATAAAAACAGTGAGTCTACAGTGCTGAGAAGGTAGCATCCATGTTTTCCATGGTTCTGAACCCAGTCTGCTAGAGCAGGGTGGCTTCCCCCATCCTTAGGACTTTGGTGGATGCTTGTTAACTTCAGCGCTTATAGATTGTTGTAGGTGGTGGTTTTTAAAAAAATGAAATGTTGTCACATCACATATGGTTGTAAGCCAAACAGAGCTATCCTACTGTGTATGAAATGCAAATATGTTTATCAGAGTCTTTTTCTTTTTTGCTTGAGTAATGAAAAACCTCAACTCAACTTGTTTAAACAATCAGGAATTTATAATCTCAACAAGAACCTGAGGGTGAACTAAGTCAGAAATCACACTAATGCTATCAGTAATCCAGATTCTTCCCATCTTTCAGCCTGGCCATCCCCAGCATTTAGATCTCCTCCTCAATTCAAATCTCCTCATCGTTACAAGGTGGCTACCAGAGTTCCAGATGTTACATCCTCTTGGCAATGTCCAGAGAAAGAAAAGAGACAGCATCTTACCATGTGCCTTTTTTTTTAACCTGAGGAAAATATTTCCCAGGAGACCCCTAGCAAACTTCCCTTCAGGCTCACACTAACATCCCATTAAAACTTGCAACCCACTCTGGCAGTGAGGCTCAGTTGGTTGGAGCATCATCCCATAGACCAAAAGGTTGGGTTTGATACCCAGTCAGGGCACATACCTAGGTTGTGGGTTTGATCCCTGGTCAGTGTGCATATAAAAAGGCAACTAATGGATGTTTCTCTCTCACACTGATCTCTCTCTCTCTCTCTCTCTCTCTCTCTCAAAGCAATGAAAAAATGTCCTTGGGTAAGGGTAAAAAATTAGAAACAAAATTGCAACCCCCTCTAGTGCTCCTCATGTCCCTTATTCTGTTCCACTTTTCTCCCCATAGCATGTATCACCTTCTAACGCATCATAAATTTGTTCACCTATTATGTTGTTTTCTGTTATCACCCCCCCCCCACACACACACAACCAGGGCAGGGATTTTTTTTTTGTTTGCTTCTGTGTTTCCAGCACCCAAAAACAGTGTCTGTCATATAGTAGGTACTCAGTCAGTATTTATTGAAATAATAAATAACTGTCACATTGGCCAGCATGTGTCACATGCCTTAGCCTAAACAATTCACTGGCAAGGGACATGAGACAACTGTGAATGGCTCAGACCAAAGATGGTCCCCCTTCGTGGGACCAGGGGAAGCTCACTTCCCCTGAAGGCTCAGGCCACCAAAGAGGACATTTTTAAAGAAAAATCAAAACTGAGGTTCTTTCAGGCCTCCATAATCTGTTAGAGTCCTCCAGTGCCTATTTCATATTGTGCCCTCTCTCCTTAAACCTCCCACCTCCCCTCCCCAATTATTACTCTCATGGATGGCTTTGTTTCTTCCACTGAAAATATAGAAGCAATAGAAGAGAAATCCCATGTGCCCCCATTACCACATCTGCTTACCCACCAGCATCTGGGCCTAGATACTCTGCTGTCCTCTACTTGGACCCTGGATTCCACCCTTTATCACTCAACAGCACCCTCCACAATTTGCCCCCCTTATCCTGTATCATCAGTTCTCCTCTGTGTGTTCCTATAATGTCTATTCAAGAAATTTTATCTCATCCCCATATCCCCTCTAGCTACTACTCCATTTCTCTACCTCCCTGTATTAGTCAGGCTCCTCAGAGAAACAGAATCAACAGGAGATATATATGTTTATCTATATCTATTTACCTATCTATAATATATCTATGAGAGAGACAGGGGCAGGGGGAGAGAGAGAGAGAGAGAGAGAGAGAGAGAGAGAGAGAGAGAGAGAGAGAGAGAGAGAGAGAGAGAGAGAGATTACGAGGAATTGGCTCACACACACAATTATGGAGGCTAAGTCCCAAGATTTTCAGACAGCAAGCTGGAGACCAGGAGAGCTGATATGTATTTCCAGTCCAAGTTCAAGGCCTGAGAGCCAGGAAAGCCTTGAACTTGGTGTAAGCCTTATGGTGTAAGTTCTAGTCCAATGCCAGAAAGCTCAAGACCCAAGAAGTCAATGTTTCAGTTCAAGTGCACAGGCCATAAAGGACTGATGCCCCAGCTCAAAACTGTTGGGCAAGTGGAATTCCCTCCCATTCAGCCTTTTTATTCTCTTCAGATCTTCAAGTATATGCTGAATCTGATCGTTTTTCACTCTGTCCACTCAGTGGCTCTGTCCACCCTCTCCCACCTGGACCTTGGCAGCAGCCTCCTCCCTGGGCTCCCCACTCCTGGTCCCAACCCCACAATTTTTTCCCCACATGCAGCCAGAGGGACTCGTGAACACCTGAGTCAGGTCAGGTCCCCCCATGCTCAGAGACCTCTCCTGGCTTCATCACACTCATGGTAAAGCACAAAGCCCTTATAAAAGGTCCCACATGATCCCTCCCATGACCACTCTGATTCCATCCCCTCCCCTCGCCTCCCACCCCTCCACTCTAACCACACACTCTCCTTGCCATTCCTCAAATATTCCTTCACACTGGCTGCTCCCTCTGCCTAGAATGCTCTCCCCCCAGTATCACCATAGCTCCCCCCTTCCTCTCCTCAAGTTTTCACCCAAATGTTTCTTCCTTTGGCCCTTCTGAGCACTCCACTCAAAATTCTCCTACCCACTCCATCCCCCTTGCCTGGCTCACTTCTTTCCACAGCATGTACCACTATGTGGCATTCAATAATTTAATTTTGTTTATTGCTTGTCTCCCCAGCTCAATGTAATCTCTATAAGGGCAGTGTTTTAAATCTATTATGTAAAGTTTGCATTTACCCCACACAAAGTGTGAATGGTATAACGTGTCACTTCTGGGCCAAAGCTTTAAAGGTCAGTGCAGGCTTCATTTGTTTTTCCCACGACCAGAGATCTGTATTTTGCAGCAAGCTCTGAGTGATCCAGTGCTGCCTAGGCATGGGCCACACTGAGAGGAGCAAAGCTTTACACGTAGTCCCTGAACTATAAAGGCAGTTTAAAGTTCCTACAAGACAGTCTTGTGGTTGCTGTTACCTCTACTATGTTTGAACGTGTTGACACCAGTCAATCTAACTCATCCCTTGCCTCCTGGAAGTCCCTTCCCCGGCTTCTCAAAATCACTTTTTTACTGAGATATAACTGACATACAACATTATGTTAGTTTCCGGTATATAGCATAATGACTCAATATTTGAATATATTGCAAATGATCACCAAATAAATCACATCTGTCACTACACATAATTACAATTTTTTTCTGGTGATGAGGACTTTTAGGATCTATTTATTCCCTTAGCAATTTTCAGATATGCAATACAGCATTATTAATTATAGTCAGCATGCTGTACATTACATCGCCATGACTTATTTCTTTTATAACTGGAAACTTGTACCTTTCGACCCCCTTCACCCATTGGGCACACCTCCTGTAGCCCTGCCCCCGGCAGCCACCCATCTGCTCTCTGTATCTATAAGCTTGATTTTGTTTGTGTGTTTGCCTTAGTTTTTTAAATTCCTCATGGGAGTGAAATCACACAGTATTTGCCTTTTTTTTTTGCCTGATGTATGTCATTTAGCATAATGCCCTCATAGTCCACCAATGGTGTCACAAACGGCAAGATTTTATTCTTTTTTATGAATGACTAGTACTTCATTGAATATACATACCACATCTTCTTTATCCATTCACTCACTGATAAATATTTAGGTTGTTTCTTTGGCTATTATAAATAATGCTGCAATAAATGTGTGGGTGCAGATATCTCTTTGAATTATTGTTTTCTTTTTCTTTGGGTAAATACCAGGAAATGGAATGGTTGGGTCCATAATCACCTTGATTCCTTTGAAAACTTCAGCCAACACCTAATTTTTCAGGGAAATCTCCTACCCAAGTTTCATCTCCTAGGGAACATGGGAGGTTCTAGGGCAAAGTCACTCTATTAATTTCCAGTGGCTGCTATAACAAATCAGCACAAACATATTAGCTGACAATAACACAAATGTATTCTTTTCGAATTCTGGAGGTCAGAAGGCCCAAAGGAGTCTTCAAGGACTAAAAACAAGGTGTCGGAATGCTGATTCCTGAGGGAGGATCCAGGGAAGATTCAGTGTCCTTGCCTTTTTTACCTTCTGATGGTCTCCTGTCTTCAAAGAGCATCACTCCAGGCTCTGCTTCTGTCATCATCTCCTTCTCCTCTGAAGTCAAATGTCCCTCTGTCCCCCTGCCCCCACCCCGTCTTATGAGAACATCCATTTCCTCTTAGGGTTCATTCAGATAATCCAGGACAATCTCCCCTTCTCAACATCCTTAACTCAACCACATCTGTGAAGTCCCCTTTGCCATGTCAGGTCACATCACAGGTTCCAGGACTAGGACCGGGATGTCTTTGAAAACCATTATCAGCTCACCACAGCTAACTTCCTCTCTTCTGTGCCCAGGTCATGGAAAGGCTAGATTTCCTTTTATCCACTGGAATATCTGGGCCCCGTCTGATTCCCTGTTATTCCTCTCATTCAAGCTTTGTGAAAACACCTCAGTATCTGCTCTTCCTTCCATTACAAGAAACTTGATTTTTTTTGTGAGGCACATGGCTAACTTGAGTCAAGACTCAGTTTCTTGTGGTGTCGTGTGCCCACCTGCCACTAAGTTCTGACAGCACAGTATAGTGCCACATCAGTATTGTGTGGCACTTCTGGGAAGGGCTCTTAAAGAGCAAGGCATTCTCTTTTTCACCCCTCCCTCCCACACTTCACCTGTTGTCTGGGACGTGAATGTGAAGGATGGAGCTCAAGCGATCATCCTGGAGGAAGGCCACATATTGATGAAGGAGCAACAATACAGAAGGAGCTTGGGCCCTGACATTGGAGCCCCAGACATTTTGGGCAGCTGCCTTCTTCATATAAGAGAGATGAATATTCCTCATTTACAGTAAACCTCAATACTAATCTGTGGTAGGCAGAATAATGTCCATATCTTAATCTCTAGTCCCTGTAAATATGCTATGTTACATGGAAAGGGGAGTTAAGTTGCAGATGGAATTTTTTTGAAGTTGCTAATCAGCTGACCTTAAATAAGGAAACTATCCTGAGTTATCTGGGTAAGTCTGATGTAATCAGAAAGATTCTTTAAAGTGGAAGGGTGGGGCAGAAGAGGTCAGAGGCAGAGAGAGATTTGAAGATGCTGCATTGCTGGCTTTGAAGAAGGAAGGACCCACCAACCATAGAATGCAAAAAGTCTTTAGAAACTAGAAAATGCCTAGAAATGGATTCTCCCCTGGAGGCCGCAGAAGGAATGCAGCCCTGGCTCCTCCAACACCCTGGCTGTAGTCCAGTGAGACCCATTTTGGGTTTCTGATCTCCAGACCAGTCAGATAATAAGTCTGGGTTGTTTTAAACCACTAAGTTTGTAATTATTTGTTATAGCAGCAATAGAAAACCAATGCATAATTGATCCAAGCTTCTTCCCCTGAACCTTTCTCTGTCTGTAAGGCCCCTGATTAATAACAATAATCAAAACCAACACCAACATGAACAGTAACATACTGAGCACTTTCCGTGTTCCTGACATAATCTTAGCATGCTACACTTATTATCTTATGTAAGCAACACAACACCCCTACAAAAGAAATAGAAAGCCTTAAAGACAAATGAGGGAAACACAAAAGGGTGAAAAATAGCAAGCTAAACACCATCTCAAATATTATGACAAGAGCACAAAATTCAAAGAAAGTAGAATGGAAGAAAAAATGGAAAGTAGAATGGAAGAAAAAAACAAACACATAATACAAACTAATGCTAATTATTATTGTTAATAAGATCAAATTAAAGAAAAAACAATATACAGTAGAGAGGATCTATAAAGCTAAATATCATTTATCATCTGTAATTGGAAAAGACTAATGAAACTGTTGGAATTATATCTTAAAACTGATTGATATCTATATTTATCTATCTATATCTATCTATCTATCTATCTATCTATCTATCATACTGATGACCAATATAGGCAATCAAAAAGGAAACCAGTGTCCCTTACAAACCTCAGAAATAGGGGATATAACTAGCTTTTGCGTTTATTATCTCCACACAGGAGGGAGCTGAAATTCACACATGTTGAGTAACAGAAGCAGCAGAACTGGGACTTGAACCTACAATCCAGCACTCCTTGGCCTGCTTGCTGAATCGCTGTGCTATGGCGCCACCTCGCGAACACTTCCAGCCTCTCCTAACCAGTCTTGCTACCCCTGAAGGCAGGGTCTACCACCGCGGGTTCTCTTTCCATTGGCTTAGCACAAGGTTCCCACCGCCCACCCGCAGGGGCGCTTGAGCCAAACTGGTTCCAGCCCTTAAAGAGTTTCACACTCGGGTTCCTCTACAGACTTCCTTCTGAAATTTCATTTGCATTTTTCTTTCAGTCTCAACCACTCCCACTGCATCCCTCTTTGGCATTGCTCACCTCTGAATTCCTGCCACACCCTCCTGGTAGCAGGTTGGGGTTTGGAGCTGTATCTGTCTGAGATGGGATGCCAGTCTGTGGAGAGCAGCTTACTCAACAGCCCCCATAGGCCTGGCATCACCTGAGAGCTTGCAGGAAATGCAGAACCTGAATGCTACCCCAGACCCGCTGGATCAGAACCTGTATTTTAACAGGTGCTCACCCCTAACCCCAAGTGATCTGCGGGCAAGGAAGGTTGAGTAGCTCTGACCTAGACCACAAAGGGTCACCACGGGAAGATTTGGAAACAAGGCTCCTCACCTGGAGCAGGTGTATCTGAGAAAAGAGTCTTCATCCCTGTCCTGAACTTAGAGAAGTTCAAGATCATTCTGGGGATTTGGGTTCCAGGCAGTCGTATGAGGCTCCCCCACCTGGTACTCCTAGAGATCTTTCTCTTTCTTTTGTTCATGGATTTTTTTTAAATCAGAAAAATTATATAAAATAAACTTGATAGGAAATGAGCAAATTGAGGTATCAAAGACAAAAGCCCTAACCTAGTGGTTCTCAGACTTCATTGTGCATCAGGACCACTAGGAGAGCACATGAAAACTAAAGTGTTGGGCTTTCACCCTAGAATTTCTGATCTGGTAGGACAGGGGTGGGGTGGGGAATCTGCATTTCTGAGGAGCTCCCAGGGGCTGCTGATGCTGCTGGTTCAGGGGCCCCACTTTGGGGACCACTGTTCCAAACCACACAGTTATTTTGGCTGCATTGGAGCATGGTGAGAGCCCTTAACAAATAGTCCACGTTCAGTGACACAGTTACAGAAATGTAATTAAATGAGGTGTGATGAACCAGTGTGAACTTAAGTACTGATCTGAATATTTCCCTGTATTTCTGCAACAGACAGCATTTTCATTTAAATCAGGCACCACCTGTAATGTTGTTTATGTTTGGGTACTACCTGGATTGAGATTAATGTTTTCTTTTTTCTCCAAGTGGCAATTTCACATGAATACCAATCTTCTTTTTTTATGGTGGATATACCAGTGGATTAAAAAAAACCCTGCTATTCTTCCCACTGCACCTCCAGAGCCCTTTGCAATACCTCTGTTATAACTCTTCTTATATTGTGTTCGAATCATTGATCTACCGTCTGACTCTCTCCAGGGCTCACGGGCTCCTCAAGGGCAGGCATTCTTCCACTTGAAGAAAAAATGTGTGAAAAGAAGTTGTTTATTTTCTACTATTTGTCCAGTGTGTGTAAACAGTGAGGGCATGGTTTCTGGATGAAGATGCCCGTGTATGTCCTCACGTGGGCATGTCAGCGTGCTCTCGAGTTGAGATGCATGGGTGTGGAGTGTGAGAGGTTCGGGACTGAGGGCTTGTCAGTGGTGGTGGGAGTGTGTTTCTGTCGGAGGGACATTGTCTGGGCTGTTTCGCTGGGACTGTGTAGCAAACACGTGCCTCCACTCAGTGTGTATAGACAACAGTGAGATGCAGTGACCGTCAGCGGCAGACTGTGTGAAGGATTGTCCCTCGCCCCTGCCCATGTGTGTGTCCCTGCATTAGGGACACTGGGATCTCTGTGGGTTCTCTTTGATGCTGGCTGTGTGCTGTGGCCCAATGGGCCCTGTGTTCCTGTCCCCGGGGTCTGCCTCCCTATCTGGGTCTCCTTGCTGTCCCATGTCACCACCTGTGTGTGAAGCTCATGGCCCCACTGGGCAGGTGGAGCTCTGGGTGACTGCGTCCAGGCAGCTGCACTTACCATGTCTCCATCCCTGAGTCCCAGCCCTTGCACAGCTGTGGACCTGGGAGGTTCCATGCCCTTGAGGTCAAAGAGGCCCCCTGGGAAGTCAGCAACTGGAGATTAGATTTCACGTGGTCATGGAAGGAGAGGAGGGAGCCAGATCCAGGTCTGGTCTGGGGCAGCTCCAGGCCAAGGCCCGGGGCCTCAGAGTCATTACAGGGAGAGTCACCGTAGCTCCTATTTACTGAGCACCTACCATGTGCTGGACACCACACTTCATGCTTTATGTGTTTATAGGTGTGCTGTTGCCTTATTCAATGTCACACACTAAGTACTTATGTTACATTTATAAATAACAAGTATGTGGAGTGTTCACGTTTATGAATGTTTCATTGTATTAGTTATAAATTACTTTCTAATATACAGTGATTTTATATTACTATGTCCTATTTCTATTATCATTTTCTATTATCCCATTGAAGGTAGAAGGAAACTGAAGCTCAGAGATGTGAGTTCATTTGGCCAAGGTCACAGCAAGCAAGGTCACTTGACAAGGTGACAGAGTCAAAATTTGAACCCATTTCCCTGTTTCTAGCCCTTGGCTCTTCATCACTGCCTTACCCCAGCCAAAGTGGCAGAGAGCATCTGAGGGGACAAGCAGGGAGTCTGCTCAGCTGAGTGACTAGCTGTGCTGGTATACATTGATGGAGCCCTACTGTGTGCCAGGCACAATGCTAAGGGCTTTCATGATAATGACGACGGCACATGGTCCTATGACACGTGCCTGGGCCCTGCTGTAAGTGCTCTTATGCGGACTGCCCCTTCGACTCCTTGCCCCAGCACTCTGAGGTGGGCTCCACCACTGTCTCTATGAGGCCCAGAGGTGGAGGCATGTGCAGATGCTCAGGGAGGAGCTGGGATCTGGTGCCAGGCTGTCCCTTACACCCTTGAATGCTCCGTTATCCCTTATAATCTTCACAACAATCCTATAGTGTAGGAAGAAACAGCATCCGCTTTACAGATGAGGAAACTGAGGCCCAGACTTGGACTCACCACAGAACCACAGACTTGAACTACTGTCTGCCTGAGCAGCTCATCCAATCTGGACCCTGTTCATGTCTGGCAGGAGACCAGAGATGCCGAAGGGTCTCTGCAGGGCCTTGGCCAGGCTCCCACGTGCCCAAGGCCCTGTCCCACCCTGAGATTTCAGGCCCCTCCCCTTACCCTCCTGCTCCTTACTGTTTATGTCAGTTCTGCCTCCTGGTTGGTAAGCACTCACTGTATGTTACAACAATTGTCCGATCTCCCCTACATTAGGTTTTTGTTTGGGTTTTTATTAGGTTGTTTTTTGCTATACAGAAGTTTTAAAGTTTTATACATTTCAACTGATCCAATTTATTTTATAGATCAAGGTTTCTAACCTCATGGAAAACCTTCTGGCTCCTAGGGAGTGGCAGCCTCCTCCCCCTCCCTCTCCCCCTCCTAGGCTCACCCTCCTGGGGGTCAGGGGGCCTTTGGTATCTTCCTGCCAGTTTGTCAGCACTCTATCTTTACAGCTTTTTTCTCCCAGCCTTTGCACTTGGCCTTGCAATGGTTTTGACTGGTTCACCAATAGGCCATCCCATACTTCACAGATGCTGGTTTGGATCTTGGTCAGGAAGCTCTCCCACTCCTGAGAGGAGGGAGCTCCTCCTCTCTCTCCTCCTGCCCCCCTTTCCCCTCCAGGGCCTCTCCCTCCTTATCTCCAGCTTCTGCTTTCCCGAGGTCCTGTGACCTGCCCAGCCTGAAGGCCAGGCGCCCCTCCTCCTTCCCCCCCTCAGCCTCTCCTTGGGTTGGAAGAGGGCTGGGGGAGAGGGGTGCCCCCTTCCTGGGCGATGTTTAAGAGATCTTCCCACCTATACCCGTTAACCCTGTTACCCTTCTGTTGCAAGTCACTGGTCCTCAAGTCCTGTTCATTGACTTCCTTTAGAATGCTGTTTGCCACATAAAGTCTTAAGCTGCTACTTTCATACAGATATGTCCATCTTGTATTTCTGGGTTGTGGGTTTGAGAGCTTGGTTAGGAAGGTCTCTGGGTTCTTGAGGGAGGAGTACCCTCCTCCCTCCCCTCCCCTCCCTCCCCTCCCCTCCCCTCCCCTCCCCTCCCTCCCCTCCCCCTCCCTCCCCCTGCTGGAGTCCTAATCTCACAGCTTCTTCCTTCCCACGGGTCAGGAGCATAAAAGCCTGCAGGGGACGAGCCCCGCAGTGTCACCATGTCCCCGCTGTGCCCACTGCTGCTGGTCTTCGCCCTGGTGGAGGTCCCCGGTGTCTGGGGCGCCTGCCCCGCGCCTGCGGACCTCAAGAACCCCGACGGGACGAAGACCTGCGCCAGGTTCTACGACAAGAGCGACCCTTACTATGGGAACTGCTGCGCAGGCGCCGAGCTGGCTGTAGAGCCGGGCACCGACCTCCCCTTCCTGCCTTCTGAGTGGACAAACGTCATCTCCTCGCTCGTGGTGGCCCCGCGCTGCGAGCTCACCGTGTGGTCCCGCCGCGGCAAGGGTGGCAAGTCTCGCAAGTTCACCGCCGGCGCCTACCCGCGCCTTGAAGAGTATCGCCGGGGCATCCTGGGCCACTGGTCCAACGCCATCTCCTCCATCTACTGCAGGTGCGGCCCTGCCTTGCCCTGGCGCGCACTTTGGCGTCCAGAGCTCTGAACCCAGCACCAGGCCCAGGCCCAGCCCCCACCGCCCAGCCTACTGGCTTTTCCAGATAGCCGAGCCCCTGACCCAAAGTTGGGAGTCTCTGGACCCAGTCCTTGAGGTCCCCCTTCTCACTGGCACAGGCTTTGTGAAGCACATGCCTCTTGGATCTCTCAGACCCTGTTCTGGAATTCCCAGACTCAGAAGCTCACCAACACCCCCTCCATTCAGGCAGCAACCCCCTCCAACCTTCCTGAACCCCCCAGTTGCCTACCCACCACGCCTGCACTCTCCAGGGAAGGCCACTCACTCCGGAGTTGCCAACCCTAGCTTGGGAATGGGGAGCCGTCAACACCCTCACCTTGGAGTCCCCAGAACCAAAGCCAGTGCCCCCTCCCCAAATCATCAGGCCCCAGAGCTTTCCAGGGTCTCCCAGACTTTAAATCTGACCCAGACCTCAAGGCCCCAGACCCAATGCTAGGAACATGGCACCTAGCCCTTATGCTCCCCACCCACCTAGACCCTCTGGGACAGCTTCAACCCCAGAACCCAGTGCCAGAGCCTCTGGTAAGGTTCTGGAGCCAAAGGCCCAGTCTGGAGAGTCTGCCCCAGCCCATCCTGCACTCATGTATCCAAACTCACAGACTCTAGGACCCTAAATCTAGCCATGGCGCCCTCCAAAGCCATCCACCTGCCCCACTACCCCAAGAGCTCCAGAAGCTCCCAACCCCTAACTCCCAGGCCAGGACACCTAGCTCTTGAGGTCAGAGCCCAGCCCCAGCCACCCATCTCATCTCAGGCTTTTAGAACCCCCGACGCCTTGCATCTTGGAGCCCCTGGCACTCCCTGGTGATTTTTTTTTTAATTCTGTTGCAGGTGTTACTGATGCCTGAGGAGCTCCTCATCTCCTGCCCCCACTGAGTGCTGAGCCCTTCACCTGGCCTTGTTCCTGGGACTTGCTGAAGGTCCCAAGACCCAAATGGAGAGGGCTTCCTGTCTGCTCCCTGACCCTGCCTTCCTTGCAATACAGCCCTTATGAAGTTGTCCCTGTTGGCCATCTGCTTGTGTCTGGGACCCAAGCCCACACAGACAGGGGTGAGTTGGGAGACAGCAGGGTGGTCATGCCAGAAGCAGCCCATACCTATGACAATGCTATGGAGGGGGACACACCCAAAAATCCTGACATGGATTTAGGCATGCACAAAGATGCTGTCACAGGACACGTGTATGCATGCAGAGGTACCGCTGGCCGAGAGTTAAATACTGCTATGCTTCCCACACTATTTGGTAGACAACCCTTCCCTGATGTGCATTCTCGTGAGACAGACAGAAGGACAGAGAGGCACCAAGGAAAATAGTCTTACAATATAGGTAGAGGGAGGGAAGGAGAGAGAACAGGAGGGAAGGAGTGATTCAGGCTGACAGAGAAACTCAGGGAGAGATAGAGACAGAGGCAAGGTGAGACAGAGAGCCTCAAGGTGACAGAGAGAGGTACAGATGACAGAAGGAGACAAAGAGACAGAAAAAGAAGACAGAGAGATAAGGAAATAGATTGAAAGAAGACAAGACAGACATTACAGGTAAGCAACTCTGGGGAAAAAAGTTAGAGCTGGTGGAAGCCCAGCTGCTCCAGGTCTGGCTTAGGCCATCCACTCCACTTCTGCACCTTCAGTGTAGGGCGAGTGCAGCAGGTTCCCATAGAGTAACTGCCTTAGGAAGAGTGGCTTGCACCTGTGTATGCACAAGTGCATGTGCTTGCACAGGCCTGTTGATGCAGTTGGACCATTCTTCCCCATGTCATTGGACAGGGAGGAATCATGCTTTAGCAGATGATTCAGGATCACGGATAGTGGCACCCAGTGAGCCACTGTCCCCCATCCCTGAAGTTAGGCAAAGCCTCTGAAGGTGTTGGGATTTGGGATTCCTTTGGGCACCTGACAACCCTGGACCCCAGCAAACACGCACTCACACAGCATCATGTACTCCTAGAGTACTGAGTATTATGTGACGGGAAATAGCTGTGTCTTTTGTGGCCAAATGGCATTTCCCAGTGACGATCACAGCCATACTATCACCTCACGTGCTCTGCTGCAATGTGACGCTACCATGCCAACATCAAGAGTAAGTTTTATTTTCCCCATTCCCTCAAATCTGGGCAGAGCCAAGACTGCTTGGACTGATAGAATACATGTCATTTCTGGGCAAAGCCCTTAACAAGCCTTCAGATTTAATTTCCTGTCCTTAAACACTGCTCTGAGGGCAGCCAGGCCCCATGTAAAAAGTTCAGCCACTGAAGGACTGCAGTGCTATGAAAAGCCTGAGTCACATGGAGAAGCCACCTGCAGGTGCTCAGGTCATCACCCACAGCTGGGCTCCCAGCCGACAGCCAGCCATGTGAGTGAGCCATCACTGACATCTAGATGGGTCAGCCTTCAGATCAGTCAAGTCCCAGCTGACATCTGGCTGCAACCCCGACAGAGACTTCTAGTGAGATTCACACACCTGAAGGTGAACAGGACAGGGAGAATGTAAGATGGGGACAGGTGAGAGGGAGCCAGATAACTTCCCCGTGGATAACAATTACCAACTCAAACAAAATGATTTTGGAAAACCCAACCATTGGAAGGCACTGGAGAGCAACCAGAAGCAGGAAGAAACTGGAGGGGATCCAACCTTGTAAAGAGCAGGCACATGACCTGAGACTGTTAATATGGCTTCCCCTTTGGGAACAGACCTCCATCCATGTGGCAAGAGAATCATGTAGCTTGAACTCAGGCAGAAAACCAGTCTTTGACTGGGGATCTCAGGCACCAGAGTTTGGCGCTGTCAGAGCAGCTGGAAACTGAGGGGAGAAAGCCCAAGGTGGAGGGAGTCCCAGAGGCAGAGGACCCAAGTCAGTATGTAAATTACCCCTGAACATTCAATGTATTGAGAGAAAAAAGAAAGCTGTCAACACAAGCTTCTATATCCATTGAAAATGTGCTAGAAAACTGGAGGAAAATTAAGCTAACTGCTATCATTTGTGCCACTCAGCAAGAAAGGACAAAAGTGGGAGGGAGGGCATTGCCTGTTCTTCAAAGGAACAATTCACAAGGGGCTGAGATCACTTTCACTCCCATGCACTGCCAGAACGAACTGCCACACAGGCACTCTAAACTAAAAAGTGTTGTTTTTAGTAGAGCACTCCTCAATCCACTTGTAATTCAGGTGTCCTCCGAGTAAAGGAAGAGGGGAGACTCAGTATAGAGACAGCTAGCTGGAGTCTCTGCCACTCCTGCTGTGTGGTTGGAGCTGTGGCCTCCATACAGTGATCATGAGGGGAGACAGTGCTAATACACCGAGGAGGGAGGATCAGCCAGGTGTGGAGAGACTAGATCTACTATAACATTATCCCCTCTAAGCCAGCTCTGTTCAAATCTGAATATTATGTGAGCCACATATATAATTTAAAATTTTCTAGTAGCCACATTTTACCAGGTAAAAAGAAATATGCAAAACTACTTTTACATACACTTTATTGGATCCAGTATATCCAAAACATGATCACAACAGATAATGAATATAAAATTATTAATGAGATTTTACTTTTTACAGTATAAGTACAATTCTGTACATACACACATCTATTTCCTATTTCTATCCATTGAGAGGGAGTAGAAGCAACAATATCCCTGTAGCACTCAGCCTACTGGTACCCAGATCTTGATTTCTTAAAACTGTTCTCCACTTAAAGGAACCAGCACTACTTGGAGAAATGGCTGGTTACAGAGATGAGGCAGGTGAAGTACAAGATGAGGCTGGAACGTCGTGTTCCAGAAAGCAAGGGAGGTGCTCAGAGAATGATGGGGACACACTGAAAAGGCAGAGGAGCCATCTTGAAAGGGTTCCCATGGGCCTAGTCTAGGACAATTTGAGCATTAACAGAATTATAGCAAAGAGTTTTAATGCACTGAATAAAATGAGAATTCAGCATTCCATGCTGTCATGAACAATTGGTAAATACATAAACGAGGGAGGGGAGTTGAGCTCTTCCTCAGCCTGCAATGCCATGGATGACACGTCCTGGATGTGTGCTTAGCTCCTTGCTCAGGTGGTGGCAGTCCGAGTAGCCAGGCCCCTGACAGCTCCAGGCTGCAGACGGCGGTCACTGTGATTGTGGGGCTGCTTGTGGTCATACTACACTGACTTGGTCTTCTCTGTCACCAGCCAGTCCAGTTGGTTGGCCTCCTCCAGCGCCTCTCCTCTCTCTGCCAGAAGCTTCAAATGAGATGAACAGAAATACTTTCAGGAAACAGAACCAAATTGTACATGATACATCTACTTGTTAAAATGACCAGCAGAGGAGATGGTTCATGGAAGACTGGCCCAGCATTTTGAATGCACGCCTGCTGCCCTTCTCTGGCTACTGCCCGCCTGAGTGCCAGTGTCTCTTCCTTTGCACCATCCTGAGGTGAGCAAAGTGCTGGGCTCTGCTCTGGACTAGAAGGAGACAGATGGCACCAGAGGGCCACAGCTAGTGACCAACTGTGTAAAGCCCTGAGGCAAGAATAGGACAGCATTTCCTGGGAACACTGTGGCCATGTGAGATAACTATGAACAAGAACAACCGTGGCCTTTGGGAAGGACCTGCTGATGTCTCCAGTCCCGGTGGTCACAGGGCTGAAAGCAGGTTGGGTTCTCTCCACCCTGCAGCTGTTGCCATTGGGAATTTGCAGTCCACAATGAACTGTGTTCAGTCAACAGCCACCTGAGCAGGCTCGGAAGCACATTCACCTGCAAAGAGCCTAAGACCTTTTCAGCCTCACAAATGCCTGCATTGCAGCCTGTGAGACCCAGTCAGAGGGTGCAGGTAAACCACGCTCAGATTCCCACCCCGCAGAAACTGTGGCATGGTGTGGTTTGTTTAAACACGAGGAATTATAACACTTTGTCACGAAGCAATTGCTAGCTAATACAAAGAATATATGAATGGAAAAAAGGACTAGAATGTCAATGAATCAATGTAAAAAGAATGATGAAATTATTTGGGAACTGACAAACACCATCAATGCATGCTAAAGTGATTGGCTCAAACTTTGAGAAATAATGGGTATTTGCATAGTCTCAAAGACTCTCCAGATCCTTATTATGAAGAGAAAAATAATGATTTTGTGTGGCACAAAAATCATTATTTGTGGCATGTGGATCATATTAAACAACACAGTTTTAAATGCACCTTGCTGTCTAGACTTCTCATGATGTACAAAGATAAATGTCACTATTAAGGCATGTTTATTTCACGTCATTTTCCTCATAACAGAATGCATCTAAGTGATCCATTCGCATACCCTCAAAGGGAGCACACACAAACACACTCACACATACTGGGGTAGGACAGAACCCAACCCAATCCCAGGAACCTGGGACTATCCCATGTGACATGGCAAAGGGACTTTGCAGATGTAAATAACCTTTATAGATGCCAAAATAGAGAGATTGTCCTGGTTTAGCCCAGTGGGCCTCCTCTAAACACGTGAGTCCTGAAAAGCAGCAGGCTTTCTCCACCTGGAGGCAGAAGAGAGAGGGGCCAGGAGGGGAAGGCAGAGAGATTCCCAGCACGAGAAGGCGCTGACACACTGCTGCCAGTTTTGAGATGTGGGGTCCACCAACAGGGACCAGAGAGACTCAGGCTGGAAGAGCTGAGAAGGAGGCCCGGGTCCAGCAGGAAACGGGGACCTCAGGGTGACGACTGCCAGGGACGGAATTCTGCCAACAGTTTGCCTCAGCTGGACGTGCACTCTCTGCAGGCCTCGCTGTAAGAACCCCTCTGGCCACACTTGAATTTCAGCCCTGTGGGGCTCAGGTCAGAGAGACAGGCAGAGCCCACCCGGAGCTCTGACCCCAGGAACTGTGAGATAATAAACTTGGGCTGTTTTCAGAGGCGACATTGGGGTGCCTTGTTACAGCAGCAAGAGAAAACTAGTCTTCACACAGATGCCGTTTCACAGCACAGGAAACAAGTCTTTCTTATCATTTATTTGAAAAATTCTTACAAAAAATTAGAAAAATAAATATTTTCTCGGATCTGAGTTTGAGAATTCACACACACAAGTACATAAATAATGGGTGGCTGGCAATAACTTAAGGACAGTGGCACATGCACAGATAAAATCTCCTGATGGGGCAGGTTGTGGGTGGGCCTCGGGGTCAGACACACAGGTCTCCACTGGCGACACACTTCAGGTCATGGGTGAGGAGGCGGAAGAGGTTGAATGTGACAGAGGCTTCAAGACAGCCAGTGGACTCCTGTGGGGAAGACAGGACACGTCAGTGACTACCCATGATCTGGGTCCCAGTTGTCCCCAGACACTGGTCACTCCCTGGTCACTCACCTTCTTTGAAGCCTCCCGGACGCGGTGCAGCCAGTGGTGGAGGTGGCCCCGGGGCCTGGGGCCTGCTGAGGCCTGAGTTGGGACCTGTGGGCAGAGGAGGGTGCTGTGTGAGGCAGAGTCTACACAAGAAGGGAACCTACAGAGGTTCGGGGGGAGTCAGAGCCCACAGACATGGCCCAGGAGCCCAGAGCACTCACACAGGCCTGAAGCTTGGTGTGGATGTAGCGAAGCGTGTGAAGGGGCTGGTCCAGGATGTCCCCCAGGGTAGAGTTAGCCACAGTCTCCAGGACCTTCAGTGTCAGGGCCAGCTCAGCCTCCAAGGCCACGGGGCGCTCCCACACCTGAGGAGGGGAGAGACAGGTGAGAGCTGCACACATGAGGGAGAAACAGGTGAGGAGGACTGAGGAAGGAACAGTAAAGGTATAAGGTCAGGACAGGTGAGAGGACACAGCCAGTGTGGGTCTGTGAGGAGAATGGGTTAGTGGGACTGGGTGGGAGGGAACAGATGGTGACAGGTGAGAAGAAGAGGTGAAGGGGCCACGAAGGAGCCAGAGGAGCGGGGCCAGGTGAGGGCAGGTCCGGGCCTGACTCTCCCAACACACCTGCAGCTTCCTCAGGTCCCGGGTCCTGGGGAATGGGCGGGAGCTGCAGCTCCAGTTCTTCAGCAGCAGTGACTCCTCCTGGAGAGCAAGGAAGGGGTCAGCACACAGCTGGGGAGGGTACAGGTCTACCCTGAGCCAAATGGAGCATAGTAGGCCACAGAGGGAGGGTGGAGGTTGGCCCACAGCAGGTGGGGCAGTGGGGAGACTCACCAAGGCATCCTTGGCCCTCCTGAAGGCCTTCATGTCTTGTGGGGGCAGAGACTTGAACTGGGCCATGGAGCAGCTCCTTGCACCCGGGAGGGCACTGAGGGGGGTGGGCACAGGAACTGCTCCCATCCTGGTCAGCTCCATGGTCATCAGCATCAGCACCAGCATGCAACCCACAGGCAAGTCTGTGTTACAGAAGGAGAGACACATGAGGGCACAGACAGTGTCAGGGGCTGAGGGTGGAGGCTGTGGGGAGGTGGGGGGTCATGGGCCATGAGGTGGGGGGCCTCACCCAGCTGCATCCTCATCTCTGTCTCTGGTCTCTGTCAGCACAGGGGGGACCCAAGCGTCCCACTGAGAGGCTGTCACCAGGGTCTCTCACTCAGCCTTGTTTTGTGTCTGTGACCTCAGTCTCCTCTTCTGGCTCTCAGTCTGCTGCTCTGTGTGTGTCTCTGAACTTCCAGCTCTGCTCTGGTGGAACACCTGCCTGGGCTCCATGGTACAGCTTTTAGCCTGGACAGATGGGCAATCCCAGCTGATGTAGGAAAAGTGAAAACACAATGGCCACTAGGGGAGGCCCCAGGCTGGGGAAGCCCATGCAGGGCGGGGCCTTGAGCCAGGTGAGCAGCTGGAGGGAAAGAGAAACTGACACAGATTCAGGTTCACATAGAGGAGGTGTATTCCTAAGATGAGTCTCAGGGTAGGGGCAGCCTCAGCCCCACAAAGGGGGGTCACAGCACCCTGACGGGGAGGGGACAAAGGGACTTGTCTTTGTGCAGGATACTGCAGTCCAGGGAGAGGAGGAGAAAGGCACCTCTAAGGGTGTTGCCATCAAGACCCTTGAACTTCCAAGAGAGAGGTTACTCAGAGGAGGGGAGAAGAGAAAGGGAGAAGGCTGCTGGTAGGTGGGAGGGAGTCAAAAAGGCAAAGCAGCCCAGAGTTCAGAGAGGAGACCAACTGTTCCCTCCCTTCCACACTTGGTACCAAGAGAGAGAAAGAACTGGGAGGAGGGGAGCCTCACTAATGTCTTAGCTGTCCAGGCACCATGGGACACAGGAATGGGAGGCTCTGCTAGGGAATTGGGGTGTGGCCAAGGACTTCAGGGAACCAGTCCAGTTTGTGACAAACGCCTTCATTCATTCACCAAGTTATTCAGCCCCCACTTTGCATCAGGCATGGTTCCAGGTGCCTGGCATAGGGCACTGAATAAAAGAAAACCTACAAAACAACCCCTGAAGGAACTTTTTACTGGACTGGAGTGACAGAGAGTAGGAATTAAGCACAGGTGTATGTTACATCAAGGAACAGAAAATGAAAGAACTAAAGTGGGGTGACGGCATGCTGTATGTAAGATGTGGCTGCACTGAATGAGGTGGCCTGAGAAATCACATCTGAATGAAGACTTGAGTGAGCAAGGCAGTTATGTGAGATTGAGGGGGGAGCATTCAGTACAAAAGGAAAACAGAGGCAGCCCATTTTGTCTAGTACTTTATATGTCCCCTTATCACTAAGGCTTTGCCACTTACAGTATTAAACCCACAGTGAAATTAAGGACATACAGTATTTTTATTACATTTTAAATATGGAGTGATATTGGCAGAAAGGGTCACAAACTTAGTGCTGTTAACTTTTTTGGAAATAAAGTCACTTGAAATAATGAATGAGTAAATATGTAGTAAACTGCAGGGACTTAGAGATGGTGAGAGTCCTGTCCAAGATCACACAGCAAATATGTGGCAAGTGCAGCTCTTAACCACATTTCGTCTCACACTCCAGCTTCTGTGCAGCTAGATCTGGTCACAGAGACAAGGAATTTGCAGCACAGAGGTGCTTTTTGACACTCAAGCCCTCCACTGACCCCCTGTTTCCATTATTCAAAATTCCAGGGAGAGAGTGGACAGACCCTCAGAGAAAACTGAGCTCTGATAGACAAAAATGTTTCAAAGCCAAGGACAGGGCCCTGCCCCAGTCGCCTTCCAGGGCACTGGTTAGTTTCTGTCAATTGCACTGGCCTTAACCAGGGCAAAGACACTGTATCACCAGTGAATTCTGAAAAAGGACAAAGGATGTCAAAATTCCTAAATTCATACTTTTTTGTTAGAAAGAAAGTTCCATGAGGTGGTTGAAAGTATGGGATTCAAACCTAGCTGTGACCTTCAGTAGCTGTGTGACCTTGGCAAAGAAACCTGCAGTTAGCAACCATGATCACCAGCCCACTTACTCGGACACAATAAAAAAGTACAATTGTTTGTGTATTTTTATGTGTGTGTGGTTATTTAATAGAAACCATTAATGAAGACCATCCTATGGCCTCAGCTGGAAGCTCTAGAAACACTACTTCAGTGTACATTACTCATTTGCAAGAAAAGGATAAGAATGACATCATGTGGATGAGGAACTGACACTCAGAAGTAATTTACCCAGTTACACCATAACTAAAAGGGTGGGTCAGAATTGAAACTGAAGTCACCTGATTTCCCTGGTTTAGTATATTTAACTGAAACACGACCCTCAAAATGATCGCAGGGGATCAACCAATGTAAATGCAAATATGTTTAATAATGGCAATACATTACCACCAGAAGACAGAATAGCAAATTACACAGGGACTTCACAAACACAAAAGTCACGTGAGTAACAGAATCAAAATACTACAGTCAGCTGAGGACTTTGGGCCCTTGCACTGCCAAATCTCTTAGGGGGTGAGGCCTCCCCAGTGGGGAGGTCAGAGTCACAGATTCACAGAATCTCAAAGCAGACACTGAAGTTTGAGATCAGGCTGTGGGACCTGCCACGGGAGATGGCGTTCTGGGCTTCTGTAACCATAAAGCAGAAACTGGTCCGCGGTACATGGGATCAGTGATCCAAGGTACCTTCCCAGGGCTCAAGTCTCCTGGTGCCAGACGAGGCCCCTGGAAGATCTTAGGGGAACGCATCCCATTGAAAAGTTCCTGGGGAAAAAAAAAAAAGGAAAGTTCCTGCTTCAGGGGACCACGTTCTCGTCCTTGGAAAAGCACCCGCGCCTACTGGCGCACCCGTTGCAGACTGTCCAGGTCTGGCCAGCAGCGGCAGAGCCCCCTGAGCCTCAGCGCCTGTGGCTGGAGACGGGCCTTGAGGAAGGGGCATCACAGCGGAGCTCGCAGCCCTCCCCCTGCAGACCCGCGGGTCCTGGCAGAGGCTTCGCGGGGTCAGAGAGAAGGCCCCGAGTGCGCCCCCAGCCTCAGGCCCCACGTGAACAGGCACAGGAGGTTGAAGATGACGCTGGTTTCGTGGCATCGAGGCGAGTCCTGGAACCCCAGAAGGAAGCAGAGCGGGGCTGAGGCAGGAATTTCTTCCCGAGAAATCCTCCTCCGTTGGTCACCAGTGGACCCTGTGCTCCAGGCGGATCTCCACTCACTCGTCTCCCCACCGCTCCTCCCGTGACGTCCACGGGCTTCACCGCCGACTCCACTCGCAGCTCTCCGTGTTTTCGGGCGCCTCCTGGGTGGCCAGAGGGACTTCCTCGAGAAACCTGGCCGCACCAGCTCCAGCTGAGGTGGAGACAGGAGGTAAACGAAAGAGTCGAAGGACCGAGTCCCCCACCTACTTCACCTGCGAGCCACCCAGCCCCAGACCAAAGCGCAGATCTGGGGACGCCAAGAGGAAGTGAATCGTGTGTGGACGGGTTTGGGGCTCAGCGGGACCGATCGCAGATCCCGCCGCCCAACGGGGGGCCGGAGAGCGCAGAGCAAGCTGGTGGGGGTGGAGGGGCCGGGCGCGGGGACACTCACGCAGGCCACCACGTCCCTCCGCGCGGCCGCCAGCAGCTCCAGGGTCGGGATGACGCCAGGAAACAACTCGGGGCTGGGGAGGCTGCTCAACACCGCCTGGGCGTCCGAGAGGTCCCGAGCCACAAGGCGGAGTCGCGCGCAGGTCTGCCAGGACACCACAGAGTTAGCGGCGGCCGAGCCCCCGGCTCTGGTCTCCTGCCCTCATCCCCAGCCCCGACCAAAACGGGAGGCCTCACCAAGGGCCGCGGGGGGTCCCTCCTTTGGGCGGAAGGAGCAATTGCGTGGCCTCCAGCTCAGCGTCTCTTGCTCCTGGGGTGGGGAATGGGGACAAGGGAAGGGTGAGGGGGGCCTCTTCGCCAGGGCCCCTTAGCGCTGGGGTGTCGGGGATTCCTGGACGTGAACCCGGACTGACCTGTACAGTCGTATGTATTGTGGGCTGAATCACAAAGCGCTTCGAGAACGTAAACTCCGACTGAAACGAACCCTTTTCGGAGCAGTGCGCCCAGACGTGAGCTGAGTCTGCCTAGTTGGGGCGCCCTTTTAAGATTGGCATGAAGGTACTTTCTGTGCTTAAGAAGCCCGCAGCCAGCAAGGTCTCGCGGTCAGAATTCTGGACCCTGAGATCCGAGATGCACCTGCTGGACGCTAGGATGTTAAGGTCTCTCCAGGCATGGACCCGCGTCCCAGACCCCGGCAGGCCCAGCGTTCCCTGGGACTAGGGGTCTGTGTGCATCGCTCACGTAGTGGTCCCTCAGGGCCTCGACCGCTGCCAGCGCCCTGGGGTCCAGCCGGCGGTAGGGTGACAGGAGGCAGCGCCGGGGTTCAGCCACTCCCAGGTCCACCACCACTCTCACCGTTACCAAGACCCACAGCCCCACGGACGCCACGGTTGCGCCACTTGGTCTTATCTGTGCTCCCGTGGAAAGCGAAGGACGCCAGGGAGGCCGAGAGGAAGGAGTCCAGCCCCTGCCTCTGGTTAGACTGGCAGAGGGACCGACCTCAGATCACTGGCGCTGAGCACCTGCAGGAGGAGAGATGTGGTGGGCCCTGAGACCCCTGCTGCCCTGAGCCTCTGTCCCCTCACTCTTCACCTGCACTGTGCCCTCCGTGCCTCATGTGGGAGTGGGGTCTGCCTTGTACTGTCCCCTGGGAGGCATCCAGAGTAGTGTCCACCTTCTCCAGCAGGGCCTGCTCCCTCCAGGCGGCTGTAGTGTGGTTGGCTGAGACATGGTGAGCGGCTGGGCTTCCCTGGTCAAGGTAAGTTTTAGGATCATCAGTGCTGGCTGCTGGCCCAGTTGGATGCTGGCCTAGGTGTGAGGACTTTACCCTCGTGTCCCCAGGTGCCAGCCCTGACTCTTCGCCAACTCTCTGTCATCAGTTCTGGTTCTGACCCTCTCTGAATCCAATCTTTTTATCACCTTCCTTTTTTTTTCTTTGTTTTAATATAGTAAGAAGTCCTTGTAAGTGCTTACAGTGTAGTGGGCTGTGTGCTGTTCTAAGATACATACATCTTGTTTAATTCTCAAAGAAGGACACTGCAAGTGGTGTCCTATGATTACTCCCACTTTATAGATGAGAAAACTGAGGAATGGTAAAATGAAGAAACTTTTCCAAATTCACAATTAGTGTCAGAGGGAGGATTGAACCTACATGCTGTTGAGCTTCAAAGCTTGTTCTCTGTGCTGAATTTGCCCCTAAATATCTGATTCAGTCTTCACTCTCTCTGTCTTCATTTCAATCCATTTCTCTTCTTCCCTCTGTACACACCACTCGTTTTTGTGTCTTTCTTGTCTCTCTGTCTCCATCTGCGTCTCATCCCTTTTTCTAGCCAATATCCAGGCCATGGTCTCCCTCTCTCTCTCTCTGTTAGTCTCAATTTGTCTCTTGTTTTCATTTTAAAGTGAAATCTACTCTTTCTTTCTATGATAAAGTTAATAATGCAAGTTCATAACTAAAGTTTAAAAAATTCAGAAATTCATAAAAGGAGACAAAAACCCACTTATGACTTCACCCACCTCTCCCTTCACCCCACATCTGGAACAATTTTACCAATGTGCCAAAGTTTTATATATATATATATTTATATATATATAGATATAGATATAAATAAATATATATATAGATACATATATATATGATTTGTGACATAGTAGCACGTTCATTTGAAAGATTTAGTCCATTCAAAAGCATACAAGTTGGAGAACTAAAGGAATCTTTCAGTCCCACTTCCTGGAAGTAATTCTTTTTAACAGTTAGTAACTATTACTCCTCTTCCTGCCCCTCCACTCCTCTTTTTATCAGCAATTTCTCCCCAGTGGAACCCAGCTGTGTAAAAATTGGTAGCCTGCTTTTTGTGTCTTACCGTGGCCTTTCATTTGCATCTCCCACATGTCTGACTATACTGTATCAGTTAGGGCCCCAGCAGGAAACAGATGGCCCAATCAATTTAGGGTAATTTGAGGTGGGTATCATACCAGGAGTGTTTACAAAGGTGTTTGAGAGTGAAGTGGGGGGTAGTGCCAGGCCTTGAGTCCTTCCTGGGGGAGGGTCTGCCACCCCTAGGCCTGAAGGGAGGGGAGCAGGCAGGGAGTGCTTACCTGACCTGGCAAGGGCAGGCCTGGGCACAGGGCAGGGAAACAGACTAGCTGTGGTGGTCCTGAAGGGAGGAAGCCTGGGGAATAATTGCTCTGACCTCTCAGAGAATAAAGAGCGTCCTTCCCCTCTCCCTGGTCCTACTGCTAGGCTACCAGTTAGCTGCACCCAGTGGAGGGCAAGGGCCAGCTTCCTGTGGCCCAGAGCAGGGTGGAGATGTGGGAAGAGTGGACCTGGCAGGGCAATGACAACGTGCCACATATACCGTTACTGATGCTCCCATTCAACAGGATCTCGGAGTAACCAATGCCCTCCAGGTGAGCACTGAGGTTTCCTATGGTATTTTGCTAAAGCCGTGGGATTATCAAGGCTGGGGGAGAGGGAGGGACTAGTCTTTCCATTCTCCTAACAATGTCTTTCATAGAGCTGCAGGTTTGCATTTGAATAAAGTCCAACTCATCAATTCTTTTTTTTTTTCATGGATCATGATTTCCATGTATGTAAAAGTCATCACCAAGCCCAAGGTCCCTTAAATTTTTTCCTATGATGTATTCCAGAAGTTTTATAGTTTTGCACTTCATATTTGGGTTTGTGATACATTTTGAGTTGATTTTTGTGTAAAGTATAAATTCCGTATTCAGATTCATGTTTTTTTGTCAGGTAAATATCTAGTTGTTGTAATACCATTTGTTGAGTACTGTCTTTTCTCCATTTAATTACCTTTGTTTCTTCCTCAAAGACCAGCTGACTATGTTTGTGTAGTTTTGTTTTTGGACTCTCCATTCTCTTCGTTGACTTGTCTACCCTTTCTTTAACACCCCACTGTCTCGATTACTATAGCTGTAGAGTAAGCCCTGAATCAGGTAATGTCAGTCCTCCAACTTTGCTATTATTCTTTTTGTAATATTGTGTTAGCTATTCTGGGTTATTTGAATAGCAATATAAACCTTTAGGTTTTCAATTTCCACAGAATGACTTGCTGGGATTTTGATTGGGTTGTGTTGAATCAATACATTAAACTGAAAAGAACTGACATCTTGACAATATTGAGTCTTCTTATCCATGTACTTGGAATATCTATCTATCTATCTATCTATCTATCTATCTAATTCATTTTTATTGACTTCTGAACCAGTTTCTCAAACCGGGGTCCTTAAGTCTTGCAACATTTATTATAGTGGCTGGAAGAAAATGCTTTTTTGGAGCAGAACTGTTGGAAAATGCCTGGTTAAACCATGATGAGCAAGTTTCTCTGCAGCAGAACTTCCCAAGACCTTTAACTTGCTAATATCCCATGGCTCTCCAAGACTGTGATGGTTATTAGACCTTGGCATCCATCTCCAAGAAACAGCTAATGAGCAGGAAACACAAGCTTTCTGACCTATGCAGCCAGGAAAGGCTATTTTCTCGACAGTATTATTTTTCAAGCAAAATTGTGAAAAAGTAAAAATGTATCCAATAGTGAAAATGAAAGCTGTAATTAAAGATAATTATTGACAACTAGGACATGATCCACTCTACCTTGGATGTCACTTTCTAGTTTTCCAAGGGAATTTTCTGCATTTTTCTCAGCATAACTCACCCTCCCCAGAAAAGGAATGAATGGTTGGAATTATTGGCCTTTTTTGCAAAGAGTGTGGCTGTCTGGGGAAATATTTCTATTATGAGGCCTTTGATTCTTTCACAAGTTTTTGTAGCTTTTCTCATATAGGGTTTGTTTATATTTTGTTAGATTCATACCTAGATATTTCATCTTAGAGGTGCTAATGAAAATGTTGTTATTAATTTCAAATTCAAATTGTTCATTGCTGTTATACAAGAAAGTAATCGACTTGTGTACATTAAGGTTGTGTCTTGCAACTTTGCTATAATCACTTATTGGCTCAGAAATGATTTTAAATGAATAATATTAAATACATAGGACTATAAAGAAAACTGATTACATTGCAACACAGTTACCAAAACATAAAAATGACATTGTGATAGGTAATAAACTATGTTATTACTACATTAGGTAGCAAGATATAATGACAGGTTTAATAACTACTGTACTGGAGGTAGTGATGAGAGTAAATGACACTTCAGGGTATGTGCCACATCTGTAATGTGCCATGAAAACATCTATGGCTTCTTTTAGTGACAAAGTCACATGTTCTGCTAATAATATTGTGGTATGATTGCTATTATTCCTTACAGTCCTAATGGAAGGAATGCAAAGTTGTGGTGACAGGTTAATGAGGATAAAAATGCATTTTCTTCTGATGCATGTTCACTCTTTCCTGAGTCCTGATTGGGGGTGTGGTTCATGGACCCCAACTTAAAGTATATCTACAGCAGTTACCTGTGATGTAGTGGATCTATATATGTGGACATGGAAAAATCCTCAAGATATATTACAGAGTTAAGAAAGTAAATTGCTGAACACTTAGTGTGACATACTTGTGTTTAGAAGTAGTCACACACACAAAAGGAGTTCAGTGAAGAATAGCAGCCTTTTCAACAAATGGTGCTGGAGCAATCGGACATCCACAGGACAAAAAGTGAACCTTGACTCAAGCCTCACACCTAAAACAAAAATGACCTCCAAATGGATCATGGACTTAGATGTAAAATATAAAGCTATAAAACTTTTAGAAAAAGTTTAGAACATTTTTGGGATCTATGCCTAGGCAAAGAGTTCTTAGACTTGACACCAAGGGCTCAATCCATAACAGGAAAAATTGACCAACTGGCCTGACAAAAGACTGGTATCTAGAACAGATAAAGAACTCTCAAACTCAACAGTAAAAAAATTAAACAATCCACTTGGAAGACAGACAAAAGACACGAAGGCACATTTCACCAAAATGGATGCACAGAGGGGAAACAGCCCATGCAGGGGTGCTCAATACCACTAGCTGGTAGAGGAATGCAAATTAAAACCACAGTGAGATGTCATTACACACCTAGCAAGATGGCTAAAATTAAATTAAGAAAAAATAGTGATAGTAAATGCTGTTAGGATGCAGAGAAGCTACATCATCACATATTGTTGGTATGAATGCAAATGGTACAGCCACTCTGGAAAACAGTTGGGCAGTTTCTTACCAAACTAAACATGCAAATACCATATGACTTAGTAATCCCATTCCTGGACACTTGTCCCAGAGAAATGAGGACTTCTGGTCCCACAGAATCCTACACATGAGTGCTTATAGCAGCTTTATTTGCAACAGTCAAAAGCTGGAAACAATCCAGATGTTCTTTAACAGGTGATATTTAAACAAACTGCAGCATACCCATGCCATCAGCAATAAAGAGGAGCAAAGCCTTGATACACACAGCTATCTGGGTAAGTCTCCAAAGAATTATACTGAGTGAAAAAAGCTCATCCCCAAAGGCAACCTACTGTATGATTCCACTTACACAGCATTCTGGAAATGACATCAGTGATTGCGAGGGGTCAAGGAGCGGAGTTGGTGTGACTATTGAAAGGGCAACATGGGGGACCTTTGTGGTGACGGAATTTTCTGTATCTCAACTGTATCAGTGTCAATATCCAGGCTGTGACATTGTGTTATATAGAGTTTTGCAAGTCGTCACCATGGTAGAGGGGAACTGGGTAAAAGGCACACAGAATCTCTGTATCATTTCTTACAATGGCATGCAAATGTACAATTATGTCAAAATAAAAAGTTTAGTCAGCACAATCACACACGAGTATTATATATTTCCTTGGGAGCTATATGAGGTATATCAAGATGTATAAAAAGGTATGCATACATATGTCCCACATTGATTAATAGTGAGGTGTCTGTGGGGAGGACATGGGAATTGAAGGGATGATTATTGAAACACGTCATTTTATCAAAAATATTTTCATTTCTACCAAGGAGGAGAAATTCTACCTGAGTGATTAGAACAACAAACTCATTGAATATGAGGAAAATACTACCTCCTTGATTGCTTAACTCCTGGTAGGGTGAACATTTCTTTTTAAATAAACTGTTCCGGATTCTATTTCTTCTTTTCTTTTTTAAGATTTTTTATTTATTTATTTTTAGAGAGGGAAAGGAGGGAGATAGAGAGAGAGAGAGAAAAATATCAATGTGCAGTTGCTGGGGGTCATGGCCTGCAACCCAGGCATGTACCCTGACTGGGAGTCGAACCTGCGACACTTTGGTTCTCAGCCTGTGCTCAGTCCACTGAGCTACACCAGCTAGGGCAGGTGAACAACTTTTGAGAGCGTTCTTGGAGTAGAGTGTGTTGGTCTGACCTCTAGACCTGATGAGAGTGGCTAAGTAGAACCCTGTACTTGCCTTCATCACTCTGCCACTGTGCAGGTGACCTCTGTTGACCCCTCCACATTGATCTGGGGCCTGTACTGGGTCCTGGGATACTGCATCTTGGAGGCTCCCCAGCCCTCTGGTTTGTGGTTGGGTTCAGCCAATGGGAGGTGCTGGCAGGGGACTGAAGGGAGGAAGAAGAGCAAGGCTGGGGGATTTATTCTGGATCCCCTGGTTCCCTCTCTGCAGGGCTGAGGTCTGACAATGGCTGTGTTAATCAATCTACAGCCACACTGTCTGACTCACCTCATCCAGCATGGTACTTGCTCTCCATGAAGCTAGCCTCTGGGTGCATCACCAGCCCTGGTTGATTCCCTTGACCATGCCACTTTTCCCCAGGTTAGACATTTTGGCTTTCTGCAGACATCGTTTTATTTCTGATGTATTTTCATTGAATTCTTTATTAAGGTAATAGTAGTTTCATATGCTTCATAAGAAATCACACAGAGAGCTCCTGTGCACTGTCTCCCCAGTTTTCCCCAGTAGTTACAGTTAACAAAATAGGGGGAGGTTAAGAACAGAATAGGAAATGGAAAAGCCAAAGAACTTATATGCATGACCCATGGACATGAACTAAGGGAAGGAATTGCTGGAGAGAATGGGGGTACTGGGCAGGGGCAGTGAAAGGGGAAAATTGGGACAATTGTTATAGCAAAATCCATAAAATATGTTTAAAAATAAAAAATGTATAGTACAATATCACAAGGGAGATGCTGAGATGCATGCAATCCACCCATCTTATTCAGATAACCCCAGCTTTCCTCGTGTTCAGTATGTGTGTGTTTAGTTTGACACAATTTTATCCCATGTGTAGATTCATATATTCACCACCACAGTCAAGACAGAGGAATTCCATCAGCCCAAGAACCCCCAGGATTGTCCTATTTACAACCACACCCATCTTTGCCCCTTCATCACCCACCTTGTCCTTAACACCTTGCAATCACTGATCTACTTCCACTGGTAAACTTTTGTCACTTCAAAAATTTATGTAAACAGGACCATGTGGCATGTACTAACCTTATGGGATGGGTCTTTTCAGTCTGTGTAATTCCCTGCATGTGTGCCCAGGTTGTCGTGTGTATCTGCTGTGCATCCTTGTTTCATGGTACAGAAGCACCAGAGTTGGTTAACTGTTGACTTTCTAAAGGTCATTTTTAGGTTTTGGCCCATTGCTAATAATGCTTCTATGAACACTGCACTCAGATGATCAGGTAGTCATAAGTTTTGATTTCTCTGGAATAATGTCCAGGGGTGTTATTGCTGGGTTGACCAGCAGTCACATGTTCAGTTTTATAAGAAACTGCCAAACCGAGTTTTGGAGTGGCTGTACCTGTTTTACATTCCTACCAGTAATGTATGAGCAATCCAGTTTCTACATCATTTCTGAGTTGTACTCACAAGAAAGTTCTCCAGAGGTTGTTGTTGTTGTTGCTAAATTCTTAAAGCATTTTCATAATCAAACAGGCATCTCTAACAGTGGGGCCACAGGAAACCTTTCTATAAGAATATTTGTCGAAGTCCAGTCAGGCTGCTATGACAAAATACCACAGACTGGGTGGCTTGTAGATGACAGAAATTTATCTCTCAGTTCTGGAGGCCAGGAAGTCCAAGATGAAAGTGTCTGCATGGTGTGGTGAGGGCCCTGTTCCAGGAGGCAAAGTCCTCGCTGTGAGCTCACAGGGTGGAAGGTGCTAGGGAGCTCTGTGGTCTGCCTTTTAAAGGAGAACAAATCCCATTCTTGAGGGTTCTACCTCCTGAGTTTGTCACCTCCTAATGACCCTTCCTACTAATGCCATCATCTCTGTAGGTTAGGATTTCCACATATCAACTTGGAGGGACAAACATTGAGACCATAGCAGTACTGAATATCATTTTTATTGTTCATGATTCAAGCTAATAACCTGCATTTTGCTGCTCAGAGCTGAATCCCTCATTTTCAAGAATTCACATCTAGTATTTTCTTGTGTCCAATCCCAGAGCCCGGCCCTCTTCCTGCCAGTTCCCATTTTACTGCCAGTTCTTGGTCTTTGAAGACATGGGGTTTCACTTCAGGCTCACATTGTATATCAGTTTGGATACTCTGGGCACATATCCTAGGACCCAACTCAAGCTGACTTGAACAATGGAGAGTCTGTGGACTTATAAAACAGGGAATCCAGGATAAAGGGGAGGCTTCAGATAATGTTTAGTCCAGTAGGACATTGCAAACCTCTTGGTTTTGTTGTGTTTTGTTTTGATCTTTCAGAATCAAAGAGAATGGATAAGCTGTTTACCCTAATACTTCCAAGATGGGTGCTAGCAGCTCCCTGGGTTTACACTTCATTGTTCTCCAGAAGGGAGAAGATGTCATCTGTTCCCCAAGGTGCCCAGGACTGAGATTCATTCCGAATAGACTGGCTTAACTCATATGGCCACCCGAAGCCCAGTCACTGTGACTGGGGAGGGCAACTAAGTGGCTGCAGCCAGATCACATGCCCCATCCCCAGAACAGGGAGCTCGAGTCACCTTTCCCAAAAAATTTGTGTCTCCAACTAAATGGGGGATGCTGGGAAAAGTGGAGGAGGAGTAAGGGAAGTTTGGAAAGTGTGCTGCATGAACATCTTGGAGGATTTTTTCTCATGTTTCTAATTTTTCAGGGTCCTTATGTTTTAATCATCTTGATGCTTTTTAAAACTTCTATGCCTTTGAATTTATACACTGAAAAAGAAAAGAATATTGATGCTAAGGAAGATAAAGATCTTCAAAGCAGTCACAACTTGCCTGTGATTATCAATATTTATTAATGAATTTAATTATTATTAATTAAAAGTGGTCTCACATAAGAATCATGAATAAACTTGCCCAAAACACACCTAAGCTATTCTGTATGTGGATACATCACTGATGTCTCTGCAGACAAGAGAAGGCAGAACATCACTTATCATAAGCAGACAGCATGGGATCAATGCCCAAAACCACATCCCTGAGCTGTGTGAACAGCACTCATAGCCTCTCTATGCTTCAGTTTCCTCATATGGAAAATATCAACCAGTGAGAGGACCTTGTCATGGTGTTGATGAGGAGAACAAAACAACGAACACAAGAAAAGGGCTTTAAGTGGGGCCTAGCATATGGGCAGTGCTCAGTATATATTAGCTGTAATTATTATTATCAGTGATTGAGAAAAACATGTCTATAATTCCAGTTTCAACAGCAAATTCATAATAATTTTTATGTAGTTGCCAGCAGCATAACCACATTTCAGTCAACAAATGACAGAATGCACATACTATGGTGGTCCTCTAAGATTATAATGGAGCTTGGAAATTTCTATCACCAATGACATCATAGTTGTCATAGTGCAACACATTAGTATCATGTTTTTGGTGATGTTGCTGGAAACTAGTCTCCTGCACTGCCAGTTGTATGAAAGTGCAGCACATACACAATTACATATAGTACATAATACTTGATTATGGTAATAAACAACCATGTTACTGGTTTATGTATTTACTTTTAACCATTATTTTAGAGAGCACTTTTTCCACATGAAAGAAATATTTTTTGGTGTAGGACTTCCAGTCAAGATGGAGGCATAGTTAGACACACTTTGCCTCTTCACATAACCACAAGAAGAATTACAACCAAGCTCAAAACAAATAATACCCAGAACTGCCAGAAAATTGAACTGTATGAAGGTCTGAGAACCAATGATTTAAAGAAGACGCATTCATTCAGATTGATGGGAAGAGTGGGGATGAAGAATTGGGATAGAGAGGCAAGGAGACATGGTGTGGTGAGGCAGCAGCTGCAGAATGGGCTGTCCTACGTTTTCATGTGATCGATAAAAATCAGGAGGGATTCCTTGGGAGTGAGCGATCCCAGCCTTAGGCCAGACTACACAGCCCAGGGTTCCAGTGCTGGGAAGGTAAAGCTGCATAACTTATGACTATAAAAACAAGTGGGCTTTGGGGCAGCCGAAGAAACTACCAATTTCTCAAGAGAGTCCATTTAAAGTGCCTGCATAGACTTAGAATGTATTTAATCTCACCCACTCTGGCAATCACCACTAGGTAACAGCTGGAAGGGTGCCAGTCACATGCGGGAAATGGGTTAAGTGACTGGAAATGGGGTGAATGCCAGGCAAACCTCCAGAAGCCAGGCAGCAGTATTGTCCCCTCTCTAAACCATTCCCCAGCTCAGAGACACAAAGCAGTGAAGTGGGTTGCCCCACTCTGGCAAATACCTAAGACTCCACACCATACAACTGAACAGGTGTGCTAAGACAGGAAGTCAAAGCAGCTCTATTTAATACACAGAAACAAACACAAGGAGGCTGCCAAATTGAGGAGACTAAAAAAATATGGCCCAAATGAAAAAAAAAAAGAACAAAACCCTAGAAAAAGAACTAAATGAAATGGAGATAGCCAACCTATCAAGTGCAGAGTTCAAAGTACTGGTGATCGGGATGCTCAGAGAAATAATGAGATATGGCAGAAACGCGAAGGAAGAAATGAAGGTTACATTAAGTGAAATAAAGAAAAATCCACAGAGAACCAACAGTAAAGAGAAGGAAGACAGGATTCAAATCAAGAATCTGAGACAAAAGGAAGAAATAAACATTTAACAAGAACAGAAGGAAAAAACAAGAATTCAAGCAAAACCCAAGAATAGTATAGGAAGACCCTGGGACATCTCCAGGTATGTCAACATTCAAATCATAGTGGTGTCAAAAGGAGAAGAAGAAAGAGCAAGAAATTGAAAATTTATTTGAAAAAATAATGAAAGAAAAGTTTCCTAATTTGGCAAAGGAAATAGACATATAAGTCCAGGAAGCACAGGGAGTCCCAAACAAGTTGGACCCAAAGAAAACCACACCAAGACACATCATAATTAAAATGCCAAAGGTTAAGGATAAAGAGAGAATCTTAAAAGCAGTAAGAAAAAAACAGAGAGTTACCTACAAAGGAGTTCCCATAAGACTGTGAGCTGATTTCTCAAAACAACAACAACAACAACAACCAGCACCACCACCACCTTTGCCAACAAGAAGGGCCTGGCAAGAAGTATTCAAAGTGATGAAAAGCAAAGACTTACAACCTAGATTACTCTATCCAGCAAAGCTATCATTTAGAATGGAAGGGCAGATAAAGTGCTTCTCAGACAAGGTAAAGCTTCTCAGACAAGGTAAAGCTTCTCAGACAAGGTAAAGCTAAAGGAGTTCATCATCATCAAGCCATTATTACATGAAATGTTATAGGGGCTTTTCAAAGAAAAGGAAGATCGAAACTATGAACAGTAAAAGGACAACTCACAACTAGCAACTGAATCTAAAAGAAAAACCAACCAAAAACAAAAACTATGCAAACAACTAGAACAGGAAGAGAATCACAGATATGGAGATCATTTGGGGGCTCATCAGCTGGGAGGCGGAAGGGTGAGAATAAGGGAAAAGGTGCAGGGATTAAGAAACACAATTGGTAGGTACAAAATAGTCAGGGGCATGTTAATAATAGTACAGTAAATGGAGAAGCCAAAGAACTAAATGCACGCCCATGGGCATGAACTAAGGGGGTGGGGATTACTGGAGGGAAGGGAGTAATGGGTGGAGAGGGCAAAGGCAGAAAAACTGGGGAAAATGTAATAGCATAATAAATAAAATATACTTTAAAAAAGAAATGTTTGCTGCTGTAAACAGCATAAAATGTTATGCCGGCAGTAGCCTCATATATCCCATTTGCCATCTCTTGATAGCATTGTTTTCTCTTGAGCTTGATTTAATCTCATGTTGTTTTGTTCACTGTGGCCCCAAGTGTACAAAGTCTATCACTAATGCTGTTTATAAGAGGACACGATGAGTGACACACCTGGAAATAACATTAAAAGTGATTAAGGACTATGAAGGTTGAAAATCACTGATAGCTATTTCTTGCCACTTAGGCAGGTCGAGTTTCACCAGAGCCATGATCTTGAGGAACAAGAACCAAGTGATGGGAGCTGTTAAAGAATCAACTTCATTGACGGCAATGAGACTAAGAAATTTGAGAAGGGCCTGTATCAGGCATAGAGAAACTGCTGATGACCAGGGTTGAAGACCAGACACAGAGGTGTATGTATCCCTCTCAGCAACATGAAGATCACACCAAAGCAAAAACTCTCTCTGCAATGCTGAAAGAAAAGACTGGACCTGACTATGGTCTTGAATTTACTGCCATCTCTAGGTCATTTAAACTAGTCAAGAATCATTATGTATTACTTACTGTGAACATGAGTGATGAGTCTGCAGGTGTGAAGGCAGCTGAAGCATTTTTGGAAAGTCCAGATAAACTGACAGTGGATGAAAATTATTTACCAGAGCAAATATTCCATATGGATGAAACCTCTGCATATGGAGATGGATGCCTGAAAGGACCTTCACCCATAAGAAGGACAAGGTGATGCCAAGTTTCAAGCCTTTCAAGGACAAGAGAAGTGTTACTTGGGGGCAATATTGCAGGCTACAAACTGAAACCCTCTGTGATATGGCACAGCGGGAACCCCAGGATCTTCAAGCATATCAGTAAGCACACACAGCCAGTGTACTACAGGAGCAATAAAAAGTCATGGATGACCCAGGTCCTCATGTAAGGTGCCCTGCTGAACTGCTATGCTGGCAAAGTGGGGAAGTATGTGTGGAGAATAACACACCTTTCAAGATTTTGCTTATTGTTAATAATGCTCCCAGACATTCTCCTTTTATTGGTGATCTTCATCCCAATGTCAAGTAGTGTTTCCCTCTCCAAACACCACCTCTTTGGTCCAACTAACAGATCAAGACTTACAGTAGCCCTTAAGGTCTACTGCCTGAGGAGGAACTTTGCCCAATCTATTGCTACAGCTGATGAAGACACTGATGGAACACCTTTGACTGTATCGAGAACTTAGCTTGCAGTTGGGATGATGTCACCATGGGCTGTTTGACTGGCATCTAAAAGAAGACTCTCGAGAGGTTTGTCCATGATTTCCAAGGACTTGCTAAGAGGTTGCAAAAATCTGCAAGGCTGAGAATAAGATAGTAAACAACCTTAGCCTGCAGGTGGGTGAGGATGATACTGGAGTGGTTCCTGAGGAACTGATTAATTAGGAGCTGTTGGAACTGGTCAGGAACTCATGGCTGAAGAAGAGGCAAGAAAAAAGGAGACAGTAGGAGAAGAAAAAAAAGACGAACTCCAAAAAAAATTCACAGTGAAAGATTTAGCAGAAGATTTGCAGACCTCAATAAGCTCCTTAAAAAGTTTGAAAACATCATCCCCCACAACAAAAGGTTTTTGTTAATAGAGAGGAATGTTCATGATGCATTATGTACTTACAAGGAAATGTGTGATGGAGAAAAACAAGCCAAGCAAAGCCCCAGGGCCATATTTATGACCAGACTGACAGCTCCTGCAGAGGAGCCTCAGGCAGGTCTTTCAGGAGGTTGTCCAGAAGAAGACACTGTTATCACGGGCCAAGCCCGCTCCACGGGCGCCACTGGCCCTAAAGCCCTTCCAGAGGCCTGAGGCATGGAGGCGGAGGAAAGTGACACGATGATCCCGACTCCATGTAGGCCTAGGCTAATGTGTGTGCTTGTGCCTTCCCTTCTAGCAAAAAGGTTTTAAAATAAAAAAAATTAAATAGAAAAAAGTTACAGAATAAAGATATAAAGAAATAAAGTATTTTTGTACAGCTGTACAATATTTGTCTTAAGGTAAGTTTTGTTACTAAAGAGTAGAAAAGTTAAAATTGTTAAAGTTTATAGAGTAAATGTTACAGAAAGCTAAGATTACTTTCTGATTTCAAAAGAAAAAATATTTCTAATAAGCTTAGTGTAGCCTAAGTGTGCGGTGTTTGCGACGTCTGTGGTGGTGGACAGTACTGTCCCAGGCTCCTGTTCACTCAGCACTCACTCACTGGCTCACCCTGAGCAACTTCCAGCCCTGCCAGTTCCCTTCATGGTAAGTGTCCTTCCTATGCAGATGTTCCATTTGAAAAATCGGTTTCTATCGTGTTTTTACTGTACTTTCTATGTTTAGAAAACATAGAAACCACTGTAGCCATTGTATCACAGTTGGTACAGTATTCAATACAGTCACGTGCTACAGTCACGTGGACACATTTCTCAGATGTGTCCTCAGAACAAAGATCCAGATGAGGGAAAACCAGAGAGAAGGGTGAATATTCATGCAGAGATAGAAAGATAGGAAACAGAAAGAGACAAATGTAATGAAAGAGAGAGCACTGGAAACCACTAGTATGAACTCCCCAAGCAAACTCTTGTGTGGGCACCTCTGCCGAGTCTGTGCCTTCCAAGAAAAGGAAATGGTGTATTTTCAGTTCACTCCTAGAGAGCAAAAGAAAGACCAACACAAGCAGAAAAGACAAACACATGTTCAGAAAACAGAAACAAGCAGTTGCCTAAGGTTAGAGACTTGGGGCAGCGCCATAGTTGGCACCCAGGACAGGCGGGTAAAGTCCCCAGGCCTGGGCCAGCATCCCACTGGGCCAGCAGCCAGCGCTGATGTTCAAAAACTTAACCTGACCGGGGAAGCCCAGCTGGGGTTCATAAAAGCCGGCATGGAGGGAGCTAGCCCTACTGGAGAAGGTGGACACTACTCTGGAGGCCTCCCAGGGGAAAGTACAAGGCAGACCCCACTCCCACATGAGGCACGGAGGGCACAGTGCAGGTGAGGAGTGAGGGGACAGAGGCTCAGGGCAGCAGGGGTCTCAGGGCCCACCACATCTCCTCTCCTGCGGGTGCTCGGCGCCAGCGATCTGAGGTCGGTCCCTCTGCTAGTCCAACCAGAGGCGGGGGCTGGACTCGAGGTCTTCCCCTCGCCCCCCCTGACGTCCCTCACTTTCTACAGGAGCAGAGATGAGGCCATGTGGCGCAGCCGCGGTGTTCATGGGGCTGTGGGCCTTGGTGACCCTGAGCGTGGCTGCGGACGGGGGCGTGGCTGAACCCCGGCGCTGCCTCCTGTCGCACTACCGCTGGCTGGACCCCAGGGCGCTGGGGGCGATCAAGGCCCTGAGGGACCATTACGTGAGTGATGCCCAGGTCCCCATCCTAGAAGACGCTGGGCCTGCCGGGGTCTGGATGCCCGTACCTGCCCCGAGCCGGCAGGTGCAGAATTCAGGGTCCAGAATTCTACCACGAGACCTTGCTGGCTGCGGGCATCGTAAGCACAGAAAGTACCTTCGTGCCAGTCACGTCAGGAGGTGCAGGGATCCGCAGGGGGTGCGTTTCAGTCTGTGGTTGTGCCTTGTGAGAGCTCCGTGGTTCAGCACACAATACGCAGGACCTTATCTGCCAGTCAGGGTCCACGTCCAGGAATCCCCGACACCCCAGCGCTAAGGGGCCCTGGCGAAGAGGCCCCCCTCACCCTTCCCTTGTCCCCATTCCCCACCCCAGGAGCAAGAGACGCTGAGCTGGAGGCCACGCAATTGCTCCTTCCGCCCAAGGAGGGACCCCCCGCGGCCCTCGGTGAGGCCTCCGTTTTGGTCGGGGCTGGGGATGAGGGCAGGAGACCAGAGCCGGGGGCTCGGCCGCCGCTAACTCTGTGGTGTCCTGGCAGACCTGCGCGCGACTCCGCCTTGTGGCTCGGGACCTCTCGGACGCCCAGGCGGTGTTGAGCAGCCTCCCCAGCCCCCGAGTTGTTTCCTGGCGTCATCCCGACCCTGGAGCTGCTGGCGGCCGCGCGGAGGGACGTGGTGGCCTGCGTGAGTGTCCCCGCGCCCGGCCCCTCCACCCCCCCACCAGCTTGCTCTGCGCTCTCCGGCCCCCCCGTTGGGCGGCGGGATCTGCGATCGGTCCCGCTGAGCCCCCAAACCCGTCCACACACGATTCACTTCCTCTTGGCGTCCCCAGATCTGCGCTTTGGTCTGGGGGCTGGGTGGCTCGCAGGTGAAGTAGGTGGGGGACTCGGTCCTTCGACTCTTTCGTTTACCTCCTGTCTCCACCTCAGCTGGAGCTGGTGCGGCCAGGTTTCTCGAGGAAGTCCCTCTGGCCACCCAGGAGGCGCCCGAAAACACGGAGAGCTGTGAGTGGAGCGGAGGGTTAAGCGGGTGGATATCGGGGTGGGCCTGTGTGAGGAGGGGCTCTGTCCCGAGCGGAGGATGGTTTGGGAATGGATGGAGGGAGTTTTTCTGGAGGAAATTCCTGCCTCAGCCCCGCTCTGCCTCCTTCCCGGGTTCCAGGACTCGCCTCGATGCCACGAAGCCAGCGTCATCTTCAACCTCCTGCGCCTGCTCACGTGGGACCTGAAGCTGGTGGCGCATTCGGGGCCTTGTCTCTGACCCCGCGAAGTCTCCGCGGGGAAGGCGGATGGCTGCGATCGCGGCTGGGGTGCCTTTTCCTTGAGGCTCCAGCCGGGGGGCACAGAAGCTCGGGGGACTCTGCCTCCTCCTGTCAACCTCCATCATTTGGGCTGGGTGCATGAGGAGGAGCAGGTACTTTTCCAAGGACCGTGACGTGTCCCCCTCGGCAGCAAAGACCTTCCATCTGATGCGTTCCCCTAAGATCTTCCAGGGGCCTCGTCTGGCACTAAGAGACTTGAGTCCTGGATTCACACGTCACGTTGATTGCATGCACCACGGACCAGTTTCTGCTTTCTGGTTACAGAAGCCCAGAACGCCGTCTCCCGTGGCAGGTCCCACGTCCTGATCTCAACCTTCAGTGTCTGCTTTGAGATTCTGTGAATCTGTGACTCTGACCTCCCCACTGGGGAGGCCTCATCCCCTAAGGGATTTGGCAGTGCAAGGGCCCAAAGTCCTCAGCTGACTGTAGTATTTTGATTCTGTTACTCACGTGACTTTTGTGTTTGTGAAGTCCCTATGTAATTTGCTATTCTGTCTTCTGGTGGTAATGTATTGCCATTATTAAATATACTTGCATTTACATTGGTTGATCCCCTGCGATCATTTGGGGGACACTTTTCAGTTCAAAATGCTCAGCCAGGGAAATCAAATGACTTCAGTTTCAATTCTGAGCCACCCTCTTAGTTATGGTGTTACTGCGTAATTACTTCTCTCTGAGCCTCAGTTTCCTCATCCATACAATGCCATTCTTATCCTTTTCTTGCAAAAGAGTAATGTACACTGAAGTAGTGTTTCTAAAGCTTCCAGCTGAGGCCGTAGGATGGTGTTCATTAATGGTCTCTATTAAATAACCACACACGTAAATACACAACCAATTGCACTTTTTTATTGTGTCCAAGTCTGGGGGCTGGCAATCATGGTTGCTAACTGCAGGCCTCTTTGCCAAGGTCACCCAGCTGTGAGGGTCAGAGTCAGGTATGAATCTCGTGCTCTTAGTCACCTTACTGAACATCATTCTAAAACAAGCAAGCATGAAGTTTAGGAGTTTTGACATATTTTGTCCTTTTTCAGAATTCACTGTTCATGCAGTGTCTCCTCCTCTGAGTTAAGTCTGCTGCAGTTGACAAAAACCAACCAGTGCCCTGGAAGCTGACAGGGGCATGGCCCTGTTCTTGGCTTTGAAACATTTTTGTCTATCTGAGCTCAGTGTTCTCAAGGGAGGGTCTGTGCACTCTCTCTCTGGAATTTTGAATAATAGAAAATAGGTTTGGGGTGGGAGTTAATCATCAAAAGGCACTTGGCACCTCTGTGCTAAAAATTCATTGCTTTTAAATCCACAAGATCTAGCTGCACAGAAGCTGGACAGTGTAGGGTTACTCTTTAGCTTCCAGAAAAAGGCTGGTTAAAATCTTGCCCTCATCACTTGTTTCTTTTCTGATTCCCTGCATTTACTCAGTATTATTTATTTAAAAATTATTTCAAGAAACTCTATGTAAAGAACAGGATACTACACTAAGCCTCTCTTCCTTCTGCCAGTGGTACTCCATATTTAAAATGTAGGGAAAGTCCAGTGTGCCCTTGGTGTGTCGTGACTTCAGTTCTGCAGGCAGCAAACGCATTGCGGCGAGGTGAGACATAAATACTTGACAAAACAACGGTGTCCCTGTTTTCCTTTTACATACCTCTCTTCCTCACTTCTTTAAGTTTTTGCTCAAATGTAATTTCTCAGGCCACCTCACTCAGTGCAACCCCCTCCTGCACTCTGCTATCCCTGGCCTTCAGTTCCTTCATTTTCCCTTCTCTGATGTATTGTACACCCTGTGCTTAGCCCCTCCCCCTACTCTATGTCACTCCTATCTAGTAAAAGTTCCTCGAAGGGTTGTTTTCTAGTTTTTTTCCCCCCCAATGCCTGGCACCTTGAGCTGTGGCTGACACAAAGTAGGGACTGAATAATACTTGGTGAGTGAATGAAGGTGTTTGTCACAAACTGAGCTGGTTCCCTAAAGTCCTTGGCCACACCCCAGTTCCCTAGCAGAGCCTCCAATTTCCGTGTGCCTCGGTGCCTGGACAATTAAAGAGGTTAGTGAGGCTCCCCTCCTTTCTCTTCCTTCTCTCTCAGTATCAGCTGTGGAAGTGAGGGAACACCTGATCTCCTCTCTGAACTCTGGGTGTTCTGACTCCCTCCCACACACCCCAACAGCCTTCTCACTTCCTCTTCTCCTTTCCCTTGAGGAATCACTCTTGAAAGTTCCAGGTTCTTACTGGTAATAACTCTAGAGGTGCCTTTCTCCTCCTTTCCCTGGACTGCAGTATCCTGCACAAAGACAAGTCCCTCTGTCCCCTCCCCGTCAGGGCACCATGACCCCCCTTTGTGGGGCTGAGGCTGCCCCTACCCTGAGACTCATCTTAGGACCTCACCTCCTGTATGTGAACCTGAATCTGTGTCAGTTTCTCTTTCCCTCCAGCTGCTCACCTAGCTCAAGGCCCCGCCCTGCATGGGCTTCCCCAGCCTGGGGCCTCCCCTAGTGGCCATTGTGTTTTCACTTTTCCTACATCAGCTGGGATTGCCCGTCTGTCCAGGCTAAAAGCTGTACCATGGAGCTCAGGCAGGTGTTCCATCAGAGCAGAGCTGGAAGTTCAGAGACACACACAGAGCAGCAGACTGAGAGCCAGAAGAGGAGGCTGAGGTCACAGACACAAAACAAGGCTGAGTGAGAGACCCTGGTGACAGCCTCTCAGTGGATGCTTGGGTCCCCCTGTGCTGACAGAGACCAGAGACAGAGATGAGGATGCAGCTGGGTGAGCCCCCACCTCATGGCCCATGACCCCCCACCTCCCCCACAGCCTCCACCCTCAGCCCCTGACACTGTCTGTGCCCTCATGTGTCTCTCCTTCTGTAACACAGACTTGCCTGTGGGTTGCATGTTGGTGCTGATGCTGATGACCATGGAGCTGACCAGGATGGGATCAGTTCCTGTGCCCACCCCCCTCAGTGCCCTCCCGGGTGCAAGGGGCTGCCCCATGGCCCAGTTCAAGTCTCTGCCCCCACAAGACATGAAGGCCTTCAGGAGGGCCAAGGATGCCTTGGTGAGTCTCCCCACTGCCCCACCTGCTGTGGGCCGACCTCCACCCTCCCTCTCTGTGGGCTACCATGCTCCATTTGGCTCACGGTGGACCTGTACCCTCCCCTGGCTGGGCTACCCTGCACTTCTCACAGTGGGCTGACTCCTGCTGCTGCTGCATTAGGCTCACTCGTGTTCTTCTGTAGGGGAGATGCCTCCACCTGCTTTTGGAAGTTAACCGCCCTCCTTATGTCATTGGTCTCCCCCCAGTCCCATTGTAGGGGTCTAACCTCAGCCCTCCAGCTGTGTGCTGACCCCTGCCCTTGCTCTCCAGGAGGAGTCCCTGCTGCTGAAGAACTGGAGCTGCAGCTCCCGCCCATTCCCCAGAACCCGGGACCTAAGGCAGCTGCAGGTGAGTTGGGAGAGTCAGGCTTGGCCCTGCCCTCACCTGGCCCTGCTCCTCTGACTCCTTAGTGTCCCCTTCACCTTGTCTCATTTCTCCCCATTTCCTTGCCCTCTCACCCAGCCCACCTGACCTCTTTCCCTCACATGCCCGCATTCTCTGAGTTCTCTCACCTGTTCCCCGATGTTTTACCTTTACCTGTTCTCTCCTCAGTCCCCCTCATCTGTTCTCTGTCACAGGTAGCTCTCACCTGTCTCTGTGTCCCCTCCTCAGTTGTGAGAGCACCCCATGGCTTTGGAGGCTGAGCTATCCCTGACACTGAAGGTCCTAAGGACTATCTCTAACTCAACCCTGGAGGACATCCTGGACCAGCCCCTTCACATGCTGTGGCACATCCAATCCACACCAAGCTTCAGGCCTGTGTGAGTGCTCTGGGCTCCCAGGCCATGTTTATTGGCTCTGACTCCCCCCCCCACGACCCCCATAGGTCCACCCCTGTCCCAGGCCCTGCCTCACACAGCACCCTCCTCTGCCTACAGGTCCCAGCTCAGGCCACAGCAGGCCCCAGGCCCTGGGATCATCTCCACCAGTGGCTGCACTGCCACCAGAAGGCCCAGAAAAAGGTGAGTGATTGTGGAGTGACCAGTTTTGGGGATAACTGGGAGCCCAGATGATGGCTGGCCCCTGTCCTGTCCCATGTTCCTTACTGGAGTCCCCTGGCTGCCTTGAAGCCTCTGTGACAGTCAACCTTTTCTGCCTCCTCACCCGTGACCTGAAAGGTGTCACCAGTGTGCCTGACCCGAGGCCCACCTGCAACCTGCCCCAGCATCTTAGATTTTATTTATGTATCACTCTTTTATTAATTTATTACTACCCACCATTTATGTATTTATGTGTGTGAATTTTCAAACTTGCACCCAATAAAATGTTTACATTTTTTACATTTTGTAAAAATTGTGCAAATAAACAGTGAGAAAAAGATACTGTTTGTGCTATGGGATGTGTGTGTGTTTTGTGTGTATTTGAATTTCCAGGGTTGGTTCGGAAGAGGTCTGACTGCTGTGTCCACTTTGGTTCTGACCCCATGGGCCATCTACCTGTCTTGTTTACCCCAAACACCTCCTTAGACATCCTGTGAATCTCTGACTCTTGGATCTTCCCTCCTGAGCATGTCTGATTTCTGAGGGATTTGGGGAGAACTGATGTCAAAGTTCTCAGTTACAGTTCCATGCCGCCTAATCACTGGGACAGGTTTTGCTAAAATTATTATTTCTGGATGAGTGCAAAGGGCAAACTAGAAGGGACTAGAAAAATTGCAGAAGGATTGTGTAAATTGTAAAGGGTCTGTGTAAGACGTTAAGTGTTTGTGTAAGTCGAAGAGGGTTCACGTAAGTTGAAGAGGGTCCATGCAAGCTGAAGAAGGAACGTGTAGAGGAAGGAAGCAACAAGAGAAGGAATTGAGGAAGTCCCCCCCCCAAAAAAAAGGTGAGAAAGGGTAAAGGAAAGGGACGTGTGGGAAGAAAAAACATTGGAGAGGAATTCTCAAGAAGTGAAATGGGAATGGAAAAGAAAGAACTGAGAAAGAAAAAGAAAGGCACACAGAGAGATGTAAAGCAAACTGATCATTTTAATGACAAGTGAAAAAACCAAGAGCTCTCTTTGATTTTCCAAAACCAATTGTTGTTTCCCAATAGAAACCCAGGGATAATTAGACAGTGGAGAACAAATTAATAGGTTTCTTGGTCTGATATACTTTCATTTGTAATTTTGAGTGTTATCTTAAAATGTTATTACAGAAAAGCAAGTTTCTTTGTCAATTGTAATCTGACCTATAACCATGTCATTTAAAATACTTTTGGGGTCATTCATAGACTGTCATCATTTTACTTTGGCAAATCTGCAAAAGTGTTACATCTTCTGATTTATTCTAAAATATGAATTTCTGAGAATAAATGTTCAGCTCATACCTTTGAAATAGATTGGGATTTGTGAGGCTGTGGGGAATGGCTTGGTTCATAAAAATGCTGGCAGATAATGGGGATAAACAGGAATTCACTGTAGGACTGAATGAACTGAGGATAATTATTGCTCTTGTGACTTTGTTCAAAATATTCCTAATTAAAAAAACTTGTTTGATTTCATAGAGCAATTTGGTACATTGTAACCATATTGATACATTTATATTTTTTGTTCTACTTGATCCCTCCAGAATTTAAAAATTCTTTTTTAATATATTTTATTGATTATGCTATTACAGTTGTCCCATTTTCTCCCCTTCACTCCCCTCCACCCTGCACACCTCCTCCCACCCACTTTCCCTTTAGTTCATGTCCGTGTGTCATACTTATAAGTTCTTTAGCTTCTACATTTCCCATACTATTCATACCCTCCCCCTGTCTATTTTCTACCTACCATCTATGTTACTTATTCTCTGTACCTTTTCCCCCTCTTTCCCCCTCCCACTTCCCTGTTGCTAACCCTCCATGTGATCTCCCTTTCTGTGGTTCTGTTCCTGTTCTAGTTGTTTGCTTAGTTTGTTTTTGTTTTTGTTTTAGGTATGGTTGTTAATAACTGTGAGTTTGCTGTCATTTTACTGTTCATATTTTTAATTTTCTTTTTCTTAGATAAGTCCCTTTAACATTTCATATAATAAGGGCTTGGTGATGATGAAGTCCTTGAACTTGACCTTATCTGAGAAGCACTTTATCTGCCCTTCCATTCTAAATGAAAGCTTTGCTGGATAGAGCAATCTTGGATAAAGGTCCTTGCCTTTCATGACTTGGAATACTTCTTTCCAGCCCCTTCTTGCCTGCAAAGTCTCTTTTGAGAAATCAGCTGACAGTCTGATGGGAACTCCTTTGTAGGTTACTGTCTCCTTATCTCTTCCTGCTTCCAGGATTCTTTCCTTCATTTTTACCTTGGGTAATGTAATTACGGTGTGCCTTGGTGTGTTCCTCCTTGGGTCCAACTTCTTTGGGACTCTCTGAGCTTCCTTGACTTCCTGGAAGTCTATTTCCTTTGCCAGATTGGGGAAGTTCTCCTTTATTATTTGTTTGAATAACTTTTCCACTTGTTGCTCTTCCTCTTCCCTTTCTGGTACTCCTATAACTCAGATGTTGGAATGTTTAAAGATGTCCTGGAGGTTCCTAATTCTCTCCTCATATTTTGAATTCTTGTTTCTTCATTCTTTTATGTTTGGTTGTTTCTGTTTTCTGGTCCACTCCCAGTTTCCTTCCCAACATTATTGGTTCCCTGTACATTTTCCTTTATTTCACTTAGCATAGCCTTCATTTTTTCATCTAATTTGCAACCAAATTCAACCAATTCTGTGAGCATCCTAATTACCAGTGTTTTGAGCTGTGCATCTGATAGGTTAGCTATCTCTTCATCGCTTAGTTATATTTGCTGTGGAGCTTTGATCTGTTCTTCCATTTGGGACATTTTTTTTTTTTGTCTTTTCTCTCCTGTTATGTATGAGGGGCAGAACCTTAGGTGTTCAGCAGGGCGGGGCACCCAGTCACTGGGTTGTGAGGCTGTATGTGAGGGAGGGGTCAGATAGGGAACCACGGCACTTGCTCCGCTCTCTGTAGGCTTTCAGTCCCTTATGCAACTTCCCCCAAGCAAACTGGGCCCTTTTGGTGCTGATTCCCATGGGGTGGGTTTGTGTACATTCTAGGACCCTGTGAACCTCTCCAAGGAACTCTCCTGTGAGGCTGGGAGTTTCTCCTGCACCTCCACCCTCACAAGTGTTTTCAGTTGGTGTTTTGAGGCTTTATTTCCCCAAGCTGGAGCCCTGGGTTGCGCGGTCTGTCTTGGTCCCCAATTTTGCCTGGTTTACCTGCATGCAAATAAAAAGGGCAAATGTGGGACTGCCTGGTCTGCCAGTCACCTTGTGCGCTGTACCCCTCCACAACCAACAGCCTTGCTGGGTCGGCCCGCTGCCACCCTGCACCAAGGGTCTGCCAGCCACCGCTTTTTTTGCTGCGACCCCTCTCCACCCGGCAGCCCAACTCTGCCCCTCCTACTGGTCTGGATGAATGTGTCTGTTTTAACTCCTTGGTTGTCAGATTTCCACACAGTTCAATTTTCTGTCAGTACTGGTTGTTTTTGTTTCCAAATTTTTGTTGTCCTTATTTTGGTTGTGTGAGGAGGCACAGTGTGTCTACCTATGCCTCCATCTTGGCCAGAAGTCCCAGAATTTAAGAATTCTTAATGAGTATTATTATTTTCATGGCAATGTGTTTATTTGCATGAATTCAATAGGAATCTGATTTCTTCCAGTTTGCAATTGTGGTTTTATTAACCAAGACTTACTGGAATGTCATATCTGAGAGAGACATGCCTAGACTCTGGACGTCCAAAAACCTTAAAGAAATAAAGTTTGACTTTGAAACCGATAAAAGCCTCTTGGAAAAATGGCCTGGTACCTTGCTTATTCATATGGTCCATGGTAGTCTTTCCAGGTAAGGAACAAAAGTTGCTCTCCTGAGAGATTGCAAGGAAGAGCAAGACATTTTGGGGACCTCTAGGACTTGAGGGATTTATCAAAACCTATGGATTGCAGGCAAAGGCTTATGGCAACTGTGTGGCTTAGCTTCTCTGCCCTGTGGAGTTAATTAAAATTCAATCTGAAAATTGCTTGTAACATCCCAGCAAAAAAGATTTAAGAAAACCTACATGATTAGTTGCTATTCCTGTTGTGTTTATACAAATAATTAGGCCAAATTGGAACTGGACTTAATACAGTAAATGAATTGGTCTTCATTGAGCTCTAATGAAACTGAGGATAATTTTAGGAGAAAAATTGTGTTACAATAAAATCTATAATACACAGTTATTAATATTAAACCCTAATTCAGTGAATTGTCTGTAAAATTTTATTTTTTGCCTGTGAACTTAACTGAATCCTAGTTTTCTGAAATGTTTTAGCCAAAACCTTCTAACTTCCATAGAAATAAAAGAAAAAATGACAGTGGGGATTTGTAACAGTGGAAAATTGTAATGGGGGGAAGTCATAACCCACCCACAATTCTTTTGACATTGTTCCTCTAAGTACTAATTCTGACTAATATGTAGCTTGTAGGTGAACAGCATGTTTGTATCAGATTCCTAGGAACAAATTCAAAAGATATAGCTTTCAACCGTCAAGCTCTGGGAGATTTGCTGACCTTCATCCACGGAGCCAGGATGACATGAAACCAGGATAATGTGAAGCAAGGATGATGCACACCAGACCATCACTTGCTTTATTGGAATGGACTGTGCTCGTTTGCATGTAGAGAACTTTTCAACTCCTTCGCTTGATCTCTTCTGTTTTCCTCTCCATCCTCATTAAAAATTCTGCCTCTACTTGGGGGAGGAAATGGGCTTTGAGACCAGATTCGCCTATCTACCAGGTTGCTGGCACATGAAAATAAGCCACTTTCCTTTATATCAGCATCTGCTTCTAGAGTATTGGTTTTTACAGCAGCAGGCAGCCAACTGTGCATTCAGTTACAAGATGATGGTGAGTTCAACCTCCACGAGGGAGAGATGCAGGATATATATTTATACCTTTTGTGAAATAGACAAAATATATGCAACACAATGAACATCTCACCTGACATGTGGAAATATCTCAAGAACCATAAGGAGGCATTGTGGTTGTGGTGGTTAAAAATGTAAGCTCTGATGACAGAGAGATCTTAGAATCTCTATTTCTGCTCACTTAACCACTGTGTGACTTTAGGGAAGTCACTTAAACTTTTAATTTTCAATTAGTAAAATAGTTATAATTTCCTTCCTCAATGGGTGGCTGTGTGAATTAAATGTGTTAAATCATGTCAAGTGCTAAGGCACAATCTTTGGCACAAAAGAGGACACAATATTAAACCAATTAATCATCATTTAAAGCTCTAATTTGTAAGCTGTCAAATAAAAGAGGAAGCTTTATCCCTATCTCTAAAATGGATAAAAGAGACACAGCTGTTGCCAGCCAAACAAAAATTTCTCACTTCCTTCTTTTTGGCAGAGCCCCTCCCCCACATCATTCCTGGTGAATCTTGAGTGGCCTAAACCAATCACAGGATTCCCATTCTTCCTGCTAAGGATGTGTGTAGGTGTGACTATGTGACTGTATCAGCCAGGGTCCCTGCAGGAGACCAATGTCACCGTCAGGTGGGGTAAGGGATTTGTTTAAGCAGCACTGTACAGAGGTGGGGCATGGGTAAGGAACACCAGCAAAGCTAGCAACCCAAGCCCAGCTAACAGCCAGAAGCTTTACTCTCCCTAAACCAGAAAGGACACAACAAGGAGTGGCTATGAGTTTCCAGGCAGAGAGATTCTGCCAGCCCACAGCCCAGGAGGGAAGGAGGCGGGAGAGTACACACTGTGGATGAAAAGAAGGGGTTCTATGGAAAGTAACCTCACAGGGTGATCTTATTGTAAATTCCTAAATGGGGAGGTCAAGGTGGGCAGTCATGCCCCAGGCCAACAACTTCTTTAGTGAGAGGATTTTAAGCCAGCTCTGTCCACTGTTCTTGTGCATCCGGGTTAACACACCTTTGAGAGTCAGAAGTGATACTCCTGGAAGGCATACCCACCCTTAAGAAAGCACAGAATCTTCTTAACTAGCCTGTAATCCCATCTCCATCTTGCTCTCTCCCGCCTTCAGGTAATCTTCCTTACATTCACACCTTAATTCCAAAAGTGCATAAAAGAAACTGCAAACTGTCATTCTCTGTAGCATTTGAGATCTGGCTCCTTGGCATAGATCTTTGTTTTGGCTCAGATAAATTCTTATCAATAATCCTTTCTGTTGACAATACCCAACAGCTCATTCCCCCTCCAGTGTTCTGCTAACGCCTCCCACTGGCTGAACCCAGCTGGAAGACAGAAGGCAAGGGAGCCCCAGCTGGTGTCCAGATTCCCGGACCTAGGGCAGAGCAGACAGTGGCTGCAGAGGGAAGGAGATGGCACATGAACAGGGATCCCATGCTGGCTGATGATGGGGAATCAGGCTTGGGGGCGGTGGGCGCTCAAGAAAGGTTTTGTGTTGGTGCCTGTGGCAGGCTACAGAATGCCTCTCCAAAAGATATCCATGTCCTGACCCCCACAACATGCAAATGTCACCTTATTTGCAAAAGAGGTCTTTGCAGATGTGCTTAAATGGAAGATTCTGAGGTGAGGTTATACTGAATTATTAGTGTGAGTCTTGAATGCCATGGACAGTGTCATTGTAAGAGGAAGACAGAGGGAGATAACATACACAGAAGAGGAGGCAAAGGCTACAGTGATGGGGCCACAGGCCAAGCAGTGCCAACAGCCACCAGCAGCAGGGAGAGGAGAGGAACGGGTGTCCCCCTGGCACCTCCAGAGGAATTGTGGCCCTGCTGGCCCCTCATTTTGGCCCAGTGATACTGATTTCAGAGTTCTTGCCTCCAGAACTGTGAGAGAATACATTTCTGTTGTTTTATGCCACAGAGTTTGTGGTAATTTGTTACAGTAGCCATGGCAAATCCACACAGTTCTAGGTCATTTTTGCAGAAAGGGATTTATTATAGAGTGTTCAGTGTCAGGAAGGCTAAACAAATAGGCTGTGTGTTGACCATTTAGGTACAACTTCAAAAGCCAAACTATAAATCTGGGCTTTTCTCAGGCCCATTTCCTTTCTAGTGAGAAAGACTGACTGGAACTTTAAGAAAATACACTCAGTCACCAAGAATGAGCAACATGCAAGATCCATTTCACTGGTAAGACTGGGAAGACAGTGCACGTGGAGTTGGTTGAAGTTGAATGAAGTAGACATACAGACAGCAAAAATAGCTTTCTTTAGTAAGACTTGCTCTCAAATGATACGTGTGTGTGTGTGTGTGTGTGTGTGTGTGTGTGTGTGGTGTAATTAAAATAAGATGTAAGGTCAAGGAAAAAAAAAGAAAATATACTCAGTGGGGAGGTTCTATGGGAGGAGGCTGGGCTTGTGGGTGGTCTCACACTTGAGGTAATCACAAGAACCCTACAAGGAGAACCCTTCAGGAAGTCTCTGTTCTAACTTCCCCTTCTCTTGTCTTCATTTTCCTTCTATAAATATCCCTCCTCCTTGGCACGCAGGCCGGGAGTGTGCATATGGATGCCACATCTACATGCACTGGGTCACAACACTTTCTTTTTCCCAAATAAATCCTCGTTGATAACAAAACACTCAGGCAATGTTAGTTTTCAGTCAATATTAGGATCAGGATCTCGACTGCACATTAGGAAGGGGCTGCCACCGCCATGAAGAGGAAGGCAGCGCCACCAGGAATTTGTCACAATTATGGGACAACTGCCATCAGGAAATTGCTGTAATCAGAAAGACCTTCCACAGAAAAGCCGACCCTTCCACAGTGGTGGAGTCGGGAACATGGCCTCCACCCTTTGTCCACCATTCCAATGTTGCTTGCGTGCATCTGATTGGAAGAACACAGATGTAAGGCAGACCCCTAACTGCAGGGAGGCTGGAAGGTACAGCTTTTAGCTTTTCAGTGCCGGCAAGCAGGAGGGCAGACAACAGGGAAACTGAAACGGATGCTTGGCACTGACCCACCATACTCAACACAGGTCTCCTGGTTGTCAGAGGGGACACCAGTACTCACCCACACGAACGGCTATCATTGGTAACATTGAGGGAGCACTCGAGATCTTGCCTCCTGGCATATGCTGCCAGTTTGGCTCAAATAAACTCATAGAAATTTTCTACAGGTTTGTACATTTCTTACACTGTTATTTAGTTGGTGTAGCTGGCAGGATTCCGAATAAGCCCACCCAACGTCACCCTGTGGACCCGGACCTGGTGTTGGGTATAAGCAAGGGCCTCTCGTACCCCACTGGCTCTCTGCTTCTCACGGAGTGAACTCGGGTGACTTTTCTCGGAATTGCAGGCCTCCTTGCTTTAAGTAGCAGACCATACCTTCATTGGAGCTGTTGTTAGAAAATCCTCGAGGTGCATGAGGGATGAGAAGAAGAGAGAAAAACAAAGATTGAAAGTAGCAAGAGCTGGAGTGTAAGAGCAACTGGAATGAGAACTCTGCTGGACCTGCGCTCTCTGGGTCACACTGTGTCCCACTGTCACCCTGTTCAGAGCCTGGCACCCCGTAGAGACTCAGTAGATATTTTTGAATAAATGAATGAAGTGCTTTCAGAGGATATTTTTTGGGGGCTGACTGGGGTTCCCTTTTTATCCTGGATGTTTCTGTGTCTCCACATCATGCTGGAGCTTTAGTAGCCATCTTCAGGGACCACAAGGGTCTGAGAAACAGCCAGCCCTCTAAGTCCAGCAGATCTGAGAGGTGGAAGGAATCTAAGCTCTCCTTACTTCCTTGATCTAAAATGCACTATCCTCCCTCCAGAGCCACCTACATTTATGAGTCCTTAATTGTGACAAAATGCATTTCCCTTCATACTTGCACCCAGGTAAGACAGGGCTCTCAGTTACCTGCAGACAAAGTCACGCTTTGTCTTTGTCTGGTGACTTGACACATATATTTTCTCTGTGGAAACAGAAGGGCCTCACATGAAAATAGCATAGTTCTTTTATGTACATATTATCAGTTTGTCCACCCACTGGTCACTGGAGACACAGTGATGATAAGACAGACCCTTCCTTGTCCTCATGGAGCTTCACATTATTTCTCTTCATCACTTAACATCTAATTAGATCCCCTATTCCTCCAAGAGGCCTTTGATGGCCCCACCAATGTCATGCTCACCTTTCTTCCTATATACTTGGTGCAGGACAAGTGTATAGACTCTTGATTAATGTGGACTCTGGGCCCTCAGAGAGCTGAGGCAGTGCATCACATTGGATTTCAGTTTCCAAGACCCAGGTGTGGACTCTGTTGATGTCAGAAATATACAATTAATGGACAAAGGAACTAACCAACAACTATTGTGAGGCTATCACCCTTGAGGTACGACATTATCTCGGGGGATTTCCTGGGAGAGGGGGTCCAAGTGCCCTCAGACCCATCATTAAGAAATGTCTTCTGGAAGTATTTGGTCTGCTTATTCAATAAATATCTACTGAGTACCTACCTTGTGCCAGGCCCTGAATGGGGTCGCAGTGGGACATAGTGTGACCCAGAGAGCCCAGGTCCTGACCTCATAGAGTTCCCAGTTTAAGTTGCTCTTAAACACTAACACTTGTTGTTTTCAATCTTTCTTGATTATAGTCATTCAGAAAGTGAGTAATGGTTTCTCATGGTTTTAATTTACATTTCCCTGATGACTAATGATGATGAGTGTGGTTTCATATTGTCATTTGCAATCCATATATTTTCTTTGGTGAAGTGTCTGCTCAAAAGTTTTGCTCATTGCTATTGGTTTTTTGTCTTATTGAGTTGCAAGTTTTAAAAAATATATTCTGGATAAAAAGACTTTATTGGATCATTGTGTAAATGTACCACGGTTTTCTGATCCACTCATTTACTGACGGATGCCTAGGTTGCTTCCGGCACTTGGCTATTGTAAATTGTGCTGCTTTGAACATTGGGGTGCATAGGTTCTTTTGAATTAGTGTGTCAGGATTCTTAGGGTATAATCCCAGCAGTGGAATTGCTGTGTCAAAAGGAAGTTCCATTTTTAGTTTTCTGAGGAAATTTAATACTGTTTTCCACAGTGGCTGCACCAGTCTGCATTCCCACCAAGAATGCACTAGGGTTCCCTTTTCTTCACATCCTCTCCAACACTTGTTTGTTGACTTGGTTATGATGGCCATTCTCACTGGTTGGAACTGGAGAACATTATGCTAAGTGAAGTCAGTCAGGTGGTAAAAGACAAATACCATATGATCTCACCTATAAGTAGAACCTAATCAACAAAACAATCAAGCAAGCAAAATATAACCAGAAACACTGAAATAAAGAACAAACTTACAGTAACCATGGGGGAGAAGGGAGGGAGATAACAGGGAAAAGAAGGGAAAGGGGCATCAAGGAACATGTATAAAGGACACATGGACAAAGCCAAAGGGGTTAGGATTGAGGGTGGGAGGTGGGGGTGGGTGGGGTGGGGGAAAGTGGTGGTGGGAAAATGGAGACAACTGTATTAGAAAACAATAAAAAAGATAAAAAATATATTATATATAATAAAATATATACTAAATGTAATAAAATATAATTTCAAAGTTAAAAAAAGGCTTTATTGCATCATTGTTTTACAAATATTTTCTCCCCATTTATAACTTGGCTTTTCATGTCTTAACCTTGTCTATCTTATATATAGCTTTACTGAGGTATAATTGACATAAAATAAAGTACACATATTTAAGTTTACAATTTGATCATTTTTTACATATGAATATATTTGTGAAAATATCACCACAATCAGAATACTAAACACGTAGCAGCTCCAAAAGTTCCTCACACTACTTTGTAATTCTTCTCTTCTGCCTCTCCTTGTTTATTTACCTACTCCTGAAATAAGCCAGAATGGGGCCATATCCTTTATGACTCTATTTATAGGGCATTCTGGAAAAGACAGAATGGTAAGGACACAAGTCAGACCCGATTGCCAGGACATCTTCTGGGTTGGCCCACCCTGACCCCAGAACCCCCTCAGATTGGGCCAATCTTTCCTCTATGAGTTGACAGTGACATAAATGGAGATCACCAGGCAGGGTACATGCCCACCTGTGGGTTTTTTCTCTTATTTTATTGGTTTTCTACTGCTGCCACAATAAATTACCACAAATTCATCAGTTTAAAACAGCACAAATTTATTAGTTTACAGTTTTCGTACATGAGCAATTTGGATGGGTTCAAGTGGATCCTTGGCTTAGGGTCTCACAAGGCTCAGATCAGGGTGTTGTCAGGGGCTGCCTTCCCTACTGTGAGCTCTGGGGTGCAATCCATTTATAAACTCACCCAGGTTGTTGGCCAAATTCTTCCTCCTCTCTGGGTGTCTGGCAGAAATGGCTTGGATTTTTTAAAAATTTATTTAAAAATTATAGTCAACATACAATATTGTATCAGCTTCAGGTGTACAACATGGTGACTAAACATTTATATATCTTACAAAGTAATCACCCTGTTAATTCTAGTCCCATCTGACACCATACATAGTTACTGCAATATTATTGACTATACTGCCTATGTTGTACTTTACATCCCCTTGACTATTTGTATAACTGGCATTTTGTATTTCTTAATCCTTTTCCCTCTTTCCTCCCAGCCCCCGTGTCCTCCCATCTGACATCAATTTGTTCTCTGTGTCTGAGTTTGTTTTCTGTTTTGTTTTGTTTATTTATTTTATTTTTTAAAATTTATTTATTTATTTTTAGACAGAGTGGAGGGGAAGGAGAAAGAAAAGGAGTGAAACATCACTGTATAGTTGCCTCTCACGCACCCTCTACTGGGGGCTTGACCTGGTCCAAAACCCAGGCATGTGCCCTGACTGGGAATCCAACCAGTGACCCTTTGGTTCGCAGTCTGGCACTCAATTCACTGAGCCACACCAGTCAGGTGTGGCTTAGTTTTTTAGATTCCAAGTATAAGTGAAATCGTATGGCATTTTTCTTTCTCTGTCTGACTTAATTCATTTAACATAATACCCTACAGGTCCATTCATGTTGTCACAAATGGCAAGTTTCATTGTTTTTTGTTTTTTTTATAACTGAGTAATATTTCATTGTATATAAGTATTACATCTTCTTCATCCATTCGACAATCAATGGATTACCATATGACCCAGCAATCCCACTTCATCTACCTAAAGAAAACAAAAACACTACTTCGAAAGATATACCCACCCTTACATTCATTGCAGCATTGTTTACAATAGCCAAGATATGAATGAGACAGGTCTTTACTCCAGGTGGCTGCCTGCATTCCTTCTCATGATTTCCATGCAGCACCACGCCCCCCACCCTGCAGTCCTGAGTGGAACTCCTCTCACACTTTGACTCTAACTTCTCCCTCTGTCACAGCTCTCTGACTCCTGGAACAGAAACTCCTGTGTTTGGAGGGGCTTATGTGATTAGATTGGACCCACCTCTTACCTCAGATTAATCTCCCCATTTTATTGTCTGAAACCTTAATCACATTTACAAAGTCCTTTTGCCATGTAACATGCTTCTGTCACTCCCTTCTGTCTTCTCATCCACCCAACAATTCTCTCAGACCTTGCTTCATCTTCCAGCCAGCCTAGTTTTATTCATGTTTACCTCAGCCTCTCCAAGAATTAGGACACCCATATTTGGGTGCAAACATGCTGCCTACCACACTTATTATTGAGTGTTAGAGTTCTTTATATGTCCTGGATTCAAGTCCCTTATCAGATATGTGTTTTGCAAATATTTCTCCTAGTCTGTGGTTTGTCATACTATTTTCTTAACAGTGTCTATCAAGAGAAGTTTTTAGCCCTGGCTGGCATAGCTCAGTGGATTGAGCGCGGGCTGTGAACCAAAGTGTCACAGGTTCGATTCCCAGTCAGGGTACATGCCTGGGTTGCAGGCCATGACCCCCAGCAACTGCACATTGATGTTTCTCTCTCTCTCTATCTCCTTCCCTTCCCTCTCTAAAAATAAATAAGTAACATATTTTAAAAAAGAGAGAAGTTTTTAATTTTGATGAAGTTCACTTCATCAATATTTCCTTGTATAGTTTGTGTTTTCTGTGTCCTTTCTAAAAATTTTCTGCTTAACCCTTGATCACAAGGATTTTTTCCTAGAAGTTCTATAGTTTTTTTAAATTTCCACGTATTTTATTTGCTCATAATAAATCATACATAATATTAAAGATACAATTAAGTACATATAGGTTTATATAGCCATGTTTAATTTTCTTATATTAAATTCTTTTTAAATTTTATTTTAATCATTGTTTAAGTACAGTTTTCTCCCTTTTACTCCCAATCCAGCCCACCCTCCCAACCCTCCCCATTTCCCTCCAATTCCACCCTCCCCTTAGTTTTTGTCCATGTGTCCTTTAAATTTGTTCCCTTGAACCCTTCCCATTGTCCCCTGAAATTCCCTCTTCTCTCCCCTGTGGTCACTGTCAGCCTGTCCTCTATTTCAGTGTCTTTGGTTATATTTTGCTAGTTTCTTTGTTTTGTTGTTTAGGTTCCTGTTAAAGGTGAGATCATATGGTATTTATCTTTCACTGCCTGGCTTGTTTCACTTAGCATAATGTTGGAAGCAACCAAGATGCCCATCAGTAAATGAATGGATCAAAAAACTATGGTACATTTACACAATGGAATTCTATGCAGCAGAAAGAAAGAAGGAGCTCCTACCCTTTGCAACAGCTTGGATGGAGCTGGAGTTCTTAGTTTAAAAATTTATACTAAGCGAAGTTCTATAGTTTAAAAATTTATATTTAGACTTCTGGCCAAGATGGAGGCATAGGTACACACACTGTGCCTCGTCTCACAAACCAAAAGAGGGATAATAAATTTAAAAACAAATAAACAAACAAAAAAACAACCAGAACTGACAGAAAGTTGAACTGTATGAATCCAACAACCAAGTAGTTAAAGAAGAAACATTCATCCAGACAGGTAGGAGGGGCAGAGATGGGCAGCTGGACAGAGTACTATGGGCAAAGCAGTGGCTAGTGATGTGGGTGGTCCCACATATGCATGTGGATAAACTGGGAGGAACAACTGGGTAGTGAGACAGATTGCACAACCCAGGGTTTCATTGCAGGGAAATAAAGTCTCGAAACCTCTGACTAAAAAAACGGGTGGGGATGAGGCAATAGGAGAAACTCCCACCCTCCCAAGAGAGTTCATTGGAAAGACCCACAGGGTCCTAGAATGGTACACAAAACTGCCCATCCAGGAATCAGCACCAGAGGGGCCCAACTTGTTTGTGGGTAGCAGCAGAAATGCCTGAAAACCAGCAGAGAGCTGAGCAGCATTGTTCCCTCTCAGACCCCTCCCTCACACACAGCACCACAATGCAGGGACTGCGGGTTGCCCTGCCCTGGCAAATACTTAAGGCTCCACCCTTTGCTATGTAACAGGCATGCAGAGACAAAATAAATAAATAAATAAATAATGGCCCAAATAAAAGAACAGATCAAAGCCCCAGAAGAAATACAACTAAGCAATGAAGAGATAGCCAACCTATTAGATGCACAGCTCAAAACACTGGTAATCAGGATGCTCACAGAATTGGTTGAATTCGGTCACAAATTAGATGAAAAAAATGAAAGCTATGCTAAGTGAAATAAAGGAAAATGTACAGGCAACCGATAGTGTTGGGAAGGAAACTGGGACTCAAACCAATGGAGTGGACCAAGAAACAGAAAGAAACAATCAAACAGAAAAGAATGAAGAAACAAGAATTCAAAAAATGAGGAGAGAATTAGGAACCTCCAGGACATCTTTAAACATTCCAACATCTGAGTTATAGGAGTACCAGAAGGAGAAGAGGAAGAGCAACAAGTGGAAAAGTTATTCAAACAAATAATAAAGGAGAACTTCCCCAATCTGGCAAAGGAAATAGACTTCCAGGAAGTCCAGGAAGCTCAGAGAGTCCCAAAGAAGTTGGACCCAAGGAGGAACACACCAAGGCACACCGTAATTACATTGCCCAAGGTAAAAATGAAGGAGAGAATCCTAGAAGCAGCAAGAGATAAGGAGACAGTAACCTACAAAGGAGTTCCCATCAGATTGATTTCTCAAAAGAGACCTTGAAGGCAAGAAGGGGCTGGAAAGAAGTATTCCAAGTCATGTAAGACAAGGACCTCCATACAAGATTGCTCTATCCATCAAGCTTTCATTTAGAATGGAAGAGCAGATAAAGTGCTTCTCAGATAAGGTCAAGTTCAAAGACTTCATCATCACCAAGCCCTTATTTTATGAAATGTTAAAGGGGCTTATCTGAGAAAAAGAAGATAGAAAACATGCACAGTAAAATGACAGCAGACTCACAACTATTAACAACCAAAGCTAAAAAAAGCAAGAACAAAACCAAACTGAGCAAACAACTAGAACAGGAACAGAACCACAGAAATGGAGATCACCTAGAGAGTTATCAGTGGGAGAGTGGGAGGGGAAGAAAGGAAGAAAAGTTGCAGTGAATAAGTAGCATAAATGGTAGGTAAAAAATAGACAGGAAGGGAGGTTAAGAATAGTATAGGAAATGGAGAAGCCAAAGAACTTATATGTATGACCCATGGACATGAACTAAAGGTGGGGAATGCAGGTGGGAGGAGGTGTGCAAGGTGGAGGTGAATAAAGGGTGGATAATGGGGCAACTGTAATAGCATAATCAATAAAATGTATGAAAATAAATAAATAAAAATTTATATTTAAACGTATGATTCATTTGGGGTTAATTTTTAAAAAATATTTTTTATTTATTTTTAGAGAGGGGGAAAGGGAGGGAGAAAGAGGGGGAGAGGAATATCAATGTGTGGTTGCCTTTCACATGTCCCCCACGGGGGACCTGGCCTGCAACCCAGGCATGTGTCCTGACTGGAAATCAAACTGGTGACCCTTTGGTTTGAAGGTTATTGCTCAATCCACTGAGTCACACCAGCCAGGGCTGGGGTTAATTTTTGTATACAGTGTGGGGTATGCTATAAGAAGTTTGTTTTGTTTGTTTTTATATGGATGCTTAATTATTTCCACTCCTTTTGTTTTCCATTAAATTACCTTGACACCTTTTGCTAAAATCAGTTGACCATATACAAGTGAGTCTGTTCCTGGACTTTATTCTGTTCCATTGATTTACATATTTATCTGTCACCAATGCTACACTATTTTCTTGATATCTCTAGTTTTATTGTAAGTCTAGAAATCATATTGTATAGATATTCCAGCTTTGTCTTTTTAAAAATAGTTTTCTTTTCTTTCCACATAAATTTAGGTATCTATTAGTTTCTTCAATTTAAAGGAGCATCTATGCTTTTGATTTGGATTTTATTGAATCTACACATTTATTTAGTAAGATTTGATATCTTAACAATTTTGAGTCTTCTGATGCATAAAAATATATATATATATTTAGATCTTCTTTGATTTCTCTCATTAATATTTATTAGCTTTCAGCATATACATCTTGCACATATTTTGTTAGAATTATTCCCAAGTATTTCATATTTCTGATAGTACTGTAAGTAGAACTTGTATACTTTCAACATTTTATTGGTAGCATATAGAAATACAATTGATTTTTGAATAATAATCTTATTTTCTGTGACATTATTAAACTTATTAATTATAATAGCTTTTTTGTAGATTCTTCAGGATTTTCTATGTAGACATCATGTTGTCTGTGAATAAGGCAATTTTTCTTCATTTCCAATCTGCATGCCCTTCTCTCTCTTGCCATACTGCACTGACAAGAACCTTTGAATGTCAAGTAGGTCTGGTGAAAGTGGACACCCTTGTTTTGTCCCCAGTCTTATGGGAAAACATTTAGTCTTTCACTATTAGGTATGATACTGATTCTCCCTTATACCTTTACCCTTCCTTTTTTTAAAAGATTTTATTTATTTATTTTTAGAGAGAGAAGGGAGGGAGAAAGAGAGAGAGAGAGAAACATCAATGTGCGGTTGCTGGGGGTCATGGCCTGCAACCCAGGCATGTACCCTGACTGGGAATTGAACCTGCAACACTTTGATTCACAGCTCACGCTCAATCCACTGAGCTACGCCAACCAGGGCTCCCTTTACCCTTCCTTGAATGTGGAAATGATGCCTGAAGTATGACAGCCATTTTGGTACTAATAAGAGAAAATCTGTTTTGACATTATGGAGCCACTAAACTAAAGCAGCAGCTGTCTCCTCCAGATTTGTTGTTACGTGAGGGGGAAAAGTCCCTATTTTGGGATATTCTATTTCTTGCAGCCAAAGATGTTTCTAAGTGACATAGTCAGTGATTGCCAAGGATAGGTAAAGGCCATTAACTTAGTCAGATAATTTGGGGTTGACTAGATATCTAGAATCAAATAACTATTTAAAATTCTCCGTGCTTCTGACACCATTAGGCTGTTAATACGATGTGAAAAAAAATCAAAAATTTAAAAGCATATTTTGGTTACATGTGTATTATTTTCTCTAAGGAAATTCTAGGGTTCACTGACCCTCTGCCCAGTATCCATTCCATGAGAGAAATCATCAGTATAATAGAGATAGATAGAGAGAGACAGAGACAGAGAGAGAGAGACAGACAGAGAGAGAGAGAGAGAGAGAGAGAGAGAGAGAGAGATTTTAAGGAATTGTCTCACATAATAATTATGGAAGCTGGCAAATCCAAAATCTTCAGGATGGACTGGGAAGCTGGATACATGGGTAAGTGATAATATTGCAATTCAAGTCTACAGACTTCTTGCAAAATTTCCTCTTAACCGAAGGAGGTTAGTCTTTTGTTCCATTCAGGCTTTCAACTGATCGGATGAGGCAATCACGTGATGAAGGGAAATCTATTTTATTCAAAGTCCATGATTTCCATGTTAATCTCATCCAGAAACACCCTCACAGAAGCATTCAGAATAATGTTTGGTCAAATATCTGGGCATCATGACCCAGCCAACTTAATATATAAAATTAACCATCACGGTGAGTGCCTAATTCTTACTATAAAATTCTTTTCTGTTTAGAATAGCTAGAGTAGTTTATTTCTCCTACAAATGAACCCCAAATGGATATAAATATCAATCTTTTTTCAAGATATTTTAATTATTTATCTTTGCAACATCTCTTTGTTAAAGTTGAAGGGAGTCAGAGAGATAACCTGCAGCGAGATCTGGGCTCAGGTCCAAGATCTGCCAATTACTGGGTCTGTGACTGATCAGATCATCTAACTTCTCTGTACCTCACTTTCCTTCAATATAAGGATAAAAATAGCACCTGCCTCACAAGGTTATTAAAATATGCAGTTATTTAATACATACGAATTACTTAGAATAATTCTTGGCACATTATCAGTGCTGAATATATGTTGTTATCACTTATCAGTCGTCCTGAAGCTTCATTAGCCACTTGAGCTTAATGATTTCTCCAAACACTAGGATATATGGCCTCTTGGTCAGTCTTTCCAAGGAATTCTAAACCAGGAGAGGGAAAAGGCAATAGGAATAAGGAAGGGAACAGAGATAGACAAATAGATTCAGACTGTAGGGGAATCTAGCTACAAAAATTTCAAGAAAAAGGGCAAAGAAACTTATTTCTACATTGTTGTCAAATAACACCAGAAACACTGGAAATTTGTCGTCTTGATGAGAAATCTGGGCTGTTTATACTAGACCCATAATTGAAGCTTCAAAATCTTCCAGGCATTTTGTAACCACCCATGATATCACTGATTCAGATAAGGATCATCACTGGATGCTAAAACACTTGGGTGAAAAGGTGTTGTGAAGCAGGATGTTCAAACAGTCTCCAGAATCATTCCACAGATGGCAGATGTAAAGGAAGGAAACCTTTACAATGGAGAAATCTGGCGGACTCTACCTTAACCAACCTCTGAAAATAGACAAACTGACATCCAGTTCTCATGAGTGTGGTACATTGAGAACATAGCATCTTCTATGAATTATTTCTGGCATAAACATTTAACCTGAATTTTAGTCATGAAGAAAGAATCAGATAAATCCAAGCATATTCTATAGAACAATGGGCTTGGACTCTTCAAAATGTCTATGTCATAAAACAATAAAACAAAACAGAAAGGCTGTGGAACTGCTCTGGATCAAAGGACAGAAAGAGATGACTTTGGCATAAATGCAATTCACAGTCAGTCCTTGGCTATACTGGAACTTAAAAATACATATATTTAAAGAATGATTCTATTATTGGTATAACTGAATAAATTTGAATGTGGAGTACATTTTAGGTAATATAGTGTTGATAATGTTACTATAATGTTAAAACTTTGGAGTATTGTGATTTTTGTAGCAGAATGTCCTCATTTTGAGGGGATTTCATAGAAAGTATTGTGATGCCTGCAACTTTTTTTCAAGTGGGAGAGAAGAGGGGGAGGCATAAGGTTAACACTCGTGTATGTAGGTGAGGGGCACATGAGTGTTCATTGTATTAACTTTTCTATAAGAGTGAAAATTTTCAAAATAAAAAATTGGGAGTAAACCAGTAAGCATTTCTTTTAAACAGCTTCTATGAAGTTCAAAAACTTATAATTCTTTTCTGCACCTTGGAGTACAGCCAGTGGTACATTTAACAATTCATTCAATCCTTACTGAGTGCCTATTGTGTGCTAGGCACTGGGTAAGTAAACCGTGGTGAACAAAACACAAAAATCCTTGCTCTCATAGAACTGACATTCTAGTGGAAGATGCTTCTCAACCCGACATTTCTGGTATTCTCTACATTGCCACCCTAACCATCTGGCTATAGGTGTGTGGCAAAGGTGGCCAGCCTGTATTCATGCTCTACTTCTTTAATAGCAGAACCTTGATTTAACTGCAGGTGGCAATGCACTCAGCTAAAAGGTATTTACCAATCTCCTTTACAGCTAGGATAGCTAACACAAAAGAAGCTCATGTCTTTGGGTGGGGCTTCAGGAAAGTTTCTTAAAGGAAATAGGCAGCTGGCAGGTGCCTTTATGACCTTGACTCCTTCCTGCTTTGAATATGGCTTGGGCTCAAACAGCCACAATGAGCCAAGAAGTAATCTTTTTTTAAACCAAACACAAATACTTTTTATATATGGAATATTATTTTACATCAGTTCCATTAAAACCAAAATCAATTTGCTGTACTCAGGTTAGGTGGCATAACGGTATTTGAATTAAGCCAGGAGTCACAGGACTTGCACACGTGCATGAATGTAATGCAAACCCTGAGACACGAAGCACTCACAGTCATAGGTTAGCTCTGTTCATTTAACAGTTACTGCCAAGAGAAATTATTTTATGAAAAAAGCAACCCAAATTTTGGTCTCATTTACAGACACCCAACATTTTAGTTGATCAATGAATTCTATACATTTATTATACAACATAATGTATTAAAGAATAAAAGATAAGGCTTATAGAGGTATTTTAGCAGTTATAAGAATAAAAACCAAGGGCACAAACTTTTAAAGCTTTCCATATAAACTTCAAAAGCACTGTTAAATTGAGATTGAGAGGCAACAGAAATTTGCTGTTAAACCAGAAAGTTTGTCTTGTCAAATTTATAAAAAACTTAATTCAGAGTTCATGCTTCAAAAAGACTGCTTGTAACATTACAGTGGATGTTTATGGAAAATCAAATAATGAAATTTCTGACCTACTGCAGCAGTAAACATCTAGAAGTTGTATTCTGTTACAACAGAGTATTACAATGTGGAGTTCAAAACACAATGGACAGGGAGAAAGGATGAAGACTTGGGTAATAAAGAAAATACAGAAGAAGGCACCCTGATTTATTTCACACTATCCAATAATAAGTGCTTGATGATTTCTCAATTTTATGTAACTTAGGAACATTTTTAAGAAAAGTCATCTTATTATTATTATTTCATCCCTTTCCCTCCCCTTAAAAATAACTGCATAAAATCAAGAAACCAAGGGCAGGCACTCTGCAGTCAGAGGTTTATTTTTCAAGGGAGTTTAAAGATTATTTGGAGTCTTGTATGTATGCAAGATTTTCTCTTTAGAATATTTTCATATTATACATCATGAAATAGTTTTCAACTTGGGTTGTCCCTCCATCATCAAATGTTCATTGTAGATGAAATGTAACATCTCCCCTGTGACAGTCATTTATTTTAGGATTAACTGTGCTTAGTATTTAAAAGTCTCCATTTTCTAACAATAATTTAAAATAATCTAATTTTTTATTTCTATTTATACATTCATTTCTGACTATAGTTGACCAAATTTAAAACTGTTGAATTTACAGTGTGATGTTTTTTAAACTTCAAGGGACACCTCTGAAAATGAATCAAGTGGTCCACAGATCTGAACCTACAGCAATCACCACCTGAACAGCACGCACCATGAGAATGGAGCCCCTTTCAACACATTGGTCTCAAGAGCTATGCTGGACATTAACATCTACTATTCTTTTTAGATATTAATGTAGGCAAACTGGTATGAATTTATAAGGTAAAAGTGAGTCTACAATTCCTAAACTAGAAATGATTAAGTATGCTTAATTGCTACAGAGTCTTTCAAAATTCTGGTTTAATATTTCACAGCAAACCAAATCTTTCTACTTGGTAGAAGAAAATAAGTAATTGTACCAGATCATGATTTTGTATGTGTGCACACACCGCATATACATACAAAAATTCTGTCTTTGGTGGTTCGGTTATAGAAAAAAAGATAATATGAAAATCTGAACACTGTTTGCAAAGAAACTGTGAAACAGCTGTCCAGAGTAGCATTGTCTGAGTGCTTTTCTCACTTAATGCCATTTATAGTTCATATTTTTAAATTTAGTCTTTATTGTACTTTTTCCATTACCCTTTAGTCCCCTTACAGCCCTCTCCCCCAGCAATCACTGTCGTCGTCCATGCCCACGAACTCTTTTTTCGTTTAGCTCAACCCCTCAACCCCCTCACCTCCCTCCACTGGCTGTCAGCCTGCCTTCCATCTCTGAGTCTGTCCCCATTTTCCTTGTTAGTTCAATCTGTTCATTAGATTCCACATATGAGTAAAATCATACAGTATTTGTCAAAGTTTCATATTTAATCCAAAAGATTTTTCAGCCAGATTTTGAAATAATCCAAACCTCTTCCAACCATTACATGTTCAATCATGATCTTGTTCCCAACAGTAGCATTCACTTATTCAAATGCCCATGAGCTTTTTCCTTGGTTTAAATCATTAGACTCTTGTGTTTTCATAAAAGTTTAGGGGCTAAATTAGTCATTCAATAATGCGAGATAGTTGAGGGGAAAATATGTCATTATACATTTCCTAAAAACCACAAGGCAAAGAAAAAGACAAAATATATACCTAAAAATCCCATCCTGTTTTCTCATTTCCTCATCCACATAAATAACGGCTATCACATCTGTGTGCAAATTACTCAGGTAACTCGGAGTGCTCTCCAGGAAAGGTCCTACTGTGTAATAGAGTTAGATCAATGCTGGTGGTTTCGTGTCCTCTACCTGCAATGGACATTCCACCAGGAAGAAGTCAAGCATGAAAGAAACAAAAAGGAAAACAAAACAAGACAAAACACCTCTCATTTACAATAGAGTTCCTTTCTCAAAGAACTAGAAAATTAGATAGCCTGAAAGCTTAACTAAAAATTCCAGACACAACTAAAATCACTCCTTTTTCAAAAAGCTAGAAAATTAGATAGCCTGAAAGCTTAACTAAAAAATTCAAGCCACAGCTAATATCACTCTGCAACTATAAAATGCCAGCAAACCACTGGGTTTCCATGGAGGAGGCAAAACAAATTTTACTTACAATGGCATAGAAGGCATCAGCAGACCAAACACTGAGAAGAAGAATGCAAAAGAGAAAGAAAAACCATTAAAGAAAGTTTATGAGAGTTTATAACAATTCCATTTTTTAAAAAAGACACAATTTTAGTTTGTTCATTTGCACCTATATTCAAATGACTACAGCTTTCAACATTAAAAAAAAAAAGCTTATGCCTTGTACAGTGGAAATAGTTGGAGACATGGTGCATGTCTATATGTTCAAAAGATTGTAAGTTTCATCATTTAAAATGTTAATATTTGGGTTAACCAAATTACATTTGGCATATGCCTCTGCAAAGTTATAACTTCCACCCCTTTCCAAAAGTTCGCCTCTACAACAATAAGGAGAATTCTGGCAAAATTTACTTATGGTGACAGTTGTCCTGTCTTGTTTTCTGAAATGCTACATTTGAGACCAAATAGAACATAATTGGTTCATTTGAAAAAAGGAACTAGAAATATGGCACAAAAATTATTTTTACAATACATTTTGTAGAAATCTTTAGGTGAAGTTTTTTTCTTTCTATACATATATACAAAATTTACACATAATCACAGTGAGGACATTGGCAAATTCACCAGTCTGTAGTATAACTACAAACTACAAAGCAGCCTTCCAAGAGAACAATACTACACAGCAGGCAGAGCTGACCCTTTCAATAGCAAACACCAAAAACGTCCTTGCAAAAGCAGACAGTGCAAGAAAAGCAGCATACACTTAAACTGGCCATGCTCCATCTTTCTCATAGTTGCTGAGGTCAAGATGAATTGTTCTGCTAAACTCTAGCACATTGCATCACTGGTCTTTGATAATAACTTTATATTTTGATTACTCTAACAATTGGTGAAAAACTGGAAAAAAAGGGCCAGATTTTTCCTAATAACAGTCCCAACATGCACTTGGCAATGTTTATGTCTAGGCTGCGCTGGCTCTTTTCCTGTGCAAAGTCAAATACATATCTGTATACAAGTTTAAAGTTTGTAGAATCACTTAATAATGATCTTAAGTAATCCAAAGTATTTCCGAGTATTACTGTTGTATCACATTGTAGAGAAGTCATTCTTTTTAACTATACCTGGACAGTAAAATAACCTATATTTTGTGCATCCAATTTCCAAGCTTAAACAAGCATAACTCCATTTTCTGGTTCAACACCAAAGTCGTCGCAAAATTTTGCCATGCCTTCAGGACCTACATCATCAGTACCTGCATATTCATAGAACCACTCTAAGCACCTCTTACTTGAAAAAGATTCTTCTTCAGTCTTATTCTAGCTGAACCATATTTTCTTTTTTAATACATTTTATTGATTATACTATTACAATTGTCCCATTTTTTCTCCGCTTTATTCCCCTCCACTCTGCACCCCCCTCCCACCAGCATTCCCCCCTTAGTTCATGTCCATGGGTCATACATGTAAGTTCTTTTGGCTTCTCCATTTCCCATACTATTTTTAACCTATCCCTGTTTCTTTTCTTTTCTTTTTTTTGACATTAAACTTTATTTATTGTTTTTTAAAAAGTATTTTAAAGTATTTTTATTGATTATGCTATCACGGTTTTCCCAATTTTCCCCCTTTACCCCCTCTCTGCCCTGCCCCCTCACCCCTCCAGCTTTCTGCCCCCACTTTGTTCATGTCCATGGATTGTACGTATAAGTTCTTTGAGTCCTCTGTTTCCTATACCATTTTTTATCTCTCCCCATCTATTTCATGCCTACCAATTATGCTTCTTCTTCCCTGTACCTTTTTTCTCCCTATTCCTCCCTTCCCCCTCCCCACTGAAATCCCTCCATGTGATGTCCATTTCTCTGATTCTGTTCCTGTTCTAGTTGTTTGCTTAGTTTTTGTTTTCATTGTTTTTCTTTTCTTTTAGGTTCATTTGTTGATAGTTGTGAGTTTGTTGTCATTTTACTGTTCATATTTTTCTCTTCTTTTTCTTAGATAAAGTCCCTTTAACATTTCATAAAATAAGGGCTTGGTGATGATGAACTCCTTTAACTTGACCTTATTTGAGAAGCACTTTGTCTGCCCTTCCATTCTAAATGATAACTTTGCTGGATAGAGTAATCTTGGATGTAGATCCTTGCCTTTCATGACTTGAAATACTTCTTTCCAGCCCCTTCTTGGCTTCAAGATCTCTTTTGAGAAATCAGCGGATAATCTGATGAGCACTCCTTTGCAGGTAACTGTCTCCTTTTCTCTTGCTGCTTTTAAGATTCTCTCCTTATCTTTAATCTTGGGTAGCTTAATGATGATGTGCCTTGGTATGTTCCTCTTTAGGTCCAACTTCTTTCGGATTCTCTGGGCTTCCTAGGCTTCCTGGAGGTCTGTTTTCTTCGCCAGATTTTCCTTCATTATTTGTTCAAATAAGTTTTCAATTTCTTGCTGTTGTTCTTCTCCTTTTGGGACCCCTATAATTCGGATATTGGAACATTTCAGGTTGTCCCAGTGGTTTGTAAGTCTCTCTTCACTTTTTTGAATTCTTGTTTGTTCATTCTGTTCCAGTTGGATGTTAATTTTTTCCTTTTGTTCCAAATCATTGCCTTGAGTCCTGGTTTCCTTCCTGTCAGTATTGGTTCCCCAAATATTTTGCTTTATTTCATTTTGGGTATCTTTCATTTGTTGACCAAGCTTGATCAGTTCTGTGAGCATTTTGGTTACCAGGGCTTTAAATTCTCCATCTAATAGGTTGGCTGTCTCTTCATTGCTTAGTTCTCTTTCTGAGGTTTTGCTCTGATTCTTTCATTTTGGCTATATTTCTTTATCTTGGCACACCTGTTATATTGAAAGGGGTGGGGCATTAGTTATTCACCAGGGCAGGGCAACCCTCTTTGCTGTGATGTGGTGCTGCCTGTGGCACAATCTGTCTTGCTCCCCAGTTGTTCCTCCCAATTTATCCACATGTAAATGTGGGACCCCTGCTCTGCAAGCAGCTGTCTCACCCAGTCTGCCAGCCGCTGCCTTGCTGCAAGTCCTCTCCACCCCAACTGCCTGACTCCAGCCCTCCTACCAATCTGGATGAATATTTCTTCTTTAAATCCTTGGTAGTGAGACTTTCATACAGTTTGATTTTCTGACAGTTCTTGTTATTTTTTGTTTTTAGATTTGTTGTTGTCCTTCTTTTTGTTGTGTGAGGAGGCAAAGTGTATCTACCTACACTTCCATCTTGGCTGGAAGTGAATAATATTTTCTATACATGCTATCATGTCAACTTTTCTTGGCAGATAAATCATCTCCAGGGGCAGGTCTTCTCTTTTTCCTTGGTGGCATGACTTTACCAAAGCAATCTGAAGAACTGCAAGACCACGAGCTTCCTGTTTGGTGATCATCTAAGCCAATGTCTTTTGGTAGATTTAGCTTATTAAGGGTGTGTTTGATTTTACAAATATTTACTAGTGTTGAGAGATGAGAATTCAGCTGAAAATTGACAGTAGCAGCATCCCAGTGCATTTTTAGACAGCTCACACCCCACTAGCTGCCCAGGATCCCACATTCACCTCATGGAATCCTCACTGGCTTCAAGGAACAATCTTGAGAATAGAATCCATGTGCTGAGATCAGCAGAGCAGAAGGCTGAAAGGAGCCTAGAGTCCTGGTAATCCTGTGGGACTGAAATACTAGCCCTACCTTCGGATTTGTTTTACATGAAGGAGAAATAAACCTGTATCTAGCAGCTGGTCTATGTTCTAACAGTCAAATATCATTCCCAACAGACAGGAAAGCAGTCAGAAACACCAACAAATTAGCCAGGGGTGATGGGGGAAAGTGGTAACAATGGCCATTGTTTACTGAGTGCTATTTACATACCTGGCATTAATTTAAGTATTTTGCATGCATTAACTTATTTAATCCTTACAACAACCCCATGAAATAGATGAATATCAACCCATTCTACAGGTGAACACACTGAGGTACAGAGCAGCTGAGTCATTTGGCCAAAGTCACAGAGCTAACAAATAGTAGAGCCAGGCTATGTCCCAGGCCATCTGACACCTGAGCCCATTCTCATACAGCAAACTACACTCCCTTGAAAACAAGGGGGAGCCCCAGGGCACAGTATGGTCTTACCTGGGCAGCCCTGATGATCTATTCCTCCTAGAAGCCTCTGTGTAGTCTCCTCCCACATTGACAACGGCTTGGCCATTTGACTGGCTTTGGTCAATGGGGTATTAATGCAAAAACTTGATTAGTGCTTGTGTACTGGGGCTTGGGCACTTGAAAATGCTCTCACCACCACAAAAGGAAGCCAAGCCAAGACTACTAATTGATAAAAGGCCACCAGGAAAGACAGACACAGCCACAGAAGCATCTCAGCTTCCCCAAGCACCCAGCCAGCCCATCAGCTGACTATAGCCTCCTGAATGAGCACAGGAGAGATCAGGAGAAGAAACAACCACTCAGTCAATATTGAGAATCTTGAGAAATAATAAAAGTCTTGTTTTTATCTACCAAGGTTCCGTGTGTGTATGTATGAAGGAGGAATGATTATAAAATATGTAAGGCAGAGTTAAGTATGAAGCGTGGCTTTCCCTTACAAATCCTTTGACCTTGAGTAGGTTGCTTCACTTTGCTGATGCTCAGTTTTCTCATCTATAAAACTGAGATAAAAATTATACCTACTTCATGGAGTGATTGTGAAAATTAAATGAAGCAAATAACAATAACTGGGAGATAATAAGTGCTCAATAAATGTTCGGTGTTGTTGTAAAGGAAAAGTGAGCCTTGACCTGTGTAGCTCATTTGGTTGGGGTATCATTCATAAACCAAAAGGTCATGGGCTCAATTCCTGATCAGAGCACATGCCTGGGTTTCAAGTTAGGTCCCTAGTTGGGGTTCCTGTGAGAGGCAACTGATCGATGTTTCTCTCTCACATCAGTGTTTCTCTCCTTCCCTTTTCCTCTTTCTAATGTCAATGAGCATATCCTTGAGTGAGGATTTGAAAAAAACAAAACAAAACAGTGAGCCACAAAAAGGAGGGGCCACAAAAATGGAGGGCAGTCAGCTGGTGGTTTCTGCAATAGAAGACTCTTGTTCTCTGGGGGAGATTGTGAAGGAGCTTCCTGGAGTCTGGTTCTAATATCCAGAGGTTCTGAGCAGCCAATACGGGGAATGTCCCTACTCCCCAAAGAGTCCCTTGTGGTGTGTTTGGATATTATTTCAGGTTATTGGCTTTATAATATACCTCTCTGTCCTCTATAACAATCTATGAGCTTCCCAATGTCTTTACTGCTCAAACAAGCCAGTGTGGATTCTGTTGTTTCCATCTAAGAGCCCTGAGGGATATAGGCAGGAAGGGGCTTGTTCAATAGACAGCAATGAGGCCATGTGGTAGCAGACAGGAAGAAGTACATTTGAAGAAGATGAAGTTAGAAGGCCTGAAGGGGCCAGACCTCAAAGGGCTGTGTAAGTCATGTCAGGGAATTTAGATTTTATTCTGAGTGAACTGGGAGCCATGAGAAGAATTTGAATAGAGGGAGACATAATCACATAATCTCTGATGGTATGTGGAGAACATATTAAGCAGGGGGGCAACCAGGGTGCAGGTTGCTGTGACCATTTAGGTAACCAGGATAGGGGTGTGCAGAGAATGAAGAGTGAATTTGGAAACACTTTGAAAGTTCAGCCAGAAGAATTTACTGATGAATTAAAAAGTGTGTGTGTGTGGTAGGGGTGGGGGGCGGAAATGAGTGAAGTTGATCAATGATGACTCAATGGGTAAAATGAAGCCTCAGATGCATCAGCAGAAAACAGAGAACAATACTTACTGCACAGGGTCATCATAAGGACTCTATATAATTGTGGGTATAAAGCACTTACACATTTATGTACCACTGTCATCATTACTTCCTATAGAGTGTTTGAGACAACTCATTCAAGCCCATCTTCTTTGTTCTGGTACCCCTAAAATCTTATGTGTGTGTGTCCCAAGATTCCAGGAAAGGCCTCTACCATGCCCCAATTTCTTCAAAAACATCTGCCCTCTTACAAGAAAAACCGGAGTGACTCAGAGCAACTTTCTCTCCTCCCACCATTCTGTGGGTTCTAAGGATTTGCTGGTCCACAGGTCTCTTCCCAGAAATCCAGGCTCCCTGCTCTAGCCTGCCTTTCTGTTTCTCTTTCAAATTCAGTTTCCTACCTGTCATCTCCTGGCCACTGCCTACCTGGACTTCCCCAGACTTGCCCAAACCCTGCAGCAAATTACAAATTTAGGTGATGTATGTGCATTATTTACATAAAATGAGATAGCACTGGGCACTGGACAACCCAGTGCTTCACTGCCTTTACTCGTTTTACAATCACCTGGGGAACTCTAAATATAACAAAGTCTGGGCTATAGTCCCAGAGGTGTGCTTGGTCTCTTAAGTTTACTCTCTGTTAGTGATTCTCAGACTTTCAGATGCATCCGAATCAGCTGGTGCTCTTGCTAAAACGTAGATTGTCGGACCCCATGCTCAGAATTTCTAATTGGGTAGCACAGAGCATTTGCAGTTCTAACAAGTTCACAGGTGAAGCTGATGCCACTGGTCCAAGGCCCACACTTTGAAAAATGCTGCCCTTACCAAGAGGCAGTAATATGTAATGGTTCAAACTCTTGCTCCTCATGTGATCCACAGGTCCTTGGCATCACCTTGGGAGAGTGTTAGAAATGCAGAATCTCAGGCCCTGCCCGCAACCTACTAATCTAGAGAGCATTATGCTAAGTGAAATAATCCAGACGGTGAAAGACAAATACCATATGATCTCACCTATAAGTGGAACCTAATCAACAAAACAAACAAGCAAACAAAATATAACCAGAGACATTAAAATAAAGAACAAACTGACAGTAACAAGAAGAGAGGTGGGAGGGGATAATGTGGGGGAAAGGGAGAAAGGTTGTCAAGGAACATGTACAAAGGACACATGGACAAAGCCAAAGTGGGGTAGGATTGAGGGTAGGAGGTGGGGACGGCTTGGTGCGGAGAGTGGTGGTGGGAAAATGAGGACAACTGTATTTGGACAACAATAAAAATAAATAAATATAATTAGTTTCTTAATTAAAAATAAATAAATCAACATTTTAGCAAGATTCCCAGGAGATCTGTACCCATGTTAAAGTTTAAGAAGCACGGGGCTCAATCCCAGTTCTGTTGATTATATTTTTATTGTCATTCAATTACAGTTGTCTCCATTTTTCCCCCATTACTTTCCCCTGACTTACCCACCCCCCACCTCCCACATTCAATACCCACCCTGCCCCCGCCACTGTTGTCTTTGTCTGTGGGTCCTTTGTACATGTTCCTTGACTTGATCCTTCCTCTTCTTTCCCCGTTATACTCCTCCCCACTCTGCTCTGGTCACTGTCAGTTTGTTCTTTATTTCCATGTCTCTGGTTCTATTTTGCTCATTTGTTTGTTTTTTTGATTAGGTTCCACTTACAGGTGAGATCGTATGGTATTTGTCTTTCATAACCTGGCTTATTTCACTTCACATAATACTCCCCAGTTCCATCCATGCACTTGCAGAAAGTAGAAGTTCCTTCTTTCTTCCTGCTATGTGGTACTCCATTGTGTCAATTTATTACAGTTTTTTGATCCACTCATTTACTGATGAGCACTGATTAGGCTGTTTCCAGCACTTGGTAATTGTAAATAATGCTGCTGTGAACATTGGGATGCATAGGTTCTTTTGAGTGGGTGTTTCAGGATTCTTAGGGTATAATCTCAGTAGTGGAATTGCCAGGTCAAACAGCTGTTCCATTTTTAGCTTTTTGAGGAAATTTCATACTGTTTTCCAAAGTGGCTCACCAGTCTGCATTCCCACCAACCTTGTGTACTAGAGTTCCCTTTTCTCCTCAACCTTGCCAGCACTTGTTGTTTGTTGATTTGTTCATAGTGGCCACTTTGATTAGTGTGAAGTTGTATCTCATTGTGGTTTTAATTTGCATCTCTGATGGCTAGTGATGCTGATCATCCTTTCACGTCTCTGGACTTTCTGTATGTCCTCCTTGGAGAAGTGTCTATTCTGGTCCTTTGCCCATTTTTTTAAGTTGGACTATTGGTCTTCCTGGTGTGGTTGTGTGAGTTCTTTACATATTTTGGAAATCAAGCCTTTGTCTGAGGTATCATTGGCAAATATATTTTCCTACACAGTTGGTTCCCTTTTCATTTTGCTGATGTTTTCTTTAGCTGTGCAGAAGCTTTTTAATTTGATATAGTCCCATTTGTTTATTCTTTCCTTTATATCCCTTGCTCTAGGGGACATATCAGTGACAATATTGCTGCATGAAATATCTAAAATTCCCCTGCCTATATTCTCCTCTAGGACTTTTATGGTGTCATGACTTAAATTTAAGTCTTTCATCCACCTTGAGTTTATTTTGGTGCATGGTGTAAGTTGGTGGTCTGGTTTCACTTTTTTGCATGTAGCTGTCCAGATCTCCCAAAATTTTTTTTACTCCATTTTATGCTCCTGTCTCCTTTGTCAAATGTTAATCATAGAGACATGGATTTATTTCTAGGCCCCCTATTCTGTTCCATTGGTCTATGTGTCTGTTCTTATGTCAATATCAGGCTATTTTGATTATAGTGGCCTTGTAATATAGTTTGATATCAGGTATTTTGATTCCTCCTAGTTTGTTCTTTCTCAAAATTGCTTAGGCTATTTGAGGTAGTTTATGGTTCCATATAAATTCTTGAAATATTTGTTCTGTGTCTGTGAAATATGTCATTGGTATTTTAATAGAGATTGTGTTAAATCTATGAATTGCTTTGGGTAGTATGGACATTTTGGTGATATTAATTCTTCCAATCCATGAACATGGTATATGTTTCCATTTATTTGTGTCTTCTTTAATGTCTTTCTTCAGTGTTATGTGGTTTTCTAGGTATAGGTCTTTTATCTCCTTGGTTAGGTATATTTCTAGGTACTTTATTTTTCTTGTTGCTATAGCAAATGGGATTTTTTTACTGTTTTCTGTTTCTCATATTTCATTGTTAGTGTACAAAAATGCCTTTGATTTCTGAATATTGACTTTGTATCCCATCATTTTGCCATATTCACTTATTAGGTCAAGTAGTTTTTTGAGGGAGTCTTTAGGGTTTTCTATGCACACTATCACGTCATCTGCAAACAGTGACAGTTTAACTTCCTCCTTTCCAATTTGGATGACTTTTATTTCTTCTTCTTGTGTGAATGCTGTGGCTAGAACTTCCAATACTGTGCTGAATAGAAGTGGTGAAAGCAGACACCCTTGTCTTGTTTCTGACCTTAGTAGGAAAGCTTTTAGTTTTGCCTGTTGAGCATGATGTTGGCTGTGGTTTCTCATATATGGTCTTTATTATGTTGAGGTATGCTCCCTCAACTCCCACTTTGCTGAGTGTTTTCATTATAAATGAGTGATGTACCTTATCAAATGTTTTTTCCACATGTAATGATATGACCATATGATTTTTGTCTTTCTTTATGTGGTGTATTACAATTATTGATTTGTGAATATTGTACCATCCTTGCATCCCTGTGATGAATCCCACTTGATCATAGTGTATGATCATTTTAATGTATTCCTTGGTGTGTTTTGCCAATATATATTTTTATTACTCAAAAAAATCTTCATTTTTAAGAAAGTTAGCTTTTTGACTCTATGCATATGCCTTCAATACCCTCACAACAATTTTCTGCTCCTCAATAAGGAAAGCATGCTTGATCCTGCCACGGACACATTTAGCACACATGGACCCACCATGGGCCCTGCTGACATGTTTTTTCATTTTAGACAACCTCATTAGAACTTTAGCTCTCACAGCACGAATTCTGTGAAATTGGCCTGGGCACACACCACATGAAGATTTTGGCATTTCCCCAATTTTTTTGGCATAAAGGTAAACAATTGTATTGCTAGGGGTTCAGGACAACCTAGTTTTGTTAGAGGCTGTATTGTAGGACAGCCTCTGATGATATGTCAAACTCTGGACCATTGTAAATACCTTCCTTGGGATCCTTTACCACCACACCCGCTCAAAAGACTGGGTCTGATAGATTCCAGCTGCACAGTTCCTAGCTGGTGGCTGATTTTAACAGGAGTAACTACAAGGAGAACAAAAAAGCAGCCATACCTCTGGTTTGCCAATATTTTGTTGAGGATTTTAGCATCTGTGTTCATCAGCAATGTTGGCCTGTAATTTTCTTTCTTTGTTGTGTTTTTATTTGGTTTTGGGATTAGGATGATGCTGGCCTCATAAAAAGAGTTTGGGAGTCTTCCCTCTTGGATATTTTGCAATGGTTTGAGAAAGATCGGGCTTAGCTTTTCCTTAAATGTTTTATAAAAATTCTCTTGTGAAACCATCTGGTTTAGGGCTTTTTTTGTGTCAGGAGATTTTTGTATTCTTCAATTTCAATAGCTGTAATCAATTTGTTCAGGCATTCTGCTTCTTCTAGTTCAGTTTTGGAAGATTATATGTTTCTAGAAATTTGCCCATTTTACCCAGGTTTTCCAATTTATTGACATATAGCTGTTTATAGTAATTTCTTATGATCTTTTGTATTTCCGTGATATCAGTTGTAATTTCTCCTCTTTCATTTCTGACTTTATTTATTTGAGTTCTCTTTCTTTTTTTCTTGATGAGTCTAGTTAAAGGCTTGTCAATTTGTTTATCTTTTCAAAGAACCTTCTCCTGGACTTATTGGTCCTTTGGAGTATTCTTTTAGTCTCTATGCCATTTAATTCTTCTCTGATCTTTATTATTTCCTTCCTCCTATTTTCTCTGGGCTTTGTTTGTCATTGTTCATCAGTACTTGTAGATATAGGGTTAGGTTGTTTATTTGCAATTTTTCTATCTTTTTTTTAGGTAGGCCTGTATTGCTATGAACTTCTCTCTCAGGACTGCCTTCATTGTGTCCCATAGGTTTTGGGTTGTTTTGTGTTCATTTTCATTTGTTTTCAGAAACTTTTTGATTTATGCTTGATCTCATTGTTAACCCATTCATTGTTTAATAACATGCTATTTGATCTCTATGAATTTGAATATTTTTTATTTTTTTCCTTGAGGTTGGTTTCTAGTTTCAAGCCCTTATGATCCAAGAGAACGCTTGATATGATTCCAATTTTCTTTAATTTGTTTGGGCTTGTTTTGTGTCCTATCACATGGTCTATCTTTGAAAATACTCTATGTGCATTTGAAAAGAACATACATTTTGCTTCTTTGTGGTGAAAGGTTCTATGTATCAATTAAATCCATCTGATCTAGTGTGTCATTCAGTGCCACAATGTCCATGTAGATTCTTTATTTAGAAGGTATGTCCATTGTTGACAGTAGGGTATGAAAGTTCCTTACTATGAGTGTGTTGCTGTCTATAACTTTCTTGAAGTCCTCCAAGATTTTCCTTATATATTTGGGTGATCCTATGTTGGGTGCATATATGTTTATAATGTTTATGTCTTCTTGATGGATTCTTCCCTTGAGTATTATGAAGTGTCCTTCTGTCTCTTTTTATGGCCTTTTTTTAAAAGTCTATTTTGTCTGATATAAGTATTGCTACCCCAGATTTTTTTTTTCCTGTCTATTTGCTTAGAATACTTTTTCCAACCCTTCACTTTAAGTATGTGTAGGTCTTTTGTTCTGAGGTGGGCCTCTTGTAGGCAGCATATGTGTGGGTCATGTTTTCTTATCCATTCAGCTACCTTATGTCTTTTGGCTGGAGCATTTAATCCATTTACATTTAAGGTTATTATTAATAGGTACTTATTCATTGCCATTTTCCCCCTTTGTAACTGGGTTCCTCACTCTCTCACTCTTTTTCTTCATCTTCTTAAAGCAGTCCATTTAGCATTTCTTGCAGTGCTGGTTATGTGGAGGTGTATTCTTTTAGCCTTCTTTTGTCTGGGAAGCTCCTTACTTGGCCTTCTATTTTAAGTGAGAGCCTTGCTGGGTACAGTAGTCTAGGTTGCAGGCCTTTGGTTTTCATTACTTGGAATATTTCTTATCAGTCCCTTTTGGCTTATAGTGTTTCTGTTGAGAAGTCAGCTGCTAGCCTTATCAGAGCTCCCTTGTATGTTACTTCCTGTTTCTCCTTTGGTGCCTTTAAGATTCTCTCTTTGTCTTTGAATTTTGCTATTTTGAAACTATGATGTGTCTTGGAATGGGCCTCTTTGGATTCATCTTGATTGGGACCCCCTCCCCCTGTGCTTCCCGGACCTTTTATTCTCATCAAATTAGGGAAGTTTTCCGTCATTACTTTTTTAAACAGGTTTTCTGTCCCTTGCTCCTCTTCCTCTCCTGGTGTCCCTATTACATGGATATTATTGTTTCATGTTGTCCTACAGTTCCCTTAACCCCTCTTTGTTCGAGTCTTTTTTCCTTTTTTGTTCTTTCTGGGAATCTTTTTCTACCTTGTCCTCTGGGTTGTTGATGCAATCCTCTGCTTCATCTAGCCTGCTTTTGAGTCCTTCTACTGTGTTCTTCAATGAAGAAATTATGTTCTTCATTTCCTCATGGCTCTTATTGATAATTTCTATGTCCTTTTTCATGCTGATGTAGTTCACAGTAAGTTCCTTTTAGCTTCCCTGTAGTTTTTTGTAATTCTCACTGAACTTATTGAGCTTACTTGTAACCATTGTTTTGAACTTAGTATCTGATAGTTTACTTGCCTGTATTTCATTTGTCACTCCTTCTGGGGATTCCTCCTTTCTTTTTGATTGTGGGTTGTTTCTTTGTCTCCCCATTTTAGTGGAGACTCTCCTTGTTTCCTTCTGCTTCTTAAATTGATCTGCTTTGACTCCCTGTCTTTGTGTTGTGAATTTCTATTGTAGGAGACCTGTGTGATTCAGTGATGCAGCCTCCTTGATCTCCTGAACTTGATGCTCTTGGGATGCCTTTATGCCATTTGTGTTGGCTCTCTGAATGTAATTGGGTTTTGATTGCCGTTGGGTTGTTCTTCGTTGGGTCCTTCCCTACAGCTGGTTGACTGAGGTTCACTCCACCCACCATGTCTTGTATGCTGTTATGCAGGTGCTGCCAGAACAAAACCACAAAGCCAAGGAAACAAACCCATACCCACAACCCCCCCCCTGCAATCCCACTATCAATAGCAAATGAACCAGTATTAGTAAGAGTGTAAAGAGATTAAAAATATTACAAGAAAGAAGTGAATACAAGATGATCTACTGAAAGAAAAATGATTTTGAGAGGGTAGAGGAAAGAGCACCAATAAGAGTATGGAATCAGAGCAATGCAAAGAGAGAAAGTAAAATTTACACCATAAGTAAGAAAAGGAATAAAGAAGGCAGAATGGAGTAAGAGAAGGGAAACATATTAGGTTTAAACAGAAATTTTAAAAGATAAAGTAAAGTGAGAGGGAGGAAGAAAAAGGAAAAAAGTAAATAAATTAAAAAATATAGAAACCAAATTGGATTGAAAGATCCACCATAGCACTATCAACAACAAATGAGCTAAAATAAATGTAGGTGGGATGGGAATAAGAGGGAAAAATAAATAAAGGAAAGTTTAAGAGATGTATAGAGGAAAGGGAAGTGATTCTGAGATGACAGAGGGAAAAGGAATACTAACAAGAATGAAAACCAGGCTAAAACGGGAAAAAATTAAAATTTTGGGTAAAAAGAAAAATAATAAGTAAAAAAATACAGGGTGAAAGAGAAAAAACAGGCTAAGACAGGGCAAAATTAAATTTTGAGATAAAAAAGAGTAGGAAAGGAGAACAGTAAAATTTGAGATTTGAAATACAAAAATAGTGAGGATCTAGAGATAAAATTGAAAAAAGTGCAACAACAACTACCCTATCCACAACCAAGGAGCAAAGATTGCTAAAGGTGGAGAGAGAACACAGGTATTTTAAGAGTGGGAAAAAGAATGTAAGATGACTGTTGACTGACAAGTAAATTGGTTTTGAGAGGCTGGACCAGGCAGAACTAGTAAGAGTACAGAACGGAAACAAGTGTTAGCAAAACAGAAAACAAAATGTAAAACAAAAATAATAAGAGGAGAGAAGAAGGTAAAATGGGGTAAGAGAAAGGAGGAGCCAAATATGTGAGTTGAGATAAACTATAATATAAAATCTAGTGTCTTAATATGCACAAATTTGAAGGACAAGAAATAAATGTTAAAAAGATATGCTTGAAAGAAAACATCATAAATCATGGAGAAGACCACAGTGGATTTTATCTCAGTAACATCTAGTATTTACCACTGTTTTTTCTTTTTGGATCCACCTCTGGTGATGTCAGATGGTGACCCCACCTGGCTTTAGGCAGCCTGTTCAAGACTACCAGGGATCAACCATCTGTGGCTGACTCCTTCAGTTGTTAATCTACTCACTCTGCACTCAGCAGTCAGGCTTAGGTACCACATGGGGCAGAGTAACTCCTGGGGATGCAGGTATTGTTTCCTCTTAGGCTGCTGCTGCTGGGAGGGAAGTGGTCTACCTGAGCAGAAGGCTCCTGCAGTGTAGGGGATGACTCACCACCAGGATCCTGGCAGTTACTCTCTCAGCTCTCTCCCCAAAGCCTCTGTCCCCAGACTCTCCTCAAGCATCTGTAGCTACCCTCTACTCCCCTCTTTGCCAGAGCCCAGTGTAAGTGGCTACAAATGAAAATTTATGCATTGGCCCTTTAAATGGCTCTTTGCATCTCTAGTTGTCCAACTCTGGCAGGGAGAAACCCTGCCACATTTTGCAGTTGGATGTTACCTGTGTACTTTTCATGCTCTGATGCTCTAGGCTGGGGATCCCAGCTTAGTGTCTAGACCCCACACTTCTCACGGGGATCCCACCGGCTGCTTATATATCCCTCTGGCACCTCAGCTGCTGTCAGTGGGTGCCCTGCCAGCCCTCTCAAGTCTCCACCACACTCCCTACCAGTGATGTGCTGAAGCTGTTTCTTCTCTCTATCTATGATTATAAGATTTCTCTCTCATTATTGTCCAGTTGTTTGTTCTGGATGATTTCTCCACAATTGAGTTATAATTCCAGATTGGTCCTGGGAGGAGGTTAGAGTGACTTCCACTCATTCCTCTGCCATCTTGGACCTCTGCTGATTATTAACTGTGAGGTTTGGGAGCATCTTCTTGAGTTTCCTCATCTGTAGAATGGGGGTAATATATAAGGTTGTAGTAAGGATTAAATGAGTTCACATAAGTATAGCCATACCTGGTATAGGATATGCACTGTTCACATAAAAAAAGTCCAAACCCATAAAGAATTTTTGTAAGAGTTTATTTGGGCCAAACTGACAACATATGTCAGGGAGCTAGATTTCAAATGCTTCAGAGAATAACAGTTTTTCAGTTTCTTTGTTGCATTTGAGATTAAAGAGAGGATGGGAGGAAGATTCCATGAAGGTGGGAGAAAGCAAGGCAGGGACTGGATTACAGGATAGTTAACAATGTGCTCTCTTGAGGGTGGTTACACTTCTGAGGGATCTGAAAAAGAAGCATCTCAAAGGTGCACAGAAAAAAAGGACAGGGCTTGCTTAAGGCAAAGATAAACTTTTACTAAAAATTTATATGCCTGGGGCTTGACTATACACCATGGCCTGCACAGTTAGGAATTTATGACCAGATCACCTTGTGAGGTTAATTTCCTTTCTTCAATCACAGCACTAAGCTATTTCTGTTATAATTATCAGAAATATTCTGATTGCTTCCCTGTTGTTTCTAATGTTCGTTCAAGGTTAGAATGCTAAACAAAGCTGAAACCTGTCCCTAGGGCCACAAAAACCATGGAGATGTCAATAAAAGTGTGGAAACAGACTGAACGGGAAATATAGACACCAAGAAAGAGGCTAGAGCCTGAAAACAAGACAGCAGCGTAGAGCTAGATCAAGACTGAGACCCAAGAAATCAAAAGCTGAATGCAGAGTCACTCATTGTAGGAGAAACCTGGCTTTCCCACTTACAAATCCTTTGACCTTGAGTAGGTTGCTTTACTTTGCTGATGCTCAGTTTTCTCATCTATAAAACTGAGATAAAAATAATACCTACTTCATGGAGTAATTGTGAGAATTAAATGAAGCAAATAACAGTAACTGGGAGATAATAAGTGCTCAATAAATGTTAGGTTTTGTTGTAAACAAACAAACAAACAAACAAAGTGAGTCCTGGCCAGTGTGGCTCATTTGCTTGGAGCATCATCCCATGAAACAGAAGGTCACAGATTTGATTCCTGACCAGGGCACATGCCTGGGTTGCAAGTTAGGTCCCTAGTCTGGGTTCCTGTGAGAGGCAACTGATTAATGTTTCTCTCTCACATTAATGTTTCTCTCCCTCTCTTCTCCTCTCTTTGAAGTCAATTAACATATCCTTGAGGATTAAAAAAAGTAAACTACAAGAGGAAATAGCCACAAAAATAGAGAGCAGTCAGCTGGTGACTTCTGCAATAGAAGCCTCCAGTCCTTTTGGGGAGATTGTGAAGGAGCTTCCTGGAGGTTGGACCTAACCCCCTTCCTGGAGTTTGGTCCTAACCACCAGCCAATACAGGGATTTCCACCCTCACCCTGGGGAGGGCCTTGTGGTGTGTTTGGGTATTATTCCAGGTTATTAGCTTTGTAATCTACCTCTCTGCTCTCTCTGATAATCTATGAGCTTTCCAATGTCTTTCACTTGATATATGGTGTCAGATGGTATGAGATTTATCAGGAAGACCTCTTAGTAACTTATATAATGTTAATCACTGGGTTGTACCCCTGAAACTAATACAACATTGTTTGTAGAGTGTAATTAAAATAAAAGGTTAAAGACATAATAATTATGCCTTTGGTGTCAAGTCTAAAAACTCTGTCTAACACTAAGCCATGAAGATTTTCTATGTTCTCTTCTAAAAGTGTACATTTTACATGAAGATCTATTACCCATGTTGAGTTAATTTTTGAATAAGGTATGAGGTTTAGGTCCAGGTTCATATTTTTGCCTATTGATGTCTAATTATTCCAGCACCATTTTCTGAAAATGCTATCCTTCCTTTATTGAACTGCTTTTGCATCTTTTGTCAAAATCCATTTGGCCATGCTTATGTGGTTCCATGCCTGGATTCTCTTTTCTGTTCCATTGATATGTGTATGTGTCTGGGCTTTCCCCAGTCCCATGCTGTCTTAATTACTGTTGCTATATAATAAGCCTTGCTATCAGGTAGTATGGTTCTTCCAACATTCTTTTTTAAAATGGTGTATTAGCTGTTCTAGTTCCTTGCCTTTTTCATATAAATTGTAAAAGAACATTGTGTGTTTACAAAAATAATGTTGTTGTGGTTCTGACAGGAGTTACATTGAATTGTAGATCAGTTTGGTGATTTCAGCATTGCAGTCTGTGGAAGCAGTATGTTCCTACCTTTATTTAGGTTTCCTTTGATGCCTTTCATCAGGATATTATAGTTTTTAACATACAGATCCTATTTACATTCCGGTGATTTATACTTAAAGAGGGTGTTTTTTTTAGCAATTGAAATGGTGTTGTATTTTCAAATTTAGGTCCAATTATTTATTGCTGGTGTAAAGAAATATAATTGATTTTTTGTGTTCACCTTATATCTTGTATATTACTAAACTCACTTATCAGTTCTAAGAGTCTGTAGTGTTCTGGTTGCTTTTTACATAAACCTCCATTCTATCTACAAATAGGATGCTTTATCTTTTCCCTTTCAATTTTTATGTCATTTATCTGTTTGTTTATTCTTTTGCACTGCCTAGGACATCCAGTACTATGTGAAGTAAGAGTTGTGAGACCTCACACACATTAGGATGGTTACTATTTAAATACATACATGTACACGCAGAGTCCTGGCCAGGTGGTTAAGTTGGCTGTAGCATCGTCTTATACACCAAAATATTGTGGGTTCAATTTACAGTCAGAGCACATACCTATGTCGCATGTTCCATCCCCAGTAGGAGTGTGTATGGGAGGCAACCAACTGATGTTTCTCTCTCACATTGATATTTTTCTCTTTCTCTCTATCTACCTGTCTCTCTCTCTCTCTCTCTCTGTCTCCCTTCCTCTCTCTCTAAAATCAATAAGCATATCCTCAAGTAAGGATTAAAGAAAAAACAACACAGAGCATAAGTGACAGCAAAGATATAGAAGAACTGGAATGTAAAATGAGAGCAGCCACTACTTGAGGAACCACTATGCAGTTCCTCAAAAACTTAAAAATATTATGCCACCCAATAACTCCACTTCTGGGTATATGACCAACAAAAGAATTGAACAGATATTTGTATGCTCATGTTCAGAATAGCATTATTTGCAATAGACCAGGGGTGTCAAACTCATTTTCACTGGGGGCCACATCAGCCTCATAGTTGCTTTCAAAGGGCTGAGTGTAATTTTAGGACTGTATAAACGTAACTGCTCCTTAACAGTTAAGTGAGAGCTTGATGCTGCTGCCGGGTAGAAACAAGGTGCTGTGCTGGATAAAACAAGGTGGAGGGCCGGATTTGGCCTGTAGGCCTATGTTTGCCACCTGTGCAATAGACAACAGATGGAAACAACTCAAGTGTCCCATTAACTGACTAGTCAATGGATAAGCAAAATGTGATAGATACATACAGTGGAATATTATTAAGCCTTAAAAAGGAATGAAATTCTGACACTGCTACAATGTAGATGAAACTTAAGGACATTAGACTAAGTGAAAAAAGCAAAAGGACAAATACTATATGATTCCACTTACATGAGGAACTCAGAATAGTCAAATTCATAGAGATGGAACATAGAATGGTGATTTCTGGGGGTTGGGGGGAGAAAAGGAATGGGGAGTTACTATTTATTAAATACAGAGTTTGTTTTGAAAGATTAACAGTTTTGTGGAGGCTTCCCATCAAGATACTGGCATAGGCAGACATGGCTTGCCTCTTCACACCACCACATCAAAATTACAACTAAAATATAGAACAACTATTATTCAGAAACATCAGGAATAGACTTGAATGGAAGTCTGACAACTGTGTAATTAAGGAAACCACATCAATCAAGACTGGTAGGAGGGGCCACAGATGTAGAACAGGCTGGTATCTCATGCATGTGTGGTGGATAAAAATTCAGGCAGGATATCTCAGGAGGGAGGAGTCCCAGCCCCACACTAGGTCCCATAGCACAAGATTCCAGGGCCAGGACAGTAAGTTGCCATAACTTCTGGCTGCAAAAACCAGTGGGGATTGAGTCAGTGGAAGAAACTTCTGGAGCCCCAAACAGTTCTTCTTTAGAAAGCCCACACATGAACTCACCTACTCATACTCACTCCTTCTGAGCCCCAGTGCGAGGGTGGTAGCTTGAAGAGCACCACTGGCATACTGGTAGAGGCTGAAGTGTCTGGCATTGGGGCAAGCAGAGGCTATTGTTTCTTTTCTCAATCCTCCCTCTGCAAAACCATGGAACCAGTAGGCTGGTGCCATATTTGAGACTCCATCACCAGGCTAATATGTTTTGACTCACCTCGGAGATCCTCAGAGACACCGCCCCACCCAGCTTATGGGCTCAACCAAGCTACTTTTCCGTATGAATAATTTGTCTTGGCTCATACTTCACAGCTTCCTAAATCCTATCAAACAAGCAACAGCTGGCCTTGGTGAGCTCCAGGCTGGGCACTACCAGCAGCCAGATTAGTTACACAGGTTGGCTTCACCTGGGGAATCTCCAAGCCCAGTACAAGTAGCAGCCATCTGCAGATTGCTTTATAGCTCAGGCAGGGTGGCCCCGGGCAAAACACAGGTGGGGCCTGACCTTGGCCTACACCACCCAGGAAACCCCAGGTCTAGCACACCCAGTGGACAGCTATAGACCACTTCAAAGCACCACCACCCAGCCCCTGCACAGCTGATCTATTAAAGAGCAACATGGGGGGCCTCAAAGGCAATATACTATTCCCCAAAAGGAACCCCCCAGGTTCATTACGCCTGCCGCCAAAGGAAAGATATCTCTCAATGCCTGAGATTCAGTGAAAAGGAAAGGAATTTATTATTCATTTGAAATAACACAAACTAAAGTTCCCCACAAATACACACAGTCCTCCCAGTACCCTCCATGTGGCAAAAGGGAACACTTCCAAAGCCTCATGGTCCTGACTCTCACCCAAGCCTCATGGTCCCAACCAAGACACCAAAGCTGCATGGTCCTAAACAGATGCGTGGTCCCCCCCCCCGCCAAAAAAAGAGAGACGCGGTCCCAAAAGAGAGATGTCTGGTCCCAAAAAGAGACATCTAGTCCCAAAAAGGAGAGATGCGAGGTCCCAAGAGAAGAGATGCATGGTCCCAAAGAGAGACGCCAAATGGCTGCCTCGCTGGGTCTAAATCCCAGTGCCAATCTTCTTCTGCAGCCCCATTTCCATCTTCTCCCACAATTGGCTACAGCTGCCAGCATTCTGGACAGGTGTGGCCCTGTGGTGTGGAGCCAATTATCTCCAAGCTCTTCTGGATCCTATTACAAATCCCTATTTGGGGCTCCCCTCTTGGCTGCACCCTGTTACAGATCCTCCATGGAGGGTGGAAGTTGATGGTCAGTGGTCACAGCCAATCCTTGCAGCTGACTGGCCTGGATAAACCCCTCTCATTGATCTGCCAACAGCAACCAAGGCTCAGCTATAAGAGAAAGGTGTACTCAGCCCACATGTAGGGCACACCTGGAGTACCCAGCTTGGGTGAGAAGGAAGGCTGTGCCACTGGACCCTGAAGGACACCTACTATATTAGGCCACACTACCAGGACACAGAGTGAAAGAAGCTCTACCTAATACATAAAAATAAATACAGGGTGGCTGCCAAAATGAGGAGTCAAAGAAACACTGCCTAAATGAAAGAACAGATCAAAACTCCAGAAGAAGAGCTAAACAAAATGGAGATAAGCAATCTTCCAGATGCAGAGTTCAAAACACTGGTTACAAGGATGCTCAAAGAACTAAGTGAGGACCTCAGCAACATAGAAAAGATCCATTCAGAAATGAAGGTTACACTAATTGAAATAAAGAACAATTTACAGGGAATCAACAGTAGAGAAGATGAAATCAAGAATCAGATCAATGATTTTGAACATAAGGAAGCAAAAACAACCAATCAGAACAACAAGAAAAAAAAAGAATCCAAAAAAATGAGGATAATATAAGCAGCCTCTGGGACAACTTCAAGAGGTCCAACATTCCCATCATAGGGGTGCCAGAAGGAGAAGAGGAAGAGCAAGAAATTGGAAATCTACTTGAAAAAAATAGTGAAAGAAAACTTCCATAACTTGGTGAAGGAAATAGACATGCAAGTCCAGGAAGCACAGAGAGCCCCAAATAAGATGGACCCAAAGTGGACCACATCAAGACACATCAAAATTAAAATGCCAAGGGTTAAAGATAAAGAGAGAATCTTACAAGCAGCAAGAGAAAAGCAGGTAGTTACCTACAAAGGAGTTCCCATAAGACTGTCAAGTGATTTCTAAAAAAAAAGCCTTGCAGGCAAGAAGGGGCTGGCAAGGAGAATTCAAAGTGATGAAAATCAAGGACCTACAACCTAGACTACACTATCTGGCAAAGCTATCATTTAGAATTGACGGGCAGATGAAGTGCTTCCCAGATAAGGTAAAGTTAAAGGAGTTCATCATCACCCCACCATTATTACATAAAATGTTAAAGGGACTTACTTGAGAAAAAGGAGAGATCAAAAATATGAACAACTCACAACTATCAACAACTGAATCTAAACAATAAAAACAAAAACAAACTAAGCAAAATAAGCAGAACAGGAACAGAATTATATGGGGATCATTTGGAGGGTTATCAGCTGGGAGGGGGAAGGAAGAGAACATGGGAAATGGTACAGGGATCAAGAAGCCTAATTGGTAGGAACAAAATAGACAGGGGGAGGTTAAGAATAGTACAAGAAAGGGAGAAGCCAAAGAACTTACATGTACAACCCATGGACATTAACTAACGGGGGATTGCTGGAGGGAAGGGGGGGTATCAGGTGGAGGGGGGGCGAAGGGAAAAAAATTGGGACAACTGTAACAGCCTGGTTAATAAAATATACTTTATTTATTTTTTAAAGATTTTATTTATTTAGCCCCCAGCTGGTGTAGCTCAGTGGATTGAGCGGGGGCTGTGAACCAAAGTGTCCAGGTTTGATTCTCAGCCAGCGTACACGCCTGGGTTGGAGGCCATAACCCCCAGCAACCGCACATTGATGTTTTTCTGTCTCTCTCTTTATCCCTCCCTTCCCTCTTTAAAAATAAATGAATAAAATCTAAAGATTTTATTCATTTATTTTTAGAGAGGAGGAATGAGGGAAAAGGGAGAGACACATCAATGTGTGGTTACCTTTTGCATGCCCCCTACTGGGGACCCAGCCTGCAACCCAGGCATGTGCCCTAGACTGGGAATGGAAGCAGGACCCTTTGGTTTACAGGCCTGCACTCAATCCACTGAGCTACACCAGCCAGGGCAAAATATACTTTAAAAATTAAATAAAAGAGTTTTGTGGATAATTGGTGGTGGTGGTAGCACAACACTGTGAATCTATCTAATGCCACTAAACTGTACAATAAAATGGGCCCTGGATGGTGTGGCTGAGTTGGTTGGAGTGTCAACCAGTAACTGAAAGGTTGTGGATGTGATTCCTCATCAGGGCACATACCTGGGTTGTGGGTTGATTCCTGGTCAGTACCTAAGATCCTGGTTCAGTACTGCTTCTCTTTCGCATCAATGTTTCTCTTTCTCTCTCAGCAGACTTGCCCAGTAGAGGAAGAGCTTAGAGAAAATACCACCCATTTGGTTTTGTGGCTGTCCCAACTGTAAACCCTGATGGCATGATTAACCTTATGAATTGGGATTTCACCATTCCAGGAAAGAAAAGGTTCCTTGGGAAGGAGGCTTGTTTAAACTATGGATGCTCTTCAAAGATGACTATCCATCCTCAACTCCCAAATGCGAATATGAACCACTATTATTTCACCCCAAACATGTACCCTTCAGGCACTGTGTCTGTCCATCCTCGAGGAAGACAAAGACTGGAGGTCGCCCTCACGATCAAATAGGTCTTATTAGGAATACAGGAACTTCTAAATGAACCAAATATCCAAGATCCAGCTCAAGCAGAGGCCTACACAATTTACTGCAAAAACAGAGTAGAGCCCTGGCTGGTATGGCTCAGTGGATTGAGTGTCAGCCTGTGAACCGAAGGGTCACTGGTTCCATTCCCAGTCAGGCCACATGCCTGTGTTGGAGGCCAGATCCCCAGTAGGGAGCATGCGAGAGGCAACCACACATTGATGTTTCTCTTCCTCTCTCTCTCCCTCCCTTCCCCATTCTCTAAAAATAAATAAATAAAATCTTAAAAAATAAAAACATAGAGTGGAATATGAGAAAGGGTTCAAGCACAAGCCAAGAAGTTTGCGCCCTCATAGCAGCAACCTGGGACATTAAAAGGAAGGGATTAGTTTGGCAGAAACTTGTGTAAAACATCTGCAGATCTAATGTTGCTGTATACAGTTACTAGTCATCAAGGGAGGCAGGTGGGCGCTGTGGTCCGTGTCCACCGGTGGTATACAGTTCTCCACTTGCTGAATTGCCCAGTTTTTCATACAGGATCTCTTCCCGCAGTCTTTTGTATTTTTTTATTGTTATGGAAAACTTGATTTTCTTTTAATATTGATGTCAGTATTTCAACTGCTATAGTTATAAACTTTTATACTTCTACAAGGCCCTGAGGAGCTAGTTCCCTTTGCTCGCAGATGCAGGCATGCTTCCCACGGTCAGAGGTACACATGGCCTCCAGCTGGCTGTATGAAAAAGAAATCGGCCTGTCCCTCTACAGCACCTGGGTTGTGTTGCTCTGAGTCTCATATCCAAAGTCAGACAGGCTCTTGTTTTTGCCTCACTTCTTTTATGTGTATATGGCATTTTGTTTGTGTTGCTGATAGAGTCAATAAATTTTATACAAAAAAAATAGTTAAGATGGTCAATTTTATGTTATGTGTATTTTATCACAATAAAAATAACAAGAATGGTGAGAGTGGGCATCCTTGCCTTGTTCCTGATTTTAGGGTGAAGAGCTTTTAGTATTTCACCATTATGAGGTTAGCTGAAAGTTTTTCATAGATCCTTATTATTAAGTTGAAGGAGTTTTCTTCCATTTCTAGTTTGCTGATGGTTTTCGCTCAGAAATGGAGGTGAGATTTTGTCAAATACATTTTCTGTATTGATAAACATGATCAAATGCTTTTTCTTCTTTAGCCCATTAATATGGTGGATTCTACTGATAGATTTTCAAATATTGATCCAGTGTTGCATTCAGGGAGTGCAACTTGGTTACAGACTATGATTTGTTAAAATATATGTAAGACTTTTTTTTTGGCTTTGGACTGCCATTCTTTCAGAAAGGTTATTTTTCCTCTTACTTATAGTAAAATACATATAACATACAATTTGCCATTTTAACAGTTTTTAAGTGTACAATTCAATGACAGTAAGGACATTTCACAGTATTGTACAACCATTATCACTATGTTTCCGAAAGTTTTTCAACACCCCAAATAGAAACTATGTACACATTAAGCAATAACTCCCCCTTCTCCCATCCTCCCAGCCCTGGGTAACCACTGTTCTTCCTGTGTCTATCACTGGCCAATCCTATGTATTTCCTATAAGCATAATAGAACCATACAAAATTTGGACTTTTGCATCTAGCTTATTTCACATAACATAATGTTTTCAAGGTTCATCTGTGTTGTAGCATGTATCAGAATTTCATTCCTTTTTATGGCTGAGTAATGGACATTGGGCTTTTTCCAACCTTCAAGCTATAGTGAGTAATGCTGTTATGCACATAAGCATAGCATCTTTTTTTAAAAAAAAACATTTTTTTATTTATTTTTAGAAAAGGAAGGGAGAGAGAGAGAGAAACATTAATGTGTGGTTGTGGTTGCTGGGGGCCATGGCCTGCACCTAGGCATGTGCCCTGACTGGGAATCGAACCTGCGATGCCTGGTTCACAGCCCGAGCTCAATCCACTGAGCTATGCCAGCCAGGGCAGCATAGTGTCTTTCTGAGCCTCTGCTTTCAACTCTTCTGGGTATATACTGACCTCTTATGTATTTTTTCTTTTATGTATTTTTATTGCTGGATATAACTTGCTAATTTTGGACGTGGATTTTTTTACTCTACTCATCCAGAACACTGGTCTCGTTTCCTTTTCTCTTTTCTTTCTTTATTTTTGTTCTGTCTTTACCTGTTTTTGGAATGAAGGTAAAGCTGGCCTCATAAATGAATTAGAAAATATTGCCAACTCTTACTTTTTGGAAGAGGTTGTAAAGAATTGATGTTAATTTCTCCTTAAATTAATGTTTGGTGGAATTCTTTCTTGGAAGTTTTTAAATTGCAGATTAATTTTTTAGTAGTTAACAGAGTATTCATATTATCTATTTCATTTTAGGTGAGCATTGGTAGTTTGTGGTTTTTGAAGAATTTGTCCATTTTGTCTAAGTTGTAGAATGTGTATGTATCGAATTTTTGTAGTTTTCTCTTCTTTCTGTTTTAATGTTTGTGAGGCAGATAGATAGTGATATCTTTTTTTTTATTCATGTTTGTGGTCATTTGTGTCTTTTCTTTAATTCTTCCATCTTGCTATAAGCTTATCAACTTTATTGGTATTTTTCTAAGAATCACTTTTTTATTTTATTAATTTGGTTATTGTTTTTCTTTTTTTTTCTTGTTATTTTATAAATAATTTTTTAAAATATATTTTATTGATTATGCTATTACAGTTGTCCCATTCCCCTCTTCTCTCCCCTCCACCCTGTACCCCCTCTCCCACCCACATTCCCCCCCTTTAGTACATGTCCATGTGTCATACTTATGAGTTCTTTAGCTTCTACATTTCCCGTACTATTCTTGCCCTCCCCCTATCTATTTTCAACCTACAATCTATGCTACTTATTCTCTATACCTTTTCCCCTCTCTCCTCCTCCCCTCACCCCGCTGCTAGCCCTCCATGTGCCCTCCATTTCTGTGGTTCTGTTCCTGTTCTAGTTGTTTACTTAGTTTCTTTTGGTTTTGCTTTAGGTGTGGTTGTTAATAATTGTGACTTTGCTGTCCTTTTACTATACATGTCTTTTTCTTTATCTTCTTTTCTTAGATAAGTCCCTTTAGCATTTCATAAAATAAGGGCTTGGTGATGATGAACTCCTTTAACTTGACCTTATCTGAAAAGCACTTTATCTTCCCTTCCATTCTAAATGAGAGCTTTGCTGGATAGAGTAATCTGGGATGTAGGTCCTTGTCTTTCATGACTTGGAATATTTCTTTCCAGCCCCTTCTTGCCTGTAAGGTCTCTTTGGAGAAATCAGCTGACAGTCTGATGGGAACTCCTTTGTAGGTTACTGTCCCCTTATCTCTTGCTGCTTCTAGGATTCTCTCCTTCATTTTTACCTTGGCTAATGTAATTATGATGTGCCTTGGTGTGTTTCTTCTTGGGTCCAACTTCTTTGGGGCTCTCTGAGCTTCTTGGATTTCTTGGAAGACTGTTCCCTTTGCCAGATTGGGGAAGTTCTCTTTTATTATTTGTTCAAATACGTGCTCAATTTGTTGCTTTTCCCCTTCCCATTCTGGTACCCCTATAATTCGTATGTTGGAACGTTTAAAGGTGCCCTGGATGCTCTTAAGCTTTTCGTCGATTTTTTGAATTCTTATTTCATCATGCTTTCCTGCTTGGTTGATTCTATCTTCCTTCTGGTCCACTGTATTGTTTTGAGACTCATATTCCTTCCTTTCACTATTGGCTCACCTCCGCGTATCTTCCTGCATCTCTTTTATGGTAACCTGAATTTTTTCATTTAAATTGCGCCCAAAATCAACCAATTCCATGAGCTTTCTGATCACCAGTGTTTTGAACTGTGCATCTGATAGATTGGCTATTTCTTGGTCGCTCAAAAGGATGAGTCCTGGGGGACTGATCTGTTCTGTTGGAAACATGTCTTATGTCTTTCCCTGTCTCTCTTTTTCGGTCTGGTCGCTCTTGTTAGGGTGGGGGGTGGAGCCTTAGGTGTTCACCGGGGCTGGGCACCCCAGTCACTAGATTGTGGTGTTATATGTGGGGGCAGGGGCGGGAGCAGGGACGGGAGGGAACAATGGCGGTAGTTCCGTTCTCCTGGGTTCAGACCCTTCTCTGGGATCCTGGGCTGCTAGCTCTGCCCTGGTCCACGATCGCTGCCTAACTGGGTCTGCCAGCCACAGCTTGCATACTCAGGGATCACCGCTGCGTTCTTGCACCCCGGATGGCTGTCGCGCCGATTTCGTGCCAAATTTTCCCCGACCTCTGCGCGCTGCCGACCCGTGCCCATCCGGCTCCTCGTCTCCTACCAGTCTGGATGTACGGGTCTACTTCAACTTCTTGGATGTCTGACTTCCATTCAGATAAATCCTCTATCAGTTCTGAGTGTTATTCTATCTGTAAATTATTGTTGTTCTAATCTTGGTTGTGCGAGGAGGTACGGTGCATCCACCGATTCCTCCATCTTGCTGGATGTGTGGTTATTGTTTTTCTGTGGATTTTTTTCCCATTGATTTCACTCTTTCTTATTTCTTTCCTTCTGTTTGTTTTGAGTTTATTTGTTCTTCTTTTCCTATTATTTGAGGTAGATGCTTAGATTATTGATTTAAGAACTTTTCCTTTCTCAATATAAGAATTCAGTGCTATAAATTTCTCTCTAAACACTGCTTTTAATTTTTTATATGGCTTATTTTTATTTTCCTTCAGTTCAGGGTATTTTTTTATGTGCCTTGAGATTCCTGCTTTGACCCATAGATAGTTTAGGAGCACATTGTTTAATTTCTAAGTGTTTGGAGATTTTTCTGTTGTCTCTTTGTATTGGTTTTATAACCCAGGATGTGGTCTATCTTGTTGAATGTTCCATGTGTACTTGAAAAAAATATATGCTCTACAGTGTATGGGTAGAATGTCAATTAGACAATTCTGTAAATGTCAATTAGATCCTGTTGGTTGATTGTCCAGTCTACTACATGCTGGCTGATTTTTTTTTATCCAGTTATTATGAGAGAGGGATATGGAAGTACTCAGCTATAATTGTGCATTTTTGTTTTCCTCCTTTCTATTCTGTTGATTTTTGCTTCATAAATTTTGAAGCTGTGCTATTTGGTGCATACATATTTAAAATTGTTTTGCCTCCTTGACACATTGAGCCTTTTATCATCATATAGTGTCCTTCTCTGTCTCTGATAATTTTCTTTAGTAATTTCCTGAGGCCTACTTTACCTAGTACTTGTATAATCCAACTTCTTCTTGATTGTTATAAATACTTCTATCCATTTATTTTTAACCTACCCATATCATTATATTTGAAATGAAATTTCCTGTAGACAACATATAGTCTTTAAAAACATATTCTGCCATTCTCTTTTTATATATAGATGTTCTACCTTTAATGTAGTTGTTGATCTGTTGGCATTTAAGTCTGTCATCTTTTTTCCTTCTATTTCTTTTATTTTTCATTTTTTCTGTTTCCTTTTTCCTGCCTCCCTGTGGATTCTCTAAACATTTTATAGTGTTCCATTTTGTTTTATCTACAGTGTTTTTGACTATATATCTTTCTATTTTTTTTAGTGGTTGCTCTAGGATTTCAATACACATATGATTTATCACAATGTAACAATACTGACATATTACCACTTCATGTGAAATTTAGGAACATTATTGCTATTTAAATCCTTTTATCCTCTCTTTTTTATAAATGCATAAATACCTTTTTAAATGCATGGAGAATAATATCATAGAGTAGTATAATTTGCTTTCAAAAATCTAATATTATTATTAAAATGAAAAGAGGATATTTTATTATATTTATCTACATATTTACTCATTCCATAAGCCCTTCTTCATTCCTAATGTTCTAAGTTTCCTTTGGCTCTAATTTTCTTTCTATTTGAAGAACTCGAGCAATTCTTTTAATACAGATCTACTGGTAACAAATTCTCTTAGTTTTCTTCACTTTAAAATGGCTTTATTTTACCTTCTTTCCTGAAAAAATTTTCACTAGATAAAGAAGGCTGGGTGGACAGTTCTTTTCCTTTAGCAGTTGAAAAATGTGCCACTTTCTCCTGGAGAACTCCACTGTCAAACTATTGACCCTCTATGAAATGTAATGTGTCATTAATGTCTAGTTCCTTTCAAGATTCTTTCTTTGTCTTTAGTTTTCAGAAGTGTGTACAAAAAAGGGGAGGCCCACATGGCAGGTCTTATAAACTCAGAGACCAAAAGTAACTACAAAAGATGATCTGAATGTAAAAACTACTAACTAAAAGCATCCTAGGCCTGTATCTTCCTTGATAAAAGCCAATCTTTACATCAAGTGAGCCTGTCTATTATCTTTTTGCATCTAAGATAACATACCTTTAGAATGTCAGAGTGACCTTCTTTTCCAACCCCTCAGGGCGACACTCACTGTCCCCCTCATTATTATCTTGTTCCTCGAATACCATCTCTATGTGCTGTAAATGTTTATTATTAACTGTACTGTACCCACCAATGTAGAACAAGTATGTGTCTTGCCATTTTTTTTATCCAATTCCAAAGATTTCTCCTCTTTGCTTTCTCCCTCCTCCCTAATCTACCATCAATGGATTTCATGTAATCTTTATGTCTCCTCCTTTGATTCTAATGTATAAAATAAGCTGTAAAACTGACATTCTCCAGAGAATTTTCTCAATTTGTTGAGAATTTACTTACCAAAAATTGTCATCATTTTGGCTCAAATAAACTCATAAAAATTACCTACATGTTTGGACATGTCTTACACCAACAGAAGTCTGGTTATGATGTGCCTGGATATCTTATATCTTGCATATATCCTGTTTGGGATTTATTCAGCTTCTTAAATCTGTAGGTTTATATAGTTTGTCAAATATGGGATATTTTCAGTCATTATTTCTCCCAATATTCTTCAGATCCATTTTCTTTCAGTTTCTCTTCTGAAACATCAGTGATGTGAATGTAAGATCTCTTGCTATCATTCCAAAGGTCCCTGGAGCTCCTTTTGTCCTGCAAGTTTTCTTTTAATCTTTCAAAATCAACTTATCTTTTGTGCAGACTTCAATCTGTGTACTCTCTGTTGTTCAGATTGGTTGATTTCTATTGGGCTATTATGACAATCCAAACTCTTTCCTCTCTCCTTTCCATTTTTTCTGTTTAACCCTGCCAGTGAGTTTTATTTCAGTTATTGTATTTTTCAGTTTCAAAGTTTCCATTAAGTTCCATATTTCTTTTGTCATTAATGATACTTCTATTTTTAATTTGTTTCCAGAGTATTCATGATACTTATTGAAGCAATTTTATTTTATTTTATTTTATTTTGACCTGATTGATTTTTTTATTAGATTTTTTATTGTTGTTCAAGTGCAGTTGTCTCCCTCACTTTCCCACACCCACTCATCCACACCTCCCACCCTCAATCCTACCCGCCCCCTTTGGCTTTGTCCATGGGTCCTTTATACATGTTTCTTGACTCCACTTCCCCTTCTTTCCTACATTTTCCCCTTCTCCTCTGGTTACTGTCAGTTTGTATACTGGTTATATTTTGCTTGTTTGTTTGTTTTATTGATTAGGTTCCACTTATAGGTGAGATCATATGGTATTTGTCTTTCACTTCCTGGCCTATTTCACTTAGCATAATGCTCTTCAGATCCATCCATGTTATTGCAAAGGGTAGGAGCTCCTTCTTTCTTTCTGCTCTGTAGTATTCCATCATGTAAATGTTCCATAATTTTTTGATCCATTCATTCACTGATGGGCACTTAGGTGCTTCCAGCACTTGGCTATTGTAAATTGTGCTGCTATGAACATTGGCGTGCATAGGTTCTTTTGAATTGGTGCACCAGGGTTCTTAGGGTATAATCCCAGGAGTGGAATTGTCAGGTCAAAAGGCAGTTCCATTTTTAGTTTTCTGAGGAAATCCCATACTATTTTCCATAGTGGCTGCACCATTCTGCATTCCCACCAACAGTGCACTAAGGTTCCCTGGGTGCTATACCTTATCAAATGTTTTTTCCACATGTTTTGATATCATCATGTGATTTTGTCTTTCCTTTTGTTTATGTGATGTATTATGTTTATTGATTTGCAAATATTGTACCATGCTTGCATCCCTGGGATGAATCCCACTTGATCATGGTGTATGATCTTTTTAATGTGTTTCTGGATGTGGTTTGCCAGTATTTTGTGGAGGATTTTAGCGTCCATGTTCATTAGCGATATTGACCTGTAGTTTTCTTTCTTTGTTGTGTCTTTATTTAGTTTTGGGATTAGGATGATGCTGGCCTCATAAAAAGAGTTTGGGAGTCTTCTCTCTTCTTGGATTTTTTGGAATAGTTTGAGAAGAATTGGGGTTAGATCCTCTGTAAATGTTTGATAAAATTATCCTGTGAATCTGTTCAGCACAGGGCTATGCCAGGAGTTTTTTGATTACTGCCTCAATTTCACTAGCTGATATCAGTCTATTGAGGGTTTCTGCTTCTTATTTACTCACTTTTGGAGGATTATATGTTTCTAGAAATTTGTCCATTTCACCCAGTTTTTCCAATTTATTGACATGTAGTTGTTCATAGTTATTTTTTACAGTCCTTTGTATTTCTCTGGTATCAGTTGTAATTTCTCCTCTTTCATTTCTGACTTTATTTATTTGGGTCCTCTCTCTTTTTTTTCTTGATGAGTCTAGTTAAAGGTTTGTCAATTTTGTTTATCTTTTCAAAGAACCTTCTCCTGGACTTACCAACCCTTTGGAGTATTCTTTTAGTCTCTATGTCATTTAATTCTGCTCTGATCTTGATTATTTCATTCCTTCTACTTGCTCTGGGCTTTGTTTGTTGTTCTCCTAGTTTTTGTAGATGTAAGGTTAGGTTGTTTATTTGTAATGTTCTTATCTCTTTTAGGTAGGCCTGTATTGCTAGGAACTTCCAGAACTGCCTTTGCTTTGTCCTGTAGGTTTTGGGCTGTTTTATGTTCATTTTCATTTGTTTTCAGAAACTTTTTGATTCTTCCCTGATCTCATTGTTAACCCATTCATTGTTTAATAACATGTTATTCAGTCTCCATGTATCTGACTGTTTTTGAGTCTTTTCCTTGAGGTTGGTTTCTAAGTTTCAAACCATTGTGATCTGAGAAAATGCTTGATATGATTTCAATGTTTCTTTAATTTGTTTGGGCTTGTTTTGTGTCCTATCACATGGCCTATTTTGAAAATATTTTATGTGGATTTGAAAAGAAAATATATTTTGCTTCTTTGGGGTGAAAGTTTCTGATTATCAGTTAAGTCCATCTGATCTAGTGTGTCATTCAGTGCCACAATGTCCTTGTGGACTCTTTGTTTAGAAGATGTGTCTATTTTTGACAGTTGGGTATGAAAATTCCCTACTATGAGTGTGTTGCTGTCTATATCTTTTTTTCCCACATATAATACAAACACTTCATTAACAGTCGAACGTCATCCCCAGGGACCATGTGGCCCACTTAGACATCCAGGACCCAGACACCAACTCAATGCAGCCTATGAGCCTTTCACTCTGATTCCAGTAGGGTGAGCATGTCGCCCTCATGCACAGGGCCTTTCATGTTGTGGATGATGGAGTGGCTCATGTCGTCCATGAATTCCACATGCACCTGCATGCACTGTCCCTGTGAGCCAGTCCTGCCCAACACCATGGTGACCCTGGCTAGCTTGGTAGGTTACACATGACCTGTATCCATGATGGCAGCAGCACTTCAGTGGAGAGGAGTCCTATATCTTTCTTGAGGTCCTCCAAGATTTTCCTTGTATATTTGGGTGATCCTATGTTGGGTGTGTATATGTTTACAATGTTTATAGTTTTCTGATGGATCTTAAAATTAAGAAATGACCCTCTTTGTCTCTTTTTATGGCCTTTGTTTTGAAGTCTATTTTGCCTGATATAAGTATTGCTACCCCGGCTTTTTTTTTTCCAACCCTCACTTTCAGTGTGTGTGTAGGTCTTTTGTTCTGTGGGTCTCTTGTAGGCAGCATTAATGTGAGTCATGTTTTCTTATCCATTCAGCTATCTTATGTCTTTTGAGCGGAATGTTTAAGTCATTTACGTTTAATGTTAGTGCTGAAAGGTATTTATTCATTCCCATTTTTTTCTTTTGTACTTGTGCTCCTCTCTCTCACACTCTTTTTCTTCATCTTCTTAAAGCAGTCCCTTTAGCATTTCTTGCAATGCTGGTTATGTGGAGGTGTATTCTTTTAGCCTTCTTTTGTCTGGAAAGCTCCTTACTTGGCCTTCCATTTTAAGTGAGAGCCTTGCTGGGTACAGTAGTCTAGGTTGCAGGCCTTTGGTTTACATTACTTGGAATATTTCTTGGCATTCTCTTCTGGCTTGGAGTATTTGAGAAACTAACACTCCAAGCCAGCTAACTTCCATTGAGAAGTTAGCTGCTAGCCTTATTGGGGGTCCCTTGTATGTTACTTCCAGTTTTTCCCTTGCTACTTTTAAGATTCTCTCTTTGTCTTTAACACTTGGCATGTAATTATGATGTGTCTTGGAATAGGCCTCTTTGGGTTCATCTTGATTGGGACCCTCTGTGTTTCCTGAACTTGCATGACTTTTCCCCTCTCCAGGTTAGGGAAATTTTCTGTCATTATTTGTTCAAACATGTTTTCCATCCCTTGCTCCTTTTCCTCTCCTTCTGGTATTCTGATGATTCAAATGTTGTTGCATTCCACGTTGTCCTGAAGTTCCCGCAAGCTACCCTCATACATTTTTAGTCTTTTTTCATGCTGTTGCTCTATCTCGGTATTTCTTTCTACCTTGTCTTCCAGCTCACTAGTTTGATCCTCTGTTTTATCCAGCCTGTCTGTAATTCCTTCTCCTGTATTGTTTTTTTAACCTCAGGTATTGTACTCTTCATTTCTTCCTGGTTCTTGTTTATAGTTTTTATCTCCTTTTTTATGCCATTATAGTTCCCACTCAGTTCCTTGTAGTTGTTGCTGAGTTCCTTGAGCATTCTTATAACCACTTTTTTGAATTCTATGTCTAATAGGTTGCTTGCCTCAATTCCATTTAGCTCTTTTACTGGGGATTCTTACATTCCTTTCAGTTAGGGGTTCTTTCTTTGTTTCCCCATTTTAGGTGACTCTTTTTGTTTGTTTCTGCATCCCAGGGTGCTCTGCTTTGCCAGCTGTCTTCTTGGGGTGGACTTCTGTGCTAGGAGTTCTGTGGGACTCCGTGGTGCAGTCTTTTAATCTCTTTGTCTGAATGCTCTAAGGTTGCCCTTTCTTCTATTTGTGTGGGCTGTCTTGTTGTACTTGGGCATTACCTGTTGGTGGATTCATTGTTTTGGGGTTCTCACCTCTAGTGGGCTTACTGGTAATCACAACTCCCACCTTGTCTTGTATGCTGTTGTACAGGTGTTTGTTAATGAAGCAATATTACCAGACAACTAAACCTATGCCAGCAAAAAGAGCCCCCTACTGCATCAGCAATCTCAACCACACTTGAGCAAAGATTAATAAAGGTGAAGAGAGATTATGAATATTATAAGATAGGACAATGGGAATATGAGATGACTAAAAAAGGGGAAAATATATTTTTTAGCTATATCATAAATTTATTTATTTTTTTAAATTTTACTTTAATCATTGTTCAAGTACAGTTTTCTTCCTTTTACTCCCATTCCAGCCTGCCCACCCATCCCTCCCCACTTTCCTCCCATTACCACCCTTCTCCTAATTTTTGTCCATGTGTCCTTTAAATTTGTTCCTGTAAACCCTTCCCATTCTCCCCTGAAATTCCCTCTTCTCTCCCCTCTGGTCATTGTCAACCTGTCCTCTATTTCAGTGTCTTTGACTATATTTTGCTTGTTTCTTTGTTTTGTTGTTTAGGTTCCTGTTAAAAGTGAGATCATATGGTATTTGTCTTTCACTGCCTGGCTTGTTTCGTTTAGCATAATACTTTCTAGCTCTATTCATGCTGTTGCAAAGGGTAGAGGCTCCTTCTTTCTTTCTGCTGCATAGAATTCCATTGTGTAAATGTACCATAGTTTTTTGATCCATTCATTTACTGATGGGCATCTAGGTTGCTCCCAGCACTTAGCTATTGTAAATTGTGCTGCTATGAACATTGGGGTGCAAAGGTTCTTTTGTATTGGTGTTTTAGCATTCTTAGGATATAGTCCCAGAGTGGAATTGCTGGGTCAAAAGGCAGATCCATTTTTAGTTGTCTGAGGAAGTTCCATACTGCTTTCCATAGTGGTTGTACCAGTCTGCAGTCCCACCAACAGTGCACTAGGGTCCCAAAAAGGGGAAAATATTGAGTGGTAAGAGGAAGGAGAATTATTAAGAGTAGAGTTAGAACCACGGCAAAGAAAGGGAGAGAACATAATTTAAAATGTAAGTAAAACATGAAAGGGCAATGGGAACAATGGGGTAAGAAGAAAGAAGAGTAAACTATGAGGTTTGAAGTAAAATTGAAAAGGTACTGGAGGAATGGGAGCAAAATTGGAGACAAACCACAGCAGGGTCAATAGCAATGAGAGCTGAATAAAGTTTGATAAAGGTGGAACAGGAACAAGAATATTGTACAAAAGCAAAAAGTGAATATAAGATGTCTACAGTAAAGAAAAATGATTTTGAGAGGATGAGGGAAGCAAACTAATAAGAGTAAGGAGTAAAGCCCAGGTTGTGGGGAGGGGATTAAATGAAATTCCTCACTCAACTGACCAGGGTCAGGGGGAAGACAAAAAGGAGTAAGTCAGGGGAAGAGTATTCTATGGGATGTAAAGTAGAAACAAATAGTGAACAAAAGGAGCTCCATTGGAGAAGTACAGCAATAACCATGGTATTTTGCGCAACTAGCCACTGTTTACAAAAGGTGGAAAAGAAGTAAGACTCATAAGAGCGGGGGAAAGAATGTGAATTGCCAAGAAAGAAGAGTGCTTATGTGAGGTTAGATTGAGGAGAAATAATGAGAGTAAGGGGTAGGAAGTCAGCGTAGTGTGAGAGCAAATAAGTTTACTACAATAGTAATAAAGTTCAGGAAAATGGTGAAATGGATTAAGACGAGAGAGGGGTGCAGTGTGGGATTTGGAATAACAATAATATGATAAAAATATACAATCTGAATAAAAAGAATAAAAAGTAAAAGACCAAGAGTTATTTGGAATACGAGTGAAGTGGAAGGAGAAAAATTAAAATGCAATATGAAGGGGAGAAGAAAAAACAAACAAGAAAACAGACTAAATAAACATAAAGAAGAAAGAAATTTTTTTTAAAACATGCAAATTCTCATTGTGGGCAAGGTGAAATTTGTCTCAGCTGTTGGTGTTCACCTTCTGACTTCTTTCTGGATCTGTCTCTGGTTTTCTCTCATGTCCAGGTCTTACCTTTGTTTAAAAAAGAAAAAGAAAAAGCCACCTGCTGATTGTTAAGCCTGTCCAACCAGTTTTGCAGATCTTCCAGGGCCCTGCAAGCAGTGGGCAATTGGCCTCCATTTTCCCTTTCCTGTGGTTTGGCAAGGAAGGGGGCTCAGCTTGAGCTATAGTAATCACAGGTGCCCAGTTTCCAGTCCATGACCTCAGAGCACTGTGCTGCCCACAGTCTCTACACAGTTGCGCTGGGCTGGTGCTGATAAACCACCTCACTCTGCACACCTTTGATCAATCTGTGAGGTGCACTGAGTGGGAGCATGTCACACCCCCAATCCTTCTCCCTTGATGGCCGGGCAGATATGCATCCATGGTCCTTGCCCCTTTTGAAAAAGTCTCTGGGTGCTGCCGCTGCTCCAAGCCACTGCCCAGCTTTCCACACACTCCAACTGTCTGGCAAGCCCAGGGTCTATCTCAGTCATGGCCAGTCTCGGCCCACCTCTTCTCCCAGCTCCAAATGCTGCCAGGATCCCCCCTAGTCTCTGGCACTGTCCCAGCCAATGACCTCTGCCCCAGCTTGGGTGCTCCACCAGCTGTGTATGTGCCTGTGTACTTCCCTCTGCCCCAACTTGTGACTTTACATGTTCAAGTCTCTCCTGGTGTAGGTCTGTGATTTGCCCACCCTGGGAGGGGATGGAGCCATTAGGCTGATATCACTGACCTGGGGGTCCTCTGGTGCTGTCCCCACAGCAGCCACGGTTTCTGGCACCATGCCGGGGATAGCGGGGGTACTTTCTGCATCTTCCTATAACACCTCCTTACTGCCTGTTTTAAAGCTCCTTCTGCACATTTTGGCTTCCAAACTTCATATTAGCTAAGATCTGTTGACTGTTCACTTTGATGTTCAGAAAATCAGCTCAATGTTTCAGTCGGGTGCATGAGCAAGTGGGCTCAGCTCCCACCTACTTCGCTGCCATCTTCTCTCCAGTCAATGAAGTATTCATCAGCTTTTCTACGTGTGTCCTTTCAGGGTCCTGGTCTCTACTGGTGGATGGGCAGCACCAGGGTAGCAGGTCATTGGCCACTGCAACTGGTCCTAATGTCAGCCATGGTGTCATTTATCTGGTTTTACTACTTTTCTGGGCCTGGAGCTGAAACACAGCTGAGGCCTAGGTGTTATCTCTAGTGTGACCAAAATTCTCTCTGTACTTAACAGACCTCAGACATGGTCCTTAAGATTATTGGGCCCTGGCAGGTGTGGCTCAGTGGATTGAGTGCTGGCCTGCAAACCAAAGGATTGTGGGTTCGATTCCCATTCAGGGCACATGCCTGAGTTGTGGGCCAGGTCCCCAGTAAGGGGCACAAGAGAAGCAACCACACATTGATGTTTCTCTCCCTTTCTTTCTCCTTCCCCTCCCCTCTGTCTAAAAACAAATAAATAAAATCTTTTTAAAAAAAGATTCTTTGATGTGTTTCAGAACCTCATTGTCCTTAAGCAGTGGAGTGGTTGCACAAGGGCTTACATGGGAGTTATATGAGGCTGTTCTCCAGCCCCCTTCTTCCTCCTCTAACAATATGCCAGGGGAGGAAAGGTCAGGGGAGGGTCCACACCACATGACCAGTGATATGCTAGGGGAGGAAAGGTCATCCTGGGGGTGAGGTCCCAGCCCAGTTTTGCCCATTGCTAAGTACCCAGAGCTTTCCACCCTCATGACCATTTCTATTCTGTTCATATCTGTCTAACTGCCTAATGTATATATACACACTCACACACACACAGTGGTACCTTGGTACTCGTTAATTCGTTCCAATGAGTGGCAAGCAAGCAATGACCAATGAAGCATTTTCTCTTATGGGATGGTATAGAGGTTCATACAAGTTCTAAAAAGTGTGACAAGTGGTGATCAAGCACCAGGTGCTGAAACAAATTTTGCTTGTGAAAAATGCGATGAGTACCAGGTTTGATGAGTTCTGAAGCTGACAAGTACTGAGGTACCACTGTGTATGTATATGTGTGTGCATGTATATGTATTTAAAACATATATTTCTATATAAAAAAACAGATTGAATATATAATTATTTTGTTTCCTGGGTTCAGAGGCATGGGAGCAGTAGAGTAAAAATGGCCATGTAGGATCCTTGGTGGGTGGGGACTAGAGGGGATAGAGCCCCAACCATGGTTTGGGGAACCTGTGAGCTGGGCTGTGTGTCTGAAATGGCCAAGTGGGGGTGGGAGCATGGTCGTCTCAGGGAAATCATGGCAGCTGGCCTTCCCCAGACTGAGAGTCTCAAGAGAACCAAGCAGAAGCTGCCTCAACCTTTCTGACTCAGATTCAGAGATCAGGCAGCAGCTAGAGTTACACACGGCCCACTAAGGCCAGCCCAGGTTCAAGGGAAGGGGACAGACCCACTTCTCGGTGGGGAAAGTGTCAGACTTTGAAAACTTATCTTTAAATTACAGTGTACCCTCTGGCCACACAACATTCACATTTCTTTCACATGCAGAATTCACTCATCTTTTCCCTTAATCTCAAAAGTCTCATCTATTTTGCACCAGGCTCACTGTCAAGGTTCTGGACCACATCACCTAAATCAGATCCTTGTGTTGAGGAGGCCTCACCATTGAGGGGTGATACAGAAACTCTCCGGCACTTCTGGAGAGAAGGAAGTAGGTGCCACCGTGTGGGAGAGCAATGGATGAGGACTCAGACCTGCACTGCCCTTTCCTGTAGCCGCCGCCCCACACATAGCCATCCACTTAAGGGAGAATGAAAGAAACTGAACATTCAGTTCCTCCATTGCACTACCAAATTGTAAGCACTCAACAACCACACATGGTGGGTGGCTACTGCACTGGACAGCGCAAATGTAGAAAACTTTCATCATCACAGGAGGCTCTGTGGAACAGCACTGACTAGACAATACAAGTGCAGGTTTGCCCTGTGGCCCAGAAATCCTATTCCTGAATATATCTAAGATATATACATATATGTCTTAGTTTGGGGTCTCCCAAAAACATGCCCTGATCCAAGGGTACAAGTGGTTTATTTGGGAGGTGACCCCAGGAAGCAGAAGTGAGTGGGGAAATTGGGATTGGAAGAGAAAAAAGCCAAAAAATAGTGCAGAGTCTGGACTAGAGGGAGACAGGTGAGGTACCTAGGGCACTGGCCTGAACCTGAAAGTGAGGGCCTCCTCAAGTTTTAAACCCAGACACCTTGTCTTTCTTACCCTAGTCCCTGCCTCCAAAGGTTACTGTTGTGAGCAACTAGATCAAGTCATTCATACAGGGGCTCTCCAAGGACTTGAGGAATCATGGAGAACACACCTCAGAGTTGACCCACTGAGCAAAAGGGGAGCAGAGTTTGTTTCCTGGCTCCCTACCTGCATTGGATGTGAATTGCCTCTGAGGAATTAATCCTGGCACTTCTGGTCCATTGTGCATGCAGACAGGAGAAAGAACTTGAAGGAGAAGAAGAACAACACCAGAACACGAGGTGGGACAAGCTATGGACGTGTGTGGGAACTACCTACCATATCTATGTGCAAGTGAAAAAAATGAGCTGAGGAGATGTGGTGGGGAGCACCAGCTGGGGAGCTCCGATATACCCTAAAAAATTCCCCACAGAGAGGACATGTGTGAGCCCTATACTAATGGGGAGCTGAAGGCAACTGAAGTGTGCCTCACTGGGGGACTAGATAAGAACAAATAAAAATTGTGCTGGCCAAAAAGTTCATTTGTGTTTTGTCACAAAATGAAAGACACATTTTTTATTTTCACCAATAACTTTATTGGTTTGCATATTTTGAGCATGTCAGCTGCCACCTGTATAGTATAGCATCGATTGTTCTCAATTAATGCCTCTATTTGATCTCTATCAACTTCAACTGGTCTACCTGACTGTGGAGCATCATCCAGTGAGAAATCTTCAGCACGAAAGTTCACAAACTACTTCTGACCCCTTTGATCAGTCATAGCACCTTCTCCATACACTGCACAAATCTTGTTTTGCATTTCAGTTGCATTTCTACCTTTCTTGAAATAATGAAGCATAATATGCAGAAAATATTGCATTTCTCCCACTTTCAATATTAAAATGGCTACACAAAAATTCACCAATTTTAATAAATTTTTAATGCATGCTGATATGACAGCTGTCACAATACAATCTAACAAAATTGTTTTGAATGAAGTTTTAAAGACAACTAAGCTCTACTAGAGCCATTATATGGAAAAAAAACAAATGAACTTCTTGGCCAACTCAATGAGAGTGCTCTGGGGACACTGTGGGACACAATGCAGCAGTGGGAGGCAGAGAACTTGGTGCACACAGCTATATTACATCTGAGAACTGTAGTGCTAAGTTTTTCTTTTTTAAGAAAGAAATAGCCCTGGCTGGTGTACCTCAGTGGATTGAGCACAGGCTACGAATCCAAGGTTCGATTCCCAGTCAGGGCACATGCCTGGGTTGCAGGGCAGGTCCCCAGTGGGGGTCACGTGAGAGGCAACCACACACTGATGTTTCTCTCCCCTTCATTCTCTCTCACTTTCCCTCTCTCTAAAATAAATTTTAAAAAAGAAAGAAACAATGAAATTTATAACACAATCCTATTTATGTAAATTGGAAACATACATGCATAAAATTGCAAATTATAAAAATACACCTTTGCAGCTATATATAAAGTGCATTAAAGTGGGTGCCTGTGAGGGGAAAGGGTGGGAGTGGGTATTGGGCATGGGGGTGGGGTAAAAACCTAGAGGGTCCCCCATGGGCCTGTTGTGATTCTGTTAAATCTGAAGAGTATGATCTATAATTTTCTGTACTTAACAGCAAAGAAAAAAATAAAGTAATGAAAAATAAGGGCTCACACATCAGAGCAATTCCCTGTCTGCTACACAAATATTATAATCATGAGGGGTGGCTGGGGGACAGGGGCTGATAGCAAAATTATCAGACTCTTCCTGCCTTCTGCAAGCCTTCCTCAGGGTCTTCGCCCCATCCCCAGCAAGCACTCGTAACCCCGTGAATGAGGAGCTCCCTACCCTGTCATGCTACCCAGAGGGAGGAAAAAGAGAGTTAGCTGTCTGTGACTCACAGGGGTCCCCCGCTTCTATTTTGACCATATGCAGTATAGGGGGTATGCACATGGGACTCTGTTCAAAGCCCAGCTCTGCCATGAACCAGCTGGGGGACCTCAGGCAACTCACTTTGCCTTCCTGTTCCTCAGTTTCCTCACAGGTAAAATGCAGGATGATCCTGAAAATAACTACAGTGGTCCTCTAACAATGTTGTTTCATTCAGTCATTTTGTCATAATGTTTGTTGATGTAAAACAAAACTGACCCCCTGCCGGGGGCACTGTCTCTGGGGACATAGCACATTCTCCCCACATCTGCATGGGTTTTCTCCAGGGACTGGGATTTCCTCCCACATCCCAAAGATGTGCTTATCAGGTGAATAGTTGTGTCCAAGCCGTCCCATCTGAGTGGGAGTGGGTGGGTGTGAGTATCCCTGCAATGCAGGGCTCCTGTCCTAGGTGGGCACTGCCCTCTGCCCAAGGGGCCAAACAGGCTCTGGCCACACCACCCTCGACAGAAAAGAATCTGAAAAGACATTATCCGGCCCCTTTTTATTAATCTTTCTTAAATGATGTATAGCTCACATTTTATTCCAGTGTTTAATATTAGAAATGCTTTGGGTCTTCATTTAGAACTTGGGTGATGTTTTTGTGATCAGAAATATGCTGTAGGAACTTAACTCATTTATATCAATCAGCCGGTGGTCAGATAGGTTTTGTTATACAGGTTACAAGAACCTGTCGAGGACATTAAGTGAGGACTTCCTGCACTCAGGAATGTTCGGAGCATAAAATGAGTTAGTGGAACACACTTAAACCCGTGGGGGAAGCTCCCTGTCTGGCAGTCAGGCATCCTTGCCGTCATACACCCTGGCCAGTCCCTGCCCTGCTGGACAGTTGTCTATCCTTCTTCCGGCCACAGCCTAAGTTAGGGGCTCCCCAAAGTCCCAGGAACTCTTAAACTAGGCTCGGGGATTTCTCAGGGTCCCTCATGGGATTGATTTCAGTTTCTGTTTCCTCCTCTTAGAGCTCTGGGCTCACCTGGCACTGCCCACACCTGTGAGCTCACCTGGCTCAGCAGCAGGCCCCACCCACTCATGCCTTTTGAAATTGCAGTTTCCGTCTGCACATTACACACATCAGCCATGACTGCTCATTTAGCGTGGTTAAAAAGTGGAGCCATGCAGCAGGGGAAGCAGTCGCAGGTGGGCCATGGCTGCAGCGTGGTTCCTGGTGATGGTGGCCTTGGGCCTGGGCTTGGCCACAGCAGGTCCTGTCCCCTCCTCCAAGCCCCACTCAAGAGGGAGGGGCTGTGACATTGGCAAGTTCGAATATCTGCCACCAACGGAGTGGAAGGCCTTCAAGAAAGCCAAGGATGCCTTGGTGAGTACCTATGGGTTTTCTTTTTCTTAATGGAGGTACAACTGACATACAACGTTATATTAATTTGAGGTGTACAACATCATGATTTGATAATTGTATATGTTGCTAATAATCATCACAATGCCTAGTTAACATCCATCACTGTACATAGCTACAGAATATTTCTTCTTGTCATGAGAACTTTTGGGGGGGCTTAAAGCTAACCCTCTTGTTAAATTCCCTTATTAATGCTAATAGTTTGCCATAGATTGTTTTAGTTTTTCCCCATATAGAGATATTTAAATGCAAATAACTATTTCTTTCTTCATTTGCTATCTTTGTACCCGTTATTCATCTTACCTTATTAAACTGACTGTAAGTCCAAGGTGTGTTGAATCTAAGTGTTAGTAGTGAACTTCTTTGTCTTATTCCCAAACTGAGGGAGGACAGTGTTATTTCGCTATCCATTCATCTGGGGATGGGCACCTAGGTTGCTTCCATTTCCTGGTTATTAGAAGTAATGCTAAGATGAACATGGGGGTGCATACATCTTTTCAAACTAGTGTTTTGGTTTTCTTCAGATAAGTACCAGAAATGGAATTGCTGGACTGTATGGCAGCTTTATTTTTAAGTAATTGAGGAAACCGCATACTGTTTTCCATACTGGCTGCACTAATTTACAATTCCACCAACAGCGCACTAGGGTTCCCTTTTCTCCACATCCTCACCAGCACTTGTTTGTTAACTTACTGATGATAGCCATTCTGGTATGTGTGTGGTGATATCTCACTGTGGTTTTAATTTGCATTTTCCTGATGATTATTGATGTTGAGAATCTTTTCATATGTCTGTTGGTCATTGGTCTGACATCATTTGGAGAAACGTCTATTCAGACTGGTGTGGCTCAGTTGTTTGGGTGTTGTCCCCCAAAGTGAAGGGTCGCTGGTTTGATGCCCAGTCAGAACTCATACCTGGGTTTCAGGTTTAGTCCTTGGTCAGGGCACATGTGAGAAGTGACTGATCGATGTGTCTTGCATCAGTGTCTCCCTCCCTCTCTACTTTCTCCCTTCCCCTCTCTCTAAAAATAAATAAAATCTTATATTTTTTTAAAAGAAATGTTTATTCTGATCCTCTACCCATTTTTTAATTAGATTGTGGGGGGGCATCATTGTAAAGTTGTCTGAGTTTCTTATATATTTTGGATCTTAACCCCTGTTGGATGTATCATTTGTAAATATCTTCTCATGTTCAATAGATTGTCTTTTCATTTTGTTTAAAGTTTCCTTTGCTATGCAAAACTTTTTAGTTTGGTGTAGTCCCACTAATTTTTTTCTTTGGTTGCCCTTGCCCAAATGCAATATAGCCAAAAACATATTGTAACATTAATGTCAAAGACTTTGCTGCCTGTTTCTTCCAGGAGTTTTATGGTTTCAGGTTTATATTTAAGCCTCCAATCCATTTTGAATTTATTTTTGTATGTGGCATAAGACAGTAGTCAAATTTCATTTTTGTGCATGTATCTGTCCATTTTTCCCAACACCACTTATTGAAGAGATTGTCTTTACCCCATTGTACATCCTTGCCTCCTTTGTCATAGGATTATTTACCATGCGAGTGAGGGTTGATTTCTGGGCTCTGTATTCTATACCATTGATCTATGTATGATTTTATGCCAATACCCATTTTCTTTTGATTATTGTAGCTTTGTAACATGGTTTGAAAATGGGGAGCATAAAACCTCTCACTCTGTTCCTTCTCAAGGTTTCTTGGGCTATTTGAGATTTTTTGTGGTTCCATGTAAACTTTAGGATTAGTTGCTCTAGTTCTGAAAAGAAAGCTATTGGTGTTTTAATAGGAATTGCATTGAATCTGTAATTGCTTTAGGTAGTAAAGACATTTAACAATATTAATCCTTTCAATCTCTGAGCATGGCATATTCTTCTGTTTATTTGTATCTTCAATCATTTCTCCAATATCTTACAGTTTTCAGTATACAGGTCTTCTACCTCTTTGGTTAAATTTATCCCTATTTATTTTATGTTTTTTGATGCAATTGTAAATGGGATTGTTTTCTTATTTAGTCCTTCTGATCATTCATTATTGATGTATAGAAACACAATAAATTTCTGTATGTTGATTCATACCCTGCATCTTTATGAAATGTACTTATTACTTCTAATAGTTTTTGGTGGGTTCTTTAGGGTTTTCTATATATGGTATTATGTTATCTGCAAATAATGAGAGTTTTACTTCTTCCTTTCTGATTAGGATGCCCTTCCTTCCTTCCTTCTTTCCTTCCTTCCTTCCTCCCTCCCTCCCTCCCTCCCTCCCTCCCTTCCTCCCTCCCTTTCTTTCTTTCTTTCTTTCTTTCTCTCTCTCTCTCTTTCTTTCTTTCTTTCTTTCTTTCTTTCTTTCTTCCTTCCTTTCTTTCTTTCTTTCTTTCTTTCTTTCTTTCTTTCTTTCTTTCTTTCTTTCTTTCTTTCTTTCTTTCTTTCTTTCTTTCTTTCTTTCTTTCTTCTTGCTGTGGTTAGGACTTCAAATACTATGTCGAATAGAAGTGATGATAGCGGGCACCCTGGTCTTGTTCCTGATTTTGGCAGAAAAGCTTTCAGCTTTTCACCATTGAGAATGGTATTGGCTGTAGGTTTGTCATGTATAGCCTTTACTTTGTTAAGATATGTTTCTTCTATATCCACTTAGTTGAGACATTTTGTCATAAAATATCCCTGGGATAAATTCCACTTGGTCATAGTGTATGATCCTTTACTGTATTGTTGAATTCAGTTTGCTAATATTTTGTTGAGGATTTTTTTGTATCTATGTTCATCAAGGATATTGGTCTGTGAATTTTTTTTGGTAACATCTTTGTCTAATTTTTTTTATCAAGGCAATGCTGGCCTCATAGAATAAATTCGGAAGTTTTGCTGCCTCTTTAATTTTTCAAAATAGTTTTAAAAGGGTAGGTATTAGTTCTACTTTAAATGTTTAGTAGAATTTACCTGCAAAGAATCTGGTCCCAGAGTTTCATTTGTTGGGAGATTTTTTATTACTGCTTCAATTTTATTGCTACTAATCAGTTTTTTAGATTTTGTATCTTCTTGGCTCAGTCTTGGAAGGTTATATACTTGTAGAAATGTATCCACCACTTCTAAAGTGTCATGTAACCATTTATAGTATTCTCTTTTTTGAAATTTTTAAAATTTCTTTTCAGAGGGAGGGGAAGGGAGGGAGAAAGAGAGGAATAGAGACATTAATGTGTGGTTGCCTCTTATGTGTCCCCCTGCTGGGAACCTGGCCCACAATGCTGGCATGTGCCCTGACTGGGAATCGAATCAGCGACCGTTTGGTTCACAGGCTGGCACTCAGTCCACTGACCCACACCAGCCAGGGCCTACTGTTGATTTCTTCTAGCATATTTTACATTTTGGTTATGGTATCTTTCAGCTCTTTTGGGTTCTTCATTATGTTTCTTTAGTCTTTGTTGAAGTTTTCCCTAAGTTCTTCTATTCCATTCTCAAATTGGTGAGCATCCTTATGACCATTTCTTTTTATTCTTTATCAGGCAAACTACTTATCTCCATTTATCTTAGGGTTTTGGGGGGTTATTCTTCTTGTTCCTTTATTTGAAAGACATTCTTCTGTCTTCTCCTTTAGTTTTAGTTTCTGTGTTTAGGTGAATTAGACAAAATAATTATCTCTCCCAGTCTTGAAAAAAACTAAACAAGAAACCTCGGGATAGGCTGTCGGTTTTGGCAGGCCAGCTGGAGCCAAGCAGGTACCTATGGCATCCAGGGAGCTGGCCTACTGAGACGGAACTGCTCCAGGCAGGGAGGACAGGTGCATGTAGTAATGCCCTGTTGATCCTGCTTGCCCACTTTGTTTGGGGGAAATAGGCTTCATGCAGTGTTCCTTGAACATGGAGCAGTGAGCCTGTAGGCAGGACAGAGAACCCAAATGGAGTTCCCACCTGCACTATATGGAGAGGGACATAACCCATGGTGCTCACTGGCACCTCCAATCCTGGAGAGTTCCCACTGCTCCCCGAGAGCTCCCAGTTTCCCAGCCTTCTCTACTCAGTCTCTTTCTCTAGTTTGTTGTTCAGAAGCTCTTCAGTCAGCCATCAGTTGTGTGTCAGGAGTAATTGCTCTCTATATAGGTGTGTATTTCAATGTGGCCCCAGGAAGGGGAAGAGTTGAGCATCTTCCTAAACTGCCACTAATTGGACCTGTGAGCCCCTATGGTTGTAGACTAGGCCCTAACCCTCCTGCTTCAGCCAAGCTGCAGCCCTGCTACTGTGGGCTAATCTCTGTCCTCCTGCTGTGGTGTAGCCTGTAGCTTTTCAGCTATGACTGATCACTATTTTTTCTGCTGTTGACCAAACTCAAGTTCTGCTAGACCTTCATCCTTGCTGCTATGGTCCAGCCTCCTACTGTGTTGTGCTCTAACCTCTGCTCCTGCTCTCTAGGAAAACTCACTGAAAAACCAGAGCTGCAGCTCCTGCCTCTTCCCCAGACCCTGGACACTGACACAACTACATGTGAGTTGTAACTGAGGTGCCCTTACCCTCTCCCTGCCTCCTTAAGTGGACCCTCACCTCCTGGATCTCACCTGTTCTTCCCTCTCTCTTGTCTCTCCTTGCATGTCCCTCCACAAGTGTTCCCCTGGCTCTGTTCCTCCCCTGGGTCCCTTTTATCATCTTTTTTGCGTGTTCCTCACACCTCTGCTCTTACCTAGTTTCTTCTCATTTCTATCTTCCTTTCTCTCCCAGGTCTTTGCCCCTTGCTCTGCCCAGTTTGTCACTGTTGACTCTCAGTAGTGATTCCCTGTTCCCTTCTCACCTGTTCTCCTCGCCACTGACTCCCACCTGTCCCCCTCATCATCTTTCTTCCACTGATCTGTTCCCAGCCTACACTCCTCATTCATCTGCCCTTCTTACCTATGTATCTAATTGTCCCCTCCCACCTGCCTCCCTAACCTGTTCTCTTCTAATCTGTCCCCATCCCTTGTCCCTCAAACCTCTGTGACCCCCATGGGTCATCTTTCACTTGTCCCCATTTCACTTTTTCACTTGTCCCCTAACCTGTCTCCTCCCCTGTCTTTGTGCCCCACCTGTATTGTTTTCATCTACATTCTCCTTTATGTATTCCCTCTCACCTGACCCACCACTTGTCCCCCTCACATGTGCCTTTAGCACTTGCTCTCCTTCCCTGTACTCCCTACCTGAGCTTTCTTGCTTACCTTTCTCACCTTACACCTTATCTACCCTCTCATCTGTACTTTCTCACTCCAGGTATGGGAGCGCCCTGTGGCCTTGGAGGCTGAGCTGGCCTTAACAGTGAAGGTCCTGGAGACTGTGGCTGACTCATCCCTGGAGAACATCCTGGACCAGCCCCTTCACACACTGCACTGTATCCTCTCTGAGGTCCAGGCCTGTGTGAGTGCTCAGGGACCCAGGCCATGTCTGTGGTGTATGCCCCAAGCTGTCCCAGGCCCTGGTCACATGACACCCTCCTCTGCCCACAGGTTTCAGCTCTGCCCACCTCAGGCTCCAGGCCCCACGGCCTCCTCCAGCACTGGCTAAACCAGCTCCAGAGAGCCCCAAAGAAGGCAAGCTATTGGAGGGGAGGATGGATGCCTGGGATCTGGGTAAGGGAAAGGGCTGATGCTCAGGCAATGGGAAACCATGTTCTCATCTCTCTCTCACAGGTGTCCCAAGAGTGCCTTGAAGCCACTGTCACATTCAACCTCTTCCGCCTCCTCAAACGGGACTTGAATTGTGTTGCCAGGGGAGATCTGTGCATCTGAGAATGTGGGCCCACCCCCAGCTCATCTGGGAGCCCAAAGCTTATTTATGCACTAAACCCCACCCCTGCCTTAAGTTATTTCCATTCATCCCTTATTTATGGAGATGTAGCCCTGATTCACATTCAAAAGAATTTATTTTTCTACTTTTACACAATATGTTCAAGTAAACTATAAGGAATTGGAACTTCCATGATTAATGAATCCTTGAGTGTGTGTGTGGCTGTGTGCCTATACTGAGTGCAGATGTCTATGTGGTACAGGTGAAATTAGTGACTGGTTGTGTATATTTGTGTGTGCCAGACTTCTGGGACTGTCTGTATATGTGCCCAAGTGAGTGTCTACATGAACCTGAGTCTAACTGAAGGTGCATAATGGCATATTTATGCCCACATCTGTGCAAAAGTGTGTGTATATGCACAGGTTTATATATCTCTCTGTCTCTTCCAGATTGTAAACTGAATATCTCTCTTTTCCATATGGACCTAGGACAGATAAAGGTCTATACCAATCAGGTTGTTTTACGTATGATAAGAATCAAAACCCAAACTCAAATAAGTAGAACAAAAATGAGTTTATTATCACACATAAAATGTCAGTTGACAGGGAAGTTCTAAGATTCCTTCATTCATTCACTCAATAATGTCATTGGGACACCAGATTCTTTCCATTCCTTTTGACTGATTCTTGTTCTGGTTACCTCATGGTCTCAAGATGGCAGCCACAGATCCAGCTGTCACATATATACAACATCCTCCAAGCAATAACAGTATACCCCAAACAATGGGGTAAAACAAGAACCATCTTATTATGCTCACTGATTCTATGGGTCACGAATTTGGACAGGGGCCAGTATGGAGAGCTGGCCTCTCTTCACAAAGTTTGATTCTTCACACAGTTCCTAGCAAAGAAAACCTTTCAGAGAAACTCCCTGTTGGGTGTGCATCCTTGTCTCATTGGCTAGAATTTAGTCATATGCCCAAGCCTAACCCAGTCACGTGCCCAAGCCTAACCCAGTCACTGGCAAGGAAGATGTAATTACAAAGATAGTGTTAGACCAATCAAGAACCCCTCTGAGGCTAGGGGAAATGTGTCCCAGGGAGAGTGAGTACCTAAACAAATTTTAGAGTTCGGTCAGCAGGGAAAAGGTGAGAGATGGATCTAGGAAGCAGCCTAAAGTGGCACATGGAGGTTCCAAGGTGATGAATCTCTTGTGGGAGTGAATCCAGTGGGCCCCCAATGGGAGCACTGTTTCTGTTGTTAAAATACTGAAATGCTTTCATAACAGTTGTCAAATAGCTATTTCCCCAACCCCCCTAGGCAAACCTGCCCACCCCTTGAAGCCCCTACACCTCCCCATGATTCAGAAATGAGAGAATTATTACCTGGTGCGGGGCTGGGGAGGTGTCCCATGATCTGCTCCTATATGCAGCCAGTGTGCGTTCTAACCACAGTGTGGTTGTTAAATAGTTTGCTGGTATCTCCAGCTCATGCACAGTATGTGTCATGGTTTTTGAAAACTGGCCACCAAGTCTTTGACATTCACTCCTTCAAAAGGTAGACTCAATGCTCTCCTCCCATTGAACCTGAACTTGTGACTTCTTCATTCAATAGAGTGTAGTGGAAGTCAAGTCATGTGATTTCCATCACCAAGTCCACCTAGCACTCTCAGAACACACATTCTCACACTGCCCCTCTTGGAACCCCCACCCACATGCTGCAAGAAACCCAAACCACAGGGAGAGGCCACATGAGCACACTCTGGTTGGCAGTCACAGCTGAACTCAGCGTCGCGGTCATCCCAGCTCGGTGACCAGGCACGTGAGTGTAGAAGCGTCCGTGATCCCAGCCATCTCCACTGTGCCGTGATCAAGTTCCTGACCCACAGAATCTGGGAGCATAGTAAAGTAATGTTTGTTTTTATGCCGCTAGGTTTGGATTTTTATGAGGCAATAGATAATTGCAAAACTGTGACAGCCACCAGCCCATCACAATCCCTCATGAGGTGTATCACAAGAAATTTATTACCAAGCGTAATCCACAGAAGTTTCTAAATGGTTGAACATTACAGGGGTTTCAAAATCATCCCCATAATTCTATAACTGTCACTCCTTTGCATTCTCATGTTTTCTCAATTAGGGGATAAAGGTTGGAGTACGGCCATACACTAGAAATGACATACAGTTCCACAGCCACTCCCACTGCAGTATATGGATTGTAGGTGTCAGAACCCCAGTTTGGTTGTGAGCAGCAAGGTGCCCAGCCCAGGGCATAAAATTATTCCCTCTCCCTCAACACCTGCTTCCCACCCAGACTCCCTTGCAGTTTGGAGTGGTCTTAGGATTAAACAGCTTTGTAATTGAGTTAATGTATATAAAGAATAAAACAATTTTTGAAGCAGGTCAAGCCTCATATATCTATTTATTGCTGTTACTCTTATTATTTTAGACTTTTTTTCTTCCTTGACACAAAAAAACTTTCATTTGTTCCCTTCCTTCCTACTTAGTTCTTTGGTATGAGGATGTGAGGCCTGGAGCTCTGGTGACCATTTTATGACCACGAGGCAACTAGCCTAGAATCTGACTCTATCCTTCCCAGGAAGGTAGGACAGAAGGGTAGGAAATGGGTCCTTAGTGATGTCAATAAGCTATTACACCAAACCTCCAAACTCCCTAATTCCAGAATTCTTATTAAATAAGATAACCAAATGTCTTCAGTCACATTAATTGGGTTTTCTGTTTGCAGCCAAGTGGATCCTCACAAATCCATCTTTGCATGCTCAGCACCAAATCCAGAGAACACGGTCAATTAATACTTGATAAAAAAAAAAGTTTGACTCACATGACATGTCTGACTTCGGGCAAATGACCCCCTTCAACATGACTCCTGTAATGGAAATGAGATTGCAAATCTCTATGTGGAGAAGCAAAGGTCTAGCAAAGAAATTCTGAACTGTATATATTTTGGGTTTTCCTGCCCCCACATCCATTTCTCCTGCTAAAGCCCCCTCTTTCAATCCTTCATTTGGTCGGACACAGACTCAGGTCTGCTCAGTCAGAGCACTCCATGGCAGATCACAGTGGCAAGCCTTCCCAGGCCCTCCCTCATGACCTTGCATCAGCTGTTTCCCCTGCTTGGAACATGCTCTGCCACTCTCCACCACCACCATGTCCTTACCTGGCTGATTTCTACTCATCCCCTAAGTCTCAGCTAATATCCCCTCCTCTTCCAAACACCCTTCTGAGTGGTCCACTGGGATTTCTATAATTCTTACAAGCCCAACAAACTTTCCCATCTGACTTTGCTGGTGAGTTTTAGGATCAACTATATGAAATTGTCGATAATTTGCCATTTCTGGCCTACAAAACTGGCAATTCCATATGATTCAACCAATTTTTATTTTAGCCACCCCCATTCCCCAGACCCCTAACCCAGACACCTGAATACCGAGGGGTAAACCAACCACTATCTGGCCAATCAAAGCATTGCATTCCCTCAGATGCCACAACCAGTGCAAGAGTGGCTGGCCTGTGACACTGATTGGGCCAATCTGAGCCCTTCCCTGGGATTTTTTTTTTTTAATTTAGACTGGAGATTTTGCCATTTTCCCACTGGACTATGGTGCTGGAAGGATTGGGTCTGTGCCTGCAAATCAATGTCCATTTTCCCAGCACATGCAGTTGAACAGATAATATGCGCTGAGGCAGTGAAATGAGTAGGAGAGTGTCTTGGTGGGGTTGAGTCTGAGGTCCAGTCTCTAAGGCCAAGTGCCTTGTAGCTTTACCCTAAATTGTCACCTTCCTACCTATATGAACCAACAAATGCCTGCCTTTTATATTTCTTCTGTTAAGCTATGTTCTGTCACTTGCTACGAAAAGGCTCTAACACATGTCCCTGACCCTGCAGGCGGGGTCGGGCAGCTCCCCTGGGCTCGCACAGTCTCCTTTTCTTCTCCCATCACGGCTGTTTTGTCATCTGTCTGTCCGGGAGGGCTGGGACTGGGTCTGTCTCGGTCAGTGCTGCACCCACAGTGCCAGGCACAGACCACATGCTCAAACACTCCTCCTGGAACATACCATGCCGTCTCTCACTGGTGTACCTGTGCCTTGGGTTTAAAGCTCTTAATTTTGAAGGAACGAGCACACCATTGGCGCTGATTCTCTGTTAAATGAAGGGCCTGGGGTTACAAGAGGAGGAAGGTGGTGGGGGGTCCTCCAAAGGGCTAAACCAGGGACTGTGTGGGCCCCAAATATGTCAATAAATGGGTGTCATGTTCTGGGATGACAGGTCCTGATTTTGTTTTGAAGGCAGGTGCACCCCACTCCAAAGCTAGGGTTTCCACCAAAATCAGACCACATGTGCTCACTGCTCACACACTTCGTTGTCTTCCCATAGCTCTGAGAATAAAATCTCCACTCTTTATTTTCTTTCTCTTTTTCCTGTGGTGCCCACTTTCCCTAAAATCTTGACTCTTGATCACAGACCACGAGGTTCTGCACAATCTGCTGCCTGCTCACCTCTCCCACCTGCTCTCCCCCACCCTCCCCCACTCCAGTCCAGACACACTGCCTCCAACACACCGAGCACAGTCTTGTCTCACAGCCTTCGCACGTGCTATTTCCATCACCAGGAATGCCGTCCCCTGGCTCTTCCCACAGTGGGTTTCTTCAGCTCCAACATCACCTTTTTGGACCCGCCCCCACTAATCTAAAGTAGGCCCCTCAGTCATCCTGTCCCATCAGCCTGTTTTCACTCCTTCATTCATTTCATGGTACTGACTTACCACCAGACACTCATTACATATTTACTGGCTTCTTTACTGTGTCCCCCCCCCCAAGAGGCAGGGTTTCCTGTTTTGTCTGTTTTGTTCAGTGCTGTATCCCCTGCGCAGGGCTAGGTACATAGTACCTGCTCGATAAAGCTTTCTCAGGTGACTCAGAGACAATATAGTCAGATGATTAGGTGTGCAGAATTTGGAGGCAGTAAACTTTCTAGTCACAGCTCCTCCATTCACTGGCTGTATGATCTGAGGCATGTTCCTTAGCTTCTGAACTGTTTCCTCACCTGGAGAAGGTGGGTGCACACACTACATCTCGGCTGCAGAGTGTAAATGCGATCATGCTTACTATCGAGTTACTTCATTTTGTGAGCGTTATGTGCCCGGTGCTGGGTTGCATGCTCTCTTTTCATGCATCAGGGAGGGTTTGTGGGCTCAGTGCCTGGCATGTGGGAAGCCCTCTGTGCCCAGGAGTCGTGATGACTGAGATAGATAAGTGTGGCTGGGTCACTGGGTGAGGGAGCCTCCTGGCCTGTGATTCTCTGGTGCCTCTGTCCTTGCTGCCTCCCACCCTGTTTGCCCAGATCTTTCCCCTCCCTCCTTCTCTGCTTCTATTTCTGTCTCTCCTCCTCCCCAGGTCTCAGGGGGCCTCTGGCTGGCATGAAGCCTCTTCCTTCTACTCCAGGATCAGGAAGTTTTCACTGCAGGGCCCCCCAACCAGAGTTGGGGAGCACCTCAATCAATTTCCCTTCTCTAGACACTACCTGACCTGCAACTCCCCTCCCCACACCATCCTCTGTGCCCCCAGCAAATCCCTCCTCCACTTAGTGATCCCTCCTATTCCAGACAGAACAGCCAATGAGCTCTTCCCCTCCTCCCCTCCCTCCCCAGGCTGGCTTTGGACACTCACACTCAGCCTGAGGTCTTTGGGGCCCTTCCCCAGCCCCCACATGCAACAGACTGTAGTGGTAAGGAACAGACAGACACTGAGACCAAACTGCCAGCTCCACGCTTTGTTGGGGATCTTTGGACAAGTGACTTCATTCACTTCTCCCTGGTTCAGATTTCTGCCTGTAAAATGGAACCAAAGATATCTTCCTTGGACAGTTGCCCAACCTCGGAGAGATGAGCTGGGCTTAGCACAACGCCGGTGTGTGGAATGAGCATTCACTAACTGCTCAGCAGTAGCGTTCTGTGGTTAAGAGGACAGATTCAGTAGGCAGGCTGCCTGTCTTTTCAAACCCCAATTTTGCCACCTTCTGCTTCTGTGACCTTGGGCACGCTACTTAACGTTTCTGGGTGTCAATTTCCTCATCTGTAAAGTGGGATAACTGTAAATGTTCTAGGGTTGTTGTGAGGATTAAATGACTTAAGTGCTTGGCACATGATAAGCACTCACTAAATGTTAGCTATTATCATTGTATTATTATTTATTATTATTATTATTATTTCCCACCTGTAAGTCTTTCAGAGGATAGGAAATTGTCTCCAAGTCTCCCTGGTCTCAGCCATCCTTCCTTCGGTCTCAGTCATTATGCTGCAACGTAGGGTTCCCTACTCCCAAGGCACAAGGACACACACAGAGGTCGGCAGAGCAGCTTTTGGAAAAGTTTGTTTATTCATCCATGCTCCCACTTCATCATTCATTCAGTTTTCATGGATGGTGTTGGCTGTTGCCTGTTACTGGCCAGGTATTGGGAATGCCGAGCCACAGACCCCGTCATCAGGGGGCTACAGAATGGAGAGGGAACCAGACATCAAAGTCTGAGGCACAGAAAGGAGGCAATGTGCTGGGTCCAGAGCTCACTGAGGGGTGCCTGGGAGTGAGGTTAGACAGGCAGACAGCTGCCTGGTCCACTGGTACCTGTCAGATCTTTTAAGTGTTGTTGGATTTCCCTGGAGAGGACATAAGGAGTCCTTGCAGGGTTTTAAGCAAGGGAGCAACTGCTGCAATGTGTGAGGCTGAAAGTTCAGGCCTCACTAGAGGAGAGTGGACTGGACGAGGGAGCCTGGGTGTGAGGAGATGGTGAGTTCGACCTCAGTGAGGTGGAGATGGGAGTGATGTGTATTTGTACCTTTAGTGGAATAGACGCAATATATGCAAAGCAATTACCACCTCAACTGACAAGTGGAAGTATCTCAGAAACCGTAAGTACGCACCGTGGTTGTGGTGGTTAAAAATGTAAGCTCTGACGTCAGAGAGATCTTAGAATTTCGATTTCTGCCCAGTCCCTTATTGTTCCCAGTGTCGCCTAGACCCTGGAGCTACTGGTGGGCTCGCGGAGGGTGTGGTAGCCTGGTGAGTGCCCCCCTCCCTGGCCCCGCCCCCTCCTGAGCTGCTTCACAGCCCCCTTGCCATCCCACCCCCCATAAGCTTGCTCTGTGCTCTCCAGCCCCACAGCTTGGCCTCCTCTTTCCGCTTAGTGATCGGTGCGGCTGAGCCCCAAACCCATCCAGACAACGATTGGCGTCCTCTTGGTGTTGCCAGATCTGCGCCAGACCTGGGGCTGAGAGGCTCCCCGGAGGAGACTTGGTCCATTTCATTGTCCCTTTGTTTACTTCCTGTCCCCTTCCACCTCAAGCTGGCGAGGCCAGCTTCCTCAAGGAAGTCCCTCTGGCCACCCTCCCAAAACGCAGAGCTGTGAGTGGAGCCCGTGGACGTCACGGGAGGAGCGGTGGGGAGATGAGTGAGTGGAGATCCGCCTGGAGCACAGGGTCCACTGGTGACCAACGGAGGAGGATTTCTCGGGAAGAAATTCCTGCCTCAGCCCCGCTCTGCTTCCTTCTGGGGTTCCAGGACTCGCCTCGATGCCACGAAACCAGCGTCATCTTCAACCTCCTGTGCCTGTTCACGTGGGGCCTGAAGCTAGGGGCGCACTCGGGGCCTTCTCTCTGACCCCCTGAAGCCTCTGCCAGGACCTGCGGGTCTGCAGGGGGAGGGCTGCGAGCTCCGCTGTGATGCCCCTTCCTCAAGGCCCGTCTCCAGCCGCAGGCGCTGAAGCTCAGGGGCTCTGCCGCTGCTGGCCAGACCTGGACAGTCTGCAACGGGTGCGCCAGTAGGCGCGGGTGCTTTTCCAAGGACGAGAACGTGGTCCCCTGAAGCAGGAACTTTCTTTCTTTTTTCTTTCTTTCTTTCTTTCTTTCTTTCTTTCTTTCTTTCTTTCTTTCTTTCTTTCTTTCTTTCTTTCTTTCTTTCTTTCTTTCTTTCTTTCTTTCTTTCTTTCTTTCTTTCTTTCTTTCTTTCTTCCTTCCTTCCTTCCTTCCTTCCTTCCTTCCTTCCTTCCTTCCTTCCTTTCTTTCTTTCTTTCTCTTTCTTTCTTTCGTTCTTCCTTCCTTCCTTCCTTCCTTCCTTCCTTCCTTCCTTCCTTCCTTCCTTCCTTCCTTCCTTCCTTTCTTTCTTTCGTTCTTTCTTTCGTTCTTTCTTTCTTTCTTCTTTCTTTTTTTTGGAAGTTTTCAATGGGATGCGTTCCCCTAAGATCTTCCAGGGGCCTCGTCTGGCACCAAGAGACTTGAGTCCTGGATTCACACGTCACGTTGATTGCATGCACCACGGACCAGTTTCTGCTTTCTGGTTACAGAAGCCCAGAACGCCGTCTCCCGTGGCAGGTCCCACGTCCTGATCTCAACCTTCAGTGTCTGCTTTGAGATTCTGTGAATCTGTGACTCTGACCTCCCCACTGGGGAGGCCTCATCCCCTAAGGGATTTGGCAGTGCAAGGGCCCAAAGTCCTCAGCTGACTGTAGTATTTTGATTCTGTTACTCACGTGACTTTTGTGTTTGTGAAGTCCCTATGTAATTTGCTATTCTGTCTTCTGGTGGTAATTTATTGCCATTATTAAATATACTTGCATTTACATTGGTTGATCCCCTGCGATCATTTGGGGGACACTTTTCAGTTCAAAATGCTCAGCCAGGGAAATCAAATGACTTCAGTTTCAATTCTGAGCCACCCTCTTAGTTATGGTGTTACTGCGTAATTACTTCTCTCTGAGCCTCAGTTTCCTCATCCATACAATGCCATTCTTATCCTTTTCTTGCAAAAGAGTAATGTACACTGAAGTAGTGTTTCTAAAGCTTCCAGCTGAGGCCATAGGATGGTCTTCATTAATGGTCTCTATTAAATAATCACACATGTAAATACACAACCAATTGCACTTTTTATGTGTCCAAGTCTGGGGGCTGGCAATCATGGTTGCTAACTGCAGGCCTCTTTGCCAAGGGCACCCAGCTGTGAGGGTCAGAGCCAGGTTTCAATCCCATGCTCTCAACCACCTCACGGCACTTCCTTTCTAAGAAAAACAAGTATGAATTTAGGAATTTTGAGATCTTCTGTCCATTTTCAGAATTCATTGTTGATGCAGTGTCTCCTGCCCTGAGTTAAGGCCATTGCAATTGACAGAAACTGACCAGTGCCCTGGAAGGTGACAGGGGCACACTTCCGTTCTTGGCTTTGAAACATTTTTAAGTATCAGAGTTCCGTATTCCCAAATGAAGATTCTGTCCACTCTCTCGGGAATTATGAATCATGGACAAAGGGTTTCGGGTGGTAGTCAATGTCAAAAAGCAGTGGGCACCTTCCGTCCTAAAATCATTGTCTGTATATCCAGGAGATCCAGCTACACAGAAGGTGCACGGTGCCATGGTTACTGCCTGGGGTGTCAGAGAAAACTTGTTTAAAATTCTGTCCTCACCATTTAATTCTTTCGTGACCTTGGGCAGGCCTCTTAACATCTGAGTCCCTACGTTTTATTATTTTTATTTATTTATTTAACTTTATAATTTGATTATTTGAAGATGCTTTATATTTAGAACAGGTCACAACATTCAGCTTCTCTCCCTTCTGCCAGTGTTACTCCATATTTAAACTGTAGGGAAAGTCCAGGGTGCCCTCGGTATCACCATGGGTTTAGCTCTGCAAGTGGCAAAGGCTTTGTGATGGGGTGAGACATAAAGAACTGAACAAAACGGGGATGTCTCTCTTTTCCTTTTGCACTGACTGCTCCCCTCACAATCTTCACATAGCTGCCCTCTCTTCTTTAAGTCTTCATTCAGATGTGATTTCTCAGGCCACCTCATCCAGTGCAACCATATCTTACATATACCCTGCCGTCACCCCTCTGTAGTTCTTTCATTTTCTGTTCCTTGATGTAACGTACACCTGTGCTTAAACCCCTTTCTCCTACTTTCTGTCACTCCTCTCTAGTAAAAGTTCCTCCAAGGGTTGTTTTGTAGGGGTTTTTTTTTCAATACCTCATGTCAGGCACCTTGAGCTGTGCTTGACACAAAGTGGGGGCTGAATAATACTTGGTGAATAAATGAAGGCATTTGTCGCAAACTGAGCTGGTTCCCTGAAGTCCTTGGCCACAACGCAGTTTCCTAGAGAACCTCCCATTCCCGCATCCCTCGGTGCCTGGACAGTTAAAGATGTTAGTGAGGTTCCCCTCCTTCCTCTTCCTTCTCTCTCAGTATCAGCTGTGGGAGTGAGGGAGTAGCTGGTCTCCTTGCTCTATTTTAGCCTGCTTTCCCTTTCTGACACTCTTCTTCCCCCCTTCACCCGCTTCAGCCTCTCCCTTCCTCTTCTCCCTCCCCATAATAACTTCTCTTGAAAGTTCCAGGTCCTTTCTGGCACTACCCTAGCACTGCATTGATCCTCCTCTCCCTGCACTGCAGTATCCTGCACAAAGACAAGTCCCTCTGTCCCCTCCCTGTCAGGGCACTGTGACCCCCCTTTGTGGGGCTGAGGCTGCCCCTACCCTGAGACTCATCTTAGGAATACACCTCCTCTATGTGAACCTGAATCTGTGTCAGTTTCTCTTTCCCTCCAGCTGCTCACCTGGCTCAAGGCCACACTGTGCACCAGCTTCCCCAGCCTGGGGCCTCCCCTAGTGGCCATTGTGTTTTCACTTTTCCTACATCAGCTGGGATTGCCCGTCTGTCCAGGCTAAAAGCTGTACCATGGAGCTCAGGCAGGTGTTCCATCAGAGCAGAGCTGGAAGTTCAGAGACACACACAGAGCAGCAGACTGAGAGCCAGAAGAGGAGACTGAGGTCACAGACACAAAACAAGGCTGAGTGAGAGACCCTGGTGACAGCCTCTCAGTGGACACTTGGATCCCCCTGTGCTGACAGAGACCAGAGACAGAGATGAGGATGCAGCTGGGTGAGCCCCCACCTCATGGCTCATGACCCCCCACCTCCCCACAGCCTCCACCCTCAGCCCCTGACACTGTCTGTGCCCTCATGTGTCTCTCCTTCTGTAACACAGACTTGCCTGTGGGTTGCATGCTGGTGCTGATGCTGATGACCATGGAGCTGACCAGGATGGGAGCAGTTCCTGCCCCCACGCCCCTCAGTACCCTCCCGGGTGCAAGCGGCTGCTCCATGGCCCAGTTCAAGTCTCTGCCCCCACAAGAAATGAAGGCCTTCAGGAGGGCCAAGGATGCCTTGGTGAGTCTCCCCACTGCCCCACCTGCTGTGGGCCAACCTCCACCCTCCCTCTGTGGGCTACCATGCTCCATTTGGCTCACGGTGGACCTGTACCCTCCCCTAGCTGGGCTACCGTGCACTTCTCACAGTGGGCTGACTCCTGCTGCTGCTGCATTGGGCTGACTCGTGTTCTTCTGCAGGGGAGATGCCTCCACCTGCTTTTGGAGGTTAACCCCACTCCTTATGTCATTGGTCTCCCCCCAGTCCCATTGCAGGGGTCTAACCTCAGCCCTCCAGCTGTGTGCTGACCCCTGCCCTTGCTCTCCAGGAGGAGTCCCTGCTGGTGAAGAACTGGAGCTGCAGCTCCCACCCATTCCCCAGGACCCGGGACCTGAGGCAGCTGCACGTGAGTTGGGAGAGTCAGGCTTGGCCCTGCCCTCACCTGGCCCTGCTCCTCTGCCTGCTTAAGTGGCCTCTTCACCTTCTCCTCACTCTCCGGTCTTTTTGCTCTCCTTGACTTCTTCTCCTCACCTGCCACATTGGCTGTGTCCTCTCACCTGTCCTGACCTTACCTTTACTGTTCCTTCCTCAGCCCTCCTCACCTGTTTCTGTCTCACATGCAGCTCTCACCTGTTTCCCCTCGTCAGGTGTGGGAGCGCCCCGTGGCCTTGGAGGCTGAGCTGGCCCTGACACTGAAGGTCCTGGATACTGTGGCTAACTCTACCCTGGGGGACATCCTGGACCAGCCCCTTCACACGCTTCACTACATCCACACCAAGCTTCAGGCCTGTGTGAGTGCTCTGGGCTCTTGGGCCATGTCTGTGGGCTCTGACTCTCCCCTACATAGGTCCATCCGTGTCCCAGGCCCTGCCTCACACAGCACCCTCCTCTGCCCACAGGTCCCAGCTCAGGCCACAGCAGGCCCCAAGCCCCGGGGATACCTCCACCGCTGGCTGCGACGCCTCCAGGTGTCTGTGAAGAAGGTAAGTGACCAGGGAGTGACCAGTATCTGGGGACAACTGGGACCCAGATCATGACCTGGGTCACTGACCTGTTCTGTCTTCCCCACAGGAGTCCACTGACTGCCTTGAAGCCTCTGTCACATTCAACCTCTTCCGCCTCCTCACCCATGACCTGAAATGTGTCGCCAGTGGAGACCTGTGTGTCTGACCCCGAGGCCCATCCGCAACCTGTGCCATCACCTTAGATTTTATTTATGCCTCACTCACATTTCTTAATTTATTGCCACTCATCCACTATTTATGTATTTATCTGTGTGAGTTTTCAAACTCACACCCAATAAAGTGTTTATTTTTTGTCAAAACTGTGCAAACAGTGAAGAAAAGATGCTGTTTGTGCTGTGGGGTGTGTGTGTTTGTGGGGATTCCATTTCCAGGGCTGGTTTGAGAGAGACCTGACCTCTGTGACCACTTTGGTGCTGACCCTGTGGACCACCGACCAGTCTTATTTCCCCTGAACGCCTCCTTTGACATTCCATGAATCTCTGACTCTTGGATCTCCCCACCTGAGCAGGTCCCATTTCTGAGGGATTTGGAGAGCACCAGTGTCAAAGTTCTCAGCTGCAGTCCCGCGTCACTTACCACCAGGGGTCGTTCTGAGGAATGCATCCTTAGGGGAATCTGTCGTTGTGCGGACGTCACAGAGTGCCCTTACACTGACCGCGATGGTGCCGCCACTGCACACCTTGGCTGTGTGGTGTAGCCTGTCGCTCCTGGACCACACACCTGTGCTGCAGGTTGAACTGTATTCAACACTGTAGGCAGTTATAACACAATGAAAAGTATTTGTGTATCTAAACATATCTACACACACAAAAGGCACAGTGAACATGTGGTATAAGAGATAAAAATGTCACACCTGCATAGGGCACTCACGTGTGAGGAGCTTGTGGAACCAGGAGTTGCTCTGGGTGATCAGTGAGTGAGTGGTGAGTGAACGTGAAGACCTAGGACGCTCTGTCCACTGCTATGGACTGCATAAACTCTGTACATTTAGGGTTCCTAATGTACAGAACAACACAATACTGCATCAAACACGAGAGAAAATAGTGCAAAGATGCAGTAAACACAAGGTGTATAGACTGCTGCCAGCCTAACACACATACTGTCCTACAGCAAACTCTTTTATATAAATAGAAAGAGCGCACTCTAAAATAATGATGAAATGTATAGTAAATACATAAAACAGTAACACAGCCCTCTATTATGAAGTATTGTGTAGTGTACACTACCGGATGTGCTCTACTTGCATGTGACTGGCTGCACGTCAGGGTGTTTACAGCAGTATCACCACAAACACATGGGCAATGTATGGAGCTAGGGGGTCACAACAGCTACAGTGTCACTAGGCAATAGCAACTGTCCAGCTCCATTATAATTCAACGGGACCACCATCGTATATGTGGTCCATCGTTAACTGAAAGATCATCATGCCACTCATGACTGCATTGTGATTATTTGGGATCCTGTTACTAATGTGTCCTTACAGTTGTAAGACCTGTGTGCTTGTGGTATTCCTCTGTTTCTCCTGGTGTTCGTTCATTTTCATTTCCGTAATGGTGTGGCAGCTGGCAATGCAAGCACTCATTCTGAGGTAGTGTGAAGTGGTGGAGGTCCGACTTTGAAGTCAGAGCTAAATTTGATGGGACATTTCTCTGCCCATTGACTTTTAGTGGTATACTTGCCTTTTTCTTTTTTTAAATATATTTTATTGATTATGCTATTACAGTGTCCCATTCCCCCCCCCATTTCCCTCCACCCTGCACACCCCACTCGCATTCCTCCTCTTTAGTTCATGTCCATGGGTCATACACATAAGATCTTTGGCTTCTAAATTTCCTATACTATTCTTATCTTCCCCTTGTCTATATTCTACCTGCCATTTATGCTACTTATTCTCTGTACCTTTTCCCACCTTCTCCCCTTCCCACTCTCCCACTGATAACCCTCCATGTGATCTCCATTTCTCTGATTCTATTCCTGTTCTAGTTGTTTGCTTAGTTCATTTTTCTTTTGTTTTGTTTTAAGGTTCAGTCATTAATAGCTGTGAGTTTGTTGTCCTTTTACTGTTAATATTTTTATCTTCTTTTTTCTTAGAGAGGTCCCTTTAACACTTCATATAATAAGGGCTGGGTGGTGATGATCTCTTTTAACTTGACCTTGTCTGGGAAGCACTTTATCTGCCCTTCCATTCTAAATGATAGCTTTGCTGGATAGAGCAATCTTGGATGGAGGTCCTTGCCTTTCATGACCTGGAATACTTCTTTCCAGCCCCTTCTTGCCTGTAAGGTTTCTTTTGAGAAATTGGCTCATAGTCTAATGGGAACTCCTTTGTAGATAACTATCTCCTTTCCTCTTGCTGCTTTTAAGATTCTCTCCTTATCTTTAATCTTGGCTAATGTAATTATGATGTGCCTTGGTGTGTTTCTCCTTGGGTCCAACCTCTTTGGGACTCTCTGAGCTTCCTAGACTTCCTGAAAGTCTATTCCCTTTGCCAGATTGTGGAAGTTCTCCATTGTATTTTCAAGTAAGTTTTCAATTTCTTGCTGCTGTTCTTCTCCTTCTGGCACCCCTATGATTCAGATGTTGGAACACTTAAAGATGTCCTGGAGGTTCCTAAGCCTCTCCTCATTTTTTTGAATTCTTGTTTCTTCATTCTGTTCTGGTTCAATGTTCCTTTCTTCCTTTTGCTCCAAACCATTGATTCCAGTCCTGGTTTCCTTCCTGCCATTGTTGGTTCCCTGTAGATATTTATTTCACATAATGCAACTGTCATTGCTGTGGGGGAGGGGGGTTATGCTGTTGAAGTACCCAGTGAGTTCCTGGAGCATCCTGATAACCAGTATTTTGAACTCTGCATCTGATAGGTTGGCTATTTCTTTGTCACTTAGTTGTATTTTTTACTGGAGATTTGAACTGTACTTTCATTTAGGCCATTTTTTTTTGTCTCTGCGCACCTGTTACACAGTAAGGGGCAGAGCCTTAGGTGTTCACCAGGGCAGGGCAACCCATTTGGTTGCATTGTGATTCTGTATATGGGGAAGGGGTCTAAGAGGGGACAGTTCTTTTTGCTCCACTCTCTGCCAGTTTTCAGTCACTTCCCCAGCTATCCACGGTCAAATTGGGCGCTCTGGTGCTGATTCCCAGGTGGGTGGGTTTGTGTATGTTCTGGGATCCTGTGGCTCTCTCCCACAAACTCTCCTGTGAGGCTGGGAGTTTCTCTCACTGCCGCCTCAACCCCCACAAGAGTTTTCAGTCAGAGGTTTTGAGGCTTTATTTCCCTGTACTGAACCCTGTGTTGTGTGGTCTATCTCGCTCCCTAGTAGTTCCTCCCAGTTTATCTGCACATGAATGTGGGACTGCCTGTCTGAAAGCCACCACCTCGCCTGGCCCACCAGCCACTGCCTTGCTGAGAGTTTTTTTCCACCCAGCTGCCTGTCTCCACCCCTCCTACCAGTCTGGATGAATGTTTCTTCTTTAACTCCTTGGTTGTTGGACTTCCATACAGTTCGATTTTCCAACAGTTCTGGTTGTTTTTGTTTTTAAAGTTGTTGTTGTCCTTCTTTTGGTTGTGTAAGGAGGCACAGTGTGTCTACCTATGCCTCCATCTTGGCCGGATGTCCAGACATATGTAATCTACTTGCCTTTTGCTAAACTTTAGTTTTCTCCATTTGCAAATAACTTAGTGATACCACCCTTTGAAAAGTTTGCCTATCCATCCATCCATCCATCCACCTGCCCATTGATTCTCCATGGATGGTGTTGTTAGCTGCAATGGCACCAGAATATCTCTGGCAGCTAGAGTGCCCTCAGTTCAGCAATCTCAGCATTTGAGTTCTGGCTAAGAAAGGAATCACAGGTAAGACTCAAATATAAGCAAAAGTTTATTTACAAAATCACAGAGGTAGAAGGGGTGAGCTGTGGAAGAAGTGAGCCAGCTGGGCTGTGTGGGCTCAGGAAACAAGTTACAGAGACAAAAAAGGGCCCTTAGAGCTTAGGCTTTAAAAAAGGCAGAGGGAACACCCCTGTGGAAAAAGAAGGGGAATGATGCAGGCATGTTCAAGAGACAGAAAGAGTCTGCACTGGGTCCTTCCTCTTGCAGGCTTTATCTGGAGGTCTCAGGGGGAAACCTCCATAGAATATTCACCAGTTTTCCAGGTGTATCTTTTTAGGGTTGTGGTCTCTGCTGATGTTCTGCACGAGGGCATGGTGTTAGGGTAGTTGATGACATGGGCCATGAAAGAACTCACAAAGAGAAGAAAGTGTAGAAAATAAAGCTTTTATTCACACTCCAGAAAGGAGAGGGGCGTAGTGTGGAGAGAGGCACCAGCATTGAGGGGTGGGGGCTTTGAGCTCTTATTGGATTATAACTGGATTTTTTAACAGGTGGGAGGGGGTTGCTGTTGTGTGGCCCTTGGCTGCTGGGGCATTGTAACATGAGGCTGCAGTTTGCTCCAGTGTTATCTGCTGCCTGTGGCTGCAGGGAACTGTTAGGTCAGAGTCGCCCAAGAAACCAGATGGACTCAATGAGTCAAGGAGCAGGGTTTATCAGCCAGGAATAAGAGGGAAAGTGGAGCTAACCAAGGGAGGTTGGGGAACCAACCAAGGGAGGTTAAGACTCGCTTGGTTGTTCTTAGGGCAGGGTTTTTAAGCACAAAGACCCATGAAGGGTAACTGGTTGGGAGTCAGAGTCTGATTGGCTAGAGCTGGTTGCTGGGTGCCATTTCTGCTGACCGTTGTTCTTGACACATCTTGTCAGCCGCATGTTAAAGCTGCATCCTGTTACACCGTATAGGCTGACCCCAGACCCCAATCGTAGCCAGGCATCTGTTTTTCCTGGGTAGGGTCGGCAGGCAGTTTCCCACGGTACAGTTTCTTGCCTGGTGATTTTCCATTCCTCCTAGGCCTACCTGTGTCTGTCAGGAACTGTTAGTTCTGTTCCTGCTTTCCAGTAATTTCCAGTCCTGGGGACACAAGCTCCGAAGAGTAAAATGGCAGTCATGTTTAACAAGGTCATAGGCCTCTCTGGCAATTGGTGCCACGATAGCATATGGTGCTGGCTTTATCATTTTGCATGGGGTCATTAGTCATCACACCTTTCCCACTGTCGGCCATGGGGTTAGCCAGCCTGGCCGCTTTTCTGGGCTGGAGCTGAAACATAGCTGAGGCCTAGATGTTATCTCTAGGGCTTAATGCTTAAGGGAGTGGTCATGCAAGGGCTAGTAAGGGAGTCAGATGAGGCTATTATCTGGCCCCTTTTTTCTTCCTTTAGGGGGGTCTACCATATGACTTGAACCATGCCAAGGGGGGAAAGGTCAGGGGAGGGTCTAAGCTGAATGACCATTGATAAGAAAGATCAGGGGTTAAAACTATATGAACAGCAATATGCTAGGGGAGGAAAGGTTACCCCGGGCATTAAGACCCACCATACAACAATCTGTTGCAAGGCACCCTGAGCTTTCTACTCTGGGGTACTTTCCATATCCTATCGTCCTTGGTCTCCTGAGGTCTGTTTAACTGCCTAGTACAGTATTGCCTGAGCCACAGACCCCGTCATCAGAGGGCTACAGAATGGAGAGGGAACCAGACATCAAAGTCTGAGGCACAGAAAGGAGGCAATGTGCTGGGTCCAGAGCTCACTGAGGGGTGCCTGGGAGTGAGGTCAGACAGGCAGACAGCTGCCTGGTCCACTGGTACCTGTCAGATCTTTTAAGCGTTGTTGGATTTCCCTGGAGAGGACATAAGGAGTCCTTGCAGGGTTTTTAAGCAAGGGAGCAACTGCTGCAATGTGTGAGGCTGAAAGTTCAGGCCTCACTAGAGGAGAGTGGACTGGACGAGGGAGCCTGGGTGTGAGGAGATGGTGAGTTCGACCTCAGTGAGGTGGAGATGGGAGTGATGTGTATTTGTACCTTTAGTGGAATAGACGCAATATATGCAAAGCAATTACCACCTCAACTGACAAGTGGAAGTATCTCAGAAACCGTAAGTACGCACCGTGGTTGTGGTGGTTAAAAATGTAAGCTCTGACATCAGAGAGATCTTAGAATTTCAATTTCTGCTCATTTAACCACTGTGTGACTTTAGGGGAGTCGCTTAAACTTTTAGTTTCCAATCAGTAAAATAGTTACAATATCCTTCCTCAATGGGTGGCTGTGTGGATTAAATGTGTTAAATCGTGTCAAGTGCTAAGGCATAATCCCTGGCACAAAATAGTACTCAATATTAAATCAATTTATCAAGATTTTAAAAAGCTCTAATCTGTGAACTGTCAATAAGATAGGAAGTTGTATCTCCATCTCTAAAATGGACAAAAGAGACACAGCTGTTGCCAGCCAAACAAAAATTATGCTTGTCCTTATTTGCGGCAGAGCCCTCTTCCACATCACTCGGATGAGTGTCCGTATGACTATGTGACTGTATCAGCCAGGGTTTCTGCAGGAGACCAATGTCACCGTCAGGTGGGGTAAGGGATTTGTTTAAGCAGCACTGTACAGAGGTGGGGCATGGGTAAGGAACACCAGCAAAGCTAAGCAACCCAGGCTCAGCTAACAGCCAGAAGCTACTACCCTCCCTAAACCAGAAAGGACACAACAAGGAGTGGCTATGAGTTTCCAGGCAGAGAGATTCTGCCAGCCCACAGCCCAGGAGGGAAGGAGGCGGGAGAGTACACACTGTGGACGAAAAGAAGGGGTTCTATGGAAAGTAACCTCACAGGGTGATCTCATTGTAAATTCCTAAATGGGGAGGTCAAGGTGGGCAGTCATGTCCCAGGCCAACAACTTCTTTAGTGAGAGGATTTTAAGCCAGCTCTGTCCATTGTTCTTGTGCATCCGGGTTAACACACCTTTGAGAGTCAGAAGTGATACTCCTGGAAGGCATACCCACCCTTAAGAAAGCACAGAACCTTCTTAACTAGCCTGTAATCCCATCCCCACCTTGCTTTCTCCCGCCTTCAGGTAATCTTCCTTACATTCACACCTTAATTCCAAAAGTGCATAAAAGAAACTGCAAACTGTCATTCTCTGTAGCATTTGAGATCTGGCTCCTTGGCATAGATCTTTGTTTTGGCTCAGATAAATTCTTATCAATAATCCTTTCTGTTGACAATACCCAACAGCTCATTCCCCCTCCAGTGTTTTCTGCTAACGCCTCCCACTGGCTGAACCCAGCTGGAAGACAGAAGGCAAGGGAGCCCCAGCTGGTGTCCAGATTCCCGGACCTAGGGCAGAGCAGACAGTGGCTGCAGAGGGAAGGAGATGGCACATGAACAGGGATCCCATGCTGGCTGATGATGGGGAATCAGGCTTGGGGGGCGGTGGGCGCTCAAGAAAGGTTTTGTGTTGGTGCCTGTGGCAGGCTACAGAATGCCTCTCCAAAAGATATCCATGTCCTGACCCCCGCAACATGCAAATGTCACCTTATTTGCAAAAGAGGTCTTTGCAGATGTGCTTAAATGGAAGATTCTGAGGTGAGGTTACACTGGATTACTAGTGTGGGTCCTGAATGCCAGGGCCAGTGTCATTGTAAGAGGAAGACAGAGGGAGATAACATACACAGAAGAGGAGGCAAAGGCTACAGTGATGGGGCCACAGGCCAAGCAGTGCCAACAGCCACCAGCAGCAGGGAGAGGAGAGGAACGGGTGTCCCCCTGGCACCTCCAGAGGAATTGTGGCCCTGCTGGCCCCTCATTTTGGCCCAGTGATACTGATTTCAGAGTTCTTGCCTCCAGAACTGTGAGAGAATACATTTCTGTTGTTTTATGCCACAGAGTTTGTGGTAATTTGTTACAGTAGCCATGGCAAATCCACATAGTTCTAGGTCATTTTTTGCAGAAAGGGATTTATTATAGAGTGTTCAGTGTCAGGAAGGCTAAACAAATAGGCTGTGTGTTGACCATTTAGGTACAACTTCAAAAGCCAAACTATAAACCTGGGCTTTTCTCAGGCCCACTTCCTTTCTAGTGAGAAAGACTGACTGGAACTTAAGGAAAATACCGTATTTTGTCCTGTACAATACAGACCCATGCCTATGTGCTCATTATACACAGGATTATTATACCCATTATTATACCCATGGTATGTGATTATTACACCATGTATAATGCACATAATTATTTTTCCATGAAAAATTTGGGCAAAAAAATGTGCGTTACACACAGCAAAATACAGTATACTCCATTGGGAGGGTCTGTGGGAAGAGGCTGGGCTTGTGGGTGGTCTCACACTCAAGGTAATCACAAGAACCCTGCACACGAGGACTCTACGGGAAGAATTCTGTGTTCTAATTCTCCCTCCTCTTGTCTTCCTTTTCCTTCTGTAAATGTTCCTCCTCCTTGGCAGGCCAGGAGTGTGCATGTGGCTACCACACCTACATGCACTGGGTCACAGCACTTTCTTTTTCCCAAATAAATCCTTGTTGATAACAAAACACACAGGCAATGTTAGTTTTCAGTCAATAGTAGGATCAGGATCTCGACTACGCATTAGGAAGGGGCTGCCACCGCCATGAAGAGGAAGGCAGCACCACCAGGAATTTGTCACAACTATGGGACAACTGCCATCAGGAAACTGCTGTAATCAGAAAGACCTTCCACAGAAAAGGCCCCTAACTGCAGGGAGGCTGGAAGGTACAGTTTTTAGCTTTTCAGGGCCGGCAAGCAGGAGGGCAGACAACAGGGAAGCTGAAATGGATGGTTGGCACCAACCCACCATACTCAACACAGGTCTCCTGGTTGTCAGAGGGGACACCAGTACTCACCCACACGAATGGCTATCATTGGTAACATTGAGGGAGCACTCGAGATCTTGCCTCCTGGCATATGCTGCCAGTTTGGCTCAAATAAACTCATAGAAATTTTCTACAGGTTTGTACATTTCTTACACTGTTATTTAGTTGGTGTAGCTGGCAGGATTCCGAATAAGCCCACCCAACGTCACCCTGTGGACCCGGACCTGGTGTTGGGTATAAGCAAGGGCCTCTCGTACCCCACTGGCTCTCTGCTTCTCACGGGGTGAACTCGGGTGACTTTTCTCGGAATTGCAGGCCTCCTTGCTTTAAGTAGCAGACCATGCCTTCATTGGAGCTGTTGTTAGAAAATCCTCGAGGTGCATGAGGGATGAGAAGAAGAGAGAAAAACAAAGGTTGAAAGTAGCAAGAGCTGGAGTGTAAGAGCAACTGGAATGAGAACTCTGCTGGACCTGTGCTCTCTGGGTCACACTGTGTCCCACTGTCACCCTGTTCAGAGCCTGGCACCCCGTAGAGACTCAGTAGATATTTTTGAATAAATAGGTGAAATACTTTCAGGAGACATTTTTTGATAATGACTGGGGTCTGGTTTTCACTCTGAATGTTGTTGGACTTTCACCCTTCGAATTTCTGATGCAGTACTGGGGGGGCTGGGGAATCTGCATTTTTGAGGAGCTCCTGCTGATGCTGCTGGTTCAGGGGCCCCACTTTGAGGACCACTGTTCCAAACCACGCAGTTATTTTGGCTGCGTTGGAGCGTGGTGAGAGCCCGGAACAAATAGTCCCAATTGGTGACATCGTTACAGAAATGTAATTAATGAGGTGTGATGAACCAGTGTGAACTTAAGTACTCATCCAAACCTTTCACTGTATTTCTGCAACAGACAGCATTTGTGTAAGTCGTGTGCTGTCTATAACATTTATGTTCAAGTACTACTCTGATTAAGACTAATACTTTCTTTTTTCTTCTAGAGGCAATTTTGTGTGTGTGTATATATACCAATCTCCTTTTCTGTGGTCTGCTGAAAAGTGTCAAATCAAGGTTGTGAGATCTGAAACGAGGATTTTTTCTTATTATACAAATCAAAATGTAGAAATGAATTTTAAAAAATGAACCCCAAACCTGCTATTCTTCCCACTGCATCGCCAGAGCCCTTTGCAATACCTCTGTTATAACTCTTCTTATATTGTGTTCGAATCATTGATTTACTGTCTGACTCTCTCCAGGGCTCACGGGCTCCTCAAGGAGAGGCATTCTTCCACGTGAAGAAAAAATGTGTGAAAAGAGTTGTTTATTTTCTACTATTTGTCCAGTGTGTGTAAACAGTGAGGGCATGGTTTCTGGATGAAGATGCCCGTGTATGTCCTCACGTGGGCATGTCAGCGTGCTCTCGAGTTGAGATGCGTGGGTGTGGAGTGTGAGAGGTTTGGGGCTGAGGGCTTGTCGGTGGTGGTGGGAGTGTGCTTCTGTCGGAGGGGCATTGTCTGGGCTGTTTCGCTGGGACTGTGTAGCAAACACGTGCCTCCACTCAGTGTGTATAGACACCAGTGAGATGAGTGACCACCAGTGGCAGACTGTGTGAAGGATTGTCCCTCGCCCCTGCCCATGTGTGTGTCCCTGCATTAGGGACACTGGGATCTCTGTGGGTTCTCTTTGATGCTGGCTGTGTGCTGTGGCCCAATGGGCCCTGTGTTCCTGTCCCCAGGAACTATCTGGGGCTCCTTGCTGTCCCATGTCACCACCTGTGTGTGAAGCTCATGGCCCCACTGGGCAGGTGGAGCTCTGGGTGACTGCATCCAGGCAGCTGCACTTACCATGTCTCCATCCCTGAATCCCAGCCCTTGCACAGCTGTGGACCTGGGAGGTTCCATGCCCTTGAGGTCAAAGAGGACCCCTGGGAAGTCAGTGGCTGGAGATTAGATTTCATGTGGTCATGGAAGGAGAGGAGAGAGCCAGATCCAGGTCTGGTCTGGGGCAGCACCAGGCCAAGGCCCGGGGCCTCAGAGTCATTACAGGGAGAGTCACCGTAGCTCCTATTTACTGAGCACCTACCATGTGCTGGACACCACACTTCATGCTTTATGTGTTTGTAGGTGTGCTGTTGCCTTATTCAATGTCACACACTAAGTACTTATGTTACATTTATAAATAACAAGTATGTGGAGTGTTCACGTTTATGAAAGTTTCATTGTATTAGTTATAAATTACTTTCTAATATACAGTGATTTTATATTACTATGTCCTATTTCTATTATCATTTTCTATTATCCCATTGAAGGTAGGAGGAAACTGAAGCTCAGAGATGTGAGTTCATTTGGCCAAGGTCACAGCAAGCAAGGTCACTTGACAAGGTGACAGAGTCAAAATTTGAACCCACTTCCCTGTTTCTAGCCCTTGGCTCTTCATCACTGCCTTACCCCAGCCAAAGTGGCAGAGAGCATCTGAGGGGACAAGCAGGGAGTCTGCTCAGCTGAGTGACTAGCTGTGCTGGTGTACATTGATGGAGCCCTACTGTGTGCCAGGCACAATGCTAAGGGCTTTCATGATAATGACGACGGCACGTGGTCCTATGACACTTAGCCAGGGCCCTGCTGTAAGTGCTCTTATGCGGACTGCCCCTTCGACTCCTTGCCCCAGCACTCTGAGGTGGGCTCCACCACTGTCTCTATGAGGCCCAGAGGTGGAGGCATGTGCAGATGCTCAGGGAGGAGCTGGGATCTGGTGCCGGGCTGTCCCTTGCACCCTCGAATGCTCCGTTATCCCTTACAATCTTCACAACAATCCTATAGTGTAGGAAGAAATAGCACCCGCTTTACAGATGAGGAAACTGAGGCCCAGACTTGGACTCACCACAGAACCACAGACTTGAACTACTGTCTGCCTGAGCAGCTCATCCAATCTGGACCCTGTTCATGTCTGGCAGGAGACCAGAGATGCCGAAGGGTCTCTGCAGGGCCTTGGCCAGGCTCCCACGTGCCCAGGGCCCTGTCCCACCCTGAGATTTCAGGCCCCTCCCCTTACCCTCCTGCTCCTTACTGTTTATGTCAGTTCTGCCTCCTGGTTGGTAAGCACTCACTGTATGTTACAACAATTGTCTGATCTCCCCTACATTAGGTTTTTGTTTGGGTTTTTATTAGGTTGTTTTTTGCTATATAAAAGTTTTAAAATTTTATACATTTCAACTGATCCAATTTATTTTATAGATCAAGATTTCCAAACTCAGACTTCCAGCCAAGATGGAAGTGTAGGTAGACACACTGTACCTCCTTTCACAACCAATATAGGGACAACAACAATTTAGAAACGGAATTACAACCAGAACTGACAGAAAATTGAACTGTATGGAAGTCGGACAACCAAGGAGCTAAAATAGATACTTTCATCCAGACCAGTAGGAGGGGCGGAGTCAGGCAGCCGGACGGAGAGGGGTGGAGGCACAAAAAGCGGTGGGACTGGACGCATAAGGCATCCCAGGTGAGCAAGACCACAGCAGGTGGACCCTGGGCACGGGGTGGCAACTGGCAGACCCAGCCAGGCAGTGATTGTGAATCAAGGCACTGCATGCAACCCAGGGTTCCAGCGCTGGGAAATAGAGCCTTGGGCACTGACTGAAAACACCTGTGGGGGTTAAGGTGCCAGGAGAGACTCCCAGCCTCACAGGAGAGTTTATTGGAGAGACCCACAGGGTTCTAGAACGTGCACAAGCCCACCCACACAGGATTAGTGCCAGAAAGGCCCAGTTTTCTTGGGGGAAGGGGCATAAGGGACTGAAATCTGACAGAAAGCGCAGCAAGCACCATTGTTCCCTCTCAGACCCCACCCCCACATACAGCCTCACAACCCAGACACTGGGTTGCCCTGCCCTGGTGAACACCTAAGGCTCCGCCCCTCATACATAACAAGTATAAGACAAAAAAAAAAAATGGCCCAAACAGAAGAACAGGTCAAAGCTCCAGAGAAAATACAGCTAAGCGACCAAGAGATAGCCAACCTATTATCAGATGCACAGTTCAAAGCACTGGTGATCAGGATGCTCACAAAATTGGTTGAATTTGGTCACAAATTAGATGAACAAATGAAGGTTATGCTAAGTGAAATGAAGGAAAAATGCACAGGGAACCAATAGTGGTGGAAGAAAGCTGGGACTCAAATCAATGGAGTGGACCAGAAGGAAGAAAAAAACAACCAAACAGAAAAGAATGAAGAAATAAGAATTCAAAAAAAAATGAGGAGAGGCTTAGGAACCTCCAGGACATCTTTAAATGTTCCAACATCTGAATTATAGGGGTACCAGAAGGGGAAGAGGAAGAACAACAGGTGGAAAAGTCATTTGAACAAATAATAAAGGAGAACTTCCCCAATCTAGCAAAGGAAATAGACTTTCAGGAAGTCCAGTAAGCTCAGAGAGTCCCAAAGAAGTTGGACCCAAGGAGGAACACACCAAGGCACATCATAACTACATTAGCCAAGATGAAAGATAAGGAGAGAATCTTAAAAGCATCAGGAAAGAAGGATAGAGTTACCTACAAAGGAGTTCCCATCAGACTGTCAGCTGATTTCTTAAAAGATATCTTACAGGCAAGAAGGGGCGGGAAAGAAGTATTCAAAGTCATGAAAGGCAAGGACCTCCATCCAAGATTGCTCTATCCAGCAAAGCTATCATTTAGAATGGAAGGGCAGATACAGTGCTTCCCAGATAAGGCCAAGTTAAAGGAATTCATCATCACCAAGCCCTTATTATATGAAATGTTAAGGGGACCTATTGAAGAAAAAGAAGATGATCAAAATTATGAACAAGAAAATGAAAACAAACGGACAACTATCAACAAGTGAACCTAAAAACAAAAACAAACTAAGCAAACAGCTAGAACAGGAATAGAATCACAGAAATGGAGATCACATGGAGGGTTATCAGTGGGGAGGGGGAGGGGGGAGAATGGGGGAAAAGGTACAGGGAAGAAGAAGCATAAATGGTAGGTGCAAAATTGGGGGAGGTTGAGAATACTGTAGGAAATGGAGAATCCAAAGAACTTATATGTATGACCCATGGACATGAACTAAGGTGGGGAATGCTGGTGGGAGGGGGGTGTGGGAGGAAGAGTAATAAAGGGGAGAAGAATGGGACAACTGTAATAACATAATCAATAAAATATATATTAAAAGAAAAGATTTCCAACCTCATGGAAAACCTTCTAGCTCCTAGGGAGTGGCAGCAGGGGGTGGCAGCCTCCTCCCCCTCCCTCTCCCCCTCCTAGGCTCACCCTCCTGGGGGTCGGGGGGCCTTTGGTATCTTCCTGCCAGTTTGTCAGCACTCTATCTTTACAGCTTTTTTCTCCCAGCCTTTGCACTTGGCCTTGCAATGGTTTGGAGTGGTTCACCAATAGGCCATCCCATACTTCACAGATGCTGGTTTGGATCTTGGTCAGGAAGCTCTCCCACTCCTGAGAGGAGGGAGCTCCTCCTCTCTCTCCTCCTGCCCCCCCCCCTTTCCCCTCCAGGGCCTCTCCCTCCTTATCTCCAGCTTCTGCTTTCCCGAGGTCCTGTGACCTGCCCAGCCTGAAGGCCAGGCGCCCCTCCTCCTTCCCCCCCTCAGCCTCTCCTTGGGTTGGAAGAGGGCTGGGGGAGAGGGGTGCCCCCTTCCTGGGCGATGTTTAAGAGATCTTCCCACCTATACCCGTTAACCCTGTTACCCTTCTGTTGCAAGTCACTGGTCCTCAAGTCCTGTTCATTGACTTCCTTTAGAATGCTGTTTGCCACATAAAGTCTTAAGCTGCTACTTTCATACAGATATGTCCATCTTGTATTTCTGGGTTGTGGGTTTGAGAGCTTGGTTAGGAAGGTCTCTGGGTTCTTGAGGGAGGAGTACCCTCCCTCCCCTCCCCTCCCTCCCCTCCCCTCCCCTCCCTCCCCTGCCGGAGTCCTAATCTCACAGCTTCTCCCTTCCCACGGGTCAGGAGCATAAAAGCCTGCAGGGGACGCGTCCCGCAGTGTCACCATGTCCCCGCTGTGCCCACTGCTGCTGGTCTTCGCCCTGGTGGAGGTCCCCGGTGTCTGGGGCGCCTGCCCCGCACCTGCCGACCTCAAGAACCCCGACGGGACGAAGACCTGCGCCAGGTTCTACGACAAGAGCGACCCTTACTATGGGAACTGCTGCGCAGGCGCCGAGCTGGCTGTAGAGCCGGGCACCGACCTCCCCTTCCTGCCTTCTGAGTGGACAAACGTCATCTCCTCGCTCGTGGTGGCCCCGCGCTGCGAGCTCACCGTGTGGTCCCGCCGCGGCAAGGGTGGCAAGTCTCGCAAGTTCACCGCCGGCGCCTACCCGCGCCTTGAAGAGTATCGCCGGGGCATCCTGGGCCACTGGTCCAACGCCATCTCCTCCATCTACTGCAGGTGCGGCCCTGCCTTGCCCTGGCGCGCACTTTGGCGTCCAGAGCTCTGAACCCAGCACCAGGCCCAGGCCCAGCCCCACCGCCCAGCCTACTGGCTTTTCCAGATAGCCGAGCCCCTGACCCAAGTTGGGAGTCTCTGGACCCAGTCCTTGAGGTCCCCCTTCTCACTGGCACAGGCTTTGTGAAGCACATGCCTCTTGGATCTCTCAGACCCTGTTCTGGAATTCCCAGACTCAGAAGCTCACCAACACCCCCTCCATTCAGGCAGCAACCCCCTCCAACCTTCCTGAACCCCCCAGTTGCCTACCCACCACGCCTGCACTCTCCAGGGAAGGCCACTCACTCCGGAGTTGCCACCCCTGGCTTGGAAATGGGGAGCCGTCAACACCCTCACCTTGGAGTCCCCAGAATCAAAGCCAGTGCCTCCTCCCCAAATCATCAGGCCCCAGAGCTTTCCAGGGTCTCCCAGACTTTAAATCTGACCCAGACCTCAAGGCCCCCAGACCCAATGCTAGGAACATGGCACCTAGCCCTTATGCTCCCCACCCACCTAGACCCTCTGGGACAGCTTCAACCCCAGAACCCAGTGCCAGAGCCTCTGGTAAGGTTCTGGAGCCAAAGGCCCAGTCTGGAGAGTCTCCTGCCCCAGCCCATCCTGCACTCATGTATCCAAACTCACAGACTCTAGGACCCTAAATCTAGCCATGGTGCCCTCCAAAGCCACCCACCTGCCCCACTACCCCAAGAGCTCCAGGAGCTCCCAACCCCTAACTCCCAGGCCAGGACACCTAGCTCTTGAGGTCAGAGCCCAGCCCCAGCCACCCATCTCATCTCAGGCTTTTAGAACCTCCGACGCCTTGCATCTTGGAGCCCCTGGCACTCCCTGGTGATCATTTTTGTTGTTGTTGTGTTGTTGTTGTTGTTATTTTAATTCTGTTGCAGGTGTTACTGATGTCTGAGGAGCTCCTCATCTCCAGCCCCCACTGAGTGCTGAGCCCTTCCCCTGGCCTTGTTCCTGGGACTTGCTGAAGGTCCCCAGCCCCAAATGGAGAGGGCTTCCTGTCTGCTCCCCAACCCTGCCTTCCTTGCAATACAGCCCTTATGAAGTTGTCCCTGTTGGCCATCTGCTTGTGTCTGGGACCCAAGCCCACACAGACAGGGGTGGGATGGGAGACAGCAGGGTGGTCATGCCAGGAGCAGCCCATACCTGTGACAATGCTATGGAGGGGGACACACTCAGAGATCCCGACACTGATTTAGACATGCACAAAGATGCCGCCACAGGACACGTGTATGCATGCAGAGGTACCGCTGGCCAAGAGTTAAACACTGCTATGCTTCCCGCACTATTTGGGAGACAAACCTTCCCTGAATGCCCCCCCAGCTGTTTGGCCTGCCTGGGACCCCCAGATTCAGGATTCATGCCTGAGTGCAGGTGGCCTTCACGGACCTGCCGCAGCCTAGGGCCAGGGTCTGCTGTGGGGTCTGGCCGGAGCCTAGGACCTACAGGTCGTTAAATATTCTCAATCCTCCTCCTCCTCCTGACACACAGAAGACACTTTAGTTCAGATTTCCATATTTCTTCAAATTTGAATTTGCAACCTATTCCCACCCTACCCCCAGGGTTAAGGGCCCTCTATGAGTACCTGGGTCTGGGGGCCTTTCAAAGAAGCTAAAGGAAAGACATAAAGTCTTGGGGGAAGAAAAGGTATGGGGACAGCTCTGGGGGGATGATCCCTTGGGTTTGGAGGCCGAAGAGAAATTTGGGGAGATTCTGAGAGTCAAGACATACAGGTAAAGAGGTAGTGGAGATGCTAAGAGACCATAAATCGAAGGATATGTAGCAAGATTGGAGGTCAAGGGAGGTGCAGAAGGGGGAGGAGTTTCGGGGTGCTGGAGGATCATGGATTGGAGGGTGTGGAGTGGGGCAGGAACTCAGTGCAGATCTGAGGAGCAAGACCGTGGACACACTCAGCACCCTTGGCCACATGTATTTATTCACTTAGTCAACAAGAACATTCTGAGCACCTCCTGTCTGTCAGGCACTGTCTCAGGAAGAGGGGACCCCTGCCCTCATGGAGTCCAGACAGTGTAGGGGAAATGCTGAAGAGTCAGACATTCGGGGATGTGTGAAGATGTGGAATGAGAAGCCAAGGAAGGACCCAGCAGGATCCAGGGGCCCAGGAGGCGGTAAGCGATCAGGGAGAAGCTGCGGGGGTCTGGAAGGCGTTAAGGGATCAGGGTGGTCCTGAGCGTCAGGGAGGTGTCAGGGGTGGATGGATGAGACAAGGAAGGGGTCCGAGCAGGCCCGTCACTCCCTGAACTGCACGGACACGGAGGAGTCCGTCGCCCTTGTCCGCCGCAGCCCACCAGGCTCCAGCCGGTTCTTCACCTTGTGCAGGAAGTGGACAAAGCGCACACCAGGGCCATACTGGCGGAACACGTGTGACACCTGTGGCAGCACCGGGCCAGAGAGAAGTCCTTACTAGGGACCCACAGACCCTGCTCTCCTCCCCCCTCCCTCTGTGAGGTCTTGGGACCGGCCCAGGTGGCAGCTGGGTTGGGAGTCTCACCTGGACCCAGCAGCTGGGACGGCCTTTCCCAGAGGTCCGGGGGGCCACGTGGTGCTGGGCGATGGTGGTGTGGCGGTCGGCGGCCAGCAGCCAGACGTGCAGCTCATAGACGCACGTGTCCAGCCGGCTGTCCTCAAACCTGGGGGTGGGGTCCAGGCCTTCAGTTGCCATCGCAGCCCCAACATCCCAACCCCAACCTCTGGGCCTAACCCCGTTTAAGACACTTACTGACACCCACTCTGTGTGCCCAGGCTGGGTGGTGCTGCGACACAGCAGTGACCAAGACAGACCCACACCCTGCCCTCATGAGATTCACAGCTCAGTGGGGGTGGCAGGCCAGACCTGTCACTAGGCTGTGACAAGTGAGAATGGCCAGGACAGGGTGGGGCCTAGCCAGGGGAGGCTTCCTGGGGGCACCATGTTAACCCAGCTCCTGAAGGGTAAGGAGAAGGAGGAGCTTGTCCTGAGAAAGACAAGCATCTGTGGAGGAACTGGCAGCCTCGGGCCTGCCACATTTCCAGACCTGAAAGTGTCAGGGAGAAGGGGCCATGGGCAGCGCTGGATCCTGCAGGGGCAGGAGGGTCCTGGTGGGGAGCTCAGGCCAAAGAGAGGAGGGGGCGAGGCCTGCACTTCGGGGAGCCCCTGTGAGCAACCTGGCGGGCAGAGGCACGTACCAGTCCATGACTGTGATGTCCGGCTGCTCGTCATCGAGCAGCTCCTCCCACAAGCCTTCTGCCAGGAGATCCACACACTGCTGCTTCACCGTCCAGCTGTGAGAGGGGGCGCAGGGGAGGCGGGCTCTGGGACCAGCTGGCATTCTCTGGCCCAGCTGGGCCCGACCCCAGGGAGCAGGAAGCCCTGAAGGTGCTCACGTATAGGCCCCGAGTGTCTACTCAGCACCTGACAGTCTGAGTCCATACCATGTCCTCAGAGGGGGATGCGCTCCGAACTCCGTGTTAGAGATGGGGAAACCAAGGGTCAAGAAGGGACAGGCCTTGCCCAAGGCTCCACAGCAAGGAAGGCTGGAGGGGGGAGTAAAGCGCAGGCCACCAGGTCCCAGCCACTCACCTGCAGTTGTGCTGCAGCTTCTCAGTCCTGATGTGCCACCCCTGGAAGTTGCCTGCCAGGTGGAGGAGCGATGGGTGAGCAGGTGCCCGGTCTCCGACCGGCCCCTCCCCCGGGGCCCAGCCAGCAAGCACTCACCTAGAGTCTCCAGGGGCTGCTGTGTGGGACCAGTAGGGGGTGCTGGCTCATAAATGTTGATGCCTGAAATGAGTAGGTGATACAGCCTCAGGCCTGCTGAGGCTGGCCCTCTCCACTCTCCCTGAGGGCCCCCTGCCCCCAGGGCTGCTCTCCCGCGCGCACAGGGCAGGAAGCTGTGCCCCACCCACCAGGCCAGACCAGCCTGGCAGGGACGAGAGTGAGTCAGGGCTCGGGGAGAACCCTGAGAACGTCCTGGGGGAGAGGGCCGACGTGCATTCTGGTGAGACAGACAGAGGGACAAAGAGGCGCCAAGAAAAGCAGACTTAGAATATGGGCAGAGGGAGGAAAGGAGAGAGGGCAGGAGGGAAGGAGTGATTCAGGCAGGCAGACAGACTCAGGGAGAGAGAGAGACGGAGGCTAGGTGGGACAGAGAGCCTCAAAGCCACAGAGAGAGGCACAGATGATGAAAATAGCAACAGAAAAAGAAAGACAAGGAAACAGACGTAAAGAAGAGACAGACAGTCTGGGTAAGTAAATTGGGGGCGGGGGGAGAAGCTACAGCCGGTGACAGCCCGTCTCTTCCAGCTCCACCCCGCCCGCGCCGCGTGCGCACCTTCGGGGTTGGGCGAGCGCAGCAGGTTGCGGTAGAGCGGCCGCCGCAGAAAGAGAAACTTCCAGGTGAGGCCCGGCGGCAGCTCCAGGCTCCCGCCCGGCGGCCCCCACTCCTCAAGCAGCAGCTGTCGCGCGTAGGCCTCGGACGGCTGCTCTGGTGGGGACAGCCCGGGGCTCTCGGGGGCCACGGGCGACAGCGGCATCGGCGGTGGAGGCGGCGACGTTGGCGACGGTGGCGACAGCGGCTCCTGGGGGCCTTCGGGCTCCTGGGCCTCCATCCTGCCACGGAGCCGGCGTCGGTCCTGCACCTCCTCCATCCGTCGGGTCTGGGAGACTGCCCCCGCTGCTCTGCAGGGCTGGGGTTAACTGGGGCAGGAGGGGGTGGGGCTCTCCGGCTGGCATTTAAGAGAGGGGTGTGTTTGGGGAAGGACCTTGGCTCCCAGGCCCACCTCCCTCGGACCCAGGAGACCGCGCCCCCAGCCCCTCCTCCCTTGGACCCAGTGTCCAGGCTCCCTGCCCCTCCTCGTCTCAGAAGGCAGTGGGCCAAATCCAAGGCCCTCCTCAGTTTCCCAGACTTCCTGTTCCAGTTTCCCTGGGGCCAGCGGGAGACCCCACCTGGCCCTGGGACTGGGGTTTGACAAACGGGCGAACGCTGGGGCTCCTTGCTTTCTAATGAGGCCCATCTGTCTCATTAAGATCTGCCATGGCAGGAGGTTAATTAATGAACAACTCTTCTTTCTGCCCCCCTCTCAGAAAAGGGGGGGTGGAGGGGGAAACCCTGCTTCTGCTGCTTTCTCTTCTGTCCTCACCTGGGACACACCCTTGGGGACCCCGACATTCCCTGTTCTGGAAATCAAGGTGGGGGTGCAGGGCAGACAGAGACCTGGAGCCAGAGATGGGGAGTCACCAAAATGGGGTCCCCCGGGAGACACTTTGGTGGCAGAGAGGGGAGCAGCAACCCCACCTGGGTTTTCAGGCTGCTCGCACCCCTTCCTGGGGCTGGGGCAGGCCACACAGGCTGCCAAAGCCTCCTCCCTCAGAGTTCACAGGAAGTTTGGGGTGAGGAATGGGGCGATGGTGGGGGCAGGAGGTTGGGGTGAGGAGGAAGTGGGGTGGTAGAGAAACCTGTGGGGCCAGATGCCCAGGGCCACATCCTGCCCAGGCCACATCGCACCCCAGGGAAGCACAGGCAGAGATGCACACCGATAACCAGCACCAGCCGCCGGCGAGTGCTTGCTGCTTGCTAGGCGCCAGCCTAAGTGCTGACAAGTCCACTTCATCCTCTAAGACCACAGGGGGGAGACGCTACTATTATAAAGGAAAGGTAACAGCAAGCATATGGGGGGGGGGGGGGCTATGTGCCAAGGATGTGTTTCAGCCCAGCCCCCACCTCGCCTGTGCACCAACCCTCCGTGGGTGCTATTGTCATCCCCACTCCACAGCTGGGGAAACAGAGGTCACCCTCGCAGGCTTGGTCCCCTGTTGCCCCATTAACCACATGCTTCCACGGGTGCTTCCGGCCCCAGAGCTGAGGAGGGGACATGTGCTGCAGACAGTGGGACTTGAGCTCACGCCCTAATGATGATGCTCGTGCAGCTGGGGGCCGGCTGTGTGTCAGGCGTTGATCTAAACTCTTTAGGTGAGGTCATGAATTCAGTCTCCACATCCTCCCTGGGGAAAAAAAAGTCTATTGTTAAGCCCCTTTTGCAGATGAGGAAACTGAGGCACAGTGGGGAGGTCTAGTAACTCACAAGGTTGCTCAGCTGGTTTGTGTCAAGTTGGATACACAGAGCCTCAGATGAGACACACAGGGACGCAGATTCAAACGGCACCCGGGGAGAAAGACTGGCTCACGCAGAAGCATACAGGAGATAATAGTTATATTTATTGTCTGTCTTTAACTCACCAAACCTCTCAACAACCCCAGGAGGCAGAAGCTGATAGTAGTACCTCCATTCACAGATCAGAGGCAGGGAGGTGGCGGGACCTGTCCTGGGAAAGTTGGGGATTAGCCGAGGTCCCGGAAGGCAGGGAGGACCCCACGGGAGGGGCAAACCAGCTAATGCATACCAGAGCCTAGCCTGGAAGTCCCACCAGAGTTCTGGACTAGCACTCAAAGAGCCGAGACAACCTGAACAACCAGAGATGCTCCGGGCCACCAGAAGCACCCAAACCCTCACCCGCATCTGGCAGCCTGCCCACCTGTCTTCACTGGAGGAGGAGGAGGAGGAAGGGGCAGAGCCAGAACTGGAGTGTGGTGAGTAGAGTCAGAGCTGCCCCAGGTGGGAATCCAGAGCAGGGTGTGGCCAGGAGCCAGACATCTAAAAAGAGCCGCAGGGGAGAGTCTGCGGAGTCGAAATCAACATCCCTCCTCCACCTGCCCCTGCCTGCTGCGGTCTCCGCATTCTCCCCTCCCTGAGACTGATTACACACCCACACTGTGGCAGGCAGGGGGGCCCTACAAAAGCCCAACCCAACCGCTCACTGCCCCACTGGGCTCCCACCAGGCTCCCAAGTGCCCTCAGCAAGTGCCAGATCTCTGGCTGGCATGTGAGGACCCGGATTCCTGATCCCTGCCTCTGTGACCTGTCCTCTCCCACGAAGTTCTCTCCACCTGGCACGCCCTGCCTTCTCTTCCACATCCTTGTGCTCAGAGGTCCCCAAACATTAAGGCACATCATGTTCACCCAGGGAGCTTATTTAAAACCTTCATTTCCAAGCCCTCTTTCCAGGAGTCTGATTCAGTCCCTCTGCCCTCCACAATCTAAAATTTAAGAAGCATTGCACACCCACGTTTCTATGAGAAACATTTTTACCTAAATCCAGGGGATCCAGGAGAACAACCTGGGCCCTGCAGGCCCAGGGACTCTCAACGTCAGATCTCAAAGGGCCCTTTTCCCAAGGGGCCGAGGTCTGGTCGGCTGGCAGGGCACCTCCCCCTCCCGCCTTGCCCCCCGCCCCTCCACAGTCGTGGAGCAGAGAAAACACGAGTGGTGCTGCAGCCGCTTTGGGAAACCATTTGACAATTTCTTACAAAACTGACCATCCGCCAGACAACCAGGCGACCCCACTACTAGGGTTTAGCCTCCAGAAACAAAAGAATGTGTCCCCACAAAGACCCCCACACAGCACTTTTTCAAAATACAGCCAACCCTTGAACAACGTAGGTTTGAACTGTGGGGGCCACTTACAGTCAGGTTTTCTTCAATCAGTACTGGAAACACATTTTTTCTTCCTTATGATTTTTGTAATAACATCGTCTTTTCTCTGGCTTACTTTACTGTGACACTACAGTATACAAGTACAACACACATGTCACACACAACCCATGTGAATCAAATGTTTATGTTATTAGTAAAGCTTCCAGTCAACAGTAGGCTACGAGCGGTTCAGTTTCGGGGGAGTCAAAGGTTATACGTGGATTTTTGACTGTGGGGGTGGGAGTGCCTCTCACCCCACATTGTTCAAGGGTCACCTGTGGCTGCAAGTCAGGACAACACGAGTGACCATCAGTAGGTGAACCGATAAGGCAGCCGGCCCCCACCCAAGCCACAGAGCTCCCCGAGTGAGGCAAAAGGCAGAGCCATCGGAACACGAGCCATGAGGGCAAAACGAAAACCGTCATGCGGTGTGACAAGGGCCAGGCAAAAAAGGCGTGTGGACTATGTGACTCCATTTCTGTCAAATTCTGGAAAAGGCAGCAGATTCGTCTGGAATCAGAGAGCAGGTGGAGGGCAGCCTGAGCCGGGAGGCAGGCTGCAGAGACGCACGAGCGTGGGCTTCCTGGGGTGGTGAGGGCTCCAGCTCCGGGTTGTGGTGGTTGGTACACGGTGTGGACACTTGCCGAGACTCATCAGGCTGTCCACTTAAGCACTGGCGCATTTTATTGTACGTGAGCTATACCTCAGTGAGAAACAAAACAAAAAGACTGCAGCTACTCTTTACATACGAGAAAGAAAATATCTACAAGCCGATTAAGTGGATAAAAGCTAGATATAGAACAGCAGGCCTTACCTGCTACCACTTGTGTAAGGAGAAAAGAAATAAGTTATCTGTCAGGCCCCTCCGGAAGGAGACCCAAGAAAGCCAGGGGGCAGAGGGAGGGTGGTGGCCTGGACGCACAAGCGGGAAAGAGACTTTCCAGTCTATGTGCTTTGTACCTTTTGGACTTCGTACCATTCATGTGCATTATCTCTTCTAAAAATGTATAATAATTTTTATAAAGGAAACACGAATCCTGAGCTTCTTATTACCCTTCCTACTGCTTACTCTTCCAATACTTGTTAAGCATCAACGGGGGAGGGATGGCTTGGAGTCAACAATTAACTACTTAATTTACAAACAGGACTAAGTGCTTCTGAGGTGAAGAACAGGCTGTGGAGACAGAGAATAGGAACTGGTGGGAAGCCTCTTTTAATGGGTGGTCATGGAGGGCTTCTTGGAGGAGATGACATTTGAACAGAGACCTGAAAAAGGCCTAAAGGAGCTAGTTGTGCAAAGGGCTAGGGGAGGAGCATGTCCAGGCAGAGGAAACAGCAAGTGCAAAGGCCCTGAGGCAGGACCAAGCTTGGTGTGTTGGGCGTCCAGCAGGGAGGCCACTGCGTCTGGAGAGGAGGGAAGGAAGGGAGCTGACGCCAGAGAGAGGGCTGGAGCATCTCTGTGGGATTTTTCTAAGGGTAATAATTCCTAAGTGAACTATGGGGAAGGTTTCAGTTGGGGAGTGAGGAGATACAACTGATCTCTGGCTGAGTGGGGGCAGGAAGGGTGTAGGGATACAGCAAGGAGGGAGATAAGGGGTGGACAGGACCAGAGTGGGACCATGGAGAGGCTGGCAGAGGGCAGATTCAAGACTTATTCTGAAGACAGAGTGGAAAGGCTTGAGGGTTTGAAGGCGGCACCACTTGCCCAGAGGGAAGGCAGAGGCCAGGACAAGCAGGGAGGGGCGGGAAAGCTAGCATTGCATCGCAGATGTGTTAACTCCTGGACATCCAAAGGGGCGATGCCAGGGAATGGGTGGGTCGGGGATGAGACGGGGATCTGGGGGCACCCCTGCATGGACCGCCGAGTAGCTGAAGGGGGAACAAAATCAACAATACAGGCAAACCTCAGAGCATCTGCAGGTTCCATTTCAAACCACCGTAATAAAGCGAGTATCACAGTACAGTGAGCCTCGATTTTTTTTTTTACCAGTGGAAGGTCTTGCCCTCAATTTATAAAAAATACAACAACTGCACAGCACCTAAAAGCGAAGCACGATGAAACATGGTGTGCCTGTAACAGCAATCACAGAATGTTTAGTGTGTGCTGGGCACTGTTTTATATGCTCTGTGCGCGTGAGCCAAATGTACCTTCTGTGGGAGGTATTATCATTCAACTCACTTTACAGATGAGGAAACCGAGGCACAGAGAAGTGGAGTGACTTGCTCAAGGTCACACAGCCAGGAAGCAACAGGGCTGGGATCTGAACGCTGACAGTCCGGCCCCAGAGTCTGTGTCAGCAGGGAGGGTGGCCAGGGTCAGGGTCCAAGCTCCTTGTGCTGGAACCTGACTTTCAGAATAATGCTTCCTGCCAGCCATCTGGTCAGGGTTCCTCTCCTTAAACCCCTCCTGGCTCCCCAGCAGCCTCAGATCGGACTCGAGTTTGCAGTCCACTTTCTGAGTCACTGAGTTGGTCCAAATCCACCTCAACACTTTGCTGCCCCTCTCTCTGCACCCCGCAGCTCCAAATTCTGCTCCTGAGAAGATGCGTAGCTCCCGCCGGGCTCTGTGATGGGGAGGCTTGTAGGCTCCCTCTCCGGTTGCAGGTGCGAAGTCACGCTGGTGTCTGTTGCTCTGTCTGCCCCACCAGAGAGTGTACTTGTGTCCTGTGGCTGCCACAACACATTAGCACAAACTTGGTGGCAGGAAATAACAGTTTATTCTCTCACAGTTCTGAAGGCCAAAAGTCCGACATCAAGGTGTCGGCAGGGACACACTCCCTCTAAAGGCCCTAGGGAAGAATCCTTCCTCTCCAACCCCAGTCTCTGGCAGCTGCGGGCACTCCTTGGCTTGTGGCCGCATCACTGCAGTCTCTTGTTTCTGTGGTCCCATTGCCCCCTCTTTGCTCTCAAATTTCCCTCTGCCTCACTCTTGTAAGGACACATGTCATTGAATTTAGGGCCCACTCGGGTGATCCAAGATGACCTCTTCACCTCAAGGTCCCCAACTCTTATATCTACAGAGACCCTTTTTCCATGAGGTGCCATTCAAAGGTTCTGGGAATTAGGATGTGGACATGTCTTTTTGGGGAGCACCATTCAACCCACAGTGGACAGTGATCCCCTCAGAAGGGGTGAGCAAAGTGTGGGAAGTCAGAGAACCTGGCTCAGTGGTTCTCAAATTTGAATGCAAGTCAGAATCATCTGAAAGCCTTGCTCAGCACAGACTGCTGGGCCCCATGCCCCTTCCCCCACCCCCAGTTTGATTCGGTAGTTCTGGGGTTGGGCCGGGAGGCGACACTGATGCTGCTGGCCTGGGGTCCCCCACTAAGAACCACTGTCCTCACCCACAGCTAAGAGCATAAGGCTGCCTGAGAGCAGCTCCCACCCAGACCTAGCGTGTCCCTGGGCAAAGGACTTCCCCGTCCTCTCTCCACTGCACTCATGGTATCCCTGAGTTTTGCTGGCCCTTGACCTACAAATTCCTTCCACCTCAGGGCCTTTGCACATGCTGCCCCATCTGCCCACAAGGCTTTGCACTCCTCACTCCCATGGTTGCTTTCGTCTCCATTCAAATGTCACCTAGTCATAATGTACACACCCATCTGGCTTTTTTCTACCTGACAATATATCCTGGTGATTGTTCCCTGTTGGTACATCAACAGCAATCTGGGACTTCCCTTGCTATTCCCCATTGCCACACCCCATTCTGTCTTTCTTGAATGTAGTATGATGTGTAAATATCTATAAGTATGTGATTACGTTCCCTTGGTCATGAACTGTGTCACCCTGTGAGAATGTCAGCCTTCCCAGGGAAGGGCTTTGGGCAGGTTTGTTTATTATTTGTTCCCAGCTCAGGGCTGACACGGACTGATTGATCTCTTTGCTGACAGTGAGGGCAAGAAGGCCTGGCCCCAGGCAGGAAACCAGATCTCACGGTTCTCATCACAAAGCCAGTATCACACCCAAGAGCATCAGTGCATCCCAAAGCCTAATCCCACTGATAGAGAAAAAGTGGGGGGAGGAGGGTTCCTGGAGGGCAGGCACAGGGGCTTAGAGATGCCAGGACTGGGGGAGATGGGCAAGCCCAGTCAAGTAAGGAGGGAGCTAGGGGTGGGAGAAAGATAGGCAGGGTTGAGTGTTGTTTCCCAAAATATAAACCACAGGGGTGGGGAGTGGGAGTGCAGTAGCCAGCTTCACCCTGCAGGGGGCAACAGAGAGGCAGGAATGAGTGGGGCAGAAGGAAGGATATGAGAAGGGGCAAAGGGAGAGGAGGAGGAGGGTGGAAGGGAGGAAGTCAAAGAGACCGAAAGAAAGACAGAGAAGAGGTAGAGATCTAGAGAGGCTGAAGCATAGAAAGACAGAGAGACAGTGAGACATAGAGACAATGGGATGGGGTTGACCAGAGGCAGGGAGGGATCCAGAGGGCCAGAGGTACCCAGGAAGAGGTACCTGGGCCAGAGGGCAGGTGGGAGTCCAGAGCAGGCAGGGAAGGAGGCAAAGTGTACACATTCTGGAGAAATGTGCCCATGTGCCAAGTATAAAGTTTGTGCAGATCTCTGCTTGGCACTGATTGGAACAGCGGATCACTGCCAGCTTCCTGAACGGCCATCAACTGGGACATTCAGTAAATCACGGTATGAATAAATCATGTTTCACATGCTCCATGGAAAAGCAGCCATTAACAGGGTGCTTTTTATGCAACAGCCAGGACCAACTACCAAGACACAGTATTAGATAGAAAAAAGCAAGGCACAGAAGGAAGTGTACTACGCTAAGAGTTGTGCAAAGTAGGACATGTATCTGTATATGCCTGTGGGTGTTGCCTGGTATGCGCGTGCATTTCTGGAAGGAGGGACAGAAGCTTGTCTCTGGGGAGGGGGTGGACAGGCCAGAATAGGGAGGGGAGGAAGGAAGGGAGCTTTGCAATTTCGCCTTTGGAATCTTGTACGTTTTGTGCCGTGCTTGGGTTACCTGTTCAAATACTAGATAAGATTAAAAGACGGAATAAGACAGAGAGAGAGAGAGAGAGAGAGAGAGAGAGAAGGTCAGAGATAAAGGAACAGGGAAGGGAGGGAGGGAAGAGAGGGAGAGAAAGGGAACGAGTTTAACTTTGTTTAACCCAGGAGGTCCCAAACTCCCGATGCCTCCGTTCTTCCAGGAAAAGGCTCAGAGCTGTCCCTATCTCCCAAACCAGAGGCCAGGACCCTATTTGCTGCCTCATTCATCCCCCAGCCCCAAGTTTTCTCCTCAAGCAACCCAACCGTCTCTCTCCCAGAATTCCCTTTTTCGGGCATGTCCCTAGTCCAGCTGACTGACCGCCCAGGAAGACAGAGGTTGACACTCTTCAGCTCAGACGTGTGGTCCCTCAGGCGTGGAAGTGGAAGGGGCCCTACGCCATTCCTCAGGAGGCTGTGGCATGGCGATTGTGTGCAGAGACTCCCAGGCCAAGTGCCGGGTTCAAACTCAGCCTCTACCCCTTTCTTGCTGTGTGACCTGGTTGGGATTTCGTGCCTCTGTTCCTCAGCCTTCCAGCTGTAAAATGGGGTGAGGGTGCTGCCTCCTCAGGGCTGCTGGGAGGGCTGTTCTTGTTTCCTGGGGCTGCAGTAAGAAATTGCCACAAACTTGGATGCTTAAAACAGCAGAAATGTATTTTCTCACAGTTCTGGAAGCCGAAGTTTGAGATCAAACTGTCAGCAGGGCCTCGCTCACCCTGAAGCCTGGGGGAGAAGCTTCTTTGCCTCTCTCAGCTCCTGGAGGCGCCCGGGCGTGTGGCTCCTGGCTCACCACTCCAGCCTCTGCCTCAGCTTCACCCGCCGTCTCCTCCCTCCTCCGTGTGTCACCAGTCTCCTGCTTTTCTCTTATAAGGGAAGGATACTTTGTCACTGGATTTAGGTAGCACCCAGATAGACCAGGATGATCTTATCTCAAGATCTTTAATTTAATCACATCTGCAAAGACCCTTTTTCCAAACAAAGTCACAGTCACAGGTTTGCAGGGACAGATCTTGGTGGTGGGGAGCACTATTCAACTCACTACAGGTTAAGTGAGGTCAAATTAGGAGCTCAGCAATGACCCCCAACACAGTAAGATCTTTTCTCTTCGTTTTTTAAAAATTTTATTTATTTATTTTTTAGAGAGGGAAGGGAGGGAGAAAGAGAGAAACATCAATGTGCGGTTGCTGGGGGCTGTGGCCTGCAACCCAGGCATGTACCCTGACTAGGAATCGAACCTGTGACACTTTGGTTCGCAGCCCGAGTCTTCTTCAATTCTGTTATTGCTTTTTAGAGAGGGTGGGAAGGGAAGACGGGGGGAGGGAGAGAGAAAGAGAGATAAAGGCATCAATTTGTTGTTCCACTTATTTATGCATTCACTGGTTGATTTTTGTATGTGCCCTGACCCAGGATCAAACCCACAACCTTGGAGTGTTGGGACGATGCTCTAACCAAAATGAACTACCTGGCCAGGGACACAGTAAGGTCTTGATGAATGTTAACTATGACCTTGATTTTGCTTGGCCCACGATATCGTTAAATGTATTGAGTGAATTACCTGTCTTTAAGACTCAGGAACTTTCCCATGAAAATGACGATTTCTGGAGAAAAATCAGGACATTTAGCATTGTAAGGCCAAATTCCCACAAGGCCACAGTGGCCTGAGAAGTGACTGCCCTTCAAAAAGGCATTCACTTCCCCACTTCCTGTCCCCTGCCTGGACCCGGAGGGACAGGGGCATCAGAGTTTGAGCCTCCTGAACCGTCTGGCCTGCTCACTGTTGCAGCCCCGCCACCCAGCTCCAGGCCTGGCCTTCCTAGACTCCAGCACCCAGGGCAGGCCCTTTCCCTGCGCGGACCTCAGTCTCCACATCTGTGAAATAGAGGAAGGTGTGAGATGATTCCCCGGGCCCTTCTCAAGACCTCGTGGGGTGCTGGCAGGAGGCAGGCATGACTTTTGAGGTTGACTATGACAAACTGACATTTCTCCCGTTCTCAGTCTGGGCTGCCTGTTGCAATCTGCTGGGTAATTTTCATCTTAAATGCCTGTGACTCGGCTGCGACCCACACCCAAGGCAGTTGCCCTTGACTCACAGACCTTCAGCGGGGCCTTCAAGGCCTTTCCTTCTCTGAGCCCCAGCTCTGGTTTACTCATTCTCTCCCTTTAGCTCCTCCCTCTCCTCCCACTGGGAGCCATTCTGATATGTAAATGGGTCTCTTTATCAGTCTTGCAAAATGACTGCTTTATGTACACAATTTGTAATTTATATACTTGGCCCATAATATAGCTCTTAATTTTACTTTTCTGTCACTGGTATGGCTCCCACTCCCCATGGGCACACTTGGCCCCCTCAGTGCATCCACTGCTCCCTGGGTGGGTGGGGGGCACCCAGGCTGCCTCCAGCTCCCGTCCCATCAATCCCACGGCAGTGAACACCCTCAGGCGCCCTCCCACATGGTCCTGAGGGAGAGTTCCTTTGGTAAGTCATCCAGGAGCTGAGTTCCTGGAAAATATTAATATGCAAGACAACTGACCCTTGAACAATGTGGGGGTTAGGAGTGTCGGCCTCCTCATTCCTGCAGTTGAAAATCCGTGACTTCCCCAAAACTTACCCTGTTCCTTGGTACCCAGAGGGAACTGGTTCCAACCCCTGGCAAATACCAAACTCCACAGAGGCTCAAGTTCCCTGTACAGGATGACTCAGGTCGATGCACACAGCTGGCGCTCCGCACCCTCGGACTCTCAGCAGGGACGGAAAAGAGTACGGGCAGAAGTCTGTGTGTAAGTGAGCCCTTGTAATTCAACCTGTGCTGCCCAGGGCCCGCTCGGAGGTGGAACTCGCACTTCTCCAGTTACTAATGAGTCTGAGTACCCGTGCACATCCTTGTGCCTGTTTTTCTATAGGGTTGTGCCTTTTCTTAACAAAAATCTTATTGGTGTTAGATTTTGGAAATGTTTTGTCACGTTCTGAACCTATCACATTTGTTCATGTCCTTCCTTGAACAATTTCTGATATAATTTATTTTTTTCTTCATAATTTGTTCCTTTGAAGCTTTAAGAAGTCCTTCCCTGCCTCTAGGTTATCAAATGTTTTGGTCTATCAACTTTATAGTTTACCAGCAGGAGGAAATGAGCACAATCCTGTAGTAATAGAATTTTTAGCTAGACACAATAAGACTACATTTCCCAACCTCCACTAGGCTAAGTGTGGTCACATGACTGAGCTCTGCCCAATGAGACCGTGGTGCAACCACAGGGGTCCTGTCCTTTAACAGGAATGCCCTCTAGCAGTCCTTCCTTCCGGTGGTGGCAAGTGCTCTTGGGCCAGGTGGGAGAGGCCACAGAGCCAGGGTGGAAGAGCGTAAGACGGAAGGAGGCTGGGACCCTGCTGACTGAGTGGGGCTGAATCCCACACTCCTTGGCCAATGGTAGGTCTCGGTGGCTCTCAAACTTGATTGGGTCCCGGAATCCCCGGGGCTTGTTACAATACAGATCACCAGGCCCACCCAGAGTGCGACTTAGCCTGGGGTGCGTTCGGCCCAGGAACGTGCATTCCCACTAGTTCCCAAGGGTGCTGCAGTCCGGGAACCACACTTTGAGGACCACAGGTCCAGTTAGACCAGTCGGTCTAACCTGACGGGCACACACCCCTGGCCCCCTCTCCTGGGCCTTTGCTGTGGCCGAGTCAGCAGTCGCTCCTTGCAGAGCACCAATTCCGGACAGCGACGTCTGGACAAAGTGAGACCCCTGTGCCGCATGCCGGCTGAGGCTGAGGCGGATGATGCCTGTTGCTCCGCCACACCTGCCCTGCTGAGGACTTCCTTGTCCCCGGGGCCAGAAGCCTGCTTGGATCAGTAAGGTCCTGGCGAAGGGAGGGTTCCAGTGAGGATAGAGGTGGGAAGCTGGACAGTCGTTGTGCTCAGCGCAGCAGGGACACCGGTGGACTCTGGTCGTGCACTGACCCTTCTGTCCCTCCAGCCCCACAGTGGAGGCTCCTTCCTGCCGTTAACGACTCCTGCCCTCTGCGGGCCCTACAGCCCCCCAGAGCCTTGGCAACCCCCTGCATTAAATGCCATTTGAACCTAGAGGGCTTTCTGACTGATGCAGTGGGAACACGTCGGCGTGAGCGGCGTGAGCGTCAGCAGCAGCAGGGGCAGGGGGCCGGGAGGCGGAGCTCCCCAGAGCCGCAGTGAACTGACTGACCACACAGGAACAGCCGGGCTGCACAGGGCTTTCCCTCTGCAACCTGACGGGGCAGACGCCAGGGTCTCTGAGCGGGCCTCTCCACAGGACAGCGCACCTCAGGCGCCCCGGAGGTCTGCTTGGCACAGTCCTCCTCTGGTCTGGGGATCTTGGGCACTCCGGCCTCCTGAGTGAGTCGGACAACCCTTTTCCTGTTTTCTGGAACAACTTATGCAAGGTGGGAATGACCTGGTCCTTCCAAGTCTGCTAGAACTCATTTGTGAAAGCATTCAAGCTCAAAGTATTTAAAAAAAAATATGTGTGGGGGGCGTTATTTTGGTCTTTTTTTTTCCTATCTCTCCTTATGCCGCTTTCCCATACTTTCCCCAGACACACTCACGCACAGCAGTTGCTGCCCGCACTGGAATGTGTAAATCTGTAATGGTCTATCTAGACCAAGCATGCACTCGGCCAGGCTGTCACAGAAACAGCACCCCAGTTCTAGGGGAAGCTCAGGGCCAGCGGAGAGGGGGCTGTGAGGACATTCATGTGACAGTGGGGGACAGTGGGAGGTGTGGACCAAGCCAGAATCTCTCTGCCCTCACCACGCGCTTCCACTCTCGAACCAGGCGGAGGCGGCTGATGCCAGTGACGCCTGGAGGTCTCTGGAGAGGGCCCCTTCCTGCACTGCCAGCTGTCCCCAGGAAGCTGCTCCTGCCCCTGACACCTCTCAGCCTGCTGGGGAGGACACACACAGCCCCACACTGGCCAGGAGTGCTCAGTGCCCATGGTGCAGAAGCGAGCTCTTACCTCAATGCCAGCTGGATGCCTTCTCTCCTCGCTGGGACCCAGGCTCGGCCCCCAGTGGTCTCTCTGAAGCTGGCAGGCCCAGGTCCAGCCGCCTTAGCCGAGCCCCAGAGCCCAACTGCCCGTTGACCAATTACTAACATCAACTCACCGTGGATCAGTTCCCACTCACTGAACATACTCAAGACAACCTTTCAAAACAAGTTGTCAGAAATCACAGATTTAGCCCTGGCAGGTGTGGCTCAGTGGGTTGAGTGCCGGCCTATGAACCAAAGGGTCGCCAGCACATACCTGGGTTTGTGGGCCAGGTCAGTTGGGAGTGTGAGAGAGGCAACCACACATTGATGTTTCTCTCCCTCTCTCCCTCCCCCTCTCTCTAGAAATAAATTTTTTAAAATTGTAAAAAAAGAAAAAGAAATCACAGATTTAGTAAATTGGTCATTACGGCAAATGGACTAAGTAGGTTGCCTGTTTCCAGGCCTGGGAAGGGTGTGCGGTGTCAATCCTGCCCCCATGAGCGGCAGCTTTACCGCTGCTCTTCCACCTGGAACCGCCCCCAGCACACCCCCCCGGACATGGCCCTTGCCCTAAGCTGGGCTGGAACCCTGGAGTTAGCCAGGCCACCCTCTCCTGACCCCAGAGCCCCCCCACCGCCAGACGGCCTGGGAAGGAAGGGGCTTACACACACACCACACACACACAGATCAAGAAAATGTTTTAATTGTAAAACTAACTTGAGGCAAGGGAGAATGGGGCTGCGCCGAGGGAGCAGGAACCTGATTCTTCAAGTAGTGGTTCTGTCCCCGGCGCCACCCTGCAGGACAGGGCCCCTCTGTCCCCAGCGGGGAGCAGAGACCAGAGTGTTACAAAATGACAATATAAATAGACTTCTAGAAAAGAGACTGTCCAGGTGCAGTAGTCATTTTCTGCAGAGGCTGGGGCTGGGAGGGACGCCCTGACCCGTCTCCCCATCAGGCCACGGAAAGGGGGCGCAGGGCTAAGGGAAAAGGCCACTCTTCAGACATTCATGACCGCCCCCCGCCATGGCTCAGTGGGGGAGGGGCTGTATGTCAGGCAAGGTCTCAGAGACGCCCGCTCACGGGCGGGAGGACAGAGGGGCTGGGCCTTCCGCTCCTTGCGAACACGCACGCACGCACGCACGCACGCACACATGCACACACGCCTCTCGTAGTGTTCTCTCCACCCCCAGAAGCCCCCACTGCAGACTTCCAGTGACGGGAGGGCCGCCTGTCCTTCCCAGAGACAGGAAAACACAGGGAGGGCCTGTCCCAGAGTGGGGGGGCCTGGGAGTCTCACTTGCTCCCACAAGTCCCTGTGTTTTCAGTCACAAAATCAAAACCAGAGTTCAGTAGTAGGGTCCCCACACCACCCCCAGTAAGGAAGGCGGTGGCACATGTGTCTCCCAGGCCGGGAGGAACAGGGGCCAGCCCCCTACGAGCCTCTGGCAGGGCAGTGGTGACTCAAGGGGCTCTTTGGTTCAGGGACAGGGTGGCAAGCCTCATCTGGTGCGGTTCTGCCGCATGAGGGGCACGATGCTGGAGGGCGGGCCCGCTTTCGCCAGGAATGGGTGCTTCAGCAGCTCAGCCGCTGTGGCCCGCTGCGTCGGGTCCCGCACCAACAAGCGGTCCAGGAAGCCCTTCAGGGACGGCGACACCTGTGGGGGAAGTAGGGGGAGGACCCCTGCCCTGAGTGCCAGCTCCACGGCTCACTCGCCACCATGGGGGCCCTGTCTCCTCCTCTGTCACACGGGCTGACATTTGCTGCCCGGGTCAGGAGAGAGGAGTTGCCAGGTGTCTAGAGCTTGGCCCCAGGGACCCATTTCCTATTTTCAAGGTTGGGTGAAAAGCTGGCAGTGGGTGGGACCTGGAGGCACCCACTTGTCACCAGGTAACCCCTCTACCTGGAAGGCCCCTCTCTGGACCTGGCTGTGTTGTGCGCCTTCAGCCAGGCCAGCCTGAGCACCTCTGTGGGACGAGGAGGGCATGGGGACCTACATTTAAATAGATGCTCGAGACCTGGGAGGGGGGCAGCACCCAGTAAATGCCATCCCAGGAGATATCAGCACCCAGTCCTGTCCACACCCACTGCTCGGATTCACTGAGGCCGGGGGGCCCCAGCCACCCTGCAGGCTTGTGTCACCTTCCTCACACCACCCGCCTGCCGGCAGGGCCCACCTTGTGCAGATTCTTCAGTCGGGGTGGCAAGTTGTCCCGAATCATCTTCATGGCTTTGAGGGGTGGCTCATTGAAGTAGGGGGGTTCTCCATCCACCATCTCGATCACCATCACCCCCAGCGACCAGATGTCCACCTGCAGCAGAGGAATGGACGGCAGGCGGAGCTGTGCTGGGCGGGCCGGGACTTGGGAGAAGCCTGGGGAGGGACGGCCCCCAGTCCTGCTTTTGCCTCTCTGCATCCTAAGCCCCTGGACCCAGACACCCGCTCTGATGCCCAGCACCCCTCACGCAGGGAGCCCACTGAAGGGTTCTACCCATCTAGCCTTTGCCCCCCTTCTTTTTGTCAAATATCCCCATTTTCCTCTGGTGGACACCCTGCTTCACTTTCAGCCAAGGGCAAGTGGCAGACAGGGGGCGTGACCAGGTTGGTTGGGACACGGTAATTAGGTCAGGAACGGGCGTGTGATGCAAGCTGAACCAAGCAGTCCTCCCTGAGACTGTAACCAAAATACCTTATGGTACCACAGACAGGAAGACATGTCCCAGCAGCCGGGGCCATCCCCACTGCCACAAGGGGAGTGCCTGCCTGTGTGAATGCTACAGCCGATCGGGCCCGAAGGGAGAAAACATGTGGACAGCCAGGCCTGAAGCCTGCTACCTGCTAATAGCGATTTTGGGGTCCCACAGCTTTCAGGTTTTGCTAAAAGCATTTGAGCTGGGTGTGTCACTCATAGGCTGTCCTGACTGGGATGTCCCCTCAGTATTTGACACCAGTCCCCCCACCAGTGTGACCCCACTCCAGCCTGAGGCCCACCCCCAACCATGATGTGCTTCCCAGGGTGCCTGACTCACAGCCGGCACTGGGTTAGGTTTCACTGACCGTGGAGAGATCCTCAGGGCCACAGGCACCAGCGCAAAGGCCTCTGGGCCAGGCAGGCGATGGCAGTGAGGGGAGAGAGTCAGCACAGGCAACAGGAAGGGGTGGGGATTACAGCCAAGCCGAAGGCGCTGTCCCTTCTACAGCCCAGGGGCCCATGCGTGCTGCCCACTGTTGCCATGTGAGAATTTGGCCACCGTGTGGCCACACATCTTGGTTTTCCAAAAGAGCATAGAAATTTGGATTTTTATGAGAGATTTCTCTTTTTAAAATGCTCACAAAAGCACCTTCAGGCCAACCAGCAAGGACCTGGCCTCTTTGCGGCCTCTGTACCAGCTGTCAAGCAGGACCGTGACCCGTTTTGCTCAGCATTCTGTTCTCATTGCCAGGCACCAGGCCAGGCTCAGAACTACTACCCAATCAGGAATGAATGAATGAGTGAATGAATGCATGCATGCACGCATGCCTTCTCTCCTCCCAGAGTTGTCCCCGAGACCCACTTCACCCCAATACTCTGGCTGTTCTGAACTGTCACAGCATGAACCAGTGCTGACGGCGGGACACCCAGCTGCCTCTGGCTCACCTCTGGCCCGTAGGGAAGGCGGGAGATGAGCTCCGGGGCCATCCAGTAAGGTGTGCCGACCAATGACTTCCTCCGTGGCACCTCCTTGCTCACCTGGGCACAGAATCCGAAGTCTGACAGCTTTACCTGGGGCAGGGCACAGGCAGGGGGTCAGAGGGGCTGGCAGGGGGAGGGTGACCGGAGGCATCCACCTATTTCACTCCTTGGCCTCCGACATGCTGGGCCTCTGCCATGTAGCCCAGAGGTTACAGCCAGACCATGAGCAGCTCTGACACCTCTGGCAGGGAGCCCTCAGGGGTGCCACTGCCCCAAGATCACACCATCTGCCCTCCAGACAGGGTCTGCCCTGGGGCTGCTGGGGGAAGTGGCCTGAGTCCTACAGGTACCACGGCTGGAGCAGGGGCTGAGACGAGGGCTGGCTCCCAAAGCTCACACCCTGCACCTCTGCTGCCCTGGAGTGTGAGGACACTCGGCCTCCTCTGTGACAATCTGACCCAGAGAAATAAGGACCCACGTCTTTTGTGGAACTGTAGGCCCCTTTCAGACCCTTCAAGACATCTGTGGGTCTTCTCACCCCACAAAGTATGCCCAGTGAGTGTGTACAAGTTCAAGTGGCTCCCAAATGTCCCTAAAACACAACTGTAGATGTCTTCAGGGTTCACGGACCCTGGATTGAGACTCCCCACGAAAAGGAGCTCCATACTGCCAACGGACAGACAATGGAGGCCATTGTCTGGATTAACTTTCCTGAAGGAGGGCAGGCACAGCACCAAGAACTGGGTGAAAGTCTGGGGACCCTCCCCCAGGAAGTCCACTTGCAGGTTTGGACACTTTGAGGCTCATCCACAGACCTGAGACTCAGAACTTCAGTCCAGAAGACAGGAGGCAGGACCTGGGTCCAGTGCCCACCCCAGGTACTTGGTCTCAGTGGGGGGGAAGCACGTGGCCGAACTGTGGTGGCCACCCAAACGCATTCTCCCCTCTCTGAGCCTAGGGCAAGATTACAGTGGCCAGCACTCTGTGCTGAGGGCAGAGCCCCCGCCAGCCGGGCCCCCAGTGGCTCCGAGAACAGAGCCCCTTACGGTCCTTACTCTGCGCTGTTGCGCCAGGAACAAACAAGTCGATTGATCCTCGTGCCACTCAGCGGGGGCCAGAGCCTACCCTGACAGTGGAAGGGGGACTGGGGAGGGCAGCGGAAGCCCAAGTCACCAAATAAATCCTCACCCTGCCATCATGGGTCAGCAGGATGGAGTCGCTCTTGATGTCCCGGTGGATGACGCCCTGGGCGTGGAGCACAGACAAGGCCTGCAGCACGGCCAGGCACACGGAGGCAATCTGCTCCTCATTCATCCTGCATGGGGAGGAGTAGGCACTGGGGCAAACAGCGCCACCCCAGGGGCCTGAGGGGAGCCCAGGCCCGCTCTGGGAGTCTGAGGGGACACGGCCCTACCAGCTCTGCCCCCCACCGAAGGGCCTGAGCCCTGTCTCGGCAGAGGTCTGAGGGGACCCAGCTCCACTTCGGGGGGCCCAAGGAGACAGCAGGCTGGGTGCCAGCCAGGGCCCAGCTGCCCGGCAGTACCTGGTGTGGGTGACGATGTCGGTGAGTGCGCCTCCCTCCAGGAACTCCATCACCACCCAGAGCTCGTCCCCCACCAAGTAGCTGTTGTACATCTCCACCACGTTCTCGTGTTGGTAGTCCCTCATGATCACCACCTGGTGAGGGTGGCTGGGTCAGCATGGCAGGGGAGGGCCACCAGCCCCTACCTTCAGCCCCGGCCATCAGCCGCCACACTGCGGGCCTGGCCCACCCATCACTCTTGCTTAGCGGGATCACCCTGGACTGCCCTCTCCACTGCCGAAGCCAACAGACCGCAAAGGCAGCTTCAGGCCGGAAGCCTCCATTCCGAGGGTCCCCTGACCCATGCCCACAGCCTTCTGACCCCTGTCTGTGACCAGTCCTGAGCTGGCAGTCTCTGAGTGGCCCTGAAAACCAAGTCGGTGTTGGGAGAGGAAGGTGGGAAGAGGGCGTCTGAGAGCAGGGTTGCGATCAGCAAGAGCAGGTAGTAGCCCCGGTTAGAAAAGGCACTGGGTGGGGGCAGGGAGGCTTTCGCAGCAAGAAGTCCTATCTAGGCAAAACCCGGGGGAGGTGGGGACACGTGCTTACAGGGTCGCACCCAACAGGAGCCCATGGTGCAGGTGGCACCATAATACTGGGGGCCGGGGGCTTATGGGGCGCAGCCAAGTGCTGGGTGATCCTGCACCAGAGTCCAGAGGCTGCTCCCACACCGAACCCCCTCTGGAAGGAGCCAGACATCTGCCTTTGTAACAAGCTTCCTGGCAGAGAGGCCAGGAAGAAAGAGCCAAAGTCCAAGGCTGGACACAGCCAAGGACCTGGATGGCGGTGGGTTTTGAACACTAGGCAAAGGGCCAGGCCTTTACCCTGGGAGCACTTGGGACCTCACAGGGGCCAGTAAGGGCGGGGGAGCAGTGGCATGGCAGGCCTGCTGCCACCTGAACCCTTTGGCTGCTGTGTGGGGAATGCCAAGGGGGAGCCCAGGCCAGAGTGGGGCCCAGTGAGAGAAGGGGAGGCCGGGGCTCTGGCCTGGGGACAGGGTTCGTGGGGCTTCTCTAAGACTGGCGACCAAAGGACAGGTGGAGGTTTGGGGAGATACTCCAGGGTCAATGTGGGGCTTAGTGGGTGTGAGGGGCCTGCAAGACACTTAGCAAGCTGAGCTCAGCTGGGACTCAGGGAGGGGCCAGGAAAGAGATTGCAAGGTCGCTGAGGGTATTGTGGGGACAGAAGAGCAGGGATGAGAAGTGAGAACACAGCTCTGGGAAGCCCAGTCTTGAAGGGCCCTCTCCCGTCCTCGCATCCTTAGGGCCTCGGCGTCGTCGGGGAGGCACACTGGAGCGCGTGAGGGCAGCACACTCGGAGACCAGGAGGCCCACCTCATTGAAGAGCAGCTCGCGCCTCTGCTGCTTGCGCAGGTCCATCTTCTTGACAGCCACCAGACGACCCGAGCTGCGCACGGTGGCGATGCACACAACCCCCGTGGAGCCCTCGCCGATCTTGATGAAGTTGTCCAGGTAGGAGCGGGGGTCCCCAGGGTCCACCACCAGCTGCAGAGCCGCCCGGAACTGCTCATGGGACACGCGCTGGGGCTCCCGCTGTGGGGATCGGGGCCCGGGAGGCCCAGGGGCGGGGGTACCGGCGGGGGCAGCAAGGGTCCGGGCTGGAGGGGCCAGCTGGGGCTCGGAGGCATGGGGACCCAGAACTCCCGGGCTGGGGGGGCCACGGGCTCGGGTGGGAGGCCGGGAGGAGGACTGAGGGACAGCAAGACCCCCCACTGATGGCCCGTTGGGGGCCATGCTGTGAGGCTCCCCCTGAAACAGAAAAGAGACGAGGGAGGCTGTCAGTGGGGGGGCCAGGGGCCGGCTCTGCTCTCTGAGCAGGACAGGGCCTGCCTGTGGCACAGACACATGGTGGTCAGGATGCAGATGGACGGGGGCTGGGCACAGGTTGGCGTTGGTGGGTGGGGACAGGGAAAGCTTTGGGCAAGGGGACGGGGTGGGGGTCCTGGGGCAGGGGGATCAGTTACCTGGCTGCCCCGGGATGGGTGATCCGTATCAGCCCGCGGGTACGTGTTAAAGGGCCGGCCAGCTGCCACTTTCGCCCCACTGGCCACACCAGCCGGCTGCGGGGTGCTGACGTCAGGCCCAGAGAGGGAACGCTTGTCCCGGGAGGACTCCTGGGGCCCCCCTGAGCCCTCCCTGGAAGACTTGGGCTTCTTCTCTGGCCCCACCCGCCGCCGGTCACCACTGCTGCCACCCCCCTCGCTGCGACCAGCAACCCGGCCTTGGCCGCCTGCCTTCTCTGGGCCCCCTCTGGCCATGGCGGCCTGCTCCGAGGGCATCCCATTTTCCTGGCGGGCACGGGTGGGTGGCGGCGGTGGGCTGTCTCTCCTCAGGGAATTGGAGCGTGTCACCGACATGTTCTCAAACTCGTCCAGTAGCAGTGTGAGGGCCCCATCCTTGGCACCTTTGCTGCCCCGCACGATGGTCTGGGGTCCGGGGTCCGGGACAGTGGTGGGATAGGGGCCAGGCAAGGAGGAGGGCAACAAAGGACATGTAACCAACACACAAGACAGGACAACACAACACACAGAGACAAGACAGACAAATGAGGAAATGCCATGGAGTGATGATGGGGCTGGGCAGGGGGGCAGGGCAGCACCAGTGGCCCCGCAGCCCCTCCCCCAGCCCAGAGAAGTCAGTGGTAGGGCGGGGCTGGAGGAGTAACTGCCCCTCAGTCAGGCTGTCACCCCCCCCACCAACCACCTAGAGGCTGGTTGCCCCAGAGGCACCCTGCTGTCTTCTGCCTGTTTCCCTGGGTGGTGAGGGAGGGTGGGGGGGTGGGAGGTGGGAGGGAATGAGGTTCCTGCCCTGGGGGGTGAAGGGGAAGGAGGGAAGAGGCCACGCCACTCCATAATCAGCCCTGGAGAGCTGCAAATTACAGGATCTGGGGCCTGGGCACTGCCAGGCACTTCCTCCCGAGTCTGCCAGTGTTGTTGACCCTGGATGCTGAAGGCGGGGTACAGGGAGAGCCAGGAAGGCCCAGGCCCAGTGTAGCGGGCAAGAGTGCCCCAGAAGTGGGGGTGGCAATGCGAGTGCCCGTGGGGGCTGCACAGAGTGTAAAGTGTGTCCCAAATCCACCAGTGCTCACCCTTCACTTGAGCCACCTGATCCAGGCCATGGCCATGTCTGAGTCACCGCCTCCAGGGTTCCCTGCCCCCCACTCAGCTCCAGGCACATGGACCTCACTGCTCCTCAAACACTTCAGCAGCTCCTACCTCAGGGCCTTTGCACTGCCTGTTCGTTCTGCCTGGAACATCTTCCCCCAGGTGTGCCATGGCTCCCTCCCTCCCCTCCTTCAGGTCTCTGCTAGAAACTCGGCTTCTCAGAGGGAGGCTTTTCCTTACCAGCAGACTACAATGCCAGCCCCTAACACTTCTTACCCCCTTCCCTGCCTTTTCTTTGGAGCCTTAAAACCACTGGACATCAGCACACCTACGGCTCCCCTGGTGCATGTGTGTGAGGGCAGTGACTGGGTCTTCTTCCTGCTCTTGCCAAACCTGAGCACCTGGAACAGTGTCCGGTATGCAGAAGGTGCTCGATAAACATCTGCTGAACCACTGAGTGAGTGAGGGGAGCTGGGTGGGCACTGCGAGAAGCAGAGAATGTGGCCTGCAGCCCTGTGATGTCAATCACTGACGCAAAGGAACAGGGGCTCAGGGCTGTCCGACACCCTGAAGTCAGAACTGCTTCTCCTGTGCAGAAGACACAAAACCCACCTACTGGCCACAGTGCCCCTGTGGGGCCTGCCCCTGCTCTCCTGGGCCTTGGCTGCCAGCCCAGACACCTGGCTTTGCCCAGGGACCCTGGGAAGCAAAGCAGACAGCTGGTGAGGCTTTAGTGTTACAAGTGCCCCAGGGGCTAGAGAAGGCCCGGGAGGACTGGGCAGCAAACACAAACGCCACAGGGGCCCCGGGACAGCACTAGCCTGTGCGACACCTTTGTGTGAATTGAGACAAGGTGCCCCTTCCTCCTGGTGGACTCAGCCCCGAGCAGGACCCATGACTGGCAGGCCGAGCAGAGCCAGATTTTAGGAGGCGCCCTAGTGAGGACATAAACAGCGCCCAAGCAACTACAGGGCTGGGTAGGGGACAGACTGAGGTGGCCCAGGTGGCGTCTGTGGCTCAGGGGAGCCCGTGCCTTGCCGCCCGAGGAGCTGCCCCTCAGCTCTAGCTGCTCCATCAGCAGAAGCCAGAAATGGAAGTTTGGACATGAAATCGCTTGTCTTTTTAAACAATGAGAAACACTCCAAAATATTCAGAAGTGCTCTGCATGGGTCACAGGAACATCTTAGTGGGCCATCTGATTGAGACCCTGGTGGAAGAGTGTCCCCATTTGTGTCTACACCTGCCTCACTGCCTCTGGGGCCTCCCCCCACAACGCCCCCCACCCCCTGTGCCCCGCAAGCTGAGCTGGGCAACCCTGACCCTAACCCAGCTGGAGAGGATGAGTCAGCCGCAGGCCTGGCCTCAGGCGCTAGGCCTGCCACACCCACCTCCACCCCTGGAACAACCCTGGCTTCGTTCCCAGGCTGAGGCCCTTCCTGCTCCCACTGCCCTTGGGATCAAGTCCATGCTCCCTGGCAGGCGTGGCCTTACCGCCCCCCCACCCCAGGCTGGCCTCACTGCAAGCCATGCCTGTGCACCCGAACCATGAGGACAGGAAAGGGGTTTAAGAGAACAAGTCTTTTAAACAAACCTTGGTTCAAATCCCAGCCCTGCCCTTTTGCTCAAGATAGTGGGGGAAAAAATCCCAAGTCAAAAGCTGCCAATGCTCACATGGGCCTCTTCTTCTACTAAAAGCCCTGTCACCCCACCTTCTGCCTCAGCACTCAGTTCAGGTGTCCCCTCCTCCAAGTAGTGGGTCTGAACCCCAAACGCCTCCTCTGGGCCTCCCCAGCCCAGTCTGGAGCACTTGGGGTGGTACCGCAAGGTCTGCCCCCACCACTGCCACGGGCGCTCCACAGGGGCCCAAGGATAAGTCTGTGGCACTGGGGTCAGGAACACAGAGCTCCTGGTGTGAGACTCCAGGAGAGCGTAACTTAGAAGCTGGTGGAGGGACGTTGGAGGGACAAGGTAAGCGTGAGGTTCACAGGGCTGGGGTCAGTGTTGAGAAGCAAGGTAAGGGGTCAGTGGGTGAAAGGCCACCACTGGGGGTGAGGGTGGAGGGTTGGGGTGTGTGTTTGGAGATCCTGAGGGATGGGGGTCAGCGAGGAGATGCTGGCCACAGTGTCAAGTGTGGGGTTAAGGGCTGGGGTCCCGCTGTGGGGGTCGGTGTGGCTCAGGAGAGGTGGTGGTGGGTGCCCACATACCTTGGGGGCCTCATGCTGAATGGAGGTGATGCAGGCAGGGTCGATGAGGGGCTTGGGCCTTCGAGCTGACTCCTCGATCAGGCTCTGCCACTGGCGGGGCAGCCCTGTGAACTTCTGCTCGTGCTGGTCGAAGCCCGTGTGCACTCGGTGCTCGAAGTTGGAGGGCGCCGAGATCTCTACCCGCTTCTTCTTCTTCCCAAACATGGCGCCAAGGCTCCCAGTACCAGGAGGGTACAGACCTGGGCTCCACAGCAGGCCTGCAGGAGGGGGCCACTCACTAGAGACTGCCCATTCCTCTCTGCTCCCCTGGCCCTGGTCCTGCCCATTCTTGTCCCCTTCCTGGTCTCCCACTCCTCCCTCCACCTCCGGGGTCTGTCCTTCACATACAGCCCCAGGGACCCCATGAGCACCTGAGTCAAGTCATATCTCTCCTCTGCTGGGCGCCATCCTGTGGCTCCATCTCACTCAGGGGGAAAGCCAAGTCCTCCCTGTGGCCCACCCCACATGACCTGGCCCCATCCCCTCTCAACTTGCATCTCCCCCTTGCTCATATTGGCTTTCAGCCCTTAGGGCCTTCGCACTGGCTGTTCCTTTTATGAAATACTCTTCCCCGATACCCACACACGGCTGCCTCCCTTCACGTCTCCGAGTCCTTGGTGAACCCTTTCCTGACTACCCCAAATAAAAGCCCCCATGCCCCATTGGTATTCCCCCACATCACTTCACAGCACATTTAACTTGTAGAAATCCCGCCGTTCATTCTTGTGGTTACTAATTTCATCCCCACAGCCCCACCACCAAAGTATCAGTGCCCCAGTCCAGGTCTCAGCTGTCCAGTCCCTGTGTCCTCCCCCACCACTCCTAGCAGTGTCCGGCACACGGTGTGCTCAGTGGCTGGCTCTGAACAGCCTGGCCGCCTCCATCCTGCTGTCCCAGGCTGGACTCCGGGCCAGGAACACCACACACCTTTGGTTATTTGTTCAATAAATGGTTCCTGAGACTCTGTTCTATGCATGATGCCTGGGCAGCCTCACTTCGACATGCGTACTTCACAGGAGGAGCCTTGGGCTCCGAGGAGGGCTCTTCACCAAGAGCACACAGTGGGGAAGACCCACTTCATAACAGGTACTAACAGACAAAGCAGTCTGCTTTTACGGTCTGGGGTCTCCAGTCATGTACGCAGAATAGTACCAGGTACAGTATAAATGCTTAATGAAAGCTGGCTTAACAACCAGAGGCCAGCCCTGGCTGGTGTGGCTCAGGGGACTGAGCGCCAGCCTATGAACCAAAGTGTCGCCAGTTCAATTCCTAGTCAGGGCACATGCCTGGGTTACAGGCCAGGTTCCCGGTTGCGGATGCATAACAGGCAACCACCTATTGATGTTTCTCTCCCTCTCTTTCTCCCTCCCTTCCCCTCGGTCTAAAAATAAACAAATCTTCAAACAAACAAACAAAAAACACCAAAGGGGCTGAAGGGGAGACACGATGATGGTGGTGTCCCACAGGGAGACCAGAGAAACAATGGGGAGTGAGATGACCAGAGAGTGAATCTCTCTTTGCCACTTACTCTGTGTGACCTTGGGCAAGTGACTTAACTTCTCTGCACTTTGGATCAACCTTGAGCACAGCAGGACACCAAGCTGGGCACAGTGGGAGGGGCCTGTCCTCTTTGCTATTCTGGCGGTCAGGGTTCCTCCTTACAGTGTCTAAGGGGGAGGGGCCCAGGTCCGACTGCCCTGTCTCGCACACGGGCCCTGGAGTCCACAGACCTTGTTTGTCTCTGGCTGTGCTAGAAGTGCCCTTGGATGGGTGACTTCTCCTCTTGTGGCTTCGGGTTATTCATCTGTAAAATGGAAAGAAAACGTCACTCACCTACCCATTCATTAATTTATCACTCACACATTCAGTAACAACTTATTCCTTTGTGCCCAGCCTATGCAAGTTGGTGTTAGGGACACAGCGGTGACGGAGACAACTTTTGACAGTCCAGAGTGGCTGGGACGGGGGTCGAGGCGCAGCACATGTAGCCTGGAGAGATGGCATGGTGGAAATAAAGGGAGGCTTCCTGGAAGAGGTGCTATGTGAGCGCAGGCCCAGAGGACCGGGGCAAACACCCTGGGTGGGGATTTTGTGTGGTTCATGGCTGGCTGCCCGGCACCTGGCACAGTGCCCAGCACAGGGTCAGCCCCAAGCTCTCCTCTCATGGAGGAGCTGCTCCTTTCCTGTGGGAGTGGCTCTGGTGAGGTGAGGCCAGATAGGCTGCCACCCCTTTCTCAGAGGAAGGACCATCAATGGGCAGCCTCTGGGAGAACCGGTTTGGCAGCGGGAGGAAGGTGGGTGGGGACCTAGCAGTCAACCTGCCTCAGCTGGTCCCAGGTGGCCACCACCAGGTCGGGCCAGGACTCCCCCAGCAGCCCGGTTTCTTGCATGCCGCAGGGACTGCAGCTGCCTGGATTGGGGGCTGGACAACCCCAGTCAGGAGGGGGTCCCTTTGTCTCTGCCTCAACCCCTTCTAAACCCCCACCAAACCAGGAGCCCTTTCAGCACCCCCTAGCCATGGCCCAACCCTCTGAACACTGTCCGGTCCCCCTTCAAGACCCCTACTGGGGGCCCCCCAACCCACCCTGTTCTCTAGTTCTCTCTCTCTCTCTCTCTCTCTCTCTCTCAGCTTCTCTGCCCACAGCTCTGTCATTCTAGCTCCGGTTCCTTGCTTTGTCCCTACACCTGACCCTCACCCATCTTCCCTGCCCTGTCACCCCAGATCTTCACCCTGTGTCCTATCACCTCTTGTCTTCCCAGATGTGATCCCCTTTGCCCCAGACCTGGCCTCACTCCTCCCCTTGGCCTTTCTCACTCTTCACCCTGCCCATCCCCCGCCCCCAGCCTGAGACCTCTGCAGGACAGGATTAGCCACTGTGTCCCCTTAGTAATCCTCAGAGAGGGAAAAACTCAGGATTCAGATGGGGTTGGCAGGAGGTAGCTTAGAACCTGGGACAGACAACCCAGAACCCCACCCATAAACCCCCAAGCCACCTCTGCACACTGCAGCAGGTCCCACCTGCAGCCAAGTGTGACCCCCACAGGGGGAGGGGGTGAGAAGGCACACCTCCGGATATTTGCCAGGGGCCGCCCCTTTCCTCTGGGCACTGCATGGAAGGCAGGACAAACAGAGGAACTGACCATGTTTATAATGATCAGGCCGGAGCCCCACCCTGGGGCAGCTCCAAGCACAGCTGGCTCCTTCACCAGCACCGCTCCCACCAAGTCTCCAAGCTCCTGACCTTACGGGGGCTTCAGAAGAAAAGGGAGAGGAGCTGCTACTTCTAGGGGCCTGCACCAGGAATGGGGGTGGGGATTGAGCAAAGAATGGGTGCCGAGGTTCCAGGCAAGCTTGGAAGATAGCAGCTGAACAGCCCAGGGTCCAAACTTGAGCTAGGTCCTCTCATCACCCCCAATTCACAGATGGGGGCCTCGAGGCCCAGAGAGAGGAGCCCCTCATCCACAGCACCCAGGATTTGAGCCTGGGGAGTCGGACACCAAAGTCCAATCTCTTATCTGACTGTCCTGCCCCCGAGGGCTGCAGCAAGAGGCGACTATCATCATCATCATCATCATCATCATCGTCATCTCCAAGGGGGGTCCTAGGCTCCCCACCCCCCCTGCCGGACCTTGCCCTTCCTCTCCTGCCCTGAACTCTACTGTGGGGGAGGGTCCCTACTTCCTATCTGACTGTCCCAGGACCCCAGGGGTAGTAGCAAGAGGCAGCACGAAGTAGGGCTCTGGACCCACTCCCCCATGGTTCCTTATCCACCTTTCCCACTGGCCTCTGATGTGAAAAAGGTGTTGGAAAGCCAGTCCCTGCCACCAAATGTGGCTCACTGAGGCTCAGTCCCAGTCCTTGCACTGTTATTACCATGAGCGGATCCTACGACCCTATCCCATGACCCCGCGCAAATGCTGATGCTGAGCTCACTGACTCCCTACAACCTTAGTGACATGGCTTCTTCCCTCCCCATTCTGCAGATGTGGAACCTGAGGCTCATGAAGTGAAATCCTGCACTAACATCGCCAAGCAGAGCTGGACCTGGTCAAGACAGTCCGATCCACTCCAGGACCGACATCCTTAAACCTGTGCTGGCCCCCTAGACTCTGCCTTGTGGCCCACCACCTCCCCTCCTGTCCTTCCTTACCCCCCTCACTCACTCTGTTCCAGCTACACGGGTTTCCTCACTACTCTTCAAACCCTAGAAACGCCCAACCCCAGGGCCTTTGCACTGGCAGTTACTACCTCCTGGAGTTTTCTTCTCACTGATTTGCACACAGATGTCTGCCTTCTTCCCTCCACCCACCCCATGTACTCGAATATCCCTGTTCCTGCCCTATCACTCCCCATACTCCCTTTCTCTGCTTCATTCCTCCTCCCCACACTTACCACGCACCCTGTGTGTGTGATTCTTCAGGATCTGCCTCACCCACTAGAATGTCAGCTCCAGGAGAGCAGGGCCTGTCATCCAGACTGCTCCCCACTGTACCCCAAATGCCTGCCTGCAGCATGGCTGGGCCCAGAGCTGGCACTGATCCATCTGCACCCAGTATGCGATGCCCCTGCTCTCCCGCCTCAGCCTCTGCCCAGGCAGACTTGCGGAACTGGCAGAGAAGGCCCGGGACCCAGAGGTGGAGCATGGACGCAGGAGGCCTGTGAGAGGCCTGCAGCCACCAGCTGGGACACAGACGCCTCTGCTGTCCGGCATTTGATCCCAAGAGTGCAGGCACACTTTGCATCCTGCTCTAAAGTGTTTGTTTCAATTTAAAAAAAAACATTTTAAATGATTTCTCATGTGGAACAGCAGTTTTCAACCTGTCCTAGCAAAAGCTTCAGATTTTCCAGTCACCTTGCACTGGCTTGTTCCACCCTCTGGCCTTTTATAAGAAAACACCCACCAACAATCCAACACCCCCACCAAAAGTCAGCCTTGGCGGAAAAACGAGCCACAGTGTGACAAAGCTGGCTGGGTGTGTGTGTGTGTGTGTGTGTGTGTGTGTAACACTCTTACCCCGGCCTCCCCCAGGCTCTAAACACAACTGCTCCCCTGGCAGGGAAGGGAGCTGACCCAGCCGGGGCCCCGGGGCCAAGGGGTAGAGCCGGGGATGGGGATGGGGCTGGGGCCATGGCCACCCCTTCATCTCCACCAAACGGAAACCATCCCTAAACCAAGAAGGGGACTGTGACGTGCTCACTGTCCCCAGCCCGTACTCGAGGCTTCCACCACCAGGTCTTGCTCACTCCTCTGCCATGATCTTTACCTGCCAGCTCTAGGAAGCCCTTTCCCTGTCTCAGTTTACCTTCTACCTCTCTGGGCTGTGCTCTGACAATGGATGGGGAATCCGGCCTACCTTCTGGCCGACAGCAGGCTCCTCACTGCCCCCCCCCCACTAACCTCCCATGCCATTCCCACCCCAACACCCTTCCTGAGCTCTTGCTGCCCACCTGCACTGCCCCCTACCCAAATCTCTCTTCAGGCTTTCCATCATGTGCCAAGGAATCCTCACATACCTGGCCCCCAGACCCCGCCTCAAGCTTTGGGACTGACACGTGCCCCCCTCCTTGGCAAACACCTACTCTACCCAAAATGACCTTGTGACACTCCCACACCACCCACCATCCGAACGTCACTGTCTACCGAGGGCTGGTACCTGCCAGACTGGGATTGGGCTGCCAGCAGGGGCCTGAACAGCCGGAAACACCCCTGCGCTTACGGAGCTCATGGCCTAGGGGGAGGGACACTGGCAAGAGATGCAATAAGTCGGAAAACAGCTAGGAAGCCACCGATAAATGATGAGAAGAAAAATACAACAGGGATCAGGAAGGTTAGGGGAGGTTAGAATTTTCAGTGAAGTCTGGGAGGGCCTTGCTGAGAAGATGACACTCGAGCAGGGACCTGAGGGGCAGGGAGAGGGAGCCACGTGGGTGCCTGGAGGAAGAGCACTGGGCAGCCAGAAACACCAGGGCAAATGTCCTGAGGCAGAACGTGCTTGACGTGGTCAAAGAGCAGAAGGGAGGCCAAGTGGCTGGGGGCTGGAGCAAGTGATGAGAAGAGAGGCAGGCAGGCAGTGAGGGCAGGTCGGGTGGGGCCTTGTGGGCCGCAGGGTGCCCCTTACTTGAGTGAGATGGAGCCACAGGGAGGTTTGCAGCAGGGCAGAGACGGGGCCTGATGCAGATGTTCACAGGTTCCCTCTGGCTGCGGGCAGAGCACGGAATCTGCGGTTGGGACAGAAGCAGGGGGACCAGGAAGGGGGAGGAAGTGGGAAGGGAAGAAGGGAGCACTATAAAGGTCAAGTTGGTAGGACTGGCCAAGTGCCGATACCACTGCAGTCACAGCTGGAGTGTGAGCACCCCAGGGGCAGGGGCGTGGTCTGGTCCTGCCCATCACTGCATCCTCGAGTGCCTGGCACGTTCCAGCACTTGATCCACTCTCTTTTGGCCCTTAGCATCATCTAACATGTTATACGGTTATAAGTGTATCTACTGATATCCCCTAACTAATGCCTCAGGTCGGAGGCATGGCGCAGGCAGGAACCACACTTCAGCTGGTTATGGCCAGATCCCAGTACCTAGAACAGGCTGCCCCTTCGAGGCAGCTGAGTGGATGGAGGGGACACACACCCGCTTCGGCGCTGACCCTGGCCCGGGCCTGTGCCAGCCATGCAGACCGGGCCACACTGAACCCTCCAAACAGTTCTTGATGAGTGAGGGGGTGGGTATGGAGTCCTCCTCCTTCCTGAGTCCCAAACCAGGAAACAGGCCCAGAGAGGCCGTGTGGACACCCCTCAGCCTCCTGCTTCCCAGAGGCCCTGGGCCCAGCCAAAGCCTCCGCTCCAGACAACAGACTCCAGAGGTTTACAGGACCAGAGCGAGAGCAGAGACAACCCCACTGGCAATGACCAGAATCCAGATCAGAAAGGCTACTTTGGTTAGGAAAGAATCTGAAAAAATGTTAAGCAAAACTCCCCAAGGGCGTTCCCCTTGGCTCAAACTGTGACTTCACACGGCACTGCCCAGTGGGCCCGGCCCAGCTCAGGACCTTGTCTCCTCCCCTCGCTTCACACCACCACACTGGGGGTCTCCTCTTTAGTTCTAGACACAGGACTCTTGTTCTAGCCGCAGGGCCTTTGCACCTACTATTTCCTCTGCCCAGAGCTGCATGGCTCACCCTTTCTTGATATTCAGGTGTCAGTGCAAATAAAACTGTCTCAGAGACGCCTTCCCTGGCCCCTTGACACAGGTTGTGCCCTTGCTTAATATTTCTCTGTGGCATTTATTACCGCCTGGCCTCACACACCTGCTGACTACAGTCCCCTCTCCCACCCCTCCTCCAGTGGAATGTGGGCTCCTGGAGAACAAGGACCTCTGTCTTGTTCTTGCTGTGTCCCTGGCACCTAGGGCAGGGCCTGGGCACACAGTAGGTGCTCAGTAAATATCAGTGGAACAAAGGAGTGATGCCCTCGCCAATGTGATGAGCTGGACCCTGAGGACAGGCAAGGAAGGGTGTCGGGAGCAGAGGGTAGACAGGAGTCCCCAAGGCCACTCCACACTGCCTGTGAGTCCCACCTTAATGCCTGAGAAGGAACTGGGGCCAAAGTCTTTAGAGAGCAAACCTGGCTATTTAGTAAATAACCAAGTGTGTGTTCCAAACACAAGAAGTCCCCCGCTGAGAGTCCATGCCAGGCCCTCCCTGCCACAGGGAGGCCCACCCCAGCCCTGTGGCCTGGGCTGGAGACCTGAGGAAGGGGCAGCATATTTGGGCTACAGGCAAGAGGCAAGTCACATAGCGGAGATGCTGCGGGAAATCTCTGAGTCCTCCCAGTGGGTAAACTCACATAAAACCACACAGATCTGGGCTCATCCTGGCCTGGAGTCGGCAGTCTGGGGAGGGAGGAGCAGCCCTGCTCTCTGAATTCTGGGCGGATGGGTTACATGGCGCCCAGCAGGCCTTCACATACTCCACACCGTACAAGGACGCAGCAGGCAGTTGGTGGCTGAGAGCAGGATGCCCAGGCTCAGGGGCCAGCTGCACCACTGCCTAGCTATGTGCCTCTGAGTAAGGGATGCATCTCTCTGGGCCTCAGTGTCCTCACCTGCAACCTGAGGGGAATGACAGTTCCTATCTCCTGGGAATGTCTGGATCACATGTGCAAAGCATTTCTAAAAGCGCACGGCACCCAGTGGGTCCTCACTACGTGTCAGCTGCTGTATTATTACTGCCACTGTTGTCATCGCTGCTGCTGAATGAATGAATAAAGGAACAAATAAATAAAAGAGGATGCTGGGCAGGGGCCTCTTTGGCCAGAGCAGAAGTGCCAGTCTTACTCTCTCCGTGGAGTCTTACTTTCACCAGGGCCGGGATGGGGCAGTGCAACGGGCTGCCACTGTCTGTCTCTGCAGCTGGACAGGGAGCCCCCATGAGGATGGGGCCTGGAGCCAGCTCAGCCACCCTGTGCCCCCAGCCCTGCCCAGCAAAGAGGGGCCACAGTTCAGACTGTGGCTGAATGAAAAGATGCTGCTTCCTCTACCCAGCTGGGCCCAGGCCAGTGCTCAGAACCCCGAGGGAGGCCAGTCGGCTCCTCTGACAGCCCCAGGCTTGAACACACCCTTCCCTCCTGGCCAGGCACAACGGCGCATAGACACAAAGGGCCCTATTGGTGTCCCTCGCCCTCCAGAGGCACCCAGGGTGGGGACAAACGCCACAACAAACCTGAGTGTGGGGGAGCCCGCAGGGACTGGGGAGATCAGATTAGACTTCATTCACTCCTCCCTAAGGCAGGCCAGGAAGGAGGGAGAGGGTACAGGTAGAACAGAGGCCCTGGAGCCCTCCCAGGCCCCCGGAACCCAAGCCCTCCCCTGCAGTGCAACTCCCTGTCCACCTCCACCCCCACACTCTAGACACAGAAGCACATGAAGACGCTCCACAGTGCACAGGCCCTCCACAGAGACCGTGACACAGACACAGCACAGGCGTCCAGCCACACAACCAGACACACGGGAACTCACATGGTGGTTGCACAGAAAATTCCCCAAGCAGCCAGAAACAGCAGCAGGCACCCCGACTTCACACAGGCAGAGGCTCTACAGGAGCATGGGCATGGGAAGGGACACTATACCCCAAGCCTCAGCTCCTGCCTCTCGGATATGGGCCCCTGCAGAGTGACCCCAAGGGACACGTGAGGCATTGGAGGGAGAATGTGGGGGAAGTGGCCTTAAAGAGGGGCCTGGCTCAGGGGAAGATCTCAGCATGGAGAGGCTGGGACACTAGGGCTGCCACAGCTGGGTCCCTGAAGCTCCATGGACCCAGGACCCTTCCAAAAACACTGCAAAGACCTACACACATCCCAGAGAAGCAGACACTCCTGAGAAAGACCCACAGATACATACCAACAACATATATGATACTGACCTGGGCCACCACCCAGAGACACAGGCACATGTATGCACACACGTAATTCCACAGACACTTCGTAACTGCTGGACTTCCCTAGAAAGACAGACCCGCACACACACAGAGGAACACTCCAAAGTCAGTCAGATCACAAGACCCACACGAGCCTAGATCTGTACATAGTATGTAATGGGCCCCCACGGCAGACCCAGGCACACCCATGGCTGACTCCCGAGTCAGTCACCCAGAGTGACCCAGGCAGGCACAGCGTCAGAACCACCCCCATGCAAACCAGACCCCAGTGTCGCACTCCCACTGAGATGCTCAGGAACCTGCACTGAGACCTGTGGTGAGCCCCAGCAAAGACACCTGCCACTCCTGGCACATGGAAACACTGTGACCCTGCCCCTGCCCCAGCCCCAGTAAGGTGTGGCCCCGGGATCACATGCTCATGCTGGCTCAGGTGACCAGGCCGCAGAACTGCCCTCCTCACACCCAGGGCAGCCCTCCCCACTCCTCCCCTCCTGCCTGAGGCCAGGGCAGCTCACCTTCACCGTCCTCTTCCCTTGGGCCTGGGCCACCCTCCGTGGGGGAGCTGGCAGACAGAGGCTTCAAGTTGGGAGAGCAGGCAGCAGGTGTCCAGGGGCACCCACCAAGGAGGGCTGGTGGGGCTCTGCGCCCCAGCTTCCCTGGCCGCGGGTGGTGACGCAGCCCTGGCCCTGCCCTGCCAGTTGAGCTCAGTGTGGCTCCAGCCCACGGGAGAGGGGAGGAGGAAGAGTGGGAGGGAGGGACAGAGGGAGGCGGGGTGAGCCTGGAAAGCCTGGGCCACATCACCCACAACTGTCCTGGCAGAGGGAGGGGCTAGGCAGGGACACAGAAAGAGGGGATTCCAACCACGGCCCTTCCTTCAGTGGGGCCAGCCCCCCACTAGCACACCCACACCCCACTTCACTCCCATGGCAGGCTAGGCTCCAGGGGCCAGGGAGGCAGTGGCTCTGCACAGTGCCTCAGAGCAGCTGGCAGGGCAGCGAGGTTTGAAACAATGACCCGGGTTGGGGGGCAGGTCAGACGGATGGGGGATAACTGGAGTCAGATGTGGAGGGTGGCTAGAGACCTGGGGTTCACTGTGTTCCCTACCCCCCCCCTTCCAGACTGTGAGTCCAGCAAGAGCTCCGAGAAGGCAAAACAAAGGTGGCCTTTCCAGCTCTGCTCGACTCATGTATGAGGATGAACCTGAGACATGCGGTCTAACCAGGAGGGAAAGATCAAGTTCATGGTGAAGCCCCAACCACACTATCCCGAGGTGTGAGAGTGGGGCTGGGAGATGTGGCTGGCAGGAATGGGGCAGAGAAAGGTGGGGAGGGCTGTGCCACGCTGGCTCTGACCTTCTGGAAGTGAACGGCCCACCTTTACGGAGAACTTACTTTGGGCTGGGCCTGCTCTTAACACTGATATACACTGAGCATCGTACCTCACTGCTGCCCTCAGGGGACAGGCACTTTGTCAGGCCCATTAACAACAGAGGAAACTGAGGCCTGGAGAGGTTGAGTGACGTGCCCAAGGGACATGGCAGGGAAGTTAGGCGCCTGCCATCTGTCCGAGTGCCTGTGCCCTAGACCAGCTTTCCTGAGCAGCGGCCTGGCTGGTCCAGAACCTTGGCTCCAGAACAGGAGAACAGGACACTCAGATGGGTGGAATGAGGAAGGGGCCATGCTGGCCCAGCCTTATGGCCAACGCCCTTCAGGTCTCGCCTCCTCTGCAGAACCTTTGCTGGCCCAGGCCAGAGCTCCTGGTGTGAAGTTTGTGACCTTCTGTGTCTCACCGCCATGGGGGACTTGGAGGCGACAGAGGTCAGACTGCTCCCGCAGCCCCGACACCCAGGCTGGGCCAGGTGCCTCCTCCGGGCCCTATCCCAGCGCTGCCCCTCCAGCCGTCACTGTCTGTGACAGCGCTGTTTGTCGCCCCCACTGGTTCACACGTCTGCCGAGCTCCAAGCACATATGACGCAGGCCTGTTGGAGGACCTGAGAACTCAGCAATGAACAAACTAGACAAAACTCCCTGTTCTGGGGACTGACATGGAGTAGGACTGCTCTCTCACCGAGGGGTCCTGTGAGTGACAGGAACTGGGCTCAAGGCTTCCCATTCCCCCACAATGGCCAACTCCCGCAGGACTTCAGCCCTCACACCAGGGGGGCCTGCAAATCCCTCAACCCCCTTCCCTCCCTCACCTGCTCAGAGATCCAGAGGCTCCCAGCAGGCCTGGGCTGGGCCTGGGGCCACAGCAGGGCAGGAAGGGGACCCCAGAAGTCCCAGATCCCAGGCCACCCCCTCCCCCACCAGGGTGGAGCACCTGTCAGGCAGCCACCCAGACAGGAGCCAAGTGGGGCGGCTCTCCTAACCTCCCCAAACCAGACAGGCTGGTTTGGGCTCTGGCAGGGGAGGCAGTCGGGGATGGGGCAGTTCTGGCCAGTCAAGGGGAACCAGGTCCTACGGTGAGGGAGAGGGCAGAGAAGGGGAAGGGAGGAAGGAGGGAGCCCTCAGCCCCCAGAAGTCTCACTGGAAACGAGGGGGTCTGCTGGTGATAGGCCTCAGAGGCCAAGAGAGGTCGTCCAAGATCCTCTCGCACCAAAACAGACCTTTATTATAAAACTTTTTAAACACACCCCAAAACAGAGACTAAACCAGTGAGCCCCCATAAAATGCACTACTCAGGTTCCTAACTATTACCATTCTGCCCATATGGGGTCATTGCTCCCCTTTCTTTCCTGTCCTTTCCGTCTCAGGGTCTGTCTCTTCATAAAACAGGTACATGGTTCAAAAGCCAATGGCACCGGAGGGCAGTGATAGGATGGCATCCCCCGCCCTGTTCCAGCTCAGCCCTGGAAGCAACCTCTACTGGTCCTTCCTTCCTTTCTGACAGAGCCTACAAATGCATGTGAGTGCAGGTGCACACACATGCTCACACACTCTTTTAAGAACACCATAAATGGCAGCATGCCACACAGACTAATCTGCACCTTGCTTTCCTCAAGAACATTCCTTGGCTCTCCTGTGCCGCTGGCACCAGGGGGAGCTCGGCAGCACCCAGCAAAGGTGAAGACGCATACTTGGGACCTGGCAAGCACCCTCCTGGGTAACTACCAAGCAAAACGCAGCCCTTGGGCCCCAGGAACACGCATGGGAAGGTTCACAAAGCACAGTCTGATTCTGCCAGAGACCGGAAACAGTGCAAATGCTCATCTGTGGGAAACGGACAACTGTGACCTACTGGCTCCATGGAGTACCACACAACAGGGACAATGAGCGACTGAAGCAGTGGCGTATGCGCAGGAAAGCAAAATGATGTTAAACAAAAGCAGTGCAACATAAAACACATCCTAGGATTTCGTTCAGAAAAAGTTCAAAACCAGACGGAATGAAATACACTGTTTAGGAAAGCACACAGAGGTGGTGAAACCAAAAAGAAAGCGAGGCAGTGACTGCCAGCAAAGTTGGGGCAGAGGGGCCTGGAAGGGGCTTCTGGGCGCTGGACCAGCTGTCCCTTCACTGGGAGGGGCACTACGTGGTCTCCCCATTGTAATGACTGGTTATGCTGCACATTTATGCTTTATGCCTTTTCCAGCAAGTATACTAACAATTTGTATTATTTTATTTTATTTTATTTTTATAAAAGATTTAATTTATTTTTTTAGAGAGAGGGGAAGAGAGGGAGAAAGAGAGAAACATCAATGTATGGTTGCCCCTCATATGCCCCCAACTAGGGACCTGGCCTGCAACCCAGGCATGTGCCCTGACTGGGAATCAAACCAGTGACCCTTTGGTTCACAGGCCAGTGCTCAATCTACTGAGCTACACCAGCCAGGGCAATTTGTATTATTTTAAAATGTTATTATACTTATCTACATTATTTATCTACTTATGGTTATTGTTTTATTTTTACTTATTAAAAGAACCTTATTATAAATCTAAAGAAAAGATATATACAATATACGAGGTCTATCTGGAAAAAGTCCAGCTATTGTTAATACAAGGAGAATGGTTTGTGTGACACTGATGTAACCTGACAGCCAAGAAGACTGGACTGGAATGTGCATGCGTGAACAATGATGACTTCTCTGTACTAGTCAGTAGGGCAGTAGATGCTGTTGAGTGAGCATGTGCACTGTGTGGCCATCACATTCAAAATGATTGAGCAAGTAGAGTAACAAACCTGCATCAAATTTTGCATTAAGTGTGAACATTCCTCTGCTTAATATTCAGAAGGCCACAGCCATGGGCAACTGGTGATTGGCAGCTTCACAAGGACAACATGCCCACTCATGCATCACGTCTTGTGCAGAGTTCTTTGGTGAAACATCAAATCACCCAGGTGAGTCAGCCCCCCTACAGCCCAGATTTGGTGCCCCGTGACTTCTGGCTTTTCCCAAAACTAAAATCACCTTTGAAAGGGAAGAGATTTCAGACCATTGGTGAGACTCAGGAAAATATGATGGGGTAGATGATGGTGACTGGGAGAACTGTGTGAGGTCCCAAGGTGCCTACTTTGAAGGGGACCGAGGCATCATTGTCCTGTGTACAATGTTTATTGTATCTCGTATCTTCTTCGACAGATGTCTGTTTCTCACAGTACATGGTTGGATGCCTTCTGGACAGACCTTGTGTGTATTAGCGATGTCTCCATGCCTGGATCTCCACAAAGTGCAGCCAGCCCTGAATGGAAGGACCGAGGTGCTGTGGGCCAGTCCCCATGAGGCCACGTTGGTGGTTTCCAGCCTTGAACTCTTACAAACGGCAGCCATGACAACCATTGCACATGTAATGTCATAGGTGTGCTGGCGTGTCTGTGGGCCAAATGCCTAGAAGTGGAACTGCGGGGCAAATTTGTCCCATGTGAGGGCTTCACAGCCCAGGGTGTTGTCAAACTCTGATCCTTGCCAGTCAGATAGGTGAAGTGTGGCCCCTCTCAGCCTAGATGTCATCTGCATTTTTCCGCTTAGCAGGAAGCACATCTTTTCCGTTATAAAGGCAATCAGAATTCCTTTTCTGCTAAGTGTCTCTTCAAAGTCACTGCCTATCTTTCTGTGAGGTCAGGGACACCTTAGTAAACCCAATGTCCCTCAGCTGCTGAAAGCCAACTGGGGCCAGCATAGCTAAAGCTGCCTCTTTCCCAGCTCCTGCCACCTCTCAGCCTCATTTCTCCACACTCCCGCCCCCAGGCATGGGCTCCAGCAGCATGCAACTTTCTTCCCACGTCCACGGATTCCACCAACAGAAGTCCGATGCACGTCCACTATGCACTGCCCAGGTTGGGCCAGCGGTGCAGCATGGTCCTTGTCCTGTGGGGCTTAGAGTCAAGGATCACACAAATGAAATGTGAAACTTGGCCAACTCGCTGGCCAGAGGGACAAGGGTGTGGTGGAGCCAGGCCACAGATGAGCCAGGGAGCCTGCATCTGGAAGATGTAACTCTGGCTGCCTTCTCTGTGGAGGATGGGACCAAGGGGGCCTGAGTAGGTATGGGGACAAGTGACAAGAGCACACAACTGCTCCAGGAAATTGATAAAGATAGCAAGGCAGCTAGACATGAAGAGAAGGGGACAGATCAGAGCCATGTCTACCAAGAAAAAGCAACGCTTATCAATGAGGACGAGGCAGGTGCCAAGGGTGACTTTGAAGCTGGGTAAACCACAGTGTCATCTGCCACACAAGGGAGACCGAGAGGAGCTCCAAAAGTGCCAGGACCCAGAATACTTCAATTTTGGAAAAAAAAAAATGAATAGGGTGAGAGGACTCTCTGTCCCCAAAATAAAAGTCTAATCAATCAATAGCTATAGTAATCAGTATAAACACACAGACCAGTGACCAGAGAGAGAACCCGGAAACAGACACAAATGTACCTAACATTTTTAAACACTGATTTTTCTCACTGTGGTAAAACATATACAATGCCTATCATTTTAGCCATTTGTAAAGCATATAATTCAGTGACATTAAATACCTTCAAAATGTTGTGTAACCATCATCACTGTCCACATCCAAAACCTTTTTATCGCCCCTGACACAAACCCTGCACACATTAGACAACAGTTCCCCATTCCCTCCTCCCCCAGCCCCTGGTGACTCCTATTCCACTTTCCGTCTCTATTCCATTTTCCAATTTCCTAGAATTCGCCTAGTCTAGGGACCTCATATAAGTGGAATTTTACAATATTTCTCCTATGTTTGGCTAATTTCACTTAGTATAAGGTTTTCAAGGTCCAATCACATGGTAGCATATATCAAAATTTCCTTCCATTTTTATGACTGAAAAATATTCCATTGTATATATACACCACATTCTATTTATCCATTTATGCATTAATAGACATCGGAGTTACCTCTACATTTTAGCTTCTGTGAATAATGGAACTATGCATATTGGTATACAAATATCTACCCAAGTCTCTGCCTTCAATTCTTTTGCAAATATGTACACCTAGGAGTAGAAATGCCAGGTCATACAGTAGTTCCATATTTAACCTTTTGAGAAACTACTGAACTGTTTCCTGCCGTGACTGTACCATCTTATATTCCTACCAGCAATGCACGAGAGTTCCAATTTCCCTACATCCTCACCAATACTTGTTATTTTCCTTAAAAAAAAAAAAAAAGCCATCCTGGTAAGTGTGCAGTGATATCTTACTGTGGTAACTTATTTTTGACAAAGAAGCACAGCAATTCAATAAAGGAAAGACAGTATTTTCAACAATTGGTGCTAGAACAACTGGACATCCATATGCAAAAAAAAAAAAAAAAAGGAAAGAAAAAAGAACCTTGATCCAAACCTCACACTTCGCACAAATATGAACTCATTATGGATCACAGACCTAAATGTAAAAGTTAAACTATAAAACTTTCAGAACACAAATGAGCAAATTTTCAGAATCTAGGGCTAGGCATGGAGGCCTTAAACATGACACCAAAAGCACGACCCACAAAAGGAAAAGGTAATAAAGTACATACACCTCATGAAAATGAAAATCATTTGTTCCTCAAAAGCCCATGTAAAGAGGGTGAAAAAGCTACACACTGGGAGAAAATATCACACATATTTACAAACTGCACATCTGGCAAAGAAGTAGTATCTAGAAGAGATAAAGAACTCTAAAAACTTAGTTAAAAAAATCTAATTAGCAAATGGACGGAAAACACGAAGAGACATTTCACCAAAGAGGATGCACAGATGGCAGATAAGCACCTGACAGGGAGTTCAACATCATCAGTCATTAGAAGAATGCAAATTAAAGTCCCAATTAGTTATCATTACACACCTATTAGACTAGCTAAAGTAAAAAATAGTGACAACAACAAATGCTGGTGAGGATGCAGAGAAACGGGATCACCCATGTGTTGCTGGTGGTTTTGGAAGCTGGTGCAGCCCTCTGGAAAGAGTGCGGCAGCTTCTTTGCATGTGCAGCTACCAGGCCGCCCAGCAACTGCACTTCTGAGTATCTGTCCCAGGGGAATGAAAATTTACGTTCACACAAAACCTTTTATGTGTGGTTGTTCATGACAGCTTTCTTTATATCAGCCCCAAACTGGAAATAACCCAGATGTCCTTCAATGGGTGAATGGTTAACAAGCTGTGGTACATCTACACCATGGAATACACGGTATTCTCAGTGACAAAAAGGAATGAATATTGAGACAGGCAACAACCTGGATGAATCTCCAGAGAATATGCCGAGTGAAAAGAAGTCAACCCCAAAAGGTTACATACAGTATGATTCCACTTACATAACATTCTTGAAACAATAGAATTATAAAAATGGGAAATAGATAAGTGGTTGCCAGGAGTTAGGGATGGGCCAGGGAGGAAAAGTGGCTGTAAAAGGCATCGGGAAGGATCCTTGTGAAAAAATGTTCTGTATCTTGACCATATCCATGTCGATGTGCAGGTTGTGGTCTTGTACTAACTACAGATTTGCAGGATGTTACTGTTGGAGAAACTGGGTAAAGGGTACAGGGGCTCTCTCTGAATTAATTCTTATAGCTGCATGTGAATCTACAATTATTTCAAGTATTTTGATTAAAATAATAACTTGTTAAAAATGCCAGACTCTTTCCCACCTTTCAGCTTTTGAATATGCTGCTCACATGCCTTAAAACACCTTTCCACACACTAACATCTGTTCCTTTTGCAGCCAGTAACTCAGATATCTCCTCCTCTGGGAAGCCTTCCTTGATTTCCTAGGCCAAAGCCAGGGCCTTCCAGAGTCCTCTGGACTTCTACCAGCACAGTTAAGCCACTTGGGACTCTGCTTTCCCCAAGGTGACTCTGGGCTGTCACTGCCTCTAGCTCCAATAGAGTAGGACCTCGGGCTGTCAGGTTACCAGCCTGTCCCAGGCATCAGCCAGCATGGGACTAGACTCAGAGGAGGTACACCAGTGAATATCTACAAAATGAAAGAGTAAATGGCAATAATGACAATAATACTGACAGCTAGGACTCATTAAGAGGTTTCTATGTGCTTCTTCTGTATGCTTTACGTTGGTGAAATCACCTTTACACAACCCCATTTTATAAATGGGGAAACAGGCCGAGGGACTAAGGATGCCCCGTGCCCAAGGTCACCTAGCTAGTAGGTGGCAGAGCCAGGTAGCAAACCCAGGCTACAGATCCAGAGCCTTTGATAGTATGTCCAACCCAGAGGGCCTCTCCATGACAGGCTAGACACGATCACTAAACAGGGCCCTCAGGGGAAGCAGAGGGGCACAGAGGACAGGGGAAGAGAAGAGACCCTCCCACCCCACCTGCCCACCCCCAGGCCATTCCCAAATGGAGGAAGGGTGTCTGGTCTTTCTCCAGACAGACCTGGGATGATACCAGAGTTCCATTCCTACCTTACAGGTGCTCAGGTAAAGCCCCTTACACATCAAGAACCTGGAGGCAATGGTTTCAGACCAGGCTGGGGCAGGGGCTGCGGACCCGGAGCAGACAGCCAGCCCCAGGGCGCCCTCCTGAGGCTCCAGCAGGGCAGGCTGCTTTCATCTGGCAGGTGTGGAGGGACTCTGACCCACGCCACCGCTGCCAGGAGCATCCCTATTGGCACGGGACTTTATTTATCCACCCAGAGAAACCTCAAGAGCAAAATATTGAGAGCAAGCTGCAGCCAAGTGCTGGCGGCTTGGGACCATTTACACACAGTTTTAAAACCTGCAGAACCATCCAGTGTACTATCTAGGGAAGCACAGGGTGGGGTCACAGTGAGGCTCTGGGTACCTGGGGGAGGACATCTGGGGGGCTTTAACCATGGCAAGGGTGTTTTCTCTCTTGGCTGTGCACTGGGCCCAAGGGGGTTCATCAGGTGATTCTCTATTCTCCTGGGACATCTGAAATCTTTCATAATTTACAAAAAGAGGTAATAATTAAAAGAAGAAAGATGGTTGAATTTATTTGATAATGCTAGAAAGAGCACATGAAGGAAGTGGCTTTTAGGGCACTGGCGATGCTTGTCTTGATTTGGTTATTGATAGATGAGTGTTTGCTTTATAATTATTCATTAAACTGAACAGGGAGGTTTTATACACATTTATGTACATGTCATATTTTACACTTCCACACAGGAAATACCAGTGATAGCGATTCTGACAGCTGGAAGCTTCATCTACACATGCATGTGTGCACTGGCTCCCTCTCTCTCTCAGCCTGTCGCTGTATCTGTCTGTCTGTCTCTCTCTCTCTCTCTTACACACACACACGTGCGCACGCGCACCAGAGCTGAACTACTGCAGTAATCAGAGCAGCAGTCCTCCCTGGCCCCTTGCAGCTCTTTGCCTGCTTCCTGCAAGGAAGACGAAGGCCTGGAAGCAGCCAGCCCCAGAGCTCTCAGACTCGGCCACAACACACAGCTCCCTCCACATCCTGGCACTCTCATGTCCTGCATGACTCACACTGCCCAGGGAGCCCTTTCTGGCCACAGAAGTAGTCCCTGGCCTGCCCTGGGGCACCACAGCTGGTCACACAGACTAGAAGGTGTTATTTAAGATTTGATAAAGTGTCCCCATGGCAGGGGCAGCACTGGCTGGCTCATTGGAGCCCTGTGCTGGAGATGCAGACCAGCTGAGAGGACAGCTACATGTGGGCAGCAGGCTGGTGCAAAACAAGGCAGCGAGTAGGGTGCTGTGAACACACCCGTGTTGCGGAGGAGGACAAGGCTCTCGGCAAGGAAAGGTACTGGCCCAAGGTCACATGGTGTGTATCAAGAATCAGGATTCCACGGCAGGTGTGACCCGGGGCCCAAGTCCACTCACTTAACCACATTCATCCTCTCCTTCATTCATGCACTAAGCAATTCTTTATTATGCACTCAGTTGCCAGGGACTGTTTTAGGCACTGGGGTCACAGCAGCAAGTAAGACAGTGCCTCTTTCTCGGAACTGATGCTCTAGTGGAGGAGATAAGCAATACCCAAGTAAACAAAAATGTACATAACAAGTGGAAGAGGGGCCAGAGAGTACAGTCAGGGAGGTCTGGGGTGGCATGTGAGCAAGACCAGAGGAAGTGAGGGAGCCATGTGGGGACCTGGAGGAAAGCAGTGAAGGTAGAGGGAGTGGTTACTACAAAGGGCTGAGCCCTGGAGCCCGCATGATGCATGGCAGATGTGTTGGGAGGCCACATGGCAGGGAGACAGGGCGGGAGAGGAGAGTGGTGCAGTTGAGGTCAGAGACCTACACTAATGCAGAACAGCAGCTTCAGAGCACATGCTCGCACCATGCCTTTTACTGCGTGGTCACTGAGTCCTGACCACAGCCCTCCAAGGGAGGCACAGTGCTCATGATGGTAAGGAGGAGGAAGCAGGCGAGGGATGGGAAAGATTCCCGAGTGGCCCAGCTGGCCGAAGGCAGAGCTGGGGCCAGAGTCTAGCTCTGTCCCTAAGCTTTAACCATAGGCCAAGCTGAAGGGGGTAGGGGTTCGGGATAATTCTCAGCTGGGACCCTCTGGTCCCAGCAAAGCAGGATCCCAAAGCTGTGCATCTATGACAGCAGTTCACTGGAAGGGGGCCAACAATGAGCCCTCAATTCCCAGAAGTTCCTGAACCTCAGTCCTTCATGTCCCCACCCCCAACTCAGCTGTATCTGGGTCCCCGCCCTACTAGGAGCAACAGAAGATTTTTTTTCAATCTACTCACTTTTTAAAAAACTTAATTAAATTTATTTTAAAAAGCACTCAGGAACTACTGTTCATAAATACTACCACTTAGGAAAGAAATGCAACCTGAATAGAACCAAGCTTCTAGACCTAAGTCCCAATTTACAGGGAGCACACAGGACAGAGGAACATATCAGATGACACCACAAAGAAGCATCAGCCGCACTTAGACCACAGGATGGGGTCTGGGATGGATAAACCGCCCAAACAGCAAGCGCACAGAAGAACTGAAGGAGGAGATCTTATGGATTACAGAACACAGAGGGGGCTGCCAACCAAATTCAAAAGCATAGACCTCATCTGCACTCCAACCCAAAGAGACAAATTGAAAAAAAGATGCTAGACAGTTGGGGAAACATGAGGATATAAAGAAATTATTTTGTTCGTTTATTCCTGTGATAATAGTATTGTGACTATTTTTTAAAGATTCCTTATCTCTTACACAGTATATGATATGTGAGAATTGCTTCAAAATGATCAGGGAAGTAGGGGTGAGGTACAGATGAAAAATCCTGGTCACACTCCACTGGTGTGGTTCAGTGGACTGAGTGCCAGCCTGCAAACCGAAAGGTCGCTGGTTGATTCCCAGTCAGGGCACAAGCTGGGTTGCAGGTCAGGTCCCCAGTCGCGGGGCATTCGAGAAGCAACCGATCAATGTATCTCTCGCACATCGATGTTTCTCTCCCTCTTTCTCCCACCCTTCCCCTCTCTCTAAAAATAAATAAATAAAATCTTAAAAAAAAAAAGAAAAAACTCTGGTCGTGACTGGTAACTGATGAAGGTGGTATTGAGATGTGGAGAAACCATTAGAATATACTTGAACATTTCCTTAATACAAAGGTTTTAAACATTTTACAAAAGGAAATGTGACCGAGTCAAAACAGCAAAGAATTATGAATCACTCACCCTGTGGATCCCAACTACTAAATCCAAACATGTCCCCTGCCTTTAATGACTGTAACAGCAGTAGAGGCAACAGTGTCCATAATGACATGATGACGGCAGCCCTCTGCTGAGCGTCACACACGCACACTGACTCAATCTGCCCAGCTACCCTGGGAGGCAGCAAGAATCCTTCTCTGCTCCAGATGCGGAAACCAACGCAGAGACACCTGCGGCTCAGGACCTGACCCAAGGTCATAGAGAAAGCTCTCCTGCAGCTGCGAGAGGCAGGAAGTGCGGCTGGGGGCCCCAGCCCTTGCCCAAGCGTGGGAGCACTGGGCTCTCATTCCCATCCAGTAATAAAGGCTCCTGTAATGCAATGATCACATCTCAGCATAAACTTTTGCTGAAATTAAACCACCAGCCACTCCACAGAAGCCTGAAATGGTAATGCCAACAGATGACAGAGATTTGAGGCCCATGGAGGCCTAAGGGTCACAGAATCTATCAGGGTTCACTGGCGTGGATGGTGCTCCTGGACAGGTCGCACAGTCAGCCCCAGTACCCACAACCTTAGTGGGAGGGGTGCCCTCCCCCGACTCCTCCTCTCCAGGTGCAGTGAAGGGGGCTGGCGCAAAATGACATCAGCATCCTTCCTGTCCCTGTCCTGGGCCTGCAGAAGCCATCTCCCTTCTGTGGCCTCAGCAGGAACCTGGTTCTGAACAGGGAAGCCTGGAAAAGTTTCTGAGGGGTGGGGGTGGAGGCGGTGAGGGAAACGGAAATTGAGGGTGGAAAAGAGGGACAGAGACAGGGAGAAAGAAAGAAGGGGGCAGTGAGACAGAGAGATGCAGCACAGATGGGGGCATGGTCAGGGGGCAGGACAGTGACAGAGGCTGCACTGCCAGGGACAAAAAGGCCTCAGCTGCCTCGTCCGTAACATGGGAGTAATGTCGTATCTTCCTCCAGTGTGGTTGTGGGGTGACGTGACTTAATCACACCACATCAGAAGCCTAGAAAACTGTCCCAAAAGCACATATGCACATATATATCACAAATGCACATATATATATGATGTCAAGTCTGTAGGTCAGTGGTTCGCATTCCAGCTCAGAGTCCTGCCAGAGTCCCCCAGAGAGCTTTAAGAAAAAACACCAACGCTCAGGCCCCACAGCCAGAGATTAGCACTCTAACGGTCTGAGCTTGAGCCCTATACAGAGGCCCCACCAGGTGACTCTACCGTGTAGCCAAGGGTGAGCACGGGATTGGGGGAGTTTGGGGGCTGGACACATCGTCCCAGCCCTGAGCCCCTAGAGGGGGTGGGTGTAAAGTGAGATAGACGGATGAGGCAGGCAGGGGAGGGAAAGGAACGGGTAGGGAGGGGCAGGGAGGGGCAGGGTCAGTGCCCAGGAGGCCCCTCTCTGCCTGCTCACCCTCCCCCACCTTAGGCCACCGGGAGTCTGGGGCCTGCTAAGGAATGCAAGGAATGAAGCCAGGCCTGGCACAGCCATCTCCGGGTCCCCTCCCCCTTCAACCAACTCCCAGGAGCCCATCCTCAGTCCAGTCCAGTCCAGCCAGCTGCTGCCCCTGAGAAGCCCTCAGCCATCACCGGGTCCTCCCAGCCTGCACACTCACTCTCAGACCTCACACAGAGAACCAGTCCTGAACTGCCTCCCCCACAACTCAAAATGCTGGACCACAGGCCCCATAACAGCACCCCCTTCAAAACGTACTTTTCAGTGGTGGAATGAGCAACCCTGGCAACAGGCAAGGGGAGGGTAGAGCTTATCACCTGCTCCGGACCTGCTCTGGCCAGGTGGGGCAGCCTGAGATGGCTTCCCAGAGCTAACTGACCTTCAGGCCAAGACCCAAAGGGTAAGTCAAGTGAGTGCTCTAAACACCAGCCAGGCCTTAGTGCAGCCAGCAAGGAGAAGGAGGCAGGCCTGTGGACCAGAGGTGGGACTGGGTGCTGGCCCCCTCTCTGGGCAGCAGGAGCTATGGAAGGGTTCTAGGCAGGAAGGGACCCACTGTAACCACCACAGCACCTGCTGCCCTCCCCCTCTTCTCCCACAGGCATGGGGAAGCGCAGCTAGCCCACTGCAGGGTGCCAGGCTATTCCCAGTCCTGCCTGGCTCCTTCTGGAGACCCCACCAGAGCTGCTTCCCACATCCCTGAGTCTGTTCCCAGATAATTAAACTGTAAGCTGATTAGTCAAGAAAAACCTTTAATTAGCCCTTGAAATCATTCAGGAAAATTACAACCTCCTCTGCGGGCGCTGTGCCTGCCCTCTGCCAGGGCCCAGGGTGGTGCCAGGGAGGAAGCAGAGGCTGAGGGAGGTGGACCCTGTGCTGCTGTGAGAGCCTCACCCAGCAAGGCTCAGCCGAGGGAGCAAGGTGCCTCGTGGGGAAGGAGGGCACAGGCTCCCCCGCCACATCATGAAGACCCGGGAATAAACCCAACAAGAAGTGGGCAAGGACTACGATGGGAAACTATGGCAGTTTTCTAAGAGACATCAGAAAAGACATAAGTGGAGAGAGACCACGTTCAATGTCATGTCTGTGTATGTGGCAGAAGCTTGTCTCATATTTAAACGAAATTACAAAAAGCCAAGCATGGCCAAGACAAGTGGGAGGGCCTGTTCTCCAGTGATCAAGACTTACTACAACAACAGAAACTGGGACAGAAAAACGGAGCAGGAGAAGGGATGAGAGCTCCAGAAACAGGCCCACCTATACAGAGACATGATTTATGATCAGGCAATGGAGAAGAGTGGTCCATTTTTAATACACGGGGATCCAGGTAGAAAATATAAAACTGGATGCCCACTTCACACATGCACACACACCCCAACTCAGGAACAAATACGCTAAATGTGAAAAGCAGAATCATAAAACTATAAAAAAATGAGTGACAATTTTGACTACATTAAAATTAAACACTTCTGTTCATCAAAAGACAATTTTTTAAAAGTAAAAAGGCAAACCTCAGACTGGAAGAAGATAATGCAACATTTTAGAAACAAAGGCCCTCCTCCAGAATCTAGGATTAACTCAAAGAGATAAGAAATAAACAGGCAGGCCGCCCAAGGGAAACACAGGGGCAGGCCGGAACCGGAACTGGCACCTCACAGCAGAGGCGCTCCAGATGCTGGAGGAACCTGTGGAGGGAGAGCCGCCCCACCTGACCAGCCACCAGGGAAATGCGAATCAGCACCAGGAGGAGAGGCCACCCCATCAGCTCAGGACCGGCCTGCAGCAGGATGGGCCACAGGTCCCATGGTCAGAGCCACCTTCCAGGATTCCAGGAAGGACTGGCCAGTAGTATGGGTACACTGTGTGGACCACTGGGAGGGGCACATGCAAACCCTCAATTAGTTTTCCCTATTAATCAATCAGCCTAATGAATAAGGTCTCCCAGGGCGCAAGGTTATTTCAAGTCTTTTCCTGCCTCCAGGCAGGGGTGCCTCAGAAGGCCAAGAATCCAAGAGACAGGCTTCAAAATGGGTGGCTACTGGGTCTGTGCATCCCAGTGTGTCCGTGGAGGCCACTAAGGGCCAGGCACTCCAGAGTATTTGTGGGAAGAAAAAGGAAACAATCGCATTCACATTAACATGCCAGGCCCTGCGGAAGTGTGTTAGGAGCAAAACTTCAGAGATGCCCCAGGACACCCAGAGTAGCCTCAGTCCTAGAGAGAAAGAAACTGGGACATGGAGAGGCCTGAGCAGCTGTCAAGATTCGAACCCAGAGCACTTCAAGACCGACACTGATGCTAGCCTTCCATCTATTCCTCAAGTGCCCCTGCACTCTCCCACCTGGAGCCCCGCACAGGCAGCTCCCTCAGCCTCGAGCACCCATACTGCCTCCTCTCTAAGCTAACTGTGAGTGCCATCCCCTCCTTGGGAAGCCTGCCCTGTACTCCTCACCTAGAGAGGACCCCCACCCTACATTCCGGCAATGACACTCACTGCTTATAACAGCTCGTTCACTCCCTCCCTCCCTCCCTCACTCATCCATTCAGTCAGCCTGCCAGCACTCAGTGAGTGACTGCTACACATCATGCTCTGAGGACACAGCAAAGGGACACAGTGAGCTAAGTTAGGAAGCTAAGTTACGGGCAGTGGGGACAATACACCAGGAGAACCACAAATCAGAATGTAATGTAAGTAGCAATGAGGAGTGCTACAAAGAAAATCAGCAGGGGAAGGCGGTGGAGGGGTGGGGGAGAGGGACAGGTCACAGAGAGAGCAGCGAGAACAAAGGCCCTGAGATAGGACCCAGCCTGGAATGTCCTCGGAATGGTACAGCAACGGTGAGCAGAAAAGCCGGGACAGAATCTTGTGGGGCCTTGGAGACTTTTTGTGAGAGATAAAGCCTCGGGAGGGTCCCCAGCAGGAAAGGGTCATGATCTGGCCCAGGCTGCCTCTGGCTTCTGTGGGAACTGGCGGTGGGAGCAGTGGAGAAGGGAAGAGTGAGGAGACTGGCTGGAGATGAGGGTGGCTTGAACTGGGGGTGACGATGAAAAAGCATGCAAGGTACCAAGTTCCGGTCTGAAGGCAGAGCAACAGGGTTCCCTGACCCAGTGGACGTGGAGGGAGAGGACAAGGGGAACCAGATGGTGCCGGATTCTTGGCCCTGTCCAGAGAGGGATGGGGTGCCTGCTACCCAGACAGGGTCACTGGGGGAGGGGGGTGGTTTACCTGTCTCTGTGTCGCTCTTTTGTCGAGGTCTGCGTACATGCCGGACCAAAGAGCCTGTTGTATTCGGTTCTGGGTCTCGTGGCCCCAGCTTATCGAGGAGTGAGCACTTGACCCCTATCGGTAGGGTGGCTAAGAGTGGGCAAAAATAACCAAGGAAATATCTCCACAAGGGAACTCATCGCCACAATAACAAGCACATGTTACTTTTGCGGAAGAACAGAATATAAAATGTTTCAAAGTCAATTAAAAAATCTGGCAAACCAGCCCTGGCTGGTGTAGCTCAGTGGATTGAGTGTGGGCTGCGAACCAGTGTTGCAGGTTCGATTACCAGTCAGGGTAAATGCCTGGGTTGCAGGCCATGACCCCCAGCAACCGCACATTGATGTTTCTCTCTCTCTCTCTTTCTCCCTCCATCCCCTCTCTAAAAATAAATAAATAAAATCTCTAAAAAAAAAAAGAAAAACAAAATAAAACAAAACAGCAAACATGATACTTAATAGTAAAAGACTAAATCTTTAAAAAAAAAATCTGGCAAACCAAGTGTTGTGTTGATGAGGATGTGAAGCAGCTGCTGGGCGTGTACACGGACACAAGCACCCTGGAAAGATGCAGGGCGGAGTTCACTGAAGGTGACAATACCTTACCCTCGGACCCAAGCAATGCACCCCACACGCGTTCCTTGGAGAATCACGTGCACACGCACTAGTAGGCGCATTCAAAGAGGACATTCACACCGGTGCGGCAGGAGACAGAGAACGAAGTCATGGTTCGTTCACATCATAGAATATCACACAGTAATTAGGGTGAACGAACTGCCAATACGGGCGACCATGTGGACAGAGGGTGAGAGAAGGCAGACACACGCAAGAACACGCAAAGATCCCATTAATGTGAAGTTCAAAAGCAGGCAAGGTGGCACTCTAAAATTCAGGGATGCACACCTGGCAGAAGCTACCTAGAGAAGCGGAGACATGGTGACCCCCCAGATCAGGGGGGTGAGCACTACTGGGGCTGTGATCAAGAGGGTGATGGGGGCTTCCAGGATGCTGAGCTCTCTGCCTCTACCCTAGCGTGGGAAGTGTTTGCTCCCCTTGTCATCTAGCAACCTGACCTGTGCGCTTAGCCACTTTCCTGTGTGTGTGTGTGTGTGTGTGTGTGTACATGGCATTTCAGAGTCAAGTAACCTGGGGCTGTGGGAGAGTGGGGGGAGCGGGAATGGGGCTGTGGAGGCTCCTGTGGGCAGCAGAGGAGGGGTCCCTAGGGAGAAAGGGGGCCGAACTCCCTGGGGGGATCCTCACCTGGGGGCTAATACACAAAGAGCCATGACCTCCTGCAGTGTCCTACTTTCTCCCCATGCCCAGCACTGACTGAGGAGGGAAAGGCAGAGGGAGAAGAGGAAGGGGAGGAGACCCAAGACAGGAGGCCACTTCCCTGGTGTGGGAGTGGCTGAAACCAGACTGGGGAAGCCAGTCGAAACCACAGCACAATGCCGCTTTATCAGGAGTTTCCAAGCTGGGGCACCTGGGGAGAAAGCAGGGAGGGCTGAAGAGAAAAGCATGTGGGGACTCTACCAGGTCACCCCACCTGTCAAGGTGTTCTCCTTCAAAGCTCTGCTGTAGCCTGACTGGACTGAAGACACAATAGAGGCCGTGGGGAGGGAGAGCTTCCTAATCCCTCAGGCTTAGCTAAGCAGGGTGGAGGTGGTGTGCCATAGTGGCTGAAGCCAGAGTGGGCAGCCAGCAGCCAAATCCCAGCCACACTGGTTCTGTGACCCCAGGCAAGTCGCCAGGTTCTCAATTTCCTCCCCTGTAAAAGGAGAATAGTAATACCCACAACTTGGGGGTGCTGGGAAGATCCAATAAGTTAGTTTACCAAAAGCACTCAGAGCACTTTCTGTGAATACTAACAGTATAGAGTAATATAGATACTAATGCTAGCAGGTAACCGTCTTAGAGCACTTACTGTGCATTCTGCCTGATGATTATGCATTTATAATGTCAAGACATCCCTATGAAGAGGTACCATTAATGTCCCATTTTACAGATGAGGACACCGAGGCACAGAGAGGTGAAAGTGACTTGTCTGGAACCACACAGCCAGTAGTGGCAAAGCTGGCTCCAGAGTCCACATATTCCACAGTGTCAGATAGGTCAAGAGCTCCAAATTGGAGGCGGGTAAGCCTGGGTTTGAGTCCTGGATCTGCCAGTCATCTGCTGTGGGGTTTCCAGCCTCTGCCTCAGTTTCCACTTCTTAGGGAAGGTAAAAATGTCACGAATAGACAGCTCCCAGAAAAGGAAGCCCAGATGGCTTTCAACAAACACAAGATGTTCCACTGTACTCATAGTAAAATCAGAGCTACAACAAGGGCATTGGGTACCTACCCGAAAGGCAAAGTCTAAAGCACTGGGTTAACACCCTGTCTGCACAGACAGCGTGTGAGGAAACCATGGTGCCCTCAGCCCTTGGGGGTGGGGCATGTAAACGGGCACAAGTGCTCGGGCAGGCGGGGCACCACCAGTGAGCACTGGGAGCACACACCTCGGACCCCCAGCCCAAGCCCAGAGGCGAACCCTCAGCTGCACTCACAGGCACGTGCAGCCCAGTTCAGTGGAGGGAAAGCCCGGAAGGCCCTGAATGGCCATCTGCGGGGACACGTGCGTGCCACAGGACGTGACACAGCCACAGCAAGCACGAGGAAGCACTTTGTCCTGACACAGAACTTAAGAGTGGAAAGTGCAAGGGGGCAGGAGAGAATACAAACGTGGGAAGCCAGTGCCACTGAAGTAAGAACAAAGGGGGAGAACATGCGCAGGAACAGGAACCGCAAGAACAAGGGCTGGCCTCGGGGAAGGGGACCACCAGCCGGAGTGGGCGAGAGATATCCTTGCCACTGTACACCCTTCTGCGCTGTGCTCGGTGTTTCAATGATTATTTAGGATAGGTAATATGTGCATATGGAGCAAAAATGAGCCTTAAAATTAAAATGCAGGAAAAGAGAAATGAGGTTAATAATACCTCCTCCTCAGGGTCTGCAGGTGGTGCCACCGTGACGATGGCCATAAAGCACGCACCCAGCGCCCAGTAAGCAGGAAGCTGGGTTAGTGCAGTGTCACTAGAGGCTGGGAGCAGGTGAGGAGGAGGCTGCAGTCCAGAGGAGGACACTTTTCACCAGCTTACTGCGTGCCAGGCACTGTGCTAGGTGCTTCACAGCCTGATCTCCACCAGTCCTCCCAACAGGAGGGATTATGAACATCCCTTCCTTGGGGGTCCCCAGCTGGGGAAAAGGGGGTCAGGCTAGGGCCCCTGTGGCCCTGGCAGGGAAGTTGCCATTGCCCCTGAGGATGGCAGCAGAGCACCTTGCACCCTTTGGAAGGTCAGGGCAGGGCCAGGGGGGGCCCCATGAGACAGGCTGCAGTGAGGGCTGGCTTCTGTAGCATCTGCCACCATTGGCTCCCCTGGGACTTAGGAAAGCTCCCTTTCTGACCCTCATAGCCCCCCCACCAACCCTTCCTGTGGGCCAAGGCAGCTGCCAGACAATGAGTCCCAGCCCCCGGATGGGTGGCTGCGGCGGGAAGGGTCCCATTTCCCTAACTGTGCCTTGGAAGGAGACTGCTTCCTGCTGGCTGCATCTATGGCCACCCAGCTCGGCTGATGGGAGAAACAGCTGCTGGGGACACCCTGAGCGGCGTCTGGCCAGGAAGTCTGGTTCACTGTGAGCCAGCAGGACAAGGAGATGTGAGGCAACAGACAAAAAAGGGAAGGGGCTTGTGGGGGGCCCTGCGGGAGGCAGGGACCTAGTGTCCAGAAACTACTCAGGTTGAACAGGCCCCAAGGAGCTTCCATCTAAAGAGCAGCTGGGCAAGAACCAACTGAACAGGAAGTGACCTTGTCTTATCAAAACCACTTCCAAATCACTGGTGGTAACTGTAACAAGCAGTGACTCTGGAGCCTGAAGGTGTGAAGTTCAAATCCTGCCTCTGCCACTCGCCTTTAAACAAGTCACAGACCTCTCTGGGTCTCTGTTTCCTCATCTCTAAAATGGGGATAATAACAGTCCCTACCTAGTAGGTCACAAAAATTAAAGGAGTTACTGTGGCTAAAGTACTCATAAGCTTGGCCAGCACACAGGACCCTCATCCACCACTGCCACCCTCGTCCTATCCACCCTCTTCTGCTGGACTATCGCAGTGGCCTCCCCTCAGGTCTCCCTGCTGCTGCCCCCCATGATCTGTCCCCAACACACGGCAGCCTGAGCAGTCTTTGTAACAGGAAACCAGACACTGCGTAAAGCCCTCCAATGGCTCTCCCTTCCACACAAAGAGAAATCCACTCCTCCCCTCAGCCCGAGAGCCCCTGTTCCACCTGCCACATCCTCCCCAGCTCCCGAGTCTCGCTGCCTGCTCTGCCATGCTGGCCTCCGTGATGGTACTTGACTATCCCAAACTAACTTGGACCTCAGGGCCTTTGCACTTTCAGTAGTCACTACCCGTCCTATTCTTTCCATCATCTTTCTAGGCCTGGCTCACTCTCACTGATCAGATGTCTCCTCCAGAAAGCCCTCGATGACTCGCCAGGCTGGCTGGGTCAGGCGCCTCCTCAGGATTCCTACAGACCCTGTGCCTCCCATAGCCCAGCCCTGACCACTCTGGGCTGTCACTGTCTGAGGACAGTCTGTGCCCCTCACTGTACTGTAGTACTATGGGTCAGAGAAGGAGGGGCGGGGCCAGTGGCTCCGCTGGTCACCCCTGAGACCAAAGGTGAGACACATAAGAGTTTAACACAGCTTTGCCCTTCCCTTTCCAAGCTTCACCTCCTGCCTCCCTGCCTCCTTCCTGAGGAGGTTCAAATCAGTATAATTTCCTTCCCCAACTATCAGCCCTGGAAGAAGCCCCCAAGAAGACCTGGGTCAAAGTTGCAGCCACTGTCCTGGATGCCCTAGAAGGCAAAGGTCAAAGCCCTCTGAGGCTCAATGGTGCATGCTGGGCCCCAGTAGATGTGTCCCATGAACCATCTCCCCAGCTGTTCCCCACCGGCCTGCAAGCTCATAAAACCTGCCATCTCATGGCTGAGTAAATCATGTCAGCAAGCACCACAAACTTGTCCAAAGCAGGACACAGAGCAAAGACAACCTTCAAGTCCAGTCGGGAAGCCCACTGGTACAAGAACTTAGGAAAGCTATTTGGAAGATCCAGTGAGACATTTGCCCAAGAGAGGCTCTAGCCATGGTCTACAAGGAAACACCTTCTAGAAGGTTCACTGCAGCACTGTTTGTTACAGTCCCAGTGGGAAACCACATAAATGGCCACCAAAAGGTGAATGGAACTCCTGTGTGGCAAAATCACCAAAAGACACACTTGGCAGCAAGGAAATGAATAGCCTGTCCTAGACCCACACATCCACACAGACGTACCAAAGCCCTCAGGCTGAGCAGAAGCCGAGTGTTCATCCTGATCCCACTCACACAGTCTATAAACTGTAAACCAGTGGTGGCCAACCCTGCTGGGTCACGAGAACCGTGTGCTGCTGCTGCTGGCCCCAGGCCGGACCAAGAACCCGTGTCAGAATCTCTATGGTGGGCCCGGGCAATAGCGGTTTTGAAAGCTCTCTAGGTGACTGCAATACGCAGCAATGTGCAGCCAGGGTTGAAGCTCTAGCATTTGTGAATATGGTCAAGGACAGCGAAAGTATAAAAGCCTGCAAAGAAATGCTGTGCACCAAATTCCAGTTCAGAAGCTGCCCCTGGCAGGGAGGACCCAGGGTGGGGGCATGGGCAGAGCAGTGGAGCCTTTAACTGTGTCCTCTACGTGTTCTGTCCCAGGCCAATACTGGAGGTGCAGGTATTTTGGTGTAATGGAAGCTCTACCTTTTTTCGACAGTCTAAAATATATCATAAGGAACAAAACTGGCACATAAAAAATTTCTTGACCACCCTGGTCAGGTGGCTCAGTTGGCTGGAGCGTCTTCCCATATACCAAAAGGTTGCAAGTTCGATCCCTAGTCAGAGCACATACCCAGGTTGCGCAGGGGTGGGGCAGGGGGAGTGGGCAACCGGTCAATGTTTCTCTCATATCAACGTTTCTCTCACTCTTTTATCCCTTCCTCTCTAAAATCAATAATAATATATTATCAGGTAGGGATTAAAAGATAATAAAAATTAAAAAAAGAAATCTCTTGCCCAAGGTCCCACAGCTGATAAGTAGCACGGCAGGGACCAGAACAATGCCAGGTCCCACCACTTCTTCCCTGTTCAGCCCTGAGATGCTGAGTGAGGTTGCACCACAAAGGCCCAAGACTGGGCTAGCCTCACAAGGTTGCCTGGAGGGCCTGCCCACTCAGTGATGCTACCAGAGCCAGGGGTAGGGTAGCTGCCAGAGAAAGCCAGGAGGCAGGTAGAGAGAGGCCCCTTCACCATCTCTGAGGCCCTCCCTAGGTAGCAAGAGCAGCAGCAGCAGCAAGACTAGTGCATACAAAGCATCTACTGTGCGCCAGGCCTTGGGCCAAGCATTATACATCCTCACAGCAATTCTGTAAGGTAGCCACTATCATGCCCATTTTGCAGAAGAGGAAACTGAGGTCCAGAAAAGTTAAGCAACCTGCCCATGGTCACACAACCTGTGAGTGATGGGTCAGAACCACTCCCCAGTACTGCTTCACAGCTCCACAGACATGTGAAGCTACTCATCCGCCCCTGCTCCATCCCCTTCCAAGGCCAGGTACCTAGTGGTCTCACAGAGGCTACATGCGACTCCAACTCTGTACCCATCCCCTGACCTCCCCTTGCAAACAGGCCTTTTCCCTCTGCCTGGCTTGCTGATTCCCATCCCTCCTACTCATCTTTCAGAACTTACCCATGGGGTTTGCCCAGGGCCACAGTCTCCAGCCCAGGTTCATTTGGGCCAGGATCTGGGCGCTCTCCTGGCTCCCTGAACACATCCTCGCAGATTATGTCACTGATGGTGGAGATGTGGCCATGTATCACCAGCTGGGGTCTGGGTTCAGTCTGCTCCCACTGAGGGACACTCGAGAGCCTTTGGAGGCCAGGGACTCCATGGGTCTTGTCCACTGCTGCAGTCCCAGCACCCAGCAAAGTACTGAACATTCAACCCCCACCCACTGAGCACCCTCTGTCAGGCAGCACTTCAGGTGGGGATTCAGGGAAGGAGCGACGAGGGCAACTCCTGACCAATAAGGGGCTCACATTCTAGTGGGACAGAATGACAACCAACAAGGTAAGGACAGAGTGAGGGCTGGGAAGAAAGCAACTGTGAAAAAGTGTCAGGGGAGGGAGAGCTGGGTGGTCCTGGTAGGGCTGTGACTAACAAATGAGGGAGGGGACAGGGTGGGGAAAGGAATCAAGGCACGGGGAACAGGAAGGTCAAAGACCTGGAGGGAGGCGTGAGCCTGCAGAGTTGAAGAACAGCAAAGAGGCCAGGGTGGTTGGACCAAGGCAAGGAGAGAGCAGCAGGAAATGAGGTGGGGGTGGGGGGATTGAGGACCTGATGAGAGCTTAGGGTTTTAAGTATAGAGAATACCAACTTTGTACAGGGTACCACCCAAGGACATCTTCCCCAGCCAGAAGTCCATTAGACACACTTGAACTCTGGGCCACCCACAAACACCCCATCCCCTAGGCCCAGGGGAACCTCTCCTCCCAGATCACACCCTTCCATGGAGGCCAAACAGACAATCCTTTTCTGCTCAGGGAGTGGCCCAGCCTTGCCCAGTCCCCTGCTTCCAGAAACAGACCTTTGGAAGTCTACAATGCAGTGAGCAGGGGCAGGAGCTCTGGAATTCAGACCCAGCCTGGAATCTGCCTCTGAACCTCATTTTTTCTGCCTACAAAGTGTACCTGGTACGCACTTCACAAGATAGGGGTATAGTAAGTCCAGGCACATGTGGCACTGTGGAGAGTGTTAGGCCTCATTAAATATTAACCAATACTATGACTATTTAAGAGGCAGTAGACTGCAGAACCTGGGGCCTGGAACTTCAGAGTTCAAATCCTAGTGCACAACTTCCTCATCAGGTAACCCTGGGCGAGTCGCTTAGCCTCTTAGTAACGGCACGAACGCCATAAGGTTGTTGTAGTCAGGATTCAATACGTGAAGCGTTTAGAACGTGGCCTGACACATAGTGCTTTACCAGTGCTGCTATTTTCATTATTTGTGGGAGGGGGCTCCCCTCTCCCCCACCAGGAAGCACCTTCGACCTCTCTCGGATGTCTTGTCCCTCCTCCCCAGCAACATATCCCACTTGGGTTTTAACTTTTCACCCTTGGGAACATGATCTGTCCTGCAATCAGAGCCTGACCTCTGTCCCCTTTGGCCACTCCTCAACTTTGATCTTATAGAAGATGCCCCCCAACCTATATCTCATTCATCTGCTCCGCTGACTGCTGCCTTTATCTTCCGACCCGCCACCCTCGTGGTTGTGACCTCTGACCACCTGAGGAGCACCCTCTCCACAAATTATTTTGACCCTCCTTTTTTGACACTCGCCCCAACCTCCCGTAATGCGCCCCCACTTCAAATTTTCGAACATTGCGCTCCCATAGGCCACGCCCCCTTTATTGGCTTGACCTTTGACCTCTACACCTTTCTCCGCCTCAGTGTCGACCTCGGACCCCCGCCCCTGACATGACCCTTCCCACCATGAGTGAACTTTGACCCCACCGGCCCCGCCCCCTACGTGCATTGACCCTCTCCCACAGCCATCCCCCAGCACACTCCAACCCCCTAGCTAGACCGCTTATCCTACCGGCTCGGTGCCGCAGTCACTCGCGGTCTAGTTGCTGGGACCGGAATCCCGCGTCCTCGCGTCCCCCTCAGCTCTCCTGCGGCGCCGCCACCGCGGCCACTGCCGCCGCCATGTTGAATACCCAACGAACATCCGGGGCTTTCCCCCCCATCACCGCCCACCAGTCCCCATAGCAACGGGACTGACCAGGTGGGGGCAGGGCTCACTCAAGGGAGGAGCTGTACGCCTGGCAGCGCCCTCTGCAGCCTCTGATTGGTGAAGATTGTCCAATCAGAGACCTTCGGGAGGAAAATGCCAAGTCGGGATTGGGAAATTTGGAAAGGGTGCGGGAAGGCTAGTTCCCAACCTACTCGAGTTCTTAAAGGGGAAATAACTATTCTCTAGTAACAGTCATTCCTACCTTCTTCCGAAAGGAGTTACGAGGTGGAGGGCAATATTGCGCAATAATGACCAGAAACAGTTTTTAAGCACGTGCTACCTGCCAGACTCCTAGCCAGGTGCTTTACTTGCATTGTCTCGCTGAATACTCACTATTATTGATAGCCGTTTTGTAGATAAAGAAACTGAGGCTCAGAGGGGCTAACTAACTGGTTTAGGATCACAGGAAGTAAATACTGAGTTATGGACCTCTGTCAGAGTCCGGAAACTCTAATTGGAACCAAGACACTATTTGATCTTAATCTTTTAAATAAAATTTTAAAAGTAATTGATTTGTGTGTGTGTGTGTGTGTGTGTGTGTGTGTGTGTATGAATACAATAAAAATAAAAATAACCCCCTAGCATCAGAAATCAGAAACTAAATTCAGACAACCTCTCTATAATTTCACTCACTGGGCTCCAGCCACTTTGCTCTTCCAGAAAAATATCAGGTGCTCTCTCACTTCAAGGTCTTGGCATTGACTTTTCCCTTTTCTGGAATACTCCCCAGCGTATCCTTATGGCTCCTTTCCTCTCTTCCTCAATGTCACCTTATCAAAAGGACTGCTCCTCCCCACCTTAACTACAGCAGCAAACGTCCCTCTCACATGCTAGTAAATCCCTAACTTTGTCTGCTTTTCCTTATTTTCTGTTGCTCAAATCACCTTTTACCATACTAGTTAATTAGTAGCTATTTGTAGTTATTGATTTTTGGTTGTCTCCCCTGCTGGAATGTCAGATCCATGAGAGAATGGATTTTTGAGTTTTCTTCACTGTGCATGCCCAGCGCCCTGGCATTATTGGCATGTAGATGCTCAATAAACATTTGTTGAATGTATGGTTGGATGAATCGTAATTCTGTCTCCTCAGAGATACTCTTAAATGTTTTAGTGCATCTCCCCTGCCCCAGAACAGTGTCTAGTACATAATAGGCATTTAATTAATGTCTGCAGAAGCAATGAATGAATAAATGATTGCATGAGTCATTTTTTTCTGTACTTTTATCTACAGTTTTAAACAGAACCAGAAAAACACATTCACAAAGAATTTGGGGGGAATGGATGGGGGGAGGTAGAAGAGGGTATAAGGGAGATAAATGGTAATGGAAAAAACAACAATAAAAAAAGAAAGAAAAAGGAAAAAACAAAAATAATTTTGTATGTCTTTACAGAGAACAAAATGATAGTTGTCAGATAGGAGTGGGGTTGGGGGACTAGGTGAAAAATGTGGCGGGATTAAAAAGCACATATTGATAGCTAGAAAATAGTTAAGGAATGTAAAGTGCAGCATAGGGAATATAGTCCATAATATTATAATAACTATGTGTGGTGCCAGGTGGGTGCTAAACTTATCAAACGGATCACTTGGTGAGTTATATAAATGTCTAGAACTAATGGAGTAGACATATAAATGTCTAACCACCATACTGTAACCTGAAACTAATATAATAATGAATGTCAACTATAATTTAAAAATTAAATATATTTTAAAAGAGAATTGTGTATTTTTAAAGCAGCATTATAAATATCACCAGTATCTCCTCATGCCCTTAAGTATTTTTCAAGACCATTAGCTTTAATGGCTGCATAAGATGCTGTTCTATCAATGAACTCTAATTTATTTAACCCCTTTTTCTTGTTGAACACCTAAGCTGTGATATTTTGCTGTTAAATAATCTCTCCTCACACACACACACAAAAACAAGCAGCCAAATACTTCTGCACATCGATAATTATTTCCTTTGAATAGATTACCACAAATGGAACGGCTGGGTCAAAGGAATGTACATCTTGAAGATTTAATAATAGTAACAGTTTCCATGTTTTCAGCATTTCTATGCATGGTGCTAAGCCGTGTAATTTAACAACAGAGGCTGCGACTATCCCTGTTTCACAGAGGAGGAAACCGAGGCTTACAGAAGTAACTTCATTTGCTCAAAGCCACTCAAGCTAAATGGACAGAGGCAGAGCAGAGCTCACCCCGAGCTCTGACTCCAGGCGCTCACTCACTGCCCTCTGCTGCCTCCCCACGGCCAGAGACGCCCATCGCCAGGTTGTGTTGCAGAGATCCAATTCGTACTCCCATCAGCATTCACAGGGAATTTACCCTTCCTCGCCAGCGTTAAACATTCTTGGTTTTGTGCACTTTTGAAATCTTTATCCCCTCACAGAGTTTCCGTTAAAAAAAAAAACAAAAGCAAGGCTAGTAACTCAGATGATGAAACTTTATTCAGGTCACAGTGATGGGAGAAGGGCCAGGTGCAGCCTTTGCCTGAAAATTGCAAGGCATTATTACTCTCTAGAACCCATGTTTAAGAAAGCGCTCTCATAACTTAGCTGGGGATTTCAGTCAGAGGTCAGACCCCTGGAACAATCCTAGCTACAGACTTGCTCCAAGGACTTACTAAGAATGGGTGACCAGGCCCTCTTACTTTGGGGTCCTGGGAGAGAGAAATCAGCCCCAACGAACCTTCTACAGAGAAAGATTCTTGGAGGTGGTGGTGAGGAGGTGACCCCCAAAAAATGGAAACAGGAAAGGTGAATGAAGTGAATTAGCTTAATAAAAATGATACATTTCAATACATCAAGGAAAAAGATAAGTGGCAATATATGAATGACAAACAAAGCTTTGCGTCCATCATATGGACAGAACATTTAGAAATCAATATGAAAGGTGAACATACAGTAGAAAAATAAGCAAAGGACAGAAAAAAATTAACATACAAACAATTCAAAAGAACTAATGGAGTAGGTGAACAAGAAATTAATAAAATGGCTATTGTTTTTAAAAAACAAAGAAAGAAAGAGCCCAAATAGAGTTACTTTTGCTAAACCAGTCACCAAACCAAAACTTAATAACTAACCTAATTGTGGCTCCAGCCTCTCCTGTGAATGGAGTTTTAAACCAATCAGGCAGGAATTTCTTGACAAACACTGGTGAAGTAATCTGCCTAGTAAGAATCCTCCTGCCTTCCCCTACAGGAAGGTGACCTTGCCTGAAAGAATTACTCTTTTCTTATTTCCACCCTTTTTCTGTCTACGAAAACCTGCCACTTTATACAACTCCTTGGAGTTCCCTTCTAGTTGCTAGATAAAATGCTGCCTGACTCATGAATCACTTAATAAAGCCAATTAGGTCCTCAAGTGTATTTGGTTGAATTTTGTTCTTCAGCACTATTAAACAGATCCCCTTTTTTCATCTCTTAGCAAAATATTTTTAAATATTACAATCAGTGCTACTGAAATACTGAATAACAGCCACTCCCACACTCCACTTGTCCCACTGATCTAGGGCAGGCTTTGGGTGCCATCCACCAGAGGACTTGGCAACCCAGTCTGGTGTTTAACACAGCACTTCTACTTCTAGGAAATGTTCTTACAGGAAAAGAGATATAGACAAATATGTAAACGTCAGCTCTTTATTGTTAGCATTCTTTTAGTAAGAATTTTTAAAATCACCATTTTTCTGCCCTGGCTAGTGTTGCTCAGTGGATTGACTGCACTGAAAGGTGGCCGGTTCGATTCCCAGTCAGGGCACATGCCTGGGTTGCAGGCCAGGTCCCCAGATGGGGGCCTGCGAGAGGAAACCGATTTCTCACACATTGATGTTTCTCTCACCCCCTTCCCCTCTCTCTAAAAGTAAATAAATAAAATCTTTTTAAAAAACTGGGGGGAGGACTTCCAGTAAGGTTGGCTGCATAGGCAAACATGGCTCACCAATTTGCACTACCACATCAAATTACAACTAAAATAAAAAACAGTCATCACCCAGAACCCTCAGATATCGAGTTGAATGGAAGTCTGACAACTACGGAATTAAAGAAACTGCATCCATCCAGACTGATAGAAGGGGCGCAGACACAGAATGGGCTAGCTGCACACCCACACGTGGTGGATAAAAATTCGGGAGGGATATCTCAGGAGAGAGGAGTCCAAGCCCCACACCAGACCCCCAAGCCCAGGGCTCCAGTGGCAGGAAGATAAATCCTCATAACTTCTGGCTGCAAAACCAGCAGGGATTGAGTTGGTGAAAAAACTTCTGCAAACCCAAGCAGTTCCTCTGAAAGAACCCACACGTGGACTCACCTACTCAGACTTACTCCCTCTGAGCTCCAGCACTGGGGAACATCTTTTTAAAAGGCACTAGTGATACACAGGGAGAATCTGAAGTGTCTGGCAACAAGACGAGCAGAGGCCATTGTCCCTTTTCTAAATCCTTTTCCCATAGAGATGGTAAGCTGGTGCCGTATCTGAGACTCCAACAACCTTGCTAACATTGTTTTACCTGCCTTGGAGATCCCCACAGACTCTGCCCCACCCAATTAATGGGCCCACCCAAGCTGCTTTTCCATGTGAATGGCTGGTCTTGGCTCAGGCTACACAACTTCCTAAATCCTATCAAACAAGCAACAGCTAGTTTCAGTGAGCCCTGGGCCCAGCACTAGCAGCAGCCAGATTAGATTCACAACTTGTCTTTGCCTGGGAATATCCAAGCCCAGAACACGTAGCAGCCATCTCAGGTTGCTTTATAGCTCAGGTAGGGTGGCTCCAGGCAAAACACAGGTGGGGACTGACCTTGGCCTGCACCACCCAGGAAACCTCAGGGCCAGTGTACCTAGTGGACAGCTAGCTACAGACCATGTCAGAGCACCACCACCCTGCCCCTGCACAGCTGATTCTCCACAGAGGACAGAGATTGGTGGTCAGTGGTCACAGCCAGTCCTTGTAGCTAACTGGCCTGGGTAAATCCCTCTCATTGACCTGCCAACAGCAACCAAGGCTCAACTATAAGAGGAGGATGTACTCAGCCCACACAAAGGGTGCACCACAAGTACCGGGTTTGGGTGATAGGAGAGGCTGTACCACTGGACCCTACGGGATCCTATTACAATTGGCCACACTACTACCATGGCTCAGAATCAAAGCAGCTCCACACAGAAAAAATCACCGAGGCCACCAAAATGAGGGGACAAAGAAACATGGCCCAAATGAAAGAGCAGATCAAAACTCCAGAAAAAGAGCTAAACAAAATGGAGATAAGCAATCCATCAGATGCAGAGTTCAAAACACTGGTTATAAGGATGCTCAAGGAACTGAGCGAAGACCTCAACAGTATAAAAAAGATCCAGTCAGAAACGAAGGATAAGCTAATTGAAATAAAGAACATTTTACAGGGAATCAAAAGTGGACTGGATGAAGCCAATAATCAAATCAATGATTTGGAACATAAGGAAACAAAGAACAACCAATCAGAATAACAAGAAGAAAATAGAATCCAAAAAAATTAGGATAGTGTAAGCAATGTCTGGGACAACTCCAAGAGGTCTGACATTCTCATCAGGGTTACCAGAAGGAGAAGAGAAAGAGCAAGAAATTGGAAATCTACTTGAAAAAATAATGAAAGATAACTCCTAATTTGGTGAAGGAAATAGACATGCATGTCCAAGAAGCATAGAGAGTCCCAAACAAGATGGATGCAAACAGGCCAACTCCAAATAATATAATTAACCAAAGGTTAAAGATAAAGAAAGAATCTTAAAAGTAGCAATAGAAAAAAGTTAGTTACCTACATATAAGACTGTCCCATAAGACTGTCAGCTGATTTCTCAAAAGAAACTTTGTAGGTTATAAGGGACTGGCAAGAAATATTCAAAGTCATAAAAAGCAGGGACCTACAGCCAAGATTGCTCTACGCAGCAAAGCTATCATTTAGAATCGAAGAGCAGATAGAGAGCTTCCCAGACAAGAACAAACTAAAGGAGTTCATCCTCACCAAACTATTATAACATGAAATATTAAAAGGACTTATTTAAGAAAAAGAGGAAGATCGAATTCATGAATAATAAAATGCCAATAAATACATATCTATCAACAATTAAATCTAAAAAACAAACTAAGCATACAAGAAGGACAGAGACAGAATCATGGATACAGAGAGCATTTTGATGGTTGCTAGATGGGAGGTGTGTGTAGGGAGATGGGTGAAGAGGTGAGGGGATTGAAAAGTACAAATAGGAAGTTACAGAATAGCCATGGGGATGTAAAGTACAGTGTAGGAAATGGAGTAGCCAAAGGACTTCTATGCATGAGCCACGGACATGAATGATGGAGTGGGGATTTCCTGAGGGAGTGGGAGTTGCTGGGTGGAGGGGGTCAAAGAAGGAAAAATCAGGACTACTGTAACAGCATAATCAATAATATATAACTTAAATTTTTTAAATCACCATTTTTTAAAGTTTTGGTGTCTATACTGTACTTAACATTCTCCCTATCCTTGCACGTTTAAGTTGCTTCCAATTATTTTCTGCTCTCTCTGCCAGACCATCTCTACACACTACATGAGCTTACCTAATGCTCATCAATTATCTATAGATGAGATCCTTAAGTCAATTAACAGGTGAGAAAACTGACACATGGAGGTTGGGTGTGAAGTGGAGCAAAGTCCCACCACTTCTCAGCAGCTTTGCTGGAGTTTTAACCAAGAAGTCTCACTTTAGAGCTGATGCTCTTAAACACTGCTCAAATTCATTCAATAAATATGTTCTTTGAATGCCATCTGTGTGGCAAGCACGCTGAAAAATGATAAGTACAAACATTTACTGAGCACTTTGTATATAGCAGGCCCTTTGCTACCTCATTTAATCTAAGCAACAACCCAATGCACTAATATTATCTGCATCTGACAAATCTGCAAACAACCACAGAGGAGTTAAGTAACTTCTCCAAAGTCACACAGGCAGCCAGGCTTTAGGCTCCTAACTCTTGAATATTTCTCTTCTTTTTCAGGGAACAGATGCCTGAGAAATAGATAATAAACACATGAACAAATAAATAATATGCCATAAAATAAAGTGATGGTGGAGCTCAAGTCATGGAACATACCCATGCAGCCACAGAATGCGGGAGACAGAGCACCCAGCAGCCCCATTCCTAAGTATCTACTCAAGAGATATGAAACGTATGTGTGTACACAGCAGTGCACAGGGACATTCACAGCAATTGTTTTCATAATTGGCCCAAACTGGAAACAGCCCCAGATGTCCTCCAACTGGTTACAGGTAAATGCATTGCAGTGCATCCATGCCATGGGACAGCACTCAGCAACAAAAAGGAACCATTGATAAGCAGGGCGAGGATGGGTTACACATGTATTAGGCTGGGTGAAAGCAACCGACCTCAAAGGGCTTCGAAGATACTCTGTATCTCACTACACTGGTAGCATTCTGGAAAAGGTAAACCTCTAGTGACTGAGGACAGGCTGGTTACTGCCTGAGGCTGGGGACCAAGGGAAGGATTAACAGCGAAGGGACAGGAAGGACATTGGGGTGATGAAAACATTCTGAATCTTGGTTGTGGTGGCTCCTTCATAGGAATGTACATCTGTCGAAACTCAAATTGAACTTTTTGAAAGGGTAAAATTAACTATACTAAATTCCCTCTTAATGAAGTTATATTTAAACATTTTTAAAGTGCAGTAAAGTATGAACTCCAATGAATAACAGTGTATCACTACAATAGATGGGGCTAAGAATGGTATAGGAAACAGAAGTCAAAGAACTTATATGTACAACCCATGGACATGAACTAAGTGGGGGATGCTGGAGGGGGGTGGAGGACGGAGGGGGGATAAAGGAGGAAAATAGGGAAACTGTAATAGCATAATCAATAGAATATACTTTAAAATTATTTTAAAAAATAAAATAAAAATAATGTATCAACAGCAGTTCCTTAATTGTAACAAATGAATTCTACTGAGGTGAAGATCTTAATAACAGGGGAAACTGGCTATGGGGTTTATGGGAACTCTGTACTATCTTTGAAATTTTTCTGTGAATCTAAAACTGTTTTAAAAATAACATTCATGCTTAAAAATGAAAAAACAAACAAACCCAGAATGGAGATGATATTATGCCCATGTTAATTTATGTAGGAAAGAAAAACAGGTTACAGACTCACCCATATCCTATAATAGTGTTTTCTTTTTTTATTGAGACATAACTGATATGTGACATTATATTACTCTCAGGTGAACAACATATTCAGTCAGTATTTGGACACATTGCCCTATGGACCACTTTGTGAGTTTGCCTGCCACCCTCATGTGGGGCCGTGCTATTCTCCTCTATGCGTCGTTCCAACCTCAGTGCGTGTTGCCGGTGAGAGTGTGAGAGTTCCTACATTTTTTAATAATCAAGGGTTATAAGGAAAAATATTAAAATGTTCAAAGTTAGAAGCTGTGAGTAATGGTACAGCTGGGAAATTTCTGGTTCTGTTTTATTTATTTATTTTTGCAAGGTTTGAATTTGTTTGTTTCAACAATAAGAGTGTTATTTTCTCTCTTGAAGAAAAATAAGGATATTATCATTTTTTAAAATTTGCTGAAATGTAGCAGCAAAGATTTGGAAGGAGGCCTTGGGAGGGAAGGGGGGCACTGCCTAGGGAGTGGAGGCGCCCAGAGCGCCCTGTCCCCTGCACATAGGAGCCAGAGGGGAACGTTTTGCCTGCTCCATGTTCCCCATCCTCAGCTCCCTCCACTTTCTCTCCTGCTCACAGATAGGATTGCAATAAAAATTTATCCAGTAAAAATACTGTATGTTCAATTAAAATTGAATTTCAGACACACTCCAAGTCATTTTCTAGGATAAGTGTATCTCATGCAATACTTGTGAAGTACTTCCAGTATTTGTTGTTTATCTGAAATTCACATTTAATTGGGCACCCAGTTAAATTTCCCAGTGTTTTATCTGGCAGTTCTGCGCCCTGCACACCAGCCAGCCTGGCCTCACGGTGGTCTCTCTCACATCCAGGCTCAGCCCTGCCGCAGGCCTTTACACCTGCTGGTCCTTCCGTTTGATCACTCTTCCAGGTCTTTGCTTTGACCACCTCCCTAGCTTTTGGTTCAAATGGCACCTCCTCAGGGAGGCCTTCCCTGGATACCATGTCTAAAGCAACTTGACTGTCCCACACTGGAATTATCATGTGATAGTATCCTTGTTTTCAGGGTTTCTTCTTTACCAACCTGGGTACAATTTAAGCTTCAGAAGGGAAGATTGTCATCTGGGCCACCACACTCTTTCCCACACTTGCATCATAATAAGTGCATGCATAGGTCCTCCATGGTTCTTGTTTTTTGCTTTGTTTTTGTTTTGTTTTGAATTCTCACCCAAGGACACTTTCTCGTGGCTTTACAGAGACAGAGAATGGGAGGGCATCAGTTGGTTGGTTGCCTCTCATATGTGACCAGACCAGAGATCACACACACCCGGACTGGGGACCGAACTGGCAACCTGGTTATGAGCCCTGACCAGGCATTGAACCTGCAACATTTCAGCTATGGGATGATGCTCCAATCAACTGAGCCACACTGGCCAGGGCTCATGGTTCTTATTTATAAACAACAGAAACCGTTTCTGACTGATCTGAGAAATAAAGGGCTTTGGTAAATAAGCCGTGTTAATAAATGAATCCAGACACCTGCAGCTTCCCCACCTTGTCTCTGCACAGACCCCAGACACCTGCGAGCTCTCCCCCGGGCCAGGCTGCCCTGTCGGGGAGCACTCGTCCCAGTTCCACTAAGCAGGCCTCTGTGTAGACTCCGAAAGCCTTGTTCAGCTTCGTCTCCCAGAAACCTCAGGGTCTCCAGTTCTGCCACCCGTCACTTCCAATGCTTGTCGCATGTCACAGGTGTTGCAATCAGCAGTACGTGCTTGCCTCCTGTGCACCCAGCAGTGGGAGCCCCAAGGGTTGGGCCTTTATCTGATTCACCTGAATCATTGTCATTCCTACTACTTGTTGTGCTCCCTCAGCGCCAGGTGCTGCGTTAAGCGTTTTACCTGTATTTCTCCTTCCTTCATTCATCTGACCAACTACGATTCATTCAAACTACTGCAATGAGCAACTTCTATGTGTTGGGTACTAGGGCTGCAGAAAGCCCTGCACCCCGGCTCACATTCTGATGGAGGAAATAAAGGGTACACAAAGTCTAAATGGCCTGAAGGAAAATAAAGCAGGGAAAGGGGATGGGAAGTGGGGGGTGGAATGCTGTTTTAAACAGGTGGGCAGGAAAGGTCTCTCTGAAAATGATTTTGATCAGAGGCCTGAAGGAGTGGGAAGGAGCCATGTGAATACCTGGGGCAGAGTTCTAGGCCCAGGGAACAGCCAGTGCAAACTCGGGAGGGTAACCCCACAGGCCTGAGGCCACTGTGGCCCAAGCAGGGAGGGCAAGGGCGACTAGTGGGAGACGAGGCCAGGGAGGCATCAGGGGCAGGTCACATGGGGTGGACCACAGGGAGAACGCTGGCTTTTCCCCTGAGTGAGATGGCACCCCAAGAAGGCTGAGGCCAGGGAGGGACAGGACCTGACACAGGCGTCCACAGGTCCATTTGCTGCACGTGGGGAACAGACTGTGGGGGCGGGAACAGGAGCAGGGAGACCCGGCAGGAGGTGAGAGAGAAGGTGGACAGGCCCAGGGTCAGGGCCTTGCAGGTGGGAGGAGACAAATTCTAGATAGATGTTTAAAGACAAAGCCAACCGAATGTACTGGGTAATTGAATATGGGGCATGAAAAAAGAGGAGCCAAGGACAACACTGAAGCTTTCAACCTCATTTATTCCCAAGGCAACACCACAAAGTATGACCATTCTTTCTGATACAGATGAAGAAACAGAGGTTCAGAGTGGGCTGGTGGCTCCACATCCCACAGGCAGAGGCAGAGCTGAGGTCTGAACCTAGTTCCTGCCTGGCTCCTGAGCCTGGCCTTCACTCTCTGGACCCCATTACCCGGGCATGCTCAGTCTGGCCACACTGCGCAAGGATGACTCCACAGCTTCACAGGCTTGCTGCACCCCTGCATGGCATGCTGTCACTGCTTGTCACCCATGTTGGGTAACCGTGTTTCCTTGCTGGCCTGCGACCTCCCACGGGGCCTGACTGGCTCTGATTCATTGCTGTCCCTGGTGTTGCCTGGAGCCTGGCATGTGGCAGCCTTCATTAAGGTAACAAATATTTATTAAGCATCTGTCTCGTGCTGGGCTTGGCCAGATCGAGTCCTGAACACCACCCTCCTGGGTTGACAGTCCAGTGGTAGAGACAGGCCCACTCCCAGACAGCACGGCCCAGAAAGGGCGAGGCTGAAATGGTGGGGCCCAGGGCCCTGACCCAGCCTGCGAAGGGTCTGGGAGGGGCTGGTAGAGGAGACAGACTCAGGAATGAACGAAATGGTTTTGGTCTCCACCCTCTCAGACCCCCGCCCCTGCCCCCGCCCAGCAGGGTACATCAACAATGAGCAGTTAACAAACCAACTAGAGAACTGCAGAATGCCAGGAGCTAGAAACGAAGTAAACAGATGGAACACAGAGTGACTGCAGTGACTGTAGCTGGGGCTGTCAGGGAAGGCTGAGACCTGGGCCTGAGAAGGTGCCTGCCTGGGGTGAGCTGGGATGAGGGCACTCAGAGGGTGAAGTGCCCAGGCCCTACGGTGAGAAAAAGCTTGGTGGGTCCCAGAAACCGCCAGGAGCCATGGTGCCCTGGGCCGAGCGGCAGCGGATGGGAATAAGATGTGTCAGCGCCAGCACGGGGGAGAACAGACTCGAAGTCAGCCTTAGAGCTGGGACTCCCGGGCTTCCCTCGAGAGAGGCCTCAGCCTTTGCCTAGAACTACCGGAATCAGGTCGTGTTTGTCAACCAGCTCAGAGCCCTCCTGTGGCTCCAGCTCACTGAGGGTAAAAGACGAAGTCCTCCCTGTGGCCCACAACACCCCAGACGATCTGTGCCCTCACCCCCCTGCCTCCATTTCCCCTCATTCTCTGCTCCAGACACACCGGCCTCCCCACTGACCCCCTGACAGGGCAGGCGCGATTCTGTCTCAGGGCCTTTGCACTGGCTTTTCCTCTGCCTGGAACACTGCCCGCTGGGTTCCTCACGTGGCTCCTCCCTCAGACTCCTCCCCCTACTCTCCATCCCCTTCCCTGCGTTTTCTGAGCACTTATCGTAGTTTACTGATTCACTGGGTTCGCTGTCTGTTGCCTGGGTAGAATGCCAGCTCTACTAGGGCAGAGTTCTCCACCCATGCATGGCTGTCTCCCAGTACTGAGAGCAGGGCCTGGTGCATCACAGGCAGTCAATAAATAGCTGTTGAATAGTGAAAGGAAGAAGGGAAACAGGGGAGGGGGAAGAAGGGAGAAAAACAGCAGGTCCGTGACACCCAAGGCTTGCCAGCCACTCCAGCTTGAAGGCAGTGTTAACACTTCTCAGCTTCCAGGGTAAGACAGTGCCAGGCTGGGAAACTGTGGCACAAAGGGACGGTCCTTTGCACTTTCTGGCCATTAGTGCAGTGAAGGCTGGCTAAAGGGGAGAAAGTCACGGTCGCCACCTACTGGAGAGGGGTGTCATGATGTGCCCACCTTGAGAGTTGGGGCTGATGATGCCTCTTGCCCACGCGGACAGGAGAGGGGCAGCCCAGGGGACATGCCCAGCAGAAGTGCAGAGTCCACGGAGCCACAACCACAAGTCTCTTTATTCCCCAGGCCTGTGGGCACCTCGCCCAGTCAGTGCTATGCAGCAGGGCAAGGCTGTGTCACCCACCTGAGTCTGTCTGTGTGTGTGTCCACGCCTGCCCTCCAGCACAGCTGCTGGGACCCTCACCTCTCCAGGAGGGGAGAGCTGCCTGGCCCCCTCATGCTGCATTCACCCCCGTGGGGCCTCAGAAAGGCAGAGGAGTCGAGGCCCGCCCTGACTCCCCAGCCTGCCAGCCCTGACTCCCCAGCCGGGCCTGGGTCCTGTTACACCAGCCAAGGCAGCAAGGCCAGTGGTTCCTGATGAGAGCTGCTCCCTCCCTAGAGGTACATCATCCGGTGGAGCAGGGGTCTCACCATCCATACATCATCCACAATCTTCCCATCCTGCAAGGAACAAAAATAGTTGAAGGTATAAAGGGTTGCAAGCCCAGACTCAGGGGCCAGGTGGCCTGGGTTCAAGTCCCAGCTTTGCCTTTGATGGGCTGTGTGACCTCGGACAGGTTGCTAGATGTCTCTGAGCCTCCACTTTCCTTATCTGCCAGGTGGGATGATAGTGATAGTTCATACCTCATCGATGTTGTGGGCCTTAAATGAGATATTTGGAGAGGGCACTTGACAAGGACAGTGTGAGTGCAGGTTATTGCTATTAGAGCACAAACCCTGGAGTCAGACAAAATCCTTGCTTTAATCCCAGCGCAGCCACTCTCTCTGTGGCCTTAAGCACATGCCCTGACTCTGAGCCCAGCTTTCATCTTCTATAAACTGGGGAGAACTGAAAAAGATAACACACACAAAAGCCTGCCCCTGGTGCATGTGCCACTCAGTAAAACGGTAGTTATTTGTAATGAAAAGAGCATGTTCTTTGGGGTCAGATGCCAGCTTCACCACCCTCCGGCTGTGTGATCCTGGGAAAATTACTTCCTCTCTCTGAGCCTCAGTTCTCTCATCTCTGAAATGAAAAGACAATCCTCCACATGGGACTGTTGTGATTCAGGTGCTACTCAAAATAAGGTGTCTAGCCCAGCATCTGGTACACAACAGGTGCTCAACGAATCATAGTGATTATCCTCGTTTTAAAATTATAATGGCAACAGTAAAGAAATGTGAGCCATGAATACTTGGGTTCGTCTAACCTTACACCAGCAGGACCACGCATGTGGCTCCCTTCACCCACCTCCCACCACCTACCTTTCTCTTCCCGCTGCTTCAGGTTGGTAAATAGCTATAGAATTTACCATGTTTTAGAAGCTGTTCTAAGCATTTTATATATAATAAGTCACTTAACTCCCATAAAATCCTGTGAGGTAGAAACTATTAAATGTCTCCATTTTGCAGATGGGATAACTGTGGCTCAAAGTTAAGTAAGTTGCTTCAAGTCATCTAGCTGGGAAGTGGCAGAGGCAGGACTCGAACCTAGGATCTCTGGCTCTAGAGTCCTCAGCTCCAGAGCACGCCAGAGCCTGGCTGCTTGGATTGGCGACTCAGGCACCCCTCACTCACCTGGTCATCAGACACCTGCTGGATGTGGACGTGGGTCCCATTGAGGATGTGTAGCCGCGTGTACCCATACTCCTTCACCCGCACAGCGCTCCAGGGCCGTGGGAAGAGAGTGAACCTAGTCAGGCGCTCCTCGCAGCCCTGCAGGAGACAGTCGTTCAGACCCGGGTGCAGGGCTGGTGGAGGACCCGCAGAGGAGCAGAAACAACCTGCCAGGCCAGGGTCCTGCTGCCCCCAAGGAAGACAAAGTCAGTTAAGACTTGGCCTCAATCATGCTCACAGTCGAGTGTTTCCACCCAGCTAGGCTTCCAGTGCACAGGTCTCCTAGAAAGTGCATGCCACACAAGACTGTGCACTGCAACATTTTCTGTAAAAGCCCTGAGCTGAAAGCCACCCAGATGCCCGTCTGTGGGGTCAGTTAAGCAAATCATAGCATCACCATTGCAAAGCAGGGCGATACAGAAACATGGCCAGGATGTACCGTTCAAGTGAAAATGCAACTGCAGAACAGAAGAAATCACAGAGTTTCAGCCCTCGCCACACAGGAGACCCTCCAAGAACACCTTTTAAAATCACCAGTGCCTGGGGCAGAGGGAGAGCTCGTCCTTGCAGCAGAGTGACCGACAAATGAGGGACCTCGAAAGAAATCACCATTTTGCAGCCATCATTCTAACATCGATTGAAGCTAGGATCATTGATAGATTGTAAAACTAGTGGTGAAAGTATGAAGAATAACAGGATATTATCCTAGTCTTAGAGTGTCTCCAGGAGACACTTGTTAATTCTGAAGGGGAAACAGGAATCATGGTGGGGAGGCTGGCAGACACCACCTTCCCCGAGCAGCAGAGAAATGGATCCCTATCACAGACGGGAAACTGAGGCTTAAAGGGGTTAAAGAGATACCACGCATCTCCTAGTAGTGTGCCCTGAAAACACATGCCACTTCTGGTTATTCTTATCAAAAGGGTGTAACTCCCACCTGATCATGAGCAAACAGACCCACACTGGGCTATTCTACAAAAGGATGTTGCTGTACTCTTCAAATTTTTCAAGGTCATGAAGAATGGAGAGTGAGGAATTGTTTCTGATTAAAGGATGCTAAAGAGGCAAGACACTGGAATAGCACATGTGATCTTAGACTAAATCCTGGGCTAGGAAAAAAAAACTCTTTGCTTTGATTTAAAGCGCACAAATGGGTCATTAGCTAAATTTGAGTGAGACCTGTAGATTAGATAATAATAGTACATTATCAAGGTTAACTACTTGAATTGTATTATTATACCATAGTGATGAGAGATAACATGATGCCCTTGTTTTTTAGGAAATATAGACAGAAGGGTAAAGGGGCACCGTTTCTGCAACTTATTCTTCATTGAATCTGAAAATAATAAAATGTGTGTACGCACATATGTACATGCATATGCGCATATATATAAAGAGAGATTAAAACAGGTATGGTTAAATGTTCACTTTTGGAAAACCTTCGTAAAGGGGATATGGAAAATCTTCGTGTTATTATTGCAACTTTCCTGTAAGTCTGAAATCATTTCAAAATTTTAAATTAAAGGAAAAAACTAATCTGTGCTAGTATAGATCAGAACAGCGATCCTATGGGCCTGAGGAGCCTCTGGGGCGGATGGCGTTCTGTTTCCCGCTCAGGATGCCGCTACACTGGGTGTGTGCTGCCAGGGCCCGCCCCCTCCCCCCCCCCCGCCCCCCGCCGAGGTTTGGTGCGTGGTCTGGGCTAGGGCCCAGGCATCGGTGTTTTAAAACCTCCCCAAGTCATCCTAAGAGGCGCCAAGGTTGAGAACTGCAAGGGTATGAAGCATGGTTCGAGTTGTTAAAAGAGGATGATGTAGTAACACATTTCTGTGTAGACAGTTACTCATTTGCACATGCAGGGAACATTCTAAAATGCCACCAAGAACGGGAACAACGGGGAGTGGGAGTAAGAAGGGGTGCAGATGGCTGGTGTTCACCTCCTGCCCTCTCTACTGCTTGAATTTTTACCATGAGAGGCTCCTACTAATCTGTAAGAATCAGCTTTAAAAAAAAAAAAAGGCTTTCTCTGCCTTGGCTAGGTGGCTTAGTTGATTGTAGCATTGTCCTGTACACCAAAAAGTGGGTTCGATCCCTGGTCAGGGCACATACAGAGGCTGCAGGTTCAATCCCATGTAGGGGAGGCAACAGATCAATGTATCTCTCTCTCTCCCTCTCCCACTAAAATCAGTAAGCATATCCTCAAGTAAGGATTTATTTTTTTAAAAGATTTTATTTATTTATTTTTAGAGAGAGAAGGGAGGGAGAAAGTGAGAAATATCAATGTGCGGTTACTGGGGGCCATGGCCTGCAACCCAGGCATGTGCCCTGACTGGAAATCAAACCTGCTATGTTTTGGTTTGCAGCCCTCGCTCAATCCACTGAGCTACGCCAGCCAGGTCTTGAGTGAGTATTTAAATAAATAAATACGTAAGACTTCTCTCCTTACAGAAGTAATTGATTCCAAGGTGGGGGCAGGGAAACACTACAGGATGACCCCGGAGTGCCTTGCAGTGCCGAAAAGTAAGGAAGTGCTCATGTCAAAGGGACAGGGGCCAACCTGGAGAGTTCCCAATGGCCAGAGCTGACACCATCTGAGCAGCAACACAGGCAATAGCATTGGGTCATAGCCCAAGGAGCAAAATAATTACCCATGAGTCCACATAGTTACAAATCAATAACTAACTAACCAAATAAATGAGGCAGAGGAACAGCTCTTCCTCACAAGAGGATTCTAATAAATCTAGGAGGAATGAGAGAAATAGAAGATTCCAGTGCAACACCACAGTATTAATTGTTGCAGGCAAGACCCAATGACAGTCGGAAATTAGTGGGTGAAAGTTTGAGGAGAAACAGAACACTTGCGTGGTCTGAAAGAATCTCCCCCAAGATTTCATTAATTAAAACGGGAAATATGATAACTCTCTGGAGGAGGAGTCCAGCAGATCCCTCCTCAAGCCGAGGCCTCAGAGAAACACGTCCAGGACAGACGCACCGACAGCACACACTCCCTGGGAGGATGCGCTGAGAGGACACGGCATCGCTTCTGTGACTGTCTTGCCCAAAGTGCATAACCCAAACCTCAGCCTGAGAAAATGTCAAATAAACCCAAACCGAGGGCCTTCTGCAAAACACGAGTGTCTGCAAATACATGAAGACAAGGAAAGACTGAGGAACTGTCAGAGAGTGGAGGGGCCTAAGAAGACACAACAACTAAATACTCTACAGGATTCTGGAACAGAAAAAGGTCATCAGTGAGAAAGGGGGTGAAGTGTGAATAAAGTCTGGAGTTCAGTTACAATAATAACAATAAGCCCTCTGCCCCCGGATCCCCTCATTCCACCTGGGCAAGCCCCCAGCCCCTGCAATCTATTGAATGTGTGACTTGGAACGAGCATTTTACTGTCTGAGCCTCTGTTTTCACATCTGGATGATGGGCGTGTTTCTAGATGTACCTAAACCATAGGGCTAAGTTAGTGATAGTGACCGTATGAAACGCTCAGCCCCCGAGCTGGTCCAAGTTCGACCCTCAATAAGAGAAAAGCAAGAAGCACCCTTCCCCGCCCTGCTCACAGCAGATCCTGTGATGATGTGGACAGGGCCTCGAGGGTTGGTGTAGGGTGTCTCTTGACTGCCATTAAATACCTGGAGAAAGGGACAAGGGAGAGGGGTGAGTCACACCAGACCATGCCAGAGAGTCTGAGTATGGGTCAGTGGACACCAGCCTCAGCCCTCCCTGAGTCTCACCTTGTAGTTGTAAATTGGCCACAGCCGTTCGTATGAGTGCTCATGAGCCCACAGCTGCAGGTCGACCCCTGAGACAGAGCAAGTGGGGGTCAGGCCCCTGGATCCAGGAGAGGTAGGAGTTGGAACCTGGGGCTGAGGAGCCTCCCCGCACCGCCCCCCCCCCCCGTCACTTACCATATTTGTAGAAAAGGTCCTCTAATCCAAACAATTTGCCAAAGAGGCCTTTTCGAACCTGGGCAGGAGGAGCAGGGGTAAGGGGTGACTCAGGCTGACCGCCACCTGGCTCTCAGCACCCTGCCCCCAGGGAGGGGGCCCTTACCTTGCTTTCATGCCATGTGCAGTCATCCAAGTCAGCATTGGAACAGTACATGGGCCGGTGACCCATGGTGATGATCCACGGCCGAGCTGCCCGGTTCTTATTGGCTTTCTAGAGACAAAGACCAGAGTGAGAGGTGGGGGCGGGGGGAAGGGAAGGGAGGCAGGTCCAATAGGTGACAGGGGACCTCCACCCAGGTTACCTGGAGGTCTTTCTCCAGCCAGTGAAACTGTCTCTCTACCAGGTGGCGGCCGTAGTGGAGGTAGAAATATACCTCCGTGGAGAAGGAGATGATGTGTGCAGGGCCCACATCCCAGCTGAGGGGTCAAAGGGCAGCGGTCAGAGATGGGGTCTGTCTGCACCTCTCATCCTTCAGGGGAAGGAGGCCAGTCCCCTCGCCGCCCCCTCTCCAGCTTACCTGTACCACAGGCCCTCGGTGTTCCCCGGCATGCTAAAGCGAGCCTTGTAGTTAGAGAAGTTGCTGGATAAAAAGAAGTAAAATGCTGAGGGGGGAGGGTCTGGGTGCCTCCACCCACCCATCTCCCAGGACTATGAAGTCAAGTCTGGATCGAAGTCCCTCTCTCCTCTCCTCTCCTCTCCTCCCCTCTCACTACCACAGATGAGCTGTTGCAGCATGAGGGACTGAGGTGGGACACCAAGAAGGACACATCTGTTCTCACTGGCCAGGCCTGTGCCCACCCTGAGGCCCCTGGCCCTCACTAGCGTTCCTCGTGATTCCCAGGGCAGGTCATGTACGGCAGGCTGGCTGCCACGGGTTCGATGAGCCGCATGAACTCGTCACCGACGCGAGCGTTGTCCTGATCCATGTTGTAGGCAAAGTCTCCTGGGGGGTGGGCGGGGGGTGGGGGGTTAGAGAGTGAGGACCCAGACCTAGCTCTGCTTTTGCCAGAATTGAGAGCCCTGGTTGCTCAGGTGTGGGCTGGGCCATCCCAGGTCTCTGATCCCTCCCTCACACCCACCCAGGTGCGCATCTGGAAGTGCTTCCTGAACCTCTGGCCCCTGGTCTCGTGTGCTCCGACCACGTCTCTGCCCGCCATCTCGGGCCCTCCCAGAGCAGCAACGTGAAGACTGACGGAGTCTGGTACTGGTTTTATGCCAGGCACAGTTCCAAATGCTTTACATGCTTGATCCTTTGAATCTTTAAAACACCCTCTGAGGTGGGTGTTGTTATTATTATCCCCATTTCAGGTGGAAAAACTGAGGCCCAAAGAGGTTAAGTGCTCCCCGGAGGTCACAGACCTGGTTAGCAAAGGTCCAGGAAGAAAACCCTGGGAGTTTGGTTCCAGACTCTGTGGCTTTGAACCACATCAGCCCCAGTCTTCACGTCCCATTGGCTCCCTGTCCCCTCAAATCACAACAGCAGTGATAACAACTAGCACAGCATACCAGACAATGCCGACTTATTTAGTCATCACAACAGTCCTGTGAATGCTGAACTCACTTCGGCTCTAACAATAATAACAGGGAGGAAACCAGTTTGCAGAGCTCTAAGGATGTGACTTGGGATTTTAAACTGGGTGGCCTGGCTACCACAGACACCATCTCCACAGCCAGTCCCTTCAGCGCCCTGCCCCAGGCCCCTCCACAGTCCTGCAGTCGCTGCCACCTGGGCCCCGCGCCCCCGCCCCCGCACCTCCAGGCACACCCTTGCCAATGCCTCACCCACATGGAGAACAGCATCGTACATGCCCTGCTGAGTGTCCCTGCGCAGCCGGGGTAGGGCCCTCGGGTTGTCAGCCCCAAGGTCCCCAAACACAGCCAGACGGGGGCTCCAGTGGGGTCCTTTCTTTAGGGCCCTGAAGCGGAACCGCCGGCTCCAGCCCTGAGTACTGCCACAGCGGTAAACTGAAGGGAAGGGAAAGGACAAGGGAAAGGTCACAGTCATCTGGGAGCCCCCGGTATGTCTCCCCCCCTCCCCCACACACATCTTTGGTTGGTCTGTCGGTCAGGGAAAGAGGTGGGGGTTGGATAGGTTTGACCCATGCCCCTCTGTCCACCTCACTCCAGGTCCCCATCACCTCCCATCCCAGGGTCGCAGACAGTCGGCTTGCATCAGCAGAGGAGTCAGGAGCCCAGCCTGAGCCGCCTGCCAGTGCCAGCTCCTAATCCATTTCCCTCTCCTCTTCCATTCACCCCTCAACACCCAGGACCCCTCTCACCGTACTGGATGCCCGGCAGCAGCCCCCGCAGTGTGACACGGTGTATGTAGAGCTTCCGCCGGAGAAAGCCTCCATCCACAAAGGGGCTGGCAGTGCCCTGGGCCCGGAGGGGCAGGGGCCCCGATAACTGTAGCCCGAACTGCACTTCAGACGGGGTCGGGACCCATGTGGTCCAGGTGACAGTCATGGATCCCGGCTCATCTGGGCAGAAAGGAGCAGAGTGGGGCTGAGCAGTGACGCCTGGGCAGAGCAGGGAGGCATGCGCAGGGAGAGTGAGGGGCAGTGATTGACAGCTCCTGAACACTCAGGAGTTAAGGACATAGGTGGTAGAGCTTCCCAGGTTCAATCCCAGCTCTACCATTTCCAAGCTGTACTTTCCTTGGGCAAGTCACTGCTTCTTTAAGCCTAAGTTTCCTTATTTGTCAAATGGAATAATAATAGTATCTACTCTATAAGGTTGGTATGAGGCATAGATTAATAAATAACAGGTAAAGCACTTGAAACAGTAGATAGCACATTAGGGTTATAAAAGTGAATGGATACTATTATTATTAATATCAGTAGTTACTGTGTACAGGCCTTGTGCCAAGCATTTTGCATACATAATATCATTTAGGGGTCACAAACTCAAACAAATGTCTAGAGGCCAGCTAGGTAATATAAGTGGGAGAAAGGGCCAGCTGCAAGGAGTAAGGCAGTAGGGGGCTGTGGGGTGTGTGGCAAACTGCAGGCCTTGCCAGGTCTAAAAGGGGCAGCCATCGCTCAGCTCTGGTGATATCTGCCATGCAGGAAGCAGGCCCAGCACCACCAGATCTGTCCATTTCTATAGTCAATCTTTATACAGTGGTTTTTTATGTCCAGGAGCATATATAGATAGATATACAAAAGCAGACTTTTATATGGTTACTCTAGATTCTTAAAAGTTAGCAGGCAAATCAAGGTTTTAAAAATATCATGAGGTAGCCCTGGCTGGTGTGGCTCAGTGAATTGAGTGCTGGCCTGCAAACCAAAGGGTCACCAGTTCAATTCCCAGTCAGGGCACATGCCTGGGTTGAGGGCCAGGTCCCCAGTAGGAGGCATGTGAGAGGCAACCACACATTGATCTTTCTCTCCCTCTCTTTCTCCTTCCCTTCCCCTCTGTCTAAAAATAAATAAATAAAATCTTTAAAAATATATCATGAGGTATAGTGTAACGTTAAGAGCATGAGTTCTCCCTCCAGCAACATGAAAACACACATGCACAGGGTTACACATTACGGCGCTGTGTATAATCACAAAATACCAGAAACAAGGGGAACACCCACACGTCACAAGGTGACTGAATAAACGCTACAACATGCACACAGTGGAGCACTATGCAGCTGTCAAAGAGAAAGAGGACAAGCTCTAGGAACTCTAGGATATGGAACAATGTCCAGAACATAAAATTTAAAAAGCAAAGCTTATGCAAGTATATATAGCCAACTCCTCTTCATGGAGGAGAGTACAATATAGAAACACAAGGATGTGCTCATTTGTACAAAAGAAATACAGGGAGGCTGTGCCAGAAACTAAAGAGATGGGTTGCTAACAAGGGGTGGACAGGGAAGGAAGGCGTAGAAGAAAAGGAGAAATTGGGCAGTAGGAATGAGGAGGGAGGCTGCCTCTCCAAGTCTATCTTTTCTGGTTAAAAATTCTGACTCCCAGAATTATAGTCATGTTTCATATTTCCTTCATATGCCCCCAAAACAAACCAACAAAACTACCCAGGGTGTGAGGAGAAGCTAGTATGGAATGCAAACACTAACAAACGGTTGAAACTGTATTTAAAAATGAATAAAGTAACCACACTGAGGGCGTGGGGAAGAAAAGCAACGTGGGAAACAGTCCTGACTGGGTCCTCGAGGCAACAGAGGGAAAGGGCTGCCCGCGGTGCCGTCACCCAGGAGGTGCTCTCACAGGGACAGGGGAACGACGCCAGAGCCCCTTTGTGCCTCGACCAGCATTGAACGAGTGAAGAGGCGTGCCGGAGACAGCAGGAGCTAGGTTTATCAATGTTTAAGAACAGAGTTACAAACAACTACAGAAGGCAACAATAAACACTTTTTTTAAAATTAACATTTGAGCCCTGGCTGGTGTGCTTCAGTTTGCTGGAACATCATCCCCTATACGGAAAAGTTGCCAATTCAATTTTCAGTCAGGGCACATGCCTAGGTTGAGAGTTCAATCCCCAGTTTCGGGGTACCTATGGGAGGCAACTGACCAATGTTTCTCTCTCACAGCAATGCTTCTCTCTCTCTCTCTCTCCCTCCCTTCCCCTCTCTCTAAAATTAATAAGCATGTCCTTGGGTGAGGATAAACAAATAAAGAAAGAAACAAACAAACATTTGACATTGGACTGAAATCGAGGTATCAGTATGATCCCATTGTATTTAATATACGTGTACATAGATACAGAAATATAGACATGGCATATGCTTATAAACATACACCCGTGTGTGACCTTGCTCCATGTGTGAGAAGGCCTAGAAACAATGATGCCTCACTAGCAATGAGCACACCTATTGCTCAGATCTTGGTCTCTAAATGCCCATTCTCCAATGGAAGGAATTAGGGAGCTTTGGAAAAGTTGTTGATTCCAGGGTGGGAAATATACATGATGAACCTGGAATAATTTGTAGTGGCATAAAGTTAGGAAATGCTCCAAAAAAAAGATGTGTTTTTGTTCAAAGAACACAGAGGCCAACCCAAAGGAATTGCAAAAGACCAAATCAGGGACAATTTGAATCACAAAATAAATAATGATAATACAGGATGTTAACCCATAGAATAAAATAAATATCCATGAGCCCATACTGATATAAATAACTAATTGAATAAACAAATAAATTAATTAATTAAGGAGGGAAGAACAGCCTTTCCTGAGGGTAGAATTTCAATTAGATGGGAAGAGAGAATTAGAAGATTACAAATCCACAACCAGGCAAACACTGCACTAGTAATTGTTGCAGACAGGATTCACTGATGGATACTAAAATTAGCGTGCAAAAGTTTCAAAAGAAACATGATTTTTGTAGTCTCAAGGAACCTTCCCCAAGACATTTATTAGCAATGAAGGAAAGAATAAGAACATTACAGTGGAGAAACCCAGGAATTAAACAGTGATGGTGAACATCACCAGTGACAGTGATAAGCCGTGACACCACGATGCAGGAAAGATGCGGCATCACATTGACCGTCGTCTTGCCAAAAACACATAATTTAGTTCCAATCATGAGAAAAGATCAGACAAACCCAAAACTAGGGATCTTCTACAAAATAATTGCTTAGTACTCAAAAATGTCAAAATCATGAAAGGTAAGGAAATACAGAAATTGGCAGATTGGAGGAGACACAACTAACTGCTAAATAACTAAATCAATAAAAAAAAATTGGTGAGACTCTAATAATGTCTGTAGTTTAGCTAATAAATAACACCGCGCCAATGAAACTGGCATCAATAACAGTGCCATGGTTAGGTAAGACACATTAGGAGAGACTGGGTGAAGGGGATGTAGAAACTAATATTTTTGCAAAATTTCTGTTCAATCTAAAATCAGTACAGAATTTAACATTTTACAACAAACACCATGGCTCTTGAGCTGCTTAGGTTCGAGTTGCAGACTGGGTGACCCAGAGGCAGATGCTTTGACCCTGTGAGCCTCAGTTCACTCTTTTGTACAACAAGAGTAACAACAGCCTTTACAGCTTAAGGTCCAAAATGAGGTCCATCGCGTTATCCCACTGAGGCACTAGTCAAAGAGTATATTTGCTACTGTTGTTTTGTGGGCCAAAGGACAGCTGTGATCTCGCTGGATTTTCACAGCAGCCCTGAGATACAGATTTTAGTGCTGTTCCTTTTACAGAGGCCTCCAGGCAAAGTGTGTCGTCCAAGGTCACTTGGTTAGCAGGTGCCAAAGCCAGCTTATTCATGCAGTTTCAGATTCCACATTGCAACTAATCTTTAAGAAATTATCTTCCTTAAAAGAGTCAAGGACACAACAAAGAAAAATTGAGGAAGTGTCACAGATAGGAGGGGACCAGAGACATGGCGGCTAGATGCATTAGGGAATCCTGCAGCAGATCCTGGGTTAAAATTAAGACATTAGTAGAAAAACTGAAGTCCGAAAAAAAATCCATGTTTTAGTTAGTAATGTGATGCCAGTGTTAATTTCTTAGCTTTGACGATGGTACCACGGACACGAAAGAGATGAACATTAAGGGAAGCTGGGGGAAGGGGTACAGAAACTATACTATCTTTGCAACTCTTCTGTATGTTTAAAATTATTTCAAAATAGAAAGCTAAAATAATTAGGAAGGGAAGGTGGGAAAGGGAGGGAAGGAGGAAAAGAAGGAAAGAAGGAAGGAAAAGAGTTGGGTTTTGGTGAAAAAGAAACAGCCACGATTCTTTGAAACTCCTTTTAAAATCCTCGTCTCTGTTTCAACTACATGTCTGCATGAGACCCAATTTTCACCATATATGTCATCCAAAGTAGCATATTGAAACAGGCTGAAGCAAAAGCAGATGTGAGGAGGACCTGGCTGTCTCCAGACATTAGACTTTAAAAGATGTAACTCAATGCCACTCTTCTGGCCAGATTTTTTTTCTTGGTAAAGTGTAGTTATTTTTCATGAAAAATGTCATTTACCTTAATACAGATGGGTTTATTATTATTCATTTTAAATGACAATAAATATTTCTAAATGCCTCAGTTTTGGTTTCTAATATGGCAAATACTATGGATGTAACTCACATAAACTAAAGCTCTTTGAAATTCTCAATCATTTTAGCTGTGCTAAGCAATCCTGAGACAAACATACATGAGACCTCCTGCTACACATCGAGCTTCATTTTTGCCACTTCATAGGTAACATGTCATTTATTCCTCACTATGAGGTCACACTACTATCAACCCACTGTCCAGATGAGGCGGCTGAGGCCAGAGAAGTTAAGTCATTTGCCCAAGGCGACATAGCAACGTTAAGATTCAAACCCAGGGAATCTGGGTGCAAAGGATTCAAAGTCCAAGGTCTTACTACTTAGTGCACCACCACCTCATGACCAAGGATCAGGAGGTGGCTTGTGGGGACACAATGAGCAGTGACACAATGAGCAAAGACAACAGCAGCTCCCTTTGGAGAGTGCTTACTGTAGACTGGGCTCCAGAATCACCTTCCACACAGCCAGATGCACTACTGCTTGTAATTCCCACTTAACAGATGCAGACAACTGAGGCTCAAAAAGAGTCAGCCACCAGCCTAGGGTCCCACAGCAATCAGTGTGGGGCTCCTGAGACCCCAACCCAATGGGCCTCCCTGGGAAATGCCCTGGGAGGGGTCACACTTACCTGGGTAGGACAGGTGGACTTGCTCCGGGGCAGCTTTGGGATCTTGTGGGATCCCCTGGATTCCCAGGGAGAAAAACAGGAGCAGACAGCAGCAGGACCAGCAGGGAAGAAAGGGGCTCATAGTGGAGGGGGGTGGGGTGCAGAGAGGGGAAGGGGTCGGGGACTGGGCAGGGGTAGATCAGATTTGGTCAGGGACAGTAGGAGGGTTGGGGGGGGCAGGAAGGAGAACGGAGGCAGGTAATGTCACTGCGGGGGAGGCAGGATGGTAGGGAGGTCTTCGAGGGGACTGGTTATCCAGATGCTGGAGAGCAAACAAAAATAATGATCACCACCTGGCAGCCAACCCTCTCTGAGCCTCACTGGGTGCTAAGCACATTGCACAGATTAAGTCACGGGAGCCTCACAGCATTCCTCTGTGTGGTGGCCACTGTGATCAGCAGCCCCATATCACAGATCAGGAAAATAAGCAACCCGGTGATTGAGTTGCACAGCTCAGATGTGATGGAGCCAGTTTTGGAACCCAGGAGGTCCTGGCTCGAGAGCCCTGGCTCTGAACCACAGCTCCCTCTCCTATCTGGGAGTGGGATGGGGGCTCCTGCAGGAAATCACCTTGGGCAACCTCACCCCAGCATTCCGTCCTGCTCTAAGGAATGCCGATGTCTTCTACCCGACTCCCTACATCCCTAGCATTCCACCCTGCCCTCAGGGACCTCATCACTGAGCTCCAGCCTCCAGCTTTCTATTTCGGTCTTAGTGACCTCAATTCTCCATGCCGTCCCCAGATCCCCCAGAAGTCCATCCTACCTGGATCGGCTCCATCCCCTCTACCAACCCCCTTCCAGCACCCCATCCTGGCTTTGTGACCCCAATCCGCACCCCCACCCCGTCTCCACCTGTATACCCAACCCCCTTCTCCGTAGCCCTTTCCCGCCAGCTCCAGGCAGACCTCCGGCTCCCCAGGACCTGCCAGGCCCGGAGGCTGGGAGCTGGGGTGGGGGCGCCCTCCTTGTGCCCAGCTCACCCTCGAGGGCGCCAAATGCCCGCACGCACGTCTCCGGCCACCACTACGGCTGCAGTATTTATGAGTTTGCAGCGCCGAGGCATCCTGCCGCCCACAGCCGTCCCAGCCCCGGAAGAGCCTGGCTTCTCCAGGTGACAGGCTCCGCAGACAGCCGGGGCCCCGGGTCCCACAGGTCCGGCCGGTCCTGGGTGCCCCACGCCCACCCGCCCCCCTCCCCCAGGGCGGGGCGTGAGAAGGAGGACCCAGAAAAGTTTGGTGCGCCGCCGCTGCCGCCTCCAAGTCGGCCACCAAGTGAGCGCCCGGACGGGTAAGGCTGCCCTTGCCCCAGACGCCCCTCCCCGCAGCTGCAGAGCCCCCAGCATACAGACCTCGGCCCGCAGCCCTGGCCCTACAGGGTACCCACCGTACCCGGGTGTGCTGGCACCAACGCCTGCAACCCAGGCATTCCCCATCCCATCGTGCCAGCTTCATCTTCCTCTCAGTTCCTTCCACCTTGCTCCCTCGGCGAGCTAAACCCACTTATTCCTCCCCAGACTGCCCCAGCATGCTGAAAACACAAAATCAAAATCCAGGAATGACAGTGCTGCTTCTGAGCTGTGTGCCCTAGGCCGGTTACTCGACCTCTCTGGGCCTCGGATTCTTTACCTGTAAAATGAAGGTAATAATGGTACGTATTCTATGGGCTGTGGTGAGGATTAAACCTGTTGATGCATGAAATTTCATGCAGAGAACGCACCTGGCCCAGAGTAAGGGGTGGATAAGAATCAGCTGTTATTTCTACTATTAATGCATGAACTCCAGAAATTGCCCTGGGGTCCAGGAAGAAGCAACTGAGAATCTGCTAGCCTCTGTGATGGGTTGCAAGGTTGTGAGTGGCTTGCCTCGAAGTACGCTCGGGGGGGTTCCTGGCAGGGCAGGAAAAGTCTGATTACAGAATCACAAATGTTTTTAAAACAAATGTGATACAGTAATATGTGTGCTCTTTTCCTCTTGAGCTCTTATGTTTGAGTTTTTCTTTGCTGAACTTTTAAAACACTACTGTGGTTGAATTATTTGCTTCTTTTTTTAATTTCACTTTCAATTACAGTATACATTCATTATTATTTTGTATTAGTTTCACATGTACAGCATACTATATGCTTCTTTCTTAACGCATTAAACTTCAAGATCCAGCCTGGCCCTGCGGCTCAGTCGGTGGGAGCGCACCTCCGGCTCCATTCCGGTCAGGCGCGTGCGGGGTTGCAGGGTCGGCCCATGAGACTGCTGTTTCTCTCTCACGACGATGTTTCTCTTTCTCTCTCTCTCTCTGCCTCCCCTCCGCTCTCTCTAAAATCAATAAGCATACCCTTGGGTGAGGATTAAAATACAGAAATAAAAACAAACTTTAAGATCCAGTGGCAGGTCACAAAATCATGGTCACTTAGAAGCTTGGGCGAACGTGCGAGAGCCCTACAATAACTGGGGCGGGGGGGGGGGGAGTTGGAAACACCCGTGTTTCTTCTCGGGACGAAGCCAGTCCCGCGCTGTGGCCCCGCGGCCGTTCCCCACCCTCCATCTGCCCCCTATAGTTTCCCTGCCCCACACACCGCAGGCGTGCTCAATCTCAGTTACCTTGCAGTTCTTAAGCTCCTCTCTCCCTCCCTCCCTCCCTCCCTCCCTCCCTCCCTCTCAGTTTACAGTGAAAGAGTTTATCTGCGAAGCAGTGGGACAGAGAGGAGGCTAATCTGCAGGCAGAGCAGACAAACTTGACCTCCTTAAAAATCACTGAGGACCCCAAAGAGCTTTTGTATATGTGGGTTCTAATATGCATATTGACCAGCTGAACTATGTTGTACACCTGAAACTAATGTATTATTGTGTGTCAACTATAATTTAAAAATACAAATAAATTAAGAAAACTGAGAAGTTTTAAAACACAATACACATGCCTATGTTCCATTAGCCAGCAGGGTGGTGATGTCATCACAAGTCAGATAGGCTTTGGAGGATGAAACACACACACTCACACACACACGTATTGTTAGGAAATGGCTTTGACCTCATTAACCCCTGAAAAAGGTCTTGAGGGCTCACAAGCATTCCCAAACTACATTTTGAGGACTGCTAAGTTAAAGGAGAGCAAAAGCAACGAGGTCATTGTTTCTCCCATCTAAGTTCACACAACTGCTGACTTCCATGCACCACACAGGTTCAAAGGCCGCACTGGAACCCTGGTTGATGAGGGCTCCTAGCTCACTTTCAGCCCCTCCCCTATTCTCAGAATGGCCGTAGAACTATTTCTAGTTTCTCTTTTTATATACCTTTGTGTTTTGAGAGATGGACTTCTACTTCCCTATTTTGTGTTCCACTCTTTGGAGTGAAGACTCTTGCGGTGCTAAGCAGAGCACATACTCTTGGACTAGATGGCCTGTGTTTAGATCTAGCATGAGCACAGCCCACTGTGCCTCAGCGTCCCCATCTGTTAAATTCGGATAACAATGTAACAACCTCAAAAGGTTATTGTGGAGATTAAATAAAGTAGGAGCTATAAACCTCTTAGCAGAGTACCTAAACAGAGTCAAATACCACACACATCCCTTCCAATTATTTATCATACCTAACACATCTGGTCTGTCCAGTTTGTAAGATAAGGATATGGTGAACCTACTTTTCAAAGTCATTTTTACATTATTCAAATCGTTATTATGGTGAAGTATGACACATATACAGAAAAGTGCCTGAAACATAAATACTTCACCTAGTGAATTATGACTTGTGTCCCCCACCCCCATTCTTTGTGAAGAAGCAAATCTTCCCAGCTTCCCACAGGCCCCTGCTGCCTCTGCCAGGCACTACTTTCTCCCTGTGAAGGTCCCCACTTCCCTGACTTTTACCTGATTTAGGTTTAAGTATGCCTCCCTATACACAGGGGTTTCATTTTGCCTACTTTCCACGTGATGTAAATAGAATTATATAGTATAGACTCTTGTGCCTGGCTTCTTTCTCTCAACATTATGATTGTGAAATTCATCTGGGATGGGTATAGAAATGCAGTCCATTCCTCCCCATTGCCGAGTAGTATTACATTGTGGGAGTACACCGCACTTTATTTATATGCCAGCTGGGAATTTGAATTGTTTCCATTTCTGTCTCTTGCAAATAATATTGAGCTTATCATTCTAGTACATATTTTGTCCTAGTACATTCACAACACAAGTTGAACGTATATACACATTTCTTTTGGATACAAAGGCAGGAGGAGAATGGCTTGGTCACAGAGTGTGCGTGTGTTTACTAGATACTACCAAAAAGTTTCTCAAAGTGATTGTAATAATTTCTTCTCCTCCCCCAGCCATGTTTGGGCAATTCCATTGCTTCACATCCTCACCAACACTTGACCATATCAGGTGTTTTAATTTTAACCATCACACTGGATGTGTAGTGGTAGCTCATTGTAGTTTTAGTTTGTGTTTCCCTGATGAGTAATAGAATTGAACACCTCTTCATGTGCATGTTGGCCTTTGGGATATCCTTTTTCATTATGTGCCTGTTCAAGTGTCTTGCTCAACTTTCTACTGGGTCATCCTTTTTAAAAAATTTTATTTATTTACTTCTAGAGAGGGGGGAGGGAGAGAGAAAAAGAGGGAGAGAAACATTTATGTGTGAGAACTACATCAATTGGTTGTTTCTCCCATGCCCCCAAGTGGGGACCTGGCCTGCAACCCAGGCATGTGCCCTGACTGGGAATCAAACTGGTGACCCCTTGGTTTGCAGGCTGGCACTCAATCCACTGAGCCACACCAGCCAGGGCAGGTTGTCCATTTTTTAAAATGGATTTGTTCTTTATGTATTCTGGACACCAGCCATTTGTCAGTTGTATGTACTATATACATCTTCTACTCAATGGCTTGCCTTTTCACCCTCTTAATGGCACTTTTTAATGCACAGAAAGTCTTAACTTTAAAAGGCGAAAGATTTATATGATCAAAAGAGGAACCAGAGTATGAGAAGGTCTGGCCTTTAGCGTAGTCCAATTTCTCAATCTTTTCCTTAAGGATAGTTACTTTTACATCTTATTTAAGAAATATTTTCATACCTCTGAAATATGCTGATACTCTTATGTTATTTCCCAAAAACATTATCATTTTGCTTTACATTTAAGTTGGCAATCTATTGGAACTTGTTTTTGTGTGTGATGTGAGGTAGGGTTTTCCACTTCATCAAAGGAACACACATGGCTGATAAAGATAAATGAGTCTGCTTTCTTAAAGAAATTTCTTCTTTTTTTAAGATTTTTTTTATTTATTTATTTTTAGACAGGGAAGGGAAGGGGAGAGAGAGAGAGAGAGAGAGAGAGAGAGAGAGAGAGAGAGAGAGAGAGACATCAATGTGCAGTTGCTGGGGGCCGTAGCCTGCAACCTAGGCATGTGCCCTGACTGGGAATCGAACCTGCGATACCTGGTTCGCAGCCCGCACTGAATCCACTGAGCTATGCCAGCCAGGGCAAAGAAATTTCTTCTTAAAAAGTGGTTTCCATTATGGAAGTAATATTATCTTATTACTGATATATAAGAAGCTAGAGACAGTCAGAAATTAATGGTTCAGGGAACTGACAAGCCTGGATTTGGATCCTGGTTCTGCCACTTCCTGGCTGGGGAATCTTGGGCAAGTCCCACCCTTCTCTTAGCCTCAGTGCCTTAATGTCTAAAATGGCTATGGCAGTGCCTACCTCACAAGTGCATGGAAAGATACAGCGTGTAAAGCCTGTAATACAGGGTGGGGCACAAAGAAAGAGCTCAATTAGTAGTAGCTACAATTATTAACAACGGATTTTATTCAATCACTCAGTGTCCATTTACCCCTAAGCTACCTTTAGTAACAGTGGATGCCCCTCCTTGGTGCATTATTTTTTTTCGTAGACACAGGACCTGGGCTGTATCAGGGTCATGCCATAGTCCAGTGCTATTGTCACCAGAGTCTACTAAACATTCTCGTACACTGGCTGCATGCTGTTCCACTGCGTGGCATACTTCACCCATTCTGAGAAGAAGAGAGTAAGCGTTAGCGGCAAAAGTCCTTTGATATAAGTCCTTTGCTTCTCTTTGCCTCAGTTTCCTCACCTGTAAAAGGGAGCTAATATACCACACTGCACACTTGATATGTTTTAGGGAGTTACTATGAAAACTAGATGAGTGGGTGTCTGTAATGAAGTAAGAACAGTGCTAAAAATGGTGCTAGTGTAAACTGAGTCCTCAAAATCCTAACAAAAATATCTCATGGTTTTGAAATTCACCATGATGGAGAACAGACTGATGGATGGATAGGGGAATGAACAAATGTGTGGAGAAAGCAAAGGTAGTTTAGTGTTTAATGGTAGGATCCAGGTGGCAGGTATATGTGTGTGATCCTTGTAAAATTCTTTCAGTTTTCCTGCATATTTGAAAATTTTCATAATAAAACATTGGGAGAAATATTTAAGGAGATCCATGTAGCTATTGTTGTTGATGGTTGTGGTAAAAACAGAGCAGCTACCTATGCTTGAGAACCTGGTGTGCACCAGGCACCCTGGGTGTGAAATGGTCATCTAATGGGCCTGACGACCTGTACTGCAAATGTTACAAAGCCCATTTTACAGATGAGGAAACTAAGGCTCAACAGGACTTAGCACCTCATTGTGCTGCCTTCAGATCCCTGATGCAGCAAGGGGCAGAGGAGGAGTGTATGAGCCAGACAAGGGGAGCGGGGGAGAGGGGGTGGCATACAGACCTTGAAGTCTTTCCTGGGGAATGACCATCATTATCACGGCTGCCTTGTAGAGATCACTCCCCATGTGCCAGGTCCACTACTTAGTGCTTTGCATGAATAATCTAACTGATATTACACCCCAGTTATTAACTCCATTTTATAGATGGGGAGACTGAGGCTAACATAGATTGAGCAATTTACTTAAGGTCATGCAACTGGTATGTAGTCAAGCTGGGATGGGAGCTCTGGTGTGTCTGATTTGAAAGCCGGTGATGTGAATACTTTTAGGAGAGACTTTTCCCCAGTTTGGGTGTTATCTATAGAGAAAGACTGTCAGTTTCACCTTTAAATCTATCCAGAGTCTGCCCACTTCCCTCTTCTCCCCAGCCTCTACTCATCATTTCCCTCTGGACAATCTCAGCAGCCCCTCCCTGGTCTGCCTGATCTCGTCCTCCCCTGCAGTCTGTTCCCTACATGCAACCAGTGGGCCCTGTCAACACCTGAGTCAGATCCCTCCTCTGCCCAGAGCCCTTGGTGGCTCCATCTCACTCAGGGTAAAAGCCTATGTCCTCCTTTTGGCCCACTCCACATGATCTGTCCCTGTCACCATTCTGTCCTCAACTCCCACTACTCACCTCCTTGCTCACTCTGCTGCCGGAACAGGGGCTTCTACATTGTTCCTTGAACACAGCAGACACATACCTACCTCAGGACCCTTGCATTCGTGGCTTCCTCCCCACTCCTTCAGGCTTTACTCAAATGTCACTTTCTCAGTGAGGCTATTCTTGACTTTGTAATATAAATAAAGTGCAATCCACCTTCACATACCACTCCCAATCTCCAAACCAGAGAGAGGTCTGAAAACTTTTTCTATGAAAGGCAAGATGTTAGTTTAGACTTCATGGGCTCTACATGCTCTCTGTCACAGGTATTGAACTCTGGTTGTAACACAAAAGCAGCCACAGTCAATATGCAACCCAATAAGTCTAGCTGTGTTCCAATAAAACTTTATTTATGGACACTGAAATGTGAATTTCATGTAAATTTTACGCATCACAAAATCTTTTTCTCTTGATTTCCCAAGCACTAAAAAATGCAAAAACCGCTCAGCTTGGGAACTGTACAGAAACAAAAGATGGCCTAGACTTGACCTGCAGGCTGCAGCTTGCCGCTGCTGCCCTGGCTTACTCTGCCCAGTAGCTTCACATGGCACGTGTCACCTCCCAACAGACCATATCTGCTTATGTGCCATGTTCATTGTCTAGCTTCTCTACTAGACTGTCACCTTTAGGGAGGCAGGAGCTTGTCTGTCTGGTACATGTGGGTGCACAATAAAGATGTGTTAAATGACTGAACATGTGAATGGGTCCTATTTTTTTAAAGATTTTATTTATTTATTTTCTGAGAAAGGGGAAAGGAGGGGGTAAGGGAGGGAGGGAAACATTGATATATGAGAGAAACATACATCAGATCTCAGATCATTTGCCTCTCACACACCTCCAACCAGGGACCTGGCCGACAACCCAGGAATGTGCCCTGACAGGGGAATCGAACCAGTGACTTTTCAGTTCACAGGCCAGTGTTCAATCCACTGAGCCACACCAGCCAAAGCCCTAACAACTATGGAAAACATGAACCCACTCTCGACTTCCATACCACCTTCCTGGCTGGGGGTTACATAGCCAGTGCCCGCACCCAGGGGCCCCTCAGCTTCAGAAGAAACCTGGCTAAATGCTGGGTCCAAGAATTCAAGACTGGGAGGAAGAGGCAAGCAGAGATCCATTTCCTCTCATTCCAACATTTGGGCTCCATGATTTCATCCTGACTGTGGTGTCACATGTCAGGAGACCTGTGAGCCACCAGAGGTAAGGGGCAGACCCAGGGCATAGCTCACTTCCTAGAAGATTCCACCCGGCCTCAAATTATGGCAGGAAGGAAGGGTGACTCACCACCTTGCATATGGAAGCTTCCTGTGACAGACCCAGGGCAGCCCCCCTGAACTCTCAATCTTCCGCCCACCTGAAGCCTCATCCCTATAATCATGGCCACAACCTGCTGGGCACTCACTATGTGTCAGGTACCATGAGTGTGATTGTGTGGATTCCATACAAGCCCCCTCATATCCTCACTTTCTGGAAGAGGAAACTGAGGCTCAGAGAAGTAAGCTCACTTACCTGAGATCACACTTAGTAGAAGAGCTGGGATTCATCCCCAGGGCCCTCTGCCTCCAGACTTAACCACTGATCTCCACCATCTCCAATTCATGCCTTCACCCAGAGACATCAGCCATCATACGCTAGAGTTCAGGCCTCAAGTCCAGCAGCACCTCAACACTGTCCAGCCATGAGGTGGGAGTGATGGCTCTGTAGGATCCTGGACTGAGGCCTGGGACAGAGTAGACCCTCAACAAATGTGAGCCGTCAGTATCTGCCCAACTATTTATTGTACCATTGTTTGGCTACATTTTCATTGAAGTCATGTTGAGGAGTGGGGGAAGGTTTTAATCAATATTTAAGAGTTAAAAGCAGGTGTTATTTAAAATTACCTTTAAAAAAACTCTTTGCATGTTATTTTCTAAATAAAAAACTTCCAGTGCAGTCAGTGGGTGCCAGGCGCCATTCTTAGGGCTTTACACATCTTCATAACAAGGCTGTGAGGCAGGGGTTTTATTATACCCCTTTCACTGATGAGGAAAGTCAGGCATTGAGTTCCTGCCTGTGGGTAAGCCACCACACAGACAACGTGTTTTTCCTCAAATTTTGGAGTTGATCACTCAGTGGTGTTTGGACAGAGCTTAAGTTGAAGTTAAAATCTGAGAACAACGAAAGCCACCAAACATGGTTGGCTTGTATTTAGGATCCTTAAAGATGCATATTATTATACCTAGGACCACGGTTACCCCGAGAAAGATCTTCCTATGATGAGAAGGAACAACAAAAACATGAAACACATGCTTACCAAGGGGAAGAGCCATTTGGGAGCTGGTTTTGCTTTGGAGGGGAGGCTTTTCCCCCGAGAACACAGAAATACATGCCTGTGATGTGTGTGTTCGTGCTGGCTGGGAGTGTCATTAGTGGCAGTAGATACAACGAGGCATTGTGTAAGACATTATCTAAATGTTGTATTGTGTTTCATGTAACATAGAACGGAGTATAAAACCGGTATGCACAGCTTAAAGAATAACAACTTAAAAACCTATGCATTTATTGCCTAGGTGAGGAACCTGATCATTACAAGCATCTTAGGCCTGCCTGTATGTCCCACCCAAGTGTTCTGTAGCCATTACACGTAATGGTTGGGGTTTTTTAAAATATTTTTATTTTGGAATTATTTTAGATTTACAGCAAAGCTGCAAAGATAGTATAGAAAGTTCCAGTATACCTCTCATCCAGTTTCCCCTAATGTTAGCATCTTACAAATCTATGGTACATTTGGCAAAATTAAGAAACATATGTTGGTACAATACTCTTAATTAGACTACAGATTTTATTTGGATTTTACCTGTTTTCTACTATATGGTTGAATTAAAAACTGATTAGAGAGGAAGGACCATCTATCTTAAGTAGAAACCCTGGGGGAGGGTGAGCTGGACTGTATCCAGGTCACAGTTTGGTGTTAGCTGAACTGAGAGTCTACGCAGACCCCTTCTGGTGAACTAAATGGGTGAGGGCATGAGTGATTCCTAGAAAGCACATGGCTAACCATGAATAAGAGTAGCTGTTAGGGCAGAAATGTGGGCCACATTCTGCATGGCCAGCAGGAATGTGATCAGCTCTGTGTTTTCCACTTCTGAGGACTCCCCAGCCTTCAAAAAGCTCTCACAAGTGGGAGCCGAGCAGCACATTTACTGGAGGAGAAGTGAGCATCCTCAGTGGATCCAGCAGCCCATCATGGAGGGAGAAAAGGATCTTCATCACAGTCAAGACAAGTCAAGCACAGACAAGAATGTGGTTCACCTTCCCCCAGCCATTATCTCCTCAGGTTAAAAATCAGAACCAAACAAAACAGTATTATGGCAGTTGGCTTGCAGGTGATGACAGCCCTCAAAATGACTGTCCCTTGAGTCACATAGTCCTATTTAGACTGGTTGACCTCTAACCTTGATACTCAGCTGGCACACTGGGATTTTCATCACCCTGGGGATTCCCCTCACTTCTCTCCTGTGTCAGGTCCCCCAATTCTTCCTCTTTCTTAGTGGGGCTCCTATTTTAGGACAGCACATCCTGTAGCTTCTTAAGGAAAGTTTCTCAGGAGGTCAATTTTTGAAAGTTTGCACATCAGAAAATGTCTTCAACTTCCTTGATTGATAATTTAGCTGGCTACAAAATTCAGGGACAGAAAGTAATTTCCTTCAGAGTTTTGAAGGTGTTGCTCCCTTGTCTTCTTGTTGATGGTATTGTTCTTGAAAGATCTAAATTCATTCTGTTTCTTGACCCTTTGTTGTTGCTGCTATGATGATGATGATGATGATTATGATGATGATCTGTCACGACCCCCACCCCACAGTTTGTTAAATCTTTCTTCCCCAGAGTTCTGAAATTTTACAATGACATATCCTTGCAAGAGTCTATTTTTATCAACTCTGGTGGATACAAGGAGGGGACAGGTACAAGTAGGGAGCTTGGTTAAGGAGGCTGCTTAGATGGTCCAGGTGGGAAACAAGAGTGGACAGGACTTGTGGGAGGCATGGAGGTGGAGAGATGTGATCATATTTTGAATAGATTTAGAAGGTGGAGTTAACAGAATTTGAAGTCAAATTATATAGAAGATGATAGCGAAAGAAGAAAAAAATGACAACCCCAAGATTTTTGGCTTGAGCAACTGGAAGAATGAGTCACTTTTCACTAAGATTGGGCAGAGAGAAAAGATTTGGGTAAGAAAATCAGGAATTTGATTTTCAATGTGTTCATCTGGAGATGCCTATTAGTCATCCAAATGGAGATGTCAAATAGGCAGTTGGACGAAAAGTCTGGGGTTCAGGAGAGAGATCAGGCTAGGGAGAGAAATTTGAGTGCCAATGGCTTAGCAGTGGTATTTAAGGCCATGAGGCTGGCTGTGAATATCAATGGGAAGAGGTCAGGAATAAGACCAAGACTTGAAAAGGAGACTTCCGGCCAAGATGGAAGCATAGGCAGATATACTTTGTCTCCTTGCACAACCAAGAGAAGGACAATGACAAATTTAAAAACAAAAATATATTTTTCCCATTTCATTAGTGTTAATTCTGGATTGATCAAATTTAGACATTACCTATGAAAGGTGAAGATTTAGATTTTGTAGCCCTTTCTCTCCCTTTCCTGTGATTCCTGTTATGAAAACTAAAGCAAACACAAGCTCCTGACTGGCAGGTTTCTTGGGTGAAGCCAGGATAATGTGATCACATTAAAAAACATTGCTGTAAAAGAATCAGAAGTTATCAAGAAAACTACATAACAGGTATCGCTATTTGCAACCTTTGCCCTGAGTGGGTATTATGCCAAGAGACAGCTGATCCTTTTGAACATCCAGTAATTCCTACGTTAGAATGTGGTTTTCAAACTGTCTTACCTATAATTCAGAACCAGAAATATTCACATCACAACCCAGCACAAACACATACCTGTGCATCTGTTATTTATTTATTTATTTTTTGAGGGAAATGGGAAGGGAAGGAAGAAGAGGATAAGAGAAACCTCTATGTGAGAAAGAAACATCAATTAGTTGCTTCTCATATGTGTCCAGACGGAGACCAAACCTGCCACCCAGGCATGTGCTCTGACAGGGGATTGAACCAGCAACCTTTTGTTGGGACAACACCCAACCCACTGAGCCACACGGGTCAGGGCTCTACATCTGTTATTTAATTAAAAGTTTTATATACCTTACATAGGATTCACAACACAGCACTGTTCACAGGCAGCACTGGCTGAGACATTACCAGATCCAACACCTTCTTTCTATAGCAAATACAGTGAAACCTCAGTTTGCAAACCTAATTTGTTCTGGTAGACTGTTCAAGAAGTGATTTGTTCAAGAAGTGATTTGTTCAAAAACTGAATTTCCTGTTTGTCACCAGAGAGATGCGTGACTGATCACATAAGTATCAGCATGAAAGGGTTATCGGGTAGATAACCCTTTCAAGACCCAAAGACCCAAAGTTTTGTTAGACAACCGAGACATTTTTGCCATGGACAACTTGGTTGAGAACCGAATTGTTCAAGAACCAAGGTTTGATTGCATGTGTTTTTAAATTTGTCTATTCAGTTATTTTTAAGTTCATGTGTTCTTCAACTTGAGTAAGGTATAATTTACTTTACAATGACAATGAAATGCACTCACTTTAAATGCATGGTTAGATGAGTTTTGACAATTGTATACCACCCCAGTCAAGGTGGAGGACATTTCCATCACTCCAGAAAGTTCCTTTGTGCCCCTTTGCAAATCAATTCTCTCATCCCCCACCCCCAACCCCCGGGATAACTGCTGTTCTGATATTATCACCATAGATTAATGTTATAATAAATATTTTATAGGCTCCTTTTACTATCTTATAATACAATTTATAGATAATATAACATACCCACCTACAAAAACTTTTAATCCAGATAATGTTCTTATTGTAATATAAAGGAAAAATAAGACAAAAGTTATTTGTAATACAATTGTGAAAGACTCAGGTCTGATTACATACAAGACACAATGATGTGGTTTAGGGGTTGGTACCAGGGCAGAATCTTCAAGGGCACTGTGGGGACTAACACATGTGAAAACAGAGTATTGGCCATTCAAAGAACAAAATGGTTAATGATGAAAAAACTTCCCTTGTTTTACCCAGTATTTGCATTCTGGAAAATTTTAAATGTTGTTTATAAGTAAAGTGAAGCTCAGTACTGACTCAGGTAACTATAAACAGGTTCTTTACCTCCAATGTCTTGTGGGACACAGTGTGGGACTGCCTGTCTGGGACACTATGACCACCTAATGCGACATTTGGCGTCCTAGCAGCACCCCCTAATCCCTGTAACAAAAACCTTCCTCCAGTTTCCCAAACGCTCCCGGGGGAGCAGCAGCCACTGGAGGGATGAGTCTCTACCACAATTTCAAAAGCATTGCTTTAGAAAATATTGTCCTATTGTGTGGGGGGGGCGTGGAGGGAGGGCTTGGGTCCTAGGTTCAAATGTTGGGCTGCCTGAGCTTTGCAGTGGGGAGGAGGAGCAGGAAGGAAGAGGGTGTGAGCAGCCAGCCAGCACAGCTAAAGCCCCCCATTTCTGCTCTCCCTTCCACTTCCCACCTGGCCCCACCTTCCTTGTCCTAAAGGCCCTTCCTGTGTGCCCTGGGCCAGAGCCCCCCTCACTGTCTCAGGGCCAGCCCTTTCCCAAACAAGCTCCTACCTCTGGAAATTTGTTTACATGTCTATCTCTTTGCCTGGTCATCCTCCCAGTTCCTTTCCTTTCCCACTGGGGATTTTCCCTCTTTTATTCCTTTACAGGCATTTCAGTGGAACTGCCATATGTTCCGAGCATGCAGGCTGCAGGCCTTTGAGCCAGTTCAGCCCACAGTCATGTTTTCTCTGGCCCAGAGAACAGGCCCTAGTGGTGTGGCCAACTGGGGAGGGGACATCTGAAGCAGAAACACCAAGGACTTAAGAGGTCCACCACTTACTAGCTGGGTGCCTTTGGACACATCTCTTAACCGTTCTGGACCTCCATTTCCCCACATTAAAAAGTGTTAATGGCCCTGGCTGGCATCTTGGTTGGTTGGAGTGTCAGTCCCTGGTCAGGGCATATACCTAGGTTGTGGGTTTGATTCCTGTTAGGAGCACGTACAGGAGGCAACCAATTGATGTTTCTCTCTCACATCGATGTTTCTTTCTCTCTTCACCCCCTCTAAAATCAAGAAACATATCTTCAGATGAGAACTTAAAAAATAATTGAGAATGGCCCTGGCTGGGTGGTTCACTTGGCCAGAGCATCGCCCTCATACACCAGGGTTTGTTCAATCCCCTATGAGGACACACACAAGAATCAACCAATGAATGCATAAATAAGTGGAACAACAAATCAATGTTTCTCTCCTTCTCTTTCTCTCTCCCTTCCCCTCTCTCTGAAAATAAATAAATGCAATGTTTTTTAAAAACGCATACATGGCATTTAGTTGTTATGTGCCTTTTAGTCACTCTGAGTTTAGAGCAGTTTCCCACAAACACAATTTTATTTTCTATGATAGTGACTTTTTGAAGCAGTCCAGGCTGCTTGCTCTTTCCAGCATCCCACATTCTGGATTTGTCAGATTATTTTCCCATGGAGTCACCTAACTTGTCTCTCTATCCTCCCTAGCTTATTGATTCCAAGCACTCAAAGCATTTTCTATTCCTTATCTCATTTAGTGCTCACAGCACAGGAAGTAGGTTTCATTATTAGTCATTACCACTTTACAGATGAGGAACTGAGGTCAGAGAGATAAGGTAGATTGTCCATATGACATAATTAGTCAGAGGTAAAGCCTGGAATTGAACTCTGGTCTCCAGTGTTCTACAGCTTAACCCATTACTCTATAGCCACTACCCCCACCTCCATGCTATCAAGGGCATTAAGAAACATGAATGCGAGCATTACTTGCAAGTGCTATTTCAGCAGAAGTTTCCTAAGTTTCAGCTGACTTTGAATCATGTAAATATGATTTCTGTGATGCTTCTCACAAAGACCTCTGGCTGCTTGGTGACCACCATCAACCCTCACTTTGGCCAGGAGTTGGGCATTCATGTATTTGAAAAAAAGACCCAATAAAGAAGAAGGGTGAATCCCATGCCTGAGCCGCACAAACTGAAGCCATCACTGGGGAGAAACAGCACAGAGCTTCTCTAAGGGCAGGTTTCCCAAACCTCAGTGGTTCATGTACCATTTGAGATTTTTAGCCATATTTGAGGACTATGTCAACTGTTATTTACTTACTATTCTTCCTTTTTAAAATATTTTATTGTTGTAAGAACACTTAACATGAGATCTATACTCTTAAGAAAAATGTAATGTGCACAACACCTATTATTGATTATAGGGACACTGTTGTACAGCAGCTCTCTAGAGCTTATTTATCTTGTTTAACTGACACTTTATGCCCGCTGACTAGTAGCTCCCCATTTCCCCTGTGCCCTGGAAACTGCCATTCTATTCTTTGATTCTACGAATTTAACTGAATTTCTATGACTTCATGTAAGTGGAATCACACAGGTACTTTTTTCCCCCTGTGGCTGGCTTATCACATATAGTGTAATGTCCTCAGAGTTTATTCATGTTATCACATATTACAGAATTTCCTACTTTTTAAAGATTGTATAATATTTCATTGTATGTATTACTATTCTTTCTTAAATCAATTTGAGATTTATTTAGTTTAAAAGATAACTTTTTATGACTACGTAGCATTTTTTCAAAGAAAGTATGGAGCTATTTCCATAACAAATGTTCATTTTTTGGTGCCACCTAAGATTTCATTAGCATGTTCCACTCTTTGAAAGCAGCTGTTCTGGGTGGAAATAGGTGACAATTTCCAGAGAGATTGCTTTGTTGATGGTGGGAAAGTAGCCCGACGATGTTGAAGAGAAGATCGTAATGATTGGCTGGGTATCTAAGGGTGGTAACAAGGCTAGAGGCCCTCAGGGCTGGAGATGCAAGAGTTTGCTGCTGTGTCAATGGTGTTGCGGAGATGGGGTACCAGGCACCTCTGAGCACCTTTGAACAACAACATCCATCAATCAGACTGTTGGACTGTGCTTCCCAGAGTTCTATGGCATGGAGTGACAAAAGAGGCCTGTCTGAGAGAATACTCGATTAAGTGACTCAGAGTGGGCAACAGGCCAAAGAAAAGCATCTAGTGTTCAGAACTCTCAGAACACACCACTGCTTTAGGGAGAATGTTTACACACATACACACACACAGCGTCCATGGATGAATGCTTTGGGATGAAAGCAAACATACAGAGATTTGATGGGCTATCCAGATGTTCAGCAGTGTTGTTAGTACCCCAGGTTCCTGTTTTCCTACTCTGTGGTCTCTGGCTTCAGCTTTAGCCCAACATTGAAGCAAGGCTGCCAAAACCAATACAACACACTGCCCTCCTTGTTTGAGTCCAGTGGGAGAGAGAGACATAGTGACAGAGATAGAGGAAGAACCTTGTCTTCCTGAGGGACCCTCCCTCAAGAGTGAGGAGGATCCTGTTGAGGTGTTCAGAAGGAACAAGTAGTCACATCACTGATTAACACTTATCTGGCACTTTCTGTGCTCCTGGCACCATCCTTAGCTGTTCCATACACCCTATGAGATCAACTCTAAAATACATGCTTATAAAAGGTATTTCAGAAAAAAACACAGCTAACTAAACTACAACAGACCACCTATTTTAACACCTGTCCCAATCCCTTAGCTCAGTGAATCCTATGAGGTAGTTAGCATCATCTTCCCCATTTTACCTATGGGGAAACTGAGGTCACAGAGACTGACTAGCATGAATAACTGATCCCAGCTAGAAAAAGGTAGAGGTAGACTTTGAACCCAGGCAGTCTGGCTGCAGAGGACTAGTTCTAATCTACTCACATCTGCCTCCCTCATTCCCATGAAGCCATTTGAGAAATCAACCCAGGAATCAAACTGACAGGGATTCAAAGATCTGCTTGTTGGTAAGGTTTAAATGGGTGGTCACAGCTGGCTTCCCAATACCCTCAAATTGAACTTACTCTCTGAAATGTATGCTTCTCTCTGTCAGGATTAGAAGTGTTGTCAGTGGAAATGGGTCTTTTCATGGAGTCACAAGAAAACCATTTCCGGGGACACACATATGGGAGGTAGAAGTGTTGTGGTGACTTACTGGGGTAGAAATAGACGGCTGACCTCAGGTTCCCAAAGTCTCATCTCCACCCATCCCACCGTGGAAGTACAGCCTTGTCTTCCTCAGGCCCAGAAATAGGGGCAGTGTCCAGAAATTCTGTGCCATGCCAAGGCTTAGTCCAGTTGAGTTTGTCCCCGTTCAGGTAGCTTAGTCTGTTCCAGACTGTGCTTTGGCTGGTGCTGTGTCACTGTACCCAGGCTCATGCTTGGAACCTGTCCTTGGAGTCCACACTGCTGCTAGAGCTGCTACCAGAGCCTGTAAAGAGAGAGAACTTGTGAACAAACAGGGCAGGGTAAGCATGTGTTACCAGGAAGCAGAAAGAGAAAGAGAGAGTGTGTGTGTTAAGTTTGGATTATATTATCTCCAGTTTGGGAAAGACCAGGAGATTTTTCAAACTAACCAATGAACTTCCCAACCTTTCCCAGGCTTCTGATTGGTCCTTCCCCTAACCAATCCATCTCCTAAATCTTCTGGGGTTTTGTGTCTCTTACCCAGTCTGATCCTTTTCCCAGTCTAGACTCCTCCCCTTGGTAGTTGTCATTTTAGCTTCTACTGCACATGCACCTAGCAGAGGAATTTCTCCTGGTGTTTTTATTACATCCTTAATAATGAATGACTGGTAATATCCTTCCTGGCTGCTGGAATTAGGTCCCAAGGACAAAGGATGTAGCGGTCCCCTGGGGAGTGTATAAGGTTGAGGCTTCCTAATGACGCAGGCTTATTGTCCCATCCAGCTCCCTAGTCCACCAAGCTTCTTAACGTCCGATTCCCTTTGCCTCCTGCCTTTATTAATATCTAGCTACCTCTGCTAACAGAAGCACAAGGATGAGCTCCAATAAGTCATCCTTCCTCTTTCTGGGGGAATTATGAAGGGCAAAAACAAGCTGGAGCTGTTCTTCCTCAGCTTCTCCCTCCTGGTGAGAGGAAGGGAAAACACTACACACAGAAGAAAAAGCAATGTGACTTCAGAGATAAAGAGATAGAAATGATGAAGTCACAAGTCAAAAGAGTGCTGGCTCCCCCCAGAAGCTGAGTCAAGGAAGGAAATTCCCTTATAGCCTCTAAAAAGAACACAGCCGTGTCACTACCTTGACTTGAGCCCAGCAAAGCTGTTTTGGACTTTGGGCCAACGAAACAGTGACACAGTGAATTTGTCTTAAGCCGCCAAATTGACCAGCTGCCCTGAAGCATTAGCACAGCAGGCAAGTCAGAATGCACAGGGAATTCTGGGAAAGTGGCCATGCCCAGGAGCTGGATGGGTGAGACCATGAAGGGCACTGTGTGGAGAAGCCTATGGTCGGTTTCTGAGAAAAACAGAGCAGGATCAGGAACAGAGAAAACGTGGCTAGTAATATTAACATGATGGTCAGAGATAGCCTGGCTGAGCAGGTGGCAAAAGATTCAAAGGAGAAGAGAGATGGAGGGATGGGGATACCTGGGGGAAGAATATTCCACCAGGAGGAAACAACCAGTGCAAAGGCCCTGAGGTGGAACATGTTCCATGTGGTCATGGAATAGCAAGGAGGCCCAAGTGGCTGAAGCAAGGTAGTCAAAGGGGCAAGTGGGAGGCCATGGGGCAAAGAGGTGATGGGGGCAGGCCCTGTGGGGCCTCTGGGACCATCGTGAGAACTCTGACCTTTACCCAGAGCAGGAAAGCATAACCACAGGACTCTGAATAGAAGACACTGATCTGGTACAGGTGTTCCCAGGGGCCTTCTGGGTGCAGGGACAGACTGCGGGCAAGGGAGAGGCAGCAGGAAGACTATAGAGGAGCTATTTCAACTGTCCAGGCAGGAGATGAGGGTGAGCAGGCCCAGGGTGGCCCCCAGGGTGACCCCCATGGTGAGAAGAGGAGGGGAGAGCTCTGGATGGATTTGTGAAGTTGGAACCAGCAGGGTTTGCTGAGAGGTTGATGCATGTGAGAAAACGGAGTAGAGTACTTGACCTAGGCACCTGGCAGGCCTGGGGCACAGTCCACAGTGAGATCCCTCATGCCGGCACTTCAAGAACCATGCTCCCAGGTACATCTGGGTCCTGAAGGTGTGGGCAAGCCCACAGAGGTGGTTTCCCAGTGTCCCAGGTAGAGTGGTGCCTTTCTTTGAGTGCCTCTTGCATGGCCTTTACACGGGGCCCTTTTAGGGCTGGTGACACCTGGGCCGCATGGGGGATAGGTCTAGCTGGGTCCAAGCAATGCAAATAAAATAGCAGGAACGAGACCCTGTGGCTCCCAGGGAGGTGAAGATGAGGCCCCTCAGCTCTCTGGTTCCCAGAGGGAGCACTGGAGGGAAAGGAAGGGACCTCAGGAAAACCCGGCCCAGGACAGAAGGGTAGAAATGGTTGTGTGATACACACGTGGGCCTGGATTCAAGGCCCACCGATCTCTGCCATCTCCTTAGTCTGAGGCCTTGCTCCAGAGCTCTTCTGAGCCTCTTTTGTTTCCCCTGAAAAGGGATCAGAATGCCCATTGCTGGTAAGACAAACTGAGATCTTGTACAAAACATGCACAGCACCGGGCCTGGTGTATCATCAGTGCTTTAAATGGCACTTCACATGGGGCTGGACAGGTAGTGTGGCTGGGGGGTGATGAGACACAATGGGTTCCCATCCTTACCCTGCTACACCTTTGAGCTTAACCTTTCTCAGCCTTGGTTTCCCCAAAATTGAGTCTTCCTCATACTTCCTGTCTCAGTCAATGGCAGCACAATCTCTTTCATTCTTAGACCCAGAAACCTTGGAGTTGACCAGGAATTTTTCTCACACCCCACCAAAAGCATCCTTAGACCAGGAGGTGGGGGCCCTGCACTCTGTAGCACTTTCCTCAACATTCTCTAAACCAGGGCTGCCATGATGCCTGGGCAGGTTACTCTGAATTGAGACCAAGACCCATGCGGGTTCCATCCTGTTTCTCCCCTTAAGGTGTTCTTCAGGGCTCTAGCTCTACCCACATACCCCCACTTTTGCATGGGGTCCTCTGAAAGCCCTGAGGAATTCTAAGATTTTGTGCTAGTGGGGTTGTCCCAGGACCCTGCAGCTGGACTCCAGTTCTAGATGGGCAGCCTAGCAAGCTGATGGCTCCTGCCATCTGGCTGCCAGAGTAGTGCTGGCATGCTGATTTTGGATGCCTCACCTGGAAACACAGGGCAAGTTCAAGGCTCTGGGACATCAGCTGTCTGCCACTAACCCTTGGGTTAGAGCCAAGTTAGTGGGTCCAACCACCAGTTCTCACCACCCTGCTGGCTCCAATCCACAGCACCCAGGGCAGGGTGTGGGTGACACAGGTGTCTTCTGCTGAAGTCTCACTACCCCTCCCATGGTTCCAGGCAAAGGTCAGGTAGCCTCCCTCCCCCAAGAGCTTTTCTTTTCTTAACCACATAAAGGAGAAATTTTTCTTTTCTTAACCACATAAAGGAGAAAATTAAGAAATTTTATTACTTAAAATATAATAACATATCGTCTGTGAGATAGTAGAAAAGACATATATTGGTCTCTGCCCCTGGGGCTTGGCACAGAGCTCTTGAAATCCTTGTAATTTCCTAAGTAATAAGAACACTAGGAGTATCTATTGTTCTAATAGTTAGTCTCTGACCCCATCCCTGACACAAGGCTCCTGATCCCTTGTAAATTCCTAAGTGATAAGAACACCAGAAGTACCTTCTGTTCTAATGAGGTGACTCAGGTGGGCTCCTGGATGGAGGCTGGTCACCTGAAGGACCAAGCCTTGCTTAGAAGCCTGGAACTTTCAGCCCTTCCTCCTTTCCTTTTCTAAAGAGGAGAGGGGGCTGGAAATGAAGTTACCAGAAATATTGATCATGCCTACTTGAGGAAGCCTCCATAATATAGTACAAGGTTTGGAGAGTTTACAGGTGGGTGTATACATTTACACTGGGAGGGTGACACACCCCAGGACCATGAGGTTGGAACTCCTGTGCTCAGGACCTGCCCAGACCTCGCCTTCTGTACCCCTTCATCTGGTTGTTTATCCATATCCTTTAATAGACTGGTAAACATGTTTCCCTGGGTTCTGTGAGACACTCTAGTGATTTAATCAAGCCTGAGGCAGGGGTTGTGGAGCCCAGAGGTCAGAAGCACAGAAGACAGCCTGAGTTTGCAACTGGCAACATGTTTGTTGAGGGGGGTGTTAGGGGACAGTCTTGTGGGACTGAGACCTTAACCTGTGGGACCTGACACTATGTCTAAGTAGATAGTGTCAGCAGACAATTGCTTGCTATGGAGAAAACACCCATGCATTTCTGTTGCGCGTGGGTCACCGGCCAGCAGTGACCACGGAACGCTGTGGATGGCTCGACGATAAACACGCGAGAAAAAACAACACATGCACAGAGACAGACTAGTTTCTGTGGGGAAGTAGGGACAAAATGGCCACCCCCCCTAGTGGGGAGCGCCCTGATATACCGTCCATACCTGCTTTTATTAGGCTCATTTTGCATAATAATTCAGGTAAAGTACAGTACTCATTCGGGGGAAGTAAGGAACCATAGAAAACAAAGAACTCTGCCGGTCTATTGAGTTGGGGTCAATGAGCTGTAAGACTGAGGAACAAAATAACTTCCTCCTAAGACCCTTCTCATTCAACTGAGAGCATTCTAAACAAAGAAGGTTTCACAGTAATTTACATGTTCTTTCTTAGGCCTGATCACCCCGGGAAATCCGCACTTCTCAGTACCGAGCTGTACTACCCTGTCATTGTTTCAGGCTTAGGTGGAACAAGGGAACTAGGTAACCAAGAGATAAGGAGATTTTCTCCCAGATGATGAGAACTCAGACTTTGTCAAAGCTGAGGAGCGAGGGTCCATCACCCCCCTTTTGCTGCAGCCCCCCCAAGTCCTTCTTTTGGGGGGCCTCCCAAAAGTGATCGTGCCTGGCTTAGGTCGTTCTCCCCGTGGGGAATCTTACCCGTCTTTGGCTAACCGACCAAGCTTTTGGGGGGTTCAGTCATGAATAAAGCAGCAGAAGCAGCATTCCTGCCAGGAAGATAAGCTTTTGTCTCCTTGCTGGCTCACGGTTCCAAGGGCGTTCCCTTAGCCTTAGCTAGGCGGGGGTTTCAGCTTCTGATACCAGTCAGGGCGGTTCCCAACACATTTCATGACCAAAAGCATCAGAAGTGAAGTGCTTTATATGAAAAGTAAAGGAGACCTAAAGGAGAAACCTGCAGAAGGGAAAACTGGGTTTTTCCCTCGGTAGAAAGGAAAAATCTGGGTTTTTTCTTTTACAAGTCTAAATAAAGCATCATCAAAATTCACCATATGCTTTCTGACCAAAATACAGATTATAAATGCTCAGCATGTTCTTCTAATCTAAATGGCCTATTATCTGAGAATTATGCTTTCCCCAATTTTCAATGCAGAGGCAATTATTTAGTAAATTTGAATTTACAATAAGACTGTGTCCCTTCAGAGTGCATTTACCAACCTCTTTCTCTGCTGTCTATCTGTGACAATCCTTGTATTTCTACCCCAGAAACTATTATTCATGGCCTGTAACTCCTGCTGCCAGGAAAAGACATCAGACTCCTAAAGGACTGGCCAATGTGTTCTCCAGACTTGGCAAATGCTAAGACCTCTTTCTCCCAGGGCTGTGGAGACCATGACTCCACTACCCCATGGGCCCCTCCAGGCAATGGGCAACAACTTGCTCCCCCAGGGTCAGTCTTAAGCTGCTACAGACGAGGAGGACAAGACACCACTCATTTTGCATCCTTTATCCTCACTGGGGGCCATGTGTGGGAGGCAAGGGCACGGTCAAGGTTGAAAGACTCTAGGACTTCAGGGATCATGGTCTAAAAGAAATGAGATAAGAAACACCTGGTCAGAAGACATGTTCTGCACTTAAGCTAGGAAATTCCCAACATGATCATTTAACATAAACAGAAAAATTCTCGCTCACATTTTCCCCCGCATCCTCTGGTTAAGATTTGCATTTGTGCCCTGGCTGGCATAGCTCAGTGGATTGAGCACGGGCTGCGAAACAAAGTGTCGCAGGTTCGATTCCCAGCCAGGGTACATGCTTGGGTTGCAGGCCATAACCCCCAGCAACCGCACATTGATGTTTCTCTCTCCCTTCCTCTCTCTCTCTCTCTCTCTCTCTCTCCCTCCCTCCCTCCCTTCCCTCTCTAAAAGTGAATAAATTAAAAAAAAAAAGAATTGCATTTGTGAGGGGAGCAAAGAGGGGGGAAATGGCACATCTGTAATAGCATAACCAATTAAAGAAAGAAGAGCTGCATTTGTGGTCACCACCAATGAAGGCCAGTTAAACCTTGACAGAGTCACTGGAAGCCGGTGTTCACAATGGCATGATGGATGAGATGGAGTCATGAGTAATGACATAACCAGAGCTAAATAAATGGCATGAGAGATCAGCAGAGGCAAGAAGAACATGAAGAATAACAGTACTGCAGCCTCTTTCTCATGATGAGTGCAATTCAATTAGCCAGAAATGACACAACTGGCAATATAAAGGACATAAAGAGACAGTACTTGGACACTCTGAATGATAAGCAAATACGTAATACTTCTTCTCTAACCATTATTCTAAATCTTCATTGGCTCATCTCTAAATCTCACTTGGGTCCACGAATTTTGTAACACATTTTTCAATCAAATCATTTCTATAGACAGGGACTCCACAAAAAATCTTTGCCTGCAGCCCCACGCATCCTCAGTGTGGCTCTGCACCCCACACCTCCAGCAAATCCAGTCAGTTTCCTTACAAATAAATCCAGGAGCAGTCCACTTTTCCCCTGCCCCAAGGCCTCTGCCCTGGCCCTGTCCACTCCCATCTGCTGACACCTGTACCATGGCAGCTTCCTTCTTCCTGTGTTCCCAACTTCCTCCTGCTCCCACACGCAGCAGGTGTCAGTGAACACCAGTGTCGGACTCGTCCCTTCCCTGCTCAGAGTTCTCCTGGGGCTCCATTTCACTAAGGACAAAAGACAAGGTCCCTAACACAGCCCACAAAACCCCCACAGTCTGCCCACATCATTTCTCTAAGCACATTTCCCACCACTCTTCCTTTGCTCCCTGGGCTCCAGCCCATAGGTCTTCTTCTAGTTCCTTGCTCCTGGCACAGGGCCTTTGTGCTTTCTTTGCCCTCCCCAGGAGCACTTCTTCCCTAGATATTGATATAACTTATTCCCCTATCTCCTTCAGATCTTAGCTCAAATGTCAATTTCTTCATGAGGCTCCTCATCCTCTATACTTTTAATTCTCCTTCCCTGCTTTATTTTTTTCCATAGCACTTACCACCCTTCTCTATTCTATTTATCTATATCTTTACTTATTTATTGCCTGTTTTCAGCTCCAGAAGGGTAACTAACCACTTTGCCTATCACATTCACTGCATGTGCCCAGTGCCTAGCCAAATGCCGCAAACATTTGGTGCTGCATAAATGCTTGTGGCATTCAGGAGTGACCTGCAGTGCTTCCTCACAAGGTCATGGTTCCATTTTAACTAGATTCTGCATGAGGTTTCCGTGGATGATAATTACAGGTCATGTTAGGAAATCATTGTCCAGCTCCAGGAATACAGATGACAACCACATTTAATTCAGGAAGAAACTGGATTTCTGAGAAAAGACAAATGACTTGCCCAGCTGTGGGGAAGGGGGTGTGCTGGGCATGTCTGAATCCTGATTTGGTGCATGCATTGTTGGAGGGAAGTGCTGTTAGTGCAATGTTCTGTCCTTGCCCTGGAGAGGCAGGTTTCCCGTAGGGATGCTGCCTCAGGTGTGCAATTTGGAAGGCCAAGGGCTGAGCTTCCTCGAGCCCTTCCACCCAGGCAGTATGGTAATGATAATAATAAAAACAACAGCAATATTAATGCCCTCCCTCATCCCAGGCACATTGCTAAAAGTCTTAGGAGCACTATTTCATCAATTTCTCCTTCATTTCTACATTGCTACCATTCCATTTTACAAGATGAGAAACAATCTCACATAGAAAGGACAGCAGTCTGCCCAAAGTCACACAGCTGGACCAGATCCAAAGTGGGCTGGCTCCTGAGCCAGCCTGGTGCCTGCTGTGCAGAGCATCTGGTCAGGGCAGTGAATAGATGCAGGAGTCAGCCTCGTCCAGGAGCTGAGCCTCAGATGGAGACAGGTGCCTGAGCCTCTGGCCCTTCTTCACCAAGAACCCATGGACTTGGCCTAGTGCCTAGAAGAATGGTCAGATTCGAAGCCAAGGCTGCCAGGTTTCGAATCTTAGCTCTGACAAACCAAATACTCAGTATCTTCCCCCGACCCCTACCCCCTGCTCCAATCCCATCCCTCACTCCCAACCACAGTCCTGGGAAGGATAACACTTTGAGTTGTTTTCTCCTTTTCTATATACTTCTGTCTGACAATCATATAGCATTGTTTTATGTGTTTTTAAGTTCCATATAAAAGGTATTTTGTGTTTTATGTATTTTTAAGTACTATATAGATGGTATTTTGTACTCACCAACCTGCAACTTCATGCTGCCCTGAGGATGTGCTCTTGGATTGGCCCGTTAATTGTGGTAAAAGGTCAGATTTACCAACTTGACCATTTTTGAGGATACAGTTCAATGATACAGTACATATACATGGTTGAGCACCCAATCTTCAGATCATTTTTCCTCTTGTCAAACTGAAAATGCACCCATGAGATACTAACTCCCCACTTCCCTCACCTCTGGCCCCGGGCTACCACCACTCTATTTGTCTGTCTGAATTTGCCTACTCTAGGTGCCTCATATGAGGGGAATCATACGTAGAGTATTTGTCTTTTCATGACAGGCTTATTTCATTTCACATAATGTCCTCAAGGTCCATCTATGTTGTAGCACATGTCAGATTCCTTTCCTTCTTACAACTGAGTAATGCTACACTGTGTGCATGTACCGCACTGTGTTTATTCAGCCGTGCGCCCATGGGTACTTGAGTCACTTCCACCCTTTGGTGCCATGAACATGGGTGTCCAAATATCTCTCTGAAACTCTACTTTCCATTCTATTAGGTATATAATTGTAACAACAGAACCAGCTCAAAACAGTCCTCTTCTGTTTAATGAGATACTGAGTTGTCTTTCAGAGTCAACAGACCCAAGCTGCAAGTCATGAAGCTGAAGCATGTGCAAAAGAGAGAACTTGAATCTCCAGCTGCACTGGGAACCAGTCTCATTCTCCCTCCATCCCCAACAGAACCAAAGGAACAGGGACTTGAACACGGACCCTTTCAGAAGCCAAGAGGCCATGAAGATCCAGTATTGGCACCCCTTTACCACAAATGGCCGAATTTCCAGGCCCTCCAATTAAAACTTGCATCACCAGCATTCCCACATACCTGTTTCCCCAACCGCTTAAAACGTTTGGCCTGCCCCGTGAGCAAGATGGATCTGAGGCACCACCAAGTTTCCTAGCTTCTTGGTTGGTGCCTTCCGGATGAAAGACATTCCCTCACTCCAAACCCTTTTGTTTTAAGGTTTGGCTTTTCAAAGCACTGGATACAGAGACTTTGGTCTGATGTTAATATAGGTACCTAAATATTAATAAAGGGGCGAATGTAGCTACATATTAAGAAAGAAAGAGAGCAAAGGGAATCAGACATCAAGCCTAATGAACTAGGGAGTCCAACCAGACAATAAGCCTGCTTCACTGGGGAGTCGCAGCACTCATTGGCTCCCCAGGACCCTGCCGCACGCTTCGCCCTCGGACCTAATCCCTCAAATAGACAGGAAGGAGGAATAAAACTTGGAGAAATTTCTTTGCTGGGCACATGTTGGGAACCGCCCTGACTGGTATCAGAAGCTGAAACCCCCGCCTAAGCTAAGGCTAAGGGAACGCCCTTGGAACCGTGAGCCAGCAAGGAGACAAAAGCTTATCTTCCTGGCAGGAATGCTGCTTCTGCTGCTTTATTCATAACTGAACCCCCAAAAGCTTGGTCGGTTAGCCAAAGATGGGTAAGATTCCCCACGGGGGGAACGACCTAAGCCAGGCACGATCACTTTGGGAGGCCCCCCCAAAAGAAGGACTTGAGGGGCTGCAGCAAAAGGGGGTGATGGACCCTCGCTCCTCGGCTTTGACAGAGCCTGAGTTCTCAGCGTCTGGGAGAAAATCTCCTTATCTCTCAGTGGCCTTAGTTCCCTTGCTCCACCTAAGCCTGAAACAATGACAGGGTAGTACAGCTCGGTACTGAGAAGTGCGGATTTCCCGGGGTGATCAGGCCTAAGAAAGAACATGTAAATTACTGTGAAACCTTCTTTGTTTAGAATGCTCTCAGTTGAATGAGAAGGGTCTTAGGAGGAAGTTATTTTGTTCCTCAGTCTTACAGCTCGTTGACCCCAACTCAATAGACCGGCAGAGTTCTTTGTTTTCTATGGTTCCTTACTTCCCCCGAATGAGTACTGTACTTTACCTGAATTATTATGCAAAATGAGACTAATAAAAGCAGGTATGGACGGTAAATCAGGGCGCTCCCCACTAGGGGGGGTGGCCATTCTGTCCCTACTTCCCCACAGAAACTAGTCTGTCTCTGTGCATGTGTTGTTTTTTCTCGCGTGTTTATCGTCGAGCCATCCACAGCGTTCCGTGGTCACTGCTGGCCGGTGACCCACGCGCAACAGGCACATGCCCAGTAGAGGCCAAGAGGGCACAGGGGGCGGTGCTTCATGCGGCATGCACAGTGGGAAGTAAGATGGCGACTGGAAGAGGCAGAGCCCAGCCTGGAAAACGGACAGAACAGGGTGAGGGACACAGAACCCTGGAAGACCTAGGAAATGGGTTGGTTAGGGGGAGAGCCCAACACAAGCTGTGAAAGATTGAGAAATTGGTTGGTTAGTTTGAAAGGGCACTTAGGCCTTCCCAAGCCCAAGATAATCCAAGCTTAACAAAGCAAGTTTAACAAAACTCTCTCCCCTCCCCCCCTCCCCCTCCCCTCCCCCTCCCCTCCCTCCCCTCCCCCTCCCCCTCCCCCCCTCAAACAGAAGCTAAACTAATGGCACAGAATTTTGAGATCCTGGCCTTTGTTCTGTGCCTAATGAAGACAGGTTGGACTTTTTCCACAGCAGGACAGATGGAAATGAGACATTGGTAACCTGGGCACAGCCCTTTATTTCAACCCCAATAAATCTTAACACTAAACCTCATCCTCCCATGCGTGGGTCCCCTGAAATGCTTTTCTCTCGACTCAGTGAAAGGACCCCTTTCCAACGGCAACATTATAACATACCCAGAAGTGGAGTTGCTGGATCATATATGGAATTTGACATTTCTTTAAACTTTTACACACACACACACAAAAGTAGACAGAACAGCATAATAAACCTTCATATCCCCATTGTCCTGATTCAACAAAAATCAATTCAGGGCCAATCTCTTAATTGTTTCTATGTTTTTGTTTCTATGTTTGTTTTACCTTTTTATTTAAGAAGAATGTACACACAGAAAAGCACAACCTGAGCCCATCTATCACCAAGCAATTAGGCTGAGAAGTGAGAAATCAACAAACCTGGCCTTTCTCACCTCCAGGCTAATTACTATCCTGACTTCTCCCCTCACTGATGGGGTCTTCTTTCCTGAACTATATTAAATGGACTCACACAGCACTTGCTTCTTTGTGTCTGGCTGTAACTTTAGGCTTCCAAAGTCCATCCACGTTGTCTCCAGTGGCTGCAGCTTGGTGGTCTCATTTCTGCCTGGTATTGATATACCCATCTGCTATCGGGGGACATTGGTCTGTTTCTGGTTTGAGCTGCTAATAAATAAAGCTGCAGTGAACATTCTAGTATAGATGGTCCCCCACTTACAATGGCTTGCCTTAACAATTTTTTGACTTTGTGATGGTGTGAAAGCAATACACATTCAGTAGAAACTGTATTCTGAATTTTGACTTTTGATCTTTCCCCAGGCTGGTAATAAGATGATCTCTCGTGATATTGGGCAGCCACAGCAAAATGATTTTGCCCAACTATAGGCTAATGAAAGTATCTGATCACATTTAAGGTAGGCCAGGCTGAGCTATGGTGTTTAGTACGTTGAGTGCATTAAATGCATTTTTTGCCCTGGCTGGTGTGGCTCAGTGAATTGAGTGCTGGCCTCTAAACTGAAAGGTTGCCAATTCGATTCCCAGTCAGGGCACATGCTTGGGTTGTGGGCCAGGTCCCCAGTTTGGAGAACACAAGAGGCAACTAATTGATGTTTCTCACACCAATCTTTCTCTCCCTCTCTTTCTCCCTCCCTTCCCCTCTCTCTAAAAGTAAGTAAATAAAATCTTTAAAAAATTTTAAAAGCAATCCTGGACATCATATTTCATCCAAGAATACTCCAGTATATATCTCTACCCTTCCACCCCTTTGCCTTGCCTGTCTAATTCTTTGTTTCAAAGCTTGCTAGATTTGTCCCCCCTCCAGGTAGACAAACCTTTAGGCTTTAAAACCTCTTATTTTATTGTTTAACCTTGAAAACTAGCTCTGACCGAACTTTTCTTAAAGTCTTGATTATTTCTAAAGGTAGCTTCAGTAGGAGGAATTATTTCTTTAGGGCAAAGAAGTTTTGTGAGTGTGTGGGTATGTGTTTTAGTTGAGCCCCTAGAGGCTGGGGTGGGAGGGGAGCTGAGAGCTTTTACAATGATAGCCATTTCCCTCCCTACCCCACCCCCAAACCCCAGGAATGATGGGTGGTCCAGGCCTAAATCACCAGGTAGAGGGAGCCTGATTACTCTTACCCAGGGCTGGCCTCTTTCTGAAATCCTCCCACCTTCTGAAAACTCAGGTTTTGGTTACTGTACACCTCCTCTCTCTCAGCTCTCCCTTGACACAAAAGACCCATTTGCAGAATCAAAATACATTCCTGGAATCAAAATGCAGCAATATTCCAGTCCTATTAACAATGGCCTCTTGCAGGAGAGCCGGGGGCAGGGATGGTATCTCGAAATGTCCTTGAAATTATTTGTGTGTCCAGCGCCCGAGTTTCAGAAATTTTTCTACTTTTACAAACCGGACTTGCAGATTCCCCCACCCCACCCCCAACCCCCCAACCATACTGCCAGTGGGAAGGTGCACCTACATTACCCACTTTGGTCATGCTCCCTGTGGCTGTCAGTGCCAACCCCCAATTTATAACAATTTCTCAGGCCTTTACTGTCTTTTATTTTTTAAATCCTCACCCAAGGATATGTTTATTGATTTTAGAGATCAAGGAAGAGGGTAGGAGGAGAGAGAGAGAGAGAGAAACATTGATATGAGAGAGAAACATGGACTGGATGCCTCCCATATGCACCTTGATGGGGATTGAACCCAAAGTCTAGGTATGTGCCTGACCAGGGATCGAACCGGCAACCTTTTGGTATATGAAGCAATCCTGCAAATAATTAAGCCACCCGGCCAGGGCTGCCTTTACTATCTTGAAATAAAATACTTAGATAATGAAACCTACCTCCACAGGTAACTCTTATATTGTTAATAAAATACCTTAACTATAATGTAAAGGTAAAATAAAAGGAGAGAATTTAAAACTTATAATTTTCAACCCAACCTTCATCCCCCCAAATTTGTTCCACATGCAGACCCAAAAATTCAGAATCTGTGTATTGTTTTTGTTTTTAAATTTTATTTATTGATTTTAGAGATGGGGGGAGGTAGAGAGACAGAGAAACATCGATTTTGTTGTTCTACTTATGTATGAATTCATTGGCTGCTTCTTGAATGTGCCCTGACCAGGGATTGAATCCACAACATTGGCATATCTGGACAATGCTCTAACCAAATGAGCTACCTGGCCAGGATGAGAATCTGCATTTCAAAAATCTCCCCAGAGGATATGGTATCTCCTCAGGCTATTGGTCCCTCCATGTGAAATCCCTGAAGCTCCATAAAACCCACCTCTGGCACTGCCTAGGTGAAGAAACTTTCTGCCTTTCTGAATTGGAGGACAATCAGCAAAGTCCCAGCCAAGCCAAAGACAGTATTCCAGTTGACGCAGTAGTTGCAGTCCTGGGTAATTCCTGTTTATTAACACACTTGAAATTTACATGCAAAATGGAATTGGGATCTAGGCTCAGATAAACAGGTTTTCCTCCTACATGAGAATGCATAGGACATGGAATAGGAGGAGGAATCCAGGACAGTTCTCCACTGGGTGGCATTGTCCTGTGCATGGCTCTTCCCAGTGGCACTCCCATTACTGTGACACCAGAATGCCCTCATAATTTTCCCAAATGGCCCTTGGGGTGCTTTGCACACCATCCTGGGAGCCATTATTCTCTAATCATTGTTTTCCAGGTAGTGGGCCCTTCTGAAACCCATTCATATTTTTACAGCATAGCACATAATTCCAGGAATTTACAAATCACCTCTGAGAACTGAGCAATGGAAAAGGAAACTGGCTTGTCAGTGTCTGCCCTTTTATCCTACTTGAAGTTATTAAATCTCTTTTTTTAGCATTTTTTGAACTCATATAGTTGGGTCATAATCAATTTTCATAATCTCATTAACAAAAAGATTCCCACAGGAAAAAAATGTATTGTTATGGACAAAAGGGTGTGCTTCCAATTGCCTGGGAGAGCAAGTCAGTGGGAGTAGAGATGCAACCAGATTGGCTCAAAGATAACTGTTGGAGCTGAGTGCTGAGTACACTGTTTCCTTTTTGGAGGTAAAAAGTTTATTGTAAAATGTATGGAGGCTGGGGATGCAGAGCTACCCTATCAGTTAGAGATGGCAGAGTTGGAGAGACACTGAAGCAACTTCAGAGCCAGCGTGAGTGCAAGGAATCATCATGGTGAACACAGAATGCATTCCCATCAAGAACATGAAGGACAATCCCACCACCATGCAGTATGCCAGCCTCATGCACAACTTTGCACAACTTCATCTTGAAGCCCCAGAACACAGGCATGAAACTGACCCCCAGAAAGACCTCACCCTTCTTCTAATTCACTCCAAGAAAAATGAAATTATGACCACACCAAATAAAGACTATTTCCCGATTCTGGTTCAGAATACATCTGGATAAGCAACTCTCTGAGCTCCATGCATCATTCCTTAATTTAGTGCCCCCCAAGGATAATAGTGCTGATCATGCCAACTGATGTGCAGGTAGAAATCATCTTATATGCCATGCATATCAATCCAGTGACCAAGGGGGGTGCAGCTCCATCCTCTCCCACCAAAGTCATGCCTCTGCTGGAAGTCACCCCTGAGTTCCCAGGAAAGCCCTCTTTCCCCAAGTCCAAGTTTTGCTGCAAGAGCTTATGAGGAGCCCACACCCTGCTTCCTTCTGACCTTCAGTTTACTTTGTTGCCCTTTGAAAAGGCTGTTTTTCTTTAACTAAAAATAATTGAAATGGAAAAATATATATATAAAAAGAAAAAAAGCATATATGAGAAAGAAATTTTAACAGTGTAACAGTCAGTCCTCTCAGAAGTAAAAGTTTCTCTGCCCAGACTGCTTATGCTCCACTCCTCTTCCCTGCTTTATTTTTTTCAGTGTTAATCACCTTTTAATGTACTATATAATTTATTTATTTTTAAATATATTTCATTGATTATGCTATTACAGTTGTTCCAATTTTTCTCCTTTTGCCCCCCTCTACATGGTACCCCCCATTCCCTCTAGCAAACCACCCACTTAGTTCATGTCCATGGGTCACGTATATAAATTCTTTGGCTTCTCCATTTCCTATGCTATTTCCAAAGACACTTGGTCTGGTCCTGGCCCACTAGCTCACTTGATAAGAGTGACATCCCAATACACAGTAGTTGTGTGTTCAGTCCTTGGTCAGAAGCAACCAATGACTGCATAAATAATTGGAATAACAAAGTAATGTTTCTCTTCCTCTCTCTCTCTCCTAAAAGTAACAAGTAAAACTTCTTTTTATTTTTTTACGATTTTATTTATTTATTTTCAGAGAGAGGGGAAAGGAGGGAGAGAAACATCGATGTGTGAGGGAAACATCAGCTGGTTGCCTCTGACATGCCCCCAACCAGGGACCTGGCCCACAACCCAGGCATGTGCCCTGACTGGGAATCAAACTGGCAAGCTTTGATTCATAGGTTGACACTCACAGGCTGACACTCAATCCGCCAACCTATCAGATGCACCAGCCAGACCTAAAATTTCCTTTTAAAAATAGGAACCTTTGGCCAACATGGAGGTGTAAGTAGATACAGTTTGCCTCCTCACACAACCACAAGAAGGACAACAAATTTAAAAACCAAACATAACCAAAACTGCCAGAAAATCGAACTGTATGGAAGTCTGACAACCAAGGAGTTAAAGATGAAACATTCATTTAGACTGGTAGATGAAGCGGAGATGGGCAGCCAGGGCAAAGAGGATGCACACAGCAAGGTGGCAGCTGGAGGACCAGGTGGGTGAGGTGGCAACTGGCGGGCTAGGCAGTCTCACATTTGTGTGCAAATAAACTGGGAGGAACAACTGGAGAGTGAGACAGACTGTGCAACCCAGGGTTCCAGCACGGGCAAAGAAAGTCTCAAAACCTCTGGCTGTAAAAACCACTGGGGGTTGCAGTGGTGGGAGAATACCTAAGTCTCCATTGCTTACAATGTCACAGGAAAGCCAAGACAAAGAAATATGGCCCAAATGAAAGAACAGATCAAAGCTTCAGAAAAGATACAACTAAGCAATTAAGAGATAGCCAACCTATCAGATGCACAGTTCAAAACACTGGTAATTAGGATGCTCACAGAAATGGTTGAGTATGGTTGAGTCACAAAATAGAGGAAAAAGTTAAGGCTGTGCAAAGTGAAATAAAGAATAATATATAGGGAACCATCAGTGATGGGAAGGAAAACAGGACTCAAATCAACAGTTTGGACCAGAAGGAAAAAATAAACATTCAACCAGAACAGAATGAAGAAACAAGAATTCAAAAAAAAAAAAAAATGAGAGAGGCTCAGGAACATCAGGGACATCTTTAAGTGTTCCAACAACCGAATCATAGGAGTGCCAGAAGGAGAAGAGGAAGAACAAGAAATTGAAAACTCATTTGAAAACATAATGAAGGAGAACTTCCCCAATCTGGCAAAGGAAATAGACTTCCAGGAAGTCCAGGAAGCTCAGAGAATCCCAAAGGAGTTGGACCCAAGGAAGTACACACCAAGACACATCATAATTACATTACCCAAGATGAAAGGTAAGGAGAGAATCTTAAAAGCAGCAAGAGAAAAGGAGACAGTTACTTACAAAGGAGTTCCCATAAGACTATCAGCTGATTTCTCAAAAGAAACCTTACAGGCAATAAGGGGCTGGAAAGAAGTATTCCAAGTCATGAAAGGCAAGGACCTCCAACCAAGATTACTCTATCCAGCAAAGTTATCATCTAGAATGGAAGGGCAGATAAAGTATTTCCCAGAGAGGGTCAAGTTAAAGGAGTTCTCCATCACCAAGCCCTCGTTATATGAAATGTTAAAGGGACTTATCTAAGAAAAAGATGATCAAAAATTCAAACAGTAAAATGACAACAAACTCACAACTATCAACAACTGAACCTAAAAAAATAATAAATGAACTAAGCAAACAACTAGAACAGGAACAGAATCACAGAAATGGAAATCACATGGAGGCTTATCAGTGGGTAGGGAGCAGGGAGAGGATGGGGGAAAAGGAACAGGGAATAAGAAGCATAAACAGTAGGTACAAAATAAACAGGGGTAGGTTAAGAATAGTACAGGAAATGTAGAAGCCAAAGAACTTGTATGTATGACCCATGGACATGAACTAAGGTGGGGGAATGATGGTGGGAGGGGTCGCAAGGCAGAGGGAAATAAAGGGGAGAAAAAAAATGGGCAACTGTAATAGCATAATCAATAAAATATATATTTTTAAAAAGACTTAAAAAATGATAAAAGTAGCCCTTTGCTAATCACTGATGACATGCACCATGACCTTTGCATGAGTGGTTTCATTTAGGCCTCTAACAACTGCTCGCAGAGAAAGAGATGGAAGCTCAGGGAGGTGAGTGACTGAACAAGCATCGTAGCTCTAGTAACTAGTGTATATACCCTCAACCTCTCTTCTTGCCTCCAAAGGGAACTGGACTGGAATATGGCAGGATGGATCCCAATACAGACAGAGGCCTTGTCCTGAATGAGATGCTCCTTGCTTTAATGGGAAGCAATATAGGATAGATGGTCGAGAGTTTAGATTCTCCAGACCTCCCAAGTTCAAATCCTAGCTCTGTACCTTTATGGCCCTGGACAAGTCACAATGTACCTCATTTTCCCTGTCTTTATATGATAGGGTTACATGTCAAGCACATAGGAGTGCTTTATAGGTGTGATCTGCTTTAATACCCTTTTTGAACCTTGATCCTTTGAGAAAGTGTATTTCAAGACCTCAGATCTTTAGGGCTGTACGAGAAATTGAGAGGTTCAGAAAGGGAAATGACTGGCCCTGGCTGCAGAGCTAGAACCTGGAATTGCGCTCAAACTTGTGCTCTGTTGAAGTGGTGTTGAAACTGGTGTACATACGTGAAGACTTAGCAAGGGATGCATGACCCAGATCCTTTTATTCCAGATCATCTATAGCTGCATGTTCCCCATTCTAAAATCAATCTGCTACAGATCACATCTACAGTGAGAGCTATCATATGATTATCATTTCCCAGTTTCTTTCTCAGTATAGTCCTCCAATCTGGCAAGGGGGGAAAAGCCCCTCTCTATGGTGTGTACTCCCTAGTTGTAAAGACTACTGGTGAGCCAAGAAAAGTGACCATTTGAAACTTAGAGCTTATCAAATATGTATCCTTTTTTTAGCAAGAAGAGAAATATATCTTTTTTCTTAAAATAAAAAAATTATTGATTGATTTTAGAAAGAGAGAAATACCGATTTGTTGTTCCTCTTATTTATGCATTCATTGATTGATTCTTGTATGCACCCTGACTGGTGATAGAACCTGAAACCTTGGCAAATTGAGATGATGTTCTAAGCAATTGAGCTACCCAACCAGAGTGGTGTGTGTGTGTGTGTGTGTGTGTGTGTGTGTGTGTGCATGTGTGTGTGTGCGCGCACACATGGTCAGATTTGCATTCTATTTTTTTAAGATTTTATTTATTTATTTTTAGAGAGAGGGGAAGGGAGGGAGAAAGAGGAGGGAAACATCCATGTGTGAGAGATACATCAATCATTTGCCTCTTGCATGCCCCCAACTGGGGACCTGGCCTGCAATCCAGGCATGTGCCTTGACTGGGAATCAAACCAGCCACCTTTCCATTCCCAGGCCAGCACTCAATCCACTGAGCCACACCAGCCAGGGTTTAAGTGGTTTTTATTACTTTATTCATCCTCTCCACTTCTCCTGTTGCAACCATTAGCTTGTTCTCTATATCTATAGGTCTATTTCTATTTTTTATTCATTTGCTTTTTTTTTTAGATTCTACATGTAAGTGAAATTGTACAGCATCTCTTTCTCTGTCTGACTTATTTCACTTAGCATAATACCCTCTAGGTGTATCCATGCTGTCACAGATAGCATGATTTCATTGTTTTTTTATCACTGAATTGTGTGTGTGTGTGTGTGTGTGTGTGTGTGTGTGTGTCGCACCTTTTTTATCCATTCATCTGTTGATGGATATGTAGGTTGCTTTCATATCTTAGCTAATACTGGTAATGCTGCAATGAACTTAGGGGTGCACATATCTTTTTTAATTAGGTTTATTTTTGTGGGATTTTTTTAGATTTTATTTATTTACTTTTAGAGAGGGGAAGGGAGGGAAAGAGAGAGAGAAACATCAATGTGTAGTTGCCTCTCAAGCACCCCTACTAGGTACCTGACACACAACCCAAGCATGTGCCCTGACTGGGAATCAAACTGGCAGCCCCTTGGTTCTCAGGCTGGTGCTCAATCCACTGAACCATACCAGCCAGGGCATGAATTAGGGTTTTTGTTGTTGTTGTTTTTAATTGATTTGAGGAAGGAAGACAGAGAGTAATATCAATTTGTTCTTTCAATTATTTATGCGTTCATTGGAATAATGCATGCATAATTTTTATGTGCCCTGACTGGGGACTGAACCTTATTGTGACAATGCTCTGACCAACTGAGCTACCTGGCCAGGGCCTAGAATGAGGAGTTTTGTTTCTTAGGATAAATACCCAGAAGTGGAATTGTGGGATCATGTGGCAGCTTTATTTTTAATTTGGGGGACAATCTCCATACTGTTTACTGTAGTGACTGCGCTAATTTACAATTTCATCAATAGTGTGCAAGGCTTCTCTTTTCTCCACATCCTCACCAGCATTTCTCATTTGTTAATTTATTGATGGTAGATACTCTGACAAGAGTGTGGTGATACATCATTATGGTTTTAATTTGTATTTCCCTGATGATTAATGATGTTGAGCATCTTTTCATATATCTGTTCGCCATCTGTCCTCTTTGGAGAAACATCTATTCAGGTCCTCTGCCTATTTTTTAATTGAATTTCTTGGTTTTTTGGTTGAGTTGTATAAGTTAATTATATATTTTGAATATTAACCCTTTATCATAGGTATCATTTGCAAATATTTCCACCCATTCAGTAGGTTATCTTTTTGTTTTGTTAGCCATTTCCTTCACTGTGCAAAAACTTTTTAGTTTGATCTTTATTTTTGCTATTGTTGCCCTTGCTCAAGTAGACATCCAAAAAGATATTGCTAAGCCCTGACTGGTGTGGTTCAGTGGGTTGGATGTCCTCCCGCAAACCCGCAGTTTGTTGGTGGATTTGTGGTAGAAGCACATGCCTGGGTTGTGAGCCAGATCATTGACTGGGGGCATGTGAGAGGCAACCCAATGGACGTTTCTTTTTTTAATACATTTTATTGATTATGCTATTACAGTTGTCCCATTTTAATCTCCCCTTTTTTCCTCTCCACCCTGTACCCCCCTCCCATCATCATTCCCCCACCTTAGTTCATGTCCATGGTCATATATACAAGTTCTTTGGCTTCTACATTTCCTGTACTATTCTTAACCTACCCCTGTTTATTTTGTACCTACTGTTTATGCTTCTTATTCCCTGTTCCTTTTCCCCCATCCTCTCCCTGCTCCCTACCCACTGATAAGCCTCCACGTGATTTCCATTTCTGTGATTCTGTTCCTGTTCTAGTTGTTTGCTTAGTTCATTTATTATTTTTTTAGGTTCAGTTGTTGATAGTTGTGAGTTTGTTGTCATTTTACTGTTTGAATTTTTTGATCATCTTTTTCTTAGATAAGTCCCTTTAACATTTCATATAACGAGGGCTTGGTGATGGAGAACTCCTTTAACTTGACCCTCTCTGGGAAATACTTTATCTGCCCTTCCATTCTAGATGATAACTTTGCTGGATAGAGTAATCTTGGTTGGAGGTCCTTGCCTTTCATGACTTGGAATACTTCTTTCCAGCCCCTTATTGCCTGTAAGGTTTCTTTTGAGAAATCAGCTGATAGTCTTATGGGAACTCCTTTGTAAGTAACTGTCTCCTTTTCTCTTGCTGCTTTTAAGATTCTCTCCTTACCTTTCATCTTGGGTAATGTAATTATGATGTGTCTTGGTGTGTACTTCCTTGGGTCCAACTCCTTTGGGATTCTCTGAGCTTCCTGGACTTCCTGGAAGTCTATTTCCTTTGCCAGATTGGGGAAGTTCTCCTTCATTATGTTTTCAAATGAGTTTTCAATTTCTTGTTCTTCCTCTTCTCCTTCTGGCACTCCTATGATTCGGTTGTTGGAACACTTAAAGATGTCCCTGATGTTCCTGAGCCTCTCTCTCATTTTTTTTTGAATTCTTGTTTCTTCATTCTGTTCTGGTTGAATGTTTATTTTTTTCCTTCTGGTCCAAACTGTTGATTTGAGTCCTGTTTTCCTTCCCATCACTGATGGTTCCCTATATATTATTCTTTATTTCACTTTGCACAGCCTTAACTTTTTTCCTCTATTTTGTGACTCAACCATACTCAACCATTTCTGTGAGCATCCTAATTACCAGTGTTTTGAACTGTGCATCTGATAGGTTGGCTATCTCTTAATTGCTTAGTTGTATCTTTTCTGAAGCTTTGATCTGTTCTTTCATTTGGGCCATATTTTTTTTTTGTCTCAATGCACCTGTTACATATAAGGGGCAGAGCCTTATGTATTTGCCAGGGTGGGGCAACCCACATTGCTGTGTAGTGGCATTTTATGTGGAGGAGGGGTCAGAGAGGGAACAATGCCACTTGCTCAGCTCTCAGCCGACTGTCAGTCACTTCCTCTTCTACCCACAAGGAAGTTGAGCCCTTCTGGTGCTGATTCATAGGGACGGGGGTGTTGTGTACGTTCTAGGACCCTGTAGGTCTCTCCAATGAAATCTGCTGTGAGGCTGGGAGTTTCTTCTGCTACCTCAACCCCCACAGGTTTTTTCAGTGAGAGGTTTTGAGGTTTTATATCCCGGTGCTGGAACCCTGGGTTGTGTGATCTGTTTCACTCCCCCATTGTTGCTCCTAGTTATCCACATGCAGATGTGGGGCTGCCTGATCCACTAGCTGCCAGCCGCCAGCTGCCAGCCACCAGCCACTGCCTTACCTGGTCTGCCAGGTGCAGCTTCATTTGCCCTGGACCTCCAGCCGCCACTTTGCCACAAGTCCTCTTCACCCTGGTTTCCCTTCTCCACCCCTCCTACCAGTCTGGATGCATGTTGTTTTTTTTTAACTCCTTGCTTGTTAAACTTCTATACAATTTAATTTTCTGGCAGTTCCAGTTATGTTTTGTTTCTAAATTTGTTGCTGTCTTTGTTTTGGTTCTGCAAAGAGGCAAGGTATATCTATCTACGCCTTCATCTTGGCTGGAAGTTCCCGAGGGATGTTTCTCACCCTCTCTTTCTCCCTCCCCTCCATCTCTCTAAAAATAAATAAATAAAATCCTAAAAAAGAAGTATTGCTAAAAGTGATGTCAGAGTCTTTATTGCCTATGTTTTCTAGGAATTTTATGGTTTCAGGTCTTAATTTAATTCTTTAATTCATTTGAGTTTATTTTTGTATGTGATATAAGAAAGTGGTCCAAGGCCCTGGCTGACGTAGCTCAGTGGATTGAGCGTGGGTTGCGAACCAAAGTGTTGCAGATTCGATTCCCAGTCACAGTACATGCCTGGGTTGCAGGCCATGACACCCAGCAACCGCACATTGATGTTTCTCTCTCTCTCTATCTCCTTCCCTTCCCTTTCTAAAAATAAATAAATAAATAATAAAATCTTAAAAAAAAGAAAGTGGTCCAATTTAATTTTTTTTTGCATGTATATGTCCAGGTTTCCCAACACCAGTTATTAAAGACACTATCTTTGCCTCCTCTGCTGTGGATTAGTTGGCCATATGAGTGAGGGTTTCTGGGCTATCTATTCTATACCATTAATCTATATATCTGCTTTTATCAAGTACCGAAATGTTTTGATTATTGTACCATAATGTTTTTTATCTCCTTCAAGAATTAGTTAAAAGAAAAAAATTAGGCTTCGTACTTTTATTTAATGTGTAACATGAAAAATAAACACTTGAATTTAAGTCAAATACATGTGATAAATCAACATCAGAAAATACATATGAAACCACATTTTTTAAAGAGTCAGTAAATATAAACTCTAGCTTAGTGATCTTACACTGGTATCTGATGGGATAGATTTGAATTCCTGACATGTGTTGCCAAACATACACAGTTGTTTTGAATTTTTAAAAATTAGTAGCCAGTATTTAAAAATTGAGAGACTTCATATACAAATCTACATTTCCAGCCTTTCTGGACCTATCTGGCAACACTATACTCACATTCCTTTACACTACCACCTGCCAAAGCTGAACAGGAGCTGCCCCTTTAGGTAGGATGTGCACTCTAGCCAGCTACGAGACTTAGTTCACTTATTTCATTCTCTACAACACCTGAGTTTGCTTGCTCCTTCCATACTGTAAAAAGTTTAAAATTTCTTTTTTTTAAGATTTCATTAATTTATTTTTAGACAGAGGGGAAGGGATGAAGAAAGAGAGGGAGAGAAACATCAATGTGTGGTTGCCTTTTGCACACCCCCAACTGGAGACCTGGCCCAAAATCCAGGTATGTGCCCCGACTGGGAATCCAACCAGCTACTCTGGATTGCAGGTTGGCACTCAATCCACTGAGCCACTGCAGCCAGGGCTACACAATGCTTTATAGTATAGTTTGTTCCACTTTTTATGCATTAATTGGTTGCTTCACATGTGTGCCTTGACCAGGAATCAAAGTCACAATCCTGGTATATTGGGACAATGCTCTAACCAATTCAGCTACCTGGCCAGCACCACTTTACAGTATAGTTTAATATCAGGGAGCATGATATTTCCCACTTTGTTCTATCTCAAAAATTTTTTGGCTGTTCTGGGTCTTTTGTGGTTCCATATAAATTTTAGAATTAGTTGTTCTAATTCTGAAAATAATGCCATTGGTGTTTTAATAGGGATTGCCTTGAATCTGTAAATTGTTTTAGGTATTAAGGACATTTTAACAACATTAATCCTTCTAATCCATGAACAAGGTCTAGCCTTCGATTTATTTGTATCTTCTTCAATTTCATCAGTTTTCTTTTAGTTTTCAGAATACAGGTCTTTCTCCTCTTTGGTTAAATTTATTTGTAAGTATTTTATGCTTTTGATGCAATTATAAATGAGATTGTTTTATAAATTTCTCCTTCTGACCATTCATTATTGGTGTATAGACATGCAAAAGATTTCTGTATATATTGATTCTTTATCTTACAACTTCATTCTATTCATGTATTAGTTCTAATAGTCTTTTAGGATTTTCTATATATGGTATCATGCCATCTGCAAATAATAAGATTTACTTCTTCCTTTCTGATTTTAATGCCTTTTATTTTTCTTGCCTGATTGTGTGGTTAAGACTTCCAAAACTAATTTGAATGAAAGTGGTGTTAGTGGTATCCTTGTCTTCTTCCTGATCTTGTGGGAAAAGCTTCCAGCTTTTCAACATTGAGAGTGATATTAGCTGCTAGCTTGCCATATGTTGCCTTTATGCTGAAATACATTCCTCTATACCCATTCTATTGTGTTTTTATCATTAAAGAACATTGAATGTTGTCATGCTTTTTATTCATCTATTGAAGTGATCATATGGTTTTTATGCTTTATTTTGTTAATGTGATGCATGATGTTGATTGGTTTATGATGCCTGAACCATCTTCGCATCTCTGAGATGAATTCCATTTGGTCATGGCTTATAATCTTTTTAAGGTATTGCTGAATTCTGTCTGCTAATTTTGTTGATAATTTTTGCATCTATGTTTATTAAGAATATTTGTCTATAAATTTTTCTTCTAATAACCTCGTTTTGGTGTTAGGGTAATGCTGGCCTCATAATGTTGGAAGCTTTCTGTCATTTTCAATTTTTTGGAATAGTTTGAGATGGATAGATACTCATACATTAAATGTTTTGTAGAATTTGCCTGTGAAGACTTCTGGTCCTGGCCTTTTGTTTGTTGGGAGTTTTTTTTTTATTACTGCTTTAATTTTATTGCTAGTAATCAGTCTGTTCAGATTCTGTTTCTTCCTGGTTCAGTCTTAGAAGGTTGTATATGGAAATTCATGTATTTCTTCTAGATTCTCCAATTTGTTGGCATGTAATTGTTCACAGTATTCTTTAATGATCCTTTGTACAATATTTCTGGTATCGATTGTAATCTCTCTTCTTTCATTTCTGATTTTATTTATTTGGGCTTTCTGTCTTTTTTTTTCTTGAGTCTTACTAGAGGTTTCTCAATATTATTTATCCTTGCAAAGAATCAGCTCTTAGTTAATTGATCTTTTCTATCTTTTAGTCTCTATTTTGTTTATTTCCATTCCGATCTTATTCCCTTCCTTCTAATTACTTTAGATTTTGTTTGTTATTCTTTTCGTAGTTCCTTTAGGTGTAGAGTTAGATTATTTATTTGGGATTTTTCTTATTTCTTGAGGTAGGCCTGTATGAACTTCCTTCTTAGAACTGCTTTTGCGGCATCCCATAAATTTTGATAAGTTGTTTTTTCACTTTCATTTGTCTCAAGTTAGTTTTTAATTTCCTGTTTGATTTCCTTTTTGATATTGGTTGTTTAGTAGCATGGTTTTTAATCTCCACATATTTGTGTTTTTTCCAACTTTCTTCCTGTAGTAGGTTTCTTCTATCATGCATTATAGTCAGAAAAGATGCTTGATATGATTTCACTCTTCTTGCTTTTTCTGAGGGTTTTTTTCACCTATTATGGGATGTAGCCTAGAGAATGTTCCATGTGCACTTAAAAAAAATTCATTCAGCTATTTTAAAATGAAATATTCTATAAATGTCTATTTAAAGTTGATCTATTCTAATGTGATATTTAAGGCAATTATTTCCTTATTAATTTTCTGTCTAAATGATCTATCTATTGATGTTAGAGGGATATTAAAATCCCTACTGTTATTGTATAATTGTGCATTTTCCCTTTATGTCTCTTAATATTTGTATTATATATTTAGGTGCTCCTTTTTTGGGTGTGTAGATATTTATGATTGTTATATTCTCTTATATTTTGACCTCTTTATAATTATGTAATTCCCATCTTTATCTTTTTTTTTTACATTTTTTGCTTTAAAGTCTATTTTATCTGATTATTGCTACCTCAGCTTTCTTTTCATTTCTATTTGCATGGACTCTTTTTCCATCTCTTCACTTTCTGTCTGTAAGTGTCTTTTGATTTAAAGCTGTTCTCTTGTGAGCAGCATACAGATAGGTCATGTTTTTAAGTCCATGCAGCCATTCTATGTATTTTTATTAGAGCATTTAATCCATTTATATTTGAAGTAATTATTATTTAACTATGCATTGCACTTATTGGCATCTTGTTGGCTGTGTTTTGGCTATTTTTGTAGTTCTCCTCTGTCCCTTTCTTCTCTTGATCACTTCCCTTGTGATTCATTTGATTTCTCCCATCCAAGTACTAACCAGGCCTGACCCTGCTTAGCTTCCAAGAATCGGGTGTGTTCAGGGTGGTATGGCTGTACACATGATTTGTTTGTCTTTTTACTGTTTTGTTTGGGTTCCTTTCTCTTTATTCTTTGTGTATCTTTTGTACATTTTTGGTTTGTGGTTACCGTGAGGTTTATGGATATAATTCTATATCTAAATCAATCTATTTTCAGCAGATAAGTATTTATATTCTAAATGGGTTGCTGCATTTTTAAAAATTTATTACTTTTAGAGAGAGAGGAAGGGAAAGAGAAAGGAAAAATTGATTTGTTGTTTCTTATTCATACATTTATTGGTTGATTTTTTTCATTTGAAAGTATGAATTTTATTTTTTCTTTTTAATTATATTCCATTGACTATGCTATTACAGTTGTCCCAATTTTTCCCCCTTTACTCCCCTCCACCCTGCACCCCTTACTCCCTCAGGCAATCCCCCCACCATAGTTCATGTCCATGGGTCATGCATGGGACTTCTTTGGCTGCTCCATTTTCTATACTGTACTTTACATCCCCATGGCTATTTTGTAACTACCTATTTGTACTTCTTAATGCCCTGACCTCTTCACTCATTTCCCCACACCCCCTCCCATCTGGCAACCATCAAAATGCTCTCCATTTCCATAATTCTGTCTATGCTTTTCTTGTTTGCTTAGTTTGCTTTTTAGATTCAATTTCTGATAGTTATGAATTTATTACCTTTTAATGTTTGTAGTTGTGATCTTCTTTTTCTTAAATAAGTCCCTTTAATATTTCCTATAGTAATGGTTTGGTGATGATGAACTCCTTTAGGTTTTTCTTGTCCAGGAAGCTCTTTATCTGCCCTTAGATTCTAAATGATAGCTTTGCTGGGTAGAGCAGTCTTGGCTGTAGGTCCCTGCTTTTCGTGACTTTGAATATTTCTTGCCAATCCCTTCTAACCTGCAAAGTTTCTTTTGAGAAATCAACTAACAGTCTTACAGGAACTCCCCTGTAGGTAACTAATTTCTTTTCTCTTGCTGCTTTTAAGATTCTCTGTTTATCATTAACATTTAGCATTTTAATTATGATGTGTCTTACAGTTGGCCTCTTTGCATCCATATTCTTTGGGACTCTCTGTGCTTCCATGTCCATTTCCTTCACTCCTTCACCAATTAGGGAAGTTTTCTTTCATTGTTTTTTCAGATAGATTTCCAATTTCTAGCTTTTTCTCTTCTCCTTCTGGCACCCCTATGATGTGAACGTTGTAATGCTTGAAGTTGTCCCAGAGGCTGCTTATGCTATCCTCATTTTGGGGATTCTTTTTTCTTCTTATTGTTCTGGTTGGTTATTGTTTGCTTCCTTATGTTCCAAATCATTGATTTGATTCCTGGCTTCATCCATTTTACTGTCATTTCCCTGTAAATTTTTCTTCATTTCTGACTGGATCTTTTTTATGCTGTTGAGGTCCTCACTAAGTTCCTTGAACATCCTTATAATCAGTGTTTTGAACTCTGCCTTTGATAGATTGTTTATCTACATTTTTTTAGTTCTTTTTCTGGAGTTTTGATGTGTTTTTTCATTTGGGTCATGTTTCTTTGTCTCCTCATTTTGGTGGCCTTCCTGTGTTTGCTTCTATGCATTAAGCAAAGCTGCTATGACTCCCTCTCTTGATAGCAAAGCTGCCTAACGTAGAGGTGTCCTATAAGGTCCAGTGGCACAGCCTCCCTTATCACCCAAGGTGGATACTTGAGGTGCACCTTTCATGTGGGCTGAGTACACCCTCCTCTTGTAGTCGTGACTTGGTTACTGTCAGCGGATGAATAGGAGGGATTTACCAGGCCAGTCAGGTACAAGGACTGACTGTGACCACTAACCAGCCCTCTGTGAAGGATCAGCTGTGCAGGGGCAGGGTGGTGGTGCTTCAACATAGTCTGTAGTTGTTTACTGGGTGCTTTGGCCCTGCAGTTTCCTGGGTGGTACAGGCCAAGGTCAGCTCCCACCTGTGTTTTGCCTGGGGATACCCTGCCTGAGCTGTAAAGCAGTATGAGATGGCTGCTACTCTTGCTGGGCTTAAAGATTCCCAGGCAAAGCCAAGTTGTGAATCTGGGATGGCTACTGCTAGTTCTGGCCCTGAGGCCACTTAGCGAGAGGTATAGGGGCTAGGGGCTTACTGAGTCCAGTTGTTGCTTGTTTGATAGGATTTAAGAAGTTGTGAAGCATGAGCCAAGATCAGCCTTCCATATGGAAGAGTCACAGTTTAACAGTTTGGGTGGGCCCATAACTTGGGTAGGACAGAGTCTCGGGGTATCTCCACAGCAGGGCCAACATTACTGGCAAGGTTTATGAAGTCTCAAATATGTCACCCGCCTGCTAGCAGTGTGGCTCTGTGGGAGGGTGGGCTCAGAAAAGGGACAATGGCCTCTGTCCATCTTTCTGTCTGGGAGAAAACTGTCCCCTGCTCCTACGTTGATGCCAGACACTTCAGTTCCTCCCTCTATGCCACTCATGCCTTTCAAGCTGCTACCCCAGTGCTGGAGCTCAGAGGGAGTGAGTCTGAAGAAGTCCGTATGTGGATTCTCTTAAGAGGAACTGCTTGGACTCCAGAAGTTTCTTCAATCCACTCAATCTCCATTGGTTTTTGCAGCCAGAAGTTATGGAGATGTACCTTCCTGGCACTAGAACCCTGGGCTGGAGGGCCTGGTATAGGGCTGGGACTCCTTGCTCCTGAAATATCCCTCCCAAATTTTTATCCTCCATACGTGGATATGGGACCAGCCCATTCTGTGTCTGCTCCTGCTGCCAGTCTGGATGTATGTGGTTTCTTTAATTCTGTAGTTGTCGGACTTCCATTCAACTTGATTTCTGATGGTTCTGAGTGATGATTGTTCTATATTTTAGTTGTAATTTTTATGTGGTTGTGCAAGGCAGTGATCTGTGTTTACCTATGCTGCCATCTTGACCAGTAGTCGCATTGGTTGATTCTTGTATTGGTTTGTGCCCTGACCGGAGATCAAACCCGCAACCTGGGCATATGCGGACCATCCCTCCCTTCATGCTTTATGCTGTTGATGTCATATTTTAGATCTTTTTGTTTTTTGTACCTCTCAACTGTTTATTGCAGTTTGAGTTGAGTTTGTTACTTTGTAACCAAACAAATGGAGGTTTGGGGGCCTACTACAATGAAAGCCAAACCCTTGAGGCAGATGCTAGTACAAAAGGAAAGAGGTTTTATTCAGGTGCCACTCAGCCTGGGAGAATGATGGACTCCTGTCCCAAAGACCATCTTCCCTTCCTGCTCAAGTCTGCAGTTCTTACATGGATAGGGCAGTGAGGGCTTTTTCCTATCCAGTTATCTTGCTAGCTTTTGGCATATTCAGGACCTGTCCATTCATCTTTCTAGCTGTTGGTGCACTCAGTGTAAGAACCTCTCCCTGCTGCCACCTTGGCTGATGGGGGGAAATACCCACACTCCAACTGACTGTCTACAGTAACAAACCCCCACCCTTGTAATCTTACAAGAGTAACTGGATGACTGTCTCAGCTTCTGTAGTTTCTCACTGCTGTCAAAGGGCATAATCTTACCATCCCCAGGTCCAGAGATTCTTACTATCTAGTAGAGGAAGAGGGACATCAGGAGTGAAGGGAAGCATTTACAGGAGGGAGAAGGTTTGTATCTTTGGACACATACGTGGTGTCTAGAGGATGGTACTGCTTCACAAGCAAAGCTGGTAGACTGCTTCATGTTTCAAGAGATGGTGTTTCAAATGGGCTTCCAAAGGGAGACTTATTGTGCAGACAAATAATCAAGTGTTCACTGAGGGGTATGCCTAGTAGTACAGGGGGAATTGTAGTGAAATCAGAAACTGGAGAGGCTAAAGGATCCCCATGATCTAATCTTGAGTGGAGCTTTGTATGTTACATCCAACAGCAAGATAAATTTGCCAAAGAAGCCACTGTCTGAGAAATGCGGAGTAAAATAAAAAGTAGCATTGTCAGTTAGCCTTGGGAGGTGCTGTCCCTTCTGAAAGAGAAATTTTAAATCTCCTTCAGGATTGCAGGTCCAATTTCCCCTTGCAATATCCATAGCAGCTTCAAGATCCAAGGCAGCACCTGCTTTGTCTGTGTGTGATAGGTCCAAGGCTTGATTCCATAAGCTATAGGGAAGAGTGTGTTGTCAGCAGGCCATCACAGGGACTAGTCCATTTCTCTGCTAACTGCTTTTCATGACCTTGAGTCTTCCAGGTCTTTAGTAAGACTGGTCTTCCAGTTGGAAAGTGTGTAAGGACTCATTAGACAGGTAGATGGACCTGCAATGAACAAACTTATGCAAAATTGTTAGTGTTAGCCTTAAATATTGTGCATATTATTTTATTTTTTAATTCATGTTCTAAATCTAAAGGGAAACTTGGAAGGGTCTCCCATAAACTATTCCAAAAGGGTTTAATTTAAGCCCATTCAGGGTACAACCCTAATCTGGAGCAAGGCCTGGTCCCATTTCAAATGTGCTTCCTGGAATATTTTCCCCAGGTCTTCTTTATTGTATGGTTCCTTTTCTCAGTCTTCCCCTTAGAGTAGGGTCTCCAAGATGCATGTAGTTTCCATGGAATCTGTAGTACCTGCCCTATCTTCTGGGAGATTTCTGATGAGAACAACAGCTCATTGTCACTTTGAATGCTGTAAGGAACTCCAAACCTAGGGATTATTTCTTTGAGTAGAAGCTTTGTTACATCAGTTGCCTTCTCAGTACTAGTGGGGTATGTTTCCACCTATCCAGAAAAGTGTCCACAAAAAATAATACAAATTTAAAGTTCCCTATGGTTTTAAGAATCTGTAAAGTCAACTTGCCAGTCCCCAAATGGGCATATCCCTTTATATTGTACTCCCTTTCCTGTTGGGGCACATTCTGTCTTAGGTTTGTTTTTGGAATATACCATATTCTGCCATGCATAATGCACACTTTTGCCCAAATTTTCAAGAGAAAAATAAGGATGTGCATTATACATGGGTAGTACTAATTCCATATCTACATAAATGTTTTTAATTCTTTTATTTATGCTTATGCATTAAAAGTGTAACTCTAGAAAGCAATAATGATATCCATATGCAAAATAATACCCTGGAATATGATCATTGGTTTTATTGCTAAATATAAATAAATAAATAATTGAATTTAAAAACTAAAATGATAGATTTTTTTCTTGAAAGTTTGGGCCAAAAATGTGGGTGTACATTATATACAGGAGTGCATTATATATAGCAAAATATGGTATCCGACAAGCTTGGATAATCTTCTGAATGAATGGTTCTTTGTAAATGAGGGCCCTTCTAGTGTGGTCTAAGTGGTCTATCAAAGCATCCCTTCATGTAGGTGGAACCATCATGAGGTCCATCATAATGGGCCCTTTCATGTAGGTGTGTGAGGATAGGATATACCAGAGCCTTAGGGAAGAAGATCATACCATGAGAGTTGATCTTCCATATAGAATTAGGGTCAGTATTAGAGAATCCCCATTCACAGGTCTAGTCCTCGTCTTGTTCTACATGATGGGGTTTCAATTCTGACAAGTCCAGGTGGGGAATTATAGCCCCAAGAAGTAGTGGCCCTCGGGCTGCTGGTCTTGCTGCTTTTTTGGCGGTTTGGTTTCCCAGATTGTTTGGAACTGTCCTTCTGGGTTCCTGGGCAGTGCATTATGGTGATCTTGTTTGGCAGATTCACTGCCTGTAGCAATTGTCAAGTCTCTTCTGTACATTTGATGTCCTTATTCCCTGAAGTTCCTCTTTCTTTCCATGTTGAGAGCCATCTTTCTTTCTATGTTGTCCCATGGGCAAGGACTACCATGAAGGCATATTTAGAATCAGTGTAGATGTTAACATTCTTTCCCTGAGATAATTCTAAGGCTCTGGTAAGGACTATCAGTTCAGACTCTTGTGTCGGGGTTCCTATGGCAAGGTCTTAGGCTTCTATTACCTTGTCTATGGTGACTACCACATACCCGGCTTTTCATTGACCATTCTCCATGAAGCTGCTCCCATCTGTGTATAATTCCTAGTCAGGTTCTCCCAGTGGCTGGTCCAGTAGATCCAGTCTGCTGGAATAAACTGACCAATGATTTCTAAGTAATCATGTTGGAGGTCTGAGCTTCTCTGTGAGTCCAGGAGTAGGGTGGTTGGATTTAAGATAATGGTGGTTTGTGAGGTGACATTTGGTTGTCTAATGAAATTGTCTGATACTTTCTCATGCAACCTGCTGTCAGCCAATGCCCTCCTTTCTGTTTCAATAGGGTTAGAATCTGGTGTGGTACAAATACCATAGTAGGTTGACCCAGAATGAATTTCTTTGCTTCTTGTAAGATGTCACAGGTGCCTGCTATTGCCCAGAGGCATGGCGGCCATCCTTTTGTCCTGTGGTCTAGTTTCTTTGAGAAATAGACTATGGGTGGAAGGGTATTTCCCAGGGTCTGGGTTATTACCCCAAGCCCTATTCCTTGCCTTTCACATGAACGTATAATTTGAAAGGTTTCTGTAAATTGTGCAGTCCTAGCATGGAAACCAAAACTAGTTTTTCCTTCTAGGTGTTAAATGCCACCTGACAGTCTCTTGTTCATTCAAGAGGTTCAGAGTCTAGTCCTTTCAAAGAATTAATACAGTGGTTTTACTATAAGGGCAACATTTGGAATCCAAATTCAGCAAAACCCATCCCTAAGAATCTATATAGCTGCCTCCAGTTCTCTGGGATTTTTATTGTAGCAATGGCTTGTTTTTGATCAGCCATCAAGCCCCTAGTGCACTGTTTCAGTTGGAATCCCAGGTATGCCACCTCCTGTTTCCAAAGCTCAGCCTTCTGAGGGGGTACTTTATATTCTCTTTTTGCCAAATGATTCCAGCCTGTGATGGTATTGAGCAAATAAACTTTGTAAGTATTGCTAGCTATTAGTTGTCAATATTTGGTGAGGAATTCCTGATTTCAATTGAATATCCCTTAAATCTTTTGATAATATTTCCCCAAATATAGTCAGGGAGTTCTTGAATACTTGTGGGAACACTGTTCAAGAGTATTGGAGTGTTTCTGGGTCCTGCCATTCAAAGGCAAATAATAGTTGAGCCTGTTCATCTGTTGGGATGCAGAAAAAAAGCATCCTTCAAGTCTAGGACTAGAGTCCATTTACTATTTCCGGATATCATAATCAACAAAGTACAAGGGTTGAGCACCATAGGATGAATGCGTTGGACAACTTATGGCCCTAAGATCCTGTACGAATTGATATTAATCAAAGTGAGGCTTTCAACTGACAATAGGGGTGTAATAGGGAGACTGGTATGGCTGAATTAATCCTGATTTTAAAAACTTCTGTAATACTGGTTGAATTTTCTCTAAAGCTTTCTTTTAAAATAGATATTCTTTCTTACCTGGGGTCCATGCTCCTTCTTTTTAATGAATTTTTACACTTTAGACATTAGCTACTCTACTTGGGGTTCCACTGACCCAAACAGCTCAGTCGACCGGCTTGTAGATCTCAGGTGGGAATTCACCTCCAAGACCTTCCGGGCAAGTCAGGAGCACCTGGAGCTGGAGGAGAGCATGTTCCAGTGGGACTTCTACACATAATTGCTGCTTCTCAGGGGAAAAAGTTATTTGTGCATGGAATTTACACAGTAAATCTTGACCCAACAATGAAACGGGACAGTGTGGCATGTAGAGAAAACTACACCTGTTTTTGATCCTCAAGCTGGCATTCTAGAAGTTGAAGAAATTCTTGTTTTTGTAATTGTCCACTCACTCCAGTAACTTGACACCGCAGCTGAACTTTTCTTGGTTAATTTTGTATTTAGCACTGGGTATGTAGCTCTCATATCTACAAGGAAATCAATTAGTTTGTTCCTCATTGTCAATTGTACCCTGGGCTTCTGTGGGAAAATAGCAATAGGTCAGGAGATGTCTAGGGGTACACCCCTGGGCCTCCTCATTTGTCATTGGATTTGCATCAGATTTGCCATTCCTTTATAACACTTCTCAATGACAGTTTTTGTACTTTTTATTTTTCTTTTTGAGTTGCAGGAAGTTCTTTCTCCAGTGACCTTCCTCTTTGCAATAGGTGCATTGATTTGCACCTAGTGGGTCTTGAACCTTTACCTTTTAGGTCCCGCCTTTCCTTATAGTTTACCTGAAATGTTTCTGAGAAAACAGTGGCCTGCTTTAATTTCCTCATTTTCTGGGCACGGTCAACTTTAAATATCTTTTTTTTTAATCCTCACCTGAGGACATGCTTATTCATTTTATAAATAAGGGAAGGGAAGGAGAGGAAGGAGAGAAACATTGATCAGTTGCCTCTTGTACGTGCCCCAAATTGGGACTGAACCCGCAACCAGGCATGTGCCCTGACCAGGAATCAAACATGCAGTCTTTCAGTTTATAGGATGTTGCCCCAACCAAGTGAGCCACACCAGCCAGGGCCAAAGCATGGTAAACTTTAAAAGCTATGTCCACCACCTGGGAAGTATTCATTCCCAACACCTTGTCTAAACATTGGAGCTTCCTTCTGCTGATTGGAGCACTTTGCCCAATAAAAGTCATGTTTACTATCTGGACATTTTCTGGTGCCTATGGGTCAGCATCAGGGTGCTTTTGATAGGCCTTTCTAAAAACTCAGAAGGATTTTCATTGGTTTCTGTTGAACAGGCTATATTATACTCAGATACTTTTGTTTAGGCACCCCTTTGTTAAGACCTCCCAATATACACCTTTTGTAATGTTAGGGAAGCCAGGTCCCCACTATTCAGGTCTCAGTTGGGCCCTGTCAAGGGAGTTGCCCTGGCTAGGTTGGGGGTCCCATTGGAATTCTCTTGTTGGAGGCAATGGGCCTCTTCACTAGCCTTATTTATAACTAGCTGCCTTTCATCTTCCATTAGCAGAATGTTAAAGAGAGCCTGTATATCTGCCCAGTTTGGTTGTTGAGTAGCAAAAATGGAAGTGATAAGACCTGCTGTTTTCTGAGGACTCTCTGTATATGAGGGGTTGGAATTCTTCCAGTTCAGTAAATGTGATGTGGAAAATGGAATATGGACCCAATTGTAGCCAGCAGCCTGGCTGGCTGCAGGGTATTGCCTCAAAGGGAATTGTCCTGCTCCAGGTAAGGATGCTCCCTGGCCAAACTGGGTGCCCTGCCAAGCCTTCAAGGGAGGAGCCGTTCCTTCATCACACAGAGGTCAGGCTGTCATCCCTCTGGCCCTTATTTCAGGGGTATCTAGAAGCAAGGGTGGGGGCTGGGTATCTTCCTGTTGCTAATCTTGCATCCCCTGGGTTTAGGGCATTAAACAGACTCATTTCTTTGTTTGAAGCCACTTCCCTTCTCTGGATCATTAGTTCGTTCCCTTTCTTTGCAGAATCCTTATTGTGTAAAGATACAAATGCCTTCAGATATAAGGGATTTCATCCCATTTCCCTGACTATTGGTGAAACAATTCCATTGGCATGATGTTGTAGTAATTTAGGGAACCATTTAGGGGCCATTTTCCCCTGTGGTCTGAAGTACACACAGGCAAAGCATTGTTACAATGGAAAACCAATTCTTTCTTCCTTGTTGGATCATGGCTGTATGTGGCAGACCAATCTGCTAAAATCTGACCCAGTTGGCTCCCTTCAGGAGTAAAAAGAGAACGACCCCTGATGGCATGAAAATATAAGCCCATGGCCATAACAAGACCCCAGAAAAAGTGGGAACATATAAACAAAACTTGAATCCATAATTCCATTGTTCCAAATGAGTGCTTACAAGCAAGTCTTAGTGTCTTATCCTCTGTCAGCTGATAGAGCAAGCAGTGCCAACCAAACCGAAATGGCACAAAGCCCACATAGCAGGAGTAGCCTACCAATTGGTACTGCAAACAGCTGGAACTGGACACACGTGGCTCAAAGCCCCAGTGGCATGGCTAGAGGACCCCGCAGTGTGCACACCAGTTATACTTACCCAGTCTTAGAGTCCATCTGCTCCCCCAGAACCCAGGTCCTTTCACCAGTCAAGCATTTCAGGCAGCTGAAACCTTGAGGAGTGCAGGGAAATTCCCCAAGAAAATCTCTTGGCAGCTGCTGGGAAATTTTCACAGTCCCACTCTCCCGTGGTTGGTCTGCCACTGGCAGCTGAGACCCCAGCCCGGGCTCTCTGGGGCTTACTGAGGTCCACACTGTCCCACCAGAGTTACTCAAAACTAACCAAACAAAAAAGGTTCAGCTGCCTGCCTCAACAAAAGCCAAAATGGTGAGGCAGGTGCTGGTGCAAAAGGAAAGAGGTTTAGTCAGGTGCTACATGACCTGGGAGAACAGTGGACTTGTGTCTCAAAAATCATCCACCCTGCCCACTCAAGGCTACAGTTCTGTGGGGATAGGGAGGGGAGGGCTTTTATCCTATATAATTACCTTGCTAGTTTTTGGCATGTTCAGGTCCCATCCTTTCTTTTCACCTTTCTAGCTTTCTTTGTGCTCAGTTCCTGTCCATTCATCCTTCCAGCTTTCAGGCCCACTTGGGCTCTATCCATTCGTATTTCTAGCTTTTGGCACACTCAGTGTAAGAACCTCCCTTTGCTGCCACCTTGGCCAATGGGGGAAACTCTCTGGCACTCCGATTGACTGTCTATGGCAACACTTTTATCTTTTGACCTTCGTAGTAGCTTTTTAAGTGTCTATTCACTATATTTATTAAATATTTGGCTTTACCTGTGAGATTTTTTCCTTGCTTATATTTTCTTATTTCTGGTTTTGGCCTTTCCTTTTCTGCTTGAAGAAGACCCTTTAACGTTTCTTCAAAATCTCATTTAATGGTGAGAAACTCCTTTAGTTTTTGCTTGTCCGGGAAACTCTTTTATCTCTCCTTCAATTCTGAATGATTACCTTGACAAGCAAATTATTCTAGGTTGTAAGTTTCTTTCTTTCAAAACTTTTAAAGATGTGCTGCCACTTTTTTCTGTTGTGTAAAGTTTTTGCTGAAAAGTCAGCTGAATAGTCTTATGAAGTTTCTTTTATATGCAACTAGTTATTTTTTTCTTGCCACCTTCAAAATTGTCTCTTTATCTTTATCTTTTGCCATTGTAATAACAATACATCTTGGTGTGGCTCTCTTTGGGTTCATCTTGTTTGGAACTCGCTGCTTGCTGGGCCTGGATGTCTGTCTCCTGTCCCACAGTAAAAAATTTTTAGACATTATTTCTTCAAATGATATTTCTCCTCCTTTTTTCTCCTTCTTTGATCCCTATTATAGGAAATTTTGTGTGTTTGTTTCAGAGGTCTATGAAACTATCCTCTTTTTTAAGTTCTTTTTGCTGTTCTGATTAGTTGGTTTACTTCCAATAATCTGATCTTCCATGTCGCTAATTCATTCTTATTTTTGTAATTTTAAAAAATATTTTATTACTCTGGCTGGCGTAGCTCAATAGATTGAGCATGGGCTGCGAACCAAAGTGTTGCAGGTTCGATTCCCAGTCAGGGTACATGCCTGGGTTGCAGGCCATGACCCCCAACAACCGCACATTGATGTTTCTCTCTCTCTCTCTCTTTCTCCCTCCCTTCCCTCTCTAAAAATAAATAAATAAATAAAATCTTTAAAAATATATATTTTATTTATTTTATTTTTAGAAAAAGGGGGAGGGAAAGAGAGAGGGAAAGAAACATCAGTGTATGGTTGCCTCTCACACCCCCCCACTGGGTACCTGGCCTGCAACCAAGGCATGTGCCCTGACTGGGAATCAACTAGCGACCCTTTGGTTCACAGTCTGGCATTCGATCCACTGAGCCACACCAACCAGGGCTGATTTATTCTTTTGTATTAGCTAATCTGCTGTTGATTCCTTCTAATGCAGTTTTCATTTCAGTTGTTGTATTATTCAGGTCTGTTTGGGTTTTTTTATATTTTCTAACTCTTCGTTGAAGTTCTAAATTTCTCTATTCCCCTCTCAATTTTAATGAGCACTCTTAAAACTTTTTTTGGATTGTTTATCTGGTAAAATGACTTATCTCTGTTTCCTTTTTTTCTGAATGTTTTTCTTGTTTCTTCACTTGAAAAATATTCTGTCTTTTCATTTTGTCTGACTTTCTATGTGTTTGTTTATATAAATTAGACATAGCTGTTTCTTCCAGTCTTGAAAAAGTGGCTGGATATAGAAGCAGCCTCTGTGTAGGCTGTGTGCCAGTTGGTTTTGACAAGCTTGTAGGAGCTAAGCAGGTGTCTAAGGCATTCAGGGCACTAGCCCACCCAGCTGGAGCTGCTCCAGGTGTAGAAGCCAGATGCATGTTGGTCCTGCTTAGTTCCTTTGTTTGGGACTTCATCATATGGTTAATCTTAGTCTCCAGGTCAACTGATACTGCACGACCCAGAGCCTTCACCCTAAGTCACATTGTTGGTCTCTCTGAGTGGCCATCCCCAACCAAATTGCATTGGTAGACTATCCAGTATGACCCAAGGCTCCCAGGCAAACAAAGATATTCTTGTCAAGTATAACATTCTAAAGGCCCACTAATTACTACCCAGAAGCTAAAGGCAAAGGCCAGACCTTTGGCTCAGGCTAAATTATTTTCTATGTATTATTTTTAAACATTCTAAGATGATTTCAATTAGTAGCAAAGTTTAGAAACCACTAATGGGTAAATTGTAATTGAACCTAAAAGAAAACAATGTTAACACTTAGAGCTTTATAGTCACAAGATAAATTTAAAATTTCTATTTATATTCTTCATTTTTGTGGTTGGCTCAGCAGCATGAAAGGGTAATTGATAAAAGTCTTCTGAATGTAAAAATCCATTAATAATACATTAGGACAAAATTCTGTGGAGGAACAGGCATCTAATCTAAGAAGTAGAGTGATGTGAAATCTCTCTAAAAGAAGGTAGTTGTTCATGTATTTTTACAGCCCATTACTCTTAAGTTTTTAAATTTTAACTTCTAACATCAAAAGTGCCTATATAATTATCCTAAAGTGAACACATTCCTGTTGCCAGCCCCAAGGTCAGGAACAGAAGGTGCCAGCAAATCCCACACCCAACACCCTCATGCCCCCTTCCCATCACTACCCACTCAACTATAGATGTTTTTGTTCTTATTTGTACTTTATATATAATTATATATACATAAAGTACAAATGTATAAATATATATTTGACTTCTTTTATTCAATAACATGTTTGTAGATTCATCCATAATTGGATGTAGCTGTACTTAAGTTTCATTGCTTACATAGTATTCCATTATGTGAACATACCATACTCTATTCACTTATCATTGATGGGCATTGGACTTTTAAAAATGTTGCTGGGTATTTCATTACCAATTCATTTAGATTCCCCTGTATCCTTTTGAATGACTGAAAATTGTGTTTAAAACATCAACATTTCATGGACAACAGTGTGGTGATTGGTGAGAGGGAGGGGGTATAAGGGGGCTAATTGGTAATGGAAAAAAATACAGTAAAGATTAAATTTTAAAAATATCAACATTATAGCCCTGGCTAGTGTGGCTCTGTTGGTTTGAGTGTCGTCCCCTAACCAAAAGGTCACCGGTTGGATTCCTGGTCAGGGCACATGCCCGGGCTGTGGACTCAGTCCTCCACTGGGGCATGTGCAGGGGGCAACTTATCAGTGTTTCTTTCTCACATCAGTGTTTCTCTCTCCCTCTCTCTCTCTCCCTCCTTCTCTCTCTTAAATGAGAATAAAATAAACCTTTTAAAAAATGTAAAGAGTATCAATATTATACACATTGTAAATTACATTATTTGCCACCATTTAAACACAGAGTGAAAAATTTTGATTGTCACCTTAACGATGTGGGAGGAGGTGCCTTGGAGAGCACTGCTCTAGGTCACTCCTTCCAAAATGAACATGCATGCAGACCAGCTAGGGAGCTTGTTTAATGCACATTCTGATGTATTGTGTATGATGTGGGGAAAGCTCCCAGGTGATGCTGATGGTGCCAGTCCAAGGACCACATTTTGAATTTGCATCCACTGGAAATTCACTCAGGTGGGGCAGGCAGCTACCCAAAGAGATGGGGTGGCAACTCCAGCCTTGCAGGCCTCCCTCTCCCAACAGGTGGGCAGCCTGACCCAACAGTAGTTGTGTATATTGAACCATTGTCCAACTTCTGGATGCTAACTGGACCATCCTGGATGAATACTCTGATATACCTTATCCCATCCGGTAGCAGAACTACAACATCTGCCATCAGAGCTCCAGCAGCTCTTGTAGTTGTGTGCAGACACTGGCTGGAGCTGAAGGGCAGCGTGGGGCATGTGTGTGTGTGTGTGCATGTGTGTACAGCAGCTGGTAGCTGGCTAAGCATCTCTTTTCATTTGGAGCTTCACTGTGGGACGCCTCTGCTTATTTTGGGCTTCCTCACATCCTGGCATCCCCATGGCAATCAGACTGCTTACTAGTGCTCAGAGTTCTACCCTGGGGGTTCTAGAGAAACTAGGAGAAGCTATGTTGCCCTTTCTTTCTTTCTTCCTTTTCTTTTTTCCTCCCTCCCTCCCTCTCTCCCTCCCTTCCTTCCTTTCTTTTCTTTTTATCCTTACCTGAGGACATTTTTTTCATTGCTTTTAGAAAAAGAGGGAGAGAGCAAAACATCGATGTGAGAGAGAAACAGCAATTGGTTGGCTCTCATACACGCCCAGACAAGGAATTGAACCAGCAGCCTAGGTATGTGTCCTAAAAAGGAATCAAACCCTCAACTTTTCGGTTATGTGACAACCACCTGAGCCACACTGGCTAGGGCTGCACTGCCTTTTCTCACCCAGACTTGGACATCACTGGGCCAAAGTCACTTGGCATCACCTGCCACCCTCTTGGTTATAAGCAAACCCACCCAAATTCAAGGGGACAGGAATTCAAATTCACCACTTGAGTGCCATCATGCTACCACAAGTGGTGGAACCGGGGGCTGTTGTTGCAGCCATCCTTGGAAAATGCCATCAGCCCAAAGGCCCCAAACTCAGCTTTTGAAGGCAAGACCATGGGTGCTGATCTCTTCCTCTGCCTACAGGTCACCCGTGTTTTGAACACTTGCATTAGTTGTGGCCTGGGCCTCATGGAGCCCATGTGACTGAGCAGGTCCCTCTGTCCTAGTCAAGGGCTCCTTGCACAAAAATCAGACTGTGCCTTCCAAGAGCTGGGATCAGTGGCCAGTACAAGGGCTTGTACCTCCCTGGCATCCTGAGAACTCCTGTGTCGAGTCAGGGGTCCTGCTGTTCCCTGTCTTCAAGTTCTGGAAACTACTAGAAGAAAGTTCCTCCATCAGACCTATCTACAACTGCTGCCCTCGGTCAGCCCCTGTGCTGCTGAGGGGAGACACACAGGTGAGCCTCAGGAATGCAGTTCCCAGAGAGGGCTCCTTGTCATCTCACCCATACCCCCTGGTTCAACCTCGTACCCTCTGCCCACCTCCTGTTTCTGCTCCGGGGGCTTTATTGGTCCCTTCATGGAAATCCTCTTCTCCTCTCTGAACTAGATTCTCATTTTTATGGCTGGGAAAATTCCAGCCACCTTTGGTGGTGAACTTAACCTCTTGAGGGTGCCAGGCTGGGACCGGGTCTCCCAAATGGAAGCTGACTACCTCAAAAAAATGTGTAGTTCTGTCCATTCTGATTTCTCTGAAAGAATTAGTTAGTTCCCAAAAGAACCTATGCATCCCAATGTTCGTAGCAGCACAATTTACAATAGCTAGATGCTGGAAGCAACCAAGATGCCCATCAGTAAATGAATGGATCAAAAAACTATGGTACATTTACACAATGGAATACTACAGAGCAGAAAGAAAGAAGGAGCTCCTACCCTTTGCAACAGCTTGGATGGAGCTGGAAAACATTATGCTAAACGAAACAAGCCAGGCAGTGAAAGACAAATACCATATGATCTCACCTTTAACAGGAATCTAAACAACAAAACAAAGAAACAAGCAAAATATAACCAAAGACACTGAAATAGAGGACAGGCTGACAGTGACCAGAGGGGACAGAAGAGGGAATTTCAGGGGAGAATGAGAAGGGTTTACAGGAACAAATTTAAAGGACACATGGACAAAATCTAGGGGGAGGATGGTAATGGGAGAGAAGTGGAGAGGGGTGGGAGGGTGGGCTGGATTGGGAGTAAAAGGCAGAAAACTGTACTTGAACAATGATTAAAATAAAATTTTTAAAAAAATTAGTTCCCTGAACCCAAACCTGATCCTCAAGGAGTGCTGTTATTGTGCAACATAAAAAAATTATCTTATTCTTCCCTGGCTGGTGTGGCTCTGTGCATTGAGTGCCAGCCTGCTAACCAAAGGGTTACTGGTTCGATTCCCAGTCATGGCACATGCCTGAGTTGCAGGCCCAGGCCACCAGTAGGGGGCGCACAAGAGGTAACCACACATTGATGTTTCTCTCCCTTTCTCCTTTCCTTCCACTCTCTCTAAAAATAAATACATAAGATATTTTTTAAAATTTATTTTATTTTGGAATTTTTTCAACCTTGAGAGAATAATATATCAGCAACATCTATCTGCCAACCACATGCAATAAATTTATTACTTTGCCCAATGTGCCTCAGATCTTTTTAATAAAAATGCAGTGTTACTGCCTTGGTTACTAGTTGGTTCAGAGTAACAAGCTTCCTGTTGAGGAGGGAAAACTCTAAAGAAGCCACCAGTTGAAGATGTTTTACAGTAGAAACAATAGGAGAGTTAGAACAGTATTTCCCAAGCCATACGGAAATCCTTAGTTCAGACAAAGATTATCAACCAGGGTTAATCAAGAGCATGAGGCAGACGGTGGACGTGGGTACAGTGTTGCAGAGACACGACACTTGTAACTTCCTGATCCTGAGGGTTAGAAGGCACCATGCAGTGACAGGGTCAGGCTGCCCAATCCCAGTCCAGTGGCCATGACTGGCCTCTCACATCACCGAGAAGTTCTAGGTGTCCTGACAGGATGCCTGTGAAATGTGACACTGCTTTTGACGTATTGCTCGCTGAACTGCAATGCAGAACAGACGGCCTTCAGCCCCACCCTGCAGTGTAGACAGAAACGGAGGGAGAGCAGGCCGAGGCCAGCCAAGCAGCAGTCTGACACACCCAGGGGTGGCGAGTTCTGCGGGTTTCATAAAAAGGGGGTGGGGACAGGTTGAAGCAGATCTAAGAGTCCCAGCCAGATGAGGTGCGTGGTCCTGCAGTAAATCCTGGTTTGCACAATCCAGCTCTGGAAGGTATTTTAGGGTCAACTGGGGGGATTAGGATATGAAGAATGTCCTTTACAAAAAAGGTAAAGGTGGAGACAATTGCAGCAGTATGCTTTTTTTGGCATATACATTATTCTGTGTGTGTGTGTGCGTGTGTGTGTAAATATGTGTATATATATGTATGTGTGTCTGTGTGTGTGTGTATATATATATATGCCAAAACTAAATTACGTTGCTTTATACACACACCCATATATATGTATATGTATTTACATCCTGGGTTACCTTCTGGATGCATGTACATATATATTCAGAAGAATAAGAACACAAACTACAATGTTATACGATTACTGCAGTGTGATTGCTGGGGGGTGTGGATTTTGTATTTACTAATTCTGCTTATCTGTATCTCATTTCTTATGTATGGGTGTATAGATATACAAAAGCACAATGTTACAGGTAAAATATAAAGCATCCTCCAATAAAATTTCCCTCTCCTTCCAGAAATAACCACATTTAGAAGGCATCTTTGCTGACAGGGTTCTTGTTGGTTGGTTTAATTTTGTCATGGAGCATTCTAAACATAACAGAGGCAGAGAGGAGAATGTCGTGACCTCAATGTATCTGTCACCCAGCAACAGCTATCACCTTGGGGCCAGTCCTCAATCCGCACCCCTACTGATTCTCCCCTTTCATATTATTTTAAAATATGTTCATTTTGAAACAACCTCAAACTAACAGAGAAGTTATAGATATGGCACAAAGAGCTTTTTTCCTTCTGAAACATTTAGTGCATTTCCAACTTGCTGTGCCTTTAACATCACAGCAAAATTCTTCAGTGTGTATTTCCTACATATAAGGACATTCTGTTACATAAGTACAATACAACCACCCAAATCATGACAGCCGCGTGGATTCCGTAACTGCCTGTGCAGGAAAAGATTAATGTAGCTGGCCTCTCCTCAGAGGCAGGTTTGTGCGGGTGGCCCTTGGCTGGGTCTGGGAAACCAATATGGAGGGTTCACTGTGCTTAGGCTGCTGCCTGCGCAAACAATGTGGGTTCGGCTGCACACCTGCGTTCCATCCGAGAGTCTGGAATGGTGGTCCACACAGGTGGAGGGAGCCTCACGACCAGCACCCCCCCACCCCCACCCCCACTGCCCCCCACCGTGAAACCCTGTGGGGGGTCCTAATGAACTTTCCTAGACATCACACGTGTGTTACTCCATTTTTGTTGCTGGGGGGAGAGGACACTGTGCAGCCCCTCAAGGAAGGGACAGGATGGGAGGGCCCTGCACAGGATTCGTCCAGCCTCCGCCGGCGTCTTTTCCCCTAGTTGTCCCACTGTGCATCCCTCCCACCTTGTAGTAAATCTGAGGACGGAGTACTGCTTTTTTCTGAGTCCCAGGAGTCCTGGCGAATATCAGAACACAGGGGGGCTTGGGATCACACACAACCACACATGCCCAGGTGGGACTGCTGTGGGAATCCTGACCAAGCAAGCTATGGTGACTGTATTTTGCCAGGAGGGGTGATGAACCCCTGGAGCCTTGTGGCCATGAAGTTCCCCACGAGCTAAATGTTATCTGTGGAACTAAAACCCGAGCTCCAGCCCTGGGGAGTTGGTTCACCAGATCCCCTGCTGACTTTGGCTGGTGCCAACTGAAATTAAATCCAGGTGGCCTGGTGATGCCTTTGGTTTTTTCCACCTTCCTCCAGTAGGAGAAGGGACCCAGACATCCCCACAAGTGAGTGTGAAATGGATCAAAGACAATACACATTAGTTTGTAGCTGCTTCCTACTCTAGGCAGCAGAGAAGAGAGCCAAATTTCAAAAAAGTGGGGTTTATTTTTTTTCTTCCTAACGCCCTTTATTTTCTTATCACAATTTACTTTCCATATTATTTTGTATTGGTTTCAGGTGAACAGCATAGTGGTTAGACAATCATATAATTTACATAGTGTTCCACTGTCCCCCCCCCCCATATTTCTAGTGCCCACCTGGCGACATACATATTTATCACAATATTATTGACTTGTTTCCTACACTGGACTTTACATCCCTATAACTGTTTGCTAACCACCAATAAGACTTCTTAATTTCTTCACCTCTTTCACGCTGTCCCTCCAGCTCCCCTGCCCCACCTTCCACAACTCTGGCAACTATCAGTCACTCACCGTGCCTACAGTCCGTTTCAGTTTTGTTTGCTCATTTATTTTCCTCTTTAGATTCCACATACAAGCAAAATCATATGGTATCTGTCTTTTTCTGACTGACTTATTTTACTTGGCATAATACCCTCTGGGTCCATCCATGCTGCCATAAATGATAAGATATCATTCTTTTCTATGTCCAAGAAATACTCTATTGTATATACGTACCACTGCTTTTTTATCTATTCGTATATTGATGAGCATTTGGGTTGCTTTCCTGTCTTGGCTAGTGCAAATAATGCTGCATCTTTCAAATTCGTGTTTTAAGTTTCTTCACCTCTATTCCCAGAATTGCTGGGTCAAATGGCAGTTCCACCTTTAGTTTTTTGAGGTGACTCCATACTGTTTTCCACAGTGGCTGCACCAGTCTGCATTGCCACAAACAGTGCACAAGGGTTTCCTTTTCTCCACAACCTGGCCAGCCCTTGTCATTAGATGAACCAAAAAAGTTTGCATTGCTCTCTCCACCACAGGGGAAGAAAAGAGGTTAAATCCATTCCTAGGGCTGAATCAAAGCTTTAGATAAGCCAAAAGGGAAAAGAAAAACAAAAAAACAAAAACAAAACACAGCTCTTCAACCCTTATTCTAACTGGGATCTCTGGGCAGCCATGGTGTTAACCCTGTAAATGCTGAATTTACTTCAAGGGAGTTAAGTAATCCTGCAGCGAGGACAAGAAATGGGGAGATTTATAGTACAATGTGATCTGTCAATTCTATCTCAAAGAAAAAGGGAAATTTGAAAAAGCACAGTGCATTTTAAGGCCATTTCATCTGGATGTATGATTTAAAAAATCAATGATCAATGTATGTATTATATTTACAGACAAATACATATAAACATATATTTTTATATATAGTTGTTTGCTTTCTGTATATATGACATTTTGACCACTTACAAGTCCTTTCTGGCTGGGGAGAGGCTGCCGCTCCCAGAGCTAGCCAGATTCTAGAACCCAGACAGAGTGTGCCTTTGATTCGCAAACAACCATGTCCAGAGGCAGGCCCCCTCTATTTGGCTTCTGCAGCCCAGGAGGCAATATTCCTCTACCTTACCCACCTGAGAGCCAGGTGCCAGGCAACTGAGGACCATCCCTGGAGTACAAAGCCGCCTTCCAAAAAAGAAATTATTCAACCTGGCCAGTCCTAAACTGTTTACCCCGCCTGCCTTTCCCAAGGAATCCCCAACAAAGGTCATGACCTAAAGCCCTGGCTGGCATAGCTCAGTGGATTGAGCATGGGCTGCGAACCAAAGCATCACAAGTTCGATTCCCAGTCAGGGTACATGCCTGGGTTGCAGGCCATGACCCCCAGCAACCGCACATTGATGTTTCTCTCTCTCTCTCTCTTTCTCCCTCCCTTCCCTCTCTAAAAAATAAATAAATAAATAATCTTTAAAAAAAAAGGTCATGACCTAAATCTTCCTCTTGGTCCTGCCTCCTGCCCCCTGGCCTCCCTGTGGCCTTCTGTGGCACACCTGTGTCTAGGACACTCGAGTCTAACAAACTTGGTTTTCCTGAGCTTCTTCACTGTTTCTTCTTGTGGCTGCACCTTATTGGTCATCTCATGAAAGAATATAAAACAATGAAATGTTGTATGCTTTTAATGGGCCCTGGAGAGGTCATGTGGGCCAGAGATCGCCGTGAAAACAAGTGTGTGTGCTGTGCGTGTGTCACTCCACTGTCTTTGCCACTGGTGGGAGCCCTGGAATTTAAAACCTGTGAGTACTGGGAACAGAACAAACACAAGTCTCTGTAAGTGATGGTTCTGGCTGTCATTTTGGCCTGTTGGAAACTTTGGGGGACAAGGAGGCAATGTAAAAAGAGAAACAATCTCCAGTGCACAGGCAAATATGCTTTACAGTCCTTAGTTTGCCAATGGGGCCTTGCTAAAGCCAAATGCCTGGCTCCACAAGACAAAAGTGAACGATAAGTACAGATCCCACACCCTCCCCTCCCCACACACAGGCACAGCCCACCAGCAACACCCCCACCAGAGAGGGACATTTGTTACACCCAAGAACCTATATCAGCATCATTATGACCCAGAGTCTATAGTTCACATTAGAGTATGCTCTTGGTGTTGTACATTCTATGAGTTTAGACAAACATATAATGACATGTACCACCATTTTTTAAAATAAATTTTGAGTTGATTCTTTTAGAGAGAGAGAGAAACATTGATCCATTGGTTCACCCATCCAGACATTCATTGGTTGATGCTGGCAGGTGACTTGACTTGGGATGGAATCCACAACCCTGACGCATGGCGACAATGCTCCAACCAACCGAGTGGCCTGGTCAGGGTGACATGCAACCACTATCACATTATCCTACATCATCTCTGGGCTTCACCTGTTCATCCCTCCCCTCTCCCAACCCCTGGAAACCACTGACCTTTTACAGTCTCCACAGTTTTGTCTTGTCCAGGATGTCATATGGGTGAAGTCATGTATCATGCAGCTGTTCAGATGGGCTTCTTTCACTTAGAAAATGCACTTAAGGTTCTCCCATGGCTTTTCATAGCTGGACAGCTCCTTTCTTTTTAGCACTGAATAATATTCCATCGGCTGGATGGATCCCAGCATATTGAGCCATTCACCAGCGGAAGGACATCTAGGTTGCTTCTAAGTTTTGGCAGTTATGAATAAAGCTTCTGCAAACATCCATGTACAGGTTTTTGTGTACACATAAATGCTCAACTCATTTGGGTAAATACCAAGGAGTGTAAGGCTGGATCTTTTGGTAAGATATGTTTAATTTGGTAAGAAACTACCAAACTGTGTTCCAAAGTGGCAGGACCATTCGGCACTCCCACCGTCCGTGAGCGGGAGTCTCTGCCGCTCCACACCAGCGCCGCACTCGCTGCCGTCCCTGCTCCAGGTGTTGGTCACTCTAACAGGTGTGTAATAGGTAGCTCGTTGTTGTTGCAGTTTTCCTTTTCCTGATGACATATGATGTCAAGCATCTTGTCCTAGGTTTATTTGCCATCTATATATCTTCTTCTATGAGGTGTCTATGCAAGCCTTTTGTTCATTTTTAATCAGATTGTTCACTTTCTTATTGTTGAATTTTAAGAGTTCTTTTTATATTTTGAATAAGTTCTTTATTAGATACACCTTTTACAAATATCTTCTCCCAGTCTGTGGCTTGCACTCTCAGTCTCTTGAAGGGGTGCATCTTTTTAAGTGCGTCCATTTGGACTCTAAGGCTGACAAGGTGCCAAGGCCTTGGGAAAGCTGTTATTGTCATTTGGACTTGGAGCACAGTCGCAGGTAGGTGCCTGGGCTTGCTGCTGCTGAAGAAAACCCTCTGGCTTTTCTGAATTCCTGAATTCGCAGATCCTAATTGCCCAGACCTGACTCTATGCGGGAACCTGATACTGTCTGCTGTGAGCGGTTTCATTCTCAGCAGGCACTGTGCTCAGCCGAAAGCAAGCATGTGCTCCATGAACAGGAGGCCGATTCTGGGGCCTCAGCAGATTTAGGATGTCCCCTGAACTGTGAAAACATCATGGGTGCTGGCTGGACCATCTGGGTCACATAAACATGCCCACAGGAAAATGCTTCTTCTTTCAGGGAACTGTCTGAAATCAAGACCCTGCTCAGCTCTCTCTTTCTGAGCAGATGCTAATTTCTGATGTGTTTCCAACTCATGATTCCTGCCAAAACTGCAAGTTAGGGAAGGCCACAAGACAGGGACTGTGACACTCTGGGTGCTTCTAACCAACTGAACTGTGGACCCCTGGGGTGGGGAAGGGGTGCCCCACTGCTATTGACTTGTGTTCCACTTTCCCAACTAGATGCAGTTTGCAACAGTGGTCCCACAGCCCCGCTCTGGGTCCCTCATCTTTCTCCTGGTACACACACCTTAGGAAGCAGCTTGATTACTAAATGCAGTGTCCTTGGAAAGGGGTTGATCTTTTCCAGGGTGCTCACTGGATAAGAGATCAGAAAAAAAGGGAATTGTATAAATTGAGCCTGAAAATTGTTGAAATTCAGGATTTCATCCTGACCGATTCCTGGACATAATGTGTCTTTCTAGTTGTATTAAAATGTGTGTGTGTGTGTGTGTGGTATGTTTGAAAATGCTTTTGACTCTTATTGCACCCAACCCTTTTGGATGAAATGCTTGGATAAAAATTTTTAAATAATCAGAATTCTAAAGTATTCACACAGAAAAAATCTGTCAGAGCTAACAGAAGAATTCAGGAACATTGTAGGATACAAGGTCAACATATAAAAATCACTTGAATTTCTATACACTAGCAATGACAATCTGAAAATTAAATTGAGAAAAATCCACTTATATTAGCATCAAAATGAATAAAATATTGAGGAATAAGTTTAACCATGGAACTGAAAGACTTATACACTGAAAACTAAAAAACATTGCTGAAAGAAATTAAAGGCCTAAATAAATGGAAAGATACCCATGTTCATCAATTGGAATACTTAATATTGTTAAGATGACAACACTCTCCAAATTGATCTACAGATTCAATATAATCCCTATCAAAATTCCAACCACCTTTTTTTGTAGAAATGGACAAGCTGATCCTAAAATTCATATGGAATTGCAAGGGGTCCCAAATTACCAAAAACAATCTTGAAAAAAAATTGGAAGACTCACACTTACTACAAAGCTACAGCAATCAAAACAGTGTGGCATAAGGATAGACATATAGATCAATATAATGAAATGAGAGTCCAGAAACAAACTCATACAACTATGGTCAACCCACTTTCAACAAGGTGGGGAAAGGATAGTTTTTTTCAACAAACAGTGTGGGACAGCTGGATAGCCACATGTTAAAAAATGAATTCAGATCCTTACCTCACACCATACACAAAAATTTACTCAAAATAATCAAAGACTTAAATGTAAGAGTTAAGACTATATATAACATTTTTAGATGAAAGCATAGTAATAAATCTTCATGACCTTGAATTTGGTGATTGATTCTCATACATGACATAAAAAGCACAAGCAACAAAAGAAAAAACAGATAGATTGAACTTCATCAAAGTTAAAAACATTTATGCATCAAAGGGCACAATCAAGAGTGAAAAACAACCCGCAGACTAGGTAAGAATATTTGCAAATAACATTCCTGATAAGAACCTAGTATCCAGAATATATAAATAATTCTTACAAACTCCACAATAACAAAAAAATTTAAATGGTCAAAGAACTTGAAAGGACATTTCTCCAAAGAAGATCTATAAATGGCTAATAAGTACATGAAAAGAGGTTCAACATCATTAGTCACTAGAGAAATGCAAACCAAAACCACAATGAGATACCTCTTTACACCCACATAAACATGGAAAATAAATGTTTGTGCTGATGTGGGGAAATTCCAACCCTCATACGTTGCAGGTGGGAAGGTAAAATAGTATGACTGCTTTGGAAAGCAGTTTGGCAATCCTTAAAAAGTTAAACATAGAATTACCATTTGATCTAGAAATCTAACTTCTACATATATACCCAAAGACATTGGAAACGAATGTTCAAAAAAAAAACTTGCAGAATTATTCATAGTATCCAAAAAGTGGAAGTAATTCAAATGACCACCCATTAATAAATGGATAACCCAAATGGGATTTAACCATGCAATGGAATGTTACTCAGACAGAAAGAGGAAATGCAGGGGGAGGAATGGGGTACTGACCCATGCTACAGCATGGATGAACCCTGAAAACATTATGTTTAGTGAAAGAAAGCTACATATCACATGATTCCATTGATATGAAATGCCCAGAACAGGCAAGTCCATAAAGACAGAAAATAGATTAGTGGTTGCCTGGGATGAGGAGGGGGAATGGAGTGTGACTACTCACAGGCACAGAGTTGCTTAAGGGAGTGATGAAAGTGTTCTGAAATTAGATGGTGGAGACAGTTGCACAACATTGTGAATGTACTTCAAGCCACTAAATTGTACTTTTCTTTTTGAATCCTGACCCAAGGATATGTTTTTATTGATTTTAGAGAGAGAAGAAGGAAAAGAGGTGGGGGAATATCAATGTGAGGGCTTCTCCCTCACATCAATTGATCGGTTGCCTCCTGTACATGCCCTGACAAGGAATCGAACCCACTACCTTTTGGTGTACGGAATGACATTCCAACCAACTGAGTCATCCGACCAGTGTTGAACTTTAGACTTTTAAATGGCTAAAATGGCAAATGATATATTATGTGAACTTTACCTCAGGAAAATATTTGGGACAAAAATGTAGTTATGATTACTGAATGAGCCACACTAATTTTGTAACCAAAAAAGGAGACACACAAACTTATCAGAGTTTGGGGAGAGACATTAATGATCTTTGTCTTCCAGAATTACTTCTGGTAGCTTTCCTCTTCACCCCATCTAAAAATAGAGAAACAGAGAGACAGAGGGGAGAGGGAGAGGGGAGGAAGACAGAGAGAGAGAGAGAGAGAGAGAGAGAGAGAGAGAGAAATGCCCAGTGTTGTCTTTCCAAGCTGCTGGACCACTTTGAATTCAAACTGTGAGCCTATCCTAGATATTTACCCCTCCAACTGGTCACACCTCACAGCTCCATGCTCATGAAGCAGATGAAATGGTGTCATGGAAAAGCCAACTGTTTGGAGCTGATTTCCTTCACATCTCCCTCTGAAAGCAAGGACTGAACTGAACTATTTGGCCTGGTCTCAGAGGGCCCAGGGTGGGAAATGACCCTGAGGACCCTGTTAACCTATCCTGCCTGACCAACACATGTTCTGCTTGGGGTCCCTTAATAATTATAAACTCTTTGCTTCCAGGGTTCCACATGCGCCCTCTGGGGTTGTGTGTGTGGTGGCCTGGTGCTGCCTCAGCCCTGGAAAGCTTTCCAATCAACTTTAGCTTAGCGGCTAGAGTGTGCTGTACCCAACTGATACCTCAGATGTCTCAGGCCAGGCGACAGGTTCAAGCAGAAATTTAGAGAAGCCACATCACTTTCTAAGACAGACTTATGGTTAATGGAATCTGTTTTAATTGGCTAAATTCAGGACCCTGGAAGGCATAACTGAGGCCAGTACTGTGCCTTGGTCTCACTTTGCTGTGGCTGACTGATAATGATTTTGCTGTAAAGGTGTCTGGGCCAAGGATCAATGAAGTGGACTCCAGGAAAGGGTCAGCATAGCAGGCCTGAGACAATGGTCTTCAGAAGGTCCCACTTATAAGGCTGGCCATTGGCTGGTGTCTGCAAACTTGGCACCTAGAGTGTACCCATCTTTCCCTAATTGATGAGGGTGGTTTGCTGAGCTGGGATTGATTCTTTCTTGGAGTCTGAAATTTTGGTATGTGCTAGGCAGAGCATACCTATGTGACAGCCCCAACAAGAACCATAGATGCTGAAGTTCTAATGGGCTTCCTACATCAGACACACATGGCTGGTATTTTGTTGTGCCCTGTGACACCTCCTGAAAGGGAGAAAGCATAAGGAAGTCTGCATATGATTCCTTCAGACCCTACCTTGTCTTTCCATATCTGGTCTGGCAGTGTATACTTAGTACATTGCTATCATAACCTTAGCTGAGTACAGTTGTATACTGAGTCTCATGAGTCCTTCTAGGAAAATCTCTGATAAACACAAACTGTGACTTGAAGCAAACACAGTCATTAAAGAGGGTCTATGGGAGGAGCTAGAGCATATGAAAGTTCTTGAACTCTAGGTGATTGCAAGGACCCTACAGGAAGAACTCTATGGTTATAGTAAATCTCTGTGTTCTAACTTTCCCTTCCCTTGTCTTCCTTTTCCTTGTGTAAATATCCCTCCTTCTCAGCATGTAGGCTAGAGCATGCACATGGCTGCCATGTCTGTATGCACTGGGCTGCACCCTTTCGTTTTCCTCAGTAAATCCTTGTTGGTGACAAAACACCAATTGATACTATTTTTCAGTCAATATCTCCAAATAGTGCATGGTCTTGAGAAGTCCCAATAGTGTGCCACTAACCCCTAGATTCTATTCAAGTTTTGCCAAATGTCCCAGTAATATTATCTGAAGCAAAAGGATCCAGGTCAAAATCACATGCAGTGGCTTCTAGATGCCATGTCTCCATACTGATCTGCAACATTTCTTCTGTCTCTTTTATACTTTCATGATCTTGACAGTTTTGAACATTATAAGCCAGTTTTGCTTCATAGAATGCCCCTCAATTTCTTTTTGTCTGATGTTTCCTTATAGATTCAGATTATGCATCTTTGACAAGAATATCATAGAAGTGACTTTTGCCTTCATTGCATCCCATCAGGTTACACATAACTTCAATTTGTCCTGCTACTGATGACACTTACCTTGACCACTTGATTTCAGGTGGTGTCAGCCAACCTTCACTGTCAAGCTACTCCTTTCTCTTTCCAAATAGTGTTTGGGGAACTTCCAGCCAAGACGGAGGTATAAGTAGATACACTGTGCCTCCTCTCACAACCAAAAGAAGGACAACAACATATTTAAAAACAAAAAATAACCAGAACAGACAGAAAATCAAATTGTATGGAAGTCTGACAACCAAGAAGTTAAAGAAGAAACATTCATCTAGACCAGTAGGAGGGGTGGAAACAGGTAGCCAAGCAGAGCAGACTTGTGGCAAGGCAGCAGCTGGTGGACCAGGTGGTCCCACATTTGCATGCAGATAAACCAGGAGGAACAACTGGGGAGCAAGACAGAACACAAAACCCAGGGTTCTGGTATGGGAAATAAAGTCTCAAAACCTCTGACTGAAAAATTCTGTGGGGGTTGAGGCAGCAGAAGAAACTCCCAGCCTCAGAGGAGAGTTTGTTGGAGAGACCCACAGGGTCCTAGAATATACACACATACCTGGGACTCAGCACCAGAAGGGCCCAATTTGTTTGTGGGTAGTGAAAGAAGTGACAGAAAGCCAGCAAAGATCTAAGCAAGCAGCATCGTTCCTTCTCATACCCCTCCCCATATTCAATGCCACATCACAGCGAGATGGGTTGCTCCACCCCGGCAATACCTAAGGCTCCTCCCCTCACTGTATAACAGGCCCACTGAGACAAAAAAAAAAAAAAGATGGCCCAAATGAAAGAACAGATCGAAGTTCCAGAAAAAATATAACTAAGTGATGAAGAGATAGCAAATCTATCAGATACAGGATTCAAAACACTGGCAATCAGGGTACTCACAGAAATGGTTGAGTATGGTCATAAAATAGAGAAAAACTGAAGGCTATGAAAAGTGAAATAAAGGAAAATAGAGAGGGAACCAACAGTGAAGGGAAGGAAACTGGGACTCATATCAATGGTTTGGAGCAGGAGGAACAAAAAACATTCAGTCAGAACAGAATGAAGAAACAAAAATTCAAAAAAATGAGGAGAGGCTTAGGAACCTCCAGGACAACTTTAAACGTTCCAACATCTGAATCATAGGGGTGGCAGGAGGAGAAGAGGAAGAACAATAAATTGAAAAGAATAATGAAGTAGAACTTCCCCAATCTGGCAAAGGAAATAGGCTTCCAGGAAGTCCAGGAAGCTCAGAGAGTCCCAAAGAAGTTGGACCCAAAGAAGCACACACCAAGGCACATCATAATTACATTATCCCAAGACAAAAGATAAGGAGACACTCTTAAAAGCAGCAAGAGAAAAGGAGACAGTTTCCTACAAAGGAGTTCCCATAAAACTATCAGCTGATTTTTCAAAAGAAATCTTACAGGAAAGAAGGAGCTGGAAAGAAGTATTCCAAGTCATGAAACACAAGGACCTCCATCCAAGATTACTCTATCCAGCAAAGTTATCATTTAGAATGGAAGGACAGATGAAGTATTTCCCAGAGAAGGTCAAGTTAAAGGAGTTCATCATCACCAAGCCCTCATTATATGAAATGTTAAAGGGACTAATCCAAGAAAAATAAAATCAAAACTATGAACAGTAAAATGACAACAAACTCACAACTATCAACAAGTGAACCTAAAAAACAACAAACTAAGCAAACAACTAGAACAGGAACAGAATCACAGAAATGGAGATCACATGGTTATCAGTGGGAAGGGGGAGGGGGGAGGATGGGAAAAATGTACAGAGAATAAGAAGTATAAATGGTAGGTAAAAAATGGACAGGGGGAGGTTAAGAATAGTACAGGAAATGTAGAAGCCAAAGAATTTATATGTACAACCCATGGACATGAACTAAAGAGGGAGAATGAGGGTGGGAGGGGGTGTGCAGAGTGGAAGGGAATAAAGGGAGCAAAATGAGACAACTGAATTAACATAATCAATAAAATATATTTTTAAAAAACAGTGTTTTGGATGTAGCATCTTTAAGACGTCTACTTGGAAAATTGGCCTTTGGTCAGTATCAGAATGTTGCATTTGGAGAGTGACAAGGGACCAATAAGAGTGATTCACTGTGCCTAGATTGTGTGAACAGTACGGTTTTCACTCTTTTCCTTCTGGAATTTTTGTTACGTGCTGAAAGTAGGTCCATGCTGTGTTCAGCATAAGCCACATTGTTTGCACAGATAGTCCAGCCACAGCAAAGCACCCTTATTGGTTAGGGAATGATAGGAGTACTTTCAAAAGCCAAGTTTCCAGATGTCAACCAAGGGCCAGCCTTGCACGCAGACTCCTCTGAAGACAGAAGCCTCAGGCCTGCTGTGCTGACCCTCTTCTACAAAGTCCCCATCCACTTCTGTGCACACAGAGCCACACCCCCCGATCCCTTTTAGTTACTGTTCTGAAATACATGGAGACGTTTTTTAAATTATGTATTCTTTGAGTATCCCAACCCTCTTACCTTCGACTGAAAGGTTGCAACCTTGAAGTTACTGAATCAGGATCTTGAGTGGGATCTTCCAGAAGATGTTTGCAGCTGGGTCACCTTCCACTGTCTCATAGGATACATGTATGGGAGATTTTTAGAGGGGTCCGCATGACAGGAGCTTAGCTTTTCCAACTCTGCCGTGTGAGAACTGTCTGGAGTCTAGTTATTTTAGGCTAAGGCCACAGGCTGAGAAGAATCCCTTAGCAGGGTCTATGTCTTTCCATCTCTGCTTATGAATTGGCCAGTTCTTGCCTGCACTCATCTGTCTTACAAGGATACTGGGAAAAACAAAAGAGGGTAATATAGATACCAGCCAGTTCTCTGGGGCCACAAGCTGAGGTGATCGAATGGACTGCCAACCTAATTATCAAAGAAGATAGTTCTACGAAATGTTTTTTCCCTGACCTGTTTACAAAGACAATGCCACCTGTCTTAGACTTCTGTTTTTTACATCAGCACACCATGTCTGGTATTAACTGCTATATTAAGATGCAGGCTAGGCTGTTGTAACAGACTCTAAAACATAGTACCTCTGTCCTGGCTGGTGTGGCTCAGTGGACTGGGCATCAGCCTGCAAACCAAAGGTTCACTGTTTCAATTCCCAGTCAGGGCACAGGTCGCCAGGTGAGGGCACTCAAGAGGTACCCACACATTTATTTGTCTCTCCCTCTCTTTCTCCCTCTCTTCCCATATTTATAAAAATAAATAAATAAAATCTAAAAATAAATAAATATACAACACAGTATCTTGGGCAACATGGAAGCCCATCTCTCATTTAGTATTTTTCTGGTTGTGCACAGTGTGCAGCAGGCAGATGGCCCTGACCCTTGACCCGTCAGTTTTACCATCTTCAGTATGTGCCTTCCATCTCTAGGTCCAATGAAACTACTGAAATGATTATTTCTATCCAATAGAATGGGGGAGTATAGAAAATTGGCCTTGCCCGATTGGTGTGGCTCAGTGGGTTGACCATCATCCTGCAAAATGAAAGGTCGCCAGTTCGATTCCCAGTCAGGGCACATGCCCAGGTTGTGGACCAGGTTCCCAGTTGAGGGTGTGCAAGAGGCAACCGAGATGAACTAGAAATTGCTGTGTCTGTATTTAACCTCCCATTGGCCTAGACTTAGTCACATGGCCACCTCTAGCTGCAAAGGAAGCTGGAAAGTGTAGCCTGTGGCTGGGTAGCCAGCTAAAACTTGGAGACTTTTATTACTAAGAGAAGGAAAGAAAAATGGGCATTGAAGAAACTGATGGAGTTAACAGCCTCTGTCATGTATGCTGAGGTAATACCTACTCAATATCCTCCCATATCCGTTCTCTATAATATCTCTGGCCACAAAGGCTTCCTAAAATAAAAACTACATATCCTGGTTCCCTTGCAGCCAAGCGTGACCATGTGACTAAGTCCTACCTAATAGAATGTAAGGGAAAATGATGTATGCCACTTCTGAGATTCGATTTTAAGGTGGGAGGAAGCACACCCTTTTTGTTCCCTCTCCAGAATTCCTGCTTCTTGGAGGGCGGGTGATCTGCCAGAGCTCCGTCATGGGCCATGAAGACAAAGATGAGAGGCCAGAAGCAGCCTAGGTCCTAGACAATGGCTGAGCCACCATACCCAACCTAAACAACCTACATTTAAATTTTACCTAAGAAAAAAATAAACTTACACCTGTGTTCTTATGAGTTTTGGCATCTGGTACACACAGCCGAATCCAAATCCTAATTAACACAGAGAATGTCACACTCAATGTGCCTGTAGCAACTTGCTTTTTTCACTTAAGATTACAGATTTTACATGTTAATATTGATTTATGTGTAGCTAATTTTTTTTCACGATTCCTTCAGAAATCATTACCCTGAGGCTCTCTGTTTTACTGTGGTAAAATAAACATAAGGTAAAATGTATCAGTTTATCCATGTTTAAATATACAATTCAGTGGCATTAAGTGCATTTACAACGCTGGATTGTACAACTACCACTATCCATTTCCATATCCATTTTCACCATCCCTGACAGAAACTGTGTACCCCTAACCAGCCGCTCCCCACTCTCCCCACCCCCCAGCCCCTGGCGACCTCTTGTCTGTTTTCCATCTCCATAAATTTGCCTCTTCTAGGTCCCTCATGTACGTTGAATCTTACAATATTTGTCTTTTTGTGTCTGGTCTAGTGCATTCACTTGAATCACCGAATGACATGGTGTCCGTCTCCTTGGTCAGATCATCTTGTCACCCTTCACTGAAGTCCCGTAACTCACTCCAGAATGAACTTAGACGTCTTTTCTTGATATTTGGGCTAGGTACCTTATGTGTCTAGGAACATGGAATCTTTTTTTAAGAATTATATTCTCTAAATGCTAATGGAAAAAATACAATAAAGATAAGCTATTAAAAATTATATTTTCTAATTAGTCACTGCTGTCATTATAGAAGTGCTATTGATTTTTTTATGTTAATCTTATATCCAGCAGACTTGCTGAAATTTCTTCTTAGTTCTTAACAGGGAATTTTTCTAATTAACTTGGGTATTTGTTACAGGTTTCTGGTTGGCTCCTTACATCAGGTTAGTGCTTCCTTTTTATCTCTGGCTGGTCATCCAAGTTTCATTATAAATCAGTGTTGAATTGCATCCAGTATTTTTCAACTAGAATTTGTTAACATGGTGTATTACATCAGTAGATTTGCTGTTAAATTTTCATTGTGAGATTGTCACAGGTAGGAAAGTGGAGTGGATGCTATCATGTGCCACCCAGGCGCCTTCTTGAGGATGGAGGCAATCCCCCGCCAGCTGCCAGGAGGGCTGGCAGCTGACGGCTTACAGCTGGGCCTGTCTGGGCGGTGCCCTCCGCTGAAGGGAACCACCTTACTCAAGCGCGTGCCCCTTTCCGAGGGGCAGCCCTCATTCTATGTCTGGTCAATAAGGGGGACGAAATCCTGACTCTATGCCTCAATTAGCTACAACCCAGAAGGGCGGTCGCAACTCCAGGACCCCTGAGGACGGGCTGAGGCCCTTCTTGTAACCGCAGCCTCTTCTCTCTGTGCCCACCCCGCCCCCTCCCTTCCTTACCCAGAATCCATCTGCTCGTGCAGTGCATCTCCAGCTCACAGCCTGTTTCCCGGGAGACCCTACCTGTCAAAAACTGGATGTATGTATGTGTGTTTATTTTTAAACAAAAATAAAGTAAATACTTATGTGTCTACCAGCTAAGTTCTGGAATAGATCAGTGCCACTGCCTAGGAAGCCTGCTCTGGGTCCTTCTGCTTCCGCCCTGTTCAGAGATCATCAATATCCTGCATGTTGTAACAATGTTACTCTGGCGTGGTTTGTGTGTGTCTTCATCTATGTATATATCTATATATTTCATATACATGCATGGCTTTGTCTGCTTCTGAATGTTCTATAAGTGGAAGCATACAACATATATTCTTCTGCGACCTGCCTCTTCCATACAGTCTTGATGTGAAATTCACCCATTTTGACAAAGATAGCTATTGCTTGTTAATTTTGTCCATCATGTGAATAAACTACAATATGTGCAACCGTCCCACCTTTGACGGACTTGGGTGCTGTCTCCAGTCTGGGGGCTATTACTCGCGGCTGCTATGAACATTCTCATACTTGTGCCTAAGGCAGGGTTTCTCAGCACTATTGACATTGGGCCTAGATAAGCCTTGGTTGTGATGGGCTGTCCTCGGAGTTGTGGAATGTTTAGCAGCATTCCTGTCCTCTACTCACTACATGCCAGTAGCATCCCCTCACCCCGGTTGTGACAACCAAGAATGTCTCCAGATACCACCAAATGTCCCCAGGGGAGCAGACTCACCCCAGCTGAGAACCACTGCCCCAGGGAAGCCACTTAATTTCTAAGAGCTTCCACCTCTACGTAATGGTGCCAATATCGTATTTGCTATACAATAGCTATAGTATGTACTGTTAAAAGGGACAACAGGCCCAAATGGAGTCACTTGTGCTAAGCCCATGTCACCAAACCAAGACTCAATACCTAACCTAATTGCAGGTTCAGCCTCCCCCATGAATGTAATATTTAACCAGTCAATCTGGAATTACCTAGTGAACTCTAGTGAGGTAATCCACCTGATAAACCCTTTCTGCCCCCAAAGGAAGGTGATCTTGCCACAAACAGTGCACTCTTTGCTAGAAACTTCCTTGCTCTTCCTCCTTCTGCCTATAAAAGTCTTCCATTTTGCACAGTTCCTCAGAGCTCTTTACTATCTGCTGGGTGGGATGCTGCCCAATTCATGAATTGTTGATTAAAGTCAACTAGATCTTTAAATTTACTCAGCTGAATTTTGATTTGGGCTATATTTACCTATAAATTAAGCTGAGTGTTAACATATGTGATGTGCTTACAATAAAGCTTGGCACAGAGGGCAACTGTTAGATTCTTGTTGTTGTTGCTATTATATACAAAGTAGAGGCACATGCTTAGTGCTAAGAAGCTACACTATCTCCTCTCAGGCATCCTGAATTGGTTGCCCACCCTGAGCCTTTTCCTCCTGTGCAAAAGGGTGATGTTCTTCTCTCCTGAGCATTCCTAGGGGATCCCAAAGCAAACAGTAGGAGGGGCTTGGGCTCTTGACAAAGGTCCTCAGGAGGTTATGAAGCAGGGTCCCTCCATTGGCCAAGCAGGTTGTTTAAATATTGACGTACTACCTCACTGGTGTGAGCACCAGACTGCAGAGCAAAGGGTCGCCAGTTTAATTCCCAGTCAGGGCACACGCCTGGGTTTCAGGCCAGGTCCCCAGCGGGGCACATGCGAGAGGCAACCACACATTCATGTTTCTCTCCCTCTCTTCCCCTCTCTCTAAAAGATCTTAAAAAATAAATATTGACATACTCCATGCAGACTGGTGAATGTCCACTGCTGAGTGCTCTCTTCTCCTCAGGACTTCCTCCCCTTTCCGTACTCAAAGGGGCACCCAGGGCATTTGAGACCCAGCCTGTGTCAGTCATGACTGGGCCCTGCTATACTATGCCATTATTACAGGCTGTGATGTCACCCTGGCCAGGTGGCCCAGTTGCTTAGAATAGCAGTACTAAGATTGTAGGTTCAATTCCCAGTCAGGGCATATGCCTAGGTTGCAGATTTGATTCCTGGTTGGGGCAAGTATGGGAGGCAATTTATCAATGTTTCTCTTTCACTTTGATGTTTATTTCTTTCCCTCCCTATCAATAAAAATACTCTCAGCCCTGGCTGATGTGGCTCAGTGGGTTAAGCACCAGCCTGCAAACCAAAAGGTCACAAGTTCGATTCCCAGTCAGGTCACATGCCTGGGTTGCGGGCCAGGTCCCTGGTCTGGGGTGCGCAAGAGGCAACCACACATCAATGTTTCTCTCCCTTTCTTACTCCCTCCCTTCCCCTCTCTCTAGAAATGAATAAATAAAATGGTTTTGTTTTTGGTGTTTGTTTTTTTTTCGTATCCTTGGATGAGGATTAAGAAAAAAGACTGAGGCGTGACCACTAATCCTACTGGGGCAGATCTCTTACTTGCCAACTATTCTGCCTTCCTGGCTAACAGGGCTCTAGTGTATTTTCAGTGCAGCGAAGACCCGGCCCCAGAGATGAACTGGAGTCAGCCAGCGATGGCTGACCTGCTCCCTGTGCTGGATACCTGCTCTCTCAGCCTCCTTTGCAGAAGGCCACGTGACCCCGTTCTGAGCAGGGAGGGTCTGCTGGGTGGCCTCCCCACCTCTCCGCTTCTTCCTGCATCCGTGTGTGGTTATAGAACCTGCAGCCGAGGCCCCCACTGTGGAGGGTGGAAGCCAGCACGCTCAGGCTGGTGAGGAGGAAAGAGAAACAGCCAGGCTCCTTGACGACAGCAACACTGAGCTGCTGGAGCCGCTCCGGGTCAATGGGAGCCCAGGGTGGGCACTCGCCCGTAGCAAGTCACAGAGTAGGTCCTCAGTGTGGTGGGATCTGTTCTCCCCTCCATGTGTCATTTCCTCCATGTCACAGATCAAGGCAGTCCCCTGCAGAAGGAGGGGTAGCAGAGGTGCCTGTCCTAGCCACCCCTCAACCTGCTTACCGTGCCCCAGCCTCACGCACCCTCGCTGCCGGGCAGTGCTTGTTCCTACCACTTTCCCACCCTGGCCCGGGCACCGTCCTTGAACTCTTACCTAAGGACATCAACATCCCTGGAGGACCTTCGGGAGCCTCAGCGCCCCCCTCCCACCTCCACGGCCTCCTCAGCCATCACCACTGCCCTCCTCAGGCCCCCAGGCACTCCTGACTCCCCGCGGCCAGCCCAGGCCCCTGATTTCTCCGGGTCAGCGATAAGCCTAGGTTAAGTTTTAAGAGGGTAGAACATAGAACAGTGGTTTCTGATTTTCAGGCTGTGACTCATTGATAAGTCACAATTAGCACTTTTTAAAAATAAAATACAATTAAAAAAAAACTGATTTACCAGAGTACACTACACATAGTATGGGTAAATATGACTGCAAGATATTCTACTTGTATGAGTAGTGATTGCTATGGAAAAGGTAATCAGGTTATGGCTACAACGTTCAAAAAGACATTGTGCCTTGCAGCTCCCAGCGCATGCCCAGGAAGAACTGATGGTACCCAACTCTGAGCCTCTTCCTCAGGCACCTCAGGACAAGGCCTCTTTGTTTAACCAGCCGCTCAGATCCAAGACCTTGGCCTTATCCTGACTCCTCTCTCTCCTTCTGTCTCACACCACATCCAATCCTGCAGCCGCAAATCCTGTTTATTTCTTTTGAATTATATGCAGACTCTGCCACACTTCTGCAGCCACTTGGCTCTTGTCCCAGAGAGGACCCCCTCTCATTTCAGCCATGACACTTAGCTCCACAACAGCAGGATCAAGGAAGAGCACCTGGCACATAGTAGGTGCTATACACAGTAAAGCTGACTCTCTCCGGGCAAAATCACCCATTGAAAACCTGAACTGCCTTCCTGAACTCATGTCTGTGCCTGTGGAAAGGGCAGGTCTGAGCTCTCAAGTGGCTTGGTCAGCCTCCCTCCGCTGTCCTCAACCAGGACCCCCACCCCACACCGCCTATTACCTGCTCTCCCTGCCATGGGGGCCCTTTGCATCCCCTCCTCCAGGACACAGGGCCTGGTGTGGCTCAGTGGCTTGAGTGCCGGCCTGCAAATCAAAAGGTCGCCAGTTTGATTCCCAGTCAGGACACATGCCTGGGTTGCAAGCCAGGTCCCTGGTTAGGGGCGTGTAAGAGGCAATCAGTCAATGTTTCTCTCTCTTCCTCCCTCCCTTCCCATCTCTCTAAAAATAAATTAATTAAATTGAAAAAAAAATAGTTGAACCCAGCTGTGTGACACACTGCCATCCAGGCTGGTCATACCCTCCCCGATTTCCACTGACACAATCCATCCCAGGGACAATCTCCAGATCCCTGATGCCGGAGGGGCCCTCTGAGACCTCCCTATTTATTGCTGGGTCACAACCTTGACTCCAGCCCAGCCAGGAGCAGAGACAGGGAAACTGATGATAAGCAGATCTATCAACACACTGACCATCATTTAACTGTCTCCAGGGGTTGTGAGCAGGCCAGACAGTGAGACTCGGAAAGAATTCGGAATAGAGCTGGGCAGTCAACAGACCAGCTGACGCCAGGCCAGCTGTGAGCCAGCTGGGCAGCACAGCAGACTTCCTCTGATTTCAATGGCTGTGAAATGGGACACATGTGAGGTCATGCTTCACCAGGCCTGGGATGCAGGCCAGACGGACCACAGTTTTGTAGCTGTGAAGCCCCTTTGTCATGGTAACTATTTGTCAGCAGCTTCATTTGTTTTCAACACCAGAAATTCAGAGCACCCCTTCCAATCCCAAACCTCTGGCCAAGAACTAACCTCACCTTGCTAGTAACATTTTCCTTGAGAGTATCTTTTAATGCCCGGTTATAAGGGAGGCATACAATTAAACAGAAAGTCAATCAAATCCACAAAATCCACTTTTGTGTTATGTTTAAAATATCCGGGATATTGGTATTTTAAATATTTGCTATGTTAAGAGAATTCAGCACAGGGGGAAATATGACAAATTTGTCCTGTAAATGTGGCCTTCCAATGTAAATTGTAATGGAGTCATTCATTATTTTAGACTTGTAATTTTTTCATGGAAATGTGAAAGAGAATTTTTCTAAATGACTAAATGGTCCTGGAATGTTTAAAAAATCTTGATACTCTTGTAATTTATTATAAGAGTTAAGTACTTAGGAAGGTTTCACTCCTGAGAAGCTTCTGTCGAGTTTCTGGAGAAAATTGAACAGTTTAAGTCTGTGAAGGCAGAACAGTGAAGGGGATTTAATTAACTGAGATTCTACATGGCATGCGAAGCTGCTGAAACCAGAGTTGGCTGAACATTAATCAAAGACCTCCCTGAAAGTGACTGTTTGAATTTACTAGATTTATAAATAGACTAACATTTGAAGGAAGTTTGAAGCTTAAGAAAGAGTATTTTTAATTGGTAGTTTTAATACATTGAAGGTTAATTTAAACATGAAATATTTTCCATGCACAAATGTCTCCCCCAAAGACACCAGAATGCTCACTCAGGCACTGCCTTTCATTAGTGGCTGGAAGCCACTCCCCTCATCAGGGTAAATGACTGACTTTCCCTTAGAAAAACGGTACCAGATATAGTTAATTGTCCCCAAATCCATCTCCCTTCAGTCCACAATTGTGGGAGGCCACCACTGACCCCGCCTCCTGCTGTTTACAGCCCCCACAAACCACTCTTCCGGAGTACAGGCTGCAACTAGTGACTCGCTTATAACAAACAGAAAATGACAAAAGTAACCAGATGTCACTTCTGGGACTTGGCTACAGAAGGACTGACTGTGACTTCTGTCTTGCTCTCTTGCTCAGAGGGAAGCCACACTGGGAGCTGCCTGGTGGTGAGGCCCACCCACTTACTGGGGACAGACGTCCCGCCCACAGCCAGCCAGTGAGGACCCAGCCGCCCACAAGCGTGCCCAGGTGTGCCAAAAGGGATCTTCCCCCACTTGACTGAGGTGACTGCAGCTCTGACCATCACCTTGCTTGGAGTTTGGGGAGAGACCTGCAGCGAGAGATACCAAATTCCTGACCACAGAAAACACAAGATAATAAATATTTGTTGTTTTAAGGGGTTTTTTTGGGGGGAGCGGGAATTTGTTACATGGCTGTAGCTAACTAACACAATAGTAATATAATTTTATCGGCCGTAAGATCCCACCTCTGAAGGAAAACCTACATTTCCCATGCTCCCTTGCAGCCAGGCATGGTGACGTGGGGAGGTGACAGTGCTGGCAAGCCATCTGACCACACAGGCAAGGCCAACACCCAGAAGGAATCCAGGTGTTCGGCTTCACAGGGCAGAGCCATTTTATCAGCCTGAGGAGTAACAGGGAGAGCAAAACGAACTTGGAACAGCTAAGTCTCAGCTTTTCCCAGTGCCACAGATTCATTTAACCCTTTTAATCAACACCCTCTTTTTTTAAATGAGTCTCCTTCTGATCAATGATAACCAGGATCTTATGGTTTGATGTGCTTGGTACCTATTTTTGTTTATTTTTCCAAAAAATATATATTACAATGGCTAGTAAATACTTATTGCCTCCTGTGTGTCATAGAGCAGCCCACCATCAGCACACATGCCATCGGTCATGGAAACACTGTTCTTCTCTTTGTTTGCTCAGGGAAGTATTTTTGTGAAGGCGAGATTCTTACTTGCCTTTTCAAATTGTGTTCTCATTTGCCAGCAGCCATCTGGCAACCCCTGGGCTCCTGGTGCCTCAACCAGCCAACGTGACAAAAGCTACTGGCTGCCTTTCCTTCTAAGCCTGATTCTTCAAAGCAGATCCATGTTACAAACACTTGATATATGGCAAACACTCTGCTAAAGAAAACTATGCCCAGTGGGCCCCCGGAAGGGTCATTTGTGTGGCCATGACCTGAGCCCATGGTTTTCAGGGAGTCCCTGCAGTGTGCCGGCACCAACATGTAATCCACAGCCCCAAGTTCTCGGACCTGCAGGGCCTCTCCAGCTGGGGTGGGCCAACCTCACAATGTGATGGCAGGAGGAATTCTTGACAGGCCATCACAATGAATCGGTTAATAATAAGATTCGGCGTACACAAGGCCTTAGCAAACTCGGGGAGGGGAGCATCTGAGGGTAACCAGGGTTTTTATGCTCATAGATGGGTCAGCCCAGGATGGTGGCTCCTCCCTGTCCTGTGTTGTCTTCCCCTGTACCTTAGGGATAGCAGTGGTACCAACCTCAGAGGGTTGCTGGGAGGATTAGATGAGATCATGCACTTCGAGCCCTTAGCCCAGTATCTGGCACATAAGATCCTAGGGCAAATAATCACAGAACTTTAGTGTGTGATAACAATTAGGACGATCACTACTGTCATTATTAAAGGACTATGGTCTGTGGTAGGCTAAATAATGGCCCCCCTAAATTATCTAGATGCTTCGACTTCAAAAACATTACCTTATGTGGCAAAAAGGACTTTACAGGGTCCTAAGGGGAGAAGATTGTCCTGATTATCCAATGGGTGTATTAATGGTCCCTTAACCACCATCACTACCATGAGGCTGGCCAGCTCTGACTGGGGATTTCTTTTCTCCTCACAGGGCTCACAACAAAGTGGTCTGCAAGGCCAGGCTCCAGGCTAAAAGTGCATTGAAGGGCATCCTCGAGGAGCTGCCACCACAAATGCCCCAAAGGCCAGGCAGACATTGTGACATGGGATGGGCCCAGGCATGGCACAGGGCAGGGTGGGGACCATGACTGCGGGAGACAGTGTGTCCTCTCTTGCGGTCATTTCCTGCCACCAGAGTGCAGGCCAGGACTACTGGGCCTTTCCATGTCCAAGAGAAGCTGAAAAATTAGTTTTTTTTGTGACATCACCCCTATGGTTTTCCAGTGTTTGCAACCAATACACCATTTTTAAAACACAGTACATGACCAGTAGCAGCCAAGAAACAGGCAAAGGTTGATTAACAGATGAATCATGGAAAAGAAACCGTAGTGGTTCCTAAACACAAGAAAAGATGAACATTTTCCTCATCACAAGAGAAATGCAAAGTAAGACTATGACGAGGTATCATTTTCCGCTACTCAAGCAAAAATTTAAAACATCTGGGGATCTCTGGTCAAAATGGCAGCATAGACAGATGTGGCTCACCTCTTTGCACAACCACATCAAAATTACAAATAAAATATAGAACAACCATCACTCAGAACCATCAGAAATTGAATTGAATGGAAGCCTGACAACTACCGAATTAAAAAAAAAAAAAAAAAAACAATCCAGACTGATAGGAGGGGCACAGACATGGAACAGGCTGGTCCCACACCCTGTGTGGTGAATAACAATTCAGGAGGGATATCTTAGGAGCGAGGAACCCCAGCCCCACACCAGGCCCCCGAGCCCAGGGTTCCAGTCCCAGGAAAACAAATCCCCACAACTTTTGGCTGCAAAAAGCAGCAGGGAGTAAGTCAGTGGAAGAAACTGCTGGAGCCCCAAGAAGTTCCTCTTAAAGAACCCACACATGAACTCACCTATTCAGACTCACCCCCTCTGAGCTCCCGCACCAGGGTAACAGCACCGAAAGTCACCGGTGCTATACAGCAAGTAACTGAAGTGTCCAGCATCAAGGCAAGCAGAGGCCATTGTCCTTTTCTAAACCCTCACCCAAAAGAGCTGGCAAGCTGGTGCCATATCTGAGACTCCATCATATTGGCTGACATTGCTTGACCCACCTTGGAGATCCCCAGAGACTCCACCCCACCCAATTTACAGGCCCACTCAAGCTGCTTTTCTTTTCTTTTTTTTAAATTATGTTTAAGATTCTATTTATTTATTTTCAGAGAGAGGGCAAGGGAGCGGAAAAGAGAAAAGCATCAATAACTGAGAGAAACATGGATTTGTTGCCTCTCACATGCTCACAACTGGAGGCCTGGCCTGCAACACAGGCATGTGTCCTGATGGGGAATCAAATTAGCAACCTTTTGGTTCGCACACCAGTGCTCAATCCACTGAGCCACACCAGCCAGTGTGCCAAGCTGCTTTTCCGTACAAATGGATGGCCACGACTCATGCTTCAACCTTCTTAAATCCTACCAAACAAGCAACAGCTGGTCTCAGTAAGCCCCAAGCCTGGCGCTAGCAGCAGCCAGCTTAGATTCACAGCTTGGCTCTATCTGGGAATCTCCAAGCCCAGCACAAGTAACAGCTATATCAGATTGCTTTACAGCTGAGGCATGGTGGCCCTGAGCAAAACACAGGTGGGGGCTGACCTTGGCCTGCACCACTCAGGAAACTCCAGAACCTGCACACCCAGTGGACAGCTAGAGGCCACATTGGAACACTGTCATCCTGCCCCTGCACAGCTGATCCTCTACAGAGGGTGAAGGTTGGTTGTAAGTGGTCACAGCTGACTGGCCTGGGTGAATCCCTCCCATTGTTCTGCCAACAGCAACCAAGGCTCAACTACAAGAGGGGGGTTTACTCAGCCCACACGAAGGGTGCACCTCAAGTACCCAGTCTGAATGATAGGAGAGGCTGTGCCACTGGACCCTATAGAACACCTTCTGCATTAGACCACACTACCAAGACACAGAGTCAAATCAGCTCTACGTAATACATAGAAACAAACACAGGGAGGCTGCCAAAATGGAAAGACAAAGAAACATGGCCCAAATGAAAGAACAGATCAAACAAAATGGAGATAAACAATCTATCAGATGCAGACTTCAAAGCACAGGTTATAAAGATGCTCAAGGAACTTAGTGAGGACCTCAGTAGCACAAAAAAGATCCAGTCAGAAATGAAGTATACATTGATTGGAATAAAAAACAATTTACAGGGAATCAACAGTAGAGAGTGGAAGAAGCCCATAATCGAAACAGTGATATGGAACATAAGGAAGCAAAAAACAACCTATCAGAACAACAAGAAGAAAAAAGAATCCAAAAAGTAAGGATAGTGTAAGCAGCCTCTGGGACAACTTCAAGCATTCCAACATTCACATCATAGTGGTGCCAGAATGAAAAGAGAAAGAACAAGAAAATGGAAATCTATATGAAAAAATAGTGAAAGAACACTTCCCCAAAGGGGTGTGGAGGAAAGGCAGAAAACTGTACTTGAACAACAATTAAAAAAATAAAAAGAAGGAAAGAAAACTTCCCTACTTTGGTGAAGGAAATAGACATGCAAGTCCAGGAAGCATAGAAAGTCCCAAACAAGATGGTTGGAAAGAGGCCCACTCCAAGACATATCATAATTAAAATGCCAAAGGCTAAAGATAAAAGAGACTCTTAAAAGCAGCAAAAAAAGTTAGTTACCTATAGGGGAGTTCCCCTAAGACTGTCATCTGACTTCTCAAAAGAAACTTTGCAGGTTAGAAGAGATTGGCAAGAAATATTCAAAGTCATGAAAAGCAAGGATCTACAGTCAAGATTGCTCTACCCAGCAAAGCTATCACTTAGAATGAAAGGGCAGATAAAGACCTTCCTGCACAAGAAAAAACTAAAGGAGTTCATCATTGCCAAACCATTATTCTATGAAATGTTAAAGAAACTTATTTAAGAAAAAGAAAAAGATAAAAACTATGAACAATAAAATGGCAAAAAATGCAAATCTATCAACAACTGAATCTAAAAAACAAATGAAGCAAACAAGAATAGAGGGAATCATGGATACAGAGAGCATTTTGATGGTTGCCAGAAGGGAGAAGCATGTGGAGGAATGGGGGAAGAGGTAAAGGGATTAAAAAGTACAAAGAGGTAGTTACAGAATAGCCATGGGGATGTAAAGAACAGTATAGAAAATAGAGTAGCCATAGAACTTATACTCATGACCCTAGACATGAAGAATGGTGGTGGGATTGCCTGAGGGAGTGGGGGGTGCTAAGTGGGTGGGGGGCAAAGAGGGAAAAATCAGGACAATTGTAACAGAATAATCAATGAACTCTGATTTTAAAAAAAGAAAAAAGAACCCCCTCAAAAGAATAATGAGACATCTTATAATACACTGAATCAGCAAACATATAGGGTTTTGATATTTCATGTCTTCATAGTTGATGAAAATAAAAGTTGGGATTGCATACCACTTCACACCTAAACAGGATGGCGATGATGATGATGATGATGATGATGATGATGATGATGAAAAATAAGTGGTGGTGAGGATGTGGAGACATTGGAACCCTTGTAAATTGCTGGTAAGAATGTAAAATGGTACAGTCTCTGTGGAAAACAGTTTGGTTGGTCCTCAAACAATTACACAGAATTACCATAACCATATGACTCAGCCATTCCACTTCTTGGTATATATACCCGGAAGAATGAAAAACAGGGACTGAAGCAGATCCTTGTAGGTGAATGTTTATAGCAGCTTTATCCACAGTAGCCAAAAGGTAGGCACAAACCAAACACCCATCAATAGGATAAATAAAATATAGCATATTCTATATTTTTCATCCCTAAAAAGAAATGAAGTACTGATGTATGCTATTGCATGGATGAACCTTAAACATTGTGCTATGTGAAATAAACCAGACACAAAAGAACAAATATTGCATGACTCCACTTATATAAAATGTGGGATGCCCTGTGCCGTGGAGGTCTCCCAGCCTCGGATGAAATAAGCCATCCTGAACACAATGTGTTCTGGTGGAATAGGGGGTGGTGATTCCCTCTAGTGGAGAATGCCCCAAGCCCTTCTCCAAAATGGCTTTTATTGGGATCAGTATGTGTAGGAGTATACAGTATGCATGCAAAGCTCATAAATCAATGTCCAAAGGCTACAGTTACAGAAAATAGATATTATCTATAGATAACAATTGAGGAAACACAGAGATCTGCCTCAGGTCAGGGTCTGTTAGAAATGCTGATGCCAGAGGATCGTCCATGAAATTAGGAGTTCACTCCCTTATGCTTTGAATTTAAACATCTGGTTTATATCAACAGAGATACACAAAGCAAAGCAAGCTTCAAAGGATACAGTGTATTCTTTTTTTAAGATTTTTTAAGACTTTATTTATTTATTTTTAGAGAGGGAAGGGAGGGAGAAAGAGAGAGAGAGAGAGAAACATCAATGTGCGGTTGCTGGGGGTCATGGCCTGCAACCCAGGCATGCGCCCTGACTGGGAATCGAACCTGCAATGCTTTGGTTCACAGCCCACACTCAGTCCATTGAGCTACACCAGCCAGAGCGGATACAGTGTATTCTTCAGACCCGATTTCCCATGGGAACCCTCCCTGTTAGTATCAGGTTACTCCTGCCACCTGCATTCCCATCATTAAGGTCGAGACTTACAGGTAAGGCCTTGCTCGTGTGGAGCTACAGTTTCCCATACTGCACAAAGTGGTCCCCAACAATAAACATCTAGAATAGGCAACTTTGTAAAAACAGAAAGATTAGCAGTAACCAGGGGATTGGCTGAGACTAGGGGAGGAAGGAGTGGGGAATTATTACTGAAAGGGTGAAGTTTCTGTTTAGAGTGATGAAAATTCTGGCCCCTGGTTGGTGTGGCTCAGTGGATTGTGTGCTAGCCTGTGGACCAAAACAGGGTTGAATTCCTGGTCAGGGCACACGCCTGGGTTGCAGGGCAGGAACCCAGTTGGGGGCATGTGAGAGGCATCCAATCAATGTTTCACTCACACATCAGTGTTTTTCCACTCTCTTTCTTCTTCCTTTTCCCTCTCTTTAGAAATAAATAAATAAATCTTTTTAAAAAGAAAGAAAATTTGGGGACAAAATAGTGATGGTTACAAAGCAGTATGAATGCAACTAATGCTATTACATCGTACACTGAAAAAGGGCCACTAAACTGGTAAATGTTTTATATCTATTTTACCACAATAAAAATAAGTTGGGGCTTTATTAAGCCACACTGATCAAAGGCTTTGGATTTAACACAATAGAAACAGGTCTGGTCCTGCTCAGAACAAAGAGCTCAGAGGAGACAGGCCAGCCTGCACCATGTGAGATGCTCGGGACACCTGTGACCCTGAGGGGAACACAAAATCAGGCCATCGACAAAATCCATCTACTGGCACACAGCCAATCTCAAGGACAGTCTTGGAGTAACAATTCCTTCGGAGCTCCGTGGTCTTATCACCGGTCTGGGCACTTACACCTAAAGCTCAGCAGCTCTGAGGCAGTGACCCTGACTCTTTCTCTACATTGTGTGAGTGAAGTCGCTCCCAGCAGGAAAGCAGAATAGAGCTGAAGTAGCGATAATAAAGACACAAGGTCAAATCTATGGTATCAGCATATCTGTGACATGTGTCAGTATAAGTTACTAGTTTTATCATCATACAACTGCTTTGTGTGTTTGTTAAGGTAGTCACTATGTTTGAAAGCATCTGCTATTAGGTTTGTGAAGGGTTTAAGTGATTGCCTTTGGAACAAGTGACTAAATGGTTACAGAAATCTGATTTTTAAGAACCACTAATTTAACAATTCTGTCGAAGAATAAATATTAGTTAGTATTCCTGTCCACACACAAGTCCATGTTTGTTAGAAAGTCTAGCAGCATGGAAAAAATGGCTACTTGCATATATTTCTGGTGAGTGATGAGTAATTTTTTAATAGCTAAGAAAATTATACATATACCTTTTCTAAAGGATCACCTTTTTTATTGAGATAAAATTGGAACAAAAGGAAGAAATAAGCATTCAATCAGAACACAATGAAGAAACAAGAATTCAAAAAAAGAGGAGAGGCTTAGGAACCTTTGGGACAACTTTAAATGTTCCAACATCTGAATCATAGGGGTGCCAGAAGAAGAGCAAGAAATTGGAAATTTATTTGAAAAAATAATGAAAGAAAGCTTTCCAAATCTGGTGAAGGAAATAGACATACAAGTCCAGGAAGCTCAGAGAGTCCTAAACAAGTTGGACCCAAAGAAGCACACATCAAGGCACATCATAATTACATTACCCCAGATGAAAAATAATCAGAGACTCTTAAAAGCAGCAAGAGAAAAGGAGACAGTTACCTACAAAGGAATTCCCATAAGACTATCAGCTAATTTCTCAAAAGAGACCTTACAGGCAAGAAGGGGCTGGAAAGAAGCATTCAAAGTCATGAAAGGCAAGGCCCTGCATCCAAGATTGCTCTATTCAGCAAGGCTATCATTTAGAATGGAAGAACAGATAAAGTGCTTCCCAGACAAGGTCAAGTTAAAGGAGTTCACCATCACCAAGCCCTTAGTATATGAAATGTGAAAGGGACTTATCTAAGAAAAAGAAGATCAAAACTATGAACAGTAAAATGACAACAAACTCACAACTATCAATAACTGAACCTAAAAAAAAACAAAAACAAAAATGAACTAAGCAAACCACTAGAACAGGAACAGAATCAGAGAAATGGAGATCACATGGAGAGTTATCAGCAGGGAGAGGGAGGGAGAAGAACTGGGGAAAAGGTACAGGGAATAAGAAGCATAATCGGTGGGCACAAAATAGACAGGGGGAGGTTAAGAATAGTATGGGAAATGGAGAAGCCAAAGAACTTACATGTACGACCCATGGAAATGAACTAAGGGTGGGGGGTGTGGAAACCCTGGAAGGAATTGGGGTACCAGGCAGAGGAGGTAAAAGGGAGAAAAAAGAATGGGACAACTGTAATAGCATAATCAATAAAATATACTTTTTTAAAATTAATCATTTTAAAGTGTGTGAATCAGCAGTTTCTAGTATATTTACAATGTTGTGCAGTCATCACCACTAATTCCACAATATTCTCATCACTCCATTCTCTCTAATTCCCCCAGCCCCTGGCAACAGTTAACCTGCTTTCTCTCTCTCTATGAATTTGCCTTTTGTCATTCAGTATAAATAAAATCAGTACAAGACATGGCCTTTTATATCTGGGTCCTTTAGCTTATAATGTTTTCAAGGTTTATCTATGTTATAGCATGGATCTGTATACTTCATTCCTGTTTTGGGCTGAATAATTCCATTCCAATAATCCCATTGTATGGATATGCCACATTATATTTACTTATTCATTCGTTTAAGGACATTTTCATTGTTTCCAACTTTTGGCTAGTATGAATAATGCTGCTATGAACATCTGTTTACCAGTTTTTGTGTGAACGTATATTTCATTTCTCTTCAGTATATACCTAGGAGTGGAATTGTGGGTCATATGGTAACTCTAAGTGCAACTTTCTGAGGACCCACCAGGCTGATTTCCAAAGCCGCTGAACCGTTTTACGTTCCCACGAGCAGGGTGCGAGGGTGCCAACATCTCCACATCCTCAGCAACACTGACTACTCTTTCTTTTAAAAGTTATAGCCATGCACGTAACTTTTGACCCAGGAGTTCCACTTCTAGAAATGTCTACTCTGATGACACATTGTAGTTGGCAACGCTGTTTGTAATAGCTTATATTTCCATCAGTAAGGGACAAAGGGAAAACACCAGCTACATCAGTGCAAGAGAGATCTATGCAGCTGCTAAGGAAAAATAAGGAAGCTTTACATAGTGATACGGAAAGATCACCAAAATACATTAAACAACCAAAGCCAAGTACCAAGCATGAAGTGAGTGGTATGTTACTGTTTGTTTAAGTGTTCATGTGTGTGTGTGAAATTCCTTAACTATGTATAAAAAAACCTCTGCAAGAACATGTCATGAGCCCTGGCCAGGTAGCTTAGTTGGTTAGAGCATCACCCCGACACACCAAGGTTATGGGTTTGATCTCCAGTCAGGGCACATACAAAAAGGAACCAATGAATGCATGCATAAGGGAAACAACAAATTGATGTCTCTCTCTCTCCCTTCCTCTCTCTAAAATCAATCAATAAACTTTTTTTATTAGAAAAAAAGAGAACATGTTAGAATGGAAGGAAAAGCCTGGGTAGCTGAGGGCAGTGGCAGAAGACAGATTAGCTCTGGATACATTTTTCATATATTAAAAATTGTATATAATATGATTATGTTATCCAATTCAAAATAAATACAAAGAGAAATTTTAAAATGCTGAAAGCTAAACAGAACATATCTGTGATATAAACTGGAGGCTGCCAGGCCCCGACCTCTGCATTGTCCAATTTGACCCTCATTCCATAAGGAAATTGACAACACTGGTCACTCAGTAATCAGAGGTGTCACCAGAAGATAAAGTTGGACCCCGGAGCCTACCATCTTAGCACCTTAGAGAACCCTCATACACTCTTATTTGTATAAAGTGATGAAATCAGAAAGGGAATCAGCTGGCAGTGACAAAGAGACTGGGAAGGAGACTGTCTTAGTTTCCTGTTGCTGCTAAAACAAATTGTCATAAACTTAATGACTTAAAACAACAAAATTTACCCTTTTACCATCCAAAATCAGTTTCACTGGGCTAAAGTCAAGGTGTTGGCAGGGTTGGTTTCTCCTGGAGCTGCTGAGTGAAGAGTCCTGGCCTTTTCAGCTTCTAGAGGCCACCTTTGTTCCTGGACTGCAGCGCCTCCCTCCATCTTCAAGGCACATTACTCCAGCCTCTGCTTCCAACAGTCTCCCCATCTTAAGATCCTTACCTCGCCCTGGCTGGTGTAGCTCATTTGATTGAGCACGGGCTGCAAACCAAAGCATCACAGGTTCGATTCCCAGTCAGCGTACATGCCTGGGTTGCAGGCCATGACCCCCAGCAACCACACATTGATGTTTCTCTCTCTCTCTCTCTTTCTCCCTCCCTTCCCTCTCTAAAAATAAATAAATAAAATCTTAAAAAAAAGACTTATACATTGTTTATAAAAAAAAAAGATCCTTACCTCAATAACATCTGCAAAGCCCCTTTTGCCCTGTAAGGTCACATTCATGGGTTCCAAGGATTAGGGTGTGAATATTTTGGGGGGATGTAGCCCACTAGAGACCATCCACACTTGAGAGATTCCAACACATTTCTAGTAGACAGATCAGGTCGAGGCTTGGGGACTGAATCACAGGAGGTCACTGCATTCTGGAGAGAACTACAGAGAAGCAGGAGCCCAGCACTCCTTGGGTTGTGGGGAGTAGGCAAGAGTGAGAAAAGATAGCTGAGGCAGGCTGAAAGAATGTCTGTCCATGCTTCCTGCACCCTTTCCTACCCCATTCCTCAGGGCCCAGGTCACCCAACATGCACACACAGGAAAACAAGAACCAAAGAGCCGTTCCCCAAAGAGATCCAGCTCTCTGACAGCCGGAAATGATAAGTAGGGTGGGTGCTGGCTTATAAAAAAGCCAGCCCTATTCTGGCAACCAGAAGTGGGGCTCCTGGCCTCTGACCCACCCACATGTGAAACCATCCGGTGGGCAAGCCCCATACCCAGGCACAAAGCTCCCATTCACGCTCCCACTCAGGGCAGAGGTCCGGAGGGAAAACAGTCCAGCATTTATAACAGGAACCACACCCCATCACCTACAGACATGAGCCTTGTCCCTCCTTTGAGAATGGCGAGCAAGAACACCACAGAGGAAGAGAAAACCAGTGCTGAGCAATGAGCAGGAGCACGCCCAAAGGCAATGGCCAATTCAGGGCCCAATCAAGGTGCATGAACTGTTTGCAGTTGTTATATCTCCTTGGTCTCTTTTTGTTTTTCATATACTGGCTTTTTTTTTCTTTTTTCATATGCTGACTTTTTTTGAGAAGTCCTGGTCAGTTATTTTGGGTATATCCCTTATTGTCAATGCCTGATTGTTTCTTCATTATTAAATGGAGATTTCACTTTTTTTAAAAAAGAATTCGCCTGGCTGGCATAGCTCAGTAGATTGAGCTCTGGCTGCAAACCAAAGTGTCGCAGGTTCGGTTCCCAGTCAGGGTACATGCCTGGGTTGCAGGCCATGACCCCCAGCAACCGCACATTGATGTTTCTCTCTCTCTCTATCTCCCTCCCTTCCCTCTCTAAAAATAAATAAATAAAATCTTTAAAAACGAAGAATTCTGCATAAGCAATCTTGTGCCCTTCCTGCAATGTCACATCAAGAGACATGACATCAGGTTGTCCCACTATGGGGACACGAATCGATCACTCAGTGGAGAAGAGGGTGTCTGCCAGAAAGCACCCCCTCACACACACTAGGCGGCAAATTTTTCCCCTTTGTAACAACTAAGTCATCTGTCGAATGCTAATTCTGAACTGCTCCCCAGCAACCTTTCACCGATAGTTTTAGCATCCTTCGACCACTCCATCATTTATTTCATTGGGGATCCCTGTATTTTTCCTAATTTATCTGTAATACACAGGTATTATTTGTTGAAATAAATCGTTTAGTGCCTGTGAACCTATGTATTTATGTAGTCAGATTCACAGCAGGTGTTTAATAATACACAGTATCAATTTTTTAAAACATCACTGCATGGAGAGGGGTACAACCTTATCCACAAACATAAACTTTCTTCCTCAATTAACGCCCTGTACTGTTTAAGCAGTAAGAGCTGACTGCAGTGATCTCCGGTTGGTTATAACTAAGTGTGTTTTCCTCTCTAAACAGACTCTAAGCAGAAGTATCACATGATAAGGGAGTGCTGCCCACCCTGCTGGGAATACTGAAGTATTCTAAAAACAAAAACAAAACAGGAAAAACAAGAATCAAACCATCTATCTCTAAAATTTTCATGTGAGGGACTGTGTGTGCATCTGCACCAAAAACACGACCAATAGTGCAGTAATTTTACAATCCGAGGTAGAAAATGTTCTGAAAGGCGGTAGGTACAACTAATGAGAGGTACTGTTTACTCGGCAAGCGCACATCTCACGCCGTCCTTACGGGGGCGCTGTGGTGCCTTGCTTACAAAGGGGATGTGGGGACCCCATGCTCAAATCCTGCCCCACGGTGTGACCTCCCCCAAACCAAGCGACTTGCACTGCGTGCATAAAGGATCTCTGGGCCTCAGTTTCCCAGGAGAGGCGTCCGTGGGATCATGCATGTAAAGCATTTAGCACAGTGCCTGACGTGAGCGAGCGCCGAGGAAGGCCTGGCATTCAAGACTTGGCTCTGGGATTTCTAACATCAGTCACCTGAGGTCCCTTCGGCAATCCAGGGCAATCAGAAGAAACTTTGGAAGTCCAAGGGAGAACTGGGTGGTGGCCCCATTTTTACTGGTACTGAACCTTCGGATTACTTGTGTTGTCTACAATTTAGAGGATGGGGAAGTTTTTGAAGTAGGGTGTGTGATAGAAAAGTTTCATTTAAGAACAAGCCTGGGCCTGTTATTATTTAACTTAACTAAAGCACTGGTTTATTACAAAAGGATATAACTCAGTAACAGCCAGGCGCATCGGGCAAGGTATGAGGAAAGGGGCACAGAACCTCCATGACCTCTCTGAGCACGCCGCTCTTCCCAAGTCTCTGTGTGTTCACCAGCCCCGAAGCTCTCCAAACCCGGCTCCTGCTGGGTTTTCTTGGAGGCTTTCTTATACGGTCACGATTGATTAAATCACGGCCACTGTTTCACCTGCAGCTCCTCGCCGCTCCTCTGGAGCGAGGGTGGGGAATGGGTGGGCCGGAAAGTTCCAGCCCCCTGATCACTTGGTGAAGCCCCCCAGGCAAGCAGCCCCCAAACTTAGTTTATCTGGAGTCTTTCCCGGCGTCTTGTCATTAACACAACAAAAGACTTTTACTGCTATAATCACTTAGGAAATTCCAAGGGTTTTAAGGAGCTCACTGCCAGGAATGGGGATGAAGACCAAATATATTTTATTATAAATCGTAACATCACCGTGGGCATATTGTCAATTGTAATGAGTGTTAATAGTACATTTCAAGGATTGCTTTCTAGAAATGGGAACCTGTATTAGAATTGTGGGCTTCTGTGGAATACTTGAAACCCACTGATAAAGATTCGATTTCTCCTAGGTAATCATAGCACAGGCTGGAGCTATGTATGGGCGTTATGGGTCGTGGCCCAGAAAATGGCGATCGATGAAACACTTTCAGTTTGGGAAAAGATAATAACTGCTGATCCAGAAGCAGTTAAAATATTTTTAAAACTAGTAGTTTTAATATTGTATCTCTCAAATAACTAACTGGTTCTTTGGTTTCCATATTGCTTCTCTCTTTTATAGGCGTAGTCAAAAGAGGAAGGTTCCGAGTTCTCCCTGCGGCCCGGGCTTCTGCGACTCCACGCCGAGGTCACACTGTAGCTACGTGTGGATGAAACTTGCATCCACGTGTTTCCGTAGAGCCCAGGGTCGGAGTCACAGCCAGGCCCTTCACCCGCAGCGGACAGATGGAGGGACCCAGGTTTTGAATGGCGTAGGCGGCTGCAGCGGTAGGCTGGAAAGAGGAGGATTTGGGGGAGGGGCGGCCGGGTCCGCTGCCTCGGCGAGGGGCTCCCGAGAAGGTGAGACTCGTGCGGAGGAGGCACGTGGGTGTGCGCCGGGGACGCGGGTCTCAGAAGGCTGGGCGCCTGGGCAGCGAGTGACCACGTGGGGAAAGTGTAGGCTCCTTAAGGGGCGGGCGGCCAGGCGCCGGAGCGCGGGGGCTGCGTTTCCCGCCCGCCCCGAGGCAGCGGGGCCCTCCCCCGGCGCCAGCAGCGCTCCCGCCCGCCCCCGGGGCCCATCTTCAGCCACCACCCCCAGGAAAGGACCGAGGACTGCCCACGCCGCCGTCCCGGGGCTCCTTGGGCGGGGCTGACCCCCGGGAACCCCCGACTGCCTCCCAGAGCTGGGTTGGGGAGGGGACCTTAGCCCGCTGCCGCCTCCGAGCGGACCGCCAGGTGAGCGCCGGGACAGGTAGGGACCCAGGTCGGACCCCAGGTCCAGTCCCGGTTCTCAGACGCGGCGCCCCGGGCAGGATTTCCGCCCCAGGCTCTGCCCAGAGGGGCGGACCCCAGGGAGTCCTGCACCTCGGCCCCTTCCCCGGCCCCGGCGTCGCGGGCTGTCGCCGCCGGCTGGCGTCCCTTCGAGCCCCGAGTCGCTCCGCGCACGTCCGAGAGCCCCAGGTCGCTGTGCGCTTTAACCGGGTCCTCCGCGCCCCCGCCCGCCGCCGCTCGGTCTCGGTCGCTAAGGGCCGCGCGCACGTGTCCGCTGCGGCGGCTGGAAGACGGACCCCTCGCTACCGGCCCTGGGTTTGCTCCTTCCGGCCCGCAGCCCCTGCGCGGTCTGGGGATCGAGCCTCGGAGCGCCGGCGCAGTCTTCCTTCAGCAACTGGGGCACCGCCTGTCTTGAGCCGCAGCCGCTCCTCCCAGACTCAGTTCTGTCTCTGTAAGTTAACTTTTGCGGTTCAGTCACATGTTTTCACACTCCACATCTTGTTAGATCGAGGTGAGACAGCATTTATTTACTCCCTTTTGAAAGATGGCCATACTATGAACCTACTTTTAAAATAAATACGTTTTTTTTTTAAATGTCCCAGTAACACACACAAACAAAAGACAAGACAAAGCTTTGCAGGAAAAACGGCGGTCCTTTAAATAGCTCCGCCCGCCCCCCCCCCCGCGGCCAATTAAAAACTTTTGTAATCAAATTACTTTTCAAAAATGGCAAAAGTATCTTGTGATCTGTGGTGCATCCCTTTAAACCTTTTTCTGCTTTTTATTCCTCTGGCAGTTATTTTCAAACCTCTAAAGCAAATTCTTGGATTATTTCTTGGTTTACCAACTTTCAGGCAGTGTCCACTAATCCCTTGCTAGAAGTGGGTGGGAACGGCTGTCACGGCCGCGTCTCCAGCTCCCCCACCCACACACACACACACACACACACACTCACACTCACACCGCCCCCACCGTGCGCGCGGAGCCCTGCCGGGCGCAGAAGAGGTTGGAAACCGCTGCTGCGGGATCACAGAATTCTTTTTAGTGCCTCCATTGGCTGCTTGTGTAACATAAAATAATTTTTTTGAACTGGTATTTCTTGTTCTATTGAATGTGTATATATCGGATCTGTTGATTACCTTTTTTATGAGACCTGGTGGAGGAGCCTGCCTAAAAACTTTTTTTTTAATTTATTTAAATACGATGTTTTATACTACCAATTTAGATAAATGGTTCACAAATCAAATAGAAATGAGTCTGCCTTGTTTTTTTCCATGATAAAAGTAATAGAATCTGGAGAGAGAAGACAGGGCGGAGTTTTAGGGTGAAAGGGAGCCGACCCTGCGAGGCCCCGACCTGGTCCGGAGGCAGCGGAGACCTCGGGAGCGCGGGGAGCACCGTCGGCGCGCGGCCGCCCGCCGCCGCGAGGCGGAGTGCAGCGGCCTGAGTGTGGTGCGTCCGGCGGGATCGCGCGCAGACCCGCAGACTGACCTTCCTCTTTTTTGGGAGATACGCATGGAGGTATTTCAGAGTTCATCAAAAGAGAGAGAGAAAGCAAATATGGCAGAATTGGTGTTCATTTTCCTAACCTTTCGGCTTTTCAATATGATGGAATTTTCATGGTAAAAATTTGAGTAAAATAGAGACAATTTAGAAACTCAGAGACGAAGACAGGGGCACAGCGGCTCAAGCCCACCCCACGCACCAAGGTCCCCATCCTGACTCTGCCACTCGCTCGTCTGGCGACCTCCCAGCCTCGGTGTGCCCCGGTGTGCCCCGGTGTGCCCCGCGGACGAATAGCCGCTGCCTCTTGGGTGAGGCTCCCTGAGCAGAGTTAGTGCACCGACAACGGTGGCTGTTCGGGTTTTGTGAAGGGTTTTTCTTCACCACCACAGTCCGCCCACCTGCGGATCACTGCTGTCTCCATCCTCACTGCTGTCCGCCCTCCTTGTACTCTTTTTGTCCTAGAGATGGGTTTTGAACTTGGTGTGTTCTTGTTCCTTTTTAAAATTCCTCGAATGGCTCTGATCTTGCCACTGGCACAGCTCAGTGTTCCGCCCTGTCTCATCCCACCACTCCCTGAGCCCGTCTCCCCTCAGCCCGCGTCCTCTAGTCAGGGCTCCAGTGGCCGCACAGCCCCACGCACGGAGGCGCCCACGCCACGCCAGCCCCGCAGCCCGACCTTAACCACTACAGATGGTAGTAACAGGGTCACCGTGGCAGCTGACGTGTGTCGGAGGCCAGGCCTCGGTCTTCTTTACACGTGATGTTCACTACATTTGAATTAGAGCATGCCAAAAAGCCAAAGCGACTCTGCTCCCGCTTCACCCGTGCTGGGGCCCGGAGGGCAGCTGGGTAATGAGAGGGCGATGACAGTGAAATGCAGAGAAACTAGAAGTTCCAAATCCATTCCTGTCTGCTAGGAACGATGGTATTGCCCACTGCGTCTTGCCCTGCTTCATCACTCCATCGAGATGTAATAATTACACTTTTTTAGATCATTTCTTATTTACCTTTGTAACTTTGCATTTTATGCTTCGCTGCTCTGTTCTTCATTCTGACAGCTTTCGATTGCCGCGATGACAGAAAGTAGCTGAGCCCAGCGTCTTGGCTTCCCCTGCCCCCACCTTTCATTCCCCATCTTTTGTCGGTTATGTGGTTCCTTGCCGCACACTGTCAAGGCTGATAACATCTACAGTCTGTTCTGTCACCATATGTGGGCCTCCCATGCTTTAACTGTAAAATTTGCGGGGGCTGGGGTTTGGACAGCTTTATTGAGGTGTAATTTACATACCATGAAATTCAGCCCATTTAAGGCACACTTCTGTGATTTTTAGTGAATTCCCAGAACTGTGCTGCCTTCACCACAATTTTGAAGCATTTCTGTTGCCTCTCAAATGTCCCTCGTGTCTAGTTGTGGTCACTCTCTGTTTCCATGCCCAGCCTCAGGCAACCACTAACCTATTTCCTGTATCTTTAGGTGAGTCTTTTCTGGGTATTTCATGGATGATGCCCACATCATACAGTGTGTGGCTTCTCTAACCTAGCATGGCTGCTCTTGTGGGAGTTCATTCAGACTGTAGCATGTACCAGTGTTTTATTCCTTATACTATTGAACAGTGATATTCCATTGTATGGATAGACTGCATTTTATTTATCCATCCACCAGTTGACGATGGACATGTGGATTGTCTCCCAGTGTATAGCGCTGCTGTGAACATCTACTGTCCAGTCTGTGTGGACACATGCTTTCATGTCTCTTGGGTAGATAGCCTAGCAGTAGAATTGCTGGATTTCAGGATAAGTGTAAGTTTAACTCTTTTTTTTTAATATTCAACTTTTAAAATAACTGCCTACGTGTGGCCCAAAGTGGCTGTGCCATTGTACATTCCACCAGCAGGGTGTGATGTCAGGGTTCCAGTTTCTGCACGTCCTCACCTCACCAGCCTTTTGAACATTAGCCATTCTTAGTGAGCATGAAGTGGTGTCTCATTTTGATTTCAGTTTACATGTCTGTAATGACTGATGATGTTGAGCATCTTGCATGTGCTTATTCGTCATTTGTATATCTTCACTGGTGAAATGTCTGTTCAAATCCTTTGTCCATTTTTTAATTGGTTTGTCTTATTGAATTTTAAATGTTCTTTATATTACATATTATAGATACCAGTCCTTTACAAATATATGATTTATAAATATTTTCTGCCAATCTATAGCCAGCCTTTTCATTTTCTTAAAGGTGTCTTTTGAAGTGCAAAAGTTTTCAATTTTGATGACGTTTAATTAATCCATGTTTTTCTTTTATGAATTATACCTTGGTATTGTATCTAAGAAATCTTTACCTAACCCAAAATCACAAGATCTTTCTCCTGTTTTCTTCTAACTTTTAAAGACTTACATTTAGGTCTGCGATTCATATTGAATTGATATTTGTGTATGGTGTGAGGTAAAGGCCTAAATTCACCTTTTTGTGTATAGATTTCCCAGCACCATTTGTTTTGTTTTATATTTTTTCTTTTTTATTGTATTTTTCTATTACCCTTTATCCCCCTTGTATCTCTCTCCCCTCAGCAATCACCACACTGTTGTCCATGTTCATGAGTCCTTTTTCCTTTTTGCTCAATCCCTCCACCCACTAACCACCCCTGCCCCAGACTGTCAGCCTGCTCTCAATCTATGAGTCTGTCTCCATTTGACTTGTTCCTTCAGTTTGTTCATTAGATTCCACATATGAGTGACATCATATGGTATTTGTCTTTTTCTAACTAGCTTATTTCACTTAGCATAATGTTATCCAAGTCCCTCCATGCTGTTGCAAAGGGTAAGATTTTCTTTTTCATGGCTAAGTAGTATTACACTGTGTAAATGTCCCATAGTTGTTTATCCACACTCATCTACTGATGGACACTTGGGCTGCTTCCATATCTTGGTGACTGTAAATAATACTGCAATGAACATTGGGGTGTTTATGTTCTTTCAAATTAGTGTTTTGAGCTTTGGGTATATTCTCAGAAATGGGATCACTGGGTCAAAAGGCAGATTCATTTTTAATTTTTTGAGGTATCTCCATACTGCTTTCCACAGTGGCTGCACCAGTCTGCATTCCCACCAACAGAGCAGAAGGGTTCCCCTCTCTCCACCAGCACCATTTGTTGAAAAGACAGTCTTTATGCTAAGAGACCAGACTATAAATGTTCTCACCACAAAACATGATAATATGTGACTGGATGGAGGTTAGCTAACACTACAGGGGTAATCATATTGCAATATATAAATATACCAAATCAATACATTATATACCTTAAATTTACACAATGTTATATGTCAATTATATATTTTTTTAAAAAGTCTTTTTGCAATGAAAACTAATCAACAGGGCACTATAAGGAGAACGCCCCTAGCCCCAGGTCAGTGGATTCCTTTTTCTCGCATTTTGTCCGAGGGACAGGACACAGATACAGGCTGATGTGCGTCACATTTGGGCCATGATTCCTTAAACAGTTCTTTGCTTATCCTGCAGTTTCTCATAGCTTTAGTTTTTCCCTTTTGAGGGAAAAATGCTTTTGAGAGAGGCATTTTTCTGTTACTAATGCATCTGAGCTATTTCCTGGAATATTTTCCTTCTTGAACGTATTCTTCCTTTTCTAATGTCCTGTACTTGTTTTGAGTATCTTCTCAAATCTAAGTGTATCCAGGACCAGCTCCATAGCCTGCAGGGCCCAATGCAAAATGAAAAGGCGGGCCTCTTGTTCCAAAACAATTAAGAATTTTGCCCTGGCCAGGTAGCACAGTTGGTTAGAGCATCATCCCTGTATGCCAAGGTTACAGGTTCCTTTATCAGTCAGGGCACAAACAACGAATGCATAAATAAGTGGAACAACAAATTGACATCTGTCTGTCTGTCTCTGTCTCTCTCTCTTTACCCCCCTTCCTTCCTCCCTCTCTCTTTCTAAAATCAGTCAATTTTTTTAAATGATTAAGAATTTCAAGTTGAGTCCTGGCCAGGTGGCTCAGTTGGTTGGAGCATCGTCTCAGACACCAAAAGGTTACAGGTTTGATCCCCAGTCAGGTACATATAGGAGGCCACTAGATATTTCTTTCTCACATTGATGTTTCTCTCTCTATGTGTTTCTCTCCCTTTCTCTTTCTCTAGAATCAATAAACATATTCTCAGGTGAGAATTTTTTAAAAAAAGAATTTTAAGTTGGCAACAGCAAAGCATTAAAACCAGCATGAATCCCTTCTAAGCGGGAGGCCATGTGTGACCACACATGCCCCACTCCCGTGAAGCCTGAAGCCAACCTTACATGCACTGATTAGGGTTTTTCCTTTTCCTCTAAGTTCTTTTCAGCCCTCTGAATTGTCTGGTTCCTCTGGAGTCCATTCACTTTAGCTTTGCCTGTTTATCTTAATATTTCTCTTTCAGCCCTGGCTGGTGTGGCTCAGTGGATTGAGTATGGGCCTGTGAACCAAAGGGTTGCCAGTTCGATTCCCAGTCAGGGCACATGCCTGGGTGGTAGGCCAGGTCCTTGGCTGGGGGCGTCTGAAAGGCAACCGATGGATGTATCTATTGCACATCCATGTTTCTCTCCCTTTCTTTCTCCTTCTCTCTAGAAATGAATAAACAAAAAGTCTAAAACAAATTTCTCTTCCAGGCTGCTAGTTTTTTTCAAACATCTGGCGACCCTTGCTTGTCCAATCACATTTTCAAACAAGGAGCCAGGTGAATTTTTTTTTAATTTAATGAATTTAATTTAATGAAGTACTTATTTATTTTTTTAATTATGCGGTAAAATTGACTTCTTGGGGAGGGATGATACAGTTCTATGATTTTTTTTCAATTTTATGAATTTTAACTCATTTTTTTATGTAACCACCACCACAGTCAGGACATATAATTATTCCATCACTCCAAAAAAAGCCCCCTTTATAATTATACACCAAGCCCTCACATCTCGAAACTATAGATTTGCTCTCCATCCCTATAGTTTGTTTTTTCTAAAATGTCGAATAAATAGAATTGTTATGTTTTTTCAGGTTGGGTGACATTTTTTAAAGTCACTGCTGTGAGATCTGCAGCTATACTATAAATGTAGTCTTGGTGTTCCACTGGTGTGTTGCTCCCTGTGAAGGGGTGGCTGAGACCCTGTTTGGAGACAGCACTTATCAGCCTGGAGAGAGTCCGTCTTTGCTGGGAGCTCATTCCCAGATGCCAGGATGGGGAGGGCTGGGCTCAGGAACCCCAGCCCGGGCACTTCCCAGACGCTTCATGCAATTTCTCTGGACATGTCATTTGGTACTGTTTTGTTTTCCTGTGTGTGAATATTTAGCGGCCTGAGATCTGTGTGGCAGAGCATGAGAGAGTAAAGAGAGGAATCCGGGAGCCAGGAGGCACGGTTTTTGCAATGATGGATGAACCTCTGTCCTCACTCTGCCCTCTCACTGCTGAGCTGCATTCCTGCCCTGGCTGAGGCCTCTTGAACCCCTGGCTTTGGGTCCAGGGCCTCTGGGGGTCCCTGAGGTTCCATTGTCCCCACCTGGAGTTCTGTCCTAGCCCCCACACTTCTGCCTGCTCTCTGTCTTTCAAAAATATATCAACATTTCTTCTTTTGTTGATGGTCTTCCTCCTGTTCACTTTCCTTTTTAATTTCTCTACTGTACATAGAGAAAAGGCCCTTTGAGAGGAAGAGCAGATTGCCCAGATCCAGGCCCCACTGCACTGTTGACTGCTGTGTGACCTTCTGTGGGTCATTTCACCTCTCTGGGCCTCAATTTCTTCCTGTGTGAAGATCCACTGGGATAATACAGAAGTCACAAAGCAGCCGCCCCGATTCACTCTTGGGTCTGTAGATGTCTTATCTGGCCCATACTGTGCTTTAATTTTTTTAATGCATTGCTAACATTTAAAAATTGGGTGATTTGACATAAAAACTGGAATTGCCAGTTTCTTTTGAAAAACTGGACGATGTAGCAAACTGGGCCCACCTTCCTTTGTGGCAGTAAATCAGGCAGAGTGAGTGTTGGCACAGCATCCAGGTGGGCTGTCCTGGCTTGCCAGAGTCTCCACCACTCCCTGTTCCTCCCACCTAGTCGGCCTTGTTTAGAACATGACCTGTCTCTTGTAGGCATTTGAACTTGGGACTCCTAGGATACTGTTTGAGAGCACCTAGCCAGGAGCTGAGACTTATGAGCTCTTATTATTATGAGACTAGCCGGCGGGGCGGGGAGTGGAAGCCAAGATCCAGGGTTGCATTCACCCAGAAGGGCTGCCTTTTTAAAAAATGTACCCAAAGCTCATGTAGGCCAGTGTAGGTCCTGATTATCAGCAGCTCTTTCTACCTTCTTTTTTTGTTTGTTTGGTTTTGTTTTTTTTTTATTTTTAGAGAGGGAAGGGAGGGAGATAGAGAGAGAGAGAGAGAGAAACATCAATGTGCGGTTGCTGGGGTTTATGGCCGGCAACCCAGGCATGTACCCTGGCTGGGAATCGAACCTGGGACACTTTGGTTCCCAGCCCGCGCTCAATCCACTGAGCTACGCCAGCCAGGGCTCTTTCTACCTTCTTAAAGCGGGGAGCCACACTGACTCTTTGAATGCATAAATAATTCTAACGAGCAAAGGAATTTAATCCTGTCTTATTAATGATTTTTATGTAAGAAAACAGGTTAGAAACAATACAGGCACTACCATTCAAGAGCAGAGAGTTACAGTGAATGAGGGGGAATGTCAGGTAGAGGAAAACCTCCCGGAGGTATGAAAAGGAAGCAACTCTGCCTAAAATGTAAAAGACTGACGATACCAGGTGCTGGCAAAGGCAGTTCTCATGCGTAGTTGATGAGCATGTAACTGGAACAACCAGAACTATTGGTGGATTTGGGGGGTTTTTTTATAAAGTGAAATGTACACATATCATGTGATCCAAGAATCCCACTCGCGGGCATTTTCTCATAAGAAATGAAAACATATGTCCACATCAACCTTGTGCATGAATGTTCATAGCAGCTTCATTCATAATCACCTCCAATGGGAACCAACCCAAATGTCCACCACGGGGAGTGCAGAAACAGGCTGCGGTGTGCCTGTTCAATGGAATACTACCCAGCAATAATGCAGAATGACCACTGACTGACACCTGCAACAGTGTGGACACATCACGCAGACCATGTGCGGAGGGAAAAAAGACACGAGGAGCATATACTATCTTTAATCAGTCAGGAGACTGAACCCACACAGTAGTTTGAAGAGAGAATACTATAGCAGGGGATTGGAGTAAGGGGTTAGCTACTAAGAAATAAAGAGAATGAATGCTAAAGAATATAGGAACAGCAGATCGAAGGAGCAGCCACTAACCCTAAGATCTAAGACAGGGAGCTCAAAACAGAGGACAGTCCTGAGCTGTCTTTGACATCTCAGTGGAAAACACTTGGCCTTGACTCACTAAAGGGCAAAGGATTCTGTGTGGTGCTGCTCCTGCGGAACTTGCTGGAAACCCACCCTCGGGAACTTATCAGAAGTCAGTTCTCTGGGATGCTGGAGAAAGCAGCTCACAGGAAGTGCCTGGAACCACCTGAGGTGGGTGCCAGAGGAAGGTGCTGGCAGTGTGCAGGGTGCTGCTGACTACCAGCGCTGGAGAAGCTGCTTGCCCTGGGCAACCCGGTCTGGAAGCTCCAAGCAAAACCCTTTCCTCCTGCAATGTCCCTCTGGCTCCCCCTACTGGAAAAAGTTAACATCACGTCAGCCAGCAAAGGCGAAAGATTGAAAAGGGCCAAACTCCAGTTTAGCAACTTGGAACTGTGAGGCAGTAAATCAATAAATGGCACACCATATGACTCCGTTTATATAAAATTCTAGAAAAATAAAATTGACTTTATAGTGACAGAAAGCAGATTAGTGGTTGCCTTGGAGTGGGGGTTGGGGTTGACGGCAAAGTAGTAAACGTTTTGGAGTGACAGATGCTCTGTACTTTGGTCGTGATGGTCACACGCTTGTAAACTGTAGTTAAAATTTAAAGTACACACTTGAAATGTATGCATTTTACTGGATGTAAATAATACATCAATAAAGGTATTTTCATTTTTAAGCCTTCGTTCTGGGAAGCAAAGGACTCCTGTGCAAACATGAATGGAAGGCAGGCACGTGCTCGCTCACGCGGCAGAAATGCACCAAGAAGCTGCCACTGGGGAACAGGTCTCCAGGGCGTGTTGTTGCACCTTGGCTTGGTGGCTTGCTCACGTATTCTCCCTCAGCAGCTCAAGTTCAACAGGGGCGCCATGGATAGTTGGCAGAGCTTGGGTATCCACTCCCCTCTCCCATCCCCCCTCTCTCCAAGGTGAATCCCACAGAGGGCATCTCACCACAAGTTCCTAATTCTTTTAGATGATCAAATCGACATCCAAGGAGCTAAAACCTATTTATTGGTTTATTACCATTGGGTCTTATTCCTTGAGACCTGGCCAGGCTTAGAGGTATTAGTCCTTCATGGCCTTTGTCAATCCTTTGAGGAAGAGCAGTAGTCATACCCATATTACAGACAAGATTCAGACATCAGCCATATACCTGAGAGACCGCCTGTCCCGGAAGAGGCAGAACCAGGACTTGAACCCAGATAATCTGCCTCTATAGGGGGAGCTCTTGACCACCACCCATCTGGCTAGAGGCAGTAGCCCAGGTCCTGGAAACTCTCAGATTCTGCCTGCCCTCACCAGAAGGGTCCTAATAGGCTTTATGAACATTGAATCTTTGCCAACTGGATCTTTTTATCGTGATTCTTTTTTAAAGATTTTATTTATTTATTTTTAGAGAGAAGGGAAGTGAGGGAGAAGAGAGGGAGAGAAACATCAATGTGTGGTTGTCTCTCCTGTGTCCCCTACTGGGCACCTGGCCTGCAACCCAGGCATGTGCCCTGACTGGGAATCGAACTGGCGGCCTTTTGCTTCACAGGCCCGTGCTCAATTCACTGAACTACACCAGCCAGGGCTACCCTCATAATATTATGAAAATTGCCAAGCATAAAGAAAGTTGAAATAATTATGGGTGTCCTCACTAAGCCACCAACGTATTTTTGTGTACAATTTTCCAGTCACCATAAAAAGGTCTGGCCTTACACAATTTGAGGAACTGCTGAGAAGTCAGATAAGGGAACTGTAAATAGTTTGCATGAATTTATTCATTTTAAAATAGTCCTATCTTTTTTATATAGCTTTGGGGAGGGGAGAGGTTTTTGAACATCTTTTGTTCATTTCTTTGGGTTAGCATCTCATTTTACTGTTAAAGTTCATACCTTTTATAGAATGTACAAATGTACAGTCTGATGAATTTTTATAAGTAAATGCACACACATAGCCAGCCGTCACCTCTGCCCAGTTTGACATTTGCTGCCCAAAATTCTTTCAGCAGAGAAGTTTTTGTTGGTGTTCAGCACATACATTCCTTGTAAAATAAATCATTGAGTCATTGGTCACAATCTCAAGATGCAAAACATTCCAGCCCTGGCCGGTGTAGCTCAGTGGATTGAGCGTGGGCTGTGGACCAAAAGGTTGCCAGTTCGATTCCCAGTCAGGGCACAGGCCTGGGTTGTGGGCCAGCTCCCCAGCTGGGGGCGTATGAGAGGCAACAGATCAATGTATCTCTCACACATTGATATATCCCTTCCTCTCTTTCTCTTTCCCTTCCTCTCTCTCTAAAAGTAATAAAATCTTTTTTTAAAAGAACGAAAAGGAAAGATTTCTGATCATTTTTAAAAAAACAGTTGTCAGTACTTTAAAACAGCATCATTTAAAAACAAAACAACATGCTGTTCCTGAATCACACGTTCAAGGCTCAAAGGAGATTTGTTTTGTTTTGTTTGCCCCAGTTCACACAGATAGAAAGTGGTGAGTCAGGATTTGAATCCGGTTTGGTGTACATTTATAGTCGGGGCTCCTGGCACTGGGGGGCAGGCCATTGTGTGGGGGTACCAGTCCCACACAATGCAGGTCACTGAGCTGCTTTCCATTCAGCTGGTGCTGCATAACGGACCACTCAAAACCTAGTGACTTAAACCTGTATTTTATTATTATTTTTTTTATGGAGAGTGACTTGGCCCAGGGAAGCAGTCCTCAGGGGCAGTTGACACCAGATCGTGGTTGGAGCCGGGTCATCTGGTAACTTTCCAGTGCCTGGGGTGGAGTCAAGCAGCTGGGGCTCTCCAGGCACTTCCTGCCCTCCTCACGTGGTCTCTCCCGTGCAGTGACTTCAGGGCAACCAAATTTCAGTGGTGACCCAGGCAGTAGTATGCTGGGGCAGTTCCTACCAGCTTGTGTGGATTAGGGGTAACTCTTTCCACCATCTCCGTTCAGGCACTTCATGTTGGTAGTTTGCAGTAAGCTGTGGGTGGTACATTTACACCAGAGAAATCAGCAGACTTACAGACCTAGACTTCTTCCCGCCCCCCCAGAGAGCTAGCTGTTAACCACTGAACCGCACGCTGCTGGACTTGGCTCCTGGGCACACAGCAGAGAATCAGGCAGAGCAGTTTCTTCACTTGCAGCGTGGCCTCGGAAATCCCTTAGCAATGTCGTGTCTGTGGTCACAAAGGCCTGCCCGTGGCAAAGGGAGGGGTGTGGACTCCACTTCTTACTGGAGAGTGGTCAAGTCCATGAAGAGCATGTCAGGACATGTTATTTTAGCCACTTTGGGAAGATACAGTCTGCCACAGCGTCATGGATCCCTGGAAACCGAATACCAGTATATCCCTCAGTCCTTGTGACAACCAATAAAATCACCTCCCTCCCAATCACGCTTCCACACACCGGGCAGCAGGCGGCACTGTGCCTCCCACATCCCACCTGACCCAGTCAGTTGCTGGCATGAAGCCGTGTGGACACGGCTACAAGGCACCTCGTGGCTCTCAGCAGAGCATCCCACACACGCGTTTTATATACCCAGGGCTCAGAAGATACATCCCTTGAAGCTCCTTGAGTTACCGGACAAGATCTGGGCCTGGAGCGGGTCTACCTCAGACCCGCAAGTAATGTGTCAGTTCTTGACTTGACCTAGGAAATATTTCACAACACAAGCCCAGGTGACTATGAGGGTATGTTTATTAAGGCTGGGGTCAGTAAAACAAGGAAGGGCTGAGTGTAGAAGAAGCAGCAGGAGAGCACAGCCTAGGCTGTCTCAGCTCACTGGGAAGTCAGAGAAGAGGGGGACATGGAGAGAGGGTCAGCAGGTTAGCCTGGGACGAGGTACCGCTGCCCACTGCTGCCCTGGTTGCAGGTCTGGTGGGGTCCCTTACAGCTTAGGGGATGCGTGCCTATGGAGGAAGGAGAGGGGGAAGGGAATGGCGCTGGTTGCTCCCCGGAGGGAGAGTGCACATTGGGTCCTTTGTCTTGAGGTTTTTATCTCTCCTGCAGGCAGGAATTGTAGGGGTAGTCTTGTTCCTGTAAAATAGTAAAACAATCAGGGCTTTGGGAAGGCTCCCCCATGAGCCAAGGTGGTGGCAGTGGGAGGTTCTTTCACTGAGTGCACAAAAAGCTGGCAAGATGATTGGATAGGAAAAGCCCTTTCGTGGCTTCAGGTACCAGTTTGAGGTTGGGACTAGGGAAAGACAGGCACATGTGCCATAGAAGTTAACATAGCTTACAGGGAGGCACTGGACCACAGAGGCCTGTCGGTCTAACCTGGGGAAGGAAGGGATGGGTTGGGAGGTGGACCCCCACCCCCGCGAAGTACTCAGAAGTTTGAAAAGTTGATTTGGCATTTTAAAAAATCACCTTGTCCATCCCACACCCAAACTAATATAATCCCAAGAAAATAAAGAATCTGTGGCTCTCTTGCTCATGACCTGCACTCACATGGTGTGCTTGCCTGTTCTCTCCATGGGCCACGTGGCCTTAGCAGCCACGTGGGTCCTGGCCCCCAGGAGGGAGCCTCTCTCTCACTCCCTTGCCCGACTGGTGATGCACTTGCCAGTGCGTTTGCATGCTCTGGCACCCGGGAGCACGCAATCATGTGGCCCTGGAAGCTGCATGACCTGTGGCCATGCAGGCTCCACACTCAGGCTCCAGGAGGGAGCCTGCAATGGACAGCAGCCAGGAACCAGCTAAGTGACCTGGATGGGGACTGAGACTGCTTAGCAGCCCCCTGCAGGCTCCAAGGGACTGTATGTACTTTAAAACAGAGCAGGGCCACTGGACACTGGCCTTGTCTTGGCCTTGCTGAGGACAGCTGGACTTTTTCCATGGCAGAAAGAGGAGATGGTCTTTGAGAGGGGAGTCTGCCATCCCCCGAGGTTGTGCAGCACCCAAATAAAACCGCTTTCTTTTGTGCCAGCATCAGCCTCACAAGTTTGGCTTTTGTGACAACAGGTAGCTGAACCTGTTTTTTGTTTGGTTACAGTCTCAAGGGAGGATTTGAGCAGAATATTCATCTGTTTTCCAGGTGTGCTCTTTCAGGGTTATGGTCTCCCACCGCCGACTGGTCAGGTGTCAGGGAAGGGGTCATGAGTCACTGCAGCTGGTCCTGGCTTTGCCCGCCTTGTTTTCCTGCTTTTCTGGGCCTGGAGCTGAAATATAACTGAGGCCTGGATGTCGCCTCTAGGGAGATGACCTTCTGTATCTGGCTGTAACTTGGCCAGTTTACTCAATGGTCTCAGTTCCCTTGTAACACTTGTTCTGACTTGCCAGCCTGTGGGGGATTTACTTGTAAATTGCTGCTCATTTTTTAATATTATATTTTATTGATTATGCTATTACAATTGTCCTGATTTTGCCACCTTTTCCCCAGCCAGCCATCCAGCAACCCCACTCCCTCAGGCAATCCTCACAAACAAGGGTCCATGGGTCATGAGTGTAAGTTCTTTGGCTGCTCCATCACTGATACTGTACTTCACATCCCCATGGCTACTCTGTACCTACCTATTTGTACTTCCTAATCCCCTCACCTCTTTACCCATTCCCCCACCCCCTCCCATCTGGCAACCATCAAAACATCTCTATATCCATGATTCTGTCTTGTTTGCTTAGTTTGTTTTTTAGATTCAATTGTTGATAGATTTGTATTTTTTGCCATTTTATTATGCACTGTTTTGATCTTCTTCTTAAAGAAGTCCCTTTAACATTTCATATAATAATAGTTTGGTGATGATGACCTCCTTTATTTTTTTCTTGTCTGGAAAGCACTATTTTCCCTTCAATTCAAAATGACATCTTTGCTGGGTAGAGCAGTCTTGGCTGTAGGTCCCTGCTTTTCATGACTTTGAATATTTCTTGCCAGTCCCTTCTAACCTGCAAAGTTTCTTTTGAGAAATCAACTGACAGTCTTATGGGAACTCCCCTATAGATAACTAACTACTTTTCCCTTGCTGCTTTAAAGAGTCTCTTTTTCATTAACCTTTGGCATTTTAATTTTGATGTGTCTTGGTGTGAGCCTCTTTGCATCCACCTTGTTTGGGACGCTCTGTATTTCCTGGACTTGGATGTCTATTTCCTTCACCAAAGTAGGGAAGTTTTCTTTTATCATTTTTTCAGTTTTCCAATTTCTTGCTCTTTCTCTTCTCTTTCTGGTACCTCTATGATGAGAATGTTGGAATGCTTGAAGTTGTCCCAGAGGTTGCTTATACTACCCTCATTTTTTTTATTCTTCTTTTCTTCTTGTTGTCCTGATTGGTTGTTCTTTGTTTCCTTATGTTCCAAAATATTGATTTTATCCTCAGCTTCATCCACTCCACTTTTTATTTCCTGTAAATTGTTCTTTATTTCAGTTAGTTATCCTTTATTTCTCACTGGATCTTTTTTATGCTACTGAGGTCCTCACTAAGTTCTTTGAGCATCCTTATAATCAGTGTTTTGAACTCTGTGTCTGATTGCTTATCTCCATTTTGTTTAGCTCTTTTTCTGGAGTTTTGATGTGTTCTTTCATTTGGGCCATATTTCTTCATCTCCTCAATTTGGCAGCCTCGCTGCGTTTGTTTCATTAGGTAGAGCTGCTTTGGCCCTGTGTCTTGGTAGTGTGACCTAATGTAGTAGGTGTCCTATAGGATCCAGTAGCATAGCTTCCCCTATCACCCAAGCTGGGTACTCGTGGTGCACCCTTCGTGTGGGCTGAGTAAACCCTCTTCTGTTGTTGCACCTTGGTTGCTGTTGGCAGATCAATGGGAGGGATTTACCCAGGCCAGTCAGGTGCGAGGACTGGCTGTGACCACTGACCAAGCCCTCTGTGGAGGGTCAGCTGTGCAGGGGCAGGGTGGAGTTGCTGTGATGTGGTCTGTAGCTGTCCACTGGCTGTGTAGGGTCTGGGGTTTCCTGGATGGTACAGGCCAAGGTCAGTCCCCACCTGTGTTTTGCCTGGTGCACCCTGCATGAGCTGTGAAGCAACCTGAGATGGCTGCTACTTGTGCTGGGCTTGAAGATTCCCAGGTGAAGCCAAGCTGTGAATCTAAGCTGGCTGGGGTTAATGTGAGGCCTGGGGCTCACTGAGGCCAACCCTTGTTTGTTTGAGAGGATTTAGGAAAGTATAAAGCATGAGACAGGACCAGACATTCACATGGAAAAGCAGCTTGGGTGGGCCCGTAAGTTGGGTGGGGCAGAGTCTCTGGGGATCTCCAAGGCAGGTACAACAGTGTCAGCCAGTTTGATGGAGCCTCAGATATGGCACCGGCTTACCATCTCTGTGGGGGGAGGGTTTCAAAAAGGTACAGTGGCCACTGCTCACCTTGATGCCAGATACTTCTGTTTCTCACAGTGTATCACTGGTGCCTTTCAAGTTGCTACCACAGTGCTGGAGCTCAGAGACAGTATGTCTGAGTAGGTGAGTCCATGTGTGGGTTCTTTAAGAGGAACTGCTTGGGGCTCTAGCAGTTTCTTCCACCATCTGAATCCCTGCTGGTTTTTGCAGCCAGAAGTGGTAAGGACTTATCTTCTTGGTGCTGGAACCCTGGGCTGGGAGGCCTACTGTGGGGCTGGGACTCTTCACTCCCAAGATATCCCTCCCAAATTTTTATTCACTACACGTGGGTGTGGGACCAGCTTATTCCGCATCTGCACCGCTCTTACTAGTCTGAGTGGATATGGTTTCTTTAATTCGGTAGTTGTCAGACTTCCATTCAACTACTTTTCTGGTGGTTCTGAGTGATAGTTGTTCTGTGTTTCAGTTCTAATTTTTTTTTTCAGAGAGGGAAGGGAGGGAGAAAGAGAGAGAGAGACATCAATGTGCGGATGCTGGGGGCCGTGGCCTGCACCCCAGGCATGTGCCCTGACTGGGAATCGAACCTGCGATGCTTTGGTTTGCAGCCTGTGCTCAATCAACTGAGCTACGCCAGCCAGGGCTTCAGTTCTAATTTTGATGTGGTTGTGCGAAGAGGTGAGCTGTGTCTGCCTATGCCACCATCTTGACTGGAAGTCTAATTTTTTTCCACTGATTTAGAAAGAGATAAAGGAAAGGAGAGAATGAGACAAACATCGTTTTGTTGTTCCACTCATTTATGCATTTACTGGTTGATTCCTGTATGTGCCCCAATAGGGGATGGAACCCGCAACCTTGGTGTATTGGGACAACGCTCTAACCAACTGAGCTACCCAGACAGACAGTTGTCAGTGCAACTAACAACCACCTGGGGCAAAGCACACCCTAGTCCCTAAAGCCCATCTGCACAGCTAAGTCACTCAGTAGTGGGGTAAAGAGGTCTCAAGCTTCTTGCCATGCCCACAGACCACTTGCCTGAGATGGGCTTATTTCTTAACAAGACCTGAATCAGTTTATTTTAAAATTTTAACAGCTGACATGGCAGTAAGTAACAGGACAAGCATTAGATCACTGCAGCTTCTTAACCTAGGACAACCTGCAAGGATCATTTTGGCCATTAAAACAAGATGATGGGACTCAGTGAGATGATCCAGCTTAAATGTTCAGCACGGTGGCTTATAAGGGCCCAGTAAATGTCACCAGATGAAAGTCTCATCACTAAATGGTTGCTCATCATTTTTTATGATGTGTGATAATAATAGCAACTAATATAATTGAATGTTTAATTTTATATTAATATCATTTTTATTTATGAGACACCAGTGGCTTTACTTAAGCATTTTACAAGTATTACTGCATTTCATTATCACAACCCTAAGAAGTAGGTGCTGATAATATCCCCATTTTCAAAAGAGGAAACGGAGGCACATGGAGATTAAGTGACGTGCCCTTGGTCATGTAACTAACAGGAAGCATAGCTGGGACTTGAACCCAGGCACAAAGCTTTTATTTCTTGGCTGTTCTTCGCCTGATGAGGAAATGAAATGATTTTCTGATTAGGTCTTAATCACTGGGTTCTTGTTGTTTCACTTCACTGTGCCTCAGTTTCTTCATCTGTGTAGTGGGTTTCTTTTTTTAAGATTTTATTTATTTATTTTTAGAGAAAAGGGGAAAGGAAGGGGAGAGGGAGAGAAACATTAATGTGTGGTTGCTTCTTGTGCCCCCTATTGTGAACCTGGCCTACAACCCAGCTATGTGCCCTGACTGGTAATTAAACAGGTGACCCTTGGGTTCACAAGCTGGTGCTCAACCCACTGAGCCACACGAGCCAGGGCTGTGTAGTGGGTTTCTAATGTGAGGATTCATTCACTCATTCATTTAATATTTCTGTATTGAGCACTGGCATGGACACTGTGGAATGTTGTATGCAAAAGAAACAAAAGTTCTGCTCTCATGGCAATCACAGTGTGGTGAGGGAGGCAGACAAGAAAGGAGATAATTAAGTAAATTATACATACTTAGGTACAGGGCATTAGAAGGTGAAAGAAATTTGAAAGAAATATAAATAAGGAAAAGGGGAGAGTAGGTTGTTGTCAGTCATAAGGCTCTGAAATTATAAATAAGGTGGCCAGGGATGGTTTCAGGAGAGGCTGATATCTGAGCAAAGGCTTGAAGGAAGTACAGAGGTGAGCAAAAAATACTCTGGATCCAGGTGGAGCAAACAGCCCATGCCAAGACCCTGAGGTATGGAGGCTGGTGTGGCCGGGTCAGTGAGTGAGAGATGAGGGCAAGGAGATGAGGGAGGACAGACTGGGGGCCACGGGGAGGACTTTGCGTTTACTCTGAGTGAGCTGGAGCCACAGGGGGGCTCTGGGCAGGGAGAGAGAGGACCTGATGCAGGTATTCACCCCTGACCTGGATGCTTGTGAGGAACAGACATTTGAGGAAAGACACAGGGAGAAAGATGGTCCAGGTGAGAGATGATGAAGATGGATGAATTAATATCCAGGGCAGTGAGTGGTGATGGAGAATAGAGAAGCTTCAAAGGCTGAACCCTGACTTTTTGAGATTAGAGATAAGAGGACAAACAGCCTAGGAAGCTGACTAGGAACCACCAGGCAGATGGGAGGGGTCCAGATGGTGTGGTGGCCCGGAGCCAAGTGTCGGGGGAGCAACCCCACAATGTCAGGTGCTGCTGATAGGTCAAGCAAGGTGAGGATGGAACAGAACTATTGGCTCAGCATCAAGGGGATCGTTGGTGACCTTGACATTTCAGGGTGGTGGAGAGGAGCAAAGCTTGATTAGAGAAGGTTTAAGAGAGAACAGAAGTAGAAAATATGGAGACAACAAGTATAGACAACTTTTTTGAGAAGTTTTATTATAAAGAGGAGCAAAGAAATGGGGCCATAGCTGGGAGGGGAGGCAGGGTCAAGAGAGGGTTGATTTCTAGATGAGAGAGATGACACAGTGTGGGCTGACAGGAATGGTCCAGTGCAGAAGTGGTCCTGCAGGTGCAGTAGAAAGGGGACAGCTGTGAGACCATGGCCTGGAGTGGGTGAAAGGGGTGGGTAGATGTACACAGAGGGACATGTGTGCGTCCCAGGCAAGTAGGTAATAGATGGGGCTTTGGGGACCTGTAGAAGTTTACTTCTCATCACTTGTATTTTTTTTCTGCAAAATAGGAAGCAAGAAGAGAGTGAAGAGGTGGAAGGAGGTGTGATAAAGTAGGAGGTAGGGGAGAAGGTATGAAGCAGTTATCTAGCCCTGGCCAGGTAGCTCAGTTGGATGGAGCATTGTCCCAATATCCAAGATTGTGGGTTTAATCCCCAGTCAAGGCACATACAAGAAGCAACCAATGAATAGATAAATAAGTGGAACAACAAATTGATGTCTCTCTCTTTCTCTCTCTCTCAAGATCCATTTAAAAAGAAAAAGAAATAGTTATATATAGAAAGGAGGAGTGAGTGGATAAGAGAAACATAATCTGATTGTCAGTCAGTTTTAGGGGCTTGAGGGTCAAGTTCAAAAATTTGAAGTGAGACCAGCCAGTGGACTTGTATATTGTTCTTCAGCCACTTTAACTGTGTGGGTGCAGGAACAGGGTAGGTGGAGGGCTGAATTTAACCAGGGTCACATGTATTGAATACAATACAGGCAGGATGTATGCAAAGAATATAAGGTCAGTCCAGAAAAAGTCCAGCTATTGTTAATATGATGAGAAAGGTCTGTGCAACATCAGTGTAACCTGGCAGTCAAGAAATGTAAACTGAAATGCAGATACATCAACGATGATGACTTCACTGTACTAGTCAGTGGGGGCAGTAGACACCATTGAATGAGCATGTGTACTGTTTTTTTAGGGTTGTAGTTAAAGCGTTTATTATAATGATGTTGGCGTATTCTGCTAGGAAGAATAGGGCGAAGGTGGCCCTACCATTCAAAATGACTGAATGAGTAGCAGGTGTGTCCAACCCACAGCCCATGGGCCACGTGTGGCCCAGGATGACTATGAATGTGCCCCAACACAAAATTGTAAACTTACTTAAAACCTTTTCTTTTGCTCATCATTTTTTGTTAGTGTTTGTGTATTTAATATGTGGCCCAAGACAACTCTTCTTCTTCCAGTGTGGCCCAGAGATACCAAAATGTTGGACACCCCTGGTAGAACAATGACTCTGCATCATTTTGCATTAAGCTTGAACATTCCCCTGTGGAAACTATTCAGATGATTCAGAAGGCCACAGCTATGAACAAATGGTGATTGGCAGCTTCATCACGACAACATGCCCACTCATGCATCACGTCTAGTGCAGAGTTCTTTGGTGAAACATCAAATCACCCAGGTGACTCAGCCCCACTACATCCCAGATTTGGTACCCTGCAACTTACGGCTTTTCCCAAAACTAAAATCACCTTTGAAAGGGAAGAGATTTCAGACCATTGATGAGATTCAGGAAAATATGACGGGACAGCTGATGGTGACTGGGAGAACTGTGTGAGGTCCCAAGGTGCCTACTTTGAAGGGGACTGAGGCATCATTGTCCTATGTACAGGGTTTCTTGTGTCTTGTATCTTCTTCAATAAATGTCTCTTTTTCATAGTACATGGCTGGATACCTTCTGGACAGACCTTGTATTTTCAGTGATTAATCAGTGAATGTAAATGATTAGGAAGAAATGAGGGCCTGAGGAGTAAGGGAAAGTGAAAAAGAGGTAAGCACCTAGGATGGGAGATCACAGTGGTTTGGAAGGGTTGTGGGAATTTGGGACACTGGAGGGAGAGAACTGGAAAGACAGGAGGTGATGGGTGGGAGAGAGATGCCTGAGACTGAAATTCTGAAGAGGCTGTGATTGAGACAAGGTCTCAGAGCAACCATGGGAAGAGGGAGGGGCTGAGAGCAGGGAAGGGCAGGAAACAGAGGCGGGGGTGGCAGAAGGAAGGATCACCTACCTGGATACGGAAATCACTAAGAATGATGATGGGAGTAGGGGAAGTGACAGTGAGCTTGAAGCTAAAATAATGGAGGAGTGAGCAATAGTGATCTGGGCTAGCAGGTGGTTCACAAGGTGGGTACCATCTACTTTGATGACAAGATTCATAGCTGGGACTTTAGGAAAGGATGCAGAGTTGTCTGGAAGCAGCACCAAGGAGCAAGGAGATGTACCCACTGGGAAGGGCCACGGGGGAGCTGGGTTCTGGTTAGAACAAGAAGGTGACAAGAATGTTCAGTGAAGAGGTTGAGGTAATTCATAAGTTCCAAAGGCTCGAGGACTTGGGACAGGTTGAGCACAATGGGGTGGAAATGGTTTCCTCCTGGTGGTTTTCTCGTCTGTCTACAGTGTGCTTATGGTCACATATATATAAAGTGCACATACATACTAGTGCACTGACCAGAGATGGAAGCCATGGTTAACAATCCTGGTGAAGTAGGTCTGGCCAGCGGTCTTTTGCCCAAGAGGGAAAAATCACGCTCCCCAGCCTAGGTACACGGTTTTCGTGGCCGTGGCAGTGCCCCTGTCCATTAAAGCTGGTGGGGTAACGATCAAGCTGCAAGAGCCCCGCATTCTGGGAGAACTAGAGGGCGGCGCACTGCCCTGACCCTCCAACCCCTTTCCACCTGCAGGATTCCAGCCACTGAAGATGGTCGCCGGCCCTTGCGTGGTGGTGGCTGCCAGTGGACAAGCCCATAGCCTTGGTCGCACTGCCCCCAGAACTGCTGGTGCAGGTGCCGAGCTACATGCCGCCATGCGCATTGGTGACCTGCTGCCGCTCAGTGTGCCACGTGGTGCGACGTAGTGGATGGGCCCACAGTGTGGCTGCTGCAGCTGGCTCACGACCGCCACGCGGAAGGCCGTGCACTCTATTCGGTGGCCCAGCGCTGCCCACCCAATAGCAAGGACGAGAAAGAGTTTCCACTCTGCGCCCTGACGTGCTACTGCTTGTGAGCGCCTCTGGGCAGCAACCTCATTTTTAACTCCTGCGGAGAGCATGCGTGCGAGTGGAGGACCTGGCCAAAGAACGGTGGGCGGGGCCGGGTAGACTAAAGGGATAAATAAGGTGGGGAAACGCTGGAGGCTGAGTGAGTGGGCGTGGCCCGGCTAAGAAAACAGGGGCGGGGCCCGGGTAAGGAGTCAGGGGGCGTGGCTGAAGTAGAGGCCTTTGGGAAACTGGGTGGGCAAGGCTAGGCTATGAGCCATAGAAGGAGACGAAGTGGATGGGCGAGACAGAACTGAAGGAACCAGGGGACCGGGCAGTGTCAGGAACCACTAGTGCTGGGACTGTAGACTCCATCAAGGTGGCTAAAGGGGGTGGAGCCAGGGGAGGGCTGAGAAGAAGCCGATTGGGTGTTGGTGGGGGCGGAGCTTGCAGAGACCAGAGGCCTCCTTGGAAGCAGGTGGGCGGGGCCAGTGCAGGAGGAGCTCCTTGAAGTGGGCCTGGGGCGGGGCCAGGGGACAAGCCGAGTAGTTAAGCGGCAGAAGGAAGATGACTGTGTGGTAGGGAGCTGGAGTGGACCTGAGGAGAAGCTGAGTGAAGCGATTGTGGGGTGGAACCAGGATTGCCAACTGTTGGGAGGCGGGGCCAGAGTGGAAGCAGGAGGGAGGAACTTGGTGGGCGAGAGCTAGTTGGGTGGTGGTGGACTCTGCTGGGCCATCTAGCAGGTGAGTCTCTTGTCTTCAACCCCATTGTATCACACAGAGGGCTTCAGAGGCTGGGAGGTGAAACGTGGGGATGGCTGAGCTGTGGAAAAGGACCTAACAGTGGTGCTGGGGGCTCCTTCCCAGACCTGTTTTGTGACTTCTTTTTAGTGAGTGGCCCTTGATCCCTGGGGCGGGGGCTTAAAGGAGGGTGGCGGACCCTACACCACTGTCCTCATCCTCACCCTCACCCACCTTCACCTTCCCCTCATTTATTCATTCAACAAATGTTTGTTGAGGGCTTGCCGTATACCAGGCAGTGTTTTGTAGGTCAAGATACAAGGAAAATTCAGAAAAATCAGGAACCTGCTGTTTTCACTTGCATTTTAGATGTAGGGTGGGAGGAGGCATTAAACACATGAACAGTAAAATAACAAGAACACAACAAACAAAGTACTTATTCTCTGATGCTTTACATATAACTCTTAATCCTGGCAACAACCCTGTGACATAGATACTATTGTTATCTCCACATTATAAAGCACAAAGGGTTACAACATCTGGTCAGTGGTGGAGCTGGGATTTGAACCCAGGTTATCTGGCTCCAGAACTTCTGATTGGTTGGTTGATTTTTCTTTATCCTCATGCCTCAGACCCATTTCCTTGTCTCCTGCCCCCATGGTCAACCATTCTCACATGGCATTACCCAGCCTCCTAGTACTTGCCAGTGTATTAGGGGTGAAGTAATATCTCATTGCTGTTTTAATTTTAATTTACATGTTTTTTATTTAGTAGTAATTAAACATCTCTTCATATGCTTGTTAGCTTCTCAGATTCCCTTTTTTATAAATTGCCTGTTCATATTTTCTATTAGGGCTGATGTCTTATTCTTGTTGTTATACAAGAAGAATTTCTCATATATTCTAGCTGTCTGTCCCTTGTCCATCCTGGAAGTTGGAAAAATTTCTGTATTAACTCTGTCCATGGTGTTCTTTGTTGTTATTTTCATACGATCAAATCCATCTCTCCTTTTTTTGCTTTAGAATTTGTTTGTGAAAAATTTTTAAAGAATTTATTTTAAGCCCTGGATGGCATAGCTCAGTGGATTGAGCGCGGGGCTGGGAACCAAAGTGTCCCAGGTCGATTCCCAGCCAGGGTACATGCCTGGGTTGCAGGCCATAACCCCCAGCAACCACACATTGATGTTTCTCTCTCTCTCTCTCTCCCTCTCTCTCTCTCTCTCTCTCTCTCTCTCCCCCTCCCTCCCTTCCCTCTCTAAAAATAAATAAATTAATTAATTAATTAATTAATTTAAAAAAGAATTTATTTTAGAGAGAGGGGAAGGGAGGGAGAGAAACGTCAATGGGTTGCCTCCCACACACATCCCAACAGTGGACGGGCCCACAACCCAGGCACGTACCCTGACCAGGAATCAAACTGGCGACCTCGTGGTTTGCAGGCCCTGGCGCTGAAACCACTGAACCACACCAGCCAGGGCTGAAACTTTAAAAAATCCTTTCCTATCTTAGATTCTCACAATATTCTCATACTCTCTTCTGGTAAATTCCTAACTTTATCTTTCACATTTAGATCTTTAATCCACCTTTGAATGTGTTGTTACTAAGGACCTAGTCCTCCCCACCCCCCATACATGGGGCCCATTTTCCCAACACCATCTACTAAGAAGCCATCCCTCCCTCATGGAATGCCAGTGTTGCCTCTATCATTTTTGAAGTTCTATCTCGGTCTATCCCTGAGCACCATGTTCTGTTCCACTGGGCACCTTCACAGTTCTTTCTCCAGTACCACACTATTTCTGTATATTCAAATGCTGGGAGAGGGGCTATTTACAAAGCTGTAGGCAGACCACAAGGGATACCGCATGACCCTGGGGCTAGTAACAATGGGGGGAAAGGTCATTGCCACCCCTAGGCCTGACAGGGGTAAGGGCAGGAAGCAGTTACTGAAACATAGGTCAGAGAAGGCTGTGAGGAGAGGGCCGTGTGGAGCTGTGCCTTTCCGTTGACAGACACAGGAGTCCCAGGTGATCCCTTGGGAGGGAGCCGGGAGGTTAAATACCCCTATTTTACTCTCTTCTCTCACTTCCGTCTTCTGTTGGAGCTTCATTGGGCTGACCCAACAGGAAGGAAAGGGTAAGGACTAGTCCATACAGGCAACACATCCTCAGACCTTGAGCCCCCCACACTTTAGGAGGCCCCGGAACTCCCTGCTCAGTGTGGGCCTCCATTTGTACTCATGTCCTGGTCCCCACCAATATCAGAGGCAGGCCTGCATCCCGGAGTCCAGGACAGGGTGGAAAATGATAGAGGGATGTGAGCAGCCAGTGGGGATGCCCAGTCCATCACCCATCTTGTCTACAGAGCAGACCCCTCCGGCTGCTTTGACATGGTTGTCAAGGAGCTTCTAAGAGGAGATGACTTCCAGGCTGTGACTGTCTGCTCCACATACTACCCACCGCCTGCACACCCTCTCCCCCTCCCAGATGGTGCTTCAAGAGGCAGCTGTGGACCTGGTGATGGAAGGGGTGTGTCAGGAGCTGCTGGACAGTGCCCAGGTCGAGATCTGTGTGGCCGACAGGTGAGTGAAGAATGGCAACCTGCTCCCTAACCAATGGTGGTGGCAGCAGTTCTGCAAAAGGGACTCATTTCATGCCCCCATCAATGCCATGGGCTGGCCACTGTTCTTGTGCCCCCCCTCATAGTGAGGCTGAAAGGAGAAGTGATGCCGCAGTGAGCCCAGAGCCCCTACTCTGCATTCCTCCCCACCCTCTTCCCAGCACACCCAGGGTTTGCTGTTGGCACAGGGGCCACTGACCGGCTCAGCTCAGTCTGAAACAAGGTATCTCCCTCACCCACTTCACCACCATCACCTGCAGCTCTGCCCTGACCCTAAGGGCTTGTGGATGCCAAGGCCTCAGAAAGGTTGGCAGCATTGTGCCCTGAAAACTGAGTTGGGCCAGAGGCACTGGCCGGCTTCAGAGCCTGCAGGCCTATGAGGAGCCCCTCCTCTTAGGGCACTTAGGTTCTTCACAAAACACTCAGACTCCTCTTCCCTCCAGCTGTCGCTCTCCACAGAAAATCCAACTTCTGCCCTGGGGTTCTGACTCCTTCCCACAGCACCCAGAGTCCTACTCCCTCAGGCTCCTCTCCCGAAATACTGGGGCTCCTCGTCCCATCCCCCAGGCCATGGTTTCTCTCAGAGCACCATACTCACCACCCCCCCCACACACACACACACCTGATTCAGTCTCTGGAATCCACCCCAGGAGAGCCCAGGTTCCTCCCCCAGGCTCTGACCCCATCCATGGACCACCAGCCTCTTCCCCCCAGAATCCCAGGCTGATATAATGTGTAGGTGTGTGCAGCCCTAGCCTGATCAAAGTGCTGGGAGGCTCAGCCCCCAGCCTCCCTCTTCCCAACCCACAGGTGGGGGGTGTGGTGGGGGCATCAAGGCTCACCACTACCTGGCAGGTGGGGCACCCAAGAGAACTATGGCTGCATCTACTGGCTCCAGGTCCACCTTCTGGATGTGCGTGAAAATGAAGTGGTCAATTCTCCGCCTCACCCAACCCAGCCCTTCAGTGGACAAAGAGGCTGCCAACAGGTGAGTCCAGGCACACCTAACCTCTCGCTCCGCTCAGACTCCCTTCTCAGCTCATCCCACCACTGGACACCTCTAATAGTAAGAGCCAACAATCCTTGAGTCCTCATTACATCCCAGGCCCTGTTCCAAGAGTTCTCCCTTTCATTTCATCAGTACAACAGCCTAGTTGTTCAACATAAATTTATTGAGCACCTGGCTCTATCTCCATTCTAGAGGAGGAAACAGAGGCACAAGAGGTGACATGACTACCCAAAGTCACACTAAAGTGTGCAGGGCTTCACCACCCAACAGACTCAACATCCAGAAAGATCCCATTATAAAGGGAGCCGGATCACCAGTCTCCCCTGCTTGTGGCCCTACCGTGGCTACATCCCAGGGTAAGAGCCAAAGTCCTCTCATCCTGCTACAGGAGGAAATGAAGTACAGATCCACACTACAACATGGATGGACCTTGCAAACAGTACATTAAATCAAAGAGGGCAGGCACAAAGGCCACATATTGTAGGACTGCATTTCTATGAAATGTCCAGAATAAGCAAAGCCTTAGAGACAGAAAGCAGATAGATTAGTAGTTGCCAGGGCCTGGGGGCGGGGGGGAGGAATTGGAAGTAATGGCTAATGGATATGAGGGTTGGTTTTTTTTTTAATGGGGTGATGGAACATTCCAGAATTAGATAGTGGTGATGGTGGCATAACATTGTGAATCTACTAAAAAAACATTGAATTGTACAGTTTAAAATAGTTCATTTTATGTTGGGTGAATTTTAGGTCAATAAAAAATTGTGAGATAAAGAAGCCAAAGCCTTCCTGTGGCCCAACAGCCCCACACCATCTGCTGAGTCCCTACCTGACCTCATTCCCTACTTCTCTCCTCACTGGGCTCGTCACTCCCACCTCAGGGCCTTTGCACTGGTGCTCCTGTCTGGAACACCCTTCCTCCAGATCCTCAAGTGGCTCTCTCCCTTCCTTCAGGGTGTGTCTGCTCAAATGTCACCTCAGTGGGCCTTTGCTTACTCACTTCACAGCCTCACCCTCCTGCAGAATCCCCTCTGCCCCACTCCCACCCCTGCCGTGTCCAGGTCCCCTACTGGATGGTCAGCTCCGCCGGGCCAGGATCTCTGCAGTGCTTTCCTCACTGCTGTATCCCCAGCACCTAAGGCAGAGCCTAGCACCTACTTGATTTTGGGGAGTGTCAGTCCAGTTGGAGGAAGAGGAGCCCACAGGTCCTCACTCTCATTTTCCTTCCCCATGCAGGTCTCCCACGTTTTCACCGACTTTGGCAAGGGCATCCAATACCCATCTTCTTACTATGGGAGAGACACACACTCCTGGGTGGGGCACTACAGTGCCCTTGTGACCCCCTCCAGGACCTGCCTGTCCTAGCCCACCAGCCTGATCAGGCCTTCCAGGACCTACTACCACCTCCCAGGCATCATTGCCAATCACTGGCAGCTTTGCAGCCGGGAGCCAGAGGTTGCTCAGGAATGGCTGGGGGCCCATGTGGCTTGTTCCCAGCCAGCTTCCAGCAAACCCCACTTGCTGCTTTAGCATGGTACCCCACATGCTGTTCACCAGGCTGTTCACAGCTTCCCGAGCCGGGGGTTCAATTTTTAACCGAGATTTTTACTTTGCCTGCAAACTGTTTCCTCACACGTGGGTGTCAGCTGGTAGACTTGGTAGACTGAGTCAGAAAACAAAGGCCAAAACTGTATTGCTAATGAGGGGAAACCACTACCACCCTGGGACAGGACCCTCATTGGCATGTTTGAGTTAAGCTGATTGCTGGCAGGGAACAGAAGCCAGTCAGAAAAGCCTGACCTGGAGGGAACCCTTTGTTGTTTGGGGGTCTCAGATTCAGTTCTGAGGCTCCTGCGACTTCCTCCAGCACCAGCCCATCAGTGCCTCCCCTCTTTGCCAGACTGGCACTTTCTTGCAGAATCGGAGGCCAGGGCTATACAGTGCCATCCACCCACACCTGCAGCCTCTGCCTCACGGGCAGCTTGTCTCCTGTAAGGCCACCGCCGCCGCCCCTCCCCCCCAGGTCCCATTTACATACAAATTCCAAGGCCGCATACAAGAGGCTACCAATCAATGTTTCTTTCTCACTCTCTTCCCCTCAAAAAATAAATAAAACCTTTAAAAAAGATATAAAAAGTTAGATTTTAAGCACATCTAATCTTAAAATCTAACATGGCCAAGCATAAGATCGGGTAAGGGTAGGATTACTTTCAGGACTGTTTTCTGAGGGGTCAAACAGGCCCAGAGGGGGTAACAAACAAACCCAAAGTCACAGAATAACTAGGAGGCAGAGGCAGAATTTGAACCCAGGACTCTGAGAATAACAGAATTCTCAAGAAGTTCCCATGTAGGCAGCGGCAACCCCCATTCAGTCCTTTCTTGATGCCCCTTCATTGCCACCATTACAGTTACTGCCACTTTCAGGAGGAAGCATGGGGGTGGGGCTCCCCTTGCCCAGGTCCCAGGGCCAGCAGGGAGAACTGGGTCTCAGTTCTGCTACCAGATGCCAAAACTTAAAACTGAGTCCCCATCAGCATGTGCTGTGTACAGAGTGTCTACTATCCACCAAACCCATCAAAGGAGATGCTGTGGGTAGAGGACAGAGCAGAGGCCCGGAGGACATGTTAGCTGCCAAGACCACAGAGAGGGTGAACGCGGCAAGTGGTACACATCACAACCACAGGGTCTGTGTATTTATTGCAAGCCCTTCCCATGAGGTGGCAGTACAGTGTACTGGCCCAGCAGATGCAGCCTCCTGACCAACACTCTATATGTGGACACCCAGGGTGTTGGCAGAGGGGCACCTTTTTCTAATTCACACCCAGGACCTCCATGGGCTATTATTGGTAGTCCTGATGGAAAAGGGAAATGAAAGAGGCAAAGCCAGGATTTGAACCAGGACAGGCTGCTTCTAGAGCTGGCCTAGCTTCCCAAAGATATTGTAGGAACCCAGAGACAAAGGTTCTTATTCTGCATGAATCCCGGCACAACCACGCGCCTGGTGGTCACTTCTTCTTCTGCACATGGCCACAGTCATACTTGCCACGCACAACCTTGAGCTTGACGCCAGGAAGGTCTTGGGTCCGGCCGCCCTGCACCAGCACGATGTGATGCTCCTGTAGGGTGTGGCCCTCTCCCGGGATGAAGCAGACAGCCTCCCGGCCTGTGCTGAGGCGCACGCGGCAGCACTTGCGGTTGGCCGAGTTGGGCTTTTTGGGTTTACGAATGAATGTGCGCAGAACTACACCCTTCAGCTGTGGCCGGCCTTCTGTGGGACCCAGTTTTGTAGGTGGCCACTTTGGAGGGCCCCGGCGGTGCATCTGGTTCAGAGTGGCCATGGGGCGGATGGCCCAGAGCTGGGGGACCAGGGCTATACCTGGAGAGACACAACCAGGAGGGCGGGGGGGGTGGTGGTGGTTATTATCCCAGGGAACAGATAACAGTATTAGTGATCCAATTCTGGTGTTCTAGGCACCGTTCCAAGCACTTTATAAGATCCCTATTTATATCTCCGGATACATACAGATAACAGTAATAACAACTAACATTTATCGAGCAACTACCACGTGTTAAGGTTCTATTTTCAGCATTTTGCATGAATTAACTCATTTCATTCTGCAAGGGAAGTATTAATTTTAATGCTGTTTAAAGATAATAAAAGCAAATGAGCTCACAATGTTCGCCTACTGTTCTGTGCATCACACCTACACTAACTTGTGCTGTCTCCACTGCACCCACTAGGGTCCTGTCCACCCTCTTCTTCTGTGTCCTTCTCCTCCTGGGTCTTCTGACTCCTACTATCTGTTCCATCATGCAGCCAGAGGGACGCTGAGCACACCTAGGTCAGATCACATCCTTTCCCTTCCCAGTGCCTCCTGTGGGGCCATCTCACTCAGGGTAAGAATCAAAGTCCTTCCACAAGGCCCCACACGGTCTGGCCCCAGTATTTCCTTCACCTCATCTCCCCACTCATCCCCTCGTTCACCCAGCTGCAGCCTGTGTCCCCAAACACAGCAACAGAAAGGACAGCAGTGTGACTGCACTGTAGGAAGAGGAAAGGCAGGTAGGGGAGGGAATATATTTCCAAGGCAGACCCACAGGATCTGCTCATGGATAGAATGTAGAATGCAAAAAGACTCTAAGATAGCTGGATTCTGGCCAACATTCATATCTCACCTACTGTGTCTTGGACCCAGTAATGGAGGCACGGTGGTGACCGAGACAGCCCTGGATCAAGCACTCTTAAGAGTTCCCAGTCCCCTGGCTGGCATAGCTCAGTGGATTGAGCACAGGCTGTGAACCACTATGTCGCAGGTTCGATTCCCAGTCAGGGTACATGCCTGGGTTGAAGGCCATGACCCCCAGCAACTGCACATTATTGTTTCTCTCTCTCTCTCTCTCTCTCCTCTCTCTAAAAATAAATAAATAAAAATCTTTAAAAAAAAAGTTCCCAGTCCAATTTGAGGTCCATCCTTTCCTGTCACTGGCATGGATGCCCTTTCTTTTCAAGATTTTATTCGTTTACTTTTAGAGAGAGGGGAAGGGAGAAAGAGAGGGAAAGAAACATCAATGTGTGAGAGATATATTGACTGACTGCTTCTTGCATGTACCCAACTGGGGAACCTGGGCCACACCCAGCTATGTGCCCTGACTGGGAATCGAACCTGTAACCTTTTGGTTTGCAGACCGGTGCTCAACCCACTAAGCCACACCCGCCAGGGCTGGATGCCCTTTCATATCCAAAGTCCCCTCTATATACAGGGTAGGTCCTGGCCCTACTCTCCATTTCCACATCTTTGTCTCATACAGCAGAATCCTCAAAGAGGATGAGCCATTCCTAGCAGTCTCTTCCTAGTGGTGTGCCCTTCAGCAAGACTCTTCACCCCTCAGTGTCCTCCATAATCAAGTCTCCCTCCTGAGCACCATGTGTGAGAAGCTACCATTAAACCTGCATGTTAAGCTAACCCAGATTCCCCAGGCAGAGTGCAGGCCTATCGTGCTCAGCCTTGTGATCCTTGGTGAATGTCAAACAGAAAGTGCTTAATAAAGGTTTGCATAGTAAATAAGTGAATGAAATACCTCACAAAGGGCATGGCCCATTAAAAGTAGTTCAATGTTTGTAGGAGTAAGTTCATAAACAAAGTGTCCCATTCAGTGCCTGGCACATACAAAGCTCTTGAAAAATATCAGCTGAATGAATGCGTTAAACGCTTTGCTTGGATGTCTCTACTACCACGGTGGTATTTAGTAAGTAGAGCAGTTACTAAAGAAATAAGTAATTGAACCAAACTCCTGGTACTCACCCGATGCAAAGTAGCCCTCAATGCAACCACTTCTCATATCTTGCTTTTGCACCCAGAGCTCCACCAAAACCCACCGTGCAACCATCCTTGATTTAAAACCCTTGATTCCCTCAGGTCTGCGGCAGAGGCACTCACGTCCCAGAGGAGATAAGCGTCATCCAGCCTCGTCTCTGCAGCTCAAGACTCCCACTTACCATAACTTAAGGACGTGTTGAGGCCACGGAGAAGGTGGGACCAAGACATTCCGCACCTGCAGCGTTCCTGTATTAGTGGATAACAGACTCAGAAAGGAGTAGGGGAAAGTGGCCGTAGTTGGACAAGGACCCAAATTCTCCCCTTCCCGCTCTCAGGACCTTCTGGTTAAATTTAAGTAATGTCCTGTGACGCCTTCCTCTCGGAAGGCTCTTGGGGACCCCACCGCCCACGCCTGCATACTAAAGTAAAGAGAAACTGAGAGAACTGGAGAGGTTTACAGATATTCCAGAATCCTTTCGACCTCACCAACCCTAGTAAGGCCCGCAGACACGCTGAATCCAGCTTCTTGCCACTTCCGGGGGTTAGCCCGGCTGGGATTGGCTGGTTCTGCCTCACGTACAACGACAGGCGTAGCACAGACTGCTATTGGGCAACGACAAAGTCAATCTCGGTACACTTTTCTCGGATATGGTAGGGCTCACCTATTCCAGGGTCTGAGTGGCTCATCCGGAGCAGGACACTGCTTTGCAATTGGTCTAAATGCGGAGTGGACGGGACGAAGGGTGTGTGTCTGCTCGTTCTCCTGCCAAGATGGCTGCCTCCACAGCACTGCGTTTGTGGTCTTTTGTGGCCTGCCGAGGGATCCGGCCCCGGAGAGGTTGTGTGTGCAACCACAGCCCAAGGAGGAGTTTCACAACCGAGAGACGAGTACGGAACCTCCTGTATGAGCACGCGCGCGATGGCTATAGTGCACTCCCTCAGCTGGACATGGAGCGGCTCTGCGCATGCCCGGAAGAAGTCGCGCGCACCCTAGAACACCGCAAGGGGGAGCTGCGGCCAGAAGACCTGCAGGCGATCGTGAGTGAGCTTGCTTGGGCGGAGCTGGCGTGGGGCCGAAGCTCTTTGCCTATTGGCTGTTCGCTTTACGGAAAACTGGGCGTGCGAGACGCTCTCCAGTTGCGAGCGGTCTCCTTGCAGGAATTTTAGTTCCCTCCCAAAAGTAACCAGTATTGTGCTTGGCCCTCATGAATGTACTAGTTGTCCCCGGAGTGCAAAGTCCCTGTTCTCCAAACTACTACCCATTATGCGCTTGTTCCATAAAGCGAGCTGGGTATCTACTCTGCGCTAGGATCTTTGTGCCCACGTCTCCTGTGCTTCGACTTCACGCCAGGCTTATCCTAGGAACAAATGCAAAGGCGGGGGGAGGAGGGAAACCGGGGTGTGAATCTGACGGAGTGGGAGAGTGGGAGTGGTTCTTGCCTTTAGAGAGTGAAAGGTCCTGCATCTGCCCCCACGCATAGTAGGCAGTTAAATAGGGTTATTTAATGAATAAACCAATATGTAAGGAGCACCTATGTTCCTGGTGTTGAGAATAGGTGGTGAGTAATAAAATACACAGGACTTCTATAATGCTATCTTTTGGGGAACTGGAACCAGGATCACCATACTTCTAGGTGAGGAATGGTGGGGACCCCAAATCCTTGCAGCCCTCTCTTGGATTTGCCTACCATCCTGTTCTAAGTGCTTTGTACATATGAATCTCATTTAAGTTTTGCAAGAACACTGGGAAGTAGGTGCCATTATTTCCCCCATTTTATCAGAGGAGAAGCTAAGTCTCAGAAAAGATAATTATCCGTATTTTTCGGACTATAAGACTCACTCCCCGCCTCCGCGCCCCCCCCCCCGTGCTGCCGCCATTTGGGAGGAATAATGGTTGTTAATGCTGCTGCTGTTGACTTCTGTTTACACTTACATTGGTGAAATATTGTGTTACTTATGTTATTAAATATTTTACCACATTTTTTGCTTCAAAATTTTTTTCCTATTTTCCTCTAAAACCTGGGTGCTTCTTATGGTCCGAAAAATACGGTAACTTACCCAAATCATGATGCTTGTGAGTGACAGGTGGGAATTTGAACAATGTCGTTTGGCTCCAGAAACAGTCTTGACTATTCCACTATGCTTACTTGTGAGTAGGGCAATCTGAGTTCACAGTCTAGTGAAAGAGAGATTTAACATACAATTAAAAACATAAAATTAATCTTTGGTAAGTGCTGTGATGACAGAGTAAAGGACACAGTACTGGGAGGGCTTCTCAGAGGAGGTGGCATTGGGCAAACATTTGTGGGGTGAGTGATGTTAGCCAGGGGAACAGAGGAGAAGAGTGTCCCAGGTAGAGGGACCAGCACTGCCACCAAAGCATACAGGCAGGTAATTTAGAGTGTCACCGCCTTTACTCTGTCTTCCAAACTTTGTGGCCGAGAGTAAGAAACATCGCACATCCTGATCCAGGACACACACCCAAAGACAAAACCAAAGTTTTATCGACAATTCTTGTTCTTACTATGTGTGATGCATTCTTGTGTTTTATTATATTTAATTTTAAAAGTGCTAGCTCAGACACCCTTTAGGATGGCTGTTGTCAAGAAAGCAGGAAATAACAAGTCTGGGCAAGGGTGTAGAGAAATTGGAACCCTCTGCATTGTTGGTGGGAATGTAAAATGTTGTGTCCACTTTGGGAAACAGTCTGGCAGTTCCTCCCAAAACTACACGTAGAGTTACCATATGACCCAGCAGTTCCACTTCTGGGTATATGCCCCAAAGAACTGAAAGCAGGTCCTTGAACAGATATTTGTACACCAATGCTTGTGGCCAGTATGTGAAAATAACCTGAGTGTCCATTGACAGATGAATGTATAAGCAAAATGGGACACACACACACAAAACTGGAGTACTAAGCCTTAAAAAGGAAGTCCTGCCATATGCTATGTCATGGATGAACCTTGAGGACATTGTGCTAAGTGGAAAAACCCACTTATAAAAAGACATACTATATGATTCCACTTAGCATAATCAGCTTCATAGAGACAGAAGAATGCTGGTTGCCAGGGGCTGGGGGAGGGGAGAATGGAAGTTGGTGTTTAAGGTACAGTTTCAGGTGGGGAAGATGAGCAAGTTCTGTAGATGGATAGGGGTCAAGATAGCACAACAGCATGAATGTACTTTGTGCCACTGAACTGTATGCTTAAAAATGACAAAATCGGTAAATTCAATGTACATTTACCAGTGTTTTAAAGTGCAGATTTAGAGATCCTAAATGAATGTTATAACCCAGTAATGGATCACATTCCAAAGCTTAAAAGACACTTTTTTGGGCCATGAAGTGTGAAGAGGGATGTGGCACGTGATTTGCTCCTAGAGTTTGTGGAGCTGTGGCTGCTTTCAGGCAAGAGAGGAATTGTGGAAGAACTCTGACCAGATTGGAGGGGCTGAGCCTGAAGGCTGGGCGGGAGGACAGATTTGATGGATATTCACAGGCAGAAAGGACAGGACATTTACCTGGGCTCAGGGCTGGGTTGACATCCAGGAGGAGGCCCAGGGCTTTGAGGTGGGGGACAGGAGTTGGTGGGGCTGTCCTCAAGGAGGAGGAGCAGATTTGAGGGAAATGCTTTCCTCAGAGTCACTTTGCACATGGTGAGCATGAAATGTCCAGGGATCTTCCAGGAGGAGCCACCAAGTGAGTAGCAGCCCACCCTGGGGTCTGCTTTCCCCTTCAGATTCCCAGTCCCGGGGCACTAAGACAGCGTCTGTACCATTTTGTCTAAGGGTCACTGCAACCAGAAAGGACAAAGGGATTTGCCCAGGGACCTGGGCTCCCAGACAGCCTCCATGTCAATATGTGCACCCAGGAAATGATAGCTGGGGTGCCCGCCTCTCTCACCCCTCCTCACCCGTGTTGGGGAGTGCAGGGTTAGCGGCTGTGGCAGCCCCTCAGATAGAGGCTCTTTTGCTCTGACATGGGAGTCAAGAGTTGAGTGCTCCGGGGGCCTCAGCTCCACATCCCTCAGTGCCCAGATCCTTTCATCTTCTTGCTGTGTCCCTTAGGATGTTGTCACGTTCAGCTACCCTTAGGGTCCATCATCCAATCCAAAAAGAAGCATCAGGAAATCCTAGTACTGAAGAGAAGCAAGGAAGAATGGCTACCGTGAGCAGTGAGGGTCTCTGCCTCAGCCCACCGGTGGTCCTGGTGGCCAGTGCAGTGAGGCTCCAGCCAGAAGGGGCAAAGGATGGGGCCACTTCACAGCTTTCCCTGCTGTGTCCACCCCCAGATCTCGACGTGGCAGGAGCTGAGGCAGCTGCAGGAGCAGATCCAGAGTCTGGAGGATGAGAAGGGGGCCGTGGCTGAGGCAGTGCGGGCCCTGCTGGTGAGAATGGGGGTCCCAGGTGGCTGGGGGGTGGGGCCAGGATGCCTCTGGCTGCTTTTTCTTTTTCTTTTTTAATCCTCATTCAAGGATATGTTACTGAATTTAGAGAAAGAGGAAATGGGGGGAGGCAAGAAACATTGCTGTGAGAAACATCAATTGGTTGCCTCCCGTATGTGCCCTAACCAGGGATCAAACACGAACCCCTTGGATGTATAGGATGACAGTCCATCCAACTGAGCCACCTGGCCAGGGCACCTCCAGCTGCTGTCATGAGAAACCCAATGGAAGGAACTTGAAGGAGGAAGTGGACATTGATTACCTCACATTACATGCTGTCCAGGACACTGGGGTGGATAAATTAGCAGCTCCTCCAGCATCCCCAACCCAGTTCCTTTCCCTCTGTCTCTACCCGTGACTTCGCTGTGGTGATTTGAACTCAGTTTCCCCTCTCACAGTTCCAAGGTGGCTGCCGTAGTAGTAGTAGTAGTAGTAGTAGTAGTAGTAGTAGTAGTAGTACAGTGTCTCTTCTAGTGACTCTGCCAGAGGCAGGAGATGGCACTTCTCTGGCTTGAGTGCCATTTTCAAGAGCAGGGAGACCTTCCCTGGAGCCTCCAGCAGAGCACCCTCATTCTCATAGGCCCAGACCCCACCCCCACACCTGTCGGCAGCAAGAGGCAACCTCAGCTCTGCCCACATTTCCTGCACTCCAGACTGTCTAGGTGGGCAAACTGAGTTTGGGGCCTGTGGGAAAGGAGGAAGGAGGGCAGGCAAGTTTGCAGAGACAGCCAACAGCATCTACCGTGGAGGGCTGAAAGACAGTCACAAAGATAATAGCAGATGTCTGTATACCAATCACTGTGTGCCAGGCACTGTTCTAGGTGCTTTCCTTACTCTTGATTCTCACAACTCTGAGACAGTTACAGTGCAAACCCAATTCAGGCTGAGGCCCCAAGGAGTTAAAACGTGCCTGAGATTCAGCCAGGAAATGGGGGCAGCAGGATTTGCGTCCCGGCATTGGGGCTGCTTTTCACTGGGGCTGCTTTTCACCGCTCTGCTGGAAGGCCTCTCACAACACTGACTGCATCTCCCAGGGACCTGCTGCGGGCGAGCCAGGCCCTGGGCCATGTGCAGCACAGGGGGCAGACGACAAAAACAACACAGTTGAGCCCTGGCCAAGTGGCTTGGCTGGTGGGAGTGTCATCCCGTGCACCAAAAGTTTGCAGGACTGATTCCCAGTCAGGGCACATACCTAGGTTGCAAGTTCAATCCTGGTCCTAACACATACCAGAGGCAACCAATCGATGTTTCTCCCATAGATGTTTCTCTCTCTCCTTTCCCCCCTCCCTCCCTCTCTCTATAAACAATGAAAACTGTCCTCAGATGAGGATTAAAAAACAAACAAACACACAGTGGACTTCAGTGAGTGGTCAGTGAGTGCTGGCACGTTGTCTCAGGGAAGCCGCGCACCGGCCTGCTGGGCACCCTGTTTCACAGTGGGGATACCGAGGCTCGGAGAGGGGCGGAGAGTTGCCCAGGGCACCCAGCTGGTCAGCACCCAGCATGCAGACCAGGTCTGTCTGATTTCCTCTGCGGCTCAGGCTCACAGAGGCTCAGAGTGTCGAAGGCCCTTGGTTGCAGACCTCTACATACACGCTCACAGACTGCCTTTCCTAGCCTCAGTTTTCTCATCCACAAGATGAGGTCATGTTGGTGCCAGCCTCATGGAGTACACTGTGAAGAAATAGGACCGTGCAAAGGCCCTCTGTATGGAGCCAGGCGTGAAGCAGCACTCAAAAAAGGGCTGCAGCAGTGATTTCTATTATGTTATTTTGCCTCCTCCCAGCTTTACTGACAGAAACTGAGGCACAGGCCAGGAGGGACCCAGCCAGGCATTAGCAAAGCAAGGAATGCAGATCCCTTGGCCCTGTTTGACCTTTCACCCTCCCTCCTCCCTACCTCCAACTTCATCCACCTAATCTCCCTGTCTCTCTCTCTTCTACCAGGTGAACCAGGACAGTAATCAAGCACAGCAGGTACCAGGGGAGGTGCTGTCCTGTCTCTGGTGGGGGCTGGACAGCAGGCATCATATCAGTCATGATTCCCCCATTGTGTGTGACAGTGACGGTCATGATTCCTCCATTGTATGTGGCAACTCAAACAGGATTAAGGAAAAAAGAAAACCAGGCACTATCAATTCATGAAACTAAAATGTAATCTTCAGGTACAGCTGGATCCAGGTCCTGCCTTCATATTTGGTTCTGCTTCCCTCTTATTCCCAGACCAGCATTCTCCCTTTGGTGGAAAGAGGCAGTTGGGCGCAGAGAAAACTGCTTCCCTGACAGCTCCAGCCATAGTCCTGGGCCTATTCGCATGAGTTTGGCTTGTGTCATGTGCCTCTATTTGAGCCAATCACTGTGGCCAAGGCAATGGAGTGTTCCAGTAATCCAGGCCTGAGTCACGTCCCCATGGACATGCCATGTGAAGGGGAGGGGAAAAGGGAGGTTTTCTAAAGGAAATTAAGGATATTGGGCCAAAAGAGGAGGCAACGAATGTCTACCATGAGGATCTGCCAGCCAGGATCCCAGTCAGGCTGTTTGAGGATCTCCCCCACCCTATCCTGGGGTAACCCTGCTTGCCCCACCCTCAGAACCCCCAATACCAGAGTCTGCGGGCACATGGTCGGGAGATCCGGAAGCAACTTGTGCTCCTGTACCCCAAGAAGGCCCTGCTTGAGGAGCAGTTCTACTTGCGGGCACTGAGGCTGCCCAACCAGACCCACCCAGACGTGGTAAGCCCGGTGCTGGGCAGCAGGCAGCCAGGGGCTTGCCTAGTGTCACCTTCCCGGTGATGCCCTCTGTCTCTCTACAGCCCGTCGGGGACGAGAGCCGGGCCCGAGTGCTGCATGTGATTGGGGACAAACCAGGTGGGTCACACTCAGACCTAGGGACCCTAGGCGGGGGCAGGGCTGCTAGGGTCTGGGACTGCACTTGCACCTGTAGAGCCCCAGGCACGGCGGAGGTGGCTCCAGCTCACTGCCTCGCCGGCTCCAGCCAGTGTGTCTGGGGAGGTTCTGTTTTCATTCTCTGTCCCCTCACCCCCTCGGGCCCTCTCACCCTGCTGTCTCTGTGTGTGCCCAGGCGTGTGTCTGGCCGGCTGATGGCTCTGTCCTGGGCCCCCTCTCTCATGTGCTTTTCCTCCCTGGCTCTGTGTGTCTCCCTTTCTCTCTGATTCTCTCTCCTTTCCACCCAGGGTTCCCTTCTTCCCTGTCTCCCTTCCTCTCCTTTTCTGTCTCTGCCTCCTTCTCTTTCCCTCTCTCTCTTCTCTTCCTTCCTCTCTCTGTCTCTTTTCCAGGTCTGTGTTCCTCTCTCTTCTTTTCTCTCCCTCTGTCTTGCTGCCTTTCCTTCTTGCTTTCTCTCTCTAATCTTCATTTTCTCTGTCCCAGTCCCCCCACCCCTTCTCACCCCCTTGCTTTTCATCCACATCCAGCTTTCTCCTTCCAACCCCGGGGCCACCTGGAAATTGCCGAGAAACTCGACATCATCCGTCAGAAGTGAGCCCCCGCCCCAGCCCCTTCTGCCCAGCCTTTTCCACCCCAACAGCTGGCTGCCGGCTCTGCCTCCCCCTGCCCCAGCACGGGATGTTGAACCACCAAGGCCACACCCTGCATGAATGTTTGATGCCCGGTCTCCCATTTGGCAGCTGGGCCTCTGCCCCAGGGTGTGTGGGCCCCCTCTCCCCGCCAGCCCTAACCCACACACCCATGCCTGTGTGCCCATCTGTCTCCCAGGCGCCTGTCCCACGTGTCTGGCCACCGTTCCTATTACCTGCGCGGGGCTGGAGCCCTCCTGCAACACGGCCTGGTCAACTTCACACTCAACAAGCTCATCCACCGGGTATGGTCCAGGATGGGAGGGCTACCCAGAGGGGGAGGTGTTGAAGCTGACCTCAGAAGGCTCAAAACGTTGAGGAGGGGTGTGACCTCTGTTCTAGTTCCTGTTTTCAGAACTTTGTATGTATCATTGACACATTTCATTTTTATGGCAACTTCATGAGGTGGGGGCTAGTGTTACCCCCACTGTAGAGATGGAGAAATTGAGGCCTGGAGTAAGTCGCCCAAGGCCTTAAGGCTTAGGTGTAGGCGCGAGGCAGAGCCATCCTTGTAACCATGCACTCACGGCCTGCCCACCACGGAAAAGGAGTGCTGGGGAACCACGTGCTCTGAAACCAGAGGGGCCGGCAGGCGCTGAGTGCATGAGGCATTGGCCGTGGTGAGGGCCTTAAATGCTCCCTGGGGAGCCCTGGGAGGCTTCATTTAAATTGAGCAGGCAAAGAACATGATCAAACTATACTTCTGGCTGCCCCGTGTGGGATGATTTGAGTGTGGAAGCCGTCAAGCACCAGAAGAGGGTCCCAGTGACAGGGACCCCAGGGCCAGCTCCAAGCCCACTGCTTGGGTCTTCCTCAACTTCCTCTGGAGTGGAGTGGACTTTGGAGTGGCAGGGGGCACCGTTGGCCCATCTGCAATGTCCCTTCTTCAAGCCTGAGCTCGGGGTCCAGCGGGGGTCCTGCCTGCGCTTCTCACCCCTTCCCTTCCCCCACACAGGGCTTCACCCCCATGACGGTGCCAGACCTTCTCCGAGGAGCTGTGTTTGTGAGTGAGGACTCTGTTCTCTATGCTAAGCTGTGTGCCGGGCCCCGTTCTGGGGGGCCTGGGCAGGGAGACTAGTCTGCCCCCCGAGGAAAGAGTCCTGAGGCTGGCTCAAGGGGTTAGGACGGAACTGGGAGGCCAGGGTCATTCCAGATGCTCCTAGGGGACAAGTAGGGGTTGTGACCGCAAAGATGGAGGATGCCATGGTTACCTGTCCCGACCTCTGTGGCTTGGCCTCCTCCTCAGGAAGGCTGCGGGATGACCCCAAATGCCAACCCGTCCCAAATTTACAACATCGACCCCTCCCGCTTTGAAGACCTCAACCTGGCCGGGACAGCAGAGGTGGGGCTTGCAGGTGAGCACCTGCCTGGGGCCAGGGGCAGTGAGTCCACCTCCAGGGCCCTCAGAGCAGGAGGGATTATAGGGGGACGACTTGGAGCATCCTGAGCGGGGCAGCCGCCTGCCCAGGACACCTCAGCAACCCCAGGGCCGGACAGGTGCAGACGTCAGGCCGTCGACTGCGCCCCGACGGGAGGTTGCATCTGCCAGAGGGGACACCTTTTCTGATCCTCTCAGAAGTTGCCTATGGTTGGAAGGCAGCCCTGGCTGATCCATTCTGTCCCTCTCTCCTTCCAGGCTACTTCATGGACCATTCCGTGGCCTTCAGGGACCTGCCCATCAGGTGATGCCCAGCTCCTGTAGACCTTGTCCCCACCTGTGACATTCCCTCTCCCTTCCCTGACCTCCCCTGCTCCCCCCCCCCAGAATGGTTTGTTCCAGTACCTGCTACCGGGCAGAGACCGACACAGGGAAGGAGCCGTGGGGGCTGTACCGAGTGCACCACTTCACCAAGGTTGGCATAGCAGGCGCTTTGGGGGGGTCACCCCCACAGCCCAGGGTCTCCTGACTCCTGTGCCCCTGCTCTGCCCCAGGTGGAGATGTTTGGGGTGACAGGCCCAGGACTGGAACAGAGCTCACAGCTGCTGGAGGAGTTTCTGTCCTTACAGATGGAGATCTTGACAGAGCTGGGCTTGCACTTCCGGTGCGGAGGGGGCGGCTGCGGTGGAGGGTGAGGGGGGCGAGGAGGTAGATGCTGGGCTGATGCTTCTCCATTTTGAAAGTCCTCCCCACTTCTCCCCCACCTTCTTTTCCCTGTATTACCATTGTATATAGGCTCTCTGCCTGTCAACCTCTGAAGTCTTCATTAGGGTTATGGGGTTGTAACCACAGCTTAAGCAGCACAGGGTCGAGACCCAGGCCCCTTCCTCCCTGTTGCTCCCCATCCCTAGGGTGCTGCCTCCCATGCGTGGTCCCTGCCGGCTCCTCCTGGCCCCATGAGAAGGGGACACGCCCCTGAGTGTTGGATGCCTACTTCCCCTCTCACCACCAGTCACATGTAGCTTTCAAAAGACACAGAAATGCAAACATCTTTCTGCATGACCCACTACAAAAATTGGGGGTGCTGTTATTACAGTGTGACTGGCTGTGGTGAACAGCCTGGAGATATGGCCACGTGCCTTTTCTCCTCCCTGGCCTCCTCTCCCATCAGCTCCTTCCTGTCCCTCCTCCTGTATCTGCTTCTCCATCACCAGCCCCTGCCTCAAGGAGGTGTCCCCTCTGCCACTATCTTTTTTGTTACTTCCATTGCCCACTTTTTTGGCTACCTTCTCTTCCATCGTTTCCATTTTTTCTCTCCTCACCCTGAACCTCGCCTTGTCTTTCTCCATGGCTGCAGGGTCCTGGACATGCCCACCCAAGAACTAGGCCTTCCTGCCTACCGCAAGTTCGACATTGAGGCCTGGATGCCAGGCCGGGGTCGCTTTGGCGAGGTGAGCCCCGGCTCCGGTGGGGACACAGGGTGGAAGGTGGATGACATCACCCCCCACAGCTGATGCCCTCAGCCCAACCCCACCCCTTTGTCCAGGTCACCAGTGCTTCCAACTGCACGGACTTCCAGAGCCGCCGCCTCCACATCATGTTCCAGACGGAGGCTGGGGAGCTGCAGTTTGCCCACACGGTGAGTGCCTGCACCTCCCCACACCCACACCACTTCCCACACGGCCTCAGCCCCTCCCTGGGAGGCCTGGCGGGCCCCTGTCTGAGCGTGGCCCTCTCCCAGGTGAATGCCACCGCCTGTGCTGTCCCCCGCCTGCTCATCGCCCTCCTGGAGAGCAATCAGCAAAAGGTGAGGGGCCGAAGGATTGCGCCCAGAGGGACAGAGGGCAGAGGGCTCATGCAGCGGCAGTGGCCTGAGGTCTGCTCTGTCCCCAGGACGGCTCAGTCCTCGTGCCACCTGCCCTCCAGCCCTACCTCGGCACTGATAGGATCACAGCCCCCACCCACGTGCCTCTCCAGTACATCGGGCCCAACCAGCGCCAGAAGCCCAGGCTCCCGGGACAGCCTGTCTTGAGCTGAGGACTCATCAGCCACCAGGGTTATTGCTGCTTCTTGGACCTCAGGGGACCCCGGGTCCCTGGGACCTGTTGTCCTGGGACCATCCTGACATCTGTGTGCCTCACACCAGCTCCACGCCTAGGCCTGTGGACTCCAGGGTCCACCTCCCCCCTTCCCTATTTCCGCAGAATCAGTCAGTGACCCTGTTGTCACTGGGGGTCCCAGCCTGTACTTGGAAACAGAACATCCGGAGACCTGAAGGCTGTAGGGGTGGGGGAAGGAGAGAGGCCTCCAAGCTTCCTTCCTTCTCCCCTCCCCACCTCAGTGCTTAACAGATGGTCCCCAATAAATGGTCAGAACAACAGCCTTTGTGAATCTGTGAGCAAAGGAGATAGTCCTGGCCAGCTTGCGGGGGGTACTGGGCAATTGCTCAGAAGTGCTCAGTCATCAAAGGGCCGTTGCTGGAAGTGTCCAGCAACTTCCAGGGCACCTGGACAGTAGCTTGGGGGCCGCCAGGGGAGCTGAGAGGATGCCGAGGTCTCTCCCCTTACTTTAGGACAGTGGCATCTCATGCTTACCTATTTCACCCTCATCCCCTTGGTTTCCAGCTTCAGGCCGGGGGCCAGTAGGCAGTACAAACAGTGAAACCAAAACTTGCTCTTCACCCAGGCGTGCCCTGCAGTGCATGGAGCCGTTTTCCCAGCTCCTCTGGCCACAGCCCTGCAGGACATCCTCACTCCACTTACATTCACATCCACTCGATCTGCACGGCTCCACCTTCGAAATACTCCCAGATCCCGCCCCCTGTCTCTCATCCCTGGCTCCTCCATGGTCCTGTCCACCACTGTCTCCCACTTGGAGAGTCACGCAGCCTGTGCTGTCTCCCTGCTCCTTGTCCCACACAGCCCGAAGGACCCTGGGACACCAGCATCAGGCCATGCCCCTCCTGCCCAAAGCCCTCCTGTGGTTCCAGTCACTCAGGAAAGGACAGAGTTGTCACCGTGGCCCACAAGGTCCCACATGATCTGCTCCCCGCCTTTCTCTTCCACCCTCCCTCTCTCTGTCACACTGTGGTCGTTCAAAACTAGAACGACCCTAGATCTTGTGTGGTTGCTCCGTTTTCATCACTCAAGTCTCTGCCCAAGTGTCACCTCAGAGAGGACTACCCTGAGCTTCCTGGCCACAAAGGAAAACCCCCAGCACCCAGTGAAGCACTCACACACATGTAACCCCACAGTCCCTCCCTTCCTCCCTCCTTACATACCGTGTGATTATTTGAGTGTCCTCTGCCATCCCGTTTTCAAATGTCTGTGCCTTCACTGCAGCAGCCTCTGGGTCTACAAGAGGGTCAGGCACGTAGTAGGTGCTCAACAAAAATTACAGCACTGAAGGTGCTACAACCTGAGCAGTTCCCCACACCCAGAACTGCCTGTCAGCGTATACACACGTTCATTTATTTAATCCTCACCATCAAGCCTCAGCCACAGAGTAAGTTGTCACCAGCCCTATTTTATAAATGGAGAAACAGGTCTCAGAGAGGTGAAGCAATTGTCCCGGGACTGCAGGGCTGGCAGCTGTGGAGCTGCGAGTCAGGAGGAGCCCAGCCACAACCTCAGGAAACAGGTTTGAGGCCCGCTTTCCAGATGAGGAAACGGGCCAAGGAAGGGTAGGGGTTGCGTGAGGTCGGTCAGTAAGTGGCCGCTGCTGGATTTGAACCCAGCCCTGCCTCCCAGCGACGGCTTAAGCTTGTCAGTCGTTTCTCTGGGGAAACCTACTTCCATCTCGCCCCTCCCCCGCCCCCCCCGCGCACCCTCCCATCCTGATGCTGAGGCGCCAAAAAGCAGGAGGGGAGCGGGCGCAGGGCGTGGGTCCCCATGAATAATTGAGGGTCTCGGGCAGGTCGGGCGCCCCGCAGCTGTTGTCCAGCCTCGGGCAGGGAGGGGGCGGCAGTGACGTCACTTCCTCCCTCACGGAGGCCAGGGGCGCGGGTTATAAGGACCTGCCACCCGGTTCTTCATAGCACCAGGTCCCTGGTTGGGAAGCCTCACCATGCCGCTGCACTGTGGGCGCTCGGTGCTGCAGGTGCTGCCGCTGTCCCCGCTGCTGGTGCTGCTGCTGGGGGCGTGTGAGTGCCAGAAACCGGGGAGGGGGCACCTCGGTGGTGGTCTGGGAGCAGGGACTCGGGTGGGGGGGGCTGGGACAGTGCCCCCCACGGGGTCGGATGACGGACTTCATGGGCCGAGTTTCCCGTGGGGACAGTGCACCTGGCAGGTGAACTGGGGAGAAGACTGTGGGTACCAGGACGCCCTTGGCGCTTGGATCAGCATCGGGGACAGTGCCGGGGTCTTGAGCCCCGTTCCCACCTCCTTCCTCCACAGCCTCCGCTGCTCCATTGGCACCGAGGCCTTCCAAGGAGGAGGTAAGGAGTGTGGACCCCCTGCCCTGGCTCACACCCCAGGGGCCCTGACCATTCCTGCCCAGCCTCCCCCACGGTCATCTCCTCTGTAGCTGCTCTCCTTACCCCCACCTGCCCTAACCTCAGGTTCCCCTCTGACCCTTCACCCTTAGCTGACCCGCTGTCTGGCAGAGGTGGTCACAGAAGTGCTGACCCTGGGTCAGGCCCAGCGAGGCCCTTGCACAACTCTCCTCCACAAAGGTAAGGAGGGCCCAGGCTCCAGTTCCTCTGGGAGCTCCCACCCCACCTGGCATTGTTCCAGGCTGCCTGGAGGGTGTCCTCTTATCCCCAACCATTCCTGGCCTCCTCCACTCACCTCCCTCTCCAAAGCCTCTTCCCTCTCCTCCTGCTTGGGCTCCATTTTGGGCTGGTGGGGGTGACACCAGTCACCGCCAAGTCCTCGTGTCCTCTCTTCTCCCAGCATGTCCAGCCTGGCCCCAGCCCACCCTGGGGACTCCCCTACAGTGGTCCGGGAGTGGGGCAATGTCCTCAGCACCTGACCCTCCTCTCCCAGTTCTGGGTGGTCCCCCGGTGGGGCTCTGGGTGGGCCCCAGAACTCCAGATGTTTCCCAACTGGCCATATGAAGAGCATCCTTTCTCTTTCCACCAGAGATGTGTGAGACAGGACCCTACAGCTGTGTATCCACTGAGGAAAAAGGCCTGCTGGTTGGAGATTTCAAGAAGCGGGAGACTGGGAAGATGAGGTCCAGCCAGGAGGTGAGGGATGAGGAAGAGGAGGAGGCAGCGGAGAAGATCCACAAGTCTGAAGTGCAGGAACAGGCAATCCGCAAGCAGCTCCACAGCCAGCTCCGCCAGGAGGAAGACCGTGAAGAGGAGGAGGGGGAAAAGAAGAGGGTGCCCTCGGAGACCTTTGAGGGCCTGTGGAAGCAGCAGCTAGAGGATGGAGGTGGCCCCCAGAAGCGGGTGGCAGAGCAGGCCAGTGACGAGGAGGCAGCCCAGTTCGAGGCTGAGAAGGGCATGCAGGTGCTGGGCGGGGGCCACAGCCTGTGGAAGGGGGCAGAGGGCAGGGGAAGAGAGAGGCACGAGGACCTGCTGCACCACCACCACCGCCTGCCGGAAACTGAGCCCAAGCAGGAGAAGGCAGAGGCTGCGGTGAGGGAGGTGAGCAGAGGAGGCAGTGGGGAGCGGGGTAGACCCGTCAGTGGGGCTCCTGCCACACAGCTACCAGCCAGTGTTGGACCATAAATAGTAAGGCCCACCATGAAAGGGTCACAGTGACCAGGACTAGACAGGAACATCCAAGCAGGGCCACTACCAGACCAAGATGGTTTCCACTCTCATTATAGCAACCTGGACGGCCGTCATTAGTGCACAGAAGTGTCTCGATTAGCCACCATTGCTAGTCCCCAACAACCAAATTGGCCACACGAATAGGCTGATGCTGTGCCTGGTTCACTGCACTGTACATGGGCACTACTGTAGAAAGCAGGGTGTCTCCATGATTGGCGGCCGTAACCGAAATGGCCATCCGCTCCCAAATGGGTTATGGCATCCCAGTTGGCACCTCTGCTGGTCCTATGTCTGCTGCTGTTGGCTGTGGCGGTCACCGTAGGCCTCACCACTGGTCACGCTGGCCAACATTACTCTTCTGGGACTATGGCAACCACTGTGGTCACTATCACAGCCCATGATGACCACTGCTGGCTGCCACTATGCAAGCTGACATGGCCCCCATTCACAGGTGACCACGGAGGAGACCTGCCTCTGGCGGGCACTGACCACCCCATTTCTGATCCCACCAGGAGCAGGACGCAGAGCGGCTGGAGCATGTGAGAGAGGAGCTGAAGAAAGCTGCAGAGGTGCTGAGGCAAGAGCTCTGGCGGGAAGGCTGACCCCTGACCTTGTGCCCTCCTTCCTGACACACCCCGTGGCTTAGGACTGTTGACCCCCAAAGCCCCCACCTCACCAGGTGCCCGCTCCACTCCCAACCTGCAGGGGTGTGAGGGGGGTGTGCCTTGGAGCCAGGCCTGAGGGGCCGAGTCTGCGCTGGAGAGAAGGGCTGGCTCAGACCGACTCAGGAGACACTCCGCCCCCCACGAAACCCACTCCCACCCTTCTGAGTGAATAAAGCACAAAGCAAACCACCAGGGCTTACTGTGTAGCACTCGATTTGGGACGGGTGGGGCCCAGGAGTAAACTGGAAGACTGGGAAGGCAACAGTCAATCTAGTCTCTGGTTGTCAGAACTGGGATTTTATTACATGGGAAATTCTATTAACAACTGAGTCAGACAGGGTCGTCAGGGAGAGGTTTGGAGGCTTGGGTAGGAGGTATCCGATTTGCGGTCCGGCCGCTGTGGACCACGATGTCGTCATATTCATCCTGCAGGCAGAGCAGGCCAAACAGAAGGGCTCAGGTGGTTGCCACCTTGCCCGCTGCCCAATTTCTCCCACTCACCCAAAAAAATGGGTCTTGTCCTGAAACCCAAGTTTCCCTGCTTGTAGTTCAACTTCCCAGCTCCTGGTCCTCCACCCACCAACTTCAAGGCTGGCTGGGTTCTCCCACGGCTACCGCTGGGGCTCTAGCCCGGCTGCTTCTCCAGTCCTTTAGTGGCCACAGCCACTGAGGTCTCCCTCCCCTGCCCCTTCCCTCTGCCTTTACCCAAATTCCTCAGTCCCTCCATCCAACATCACCCCCTGCCCAAAGTAGCGGCCTGGGTTCTCCAAGGAAACATCCTCACCGCTGGCCAAGGTCTTTCCCTACTACTGCCAGGGTCCAAATCACTGCTGCCCAAGGTCATCTTCCCACAGCCTGAGCACTGCCCATGCTGCTACTTGCTCACTGCTGCCTACTCATCGGTCACCACAGCCGAGGTCTTTTCTCTCCCTCTGCCTGAGCTGCCCTCTGCCATTGCTTTAACTTCTCAACAACCACAACCCGAGTCCTTGCCACCCCCCACAACCGCCCCCCCACTGTCCGGCTCACTGGGCACTGCTGGCCTGAGTTCTCTAATCACAGCAGCCCAAGCTGCCTCAGCGTGTTGCCTGATTTCCCCTACTGAGGACATTCCACCTGACCGTCTACCCTGAGCCCCCCCGCTGGGCTGCCCAGCCTCTCCTCCTGACTCACGGCCTCATCCCTGCTGTCGCTGTCACTACTGCTGCTGCAGGGGCCAGGCTTGTCATCCTCATCCTCAGGTTCAGGGGCACCGTGCGCACGCAGGAGGCGGGCGAGGATGGGGTTGGGCCGGAGCATGGCGCTGCCCAGTGGGGTGCGGCCACCATACATGCGGGCAGCAGGGTCAGCGCCTGCCTTCAAAAGAAGCTCCAGCACATCGGCTGCTTGGGCCTCCACTGCCAAGTGCAGGGGGCTCCGGCCGCAGGTGGGCTCCTGTGGGGTAGAGCAGAGAGGTCATAGGAAGCCCTGTCCCACCCTGGGGACAGCCCCATCCTGCCACCCTTCTCCCTGGGGAGGCTCACCGGTTTGTTGAGGTCAGCTCCGGCCTCCCGGAGCAGTCGGACCATCTCTGCATCTTTGTGGATGATGGCCACATGGAGTGGGGTGTGGCCTGGGGACAGAGCGACTGATGTCAGATGAGGAGGGTGAGGGGCCTGGGTACCCAACGCCATGATCCTGGGAGAGGGCTTTGTGGCCTGAGGGTGACCAAGCTTAGGGTCTGGCTCCTGAATTGCTGGGTATGTCACAGAGCCACCTGCACTGTAAATGCCTAAGTCTCAGTGGACTGACAGTGGCTGGCGGTGCCAGTGCCTTGGCTGTGCAGTGTCTGGGGCCCAACGACTGAAAAGCCTGTGGCTATAGACGGAAGGCCTGGATCTTGGGGCCAGGAGCCGTGAGTCTCTGGTCTTACTTCACAAAGAACCTGGAACCCAAATTCCTGGGTCCTGAGTGGTTGAAGGGCCTGTAAGTTTGGAGGCCTGGGGTAGGCCCTAAACACAGACTGGGTATTAAATGACCTCAGGCTCCTTGTGAAGGGGCCTGGTCCCAGGTGGCTGGACTTGCAGATGGGAGAGCTGAGACCCAGGCACCAGGGCCCTGGGTAGACAGTCTTTCATCCCATGAGGACTGGCTGCAGATGGCTGTCCCTGAACTCCAGTGTCAATCTCTGGGAACCTGGGCTGCCAGAATTTCAGAGGGCCTGGGCCTACAGTTCCATCATCCTGGGTGGGCTAGGACCCATGGCTGAGGGTAGGGGGGTGTCCAGGGTGAGTTGTGCCTTCCGGCTATGGAGACTGGGCCCAACACCTGGATTTGGCCTAGTAGCTCTGCCCTGTGGGTTACAAGTGACCTGGAGGCTTCAGGTGGGGGTCCTGGGTCCCATGTGGCCAATTCTCAATAATCTGGGTCCTCAGCAGGCCTCTTTGGTCCCAATGCCTGGGTCCCTGAAGCCTCAGTCTTATTTCCCAGGGCACTGGATGTTGAGTCAGGAGAGCTGAGCCCAGAGCCGGGTGCTGTCACCTGGCCCTTCTCAGTGACTGTGAACGCTCACCGTGGTAGTTTTCAGCCTCCAGCTGCAGCTTCCAGTCCTCATTCTTATCCTTTTCCTTCTCCAAGTCGGATTCGGGGTATGAGGCAACAGAGGTGCGGCTGGTGTCAGGGCTGTGGTCCAGGCCCTGAGTGAGGTAGGTGCTGGGGGCTTCCCTGGGGCGCTGGGGGCGGGGCTGGAGCAGCACTCGAGCACAGGCGTGTGCCCCCACACGGCAGGCCAGGTGCAGAGCTGTATGGCCCCCACGCTCTGCCACGTGCAATCCGGAGCCTGCCATGTACAACTTCTCCACTGTGGATGCCTCCCCCAGGATGGCTGCCAGGTGCAGGGCTGTCTGCAGGAGCAGAGTGCAGAGGTTAGGAGTCGCACTGAGAATCCTGGCCCCAAGCTTTGCACTGTCCTCCAGTGGCTCACCTGGCCCAGGTCATTCTGCAGGTCCAGGTACTCAGTGCCAGCCACATAGCCCAGGAGGAAATCCAGGAAGGGCTCATGCTGATGAATCACAGCCAAGTGCAGGGCCCTGAGAACAAGGACAGGCATCAGAAGACAGAGGTCAAGTACTCTCACATTTACTCATTCAGTACACACAGAGCACCCACTGTGTGCTAGCCATTGTGACCGCAACTCTGGAACCAGCTGTCAGGAATCTCAGAGGGTCAGGTAAGAGTTAACTCAGAAAATGTGTTTAATCAATGTTTATTAAGTAGGACTTCTACCTCCCCTCAAACATGGACCAGATTTCCCTCCTATCTGAATCAGCCAACAAATCAAACAAAACATAGTATACAAAAAACAGCTTCTTTCTTTTTTTTTTTAAGATTTTATTTATTTTTAGAGACGGGAAGGGAGGGAAAGAGAGAGAGAAACATCAATGTGTGGTTGCCTCTCGTGTGGCCCCCACTGGGGACCTGGCCCGCAACTCAGGCATGTGCCCTGACTGGGAATCGAACCTATGACCCTTTCGTTCTCAGTCCACACTCAATCCACTGAGCTATGCCAGCCAGGGCCCTTTCTTTCTTTTTTTGTATGAAACAACAGTTTTCAAGATATTAGACGTCATGTAATGAATGATAGGGAGAGACAGGAAATAAACAAGGTGAACCCTTCAACTAACTACCACAGCTTACTGTTTTGAGAGTTTCCATGCCACAGTGCAGGGAGGCTCTGGGTGAGGAGATGGAGCTGAGTTTGGAGGGAGCCAGGTAGCCAAGGTCAGAGGATAGAGAACCCGAAAGGAGGGATGTACAGAGAGAGACCCGGACGTCTGCAGAGGGGCCTCTCCTGTATTTAGGAGGATACTGATCAGGGCCTGGGTGTGAGGAAACTACCCAGGTGTGGGGAAGTATCATCCAAAAGCACCAGAGAAACACGCCCATTGCTCACCTGAGACTGGGAATGGCAGCTGTCCCCACCAGCCAGACTAGGAAAACCCCATCCTTCACAGGACACTGAGTAGAACAGTCCAGAAAGTCTTACCTCAGTAGTGGGGAACAATGAGCACTAGAGGGAACACTGTTCAGGATGCACTTAACAAGTCATAAAAGCAAAATCAAACTACTTACAAGTTATTTAGCTGAAACCCAGAACAATACTCCAGAATATTTACAGGAACACAAACTAACCAGCCTAACAAGGTAAATTCCACAATGTCTGACATTGAATCAAAGATGATCAGGCATGCAAAGAGGCAGGAGTACATGATCCGTAATCAGAATTATCGATTGACTGAAGTTGACCTAGAAGTGATCCGGATGTTAGAATTAGCAAACAAGAATATTAAAACAGTTCATTAACTCTATCTCGCACATTCCAAAAGTTAAGACATGGATGATAAAAGAAAAAGACTCCAGCCTTTGCCGGGTGGCTCAGTTGGTTGGAGTGTCATCCTGTGCACCAAAGGTTGTGGGTTTGATCCCTGGCTGAAGAATGCAAAGAAGATAACAGACCAATGTTTCTCTCTCTCTCTCTTTCTCTCTCTCTCTCTCTCCCCTCCTACTCCCTTTTTCCCTTTCTAAAATGAATAAAAACACTTCCAGTCAACATGGCACATAGGTAAACACGGCTCATCTCCTCGCACAACCACATCAAAATTACAACTAACATATAGAACAATCATCACTTAGAACCATCAGAAATCAAGTTGAATGGAAGTCTGACAACTGCGGAATTAAAGAAACCACAGCCATCCAGACTGGTACGAGGGGTGCAGATGTGGAATGGGCTGGTCCCACATCCACGTGTGGTGGATAAAAATTCAGGAGGAATATCTTGGGAGCGAGGAGTCCCAGCCCCACACCATGCCCCTCAGCCCAGAATTCCAATGCCAAGAAGATAAGCCCCTATAATTTCTCGCTGCAAAAACCAGTGGGGACTGAGTAGGTAGAAGAAACTTCTGGAGTCCCAAGCAGTTCTTCTTAAAGACACCACACACAGATTTAATCAGACTCACTCCTTCTGAGCACCAGCACTGGGGTAGCAGCCTGAAAGGCACCATGGCATACAGGGAGAAAGTGAAGAGTCTGGCATCAAAGCGAGAGGTGGGGGAGATCCTTCTGCCAGACAGAAAGGTGGGCAGAGGCCATTGTCCCTTTTCTGAACCCTCCCTCTACAAAGCCAGACAGCTGGCAGCCAGGTGCCATATCTGAGACTCCATCAACCTGGCTAACACTGTTTGCCCTGCCCTGGGGATCCCCAGAGACTTTGTCCCACCAAACTTACAGACCACTCCCACCCCAAGGTGCTTTTCTATATGAATGGCTAGTCTTGGATCATACTTCACAACTTCTTAAATCCTTTCAAACAAGCAACAGCCAACTTCAGTGAGTCCTTAACCCCCCATACTTCTTGCTAAGGGGCCCTAGGCCCAGCGCTAGTAGCAAACAGCCTAAATTCACAGCTTGGCTTCACCTGGGAATCTCCAAGCCCAGCCCAAGTAGCAGCCATCTCAGATTGTTTTACAGCTCATGCAGGGTGGCCCCAGGCAAAACATAGCAGGGGCTGACCTTCTCCTGCACCACCCGGGAAACCCCAGGGCCTGCGCGCCCTACAGCTGTAGTTGTAGTAAACAACCTCAGACAACGTCAGAACACCACGACCCTGCCCTGCACAGCTGCTTATCCATGGAGAGTAAAGGTTTGTGCTCAGTGGTCACAGCCAACCCTCGCAGCTGACTGGCCCGGGTAAATCCCTCTCATTGCCCTGCCAACAGTAATCAAGGTTCAACTACAGGAGGAAAGTATACTCAGCCCACACAAATGGTGCACCTCAAGTACCTACCTTGGGTGATGGAGAGGCTGTGTCACTGGATCCTACAGGACATCTATTATACCAGGACACACTACCAAGACAGGGAGTCATAGCAGCTTTACCTAATACATGGAAACAAATACCTGGAGGCTGCCAAAATGAGGAGAGAAACGTGGAAGAACAAATGAAAGAACAGATCAAAACTCCAGAACAAGAACTAAACAAAATGGAGATAAGCAATCTATCAGATGCAGAGCTCAAAACAGTGGTTATAAGGATGCTCAAGGAATTTAGTGAGGACCTCAACAGCATAAAAAAGACCCAGTCAGAAATGAAGGATACACTAATTAAAATAAAAAACAATTTACAGGGAATCAATAGTAGAGTGAATGAAGCCCAGAATCAAATCAATGATTTGGAACATACAGAAGCAAAAAACCACCAAACAGAACAAGAAGAAAAAGATACCCCCCAAAATGAGAATAGTGTAAGCAGGCTCTGGGACAGCTTCAAGAGGTCCAACATTCGCATCATAGGGAGGCCAGAAGGAGAAGGGAAAGAGCAAGAAATTAGTCACCTATTTGAAGAAGGAATGAAAGAAAACTTCCCTAAGTTGGTGAAGGAAATAGACATGCAAGTCCAGGAAGCATACAATGTCCCAAACGAGATGGATGCAAAGAGGCTCACTCCAAGACACATCATAATTAAAATGCCAAAGGTTAAAGATAAAGAGAGAATCTTAAAAGCAGCAAGAGAAAAGCAGTTAGTTATGTACAGCAGAACTCCCATAAAACTGTCAGCTGATTTCTCAAAAGAAAGCACAGGCTAGAAGGGACTGGCAAGAAATATTCAAAGTCATGAAAAGCAGGGACTTACAGCCAACATTACTCTGCTCAGCAAAGATATCATTTACAATCAAAAGATAAATAAAGTGTTTCCCAGACTAGAAAACACTAAAGGAGTTCATCATCACCAAACCATTATTACATGAAATGTTAAAAGGATTTATTTAAGAAAAAGATCAAAACTATGACCAATAAGATGGCAAAAAATACATACCTATCAACAACTGAATCTAAAAAATAAACTTAGCAAACAAGAAGAACAGAGAGAATTATTGATACAGAAGCATTTTGGTGGTTTCTAAAACGGAGGGGGATTTGGGGAAATGGGTGAAGAAGTGAGGGGATTAAGAAGTACAAATAGGTAGGTACAGAATAGCCATGGGGATGTGAAGTACATTACAGTATGGGAAATGGAGTAGCCAAAGAACTTATACGAGACCCATGGACATGAACAATGGTGGGGGGACTACCTGAGAGAGTGGGTGATGCTGGGTGGAGGGGGGCAAAGTGGGAAAAATCAGGACAACTGTAATAGCATAATCAATAAAATATCATTAAAAATAAGATAAAATCAATAAAACATTCTCAGATGAGGATAAAAACAAAAAAATTTTAATTTTAAAAAGAAAGAAAAAGACTCAAATAGAACTAGAGATAAAAACTACAGCATCCGATGAAAAACAAACTGGATGGGATTAACAGCAAATTACACACTGCAGAAGGGAGACTCACATATTGGAAGACTTCACAACAGAAACGTTCCAGAAGGAAACACAAAGAGCATATTAAAAAATGGCCCTGGCTGGTGTGGCTCAGTGGAGTGAGCACAGGCCTGTGAACCAAAGGGTTGCCAGTTCAATTCCCAGTCAGGGCACGTGCCTGGGCTTCAGGCCAGGTCCCCAGTAGAAGGCGCTTGAGAGGCAACCACACATCAATGTTTCTCCCCCTCTCTTTCTCCCTCCCTTCCCTTTACTCTAAAAAGAAATAAATAAAATCTTTAAAAAAAAAAATGGAACATCAGTGAGCTGTGGGACAATGTCCCTAATGGGGGAGACAGATTTAGTATCTCCAAACTTGCTGAAAACTCTACATTCACAGAGTCAAGAAAGTGAGTGACTGCCAAGAACAAGAAAAATGAAGTAAACTACACCAAGATCCATCATTAAAAAATCTGCTCAAAACCAATGATTAGACCAAAATCTTGAAAGGAGCCAGAGAAAAGATACATTAAATATAGAGGACTAGAAATAAGAATGACAGCAGATTTCACGTAGGGAACAATGCAAGAAACCCACAATGGAGCAACACCTTCAATGTGCTCAAAGACAGTAACTGTCCAACCAGAATTCTTTGATCCAGGAAAAATAGCTTTCAAAAATTAATACAAAATACAGCTGTTTTCAGATACACAAAAGCTGAACGAACTCATCCCCAGCCAACCCACACCACAAGAAATGTCAGAGGAAGCTGCAAGGAAAAGGAAAATGGATCTATACAAAGGCTAAGGAATGCTGAAAACAGTAATGCTGGGGATCAACGGATAAGTTCTTTTATTATGTAAACCTCTTTCTAAGATAATTTTTTAATATAATTGACTGACTAAGCAAAAATAATAACAATGGATGGTGGGGTTTATAACACCTGTGGAAGTAAACTGTACGAGCACAACAGCATAAAGGCCAGGAGGGGCCGAATGGAAATACACTGCCTAAGGTTCTTTCACTCCTCGGGAACTGGCATCCTATCACTCCAAGGTCAAGTCTGTATACTAAAAGCTCTCAAGCAGGGATCCACAAACATTTTCTATAAAGGGCCAGATAAATATTTCAGGCTTTGGGGGCCACGTGGTCTCTTTTACCTACTCTGCTCTGCTGTGGTGAAGCCAAAGCAGCCAGTGGCAATACAGAAAGGGATGCGTGGGGCTGTATTCCCACAGAACTTGATTTATAGAGCCTGAAATTGGAATTTCATATGATTTTCACTGATGACAAAATATTGTTCTTTTTATTTTTTTTTTATCTATTTAAAAATGTAAAACCCATTCTTAGCTCACTGCCACACAAAAGCAGCTGGCTGGCTGGATTCTTCCTGGAGTCCAGAATCTGCCAGCCCCATCTTTCAGAGCAGCCACTAAAATAAAAAAAAAACAAAGAGTTAAAGCTAATAAGCCAACAAAGAAATACAATGGAACAAAATGTACTAGCTCCAAAAGAAGGAAGATAAAGAGGAGCCGAGAAACAAAGAAGAGATAAGTATAAAACCAACAGCAATATAATAAACATAACCACATCAATAATTAAATGTAAATGGTCTAAACACTCTAATTACAAAGCAGACGTCGCAGTGACTAAAAAAGCAAAACCCAAATATATGCTGCCTATAAAGAACTCTTTAAATATAAATATTTTAAAATAGGTTAAAAATAAAAGGGTGGAAAGCAGTGTGTCACGCTCACACTAGTCAGCCAAGAGAAAGCAGGACTCGAGTATTTTAATATCAGAGTAGATCTCAGAGCAAGGAATATCACCAAGGATAAAGGTTATTTCATGATGAGAAAGAGATCAATGAAGCAAGAGACATAATTATAAACATCTGTGTCCCTAATAACAGAGTGTCCAATTACACAAAGCAAAATCTGATAGAACTACAAGGAGAAATAGACAAATCCACAATTCTTATTGGAGATTTCCATACATCACTCAACAATGGACAGGACAAGTAGACAGAAATCATCAGCAAGGACATAGTGGAATGGAACACTGTACCCAACAACAGCAGAATACATATTCTTCTCAAGCGCACACAGTATTCTGGACCATACAACAAGTCTTCATAAGTTTAAAAGGATTCTAATCATACAAAGTATGTTCTCAGTCCACAATGGAACCAAATTAAAAATCAATAAAAGAAAGGCATCTGGAAAGTCTTCCAAATGTCTGGAGACTACATAGCATACTTCTAAATAATCCACCAACCAAAGAAGATATCAAAAGAGAAATGATAAAGTATAGTGAATTAAATAAAAGTCAAAACAGAACATATCAGAATTTGTGAGATACCTCTGAAGCTGTGCTTGAGGAAATTTATAGCACCCAATACCTGTAACAGAGAAGGAAGGTCTCCATGACCTCACTTTCTACCTCAAATACCGGAAAAAGAAAAACAAATTAAGCCCAAAGTAAGCAGAAGAAAGGAAATAATGAAAATCACAACACAGATCAATAAAATAGCCAAAAAAAGAGAGAGAAAAATTAACGAAACCAATTTGGTTCTTTGAGACCAATGTTTATTGAGTGCCACCTACGGGCCAGGCCCTGTGCAGTCACTGGGGATACAGCAGAAAGCACAGCACACAAAAACCCCAGGTGCCGTCCCTCACTTGGGCCTTTCCAAGGTTGCTCTTTCCACCCTCCTACCCAGAATGCTCTCCCCGAATAATCTACTTGTCTCATTTTCCTTCTTGATTTTTCTCCAAAGAAGTACCCTCTGGCACAACATTTTTCTGTCTTTTTTATTTTTGCCATTTCTCTGTCTTATTTTGTGTCTTTCTTTCCTTTTTTTTTCTTCCTTTCTTTTTTCAATCCCTTCCTCCCTTCCTGTCTTTCTGCCTATATACCCTCCTCCCTCAAATGTATACTCCAACGGTCTTAAGTTTTTTCTGTTTTCTTCACTGCCTTATCACCAGCACCTAAGACAGCGGCTAAAACGTGGTAGTGTTTGATAAACATTTGCTTGCTTAACAGATGAATCCCTGCTATCATGGAGCTTACAAATTTTCTCTTTGAATGTGGGATGTGAAGATCAGTGCTCAGAAGGTGGGGCCTTAGAGCCAAAGTCCAAGTGTCAATTTTGGAAATCAAGGTCTAATGCTCATAAATCAGGAGCGAAAGATCAAAGACCATACATATTTTTGGAGGTCAGAGGTCAGGAGGTGCCTGTGTGAGCTGCAGCTTTAATAAAAATCTTAGGACTGGGGTCAGGAAGGTCAAATCGAGTTTTAAGATCAATGGAAGAGTATGTGGAACTCTGAGAACAAGAAGGGAGGTCAGAAATTATTAGATGAGGATCAAAGTCGGGTAGGAAATTGGTTTTATTAAAGGTTCAGAGCCCTGGCTGGTGTGGCTCAGTGGATTAAGCGTCGGCCTGCGAACAAAAGGATCACCGGTTCAGTTCCCAGCCTAGGGCACATGCTGGGTTGCTTGCTGGCCAGGTCCCCAGTACGGGGCAACCACACATTGATATTTCTCTCCCTTATTTCTCTCCCCCTTTTTCTCCCCTTTCTCCCTCCCTTTCCCTCTCTCTAAAAAATAAATAAATAAAATCTTCAAAAAAGAAAAAGTCAGGTCAGGAAGTCAAGCATCAGATTAAGGAGTGACAGATTGGGAAACCGGGATCAGAGACTAACAGGAAATCAGATATAGTATCCTAGGGCCCAGTTTGGCAGCCTAAGTTTCTTTCACTCACGTGTCCCCATCCTCAGTGACGTAGCTGAAGACAAGGTGAGCCCAAGACAGCCCCGGATCCAGTTCCGAGCCCAGTCCCGGTCCTCCAGGAGCCGCTGCATCTGGACCCAGAGAGCCCAGGCCACTGTCGCACCATTCGTCGGCATCCACAGCTTTCCCCAAGCAAGCGACCCCAGCCATGGCCCCTGAAGCCTCAGGGGGCCCTGAACGGCCGCCCGCCCGCCTTTCGCTGGGCTGTACCTGAAGCTCTGGAGCTTCCGCCTTGCGGGAAATTCCCCAACACGCCCCCCTAATCCATCCAATCAGAGTAGGTTAAATCGCTCACGTTTCGCCCCCGTAGTACACCATGACCAATCAGATTCTTCATATGGACTACAGCTCTCTACCCTTTCCCACATTTTCCGGGCGCCCTTTATTAGCATGGCTACCAGCGCGGGGCACTTTGGGACTCGTAGTCTGGGCCTTGCCTGTTTTTCCTTGCTTAGGATGGGCGTACGCCGCAGGTTGAGTGAAAGCCTGTATGCGCCGCTCGGGCTGCTGGGAGTAGTAGTTCTCTGCCCTATCTCTGCCCCATCTCTGCCCCTACTGTTTCCGGTGCTGTCACGGGACAGAGCAGTCGGTGACAGCCCCAAGGGCTCCCGCCCCGTGCCCATGGCCGAACCGGACGGTGAGTCGGGGTCCTCTGTGGGAAAGTCGGGCCGGGCCGCGCCGGGGCCTGGCTGACTGCTGCAGGCCCCGGGGCCCGAGGGTGGGTGTGGTGGGTCAGGAGATTGAGGTTGCATGTAGGAGAAGTGTGGTTCGGGGGTCTGTTACTAAGTGATCCATATTGTTAGGCTGGTGGGTTTCTGGGTCGCGAGGTTTTAAGGGGCCATTTGACATGTCTCCCAAGTTACTAATGATGGCGTGTTTCTCTAGCCTTGGTTGCCAGGGACCCTCGTTGCTAAGGGCTTAAGTTGCTGTGGCCCCGGTTGCCAAGGGTACCTGGTTGTTTCGGGGAACTGTAGGATGCTAGAACACCCCTGGTGCCCCTTCCTATCTCTTCCCTCTAGTTCCTGTACGTCTCCTGAACATACCCCCCCATCGCACCTCGTCCCCCACACCCACTTTCAGTCCGAATATCTCTTACCTTCTCTCTTCCTTTCTAAACTTACACCTTGTAAACCAAGCCCTCCCCGCACATACACTCACACACTATATGTCGTCCTAACTCCTCCTAAGGTTTCCTCCATGCCCTGTATCCTTTACTTTCTCCTCCCTGTCCTAAACCTTCGTCTCCACCCCTTTGTCCCTCACTAACCACCTCTCCTCCCAGCACCCTCCACTCTGCTTTTCCCCAGCCCTTCCCTCCCTCTTCTCCATTTTTACCACCACCCCGTACCCCAGTATAACTAGGTTGGTGGGTCTTCCTGCCTCCATCCCCCTGCTTTGAAGCCCTTGATAACCCCTTAACCATTCCCCCCACTGTAACCACATCTGCTCCCCCTCCTCCCCCAGCCTCTGACCCTCTGGAGACCCAGGCAGGGAAGGTGCAGGAGGCTCAGGTGAGATGGGGGAAGGGTGGAGGGAAGGAGAGAAATGGACTTGTTCCCACACCCCACTCCCCCGGGGGGAGGTGACAATAGGGAGAGTCATCCCAGGGCCCTCAGCACACAGCCCCACTCCCTCGCCCCACCGCCCAGTTCAGCCTCCTGGGGAGTGGTGAATCAAAGAAGGGTGGGCAGCCTCAAGCCGAGGCCTGCCCTACTGAGCTTTCCTCTCTCCTTGCCCTTCTTACCCCCCCCCCACCTCAGTCTCTTCTGAACTTCATTTATGCTGTTCCTGGGACAGGCATCCAGCTTGGTCCCTGAACTCACAGATCTCATGGACAAGTGACTAGAAAATGATCTTACATATAAAAGTGATTGTGAAAGTAGCTCAGGGCATTGTGGGAGCCCAGAAGAAATTTTGTGGGGTCACAGAGATTCCAGCCAGTCCCTCCTGGAGGAATCCACAGGCTAGTCTAGGAGTCAGATTGAGGTAGACACGTTTGTAGTACATGAAGAATGACTTGGAATTTTCTCAGGCAAGTTGAAAAGTGGTATTTCACACAGAGGGTACAGCTAGTACCCAGGCCTGAGAGAATGGAAGAGTTAGGTTTAGTGACTGGGGGTGATCAACCAACTGTATACATGGCTGGTATTATTGAGTACTTACTTCAGCCGGGTATTCTGCTTAGTGCTTTATGGGCATCACCTCATTTCATCTTCCCAGCATTCCTGGGGGGGTCAAGGCCTATTGTGGCCATTTTACAGATGAGGAACTTGAGGCAGAGTTGTTAAGTATCCTGTCCTCTGTCACTCAGAATACCAGAGATTGGTTTGCAACCCACAGCGCACAGCACAGTGCCTTTCAGAAGCTTCAGGGAGAGGTAGACAGGCTGCCTCAGGGAGGCCTGAAGGCCCTGTGAGCAACTCCAGCTCCCACTTAGGCCAAGTTGCTCCCACCTGCTGGGCAGGGCCCCTGAGTCCTTCCACAGAGCTTGTCTGCAGCTGAAGGCATGCTGCCCACCCTGCAGTGATGTCACTGTTCAGGTGCAGGCGGTGCAGAGGCTGTGAGTAAAGCACCTCCCAGGTGCACAGTAGAGGGTACAAGAGTTCCTTGTCAGGCCAAGGCTTCTCCCTCGCCTGGCTCCCAAAACAGGGCCACTGTCAGAGAAAAAGGTTTAATGTTATAAAGGATCCTCAGTCCCAAAGAGAGATTCGAAGGCGTAAATTGCAGCATTGTCCATAATGGGGCAAAACTGGAAGCAGCCCAAGTGGCTGTCAGTAGACAGTTAAGTGAACTGTGGGCCTCCTTACAATGAATGCAACGCAGTGTAGCTGGTTAAAAGAATGAGGTGGGTCTATAGTATCTTGTTCTGCAGAATATGCAAAGTGCAGCATTATGTTACGGTATGACCCATTTCTGGGAATATAATGTTTTATATTCAGAGAAAAAAATCTGGGGAAATGACCATTGTACAGTTAATAGTGGTTATCTCAGGGGAAGGGGGTGAAATTATAAGGCAAGCACCCCAAGTTATACCTTATCTGAAAGTCAGACTTTTTGCAAAGCTTAGATAATCTAAAATGCAATAAAAATGTACCAGTAAATTTGTTTGGAAGAGAGGTTCCTATTCAAAAAGACTTGGAACCAGATAATGAGCAACGGGGGAGAGGGGTTGTCAGAGGGGCTTTAAGCAGGAGAGTGAGTTGATAAGAATTGTTTTTATCAGAGCCATTGTAGGGCTCAGCCCTGGCCTAACACACAGGTATCCATCCATTCAGTGCTGGGTAGTTCTGGAGCACTGCCGGGTGCCAGGCCCTATTCTCGGTGCAGGACATCCTGTGGTGAAAAAACCCGGCCTCCTGGAGCTGGCATCATGGTGAACCCTGTAGATGCTCATGATGAGATGATTAGAGTGGAGACACTGAAGAGAAGAGACTGTGAGGTGGAGGGGACAGGCCCTCACACAGAGGGTAGTGGGGTGGATCAGAGGTAGAGACCAAGGCTGGGAGCCTGCATAGGAGGCTGGGACAGAATCCCTGAGGGGAGAGGACAAGCTGGACCAGGGGAAACACTGAGGAGGGGACACATTATGGCAGGAGGTCAGGGGAGGGAGGCTGGAGGCATTTGGCAGACTGCGAGTTGGAGGCCACACTGAGATGGCATCCAAGGGGAGGAGCAGGTTTGAGGGCGATGCTGAGGCTAAGTGGGCACACAGTGGGAGTGAGGACCTGGGGCTCTTAGAGGGAGGCATCCAGGAGGCCACGGGAACCTTGGATCAGAGAGATGGCATCATCAGTGACTGGGCCGAGGCCATTGGCTTCGAAGAGGCAGCTGCCCCAGAGAAGGTGGAGAGAAAAAGCAGGGAGCACCCAGGACAAGTCCCAAGACCTGCAATTTGGGAGCCTGGCCAAGAGGGGGAGTCAGTGAGATGGAGGGGTTGGAGAGGTGGTATCCGAGGCTTCTTCCACCAGGCGGGCTGCCGGCCACAAGGTGAAGGCTGAAGTGTCTTCACTGGCATTATCCCATCATTACGGAGTGACTCTGGTGAGGATGGCACAGGCTACAGGGGGAATGGGGATGCAAGGCAAGGAAGTGGACTTGGCACATGAAATAACAAGAGCCAGCGCTTCCTGTGCACTTACCCTTCTGGGTGCTGTCTGAGCACCTCGCTTATGTTAACTCATTTCCTCTCACTGTAGCCCCTTAGTGGGGGGCCCTTGAGCTCCATCTCCAAGATGACGGGCCCTGAGACTCAGAGGAGCAGAGTCACTTATGTGAGATTATTTCCTTGGGAGTGGCAGGCCAGGTCCCACTGCAGGTGCCCTGTCCCAGAGCCCCCACACTGGCCCCCAGAGCTATCCCTCCACTACCCCTCACTTCCTTGGGCCCACCTCCCAGCCAGACCTTTTTCCCAAACCAGGGTGTCACCCACCCCCCACCCCCTAACCCCACTTCTTGGGCCTGGCTACCCCACCCCCACCCCTTCCAGGACTCAGATTCAGACTCTGAGGAAGGAGCAGCTGGTGGAGAAGCAGAGAGTGAGTATCTTCCTTAAAAGCCTGGTTCTATGGGGGGAGGGGAGGGGTGGCTCCATCAGGGGTGACATTCGGGTATGTAATAATGGGTACAGTGCCAACTCTGGAAGGCTGCTGGCTGGGTCAGGCATGGAGGCTGAGCTGTGGGAAGGCAGAAGAACCCTGGGCTGGGGCAGGGCGGCTCTGGGCCTCCGTGCACCTTGGCTGAATGCTACTACTGTCTCTCTTCGACCAGTGGACTTCCTGCGGAATCTCTTCTCCCAGACACTGGGCCTGGGCAGCCAGAAAGAGCGTCTGCTGGACAGCCTCACCCTGGAAGGGGTGGCCCGCTACATGCTGAGTGAGCGCTGTAAGTCCCCCTGTCCCTGCGCTGCTCCATTCCCCCCTTCTCAGCCCCAGCCACTTAAACCATTCATACCTTCTGTCTGCCAGTAACAAGAAACCCAAATCAAACTGGTTTATACCCCCCACCCAAAAAAAGGAGTCTGTTGACCCCTTAACTAAAATCCACCTTGAAGCCTGGGGCCAAAATGTTGTCAAAAGTCTTAACCATCTCAGGTGCTGCTTTGTGTCGGGGTAAAGGTAGCTCCTGGCAGGTCCAAATGCAATTCCACCGGCCTCGCAGCTCCAACTGAAGAGAGCTACCCAGTCGTTCAAGCAAAGAAGCAGACATTGGCTTCGGTTGGCCCAGGGTGGGTTATGTTCTCACCCCAAACCAACCACAATGGTCTCTGATTGGCCAGACCTGGGGTTACATCTGCACCGCTGAATGACTATGCTCTGACTGGCCAATCCTATTTGATGGAATCATAATAGCGTTTACCTCATAGTTACTGGGGGTTAAAACAATAAATATGTAAATGCCTGGGACAGGACTGGAACATAGCAAGAGCTGTGTCAGTGTTCCCTATGATTATTATTACAGGAAGCTTCTTTCAGGTGTTGCGTGTAGGTGCCTCTTTACTGGGTCACCATGTGGTGTCTGTTTCTTACTGTGAGTTGAGGTCACCAGAGTTTGAGAAACCAAGCCCTAGGCAGTCCTCAGCCACAACAATCAACCCTTTGAGGGTCCTGAACAGCCCTTTGTTGAGGACGTCTTCTCCAGTTTCCCTGTCCTCCAGCTGCTGCCGGCTCCCTCCTCTGGGAGCCAGGCCCACCACCCTGGGCCTCCCCCTCCTGGGCAGGCTGGGCAGCTGTCTGCAGCCAGCTTCTGGCTTGGGTGGGCCCCAGAGGACGCAGGCAGTGGCTACAAAGCTTTTGTTTCTTCCGTCCTCCTGCACCTGGATTTTAGGATAATTAACTCATGAGAGGGCCTCTGAAGGGATAATAATAAATAATAACAGTTAATCGAGCGCTCACCACTTGCCAAGCACTGGGCCAAGCACTTGACAGGCCTCCTCCACATTGTATCTATGAGATGATTACAGAGGAGGAAGCTGAGGCACAGTAACTATGGCACAGAGAGGCAGTGAATTGGTGCAGGGTCACACAGCCAGTTAGAGGCAGCCTGAGGCCCCTGAATCCAGACACACGCCCCCTCCCCCGGAGCCCCCAGCTGGGTCCAGCCAGGCCCTGTCTGCTGGCGTCCCTGAAATGGAAGCTGAGGGTTGAGGCTATGGCAGGCGTCAGCCTTTGTCACTCCTGCTGTCCTCCGTTGGACAGGACACCCCAAAGGCGCCTGGCTCCCAGGGCCTCGCCTGCAGCTGTCCATCAGCTGATGGGCAGATGCTGGGGCACTGCGCCGCAGGGCCGTCTGCCAGCCAGCAGCTGAAGGGGCAGCCTGGCTGTGGGGAGATGATTCAACCCCTGCCAGCCCTTCCTGTCCTCTCTTCTGAAAGCTGGTGAAAATGAGGGAATAAACTGCTTATCGGTACACAAATTTTGAGTCTCAAGAAGCTTAGTACAATCGACTCAAAGAACAGCAGCAACCACACACACAGCTGACCCTTGAATGACGCGGGTTTGAACTGCACGGGCCCCCTTATAGGAAGGTTTTTTCAATAAATGCTGTGAATGTATTTCCTCTTCCTTATGATCTTTGTGATGGTTTTATTTCCTCTAGCTTACTTCATTGAAAGAATATAGCATGTAATGCATATAGCATAGTTATGTATCAATTACTCTTTAAGTTATAGGTAAAGATTCCATCAGCAGTAAGGAATTCATCGTTAAGTTTTGGAGCAGTCAAAAGTTATACACGGATTTTCAGCCGCCAGGGTGGGGGTGGCGTCCTCTCTAGGAAGCCCTCACATTGATCAGGGGTCAACCGTGTAGCGTTTGCTCAGCCTGGGCACAGACTGAAGCTTTACATGAATACATTCATTCAACAGCTCTGCAAGGTCATTGCTGCATGCTCATTTAATTAATAGAGCAGGCAGCTGAGGTCAGACCGCTGATCTGACTGAGGCGACCAAGACGCCCTGCTGGTGAGCAGGAGAGCCAGGATCTGAAGCCCCACCCACTGTCCTGTTCACTAGGTCTGGGCCGAGGGTGGCAAGTCTTTGGTCTTCACCTGGAAGTTGCCAGACTTTGGGTGGCTGATGTGTGTTTGATTGCGGAGGAAAGGAATGTGTATGATGAGCTAGAAATAGATGGTCATTCAGGATGGTGTCCAAAAGAGGAAGTGCTGCCAGAGAATTTTACAATAACCTGTAGCTTTTCTAGGGGAACCTCCACCCCAGCCTCCTCATTAAGATCTCGTGTTTTTCTCTAGCTCTGGTTAGGGACAGAAATTTCTCTCCAAGTTAGGGGCCTTTTCTTGACAAAGTTGGTATAATTTCAAACAGCAGATTCTTTGTCCTCATCCTGGCTCTTTCAACTGTGTGACTGCTTCCCCTCTCTGAGCCTTGGTTTCCTCATCTGTAAAATGGGGGTTTTAACACCCCCCACCTGGCACTGAGTGAACAGTGTCGGGCTCTGATGGGTGGTGGTATTTTGGGACTGAGCAAACCAGGTCACATGATGCATATACTCTCTTTCAGGTCGCAGGGTCATCTGTTTGGTGGGAGCTGGAATCTCCACATGTAAGCGCCCCTCCCCCAGTAGCCACACCCTGGTTTGGGGAGCCCTTTCCAGGAGCTAGGGGAGCCATGTCTGGGACCTCACTTGGGAGGGTCACTGTGGAATAGATGGGGCCCAAGTCCCTGATGGATTGCCCCCTGCCCCTCTTCCCCTAGCCGCGGGCATCCCTGACTTCCGCTCCCCATCCTCGGGCCTCTATGCCAACCTGCAGAAGTACCATCTTCCCTACCCGGAGGCCATCTTTGAGATTGGCTACTTCAAGGTACGTAAGGGAGGTGCAGGGAGGAAGGGCTGCAGCAATGGGGTCGGGGGATGGGGTCCTCTGCTCTCCTCTCACCAGGGGCATCTGGGTGCCCACCTGCCCTTTGCTGTCTCTCCCACAGAAACATCCAGAGCCCTTTTTTGCTCTCGCCAAGGAGCTGTATCCTGGGCAATTCAAGGTGAGCTCATTTTTCAGCCGAGGGCAACAGAAAAGGGTGGCAGACACGGGGCCTGGGGAAGACCACTTGGACAAGCATCATGTGGTCAAGAGACTCATGGGCTCTGGGCCCAGGCTGCCTGGGTCCAACTCCTAATCTGTTCTTTCCTGCTCTTTTGATCCTGAGCCTCAGTTTCCCCACCTATAAAATGAAGCTACTGATATCATCTGAAGAGGGTTGCTGTGAGGCTTAAATGAGTTAACAGGACGTGTAAAAGCCCAGACTCTGGAGCCAGGCTGCTTTTGTACAAATCCCAGCTGTACAGCTTGGCAGCTGTGTGACTTTGGCAAGACAGTCAGCCTCCCTGGGCTGCAGTTTCCCCACCACGCCAGGGGGGTGATGATGGGCTCCACCTCACCAGGCCCATGTGGCGATACCCTGAGGTAAACCGGGATCTTCTCTGTTACTGTCAGCATTGTTCTGGTTGCTCCCCTCCAGCCGACCCTGTGTCACTACTTCATCCGCCTGTTGAAGGAGAAAGGGCTGCTCGTGCGCTGCTACACTCAGGTAGGCGGGCGGTGGGCATCTGTCCAGGAGGAAGAGGGTGGGCTGCAGATGACCTGGTGCCTCAGGGCCCAGAGCTCAGGCCGCTGCTTCTTTGTCACGTGACCTGCAGTGAGTTGTTTCCCTTCTCGGCCTCAGTTTGCCCTTCCATAAAGCAGAGGCCAGAAAAGCTTCACGCTCTCAGGTCTGTGGTGACATGACCGGGAAGTCCTCTCAGGGCCGTCCCCTGTGCACTGAGAAAGGACCTCGAGTCTGAGGGGGTGGTCACCATGTACACCATAGATTTCATACATGTTAGGGTTTTCCAGCAGATGATACCAGCGTGACCCAATCTAACAAAATCCATACACTGTGACAGCACCCTAACTGGTGACATAGTGTCTTATGGAAGGGACATCTTTCTGTAATTTGCACAAAGGCCTCATAGGTGCCATGTCAGGCGCTGAGCCAGATGCCTCACCCTGGGGCATGCAGGTGAGGGCAGCGTACCTTTTTGGCTCCTGGACTAGTCAGGAAGAATTCTGGGACATCGCACCCCTGACAGTAAAACATGTTTGTGCCTCTACCTTTGTTTTATGATTATGTATTGAAATTCTGTCATGCATGCTATAAATTATACCTCAGAACCCAAAATTATAAAATAGGGAACAAATGAATATAAAGAGGTATTCTATTCATTTTTAAAAGATCTTGTTTTTATTCATTCTTAGGGAGAGGGGAAGGGAGGGAGAGAAACATCAGTCAGTTTCTCTGACTGGGAATCAACCTGATGACCTCTGAGTTCGCAGGCCAGCACTCGGTCCACTGAGCCTCGCCCGCCAGGGGAAACACTCACTCGAATTTTTCCTTTCCGACCTGGCCCTTTGCAGCCTTCAGCCTCAGAAGCTGCCACCAGGGGGAAGATGAATTCTTTGTAGGTCCCGATTTGGCAAATGGGGCAGGTGCTCCTGCCTAGAAGCTGTGATGGGGAGGGGCACAGTCACCTTTGAGGAGGAGCCCAGGCTCAGGATAAACCTGACCTTTCTTCCCAGAGGGTCGGCTGTATCCGCAGGAGGCGGCTCAGATGTGACACTAACAGCTCACCTAAAGCCAAGTGCCCTCCATGCGTGATTTCATGGGCTCCTCACCTTGGCCCTGCCAGCATCCCTGTTTGTCCACTTCCGGCACCAATGTTTACTGATGGTCAACCCAGTGCCAGGCCCTGCAGGCAGCAAACAGAGCAGGCGCCCCTGCCCTCCCGAAGCTGACACTCTCATGTGGGACAAGATGGTGGACAAGATGAATAAGTAGCTTATCTAGGGTGGCAGATGGTGAGAGTTCTGTGGAGCAGGATTAAGCAGGAAAGGGGAATCTAAAACTCTATGTGTATGGTGGGGGCTGGAGTGTTGTCATCAACCAGGTATCAGGAAGGCAGCATGGAGAAGGGGACAATTGAACAAAGACCTGAAGGAGGGGAGGAGGGGACCAGAGGATTATCTTGAGGGAGTGCATCCCAGGCATAGGGAACTGCTGGTGCAAATGTCCTGAGGGAGACTGTATTTGGCATGTTCAAGAAGCTGGATCAAGTAAGCTTGAGGACAGTGGCAGGAGAGAATGGCGAAGACAAGGTCAGGAAGGTGACAGGGGTAGACCACATGGGGCCTCGTGGGCCATGGCTTTGTCCATTACCGTGCGTGAGATGGTACCACGGAGGGGCTCTGAGCAGGGCAAGGACGAGACCAGGAGTCCTGCTGGCTGCCTGTAGGGGCTAGACTGTGGGCACGGGGGGGAGGGGCTGCAGAGCCCAGGGAGGAGGCTGCTGTGATGGTCCATGCAGGAGAGGATGGAGGCTGGGCCAGGATGCGGACCGTGGAGGGAGAAGGGGTGAGTTAGGAACCCATTTTGAAATGGGAACCAATAGGCCTTGCTGACGAATTAGATCTGAAATGATTCATGAGAGCGAGGAGTCAGGACAGCTGGACAGCTCTTAGCCTGAGCACCTGCCGCTTTTTACTGAGATGGTGGGAGGTTGGAGGGGCGGGGGCAGAGGAGGGCTCTAAGACCTATGGGAGTTGAGACGTCCACGTGGAGATGTGGACAGATGGTTGGACACCGGAGTACTAGACTTGTGCCTCAGGGGCAGCGCATAGACAATGTTTCAACTCAGGGGACGGGCTGAGTTCACAGGGGTTCAGCATGAGGAGCCCAGGCCCAAGACAAAGAGGCCCATCAGGGCTGCTCAGTGGGTCACTTCCCAGCTCTGCCAGGGCCAAGACCCCTGCCCTCGACCCTAACAGCACACTGACTGCCCGCTTGTTTTACAAGAGAGCCGACATGAATGCCTTCTGGGGTCTAAGTGCACTGTCAGGCACTCTCCCCACCAACTGCAACATTTAATGCATGAAATTTACACATAATACTCCAAATGGCATACCCCCTAAAATAGATAAAGGTGGAAACAATCTTTCCTCTCTCATATTTCACGAAACCATTTTTTTCAAATGTAACACCCTCTTCTTTGATCTCAGCCACTGTTTGAGTCACTGACCCAGTTTTCTGGAACATGTTGTCCTCACTGCTTTCTGAATCGTGGTGATGCAGCAATCCTGAAGCACATCTCGAGCTATTTTTATCTCGGGCACATGTGTCCACTCAAATGTGAGAACAGTTGTCCTGCTCCTTTAGGTCACTATGATTGCCACAGCCAAATGTTCTGTTACATATACGTGGCATTTGTACTTTCTTTATGACCAGTTTATTTGCCTCTCTTTATTTCTCTTACACTTATCGTGAAAATCTTTTAACTGGGCAGCTAAAGGAAGGAAATTCTTTGTCCACGAATTCATTGCCCTCCAACCTCAGATTGCCTTTTGGTAAGGCACAGACAGCCACACTTTTGACTAATTTTTTTAAAGATTTTATTTATTTCTTTTTAGAGAGAGGGGAGGGGAGGGAGAAAGAGAGGGAGAGAAACATTGAATCAGTTGCCTTTCTCGCTCCCCCACCTGGGGACCTGGTCCACAACCCAGGTGTGTGCCCTGACTGGGAAGCAAACCATCAACCTTTCGGTTTGCAGGCCAGCACTCAATCCACTGAGTCACACCAGCCAGGGCAACAGCCACACTTGTAAAATAGAAAATTATTGTAAGTGTGTATTTGAGCCAAACCAATGCCATGTGTTGGGGAGCACAGTCTCCCCCCAGTGCTCCCTGGGCTGGCTTCCTCTCACCTGACCCCTTGCTGGGAGGACTCTTCCATATCCACACCCACGTAGCAGCTTCATGCTTTTGAAAAAAATTTTTTTTAAGATTTTATTTCATTTTAGAGAGAAGGGAAGGGAGGGAGAAAGCAAGGGAGAGAAACATCAACGTGAGGGAGAAACAGCAATCAGTTGCCTCTCTTGTGCACCCCAACTGGGCACCAAACCTGCAACTTGGGTATATGCCCTGACAGGGAATCAAACCAGCGACCCTTTGCTTTGTGGCACGACACCCAACCAACTGAGCCACACCAGTCAAGGCATTTTTTTAAAAGATTTTATCTATTTAATTTTAGAGAGAAGAGAAGGGAGGGAGAAAGAGGAAGGAAACATCGATGTGAACAAGAAACATCCATTCTCTTCATGCTTTTTAAAAGCTGCCATTGGCGATGTGTCAACCACGGACATGATGTTTTGAAACAAAAAGGGAACTAAGGTTTAAAAATCAGGAGATTTCAGGTGAAAATCCAGACTTCAGTCTCCTCCTGAAAACCGGGAGGAGCTGCACCCTGGGTGGCTGTCCCAGGGAGAACAGGGGCCGGAGTTGAGTAGCCACCTCCCACTCCGGGAGTGGCCCACCCTTGCCCGGGGCCCACCTCCCCTCCACAGCCACTTCCTGCCCGGCTCCGGCCGAGGGGCAGTGGCTGTGTGTCACCTGGCGTTCAGTGCCTGTGCTTCCGTACAGAACTTGCCTGGGCCGGACTGCCCCGCGCCCCCGCAGGCTACTGCTGCTCACTCCTTCAGGAGTTTCCTCTGAAGATACGCTACACTTAGGCAGGCAGATACACAAATTCAAATATGTTTCTTCACGTCCTGTACACACCCCTTTTGTGCTCTCATGCCTTTTAACACCTTGGTGAGATCATTTCATACCAGTACATATAGGTTGGCCTCATTCTTTGTTTTTGTGTGTGGCTTCTTGATTACGTGTGGCATCAGAGAATATCAGGGTCATTTAGGCAGTTCTTCGTGCTCTTGAATTATTTGCAGGCACACGGCTTAAGCAAGGGAGTTAGGAGTAGGCTGAATCAAGTCACAGGCAAAACTAGGGTTTCTAGTAGAGAAGGGCTGGCGGCAGGTAGGGAGCAGACAGGGCCGTTGGGGCCATTTGCCCTTGAAAGGGAGCCTTCCAGTTGCTCATGGAGTCTCCAGGAACCTGGTCAGTTCAGCTACGGGCGGCATGTGATGGGCCATCCCTGTTAATCTGCCAGTGTCCTCCGTCTGCACCTGCCTGGTGGGCAAACAAAAGCTGCTCCAGAGGGGCTGCGTGTTTAGAGAGAAGTGAGAGAGCACAGATGTCTCTGTGGAAGGGGATGTTCTTGTTTGGTCAAAAAGGAGAGTATCTCTGTCTTAAAGGAATGCAGGTTAGGATGCTATCTATGAACCAGACCATAGTCAGAAACCTCACTGCAAAATAGGAAAACAGTGTGATTAAAACCAAATAGTAACCCCTGAGTTTTTAATTTCCTTTAATGCTGGGCCAGAGCTGCCACATACGGCCGTGTAGCTTGGGTACTGCGCCAGGACACCACATCTGGAGCGAGGGGCTCCAGTTATGGTGGAAACAGTGTACATTTCTACATCATTTCAACGGATTTCTGGTTGTCTCGTTGGTGCCACTAAAGTATGTGGTTCTGACAAAACAAATAATCTGTAAATTAGAAGAACAGTGGCCTGAATTTGCAGAAAAACACCCTATGGGCTGGGTGGTGGCCATGAGCCTGGCCCATGTACATTGTAGTTTGGGCCCCTGCCTGGAAGCATCCGTGACTTTTACCCTTTTAGTGGCACCATCAGAATAAACAGAAATTTTCAGGCACACTTTGCCTCTTGCCTGCCTTCTCTTCCCTGCTCCTTGTCCCACTGGTTTCTCTTGGTGACAACTCCCTGCTCCTCCTCCTGCCCCGGGGGAGTGTGGTTCACTCCCAACCCTCTTCCCTCCATCTCTCCTTCCAGAACATAGACACCCTGGAGCGCGTGGCAGGCCTGGAGCCCGAGGACCTGGTGGAGGCCCACGGCACCTTCCACACGTCGCACTGCGTCAGCCCCCTCTGCCAGCAGGAGTATCCGCTCAGCTGGATGAAAGGTGAGGGGCTGGAGGTCATCCACGAGGGCGGGCCTCCCGCCCACTGTCCACCTCTCAGCGCCAGGGACAGGGCCTCTATCCAGTGGGCACTTGTTCTGTCCTGCACAGCTGTGTGTCTCGGTAATGGCAGCCTCCAAAGATTTGAGGTGACAGTGAGATCCATCGCTCCCAACACCACCTCACAGCCACCGTAGGACGGATGCGCGCTCCAGATCCAGTTCAGTCACACACAGAGACATGAGTTAGCAGAGGGGGTACCAAGTGGTCACACAGCCTGTTCGATGAGGTCATGAAACCCTTGCCATCTGTCCTTTGAGGGGCTCTGACCCTATTGTACATGAGATGCTCATCAAGAAAAATGGAACTAAGTACTTTTTTTAATTTTTAAAATTTTTATTTATTTATTTTTAGAGAGAGGGGAAGGGAGGAAGAAGGAGAGGAAGAGAAACATTGCTGTGTGAGAGATACATAGATCAGTTGCCTCTCACATACCCCCTACTGGGGACCTGGCCCACAAGCCAGGCAGGTGCCCTGACTGGGAATTGAACTGGCGTCGCTTCAGTTCACAGGCCGACACCCAGTCCTTTGAGCCATACCAGCCAGGGCGGGACTAAAGTTCTAAAAAGAACAGAACTGTCCAGTAGAACTTTCTGAGATAAGGGAAACCTTCCATATTGACATTGTCCAATACGGCAGCCACTTGCTACTTGTGACAGCTGAGCTCTTGAAACATGGCTAGTGGGACCAAGGAACTGAATTTTAGGTTTTATTAACTTAAATGTAAAAAGCCATTATCTACTGTGATGACTGTATTGGACAGCATGTGCACGAGCAGCGCAGGATTCAGCCGAGGGGTTTCGGGGGAACAGAATCGGTGGAGCGTGAAGCCAGACGCAGGCCTGGGGAGGGCCGAAGGCCGGGCCGCCCCACGGGCCAGACGGCAGGGCTTGCTGAAGTCCCAGTGTCTGTTCATGTCAGGGCAGAGTGTTCAAAGGGGGGAAAACCAGCCAATCCACATTTCTTGAATGCCAGCAAGAGACTATTTCTGGCATCCATTGTGCTGATTAAGAAGTCACTTATTTCACCCTGGAAACCCATTTCTGGCATTCTTTATGCTGACTTCACAAAGCCTCTGGTGTCCGTGGGAAATAAGGACAGCCCTCATAGCAGGGCCTCTGGAGCGTGGCCTTCTGGACAAAAACACCAGCTGGCTGGCCCTGGGGTGAGGAGGCCTGAACGGGGAGCCACGGACAGCTGGGGTCCTGTACAGTTAACATCGCCCCATTATGTTCACGGGCAGCACCCGCAAAAGGGCATAATGTCGGTGCAGAAATGTTTTAAAGCAAATGACAGATATTAAAACAGTGCTCTAAATATTCGTTGAAGAAATGAATAAATAGTTGAATGAGCAAGCTAGGATTCTGTGGGTTGCAAGTGACAATACTTTTCAAGTTCTTTAATCAATAAGCAATAAAGAGCATGATTGTCACGAGGACGGTGTGTGTGCGGTGGGGGGCCAGTCACGGAACCCAAGGGTGGGAAAGCAGCTGCACACACAGGACCATCTGCATACTCTTTCCTCTTGTTTTGCCACCGGCCTGCACCCACCAGGCCTCTCTGACCCTGGAGGAAGCAGAGCTGCCCTCAGAGACCCGCAGGCAAGCTTCGCTCCCATTCCCCAGGTTGGGGGTAGGGCATCCAGTGGCCCCTATTAGGAGCAAGTGTCTGCTTATTTGTTTATTCTTCCATTCAGTAGCTAAGCCTGGTGCTGGGGGCCACCCCTGCACTCCTGAGGCATGGGGGTGGGGGAAGGGACAGTTTCCTGAGGAGAGGTCCTTTCTGAGCAGGTCAGATACCCCAGGAGGCTCCCCGGTGACTAAGGTGTGGTTGTGTGGAGAGTGAAGGAAGGCGCAGGAGGGAGGTGGCTGGCAGGCTCTCTCACTGAGAGCCTCTCACCGCCTTCTCTCCTTCTTCTCCACGCCCAGAGAAGATCTTCTCGGAGGCGACTCCCAAGTGTGAGAAGTGTCAGAGTGTGGTGAAGCCCGGTGAGCCTTGGGGCCTGGGGCAACCCAGGGAGATGTGGACTGGGAGCCCGCCCTCCCCCGCACTAATCCTTCCCAAGAAGACCACACTCACCATCCGCCCAGCTCCTGGTCCCCCTCTCTCCTGGTCCCCCTCTCTCCGGGGAGAGGCTTCTGTTCTCTGGCCTGTCCCTGCTGCTCTGCACTCCCACGCAGCTCCAAGGTCTGCCTCCTGCTCCTGCCTGTTCTCACCTCCTTCCCTTTCTCTGCCTCCCCCACTCACTGTCTCTTTCTGTCCTGTGTGGTGTGTCCATCTGTCTCCACCTCAGACATCGTGTTCTTCGGTGAGAACCTCCCAGCTCGTTTCTTCTCCTGCATTCAGTCAGTAAGTATCTCCACTACCACGCTGTGCTCAGCCCGTGTGGGAGCAGCCTGGGCCCTGCCCAGGGTCACTGGAGCTTGCGGTGAGGTGGGGATGGGGACGGTGAGGTGGGGGTGAGGACGGCTGCCCAGACCACCCAGTCCCGGAGCCCTCACGGCACTGCCCCTCCACAGGACTTCCGGAAGGTGGACCTGCTCATCATCATGGGCACCAGCCTGCAGGTGCAGCCCTTTGCATCCCTCATCGGCAAGTAGGTTGGGGGTCAGGGCTGGGGGGATGCTGGGGTACTACGAGGTTGGGGGGGGGGCTCGGGAACCAGAGTAGGTCCTCAGCACTCAGTTTGCCATCCCCCCAGGGCACCCCTCTCTACCCCGCGCCTGCTCATCAACAAGGAAAAAACTGGCCAGGTGAGTCAGCTTTTATTCGTGCACCACCGCCCACCCCAAATTCTTCCCTTCCTGCATCTGGGAGTCTGTAGGGAACCCAGTAGTTCAGACCCCTGGGGCTCAGGACGAGGGATTCCAGGATCTGGAGGGATCGAGTTCCAGGCTGCCCCGACTAAAAGTCCATAGTTCTCTGGGGCGTCGGGGAGCCTTCTGAGCAAGTGACAAAACCCCAACCCAAAGCCACTGAAGCCAAAACGGGGATGTTGCACTTCCTGGGACTGAAAGGTCCGGGTGAGCTGGAGCCAGCGCCTTGGGCAGTGACATCAGAGTTGCCAGTTTTGGGCTCCTTCCTGGGGAACGATGTTTCCTCAAACAGGCAAAAACATACCTCACACCAGACACTCCTGTAAGCGTTTTTCCTGCATTAACTTACTGACAGTACAACCCTAGGAGTGGTTCGATGATCATCCCCCTCCACTCGTAAGGAAACTGAAATTCAGAGATGCCAGGTCACTTGAGCAAAGTCACAGAGCTGGGATACAAACCCAGGCCACCTGGCTCAAGGGTCTGTTCTTGGCTCCCCCCACACTCCCCTTCGCTGCAGACTGACCCCTTCCTGGGAATGATGATGGGCCTCGGAGGAGGCATGGACTTCGACTCCAAGAAGGCCTACAGGTGAGGCCTGGGTCTGCTGTGAGGGGCGGGACCTACAAGGGACAGGTCCAAGGTGGGAGGACGGGCATGAAGTCACACAGACAGGGCAGAGCTGGCAGGGTCCTGGGGCAAGCCTGGGAGATCTGATGCTCACTCCCCCGCAGGGATGTGGCCTGGCTGGGTGACTGTGACCAGGGCTGCCTGGCTCTCGCCGACCTCCTCGGATGGAAGGTGAGGAGCCCCGGCCACCCCAGCCCACCCCAAACCCAGCCCCTGGGCCCCTGCCTCATGGGTCCTCTGACTTCATGCGTCATGGCGACCTCTGACCGCCAGAAATACTGTCCCCTACAGAAGGAGCTGGAGGACCTTGTCCGGAAGGAGCACGCCAGCATAGATGCTCAATCAGGGTCGGGGCGCGCCAACCCCACCACTTCAGCTTCTCCCAGCAAGTCCCCACCTCCTACCAAGGAAGAGGCCAGGACCACGGAGGGGGAGAAACCCCAGTGACGGCTGTCTCCTAGGCAGGACACTCAGCTCCTGTGGGACAGCTGAGCCCCAACCAGCCGTGGCCCTCCCTAACTTGAAGCTCTTATCTGGGGAGCTCAGAGCATTCCCTCAATCTCATAACCACTCTCTCCCAAAAGTGGGTCCCAGCCCCCCAACCCCCAACCCTGCCAGATCTCTAACATCTCCTCGGGGCTGAGGCCTGGGCAGCCTTGTCTAACAGCCCGGAGCCTCTAACCTCCCCCAGGGGTGAGGATCAACCTCCCCTAATCTCTAACTGCTCCCAGGGGGCTAGGGGGCCTCCAAATTTCTAACCATCCCAGGACAGGTCACCAGGACCCCATACTACTGCTCCCAGGGGTCTGTGGCCAAGCAGACAAAATCTAACCTACCCTCGGGGGCAGGGCTCCAAATATAATTCATCCAGTGGTGGGGGTTGGACCTCCCCCTTCTCGGCCTCCAACTCCCAAAGTGGGTGCTGGGCCACCTGCACACAGGACCCACCTCCATGTGTGGATGGGCAGATGATGTTGCTTATTGGAGACAAATTAAAAACAAAAACTAACAGTCAGCTGTCTGGCTTTGCTGTTCCTTTCTGTGGGCGCACCAGGAAGCAGCCGGAGGGAGTGGGGGAGATCTCGGGCCACTGAGGAAACCAGGGCACCTAGATGCTCTCGTGAGAAACAGCAAGGGGTCCCACGAGGGGACTCCAGGGCGGTGGGAGCCTGAGGGCTCTGGGCTCTGGGCTCTGGGCTCTGGACTCCGAGTCTGCCAGGGTCTCTTCCTCCAAAGCCCTGCCACCTGAGGCCTGAGCCGCCAGAAACAGGGAGGAAGGTCGATGTCAGATACCCCCAGCCCCGCCTCTTCCCCCCTGGAACCCAGCTTCCTCTCTGAGAGGAACACTTTCACTTCCTGCTCCTTCGGCCTCCGAGAACAGGTAGGGCCCCCAGGGACCGAGCAGCTGGCGTTGTTACCCGCAGTTGCCTCCTTTGGTATTAGGCGGCTCCCCAGCCTGCCCTGCCCAGCACCACCCACCTCCTCCTGCCCTCTCATGGGACCCAGGTGAGCATCTGCCTCCCCGCCCCCAACCCCCGCCGCCACCTGCCCCTCGCTGGACAGAGTGCCTGCTTTGGTCCTCTCTTCCTAACACTCTGGGCGTCTGGTCAATGGGCTGGTTGATTTGCTTAGCTGTTTATTATCCCTATTTTCTGTCCACCCCAAGAAGAATGGATGCCCCTGAGAGCAGGGCCCATTCTGCATCCAGAGCACCTAATTCTGGGCCTATACTCAATAAATATTTGTGGGATGCATGGACACATGGACCTAAGCCCCCTACTCCTGGGAGGGCTACAGGAGAAACATTAAAAAATGCCCGCCTCAAACGGTGACCCACTCTAGAACTCTGTACCTGGTTAAGAGCTGAGGTCTGACGGACAGATGGCTAGAGAGAGATGGCTGTGTGAGAAAGCACAGAAAAATAACGGTAGAATGTATGTAGCGAGTATGTGGATGTTCCCTGTAAAATTCTTCCCATTTTTCTGAATGTTTGAAATTTGCACTAAAAAAATGTTGAGGGGAAATATTTGAGGGCCCCTTCGTGGTCTGGGAAGGGAGGAGGAGAGGGGATGTGGGGTAACATTTGTCTCATTTATGGAACCTACTGTGGGTGGAGCCCTTTTACAGGCACTGGGTTATGGGTAGGCTTGTTACTCAGCACGCCCGCATCCACACGGCTGCTCTGGATGTTAAAACCTAAAATACTGCCCTACCGCTTGGTAAATACTTGTCATTTTGAGTCCTCTCCTCTCCCCTCATCCCAAGACACACTGACCTCCCTCCTGGGATCCCCAGAGCACCCCACCATCCAGTGATGAAAGAATTCACTCCTGGCACAGCAAGGGGCCTTGGGTCCATTCTGATTGGTCGGGGTCTTTGTCACCTTGGTTGTAAATGTTTTGAACTTTACTCCTGAACTGGAGCAACCTTGAGCCTTACCTTCCCCCTGCCAGAGGCCAGGCCATGGCTTGCTGGCCTCCCGAATCCTGACGATGGCCCAGCCAGAGGACCAGGCCTTGGCAGGCCCCACCTATGGGGAAAGGTAAGGGCTCCTGGGCTGGGGTCTGCCCCGGGTTCGGAAATCCCTTCCACCCAGTGCTGCCCCCCCCACAGGACACTGAACCCCATCTCTTACCCTTTGCCCCTGGGCTACCCCTTCCTGACCTCTGGGCCCCACCTCAGTGTCCAACTGCCCCTTTCTGACCCCTGGTCTCCTGGCCCCTGCACATCCCAGACTGGAGAATGGAGCAGGCGAGGCCTGCTTAGGGGTCCTCGGGGCCCCAGAGCCACTTCTTCGGCTGCAGAGGACGAGGGGGGTGTGGCAGATCCCAGAGCTGGACACCCAGGGTGCAGAAGCCCTTCTGGAGCTGTGGCCACCGGGGGTGAGTACTCACAGGCGGGGACCCTCTCGAACCCTCCTATGACACCCTGGATCAGTCAGGACTCTGCCAGTTGCTAGCAACATACACAACACAAACAGGCCAAACCGAAAAGGCCACTTACTGATTCAAATGACTGAATAACCCAGAAGTGATTTCAGGAATGCCTGGATCCTGCGAATCAGACAACTTACACATTTCTCTTCATCCTATTTCTTGGCTTTGCTTGAAACTGGGGAATTCTGAATGTTTGGGGCTGTAAGTAACAAGCACTCATTCTACAGTTGTTTTAAAAAGTAGGCATTTATCTTTCCAACATGACCAGAAAGGTGGCTGCGGACTCTGGTTCGGCAGCTTGGGTGGTGTCGAGGGCAGCGGTGCCGCAGTTCTCCTGGACTCCCTCCTGGTTGCCCAGTGGCTGCCCCAGGTCCACGCACACGCGTGTGTTCCAGGCAGAAGAAGAGGAAAAAAAGAAGCTCCAGTTGCATCTGTTTTTTTTTTAAGATTTTTAAAATTTATTTATTTACTTATTTTTAGAAAGGAAGGAGGGAGGGAGAAAGAGTGGGAAAGAAACATCGATGTGCAAGAGAAACATCCATCGGCTGCCTCTCACATGCCCCCAACTGGGGCCATGGCCCCCAACCCAGGCATGTGCCCTGATGGGAATCAAACCTGTGACCTTTCATTTTGCAGGCCAGCACTCAATCCACTGAGCCACACCAGCCAGAGCACATCTACTTCATTTACCAGCAAAAGCAATATCCTTCCGTTTGATTCAGAATATATGGATGGCGCCCAGTAGCAATATTTTTTAAAGCTTACCTAGGAGTTATACAGCCAGAGAGGGGAAGCACTGACTATTCATCTTTGATGGCTCTGCTGAACAAAGCTGCAAGGAAGACGGGGTGGATTTGGATAACACAACTAATGGGTCTACTGTAGCTCCCTCCTTGGGGGAGCTCTCTCCCAGTGGTGGCAGAGATAGCTGTCCCCAGCTCAGCACCACATCTCACCAAGTTAGTAACCCCATTGCAAAAAGAGGCCTCTTCCCAAAGTGCTCTAGCAAAAGTCTTATGGAAGATTTCCGTTGGCTGTTTGGGTCACATGCCCATCTCTGAACCAATCACAGTGGTCAGCACTGTCATCCTACTGGCTAGGTCAAGTCCTGGACCCACTCTGAGGACTTACGGGAGGTCAGTCCTACCCAAAAGTGGACTGAGAAGGAGGGGTACCTTCTCTAAAGGAAATTCGCAGCATGCAGCCCTAAATAAGGGAAATGGATGCTAGGCAGGCAAAAATAACACATCTGCACAAATCCTCTTTGTGCTGACCTTTGTCTCCACCCCCAGAGTTTCCTGGTCACAGGACATGACCCCAGCCAGGTCCTGGTGCTGAGGACAGGACCTTCACCAGGGGAAGTCAACACTTACCAGATCCAGAAGCTTCCTGGAGGTGAGGAGCCTACCCCCCAGGTTTCCAGTCAACAGCAAATTTAGCATCAAAAGCTGTTGACTTTACTTCCAAAACATCTCTCAGATCTTCCCAATCCTTTCCGCCTCCATAGCCCTATTCTGAGCCAACATCAGCCCTTCCCCAGACAAGTTCAGCAGGCTCCTCTCCGGTACCCCTGTGCCCACCCTTTCCTTCCTGCGATCCATTTTGAGCCTAGCAGCCAGAGTGGTATTTTCAATCAATCAGATGTTACACATTTCTGCCTTAAACCCTGCAAAGGATATGCAATATCCTTAAATAAAAATGTAAACTCGTTGTCATGGTTTATAAGGTGTTTCAGTAGCCAGCCTGCCCACCTGTCCATCTGCTGCCCCTCATTTACTCCACCCCAGCCACACCACTCTGTCCTCTCTTCCTTGAGCACACTAGATGAATCCCAGCCTCAGCACCTTTGCATTCATTCACCCCATCTGAATTAATGCTCTTCCTTGAATGAATGGTTTGGCCTCCATCCTTCAGCCCTCTGTGGAACTGTAGCCTTCCTGACCACCACAGTGAAGATAGCCCTGGCCATTTTTAATCACTCTGCTTTGTTCAGAGCACATAATACAATAGATTTATCTTTATTTTTCTACTCATTTATTTTCTGTCTCCCCCCCACTAAAAAGGTAAGCTACAGGAAGGCAGTGATTGTGTCTGCCTTTTCACAACTGGATCCCCAGTACCTGGGAATGAAAAAGTGCTCGACAAATACTTGTCTAATGAATAGATACTTGGTGGCATTGGTGGGATGCAAGCGTAAAGACGCAGGAAAAGGTGCAGGTGCAGACTCCAAGAAGTAGAAATTTCCCTGTGTGAAGGTGCTTGGAGGGACTCAGGGCCTGGAAGAGAGAGTCCCAGGGAAGACGAAGCTGCCACCCTCGTATTTTCTGACTTGTCCCTCCTTGCTCCCTCCCACAGGTGTGTGTCTGGAATCCTCTAACCTCTGCATGCCAGACCTGCCCCATCTCCTGGCCTTCCTATCAGCCAGCAGGTACAGTTCACCCATCACAAGGGTTAAGGGGGATCCTTTCCTAAGCCACCTTACCCACATTATGGCTCCCCCTTATCTTTTCTCAGGGATGTTTTGCCCAGAACTCTGCTCTTGCCCCCTCCTGCTCTAGGGCCTGGGGAACAACACGCAGGTGAGGCATGGTTGTATAAGGGAGGGGGAGGCCAGCTTTCCGCTTACTTGGCCCAGAAGGATGGCACTTGGGGGACCAGATCCTCTGCAGATTGGCAGTGTCCAACTTGGTACCTCAGGGAGGGTGCTGTCCATGGTGAGCAAGATCTACCTGGAGACACACAGAGGCCCGGGGATGGAGCACACTTCCCCAGAGACACCTCCAGAGTCTGCCAAGAAAAATGATCCAGGTTAGCTGGGTGGGGCTCTGGGGCCCTGGGGCCCTGGGATGAGGGAGCTCTTTGCGGCTGTTCTGTGGAGCCAACCCTCTCCTCACATCCAGCCCCTAGGAACCCTGCCCCTCATCGGGTCTCTTGGGTAGAAGGCCCACTCAGCTCAGAAGTACACCATTCTGGGCCAGCTCTGGCCAGCCTGGGGGAGGAGGAGGAGGAGGAGGAGGAGGAGGAGGAGGAGACTGACGACTGCAAAGATGAAGAGGAAGAACCTGAGGATGTGCTTACTAGTCATGTCCAGGCTCTGGCCAGGTCCAGAAGCAGCTACGTGGCCAGACAGTTCCAAGGCCTCAAGGCACGCCTCACCTCAGACGCTGGGGGCCCCCACAGGCCCGGGGACCCCGCCACCGAGCTGCTTCAGGATGTGCGGCACCTCCTTACTGACCTCCAGGATCACTTAGCAAAGGACCCCAGTATCAGGGCTGTCTTGCAGAGAAGGGGGCCTGGGGTCCCCCAGAAGGACGAGGATCTTGGTAATGAAGAGGACTGGGAGGAGACTTATGGCCACTCCCTGAACCCACGCTGTTCACATTTGCCATCACTTGGCCCAACATACGTGTTCACACACACGTTCTTCCTCTCTATCCCTGTGCACACCTTTTCTACTCACACGCCCTTTCCCACACACAGTAACCCCTATTCTGTTCACCGCTCCGTCTCACACAGGTGTGACAGCCCTGATTCCCTCTCTCACACGCGTGTTCACACCCAGGGCCCCTCTTCCACACATGTTCATACCCATGTCTACACTTATGGCGGCCAGAAGCTAGGGAGGGGTGGCAGTGAGCCAGGGTGGATTGGTGGAGCAAGCAGGTGGGTGTGGGGCAGCCCGGCGACTCTTCCCTCCCCCACTCCACATCTCGCAGGCCCCGCAGTGGAGGCGGCCTTGTGCCGCGTGGTACTGGCGCCTCTGAAGCCGGCCCTGTGGGCACGACTCCGCACGCTCCGAGCCCCAGAGCTGCGGCGACTGCGGCGGCGACAGACAGCTCTGAGGGCAGGGGCTGGGCCTCCCGGAGCTCAGGGGGCGGGGCCTGAGGGACAGGGCCCCGCCCTGCGCAGCCGCATCCACTCGCGCCTTGCGCACCTCCACGCCGCTTGCGCCCCACGCCGCAAGGTGGCGTTGCTGCTGGCGGTGTGCAGTGATGTCTACGCGGGGCTGGCTTCAGGCAAGAACAAAGGTAAAGGAGGAGTCTGCATCTACCTGGATGTGGAGCGGCCTTGAGGGTTGCGGGAGCCAGGTAGGAGGCTCCTGTGTGGACATCGATGGGGTAGGGTGACATGCTCTATGGGAGGCGTCTTCGCAGGCCTGGGAGTCAGGTAAGAGGCATTTGAATGCCCAGCAAGGTGAGAGGCAGCCAGAGCTCATGGTACTGGAGATCGGATGGAAGGGGCCTGCACGCCCCCATCTATCTCAGAGCCTGCCCTCGGCTTCCACAGAGCCCCTGGGCGCTGACGCCTTCCTCCCAGCGTTGACCGAGGAGCTTATCTGGAGTCCGAACATTGGGGAGACACAGCTGGACGTGGAGTTTCTTATGGAGCTCTTGGATCCGGAAGAGCTACTGGGAGAAGGTGAGGCCCCCATCCCCAGAACGTCAGGATCAGACAGGGTGGGACCCCAAACAGCCTGACCCTGCAGCAGGTGGAAAGGCAGGCAAACTGAAGGGGCCTTCATGCCCCAAGGGAAGCCAGGAGAGCTGCGTCAACCTCTTCTTCTTGCCCCTAGCTGGGTACTACCTGACCACGTGGTTTGGGGCACTGCACCACATTGCCAACTACCAGCCCGACGCGGGACGTGCGCCAAAGGGGCTCAGCTCTGAGGCCCGTGCCTCCTTGCGCCAGTGGCACCGCAGGCGGACGCTGCACAGACAGGGCCTCACCAGATCCCAGGTGACCAGCCAGTTGGACTGTGGGTAGAGGGGCGGGCTGGCCCTGTTGCCTTTCTGACACGAGGCTCCTGCCTGCCCCCTCAGGCTAACCTGCCTTTGGAGGAACCCTGGGGAATAGAGACTGCGCCAAGGGACCAATGATGAATAGGGGTCTCAAACCTCTCTGTTCTTCAAGCAAGATGCAGAGGCACCTGTTATTTAGGTGCAGCAAGGAGGAGGAGGTCCCAGGAAAAGGGAATAGCCCACCTCTGGGCCTTTGCATTGGCTGTTCCTGCTTCTTGGAATGCCCTTCCCTAACATCCACACTGCTCCCTCCCTCCCTTCTTTCAGATTTTTAGACAGATTTCATAGTCTCAGTGAGGCTCTCTCAGACACAACTGTGTAAGACTGTAATTCCTCTCCTTTGACCTTCCCTGTGGAAGGCAGAATAATGCATCCCACCCCCCAAGTCCACTTCCTAATCCCCAGATTCTGTGCCTATGTTACTTCATGTGGTAAAGGAGACTTCACAGATGCAATTAAATTAAGGATCTTAAAATGGGGAGGTTATCCTGGATTCCGGTGGACCCAGTGTAATCACAGGGGCCTGGTAAGAGGGAGGCAGGAGGGTCAGAGTCAGAGGAAGAGCTACAATGAAGTGAGCAGGGGCTGGAATGAGGGCTGGGAGCCAAAGAATGCCGGCGCCCTCCAGGAGCTGAAAAAGACAAAGAATGCGTTTTCCCCTGGAATCTCCAGCAGAAACTCAGCCTTTAATTTTAGATCCCTAAGGTATATTTTGGACTTCTGACTATCAGAACTGCAAGATAATAAATTGGGGTGGGGGGGGGGCTGCGGTTTAAGCCATGAAGTTTGTGGTAATTTGTTACAGCAGCACCAGAAAACTAATACACTCCCTTACCCTAACCTTTTTTTTTCATAGAAGTTATCACCTCCTAATATACCATATAATATGCTTATTTATTATGTTAATTGTCCATAGTCTCCCCCCCTTAGAATAGCTCCATCCAATAGGAATACAATGCAAGCTACACATGTTAATTCTAAATATTCTAGTAGCTACATTTAAAAAGAAATGAAAAAGGAACAAGTGAAGTTAACTTTAATAACATTTGATTTAGCCCAATGTATCCCAAATATTATTACTTAACATGTAATCAATACTTTTAAATTATTGAGATATTTACCATTTTTCGTGTGTATGTGCTCAAATCTCCAAGATCCACTGTGCAGATCATACTTCAGCACACCTCAGTTCAGACCAGCCACATTTCAAATGCTCAGTGACCGTATTAGGGCTCATGGCTACTATTTTGGACAGTGCAGCCTTAGAATGTCAGCTCCAGGAGGCTAGGCATCTCTGTTTGGTTCACAGCTGAATCCTCAGTGCCTAACAAATGCCTAGCACACAGTAGGTATTCAATAAATACTTGCTGAATGATCCAACAAACAGTTTCTGCAGTAAACTGAAACAGGCTTCCCAAAAGCTATCCGTGTCCTAATCTCTAGAATCCATGATTGTTACCTTATTTGGAAAAGGGCCTCTGTACATGTTGTTAAATTAAGGATCTTAAAATGGGAAGATTGTCCTGGATTATCCAGGGGGGCTCTTGTGCAGTCATGTGTATCCTCATAAAAAGGAGGCAGACAGATTTGACACAAGTAGGAAAAAGCAACGTGAAGCCAGAGCATAGAATCTAAGACAATGGCCTTGAGGTGATGTAGCCTGAAGCCACCAGGAATGCTGTCAGCCACCAGGAACTGGACAAGGTGAGCACAGTTCTCCCTCAGAGCCTCTGAGCCGCCAGGAGGGGGCCCCACTGACCCCTGGATTTAGCCTGGTGAACTGTTTTCAGGCTTGCCGTCTTCAGAACTGTAGCAGAATAAATCTCTATCGTTTTCAGGCAACAAGTTTTTAGTCATTTGTTACCGCAGGCAATGGCAATGCAACAGTTTCTCAGCTCTTAACATAAAAAAAGAGTAGAATTAATATCCAACTGAGTCTCACTGTAACAAGGGACATTCATCTACATAGACAGCAATTAAATAGAAAAACAGGAATGTCACCAGACAAGGACTGGGCCTGGAGTAGGTCTGCCTCAGGCCAGTCAGTGTGTGTGGGTTCTTGACTTCTTGCAGGAAAGAGCTCCGAACACGAGTCCAGGTGATTTTGAGAGTATGTTTATTAAAGCTGGGACCAGTGAAACAAGGATGGGGTTAGCGTAGAAGCAACAGGAGAGAAGCTAGGCGGTGCTCTGCTTTGGCTCCCTAAAGATGTTATAGGAAAGGAGTGAGCCAAGGCAGGGCTGCTGTTAGCTCACTGGGAAGTCAGAGAAAAAGGGGTTTTGGAGACAGGATCAGCGGATAAGCTCGGAATGAGCTGCTGCTGCTGCTGCCCACTGCTCCCTCGGTTGTAAGTCTTACGGAAACCTTTAGATTTAGGAGGAAGTAAAAGGTTCATGCCCAGGAAAGGGCAGGGCATGTTCTATGACAGGGGTCCCCAACCTCAGGCCTGCACACCAGTACTGGTCTGGGCCTGTTAGGAACCGAGCCACAGAGCAGGAGGTGAACTTAAATGCAGTGCACTTGAATCATCCCGAAACCATCCCCAACCCCCAGCCCCAGTCCATGGAAAAGTCATCTTCCATGACACCAGTCCCTAGTACCAAAAAGGTTTGGGACCACTGCTCTAGAGCCAGCCCACCCAAGTCTTTGTTGTAAGGGTTTTTATTTCTCCTCTGCAGGTGAGAATCTTAGGGGGGAGGGTTTCAACAGAATATTCACCAGCTTTCCAGTTGCATTTTTAAAAAGATTTTATTTATTTATTTTTAGAGAGAGGGAAAAGGGAGGGAGAAAGAGAGGGAAACATCAGTACCTCTCATGAGCCCCCTACTGGGCATGTGCCAACCAGGCATGTGCCCTGACCAGGAATTGAACCAGCGACCCTTTGGTTCATAGGCTGGCACTCAATCTACTGACCCACACAAACCAGGGCTCTAGTTATATTTTTAATATGCTGATGCATCAAAATAAGCATATAGGGGAGTTTGCAGTTATTTTTTGGTCTATTTTATTGTTTCACTTTTATCTGGGGTCTCTCTGGCCTTAGTGGGGTTTTTATTTATTTGTTCCCCTGATTTCATCTGTCCTTAGGTTTAGTTGGCACAACTGGCATTAACTGGGTCTCTGTCATCTATCTCCCTGACCAGGGTGGTTTAAACTATGTATTCTCTAGTCCGCAAGGAGAGGTAGAAACCATTTGTTCTCTAGTGTTCTTTTTTTTTTTTTTAAGATTTTATTTATTTTTAGACAGAGGGGAAGGTAGGGAGAAAGAAAGGAAGAGAAACATCAATGTGTAGGTGCCTCTTGCACAGCCCCCACTGGGGGCCCGGCCTGCAACCCAGGCATGTGCCCCGAATGGGAATTGAACCAGCAAGCCTTTGGTTCACAGACTGACACTCAATCCACTGAGCTATGCCAGCCAGGGCTGTTCTCTAGTGTTCTTAGTTAGGGAAGATAAGGTCTTGCAGTTCACCAGCTGGCTATGAGTTGTTCAAACTGTTTGGCCTTGTTTCATTTTCTTGTCTCGGTGTCTCCATTTCTGCTTGCCCAGGAATTGTCCTAGCTTCTTACTGCCCTGCCTCAGAAAGATCCCTCTCAATCCATCTGACAAAGAAATGCATTGTCATTAAAATTTTACATTTTATAATGATCAAAATCATGTGATTTTAGATGTCAATTAAAAATTGTTCCAGGAAAGAGTTTTTGCAATTGTTTTTCAAAGTCCAAAAGCTTAAGGAAGGCGGTGGCCTGTGATCTTCTGTTCAGACGGAACTAAGGGAACAGCCAGGCGCTGAGAGAACTGAGGGGGCATCTCCACCTTCAAGGAAGAGCAGACCTCCAGGGCAAGCAGGACACCAAGAATTGTGTTGCATTTATTTATTATGTGTTTGTGTGAGTGTATTATTAATTTTTAAAATTGTGATAAAAATGTAAAATTTACTCTCTTAAGTACTTTTAAGTGTACGGTTCAGTAGTGTTAACTGTATTCACACGATTGCGTAACAATCCTCTGGAACTTTTTTGTCTTGTAAAACTAAAACAGTAACTATGGAACACAACTCCCATTAGCCCCTCCCGCGGCCCCTGGCAACCACCCTTCTACTTTCTGGTTCCCTGGTTTTGACTACTATAGGTACCTCATGTAAATGGAATCGTGCCATATTTGTTTCTTGGTGAACTGGTGTATTGCACTCAGCTTAATGTTCTCAAGGTCCATTCATGTACTAGCACATGACAGGATTTCCATCTTTTTTTAAAGATTTTATTTATTTATTTTTAGAGACAGGGGAAGGGAGGGAGAAAGAGAAGGAGAGAAACATCAATGTGTGGTTGCCCTCACGTGCCCCCAACCAGAGACCTGGCCCACAACCCAGGCATGTGCCCTGACTGGGAATCAAATCAGCAACCCTTTAGTTCTCAGGCCCGTACTCAATCCACCGAGCCACACCAGCCAGGGTGATTTCCACCTTTTTAAAGACTAAAAAATTTCCACTCTATGCATGCACCACATTTTGTTTATCCACCCATCCGTCAATGGACACTTGGGTTGCTTCCACCTCTTAGCTATTGTGGGTAATACTGCAGTAAACTTGGGTGTGCAACTATCTCTTTAAGACCTTTCATTTCTTTTGGAGATATACTGAGGAGTGAAATGACTGTATCACATAGTAATTCTATGTTTCTTTTTTTGTTGTTTTTATTTATTTTTTTGGTTTTGTTTGTTTTTTATGTTTCTTTTTGTTTCTTGATTTTTTTTGAGGAAATGCTAAACTGTTTTCCATAGCAGCTGCACCATTTTACATTCCCACCAGCAGTGCACAAGGGTTCCAGTTTTTCCACATCGTTATCCTTGCCCACACCTACTTTCTGTTTGTTTGTTTGTTGTTGTTGTTGTCATTTTGATAGTAGGGATCTTTATGGTGGCGAGGTGATACCTCACTGTAGTTTTGGTTTGCCTTTCCCTAATGATTAGTGATGCTGAACATCTTTTCGTATTCTTGTTGGCCTTCTGCATATCTTCTTTGGAAAAATGTGTATTTAAGTCCTTTGCCTACTTTTAAATTGTTTTTTTTTCTTTTGTTGTTGTTAAGTTGTAGGAGTTCTTTATATTCTGGATATTAATCTCTTACCAGATATATAGTTTACAGATATTTTTTTCTAATCTGTAAGATTACCTTTTCACTTTGTCAATTGTTTCCTTTGATGCACAAAAGATTTTGACTCAATCAAAAATATCTATTTTTACTTTTGTTGCCTAATCTTTTGGTGTCATATACAAGGAATCATTGCCAAATTCAGTGTCATGAAGGCTTTTCCCCATGTTTTCTTCTACGAGTTCTATAGTTTTGGGTTGTATATATGTATTTTTTAAGAGTTTGTTTATTTACCCTGGCTGGCGTAGCTCAGTGGATTGAGCATGGGCTGTGAACCAAAGTGTCACAGGTTCGATTCTCAGTCAGGGTACATGCCTGGGTTGTAGGCCATGACCTCTAGCAACCACACATTGATGTTTCTCTCTCTCTCTATCTCCCTCCCTTCCCTCTCTAAAAATAAATAAATAAAATGTTAAAAAAAAGTTTATTTATTTTTAGAGAAGGGAAAGGAGGGAGAGAGGGAGAGAAATATCAATGTGTGGTTTGGCCTCTTGCTCACCCCATACCGGGGACCTGGCCCACAACCCAGAGATGTGCCCTAACTAGGAATCAGACCAGTGACTGGCTTGCAGGCCGGTGCACAACCCACTGAGCTGCACCAGCCGGGGCTGTATGTATGTATTTTTAACATTGTTTTGGTCACATTATCTGACATATAGTCCAAAGTCTTATTTCTCCACCTGTCTCTCCAAAAATAGCTCTTGCATCTTTTTTTTTTTTTTAATCTAAAATTGAATCTGGGCCCTGGCCAGGTGACTCAGTTGGTGGGAGCATCATCCTGTACACCAAAAGGTTGCCAGTTGATTGATGTTTCTCTCACATAATGATGTTTCTCTCCCTCCTTTCCCCTCTCTCCAAAAATAAATAAAATCTTTAAGAAGAGAAGAATACAGTAAAATCTGGGTTTTACATGCTGCAGTTGGTTGGCACATCTCTTTGGTGTCACCTAATCTGAAACAGCCCCCTTGTCTCTTCCGTTTTGTCTTCCCCATCATTGGCCTTCAGAGGAGCCCCGGCCGGCTGTCCTGTGGACAGTCTCACTTTCTGGATTTGCCTGGTGTGTCCTCCTAATCAGATTCTGGGCCTGCACTCAGAGGAAGAATATCCCACAGGTGACATCCAGTCAGGGGCCCCGTGGTCCGATGCTAACATGGTCCGTGGAGTTCAGGAGCACATTAGTTTGGTGGATCCGCTATAACAGAATACCACAGGCTGCGTGGTTAGATAAAAAGAAATTTGGGTAAAAATAAAAAGAAATTTGTGTTCTCACAGTTCTGGAAGTCTGAGATGCAGATGTCAGCAAGATTGATTTCATTCTGAGGCCTCTGTTCTCGGCTTGTCAGTGGCTGTCTTCTCCCTTTTGTCTTCACATGGTGTCCCCTCGGTGCATGTCTGTGTCCTATCTCTTATGAGGACACTACACATATTACACTAGGACCCACCCATATTGTTAGCAAGGATAAGGGTCTCAAGGCCTGGGCCATTCTTACTAAATACTATTCTTGCTAAATGGTAAATGTGGCACAGTGTTTGCAGACCAGCTATAAACGGGATGAGCTGACAGGAACCCCAGCCCATTAGTGTAGCTAACTGAAATCAATGTGTAGTTCACCAAATAGCGTGTGTAAGCAATGGCTAAGCCTGCCTTCTGGGAGGCAGAGCTTTCAACCCGAACTCCCCATCTCCTTTACTTGTTGCAAGTAAATAAAACTACCTTGTGACAACCACGTGTCGATTTTGAATAGAGCACACCCAGTGGTGAGCCCCTTGAGTTTGGTAACAATATGACCTCATTTTATCTTTTTCTTTTTTTAATTGAATTTATTGGGGTGACAATGGTTAATAAAATTATATAAGCATAGAATTCTATAATACATCATTCTATCTTAATTACCTCTTTGAAGGCTCTATTCTGAATACAGTCACCTTCTAAGGACTTCAACATATGAATGTAAGGAGGGGACACAATGCAATCCATTACAGGAAGTGGGTACCAGATCTCTTCCCCATAAAGATGTCTTTCCCTCTTTGCATTAGGATGTCACCTGTGTGTAGTTCTTTGAGACCCTGTGAATAACGTCTCTCCAACAATCTTTTACCCAATGCTTTTAGCACTTCTTGATCCTTGCTGAATTATTGGGATTATTTGTCTATTATATTCTATTTATGTCAGTTGACACTGGGGGCCATGTTATATGAAAAATATATTTAACCCTGGCTGGTGTAGCTCAGTGGATTGAGTGCAGGCCTGTGAACCAAAGGGTCACGGGTTCAATTCCCAGTCAGGGCACATGCCTGGGTTGTGAGCCAGATCCCCAGTTGGGGGCATGTGAGAGGCAACCACACATTGATGTTTCTCTCCTTCTCTTTCTCCCTCCCTTCCCCTCTTTCTAAAAATAAATAAATAAAATATTTTTAAAAAAGGAAGAACACACTCAAATCACATTCAGCCAAGTAAGAGCTAGGAACCAAGGAGGCATTAGATTACTGCCTCCGATCTCATACACACAGGGGGCATATTTTGCTTCCTGAGTGAGTAGAGTGGAGGGCAGGGTAATTTTCTGGTTTAAACATTTCTTTCTTTCTTTTTTTTTTAGGGAAGGAATCCATATTAACATATCTTTTAAAAAATATTTTATTTATTTATTTTTAGAGAAAGAAGGGAGGGAGAAAGAGAGAGAGAAAAACATCAATGTGCGGTTGCTGAGGGCCATGGCCTGCAACCCAGGCATGTGCCCTGACTGGGAATCGAACCTGTGACACTCTGGTTCACAGCCCGCGCTCAGTGGTTTAAACATTTCTGATGACCTCTTTAGGTTTGTTGTGGGAGGCTCAGTTCCTCTTGCCGATTCAGTAAAGTGTTACGGATCAGCAAGCCTATTAGTATGTAAGGAAAGTTTATTAGTGATACATTCTCATGGAAGAGAACCAGCCTAGCTTGGATGGGGAGAAAGGCGCAGGTGCTCCAGCTCTTTGTTCTGAGGACTTACACAATTGTGGGGTGGGGGTGAGGGAATCTGGTGGGAGAAGGTGGTGCTCACTCTTCCAAGGGAGGACCTGACCTTCTAAGCATAAGTACGGGTGGAGGTCTGTTAACTCAGACTTTTATCTTGTTCCAGACCACCGCTTGTTATCCTATTAAAAACAGGAGGCAGTTAATCAAAGTTATTTATGAGCTTTTTCTGCCAGTACTATGGACCCCCCCACCCCTCCTCCTTCTCATAAACTTCTGCCTAACAGACTTATCATTAACGCATAAATTGAACATGCATACAAAATGACTCTGATATAGCAGGCAGCTAGACAGGCATGAGCAGAGTTAGAACGAAGTCAGGTATGGGACGTCACCATGGTAGACAACCCCAGGCACCCAGCAATGGGCAAAACTGGGGTGGGACCTCCCCACCCAGGGTGGCCTTTCCTCCCTCCCCTGGCGCATCCGTGCTCATACAGATTAGACCTCCTGACCTTTCCTCCCTGGCATGTTGCTTTCATGTTGAAACCACAAAAGTCTGTGGTGGTGCTGCCTGTCACCAGCAGAACCAATGAGCAGGGACAAGGATTGAATCTTTATGGGCACTTTATTCACATGTCAGCAATCTGAGAAGACAGCAGGTTACATACCCTCAAAAACTGTCTTAATGTTTCATCTCAAACTGAGAGAAAAAAGGATAGATAAAGCATTGGAATAAAGGTTAGTTGGATGATTTGTAGTCCAAGAGGTGATTTTCCTAGTATTCCTTCATCTGGTGATCAAGTATTTTTTTAAAGGTTTTATTTATTTATTTTTAGAGAGAGGGAAAGGGAGAGAAACAGCAATGTGTGAGACACACATCAACTGGTTGCCTCTTGCACACCCCCAACTGGGAACCCGGCCAGGAACCCAGGCATGTGCCCTGACTGGGAATCGAACCAGCGACCTTTTGTTTCACAGGCCAGTACTCAACCCACTGAGCCACACCAGCCAGGGGTACTGACCAATTCTTTATCTGCATCATGGATGTTCCCTCCCTGGAACGCAGCGGCTCAGATACCATCTTCATCTGCTTGCAGACCACCTGGAGCATAAAGGTTGAACTGCTTGTGGACCTCCATGCATCCCAGTTCCTGGAACCACAGCTTTCCACGTGCATTAATCACTTCAGTCTGTCAACTAAGGCTAAAATTTTTAACACCTAAGTTCCACCTATCAGATATCTACCTCCTGGTGTGAAATGACATTTCCTGTTTGTTTGTTTGTTTGTTTGTTTAAAGAGTTTATTTATTTGTCTTTAGAGATAGGGGGATGGAGGGAGAAAGAGGGAGAGATACATCAATGTGTGGTTGCCCCACACACACCCCTCACTAGGACCCTGGCCTGCAACCAAGCCATGTGCCCTGACTGGGAATCAAACCAAGGACCTTTGGCTTTGTAGGCTGGCACTCAATCTACTGAGCCACACCAGCAAGGGTGACATTTCCTATTTAAATAAATGTCCTGCAACCTAGGCATGTGCCCTGACTGGGAATCGAACCTGTGATGCCTGGTTCGCAGCCCTCACTCAATCCACTGAGCTACGCCAGCCAGGGCTAAATAAAATATTTTTAAGAATAAAAATAAGAGCTCTGGCTGGCATAGCTCAGCGGATTGAGCGTGGGCTGCGAACCAAAGTGGCACAGGTTCGATTCCCAGTCAGGGTACCTGCCTGGGTTGCAGGCCATGACCCCCAGCAACCGCACATGGATGTTTCTCTCTCTCTTTCTCCCTCCCTTCCCTCTCTAAAAATAAATAAATAAAATCTTAAAAAAAATAAAATAAAATAAGATTTCCCTTCTGTCATGCCAACAGGGTTGGAGGGGATCCCCAGGATGGAGAGGCAGGAAAGAGGAGGGTGGGAAGAGGCTGGGCCAGAACCAGGTTGGGGCCATGGAAGGGGAGGATGGGGTGGGGAGAGGGTGAGAAGGAGGCATCCAAGATGAGGTTCAGGGATGCTGTCTAGGTACTGTGGGATTGTGAGGGCCCCTGAGATAGGACCAGAAGGAGGAGCATGCTTCTGGGAGATGCTTTGGCCAATTTGGGGCACCATGGGAGTGAAAACCCAGAGGAGGCATACAGCACAAAGCCCAGAGCCCCAGGGAGAATAAGAGGCCAAGTGACCCAAAGCCCTAATACCTGATACCCTAAACATCTGCCATTGGAGTTTCGCTTTCCCATACTTGCCACATATCCGTGCATCATCTGTACATTTAGCTACTTAATTTTTCTTTATTTTTTAAGAGCTCTGTAAATATTTATTGAATAAACAGATAAATGAGTAAATAGATGTTAACACTTGCCTATGTAATAACATATTTTTATTTTATTTTATTTTTAAAAAATATTTTATTCATTTGTTTTTAGAGAGAGAGGAAGGGAGGGAGAAAGAGAGGGAGAGAAACATCAATGTGTGGTTGCCTCTCAAGTGCCCCCTACTGGGGACCTGGCCCACAACCCAGGCATGTACCCTGACTGGGAATTGAACCTGTGGCCCTTTGGTTCTCAAGCCGGCATCCAATCCACTGAGCTATGCCAGCCAGGGCTAATAACATATTTTTAAAGAAACCCATCCAGTATCTTTCAAATTCTCATTAATAATTTTCTTTAAATCAACTCTTTTTTAAATTCAACACATTTGGCCTGCAACCACACATGGATGTTTCTCTCTCTCTCTCTTTCTCTCTCCCTTCCCTCTCTAAAAATAAATAAATAAAATATATATATATATATTCATAAATATAAATATATATATTTATTTTTAGAAAGAGGGGAAGGGAAGGAGAAAGAGAGGGAGAGAAGTACCAATGTGTGGTACCCCCCCTTCCACTGGGGACCTGGCCTAGAACCCAGTTTGATTCCCAGTTTGATGCCCTGACTGGGAATCAAACTGGTGACCCTTTAATTCATAGCCCATGCTCAATCCACTGAGCTACACCAGCCAGAGTGGTTTTTATATTTTTGATATCTAAATTAAGCCCGTGTCCCTTGCTAATTGGCCTACATGAAAATTAAAAATTTCTATGCATCAAAGGAAATAATAACCAGAATGAAAAAGTAGTCTACAGAATGGGAGGAAATATTTGCAAATCATAAGGAATAAGGTTTAAAATACACATAGATTTCCTAAAACCCAGCAACCAAAAAGCAAACAACCCATTTAAAAATGTGCAAAGGACTTAAAGATATCTCTCCAAAGAAGCTTTAAAAGAAGAAGAAGATAAACAAATGGCTAATAGGCACAAGAAAAGACACTAAACATCACTAATCATTAGGGAAATGAAAACCCAAACAAAATGGGCCAACACCATTTATTCTGTGGCTTCCCGGGGGACACTAGCTAGTACTTAGTGGCTCACCTGCCTGTTGGAGGAGATCATGGAGAAGACATGACCGCCAGTTGACCCTTGAGCTAGACCTGGGCAATCAGAAGCTCCCCTTTCCTTCCCCTGTCCTTGAAATGTACTTCTGCCCACCGTTTCCACAGTGGGAGCTGTTCCAAGGACATAGCCTTGAAAGAGAACGGAGCTGTAGAAAGTGTCTGGCCGGTACAGGTGACTGAGCCCCGTTCAGGCCTCTACAATTAAGGGCCTAACATGCGGGTGGGGAGATCTATCTGTTTTGTAGCAGCCCAAGTCAAGCTCCAGAAGTTCCCTTACTTACAAAACCGGCCACTTACCAATCTGGAGTGGCCTGCCTCTTTCTTAGGTCTCTCCCTGCTCTCTGTGTATGGGAGCCAGTTTGTGAGCCAACAAGGCCACAACCTTAGTAGGTAAAGATTGCCTTGCCAGCATCCCCTTTTTACAGAGTAAAACTCACATCAGAGGAGTTGCCCAGAGACACACAGCTAAGAAATGACAGAGCCAGGATTTGGACCCAGGGCATCTATCTCCTGAGCAATGTGTGCTCCCAACCTCCAAACCGTACCAGGCTTGCAGAGAGGATCTAAGTCAGATCTTAGCTTCCAAGGGTGGGAATTTTCTGTGTCTTGTTCACTGCTGACTTCCCAGTGCCTGAAACAGGGCCCAGCACTCAGAAGTGCCTACTAAATATTTTTTGAGTAAAAGAATGAATGAATTAAAATAAAGCCTATATGTTCAACCAGTTTATTATTATTATTAAATAAATGATACCATGTTACAACTATTTGGGAAAATGGCTGGGCAGTTTCTCACAATTTTTAAAAAGATTTTATTTATTCATTTTTAGAGAGAAGGGAGGAGAAGGAGAAAAAAAGGGAGAGAAACATCAATGTGTGGTTGCCTCTCGATCACCCCCTACTGGGAACCTGGCCTGCAACCCAGGAATGTGCCCTGATTGGGAATCAAACCTGAGACCCTTTGGTTCGCAGCTCGTGCTCAATCCACTGAGCTACACCAGCCAGGCAGTTTCTTACAAATATTAAATGTATACCTGCCATAGGACCCAGGCATTCTACTCCCAAGAGTATATGCCAGAGGAAAGAAATGGCCACTCATGCCCTGACCAGTATGGCTCAGTTAGTTGGGCATTGTCCTGCAAAGCGAAAGGTCACCAGTTTGATTCCTGATCAGGATCAGGGCACGTGACTGGGTTGTGGGCCCAGTCCCTGGTTGGGGGCCTGTGCAAAAGGCAACCAATCTATGTTTCTCTCACATATTGATATTTCTCTCCCTCGCTTTCTCCTTCCTTTTCTCTCTCTCTAGAAATAAATAAAAAATCTTTTAAATGTCCACACAAAGACTTATACACCAATGTTCCTATCACCTTCATTTGTAATTGCCAAAACTGGAAACAACCCAAATATCCATCAGTGGGTAACTCAGTAAACAAATTGTAATGACTTAAAACTATTCCATGCGATGGAGTAATACCCAGAAATAAAAAGAATGAATTCTTGTTCAACATTTATGAATCTGAAAAAAATGATATTGAATGAAAAAAGCCAGACACAAGAGTTAATGCTATATAAATTCATTCTAGAAAATAAAAACTAACCCACAATGACAGGAATCAGATCTGCGGTTGTCTGGGGATGTGTGTGTGGAGGGGCAAGGGCTGGAGGGTTCATCAAGAGGCAGGAGGAAACTTGGGGATAACGAAGACGTTCATTATCTTATGGTGATTATCTCAATTGTGGTGGTGGTTTCACAGGTTTAAACTCATAAGTTAAAACTCATTAACTTGGATTCTTGAAATATGCGTGGTTTCTTCTATGTCAGGTATACCTCAGTAATGGTGGGGAAATAGCATTACGACTGTATAATGAAACTGAGAACTTGTCGTCTACAGGCTGGCTTTACCCAGTGGCCCCTGAGAGCATATGAGTTTTCAATCTGAGGTGCAACAGACCGTGAAGCTATTTCCACTTTGGGCCCTGGGGAGGCTAAAGAAAAGAGTGAAAAAGAAAGCTGGCCTAATTCTGCTTTGGGGCTTGTCACATTTCTCCTCTGAGACCCCTGGCCCACAGGAGAGCAGTTTCTTGAATGGGGGAAAAGAAAAATGAGAATATGCACAGGGGAAAAGCAGCTCAGCAGATGAGAACAGTCACTGGTGGGAAGGCAGACAGGGTGGCGAAAGCGAGGGAGAACAGTAGATGAGGTGGAAAGTGGCTGTAGTTCTCAGGAAACGAGAGGGTCATGACTGAGAGTGAGGATGAGGAAGAGCTGTTGGAGGTTTGACGAGGTCTGATATATCACTTGGGAGAGTGAGATGATAAGGGGCATAGGCAAATTCGCTGGGCAGCATTATGGCTCTACTCCAAGTCAGTGGGCATGAGCTTAAGGTAAGACCAATTAACATGGGTGAATATTTTTCTCCATCCCCATTCCCTTGCACAGATGCAGATGTGCAACAGGTAGAGCCTTAGATTTAACAAGGATTGTGGTTTCACCAGATGAATAGGACGGAGAGTGGTGTGTGCAGAGTGTGTGTAAAGTGTGATTATAATGGTTGGTCAAGGCCTCTCATCTGTGTGACAACGAGGAGCCTTAGAGGTTGTGGAAAGATGGTAGGGCCAACGGATTTTTGGAGCTGAGCTTCTGAAAGGAATGAACTAGAAAGACAGGTGATAGGTAGAGGGCAAGATGCCTGAAATTAAGTTCTGATGGGCCTGTGGTTATTGAGACAAGGTCTAAGTGTGACCACGGGGGAGAGCAATATCACTGGAGGAAAGAAGGTCTAGGAACCAAGAGACTGGGATGGTGTGAGGATCACCTACCTTCACACAGAAATTACCAACAATGAGGACAGGAGCAGCATCAGAGACAGTGAGCTGGGAGCTAAAAAAATCGTGGAGAAGTAAGGAGTAGGGACCATTACTAACTGCTGACTAGAAAACAAAATGTGGTACATCCATACATGGAATATTTGGCTGCAAAAAGGAATGAAGCACATCCTATCACGTGGGTGAACCTTGAAAACAATGCTAAGTAAAAAAAGCCAGTCAAACACATATTGTATGATGCCACTTATATGAAATGACCAGAACAGGCAAATCCACAGAGACAGAAGGTAGGTTAGTAGTTGCTGGGGGTTGAAGGGAGGTGACTATTAACGTGTATGGAGTTTCTTGGAGGGGGAGGCTGATGAAAATGTTATGGAATTAGACAGTGGTGATGGTTGCACAACTTTGTGAATATACTATAACAGCCTGCCTTGCAGGTTCCACTTTCAAAACAAACCCACAACCTGCCCATGTCAACCCCTCCACAAACCCACCCTGATCCCAACTACCTTCTTCAGCCCGCTCCATTGAATAGGCCTACTGTCTTTCTGTTCTCACCGACATCCCAGTGTTTCTCGTATATACTTCATGCAGCCACAGGCCTCCTGTGAATACCTGACCCAGATCAGGGCCCTCCCCTGCTCAGAACCCTCCTGTGGCTCCACCTCTAAGCCCTTTCCAGGGCCCATGAGGCCCCTCACAGATTACCCCTTCCCCCATTTTTCTGACAGCGTGGCCTACCACATACCCCTCACTAACTCTACTCCAGCTACAAAGGCCTCTAGCAATTCCTGGAACACACCAGGCACACTTCCACCTCAGGGCCTTTGTACTGGCTCTACCCTCTGCTTGGAGCCTCTTCTCCTAGTATCAACATGACTTCCCCTCTCCTCCCCTGCAGGTTTTTGCTAAAATGTCACTTTCTCAGTGAGGTTTCCCCTAATACCCTTTTGGGCTTAGCCAACTTCCCCATACAGTCCTCCTCCTTCCCCCTTTTATTTTCTTCATAGCAGTTATCACCAGCTGATACAATGTTTTACTTATCTTATGTATTGTCTACCTCTTACTCTAGAATGTAATGCCCAGAGGAAGGTTTTGTATCTTGATCACCATTTTACACCACCTGCCCTGAATAGTGTTGACTCAATAGAACGCCTGTTGAAAGACTGAATGACCCCAAGGTAGGTCCTTAGGAGGATTAAAACACACCCACTTCTGGCTCCCCAAAACCCAGATTCTAGTGAGGAGAGAGAGATTTAACAAGTAAATAGATATTTGCACATGGCAATTAGAGCAAAGAGAGAGATAAGCAGGAAGCCAAAATTATGGGGTGGTCAGGAGGTGTATCAGATGAGGAGCAAATATCTGGGAGAGTTGTAATGTAGGTAAACAGCCAGTACAAATCCAGGAACAACCTTTGGGCGTTTGGGCCATGCCCAGGAAAGTGGAAAGGGTTGGATTTAGGGTTGGATGGATTTAGATGGGCCTGCAAGGGTCAGATTATGCCTTGGGGGTGTTGAGGCAATCTACTTGCTTTCAGAAACTGCCTAGCTGTGGTGATTTTTCAATTGGTCTTTACCCCCTCTGGGCCTGTTTTACCTAATTGGTGAAATGGGGGTAAACTTCTGACTTCCTCTCTGCTTCCAGACTTCTCAACACTCCTCAAGACCATCCTTCAAGGCAGGTGCTATCACCTTCCTTTTATTGGATGAGGAAACGCAGGCCCAACAATGGGTTAAATCACTTTTACAAGGGCCACAGAACTACTAAGTGTGGCCTCTGCAGGCACTCTGGCCCCAAGGCTTGTGCCCTTAACTTCCATTGCATATTGCAGCCCCCACAACCATAACAGGCACTGCGGCACACTGGTTTCGCGCCTTTTGCCGCAGACAAATCCTTGTATGTCACTTACGAGCTGTAAGTGATTCTGGCCTAGTCGCTTGTGTCCTTTGAGCCCATTTCCCCATTTGTACGATGTGCACCCCAGCATTTACTTCAACCTACAGTACATTTGACTGACTAGGAGGAATGATGCATGATTTCCAGACAGCTGCGCAGCCTTTCCTGAGGGAAAGGGGCAGGGGGCTTAAGGGGTTGGGGGTGCTTCGAGAAAAGGGACGCGGAGCCAGAACGCAGAGGCCCTACGGTATTCCCATTGTTTTTGTACGTTATTTCCTCCACTCAACCGCGGAGCAACTCTCGGTCTGGCCCCCTCCTGACGCCCCCGCCATTTTTTTCCAGGTTGAAAAAAGGTCGTGGTCCCTTTAAGGCCCGTCCCTCCCTCTCCAAAACTTCCCAGTGTCTGCTCTCTTTTCGATTCCGAACGGCCGGCCAGGCTCGCCGCCGAGCTGGTAGGGGTTAGGGGCGAGGGGCTGGGGAGGGGTGCGGGGGGACGGGTGGGAGGTGCCACCCGCCTTCAGTTGTCGTTGCCGGAGCGCAAGGTGGGAAGGGTGGAGGCCAGAAGCACGGGGATACAAATACCGCAGCCGCCCGTTTGCCCGCCGTGGAATTGCACGGCCAGGCCAGCGGCCGGGAAGTACCGCGCAGAGGACGGTTCCGACGCGTCCCGTTCTCCCGCGCCGGCGCGAGGGGCATCCGGGCCGGGCTCGGGGGCGGGGAGGGGAGGGGCCCCTCCCCCCCCGACCGCATTCCTCTGACGTAGGTACCTCGCGACCCCGCCCTTGTGTGAGACCAGCCCCGCCTCGATCCCGACGCCCGAATCACGCTGCGTACCCCTCATCTCGGTTCTGCGGGCCTTTTTGGATCTTCCCAGAGTCACTGGTAGCTGGTTTAGGTCCCCATCAGCTCACTCCCAAATGTATTATCTCCTCAAATCGGCGGGCGCACCAGGCCTTGCTGTTAGTGTCACTGACCCCATTTCAAACTTAGTTTCCACAAGGACCTCCATTTCGGGAATCCTTTTCACCTGGATGGAAAGATTCGGAGCGTATTTGGGGGACATCCCTCGCATTTCCCACAAATCTAACATCGTTTTCTAAGTGCAGTGCCCCACTTCCCCCAGCAGGCAACCTCCTAACATCTTAGAACCTTTAGGACTGGATCCCGGGTCAGACGCCCGCCCTGCCCCCATGTTCCCGGTGGTGGGCGTCGTTGGATCCTAGACTCTGAGGAAGCGCTTTCTATGGAGAAAGGAAGTCCCGCTTAGACTACCGTAACGACTCCCTTTGGCAAAGCGCTAGTACTGTGTCGTGTACTGTACTGTGTGCCTGGTACAGGGACCAGCCCCGAGGCAAGGACCACCGCTCCCTAGCCCATAAACGACTTCCACGCTAAGGGAAGAGACAGTCACCGGACTGGGAGGACCTAAGAGAGGTCATGGCTGTTCCGTGAAAACCAATGGCCGCAGTGATCAAGGGCTATCGTGGAGGGAGACCCGGGTGTCGGGGCTGGTAGGGACGAGGAAGTCTTTTCAGAGTTAACTGGGACCGCACGGACAGAAGGAATCATTTCTTAGCTCTGGCAAAGATAGAGAGGTGCGCGGCATATGACTCCCTCTTGTGCAAAGTTAAAGGAGTTACTGTGGCTGAATTTAGAGGTGGAGTGGTGAAATGACGCCAGCGAGCTGGACAGGGTTCGAAAGGTTTTCCTGCTATGTAACAGGACAAATTCGGTTTAAAAAGATCCTCTGGCACTGTGAAGGCTTAAGATGGAGAGGAATTGGCTATGCAGATGGGGACAGAGCTGCACTGGCAGTTGTCCCTCTCTCTGGTCTAGTCTTCTGGAGCGGCACACGCTATTCAGTGAATACTCTCAAATACTAAAGGCCTTCGCTGCTTCAGTGTTGCCCTGCCTCCGGTGGCGCCCGAAAACATACTCGCGCATGTGTTCTCGTCTCCGATCATTTCCGAGACTGAGCCAAAGAGCGCCTGCTGGTTGGACACCCTTTTTCACCCAATCGGAGACCACCAGTGGTCCTGCAGCCTCGTGTGGGAGATGCTGATGACAGGCATCTGATGTAACCAATGGAAAGAGGCAAGAGGGAGGGGCTTCCTTGCCTTCTTGCCGAGTGGCGCGGGAAGGTAATCTTTGTAATTGGAAGACTAAGGGCTTTTGGTTTAATGGATTAGCCAAAAAGCCAATGAAAGTGGGAAGGAGGCGGTGCTCTTCAGAAGCGTGGAGGGCCGGGTTCTAGAGCTTCGACCTATCAAATTGGAGTTTATTTTAAGGCCGCAGGGTCGGTAAAATGACTGGCAGAAAGCGCTCGCCTATAACGAGTGTCCCAAACAAACGAGGGCGGGCACTCCTCGCAAACGGAATGGGCTTTATCCAATAGAGGCTCAAGTCATGCAGAGCCTTCCTCCCCCCGCGGCGGGACCAGTGGCTCCCCCTATCGGGTGGGGACGGCGGGTGACGGGCGTGTCCCTCCCCCAATGAGAGGCGGGGGGAGGCGGGTTCTGCTCCGCCATGTCGCGGAGGCTGCTGCCCCGGGCGGAGAAGCGGCGTCGGCGGCTGGAGCAGAGGCAGCAGCCGGAGGAGCAGCGGAGGCGGTCTGGAGCGATGGTGAAGATGGCGGCGGCGGGCGGCGGAGGCGGCGGTGGCCGCTACTACGGCGGCGGCAGTGAGGGCGGCCGAGCCCCGAAGCGGCTCAAGACTGACAACGCCGGCGACCAGCACGGAGGCGGTGGCGGCGGTGGTGGAGGAGCCGGGGCGGCGGGCGGCGGCGGCGGGGTGAGGCCTGGGCTCTAGGTCCCGGTGTGGCTTAGAAGTGAGGAAAAATTTCCCACCCTGAGGATATTTCTTTGAGGCGGGGGTCTCTGCGCAGGCGCCCCTGCACTCGCGCCGTTGAGGGGGTGGGGGAGGGGCAGGCGTTGGGCAAACGGCGGGGTTTGCTCGAGGACAGGCGCTTGCGTGTGGGAGCTATTCAGAGCGGAGAGCTCGCGCTGCGGGTGGTGCAGTGCGCAGGCGCCGCGGGCTGGTGGGGGCGGGGCGCGCTTGCGACTGGGACGATTTTTCTCGTTTTTTTCCTTTGGCCCCATGCGCAGGCGCACTTTTCCCGCCTCGGCCTCGTGGGCGGTTGGGGGCGCACCGCGTGAGCGGGAACGGGTGGGCGGTGGCCTTTCCGCGTTAGAGAGGAATTCTGTTGGAACGCTTTTAAATTTTTATAGCGCCATGGTTTATCGAGACGGAAATCGATGTATTTCAGGATAAAAAAGATTGGGTCCCCTGTTTTGTGGGCATTGAAAACCGGAAGAAAGGCTTGTAAAAGGTCTTCTAGGCGTTTGGGAGTTGAGCCAAGCTTTGGAGTTATCACAGTTTTGCTTGTAATACCCGGGGCTTAACGATGCAGGGGATTTGAGGAACCAAACTGTTCCCTGTGAGTGGTCATTTTGGAAGGCATTCAGCCTCGTTAGTTTCTTCTGCAAAGACCACCGGTTGTTCCTTATGGCTTGGAGCCCATTCCCTCCTCCAAGTTGAGAAAGTTCTCTCCCGCGCAGCCATTTGCAAGGTTTTCCAGGGGTTAGCTGCGATGTATACTACGGTTTAGGAACATTTTAAAAATACCTGAATTGCATTTTCAACAGTTTTTTATGGGATAGGGGATAGTACTACGATTTCTGGCTTCGGATATGAGGTAAATTAATTTAGGTCCTATAGCTAGTGAGGGGCAGGGATGGGATTAGAACTCAGCTGTAGAACTCCAAAGCGCTGAACCTGGTACCCATCTGGCATGTGTGTGCCTCCTGTTTGTGTAATTTATTTCTGAAATAAAGCACAATTATGTGCTTTGGTGGTTTTCAGAGAGCAGTCTAGGCCCAGAGTTCACAAGAGGTGGGGAAATTTAACTTGTGCCCTGATTCCCAAAGGCTTCGGAGTGGGAGGATACTTCCCCTGAGAAAGAAGCTGTCTTGTTTTAGTGGCATGGGTCGGATTTTCTCTTCTTTCTTAAAGAACTCCCTCCTCTTCTGTAGTTTGGCTTAGGTAGTGTTTCCCAACACAGATTTTGGTGGGAAAGTGATTAAAAACTAAAAGTATTCAAGACTGACCTGACTGCTCTTTCATCCTGTCTGGATCTGGGGATGAGTGATGGGGAACAGTAACGGTTGGCTGGGTGATGGTCCTAGCTTGCTCTAATGGTGATTGGGTGAAGAAGTTGGGATGGATGCAGACAGATTGCCCGATTCAGACTGCAAGAGAGAATTGTGTGGGTCCTTCTTGACAGGGCTGCCCACTTCCAAGCCACTCCTTTCCTGCATTTCTTTGACCACTGGGAAGAGGCAGGTTCTGAGAGGAATGTAAGATAAGCAATCTGCGTAGTCCTCTGTTTTTCCTTTCTCAGAAGCTACAGCAAGAGACATTACACAAGGAGCCACCTGCTGGCTTAGAATCCCTTTGAGGTGGTTGGCTTAAGTTGCTATCCCTGGTCTGACTTGAGTGTCTTTCCTGGATGACACTCAACTGTGTTACCTGACTGGGTCCTCAATAACACGGGGGTCAGTGGGCCACCATCTTGTACAGTAAGAAATCTTGTTTTTGCTTCCTTTCTCAGGAGAACTACGATGACCCACACAAAACCCCTGCCTCCCCAGTTGTCCATATCAGGGGCCTGATTGATGGTGTGGTGGAAGCTGACCTTGTGGAGGCCTTGCAGGAGTTTGGACCCATCAGGTACTCTACTCAGAAGCCATAGGTTGGGTGTGCAGAGAAGTCAACTTTTTGGTGTCCCATGTGTCACCAGTTTCTTCTGGTTGGCAGGTGCTTGGCCAGTTTGGTTCAGGATCCTTTGATTAAGTTCTGGGGTTCCTCTGCTCTTGGGGTTGACCGTTGTCAAGTTCCAGCAATTTCTGTGGCCTTTTGCTTTCTTTATCTACTTTGTACCTTCTAAGCAACATTCTCATATTAAGCAATTATTTACTGAGAATGTGGTGCATGCTAGGTACTGGGAAAAGGGCAGTGAGTAAAACTGTCCTGGCCCTGGCTGCTGTGGATTGAGCACAGGCCTGCGAAACAAAGGGTTGCACGTTTGTTTCCCAGTTGGGGCACATGCCTGGTTTATGGGCCAGGTCCCCAGTTGAAGGGGTGGGGGGGCGGTGGTGAGAGGCAATCACACGTTGATTTCTCTCTCCCTCTCCCTCCCTCCCTTCTTTCCCCTCTCTGAAAATAAATAAAATCTTAAATTTAAAAAAACCTGTCCTGGACTTCTCCCAGACAGTTGCCTACACAGAGTGATCAGCACTGTGATAGGGGACGCTCAGGAGTCTGTGGAAGGCATTTGACTGAGTCATGTGGAAAGGGGTCAGGAAGAAAGTTTCCAGAGGAGGTAATGCCAGAGCTACACCTCTTTTGCCTGTCTTGCCATTTATGACAAGGGGAGTTCAGATCAGAAAACCATGACATGAGTACACAGGAGTTCCAAGGCCAGGGAGGAGTCACTTCATAGGAAATTGAAGGCTGTTCTCCCACTGATCTTGTCATTTTTCCGTTCTTGTCTCCATGCTCCTGAGAGAGTTAAAACCTGTGTTTTCTTTGCCAGCTATGTGGTGGTGATGCCTAAAAAGAGACAAGCGTTGGTGGAGTTTGAAGATGTGTTGGGGGCTTGCAACGCTGTGAACTATGCAGCCGACAACCAAATCTACATTGCTGGTCACCCAGCTTTTGTTAATTATTCTACCAGCCAGAAGATCTCACGCCCTGGAGACTCGGATGACTCCCGGAGTGTCAACAGTGTGCTTCTATTTACCATCCTGAACCCCATCTATTCCATTACCACGGTGCGTGCCAGCAGACATCCCTTCAGGCTTCTCTGTGAGATCTCCTTTCTTCCCTTTCTCTGTCCCTTCCACCAGGCTACACTGACCTGCCAGTGCCCCTTCATTTTGCTTGTCTTTGCCTTTACAGGATGTTCTTTACACTATCTGTAACCCTTGTGGCCCTGTCCAGAGAATTGTCATTTTCCGGAAGAATGGAGTCCAGGCCATGGTGGAATATCCTTTTGCTAGGAAACAGGTGTTCCTGGGGATGGTTGCTCACAACTGGGCAGGGTGCCATCCTTTTAATTAGCATGTATCTATTGAATGCCTGCCATGTGCCAGATGCCTTTATAAAGCCCACATCTGATGGGAGGGGCCGTCAACAAACAAATAGATGTGTAATATAAAAGTGCAGAATGTAAAGTGTGCTGTGAGATACAAGAGGATCTGGGAAGGTCTCTGATGAGGTGGTATTTAATTTCCACGAGGAGGTAGGAACTGGTATTCAAGGTGGAAGAACCAGTTTCTGCAAAGATCCTCAGGTGGGCAGGAGCTTAGTGTTGGAGAAAGCAAATGACCTGATGGTTGAAGAATAGCAGTCATGGGGAGGGGGAAAGCTATGGACGTTTGAAGAAGATAATAGGGCATCCATAACAGTAGTGAAGCTTGGGTCAGTGTGCAGTGGGAAGCCACTGATGGACTTTCAGAACAGGATCATAATCTAGTTGACATTTTGTAGAGATTGTCAGGCTTAGTAAAGGCACAGGAGAGAGGTGGCTTGGCCTGCTGGAGTGGTGGCAAGGAGGCTGCTGCCACCTTTTGGCTGGTGGGGTGGGACCGCAGATCATAAAGGAACTCTGGCTAGTGGTTGTTCACCCAGGTAGTACTCCAGCCCATGTCCATGTGAGTGGCTGGTGGCTATGGCAGTGAATAGACCCCAAGACGCTTGTAACACAGTCTTTGGGTGCTATCTTGTTTTCCTCCATTTCTGGGACACCTTCAAGACCTCTCCAAAGAGGTTCTGTGATGGGGCTTTCCTTAACTTTACTTAAGTTTGACTCTGTGCAAAGTGCCCAGCGGGCCAAGGCCTCACTCAATGGGGCTGATATCTACTCCGGCTGTTGCACTCTGAAGATTGAATATGCGAAGGTAGGTCTGGGAATTGACTGCCCCTTTAGCAGTTGCCAGCTGAGCTGGGGCCTGGCTGATCTTAAACTTTTTCTTGTCCCTATAGCCTACACGTTTGAATGTATTCAAGAATGATCAGGATACTTGGGACTACACAAACCCCAACCTCAGTGGACAAGGTAATCCTAATGGCCAGGCCACTTTGTTCTAAACACACCCGCCTTGTCTTCACTTGACTAGTGCACTTCATAGACCTGGGCTCAAGGTTATGTAATGCCATTGGGCTCCCTGTGGACATGGGAGGGCCTTGGATCAGTTCTTAGGAGAAGACACTTTAGTGGGAGAGGGTGAGTGAGAGCCCTTGGGTTCCAGCTGCTGTTTGGGGCCCTTGTTGCAGCTGAGGTTACAGAATCAAGGTAGGGGTTTGGATTGGGGTGGGGAGTAGGGCTTCATTGAGCACTGGGTGTGACAATGGCTTATAAACCAGTAGCAGCTCCCAAATGAATTTTGCTTCCCTTTTGTGATCCTATTTCAGCCCACTCCATTCTCACTGGGCTGGGAATGCTCTCCACTATTGAAAGGGTTTGCTTGGGGTGGGGGTTCGACGGAGGGGGGTGCAGCTTGGGGAGGTGATGAAGGGCTCCCAGGCCCTTGCATCAGAGTCTCAGCAAGTTGATCTTGTTAAGCAGTGAAACCCTGGATTGGAACAGGGTTGATATGCCTTATCTCACTTGTAGAGGGGACTCAACTTCCTGCAGGGGGCCCAAACGGACAACCTTCTTCCTAGAATCTGACAAGAATGGTTTGCCTTGGATGGGAGGGAGAGGTGGAGGATTGCCTTTGAAAAGCAGCAGTACCGCCTCGGCAAGACCGTCCAGCTCTGTGTCTGTCTTGGTCTGATACACTGGACTAGGCCACGGGCTGAGGGAGGAGGCTGGTTGCTGGCATCTCACAGGCTCTGGGATCTGAGAGGCCAGATGACCCCATTTCTAGCCAGTCCTGTCTCCGTCCTTGAAGCTGGGCAGCAGTGGGGTGGGGTGGGCTAGATGCTTCCCAAGGACCCTCACAGTGGGTGCTGTGGGCCCGGCTTCTCCCTCCAGAGGTCAGAGGCAAATTGGTGACCAAGTGAATGTACCAGAGCGGGCAATGGCATTACATGACTGCTAACAGAAACATGGCAACCAACCATTTCTTCTCCAAGGAACATAAATAGAAGATGTGCAGACCAGCAGGGGCTAGTGGCAGGGGCTGGCTGTGCATTGGTTTTGATGCCTCTCAGTTTTGGCTGCCCCGAGGCTGGGGGTCAAAAACGAGAGCTGATGAGGTAACCTGGAGTGAGGGCGGTGCTTCGCCACCCCCCTCGGGAACCATACTTCAGCGGCTCTGCCTCTGCACATTGCTCACCAACACACAGGGTAGAAACCACTAGCTCTTCCTGGAGAGAACAGAACATGCAGCCTCCACCACGTCCCCAGAAACAGCTGCAGACTTGAGCTCATTACATCAAGAACACCACACCGCGCTCCAAGGAACAGCTACAAGCACAGAGGCAGACAGAGACAAAGAAAGAGACGCAACATGGCAGCAGACACTGCTTTTTTATTAAACATTAAAAACAAGGTCAAAATCCAAGCAAACTTGAACCCGAGAATGTACACAGAAGTAGGAAACACAGAGAACTCTCAGCCAGCCAGCGGCGCTCTTTGCGGAAACCGTTTCACAGACTGAAGTAGATTCCATGGGCCTCCAAGACAATAGGATCCTCTCCATTCCTCGCCATATGGGTTTTGTTTTGTTTTTTAAGTCCTTTGGTTTGGGGAGGGCCTTTTTTGTTTGCTTTGATATTTTCATTTTTTCTGCAGTCAACAGCTGCCAACATAATCTGCACCAACTGGAGATAAGAAACCAAATAAGCCACAACCAAAAAACCAAAACAGACCTAAACCAGACAAACAGCTCAGAGGTACATAGTTACCTGCTGGTGGGTAACCGGGCGCTCTCCCAAGGCCAAAAGCTCGGGCATAGTGGGGCCACTGGCACACTTCATAACATGGAGCGCTACACAGCCAGAAGCACCGCACTGCAGCACACAATGTGAGGAGATGACAACATGGAGGGACACTACCCACTTCATACACCTTTATTTTCCACTTTTCTGATATCTTCTGAGGACAGAACATCTGTGAGCCATTTTTGATTTAATCAAAACATTGACTGTTAAAAACAATTCTTAAAAAAAATTGTAGCGGATGTGTACTGTAACTTGTATTTATGACTGTAAAACCATGTGATGCAGGGTCGCAGTGTATGTTTGATGGGACGCCATCTTTCAGAACTGTGCTAACTCACTGTTGAAGCGTCCAATGGTAAGAGAAAATACAGATTTGTTTTTTGTGACAAATGGACATTGTACTCTGTACTTCTGCTGTAAGTAGCCCTTTTCCATCTTTGTAATGACTGATTGTTGAAAACGAAACACAGGCCGGGTGGCAGGAAAGGGCAGTGGTCTTGAGCCCTGGGTTTTGGAGCCAGCCAGACCTGGGTTCAAATCCCGGCTCAGCCACTAACTTAACTTGTTTTGTGACCTTGGGCTAAAATGTCTCTTAATTGCTCAGTTAAAAGTTAACTGCTCAGTTTCCTGATCTGTAAAATGGGGCTAAAATAGAACCTACCTCATAGGGTTGTTGTGAGGAATTTTAGAAGCCGTGATGTCTGTAAAGCGCCTTAGCACAGTGTTTGCCACTCGAGCGCTAAATTAATGGTAGCAGTTATGAACTGCAGCTGGGGTCGGGGTGGATCTGCGCCATTGTCGGGGTCTGAGAATGTTGATGCCTTGTACATGATTGCTCACATGAACTGATTTCTGACTTTGCCCTGCTTGTCCTTTTCTCTAGTCCCTGTTTGAGTTGGACGTGTCTGGGTGGGAGGGGGACTGGGACTGGGACTGAGAAAGAAGGGACCTAGGAAGTAGGATCTAGAGCTCCTAGATAGAACCTGGGGTCTTTGGGAGCCAGTTGATGTCTTTCTGCTCTTCCTGGATTATTTTCCTGTCCTTAATCTCTTCTCCCTTCACTGGGAGTTCTTTCAGAAAACTGTTCTTAGCTCGTAGAACCTATGACCTTCCATAGCAGCTTCAAGTTCCCCAGAGGGCCCAAGAGCTGGACTTCCCACCAGGGCCAAGGAAGGTGACAAGAGTGCCCAGAATCTTGCTTTATCCTCCATAGAGAAAGGGAAGCAGCCCAGTTGGTACTGGCAGAGGAGGTAAAGTGGGTTCCAGCCTTGGGCTTTATGCCCACTTTGGGCCAGGCCACAGTAGGAAGACCCCAGCAGTCCTCATGAGATAGGGTTTGCAACCAGGCTTGCAGGAGCCAAGGGACTTGGAGCTTAGCCTCTTAGTCAGGAGGGAAAGAACCACCTCTCTTACTAAGCTAGGCTCTAACTGCTTTCTCTGTCCATAGGTGACCCTGGCAGCAACCCTAACAAACGCCAGAGGCAGCCCCCTCTCCTGGGAGATCACCCCGCAGAATATGGTGAGGGCAGAGGGTTCCCCTCCGTGGACTCCCGTGGCTCATGTGCCCCTGCCCGCCGCCCGCCACGCAAATTCTTACCCGCCCTCCCTCTCTTTCCTTCCCACCCCCCAGGAGGGCCCCATGGTGGGTACCACAGCCATTACCATGATGAGGGCTACGGGCCCCCCCCACCTCACTACGAAGGGAGAAGGATGGGCCCACCTGTGGGGGGTCACCGCCGGGGCCCAAGTCGCTACGGCCCCCAATATGGGCACCCCCCACCCCCTCCCCCACCACCCGAGTATGGCCCCCACGCCGACAGCCCTGTGCTCATGGTCTATGGCTTGGATCAATCTAAGATGAACTGTGACAGAGTCTTCAATGTGTTCTGCTTGTACGGCAATGTGGAAAAGGTGAGTTTCTGGTAGGTCCACTGCTTTACTTATAAACCTGGCAGGCCCCAGGGAAGCCTTGAACCTCATGGCTTGCCAGTCAGCAAAGAGGGGGAAGTAGCCAACAAGGAGACCCAGAGAGAGTAACTCACTTAATCAGGTGACCTGCTGCAGGCAGGGTTTGTTTAGTCTTCACCATATATGGCTGTTAATTTATTTTTGAATTTTCAGTTATAAAACCAGGACTAGCACATAAAAAAATACTTAGATAAATGTTAAGATTTGTAAAATTGATATGTTACAAAGATCATTATTTGTGGGTTTTCCCCAGATGTTCTGGCACCATTGGGCCTTTTGCCTTGCCTTGTGGTAAAGGTGACTGTCCACTCAAATCACATGGTTTCTTCTGTTGAACCCATCTGAAGCTTTTTGAGTTTGTAGTTTTTCTTGTCCCATTAATAATGGTAGCAGCTAAGCCAGCTCTGGCCAGCTGGCTTAGTGGGAGCATCATGCCTTACACTGAAAGGTTGCAGATTCAGTCACGATGCATGTGGAAGTGGTCAATCAGTGTTTCATTCATTGTTGATGTCTCTCTCTGCTTCCCTCTCTTCCTTTCTAAAATCAGTGAACATACTCTCTGGCGAGAATTTTTTTTTAAATAGTAGCTGACGCGTGTTAAGTGCTCTTCCTATACTAGGCACTCTAAAAAGTGCTTTACATGTTGTAACTTGGCTTAATTTTCACACAAGAGTCCTTAATAAAATGAGTGGGGGAAATGAAGGCACCGAATATGATAAACTTGCCCAGGTTCATGGACCTTTTAGTGGAAGCAGGGCTCCGAGCTAGATGGCCTGGTTTCTAGAACAGACACTACTGTTTTTGTGTGTGTGGCAGCGGCGGGGGCTGGTGGGGGTCCAGTGGTTTTTACTATAACCCAAATAAAATATTTACATCACAACCCAGTATCTAGAAAAATGTGTCTGTTAACACAACATGAGAATGTAGCTTTTTTTGTTGTTTTTTAGAAAGTGGGGAGAACAGGGAGAGAACCATTGATGTGTGGTGGCCTCTCACATGCCTCCTACTGGGGACCTGGCCTGCAACCCAGGCATGTGTCCTGACTGTGAATCGGGCTGATGGCCCTTTGGTTCACAGGCCAGCACTCAATCCACTGAGCCACACCGACTGGGGACTGCTTGCTTTTTTCTTCTTTCTCCCCCCCCCCCTCCTGTGCCTATTGTTTTTTCTTGTGCTTGGCTAAGTGACTCACTTATGGTTCACGTTCTCCTGCGGTCTACCTTGGGCTGTGCACTTGACATGGGCCAAGCGTACTTCTCTGTTTGTCTTGATTGCCCATTCACAAGTAAGATACACAAGGAGTTAATTGTTCTAACTAACTTAGAAGTGGCAGGAGATGGGTCCGTTAAGCTGGGCAGTGGTGATGACTGTGGTTGCTCTCCCCAAGGTGAAATTCATGAAAAGCAAGCCAGGGGCTGCCATGGTGGAGATGGCTGATGGATATGCTGTGGATCGGGCCATTACCCACCTCAACAATAACTTCATGTTCGGGCAAAAACTGAAAGTCTGGTAGGTGTCCAAATTCCTTGGGGTAGGATGTGTTAGTGAGGGACTGGGGAGAAATGGGAAGGAAAACGGGGCCCACTCTGGACAACAGGACCCAGCCTTGGAACACAGTGAGGCAGAGATGATGATGAAGGCAGTAGCGGGGTGTGGTGGGTGTGGGCCTCACCTCAGCTGTGGTGCAGTGGCCCTTAAAGCCTACAGCACTTTCTCTCAGGCAGAAATGTGAGACCTCAGTGGAGGATTTGGGGGCCACTAGGCCTGACAAAGGTTTCCATTCCCCTTAGTGTCTCTAAGCAGCCAGCCATCATGCCTGGTCAATCATATGGGCTAGAAGACGGGTCGTCCAGTTACAAAGACTTCAGTGAATCAAGGAACAATCGGTTCTCCACTCCGGAACAGGCAGCCAAGAACCGCATCCAGCATCCTAGCAATGTATTGCACTTCTTCAATGCCCCTCTAGAGGTGACAGAGGAGAACTTCTTTGAGGTGGGTGCCGTGGAATTGGTCCCTCACGACAGCTATCTGAGTGGGCCTTTCATTTTAGCCTTGGAACAAATACGTATTGATCTCTGCCAGGCCCTGGGTGCGGTGCTGGGGACAGTACCACACTTCTAGTACCAGTGGAGTTTGCCAGGCTCTTAACATTTTTTGTAAGCTAAGATGTCGATACTTTACCTGGGAAAGATTTTCCCTGTCTGGGTGTTATTAGGTGATGGTCAGAGTGCAATCTCAAAACATCCCCTTTGTCAGGCTCCTGGTGTCTAGATAACATCTGAAGGGAGGGGCCTGTTAAGGGCGAGGTCAGAAGAAGCTAGGGCAGGAAGTATGACTGTCACAGTTGAACTTTGGTCCTGGTACTTAGTTCATCAAACATTTACCTAGTGTCAACACTCAAATAGCAGCTGAAGATGGAAAGTTTGGGGGGTCATGGAGATACTTTAGTGTGTGATAGAAGCTTAAAAACTTTCTCCAGAAAAATTTAAGCACTCAGTCATGCACTGTATAGTCTGCTTGAATACTGCCATGTGGCACTCTTGTGTTTCTGCATCTGTTTTTTTCCTGCAGATCTGCGATGAGCTGGGAGTGAAGCGACCATCTTCTGTGAAAGTATTCTCAGGCAAAAGTGAGTAAACTTCTCTGTTTCCCCTTCATTTTTCAGTTATAGATGGGTAGCTCTCTGGTTTCTGCTGGGGTCAGCCTGAAACCTTTGCTTTCCGGTCAGGTGAACGCAGCTCCTCTGGGCTGCTGGAGTGGGAGTCTAAGAGTGATGCCCTGGAGACTTTGGGCTTCCTGAACCACTACCAGATGAAAAACCCAAGTGAGTATCTGTGTATCCTATAGTCATCCCCCTCGTGGCCTAATGGGTTGGCTGCCTTCAAGCCAGAGCTGTCCTTCCTGCTATCAAGATACAGCCCCAGAGATTTCCACATTGTCCTTGACGTAGACAAGTGGGACCTGATTACCAGGAGAGCAGCCTGATAGTCCCCATGGGGGAGGGCCAGCTGGCCGTGTACTGGGAGTTGCTTGGGCTTGTCCTCTAGGGAGTTGGTATTCTCTGTGTCAGAAGCTGCCAGTAACGCTCTACCGTGTCAGTCGCAGAAGTTGGCTGAGCTGAGCTAATACCCAGGGCAGGAGCCATATTAGCCCTGGGCCAGCTACAGAGCTAGCAATGGGATTCTCCATGGGAATGGGGGAAGGGAAGGAGAAAGGTCTTGTGTATTTGGCTTGTTTTTAAGTCACATTGGGCAGTGAACGAGGGGAACTATGTGGGGGAGCCTCCAAAGATGGGCTCAGCCAGGCCTCTTTCTTCTCCTTTGCAGATGGTCCATACCCGTACACCTTGAAATTGTGTTTCTCCACCGCTCAACATGCCTCGTAATTAGTTGCCGTGGAAGAGTCCCATCTGAGCAGGAAAACATTTCTTTCCTTTTTGCTGTTTTTGTTTTTGTTTTTTTGGCAAAAGTTCCTGTATTTTCTTTTTTTCTTTGTTTCTTTTTTTGTAATGCTAGGTTAGAGGCTTAACCATAATGGAAACGCTGGAAGGATGGAAGGGGAGGGGAAGGGAATTGATATCTCCCAAGATTAACCTTCACTTTTTAAAAATTACTGTACAAGTGATTATTTTTTCCTGTTCATATTTGTGCTGCCCATGTACTCTTGGCACATTTCAATAAAATAGTTTGGAAAATTAACAGTACTTTGGGATTCCAGGGTGTGTCTGCTTCCCGCCCACTTGCTCTTCTGAAGGGCGGGCAGGCCAAGGCACAGCTGCAGGCCCAGCCCTGAGAAAAGCAGGGTTAGCCAGGGCTGTGGATCAGCCAAAATGCTAGCAGCTAAGGAGTCTTGAGGGAAACTCCAGGGATTTGGTGGTGCACTTTTCATGGATTCTGCCTAAGCAAGTTCAATCTGGTTGGGAGACTCACTTAATAAAAGTACATGGTTTGGCAGGAGGAAAAACTTCAAGGGAAATTAATCCTGTCTACTTACTACCCCACCTACCTTTTTTATAAGGTTGGAACATAAAACTTCTGAAAGAAAAGTGAGTCTTCTTTCCATTCCCTTTATCAGTTTTTGGTATGGTTTTTCCCTTGTCACATTGGGCAATGGCCCCTGCGGTTGAACTGCAGAAAAAGATGTGTGTGCAAAACCCAGGGAACGGGGTGGGAGGAGCATGGTTTGGAGTTACATTTGCACAGTTCTGTATTATGACCACATACTGATCAACTTCCTTATCTTTACCCCTGAAATTTATCTTGTGTGGGTGTGTCAGAATTTACCTGGTCCCAGAGGGTATTTCCACCTTTTTGCTACTGCCAACAATATACTGTGCTGCTGTATATCTTTATACAAATACCTTGGCCAACATCCCTGGTATTGTTTTCAAGGTACATTCCTAGTAGTGGGATTGCGGGGTCAAAAGATCTATGTACAATTACAGTGTGATAGGTACTCCCCAATTGTGGTAGGTGGGAACTTGTGTGGGGTGACAGATGACAACCTGGAAGGAATCTGTTTTAAGGACCTTGGCTCATGGAAGAGGTAACCTGTGGAAAGGAGCAAGTCAAAAGGATAGTACTGCCTTGGCTGGTGTGGTTCAGTGGATTGAGCATTGGCCTGTGAACCAAAAGGTCGCTGGTTTGATTTTTCAATTCCTGCTCAGGGCACATGCCTGGCCTGCAGGCCAGATAGTCAGTTGGGAGCATTCAAGAGGCAACCAATAGATGTTTCATACTTCAATGTGTCCCTCCCTCCCTCCTCTCTCTAAAAATGAAATTTTAAGAAAAAGTACAGCACCTTGTTCATGCATGTGCTCCTGAAAACCCACTTGGAGAATATACACTGAAGTTTTGAAACTCAGATTAACATTACTGAAGACCTGGCATCGGATGAATATGCTTCAACAAGGGATTTTCAGATAGAACCTCCAGACAAGGAGAAACTAGTCTACATTACAGCCACAAACTTCAAAATCTGTGATTTATTTTTAAGCTAATCATGGGGGTAAAAAGTAAATTTCCCCATTTTTTGTTTTCCAGCACTGCTATTTGTTAGCACTTTTGAGTCTCCTATAGATCTACGTACATACTCCATTGTATGCCTACTTTTATGCTGATGATACTAAATGTTCTATCTTTCTCTTTCATATCTTGGTATTTGCATAGCAGTTTCAAGAGTTTTCCATTGCATAGATAACTAAACAATTCTCTGTTGATGGACAGTCACTGGTTCTGTTTTCCAGTAGACCCTGCCTAGGACGTTTCATTAAGGCAGGGTATTCCCTGTAATCCTGTTTGCCAAGAGACATCCGTTCACTTCCCGGTGAACATCTTCCTAATGAGCATACTTAAGCAGTTTTACGGCACATATGCTGGTGGGTTAACTGGCTTTTTTTGATAGAAGACTTTAAAAGAAATTTAAGAACATGGACTTCAGATCCACATAAATCCTCTCTTCACTCCTCATCTCCAGCCCCAAGTTTCTGTGTACAAAGAAAGTAGGACCTCGTGGTGGTGTGGGAGATTAACAAGTTATCAGTCAGTCAATGTTGGCCCAACTATGTTTCTGTTCCTTGATATGGGTCAACTGTCTAGATAACTTTTTCCTTTTAGTTAACATGGCACTAGTAAATTATTAGGACCGCAGTTATTCAGCCATTATGTCCTTGGACATTTAAGCTGTTTCCAATTTTAGCATTATACAACAGCACTGTAATGAACTCTGTGCAGGAATGCCCATCACCCGGTGAATTATTTTTTAAGGCCAGGTTCCTACTGGGCCAAAGGGTCCTGTTAGCCAACTAATCAAGGCTATTTCCGGTTGCCCTTAGTAAAGATGGCGGGAGGAGAGGCGTCACCGACGTCTGGCTGCGGCATTGGTGCCCTCACCCAACATGGCTGCTTTTGTGCCCGCCTCTTTGGCTTCCTTTTGTCGAGTTACTTCAGCAACTCAGTAGCAATGGCGGCGGTGGTGGCGGCTTCCAGCAGACTTCGCGACCTTCTGACGTGGCGTGAGTCACCGCTTGAACTCTAAGGGCCCATTAACACTGTCGTGCTGTCATAGAGATTATAGGACGGGGAGGACTGTCCCAGGCCATGCAGGGTTTGTGTCCTTTAAACTTAGAGAGCCATGTGTTCCCGGCTAATGGCTCCCAGTTTTATAGGCCTGTGTGTTACTGTTGGGTCACTAATGGCTCACTGTCCCTAATACGGGGTCAGTCCCAGGATTAAGGGTTTGAAGTGGTCCTCAGACTGAGGTCGTTGATAATACACCCCTAATCTTCAACTTTGTATCTACCTAAACTGAGGTTTCTTAGGGTCCTGTGTTCCCCAATCTAGTGTCATGGAGATGTGTGCCCTTTGCTCTTGAAGGTGCTGCATCTCCAATCTGGAGTCATCAAAAGCCCTTCCTTCATCTCCCTAGGATTGACAGCCCCCACCCACCTGGGTCTCAACCTAAGCCTTCGCCCCATGGGCTCCTCTGCACAAGATGAGGCCTCCAGAGCAGCCCCCAGTGAAGCCCCACACCACAACTATGAGTCCCTTAGGGTGACAGCTGCCCAGAGACACATTCTGCATGTACAGCTAAACCGGCCGGAGAAGAGGAATGCCATGAACAAAGCCTTCTGGAGGTCTGGCAGGGAGATCCCCAAGGCCTGCCTGCAGGAGGAGGCAGAGACTGAGGGATTGGTCAGGGGTGGGGTGTGAGAGATGGTTGGACATGAGGGTAGGGGATTTCCACCCCAGACACAGCCCTTATTCACTCTTTGCTCCTGCACAGAGAGATGGTGGAGTGCTTCAACAAGATAGCACAAGACGCTGACTGTCGGGCTGTGGTGATCTCTGGTGCAGGAAAAATGTTCACTTCAGGTATGAGGTGCTCTCCACCCCACCCCCACCAGTCTTCCCTACCCTGGGAATAGAGCAATGTTTTTCCTTTCTTTTCTTTCTTTTTTAATGCATCTAAGAAAGTAAAGGTGTTAGGAAGTAGCAAGTAGCTCATGTCTGGAAACAAGTTAGCTAATGCTCAAAGACCTGGCTCCTGGAAGGCTTCCAGGCAATGGGTCACAGAGAGGAAAAATCATTAATCATGATGACTTGAGGAGTTAAAGTCATGGTCATGTTGTGGTCTCTACTGATTAGTCCATGCTAGGGTAGTGGGTAGTTGATCAGTGCATCTGGTCCTGATGTCAGCCATAGTGGCGTTTGGCTGTTTTTCTGGGCCTGGAGCCAAAATGCTACTGAGGCCTAGGTGTTATCACTAGTTTGACCAAAACTGTCTTTGTGGTCAATAGACTGGACACTTTGTTTTGATGCTGATGAGAACCTCATTGTCCTGAGTATACTTAAAGGAGTTGTCCTGCAAGGGAGGAGGCAGGGAGGTGAGTGGGGTGCTGGGTGATGCCATTTTGAATCAAAAGGAAAGAAAGGAGGAAAGCTCATATTACATAAATGAAGTTTCTATGCGGTTACAGTTTCCCCTTTTCTTTTGATCACTCCTCAATCTTGAGGAATAGAGGGCATCTAGGTTTCAGTTCAATCGAGGGAGGGTTAGCTCATAAGATGGAGTCGAATTTGCCTGGCTATTATGCCCCTCTTATCTGGCTCTTGTCATCTCACAAGCCCACCTCTTTCTCCTGGTCCCTGAGCTTTAAAGGGGGCATTCTAGGTATTCATTTGATAAGCGGGAACCACAGAGATGGTAGAAGAAACAGTAGGCCAGGATACCTGTATCCAGTCTCTGAGTCTTTAAGACTGCCAGTAGGGAAGACCTCTAGATGAAAGGTTCAGAGCTTCATTCTTGCTGGAATGAAGGCAGGCCGTGATAGTCTGACCAATTTCCCTGGCCTACAGTCCAGACATCCCTGATGAATGCCCTGACACCAGCTCAAGCAAGCTCTCTGTGTGGCTAAAACAGCATCAGTCACCAAAGCCATTTAAGCATAAACTGTTGTGATGACTTATCCGAAATTTACATTGTGTTGTCTGGCTCAGGTCTGCAATTATAGGCTCAGAAAAAAAGTTTTTGTTCTCAGTAATTCCAAGGCAGAGGATGGGAGAAAAATAAAACACTGGTACAGAGGGCTGCACCCAAACAGTTTCATTAGAAAAATTCAGGGTTCTGGCCAGGTAGCTCAGTTGGTTAGAGCATTGTTCTGATATACCAAGGTTGTGGGTTTGATCCCTGCTCAGAACACATATAAGAATCAACCAATGAATGTATAAATTAAGTGGAACAACAAATCTGTGTTTCTCTCTCTCTCTCAAATCAACAAATAATTTTTTTTTTTTAAGAAAAAAATATCAGGGTCCAGTCCACACATGAAAAATAAGATTTTTAAAGACAATGAACAGAACTAGAATCTAATAACCATAGTTGGGTATTATAGTTCTTATTGGAACAACTTTTTTCTCTAAAATCACCCTTATTAGCCCTGACTAGTGTGGCTAGTGGGTTGGACATCATCCCACAAACCGAAGGGTTGCTGGTTCAGTTCCTGGTCAGGGGACATGCCTGGGTTGTGGGCCAGGTTCCCAGATGGGGGCATGCGAGAGGCAGCTGATCGATGTTTTTCGGCACATCCATATTTCTCTGTCTCTCTTTCTCCCTCCCTTATCCTCTCTAAAAATAAATGGATGAAATCTTTTTTAAGAAATAAATAAAGTCACCCTCATTTTATCAAAGATAGCTAATTTATTGTAAGTCTAGTTTCAATAAATTTGGCCTGTTATTTGCATGAATATTACAAGAATGGTAATTGATCACAGATTCTTTTAAGTCTGCTTTGCTGGAACTTCATAACAAATCTCTAGATTGAACTATAATTTGCCTCTTAGAGCTAAGAAGCTAAGCCACATGGTTGCCGTCAGCATTTGCCTGCAGTACCTATTGGTTTGGGTGAATTCCTCAGGTTCTTGAGGTTCCTCCAAATGTCTTGAGGTTCTTTCTTTGTTGTCTCCCAGGAAAGCAACCTTCACTCCTTACCTGGAAAGACTGCAATGAACCTTGTAAGTAAGGTATCAGGATGTTTTTCCAAGGGGTTTATGTTGGCTTCCAAAGTCTATCTTAATTCCTTAAGGTTTTCTGTTGACATCCAGAGTCTATACATGTCTCTCTGAGACATGACATTCCAATCAAAGTCTTGGTAATACACCACTTTCCAATTGTGTCCTGTTATAACAAGCACTGATTCCTAATGAATTTATGCAAACAACCATATTGCCATGATAATAATACCCAGAGTCTCCAAACTTCCATGGGGGTCAGGTTAGAAGAAAAATATAAAAGTTTCAATATGAGGAATGCTTCTTAATTGGGGTTTTCAGCAGCTTCTAACCTCCCCACTTATCATTAAAAAAATTAGAGATTTTATTTCTTTTTAGAGAGAAGGGGAGGAAGGGAGAGAGAGGAGAGAAACATCAGTGTGTACACAGATTGGTTGCCACATGTACACCCCCAGATGGGGACTTGGCCTGCAACCCAGGCAGGTGCCCTAATTGGGAATTGAGTCAGCGACCTTTGGGTTCACAGGCCAGCACTCAATCCACTGAGCCACACCAGCCAGGCCTAAAAAAATTTAAAACCTTCAAATTCCGAAAATAGTCCAACAGAACATGATAGGATCATGAACTCTGAAATCTGAACTTAAAGCCCTTAACCTGTGAGAGTCTTTTTTTTTTTTTTTTTTTTTGGCAGTAAAAGTGTGACAGTAATAATATACTTTCATGCAATTATCCAGCCAACAGGGACTGATTTCCAGTTGCATGTCTGTTCGGTCTTTGATTGCCCCATGGGCCTGCTCCTCAGACGGGGTCGCTTCCATTGGGCAGATCACTGGCTCCTTTGTTGTCTCTGTTCTGCTGTTAAGCCTGACCAGGGATTTTTTTAAATTTCTGATATTGTAGTTTAGAGTTCTCAAATTTCCATTTGCTTCTTTTGTTGTATTTTTCATTTCTCTGCTGAATTTTCATGTCTTTTTATTTATCACGAGCCTATTTTTCTCTGCGCCATTGAGCATAGTTATAAGGCTGCTTTAAGATCCTTGTCTCCTAATTCCAGCATATGGGTTGCCTTTAGGTCGGTCTGTTTATTATCTTTTCTTTTGAAAAAATGGGTCTCATATTCTTTTATTTACATTTTGAGTAAGTTCGCATTGTACCCTGGATATCGGGTTATTGGAACATGTGGAAACTCTGGATCCTGCTATATAACTCAACAGAGTGTTGAGATTCCTATTTTATCAGCTTAGTTGGAATCAGTTTTTCAATCTTTTGGGCCGTATTCATGGTTCATAGGTCAGTGAGCAATCTAGGCAGAATTTATACACAGAATTTGGGGCTCCCCTCTCTGGCCATCTCCTTCCTGGGTTTTACTCCCTTACTTTTCAGCAACTAGGGTCCCCCCTGACTCTGTTGTCTGCTTCTCCAAGCACAACTTCAGGTTGGCCTCAGGCTAAAGCTTTAAAAACAGGTAAATTCACTTGGTACCAGAACCTTCGTTTAAGTGATAGCTCTCTCCAGAATGTTCCCTGTGCTCTCCCGTAGTTTGTATCTTACCCAACCAGAGCACATAGTTGTCTTCTGTGAGAGGGTCCACGCCCTAAGCAAAGCGTCACAAACAGATTGCTGGATTGGAGCCAGCCTACTTGGCTTGGGTGCTCTGCTGAGGAGCCTGAGGGTGGGCTGCAGTTTCCACCACATCCACTCCTGATCCCTGGCCCATCAGTGGCACGGCGTTCAGGGCGATGTGGAGCAGCCAAGGAGTTCAAGGAGGCACTGCTAAGCCCAGGTTCCCCAAAGCAGTGATGTTGCACCCTATTTCTGGCCCCACACTGGACCTGAGACCCCCAGATGCTGAGCTGCCACTGCTTCAGATGCAGACCCCACCACAGACTTTGCAACAGCCCATCCGCCCAGCAGCAAGTGGCGCCTTCCAACAATGAAGCATATTTTTCAGAACATAAAACAAGAATGTAGTCATTATCAGAGGTGGGGACATTCGGAAGTTGTTCTTAATCAGAATGAAGCTTGTACCTCAAGGTCAGCACTTGCAGCACCTAGTCGTCCAGGTCCGTCCCAGATGAGGAAGAACCAGCCTCCCTTTACACTTCACAAGTTGGAATAGTGTGGTCGTTTCTTAAAAGACTGAAGATAAATTTTGGGAGGAGTATGAGCAAATCCTCAAAGCAAACTAGCAGAACAATATGAATCTTTTGTGAAATTCACACATGATCAGATTGTTCGATGAAATGTGACAAGCCCAAGCCACTGTGCCCTGAAGCTTTTTTCTTTTTTTTTTAAATATATGTTATGGCTTATGTTATTACAGTTGCCCCATTCTTTTTTCTCCCCTTTATTCCCCGCTGCGCTGCACCCCACTCCCAACAGCATTCCTGCCTTTAGTTCAGGTCCGTGGGTCGTACATGTAAGTTCTTTGGCTTCTCCATTTCCTCTACTATGGTACTATTTTGTACCTACCATTTATGCTCCTTATTCCCTGTACCTTTTCCCCATTCTCCCCTATCCCCCTCCCCTCTGATAACCCTCCATGGGATCTCCATTTCTGTGATTCTGTTCCTATTCTAGTTGTTTGCTTAGTTTGTTTTTGTATTTTAGATTCAGTTGTTTATAGTTACTAGTTTTTTGTCATTTTACTATTCATAGTTTTGATCTTCTTTTTCTTAGATAAGTCCCTGTAACATTTCATATAATAAGGGCTTGGTGATGATGAACTCCTTTAACTTGACCTTATCCGGGAAGCATTTTATCTGCCCTTCCATTCCTTTTGTAAGAAATTTTACTTTTTTATTTTTAGAGAGAGGGGAAAGGAAGGAGAGATGGAGAGAAACATCAGTGTGTGGTTGCCTCTCACATGCCCCACACTGGGGAGCTGGCCCGCAACTCAGGCATGTGCCCTGACTGGGAATCAAACCAGTGACTCTTTGGTTCACAGGCCTGTGCTCAATCCACTGAGCTACAGCAGGCAGGGCTGCCGTGCTTTCCATTCTAAATGATAGCTTTGCTGGATAGAGTAATCTTGGATGTAGGTCCTTGCTTTTCATGACTTGGAATACTTCTTTCCAGTCTCTTATTTCCTGTAAGGTTTCTTTTGAGAAATCAGCTGACAGTCTTATGGGAACTCCTTTGTAGGTAACTGTCTCCTTTTCTCTTGCTGCTTTTAAGATACTCTCCTTATCTTTGCTCTTGGGTAATTTAATTATGATGTGCCTTGGTATGTTCCTCCTTGGGTCCAACTTGTTTAGGACTCTCTGAGTTTCCAGGACTTGCATATCTATTTCCTTGGCCAGATTGGGGAAGTTCTCCATTATTTTTTCAAATAAGTTCTCAATTTATTGTTCTTCCTCTTCTCCTTCTGGCACCCCTGTGATTCAGATGTTGGAACATTTAAAGTTGTCCCAGAGGTTCCTAAGCCTTTCCTCATTTTTTTTTTTTGAACTCTTGTTTCATCATTCTTTTCTGGTTGAATGTTTATTTCTTCCTTCTGCTCCAAACCATTGATTTGAGTCCTGGTTTCCTTCCCTTCACTGTTGATTCCCTGTGTATTTTTCTTTATTATAGCCTTCACTTCTTCCTTTATTTTGTGGCCATAGTCAGGTAGCCTGTCTCCTGTCACTTAGTTCTTTTCCTGGAATCTTGATCTGTCCTTTCATTTAGGCCATATTTCTTTGTCTCGGCTCCCCTGTTACATTTAAGGGGTGGAGCCTTAAGTATTCACCAGGGCAGGGCAACCCATGTCTCTGAGTTGTGGTGCTGTATGTGGGGAAGGGGTCCAAGAGGGAACAATGCTGCTTGCTAGGATCTTGCCCCACATTCATTCACTTACCCTGCTACCCACAACGGAATTTCTCCCTTCTGGTGCTGATTCTGGGTGGATGGGTTTGGGTATATTCTAGGACCCTGTGGGTCCCTCCAATGGACTCTTCTGTGAGGCTGGGAGTTTCTCCCACTACTGCAACCCCCACAGGTTTTTACTAGAGGTTTTGAGGTTTTATTTTTCCATGCTGGAACCCTGGATTGCATGGTCTGTCTCACTCCCCAGTTGTTCCTCCCAGTTTGTCTGCACATAAATGTGGGACCACCTGGTCTGCCAGCTGCTGCCTCATCTGCCTGGTCTGCCAGCTGCAACATTGCCGTGCATCCTCCTTGCCCTGGCTGCCTGTTTCTACCCATCCTACTGGTCTGGATGAATGTTTTCTTCTTTAACTCCTTGGCTGTCGGACTTCCACACAGTTCAATTTTCTGGCAGTTCTAGCTGTTTTTTGTTGTTTTTTTTTTGTTGTTTTTAAATTGGTTGTTGTCCTTCTTTTGGTTGTGAGAGGAAGCAAAGCGTATCTACCTCCACCTCTACCTTGGCTGGAAGCCCACTTTCCTATATACCTTGTACCAGGTTTGACGTCAGGAGAGGCGGCTGCTGTGCACTTTTTGCAACTGGTTTGATGTCACGTTTCAGCTTCAGCTTTGCATCCTGAGAACACTTAAAAGGTTTCTGCTGGTCCATTTTATACAACTTGAAAGACCTTTAAAACTTTGTGGTTACCACAAGCATATCTTTCTTTTCTGTTCATTCAATAAACAGCTGTACCCTACAGTGATACGTTTTCCAAACAAAATACCCGGAGCAGCAGTTTGTCCAAATACGCCCTCAGTGCCACTCAACAGATCTCTGCACAGGCCCCAGCCCAGGGCTGGGGACTCTGGGGACTGAGAGAGCCCTGGGCCATCATGGAGTTCCTAACTCAGTGGGGGAAGACAAACAGTAAACAATCTATTTTTTTTTTTTCTGTGTCCTCTGTCAAGGACACTCCCATGCCAGCCTGCCTCCTGGTGCCAGGGACCTGGAAGCAGGAGCCGGCTCCTCATTCTGACCTCTCGCCCTCACGGAGCTCGCGCCTGAGGAGCAGGGAGTGTGGGCTCATCTGCTGCTGCTCCGGGCCCTGCGCCTGCGTCTTTCAGCTCCCAGCTATTGTGGCTGTCTCCCTCTTCCTGTGCTATTTTTTTTAATGAAACAACAACTGCTTATTGAATGTTTAAATGTACCAGATACTAATATTTTCTGGTTGAAACAGGTGTGTAAAGTTTGCTTAATTTTCTTTTCTTTTTAAATTTTTATTGTATTTTTTTATTACCATTTAGTCCCCTTATACCTTCCCGCCACAATCACCAGAGTGTTGTCTATGACCGTGAGTTTTTTTTCCTTTTTATTCAGTGCTCATCCAGTTTTCAGCAGCAAGACTCTGAGGGCCACGACCAGAACTGAACCCGCAACCCAGGCATGTTTTGTGACTGGGAATCAAACCACAACCTTTTGCTTGGCAGGTCGATGCCCAACCAACTGAGCCACACAGGTCAGGGCTCATTAGTACTTTTTATAATAGAATGGAACTACTAATTTAAAAAGAAAAGAAATAGCCCTGGCTGGTGTGGCTCAGTGGATTCAGCGCAGGCTGCGAACCAAAGGGTTGCCGGTTCGATTCCCAGTCAGGGCACATGCCTGGGTTGTGGGCCAGGTTCCCAATAGGGAGTGTAAGAGATAACCACACACTGATATTTCTCTCCCTCTCTTTCTCCCTCTCTTCCCATGTAAAGATAAATAAAATCTTTTTAAAAAGATAAATGAAAAGAACTAATCCACACTCAACTTAGCATTTGTGAGGTACGTGAGCACTGCACACATTAATTCTCATCAGCCCTGAGAGACAGGCTCAGTTCTCATCCCCATGTTTTATATGTGCACCCAGAGAGAGGAGAAAATGGCCAGTTCTTACAGGTGGTAAGTGGCAGAGCTGGGATTTTTTACCTCGGACTGCTTGGCTGCAGAATCCTTGCTGATAACCACTGAGTGACTATTGGGTCTCTAATGCGCAATTCAAAGCAAGGGCTCCGTGCCCCGCAGCCAGCCACCTGCCACTGGTGCTTCCTGCCCACATCCCTTCACCTGTCTGTTGCGGTTTCCTCATCTGAAGAGAATGGAGAGTTGACATTAGCACCTGCCTCAGGTTGCTGTGAGGGTTCAGTGAGGATATACGCATAAAACGTCAGTGCATGTAACACCTGTGTGGTGTAGCTGTTGGTGATTGTGAGTAACTTCATTATGATTACGAATAATACCTGAAACATTTCAAGGTCCACGAGGGAATGAGATGGAGTTCTCTGCAGTGAGTAGTTCTTACTGTGGAGGGGGATACCTCATACCCTGCTGGGGACCCTTTACTTCAAGGCATTGTGAAAGCCAGTGTCTGCAGGTCCAGGTAGGGCTGGTAAACCAGGAAAACCGGTAGGAGGAGGGATCACAAGGTGCCAGGCTCGTCTCCCTCTGGGAGTAAGCTTGGCTCCTATGGGTCACTGGGGCCTCCAGACAAGGAGTGGGCGGCAGCAGAAGCCCTCAGGCTGACCCAGGCGGTTCCGACCTCCGCTGAAATGGAGTCTGTAGTAATAGTGGCTCGTGATGCTGTCCGTGCCAGACACTGCTGAAGTTCCTGGACTCTGTCTCCTTGAAGTCTTACAGGCCGTCAGTTCTCAGGACTTTACCCTTGGTTGGTTTGTTTTTAAAAATTTCAAGCCCTGGCTGGCGTAGCTCAGTGGATTGAGCGCGGGCTGCAAACCTGCCTGGGTTGCAGGTCATGACCCCCAGCAACCGCACATTGATATCTCTCTCTCCCTCCCCCCTCCCTCCCTCCCCTCTCTAAAAATAAATAAATAAAATCTTTTTTAAAATAAAAAAAATAAATAAAAATTTCAGAGAAGAGAAGGAGAGAAACATCGATGTGAGAAAGGTAGATCAATCCATTGTCTCTCACATGCCCCAAAATAGGGACCTGGCTCTCAACCCAGGCATGTGCCCTGACTGGGAATTGTTCCAGCGACCTTTTGGTTCACAGGCTGGCACGCAGTCCACTGAGCCATGCCAGCCAGGGTGCCCTTGTTTTACAGAGAAGAAACCGAAGGCCCAGAGGATGAAGTGACCTGGCCAAGGTTGCACAGGAGTTCCGTCTTAAACACACTTAACTTGTGCAAATGCAGCTCTACCCTGAGCCAGCGCCCCTCCGTCCCACCTATTTCAACAAACCGTGCAGGCAGTGAAGCCTGCGAGTCGGGGGGTGCATGTACGTGGAGATGATTTTTCACATTTGTTAACTGAGTCGTTAGAGGACCGGCAACAGGATGAGCATGACTGAGCCCAGGAAGAAGAAAGTGGATGATTCTACTCAAATTGGCCCTTGTCTGTCTCAGAGTAAAAACCATCGTCCCCCCTCCTTGGCCCGTGAGGCCCCACACAGCTGGCCCTGTCACCTCTCTGACCTTGACTCTGCCCACTTCCCCCTTGCTCATTCCACCCCAGCTACCCTGGCCTCCTCAATGGCCCTCACACAGACCAGGGGCATTCCCACCACTGGGCCTCTGCACTGGCTGTTCCTGCCATTTGGAATCCTCTCACCCAGATGTCCCTGCAGCTCCCCGAGTCCTCCTCCACATCTTTACTTGGGTGCCACTTTTTCGGTGAGAGGGTCCCTGACTGCCCAGTTTACCACTGCAGCAGCCCTCACTGCACAAACACACCCTTCGGTGCACACACACACCCCTCGCACGCACACACCCCTCACTGCACACATACCATCCTCACTGCACACACACGCTCCATTCCGTTCCATTTTCCTTCTTTCAGCATTTCTCGCCACCTGACAAAATACGTCTATATATGTTTGTCTCTTGCATAGAAAGGCAGCTCCATGAGGGCAGGAGTTGTCTGTATTGCTCACTTACTGAGTGCCTACTGTATACTAGGCCCTGTTTAGCTACTGGGGAGACAGTGGTGGGCAAAAAGACAAAAATTCCTCTGCTCCTGGAGCTCAAGCTCTGACCCTAGGCGGGAGAAAGACACTGAACGCAATAAGCCTATTATTATGCGACAGCAGGGGGGCAATGTAGGAGGCAGATAGGGAGGGGATCGAAGATGATGCTGTTCAGCCAGGTGCCCGGATCAAGCCTCCCTGCAGAGGTGACCTCTGCGCTGTGGCCTGGATAGAGTGATGGAGTCAGTCTCGGGGCCATCGCAGGAGGAAGGACTGTCCTAGGCAGCGGGAGCAGGAGGCCAGAGGCCCTGGGAAGGGAATGTGTTGTGTTGTCGGACCAACCGTTGGAGGCCTGTGTGCCTGAAGGAATGGGTTGGAAATGACGTTTGTGCAGAGCTGGTTCAGGTGTTTTGGCAAAGACCTTGCATTTTATTCTGAGTAAGTGGGATGGGAGGGAAGAAGAGAGGGCCCTGCAGTGCCTGCGAGTTCCCTCTGGCTGTGTATGGGGGAGCAGGCTGTGGGAGCCCGGGGGGGGGCGGCGCACAGAGACTAGGGGCCACGCATGATGGGAGCCAGACGAGGGGTCATAGAGAATAACAAGTGGGGGAAAGGTCAGCTCCAGGCTTGTCTCTCAGCGGAAGCCCCCAGAATTGTGCCATCGCACGTTTTCGCATCTCAGGAAACACGGGTGCCATTGACTCAGTTGCTCAAGGCACAACCTGACTGTCTAGCATGATGGTGAAAAGAATGGCCCCTGGTTCTGGCTTTGGAATCACAGCCCCACTGCTCACAAGCCATTGTGAACGCAGGCAAGTGACTTAACTTTCCTGTGCCTCAGTTTACCCCCTAAAGTGAAAATAGTCATAGGACCCACCTCATAGGATTGTCCTGAGGACAAAGTGAGTAGTGACTCAATAAATGTTAACTTTTATTTACTTCACAATCCCTTGCTAAGCACTATGTGAGTTGCTTTCTCCACTCTGGTGGTTTGAGGGTTCAAATAGGCTGAGCCCAGGTTCTCGCCTCTAGATGGGATGGTGGGTCGCATCTGGGGGCTCCTGAGCCTCCTCACATCTCCCCACCAGGTATCGACCTCATGGACATGGCTGCAGACCTTCAGCCTCAGGGAGACGATGTGGCCCGCACAAGCTGGTACCTCCGTAAGCTCATCGCCACATACCAAGAGACCTTCAGCGTCATCGAGAAGGTGACTCTGGAGGCTCATGAGGCATCCCGCCTGCCCACCTCTCCTGAACCAGCCCTGACCCCGCCCCAACTGTTCTCTCCTAGTGCCCTAAGCCCGTGATTGCCGCCATCCACGGGGGCTGCATTGGCGGAGGTGAGTCTGCCTCATCCCGGAGCTCATTCTGGGTGGGTGCCCATTGACTGCTGTTGCTCGCCTCATCCCGTGGCCTCCAGCCTCAGATCTGTTGCTGGTTAGATTTTGTCCCAAGGTGGAAACCTCACGACCTGGGTCCTTGAGGTTGTTTAGTGTCCCCAGCCTCTACCCCCCAGGTGTGGACCTCATCACCGCATGTGACATCCGGTACTGTGCCCAGGATGCCTTCTTCCAGGTGAAGGTGAGCCATCCTCCCAAGCTTCTGTTTCCTCAAGTCCTGCTTAGAGCTGGGCAATGAGTGGCACAGTGGGGGCAGAGCAGGGATGGCCCAGGTAAGGAAGTGGGGTGCGGGGGGAGGTCTGGAGTGAGCCCAGAGGGCTTCATGGAAGAATTGACCCTTAAAAAGTGAGGCTTGGGAAGAAAAACAACGCTTGGCTGTGGAGGAAGCCAAGCGTGGGTCATGCTGCCCAGGCGCGGTCAGGAGTGAGGGAAGGTGTGGGCGAGGCTGGGGCGCTACATTATGGGGTCAGTGCCTGAGAGGGTAGGAGGCAGCATGGAGCCCAGGGGTGCTGTAAGGGGTGAGGTGACAGGGTTAAGAAGGACTCTCCTCTGGAGGTAGATGTGGCTGACCAGGAAGAACTGAGCTGGCAGGGGGGTTGGTAGGTGGGCTGTGTTCCGGCCTGAAGGAACCGTGTGGGTGGAAACGAGATGGAGTAGTGGGGCAGTCGTGTCTGAGGGAGGGGTGGAGAGGGGCCTCTAGTTAGTGCAGTTTCACTGGCATCGAGGTGGCACGGGGGCCTGTATGGGGCAGAGACTGAGCCCTGATGGGACTGCTCCTACAGGAGGTGGATGTGGGTTTGGCAGCTGACGTGGGAACGCTGCAGCGTCTGCCCAGAGTCATCGGGAACCAGAGGTATGTGGGAAAACCCGGGGAGGGGACCGAAAGGCATCTCCTGGACCGGGAATGACTGCTATTTCTGATAATGCCCTGCCCCCCTGCAGCCTGGTCAATGAGCTGGCCTTCACCGCCCGCAAGATGATGGCTGACGAGGCCCTGGGCAGTGGGCTGGTCAGGTAGGACCTCGCCGGTTCTGGTGAAGAGCTCAGGGGCAGCCAGGTCTGGGTGGGGTTCTCTGAGTCTCCGTGGAACCTCACTTACGGTTTCCACGTGGCTTCCTCTCTCTGAGTGGTTAGTTCTTTATTCTGGAGTCTCTTGCCCTGACCTGACTGGTCCATTTCACGGGAGAGGAGGGTGGGGGGAGCTTCTGCTTTCTACTATGATTGGCCACTGCTAATATGGGAGGGAGCAGCAAAAGCCCGTCTCAGACCCCTGATTCCTGATGCCCTTCATCCACAGCCGAGTATTCCCGGACAAGGAGGTCATGTTTGAGGCGGCCTTTGCCCTGGCAGCCGAGATTTCCAGCAAGAGTCCTGTGGCAGTTCAGAGCACAAAAATCAACCTGCTCTACTCCCGTGACCATTCGGTGGCCGAGGGCCTCAACTACATGGTAAGACTCTCCATCTGACCAATCACAGCCCTTCTCTGATCTCAGAGCAACCACTCAGGGCTCAGTGGCTGCTACAGGCCTTGTCCTCTGATTGGTGTGCTGCTATGTCACTTTTTTCACTGGTCCGACTCCAGTTTTGCTGTCTTTTCCATTACATGCTGCTCTCTTTATCTAGACGTCCTGGAACATGAGCATGCTGCAAACCCAGGACATTGTTAAGTCTGTCCAGGCCGCAGTGGAGAAGAAGGACCTGAAGAGCGTCACTTTCTCCAAGCTCTGAGAGACCCTGCATCTCAGGCCCTGGCTGGGGACCAGCCTTGCTCCCCCTCCTGCCTGTGTTTCCACATCCACAGAGAAGGAAGGCTAGGGAAGATGCTCATCTTGCTGCCTTCTCACTCAGTTCATAACCTTATGAGCCTGATTTCTTCATGCCCAAGGCTGTATCTTCCCCCCATGAACAATAAAGCAAAGTCAAGAACCTGGTGTCCTTATTGGAGATGGGAGAGGCGCCAAGAGGCTAAGATGCGCCTGGGGGTCCATGGACCACAGTTGTGCTGAGGGTTGGGGAGAGAACTTTAACCAATGGGAATGGGACCCATGTAAGTGGTGACCATTCAGGGTTGGCAGTGGGCAGGACCAATAGAAAATCTGGCACAGAGTTCCAACAAGATGGAGGCACAGGTAGAAACCCTTCACTTCCTTGCACAATCCAAAGGAGGATAACAACTGATCTAAAATCTATAAACAACCATAAGTGCCAGAAAAGCAAACTGCATGGAACTCTGACAACCACAGAATTAAAGAAACAGTCGACCAAACCAACCAGACTGGTAGGAGGGAGATGGGGCAGATGGGTGGATGGAGAGAACCGAGCAAGGTGGCAGACTGCTGGCTGAATAGGAAACTGAGACTCAGCTGAGCGTGGACTACAGCAGGGGTTGCCTCAGTGGGAGAAACTCCCAGTCTCACAGTTCATTGGAAAGTGGGGCTAGAGCCGAGCAGTCGAGCTGCATTGTTCCCTCTCTGGCCCCTCCCCCACAGACAGCACCACAACGCAGCAAAGAGGGTCCCCCTGCCCTGGTGAATACCTAAGGCCCTGCCCCCTTACAACCTAACAGGTGCACCAAGACAAAGAAAATGGCCCAAATGAAAGAACAGAGCAAAAACTCCAAAAAGAGAGCTAAGCGATGAGGAGATAGCCAACCTATCTGATGGAGAATTTAAAGCTGTGGTAATCAATATGCTCACAGAACTAATTGAGCTTGGTTACAAAATGAAAGAACAAATGAAGGATACCCAAAGTGAAATAAAGCAAAATATTCAGGGAACCAACAGTGAAGGGAAAGAAACCAAGACTCAAAGCAATGGTTTGGAACAAAGGAAGAAATAAACATCCAACTGGAACAGAATGAAGAAACAAGAATTCAAAAAAATTGAAGAGAGACTTACAAACCTCTGGGATAACTTTAAACATTCCAATGTCCAGATCAGGGGTGCCAGAAGGAGAAGAACAAGAGCAAGAAATGGAAAACTTATTTGAACAAATAAAGGAGAACTTCCCCATTCTGGCCAAGGAAATAGACCTCCAGGAAGTCCAGGAAGCCCAGAGTCCCAAAGAAGTTGGACCCAAAGAGGAACACACCAAGGCACATCATCATTAAATTACCCAAGATTAAAGATAAAGAGAGAATCTTAAAAGCAGCAAGAGGAAAGGAGACAGTTACCTACAAAGGAGTTCCCATAAGACTCTCAGCTGATTTCTCAAAAGAAACCTTACAGGCAAGAAGGGGCTGGAAACAAGTATTCCAAGTCATGAAAAGCAAGGACCTACACCCAAGATTACTCTCTCCAACAAAGCTATCATTTAGAATGGGAGGGCAGATAAAGTGCTTCCCAGATAAGGTCAGGTTAAAGGAGTTCATCATCACTAAACCCTTATTATATGACATGTTAAAGGGACTTATCTAAGAAATTGAAGAAGATCAAAACAATAAAATGACAACAAAACACAACCATCAACAACTGACCCTAAAAAAAAAAAAAAACCTAAGCAAACAACCAGAACAGGAACAAAATCAGAGAAATGGAGATCACATGGAGGGTTTTCAGTGGGGAAAGTGAAGGGAGGAATAGGGGGAAAGGTACAGGGAATAGGAAGGATAATTGGTAGGCATAAAATAGACGGGAAGAGGTTAAGAACAGCATAGAAAACAGAGAACTCAAAAAACTTATATGTACAACCCATGGACATGAACTAAGTGGGGGGAATGCTGGAGGGTTGGGGGTGCAGGGTGGAGGGAGGGTAAAGGAGGAAAAAATGGGACTGTAATAGCATGATCAATAAAATATAGGTAAAAGAAAGAAAGAAAATCTGGCACAGATGGAGCGAGCAGAGGCTACAGCTGGTCCCCCTGCCTGCCCGAGGCTTGAGGGCGACGTTCACCCTGCCTGGCCCTCACTGCACAGGGGGATCTGGTGCTGGAGTCTGGCTAGGGTTCCACTGCTACCCAGTCTTAGACGGACTGCTTTATTTCTTCAGGCTTCGGGTTTTCTCATCCACATACATACAATCCCACCCTCCTGGATTTATGTTCAGAATAACCAAGAGACCAAGCATTAATTTAGTGCCGTCCATATGCCACATCCTGTCTGAGCATTTATTAACTTAGTGATTTCTTTCAAGGACCTATGAAGTTGATACTATTAATATCCCCATTTTACAGAAGGGCAAATGGGCAAATTGAGGTTTAGGCACTGATCTAAGATCACAGAGCCAGGAAGTAGCAGAGGCAGGATTTACTTGTTTATTCATTTTTAAATTTATTTATTTACTTTTAGAGACAAAGGAAAGGAGGGAGAAAGAAAGGGAGAGAAACATCAGTGTGTGAGAGATACATCGATCGATTGCCTCTCCCACACCCCCAACTGGACATCTGGTCCTCAGTCCAGTGAGGCACACCAGCCAGGGCCAGAGGCAGGATTAAACCCATAACCTCTGGCTGCAGAAATCAGTGATCTAATCCACCATGTATTCAATAGAAAGTCATGGGAAAGGCATGTAGTAGGCACATAATCCATTTAGGTCCCTTCAAAGTTCCTGGAATGTCCTGAGCACCCAGTCCCTCCCTGCTTTCCCTGGCTTCCATTGCGCACCTGTCCTGGGCCACTCCTGCAGCCCTGCCCTGCCCCACCCGCTGGACCTCACCCTCCCTCTGATAACAAAGGTCCAGGGAGGGTTTTATGGGCTCTGATAAGGCGCTGTCAGGGCCCAAGTTCACTAGCACTTCCTCTTTGCAGAAGGGTCTAGAGGAGGGGTCCCTGACCTGAGTCCCCCCAGGCCTGGCCCAGATGATCTGGGTTCTGACTGGTTACCACTGAGGCTGGCGAGAGAGGGAAGGCCGGGGGTGCTCAAGGAGAAGATGTGAGCCTGGGGCGCTCAGAAGAGGGACCCTTTGAGCCCTGCCCTGCCCGCCCCTCCCTCGTCCTGAGGTATAAGAGCCAGCTGCCACCTGCCACCTGTCACCATTTCCCTCTCCTGCTGCGCTTCTCACAGGACGAGCCACCAGCCCAGCCTTTCAAGATGGCCTTTGTTCCTGCACCTGGCTACCAGCCCACCTACAACCCGGTGAGATACTAGCCCAGGCATTGACCCAGGCCCTGGCTTAGCTCCAGCCTGGCCTCTCCAATCCAATTTCCTCTCACCCCAATCTTCAGAGGTGCCCACCCAACCCCTGGGTCTGATGGACCCAATACTTGCCATGGCGCGTGATTCACTCCCACCCTGTCACTCAGGCTGTTTGTGTCCACACCGAACTCTTGGCCCTCCTCATCTCCATGCTGACTCCTCACTCCTCAGTTTCCTTTCTTGCTTAAGGGAGCAGTGGGGGTGGGGGGGGTTCTTCTCATTGAGGGGGAAAGGGTGCAATAGGTGGAAAGCCTATGACACCCCTCACCGGCCCCTTCTACAGACTCTGCCCTACAACAAGCCCATCCCTGGAGGACTCAGTGTGGGAATGTCTGTTTACATCCAAGGAGTGGCTAGTGAGCGCATGAAAAGGTAACCCCCTCCCCCAGGCCAGGCTAGGCTGGGAGAGGGGCTATAAGTAGGGGCTTCTGGCTTTCTTCCCTCCCCTCACCCTGGCTGGGGAGGAGCTCTGTGCCACCACAGCTGAGGGCCAAGGACCCGCTCTGGCCTGGGGAGTCCAGGGCTTGGTGATCAGATCAGGAGGAGAGCCCTGGGGGCTGGGGGGAGGTCAGGGAGCTCACCACAAGAGGCGGCCCCAGAACTGGGCTGCTGGGTTGGAACCGATGGGTGTGGCAGCATGAACAAAACCACGGGCCAAGCCAACACAGGGCTGTTCCGTCAGCGGCTGTGTGACTGGGAAAGCCACTGCCCCTCTGTGCACTTTGGTTCCCCACCCAGAGACTGGGACTCAGTGTGTAAACGACATAGGACTGGAAAGGAAGCGCTGAAGTCCTTAAAATGGCGATAATAACTGAACTGAAGCCACGGGACTGCTGCTTCTATGTCCATTGTTTCTCTGATCATGGAGGGGGTCTGCTTTGTGCCTGGGCACTGCGGCCGAGCGGTCAACAGCACAGACAAAGGACCCTGTCCTCATGGAGCTACCATCCTAGTAGAAGAGACAGATAAAAAATAAATAAGTTAAATGTATAATATGTCGGATGGTGATAAGTGCTACGGAGTCAACTAAGGAGGGAAGGCAGATGGGTGGATGTGAGAGAGAAGGGTGTGGCATTGTCCCTTTACATAGAGTGGCCGGGAACGGCCTCCCTGGGAAGGGGACATTCAGCGAAGACCTGACGCAGGTGAGGGAGGGAGCCTGGGGTGTATCTGAGGGAAGGGCGTTCTAGGCAGAAAGAGTAGCCAGTGCAAAGGCCCTGAGACAGGTGTGTGCCTGCCTGGATGGAGTAACTTTGGGGGTGCTGGTGTGAGGGGAGGTGCTCTAATCTGGATGTTCACGGGCTCCCTCTGGCTCCGTGTGGGGAATGACTTACAGGTCCAGGCATGCAGCAAGAAGTCTGAATTGATAGATGTAGGCTTCCTAGGACAGTGCCTGGCCCACGGTGGCCGAGGGTGAACTCAGGAGTCCCAGTGGCAGCCCTATTAGGGGGGCTGGGGAGAAGTCCAGGAAGGAAAGGGAGTGAGCGAATCTGCCTCCCGAAACTCAGGGGCGCAACCGCCCCCTCCTGTTCTGAATCAACAGTGGCAAGGTCGCCCCACCAGGAACCATGGAACAAGGTGGGACCGACAGGGCTTCCCAGAGGAGGGTCTGCTGGGCTGGCAGGCAGGGCCCGGGGAACATCTCTCCATGTCCCACCAGGTTTGCCGTGAACTTCGTGGTGGGACAGAACCCAGGGTCCGACATTGCCTTTCACTTCAATCCGCGCTTTGATGGCTGGGACAAGGTGGTCTTCAACTCGCAGCAGGGCGGCAAGTGGGGCAGCGAGGAGAAGAAAAGAAGCATGCCCTTCCACAAGGGCGCCGCCTTCGAGCTGGTGATCATGGTCCTGGCAGAGCACTACAAGGTAGGAGCTGCGGGCCAGGGCCTCCTCCTGCTCCGCCCTCTCTCTTCCCCCTCCCTCCTCCCCTCTCTCCTCCCTTCTCCCTCGCCCCCCCTTCTTTCCTTCCTCCTCTCTTCTTCTTTTCTCTCTCCCCCCTCCCTCTTTCCTTCCTAGCTCACTTTTTCCTTTTCCTCCCTTCCCTACCTTGTAAAAAAATTTCTCTTTTATCTTTTTCTCATCCCCATGCCTCTACCACACAGAGGCTTCTAACCTGTTTAATGTATATCATCTGTTTCTTTGTGTTCTTGCAAAATGTGTGTCTTTGCTGTTTCTCACGGAGAACTCTGAGCACACACACACAGGGAAGGTGTCGTCTCCTTGGCCAGCTCCAGTCGTGGTCGACCCTGCTTCCATCCTCACCTCACACTTCCCCACCTGAGGGATGTCACAGCAAACCCCAGATATCATACAATTTCACCCATAAATATTTCAGCCTTTTTTAGAGATTTTATTTATGTGTTTGTTTGATTATTTATTTAATTTTTAGAGAGAGGGGAAGGGAGTGAGAAAGAAAGGGACAGAAACATCAATGTGTGGTTGCCTCTCACGTGCCCCCTACTGGAGACCTGGCCTGCAACCCAGGCATGTGCCCTGAGTGGTAATCAAACTGCGACCCTTTGGTTTACAAGCTGGTGTTCAATCCACTGAGCCACACCAGCCAGGGCTATTTCAGCTTTTATAAACACAGTCATGAAAACTGTGTTTATAAACACAGTCATGAAAACTAAGGACACCTGAAAACTGACAGTGTGTCCTTAGTGTCACCACATGTCGAGCCGGTGTTCCAGCCACCTCAGAAACGCCGTGTTTGCTGTTTCCTGCAGTTTGTTTGAGTTGGGGTCCAAATGAGACCCACACGTTGTGACCTGTTGCTACGGTGCACGTGTTTCATGTCTCACTAAAGTGCGACCCACACACAGAAAAGTGTTCGCTGTGCATGCTTGGTTTTCACAGGGAGTGTGCCCCAGAAAACCCTGTGTGCCCGCGGTCCCCTTGACCCCAGGGGTGGCCTTTCCCCTGACTCCCCTCAGCCCTGACCTTTTTCTGTGCCTTTGTTTCTTTTAAGTGTGTGGGCTAGGTGCTGTGCTGTTGCCTTCTGCCCTGTTCTTATGTATCGTGTGTGTGTGTGTGTTAAGCCCCTGGGTTGCTGTCACACCTGGTCCGTACCTTCCAACAGTTGTGCAGGGCTCCTGGCACACCCACTCTGAGTGTGACCCATCCCCGAGTCCGACTCCCCATCAAGGACACTGAGCAGACCCCATGCACACGTGTCCCACGGGACTCGTGCAAGGCGTCCCTAGGAGGGGGGCTGCTGGGCTGGGCCACCCACCTGGGCTTTGTTTGCCCTCATACAGGCACCAGATTTCTAACCTCCTCGCTGGGGATTAGCTCCATGCTCTGAGGTTGGACAGACAGGGATCTCAGGCTGAGCTTTGCCCCTCCCCAGTGTGTGACCTTGAGCTGACCAGTCTCTCCCCCGGGCCTCCGCTTTCTTGAACAACAGGGATAATCCCTTGCCCTGCCTCACAGAGCTGCTGAGGGAATCGCGTGTTGCTATCACAGCGGGAAGTGCTTAACAAGTAGGAAGCACTCAGCCCGGCAGAGCTGGCTCTCGCCCCGTGGCCACTGCTCAGCACTGCAACTAGAACTGTGCACTGAGATATGAGTACAAGGCAAGGCTCTCCACAGGGTTTGCACAGTGCCCCCAACAGGCTTTGCTGGGTCAGAGTGAGCCCGATTTACAGGGGAGGAAACAAAGTCCCAGAGAGGTGAAGTGATTTACCTGAGGTCACACAGGTTAGACAGGTCAGAGATCGACCACCACCCCAGCTCGTTTGGCGCTCAAAGTGGGACTCAGACTCAATTCTCTCCTGATCTCCATCCCCAGACTACATTCTATGTTCTCTCCCATCCACCAGTCTGTCAGCTGACTTTTGACCCCAGCTTGACCTCTGACCTGTGGACTCAAGGTTCTTGACACTGAAGCTATCTCAGCTCACCCCCAGGACTTTTGATCCCAAGTTAACAAGACCCCTGTTCCCTGCTTCCTGTGTCTCCCTCCCCCAGTTCATGGCTGCTGACTTCGGCCTTACCCCATCCTGCAGGTGGTGGTAAACGGAAATCCATTTTATGAGTTCGGGCACCGGCTCCCTCCACAGATGGTCACCCACCTGCAAGTGGATGGGGACCTGGAGCTTCAGTCAATCAACTTCATCGGAGGCCAGCCAAGACCAAACCACGTGTGTAGTGTCTCCCTCTCTCACTTGTTTTCTTCTTCAATTCATTCACTCCCACGTTCCTTTGTTTCCTTTGCTGGGTGATGCTGTGGACCCAGAGGACCAAGACAGTCTAGTATGTCACCAGATGGCATTGGGCACAGTGGTCAGGGCCAGCATGGGGGACACACCAGAGCTTTGGGGAGTCTTCAGGAAGGCCTTTCTGAAGGAGGAGGAGGAGGAGGAGGAGGAGGAGGAAGAGTGTACTTAAAGAAGCCTACACTCAGACTCCTGACGTGCCCTTCAGGGAAAGCTCCACCCTCACAACCTGGAAGTGTCCCCCCCCCCCCCCCGCCCCCGGCACATCACCCTGTGACCCTCAGCTACGTTCCACAGCCATGGAGCTGAGCCGGGGAAGCTTAGGGAACCTGCCCCAGGTCACGGACCCATAAGTGGCTGAGCCGCAGGGCCTGTGCTCCGACCTCGCCTCTGCTCCCTCATGAGGAAACGTCGGGAATATCTTTATCTGTAAGGGGGTCACCCGCCTGTGAGCTCCATTTTGCCATCGTGTTTCATCAATGCGTTTTTGAAAAATCAACAATAAGGCCTTCAGAAAAGGGCCATCAGAGTAGCTGGCTTAAAATGGAAGCCAAGGCAGAAAGGAGGACATTGGAAAGAAGAGGAAGCAGAAAGAGTAAATAAAAGTTAACTAGGGAAGGGAAGGGTATTTCGGGCAGAAGGAACCACCTGAGAGGAGGTGTGGACGAGAGAGGGCAACAGAGACAGACAGAGACAGGGAGACGGAGGCACACACAGACTGAGGGAGCCAGAGACAGACAAGGGAGAGACAAGAACCTGGCTGGTTCTGAGGACTACGCCTGGCCCCCACACTAGGCATGCGCAAAGAGGGGCAAATGGTGGTTGGGGCCGAGAAGAGCATGGGCTTTGTGTGGGCCTGGGAGGAGTGGACACTTCATTGTGCAGCTTCTGGATTGCTTCAGGGTGCAGGGGTAGTGCTGGGGTGGGGGCAGGTGAGAACAGCAGGAAGCCAGGATAGGAGAGGTACAAGAATGGAATTTACCAGGCTTGTCCTAAGGGGTGGAGTGAGATTCACCATGCACTGGAGATCCCTAAACACAACGAGTCCCCCTCCATTAATGAGCCGTCTGAGTGCCGCTCTGTGACCCCAGAGTTCCCTTGGTGGGGCGGGGAGCCTGCCCCAGGGCAGCATCCTAGGCCTCAGTCTGGAGTCCCTCTCATCACCTCCTTCTCCCTCTGTGCCCATAGACACCCATGACTATTCCGGCTTATCCAGTAAGTACCCTTGAGGTGGAGGTTTGTGGCTGAGGGGGTCGTAGGGTGGCTGAAGGACCCCAGCCCTTCTCACCATTCCTGCTTTTTCACGTCTGTGTAGGGTCCTGGACAGAGCTACCAACCCTCGCAGAATCAACTGCCTGTAAGTGGGAGGGCTGTGTGGCCATCTGGTGGAAGTGGGGAGAACTGGGAGGGTCAGAGGTTGGATCCCCAGGAGTAAAAATTCAACACCCAGAGATACACCTGCTTGGCATAGATGTGTCATAGATATTTGTCGAATAATATAGAGTAATATATTTTCTTCTTCACTTTACAGACCATGGAGGGACCCCCAGTGTTTAACCCGGTAAGGAGCCCTGTAGTTTAGGGCTCTGTGGTGGGCCATTTGTGGGGAAGCAGAACTGCTGGGGGTGTTGGGGGGCCCTGGTCCATGGGGAGCGCTGATGGGGCAGGACATAGAGTGGCAGAGCGTGTTTGGGACGGGGTGCGGGAGGAGGGAGGAGTTGGTGGTCTGGGTGGGGCAGGGGACAGGGGTTGGGGACATTTTCCAGGATGAGTATGGGCCCCTCTTTGAAAATGTGTCTTTGCATCTGGCTTCTGGGGACCTGGGAGATGATGGGACCCCATGATCTCTCTCCACAGCCTGTGCCATTTACGGGAAGAATACAAGGGGGGCTTACGGCCCGAAAAACCATCATAGTAAAGGGCTATGTGCCCCCCACGAGCACAAGGTACAGAACCTAGACTGAGGTGGGAATTCGTGGCTCATCTCCCCCCTCAGGCCCAGGAGTCCAGTGCCCAGCGCCCCCTTCCCTAGGGGAACCAGGTGTGGGCCCCTTCTGACCCTCATCTCCCTCTCTGTCCCCAGCTTTGTGGTCAACTTCAAGGTGGGGTCCTCAGGGGACCTGGCTCTCCACATTAACCCCCGTCTGACCGAGGGCACTGTGGTGCGGAACAGCTATCTGAACGGCTCATGGGGTTCTGAGGAGAAGAAGATCTCCTACAACCCCTTTGGTTTCGGCCAGTTCTTTGATGTGAGTCTGGCTGGGTCTCTTACCCCTTTCCGTGCAAAACCTCTGTCCTGGCTGTGACCTCACGCCCGCTCTCCCTGCAGCTGTCCATCCGCTGTGGCCTGGATCGCTTCAAGGTTTACGCCAATGGCCAGCACCTCTTTGACTACTCCCATCGGCTTTCGGCTTTCCAGAGAGTGGACACTCTGGAGATCCAGGGTGATGTCACCTTGTCCTATGTCCAGATCTGACCTAGTCCTGGGACCACAACCCCTGGGAACACACAGACAAGAACCCCAAAGGACACCCTTCTAAGCCCCTAATAAACTGAGGGCGTCTAATGAGTGTCTGCGGCTCTGTGCACCTCCCTCTCGGCCCCTTCCTTCCTTCCTTCCTTGCTGGGTTCATCGTGCGCTGGCCCCTGGTCTTCCCGCCTAATGAACCCAGGTACCCGCCCCACCCACCACTGACCTTAGGGCCTTATTGTGGCAACTCGTCCGCTCCTCACAACAACTGTCACCACCCAAAATCAAGAATGAACACTACTCATGACGCCAACAGAAAATGTAAAACATTACAAGGGAATATTAGGAACGATGCAGGCCAACAAGTCAGGCAGCTTAGATGTGAGGAGAACAAATTCCGGGGAAGTCAGACATTTTCTAAACTGACTAGAGAAGACACAGAAAATACTTTGTTTTCTCCATAGAAACATTCATAAAAAGTTTGTAGAAATATACATTACAACTAACTTGAAAATTACAGAGACCTAAAGTAGCCCTGACCAGTGTAGTTCAGCTGGTTCGGCATCACCCCCCAAAGTGAAGGGTCACTGGTTTGCTCCCTGGCCGGGGCAGGTGCCTGGGTTGCGAGTCCAGTCCCCAGCTAGGATGCGAATGAGAGGAAACTGATCAATGTTCCTCACATGGATGTTTAATTCTTTCTCCCTCCTCCTCCTCCCTCTGAAAATAAGTAAATAAAATCTTTAAAACAAAAAAAAACCTAGAGTCAAAACAATTTTGAAAAGAACAAAGTATTTAAACTACCTGATTTCAAGACTTACAATAAAGCCCCAGTAACCAACAATGTGGCGCTGGCATGAGGAGAGGCACACAGGTCAATGAAAAAAAGAGTTCAGAAATAAACGCACACATATATGGTCAATTTATTTTTGAAAAAAAATTGTCAAGGTAATTCAATGGGGGAAGACAGTCAATGGGGGTAAGAAATGAAGCTCAACCCTTACCTCACACCATACACAAAAATTAACTCAAAATGGATCAAGACCTAAACATAAATGGTAAAACTGTAAAAACAGCTAGTAAAAAAAGAAATGCAAGAGAAAATCTTTGTGACCTGATAAGCAATGATTGCTTAAATAGGACACAAAATCAGAAGCCATAATAGATAATTTTGACAAAATGCACTTCAGCACAATTAAAGACTTTTAAAAAAAAAGATTGTATTTATTTATTTTTTAGAGAGAGGGGAAAGGAGGGAGAAAGAAAGGGAGAGAAACATTGATGTGGGAGAGACACATCAATTGGTTGCCTCTTGCACACCCCCAAAAGGGGACCTGGCCTGCAACTCAGGCATGTGCCCTGACTGGGAATTGAACTGGTGACCCTTTGGTTTGCAGGCTGACACTGAATCCACTGAGCTACACCAGCCAGGGCCATTATTAAAAATTCTGAAATAAGCACACATACATTTTATAATCAGAAAGGAGATTACAAAACAGGTAAAAGCTATTGGCTGACGTAGGTCCCAGGACACTCACTGAAGCATAGTTTGATTACAGTAGACGCTGTGACACCACCAGACACCCAGCAGGGCTCAAGTGGCATCTGCTCCTCCTCACCACACAGCACCAGGGCACACAGCAAAGTGAATGAAGGCTGGCATGTATATTGCTGAGTGACAGAAATGAGGACAGTGGGTGCAGGGTGCTACTGCTTACACAAGGAGGGCGAAGACACTGTCTGTGCTTGTGAGTACAGATTTTTTTGAAAGACACACAAGAAATGAACACATAGGCAAGAGCAGTTTACTTTCGCAAAAGAGGACTTTTGTGTGTGTGTGTGTGTACACATAATTTATTTTGAAACAAAGTTGGAAGTGTAGTACAAACATTTTTTCCTACATTCATTTGAGAGTAAGTTGACAACGGGCTTTCTGATCACCTTCAAAAACTTTACTGAGCATTTTCTACAAATCGGAACATTCTCCCTCATGTCCACAGTGAGACAATGGTGAAAATCAGGAAAGTCAAAGGATGAATCAGGCCCTGGCTGGCATAGCTCAGTGGATTGAGCGAGGGCTGCGAACCAAAGTATTGCAGGTTCGATTCCCAGTCAGGGCACATGCCTGGGTTGCAGGCCATGGCCCCCAGCAACTGTACATTGATGTTTTTTTTTAAAAAAGGATGAATCAGTCCTGAGTGGTGGCTCCATTGGCCGGGCACCCTCTTGAAAACTGAAGGGTCGCTGGTTCAATTCCGGGTTAGGGAACGTGCTTGGGTTATGGGTTTGGGCCCTGGTTGGAGTTGCATGAAGGGCAACTGACTGATGTTTCCTTCTTTTCCCCCTCCTTTCCACTTTCGCTAAAATAAATAAATAAAACCTTAAAAAAAGAAAGGATGGATTACTACCAGCTAATCTGAGGACTCCAGCCACCTTTACCAGTTGTACCAATAAGTGTACTTCACGCTGCATACTTTTGAAATTTGAACCATATCTACATGTTATTTTCACAAAAAATTTAAATATATACTTACAATATTTGACGAATGAAAATAAAAGTGAAAACTAAGTCATTCAAGAACAAGCCCTGGGGACCAGGGGAATTCAGACTTGCTCAGGTTTCCCACTGAAAAGGTGGCCCCTTGTGAAAATCTGACATAAATGGAGCCATTTCTTTTTTGCCGATGAAAACTTAGGAATATCTTCTAATACACATTTACAATCAAGTTGATAACACTAGTATTTTTACTTCAATACTAATTATGTTAGAGGGCTCTTAAATTTCAGACATGGTCATATATATTTTTTTTAATTCTTTTTTTGTCTAGATACCAATCTTGACAGTGACTCCTGTAATGACAGATGTGCAGCTGGCTGGTCTGGGAGCTCACAAAGGTGATCATATCGCTTCATAGTCTGCGTTGCTCCAGATCCCCCTGGGCTGTCCACAGCTTGTGGTGGTGACGCTGCATCAGACAGGTATAGCAGTAGACAAGTAGCTACAAGACAAGATCTGCCAACTCCTCCTTAACCATGCATTAAAGTTTTCCAGTTATTTTTAAGGCAGATTGCAAGCTCCTCCATTATTTCACTGCAGCTGTCTCTGCCAGGAGTCCCCCCATCTTGGATTGGATGAAGACCAGAGGTAACTCCACACTGCTGGTAGAGATCCAAAAAATTTGGGACTCTGTATTTTGACAGTTGCTCTTCTGGTGCAGAAAACAAGTATCTTGTATACCAGAGCGCTTTAGTTCTTCTGTATTTTTTTATATTTATTCTAATACCTTTATTTTTTATTATATTTAAATTTTTATTGTATTTGTTCCATTACTATTTATTCCCTTTATACCTTCTGCCCTCCTTTTTTTAAAGATGTTTGTATTTTGTAAGACTCTATTTATTTACTTTTAGAGAGAGGGGAAGGGAAGGAGAAAGAGAGGGAGAGAAACATCAATGTGTGGTTGCCTCTCACATACCCTCAGCCGGGGACCTGGCCTGTAACCCAGGCACCCCCTGACTGGGAATCCAACTGGTGTTAACTTTGGTTCGCAGCCCGTGCTCAATCCACTGAAGCTACATCAGCCAGGGCCTCTCTCCTTCTACTGTCTTTAAATTACAACCTGAAAGAGCACATAAACCAAGAAACAAAACAATCCATTCGTGTCAGATGATATCAAAACTGGAGTCTGTTCATCTTCAATATGCTACTTCAGCCCCACTTTTTATATATTTCAATTTCAATGAGTCAAATTCACTTGTTTGGGAGGAATTCAGTGCCCTCATCGCTGGCCACCCCAAGTGAAGCCCTTTTCAACACGAGTCCTAGCAGCCCTTACAGAGGAACTGCCTTGCTGCTCTTACTCCCTGGAGCTTTGGAATTAACTTTTGGACTGGACCAAACCAACATTGTCTGACAAACAACCTTGCCCAAAGCTAGACATCCTGACCATGAGGACTGATAATTATGGACTTTCCTTATAATCAGCCATATATGTAGAGCTAAAGAGTAACTTAGCTTGCTAGAACCAATAGAAATTCCTTTCTTCTATTCGTGTAATTATTTCCCTTTCTTTTTCTCATAAAAACCTCTTGCCTTCACTCTAAAATCGGGACACCATTAGAGTTTGGGTTTCTAAGCAGACCTATGCCCCCAATTGCAATTCTGTGATCTCAAACACTATTATATGCCTCTCATTTCCACTATTCTTGTTGTTGTTGCATTGGTCAACAACCTCATTTCTCAGGCCACCCAGAAGTGATTTTTTCCGGGCCACACACAGGCTGCGGTTTCAGCCAGTGTCCCAAGAGGCAGAAAAACGTCCTGAAAAGTGCCAAGCCTCAAGGCGACGCCTGTTCTTCCCTACCATCCGACGCTCTGTCACAGGTGGTCAGGAACTGACTGCGACGTCCGCGCGGCCCCAGGTAGCAGAGGGGTCTGTCAGGAGGCGCAGAGGTTTCCGGCCTGCAATCCCAGGAAGAACCGACCTTCCCAGAACTCGGACCCGAGACTCTGTGCCGGGAGGGCACGCTGCAACCAGGGGGACTCCATTGATTCCACCGCCCTGACACACACCCACGTGGGCTGCGCGCAAGGGACGCGGCTCGGGTCCCTCCTACGGTGCCAGCTTCCCCACTGCAAAGGCCATTGGCCCTAACCCACAGACTCGCACTCACACCCACTGACACCAGACTATGAACCCCTCACGGTCGGGGGTGAGCTGGGCGTCTGACCCTCCTGACCGCACCCTTCTCGTCCCCTCCACCGCCATTCCGGGGAGACGAGGGGGAAGAAAGGTCGGGGGGGGGGGGGACCCGCCACCGCCCGGGGAACCAGGAGCCCAGGGCTTTCGCGTCCCGGCCGACGCGGCGGGAACCTGCCCTTCGGTACCTGTCAGCCCCGGGGAGCGCGCGGGCGGAGGCCTGTCCCGATGCAGGAACAGATGGGAAGGCGGCGACGGCCCGATCCGCGCCCCGCCCGAGCGTCTCCAGGAACCCTGGGGCCTGCGGAGCACGGAGAGGTGGGGATAGGAGGGGCGGCGCTGGGCCCATCTCCTCCAGGTCCCGCAATCCCAGACACCAGGAGTGCGGCTTCACAAAGTGCTTCAGAAGCACCAGCCAAAGACCCGTCCTCGCACCTCGCCACGCTCCTTGGGTGTCCAGATTGCACGGGCCTTGAGGGCCCAAGCGCGGGTCCCGCCTCGGCCGCCGAGCCGCTGTGCGGCCCCGGTCCCGGACCTCCGCCCTCCAAACCGCTTTCCTCGCCCATGCGAAGGAGACACAGACTCAGAGGAGGCCACCACAGGAGGGGCTAAGACTTTATTTGTCATCCGGGTCCCGGACTCCGCTCGCGCCACGCTCAGAAGATCTTCAACGACTGCAGCTGCAGGTCCCCGCCCACCTCCACCACGCGCACGCGCGCCGGCGGGAGGCGGTAGCGGAAGTGGTGGAACTCCGCGTCCCCGACCACCGTCTGCAGGGACCCGGGCGGCGCTTCAGTTCCGGCCGCCCGGGCCCCAGCCCAGCGTCTCCCCGCCGCGGACCCGCGCCCTGGGACCTGGGAAGCCCCGTAACTCGCGGGCCCCCCGGTCCCCAGTGGGCACGCGTGCGGATGTGCCTTCTAACCCTTTGTCCCGAGGGCGCAATCATTTGATTGCGGGCACCCGAGAGCCTTGTAAGTGTGCGCAGCGGCCGGGCTGTGATCCGCACGAACCGGGCACCGCCCACTGCCCCCGGATGGTGAACCGCTGGGTGATACGGTCTCCACAGCGACCACTCCGCCCGGGACTTGTTTCTGGGCCGTCTCCCGGCCCACCCCTGCCCCTGTGGCACACACGCAAGCTCCGGCGCGAAGGAACAGGGAGTGGCGTCTGGCGCGGAGGGCGGGGGGGGCGGGGCACGCCTCGCCGCTAGGATGCCCACTTTCCGGACGCTTCACTCCTACCGGCTTTGTCCTTGCCCCTGCACATATCTGCCCTCCGGACACTACTAAGGTGGCTCCCCGAGAGGGACAGGGATGAGGGCACCCCGCCCAGCCTTGGCCACGCCTTGGCTCCACACCTCCACCCAGGCCCTTGCCGGCCTGCCCCAGCCACAGCAGGGACCTGGGTCTTGGCGCCCACCCCTGTGGCAGAGCCCCACCTTGAAGCCTTCTTCAGTGGCGATGAGGAGCACTTCGAAGGGCTGCCCACGCTGAAAGGGAATGCCACGACCGCGCTCCTCCTTGCCCCCAGGTGCCCTGCTCCTTGGTGTTGAAGACCACCACGGATTCATCCAACCGGGGATTGAAATGCAGGGCAGCCTCGCCACCCTCCTGAGTCGCACAGCAGGTTCACATGGAACCTGGAGAATGGATGATGGGGGGTGGGGGGGGTAGCAAGGAATAAACGTCAAGAGCCATGAACCACCCAGACCATCAGGGGCCACCGAATTAAGACTTAACCTGAAGCACACCCAGATTTACAGGGACCTGAGTGTGTCACACACCACAGGGGTGGTGGACTAATGGACAAGGTACCCGGACTCCAGGCAGGACACAAGCTTATTGGACACACCTCCACCAAGCAAGGATCTCCATACTATGGCTCCGACCTCCCTCGTTGTTGTCAGAGTCTGGGAGTTGCCAAGGAGTCGTGGTGCTGATCACCAAGGGTGCTCCAGAACCCCAGAGAACCCCCAGTTCTCAAATGGCTGAGAACAATGCCAGGGGTCCCAGTATTTAGAGGCACCGAAATTCCCAGGAAGCCTCAAGTTTCCGGGCATAGGAAGTCATACAATTTATTGCATAGGCCACCCAGCTGCCCAGGGCACCTCCGGGTCACAAGAACATCCCAGAGTCCCTGGGAAAGTTGGGAAGCTATAGGTAGGAACCCCGAAATGGCTTGGGACCCCCAGATTCCCAGCAACCTGAGCTGCACAATCGGGGGACACATCTATAAAAGCATCAGATTCCAAAAGGTTGGTAATGGCCTGGGGCTTCCAGACCCTGGCAGGCAGAGGTGGCCCTGGGGGCCCTCATCTCTGTCTGGGCTGAAAGGAGTCTGGGTGAGCTGGACCCAGACCTCCCAGCCCTTACCTCTGGAACCTGGGGTCACACTGGAGTCTCACCTGCCAGCGTTCTCGGGGGACAGTACCACGAATTCTCATCACGGTGCCCACTCTGACACCCTCTGGCAGCGAGGTCTTGTGGGGCACGTTCTGCAAGAGGCCGGGTCAGTGGGGGGTGGTGAGTGAACCAGGGAGACCAGGAGAGGGACAGAGGTTTCACCCCAGGGAGAAAGAGACGAGGACCCAGGCCAGCACAGTCAGAGAGGAAGGGGCAAAGAGAGTGAGACACAGGAGAAGAGATGTTTGGTGAAGCACAAAGAATTAGGAGAAAAAACATTCAGAGAGAGAAACCAACAGGAGGCACCAACGGGACATGGGAGCAATGAGATGGGTGGGTCTCCCCAGAAGGCAGTGCCCCGAACCATGCTGCACAGCACACCCGACCACCCACTTTCTCCTGGGAAGCAGGACACCTCGGGCAGGCCCCGGCCCATGCCCTCCTCCCCTAGCCTGGTGCTGCTTAGGGTCCAGGACCCTCCAGCCCTCAGGCCCTAGAAGACTCACAGAGCTCCCGGCCATGGCTGCGACGCTGGGGCAGGCAACGGTGGTGGTGGGTATGTCTGCTGCAAACCTTAAGTAAAAGCAGGGCGTGCCGGGGCCTGATGACTCACCCCTGTCTTTCCACACCCACCACCCACAGCTGGCACAGACCCTGGCCCTGGGGCTCGGGTGGCCCAGCACCCTCTTACCCTCCTCCACTCACTCAAGGTTCCCAGGTGAACTGCCTTGCTCCTTTGAGCTAATAATGGTAGAAATAGTTAATAATAAGGATGATAACAACAACAACAGCAGCAGCAACAAAGAACACTCACTGAGCCACCATCCACTCACCCTATCTTCCCACTGCCTGGTGCAGAGAAAGACCCGTTTTGTTGTGGAAAACTGGAGTCCCGAAAGGCCAAGTTGGGGGTTGGACTCTGAGCCCTCCCTCCCGGGTTAGGACCTACTGGGTGGGGCCAAGGTTGTGTCTCCCCCGAAATCCCAGTTCATGCTCCTGTGATATAACAGCAGCTCTAAGGGGCAGGATTTTTGCCCGACTTGCATGCTGTGCCCTGGTGCCCGCAGCAGCCCCTGGCACACAGTAAGTGGTCAGTAAATGTGGGCAAAGCAAGGGAATGGAAGTAACAACAGCTGCCATGTGTTGGGACTCCGGGGGTGGCCAGCACTTGCAAGAGACCGATGATGCTCACACAGGGCGTTGAGGGGCAGGCATGGACCCCACGCTCTCCCCCTCCTCCCGTTTTACAGCCAGGGAAACTCAGGCTCAGAAAGGGGAAGCAATCTGCCCAAAGCACACAGCTGTGCAGTACTACGGTGACTGTGTCTCTGGCTCCTTTCATCTCTGGAAGTTTCTGTCCTATCTATTCTGTGTTTGTGACGCCCTGGTCCCTGGGTGTCCCTCTGTCTCTCCCCACCTCTGACTGGCCTTCCGTGGGTTCTGCCCTGCTTCTCTCGCCTGTTCCTCATCCCAGCATCACTACCGCTCTGCCACCTAGTTTCAGGACAAGGGGTGGAGGGCTCCTAGGACCTACACACCCCCAGACGAAGGAAGAGAACGCAGTGGGACCCTCCCTGCAGGCCCATTTCCAGCCGCCATCGCCCAAGACTCGAGAGAAATCCAGGCAGGGAAGAGTGGGGCGGGGAGGGGCCAGAGTGCTGAAAGATGGCTCTGGAAGTCGAGGGGCGGGGGAAGGGCGGCGGAAGTGGGCAGAAACCTCTCCTGCAGCCTAGCAGCTCTCGTGCCTGTGTTCGCCCCTTCGCCGCCACCCCATCCCGCCTCAGCCATCAGAGGGAAATGGCCCGCGGCAGAGGAGGATGGGGAATGGAAAGTCTGGGTGGAGACCAGCAGACTCAGCACCTCCCGCACCGCCCTCCAACACTCCCCGCCCCCACCCCGGCCTCCCAGACCCCCGCCCCCACTCCGCTGGTTGGGTGCTGGTGCAGGCGGGGGCAACAAGGGCCTTGGAGAGGGAGGGTGGGCAGCTGCATTTAGGGATTTAGGGGAGGGCTGCGAGCTCCCCAAACTCCCCATTTTGCAGAGAAGGAAACCCAGGCTTAGAGAGGGGGCCGCCTCTCAGCCAAGGCCTCCCACCAAGGGGGGGCCAGGCCTGGGCTGGAGTCCAGGGCTGTGGGCCAAGGGCATGTCCTGGGACTTTAAACGGACAGGGCGGCGGCCTTTGAGGTTAAGCCCCAACAGCTCCGTGGAGACATTCCCAGAAAGATGGGCTCCAGGGCTCCGACCACTGAGGGCGGCCGTTTCTCGTCCCAGCTGCACGTCTACTGTATCCATCCCGGTGACACATCTTCTCCCCGATTGCCTCATCGTGGCTGGATATTTCTCCACAGGCTGCCAGCCTGCAAGTCCAAACTTGACTTTGGTGCGGGGCCAAACGTTTGCTTTCGATCTGCTATCAGTCTGGTTTCTGGCTCACATCTGATAACCCAGAGGTGCGCACCCGTGATGAAGATTCTCGCTCCTCCGTGCACGCGGTCTTCCTGTCGGCCGGAAGTGCGTTTTTCGGGAGCGTTGTTTTTCGCTTCCAAATGAGGAGCGGACGTACTTCTTTCCCAAGACCCTTGACTCTCAAGCTCCACTTCACGCTGGGGAATCGAGCGGACTTAGCTCAGTCCCTGGAGGAGCTTTGTCGGACAGGCCGCAGACCTGTGCGGCCACCACGTGGACCCAGCCCCCCCCCCACCCCCACCCCCGGGACACATGCCCGTCCGCGGCCCCACAGGCTCACGGTCATTCGCCGTGAAAATAAGGGGGGAGGGCGGCCCGCAGGCTGAGGGTGCTGGCTCTCGCCCTCCTTCGGGCGGGGGGGGCGACTCTGCGGGCAGGAGCTGGCTGAAGCCTCGCTCAGCGCAGGAGTCCCGGCCCCACGTTGCATTAGTGTGGCTTCTGGGCGATTTGGGGCCGTTCTCTGTGCACAGTGGAGATAATCCAGGGGCAGCTTTGGTGTTTGTAAAGGAACTCTCAAAAAAAAAAAAAAAAAGGTACGTTCAACAATCTGACTTTTTTCTTACCCTAGGAAGCCCATTAGAAACCTTAATTTCCATCTAGAAATGTAGTCCGTCGTCCAGTGCAGTCCCTACCAAGGTCATCCTGCTCTGTCCTGCTTCGTTGCTTAATAAACTTCTTTCATTAAACTCCCTTCGGTATTTTAGGCTGCATGGGTATTGAAGTGTTGCCACTGTGCAATGAAGTCTCCAAATCATAAGGAATTCTTGTAATTCCTGTGCTTGTGTGGTAGGCATGCTGGTGCTCCTCCCCTCCCTCCCTCCCTTCCTTCCTCTTCTTCCCCTGGTGGACTCCTGGGCCCTACAGCCCTTAGGTGGGTGAGCAAGGGCTGCCTCCTGGGGGGTGGGGAGGCCACGGGGGCCTCAGTGGGCTGAAGGGCACCTCTTCCTCGGGGCTGCATCCAGCTGGGGCATCAGAGGAGCAGTTGAGAAGGGGGCTCAGCTGAGGGCTGACCCTCAGGGTGTGGGGTTGGGGGATAAAGAGGGTGGCAGGAGAGGGGGCCCCAGCCCCAGCCCCCAGCAGGGAAGAGGTGTCTGTGCAGGGGTGGGGCCCACTGAGGGGTGCTAGGCCAGCAGGGCCAGGAGGGTACCCTGGGGAGGACACGCCTTGTGGGTGTCAGGGCAGCAGACCAGGGCCGCTCTCTCACACTCGTCGGAGGGGGTGGCAGGGGTGGGCAATGGGACGAAGCCCTTGAACGTGTGACCTTGGGCTGGCACTAGAGCAGTCCTTTTGAGCTAATGATTCCATGACTGGGCATTTATTTGGGGGTGGGGGCAACGTTACTTTCTTAGGAAAGTTTTTACTGTGTTAAAATATAAGTAACATAATATTTACCTTGTAACCATTTTTCAACTCGAGTTCATTCCCTGCTGTTAAGTCCTTGTCCGCTGTTCCACACCCTCACACTGTCCCTCTCCGGACTTTTACACCTTCCCAGACTGAGACCAGTCTCCGTCCCTGTGTCCCCAGCCCTGGCCAGCACCATTCTCCTTTCCGGGCCCTGAGTGTGACTGCTCCAGGGAGCTCGGATGGGGGGGCACCCACAATAAGTGTCCATCCGGGGCTGCAGTGCAGAGGCACATATAAAGACAAGTGAACACAGGTGGAAATACGTGTGTGGATGTGAAGGTGGCAAATGGGCCAGCCCAAAACAGGCCCCTTGGATATAAGGATTGTTTGAGCTAAAGGACAGCAGATTCCAGGAGAGCATTTCTCCTTTTTCTTCCTGAACAAAGGAGTCGAAAACTCCCACATGAAAAACGCCCTTCCAGAAGGAGAGTAACAGAAAGAAGGCAACATTCTTCTCATCACATGGAGACTCAGAGGACTGTATGCAAACAGGCCTTGTGAGAATAATTCTTATCTTCCTTCAGCCTCCCCTCTGGTTACCTTAGTTGCTTTTCCACAATTGCCCTGATTTTCCAACCTGATAGAGAGGCACGTGGTTTTCCCATTTCTCCGAAGAAGGAAAGGTGTGAGGGTGTGGAACAGCGGACAAGGACTTAACAGCAGGGAATGAACTCGAGTTGAAAAATGGTTACAAGGTAAATATTATGTTACTTATATTTTAACACAGTAAAAACTTTCCTAAGAAAGTAACGTTGCCCCCACCCCCAAATAAATGCCCAGTCATGGAATCATTAGCTCAAAAGGACTGCTCTAGTGCCAGCCCAAGGTCACACGTTCAAGGGCTTCGTCCCATTGCCCACCCCTGCCACCCCCTCCGACGAGTGTGAGAGAGCGGCCCTGGTCTGCTGCCCTGACACCCACAAGGCGTGTCCTCCCCAGGGTACCCTCCTGGCCCTGCTGGCCTAGCACCCCCTCAGTGGGCCCCCACCCCTGCACAGACACCTCTTCCCTGCTGGGGGGCTGGGGCTGGGGGCCCCCTCTCCTGCCACCCTCTTTATCCCCCCAACCCCACACCCTGAGGGTCAGCCCTCAGCTGAGCCCCCCCTTCTCAACTGCTCCTCTGATGCCCCAGCTGGATGCAGCCCCGAGGAAGAGGTGCCCTTCAGCCCACTGAGGCCCCCGTGGCCTCCCCACCCCCCAGGAGGCAGCCCTTGCTCACCCACCTAAGGGCTGTAGGGCCCAGGAGTCCACCAGGGGAAGAAGAGGAAGGAAGGGAGGGAGGGAGGGGAGGAGCACCAGCATGCCTACCACACAAGCACAGGAATTACAAGAATTCCTTATGATTTGGAGACTTCATTGCACAGTGGCAACACTTCAATACCCATGCAGCCTAAAATACCGAAGGGAGTTTAATGAAAGAAGTTTATTAAGCAACGAAGCAGGACAGAGCAGGATGACCTTGGTAGGGACTGCACTGGACGACGGACTACATTTCTAGATGGAAATTAAGGTTTCTAATGGGCTTCCTAGGGTAAGAAAAAAGTCAGATTGTTGAACGTACCTTGAGAGTTCCTTTACAAACACCAAAGCTGCCCCTGGATTATCTCCACTGTGCACAGAGAACGGCCCCAAATCGCCCAGAAGCCACACTAATGCAACGTGGGGCCGGGACTCCTGCGCTGAGCGAGGCTTCAGCCAGCTCCTGCCCGCAGAGTCGCCCCCCCCCCGCCCGAAGGAGGGCGAGAGCCAGCACCCTCAGCCTGCGGGCCGCCCTCCCCCTTATTTTCACGGCGAATGACCGTGAGCCTGTGGGGCCGCGGACGGGCATGTGTCCCGGGGTTGGGGGGGGGGCTGGGTCCACGTGGTGGCCGCACAGGTCTGCGGCCTGTCCGACAAAGCTCCTCCAGGGACTGAGCTAAGTCCGCTCGATTCCCCAGCGTGAAGTGGAGCTTGAGAGTCAAGGGTCTTGGGAAAGAAGTACGTCCGCTCCTCATTTGGAAGCGAAAAACAACGCTCCCGAAAACGCACTTCCGGCCGACAGGAAGACCGCGTGCACGGAGGAGCGAGAATCTTCATCACGGGTGCGCACCTCTGGGTTATCAGATGTGAGCCAGAAACCAGACTGATAGCAGATCGAAAGCAAACGTTTGGCCCCGCACCAAAGTCAAGTTTGGACTTGCAGGCTGGCAGCCTGTGGAGAAATATCCAGCCACGATGAGGCAATCGGGGAGAAGATGTGTCACCGGGATGGATACAGTAGACGTGCAGCTGGGACGAGAAACGGCCGCCCTCAGTGGTCGGAGCCCTGGAGCCCATCTTTCTGGGAATGTCTCCACGGAGCTGTTGGGGCTTAACCTCAAAGGCCGCCGCCCTGTCCGTTTAAAGTCCCAGGACATGCCCTTGGCCCACAGCCCTGGACTCCAGCCCAGGCCTGGCCCCCCCTTGGTGGGAGGCCTTGGCTGAGAGGCGGCCCCTCTCTAAGCCTGGGTTTCCTTCTCTGCAAAATGGGGAGTTTGGGGAGCTCGCAGCCCTCCCCTAAATCCCTAAATGCAGCTGCCCACCCTCCCTCTCCAAGGCCCTTGTTGCCCCCGCCTGCACCAGCACCCAACCAGCGGAGTGGGGGCGGGGGTCTGGGAGGCCGGGGTGGGGGCGGGGAGTGTTGGAGGGCGGTGCGGGAGGTGCTGAGTCTGCTGGTCTCCACCCAGACTTTCCATTCCCCATCCTCCTCTGCCGCGGGCCATTTCCCTCTGATGGCTGAGGCGGGATGGGGTGGCGGCGAAGGGGCGAACACAGGCACGAGAGCTGCTAGGCTGCAGGAGAGGTTTCTGCCCACTTCCGCCGCCCTTCCCCCGCCCCTCGACTTCCAGAGCCATCTTTCAGCACTCTGGCCCCTCCCCGCCCCACTCTTCCCTGCCTGGATTTCTCTCGAGTCTTGGGCGATGGCGGCTGGAAATGGGCCTGCAGGGAGGGTCCCACTGCGTTCTCTTCCTTCGTCTGGGGGTGTGTAGGTCCTAGGAGCCCTCCACCCCTTGTCCTGAAACTAGGTGGCAGAGCGGTAGTGATGCTGGGATGAGGAACAGGCGAGAGAAGCAGGGCAGAACCCACGGAAGGCCAGTCAGAGGTGGGGAGAGACAGAGGGACACCCAGGGACCAGGGCGTCACAAACACAGAATAGATAGGACAGAAACTTCCAGAGATGAAAGGAGCCAGAGACACAGTCACCGTAGTACTGCACAGCTGTGTGCTTTGGGCAGATTGCTTCCCCTTTCTGAGCCTGAGTTTCCCTGGCTGTAAAACGGGAGGAGGGGGAGAGCGTGGGGTCCATGCCTGCCCCTCAACGCCCTGTGTGAGCATCATCGGTCTCTTGCAAGTGCTGGCCACCCCCGGAGTCCCAACACATGGCAGCTGTTGTTACTTCCATTCCCTTGCTTTGCCCACATTTACTGACCACTTACTGTGTGCCAGGGGCTGCTGCGGGCACCAGGGCACAGCATGCAAGTCGGGCAAAAATCCTGCCCCTTAGAGCTGCTGTTATATCACAGGAGCATGAACTGGGATTTCGGGGGAGACACAACCTTGGCCCCACCCAGTAGGTCCTAACCCGGGAGGGAGGGCTCAGAGTCCAACCCCCAACTTGGCCTTTCGGGACTCCAGTTTTCCACAACAAAACGGGTCTTTCTCTGCACCAGGCAGTGGGAAGATAGGGTGAGTGGATGGTGGCTCAGTGAGTGTTCTTTGTTGCTGCTGCTGTTGTTGTTGTTATCATCCTTATTATTAACTATTTCTACCATTATTAGCTCAAAGGAGCAAGGCAGTTCACCTGGGAACCTTGAGTGAGTGGAGGAGGGTAAGAGGGTGCTGGGCCACCCGAGCCCCAGGGCCAGGGTCTGTGCCAGCTGTGGGTGGTGGGTGTGGAAAGACAGGGGTGAGTCATCAGGCCCCGGCACGCCCTGCTTTTACTTAAGGTTTGCAGCAGACATACCCACCACCACCGTTGCCTGCCCCAGCGTCGCAGCCATGGCCGGGAGCTCTGTGAGTCTTCTAGGGCCTGAGGGCTGGAGGGTCCTGGACCTAAGCAGCACCAGGCTAGGGGAGGAGGGCATGGGCCGGGGCCTGCCCGAGGTGTCCTGCTTCCCAGGAGAAAGTGGGTGGTCGGGTGTGCTGTGCAGCATGGTTCGGGGCACTGCCTTCTGGGGAGACCCACCCATCTCATTGCTCCCATGTCCCGTTGGTGCCTCCTGTTGGTTTCTCTCTCTGAATGTTTTTCTCCTAATTCTTTGTGCTTCACCAAACATCTCTTCTCCTGTGTCTCACTCTCTTTGCCCCTTCCTCTCTGACTGTGCTGGCCTGGGTCCTCGTCTCTTTCTCCCTGGGGTGAAACCTCTGTCCCTCTCCTGGTCTCCCTGGTTCACTCACCACCCCCCACTGACCCGGCCTCTTGCAGAACGTGCCCCACAAGACCTCGCTGCCAGAGGGTGTCAGAGTGGGCACCGTGATGAGAATTCGTGGTACTGTCCCCGAGAACGCTGGCAGGTGAGACTCCAGTGTGACCCCAGGTTCCAGAGGTAAGGGCTGGGAGGTCTGGGTCCAGCTCACCCAGACTCCTTTCAGCCCAGACAGAGATGAGGGCCCCAGGGCCACCTCTGCCTGCCAGGGTCTGGAAGCCCCAGGCCATTACCAACCTTTTGGAATCTGATGCTTTTATAGATGTGTCCCCCGATTGTGCAGCTCAGGTTGCTGGGAATCTGGGGGTCCCAAGCCATTTCGGGGTTCCTACCTATAGCTTCCCAACTTTCCCAGGGACTCTGGGATGTTCTTGTGACCCGGAGGTGCCCTGGGCAGCTGGGTGGCCTATGCAATAAATTGTATGACTTCCTATGCCCGGAAACTTGAGGCTTCCTGGGAATTTCGGTGCCTCTAAATACTGGGACCCCTGGCATTGTTCTCAGCCATTTGAGAACTGGGGGGTTCTCTGGGGTTCTGGAGCACCCTTGGTGATCAGCACCACGACTCCTTGGCAACTCCCAGACTCTGACAACAACGAGGGAGGTCGGAGCCATAGTATGGAGATCCTTGCTTGGTGGAGGTGTGTCCAATAAGCTTGTGTCCTGCCTGGAGTCCGGGTACCTTGTCCATTAGTCCACCACCCCTGTGGTGTGTGACACACTCAGGTCCCTGTAAATCTGGGTGTGCTTCAGGTTAAGTCTTAATTCGGTGGCCCCTGATGGTCTGGGTGGTTCATGGCTCTTGACGTTTATTCCTTGCTACCCCCCACCCCCATCATCCATTCTCCAGGTTCCATGTGAACCTGCTGTGCGACCAGGAGGGTGGCGAGGCTGCCCTGCATTTCAATCCCCGGTTGGATGAATCCGTGGTGGTCTTCAACACCAAGGAGCAGGGCACCTGGGGCAAGGAGGAGCGCGGTCGTGGCATTCCCTTTCAGCGTGGGCAGCCCTTCGAAGTGCTCCTCATCGCCACTGAAGAAGGCTTCAAGGTGGGGCTCTGCCACAGGGGTGGGCGCCAAGACCCAGGTCCCTGCTGTGGCTGGGGCAGGCCGGCAAGGGCCTGGGTGGAGGTGTGGAGCCAAGGCGTGGCCAAGGCTGGGCGGGGTGCCCTCATCCCTGTCCCTCTCGGGGAGCCACCTTAGTAGTGTCCGGAGGGCAGATATGTGCAGGGGGCAAGGACAAAGCCGGTAGGAGTGAAGCGTCCGGAAAGTGGGCATCCTAGCGGCGAGGCGTGCCCCCCCCCCCCCCCGCCCTCCGCGCCAGACGCCACTCCCCTGTTCCTTCGCGCCGGAGCTTGCGTGTGTGCCACAGGGGCAGGGGTGGGCCGGGAGACGGCCCAGAAACAAGTCCCGGGCGGAGTGGTCGCTGTGGAGACCGTATCACCCAGCGGTTCACCATCCGGGGGCAGTGGGCGGTGCCCGGTTCGTGCGGATCACAGCCCGGCCGCTGCGCACACTTACAAGGCTCTCGGGTGCCCGCAATCAAATGATTGCGCCCTCGGGACAAAGGGTTAGAAGGCACATCCGCACGCGTGCCCACTGGGGGACCGGGGGGCCCGCGAGTTACGGGGCTTCCCAGGTCCCAGGGCGCGGGTCCGCGGCGGGGAGACGCTGGGCTGGGGGCCCGGGCGGCCGGAACTGAAGCGCCGCCCGGGTCCCTGCAGACGGTGGTCGGGGACGCGGAGTTCCACCACTTCCGCTACCGCCTCCCGCCGGCGCGCGTGCGCGTGGTGGAGGTGGGCGGGGACCTGCAGCTGCAGTCGTTGAAGATCTTCTGAGCGTGGCGCGAGCGGAGTCCGGGACCCGGATGACAAATAAAGTCTTAGCCCCCTCCTGTGGTGGCCTCCTCTGAGTCTGTGTCTCCTTCGCATGGGCGAGGAAAGCGGTTTGGAGGGCGGAGGTCCGGGACCGGGGCCGCACAGCGGCTCGGCGGCCGAGGCGGGACCCGCGCTTGGGCCCTCAAGGCCCGTGCAATCTGGACACCCAAGGAGCGTGGCGAGGTGCGAGGACGGGTCTTTGGCTGGTGCTTCTGAAGCACTTTGTGAAGCCGCACTCCTGGTGTCTGGGATTGCGGGACCTGGAGGAGATGGGCCCAGCGCCGCCCCTCCTATCCCCACCTCTCCGTGCTCCGCAGGCCCCAGGGTTCCTGGAGACGCTCGGGCGGGGCGCGGATCGGGCCGTCGCCGCCTTCCCATCTGTTCCTGCATCGGGACAGGCCTCCGCCCGCTCGCTCCCCGGGGCTGACAGGTACCGAAGGGCAGGTTCCCGCCGCGTCGGCCGGGACGCGAAGGCTCCGGGCTCCTGGTTCTCCGGGCGGTGGCGGGTTCCCCTCCCACTTTTTGCCTCTCGTCTCCCCGCAGTGGCGGTGGAGGGGACGAGAAGGGTGCGGTCAGGAGGGTCAGACGCCCAGCTCAGCCCCCACCGCCAGGGCGTGATTGTCTGGTGTCAGTGGGTGTCTCTGGGTCACCGCCAAATGGCATTTGCTGCGGGGACCACCGGGAGTACACTAGAGCCTTGAGCCTCTCCATCTCCGAGAGGCGCTCGGATCGGCGTGCTGGGCTGTGGATGGAGCCCCTCCGGTGGGAGATGCTCGCTCCCCAAAATATGTGTCCCGGCAACTTCCGGAGCCCGCTTGGTAGGATTTGTGTTTGAGTCCTTCGGACTTTGAGGAGCCTATTACCTGTCATCCCCTGGTGGCTGCTACGGACCTTGCAGCCTTAGCGATCTGTGCAGGAGCGCTGTGTACCCGCTTTTGCCTGTTCAGGAGGGCAAAATCCTGTAGGACTCCCAAAGCAGGAAGCCCTTCGAGCTCTTCCAGGACCTGAATGTTTTCTGCACTTTGCAAACTGCCACCTATATCGTCCCTCCCTTCTGAATATATTTCTGGGTGGCCAGTTGGAATTAGGGCTCCCTTTGCTCAGTTGGTCACCCGAGAACGGCTGGCATTCACGGGTGCTCTGAGCTCATTGTTAAATAAATTGGTTTTTATTTTATTTGTGTGATATAGTTCTTGAACATTAAAAGACTTGTAAAGATAACATGCATACTTACAAATTTAAAAAAATACATAGTGAAAAATAAGACGTTATTGGCATACCTTGTAAAGGGGGTTGGGTTCTGCGGACTAAATGGTGATTAGACAGTGAGCCATGTGTTACTGTCCTGACTTTCACGTTTGTTTTTACCACGTGTATAGTGCAGAATGTTCTTTCTTCCTCTCTCTCCTTTTTTGAGTTGTGTAACCCTTTATTGGCAACTAAAATTGAAGGTTTCTGTCCTACAACACGGTTAGTTATTGACTATAACTGGAGATTATTATATTCTAATATAGATCATGTATAAGTGCAATTTTTATTAAAAAGCTCCCACCTTTTGGTTTGTGCACAATATGCAAACTATTCTGAAAGAGGAGTTTACGTGCACAAGTCTGCAAAGAGTGCAAGTTTAGGATACCGTCAATGGTTTACATGTTACTTTTTAAAAACTGCCACAACTGGGCCATTGCATTGCCATCTTCTTTTGTCAAAATATTATGCCAGCCCTCCTTCCACTGCTCTAAACGACAAAGCATTTTCAATGAGTTGAAATTATGAAGGCTATGCCTATTAGAAAAGAAGAGAAACTTCTACTAGTTTGAGGTTTCAGAATCCCCCCAAACCAGGACCAGTATCTTGGTAAGGGCTAGGCTGGCACCCCAGGTGGAGTGTGAGTGTGCGGATGCCATCCCTGAGAAGTCAGAGCTCCAGTGCAGCGAGAGTGTGCCTGCAGCATGGCTCCCTGAACCGTCTGGCCCCTTTCTACCCTGGCTTTACTGGGCATAACTCAGAAAATTTTTAAAAAGCTCATATTTATCCCATTCTTCTGGAGCTCTGTGATAGCATTTAATAACATCCCAAAGGGATGCCTTCCACATATAGTATTATGGTATTTCTTCAAATAATTGCTAAAAGATACAGGGTTTAACCCTGTCTGGTGTGGCTCAGTGGATAGAGTGCTGGCCCGTGAACCAAACAGTCACTGGTTCGATTCCCAGTCAGAGCACATAGCTGGATTGCTGGCCAGGCCCCCAGTAGGGGGCACATGAGAGGCAACCACGTATCAATGTTTCTCTCCCTCTTTTTGCCTCCCTTCCCTTCTCTCTAAAAATAAATAAGTAAAATCTTTTTTAAAAGGATACAGGGTTTAACTGTTCTATAATCCTCATACCCATTTTATCTAGATATTCAGTGGATCTATAAATCTCTTCATAGGATTCATCATAGTAATTCTAACAGAACCTTTGACTCCAAAGGCAGAAATCAGAAGAAACCACAAGGAGATTACTATGATCCACTAGATATTTACTGAAAAGTTTTTCAAACTCCTATCCTTTTAACTCACTCAGAGCTACAGCCAGTACAGAAATAATGGTAAACTCATCCTTATGGCTTTCCATGGCTTTAGCTATGCAAGGCAAATGCATTTCAACATCCTGTTCACCTTCATCTGTCTGCAGGGACATGCATTCAAACATTCCTGTCTTCTGTAGTTCCCTGTAAATCTTTTGGTCAATACGAAGGTCCTACAGAGGTATTCTATATACTTATATATTCACGGAAAGTGCACATTGAGGGCGGGGCCTAAGGTGGGAAGGCCAAGGATTCAAATTCTCTGGGTAGTAGGTGGATCCACTTGTTTGTAGCACAAGCAGCAGAGGCCCCCAGTAGCATAAGCTGCACGGACACACTGCTATTTGCGGATGGCCCTCGCATTTTGTAGGCTGTACTTGTGAAAGCCAACCCTCTCATGGCGCATTCAGCTGCAGTCGGGAGGTTGTGTCCCAGCTCCCAGTGTGACTGGCTCCCTGCTGCCCTCTGTCAGACATCTCGGTGCCTGCGCCACCCGTGGTGTGTGACAATGAATGAGGAGTTGGTGGCCCAGAATGTTGTTATTGTTGTTGTTGTTGTTCTTCTTTTTTTTTTGTACAAAACACAGAGTAAAGCAGTTGAAGGTGAAGAGGCAGCCTTTTGGCAACTTACTCATAAATTGCTCAGGAAAAAAACTGAAGTTTGCACTGTACTTAACATTTTTTGTTTGCCACTTCAAAATATATATGGTATATGATAGAATCCCCTAAGGATTCCCTCTAAAATTGTTAAAAAACAATAAAACTTGTTAAAGGAATTTTCTAAATTCAGTCTACAACGTCAACACCCAATATCGGTTGCATTTCCCTACATTAACAATGAGCAATCTGAAAAGGAAACTGTGGAAACAATGCCACCAAAAAGAACAGACTACTTAGGAATTAACCAAGGAGGTGAAAAGCACTACAATGAAAACTACAAAATATTGCTAAAAGGCATTAAAGACATAAATACATAGAAAGACATCCCATGTTCATGGATTGGGAGACAATCTTTTTAAGATGTTAATATACCCAAGACAGTCTACAGATTCAATGCAATCCCAATGAGAAACTCAGTGAATTTTTGCTGAAATAGAAAAACCCATCTCAAAATCCAAACGGATTCCAAAGGGAACCTGAATGGAGAAAATCTTGAAAAAGGAGGACATGGCTGAGGGACTCTGACTTCTTTACAGCAAAACTGCAGTGATCAGAGCAGTGGGTGCTGGCGCAGGGACAGTGGTGGAGACCATGGGATGGAGCCGGGGAGCCTCGAACAGTGCTCACAGGTGTGGTCAGGTGACTTTTGACAAGGGTTTCAAGATCATTCTTGGAAAGAGACAGTCTTTTTAACAAATGGTACTAGGAAGGCTGGATATTCTCATGCGCAAGAATGAAGCTGGCCCTTCAGTGATGCAGCATCTACAAAAAGTAATCAGAAGATAGATTAAAGACCTAAATACAAAAGGTAAACTATAAAGTTATTGGACAAAATCTTCATGACTTTGGGTTTGGCAATGATTTCTTGGGTATTACACCCAAATAGATAAATTGGATTTCATGAAAATTAACAAAAGTTTTTGTTTATCAAAAGGCACTACTGACAGAGTAAAAAGCCAACCCTCAAAATTGGAGAAAATATTTTCAAATTACATGTGATAAAGGATTAACATCCAGAATAAATAGTGAACTCTTAAAACTCAACAATAACAATAATATTCAAAAATGCACAAAGGACTTGAATAGACATTTCTCAAAAAAATTAAAAAAGAATACACAAATAGCCAACAACACCTTAAAGGATGCTTGACATCACTGACCCTCACCCTGGCCAGGTGGATCAGCTGGTTGGAGTGCTGTCCTGCACACCAAAAGGTTTGGGTTTGACTCCCGATAGGGCACATAGCTAGGTTGTGGGTTTGATCCCCAACCAGGGAGGATATGAGAGGCAACCAATCGAGATTTCCGAGGTTTCTCTCACTTCAGTGTTTCTCTCTCTCTCTCTCTCTCTCTCTCTCTCTCTCTCTCTCTCTCTCAAAATCAATAAACAGACCCTCAGGTGAAGATTTTTTAAAAAGATGCTCACTATCACTAATCCTTAGGGAGATACATATCAAAACTATGAGATACCCATTAGGATGGCTACTATCAAAAAAAGAAAAGCAGAAAATCACAAGTGTTGGGGAGCATGTGGAGAGACTGGAGCCCTCCTGCACTGCCGGTGGGAATGTAAAATGGTGCAGCTGCTATGAAAATCAGTGTGGTGGTTCCTCAAAAAATTAAACATGGAATTTCCACATGACCCAGCAAACTCATCTCTTGGTGTAGCCCCAAAAGAACTGAAAGCAGACTCTCAAATATCTGTACAGTGTGTTCACAGCAACATTCTTCACCAGAGCTGAATCATGGAGACAGTCCAAGTGTCTGTCGACGGGTGGATGGGTGACCTAAATGTGGTTTGTACAGGCAGTAGGATATCACTCAGCTTTAAAAAGGGAGGGAACTCTGACGCGCTACCACACGGACGGACCTTGAGGACACTGTGCCGAGGGAAGTACACCAGTCTCAAAAAGACAACAGCTGTGTCTCCAGTGAAAACCACAGAGACAGAAGTGGAATGGTGGGTGCCGGGGCGGGGGCAGAGGCGCTGGGGAGTCAGCGTTGAATGGGCACAGAGTGTCAGTTTTACAAGGCGAAAGGGTTGTGGAGCTGGGTGGTGGCAGATAATGAGAAACGTATTTCATACCACTAAATCGTGCATTTAAAGATGGTTAAGATGGTAAATTTTATGTTGTGTGCTTTTTACCACAATTTTAAAATTTGGGAAAAGACTGTATATAAACACAAATATATCCTCTCTTCTGGGAGGACACTGCTGTTACCACGTCTTATGTATCTTTCAAAATACCTTCTATGCTCTTGTAAATAAAAGCACAGGCTGTTTCTTCGCCCTCCTCACATGAACAGTAGCACCTGCACCCACTGACCTCATCTTTGTCACTTAGCAATATATGTGTGTCCACCTTCATTCACTTTGCTGGTGCCCAGTGCTCCATCGCAAGGAGGAAGGTGGTGGTGCCACAGCATCTACTGCAACCAAGCTGTGTTCTAGTGGGTATCCTGGGGCCTTCGCCAGCCAATAGCTTCTTATCTTTTTTAGTAATCTCCATTCACACCCTGGCTGGGTAGCTTAGTGCTCAACATATGGTCCTGATACATCAAGATTGTGGGTTCAATCCCCAGTCAGGACACATACAAGGATCAACCAATGAATGCATAAATAAGTGAAACAACAAATAGATGTTTTTCTCTTTCTCAAAAAAAAAAAAAAAGTATGTCTCAGCCAATGTGGCTCAGTTGGCTAGGCATCGTCCCTCAAACTGAAAGATTGTCAATTCGATTCCTGGTTGGGGCAAATGCCTGGGTTGTGGGTTCGGTCCCTATTTGGGGGGCATACAGAAGACAACCTATCGATGCTTCTCTCCCTCTCTTTCTCCCTTCACCTCTCTCTAAAAATTAAAAAAAGGTATAAGAAAAATCAATAAATAAAAACAATTTTTAATAATCTCCCTTCAGATTATAAAATATATGCAAGATTTGAATAAGAAATTTAAAATCACCCACAATTTCAATCCTCTGAATTAATCACCCTTAATATATATTAGTGTGTTTCCTTCTAGTCTTTTTCTATAATAATTTACACTGTATATTTTGGGGAAACTTGGGATTGATATATATTTATCTCGATAGCTCACATTTCCTGAGTCCCTACTACGTTAGTTACTGTGTTAACTATCCTTTCAACCCTTAAAATGACCCTCTGAAGTAGGTACTCTTATTATTTCTATTTTGCAAGCAAGGCATCTGATGCACAAGAAGACTAAGTGACCTGTTCAAGGTCACACATCAGGTAGATGGCGGAGCAGGGACCAGAGCCAGGCAAATGTGATCCCCCAGCTTGGGGTCTAAACCCCTGGGAAATCGAGGGTTGTTTTGGTTTTTAAATAATGTCTTTACTGAGGTGTCGCGTACACACAGTAAAATCTGCCTTTTCCAGCTATACAGTTCCACGAGTTTTGATAAATCCCCATGGCGTGTGCCCAGCAGCACCGTCAGGGCTCAGACGGCTCCAGCGGCCCCACCCAGGCACACCCTGGGCGCCTGGCAGCCACCGACCTCGCCGTCATCATAAAGTGGGTTCCCCTGCCCTACAGCTGGTATAAAAGTGGGGTCCATGTCCTTTTCTGCCAGGCTCCTTTCTTTCAGCGTGTTTCTGAATGTTCCTTCAGGTGTTTGCAGGTATCGATAAGTCATCCCTTGCAGTGCAGTCTGAGTAGTGATCCGTCCTGCGACCGCACCACCGGTGGTACATCCAGTCACCTGTTGGTGGACATTGAGTTGTTTCCAGAGTTTGGTGACTGAATCAGGACTGTAGGAACACATATTGGTGGGGACATACGTTTTGATTGGTCTTGGGCCAATGCCTAGGAGCTGAGTCTCTGGGTCATGTGATCAGCATCTGCTTAACTTTGTAAGCAACCGCCCACCTGTGTTCCACTGCGGTGGGGCCATTCTGCACGTCCAGCTCAACGTGCGAGAGTCACATCTCGCGCTGCCACCTGGTAGTGTTGTCAGATTACTGTTTGTCCGTTTCCACTCGAGCCATTCCAGGGGTCGTGTGTTGTGACCTCGTTGTGGTTTTAATCTGCATTTTTCTGTAACTGCTGATGCTTCATGGCCATTTGTATATTCTCTTTTGTGAACCGTTCAAATCATTTGCCCGTTTTTAATTGGATTGTTTGTTTTCTGATTATTCAGTTACAAGAGTTGTCTACATTTTTGCATATAATTCTTTGTCAAATATATGAACTGTGAATATTTTCTCCTTACCTGTGGTTAGCCTTTTCATTGTCTTCACAGTGTATTTCTCAGAACAGATGTGTTTAATTGATGACATCCACATTATCAATTTTTTTTGTTATGGTTTGTGGCTTGGTATCTATTTAAGAAAACTTTGCCTCCCTAAGGTCACAGTTTAAAAAAAAATCTTTTTCTTTTAGCTATATCATAGTCTTTGCCTTTATGCTTAGGCCTACAATCCAATTTTAGTTAATTTTTGTGTATAGGGTAAGGTAAAAAGGTCCAGGTTCCTTTCTTACTAGATAGATTTCCAGCTGTTTCAGCACCATGGGTTGAAAAGACTGTGTTTTCTTCCATTGGATTACCTTGGCAATTGTGTCAAACATTCATTGACCATACATGGGTGGGTTTATTTCTGGCCTCACCCTTCTGACTCATCTGGTCTCTTTGTCTCTCTTTCTGCCACCATGGTACTCTTTTTTTTTTTTTAATTCCCAACTGCAGATATGTTTATTTATTTTAGAGAGAGAGGGTGAGAGAGACAGAGAGACAGAGACAGAGACAGAGAAACACTGATCTGTTGAATCCCATACATGTCTTGACCAAGGATCAAACCTGCAACCTAAGTGTCCTGACCAGGAATTGAACCCGAAACCTTTTGGTGTACAGGATGACTCTCCAACCAACTGAAGCTGCCCAGACAGGGCCAATGTGATACACTTGATTACTGTAGCTTTATAGTAAGTCTTAAAATCACATAGCGTAAGTCTTGCAATTTTGTTCTTTTAAGATTATTTTAATTACCGTTTTGTTTTCATATACATTAAAGAAAATTATGAACATTTTAACAAAAAATGTTACTTGAAATTTTGATTGGGATTGTATAGAGCATATAAATCAATTTGGGGAGAATTGGAAGCTTAACAATATTGAGTCTTCCCATCTAACAATGAATATGGTATATCAAACCATTTACTTAGGTCTTTGAAATTTCTCATCAATGATTCATAGTTTACAATGTAGAGGTCTTGCAAATGACTCATTAAATTAATTTTAAGTTTATATATTTTGGATGCTTTTCTAAGTGACATTATTTTTTAAATTTCAATTTCCAGTTCATTGCTACTATATAAAAAATTCTTCTTTGTTTTGTTGTGTTTTTTTAAAATTTGTTTTTAGAGAGAGGGGAAGAGAGGGAGAGAAACATCAGTGTGTGGTTGCCTCTTACACACCCCCTACTGGGGACCTGGCCCACAACCCAGGCATGTGCCCTGACTGGGAATCCAACCAGCAACCCTTTGGTTTGCAGGCCCATGCTCAATCCACTGAGCCACACCAGCCAGGGCTGTTTTGTTGTGTTTTGTATGGCAACACTGTATACTGAAATCTTGTTCAATTCACTTTTTAATTATTATAACTTTTCCTGAAAAGTCCTTAAGATTTTTCTACAAGAACACTGTTTGGTCATCTATGAATAAAAATCTTTTACTCTGCAATCTTTATGAACTTCATTTATTTTACTCACCTGATTGCACTGGTTACAACCCGCAGTACTATGTAGATGGATGTGGTGGGAACAGACATCTTTGCCTTGTGCCCAATCTTAGTGGCAAAGCACTTAACCTTTCACCATGAGGTATGATGCCGCTGTAGGTTTTTTAAAAAATAGATACCCTTTATTAGGTTGAGGACATTAGCTTCTATTTCAAGTTTGTTGGAAGTTTTTATTTACTTTTATCATAAAAGGGTGTTAGATTTTGTTAAAATGCTTTTATGTGTGTCTATTGAGATTTTCATGTTTTGATTAAATGATTTGGTTTTCTAATGCTAACCCAACTTTTGCATTCCTGATATAATCTCAATTGGTATTGGAGTATATATTTTTTTTAATTGTAATTGATTTTTGAGAGATGGGAAGGGAAGGAGAGAAAGAGAGAGGGAGAGGAACATCAGTGTGAAGGAGAAACATAAACTGGTTGCCTCTTACACATGCCCTGACCAGGAGCTGAACCTGCAATATAGGCCTGTGCCTGACAGGGAATTGAACCTGTGACTTTTTGGTTTCCTGGATGATGTCCAACCAGCTGAGCCACACCAGCCAGGGCTAATTTGTTTCTTATACATAGAATGGAAACAGTGTCATAATATTTTATTAACAATTTTTGAGTCTATGTTCATGAGAGATATTGAACTGGGTTTTTCGTTTTGTTTTGTTTTTTTGATATCTTTGTCTGACTTTGGTATGAGGGTAATAATCAGTTCATAAAATGACTTGGAAAGTGTTCCTTCTGCCTCACTATTTCTGAAAGAGTTTATATTAGGTTTATATTTTTTCTTTAACATTTAATAGAATTTACCATTGAAATAATCTGGGCCTGCGCTTTTCTTTGTGGAAATATTTTAAGTTACTTATTCAATTTTTGTGCTTGCTATAGGTCTATTTGCATTTTGTATTTCTTCTTGAGTCAGTTTTGGTAATTTGTGTCTTTCTAGGAATTTGTCTATTGCATCTAAGTTGCCTAATTTTTTTTTGTCTAAAGTTGTTCATAACATTCCTTTATAAACCTTTTTTATTTCTGCATGGTTCTTAGTGGCATTCCTTCCTTTATTCTTTTTTTATTTAATTTTATTGATTAGGCTATTACAGTTGTCCCAGTTTTTCCCCCTTAGTTCACGGCCATGGGTCATGCATATAAGTTCTTTGTCTACTCCATTTCCAATACTGTTCTTAACACCACCCTGCCTTTTCTGTTACTACCAACCTGTACTTCTTAATCCCTATACCTTTCCCCCATTCTCTCTCTTCCCCCTCCCAACTGATAACCATTCAAATGGTCTCCATATCTATGATTTTCTTTCTGTTCTGCTTGTTTACTTTGTTTTTAGGATTCAGTTGTTGATAGTTGTAAATTTATTGCCATTTTAATCTTTGTAGCTTTAATCTTCTCCTTTTTTAACTTTTTAAAAAGATTTTGTTTATTTATAAAGAGAGGGGAAGAGAAGGAGAAAGAGAAGAAAACATCAAAGTGTGGTTGCCTCTCACACACTCCCTACTGGGGACCTGGCCCACAACCCAGGTGTGTGCCCTGACTGGGAATCAAACCGGTGACCCTTTAGTTTGCAGGCCTGCACTCAGTCCACTGAGCTACACCAGCCAGGACTTTGATCTTTTTCTTAAAAAGGTCCCTTTAACATTTCATATAAGAAGGGTTTGGTGATGAACTCTTTTAACTTTACCTTGTCTGGGAAGCACTTTATCTTCCCTTCCATTCTTTTTTTTTTTTAAGATTTTATTTATTTATTTATTTTAGAGAGAGGGGAAGGGAGGGAGAGAGGGAGAGAAACATCAGTGTGTGGTTTCTTTCAATGTGTGGTTGCCTCTTGTGTGCCCCCCTACTGGGGACCTGGCCCACAACCCAGGCATGTGCCCTGACTGGGAATCAAACCAGAGATCCTTTGGCTTGAAGGATGGCATTCAATCCACTGAGCCACACCAGCCAGGGCTGCCCTTCCATTCCAAATGATAGCTTTACTGAATAGAATAATCTAGGTTGTCGGTCCTTGCTTTTCTGCACTTTGAATACTTCTTGCCAGTCCCTTCCAACCTGCAAAGTTTCTTTTTTTCTCTTTTTCATTTTTTCTCTTTTTGAGAAACCAGCTGACAGTTTAATGGGAACTCCTCTGTAGATAACTATCTGCTTTTCTCTTGCTGCTTTTAAGATTCTCTCTTTATCTTTAACCCTTGGCATTTTCATTATGATGTGTCTTGGTGTGGTCCACTTTGGGTCCATCTTATTTGGGGCTCTCTGTGCTTCTTGGACTTGTATGTCTATTTCCTTCACCAAATTAGGGAAGTTTTCTTTCATTATTTTTTCAAGTAAGTTTTCAATTTCTTGCTCCTTCTTTTCTCCTTCCAGCAACTCTATGATGCAAATGTTGGTACACCTGAAGTTGTCCCAGAGGCTCCTTACCCTAGTCTCGTTTTTTTGGATTCTTTTTTCTTCTTGCTGTTCTCACCGAATGTTTCTTTCTTCCTTATGTTCCAAATCATTGATTTGATTCTTGGTTTCATCTACGCCACTGTTGATTCCCTGTAAACTTTTTTGATCTCAGCTAGTGTAACCTTCATTTCTGATAGGATCGTTTTTATGCTGTTGAAGTACCCACTGAGTTCCTTGAGCATCCTAATAACCAATGTTTTGAACTCTGCATCTGATAGGTTGCTTATCTCCATTTTGTTTAGTTGTCTTTCTGTAGTTTTGTTCTCTTCTTTCACTTAGGCCACATTTCTTTGTTCCCTCATTTTGACAGTCTCCCTGTGTTTGTTTCTATGTATTGGGTAGAGCTGCTTTGACTCCATGTTTTGGTAGTGTGGCCTAATGCAGAAAAGCCACTGTTTACAACTTGGGTGGGCCTGTAAGTGGCAGAGCCTTAGGTAATCACCAGGGTGGGGAACCCATTTGAACCAGTTTGGTGGAGTCTCAGATGTGGTGCCACCACTCTGTGGCTCTGTGTAGGAGAGGGCTCAGAAATGGAATAAAATGGCCACTGCCTGGCCCCTGGCATTTTGTCTGGGAGGAAGCTGTTCCCCGGTTCTGACCCTCACACCAAACACTTTAGTTCTTCACCATATGCCACTGGTACCTTTCCAGCTGCTGCCCCAGGGCTGGAGCCCAGAGGGAGTGAAAATGAGTAAGTCTGCCTCAGGCCCTTTAAAAGGAGACACCTGAGAATCCTGCAGTTTCTTCCTCTGCCCCTACCCCCCTGATTTTTACAGCCAGAAGTTATGAGGACTTACCTTCCTGTTGCTGGAACCTCAGTCTGGTTGGTCTGGTGTGGGGCTGAGATCCCTCCTCCTGTGATATCCCTCCCAATTTTTACCCACCACACGTGAGTGTGGGACCAGCCCATTCTGCATCTCTGTGTCTCCTACCCATCTCAATGAATGTGACTTCTTCAATTCCTTGGTTGTCGGATTTCCATATAGTTTGATTTTCTGGCAGTTCTGAGTGGTAGTTATTTTGTAGTTTAGTTGTAATTTTTGCTGTGGTTGTGTGAGGAGGCAAGTTGTGTTTACCTATACCTCCATTTGACTGGAAGTTCCTTTATTCTTGATTTTTGGAATTTTTGTCTTCTGTGTTATTTTATCTTCCTCAGTCTAGCAAAAGTTTACTAATTTCAGTTTCACTGATTTTCTCTAATGTTTTTTTTTCAATGATTTTCACTCTGATCTTTAGCTTCCCTTTCTTTCCATTTACTTTGAGTTCTACTTATTGTTTTTTCTTATTCTTGAAGTAGAAGCTTAGATTGATTTTAAGTTTTCTCCCTTATATACTTAAAGCTATGTAAATTTCCTGCTATATATTGCTGTAGCTGCATCATGTACATTTTGCTTTTTGTTTTTTATTTAGCTCAAGATATTTCCTAAATTCTCTTCCAATTTTTTGACACATCTAAAAGTGTTTTGTTTAATTCCCATGTATTTAGACTCCTAAATTTATTTTTATAATCTGGATTCTAGATTAGTTCTACTATGATTAAAGAACATACTTAGTATGATTTCAATTTGTATAAAGTTATTAGGGCTTATATTATGGCCTTGCAAATGGTCTACTCTGGAGAACTCTCCAAGTGTGTGAAAATAATGTATACTCAGCTTTTGTGAAGATGGAATGTTAGGTGAAACTGACTGACAGTATTCATGTGCTCTATGTCCTTACTAATTTTTGTTGGTTGTTCTATCAATTACTGAAATAGAAGTATTGAAATCTACAATTATGACCGTTTTAAAAAATATTTTATTTATATATTTTTAGAGAGTGGGGAAGGAAGGGAGAAAGAGAGGGAGAGAAACACTGATGTGTGAGAGCAACAGTGATCGGTTGCCTCTCACGCGCCCTCAGCCAGGAACCTGGTCCACAGCCTAGGTGTGTGCCCTGACCGGGGATTGAACTGGCGACATTTGGTTTGAAGATGATGCTCAGCTGAAGGAGCCACATCAGCCAAGTGTACAATTATGCTTGTTAATTGTCCTTTCAATCACATCATATATTTGGGAACTCTGTGTCAGTGCACGTTTGTTCTTGCTACAGCTGACAGATGGGCCATTCTGCCATTATGAGATGTCCCGCCGCTTTGTCTCTAGTCAACTGCTTTGAGCAGCTATCGTGTCTGATAGTCATATTGTCGTTCTATCTCTTCTGTGTTTGCTGTTTGCATTGTAAGTGCTTTTCCTTTCAACTCATTGTCTCTTTAGATCTCAACTGTGTCTTTGAAGATGACATGAATCTTGCTTTCTTATCCAGTCTGACAAGTATTTGTTACATACTGCTGTATAACAAATAACCTTCTAACTTAGTACCATAAAACAATAAGAATTTATTATCTTAACACAGTTTTTGAAGTTAGGAATCTGGGACTGGTTCATCGGGAGTGCTGTGGCTCAAGGGCTCTCATGAAGTCAGAGTCAGCCCGTCAGTGAAGTTGCAGCCATCTACACAGGGGGTTGCCAACTTGACTGTGATGGTCAATTTTATGTGAGAACTTGACAGGACCAAGGAATGCCCACAGATAGCTGCTGTAACGTCATCTCTGGGTGTGTCTGTGGGGGTTCTCTAGAAGATGTCAGCGTTAGAATCAGTGGACCGAGTGAAGAAGGTCCACTCTTGCCAATGTGGGCAGACATCATGCAAGCCTTTGAGGGACTAAGCAGGAAAAAAAAAGGCAGAGGAAGGGGGAACTCTCTGTCTTCTTGAGCTGTGTCATCCATCTTCCCCTGCCCTTGGACACCAGAGCTCCTGGATCTTGGGACTCGGGACTCCAGGAGTTATACCAGTGTCCCTCTGCACCCCACTCTTCTCAGGCCTTCCGCCCGAGAGTCGGACCAGGATCTGTGTCATCTGCTCCCTGGTGCTCAGACCTTCAGTCTCGGACTGCGTTGTGCCGCAGGCTCTCATGGCTCTCTAGCTTGCAGACAGCGCTGTGGCCCTTCTCGGCCTCCATGACTGCATGCGTTGATTCCTGTAATGAATCAATCCATTAATATTCATGCTGTTTCCCTAGAGAAAATGGGCTAATGATACACTTGTTGATTTTGAGTATTACAGCCAAAATATCTCACTGTTGTTTCATTTTAAATGCTTTATTAATGTACTTCTTCACATTTAATCAGTAGATTTTACTGCTTTTGTCTATATCTATATCACTATTATGGAGTTTTGAGTATTTGTTTGTCAGAATTCTTTATTAACGATGCTGCAAGCATGTTGCACCTATTTCCCTGTTTCGTGTTACCACTTGCATTTAAATATCATTCCGAAGCTTTTCTGATGTGCAGGAGTTTTGATTTTTTCATAGTCACATTTACTGTCTTTCCCTTGCAATTTCATATGTTGGTTTTAATACTTGTAAAATTGTTTTCAACTCTGAGGTAAGATAGTTTTGGTTCTTTGTATACTTTATATTTTATTCTGTAATCCATCTAGAATTGATCTGTTTTTCAGAGTGTTGACTGAACGACCTGTTGGTGCCGAGTTATCACTGTGAGGGGGCAGCCTACGCAGGCGCCAAGCTATCGACCTCGACAGTGTGAATTCCTAGCTTCTCTCTCTGTCCCATCCTAAGTCTGTGTTACTATAACACTGTGTTTTTGCTTGATGGTGCACATGAATCTCTAGTGCAGTAAGTCCTACTTATTACACTTTTCTTCAGAGACACTTTAGAATGAAGGTTTCAAAGCTCCTTCTTTCCCCCAAAGTATAGTCCCCACTGGATTTTTTAAGTAACAGCTGAGATAGAGTTCACACACCATACAGCTCATGAATACAAAGCGTATGAGTCAATGTTGTCCAGCATATTCGCTGGGCTGTGCTACCCTCACTGTCATGTAATTTTGTTTGTTGACTTACCCTAGTACGTTTTACACGCGTGTATAAATTGGTGCGTTGCAGTTTTGTTGTGTTGTTATTGCTATAACCAACATGCAGCCTTTGCTTAGGTCAGTTGCATGCTTTCTGCGGTTTCCAAAATTTTTCTGTTTTTTGACTTTTGCCAAATAGATATTTTCTTCTCCTTTTTTGATTATTACGATAGCTTTTTAAACTCAAAAGAATGTCACAATGTAACTATATTTCAGTTGGTTTCTACATGGTCTTTGATCCATTTGGAATTATTGGATGTGTAGAGTGAGGTAATTTGTATAATGAAGTAAGGCTTACATTGATTTTTCCCAATTGTTAAAAAATTTCAGCAGTATTTATTTATTTTTACTTTATTTTTATTCTTCTCTTTTCTTTTTATGCTATTCCACTGACTTGAAAGTTAAATGTCCTGTTCTCATTCTGCTAGTGATTAACTACAAAATTTTTAGGCACATGCTTGAACCTATGGTTGCTTAATTATCAAAGTCAGGGATTAAATGTTATCTGTTAACTCTCCCCATATAATAAGAAGGAGATAATATAAATATTCTGTCTTCCTGGTAACTCATTCCAGTTTCTGTTGATATAGCTTCAAGCTTTATCACTACTCTTTGCCCCTCCGTCCCCAGTGTTTGAGGTCTCCATGAGGCCACCAAACCAGCATGGAGGAGACAAGGCCAGCCCAGCCTGCAGAATTATTTTTTAATGATCAGTACAGTCATTTTTAGTAATATTTGTTCTGATTTTGAAATAGCTACAAACTTATAAGGAAGTTCCCCGCACAAGCCCTCTAAGTGGACAGAGGCAGGAAACGCTGGGCTTGGGGCAGCTCATATCCCACCGGGTGCCCCCTCCCCACCCCCGAGGTGCCTTTGGCCACAGCCAATTGCTTACCCATCATTTTGCCCCTCCCAGGGGATCATCTGTGCCAACGACGGGTGGTACTGGGAAACAAAGGTCTGGCCCCCTGCCTCGATGTGGGAGGACTCTGAGGGGCCACCCCAGCCCCTGAGCTCCTGGGTGCATCCTCTGAGGCTTCCTTCCCACCAGGCTGTGCGTGGGCCTTCCTCTCTGTCCAGTCCTGTCCCCTTCACTTCCTTTTGGGAGTATTGCCTGAGGCTACTTCCCAATAACCCTTCTGCATGCAACTTTTTGTCTCAGTCTGTTTCTAAGGAACTCAACCTAATACACAGAGTGATATAAATATGTGTCAGCCCTGACCAGTGTGGCTCAGCGGGTTGGGCATCATCTGGCAAAGCAAAAGGTTGCCCATTCCATCTAGGTCAGGGCACATGCCTGGACTGTGGGTTCAGTCCCTGGTTGGAACACGTACAAGAGACCACCAATTGATGTTTCTCTCTCACATCACTGTTTCTCTCCCTCTCTTTCTCCCTCCTTTTCGGTCTCCCAGATAAGACATCCCCTTTCTCTAAAAATAAATAAATAAAATCTTTCCCTCAAAATGTGTCATTTTTTAAATGATATCGGTTGCCCTGAGCTGGAATATACATTCCAGAATAGTCAGCCAGCATCTGATCAAAAGCCAAATAGGCAATTACTGCAAGGGCTTCGACTACTTATCTCTGAGAAGCCCCAAAGGCTTCATTAATTAGCTTGAGTGTTAGAAATGGGTTTTCGTTTGTATATTAAGTGGCTTATTAATAATTAGCATAGTGTGTGTTAAAAATGGGCTGTCATTGGTGAAATCGGTAGCATGTGGCATTGGCTAAAATACCATTGACACTTCCCCCCTTTGTTTGAACAGTGCATCAGCCTCCATGGTTCACTGTCAGGAGTGGCTCCTGAAGCATGAGTTCTACATGGTCCTGCATTCAGTTATTAGTTCCAGAAGCATGCTGGTCACCTGATGCCAGCTATACGGCTAACTAAATATGGACCTCAAGAACATGGCCAGGCCCTGGCCAGTGTGGCTCAGTTGGTTGGAGCATCATTCCATAGACCATGGAAGGTCATGGGTTCGATACCTGGTTAGGGTACATGCCCAGGCTACAGGTTTGATCACCAGGGTGCACACAAGAAGGCAACCAGTCGATGTTTCTCTCTCTCTCTCCCCCTTCCTCTCTCTCTAAAAGCAATGAAAATTAAAAAATGTCCTCAGGTGAGGATAAAAAACTAATATGGTCAAGTTTACCTCAACTGCACCTTTTGTGACAGGTGAACTCAGAGCACCTAGAAGGCCAGCCTGCTGGGACCGCGTCAAACTTACAGAACAGGTTGTGAGCCTCCTTTTCCCCTGCCTGCTGTTAACCATCACCAACTGCTTTGTCTCTAGCCTGGTGGGCTGGTCGGGTCTCAGCTCTGCCTCCCTCTGTGTGGTCTTCACTCTCCAGCACACTGGCCTCCCATGCAAGTGGACATAAGCCAGGTTACTCACGGTCTCATATCAGGTCTTTTTGGAAGGTATCAGTAGCTGCCTAGAAAGGTAAGCTTTTCCCCCACACAAACTCACTACCAGGTAGTGTGTTGTACTGAAAGCTCTCAGAAGGCATCCTGGCCCTGACTGGTGTGGCTCAGTAGGTTGGGCATCATCCTAGGAATTGAAGTGAAAGGTTACTGGTTCAATTCCCAGTCAGGGCCAGGTCCCCCGTCTCTCGAGGATCGATGTTTCTCTCCCTCTCTTCCTCCCTCTCTTCCCCTTTCTCTAAAAATAAATAAATAAAATATTAATTTTTTAACAAAAGGAATTCTGACATGTACACTATTTAATAAATAAGTGATGCTCTGACAAGTGGTAAATAAAGGGAAAGGGTCACAAGAGTAGCTTCTTTCTTTTATGAAACATACCTTAGGGCAACTGAACAGCAGGTGAGGAGGAGTCCCTTTAATCAACAGTCCAGCCACTACATGAAGGTGAAATGCTAGAAACAGAACATCACTATTTTGCCATCCCCATCTTGACTCAACGGGTGGAGGTGGTGAGCACCTGTGGCTAACCTCGCAAATGCAGACGCAGCCAGGTGCAGAAGCCAAGCACTTCCTAGGACGTCATCTTGCCCAGAGACCATCCTGTGCCCGAAGAGGTACCCAGAGCTTGTGTTCTGTTTACAGGGATGACAGGAGACAGAAGCATGTGTTCAATGTCACGAGGTAAAATGCCGACCAGACCCAGACTGGGAAACTCCAGGAGAAACGATCTGGGTCTTCAGCAAGATAATTGGAAAGAAAAAAAAAAGCTGAAAGAAAAAAAAACTATAGATTCTGTAGCACACCAAAAAATATATGATATTTTTGCCAATCTGACAAAAAATAGGTATAATTTTTATTCATTTACACTAGATGGCTATTACTGTGGTGGCTGCTGTCATTTTTAAATTTTACAGTTTCAGGGAAAAGAGGTGCGTGCTGCTGACGAAATAGTGAGACACTGCATGGTCTGAAAATGCTCGGGGCGCGCCAGTGTGCCGCTCCACTGCAGCGCACCAACTGGAAGTCGCTGCTGTGAAGAGATTTAAGAAACATGTCAGGCAATTGCAGTGAATCCACCTTATTTGGGCTGTGATTCAAATAAATTGCTAACACTTTTATGACACTTATGAGACAATCGGAAATGTCAATACAGACTGGTGATTTTAAGAGATGATTGTACGTGAATAATTTTCTTGGTGTGGCAGTGGTATTCAAGTTATGATTTTCTGTGTTTTCATATTTTTAGAGAAATACACTGAAAAAGTTACTGAGGAATCAAAATGGTGTCTGAAATTTGCTTCAGGACGATGTAAGAGGGGTGGGACAGGGCGTAGGTAAAGCTAGATTTGCTTGAGTTTAACAGTTGTTGAGGATAGGGATGTGGGGGATTTGCACTGTTTTGTCTGCTTTATGTTTAAAATTCTTTGCGCTGATAAGTACTTTTTAAAGAACAGGGTGACACCACTGGTATTCTTCTGAGGCTTGTTTTTTTCACTCAACATTACACTGCTAAGACAGCCTGGTTGTGGCTGTAGTCCATCCAGTTTTCACTTCTGTGTTGTCTTCTCTTGTATGAATTCTCTCAAGTGGCTGACTGTGGATATCTGAGTTGTTTTCAGGGTTTTGTTGTCACAAAGTGTGCTGCTACGAACATTTTTGCACGCATCTCCTGGGACGCATGTTCATGTATTTCTTCAGGATACATTCTCCTGGGAGTGGAATCGCTGGGTCACAGGGCAGACACTGACTGAGGAACGCCAGACCATCTTCCACAGTGTTCGCACCAAGCTCCACCTCCCCACCAGTGCCCCATGGCTCCACGGCCCTGCCAACACTTGGCATTTTCAGACTTCCTAACGTTCTTCCTAACCTCATGGTGTTTCATATGATCTTAATTAGCATTTCTTTGATGTTGAGCATGATTTCACGTGTTTGTTTGCCACTCAATCTGCGATTGCTTATTCATGGTTTTTTTTTTTTGCTCATTTTCTATTGGATCCACTGTTGTTTATTTATAGGAGCTCTTTGTATATTTTGAATCCTTTGAGAGTCAATTCATTGTGATAGGCAAGCCAGACCACTCAATTTAAACCCTGATTCTGCAACTGTGAGGGCATGGACAAAGCACCACACTTCTCTGGGCCTCAGTTTCCTCCTCTGTAAAGTGGAGATCCGTCTGAGGCTTACCTCTTGCTATGGACTGAGTGTGCCCCCCCCCAATTCATATGTTGAAGCCTTAACCCCCAGTGGGATGGTATCTGAGGGCTTTGGGGGGTAATTGGATTTCGGTGGGGCCATGAGGGTGGGGCCACCATGACAGCATCAGGGCCCCTGAGAGGAGAGCAAGAACGGAGCTCTCCCATGGGAAGGTGCAGCAAGGGGACAGCAGTCTGCCCCCCATAGCCCAGCCATTCTGGCAGCGCCCCCTGGGACTCCCTCCCAGGCTCTAGAACTGAGAAGTAGGCATCTGTGGTGCGAGCCTCCAGGCTGTGGTGATTGCTGTGGCAGCCAGAGCTGCCGGAGACCCCTCTCAGGGCTCCCGTGGGGACTCAGTGAGATCACACTGTGCAGTGCTTAGAACAGTGCGTGGTGCACAGTCACGGCAAGAACACGGTCAACAGCGAGCATTCGCTGTTGTTTGTGCAACAAATGTCTGCTCTCTCTGTGAGTCAGAGGGGGCTCTCCATTTCCATAACGGTGTTTTAGGCGGAATCTCACCCCTTTTTAGTGGCTCAAGTGCCGCCGTAGCCTAGTGAAGATGAACATCTGCACTTTGTTGGTTATGTACGGCGACGGGGGCGCCAACGCAGGACGCCGGCACCAGGCAGGTCCCTCGCCCCGCGGCTGTGTCGGATCTCACTCCCTCACTCCGCCGGGGACCCGCAGGCCGGTGCATTGCTGCGGAACTCATGCCAATGAATTGCGAAGGCGTCTTTCGGTTGCTAGTGAGAAAATACATAAAACAAAATGAAACAAAATTAACTAAAAAAAAAAGAACTGGGAAAAAGAGAAGGCAGAATTTATTGGCTCCTTTAATGTAAAAGTCTGATTTCAGCACATCCGAGTTGAGGGCTCTGTGCTCTTGGGACACTTGTCTCTCTCCCCATCGCCCGGCTGTGCGCTGCTCCGCGTCATCCTCCTTCTCCGGTAGAGCTGGGCCACTCCCGGCCTGCCTCCCCTCCCCTTCCCCCCTCAATGCCCCAGGTACAGAGAAGCCCGGCCCTGAGTCTCCCTGGCACAGGCCGAGGGGCGTGGCCAGAAAGTGCGCTGCTTTGAAGGGCAGGTCTGGGCCAAACGTCCTTCCTTGGAGCTGTGGTGAGGGGCTAGCCCTACCAGGGCCGCCTGGCTTGAGCATGAAGTGGATGGGTCCCTAAAACATAATGGGGGCGTTGATTCCAGAAAAAGAGGTAGAGGGCGCTGGGCTCGCAAAGCAGCAGACATCCAGTACAAAGTCATCAGCGCATTTTCTTCTGCTGGCTGGGGAAGGCATATTTGGGGTGTAAGGGGTGCTGATGGGGAGTGATGATCAAGAGAATGTTTGTGAGATGTGACCACACAGCCCAGCAACTCAGCAGCAACAGGCAGCTGGGAGGGGCAGAGGCCAGGATGGGGAGGGGCGGGAAGGCGGCGGACCAGAGGCCTGGTGATCTGACGGGCAGTTTTCACCAGCAGTTGTTTCCTGGTTACTGCAAGACGTCAGTCAGGGGTTATTAAAAGCTTCCTCCTGCTGTTAGTGGTGCTTTGGGGAAGATAAAAGGGGAGAGGGCTCTGACCTCCTGGGGTGAGAAGGTGAACATGTAGCGGATGGAGGAGGTGACTGTGAGGTGGCAGAGACAGGGGCTGGGGGGCTGGGTGGCCATGGATGGGACTCGGCTCTTGGCCATCACACCTGGTGTTCACGGAGCACCTACTCTGTGTCAGGCACTGCTCTGAGCGTGTCCCACATGTTAACCCATTTGCTTCTCACAATGATGCTCTGAGGCACGTCCTATTGTTGCCCCCGTTATAGATATGAGAAACTGAGGCACAGAGAGGTGAAGTGACTTACCTGAGTGGTAGCGCTGGAATTCGAATCCCGGCCCTCTGGCTCCTACCCACCGCTGTCACCTGCCTCACTTGGGTGGGGATGGTCTTGACAATTCTACAGGAGGAAAGCCCATTTTATATTTATTGGTCCATTTGGAGGGAAACATACCAGAAAGCTGAGGCACATCTGGATGCTACAGAGGTGACAGAGTCCTGCCAGGGCAGCAGACCTGCACTGGGAAGAAAACCGGTGAGTTCCTGGCCTCTCAGAAGGGATTCTGCCCATTTCCTCCAATGGCCCCAGCATCCCTTTGGGGAAGTACTGCTCCCCCAGGCTCTGAGCTGCATGCGGGCAGTGCAGGGTGTCGAGTCACCAGTGGGCCCAGCTCCCAGCCCAGAGCCGCCTCTCGTGGTCAGCCCTGCCTGGGCGACCAGGCTGAGGTCCGCCTTGTTGAGGAGGCGATCCAGGCGGTTCAGGGCCCCACTGTGGATAACTGAGGGTTACAAGGACAGAGAGCAGGATGGAGAGGGACAGACAGCGAGGTGTGCACAAGACAGACAGACACAGTGAGAAACAGAGACACAGGGAGACGAAGAGGGAGGGACAGAGACAAGGGAGATGGAGACAAAGACAAACAAGCTAAAAACAGAGAAAGAAGAAGAGAGAGACAGGCAGAGAGAGTGAGGCCGAGACGGAGAAGAGATACACTGGCAGGCAGAGAGAGGGAATGTCGGGGGGGAAAGAGGGGGAGAGGGGCACAGCAGTGGGCACACTGCCCTCCCGGGACTGCAGAGGGAGACCCGCTGGGGCAAGACTGCAGAAACTGGCCCTCACACTGGCCTTCTAGGGACCCCCACGGCAGCAGCCGGTCCTGTCCTACCTAGGCTCTGCCCTCCTTCTCTCCTGCTGCTGACCAAGCCTATTAAGCTGCTACCCTGGCCACAACTGAAGGCCCCACGCCCTGGGGAGGAAACCAGTGAACAGGCGTCCATGCTCTCCTGCACCCCAAACCATCAATTAGTATTAACGAGGGAAGGCTTCTCACTGCCTAAAGACCCCCATCGGAACTCAGAAGGAGCGGAAGCCCCACCCCCGTGACTCAGGGGGTTAAAGGACCTGGGGCCGGCCGGGCAGCCCAGAGCGTTCAGATGGCGTGTGGCAGCGGGAAGGTCACCATCCAGCTGGTAGATGAAGAGGCAGGACCTGGATCCTGGGACCCGAAGCCTTTTAGAGGCCAGAGCTACGAGGCAATCCGAGCAGCCTGCCTGGACGAGGGGATCCTGTTTCGTGATCCCTACTTCCCTGCTGGCCCTGATGCCCTTGGCTATGACCAGCTAGGGCCAGACTCAGAGAAGGCCAAAGGGGTGAAATGGATGAGGCCCCATGTAAAGTTTGGCTGGGGGCTGTGCTCTGGGTCCGAGGGAGGAGGGGCTAGGGGCTGTGTTCTAAGTCCGAGGGAGGAGGGGCTGGGGGCCTGGGATCCTGGGTCTGAGGGAGGAGGGGCTGGGGGCTGTGCTCTGGGTCCGAGGGAGGAGGGGTCACTGTGGAACCAGCTCAGAGCAGGCTCAGCCATCCTGGGTCCGCGAAGGTCCTGGGAAGCCTGCCGCCTGCCCACAGGCTTACGAGCCTCTCATTGCTTTGGAGGCGCTCGTTACTTCGGAGCTGTGAGGGCAGGAGGGGGGACTCAGGCATCTGACCTCTCAGCTGCTCCTTCCGGCCCCTTCTTGGCTGAGTCCTGAAGCCCCGTCTCCCCCAGGAATTCTGTGCCGAGCCCCAGTTCATCTGTGAGGATATGAGCCGGACAGACGTGTGTCAGGGGAGTCTGGGTGAGACCACTGAACGCTTCTAGAGCCCTCAGAGCCTGCAAGTTGCGGTTGGGACCCTGACACCTTTGCCCTCCGCGCCCGCCTCCGTGCGCGCGGGCCCGCCTGCCCGCTCCTCAGCGTCCCCGCACTCTCTCCGGCCCGGCCTTAGTCTCCTTCTTTCCTCCAAGGTAACTGCTGGTTTCTTGCGGCGGCCGCTTCCCTCACTCTGTACCCCCGGCTCCTGTGCCGGGTGGTGCCCCCTGGTCAGGGTTTCCAAGACGGCTACGCTGGCATCTTCCACTTCCAGGTAAAGCTTGGCCCTCTCTGTTTGTGCCTCAGTTTCCCCCAGGTGACATGAATTTCATAGCTGATACCACTCCCTGGGGGCTGGAATTTTGGACAGGTACAGCAAGGCCAGGGGTCAGAGGTTGGGGCCCAGGAGGGGTGGGGGTTGGAAGCCAAGAGCCAGGGCCCTGCTCCTTCCCCCACCAGCTCTGGCAGTTCGGCCACTGGGTGGACGTCGTGGTGGACGACAAGCTACCTGTGCGTGAGGGGAAGCTGATGTTCCTGCGCTCAGAACAGCGGAATGAGTTCTGGGCCCCGCTTCTGGAGAAGGCCTACGCCAAGTAAGGGCCCATCCCCCTCCCCCGATCTGCATCCCGAAGCCCCAGCCCCATGGGACCCTGGAGCCCTTTGACTTCTGGGGTCTTCTAGACAGCCAGCTAAAGATCCTAAACCAAGTCACAGCCCCTGGGGCCTAGTGTCACACTATCCCCTGAGGCCCTCCAAATGGTAAACACCTTCCTCCACCAAAGCATCACACAAAACATTCTCAGAGACCCCTCAAACACCCAGAATTCTTAAAGAGCCTGAAATTTCTTATCAGGCCCTAGAGTCATGGAACCTAACATTTATCTCCTTGGGGAAACGGTAATGTCAGACAATCTCCTGATCCGCTGAGAAACCGAAAGCACCCCCAAAGTGTTGGGTGTAAGCCCTGGGACCCTGAGTCTTTGCTTTCCCCATCCTGTGGATCCGAAAGCCCTATGGGGATTACCCCCACAGCAGACATCTATCTCCAGAGACTGAGCACCAGACACAGCCCCAGGGTGCCCAATTTCTGACAGAGCTCTCCTGAGATCCCCAAATCATGCAGTCCTGGTGGCCCAGAGTCCAAAGGCTTCCAGGGTGTGCCATAGTCCCCCAGCTCAGGAGTGTGCAAATTTCAGGAACAGGCCCTGGGACCCCACACCCTGAGACACAGGTCCCCAGATCCTGAGGTGCTTGTACATGCCTCAGACCCCCCATGCCAGACTTGCTCCCGCAGGCTCCATGGCTCCTACGAGGCGATGCGAGGAGGCCACATGAATGAGGCTTTCGTGGACTTCACAGGTGGTGTGGGCGAGGTGCTGTACCTGAGGCAAGACATTCCAGGCCTCTTCTTGGTTCTGCGCCATGCCCTGGCCAAGGAGTCCCTCGTGGGTGCCACTGCCCTGGTGAGAGAGCTGGACTCCTGTGGAGACCCCCCACTGGCATGAGTGCACAGTCACAGCTGGAGGGGGAGGCATCCTGTGTCCTTTGTTTCACTGTTGGCTGATTCTCTCTCACAAATCAAACACGAGCAAGTCAGAAGGATATTTATTTGCTTTCATAACTAACACGCTTCAGGCACAGCTGGATCCAGGTGCTTAGCAGACACTGTGAAAGTTTTCCTATTCTTGGTTCTGGATTAGCCTCACTCTTAGGAGGCTTTTCCCCTCAACGTGGGGGCGGGGGGAAGAGCTCTCCTCCCCTGCACAGTTACCTCCCACCACCCCAGAGGTAAAAAAGAAAAGTACCTCTTCCTGAGAATCTCAGCGAAAGCCCAGTATTGATTTTGATGGGCTCATCTTGGGTCATATGTTCATGTGTGACCCAACTACATGCTTGTTCATTCAGTGAGTCAGTCTAACCCATTCATTCATCTACTTAGCCCTGGACTCAGTTCCTTGCTTTGTCTTTTGTGTTTCTTTGCCTCTTTCAATATCCCTCTGTCCTGTATCTTTCTTTCTTTCTTTTTTTAATTGTATTTATTTATTTTTAGACAGAGGGGAAGGGAGAAAGAGGGAGAGAAAATATCAATGTGTGGTTGCCTCTCATGTGCCCCCTACTGGGGACCTGGCCTGCAACCCAGGCCTGTATCTTGACTGGGAATTGAACTTGCAACGCTTTGGATCACAGGCCTGTGTTAAATCCGCTGAGCCACACCAGATAGGACTGACCTGTATCTTTGTCTCTAGGTCTCCGTCTCCCTGTTTCCATCTATTTTTTGTCTTTTGTCTCCAACTCCCTGTGCTTCCTTTCTCACCTTCACAGGCCAACTCCCACCCTCTCTGGGATCCCTGTGTCAGTTAGTTGGGTGCTCTGGTTCACTTCTGCTTTGATGGCAGGAGGTTAGGGGACAGGGAGAAACAGCCACCCTCCTGTCCCTCGACACGGCCTCACCATCCTCTCCCTGTCCTCCGCCCAGAGCGATCGGGGTGAGTACCGTACAGAGGACGGGCTGGTGAGGGGCCATGCATATTCCGTCACAGGCACGCACAAGGTGAGCACCCCCCGGGGGTGGGCTGGCAGGGGTGCCCAGGTGCTAACCCCCACTGATGCTGCCGCCGCTCTCAGGTGTCACTGGGCTTCACCAAGGTGCGGCTGCTGCGGCTGCGGAACCCATGGGGCCGTGTGGAGTGGACCGGGGCCTGGAGTGACAGGTAAGAGAGATCTGGGGTACTGTGGGGGGGGTTTGGCCCAACCCACCCATGCCTCACACCCCGGGCTTCTCTAGCTGCCCACGCTGGGACATGCTCCCTGCCGAGTGGCGAGACGCCCTGCTGGTGAAGAAGGAGGATGGAGAGTTCTGGTGAGGAGGGTGATTGAGGGGCTTGGCAGCACTGGGGCATTTCTTGAGGGTTGGCACTGTTGAGGGGCTGCTGGGTGTTTGCTGGTGACTGAGTGTCTGTGGGCTGAAACCCATTTGACGATGCTTGAGGGGAGTCTGTGGATCTTGGCTCTTTGGGGGGCATTTCTGAGGACTTGGGGAAATCTGGAGGAGTTGGAGGGCTCAGAGAGTTGAGGGTCATTCTGTTTGGTGGGCTGAAGGGTATTGGCAATGCTTGAGGAATTTGGGGGGCCATGTGATTTGGGGGCTGGGCAGGGTCTAACTGCAGGCCACTGTCCAGGATGGAGCTGCAGGACTTCCTCCAGCAGTTTAACACCGTCCAGATCTGCTCGCTGAGCCCTGAGGTGCTGGGCCCCAGCCCGGCGGGAGGGGGCTGGCACATCCACATCTTCCAAGGCCGCTGGGTGCGAGGCTTCAACTCTGGCGGGGGCCAGCCTGCTGCCGGTGAGACCTGGAGGGGACTCTGAGAGGCAAGCGAGGGGGCTGTGGCAGGCCAGGTAGCCCCATTTCTTTCTCCTCTACCAGAAACCTTCTGGACCAACCCCCAGTTCCGGCTGACGCTGCTGGAGCCTGATGAGGAGGAGCAGGATGACGAGGGGCCCTGGGGGCGCTGGGGCTCCACCAGAGGGGGCCGAGTCCCCAAGTGCACCGTCCTCCTGTCACTCATCCAGCGCAATCGGCGGAGCCTGTGGGCCCAGGGCCTCACGTACCTCACTGTGGGCTTCCACGTGTTCCAGGTGGGGCTCCGGGCTGAGGGGGCTCCAGGCTGAGGAGGTGACAGGGAGCGGGGAGGCCTGGAGGCTCAGGGAGCCCTGGGGGCATCCCAGAAGGCGGAGAGGAGCTGGAGAGGCTGAGGGCAGGCGCAGGGGGCGGGGGTTGGGCTCTGGCTAACGTCCAGGGAATCAGAGGGGGTCAGGGAGAGACCAAGGTCTAGGGGGCCACAGAGAGGCTGGGGTCAGAAAGGGTCGGGAAGAGTTAGAAAAAGGGGTGGGGGGCTGAGGATCAGGGAAGGGACGAGGAGCAGAGAAAGCACAGATGAGAGGAAGGGGTCCAAGAGGGGTCAGAGAGAGGGGCCTGGACAGGGACTGCGGGCCAGGGGCTTAATGAGGGTGGAATCAGAAGAGGGAGGGGTGTGGGCAGGCAGGGAAGGAACCTTGAGGCTCTGCGAGTCCCTCCCCCACTCCCCTTGGTCTTCCTTCTTACAGATCCCCGAGCAGGTGGGTCTCCGATGGGACCCCAGATCCCAGACTCTATCCTGGAACCAGCCTCAGGGCCTCTGACAACCTGCAGTGGGGCAGGGATGGCCTGGGGCGTGCTTGGCGTGATGGGTGATCCAGCGGGTTTGTAGGGGCGGTCTGGAGGGACGCATTATGCGGAGGGCCGGGTGGGGTGAACTTGGGCGGTCATGGTCACGCCGTGCCCGCCCCCCAGTTGCTGGGCCTCTGGGACTCCCCGCACAGTCGCGAGCACCTGCGGGGCCTGTTGTGCGCGGAGCGCTCACGCTTCTGCGCCCGTCGCGACGTGAGCCGCCGCTGCCGCTTGTGCCCGGGCCACTACCTCGTGGTGCCCAGCACCGCCCGTGCCGGCGACGAGGCCGACTTCACACTGCGTGTCTTCTCCGAGCGCCGCCACACCGCCGTGTGAGCCCGGGCCCCCAGACCCGCCCTCGGGACCCCCAGACCCAATGCCCTAAGGGTGGGGGGCGGTGCTGACCCGCCTTCGGAAGCCACAGCCCGGGAGGGTCAGCCCAGGGTCCCGGCATCCTGCCTAGACCCCACCCAGTTTCCCTGCTGTGACCCTGTCCCCCGAAGCCCCAGGCGCAGGGTGAGCAGCCCCCTCCCCCACTTTCGGTCTGTAATTTGCAGGGAGATCGACGACGTGATCAGCGCCGATCTGCACGCTCTCACGGTGAGGGGCTGCTCCGGGACGCGGTACGACGGGGTGGGGTGGGGGTGGGGCCCTCTGGGCCACCACTAAACCCCTCCCACCCGGCAGGGCCCCAACATCCCTCTGGAGCTGGGGTTGGAGCAGTTGTTTCAGGAGCTGGCAGGAGAGGTGAGGAGGGGGATGGGCCAAGGGGGTGCCGCCCCTCCCCGAGAACATCTCCCTACCCCGAATGTCTAATGTTCCCCCTGGCTGTGCTCACCTGTGACCTCCTTCTCTCAGAATGCTCACAGCTCTCTCCCACCGAGGCCTGTGCCTGCGAGTTCTCTCCCGCCATCCCCGCCCCCTGCCCAGACTAGGCCTCATGTTTCCCCTGTGCCCTTGTCTGAAGGCTCTCCTGACACTCCCAGGGTTGGTCAGCTACATGTCTGCTATGGGATCCCATGACCCCGGGCTTCTCTGTTGCAGCCCTGACCCCCTTCCAGGGACCCCACGGGGACCAGAGGGCAGGCTTGGGCTCCCTCAGTCTTTGCTGTGTCCCCAGCACTGCCCAGCACGCTGTCTGGGCTGGGCCCAGGGCTCCTCTCTGACCGCCCTCACAGCCTGCTCTCTCCCTGACCAGGAGGAAGAGCTCAGTGCCCCTCAGCTCCAGACCTTACTAAGCATCGCCCTGGAGCCTGGTGCGTTGGTGACCGGAGTGGGCCTCGTGGGGCCGGGGTGGGGGCAGCCACGTCCATGAATCCATGCTGTGCTGGGAACCAGGCCACAGGAGCCCTGGGCTCAGCCTGAGGGTGTTTCCTCACACGTGGGTCCTGTGGCAGGACCGATGGCCAGGGTCGTAGCCGCTCATAAGCCCCCCTGCTCTAAGCGAGAGGCGGGAAGTGTGGCTGCTACCGGCATTCAGAGCGCCCCCCTCGCCTGGGCTCGAATCTCAGCCCTGTTCGCTGCCGGCAGTCCTTGGCTCTCTGTGCCTCCGTTTCTGTGAAACGGGATGCAGTCATCCCCAGGGCGCACGAGGACAGCCCGTCCACAGGAAGTTCAGGGTCTCTGTTTCCTGTAGCCAGGGCCCACACCTGGATTCCCAGAGAGATTGGGCTTCGGACCTGTGAGCAGCTGCTGCAGTGTTTCGGGGTGTGTGACGGGGCCGTGCCTGGGTGGGGAGGTGGGGATATTGGGGCCTCTGCTCCCCTTCTGGGGACACTGACTTTAACCAGATGTCCTGTCTCCAGCACGGGTGCAGCCTGGCCCTGCACCACCTCCAGGAGCTCTGGGGACATCTCCGAAAGTGGCAGGTAAGGTGCACTGACCAGCTCAGCACAGGCTCCCAGCTCAGCCCCTTTCTGGCTGTGATCTCAGGCTAGTAACTTCCCATGCAGAACTCCACTCATCTAGCAATGGGAGGTGGTGGTCCTCCCCCTGCCCCCACCCCGAAACCCATGTTGAGAAGAAAATGGTCTCAGGCCCCTCTAGACTAAGAATGGTGATAGGGCACTATTTACTGAGCTCTCACTAGGCCCCTTGTGGGTCGTCTTAACATGTCCACACCACAAAGCACCTAGGTAATGCTGTTACTACTGAGCCCATTTTACAGACTGGGAAACAGAGGTCCAAAGTGGTGGAGCTGCTTCCCCAGGGCATGAAGCCAGGAAGGAAGGGAGCTGGGGTGGGAACCCAGGCTGTCTGGTCACCGAGGCCCCCTTTGAGCCTTCTTCAGGTGCCTGGGGGCGGGACTGACCTATTCCTCCCCATCCAGGCCATATTCGACAAGTTTGACCAGGACGCCTCTGGAACCATGAACTCCCATGAGCTGAGGCTGGCGCTGAACGCTGCAGGTATGGACAGAGGGCCTGGAGTGGGTCATGGGGACAGGATCAGCTCCCCATCCTGGCCCCGGCCTCTTCGAGTCCCAGCAGCCCACTCAGCTGCTGAGCTCCAGGAAGCTGACACCCTAGCTCGTTGCCAGCTCTCAGCAGGGACTGTGTGGCCCTGAGGCTGAGGGCAGAGCTGTGTGTGAGAAAGGGAGGGTGCGAGAGGGGGTGGGCTGGGGCGGGCGTGGGAGCTGGCCTCTGGGAGCTGGCCCTGGTCTCCAGGGCACTGTGGCACTGTCCTGAATTCCTGAGCTTGGGCTGGAGCCCTAACTGCTGACTCACTCCTTGGGGGCCCTGGGCATGAGTCCACCTCCTTGAGCCTCCGTTTCCCTCTGACACGGGGAAGCAAGAATGCAACCTTCCTCCTTATGTGGTGGGGCTGGGGGAGAATGACAGGAACCCCCAGATCCCCACCCACTTACCCCAAGGGAAGTGACTGGTGAGACACGGGGAGGGTGAAGATCCAGGGACCTGCGTGTAAAGAAAGGAGCCCGAGACAGAGAACGAGGGATGGAGTCAGAAGATGGGGAGACGTGGGACTGTGAGAAACGGGGCCCCGGACAGACAGAAGCAGAGGCAAGAGAGAAGGGCACGATGCAACTGTGTAGCGTTCATTCATCATCTCTGAGCGCCTGATACGTGCCTGGTGTTCTGGACGGAAGAAAACTGATCGAGTGCTCCTGAAGGACTGCCCTTCTGGGAGGTACCAAGTACAAACAGAACAAGGTCAAGGTCAGGTGGCGAGCAGCGCTAGGGCAAAGGAAGAAAACAGGCGAGGGTGCTGGGCATGCAGGGGTGGGGTGGGTGAGACAGGGCCGTCAGGGAAGGCCTTGCTGGGGTTTGAGCAGAGACCGGAGGAGTGAGCCTTGGGGACACCGGGCCAGGAGTGCTCCAGACAGAGGGAACGGCCAGTGCCAAGGCCCTGAGGTGTGCGCCTGCACCCGAGGAGGCTGGTGCAGAGCGAGCGGAGTGGAGGCGGCGCCCTGTGATGGAGCTGAGGACAGAGGGCCCGTGTGGCTGAAGCCAAGTGGGGAGGAGGTGGTCAGAGGAAAGATTGGTGATGGTGGTGGGGGAGACAAGAGAGCCTTATGAGGTGTCGTAAGGACCTTGATTCTTTAAAAAATTTTAAATATGTATAAGAGAGAGAAGCAAGTCCAGGGTCAGGGTGTGCGAGGCTGGAGTGACAGCTGTCTGGAGGAGGGAGTGCGGGGGAAGCAAGTGCCAAGGCCCCAGAACAGGTGTGCTGTCTCAGGGTGGGGGACTGGCGGGAGAAGCCACCTGCGCCGATCCAGCACATTTTCGGCTCCACAGCCACTCCCCGAACACCTGCGCTGCTCAAGGCCCTGCGCTGGCTGAACTTGGGGACTAGAAACCCTTTCTTGAGCCCCCACAGCTTCAGTCTGGGAGTGGCCTGAGCTACCAATGACAGTGACAGCGCAGAATGGCCATTGTTGGGGTGGGGAAGGCCCAGAGCACTGTGGGAGCCAAGAGGAGAAGCTTGAAGCTGCTATTCTGGGCAGAGGGAACAGCACGAGCAACGGAGGCAGGAGGCCCAAGGTCCAAGTGGAGGAGGGGGAGGAGTGGGAGGTGAGGTGCAGTCTGTGCGGGCCACTGGGGCCGTGGGGAGGAGTAACCAGGAGGTAGGTCATGGTCACTAGGGCCCAGTAAATTAGGTGAAGGACTTCACTGGTACCGGGGACCCTGGGCAGGATGCCAGACACCAGGCACTGCAGGCCATAGAGCCCACAAAAGTGGTCAGAGGAAGCTGACAGTCTCCATGAAGAAAACAGGAATTCCAGAGGGGCAGCTGAGGGGCTCTCGGCAACCCCTTCTCCCGTACTCTCGTGCGTGTGCGCACGCACAGATGTCCTGTGGCTCTGGCACAGAAGCCCCCCTCCTGACCCCCAGCCCCACCCTGAGGGAAGATGAAGGCCAGAGCTCACACCTGTCCGTCCGGATGAGGCTGCAGGCCCCCCAACCCGACTTCTGAGCACAGAAATGTGATGGCACTGGATGTTAATTACATGAATGCAGAGTGGGGAGAAAATGGGATTTACGAGGCAGCAAAGGCCCATGAAATTATCCTCAAACTGTTTACCTGGCCCTGTGGGACCAGGAGTCACCCCGCAACCTCCAGTCCCACAGGGTTGTCTGCGACACGGAAGCACCAACGTTTGCAGCTCTGAGAAGTCTGTTTAAATTCCTCATTAGAGATGTTTTCTGAACTTTAAAAATCACCCCTGCTGTGGAGTATAAACTGACTCCATATGGGACAAGAGTGTTTTGAACAGAAATGTTCCCCGGGGCCACTAGCAGAAACCCTGTGGTTTCCAGGAGTAACACTGACACAGCTGCTACACGACACTGTCCCAAGCCTTCTTCACATGGCCCTCTGGGGTCCGGGCTGCTACAGCCCCCACTGCCAGATGAGGAGACCGGGGCCTGCAGCCACACACAGCTGGGCTGGAGCAGAGCTGGGGTGGAGGAGGTGGGGACAAGCTCCTGTGGTGTCACTGTCTCCCCATGGAGTCAGGGTGGGCGCCACACTGAGGGGGGGCTCTTCCTAGGTTTCCACCTCAACAACCAGCTGACCCAGGCCCTCACCAGCCGCTACCGGGACAGCCGCCTGCGTGTGGACTTCGAGCGCTTTGTGTCCTGCGTGGCTCAGCTGACCTGCATCTTCCGTAAGTGCCACCCTGGCACGGGCGGGACTTGGGGAGGATGCCGCCCATGGCAGGGGGACTGGGGTGGTGGTGCTCACCCGCCCCTCTCTGCGCAGGCCACTGCAGCAGGCACCTGGATGGGGGCGAGGGGGTCGTGTGCCTGACCCGCAGACAGGTGAGCCCAGGCTGGACAGACGGGGAAGGGGGCGCAGGCAGCCGTCCCAGGAGACCCCCTCCTCAAGCCTGTTTGTCTTCCTTCGCCCAGTGGATGGAGGTGGCCACCTTCTCCTAGGATTTGGCACAGGAACACGTGTCGCTGGAGCTGCTGGGAGCCCCGGTCTCCCCTCTGTCAGCCTGGACCAGGCTCATTCACCCCACAGCAGCGGGGCTCCCAGCAACACCAGCCTCCGGCCACCCTGCACCTCCCTGCCTGGCATGGGGGCTGATGCTGACGTTGGGCGGTGGCTCAAGAGTGGCCTCGGGAGCTGCCTGCCTGGAGTTAATTTCTGGTCCCACAGTTCCCCGGCTGGGTGACGCTGGGCAAGTCACAGCGCATCTGTGCTCTGCTCTCCGCCCCTGCTTGGCCAGGCGACACACGTTAGTCAGCGCTGCACACCTCGAACAGGACTGGGTCCCCCCCAAGCCCGCCTTCTCCGGGAAGAGGTGGTCTGTCACAGCTCTGCTAGAAAGTGGAGAATGGAGATAGGAGAAAGAGGACACTGTAGACTCCTTAAAAATATTACATGTTTTATTATCCTGTCCCCAGAAGGGTGGTTTATCCAGAAACCGAGAAAAAAAATTATCAATCAGAATAAACCAAAAGAAAAGGGGAGTGGGGGGCGGGGAGGAACAAAACCATCAACTAACAGGTAGCCAGGCCAGCAGCCCACCCTCCACCTCAGGAGGGTCCCCAGAGCCCACGCCCTATGACAGACAACGGAAAGAAACCAGTCAGGGACAGGGGGCGGGGCAAGTCAGCGATGTCTTCATTAAGAGAGTAAGAGGCGGCAGAGACGTGTTGTTGCTAGGTGAATATATATTTATATAATAAATCCGTAAGTTAATAAAGTAAATAGTAATTCTCTGAAGATTTTAAATTTTTTATAGCTTTTTTTGTGATTTTTGTTTTGTTTTGCTCTTTTGGTTTGGCCCTTAGAAAATCTGAGACGGAGGTCCAGACCAAGCAAGGTGGGAGCTGACTGGGGCGGGGGCAGAGGGCGGGTCTGCTTCATCCCACTCCTCTGCTGCAGAAGGGGGCAGGGGGGGGGGGGTGGGGGGCTGAACGCCACAAAGCCCCACCCCCACCCAGCAATCGCAGAGAAGGGGAGAGGGGTGAAGCGAGCAGGGTGGGGTCCTCTTTCCTATTGGGTAGCTGTGGCGCCCTCTGCTGGGCCCATCGCAGGCATGAGCAGTTCCTGGACAAGGCACATAGGGCCACGTAGGGCTTTGGCCTGGATGTGGGAGGCCTTGAAGGGACCTCAGGAGCAAAGGAAGGGGCAGGATGTGGCAGGTATTCCTAGGACTCACAGGGGACCTGTTTTGCTGTGGGATCCACTGTACCCTCTACACAGTTTACAAAAAACAAACAAACATCATATATATTTACCAGACCAGAAGTGCTGGCCCCAGAGTCTCCTGCACCCCTATCCAGGGGGAGGGGGAGAGAACCTCCTGGCCAACTGACAAAGAGAGAGGAGAGAACCTGCCCCAGCCCCTCCCTGCCCACCCACCGCCCCCCAGAAAGGACCCACAGAGTGCTTTGCATAGATACAGAGTCAGAGGAACAGGACCAAGGAGGTCCTGCAGCAGGGACAGGGGCTCCCCCAGCCCCTCCTGGAGGCTGTGAGGATGGGGTGCTCGGATGGGGTGTTGAGGTCCGTGGGGGCCTCACAGGTCGCTTTCGCCATATAGCGCTGTAGAGAAGGACTTGTAGTCAAGGGCACCAGGCACCGCATCAGGGCCCTGGTACGGGGCCATGCGGGCGATGCAGTACTCAGCCTGGTCAGGGGGCAGCTCTCTCCTCAGCTCCTCGGCTGTGATGAAGTTCTGGGGGTGGCAGGGTGGGACTTAGTGCAACCTGCAGCCCACAGCGGCCCCCGCAGCCCTTCATGCCAGTCCTGGATGCAGAGGCCTGCCCTGCCCGCCCCAGGAGCTCAGAGGTGTCTGGCTTACCTTGTCCCCGGCCAGGACCTTGAAGGAGGCAATGACCTGGTCGGCTGTGTCTGTATCGGTGGTTTCCCTGGACATGAAGTCGATGAAGGCTTGGAAGGTCACGAGGCCACTGTGGTTGGGGTCAACCACGCTCATGATGCGGTTGAACTCTGCATCGCCCTGAAAGGCAGGAGTGGGGCAGGGGACAGGAGCACGTGAGCCGGCAGGATGGCTGGGCCGGTGCAGCAGAACCGAGCTAGGAGGGCGGGGCCGAGCCCAGCGCACATGCCAGGTCATCAGCCTGCCTCCAACGGTGTTGGCTCCCCAGGTAACAGCCCATGTGCCCCAGGTAGGGGCAGGTGCCCTCCACTCCTCCCCTCCCACGTTTCTGGGAAGTGGGGAGTGGGGTATACATCAAACAGGTCTGCTGCTCCTCAGCCCTAGGCTCACAAGTTAGCTCTGGAGGGTAGGGAAGAAAGAGAGAAGAGAAAGAAAAGGGAGAGAGCCAGAAGCCTGACATCCTCTCTCTGCAAACTTCCAGGAAAGGGGATGGGAGGCTCAGGAAGTCATCGGAGCGACCCCAGCCCAGCAGATGCAGCAGGAGGAGGGGGGTGAGGCTGCACTGATTTGGTGGAGGGGTGTCCCCGAGGACTTGGAAACTCTGGATGGGGGTTAGCACGAAAAGGAGGAGGAGGGGAGAAGGACGGGGGAGGAGGGAGAAGAGGAGGGGCAGGGGCAGGGGGAGTGGCACAGCAGCGAGGGAGGCAGAGGCTGCATACCAGGCTGTATCCTGTGGAGATAAGCAGAGCCCTGAAGTCATCGGTGTCCATGCTGCCTGTCTGTTTCTGCTCGAGGACGCAGGGACAGCAGGAGGCCAGGCCCAGAGTAGGCAAAGGGGCCACCCCGTGCGCACAGCAGGGAAACAGGACAGTGGCAGGAGCGGGGGCGACAGAGGCGGCCCCGAGAGACCAGGTAAGGGGAAAGGGTCCAGAGAGACATGGGTAGGAAGGAGGCAAGAGAGCCAGTGGGATGGCACACACAGTGGCAGGGGGTGGAATGGCGAGGGTGGGGAGACAGAGAGGAGGAGAGAGGGAGAGAGAGAAGAGCAGTTAATGCCGTGGTTCTCTGGGGCCCAGGGGACGCGTACCTGCCGGTCATTCTCCACATCGTAGCCCAGGCTGATGAGGCAGGCCTTGAACTCCTCTGGCCCCAGCGCCCCGCCGTGGTCCTGCCGGGTGTCCAAAGGCAGGTGTGCAAGGGGCAACGTGGAAACCAGGCAGCGCAGAGGCAGGGAGAAGGGCCAGGGTTACATGCAGAGGGCGAGGGGAGGGGAACACATGAAGGAGGGAAACACAGAGTTAGAGGTGATGGGAACAAGGTGATGGCCGGGGATGGCTGGGGCGGGTGGAAGGGTGAGTGGCCTGGAGGGCAGCCAGAGGCCTCCTCCCACCTCCTGTGGGTTAGAGCAGGGGTGGGAGCTGAATGGTGCAGACTTTAAAATTGAGTCCCAGCTCTCTGAGGAAGAGGAGAGCACACCTCGCTTCCAGGGTCGGGGATGGGAAGAGAGGGATTGTATGCCACCCTGCTCCCAACGTCAGGGTCCCTGCTTGAGGGTGCAGGGCTGAGGCTGCACCCTCCTACCCACAGGAAGAGGGCAGATGATGTATCAGGCCCTGCAGTGGATGAGGACCGGGGGAAACGCTGGCACTGAGGCCCTTCCAAAGTGGCTGCCAAGGCAAATCTGAACTTTAAGAACACTACGTGTATGCGTGGACCAGATTCACGGGCCAGGTCTCCACCGTTGGGTGTGCGGGTGCTTAGTCTGTCCCAGGGTCTCACGGGCAGGCTGGTGAGGATGCACAGCTGGAAGCAGGGCTGGGGAACCCCTTTCTCCTCCCAAGGGAAACTTTATGCTGTGGGTCAAGGTGATACACGTCTGCACCTCCTTCCATGGCCAAGGCCCCGCCAACCCGTGAGTGGTGGCTGACACACAGCAACTGTGATGTGAACGAACTGACAGATGCAAAGACGGAGGGGGCAAAACGGGACAGCGACGATGGTGACAGCAGAGAGAGATGTCGAAGGGCAGAGGGAGTCGCTAACCTTGTCAAAGTGGTTGAAGGAGGCCCGGAACTCCTGCATCTGCTCCTGGCTGATGCCCTTGGCATCGCGGGTGAGGATCTGGTTCTCAACCTCATTGATGGTGCGGGCGATGGTGGTCAGCAGCTGCTCCCAGCCCACGCGAATGTGCTGGGGGGGAGAGATGGCATGAGCGCAGGCGGGGCTGGCGGGAGTGCTTGGACCCCCACAGCTGCACCTGAGGGGGTCTTGGAACTGGGGTCTCCCCACATGGAGGAGGCGTGGCCTGGAGTGAGGCTCACCCTAACTTTCTCCCAAATGCCAGCCCAGGCCAAACTCCCTTGTGCACCTCACCTGCACACAGTAGCACAAGCACGGCGCCCGCCTGCTGTCTCTGCCCACCAGCAGGGTTCATGTCACCTTAGCATGTGTCTGACGACAGACGTGGCGGAGGGCCAGGGCCTAAAACCTGTGCAGCGTCCACGTGGAAACTTTGCAGAGGTGTGCTGGGCAATGTGTAACTGGCTTTCTGAGAAGAAACACTGCCCCCCTTGTTGTGGCGTCTTGGTGTGCATGCTGTAAATACTGTCACTGTGGTTGATGCCAAGCTACCAATGTGATGACAACTGGCCCCGACAGTGTAGTGCGGACACCAGCACACACTGGCTGGGTCTGCGCCCTTGAGCGAGAACCAACTGCGAGGCCACAGCGAGGGCAGGCGCTGCCATCCCCCACCCATGGCTCTCTCAAAGCTTGTCCTGAGATGTGTTGGCATAGTGAGGGGAGCACAGTGTGAAGGAAACAGTGATTTTTAAAAATGTGCAAACGTTCTGATCTAGTATTTTCGGTTGGAGTAGGGGAGAGAGGAAGCAGCAGACGCTCCGACTGGGCGGGCTGCACAGGGCTCTCCCATGCCAGGGCCCGGGAAAGCGGGGTGTGGAGCACCTGACAGGGCACAGCGCACCTCCATGGTATAGTTGGTGTGCTTGTTGTCGAAGATGAGGGCCTCCTGGATGAGCTGGTGCTGCTGCTCCAGGAGGTCCAGGTTCGGCTTGTAGTCCACAATGCTGCGCTCGTACTGCTTCAGGTGGTTCAGCTGGTCCTCCAGGGTCCCGTTCATCTCGATGGAGATGCGCCCGATTTCCTGCACACAAGGCGGGTGCCGCTGGGGGTGAGGCCATAGCCAGGCCCCCACAGATCTCTGTCGCCGGTGGCCAGCCTGCCAGGGTGCCCCAGCCTGCGGCCTTTGCCCAGGGTCCCCCTTCCAAAAGGCTTGTGGCTCCCGTGACTGTCCCTTCCAGACTCAACCTCCAGTGTAAAAGCGGCCACACTGGAGAGGAGTTCCCGTGCTGAGCACTATGCGTGCCTAACCTCGATGCACACTTGACTCACTGTGACAGGCCCCGCCTACAGATGTGGAAACTGAGGCCCAAACAGAACAATTTCTCATGCAGTGAGAGAGTTCAGGATCTGAACTGGGCCTGGCTGACTTCAGAGCCTGTGGCTCCTGAGCATGGGCACCCCCAACGCCTGGGCGCAGGCAGCTCGGCAGCCATGCTGTGCAGTAGGCACTGAGCCGAGGCCGAACTGCCTGCACCCCTCCTAGGCTGCTGTTTCAGCGACACCACTCTGGTCACATGTGCCTGGTGGGTAGTGACCACTTAGAGGCGGCCGACTCGCAACTGGCGTCATTACAAACCTTCCTGTGGCTAAGTCATGAGGGTCACTGTGAGCATGCCGTGAGCCTCTGAGCTGGACCACCTCGGCCACAGCCCCACCTCAGCACCTGCAGCAGAGCCAGCACACAGCAGTGGATCGCAGCATTTGTTGTGGAAATGAAGTAACTTTTCGCTCCCATTTTAGAGATGAGAAAACTGAGGAGCAAGGTTACATTGTGACTGAGCTCACAATCATCAGTCAAGGGCAGAGTCAAGACTCAAATCCCCTCTCTGACGCCTCAGCCAAGTAGCTGTCTGGGTGGCGCTGCCACTTCCATCAGTATCATCTTATCCACCCTCCTAATCCTGCCACAGGTCAGGGCTCCCAGCGGGTGAGAGCTGGGACCCAGCCTCCATGTCCGCTGGCCCTAAGAACACAGGGGACGTCTGACCAGGGGCGGGTGACCATCTGCTCCCTGGCCTCCTTCTTACTGGAGGCTCTTTCCCAACTCTGCTCTGGGCTCGGCAGAGCCAGGACACGGCCCCTCACCTCCATCTTCGTCTGGATCCAGGGCCCCACAATGTTGGCCTGGCTGGCGAACTGGCGGCGGAGGTGCTCGTTGGACTGCTGCTTGCTCTGCTCCTCCAGGAGGGCGTGGTCCCGCTTGGGCACCAGCTGCTGCACCTGGGGAGGGGCACGGAGTGGGAGCAGGAGCAGTCAGGGTGTCAGCCCCCTCACCTGGCCAGCCCTGCCCTGGCCCTGCCAAGGGGCTCTGCCCACCTTCTCCCACTTGGAGTTGATGATCTGGGGGGTGACGGTGGTGTAGGGGTTGCTGCCTGACAGTTTGATGTGGTTGCTTTCGGCAATCCTCTGGGCCTCCTTGTGGATGGCCAGGATGGCCTCCCGTTCCCTGTCGGCGTCTGGAAGTGTCGACTTGAACTGGTCATGGGCTGAGATCAGGCCCTGGAAGAGAAGAAGGGGTGAGGGGCAGCCCAGCACCTCTGAGGACCCATGAGAAGGATGGGTGGGGGCGGACCTCAATCTCCTCGATGGTGTGGACGATGAACATGTCCTGGAGGTCCTCCATGGCACTCTCCATCCAGTTGTTGAAGGGAGCTGCCCGCTTGGCATACTCCAGGTGTAGCTGGTCAATGGTCTCCAGTTGCTTCTCTGTTTTCTGGTGTGTGTGGGGGGAAGAAAGGGGACAGAGGAGGGAAGTCAGTCAGCAAGTAGGAGGGGGTGAGTGGTGGGGAGGGATCCGGGGGCTGCGAGAGCAGTGGGGAATCTGGGCTCCAGGGTGACATCGCCCTCCTCACCTCCAAGGCTTCTCTGCGACTGTGGGTCAGAGAGCCAAGGGCATCCCACTGGTCGCAAATCTTCTGGCACCGAGTGTTGACGTTGTGGGAGTCGTAGTAATCCAGCTCACTGTGGGCCGGGCAGAGGGTGGGGAGACCCAGCAGGGGTCAGTTGGGTGTGCCTGGACCTTCCCGCCCCCAAGGGTTCCAGGTCCTGGTACCAGGGGATATCAGTGCTGAAGGCTATCCATCACCCCTCTTGACCTATGGGCCCCCCCCCCCAGGGTAGGAGGAGTTCAGAGATGGGGTGGGGGAGGGGCTAACAGAGGGGGCAAGGGCTTCCTCCTGCTCACTAACTCTGAGTTGCTAAGCTACCATACTTCAGTAGGTGGGGAGGGGCACAGAGTGTGGCCCTCAACCAAGGCTGCATGTGGACGGCTTCCCCACTGAAAGAAAACCACGCAGAGTGCGTGTGTCAGAGAGCACGGGCTCGGGAGCCAGGTTCCCTCTGCCTGAATTCCGGCTCCATGATTCTGTACTTCTGTGGCCCTGGGCGAAGGAACCCTGTTTTTTGTTTCCTTGTGTGTGCTACGGTGGGGAGGTTACTTCGGAAAGCAAGCCACTCCGTGAGTGTGAAGTGCTGAGGGCAGTTCTGGGTACCCAGCAGACAAAAGGAGCAGCTATTTATTAAAGGCTGTATATTTATTTTAATGGGTATTAAGAAAAAACACGTAATTAGGCTGAGATCTAGTTCTAAGCAATTGATAATTAAGAAAAAAGTGAGCTGGTAATGGTAGTGGTATAGGTAAATAAATGGGTACTTATTCTTCTTCTTCAAATGACTAAGGTTGGGGAAACCCTGGGCTGATGATCATTTCGGACCCGCAGCCCTCCAAATGCTCCCTGCCCCTCAGCTCCCCGCCCCGGCGTCAGCCCCAGGATCCCCATCTCCTGTGGTCCAGACACTTGGTGCTGTTAGTAGCAGAGCCCTAGAAAACTGGTGTACAGGAAGAACCTTGGTGGCATGGTGAGGTGTGGAGAACAGGGAACAACTCTGGGAAGGAACAACTCTGGGAAGGAACAGGAAGGACTTGGGGACCAGACGGTAGTCTCCCCTGCCTGGGTGCAGGGGCCCAGTCGAGCAGGCAAGGCTTGGAGAGGGAGTGGGAGCAAGGCTGTGCTCCAGGGGGCCAGACAGCCTGGGTTCCATTCCTATCTCGACCACTTACCAGCTGTGTGACCTTGGGAAAGGTCGCTGGACTCTCTGTGCCTCAGTTCCCCCTCTCTAACATGGGTGCCAGGGGAGACCGACATTTAAGGCTATCAGTCACCCATGTCGGGGGTTAAGAGACTGGTACAGGCAGAGCACTGAGTGCTCCTGGAGTTTCTGTCACTGCCATTAATCAACGCCCGCCAGGCTGTGCACCCGAGCTCATTCTGGCCGGCTCAGTCCTCTGACTCATCTCTGGAGAAACCGACAGCACCCTAAACAGCCCTCCCCTTCTCTCCTCCAGGGCTATTGTCCAGAAAGGTGCTCCAGGGAACACCTGTTCCCTGGCTCAGGGTAACAGGTCTCACACTGGCCATTCTCCAGTGCTGTAGTAGTAGGCTGGCCTAGGATTTACTCCAAGTCTGTGTCTTAGCAGCTCCCAGGGGCTCACCGGTCAAACAAGAAACCTGCTCATGACCCACCCCCACAACCCTGGCAGACACGTGCATTTGTGGCCTTGCTCTCCTCCGTCCGCATGTGCCAGGTGCAGAGGCTCTATCCTAGGAGAGCCTGCAGGACGCCAAGGGCTGCGGGGTTCTGGTGCAGTGAAGGCCTCATGGCACTTCTGCCTCTGGGTGAGCAAGCAGGGAACCCCCAAACAACTGGGCAATGTGCAGGGAATGAGTCAGGGAAGACGCTGGCCCTCCCTGGCATGGGGCCCCAGCCTTATAGGAACAAACAGAACTCTGGGGATGGCTGTGGCAGGGTGGGTGCGGGTATCTGTAGAAAGTGCGGTTCTAGCCAAGGATACTATTTTTGAGCAGACAGCTATTTTGGGAGCCCTGCTCCAGGGCCTATGGATTTTCCATGAAGTAATGGCCTGGGCCTCCCACTCCCTGGGTCCTCCCTGCTGCTGGTTGTTGCACTGGTGGTATAAGGCCCCCATTCACCGGCTCTGGAGGTTCAGTGTACTAATTGTGTGTACAAGTTTATCTGACTGGGGCAGGGAAGGGAGGGCAGAGAACCCGGCTGCCTGGAAGACCTCACAATGGTGTATTCTGAGCGGGAGGGGAAGGGCTATGCAGAACAATAGGCTCTCTGTGCACTCTGTGCAGCCAAGTCCCTCAGGAGCAGCAGGGACTGGGGAGGGGGTGGGGGGCTGGGCTGCCCACCCTATCAGGGGCCAGGGATCTCCTTGGGGTGGCAGGCAGGGAAGTGGAGCCCAGGGACCCTCAGAGCCTGAAGAACCAGGACAAGGAGTCAGAGCCTCTAGATCCCACTATGTTTCTCGTCAGGGGTTAAGACAAGATGGGCCAAGGCATCACCCCATCAGGCCCCGGCATCTGAAAGGAGGGGTGTCAGTGGAGAGGGCTGGGCGGCCCCGCTCCAGGCATGGGGCAGCTGGACCCCCAGGTGCCACCCACCACTGATCTGGGCGGGGTGCTGGAGGGGAAACAGGTGTCAGCCGATGAGCTCACTTACTTGAGCTCCTGGGCAATAGCCGCGATCTGTTCCACGCGGTCCTGATGTGCAGCCAGATCACTCTCGAAGGCCTCGTGCTTGCGGATGAGGGCTTTGATGTCCGACAGGGTGGCCGTCTCATAGTCTCGGTGCTTCAGCATGGCTTCCTTCCCTGGAGGTGGGGCAGGAGGCAGACACACTTAGACAAGAGTGCACCAGGAGGAGTCCACAACGGGCCTGTCCACCCAGGGTGAAGGAAATGGGGTAGACCCAACATCCCCGACCTTTCCAGGTATCTCTAAGTCCAGAACGTCCTGGACAGAGCAGGGAGACACTGTGGTATTGGTGGGCCTGAGCCAGATATCCCAATTCAACCTGTGTGCTCTAAACTTAGTGTCCATCGTGGTAGGAGACTGTGAGACTGGACTGTTCTGCCATGCATGGAGGGCCATGATCTGAGAGGCTAGGGATGCAGCCCATGCCTCGGCAGGGCAGAGGAAGGGGTAGTGTTCCAGTCAGGATTCTTCCTGGAGTCCACCCCTCTGCATGCTTCTGGCACCTGGGGGCTGGCTCCCTTGGGGTGGTGGTCTTATCACGTATCTACACGCCCCACACTGCCCTAAGGGTTTTGCTATGCAGTGAGGCAGGGCCCATCATCAAGCCCTTTGAAGGAAGGGAGAAACACTGTTATTAGATCTGGAGCCTAGTTAATTATATGCACCAGGACAGAACCTCAAGGGAGTCCTGTAAGTATAGTGAGGTACTAGAGAACCAGTGGGAAATGCCAGCCTGGGAAGGGGGCTGCTTCAGGAGAGCCACCTCAGGCAGCCTCTAGAGTGACAGCTCAGAGACCTCCTTCCTCAGCTGCCTTCTGGGTGCAGCCCTCAGAACAGCAGGACGACATGCAGCCTCCCCCTCACCTGTGAAATGGGGCCAACACCAGCACCTAAGGTCTTGGTGAGGTGGTGCTCGAGAAAGGCAGGCAGAATCAGGGCCACTGCAACCCCAGCCACCCCGAGGACAGGGCCTGGCACTGGCAGGCAGCAGCCTGGGAGACTGACTCCACTGGCCCTGACACCCCAGCCCTGGGGTAGGACGCTTAACCACAAAGGCAAGCTTGCAATTCCCTTCCCCAAATTGCTTTCTCCCAAGGGTGGGAACCTGAAATAGCAGGTTACCACTTCTCTGCCTCAGCAAAGTTTCAGCAAGGTTTGGCAAGGGGCACACCGGAAGACTGGGAGGAGTGGGCCACAGCCATGGCCACCTTGGATGTAAGCTGAAGGGCAGCTGCAAAAAGGAATCAGGGCTCATTTTGTTTCTTCCCCCAGATAACCCAAGGCCTTCTGGAAGCATCCACATTGACCCTCACCCCTACAGGCTGTAGGGGTGTTCAGATGGGCCAGGAGGCTGGTCTCTCCTCTTTTTTGCATACTTGGGTGGTACAGAGGCTTCAGGCTTCAGGTCTTGGGAATGAGAGCATGCAGGCCTGCCTGGGGGCTCTGGGCTGACTCACGACACAGGGCTAGATGCCAAAGTGCTGGTGCGCCTGCCGGGGGGAGGCAGGGGCGTGGGGAGGCCACGGAACCAGTTGGTCCGCCCTGGCACAAAGTCGGGCCAACTCTTCCTAAAGGCGTTCATGCCAGGCCAGCTCCTGCATCACTCCCAGGGAGGGGACCCTGGTTGGCCATCAGACCCACGACTCTGGGCAACAGGAGACCATCTTCCCACAGTTTCCCGGAGTTCAAGGTAAGGGACTAAGGAACTGATAAAACAGGCCAAGAGGTCCCAGAAAGGAAATCCTGAAGGATGACACTCAGAGTCTATGAATGACAATGGATGTGCAAACAGGAGGACGACAGGAGGAAACAGCTCAGTCCAAGCATGAGACTCGGGTGCTGTAAAACCCACCTGTGTGCACAAGGCCCTCTGATGTGAGAAATGCCAAAATCTACTGGCTTGCGGGTTCCCTCGGAAGGGACCTCACCTACCTGGGAAACTACCATACACAAGGAAGAGGCTCAAGAGGTGTTTGAGGAATGAAGGAATGAACAAATCAAGTAAATGCCAACATCCCCTCCCTCTGCAAGGGTTGGGGGTAAAGCCATGGGTGTCATGTCTTTGAGGCACGAGGGACGTGCCCACATCCTTGGCCCAGGCCTCTTGCTTGCCTGCCCTCCTGGCACCTCCCTCTGCGTTCCTTTCCCAGTCGAGGAGGGCAGGGTAGCACTCTGATTTGGTGGCTGCTGCCAGAGAACAGCAGCCTGAACTAATGTGTGGAGGGTATCAGCTGGGATGTAGCCAGGGACAGACACAGTGATGTGGGCCCAGGTCTGCAGATCACAGAGCATTGTGTTTGCCATGCTGACGGGGGTGGGGCCTCTGGATAGGTTTCAGCTCTAGCCAGTGTTGCAGCTGCCTGACAAGGAGCCGGGAGGGTGAAATGGAATAGTTCCCCAGAGGTTCAGTGAGGATCTCAAGGTGAACTGTGATGATGGGAGGGATGAAAAATCACCATGAACCACTCAAGAAAGTATAAAATCAGCTGGACAGAGTGGTGGCAGTGGGTGAACCTCTTGAGTTCGGTAACAGCAGGAGGACAGAGACATTTGGGAAGGAAGTGGGAGGGCAGGTGTCCTGTGGATGGCTCTCGGCTTTCCCAGGTACTGGCTGTTTCCTGAAGGCTTTTAGGCCCCGGGTATCTGGAATCCCAACCATGGTGTGGGTCCTGACCGAGGGCCAGGGATGTGATGGAATTCCACATCCCGAGCCAAGGAAACAGGCAGCTGCAGAGCTGCTAAGAAACAGGAGGCACTGTTGCCCTTTTGGGAGAAGCCATCCTGCAGTGGGGCCAGGCCCCTTGGAAGGAGGCTCTGGGTGGCTGGGAGTCCGTGAGCACTGTCTGTGGGTCAGGAGGCAGCTCTAGGTCTTGCCTTTAAGGATCATGCTCAGGAACACAGACCCATCACCCAATATGAGCTCCTTGGTCACAAAGGATGTGGAAAGGGAAGGCTGACTATATGCACACAGGCTGTGAGGAAAAGGGTCATTTCCCTGCGAATGGCAGCATTCGAGAATGACTGGTCTCTGGTGACCCAGGAAGGGGCCCACCTGTAAGTAATCTCTAAGACCAGAGCGGATGGGCAATAGAAGGAATGGAATCCAAACTGTCTCTTGCTGCCTGGGGCCAGATGAACCCAAAGCGGCACTTCTGACACGCACATGTGTGTGTGTCTGAGAGACAGGAATGCAGCAAGGGAGCTGTGAGGACCATACCGTCGGTCCAGGCCTCATGGATGGAGGCCTTCTGCCGGAACTTCTCTGCAAGGTGGTCGAGCCGCTCCAGCCTGCGGATCTCATTCAGCAGCCACTCCTCGTAGCCCTTCTCGGCCTGCTCCAGGTGCTGCCAGCCATTGTTGATATCCTGCAGGGCAGGCGAGAGCAGGGCTATCATAGGGGCTCGAGCACCCAGCCGGGCGATGCCTCACTAAATGAGCTGGGTCATGTCTACCTTCTGCTTTGCTACATCTGTGTACCCAGACAGGGCCCAACACCTGCCAGGAGCAATCAGTTCTTTTAGATTAAATTAATACATGAAAATGAAGGGTCTCAAGTACTTGGTGATGGTGTTGGAGTCATGGCCAACTGGGGTTCCAAACTAAAACTATTCCACACAAACTATGGTGTGGTTGAGGACAGGTGTAAAAATCTAGGGAGCGATGGAGGGGTGTTGTGATGATAAAGTGCCAAATTGCACCCCAAAGGCTGTGCACTCTAGATAAGACAGCAAGCCTGAGGGTGGTCTGGCAAATCTGCAGCTCCTGGGCCCTGGCCCCCTCCACCCCCAGAGTCCTGCCCTTACCGAGACCATCCTGCCCTCAGAGGGCATGAAGGCGGGCCGGTTGCTGAGGCGCAGCTTGGTTTGCAGAGTGTTGAAGTTTATCTCCAGTTGGCACTTCTCCTGCACCTTGGGTGGCTTGTGGACACGCCGGTAATCACGGAAGTCTTCCAGCTTTTGCTGCATCTCCTGGATGGTCTTTTGGGGCACACGATCCTCCAGCCAGGGGATGGTGCGCCGGATCCACTCCAGAAGCTGTGGGCCCATAAGAAGCCATGTGGCCTTGCCAGGGGCCCCTCAAAGCACTGGTAAGGCCACCCACAGCTCACAGGCACATGGGATCCAGATCTTTGAGGACCCTGTCTTGGGGAATCACCCCTGCTCCCCAGACTTCTCCATACTATCCATTGGGATCCCACAGCAGGGAATTTTGGGAACATGTGCCCCCTTGGAACCACTGTGCTGTTCTCTGGTTCCTCAAACTTCCTGTTTGTGCCTTTGCTCTTGGTCTTCACTGTCCTCAGACCTAATCAGAGCCCTCCTTGGTGGTATTCCCCACCACACCCCACCCTGTAGCCCAACCGCTGCCGTCACCACTGAGCTCAGCACTGTCTGAGGGTGCCACTGCTCCCCTGTGCACTGACTGCCAGGGCCTCAAGGGCAGGACCTGCAGCATGCCTGGCTCACTGGGGGGCAACCAGCGCAATGCACAAGGCCTGGGACATGGAATAATTAGAATGTAAAACTGAAACAGAAGGTGACGTGTATTTTTATGAGCCACTCATGTCTTTGATGGAGTAAGGCCAGGGCACAAACAAGCAAACTGAACATTCTAGAGCAATCCTGGGAGTCAAATCAGTTACTGTGCAGCACAGATTTGCTCAGAGAAGTAGTGCCCAATGACAACTTCTGTCAAAACGAGAGAACCAAAGACAAGGGCATCCTTGTGTTTACATCCTGGTGCACGGGCCAGCTGCCCTTTCTTGGGGAGGGCTGGGATTCTAAGATATGTATGTAACCTTTAACCTTTCCTTGGTGTTAGAAATAAAGCTGTTAACAGATGGTAGTAGCCCTTTCTTTTAAAAATATCCCCTTAACAACAATAAAAAAGAAAAAAGAAAAAAATATAAATATCCCCATAACTTGGCAAAATAAAAAGTTTGTCACGGCCCCAGCTGGGTGGCTCAATTGGTTGGAGCACTGTCCCGTACATCGAAGTTTACGGGTTCATCCCTGGTTGGCGTGCATACAGTGGGAGGGGCCAATCGATGCTTCTCTTTCCCTTCCTCTCTCTAAAATCAATTGAACATACCCTTGGGTGAGGATTAGAGGGGGAAAAGACAGGCAGCCTCTATAGGTTGGCTATCAAATATTTTCCCAAATTATTCTGGTCTGTGGAATCTCAATGTCTGTGGGAACCACTTCAGGTCTAAAAGAGTTGTCAAATTACTACCTTTGGGGAACTTAAATGTTTAAATTTTTTTAATAAGGAAACTTTAAAAACAAAGGACAGAATTCAGAAGAGGTTTATTGAACACCCAAATTCCCAACTGATGTTCCAGGTCAGGCTCTGGAGCAGAGCTGCCTGGGTTTGAACTCCAGGTCTCTGTCCTACTGGCTGTGGGCCCAACAGGACAGTGGGCACGTGCCTGACCTCCCCTGGGCCTCAGTTTCCTCACCCAGGGAAGGGGGTGATAAGAGGGCAGACCCAGCACAGGCCATCTTCAACCAGGACTGCCACGACAAGCCACGGCCCTGGCCAGCACTGTGGCAGCTCTCAGTCTCTCTACCCTACTAAATCGGTCCCCCCACAGGGAGGATGAAGGAATGTCCATTCTTAAAAAAGCTCCCCAGATGACTCTAAAGCACTGTGGTATTTAGAAAACTATGTCCCTGAGAATGTGTGTTGGAACCCAAGCTCCAATCCCAGGAGTCAGTCAGCTAGCACGGCGACATACCAGCCTGACTCCAGCCGTGTGAAGCCCACCCGGAAGGTCGTATCACATACTGGCTTGGGCAAACTCCAGGTGGTAACCTCACCACCTTTTCTAGAAGTCTCACTGTGACACCTGCTCTCCACTCTGCAAGTGTCACATGACCTATGGCCAAGGGTAACAAAAGTGGCCCCATTTTTCAGCTCTGTAGAGTCACAGGGGGTGGAGGTAAGTGGCACTTACGTCGCTGGCCAGTCTCTCGTAATCTTCCATCAGGTGTTCATTCTCCTGATTGACAGCCAGCACCTTGCAGATCCGGTTGGCTGCTGTCTCAGCCTGGGGCAGGGGAAGCACACACAGTCAGGGCTGCCTGAGGGACAGGGACCCTCCCTCCTGACAGGCGTATCACTTGAAAGCTGGCTCATCCACAGCCCACACAGAACTCCCCGAGGAGGGAAGGAGAGGAAGTGCAGCTCCAGCAAGATGGTGCCCTCAGTGCCTGTGTCCTGATAGCCCTTGCTGGTGCCCCCACAGCTTACTGCTCAGGCCACTGCCCAGGGAGCCGGCCCCTTGACTCCTTCTCGGCCTGGTCCCTGGAGGTGCTGAGAGGGGTTGGGAAGCCCTCCCACACTGGGAGAAATGGATTAAAAGTCTCTCTAGTGGCTCACAGAGAGCTAGGTAAGGCTGGGTGGGGTCCTCACTAGGCCAAGCCCTGGAAGGGGAGGCTCCCCTTGGGTGGGAAAGTAGGCTACAGTGAGGCAGAGTGCTGGAGAGCTAGGGGGTGAGCAGAGGGTGGGGATGCTGGTGCTCCCCAGAGAAGCCTGGTGATCAGTGCACAGGCAGAGCACACTAGACCCCTTCCTAATCTTCCCCTTGGAGGTGGATATTGGTGGCTCATTGAGCAAAGTCACAATCCACCGGGCAGAAGGGAGCCAGGGATTCCAGAACAGGGAGGGAGTGGTGCAGACAGTGACAGTGTCTGCCCAGAACTACTGGACACTGTCCTGCGTTGGCCTGCTGAAGGGGGATGCGATGAGTGGAGAACGAGGGTGAAGGGTGCCACACACGGAGAGGGCCAGGTACCTTTCAGGAAGCACAGAAAGGGTCCCAGAGGAGAAGTTGGAACAGCAACAGAACAGGAACAGAAATAGTGAGGAGGGTCTACAGAGCGGTGAGGAAGGAAAACAGACAGGCTTGGGGATGGCTCCAGACTTGGCCCAGCTTCTCCCATCCACACACTGCTTCTGGGACAGGAGGGCAGGTGAGCAGGGACCAGCCAAGGTTGATGTGCGCACACACACACACACCATCATGCTGCAGGACACTCGCCAATGGCTCCGAGCAGTGCTCCTCAAAGATGAGGCTCACAAGACCTTGGCTGGAGAACACCTGGCCCCAGGAGGCAAGGCAAAGGTCACAGCTTTCAGGGCAGCCATGGAGGTTAGTCCCTGACCCGTCTCTTGGAAGAGACAATGGTACCCCAAGCTGAAACCCACTCTGCTGTGCAGACACACAAAGGCGGGGACTGCTGGTTGCAGGTGTTGTTTCACTACTGAGTTCCTGGCACCTAGCTCAGGGGTTGCTGTGTTTTAGATAGCTGGGTTGATGAATGAATGAGTGAACAAAGAGCAAGTGCTTTAGTGACTAGAAATAAACTATCAGGAGAGAATGGGCACACTCGTGCTGGGCCTAGGGTTCATCTTACATTTATAAACAAAATAAACCCCAGAGAGTGCTCTTTTAAGACCTTGGTGAACACACAATACATAGATGATGCGTTATAGGTACACCTGAAACCTATGTTATTTTATTAACCAATGTCACCCCAATAAATTCAGAGTCACAGCCTTGATCCTATGGGGAAAAGACAGCAGCAAAAATAAAAAGCATTCTACAGCTGGTCTGAGAAGCAGACACAGGCTGGAGGAAGCCAAACTTGGGCTCGAGAAGCCTGAATCCTGCACTGGCCTTGGTGAATGGCAGTTCATAAGAGCTAGACCTTTATTTCTTCCAAGAGGGGCCTGGATGCCTCAAAACACCCTCATACTCTGACCAGAGCCTTCCTGCCAGTGTCCACTCCCACAAATCCCTCCACGCCTCCTGTGTTCTACCACAGAGTTCAGCTCTAAGCACAGGAGGGTAGCTGGGGCAGAAGAGAAAGCACTCTCACAAGGGCAATGTGGTGGGAAAGGAGGTTGGCATGCGACCTGCAGTGAGGAGCCCAACGGCACACATGCTGTTAGTTGGGGTCTGTGGCAAGGACTCTTCCATCACTGCCCACTCACACCATCCTGCCTTCCCACTAGGGTGCAGGGTCCCCCTCCATTCTCCCTGCCTGTGCCCTCCAGCAGAACACTCCAAACACAAGCTCCAATCGCATGCTAGGCAGGTGGCAGATTGGCTGCGAAACCAGATCTCCAGCCCAGGGCTGGGAAGAACCATGATGGGAAGGGACAAAGCTGCTCCAACTACCTGCCCATGTACAGAGCATGGACTGGGGCAGGCAGTCCTAAGCTCTTCACCTGCATGTGCTCATGTCATCCTCACAAACTTCCTCACCTTTTAATTGAGGATAACACACTCCCCTGCCATGTAAGGGACGAAGAATCTGTGCCTAGCATGTAGTAAGTGCTCCACAGACAAGAGCTAGTTTTTCTCCTCCCTGCCCACTTGCCAACTGGTGACACAAACTCGGGTCGCTGAGAGTACACTGCTGCCCACGACCACAGACCAGAAGGCAAGTGGAGGGAACAGAGGGCCCCTGAGAGAAGCAGAAGGGGCAGTGTGAGGTCAGCCAGGCTCAGGGAAAGCTGCCACTGGCAACATACTTCTGACTGCTCTGCCTGCGTCAGCAGGGCTGCTGAGGACAGGGGCCCAGAGAGCGGGAATAGCAGGAGGCAGCTTAGACAATAGTCTAACTGCCCAGCCTGAGCCTTTCCTGAGCCGTTTGGGAGGGGAAGGGGATGCAGAGAGGGGAAGAAAAGCCAGTGTACCAGGCAGATGGCCCAGTGAGGACCATGGACAGAGAGGGGTGGGAGCAACTGAGTGGTCAGGAACACAGGTCCAAACTGCTCCTCAGCTACTTCAGGTGATGCAGGGACTCAACTGTCCTGCCTGAGAAACAGGTGCCACCGCCCACCTCACAGAGCGGGCTGTGCACAGAGAGAGCTGTGCACAGAGAGAGTATCTGTGGTGTGTCATCACTGGACCCGCATCAGCTCAGTGGTGGCACTGAAGCCCATGGTCACGAGAAACCTGCCTGACCAGGTCAGTTCCCAAGCCATGGTGGCCCTTGGCCTGGCCAGGACCCCAAGGGCAAGCCTCCAGCCACAGTAGCCAGGTGTGCTCTCACCCCAGCTCACCTTTTGAGCCCCCGAGAAAGCGTGGTAGAAGCAGGACACGTAAGTCATGATGGCTTTCTCATCTGGCCTCAGAGTGCCTACAATATCTGCGCAGAGAGAGAGAGAGAGAGAGAGGCAGGAGAGAGTGAAAGATGCAGGGAGGGCGGCCGGGGCCGGGCCCTAGGCTCATGCAGGAGGAATAGCGCTTGCTCTGGACTGGAAGCCAAACCCTGGCTCTGGCTGTGCAGGCCTGCCTTACTAAGGCTTTGGCGGGGGAAGGGGGTTTCCAAATAGGTGGATTCCTCTACTAACCAGGCCTGGGTTCGTGACACTAGCTACTGGCTCTAAAAAGGAAGACTTGTTTGGGGTTGGAGGGGTTAAACTCTAACTGATGTTTCTCAGAAAGTAAGATCATGTCTACCACCTTAGCATAAAGCAACTAACAGTCTCCTGTGGCCCTAAAATAAAACCCAAATTCTTGCTTTTAGGCTATAATAGTCCTACACAGCCTGGCCCCATCACTTTCTCTGACCTCATTTTCAACTTTCCTCTCCTCGCTTACGCCTCTCCAGCCAAGCTTATTCCTTGAATAAGCCAAGCTTATTTCTGCCTCACGGATTGCACTTGCTCTACCCTCTGCCTGGAATGCTTTTTGCTTTGTTTTTTTAAAGATTTTTATTTATTTTAGACAGAGGGGAGGGAGGGAGAGAAACAGCAATGTGTGATTGCCTCTTGAGCACTCCCTACTGGGGACCTGGTTTGCAACCCAGGCATGTGCCCTGACTGGGAATTGAACCTGTGACCCTTTGGTTCGCAGGCCGGCACTCAATACACTGAACCACACAAGGCAGGGCTGGAATGCTTTTCCTACAGATCTTCACGTGACAGCTCCTGCTCATCACTCCAACTGCCTGTTCATGTCAGCTCTCAGAGGCTTCCCCTGGGCCCCAGCTAAAGCAGTCCACAGGCATTTCTATCCCATCATCCTGTCCCATGTTCTCTACTGTGTTTATCATCACATGAAACGACTTGATCTGTGGATGTGCCTGCTGTCTGCCTCACGCTAGAAGGGAAGTTCCATGAGAGCAGAGATCCCTCCTGACTCAGTCACTGCTGTATCCTCAGTGCCTAGTACAGAGCCTGGTGCACAGTGGGCACTTAACAGACAGTGTGAGCAAAGACTAAATGGGCAGTGGCGATGCCAAGGAGCTGGGGTGTAGCTTCCAGTCGGAGAGAGGCCACTGCCGTCTGCAAGAGAAATGAGGTGAGCATGGGAGGCGAGAGGCAGCAGTGGCATTGGGCAGTGGCAGCGAGGTGGGCCTGCCTGGCCCTGCCCGGTACCTTCTGCGCTCCCGAAAAGGCATGGTAGAAGCTGGACACATAGGTCATTATGGCCTTCTCGTCGGGCCGGGCCGTGTTCACGATGTCTGCAAGTGAACAACAAGGGTTAAACTGCCCAAGTAGGGGTGGGGAAGGGGTGGTCACTCACCAGGATCCAAAGGCTCCCAAGGCCACAGTCATCCCAGGAGAAAAACCCTTAGAGCTGGTTCAGTGACCCTGGTGACTCCGGTAGGCTCAGCCATACCCTCAGCCCCTCTATCCCCATGGTCTCTAGAAAGGCCTCAGCTGTGGGAACTGGATTAAATGAGGCCACTTCCTCTCTCTGAAAATGGCCTCAAGGGGCTGCTGGAAAATCAATCCTAAGGGCCACGAGAGGCCAGAGGCATGGGTCCTAGGGTGAGGGTGGGGTGGTATATAGCTGGGAAATGGAGTAACACCAGAGAAGGAAAAAACAAAACATTCCACATCGCTGGGCTCTGGACTCCAAACCTGTAGCAGGCACAGTAGGTACAGGCCATGCTTATTTGCGGGAACCAGCCCTCCCTGGCCACTTGGCTCTCCACCTTCCCCCAGGTGTGGAACTGGGTCAGGCAGAGCTCTGGCAGCCTCCAGAGTCCATCCTCCTCAAGTTCCCCACCCCCACTCCATCCCTGAGCGTGTCTGAACTGCGCAGGCTGCTCCTGCTCTGGTTCCCCATAGCAACACACTGTCCCGGGTTCACCCAGATTCATTCAGCCATTCTCGCTGACTCTGCCAGTTTTCTGAAGTTACTGTAAAGCATACCCACGAAACGAGGTGCTGACTGAACAAAAGGGAGGTACTTACCCTCTGCATCCAACATTTTGGGGATATCTAGGTATTTTTCTGCCACTTCAAAGGCATTGTTTAGGTTAGTGACTGGGTCATCCTAGAGGGAGGGAAGTGAGGGAAGGAGGAAGAACTCAATCAGAGGCAGGATGCAGAAGCAAAAGGGACCCAGGGCTGGCCTGGATATAGGAAGGGGTAGGATTGGAAAGGTCCTTTTTTAGGGAGTTCTCAGCCACCTGTGCTGCTGCAGAGAGGGGGACACCTGGATAAAGTCAATTCTGACCCAAAGGAACATCTGGAAATCTTGGTGGACAAGCTAAGGGACCTTGTCTCCACCCGTAAAATGTGCTCTTTTCTCAGTTTCCAACTATCCACAAACCCTAAGTTAAGCCCCCTGTCCTGAACCCCTGAAAGTTGATCCAGACCTGAGACAGCATTGGGGGTTGGGGAGAGCAAACCGAGTCTCCACATTCCAATCTCCCTGAACCATCCCTTCACGCCATCTCCCACTGCTTATGGGATTAAAACCCACTTCACTCGGACCCTCCCTCACATGCCTCTGCTGCTTTCCAGCAAGGGCCCAGTTCCACTGTGGCTTGACTAGGTTCAGTGAGGCCTGTGCCTCCCCTACATGGAATGTCCTCTCTCTGGCTCTAGGTTGCCTCTTCCTGCACAGGCCCTTCCCAACCACGCCAGCCCAGGTGTACCATCCTTCCTCTGCAGCACTGTCTGGCCCTACCCCCTCCTCATCACATTCAGCACGAGCACCTGTGTATGGCCTCATGTGGCTGGCTTGTTCTGTCCTGCCTTCCCCATGAGGTGGGGAGCTCCTAGAAGGCAGGGCCTGTGGCTTACATGGTCACAGGCTTTGTACAGACAAATCAGAACAGGACCCTGCCTTGGAAGTGTCTGCCAGCAGTGATGATTTAGAATTCTTTAACCCTCTTCTCCACGGAAAAAGAGGGAATGCTTCCAGAATCCAGAGTTAGTTAAGAAAGGGGAGCTGGGAGACATGGCTGGGCAGGCCCTAAAATAACCTCTGGCTGTTGCAATGCCCATGGAAGGCTAAGGGGACAGTCTACACGGGGAGCAAGGGAGGTGAGAACCGCGCCAGGGATCTGGTGACAGTTGGTGCAAGGCTCTCCCAGCCTGAGCAGAATCCAGCTTTAGGCACCAGTGATGGATGGATTTGAGGGATGTGACCCAGAGTCAAGGGTCAAACTCAGGGTATCTGTGGGCTGTTGAGGGGGACAGAAGATGCATACCTTTCTCAGCTTGTCATACTCGATCAGCTCAGGCCTGTGCCGGTGGATCAGGGCATTGAAGGCAAGACCATCCTTCCAGCTGGGGGTGGAAAAGCCAAGGTTATGAGGAGGCCCAGACACTGTGGTGAGAGTGCAGAAAGGCCCCAGATACCTACTGAGGTACTTTAGTATGTGTGCCAGGCACTAGAGGGAGATGGTATGGCAAGGTGGCTGTGACCATGACTGCGGGAGCTGAGCGGTCTGGGGTCGAATTCCAGCTCTTCCACTTAACTATCACCACGACTTCGGGCAAGTCCTACAATTGCTACCTCAGTTTCCATGTCTGTAAAATGGGATAACAGCACCAACTTCATAGTGTTGTCGTGAGGATTGGAAACACAGCAGGACTTGACACATGACAAGAGTATATGCAAGGCTCTACAGAACTGGACAAGCCCACCGAGGTGAGGCAGCCCACCAAAGGAGGCTGCTGCATGACTTTCACACCTTGGTATGACTTGACCCATATATAAGCTGGATAAATGCCAGGATGTGGCTTGGCACAAGGGTCTCTGTCAAGGTAAAATGAAAACTGGTCACAAGCTAGACTGGTCACATTTTTCTCCCTGAGATCCTCTAAGGGTTGGTTCCTTCTGAGGTCAAGCTTAATGTTACCTCCTCAGGAAGGCTACACCTGAGCAAGGTACTCTCCCAATTACTTACTTTCTTTTTTAAATCCTCACCTGAGGACACATTTATTTTTTTTAGAGAGAGGGAAAGGGAAGGAGGGAGATAGGAAGAAACAGAGATGTAAGAGAGAAACATCAATCAGTTGCCTCTCATATGTGCCCTGATGGGGAATCGAACCCTCAACCTTCCAGTTTATAGGGCAACGCTTCAAGCCACACTGTGCAGAGCTCTCCCTATTAGTTTCTATCACCTCATTCTATTTTGTGGTCTTTTTTTTTTTTTTTAAAGAGAAGAGAGTTGTTTTATTTATTTATTTATTTATGTTTGTTTGTTTGTTTAGGGAAGGGAGGAAAATAGAGAGAGAGAGAGAGAAACATCAATGTGCGGTTGCTGGGGGTTATGGCCTGCAACCCAGGAATGTACCCTGGCTGGGAATTGAACCTGGGACACTTTGGTTCCCAGCCCACGCTCAATCCACTGAGCTACGCCAGCCAGGGTATTATTTTGTGGTCTTTGTAGAGCACTTCTCACTACTTGAAATCATGTTGTTGGTTTATTTGCACCTTTGTCAACGATTGGTCTCCTCTGCTGAAGTGTAACTTTCCAAGGGTGGGGACCCATTTTAGTGCTGCCACCACCCTTGGCATGTAGAAGGCACTGAATAGATATTTGCCAACTGAATAAATATATGAACAAGAGAGGCAGGGAGGACCCACCAGCTGGTAACAGGAAAAGGAAGGAGACACACAAAGGAGCTCCAGGGAGGAAGCGTGTGCTGTCAGTGGCAGAACACAATGGAAAGGTCCCCAACCTCCAGTGCTGGGGCCCCTGAGAGCCTGGGGACACCAAAGAACCTCTGTGGATCCCATGTGGCCCCAATCTTCATTCCTTTGTGTGCCCCCTCCCTGGTTCATACACCCTGGGAGGACACCAGGAGCTCAGAGGGGTGAAGCCAGAGGGCTAAGACAGATGTAACCTCAGGACCACCACCAGGCCACAGAGCCTGCCACACCCTCGATCAAGCAGCGCTGTGTCCCGGCAATGGTGGACACCTCTCATCTCCCTCTCTCACCTGAGGGAGAGCAGGCTCGCCGTGAGGCTGAGTTTGTTCATTAGAGTGGTTAGAGGGGACAAAGTATGTTTTTATCAACACTCAATTCATTAACAGAGCTAAATCCCTCTTGAGAGATCAAAACAAACAAACAAACAAACAAAGAAAGCTTTGCTGTTGCTTCTGAGAATCCTGTTGCTCGGGGAGGAAGAAAAGTCCATAAGGCCGGCCCCAGGACTGCTTTAAGGCTGCCAGCCCACAGGGCAGTGAGGCAGCTGTGACCACCAGCCACCACCGCCGCCTCCTCCTTGGGGAGGACATAGGGACCTTACAAAGGAGCTCACAGTAGCCAGTGTCAGGGAAGGGACTCCCCGAGGGCTGGCAGTTCACAGACCGAGACAAAGCACTGGAAAAGAGCACAGGTAAAGTGCCTCAAGTCCCAAGAAGAGGCGAGGGAATGAGTCGGGCTTTGGGGCTTCAGCCAGTGCTCACCTGATGTGGAAATTCTGCACATTGACATTCTTGTATGGGGCTGTCTTTCTCTGACACCAGAGAAGGAGCCCTTCCTTGGCAGAGGTCTCTGCAAAACACACAAGCACACAGCACTGGCTCAGATACAACCACACTTCCAGTTTAGGCAGAACTTGGGGGACAGGCCACCAGACAGAACAGCAGCAACAGCTCCTCCCATTCCAGGCCTCTGATGACCCTAAGTGCTAATCTGCACTCATGGCCCCAAGAAATAACTCTAGGATCATTGCAAGAAGTGACAGAATAACGTCAAAATCTGAACCTGTGCCATGTTTCAGACCACAAGGCCTATGCCTTTAACAGTTAGGATGCACTATCAAAAGAGCCTGTGATGCTGGCCTTGGCCTCTCCTAAACAAAGTGAAGGGGCTCGAGCATCTGGCCCTGCCCAATCAGGTTCTCCCAGATGTGGCCACAGCCCTCAGAAGTGGAATGGGAGGGGCCTAAGCTCTACTCTGGGTGGCTTCAAGGGGGGACCCCTCTTCCCCTGCAGCCTCGGCCAGCATCTCTATTAACCACTTCTGCGCAGGACCAGGCCCTGTGAATGACACCAGGAAACAAGAATAGGCCTTGAGGAATGAAGACAGAATGCCCAAAATCCTCATCTAAATCTCCCCAGCTCATGTGGAACCAGGGTAGGGGGAAAAAGTAGCTCTTTGCTGTCAGGGGGACTCTTTGCTCTTACCTTCCACTGAGATGTCCTGGATGGCGAACCTGAGGATGATGGTCCAGATCATCCCCAGTGTCATCTTTGCGTTGCCATCCACAATCTCTGCGTGCAGGGGGGGAGCAAAGGGTGAGAGGGTTGTTAAACCAGAGTGAGACCCACCCCCACCAGCAGCAGCCTTCCCACCCCATCCAAAGTTAGCTCTGATCATCAACAGAGCCACCCAGACCTGCCCTGTCCTCTGCCACCTTCACTAGGAGATATCCCCTGAACGCTCTGGGAAGCACTGTCTCAAAAGCCTCTGTACACATGTGTCCTTGGCCTCACAGCCTCTTCCCACCTGGCAAGCTCATTCTCGACCCAGCTCAAAAGACTGCTCCTCCCTAGGGCTTGGTCACAGCCCTCTGCTGAACCTCCACCACGCCTCTATGCTGTTCCACTAGTGTGTGCGTGCTTTCCACTTCCTCCCAATCCTACTGCTGCCACTTCATCCAAGCCACTGCTGTTTCCTGCAGAACTCAGCGTACTGCCTCCTACACCAGCCCCTGAAATTTGGCTCCACACAGCTGCTAGGGTGGTCCCCTTATTTTTATTCATTTATTTTTTAAAATCCTCACCCAAGGAATGTTTATTGATTTGAGAGAGATAGGAAGAGAGAAAAACAGCGATGTGAGAGAGAAATCATCCGCAACCTAGGTACGTGCCCTGACTGGGAGTCGAACCCATAACCTTTTAGCGTATGGGATGATGTTTCAACCAACTGAGCCACCTGGCCAGGATTAGGGTGGTCCCTTTAAAAGGTGCATCAGATTTGTGTCACTCAGAGCCCCACTACGCTGAAAAAGAAGACCTGGAGTCCAGCTTCTAAGGCCTGTCCTGGGTGGCCTGGTCCCTCCCCCTCCCTGGCACTTCTTAGCTGTGTCCTTTTGGCAAGCCAGGCTCTTTCTTGCTATAAGGAGCTCATACCTTCTGTCTACCAACAAAATGCATCTCTCAAGCCCTTCCTCAGATGGCTGGCCCTTCCCATCCTGTCAGCCTCTGATTCTATGTCCCCTCTCCAAAATGGCTTCCCGGACCACAAGTCTAAAGGTACCCCCTGCACCCTTCCCAGGGCCTCTCTCCTCAGCACTCTGCTCTTCTCCTCACACACGGATGGCCAGCTGGAACCATGTATTTGTTGGCTGGTTTACTTGTTCACTGTCTGCCTTCACGACCACTGCATCCCCAGTACCTTGAGAAAGGTACAATGTTGTTGAAGGCAGGGGAGAGGAGAGACACAAGGCACGAAAAACAACAACTCTCAAACTTCTGGGAGCAGCTCGGGACCACAACATTCTTTAGTTTCAGCAACTTAGAGAAAAGTTATCTCTGCAACACTCAGGTCACCATATGTCTACTGCTGAGTGACAGACTTACAAGTGGCCTCATCCAGAAGGAGCCTGTCAGCCAGAGGGCCTTTGGCAGTCCTTCAAACGTCCTCTGCCCCCACACACCTCAGCACACAAGATATATAAGGAGAAAGGGTGGGGAGAAGAGGACACTTTAGGAGACCTTGTACATGATCCTCAAGAACAGAAAACTCTAGGGCGGGCTCAATTTGAAAAGGAGGTATAGTGGTCATCCAAGGATGGGGCCCAGCTTTCCCAAGGACACACAAACTTCCCAAGTGAAACCGTGGACTTATGGCTGAAGGGCCTGACAGCTTTCGGCTTTAGTTTCAAGGTAAGAAAGTAGTCTGCTGCCTGGAGGCAGAGGAAGAACAGTGTCTGCAGGGCCTTTCCCAGGGCCTGAAACCCCAGACTGGACACCAGGCAGGACCCTCCCAGTTTGGGGCAAAAGCATTGATTCATTTAGAAAATGTATGCTGTGTTCCTCCCAAGTGCCCAACACCAGGGCAATCTGGAGAAGAGGCCACAACTCCATTCTCCCAGCTGGTTACGTGAGGAAGCTGGTCACAGAGGAATTAGAGAGTTCCTAAGGGGGGAAGAAGACGGCTTCTCTCATTACACATCCCCCAGCTGCTTCTCAAACCTGCAGCTATGCCTCCAACTTGTCCCCTCTCATAACACTCCCTCTGCAAGGAAGCAATGTTCCTACAACTCCCTAGATCCTGTGGAGGGATATAGAAATGGGGGCAGGGTGGGGCTAGAGTTCTCAGGTATTCCAGAGCCCTCGGAATATCTCCAGTAGGCCACCTTCCAGCTTTATCCCAAGGCCCAGTGGTCACAGGGTTGGGAGGGAACCAATTTGGGTATGAAGAGAAAACATTTTTAGCCTGAGTTTTTCTCCAAATAAAAACTGATGACTGCTATGGGTCTCTCCTCTAACCCCTTCTGTATTTGCAGACTAGCACTGGAGCAAAATAAATGCAGCTGTGAGAAGCAGAAGGCTGGAGTGCAGCCAGGGGGAAAGATCCATGCAAGCACAGAAAATCTCAGGGCTTGATTGAGTTTGGGGCTTTGGTGTGTGTGTGTGTTTTTTTTTAAACAAACACCAACTACCTTGGACTGTGGCATTTGAGGCTTGGCACCCCTCTCAGGAAAGGTCCTGGGGTGGTGGGGGGTGAGAAGCCTTGGAACCCTGTGCAGGCACTCTGGCCTGGAGCCTTGGCCAAACTCTCAGAATCCTGTCATTAATGGCAATTAGTTTTCTTTGTTTTTCTAAAAAGCTGGGACACCGTGGATGTCGGGTGTAGGAAACACTGCTTTGACTAATGAGCAGAACTGTGAGCCCAGGCTGAGGAGCTGCTGGGCTCCATCAGTCCTCACCTAGTCTCCAAAAGCGCCTGTGACCACAAGACAAGAACCCACTGCTGGAGTGACTGCATGTTGTTGCTCTAGTGGGAGGGCTTGGAGTAGAGGCTTATAAGTCCTGAGTAACCCCACTGGGCACAGAAGGATTCTGGGTATCCAGCCAGAGGGCAAACTCTCCCAGGCCGTAGCCAGCAAAGTCTGGTCATTGACCTTTGGACTCGCACTCCCTGCCCCAGAGCTCTGACACTAAGCATGCCCTTCTCCCCTCTGCATCCCCTCCTGGCACAGAGAGACACCATGTCACGTGTCTGTCAGTGTCTCTCAGGCCCAGCATGAGGACAGCAAATGCGGGTGTCCAGGGTCCAAGTAAAGCCATTCCTACCCCCTACAAAAGAAGCCTGCCCCACGTGATCAGGGGCGCTGGATTCCCCAGTCTTGAACTGGATTATTCTATGGATGGAGTGGAGGGGGAACTTCTGGGCCCAACATCACAATAAGGTGATCTCTGTGGTCACTGTTTTAAGCATCCCAAGTGCTCTGCCACCAACACAACTTCTGTTCAGAAGGCAGAGGTTGGGCCTCAGAGCTTGCAGGTTACAAACTGAGCTGCCCCATCCAAGCTCACCTTCTGCCCCAATGGAGACCAGCTTGACTCCTTTGCTGGCGATGAAGTCCAGAGCTTTGTTCACATTGTTGATTTTGTGCACTCTCATCTTGCCCCGCTCCGGCTTAGGTAACCGCTCCCCTAATAAAGGAGGGAGGAAAGCTGTATGGTGGTCTGCACGGCTCTCCAGAACAGGCCCCCACAAGTCCCACAGTGACCACCCCAACAAGCGCATGAGCAGACACACTGCCACTGCAGCCGTAGAAGCCTCACTCTTAACAGCAACAGGACAGATGGGGTGAGCCATGTCCCGGGGGCCTGCTGTGACAGGGCACCTGTTCCAGGTGTGGGTGGCACATTGTGGGAGAGGAGCCTCACCTGAAATGACCTCCAGGAGGAGCATGAGCTTGAGTCCATCTCGGAAGTCCTCATCAATGTTCTCGATCTGAGTGCCGGCCTTCCGCAGGTGGGAGTTGCACCAGGCTGTGAAGGTCTGAGGGAGCAGAGAGTGGTCGGGAGGATCAGTGTGGCTATTGTGGCTTCTAGCAAAAGGGCTGGGCCATAGCCCTGCCCCCAGGACAACACAGCCACCATGGGGCCCAGCTCTGGGCTCTACCCTTTTCTATATATTGTTTCTATTCTTTACAATGACCCAGGCAGGTTGATCTGAGGAAACTGAGGCTCAGGATAGTTAACAGACCCACTGCACAACCACCTAGATGAAAAGTGGCAGAGTGCAGATAGGAACCATAGTCTGACACCCTGGAGGAAGTGCCCTCTCCATAGAACCCTGATGGAGCCCGGGACATAGGGCAGAGAGAGGCACCACAGCCTACAGTCTGCTCGCTCAGTCATGCAAACCTACGTGACTGAGCGCCAGGCCCAAGCATGAAAACAAGAGGCAGGGGGCCTGCTTCCGCAGAGCTTACATTCTTTTGGACAGACATAGCCAGCCCTCAGTTACCCAGAGGGCTGACCAGACCACAGTCCCAGCCAGCACGGCCCCCACCCAGCCACCTCTCAGGCAGAAGGTCAGGCAGCAAATTTCCCCATCTGTGGCACAGAGATGTCCTGGGACAGGAAAGCAGTTGCACAAGAAAAGCCTCCTGTAAATTTAAGGTTTCTTTAAGCAGTCTACCTGGAAGCTTTGGGAGGCCCAACAGCAAGCAGGAGCTCCTCCCCTGAAGGCCAGGAGCACAGACTCTCTGGCCCTATGCACATCCCCACAGTTTGTTCTGTATCAGCCACATGCCCCCTGTTCCCTGAGGAACATGCCTCACCCTGCCCTTCCAAATTTTATGGTCAGTGTAGCTCAAGGGGGCTGCAAGGCAAGTGGGAAGCAGCCTCCCGCCCCCACAGAGTCAGGCAACTATTTCTGAGGACCACTGAGCATGAGGATGCTGGAAGGTAAAAGGGCGTTTTCAGGTAGAGAGGTCCATAGACAAGAAGCCCAAATCCCAAACCTGAACACAGAACATCCAAGTACAGAGCACTTGACCTTCTAGTGGTGACCAGCCACTCACCCCCTGCTGGCTGGGGCATGTTATCAGATAGCGCCACGGAAGCACATCACATCAGTTAAGGTGGACATGCTCAGAATCCTTCTGAGGAAACTGGCCCACTTAGCCTCCCACAGCGGGGTCTAGAAAAAGTTCCCTGTCTGTTTCTCACAGGAGCCCCTGCCCCCCTCATTCTGCAGGGGTCACTATACACATGGGCAGACAGCCAAGAATGTGCACGAGCACACTCCATGCCCAGGCACAGGCAGAAGCCATGTTGGGGAAAGGAGCTTCCAAGAATGGCCAAGCACCACGAGTTCTGATGAGTGCCACAAGTTCTGCTCATTCAGAGACTCAATACAGGGCCCTTCCCAGACAGAGAAGCTGCCTCATTAACACGATGCACTACGGTGGGGACCACAAGAGGTTTCCTTCTAAAACCAAGCAGAGGGTGGCAGGGGTGCATGGGACATGATGAAATGGACTATCAGCAGCCTGGGCTCCCCCACCTGCCTCTTGACAACATGAAGAGTTCCTCAGCCTAGGAGACAGAGACCCCCTTCCTACGTGAGGCAGTTCCCATTGCCTTGCTTCTGCCTTGCCTCAGCCAGCCCGTACCCCTCCGTCAAATTGGCTCAAAGGGCAGCTCCTCCAGGAGGCCTGCACCAGCTTGCTTGACCTGGCCCGATCTGACCTGGAAGTCTCCTCTGCACATCGCATCACAGCACTGACCCTCTCTGGTCTCTTAACAATTATGCAGTCTCCCTCCTCCCGCAACTTTGGGCTACCTTGTGCTCTGGCCACCAAGCAGGTTCTCATTAAGGAATGTACGGATTTGCCTTTCCTACCTCATTTCCCACACTCCCGCTATACACCTCTGAATTCAGACAAACCAGGGCTAGAATGCTGGTTACACCACTCATGTGGGCAAGTTACTCAACCTTCCTAACACCCACTTCCTCACTTGTAATGAGGCGATGAAGTTGGCACAGGGGTCACGACCAGTGTGAAGACACAAGGTGACAATACCTGCAGAGCACATGACAGGTGCTCAATCAACAGCAGTTCTCAAGATGTCCCTGTGTCTCCTGAATCTCCTCTCCCGAAATCTTGCCTGCCTCCTCCACGGAGTGCTTTTTCTGTGCCTGCCAGCTCTCGCCAGCACTTGGCACTCAGCCTCACCCTCAGCATTTCTCTGACAGCCTCCTCCAGCCATTTGGGATTTACTGGGGGTTCCATGCACATGGGTAGAAATTACCTCTCATACCTCACATGTCTTTATAATGTCCAAAGCACAGCTGGTCTCAGTGTTGGGCAGCGAGTAGGTGTGGAACTCAGCTGCCCTGGAAAGCAGAAGTGGCAGGGGATGCTAAGCCTCTGCTTTTGCTTGTGCCTGAAAGATACTGTTGGGCAATGAAGTGGCCAATCACACCCCACAGCTGAGGATGCAAGAGGGCAGTTCCCAGAGGGCAAGCCCCCAAGGTGTTCTGCTGCTGCTGGGTCTGAGATCTAGCAAGCCAGTCTGCAAGCAGGGCTGGACATGTGTCTAAACGACACCGCCGCCACCTCAGCCTGCCTGCATTATACCTGCATGCTCTAAAGAGGCACAGGTCTGGGTTTGAATGCAAGCTCCTCAGCTTACTTGTGCTGAGTTACCAATCAAATGACTTGACCTATTACACCTGCGTTCTCTTCTCTATAGGCTAAACTTATCAGAATCTACCTCCTGTAGTTTCTGCACGGGTTGAATGGGGGACGGGATGCTTTAAAGCCTTTGACAAGGTGCCAGCATAAAACACTAGATGAACTGTGTGCATGCACACATGCACACACTCTCACATTGTTGCTTCCCTCTCTGCAAAGGCCCCTGTCCCACCCTCATGGTTGGAATGAAAATGAGACTGCAGGAAACCTTCTCAAGATGGTCTGTATTACAACCTGTGGAGGCTCTGAACAAACTTCACCTTGTTGGGTTCAGACCATCCGTCCTCACAAGGTCACCCTCCACCCTCCACACACACGGCATCTCTGCACCTTTGCTCATCTTCACTGAGCAGTAAACAAGAGCTCTGGCTTGAGGCTCACACAGACGTGGGTTCAAATCTTACCTCTGCTCTTGAGGCAAACTGCCAATGGACAACCTTGGGTGAGCAATAAGACTCGGCTCCCTTGTTGATGAAATAAAGACAATAACCTCTTCACTTAAATGAAGACTGGACAAAATAATGCAAGTAAGCCACTTACAATTGTGCCTGGCAATGTTACATATGTCAAGAATGATCTATTTTTAAATTAAGTGGTAACTCTGCCATGTACTTTGTCTCTCTGTCTCCCTGGCTAGAAGCAGGCAGAGTTCCAAGCAGAACACACTGGGCAGGTGCTTGGGGAGAATATCCACTCACCTGGCCTAGGTGCTAAGGAGGAAGAACTGCCTCCTGAACCTGACAGACACAAGATGGGAATTCCACCGATAGACTCCCCACCCTCACTTCATGCCCTGCTTGGCCCTGTTTTGTCCTCCTGAAAGATGAGGGGCGTCTAGAGGCTCATGGAGTCCTGAGCTCTGGGCAAGGAGATCAAGACCTCATGAGACCATCTTCAGGGAACTGCAGATGGCTACTTCTCCATGCAGTGTGACTCATGAGCAGGAGCTGAAATTCGAATGGGACATTAAAAATTCATAGCTTTTTCTAGTTGGTTATAAAAATAACATTTTGCTTATACACTCCTCTCCCTACCTGGTTTAGACTAAAATGTGTGGGGCAGACAGTGTGAAGGGGTGACTTCTATAGATGGAGGCCTGTGTGCCCACTGCACCCCCCTCCACTATGCAAAATTCTCAGTCTGACTGCCAGACAGGTCCCACCTGCTCCCAATGCCCCTGGCCACCACGGGGTTGTTACACATCCATTCCCTTGACGAGCATTTGCTGAGTGTCAACCCAGGGCCAGGCCCTGTGCCAAGTACACAATAAGCCAAAGCGGACACAGACTGCTCCATGAAGCTCCCAATCTGATGAGGGAGAGTGTTCATAGTGGCAACTGTAGCAAATGCTTCCACAGAGCTATATGCCGAGCACTGTCCTAGGCACTTTGCCACATACTAACTTCTTTCATTCTCAGAACTATCTTCTGAGATCAGTGTTGTTATTGTCCCATTTTACAAATGAGGAAACCGAGGATCTGAGAGGTGATATGACTTGTCCACAGGTAGTCACACACCTGGAAAGTTCCGGAGCTGGGTGTAAAGCCAGGTACTGAATGCCAGAGGCCATGCTCTGAAGTATTATGCTACACCTGCCCTCCTTCCTCCCACCCCCAGGAATAGACAGAGCTAAAGACAGGGTTCCATGTGCTGGGGGACAACTAGAGACAGGGCAGACACAGGAAGTTCCCTTATGGAGGTGATCCTCCAACTCTGATTGGACTGATAATGAGACAATACGAAAACAAGGGAGACTTTCCACACAATGGGAATGACATGCGCAAATAGCAGGATGGAGAGATTAAGGAGTGAGGAGAGTGTGATGTGCCAGAAGACAGGCACAGCCAACCTCACAGGGCCTTTAAAAGGTCATGCTGCTGCTGTTGCTTACAAGGGGACTGAGGTAAAGGGTCCAAGGGTTAATGTGGGATGACCAGGAAAGAGGGTAGAGTGCTCCAAGAGAAATGCAGGAGGAAGGCAGAGGAGCCGCAATGGAAATGTCAGCTCGAGGTATCAATTTCATTTGGGAGGGCCCCAAGGTAATGGCATCTGTAGGGAAGAGGGAAAAGCAAAAGCATTGAGCTCATCTGGTTTTTTTGGTCAAGGGTCACTTTCCAGGAGCTGTTCTGACTGAACGGTGGCCATGTCCTCAGTGACTCACTTAAGAGGCACTCAATACATTCACCTGGCTGACAAATCCTGACTTGGAACCTCCATTAGGTAATTGCCATGGGAGGAAGCAAAACAGACTCAGAATTTACATTCTGACGTGGGTGAGGGCATGCTAAAGGTAACTATGCAGTAACTGCTAATTGCTGGTTCTTCCCATTTACACACAGCAACCCTTTAAAACCTCCAACCCCACAATCACGTGAGACAGTATCTCCATTTTAATATGAGGAAACTGAGGCAGAGAGAAGTTAAGTGATTTGCCCAGGGCCACACAGCTAATCAGCACAAATGTGGAGCAGCCACTAATTCCACAATGTTTTCAGTGGACTGCCAGGTACCAGCTAGGCAAAGCAGAGCCAGGAGAATCAAGTCAGCAAGAGCTCCAGCACCACCTCAGTCTCCGAGCTGGAAGCGAGCTCACAGAGCCAGCCAGGCAGGCAGGGCTGTGCCCCGCAAAGCTGGCCTCCTTCTTTAAGGGTGGCCTGGGCCCAATGCATGAGGCAGACTCAATGCCAGTGGTGGCCCTGCTGTTCCCAGTCTGTTCCTGCCATCCTGTGAAGGGAGCTTGGTACCTAGCCCTTGACCTATCTAGGGAGGAAGGAAGGATGTGGACTCGTCTTTTGAGAACACATGTGAACAAAACCACAAAGAACCTCCTAAACTTGCCTCTGCACACTGGCAGCCTGTTAGATTCTTCTCCGGTTGCTAAAACAGCACAGGGTATGAGTCGGGGAGAAGGGTACAAGAAAGAAGAGCTTGTTGGTTCGTTTGGGATCCACTGTCACCACTCCCTGTGCTGAAGCCCTGTGGTGCACCCAGGAAAGTGAGCTTCAGAGGAGCTCCAGAGCTGTTTCTGCTTTGTCACTCTGTCTGTAGGGGGAGGGAGAGGAGAGCTGGCATGGCTGGTCATAAAGTCCTTCCTGTGTCACAGGGACCCCTCCCAGCAGCCAGGAAGTGGGGTGGCTGGGTAAATGAATGATGGATATTGTTCGGGAGGTGACATAAGCAGCCAGGAATGTGGCAGCAGTGGGCTTTAATGAGCCATTCATCAATGACTCTCTCTCCAACCCAAAGAGGTAAACTCCTTCTATGCTGGAGCAGTCATTGACTAAGAAATAAATGTAAGGAAAGTTAAGAAATAAACTTTCAATAAACATTTGAAAGACACTGGCAACCCAGTGGTGTTCCAGTAGACAGAGGGATGGGAAGTGCAAGGAGGATCCTGGTGGGATGCAGGTGACCCAGCTGAAAAGCTTTTCTTCCCAACAACTTCCTGCTACACAACACGTTCCTAGTACTGAAGTGGGTGGTGTGGAGGGAAATGTCTGGAGGAAGCTGGAATTCCACTAACCCAGAATAAAGGGAGTCTCTTGCAAAGTCAATTTGGGCCTAGAAACACGCCCCACCCACCCCCAAGTCCCCAGGCTTAGGTGAGCTCACTGGCTTTGATTACTAGCAGAGAAGAGCTCTGGGACCAGTGTCAGAGTCTGCACTACTCCTGCCCAAGTGGCAGAGATTCACACGTGGGTTCCATTGACTCTGCACAGCATACCCTGCCTTCCACTATGTAAACCATGAACCTTTTCAGCAGCAGTTCACAGTCAATTGCGGCCCCAGGCCCAGGTTGACTGGCCTTGGATACAGCACACTCCCCCATGGCACACCAAGGCAAGACAGGGCCCCTGGAGTGCTAGTTTCCAAACCTCCTCTCTGCAATAACATGCTGGGCTGGCCGCTCTGCCAGGGAATCGGCTGTTTCGAGAGGGAGGGCACCATCCCACCTTCTGAACTCCCCACCTTGCCTACTGTGGCTTCTGATGCTGTCTATAGTTCCTACTTGCGCAGGTCTTCAAGAAGGGAATCTGAGGCTTGGACATAGGAGAGGGAGAACTATTTATTCCTGGTATTTATTCCTTCTTATCGCCCATCTGCCAGGCCTCAGGCAAGGCCTGGCCCCAGGGGAGCAGTTTTTCAGTTCCTAAAAGCAGAGACTGCTCCCCTGGCCCTGGGATTCATCCCAAGCTGTAAAAGCACTTTCAGGAACCAAAGGCAAAGCTTTCTGGAATCTGGGTTACCAGAGGCCTAGGCAAAAAGGTGACTGCCCTGGTTGTATGTGCACGGATCTGTCCAGAGTGTCTGTGAAGCCTCTGGAATGGTCTTCAGATGATACATGTGAGCCCTTGCTGTGAAGATCTATTGCCTTTACCAGATCTGAAGGAAAAAAAAAAAAACAAAACCAGGCACCATGCTGAGAGACAAAAAATGAACTAGTCATGATGACATGGCCACAATGTAGGTGGGTGCTGCAACCAAACTTAGCAGACTCAGCCAGCCCCTCCAGCGTGGCAACTGCACGTGGGGACACAATGGGCTGCCTGTCCAGGACTCAACTCCATATCTAGCCGGGGGCAGAGCAGGCGTGCTGTGTGTGCCTGTCCCATGACGACTTAGGCTAATTTGAAAGCAATTACAGGGAATATGGAATGCTGCTTTCGTGTTGGCCTCATGTTGCCTTATTCGGAGTTTTCTCAGCCTATGTGAAAAATCTGACTTCCCAGTTGGAGGAGAGGTATAAATACCAAGTGCAGTAGTGAGCATTCCAAAGGTCCTGCGTGTCCATCCAAAAAGCAACCCTCTCCTCTCCTCCCCCCGCCCAACAGCAAATGTTCCCGCCTCAGCCAGGCACCAGAAAGCGTGCATGCTGTTGCCATGATGGACTGATTTGGGAGCATAGTCCCTTCCTCATGAGGAATGCTGGTCTAACACTTTCTTCCAGCTCTCTACATGGCTGGTTCTTTCTCATCATTCAACCACTTCCCTCAGATGACATCATCCCAGGTGGTTTTCCCTGACCTATCTCCACCATGCAATTGCTTTACTCTGTATTTATTACTATCAGACATGATGTGCTTTGTCCATAACCAGTCTCCTTCCCAAGTCTAATGTAAGCTCCATGACAGCGGGGTTCTTTTCATTGCAGGGCCCCAGTGAGTTGCACACAGAAGGTGCTCAGTATATTCTAACATAAATGGAATGGTGTTGGAGCTTCTCATGTCCACTCATTTATGACCTCATGATTTCTAATCCCATTTTGTACTGGTGAAGGTCCCTACTTATGGATAAAACTGCTTGCTTTCAGGAGTTTACAAAAATAATCCTGCAGCTATAGCTACTCTAAAAACAAGCCAAGGAAGACACGCTGATCTTGACTTGCCACTCCAATGGAAAAGGAGCCCTCAGAGCCCCATTCACTTAGGTACTAGGGCTGCTGGACTTTGCAGATACCCTGGTTCAAGGGCTGGGCCTAGACAATGGGCAGCAGTGGGTGGGCTGGAAGGAGGCAGGCTGAGGAGAGAATAATGTGACATAGTGCTCCACAGCAAGGGCTTGTTGGATCTTAACAAATGTTGAGTTCAAATCCTTACTTCACCACTTACCGTGTGTGGCCTCAGAAAACAAGCATCACCTCACTAAGCTTAATTTCCTCCTTTGTAAAATAAGGACACCATGTAAGCAATCAATCGGATAATACAGAGAAGTGTCATACAGGCAGCCTAGCAGAGAGTGAGTAAACAGTGGATACTGTATTCATTACTATATTATTCCTAGTCAGGAAGGTGCCATCCTCAATATTAGCACTGCAGCTGGTGAAGTCAGACCCTCCTAGGATTCGACAAGTTGCTGGTGCACCCTGGTGGCTGATGCACAGTAATCTTCCCTCAAACCTCCCATCCTCCATGCTGACCACCCGACCACCAAATAAGTCAAGGAATATCATTATCAGACCCAGTTCTTCTTGCTCCAGAGATCCTTCCAATCATGAAAAATCAGTATTTTTATAAAGTTATAATTCACATTCCATAAAACCCCTTTAAAGTCTAAAAATCACTGTGGTTCTGATTTGTTTTTCCCTAATGACTAAGGATGTTGAGCATCTTTTCATACACTTATTTGTATATCTTCTTTGGAAAATTCTAGTCCTTTGTCCACTTTGTCTTACTGGGTTATTTATCTTTTCATTATTGCATTGCAGGAATTCCTTATGTATTCTGGACACTAGACCATTATCAGCTATATGATTTGCAAATATCAGCTATATGATTTGCTCTCCAATTTTGAGGGCTGTCTTTTTATTTTCTTAAGTGTCCTTTGAAGCAAAAAAAAAAAAAAGATTTTATTTTTAGGGAAGGGGAAGGGGAGGGAAGGGGGAGAGAAACATCCTTTGGTCAGGTCTTGTGCACACCCCATTGGGGACCTGGCTCACAACCCAAGCATACGCCCTGACCAGGAAATTGAACTGGCAATCTTTTGGTTTGCAGGCTGGCGCTCAATCCACTGAGCCACAGTAGCCAGGGCTGAAGCAAAATGTTTTCAATTCAATTGTTTTTCTTTGGCTGCTTATGCTTTTGGTGTCCTACCTAACCAGCTATCACCTAATCCAAGGTAGTGAAGACTTAAGCCTATGTTTTCTTCTAAATGTTATGGTTTTAGCTCTTACATTTAGGTCTTTGATCCAGTTGTTTTTTTGTATGTGATGTGAATTAGGGGTCCAACTCCATGCTCTGCATGTGGATATCTGATTCTCTCACCACTACTTATGAAAAAGACTACTCTTTCCCCATTGAATATGTTTTTCATTCATACTGAAAATCAGTTGACAATAAATGTATGAAACCTCAGGACTTCTTAAAAATGCCTGAACTTCACCCCAGGTCAAGTGAGTCAGATTTCCTTAAGGTGGGTCCTGAATAATGATATTTTACAAAACTTACCAAGTATTTTAACATGTGTCCAGAGTTGAGAACCACCACTCTAATCTAACCCCCTCATTCTACAAATGAGGGATCTAGGCCTAGGTAGAACCAGGGAGCCCTTGACACTGTATTTGTTAGAGTGAACTGGACCCTTAGAGCCAAAAGAAACCCAAAAGAAGCAAGGGATAGGGAGCCCAGGGTAGGGAGGTGCCCTGGTCTGAGCTTGTCTCAACCAACCATCCAACCCAAAGCTACTGAGATTACATACCACAGAACTGGATCCTCCCCAAGGAGGAAGAGCCTGCCCCCACCACCTGCACAGAGTCCACAGAGATATGCGTCTGACCCAAAGGCAGGTGGGGCACACAGGGTAGAAATAGAAGGCAGTGCTCAGCTCTCAAAGAAGAGCTTTTCAGCAGGAAGAGGAGATGGGTGAGGCCTACCTTGAAATAACTACCTTTAAAAGAGAAAAGTTCCACTCCCAAAAGGCAGTTTTTAAATTAGGGCAGCAGCAGAGACTGGGGATCTGCACTCCACCTCTTCTGGCCCCATCTGGCATTTTGCTGTGAAACGATCGGGCACAGGGGCCCTTCACCTGGAGAACAGGCAGTCTGAGCTACAAAAACCCCATTTACTTTCAATAGCTTACAGCTGAGCTCAGGTTTCAGGGTGGAAAGGGAAATTAAAGATCGTCTGGTTTAAACTCTGATCCTTCAAAAAGATAGATACCCAAAGTGAGCCAATTCTGGCCTTGAGGGTGTGTGGCTTGGAATCTGAACAGGTGCCAAAAAGGGCCCAGTCTATAGAAGGACAAACCTGCCCATATAACAGGCATTTGGCATTTGAGGGGGAAAAGTCAGAAGAGGCATTGATGAGACACTTCAGGCAAGTACTACTACTGCCCTGAGCTACTGCGGCCACCTTGGGAAGTCCCAAAAAACTGAGAGGTGCAAAGAACACTTCAGGCCAGGGGCATCTGGAGGCAGACAAAATACTCCCATTGCTCCCTCTGTTCACCTTCTAGAAGACAGCTTGCTTTCTGTTGGAATTTTCAAGATCCATAAATTGGGCCGTGTTGATGGAAGGACAATGATGCCAGGCTCAGGAGTGAGCTCTGACAGTGGTGCGGGTTTCGCCTTTGACAACTGAAACTCCTTGCTGATCTTGTTCCTGTTTTGGGACATTGTGATTCAACAGTCCACCTGTCAGGTCAGAAGCCTTCTTCTGCTCCCGTGAAAGCAAGGAGGGGTGTCTGGAGGTGGGCACCATGCTAGGATGGAGTGGGTTGGTCTGGAAATCTGTGTTCTAGACACACTGGGGGAAACTGGAGCCTGGGGCAGCGCTCACAGACATGCCCTTGTTTCACATATACTCTCAGAGCCTGGGTGTAAGACGATCCCTTTGAGAAGCAGGGTGAGTTTGGAGGCCTCGAGAATATAGGGCATTTATCTGCATGATCGATTCCTCTAATTTCTGAGTGGACCAGCACTGGCAGGGGTCACACAGAGATGCTGGGCACTCGTCAGACTGCCTGCCCTTTGCCGAGACTCAATGCAGCTCCTCTTCAAGGCTGGCAGCAAGCAGGGGCTCAGTGAGTACTGGATGAGGAGTGAATGAACCCATCAATCTGGGAGGTGCCTCAAACCAGAAATTCCTGGCTTTGAATCTGGAGTTTGCCAAAAAGTAACTGGTGGTGTTCAGAGTTATGTACTCTTACCCTCAGCCTCATTAAGCAGGCACAGGAACTGGGATGGTGGTAGGGGCACAGTCTTTGTGGTTTAAGAAATCATTCTGGAGTTGGGATGTTTTCCCCTTTGTCATATTTACTCTGTCTTAGACCCCTTGGTCACATGAGATGGATAATATAATAGTATTTTAGGAGGATTTTTAAAAAGAAAAACCAAAAATAAGGTTCTATAGACAAAGGGTAATTATAGGATTGGGAGGTACCAGCAGAGAGAGACTGAAACCTCTGACTCATAATTGCTCCATTAAACACGGTGAAACCGTTTGCCCTGGCAGAGTGACAAGACTAGACTCTCACCCTGGCTTGCCCCACCTACAGGCCTTCCTGGGGCTGATACTAAGGCCTGGCCAAACCATACAGCAGCCATAAGGAGCGGCTGTCTCCAAGAACAGTGTGATGTCAGAGGAGAATGGGGCCCCCACCACTTTCAGGGACATATCTGACTCCTGGCTCTGTAACAACAAAGGAGTGTCTGGCTCTATGTATTTGGGGGGTGGGGGCATGGGGTATAATGAATGGGATGCCATCATGAAGGTGTGGTTTGTTTTCCAAGAAGAAACTCAGCCTACCAGCTCAATATGCGCCATTAAAGCTACTAAAGGGCTGAGCCTTAAATGGGTGGGGAGTAGGTCTTACCCTAATAAAATTGTATAAATGACTCACATTTATTGAGCACTTTCTGTGTACCAGGACTTGCTCTGAGTTCTCTACACTTTACAGACAAGGCTCTAAATGTTGAAGCAATCTGCCTGTGGTCACACAGCAGGTAGGTGTCAGAGCTGGGACCCACAGCATCTCCTAACTGACCCTCAAGTCTGGCCAAGGTTGCTTTCTGTTTCTATTTCTCACCCTGTCAGGCCCCATGTGAGGTACCTCACATGGTTTCTCTCATTTGATCCACTCTGTGGAAGACATAAAACCAAGCGCCATCCAGGAGGCCTTTAGCCAATTCCATCCACCACCAGCTCAGGAGGCCTAGCACTGGACTGCAGGGTGAGTCATGAGAGAGGGAGGGGAAGTCATGTGACCTAGAGAGAATCAGAGCTATGCTGAGGTGTCCTGGTTACCTTGACATTCCTGTGATTCTGCCAAGGTAAGAAGTAACCCGAGGAGTTTGCCTTATATGGGCACAATGACAGATTTCGACACCACAACGTGTTAACTGATCCTGCATCAAATCCGTTCAGGACTCCACAGAAGATAAAGGTATTCTGAAACTATAGGAAGTAACAATTTATGACGGGTTAATCACCGGTGACTCATAAAACAAAGATGAAGTCCAACTGCCATTGTGTGCATTCAGAGAAGAGGTGGGGGGAAGTAGGTGGCTCCCAGGCCAGTAGATGTATCACTCTCCTTGCCACATGCCTGGCTTAGATACCTCCTTGTGTTCACAGGGCCAGGTTCAAGGCAAGGCCTGTAGGAAATCAATTTCAGGCTGGCGCAGAACAGCAAGTCCTGTCGGGGTTTAGAGAGTCCGGACCTCCTGCTTTCCCTCTGAAAGGAATGGCTGAGCAGAACTGCTTTCCATTTCTGTTTTTCAGTCTTTCAGGCCAGCAGGGGACAAAATGGTTAGGTCTGAGTGCCCTGACACTGCCTGAGAAGCAAGAAGCTGACTGAGCTTTACAGAATTCCAGTCATCCTAGCCTGGGTCCAAAATACTGGCATCAAGCATCCTCTCCCAGGTGGTCCCCAGACCCCCAAAGGGTGAGACCCAGTGCTCTGAGCCTCTTCCAAACTTCATTCATTCATTCCAATTTTAGTATGTACTGAGCATCCACCACATGCCACCTACTATTCTGAGCACTGGAACGAAATAGACTAACACCCCTGCCCTCATGAAGCTTAGTTCTAGTGCTGGAGACAATACACAGGAAACCAAGGTATTAGACAGTGATAGTGCGATACAACAGGGTAATACTTGTAAAGAGTATCTGGAAGAAGGGGACAGTAGGTAGGGAACCAAGTTTCACCAGTCAGGAAGACCTCTGTATGGAGGTGCCAATTGAGTCTGCACGAACAGAAAGAGTCACCCAACTGACAAGCAGAGGAACATCATTCCAGGGGGCCTACAGGAAGAGTAGTAGGGGCTGGTTCACATTGTACCTTATGGGCTATACATGGGGCGATCAACAGGAAGCCTGTGGAGGGTCTCACAGAGGGAGTAATATAACCAGATTTATGGTGTGGAAGATATCCCTAGAGGCCATGTGGATGGCAGGGTTATAGCAGTGAATATGGAGGGAACTCTTAAAGCAAAGCTGCTAGGACTTGCTGCCCTTTGTCATAGCAATCCCATCCTACCCACTCACCCCCACAAAACCAGATGGCCAGTAGAATGAAAATGCATCCCATGAGCAAACCCAGGACCCCACCCGTCTTCTTCAGAAACATACAGGCCTGAGGGTGAACTACAACGGACTTCACAAAGGGACAACACTTTCAAGGGCAACAACAGTGGAAATTATAGCAAGAAGTGATTTTCAAAGGGGTAAGGGTAGGTGCCCCCTACTCAAATTTAACCTCAGCAGCATTTTTTAAACATCTATTTTATAACATGGCAGATCCACATGAGACTCAACTTGAAAAACAGTTGTGCTGTTGAAAAATGTCACTGCTTTAAACCTTAAATCCTCCATGCCAAATCAATTCCAAATAGTGGTGGCCCCTACATCCCACCAGATCTAGGGGAGGACAGGGCTCTGTCAGGCCCAGCTATGGAAGGGGAAAGAGGAGTTTCTGGTTCCACTGATGAACCGTGGTCCCTCTCCTTCCTGCTAAAGCCTTTGATCCTCTCTGCTCTGTGGGTGGCAGGACTCTGGAGGAAGACAGACACCACATGTGCTGCTCTTCCAGTCTGAGATGGCTGAGCCTGCTCCCTTCTGTAAAGTGGAGCCAACAAACAAAGGGAGGATAATAAGGCCTGTATCCCAGAGTTCCCCTAGTGTCTGGCTTGCTGCCTACAGATGGAACTTGATGGACAGAACCAGAGAAAGGCAACCTGAATTCATAGCAGAGTTGCCCAAAGTAAGGAGCCAGTTCTCCCCAGTGGGAGCAAACCCTTGCCGTAAGTTTCCCACTGCCAGAGCACCCCCTCAACTTGCACCAGAAAACAAAGAAAAAAGGAAGAACTAAAGGCAGAGACAATGGAAAATCTCAGTTTATTTAACTAAACACCTACTAAGGTAAAACTAGCCTTCAAGTAGCAGGCTTCCTGTCTCCGGGGCAGCTCAGCTTCAGGGCAAGAAAAGAGAGTCACAACCAAGAATGGGGAGGTGGGGTGGGAAGAGTTTGGAGTGACCAGCAGAACCTGCCAGTCCTAAACTGGAGGAGTGCACGGTTCAGTTGGAGAGGGACACTGGTGAGCCAGTCCTTGCTGGGCAGTGTGATCTGAGGACAGTAAAGGTCAGGTGACACCTAATCCAGACCATGAAAGAGGAGCGCTATTCCAATAGGTGGTGACCTGGGAAGAAGGTCAGTCCATGTAGTGGGAACATCAAAAGCAAAAACCACAAATATGCAGGAGATATTTGGGGACCTCTAAAGGAAGGGTGGTAGGAAATAGTGTCAGTTGGAGTCAGAGGATAGAAAGGCCAAAGATTGCAGACTTACTCTCTGGGTGGTGGGGGGAGGGGGAAGACATGGGAAGGTTTCTCAGACTGACCTGGTTAGATATGAATCTTGGAGAGATAATGTTCATGGAGACACCGAGGTGAACTAGGAGACTGAAGCCAGTTAAGAGGACGCTTTGGGAGGCCAAAACACTCGGATGATGATGATATGATGATGGTGGTGGTTGTGAGAGCCAACAGCAGCACACTTTCTGTGTGCCAGGCACAAGAGCACACAAGTACTAACACACTCAAGTCTCACCACAGCAGCCCCTAGAGGCAGACGTTATCCCCATAGTGGTTAAGGCATTTCCCCAAAGTCACACAGATCAAGGTAGCGGGTGGCAGTCCTGCAGTCTACACCCAGGCTCAGTGACTTTAAGATCTGTACTTTTAACCACTCACTATATGGTCCTGATTTAGAACAGCAGTAACAAAGGAAAGGAGCAAGGTTAGGATTGAGATATTTGAGAGAGACAAAAACACGTAAAACTTGGTTCCCATTACACACTGAAGACTGAGAAGATTCCATGCACTTGTATGACTTACGGATGGACAATGGCAAACTGAGTATGGAGAACTCAAAGAGGGACTGGAAAGAGTTTGGCTGGGGACATACCGAAAATGCAGTATGTACTGCACAACCACCCAGCATTCAGAAATTAAAGTCTAAAGCTCAGCAAGAAGGTCATGTAAACATTCAGTCACCCATGCAAACATTTCCAGAACTTCTCCTATAGTTGGACATGGTCTGGTGCTAGGGGTACAGGGAAAATACGACAAGGTTCCTCCACAAAAGACCTCCCAGTCTAACAGACGAAAGAGAGATGTTAGTAGACAATTGCTCTAGAGAGTGTTAAGTGTGTCAGGACTAGAGACATGGGAGTTACCCACAGGACATCAGGCTTTGGGCCAGGGGAGGGTGGACAGATGAAATCCTCCAGGTAAAAGGCCACTGCTGACACATTTAAGAAGTGGCAAGGGGGAAAGAATTCTGAGACAGGGAATGAGAAGAAAGAATCAGAGAAAACAGCAAGGAAGGCAAAGGGATGTATTTTGAGTTTTTTCTGAAGAAAACAGTCAGAAGCATCAAGTTTAACTGTGTGATTATATCAAAAACATGTACATCTGTATCTATTAGAGAATCACAGTGAAGCACCCTATTGGTGATGTCTGGGGCTGTCTTTAAAATACTCTGAAAGGGGAGTATGTTGGGAGAAGCTGATGAAACAACTCTGGCAAAACGCCGATAATCGCTGATGCTGGGTGATGGGTACATAAGAATTCTCCCTACTTTACATATTCATGTGTGTGTGGTCTTTTTTAAAAGGTTCATACATTGCAGAGACCAAAAAAGGGGGGGGGGGTGGAGACCACTGCCTGTATTTTCAGCACCTAATACAGCATCTGGCAAATAGGATGTGCTAAACACATCCTGACTAGGTGGTGGTATGCACACACCCTCGGGAAAGAAGTCTCTAGAAATCTTTGAGAGAGCAGACTCAGGGAAACTGTGGGGGCTAAGAAGTATGTGGAAAGTGAGGAAATGGAATCAGTGAGCACCAGGCCAATACCCAAGCACATTTCTTTTTCCCGAGATAGAACCCAGCCTGTGGGCCATCTAGTCCCATTCTATTTTCCTACAAGAGACAAGAAACAGACTCAACTGCTCCCACCCACCCCCTTTGGCTTCAGATTCCCACTAAATTCCCTGTGTTCCCCTCCTCTCATTATCCAGTGAAAACTGCTGAGGCAAACGGCCCTTTTCAAAGGCATATCAGGCATATCAGAGCACACCTTACTATCGTCAAACGAACAATCCATCTCTTTCTCTCTTTTCTCCTCTCCTGCAGAACAAAGTTGCATTTAAAAGGAGAAACAGTCTCAGGTTTGTCTCCTGAACAGAGAGAAGGTCCCAGGGGCAGAGACTCAGGACACCAAGTGGCTGATTCCCCGGCATTGCTCATGCCGACAGTCCCGGAGGTGTGGAAGGACATGGCAGACAAAGCCTGAGGCCAAGCCCAACAGCAGAGATAGGGCGGTCGTGTTGTTCTGGGTTCCATGGCCTGGAGAGCCCGGAAGAGCTATCGAATTCTGCTCAACCACACCATGGAGGCTCTATCTTTCTCTAGAGTTTCCATGGTACTGACTTCTCTGCCAATGCCCCATAAATAACAATGGCCACCAAAGATAGCCCAGACCACGCTTCCTTTCGTGGTATTGTGCGTCTCAGGATAGGGAGATGAGTGGGCAGCCCCAGAACTCAGTACCACAGTAAGCTGGGCTGCAGGAAGGTGGCCAGCCAGCTAAACCACAGGGCTATGTTTTTGTTTTTAGCTATCCTTAGAAACAAAACACTTGATCCTCTCTTACTATGTAAGTTAATTTGACCTATAAGTAACAATTTCTGTATAAAATGGAAAAGTTTTAAAAAAGGAAAAAAAAAAGTCTAGCCACATGCACATGTATCGTTTTGAGGGCAGAGGCCTTCTCCTGTCTTGATCACCTGTGTCCCTGCTACCTAGACCCACACCTGGCACGCATCATATGGACACCCAGCTTGGGAAATATTTGCACATAAGAGGATGAATTCTGTTCTGTCATTCCCCCACCTCTCCAGGTGACAGTGATACCTCCTCTTCTTTCCCCACTCGAAAAGCATCCTATTTGTGTCTCATTAACTGGCAGGCACCGATATGGAACTTTTCAAGGACAGCTGGCTGCCTCAAAGTGTCCAGGAGAGTGCTTCTTATATGATCTTCCAGAACACACAGGGCTGGCTTTTAGGTAGGACTCAACTGGCCTGCAGAGGTACCCTGGGCCTGGAAAGTGACAGCACTCTCTTTCTCAGAGGAGGGACTGCAGATGATCTATCTCTGCCTCCATCACCAAGCAGAGCAGAGGTACTCTCCCATGGAAGGTTCTCAAATAAATGGATGGACAGACGGGTGGCAGGTCCACTCTATGTAAGTATTTACTGAGCACCTATTATTTGCCAGACATTGTCCCACATGCTACAGACAGAGCAATGGAAGAAACAGATTCAGTCTCTGCTCTCATGACCTTCACAGTCTCATGAGAGTGAGTATGGAGAGCACAAAGGCTGGTTAGAGGTAAAAAGTGAAATGGAGGTGACAGGCATGCCACTCAGAGGGGCAGAACCTAGGCCCGACTTCCCTACGAATAGGAGTATAAACTCAGATCTAAAGTGGGGATCTGGAGGGGAGAGTGGGTTCCACAGGTGAGGCAGCTGGTGTACCTGAGTACAATGAAGCAGTAGAATGGGGAGAAAGGAGCTGGAGAGAACAGGACCTGCATGGTCCAGTGCACTTTCAGTTTTGATTCCGAGAGCAAAGGATCCCAATCAAGATTTCAAGTAGAACATTATTTGGATCCTGTGTGGAGAATGGACTGGAGGGGTCCAGGGGTTGTTGCTCCAACTTCAGCAGCACCACCTGTGCCACAGTGGTGCTCCAAGAGATGGAGCACTGGTTATGCTTCTGCAAAGGGACAATGAGACTGCTTCAGGAGAGCTGGGGGGTAGGGGGGGTGGGGACCTCAGGGCTTCCTGAGATGAAAAGCTACAAGTCGGGCCTTTCCGGGCCTGTCTGTGGTAAAGAACAGAAGAGCTGCTTGTTTACCTTTCACATCCGGCCCCAGAGGCCCTGTGTAGGTGGAAGGCTTCCCAGAGGAAAGGGCACATGTGGTGTTCTGCAGGACACACAATTCCTCCTCTAGCCTCCTCCAAGGCACTGCAGGGCCCACTTTGGGGCCCACTGGCCTCCCTCAGCAGTCTCTATCCCACTCACAGGACACTTACTAAACAAGGCACTCGACCTCTCCTGGCTTAGCTTTCTTGCCCAGCAAGACCCAGAGTCTGCCCCTCAACCATATGGGTTCCACCTACCACCCTGTGTCTGAGATGGTAAAGATGAATAAGAGATTGCTGCCTCTTCCCAAGAATCTTGCTTCTAGGACCCCTTAAATGCTTACTGTATACATATCTAGCAGTTGAACTTAAGTGCCAGGCATGGCACTTCACTGAGTCCTGTTGTAGATACATCACTGACCCTGTTTGTAAATGAAGAAACTGAAGCTTCCTTGCCCAAGGTCCCCCAGGCAGTAAGTACTAGGCCAGGATCAGCACCTGAACCTCTCTGACTTCATGGCCTATGTTCACGAGGAGCCAAGTCTACAGCCTCCAATGCAGGAGAAAGTCTGAGAACACATGCGGGTCCAGCTGCAGCAGCCTGGACTCTGCCAGGCCTTACACCTCGGGTGTTCAGGCCCCGCTCTCTCCCTGCTATGAGGCCTCTCAGCTGGGCAATGAAGAGCTGGGTCCATCCAGCTGACCCTTCATCAGGAAACCCTCTGGTAGCAGCTGAAACCTCTGCCCAACACCTCATCAGCCAAAGTGCACACGATAAAACATGGACTTGAGCCCTCTGATAGCTAGAGGCCCTCTGTTGTCAGCCATAACCACCACACTTGAGACCTTCACAAAGATCCTCCCTCCTTCTTGAGAGATTTCTAGGCTTATTAAAAAGCAACAAAGTCAAGCCCTGGCTGGTATGGCTCACTGGGTTGAGCACCCACCTGCAAACCAAAAGGTCGCCAATTTGGTTCCCAGCAGAAGCACATGCCTGAGCTGTCGGACAGGTCCCCAGTTGGGGGCGTGCGAGAGGCAACTGATGCAACTGATCACTTGCACATCATGCTCTCTCCCTTTCTCCCTTCTCCTCTCTTAAAAAAAAAAAAAAAAAAAAAAAGGCAACACCCAAGCCAGGTTTGGCTGTGCTCTCGCCATATGCTTTCCAGACCTGGATCCACTCCTTGGCTAGTTTCAGACCTTCAGTTTCAAAAATATCTAGTTTGTGCTTGTCTATAAAAGAATGTAGCTGGGCACCTCCCACCCGCAGAAAACAACTCCCACTGCTATCACCTGTTCTTTGAGATGAAGCCATATATAGGCAGACTGAATCTCTGGTTTGGCCAGGGAGCCAAGTCAATACCCCAACTTCCAGGGGTGTCCAACCCACAGCCCATGAATGTGGCCCAACACAAAATCGTAAACTTATTTAAAACCTTTTTTTTTTGCTCATCAGTTTTCATTAGTGTTTGTGTATTTAATATGTGGCCCAAGACAACTCTTCTTCCAATGTGGCCCAGAGACGCCAAAAGGTTGGATACCCCTAGACAGATTCCCCCCAGAGGTGTCACTCAATCATATGATGAAGGGAAGGTGAAATGTCCATGCATTGGCATGACTAGGCTGCTGAAGCAGGGATGCCACCAGCTCTGGCCCTTACCATACCCCATCCTACAGGACCCAAACCATAGGTGCTTTGATGCTCTCTCAGCCCAGAAGCCCACGGACCACAGTGAGAGCCCTGAATCTTATCACTAGGGGTAGGAAGAGAGAGGAAAGAGAACCAGTAACTAGCTCAGCCCTGATGTGGGAGAAATAACCTAAAAGGAGAAGGGTGTGCTTTAATTCTTGGTTCTGTTGTTTACTGACTGAGTGACCTTGGGCAAATCATCTAACCTCTCTGAATCTGTTTCCTCATCTGTGAGATGGGGATAAACACACAAGGCTGATGTGAGGATAAGCTGAAGGAATAGAAAGAGAAGTGCTGTTTGCTTTATTAGCTACCACGAGATCTGTCTCATTATCAAAAAAAGGACACATTTTCATGGTGTTCCACTCGACCAGGAATGCAACGAAGGCAAGGATAGTGCTGTCTGTCTTCACAGCTGTATACCCAGTGCCTAAAACAGTAAATGGAATGAAATAAATATTTGTAGGAACCATGTTTTCTTGTTGCATTTGGAATAAAATCCACATTCTTCACTGGAGGTATGTTCTGGTTGCAGTCACCTTTCAGCTTATCTCACACCACCCTTCCCACTCTGCCCCAACCTCTAATTCTCTCCTCTTCCACGCTCCTCAGGGCTCCTGCCTGAGACCGTCCTCTCCCAGGTTGGCTCCTGCTTACCCTGCAGGCCTCGTTTCACTATCACCATCTCAAAAGTGCTCCCATAATGGTTCCAATCTACACCTAATTCCCCATTCCACCCTCTTAAAGGGCTCTGCTCTTTTCCTTCATAACAATGATTACAATTTGGAACATTATACACTTGGGACTTTTGTTGTTGTTGCTATTTAATGCCTCTCTCCTCATGAGCAGTAAGCTCCATGAGGATAGCAACAACTATTTTGTTCACATCTCTTTATCTGGTAATCTTGTTTATGTGACATACTGGATAATTGTTAAATAAATGCTGAATAGATGGACAATCCCATCCTCTCTGATAATTATGCTGGGATCAATTATTAAACAATGGTGAGAGGGCTTCTCCTCCTTATCAAATGGTTGTTCTACCTCTCCCTTCCCCTCCATACTTCATTTCCTTCCTCCTCCATTCATTCCAAATCCACCAAAAGGGATGCAGATCAAAAAACAGAATCTCATGTAACAAATACTCCGTGTGTGTGGCCCATATGGCTGGCAGTTCCTACTTATGAGAACTCCAACTGCTCTGGTCTCTACATTAGTGAACCGTGTGGGCTGCCAATCTGTGGACAGCTAGAAACTTTCTCATCCTAATCATTGTGGTAAAGTGACAGACCTGCTGGCATAATGGGACAGGAAGACTAGCCTGGTGATAAAGTCTTCACTGCCCAGCTGTTTTTAACTGAGTTAAAATCCCTTTTCCTCACAGAATTTCCATCCATGGAGAGGCAGTGAGCAATGCAGAGCATTACAACCATTTTCCCTCCAGCTATTTCTAGGCACAAATAACATCTAGGGACTCAAGGCCAGCTTGAGAAAACAATCAAACCAGGAAATACTCAAACCAGTGCAGAGGCAATAGAGCCCAAAAAAGTTTAGGTTGAGGGCGATGCCTTTATGGAGAGTTTCCTGGCGTTTCCCAGACAGTTCCAAATGCAAAGTTTGATAAGTTTTCTGTGAGGTCATTAATCCCATTAACAGGAGAGCTTAGGGAAAAAATTACATAAAATTTTCAGGGATAAGTGTCCAGTTTCCCCCACTCAAAATCAACAACTTTATTGCACACCTAATATATCCAATTTTTCTGAAACCCATCTACTCTGTCCTCTGTAATTAGTGCTGTATTCTAGCTTTTCTACCTACACAGATCTTACAATTGCTCTCTTTCACAAAACCTGGATTGCTCATATCTTCCAGAAGTCAATTGAAGTGGTGAATCATAAATGAATATTTCTGTACATCTGCCACTTGGGGGCAAATTCTGAACTGGCAGTTTATTTTTTGTTTAAGATTTTACTTATTTATTTTTAGACAGAGAGGAAGGGAAGAAGAAAGCAAGGGAAAGAAACATAGATGTGTGAGAGAAACATCAATTGGTTGCCTCTTGCACTTCCCCAACAGCAGATCTGGTCTGCAACACAGGCAAATGCCCTAACTGGGAATTGAACCAGCAACCTTTCAGTTTGTGGGATGATGCCCAACCCACTGAGCCACACCAGTCAGAGCCCAGCAATTAACTCTGAAGGTTGGCATTGTTCACCAGGTTACTGTGTGTGCAGAATGGCCTTTATATGAAAGTGTTGTTTGGAGCCTTCAAAACAAAAACAAAACAAAAAAAAATTAAAATAAAACAAAAACAAAAGAACTTTCCACTGTTTTTTCTTAACAGAAACATGGAGACAGCCCCTAAAAATATGTATATGGTGAAAGGAATTCTGAAGAGCCAACTCTCAGTTAGTTATGGTAATGTAAAAAGGGAGGAGTCCAGAGGCAGAAAACCAGGTACAGCAACCCCCTTTTTACTGTCATTCATTTCAACCACCTGTTTTCAGAGCTGTCACCGAGGAGCAAAAGAATATGGATTTTCTCCTTCCCAGAAAAAGGATAAGCAGCAATCCAGTCAAGAGTAAAGAAGGAACTAGAAAGGAGAGGCAGAGACAGGATCAAAATCATGCAAATATCCAAGGTCAAAGGTCACAAATGGGTGGTTCTTGGGATTAAATAGCTCCCATTTTGAACAGCCTGCAGGGTTTTTTTTTCTTCAAATGGAATTAATTGACCTATAAAACTTCAGATTTTCCAATTCCAGGAAAATGAAGTCCCCAGGCCTCACCCCCATCTGGTCACAATCAGCTGAAGCTGAGTAGTAGCTGCCTGTCCCCACCCAGGCTACTTCACTGGTTTTTGTCACCTACCCTATGATAATCCAGGACAGTAAGTCCCTCAGCTCCAGAAGAAAACCAGGAGCACTCACATCCATTCCCCTCACAATGAATGGCCCAGAAGACAGGACACCCACTGGGAGTGACAAGATACATGCCAGGATAGAGCCACCTGTCCCACTGTTCCTTGAAAGAGGAGGGAGGGCAGGGATGCCCAGCTCAGCTTCCAGCCTCCTCTCACCTGCATCCCCCTCCATGCTCCTATGTTCCCACACACAGCCTGAAATCCCAGGTGGTCCTCAACTTCCCTGAGTGGAAACACCAAATTTCCTGGGGAATTTAGGAGACATTCTTTCCAGGGACCCTATCCAAATGGTGGACCTGGGAGGCTGAGATGGGGCAAATGGAGGAGAAAGGCATGGTCAGGAAAATGTTAGAAACACCAGATATACTGGGTCTGCAGGGCTCTGAAGGAACTAACCCCCCTTCAGCTGCCAACACTTTCCAATTGGTGCTAACAGTAAACAGCTATTTCTACAAAGATCAGGAAAGTGCTAAAGTTTCCATATATTGAAGACAAGCCTGGAGATGTTTGGCTGGGCTACAACTGCCTCTCCCTCCTTCACTCAACTCTTGCTTCAAGCTACCTAACTAATGAGCAAGTGAGCCAGCATTCCAAAAGATGATTTCCAAAGTGTCTCCAAAAACAAAATCCCAGGGACAGACCATGAGGTGTCAGCCTTGGTACTGTTATCAAAAATTGGTGCTAACCTCACCAACTTCCTAATGCCACACGAGGCTCAACTTCCTGGCAGTTACCACAAAAATATGGCTCCAAGTATAGAAAGCAGCTCTTGAATCAAACAGCAGCTGGAGCAATCCAAAGGCAACCACCTTTCCAGGCAATGACTGTGGCTTTTACCACAACTCCCATCATGATGCTCTCCACCAGCTCCTACCCAGCTATCTCAGATACCAACTCAACCTAAGTAAAAAAGAGCATGCTTGAAGCTTCTAGACTAGTCCTCTACCCATCTACTTGAGACCAGACTGAGCCACATAGAAATTCTAGATGTCGAGACTTCCAGCAAGATGGAGGAATAGGTGGACGCATCATACCTCCTCGCACAACCAAGATTAGAACAACAATAATTTACAGACAGAATATCACTCAGAACTGATAGAGGATTTATCTGAATGGAAGTCGGACAGCTAAGAAGTTGAAGTAGACCCGTACATCCAGACTGGTAGGAGACGACGAGCTGGGCGGGCGCGGGGCTGGCGCGGGTCGGCAGCACGCAAAGGTCGGGGAAAATTTGGCGCGAAATCGGCGTGACAGCCATCCCGGGCACAAGAACACAGCGGTGATCCCTGAGTACGCAAGCTGCGGCTGGTGGACCCAGTGAGGCAGCGATTGTGGACCAGGGCAGAGCTTGCAGCCCAGGATCCCAAAGAAGGGTCTGAGCCCAGGAGAACGGAACTACCGCCATTGTTCCCTCCCGCTCCCGCCCCCAGCCCCACGTATAACGTCACAACCTAGCGACCAGGGTGCCCAGCCCCGGTGAACACCTAAGGCTCCGCCCCTCCCCCCCCCACCATAACAAGAGCGACCAGACCGGAAAAAAAAAAAAAAGGAGAAACAGGGAAAGACATAAGACATGTTTCCAACAGAACAGATCAGTCCCCCAGGACTCATCCTTTTGAGCGACCAAGAAATAGCCAATCTATCAGATGCACAGTTCAAAACACTGGTGATCAGAAAGCTCACGGAATTGGTTGATTTTGGGCGCAATTTAGATGAAAGGATGCAGGTTACCATAAAAGAGATGCAGGAAGATACGCGGAGGAGAGCCAATAGTGAAAGGAAGGAATCTGAGTCTCAAAACAATACAGTGGACCAGAAGGAAGATAGAATCAACCAAGCAGGAAAGCATGATGAAATAAGAATTCAAAAAATCGAGGAAAAGCTTAAAAGCATCCAGGACACCTTTAAACGTTCCAACATACGAATTATAGGGGTACCAGAATGGGAAGGAGAAAAGCAACAGATTAGCACGTATTTGAACAAATAATAAAGGAGAACTTCCCCAATCTGGCAAAGGGGACAGTCTTCCAAGAAATCCAAGAAGCTCAGAGAGCCCCAAAGAAGTTGGACCCAAGAAGAAACACACCAAGGCACATCATAATTACATTAGCCAAGGTAAAAACGAAGGAGAGAATACTAGAAGCAGCAAGAGATAAGGGGACAGTAACCTACAAAGGAGTTCCCATCAGACTGTCAGCTGATTTCTCCAAAGAGACCTTGCAGGCAAGAAGGGGCTGGAAAGAAATATTCCAAGTCATGAAAGACAAGGACCTACATCTCAGATTGCTCTATCCAGCAAAGCTCTCATTTAGAATGGAAGGGAAGACAAAGTGCTTTTCAGATAAGGTCAAGTTAAAGGAGTTCATCATCACCAAGCCCTTATTTTATGAAATGCTATAAGGGACTTATCTAAGAAAAGAAGATAAAGAAGAGACATGTATAGTAAAAGGACAGCAAACTCACAATTATTAACAACCACACCTAAAGCAAAACCAAAAGAAACTAAGTAAACAACTAGAACAGGACCAGAACCACAGGAATGGAGGGCACATGGAGGGCTAGCAGCAGGGGGCTGGGAGGAGGAGAGAGGGGGAAAAGGTATAGAGAATAAGTAGCATAGAATGTAGGTTGAAAATAGATAGGGGGAGGGCAAGAATAGTAGGGGAAATGTAGAAGCTAAAGAACTCATGACACATGGACATGAACTAAAGGGGGGGAACGTGGGTGGGAGAGGGGGTACAGGGTGAAGGGGAGAGAAGGGGGGAAATGGGACAACTGTAATAGCATAATCAATAAAATACATTAAAAAAAGAAATTCTAGACGTCATTGAGGGGACACTTGTAAAGTCTGGTGTCCTGGGCCAGGAGATGAACCCTTTTTGCCTAGATCTGTCATCCCTTTCCAACAACATGTCCCAAACCAGAATAGTTTCAGGAAAAGCTGCATTGGAAGGTGACTCTGTGAGCTCTGGGGAGCTTATAAAACCACACACCAAGAACCACACTCAGGATACATGTGCAAGTTGATTTATAAGACAGGTAGCCCTGAATACCTCAGCTCCTAGACACAAACAGAATATTGGAAAGATCCTTTCTGAACCTAGGAAAGCAACTTCAGTTAGACTATAAGCAGTAAACCACAGGCCATATTCAAATCTACATGTCACCCTAATATTTGGTTCATTTCCATCATTCCATTCATTGTCCATCTGCATCTCCAAGATGTAACTGCTATGACAAAAGCTACACTGGTTTTCTTTTTTACAGTATCTCTAAGCCTCACAGGGTCTGGGTATGTCAGTTGAATGGTGGTGGTGGTGAGGGGGAATACTAGCACATCATAGGATGTGAACCACAGGAAACTTACACAGCTCTCCTATTTAACCCTCAAACTTCCTTCTAAAGCTATTAGGATGTTTTTTTAAGGAGAGGAAGGTGCAGGGGACACTCTCAACTGCATCCTGATCCTGCATTAGCATTTCATCAAGAAAATGGACTGTGCAAAGCATGAAATGAGACACCACATCATACCCCATCTGAGTCAATTACCCATGGTTTATTTGGAATGCTAAGGAATAGGCACCTCAAAAAAATCTCTCTTAACCAGACCTGGATCTTCTTATGACTGCCTTCTGCCATATAAATAGTAAGCCAGCTTGCATACTTTGCCTTAATGTCTTCATACAGGGCTGGTTCAAGTTTATTTTTGTTGCTTTCATTTTAAGACTGTGTTTATGCTTCTCTGTTAGACTTCCAGCCAGATGACAAGATGCAGTGTTTGTCCTTTTTTCAAAGATGCTCCAGACGGTTCCTGGAGTCACATGAAGAGATTAACAACCCAGAGATGCCAACTCATGGCACTGAAGAGTTCTCCAAAATGGTTTTTGTAGAAGAAACAGATACATTACACTAGTCCTGTGCCTCAGTTTCCACACTTCCGAACAACAGAGGCCCTCCTCCTCAGAGCAGCAGCATTTACCTAGTAGTACCTAACTTAGCACTTTGCTTTGCGGGTCATAAATCCCAGACTATAACAGCCAGTTACCCAAGAAAGCACTATGGAAAATGGCTCAGAATAGGCTGTCTCTGAAAGAGCAGCAGTATTTTAAGGAGCAAAAATAGTAAGAAAGAATTTTTTTAAACTAAAAAAAAAAAAAAAACACCACGAAAAGTTAAACCTAGCTAAGAATATTTCAAAGACGTGTGATTTCTCTTCCATCCAGCTTTTCCATTGATTTGCCTCTTCTAGAGACAACTAAACACACATATTCACACTTAAAAAAAAATCCCACTAACCCTCCTCCCCCAAGGCCATGCTTGGTGGTGACAGCTTTGAACAATGACATCATCCCAGGTCTGGCTCTTTGGCAGGATCACCAATATTGTTTGCAGCAAATTTCCTGTAAAGGCTCGTAAGGCAGGAAACTAGTCCTATGCCTTGAGTTCTCCGCCTGTTCTGAGCCATCCTGTCAAGTTGAAACAAAGACTTTTTGTGTTTTTTCCTTTAAAAAAACAAACAAAAACAAAATTCCCTGCACTTTTAACAAGCATCTTAATTACAGCTAAAGAATTAGATATATTTACAGATGACCTCATGCCTACTGATAATTAGCAATTTTGAAGAACCACCCTTAGATGGTTCCTTCTCCTTCACTCCTTACCCAGAGTTCCTTCACCCCTGCCCTGGGCGGTAAGGTTAATTACTAAGCTTGACCTTCCAAAACAAGCAGGTCTAGCCAGTCAGCACCCCTCCCCCACAGGGCTCCCCCAGCAGAGAGGAGGTTGTTCTTCCTTCTCCCAAGTGGAGAATGGAAAGTGCTGGAAACTGCGCACTGGAGAGGGCTGTGCCTGGGATAATGATGCAGGAAGGGTGACAGGTTTCTGGGGGCCCCACTATAAGTGTCAACAAGTTTTAATTAACGCCTGGGCTAATTTAACCCTGGCACAATCAAGGGGAAGAAAACTGCTCATCTCAAAGGCAGAAAGTGTTTGGATTTGCTGAATACCAGTTGCAATGAAGGGAGATCTCTCCAAGCAGATTCCCAGGCAGACTCTTCAAGTGAGTACTCCTGGTGTGCAAAACCCCAGCTGGAGGTGCAGCTGACTTGACTTTCCATGCACTTTTCTGTGTGAGAGGGGTGTCAGCCACCACAACCTGGGTGGCCCTCCCGCAGGGGCCCGCCTGCTGCCAACAATGGGCAGCTCCTGAAAATGGCTACCCCCCCTCCACCGCCTAACACCAGTCAGTTGTTGCTCCCTTGTAACATTTTCCAAATTTGCTCCGGGCCTGCGCCCTGTTAGGGGAGAGGCTGGGAGGCCGACATTCTCCTCATTCTTTTGCCTTATTAGGTTGTGGATTTGATTGCTTTTCGGGGGGATAGAAGCTAAAATGAGGAATGGCATCAGGAAGTGACCTCGGGAAAGGGGGAGGCAGAAGGAAGGTGGAAGTGGCTGAAGCAGCAGCCATGAGAAGCACAGGGAAAGGAAGCCTGGAGGGTGCATGGCTTGCTAAATCCGTACAAGTTCCCTCTTTCCAGGTCGGCAGCTAGGCACAGGCTCCTAAACACCTCAAGGCCCTGCACAACAGCATTTTGGGACAGTTATTTTGGGGTTTATCAGTGGGAAAGCCTTCCTGTTTCCACGTCATTACCAGTTGAGAGAAGGAGGTCTGGCTCAAAGCTGTAGGTTGTTTCTAACTTGAGTCAGTTTTTGTTTGTTTGTTCATTCTTGCTTTGGAGGAAGGGGAAAGTAAGGGACCAGGGAAGGAGCCCCTTGGCTGATCCCAAATTTAATAACAAGCTGAGTTACTCATGAAAGAGCCTTGACAGCACTGCTTATGGCTCATCCAGACACAAAACTGTTCAGGGCTTCCAACTCTGAAATAAGAAGTCACCTCCCAGGTAATGAGGCCCAGATGGACCTAGAGGCAGGGGAGAGAGCTACATTAAGCCATTTACAGCTCAAGTGCCAGCTGCCACTTGACAGAAGCTGTTTCTTTGAAATTACTGGCTGGGTTTGGGGTTCGGAGGTCCTTGTGGGAGGACTTCAGGAAAGGGGGTATATGGTTTGGCTTTCCACTGAGCTGCACATTACAGCGGACCCTTTCAGCTTTTTTAAAGAGGAAGTTCAAGCAGCAGACCCCACCTAGACATATGATTGTGAGCTGCTGAAAACATTTTGAGAACCTACCTTTTTTGAGCACTGACAATGTGCCAGCCACTGTGCAAGTGCTTCACACACACTATTTATCTCATGTAATCCCAGAATCATCCTGTGAAGTGGGATAATGGCCCTTTACAAGGGACACTGTGGCTTCAGCCCTGCCACGTGCCCAGGGCCAGGAGGTGGAGATGGGTGTGGAGCCCACGTCTGTCTCCTTCTAAAGGCTATGCTCACACCTCTTCCACACCACACATTTCACTACCTCCTGGTTCTGGCAACAGAAGCGCCCTCCCACAGGAGCTTCAGCACTCTCAACACCCCATCCCGGGTTGCAGCTGCTTGGGCCAGAAGACAGCCTGAATCCCAGTGACATCTGAGCTGCCTCCTATCGTCTGGTGGATGGGCTGGGTGTTTAGGGTGCTATCGGCTAACCCACTGGCTGAGCAGGTGTCTTCATCCAGCACCTGGGTTCATACAAGAAATATTCTGACCTGAATATTCTTCAAAGTCCCCCAGAAACCTCTCTCAAAATGCAGGTAGAGCAATGCATTCCTCAACTACAACTATGCCCCAGGTTCTCTCCTCGAAGAATGTCCCCCTCCCTAACATCACCTAACACCTGCCTTTCAAAAGGGTGAGAAGGGACCGCCTCTTGAGGACCATCAGACAGACCCTATCTGGAAGGCACAACAAATTACAAAAGGAAACAGAAACAGGTGTGCTTATATCCTGCAGCTCTCTCTAACACAAAGTCAGTGCTCCAATGCCCAAATTACAGAGACTGGTTCATTCCAGGAGACACTTGTGAACCTCTCCATCCCTACCAAATCCTCCCCAGCAAACCTACTGGTCTCAGGCAGCCTAAGAGATGGAGGCCAGGTTCTACTGGATGATTTCAGCTACTACTTTACTTGCATGAGTTGACCTATGCCATGGCTCTCAAATATAATTTATGGGAGAGAGAAAAAAAAAAACCAACAACCCTGAAACCACACAAAGAAAAAGGCATGGGCCCGCACCCTAGCCTTATCTCGCAGCAGGGCTTGAATGCAACTCAAGTATGTCAATTTTGGGAAAACATATCAAGGGCATTGCAGCATTTGGCCATGAGCATCTGAATGATTTTTTTTTTAAACACACTGGAGTATTTCCTGGGATGGGAACTCTAAGTTCCTCAAGCCAGCTCTAATGCCTTTATTTATAAAAAGAATAGCACCTGGAAGCTGAGCTTGGCAGGCAAGAATTAACTCTCAAGACAGAACACTTCTAGGCTACCCTCATTCCAAGAACAGCATATTAACTGTGGCGCACCAAACCAGCCAGCCGGTTGAGCATCAACCCCATTCATTTCTGTGATCTCAATACAGTACTACCGGTTCCACTTTGGGTGGACTGGAGGGCAATGTCAGCTTAATACACCAAAGGGGCCATAAGGCATAAAGCTTGGAGAAACCCTTGAACATAGTAAGAAGGGAGTCTCTCTGTTCCTCTTTCTGAACCCTGTGCTTATTCTGAAGGGATCATCAGAAAGCTGAAAGCAAATGCCTCGAAAGTATCAGAGCAAACTCCCACCTGGGAAGGGGTCTGGCCTGCCCACAACAGCAGTGAAAGCAACCAGACCCGTGAATAGATTCAGATTCAGAACCCGGGGTCTTGCTATTCAGAGGTTTCAAGGCATGGCTAAGAAATACCCAACAGGGTGCCTCAAACATGAAATTACCCAAAGACATGCTTACCAGGAGAAGGAACTGGTAGGACTGCCCATTAGACGCAGCTAAGGAAAGCTGTTCAATTGCACACACAGGACCCTCTAACATTTGCCCACAGATAGGGTGAAGGCCCACCCCTCCTGCACACTCACCTCCTTTATGAAAGTTTCCATGACTGACCCCACCTGCCCTTATTCACCCCTTTCCTCTCTCAGGACTCAGCTAGAGTGCTGTGGGCTTGTCGGTGTGCAGCTTTAATGTCCTTCTGAGGTCTCATATGGCTTTGCTCTCTCCCCAACCACACCGTGAGCTCCTTGAGAGCATGGGCCGGGTCTCCGGTTTCTCTCATACCCCCCAAAGGCTCAGTGCAGAGCTTCGTTCTGCAGAGGGGCCCAGTGAGGGCTGTTGTCTGGCCCTGGCGGTCATGTTTCTACCTGCGTGCTGGACTCCAAAGCCCATGAAGCCCCAACTCATATTACACAAGACGCCGGTTGGGTATAAAATGCAGACCCACTTTGGTCAGCGGCCCCTAATTCTGCTACCCAAGTGACGACTCCTGAAATCTTTCAAAAGGCCTTCCACGTTTTTATTGTGATGGAAAGAGACAATTTTCCAAGACAGCCTTTTCTAAGTGCAAGAACAGCTTGGAGCAGGTTCAGCTCTGCATAAATGCATAATAAGCCACCCACTGTGGAAACTTACAGCTGTATCCCAAACATAGGGTAGGACAATATAATCGAACACATTTTCCATTCACCATACACTTTCTTCCCACTCTGAATCAATTTTACAAAGGGGAAGTTTTATTTTTTGCATTTAAGGGAATAAGGATAAACACACACTTATCTCCCCTCCTATACAGCTACTTAAAAGATTTAACAAGTTCACATGGGTATGCTGCCAGGAGAATGGAAACCTCACCATCTTCTTTCCAGCTGAAGCAGCTGGGCTGGCCATACCATTACAAGACATCTTCGTATTCATCCCCTCCTTTATAGTCTATCAACGGGGATGATTTTTACTGCCAAATCGCATCAAGGGCAGAGCAGAGAGAATCCCAACTCATGTTCACAATGGACACTTTATGATCCATGAACTTAGCTTCCTGCCCAGTGCTGTGTGTACAGTCAGGAGGGTCTATTGATAGCCCGTAGCTCTCCGTTCCTCCCTAAGTAAAAGCCACATAACTAGTTTGACAAGGTGTGCATTCAGATGGGAAGCCATGGGCCAAATGAAATCTACCGTGTTCCCGGATTGGCTTTCAGTGGGGTCCGGAAAGCTAAATGCCTCAAAGTGAATTCGCCTGCATGTCTGTATCTCTGAACTAGAGCCACCCTGGCTACAGCTCCCCCTGACCGGAGAAAACAACAGGGAAATACTGAGTAAATGGAAGAGGGATTTACAGAGAAAGGGAGGATCTAGGAGAGGAGCCAGTTTAAAAAAAAATCAGGCTTCCTGGCTTCCCACTTCAAAGAGGGAAACACAACACTTTACCAGAGATGCTTTGTAAATCAAGCGGCCTCTTGATGGGACTGAAGGGGGCTGGAATTTGTTCATGGGGTAAAAGTTAAGCTTTCTAAGAGACACTACAAAGCCGTATGAGTACATAGTGCCATAAAACTCCAAATTTAAAAGTTACCAATGCTTTAATCAAACACAGGTGTCTCCTGCAGTAATGATCACACAGATAATTGAAGCCTTTGTTTGGTTTAATGTTCTACAGTCCTGGGGTTCCCACTTTAGAAGTCAGTTCTGGTTTGGCCTGTCCAGGGGGCCTGAGAGGAAAGGGCTGCAGTGATAGAGTTTTGGATGCATGAGGTTCCTGGCTTGGTAGAGTCTAAGACGGACTAATTTTGCAGGCTGTAGGATTCAACACCATTTCCAACAACAATGCTAGTCTAAACGACCTGGCTGTGCCCATCTTTGCTACATGCCCTGCTGTGAACCACTATGGTCTTCTTCCTGCTTCTCAGTGCCTCCACACTTTCATTCCCTCTGCCTGAACAGCCTTCCCTAGTGCTCTAGATCTCCCTCTTGATCTAAAGTACTTGCACTGCCCTCCTATCCTCCACGACCTCTCCCCAGGTTATTCCCAAACACATGACTGTAGTGTGGTGTGGAAATAAAAGCACAGGCTCGAAAGCCAGACCTTCCAGGTTCAAGCTCTGGCACTGTCACTTGGGCAAGTGGCTTAAAGTTCCATGGACTAATTTCTGCACCTATCCTGTAAAGGTAAAAACACCTACCTCACAAGATTACACAAGTCAGTGCATGTAAAGCACTGAGAAGTGTCTAGCACAGAGTAATATGCTAGCTATTACTTAATTCCTAGTACTGGGTTGCCCAAAAAGTCCACTTAGTTTTTTCCATAAAATAAAAGAACTTTTCATTCACACTTTTTCATTTTCATCAGTAACTTTATTGATTTGGATATTTTGACTACGTCGACTATCTCCCATGATTGGCTTCTTAGTGGGGAGAGGCCAGGGGTGCTGCTAAACATCTCCCAATGCCTAAGACAGCCCCACAGCAAAATATTATTTGGCCAAAATGTCAACAGTACCAGGAAACTTTGCAGAGCACTTTTGACACGTTTGATCAGTAACAACATGTCCATACGCTGCACAAATCTTTCTGCATTTCAGTTACATTTTTACCTTCAAATAATAAAGTATAATATGCCAAAAATGGTGCATATCTTCTCCCATCTCCAATATTAAAATGGCTGCACAAAAATTCACCAGTTTTAATAACTTTTTTAAATGCACAGCTGATATGACAGCTGTTACAATACAATCTAACAAAAGTGTTTCGAATGAAGTTAAAGACAACTAAGCACTACTAGAGTCATCATATGGAAAAAACTAAATGAATTTTTTTGGCCAACCCAATACATAATCCTATCTGAAAATCCTGTTTTATTTACATGCTTGCTCTCTGTCTCCCCCATCAGCCTGTGAGTAGATCAAGAACGTACAGAAATGAGATGGAAGATGGTTTGCATTTGGTCATCTGATTTTCTGGGTGGCCAGTGGCCAATCCCAAAACAGGACGCAAGCTCCCCAAAGCCTATCAACTGTCCACACTCTGATATAACTGAACCCACAGAGCTTGAACGGCTACTCAAAAGTCTCATGTTTAAACTATGCTTGGAATGTTCGATAGAAACATGCATTTATTTTTAGGCAAGAAAGTTGTCTTCTAAGCTAACCCTATGGCCCTGAAGCAGGCCGTATTTGGCAAGGACTGCTTTGTGGTTGTTTATTAAAGAGGCCCAGAATTTTCTCACGTCTAAGGTAGCTGCTAAGAGAACTCAATGAGCTGTGAGTTGTCTTTTTTAAAATATATATATTTTAAATTTTATTTATTATTTGGCCCTGGCTGGCATAGCTCAGTGGACTGAGCACAGGCTGTGAACCAAAGTGTCACAGGTTCGATTCCCAGTCAGGGTACATGCCTGGGTTGCAGGCCATGACCCCCAGCAACCTCACATTGAGGTTTCTCTCTCTCTTTCTCCCTCCCTTCACTCTCTAAAAATAAATAAATAAAATCTTTTTTTTTAAGGTTTTATTTATTTATTTTTAGAGAGTGGGGAAGGGAGGGAGAAAGAGGAGAGAAACATCAATGTGCGAGAGATACGTCAATCAGTTGCCTCTCACACATCCCCAACTGGGAATCGAACTGGTGACCTCTTGGTTCTCAAGCCAGCACTCAACTCGCTGAGCCACACCAGCCAGGGCGAATCATCTGTTTTTATGGTCAAATCTTGTTCCCTTTGAATCTCTGGGATGTTTCTGTGCAGCAGGTAGAAGCTGCTCCCTGACCTTCTGCAGCTTTGGGCCATGATCCGTTAACCAATGATTGCTAAAATGGTTCACAATCCTCAAAGGACTGAATTCTCTTCTCTGGATTGTCCCTAAGTTGTGAATTAATGTAAGTAACAAAAGGAAAGGGAAATTTCATTTCTCGAAATGGTCAAGAAGGCCCCCCAAACTGGCCTACGTATTCCCTCTCACCCCACCAGCAGATGCAGCATTGGTACCTGCAGGCCTGACAGCTCTGAAAGAGGCATCTTGATACAGACCCTGCTGTTTTACAGAAAGTCAAGTCCTACCAGACTTGGCAGCACAGGTCAAATGATCAAAAAATAAAAAATAAAATAAATAATTGCCTCACAATCCTGGTGATGTTTACCATCTGGACACCTTCCAGGACTGGATAGCAGACAGCCTGTAAGAAGCGTTGATTCATCAGACTGCCCTTGAACCAGCCTGACAAGCTGGCAGCTTCCAGACAATTTGAATTCTGAAACTGAGTTTATTTCACAGGCCAAACTGGGAGATCATACAAGCCTAATAAAACTAAAAACAAAACAACAAAAAACCTCCTAAAAACTGCCTCTTCCAAACACAAGCCATGCCAGCAACAGCCAAAGGAGCACTTGGTAAAGCATTTAATAGTTTCACCAGACACTGAGTCTAATGCAAAGATGTTCATTTCCTTAATGAAGAGGGGAATAATAGGGAGGAAAGCTTTATTTACTGCCAGGGTTAGGGCAGAAAGGAAGTGGATTTTTAAAAATGTTATCATGGAATGAACTGTGCTTCGGATTTGCTGGAAACCTGAGTTCTTTTTCTCTGTGTTTGTGAAAGCAGCAAAAGCTGTAGGCATATTTTGCCCTGCTATTAAGAAGTCACATAGCTGAGATTCCAACTCTAACTGCTTAGAGAAAAGGCACACAACCCAGCCACAAAACCAACAGTGGCTTTCACGGTGTATTCCCCTTTTTCTTTTCCCTCTCTCATGTGCAAATACCCTCCTCTCATAGATAAAACTGACTGGCTCGAGTCCCACATCAGGAACAGAGAGGCCCCTCGTCTCTCTACCCAGCTCGGCCACCATGCGAACGGGTGTTTTCTTGAGACCAGTTGGCAGCATCAAATTTCTGCCCAATGGCCCAACATCCGACCATTAGTGCTGCAGTCTGGTTCAGAGGCACTCCCTGCAAAAGTAAGCAACTCAGTTTCCATGGTAATATCAACTTAATACCTTTTATTCACACACCCAAATTTAGACTGATAGTAGAGCACTGTTGTGTTGACTGTCACCACGCTAGCTCACTGAGGCCCATGACTTCTAGCACCGCCCTTGGCGAGTGCTTGCTCAAAGAACGCCCATTTCAACAAAGCACGCGGAAGACCCACAAACCCTCCCTGCATGACCCCCCTCAAGAACCTCCACCATGTGGCTAGTTGTTGAGTCACTTTCAAGCTTCCTCCAGTGATGGTTTTCCTAACCTCAAATTGGCCTTCTCAGCCATCAAAATGGAGGGAGGGAGGGAAGGAGGAAGGAAGGAGAGAGAAATGCATCTCTTACTTCCTGCTGTGCCCCCATTCTGGATGGCTGCTAATTAGCACATTCTTTAAAGCTGCAATCAAGAGTCGTTACTGCACACAAGATAAGATATGGAAACTCTTTACCTTGGAGATTAAAACTAAATATGTTCCTTTTACACCAGGAGAACAAAGAGTAAGGAGTACTGCCTGCCTTCCCAATCCACGTAAGACTGTGGCTTCTACCCACTCTCAACAGCCTTCAGAGGGCGAGGAGCAGGGGGTGGGGAGATGAAAAGAAAACCCACTAGAAAGCCAATGACAGACATCACTCAGCCCCACACCTTTGGGGGGAGAACTTTAAAAGGCATAAAACAAACCACAATGTCTTCTTTATTCCTACCAGAAGCCATAGACACAAATGCTATTGTATTCTAGTGTTCTAGCATCCCATTCAATCATTTCAACACCATCAACGACATTTCCCAAGATGACCTCACTGTGTTCTGCATAGTAACTGCCACTTCCAACTATTTCTGCCCTGTGTGGATAGTTCCACTGGAAGACAAAGAGTCTGTTCTGCTCTGATATTTGGAAGAAAAACATTGAAACAAGCCTTTCTTAACTCCACAGGAGGGAACTGCTTTCCTTTCAGAATTTAGGATTCAAATACCCAGCCGGGGTAGCACCATAGCTGACTCATGGAAGCAACCAAACTTTAAGTGTCTATGTATGAGAAAGCTGGGGTTTTCAAAAAGAAAAGCTGTAGGGGGCGGGGGGTGGGGAGCAATGAACTCACAATTCTTAATATTTACCATGGTGTTCTCGTTTCCTAAAAAACAAAAATTTAAAAATCCTAACATTTAGAAGCAAAGACAAATTCAGTGTCAACCAGTCACGAGTGACATGTTCAAGTTCAGTATGGTGGGACACTGGGCAAGCAAGACGGGCTGCGTGCTACTGGGTACCGCAGTCACTCTGTCCTGCCAGTCATGTAATGTTTCCTGAGTCTAGTGAGATAAAGTTTTTTCCAAGTATGGCATGCACACACGGGAGAGTTTAAGTTCATTCATACCCTACATTAAACCTTGAATCAGAGTGAGAAGGTTATTCCCTTAAATTCTCTTGCAAACTTTCTGATTACTTCTCTGATACAAACTGTCTCTGCTTAGTACCATGGGCCTTTAGTACCTAACCAATACCTACCTGCCAATCTCCTTTTAACACAGGGAGCATGCCTCAGGCTCTGAGCCTTGAGCAGGAATTTAGCAACATTGTTGTTTTCAGTCTGTTTATTTTTTCAGTTTCCTATTTATGGCCAGAGAAGCTGGGTTTTCCATTTACCCGACTCCTACAACTTTTCCTTTTAAAACAAGTTTTAAAAGACAAATTGACTTAAAGTTATAAAGTATGTAAAAGTAGCAGTAGGAATGGAAACATCACAAATGACCCGAAGTTTGGAAAGTGCGGAGAAACCATGGGGGCAGAGGAGAATGGGGGTGCACAACTGCTCTGGCTGGGCAACCACTCACTCTCCCTTCTGAAAACAGGATGGTTCCTCACTCTTGGGGTTATGGGACTCACCCCAGGAAGGCAGGGACCAGAACAGAAACAGGTGGCAAATATCAAATTCCAAGGAAGCTCAAGCCACTCACTTTAGATAACACTTCAATAAATTACATTTAAGAAAAAGGCCACTGGCCTCTTCTGGAGTAACTGCTGCTCAGACTAAAGAGAAAGCAACCAAGTTACACCAACCAGCTTTTAAAGACTTTCCAGGGACATTCCAAGTAAAGGCATCTGTTGTTTATGAGGGAAAGGGGGTGGGGGAGGACATAAAAGAACAACACTACCAAAAAAAGGCACAACACCAAGGCAAATGTCTCCGGGATTTTTATAATCCCAGGGAGACTGCTACTTGGCTAGAACTTCCCAAACACTGATGTCAGGACACTCTTGCCAGTTAAATATATGCAAAGATTTCACTTTCTGGGGGAGGTAGGGTCCTCCCAGCTAGTAGGTTAATATCTCCCCCAGTAAGATCACTCTTTAAACAGAGGCTAGAATTTTAAATTATGTTTCTCTTGATTCACTGAACCTTATACTCCTTGATATCTGGGAGATTGATTAAAATGTAACTCATAAACCATTTTAAAAAGCAAGTGTTACCTGTGCCACTTTCAGACACTTTATAACAAATCTGGCCCCTAAACTGCCAACACTGTAAAACTAAGTTTCCTTACATGTATGCTGGAGGCTCACTCAAACCACCCATGATATAAAGACTTCTTTCAAACCTCATGGATGACAGGATTTGTATCTGCCCAAGTAGAAACTTCCACCTACCTTTTAGTAGGTCAGTGTTTCAGTTACCACTGCCATTGAATTACCAACTTGCTATCACTTGCCTCCTATTTCCATGAAAAAAGAAAAGGGGGGAAGGAGGACTTAGGACAACAGAAGTGCTTTTGTTATTCTGTAAAATAAATACATAAATAAAAGCAGCGGAAGGAAACTGAGGAAAGAGAACTAAAGGTGACTGATGAGAACATGGACATCACTAAGTGAAGGAAATAGGGCTAAAGCTGGGAAAAACAGGGAAGAGATAAAAATGTTGATAGTTTAGCTACTCAGAAAACTTGAGGTTAGGTGTTCGCTAATTATGTTTGCCCTACGCCTCTCCTCCCCACTAAAAATAAAATAGCAAGGGAATTTTTTTTAAAGAACCCTTAAATCTGGTCAAAGGCTTGTTACAAGTCCCAGCACACTTTAAATCAATACAGCAAAAGCTTAATGTGTTCATCTCAACAGCCTCAGAAATTCCTTGAGCCTTCCCAAATCAATTCTTTTTGGCTCCATTCTCTTTGCAGTCATCTGCTAAATAACACTGCCAGATAACTTACTTGTACCACTCACTTGGTTAGCTCTGAAAATGGGCACTGTCTGGCCAAAGTCTGCCATGAATCTGCCATGACTGTAGTATTGTTTCAATTGCAAAACTCTCCACCCCTGAGGCTTAAACTGGAATCCAGACTTGTCCCTGCTGCCCAGACATTTGATTAAGAGGACATTTTGAGAGTGCAAGCTACATACATTTTAACTGACCTCCCTGACTGCATCTCAGTTAACAGCATCAACAGCACCTGGATATTAAAACACCTCCCTGATTTCTGGGGTTGTTTTCCTTCAATACTTGTACCCAACTTTCCCCACATGCAAGCCCACTCAAGGCCAGACAATTGGCTGCCATTAAATGAAACCAATTAGCACCAGTTTCCAATTGGAGAGTGAGTCAGCCCCTTGCTGCCAAAGTAGTGTCCTAGTTGGTCTCAGAAGCCAGAATCAGGGAGGGTGTTTCAAAAGGCAAAGGGCAATCCTGGGCCCATGCCCTGAACCACCTAGGATTAGAGGGTACAACAGGCACTACTCCATGGCACCAACAAGATTTCAGCTCTCAACTAAATGTATATGAGTGTGGCTACAAGGGGCGCCGTACTCCCAGCCATTCTCCTGTACCTCACCATTTCTGCAGTCATCAGAAAAGCCATGTTCTAAAACACACTGGGGGACAGGGAAAACACAGTGCTGCCAGCTGAATAGCTTCTCCTATCCCTCCCCCAAAAGGGCAGAGTATATCTGCCACCCCTAACACCTCCCCCCCACAGTCTTATTTCTAGATGACAACTGAGTTTGGTGGTGGGAGTTGTGCTTCAGTTTTTTTGTAAGTACGTTATTCAATTTGGAAAATGGCTAAGGACATGTTAGTCTTAGCCAGACCCTAAGAGGCAAGCAATTAGAGTAATGGAACAAAATAACAGACGGCTACTCTGGGGCCTCCATCATCAACCTAAAAAAAAAAGAAAGAAAGAAAAAAACCCTATTTGTAGAAAAACAAAACACCATCAGAACTTTCAAATAATTAACTCATACCTAATACAGCCAAAGGTCGGGTTCTAAACACTGAGGTGCTACAAACAGTGATGTTTCAATGAACATGCAAGCTTAGCAAAGGAGGCATTTCCTCTTGCTGTGCTGAGAAGTTCAGCAGCAGCTGTCAAGAGACCTTACCTGTCTAGGAGAGTAGGGGGTGAGTGAGGTTACCTAAGCCTCTTTCAGAAACTGGGAGGGGGAACTGTGGCCTAGAACCATAATTGCTCAAGAACTTACTCAAAAACCAGACCAATCCGTCTCCCATCCCCCAGGAGAACACTTAGGGTCTTCTCGTGTCATAACTGTTACATTACCTACTTATCTGGAAATGCCTTGGTTACAGAGTCCCTACAAATCAGAGCAAAGGTAAAGCCTCCGGGTAAAAATGAGAACCACCAGGAGCCACACACACTCTGACTTGGGCCAACCGTCACTTAATTCCTAGAAATATTTAATCCCACACCTTTTAAGGGTCTACAGACGTCCTGGACACAGCTTTTTAGAGTGAATATACACAAGACACAGAACTGCCACTCTCCATGTGTTCAGTGGCTCAGTCTTGAAGAGGCAAGAAGGGCAATTTGTCAGACTTTCTGAGTATGTGTGTGGAGGGGTTCCTCTTAGAAGGGAGGGAACAGCACAAACTTGTGTATATACTCCTTTCTGTTACTCCCTCCCCCTTTCAGAAAGGATCCCTACCACATAATAGGAAAGTGCACAGCAATGAAGCAATATTTCTCCCCAAAGAAGTTATGTATAAATATTTTATGCAGTAGATATAAAGCAGGACATGCTGGAATCTGGCCCTTACTGAGAATCTAAAGCACTGGCATTAGAGCACACTATGAGCCAGCCTTTCCCTCAACTTTGCCTGGTCCTGGAGGAAGGGAGGAGGAAGAATGACACACAGCAGCAAGGACTTGGGGTTCCGGTGAGTCCTGGTCCACGCCCAGAGCCTGGATGGTGCCCCAGCCTCACCCTGTGTGAAGGGAGGCTAGAACCATGAGGGAACACCCTGACTCCCAGAAGAAAGTGGAACTGAGCTAGCAAAAGGAATCACTTGGAGAGGGGAGGGAGAAGGAAGGTCTCCCATTCCCACTACCTGAGGGAAAAGGGTCAAGGGGCTCAAGCACCTGGAGCAGAAGACAGATCCCAGACATTCCTCCAAACAATCCCACAGCCCCTTTCCCCTCCCAACTTTCCAATCTCTTGGCAACCCCACACTGCCTTCAGGTAATAAATTATTGCTGCGACTGTAGAGTAGGTCTCCCTTTCCTCTCAAAAAGCATTTTAATGTCAGATTATCTCAACCTGCCCACCCTGAGGTAGGTGGGGCAACGGATAAGGACACCACCACCAACCCGCCACCCCCACCACTGATGAGGAAATTCAAGCAGAGGTCGGTAATTTACCCAAGGTTACGCCAGGCTCCACCCCGGGGACGGTTTGGAACAGCTGTTCTTTTACCCTTTCCCCTCTAGACTGGGCTGCCTGCACCGAGCTCCAGAGCACCAATTCACACCCTCCAGAGGCTTCGAGTCAGTCTCCACTCTTTTCGAAGCTCAAATCCCTTGAGTCTGGCCCCATGTTCCTGAAAAAGCTCCACCAAGCTGACACTCCCAAAGTCCCATGGACACCGTGACCAACCACGAACCTGGGGAAGTAATTTCAGATCTCCAGGACACATTAAATGCCTCTACCTGAGAGGACCTCCCACTCTCCTGGAACATACCTGTACACAACCCCGTCCCACACATGCCTGCTCAACACACTTTCTTCAGCGCACACTCCAACCCTCTTACATCAGCTCTGCGTTCCCGGTCCAGACACACACCACCTTCTCAGGGCCTCCCACTTCTTTTGATCTTTCTTTCACTACTGTGGGTCCCTCCTAAATTGCTTCCACACCCCAAAGTGCCACCTAAAAACAGACCCTGCTTTATGATCTCTTCATCCCTCCCGCCCCTGCCAAAAGACACCGTTCTTCCTGAATATTCTCACATATTCCTCCCACTTTTTCTCCCTTCACAACACAGACACACTTCCAATTCGGGGGGGGGGGCGCATCTCCAGAAACTCCCCCACCCCCCGCAAAAAAACCCTCCTTTCTCGTTCTATTACATACTCATTCCCCAAGAAGGCTTTCATTTTCCTAAACTAACCTCCCTCCCATTATTCGCCATTCCATTCCGGCTCACTTCCCTCCCCCACCATTCTCACCTTTTCCAGACCTTCCCCTCAGGCTCCTCCAACCCTCCGTGTGCCTCCAGCCCTCCTCAGTTCTTCGGAAACCCCTCCTCAAAACGACTCCAAACACTCTCCAGCCCTCATCCATTCCTTATTCCTCCTATCTCCGCCTTTCCCTTTAAAAAGGGGCACCCCAAATAAATCCTGCCCCTTGGAGAACTCACTCACAGGCCCCTGGCATCTCCCAGCCTCAGACCTCCTTCACATCCCCACTGGTCCCCGCGCCCCGAGCCGCACGTCTTTGCACACCCACTGCTCCCCGGAGCCCCTCTCCTTTCGTCTCCGTCTCCCCAGTCTCCTGATCCGCCCGCCACTCTCCACACCCCACGACCCCTTCCTCACTGGCCCTGCTCCGCTCAGACTTCCAGAATCTTCACGCCCTTCGGAACTCCCCCACCCCGAGGCCCCCAGAATTCCAACCCCCTCCAGACCTTCCCGCACTCCGAACCACCCCCGCCATCCTCCAGCTGCTCTTCGGACCCCCCCACCCCGAATTCTCTCCTGACCCCCGAATTCCAGACCCCGGTCCTCTCATCACCCTAACCCTCCAACGCCGCCTCGGACCCCAATTCCATTTTGGACTGTCCAATCATCTCCTCGGTTCCTCCAATTCCCCGCCCAGACCTTCCCATTCCTTCCTCGGGCTCCCTGAGTCCTGTTCTTCAGACTTCCACACTCCCTCCTGGGCCGCCAATGATTTTTTCAGACTCCCAATTCTCGCTCAAGTTCTGCAATTCCTTTTCAGGACTCCAAACCCCTTCCCAGACCCGCCAATTCCTTCTCAGACCCGCCAACTCCAATCGCAAACCCTCCAATTCCCTTTCAGGACCTCCGACCTCCTTCCCGGGCCCCAGTCTCCTTCGCAAGCCCCATTCCAGCCCGTCCGGCCCTCAGGCCGCGCACCTTCCGCTGCTGCTTCTCCCAGGCCGGGTCCAGCAGCAGGTCCCGGTCCCAGTCGTCCTCCTGGGCCATGTAGTCGCCCATGCTACTCCCGCCGCCGGCGCCATTGCCCCCGCTGCTGGGGCCGTACTGGTACGACTGGTTTGCCGCGTGGTAGTCCACCATTCCGCCGCCTCTCGCTAACCCACCAGCCGGTCCGCTCCCGCCTCAGCTCCCGCCCCTCTACCCGAGGTGCTACCGCCGACGCCGCCGCCGCTTCAGCTGCCTCAGCCCGCCCTCCGCCCGCGCCTGCGCAATGCCCTCCGCGCTTGCGCACCGCGCCCGCCGCCGCCGCCGCCGCCGCCGCCGCCGCCGCCTCTCTCGCGCGCGCGCGTCCTCGCGTGTGGGCGGTGCCAGTCATGAATGATTCATAAGGTGGGTCTCTCCTTCAGGCCTCAACCTGCTCGGGCTTGGAACGCCGTCCTACTCAGCAACACTAACTCAACAAGTATTTATTAAACGCTTACTGTGTGCTAGACTACGTTTCGCGCATTGGCACGAAACAAAATAGACAAAAATCGTTGCCTTGATGAAACTACTTTCTAGAGAAGGGAGACAACAAACACAATTTTAACACACTATTCTAAGGTGAAAATGTTAAGGAGAAAAATCAAGCAGGAGTTGAAATGTAGTCAGGGTAGCCTTCTCAGAGAAAGACGTTTGAAAAAGAAGACCTGAAAACTTCACGAAATGGACAGGGGAGTTAAGTAAACTGGAATTCATACTGGCTGACTGGAAAGGTAGAGGACTTGGACTTCTTGGACTTGCATTCAACAAACGTTCACTGAGCACCTATATTGCCAAGCACTGTTCTTGGGTGTTGAAAACAACGCTGAGCACGATGAGCATGGTTAGTTCTCAAGTGGCTAACATGGGGAGGAGGGGCAGCAATAAATATAAGTGATAGTGCTACGTTAATGGGCACCTCAAATTTAAATATCTAAAGCTGAGTTCCTGATCTTCACCCCAAAACCTGATCACTGCACAGCCATCCCCATCCTAGTGAATGAGTCCCCCATCCTTCCAGCTGCACAGACATCAAACCTTGAAATTATCCTTGGTTCCTCTTTTTTTTTTTAAGATTTTATTTATTTATTTTAGAGAGAGGGAGAGGGAGGTAGAAAGAGAGGGAGAGAAACATCAATGTGTGGTTGCCATTTACATGTTCCCCACCAGGAACCCTGCCAAAACCCAGGCATGTGCCCTGACCTGGAATTCAACCTGCGGCCCTCTGGTTCACAGGCCGGCACTCAATCGCTGAGCCACACCAGCCAGGGACATCCTTGGTTCCCCTTTTGTCTTCACACTCCACATCCAGTTCTTTGGGAAATTCTCTCAGATCCATTTTGAAAACATAAACAGAATGCTGCCACTTTCCCTTGGCCCCAAAGGCCTCACCCTGGTCCCATCCACTTTGTCCTCGTCTTTGCTTGGACCACTACAGCAGCCTTCTCACCAGCTCCCTGCCGCCCTGCAGCCCGTCTCTCCCACAAGAAGCCAGAGGGAGCCTGCGAACACCTGAGTTAGATCAAGTCACTCCCTTCCTCTGCCCAGAACACTCCCCTGTCCCATAGCACCACACTCAGAGTACAAGTTGATGCCAAGGAAATGCAGAAAGATACAGAAGGAGTCTCCCCTGCCCTGGCCCAGCCCAGCCCAGCCCGGCTTTTGAAATAAGGGAGACTTCTGAGGCTTCTGGCCAAGATGAAGGCGTAGGTAAACACACTGTGCCTCTTCACACAACCAAAAGAAGGACAACAAAATTTTAAAAACAAAAACATCCAGAACTGACAGAACATTAAACTGTATGGAAGTCCCACAATGAAGGAGTTAAAGAAGACACATTCATCCAGACTGATAGCAGGGGTGGAGATGGGTAACTGGATGGAGAGGACTCACAACAAAGTGGTGGCTGGAGGACCCCGTGAGGTGGCAGCTGGTGGAGCAGGTGTTCCCACATTGGCTTGCAGATAAAATGGGAGGAACAACTGGGGAGCGAGATAGACCACACAGCTCAGGGCTCCAGTGCAGGGAAATAAAGCCTCAAAGCCTCTGACTGAAAACACCAGTGGGGGTTGAGGCGGCAGCGGGAGGAACTCCCAGCCTCACAGGAGAGTTCATTGGAGAGACCCACAGGGTCCTAGAATGGACACAAACCCACCCACCCGTGGAGTCAACACCAGAAGGGCCCAATTTGCTTGTGAGAAGTGGGGAAAGTGACTGAAAACCAGCAGAGAGCAGAGCGAGTGGCATTGTTCCCTCTCAGACCCCTTCCCCACATATAGTGTCACAAGGCTGAGACATGGGTTGCTCTGCCCTGGTGAACACCTAAGGCTCCGCCCCTTTACATTACTTGCGCGTCAAGATGAAAAAATGGCCCAAATTAAAGAACAGATCAAAGCTCCAGGAAAAATACAGATAAGCAATGAAGAGATAGCCAACCTATCAGATGCACAGTTCAAAACACTGGTAATCAGGATGCTCACAGAATTGGTTGAATATGGTCACAAATTAGATGAAAAAGTGAAGATTATGCTAAGTGACATAAAGGAAAATGTACAAGGCACCAACAGTGATGGGAAGGAAACCTGGACTCAGATCAAAGGTATGGACCAGAAGGAAGAAAGAAACATTCAACCAGAACAGAATGAAGAAACAAAAATTCAAAAAAAAAAAATGAGGAGAGTCTTAGGAACCTCCAGGACATCTTTAAACGTTCCAACATCTGAATCATAGGGGTACCAGAAGGAGAAGAGGAAGAGCAAGAAATCAAAAACTCATTTGAACAAATAATGAAGGAAAACTTCCCCAATCTGGCAAAGGAAATAGACTTCCAGGAAGTCCAGGAAGCTCAGAGAATCCCAATGAAGTTAGACCCAAGGAATACACCAAGGCACATCATAATTACATTACCCAAGATTAAAAGTAAGGAGAGACTCTTTTTTTTTTAAAGATTTTATTTATTTATTTTTAGAGAGGGAAGGGAGGGAGAAAGAGAGAGAGAGAGAAACATCAATGTGCGGTTGCTGGGGGTCATGGCCTGCAACCCAGGAATGTGCCCTGAGTGGGAATCGAACCTGTGACACTTTGGTTCGCAGCCCGCACTCAATCCACTGAGCTATGCCAGTCAGGGCGGTTAAATTTATTTTTTAGAGAGGGGAAGGGAGGGAGAGAGGGAGAGAAACATCACTGTGTGGTTGCCTCTCACTCACCCCGAAATGGGGACCTGGCCCGCAACCCAGTCATGAGCCCCAACTGGGAATTGAACCTATGACCTTTCAGTTCTCAGGCCAGGGCTCAATCCACTGAGCCACACCAGCCAGGGTTAAAAGTAAGGAGAGACTCTTAAAAGCAGCAAGAGAAAAGGAGACAGTTACCTACAAAGGAGTTCCCATCAGACTGTCAGCTGATTTCTCAAAAGAAACCTTACAGGCAAGAAGGGGCTGGGAAGAAGTATTCCAAGTCATGAAAAGCAAGTACCTACATTCAAAATGACTCTATCCAACAAAGCTTTCATTTAGAATGAAAACGCAGATAAAGTGCTTCTCAGATAAGGTCAAGTTAAAGGAGTTCATCATCACCAAGCCCTTATTATAAGAAATGTTAGAGGGATTTATCTAAGAAAAAGAAGATAAAGAACAAGTATAGTAAAAGGACAGCAAACTCACAATTATTAACAACCACACCTAAAACAAAAACAAAAACAAAATAAGCAAACAGGTAGAACAGGGATGGAACTACAGAAATGGAGATCACATGGAGGGTTATCTGTGGGGAGTAGGAGGGGGAGAGAGGGGAAAAGGTACAGAGAATAAGCATAAATGGTAGGTAAAAAAGAGACAGAGGAAGGTTAAGAATAGTATAGGACATGTGGAAGCCAAAGAACTTATAAGTATGACACATGGACATGAACTAAAGGGGGCGGTGTGCAGGGTGGAGGGGAATAAATGGGGGGAAATGGGACAACTGCAATAGCATAATCAATAAAATATATTTAAAAAGAAATAAGGGAGACTCCGTGGCATCAGCCAGACCCACAAGGTCTTCCTTGTCCAGATCATCCTGGTCTTCCTTTCCTCTCCCAGCTCACCTCCCAGCTCCAGCCACACTGCAGACCTCCTTGCTGTTTCTGGAACACACTGGGCCTGCTCTAGCTTCAGGGCCTTTATACTTGGCGACACCTTTTCACCACTGCCTGGATCACTCTCCCCAGATACAGGATCTCCAGAGCGCACAGCCTCTTCTGTATGTCTCTGGAGCAAAAACACTTCAGCAAGATCATCCCTGACCACTTACTTAAAAGAGCACCCCTCCCCACCCCAGCCAGGTAGCCCAGTTGGTTGGAGCATCTTTCCAATAATCCAAGGCTACAGGTTTGATCCCTGGTCAGGGTATATATGGGTATCAACCAGTAAATGCATGGATAAGTGGAACAACAAATCAATGCTCTTTGTCTCTCTTTCTCTAAAACAAAAAAAATCAATTAAAAATAAAAATAAAATAAAGTAGCATCCCACACTTTTCTTGCTTAATTTTTTTCCAGAGCACTGATCACCATATAACATACTATATGATTGGTCAACTTACTCATATTTATCTGTCTCCTTCCCAAAAATGTCACCCATGAGAGCGGGGATCTTTGTTTTGGTCATTACTGTGTCTCTAGTCTCTGAAGCTGTGTTTAGCACAAGATAGAAGTTTAATAAACCCTAGGTCAATGAGTGAAAGAACTTAAAACTATGGTAAGGAATTTTAATATTTTTTAACTGAGATCTGATTAACATAATGAATTTTATTCTAAATGCAATGGGAAGTTAAGGGAGGATTTTAAGCGGGCCTGGGATCTGATTCAGCTCTGTATAGTGTCCCCCTAGCCACATGAAGGGAGCAGCTTGCAGGTGGATTGAGCACTGGGATACAAGTGAGGAGGCTGCTACAACGGTCCAAATGAGGGTGGGCAGGACCAGGGTCTTGGAGGAGGAGAGAGCTGTGGAGGAGGGACAGTGGTAGTTTTGGAGAAAACAAAGTTGACAGGACTTACTGTTATGAATTTGATTGGGGGTGGTGGAGGGCAGGGAATCAAGGTTCCAGACAGCTGCAGGTTTTCTACTAGGGATTCAGACATGGCTCCTCCAGGTATGAAACTCCAAGGATCTTTCCCCAGCTCTCTCAAAAGCACTGGAAAGGATCCAGTGGCAAACAAAGCAAGAGGACAGGGTCTGGGCAGTAGCCCACTTTCCCAGTTGATGATGGCAGGACCTGTCAGAGACCCAGGAGTGTCGGTGGTTTACAAAACTGGGCTGGGTTGGGCTGGGGCAGGCAGCCTCTTCCTGCCCAACTTGGCAAACAAGCCTAGGGCTTTTGTGCTGGGCCTAGTCAGCAGGGAAAAGTCCTAGAGCTAAGGGCCATCCGCCCCACAGTCTGCTCCTGATGGACAGAGAAACCTCCCAAAGCAGATGGTCCATCCCAGGCAATGAGATTTAAATTAAGGGATCCTTTTGTCAGTCAGCTTTGAGGCCACTTCCTGGTAGCCACCCAGAGACGGTGCAGTAATAATAGCTCTCACCTACTGAGGGTCAAGGGGCAGCAGGGCAGAAGCTCAGAGATGGCAAGAAGAGACCTGAAGGGGCTCTGAGTGAAGGGCTATAGTCAATGGACTCACCATTCTGCACTTCTTGGGATTCTCAAGACTACAGTCAGAAATGATTAAGCACTGTGTCCCATTCAGTGCTACTTAAATGAAACAAGGAGGGATTTATGTCCTCCCAAGGGAACATGAGATACAGGGATGTCTAGAGGTGACAGTGGAAGCAACTGACAACAGCCCAGAGCCCAAGCAAGCAAGACAGGCTACAAGTTTATGCTCTCTTAGTTTGCCAAGGTGCTGAGTTTTTCGTGCGCATTAGCTCACAGCAACTACTGAAGTGGGTACCCTCCCCAGCTGCAAAACTGAGGCACAGGGTAAACAAGCCCAAAGGCCACTAGGCTGGGGTTTGAATCAGTCTTTCTCCAGAGCCAGTCCTCTGAGCTGCTCAAAGGATGACGATCTCCAAAAAACAAAACAGCCCTCCCTGGCTGGTGTGGATCAGCAGACTGAGTGCCAGCCTGTGAACAAAAGGGTCGCTGGTTCGATTCCTAGTCAGGGCACATGCCAGGGTTGTGCCCCAGTAGGGGGCACATGAGAGTCAACCACACATTGATATTTCTCTTCCTCTTTCTCCCTCCCTTCCTCTCTCTAAACAATCTTTTTAAAAAAGATATAACTCTATAAAAACAAACCAAAGTTAAAGGCAAGTTGGCAACGTAGTATAAGATGTGGCTTCCAAAGGAGATACAGGTTACTTCCTCTTCCTGGCAGTGGGATGTGGCCAGTTGTGCAGGTGGTATTCTACACAAGGACACCTGTCAAATAGGTGAGAGTTGTGCCCACCCCAAGCGAGTACCCACCCATTTGATTGGCATCCATCCCCCCCGCCCCCCCAAAGCAGGCTCTGGAGTCCTGAGCTGTAGAAGCACCCTTCCTTTGTGCCCGGGGTTTGGACACACCCTAGTTCCTGGCTCCTGCTCAGGTCCGGAACCCAGGGCAAAGGGTGTCCCGCCCTGCCTTCGCTCTGAGTCCTGTCAGTGCCTGGAGGATGGGTGTTGAGTGCAGGCAGATCAGGGAGGGTTGGCAGGGCTGGCAGCTCAGCCACTGCTCTCCATGGGCAGAGTCCACTGTCAGGGGGAGGGGGAAGCTCCCCCAGGCAGCAGCAGGTCCACACTAGGGGCTTAGCATCCACCATGGCATTTCATTTCCTTCTTTTTACCCCAAAGGCAGCCAGGGTCATCCCCACCTCTTCCTGCACACAAGCACATAGGGAACAATTATCCAAAGTTCTTGTGCCAGATGCCTGGAGTATCTTGTGTAAAATGGGCCAGATAACAGACCCACACTGGAGCGATGTGAGCTAGGCCTCCTGACCTTTGCATGCTGGGATCTGGGGAAAGGGGTGCATGGCCTGGCTGAAAATCCAAATTTCCTTGTAAAGTCTCTCCAAATAGAAGAGTGCTGCGGGCTAGTTTGCAACCTTCGGGAGAAACTCAAGTCTAAACTCAACAGTGACTCCTGTTCTCTACATGCCAGTAATGGGCTAGGACCTGGCCTGCGATCTTGACTGGCAAGAGCTCATGGAATCTTCATAATCCTGACAAGGTGCACCATTCTCCTTTTCTGAGGAAACAGGGCAGTCACTAGACCAAGGACCTCTGAAGGGTTGAGCAGCATCAAGAATCCTCCCCCCACATACCCCTCTGGACACTTCTGCCTGTATTTGTGAGGCCCAAGGGCAAAGGTGTGTCTGCCCTCACCTATGAGGGGGCCCATTGCTGCTCAGCTGGGTTTTCAGGGGAACAGAAAAGCCTAGGCTACAGCCAGCTGCAGGGCTGGGCTCCAGGCCCATTCACTCTCCTCCCTGCTGACTCACCGCTGCCCGCCCTCCAGGTGACCTGACAGATCAGGAAGGTGGGGGTAGAAGGTCAGTCGCTGGGGTGGGGCAAGCGAAGTAAGATAGGAGACAGAAGCCAGGCCACTGGGGGGCCCCAGTCTAGGGCCGACAGTGGCCTGCTCTCTGGCTCCCTCTGGTGGACGACAGGCAGAGTTAGGAAGCCAGTGAAGACACACCAAGGCTAAGGCAACAAATCTTTATCAACCGCCTTCAAAGTTACTGGGAGGAGGCCATGATGCTGGACACACCTGTCGAGAAGAGAAGGGGAAACGAGTCAACGTGGGAAGAATGGGAGGCAAAGCTCCAGTTACCAACGATGGCACCCACAATTCTTTAGAGCAATAGATCACAACCCCTTCTGGGGGCCTAGTCACCATCACAAGGGCAGTGTGGGGCAGTAGTTAAAAGCCTAGACTCTGGCCCTGACAGAGTAGCTCAGATGGATAGAGCATCATCCTCATACACCAAGGCTGTGTGTTCAATCCCTGGTCAGGGCACATACAAAAAGCAACCAATGAATGCATAAAAAAGTGGAACAACAAATCCATGTTCCTCTCTCCCTTCCTCTCTAAAATCGATCATTTAAAAACAAACAAAGCCCTGGACTCTAGAGCAAGAAGACCCAGGGTCAAATCTCAGCTCTCCCAGCTACCAGGTGTATCAGTTTACTCATCTGTAGGAAGCATCTATCCTACGGAAAAGTAGGATTCAATGGTATACCAGGATTAAATGACATGATTAGAAAAATGCCTGGTGGTGTTATTCATTACTTTAAAAATAGCATGTGCTATTTGCAAAACACTCCAAGTGCTGGACTTGCACCTCCTCACTGAAGAACCCCTTGCTCCAGTAAGCTCTCACACAGAACAGGCACGTCTCAGAGTGAGTCCACGGTCTCCCAGTGCCCACTCAGTCTGGTTCCTCACTGGCACCAAATGAGCTGGTCTGTACTGAGAAGCCATGCTGTACCAACACATATCTTTTCTAAATCAGTTTGAGAGAAAGAAAACATCAATTTTTGTTGTTTCACTTATTTATGCATTCATTGGTTGATTCTTGCATGTGCCCAGACCAGGGACTGAACCTGCAACCTTGGTGTATTGGTATGATGCTCTAACCAACTGAGCCGCCCAGCCAGGGCCTGTCTTCCCCACATTTTAGATGAGGAAACTGAGGCACAAAGTCACACAGCCACACAGGAAGGGACCAAGATCTCCACCCACTAACCTGACTCCAGAGCCTGCACTTTCTGGTATTCTGCTGCATTTTATCAGACGCCAGGGCTGAGACCCCAGAAGCCCCCACAACAAAGGAGAGACAATAAGTGTGTGAGGACACCCCACAAGGCCCCTCCAGGCCCTGGAAGTTCCAGGGAAGAACACCAGTACCCCTTGCCATCCCTTCCCAGGTGGCAGCTCCGTGCACAGGTCAGTGGAGTCCAATAGATGAAGATTTCCTAGCCCTGAGCCAGAAAGTATCTACCTGGGTCCCGGGGCCCAGCCCTAGTCTCTGTGGAAGGGCATGCCCTGCCCCACAGCCTGAGGCCTCAGGCCACACTCACTGTCAAAGTCAATCTTCTCCACAATGTTCTTGGGCTTAATGCTCTCTTCCTGGCTACAGATGAAGATCTGGCCCGACTCATCAGCACTCCAGCCGTACTTGCTCATCCACACCTTTAGCTGGCTATCTGCAGGTGACACAGGCAATACAGGGGCTCCGGTCATCCCAATCCCACAGTGCCAGGGGGCCTGGGAGCCAAAAGCTAGGGCACCCTCCTTGCCCAGCTGCTTCAGAAACCACCAGCATCTTCTATTTGGACAGCAGCAGCAGCAGCTCTCTGTGGCAGCTTGGAGCTTCTACATCTCATTTTCCAAATGGCCGCCAGGGGGAGTCTTTTATCTTTCCCATCCTTACCATCACGGATTTTGTGTTAGTATTTACTTATGTTTTCTCCCATAACCTACACGAAATGGCTTCAAAATCACGATGTCATCATTAACCACTAACGGTAAGTCTATGGCATAAAGTTAAAAAATTTCTTTGCAGTTCTTTTTTGCCCTTGGAAAGTATGCCACGAAGGATCTAATTCTTTTCTGTGTAACCATTATCAACTTGATACAGATTGATCTGCTTCTTTTTATATTCAATTCTAAGGGTTGTTTCATCCCCTTTTGATTTAATTTCACTTTTAAATATGCCAAACAGCTGTGTGATATGAAACAGTGTAGTATCTGACACAAAGTGTGCAATAAAGTTCACGTCTATTAAAAATAGTAACGACAATGACAAGCCCACAAAAAAACTACCTGAATCAAAAGGCAAAGCTGTCTGAGGTACTCAGAGAAATCTCACTCCCCACCCACCCCTCTCTCCTCCCTTGTCTCCCTCCCCCACCCCCATTTCCTTAGCTTTTATTTTCTTTCTTGTGTTTCTTTTTGCAAAAACGTGTAAATACACACACACTTTTTTTTTTAAAGGGACCTTTTAAAAACATAAATCTGATCACATCCCTCCCTGCTCAGAATGCTCTGTGGCTCCCCCAAGGTAAAGGTCACAAAGTCCGGTCTGTAGGCGGCTCTGCTGTATTGGGAGATCTCCCTCCCACCACCACCTCTAGGGCCCCAGCCTCCTTCCCCGCCCTTACTCTGCTCCAGGCACTGGGTGAACAGGACAGGGTGCTCCTGCCTGAGCATCTGTTATGCTACCTCCCTGAAAACAATATAAGCCATTCTCTTGTTCACTGCCATGTCCCCAGGGCCTAGAACAGTGTCTGGCACAGAGTACGCATTCAATAATTTATGCACAATACATGAACGAATATCATAAACCTCCCCCGAGGAAGGGAATGTATTATCCCAATTCCTTATTTTTTCTCTGGGCTGGACCTTCAATAACCACTGGTTAAGGAAGGGATGGGTCCTTCAGAGGAGCTGGCTCAGTCCCACTGCCCCTGCCTACCCTGAACCTCTGAGACTGGCACTAGGGACCCAGAGAGGGCCTTACCTGTCAGGTCCCCAAGCATCTCGGCCAGCAGCCAGCGATCGATGTGCTGATAGGTGATGCCCACCACATGGCAGATAACTGTGAAGGCAAGGGACAAAGATGGTAAAGGGCCGCTCCCCAGTCCCGGCAGGGCCCTGCTGCCATCCCCTACTCCCTTCCCTTGGTCAGGGAGCTCAGGCTCAAAGAGGGACTTACATTTCCGGACAGAATCTTCAAAACCAGTTATACCTTCCAAAAGGTCCATGTTTTCATCCAGGGCTTGCTGTGAGAGGAATGACGAAGTTAACATTAACAGTATCAAGAATGCTAACATTAATACATTAACAAAGAAGCTAACACTTGGGCGTTTGCCCCACATGCCAGTCATTCTTCTCTATGCAACCTTATAACATAGCAGGTACTGTTTTTACACCCATTTCAGGGAGGAAGAGACCAAGGCTCAGAACTGTAAAGTGATATGCCCAAAATTAGAGCTGGGATTTGAACCTGGCAGGCAGAACCTGGTCCCAGAGAGGTGGCAGATACGAATTAGCTAACTGCACTCAACCACCTCACTCCGAGAAAAGGCGTCCCAGGTCGTGCCATGGACCATGAAGCCCCACAGGATCCCTGCCCCTGTCTCCTCCCACTCGCCCCCTCACTCCAGCCACAGGGGCCTCCGCACTGCTCCTGAGGCATGCCAGGCACCTGCTACCTCAGGGCCTTTGCACTGGTTGTTCTCGTGTCTGGAACTGTCCTCTCCCAAACAGCTAGCACCCTCACCTCCTTCAGGTTTCTGCTCAAATGCCATCTTCTCTGCAAGGGCTCCCTCCAACGTTAGTGGGGGGAATGAGAAAGCCAAGGCACAACAAGTAGCAGCCAGTGAGGTGGGAGGCAAGCCAGAGAGCAGTTGTCCTGGAAGCCAAGTGAGGAAAGGATCTGAGGGAGCAGTGGGTGACTGCCTGTCCAGGGGCTGACAGGACGAGTAAGACGGGACCTGAGAACTGCCTACTGGATCTAGCAATGGGGAAGTCACTGCTGACTTCTACACAGCAGTTCCATGGAGTGTGTTTGGGTTGGGAAGCAGGGTCGGGGAGCTGGTCACACAAGTCTGGGGTGGATTCAAGTGAGCAGAGGGAGCAGCACAGACTGAGGGTAGGCAACCTGTCCCAGGGTCAGGATGACCAACATACCGACCTGACTGAGATGGAGGGGCTTTCCTGAGACATGAGACTCTGAGTTTTAAAACCTGGGCCAACTGGGCGGCTGGTCCCCTAGTCAAGAATGTGGCTGTAACGGGACGCAGAGAAAGGGGGTCGGAGGCAGAGCTGATGGGAATGTGGAAGTGAGGGAAAGCTGTCTTCTTTAGACTAGAACTCACTCTGCAGGCATGTCCTGTGTTGATAGAAATAAGGCCATGAAGGCCAATCCAGGAATGCCATGTTAGCTGTTACAGGACAGTGGGCAGAACTGCTGTCGTGATGCCCGAGTGGGTACAAGGGAAGGGGGGCAGTGCACTGGAGGAGGGCGGCCTGAGATAGGAGGGACAACGGACCCTCTGAAAATAGCAGGGTGCCCTGGCTGGTGTGGCTCAGTAGACTGAGTGCTGGCCTGCAAACCAAAGGGTCGCTGGTTCCATTCCCAGTCAGTGCACATGCCTGGGTTGCAGGCCAGGTCCCTAGAGAGGGGCATGTGAGAGACAACCACACATTGATGCTTCTCTACCTGTCTTTCTCCCTCCCTTCCCCTCTCTAAAAAAATAAAATAAAATCTTCAAAAACAAACAAACAAACAAACAAACAAACCCAGCAGAGTGCTTAGTCAGCTGCAATAGATGTCAGGGCCAGGCCAGGGATATGTGTGAGTTCTGCTTTTGGCTGCTTCTATTTTCCCACAAAACAGGCAGCCAGATCATAAGGTGAGGTGAGAAGGATAGGGTGGGGGGAAGGTATGAAGGGCTGTCCAGGAGAGCGGGGAGGGAAGCAAGAGTCTTCAGAGGGGTGGAGGTCAGAGGGGTGGAGGACTGTAGACCTGGGCTGTCCTGCGCTCCGGATGGCCATTTCTCCAGCTTTGCTCATCATTTCAGCTACAGAGGGGGGGGTGGTGGTGGTGTGTGTGCACACGCATGTGTAGGAGTGGGGAGGGATGCATGATTTACATTAAGGAGAAAGCAGAACAGAGGACTGGAGTACTGGGCAGCCCAAGAATGTGGGCCTGGAGATCTCACAGGGGAGAGCTGGCCAGCTAGGAGAAAGTGGTCAGAGGATGGAAACAGTTGCCATTCCCCACAGAGGAGAGGGCAATTATTGCTGAGGACACGCTTAGGGCAGTGGTTGCCACTTGTGAAGCTGCAGAAGTGGAGGATTAGGCTCCAGTTGGAGCAAGAAAGGGAGAGTGTTCAGGTGATGGTGCACTTTTGCTAGAAGAATATATGTGTGTTAGGCTGAGCCCTGTAGGCACAGGGGACCACCAGGCAGTTCTGACTCTGTGTGAGGATGATGATTCCATGAGATCATGCTTGCAGAGCCCTTAGCATGGGGCCCATCACCACAGAGGCAGCCAATCAATGGGCACGGTCACTATTTTGAGCAGTCTGCTCCATATGACCCAGCTACCCATCCTGCCCCTGCACCAAAGGACATTACCCAGAAGGACTGGAAGTGGCAGGTCTCCAGCAAGTCTCCGAGGTACAAAATCTGTCGGATGGGCCGTTCTTCTTGCTGGAGGAAATGTTAAGGGAAAATGGTTCCAGAGCCTAGGAAGGCTGCTGCTGAGCCCTAGACTAGCCCCAGCCGGTCCCTGCAGCATGAGCCGTTATGGCAAAAGGTGAGAGACACCCTAACGGTCCAATGATGGACACATTTACACCAATGATGGCCCATCCACAGGGACCGAACCAATTCCTACAGAACGTGAGAAGACACACTGATATGAAAAAAAAAAACAAAAACACGATGCAGAACACATACAGCAGCCTACTGTTCGGGTGGGGGACACATGTGTCTATGGACACACACGGCTAACCTTACGTATCTACAGAAAGGCCCCCAAGAACAGTGAACAACTATTGCCTCCTGGGAGGCGGATGGGGTGGCTATGGGACAGGGGAAGGGAGAAGCCTTTTTGTCCTCTGTGCACGTTTTCTGTACTTGTAACAGTATACTGTATGCCTAATTTTTTTTCAAACCACCAGAACAGAACCCTGGGGAAGGTAGACAATCTCTTGGACAGCAGGCACTCCCATGGACACTCCTGGCAGAACAGACTCCGTGAGTACACAGCCATTTTTCAGCTTAGCCACTAATGGGCAGGTGGGTGTGGTGGCCCTGGGATGGCGAGTGCTTGGAGCACAGGGCCCAGCACAGATGGGGGACACCACCAAGTTTCTCAAGTAATTAAAGGAAAGGTGGAGGCTCTCCTGGCCAAGTGTGAGACCACCTACAAGAAAGCAAGTTGCAGATCCACTCATTGCTTCTCCACTCAACATTTCTTCTTTGGAGGCCAGCACTGTGCTAGGCACTAAATGAAGTTTAGTCAAGAATCCAGCTCTTCATGGCTTCTGCCTGGTGCCTGGTGGTCTTTACTCAGCTAGAATCCTCATGAGAATCTTTCTGAAGCATAAATCTACCCCCATCACTCTACAATTTTAAAGCCTTCCATGGCTCCCAGGTGCCCTTTTGAATCTGACCAAATTCCACTTTGAAAACTATGGAATGGCATGGCTATGCTGAACTACTACAGCCTTTAAAAGGCAGCACTGAGCTCCTTTTCCTCCAGGCCTCCCTACATATTATTCCCTTTGCCAACAACACCCTTCCTTACTGCTTCACCTAATTCCTCATTTTTCAGATGGTGCCTCTTCCAGGAAGCTCTCCTAACATCCAGGCAGGGTTGGGTGCCTCCCCTGGTCCCTCTAACCCTGAGCCCTGACTTCTCCACATTGTCAGTGATGGGAGACCTATCTCCCCCACTGGACTGTGAGCTCTGGTGAGGGCAGGGGATGGGTCTGTTTCAACCAGCACAGGGCCCCAGCCCTACCCATTGCTGGGCCAAGCCCAGAGCAGGCATTCAAGTGCTTGTGACTCACAGACCAACCGCTTTCCTGTGAAATGGTCTCTCTTACCCTTGCTCCCTCCCACACACACCTGGGCCCGAGAGCCAGAAGGATACATGGGCCTGGTCGATCATGCACTTGCACAGAGTGAAGTCAGTGTGCGGCAGGTTGGTGAGGGCCTTCAGCAGGATCTGGGCAGTGACCGTGGTCTGAAAGAAGGCTGGGTTGAACTGGTACCTGAGAAGGAGAACAAGAGACATAGCGACAGATGGCATCTCCAGGTCCCAGAGCTTCACCAGGTGCAAGGCAGGCTACACACTGCTGAGGCCCAGAGCCTGGGAGCTGCACATGCCTGGGCTCCGATCCCGACCACAGCACTCTGTCTGTGAGACCTCCCTGACCCTGCTTTCCTTCTCTGTAGACAAGGACAGTTAATCCTCACAACCACCCAGTAAAACGGACACTGTTAAGTGATTCTCAAATGAATGAGTACATAGCAGCAGTCTGGAATAACGCTCAAGGGCTCTGGAGCCAGACTGGCTGTGTTTAAACTCTCTTGCTTAGTGACCGTGGATTACTTAGTTTAAATTCTCTGTGCATCACTCTGACTGGTGTGGGCTGAGCATCATCCCGCAAACTGAAACGTCACAGGTTCAATTCCCAGTCAGAACACCTGCCTGGGCTGAGTCTAGGACCCTACTTGGGGTGTGCAAGAGGCAACCAATCAATGTTTCTCTCCCTTTTTCCCTCCCTTCCGCTCTCTCTAAAAATAAATAAATAAAATATTTAAGAAAAATGTCTCTGTGCATCAACTTCATCCCTTGGGCAAAACAGCATTTAAGTGAGCTCAGAGCACAGCAACTGCCACACAGTGTATACTCACTGAGTAGTGACTGTAACCAGTAACATCTAAACACCACAAATACAGCCTCATTATATGCATTTCACAGATGCCAAAATTGAGGCTAGGCAATCTGTAAAAATCACACAGCTGGCAGTGTGCCAGTAAGGCCCTGAGGGGGAAGAGCCCAAATGTCTGTTAATGTGAGAACGGATCAGTATGACAGTCACACGGTGGAACACCGTGCAGCAATGACGACAGAAAACCACAGCTGCAGAGAAAACGGCTGGATCTCACCGACCCAGTGCTGAGTGGAAGTAGCCAGATGCAGAAGAGCTCATGCTGTAGGACTGCATTTGTGTCAAGTTCAAAGCAGGAAATCCTGAGCAAAGGTGATCAAGATGCACACGTGTGGTAAACTCACACACAAAGCCAGGCCATGAACACAAGAGTGGTTACCAGGGTGGGCAGTAGCGTTGGCTGGCACAAAACATAGGGGGCAAAGGTCCTGGGCAGCTAGCAACACTCAATTTTACAAATGGTGATCATATGGGTGCCTTTATAATTACTTGCTAAACTGTATACAATCCTCTGTATCCACGAGGGACCCCCTATGGATACCAAAATCCACAGACACATAAAATGGTCTGTGGATTTACACATAACCTATGCATATCCTCCCATACACTTTAAACCATCTCTTGATTACTTATAAAACTCACATAAAGTAAATGCTATGCAAATAGTAGTTATACCGTATCGTTTATGGAACGACAAGAAAAGTTTGTACGTGTTCAGTACAGACGTAACCATTGCAGGCCTAACTACATAGCACACAACAGCAATGTCACATTTTGAGGAGGAACATTTCAATACTGGGTTGAAAAATGTTTTCAATCTTTCTACTGAAGTGGAACCTGTGGATATTGAGCTGACAGTATTTACATACTGGCCTGTATGTGTGTTTTGCAATTAATTCTTAAAAAACCATCTGTCCTGCTGCTCTAATTTCCTTGGCTTCCTAGCCATCACACCAAAAGATACTGCATCCATCCTGACTGGTGTGGCTCAGTGCATTGAGTGCGGGCTGTGAACCAAAGGGTTGCCAGTTCAGTTACCAGTCAGGGCACATAACCTTGGTTGCGGGCCAGGTCCCCAGTATGGGGCATGTGAGAGGCAACCACACACTGACATTTCTTTCCCTCTCTTTCTCCTTCTCTTCCCCTGTCTCTAAAAATGAATAAAATCTTTTTCTGTAAATTATTTTTAAAGATTTTTATTTATTTATTTTTAGAGAGGGAAGGAAGGGAGATAGAGAGAGAGAAAAACATCAATGTGCGGTTGCTGGGGGTTATGGCCTGCAACCCAGGCATGTACCCTGGCTGGGAATTGAACCTGCGACACTTTGGTTTGCAGCCCACGCTCAATCCACTGAGCTATGCCAGCCAGGGGTAAAATGAATAAAATCTTAAAAAAGAGAGAGAGAGAGAGAGAGAGATACTGCACCCTTTAGGCTACCCCCAACTCCTGCCCCACCCAGTGCTGGGAGTGGTACCCTGCTGGCTGCAGGCATGGGGCTGGGGTTGGAGGCAGACACTCACAGCTTCAGGACAGCCAGGTTGGCTTCCAGATCATAGGCATTCTCCTTGGCCTGTGTCTCCACATAGCGCTCCAGTGTGGCCAGATTCTCAGGATTGTACCTAGAGAAGAATAGAGATGGATGAGCAGAGAGGAGACAGGAGCTGAGGCCAGTCCCTTTATTTGGGCATGTGTGGGTGGGCACAGTAACCTTCTCCTCCCTCCTCTCCTTCCCTTTAACTTTGGCACTGGTCACTTGCTCTACCCAAGTCTTGAATCAGCTCTGTAAACTCTAATAATAAAACTTATCCGTATCCCAGACCTGAGCCTAAGCTCTAAACCCCATCAGAGCCCTGGGTCTAATAATGCCTAGGATGCCTCTCCAGCCTCTCAGTCATTGCAGCCTGTATGCCTGGGCTCCTGGACATCTTTGACACCCACCTGGTCTAGCCCCATCCTCTCCTCCCTAGCTTCCCCCATTCCGCCTCTGACCAATCTCCTTGTGCTTCCCCCACCACAGCTCTGACTGCTCCCAGCTACCACTCTTACTGTTGGTGTTGTTTGGATTCTGAACTGGGAACTCCATGCAAGTACAGCCTGAAAGCTGTTTTGGTCACCTCTGGTCCCCAACACTGCCCGGCACTGACAGTAGATTTTAGTGAACATGTTTTGAATGAATGATATGAGGGAGGAAAGAAGGGAGAGATGAAGAGGCTCTCAGACACACAGTGGGAGGCTGAGGGAAGGAGGTGGAGGGACAGGACTTCAGGCAATTAGAGAAGAGTGGTAGGCACGGCTATCTCCTGCCGCCAGGCGCTAGCAATGGTGTTTTCCTTAAACATCTCCTCCAGATGACTGGCAAGTCCCACCCCAGGGCAAGCCCAGGATTGTGACCACCACTCCAGATCTCCAGAAATCCTCTCCTCCACCCTCCTGGGCCAGAAGCGCTCCCTCCGACTGGGCTCCGACCTGTCGATACCCTTGAGCAACTTGCCCACGTTAGCTCTCATCTGCTCAAACATCGCCATGACTGCTGTCGCTTCCCACACGGGTGATAGGGCCCAAGGTGCGGCCGGTGCGGTGTCCTAGAGGACCGGAAAAGGAAGGGATGGCGGAAACGGAAATACGTCGCTGTCGTCGCTCCAGCCCGGGAGGCACTAAAAACGGAGGCTCTTGCAGCGGCTGCCATACTTTCCGGCTGCCCCGTGACTTCTTCCCAGAGGGCGCAGTTGGCGCGTGCGCGCACGCTCCGCCCGAACTGGACCGACTGCATGAGAAAAAAACTTAGTCTCGCCGAATGCGCTGACGCTGTCTCCGTGCGAGGAGGTGGGGCCAAGCTGTCCCCGGGTGTCGCGCTGTAGTGCCCAGGGCGTGCGCGCGAACTCGAAGGGAAGGAGGCGAACTTCTGACGGCGGGTGCTCATTTCTCGTTGCTCGCGGCATTGACCTCACAAAACTACTGGAATCCGTGTAGTAGTCGTCTCTTTGGGCTATGGCCCAAGCACCGAGGGCTTCTTTGCCCCAGGCCTGATCTCGTGAGGCAGGATCCTGAGCTCCGCAATTTCAAGTACTGAAACTGGTACCCACACTCCACCCTAACTCCTGGCGTAGGAGCCTGCAAAACTGTTGTGATAATCTGCCCGGCAGGGGTGAGGGGCTCCTCAATACCGCCAAATTGCACCCTGTCTGCAGACTACAGTCTTGTGGGTGAAGTCGAGTGCCCCATGTGTGCTGTCAAAAGTTATGTGGGTATAGCTCTCTCTTGCCCTGGCTGGTGTGGCTCAGTGGATTAAATGCCAGCCTATGAATCAAAGGGTCGCAGGTTCGATTCCCAGTAGGCTCATGCCTGAGTGGTGTGGCAGGAGTGGCGGGGCGCATCCCCAGTGAAAGACAACCACATATTGATGTTTCCTTCTGCTTCTCCCTCCCTTCTTCTCTAGAAATAAGTAAATTTTAAAAAATGTTATGTGGGTACAGGAAATGTGGGTACAGATTCTGCTCACTGCACTCACAGACAAGTGTCACATGTGGAAGTATGTGCTCTGGGTACATATTGTGCACGTGTATATCCAGGCATATGCACGTCAACTGGTGTTCACTCTGCACAGGGGAGTTTCACTAAGTGTATGTCAGTGCCCAAGGTAAACACTAATATACACTGAATGGTCATCCCTGTGCAGGCCTGCCATCTCTCTGTTGTGGCCAAACTCGCATTCAGCAGAGTTCAAGTGTGGTTTTTAGCCACCACCTAGAATGGGGGAAGGGGTGCTCACATACCCACCAGATCACACTTAAGGTAGTTTGCATCTGATTTACATTCAGCTCAGGGCCATGAAGGTGGAGAGGGGTCCCCTGGGTCCCAACACAAGCTGCCCCTCACAGGCTCTCAGGGCCCAGGGGACAGGGGGTGGAGCCGGCTGCACAGCCCTGCGCTGGGGCAGGAAATGAGAGTGGGGAAGGGGGAGGCCACAGCCAGTGGAGGCAAGGCGGGTGCAGGGTGTGTGGGGAGGGAGGGAGGTGCCAGCTCTTGAGCTCTGAGGCCCTGCTGGCCCCTGGGCACAGGCCCAGCTCCGGCTCCCAGGAATGGACCTCGTGGACCCCGACATCTTTAATAGGGATCCCCGGGACCACTATGACCTACTGCAGCGGCTGGGTGGCGGCACCTATGGGGAAGTCTTCAAGGTGAGGACACTTCTCCTTCTCCATCACCCTCCAGCCAGTGGCCTTTGGGGTGAAGCCCAAGAGGGGAAGGGGGTGAGAAAGGGTCCCAGTCCTTGATGTTGGCTCAGGGATGCGGAAGAGGAATTCAGGGGAATGGAGCCTGCCTGCCTCACTGTCAACTTCCCCTTTACAAGGCCCGAGACAAGGTGACCGGGGACCTGATGGCATTGAAGATGGTGAAGATGGAGCCCGGTGAGGAGAGGATTCAGGAGCTCCTTCCCCACACCCCAACTCCACTTCTTGGGGTACTGGGATCATCCCCATGCTTCTTCCCTGCAGTAGACTTTTCTCTCCCACCCCTCCTCGTAGATGACGATGTTTCCACACTTCAGAAGGAAATCCTTATCTTGAAAACTTGCCGGCACGCCAACATCGTGGCCTACCATGGGAGTTATCTCTGGTAATGAGCCTCAGACCTCCCCTCGACCCAGCCCCTACCCCAGGGCCCCCATTTATGACCAGGATGCCCCCCAACCTGAGCTCCAGTCATGGATCCACATTTTAACTGAGTCACCCCAAACTTGATTCCTAGTCCAAAGTTCTACTTTTCTGACCAGAACATCCCCTAATCTCTAACCTCCAATTCAGAACTCCCATTTGGGACCAGGGGTCCCAAAATTGATCTCTTCATAGTAATCAAATCTGAAACTAAGTCCCCTAAAACTAATGTTTCATTATTGTGCCCTTTGGTTCCCCCAGTTTCACTCTCTGCTCTTTTAATATGATCCTCTACTTTCTCTGACTGCCAAATTAATATCCCAGATGCCTCAGTAATGACTCTGTCCCACAGTCCTGGCACCCTGGGTCTCTGTCTCCCCTCTGAACTTCCTCAACCTGAGAGATCTCTGCCCTGTCTCCTAGATTAGCATGGGACAGCAAAGGGTGCCCTGGGTTAGGAGCCCAAAGATACGAGTTTGAGGCCAGTGGATCCTGAACGTACATTTCCTCTTTGAGCCTCAGCTTCCCCACCTATAAAATGGAAGTGGGATGATTTTACTCTGTGGGCAAGGAGAGTTAGAGGTGACAGCTGTTACTCAAAAAGTTCAGAACAAGAGAGTGAACCAGGGTCTGCGCAATAAAAAATAACTTCACTGCTGTTATTATTATTGTTATTGTTGTTGTTGTCGTTACTATTACTGCTAAACTGTTGTAGGCTGCAGAAACTCTGGATCTGCATGGAATTCTGTGGGGCTGGTTCTCTGCAGGACATCTACCAAGGTGAGTGGAAAGGCAAGAGGATCCAGGTAGTCCCCACCCCTCCAATCCACCTCTCCTGTCTCTCTGTGTCTGTGTCTCCTGGAACTGTTTTTCTGGTCCATATTTCACACAGTGAGCCCCTCCTTTGGCCCTGGGCTTGGCCTGGATGATGCTGGGGGTACTGTGGTTACCAAGTGGGCCCTGGGCCCTTCCCACCAGCACCTGACAGCCCCAGTCTTTCTGTATGCAATGATCTTTCTACTCACCCCTCCCCATCTTCCTCTGTGCCTGCATTTTCTCACCAAGGTCTATTTGTGTTTGAGTGTTTCTGCATTTCTGGCTCATAGTAGGTGCCCCCATTTTCACTGAAGAGTGAATGAATTTCTGATTCTTTCTCTCAGACTGCTTTTCACTCTCAGAGCATTTGAGGGCAGGGTGGAGTAGCCTGTGATCGCCTCTCAATTTTTTATGCCTACCTCTGTCTTTCACCATCTCCCTGTCTCCCTCCAGCCCAACACCTCAAATGTTAGAAAAGGAAAGAGTTTGTTAAGAAGTTCTCAGTGGGGCCCTGACCGGTGTGGCTCAGTGGGTTGGGCGTCATCCCACAAACTGAAAGGTCACTGGTCACTGGTCAGGGCACATGCCTGGGTTGTGGGCAAACCCCTGGTTGAGGAAGTGCAGGAGGCAACCAATCAATGTTTCTCTCCTTCTCTGTCTCTCTCTCTTCCCTTATCTCTAAGAGTAAATAAATAAAATATTTTCCTAAAAAGTCCTTTGTGGGGAAACTGAGGCCCATAGAGAGGAAGTGACTCACACAGCTGGACTGTCAGAGCTCGTCTCTGTCCACCTCTCTGTCGTTTCTACTCCAGCCTCTGTGTCTCTCTTTTTCCTGGTGCCTGTCTTCCCACTTTTGGGTCTCTGACCATCTTTCTTTCCCTGTCCCAATTTGGATCTGTTCCTGCTTCTCCGTCGGTCTCTGTCTCTGCCTTCCTCATTTTGCAGAGCCCCGTGCCCCCTGCTCGGAGCCCTCCCATGGCTTCCATTTCCCTCTGAAAAGCCCAAGCTCCTCACAGTGGCCCATGAGTCTGACCACCACTGCGCCCCAAGCTGAACAACCTCATCTGCGGTCTCCCCTCCGCTCCACCCACTTGGCTGCTTTGCAGACCCACCAGGTGCCCTCCCGCCTGCTGGCCTCTGTGCTGGCTCTGGTCCTGCTCCAAGCAGGACTGCGCACATCTCCACCCTGTCACCCTCACGGAACAGCCTCCGCTGGCCAGCCTCTGTAAAATGTCATAGCCTTCCCACATGTTTCCTGTTGTCCTTTCTTGCTTTTTATTGTTTATCAGCATTTTGTGTACTGCATGTTTTACTTATTTATCTGGTTTACTGTTGGATGTTCTTTCCACAAAGGTAGGGATCTGTCTCTTTCATTCATAGCTGTGTCCCAAGTACCTGCCATGGTGCCTGGTACACAGTGGACACACTGCAGATGTCTGTTGAATGAATCTGTCTCCCTCTGCCTTCTGGTTCCCTCTCTCTACCACTGACCACCCCTCTGCCTCCCCTCCCACTTGTCCCATCCTGTACCCCCTCCCCACGTGGCACCCTCTCAGCCAGTTTGGGCCAGGACCAGGGGCTCCCTGGGTCAGGTTTCCTGGTTCCCAGCCAACACTGTGCTGGGGTGACCCTTGCAGTGACAGGTCCCCTGTCAGAGCTGCAGATCAGCTACGTCTGCCGAGAAGTGCTCCAGGTAAGGAAAGGCCTGGTGGGCCTGGGTGGGGGCAGGGCCCTGCTCCAGCCCCCAGGCTCTCACAGCCCCATGCTCACCCCTCTCCACAGGGACTGGCCTATCTGCACTCACAGAAGAAGATACACCGGGACATCAAGGTGGTCTAGGGGCAGAAAGGTGGCACTGGGTGGCATTGGTGGATGGGAGGCCCAGGAGATGGGAGTGGTATTTCAAAGGCTTGGGGTAGGATTGCGCTGTGGGGTAGCGGTCGGGGGCCAAGGAGTGGAGGCAGTGTTGGGCTAGGGGTAGTGGTCTCTGACAGCCTCCAATCCCTCCTCCTTCCCCCAGGGAGCCAACATCCTCATCAATGACTCTGGGGAGGTCAGACTGGGTGAGTGTGACTTGGGCCTAGAGAGGCGGACTGGCTGAGGGCTGGAGGGGATAGAGGACCTTAGGTCACTGTGTCTCTCCTGCCTCCAGCTGACTTTGGGATCTCGGCACAGATCGGGGCAACGCTGGCTCGACGCCTCTCTTTCATTGGGACACCCTACTGGTGAGGGATGTCTGGCAGGTGGCTGGGGGTGGAGTGGGCGGCGGTGACTTTTTCCACCCAGACTTTTGGACTCTTCTTCTGGCTCTTCTCCCAGCCTCTGACTCGCTGTTGAACATTTTACCTTCCCTTCACCTCCCTCCTGAGTTTTCTCTTTATCTAGGTCCCCTGGGCCCCTCTGCACCTCTGTGTCTCAGTGTTTGTGTTCTTACCCTGATCTGCCTTTCCCTATATGTTGATGTCTGTCTTTTTTCTGTCCCAGTGTGTGACTCTGTCTCTCTTCCTATATCTCTCTCTCTGCCTTCCTAGTTGTCTCCATCTTTCATCTTTATCCCTGTTGTCTCTTTCTCTCCATCTTTACCATTCTCTCTACAGCTGGCTCTGTCTATGCCCCATTCTATTCTCTTTCCTCCCCGCACTGCCACACCAAGGAGTCTCCCTTCCCCCTTCTTATGTCACTCCTGGCTCTCTGAGGGTCTCTGCCTGCAGGATGGCTCCAGAGGTGGCAGCTGTGGCCCTGAAGGGGGGATATAACGAGCTGTGTGACATCTGGTCGCTGGGCATCACAGCCATCGAACTGGCTGAGTTACAGCCACCGCTCTTTGATGTGCACCCTCTCAGGTAGGCACGTGTGGCTGGTGCCTCTGTGCCCAGAGACCCCACCCAGTCCCGACCCTGAACACCCCCCACCAACCTGCTTCCCCACATCAGAATCCCCCTACAGGAGACCCCCTTTCCTTTGAGCCCAGTCTGAGACCCCTGAGGATCCCCTCAATCCAGAGTGTCCTTTCTTCAGCCCTCCACACCAGGAACCCCCATCTCAGGGGTCCCTGTCTTGGGCTTCCCTGTGACTCACGTCGCTATAGAATGGGACATGTGGTGTTCCCTGGGAGGGGTGTCCCAGGGCACGGTAAAGCCCAAGCGTCTTTCTCATTCTGTTCTTCACTTGCTGCCTGCCAACTTCATTGCTACTGGGGGCCCCTCTTGCCCCCACCTGGAGTCTGAACCCCATGTTCTCTCCTTCTCTTCTAGAGTTCTCTTCCTCATGACCAAGAGTGGCTACCAGCCGCCCCGGCTAAAGGACAAAGGCAAATGGTAGGGACGGTGAGATGAGGGAGGGCAGAGCCAGGGCTGATGGTCTGATGGGAAGTGTCTGGGTGCCTCACCAAAGGACGTGGCCTCTTCCTCCCAAGGTCGGCTGCCTTCCACAACTTTGTCAAAGTCACCCTCACCAAGAACCCCAAGAAACGACCTGGTGCCACCAAGATGCTCAGTGTAAACCTTCCCTCCCTGAAACCTTCCCAGACTCTCACCCTGGAATTGCCCAGGGCCTCATGGCTGCCTAGAACATTGATGGTTTAGTTCCACAGAACCACATGGCCCTGGTCCCTCAAATTCCCCAGGACCCCTCAAAGACCCTCCAGCTTGTACCCCAGACCCTTTTCTAGGATATCTTTTTTTTAAGGATTTTATTTATTTATTTTTAGAGAGGAAAGGGAGGGAGATAGAGAAAGAGAGAGAAACATCAATGTGTGGTTGCTGGGGGTCATGGCCTGCAACCCAGGCATGTACCCTCACTGGGAATCGAACCTGCGGCACTTTGGTTCACAGCCCGTGCTCAATCCACTGAGCTATGCCAGCCAGGGCTTCCAGGATATCTTGAGTTGTTAAAACTCACAAATTCCCAAGGGCCTCAAGACCCATCCATCCCTGGGTGAACTCTGGAACAGAATTTTCCAACCCCCACACCGGGATCCCTAAATTCTTTTAATTCCTTCAAACTCCTCAGAATTCCCTGGGCTTCTGCTGGTTCCCCAGAGCTTCCTGCCTTCTCCCACTGTTCCCCTAGACAGGTTCTCAAGCCCCTGCCCTAACGTCTCCTTCTGCACCAGCCCTCAGCCTGCTGACACCCTCCTCCCCTCCCCTAGCATCAGCTGGTATCCCAGCCCGGGCTAAATAGAGGCCTGATCCTAGATCTTCTCGACAAACTGAGGAACCCAGGGAAGGGGGCCCCTGTTGGTGAGATTGATGATGAGGAGCCTGAGGTGAGGGGTCTTGGCTGACAGAAGCTCTGGTACCTCCCAGCGTTTGCTCAGGCTGTGCCCCCTACCTGGAACACCTCCCTGCAGCCTCTCGTGGGAGGGAAAAGGGAGGGCGGATGGGAGGCTTGGCACAGCGCTGGGGGCATAGAGGTTATGGGAGAGTCAAGGGCTCCAGGCTGAGCCCACAGGCTGTGGGCTGCTGGCGGGCAGTGGCCTGATGCGGCTGCCGCCCTGCCCAGCCACCCCCTGCCATCCCTCGGCGGATCAGATCCACACACCGATCCAGCTCGCTGGGGATTCCAGATGCAGATTGCTGCCGTGAGTAGAGTCCTCAAACTTGGGGACCCTTGACCCTATAATAGATCCAAGAGACTCTCTTCACCCCCACATCACTCATCACTTCCAAACAGACCTCGGAGACCCCCACCACCATCTGACCCACAACTGACCCCAGAGAACCCTGTTACTACCTGACCTCTTAAGGTGACTCCAGAGGCCCCGCTCCTCTGACCTGCAGACAGACCCCATCAGGGCTCCCATCACCACTCTGACCCCCAGAGAGACCTCAGAAATATAGCAGACCCGATTCCCAAATGGAACCTGAAACCGAGCACTCTGTCATTACTTTGAGCCCCCATGTCCCTAATCCCAAACCCTGACCCCCAAATAAGACCCCTATAAACCAAGATCCCTCCCTTTAGGGGACAACTTCAATCCTAAGATGCTGCCCCCGCCCCCTCCCCCCAATTTCACTGTATTTCACTGTATTTCTAAATCCATCTCCCTAGCTCACTATGTGTTACCTTGCCCCCCACCCTCCAACTTCCAGGGCGGCACATGGAATTCAGGAAGCTCAGAGGAATGGAGTCCAGACCTACAACTGACACTGTGAGGTGCCCCTCCCCACCCCCTGGCTCTAGACACCCTCCCTGTCCCCAGGCCACCACTGACCCTTTGGTATCCCACAGGCTCGCTTACAGCCCCCCGAAGACCCCAGGAGCAGCAGTCCTAGGTCAGGGGCCCTCGGGCTGGGCGGGGAGGGGGCTAGGATGGGTGTGGAAACTGCCAGGGCTCACGCCTGTCACTCCTCAGGAGGCACCTGTCAGAGTCCGATGATGACTACGACGACGTGGACATGTAAGAGAGGCCGCACCGCAGCTCTGTGGGTCCTTGCCTGGCCCCTGCATTTCTGTAACCCCTGCCTTGCTTCCGCATTGACCCCAACCTCAGCCCAGCTCTCCTTCCACCACTCCTCCCGACCCCTGACTGGACTCTCCGTGCGGCTCCCACCTTTCTTCATCCCAACCTGTGACCCCATCGTAACCCCCAACCCAGCCCACACTCTCCTCCATCCCCAACCCTTGTTCCTTAACCCCACCCAACCTCAACCCTTTATCTTCCTTCACTTCCGACGCTGGACCATCAACCCTGCCCTAACTCCAGTCCCTGCATTTCTTCCACCTTCTGTAAGACCTCTGCCTGACTCTTAACTTCAGTCCCCACCTGCCTTCAGCCTCAGTTCCTTCCAGAATCCCTTCTGCTCCAGCCTGAGCTCTTTCCTCATCTGTCTGGCTCAGCCCTGGACCCTCCTCCCCATCCCAGGCCCCAGCTCCTCCTAGATGTTGCTCCAACCCCCAGACCTCAACTGCAGCCCCAGACCAGCCACAGGACTTCATCCTTCCTCATCTACTCATAAAACCTCAGACTAAACCTTGGCCCCTGGGAATTTCCTGCACGCTAGACCTTGGATCCCAACCCCAGCCTCAATCCCAGTGGCCAGCCCCCAGCCTGCAGGCCAGTGTCAGCCTCAGGGCCCACATTGTGTCTGTAATGGGCTCGCACGTGGCTGGGCACTGTGGTAGAACCTGACCCCAGGAGCACAGATGATCTGTGTTGCTAGGTGGCCATGAAGATTTAGACTTGATGCCTCGTCAGTACTTGATCTCCAAGAGCTGCTCTTGCTGTCGTCATCATGCTGATTAATTCGTCCTTTAGTCCTCAGCTCCAGTCACCCCTAGCCCTTCTGAACTCAGACCTCCAGCCCTGAACCACCCCATCCTTGTTCCTCACACCTCCACCTGCTTATCCTGTCTTTGTGTTTCAGCCCCACCCTTGCATATGACACACCTCCTCCACTGCCCCCCAAGGTGAGGTCCTGGTCAGAGCTGGGGGGGCTGGGGGCCAGGAGGTCACAGTCCTTAGATGCTGGGATACTGGGTGTTCTGGGGCAGGAGTCTGGGGCACCAGGACCCTCAAAGTCTGGGAGGTGGGACCATGAGCCCATTCGGGTGTGGAAGCAGCACCCCTGAACCAGTATTTAGCCTGATGGACACTGGTCAATAGCTGGTGCACCCAGCATTAACCCTTTAGTTGCTGCAGTGTGTTGATGTGGGGGCAGAGGGGGAGGCTGGGGTGGTGGCAGCATGTGGAGAGGGTCAGGGCTGTGACCAAATTTCAGTTCTAGCTGAGGCAGGTAGATAGAATGGTGCCCCCTCTTGGAGATCATCTAATGTGTTCCTTACCCCTCTTCCCTGTCTTCAAAGCCCAAGTTCCGTTCCCCATCGGACGAGGGTCCCTGGGGGCCAGGGGAAGAGGAGCAGCTGAGCCCGGGGGTGCTGGTCCGGTGTGCCAGTGGTCCTCCCCCACGCAGCCCCCAGGTTGGGCCTCCCCCAGCCACCAGAAGCCCTCATCTAACTGCCCATTCAGGTAACAGGGCAGGCTAGGGTGGGAGGTGGGCAGGGTGGGGGGCTTTGGAAGCTTATTTTCCCCCATCCTGTCTCAGAACCCTCACTGTGGAACCCACCCCCGCGAGAGTCTGATCAGCCCCCACTGTTGCCCCCCAAGAAGGATAAGATGAAGAGAAAGGTGAGGCCAGCTGTGCTGGGGACTCACACCTCTAAGTGGGACTGGGGGTGTCGGGTGAGGTGGGGGTGGGAAGTGTAAGAATGATTATAAGTGACATTTGTGGAGCAGATATCCTCAAGCCCAGACATCGCTCTCATGTCTTCACGTGGTGTAAACCTGTAGAGATAGAAGTAGATATTATCCCCCATTTCACAGAGGGGGTGCTGAGGCAGAGAGGGGTATGGAGCCTGCCAAGGTCATAAACCTTGGAGGAAGACAAGGCAGAATGGGAACCCTGGCACTCTTCCTCTGGAGTCCTAACCACTGCGCCTGCCTGTGTGCTCCTCCTTCTCGCTGGTCTCCTGCCCTACTGCCCACGGCCTGCCCAGGGATGTGCCCTTCTTGTCAAGCTGTTCAACGGCTGCCCCCTCCGGATTCACAGCACGGCCGCCTGGACACACCCCTCCACCAAAGGTGGGCATTCAGGAGGGTCGCAGAGAACTCAGGGTGGGATGGGGAGGGGCCTTGACGGAAGGTACAAGGGCAGGGGCCAGGAAGGGTCTTCATAGGGTGGGGAGGGGCACAGCTGCGGCAGGGACCGAGCCTGCAGCTAAAGGGGCCAAAGATGGGTACTGTGAAGTTGAGTTGGAGAGTAAAAACTAGGAAATTAGGGTTTGGGGGCTCTGAGTATCAGATATAGCTGAAAGGTCAGAGTTTGGGGTACAAGATGGGGGACAGTTGGGCCCCAGTCACCTCAGCTGGAGGTTAATGGCAAACTAAGATTAGCATTTTGGGGTCAGGAGTTTTAGGGGTTAGAATGTAGCACAAGGATGGCAGAGTCTGGGGAGCGAAGATATGGAGACAGTCAGTGAGCGGTAAATGTTAAAGAAACAGCATAGTGTTTGGGGAGTGTTGCGCTGGACAGAAAAAGCTGTATTTGGGGGGTGTGAGTGTGAGGATCAATGCTGAGACAGGGTAGCCTCCAGGGGCCAGATCGAGGGAGGGAAGAGAGGGACAGAACCTAGAGGGCTATCTGGAGAGGCGTGTCCGATGTCTGGGTCAGCACAGGGGACAGAGGGCCAGGGTGTGCGGGGCAGAAACAGAAGACCCACCAGAACGTGGGGAGCCAGGCAGGTGAGAAGGAGACCAGTCCTAGGGACTGGGTCAGGGTTTCAGTTCAGATTTGGGGACACAGGCTGGGAGTGTTGAGGTGGGCGTGTGGACTAGAGAGCTGAGGGTCAGGGCTGGAGGACAGAGTGCCAGTGGTTGGGATCGGACAGGTGGGGGTCTGCGAGGTACCCCCAGATGAAGCAGGCCTTTCCCCCCAGATCAGCACCTGATCCTAGGGGCAGAGGAAGGCATTTTCATCTTGAACCGGAATGATCAGGAGGCCACGCTGGAGATGGTGAGGGACAGCACCCGGGTGGGCCGAGGGCAGGGACTGGAGCTGGGGGTGGCCAGGGTCTCACAGGAGCTGTCTCCCCCATTCTCTGCAGCTCTTTCCTAGCCGGACTACATGGTTGTACTCCATCAACAATGTCCTCATGTCTCTCTCAGGTCTGGCTGTGGGGGAGTGGAAGGGCTGGGGTTGGAAGGGAAGGGGTCAAAGGTCAGGGGGTGGGGAGGTAGGTAAGCACAGCTGATAAAAGCCTAGGCTCCTGGCTCACAGAGCCTGAGGTTCAAGTCCTACTCACTCTGTCACTTGGAGCAGGAGACTTCTGCTCCCTGTCTCAGTTTCCCCATCAATGAAATGGGGCTCACGCCAGTTCCCACCTGTCAAGTCAGTTTTGAGGGAATTTTACAATAAGTAATTTTTACCTTTCTTTGATGTTCATTAGAACTTACCCCACACTACTAAAATAGAGTGAGCAAGTTATAGATTAAAAATTTGTGTCATTGTTTTATAAACATTTTGTGTAAAATAATTTCTTTTTTTAAATATATTTTGATTATGCTATTACAGTTGTCCCATTTTTTTCTCCCCCTTTTCCCCCTCCACCCTGCATCCCCTCTCCCACCAGCATTCCCCCACTCAGTTCATGTCCGTGGTTCATACATAGAAGCTCTTTGGCATGGGGAAACACCAAGCCAAATAGGATTCATGAGCTAGTTAATATCTATGATGACAAACTTTAAAATAGTTTCTAGATAGGTTTCTTCCTGAACTTTGTAATGTGTATTCATCTGACCACTTAAGTGTCCACAGTTTCTCATGTGGCTACAAGCTCTGAAGGGCAAGGAACATAATTTCTTTTACTCACCACTGTTCACCACTGCCGAGGACAGTGCCTGGCCTCCAGGGGGTGTTTAAAACATGTCAGTGGAAAATAGTAAGTGGAAAGTGCTTAAGGTTGGAAGGCTTGGGAATTTCAGACAAAGCAATGGGGCCAAGCGAAGCCGCTGGGAAGGTGGGAGTGTCCAGTGTCCGTAACTGCCTGCTTCCCCTATGTATATGCACACTGCAGGAAAGACCCCCCACCTGTATTCTCATAGCATCCTGGGCCTGCTGGAAAGGAAAGAGACCAGATCAGGAAGCCCCATCTCTCACATTAGTCCCCACCGGCTACTGGCAAGGTACCAGCCCCTCATGGCACCACAGCCCCTGTAATCCCCCTCTTCCTGCCTACCTTCCATTCCCGCTACCTTCTTCTGCAGGAAGAACATGGTCTCCACCAAGATCCAGGACACCAAAGGTTGCCGGGCCTGCTGTGTGGGTGAGAGAGAATCTCCTGGAGAGAAGATAGGGGGCTGGACTGGGCAGGGCTCGGGCTGCTCCACCCAAGGGGTGTGCAGGGTTAAGGCAGGGTATCCAGAGCCTGGGGAAAGACATGTTGCCGTTGGGAGCGGGAAAGGGGAGAGAAGACTGACCCCAACATGTCCTTACCCACCCCCACAGCGGAGGGCGCGAGCTCGGGGGGCCCATTCCTGTGCGGAGCATTGGAGACCTCCGTGGTCCTCCTTCAGTGGTACCAGCCCATGAACAAGTTCCTGTTGATCCGGGTAGGAGGGCCTGCAGCGGCTGGCTTCTATGGAGGGTTCCATGAAACCTCCAGTCTTTGTCCCAGTCTCCCCCCAAGGCTCTGCCCACCTGCTGTCAGAACTGGAGGCTCCCGGTTCTGAGAGCTTTATAATCCTTAAACTTTGCCCCTCACCTTTGACCTAATTATGCTTCTAATCCCTGTGCCCCGCCCGACCTCCGGTCTCTAAGGAGACCCCATTCGGGTCCTTTGAGCCTCTGAGTCTTGGCTGCTTTTGAAGCCACGCCCCCGGAGGCCCTGCTTTCCTGTCAACGGGCAGCACGCCCCCAAACGGAAGCCACCACGACTCTGAGGGCACACGTGTCCATTTCTAAGGAGGCACCACCTAACCCCCCGAGGCTTCGACCCCTGAAATTTCTATATTGACACCTCCCAAGTCCGAGGCCCAGGAAATACTTGGGAAGCCCCAAGCTCACTCTCCTTCAAGACCCCGCCCCTCGCCCCAAGCCTCCTCTGAGCCCGCTGCTCCCCTTGAGCTCCGCAGCAGGTGCTGTTCCCGCTACCCACGCCTCTGCCAGTGTTCGCGCTGCTGACAGGGCCAGGCTCCGAGCTGCCCGCCGTGTGTATCGGCGTGAGCCCGGGGCGGCCAGCGAAGTCGGTGCTCTTCCACACAGTGCGCTTCGGCGCGCTGTCCTGCTGGCTGGGCGAGATGAGCACTAGTGAGTAGGACCCGGTCTCGCTGGGGCGGGGCTGACGGAAGGGGTGGGTCGGTGGCTGGGCGGGGCTTAGGCCGAGGCGTCCTTTACGCTGGCTATTGAACTTGGCGTGGAGTCTGGTCGGGGGGGGGAGACGCGGGTATAATAAGTGGGGTTTAGCCTACTAACTCCGGGATGGAGAAGATGCCAAGGAGGAAGGCGGAAGGCGGCGGAATTGGTCCTTGAACCCCTCTTCTCAAACAGAGCACAAGGGACCAGTACAGGTGACCCAGGTAGAGGAAGACAAGGTGATGGTGTTGATGGACGGTAAGGACGCTCCTCCCTCTTTCCCTCCGTGTTCCTGGCTTTCCGAACCCAGACCCTGTGCCTCTCAGAAACGCTGACCCCTCCAGGCCTTGTTTTGCTTCTCACATTGAATTTATTGTCCAGTTCCTCCGTAACTAACCTTCTAAGCCCCGCTCTTAAAGGCCTCTCTTTATCCACTTCTAGGGTCTCTGAAGCTGGTGACTCCAGAGGGGGCCCCGGTCCGGGGACTTCGAACCTCAGAGATCCCCATGACCGAAGCCGTGGAGGCTGTGGGTATGTGCAGGGGTGGGAGAGCCTGGGGTCCAGAGGGGAAGCTCACGTGATCCCCAAGGGTAACAGGCACTGCTTTCCTCCCAGCTATGGTCGGGGGACAGCTGCAGGCGTTCTGGAAGCATGGAGTGCAGGTGTGGGCTCTGGGCTCTGACAAGGTAAGCTCCCCTCTCAGGAGACCCACAGCCTGCCCCTCCCACGCAGCCATCTCACTCGTGGGATGGACCGGGAGAACTGAGTCAGGGCGTGAAGTCCTAGAGGAGAGGTTTCCTTCAGCCTCAGTTCAGACAGGTCCCCTTCTCTTTCCTGGGGTGTCTTGGGTCTAGAGCTCATCCCAGGCCGTGTGTGACCGAATGCAAGAGACTTTGCCTCTCTCTGAGCCTCAGTCTCCCCACAATAAAACAGGGGGGGGTTTTTTGTTTGTTTTTTATTAGATTATTTATTTATTTATTTATTTATTTATTTATTTTTAGAGAGGGAAGGGAGGGAGAAAGAGAGAGAGAAACATCAATGTGCGGTTGCTGGGGGTCATGGCCTGCAACCTAGGCATGTGCCCTGACTGGGAATCGAACCTGCGATGCCTGGTTTGCAGCCCACGCTCAATCCACTGAGCTACGCCAGCCAGGAAAACAGGGGTTATTATAGAGATATGTGGGTGGTTAAGAACATGGACCAGACTGCCTGGGTTGGAATCCAGCTGAGTCACCTTAGGCAAATGACTTAACCTTCCTGTGCCTCACTTTCTCAATCTGGAAGACGGGGCAAAAATGGTGCTTAGCTCACAGAATACTACGTGTCAGACCATGCCCTTACATATTTGTATGTTATTTCATCTTCATGGTCGCCTATGAGGTGGGTATTGTGATTTCATAGGTTAGTGATCTGAGGCACAGAAAGGTTAAGTAACTTGCCTGAGGTCACACAGCTGGTGAGTGGTATTAGCAAGAATGATTATATGGGGATCTGAGGCTGGAAGTTCAGAGAACTCCCGCCTGTTCTCTTTAAGGCAGAGGGAGGAGCGTGCTAGCTACTGACACACACATCTTCTCCCCCAGCTGCTTCAGGAGCTGAGAGACCCCACTCTCACCTTCCGTCTGCTTGGCTCCCCCAGGTACGGACTTGGGGAAGGGGACAGAGAATCTGGGAGGGGAGCTTCTGATTTGGAGAGGGCATCCTGAGGTGTCTATGGTCACCTGAGTCTTTGGCCTGGATGTTCTGTCACCTACTCTTCCTGTCTCCATCTCTGCCCCTGTAGTCCATCTTGCACACGCCCCTTCACCCAGACTCCCTAGATGTTGTTAAATTCTTAAAACCACATTTGCTTTAGCTTCTATATATATTTTTTTTCTATGTGTGTGTGAATTGCAAACGTGATGCCCATTTACCCCTGTATTCTTCAGTGTATGTTTACTAAATCGAGCAAGGGCATGCTTTTACAACTCACAGTGCAGCTGCCAAGATCAAGAAAATAATATGGAGATATCACTATCTTCTAAGCCACACACCCATTCTAGTCTCACTAGTTGTCCCAATGATGATTTTTCAAAGATTTTATTTATTTATTTTTAGATAGAGGGGGAAGGGAAGGGGGAAAGAGAGGGAGAAACATCGATGTGCGGTTGTCTCTCACATACACCCTACTGAGGACCTGGCCTGCAACCCAGGCATGTGTCCCGACTGGGAACTGAACTGGTGACCCTTTGGTTCATAGGCCAGCACTCAATCCACTGAGCCACACCAGCCAGGGCCCAATGATAATTTTTATAACCAAAAAATAATGCTTTTTTTTTCTGGCCCAGGATACAATCCAGGATGACAGGTTGCACTTGGGAGCCATGTGTCTTTAGTCTTTAGCCTGGAACATTTCTTCAGACTTTCTTTGTTTTTCATGACCTTGTCACTTTTAAAAAAAGACTTATTTACTCATTTCTACAGAGAGGAAGGGAGGGAGAAAGGGAGAGAGGCATCGATGTGCGAGAGATACATTGATCAGTTTCCTCTCGCTTGCCCCCAATTGGGGACCTGGCCCAAAACCCAGGTGTGTGCCCTGAACTGGGAATGGAACCGGCGCCCTTTCAGTTCACAGGCCAGCATTCAATCTACTGAGCCACACCAGCCAGGGTGACCTTGACACTTTTGAAGAATACAGGAAAATTGTTTTAGAGAATGTCCCTCAGTTGGGTTAGAGGTTTCCAGGTTCGGCATTTTGGGCAGGAATATCACTGAAGTGATGGCGCATCCTTCTCACTGCGTCGTATCAGGATCTGGGGCACGTGTCAGTTTGTCTGATTCCTGGTGATGCTCTCTTCGATCATTTGGTTAAGGTGTGCAGTTTGCCACATTTCTCCTGCATAAAGTTATTCTTCTCCCTTTCTATTAATAAGTACCATAGCCCCCCCTTATTTGCAGGGATATATTTCAAGACTCTAGGTCCTGAAACCTCAGTACCAAACCCTGTGTATATTACCTTTCTTTTCCTGTACACACATACCTATGATAAAGTTGAATTTATAAATCAAGCACATTAAGGGATCAACAATAACATAATAAAATAGAACAATTATAATAATACAGTCAAACCTCAGTTCTCAAACATCTCCCAGCTTGACCAATTTGGTTCTTGACCAAGTTGTTCATGAAAAAAAGGCCCTGGTTGTCTAAGAAAACTTCGGGTTTCAATTTTTCTGCCCAACCACCCATTCACGGTGTGATCACTCATGCATCTCTCAGGTGACAAAGTAGATTTGGTTTTCAAACAAACTGATTTTCGAACAGTTTTCCAGAATGAATGAAGTTTGAGAGCTGAGGTTCCACTGTAGATGATAATAAAAGTTATGTGGATGTGGTCTCTCTCTCAAAGAATCTTATTGTACTACACTCACCCTTTTTCCCATGATGATGTGAGGTGAGGCAACGCCTGTGTGACGGATGGACTGAGATGAGTGATATAAGCCCTGGGGCGTGGTGTGAGGCTTGGATGTAGCACTGAGGCACCATGGCAGTCCAGCTGGTGACTGCGGGCTACTAAGTGACTAGTGGGAGGGCAGTGTGTACAGCGTGGATACACTGGACAATTCACATCCCAGGTGGGACAGAGTGGGATAGCACAAGATTTAATCATGCTACTTAGAATGACATGCAATTTAAAACTTATGAATTGTGTATTTCTGGAATTTTCCATTTAATATTTTTGGACTGCAGTTGACCTCAGGTAATTGAAACCTTGGAAAGCAAAACCACAGATGGGCGGGGAAGAGACTACTGTATCTATTTAAAAAAATAGTTTATTTTTAGAGAGAGGAGAAGGGAAGGAGAAAGGGAGAGAAACATCTATGTTTGGTTGCTTCTTGTGTGCCCCTACTGCAGACCTGGCCCACAACCCAGGCATGTGCCCTGACTGGGAATTGAACCTGTGACCCTTTGTTTCCCAGTCCTGCGCTCAATCCACTGAGCTACCCCTGCCAGGGGAAGACTACTATATCTTTTGGGGAGAATCGTTGAAATTGTAAATACACACTTTCTCATTAGACTTTCATCTACTAGATTTTTGCCTGAATCTATTATTAGGATGGTTACTAAATGGTGATTTTTCCATTTCTATCATTTCTTCTACATTTATTAGTTGTCATTCTACTGTAGGGAAAAGCTCTCCCTTCACCATTTATGTGTGTGTGTGTGTGTGTCTGTGTATTTCAGCATAGTCTCATGGATTTCCATTTTATTCTATGTGTTATATATAATCTATTACTATCATTATTTGAGGCACAAATACTCCCAGATTTAGCCAATGAGAGCCCCTTCAAGGATCTCCTGTGACCTTTTGACATGCCAGAGGGGTCTTTTAAATTCTAAATCTGAATTGGTTGCTCTCCATGTTTGAAATCCTCCTGTGGCTTCAAGATAAATACCCAATTCTGGCCACAACCGACACCATGACTTCTGCAGCCAAGCCTCAGGTTTCCCCCCTCAAAGCCTTTGCGCAGGCTGTTCTCTCTGCCCTGAACACTCTTCCCTGTCTTTTCACCAGGTTCCCTCCTGAGCCTTGTTTAGGCTCCACTGTCCATTCCTGGAGGCACCTTGGCTGACCCCTGGGGCGAGGGGTCCCTGCCGTGGGACCACTGCTTCTTTGAGCTCATGTAACTCACTGATGCGTGTCGCTCTGCTGCTCTAGAGTGAGCTCCCCAAGTGCCGGGGCCATGTCTGCTCCTTCACTGCTACGGCCCAGCATTACCCTGTCACAGGCTCTATGAATTCCTTTATGAATGAATGAACAAATGAATGAACTGACTTCTCTCTCCCTTCCCCAGGCCTGTGGTGGTGGAGACACGCCCAGCAGATGACCCTACTGCCCCCAGCAACCTCTATATCCAGGAATGAGCCCCTGGAATACATCCCTGGGGAGGGCGTGTTAGGAACCATTCCTGCACATCCCTTCTCAACGGACCCACATTAGTGATCTGACATGCCCCTTTATCCTAATAAACATGACTTCAGCCTCTGCTGTCACCTTGTTTTTCCGGGGTTGGGGGAGGCCAGAATTCCTGGAGGCCCACTCCCCCCATCCAAATGTCAACAGTCCAACACAGTGATGTCAGGGGTGTAGCACAAACTTTATTTCTCCAGTTCATGGTCACCCTCCCCCAGGGGCCTTGGGAGGAGGGGTCTGGGGGCTAAGGGACTTGCTATGAGAATAAGGCACTTGAGGTAGGGGCCAGCTGGGGACGACTCAGCTAAGCTGGTCCTCGTACTGCTTGCGGAAACAATCGCCAGCTGGGAAGAAGTCCCAGCATCTCTCCTGGTACATCTTCCACACGTAAGACTCCTAGGGATGGGGATGGGGAAGACCAGATTGATATTGATGTGAGTTGTTTTTTTTAAAGATTCTATTTATTTATAGACAGAGGGAAAATGAGAGAGAAAGAGAGGGAGAGAAACATCAATATGTGGTTGCCTCTCACATGCCCCCAACCGGAGACCTGGCCCACAACCCAGGCATGTGCCCTGACTGGGAATTGAACTGGTGACTCTGCTTCGAAGTCCAGTGCTCAATCCACTGAGCCATACCAGCAAGGGCATGGTGTGGGCTTTTTAATACCACCTGCTGGTTGACCCTATATTAAAGCCCTCCACATCCCTGCCCAATGTCCTCCCATTAACATCCCCTTACCTGACCCGTGTGTTCCGTCTCATCCTTGTTTATCAGGTACATGAGGAAAAACCTAGGGGCAGGAGTGCAGTGGCAGACAGGTCAAGACCATCCTTATCTTCTCCTGGTTGGCTGGCTGGGAATCCACCCACACTGACACCACAACCACTTCCCAAAACTGGCCTAGGCCCCTTATCCCGCTCCTAGGTGTAGGTGTCCACGCCCCCATCCTGATTTGGCAGCGGGCCCCCGCTCACATGTAATTGGCCAGGTTGTGCTCCTCTAGCGTGTGGGTCTCAAACCCATGGGGTGTGGTATCGAAGTAATCACTGCCAATGCCACAGATGAAGCACTTGGTCTGTGGGTGATGGGAGACATCAGGTAGAGGCCTATTCAACTCCCCAGGGTGCCATAGTCCCTCTGGGTTGCCCCCTGCCATGACCTACCTCCATATCTTCCTTCACTTGTTCTTGTTGGTCTCGGAGCTCTCCAAAAGCATCAATGATGAGACCTGGGGAGGCAGGGTGCAAGTCAGTGCCCAACCTCTGGCCCAGCTCCGGCTATCTACCTCCGAGCCTCCCATCTCCCATCTCCCTCATCCCACCCTGCTTCCTAAAAACACTAATACCTCATGTTTATTAAGACACTTAATGCCTATGAATTGACTTAATTTTCATAACAACCATATGAAAATCCTATCGTTAATATCTCCACTATATAGACGGAGAAACTGAGGCCCAGAGAGATGACTTGCCTGAAGTCTTACAGTAGGGGAGGCAGACTGGATCCTGGGCCTGCGCTCTTAAAGGAGCTAGTTTGCCTCTAGGCACATACTGAGCCCTACTCCCACAACTCTCTACCCCCCCCGCCGCAGCACTGACCCTGGATGATGGCCAGCAGGATGACGATGACGAAGAAGAAGAAGGTGATGTCGAAGACCACCCGGTACAGCTCATATTCATCGCCGGCTGGGTCCTCAATCTCATCCCCAATGCCTCCGCCAGCTCGCACACCCACGTACATGTGAAACAAGTAGCACTGCAGGGAGAGGTGAGAAGCGTGTTGTTCACACGATCAGTCATTCAGCATCCCCGGGGCCCTGGGCTGCTGGGGCAGGAGACATAGCACTGACTGAGATGGCGCTGGGCCCTGCCCTCATGGCACTCACAGACATGGCCCAGAGAGTGACAGTGGTCAGGGCTGTGACAAGGAGAGCACAGGAAGAGGGGTCAGGGCTGGGAGGAGGGAGGCGCCATGTGATCAGGGTGAGATGGGGAAGCACAGGAAGTTTTGAGGCTTGAAAACCTGGGTGAGCAGCTAAAGCTTCCTGGAAGAGGGGACATGCACGAGCTGGAACATGAAGCAGGTGTTAGGTGGGAGACTGTTCCAGGCAGAGAAAACCACATGTGCTACGTCACTGCTGGGGAGGAAAGAATATATTTTGCTCCTGTGAGGAACTGAAAAAGTTTCAGTGAGACTAGAAAATAGAGATCCTGTGAGCAAGAGCAGGGAGGGAGAATAGGCCCAACCAATGGTCAGGGAGGGCTTCTTGTAGGAGGCAGCACTTAAGTGGAAAAAAGAGGTGTTATGTGAAGGGGTGTTTTGCACATAAGGCCAGGGTGGGAGGCAGAGAGAATGTCAGAAGTGAAGGGCTTGGGTCAGGAGAAAACATGGTCTTAGGGGAAGTGAAAGAGGACTAGGCAGTCAGAGAGCAAAAAGCAAGAAAGACTGTGGTTAGACTCAGTGAAGGCTAGCTTTTCCTTAGCTTTGTAAGCCATGGTGAGGGGATTTGGCTTTCTCCACATGGCATTAGGGAACCACAAGAAGGTTCTGTGAAGAGTGGGGAATATCATTTGTCTGGACCATGGGAGAGACTGCATGCTTATTCTTTCTGTGTCCCCAGGAAGTGAGAGAACCCAGTTATTGTGGGTAAAAGGTAAGGCCAGTGACTGACAGGAACAAGGCTATGAGTGGCAAGAACACGTCTGGTGGGGTCTCCAACGTCGGGCTGAGGAGCTGGGCTGTGTCCTGAGAGCATAGTGCCAGACTACAGGGCACGTCAGATAAAAGCCTGAGACGATTCTTTCGACTGTGGGCCATGCCTCCAGCAGGTTAAACTCGATTTAGGTCATGACCACCATTATTCTAATAGAATATAAAACAGAAGCGTGTGGCATGCTGGTACTTTGGTGAAACTTTTAATTATAGATAATAATGACAGTAGCTAACATTTATGTAATCCTTAACACATGCCGGGCACCATTCTCAGATACGTAAGTCTAAGATGGTCAGGGAGCATCGCTGAGTCCAAAAGCAGCCTAGGCTGGAGGTACTGTTGCTATACATCCATTTGACAGGTGGGGACCCAGAGCATGGGGGCGCTGAGCAGCCTTGTGAGCGGCAGGGACACTCTGCCTGAGTGCCTTTCCAGTGAGGATAGCCTTGCAGACTCAGAGGATGGTGCACCGGTGGCTGTCATTTACTGAGCACTGATGATGTGTCCGGCACTATTCGAAGTCCCTCACAAGCATCAGCTTACTGAGCCCTCACATGAGTCTATGAGGCAGGTACTATTATTGACTCCCTTTACAGATGGGAAAACTAAAGGCCAGGGGTGGTCGGTCCCTGGCTCAAGAGTGCTGGAGGGAGGGTCTTACCGTCATCATGTCGTCACACTTCATGTCAGGTTCATCCTCATCCTCACTCTTGTTGTAGAACTTGCGGAAGAAGTTGAAGGCTACCACAGTGTACAGGTAAACCACCACCGCCAGGAGGCCTACAGTCATCACCAGCTGGGGACAGGACAGGGCAGGTCTGCTCCAGGCTCTGCGTGCCCCTGCCCCCATGCCCAGCCTGCCCTGTCCTCACCTGGGCTCAGCCCTTGTGGTCCTCCCTGCTAGGGCCTCACTACCCACACCCACCCTGGTCTGGTGGCCCAGCCCAGCCCCTCGTCCCTCCACCGCTACTCAGACCGCCAAGCTGGCCCCTGCCAGGCTCACACGCCCCCAGCAGGCCCTCTCCACACCTGTTTCCCATTGTGGGTGACGGAGGAAAGGATGGTGCGCAGTGTCTTGACTCCCATGGCAATGTCCAGGAGGTGGGCAGCAAAGAAGAAGTTGTTGTAGTGCCCCAGGAGGGACATGACCATATACCAGCCCAGGTACAGGAAGGACTGTGGGCACATGGGGCCGGGGGTCAGGCAGTTTGCAGGGAATCACGGGGAGCACCCTGGGACATGGGATGCCCAGGGGGTCCAGGAATATTTAAGAAGGCTGGGAGTGCTCTGGGGGTCAGGTGCCATCTCTGGCTGGGGAGGATTTGCAGGATCAGAAGCTCTCTGGGTGAGAAGCCATCCTGGGAAGAGTTGGGGAACCCTCTGCAGAAGGACATGGTCTGGATATTCAACAGCACTCTGGGGGACAAGGAGGCTTGGGGGTGTCAGGTTACCCTAGGATCAGAGGTGCACAGGGGCTCGGGAGTCAGTCCCTGGCCAGGGATACCTGGAGGTGGAGCCCCTAGGTATCCTAGGGACACTTTCCTGTAGGTCCCTCCCCACCTACGGGCCCTTCCTCACATTGTCTGTGAAGATGACCCCGAACTTCCAGATCTGGTACTTGATGTCGATGGACATGAGCCTGTGTAGGATGGGGGGAAGAGGGACAACCAGATGCCTGAGGGTCAGAACCTGGCCATCCCCCATCCTGCCTGAGACCTGGGGGGGTGGTCCTCCCTGGCTCACCAGGTAAGCAGCCCGGGCGGTGGTTCAGGCTTGCGCTCATTGTGGGCTGTGATCTCCAGTGTGGCCAGATCCATGCCCAGCAGTTCGGCGATTCTCTCCCGCCCATAGATGTCCCCATGCTTGTCCAGGACCTACGCAGAAAAGGGTGGGGCCATGCAGATGCAGCTGAAGTCGGGGAGGGCCGTGGCCAGCATAGTGGGTTCTGGGGACACTCAGAACTTTGTGTGAGAAATTGGGAGTAAATTTTTATAGCGAGAAGGACCGAAGCTTTCTTTGGATCTATGGGGAAAGGGTCCAATTGTGATAAAGTCCAGCCAATTCATTAGCCAAATTAATTGAGATAATTTCTTATTATTAGGTAGGTAGGCAAGGAATCATATACAATTGGGCCCCCTGGTATCTATGAACTTATCTCCTCCACTCACCCCCTCACTCACTCTGCTGCAGACACTGACCTCCTCACAGTTCCTCAAATACACAAGGCACATGTAGGCTCCTGCCTCGGGGCTTTTGCACTGGCTGTTCCCTCTGCCTGGGACTCTTCCCTCAGATTTCTACCTGGCTCATTCCCTCATTTCCCTATTAATTAGCACGCCCATTGCCCTTTCCTGACTGCCCTACATGAAAGAGCAACCTCTCTTGGCCACACACTTCCACTGCCTTTTTTCTTCTGTAGCACTTATCACCACTCGAATGCTAAAAATGTGTTCACCAAATGTCTTTTCAACTCGAGTATCAGAATTGCTGTTGTGTTTACTGCTGGATTCCAGGTCCCTAAAACAGTTCTTGGCATAAAGTAGGTGCTCAATGAACATTTGTTGAGTGGATAAATGATAGTAACAGTCAATACATATCTAGTGTTTTCCCATATGCCAGATACTGCTTACATAGTAGGTCATATAATCTTTACAAAAATCCTATGGAATCCTATTATTACCTCACTCTGAATATGAGGGAAACTGAGGCACAGAAAGGTTGACACAGCTAGGAGCAGAAAAGCAGGCAATCTGGCTCCTGAGTCTGTGTTTAAAAGAGTATGCCTGGACTTCCAGTCAAGATGGCAGCATAGGTAAACATGGCTCACCTTTTCGCACAACCACACCAAAATTACAACTAAAATATAGAACAACCATTGCTCAGAACCATCAGAAATTGAGCTGAATGGAAGTCTGACAACTATAGAATTAAAGAAACCACATCCATCCAGACTGGTACGAGGGGTGCAGATGTGGGATGGGCTGGTCCAACACCCACGAGGATAAAAGTTTGAGGAGTGAGGAGTCCCAGACCCCCACCAGGCCCCCAGACTAGGACTCCAGTGCCAGGAAGACAATCCCCAAGATAGGCCAGGCTGCAAAAACCAGTGGGGACTGAGTCTGTGCAAGAAATTTCTGGAGTCCCAAACAGTTCCTCATAAAGAACCACACATGGACTCAACTACTCAGACTCACACCCTCTGAGACCCAGCACCAGGGTAGCAGCTTGAAAGGTGGTATACAGGGAGAAACTGAAGTGTCTGGCATCCAGGTGAGCAGAGGCCATTGTCCCTTTGCTATACCCTCCCCCTACAGAGCCAGTAAACTGGTTCCATATCTGAGACTTCATCAACCTGGCTAACACCATTTGACCTGCCTTGGAGATCCCCGCAGCAGCCAGATTAGATTCACAGCCTGGCTTTGCCTGGGAATCTCCAAGCCCAACATAAGTAACTGCCATCTCAGATTGCTTTACAACTCAGGCAGAGTGCGGCAGGCAAAACAAAAGTGGGGGCTGAACTTGGCTTGCACCATCAGGGAAATCCCAGGGCCAGTGTACCCAGTGAACAGGTACAGACCACATTGGAGCACCACCCCCTTGCCCCTGCACAGCTGATCCTCCACAGAGGGTGGAGTTTGGTGGTCAGTAGTCACAGCCAGTCCTTGCAGCTGACTGGCCTGGGCAAATCTCTCCCATTGATCTGCTAACAGCAACCAAAGCTCAACTACAAGAGGAGGGTGTACTCAGCCCACAGGAAGGGTGCAGCTTCAGTACCCAGCTTGGGTGATAGGGGAGGCTGTGCTTCTGCACCCCATAAGACATCTACTACATTAGGGCACACTACCAAGACACAGAGTCAAAGCAGCTCTACCTAATACATGGAAACATGGAGACTGTCAAGATGAGGAGACAAAGAAACATGAAAGAACAGATCAAAACTCCAGAAAAAAGAGCTAAATGAAATGGATATAAGCAATCTATCACATGCAGAGTTCAAAACACTGGTTATAAGGATGCTCAAGGAACTTAGTGAGGACCTCAGCAGCATAAAAAAGACCCAGCAAGAAATGAAGAATAATTTACAGGGAAACAACAGTAAAGTGGATGAAGCTGAGAATCAAATCAATGATTTGAGACATAAGGAAGCAAAAAACCACCATGCAGAACAAGAAGGAAAAAGAATTTAAAAAATGAGAATAGTATAAACAGCCTCTGGGACAACTTCAAGAGGTTCAACATTCACATCATAGGGGTGCCTGAAGGAGAAGAGAAGGAGCAAGAAATTGGAAATCTACCTGAAAAAATAGTGAAAGAAAGCTTCCCCCGCAAGAAAAACAAAAACAAAAAACAAAAAACAAACAAACAAAAACACAGGCCCTGGCTGGCTTAGCTCAGTGGATTGAGCGTGGGCTGTGAACCAAAGCATTGCAGGTTCGATTCCCAGTCAGGGTACATGCCTGGGTTGCAGGCCATGACCCCCAGCAACTGCACATTGATGTTTCTCTCTCTCTCTCTCTCTCTCTCTCTCTCTCTCTTTCTCCCTCCCTTCCCCCTCTAAAAAAACAAAAACAAAAACAAAACATAAAAAACACACATTAAAAAATAAAGTAAATGGCAGGATATTTAAAAGAACAAACAAACAAAAAACTTAAAAAAAAAAGAAAGCTTCCCTAATTTGGTGAAGAAAACAGATGTGCAAGTTCAGGAAGTGCAGAGAGCCCCAATTATGATGGATGCAAAGAGGCCCACTCCAAGATACATCATAATTAAAAGGACAAAGTTTAAAGACAAAGAGAGACTCTTAAAAGCAGTAAGAGAAGTTAGTTGCCAGATGGGAGGGGGGAGGGGGAGAATGGGTGAAGAGGCGAGGGGATTAAGAAGTACAAATAGGTAGTTTACAGAATAGCCATGTGGATGTAAAGTACAGTGTAGGAAATGGAGAAGCCAAAGAACTTATACACATGACCCATGGACATGAACGATGGTGGGGGGATGCCTGAAGGAATAGGAGGCACTGGGTGAAGGGGGGGGGCAAAGGGGGGAAAATGAAGACAACTGTAACAGCATACTCAGTAAAATACAATTTAAAAACAGAGTGTGTCTCACTTCCTCCCTGAAAACTAACATTTATGGAGTATTTACTCTGTGCCAGGCACTATGCCATGCTTATAACCTGCATCATCTCGTTACAGAGGGAGGGGTAGTTATCATGCCCATTTCCAGGTGGACAAACTGAGCTTCTCCTCATCCAAGATCGCACACAAAGCAAGTATCTGATAGGACTGGGATGGCCTGGTGGCAGCAAGGGACTCAGCATGGGATCCCAGCTATCTCCCCATAAATGCCCTCTCACCTTCCGCTTGACAAACTTGTCCCAGTAGTTGCTGGGGAAAGACCTGTCGAGAGAGACAGAACACTAGATGTCAGGACAGGAAGCAATAAGAGCCACCAGCCAGGACAGGGTGGTTTTAAATCTCAATGTTTTTCTTACAGGGAACCCCACACTCACTTGGGGCCCAGCTCTATGGACTCCGGCCTGGTGAAGTTTGCTTCAGGCCAACCATTACCCCCACTGCTGTCTCGTGGTGGAACCCAGGTCAGGCAGGGGACTTGCATTCAGAGCCCAAATGCACAAAAAACCCAGACCTGCACTCGGGTGGGGAGGCTCCTGAGTGTGAAGGGCAGGAAGGACTCCTAGCCAGCAGCCTGGGCCGGCTCCAGCTCCAGGGGAAGTCGTGTGCTTTCTCACAGTTTTATGTAATGTTATTTGATGATTCTGGCCCTTGATTGACCAGTTTTATGGCTGACAAGTTGCTGCCCTAGCACCCTGCAAAGGTGGCAATGTATTTTTCTTTTTCTTTTGCAGGGGTGAAGCAGAGATCTATCATGAATCCATGGAGTTAGACCTATTTGACATGCTTCAGTTCATGGCACTTTCCATCCTTATCGATGCTCAGACTGTCCCTGATTTGTCTAGTGGGAGCCCCTTCCAGCTGGCGGTGGGGTCCCCCAAGCACAGCACCATTTCTGACAGAGTGTCTCCTTGCTCTCTGGCACAACAGAACAATCCAGGCTCATTTTGCACGTACCCACCCCAGCCCTGAAATCTGCCCCTTCTTCAAGGAGCTGGGTCCTTTTTGTGGAAAATGGTTTTTAAAAGTCAAGGTCTTGGGCAGATGCGATATTAAACAGATGCTTCTCTGTCTTTTTGTTAAGTATGTGTGCTTGACTGTGTGTGAGTTAAATGTGCCTTCGATAAAGACCGATGAAGACGATCAGTGAAGGACGTGATTGGTGTGACTTCTCTCCCCCGTCACACCACCCATACTAGGCAGGATCCCATAAGAAAATAACTTCTCAACCTTATCTAGGACTCACTGTGCCTCAGAAACTATATTAACTCATTTTATAGTTACAAGATCCTTGTGATGTCGGTGTTATTATTTATCCCCACTTCATAGATGAGGAAACTGAGGCACAGGGAGGCTAAGGGACTTGACCAAGAATTCTCAGCTAGGATGTGGCCAACGCAAGGTTCAAACCTGACCTCGTTTTCTTATTCTAGAGATGTCTCCCCTCTAATGATGCTGACCCCCCATATGGGCACATGAAATGGGACTCGATCTGGGGGGCGGGAAATGGAATGGGTTGGGAGTGAATGTTAGGGGGTCCACAGTCCCACCACTTGGCCCTCACACACCCTCATTCCTTCCCTCTCTGGGCTCAGTTTAAAAATCAAAGGATGTCATGTTTCCTGCTCATAGCACCTGGGTGAGAATCCCACGTGGGGGAAGGGCTTAAAATGCAAGTTCCTGGGCTCCACCTAAACCAGAATCTCCAAGGCTGGGGCTGAGAAATCTGCATGTGTCAGCAGCATACCTATGGGCACCTTAGTGCACAGGAAATGTGACTACATTATGGAGAGGAAGACCAAGGCTTGGGGAGAATCAGTCAGGGCTGGCAGTGACCGAAACCCTGGTCTTTTGAGGAAGCAGGGACTGGAGTGGAAGCCTAGCTGTGCTCCCCCAAGCCACCCACAGGTGGGGGCTGGGCCCTTACGGCGTGTTGAGCACCAGTCGGTCCCACTGCCCCTTCACATCATCATCCTCAGGCTGCTCGGTGATGTAGAGGCCGTCAAACTCCAGCTTCCGGGCCAGCTCCTTCTCCCGCTTAAAGATCACCAGGGGCACCTAGATTGTGCAGGGAGGCAAAGGGGCTGGCGTCAGGCACCTCAGGAGACCATAGCCTCAGCAGGAGCCAGAACATCTTGCTGGAGCCTGTGTGAGCCCCCACATCAGAGGAGCCTTCTCAGAGTGATCAGGGCAGTGATGGGATAGTGTGGGCAGAGGTGAGGTCTGGGGTGGAGAAAAACAGGAGAGCTGAGAAGTGAAGCCTGACACAGCCTGGGGCTTCCCAAGGGAGGGAGGTCTGAACTCAGGCCTTAAGGATGAATAAAACAGAGGTAGGTGAAAGGTGGTAGAAGTGGGGCACAGCATTCCAGGAAGAGGGAACAGCATATGCAAAACATCTAAGGCAAAAGAACTCTGTTCATCCAATCATAAAGTATCAAGATTTGCTAAAATGGTCAGGTCTAAAGTGGAATCCAAATTGAAGCTCTCATAACACCGCTATGCGGCATCACAAACCTCAGGCATAGTTGATGGCAGACTCTACATCCCCACTGGCACCCCTGTTATGTCTGAGACCCCAGAGACCCTTCACACATATCTTATGCTAGTGCCCCAGCACCTCCTCCCCTGCAACACACACAGCCCCCTGCCCAGAAACATGTTCACAGCCCACCTTGAGGCAGTTGTAGCCAATGATGCAGAGAAAGGCCACCAGCGTATGCAGCAGGCTCAAGCATCGCAAGGCAGGCTCCATGTAGCCCGTGCTCTCCTCCAGGAAGTAGTACACCATGTTCTCATCCTCATCGCCCTCTGCTTCTTCACCGACCCCTGAACCCCAGCCAGAGCCACCGCCAGACCCTGTGCCTTCCAGGTCCCCAGCTGCTGAGCCCTCCATGTCATCCTCCCCTGGTGGGGAGTCTGAGACCTGAAAGGGGACAGCAGTCAGTCAGGGCAGGGACTCCAGTGTCCTGGCACCTGCTCTGCCATATCCAGAATCCACTAATGAAATTAACAACCTCCACTTCTGAGGTCAGACTGGGCCCTGTCAGATACAGTCTCGACAGAACTGTCAATCAAGATCAAGGGGTGGGCCCGGGACCCTAGTTAGCAAATCAAACTCTGTTCTGGGAATCTGACTACTGAATTGAGTAACAGGACTGAAAACAGTCGATCACTTTGGTAGTGGAGCCTTAAAGAGACTGACCCCTAATATTTATCCCAATACTAAAATTAGTGGTAGCCAGCGAGTGTTGGAGCCAGAATTTAATCTCACAGAAGCCATTCTCTGATCACTCTGCTAGAGGGCCTCTCTGTCCTGTTATTTAGAACCCTGGCAAGACCCCAAGGACCCCTTTGTCTTTCAGGAAGCCTGGTTCTTAACCCTTCCCTTCCATTCCATGAGCTCCCCATTTCCTCCTCCCTACAAACTTCTCTTTAGCTTATGTGAAAGCCAAGAAGCTGAACTAAATCAATGGGTGTTGCAGAGGTGAAGGACTGCAGCCAGGGACACGGGGCTGACAAGTGGCAGAGCTGAGCATGAAACCCAGAACTGGCTTCCTGTTCCAACTCCTGTAGGCACTCAGGCATCGGTCCAGAGGAACCCGCACACCCACACTCACCCCTAGTGGGGTCCCAAGGTTCAGGTGTCCAGCCTGAGCCCTTCTGGGAACCCCAGGCCCAACACCTTGTCCCGGATGAACTGAAGGAACCTTGTGAACTTGTTAGGGGCTAAGCCTCCCACCCCACAGCCCAGATCCTCCTGGCCCCCCATGACCAGCACCTTATAAAACAGCAAGATGAAGTTGATTGCAAATGCCAAGAAGAGGGCAAGGAATCGCAGGGTGTAAAAGTTCCGGGAGAGGTAGTTCTATGATGAGAGAAAGAGAAAGAGAGCTCACAGGCCACCTTTGTCCCATAAAACAAGCACCTGCATCCTCAACGTCTGGTCCCACAACCTCCTCTTTATTAGCGCTTACTGTATACCAAGATCTGGGCTGACAGCTTTGCATGAACTTGTTTAATTCCCACCACAACCCTACTAAGGGGGTACTGCTAATATGCCCACTTTACAGATGAGGAAACTGAGGCTCAGGGAGATGAGACATCTTGCTCAAGCTCACATAGGCAAGAAGTGACAGATGTGGGATTTGAAGCCAGGCAGTTGAGCTCCAGAGACCACGCTCCCAACCATTCTGCTCTGCTGCTCCGTGTGAGGTCACCCCGTCTGCCTTACCCCAGGCAGAGCACACCCACTTCCACCTGTGCCTTCTTTTTCTCTCTACCCCTCATCCTTCCCAAGAACCCTCACAGAACCACCTCAGCTCCTCATGTCAGGCTGGGCCTGGGAAAGGAGACAGGACAGGTGGATCCCTGGGACCCGCCCTTCCAAATGCCCTCCCTCCTTCCTGCCTGGATGACCTGTCCCGCCCATTAGAGTAGCCGTGGTGGCTCCAACCTGAAGGCTGACAGCCAAGAAAACAGGCCACGGTGGGAGGAACAGAGATGTGGCCTCAGTGGGATTTAGCTCCAGACAGAGGACGGGGGTAGGTGCCTAGGCAGGCGGCCCCAGATGACCAAAGCTGTGGAGGTTGAAATAAGGATCACGAGCAGGGAGGGGCCGAAGAACAAAGTGGGGACCCCTTAAAAATGCTGCCCTGTGCCCCATTCCTGGCTCTGTCTAGGGACATTTCTGCCCTCTTCCCAGCCTGGCTTTCAATCAAGAGGAGGGTGGGTCGGAGAGGTGGTATGAAGAGGAAGTTTCGGCATGCTCTTGCTGGATCCTTACCAAGAACTTCACCCTCTGCACTTCCAGCTCTCCCCAGAATTCCAGGCCCCCACCTCCGGCTTCCTCCTTTTTTGGAGGGGGTGCTGTCTTCTTGGGGAGCTCTGGTGGGGGCTCGGGGACTTCTTCCTTCTCCCCATTCTCGGTACTGCAGGGCAAGACAGAGTGAGGAGGTGCCTGGGCAATTTGTTCATTCATTTACCTATTCATTCATTCATTCATTCATTCATTCAAAGCTGTGCACTGGGGGCCCACCCCCATGCCTGGCCCAGGTGTAGATGGTACTGGGGACATAGTGATGAAACCCTGTCCTCATGGGCTCCAGTCCAAAGGAGTACAGATCCGTCACCAGGTAGTGGCAACCTAGTGCGGTCACGACTGGCATGAGGGAAGCTCAGAGGGTTGTGGGAGCCTAGAGGAGACACCCCTTCAACTTAGAGACGTGGTGGTAAGGTAGGCTCCCTGGAGGAGGAGACATGAGAGCAAAAATGGGGAAGATGAAGAAGACTGAGATGAAGTATGGGGGAAGGTGCTCTGGGGATGGCCCATACCCCCAAAGGCTTGGGAATAGGAGAGGAGCATTCATTTCTCTCCTTCCTTTCACAGAGCCGCTCCTCTGAGCCTGGACTGGGAGATGCTGAGGACACAGGGTGCCCAAGACAGCCTCCTGGCTTGGGCCCTGACCTGAGGAGGCTCTCAGTCCAGAAGGGAGGCAATGAAAGGGGCTGGGCACTATGGCCCCAAGGCCACTCACTCAGCTTTCTCAGGCTCGGGCTCAGGCTCTGGCTCTGGCTCCGGTTCTGGGGGCAGCTCCTCTTCCTCTCCATCCACCTGGCCATTGTAGGGCAAGCATGAGGGCCAAGCCCCCCACCCCTGAGTGCCTCAGTGTTGACCTGCCTGCTCATCTCTGTGTCCCTTTCTGGTCATTTCCCCAGGGCCATCTGAGTTTTTTTTTTTGTTTGTTTGTTTGTTTGTTTACTGTCCCTGCACTAGAAGGAAGAGGGATTCTGATTCTCACTTTACAGAAGGGAGACTGAGGCTCAGAGAGGTGGAGCGTCTTGCCCAAGCATCGTGCAGGGTCAGGCTGGCTCCAAGTGGAGATCTTCTCCCCTACCTTTTCCATTCCCCAGGGCAACCACACCCCATGGGGCACTCAGAGCGCCAAGGGCCTGAGGATGCTGTAGGGTCCTCGGTCACGTGGGTGACTTACTCCCTAACAGCCACCTGGATCTCTGAGGGTCTTTTCCAGTGTCCATGACCCCATCTGGACTGTTTTTAGGTTTGGGTCGCCTTTCCCCCTCAAATTCAGTCTTGGGGATCCCTCGCTCTCCGTGGTTCCAGATGCCTCTTTCTTTGCCTCTCCCAGAAACACCACCTTTTTCACCAGGAGCCTCTCTCCAGGTGGAGGCCTCTGAGTCCATTTCTCTGTGTCTCCCTCTAAGTGTCTGTCTGTCTGTCAGGCCCCCTCTCCCCTTTCCCTCTGTTCATGCCTGTCTCTGAGAGTCTCCCTTCCCCTCCTGTCATCCCTCCTAACCCCAATCGCTCCCAAGCCCGGAAGCCCCGGCCTGCACTCTCACCCCCAGCTTCCTCTTGATGATGGGGGAGCCCTCTGGAGTGGGCGGCTCCACCGGCGTCGTGTCACCCATGTCCCCGAGGCCTCCCGGGGCCGCCTCAGGCCGGAAGGGGCCCCCGTCAGCCGCAGCCACGTCGGCGCCTCTCGGGCCGGCCTCCTGCGCCTCCTCCTCCGCCTCGCCCGTGCCCCCCGCGGCGTCGCCCGCACCCTCGCCGGCACCCTCGCCTTCTGCGTCTCCGCCGGACCCCGCCGCCTGCTCGCCGTGCACCTCGTCGCCCGTGGGGTCCGGCATGCCTGCCAGCAGCTCGGTCACCGTCACCTTCTTGGCCCCCTCCACGAGGCCACCGCCGAAGAGCGAGCCCCAGAGCAGGCGCAGGGCGCCCGCCGCCAACCCCGCGCCCGCCGCTCCCGCGTGCGCCACGGCCGCCCAGAGCAGCGCTCCCGCCGCCGCCGCCGCCTCCCGCGCCGTCAGCCGCCGCAGCCGCCGCACGCGCCGCCGCAGGCCGCGGTAGCTGAGCCCGCGCAGGGCCCGAGACAGCGCCCCCGCCACGCGTGCCGCCGCGCCTGCCGCCGCCGGCCCCGCCGCGCCCTCGGGGCCCGCGGCGCCCTCCTCCGCGCCCTCGGCGCCCGCCTCCGCGGCGCTGTCTTCGTCGTCCTCCTCGGGCTCGCCCTCGGGCTCCGAGATCTGCGCAGCGATCTGCATCTCGAAGATGGTGTCCTCGCAGAAGCTGACGAAGAGCTCCATCTTCTCGGACTCGCCGCCCTCGTTCACCACGTCGAAGATGAACTGGCGCTTGGACTCCTTCACCTGCGGCGCGGCCGGGGGCGCGGAGCGGGGACAAGGGGTCAGTGGAGCCGCCTCAGCGCTACGCAGTGGTTAATAGCATTACTTATAATCGCATACTTATATTTTAATAATTTAAAGCAAAAACATAATTTTCGTTAATAGTGAGCGTATATAGTGCTCGCGGTAGTTTCTCTTGTAAGAATTTCAACTAGGCCAGACCCTGTACCAAGCGTCTTACATATATTATCTCATTCAACCATCACAAACAACCCCTTAGGCTAGAGGGCTCTTAATCCCATTTTACAGACAAGGAAATGGAGGTGCAGAAAGTCACAAGCTCCCATGACGCTGCTGATAGGTGGCAGATGTGGGATAGGAATTCCCAACACGCTGGCTTCAGAATCCACGATTTTAGCTCTTTGAGAGGCAGAGCTTGAGTGCAAAGGCTCCACGGCCAGCCTGCCTGGGTTCAAATCCCAATTCTGCCTCTGAGTAGCTGGGTGATTTCCATGTAACTCTCTGGGCCTCATTTTCCCCCTCTGTATTTGGGGACAATAGTAGGGCCTACTCTTGTAGGTGTGAGGGCTAAATGAGTTAATAGATGCTGAGGGACTGGAACAGCAGCTGGCACCTCATGAATGCCCTGTAGTGTTTGCTGCTATTATACTGCTGCAGGAATGCTCCTGGTCCACGTGGCATTCGTGGGCTCCTGACCAGCAGTGCAAAGTGGGACAGGAAGAGGTGAACAGGTGGACGTGCATGCCTGAAGGAGCACAGTAAGGAAATGAGTGTCGTTTGGGGAGCCCAGGTTGGGCAAAGGGGAAGGCGGAGCTCCTGGAGATGGACAGGAGCATGAAGGCCCAGGGAAGAGCCCCAACTTCTGATGGATTTAGGGATGTGGCAGACATCTGGGTGCAAGGATGATGCAACCACTTTTAGGCCAGATTGGAGGCAGGGGGAGGTAAATGTGCAATGGTGCCGCAGGGGGACAACTTGAGTGTGCAAACTCTGGAGGGTTCCTGTGGATGCTGTGAAGGGGCCATTGCACAAGAACCTTGTGAGAGGGCCCCGGGAACCAGTGGAGGAATCAGGTGTGAGGAAGTGTGGTGGCACGGGCAGATGGGGAGACACGTGATCATGTGGGGCTCAGTGTGCACGTGGGGACAGACACTCGGGGCAGACACACAAGATCCTGGGGCCAAAATTGGGGCAGGGTAGGGTTAGTGTGGGAGGGGCCTACCATTCATTGGGTCAGTGCATGTGAGGCAGGCATGAGTGTGCATGGGGGACCTGGGAGTCAGGGCAATGGCCCAGGACATGAGGACGGGGCTCAGTGTGGAACATGAGCCCAGGCGTGCACGAGCAAGGTATCCATGAGGAGCCAGGAGGGGCCCTGTTGTTGAGGAGGCAGTGGGAGTGCAAGTGTCATGGGCCATGAGTGGGAAAGGGTGTGTGAGAACATGTGAAGGAGAATGCAGGTGGCTGGGGGCATCTGTGGAACAAAATGGAAGTGTGAGTTTAAGGGGCACACAGGGGTGTGCAAGGTGGTGTGCAGTTTGAGTGTGAGCAGGAGGGCCACCGGACAACAGGGGTGTGGCTGGGCTGAGGGTGTGTGAAGGGCATGTGGGAGTGTGAGACAGCAGGTGATGGAAACCACATGTAAGCTAAGTGTGTGAGGTGGGCAGGGGGTGTGCTAGGACCTGAGTGCCACATGAGTGTACTCTTGGAGTGAGTGTGTAAGGGCATCCAAATATTTGGGCTGGGCATAGGAGGAGCTGAGCCACGGCACACTAGACCAAGAAGTAGGCCTGGCCACCAAGGACATGTGAGGGCTTCTATGGGTGTTTGAGACAGTGGTTCCAAGTGTGTATGGGTGATCATGAGTGTGCCAGGGATATAATGAGGGCATGTGGAAGGTGAGTGACTGAAGGATAGGCAACCATATGGTGTGCCAGGGCTACATCCTCCAAGTGTGCAAGAGGTCCACTCACATGTGGGCCCAGAATAAGAAGGATGGGCATTGTGTGCTAGGACCTGAGGGCACATACAGTGGCTGGTGAGGGCTAGGCCAGCATACTAGGCACCCACAAGGTTCCCAGAGTGAGTGTGAGAAAATGTGGGCATGGGTGGGCCAGGGCCAAGAGAGGACACACCATAGGCTGCTGGGAAGGTGAGCAAGGGGTGGGTTCCAGTACGTGAAGGTGTGGGCTTGGTTGCATCAGGACTATAAGGATTTCCAGGGTGAGTGTGTGAATGGTAGGCACAGTGTGCAAGCAGCCAAAGGGGGTGTGCAACCATGTGTGCACCAAGGCTGCAAGAGGTGGGCAACGGGGGAACCAAGGGTGTCCAAGGGCACTGCGAGTCCCCTAAAATGTGTGCAGAAGGGTGGGCATGGGTTTGCATGGGCAGAGCAAAGGCCCATGAGGGTCTTCAGAGCAGATGTGCAAAGCATGCACAGCCCCAGATGGGGTCCAAGCGTGCGAGGAGCATGTCCCCAAAGCCCGCAGGCCAGCATGCATCTGACCTGGGGCATCTCCCACTGGGCGCGGTTAGTCTCTGAGATCTCAAAGTAGATGCGCTCGATGCGGCGTGAGGCGCCCATGATCTCGATGCGGCCCAGGTAGGGCCGGAAGTACTCCAGGATACTTTCGGCCAGCTCTAGGAAGTTGCGCAGGCGCGGGTCGTGCGGCACATGCTCTGATAGGTTGGTCAGCAGCACCGCCACGTTGAAGCCGATTTCGCGTGCTGGCTCCTGGAAGCGGTTGGCAAACTCCTCACAGTTGATCATCTCGTTTTCGTCCGCTTCAGAGCACGACAGCAGGAACTGGATTTCCGGACCGGTGAACTGCTTCTGGCTATCCATGGCCTGGGTGTGGATGGGTGGGGAAGAGGTCAGGGGGGTGGCCTGGGCAGCCTCAGTGCTGAAACTATGGACTTTTCACGAAGACAGAATAGTCCAGCATCATTATCACCAGCACCCAAGGCTGACAGTACGTTGGCACCGGCAAAGCCGTACCAGCCATTAAACACCGAAGTTCTGCATTTCCACAAAGCTCAGCCACCATCTACTGTGAGATACGCTGATGGCGAGATGTGAACTGCTCTGAAACTGAGCCCCTGTGCCGTAATAGGTAAGAGATCCTGTGTGCCCCCTCAGGCCACTCTCCACCCTGCCTCGGATGGCACCAACTCTGCGCCAAAGGCTCTCCTGGTCCTGTGGCTGTAGGCGAGGTTACTGCAGTTAGGGTCAGGGAGCAAGAAGAGAATGGAGCTGTGCATTTCTTGGCCTTCTGCCTGTGGTGGCCATGTCCCTTGCTTCAAGATGAGTCCTGCAGCCCCGGCCACATCGCTCTTCCTATCTCCGAGTAAGGCAGCTACTCTTTTTCCTCCAGGCCAGCCCCCTTACGGAGAGGGCCCTGATTGATATGTGCCACAACCACTGTCCCTTTCCCAAGTGTCACCCCCACCCTACTTCCAGCAACTAAATAACTGACACATGAAGGTCTCTGAATTTCCCTGGAAACAGAGTGATATGCCCATCGCCCCAGAGTTAACAAATACGATGAGATCTGTTTCAAATACTGCATACTTTTACATATTTTAGACCTAAAACATTGCAGGTATGATTGTAGCCTCTCTATATCCTCCTCTTACTCCACCCCCACCCCCAGCAAGGCATCCGCTATCCTGGAGTTGGTGTACCCTTCCAAACTCCTTCCAAATGCATGTCAACGCTTCTACTACGTCTATCCCATCATTTCCCCACACAAACTTATATAGAATCCTGGGTGTTTTTTTAATTTTAAGAATCATGTACTTTGGAGCTTGCTTTTTTTTCACTCAACTGTATGTTTTCTTTTTCTTTAAAAGATTTTATCTTATTATTTATTTGTAGAGAGAAGGGAAGGGAGGGAGAAAGAAGGGGAGAGAAACATCAATGTGTGTGGTTGCCTCTTGTGCGCCCCTAACTGGGGACCCAACCCGCAACCCAGGCATGTGCCCTGACTGGGAATTGAACTGGTGACCCTTTGGTTCCCAGGCCAGTGTTGACTCCACTGAGCCACACCAGCCAGGGCTCAACAATATGTTTTCTAGATCTGTCCATGTTGGTATGTAGATCAAGTGATTTCATTTTACTGCACTGCAGTATTCCTGTTTTATAAATATAATGCTCTTTATTCTCCTGGTGGTGGACACTAAGGTTTTTTTCAGTGTTTTACTTGGCAGACCACACTTACATTGAACATTCTGGTGCTGATCTCCTACGTACTTTTTGAAAGGGGTTCTCTAGGGCAGTTTTTCAAATGTTTTGACTGCACCTACAGTGAGAATTCACTTTACGAAAAAGAGATTCCATGACCCAGTTCTGACTTTCACTGTGCAACTCACTTTGCAATGTTCTATTTTATTTCTAAAGATGCTGGTCATGACTTAACTAAATTAATTTCATGACCCACAGGTAGGCTGTAACATGCAGTTTGAGAAATGCTGCTCTGGGGTATGAACAAAAGCGAAATTTTCTGTCTCTAAAAAGTGCTTTGTAGCTAAGAACTTTGCAAAATGCTTTCTAAATGAGTAACATGCTCTGCAAATCATGAAGAGCCCTGGAAACCGCAGAGTGTGGAGACAGAATCACACAGGAACTCCTCACCTTCTCCCCTCGCTCCACCGAGGGGAGAACTGTCTCCTCCCTTTTTGAGGCAGTATGACACTGTCCCTCTTAAAAGTCCCCCCCCCAATGGGGGCCTGGGACCCCATCCCCTCCACTGAGTCCTGGACTCTGCTCTTGTGACTTGCTGCTCTTTGTCACCGTCCATTTGCCCACCCCCTTCTTTTGAAATACATTCTTCTCTGACTGTTGTCCCTTTCCTTTGCTTTTCCAGACTCCTAAGGGTTAGGGGACTCCAGGCCTGGAATTTGTATCCCTTTACATATACACTCACACCAACGATGCCATCTCACACCAACAATGGCTAAGTCTGCATCCTAGCCCTGACTGCTCACCAGAATCCAGACATAGCTGAAATCCTACCTGACATCTTTGTGGATTTCTGCCCCAAATGAGAAATAGCCAAAACTGGTCCTAGCTGGTATAGCTCAGTGGATTGTGCATGGGCCTTCGAACCAGAGCGTTGCTGGTTCGATTCCCAGTCAGGGCACATGTCTGGGTTGCAGGCCAGGTCCCCAGTGGAGGGCTCATGAAAGGCTCATGAAGGGCTCATTGATGTTTCTCTCCCCCTCTTTCTGCTTCCCTTCCCCTCTCTCTAAAAATAAATAAATAAATAAATAGCCAAAACTGAACTCTTGATTTCAAAACTTCTCTTCCCATAGTCTTGCCCATCTCAGGAAGAGCATCACCATCCACCCAGGTGCTTAAGCTAAAATCTTTGAATCACCCTTGATTCCTCTTTTATCTCACCACTGACACCTGATCCACCAGCAAGTCTGCTCGCCCTGCTTTCAACACATCTAGGACCCACACACTTTCCCACCTCCATGGACCCCACCCTGGTTTTGCCCCCTTTGTCTCCCATCTCCCTGCGTGTCCTCACAATCTGTTCCACACCTGGCGAAGGGAGCCTGGTAACATCTGAGTCAGGTCGCATTCCATAGCCCCTCTTCCGCTCAGGATCCTCCCTTGGCTCCATCTTACTCAGGTTGAAAGTCAAAGTCTCTGCAGCCATCCAGGCCCTGCACCTCTGCCCCCTCACCTCTCACCCTTTATTTCTTCCTCTCTCCCCCTGAAGAGCTCTCTTCAGCCACACAGCCTCCTTTGCATCCCTCTGTTATGTTACCACCTTTCGGCTTTTACACTTGCTGTCCCCTTCACCTTGGATATGACAACAATCCCCCCACCTTCACAGGGTACCTTTCAGTTCTTAGCTTCAATATCCTCTTCTAGAAAGACCTTTCCCGACCACCCAGGTTACAGCACTTACTCAACCCATGCTCTCTTGCACGCCACCCTGCTCATTTCCTTCAGACCACAGATCATAATCTGAAGTTATTTAGTTTATTTACTTTTCTTTGTCTGCCCCTCCCCACTGGCCCATCAGCTCTGAGGGTGGAACGTCGGTTCCACCACATATTTATCATGTTTCAACACATATTTATCAAGTGAATTAAGCCTCTTGAAAATTGAGAGGAGTTTATAACTGCTACAATGCGTGAAAATTAAAAAGTCCCTTTTAAAAAATCCTGAACTTTTTTTTAAACCATAAAGAAATTGAAAAACATGTAAAACTACAAAGATTCATGAAGAGCTTGGAAAACCACGTAATGTTTGGTAAATGGTCAAACATCTAGGAGTGAGAGGACTGCCGTTGCACCACCTCTAATGAACTAACATGTCTGGGCATTGGCGTGAGGGCTGAGGACACCACAGAAGGAGAGACCATGGGACAGGGTGTGCCTCTGCAAAGGAAGGTGCTGGTGCTGGCAGGAAAAAAAAGAGAAACAAACAAACAAAAATTCCTAACCTGAGTCTGATTGAGGTCTTGACCTAAGCCCAAGTCTACAGGAAACACAAGGATCAGAACACAGTAAGAGAGACGACAAGGTTGCATCAGCCAGATCCGAACTGTGGGCAACTCTACAAGCAAGAACAGTGTTGTTGAATGACAGCTGTGAGCCAGAGGTGGCTGCTAAGCATTTGAATCGTGGCTGGAGCAAACTGAGGTGTGTTCCACGTGTGAAAAATACGTACGGGAGCTTGAACACTTAATGTGAAAAAAAGTGCGAAATATCAAATAATTTTTCAATTCATTATATGTTGAAATTGTACTTTGTATATGTTAGGTTAAATAAAGCATATTGTTAAACATAATTTTATGTATTTCTTTTTTCTTTTTCTAAAACATGGGTACTAGAAGGTTTTAAATTATACATATTGCTCACAATGTATTTCTGTCCAGCAGTGCTGCTCTACAAAACCAATAACCTGGGTCTCCAGCAGATGAAGTGCCAGAAAAAGCAAAAGTGATGGAGGGAAGCTGTAGATAAAAGGAGGTTTAAAGAAATAGCAACCAATTGCCATGGGTGGACCTTGTTTGGACGCTGGATCAATGAAATGGCAAAAAAGTCATATGTGCTATTTATGAGATTTGGAAATTTGAACACCAACTAGATATTTGATGATTTAAAGAATTGTGGATATTGTCCTGGCTGGTGTGGCTCAGTGGATTGAGCCCTAGCCTGCAAACCAAAGGGTCACCAGTTGGATTCCCAGTCAGGGAGCATGTCTGGGTTGCAGGCCAGCTCCCCAGTAGGGGGCGTGTGAGAGGCAACCACACATTGATATTTCTCTTCCCCTCTTTCTCCCTCCCTTCGCCTCTGTCTAAAAATAAAATAAATAAAATCTTTAAAAAATAAAATAAAAAGAATTGTAGATATTTTTTTGTTTTTGTTTTGGTTTTGGTTAGGGGTTGTAAAGACATTGCGGTTCATTAAATAAAAGGAAAGCTTTTAAAGACCATCTAGTGTACAATTCCATCCTGGTTGGTGTGGCTCAGTGGATAAAGTACTGGCCTGCAAATCAAAGCATCGCTGTTTCAATTCCCAGTCAGGCCACGTGCTTGGGTTGTGGGCCAAGTCCCCAGTAGGGGGCATGCAGGAGGAAATCACTCATTGATGTTTCCCTCTTTTTCTCTCACCATTCTCCTCTCTCTAAAAATAACTAAGTGTAATCTAAAAAAAAAAAAAAAGAGAGAGACCATCTAGTGTCCAATTCCATTTATATAAAGTGTCCAGAATAGGCAACTGTAAAGAGATGGAAAGTAGATTAGTGGGTGCCAGGGGCCTGGGTTGGAGAAATGGGAAGTGACTGCCAAAGGGTATGGAGTTTCTTTTAGGGGGTGATTAAAACGTGCTAAAATTAGATTGTAGCATTGGCTGCACAATTCTGTGAATATACTAAAAATCATTGAATTGTACATTTTAAATAGATGAATTTTATGGAATGTGAATTATATCTCAACAAAGATGTTTTTAAAAAGAGGTCTTTTAATTTAGAGATGAATCCAAAAATATTTGCAGCTTAAAAAAAATAAAGCATACCTCAAAACAGTACTGGCCAAGAATAAATTAGCAGCTTTTAATGTGTTTCAACCACCAGAAAGGGCTTCCTCAACTAAAGTGGAACTTTGGAATCTGCAAAGTACTTATCAAGAACTCTGTCAACCATGAAGAACTTGGGAAACCATAAAACAATGCTATATATTTTTAGTGCAGGCTTATATATGAGTGGAGATGCAGAAATAAAAAGTTGGAGAGTGGGTAACAGCGGCAGCCTCTGGAGAGGCAGGATGAGAACAGGATGGGGATGGCACAGGTGACCTCAATCATAGCCGTAAGTTCTGAATTTCTTTACAAGGGGAATGTGTTTTTGTATTATCTATTGCATTAAAAATTGATGAAATATTTCAAATGATTTTCTACATCAAAATTAAGTATTCTGCATGGCCAAAAACAAACAAACAAACACACAAAAAAACCCCACAATAAGCAAAGTTGATGATGAACTTGAAAAAACAGATGCAATTCCTATCACAAACAATGCTCTAATTAGTTAATTTATGAAAAGTTCCTAGAAATTGAGAAGAAAAACACCAACATCCCAAGAGAGAAATGAGCCAAGGCCATGGTCATCTCACTGAACAAGTGATACGACAGAAGCAGCATGAAAAGGTGATCAACAGGCCCCATAACAGTAGAAATGTGAATTAAAAGTGCAGTGCAATACCCTTTTTCACCTATCAGATTGGCAAAAATCCAAAGATTTGACAGTGCGGTCTGGTGGTGAGGCTGTGAGGAAACAGGCGCTCTCACATGATGTTAATGAGGGGAAAATGGATGGCCATCTCTGCCCAGATGACACATGCATTTACTCTGCAACCCAGCAATCCCACTTTTGGATTTATCCTTAGCTATAACTGCACATACAGAATGGCGTATATAGAAGGGTCATCATAGTAGCTAGCACTGCTAATGGGCCATAGGGAGCCTCCCTCAGCACACTTACTTCCATCTCCCAGAATATCTGTGCCATCTCCCAGCACAATATCTGTGCTATAAACTACATCTTTGTAAAGTACACAACTCTGCACAGCAGCCCTGACTACAGAATATGTTATAGCAGCAAATACTGGGAACAAAGCAAGTGCCCATCAGTGGGGAATAACCAAATAAACCATAACATATACACAAGGTGGAATACTGGGCACCTGTAAGAAAAATAATGGGAGCATGCCCTGTATCTCCAGAATATATTAAGTGATGTAGATTACTAAATGTAGTTCATTACCTATTATAAAAGAAAGGAGGGCACTGACTGCAGTGGCTGGTGTGGCTCAATGGGTTGAGCACCAGCATGCTAGCCAAAATGTTGATGGTTCGATTCCCAGTCAGAGCACAAGTCTGGGTTGTGGGCCAGGTCCTCAGTTGAAGGCATGTGAGAAGCAACCAATCGGTGTCTCTCTCGCACATCGATGTTTCCCTCTTTATCCCACTCTTCCCCTCTCTCTAAAAATCAATAAATAAAAACCTTAAAAAAAACGAAAGGTGGAAAATAATACCTGGAAAAAATGATGGAAGGATACAAAAGAAATTAATGCTTACAGCAGTGCGAATAGAGAAAGGGTAGGTTGAAAGTGAGGTAAGAGTGAGCTTCTCACTTCATACCTGTTACATTTTACATCTTTAATCATGTGAATGTATTATTCTGTCAAAAATAAAACCAATGTACTTTTAAAGTTACAGATTGTTTGTAACTTTGTGAAACAGAGGTATTGAGCTACAAGGATGTATACATGACATCAAATCTTGTGAATTGTGAAGCCCTGAATAGTCCACAGGGACATTTACCCATTAAAAAAAATCATAACCAACAGTCTGATTTTACCCCTTTACCAACCTCTCCCTGTTCCCTGCTCCACTCACTTTTCTACTCTCTGTTTCTGTTTCTACAAGGTTGACTTTCTTTTTTAGGTTCCAAATACAAGTGATACCATGTGGTATTTTTCTTTCTCTAGCTGACTTATTTCACTTGGTATAATGCCCTGCAGGTTCATTCATGTTGCCACAAATGACAGAATTTCCTTTTTTAAAAAGGCTGAAAAATATTCCATTATGTGTGGGTATATATATATATATATATATATATATATATATATCCTTTGACATTTGTCCTTTGTCCATGTGTCCAATGACAGACACTTGGATTGTTTCCAAATCTTGGCTGTTGTGAATAAGCTGCAATGAACACGAGAGCACCGGTGTCTAGGATAATGGTTTCATTTCCTCTGGATAAACACCCCGAAGTGGGTGTCCCGAAGTGGGATTGCTGGATCATATGGCAGTGCTATTTTTAATTTTTTGAGAAACCTCCATACTGTTTTCCATAATGGCTATACCAATTTTCATTCTCACCAACATAGAAAAAGTTTCCTTTTTCTCCACGTTCTCTCCAACACTTGTTATCTCTTGTCTTTTTGATAATAGCCATTCTGACAGGTGTGAAGTGGCAGCTCATGCCCGTTTTGATTTGTATTTCCCCAGTGAGCAGTGATGGTGAGCACCTTTGACTGTACTTGTCTGTCATTTATATGTCCTCTTGGGAAAAACATCTACTCAAGTCCTTTGCCCATTTTTAAATTGGGTTACTGGTTTTATTGCTTTTAAGTTGTATGAATATTTTGTATATTAACCCTTCAACACATACATTGTAAATATTTTCTCCCATTCCACAGGTTACCTTTCCATTTTATTGATGGTTTCCTTTACTGAGCAGAATCATTAAAAATTATGAATGATGTGCCCTTTATCTTCTGCATAGTGCTTTTTGGTTCTCTTCTAGCCACCACTGAGACTGTGTCCCCAACCCTGACAATCTCCAGAGTAGGCCTGGGACTCCTGGCCAGGGCCTGGCACACTGGAGGTGCTCATTGACTGTTTATTACACTAGATGAATGGATAGACCCAGAGGCACTACCCTCTGGAGCTGGACTTCCTGAATTCTAATCGCAGCTTTATCACTGACTTGCTGTGTGACCTTAAGTGTGTTACCTCCCCCTCCCCCCGTGCCTCAGTTTTCGCTTATGTAAAGAGGTAATAAGAAGAGTCCTTCCCACATAAGGTTGCTATGCGGGTTAAATGAACTATGGTTGACCCTTGAACAACACAGGGGTTGGGGGCACCTACTCCCACAGCTGAAAATTCATGCATAACTTTTGACTCCACAAAAACTTCACTCATCCCTTGGTATCTGCAGGGGGTTGATTCCAGGAACCCCTGCAGATACCAAAGTCCATGGATGCTCAAGTCCCTTATATAAAATGGCATAAACCATGCATACAGTCATCCTTTGCATCTCCAGATTCCCAAAGGCAGGTCAAATCTATAGATGGGAAGTTGGGGACATGCAGGGCCGATTTTGTATTTATTGAGAAAAATCTGTGCATAAGTGGACCTGTGCAGACAAACCCATGTTGTTCGAGGGTCAGCTGTAATTCATTTACATGCAGGACCTGCCACAGAGTGAGAACACGGTAAGTGTTAGCTCCTCTTCCTGAAGGTGGAGAGCTCAGGGACAGTGACGTTGGGATTGGCTGTGTGGGATTGGCAGGGAAGGGGGGGTTCCCCAGGAAAGTGTGGCACAGATGCCCAGGGAAGCAGGCAGTCCGGGGGGAGGAACTGTGGCAAATGCCACCACCACAAGTCAGAGGAGAGAGTCAGAGGTGAAGAGGTCACCAATGGTCTTGGTCAAGGTGGTTTCAGGGGAGTGACAGGGACAGAGGCCAGCAAACCTGAATCAGGGAAGGAGTGGGAGGTGAGAAAGGAATAAAGGAGGTCAGCCAGCTCTTGGGAGGAGTGGCTGAGATGGGGGAGAGAGGCAGGGAGGCTCCGAGGACAACTGGGGGAGGGGAGGCATTTTATTTTAACTCAGGAAACTCTGAGCTTATTTAGACACCAATGTGATTGCCACCCCCAGAATGAAAGGAGCAATAGGTCTATGCTGATGTAGACAAACAATACAAACATACATGGATGAGTGAGTAAATAAATGGAGAAGGAAAAAACTCTTCCATACGGTAAAATGGTACCTAATAAAGGCAAAGGGTATGGTGAAATTGGAAAACCACCACATGTCAACTACTATGGCCATGATGGTTTCAGGCAGCAATCACCAAGGGATGCTGACCCTAGAGCATAAGCATGATGTTCACATAGTTCCAAAGCTGGTCGTCACAAGATGCTGAAGGCAAGGAGACCTTGGTAAAACCACCTGACCAAAGGCAGTCAAGCTCACACCGATGGCAATGGGGAGAACCCACATCACATGCCTCCTACTGCAATGCACTGAGCAGGACCCGCCACTTCTATGATGATCCTGCCAAAGATGTGTGGCCCAAATTGGATTATGATGAAAACTCAGACCAACCCACACTGAGGGACGTTGTATAAAACAACTGGCCTCTGTTCTTCAAAAATGCCAAGGTCATGAAAGACTAAGACAGACCAAGGAAGGGTTCCAAATGAGGGAGGCTGAACAGATGGGATGCTTAAATGCAATGCCTGATCCTGGCTTGGATCCATGACAGACTATAAAAATGAATAAAAATGGAATAAGCTCTGCAGATAGCAGCCTTATGTCAGTGCTAATTGCCTGGTTTGCATCATTATTTTGTGGTTATGTAAGATAATGAACACGTTATCAGGAGACACACTAAAATACTTAGAGGTCAAGAGGAATCATGATAGAGCAGATGCAGTAAAAATTTAGCATTTGGACAATCTGGGTGAAGGGTATTCAGAAATTCTATGTACTGTTCTTGCAACTTCTCTATAAACTTGAAGTTACCTCAAAGGAAAGGTTAATAAATGGTGATGGGAATGATCTGGCCATAATAATAGGACAGCTGTACCTCATTTATAGCACTTCGTGGTTACTGTTTTGTTTTTTTTTTAACAAATTGAAGGTACCAGTAAAAATATTGCTGACAGCAGATGATGGTTGGCAAATTTTAGCAACAAAGTATTTTAAAAATAAGGTAGGTACATTGCTTTTTAGACATAATGTACACTTAACAGATGACAATGTAATGTAAACATAACTTTTATATGCATTGGGAAACCAAAAAAGAAATTGTGACTTGCTTTATTGTGACTTTTGCTTTATTGCTATGGTCTGGAACTGAACCCACAGTATCCCTGAGGTCTGCCTATAAAAATAATAGCTCACATCTCTCCAGTGTTCCTGTGTTCCAGGCACTGTCCACCCTCCCAGCAGCCCTGTCAGGCAGTGGATGTTATTATGCTAGCCCCATTTCACAGAGGAGGCCCCTGACGCTCAGAGCAGAGAAGTGACTTACCTGGCATTACACAGGGAGACAGGGCATAGGGTGGAGGGACTGACAGAGGCAGATGAGTGAGCGGCTGCATAAAGCTGGTTCCTGCATTTCCCTCCTACCAGCCTCACTATTTAGATGTACCATAGCCACAGTCACCTCTGCCATTAGACTATAAGCCTCGTGAAGGCAGGGCTGTGTCTGTCTCAGCCACTGCTGTGTCCATGGTACAGAGGACAGACCCAGTAGATGTTTATCAACTAAATAACTGATCTCTATTTATAATAATAGTATAACTATTATCAGGGGACTAAATGGTAATGGAAAAATACAATAAAGATGAAATATAATAATATAACTATTAAGAACAATAATAGAAATAATGGTTCTCACTTGTGTTAATGCATTTCACCTTCCAAACAACTCCAAGGGCTGTTTTATTCCATTTCACAGATAAGGTGGCTTCTCTGAGGCTCACAGAGAAGTCTCTTGCCCAAGGCAGACAGCAAGGAAGGGCATGATTGGCACTTGGCACCGCCACCCAACTACCCTCCTGCACTCACCTTCTGGAAGTCCTTTTTGGAAATGAGGCCACGGGGATCAGTGACGTAGTCCTGGAAGGCCTCAGAGCCCACGATGTCCTTGAGTTTCAAGAACATGTCGAAGAACTTGAGGATCATTTCCACGTTGGATGAGGATTCCACCAGCATGTCCACCATCTGCCGGGCAATCATGCCGTTCACCACATTCCCTGCAGGCAGCCCCAGGTCAGTGCGGCCCGACAGAGCCTCCTTTCTGGAGTCCCATGGCAGTGTGCCACCCTCTCCATCTCAAGAACTACCCATGGCTCCCCAGGATCCACTGTGCTGGTGGAAGCTTCCTGGGACAGCACCCAGGCCTCCCCTCAAAGGGCAGCAGTCACTTCCTAATCTGAAACAGCATAATGTGTGGACCCTGCTGATTCTGTCTTTGTCCACCTCCCTGAAAACTGAAGGAGTCATCAGTAAAGATAATGATGGCAAAAGCTAATAGGGGCTGACAGATGTTGTGCCAGCTGCTGTGCTGGCATGATGTCATCCTGGTAAGGGAAACATGCTACTGTCTGTTATTGCAGGTGAGGAAACTGAGGCTCAGAGAAGGTCACACACTCATAGTTACACAGCCAGTAACAGGGTGAGGAGGATTTGAACCTAGAAATGCATGACCTCAGAGCCCACACACCTAAGCCCTCCACTGGCCCGCAGAGGCCAAGTAGGCCCACAGATGAGTGAGGCAGGACAAAGGTGACAGAGCAGGGGGAGGCGCAGACTGTGGCAAACAGGGTCCCCCACTGCCCTCGAAAGCAGATAGGCTCCAGCTTCTTTTTGATTCTTTTAATTTTAATGTAATTTCAAATTTACATGAAGGTGCGATAGTGCAAGGGAAAACTCATATATTTCAGATTCACCAATTGTTCACATTTGGCCACATTTGCTTTTTTGCTCTACAATCCCCCCCTCTTTTTTTCTGCCTGAACCATCTGAGAGTGAGCTGTAGGCATGCAGCCTTTTCACCCCTGACCATTTCCATGCATGTCCTTGAACGGCCTAGCAATTACAGCTTAGTCGTCAATATGAGAAGATTGAACTGATGTAATTCTACTATTGAATTCAGTCCTTCTAATTCTTGTCACGTGAGAATGTGAACCCAAGGTCACCAAATCTTTCAATTTTTCAAGAAAAGCTGGAAATCTAATGCTTAAAGGAAACCTGATTTTTAAAAGCTAATGACTAGTTACCAAAAAACTCTGAAACTCTGTAGGAGGATTAGTCGTTACAACACTGTAATCACAAAATATTTTTAAAAACCTGAATGTCCACTAATAGAGGTGTGATTAAATGAACCACAACAACCTACACAATGGAGTACTATGCAGCCATGTAAAAGAATGAGTCTGTCTACTAGTTAAATTGTTTCATTAATTAGTGATAAATTATGGTTGTTTTTAAGTCACTAAGTTGTGGGTGTGCTTGTTAGGCAGCAAAAGCTAACCAACGAATTGAGAAAATAAGTAAATAACTATTAAATACATACATTTAAAAAGGTATCCAGCCTACCCAACTTATTAAGATTTTTCTAGGGATTCACTAAACTAATGTAGTTTGTATGTACAGTCCTCAATAAGTGTCTGCTGAGCTTGTTAATGTGACTTCTTCATCAGCCCATAGATCCTGACACAATATCAGATGGGGTGGAAGGTTAGGATCTCCTGGGTCTCCAAGAGCCATTCTCAGGCTTTCTGCACCTTTGTTCCCTCCCCACATCCATACCCACTAGGTGTTTACCTTCTAGTAGTGACAGTAACATCACCACCATGTCCTTCTGTAGATCCAGCAGCTCCTTCAGCAGCTCGATCTGGCTTGAGTCCTAGAGACCCCATATCCCAGCTGTGTGAGGGCTGGTCTCTGCAGAGACGCCTCCCCCATTCCCAGATGCTTCTGTTCCTCCGCACCACCCAGCAGGGCCTAACACCTCCTTTTCCTCCCCTCTTACCTCCGAGGGAACCCGAGTCCAGACATGTTCCTCGGAAGCAGGGGAAGGGACAGAGAGACAACAGTGTGGGGGTGGGGCTGGTATTTCAGGGGAAGCAGACCCAACAGGTGACGTGTGGGGGCAAAGGCTGGCAGACAAGGACTGGGAGGAGTATAGGGCTCGGAGAGAAGATGCGAGGGGAAGAGAGACAGAGACAGACAGGGGCAAATACTGGGGTCAGAGACCCAGATCTGGGAAGGAATGGGAGCTCAACACGGCACTTGGCATGTTATGGGTGCCAGGCACATGCTTGTCGGATGAATGTGTGATGGAAAAAGTGGGACTCTGGGCTCGGGAAGAAGGCTGGAAGAGGAAGGCACAGCCATATGCTTTCTAGTAAGACATTTGGGAAGAATGTGGGGACATACTGCTTCCCCTGTCACAGCGCCTCCTGTAAGTAAGGCCCACAGAAGCTTCCAACACACTCAAAGTTTTGCCTCACGGTCTGCATTTGTATTAGGTTGAGCTACATAAAATTGCCAATATGCAACCATTTTGGCCCACAAAATAGTAATTTCATATGGTTCTACCTAATCAAATGGAGGGGGAAGGACAGCAGAGAGATGGAATGTAAGGCCCCTTCTACCCCAGTGCTAGTTCTAGAGTTGCTGATTCTAATCCTAACACTTCTCCACAGGTCCTAAGCTCTGCATTCTGACTCTAAGATTCTCCCATTCCAGAATCTCAAGACCCTAAGATGGGTGGGTGCCTGTAGTTCATGCCTGCCCAGTCCAGCCCTTGCTTTTCATAATTCCACTCTCACAGCAAGTGAGACTAACTCCACCTTCCTGGTTCTAGGGATGAGTATAGGACCAGCTCTGGCCAATCAAAGCCTTCTTTCTCCTGGTCCCAGTGATTGGTTCAGGATGGGCTCGTGACCCAATAGCCCAGTCAGAGAGAATTGCAGGTTTTCTCATGGAGCTCCCATGAAAGAGGGGTTCTCTTTCCCCTGGAGCTGTTAGTGGGGTGCTTGGAAGCCTAAGGCACCATTTTTCCACCCCCTGGGGAGTGCCTGCTTGAGAATGAAGCCAGACAGGAGAGAGACATTTCTGCTGACGTGACTCTAGACCTTGGAACTGTGATGTGAACTGGTAAGTTATTTCCCCCCCGTAAGCCACCACTTGGCATTGGATTTCTGGCCAGGGCAACCTAACCCTAGGTCGTGGCTGATGAATTAACTCTGCAGGGTCTAAAACTCTATGCCAGGAGTGTCCAACCCTTTGGTGTCTCTGGGCCACACTGGAAGAGGAAGAGTTGTCTTGGGCCACACACTAAATACACAAACACTAACGAAAACTGATGAGCAAAAAAAAAAGGTCTGTGCACAATTTTTGTGATATCTGCCACCACAGATAAGCAAAAAAAAATTTTCAGATAATAACCCTAACTGTGCAGTGGCCCTTTTGATAACCTTTTAAAATCATCAAGCAGGCCCCAAGTTTGTGATCACTAATACAGAAAATGTACATATCTAAATAATAAAACATCATTGTACATACTTTATTTTATGTGACATTGCAACATATAATCACAGAAAAGACTCATGTTTTAAGTAAATTTATGATTTTTTGTTGGGCCACATTCATAGCCATCCTGAGCTGCGGGTTGGACACCCCTGCTTACACTATGATACCAACAGTCTCTAGAATTTTAAGATTACAGGAACTTTCGACTTCACCTGCACTGACACTGAGGAATGTATTCCTAAATTCACTCCTTTCAAAAAGTCAGATGACATCAGATAGGGTTTTTGCCTTGAGGCAACTTGGAGTAAATAAAAATGGGCTTCCCTTCCTCAAGACTTCCTGTTGGGAAATTATAATACACAGAATACTTTACTGCCATCTGCTGGAAAACTGTAATAAATACACTGATGCATGTAAGATGTCCAGGATGTGGGTGGTGCCCCTTCAGATATTGAGCCCCAATACAGTGAGAATGGATATGGTGTTCGTGAAACACTGACAAAGTCGCAAAGGGGAAAGAGTGGTGGAGAAAGGGGAGCACGAAGATTCTGAAAATGGGAGATGGATCTTACATCCTAAATGCCCTCAATGGGCGTCATCTGGCATAGGCAGAATAAAGCAGCAAAACATTCATTCCTTCAGCCCCAGGTCCCTAGAAGCCTGCAGATATCCTGTCTTTAGGGCTGTTTGAATCTGATGACCTCATCAGAGAGAGAAGAATGCCAACCAATCATGGAGGAACTCCGGGCTAGGGGTGCAAACGTCAGACCAATGGAAGTGTGGCTGGGAAGCCAGCCGATTGGTGGTGGCAATGGTGAAGGCGGGGTCATGCAGAAAGCCAATCCAGAAAGAAGGTGGATTTGGCCACGGAGTGGGAGCCAGTCTGGAACATGCCGGGAACACTTGGGCGAGAAACTGAGCGGTGGGTAAGGACTTGGAAACGGGCCAGTTGCGGGTGCCCGGAAGCAGTTGGATGAAGAACTGAGAGGCTCGAACCTGAGCTAGCTTCATCATCATGTGGGCAAACACGTGCAGGAATCCCACCACGGCGTCCCAGAGGCGGCTGTGCGCCAGGCTTTGCTGGTTCCCGGTGCAGGGACCCTAGCGGGCAGAGGGCTGCGTGAGCGCCAGGCGAACGCCGGGTGCCGGCCTGCCCCGCCCTGCCCCAGCGGGCAGGCCCTACCTGGATGTACTCAGTGAGGCTGTTGAACACCTGTTTAGCCACCGACATGGCCTTGGAAAAGTTCCTCTTGCCTTGCTCCTCAATGACATCCTTGCCGGAGTAGTACCAGTAGAAGTCGCTGATGGACTCCTGGGGGGTCCGACAGGGGGTGAGAGGATGCTGGGCCAACGATGGCCCTGCAGCCTCCGACCCACCTGGAGGCCTCATATCCTTACCTGCAGCCGCAGGAGGTAGTCCACAGTGCAGATGATGATGTTAATAGTGGTCGTATTCCCTGTCTGTGTCCGTAGGTAGTTTTGGAAATCTAGGAAGATTAAAAGTCATTCATTCTTTGAGAATCTGCCATGTGCTAAGGAGGGTGGTCATTTATTCATTAATGCGGAACTGTTTAAATAGAGCGGCCATTGCAGGCTAGAAGGCAACTAATTAATTTATTTAATAACTTTTCCCTCTGAGATTTTATTTATTTTTAGAGAGAGGGGAAGGGAGAGGGAAAGAAGGAGAAACATCAATGTGTGGTTGCCTCTCGCGCGCCCCCTACTGGGGACCTGGCCCACAACCCAGATGTGTGCCCTAACTGGGAATGGAACTGGGGACCCTTTATTTCGCTGTCTGCTGCCCAATCCACTGAGCCACGCCAGCTAGGGCTCTCCCTCTCTTTATTAAGCACCTACTGCGTGTCAGAGAAAGATGGAGAAACATTTATTCATTTATGTATTAAATATTTATTGAGGGCCTACTACATGCAAGATGTGGTAAAGGGTCAGTCATTTATTCATTGATTACTTTCCAAAATATGGTTCTTGAGCACCTACAATATAGTAGGGTAAATGGAGATTTCATCCTCGATTTGTTCCCAAAATATTTATTGAATGCCTTCTATGTGCTGGGGGAGATGGAAGATTGGTTATTTATGTATTTATTTATCCAACAAATATTTATTGAGCATCCACCAAAAGCCAAAGGAGATAAACATCTGTCATTTCTTTGTTCATTTATTCAATATATATTTATTGAGTATATATCGTACTATATGCTAATGGCAGATGAAGGTTGTCCACTTATTCTTTGATACTACAAATTTATTGAGCATCTACTCTTGCCAGGCACTGTTCTAGGCCCTAGGGATACAGCGATAAAAGAAGACAAAATCCCTGCCCTTGTAAAGTTTGTATTCTTATGTAGTAACTTTCAGTCTTTTCTAACTACAAACTATGGCAGGAATTCCATTTTACACTGAGACCCAGTACATGTGTTCAATCTGAAATTATATCCACATATACTTGAAACAGAGGGTTCACATACCCTTACAATGTGCATTCTGGTGTTTTCCGTCTTACTGACTATAAGGAATTTTGATCTCAACCCACTAAATCTGTAGTTTTTGACCTCTCAACTTTGGCTGTTTATTAGAATTACCTGGAGTCCTTTTTTTTAAAAAAAAAGCAAAACACCAATGCTTAGGCCCCCTCCAAACCAATTAAGTTAGGATGGGGGGGTGAAGCCTGGGCTTTAATATTTTTAAAGGCTCCCCAGGCATACCAATGTGCAGTCAGGATGAGAACTGTGAAAAACTGATTCACGACTCTGGGGAGCTCTTTCCTACTATTTGAAAAACGTTCTAGGGCAGAAAGTTGATAACTGTTAAAGCTGAGTAATGGGTACTTGGGGGTTATTAGACCATTCTCTCTACTTCAGTGTATGATAATAATAACCATGGCAATACTAAATTCATTGGTGGCAGGAGTGGTGGTGGGGAATACTGGGCAGAATGATCAGGGTTGTGATGGGGGAAACCCAGAGGGACTGCAGATGCCCAGAGGTAGTAAAGGAAAGGTGGTGAAGAGCACCTCCCAGCTGAGACCTGAAAGATAAGTAGGAGCTGGCCGTGTGAATTCCCAGTTGTGTGACCCCAGGCACATTATTGAACCTCTCTGTGTGGTACAGACTTGCCTGTTTCCCCACGTGTAATGCAGTGGTCACAATAGACTAGAGAGCTGGAGTGAGGTTTTAATACTTTAGCATACATAAAGGATTTAGGACAGCACCTGGTACGTAAGTGCTTAGTGGACATTAGCTGTCCTTAACAGGCCTTAAAGAAAAGAAAAAAAAAAAAACCCGGAGGGGTGGGGGGGCTTAAAGAAAGTGCTGAGGTTAAGAGCTGCACTTTGCAGTGGTGATTTTGAAAGTGTGGCCCCAGAACAGCAGAATCAGCATCTCCTGGGACCCTGTTAGAAGTGCACATTCCTGGGCTCCACCCCACAACCTACTAAATCAGAAATTCTGGGGTGAGTCCCAGAAGTCTGTATTTTAACAAGGCTTCCAGGTGATTCTTGGGCATACTTAAGTTTGAGAACCACCTATGTAGACTCATTTGCCAAATGACCAATTCATCAATTTATCAAGGCAATGAACACGGGCTTCAGTGTAGTCCTTTTAACGTTGATTGCAATATCATGTTGCCCAGGATGGCTGTAACAGCCCTTGAAAGTCTGTGCTCCCCCCAAAGCCTTACTTTCCACTTGACTTCCCTATGGCCACTTCACAATCACTGTATCAGGTTAAATGTCTACTTTGCTTGGTTACACATTATTGACAAACTACTAAGATAGTCAAGGTTTCATAAGCAAATATACAGGTTGTCTCATCAACCCTGTTTGCTAACTCCTTTGTGTTCATTTAAATCGGACTACATGCTTCAATGGTTAGATATGGAGCTGCCCACTCTTGTAAAGGACCCTGTCAACTGAGAACAGTATCATAGACATGCACACATAGGAGACACACCTTTTGTCTGCTTCAAATCTGCTCAAGACATGCAAGGCATCTGAGATTTGAAAGATACTTCAAATACTTATTCATATAAGTATGAATAAGTATTGGCTGGTTAATGAATCCAAGCATTTAGGCAGAGAACGGGGTTGAAAATTTTCTGGGAGAGAAAAATCCCCTCCAAAAGAACATTCTCATTTTCCAAAAGTCCTAGACCCAGGGAGTAAAATTCATTTTAAATCCCAAAGACTAATTCCACTTTAGTTGAAATTCAAGATGGGAAACTCCAGTTATGCAGCAGAAGGGTATTTAATGAACACTGAAGAAAAATTAGTTATGGACATAAGAGCTTTTGAGAATGTAAAGCAATAGGTCATGCTTTATCCTTTGTTGAGGAGTGGGGATTAGAGATATTTACAAAACAGTTACCTTAAAGAACACTAGCCAAATGGGGTATACGTTCTGTGGGAGTTAGGTTTATAATTGCTCCCATCCTTGTCATGAAGGCTGACTTCTGGGCAGTCTGTGGTCTCATAATAACCTCCTGAGCATCACAACCACAGCTTGAGTCTGATGTGGCATTGGGTAGAATGTTTGTTGGACAGAATTTGGGCTGTCCCTGTAAGGTTATAAGCTACGTGTGCCATACAAGGTTGTATTTTCTCACCAACTATGTGTTTAATTGACCTGCTGGTCACCCTTGATCTGGTTAAATTGCCTGAACCAGAACAAATGTAAAAACTCTCTCTTAGAGGGGACTGGGGTCCCATGGAGAACGGAGCTACCGCCATTGTTCCCTCCCACCCCTGCCCCTACATACAATGTCACAATCTAGCGACTGGGGTGCCCAGCCCTGGTGAACACCTAAGGCTCCGCCCCTCAACGTAACAGGAGCGACCAGACCAGAGAGAGAGAGAGAGAGAGAGAGAGAGAGAGAGAAAGAGAGAGACATGTCTCAAACAGAAGAACAGATCAATGCCCCAGGACTCATCATTTTAAGCGACCAAGAGATAGCCAGTCTATCAGATGCACAGTTCAAAACACTGGTGATCAGGAAGCTCACAGAATTGTTTGATTTTGGGCGCAAATTAGATGAAAAAATGCAGGTTACCATAAAAGAAATGAAGGAAAATGTACAGAGAACCAATAGTGATAGGAAGGAAACTGGGACTCAAAACAATAGAGTGGACCAGAAGGAAGAAAAAAACAACCAAACAGGAAAGAATAGAGAAATAAGATTTCAAAAAAAACGAGAAGCTTAGGAACCTCCAGGACATCTTTAAATGTTCCAACATCCGAATTATAGGGGTACCAGAAGGGGAAGAGGAAAGGCAACAGATTGAACACATATTTGAACAAATAATAAAGGAGAACTTCACCATTTTGGCAAAGGAAATAGACTTCCAGGAAATCCAGGAAGCTCAGAGAGTCCCAAAGAAGTTGGACCCAAGAAGAAACACACCAAGGCACATCATAATTACATTAGCCAAGGTAAAAATGAAGGAGAGAATCCTAGAAGCAGCAAGAGATAAGGGGATAGTAACCTACAAAGGAGTTCCCATCAGACTGTCAGCTGATTTCTCAAAAGAGACCTTACAGGCAAGAAGGGGCTGGAAAGAAGTATTCCAAGTCATGAAGGACAAGGACCTATATCCCAGATTACTCTATCCAGCAAAGCTCTCATTTAGCATGGAAGGGCAGATAAAGTGCTTCTCAGATAAGGTCAAGTTAAAGGAGTTCATCATCACCAAGCCCTTATTTTATGAAATGTTAAAGGGACTTATCTAAGAAAAGAAGATAAAAAAAAAACATGTATAGTAAAAGGACAGCAAACTCACAATTATGAACAACCACACCCAAAGCAACACCAAAAGAAACTAAGCAAACAACTAGAACAGGAACAGAACCACAGAAATGGAGATCACATGGAGGGTTAGCAACAGGGGAGTGGGAGGAGGAGAGAGGGGGAAAAGGTACAGAGAATAAGTAGCATAGATTGTAGGTTGAAAATAGTTAGGGGGAGGGTAAGAATAGTATGGGAAATGTAGAAGCTAAAGAACTTATAAGTATGACACATGGACATGACTAAAGGGGGGGATGTAGGTGGGAGAGGGTGTACAGGGTGGAGGGGAGTGAAGAGGGAAATGGGACAACTGTAATAGCATAATCAATAAAATATATTAAAAGAAAAAACCTTAAATTAGGAAAAATTTTGTAGTCATTCCTTCTGGCGAAGTATTTTTATAAGCAAAATTAATAAGTGATTCTAATAGATTCGTTGAAAAAATGCCACGTGGTTTCCTTTCCTCTACAGACCCAAAATATGGAAATCTGTATTTACTCAATTTTGCAATGCCTGTGGGAAAATGTCATGTAGCTAATTGCTCATTTAGGCAAGTTGATTTTTGGCCAAACTGGTTTCTGGCTAGGTTGCTTCTAGGGAGTTGGACTGGCCAGAGGAAGCGAACGTGAAGCAAAGTGGCTGGATTCCAGAAACTCAAGAGAGAGTTAGGAAGGTGGGTGGATTGGGCATGACTATGGCTGAATGCAAAGGATAGACAATGGGATCAAGAATGGGTGGTGAGGCCAGTACTGACAAGGGGACGCGGGGACTGGAGGTTAACTCAGGCAACCCTGTTGGACTCTCCCCAAACCTCAGCCTGCTCTGCACTCCACCCACCCCAGTCCTTCTCACCATTATTATGCCCCTCGCAGAGCAATTGCAGGAATCGAAACAGATCTTGGGTGAATTCATCGTCTGCCATGACCTTCTCTCCTGGGTAGAAAAAGGGGGCAGGGCCCAGAAGGGGTCAGGTACACCAAGCAGCGCACACGTGCACACGGCCCATGCACACTGCACACGCATGCACAAAGCATAGTGGTGAGGGGAGCAGCCACCACTTCAAAGACACTGAGAAGGCCACTGACATCCATAACACCAGGGGCTCCCGATCTCAGAATCCGTGACAGCAGATGGAGGCCTGAGTGGCCCTGAGTACGGAAGCTGGTGCCTCAGTGTCTTTCTACATCAGTGCCCCTCTGATGTCACCACTTATGTGACGTCTGGGAGTCTGCCTGATCCAGCAGAGATTCAAACAGCTGGTACCTCCCTCAGTGCTCCTCCTGGACGTGGGGTTAATAGATTATGGGGCAATGGGTGGGGGGGTCACTTTCACGCAAAGGATCAGAGCAGGGAGGGATGTTGAAAGCCAGCCAATTGGAAAGCAGCTTTGAAATCAGCCAATCCAGGAGAGGCAGGGGGGAGGGTGTAAACATGGGCCAATCAGAACGGCCATCTAAAAGAAGTCCAACAGGGAGGGCCACGGGAGACGGGAGAGAGAGGGAAGCTTAGACAGTGAATGGGCCAACCAGAGCAGGCGCCAAAGACGCGCGCGCACGCACACCAATCAGAGTGGAAGCTGGGGGCAACCAATCCGGTTGGTGGATGGGAACTGCAGACCCCCGCCAATACAGAGTCGTGGCGCAGGGAGCGGGGTGGATGGGTGGATCATCCCACCCCGAGACTGAGAATCTGGGTGTGAAGTTGAAGGACATCCATCTGTAAACGGATCTTTGCCTTCTCCTCTGGCTTCTACTTTACATGTGGGGAAACTGAAGCCAACAGGAGGTAAGTGACTGGTTTCATAATCCCAGGTGGTGTTAGTGGCTAATCTGGGACCTGAATTTGGTCTCTGGACTCCGATCTCAAGACTTTCCGTCCGCGGGCACTCAACCAATGAAGAATTTCTCCCTGGATGTCCCAGATCCTCAGCCCCCAGGTGGAGGGGAGGGGGAGGGGGAGGGAGGGACAGGGTTAGAAGGGAGGGGTGGCAGAGTAGCACAGCAAAGGGAGTAGGCTAGGGGAATTACCGTTCTGGCGGTTGATGACTGGGGCAGCCAACAGGATGGGAGGAGGAAGCAGGAGAAAAGAGGGAGAAAGAGACAGAAGGAGACAGAGAGACAGAAAAATACACACAGTGACACACAGTCAGGGTCAAAGACACAGACATGGAGAAAGAACCACATAGAAAGAGTGATAAGGAGACAGAAGGAAGCCAGAAAGAGTGTAGTAAATGATGGTAAAAGCATCGGGAAAGAAAGAAGAAGAAAGAGAAAGGGAGATGGACAGGTAGACGTGGAGAGGCAGGAGGCAAGGATCAGGGCAGAAAGGTTAAACACGTCACAACACGGCAAAGAGGAGACTCGATTAACCCGGATTAGGGACATTAATGAGAGAACAGCAACCAGGGTGGGAAACTTCGGGCTTGTGGAGAGTGGGGTCCATGTGGTGATGAGTGAGAGGACACAAGGACACCCAGGGGTGGGGGCGATGGGGAGGGATACCCTGGAGGAATGGGGGGAGCAGGGCTGGGGACCACTGCACGGATCAGGGGAGGAGGTGGAATCTGGGGATGCTCTTGGAGAGGTGTTTTGGAGGAAGGGAGCCCTGGGCAGTGTTGGGGAGGGGGCATATCCTAAAGGGAGGAGAAATCCCACGGAGAGGGAAGCCCACGAGAGGGCCTCACCAGTTCCATCTTCATTCACCATGCCCAGCCCTTCTGCCTTGTTCTGTCTCTCGAACGCATTGAGATCCAGGACGCTGAGGGGAAGAAAGGAAAGATGGGAAGATGTGCTAAGGTCCTGTTCCAGAACCCTGCAGCCCCCAGCGGTGGCAGGTGGAGGGCCATTGGAAACCATGAGTGAGCGGAGGTCCAGAGGAAGTAGAAACTAAGAGCTGGCAGAAGCTATGTGGTGGCGGCTATGAAGTAATGTGAGGCAAAGATGAAATATGTACAAGTTGAAATCAGGAGGATACAGAAGCCATCAACTAGCAAAAGCTTCAGAGGGGTAGAAAAAGCCAGTCAACAGGGAGAGCAGAGTCACATTAATAGGGGTCATCAGAGAGAAGTCGGATTCCCTGTAGTTAGCTGTTCCCTGAGTTCGCAACAACCTTCCAATTCCAGCTCCCTGGATCCATAAGAGTGGCATTATCCCATCCTTATTGTTGCATGTGAATTCTTATAATAAACTTCCTGTCATTTGAGCTAGTCTGTTTGTCTGGAATGTGTCTGTTTCTGGAACCAAGAGAGTGGAACTAGAACTGGAAATGGTAGGAGGGTGGGGGCACAGTTGCACCAAATAGCTTCACTGAAAGAATAGGTACTAGAGCCTACCTGCATGTCTGCATCAGCGCCTGGATACTCTGGAAGAAGCCAACTTCCTTCTTGTCCTTCAGATAATCCAGCATTTTCTGCAGAGGGGGTGGCATAACGGGGAAATGGGAGTCTCGCAGGAACCTCCCACCCCTCTTAGCTCTCCTCCTGGGATCCTTTGCCTACTACCTGCTGCACATCAGCATTGCCCCCATTTAGTATGGAGATGCCCAGCTTCAGGGTGGAGGACACCATGGCTCCCGTCTCTCCTGGAGGGGGCAGGGGACAAAAGATGGTTCACTTAGTTTGGGAATGATGTTCTCCATCCACCAGAAAATGGCCATCGCGGGGAATGTAAGAGAAGGGGTTGTAGGCATGTGCAAGGGTAACCGTAGCTGAAGGATAGTAAGAAATCACAAGGCAAGTAGAACATGCAAGGGCTGGGATGTGTGTGCAAACCAAAGAAATGCAGGGGTGGGAGAGTGTGCCGCTGGGTCCACAGGAAATGGGTGGGTTGGGGAGAGGGAAGACAGGATGAGTGTGCTCAGGAGCCAGATGGTTGTGGAGGGCACCTTTGCAGGCACTGATCATCTGCAGCACCATCTCTGCAGCCCCTCGGTTGTGCAGCCGCGCCTGCTGGTACAGGAGCCTCTGCTTCTCCATCTCTTTCTCCTGGGACAGAGTCAGGACCGCAGGGACAGGTGAGTCCAGGCTCAGCAGCCCAGCCTTTCCCCCTCACAGCCTGACCCCTTACCCCTGTGCTCCCTGCTCCAGCCACACCCACTGGCTCCTTCCTTCAACTCATAAACCCCCTCTCTCCTTTGGGACTGAAGTCAGATTTGTCTCTTGCACCTAGTGCAGGCCGGGGCATGGCACCATTTTAACTTGGGCCCACAGGTCTCCAAGGGGCCAGTGGATAAAATCCAGGAGGTCTGTGCACTTGAATGAGGAAAAAAGTAATATTTTTATGTTACCACCCTCTAACCGAAAGGCTCCCTTGATGGAGGAGGCCATAAGACATGGCAATATTAGCCTGTGGCTGTGTCACCAGTAAGAACCCAGATGTTCCCCTGTCACAGTTTTGTTTATATTCATCACTAATCACTTCAAGCAGCTGTTGGACCACTGTTCAGTCTTATTTGATAGATTAATCAAAAAGTACAGGTATTACTGTATCACAAATTTCTAAAACAATATTTTGATAACTAGTTCCATGTGCTTATTTTTTCTGTGATGAATTCATTTTACACATTTAAAAACATGATTCTGCGAAATGTTTCACCAGCTACAAAAGGATTCCTGGCACAAAAAAGGTTAAGAAACTCAGAAATGCTTGCTGATTGCCTTCATGATGAATGGGTGGGTTAACTGCAGGTTTACTAGCTCCTTCTCACTGTGCGGCCTTTGCAGATGCTGTTTCTCTGTCTGGAACAGCTTTCTCCTTTTCCTCAGCTCGCACACTCCTGCTCAGACATCCCTGCCTCTGAGAAGTCTTCCCTGCCGCCATTGTCCCCGGTTCGATCAGATACCTTTCCTGGGCTACCACAGTCCCGTGAATTTCCCCCATAGTCTCCTGAGCTGTTCTGGCTTCCCTGGCCCTTATCCCCCTGCCCGAGCTTTCCTCATCACCAGTGTGAACACTCTGCTGTTACTGTCTGACTGATGCATCTGCCTCCCCAGTGGACTGACTTGATCACTGCTGTGTCCCTAATATCACCCAGCCCAGGGCCTGGCCCAGAGCACATGCTCAATGAATGGGGATTACTGGAGTCAGGGGCCCTCATGCCTTTCCTCCAGCACCTCTTCATTCCACCTACCTCAAATGAAACTTCAACCTCTTCTTCAGCTTCGCCGTTCTCCCCTCCCTCCTCCAGGTGGCAGCTCTGGGGATTGGGCATCAGGTTAGGGTTGATGGGGAACAGAGGAGATACCTCAGTCCACCCCCAGCCCTTTCAGTGGGCAGGCGTTGTAGCTGAGGAGGGGACCTTTCCTGGACTGGGGCAGGGCCTCACCTTTGCCATGATATCGGCATACGCCATGTATAGGTAATCCTCGTCCAGTTTGCTGAGGAAGTAATCAGATAGTCAGGACCCAATGGAGAGGCCCCCACATTATAGCGGTTTCTAATTTTCCTTCAGAAAGCAACCCTCCCCATGCTCAGCCTGTGTGGTTCATGCAGGGTAAACTGTCCGCTGCCAGAGTGGGCCTGTGGTGTAGGCTGAGCCAGTCAGTGCTTTCTATCTGCTCGGCCACAGTAACAGCTCAGAGATGGTCACATGATCCAGGCTGGGCCAGTGGAACTCATTTGGGGAATTTTGGTGTGATGGAAGCCTGGAGTTTCTGGGTGTATCTTGCCAGCTGTTTGCTTACTTGACAACTATGACCACCTATCTTGTTTTTGGGTCTCAATAATAATAATAAAAATAAAATAGTAGTAATGGCCAAGATCTATTGTGTTTACCCTGTTATTCCCTGAGATATATACATATTCCCTGAGATTATATATATATATATATATATATATATATATATCTCCTCACAATAATCATATTAGGTAGGTATATTATTAACCTCATTTTACCAATGAGGAAACTGAGGCACAAAGATCCTCCTTGGCCAAGGTCACACAGCTTCTATTGGGATTCAACCTGGATAGTCTAACTCCAGAGCCATTGCTTTTCCAGGACACTCAACTTCCCAGCCTCCCCTGCAGCTAGTGGTGGCCTGATGTCAGAATTCTGACCAATGAGATATGTGCAGACGCCCACCAAAAAGGGCTTCTGTTCTTGGATAAAAAGATCTTGGTCTTGCTTAGACGAAAAAAATTCTCTCCCCTTCTTTCTGCCTGGCATGTGGTCATGCCTGGAAGTTCAGCATCTGCCTTGTGACCACAAGACACAAGCTCAGAATGGCAGTGCGGAAAGCCTGAGCAAGCCTGTCAGCCTGAATAACCCTGTAACCCACTGTGTCACTGCCCGCCCTGGACTTGCTACTCCTGACTTCATGTTATGTGAAAAAAATAAGTCCTTGTGCCACCATTTCCTTGTTCACAAAAAGGAGTTGATAATTGTATCTATCTCAGAATGTGAAGGTTAAGTGAGAAAATACAGATGCCAAGTGTTTAGCATGGTGCCTGACACATAAAAGCACTTGATAAATGTCATTTGTTAGCAGCAGCAGCAGCAGCACCAGCACCATTACTATTGTTATTTATTCCCAAGACTGCCATTAGCCCACATGAAGCCTTTGTGTGAATTAGAAAAAAGGTCCCCCTTCCACACTTCCTTCTGTTTGAAATTGCCATAATATACTGATGTACTCTTATAATACACAGATTTTGTTTTGAACAAGATGCTTTCTTCTAGAAAAGTCAAAATTGATAGTGATGTGAACCCTTGAGAGGAGATGCTTTTGTGAAGTGCCCAGCCTGCACGATGGTACATGGTGGCCCTGCCTGTCCTCGTAAAGTGACATTGAAAGATCAACCTCGGGGGTCCCCTAGGACGTGGAGGGTCTCTCTTGAGGAAAAGGAGGTTTCTGAGAGCAGGGAAGTAGTGGGTTCTTTTCCTCGGACCTAGGGAGGCTCCTCACCTCTTCTCAGTCAGGGCAGTGCGGCTGAAGTGCAGGACCAGCTGGTGCAGCGGGTCTGGCTTCTTCTCCTCCACTTCTTCCTCTTCCTCCTCCTTCTTCCCGGCTTTCTGGAGGGAGGTGTGGGGCTTGGAGAAGGGGCTTCCAGAGGCCTCTTCTGTCTCCCCTATAGCCCCGATGGGCTCAATACTTTTCCTCACACGTCCCACATCCTGCGCCCTCCCCGGGTTCTGCCCAAGCCAGGGGTCCCTTTCTCATACCCCTCAATGTGAAGGGCAACCCCTAGGGGTGTGCAACAGGCATCCTCAGCCCCAGCCCTGTCCGGCTCTGTCTCCACACTCCCAGGCAGGCCCCAACTCACGGAAAGGTCATCTATCATGCGGTCCTCAAAACTGTGGTCTTCAGTCAGGATCCACGTTGCCTTGTAGCTCTCCAGGAACATGTTGCATGCCCGGTGCCTGCAAGGGAAAGGTGTGGGGTGACAGTGGGACCTTCTCCTCTAACGCCTCCTCTAACCTCCCACAAATCTGCCTCCTCCAGCCATTCCTCAGGAGCCCATGATATTGGCAGTCCGTCCTCCCACTCTCAGTCACACTTCATTCGAGCCTCTTCAGCTCCCCTCTTCCCTGGGTGTCTTACGTGGGCAGGTTGTACAGAGGGGTCATACGGAAACAGGCAACGACCGCCCTCCTGCGCTGCTTGGACAAGAGCTTGTGCCACACAGCCTTCTTGGACTTGAAAGGGTGCTCGACCTGGGGGCGGGGCAATCTGTCATGTCCCCAGACTCTGTCCCTGGCCTGATTACCACTTCCAGGCCGAGTGAAACTGCCCATCTGTGCCCAGGTCCAAATTCAGGTCCGACTCACAGGGCCAAAGAAACCCCTTGGTTCCACTGGCAGTCAAAGTTCTAATCTGGTCTCTGCTTCCAGACTGAAATGTCTCTCCCGAGCGGCTCACACACCCACTGTATCTGCCCAGACCCGCCCCACTTCCAAGGCCCTGCCCACCGAGTCAAGTAGTCTTCATCAGGCCTCACTATTAGACCCAAAGTTCTATCCCGGACTCAAGATTAAGCACCGATCCAAGTTTCCACTCTAAACCTCGATTTAAACTCAAAGTTCCACCCAGGCTTCACCCACAGACGCAAGGCCCGCACGGCCCAGCGCCCCCCACCCCCCCAAAAAAGAGCCTAGGCTCACTCTCAGGCCCCGCCCACAAGTTTAAGGCCCGCCCCCTGCCCATGGCTTCCGCCAGCCACTCAGCATTAAGACCCGGCTGGCCCTGCCCACCTGCTCCAGGTAGTAGAGCACTGCAGACACTTCCTGGACTCTGCGCACGATTTTTTCGGGGTCGTCCGCATCTTCCTCACGGCCCGGGAGGCCCCGGTACAGGGCCATCTGCCAGCGCAGAGAAGGGGAGCCTTCCACCTGAGAGGAAAAAGAACAACTAGCTGGCGTGAGGGCCCCTACCCTGCCCTCAATGCCCTTCCTTGGCCCGGCTTCTGGTGGGGTAGGGGTGGGGAATGGCCTTGCAAGGAGCGTGGCTGCCCCGCCCCCTTTCGGTGCTCTCAGGATCTGCTGGGAAGTACAAGTGAAGGTTCTTCTTTGGGTGCCTAGTACATAGTAAGTGCTTAGACGTTGGCTCTTATTGTTGCCTTCATTCCGACGTGCCTAGATGCGGATTAAGGAGGCGTACCTTTCCCTGAAGGTGAAGGTTGTTTTGCAGAAATTCCCGGACCTCCTCATCCGTGTCTTTCTGGGGAAACATGGCCAGGCTGGGTCACTCCGGAGGGCTCAATGTCCTCCTTGACCCACACCCTTTCCCGTCTAGGGCGGTTACCCCCGCAGCTGCTGGGAGGCTTGTGTGGGGAGGACACCCGAAAGGAAGCAGAGATCAGGACTGATCAGAGGGGGCATCCTGTAGGCCACAGAGGCACCTTGGAGAGACAGTGAGGATTAGAGGGGCCTCGTGGAGGTGTGAGGGAAATGGGGTGACACGAGTATATTCTTGAAGGTCAAGTAAAACCACAGAGGGATGATCGGAAGTCAGAGGTGGGTCAGAGCGGGGCTGCACGAAAGTGGCAGATGGGCAGGGAATTTATGAAGTTATGAGGGGAGTGAAAGGGGTTATAAGGAAGATGGCCAGGACAGCAGATGTCATGGGGGATCAGACAGATCAACCAAGTCACTGATGGAGTTTACATGGAGGCCAAAGTAGGGGTCAGTGGGATGGGGATTTCTTAGGGTCCCAGGAAACAGGGCCCTCAAGGACCAAGTCTAGGGCTCAGAAGGGCCCTGGAGGGCTCTTTGGGGTCTTGGCAGGACTCAGTAAGGTCCTAAGAGGAGCTTGAGGTCCTGAGGTAAGGAGCCTTTAGGGTTCTGGTAAAGAGGGTGCTTGTGATACCAGGGGAGGTCAGCAGGGGGCAGTAAGTTGCAAAGGTGCTTAGCATTGTCCTGGGGGGAAGTTCTAGGGGTCTTGGGGCAGGATTCTCAGAGGGCTTTTTAGGGTCCTTGAGGCTGAATAGGATCAGGGAGGAGAGGGTATTATTCCATACAAGGGGTAAGTGGGGTCCTGGGAGGCCTCTTTGGAGTCCCAGAGGGCTTAAGAGGGCTCAGGGGCAGGGGCGATTGATCCCCAGGATTCTTGAGACCTCAGGATTGTGATTGGACCTGGGGAAGGAACCATTAAGATCCTGCAGGGCTACTTAAGGGCTCACTGGGCCCCTGAGTTTTGGGGGGCTCAGTGGGGTGTCTATTGAGTCCAGAGGGAGGGGCCAGGAGGTCCTGAAGGAAAGAGGTGGCAAGCTCAGTGGGGACCCAGAGGCCCAGGGGAGGGCCAGTGGGATCATGAGGGGCTCACTAGGTCCCAAGGAGTTGTGGGAGGTCCTGGTAGAGGTCTCAGATGAGTCTCAGGGGTGCTAGTGGTGTCTTGGGAGGGTCCTCAGGGTCATAACAGGTTTGGCATGGTCCTGGGGGAGGGTTTCAGTAGGATCCCTGAAGGCTCAGATCCCTTCTAGGTCTGTCACCTCAGCAGTTGGTGGGAGGCTTGTGCGGGGAGGATCTGAGAGGGTCTTTAGTGGGGTCCCAGGTAGGGTCCTTAGGTTCCAGGGCTCTGGCAGTTTCCCAAGTGGGGTCCTTAGCTTCCTGGGTAAGGCTCAGGGCATCCCAGGGGCCCCCGTGAGTCCTCAGGGTCCTGGGGAAGGATTCAGTAGGGTCCTAAGGGAGGGCTCCCAGTAGGATCCTGGGGTTCGTGGGGCTTGGCGAAGTGCTGAGTGGGATCCTGATAGGTTCTCAGAATGGGGCTGGGCAGGCACCAGGGCATAGCGGGTCTTGGCCAGTGCGATGAGGTCCTGGTCAGTGGGCGCACACATGTTCAGGCCGATGGGCAGCATCTTCTTGAGTGTAGCTACAATCAGCGATGTCTGCACAGAGTACCGGTCCCCCCGGCGCTTCTTCTTGGTACGTTCCTGGTCTGAGCCGCCTGACTGTGGGGACATGGGGCTCAGCACCAGCTTGAGCCCCAGCCCCGCCCATGCCCGGCCCCTGCCCCCACAGCCATTGTCTACACTTCAGCCCTCAGCCTGGATACCAGGCAGCTTCTCCCTGATCTCAGAGCCTGCCTCAGTTTCCACCCCAGACCTTGCTGATCTTTCACTTCAGACCCCCAGCTCTGACCCTCCCAAACCCAAGCACCTATCCCAAATTTCCAACTTCTAACCCAAACCCTTACAGGTTCCCCCCAATTCCTCTGGCAGTCTTCTCCCAGAATCCCCTAAGAACTGGTATCGACCCCCAACCCCCACAACAACACGCACAACCCCACACTTCATATCTCAGACTGAGTGCCCAAGAATGAAATAAAGACGCATAGAAGTTGGAAGAAAAAGACTGACACTGAAAGACTGAGATGGACAAGGATGCAGGAAGACAAAAGATGCTACAGAGATCCAGAAAGATCTGGAAACAGAAACACGGGGCACGGAGTCCCACAGCCGTGTTCTGAAGCCTTGGGTACAGACCCGTGGTCGGAGCCTCCCAAGTCATGCCAATGACAAGCCCCAGTGACAAGCTTTGGCCAGAGCCACATCCACACCGGCTCCCAAAAGGGAGGCCGTACATGCAGCATCTGAGTCCTGGCAGAGCCCTGGGCCAGGGGCACTGGCCGAATGTCATCAGTGGCTCAGAAGGATAAGACTGTTGACCAAGGTCACACAGCCAATTGCCAGAGTCAGGGTTCTAACCAAAGTCTGTTTAATTCCAGAACCCAAGCCTTAAATCCACCATGCGCCTGTCCCACCATGCGCCTGTCCCACCCACGTGCCTGTCCCACCCGCATTCCCATTTCTCATGACCTCAGCCCACGATGCTTTGATGCTTTGGCAAAAGCTGACAGGTGGTCTTTTGAAAAAAATTTTAAACAAAAGTTTAAAAAAAGTGAAATTGCTCAAAGCTGAGGGTTGGGAAGGGAATGCATGTTCGGGGGTGGGGAGGAGGGAGGAGAGGGGAATGGCGGTTGGGAGCCGAGGGCGAGGGTGGGGAACAGGGGCAGGGGTTTCTGGAAGGGGAGCAGAGGGTGGGGTTTATGGGCAAGGGGGTATTAGCCAAGAGCCATGCGGAAGGTTCCAGACAAGGAGCTGACCTGTGTATCTCCCGCCTGCTTCATCAGGTGGCAGACAGAGACAAGAAGGGTTACCCCAGTCCCTCTGAGAACCCCAGGCTCAACTCCAAGTTGGCCTGACCCCAGCTCCTCTGCCCCACTGGACATGCACCCCCTAATCGGGCGCTCCCAGCCTTGACTCAGGGTGGGTGGGTTTGTCCTTCAGAGCCCTGAAGAGGGCAATTCTGAGAAGTACAAGGGAAGAAGAAAGGGGGACATGGGATAATGGGGATATGAGGAAGAAAATGCAAGCTGAGAGAGGACAAAGCTGTGAGGGCAGCAGGGAGTGTGACCAGGACAGGGCAGCTGGCTGGATGAGGAGGGGGCAGGCAGGAAGCCCTGTGGGGGTTCCCTCCCTGCCTCCTAAGGCTGTCTCCCAGAGCAAACACCCACCTTGGCCATTTTGCTCTTGTTGTCGGCAGTCAGAAACGACATGTTATTGATCTCATTCTGGACCACGAAGTTCTGCTCCTCACGCTTAAAGTTCTGATGGCAGAGGCAGTACTGGGGGTCAGACTGGGTGGGGGGAGGGCATCTCGGGGCTACAGTTTCTGGGGTATGAAGAGGAGGGCAGAGTGGGCAGGGACTCACGTGGGACTTGCACCAGTAGATAAAGATCTCGCCCACCATTCTGAACAGCTCCTCAGCGTTGGGATTGGGCTCCGTCAGCCAGTGTGCCCTGGGCATCAGGGAAGGGGCTGGTGAGGGGTGGGGGTGGGACCCCCAGGAGAGGGGGCCACACAAGAAATCTAGGGGGGAGGGGTCAGGGGTGGAGTTTTCTAAGGAATCTGGCCATTCAGAGGATTTAAATTTTTTAAATGACCATTCCTTTACAATTTTTCATTTCTCTAACTTTTATAGAAGTACAACGTACACATAAATTGTCACCTTGATGAATTATCACAAAGTGAACAAACATACTTGTGTAATCACCACCCAAGTCAAGAAAGAGGACATTTCCAGTCCCCAGAGCTGCCCTTGTGTCCCTTCCAGCCACACCTACTTCCTTCCTCTTAAAAAATGACCCTTATCTTTACTTGTAGACCATGAGTTATTTTTGTCTGTCCTTGAACATTACATTAATAGATGGTATGAAATATGTACTCTGTGTTTTTATTTTCTTGGATTCTTTCATTGGACCTGAAGTTTATGAGATTGATCCATGTTGTGTGTTGTGACTTTGTTCATTTTCATTGTCATGTATATTCCACTGTGTGAACGCACCACAATGCACTAATTCAAACTCTTTGACCCAGCACTCCCACTCCTGGGAACCCCCCCTATAGCAGTACCCACTGGTGAGCACAGAGATGGATGTGCAAGGATGTCCCCAGCGTGCATTCCACCACTTCCCTTTTCTGCTCCCATGACAGACTGGGCTTTCTCACAAAGCCCTGTGCAGCCTTCAAATCTTTTTCAATCAGGATGGAACTGTTCTTGAAATTTATTTGCTATCCCTGGATTAAGCTGCACCTAGGAGTTAATAATTCTTTAAACAGTTTCTGATTTTAGGGAGATGTTAGCCATTTGTTGATATCTGCACTTGCCCTTTTATTAAAGATCTATGTTTCTGAGGAAAATGAGGCTGGACTATCTTTCTTTCCTCTTCCAATGACAGAGGAAGGCCTGATGATTGGGTTTCACTGTACAAATATCAGACATCCCGTGTACCCAAGCCTGGAGGCCCAGTGCTGGAGCGAAAAGCAGGGCTCCTTTTGGCTGACATAAAAACTGCACAGGGGCTCAGATTCAAGAGGTGCAAAGGGTCAGGAGGGGAGCAAATCCAGTGGGTTGGATTTTGTGGGCCCAGCAGCAGTGGGGTGGGAGGCAGAAGGTTGGGTGAGCATTGCAAGCAGTTTACAGTAAGTCAGAAGGCGAGGGGCCAGAAGGACTTCGGGGAAGCCAGTGGTCGGGCTGGAGTGTGTGGGGGTGTGGCTGGGGAGGTGCTGACCTGTTGTTGTCCACATAGCGGATGAGCAGTGGATAGAGGGCATACAGGTCCCGGCAGAGCACAGAGAACTCATCCCGCACCAGGAGCTCACCCTCCTCGGCTTCTGCCTTGGCCTCCAGGCGCAGCTGCTCTTCCTCAGCCACCACCTTTCCCGCCCGCTTGCGCAGTCGCGCAATGGTCGGGATGAAGTGTGAATGCAGCAGCTCTGGCCTGGCCCGGCTCACGATGGGCTGGGCAAAAACTGCAGGAGCAAATGGTAGACAGTCCCTGCTGGACAGCCTCTAATTCCAGCGTTTGACCTATGACCTCTGATCCCTGACCTCTGTTCCCATTCATGACTCCTGACTTGTACCTCTAATCCAGCAGCTTTCATTGACCCCACCCTGACCCTGGCCTCTGACTCCAGCATCTATCTCTAATCTCACTGTTGACCTTGGGCCTGGACCTCTGACAGCCCCTGAACCGTGATCCCAACCATAACCCCTATCTTGAACCTGTGAACCCAACCTAACACATGTCCCTGACTTCTGACCCCAATCCTTACTGATATCTCACCCTGTGATATTAGTCTTTACCCCCAGTGTTTAACCTCTGACCTGGTCCCTATCCAGACCTTTCTTCACTTCATGATTTCTGACCTCTGGCTTCTTACCCCAGCCTCCGGCCTCTGACCCTGGCCTCCAATCCCAGCTCCAATGTCCAATTTGAATCAATTCCTGACACAAAACTTCTAAACCAGGAATCTCAACCCTTTAAAAACACTAATTTCTTGACCTCTGACCTACAACCCTGTCCTCATCAGGGACCTCATCCCTGATCATTTGCATAAGAAACTCAGGCTTCTGACCCAGTTCCCAAACCCTGACCTAACCCAACTCCAAGGCCCCAGGAATTCAGAATCCATTCTAGAGGACCCCTCAGACCCATCTATCCAGCCCAGACCCTCTGAGCCTGAGATTCTGATCCCTGGTGATGGCCCTTGACCTTTGATCCTGAGAAAACCTAGACTCTGACTCCTCACAACTCCCAGGAGATCATGGACCTCAGGATCTCCCTCTCAGACCATCAGATCAAAGGGCCCGACCCCAGGCCCCGGGCCCCAGCCCACAGAAGCTGCAGCCCAGACCCACCAGCGAGCCGCTTCATCCACGAGGCTTCGTCAATGCCCAGGTTGTTGACGATGATTCGCAAGATGTTCCCCAACAGGGAGTTGAGGTGGTTGGAGGTGACAGCTGTGCAGGGTGGGGGGGCCCCAGCGGGCAGAGCAGGTGGGGGCACCTCAGGCCCACGCTCCCACCAGCGGGGCAGGTAGCTGCACAGCATGGGCAGCGTGATCTCAATGACGTGTGGCATTTCTGTGTAGCGGGCCCCCGACTCAGCCAGGCCCCCGATGTCTGCCATGAGCCGCTCAAGCACCGGGATGTCGGGGCACATCTCCTCCACGCTGTTGGGGAGCCCCAGGACTGGGGTACAGGGAGGGGTCAAGGCATGCCAACCCATCACCCTCAGGCTTCAGTGTCCACACCCAGGATCCCCACAAACTCTGGGACTCCCCATTCTGGTGCACCCCCAAGCTGGGGAATCCGTAGCCCCTCAGAGCCCAGATGGGCCACGCTGACCCCAAAGTGGGCTCTGCCCTGGGCCCCGTGCTGGGTGGAATGGCCCTGAGAGGTGTCCTAGCCCCGCATGACTTACTGGCCCGCTCCCGGGGAGACTTGGTGGTGTACACTGAGCAGGCATTATACTCATTCAGCTGAGGCTCCAGGAACGCCACAGGCATGGCTGCTGCCAGGCGGGCCAGGCACTCCCCGAGGGCTGGCCGCAGCCTGGAAGACAGAACGAACTCCTTAGCTCCTATGTCACACTCTGCCCAGACTTGGGTCCCACCCTAGTCTCCCCAGAAGTAGCTCTCCCCAGAATCCTCTGGAGCAGATCTGCTGCTCACCAGTGGACACAAATGTAGCCTTTCCCCTGGGCTTCCTGAGGGCCCTCTTGCTCCACCTGTGATCCTGGCTCAGGAGAGACCAATAGGCACCACCAGGACCCTCCCCAGTGCCCCTTGCTTGCTACGGCTCCTGAGTGCTGCCTTTGTTTCTGCGGGCCCCTTGCTAGGGCACGCTTGCTCCACATCAGAGAATAACGTGGCATCCTGGCCAGCGAGTGCCCCGTGCCCACCTGCTTTACCCACCACCTCCCTCGTGGGTGGCCTCTACTTCCTTTGCTGCTCTTCCCCCGAATTCCCTCATGTGGCCACTTTGGGGAACTGACGCTGCCACAATGTACCTGTCTGATGTTGAAGACTTAGAATATCTCCTCTGCTTTTCACGCCCCCATGTTCTCTAGCATCCTCCTCTCCCTGAGCCCCCATGGTGCCCACTCCAGCCCCAAACTATGGCTGCCCCTCCTTACTTTTCCACGTAAGAGTTTCTGGTTGTTCCCAGGGAGTAGATGCTGCACAGAGTTCGGTAGCATGAGACCTGGACGTCGTCCACTGAGAGAGAGAGAACAAGGGTCGAGGGTGTGCCCACCATACCAGTCCCCCACCCCCTTCCCTTGTATCCAAATGGTGGGTAGGAGCTGCCTGCCATTGACCATTTTTGTGATCTGAGTGAACACCACTCTCTTGGCCTGTTTTCCTATCTGTAAAATGGGCATAATTATAGTATCTTCCTCATGGGGGTTGTGAGGATCAAACGTTGTTAATACTTGGAAAGCAATTAAAACAAGGCACACAGCAGGTACTCAGAAAAGGCTCGTTGTTGTTCTATTGGAGGATAGTGATAGATACTCTCTCCAGAAAAATGTGAAGAAACACACAATCCTGACTACAACTTTAGGTCATCCACACATCCTCCACAGAAAGTCAGGTGAAGGACCTCATCAAACTTACAAGTGTCATGAGGTACGAAGAGGGCAGGGGACTGTTCTAGGTTGAGAAGAGACTACAAAGCCATGAGAGAAATTACACTGGATTCTGAATTTTGTGCAAAGAAACCCCACAAAGGTGTTTTGAGGGTCATAGGGTAGTCAGGGCGGGGGTGGTTCTGACATTGTGATCACATCGGAGAAGCTCTTATTTAAGAGATGCGAGCCGAGCACCTAGGGATGAGCTGCCTCTCTGCGTGTGGTCACATTCAAGAGTTCAAAAGGCCTGCAGATCTTGTCACCGTAAACTGAGAGACAAAGCAAACAGGGCAAGTTCTTCACAGCTCTCTTCCTTTGACTTTTCTGCATATTATTAATGTTTCCAAATAAAATGTTGGAGTGGGGGAAAACCTCATCCAACTGCTACTTTTCTTTTTTTTTTCTTTCTACAGGGTTTATTAGCAGGGAATAAGCGGGGAAGTGGAGCCAACTGAGGGAGATTAAAAGGAAAGTGGGGCCAACCAAGGGAGGTTGGGACTCCCAACTGCTACTTTTCTTACTTTTATCACTAGGTTCTAATTTCAAATAAACAGTGAACGGGGACATGGCTCTCCTGTCTCTGAGTCCCCTCAGCCCATCGGCCCTACAGTCCATTCTGGATGCTTCCCCTGGGCATCCCACAGGTGGGCTGCTCACAATCACCAAGTGTCCCAGATTGACCTTGGCATCTTCCCAATCTGTCTCCTGGGGCCCTGCTGCGCCAAGGTCCTCACGTCAGGCCCTTGGACCTCACACAGAACACCTTCCCTCCACGGCCCATCTCCTCGGCCTCCTGAACGCCTCTTGCACCAACCCTACCAGTCCTTCCCCAGTTCCCCCATGGTTCAGGCCACATCTCATAAGGCACTTTTGAGTACGTGAACATACAGTGTCATGACACCCCACTGGGTACCTTTGTCTCTTTAACAATGGTATGTTACACCACAGTGTGTGTGTACTCTGTCACAAGATCCCAAGTGAGGTACCATTTGGTAGAATAAACACAGCAGACACTGATAATTGGCTTTCAGCACCTGTTCTTACCTTCTTTCTGTACTTCTCTTCTTCCTAGTAATAGACCTCCAATATTTAGCTGGACACATGACCTCCTGAATAAGGGAGGCTACTTTCTGGCCAATGGGACAGATGTAAGCAGGAGTGATGTGGACCACTTCTAGACTGTTCCTTTAAGAGAACTAAGGTGCCCTCCTCTTTGCTTTTCCTTCTCTCCTAGTGGCTAGAATGAGGATGTGATGGTGTGTTATCTTGAACCACAGGGATAAAGACAATATTTCAGAGATGGCAGAGCAACAAAGTGGAGGGAACCTGGGATCCTGACATTATGATCCACTCTCATGTAGACTGTTCCATGAGACAGAAATATACTGCTGTCTTGCTTAAGCTATGGTGATTAAGGCTCTTTGGACAGAGCTGCTGAATGCATAGCCTAATTAACTCATTCTATTACCTACTAATTTACTGAATGCACACTTTGCTTATGGCAATAAATCCACTCAGTGAAAACATACTTAGGGATTCTATCAGGCACACAGGGATGGGTGACCCCCACCCCCGACCCCTGCCCTTGGGGTCAGGAGTCCTTACAGATGACATCATCTCCGAACTGGTGCTGGGCGATGTGCTGGAAGAGGGTGGTGAGGACGGGCAGCAGGGCCACGGTGGTGTAGGTGAGGTTCTGGCCTACGCCCTTCACCTGCGTGCGCGCCTGTGACACCTTGCCTAGACGCAGGTTCTCCACCATCTTCTCGATGTCCTCTGAGGCACTCTCAAAGAAGGAACGGAGGCCAGCCTTCACGATCTCAGGGCCTGACTTCATCACCGTCCTAGGGGGGAAGTGGAAGGCACCCCAGTTGTAGAATCCAAAAGTTTATACTTCGGAGGATCTAGGAGTAGGCGCCATGACCAGTGACCCTACCTGGCATCCAGGGAGCGTGCCAGGATGTGAAGACAGTTGACCACAGCGGGGGCATCTGTCCCTGAGGGAGGAAGACGGGCCTGTATGAAGGAAAGACTACAAGACAGTACCTCCTTCTATATCCACCCGACAGGATCTCTCCCTCCTCCCACCCAGCCTCCCATATGCCCCTGTTCTTCCCCATGAAGGCCCTGACCCTCCCCCATTCCAGCCCTGACCCTGCAGGCCCTCACTGTCAGGTTATGAGTCTGTCCACCCCCCAGGGCCTGGGAGCCCCATGAGGGTAGGGCCTAGGACTGTCCCAGTCACTGCCCTGTCCTTAGGCCTACCCAGTCCATGTCTGGTCCAGGGGAAGAACACAGTAGAGGTTATTCAAGTCAAGGCATGAACCTGGGTCATAGTTCCTCAGGGTGGGGTTGGTAATGAGGGGAAGAGAGAGAAGATTAAGAAGAAGGGCTCAGGAACAGAGTTACTTACCAAAGAGAGAGACTCGGTGACGGACAAGAGCAGCAAGCTTGCAGAAGAGGCTGATGACAGAGAAAGAAAGAGAAGGACAGGGAGGGGACACAGGACGTGAGGACTCCAAGGGGACAAGGGCAGTGGTGACACAATTAGAGGAGGTGGGAACAGGGAAAGAGGGACAGAAGATGGAGCCAGGAGGAGGTAGGATGATGGGGAAGAAAAAGGAGACAAGAGGGGTGGGGAGGGGCAGAGAGATGAGTAAACTTGAAAGTTGTAGGCAGTAACTGTCACGTTGGTGGTTGGGGAGGCTGGTCTGCCTTTCTGATAGGGCAAACAATTCATCCCAGTTTGCCTGAAAGTCCCAGACGCACCAGGGCAGTTGGTCACCTTAGCCCTTTAATTGCTCCTGCAGGTAGAGTTGGTCAGTGCCCAGCACCCTGGACAGAGCCCCTAAGGTCCAAGGTGGGAGTATAAGGTCCAGAATTTGGACCTTGACCTGAGGTCAGGGGACTGGGTCAGAGGTCACAGGACAGCCTACCTGGTGATCATTTCCTTCTCTTTATTGGAGGCGTGGCCACCACTGCCCAGCACTTTGGCTGGTGTGGACAGGAAGTACAGGCAGTGGTTGGTGAAGTACTGGTTGATCAAAGGGAGCAGGATCTGGGGTGGAGGGGAAGAGATGAGTGTGACTGAGTAAAGGGTGGGAAGAGCCCACCCAGACCCCAGCTACTGAGCCCACCTCTCACCTTGGCAAAGAATTTAATCTCCTGTTCATGTGGGGACTTTTCTACTCGTCCACTGCTGACCACAGCCTCTGGTGGTGTGGGGAGGGCAAATATGGGTCATGGTGAGTTCAAGGCTAGGGCACTCAGGGTATTTTGATGGGGCAGAGTTAAGATTGATGGGAGATAATTTGTTTTCAACTTTTAAAAATATTTTTAAAAGATTTTATTTATTTATTTTTTTCCAAGAGTGGAGAAGGGAGGGAGAAAGGGAGAGAAACACTGGTATGTGAGAGAAACATCTATTGGCTCCTTCTTGCACGCCCCCAACTGGAGACCTGTCCTGCAACCCAGGCGTGTGCCCTGGTGGGAAACCAAACTGGTGACCCTTTGGTTCACAGGCCGGTGCTCAATCTTCTGAGCCACACCAGCCAGGGTAGGAGATAAATTCTTGACAGGAAGTCACTTTGTTGGCTTTGAGATAAACCTCTCTCTCCAACCTAACTGCTGTCTTAACTCCTTGATCAAACCGTTCCTGAGGCTGACAGTGGGGAGGAGGACAAACTGGGATGGGGTAAGGCCCTGAAACATCCCCTTCCTCTCTTATCACAAGCCCTTTTCTACCTGAACATCAATACCTGGCACAGTAAATTTGGGATAAATGATTGATGAACCAAATGAAACAAGAAGTCAACACTGTTCATTTTAAAATGGAAATCAATTTCAAACATAATAATAATGGTGATAGTAATAATTAATGCTATTAAAATAATAGTGCTGACTCCAATAATTGTACCCTTGCTATGCCTTGGCACTGTGAGAAACGTCCTTGCACTGTCTCCTTCCACCTTGGAGGCCTGTACACAACAAAGTCCCACTTAGCGTCTCTGCAGGTTCTTGGGAACTGCGACTCGAAGCGAAACAATGTAGGAGAGCATAAGGGAACCCGTTTGACTACAGGCTAATTGGAATAAACAAGAATGAAGTTCCTATGGCATACTTCTCATCAAAAACCATCACCAAACTTGTATTAAAGACCCAAAACAATTCTAGTATTAAACTTTGAAATAAACGTGAGCTCTAAATACATTTAAGAGACCGGTTGTGAGCTGCCCTGTCACCCCTCTGACCCCGTTTCCTCTCACTCTCCCCCTCGGTCACTCTGCTGCAGCCACGCGGCCGAATATTCACAGCAAGAACCTCTCAGAGCCTTCACACGGCTGTTCCTCTACCTGGAATACTCTCCCCACACGTCCACACGGCCCCTCCCAGGCTCCTTCAAGGTCTTTCCAGAATACTCCCCTTCCCACACTCCTTAGCTGGCTCTAGAGTATTCTTTTTCCCATAACACTAACCACTTTCTAACTCGAGAAGTGATTTAGTTATTTCTGACATTAATTGTCTGAATCCAGGACAGGGATCTTTGTCTGTCCTGTCCACTGCTTATTCTCAACACCCAGAACACTGTCTGGCACTGTAATTAGATGAGGGAGGAAGGAGACATGTGTGACCTGGGTCTCAGGTGGGGTAGGTAGGCATCAGGGAGGGACTTCTCCGTACCCAGGTGGGCGATAAACTCCTGGGAAATGTCCATCCAGCGCAGCAACTGCTGTAGGAAGCCAAAGGCGAACCGTTTCTCAATGGAAGACGTGTCCAGCTCCATGTCCTTGAGGCCTCTGCATGGAGGGGTGGAGGAAAGTGTCAGCCCAGATTCGAACGCCCTGCTTCTTTCTCATCCTTCTCTAGATCCGACTCTGCTCCCGAAGGCCCTGCTTCTGGAGTTCCCGGCTCCTTCCTAGACAGAGCCTGCCCCTTTTCCCCAGACCCCACACTCTTAACCTTTCCCTCACTCTGGCTCCACCCCCACTCTCCAGTCCCCGCCCTGTTAGCTTCCTCCTTTTAGGCTTCTCCTGCCTCCTCTACCCTGGCCTCAGTTCTTCCAGCAGCTGTCCTGTGCCTTCTGCCCCCATCCCCAGCTGCTCCCTGGTCTGGCTCCCAGCCCACCTACCTAGTGACTGCATAGCCGTTCATCTGCAGGAATTTCAGCAGCTCCTGGGCCTTCTCTCGATCTCGTGCCTTCTCCTTGGCCGTGAGCGTGTCATAGGGGACCAGCAGGGGATGGGTCCCACCACCTGGGGCAGCAAAAGACCAGAAATCAAGGGGCTGGGAGGGACCCAGGCCACTCTCACTGAAGTGGTTCCAGCATTTGAAGGCTTGTATAATTATAGTAATAAAGACAGAGGGAAGAATAAGCAAAATGTTGCTTTCCAACGCTCATCACAGCCTCACCACAATCCTGCAGTATGAAATGCTATTGTCCCCACTGTACAAACACAAAAACAAAGGTTTAGGGGGGGTAAAATCAATTGTTGAAGGTGAAAGCCACACAACTCTAACGTAGGCCCTTTTGATTCCAGGGCCTATGACTAGGAGGTCACAGAGAAGTGTGGTCTGTGTGGGGGTCTGATGGGCACCCTCACCCTTGGCCTCCAGCTCCTGCTTCTTCTTCCGCCCCCAGGTGTTGTGGTAATTCTCCGCCAGTTGTTCTGCCATGGCCTGGGAGTGGATGCAGAAAGTCAAAGCTGAGATTCAGAGGATGTCCTCGCCGACCCCAACGGAAACCACCATGCTCCCAAATAAAGGATCTGGGGTCTCACCTGCAGCTCCCGGGAGAGGGTAACTCCGCTGAGATCAGGGGGTTGGGGGTTGTAGCCTTCTCTCGGATCATAGGTCTGGGAGGACAAGAGAGATGGTGAGCTTGATGGGTGAGCAGGAACCCAGGCCCCAACCCAATCTACCCCCCTCACTTGGCCCTGGACCCCTGCTCTGCACCTTCTCCTTAAGGCCCTGTCTCAGCCATCCCCTCCTCTCTCCTCTGCCCTTTGCAGTTCTTCAGACTTATGCTTTCTCCTTCCCCGATCTCTGGGCCTTCTCTTGCCCCCTCTTCTGGCCTTCCTCCTTCGCCTGACCCCACCTCCAGCCTGGCCCCACCCTCCCCTGTTCCCGCCCCTTATTCTAGCCGCCCACTAGCCCATCTTGACCCTGCCCCTCCACCCGGATCTCTCCCCCACCTGGGCACTTTGGGAGATCTTCCGCGTTTTTTTCTTCTCGGTCTTCTCGTCCTCACCCTCCCTGGCCTTCTCTATGGTCCATTCCCAGGCAATCATGGCCTTTAGGGACTCCTTGATGGGCCAGCGGTAAATCTCTTTGTCCTGGGGTTGACAGGAGGGAGCGGAGTTGGAATGGGGTGACAAGCAGGTGGAGGTAGGAGACCCTGGCTCAGCCTCCCAGGCTTCCAGTGTCCTAAAAAGGGGAAATCTCCCAGCATGTGGCAAGGCAGTGGTCCAGTCAAATTTGAACCCAGGTCTCTTCCCTGCCCTTTACAGAGTCTCCCTAACAAACTCCCATTGTCTCATCTTATGCACAAGAGTCAGGGAAGTTAAGTATGGCCAAGGAATCAAACCCAGACCAACCCTTCAGGAAGAACACTAGGAGTCCTGGGTCTAGGAGATGCAACCAAGTTCAAGGAAAGGCACAGACCGTGGAGGGGCATCTAGTTAGATCCAAGACCATGAAGCAGACTGACTCCTCCCTGACCCTCCAAATTCAGAGGTTTCATTTTGGACTCCCAACATTGGGCCCCAAGGCTTGGTCACCTTCTCTGAGAAGGTCTTATAGGGCCTCAGCATGGGGTGGGTCTTCAGTTCCTCATCTATGTTCTCCCCATAGGACCAGTTGTTCTGGATCTGGAGATGAAAAGGGAACGGGTGGAGGCAGTGTCACTGCAGAGCTGAGGGTGGGGGCAGGAGGAAGGGTAGACAGCAGCTTGGGGGACACAGAGAGGGAACCCTGGAGGGATGAGGGCTTCAGAGGAGGCTGTCTCAGGAAGAGTTAAGGGTCTCTCTGAGGAAAAGCTGGGGCTTTTAGGAAGGCTGGTGGGGGAGGGGCTTCTGAGGAGGGGTGGACCCTGATGCCAACCTTGTCGAAGGCCCACTTCTCATGCGTGTACTCTGCGAACTTGTTAATGAAGGAGTCCAGCTTCTCTGGGATGATCACGCTGTTGGGGTGGATAGGGCCAGTGGATGTTGGGGACTGGCCCCTCCTTCCATCTCTGACAGTCACCTTCTCCTTCTCTCCCCTCCAGGTCCCACCCTCTCCTGCCCCTAGGCCTCACTTGAGGGTCTCCACCGGCCGAGGGTCAAAGTTGCCTTCAGCATCCACCGTAGCCTTTTTCTCAGCCTTGGATGAGTACGAGGCATCCACGTAGTCGGGGGGCAGGGCCCCCGCGATGGCGCACAGACAAGGCATTGCTATGCGATACAGCTCTGCGTCATACTTCTGGGGATGCATGGGATGGGGCGTCACTGCAGGCCTGGCTGAGCCTCCTGTTCCTGGAGCCCGAGGACCTCGAAGTCACCCTGCCCATCAGCCACTCTCCTCCCTAAGCCCACAGACCATGGATTATGGTCCCTCTTCTGAAGCCCAAACCTCAACTCCATCTAGCCCCTCAATCTACCCTATGTCACCTTCTCCAAGTACCCAGATGAGAGGCCCATTCCCTCTTCCATGACACCCAAACCGGGGATCCAACTCATAGGTTCTCTCTGATCCAAACCTGCAAGTCGCCTCCCTCCCTGAGCCCCACATTTGGGGATTCCATTCTGAATTTCATCCCTCAAACCCTTCAAACAGGTTCCTTTCAGGGTCCCTGGGTGCCCAGACCTTGTGGGCCAGTGAATCAAAGATGCCCCAGAAGAGTTTCCTTGTGAGGTGCAGCTCTTCCTCTGAGGTGATGCCGAAGTTGGCCCAGCCTGTGGGCAGGCAGTAGTACTTCCAACAGCGCTCGTAGTGGTTGGTGAGGAGCTGGTGGGAGCAAGAGGGGGACATGCAAATGAGGGGGGCAGATGTGGTTGGCAGGCAGAAGAAAGTCCTGGAGGGCCCAGGGCTCCCAGCCCTTGGCTGGTATGAAGGAGTGTGGGTTATGCAAATGTACGCTAATAAGGGAATAATATACTTATTGAGGAGTGGTACTAGACAGTTTATTATGCAAATTTAGCATTCCAATTTAGAGTGACGGTGGGCCTTAAACCAGAGCTAGATTTGTCTCTTGTTGCTTTGCACAAATAAGCATGCTAATATTAATCCACAAATAGGTTGTGAGTAAATGGGCATATGGATGCAGTGCTTTGCTCTTATGTAAATTATCATGATAAGTAGAAACATAAGCAGCACCTCATACAAATATATGGTAATTAGAAAGAGAGCCTCCACATTTAATATGCAAATTTGAAATGTGCTGTTTTAGATGTATTATGCAAAATAGTCAAGATATCTGAGTTGGAGGTATCTCCTTATGGAAATTAGCATGCAAATAAAAAATAATATAGACAGTGTGCAAATATTCAGAATAGCTGTGGTACTGTTTATTCAAATAAATGTACTCATTTGAATAGTAGAAGGCTGGGCATGAGAATAAGCATGCTAATTAGGAAAAGTGGTGTGCCCATGCAAATATAGTTAATTTATGTGTGGGCTGGCTCACTGTTAGGCAAATGAAATGCTAATTAGAGAGTGTTAGAGGCACCAATGGTGCAAAGTGAATATCCTGGGAATCCCAGTATGCAAATGAGAACGCTAAAGAATGGCCTCCTATTTGCAGTTTAACTGGCCTGGGGGATACTGATACAAATGAGCCCCAGGGCAGAGCAAGCGGATGGGCGGGGCACGGAAATGAGAGCGCTAAAAAGACCCTGCCCTCACCTTGAGTGGCATCTTGGCGAACTCATTAAGAATGGGAACGTCGAACACCAGGCGCCTCAGCAGGTGCTGCAGCATGGACGGGCGGATGTACCTGCGAAGACAGCGGTGAGCTCTCTCCTCGACGCCAGTCCCAACCCCCGGCCTGCCCCGGCCCTCCCGCGATCCCGGTACACCTGCAGAGAGACATGAGGCAGTCCTCGATGACGTCGCGCTGTGCCTTCGTGAGTGAGCGGCCGCGGGACAGGCGGTACACCGTGTGAAGCATGGAGTCCACCATGATGGCACGGTGCTCAGTTCCCGCAAAGAGTGGCGCACACTTGGTGATGAGCGGCATCACTGCCAGGCACAGGTAGCGGTTCAGCGCCAGCGCCATCTCCGTGGTGCTGAAAGTGGCCTGGGGCGCAGAGTGGGGACATCAGGTCCTCTGCTGGCTCCTGGGGTTGCCCTGGCACTTGAGCTGCACAACTCTGAGCATATGACCCAAGCTTCTGATCTTTCCCCCAAACCCGCTCCCTTGGTCTCTACTCCCTTATTGTTCCTGACTATGCAAACTTTCAAACACACACAAAAGCGGAGAGCCCAATTAATGGTCCTTCATAACCCTTGGACTGCTCTGCAGTTTCCACCTCCTGCATATTTGTTTTCTCTAACCCCACCTTTTTCCTGTGATAGTTTCATGCAACCCCAGCCATATACCATTTTGCCCAAAGATACTTAGATATGTATCTCCATTCAGACACCTACTTGTATTTAACATTCCATGCTGCCATTATCACACCTCACAAAATTAACATCTTAATATTCATACTTTCTCCAATTGTCTCAAGAGTTGCTTTGTGTTTAGCTGAGATTACTTGGGTCAGGGCCGCAGAAAGGTTGACATACTACACATATTTAGCTGAAGGTCTCTTAGGTCTTTTCACCTGTAACGGTCCCTTTTCCTCCCCACTATTAATGTTATTTATTTGCTGAAGAAACTAGGTCATTGGTCCAGTGGAATTTCCTACATTTTGGCTTTGGATGGGTTGCTTCCTGGTGGTGTCAGTGAACTTGTTCCTCTGCCCCATATTTCTGATAAGCTGATGGTTAGAGATTCAAATGTGTTCCTTCTCAGTTAATGGCCAACAGTCATTTCTCTCATCTTATGAAGATCCTTCTTTTGACCACGGTCACCCCTGCAGCACATTGCCATTCCTGTGCCTCCTTTGTCACCAACTTGTGTAAAGACTTAACACTCACTGTCACCCATCCATACCTCACCTCCCAGGCTCCTTAAACGCTCTCCAGTAAGGCTTTGGGTCCATCACCTCACTGAACCTGCTTGTCAAGGTCACCTGTGGCCTCCGTCTAGCCAAACTAGTGGTCAGTTGTCAGTCCTCATCTTACTCGGCCATGTCACCTTCTGTAATTAGTGTTGGTGTTGTGCACAGGTCTTTGTGTCTCTGTGGTGCTGAGCCATCACTGAGAATGATTACTTTTTATGATCTTCACCTGAGGTATTGGAGACTTCCACCTCCCCTTTCCCAGAACTCAGTAGTTCTTGGTTTTTGTTTTCTCTCTTAGTGGTGGGGGAGGGAGGGTCAGGACACATACACAACTTCAGAACATCTATTCCCTTTCTGGAGGTTGGGAGGGCGGCCAGGTTGCTCACCGTGTCCAATGAGGCAGCTGCCCTCATGTCAGGCAAGAATCCCACGTCCAGCACATGCAGCAAGAATTCCTGGTTCTCGATGCCATACACACGGTCCAGGAAGAGCACCATGGAAGCCTTGTGGTCTGGCACAAAGGATGCTGACATCTTTGGCTGCACCAAAGCCCCATCTGTAGGCCAGGACACAGGGAGTCAGGGATCCCCAACAGACACACCCTCTCCATCATTGCTCCCTTGCTGAGTCCCACCACCTCAAACCTTTGCCCAGGGTGGGGATCTGCAGGGGGAGGCTGATGATGCCCACGAGGTCCTCCAGGGGCACGAGAGAGCGCAGGATGGCACGGATCCGCAGGGCCTCACCCTTGCCTGCTTGGATTAGCTGTGTGGGGGAGATGGGCACATCACTGGGAAACCCATACACCATTCTATCCCTTCCTGACCCACTGGCAGGTAGAGCAGAACTCCATCTTGTGGGACTAACTCTAGGATCCACACAACCCCAACCCCTGCCTATGCGTCTCCACTGCAGCCTTGACCACCCCTACTCTCACTGCCTGGTTCCCACCCCCCACCCTGCCCCCAGTGGACAGGGAACTCTGGGAGAGTGGGACCTGGGGCTGTTTTGATCACTGGTTTGTCCCAGCATTGCCTAACCCAGGATCAATGTTCTCGAATGCCTGAGTGAAGAGGTTTAGGGTTGGCCATGCAGACCTCCACCCTCGTTCTTCAGTTCTCACATGCATCTCTGGCGCACAGCGTCCAAGCAGATCGATCAAGGCAGCATAGAAGGACATGATGGCGTGTCCCAGGTGTACCCGGTTTTCCTCTGGGGGCTCCTCCCCAAAGCTGCAGGGAAAGATGGGTGGTGTAGGGGGGCAGCAAGGGACACAGGAGGGCAGGCTGTTCTGCTGAAGAGTGGGTGGGAGACTCACTGCTCACGCCGCCGGTCCCTGCGGACACCTGGGCCATCCCTCGCAGGGTCCTCAGAGATACGGATGGCCTCTTCGATGGCAGCCAGCAGTCCTGAGCCTCCCTCGCCCCGCAGGGCTGGCCCGAAGCACTCTGGCTTGCGGATGAGCAGCCGAACCACCACGTTGGCGTTCTCCTCTACGCTCTCACCTGGTGGCTCCGGTGGGGTCAGGAGACCTCATGAGCCCAGGGCCCCTCCCCAGGCGGCCTTGGACCCCGTACCTCAAGGGTTCATGCCCAGACCCTGCCTCTTGCTCAGGCCAGGCCAGTGTTTCAAGATGTGGGCCACCTGAGGGAGGCTTTGGCCAGTGACCCCGGCCTCCCCCCACCACCACTGCCACCATCTGCCTCACCGTTGACGAAGACAGCGAAGCGCAGGAAGTCCAGATAGCGCTCACCGCCACAGGGGTTCCAGCCGATGTCTGGGTACCCTTTGGCCAGAAGCATCGGGCAACTCTGGAGGCCACAGCCAGCCAGGTAGGACACCACCTGGGGGCAGAGGAGGGCTCAGCCAGAGGCCAGACCCACACTGCCTCCCCCACAAGGCTCAGGGCCCTGCCGATCCCTGGCACTCCACGTGCTAATTGTCTCTGGAGCCCTCAGCAAAAGATGACTCATCCATTGTCCACCCTCATCTCCCACCTGCCATGGGTGCAGCCTCCGCCTGGGACTCCCTACTCTTCCCAATCTGTCCACCCCTCACCATCAGAAAGAACCTGCAAATGCCTGAGTCTGGTCACGTCCCTTCCCTGCTCCTCTCAGGGTAAAAGCCAGAACCCTCACTGTCTCCCACACAACTCAACACACAACCTGCCCATTTTACCTCTTGCCCTCACCTCCCACCACTCACCCCTCGCTCCCTCTGCTCCAACGGTCTCTTTGCTGTTTTTCAAACTCATAAGATTCACTCTTGCCTCATGACCTTTGCACTGGCTATTCCCCTGCCTGGAATACCTTCCCCCTGATGTGTACATGGCCTCTCACCTCCTTCAGAGCTTTGCCTGAATGTCACTTTTCAGGGAGGCTGTATCTGACCACTCTTGTCTGAACCTGGACACCCTTCTGACACTAGATACTTCTCTCCTGCTCACTTTCTTCCTCTCTAACACTGTCACCAGCTAATAAACCATACATTTTACTTATTTATCTTGTTTATTATCCATTCTCCCAACTAGAACATCCAACCAGAGAGGAGTTTTGACTGTCACCATCACTGCCATACCCCTAACACCCCAGACAGGTCCTGACACATAGTTGGTGCTCAGTAAATATTTGTTAAGTAAATAATAGTGGGTAAAACATAATAGTGGGTAAGGGTTAGTGCTTACTGTTTTGTAAGTACTTTTATAGACTAACTTATATAATCCTCTGAGCAACTCTACAATGTTGTTTTAATTATTATATTCATTCTGCAGATGAGGAGTCAGAGGCCTGGAGAATTAAAGTCATTTGTCCAAGGCCAGAGCAAGGGAGTGGGAGAGTTAAATCTAAGTTGCTGAACTCTGGAGCCCACACCCTTCAGCACTACACACAGAAGCAGGGGCACAGAGGGCCAAGAAATGTGCCAAGGCTACACAGCTGGGGAAAGGGGAGCATGGGTTTGTCCTCAGCCCATCAGTGAGTGACTGGATCCTGTTCTTTCCCTGAAAATTATTCCCTTTCTAATTTGGTCCCGGGCCATCCAGAAAAGCCCCTCAGAATGGGTCCTGAATCAGCAGGTGCCCGCAGATTCCCCCCTCCACACCTTCTCCAGATCCTGCTCCTGCAAAGCCAAGGCCAGCTCATTGTTGTCGATGACAGAGGCAGCTGCCACATCCAGGGGTGTGGAGCCCTGCATGCCTGTGGGGTGAAAGGTGGTGAGAATGCTCTTTGGAGGTGCATAGCTACCTGTCTTTTTCCTGTTTATCCTACCTCCTCTGGGAAGCCCTCCCTGACCACCCTTTTCCAATCTGGGTCAGGTGCCTCTTCTGGCCTGTTCTTCCCCATCCCAGGCCTGACCACTCTGGGCTGCTGCTGTCTGGGATGGGTCTGTCTTCCCTGTCACACTATGAGCCCTGCGAGGGCCAAGCCCAGGGCTGTCTGAGTGTCTCCAGTACTACCCATTACAGGGTCAGGTCAAGGGCAGGTTGAGGATGGGTATTTGCTGAATGAATAAGGGAGCCAGCCAGTAGAAAGTCTGGGTGGACTACCAGGAGTGGGCTCTGGGGGGCAGCACCAGGCTCCAGGATTCTCACCCAGGCCAATTCCGCTGTTCTCCAGCAGGTAGCTCAGGTGGTCAAACATGGAGCGCTGGTTCTGACGGCTAATGCGGCAGAAGTAGCAGAGGAAGCGGCAGCAGCTTGTCACCATCTTAGGGAAGCGGATCTCCTGGGGTGGGCAGGGTGGGTCAGTGGCCAGTGCCTGCCTCTGCAGCTCCTGCCTCTGGAGCTCCCAGGCCCATGCAGGGCACTTACCTTGGATTCGCCACCCCCGAGAACATTCACCATGACCTCCATGACTGTCTCATGCATGCCCAGTGCCCGCATCAGGTTCGGGTGCTGGTAGAAAACTTTGTTGTTCATGATGTTTCTGTGGACAGGTGGGATGCTTTGGTGGGGTCCAAGCCCAGAGAGAGCCCCTAGACCCTAGACCCTTGAGGGGTCCATTACCAGGTAGACTCCCCTAGGGAGGAGACCTTTATCATGTTGCCCATTGTAGCCCCAAGTGCCTAGAAAGGGCTTGGCATATAGTAGATGTTCAATAAATGTTTGCTGAATGAGAAAATGAGGCACTTGACACTAAGTGAGTGCTTAACACTATTATTGTTATTGCCATGGCTACGACCAAGAGTTCACTAAAGCTACACAGGAACTTGATGAGGTAGGCACGAGATGAGGAAATTGAAACTCAAACAGGATGAACTTTGTGCCAAGAGTCACAGGTCAGTAGGAGCTGTTACCCTGAGGGTGGGTGGAGAGGTTAGGGTAGAGGACATTATTCAGGGGACTGAGTTAGCTGCCAGAAGAAATATATCACCCCAAGGATGAAACACAGGTGGAGGAACTAGATATCACTATATCTAGAGGATATGACCCAGGGAACAAGCTGGAGCCAGGAAGGCTCCCCTCCTTTCCTCTGGGATTTGCAAAGTCAAGGAGGGGATGGTGCCTCACCCAATGCTCTGGATCATGAGGTTCTCCTCCTGGGGGCCCATCTGCACAATGAGCAGCGAGCGGATCTGGCCGAGGCACTCAAGCAGGCTCATGGTGTCCTCCATGGAAGATGGCGAGATGGTGTACGCCCGGGGCAGGGCGCGTAGCAGCTCCCCGAGCCCATCGTACTGCCGGTGCAAGAGGCTGAACATTGCCCGTACCAGCTCGGGGCTCTGCACAAAGTCCTCTTGGGCCCACTGCACCACTGTGTGGGACACCAGCTCCTGCAGCGACTCTGGGAGAGGGACCCGAGCGTCAGCACACTCTGCCCGGCCAGAGCTTTGAGCTCAAACAATGCAGAAGGGCCCTCTCTTTCCAGTGGCTTCCAGTTACTAACCACTCCGCTCCACCTGCCTGGAGTGCCTGGATTTGGGCAGATTTTTTTCTATTGCACCAAGAGCCTCTGTGTTCTCTTCACTCTAATACCCCTTCCATAAGGGCCCCTACACATTTCAAGAGGAAAAAACCAGAATCGCTAGAGAACACCAGAGTACTATTATAAACAGTTTGCTATGCACCTCTGAAAACACAAGCCTCAATTACACGTGTCCTATAAAAATACTGCCAACTTTTCATCACAAGAGTCAACAAACGCAAACTGTGGACAGTTTGGCATTATTTGAAAATGATGTCAGAACAACTCTTTTATTTTCCCCAGCCATCTCCCTGGGCCTTTCCTCTCCTACATCCCTTACCCCCTATCACTCTGTCTCTCTTTCTCTCCCAACCCTTTTCCTTCCCAGGATTTCTGGGAGAGATGAACAGATGTGCCCTGTGCCTCAGGGTTAAAAGAAACCTTCAGGCACTGGCATTAAATGTTAGTGTCAATTTATGGCCTGTGATGTGTTAGTCTTACCTTCCTTCCACACTCTGGCCCATTGCTTCTAACCTCGTCTCCTGCCCTTCTCTCCCTGCTCACTTTGCTCCAGCCACATTGACCTCTAAACACACCAAGCATGTCCCTGCCTCAGGGCCTTTGCATTGGCTGTTCCCTCTGTACCAGTTATTCTTCTCCAGACCTTTGCACACCTCCCTCCCCGATTCTGACCCTCCATCTTTGTCTCTCCCTCTCCCCTCACTCAACCTCATTCTTCTTAGCATCCATACCACCTGACATGATGATATATGTATATTTGTGTTTGTCATAATATTCTGAACCCCTTGAGGGTGGGGACTTGACTCTCCCCTCCAACTGTATTCCCCAGCCCTGACAACAGAGCCTGGCTCAGAATTGGCCCAATAAAAATTTCCTGAATGTTGTAGACTAAATCGTCTACTAACATCAAGGACTCTGTCCTTGTGAGATGGGACTAATATATAGTTTGCATGATGACCCATTGGCCCAACACTTATAACTGCTTTTCTAACTTCCCAGCATGGTAATCATGTCACTGAGAAAGAAAAGCAAAGCAGCCCTGGCTGGTGTGGTTCAGTGGGTTGAGTGCCAGCCTGTGAACCAAAGGGCTGCCAGTTTGATTCCCAGTCAGGGCACATGCCTGGGTTGCAGACCAGGTATCCAGTAGGGGGTACATGAGAGGCAGCCACACACTGATGTTTCTCTCCCTCTCTTTCTCTCTCCCTTCCCCTTTTTCTGAAAATAAGTGAATAAAATATATATATTTTTAAAAAGCAAACCAAAACCACGAGGACACGGAAACCATGGTGGTGCAGGAGCTGTCATGTATGGATGTATGTCTCTGCTCTGGAGGGCCACATGCCACCCTGGTCCAACACACATACCGTGCAGCTCTGTATTTGGGCCACACCTCCAGCGTGCCTCCTCTCTCACCTCGCCCTCCTCTCCTTCTCTCTAGTTGTGCTACTCTTCATAGCCTGCCTTGGACTCAAAGGCTCCCCAAGCACAGGGGGCCTGCCCCACCTTGGTCCCTCCCTAATGGCCCTGTTCTTACGGGGTTTACTCTCCTCAGCAGGCAGCTCCTCCTCAGGTTTCTCCTCCTTCTTCTTCACCAGCCGCACTTTCTCCAACAGGCTCATCAGACGGCTGCCCAGGGTGACCTCTTCCTCTGGTTCCTCCTCCTCCCCCACCAGCTGAATTCCTGGAGGTGGTCAAGAAGGAGGGAGTGTCACTCATCTGCTTATTTATTTGTCTGCTTCATCATTCACTTTTTCATCCCGCCACCTGTACATTCACTCATGTGTGCATTCATAGGGTTTTTCATTTATTTCTTTAATTGTCATATGTTTTTTCATTTATTCATTCTTTGAAGTATTTGTATTTGTCTTTTCTTATTTTTTTTTATTTTGTAGAATTTTGCTTATTTAAATTTTTTAATTTATTGATTTCAGAGAGAGAAAAGGATGGAGATAGAGAAACATCGATTTGTTGATCCACCTATTCATGGACCCATTGGCTGATTCTTGTACATGCCCTGACTGGGAATCAAACCTACAACCTTGGTGTATGGGAGCAATGCTCTAAACAACTGAGCTATCTGGCCTGGGTGAAATATTTGTCTTTTAAATCAGCTACCATAAATATGTTAAAAAAAACTAAAGAAAATCATGTTTGAAGCATTAAATAGAAGTATGATGACAATGATTCATCAAATAGTGAATATTAATAATGAGGTAGGTGATATAAAAAATAGCCATATAGAAATTTGGGAGTTGAAAAGTATAATAAGAATTTTTTTAAAAGTCCCTAGAGCCCTGGCTGGTATGGCTCAGTGGATTCAGCCCCAGCCTGTGAATGGAAAGGTGGCTGGTTCAATTCCCTGTCAGAGCAAATGCCTGGGTTTCAGACCGTGTCCCCAGCTGGAGGCATGTAAGAGGCAAATGACTGATGTTTCTCTCCCTCTCTTTCTTCCTCCCTTCCCCTCTCTCTGAAAATAAGTAAATAAAATCTTTTAAAAATCACTGGAGAGGTATGACCACATATTTGACCTGGTAGGAGAATCAGTGAACTTGAATGCAGGACAATAGGGATCATTTAGTCTGAAAAACAGAAAAATAAGGAAGGAAAACTAGCAGAGACTCAGAGACCTGTCGGACACCATCCAGCATACCTATAATAAGAATCCCAAAAGAAGAGAAGAGAAAAGGGCTGAAAAAATATTTGGAGAAATATGACCAAAAATCCCAAATTTGATGAAAAACATTAACCTGCATATCCAAGAAATTAAACTTCAAGTAGAACAAATTCAAAGAGCTCTATACTTAGATGCATCATATTCAAATTGTTTAAAGGCAAAGGCAAAGGGAAAATTTTGAAAGCCAGCTGGAGAAAAACAACACATTGTAGGGGAATCTCAGTAAGATTGTCAGCTGACTTCTCATCAACAACAATGGCAGTCATCCACCCATCCCTCCAGCCAGCCATTTCTGCACCCTCATTCCTCTGCCTATAGCCATCCATCCATATACACATCCATGCAAATACACATTTATATCATTCCACTCATCACCTATCTGTTCACAAATACATCTATTCATTCATTCATTCAACCAACCAACCAAACAACAGTTACATAGCACCAATACTATAGATGTTTAAAATTAGGAAATGTTAGGGAAAATTCAGGAGAGGTCTCAAGAGGAAGTTTGGAAGGAGGGTTCCTGAGCCCTTCCTTACCACAGTGTGCCAGCAGGTCTTCATGAAATTCAAGCAAATTCAAGCGAATCTCTTCAGGGAGAGGACAATCTTCTTCTTCCTCACCATCTTTGAAGTGCACTAGCATGTTGATCTAGGAGGTCAAGGGTTAGAATGAGGGTCAGAGACCCCAGAGCAGGAACACTGCAGTAAAGGATCAAAGATCCAATTGAGAGTCCCTGTCTAAGGTCACGAACCAAAGTATGAGTTAATGAAGAATATCTGGGAGACTAAAGGTTTGAAAGGGGTCAAGGTCATTCTGGATGACTCAGAGGTCAAGTTAATTCAGAGATAGGTAAGAGAGTAAGAGATAAATGTAAGTGTTTCAATAGCATCAGAAATCAAGCACAGGTTTAGAGGTCAAGTACCATTAGTGATCAGAGTGGGGGAGAGGCTGAGTTTAGGGTTTAGACAGTAAGGCCAACCAGGGTTAGGGGTCAGAGGACCTGCTCCTGGGGTGGAGAGCGGAACTCTCTAGTACGTCGGGCAGTCTCAGCTGCAGACATGGTGAAGGCTTTCATGAGGAGGCCGTAGCGGTCCCGCTGGTTGGCCTGAAGCCTGTCCACATAGCGCTCTGCAAAGGCTACCAAGGACTCCACACGGTGCTGCAGCTCTTGGTCACAGAAATACTCTAGTAGGTGGCACATCTGTGGGAGAACAACCATGCAGTAGGAGGGATGGTGTTAAGACCATCAAGACCTCCATGAGAATTTTCTTGCTTTCTCCCCCTTCTCAGTGGTTCTGACCTTGTCCAGCTACCATCATCTCCTGTCTAGATCCTTAGGCCAGACTTCCCCATGGTCTCACTTCTCCAATTCATTTCCCATTTGGAAACCAGAGAGATCCTTCCAAGCTAGCAGCACTCCACTCCTTTATGCACTTCCATAGCTCCCCACTCCCTCAGGACAAATCCAGACTCATGCCTCATTGCTGTGTCTCCCATGCCAGGTGAACAGAGGTTCGGAAACGAGAAAACCAGCCCACCTGTAATTTCACAGACTCCGGCAACTTCATCTGGAGAAGCCCCTCCTCCAAATCTTCTTCTTTTTCCCCTTCTGCTGTCTCCCCTTCCTCTTTTTCTTCATCTTCCTTCTCCTGTGCCTCTTCCTCCTCATCTTCCTCCTTCTCTTCCTCATCTTCTTCTTCATCCTCCTCTTTTTCCTCCTCATCTTCCTCTTCTTCCTCAGTGAATACCTCAGGCTCAATCATCTTCAATATCTGTTTCACATCCTCATCTCGAAAGACGCCCATCACCTACAGGACAAATCCTGAGTCTTTCTCTTTGGCATACGGAGCCTCCATGGTCAACTCCCAGAATTACTTCCCAGACCTACTGCTCCTGAACATGGCAGACTCATTCCTGCATTGGCTATATGGTTCCTCCTACAAGCAGGAATGGAATTCCTCTTCCCTGCCATTCATCCTCCTTAAGAATCCCCCAGATCCCTATCTGATGTCCCACCCACATGGTCCAGACCAATATAGCCAAACATGAGCATCTCTCTCTTCATAAGTGTCTAGTCTCCCAAGCTTGAGCACATGTGCCTCTGGAACAGGACACACCCTGTACCTGATGGAGGCCATTATAGCTTCCAGCATATTCCAGTTCTCAGTCAACATAATGGAGATACTAATAGATGGAAGAAGACTGAACAGATAAAAGGGAAGAAGAATTGAAAAAGAGAAACATGGATGAATGGAGGGAGAACTGGGTGGCTGAATTAGTAGATGGAATAGTAAGGGCTTGCAGAAGAGAAAAATGGATGAATGGACAAGGAATGGAGAGGCAAAGGTAAAGGTGGAGGAAGAGATGGTGAGTGGATGGATGACATAGGATAAATGATGTATAGATACATGGGTAGGTGAATGGATGGTTTGATAGACACCTGAGCAAGTAAATGAGTGGAAGGGTAAATAGATAAATGGGTAGATAGTCATGTGGTGCCATGGGATGGATGGATAAATTTGTGTATGAAAAGTTGGATGGATTTGTAGGTAGGCATATGGATGAATCATTAGATGGTTAAGTGAATGAAACAGAGGACGAATAGAAGATGGAGACTGGGTGGATGGGTGAGTGGATGAATGGGTGGAGGTGGCTGGATGGATTCGTAGGTAGGTGGATGGGTGGAAAATGAACATGGATAGAGAGATGTATGCATGGATGAACAGGTAGGTGGAAAGTGAAGAGTGGATGGATCTGTGGATGGTGACTGGATGTATATATGGATGTATGGGTACACAGGTGGAAATAGAATGATACTTGAATGTATAAAAGGAAAGATGGATTGATAACTAAATGAGTGGGAAGATAGATGAATAGATGGAATGGTGGATGAACTGATGTATGAGTGAGTGGAAGTCTGAATGGAAAACTAAATTGAAAGCTGGATGAATATGTGGTTGGGGAATGGAAGAATAAATGGATGGATGGGTGAATGATGGTTTGTTGGATGGCTGAATGGAGAGAAGAAGAGATTAAAACATATATGAATTAGATGCATGAATGGAAGGAAAAGTTAATGAAGAATGAGTAGAAGAGGGAGGGGTAAATTGAAAGGTGGAGGATGTACACATGGAGAGAGGAATGGGTGGTTGGATTCGTAAATGGAAGGGTAGTTGATGTGCATATACACAGATTATTTGGGCTGTGGACGAGTGGGACAGAGGGAAGCAGGAGGAAGCCATTACCAGCAGGGTGGACACAAGCTTGAGCACAGGGACAAACTGGAACTCCACCGAACCACCGACAGGGTCGCGTGCGTGCTGCCCCCCATCTCGTACTGCCTCCCCCAGCATTCTCAGTGCTTTGTCCCGTAGCGCCTCCAGAGGTATGCTGGGGCTGAGGCGGGCTGGGGCTTCTGCCATCCCAGCAGTGGGCAGGGCAGCCACGAAACAGGGGGGTGAGAAATGGTGTGGAGGCCGCAGCGAGGTGGTGATGCCGACGCCAGGCAGGCCATGGCGGCGGGGACCATTATCCTTGCTTTTTCCAGGTGGGAAGAGGGTGATGGTACGGGTCTCTGGCGTGAGGGGCACGATGTACTCAGAGAGCATGGAGCGGCGGCTGCGGCAGGCACTCTCCAGGTGGATGCTGATGAGGAGATCATAGTACCCAGCACGCAGGGGTCCAGGGAGGTGCGCATCCTCTAAAGCGTGCAGCAGCTGCGCCTGGTCCATGTGACTGCATAGAGCATGCGCCACGCGGTTGTTGCCCAAGGCGCACACTGCGCGGTAGAGGCGAAGGGTGTGGGAGTGGAAGCGCTGCAGTTCTAGGCGCTCGGACAGCTCCAGGATGTCCATGCACCTGCGGCAGAGATAAGCCACAGACAGGGACAGAGCAGGCAGATGAGATGGGAGACAGAGACAGGGACCACGGAGAGCCAGAGAGGTGCGTAAGTGAGTTTTGGTGACCCCAGGAGAGAATCCCAGTGATGCACTGGGTCAAGGTTCTGTGAGTTTTATGCAGCTGGTTTGAGGAGTGTCTCAGTGATTCCAGAAGTCCCTAAAGGGTCTGAGGGCCCACTGGGAGTGCCTGGCACTCTGAGGTATCTGTGACTCCATGGAGAAGATCTGGTGACCCTGAATGTATCTGGGATCCTGGGTTAGGCCTGAACCCCTGCCTCTGGCACATCTGAGTACCCTGACTATGTCCGAGCACTACTCCAATGTAAATACCACCAGGGAAGGACATTTCTGCCTGTTTTGGGTTTTGTTTTGTTTTCTTTCTATATTTCCAGTACCTAAACAGGACCTAGCACATGTAAGTGTTCCATAAATATTTGTTGACTGAATAAATGGATGTGTCTGGCCCCTCAGGATGGGTGCGAGCCCACTGACTTACACATAAGCGTTACTAGAATGTTTGTTCACAAGGGCTGAGTGTCTCGAGCCTGGAACGCCACCAGTCACATAGGAGGAGCTCAAAGTTATTTGCCAAACGAATGAATAAAGGAAAGATGAAGTATGTTGGCAGCCTTGTGGGATGAGTCTGGGATTCCTGGCCATGTTCAGAGTCCTTAAAGCACTCTTGCCATTCATGTGAACACAATGTCCACCAGATGTGTCTGGGTCCCCTGAAGTGGGTTTGAAGAACTCCATGGAATACATCTGAAGTCCTCCTGGGTGTGACTGAGACACCTTGGGTGTGATCCACACCTCTCTAAGTAATGCCCAGATCCTCCAAACTATACTTGAGCCCCCTGGGGTGTTGTGTGGGTTCTTTGATGTGGGCCTGGGCTCCCTAAGATGGGTTTGGAGTCCCATAAGGTGGATGTGTGGTCCACTGAAAAGGGCCTAGGGTCCCCTGAGGTGGGTCTGGAGTTTCCTGAGATGGATGGATCTAAGGCCCCTTAGGGTGTTGTCTGAGGACAGTAATGTAGGTCTGGGGCCTTCTGGAGTGATGGCTGGAGTCCTAGGGTAGTGGTGGGGGCACTGAGTTGGACCCACACCCAGGCGGTTTGCCTGCAATACCCCCACATTCCCCCCTCCCCCATGGTGCAGAGGGGCTGGCCCTGACCGGTTCTCCTCAGGGATGTGCAGAGCCATCATGGTCAGCGGCTCCTGGCACTGCACGGCCCAGCCCAGTCGCTCGCCAGCTCGCCGCGTCTCCACCTGCAGGAAGTGGTTGGGCATGCGGCTCCACGAGATAGGCATCAGCATCTGCACCTCGAGCCGCGGCGGGCACTGCGGGGCCGGGTTCTTGCGCTCGCTCAGGAACATGGCGGCTGACAGCGGCATGATGTTCTGGGGGCATGGTGCACAAGTCAGGACTCCCAGCCCTCTGCCCTGCCACCCTGCTTCCAGGGAAACTCCTGGATTGCCCCCTTCCCTTCGGCTACTCTCCAGCCTGGCTTCCCACACCTCCCACCCTGGCTTGTCCCATCACTGCACTCTGACCTTCTGCTTCCCCAGCTCAAACTGGATGACGTTCTGGTGGGTGGGCAGGACAAAGACAGCAGGAAAGAGCTTTGTGTTGGGTTCCACCTGGCAAGGAAGAGCAGGGCAGGGTGAGGAAGAAGGCGCTGTAGGCTCCACAATGGCCCTGAAGTCTCCCTTGGGCTGCACTGCCTCTGATCCAGCCTGGACAACCTCCTCCAGCTCCACCAGGATAACCTGTCATCTGGGTCGTCCTGTCCCCGACCATGATCGCCATTTCCGTTTCTCTCCCAAGGATATTCACTCTCCAAAATCCAGAAAGCATCCTCGCCTGCCCCTTTCCCCAGCCCTCCTGATCTTCACAGTAGAATCACCACAAACACCACCATCTGGGAAACAATCTTGCCAAAACCAAATCCGACTCTAATTGCACCTCTGCACCCATCTCCCAGCTGACAGGAAATACAGGGACAGAGGTAAATGCTCAAATGATACTGCAGGGATGTGTCAGCCAGATCCTGACAGTGGGGAGCTGGGCCCAAGCTGTTCTGATGGCAGCATGCACAAAGAACCCCCTGGGCTTTGTTAAAATGCACATTCTGATCAGTGGGTCTTGGGAGAGGCCTGAGACTCTGCATTGTTCTTTAAAATTTTTTCCTATTACTGTTGACATATAATATTATACTATTTTCAGGTGTACAACACAGTGATATACCTTACAAAATGATCATCCTGTTAAGCCTGGTACCCACTTGACACCACACCTAGTTATCACAATATTATTGACTATATTCCCTATGCTGTAGGTTACATCCTTGTGTCTGTTTTTACAAATGGCAATTCATACTTCTTAATCCCTTCACCATTTTCATTCATCTTCCAATCCCTCTCCCATCTGGCAACCATCAATTTTCTCTCTGTATCTATGAGTTTGTTTCTGTTTTGTTTGTTCATTTATTTTGGTTTTTAGATTCCACATATAAGTGAAGTCATATGGTACTTGTCTTTCTCTGTAGCATAATACCCTGCAGCTCCACCCATGTTGTCACAAATGGTAAGATTACATTCTTTTTATGGCTGAGTAATACTCTGTTGTGCATACAGAACACATCTTTATCCACTGGTCTATCAGTAGGCACTTAGGTTGCTTCCATATCTTGGCTATTATAAATAATGCTGCAGTGAACATAGGGGTCCATGTGTCTTTTCAAATTAGTGTTTTGTGTTTCTTCAGATAAATACCCCAAAGTAGGATTGCTGGGTCATATGGCAGTTGTATCTTTAATTTTTTTAAGGAACACCCATACTGTTTCCACAGTGGCTGCACCCGTCTGCATTCCCACCAGCAGTGCACGAGGCTTCCCTTTGCTCCACATCCTCGCCAACACTAGTCGGCTATGTTGACATAGTCATTCTGACAGGTATGAGATGATATCTCATTGTGGTTTTAATTTGCATTGCCCTGATGATTAGTCATCTTGACCATCTTTTTGTAGAGATTCTGTATTTCTAACAGACTCTCAGGTGATGCAGACCCTGCTGGCCCAGGGACCACACTTTGTGGAGCAGAGCTCTCTATAGGACAGACAGCCTCTTTTCTTCAACAAATACAATTCAAAAAAGAGAGGGAGAGAGGGAGGGAGGGAGACAGAGAGAGAGAGGAAATCTACATATAAAAGAAATTCAAGGGACACAGCAACCAATGAAAACATATGACCTTATTTAAATTTCCATTCAAATAAACAAATGGTAAAAATAAGAGATGTCTTTGAGACAACCAGAGGAATTTGAACATGGACCAGAGGTATTTAGTGATATTTAGGAATTATTAGGATTTTTTAAAGGTGATGATGTTGTCCTATCTTTTAGAGATATATCCGGAAAAGAGAGGAAGCCGGGTGATGTCTGGGGTCTCTTTCACAGTCACCCAGTGGGCGTGGCAGTGGAGGTAGGCATGGGGGGTACCGATGAAGGAAGACTGGCGGTGAATGGCTAATAGCTGAAGCTTTGTAACGGGGACATGGAGGTTTATTATGCTATTCTAGTTCTGTGTATTTTTGAAGTTCTCCATTTAAACTAAGTTTTGTAAATCCAACTTAGATGGATTGGTGAATGGATAGGTGAATAAAAATGTGATAAAGCCACTGTAGTAAAACACGGATGGTAGATTCTTGGTAGTAGGTATATGGGTATTCACTGTATAATTCCTTCAATTTTGCTGTATACTTAAAATTTTTCATGATAAAATGTTGAAAAGGAAAAGCCCATCTTAGAAGTCTGGCCCACCTGATTAGTGAAAAGGTGGTGACTGGTGGCACCCAGCCTAACAGAGAATGTGGACCTCTGTCTAAGGTCAAGAATATGCTCTGTCTCCTCGTTTCTGGGCCTCATTTCAATGAGTGGTTCAATTAGGCGGTCTCCCAGGAGCCTCCCAGCTCTGGTCTGTGTTGAGGACTAGGTACTGTTTTTGTCCTGTCTTTCTAAGGTCTGGCCTCCAGGGGTCTCTTGGAGGGTTGTTCCAGGATGCTGGGACATGAAGATGCTATTGCTAAGTTGTAGAGATATGGACTCACCTGGAAAAAGGTGTTGCTCTCTTTGCCATTGGCTGTAAAGGTCATTAGGCCAGTGGCCAAGTCCACCAGACAGCCAATGACAAGGTCCGTGTGGCTGATCCGGCCCTGCTGCCCGGAGCTCACGAAGTCCCCGCCCCACACCATGTAGCAGTTGCTGCACTTGAGGCTGGAGGAGACAATGTGGAGTCAGAACACAGGTCCTCAGCCAAGGCACTGTGGCCCCTGGATACTCCCTTCCCTGAGCTCCTAGAATACCATGACCTCAGGGCTCATCCCCAAACCACCACCACCTGCAGACCTGAGCACTGAAAACCCTCACCCCAACCCTGAGCCCCTTGGGGCTAGAATTCTTAGAAGCTGGTAGGGTGTTCTGGAAGGAGGAGAAGAAAGGGGAGCAAAGAGGAGAAAACAGAGAAAGGAGGTAGTGTAGACAGAGGAGGGTGAGATGAGAAAGGAGTAAACAGAAAAAAAAGAAATGGAAAAAGGAGAGGAGGAGGAAAAAGCAGAGCAGGAGCCATTGGAGAAAAATAAACAGGAAGACAGGAGGAAGAGTAGGAGGGAAGCTTCTGAGCCAGGTGCCCAGAGCTGACCTCCCCCCTCCCACTGTCCCTCCCCCTTCCCTGGCACCTGCTGTGGACGTTGCCTTGTTCATCCCCCATGGTCACTGTCACAGCCCGGACCTTGCTGAGGTCAAAGTTCATGTCATGCTGATGGTAGTCGGGGGTGACCCAGCCTACCCACACGCAGCTGGGCTCCTGGCCAGCGAAGACCCTCACGGAGTAATAGTACTGGAGAGGCAAAGGCGGGGGGAACAGTGGTCAGTGCAGAAGGATGGTGACACAGGGCTTCCCTAGGTCTCTAAGTGAGTTTCTCTGGAGTCTCAGTGTCTTCTGGGAGTTTAACAAGAAGCCACTAGATTTGAGACCCACTGGGTCCATGTCCCTCTGTTTTGGTGTCTACTGATGTATCTCTAAATTCAGGAATCCTTTGGGACTATTTCGTGATACCTCCAAATTTGGGTCTCTCCTCAGGTTACAGCAAAGTTATACATAAATAATGGCTAACAAACAGCTTACTAATTAGCTCACAAATTAACTTACTTATTCCTTATAATTACCATCAGGTGGATACAATTTTTATCCTCATTTTACAGATAAGAAAACTGTAGAACTTCCACAGACAAGGCACAGAGCGGTGATATGACTTACCCAAGTGGCACCCAACATCACCCATGATCCTAACATTAGGCTTCTTGTCTCAGAAAACATTCCAGATTTGGGAAATCCCAAAACTATATTGGAGTCAATTTTGGCTCCCAGGAATATACTACAACTTAAATTTGGATGTATTTAGTGTATATGGGTGAATACGAATATTGGAGTTCCAAGTCTCTATTGGTTTACCTCTTGGATTTTGGGACCACTGGGAGTTCTATAGGGTGCATTATAGCTTCATTGTGTTCCCGGCAACTTTTAGGCCCTGTGAATCTAGGGGTTTAAATGATTAAATTATTGTGGGCTGTATTTTGAGGTCTCCAGCACACATTTAGGTGTTCCCAGGTATGGGCAGTTACTGGGGATCACAGCATGACATTCTGAAGTCTGAGGGGTTCCTGAGGTCGAAGGTCCCTGGTCCGCACCGTGGTGGTGTTGAGGATGATCTCAGGGTCATCACGGTCATCGGCAGGCACCACCTCTCGAGGGAGTCGGGGAAGAGAGGGGGTGGCTGGTGGCTGGGTCATCATAGCAGCCTTCTTGGCCTTGAACAAGAACCTGGGAGTGGGGAGGAGGGACTGCGTAAGAACAGCTCTCAAGTCCAGCCCTCCAGTCCCCTAGTCACAACATTCATGCCCCCCCACATCTGTCCTAACTACATCCTGTATCTCATACCCAAGGCCTTGCCTCTAGAACAGAGGCCCCCAACTGTTTTGGCACCAGGGACTGGTTTCATGGAAGACAGTTTTTCCACGGATTAGGGCTGGGGGTTTGGGATGGTTTCAGGATGATTCAAGTGCATTACATTCAAGCTCACGTCCTGCTGTGTGGCCTGGTTCCTAACAGGCCTGGAGCAGTACCAGTCCTCAGCCCAGAGGTTGGGGACCCCCACCCTAGAAGGATACAATTCCCAACTGTGCCAGGCTAACCTATTCTAAAGGTGCTGCAGTCTGTGCTTGTGGATGTCAGCTGGACCAAATTTACAGGTGCCTCTGGGAACCCCAGAGGTCCCCTTTTGGGTGTACAGTGGTCCCCCTAGGTCAGCAGTTCTCATATGCATTTCTCATGTGAGTGTTAAAGGAATTTGGGAAAGGACAACTCTTCACATGTGGGACTGTCTTGTACACTGAAAGCAAGTAGAATCCCTGGAGACCCCAGCAGCAGCGCCCCTGAAACTGTGGTAACTAAGATCTCCCATTGCTGCCAAACACCCCCTGAAGATACAAAACTACATCCCATTCAAAAACCACTGCTATAGTTGGTGGAAAGCAGATTTCCTTTCAATTCAAGTTTAATTCCTTTTGAGGGTGTTCCTTGAAATAATTTTGGGGGTACATCTGAGGCACAGAAAGGACCCTAATTTATAAGACCACTGGTGTTCACTGGGATACCTTGGGGTATGGTCAACTCTGCCAAGGCACTGAGGTCCTCCCTTCACTGTCCATGGACATGAAGCCCATCAGGTAAAATGCTTGAGGCCCACCAGGTACCCCAAGGACAGTGAAGTTTTCCATAGGTATAGTGGGGTACCCCAATTTTACATTCTCAGGGAAATTAGAACTTCCTAGGAAAATAATGGCATTCATTTGAGACACAATAGGATACCTTAGGATCTGACTCCCTGAGCATACATGGAGACACCTTGGGATGCACCGGGGTTTCTTAAGTTGTTGAGGTTGTCCAACTGGAGGTCCCAGGACAGACCCCGGGCCCCACCTTGACTCACCCTCTCTTCTTGTTCTTCTCTGTGGTAGCATCCTTCTCATTTTCTGCCCTGACAGGCTGGGCCTCTACCCCAGCCTGGGGGGTGCCCCCGGGCACCCCCTCCTTGGCAGTTCCCTCTTTGCCCCCCTCAGCCTCGCCCCAGCGTCCAGCTGAGCGGCGTAGGTTTTCGTAGTCCGTGTCAGGCTCTGCTGCCCGGTCCTCGTCCTCGGCAGGGGGCTGTGGCCCGGGGGGTGCCAGAGGGGTGGCCCCTGCAGTGCAGCGGAAGTGCTGGTGGAACTGGACTGGAAGGCTCAGCCGAAGAAAGATCATCTCCACTAGACTGTTCTGGGAGCCCCAGGTGCGGTGGGTCAGGCGCAGGCAGGGGGGCGTGTCCACAGTGCCATCCACACGGGCCACCTGTGGGGGTGGCAGGAAACACTGAGCCTGATGGGCAGGCTGGGCCATTGGTCCTAAACCTGGTTACACACCGAGTCACCATTAGGCCTTAGAGTACCTGTGTGAGAATAAGCCAAAGGCGTCCTCTCCCCTAGGTGGATGAACTCTCCACGGGGCACATGGATTGGCCATGGGTGTGGTCAGCCGCCTGTCAACCTTTGTCTGCACACCTCGTACAGTGGCAGCACTTGCCAGACACTAGAATCCTGGGGAACTTTCACAACCTACCTGTGCACAGGCCTTACTCAGACCAAGTCATCTACCCACCCATCCATCCGTGGGTGCACTTATCCATTTCTCCACCTACCTTCCACTTGTCCACTCGTCCACCCATCCACCCATCCATCTATCCGTCCATTGCACAGATATTTACTGAGCACCCACTGTGTATCAGGCCCTGTTCCAGGTGCTGGGAACACAGACGTGAACAGAACTGGGAACAGAACAGAGACCGGGAAGGCCTTGCCATCCCAGTCTCTCAGGGAGACCTCCTGGGGAGAGCAGCCCAGAAGGATCAGAGTTTTGTAAAGGTTCCCCAGAAAAAAATTTGTTACGTTTGTATGTGAAAACATAACACCCAGAAAAACACACACATCGTAGTACATAGCACATTGAGTTTTCAGAGCGAACACACCTGTGTGCCCAGCACCCAGAAGGAGAAACAGAGCACATCCAAGCCCCAGAGAGCCGCCTCAGTGCCTGTCAGGGACCATGAGGGGCTCTGAGGAGGGAAATGCACTGACCTGGCCTAAGTAAGGGACAGAAGTGCCCTGAGTGACATGCCTGGGTTGTGGGCCAGGTCCCCAGTGGGGGGCACACGAGAGACAACCACACATTGATGTTTCCTTCCTTCTCTTTCTCGCTCCCTTCTCTTTTGTCTAAAAATAAATAAGTAAAATCTTAAAAAAAAAAATAAGGGACAGAACCTAGTAGAGGAACACATGCCTGTCCTGTGAGCCCCAAGTACAGACTCTCAAAAGTGTCCACACACTGGGTGGTGTGGCCCGGTGGGCTGAGTCCCAGGCTGCAAACCAGAAGGTTGTGGATTTGATTCCCAGTCAGGGCACATGTAACCAGTCTATGTTTCACACATCAATGTTTCTCTCCCTCCCTTCCTCTATCTCCAAAAATAAATTTAAAAAATCTTTTTGAAGAAGTTTTCTGGTTCAGTTCAAAGGTAAGGAAATACCAATCCTGCAATAAATGTACTGAACTCCCTGGTCTGGTTAATATAATGTACTCTACTGCACTGAATGCAGTGTATAATTTTTGTCTGCAAACAAAATCTAAAACCTGTGTCCCAGTCCCATACTGGGCTGCATATGTGAGACTTGCTTCTGTTGCAGTATAAACACTCAGATAGGATTTGAAGTAAATTATATTACAGCTCATAAAAGTTGAAAATGGAAAATTAAACATACAAGTGAAATGTTTGAAATGGTTATACCTGTCTATATAAGATGTGATTGGGACATCAAATACTTATAATGATGGTTTAAGTACTGACTGATATTTAAGAAAATCAAGTTTGTTTGTCTTTTGGTTTATTGATTTAATTTCCATTTTGCTATTTTGCATAATCAAGGCATTTAATCTTATAATTTAAAAATACTTTACTAAAGAACAAAAAAACTTTTCTTGAGACTCCACAAACAATTGGAGTGATTCCCTTTCTTTGATGCCCCTTCCAAGTTGGCTTCCTCAAGGCCCCACGGCTGACATGACCTTTGTACTCCTCACCAGCCAAAGAATCCTCCCCAAAACTGCACGACAAAGTTGCCTGTCCCCAGACTGTGTGCAAGATCTTTTCTCTCTCCCCCTTCTGAGTAAATCTTGTTTGGGCTTTGCTCCTTGACCACAGCCTATTGATCTCTCCCTCCCGTGTACAGTAACAAACACAGTAACACTCTCCTGACTTACCACATCACAGATTAGCTTTGCCTGTTCTTGGACTTTCTACAAATGGGGCCCCACCATATGAGTTTTTTTGTGTCTGGCTCTTTCACTTAACACAAGGTATGTGAGATTTGTCCATGTGCTGTGTGTGTACGAGTTTATTCATTCTCACTGCTGTCCTTTGTGTTAAGAACACTGTCCCCCCCCGCCCCACCCACCTCTCTGACCTATCTGTCTCCATTCTTGCTTCCTACATACAACCCACTGTCAATAGCATCCTTTCCAAAACTCAAATCTGAACTGGAAATTTCTCTGCTTAAAACCCTTCCATTTTTATCTAGTCTTAAAATGCCTCCCTACAAATTACTCAGTAATTACAAAGAGACGGTGACTTTACAGTGTAAAAATCACAGACTCCACCTTACCTACACAAAGTTAATATAATCAGCAATAAGATACGGCGACATCAGTTGCCTCCTGATCTCCTGCACAACGTCACTGCTGCGGAATTCCTGCCTAACCACAAGGAAACATCTGACAAACCCAAACTGAGGGACATTCTGCAAAGCAACTGGCCTGTACACTTCAAAAACATCAATGTCATGAAAGACAAAGAAAGACTCAGAAACATTCTACTTTAAGATTAAAAACATAACTAAATGCAACATGTAATCCCAATTGGATCCTAGGCCGGAAAAATAAAAATGGAACATTATTGCCACAATTTACAGATTTTGAGCATGGATTGTGAATTAGGTGGTCGTATTTATCAATTTCCTGATTTTTATAACTACACTGCATGCAGTTCTGTAAGAGCATACCTGTTCTGAAGAAATGCATATTGAAAAATTTAGGGATAAAGAAGCGTGATGTCTCTAACTTACTCAAATGATTCAGAAAGAAGGAGATTCTGTGAGAGGGGGATCTGAAAGACGTCATGGATGGGAAAACTGAGGCTCAGAAAGAGACAGTTATAGGCTCAAGGCACGAGGCCAACTCCAGGTGAGTCTGATTCTGAAGCTGAACCTCAATCACACAGAGTTCAAGTTCTTCCCAGTTTGAGATAAGGGCTATCACTTTGGTTGACGGGGGTATTTATAGTAAGTTTCTGACCCTGAGTTCAACACTGGAGTCTAAAAATTAGGATACTCAGATTAATAAAGAGCTACTAAAAACAAATAAATGAACAAAAACACAGATAACAGTAAGAAAGGTGCCAAAAATGTACTCAAGGATTGATATTTCTTTAAACCTTGTTCTATGATCAGATAGTTAAAAGGACTGGAAATTTCCATTGGGATCACTTAATCCAGCTTCTTTTTCCTTTCTTCCTCCATTTTATAGGCAAGCTACCTGGAGCTTGAAAGGCTGTGGTTTGCAAGGTTGAACCCTACAAGGCAGCCTTGGGAGCCCATTACTCTGACACCTCTTCATACAAGGTTGTGGGCTAACGTGAAAGGAGAAGAGAAACTCAGGGGAAATGACTGTGGGAAGAGTGAGGTCTGGAGGCAGATCAGAGGGTATTGAGTGGTGTCGGTCCTCACCTCATAGTGAGGGTGATCCAGGGGCACGGCCTCAAACTGGGGAAGGCTTTTGCTGAACCAGGTGGTGACTGGGCGCTGCATGTTGATGGCAAATGGCTCAAAGCCTTCCTGGAGACCACAGATGGCAAAGAACCGCAGGGAGCTCACGTCCTGGCCCAGGTTCAGATGACCCACCTGGCCAGGTCCCAAGCTGCAGACGGGCACAAAACCTGGTGGGAGGGTATAGGTGGGAAGGGGTGAGATAGGTGGGTAGGGCAGGAGCGCACGGGGAGGGGAAATGTGGAAGGAAGGAATAGAACAGTGGGAAGCTGGAGGGGGCAGGGTAGAGTCTGGTCAGATAGAAGAAAACCAGAAAGGGGCCATGAAGCCAGCACTCACCATCGCCAATCTCAATTTCCCGGAAGGCTGTTTCAGAGCCTGAATCAGACATGAGGACTTCACCGTTGAGGGTGAAGATGATGGTGTTCTCTGTGAGGTCAATCATGCAGCCCACGACATCGCCCGACTGCCAGGGCCGCCCAAATGGTTCACTGCCCAAGTGCCAACGCTGGCCCTGTGAGGGGACGAGGGGAAGACATGGCATGAGAGACACACACAAAGAAGTGAAGACATAAGAAAGCAAGGGGAGATGTGCAAAGAGACACATGCAAGGCGTCAGGTCCAGGGCATGTGGGACAGAAAAGGGGTCACCCCGAGGTGTCCTCCATCTTTCCCCACCCTTGCATCCATGATTCCTGGAATATAAGGGACAGGCTTTAATGCTTTTGCTTCCCTTCTTCTTGGATTCTCTACTGTGTCCATGGCTGGGGCTGGGCCTATGCAGACCACCAAAGTGGTAGTGAGGGGTTGAGGGCAGCAGCAAGCGGAGGTGTGGAAAGGAAAAAGGAACCTCCCAGTGTCCCCCATACAGACCCATGTATACCAGGAACAGGTAAATGGGTATTGAGATGGATAGGAAGCAGGGTATGTGGCTGGATGGAAGAATGAAATGAAAGCTGAGTCTACATGGGTTGATGCAGGGAAGGAAGAAAGTACAGACAGACAAATAAATGAGTGGCTAGCTGGATGGGTGGATAGAAAAATAAATGGATTTACGGATGCATGCATTAAATTATTGAATAGACAAATGGATAGATAAATGATAGATAAATTAAATAGGTGAGTGGTTGAACTAACAAATGAATAAATAGGTAGAAAAGTGGATAGTTCAGTGATTTGATTATCTGGACAGGTGAGTAGACGGATGGATAGGTGGTTGGATTTGTGGGTGGGTTAATGGATGATGGATAGATATTTGTATGTACAGAGAAAGAGGGAAGGATGGATGGACGGATGGACGGACGAGTGGTAAGGTAGATGCAGGGATGGGTGGGCAGAGTGGGGCACAGATAGAGGCAGGGCTGGAGTGTATGAGCTGGAGGAGGGACTACAGGGCCTGGCAGAGTGGAGCCCAGGGAAGTACCCACACGGTGCCCATTGAAGACATAGGCCAGCTCATCCGCGCCCAGCTCCACATCAGGCCGCAGCTCAGGCCTTGCCCAGCCCACTCGCATCTCTCCTGTGGTGACTGCCTCAAACTCGAAGTACCAGCGGCCACTCTGCACTGCATAGGATTTCTCTGCCCGGAAGATGCGCACCCGATCCCAACGGGACTGGCTCTCCACCAGACCTACAAATGAGGCCAGGCAGAGTGAAAGAGGCTGGGTGAGGAGTGGATCCAAAGGCACAGAGGCTGGTGGGAGAGACCAGAGAAGGTAAGGCTGGGGGAAGAGGGAGAATTTCTTAGTGTTAGAGAAGAATTGGGGAATCTTAGACTAATCAGAGAAAGGTAGAAGGGACCTACTGAGTGAGACTCCTCCCCTATTGTCTTTAGCAGTCAGAGCTCTCAGAAGAGATACTGACAGAGACATAGAGGGAGAAAGTCAGGTCAGTCATGGTCAAGACGAAGGTCTATCTTTAGAATCAAGTGTTGAGAACTGAAGCAAAGAGGAAGTCAGAGTAAAGGTGAGGGAGGAGATAGGAACTGGGATTGGGACCAAGGGGTGAGGAACTGAAGGTTGGGGACCACAGCCAGGGTTAGGGGTCAAGGCTGGTATTAGGGGTCAGTAATGGGTTGGGGGTCAAGTGAGGGGTAGAGATTGGAGGCTCTCTGAGACCTTGGTTGGGTGGCTTCATGTTGTTGCTAAAGTCCAGAGGTTAGGGGTTAGGGTTAGGGGTCATAGCTGGGGGTGAAGGATTGGAGTCTGGGGTCAGGGTCAGTGCTTACTGGGCTCCTGGTCCTGTGGCTCAGTAGTGTAGTCATAGTCCAGGCAGAACTTGAGTTAGGTCAAGGTCAGTGGTTAAGATTGGGATCAGGGTCAGAGTGAGAGTCAGGGTTGGGGGAAGGGTTCAGTATTGTGGCTGTAGCTCCAGGGATGGACTGGCTCAGAGTTCAGGGGTCAGGGTTGGGGGCTGGAAGTCAGCACTCACTGGGCTCCTGGTCAGGTGGCTCAATGTTGTAGCCATAGCCCAGCAGGGTGCGCACAGCCTGGCAGAGGCTGTCCCGGTTGCTGCGCTTGGTGGCCTCGTCCAACAGGCGGTAGGGCACGAGGCGAGGGTTTCGGCGTGCGGGGATGTCCTGCACAGCACTGTAGCTCCAGCCCTGGGCCACACGGTCTCGGGCCCATACGTTGTGCCCATTCTCTGCCAGCCGGTCCACCAGGGTAGTTTGTGCCGGCGTCAGCCGCACGTGGCTCAGGTCCAGCGGCGCCGGCTTGTACCCGTTGCTCATCATATACCTGTGGGTGCAGCGGGGCTCTGTGCTGTGAGAGCCCTGGTTCTGAACTGACCCTGTTCGCAGGGTCCCAGGGGCACGAGTCTGGGAATTTCTGACCTTTAGTCTCTGATATCAGCATTCTATGACTCTCTGAATGATCTTGGAGATACCTGACCTCTGACCCCAGGATCCTATGACCCTAGCAAGGACTTCAATTTCACTGACTTCTGGCTTCTGTGATTCTGGGAGCCTCATCTCTGACCCCGAAATGCTCTGACCTCTCACCTCTAGCTTTGACATTTCTTACCCTTTGACTCCAGGACGCTATGGCTCCAAACTTCTACCTTGAGAGTTCTTGACCTCTGAACCCTAGCCTCTATCACCAGGACCTCTTAGCTATAATTTTAGGGCCCCTTATTTACAACTCTAACAACCTCTGACCTCTTTCAGTGATTCCTGGCCTCCAACTTAGAGATACAACCTCTGCTCTCTCATTTTCCTGCCTCCACGACAGGGCCTGACCCTGGGGGGCCTGACCAGCTCCCACTCCACCTCTGGAACTCCTAACTCTGCAACCCTGAAACCTCCCAAGACACTCACCACTGACTCCAGAACCCCCACTCCCGACCCTATGACTTTCACCGTAACCCACGGCCCTTCCTTCTCTGACCCCAGCCTTCCCACAAGACCCCTTAACCACTCCAGCCACCCACTCTAGTCCCCAGATGGGACCTGAGGCGCCCACACTCACGTCTTGGGGAGTTTTGTCTTCTTCAGGTTGTCTTCTGCCTTCTCATCTGCCATGCCCACGTGGCAGCCCAGCGCCAGCAGAGTCCTGGGGCAAGAGACGGGGATACAGGGTCACCCCACCCAGGCCCCCGGTCCCTATCCTGTAGGCCCGGTTGCCGCTGTCTCAGGTCTCCAGCTCTCGCCATACCTCTTCCCCAGCTTCCCGGGTGTCTTGGTCTCCGTCTCTCTAACTCTTGTCTTTCCCTGCTTCTGTCTCTTTGTGTCCATTTTTTCCAACCTGCCTCTCTCTGCATCTGTCTCTCTCTCACTCTTATTGACCATCTTGTTTTCTGCCTTTGTCTCTTTCTTGCCCTATGTCAGTTTCTGCCTCGCAAGCCCTGCCTCCCTCTGTCTGTCTCTTTTGTCATTTTCTGTCTCTCATCTTCTCTCTCAGTCTCTGTCTCACTTTCTGTCTCTCCTTGCCCTCCTCCCCACCCATAGTCAGGCCCAGCCCTGCTCCATGGTACCCCCCTCACTTGAGTGTCTCCCCCGACATCTGCAGGTTGTAATTCCTCTCAGGCTCTGGAAGGCTGTGGAAGCTCACAAGACACGGGTGCAGCCTCTTATTGTCATCCCGAACCTGGAGAGACCCTGGAGTCAAGTTCTCGGTTTCCTTTCCCTCCCCCCACACTCCCAGACTGTGACCCCTGACCTCCCACCCCCAGTTCTGCTACTGGAACCCCAAGGACACCCCCTCATCCCATGCCCTAAAGGCTCTTCCCCCAGCCACGAGCCATGCACACCCTCCCCAGCAAGCCTAGCCAGATGCGGCAGGCAGTCCCTCACCGGGCCATAGGTCCAGCCCTGCTCAATGCGAGTCAGAGCCCAAAGTTCATGGATATTCTCCGCCAGCTTCTCCCGAATCCGCTCCAGATGGGGAGGCAGGACAATCTGGGGCAGAAGACATTCAGAGTCCCTGAGTTTCCTGTGGCTTGCACTGCGACCCCTCTTCTGGAGAACATGTGTGAGCTCTGAACAGTCCCCCAGCATGCTCTTCTGACCTTTTCTTCTACTCCAAGCCCTGCTCCCCATCACCTCGCCCTGACTCCAGGATCGATACCAGCAAACTAAGGACCTTGCATCATCAGAACTAAGGGGTTATCTGGGAATGGGTCTGTCTCTCCCCTGTCCTAGAAGCTCCATGAGAACAGAACCTGGGCTTCCTAACTTTCTGCCTCGTTCCCAGGCCTGCCCAGCCCGGAGCCAGGCCCGGGGGAGATGCTCGGGAAATGTCAGCCGCACGAATGGGTAAGTGTCTCTCTCTGTGCAGAGAGGATCTGAACAATGCTTAACTCATAATACCTCTTAAGGATTCTGTGAAACCACTCCCACAAGCTATTAAGTATTACGTCGTTTATTTAAATGTCTGTTCTGCAGGCAGGAGATCATGATGGTTGGACCAGGGTGGGCTGTGGGGAGGAGAGGAGAGGTGTGGAGGGCAGTCCGGAAGGGTGCACTGACAGCCCACGAAACTGACTGACAGGTGGGGCTGGAGGAAGGAGACATCAAGGAAGAGGCCAGGCCCAGAGCTCTGCCCTGGCTAGAGGGTTACGGCAAGTTCATCACTGAAAAAACATTACTACTACTGCTACTAACAGAAACTATACCGAGTACTTACTGTTTACTCAGGACTGGGCTAAGCATTTTACCAATATTAATTCATCTAAGCTTCACAACAATGCTATGAAGTAGGTTCTATTGTATCCCCTTTTCTCAGATGAGGAAACTGAGGCACAGAGAGGTAAAGCCACATGTCCACGGTGACATACTGAAAATCAAACCCTTATGTTCAGTCTTTTGAACATGACTCCAATCCCCTCCTAAAGAGAGACATGCTTGGAGGGAAGGCGGGGAGTTCAGGTTGGGGTAAGCGGAGTAGGAGTAGCCTGCAATAAAAGAGGCATCCAACAAACCGTCTGGATAAGATCACAGGCTTTGGAATCGCACTGCTTGGGTTCAGATCAGCTGTGTGACTTGCACAGATTGCTGAACTTGTCTGGGCCTCACTTTTCTCATCTGTAAGTTGGGGGTAATAATATCCTTTCCTTCAGGGCTGCAGTGAGGACTGCCTGAAACTGAGAGTTTGCTTGGAGAGAGTCCTTTGCCTCCTCTCTGTTTCAGTTTCCCTCTCTGTTAACAAGGTTCACAACTTCCAGCTCTGCTTCCCACCTCCCTGACTCCTAAGGGAGTCTGCGTCATTGGGAACCCCCCGCAGGGCAGGCACTACCTGGACAGTGTCCACTGGGCAGGGCACAAAATCGGTGTGTGAGAGGCAGCGGCTTGGGCCCACCAGGTGGGGCCCCCGGGGCCCCTCCCGCCGGTACTCCTTGATGGGTCCCAGATGGAGTCGCTCTCGGGGCAGCACAGCCTCATGGCATGGGGCATAGCCAGGTGGGGGGAGGAACTTGAATTCCCCATGTCGGCCACCAAGAAGGAACCGCACCCTGGATGAGAGAGCAAGGTCAGGGTGGACCAGTTTGCAGGGGAGAGTCTATGCTCACTGTGGGTAAGGGAGCAACCCTGAGATTGATGGAAGTTCCTGAGGAGACCCAAGGTCACCTGAGGCCAGGTCTGGGGACTGGTACGGGGGCAGTCATAGGATAACGAAGGTCATTTAGGGGCCAGAAAGGATATTCTAAGGTCGAAAAGAATGTCTGAGGTCAATGGGAATCATTGGAAAGTCTAAGAAGGAAAGTGTGGGGTCCTTGGAGAGTTAATGTAAGGTCATAGGAAGGTCCTTTGGAGGAGCTGGGTCAACAGAGCATTTGGGCATATTGGAAGGCTTTGGGGAGACCAAGAAAGTCATTTAGGAGTCACTGAGGGTCTGATGTAACCATGAGATAACTATAATTGCCACTGAATAGTGACTGGGACGTCCTTCACAGGGTTTGGGGGTGACTGGGAAAAGACTGATTTATTTTAGGGATTAAATTTATTATTTTTTAAAAGATTTTTATTTATTTATTTTTAGACAGAGGGGAAGGGAAGAAGAAAGAAAGGGAGAGAAACATCAGTGTGTGGTTGCCTCTCGAGTGCCCCCTACTGGGGACCTGGCCCACAACCCAGGAGTGTGCCCTGATTGGGAATCAAACCAGTGACCCTTTGGTTTGCAGGCTAGCACTCAGTCCACTGAGCCACACCAGCCAGGGCAAGACTGAGCTATTGAGAGGTCTTTAAAATGTCTGGGGTCACAGAGGGGTCAGTGGGAGATTATAGAGCAATTAGATCACTGAAAGATGCTGGAGTCACTGAGATGTTTTTAAAAGCATGGAATCATTAGAAGAATCCAAGATCATGAGGGGATATTGGGAAGTTTGGGGGTCATTAGAAGATCCCTGTCATATTCTGGAGTCATTTGAAGGTCACTGGAGCAGCACAGAGTCATTGGGACAATCTGAGGTAATTTAAGAAGTCAAGAGAAGAGTCTGCAGTTTTTAGTAGGGTCACTGTGAAATTTTGAGGACACTTGGAGGCCACTGGAAGAACATAATGTTGGGAAGAAGCTGAGGTCACTCATCAGGAGGACACAGAAAGTGTCTGGGGTCATGTAGAGGTCACATAGGGGTCTGACCAGTCAGTGCTAAGCAGGGGCTGCTGGGTCCTGGCCTCATAGGAGGCTATGGAGTGCTTGGGAAAGCTGTCTCAGGACAGTCCCAGGTCTGGGGACTGGCAAGGGGACAGGAGTAATTCCTTACTTGACACCAGCTGAGAAGCTGACGACAGGGAAGAAGAGTCCATTGAGGTTGAAAGCCTCAAAGACGCCCTGCACAGGGCAGCCATTGATGCGGAAGGAGATGGATGGAACGCTGAGGTCCAGGCAGCAGCTGACCACATCCTCCGCAGCCAGGAGGTGCTGCCCTGGAGAAGTCACGGGCCGTGCCACGTGTCCTGCACCAAGGTCACCAGGGAGGGGTCAGAAGTTAGAGGTCCTATGGGACCAATGCTCTCAAGAGACAAGGGGCAGCTATGAAAGGACCCTATGGGGTTTGGATCCAGGAAACCTAAAGTCACGTGTTCCCACAGAAGGTCCTATAGCTCTGGAACAAGGCCAGAGGTCAAGGCTCCCCTGAGAGCTGCGGGGTCAGAAGTTAAAGTCCTTCTGGAGTTAGGATTCTGGATCCTTTGGAGTCAGATGTCAAAGATCAGAGGTTATAATAATCTGGGCAGTTTGCGGGGATACTCTAGGGGCACAGACCATGCATCCTCTGGGGTCAGAGTTCTGGAGGCTATGCAGAAACATGTTAGGGACAGGATTCTGGAAACCCTAGGGTTAGGGCTTTGATAAATGAGGAGTAAGGGATCAAAAGTTGGCCTGTTTGGGGGTCAGGATCCCAAGAACCCTAAGGTGAGAAGCTTGGAAACTCTGGGATCAGTGGTCAGGGTTGGTCATCCCCTGAAAGGGTTCAGATACCTGTCCAGAGATGCAGCCCATCGAAGCCGTAGGAGTAGAGGTCGTCACCAACCCCGTTGCCGCCCCAGCCCTCGCCGCCCCCAGGGTAGGGGCTGTAGCCCTCAGTGAGGGCCCAGCCCACCCTCAGGTGGGTGGCCTGAGCTGTCAGGAATGGAATCACTTCATCCACCATCACCTCAAAGTACCATTTGCTGTACTGTGTGGAGCCCTCCGCTCGGCCCACAAAGATGTTGGGGCGGATGCTGTAGGAGAAACGGGACAAGAGAGACGGGTGAGGGAGGGTTGGAGAGGAGAGGTTATTGCAGGGGAGGAGGGCAAAGGACAGAAAGACAGACAGACATGTATACATAGGAAAAACAAAGAGGCAGAGGCATGAAGGTAGAGGGTAGGAAACAAAGACAAAGGGAGAAAAAGCAGAGACAGAGACAGACAGAAAGACAGAAAGAAAAGAGAGAGATGGGAGAGACAGGGGGAAGAGATAGAGGAAAAATAGAGAGACAGAAACAGAGAGCGAGAGAAAGGAATAGACTGAGGCAGAAATGGAGCGGGGAGACAAGACAAGAGTGGGGAGCCAGGTGAGCTAGGCCAAGAGCAGATGTCTGTGAGGACTAGGTGTTAGGTCCAGAGTGGGAGATGGAGGGAGGGACAGTTACATGGTGTGGAGTCTGTGAGTCAGGGTGAGGTCAGGCTAGGGTCGGGTGGTAGGGATCAGACCTGGTGACATAGTTGATGAGGTTTGTCTGCAGCAGAAGCTCACGACCAGGGAGCAGGTTCTCGGTAATGAGATCTTGGTTGGAGCGCACGGCCACGCCATTACACACACACAGGGAGCACAGCACATCCAGCACCTGGAGGTCAAGGTCAGAGGTCAGGATGCAAGCACACCAGGCAGGGATCCACTGGGGAGGCCATGGGTGGGGAGCCAGAAGTAAAGAACTGTGTGTCAGGACAGGAGATGGGGATTTTGACTGAGAGGAGGTGGAGAAAGTCGAAGGTCAGGGATAATAAAGAATGATCAAATGTCAAAGAGAAAGATCAGGGACAATATGAGTTGGGATAAAGCATCAGCAATGTAAGAAATGAGAGGTACCCTGGCTGGTGTGGCTCGCTGGACTGAGTGCCAGCCTGCAAACCAAGAGGCTGCAGGTTCAATTCCCAGTCAGGGCACATGCCTGGAGTGTGGCCCAGGTTCCCCAGTTGGGAGCGTGCAAGAGGTAACCAATCGATGTATTTCTTGCACATTGATGTTTCTCTCCCTCTCTTTCTCTCTCCCTTCCTCTATCTCTAAAAAAGTAAATAAATATAATCTTAAAAATAAAAGAAGTGAGAAACTGAAGTAAGAGGTTAGAGGTAAGAGGTCAGGGGAAGAGTGAAAGGATCAGGTCAGCGAGAGAGCAACAGGGCTCAGGATGAGATTTGAGATCAGCAGGAACTGCAAACTAGTGTCTTCAGGAGCCTGGTGGATAATGGGCCTCTGTGAAGTGGTTAGAATAATGCAGCGGGAACTGGTTGGACCTGTGGCAAAGTGGAGAGTGTATATGCACCTCACCAAAGATTATAAAATTGGAAAATTATGGGAAGTTAAAAGGAAATATTTCAGAGATAGACTGAAGCACATCTATAGCCCAGAATTTATTTAAGAACTATGAGTTAGAGACCTTGTGTTAAGGTGGAAGCAGGTGGAAGAGGAGTCGGGTAAGAGATAAGAGGGGGAAGTGAGTAAGGGGAGTGGAGAGTTCTGGGGCAGTAGGGTCAGGTTTCAGAGTTAAGGGGATGAGAAGTTAGGGGTGAGGGCTGACCTTGTGGTTCCTCCCATGCTTGTCTAGGAGGGAGATGATGGACTTGATGTGGTTCTCTTGGATAATGTTCAGGACCTCCGGACTCTCAATCAGGACACAGTACAGCACCTCCAGGATTCCTGCGCGGTTAGCAGAGTGAGAGGTGAGGTGGCTGTGGCCCACCCCTCCCCACAGCCCCGTCCTCTCTGGTGGGCTCTCCTACCAGATGAGGCTTCCAGCCGATCCAGCTTGCTGACCAACCAATCCAAGTTGGTGGAGAAGAGGGCACAGTTGGTACGATTGCCACGGATCAGAGAAGCTGAGGGTGGAGAGATGGGTTAGACCAACAGTACTGGGGACTGGGGGGCTCTGAGGGAAGTCAGGACTAGGCCTCTTTACCCAGGAGTTCATAGAGCAGGTTTACAATCTCTTTCCAGGACTCGGCTGCCTCCTCTCCAGCAAATTCAGCAAAGTGAGCAGCGGTGGTGTAGACATTTAGGCGGTCAATGCAATTCAGGACCAGGGAGAGCATCCCCTGAGGGGAAAAAATGGGGTGACCACAGGAGTTCCAGGCCCTCCCTTCCTTGCCTTCCTTGAATTTCCTAATTCACATTCCTTCAACAACTAGTGACTGAGTTTCCAGACCTAAACCAGCACCATTAGCTCCATGTCCCTCTCCACTCCCATCACCCTTCTCTTCTTGGCTCGGCAGATCAGTCCTCCTCCTCTGTGCCCCTGTCCCCGACACAATGCAGCCTTATTAACGTCAGGACAGAATCTGTGCTTCTCTTCCCTGCAGTTCTCTTTGCATCCTTTCCACTCCCAAGCACCCCACTCTTGATCCCAGTTGACCCAGTTCACTCTCCGCACCAAACATCAGAGAGAACTTTTTGGTTTCTCCATTTTTTTTTACATTTTAATCTTTTGTCTTTTTTATTGTGAATTATAACAGACATATAGAAATGTGCATAAACTATATACAGTCTATTGTTACTCATAGTTAGGTCCCGAAAAGGCCCCGTGAACACTGAGTTAGCGAATCCTGAACCGTGACTCTCAGGGGCAACACAGGCAGTTCCTCTGAGTGTCTGGTGGCAACAATGTCATCGGTCAGTCGATACCAACTCTTGTTTTATGTGCATTTCTGTAGTGTTGATTCATTGGCATGAAATGCACAGCCAACAGCACTATAACTCATACCTGAACGAAGCTTACCTAACACACACATTTTCTCAGTGAGGCACCTCACAGGTTTCCTGTGCTCAGGAACACTAGACAGGACTTCAACACTACACTTAGGGGGCCATTTTAAACAGCAAAATCAACAAAAAGCACAAAAATGCAAAAAAAATGTGGCACTAAATACGCAACAGAAAGGACACTTATTTACAATAGAAGAGCTGAAAAAAGAAAGCAGAGTGTCGCCTGGTTCAAGCTCACGCTGGCAACATGAGCCAAGTGCGTCAGGCAGCTCAGATTTTCTGCCACCCGCACCTGGCCACCAATGTGCCCTGGTACTGGTTTGGGTGTTACACAAATACATTTCAGTAAGTAGGCAAATTGCAAGTGCAGAATCTGTGAATAATAAAGATCAAATTATGTGATTTACCAAACTAATATCAAGAATACCTATACAGGGGAAAAGGAACCACCTATGGAACCATGAGCCAGGTCATGAAAGACAACAGTGCCAGCCACCCAGTAGTCACCTGGGTGCCCTTCCTGATTGCACAGCCCTGTCCGCTAGGGATAAACTGTCATCCTGACTTTTATGAAAATCCTTTCTTCAATTTTCTAACTGACTTTTGTCTGTATTTGAACTTGAGGTATACAGCAAGTATTCTTTTGTACATGGATTCTTTTCCTCAATATTATAGTTTAAGATTAAAAAAATATTGTTGCATCTGGCTAGAGATTGCTCCTTTTCATTGCTGAGTGTATTCATATCCATTTAACAAACATGGCACTTTTGTGGACCCATTCTAGTGGTGGTGGACATTTGCACTGTACTTCTATGGCAACTGTATGTATATCCTGGGGCCCACAGCACTAGGAAGAAAGGCAGTGCCTTGTGGTTCAGAGCATAACCAGATGGGAGTCACATAGACTGTCTCTGACACTAACTGTTTACGACTTCAGAAGAATTGACCATCCTATGGCTCCCAAAGCCTAAGCCTTCACCATGACCTGGCCCTAGTCACTTCCCCTCCCCCATCTCCACTCACTCTTGCCCTGCTCCAACTGCCCTCGCCTCCTTGTGGCCTGGCTGGGCACTTGCGTTCCCTCTGTCTTCTCTCTCTTTTTAAAAAAGATTTTATTTATTTATTTTCAGAAAGACAGAGGAAGAGAGGGAGAAAGAAAGGGGGAGAAACATCAATGTGTGGTTGCCTCTCTAATGCCCCCTACTGGAGACCTGGCCTGCAACCAGGCATGTGCCCTGACTGGGAATCAAACTAGTGATTTTCTGATTTGCAGGCCAGCACTAAATCCACTGAACCACACCAGCCAGGGCTCCCCCTGTCTTCTACTCATTCCTCCCCTAGGTGCACACACTGCCCCCTCCCTTCATTCAGGTCGCCCTCCCTGAGCATTCTGTGTTAAATTGCAACGCTTCCAGTACTCCCCACTGCTGCCCTGCTTTATTTTTCTCCTTAGCAGTTATCATCTATACCATATAATTTCCTTTTCTTATTGATCACCTATCCCCCACCATGTCAACTCCATAAGGGTAGGAATTTGTGTCTGTTTTGTTGACAGTCATGTTCCCTAGCACATTTGTTGAGCTTCAGTGACTCATCTCTAATATGGAAATTACAATCCCCCATGGGGTTACCAGAGGATGTCATATCCATAGCGCTCTTAATAGGTCATAAGAACTAACTTGAAGGTAATAATAACCACTAATACTTACGTAGCATGTACTATGCACTGGCACTGTTCTAAGCACTTTGCATATACTAACTCCACTCCATAAATAAGTTTTGTTATTGTCACTAGTATCCTTTCTAACCCTAACCCCTACAGATACCACCCCTAAGCCCAGCAGCCTTTTGGCGCTCATCCTCTGACTTCTCTGGTCTTCCGCACTGAGCTTCACCAACGACCGGGCCCCTCCTCCCAAATTAGGGAGCAAGGCGGGCCCCTGTCAAGGCTCCGGTTCCCTCTCACAGGCCCCTCCCTGCTTCGCCAGAGGCCCCGCCCCTCAAGGCTCTGCCAGCCAGTGCAATCCGGCTCCCTGGCAAGGCCCAGCCCAAGGAGTGCCCAGGGCTCGCCGCTCTGCCCGTAGACAGAGGCGCAGGCCCTTCCCGAGCCCCTCCACCGGCGCGGGCCTCTACTTCTCCACCCTCCTCAGTCCCCGCCTCCTGCGACCCACACCGCCCTCCCCCCCACCCCATCCTTGCCCCGGCTCCCCGCGCGGCCTCACCTCCTCCTGGAAGAGGCTCTGGCGGTTGCGCAGGCTGCGCAGCTTGCTCTGCTTCTCCTCATGCTGCAGCTCCTCGGAGGGCGGCTCGAAGTAGCCGATGAGGTCCTGCAGACTCAGGATGACGCCCTCGATGGGCAGCGCTGTGCCAGCCGGGGGCCCCGAGCCCCGCGGCTTCCCGCTGAAACTGTCCAGGCCTCTGTGGGGATCACGCACTTCTCAGCCAGGGGCCGGAGCAGGCTGGCCGCCGGTGAGGTGCTCGCAAGATCCACCCCCTGTTCCCGCAGGATTCCCACAGACACACCTATTTAACGGTGGGGGAGACTGAGACACAGAGCACCAAGGGCATTGACCTGAGGTCACACATGGCCAAGGGCAAAGCTGGAACTAGGACTCATGCCTGTGAAGGCACAGGGGTAGTGGAAGCAGGAGTCAGGGCTGGGGAGATCCAGGGTCAAGGGTCTGGGTGTCAGGGGTATGAAAGGTAGTGATCAGGGATGCCAGGTCAGATTAGGGGTCAAGTATAAAAGTCAAGAGTTGAGAAGTTAGTGGTCATGTGTATGTTAGTAGGGCTATGGCTGTCAGAGGTAGAGATTAATGGGTTCAGGTGCCTGAAGGCCACGGTCCTGGGGGTCAAGGTGTGCCCTGGAACCCGGCAGAGTGGGCAGATTGCTCACTTGATGAACTGGGTGTATAGGCCAGCTGTGCTGTAGATCATGCGGGCAGCCTGGGACTCCTCCTGCTGGCAGCGGGTCAGTGACAGCGCATCATCCATGTGGCCTTCCTGGTGCAGCATGGCCTGGCAGTGGGGTACAGAGAGGTCAGGAGGGGGCCATGCCACTAGCCCCAGACACTAGCCCCAAAGCTGCATTCTATCTCCACCAAATCTCCCTGCCAGGCCCCCCACCGCCTTCTATCCCTCCTCACCTGACTCTGTCTTTCATTCCATGTCTTTCCCCCCTCATCTCTGTCTCTGTCCCTCTTTGTTTCTGTCTGTCCATCTTTGTCTCTGTCTCTCTCCTTATCTATCTCTCATCTCTGTTGCACACTTCTGTCTCATCTTCCCTGCCTCTCTGTCTCTGTCTCTGTCTCTGTCTCTCTCTCTTCTCTTGCCTGTCTTCAGGCCAGACCCTCTCCACTTGTGCCTACTAATGATGCAACATCCCGCCATCGGAATGCTGTAACAGCACCCCAAACTCACCGTGTCTCAGACTGAATGCCTGACACTCTCTGTGAAGAAGGCTATCACAGAGCTGGCTTTCCCCTGAGCTGACCTCCCCAGGGCCCCATCTAGTCCCGGGGCTGTAAATACCACCCTCTGCTTATGTTTCCAATTACCAGCCTTGTTTTTGTTTTTCATTCTTTGCAAACAGGCGCCTCCCTATTCTTCCCACTCATTCACTTTTATAGACTTTGGGGGCAAAACTTTAGATACCTGTCCTCCTGAGCTAACACTTTAAAGATTCTATTTATTTATTTGTTTATTTGTTTGTTTATTTATTTATTTTTAGAGAGAGGGAAAAGGTGGGAGAAAGAGAGGAAGAGAAGCATTGATAAGTGAGAGAAACATTGACTGGTTGCCTCTTGCACACTTCCAAGCAGGTATCTGGCCCACAACATAGGCATGTGCCCTGACTGGGAATCAAATCAGTGACCTTTTGGTTTGCAGGACGATGCCCAACCCACTGAGCTATACCAGTCAGGGACTGAGCTGACACTGGGCTGTCCCCAACTTGGTTAATGGCACTTCCAACCTTTTGGTTGCTTAGGGTAAAAATCATGGCATCATCCCCAACCCCTATCTCTGTTACCCTGATACCCAGTCTGTCAGAAAATCCTGTTGGCTCCCTCCTCAAAACAGAACCAGAATTCACTGTTTCCCCACTCCACAGTCCCACCCTGGTTGTGTCCTCTGTCATCTACCACCTGTACTCCCCCAGCAATCTCTGCCCTGGTCTTTCTACTCCAGCTCTGCCCCTGCACCGACCCCCCTCCCCCGCCCCCGCCACACACACACACACACACACACACACACACACACGCACACACAGTCTATTTCTGAAAGCAGCTAAAGAACCTCATGAATCAGGTCACCTCCCTGGCCTGCTCAAAACACTGTGTCTCCATCTCCTGCAAGGTAAAGGCGTCCCCTCTCTGTGCTCATCTCACCCCTCTGCTTGCCCTGCCCTCATTCTACTCCAGCCAAACTGGATTTTCTTTCTGTTATTGCAATAAACCAGCCTCATTCCAACCTCAGGGCCTCTGTGCATGTTCTTCCCTCTGTCAAAAGTAGCTTCCCACTCTTCAGTTAAAACTACGTACTTCGTTAAAGGAGGTTTATTTCTTAGCACTGGGAGGGTAGGGAACAGGTCTGTACAGCTGGACTGTTTTCCCACAAACACATCCAAAACAACCTGGTACTCACTAAGTTCTTGAACGTTCCTCTCAGTCTGCTTGTCACACTCTGCCTTTTCCATCTCTCTCTCCCTATCTCTCCCTTTCTCTCTTTTTCTTTCTCCATATTTTTCATCTCTGATTTTCCCTGTCCTGTATTTCTCCCTCTCTTCTTTTCATATATACTAACAATACATATTCCTCTTTCTTGTTTCCCATCCTTCTCAACCTCAGTTTCTCTCTCAGCCTGTGAATTTCTCTTGGTCCCATCTCAAACTGCTGAAGTCTCAAGCACAAACACTGCACAGTCCCCTTGTAGGCGCCCACCTTCTTCTTGAGCACGCCAAGCCGCAGGGCCTTGGGGTCTGGGGCAGCATAGGTGATCCACAGGCCTGAGGCCACGTGCTGCACAAAGCACAGCGACTCCCCATACTTGATCTCAGGGGGGCCCATGCCTTCCACATCCCGCTTGGGGGCCACATCCAGCTTCTCCTGCAGGGGCAGGAGCAGTGCCTTTTCATAGCAGTAAAAGCAGGAAGCTTTTCTGCTATGCAGTTAATGGGGGAACCCCAATGAGAGACAGCAGACTTGGGGTTGAGGCAGGATTTGGGGCTCCAGGGGAGAGAGGGCACCCTGACCCCACCGACCTTGGAGATGCGGAAGCAGAAGGAGGTAGCCTTGGTGTGGGCCTTGCTGGCGTCAACCATCACCAGACCCTGGTCCTCAGTGAGCGCCAGGTACCGCCCCGTGGTGACGTGGCGGATGCGAAGTGGCTGGCCCCAGCGCAGGTGGCTCCCACTCCAGCTGTGGAGGGTGAGAGCAAAGGGGTCAGAGGGCCCTCCCAGTCCTCCCAGAGATACCATGGTTTTAGTCCAGACCTCCTCAAACCACAAGCCGTCTTCCAGGGTGCCCCAAACCTGCCTCACCTCTTTCTTCAGACCCTCAGTCCTCACTCAGGACCCTTAATCTTCTCTCAGGGCCCCACAGCTTCCTCTGGGCTCCCCGGGTGTCTCTAGTGCCTCAGTTTTCCCAGACCCATCATTTTATCCCTTTCCACTCCCCACATTTCCACTCAGGACCCCCTAATCTCTCCCTCAGGAACCCCCCCACCATTCCCAAAGACCTCCTTTTCCCCCAGTAATTTAGGACCCTGAGGGCCTCATGGCTTTCTTGGGCTCCCCAGATTTTCCTTCAACCACCCCCCACAGTCTCTTCCTCAGTTCTTTCTTCAAGACCCTCTCTTCCCTCCTAGACCCCCAGTCCCTAGCCCCTCCCCCAGCTCAACCCTAGTTCCCCCACCTGATTCTCAGAGGCTCCAGTCTCCAGAGGGAGCGGGCGTGGGTGCACACAGCTCCCCCCTCATAGTGTACAAGTCTGGGGACACAGGAGAGAGTGAGGTCAGGGGTTTAGTCTCAGAATCTGATCCCTAATCCATCCACAGGACCCCAGCCCCCCAACCAACTTGTGCCCCCCCCCACCCTGAGACTCCTCACCCCCTTGTCCCCTACTCGGACCTGCGCTGGTCATCACTGTCGGCAGGGGAAATGGTGAGGCACTCATCCATGTGTCCATGAAAGAGGCGGAGGACATGGCCCCCCGTCACATAGCCTGGAGAAGAGCAAAGAAAAGTGATCCCTGTGGTGCTGGAGCGCCAGGAAAGCCCAGCAGCCACAGTGGAGGCCAGGGGCCCCCTGTGGGAGGCTAGGGGCTGGACTGGGGGGCTGCAGTTAGAGATCTGGGTTTCCAGGCATGAAGCATAGTCTGAGAGTGAGGCTAAGTCTGAGGCCTGAAGTGGGGTGTGAGACTTTGGGTCTGAGGTTGGGGATCTAAGTTTGGGGGTCTGGGTGTGCAGAGCTGAGGCTGAGGGTTCGTGGGTCTGAACTGGACATTTGAGGTTGGAGTTGGAGGTTTGGGTCTGCATCGCGTTCCCTGATACAGAGGTCCGAGTTCCAGGGCTGGACTTGGGATTTGGAGGCAGAAGTGCAGTGGTGGGCTCTGAAACTGGGGTCTGCATTTTGAGTGTGATTCTGAAGGTCTGAGGCAGGCAACTGAGATTTGGGGTCTGAGGGTTGCAGCTTGGAAGTTTGACTTTGGTGTCTGAGTTTGAAGAGCTCTGAGCTTTGCTATTGGAAGTTGGTGGGTCTGAGGTTCAGGCCTGAGTTTTGGGATCTGTGCTTTGAGTCTCAGCTTGGGTCTGGCTGAGGGCTCTGAGGTTTGGGGTGTGAGTCAAAGTTCAGGGCCATGCCTTGCGGTCTTAGCTTGGGGGTCTGAATGTGAGAGATGATTTTGGAGATTTGAGGTTAAAAGTGGAGGTCTGAGGTTGGCTGGCTGAGGCTTGGAGTCTGAATTACGGAGTTTAGTTTGAAGATCAGTGTTTGAATGTGGAGGTCTGGGTTTGGGGGCTGTCACTGTCTGTGCTTGGTGTCTGAGGCTTAAGGTCAAGTCTAAGCTCCGAATGTGATGCTGTAAGCTTGGGTTTGAGTTTAGGGGTCTGGTGTCCAGGGCCTGAGTTTGGTATTTGAGCTTTGGGGACCAATACATTGGGGTCTGAACTTGGGAGTCTGATACTGAGTTCGGGATTTGGGGTCAGGTGGAGATTTCAGTGGGAGGGTCACAGTTCGGGGTCCGAGGGGCAATGTGGGAAGTCTGCGTTAGGAGTCTCAGTTTAGGGGCTGGAGTTATGGGGCCCTTACCTTCTTCACAGCCGGAGGAGATGGGGTTCATGTTCCACAGTGTCTGCATGAAGGAGGCATCAACCTGGAGCTCCCCGCTGGCTGTTGACAGGTGCTGGGGGCAACCAGGAGGTGGTGGTCAGAGACAATGGCAGTGGGGAAAATAGTTCCAGAGGCAGAGGCCAAAAACCAGGGGTGGAAGCCGGGAAACCAACAGATAGGAGACAGAAAATTAAAGGTCATAGGTCAGCAAACCAGGATGGAGTCAGGAGATGGAGCATCAGAGACCAGTAATTGGATGTCAAAGTTCAGGAAATTGGAAATTGGGAGTCAGGACACTGGGGCCAGGGACCAGGCTAATGGGTGACGGAGACGGGGCGGACCCCCTGTGCCTCCAGCCCTGGGGGCAGTAGCAGCCGTGACAGAGGGGAATTGCTCACCAGGTAGCGCTCAGAGGAGACACTAACGAGAATGAGGTCATCCCCGACGCGGACCTTTTCTCCTTCGGACCTCTGCTTGGAGGCTGGGTGCATCGTCCACCAGCAGGCCTCTCCTACAGGGTGGGGCTCTCAGGACGATGGCTACCCAGAATTCACCTCCCAAGGCCTTCGCTTCCTGAGCCCCCCATGCCTCTGCCCACTCCTACTGTCCCTACCAACTCTGCTTCATGGTCCCCTATTCTTGCCCTCAGACCCTCTGCCTACAGCTCCCCTGTGCTTGCCCAAGTATCCCCATCCAGATGTGTCCACTCGCACCCCAGAGCATCCCGACGCCCACCCTTGTGGTTCTGCAGACCGCCCCATCACGCCCTGCCGTCCAGCTCCTGCACCTGTTGCGTCCTCCTGCAGTCCCACGTCGAAGGCCAGCTTGTCAGTCATGGAGCGGGAGGTGGTGAGGCAGCTCAGGTACTAGGGTCATAGGGGGCGGTCAGCCTCTTCCTGGCAGGCACTGCCCTCCCTGCTCCCTGCCCCGACCTGTGCCCTTTCGGTGACGCACTCACCATGCCGCTATGTGCATGCCGGAGCAGGATGGCATGGCCGTACAGGAGTGTCCGATGTCCCCCGCCCTGGGATGACTGTGAGGGGTGGGCACAGAGTGAGAACAGATCCCCAATACGTCCATCTGGCCTATCCCAGCTGGGAATTTGACCCCCATAAAATACCATGCTCGGGTCTGGTTGCAAGGAGGCCTCAGCTTAGACTCTCGATGGAGTCTCTGCCTCAGTTTCTGAGAAGCCTGTGGGTGGGGTGTTTTATATTCCCAAAGCCCACTCTGTCCTCCCTGACTCCTTCCTCTACCTTGTTCACTAGGCCCCAAAGTCACTCAGGGAGGCTGGACCCCTCCCCGAGGTACAAGGACACTCAGGGAAGCCCCAGTATCTCATGTTCCGTGGACCTCGGCCTCTCCTGCTCTAACCTGTCACATTAGGGCTGAGCTGCAGCTGGTATGTACTGGAGCAGTCCTATTGGCTGTCAGAGATTCTAACATCACTTGTGGAGACCTGCCCTGTGCTGCCACATACACCCTCCTGAGGAGCGACACCTGTTTGCTCGACAGCACCAGGCCCCCCATCCCAGCTCCCACATGCCCATGCTCTGAGGGGCCATGTGATAGGGCCAGGTGACCACACGGCAAACTGGGGGGGACTCACACTTGGGATAAGGGAGGTGAGGGGAGAGGTCCCATGCGGAGAAGAGCTGGAATCAAGGTCGGGGAAAGGATGGAAAAGAGGAAGAAGAAGTAGGCGGGGGGGGGGCGGGGGGGAAGGCGGGGGGCGGGACAGGGGCTCAGAAGCCCCTTCCACTTCCTTCCTTCTTTCCTGGCCTGTTCTGGGCTCCATAGCCCTGACAACTGGGGTGGGAAACCCCAGCCCCATGTGCAGGATGTGAGCCCAAGAGGCAGGCCTGGGGTCAGAAGGACAGGTGACACCCAAGGCCAGACCTACCCACTTATCCAAATTGAGGGCCTGCGGGGGCGGGGCAGAGAGAGGAAGAAGAGCAGATGGTAAATGATGCCCGGGTGTCCCCACCCACCCTGCCACCCAGCTGGCCTGGAGTGGGAGCCTCACCTCCACGCCGGCCTCCACCGTGTTGGCCAGCATCTCCTGCAGGGCTCGGACGGACAGGGACTGCTCCAGGACAAAGCAACAGATGGCCAGATCGGGGGGCACATTCTGGATGGGGGGGGTGAGATGTGAGCGGAGGGCCTGAGGGCCCCAAAACCTGGCACACCCCTTGTCCTTAGTCTAAATTCTCACATCCCTTGGAGACCCACACTCAACCCAACCCCCCGAGAAGCCCTGCCCTCTGCCACTCGCTTCAGGCGCCCTGAATCCTCCTCCCCAGTACCACAGAAAGCACCTCTGCCATCCTCCCCTGTCAAGCACCTCAAGAAACGCACCCAAACCTCACAGAAGCTTCCACACTACCCTCCTGCTCAGGCACCCCACACCCCACCTAATCTCAGAAGATACCTCAGCTCCTGCCTCCACCCTCAGACACACTGCACCCAGGAGGCTTCCCCTGGGCCAACACCACCCCAGATCTCTCCAGCCCCAGAGGGAGTCCCACCTCCTGGTGACCAGTGCAGCCCAGTGCCTGCCTCCCAGCTGGGACACTGAACACTGCTTCCAGGTCCCAGGAGGGCAACCTTAACCGCCCTCCTCAGTCTCCCACTTGTCACCTCAGACTCCTAGACACTGTCTCCCTCGGACCCATGGCTTTCTGCCACCTGCAGGCCCCAGCCCCTTCCCCCTCCAGGTACCATTTCCCCTCCCTTTCCCAGCCTTTGCCCCTCATCCCCCAGGTCATCTCCTCTCTCAGACTGAGTTTACCTCACCCTCAGACCCAGGCTCCCTCCACCTCTCAGCCTTCACCCCGCCCACGCAACCCCCTACTGGCATCCTCCTGCCCCTCCAGGCCATCACCCCGGATCCAAGACCCTCTGCCCTCTCAGACACCTGCCTCCAAAGAACCCAGCCCCCTTTGCCTCTCAGTCTCCCCATTTTCTCTCCTATCAGCACCCCCTCTTCAGACTTCCAGACCACTCTTCTTTGGACCCCAGACTCCGTGCCCCTTAAGACCCCCTCTTCCCCAGCCCCCGCCCTCCCTCCTGTGCTAACCTGGGCATTGCTGGTCGGCTCCAGGAAGCAGAGGCGGTTGCCAAAGCCCTCGGCTGCCAGACAGAGCTTAAGCTGCTCCTTCAGCACGGTGGCACTGCACTGTAGGACAACCTCGTCGTCCTGGGGGCAGGACAGAGTGGTCAGGGCTCCTTGGCACCCACCCACATCCCACAGATACTGCAAACCTTGGCCACTCACCCTACACTGTCCCCATGAAAGAGATACCCACCCTTTGCAATTTATCAAGTAAGTGCCTGTGCTGAACACTCCACATTCTTCTAACATCCCCATGGAATAGGAGCCAGTGTCATACCCATTGTAGAAAGGGGAAACTGAGGCTCAAAGAGGGGACATGGTTTGCCCGAGGCCACACTGCTAATAAGAGAAGAAGCTGCAATTTGAACCAACATCTAGCTGACTCCAGAGGCCTCCCAGGTGGAGTCCTCAATGTGAAGCATCAGAGGGTGGAAGGCATGAGCACCTGAAGTTCAATGGCTTTTAAGCTCAGCCTTCTCTAATTTCTCTTCTGTGTATTTTCTTTAAAAAAATTTTTTTGTTTATTTATTTTTAAAAAGATTTTATCTATTTATTCTTAGAGAGAGGGGAAGGGAAAGAGAGGAGAGGAACATCAATGTGTGGTTGCCTCTAGCATGCCCCCTACTGGGGACCTGGCCTGCAACCCAGGCATGTGCCCTGACTGGGAATGGAACCAGCGACCCTTTGGTTCACAGGCCCGCATTCAATCCAGTGAGCCACAACAGCCAGGGCTCTCTTTTGTGTATTTTCTTAATAATAGCTATCGTGCCCTGGCTGATGTGGCTCAGTGGACTGAGCATTGTCCTGCGAACCAAAGGGTCACCAGTTCAATTCCCAGTTAGGGCACGTGCCTGGGTTGCGGGCCAGGTCTCTGGCTGAGGGAGCACAAGAGGCAACAGATCGCACATCGATGTTTCTCTCTTTCTCTTTCTCCCTCCCTTCCACTCTAAAAAGTATATAAATAAATAAAATATTTTTTAAAATAATACTAGCTACTATTTAAGGAGTGCTCTCTAATGACACCAGAATGTGATACCAGAACCAGACTGGGTCCTGGATGGAGGGGAAACGCCACAACGGACGGTGTTGCAGCAACTGGTCGAAGCTGAGTAAGGACAGTGAGTTCGAGAATGCTGTCACCACAATAGTAATTTTCCCAATTTCAGGAACTACTGTGATTTGTGTGAGACTACCCTTGTGTTTTAGGGAGCAGACACTGAAGTATTTAGGGGATAAGGGCATCCTGTTCACGACTTACTCTAAAACAGTTCAGGAAAAATTGTGGACAGGGAGGGAGAGAGAGGGAATGTGCTAGATCTTCACACTTGGGAAAAATGACTAAAGGCCATATGGGACTTCTTTGAACCAACCTTGCAACTTTTCTCTAAGTTTGAAATGATTTCAAGGTTATAAATTTAAATTTTGAGTAAAGTAGAAGCATTTTTTATGTGCTGGGTCCCATTTGAAGAACTTAACATGTATTAACTCACTGAATTCTCACAACAACCCTTGAGGTAAGTGCTATTATGGGAACCTATGGAAACGGAGGCCCAGAGAGGTGAAGTAACTTGCCTGAAGTCACACAGCTGTCATTTGACATAGCTGGTATTCGATCTCAGCTCTGTGGTTGGCTCTGTATGCCACACTCTTAGAACACGAGGCCACCTCTTAATACATGACTACATAGCTCATATCTACATTTATAACTAGTATAAATAAATGTAGATGGGGAGTGCCCACTGTTTTTACCGACAGAGGTCTCAGTCAAAAATGAAGGAGACCACAGCTCTCAACTGCTGAGGAAGGCAGTGAGTGATTATTCCGTCTGGTAGCTGAGGAAACAGATTCAAGGAGCTTAGGCACCCTGCCTGAGGCTGCACAGCCGTTGACCCTTCCAGCATACCACACAAGCAAGTTTCAGTCCTGGGCTTTTTGACCCACACGGGCAATCTCAGTCAGTGTGTCCAGTCTGGGAGAAGGAGGGCGGGAGGGTGGACCTGCTGGCAGGAGGTCCCATGACTCTTCTGTCCCGTAACCCCCAACCATGATGTCCTGGCACTTGTGCATTCATAGAAATCATAGAGCCTGCATTTATTAAGCACTACTGTCTGCAAGGCCTTATGCCCAGGACTTCACCTTCATTTGATAGACAAGTACTGAGCATCTTGTGCTGCCAGGCACTGATCTCAAAGCTGCATATTAAGCAGTGAATAAAACAGACAGAACCCCGTCCTCACAGAGCTGACATCCTGCGGAAGAGACACAGTAAACAGGTAAATAGGTTCATAATTTTAATGTCAGTCTTAAGTGTAATGGAAGAAATTCCCCAGGGTGATGCAAGAGAGCGGCTTCTGGGGTAGGGATGACATCAGTAAGGGGATGAGTGACAGCCTCTCCAAGGAGGTGACATTTTAGCTGAGCCTAACACTGTATCCCAAACCGTAAACCTTATCCAAATAACGAGAAGGAATCAGTCCTGGCCATCTCTGGGGGAAGGAGGGGCAGCCTGTGGCTGGAGGGGCCTGAGGGCATCAAGGAGGAGCCAGGCAGGTAGGACGGCAGGCCTGCAGGAGCGAGGGATATTGGGAACAGGTGAGCTCAGAGAGCTACCTGCACGGACCCCTTGAATCCTGATGGTACATATTTTTTGTCCCCATTGTTAATTTTAGTGTATTTGCTGCCGAAGTGAGCACTATCCCCATTTTTCAGATTAGGAAATTGAAGCTCGGAGAGAAAAAGAAGTATCACTTGGCCAAAGTTAGGAAGCTGGTAAATGACAAAGCAAGGATGTGAACCAGAGACAGGGGGCCTCATCACTACACCCATGATCCTCTAACTCTCTGTGTGAAGGGGCGTGGCCTGGTTAAAATGCAGCTTCATGCTGCCCCAGTCCCGGCCACCCTGCCCACCCCCCACCCCCCACCCCCCCACCCCCACACCACCCGCACCCCCAATTATAAGAGCCTGATTCAGTGGCTCTGCCTGAGCAGAGAGTCTGGACAATTAACTAGCCCCCAGGAGGTTCTGAGAGGGACCATGATTTGAGAAACCCCAGCTAGGGCAGGGCTAGAGACCGCCACCCATCAAAGGGAAATGAAATGAGTTTGGGGTCCATGCCACCATGCTTAAAAAGGAAAACAAGCAGGGAAATAGGTAGAGCAAGGACAGAAAATACCAACATGCCCATCATGTTCTAAGAGCTACTTACACTTTATGAGACTTGTTTCAGTTAAAAGTAGGTGTGTACATGTCTGTGTGTGTGTGCACGTGTGTGTTGATGCATCTGGTTTGTCTGTGCTGCCGTGAATTGGAGGCAGCGTAATGTCCATCAGCAGGTGAGCTGAAGAGGAAACTGTCAAACTCGAACAATGATGTACTGCTCAGCACCAAAGCAAACTTTGATACATGCTGCGTACATGTATATCGCAAATATTGCCCTGAGCAAAAGCTGCAAGACCAATGAGCATGTATTACACATGAAACACTAGAGTGACTATGGGAACCTACAGTGACAGAAAGCAGGTGGACAGGGTGATGACTGCAAAGAGCAACAAGGAACCTCCTGGGCTAAAGGAACCATTCTGCCTTAATTGTGATGGTGGTCACACAACTGAGGACAGTGCCTCAAACCCACTGAACTGTAGCAACTGAAATGTATGCAACTATTGCATGTCAATCATACCCCAATGAAGTTGGTTTTTAAGTAATATATATGTGGCCCTGGCCTGTGTGGCTCAGTTGGTTGGAATGCCATCCTATTAACCAAAAGATCACTGGTTCAATTTCTGGTCAGGGCGCACGCCTGGGCTTTGGGTTTGTCCCCAAGTAAGGGCGCATATGAGGCCCTTACTATCAGTGTTTCTCTCTAAAATCAATAAGCATGTCCTTGGCTGAAGATAACAAATAATAATAATGCAGGTGTGTAGGTGCATGTACCAGGTTACAATATAAAAATATATTTCTTACTGGTGGAATTAGGTCTAAAAAATTTAGAGGAAATCACTACACATTTGAAATGCTTTTACAAGCTGCTTTGGCACAGAAGCCATTGTCCTCACAAGCCCTGGTGGAGGTGAACTGACAGTCACTGTGCTGTGGCCTGGTGTGCGCCGTTACACGGGTCACCTGAGCACAGTCAGGGGTTTGTTTGGTTATTAATGATTGTTGGCACATCCTGTGCAATATATTTCAATTGAATTATGGTACCAGATAAAATTACAGATGGGAATGAAGCTTGTGTATCATCCATGATCGTGTGTGATCAATAAACTGTTTAATACCCTCTTTAAAAAAAACAAAATAAACAAACAGAAAAAAAACCACCACACAGCCTCAGTAAAGTTCAAGTAAACACACCCAGTCTGTGACCAAGAGATGCCAGGGCCAGACTTCTAGAACCCAACAATGCCTACCTTGGCAAATCTAAGCCTAGTTTTCCTCTTGTGAAAGCAGGAGGGCTGAGCCCCCAGGGCATCTAGAGATGACACTTCCTGGCCTTGACCTTGGGCAAGTGATGCCACTCATGTTTCCCTCAAATCTCTCAGAGAGATAAAGATAGGGCGCTACCTCAGAAGATAGGGCAGTGAGGATATAATTAGACGTCTCAGAAGGCCGAGGCTCTGGGCACAGGGCCTGACACAGAGTGGCTCAGGGGCTGATGGCCATAGCCACGGTCTTATTAGGGCCTGAGAGGAAAGGAGGGCCCAGCCCTTGGTGTCTGCTAACAGGTTGGAGCTGCAGCAAGAGTCCAGGCTAAAGCCAGGCCTCCTCCTGCGGCTGAATGTTCAGCTGTCCCTATCCTTCACTACCAGGCCCAGCTGTTTGTTCCTCCCTCCCAGGAAACCAGACCATATAACCAGGGTCCTATTCTGGGGCCGGAAAGCTATGTCAGCATTTCCCAGGGCCCACGGGGGTGGGGAGGGGCTGGTGCAGGGTCAGCAGACCTGGCCCAAGAGAGAGAACATCTCCTTCTAATACTCACACCCCACATACAGCTGAGCCTCTGGGAGGGAAAAGTGAGAAGGACTCTGAGACGGGCATCTCCTCCCCCCATCCTCTCCCTGTCCCCTGCCCAGCCCCAGAAGAACTGACTATTCTGGGAGAGACACCTGTTGTTCCAATTCCCATCCCTGCCCCCAGCCACGGATCAGAGAGATGTGGGGACAGAGCTAGAGACGCAGAGCCAAAGGCAGAGGGCCTGAAGCCAAAAAACAAAGACAGAGACAGAGACAGGGAGACAGAGACGCAGAGACAACCCCAAGAGACTTATTGGTAAAGGCACCATGGAGAGACTATTAACGGCCACATTTGACCTTCCTCCCCAAAACCAAGGTGAGAAAGGAAGAAGATCCAGAACCTGAGGGACCCCCCGAGACCCTTAACGGTCAGGAGTTCAAAGGACTTGGGTCTTCCAGCCCACCTCAGCCCCCTTCCCAAGAATTTATATAGGTCAGAGTCTGGAGCAAGAAGAGAATTAGGGCTGGGGTGGAGGGGAGGAGGGATGGCTAAATTTGGCTCAGGAATTAGAACCACCTTCCCCAAGTGCCTGCTTCCAGGGTGGTGGAGGGGGTGCTCCCTCAGCAGCACCCTTCCCCAGACAAACTGCTAATATCAGAAAAGTTCCCAAGTCTGCAAATTCCCTGTGATGAAAAAAGGTGGGGGCGGGGAGACAAAGAGAGACAAAAACTGAGAAAGACAGAGTGACAGTCACCCAGAGGGACAAAGGAAGAAACCTTGAGTCTCAGAGACCACCAGCAATCAGGACAGAAACATCCGGAGACAGAGAGAACTCAGAAGAGCCCGAAAGGTAGCCCCAGAGACCCCTGACACAGAGTACGCACCGTCCGCAGAAACTGAACCTCATCCTCACCCTCTCCTCCGTCACCCATGATATCCGCGCCTGAGGGGAATAGCAGGAGAGGGACTCAGGCTCGAGGGGGCGGGCTGGGGATGGCTGGGATCCGAGACCTCTGGGGTTGCCAGAGGTACCCGCAAGGCAGATGGAACTGCGAGGAGGATCCGCGTGCTGGACAGAGCTGGGAGGAGATCCCCACCCCTGGGTTCCCATTGGGCCAGGGCGCCTCTGGCCACGCCCCTTTGCTGGAGTCCCACCCACAAACCCCAAACCGTGGCCAGAGGAAACTGTTGATTGGGGAGCGGCGCAAAGGCAGTGTGGGGGTGTCCTACCCGCAGCTGCATTCGGCCCAGGATGGCTGTGAATGTGGTGGCCCACCACAAAATCGTAAAGTTAAATTAGAATTTTTTTTGCTCATCAGGTTTTGTATTTGTGTATTTAATGTATGATCCAAGACAACTCTTCTTCCAGTGTGGCCCAGAGACGCCAAAAGGTTGGACACCCTTGGAAGGTGGCTGCCCACTCCCCGCATTCTAGGTAAGGAAGGGGCCATCATTCTCCCATTTCACAGAAGGCAAACTGAGTCCGAATGGGGAGCCCCTGCTTGATGTCATACAACAGTCAGAATGTGCACTAGGTCTCTGGACTTTAAAAAGCAGCATACAGCCCAAGCTGGTGTGTCTCAGTGGATTGTGTGCCCAACCAAAAGGTTGCCGGTTCAATTCCCAGTCAGGGCACATGCCTGGGTTGCAGGCCAGGTCTCCAGTAAAGGGTGTATGAAAGGCAACCACACATTGATGTTTCTCTCCCTCTCTCCCTCCCTTCCCCTCTCTCTAAAAAATAAATACAATCTTAAAAAAAATAAAAAGCAGCATACAGTGATTAAAAGCAAGGACTCTGAGCCAGAGAGTCTGGATTTGAGCTCCACCCTTGCCACTCCCTGTGTGACCTTGGATAAATCACTTTGTCTCCCCATGCCTCAGATTCCCCAGCTGGTGAAAAGGATATTAATAGTACCTACCTCACAGGGCTGCTGTTGCTGCAAGGATTAAATGAGATCATTTATTTACAGCACTTAAAACAAAACCAATGCATAGTAAATGTTATGTAAGTGTTGCTATTATTATTATTATTAAAACTGATGAGGCAGGAACCATAGCCATGGCAGAGGGCTTTTGTGTGCATGTTTCATTTCAGGCCTGAGCTAATCACTTTTTACTGTGTCTCTGTCAGTTCTCACAACAGCCCTGCTGTTATTCACAAGGTTTAGAGGAGGCAATAAAAGTGTGTGGTTTTAAGGTCACAACCAGAACCAGTGATGTCGTTCTCACAGGAATGTTGTGAAGTCAGTACTCTTCCGGTGCCCATTTTACAGATAAGGAAAGCTGAGCACAGAAAGGTAGAGTGACTTGTCCCAGGTCACACAGAGGCTGAGCTCGGGGTTTGAGCCCAGAGCCAGGATCCTTAACCATTCTGCTTTACTGTCTCTACATTTGCATGAAATCTTCTAATTATAGCAAAAACCCATTTTCCCAGGGCCAGGCTCCGCCCCCAGAGTTCTAACCTTCCCTCCCCCCACGGGCCACCTGAGCCACTAGCTTGGCCACCACTTTATGCAGATGAGTGTCCTGGCACTCTACATAAATAGGAGAGTTCTGAGAGTTCTAAGAGGGGTAACCAGCTTCTCCCTGGGAGCTTGGGTGGAGGGATTCTACAACTCCCTAAAACAGGCCGCTGTGGAGCCCGGAGGCCCAACACGGGAAGCCACACATACTAGGGCCTCCTGTCAGACAAGCAACTTTGTGCCTCTGGGCCTCAGTTTCCTTGTCTGTCACCTGGGCTGCTTTGGAACAGTCTCCACCTAATGGGGTCGTGGGGAAGATTCCATGAGGAAACCAACTAGAGCCTACCACATAGTAGCTGATTGATTCAGGAATCCATTAAAATTATTACTAATGTGTAATGGTATCTATTGTTATACAAAACAATATCTTGCAGGTCAATAAAATTATATATAAAATATTAAATGTATAATAGGTTGCTAGGTGTTATATAGTTAAATATTGATATATTGATACAACTGTGATATATAGTATGTAATATTGTAATACAGGGTCCAGCCCCTTTTTTATTACATAAAAATCTTTTTATTACATAAGCATATAATTCTGCAACATAACAATATCACGCTCAAGCACACCATATGACATTTTAGGTGAAATGTTCAAATTTCTGTGCATTCACGTACCTTACCAACCCTATCAATGGCGTTACTTCAGCCCAACCCTGTATATAACATGTAAGTTTGTACCGTATTGTTGAATTATATAATGCCTAATTATATAATTATATATTTAGACAAATGCAATTATGTAGTGCAATACAGTTCTGTGTTATGTTCTACAACACACATGTACATTAAATATTAAGTTTTTCCTTAGAATTTTATATATAATATAAAATTATTCTGTCATTGTGCTTTACATCATAAGATATTAATAATGTTTCTTTTTTTCAGTCAACATTATTCATTTTAAGACCAACCCATGATAGCTCTGGCTGGGTGCCTCAGTATCCCAATTTTGGGGGTTGATCCCTGGTCAGGGCACATACAAGTAACCACCAATGAACGCATGGATGGGAGGGACAACCAGTTGATGTTTCTTTCTCTCTAAAATCAATCAATTAAAAAAAGAAACAATGAATGCATAAATAAGTAGAACAACAAATCAATCTCTCTCTCTCTCTGCCCCCTCTCTAAAATCAATTAAAAAAAAAAAGAAGACCCATGTGTGGCTCAGCTGGTTGGGCGTCATCCCAAACCAAGTGAAAGGTCACGGGTTCGATTTCCAGTCAGGACACATGCCTGGGGTTTTGGATTCGGTCCCCAGTGAGGCCATGTGCAAGAGGCAACTGATGGGTATTTCTCTCCCTCTTTCCCCTCCCTTCCCCTTTCTCTGGAATCAATAAAAGAAAAAAATTTTTAATAAATTAATTTTTTTAAGAGAAGACATGATGCTCCGTGGGCCCCTCCTCTGCAGCTGCAGGACCCCCTGGTGACTGTCCCCTTCTGTTTACCTATCTCCTCCCCTGCAGGTGGACACCAGGCTGTCCCCAGCTGCCCCGAAATAATGTGGCAGCGAACATCCTCCCCTATGTCCCCTCACAGAACTGAGTTGAAGGAGAATGTTGCACGTACACACAGGAGCTAACTGCAGGATGAGAGCTCCGTGTCACAGTTATCTGACTAAGTAGTGTCAAGTGGCTCCTGGGAACGGCTGCCCACTATAGGTAGAAGGGTTCCTAGGTCCCTGCATCCCCAGCCTCCACTTGGCAGTTTCCAACCTCTGATATTTGCCAGGCTGGTTAGACGACCCACTGCCGCTTACCTTGCCCTGCCCTGATCAGTCCCCAACAACTCCCAGCCTCTTCTCAGGTGCCTGTCAGTTTTTTGTTTCCTCATCACCTGCTCATACTCCTTCCCCATTTTTCTATCAGAGATACTCTCCTCTTTTTTTTTCTTGCTGATTGCAGCTGTTCCCTTTAGATTCCTGATATTTAATAGTGTCTCATTGATTGCAGACATTGGGAATACCTTTCCCTGCTCTATCTCATCTGACAGTTGTCCCATGGTGTCCTCTTTAAAAGAAATCCTTATTTGGATGTTATCATGTGCACCCTTTCCTGCCATACGAGTTTTTGTGGTTTGCTTCAGAAATCTGTCCCTTTCTAGTTGTCAGTGTTATTGTTGGTACTAACCATCCCCGCCAGCCCTGAGGGCAGTGCAGACACACCAGTGCCAGGGCCTCCCACACTCCCTGAGGCTTCTCCAAAACCCCGGAGTTCAGAGACACTGTCCCACCAGAAGCTGGGCTCAGCCAGGACTCACATGAGCTGGGAGATGCCGGTGCTGAGGAGATGGGCTGAGGGACGGACAGCAGGTCATGGCAGCACGGCTGGAGACCTGAGAAGACAAAAAGGAAAAGCAGCAGCAAGGGGAAGAGATAACAGAGAGGGGGTCTGAAACTACGCGGTGTGCCACGTCATGGAAAAGCCAGAGAACGGGCTCTGTGCTTGTGTAAATGCTCTGATGTGAGAAAAACATCCACGATGACTTCATTCAGTGCAGGAGAGAAAGGAGCACGCATATACTTTTAAGAGAGTTTTGGATTGAATTGACTACACACTAGGCTTGGCAGAATCACCTTCACGACTGTGAGCCACTGACACTGCTCCTGGGGGTGCGCCCCACGAGCTGTGCACTCTCACGTCCGTCGGAAGACAGACTGTTTACAGCAGCAGTATTCACAGCAGCCCCCACTGGAAGCAACGCAAAACAAATCGATCAATAATTCATAGGTTGGTCACATGATGACAGATTATATAGCTTTAAAAAAAAGAATAAACTACAACAAAATACAATAACATGGAAAAATCACAAAAACATGATGTTTCATGAAAAAAGCCAAACACGATAAATTAGGCCATTTGCATACAGCTCACAACCGGGCAAACGGGCTCTGCTGTAGTTCAGGCTGGAGGTTACGTTCTGGGAGGCAGCCCCAGAAGGAGCTTCAGGGGGCTGGCAGGGAATAGAAATGTTCTGTTTCTTCGTTTGGGTGATTGGCACATAAATATGCCGTTTGTCCTAATTCGCCAACCTAGGCACTTAGGACTTGTGTTCTTATTTGTATGTCAGTTAAAAAACATGTCAAGCATAACACATGTAGGTAAAAGAATAAAACGTGTGTACTCAAAGGAAAAGTCTGTATTTCTAGGAGCACGTATTCGTGGACCCAAATAAATGCACAGCTAACAGATGGGATGAAACCCGAGGATGCATGATATTGGTCACCCCTGCCTAAGAGGGACAGTAGGCTGGGAAGGAGGCTCCCAGACGGTTGACCCCCATCTCTAATGTTTTCATAATAAGATAACAGTCTTGAAGATTGTGTAAGGATATGCCCTGGCCAGTGTGTCTCAGCTGGGTGGGCATGGGCCCATGAAACAAAGGGTCTCTGGTTGATTACCGGTTGGGGCTCATGTCTGGGTTGTGGATTCAATCCCCACTGAGGTGCATAGAGGGGTGGCTGATGGATGTTCCTCTCGAGTTGACGTCTTTCTCCCTCTCTTTCTCCCTTCTTTCCCTTCTCTCTAAAAATAAATTTAAAATCTTACAAAAAAAGATTGTGTAAAGATTGATTGAATTAATATTTTAAAAGCCCGTAGAATAGTGTTTGGTATACAGTAGGCACTACATAAGGGTTCGTTATAATAAAGGTAACAAAGTAAAAATGTTTTATGGGGTACAAATGGTGTTATTAATACTAAACTTTGAATAAAAGAAACATTAAAAGGAATACACAAAATATTATGTCTGTAACTTTCCACTGAAACCTTTGTGCATTGTCCTTACAGAAATATATAGACTTTTCTTTTGAATGTGTTTTTACATAAATGTGTCATATTAGGCATAGTTTTTTTTTTTAAACTGCTTTTATTGAAGTATGAAAATGACAGAACAGAGAATCACGGGTCTAGAGACAGAAAGATGGGGGAGATAGAGAGAGACCGCTGGGTGACTGACGGGGGGCGGGGTGGGGGGGGGCCAGCAGCACCGGAAACCTCAGCCTGCAGGGATCCCCATGTTGGGGGAGGGGGGAACTTTGGTCTCTCCTCAGCCTCTTCCTTCCCCCTGGCCTGGGGCTGGGTGGGGAGGGGCAGTTCCTCTTTCCTTCCCAAGCACTGAGGAGGCCCCAGCTCCCAAGGGGCTGAGAAGCTGGAGCATTGGTGAGGGAGGAGAAGTGGAGCCAGACTCTTGCAAGACCCCCTGCACGCCCCACCCCACCCTCAGGAAACATGAACAGGAAAGACTGCAAGAGGTGAGAGGACCCTCCAGGAGACCTGGAGCGGAGCGCTCGAAGGCCCCGGGCCTCCCACTGTGTGGGAAGGCTGGAAGGCACTAACCAGCTGGTAGGGTGTGAGGCTCCCCCGGGAGCAGGGGCAGATCAGGGGGCGCCAGGTGGAAAGATGCTTCAGGGAGACGGGAGCTAGCCAAGGCTGGGGCTCTTTGTGTGAGCCTCTGCGTCTAGTCCACTCTCTCTCTCTGGAGTTGAAACTGCTCAGGATCCCCTTCTCCCCACCCCCACCCTCATGCTATCTCCATAGGCTGGGTACTCTGTCCCCCCTGGGGTCTTCCTGGTTCCCTATCACAGTTGCTTGCTGTCCCCTGAACTGGAAGCTCCAGGCTACTTTAGAGCCCTGCCCCTGGGGATGGGAGTGTGCAGCAGGGCAAAGCGGCTCCCCTGTCTCCTGAACCCCTCCTGACTGCTTCAGACACTACCAGGGCGGGCAGTCTGCAGGTAAGGGCCTAGCAGCTGGGTATAGCATCAGGTTCTGGAATGGGCTTCTATCACCAGGGCAAGCCAGCCCTCCTGCCCTCACAGGACGGTGGTCCTTGGGTTCCTAACCTAGACAACTCCTCCAGCCTCTTCCAGCATGTCTCTGATGGACAAAGGGGTCCCCTCCCCATAACACCCAGCAGTTGAGTGGTTGATACCTAGTTGCCTCATATTCTGGCTCTGGGACCTTAGGGAAGGGACCTTAACTGCTCTGTGCCTCAGTTTTTTCTGTCAATAAAATAATCATAGTCCCTCCTAGAAGGGTCACGTAAGTGCTCAGTGAGACTCTAGATTAGTAGTTCTCAAGCTTGAGGGCTTGTAAAACACAGGTTAGTGGGCTCACCTCCAATTTTTCTGATTCTTTAAGTCTGGGGTGGGACTTGAGAACTCGTATTAAATGAAGTTCCCAGGGGCTGCTGTTTGTATAGGTTGGAGGCCATGCTCTGAAAGCCACTGATCTAGATAGTTGTTCCAACCTCTGCCCAGGACATATTTGGCACTCAATCCATGCCCCAGGCCTACCTGTAGCCAGCTCCATCACTTTCTCTCTCTGCATCTCAAGTTCAGCTTCCCTACCTTTGGCCACTTAATAGCCTGAGCAAACTAAGACCCTTATCACTTTTGAAGAGCAAGGCATTGAATACTCAGCAGACTCCTGGGGAAGGTCCAGTGATGACTCTCGTTTTTCATATGAGGAAACTGAGGCCCAGAGAAAGTAAGTGACTAACGTAGCCACATAGCCAGCGTACACTTCTCTAACCTTGTTTTGTCTGACTCGTGGAAGCCAAGGCTGTTTTGCCTGGACTCCCCCCTGCTCCCTCCACCATCCCTGTCTCTCCATTTTAGTCTTTCCCCGAAAGGAACATCAGCCTGCACCCTCGAGCCTTGGGGAGGCACAAGGCAGAGTGAAGGTTATTTTTAAACCTTCTTTGAAATTGCCTCAGCTCCAAGGACCCCACCCAGTTCTGAGAGCTCCAGTATTTTCTCTCTAGGCTTCAAATCTAGGGACTCAGGTGGATGGCTAGACTCAAGTCCTATAGAAGGGCTGGTTTGATGGAGGGGTCAAGGTAGGGGAGGGGGGAGAGGTGGAATCTCAGGAGGCTGCTCCTCTCAGGAGGGCTGGGGAAAGAAGGCAGGGCATTGGAGAACAAAGGGGAATTCTGAGGAGTCTCCCTGAAGGCACAATCTACTATGATTCCCCTGGGAAGGACAGGATTCTGGCGGTCTTCACCCATGATTTCCTTTAAGATCAGCAGTAATCCTAGGGGTCTGCCAACAGGAAGTGTCTCCCACAATGCCTTGGGATCAAACAGTCAAGGGGAATTTGGGGGCAATGCCTGGAGGGCATTTTGATTCACTGTAGGGTCATCTCCCATGATTCTCTTGGTGGGGATTCAGGGTAGTCTTGAGGGTCTTTTCCTGATTCCCTGCAGGAGACAGGAGTAACTCTTGGAGAAGTCTCTCATGATCTGGAATCCTCTGGGGGTTTTCTCCTATGAGTCCATGGGAGGTCAGGAATAACCCTAGGATTTTGCCTTTGGGGCTTTGGGGCCAAGAAGGATTCTGGGAGCTTGCCTGAAGGAAGGGGCTCCCATGACTTCCTAGGGGGGATCCCCACAGGAAGTCTCAGCAGGAATGCCCGGGAAAGACAGGAGGACGGGGCCGGCCCCGACCAGCCCGTCGCCACAAGACATGCCCCAGTCCCCGGGAAATCAGCAAGGTCATGGCTTCCATGGCCCTGGACATACTGAAAGAGGGTGGCTGCAGTGAAGATGAACTGCTGGAGAAATGCATTCAGTCTTTCGGTGAGTGTCTCCCTCCCTGGCCAGTCTCCCCAATCCTAAGGTTGGACCAATCACCCACCTCTCTCTAGGCCTCAGTTTTGGGAGTTGTAACATGGAGTGTGTGAAAGGGCCCTCAATCACTACAGAGATAAGAAACACACCTGTGTTTCTCTTTCCTGAAATGTGGAGAGAGAGGTAGTCTGATATTTCTATCTTCAATATGACTTGCTAGGCATGCATAGTACAGACCAGGGAACCACTAGGCTGATTCATGCATAATACAGACCGGGAAACTGAGGCACAGGGAGGCCAGGTTGCTTGCCCAAGTTCATGCAGAGAGTTAACCTGGGGTTTGGACCAGGCAGGCCACTGGCTCTAGAGACTGTAGTTTATTGCCCGGGGCCCTTCTGACTGAATCCCCTTCTCTGCCCCTAGACTCGGCTGGCAACTTGCGCCGTGGGGAGCACATTCTCAACATGGTACTTGCCATGCACAGTTGGGTGCTGCCTTCTGCCCGCCTTGCTGCCCGTCTCCTGACATTATATCCTCCCAGGGCTATGAGCAGTGGGTGGAGGGTAGAGGGCAGAGATGTGAGTCGGAGCTACGGGGACAAGACGAGTGGTAAGGTTTGGGATGCTGGGTATCAGAGCCTTAACCAGAACTCAAGTACCAGGAGGCCACAGGAAACACACAGGAGCTGAGGCGGCTGCAGATCTGTCACTTGGTCAGGTAGGGCTGGGCCAAGACCTCCATACCCAAGACCCAAGACCCTCACCCTGCTACCCCCTAACACCTCCCAGGGACTCTCCAGCCCAGTTTCCCCCACACCCACTGAGCCCTGCTCCCCCAAATCCCACTTTCAGACATCCTGGTTTGGTTGTTGAGACCCTCCTAGTTCTGCATCTTAGAACTCTCACCTCTTAGAGACCCCTAACCTGATCCTATAATCCCTCTCGCAGCTGGTACCCAGATACCTCTAGCTCTGACCCCTAAACCCCCACACTGCAGCCTAGCTTCTAATACCCCCCTCATCCTGTTCCCCCAAAATCAGATCCCCTGAGACCCCCCACTATCCTGTTACTTAGCAATGCCACTTCCAAGAGACAACCGCCCACCCCCCGCCACCCCGGCTATCTCCCATTGACCCACCAGCCCGTGTTAACAGGCCCTCAATGCTGACCCCAGGCGTTGCAGACAGTCTGGTGTCTCCCTGAAGCCTGACCTTCTGGAGATCTCCCAGCCCAGCACCTAGAGATTCCTCAGCCTAAGAGACCGCTTTTAGAGAGCTTCCCCACATCCACCTCATCCCACCATCCCTAAACCACCCTCAGGTACTGGCTGACCCAACACCCTGAGACAGTGCACCAGCAGCCCCAGGTAGAAGAGGTTATAAGTCGCTTCTGGGCCACTGTGGAGCAGGAAGGCAACTCAGCCCAGAGGAGCTTGGGAGGTTCCTCCAACCAGTGAGTCAGCCTCTCCCTGACCCCTTCCCACCCTCACTCTGCCATCTCCCTCCACACCCCCACATTCTCCAAGCTGAGCTGCTTCAATACCCTGCCTCTCTTTGCCCCCAGCCTGAGCCCCGGTGGCCCTGGCCCCCCACCCTTGGTGAGCAGCCCAGGTCTGGGCAAAAAGTGCAAAGTGTCCTTGCTTTTCGACCACCTGGAGGCAGAGGAGCTGGCTCAGCACCTCACTTACCTGGAGTTCCGGTCCTTTCGGGTTATCACGGTGAGGACCCTCCTCTCTCCAGCTAGGGAGAGCTTGTGGTGGGGCGGGACCTGGCTGGGGCCAGGCAGTACTGAGAGGACCCCAGCCTGGACATCAGGCAGGGATCTCAAACTCTCAAACTTGGTGCTAGCAAAATGAGTTAATCTGACTGAGCACAGAGCCCCTGGGTTCAAATCCATCAGCCCCTTATCTGTGTCACTTTGAAATCGTCTCCTCTCCGGGATTCAGTTTTTATATTTGTAGAAGTGGAGGTCATAGTACCTCACTGGCTGGTTGGGAGAATTAAATTAATATGTCCATTTAAAAATGCTTGTGGCAATGCCTGGCACATCGTAAGTGCTAAAAATAGGATCAGTGTCTGGTCCAGAGTAGATGCTATCATATTTTACCTACCCAAATGGCAATTTCACGTGCTTCAAACTAACGTGTTCACTATCGCCATCATCATTTCAAGGGAAGTTGGGGATCTGTTTTTTTGTTTTGTTTGTTTCATACTTTTGTTTTGTTAAATTTATTTTTCAGCTACAGTTGACATACAATATTACATTAGTTTCAGGTGTACAATATAGTGATTAGAGATTTATGTGCCTTACAAATTGATCACCCTGTTGGGATCTGGTTTTTTAATGTGAAAATCTCCTGATTGTCCACACGCGCTCGCATGTGCACAGCACAGTGCATGTAGGTGTGGAATGTTGACCCCTTGAGCAGAACAAATAGAAATCCATTTCATGCCCTCTTCACCATCCTTCCCTTGCTTACTGTATACTGAACGGGTAACCAGTTACGAGCAACACACTGGGTTCCCATCCTGACTCAAGCGTATGTGATCCTGGGCAAATTACTTACCCTCTCAGTGCCTCATTGGCCCTTCTCTAAAATGGGAATAATATAGCAGTTGCTTCATAGAGTTGATGTGAGGATTAAATTAGTTAATATGGCAAAGGACTCAGGAGAGTGCCTGCCTTTATTTAAACATTTCTCCTCAGATGGGAAAGGGCCATGGTGGTGTCAGAGACACGTAACAGCCGAGCTAGGACGCACAAGGTCATGACTGCCAGGGGGATGGGCATGTGAGGGGCAGGGCCTGAGTGCTATGGCCTACCCTCATGCCCACCTCATCCCGCAGCCCCAGGACCTGCGAGACTACGTTTTACAGGGCTCCGTGCAGGGCTGCTCGGCCCTAGAAGGATCTGTAGGTCTCAGCAACAGCGTGTCCCGCTGGGTGCAGGTCATGGTCCTGAGCCGTCCAGGGCCCTCGCAGCGTGCACAGGTGCTAGACAAGTTCATCCATGTGGCACAGGTGAGGCCCGCGCCTGCAGCTCTGCTCGCTTTGTGGGTGCTTGCACCCTTTCGGTTCCAGCTGCCCATTCATGGCGATGACATCACCATGCCCTGGACGTGCCCCATAGCATTGAGCCCCCACCCTGATCCCGCTGCCCAGGCCTCAGTTCTGTGGTTCTAAACTGGATTGTGCCGGCCACTTATTTATTTTTAATTTTTAGGGAGAGAAAGAGGGGGGGGTGGGGACATGATTTGTTGTTCTACTTATGCATTCATTGGTCGATTCTTGTACCTGCTCTGGCCGGATGGAACCCACAACCCTGGAGTATCCAGTGGAGCTCTAACCAACTGTGCTGCCTGGCCAGGGCCCAGGCCTTCTTCCTTGGCCTTCAAATCACCGCTTGGAACCCGCCCTGGGCCCACCCCTTTGTCCTAAGCTTGATAGCTGACAACGGCCTTCCTGGTCTGTCTTCCAAACTCTGTACCTGAATATTCTGTATCCAGGGCAATGAAAGCATCTCTTTTCACGCCCTCTACCTCGGCGTCTTGCTCCACCCCAGTCCCTATGCCCCAGCAGCCCCTTTGTGATTGTGCCTGCGTCCCTTTCCCCTCACGTCAGGTCTCTCCTCGGCCCCGCCCCGTGCGTCTCGCCCCTCCCCCACAGATACATTCCCTCCCGGAGAAAAGGGAAGCCCTCCCTCCCCCAGCGTGGCCACGCCCCTTGCGTACTTCCTTGCAGACCACGCCCTTCCTCTGGCTGCTCCCACCCCCTTGCTTCCCTAGCCCGGCCCCTTAGGCCTGCCGTTTTGGTGTCTACCTGGGGTCTCCTGGGTCTGAGCATCTGCTGCTACTCCTCCCCGGTTCCACTTTCTCCCTGATGCAACCTGTGTCCTTCAAACTTGGAAAAGGGGAGAGAGAGAGAGGCAATTCCCCCTGATGGCCAGCTGACCCCACACCTGTCTCGGGACAAGAAGGAAGAAGGGCACAGAACAGAGCCTGGGGGTCTGTTGGATTTGTACGAGCCCTCCATATCATTCTGTCCCCATTCACCTCTGCCCGGTTTCTAACGCCCGACTTTTTGTCTCCCCTCATCTGCCTGGCTCTCAGAACAACTGGATGTCCAGGTGCTTGACACCCTGCCATCTGTCTGAATCCCCCACACCTGATACACGTCTGTCTAGTCCAACGCCCCATATTGCCTGACTCCCTCCGCTTTTTTCTGACCTCACGTTATTCTGTCACCTTCCACACCCCCATGTAATGCCTGCATACCTGCTGCAGCCCACCCTGCCTGACACATCTCACCTCTCTGATGCCTACACTGGCCTGCACCCACCCATGCCTGAGACCCCAACCTCAACTGGGATACTCTCAACTGAGATGTCATCTGAACCCCCAACTTGGCTATACCCCATGTGACACTCATCACCTCTCCATTGTCCTCCCTTCCTAGAGGCTCCGCCAGCTGCAGAATTTCAACACACTGATGGCAGTCACTGGGGGCCTGTGTCATAGTGCCATTTCCAGGCTCAAGGACTCCCATGCTCACCTGAGCCCTGACAGCACCAAGGTGAGGTCCCACTACCCTCCCAAAAGTTCCAGTGGCCCTGATCTCCCTCTTTTCCCCAAGCCCCTCCATCCCTGCCCTGGGCCCTGGAGCCACCTGGAGCCCTTGCTCATCCAAATCCAACAGACTCCCAGGCTCTGTCCTCCTCTGCTAGTCTTCCTTCCTCTTCACTCATCAACCCATCATGCCCACCCCTCTTACTCTGTGTCCAGCCCTGAGCAGGACTGGAGAGAGATGAGAGAGATGCTAGCAGAGAAACTGCAGCCTAGATGGGGAGTAAAACGATGCCCCAGGAGTGTCAACACTTAGGCCACCCATGGGAGGAGCATGGGATGGGATGTCCTGGGAATGCCTGGGAAGAGTGAGTCATTCCTGAGTCTGGCGTGTGGCTAAGGGCAGGAGATGGCAGGGGATGCCTGGGGGAGATCCAGGTGAGCCTTGCAAGCTGAACTAAGGTGTCTGGCTTTATCCAGAGGGCACTCAGGAGCTAGGCAATCTTTGAGAATGACGGCAGCATCCATGATCGGATTTGGGTTTTGGAAAAATCACTCCAGCATGGGGAATGAGAGACAGGGACCCAAGAGGAAGAGCAGTGTGGGAAGACGCTGATGCCAGTGTGGGACATGGAGGAGCTCGGGGAGGTGTCCAGAACAGCACTGAGCCCCTGGGGCTCAGGAGCCCACACAAGAAGCTGCTAGGATACACTCCTCCAAGGTGCTAAGGGAGCAGAACCTGCTTTCCCAATAACATGCCACCGCCCCCCCCCCCACCCCAATGTGGCCTCCCACACAGGCCCTGCTAGAGCTGACTGAGCTACTTGCTGCCCACAACAACTACTCCTGCTATCGCCGGACTTGGGCTGGCTGCACAGGATTCCGGCTGCCTGTGCTGGGTGTGCACCTCAAGGACCTGGTGTCCCTGTATGAGGCCCAGCCAGACAGGTTCCCTGACGGCCGCCTGCACCTTCCCAAGCTCAACAGCCTATACCTGCGGCTGCAGGAGCTGGCAGCCCTCCAGAAGCAGCAACCTCCCTGCACTGCCAATGAGGACCTGCTACATCTGCTCACGGTGAGCTGCCCTGCTCAGGCTGGGCTGCCTGAGGCTGAGCCTGGGGCACTGAGATGTAGGGTTCTGGGTGGCTGACAGGCTGCATGCTGGACCAAGAGAGACTGGTGCTGGGATGTGTGGGCTTTGAAACCAGAGGTGCTAGGGTTTTTTTCCCCCCTAGGTGTATGGCCTTGGGCAAGTCACTTAACCCTTTGGCTTCAGTTTCCTTATCTGCAAAATGGGAATAATAATAGGACCCACTTCAGAGAGTGGTTGAGAAGAATCAATCAATAATATAATTCACTTAAGTGTTTAAATTAATATCTGCAACACAGTGAGCTCTAAGTAAATGATACATTTTTCTCCCATTCTCCCAGCAACTCAAGTATACACTGACCTCCAGAATTGCTTTGGGCTTTCATACCTCTGAACTCAAAGATCCGTAGCTTCTCGTGTCACTAGTCCAAAATCCTGGGCTTTAACACATCCAGGAATGAGCATAAAGCCAGTAATAACCATCGATCACTTACTCTGGGCCAGGCACCATGCAAAACATTCTCTATAGAGTACTTCATTCCACCCGCATAACTCCAAGGGGGTCTCTTATCATGCCCATTCTACAGGGTGGGAAACTGAGAGCCATGGAGGTGAGGTCACTTGCCCACTGTCCCACAACAGTGAAACCTGGATGTGAACCTGGGCAGGCCAGCTTCAGAACCCACATGTGTAACATATGTGAACCACACACTATGTCCTAAGTCTGGAAGTGCGGAATTCTGGAGATACATGTATAGAGGGGTGGTCAAAAGTAGGTTTACAGTTGTAAACATGCAAAACATAGACTTTATTCTTGTACTATTATTTATTTGTATTACAACTGTAAACCTACTTTTGCCCCCCTCTGTATATTTTCTAATATTCTAAGGAGGACCAGTTACATAATTCACAGGGCCCAATATGGGGTTCCTTATTCCAAATGCTAAAGAATTTTAAGACAGTAATGGTAGAGCACTGAACAGAGCAGGGGCCCCCCTAAGTGTGGGGCCCCCCAGTGAAGCTGGCCCTGCCCCAAGATGAGTGGCGGCCAAAGGCCCTATGCTTTGCGGATGCCAAAAAGCCATCAGCCCAGATGTTCACTGGGCACCCACATGGCGAGCCTGGCGCCGCCCTAGGCACTGAGACACACGGCAGTGAGCGCATCAGAAGAAAAGGTCGCTGTTCTTGTGGGGCTGACATCCTAGTGGGGGGATGGCCCACACAACAAAGCAAATAAGTGAGTCATGTGGTCTTTTAGATGATGAGTGCAGTAGACAAGATCAAGGCAGAGAAAGTCACAGAAAGGGGCAGGGGTTTGTGATGTGTGTGTGTGTGTGTGTGTGTGTGTGTGATTTTTAAATAGGGTCCCAAAAAAAGCCTCGGTGAGAAAATGGCACATCTGGACTAGGGCCGAGTGCTGTGCAGAGTGGATCAGTGTCAGTGGGAGAGAGGGCTCCAGGGGCCCCCAGAGAAGAGGGGGGCTTTGGGAATAGAGGGAAAATGGAGGCCCAGGCAGGTCACAAGCTGTAGGTAGGAAGATGGACACAGAGGGTCTGTAACACCCTGCCCACCCCCAGCTTTCCCTGGATCTCTTCTATACGGAAGACGAAATCTATGAGCTTTCTTACGCCCGGGAGCCTCGCTGTCCCAAGAGTCTGGTGAGACCTGACCCCTGATCTCCAACCCGCAGCCAGGCCTACACACTGACTAACTGTGCCCCTCTGTCCCTGCCCCAGCCACTCTCCCCCTTCAAAGCACCCCTGGTGGTGGAATGGGCCCCTGGTGTGACACCCAAGCCCGACAGGGCCACCCTGGGTCGGCATGTGGAGCAGCTGGTGGAGGTAAGGTGGGGACTGGCCTGGATCCTGAGGGCCAGGCGGGAGACTGTACAGATGGCCTGGAGGAGGGGACCTAGGACTGAGGGGAGCATGACTTGGCCTTACTCTCCCCATCCCATGCTCCTCTGAAGTCTGTGTTCAAGAATTATGACCCTGAAGGCCGAGGAACCATCTCTCTGGAGGACTTTGAGCGACTCTCAGGCAACTTCCCCTTCGCCTGCCATGGGCTCCACCCACCCCCCCGCCAGGAGTAAGTGCTTTGACTCTTGAGTCCCCCAAGGACGAGGATCCCAGGGTTGCCAGGACCCTGGGGGCTGGGAGAAAGGGGCCAGTCATGCTGAAGCAAGGTCTCTGCCCCCAGGAGTGGCTCCTTCAGCCGAGAGGAGCTGACAGAGTACCTGCTCCGGGCCAGCGCCATCTGCTCCAAGTTGGGCCTGGCCTTCTTGCACACCTTCCATGAGGTCACCTTCCGCAAGCCCACCTTCTGTCACAGCTGCAGTGGTTTCGTGAGCACTGGGCCCACTCTCACCCTTGGGGCCCATGTTCTGAGTGTCCTAGCTCCTCCCGATCTGGGCTCAGATGCCAGTCCTTTCCTGGAACACTCTGTCCCCAAGCCCCCAATAATCCCCAAATTCCAGAAATCCCTTCAGCCTCAAATAATCCCCATATTTCACATACACCCTAAACATTTGGATAGTTGCTAGTCAGGTTCCAAAATCTAACTAACACCCAAATCCCAGATGACCTCCATCCTGGGTAATTGCCAAGGCATGGATAACCCCTAAAATCCTATTTAATCTGTAAGCTCCAGTAGTTTATCTCCAAACAGTCTATCACCAACTCTCTAGACTCTGGATGATTTCCCAATGTACCCTCTGGATAACGGACAAATCTCTGTTTCCAAACCAAAGCTAACTTACAAACCTTGGACTTCCCAAATTTGCTTTTCATTCACTAAATACTCACTGAGCACCTCCTGTGTGCCGACACAGTTCTAGGTTCAGGGTGTGTGTGTGTGTGTGATGGGGGTGGGGGAGGCACAGCAAGAAATGCAACAGACACAATCCCTGCCATAGAATTCCAAATTTGACCCAATTCTAATAGCCTAGGTGACTCCCCAAACTTGAGAGAACCCCCAAATTCCTTTAATCTTCAGATCCCACATAAGCCTCCAGCACTGAGAATTTCCAAAACCTGGATGGTTTCCACCCTTTCCAACAGAGCCCCTGCCCCATCCACGAGTCTCCCTCTCCTCGCCTTGGTAACCAGTTCTGCTTCCTCTTCCCAGCTCTGGGGTGTCACCAAGCAAGGCTACCGCTGTCGGGGTGAGTGGGGCAGCAGTGGCGGGGGAGGGAATTCAAGTCTCGCAGCTTGGAAGAATGGGGCATGTTCTGGGCCTTCGGCCCTTAACGGATACTCTTCCCCAGATTGCGGGCTGTGTTGCCACAAACACTGCCGAGACCGAGTGAAGGACGAGTGTAAGAGACCAGGGACCAAGGGCGATATGGGCCCCCCAGGAGCCCCCGTCCCACCCACACCAACACCCCATGCCAGCTGTGGTAAGACCCAGGGTGTGGCAGTCCTGGGAGGGGGCCTAGTGGATGGGAATAAACCCCAGGGTCATGAAGCCCTTCCCATCATACCCACGTTCCTCCCACCCACACCTCCTCACAAGCAGGCCCTGAGGACAGTCTTTCCTGCACACTCCCCCTGGAACCTGAGGCGGGCCGCCACCTGTGCCATGCTTGGACACAGACAGAGCCCCCACTCCCTTCCTGGGAACCAGAGACGGTGAGGAGGAACTGCCCCCAACCCCATCAGAACACAGGGAGACCAACCCACTTGCTTGGGGAACCCAAACAGATTTTGGGGAGCATAGCAAAGTAAAAATGTGTAAAAGCCCTCAATTACTTGAGTAGGAGAATGTGGAACCTGTTTAACTTTTAATGTTAAAAAAACAGAAATTTCAGTATGCTGAGGGAGAGAAGGGGTAGCCTCTAGTAGAACAGAAAAAGGATGCTAGGAGGAAAAAAAAAACCTAATAAGATGGCAAGAATACGACCAAGTGTATCAGAAGCTGCAATAAATGTCAGTGGAATGAATTCCACTTTTCAAAGGAAGAGATCAGATTGGGTTAAAAAAAAAAAGGCCCACAGGGGACATTCAGTCACTCACTTAACTAAACAGCCTGGTGAGGTGCTGCTCCTGGCAGTGACACATCTCCTGGACACCCTCCCACATCACCCAACGTCTTCCTCCTTCCAGGTTCCCCTCCCAATGACGGCCTCGCCACCCAGCCAGTCCTCCGAGCCGAACTCCTAGATGTTGCCTCGGTCTCTCCACCCCCTCCCCACAGAGCCAGGCCCCGGGGCATGTTATTCAGCCTCTAGCAGGACTCCCAACGGGATCGCCTCCTCTGCATCCACACTGCCCTCATGGAAGCATCCACCGTCTCTTACCCCCAAAAGAAAGTTAGGAAGTTATTTTCTTTTGTGCATCAGAGTAGCTATTAACCATACTCCCTTTTCCTGCACTTTGTATGCAGCTCCGTGTTGGATATATTTAAACTTGGGCATTACTTCACCAACTCCTTAAATCTCCATTTTCCAGATGAAGAAACTGAGGCTTAGTGAGATTAAGCTGCTTATCCAAGGTGGCAAGACTCAAACCCAAGTCTTCTGTCTCCCTCTAAAACAGAAGCTTCTGACCGATGTGCTACACTGGCCATCAGCGTGGGTCAGGAGTGGGAGGGGATAGGTTGGGAAGAGTTCCAAACTCTAGGCTTCCAGAGACAGGAGGGAAGGCTACAGAAGGGGTGGAGAGGAAAGCCCATGAACATCTGAGTCGGATCACGTGGCTCATTCCACAGTGTAGAACCCAGAGTACTCGAGCGGTCCATTCCACATAATGTGCCCCTTACTTCCCACCACCTGCCCCCTCACTCATCCTGCTTCAGCTACCCTGGTCCCTGAACGTGCCAAAAATACTCCTACCTCAGGGTCTTTGCACTGGCCATTCTCTCTCCGTGGAACGCTCTTCCTGAGAGTCCCATATGACTCCCTCAGTGAGACCACCCCTCACCACACTCAAAAGTTGCAATCTCCCCCCGTCCTGATCCTACCTTCCTGCTTTCTTTTCCTTCAAAGTCCTTTTCTCATCTGGCAAACTATACATTTTGCCTTTTTCTCTTGTTGAATATCTGCCCCTCTTTACCAGAAATGTCAGCTCCAGGAAAATAGGGGTTTTCATGATTTGCCCCTTTCACTGCTTTCTCTCCAGCTGGCACATGGTGGGTACCTGATGTTTGTTCAGCCCCTGTGTGTCTCCTTCCCCATGCCCATAGGAAGGGAAAGATGTGTTGCTGAAGAGCAAAGGACTTGGAGGGTCAGAGCACCAGGTGCTTATTTAGACCCAAAGGACTGAAGCCCCTATTCCTCTTCAAATCCATGAACCCCCTAAGCTGGCCCCCACACAGACAGGTCCTATAGCCGTTATAATTAAATTTATTTTCCAGAGAACGCAGTCCTTGGTGTTAAATAGTAGACGGGGGATGGACATTGGGGGCCTCAGGAACATGGTATGTGGGCCCTCATTGCCAGGTGCCAAGAAAACTCTCAAACGGGCTCCCCAGGTATTATCAATGGTGTCAGCAACTCCTAGAGGACACCTGCCCCAGCCACCAGTCCTTTATTTCTTCTTCTTCTTGCGGCCCCAGCACTGGCGGCCTGCCTTCCGACTGCCTCCATCCTCTCTTCTGCTCTGCCAGCTGGGCATGGGAGCCTCCAACTCATTTGGGCGGCCCCCTCGGTCTGGCATGTTGCCCATAAGCACCTGAGAGTTAATTAGATTTGAGTTTCAGAGAGGAAAAGTATCTTGGACAAGGGAGCCAGAGTGCCAACGGAACTGCTTGAGGTTAAAAAAGGAAGGGCAGATTTCCAGTCAAGATGGCAGTGTAGGCAGACATGGCTTACCTCTTCGCACAACCACATCAAAATTACAACTAAAATATACAACAACCGTCATGCAAGCTGTCAGAAATCAAGTTAAATGAAGTCTTGGCAACTCCAGAATTAAACTATTTGAAAAAATAATGAAAGAAAACTTCCCTAATTTGATGAAGGAAACAAACATGCAACTCCTGGAAGCACAGAGAATCCCAAACAAGATGGATGCAAAGAGGCCCATTCTAAGACAAATCATAATTAAAATGCCAAGGATTAAAGATAAAGAGAGAATCTCAAAAGCAGCAAGAGAAAAGCATTTAGTTACCTATACAGGAGTTCCCATAAGACCATCAGCTGATTTCTCAAAAGAAACTCTGCAGGTTACAAGAGACTGGCAAGAAATATTCAAAGTCATGAAAAGCAGGGACCTAGAGTCAAGATTGCTCCATCCAGCAAAGCTATCATTTAGAATCGAAGGACAGATAAAGAGCTTCCCAGATAAGAACAAACTAAAGGAGTTCATCATCACCAAACCATTACTATATGAAATGTCAATGAGACTTATTTAAGAAAAAGAAGATCAAAACTATGAACAATAAAATGGCAGTAAATACAAATCTATCAACAATTGAATCTAAAAATCAAACTCAGCAAACAAGAAGGACAGAGACAGAATCATGGACACAGAGAATGTTTTGATGGTTCCCAGATGGGAGCAGGGTGTGGGGGAATGGGTGCAGAGGTGAGGGGAGTAAGAAGTACAAACAGTAGTTACAGAATACCCATGTGGATGTAATGCACAGTATAGGAAATGGAGTAGCCAAAGAACTTATATACATGAGCCATGGACATGAATGATGGTGGGGGGATTGCCTGAGGGAGTGGGGGGTGCTGGGTGCAGAGGGGCAAAAATTGGAACAACTATAATAGCATAATCAATAAAATATGACCTTAAAAATATAAATGGCAGATATTAACTATTTGGGTACAAATAGGAGGCTCTAGGGGCCTGGACTGGTGGAAGATACAGGCCTGAAGCTTTCAAACTGGGTTCCAGGGGCCTTCACAGGAGGAACATAAAAGTGAGAGTGTTGGCAAAGGTCCAAGTCCCCACTAATAGTAACGAGGACCCCTCAACTTCTGTCTATTTCACATTTGGGCTTTGTATAACATTTCCAGAAAATCTGTGTTTTTTTCTAAATATTCATCACTCACAAGTGATGCACACATCACCTATATTACTTACTGGCCATATTTCCTTAAAGCGGATACATTTTTTCTCTAATTTTACTGCACTCTGCTGTGCTAGACTTCAATTCCCTAATGTTTTTTTCACATAAGTATAAGACTATTTAAACAGCAATGTATGAGTCCAAATACATAATCATTTAAAGAGGTATTTTGCTTTAAAAGTGACTAGAAATTAATAAAATAAACAAAGTGAGTGTTGGCGGAGGAATTTAAGCCAAAGCTGAAGAGGTGGGTGGGGGCTCAGTTGTTTTGAAGAGGCACTAGGGTGCCAGAGGAAGGTTTTGAGCTGGTGGGGGCAGGGTATAGCCAAATTTCTGAGTTGGAAATATTCTTCTAACTGCCATGTGGACAGGGTGGTTCAAAGGTGATGAGTCCAGAGGCCAGGAACCCAAGCAAGAGCGGACAAGGCTGAGCAAGGACAGAGACTGAAAGGCCAGTTTGAAAGCCAAAAATGGTGGGGCCCTTCCCCTGCCAGGTGCCCACCTTGTTGATGGCACAGCAGGTCCCTCGGCGGGCAGACTTGCTCGTGGCTGGGACAAGACGAGACAGGTCAGCTCGGGCAGCCAGGACGTGTGCGATGGAGACATCCGTTTCTGGGGTCAGAGCCTTTCGAATTGGGGTCAGCACTGTCTTTATGGCCTCCCCTTGGGCCTGAGGGGTGGGGGTTGAGAGGACGTGGAGAAGGTGCCCAAGAGCCAGTCAAGAGATCTCTCATTTTGGAAACATTCCTTCCTCACTTAGTTCCTCTGAATAAGGGGTATAGCTCTGATGACACTCCTAACTCAGAGCTGGGAATTCTAGAATGCCTTAGGCTCCTGCAATCTAGAATGTCCCAGAGGCCCTGATATTCTAGAGCCCCAGCTTCATAAGATTCTACCACGTCCTGGGCCTCAGAACCTGCAATAGGATAATATTCCTGACCCTAATTCCTCCTCCCTTCAGGGGTAAGCTCCTACCACTGGGTATCCCTGCTCCTGCCAGGGCCCTCTGCCCACACCTTTGCCCGATCACTCCAGTGGAATGCAGATGTTGTGAGGTCCAGGCGCTTGAGGAGGAGGCATCGGCGGCAGCAGTACTGACCTCTTAGGCTTTGACACAGAGACTCCAAGGCTTCCTGGGGGAAAAGGTCTTGGTTATGCCAGGGAGCCCTTCTCCCTCCCATCTCCAAATGAGGATATTATTCGCATACGGCCATACACAGTCTTACCCATCTGGGTGCATCCAGCGAGTAGGTGAGGAGGGGCTGCAGGGACCCTGGGGGCAGGGAAGGCAGCAGCTCTAAGACCTGATGGGAGAAGGAGTCTGAGGCTGACTGGACTGTAAGAAACTGTAAACTCTCCGTGGACCCCAGTTCTCCACAAAACTGAGGGCCCAGGCCATGGAATCAAGAATGGCAGTCACGGCTGTAGAAAACAGGAGTGGCTAGGGTGTTCCCCTCCCAGAGCCTCTTTTAGTGAAAGGGCTCTCCCCCTGCGAGAAAGTTGGGGTGAACCTGGTGCGGAGAAGGTTCTTGCCCTCTACCTTGGCATGGATATCCCGCAGCAGCCTGCTGGCGAAAGTTCCCAGCATGGGTCTGGGCAGCCCCAGGGCTTGGAGAGTAAGGATCAGTTCCTGAACCATGCCAGCTTCCTCCTCTATTCCTTCCCCACTGGGCGGGGGCTCCGTTGGGCTGGGATCCCGCCGGGGACGCAAGCAGAGGAGGCGGGAAGCCTGGAGCTCTGTGCAGAGAAAGCCTAAAAATAGGGGAGGGGAGAGGTGAAATCTAAGTGCCCTGCCAGACTATCCACCTGGGTCAAAAAAGCTCCTGCAGCTTCAATACCTCCAGCTCTCTAGTTTCGCCCACCTAGGACCCTAGCTCTAGCTCCAGAATAATCCCCACCCACTTCGAGACCTAGCCCCCCCTCCTCGAATTCAAACCTCCCACCTAAGGACCACCTGCTAGGCTCCATCTAGCGCTACCCACTTGAACTTCAAGACCGTCCAATCAAAATTCTAATCTCGCCCAGCCCAAAGTCCGAAGGCCCTCCAAAGTCCTAACCCCACCCACCACGGCCCCCTAGCAGGCCTGTACATTTTGACCACGCCCCTTCGGGAAAATCCTGGCTCCACCTCAATGTGCTGAGTCCGCCTCCCCTTCCCCTGCTCTAGAGGCTGAAGCCTCGCCCACTTCCGCATCCAGGGCGGTCCCCCGCTCAGCTCACGCAGCAGGCGCAGGCACGCGCCCGGCTCCTGCAACGCGGTCGCACAGTCTCTGCCGCAGAGTGCGCGGTCTGGGCAGTGCAGCTCCTTTAGCAGGCCGGCCAACTGTCGCAGAAATTCCTCCTCAGCGCCGGAGCCTGCGGGAGGCGAAAGGCTTCAGGGCGCGTGGCGGCACCTGGGCTCCCCACCTGTGGGCCTGCCACTTCACACGTACCTTCGCCGGCGCTCCCCGCTTCCAAGCCCTCTCGCTCCAAGACACCCAGAGTCGCCAGCTCCGCCACCAGCCGCACGCACAGCGCCCTGAAGTCTGGGCACGATGGGCCCAGCGCCACAGCCCCCCAAAAGTCCTCATACCTGCGGTGGCGCCGAGGCAACCACAAGGGACGGGGAAAGTCTTAAGAATTTCTGAGGGCAAACAGATTCTTTCCGGCACTGCCCCCAGCCACACCCCACGCCCCTTACCCCAAGGCCAGCAGGTCCTGGGCCACAGCAGCCCCCTCCTGTGTATCCGCCTCTGCCCGCTCCATGGAAACGACACCTCTTCGCCAGGCGCGCGCCCCCTGCCGGTTGGCGGGAGGCCCCACCCCAGCATCTGCTTTCGACCCGGGCCTTAGCCACGTAACCGACCAATAGCCTCCTCTCGCGAAGGGCCTTTGGCGTTCCCATTGTTTGCTAAGCAGGCAGAACCCGCCCCCAGGTCCGCCAGCGCCGAAACTTAGCGCACCGCCTCTTTCCGTAGCCAGTCAGGGCCCTAGAAACCCTCCTGACTCCGAAAATCCACAGCGTGAATTCAGGATCCCCGCTGTCGCGATAGACCAGCGGATGTCGCTCCTGCTGCAACGTAGAAGTAACTTCGCTTTTCTTTTCCTCAGCCTGCCTCAGATACCCTCTGCTCTTAAAGCACCCTTAACCAAGTGTTCTCCCAGCTCCACTCCAAATCTATAAACTCGGTTCCTCCTTCCCTACTTAGGGTTGAAGTTACGTCAGGGACCGAGAAAGCCTAGCTTAGCAGTCACCGCCCCGCAGAGGCCCTCCTTATCGATCACAATGCGTCTGTTGAATCTTCACCACTCTGTCTCCCACGCCTTGGAGAGGTAATGAATGATTGAGAGATTGCAACCTAGGAGTCAGACCAGCGAGGTTCAGGATCTGAATTCGCCACGCACCACCTGTATCCCTGTCAAATTCCTTCCTATCCTATAATGGGGATAATAATACCTCTTAAAGAGTTGTGAGGGTTAGAGTCCTGTGTGTAAGTGCTTAGTAAACACATAAATGGTACTCAATAATAACATATATTGAGCATTTCCTGTGTGTCGCTGGGCCAAATATCTTACCCCCATTTGCCTGAGTTTCAGAGAGGATAAGTCACATTGCATATGTGGTGGTACCAGAACTCAAATTCAGATCTCGTTCTAAAGTCCAAGCTTTTCACCGCTTAACCTATACTACTGTTAGTACTGCTACTGTTTTGTTGCTGTTGTTAAAGTTTTTCAAGATTTATTCTGCTTTTATTCTGGACTCCAGTAGTTCCTAGATAATTCTGCTGGGAACCCCGGGGTTGGGAGTGGGGGGTGCTAGGTGTTGAGCCTCAGGGAAGAACAAAGGCCAGAATTTTTTCCTCAAGGGTAGAGTATACCCTTAACCTGATCCTCCTTAGTCCTGTCTACCCCTAGGCCGGGTACTCAGGAGGTCTTCAGGTGACCTTAATAAAATATTAGCCCCAGCTGGTGGGGATCAGTGGCTTTAGTGCTGGCCTGCAAACAGAAAATCGCTGGTTTGATTCCCAGTCAGGGCACATGCCTGGGTTTGGGGCCAGTCCCCAGTGTGGGGCATGTGAGAGGCAACCACACATTGATGTTTCTCTCTCTCTTTTCTCCTCTCTTCATCTCTCTCTAAAAATAAATTAAAAAAAAAAAGAAATTGCTCAAACCAAAATTCTGGAGTCATAACCTTGACTTCTCTCAATACCAAATTTCTATCTGAATTTATGGACTTTACCTTCAAAACACTTCTTACCATCTCTACTGCTCTCAGCCTGGCACTGTGCACCATTGTCTCTCCCAGGACCAAGACAGCAGCTTCCTCCCTGCTTCCCTGCCCTCCCTTCCCAGTGTCTGTCCCCCACAGGCAACCAGAGGGAACCTGTGAACACATAAGTCAGCCCACATCTGTCCCCTATTCAGAGCCGTCTCGTTCAGGGTGAACACCAATCGCCTGCAGGGTCCCACCCATATGCCCTCATCTCGTAAGTACTCTCCTCCTTCCTCTCCTCCAGACACTCTGGCTCCCTTGATGTCCCTCAGACTTACCAGACATGTTCCTCCCTCAGGGCCTTTCACCGACTCTTCCCTTCACCTGCAAAGCTCTTCCCACAGACATCCACAGGATTCCCTCAGGGCTTAAATCAAATGCTCTTCAGGGAAGCCTAATCCAACTACCCTGGCTAAAATGGACTTCATCCCTCATGTCCCCTTTTTTCTTTATAGTGCATATCATTTTAACATGTCATTTGTCTCCTTCACTGTAAAGTTCATGAACAACTTGTGGGAAATTATTTTTGTGTTCTGTTCACTGCTTTATCTTCAGAGCCTAGAACAAGACTTAGCATATAGTAGGTACTCAATACATGTACTTGATGGAATGTACAAACTCAGCTGGAGGGTCTGCTTGGGACAAGGTTGGGAAGGAGAAGACAATCGGGAAAGAGACTGGTCTGGGGTCGTAGGGGCCTATGGACAGCAGAATTCATGGGGCAGCAGGTCTCAGGGAATATCAGTATTCAATATCTGAGGGGGAATACCCCTCTCAGAGAGGTCTGAGTTCCAAGATGAGTGGATGAGGCACACTGGCACAAATAAAGAACACAGGCTGAATCTTTGTCAAAGACATTTCTTGGAGCGAATATCTCATGCCCTCTCCCTGGATGACAAGGCTAGGTCTTTGGCTCCCCCACCACTTCAACCTGCACTGACAATAACAATATTGAGGTCACAGACTGGCTTGGAATCAAGATCAGGAAGATAAATGTCAGGGTGCCTCCCCTAAGTCTGGAGGCCAAGTATCCAATCTGAGGGGCAAGCAGCTGGGAAATTGGGCTTGGGGGCTCCAGGGTCTGAGGTCTTCCTAGACCCCAGGGTCCGCTCTCCATGCACCCTTGATTTGGGGGTGATGAAGAGAATTCATGGATCAGAGGTGGGTGTCTTCAGGGAGCAGGACTGGGAGACCTGGGAGAGGTGGTGCTGGGGGACCTTCCCCCCCAGTCCCCACCGCTTCATCTGCAGATCCCACAGCACCTTACAGCACTCTGGTCCCCTGTCCCGCCCCTCCCCAAAGCGAGGTAGGTTAAAAATGGAGCTTCCCCTGCCCACCACAGGAGACTGAGACACAGAGAAGGGAATGGGGACCCAGGGTGCCTAGCCCCCAATTCCTCTGCCCTCAGCTCTGGTGAGTATTATGATGATGAGAGCTGGGCAAAGAGGGGATGAGAGGGACACCCTCGTTATCTCACCCCTTCCCAGGCCTGTTTGGGAGAGCTGAATCTCACTCAGGTTTCAGATATAATAGTTAACATTTCAAGGAGTGACAGAGGGTTCTATTCATCCCTCTGGCCCCTTTGACCTATCCCTTGAACCTCCACAAACCCACCCAAGTATGAGTAACAAAGAGAGGTAAGTGCACATTTCCAGATACTTGGGGCCAGATGCAGGTCCTGAGCCCACACAACACTGAGATCATCTTGCTCCAAGATTTTGACTCCTCTCCCCCAACCCATTCAGAACCTTAGATTTGAGGGACCTGGAAGTTCTATTCCAATCAGGGAAAAGAGACTGTGGGATCCCCTTCCCTTGAAGAGGGGTCTCAGAGGGCCATGAAACAGGGGACAGAGAGAGAGAAACAGTGTGTGTGTGTGTGTGTGTGTGTGTGTGCACCAGCAGAGCTATGGCTAGCCCAAAACGTGCAACTTTGTGCAACTTAGAAAAATGCACACCTTCCTCTAAGGGCAGTGTGGCCAGCAGTGTGGTGTGTATTCCAGCCCACTCACCACCTTGGCCCTGTGCCTTTCGTTAATGAACAGCCTGCACAATCAACTAAGGCAATGTTGGGTCATAGAGATGGGAGTGGGGAAACTCTCATTGGTCCCGAAGTCCAACAACATGAGCTCAAGAAGGTGGGTTCTTCCCAGAGGGGAAAGGGATAGTTCTGTGGGATGCTGGGGACATGGGTGGGGCCTTAGGACTAGACTTCCAGAATCTGGGATCTTGGGGTTTCAGGGGCAGCAAGTCTCGGCATATCAGACTAGAGACTTGAGTCCCAAGAAATCAGATCTGAGGGTGCTAGGGTCCTGGGGCACCTCAGACCTGTCCCTGGTATGGAGGGACCAAGGTCTTGGGTCCAGGATAATCCCAATGCTGTATAGGCTTGAGCCATGAATTTGAAGGGTCAGTGGCACCTTGGGGTCTTGGATCCAGTGCTTCTAAAGCACCTTGGGGTCACCCAGGGACTGGGGACCAATGGGACAGAGGTCTGGGTTGTCATAAACATCCCATCTTTTGGGAGCTGGGCTTCCAGCTGTTAGGGGATTGGGGTTCTGTGTGTACCAAGAAGCCAAAGATTCCAGGACATTGAGGCTGGAAATCCATGTCCAAGAGGGCTATCTGAGGATTCTGGGACCAGTGTCTTGGGCCCTGAGGTGTTGGTGACCTTCAGTCCTAACCTGAAAGTACTAGATACCTCAGCGTCCTCTAGACGACACCCAAAGCTCCTGGGGACACTGGCTGCTTGCGGGGGGGGGGGGGGTTCGGTGAGGGGAGTCAGGTGTAAAGTGGTCTTCGATCCCTGGCTTCCAGAGCATCTTGGCGTGGGATGTCTGGATGGGGGTGGTCAGAGCACGCCTGGTTGAGCATATCCAAGGACCTGGGTCATTTTAGGAGGGCTGTGTCTCAGGAGTCCTAGAGCTACAAGAATACCTCAGATATGGGTGCCTCAGGTTTCAGGTGAGTATTCAGGGACCATTTGGGGTGGTTCTAGGTCCTGTGATCTCAAGATCTGGGAGAAATTGTACACAGGCAGGGTCAGGTATTGGCAACTCCTGACTAATTCTGGGTCTGTAATCTGAGGGCTTGCTCAGGGATCCGTGTGCTCCCAGGCCTGCCTGGTGTGAAGCTGGAGGATGCCTGGTGTCCCCTCAGTCTAGGCCATGGCGGGAGGGGGACAGTGGGATGAGGACACCAGAACTCAGGATGCCTGGGACCTCTTGGGCAGACAGCCCAGTGAAGGTGGGCCTGGGATCCCTCAATCCTAGATTTGAGATCCAGGTTCCAGGTCTGGGGTCTCTCAATCCAAACTCAACCTCCAAGTTCCGGATGTGCCTAGGTTTAGGTTTTGGGTCCAAATAGAGTCCGGGGTCCTGGACCCTCAACTTTGGGTCCTCGTTCTGGAGACCGGACCCATCAGACCATCCTCACCGCGCAGCCTCCTCGTGGCGACCCCCGCAGCCAGCGCAGCCGCATCGGGCCGCAACCCAGTGGCAGGCGCGCAGGGGTGCATAGCAGCAGAGGCAGGGCACTGCCAGGGAGAGTGCGGCCAGCGCAGCCCAGCGCGCAGCGGGGCGTGGGTGGCCCGGCTCGCAGGCGCAGGGGTCCGAGAAGTCGCCCTCAGCGTCAGACAGGCAGTGGTAGAGCAAGCTCTCTGCGCACCACAGGCAACTGAGACGGCGCACCAGCAAGCGACCCGGGTCTGGGGCCTCTGCGCAGCGACCACCACGCCCATCTGCTCTGCGGCGGAAGAGCGCTCGGCAGTGCACACAGCGCGCCGCCTCCTCCGCCTCCGGGGACGCCTTGGCAGGAGCTGGGGGCACAGTCTCTGTGAGAGGGGCGGGTAGGGCGGCTGGGGGCCCCTGGGCTGCACCCCTCAATGCGCCAGTCTTGGCAAAGCGTACAACGCAGGTGGACAGGGTGAGGGGCGCAGGAAGCCCTGGGCGCCGATAATCCTCATAGCCGCGGCTGCCCCAGCCAAGGCCCCCTGCCCCGCCCAGTGCCTCTGAGTGTTCTGGAATCTCCGTGAAGGGTAAGAGCGGAGGGTAACTCTGTGGGATGAAGGGACAGGAGAACCCGTTAGCGGGGTCTATGATCCGCCCACATCGCACCCCAACCCCAATTCAGCAGTCTCAGAAAACCTAAGAATCCGAAGACCCTGCCACAGGCTTCATTCACACGAGAATAACTTCCAAACTGCTAGCCCTCTCCTCTCCCAAGGACAGAGGAAATCTAGGGACAGACAGAAGAATCCAGGCAACAAGCCCACATCTTAAGGACCTGGTTCAGGCCCCAGTCCCGTCCTCTCGCACAATGCAGAAGTCCCAGCCCACAGACTCCTCTGCGCTCAGATCCAGGTCTGGACTGCTCTTCCTTCAGAATGCAAGAGTCGGGTCACCAGATTCCTTTTATCCCCTGGGAGGCCCAGCCCCACCTTGTCCCCAACCTCATAAATTAAGCCGTCCAAAGAACTTCACTGAGTACCAGCAGCACTCTAATACACTAGAATTCATTGTCCAAGTCGACTCCCAAACCCCTCTGGAAGTCAGAACTATCCAAAATCTCCAGGAGCACAGGAAGCACTGGAGGTTCTCCCCCAACCCTTCGAGGAACCCAGGCCTACAGGCTCCCTCCTACCCCACCCATTACAGGCCAGCCATCCCTCAGGATGTTTGCAAGTTTCCCCCGCTCTGAAGCCTCAGTTCCCGCCTACTCTGAGAGCCAGACCCCATGGGGAGCCCCAGACTTCCGCAGGGGGTCGGAGGGCACACCTGAGCAGAGGGGCGTCGGTGCTGAGGGGGCGTGGCCAGCCCAAAGCCAGAAGCTGACTCTACGACGACAGTGGGGGTCGCAGCTGCAGCGGTGGTGGGAGGTGTCTCCTGGCGGCTGTGACTGGAGGAGGAGTCGCTGTCCACGTGGGACTGGAGGAGATTGGCGGCCTCAGAGGTGGACCAGCCCAGCCCAGCAGATGCCCTCGCATAGACCCCCTCCCATTTCATGCGAGGGCTCTGGGGCCAGACAGGCCTGGATTCAAACTCCAGCTCTGCTTCTGACTTTTTGTATGGCCTCTGACAAAAGAACTCATTTCTTTGAGCCTCAGTTTCCTCCTCTGTAAAATGGGGATCATAATGTCTATTCATAAGGCCGTGGCTAGGACCCACTGTAAAGGGCATAACACATGCCTGACGTTTAGGAAGAGCTGGAAATGGTTCTTGTTACTATTATTTGATCCTCCCCTCTCCCCTTATCCGCTCAGCTCACCAACCTACAGAACATCAAATCATGCCTGTCCCTTCTCAGAAGCCCTCTCCCTTGGCCAGTCAGCTGCCTTCCTGCCTCATGCCCACCACCACACCTTTTTGGGGGCAGAGTCACCCACCTGGAATGTGTTTCTTCCCATCTGGACCAAGCTTGGTCCTTTACAAGGTGAAACACCACTTCTCAGACCCTCAGTTTCCTTTCTGGAACTTGGGAATCATTTCTGCCTCACCTGTTTACTATCTGCAATAGCCATTCATTGAGCACCCACGACATGCCAGGCTCACAAAGGCTGTTGTGAGGATGCGAGATGGAGCGTGGAAGGCACGGCATCTTTTCTGAGGAAGGGCTCAATCATAGAGAACTGTCTGTGTGACTTTTGTAGACCCGCCTGCACCTCCCATTACCCCATGAGTCCCCCTGGTCTGCACAGGGGACCAGTTTTGTTCCTCAGTGTCCTCAGGCAACCCCCACTGTCCCCAGCAAGTGCCAAATCGCATGGACATTCTGTGCATTTATTGATTCAAGAAATTTATTCAACACATCTTTACTGAACACTTACTGTATACCTACCAGCCCTGTTTTAAGCTTTGGAGATGCAGCAAGAAAGCAACAAAAGATCCTTGCCCTCCAGGAGCTGACATTCTAGCATAGGAGAATGGGAGTAAAACCAATAGACAAGAAAATTGTCTAGTGAGAAAGAAAGGAAGGAAAATATTTTAGAAGCTGGGAAAAAATTAGAACAGGATAAGAAGCATTAGGAGATTTCAATTTAAACAAGTTCCTTAGGGAGGGCCTCAGTGAAAAGGTGACAAATGTGTGTAAAGCCCTAAAGGATGGGATATAAGGGAATGAGCCATGTGGAAATTTAGGGAAAGAGTGTTCCAAGGCACAAGGACCAGCCAGTGCAAAGACCCTGAGATAGTATTGTGCTTGCCCTTTGGAGTAACAGTGAGGTCAGTGTGGCTAAAGCAGAGTAAGAAAGAGGGAGAATAAGAGGGGGCCAGATGGTGTGGAATCTCAGTACCGCCGTAAGGACTTTGTCCTTACAAAGTCAGATGGAGCCCTGGCAGGGCTCTCAGTGGCGTATGGCCATGATCTGACTCAGATGTCAACAGGGTCATTCTGGCTGTGTGTGGGAAGAGGGAGCAGGAGATGGGGTGCGGGTGGGAGGAGTTGACAATGAGAAGCTGGTGGGGTGGTCTAGTTGGGGGACAAGGTTGGGCAGTTACCAGGGTGGAGACAGAGTCTGACCATTTTGGAAGTGAAGCCAATATTTGCTGATGGATTAGATGAGGGGCATAAACAAAGAGAGGAGTCAAGGATGACTCCAAGATGTGCATCCTGAGAAATTAAAAGGATGACTTGTCATTAACTTGTTTATCCATTTACTTAAAAAAAAAGATTTTATCTATTTATATTTAGAGAGAGGGGAAGGGAGGGAGAGAGAAACATCAATGTGTGAAAGATACATCGATTGGTTGCCTTTCCCACGCCCCCAACAGGGGACCTGGCCTGCAACCCAGGCACGTGCCCTGACAGGGAATCAAACAGGCAACCTTTCCATTAGCAGGCTGGCACTCAATCCACTGAGCCACACCAGCCAGGGTAATTTATTTTTAATATTTATTCATTTTTGCAGTTTGCCTTTCTTTAATTTTTTTTCTGCCTTTCCACACTAGAAGAGAAGCTCCATGAGGAAAGGGACTTTGTTTTGCTCACTGATGTATCCCCACTGCCTAAAACACTACTTACTGAAGGTCCTCAATAAATACTCTTGAATATGAATGTGTGAACGCATATTATCATGATAGAATAGAAACTACAATAACTGGGATTGAGTTGACCTGATAGTTTGGACAAAAATTTCTGTCCCCAGCATGTGGTATGGTGCCTGATACACAGTAGGTGCTCAAGAATATCTGTAGAATAGAAATAAACCCCTGCCCTTCCAGCAGAGCTGGTCCTGAAGACTCACCGTCAGAGGGCAGGGGGTCTCAGCAGTGTCCTGGGAAGGGGAAGAGGAAGAGGAGGAGGAGGAGGGGGTAAGCGAGCCTGGGGCAGGGAGAGAGGCAGAGAGTGAGTTATGTGGACCCCAGTTTCTCCCACCCCTCCACCCCGGCCCCCAGTGCCCACCACCTGCACCACTAACCTTGACCCAGTGCAGCCAGTGCAGCCAGTAGGCTCTTCTGGAACTCATCAGCCTCTGCAGGACTCTGAAATGTCAGCCCAAACTTGCAGTCACCTAGGCTCCAGTGGTGAAAGATGGGGTTCACCTTGTTGTAAACCAAGCCTGGCCTCAGGGGACACTCCAAGGTGGTCTGAGGGGCAGGAGGGAGACAGGTCAGGCACCTCCCCCTAGCCATGCCTGGGACTTCTCTACCCCCAGCTTCTCTGGGTACCCCAGCATCCCACAAGCCTCATTTCTCAACCCTAGATATACCCCTGGACCCTGAGCAATAACACCCTTCAATTTTATTGAGTACATATCTGGTACTCCAATTCCCCCCAAAACCCCTTAATTCCTACATTTTCTAATACACCCACCCCAATATTCCAATAGGAATTCCAAATCTTCTTGAATGCCTCAATGAATTCATTAGCCCTTTTCTGATAGCCCAATATTCCACCTTCTGACTCAACAGTACTCCCTAAACTTTATTAAATACCTCAAAATATTACTGTTAATCCCCTCTCAGTGCCCCAATAGTCTCCCAAAATGCTAGCCCCCAAATTCTTATCAAACTCCCAAAGATTTCCCCACATAGTGTTCAACACCCTAGATGTTCCCTCATATCCTTGCCCAGCATCATTACACTCCTTCACATCATTTCAAATCCCGACGCATTGTTCCTTCTGACCCCTGCTCTAAAATACAACCTTTCTCCCAAGACTTTGTAAACCATCCAGATCTTTCTACTACACTCCTAGCTGAAACTTCAACAGTGTCCTTCCAAATTGTGCCAGATAGCCCAGAACATTCCTGCTGAACCCAAATATAGGGTTGTAAACCCTATTTGACATGTCCAGATGGTCCCCCACCGAATGCCTCCAAATACTTAGGGCAGGCAGGGGCCAAGAGTGTAGGGCCTCATGGCAAGGATCTCTGAAGAGAAGGAGCCATGACAGAGCTCTAGGCCGAGGAGGGATACGATCTGAGCAGCTGTTAGCAGAGCCCCTGTAGAACACACTGAGGTGGGGGAGGGAGCAGGGCAAGGAGAGCAGTGAGGAGGCTGCTGTAACAGTCTCAGGGACGATGGCAGTGGACAGGACCTTCTTAAAACCACAAACGTTCCTGAAACTCCCAACTCATATCTATAGGACAGATATTCACTTCTAAACTCCATCCCACACCCAGGTCTGATTCCCAGGCTTGGAGCTGACCTGACCTCACCTTCGCACTCCCAGCCCCATTTCCCTATTTCCCCATGCTCCCACCCTACTCCCACACCCCACAGTGGCTCACTTTCTGGTCCCGGAGTCGCTCCCCGTGGATGACGTAGTGCCCCTGGCGGGCCCCCCCCTCGGGCCTGGCCCCTCGGACCCGACATATGCTCACCTGGCTGAGGCCCCCACCCCCCACAGGCAGCCAGCCCCCACTGGAGTCATCTCGGGCCATCACCACAGCTCGGACCCGAACCATGTACCTGGAGGTGAGGGGAAAGGGCATGGTCAGTGAGTTCCAATCCTGTTCTCCCATTCCATGCTCCCCCAGCCCTCATCTCCACTCTTCTCTCACATCTGGATCCACGGCAGCCTTCACCACTGCTACTCAGCTTACCTTCCATTCCCACCTTCTCCCCTATTCCCTCCTTCTCTCCCCATGCCCTTCTTCCAGCATGGCTTCTTTCTTCCTCATGCCACCTCTTTCCTTCCATGCCTACCTTTTCCAAATCTACCTTTTCTCTCCACACCCCTTACTTCCCTCTGCCCATCTTTCCCATCCATACCCCACAGCCTCGGTTTCCCACTTCCCTTCTCCTTCCTCCTCATCCCCTATCAATCCCATCTCCTTCTCCGTTCTCTCCTCTCCTTCTCATACCCACAGCCCCACCCAACCTTCCCCCTCACAGCTGGGTGCCTGCGCATATGTATTTTCTTAGAGCCCATCAATTCAGCTCCAGTCCCCCTTACACTGCCTCCGCACCTTGCCGCCCAGGCCACTGGCTGGGTGAGAAACCCAGGCTCTCTTCCCCCCACTCCTTCCCGGATTTATGAATGAGACCGGATGCAAAGCTCACTGAGTCACCCGGTAACGGGAGATGGTCAGGGAGAGAATCAGAAATGGCCAGAGACAGGCCGAAAGGGAGATGGAGGCAGGGGAAGTCAGAAACCAGCGATCGAGACACAGCCAGAGAGCATTTCATTCACAAAAAACCAAACCTGTTCCCTCAGGCCCCAGCCGAGGGAAGGCAAAGCAGAGATTGACCGGGGGAGGGGGTGGCTTGATCCCTCCTCTTCCCCGCCCCAGCATCCTTCAAAACCATTTTACCCCGCCCCCAGCTTAGGAGACGTAGCCCTCCGCCCAGTAATCGGGATCGCTGTCCAGCCCCTCACTACCACCTAGCGCAGGGACCCGGGCGTCCCAGACTTAAGGGTCCATGCTACGAGCTCTAGCCCGTTCCCCCACTTGTAGGCTGCCAGGTTTCCCCAGCCCTTCAGTAGAGGAAGGGGCGGCCGCAACGCCCCCAGCCCCCTTTTCTCAATGGGATGGGATTTTGTGAATGAGCAGTCACGTGACTCTGCTTCCTTTGTCCGCCCGCCTCCCCCGACAACAGGTGAAGCACAGAAAAAGGGCAGGGGTCCCCCGCAGGGCCTAGCTGGGATAGGACGCCGGGATTTCTGGGTGTCCTACGCTCCCCACACGTTTCCTGGGGGGAGTGATCCCCACAGTTCCTCAAAGGTGGGGGTCCTGTACTAAATTTTATGAATGGAGCGTCCTTGGAGGAAGTCCGGGCCCCCCAAATGGAGATTGGTACCCCAAATGGCTGCCGTGCAGTTTAGGGGCCCCCACTCTCTTGTCCTTTCATCCGGGATCTGGGGAGCGCCCGGGTGGGCAGGAGGCGCAACGCGGTCCTGTCCGCCCCCACACCAGGACAGATCTGTCAGCCCCCGCCCACTCGACCCCCGAGGCACCTGCCTGGGAGGCTCCGGCCGGGCTCCGAGCTGCGGAGACGTGGCCTCCTCCTCCTCCTGTTCGCTCAGGCTCCCTCGCTGGCTCCGGCGGCGCTAGAGACGGGCTCCGGGAGTCGGGGCGAGGGGGGAGGGAGGGGGAGCCTGGAAGATGGGTGGGGGGAGGGGGCGGCTTGGGGGAGGTGTAAACGCGAGGCGGGCGTATTTGCCCGCTGGGTCCTAGAGCCCGGCAACGTCTCCTATGAACAGCCCCCCAGCCCCCATTTTCTCAGGACCCAGAGAGAACCCCCTACTTTTCCACCCATGCGCACCATTGGTCCCTGAGGATGTGAGGGAAGGGGTCCGGTACATTGCTCGGTCTCACTGTTCTTAAGGGCAAGGGTCTACGCTTTGGGTTCTAAATGGAAGGGGCTAAATTCCTGGCAATACTTGAAAAGGGTGGGGCGAGAAGGGAGCGAGCATTTGCAAGGGGGCGGGGTCAGAGGGCCCAAGAAAGGAGAGACTGAGGGCGCCAAAGGCATGACAAGTGAATGCGTCACGGAAGGGGCGGGCCCACGATGGGTGGGCCTTCTGGGCAGGCGGAGGAGAGGGTCTTGGGAGTTTAGAAGTAAATTGTTTCACGGGTGGGGCACCTGAAATCCAAGAGGGAGGAGCTACGTACCAGTGTTCCTAATGGGCGGGGCTTTGGGAAAGAGACTAACAGAGGGGCGGAGCATTGTAAGGGGGAGGAGCGAAGGAGAATGTTCTAAAGGGGTGGGGCCTAGAACTCCGAGGACTGGGAGCGGGGAAGGAGACTTCCAAGTATTTCCAGAGTGAGATCCAGGTTCGTAAGGGGCCGGGCTAAAGCTGTCTGACTGGAGGGCGTGGCCTCGAGGCCAGAGGCGGGGCCTAGATCTCGGGGTCTGCCCTAGCTGTCTCGCCCACTTACCTTCACCCGCACCCCCGTTCTTTTCGGTTATTTTCTGCTACGGCCGTTCCCCGCCCTGCCCTGGGCCCAGGGGCCCACTGTCTGGACTTTAGTGGGCAGGAGGAATCGGTGAGTGGGAGTCTTTGGACGAAGGAGCCAAGGGCACAGCTTGGGGAAAGGGGTGTGGCCATATGTTGAGGCCAGCCGCTAGACCCGCAGCGGGAAGAGAAGTTTGAGTGCGGCCTGAAGATCTGGCGCTACCTGGGTAGAAGGCAGGCCTCAAATGATCGACAGAGAGAGAGAGATGGGAGGGTTAAAGGTGAGGGCTGATGGCTTAGCAGGACAACTCCTGTAATTTGTTAGGCGAAAGTGGGGCCTGACCTGGGTAGGTGTGGAGGAGGCCCCATTCCCTGACAACCCGGGGCGGGACCAGAGAGTAGGGGTGGGGTTAGAGTGCCGGGAGAGAAGCTTGAACTCCTCTATTCAGAGTGATGTGACCCGTGTGACAGGAAAGCGGGCAAGATCTGTGTCTTGGAGCCTGGAGATCTGGGACGTGGCCAAAGTGTAGGTGTGATCTGAGGGACCAGCCAGGGAGAGATGGAACCTTAGTAAACTAAGGGGATGGAGCCTGTGTCAAGAACAGCAGCTGTCTGGGGCCATGGGGAAGGTGTGAACGCCAAGAGTCAGGGACCCCGAATGCAGCTAGAGACGGGTGCCTGAGTAGATCTTGGAGGACACGGGAGGACCAAGTACAGCCAGCCACATCGGGTCCCCATAGACCTGGCAGCCTGACTGGCATTAGTTTCTCTGACCACAGTCCCCGACCTCCGTCAGAAATGGGGAACGTGCAGTCGGAGCCGTCCGCGGGCGGGGGCTCCCGAAAAGAGCAGGCCTCGGACCGTTCCTCTGAGTCCCGCCGGAAGTCCTTGGCGGAGCCCGAGGTGACCCCCTCCTCCCCTGCCAGACGCCTGGCTCGCGGGCTGGGCGTTTGGTTCCCTGGCAGCTCAGCGCCCCCGGGACTCCTCGTACCCCCAGAGCCCCAGGCCTCACCCTCGCCCCTGCCCCTGCCCTTAGAGCTGCCCTCGCCAGTGACGCCCCCTTCAGAGGAGGTGGCTGTGGCTGCGGCTGCAGTCTCCACACCACCCCCACCTCCCGTGGGGACCCTGCTGCCCGCGCCGTCTAAGTGGAGAAAACCCACGGGCACTCCGGTGACCCGGATACGCGGTCTGCTGGAGGCAAGCCATCGCGGCCAGGGCGACCCTCCAAGCCTCCGCCCGCTGCCGCCACCGGCCCTGCCACAAACCCAGGAGGACTCCGACCCTGTCTTGAGGGCCCCATCCCCGACTCCGCCACCCTTGGAGCCCCCAAAGCCTCCGCCTTTCGATCGACAACCCTCGGAGAGCAGAATCAGTCCTCCTCTGGCCACACCTGCTGAACCCCCCACAGAAAGCCAGGTCCGGCGCGACGGCGAGAAGCAAACTGCCAGCGCGGCCTGCGGAGGGGCGCTTCCCCAAGGAGGCGAGGGTGAAATGGCCCAGCCTGCGGCCTCTGAGTCCAGCTTGAGTCTGCTGTGTCAAGTCACCTTCAAGTCGGGGCCCCCTTTGCCCCCTGCGGCAGGCTCAAGTTCCTTAGTCACCAAAGTCTCGCTCGGTGGCGGTGGAGGCAGGGGACTCTTCTCCGCGGCCTCGGGCACCATCTCTTATGCCGAGGTCCTGAAGCAAGGGCCCCTGGCTCCTGGGGCTGCTCGCCCCCCGGGAGAGGTACCTCGGGGAACCCAGGAAGCGGAGGGTGGTAATGGAGACAGCGAGGGGTGCTCTGGGCCCTCCTCGGCACCTGCGTCCTACGCCCGGGCCCTTCCGCCACCACCCTACACCACCTTCCCAGGCTCGAAGCCCAAATTTGACTGGGTGAGTCCTCCAGATGGTCCTGAACGCCACTTCCGCTTCAACGGGGCTAGCGGAGGCATCGGGGCCCCCAGACGGCGCGCAGCCGCACTCTCAGGTCCCTGGGGCTCCCCACCGCCTCCGCCAGGGCAGATACATCCAGCTCCCGGGCCCAGGAGGCCCGCACCCGCCGTGCTGGCGCCACCTATGTTCATCTTCCCTGCGCCCACCAATAGCGAGCCTGTGCGCCCCCGGCCTCCCGGCCCACTGGAGCTGCCACCGCCTCCGCCACCACCCACGCCGCCTCCGGCGCCACCGCCCACACCACAGCCACCAGTGCTCCAGCCCACACCGCTTCTTGCAGTGCTCCCGCCCACCCCAGGCTCAGGCCACTTGGAGTCCCCCGCAGATCCCGCCCTGGCTCCTGCCCCTGCCCCCACCCCGGCCCTCGCCTTAGCTGCAGACTCGGCCCCAGTCCCACCCCCAGCTCTTAAGGCCGAACCATCGCAGCCAGCGCCCCCGCCCCCGCCCATCAAAGCCCGCACTCGCAGAAACAAGGGCCCCCGTGCTGCTCGGGGCACGACCTGTGAGGATGGCGCTCCTGGAGAGGGTGCTCGCGAACGGACTGCAGCTACCACGACTGACAGTGGCAGTGGTGGGGCTCCTCCAGCAGGAACGGCTACCACTGGTACCCGACGCCACTGGCCGCCCTTCCAGGTGCTTAACTCTTGCCCCTGCAAGTGTTATTGCCGCCACCAGCCACGCCATCGCCGCCTGCCACGCAACGTGTCTGCCTGGTGAGGGGAGGTGGAGGGTTGCGGGCAGGGGTATACTCCTAAGTTCCCAACCCAGCTTCAGGGGATAGAGCCCCATTCAGCCCTTTCGCTCAGGACCTCTGGTGACCCTCGACCTTTTCCTTGGCTGCATCTCAAACCCATCCATGCTCCAACAGGAAACACCTTAGCTCAGCTCCTAGTTATCCAGACCTCCAAGCTGACCCCCTGGCTCTCATTACTTTTGTCACTCTGGAGCCATCAGGGAGGAAAGGTGGTCCCAGCTGACACTCTTTAGAGGCTCGATTGACAATGTCCCCAAGAGCATTGAGGGACCATGTTCCAAGCCCTTCAGGGATGGGAGTGGAGATGTCTGCCCCCTAAACCAAATGAATGTAAATGCAGGACTCCAAAGGAGGCCTTAGGTCTAAGCCCCAGACTCATACCCCTCCCTCCTGCCTATGGCAACTTTTGACCGTGGGACCCAAGATTTTAACCACCAGAGGGCACTGATGCCCAGTCCTTGGGCCTCAGTCTACTGAGGCCCTCTTTGAAGACTACTTCAATCTTCAAATCCAGGGGAAATAATACACCAGCAAATTAACCCTTATACTGAAATTCAGGATTCATCAAGAGTCCGTCTGATCCTGTCTCCTGAGAATTCTGAATCCCTAGGACACCCTCTAGCCTGGACCCTTGGAGTTCAGTTGGGAAGGGGCAGTGAAGAGGAGGGGATGTTACACCATCACCAACCCTCAGCCCACTTTTCTACTTAGTTTAGATATAGCCTTGCCTTGGACTGCCTATGGGATATTCAGACATGGTTCCTCATGCACACGAGGAAAGTGAAGCTCCAAAGGGGTAAGGGCCTGACCACATAGCCAGACCCTGCTGACTCTACCTTCCTTCTAGGCTGAGCACGCCCACCAACCACCTGAGTGAGCCATCCTGGGTTGCTACCATCAAGTTGGCTGGCTCCCTGGTAGCTGGGCTGCAGCACTTCGATTTGCAGGCCACCCATTCCAACTGAGTGCAGTCTGTTCAATGCCTCTATCCTCCCCTTCTTGACAATAAAATAACCAACCATCCAGATGCCTCAGTTTGTCAAGTCATGTGCTAGGGAAGGAAGGAGTGGAGTGGGGCAGGGCAGAAGTCCCCATGCAGGAACCACATCCTATAAAGAGGAAATTGGCCCTGGCTGGTATGGCTCAGTGCATTGAGTACCAGCCTGCAAACCACAGGTCGCCAGTTCAGTTCCCAGTCAGGGCACATGCCTGGGTTGCAGACCAGGCCCCCAGTAGGTGGTGAACCAGAGGCAACCACACATTGATGTTTCTCTCCCTCTTTCTCCGTCCCTTCCCCTCTAAAAATCTTTTTAAAAAATATATAGGAGGTTGGACCAAGAGCAACAGTAATGGAGGTTCCATTCATCCAGCATCCACACCAATGGTCCCCAGGGTGAGATGATCTCATTCCCCTTAATACCATCAGCCCCATTTCTGAGCTTACCTGTTGCTCAAGGGTTCAACAAAAATCACTCTGGAAAGCAGGAGTGATCATTCCCATTTGGGGGGAATAGCTGGGGGAAATTTAACTCTGGAAGACTTGAAAATCCCACAATTGACTCAGTCAGATTTGGACACTGTTTTAAACACCTCTAGAATTTCAAGGCAGGAAACAGGCTGGGGGGTGTGGGAAGTCATTAAGTCACAGCACTGGCTCACGAAGGATGGGAACCAAGGCAAGCCCATGCCTTTTGTTCCAAAAGGTCTCAAACGGGTAGCCCACACATGAGTTCCATCTTGGTTGGCATTGAAACAAAACTGGTTTAATTCATTGCAAACATTTTTTAAATTGGGACATTTTATCCCCCTTCCCAAAAAACTCTGGTGCCTTGGCCTGGCCCTCCTGTGTCCACAGCTGGGTGTAACAGTCCCTTTACCCAGGGCCTGCACTCCCCCAAGCCACAGTGCCATGCGTTTGATACCTTGAGCAAAGGCCACGGGACAGAGGCTACCCCTTGAGGGCCCTCACAGTTGGAAGTTCTTCCGAGATAAGGACTTGTCTCCCCACCACTCCACCCCCAGAGACAAGGGCCTAGGAGGCAGAATGCCCATCCGGCTTTATTGGAGGAAACCCTGCACTACAACTGCTTTCAATAATGCAAACCCTGTCCCACCCCAGTGCCTGCTGGGCTCAGACGATCATCTCCAGCTGCCGGGCATACTCGATGACCTGTTTGGCCAGCTCTGTAGAGGGGATGGTAGTATCTTCTGGCTTCTGCTGCTGGCTGGCAAAGCTGTAGTAGTTGTTGAGGCCCAGGACCCACCCTCGCTGCAGAAAGGGAGGGATGAGAGATGGGTGGGGTGATCACACAGGCTCCTTCACCACCCCACAGAGCCAGCACTTACCCATGTAGGCCCTGGCTTGCTTTCCTCGCCAGCCCTCATCTACCTGCACAACTTTAGGCAAGTAACTTCACCTCTCTGCACCTCAGTTTCTCCATCTTTGAGACCAGGCCTAGTCACACGCCTCTCCAGGTCTGCTATGAGAATTTAATCAACACTTGTAAAGTGCTGAGAACAATGTTTGGTTCAGAGTAAACAATCACTAAATACCAGCTGTCACCACCATTCAAGTTCAATTTCACCTCTTCCAGCCTGATCTTGACCCTCCTCAGTTCACTAGGGTCACTGCACCCCATTTACAGGCATGTCTAGGGGCACTGCTCCTGCACAAATACCCCTGACCAAATGAAGCAAAGTCATGTGGGGAAAAAGCTGCAACCTCCAAGGAATTCTGATAAGGTCAACAACCAACAGATGCCAGTTATCCACCTCCACCTTGCTCCCAGCGTTGTGCTAAGCTCATCCCACACATTAAATTCGAGCCCCACTCTACACATAGGGAAACTGAAGCTCAGAGAAGTTCTGTGGCTTGCCTGAGGTCACATAGCTGGATTTTTAACCTGGGCAGTCTTGCTCCAGTGTCCCTCTAGGCTACCCTCAATACTATCAGTGAGTGCACCCATTGGCCCCATAACCCCTTGCACCCTAGCCACCTTCTTGGCGTAGTCTGTCATCTTTTTGGGTGTGTTGAAGAAGAGGATCCGGGTGGCCTCAGTGAAGAGGATTTTCTCATAGGCCTTCTCGATGCATCCAGCAATCTCATCTCTGGGGAAAGAATGAGGTTCTCGCTATTGAGTACATACAGCAAGCACTCCGGGCCTTGTTCCCACTGGTCTGACATGCATGAACTCTGACCATTCAGTTCAGTACTGACTACTGAAGTATGTTTGTTACCTGTCCTGTTTAACCAATGGGAGAGAGGGGCTTGACCAGAGTTGCAAGCCAGGGCCACGCCCAGGTCTCTCTGGCTTCCTGGCCCAAACTCAGAATGCCACTCCCAGCCACAAGGACTTCAGGCTATCTGAAAGCCAGCTGGGTGGGATTCCTGTGAAGGGAATTACGTAACCCCACCCCACACAAGGGTGCTGTATTCCATTTCTAGACCCAATCCCAAGGGGGTTCTTTGCACCCCTGCCAGGAAGCATCGTGATCAACACTGCGTAGAAAAACAGCAAGGCGTGGAGTCACTGAAATGGAAAAGAGGGGTGGCTCTGGGGAGAAAATGACAGGGAAAATGCATCTGTTTCTGAACTATTTTGTCTCTTCAGCCAAAGAATAAATATGAGGGCATTAATTTTTTACTCCCTGTCGGGTTAATTTTTTAACCCAAACCTGCAAAACTATCCTCCTCACTCCCACCATCTCTCTGGGCTTGGCTTTGCCACTCAAAGAATAAAAATCCATCTCAGTTTGGCTTCTGTCACCACCTGGACACCCTTTAACTCCTCACAGGACTTTTAAATGTCATGCCCACTTGTCTGTGTGATCTCACTTCTGCCGAAAGCAACCCGAAGGGCTAGGGGGACTTGAGGGTGCCTATGCAAAGGAAGGGAAACTAAGTAAGGACTCTACAGTTTAGGTGATCTGAGGTGGGGTCACACAACTTGTGGAACACTTCTAAGAAAGGCAGCACGGTCCTGTTTGCTGAGCACTGTCTGGGTGCTGAATCCATGCTCCGTGTCTGACACGTATGGGTACACTCGTAAATAGCCCAGAGCGAGATGATGGCTATTTTCCACAATCTCGTAAGTGGTTCCAGTTCATAGAAAAGAAAACCTGATATGCCCAGCCTCCACAGATCACAACTGGCCAGAATGGGATTCAACTAAGGGCTGCCTGACTACAGATTCTGAGCTTTCCGAACCCCCGAGGGCTCTGGGCCCCCACGTACCTGATAGTGTCAAGCAAGATGTCAATGAAGAAGGTATAACTCTCAGCAGGGATGTTGCCTTTGGCCAGGAACACTTTGTTGTAGCTGCCTTCCATTAGGTACTGCAGAGACCGGGGTAGGGAAGAGGAGAGGATGAGGGAGAGGCAGCCCACCCACTGAGGCTTTACCATACTCCCAGTGCCTCCGTAAGTCCCACTCTGCTAGAACACCCATTCCCTGTGCAGAACGCACACCTGCTCTACCAGGAAGCCCTCCCTGATTTACTTATACACACAAACACTCCCAGCCTGCCCAGGGCTGGTATGTAATCATCTCACCTACACTCTCAATCACAGGAGGGAGATAGAGCTGGATGCATTGCAAATCCATTCCTCCTCTGCCCAAGCTGTGCTGCCTGCCTTCACCGCATTCTTAAGTCAAAATTCTTCCAAGAGACCTCAGCTTTAGGAACTACTTCCTAACCTTGGGTACTAAGGCTTTCTCTGACTCTGCTTTTCTTGTTCTAGACACACGGTCCTCTTTGCTACTCCTCAGCCACATGTTTTTGCCTTGGGGCTTTGGTCTGGCTGCTCTTCTACCTGGACCACTGTTCCCATAGATGTCCACGTAGTTGGGTTCTTCACCCCACAAGTCTTTCTCAAATTTCACATCTTTGGCAAGGCCTTCCATTATTAAAAATCCACCCCTGCTCCTGACTCTCCATCCTCCTTCCTGCTTTATTTTCCTCCATATCACTTAACATCTGAAAGACCATATAGATTACTTAATCCTTTTGTTTTTTTTGTCTACTTCTTCACCTAGATGTCATGCTCTCAAGATTTCATCTGTTTTGTTCACTGTATAGTCTGAAAACCAACCACAGTGCCTGGCACATGGCTGGGGCTCATTACTTGTTGGAAAAATAAGCAAATGAATCCACAGGCTAATGGATGGGTGAACCCTACCCACTTCTCCAGGAAACCCTCCCCAGTGGCTATCACTGCACCACCCCCTTTAGCCAAGCCCTCCCCTTCCCGTTCTCCAGACTCACTTGCTCAAGGGACACAGGATGCTTGATGTATACATTGGTCTGGATGTCCTTGGCAGGCAGCCGCTCCAACTCGGTGTGGAACTCAGCCACCCGGTTCTGAGACAGCAGGAAGAGGAGGTTAAGGCCCAAGAGCTGGTGCATGTATGCTGACTCAGGGAGCTGCTCCCTGTGAACCAGGGAGAGGGAACCAAGGTAAGAAGGACTTAGGTACCTACTGAACCCCTCATTCCAGGTTCCAGGGACCCTGATGACTATCCCATGCTGTCTCCTTGGAGAGGTAGAGTCTTGGGTTTTCAGATGAAACTCATGTCCAGAGAGGCACGAAGAAGTCACAAGTCATATGGGCCCAAGTGAGTGACTTCACTTCAGTAAAGTAACTCAGCCTCGGTTTCCCCAACTGTAAAAATGGGTATCTCCACAGTATTCATGAGATGAGTTAAATAAATAAGGGTTAAATTAATAGGTTAAATTAAATGATTTAACCTAGATAAAGTGATTGGAATAGAGCTGGTCCAAATAAATACTATGTATGTGTTAGCTATGATTATGCTATTAGTCATCACCCTTATTTTAAGGGAGAAAATAAGGCCCAGGGAGGTAAGGTCATTTGTCCAAGACCACATAACAGGGAATTGGCAAAATCAGTTTCAAACTCAGGTTTGTCTGACTTCTATGTCAAATTCTTAATCATTAATCCATGCTGGCACCACTGAATTATAAAACCATTCAGTTTTATATTAAATACATATCTATTGAGTTCATGCTTGGGCCCGGCCCCATTCTAGCAAAAGTGAGACACAGCAGTGACCAAGACCTCTCTGCCTTTAGGAGGCTCACAGTCCAGCCAAAGAGACAGGCCTGGGATAGTGGAGGCAGAGAGATTGGGAATGGGATGGGGAGCTAGGAAGGGGTCTGATACCACAGGAAAGAGCTTGGCCTGGAATCTGAGGCCTATGGAGAGCCATGACAGGTTCCTAGCAGGGGATCAACATGGTCAAATTTTAGTATCACAAAGATTCTACTGACTGCCATGCTGGGGGGCAGGGGGGATGATCCAAGGCCTCAAGGCTGGGGCCAGGGCGGATGAAACATGATGGTGGCTACCACTGGGGAGTGGAAAAGTAGTGTGGGAATGTGGAAGGGAAGACGGATAGGTGGCCAACAGAGACTCAGGGCCTCCAGGCCAACCCGCAACCCCTCTGGGGATGGAGCTAGGGAAAAGGAAGTTCCCAGGCTAGAGCACCTGGAATCAAAGACCTGCCATGTAAACTGCAAACACCCACCCCCCCATCCCTCATCAGGGGCAGAGTCCATCCTCACTTGTAATCGAAGTAGTAGCATTTGAGCTGGGCCATGTAGCGTTCGAAGGAGGGGATGTCCTTGCGTAGGATACTCCACTGGGCCCCAATCTCCAGTATGTCACCTGTGGGTGATAGGGCAGGTTCTCAGGAAGTGACTGAGTCCCTCTCCTGACCACCATTGCTGCCGTTTCTGCCATGATCCCCTAATGCCTCACCCTCCACCAACTCCAGTAACACTCACGGGCCAGAATGAGCTGTTGTTTGGTCAGTTTGGTCCCTGTGGTTGGTAGGAAGTTGAGCTCCAGCAGAACCAGCTGACAAGAAGGGATGGAAAAGAAAGAAAGAAAAAAGGAAACAGGATGGGACTTCAAGTAATAATTACTTACTTTTCCTAGGGCTTGGTTTTCCAGCCTAGAAAATATAGCTCATCATCCCTTACTCATAAGGTTCTTATGACCATTAAAGGAGTCAACCCTCATAAAGCACTGTGAGTGCTCATTTGGGATGACCTCACATCCTGCCTGATCCAGTGGAATCAAGGAGATGAGGGGACAACAGCACCTTCAGTTCTTGGCAGACTTTACTCACATTCTACTGGCTTGGGCCCAGCTTACTCCCCCAACCCAAATCCACCCCAGGGAGGGAGGGAGGGACGCTGACTTCCCCATATTGTCCAGTCCACACCTCAGTTCTTATCTGACACCCTACTTAGCTACTTGGTCCAGCCCACAGTATTTGTATTTCCCCAAACACTTGGTCTGAAGCACCCAGAACCCTAGTATAAGATTTTTTTTTGGTAGGTTTAGTTCAGCCTTCTCAACTTGGTTGATTTCCCACGCCCCACAGTTGCATCCCTAAACCTCCAATCTCTCAGACCCCCAACTTCGTCTGGTCTAGACCATACACTCCATTACCGCAGCCTTCGTTCAGCAGCCTACGCGGCCCTCTTTCCCCACTTAGTCTTGTCCAGAACCCGCCACCAGGAAAACTCGAACGCCCCATCTTGCCATTCCAGCCAGTCAGGCCTCCAAGCATCGAAATTTTGACCTCTCACTCGTTTGTGCTAAAACCACTCTTTTAACCGCCCCCGCCCCCCCCGCCAACCTTGGGGCCGCATTTGATCGGTTCCAGGCCCCTCTCACTTCTTCAACCCCTCGATGTTCCCACTTTGGCTGTTCCGAATCCTTCACCCTAGTATATCTCCATCTTAGTCTGGTCCGCACCGCGGTCTCTCCCGCTGCCCAGACCACGGCTCGGTCCAGAACCCTCGCAGCGCCCTGGGCCACCCGTACCTTGAGACGGCCCAGCTCTTCACCGCACTTGCTAAGGTTGGGGCTTTTACGGTTCCATTCGCCCTTCAGCTGCTCGTACATGCCGGCCGCAGCCTGTAGGACCGCGCCCGAGGCTGCCGCAGGCCCGGAGTTCGAGGAGCCCACAGCCCCGTTTAACGCTGCAGCCGCCATCTTCCGTGATGCGGCAAACCGACACCGGATTTACGACAGCGACAGCGAGGCCTACAGACCGTCTTCCGGAAGAGGTGGGGCCCAGGGCTGGAGCCCAAACCTGGGGCGAGGCTACGACTGCTTGTCTCCGCCCACCGCACTTAGCGCTCAGTAGGTCTTGGGGAGGTGCCCTCGGAGCTCAGCCCTTAATAGGCCTGTCAGTCAGCGCTTCGGGGGCAGTCTCCCAAGATGGTGGCTGAAGTCGCCTCCTTCCCTGAGTGGAAATGGCTGCGGTCGCCACGCTTCCTCACGTTCGGTAGTCAGTATATCTGTCTTGGCTTCAGCCTGGACTTTCGAGTCGCTACGTTCCTATCTTGGAGGTTCCAACTTCAACGCGGCAGCTTTTCAAAGCTGAAAGGTGACAGTGGTGGAGCCATTTGGAAAGCTGTGTTATTCTTTCCATTTTATAAACAGGCTTTCACACTTGGGTAATTGTAACGGGGTGCAGCCAGGGCCCCCACAAGTGAAGGATTTGAAATGGGGTTCAGAACTTGGGGTGTCCAGGAAATATAAAAATTTAGGATGTCCTCACCCCCACAAACCTGGACTGGGGAAGGGACATATGGAACAGAACCATTGAGAGAGATTTTGCAGGCCAGCTTGATATTTGATATGCAAAAACGGTTATTTTTGTACATTAATAACAGCAGACTAGTCTTACAGCCAGAATGGAGCTAGAAGGTATGCAAAACTTTGACCCATAATGTAGCTGAGAGGCAGCTCCCCCTGGTTGCAGCTCCTTGTGAGAGTTTGGAGATGGTTGGCTCCATACCACCAGCCCACACCTGCTGGGCTTACTATGGCAGCCCAGGAAGACTGAAAACTGTGGGAGTACTTGGCAGGTGTAGCCAGTTGTGGGAGAAATTGGAAATGGGGTTGCAAAGGAGGTCCCAGGCTGGGATTTAAACTAAAGGGGAGAGAGACAATGTAGGACTAGAGACAGGACAATGCGAGACCTTGCAGGGAAGGAAAGGGGTGAAAGGACTCTTGCTGGTGGGCTATGAGAAGGTGCCATGTGGTTTTGGATTAAGAACTGGAGATCTCGGCAATGCAGCTGATGGTGCTGGGGACTGCAGAGAAACCTGTCCAGCTGAGCACGGATGACAGAGGAACCCAGAAAAGTGAGCTTCGGACTTCTGTTCTTTTTCTTCTGGAGGATGTCCTTCTGATTGGCATGTTCTGAGACTGGCCTGCCAGGGCAAAGGAGGGGAGGAAGGACTGTGTGCGTTTGTGGGTGTTTTAAGGGACTTTGGGATTTTAATGGTGAAATTCTGTCATTACCCTAAACCTGTGTAACTTTTGAATAAATAGTTCCTTTGCTTTTTATCAAACTCTGGCATCGAGAGCCACAATTCCTAGGAGTGGTGGGCAAAGAACCATAGCATAGAGAGACCCCATATCTGCCCCTCGCCCCATGGGTCCATTCTGTAACATAACCTTCCAAGAGACTAACAGCTGAAACTTAAAGCTAGGTCTTTCTCTCTAGTCTCAGATCATCCTTCCACATTTTCTCAAAGTTTATGCACTTATGCACAAATTTTACAGAAATTATCCAGTCTTATGACTTTAAATGCCTCATATATGTAGATTCTCAATTTTTTTTCCTGTTCCTGATTCCTTCATACATGAGGTCTGTCCAGAAGGTATCCAGCCATGTAAGATGAAAAATATAGACATTTATTAAAGAAGATACCAGACACAAGAACCATGTACATAGGACAGTGACTTCTCATTCTCCTTTCAAACAAGCACCTTGGGCCTTGGGGCCTGGTGTAGCTCAGTGAATTGAGCAGGTTGTGAACCAAAGGGTCACTGGTTCGATTCCCAGTGAGGGCACATGCCTGGGTTGCAGGCCAGGTCCCCAGTGGGGGCCACATGACAGGCAACCACACACTGATGTTTCTCTCCCTCTCTTTCTCCCTCCCTCTCTTTCTAAAAGTAAATAAAATCTTAAAACAAAAACAAAATAGGCACCTTGGGACCACATACAGTTCTCCTGATGGCCACAAGCCTTCCTGTCATATTTTCCTGAATCTCATCAATGGTCTGGAATCTCTCCACTTTGTATAGTGATTTTAGTTTTGGGAAAAGCCAGAAGTTGCAGGGTGCCAAATCTGAACCACAGGGGAACTGAGTCCCTTGGGTGATCTGATGTTTTGCCAAAACTCTGCAGGAGACGTGATGCATGAGTGGGCACATTGTCATGATGAAGCAGCCAATCACCAGTTGCCCATAGCTGTGGCCTTCTGAATTATCCAACTAGTTTCTGCAGACTAATGTTCAAGCTTAATGCAAATTTGGTGCAGAATCATTGCTCTACTTGTTCAGTCATTTTGAATGCAATGGCCACACAGTACACATGCTCACTCAATGGTGTTGACCACCCCCACTGACTAGTACAGTGGAGTTGTCATTGTTCATACATGCGCATTCCAATCCACTTTCCTTGGCTGCCAGGTTACATCAATGTCACACAAAATGTTCTCTTATATTAACAATGGTTGGACTTTTTCTGTACACACCTTGTATATCACACCTGCATATTCAACATCTACACTTTTTTTTTCAAACACAACTCTCTTGTTTTCATCATTTACAGTGTCAACTCCATGAAAGAAGGGCTATTAATTTTCAATATTGCTGTATTCCCAGCATGTAGTAAACAGTCAATAAATATTTGTTAAAGGAGTGAATGAATGGATATGTAAAATAAGTGGTGTCTTTTAAAAAAGGTTTTAAATAAAAACTACATCTTATGATACATATGTTCTAAAAGAAACATGCTTTTTAGCAATATAATTAAAGCCATCTTTGGAGATCAATGGACACATATCTGACCATTTAAAAAAGGGCTGCAACTTACAGTCAAGATGGGGGCAGAGGTAAACACAGCTCACCTCTTCACACCTCATCAAAATTACAACTAAAATATAGAACAATCATCATTCAGAACCATCAGAAATCAAATTGAATGGAAGTCTGACAACTACGGAATTAAAGAAACCACATCCATCCATAGAGATAAAGAATGGGCTGGTCCCACATCCACATGTGTTGGATAAAAATTAGGACAACTGTAATAACATAATAAAATCTAATTAAAAAAAAGGGATATCTAAGGAATGAGGTGTTCCAGCCCCAAACCAGGCACCAGTGCCAGGAAGATAACACCCCATAATTTGTAGCTGCAAAACCAACAGGGATTGAGTCAGTGAAAGAAACTTCTGGAGTCCCAAGCAGTTACTCTTAAAGAACCCACACAGGAACTTACTCAGACTCACTCCCTCTGAGCTCCAACAGCAGGGCAGCAGCTTGAAAGACACCAGGGGTGTACAGGGAGGAACTGAAGTACCTGGCATCAAGGCAGAAGCTGGGGGACAGCTTTCTCCCAGAAAGGTGGGCAGAGACCATTGTCCATTTTCTGACCCCTCCCCACACAGAGCCACAGGGCCAGCAGGTGTGTGCCACATCTGAGACTCCATTAACCTAACACAGTTTGCCCTGGAGATCTCCTGAGGCTGTGTCCCACCCAACTTATGGATCCACCCAAACTGTTAATAGAGACTTTTTTTTGTATGAATGGCTGGTCTTGGCTCATGTTTCACAACTTCTTTTTTTTTTTTTAAGGTTTTATTTATTGGCACTTCCGGCAAGATGGAGGAATAGGTGGATGCACCGTACCTCCTCGCACAACCAAGATTAGAACAACAATAACTTACAGATAGAATAACACTCAGAACTGATAGAGGATTTATCTGAATGGAAGTCGGACAGCCAAGAAGTTGAAGTACACCCATATATCCAGACTGGTAGGAGAAGACGAGCCGGGCGGGCGGGCATGGGGCTGGTGCGGGTCGGTGGCGCGGAAGTCGGGGAAAATTTGGCACGAAATTGGCGCAACAGCCATCCGGGGCGCAAGAACGCAGCGGTGATCCCTGAGTACGCAAGCTGCGGCTGGCGGACCCAGTGAGGCAGCGATTGTGGACCAGGGCAGAGCTCGCAGCCCAGGATCCCAGAGAAGGGTCTGAGCCCAGGAGACCGGAACTACCGCCATTGTTCCCACCCGCCTCTGCCCCCACATATAATGTCACAATCTAGCAACTGGGGTGCCCAGCCCCGGTGAACACCTAAGGCTCCGTCCCCCACCGTAACAAGAGCGACCAGACCGGAAAAAAAAAAGGGGAGACAGGAAAGGATATGTTTCCAACAAAACAGATCAGTCCCCCAGGACTCATCCTTTTGAGCAACCAAGAAATAGCCAATCTATCAGATGCGCAGTTCAAAACACTGGTGATCAGAAAGCTCACAGAATTGGTTGATTTTGGGCACAATTTAGATGAAAGGATAAAAGTTACCATAAAAGAGATGCAGGAAGATATACGGAGGAGAGCCAATAGTGAAAAGAAGGAATCTGAGTCTCAAAATAATACAGTGGACCAGAAGGAAGATAGAATCAACCAAGCAGGAAAGCATGATGAAATAAGAATTCAAAAAATCGAGGAAAAGCTTAAGAGCATCCAGGACACCTTTAAATGTTACAACATCCAAATTATAGGGGTACCAGAATGGGAAGAGGAAAAGCAACAGCTTGAACACGTATCTGAACAAATAATAAAGGAGAACTTCCCCAATCTGGCAAAGGGAACAGTCTTCCAAGAAATCCAAGAAGCTCAGAGAGCCCCAAAGAAGTTGGACCCAAGAAGAAACACGCCAAGGCACATCATAATTACATTAGCCAAGGTAAAAACAAAGGAGAGAATCCTAGAAGCAGCAAGAGATAAGGGGACAGTAACCTACAAAGGAGTTCCCATCAGACTGTCAGCTGATTTCTCCAAAGAGACCTTACAGGCAAGAAGGGGCTGGAAAGAAATATTCCAAGTCATGAAAGACAAGGACCTACATCTCAGATTGCTCTATCCAGCAAAGCTCTCATTTAGAATGGAAGGGCAGATAAAGTGCTTTTCAGCTAAGGTCAAGTTAAAGGAGTTCATCATCACCAAGCCCTTATTTTATGAAATGCTAAAGGGACTTATCTAAGAAAAGAAGATAAAGAAAAGACATGTATAGTAAAAGGACAGCAAACTCACAATTATTAACAACCACAACTAAAGCAAAACCAAAAGAAACTAAGTAAACAACTAGAACAGGAACAGAACCACAGAAATGGAGGGCACATGGAGGGTTAGCAGCAGGGGGGTGGGAGGAGGAGAGAGGGGGTAAAGGTATAGAGAATAAGTAGCATAGAACGTAGGTTGAAAATAGATAGGGGGAGGGCAAGAATAGTATGGGAAATGTAGAAGCTAAAGAACTCATAAGTATGACACATGGACATGAACTAAAGGGGGGGAAACGTGGGTGGGAGAGGGGGTACAGGGTGGAGGGGAGAGAAGGGGGAAATGGGACAACTGTAATAGCATAATCAATAAAATATATTTAAAAAAAAGATTTTATTTATTTATTTTTAGAGAGGGAATGGAGGGAGAAAGAGAGAGAGAGAGAGAAACATCAATGTGTGGTTGCTGGGGGTCATGGCCTGCAACCCAGGCATGTACCCTGACTGGGAATCGAACCTGTGACACTTTGGTTCGCAGCTCATGCTCAATCCACTGAGCTATGCCAGCCAGGGCTGCTTCGCAACTTCTTAATCCCATCAAACAAGCCAGAGTTGGCCTCAGTGAGCCCCCACCACCCATATCACTTGCTAGAAGGCCCCAGGCTCCACACTAGCAACAGCCAGCCTAGATTCACTGCTTGGCTTTGCCTGTGAATCTCCAAGCCTAGCACAAATAGCAGCCATCTCAGATTGCTTTATAGCTCAGGCAAGGAGGCCCTGGGCAGAACACAGGTTGGGTCAGACTTTGGCCTGCACCACCCAGGAAACCCCAGTGTCAGCACACCCAGTGGACAGCTACAAACCAAGTCAGAGGACCACCACCCTGCTCCTGCACTGCTGATCCTCTGAGGAGGGTGGAGGTTGGTGGTCAGTGGTAAGAACCAGTCCTTGCAGCTGACTAGACTGGGAAAATTCCTCCCATTGACCGACTAACAGCAATCAAATTTCAACTACAAGAGGAAGGTGTACTCAGCCCATACAAAGGGTGCTCTTCAAGTACTGAGCTTGGGTGATAGGGGAGGCTGTGCCACTCAACCCTACATAATACCTACTATGTTAAGCCAGGCTACCAAGACAGGGAGTCAGGGCAGCCTTACCTAATACATACAAACAAATGCAGAGAGGCTGTCAAAATGAGAAGACAAAGAAACATGGCCCAAATGAAAGGACAGAAAAAATTTGAAAAAAAAAAACCGGAACAAAATAGAGATATGCAATCTATCAGATGCAGGGGTCAAAACACTAGTTATAAGAAAGCTCAAGGAACTTAGGACCTTGACAGCATATAATCAGAAATCATAGTCAGAAATGAAGGATACACTAATTGAAATTAAGGACAATTTAGAGGGAAACAACAGTAGAGTGGATGAAGCTGAGAATCAAATCAATGATTTGGACATAAGGAAGCAAAAACAACAACAACCCAACAACAATCAGAAGAACAAGAAGGAAAAAAAGAAGAGTACCCCCACAAAATGAGGATAATGTAAGCAGCCTCTTGGATGACTTAAAGTGTTCCAACTTTCGAATCATAAGGATGACAGAAGGAGAAGAGTAAGAGCAAGAAATTGGAAATCTATTGAAGAAAATAGTGAAAGAAAACTTCCCTAATTTGGTGAAGGGAACAGACATGCAAGTCCAGGAAGCTCAGAAAGTTCCAAACAAGGTGGATGCAATGAGGCCCACTCTAAGACACATCATAATTAAAATGCCAAGGATTAAAGATAAAGAGAGATCTTAAGAGTAGCTGTTTATCTACAGGGGAGTTCCCGTAAGACTGTCAGTTAATTTCTCAAAAGAAACTTTGCAGGCTAGAAGGGATTGGCAAGAAATATTCAAAGTCATGAAAAGCAGGGACCTACAGCCAATATTGATCTACCCAGCAAAGATATCATGTATCATAGGACAGATAAAGAGCTTCCTAGACAAGAAAAAACTAAAGGAGTTCATCATCACCAAACCATTATTATACGAAACGTTAAAGAGATTTATTTAAGAAAAAGAACAAAACTATGAGAAATAAAATAGCAATGAATATATATCTATCGACAATTGAATCTAAAAAACAAACTAAGCAAACAAGAAGAACAAAAAGAAAATCATAGATATGAAGAGCATTTTGATGGTTGTCAGATGGGGGGGATGGGGGGAAGAGGTGAAGAGGTGAGAGGATTAAGAAGTACAAATAGGTAGTTACAGAATAGCCATGGGGATGTAAAGTACAGTATAGGAAATGGAATAGCTAAAGGACTTATACACTTGAGCCATGGACATGAATGATGGTGGGGGGATTGCCTGAGGGAGTGGGAGGTGCTGGGTAGAAGGGAGCAAAGTGTAAAAAGCTGGAACAACTGTAATAGCATAATCAATAAAATATATAAAAATAAATCAAATAAAAATTAAAAAGTGGCTGCATATTATTTCACAGTATGAATGTACCAAATGCATGTAATGTTTCCATGTTTATAATTTGGGTTATTTTTGTTTATCTGTTTGCTACCACTAACAATGCTACAGTAAAGGTCCTTAAAGTCATTTTCTTGAATACAGTTTTATTTCTTAGGGACAGGTCCTAGGATGTAAGATTTCTGAGTCAAGATATGTATATTTTCCATTTTAGTAGGTATCATGAGATTGCCTTCCAAAGCTGCAGGAGTTCACAGTTCTACCAGCAATGAAAGAGTCCTGACAGCATCACCATTCCTGGACTCTACAGTTTCTTCATTCTTTGCCAGTCTCATGAGTGACAGGCACTAAGTTTTCTGTTTTGTTTTGTGTAAGTTTGCATTTGCATACTAATGAGGTTGAGTATCCTTTCCTGTGTTTATGGAAAATTTGGATTTCCTCCTCTCTGAAATTTTCTGAGTGTTTGTTGCATTTTCCTATAAATTTTTAGACACATGCATATTAGGAATAAAAATTTTTGTTATATTTGTTGCAACAGTTTTCTTTGATCTAATGTTTATTTTCCAAATATATATAAGCTATTTTTTTTGCAACACAAAATTTTAATTTTTATATAGTCAAATTTTAACTTTCCCTAAGTGGCTTCTGTGTTATCTATCTTGTTTAGGAAGTCCTCCCTGTGCCAAACTAAAATATTCTAATTTTTTTGCTAAAATATTTGTGTTTCTCCACATGTACTTATTTTTATATTAAATTAACTTTTGCATATAGTGTGAAATAGGGCCTAAATTTGATTTCATCCTTGTAAGTCAGTTTTTCCAGAACCATTTGTTAAACAAACCATCATTTTTCCCATCAAAATGAATGATATTTTTATCTAATATTAAATCTCTTCCCCTTGCCTGGTGTGGCTCAGTGGATTGAGCATTGGCCTGTGAACCAAAAGGTCTCCGATATCCAGTCAGGGCACATGCCTGGCTTGTGGGCCAGATCCCCAGTTGGGGGCACGCAAGAGGCAACCATATATTGATGTTTCTCTCCCTCTCTTTCTCCTTCCTTTCCCCTTTCTATAAAAATAAGTAGATAAAATATTTTAAAATAATATTAAATCTCTTCAATAATCAGACATTTTAAGCCATCTATTATATTCTACTGGTCTTCCACTGAGCCACACCAGTCAAGGCTCTATTCAACTAGTCTACATTTATTCTTAGTAAATACCATACCAGATATTTTGTTGTTGAGGTAAGATTCAAATAACATAAAATTGACTATTTTAGAGTGAACAATTCAGTGACATTCAGTACATTCACAGTGTTGTGTAAATACCACCTCTCTACCTCCAAAGCATTTTTTGTCACTACAAAAGGAAATCCCACACCCCTTAAGCAGTTACTTCACATTCCCTTCTTTTTCCTTGCCTCTCTTAACCACCAATTTGCATTCTGTGTCTATGTACAATATTCTCTCTTTATCCTCAATTTTTCTTTCATAGTGTCCCCCCAAAATGTATATGTTGAAGCCCTAACTCATAGTACCTCAGTATGTGATTGTATTTGGAGATAGAGCCTTTAGAGTGATTAAGTTAAAATGGGCCCTATTAGAGTGGGCCCTAATTCAATCTGATAACCAGTCTTTATAAGAAGAGGAAATTTGGACACATAAAAGACACCAGTGGTGGGACCACACAGAATATACACAATATGAGCACAAGGTGAGAGGGCAGCTATCAGTAAGCTAAGGAGAGAGGTCTTAGAAACGAAACTTGTCAATACCTTAGTCTTGAGCTTCTAGCCTCCAAAATTGTGAGAAAATAAATTTCTGTTGTTTAAGCTATTCAATCTTTGGTGTTTTGTTATGGCAGCTCCAGCAAACTAATGTAGACAGTATTGTTATCTTAACAATATTAATGCTTCCAATGCATGAATATGGACTATCTTTCCATTTATTTAAGTCTTCTTTAATTTCTTTCAGCAATGTTTTTTAGATTTCAGTACATAAGTCTTTCACCTTTTTGTATCCATTTATTCTTTTTTTAAAAAGATTTTATTTATTTTTAGAGCAAGGGGAGGGAGGGAGAAATAGAGGGGGAGAAACATCAATGTGTGGTTGACTCTTGCGCACCCCCTACTGGGGACCTGGCCTGCGACCCAGGCATGTGTCCTGACTGGGAATTGACCCAGTGACCTTTTGGTTCAAAGGCTGGCACCCAACCCACTGAGCCACAGCAACCAGGGCTATTTCCCTATTCTTAATCTCCTTTTTATTGTGCATGCGTTAGGAGTTATATAATTTTTCTGCTATGGCACATGCAATTACCCATAGTTCTCCCTGCTTGCCCACTCATGGGGTGGAAACCACAATGCTAATTCATTACAACTAGATTATAATGATATTAAGGTGAACTATAGGTTGCTTAGGATCAAAGTGTGCAAGCCCGGCTGTGGTTTTAAGTATTACAATGCTACTACAAAACTATTTTCAATATTCAGGATGTAGGTTAGTGTCAATGTCAGCTACTTACTTTGATGTCAGTATGCCAGGACTTCCTCATTTTTATTTTATCTGCTGCCTCAAAGTTTCCTGCCTCAAGTCCAGCTATTTGTGAAGAGTGAAGTAACACTTTCAGGAACTCAGGATGTCAGGCTTAGCCTTTTTTTTTTTTAGCATATTTTGTGTTTGCTGCAGATGCCTTCAGAACTTCTTTATTTTTAACTGTCTGTCTGCCTCACATAGATCTCATCTTGTAATGGAAGCCCAGGGTAACACTCTTGATCAGGTTCTATACATGACTGCAGGTAGTGCAAACAGTGGCCAGTTCCTTTCCATTTCCCTACCATTGGTCAGCCCAGAGCCTCTTCTTTTTCTTTCCAAGGAAACTGAGTTCCACATTGATGTGATTGAGGTCCCTGTGCATGGAGCCTTTGGGACCCTTCATAATAACTGTGTGTCTCTTCAGAATGATGTCGACATTTTCTGACATGTAGACAGTCTGATTGCTGAGAATGATCTTATCCCCACAGTAGATGTGGCAAAATGACTGGATATCTTTCTTCTTTTTCAATGTTGGTATCTATAGTTATAAATTTCCCTATTAGTACTATTTTTGCTGCATCCCATAATTTTGGTATGTTGTGATGGAGTCTTAATTTTTTTTAAGTATTTTCTAGTTACTCCTTGTAATTTCTTCTTGGACCCACTGGCCATTTAAGAGTGTACTGCTTTCCTGGTTGGTGTGGTTCAGTGGGTTGGGGCATTGTCCCAAGTGTTCAATTGCTGCTCAGGACACATACCTAGATTGTTGGTTCAGTTTCTGGTTGGGGCTCCTATGAGAGTCAACCAATCAATATTTCTCTCTCACATTGATGTTTCTTTCCTTTACTCTCTCTCTCACTCTCTCTTTTCCTCTCTCTAAAATCAATGAGCATGTCCTCAGGTGAGGTTTAAAAAAAAAGAGTGTATTGTTTAATTTCCACATATTTATGAATTTTCCAGTTTTCCTTCTGTTAACTTCTAGTTTTATTCTATTACAATAATAGAATATGCATATCATAAGGGATACTTCATATAATTTCAATATTTTTAAATTTATTAAGACACGTTTTCAGGCCCTGGCTGGTGTAGCTCAGTGGATTGAGCGCGGGCTGGGAACCAAAGTGTCCCAGGTTCGATTCCCAGCCAGGGTACATGCCTGGGTTGCAGGCCACGGCCCCCAGCAACCGCACATTGATGTTTCTCTATCTCTCTCCCTTCCCTCTCTAAAAATAAATAAATAAAATCTTTAAAAAAAAAAAAGACACGTTTTCAGTACTAACTTATCATGTATCCTGGAGATTGTTTCATGTGTACTTGAGAAGAATGTGTATTCTGCTGTTAAATGAAGTGGCTTTTAAAAATTGTGGTTCTATGCCCTCGCTGATGTGGCTCAGTGGATTATTGAGTGCCGGCCTATGAACCAAAGGGTCAATGGTTCAATTCCCAGGCAAGGGCACACGGCTGGGTTGTGGGCCAGGTCACCTGTTGGGGACAATTGAGAAGCAACCACATACTGATGTTTCTCTCTCTCTTTCTCCTTCTCTTCCCCTCTCTCTAAAAATAAATAAAAGCTTTTTTAAAAAGCTATGCAGGAGACAAAATAATGCAAATCATGAAGAAAACCATGGTGGAATTCTTCTCAGTAGAATCTGGTGTTTACCACTGTCTTCTCTTTCTAGATCTGTCCCTGGTGATATCAGAAGGTGTCCATTCTGGCTTTAGGCAGACTGTTTGAAACTGCCAGTGATCCACAGTCTGTAGCTGTCTCCTTTGGTTGTTAATCTAGTCAATCTGTAACAAGTCATCAGGCTTAAGCACCACCACAGGGTGGGGCAGAGTAATTCCTGTGGGCAGGTCTATTGCTTCCCCTCAGGCTGTTGGGGAGGGAACTGCTCTGCCTGAGCAAGATGGCTCCTGCAGTATGGGGAATGCCTCAGCACAGGGGACCTAGCACCTGCTTCCTCCCTTCTGTCCCAAAAGCCACCATCCCCAGATCCTCCTCAAGCATCTCTAGTCCACTCTGCCCTCCCTTTGCTGGAGCCCTGAGTAAGTGGCTACAAATGAAATATTATGTGTTGGCTCTTTAAGAGGCTCTCTGTGTCTCCAGTCATCTCTCCCTGGCAGACAGAAACCCTGCCACTTTTCACAGCTGGGTGTTATCAGGGTTCCCCTCCATCTCTTGTGCTATAGGCTGAGGAGTCCAGCTTGGGGTTTACACCCCACACTCCTCAGGGGGGAATCCTGCAACTGAATTTGATACAAGTTCAATGTCATTTCCTCGAAGAATCAGTTCATCTTTCTGGACTGCTGAAATTTCCCTCTAACACTTCAGCTGCCACCCTTCAGAGCCCAGCCATCCCTCTCACATCCCCTTACACTCTGTACCAGTCACATTGTGTTGAAGTGTTTTCTTCTGTCTGCCCATCATTATACATCTTCTCTCCAGCTAGTGTTCAGTAAGTTATTCCAGATGATTTCTCTACAATTTATTTCTAATTCCAGATTGGTCCTGGGAGGAAGTTAGTGTAGCTTCCTCTTACCCCTCTGACAACGTGGATCCTTCTTAAGTGTTTTTATATGTCTGTAGGCTTACTGAGTTTAGAGTGCTGTTCAAATATGCTATTTCCTTATTGATATTAAGTCTGGTTGTTCTACCCACTATAGAAAATAGAGTATTGAAGTCTCCAATTATTATTCAGAACTGTCTATTTCTTATTTCAATTCTGTCAGTTTTTTGCTTCATATATTTTGGAGCTCTTTTTTTTATGTTGATATATGTATAATTATTATATATTCCTGTTGCATTGAACTTTTATCAATATATAATCTGTTTTGTCTCATATCCTTGTTTGACTTAAAACCTGTTTTGTCTGATAATAATATAGCCACACTAGTTCTCTTTTGGATACTATTTGCATGGACTACCTTTTTATATCCTTTTACTTTTAACCTCTTTGGGTCTATAAAATGAGTCTCTTGCAGCAGTATTTAGTAGACATCAATCATGTATTAAAAATCCAATCTTCTGAGGACTTCCAGCCAAGATGGAGACATAGGTACATATACTTTGCCTCCTCACACAACCAAAATAAGGACAACAACAAATTTAAAACAAAATATAACCTGAACTATCAGAAACTCAAACTGTATGGAAGTCCAACAACCAAGAAGTTAAAGAACAAACATTCAACCAGACCGGTAGGAGGGGCGAAGATGGGCAGCCAGGGTGGAGAGGACTCGAGGCAAGGTGGCAACTGGAGGACCGGGCAGACAAGGTAGAGTCTGGCAGACCTGGAGAGGTGGCAGATGGCAGACTGGGGGATCCCACATTTGCATGTGGATAAACCAGGAGGAAAAACTGGGGAGAAAGGCAGACCACACAACCCAGGGTTCCAGTGCAGGGAAATAAAGCCTCAAAACCTCTGAATGTAAAAACCTGTGGGGGTTGTGGTGGCAGGAGAGCCTCACAGGAGAGTTTTCTGGAGAGACCCACAGGGTCCTAGAATGTACACAAACCCACCCACCCAAGAATCAGCATCAGAATGGCCCAATTTGCTTGTGGGTTGCAGGGGGCGTACTGAAAGCCAGCTGAGAGCTAAGCAAGTTGCATTGTTCCCTCCCTGACACCTCCCCAACAGACAGCATGACAAGTAAGCAGTCTGGGTTGCCTAGCCCTGGTGAATATCTAAGGCTCTGCCCCTTACTACCTAACAGGTGCACCAAGACAAAGAAATATGGACCAAATGAAAGAACAGATCAAAGCACCAGAAAAAATACAACTAAGCAACAGAGATAGCCAACGTATAAGATGCACAGTTCAAAACACTGGTGATCAGGATGCTTAAAGAAATGGTTGAGCTTGGTTGCAAAATAGAGGAAGAAGTGAAGGCTATGCAGAGTGAAATAAAGCAAAATATACAGGGAACCAACAATGACAGCAAGGAAGCTGGGACTCAAATCAATGATTTTGGAAAGAAGGAAGAAGTAAACATTCAACCAGACAGAATGAAGAAACAAGAATTCAAAAAAATGAAGAAAGGCTTAGGGACCTCTGGGACAACTTTAAAAGTCTCAACATCCAAATCATAGGGGTGCCAGAAAGAGAGGCGGAAGAGCAAGAAATTGAAAACTCATTTGAAAGAATAATGAAGGAGAACTTCCCTAACCTGACAAAGGAAATAGACTTCCAGGAAGCCCAAGAAGCTAAAAGAGTCCCAAAGAAGTTGGACCCAAGGAGGATCACACCAAGGCCCATCATAATCAATTATCCAAGATGAAAGGTAAGGAGAGAATCTTAAAAGCAGCAAGAGAAAAGGAGACAGTTACCTACAAAGGAGTGCCCAAAAGACTATCAGCTGATTTCTCAAAAGAAACCTTGCAGGCAAGAAGGGGCTGAAAAGAAGTATTCAAAGTCATGAAAGGCAAGGACCTACATCCCAGATTGTTCTATCCAGCAAAGCTTTCATTTAGAATGGAAGGGCAAATAAAGTACCTCCCAGATGAGGTCAAGTTAAAGGAGTTCATCATCACCAAACCCTAATTATATGAAATATAAAAAGGACTTATCTAAGAAAAAGAAGAAGATCAAAACTATGAACAATTAAATGACAACAAACTCACAACTATCAATAACTGAACCTAAAAAATTTAACTAAGCAAATTTTTAACTAAGCAAAAAATTTAACTAGAACAGGAACAGAATCACAGATATGGAGATCACATGGAGGGTTATCAGTGGGGAGGTGAAGGGGGAGAATGGGAGAAAAGGTACAGGGAATAAGATGCATAAATGGTAAGTACAAAATAGATAGGGGGAGGTTAAGAATAGTATGGGAAATAGAGAAGCCAAAGAACTTATATGTACGATGGACATGAACTAAGGAGGGAAATGCTGGTGGGTGGGGGAGTGCAGGGCAGAGGGGAATAAAGGGGAGAAAAAAATGGGACAACTGTAATAGCATAATCAATAAAATATATTTTAAAAATCCAATCTTCTTATCTCTGACTTTTAATAAGTTGCTTTAACATATTTACATTTAAAGTAATTACTAATAAGAAAGGATTTACTTTGCCATTTTACTATTTGTTTTCCATGTTTTCCATGTTATTTTGTTCCTCAATTCCTCCATTGTTGCTTTTTTAAAAAAAATAGATCTAGTTGATTATTTGTAGTGTACCATTTCCATTTTCTCCTTATTTCCTTTCTGTGTATTTTAAGTTATTTTTAGTGGTTATGTCAGTGATTACAATTAACATAATAAACCTACAACAACCTGGTTTAAATAATATCACATTAGTTTCAATAGAACACAGACTCTTGGCTTCTATTCATCTCCATCCCTCCACCTTTATATTGTATTGTCATAGATTACATCTTGATACATTGTGTGCTCATTAAAATAATTTTATAATTATTGTTTTATTCAATTGCCTTTAAAATAACATAGAAAAAGTGTCACAAACCAAAAGCACAATAATACTGGCTTTTGTATTTAACTATGTAATTACCTTTACCAGTGTTCTTTATATCTTCTCATGGTTTAGGGTTACTATCTATTGTCTTTTTATTTGAGCCTGAAGAACTACCTTTAGCATTTCCTATAGGACAAGTCTACTGACAACAAACCCCTCAGCTTTTGTTTATCTAGAAATAAATAAACATCTTAACTCCCTCATTCCTGAAGGGTAGCTTTCCTAGAATCTTTGGTTGACAGGTTTTTTAATTTTCAAAAATAATGTTTTATTCTTAAATTACATTTAACATACAATATTATAGTAGTTTCAGATGTACAACATAGTGACAGACATTTATAAAACTTACAAAGTGATCACCCCAATATGCCTAGTACCTCATCTGACACCATACTTAGTTATTACAATATTATTGACTACTTTCCCTATACTATACTTTACATCCCCCTGACTGGTTTTTTTGAAGATTTTATTTTTAGAGAGAGAGGAAGGGAGTGAGAGAAACGTAAATATGTGGTTGCCTCTCATGCTCCCGCTACTGGGGACCTGGCCTGCAACCTAGGCATGTGACCTGACTGGGAATCGAACAGGTGACCCTTTGGTTTGAAGGCTGGTGCTCAATCCCCTGACCCACAGCAGCCAGGGCTACTTATTTGTACTTCTTAATCCCCTCATCTCTCACCCATTCTCCCATATTTCCCCTCCCATGTCTTTATCTTTAACTTTTGGTATTTTAACTATGATGCGTCTTGGGGTGGGCCTCTTTGTGTTCATCTTGTTTGGAACTCTCTATGGTTCCTGGACTTGCATGTCTATTTCCTTTGCCAAATTAGTGAACTTTACTTTCTCATAGATTTCCATATTCTTGCTCTTCTTCTCCTTCTGGCACCCCTAGGAAGCGAATGTTGCATTGCTTAAAGTTGTCCCACAGGCTGCTTACATTATCCTCATTTTTTTGGATTCTCTTTTCTTCTTGTTGTTCTGATTGCTTTTTCTTCTTTATGTTCCAAATGACTGATTTGATTCTCAGCTTCAACTTTACTGTTGTTTCTTTGTAAATTGTTACTTATTTCAATTAGTGTATCCTTCATTTCTGACTGGATCTTTTTTATGCTGTTAATATCCTCACTAAGTTGCTTGAGCATCCTTATTACCAGTGTTTTGACCTCTGCATTTGACAGATTGCATATCTCCAATTCATTTAGTTCTTTTTCTGGAATTTTGATCTGTTCTTTCATTTGGGCCATGTTTCTTTGATTCCTCATTTTGGCAGCCTCCCTGTGTTTGTTTCTACATATGAGGTAGAGCTGCTTTGACTCCCTGTCTTGGTAGTATGGTCTAACGTGGTAGGTGTCCTGTAGAGTCCAATGGCACAGCCTCTCCTATCACCCAAGCTGGGTACTCATGCTGCACCCTTTGTGGGCTGAGTACACTCTCCTCTTATAGTTGAGCCTTGGTTGCTGTTGAAATATCAATGGGAGGAATTTACCCAGATCAGCCAACTGTAAGGATTGGCTATGACCACTGACCACCAACCTCCATCCCCCATGGAAGATTAGCTATGCAGTGTCACAGTGGTGATGCTCCGATGTGGTTGGTAGCTGTCCACTGGTTGCACAGGCTCTGGGGTTTCCTGGTGGTGCAGGCCAAGTTCATACCCACCTGTGTTTTGCCTGGGGCCACCCTACCTTAGTTATAAAGCAATCTGAGATGGCTGTTACTTGTGCTGGGCTTGGAGATTTCTAGGCAAAGCCAAGTTGTGAATCTAGGGTGTTAGTTCCAGGCCTGGGGTTCACTGAGGCCAGCTGCTGCTTATCTGAGAGGTTTTAGTAGGTTGTGCAGTATGAGCCAAGACAAGCCATTCATAAGGAAAAGCATCTTGGGTAGACCCGTAAATTGGGTGGGGTGGAGTTTATGGGGATCTCCAAGTTAGGTCCAACAGTGTTAGCCAGGTTGATGGAATCTTAGATATGGCATCAGTCTGCTGGTTCTGTGGGAGGAGGGCCCAGAAAGGGGACAATGACCTCTGCTCGGCTTGTTGCCAGACACCTGATCCTTCCCCTGCATGCCACTTGTGCCCCTCAAGCTGTCTCCCTGGTGCCACAGCCTGGAGGCAGTGAGTCTGAGTAGGTAAGTCCGTATACGGTTCTATAAGAGGAACTGCTTGGGGCTCCAGAATTTTATTCCATTGAGTCAAACCACACTGGTTTTTGCAGCCAGAAGTTGTGGGGACTTATCTTCCTGGCACTGGATCTCTGGACTGGGGGGCCTTGTGTGGAGCTAGGACTCCTTGCTCCTGAGATATCCTTCCTGAATTTTTATCCACCACATGTGGATGTGGGACCAATCCTTTTCTTGTCCATGCCCCTCCTACCAGTCTGGATGGGTGTGGTTTCTGTAATTCCCTGGTTTTCAAACTTCCATTCAATTCTAATCTGTTGGTTCTGAGTGATGGTTATTCTATATTTTAGTTGTAATTTTTATGAGGTTGTGTGAAGAGGTGAGCCATGTCTGCATATACCACCACCTTGATAAGAAGTCGAACTTTTACCATTTTAATTATGGTGTATCTTCCAATGGACTTCTTTGGATTAATATTTTTTAGGACTCTGCACTTCCTAGGCTTGTTTGTCTATTTCCTTCCAGGTTATGGAAGTTTTCCTTCATTATTTCTTCAAACAAGTTTTTAATTCCTTGCTCTTTCTTTTCTCCTCCTTCTGGTACCTTTATGATACAAATATTGGTATGCTTGATGTTATCCCAGAGGCCCCTTAAACTATCCTCATTTTTTTCTTTTTAAAGAAGATTTTATTTATTTATTTTTAAAGGGGAAAGGAGGGAGAAAGAGAAGGAGAGAAACATCAATATGTGATTGCTTTTTGTGCGTTCCCTACTGGGGACCTGGCCCACAACCCAGGCATGTGCCCTGACTAGGAATCAAACCAGAGACCCTTTGGTTTGCAGGCCCACACTCAATCCACCAGCCAGGGTTCATTAGGTGTTTTCTGCTACCTTTTCTTCCAAATTGTTGATTCAATACTCTGCTTCATCTAATCTACCCTTGATTCACTCCAATGTTCTAAAGTATTCTTCATTTCAGTAATTATATTTTTCATGTTTAAAAATCAATTTTAGAGAGAAATAAAGGGGGGGGAGAGAGAGAGGGAGAAATCGATTTGTTGTTCCACTTTTTTATGCATTCATTGGTTGACTCTTATATGTGCCCTGACTGGGGATCAAATCTGCAACCTTGACATATTAGGACAATGCTCTAACCAACTGAGCTACCCAGACAGGGTTTATCTTTTTTATGTTTCCCATCTCTTTGTTAAAGTTCTCACTGAATTTGTTGAGCATTTTTATAACCAGTGTTTTGAACCTCTGGATCTGGTAAATTGCCTGTCTCCATTTTTTTGTCCTACTTTTTTTGGGGGGGGGCATGATTGTCTCCTCATTTTGGCTGTCTCCCTGTGTGTATTTCTACGTATTATGTAGAACTGCTACATCTCCTTGTCTTGGTAGAGTGACCTTATGTAGTGGGTCCTAGTGGTACAGTATCCCTCATCACCTGAACTGTGTACTTCAGGTGTGTTCCTTGTGTGGGTTGTGTGTGCGCTCCTGCTGTAGTTAAGCCTTGATTGCTGTTGGTTGTCACTGGGAGGGATTGACTCTCAGGCTGACTGGCTGTGAGGACTGGCCATGACTATAGTGGAACAGCTATTGTGCAGGGGCTTTAGTGGGGCTCTGATGCCTGCCAAGTCTGCATTTCAGATGTGTCATTTGTGGAAGTGGTTGGGTGGTACTCTGGTGTGGTCCTAAGCTGTGCACCAGGTCTGTTGGTTCTGGGACCTGTCAGGAGGAGATCTGGTGGAAGCCAAGGTCAGCAGCTGCCTCTGCTCTGCCTGGACTCACCTAGTATGACCTATACCATGATCTGCAGGTTGATGCTGTTAGTGCTTGACTTAGAGGCAGCTGGGACAGGCTGTTCTGTGAAGCAAGGTGGTCTGCCACTAGTTCCAGTCTTGGGGGTATTTAGCAAGACATACAGGACTCACTGAGACCAGATGCTGCTTGTTTGGGGTTTGTGAACCTTGAGAGATTTTTAGAAAGCTTTGCAGCATAAACCAAGACAGGCCATTTGTATGGAAAAGCCACTGGAAATGGCTTGAGTGGACCTGTAAGTTGGGGAGTGGGGGGTCTCAGGGAATCACCAGGGCTTGGTGAACAGAGTTAGCTGGGTTGATGGAAATTCAGAAACAGAGTCTGCTGGTGCCTGCCTGCACCTGCAGGGGAAGGTCTTATAAAAGGAACAATGACCTGCCAGTACTTCTGTTTGAGAGAAAGCTTCCCCTTCAGTCCTTGCCCTGCAGAAAATTCAGTTCTTCCTCATATATCCCTTACATTTTTTTGAGCTGCTGCTCCAGTGCTGGAGCTCAGAGTGAGTGAGTCCATCAGTAATTCAGTCCATGAATGGGTCCTTTAAGAGAAATTCCTGGGACTTTAGAGGTTCTCACTTACCTGCTATCCCCTCTATTTATCACAGACTTCTCTTCCTGTCGCTGTAACCCTGGGCCTTGGGAACTTGATGTAGGGCTGGGATCCCTCACTCCTTATGGGGGACCTCTTTAGCCAGATATTCCTCCAGATTTTTAACATGAGGGTGAAACTAGCCCATTCCACATCTTTGCCCCTCCTACCAGTTCAAAGTTGTTTCTTCTGTATATCCTTAGTTGTAGAAGTGTTGTTCAGGGGAGTGGAAACAGGAGGGAGGTGGGGAGGGCTAGGGGGTGGGCTAGGATGGGAGTAAAAGGCAGAAAACTGTACTTGAATGACAATTAAAATTTTTTTAAATGGCAAAAAAAAGTTCTGTTCAGCTAGATTTCAGGGGGTTCTGTAGTTTAGTTGTAATTTTGATGTGATAATGAAAGAGGCAAGCAAAACATTACCTACTCTATTATTTTTGTTTTCTTTCATGGCTTTAAATATTTTATCCCACTACCTTCTGGTGTCAATGGTTTCTGGTGTCAAATCAGTGGTTAATTCCATTGATGATCCCTTATATGTAATGAGTCACTTCTTTTTCTTTCCTCACTTGAGGATATGTTCATTGATTTGAGAGAGAGACAGAGACAAACATCAACATCTATATGAGAGAGAAACATTGATTGGTTGCCTCCCATATGTGCCTTGATCAGGGACTGAACCTGCAACCTAGGTATGTGCCCTGATAGGGAATCAAACCCACAACTTTTTGGTGCACAGAAGATGCTCCAACCAATTGAGCAATCTGGCCAAGGCATGAGTCACTTCTTTACTGTTACTTTCAAAATCCTTTCTTTGTCTTTGGGGTTTGATAGTTTGACTATAACATGTTTCAGCATGATCTCTTTGAATTTATCCTTCTTGGAGTGGATTGAATCTCTTGAATATGCAGATTTATGCCTTTCATTATATTTGAGAAGTTTTGAGCCATTATTTCTTTAAATATTTCTCCTGCCACTTTCTTTCTCTCATTTCCTTCTGGGAGTCCTATGATGCCTATGTTTATATGCTTCATGGTGTCTTACAGATCCCTCAAGCTCATTTTTCTTGGTTCTTTTTTTCTTTCTGCTCCCCAGGCCAAATAATTTTTCTTTACCTAATGTAAACTTCTGTTGAATCCTTCCAGGCAATTTTTCATTTCAATTATTGTATTTTTCAGCTGTAGAATTTGTTTGGTTCCTTCATATAGTTTCTATCTCTTTATTGGTTTTCTCATTGTGTTTATATATCATTTCCTTGATTTTCTTGAGTTCTTTGCTCATGGTTTCCTTTAGCTTATTGAGCACATGTAATACAGTTTATTTAACATCTTTGATTAGTAATTTCAATGTCTGAGCTTCCTCAGGAATGGCATCTATTAAATTCTTTTTCTCATGGAATAGGTCATACTTTTCGATTTCTTTGTATATTTTGTATTTTTTGTTGTTAATTGGACATCCTGAGTATTATAATGAATAACTCTGAGAGCCTGATTCCTCACTTCTCAGAGATTGCTGACTTTTGTTTGTTGATGGCTGGAGCCATCAGATTGTGAGTTTTCCAAACTGCTTTTGGTAAGTGTGTATTCCCTGTTATGTATAGTCACTGAAGTTTATGTTCTCCTATTTCTATATATCCAGCTTCAAATGGGAAAGAGGGAGGTCCTGTCTCTTAAATATTTCCAATGATGCTGTTCCTGAGAGGGCCAAATCCAAGACAAGTGTCTGTGTTCATCCCTCAGGGCACCTCTACACTAATCAAAACACATTGCCTCAAATTTTTGGAGTACAATGTCCCCACTGTCAGCCATAGCTTCAGCCAGCCACTTTGAGACTGTGGGCTGTGACCTCCACTGCTGTGGCAAAGTTGATGAATGGAGGATGGGAGTTGGTTCATGCATACCACTCACTTATGAAAGACCAGCAGCCTTTCTCTTCATCAAGCGCTCCCAAGGTTGTTATGAATGTCTGCTCTGGTCCCATAATTTCAACATAATAGATTCCAGTCACTCTTTTTAGTTCAGTGGTTGATTCTGTGGACTGAATCAATCACTGAGCAGAACTCTAGAGTTTCCTAATTTGCCCTTTTGTGTGACATCCTTCCAACTTCACTCTTTTGCATGTGGATATACAATTGTCCCAGCACAATTTATTAAAAAGACTATTCTTTCCCCATTAAATGGCCTTAGCACTGGACTTCTGGCCAAGATGGAGGTGTAGGTAGACACACTGTGCCTCCTTGTACAACCAAAATAAGGACAATAACAATTTAAAAACAAAAAACCAACCAGAACTGAAAGAAAATTGAACTGTATGGAAGCCTGACAACCAAGGAGTTAAAGAAGAAACATCCATCCAGACCAGTAGGAGGGGTGGAGACAGGCAGCCTGGTGGAGAGGACAAGCAGCAAAGCAGCAGTGGAGGACGAGGGTGGGCAAGGCGATGGCTAGCAGACCCAGCAAGGAGGCAGATTGTGGGGTGGGGTGGGCAAGGCTGCAGCTGGCTGGCAAGGCAGCCACTGGCAGACTGGTGAGGCAGCAGCTGGTGGAGTGAGAGGTCCCCCATTCATGTGCTGATAAACTGGGAAGAACACCTGGGGAGCAAGACAGACGTTGCAACCCAGGGTCTGAGCATGGGAAAATAAAGCCTCAAACCACTGATTGGAAATATCTGTGGGGTTGAGGTATTGCAGTGGGAGAAACGCCTACCCTCACAGAATTCATTGGAGAGACCCATAGGGTGCTAGAATGTACACAAGCCAACCTACCCAGGAATCAGCACCAGAAGGGCCCACTTTGCCTGTGGGTAGTGGAAGAAGTGACTGAAATCCAGCAGAGAGCAGAGCAAGTGCCATTGTTCCCTTTTGGACCCCTTCCTCACATATAGCATCACAAAGCAGCGACATGAGTTGCCCTGCCCCGGTGAACACCTAAGGCTCTGCCCCTTATACATAGAAGGTGTGGCGAGGGGAAAAAAAAGGCCCAAATAAAAGAACAGATCAAAGCTCCAGAAAAAGTACAACCAAGTGATGAAGAGATAGCCAACCTATCAGATGCACAGTTCAAAACACTGGTAATCAGGATGCTCACAGAATTGGTTGAATTTGGTTGCAAATTAGATGAAAAAATGAAGGCAATGCTAAGTGAAATAAAGGAAAATGTACTGGGAACCAATAGTGATGGGAAGGAAACTGGGACTGAAATCAATGGTTTGGAGCAGAAGGAAGAAAGAAAAATTCAACCAGAAAAGAATGAAGAAACAAGAATTAAAAAAAAATGAGGACAGTCTTAGGAACCTCCAGGACATCTTTAAGTGTTCCAAAATCCGAATCAGAGGGGTACCAGGAGAAGAGGAAGAGCAAGAAATTAAAAACTTATTTGAACAAATAATGAAGGAGAACTTTCCCAATCTGGCAAAGGAAATAGACTTCCAGGAAGTCCAGGAAGCTCAGAGAATCCCAAAGAAGTTGGACCCAAGGAGGAATACACCAAGGTACATCATAATTACATTACCAAGATTAAAAATAAGGAAAGAATCTGAAAAGCAGCAAGAAAAAAGGAGACAGTTACCTACAAAGGAATGCCCAAAAGACTATCAGCTGATTTCTCAAAAGAGACTTTACAGGCAAGAAGGGGCTGAAAAGAAGTATTCAAAGTCATGAAAGGCAAGGACCTACATCCAAAATTGCTCTATCCAGCAAAGCTTTCATTTAGAATGAAAGGACAGATGAAGTGCTTCTCAGATAAGGTCTAGTTGAAGGAGTTCATCATCACCAAGCCCTTATTATATGAAATGTTAAAGGGATTTATCTAAGAAAAATAAGATAAAAAATATGAACAGTAAAATGGCAACAAACTCACAATTATTAACAACCACACCTGAAACAAAAACAAACTAAGCAAACAACGAGAACAGGAACAGAACCACAGAAATGGAGATCACATGGAGGGTTATCAACAGGAGAGTGGGAGGGGGAGAAAGGGGGAAAAGGTACAGAGAATAAGTAGCATAGATGGTAGGTAAAAAATAGACAGGGGGAGGTTAAGAATAGTATAGGAAATGTAGAAGTCAAAGAACTTATATGTATGACCCATCGACATGAACTAAAGGTGGGGAATGTGGTGGGAGGGGGTATGCAGGGTGGAGGGGAATAAAGGTGGGGAAAATGGGATACTGTAATAGCATACTCAATAAAACATATTTTAAAAAATGGCCTTAGCACTGTTGTTGAAAATCAATTTACTATAGATGTATTGGTTTGTTTCTGAACTCAATTCTATTCTGTTGAATATATATATATATATATATCAACATTATATTCTTGATTACAGCAGCTTAATGATTAAGTTTTAATACCTGTGGTGCAAATCCTTCTAAACAATTTTCTTGGCTATTGTCAGTCATTTTTTTCTCCTTGACTTCCTAGTCATATTTTAAACAGTTTTTTCCCCTATCGTGAGAAACAGTGTGGGGAGGGAGGGGGGCTCTGCCAATACAGCCCCCCTCCCCACTTCCGCCAGGGATAAGAATAAATCTACCAAGACATAATCTGCTTGGGAAGGAAAGGTGGCCAATCTCTCAAAGGAGAAGGGCCTTGAGCCTGTTCCTCATTAGGCTTTTATTTGGTTCAGTTTGCACCGAAATACAGGTACATCAATCATTGTCATACAGCAATAATCAAACAATAGATAAAATTCAAAGAAATATGAGGGTTTATTCTAAGTCAGGGTCAGTTAGCTAAAAGGCCATAAAACTTTGGGAAACAAACTCATTTTATGCTTGTACCCTTATCAGAAAATTGAGGGCATTCTTAGCAAAGCAGTTTTCATAGGATTTTATGCATCCTTTCTCGGGGAACCGCCTGTTCCTGTCCAGGGCTGCACCACCCTCTGGCATTGTTTCAGGCTTAAATCAGCCCAGGGAAGTAAGGCAGCCAAGAGATTAGGAGACTTCTTACAGACAGAATGAGGACTCAGGCTATGTCAAAGCTGAGGGGTGAGTCCATCACCAGCTTTCTCCATAGCCTCCCAAGTCCTTTCCTGATGGCCCTATTGCAACCATGCCTGTCTTAGGTCATCCCTCCCTTGAGGAATCTTACCCATCATTGGATAACGTATCATCAGCCTGGGGCCAAGCAGGGTGAAGTAAAGGTGCCCTCACCAGGAAGATAAGCTTTGTCTCCTTAGTGGCTTATGGTCTCAAGGCCTTTTTACTCAGCCTTAGCCATGGGGGGGTTACAGCTTCTGAAATCAGGCAGGGCGGTTCCCAACAAAACAGTGTAGATTACCTTCCTGAAGACCTTTCCTCTTGTCCTTGCATTCCACTACTATCAAAGCTGTAAAGCTAAACTATTAGCCTTTCTGTTTCTACATAAGATAGTCATGTGACCAGTGCTGACCAATAATCTATAAGAAGTCACTGAGTGACACTTCTGGGGAAAACTTTTAAGTGAACATACTGGTCTATCGGGCCCCTTTAGCCCTTTATGATTCTTCCTGCCTGTGATGCAGAGACATCAGATCCTTGATAATACTAGTGAGCTGATAAACGAAGCCTGCATTCCCTTCTTACAGGTTGCTGCTGCTATTTATCCCCTTTTTCCATCTTGTTAATGTTCTTCTCTGCTAATTCTAATATCTCTGCTAAATTCTGGGTAAATTTCAATTGATTATTCTCCTTACTATGGTGGTTTGTCTGCCTCATTCCATGCTTTGTAATGTTTTATTGGATGCCATTGACTTTTACATTGTTGGGTGCTGGATATTTTTGTATTTCTATAAATATTTTTTAACATGGTTTCTTTCTTTCTTTTTCTTAAAATATTTTATTTATTTTTAGAGAGAGGAGAAGGAAAGGAGAGAGAGATAGAAACATCAATATGTGTTTGCCTCTCACGTACCCGCCACTGGGGACCTGGCCTGTAACCCAGGCATATGCTCTGACTGGGAATCAAACCGGTGACTGTTTGATTCACAGGCCCTTGCTCAATCCACTGAGCTACACCAGCCAGGGATTATTTCTATAAATATATATTTTTGTATTTTTAATATTTTATTTATTTATTTTTAGGGAGGGGGAAAGGGAGGGGGAAAGGGAGGGAGAAAGAGAGAGAGAAACATCAATGTGTGATTGCCTCTCACGTGGCCCCCACTGGGGACCTGGCCCACAACCCAGGCATGTGCCCTGACTAGGAATTGAACTGGCAACACTTTGGTTCACAGCCCACGCTCAATCCACTGAGCTACACTATCCAGGGTTTTCTATAAATATTTTTGATATTTGTTTGAGGTGCAAATAGGCTGATGCTTCAGATCTTATTTATATGTTAGGCAGGTCTAGAGTAATATTGAATCTAGAGCTAATTATTTCTTCCTACTGGCAAGAACTTCCTGAGTATGCTACCCAGTGCTCCACGAATTATGAGGTTTAACAACCTAGCTGGCAAAAATAGGTACTATTCCAGCCTTGAGTGAGTGCCTGTCACTGTTCCCTTTCTCTAATATGTTTTAATCTTTTTTTTCCCAGCTGCATGTAGTTTCCTCACATACATGTGCCAATCCCTGATGCCTGCTCTGCAAATCTCTGGGATTCTCTCTCAATGCAGTTCTCTTCTCTTCAGTACTCTGTCTTATGACTCTAGTTACCTCATCCCAGACTTCCATCTCCTTAGTTCAGCATATTCCAGGTTCCACCTCAGTTCCTCTTCCCTGTACCTTGACCTGAACACTCTCTCAGAATGGTAAGCTAGGACAACTACAGAACTCACCTTATTGGTTTCCCATCTCCAAGGATCATGTCTCTATTGCATGATGTTGAGTGTCTTGAAAACCATTGTTCATGTATTTTGTCTGTTTTTATTGTTTCAGGTATCAGGGTAAATCTAATCCATGTTGCTCCATCTTGGCCACAATTGGATACGGTAATATTTACAACATAACTGGACTGAGGCAGAATTATGATCTTTTCATCTGGTTCATGAAGTGAATTGATAAAACCCTGGTGCCAGTGTACAGAATTTCTCTATTTTTGTGGGACATCTTAGCCAAATGACCTTGCACACATGGGCATTGCCAGCTCTGTGCACTATTATCAGGTTTTTTAGGTTTTCCTGTCACTTAGAACTGATTACTCTTTGATACTGTATAGAAATGGCTTCTAGCCAAAACTGAGTCCAAAATTTCCCTCTTTAGTGAGAAAAGACTCATACATACTCATTCTTTTTAGAAACATTCATTCAGTGTACATGTAGCTCCCAATCTAGAGACATGTGTCTTCTCAATCACTTCTTTATGTTAAACTTTACCATCTCTCAGCAGTATTGTATACTTTTCTTCACTTAAGTCCTATTCTTATCCAGTTTTTATTTTTTTTATTTAATCTTTATTTCATTTATTCCATTACTATGTAGTCCCCTTACACTCCCCTCCCCCCAGCAATCACCACATTGTTGTCCATATCCATGAGTCCTTTTACTTTTTTCTCAATCCCTCTACCCCCCAACCTCCACACCCCAGACAAATTTTAGTTTTTTATTTTGAAATTTTTGTTCTAGCACCAAGAGAAACTATTGGTTTTGGACCTGGCTGGTGTGGCTCATTGGACTGAGTGGCAGCCTTTGAACCAAAGTGTCACCAGTTCGATTCCTAGTTAGGACACATGCTTGGGTTGAGGGCCAGGTCCCCAGTAGGGAGTGTGCAAGAGGCAAATACACATTGATGTTTCTCTCCATCTCTTCCTCCTTACCTTCCCTTCTCTCTAAAAATACTAAATAAAATCTTTTAAAAAAGAGAGAGAGAAGCTATTGGTTTTGTATAGTTGCCCTAATATACAGAAATGTTTCAAATTGCCTTAATTCATTTAGGTTTCTTTCTTACAGGAGTCACTTGAATGTTCTAGATATACAACTTTTCTTCTGCATATAATTTTTACTTTTTCTTTTCCAATGTGAACATATTCTTTTTCTTGTCTTATTGCACTAGCTAAAACCTCCAAACACAATATTTGAAACAGTGGTGAGTTATTCCTGTTTTGTTCCCAATTTTAATAAAAATAGTTTTGGCATTTATCTACCATATGCCATATGTGATCTTTCTTTTGTAATCATATAATTTGATAAGCATGATCAAACAGTTCTCTTATGTTTTTATTTGACTTAGAATTTATATAAGGAATGAATGTTGAATTTTAGAAAAAGGTTTTTCAGGTACCTTTTAATATAATCACTTTTTAATTATATTTTATCAATTATGCTATTATAGTTGTCCCATTTTTTCTCCTCTTTATTCTCCTCTGCCTTGCACCCCCCCCCCCACCAGGATTCCCCAACCCCCTCCAGTTTATGTGTCCATGGGTCATATATATAAGTTCTTTGGCTTCTCCATTTCCTATACTATTCTTAACCTTCCCCTATTATGTACCTATGATTTATGTTTTTTAAAAGAGATTTTACTTATTTATTTTTAGAGAGGGGAAGGGAAGGAGAAAGAGAGGGAGAGAAACATCAATATATGGTTGCCTCTCACGTGCCCTCTACTGGACCTGGCCTGCAACCCAGGCATGTGCCCTGACAGGAAATCCAACGGGAGAACCCTTGGTTCTCCAGGCCGGCACTCAATTCACTGAGTCACATCAGCCAGGGCCCATGTATGCTTCTCATTCCCTGTACCTTTTCTCCCATTCTATTTCCTCCCCTTCCACCTGCTCCTACCCCTCCCCGCTGATAACCCTCCATGTGATCTCCATTTCTGTGATTCTGTTCCTGTTCTAGTTGTTTGGTTAGTTAGTTAGTTAGTTTAGGTTCCATTGTTGATAGTTGTGAGTTTGTTGTCATTTTACTGTTCATAGTTTTGATCTTCTTCTTTTTCTTAGATAAGTCCCTTTAACATTTCATATAATGAGGGCTTGGTGATGACGAACTCCTTTAACTTGACCTCATTTGGGAGGCACTTTATCTGCCCTTCCATTCTAAATGATAGCTTTGCTGGATAGAGCAATCTTGGATGGGAGTCATATATATATATATATAGTCTTGGTACATCTGTTATGTTGTAAGGGGCAGAGCCTTAGGTATTTGCCAGAGTGGGGCTACCCATGTTGCTGTCCTTTTGGTTGAGTGAGGAAGCAAAGTGTATCTACCTAGACCTCCATCTGGGCCCGAAGTCCTTTTTATATCATCATACATGTTGCACACTTGAGTCTCTGTTTCATCATCTATGAAATGGGGATAATTATACAATTCTTCTAATAGAAAATCATGAAGATTATTCAATAATTCAAGAAAATAGCCCTGGCCAGGGTGGCTCAATGGATTGAGCGCCAGCCTGTGAACCAAAGGGTTGCTGGTTTGATTCCCAGTCAGGGGCACATGCCTGGGTTGCTGGCCAGGTCAGGTCCCCAGTAGGGGGCATGTGAGAGGCAATCACACATTGATGTTTCTCTCCTTCTTTCTCCCTCCCTTCTCCTCTGTCTAAAATAAATAAATAAACTAAAAAAAAAAGAAAATAAATTGGATATGGATTGAATATTTGTGTTCTCCCCAAATTTATGTTTAAACCTAACCCCCAACATAATGGTATCACACTTTTGGGAAGTGATTAGATCATGAGGGTGGAGCCTTCATAAGAGATTAATGCCCTTACGAAAGAGACCCCCAAAGACCTTCCTTACCTCTTCTACCATGTGAGAATACAGCAATATGACAGCCATCTGTGAACTGGGAAGCAGGTTATCACTAGATACAAAATCTGCTAGCACCTTGATCTTGTACTTCCCAGCTTCCAAAACCATGAGAAATAAATTTCTGTTGTTGTAAGCCACCAACTCTGTGGTATTCTGTTATAGCAGCCTGAACAAACTAGGATGGAACAAAACAGGATATTATTTCACCACATGCTACAAAATGGCATCTATGCAACTAATTTTGTTTGATAGATGAGTCTATACTGCTGACTGTTGTTGCATACTGCTTGACCATCCCTATTTTCCCTCCTGAGTCCCAGATCTGAGGTTCCTGAAGCCTCCTGGATAGCCTCTAAAAGTTCCTCAGACCCCTTGTACTGACCATCATCAAAGCTGGCCTCAATGTCTCTTCCAAGCCTGCCCCTTCTCCCTGGTTCCCATCTCAGGGACAGCCTCTTTGTCCTCCAGGACCTAGGACAGAGTCCTGGGCCTTTTCCTTAAATTCTCCCTTGCTCCCATTCCTTACATGGCCCACCATCCCCATGGTTCCAAGGCCTCCTGAGCATCTCTCCCACCTGCCCTTTCCTCTCCTTTCACAAACAGGCTTTGGTCCTGCACCATCTTCTTCTGCCCAGGTCCCTGGTCTATTGCCTCCCTGGTTCCGTCCTGAGCCATTCTCCACAGGGCAACCAGGGGCATCTTTGCAATATCTGACCACACCCTTCAGATTCTCAGCTCTGAGTGTCCTCTGATAATTCTCAAACTCAACAACATGACCTCAGTGACCTTGCCTGCTCTGGAGCTGTCTCACCATGGACAAGCTGGTCTGGCTATCTTCTTTTTTGTCTCTTCAGAGTGTATGTCCCCTGGACCTCTACTCCTAGAGCAGGGCAGTGGAGAGGGGTGGTCAGAGGACTTCTAGAGTCACTATACTTGAGACCTTTGCGGAGGGGCTGGAGTTGAGCCCACTGGTTGGACAGGGAGTGGAGTACAAAGGTACATTTGCTTTTTGCCCTTCAGCTTCCCTTTCCTATTTTTGATAACACATTGTCTTTATAAGAACTGCCCTTACACACACACACACACACACACACACACACACACACAAGAACATGAGATTAAGATAATACTGAATCCCTTAGACCCAAGGATGGGCTCTGATTGGCTCAAACCGCTCAAGGTCAAATCCCTCTGGCAGTGTAAGTGAAAAGCTTATGACCCAACCCCTTCCAATCAGAGTGACTAACAGGATTGGCAGCCTAGAAATGTTGGACTGCAGCCTTTTCTTCCTATGGACAATGAGACACATGGATGTGTAGCTTCAGACTGTGAGGAAGGCTGTCCTGAAGTCAGAGACCACACTCAGAGCTGGGCAGAGCAGGAAAAGCTACAGAGAAAAGGAGTGAGAATCCTGTGGATACTGAAGACTTCTGGATCAAACTGTACCTGGAGCTGCCTTGGCTGGTGCAGCTCAGTGGACTGAGTGCCAGCCTGAGAACCAATGGGTCACCAGTTCAACTCCCAGTCAGGGCATGTGTCTGGGTTACAGGCCAGGTCCCCAGTAGGGGGCGCGCATGAGGCAACCACACATTGATATTTTTCTCCCTCTCTCCCTTCCTTCTCCTCTCTCTAAAAATAAGCAAAATCTTTTAAAAAAAACTGTGCCTGAAGCTTATCTTGACAGAACCCATATATTATCATTTCCATTTGGACTATTTGAAGATTTTGCTAATTGCAACTAAAATAAAGATCCTAACCTCTCTAGAGTCCCCTCCTTAAGCTCAACACCATATTGGTGTTGATATTCAAAAATATTTAATGACTGGTACTAAATCTAAGCACTGAACAACCAGAACAGACTTTAGGCCATAGCAATGGGCCTGGGTCATGGAGGACCTTGCTGAACTGTAGGGAGGTTGGGGCACCCTGGGGAGAGGCTGAGTTGGCAGGCACACAGAGAAGCTGCTATTTACCAGATGGCACAGAAGGATTTTGGTATTTTAATAACCTGTGAGTGGCTGTATGATCTGAAGGAAAATGAAAATTCAAGCAAAACAGAAAGGAAGGCTTGGGATGGGTAACAGGTTGCATTTCTGAGTTGGCCCAGGAAATAAGGAATGAAGGTGGGCGGGGCAGGTAAGAGGCTCAGTTCAGTGGCTTCTTCACGGTTTCATCAGGTCTAGCCTTATTCTCTTCTGCCACCTTATAGCCATCCTTGGAGCCAACACTAGATTTGGTCTCAGATGTGATGCTGAAGTCTCTGGAAGAGGAGCTGTAAGTGTAGAAGGATTCTGAGGTGACGATGTTGTTGATCTTCCAGCGAAGGAAGTTGCAGAACTTCATCATAAGGGGCAGCAAGAGGCAGATGATGATGTAGAAGGTCACCACGCTGAGAAACACACTGGCTGAAAACTGCAAGCACCAAACCACAGGTGTGGATGGGCAGCCTGGCGGAGTCTGTCCACCCCATAGGTCAGCTCCTAGGCAGCCACTCACCATAAGGATGAAGAAGGCCCGCTTGGCACTGAGTGGAAGCCCATGGATATGCAGCAGGAAGATGAGCTGGTGGTCACAGTATGTGCTGTTGTCCACACCTCTGATGGGGGGAAGAGGTCCATGACTGGAAAAGAGTCAGGCACCCCATAGAGAGCCCCTGACCCCACCTGGGCCACGTGCTTGGCTTACCTGTTGCTCACCAACACCTTGAAGAAGAATTCAGGGGCGAAGATGCTATGGGGAACGGTGTCATGACATGGGGAATTCTCCAGACACAGCCACCTGGGGGCCCACATTCAAGTACTTGTGCAGCACATCATGCCTACCATGTGACAACCCTTGATTTCTACCCCCACCCCCAAAACTGGGTGAGCACCAACTAGGCACTATCTCATTCCTTCATCCCTGATTCACTTCTTCATTCTTTCATCCAAGAAGACGTCTGAATGCCTACCAAGTGATAGGCCATTGGTTTACCCTTTCATTTCCTCCTGCCTTTTCATGTCCGTCTGTCAATTCCTCTTATTATGCATTCACTTAGATTATGGATTGTATACCTGTTACGTGCCAACTCCCCACTTACTCCTTGCTGCCTTCTTTCCTTTATCCCACAAATACAGCTTGAGTACCTACTAGTACAAAGTCACATCTTTATTCATTTACTCTTTTCTTTTTTCATTTATTCAACAAACACAGGTTGAATGCTGACTAGGTATAAGTTGGTTACTTTGCTCATTCACTCATTCTGTCTGATGCTCATGGCATCATTTTCTTCTTTTCAATAAATCAAAAATAGTAATTGAGCCCCTATACCTCCATCGTTTTTATTCATCATTAAGACCTCTGTTCAAATGTTAGTAATGCCTACCATGAATTCATTAATTTGCTCATTGTCTCATCCCACAAATATTATGTTAAGTTTATTTAGAATCTGGACCTATAAGGGAGACAGACCCCATAGTGGGCAGAAACAGCCCAAAGGGATCAGGGCTGGGATGGGGACACAGGCAGAGGGGTCAAGGCTGAGATGAGAGAACAGGCAGAGGGGTCAAGGCTCGATAGGATAGCACAGGAAGATAGGAGCCAACTGTCTCAACTAGAACAGTCAGAAAAATCCTCCTAGATAAAGAGACATCTGATATAAGGCCTGAAGAAACAGTAAGAGGGACTGGCACCACAGACAAGAGTGTCCAGCTTGTGTCCAGGTCAGTCCCATTTGAGGAACACAAAGGTGGTCCATATGGCTTGGGGGTTCACAGAAGCAGGAGAAATTGGTCAGGCCCGAGAGACAGATTGTGGACAGGTGGGTGATAAAGAGGCCGGCAGCCAGGATGTGCACTTACTCAATGCCTAAGCTCTGGTGGGACAGAATGTTGAAGGCTGAATCTTGGGTAGTTGTTGCATTCTTGGTAGTCCAGATGAGGCTGTCGGTGCTGTGGAAGACCACTGTAAACTCAGTAGAGGACCCAGAACCTCAGTGAGGGCGGGCCTCGGCTGCAGACTGATGCAGAAGGTGGCCAGCATGTGAGCAAAGGGGGTCTGGGTTGGAGCCTTTGGTGAACAGGGCAAGAGTTTGTGGGACCCTGGGAGCCTTGCTGTGGGTGGGGCCTGAGATACTGAGGTAGGTGGGGCTTGCAAGGAGTGGGAGATCTGTGGCTGGGAAGCTGAAAGGGTCTACAGGGGAAGGAAGGCCCTATTACAGCCGGGTCGCAAAGGGATTACTTGTCCAGGGGGCTGTTGAAGCGGTAAATCTCTTCCTCGCTGTATTCCTTGATGGTGTCCAGGGTGGGCCCGCCGCCCACCACCTTCAGAACATAGCTGCCAGGAGCAGAGGTGCACAGCGACCAGCCTCAGTGTCCTGAGTCCTGCGTCACATCTACCCCTCCTGCCCTCCTACCCCTTCCCATCAGCCACTGGCTTGGCCATGCCTTTACCTGCCCTGAAAACTGCCAGAGTCTCCTGTCACCATATCTTGGATCAAGAAGAAGGGGTAGAAGACTGTGGGGTGGGAAGAGGGTGAGGCCAGGAGAAGAAATTAGCCTGGCCTGAGAAGTGGAGGGTGGTAAGGGGAGAAAAGAGAGAGGGGGGACCAAGGGGAAGAGCAGAGAGTGGGTGGGGAGGTAAGCAGGCAGAGAGGGCAAAGTGGTAGGACAGAGGACAGTGAACAACGCAGAGGAGGGGCCTGGACACGCACTGTCACGGAAGAGGAAGCAGGGCATCTCAGAGTCCGGGTAAAGGCAGTTAAAGTAGTGTTTGTTCTGTAAGCGGTTGTACTGCAGCGTGTAGGTGACGTCAAAGGCCAGACGCTTGCCAGGTGGGCAGCCGATAAGCAATGGCACCATCAGATTGCCCTGAGTGGGAGGAGAAAAGCCTCACCTGGGAAGTAGGAAAGGGAGAACACCCCTCCTCCCACAGATACCTTTCAGGCTCACCCTCATCAGGGTGCTACCTTCCAGGCTCACCCTCATCAGGGTGCAATCTAATCATTATTTTCCTTAAATCAATACTTTAATAACTGCAGTTACTTATGTAGCTTTCACTGTGTACAAGGCACTAGTGTTCTCAGCGCCACATATTCAAATTCATTAGACTGTCCAAACAGACTTGTATGGTAGAGACTATTAATATTTCCACTTTAGAGATGGCAAAGTGAGGCACAGAGCGGTCAAGCAACTTATTTACTATCCAAAGCCAGATCGCTGTTAAGTGGTAGAGCTGGGACTCAAACTGGGCCAGGTAGTTTCCAGCTGTCTGCAGAAAAAGACATAAAAAACGAGTAACACCTACACCTATGGAGCACCCAACTCCTAGTCAGACTTTATAGGGCTGGAGCTGGGCCTGAATTTTCAAACAACTGATCTGGGGGAGCATGGGTTTTATGAGGAAAGTGCAGCCAGGATGGAAGATTAGGGGCCAGGGGTCAAGGAATCCGTGACATTGTCTTCAGAATGTCAAAGGGACATGGGCATCCGGAAACCATAGTCTGGGCTTGATGGCAACTGTGGAGAGGAGTTGGTAGCCATAGATTAAGCACTTCTCACGCTAGACTTGCCCAAAGATTACACCTACGAGCCACTCACTCACTGGGAGTATAATGGGCATTTCCAAGTCTATATATCCACAACCCATCTCAATGGCACCTCATCCTTCTATGTTCAGGCTAAAAGCCTTGGTCTCATCCTGGAAACTTCTTTCTCTCACCCCCACATCCGGTCCACTTGGATAGCCTATGTCTCTAGACTTCAAAATAGAGCCATTCTTTCCTCCACCCCTCAACTCCTTTGCTTCACTCTTGCCTACCTAACCTTGTTGCCTACCTAATGTAATCCTCCCTGGTCTCCCCCGCCAAACATTGCCTACATGTCCCCCACCTGCAACTAGAGGGACCCTGTGAACACTTGTCAGTCCTCTGCTCAGAGCCCTCCCCTAGAATGATCTTGCTCACCATTGCCCATTAGGCCTCAGGTGATCTGCCCCATCACCATGTTCACTTCATTTTCACCACTTTCCTCCCTGCTCCCCCTGATCCAGCCACAATTACCCATGTTCCCTTAGTCTTAACAGATGAAACATGCTCCTGCTTCCAGCCCTTAATACCCTCTGTTCCCTCTCACTGGAATGACTTTTTAGTATATAACCACATAGTTCACTTACCCTCCTCCCCCAAGTCTGCTCAAATGTTTCCTCCTTGGCCAGGCTTTCACTGAGCCATCCAATGGCAAATGCTGACATACCCCATGCCCCTTGCCTGCCTTTTTCTCTCTAGCACTCATCACCTCTTAACACACAACATCTTATTTATCTTGCTTATTGTCCAACTCTGTTGTGGGTTGAATTATGTATCCCAAAGATATGTTGGGAGTCCTAACATAAAGATATGTTGAAGTCCTAATCCCTTGGTACCTGCCAACATGACCTAATTTGGAACAGGGTCTTTACAGATGTAATCAAGTTAAGATGAGGTCATACTGGATTAGGCTGGATCCTAATCAAATGACTGGTGTCCTTATAAGATGAGGGAAATTTGGACACAGACACAGGGAGATGGCCTTGTAAAGGTGAAGGCAGAGACTGAAGTGATGCGTCTACAAGGCGAGAAATTTCAAGGATCCTGAGAACCTGCAGTGGGACCAACCCTGATTTTAGACTTCTGGCCTCCATAACTCGTAGAGAGTCAGCTTCTTAGTCTGTGGAGATTATGGCAGCCCTAGAAATGAATACACTCCACCCACTGGAACATCAGCTTCACAAGGACAGAACTTGTTTGGTTTGTTCACTGATGTAACTCCAGCCCTTAAAATAAGGCTGGTGTGTAGCAGGCACTCAATAAATAGTGGTTGAATTAATAAGCTTTTCACACAGGGAATGAAACCTGTTCCTGGTCTACCCCCTGACCCCAGCCGCATCTGCCCTGGAGGTCCATCTTTGGAGCTAGCCTGTTAAGAGACACTCCAAGCCTTTATTCACCTAACCAATTTGACTGAGCACCTATTACATATAAATTCACTTCTTACTTCCTTTATCCAAGATATTTACCATATTTTTCAGACCATAAGATACACCTAGGTTTTAGAGGAGGAAAACAGGAAAAAAAATTGAAGCAAAAATGTGGTAGAATATTTAATAACATAAATAACATAATATCTCACCAATATAAATGTAAAGCTACATTCAGACTATAAGATACACTCCCCTTTTCCTCCCAAATTTGGGAGAAATCATGTGTCTTATAGTCCAAAAAACACGGTACGTATTGAGAATCCACTGCTTATCAATTGGTTCCCATATCCATTTTTTCCAGGATGGGAGCTACAGAGAGGCTCTAGGCCTTCCCAGTACACATGCCTCCTGACCTGGTCATCTGGGGGTGGGGAGAGAGGGGGACCTAGAAGCTGGCAGGCTGAAGCCTGAGAATACAAAGAAAGGAAACCTCAGACTATCTTCAGCACCTCTGTTTCCCTGTGTTTTTTGCTTTATCATTGACTTTTTTAAAAACTTAGTTTTTAGACGGATGACATGGTCACATACGGGTATATGGAGAACACACCTGTGTGCACACACACACACACACAGGGCGAAGTTTCACTCCTACTCCTATCCTCCAGCTGTCCTGCCTCTCCTTCATCCTCAGAGTAGGGAACAACCCTGAGTACTTTTTTGTCCATTTTCCCCAAGTTTCTTCATGTAAATAAAAGCAGACATGAATATATGTTCTCAGAGAATCTTTCTCACGCTAATGTTTTGCCTACATTGATGTGTACCCTGCTTTTTTTTTTTAAGAGTAAAATACACTTTGGAGACCATTCCACATCAGTATATGGAGATCCATCTTCCTTTCCTTTCCTTTCCTTTCCTTTCCTTTCCCTTCCCTTCCCCTTCCCCTTCCCCTTCCCCTCCCTTCCCTTCCCTCCCTCCCTCATAGTTTTCCATTGCATGGATGCACCATAGCTTATTTAACCACTCCCCTATGCATGAACATTTAGGTTAGTTTTGACCTTTTGCTGTAAGTGTGTTATAAATTTCCAGAAGGAATCTTCCAGATCAAAATGGGGGTATTAACTTTGACCCTCTGGGGTTATGATAAAGAGGAAAATAATGCATAATGCTAAGCACAACAAAAACCCCTTATGGAACCTGAGGTGAGTCACTCTACCCTGCACTTGACTCAGATTACCTTATGTAATCCAAGGTATTGGGACTGTTATAACCCCCATTTTTACTGCCCTGGGTCATACTAAGCCAGATGGAGGAGCACCTGGGTCTGTCTGTTGATTAGTGGGCAGAGAAATGGGTGAGAACAAGGCCTCTGGGCCAGGTCCCTCCTGTACCACTTATCAGCTCCCTGGGTTACTCTGAGGAGAGGTCTGCCACCTCTCTGAGCCTCAGTGTCTGCCTGTGTGCAAAGGAGATATTGCATGTGTGAGCAAGTGAAGAACCAGGGACGCATAGGAGTGAACAAAGACCATGTGAGTGGGTAAAGGAAGAATGATGTGGGAAAAGTGCCAAGCTGACCCACATGGTGCCTTTGTGCCAGCTGGAAAAGGAAGCCTGTGTCACAGATACTTTACTTCCCCCTGCAGAAAAGTATCAGAAGAAACACACAAGTTTGGATGCAATCTATATCACTGTAAAGGCAGACCTTTCCAAAAACGGGAATGGAGGAAAGAAGTGAGTGAGTGGGTGGGGGTGCCAGGGGAGCATACAGAAACTACACCCAAACCCTTCCCTCCCAGCACAGGGCCCAGTACCCCAAGGTCCAATACTTGCATGCGGGGCCCCTGGTTCGTGTTCTGGAAACAGTGCCCAGATGATCCCACAACCTGTGAGCAGGAGCAGGTGATGCAGGTGTGTTCCACCGGCCCAGTCTTTTCCCTCACCCTGCTTCCCTCCCTTCCAGGTTTGGACTGCACCTTGACCAACATGGAAGTCTTCATGGGATCATGTCCACTAATGCCATGGTCAAAGCACACCTTTTTGTCCCTGAGTGTAACCTGGGCGTGGGAGCAAAAATGAAGGGGTCAGCAGGCATACCCAAAGATCCAGGGATGGGTCAAGAAACCATGAGCTTCCAACAGGTCCACTGCCCAGGTAAATCTGCCCCTATACCTCCTCATCACCTGGTCTCACCAAAAAAAGCACTGAGTTGCGATTAATAAGGATGTTCTGCTTCACCTCCACCTCAGTGCAGTAGGGGTCAGCCAGCACCACGCCTAGGTCCACCTGGCTCTGCAGCCGGAAGGTGTTGCCTGCCCGAAGCACTGGCGGGATTAGGGCGAGACCCTGGGATGGTGCCCAGGTCCCCGCCCCCCGCCCCGCCCCCGTCATTGCTGCTCCGATTCTACTCAGGCCCTGCCCACAGACCAGGCTCGGGCTTCGACTTGAAGGAGTGGCCCCGGGCAGTCATGAAGACGGAGAAGCGGTAGCTGGTGCCCTTATCCAGGAAGATGCGCTCCGGCAGCTGGTACTCCGCCTTGAGGTCGTAGATCTTTTCGTAGTTGGTCATGTCAATGTGCACATTACCCGCACTTTGCCAGTTGCTCGCCAGGTAGTAGTAGTAGTCCTGGGGCATGGGAAGCAGGACAAAGTCAGCACCCAGAGAGAGGAAAGGTGCGAGGTGGGCAGGGGTGTCCGGGGTCGCCCTTCCCCCAACTCGAAACCCTCCCCATGCACCTGGTCCTGTTTCTTGTTCTTCCACCAGCGCCAGGTGGAGTCGTGCACCGGGTCTGCGTAAGGCTGCAGAGACCACCAGCATTGTGAGGGCAAGGTGGGGTGGGGAAGAGCGTCACAGGAAAGCGACATTCCCAGACCCCTTCCCAGCCTCAGACCCTGCCCCTAACCCAAAGCAAAAGATCACACCCTGGCCCGTCCTTTCAGCCCAATGGCCACACCTGCAAAGCTATCTCCCACAGCCCTGCTCAAGCCCCCTGCCCCCGTCCCCACTTGGCCTCAGGCTCTAGGAGGCCTGCTGTGTTCCGCTCTCCGCAGTGGTTCTTCCAGCCCCACAGACCTAGCCCTCTTTCCGTGCCTCCACAGTCCCCTCTCAGACAAGCCCTGGCCTGGGACATGCCCAGACACCAGGCGCCCACCTTGTCATACTTGGAGTGCAACCAGAGCAGGTAGTAGAGGAGGCCCTGATAGACGGCGAGTGAGTTCTCAGTGTGGAAGCCGGAGGACTCCAGGATACCTGGAGGCTGTGCCCGGTACCGCTCCTGGCGCGTGTACATCTGTGGCTTGGGCAGGTCCCGCAGGCGCATCACCGTGAAGGGGCAGAAGTTGGTGAAGGAGAGCCTCAGGTGACTCCTGGGCAGTGGTGATGGGGGTTAGCGGCTTACTTTGCCCAGTCCTGTGCCCCAGGAGCCTCCCCAAATCTAATCCTGCCCTGCCCTTCTTCCTCAGCTTCAGCCCCTGGTAACCCTGGACACATTCCCCTGGAGTCCCTGGGTCCCTTAGACCAGGCTTGGGCCCCATCCCAGCCTCTCCTCCCCTTCCTAACAGTCCTTCCACCTCCCCTTCCTCCACTGCCACTCCCTGGGCTCCTCTGTAGGTGACCAGAAGGATTATTATTAAAAGCAGTAAAATCTAACAGGTAGTATCCCTCCATTTAATCCCGAGGTGGCTCCCCGGAACCCTCAATACGAACTTCAAGTTCCCCCCTAGGACCATTGGCTGACCTTGCTTGTCCTGCCACCACCACTATGCTTTCTCTCAGTTCTCAAACACCCAGTATCCTCCCCTCCTCTTTGCCTTTGTATGAATGGCTCCCCCTGTCTAGAACACTTTTTTCTATTTTATTACCTAGCCAATGCTTCCTCACCCTTCAGGTCATGGTCATGCACATCTTCCTGCTTGAAGCCCTCCTTGATGCTCCCTCTCCCCAAACTGGGTTAGGCCCCTCCTTTGAGTTTCCATAGGCTGTGACCTTCTCCATCATAGCCCTGAGGTCATCAGTTGGGGATGGCTTGATCTCCCTCCCACCCCCTCCAGAACAGGGAGCTTTGTGCAGGAAGTGCTTGGGGCTCTCTGACTACTGCTGTGGTTCATCAGTATCTTCTCACCTTTGCCTCGGCAAGAGGTATCGTCTGCTGAGCTGCTGGTACATGAGGAGTTGCTCAATGGGCACAAGCCTCTTGACAATCTGGCCCTCATAGCTGTTTAGAAGGTACACCAGCTGCAGTGGGAAGGCAGAGCCAGTTGAGCTGGCATAAGCCACCCTGTCGCTCCCCCATACCTCCCCACAGCCCCTACATTGAACCTGGTACAAACTGCGGTCTTCAAAGAAGAGGGTGATCATGGTCTCCTTGGGGGCATAGAGAGAGGACTTGTGCATCATTTGTAGGCTGACATACAACTCCCAGGCATAGGATGGGAACAGCTTGTACATCCGATAGCTTCCTTCCAGGAGGTACCAGATCTGGGGGGTAACAGCCAGGTGTGTGTGAGAGCCATGGGGACCTCTGACCCCTCTCCTCCTCTACAGAGTGTGATGGCCCCATTCCTTGAGGGGTGAGGCTTGGGAGCTCACCTCCAGCTGGGTCAGGTAAGCTCACATCCCTTCTCTCTATAGTGCCAACTCTCTGCTTCCCAGAACCCACCACCTCTGCTTCCAGCCCCCACTCATCATGATAAATTTCTTCATTGTTTCAGTCTGCTTGACTTTCTATTACTTGCAACTTAAGCATTCCTAATACATACACCCCTAATTGTTGGGGTCCCCAGGGCCAAGCTGTTTTTCTTCACACTCTTTGCATTCTCTAGGGTCTCACCATCACTTCAGCGTCAGTTTCCCATCTCTACACTGATGCTCACCCCTCCCCCCAGCACATTTGACTCTAGACCTCACCACCTCCTGAGCCTCAGCCTAGAGGATCCCCTCCAATCTTCAGGATGCCCCCTCCCTATGTGGCCTCCTCTGTGAGGCCCTTCCTGACACACAAACACTCAGCCTGGGTCAGGCCCCTTCTCTGAACATTTACGGGTACTGACTTCCTTGCTGCGGACTGACTGCTCTCGACTGCCACTGTCTGGGAATGAATCTGCCCTACCAACAGGCTTGTCACCCTATGAAGGCCACTGTGTCCCCAGCACTGGGTCAGGCATTCAGGAAGTGCTTCTTATTTATGAAAGGAACGTCTGCATGATGAAACCAATGTGGGCCCCCTCTGGAGATCAGAGCAGAAAACTCTGAGCACAGGTGCTTCTCTCTGTTGAGGGACTCTGGAAAAGACACTTTGCCTCTTTGAGTTCCAGGGTTCTCAGCTATAAATGCAGCTTCTGCTGCCCTTCTCCACAGTCCCTGAGGGGGTTCCTTCTGTTTGGCCTCCTTACCCTCACAGGGGAAGAAGGGAGACCTCCAGGGTTTAGGATGGGCAGAGATGAAGTGGGGAGAGGGGCCGGGCACCCACCTCCTCTGTCTCTGTGACAACAGCTATGTCCCCATGGAACGAGTTGACCAGGTACTGGATGGACAGCTCCTTGGGGAAGTCTGCCAGGTAGATGTAGTTTTCATTGTCATAGCTGCAGGGGTAGAGATGGAAGCTAAGGATGCCTAGGCAAGGCCCCTGGAGGATATCTGCTTCCCGTGGCTCTGGACTGAACATGACACGGGAGCTGTTTCCTCACTTCTCCATTAGCCTTGTGAGAACATGCAAAAGAAGCCTGGGATTCTAGCTTCTTTCTGCCCCTGACTCCAAACCCTCTGGGTGACCTGCCCATCTGTCAACAGGAGCATTTGCCAACCAGGCACTTTGCCAACAGCCCATGAAGTTGGCTCAGAGGCTCCTACTTTTCCGAGGAATTAAAATGTCCTAATCTGCCCCAGACAGTACTGTCTGTTGCCCACATAGGTTGAGACCTCACATCGGGTTCCCATAGCTTCACCCATCCTAGCTCCCATCACCCCAGCCTGTGTTTTCCCCATCACAGTCCTTATAACTTCTGGACTTGGGCAAACTGAAAACTTGGTGACTTCAGAAAGGGCCTCCACCCTGATGGGGCTGGGGAAACAGAATATGTGCGACCCCCTACCTCTGCAGGAGGAAGTTGCCCCAGATGAACAGCAGGTTGTTAAATGGGTTATAGGACATGCCCTTAGGCACCATCGAGAAGTTGGTGTAAGACTCTGTCCCTATGAGCATCAGGAACTCCAGATCTCGAGCTGGCCAAGACAGAGGCCGAGGCCAAGGCAGAGGCAGAGGCAGAGTGGTCACAGCAGTGAGGTGGGATCACCTGGTCCCATCCTGGCCCCCACCCACCTTGGAGGTCCCCTTCTGCCTGCCCCTCCTACCATCAGGAATGAATTCCGGGATGGTGTAGAGAATCTCCAGGTTATCAGTGGCTATAGGTGAAAAGAACACAGCAAAATCTCCTGAGGCCCCAAGCTCTCTGAAACTGAGCAAATCACCAGTTTCCCAATCCCTCCCAAAAGCCCTCCAATGGCTTCCAATTTGGGCTTCTTGGCTCTTATTGTTTCTACATGTGAATTATAAAAAGGTGCTGCCTCTGAGATGATACAGCCCTGTTAGGGCTCAGGACTCGCCTCCTCTGGCTCCTTGGCTGGGGAGTGTGGTGCACAGCCTGTACAACTGCACATGGCAGCCCTCTTCTCAGTTCAGGTAAAATAAAAACCAGATCTTCTGACTATAAGCCACAGGCCCTTCCAGATCTGGCTTTTCCTCACTCTTTAATCAGCCTCCCTTCCATTTCCCCCAGTTCTAGTCACATTGACTTCCTCTCAGTTTCCCCAGCCCACCAAGCCTGTTCTCCACCACTACCCCTTACCCAGGAGTGACGTGAGCTACATCTCCCTCCCGTTGTCTGCTGTGCACACAACCTCCCCACCTGGAGTGCCCCAATTACCTAGGTTGAAGCTGGCCACCAGGAAATGCTTCTTGGCAGTGTCGTCTACAGTCTCCACCAGCAGCAGTAGATAGTTGTCACCCTCGATGTATATGGCCCAGGTTATAGAGCAGACGGCAACTGGACGGGAAGGGGTAGGTCCACAGCAACCCCTGACCCAGCCCCCTATCCATCACCTCATTCCTCTCTGACTGCCACCCCTACCCCATCCCTGTAACTCTGCGCCTCTCCCCAAGACACTGACTATCCTTTCCGATGACCTCCTCCACCCTTCCCTGTTCTCCCATACCCCAGATCCTCATGCCTGCCCACCTCAGACCTATGTGGGAGATAGGTACCTTCTATCCTTTCACACACGGACTTCTTCCTGGGCAGCATCTCGAAGGACACATGGCCATCTGTGGAGAAGGGCAGGTCCATGCTCAGGTCTTTCCCATTCCCAGCCCAACAGTAGTAGAATGCCTGTGCCCTACCCCCCTCCTTAGGCCTGTGGATTCCAGGGGACAGGTCTCACGCTTTGGCGTTTCAATCACTAACACCTGGTCTATCAGAGTATGCCTTTCTCTCTCTGGTCACAGTATTTGGCTCAGGTCAAGGAATGTGACCTAGAATCAGCCAATCAGAGTGCACCCTGAGATTCATTCTAGTGTTAATGGGGAAGAGGTTGCTCTCATTCTCCTGGGATGATTCAAGCTGGTGAAAAATGATCCTGAGCTCCTGGGAGCCATCCTAAACCTCCCAGGAGGAGCAGTTACCTGAAAATGAAGCTAAATCACAGGGCTCATAATACTTAACCCTTTTCTAACACTCATGTCCCTAGCACCGTTTTAAGACCTTTACAGATGCCAACTTATTTCATCTTTATATCAAACAATGAAGCAGATACTAGTAGTATCATTACCCCCATTCTACTGATGAGAAAATGAGGTCGAAGAGAGAGGTTAAGTCACCTGTCCAAAACCACAGGTGACTTGGGTTGAGTGTATTGGAGCAATCTCTCTCCAGACCTGTGTCGTAATCACTATACTATACTACCTTACCAAGAGACAGTCTTGATGATATACCCTGTGAGACCCTGGATTCAGCTATGCCTGAGGTTGCCAACTTGTCTTTTCATTTATAAGTCCACAAATTCTTTATGCCTAAATGAATTTCAAATTGGGCTTCTGCCTGCTGAAATCAAACAAGTCATGCAAGATACATAATACACCCCAAGAACTATCTCTACAAATACCTAAACCCATTCCCGCTCAGGCAACCTCCAGCTCAGTACCCCTTCGGAAGGCACATGGTGAAGGGTGAGGGCCCAAGGTGAGAATTCTTGGAGGTGACAGGGCATAAAGGAGTCTCTTGGGCTGCCAGAGGCCCCACCCTTACCAGTGATGGTCCCAAAGTGGACGTAACCTTCGTGCTTTCCAACTGTGAGAGCCATGATGTACTCGGAGCCATTGCTGTGAAAATGCACGGGGCACAGCTTCTTGATGCACTCGTGGGGCAGTACACGCACCCAGTTCTCTGTAGAGCCAGCATGGGGCCTCAGGCTCAGGTGTTTGGACCTGGGCTCCCATCCACATTTTCCTGGCCTTGGTGAGCCTGTTACCATTTCCTCTCCCTGGAGCAGCTGCTCAATGTGGTGACCAAGGGACTCCTGGCACAGGGACCCGGTTGCCTTTAAGAAAATCCTCCTGGCTCACATTCTGTCCATGAGGTTCAGATTAGGCTTGATCCCACCCTTCCATTCCCCTGGTCAGAGTGATTGGTTCTGAACTGGGCATGTGACTAAACAGGACAAATGAAGGACAGTCCCAACTTACAACCATTAACAAAGAGATGCCCTTCCCTGGGGCCCCTGAGGATATAAAAGTCTGCAGTTGCTGGGTGAACAGGAAGTCACCATGACTACCACAGGAAGGCCTAACAGCTACAGTGAGTCCCTAGATCCAACTATGCCTGAAACCAACATGTTCCTGGGTTTTTCAGCCATCTAAGCCAAAAAACAACCCCTCCTTTTTTTTTGGCTTGAGTCCATTTTAATTTGATTCCTCCCACTGTCCAAGTGCCCTAAGTAAGGAAGGAAGAAAAATGAACTTTTAAGAACATGTGTTGCCCTGGCTGGTATGGCTCAGTGGATTGAGTGCTGGCCTGTGAACTAAAGGGTTGCTAGTTCAATTCCCAGTCAGGGCACATGCCTGGGTTACGGGCTGGGTCCCCAGTGGGGGGCGTGCCTGAGAGGCACCCACACATTGATGTTTCTTTCCCTATCTTTCTTCCTCCCTTCCCCTCTCTCTGAAAATAAATAAAATCTTAAAAAAAAAGGAACTTCAGATTTCTTTAAAAAAAAAAGAAAAAGAACATGTGTTAACTAATGAATATAGATGACAAGTTTCTGTGACCGTATAAGTCCAGGTGACCCTGTATCTAAATGACATCTCTCATTTGGATTGGGGGAAAACCTAGAAGAACTAGGGGAGCTTTGGTATCACTTAAATGATGAAGCTGAATCAAAAGCCTTTCCTTTCCTCTCTGATCAGTCACTTTCATGGCTTTGCCTCTCCAACAGCCCATCTCTCTCTCCAGCTCACTCTCTCTCCCCCTCCACCCATTTTTCTCTCTGACCCCTATACCTCTTCCCACCCTCACTCCCAATTGCTCTCTCAGTATGTCTCTCTCAGTAAGCCTTTCTCTGTCTTTCTGACACTCACTCTAATGCCTGTTTGAGTGTGTGCATGTTCATGTGCATGAGCTTGTCTGTCTCTCTGCTCCTGCCTTCACTCTCACCCCTCCCGCTTCCCTCAGCTGGTTCACAGTTCCTGGGAAGGTCTGGATGAAGGCCTCACCCTAGCACTTGAGAAGCCCCTCCAGGATGGGCAAGATGGTTCAGGACCTTGGAAAGTCCCTCCAATACCCCTTTCTCACCAAAGGCAATTCCAGTCCCAGGTACCAATAGATGGGTTCACTCAGACAACCCCTGGGGCTCCAAAAGGCAGTCCCCTTGTCTGATGCCACAAACCCTCAGGCACGTGACCTGGCCACAACCCCCTCACCGCTGCCATGGTCGCTCTCGTGGAGTGTGATATAGGTGCCTGTAAAATAGTAGACGAGCTGGTTCTGCCGAATGAAGAGGGTGCTCTCTGTGGCAATGGCGTCGTAGATGGTAGCGGTGAAGATGGACTGGGGGCAGTAGAAGGAGCCTACCCAGCAGCTGTCAATGCTCAACTGCAGAGGAGCAGAGCCAGTGGTGAGCAGGTGGCCTTGGCCTCAGCCCCCACATCCTGCCTTGTGGGGAGGCTCCTCCTCTGACAACTGCTCAGGATGGATATATGTAGCTACCTCCAGGGTGCCCTCCCTACTCATCCTGTAGCAGTACCTTAGTGGCCAAACTTGCTCAACATGAACCAGGAAAGCGGGACCCAGGCAGAAGCTTGGGGCTTTGTGTGCTCCCTAAATTTAAGAAGTGTACAGTGTATTCAATGGTGCTAAGCAGTCCCTGTTCCCCAGGCGCCTGAGAGTTGGATCCAAAGATCCCATGCTTGGCCCCAGCACATTTTTAATAATCCTATTCTACCATGAACACAACTGGGCAGTCAGGCTGACACTATCTGAATTCACTGACTGATCGCTAACACTGGCAGTATCAACAGTGAGAGAGTACCACCAATGAATGCCTAGAAGAGTGAATCTAAATTTAACCAAGCTTCTAGAGTTCACTACCAGTTTATTGGCAATATAGGGTGTGATGGGCTAATTGTGTTCCTTTCCCAGTTTATATGTTGAAGCCCTAACCCATCAATGTGACTATATTTGGAGATAGGACCTTTAAAGAGATAATTAAGGTCCAATAAGGTCATAAAGGTAGGGCTGTAATCCTATTAGACTGGTATTCTCATAAGAAGAGGAAGGGACACCAAAGATCTCTCTATACTCTTGCACACAAAGGCCATGTGATGACACAATAGAAGATACTTTCTGCAAGCCATGGAGAGAGGTCTCATCAGAAACCAACCCTGCTGACACCTTGATCTTGGACTTCCAGCCTCCAGAACTGTAAGAATAGAAATTTCTATTGTTTAAGCCACCCAGTTTGGTACCTTATTATGGCAGCCTGAGCTGACAGGGCCAGATGAACAAGTGAATTGATTCCATGAAGAAGCAAGCAACCAAATACTATAGGGCAAAAAGCCTGATTTCTTATTTATTTGTATTTTTTAAAGAAATTTTAAATTACTTTATTGTTGTTCAATTACAGTTGTCTGCATTTCCCCCCCCACCACACCCCCTCACCCCAGCCAATCCCACCTCCCCACCTTGCTTCTACCCTCCCCCTTGGTTTTTTTAAATTGCCTGAAAAAAGGTGGTTGCTAGGGGATAGGACCACAGGAGCAGGGACCAGACTTACAGTTGAGAAGGGCTATAAGAGATGTAACAACCAAATGCAATGTATTGATCCTGCTTCAAACAAACCAACTTTAAAAGACCTTTTTTAATACTTGGGGAAAATTGACTATTACCAGATTTTAGGTGATATTAAGGGGTTATTGCTAATTTTTCTGGGTATTATAATAGCATTGTGGTTTTATTTTTTAAAAGTCCTCATGTTAGAGATACTTCCTCAAGTATTTCAAGAATTTACAGGTGAAATGGTGTGATAGTGGGTAATTTCTTTAAAACACTCCAGGAAAAATAATGATGGGTAAAAAAAAGGCAAAATGTTGATAATTATTGAAGCTGGGTTCATTGTACTATTCTCTCTACTTTCGTGCCTGATTGAAATTTTCCACTAAAAAGTGAAAATTTCCACTAACTTTTCCAAAAAGTAGAAATCAAAGCAAAACTCACAGCTGCTGAAATTTTACCTAGTTAAGGAGAACATAAACATTATCACTTCCACTGCCCTATTCAGCATCATAAGAATGTCCTTGAAAATATTATTTCTAAAAATGTCTGGTAATTCACTCAGACTCTAACAGAATAGTAAAAAGCTAGGAAAATTCCTGGGCAAGTGGAATGGGGAAACTGAGGCAAAATTACACAAGGTCAAACAGTTTGAACAGCATATAGCCAGCTTGTGGTGAATTGCAAGACCTATCTCCCCTCACCTAGGCACTTGAGAGTATATGGTTTACACCTCTCCTCCTCGGCCAAATACATAGTTTAAATCACCCTGGTCTGGGAGATAGAGAACAGAGAACCAATTAATGTCATATGTGCCAGCTCAAACCAAGCACAGATGATGTCAGGGAAACAAATAGCAAAAACCCTATTAAAAGCCAGACAGACCCAAGATAAAAGCAAAACAGTGTAGCGGACCAAAGAATAATTCCAAAGCCTCCCCTAAGATTCTCACCCACAGAAAAAGGATAAAAAGCCCTCAGGACAAAGATTCATTGGGGGCTCACTCCAGAGCATGCCTATACCCCTTCTCAGGCATGAACATTTTACTTTCTCCTACATTCTAAGGGTCCCCTCAAAACTTGCAGCCAGGGGAGCATTAGGCAGTGGCGGCTCATCCAGGCTTACCCCCTGATCCTGTCTTTGAGGCCCTCTTTTCTCTGATTTCCCAGCGATTTAACAGCAGCCCCACCTTGGCTCACTCCTTTCCTATAACATCTTTGGGAGCCAAAGCAGAGCACCGCCTAGCCTCTCTCCTGTTATTCTCCTGTTACTTCTACCCTAAGTCCGTCCTTAGTTTCACTGTCCCCAGCTTTAATAAATGTACTCTCACAATCAATCATCTGGACTTGTATTATAAAATCTTTCCTACATAATGTCAAGAACCCACACACTATAGGCTGGCCTGAGGCAGAACCCTTTGGGCCAGTCCCTGTCCAGTAACAAGACTACAGAGGTTGTTGCTATGCCTGGTGAGACTAACCTTTACCCGCCAAGTCTGTCATTTTGATTACCTGGCATACTTAATGTATTTCACTGTAAATGTTTGAAGTGATACCTATTTTCTGAAAGAAATACTTGGAAATTTTTTTTGTTAAGCTAGAAAAGGTTCACCAAACCTCTCTTCTCACAAACACATGAGGAAAAGAAAAGCTGTGAATCAGCTGGATTTCTTATTTGAACAAAGTCTGAGAGTGCTGACTCATTTAATTCAATAAACAGTATGTTGGGTTTCCCTGGCCACAAGATTGAGCCAAGATGGGTAAAAACAGCATGAGACACACCCATTGAAAGGAATCTTTTAATTTGGGGGTTAGGGAATAATGGAAATATCTTCTCCACCGGATGTGTGCCTGAGAAAATGCATCCTCTGCAGTTGCAGAGGACAAAGCTGTTTTGAGCATAAAGTCAATACTGAAGAATCAGGTTCAATAGCTAGAGAGAGAGCCCTGGCTGGTATGGCTCAGTGGATTGAGTGCCAGCATGCAAACCAGAGGGTTGCTGGTTCAATTCCTGGTCAGAGCACATGGCTGGGTTGTGGGCCAGGTACCCAATATGGGACATGCAAGAGGCAACCACACATTAATGTTTCTCTCCCCCTTTCTCCCTCCCTACCCCTCTCTCTAAAAATAAATAAATAAAATCTTTTAAAAAAAGAAACCACTTTCTTTTTAAAAAGAGAGAGAGAGATGGAGAGAAACTCAGCTTTGGTGACACTGAAGTCCTGGGTCAAGCTGAACCTGAAGTCCTGAATATTTCCATTACATAAACCAACAAACTTCCTCTTCTACTTTTGGCAGAGGGATCATTAACCCCCAATCTATTTCCCCACATTCTTTGTTAATTGAGTTTTACCAGGAGATGTGCCGCACAGGTAGAAATTATATATTTCCCAGCCTCCCTTGCAGTTGTGTTAGATAGGACATGGGTATCGAGGTCTGGTTCTTACTAAATGCTATTTTTGCTAATGGTTAAAAATGGAACACAGTTTATTATGCAGAAAAGCTGTAAACAGGATGTACCTGACAGGAACCTAACCAGGTAAATGTAGACAACAGCCAAGAAGAAATCAATATGTAATTGACTAAATAGTATATGTAATCAATGGCTAAGCCTCCCTTCGGGGACACAGAGCTTTAGATTTGAATCCCCCATCCCCTTTACTTGCTGCAAATAAATAAAACTACCCTGTGATAACCTCCTCCTCTTCAGTAGAATACCCCAAGCAGTGGATATGACCAACTAACTAATTCCTCACTAATGGAATACGAGTGAAAGTGCAACTTTCTTAAGAGAAAATAGCTTGCTCTCTACTTCTGCCCTTTCCCTTTCCATTGGCTGGAATATGAACATGGACAGGGCCCAGCTTCAGTCAAACAGATAGGTACCTGGGAGGCTTCTGGCTAAGATGAAAGTATAGGTAGATACCCTTCACTTCCTTGCACAACCAAAAGGATAACAAGCAATTTAAAAACAAAAATCAACTGTAAGTGCCAGAAAATCAATCTGTATGGAAGTCCAACAATCAAGGAGTTAAAGAAGCATTCATCCAGACTGATTGGAGGGATGGAGATGGGCAGCCAGGGTGGAGAGAACCAAGGTGGTGGCTGGTGGACAAGGATATTCCACATTCACATGTGAATAAGCTGGGGGGAACAACTGGGGAGCCAGACAGACCACCCTGTAATCCAGGGTTCCAGTGCACGAAACTAAAGCCTCAAAACCTCTGGCTGTAAAAAACCTGTGAAGGTTGTGGTTGTGGGAGAAACTCCTAGTCTCACAAGGGAGTCCATTAGAGGGGCCCACTGGATCCTAGAACATACACAAGCACACCCACCTGGAGTCAGCATGAGGGGAGAACCTGAAAGAACACAATCCATTTGTGGGAGGACAGGGAAGTGACTGAAAGCAGGAGAGAGCCAAGCAAGTAGCACTGTTCCCTCTGGGACCCCTCCCCCACATATAGCACAACAACGCAGGAAGATGGGTTGCTTCACCCTGGCAAATACCAAATGTTCCGCCCATTACAATGTAACAGGTACACTGAGACAAAGAAATATGGTCCAAAGGAAGGAACAGATTAAAACTCCAGGAAAAGAAGAAAGCCACAAGGAGATAGCCAACCTATCAGATGCGCAGTTCAAAACACTGGAAATCAGGATGCTCACAGAAATGATTGAGTATGGTAAAAAAATAGAGGAAGAAGTGAAGGCTATAAAGAGTGAAATAAAGAAAAATATATAGGAAACTTCTAGCCAAGATGGAGGCATAGGTAGTTACTCTTTGCCTCCTTGCACAACCAAAAGAAGGACAACAACAAATTTAGAAAACAAAAAATAACTAGAACTGTCAGAAAATCAAACTGTATGGAAGTCCAACAACCAAGGAGTTAAAGAAGAAACATTCATTCGGACTGGTAGGAGGGGCAGTTGGAGACATGCAGCCAGAGTGGAGATGATGCCCAGCAAGGCAGTGGCTGGAGGACTGGGAAGGCAAGATAGCAGCTGACAGCCTTACATTTGCATGCAGATAAATCAGGAGGAACAACCAGGCAGCAAGACAGACTGTGCAACCCAGGGTTCCAGGACTGGAAAAGAAAGCCTCAAAACCTCTGGCTATAAAAACCTGTGGGGGTTGCGGCAACAGGAGAAACCCCAAGCCTCACAACAGTGTTTATAGGAGAGAACCACAGGGTCCTACAATGTGCACAAATCCCACCACCCAGGAATCAGTACCAGAAGGGACCAATTTGCTTGTGGGTAGCAGGGGAAGTGACTGGAAGCAGAACGAGAGCCTAGCAAGCAGCATCACTCCCTCTCAGGCCCCTCCCCCACATACAGCACCACAACTAAGCAACCCAGATTGCCCCACCCTGGTGAATACCTAAGGCTCTGCCCCTTACTATGTAACAGGTGTTCCAAGACAAATAAATACAGCCCAAATGAAAGAATAGATCAAAACTCCAAAAATAGAACTAAGCAATGAAGAGATAACCAACCTATCAGATGCAGAGTTCAAACACTGGTGATCAGGATGCTCACAGAAATGGTTGAGTATGGTCACTAAATAGAGGAGAAAATGAAGGCTATGCAAAGTAAAATAAAGAAAAATTTACAGGGGACCAACAGTGACAGGAAGGAAACTGGGACTCAAATCAACAAGCTGGAGCAGAAGGAGGAAATAAACATTCACCCAGAACAAATGAAGAAACAAGAATTTGAAAAAATGAGGAGAGGTTTAGGAACCTCCAGGACAACTTTAAATGTTCCAACATCTGAATCATAGGGCTGCCAGAAGAAAAGGAAGAGCAAGAAACTGAAAAGTTATTTGAACAAATAATGAAGGAAAACTTTCCCAACCTGGTGAAGGAACTAGACATGCAAGTTTGGGAAGCTCAGAGTCCCAAAGAAGTTGGATCCAAGGAAGCACACACAAAGGCACATCATAATTATATTACCTAAGATTAGGGATAAGGAGAGAATCTTAAAAGCAGCAAGAGCCAAAAATCTATGGTACATTCACACAATGGAATTCTATGCAGCAGAAAGAAAGAAGGAGCTGCTATCCTTTGCAACAGCAAGGATGCAGCTGGAAAACATTATGCTAAGCGAAATAAGCCAGGCAGTGAAAGACAGATACCATATGATCTCACCTTTAACAGGAACCTAAACAACAAAACAAAGAAACAAGCAAAATATAGTCAAAGACACTGAAATAGAAGACAGGCTGACAGTGACCAGAGGAGAGAGGGGAGGGAATTTTAGGGGAGAATGAGAAGGGTTTACAGGAACAAATATAAAGGTCACATGGACAAAAACTAGGGGGCGGCAGGTGGAAATGGCAGGAATGGGGGGAGGGATGGGTGGGTCAGCTGGAATGGGAGTAAAGAACAGAAAAATGTACTTGAACAATGATTAAAATAAAATTTTTAAAAAAGCAGCAAGAGAAAAGGAAACAGTTACCTACAAAGGAGCACTCATAAAACTATCAGCTGATTTCTCAGGTGAAATCTTACAGGCAAGAAGGGGCTGGAAAAAAGTATTCCAAGTTATGAAAGGGAAGGATCTCCATCCAAGATTGATCTATCCAGCAAAGCTTTCACCTAAAATGGAAGGGCAGATCAAATGCTTCCCAGATAAGGTCGAATTAAAGGAGTTCATCATCAACAAGCCCTGATTATATGAAATGTTACAGGAAGTTATCTAAGAAAAAGAAGAAGATCAAAACTATGAACAGTAAAATGACAACAAACTCACAATTAAATAACTGAACCTAAAACAAACAAACAAAGCAAACAACTAGAACAAGAACAGAATCACAGAAATGGAGATCACATGGAGGGTTATCAGTGGGGAGGGGGTTGGAGGAGTTTGGGGGGAAAAGGTACAGGGGATAAGAAGCATAACTGGCCCTGGCTGGTGTGGCTCAGTGGATTGAGTGCCAGCCTGCAAACCAAAGGGTCTCTGGTTCAATTCCCAGTTAGGGCATCTGGGTTGTGAGCTAAGTCCCCAGTAGGGGGTGCACAAAAGGCAACCACATATTGACATTTCTCTCCCTCTCTTTCTCCCTCCCTTCCCCTCTCTCTAAAGATAAATAATTTTTTTAACTTTTAATAAAAGAAACATAATTGGTAGGCATAAAATACACGGGGAGGTTAAGAATAGTATAGGATATGGAGAAGCCAAAAAACTTATATGTATGACCCACGGACATGAACTAGGGAAGAGTGGAGGGAATGCTGGAGGGAGGGGGTATGCAGGGTGGAGGGGGATAAAGGGGAGGAAAAAATGGAGAACTGTAATACTAGAATCAATAAAATATACTTAAAAAATAAAGACAATACAAAAAAAAAGAAAGATCAGTACCTGGTGCCTACAGAATGGTGAAGCAACCAAAGGGAAGGGACATGGCTTTCTCACTTCTAGACTATTACGAGAATGAGCAGTAGCACCTGTTTAAGCTATTCCCTTCCTGTGAGGGGTCTCTTTGTCACATCTAACCTGACCAACACATTGCTGAGGAGTATAATACAGCATGGGGGATTTCTGTGGAATCCTAGGGGTGGTCTGGAAGGAAGTAGTGAGGTGAAATGGGAGGAAGAAAAGGAGAGGAGACAGCAACATGGGAGAAATCCTCATGATTAAGAAAGAGAATAAATGTTTACTAGGGTTATATCCTCTTTCATATTGTTCCCTTTATGAACATCCCATTGTGTGATGTCCTTTCTCTTACAAAAACGTTTTAGAGTCTATTTTGTCAGATATAAGTATTGCTACTACAGCTAGTTTTTCCCTTTCCATTTGCATGAAATATCTCTCCCATCACTTTACTTTTAGTCTGCATATATCTTTCATTTTGAGGTGGGTTTCTTGGAGGCAGCATATATACTGGCCTTGTTTTCTTATTCATTCAGCTATCCTCTGTCTTTTGATTGGAGCACTAAGCCATTTATATTTAGAGTGATTGTTGATAGATACATATAATGCCATTTTATTTTTTTAAATATTTTCCTCTTTTCTTTTTCTTTTTCTTTTTCTTCCTCTTGGAGCAAGCCCTTTAACATTTGTTGGAGTAATGGTTTGGTGTTCACAAACTACTTTAGCTTTTTCTCACGTGGGAAGCTCTTTATTTCTTCTTCAATTTTAAATGATAGCCTTGCTTGGAAAAGTAGCCTTGGTTGTAGGTCCTTGCTTTTCATCACCTTGAATATTTCATGCCAACACCTTCTGGCCTGAAATGCTTCTGTTGAGAAATCAGATGACAATCTAATGGGAGCTCCCTTGTATGTAACTAACTGCTAATCTCTTGCAATTTTAAAGATTCTCTCCTTGTCTTTAAACTTTGCCATTTTAATTATGATGTGTCTTGGTTTGGGTCTCTTTGGGTCCATCTTGTTTGGTACTCCCTGTGCTTCCTGACACTAGTGTGTCATTTTTCTTCACCAGGTTAGGGAAGTATTAGTCATCATAATTTCTTCAAATAGATTCTCAATTCCTTACTCTCTGTCTTCTCCTTCTGGTACCCCTATGATGTGGATGTTGTTATGCTTCATGTTGTCCCATAGGTTTCTTAAACTCTCCTAATTTTTTAAAATTCCTTTCTCTTTTTGCTGTTCTGCCTGGGTGTTTTTTCCTACCTTGTCTTCCAAATCACTGATTCAAAGCCTCTACTTCATCTAACCTACTGTTTATTCCTTCCAGTGTATTATTTACTTCAGATACTGCATTCTTCATTCCTGACTGGTCCTTTTTCATGATTTCTATGTCTTTTTTTCATCCTTATAATCATTATTCTAAACTCCATATCTGATAAATTGCTCGCCTCCATTTAATTTAGTTCTTCTTCTGGAGAATTCTCTTGTTCATTCATTTGGGGCCCTTTTCTTTGTCTTCCCACATTGGCTGCCTCTTTGTGTTTGTTTCAATGTATTAGGTAGATTTGCGAAGGCTCTGGTGCAGACCAATGTCAGACATTGCCTGTGATAGTTCCTGGGCAACCTGTTTGGAGCTATCACCAACCCATAACTTGTGGCTCCCTCTGCTGGATCTGGGTGTGTGCTGAAGTGACCAAGCCACACACCAAGGCCAGATTTTAGCAGCTCTAGGCCTGCAGAAGTTCAGCTAAAGTCTCAGAGCTCCCAGAGATCTGCCTCTGCCTGCAGGCTTTTATTAGGCTTGATCTCTGAAATAGCCTCCAGCTGCACTCCTCAGCAGCCTGGCCTTAGTTCCATATGGTGGGCAAGAGGGATTCCTGTGCGTGGAGCTATTGCTTCCCCTTAGTTTGATGCCACTTGGAGGGGAGTGCTCTGCTTGAGAACGACGGCTTCTGCAGTATGGGGAATGACTCAGCACAGTGATCCTGGTAGCTGACCCTTCAGCTTTCTCCCGAGAGCCTCCAACCTCAGACTCTCCTCGCATGGCTCTAGTCCACTTTGCCCTTTCAGAGCCTAGGGGTAAGTGGCTGCAAACGACATTTTGTGTGTTGGTCCTTTAAGAGGCTCTGTGCATCTTTGCCATTTCCCATCAGACAGAAACCCAGCAGTTTTTCACAACCGGATGTTATTTGGGTTCCTTTACTGGTTCTGGTACTCTAGGCTGGGGAGCATGGCTTGGAGTTTGGACCCCACAATTTTCAAGGGGCAACCCCGACTGCTTAAATATCCCTCCAGAACTTCAGCTGCCGCCTGTGGAAGCCCAGCCAGCTCTCTTGGCCTCTTGGGCTACATGTCATTTGGGTCCCTACTCTACTTCCATCTTGGATCTCGAGAATAAGAATAAAAGGGCTTTTATTTTTTTTTTAAATGTATTTTATTGATTATGCTATTACAGTTGTCCCAACTTTTCACACTTTGCCACCCTCCACCCAGCACCCCCCCACCTCAGGCAATCCTCACACCATTGTTCATGTCCATGGGTCATGTGTATAAATCTTTGGCTTCTCAATTTACTATATTGTACTTTACATCCCCATGGCTATTCTGTACCTACCTATTTGTACTTCTTAATCCCCTCCCCTCTTCACCCCTTCTCCCATACCTGCCCCCAATCTAGCAACCATCAAAATGCTCTTCATATCCATGATTCTATCTCTGTTCTTGTTTGCTTAGTTTGTTTTTTAGATTCAATTGTTGATAGGTATGTATTTATTGCCATTTTATTTTCCATAGTTTTCTTTTTTCTCAAATATGTCCCTTTAACATTTCATATAATAATGGTTTGGGGATGATGAACTCCTTTAGTTTTTTCTCGTCTGGGAAGATCTTTATTTGTCCTTTGATTCTAAATGGTATCTTTGCTGGGTAGAGCAATCTTAGCTGTAGGTCCCTGCTTTCATGACTTTGAATATTTCTTGCCAATCCCTTCTAGCCTGCAAAATTTCTTGTGAGAAATCAGGGACGGTTTTATGGGAACTCCTCTGTAGGTACCTGACTGCTTCTCTCTTGATGCTTTTAAGGTTTTCTGTTTATTTTTAACACTTGGCATTTTAATTATGATGTGTCTTGGATTGGTCCTCTTTATATCCATCTTGTTTGGGACTCTCTGCACTTCCTGGACTTGCATGTCTATTTCCTTCACCAAATTAGGGAAGTTTTCTTTCATTATTTTTTCAAATACATTTCCAATTGCTCTTTCTCTTCTCAATTTGGCACCCGTATGATGTGAATGTTGGAACACCTTAAGTTATCCCAGAGGCTGGGATACCTTACACTATCCTTATTTATTTATTTTTATTCTTTTTTGTTGTTGTTGTGATTGTGTTTTTTGCCTCCTTATGTCCCATTGATTGATTCTCTGCTTCATCCACTCTACTATTGTTGCCCTATAAACTGTTCATTTATCCTTCATTTCTGACTGGATCTTTTTTACATTGTTGAGGTCCTCACTAAATTCCTTGAGCATTCCTGTAACAAGTGTTTTAACCTCTGCATCTGATAGATTGCATATCTCCATTTTGTTTAGTTGTCTTTTTTTTTTTATCTGTTCTTTTATTAGGGCCACGTTTCTTTGTCTCCTCATTTTGGCAGCCTCCCTGTTTGTTTCTATGTATGAGGTAGAGCTACTATGACTCCCTGTCTGGGTAGCATGGCCTAATGTAGTAGGTGTCCTGTAGGATTCAGTGGCACAGCCATCCCTATCACCCAAACTGGGTACACAAAGTGTACCCTTCATGTGGGCTGAGTATACCCTCCTCTTGTAGTTGAGTCTTGATTGCTGTTCCAGGTCAATGGGAGGGATTTTCCCAGGCCAGTCAGCTGCAGGGTTTGGCTGTGACCACTGACCACCAACCTCCATCCTCTGAAGAGAATCAGCTGTGGTTTGGCAAGGTGGTGGTGCTGCCACATAGTCTGTAGCTGTTCACTGGGTGCACAGGCTCGGGAGTTTCCTGGGTGGTTTAGGCTAAGGTCAGCTTCCACTTGTGCTCTGCCCAGGGCCACCTTGCATAAACTATAATGCAACCTGAGATAGCAGCTACGTGTGCTGGGCATGGAGATTCCAAGACAAGACAAGCTGGGAATTAAGGCTGGTTGCTGCTAGTGCAGGGCCTAGGGCCACCTAGCAAGAGGTATGGGTGCTGGCAGCTCACTGAGGCCAACTCCTGCTTGTTTGCTGGGATTAAGAAGTTGTGAAGCAGGAGCCAAGACCAACCATTCATAAGGAAAAGTGGAAAAGTCCCTATTAACAGCGTGGGTGGACCCATAAATTGGGTGGGACAGAGCTTCAGGAGATCTCCAGGGTGGGGCAAACTGTCAGACTGATGGAGTCTCAGATATGGCACCCACCTGCTGGCCCTGTGGCTCTGTGCAGGGAAGGCTCAGAAAATGGACAGTGGTCTCTGTCCACCTTTCTGTCTGGGAGAAAGCTGTCCCCCAGCTCTCACCTTGATGCCACACACTTCAGTTCCTCCCTGTATGCCACTAGTGCCTTTCAAGCTGCTACCCTAGTGCTGAGCTCAGAGGAAGTGAGCCTGAGTAAGTCTGTGTGGGTTCTTAAAGGGGAACTGCTTGGAACTCCAGAAGTTTCTTCTACTGACTCAATCCCTTCTGGGTTTTGCAGCCAAATTTATGGAAACTTATCTTCCTGGCACTGGAACCTTAGGTTCGGAGGTCTGGTGTGGGGCTGGGACTCCTGAGATATCCCTCCTGAATTTTTATCCACCACACATAAATGTGGGACCAGCCTGTTCTGTGTCTCTGCTCCTCCTACCAGTCTGGATGGATATGGTTTAATCCTATAGTTCTCAGTCTTCCATTCAGCTTGATTTCTGATGGTTCTGAGTGATGGACATTCTATATCTTAGTTGTAATTTTGATGTAATTGAGCAAGGAGGCAAGCTGTGTTTACCACTGCTGCCTTCTTGCCCAGAAGTAAAGTGTTTTTATTTTGGAGTGACAAAAAACCTTTTTGGAACTAGTGTGACCATAGACCGCCAGTCAAAGCTCCTGGGAGTCTTCTTCATTATCCAAGATGGCAACAGAAATATAACAGGATAGTGCCCATGCATACCACAAGCTAGAAAGATGAGTAGATAGGGCCCAGGTGCACCCAAAGCTAGAAAGGGAATGATATGGTTTGGGAGCCAAAACCTTGAAAGATGAATAGATATGGCCTGAGCTGCCAAAAGGTAGAGAGATGAATGGATAGGGATCCTTGAGCACCAAAAGCTAGCAAGATAATTTGATAGAAAAAAAGCCCTCCCTTTCCTATCCCAATAGGAACAGTGGGTTTCCTAGCTGGTTTGGCTCAGTGGATTGAGCGTCAGGCTGCAAACCCAAGGGTTGTGGGTTTGATTCCCAGTCAGGGCATATGTCTTGGTTGTGGGCCAGGTTCCCAGTATGGGGCGCATGAGAGGCAACCATACATTGATGTTTCTCTCCCTCTCTTTCTCCTTCCCTTCCCCTATAAATAAACAAAGAAACAAATATTTTTTAAAAAGGAACAGTGGGCTTAATCAAGAAGGGGAGGTGGTCTTTGAAACAGGAGTCTGCCATTCTCCAAGGCTGCACAGCACCTGAATAAAACCTCTTCCATTTTGTACCAGCATCTGCCTCATGAGTATGGCTTTTGTTGCAGCTGACAGCATAATCTCCACTTGTTCATTTACAGTTTTTGGCTACTCTGGTAGGACAGTATGAACCTTGGTAAGTCCCAAAGGGCCTAGGCTGGGGTCTTATCTGCCTGTAGCAGGCCAACCCCAAGAGCAGGACTGTGGAGACTTCCCAGCAGTTTCTGAGGGCTTTTCTCAGGGAATATCCTGCACTCCTTCTCAGGGTGTCAGCTGCCTGAAGCACTTGGCTGGTGAAAGGATATAGGTCTGGGGAGCAGATGGACTCCAAGAGTGGGTGAGTGAAACCAGCATGCACACCAGGGGTCCTCTACCCCTGCCACTTGGGTTTGGTGCCTCTTGGGCTTTGTGTCACTCAGGCTTTGTGCCACTTGGGTCCAATTAGGACCATCTGCAGTACCAGTTGACAGGCTATGCCTGCCAGTAGTGCTTTGTGCCACTTGAACTCTGTGCCACTTTGGTCCAGCTATGACCATTTTAGATACTGGTTGGTAGGCTATCCCTTTCACTTGGGCTTCATGTCATTTGGTTCTGGTTAGGACCACTTGTATATCAGTTGGTAGGAGATAAGATTCTAAGGCTTGCTGGTGAGCACTCATTTGGAATAATGAAATTATGGGTCCAAGTTCTGTTTTATTTTATTTTTTTATTTTTTCTTGATTATGCTATTACAATTTTCCCACTCCCCCCCCCCACAGTCCTGTCCCCCCAACTCTCCAGCATTCCACCCCACATTAGTTCATGTCCATGGGTTGTACATATAAGTTCTCTGAATTCTGTTTCCTATACCATTTTTTACCTCTCCTTGTCTATTTTATGCCTACCAATTATCCTGCTTCTTCCCAGGACACCAGAAGAACAATTCCCAAACAAGCCAGGAAACCAAAATGCCAATAAAGCAGCAAGATCAGCCACCCAAGGGCCACCACTTCTTGGGGCTCTAATTTCATATCTGGGCTTGTCAGAATTTAAACTTCATTACACAGAATGAGATGAGGAATGGGCTTGTGAATGGGGATTCTCTAATACTGACACTAATTATATGTGAAAGATTGACACTCATGGTATGATCTTACTCCCTAGAGCTCTGGTATATCCCATCCTCAAACACCTACATGAAGAAGCCCATTATGGAAGGGATGCTTTGATGGACCTCATCAGGTCACATCCGAAGGGCCCTCATTTACAAAGGACCATTCAAAAGATTATTCAAGCCTGTCAGCTATGTGCCAAAAACAAGCCTAAGACAGAGTATGTGCCCCAACAGGAAAGAGAGTACAATATAAAGGGATATGCTCATTTGAGGACTGGCAAGTCAACTTTACACGGATTCCTAAAACCATAGGAAACTTTAAATTTTTATTATTTTTTTTGTGGACACTTTTTATGGATAAGTAGAAGCATACTCCACTAGAACTGAGAAGGCAACTGAGGTAGCAAAACTTCTACTCAAAGAAATAATCTCTAGGTTTGGAGTTCCTTACAGCAGTCAAAGTGACAATGAATTGTTGTTCATGTCAGAAATCTCCCTGAAGATAAGACAGGCACTACCAATTCCATGGAAACTACATGCATCTTGGAGACCCCACTCTATGGGGAAGACTGAAAAAATGAAAAACACAATAAAGGAGAGCTGGTGAAAATGTGCCAGGAAACACATTTGAAATGGGACCAGACAACTCTTTATTGCCTTGCTCCAAATTAGAGTAGTGCCCCAAAGTGGGCTTAAATTAAGCCCTTTTGAAATACTTAGTTTACGGTAGACCCTTCCAAGTTTGTTTTAGGAACACCCCTTTAGATTTAGAACATGAATCAAAAACCAGACAATATGTACAACATCTAGGGCAAACACTAACAATCTGCATAAGCTTGCTCACTTGCTCACTACCTGTCTGATGAGACTTTACACTTGTCTCACTTGGGAGACCCTACACTTGGGAGATCAAGTCTTACTAAAGACCTGGGAGGGAGTCTCAAGATCCTGAACAGCAGTTAGCTGAGCAACAGACCAGTCCCTATGATGCCTGGCTGACAACACTCTTCCTTACAGTTCATGGAATCAAGCCTTGGATCCACCATACATGGAGAAAGTGGGTGCCACATGAGGACTCAGATCTTGTTGCTGCCGTTAATACTGTAAGGTAGAGCTGGACCTGCAATCCTGAAGGACATTTAAAATTCCTTTTTTGGAAAAGGACAGCACCTCCCAAAAGTCTCACTTTGGAAGCCCATCTATAATATAACACCTTCTCCTGAAAAATATGAAGCAATCTGCCAACTTCGCTTGTTCAGAGTGCCATCCTCTAGACATTGAGTATGCCACCCTCCGAAGACCACAATACTGCTCCCTCATGTAAAGGCTTCCCTTCTTTCTGATCCCCCTCTTCCTTTAATAGATAGTAAGAATCCCTGGACCCAGGGATAGGTAAGACTATATCCTTTCACAGCAGGAGGAAACTACAGAAGATGAGACCTTCATCCATTTACCTTATAAGATTACAAGGATCCAGAGGTTTGAAGGGGGGTGTTGTTACCATAGATAGTTGGTCAAGGCATGGGGGAGTCTCCCCTATTAGCCAAGATGGAGGCAAGGGGAGGTTCTTACACTGAGTGTGCCAAAAGCTAGAAAGATGAATGGATAGGGCCCCAGGCCTGCCAAAAGCCAGCAAGATGACTGGATAGGAAAAAAAAAAAAAAAAAGCCTTCCCTATGCCTATAAGAATGGCAGGCTTGAGCAGGAAGGGGAGATGGTCTTTGAGATGGGAGTCCACCATTCTCCAGGTTTGTGCAGCACCAGAATAAAACCTCTTTCCTTTTGCACCAGCACCTGGCTCAGGAGTTTGGCTTTTGTGGCAACAGGAAGCCAAACCTCTGTTTGTTCAGTTACACTAGACAGAGATGGTGGTTCTACCATGTGAAAGTACTATATGGCACTAAATTTTGCATCTTGAAGTGGTTAGTTTTATGAATTTTATCATTTTCACTATGATAAATTTAAATAAAATCAAGAATAAGGATGCTTGAAGTTAAAGTTGAAGTCTTCATTCCTGTGACATAACCCCCCTTTCTCTGCCCTCCAAATCTCTTCAGCAGAATCCATAACAATCACATGTCCACTGTGGGTATCTTTGGGTCAGGAGCAAGAAAACAGCAATGTCTGGAAAGACCTGGGCCAGACGGGAGAACGCTGACAAGGACAGGGAGGTGGTCTATAAACTGGACAAATTCAATAAAGCAGGAATTCAGAGCCAGAGGGAACCAGAACATTAATCTACATGGCCTTTGCAGAAATCATGGGTAGGGCTTTCGACCTTGATGAAAAGAGGCTGAGGCAAATTTTGGGGGTTGCTGTGGAGCACAGTTGTTATTCTTGGACACCATTAACAACCAGCACCTTCTCCCCTCAACTTGTGGCAAAGCAAACCTGATTTCACCTTGGGGAACCATCCTTTCTCTGCCACCTGTCTCAGCTGTTCTCCACATAAGGATGGAGGGCATGACCTGTGCTAAGCCAGCTGGCATACTGTATCATTTTGGGACACATGACCTAAACTGGACAAATCAGGGCCAAGGAAACAAATTTCAGGGTTTTCTTTAAAGCTATTTGGGAAAGAGATGCTCCCATTCTCCTGCCTAGGAGTTGGGACAATATGAACCACTTTGAGGACAGGGCTAATCCAGAAGAAACAGAGTAGAAAGCTGGAGTCCTCATATGATGCCCCGAGTCAGGCCGGAAGCCTGCTCGATGTATGAGCTGTGCAGTTAGGTGCACCTGCTAAATCCATTCCTCTGCTCAGAATGGGTTGAAGCTCTGCCTACAGCTGTACTGATTCAAACATGTTACTGCCATTCACATACACACACAAAATAACTTGCCTCAGATACTCTTTTCCCATTCTGGGAATATTACAGGCTCAAATGCCAAATTAAACACCCTTGGGGCCAGATGTATACGAGAGATCAGAGTTTTCCAGCATGTAGAAGGTAATATGGCACATACATAGCATTCATATGTAAACAAATGGAGTCAAGGCAACACCCTGTAATCAAACACCTTAAGATATCTGCAAGGCAGAATCTGAATAGCAACACTAAATGGGATGCAAAAAGACTAAGTAGCCTTTGTTAGCTCAGGTCAGGGTTTCTCAAAAAGTGAATCTGAGTCCTAAATTTGTGAAAATGCCATTTTCAAAGTGTTTTGTGTTTCAGAATTACAAATGGTGGACCTATAGATAATAATGGCTTTCACTCACATATTGTTCATTCTGTATCTAGCTGATATTAACATATCATCCTCACACTGATTCTATGAGGTAAATATAAATATTATTGCCATTTTATGGAGGGGGGATCTGAGGCCCAGGTAGGTGAAGTGACTTGCCCAAGGCTGCAGGGTCTCATGTCCTTCCTTCATGCTATTTGCCTCTTACAGGGATAGGAATATCTTTGGAGAACCCTTCCATAGACCCAGGCCCAACCCACTTTAGGGGCTAAAGCCCAGCGTCCTTCAAGAAGCCTCAGCTCACCATCTGCCCTGTATCTCTTACCTCCACAAGAAAAAAATCGTTGAAGTTGGTGTCAGTCAGCAGGATGGACTTCTCCTCAGAAATTCCACCCAGGATGAGCACAGGTGCCTGGTCCACAGTGTACCACAGGGGCCTCGATGAGACATTCATAAAGTACCAGGGCATCAGTTTGAAGAGCTGCCAGGGGAGGGACAGGGGAGCTACTCAACATCCCTCTATCCTCCACTGGCTTCATCTCACTCAGGGTAAATGCCAAAGTCTTCTCCCTGGCTCACGAGGCCCCACACAGTTTGTCCCCCACACCTCTAACCTCATCCCCCTGCAGTCTCCCTCTTGCTCACTCTCTCCCAGCCACATGGGCCTCCTCACTGCTTCTCAGACTGACCAGACACATTCCCACCTCAGAGCCTTTGCACTGGCTGTTCCCTCTGCACACAATGTTGTTTCCTCTGCACACAATGTTATTCCCCTAGGATCTGCATGATTCTCCACTCTCCTCCTTCAAGCCTTTACCCAGATGTCAACCTTCTCAATTCTTCCTTTCCTGACCATTCCATCAAACACTGCAGTCCCCTTCTGCATGGACCCAATCTCCCTCACTGAATTCTCCTCAGAGCACTTTCTACCTTTTAACCTACTACGAAATTCACTTGATCTTATGTTTACTACTGGTTTGATGTCTGTCTCTTCCGCTAGCATGTCAGCCCTAAGAGGTCAGGGACTTGAGTGTGTGTGTTCACTGTTTTGTTCCCATGGGGCCACCCTGTGTGCTCAGTACATGCGTGTGAAGACATAATGTGATTGTGCGTTTAGTAGAACACTTCGCCCAGGGCCTGGCACAAATTAAGTGCTGTCTAAGCGGAGCCTACCACTTGTGTAGGAAGTAATCAGAGTACCAGCCCACTGTCTTTAACCCACATGTTCTACCATTTCCACTGTTTGGCCCCCTTACCTCATTTCCCACAGTGAACCGGAGTTTGTTGTCTTGCTGTCTCTTCAGGAAGCCGTTGATGTTTACCTGAAACCTGGCAGCAGGTATGAGGTGGGCACAGGTGAGGGTTCCAGTTTCAGGGGCTCCTGCCATAGCTCACAGCCACCTCCCCACCCTGTCTCCTCCCATTGGTCTCCTCCTGGCTTCTTGGGGGATCTGGAGATAAGGAAGTTCCTCCCAGAGTCTACCCCCTGTTCCAGGTGTCGGGAAGGGCACCTTTTGTTGGGGATGAAGGGCCCTTGGCCATTACTGCTGACATCCACACGCATGACCACACTGCCGTTCTTGAGGGGCATGGGCGTGTACCAGCTCATGACACACACCTCCTCTGCGCTGCACTGATCTGCTGGTAAGCAGGGGGCACTGAGGCTTCTGGGGCCTCCCAGCAGCCCCCTCCAGGCCACAAATCACTGAGATCTCCCTGCAACCCTCCATGTCCTCCTCCAGGTGTGGACCCCACTTGGGACTTTGTATAGCCCCCTCTAGGCCATGAAACCTACTGAGGCCTCCTCCATCCAGGCCACAGACCCCACTGAGGGCTTCCAACAAGCCTCACAATCATACCAGGTCATGGACCCCTCTGATGACCCCAGCCTCCCCTCCAAGTCATCCCCCCAGGAAACCCCCCACACTCCTGCCAGGCTTATGACCCCTCCAGGTACCCCTTAAGCCCACCTTTGCTGCGGAAGGGGGCTGCTTCCAGCTGGATCTGTAGCTGCTCCAACTTCCAACGATTGAAGTTAACTGGGGACTGGAAGGTGACTAGCACCATAGGCTTCAGTCCCGTCAGGTGGCCCTTGCGGACCAGAGCCTCGGAGGACTGAGGGTGAGATGGCCTCACAGGTATGTCTTTCACATAACCTCTGTCCCCTGTCCCCGCCTTGACCCCACTTTTAGTAGCTTGTCCTCCTGGGCTGAGTAGGGAGAACAAACTCTCCACCATGGAAAGGTCAGAGAACATGGTCTAGGTTTGGAGCTTGGGTGGAGGACAAGTCAGGCTTGGAGAAGGGGAGACAGGCTAGGGACTGTGGAGAAAGTCAGGATGTCTTCCTGGAGGAGGTGAGTCCAGGGCCAAGGTCTTCAGATCGAATTTGGATGTAGGGAATACATACAGATGGGCAGCATTGGATAAGCAAAATCATGATGGTGGGACTGAACCTGGCACCCATAACTGCTAGTAGCCTACTCTCCCACTGCAGGGATTCCAGGTCCCCTCTTGAGGTTTCTACCTTCCCTGCAGAAATGAGACTCTGCCATCCCCAAAAGTCAGAGGACAGTCATGTTTGAGGGCTGGGGGCTAGAGGCCTGGGGAAAAGGTGGGATGGGACAGTAGACAGAAAGAACTGGGGAAGGGGGTGAGGGAACAGCCAGGAACAACCTCCCAGAGATGCCAGGATCCTGGCTGGGCTCAGAACAGCAGGCAGAGCTTTGAGTGGAGATGAAAGGAGGAAAGAAGGGTGTTCCAAGTGTATGGAACAAGCATATGAAAAGGGTTGGATGGATCTCCAAGAGAAAGCTGCACTCAGGCCACTACAGGTGGGGGATGAGGGTGGGCTTTGAGACCAGGGTGAGACACGTAATGGGTCTGACCACCTCTACACAGGCTTTCATCCTGAGGAATGCCTTAGCCAGGAGCCTTTCAATCCTGCCAAATATACCTGTCGCAGCCCTGCCTCTGGGTTTCCAATCACAGGCTAGCAGGTGCTGGTGGAGCAGGGACCTCCTCTCTGTCAGGGCAACAGTGGCCAAGACCACCCTGGTTCTGTGAACCCTTAAGTCCCCCCTAGACCATGCATCAGTGGCCTCCTCAGTCTCCCTGCTCCCAACCCCTCCTTGGTCTCCCTGCTCCCAACCCCACCCCCTACTGTCTGCTTCCCCCCCACCCCCCCCCCACCCCCCCCACACACACGCAGGAGGGGCTTCTAAACACCTGAGTTGGATCATATCCCTCCTCAGCTCAGAACCATCTTATCGCTCCATCTCACTCAGTCACTCAGACTGAAAGTCAAGTCCTCACTAGGGTTCATGAGGCCTTAAATCACCTCCCTGACCTATCCCCTCCCACTTTCCCCCTCACTCATTCTGCTCCAGCCACACGGGCTTCTTTGAGGTCCTCACTCACACTGGCCTCTTTCCTACTTCAGGGCCTTGGCACTGGCTGTTCCCTCGGCCTGGAATGCTTTCCCCAGTTCTCACAGTCCTCCATTTTCATCATTCAAGTCTCTGATCAAGTCTCTTCAGAGAGACCTTCCACAACTACCCCTGCTAACACCCTCCTTTCTAACATATCACCTCATTTTATTTTCTTCTTTACACTGATTACTCTTCATAAATTATTTTATGTATTTACTTGCTGATTGTCTGCTTCCCTGGTGGGCTGAATCCCTAAGAAAAACTTGGCTGTGTTGTTTATCTTTGCATTCCCACCCCACTGTAAAAGTAGGAGAGTCTGACTCCTAATAGGTGTTGCATGAACAAATAAAGGTATTATTACCACGCTTTTAGAGATAAGGAGAGAAGGTTCGTGTAGTAAAACTATGCCCGGGGTCATACTCTAGAACCTTGTTGCTAGCATTCACTGAGCCCTTTGTGTGAACCAGGCACTGAGCTAATTATTTCACACATATTTAATGATTTTATGAAGTGGGCATGATCATTACCTTACACTTGTTAAGGATGAGGACAGCATAATTAATAAAATATAATTTTAAAAAAATTAAAAGAAGGATGAGGAGACACCCTGGCTGCTGTGGCTCAGAGGGTTGAGCGCCAGCCTGCAAACCAAGGGGCTGGTTCAATCTCCAGACAGGGCACACGTCTGGGTTGCGAGCCAGGTCCCCAGTGGGTGGCATGCAAGAGGCAACCACACATTGATGTGTCTCTCCCTTTTTGTCTCCCTCTCTTCCCCTCTGTGTAAAAATAAATAAATAAAATCTTGTTTTAAAAAAGGATGAGGAAACTTTGGTATAGAAGTTAAGTAACTTGCCTGAGATTGCAGCTATTATGGTATGGAATCTGAACCCAGGCAGCCTGGTTCAAAGTGTTAACTATTGTGCTACACTTCCTCCAAGTAAACATTAATCAATGGCAGATTCAAACCTAGGTCTGCAGCCCCCAGACCTTCACTTCTAGACCACAACATTCCACTGTCTTCAGAAAGTTTACTTGAGCCAAAACAATCTTGGAAAAGAAGAACCAAGTTTGAGGACTCACACTTTTTGATTTCAAAACTTACCACAAAGCTACAGTAATCAACACTATGTGGTACTGGCATATGGATAGACATATAGAATGATGGAATATAGAGTGATGGAATAGAATCATATGCAGAAACAAGCCCTTACATTTATGGTCAGTTGATTTCTGACAAGGGTGCTAAGATTTCAATGGGGTAAAGAATGATGTTTTCAACAAATGGTACTGGGATAACTGGGTAGTCACATGTCAGAGTTGGAACCCTACCTCACACCATATACAAAATTAAATTAAAATGTTTTGAAGACCTAAATGTAAGGGTTAAACTACTTTAAAACACACACACACACACACACACACGAGTAAATCTCCATGACCTCCAGTTAGGCAAAGACTTTAGACAACCTGTTTACACCAAAAGCATAGGTAACGACAACAAAAAATTGGTAAGTTGGACTTCACTGAAATTTAAAATTTTGATGCTCTTTTATGGTATGTGGATTATATCTCAATAAACATAAAACATAAAACTTTTGTGGTTCAAAGGACACCATCAAGAAAGTGAAACAACCAACAAAAAGTGACAAAATATATACAAATCATATATCTAATAAGAAACTAATATCAGAATATATCAAGAAATTTTATAACACAACAATAAAAAGACAACCCAATTTTTAAGTGGGCAAAAGATCTGAATGAACATTTCTCCAAAGATAGATAGATGAATGAGCATGTGAAAAGATGTTCAATATTGCCCTGGCTGGTGTAGCTCAGTGGATTGAGAGCTAGCCTGCCAACCAAAGGTCAACAGTTACCCTGGCTGGCATAGCTCAGAGGATTGGGTGCCACCCTAGAAACCAAAGAATCACAGGTTCAATTCCCAGTTAAGGCATATGCCTGGGTGCAGGTCAGGTCCCCCCTTGGGGGTGTGCAAGAGGCAACCACACATTGATGTTTCTCTCCCTCTCTTTCTTCCTCCCTTCCTCTCTCTCTAAAAACAAATGAATAAAATATTTTTTAAAAAATAAATAAAAAATAAAGGTTGACAGTTGGATTCCCAGTCAGGGCACAGGCCTGGGTTGTGGGCCAGGTCCCCAGTAGGGGTTGTGTGAGAGGGAACGGCACAGTGATGATTCTCTCCCTCTCTTTCTCTCCCTTTCCCTCTGTCCAAAAATAAATAAATAAATAAATCTTTTAAAAAATGTTAGAGATGGGGAAACAGGTTCACACAGAATGAGCACCCTCTGGCTGCACGGACTCACCTTTCCCTTGCAGGAGTAGTTGATCTTCAGGTAGTAAGGGAAGCTCATGTATTCCTGCAAGGAGAGGTTGAGGCAAATGTTCAGAGTCCAGTGAGATGCAGGTCCAGGACCTCTAGCGTTCTCCTGGCCCTCGAGCCCTCACCTGGTCCGGGTCGATGGGCGCGTCCACCAGAAGGCCGAACAAGCTGTCCACTGTGTCCAGGGGCTCTTGATCGACGAATCGGTCACTCCCTAAGTTCCTGCCTACTGTCTCGAACTTGTTCAGAACAACCTGCCAGGTGCACTCCTTGGCAGCCCACAGGCTCCACGGTGATAATAGCACCGCCAGCAGTGGACACAGCGCCCACAGGACTTGTAGTCTCGTCCACGCTGGGCCAGCAGGATTCATCGTGGGGCAGAGCACAGCGTGGCTTGAATCTAAGGAATGCGGTGGTCAACTCCAGCTGGCAAGACTGGCTCCCGGGCCACTTTCTGAGATCCCGACTCTGTACTTTGCCTCACTCCGCTCCTATTCTTGGACCCGCTCCTTCTCCTGGCCCCACCCTTGCTCTTGCTCCGAGCTCCGCCTCCGTTCCAGCCCCAGGTCCAGCATCTTCCCCTGAGCGGGATCCCACCCTAGCCGTTACTTCAGGTCCCGCCCCTACAGTTGCTCGGGGCTACACCACTGCTCCTGACTTAGCTCCGCCTCCTCGTCTCCTCCCTTAACCTTGCCCCACCCTTGTTTCTTTCTGCGCTTGCTCTGCATCCCTCCCCAACTCTTCACCCAGTCCGGATTTCTGTTTCTGACTCTGGCTGCGTTCTATCTATTTTCTCCATTCCTGCCCCTCCCTCTGACCTCATACCTACACCTGCAGCTGCAGCTGCACCTCGCCCTACCTCACTTCTTGCCCCGCCTGCCCACTTCTCTTCGCACCGCCCCTTTCTCCTCCGGCGAGCCTACCGGATCCTGTACCTAGCCCCGCCCCTCTCCCGGTCTTGGACCTTCTCCACGTCCCTCCTCTTCCCCTGGATTTGCCGCTGTTTCTCGCTTAGAGCTTGCCCTCCGATCTGTTCGTGCTCCTTGTACCGTTCCTGGTCTTCGACCTATTCTCGACGCCTCCTTTCCTCTGGTTCTTGGCAAGCCGTTAGTTCCCGAGCCTGCTCCTTGCCCTGCCCCTCGCGTGGCCCCGCCCCCTCTCAGAGATCTTTGCCTTTCTTCTCTCTTTGCCCTGCGCCTTCTCCTCGTTCTACGCCGGGCTACCTTGTAGGTCAGCACCTCCTCAACCTTCACCTTTCCGAACCGCAACACCTTTTCATCCCAACCCTTTTTTTTCTTCACCATCCCTATCCAAGCCTTGGACAACAACGGGCTCAACGCCCGGCATCTTCTAGCCCCGCCTCTACTTACAGCGTCTCTTAGTCTTTCCTCGCTTCTCGCCCCGCATTTCTTCGCCAGTCCGCTCCTCTGCCGGGTCCCTCCACTCTCTTCCCTTTCCCTGCCTCTCCCACTCGCCTCCCTTACTCCCCGCATCCCTCCCTAGGATGGCACCAGGCACCTCTCTCTTCTCCCCGCCCCGCGGTACCACTTAGGTAAGACAGGTCAGCCGTCGCTTGCCCACGCCAGTCCCGCCCCACTTACCGGGTCTCAAAATGGCCGCCCGCACTTCCACAACCGTCTTCCGCCTTTCTCGAGGCACGCCCGCCTCGCACGCCTGTATCCACGGTAACGAGCATCCCCACGTGCTCCTAGGGCTTACCGGGGAAGGGAGAGTGATGCACAACACCCAGGCGTCCTGGGGCCTGGCCGGCATAGGGTGCTGGAGGCGAAGTTTGTGATACCTATGCATCCTTCCACCCAATCAGGCTTTTATATAAAAAGTTCTACACCTAAAAAAAGAAAAAGTTTCGTCTTCTTGTGAGAATTAATCTGACTGCAAGTTAACGCTCTTCTACAAAACAGGGGCAAAAGCAACCATCGTGTACAGTGATTGTGGCAAGTCAGTAAGGTAACACGTGGAGAGTTACCTGGCACAAATAAATATTCAGTAAGTTAATTTTCATTTATAGTCTAACATTAGGACTCCAATCATGACTTTTTGATGAACTGCAGAGATGACTTTCCACTAAACTTGTAGTTTTCCAACTTCAGCATGTGTTAGACTCGTCAGAAAAGCTTGTTAAAACAAATTGTTGGGATCCACTCCCAGAGTTTTTGATTCAGTAGGTCTGAGGTGGAGCTTGAAGATTTGTACTTCCATCACGTTTCCACGTGTGAGGACAGAAAAATGAAATTTCCTCCCACCTTTCTAAGTTCTTCTGGCTGGGCTAATGATCAAATTAATATGAGACAGATTAACGGAAATGTCACAAGTTTGTAACAGATGTACATGCGGGGGTGCCTTAAGACAGGAGACCCAAAGAGGCTTTGGGCAGTTGAGGTTTTTGCGTCATTATGAAGCTAAGGAGAACTGGGGAAGGGGGTTGTGGTTTGGAATTTGAAAGGCAGGAAGGCAATTCACATGGGGATGGAAAAGCAATTTGCTGGGCCATGTTTAACAATGGGACACAGAGAGGACTTTGATCAAATGAGCCTTTCATTTGATCAAAATGAAAGGTTCCTCCCTGTCACACCTGCTTCACATTAAACTAGTTATCTACGATGATAAATGGCTCCTTCCCTGGAGCAGGTCCTCTGTCCTTTCTAAAAATAACCAGCTTGATATTTCAAAATCCCAAAATCATTTTGAGGTGGTAATCTTTGGTCCCTCTCACAGGTGATGCTCATACTGATAATATGGGGGGGCCACACATAGCAACCAGTACTCTAAAACCTTCCATGTCTCCCCAGCACTGCAGGGAAACCTCCAAAGTTGGTTTCCAGGATCCTGCACAATTTCATGCCTGTTGGCCTTCCAGTCCAGCTCATCTCTTTTCTCCCCACACACTCGAGTAGCTCACAGCCCAGTCACACAGAGCAATTTAAATTTCTGGATGAGGCATGCTTTTTCTCCTCCAGATTGCATATGCTTTAGCATTTTCTGAAACATTTTTCTCTGCTTTGTCAGTGGCTAACCACTTTCTTTCCCTGGAGTCTTTGTGATATGACCAGCCCCACCCTCCCCTGACTATGCTAGGCCATATAACCATCTAGGACTGAGTTTTTGTTTCCCACAGAATCAGACTCTGGGATGACAGGGCCTAGGGCTTTCCCTGTCACTCTTGTTCCCAACTCTGTTCAACACGGAACAGGTATTCTATGTAAATGAACAGCGGGTGGATATCTAGGTTCCCCACCTCTAGCCCACCCCATGGGCCAGGGAGGAATGACTTCATCTGAGAGAATAAACGCAGCAGCTGCGTACCTGAGCCCTTCTAGATTCCTGAACAGAATCAGAGAGCCTGGGGTCTTCTCATGGCACATCCGCCCGGAAATACAACCCCATCTGGGGGAGGTGCCTTTGTGAGACCTTGATGCACTAGGTGTACCCTGCAGCATTCTTTATGCCAGAGACTGTCAACCACCCACATGTCCATTAAGAAGACGCTGGAATAATTTATGGGATGTGTGTCCTAGAGGAGTCACAGCAGACATTAAAAAGGTATGGGACTTACTTGTGCATCTCTGGATTAATCTATGAATTACACTAGGATGGTGAAAAAAACCAAGGTGCAGAAATGAGAAAATATTAGAAAAAGTGTATAAAATTATATATGCATATATGTATAACATATTATAAAAATCAAAGTGCAGAAATGATGATAATGATCAGCCAACATTTTATTGAATACCAGACACTGTTCTAAGAGCTTCACAGATATCAAGTTGCTTAATTCTCTAACAAATTGATGAGGTAGGTGCTGTTAACCTCCCATTTCACAGACTGGCAAACTCTGTCACAGGGAGGCCAAATCACACGCCCTGACTGGGAGTGACAGAGCTCAGATTTATTATACCCAGGGATTTTGCCTCCAGAGTCTGTAATGGGAACCACCTCACCATACTAGTTATCACTTGTGTAGAGTGAAAGGAAAATGCCACATATACACACACATGTATATTGCTGGTACTTGCCTGGAAGGAGACCTGAGAAATCAGTCAACACAGCCTGAGTGCTGGAGACTGACTTTCCACTGTACACTCTTTTGTAGCTTTTGAATTTTCAGCATGCACATTTTTTTCTTTTAAAGTCGTCAAAGAACAGGGCCTGATTTCTTTTTTCTAGAGAAATTTGGAAGTAGCAGTGACGAGCATAAGTCTCAGTACCTCCCTCAAAAAGGGGGGAAACAATTGCCTCCCCAGCCAGCTGCTGACTTCAGCAGCAAGGTCGACAAGGACCGGGGTGAGGAGGCAGAAGACTAGGAAGCTGAGAAAGAGCTAGACAGCAGATGTTTCTGAGCTCCCATGGGACAAAGTGACCAACCCAAACCTTGCTCACACCCCAGTTTTGCACACCCCAGTTTTGCACTCCCTGTGTGCAAAACTGGGCAAATTATCTAACCTCTCTGGGTCTCCTTTTCTCAACTGGCCTTGGTTTCCGCACCTGTCTCTAGCCTCAACCACTCCGGGCCCCAGCCCTGGGGATTTTGTAATCTCCTAACACTTTCCTCTGGGTGTCTTTAGCCCCTCATTCATGTTCCAAACTAGCCTCAGCATCGCCTGTCTAACGTGTTCTTTCTCCGAGTCTTCATCTCAAGGGCAGCTGACCATCCCTTGGGTCCCCTCCCTGGCCTTGTCTACCCCCCACCCAAGTCTATAAGGCCTATGGCCTGTCCACTTGACCTCCTGAGCATCCCTCCACCTGCACCTCCTGCCTTTGGCTCTTCCCAGCCCCGTTGCTTCCTACCTTGTTCCTGCCCTAGCCTTCTCTGAGCACCCGGCCTTTATCTCCCCCTCTGACCTACATCCACAGAGAAGCCAGGGGATCTTTTTAAGGCATGAACCTAACCATTACCTTCACCCCTCAAAAAACTTCCATGATTCTCTGGTACCCTCAAAGAAGCTAAGTTTCCCAAGCTGGTCATTTAGGGACACTTTAGAGGTGCCCATGTCAACCACTCCACCCTGCTTCCCCCATTCACTCCCTACTCACAGAAGCTGGTGTCCAACATGCTTTCCAACCTCCATGCCTTTGCACACATGGTTTCTCCTGCCTGGGATGCCCTCCCCATGCCCTTTCCCTTGTCTAGTACCAAGGCCCAGCTAAGATGCCACCTCCACAGGGCTTGAAAGAGGTAGCAGCTTGGTAATTGGGTCTTTGGCAGTAAGTGCTATTACTGATATACCATTTTGGAGGGAACAAATTTGGGGGGAGTAAACAGAAAAATCAATCACCTCCTAGCTCTGTGTCTAAGACAAGGAACCTCCCCTGCCCGTACCTCAGTTTCTTCACCTGTGGAAAGGGGATAATATTGTCTTCCTCGTATAGGTAAAGTACCCAGGACAGGGCCTGGCCAAAGAAAGCATTGCAGAAAAACTTGGCAAGCTCTGTGAAGTCATCTTGTGAAGTGAGTACTATTATTATTGTCATTTGACAGATGAGGGACCAAGAATCTTGAGGAAAATGACTGCCCATGGAGATGGGCAGTATGCAACTAGCTGGGATTTGCATCCAAGCAGGCAAAGGCTGGCTCCAGAACCCACACAATATGCACTTTGTGCTCGGTAAATGGGGACAGCTGATACAATTCTGTCGTGGCTAAGAACAGCGCCTTCCATGCCATTTGGATCCAGACAGGGATTCTGTTTCCAGAGTGGGGCCCATCTGCCTTGGCCATTACTGTGTGTCTAGCACTGCCCAGCAGAGAAGAGAGGGTTTGAGATGAAGTAATATACAGGGTGGAGCAAAAGTAGGTTGACAGTTGTGAATACACGAAACAGTTTATCCTTGTGTTACTATTTATTCATTGTACTATTTTCCATACCAACAACTATAAACCTACTTTTGCCCCATCCTCTATTCTTTCCACTTGACAGATAAAGAAATCAAGGCTCAGAGAGAGCTGTCACTTGTCCATGGTGTAGTGGCCAATCGATCTAGTGGCCAAAATGAGGTCTGAGCCCAGAGTCTGGCAGAACCATAGATAGTAAGTTGCTGAGAGAAGCAGACGGAATAAAAGAGTGAGAAACAAAGAAACAGTGAGAGGGAAAGACAGAAATGGTAAGAAAGCCAAAGAGGCACAGAGTGTGGGGGAGATGAGAGTAGGGGCCAAGACAATAAGGTAACGCAGGTGCTGGGCGAGCCCAGGACAGGTACGACAAAGGATGAACAGTTGGTGGCAGGGTGCTCACGAGCACTGGCATGTGCACGTCAGCTGACCATGTGGCTCCTCAGCCACAGTCCAGGTCCATCCAGCCTCAAGGTGCCTATCCCAGCTACCTGGGGATAGAGGCATAGTCGGTGTGGGAGCTGGTGGTGAGTTGTTGGTGTGGTTCTGAGTGGGGGCCCAGGATGTCTACCCGATCATCCTCATCCTCATTGACGCTGGCAGGGCATGGACTGGGCAGCAGGATGAGCTCTGTGAGGCCGTGAAGGTCAGACACGTGGCGGACAGTCTGCAGCACCAGAACCATGATGACCAGGCCCAGGAAGAGGTAGGCTGCAGAGACAGCAAGGGACCATGGGTGGACTCAGACCCTAGGCAGGGCTAAGGGACTACTGGACCCCCTAGGATGGGGCTGTGGCCCTCAACTTCCCTCTCAGACAGGCCAGGTTCCCCTCAGACCCCCGAGGACAAGGTCATGCCCCTGCCCTCAGTCCCAAGCCAACTACCCTACTCACCTGTGACTAGCACCTTGTAGAGGGCCCGGTAGGGCTGGCCAGGGGCTTCCCCAGGCACGTAGTCACCCAGGCCAATGGTGGACAGAGAGATGAAGCAGAAGTAGAAGGCATCCAGGAAGCTCCAGGCCTCCTCGAGGTAGGCAAAGACTGCAGCTGGCACCAGGAAGCAGATGGCCACCACGATCCCCAGCAGAACCACCAGGTGCCAGCGGGCTGTCCGGTGGGAGTCCCAGCCCCAGCGTGTGCTCAGCCAGGACAGGGGTGCATGGGTCAGCAGCAGAGACAGGTGCTGGGCTGAGGCAGTCAGCAGCAACATAGTGGCTGGCACGCCCAGGAGCGCAAAGGCAATGGAAAAGGCCTTGCCCGCATCAGTGAGTGGCGTCGTGTACCCATAGCCTGTGGAAGTGATGAGGAAATTCATCTGCCCACTTGGCACCCCCACTTGGGGGTCTGTGGCCACCTTAGACCAAGACCTAATTATACCCTTGAATCTTCTCCCCCCATGCCCATTCTCTCATCTCCAGTAATGGCACCTCCATCCTTCTGACTGCTCAGGACACATGACTTGGCCTCATCCTTGACTCTCTTATCACTCACACCCACTTTCTGTCAGTGAGTCCTATTGTGTCAAATTTCAAATAGACTCTAAACTCACCCACCCCACCCCAACCAACATCTACCCCAGTAGTCTCCTCCCTGGCCTTCCTGCTCCCCCATCCCTTGCTCCCACAGTCTGTTGCCACCTGTCCCCCCATGCAGGCAGATGGGCGCTGTGAACACCAGTCTTAACTCATGTCCCTCCCCTGCCCAGAGCCCTCCTGTGGTTCCTTCCCACTCGGGTGAAAGGACACAGTCTTCATCGTGACCCACAAGGCCCCACATAATCCAGCAGGGAAGTACACTCCCACCCCAGGGCCTTTGCACTGCCCGTTCTTTCCTCGTGGAACACCCTTCCCTCAGGCATCCACAGGGTTCCCTTCCCTGTCCTTCAGGTCTTTGTTCAAATATCACTTCAGTGAGGTCTTCCCTGGCCACCTTATTTTTAATTGTTACACCCTCTTATCCAACTCTTTTTTTGGGGGGTGGGGGGGTGTTTTCATAGCATTTAACACCTAGCAAACTATATGGTTTACTTATTTGGTTATTATCTATCTCCCTCTTTTGAGTGCCATCTCCAGGAGGGCAGGGGCTTCTGTCTATTTTGTTCACGGCTATAGTCCTGGTATCTGGCACAGAGTGGTCACTCAGTCAATCATTGAAATAATAAATGAAGGGTGCAGGCCATAGTCTGGCTCCCTCTACTCTAAAATGGGTGTGACAAGCCCCACTGAGCTCCTGGAGGGCCTGAGAACACAGGACGATGGGTGTTAAGTTCTGCACACAGAAACACGATACAGGGGAATTCAGGCGTAGGTGAGACTGGCTCACTGTGGCAGTACGTAATTTAAAATCTCTTTATTTCCCAAATAAATCAACCCAAAAGTTCGGAGGTATGATGGGGGTGGTAAGGGACCTAGTTTACGTTGATAGTAAGATGTTTTTGCAGAAAACACAGCAGATCCAGCCGTATGCTCAATAATAACGTGTGGAGTCATGCATATGAACACATCTTCCATACAAAAGGATCCCGTTTTCATAGACTCAAAGAACTGAGAGCAGGGGCTCAAAGAGATACCTGCACATCCATGTGCATAGCAGCATTATTCACAACAACAAAAGGTGGAAGCAACCCACATGCCAATCCATGCATGAATGGATAAACAAAATGTAAACACCCACAAGGGAACATTGTCCAGCATTACGAAGGAAGGAAACTCTGACATATGCTACACCATGAATGGGCCTTGAGGATATTATGCTAAGTGAAAAAAGTCAGTCACAGATAGACACATACTACTTCACTTATATGAAGTACTTAGAGTAGTCAAAATCATAGAGACACGAAGTAAAATGGTGGTTGCTGGGACTGAGGAGAGGGGTGAGTGGGGAGTTGGTGTTTAAGGGTATAGTTTCAGTTTTGCAAGGTAAAAATTGTTCTGGAGATGAATGCTGGTGATGATTGCACAATAACATAAATGGACTTGATTCAACAAAAGGCACACTTAAAAGTGGCAAAGATGGAGAATTTTACATGTATTTTAACATAATAAAAAAATTGAGGACCTCTGGCCAAGATGGAGGCATAGGTAGATATGCTGTCTCTCTTGCACAACCAAAAGAAGGGCAACAACAAATTTAAAAACAAAAACCCACCAGAACTGCCAGAAAATTGAACTGTGTGGCAGTCCAACAACCAAGGAGTTAAAGAAGAAATATTCATCCAGGCTGGTAGAGGGGCAGAGATGGCAGCACGGGCACAGAGGATGAACCACAAGGCTGTGAAAGAAAATTTCCCCAGTCTGGCAAAGGAAATAGACTTCCAGGAAGTCCAAGAAACTTAGAGGGTCCCAAAGAAATTGGATCCAAGGAGGAACACTCCAAGACACATCATAATTAAGTTATTCAAGATGAAAGATAAGGAAAGAATCTTAAAAGCAGGAAAAGGAGAGAGTTACCTACAAAAGAATGCCCATAATAAGACTATCAGCTGATTTCTCAAAAGAAACCTTACAGGCAAGAAGGGGCTGGAAAGAAGTATTTGAGGTCATGAAAGGCAAGGACCTACACCCAAGATTACTCTATTCAGCAAAACTATCATTTAGAATGGAAGGGCAGATAAGGTGCTTCTCAGATAAGGTCAAGTTAGAGTTCATCATCACCAAGCCCTTATTATATGAAATGTTAAAGGAACTTATCTAAGAAAAAGAAGATCAAAACTATGAACAGTAAAATGATACTCACAACTATCAACAACTGAACCTAAAAACCAAAACCAAAAACAAACTAAGCAAACAACTAGAACAGAAGCAGAATCACAGAAATGTAGATCACATGGAGGGTTATGGGGGGCAGGGGATGGGAGAAAGGTACTGGGAATAAGAAGCATAAATGGCAGGTACAAAATAGACAGGGGGAGTTTCAAAATAGTATACGAAATGTAGAAGCCAAAGAACTTATTATATGTATGACCCATGGACATGAACTAAGGTGGGGGAATGTTGATGGGAGGGGGGTGCAGGTTAGAGGGGAATAAAGGGGAGAAAAATATGGGACAACTCTAATAGTACAATCAATAAAATATACTTTTTTAAAAATTGAGGAAGCCCTGACCATTGTGGCTCAGTTGGTTGGAGTGTCGTCCCATAATCAAAAGGTTGCAGGTTCAATTCTCAGTCAGAGCACATGCCTAAGTTGTGGGTTCAAGTCCCAGTCCAAGTAGACGAGGCAACTAATTCATGCATTGATGTTTCTTGCTCTCCCTTCCTTTCTTTCTAAAAGCAGTGAAAAAAGGTCCTCGGGTGAGGGGAAAAATAATAAAGTAAAAAAAAATTGGGGAAAAATAAAAAGGACTCTGGTTTTTGCTGGACACCACATGGCCAGCTGTAATAAAGCATGGTTTCCTTTCTTTCAGCTTGGGTGTAATTGGAATAATTTCTGGCCAGTGAGATATATATGAAAGAAGCAAACATGGCCATGGCTGGTGTGACTCAGGGGATTGAGTGCCAGCCTGTGAACCAAAGGGTGGCCGGTTCGATCCCCAGTCAGGGCACATGTCTGGGTTGCAGGCCAGGTCCCCAGTAGGGGATGCACAAGAGGCAACCACACATTGATGTTGTCATCCTCTCTTTCTTCCTTCCTTTCCCTCTCTCTAAAAATAAGTAAATAAAATCTTAAAAAAGAAAAAAAGAAGCAAACAACTTCCAGGAAGTGTCCTTAAAGAGAACGAGATACCTATCTCCTTCCTTCCTCCCTTTTCCTGCTGGCTGAACACAGACTGAAAGGCTGAAGTTGAGTGGCCATTTGGGACCAGGAGGTGACCGTGCACAGATGCGTTATTGAGGAACAAAAGGTGCTCTGACTGTGCAGCACCAGTCTGGTCTTGGACTGACTATAATGAATGTGAGCAAGAAGTAAATTTCCATCTTATTTAAGCAACTGTTATTTGAGGTTTTTCATTTAAGGCTCCAACCCTCATTAGTACAAGGATTTTGATGGACAAACCCCAGCAGCCTGGCTGAAATGGCAGGTTTGTAAATCACTCAAAATCCTTATAAACAGAAAAATCAGAGTTAAGAATAGAATGGGGGGCTGGGAGTCTCAATTTGCTAATCCAAAGAACAAAGTCCAAATCAGTTTTGTTTTTTTTGGCCATTTATTCCTTATGTGGCCTTGGCCACGTGACTTTCCTCTCTGAGCCTGTTTCCTCAGAGTCCTGCAAAATGGGTTCCTAAACAATGCCTTTCTCAAATGCGATAGTAATGACCCTACCGGGTTCAGACAAGGTGTAGCACCTAAGAAGACATAACAAGAGTCACCATGATGGTCATGCTCAGTCCAGTTTGCTGACTCCTCCACCCCTGGCCTCAACTGCAGCACGGCTGCCTGCATTGACTCCAGGCCTCGGATCTTCCTCAGAGGACCTGGGCCTGTGACGAGAGCAAGAAGGCATGGGAGATGTTTGTTTTTTTGTTTCTCAGATACCTTCAGAGATCCGAGTTTCCCTAACAATGAAAACCAAGGCTCAGAAAACCTGTCAGTTCTTATCCCCAGCCCTTCAAACTGACACAGACTCCCTCCTGACCCACTTTGGTTAGGCTCCTTGGAGCCCTCTTCTTGGCCAAGTTTTGTCAAGAACTCTAAGTTAGCTTAGGGAGAATCTCCCCACTCTTGATATCTGATCACATTCATCATCCTCCACCCTTGAGAGCCGAGGACTTGGCTGGTCTTTCGCAACAGTCCCATTAAGCCAGTAAACAAGAATCCCCTACTTGCGTACCTGTCTCCTCTTAGTAATTTCCCGCCCACTGAACCCCTCACTCTGCTCTCTGCTCTACATCTCCAGCTGCCTTTGCTATATTCACAGTTGAGTTCAGTCTCTCTCCCCTATTGCAATAACTTACCATTTTTAACAAGTGTTAAAGTTAATTTTTCCTTTACAATATGCACACATCACTCTCCATCATGCAGGCCTAAGAGGTAGTGTGGTGTGTTGGTTAAGAGCATGGGACTCTGAGGCCCGATGGCCTGGGTTCAAATTTCCACTCTACACCTTCCTAGTTGTACAGCCCTAGGCAAGTTACACAGCCTCTCTGGGCCTCAGTTTCTACTGCTAAAAAAAATAAGGCCACTAATGGTATCTGCCTCACAAGGTATGTGCTGATTGAGTTAAAGCCTGTATGTAGCAAGTCCTCTACCAGGTTTCACTATTACTGTGAAGTGGGGAGTGTTTTATCCCCATTTGATAGAGGAGGGAGGACACTGAGGCCTAGAGCTGAGCAGTGGCTGAGCAGGGATCTGAACCTAGGCTGCACCTGCTTTTGTTTGGCTTCCTCATCTGTCCCACCTGGGAAGACTTCTCATAAACCAGGATCTGGGAGGAGGTTGATGGAGACACTCATGTGACCCAGTGAAGCCTAGGAACAGGTTGGGCAGGCCCAGCCAGCAGAACAGAGTATGAGAGGCACACCAGCCCTGCTGCCCATGGCCTTGGTTTGCTGGTCCACACAATGGACCACCAAAGGCAAAGGCCGCATGATAGCTACTGCAGGCAGGGAGGAGGAGGTAGGAGTCTGGGCTAGGCTTGCTCCAGCTCCCACCTCCCCCTGACCCCCAGTCCAAATTTCAAGCAAAGGGAGAAAGAGGAAGTTTAGGGGAGGGGATGTGGAAGGACCAGAGCCTGACAACAGGGGTTTCCCAGGTCTGCTGAGGGCTGGGGTGGGAAAGTGATGGGTAGGTCTGGGAGGAGGGGTTGCTCCCACCTGAGGAGGCTGGTCTCTGAGAAAGGGATTTGGGGATTGGGTAATCCAAATTCAAAGGCCAGTATCCTGGTTTGAAATGGACCCTGGCTTGGGGCTGGGTCCAGGGTCCAGAGTAAAGAGGGGACAGGCATCAGTGGGGGCATTTTCTGGATCACAAATAGGATTGGGAGGGGAATCCTCAGGCGGATCGGGTTTTGAGCCCCAGGGCGCCTGAGGGCACATGATGAGAGTAGACAAGGCTAAGGGGATGATGGGACAGAGTGGGTGTCTCAGGTCCGGCCTGTGCACGTCAAGGGTAGAAAGTGGTGATGGTCTTGAGTGGACACTAGGTAGGGCTCTGGGGTGCAGGGGCCTGGAGTATTCTTGGTGGAGGGGAGAATTTCAGATCCAAGGCAGGCTAGGGTGGTGTTGGGTTATACAGAGAGCTCCTGCTGTGGGTTTAGAGATCAGAGGGGTTCCAGGTGCCCAGGAGATTCCCTCTCTTGGGAAACCCAAGTTGGGATGGGGCAGACACTGAGGGGCTAGTGTCTCAGGGCAGGGGTAGCAGGTGCAAACAGTGGAGTCCTTAGGCTGGTAATTGGTATCGTGGTGGGGGGGAGTACATTCTGCTCCCAGTGACAGTATGTGGAGGGCACTGGGGTTTCTGACAGGAGGTCCAGGTGGTGCTGGGGCTCTTGAGTGGCATCAGGGTCCAGAGAGTGTTGAGTTTCAACCAGGGTTTCTCGGCTTCAAAGAAGCCCCCATGGGGAGTCCCTGGTTTGAAAAGCAGTAGGGGTTTTGCTGGAGTCAGTTTTGGATTGGAGGCGAGGGAGTCCTGGCTGGGGGGCTTCTGGAGGGTGGTCTAGCTCCCTCTGCAGTGGGTCTCTTTCACATATCCAGTTAGGGGCAGCTAAAATCGAAGTTCCAAGTTCAAAGAAAGCCAAAATGTCTCTATTGGAAGAAGACCCTGCATCGAGGGCTCCTCAATACATGGGAGGTGCCAAGATGGAGTAGGGTACATGGAAGCGTCCTGTGTCTGGAGTCATGGCTTACCTGCTGGGGGCTGTGAGGGTGTGGGAGGGCAGGGGCCTTGCTGGGGAGTGGTCTAGATCCACAGGAGTGGACCTCTTAGGGGGAGGCCCCAGGTCCGGGCTGAGGGATCTCTACTGGCAGTAAGGTCTTTAGCGATGGCACCCTCAGAGGGTCTGGAGACTCAGGGTTCTCACCTGGGCACCAGGGCCAGGAGGAGGTTGGTTTAGGGCTTCCAAGGGGTGTCCCAGAAGGACATATCTGGACAGCATTCTGAGCCCAGAGAGAAGGGCAGAGTTCCTTAGTGGCTAAGATCCGGGTCCGGAGAGGGTGAGGGTCTCAGGCCCAGGGTCCCAGGTCCCCGCTGAAGGTCTCTGAGGCCCAAAGAGAACTAGACAAGCCCAGGTCTCCAAGGGGCTCAAGGCAGAGTAATGACGTCCCAGATGCTCCCTGGGAGGTATTCTGAGTTTGGCTCTCGTGCTGGAGGAAACTGGGGGATTTCCTGCTGGGAGAGGCTTGGATGGGGGCTTCCCGGGGTGGGGGTGGGGCGGATCCCACGACTGTGGATCCCGGGTTCTCTCTGGGGTTTTGAGGGGATCCTAGGCCCAGAGCGGACTGGAGTGATCCGCTGGAATAAGGCTGTTTCGTGAGGGCTCCCAGGTGACCCTGGGGACGAGGACAAGGTGAGGATCTCAGGTCCTCGCTGGCTTGGGAATTGGGGCGACGCTCACGTACCCACGGTGGTGACCAGTGTGCTGGCGAAGAAGAGAGCAGAGGCAAAGTCCCAGGCGGGGTCCGAGGCGTTAGCGGGCCCCGAAGCGTTGGCGAAGGCAGTGCGCCCCAGCCGCCCGGCCGCCAGCACCCGCTCCAGGAAAGCGTCCAGGGCGGGGGCGGCCAAGCACGGGCTTCGCCGCAGCAGCTGCTCCCGCAGCATCTTCAGTTCCGCGCGGAGCCGAGCCTCGTGCGGTCCCTCCAGACGTCCCATCAGCAGCGCGCCCAGCCCCAGGTACGCGGCGTAGGAGGCCAGGGCGCCCGCTAGGAGCGCGCCCCGCCGCATGGCACTCTCCCGCCCGCCGGCTCCCCACCGGCTCCTGGACAAGCCCCGCCGCCCAGCTGACGTGGCCCCCGCCTCCTGAGGGCCCAGCGCCCAGCTTCAGTTCCGGGAGTGCTCTAGGCGCGGCCACCAGCGACCCAAAGAGGAACCAGAGAAGAAAGGGGAGGGACGGGGGCGTGGAGAAGCGTCCCGCCTCTGAGAAACTGAGGCACGCCCCACCGCCAGGTGTTAATATCAAGAAGGTGGAGCTCAGCGCTCCAGGACAGCGGGGGGGGGGGGGGGTGGCGGGGGGAATGGGATTGAAAAGATAAAGGCATTCTGCCTTTCTTTCCATCCCTTTCTTCTGCCTTCTTCTGCCTCCCAGGTGTCACGACTCCTAAACTAAGAGTCCTAACTCTCTTTTCTGCTCGCGGACCGAGAAGTCTGGTCGCACCCAACTCCTCCAGGCCCTCACCCAAGTCGGCGAAGATTGTGCTTTGCATCCGGGGGCTTGACTGAGGGGGAAGGGGACAAACTGACATCCAGTCCTCGCACCATTCCTCAAGTCGTGTGCTCTGGAGTGGAGTTGTGTCCGCTGGAGGGGAGGTCTGTCTAAATCACAACACAGAAGCAGTATCCTCTCGTGGGGATCTTTTTTTTTTTTAATAAAGATTTTATTTATTTATTTTCAGAGAGAGAGGAAGAGAGGAAGAGAAACATCGATGTGAGAAACATCCATCCATTGCCTCTTATGCATGCCGCCACCAGGACCGAACCTCAATGGGCATATGCTGCGACTGGGAATGGAACCAGCGCCCCTTAGCCTTTCAAGAGGACTCCCAACCAACTGAGCCACACAGGTTAGGGCAGGCGACAGAGTGGGGATCTTCAGCTCTTCACCAAATCTTTGTTCAGGACTCACTTTGCGTTGGGCCATTTGCTGAGTGATGTTGGGGACACAGCAGTGACCACGACAGTTCTGAAACCTACCCTCAGAGGGCTCCCAACACTTTAACAGAGTGACAGCCCAGAGGGAAGCACAGGCAGAGTGACCAGAGTTGAGATGGTAGATGCCTAGAAGACTGTGTAGCCCAAAGGAGCCTAGAGGAGGCGACTGCCACAGCTTTTGGGAGATCAAGAGAGCTTCCGGAGAAAGGAAATAATATGAGGCGAAACATGAAGGAAGAACAGGAATGAGGCAGGGCCTCTTTTCCAGGCAGAACCACAGATCCACACCTCCATTGAAAGGGGAGTTGTGCCTTCCCTGTTCCCCCTGTACTTTTCTCCACATCCCACTCCAGCTGGAACTCAGCACACTCCATGACTGCCTTCCGGAAGGCAGACCAGAGACCTGACCACATCTGACTGGCAGATGAGTGAGGCTGATGGCCCAGCTCAGACACACCCCAGCTGGTTCTATTTATAAAACTGTGGCAGCTCTTGGGAAGAGCCCAACTTGGGACTGAGAACTCACCGGAAGAGACGCCTGATAATACAACAGTAACAGTGGGGGCCAGTGATCAAAGGCTTCAATATGTTAGACCTCTGTGGACACATGAGGTTGTATTGAATCCTCAACCCCTCTTATATTATGGCCATTAAACAGATGAGAAATTGTAGGCTTAAAAATTTAGTAGTCACAAAACTGGTAAGGAGTGACTTATGTGAACATGAGGTGAGCAGAAAGCCAGAATACTTATTTCACTAATAAAAAAATACTCACAGAAGAATTTAGAAAAGAGTGGGAAAGCTGAGAATGAGAAAATGCTGGTGGAGCCCAAGGGACGGATGCTAAACCAGGGGTGCAGAAGAGGAATGGGGACACTTCACTCACAGAAAAAGCCTGTGACTAAGCCATGACTCAGGGGCCAACGCAGCCCTCAAGGTCCCCCCAAAAGACAACGTCTCAGAGGAGGAAAGGGAAAGCCACAGTGACAGAGTCACTTGCTGACATTGTTCCGGAGTGCTATCACTGCCCAGAAGTCACTGCTACCATTATCTCTGCCTGAGATAAGTGGAGGAGAGTGAGGGACAGAAAAAGGGAGACTGAGAGGGAGGGAAGGGGGGAGACCTAGTGAGATACATGGGGAGACTGAGGGACAAAGAGAGGAGAGACTAAGGAAGTTTAATTCTCAGGGCCCCTCACTTGCAAATGTGCCTGTGTGTGCTATGAATTGCTGGGGGTTGGTAGCTTTTTTTTGAGGATTGGGAAAGCCAGGTTGCAACGCATAACATTTTTATTATTTTCTGGGAAAACGTCTAGAGATGTCTTCCTCTTGGACATCTTGGTTCTTACTACCTGATTTGCCGAGTGTCCTTTTCTCACTCTAAACGTTCACCTCAATAAGTTCTACAAGCTGTACAACTGTCAGAGCCCGGACCACTCACTCCGCTGAGCCCTCGGGAACACTCTTTCCCTGTTCCACTCTCTTCCTTCCCTAGCTCCAGCTTGGTCTCAGCAACCAATCCAGCTTGCTCTGAGCGTCTGTCCTTAGAGAACTCCACTTCCCATAGGCCTCTTCGCTCGACACCTACATTTCCCATCGGCCTCTTTGCTCGACACCTACATCTTCCACGACAGGCCTACGTCTAGGATTGTTCCCCTACCCCGCCCTCCTGCGCCTCCAGTCTGGACTCTCGGCTTACGTCAAGGACCTCCACTCCTCCCCTTTTACCCACAGCCAATTCGTCCAGGCCTCCGCAAGGAGGTGTGGCTCCTGAACGATCGTGTGGTCCATTGGCTGTTGCGTAGCTGGTAGGGCGTGGCTACGGAAGCCGGGCGGGCATATTTCGAACCGTGGCTGGGGCGGTGGTGGTGGCAGCGGCCGAGGATGCACTCCGCGGGCTTGGCGACGGCGGGGACGCCCCGGCAGCGTAAGTGGCGTACGTGGCTAGCCGAAGAGAGCGGGCCGGCGGGGGCGTGGTGGGGCCACAGTGGTGGTTGGTGAGGTCGCGGCAGGTCAGAGGTCACGAAGTCAGGGATCTGGCTCTTCGAAGTGTGCACCACGGAGGGATGCCAGCTCCGGGTAGGGACGCATTGGGGTCGATTCTTCTTTTCTTTAGAAAGTTTTTGGGAAGGAAACAACTTTGGGCAAGATATTGTATGATAGGTAGAAAAGTGTGACTTTCATGGATTTGCAGGAAGCGGTCAGACTGGCCCCTTCTGTGGCCACGGGCTGTCGCCCAGGTCTTAGGACATCGTTCATAGCCCTTCGTGAGCGACGAAAGCCACAATTATCCCTCATTTAAGATTTGAACCTGTGTTTATTTTGCCGTTAACCTCCCTTTTCCATCTTTATGAACTTCTATCTCTAAGTTCCTCTTTATCTCCCTGAGTGTGCTTTCATCTTATTTTTTCATTCATCACATCCTGCCTCAGCATCTTTGTGCCCAGCCCTGTGCTAAAATGTGGGTACCTGGTTAGTGTCCAGCATAACACTGGCCCTCCTTAACTTATAGCTCAGAATTTAGTGGGAAGGCAGACACTAAACTCAGAAACAAACAAGTCAGCCAGATAATTTGGGGACTAAGGGCCGTAAAGAGAATAATTCAGGATGTTACTAGAGGTTGGGGAGGCCTTTGTGTTGAGGTAGACAGTGTGGTGCGCTCAGTCCTCTCTTCAACCATCAGTAAGGTGCCTGGCTGGCTCTGTGGTAGGTGATGCTGGAGATACAGCGGTGCCCCAACAGGTTTCTGCCCTCATGGAGCTACCAGGACAGAGCAGAAGACAGCCTCAGGCTGGAGGGGTGGGCCTATGATGAGAGAAGCAGCACAGGCAGAGGGGTTAGGGGCACGGTGGGGGAAGCCCAATCAGAGTGGTTATGGCTGGGATGGAGGTGTTGTGATAGCCCAGATGGGGCATGTGACCCAGCCTGGGGGTGTCAGTGAAGCTTCCTGGTAGAGGTAGGTGTAATGAAGAGGAATTAGTTCAGAGAAGGGGATTTGTGGTGAGAGGGAAAAGCATTGGAGGTCTGTACTAAGTACACAAATGAATATATATGTAGCAATTGTGATAAGTACTCAGAAGGGAAAGAAAGAATCACTGGATATTATGAGAAAGAACAAGCTGGGCACTAGCTAGTGCTTTATATTGAGGAGTGAGAAAGGTCTCTCTGAGAAGGAAACATTTTTTTTTTTACAGAAATTGACCTTTATTGCACTAAAGTCTGTTTATAACTTTTGATACAAGGTAAGATTTCAGTACAGAAAATCCCAGTCTGGCAGGACAGTACCTGTGCGCACTGTACCATCACAGTCCCACTGCGTGCAGCTCAGAGCAACAGCCAGAGCGCATGCAAATAAGACTTCGAGACAACCTACAGTTTGACTGAGTTGTCTGAGCTAGAAAACTTGTACTTGTAAAACAAAGGGCAGCATTGAGGACTGAAACGTGTCTCTTTTCAAACAACTGTGTAAGAAAATATATCTCTCTTTTAAAAAATGTCAGTACAGTCCTGGCTGGTGTGGCTCAGTGGATTGAGTGCCGGCCTGCAAACCGAAAGGTCACCAGTTCGATTCCCGGTCAGGGCACGTGCCTCAGTTGCAGGCCAGGTCCCCAGTAGGGGCGTGTGAAAGGCAACCACACATTAATGTTTCTCTCCCTCTCTTTCTCCCTCCCTTCCCCTCTCTCTTAAATAAGTAAATAAAATCTTTTTTAAAAAGTCAGTATGGCTAAACTACAATCTAGTGTCTAGAATTACAGAGAATAAAATGAAATAAAAGATTTCTTGCTAGTAAGATGAAATATTAGGAACAGTATTAGAATATAGGTCCCACCGCAGTGACATGTACATGGAGCCTGGCATAGTACTTATTACTGACAGGACGCATAGCTCAGGGAGGAACCACATGAAATGTTCAGCCAGAGACATCCAGCACCGGAAGTGCAAAAAAAAATAAATAAAACCAAACAAATACTGAACAAAGACATTCGTATGGAGTACTTCTTATTCATGTCATGAGTGCTGAGGCCAAGACTAAAAGATCCCACTCTCTTTTTAGATTTTTGACAATAACAACCCTAATTACCAGGCTTCCTGACGACTCTCAGTTCAAAGCTTGAAACAATTTTCACATCCAAAAAGTAAGAAGGAAACATTTGAGCTGAGTCCAGAGTGCTTGCATTGGCAGTTGGTAATCATGGGAAAGTGTTCCCAGTTGATGGGGTTGCATGTTCAAAAGCCTGTGAGGGCCAGGAATTTGGCTGGGCCAGAGTCGGAGAGGAGGCTGTTGTGGCTGGGATGCAGTGAGCCCTGAGGGGAGGTAGTAAACGAGGATGGTGGGCAGAGCTGGGTCCTGTCTGCAGGGCCTCACAGGCATTTGGGTTTTATTCTCAACACAGTGGTCCTGATTGTAGGCAGAGGACAGGAAATGTTTTCTATTTCTTTATTTCTTTATTTCTTTATTTTTAGAGAGAGGAGAAGGGAGGGAGAAAGAGGGAGAAAAACATTGATGTGCAAAAGAAACATAAATCGATCGGTTGCCTCTTGCATGCTCCCAGCCAGGGACCTGGCCTGCAACCCAGGCCTGTGCCCCAGCTGACTGGGAATCTGGAAATCCAACCCGACCTTCCAACCACAGGACAACGCCCAGCCCACTGAGGCACACCAGCCAGGGCGGGATGTGTTCTCTCTTTCATTTAAATAGAGCACTCTGGCTGCCTACTGGAGGGAAGGTTGGTGCAACTAAGAATGGACTAGAGCAGGGGTGTCAAACTCATTTTCACCAGGGGCCACATCAGCCTTACAGTTGCCTTCAAAGGGCTGAAGTAATTTTAGAACTGTTTAAATGTAACTACCCCTTAACAGTTAAGCGGAGCTTGGTGCTGCCACCGGGTAGAAGGCTGGATAAAACAAGGTGGAGGGCCAGATTCAGCCCACAGGCTTTGTGCTTGCCACCTGTGAACTAGAGGACCCAGGAAGGGTACATTTGAGTCGGGTGAAGTCTGAGTGGGAAGGGTGACATTGAGACATAGTGGGTGAGGATTAGCAATTGGTTGGTTAGATGCCATACAGAAGGGGAATCAGGGGGTTGGAAACTGAGGTCAGGGCCCAGGGGCAGCCAGAGGGCATTGCCAGGAAGTGGCCAACCTGGATCTGGCTACTGGAGAGAAGTGGTGGCTAGAGACGAGAGCCCAGAGCCCGAGGCACATGGTCCCTGTGAAAGCTGTGGGTGTGGGTGAGACTGCCCTTGGTGAGAGGCAGAAGACAGGGCAAGGGTGGATAATTGAGTTACACATTTCAGGGAGCTGGAAATAAGTCGCTGATTGAGAGGGACTGATCGCGATGACATCAGTTCCACGAGGGCAGGAGTTTTTGTCCTTTGGATCATTGCTGCCTCCATCAGAACCTAACACAGAGGGGTGCTCAGGAGGTGTTGTTGGGGCTCAGAAAGGAAACAGAAAAAGACAGGTACAGTGTCTTGGAAGCCAAGAGAGCAGAGTTGGAGGTTGGCATTTGGGGCACTGCATCCAGTGCTGTGAGGGCTTGAGCTGTATGAGAGCAGGATCACGGGCTCGGTCTGGTGGTGCAGAGAGCCTTTAGGAAGCCTGTGGGAGCAGGACCCCAAATGCCACCTGCTGAGGGGGTTACACCGAGGGAGGAGGGGCTGGCACCAAAGCTTTTAGGAAGCAACCCTTCAGGCCAGAAATGGGAGGGGAAAAGAGAAATGGCTACAGATAATCAAAAGGAAGAGCTGAGGGGCTTGTCATTGGTAATAGGTGCCAGGCCAGGGGCTGAGCCATTTCTGAGTACCACTTTGCCTTGGACTGTTAACCCCTTTCTACAGAGGAGAGAATTGAGGCCCAGAGAAAGGCATAATGCAGATGATTTGACTCCTTCCCTTCCCACTGTAATGCCACCACCCTGTCCCGTGCCCATGATGGTGCCTGGCACATAGGAGGGGCTCAGTGAATATTGGCTGTAGCAGCATCGCTTATTAGTTAGAAGTAGGGGCCCTGGAGCCAGAGTGCTGGGCTCAGATTGGCCGTCTCCGTATTCCTCTCTCCTTCTTCTTTCTTACTCCACCCCAACTTAGCATGCCTCTAGCAAGTCCTGGCCCTCTGGCCTCCAAAAGCCATCCAGAGACAGCCCACCCCCCACCTCTCTGTCCCACCCTCCATCCTACCTGTAGCACCAGCAAATTCCTCTCTCCTCTCCTCTCCCCATCCCCACTCCCAACATGAAGCCGAGGGGACCTTTTAAAAACTTGAACCTTCGCCCTGCCTCATACTATCTGTATGACTTTAAGCATGGGCCTGAACCTCTTTGGGGCTTGCTTTTCCCATCTGTAAAATGCGGGTGCTAATAGCGTCATTGCAAATGGGTTGTTGTGAGGATGAAATGAGTTAATCTGTAGTGTTCAGAACATGGCCTCATATGTGGTCAGTGCTCAGTTGGGGCTGAATTATCGTAGTATTTATTGGGCGACCTGGGTGGGACTCTTGCCCTTCTTTGCTCACTCAGTTTGGCCCTTTGGACAAGGCATTTAGCCTGTCTGGGCCTCGGTTTCCACATCTGGAAAGTGGGGATGGCCACTCATTCATTGATCTGGTTTTTATCAAGTGCTGTGTATGGGACTCAGCCATGAAGAAGACAAAGAGTTTTGTGGACAGACAGGGAACAAAAGAAATAAAACATCTGGCATCTCTGCTGGTGCCCAGTCTGTGGTTGTCAATGAAGCAGGGGATGGGGAATGCCACCTGGGGAGGCCCAAGTGTAGACAGGGTCTCGGGGGAAGCCGCACGGAGCCCAGACTTCAAGGAGAGCAGTGAGCCATGAGGACATCTGAGAGAGGAGCGTCCGGGCAGAGCGACAGCCAGTGCAGCGGCCCTGAGCCGGGAGCATGCCTGATGTGTTCAGTGAGCGTGGAAGCCCATGTGTCTGAAGCTGACTGAGCGAGGGGGAGCATGAAGAGGCATGTAGACAGAGACCTTGTTTGTAAAAAGCTTAGTGCAAGGTTCTGTGCCCAGTAGGCCCCAGTACATAGTAGCTATCAACATTGTCTTCCTTGTTATTTGGATGGATGGATGGCAAGCAGAGCCTGCCCACGCTTGACTAGTCAGACGTGAAGACCCGGGCCCCACCGCGGCAGGATGGGAGGGAGCGCGCTCACAGGATGAACCGGGCTTCAACCTCTCTCCCCCCTCAGCCTCAAAGCGGAGAATCCCTGTGTCCCATCTGGGCATGTCTGACCCCCACCAGCTTTTCGATGACACGAGTTCCGCCCAGAGCCGGGGTTATGGGGCCCAGCGGGAGCCCGGTGGCCTGGGCTACCCTACAGCCTCCGCCTCGCCCCAGGGGGCCTTCCTGAATGATCCCGTGTCCAACATGGCCATGGCCTATGGGAGCAGCCTGGCCGCTCAAGGCAAGGAGCTGGTGGATAAGAACGTGAGTGGGCTGGGCTGGTGGGAATGGGGGGAAGCCTGGGGCCCTGGGGCCAGCGCTTCAGGTAGAGCTCTGCCTTTCCAGATCGACCGCTTCATCCCTGTCACCAAGCTCAAGTATTACTTTGCTGTGGACACCCTGTACGTGGGCAAAAAGCTGGGCCTGCTCTTCTTTCCCTACCTGCACCAGGTCAGAGCACCCTCTGCCAAGGTGACTGTGGTCCCAGAGGAGACAGCCTGTGGGGCGGGGCCGTGGGAGAGGCTGAGTCAGAGGCTGGGGCAAATGTCAGGGCCGGCAGGTAACTCAGCCTAAGAGAGGACCTGTACACAGGGTGGAAGGAGCCCAACTCTGGGGGCCCTTGCCTGCTACCCCCACTGTCCCCACAGGACTGGGAGGTGCAGTACCAGCAGGACACGCCAGTGGCCCCCCGCTTTGACATCAACGCTCCTGACCTCTACATTCCAGGTATCTCCCTACCCACCACAGCCTAGCACCCTCCTCCCTCTGGGCGGTGAGTCTGGGGCAGAGGCCCAGCTGCCGGGGGCCCAGGATGGTCCTTCCTCTGACCTGTGTCCGTGTCTGCCTCCCATAGCTATGGCTTTTATCACCTACATCTTGGTGGCAGGCCTGGCCCTGGGGACCCAGGAGAGGTAAGAGTGAACTTGGGTGAGCAGAGTGGTGCGGGGTTGGGGGGTGAGGGGAATCAGAGAGTCTCTCGGTGTCCTGTCTCAGAACGGCCCCGCCATGCTCCCGTTTGGCCCAGGACAGAGCTCTAGGTGTCACGCTCAGGGTCACCCTCTCTTTCCCACCCTTGTGTGGTTCTCTAAATCCGTCCTTCCCCTTGGCTTCCACCACCAGGTCCAGTCTCATCCTTGCCCTCTCCTAGCTAGCTTCCCTGACCCTAGACACCCCTTGCACCCCAACTCCAGCAGCAGCCAGAAAGGTCTCTTCCCATCCTGCTCAGAAGCTGTCCGTAGCCCCCTGGCCCCAGAGCAAGCCCCAGCTCCGCAGCCCTGCACTGCCCTCCCTGAGGCCTTTCTCTGCACCCCCTCACTCTGCTGCTCCATTCCGGTCCTCCTTCCATCCTCCAGAGGGCCTGGCACTGCCATCCCAGGGTCTCTGCGCAGCTCCCTTTGCTCAGGAGTAGGTTCCTCCCCCACATCATCCCCTGCTGAGCACCTGCTCACTCAGGATGTCTCCACTCCAATGTCACTTCCGTGGGGAAGCCTTCCCATTCCCCAGGCTGTGTCAGTCCCCCACCTCTTGCTCATAGGCCCCGTTCATTTCCTTTTGGGCACTGAAAGTAATTGTCATTTGGGTAAATTAATTGTTGAGAGACAAGGGTTATGGCAGAGACCAAGGTCCTTTGTTCCCAGCCCACCACTGTCTTCAGGGCTCAGTGCAGGTGTCCCCGCCCCTGGGAAGGCCTGAGTACCCCTCCATGCTGGGCCAGACTCCTCCCCGGCCCTGGGCCTCCCCCTGACTTGTCTAGGCTGTCACTGAGGACAGGTCTGCCTTTCCTGGAATGGGACTTCCACGAGGACAGGGCCCAGGTCCATCCTGGTCTCTGCCAGGTCTCCAGCCCCACCCAACACAGGCTGTCCCCAAGTGTAGGGAGGGTTTGGGCCGGCCGATCAGATGACAGCTCGGGTGCCCACAGGTTCTCCCCAGACCTCCTGGGGCTGCAGGCCAGCTCGGCGTTGGCCTGGCTGACACTGGAGGTGCTGGCCATCCTGCTCAGCCTCTACCTGGTCACTGCCAACACTGACCTCACCACCATCGATCTGGTTGCCTTTTTGGGCTACAAATACGTTGGGTGAGTATCACCGTCTCCCCTACTGCCATCCCCAGCCCTGGGCCTCTTCTTCAGACCAACCTTCCCCTCTTCCCCCCAGGATGATTGGCGGGGTCCTCATGGGCCTGCTCTTTGGGAAGATTGGCTACTACCTGGTGCTGGGCTGGTGCTGTGTATCGATCTTTGTGTTCATGGTGAGCTGGGGCTCAGGGCAGCGTGAGATTGAGAACACAGGCCTCTTGGACAGAGCTGGGGTCCCCTGGAGGCATCCAAGCAGCGGATGTCAGGGGGGGAGTTTAGACCAGAGTGGCATTGCTGAACTGAGGAGCCCTGGAGTGGGCACCGTAGCCTGGGGGCAGGAAGGCTTCCTAGAAGAGGGGGTGTCCAAGCTGGAGCTTAAAGGAAGAGAGGAGCTATCCAGATTGCTAGGGCGGGCAGATGCTCACCCTCACCCTACTTTGCTTACATGGTGGGCCTTCCTGCCAGAGTTTCCTTTTGGATGAAAAAATTTTCAGCACGCCCCAAGTAGCTTGTTTGAGGGCCCGTAGTGAGGTGCTGGTTAAGAGCACTAGCATTCGCTAGGCCTGGGTTTGCCCCTGCGCTTCGCTGGGTCCAGGCAGATCGCTTCCTCTTTTCAACCTGTTTCCTCTGGTACATTGGGGGTGGTGATAGCTACACCTCAGGATACTTGGAGGACAGCGTGGGGAGCAGACAGCACAGACTGGTAGCTGGTGGGTCACATCTAACCGTCAGCTAGACTTTGACTTAGATGTCCTTATTTACAAGATTTTTCAAAAAGGCATTCTGGCTGGTGTTACAAATTATCATCTGACCACTGTGAGCAGGTGACAGCAACCAGAGCTGCATCTGGCCACCCCATCTAGGCTCCATGATCACGGCACTTCCTCCCCTCACTCACTCAGGGGCCTGGCCTGGGTTTGAACCCTTACATTTTCTCACAAGGCCTTGGGAGGGGGTCACTGGCTGTTAGATTTGAGAAGCTAAGGAGCCGCAGGAGCTGAGACTTGAGCCCAGCTGCCCCTGTGGAGGGAGGGAGAAAGCGGGGGCTGCAGAGGGGCAGAGACTGGAAGTGTCCGGGAGCGCACCTAGCCCAGAGGGCTCAAGGGTAACTCCTATCGGCCCCAGATCCGAACGCTGCGTCTGAAGATCCTGGCGGAGGCTGCGGCCGAGGGAGTCCCAGTGCGCGGGGCACGGAACCAGCTGCGCATGTACCTGACCATGGCCGTGGCCGCGGCGCAGCCTCTGCTCATGTACTGGCTCACCTTCCACCTGGTGCGGTGAGGACAGTGGGGCCCGCCTCTAACTGCTTCTCCTGAAGGCTACCAGCTACCTGCCAGCTGCCAGCTACCGCCTGCCCGCCCACCACTTCTATGGTCCAGACGTCCTCCTCCCCGGGCCAGAGACCCTCCTGCGTTCCACCTCCCGCCCGTCCCCCCCACCCCCCTACCCCCCCTTCGCCACCGGTGCTGAGATCCCCAGCTGCACTAGCCGTCCCTCTGGCAGGCCGCAGCTGTTCCGGAAACAATAAACCCTGGTGGGCTCAGTGTGGGTGGCCTCTCCTTGGTGGCTGTGCGTGATTGCCCGGCAGGGGGCAGGCTAGTCTCGCAGGGAAGCGGGCGGGTGGGGCAGGTACAGTTCACAGCTGCCTGCAACCGAGGTCACCAGAAGGCCTAGAGAAGGTTTAATGGGCCAAGCCCAGGCCCGTCGGTGAGAAGCCTTCTTCCCCTTTTTACCTTGGGCTTCTTGACCTTGCCCAGGCTGCTTCCCTGCGTTTCTGAGCCTGAAGAGGGGGACTGTGGGGCTAAGGGCAGTGGGGATGAAATAGGAGACCCCTTAGTAAAGGGGTTGCCCAGGTTTCGGGCTGGCCTCCTCCCCAGGCTGAGGTACTGGCAGCACTCGCTTAGGAGCGGCAAGCCATCCACCTTTGCCTCCGTGTCTGAGTCGCTGGGGCTGCTGTCAGAACCTGAGGAACTGCTGGGGCTGTGCTAGGTGAAAGCAAAAGAGTGAGGCTGTGGGCACCCAAGTTGAGAGCCTGAGCTGGAAGCTCACCAAGGTCAAAAGCACCCCTATTCCACCATACTCCCTGCCCCCTGGAATGTGCCCTGCCGAGAGGCGATTCACCCTCGGGTTAGCTGCCCTTGCTTCTGATAGACCCTGAACTGTGGGGAAGCTGCGCTTGGGGTCACTCACCTGGCCAGCCCCCTCAGGCTTCTTGGAAGTGGACTCCAGGGCTGCTGAGAGAAGTCGGCTGGATTGGCACAGGAAATGTGCCCTGAACCTCAAGGTCCTCACTCCCAGGAGCGCAACTGCCACAGGTCTAGCTGCGTGGTAAGAGGAAGTACATCCTGAGTCAGGGAGCAGGGAGCAGCAGGACCTGCCCGCCCAGGAATGCAGAGGAGCCCCACCAGACCTTTGTCCAGAGTCCTCAGCTCTGACTCGGCCCCTCCCAGCACCGCCCAGCTTTGGGGCAATGGGGAGGGTGGACAGTTAACTGCAAAATAAAACAAAAACACTCGCCTCTCCAGCCTTGCAACTGAAGTGGAGCTGGGGGTTGGGGTGGGCAGTTGGGGATTTCTGGGAAGGGGGCTAGAGGTGTCATCTTCCCCCAAAAGGGTCAGTTGCCTGCCTGTGCTTGAGGAAACAGGGAGGGAGGCTCCCCGTGACCTGTGAGAGCATTATCGCTCCTCGTGTGTTTATTGTGTGCCTCGCTGGGCACTGTTCCAGGGGCTTCCCACACATTCACTCACTTTAACAACCCCCTGTGGCTTGGTGACACGCAGTCTAAAAGGGGGAGAGCATGAACTTGGGACCAGGCTGCTGAATTTGAGGCACAGCTGTACCACTTAGCAGTGGGGTGATGCGGGGAAAGTCACTTCGCCTCCCTGTGCCTCGGTTTTCTCATCTGTAAGTGGCAGCTGCCAAACCGGGGAAGGTAAGGATCCGATGGATTTGTTTCCTAGGCCTGTGCCTGGCACAGAGTAAGTGCTTAGGAAACAATGTTTTGGCTTTTTTAAAATAAAAGGTAGATAGTGTTGTTATCCCTGTTTGCAGGTGAGAAAACGAAGGGACTGAACAGTTAAGGGAGATGACGAGGAGCATGTGCAGCAGTGAACAGACTGGAGGTGGGATTCACACCAGGCATGTGGCTCAAGTCCAAGGCTGTGCCTGCTCCCTCTGTCTCACCCTGCATGGTGCTCAGCAGCAGGAGCAGCCAGTAACACCCAGCCTTCCCTGTCCATACCAGGCTGGCCCCAGGTCGGGCCAGGCGAGCCACCTGCTCCCATCACTGTCAGGCTGTGTCCTTGTGAGTTTCTGCCCAGCCCTGCCCTGCTGCTGGCCGCTGGCTGCAGACTGTACCTGCAGCAGTGGGTGGGCAGGGCGGAGGGCTGGGGCCCGGGGCCCAGAGATGACAATGTGCAGTAATCAGCCTCGTGCACTCAGGTCTCTGCTCCAAAGTCCATTCCTTGGAGGAGCCAACCCTGGTGGGTGGCTCCACAGAGCCCCGTCACTCCATCCCCTCTTCCCTGCTCCGTGCTGCCAGCACGGCCCTTGCCCAGCACTCTCTGACATTGTCCTTCTCTCCCATGCTGGCCCCGTGTGTTTTCAGGACCTGCCCTGTGTCCAGCAGAGTTCAAGTGCTGGGGGTGCACGGTGAGCACCATTTCCAACCACCTGGAACTGACATTGTATGGGGGGAACAAGGTGAAATATATAGCCCGTTACCCAAAAAACATGAAAACCAAAATGACCATCCATTGGTGAATGGAGAGGCAAAATGTGGGATACGTATACAGCAAAAAGGACGGATGGACACGGGCCGCGTCACAGGCGGACTCGGAAGCACGATGCCAGGTGAAGGAGTGGGCACTGCAGACCGCCGTTGTGCGGCGGCGTTCATGCGCTGTGTTCGAGGAAGGCAGGCAGAGTGGGTCAGTGGGTGCGGGGAACCGAGTGGAAATGGGGATTAGCTTACATGGGCAGGAGAGGTTTTGGGGTGAGGGGAGGAAGTGTTCGAAACCGATGTACAGAGACAGTTGCACCCTTTGATAAAGATCACTTAAGTATACATTTGAAAGGGGTGAGTTTTAGGTAATTTATAACCCCAATAAAAGCAATTTTTTTCAAAGTAATACATGCTAAGGAGAAATACAGCAAGAAAGGAGCACAGGTAATAATTGCTGTGGGGGAGGGGTGGATTTTAAATAGAGTTACCATGGAAAGCATCCTTGAAGTCACTTGGAAGATGGGAAGATGAGGAGATAAGCCATACAAGCTCCTGGAGGAAGAGTGTTCTAGGCAGAGGGAGTATCAAGTGCAAAGGCCCTGAGGCAGGAATGTACCTGTGTGTCTGAAGAACTGCAAGGTCAGAGTGGCCGTGAGAATGTAGGGAAAGCAAATGGGGGAGGAATGGAGGTGGTGTCTTGTAAATGAAAGATCTCCATTCTTTACTCTGAATGAGAAGAGAGGTGAAATTACTGTGGTTTTCCCCACAACCGGATGCAGGATTTGAGAGAAAGTGGCTTTCTGCCCTGGCAGGTCATAAACTCCAAGTGTGGGGACCTTGTCTAGTTCGCTCAGCACCAGAGAACAGGTTGACCCAGAGTTGGTGCTTGCTGTCCTTTTGTGAATGAGTGAGGCTACCTGCTGCCAGTCACTGTGTCAGTGGGAGGTTCGCACCGAGTGGATGCGAGTTCGAGTTCTGGCAGTTGGTCTGCTTACAGGCGAACCCTCGCCCTGCCCCTTACTGCTCTGCAGACAAATGAGCAACCACTCTGGGCCTTGAGTTTCCTGCTCTGTGAAGTGGGGAACTTACCTTATCAAGTAGGTGTTCTCCCACAGAGCCTGCCTGGTACAAGGTAAATATATGTTCAGTAAATGTCAGGGTTTGTGTGTGTGTGTGTGTGTGTGTATGTTTTTAGAGGGCAGGAGAGAGAAACATATTAATGTGTTGTTCCACTTATTTATGCATTCATTGGTTGATTCTTGTATGTGCCCTGACTGGGGATCGAACCTGCAACCTTGGTTATTGGGGCGATGCTCTAACCAACTGAGCTACCCATCCAGAGCATCAGGTTTCACTGTTATCCACAAACACAATCTCATATTTCCTTGTGAACCTGGCCTCAAAAAGTACAATTCAATGCCCAAGGGCACTGGGCTAGAAGGTAGTAGAATAGCAAGGTGAGTGGTCTTCCAGACCCAAGATAAGGTGCAGTGGAACCTCAGTTTTCCAACTTAATTCACTCAGAAGGCTATTTGGGAAGCAATTTGTTTGAAAACCAAACCATACAGGTATCAGCATGAAGGGGTTATTGGCCGAGAACCACACTGAGATGGGGGACATTTGAGAAGTGAGGTTTGACTGTGGCCCTCTGCCACTGTGCAGAAATTGCGGGCAGGGCCAGTGGGTCCAGGGAGACCACAGCCTGGTCCTCCAGACTCGCCTCTGATCACTGCTGCATGAGATTAGGATGTGGCAGCTTCTGCAGAGACCCAAAGACAGAGGCTGGACAGGGCAGCTTCATTTTTCACTGCCACGAAAGCCAGAGCTGGTGGGTGTGGGACCTGGCTCCTTGTGTCTGGTAGTTCTGCCTTCTCCCAGGGTGCTTTCCAAGGACAGGCTGGCCCCCACCTTTGGTTCGTCAGGAAGGGTAGGGGCGCGTGGAGGCAGAGCACTGCCCTGCTCTACCTGACCCAGAAGTATTTATTTTTTCCTTTCCTTGAGTTTATTGGGGTGACACTGGTTAACAAAATCACTCGGGTTTCGGGTACACCGTTCTACAGCACACCATCTGTGCACTGTATCTGACCCAGGGGGTTTCCAGAGGCAGGCCAGGCTAAAGCGGGCCAAGTGGCACACATGCTTGGGTGAAGACAGGCTGGCATGGCTCTGTGGATTGAGTGCCGGCCTGTGAAGCAAAAGGTTGCTGATTCCCAGTCAGGGCATGTGCCTGGGTTGCAGAGTAGGTCCCCGGTTGGGGGCGTGGGAGAGGCCACCATTGTGCTCTCGGGAAGATACTAGTTCCCTGACATTCAGCTCTCATGGCTAACAGGCATGGCAGTAGCTTAGGCCTGCCCCCCAGTCCCTGCCTGCCCTGGCATCTGACAGCCCTGCCTCCCCTGCCTGTTTCCTCAGTACCTCTGCCTAAAAGTAAGACATTAAAAAAACTACCTGCGGAGAGAAGAGGGAATTTCAGGGGAGAATGGGAAGGGTTTACAGGAACAAATTTAAAGGACACATGGACAAAAACTAGGGGGAGGGTGGTAATGGGAGGGAAGTGGGGAGGGATGGGTGGGTGGGCTGGAATGGGAGTAAAAGGGAGAAAACTACTTGAACAAAGATTAAAATTAAAAAAATAAAAACAACAACAACAAAAAAACTACCTAAGGGTGTAAGCAATGCCTTCTCCTTTGTAGGAAAAGTGCACATGTGTTCCCCACTGGCCTGCGGCGCTGATGGCATTGGCTACTGCTTGATCAGCTGCCCCTCCCCTAACCTTTCACCGGCTCACGTTCTTCAGAGTCGCTCCCTGACGATTTTCCTTGGTCACGACACCTTAAGGAAGAGATCTGGATGCCAACTTTAGTGGCCAGGGAAACCAAGGTGGGGCGAGACAGTCCTCCACGGAGGGTGCCCATCCCTCCACGTCCCGTCCGAGGACTGACGCGGCTCATTGGAAAAGCAAGTGCTTCAAGGCCTGGTTTCGTCTCTTCTGAAGCTGATGTGGACAGAGTGCCCTGACCCTGCAAACACCACAACCCCTATTGTGGACTGTTTCCTCAGAACGTAGCTGCATCCCAGGAGCCGATGGCCTTAGGCATGTAGTATTAAGGGCCTGGGTTTCCCTTCCCACAAGGCATTGGCCCGGGGCATTCTAGAATGTTAATAATCAGAAAATCTTGACAACCACCCTTTGGCAGTTGCCAAGGGGCTAGCAGCCCAGCTGGCCTTCAGCCAGCTGACTGTTTTGTCTGGGGTTCGATTTTCCCCCATTTACCAGCTAGTAAGTTAGCCTGTAGTAGTTTCCAAAATGCTGGCAGAAGCCTGGAGACTGCTGGGCCGGAGACCAAAGCTGTTGTTACTTGCAGGGAGCCACATAAGCATCAGCATTTGTGTGGTGTCCCCTTGCCCTGTGGGGACAAGGTGGGTGGTCCAGGCAGACCCTGCACATTGCAGTAGGTTGTGTTACAGGGATGGGACACTGAGCTTGGGGATGCAAGGTGCTCCTTGTCCAAAGGGAGCCATTTCCTCGTCCTTCAGGCGCTCACTGCAAACCCAGCCCCGAGGAAACAGCTGTCAGGGTCATCCCTTCTCAGCACACCCAGCAAGACCTGCAGCAGCATGGGATACTGTTTTTACCAACAACCCACCCCTCCTGGTTTCAGATAAAATTCAGTCACACAAATGTGCCATTCTACAGTGATTGGGACTCCAAGCAGCAGTGGGTGTCCCAGTTGTTACAAGTCCAACCTGCCATCCAGGTGTGAGTGAGCAGGGCTTATTTCAGCCAGAATGCAGTCTAAGGCCGTTATCCATCAGGACCTGCACAGCAAGGCCAGAATGGCATCATTGCCAATAATCACAAGGTCTAGAAGCAGCCCCCATGCCCCATAGAGACATCGTGACTCATTCTTTCCCACACACAGAAACACGGACTGCTGGGCACAGGGCACTCCAATTCAGGACTTGTTGTCGAACTTGACTTAGAACAACACTGCCCTGGTTTGGTTAAGCTGCATGGGCAGTGCCACTGAGTAGTTTACAGCCTCCACTGCCATACGTGGCATAACCCCGGGGCGCTTGGGTGGCAGTGTGTGGTTCTGTTATCAGCCAGATTAGGACAAAGCTCTGCAGGTCCTGTTTATAAATGTCTAGGGGTGGGGCCCACATTCAGAAGCTACAACTGATGGCATTGGGCACCACAGGATTGGTCAGGGCCAGCTGTGCCTACCGGTCACGTTGGCAGCTGCAGATGCCACAGGGCTCAGGTGGACCAGTGATTGGCTGGGATGTGGGTGTTGGATCTGGAGGACAGAGAGAACTGACTGCATCCCCTTCCCTTTCCCCCACCTCCTGGGCTCTAAGGCCTCCCTCCCTGGGTCCCTGGTTGTTAACTCCCTCCAAGGGCTGAAAATCAGTGTGTATGCCATCCCAGGAGGTATGGTTTCACTTTGATCAATGCCTGCTCACACCCAGACCTTTTGGGTGAGGTATGAGTGGAACAAGCATGTTTCCAAATGTATAGGGACAATGTGGGCCACCGCAGGAAGACTTGGCAGCAGGGTACTCAGTGACCAAGTGGTCACTATCTTCATGACCCAGGACCAGTCAGTCCAGGAAACAATCCAAAGGGCTGAACCAGAATTAACTTCAATCCGAGGCCCCCTGCTGGTCGGCCTGCCCCTGGAGGGTGCCAGGATCAGGTGCGCTGCTGGCCAATGTTAAGGAGAAAGGTGCAGTATCCAGGAATGAGGAGGGCACATCCCCAGTGCCTTTGACCTTTCTGGGAACAGCCACATTTAGTGACCAAACTGCCTTCCCGAAGTACATGGACCAGGAGGAAGTAAGGGGAGATCTTTGAGTTGATTGTTTGAAGTCCATTCCACTTTTTTTTTTTCTTCAGATTGATTGATTTATTCTTAGAGAGAGCGGAAGGGAGGGAGAAAAACCAGTGTGTGGTTTCCTCTTGCACCCACAACTGGGGACCTGGCCCACAACCCAGGCACGTGCCCTGACTGGGAATCCAACTGGCAACCCTTTGGTTTGCAGGCCAGCACTCAAGCCACTGAGCCACACCAGCCAGGGCCATTCCACTTCTTCACGATGCCTGACAAAGGCTGTTAAATGTCCACTGAATAATGGCTACAGGCCCATTGTTGAACAGCCTTGACAAGAAAAAGAGCACCACTGTCACCCTGTCCATGGTCCAGAGAGTAGAAGCCGTGGCACAGTTGTTTCAGGGCGCAGCAGTGACATGGCAGAAAGCAGCTGACCAGCCTGGCATGGCGGCTCCACACCTGAAAATGCGCAGGGTGACTGACACCCCTGGCATGCAGGCAGTCTGTGGCAGCAAGTGGGCCCTGGGCCTCCCTCACCACGAGACAAACGGAACACACAGCTTTTCCCTCCACACGACTGAGATGAAGGGGACAACGCTTGTTGTAGGTCAAGGAAAGGCCTTCTGCCAGGCCAGAGGCATCAGTGAATTTGAGGTTCTTGAAGACGAGGGGCGACATGAGTGGATTTGAGGGTTACTTGTGCTGGCAGAGTGGGTGTAGGAGACAGACGCCCACTGAGGGGAACAAGGAAGCAGGTATGTTGGCAGAGACAGAATCAGTCTCCTGAAGACGGCTGCCATGCCGAGCACGTCCCACGGCTGACCTGCCACGTGATCCCAGGTAACCTTCACCTCCACCCACTGTGCAGGTGAGGAAACTCGAGGTTCAAGGGAGTTAAGTGACCTGCCCGCTGTTGCGCAGCTGGAGTGGTGGGCAGTCCCTCCCAGTGCCTGGGCCTTTACTCCTGGACCACAGGCGGTGCCGCCCGGGGCCCGATGTGTGGACACTGCAGGCTTCGCTGCTCACCCACTCGGAGTCAGCTACAGTGCCTGGGAGACCTGGCAGGGGAAATGGCAGACTCCATGAGCAGTGGGAGCAGATGAGGTAATTGTTTACTTCTTTCTGGAATAGAGTTAAGCCCTAATGGATATGTCTTTCCCCTAATGTACAGAACGTGGACTTTCTTGGCCTTAGGAATTTCTAGGAAGGGGAGTTTACTGTCTGTTTTGTTCCATGGAGAGGTCAAAGCAAAATCTGGAACAGTCTGGTCGCACAGAGCCACAGACTGGCCAGGCACTTCCACCCACTCCCGGACCAGAGCCCAGCCTCCTGCTGCCCAGGCAGGGGAGGGACTGAGACTGTTCCATGACGTGACTGCTTCCTCCAGAGGCTGTCTGACACCTCCAGCACCCCTACTGGAGCTGACTCCGAGAAAAGGACATTGCTTGCACAAGGTGAGCATGGTGAGACATTTTCCTTTGCTGGAGACAATTCACTCCCAGTACCCCTATCCATCTTGCCCTGTTCCATGTAATTCTTTAGCGCCTGCCACTCATGCAGCAGGGAGGATATCTGTGTCTTCATGATCCTCCAGGACCTCTTGCTGCCCAAGACAAGCCTCAAGTTCTTTTTGAAAGCTCTTGATACAGCTGTAGCTCAGCTGGTTAGAGCATCATCCTGATGATACACTAAGGTTGTGGGTTTGATCCCCAGTCAGGGCACATACAAGAATCAATCAATGAATTCACAAATAAGTGTAGAGCAACAAATAGGTGTTTCTCTCCCTCACCCTTCCTTTCTCTCTAAAAGCAATTTTTAAAGTTTTTTTTTTTTAAAGGAAAGAAAATTCTTGATGCAATGATGGAGTTTATCAGCTTTTTTTCTTTGTTCTTTTGGCCCTGGGAAATTTTACCTGGGAAACACTGTGGGTTGCCTGGAGGCTGCTGTGTTTAGGACATGTTTGGAAGGTGAAGGGGAGGAGAGGGGCTTCCAGAGTCGGGACCGGCAGGGAACACCCACGGGGAGACAGGAGAGTCAGGACTAGCCCTCGAGGCCAAACGCAGCCTCCATTGGAATTCCCCATTTCAATGCAGGGGCACACGTGGGGGTCCTGAGAAGATGGCAGAACTCCAGGAAAAGATGAAAATCACAAGGCCCAAGTGATTTTAGTCAGAACCACTCCAACATTAGGAAGGACTCAGTCTTTCCCTGAACAGGATGCATCCTTATTCCAACTCTCCTGTGCACCCAAAGAAGTGTCTAAGGTGTGGGTTACAGTCCATAATGGGTCATTTAAAAATTTCTAAAAATCCAATCAGTGGGGCATGACCAGCATTTTTAAAAAGGGAACAGGAATAGAAAATACCAGAACTCACCACAAGTGGTAAGGCTAAGTGTAGTTTGGCAGAGCTTTGTGAACACTCAGTTTGTAATGTAAGATGTATTTTATTCAAAAAGATCTCACCCTGGCTGGTGTGGCTCAGTGGATTGAGTGCCAGCTTGTGAACCAAAGGGTCACTGGTTCAATTCCCAGTCAGGGCACATGGGTGGGTTGCAGGCCAGGTCCCCAGTGAGAGGTGCATGAGAGGGAACCACACATTGATGCTTCTCTCCCTCCCTCGAAAAAAACAACACCCCCTGCCGAAAGATCTGAAAGAAGCTTTTTTTAAAAAGGCGTTTGTTTCTAGAATGGGGCATTTCATGTAGTGTCCTATGATAATTCTGGTAGAATTTAAATTAGCAGTCCTGCCCTGACCAGTGTGGCTCTGTGGTTGGGAACCATCCTGCGAACCAAAAGGTCATCAGCTGGATTCCTGGTCAGGCACATGCCTGGGTTGCAGGTCAGGTGCCAAGTCTCACTGTTGGTCACACCCGAGACACAACCAGTCGATGTTTCCTTCATACATCAATGTTTCTCACCCTCCTCTCCCCTCTCTAGAAATAAACAGAATCTTTAAAATAAATAAGCAAGTATTCATATAAAGAAAGCACATACTGAAATTTATTTTAAAAGGGAAGATCCCTTTTATTAACTTGTACATTTTACTCTCTTTTCAGAATCCTAATTTTTAAAAAAACTTTTGTTTCTGCTTATTTAAAAATGAAAACCCCCACAAATCAAACAAAGGAAACTATGAAAACATTACTTTTGTGATGGGAAAGGAGTCAACAAGGCTTCCACGTGAACAAAGAAAACTATCCTTGGAGTAAAGGAATCGAAGAGGAGCTGACTTCCGGTCTGGGGCGGGGCTGGTCCTGATGTGAACCATTAGGAGGTTTCCAAAGTGAACAGCCCCCGGGAGAACCAGGAAGCAGCCCTCTTAGCTTCCGAAGTACCAAACAGACAAAAAGCCCTAATAATCACAAAAATACAAATCAATCACTCTATTTTAAAAAGCACACACACACACACCCTATAGTTTCCCCCCCCCCAACCCCCGCCCAGGGTTCTCTTCGTGGACAGTGGGTCCTGAGCCCTGACAAAGGTGGCCTCCCGGGGACAAGGTGTTCACAGCACAACCGTGTTCTTCACCAGATGCTCCTTATCATCCTCGGAACTCCAGAGGGTATGGAGGGCGCGCTCCTGGTTCCTCCGTGCCGTCCTGACCAGGCAGACTGTAGAGGCTCCCAGCAGGACGATCAGGACCATCACGAACAGCCCTGCCAGGACCACCACTGGGGATGGGAGAGAGGCCTCAGGACTGGTGGGATGAGGACAGCCACGGCCAGAGCGAGGCAGCTCAGGGCGAGGACCCAGCAGCCCCCAGCCCCACACCCCCCACCCAACTGGGAAGGTCTGGAGAACTGACACTGCCCACCCATCCCGGAAGAACAGTCCCAACACGCTGGTTCCCAACAAACACAGGCACTGCGCCGTGTGCACACAAACAGCAACGGTTCGGGTTCCTTCTTTTTGAACAAAGCCCCACTTACACCATTTCCCTCCACCTCTTAGGGGCAAGCTGTACAGGAGGCCCAAGCCCACATAAAAAACACATCTCTGGCGTGTGTAGAAACATAAAACCCCAGGTATTGTGTCTACTCCGCCCCCACCATCAACCTCAGACAAAGGTGGGCCTGCAGGTGGCTGGATGGCTGATTGTGGAATGAGGTAAGGGCAGAGGCAAGGGTTTGTTCTGGGCAGTGCTGTGAGGGCACCCCCGTGTTCCTAATGGCCTTGGTAAATCCAACAGTGGTCACCCCACTGGTCAGTGAAGATGCTTTCTTTCCAGGTGGGACTCCACCTAAGGAATGTGGCTCCTGTGGCAACTACCCAGTTGCCTCTCCCTGCCTGGCTATGGAATCAGATAGGAGCGAGTCCCTCTCCACCTCTACCCTACCCCACCAACACCACTCCTGATGGCCTGCTTTCTGCCCAGGCCTGGCAAACCAGTTCCAGCGTCACCCCTCCTCTACAACAGAGCAGGCAGCAGGCCAGGCCAGGGCTCCTTATTAGGGAAACAGGTGGAAAGAGACCAAACCAGTGTGGCAGGTCCTTTTGCAAACACTGTCCTCCCTGACTCAGGCTCAGAATCAGAAACAAAAGCGAAGGCCCAGCCCCCTTGTCAGACCACACTGCCTGGGGACAACACTGGCTGTGCCTCGCACACACCAAGGTCTCCAACTTCCTCCTTGTCACCCACAACCAGCTCTGTCCGCCCCACAGACCAGAGTTCCCTCTGAACCTGGAGTCAGACTCAGGCCTGCGTGCAGCAGATCCCACGTGCCCAACAGCAGGACTCTCGCCCTCCAGTACCCCCAGCCGCCTCACTCCAGCCCCCACCATATACTCAGTGGTAGGGCAAACATTCCAAGCTGCTGTTCTTATGCAGAAACACAACTTTCTACCACAAGATGTTTGTGGTGAATGATGATGTGTCCAAGACAACATGAGCCTGCAAAAACACAGCTGAGTTTAGTCAGGCAGGCAGGTGGGGGGTGGTGGCTAAAGGCCACTTACCTTTAGTGCTGCGGGGCAGGACAGGATATAGCTGCTTGCCTGGAAGAGAACACACAACCCCAAGGTCAGCTCATGGTCCTCTTCCCCCCAAAACTGCTGCCTCCTGAAGACCCCCTCAGCTCTGGGCCTTCACAGTGGGCTCTTTCTGAGGTACAACTTCTGGTTCTTCAAGGACTTGTCACCTTGGTGGGGACCTAGGGCATGTCTAGGGGCCAAAGCCTACCTGTGCCCCACCAGGGAGCCAGAGAAGGATGGAGGCCAAATGACAGCCTTTCCACAGCCTTTTTTAGGGACGGGGATGGACTTGGGGAGGGCCGTCCACCCGCCATTGCTTCTTGGATCCAGGGATCAGGCAGACTCACCGAAGCAGCGGCTCATACATGCCTCCTTGGAGAGGTAGTTGTTTTTATTGCCCTGGCACCCTCCATAGATAAAGTTGTCACAGGAGTTCTTCTCAGCATCAAAGTACCAACGTAGGAAGGATGCGCGGCAAGGCCCTGTGACTGCCTTGGCAGTGCAGTGTTCTGGGAGCGGAAGGCCCGAGAAGCACAAGTGAGCAGGGCGCAGAGGAAAGTGAAGCTAGAATGCTCCCAGGCAGTCACACAGCTGCCAGCCAAGGGAGAGCTGTCTCTCTGCCATAGAAACTGGTCAACTACAGATGTGCTCGGTCTGACCCACTTCAACACCCTCTTCCACATTTGTAGCACCCTTCTCGGTGCAGCCAGACTATGTTGTTGGGGAGGGGGTTTCCCCTACCAGGCACTGTTGGAAACACTTTCCATGCACTCCTCGGTCTCTAGGAGACCTGTCTGGGGCCCCAGTTTTTATACTCAGGGACTCAGAGGCACAGCTACAGTCACCTGCCCACAGCTACACAGCTGGTGAGCAGGGCCTGCAGCTGTACCTCCTCCTGTGCACAGCTTCCTGCAGCTGCTGCCCTGGGCTTCCCATGCATTCATTCCACCACCTCGGAAAGGCCGGGAAGCCCCAAGCTACAATTTCCTTAGTGGAAATCCTGAAGTGTGTCACAATTCCAACTAAGTAAAGAAAATATGTTTTGCCTACATATTTTTTACAAGTTATACTTTCTACTATCTAAAATGAAAGATAAATTTTAAAAAACTATACCTTCATAGTCGAAAACATCACTGGAAGGGTCATCAAAATCCCACCTTCCGGGAACTAAAACACAAACATCCGTGTCAGGGAGGCAGGGGCAGTCATGTGGACTGGCTGGGGCCGAGTCTAGAAGGACCCACTGAGGGACTGTGGACACTGGCTCCTAGAAGGAAGGGTGTGGATCTCCCCTTCAAGGGCAGCTTTGCTCCATCACCTCTGGTTGCAATGGGCTCTACAGCACACACTGAATGAACGCTGGTGGGGAGGCCCGCCTCCACTCCAGGGGTTGATATGAAAACTAATCCCAGCCACAGTATCTGGGGCGATGAGGAAACCAGTCCAGTTCACTCTCTACACAGTGAGGAGTCCCCTCCCTCACTCTCCTGGGGAAATTTTCTTCTGAAACAGGACTGAAATCAGAGCTATTATGCCACCCCACGATGCTGGATGATTTTAGAGAGGCTGGCTTCAGAATTAACAGTGAGCACAGGAAAAGCAATGGCCAGGACGGTCACAGGACTCCTGGCCTAGCAAACCTAGAGAGTGACTCTCGCCTAACTTCCAGCTTTCTGCAAGTCACAGAATAAACAGTTACTCTCACATGAGCACTGGTATCACAGTCAGAGCCAAGGAGCAACTGGTGTGTGACCACAAGCCTACTGGGGACCGTCCTCCAATGGGGTGGGGGCAGATTCCCTCCTTCCACAGCAGGTCTTGCCCCGCAGGGCCAACTGCTTGGGAACCGGCCTTCGGGAAAGCTGGGCTGGACTTGCTAGTGCATCTGCACCACTCGCCCCAGGCTCCTGAAGCTGAATCCTTAACCATAAAGGGGGAATAGGGCAGCTGCTGTCAGCACTACAAAGCAAGCTGACACAAAGCTTGAGATCAAGGACTGACGTGGGAATGGAGGCAGGGTGGCAGAGGACAGGACTCAGCACAGGGAGGGGGATAGAAAGGATCACAGGGAGCAGAGGAAACAGAACAGGCCAGGAGAGGTGGGGGTGGGAGGCGGTAAGATGACAGAGGCCAGCCCAGAGAGGAGGAAGGGGCCTGAGCCACATGGGAGGCAACCACAATCCCCTGACCCACGGGAGGAAGCTGAGGCCCACTCAGAGGCAATGCAGAATCCCTCGGCTCTCCTTTCTGCTAAAGATGCTGGCAAGGAGCCAAAAGGTGGCAGCCCAGGCAGAGCCCTTGTTTGCCAATGCCGAGTAAACGGAACCAGAGGGTGCAAGCTCTTGTACAAGTCCCAGATTACAAATGTCCTTTCAGTTACCCATCTGGATGGCCTCATTCAACCTGCACCCTTTAAGAACGTACCACTTGGGATAGAGGAATCTGTTCCATTCCTGCTAGTGGCCAGACCATCAACGGTGTTCTCTACAAAGGCACAAAAAAAACCAAAACCGTATAGTGAGAAAGTGCACCTTCCTCCAAGATCGCCAGTGAAACTAGACAAGCTGTGTCCCTGAGTGGTCCTGCCCTGTGGGCCTCTCACAGCTACTCCCATTTCTACGTTATATGGGCCTTTCAATGCATATGCGGGCCCACAAGCCTGACAGAACTTGGAAATAAGGAACTGAGGTTTTCCTTGTGGGTTAAACTTGAAGATCAACTCACTGGGAACTGGAGTTAAGACATGTGAAATGAATGTAAAAAGAAAATATGATTTCCAAGGTCAAATAACCTGTTAACTGTATTATCTCATCGACTGATTTAAAAAGGGGGTGTACAGCAATGTAAATGTAGTTAATGCCATTGAACTGTACAATTATAAATGGTTAAAATGGTAAATTTCATGTTACATGTATTTTCTCTCTCTCACACACACGCAGTTGGGTGACGTGGAGAGGCTAGCCGCTTAAGGAAGCACAAAAAAGGGAGAGCTGGCAGGGTCCGGGAGGGAGGGACCTTGGCTCCTCATCTCCTTATTGGTCCCAACAGACACAGACCTTCTGGAGAGGCACAGGGCTGGCCTGACCAGATGCCCTTGAACATCCACATCACAAACCAGCTCCCCTTGTTCGACTTCTTTCATCAAGCAATCTTCTGGGAATTTGGCCGAGAGAACTGCCTACGTGGACGACAGGTGCAGGTAAGGGTTGCTGAGTGTCTGGTCCTCTGGGTGGTTCTGGTTCTCATTATAAATTAATAAACTGGCATTCTCATTACCATGTGGCTTCCCACAGAGCTTGCCTGCCTGGGAGACAATATGCTGGCAAAACGCTCCAGCACCAAGCTGCTCTGGCAGTCCGAGCTCTCGCACAAAAGACACCTCAAGAGATGTGCAGTGCGTGGAGCCATGCTTTAGTGCCCAGAAAGAGCTTTCTAGGCCCTGAAGCCTGGAGCCAGACTCTGAACCAAAAACAGCTGTCTGTCTTCTGCCAGCAAAACACAACCACCCCTGCCCCTTGTAGTGACCTCCTGTTTTAATGCCTTACTGCCTGCGGCTTGCACCCTTAAACAACTATCTACCTGAGAAAATAAAGAGCAACCAGAACAGGGAAGTACACTTCCCACAGTCAACTCTTCTTTTTAAAAAGATTTTATTTATTTATTTTTAGAGAGAGGGGTAGGGAGAAAGGAGAGAAACATCGATGTCAGAAACATCAATTGGTTGCCTCTCGAACACACCCTACCAAAGACGAAACCCACAGCCCAGGCACGTGCCTTGACTGGGAACCAAACTAGTTACCTCTCACTTTGCAGGCCGATGCCCAACTAACTAACCCACCCTGATCAGGGCCTTACAGTCAACTCTTGATTATGGAAGAACATAAAAAGTAACAAAAATATTCCTTTTAATTCCTCCCCCCCACACTGGATCCTAGCTGATGATGGAAAATTACAATAAATGCTGTTTTCCTCAGTTACCATCTGGTCAAGTTGCCAGCTGCTCCCTGAAAGGGGTGGAGCTCGCCTGTATGATCCAAAAACAGTATCCTGCCGCCCCAGCTTTCCAAACACCTGTTGAGCACCTGCTGGGCACCAGGCACACGAAGATCAGGAAGGCATTCCTAAGGCGCTCAGTCACTGGTGGGCTTGTGTGCTCCGCACTGTTTCAAACCTCCAGTCACAGCCACTGAAGACCACTGTTTCCTCCCCCTCTGTACATACGTTTATCTGACTTTTGAATGCAGAGCACAAGGCCCACTGAGATTGCAGCCAGTGACTGAGGAGACATAAAAACCCCACAAAGATGCAGGACATGGACTCGCAGACCGGTGGTGTGCAAGGAGCAGTAAAGGCACCAGCACATTCTGACACAGAATCAGAATCCAGAGTCCTAATGTCCATGCCAAGCCATCAAGAAAGAATGTGAGAAGTCAGTGTAACGATGTTAGGGAGATTGCCAGTGAAAATGCTTGACAGTTTGGCTGGTCAAATCCTTGAGTCTCAGGAACACTTGGAAAGCAGCAGGCCCCAGGGGCCAATGTCTCATTGTCATCAAGAGGTCCCTCGCAGCTCAGTGTGGGGCTTTAAGTTTTTATTTAAATAGTGAGACTGTCAGGGTGGATGCTACCTTGATTTCACAGAATCCTTGCAGGCGAGGCCTGGGAGAAGGATGGACTTCAGGAAGTATGTTCTAGTTTTAACTTGACTCAGAACTTGGCTGGCATTTGTCCCAGAGGTAAAAAAAATAATCCAAATGCCCAGAGAGCAAGTAGGGCAGCCTGTCTGAGTGGACCTGGGGACTCTGCTCAAGGGGAAGCCACTTCCTCCTACACTGAGTCTGGTACAGGACTTGCACTTAGTAGCGGGAGAAAGGAAGTTGTGGGGAGACGCAGTCACGCCCCCTACCTCCTGCTCTAGCTGTGAGACCACTGTGTGGGCGACCTTCGCATTGTGCCTGTCTCTTCTGCTTTTTAGACCCCCAGGTTCAGCTGTGAGGAACTAGTAAAGAGCAAAAGGCACCCACATCCCAATGAATAAACTGACCCTAATAATATTTCCTCAACTACCATTGTCTAACCTGTAAAACCAGCACATTTCTCAAGACACTTCTCCTTGGTCAGGTAATTATTGTCATTCCCACCACAGCCTCCATATACGAACTGCTGGCAGGATCCGTCCGTGGCATTGTACCACCATCTGCGGAAGGAGGCCCGGCATCTTCCCACTACCTTTGGAACTCGGCAAAAGTCTAAAACACAAAGCAGAGACCAGTTAGCTCAGCAGGGCAACCCCGGCAGCAGAGAACAGGCCCAGACCCACAGACCCACAGGAGAAGGCCCACAGTTTTCCGGAGCCCCCACATGAGGGCCAGAGCCTCAGTTCAAGCAGTCCCTCTGTGAGCTGTTTCCACAATGTTGGTGATTCCCTCCTTGTACAAGAAAAAAAGCACATCATCTAACAACAAAGACATCAACTCACCCAGTGTAACTGTATTTTAGTTGCATGTTGATTTTGTGCCTGCCCCCATTATCAAAGACACACATTTCCAGTACAGAATTATGACATTCAAAGGTGAAACAGAGACTTCAAGATCCTTCTGAATATATGTCCCATCACACAGCAAGGGGAGCTGGGCACTGAAAGACCAGGGCAGGTGATGGGAGGCCAGGAAGGAAGCACGCTGGTACTCTTAGCACCCCTCATGACGAACCTAACCTTCCCCCCTTTCCCTTCCTTTTCCTCCTGCCCTCCCTTCATTTCCCTTAAAGAAAAAATATATATGTTTAGCCCTGACTGCTGTGGCTCAGTGGATTGAACACTGGGTGGAGAGCCGAAAGGTTTCCAGTTTGATTCCCAGTCAGGTCACATGCCTGGGTAGCAGGCCAGTTTCCTGGTTGGGGGCGTGTGAGAAGCAGCCAGTTGATGTTTCTCTCCCTCCCTTCCCCTCTCTCTAAAAATAAATATATAAAATCTTTAAAAATATACAAAGTTTAAAAAAAAGTATTAATTTTAGAGAATGGGGAAGGGGGAGAGAGAGAAATATCAGTGTGAAAGAGAAACATCTATTGGTTGCTTCCCATATGCACCCCAACTGGGGATCAAACCCCCAACTTTCTGGTGTACAGGATCATGCTCCGATCATTTGAGCCTTCTGGCAGGGTGAGAAACTTTCTTAAACTTCCCTATTCATTCTCTGTCCCAGATGACCATTTCATACTTAAATTTCCACAAAAACCTACGAAAGGCCCCAGCCAGGTAGTTCAGTTGTTTAGAATGTCACCTCAATATGCCAAGGTTAAAAGTTCAATCTCTGGTCAGGGTACACATGAGAATCAACCAATGAATACATATATTAAGTGGAACAATGACTTGATGTTTTGCTCTCTTTCTCTTCTCCCTTCCTCTCTCTAAAATCAATAACTAAATAAAAAAATACATAAGCTGCCCTGGCTGGTGTGGCTCAGTGGATTGAGTGCCAGCCTGCAAACCAAAGGGTCCCCAGTTAGGGGTGCAAAAGAGGCAACTACATATTGATGTTTCTCTCCCTCTCTTTCTCCCTTCGCCCCCAAAAATAAATAAAATCTTAAAAATAAATAAACTGAGAACTTACTATTTTTTTTAAAATGAAAGAATTCACTACCTACAATGAGGGTGAGGGTGGAGAATGGGGGAAAAGGTACAGGGAATAAGATGATAAATGGTAGGCACAAAATTAAATGAGGGGAGATTAAGAACAGTATAGGAAATGGAGAAGCCAAAAGAACTTACATGTACTACCCATGGACATGAACTAATGGGGCGGGGGGAATGCGGGTGGGAGGGAGGTGCAGGATGGAAGGGAATAAAGTAGGAAAAATATGAGACAACTGTAATAGCAAAAATCAATGAAATATGCTTTTAAAAAAGTACCTTATCGGGACATGTGACATGAATAGCATCATGCAGCACACCCAGAAAGGCAAATCAATAGGACAGGATACGGATTAATGGCTCCTGGTGCTAGGGAGTGTGGTGGGGGAGTCATCGCAAATGGGCCCAAGGGTCTTTGAGATGACGGAAATGTTCCAAAATTGGATTGTGGGGATGGTTGTACACTTTGTAAATGTACAAAAATTACTGGATTGTATGCTTAATATTTTTTGAAGTCCACATAAATCACTTAAAATTCGTAATTTACTTACTTTTAATCCTCACCTGAGAATATGTTTACTGATTTTAGAGAGGAAGAGAGAGGCAGAGAGAAAAAGATAGAAACACAGATGTGAGAGAGAACATCGATTGGTTGCCTCCTGTACGTGCCCTGACCTGGGATCAAACCCACAGAACTTTGGTGCATAGGACGACGTTCCAACCAACCGAGCCACCTGGCCAGGGCTGGACTGACTGTATGCTTAAAACAAGTGATCTTTGGTATGTAAATAATACTTTAATAAAGCAGTATTCTTTTAAAAAATATTTTTATTTATTTTGAGAGAGAGGGGAAGAGAGGGAGAAAGACAGGGAGAGAAACAGTGACATGTGAGAGAAACACTGATCAGCTGTTTGCCTCCTGCACGCCTCCAACCAGGGACCTGGCTCACAACCCAGGCATGTGCCGAGACTGAAAATCGAACCAGCGACCCTTTGGTTTGCAGGCTGGCACTCAATCCACTGAACCACACAGGCCAGGGCTACCAAAGCAGCTTTTAGAGAAAATAGGGATATCCCTGACCAGTGGGGCTCAGTTAGTTGTGCATCATCCCGCGAAGGGAAAGGGTGCTGGTTGCAGGTTCAGTCCCAGGTTGGTCACGTACAAGATACAACTCTTACGTCAATGTTTCTCTCCTTTTCTCCCTCTCTCCCCCTCCCTCTAAAAATCAGTAAATAGGGGGAAAAATAAACAAAATCTTTTAAAAGTAACAAATAGGGACACCTTTTGTCCATAACACACCAACCAGAACTAGCTGGGTATGCATTTGGAGCAGGTACTTTCAACAGTGTGCCAAAGGTTACAAAACATACCCAATTAACACAGTCCAGGGAAAACAAGGCAGGAGAGCTCTCTGGTATATGATTCATGGCTGGTCAAATGTCAGTGGCAGCACTGCTACCAAGATAAAACTGTGAGGATTCACACCAGATCGACTCACTCCGTGACCCCAAACTGAAATCAACATCACAGCAGGGAGCACCCAACTACCAGAGGCAGCAACAGCCTGCCCAATGTCCCGCCAAGCTGAGAGCCCTGGAAAGCACCCTGACTGCTGTGTGTTCCTATTTTCTGAGTAGTTGCAGGTATAGACTTTTGGACAAAGACCCAAGGGTGGAACTGTACACTTTAAATGGGTAAACCATATAGTATGCGAATTGCATCTCGAAACAAAACCCGAGCCCTGGCCAGGTAGCTCAGTTGGTTAGAGCATCGTCCTGATATGCCAAGGTTGTGGGTTTCATAGCTAGTCAGGGGACATATGAGAATCAACCAACGAATGAATAAGTAAGTGGAACAACAAAATTGATGTTCCTTTCTCCCTTCTTCTTTCTAAAATCAATCAATGATAAAGTTTTTTTAAAAAGTAAAAAAGATAAAACAAAACCCAAAAGAGGGCTGAACAAAGCTCAAGGCAAGAATGACCAGACACCAATTCAACAGGGTGACCACAGTATAAAGGGTGGAAATTTGGTGGCTTTCCATAAGTACGGGTACCAGATACACACTCTGTACAGGTATGGGAGCCTGAGGGTTTGTGAAGAAGAGGGGGAAAAAGGCCTATCCAGGAGTGGGTGGCAGTTTCCTTGGGGAGGTCAGTCAACACTGCCCGGAATGTGGCCCTCACTTATAGGCACAGACACACACATGTAGTGCTGGTGCTGATGACACAGGGGTGCTGATTCCTGCTACCAAGACAGGTGCACGAGAGGATACTAAGAAAATAGCTGTCAGGGGAAGTAGCTGTATGTCTCCATTCACCAGCACACCACCTCGGAGAGCAAGCATGTCACTTGGATTCAAGGAAGAGAAATTTACTGTGGGGTTCACCTCTGCACATTCTCTCTCGGGTTTGCCTTTGGGACACATCTTTCTAACCTGGAATGTTCTTTCGACAGATGTGCCGATCCCTTCCTTACAAATCTTTTGGGCCTGGGAGGCCATTCTGTCTCAGACAGCTGCTCTCAATTATCTCACACTCTTTTCATAGTTTATGTTCAAAAGCAGCCTATTTTCAGGTTCCTTGGGTTGAGCAGGAGATGGAGAGACTTCACTTTTGTCTCAGGGAAACTTAAAAATGTCTCCATTATAAGAGAAACCTTAAGAGAAAAAATACAGTCTGTCTGGAAAGACAGAATATTGGAAATCGTTGAAGCTGAATGATGGTCTATAGGGGCCCATAAAACTGTTTTCACTACTTTGTTGTGTACATTTGAAAATTCCTATGATAAAAAAAGAGAAGAGCTTATCTTTTTAGTCAAATTTTATTTGACTGGAAGTAAAAGAGCTCTAGGTTGCAGATTAATTGGCCGCAGCTAGGCTCAGTGTGAAGGTGGCAATCACTGTCCCCTTGCTGTGTTGAGGCAAGTCTTCCTGTGAGCGCTGCACTAAATGGAGGAGAATCTCATTTGTCACATGCTTTTACTAACTAAATTGCTTTTGAGCCTGTGTGATATAAATTTTTACTCTCTAGGTTTGAGAGAAGTAAACTCATGAAAAATAAGTTTGTTTTTATTTGCTCGTTTGTTTCCAAGGAGACAGTGTTCCTTTGGTAAACACAGGCTATGGATTCTTGACTTTCACCCCAAACAACATCGACACATTTTCTCTTTCATTGTTCTCCAAAAAGCTTGTACAAAAAGTCAGAAATACTTTCAGTACGTAAGATGGCTTCCATGACTTACTTTCCTCAAAAGTACTTAAAAAAAAAAGTCAGTGTACTATACTTTGGTAGACCAAAATAAAAATGCAGAGCATCACTTATTTCTTGACACCCCGTTTACTGCCCTCACCAAGCACTATGTCAGGCACATTATGTGCACTGTTTCTAACGGTCACGATAAAACGGTGAATCATGCAGTAACAGCCCCGCTTTACAGACAAGGACACAGGCCTGGCTGGGTGGTTAGGCTGAGTGAGCAGCAGACGTGGGTGTGCATTTGATCCACAGTGGTCTGATTAGGGAGTAATGACCCCTTGGACTGGAATATCCACAGGCAGTGGGGAAAACAACATTCCTGAAGACCTTTATTGCAATCTCAGGGCTCACCAAGGCCAGGCCCTCAGCCAGGCCTCTGTTTTCAGTCACACTCTCTGACAGGGTCAGAGACAACATTATACCAAAGAAACTGGCCAAGGCTGAGGGATATTTGGTTGGACAGTCCAAAAAGCTCTTTCTTAATAATTCTATTATTTTGGAGATGACTAAATGATATACTGGTTTTAGAGTAGCATTAAGAAATAATCATGAAAGATGTCTTACATTGTATGTTCACAAAAGCTAATGCAAAATTTAAAACTTTGTATGTTCTTAAAATGCAGAGTAGGAAAAGCTGAAGGGAACTGAATTTGGATACATTCGCTTCAGAATATGCAAAAGTAGAATTTCTGTCTTCAAGAAACAGTAATATTCTCTTGGAAAATCATCAGAAATGGTTAAAAATCACACGGTACTGCCCCAGCTGGTGTGGCTCAGTGGACTGAGCACCAGCCTGTGAACCGAAAGGTCGCTGGTTCGATTCCCAGTCAGGGCACATTCTGGGTTGTGGCCAGGTCCCTGAGTTGGGGGTGTTTGAGAGGCAATCAGCCGAGGTTTCCCTTATACATTGATGTTTCTCTTACACAACGAGGATTCTCCTCTTTCTCCCTCCCTTTTCCTCTCTCCGGAAAAAAAAAAAATCACTACATGATATATGAACCATTTAGTTTTAAAACCCTGGCAGGCATTTTGAACATTAGCTATTACAAAATTGCCAAACAGGTGAGTCTTTGTCATGGAAAACAGGTTTCTCAGGTTATAAAACCACTAAAACTTTAACCAAGACACCCAGCCAACGGCTCAGACAATTTCTCTCTGTGCGAAGCTGGTTGGAATCATCTGCTGTCACCTCCTAACACGGACATCACAGAAATGTTAGCCTGGTTTCAGGCTCCCCAAGCACTGCCAATCTACTTTAATTCACAGGCTGAGGAGGATGGTGTCTACTTATTCTTCAAAAATACAGAACTGCAGCAATCCGCAAACTGTATCTGTATTCTTAATAAAAGCCTGCTCAGGCGGTGACTCAGGGCCCTCTCCACTAGAGAGAGTGGCCGTTTTGTCCCTATTTCCCCACAGGACTCGGTTGTCTGTGTGTATGTTTTTCTCATGTTTTGACGAGCATCTGCAGCGATGGATACCACTGGCTGGTATTCGTCTCGTGCAGCTGTGCTGACTCTGAAAAATAAGTTTACCTTAATGAAATATTTCAAACATTCTGAAAAGTGGAGAAAACATCCTAACACTGGTGTATCCGCTTCTCAGCTTTACCAAATTCTAACAATTTAAAGGACTAAAACACTGATAGAGCTGAAATACTTTGTATACCCTGTACTTCAATTCCACTTGCAATTAACAACCGCCTTGAACTTGGTGTTCTTTTATTCATATTTTCATACCCATTCAGAGTCAGTTTACTTTTAAACTTTTAAAACAAACAGAAAATGATTTTCCTAGGATTGTAGTCTGTGCTACACTTTTTACTCCTGTGTTACAAACAAAAGAACACTTTGGCTCCGTGCCAGTCTCATAAAAAGGCCCGGTCATCTCACAAGCCTGCAGCCTGTCATGAAATGGCCTTCCTCCTCCAAAACCAGGTGTCTTCTCTAAAGCAAACGTCAGTAAACTTTATGAAGGGTCAAATAGCACAAACAGGCAGTACTTGCTTTGCATGCCAGTATGGAATCATGCAAAACAACAGGAAAAAAATGTGACTGTTGCAAGACCTTTAAAGTTTTTTGGTCAAAACATTAAAAACTGTGGGTTATAAAGGTATACTATAAAAAACCAGTAAAACAAACATTTGCTTATTACCATTAAGTTAAAACAGTAGGAACTTGAGCCCTGGCTGGTGTGGCTCAGTGGACTGAGTGCAGGCCTATAAACCAAGGGGTCACCAGTTTGAGTCCTGGTCAGGGCCTGGGTTGAGGGCTGGGTCCCCAGTGGGGAGTACATGAGAGTCATTGCACACATTGACGTTTCTCCCCCTCTTCCTCCCTCCCTCCCCCCCATAAATAAATAAATAAATAAATAAATAAATAAATAAATAAATATCTTTAAAAAAGTTTAAATTCCTTTGTAAAATAAAAATTGTCATGCATACTTTGAACAGTGATTGAGATGGTCTTCAGTCATAGTGTAACTTAGGATATGAAGCAAGCATCTTCTCAAATAGCCCAAGGCAACTGTCATATTTCCTTCAAGTTTTGTATCAGCCTCCATCCAGCCTTTTATCTTTGCTCTTTCAATGTAATAGAATTATTCTGAGAGTTACTTTACTTCTTGTGGAGGTTTTTGCCCATGTTATTTCCTCTGAGACATCCTTTTTGCCACAACCACTTTCCACATCTCTGTCACTAAGTGGGCCCTCAACAAGTTCCTCTGTCTGTATACCCAGTCTCTCAACTGGACGTAGAATCAACATTCCCACAATCAGCTAGTTCTTCTATCACTCACTCCACTTATGCTCCACCAGAATTTCACTTCTGGCATTACCACTTTTTCTCTTTGCTGCACTGGAGTCTTTTCTGGCCAATTCCCTCTACTGATTAACCATGTTTATAAACTGCCATATAGGTTTATCACTACATATATCACTATCATATAGGTTTATAGAAAACAAGGAGGCAGCACACCTACATGCTTTGTTGTGTATGAACTAACAGGCATGCAATGACCAATCACCGCGTGAATGTGCAGTTTACAGTGAAAACCTGGGAACCCTATAACCATATAACCCTGTAACCCTATAACCCTGAGCCCTGAAATCTGAGCCCTGTTGTTAGGGGACTCAAATTATTTAATGAAAGTCTGGTAACTGAAATTCTTGCACGTTGAAAACCTTGCAAAGCAAAGCCTGGATTTATTTCAGATGCTGTGGGCCACACAGTTCTCACTCAACTGTTATTGTAGCATAAGAGCAATCTCAGACAAAATGTAAATAACCAGGGCTTTCATGCCAACAAATCTGTATTTACAGACACTAAAAAAAATTTTTTTTACCCTCACCTTAGTACATTTTTTTTTCACTGCTTTCAGAGAGAGAGGAAGGGGAAGAGAGAAACATCAATGTGAGAGAGAAGCACCTATTGATTGCCTCCTGTACCTACCTGGACCAGGGATCAAACCCGCAACCTAGGCATGTATGTGCCTCAACCAGGAATCAAACTCACGACTTTTCCATTATGGGAAGATGCTCCAACCAACTGAGCCACACTGGTCAGGGCAAGACACTAAAATTTTATCTCCCATAATAAAAACACCCTGTTCAGATGTTCTACCCCTACAGAACTCTCAATCTTATGTGTAGTCAGAAGCCATCACATAGACATAGGGTTCATTTTAAAAAATCTTTATTGTGCCCTGGCTGGCGTAGCTCAGTGGATTGAGCACGGGCACGAACCAAAGCATCGCAGGTTTGATTCCCAGTCAGGGCACATGCCTGGGTGGCAGGCCACAGCCCCCAGCAACTGCACATTGATGTTTCTCTCTCTTTCTCCCTCCCTTCCCTCTCTAAAAATAAATAAATTAAAAAAAAACTGTATAATTTGGGGTGAGACTTAAAAAAAAGCTTTATTGTATTTTTCCCATTACCATTTAATCTGTTTATACTGCCTGTCCCCCAGCCATCACACTTTTGTCCATGTCCATGAGTTCTTTTTCCTCAATCCCTCTACCCCCTACCTTCTCCCCTTAGTTGTCATCCTGCTCTCCATCTATGAGTCTGTCTCTATTTTGCTTCTTAGTTGTTTGTTCATTAGATTCCACATATGAGTGAAATCATATGGTATTTGTCTTTCTCTAACTAGCTTATTTCACTTAGCATAATGTTCTCCAGGTCCATCCATGTTGTTGTAAGTGATAAAGCTTTCTTCTTTTTTTTACAGCTGAGTAGTATTCCATTGTGTAAATGCCCCATAGTTGTTTTATCTACTCATTTACTGATGAACACTTGGGCTGCTTCCATTATCTTGGCAACTGTAAATGATGCTGCAATGAACATTGGGGTACTTATGTTCTTTTGAGTCAGTGTTTTGGGTTTCTTCGGATATATTTCCTGAAGTGGGATCACTGGGTCAAAAGGCAGATCCTTTTCTAATTTTTTGAGGTACCCCCACACTGCTTTCCACAGTGGCTGCACCAATCTACATCCCCACCAACAGTGCAAAAGGGTTCCCCTTTCTTCACATCCTCCCCAGCACTTGTTGGTTGATTTATTGATGATAGGCCATTCTGACAGGTGTGAGATGATCTCTTATCATGGTTTTAATTTGCATTTTTCTGATGATTAGTGACATTGAGCATCTTCAGGCCCTTTGCCCATTTTTTAATTGTTTTGTGTGTGTGTGTGTGTGTGTGTGTGTGTGTGTGTTGAGTTTTGTAAGTTCTTTTTAAATTTTGGATATTATCCCCTTTTCAGATGTATTGGTGAATATGTTCTCTCATCCTGTGGGTTGTCTTTTATTTTGCTGGTGATTTCCTTTGCTGTGCAAAATCTTTTTAGTTTGATGTAGTCCTATTTCTTTATTTTTTCTTGTTTCCCTTGCCTGGGGAGATATATCCTACAAAATATTACTATGAGCAATGTCCGAGATTTTACTGCCTATGTTTTCTTCTAGGATTTTTATGGTTTGGGGTCTAACATTTAAGTCTTTGATCCATGTTGAATTTATTCTTATGTGTGGTATAAGAAAGTGGTCTAATTTCACTTTTCTGCATGTATCTGTCCAATTTTCCCAACACCACTTATTGAATAAATGATCTTTAGCCCATTGTGTGTGCTTGCTTCCTCTGCCAAATATTAATTTGCTAGAAAGGAGTGGGTTTATTATCTGGGGTTCCTATTCTGTCCCACTGATGTATGTGTTTTTACGTTAGTACCATGCTGTTTTGATTACTATGGCCTCATAGTATAGTTTGATATTAGGTAGTGTAATTCCTCCAACTTTGTTCTTCTTTCTCAGGATCACTGTTGCTATGTGGGGCCTTTTGTCGTTCCATATAAATGGGTTCACATTTCTTATAACAGTATCGACCATGTATTACTCAGGTTTATCCTTTGCTATAAAGGCTGTAGCACACCCTTCCATCATTAAAAACAGCTATTCTCTTCCCACTGAAGCCTCTTAGAATTCTAAGGGATAATGGTCAAAGAGAAATTATTTGATACAAAAACCCTTAGACCTTTGAAAATCATATTTTACACAAACACACACACACAAAAGACAAAGCACAGCTTACTCCTCAGTATCAAAAAGCAAAGAAAGTAATGAAGAGTCATGTAATTCAAGAGTTTCAAAGACCAGGGGCACCTATTACCACATCCACAAAGGGATTGGTTTCCGAGACCTACAACAGCTGAAAATTCACCACCAAAAAATCTCGTTTGTGCCAGTTAATAACTGGGAGACATTCACATAATGGAATACCCAGAGCTTGTGAAAAACAGGCAAATGTACATGTGCAGGTACAGAAAATCTAAGCCGAAGACAGGGAAAAAGCAAAAGAATGGTTTCTATAATTCCTTTCTTAAACTTTTAATTTAGACACACGTATGAATCTAATCCCAAAGGCTAAGAATGTTAGCACGAGAACAACCTTGAGGACACTATAGATAAAACTCAGCCCAAGTTGATGTGAAGGCCTCCCTGTGTGTGATTTATATCTGTTCTAGACCTAGTTAGTGTTTTTTGGCAAGTTTCTTAGCAAAAGTCCCCCTTTGTGACCTCCAGACTATGTTTCCTGCTGAGGAATGCACCATTAATCTTGAGGCTATCTTGACAATGGCCTCTCTGGGAAAGGGCATTTGCTCACTGCAACTTGAATTCACTAGGGTAAGGAGACTCAGTTGGCTTTCCCTCCACAGGCCCCACTTAGCTAAATTCCATAGGCCGGCTCAGATATCTTCCTTAAAAACAGTTCAAAAGGGAGGGTTATTTTTGATATAGAGGCCAGTAACATAAGACTTGTGAAGATTATAATAGTTTTTGATCCATTAGGTGCACTTAAAACATTTGGTATAAAGCTCTGAATAGAGATACCATACTTTTTTCTATATTCTACTTTTATGAAGACCAGACTAACACAGGGACAGTGGGAATGAAATAAAGAGAAGGGTGACACACTTCACTGGAAAGTCCAACTGAATGTAGTGACTGACAGGATATAGGGAATACGGAAAACCAAAAGTACAACCTCAGGTCAGAGAATTGATTAAACCAACTCAATCCCTCCCTCCTTTGGTTTTTCTACTGTGTGACCACTTGCCATGCTTAAAATGACAAAATTCCGTATCTTCACCTAAGGTAAGCCAATGAAAAACTACTACACAGATCCAAGACCTGCACCACTAGATTATCATGAGATTAAGAGTTTAGGGGCAGTCCTGGCCGGAATAGTTCAGTGGTTTGAGTGCTGGCCTGTGAACCAAAGGGTTGCCGGTTCGATTCCTAGTCAGGGCACACGGCTTGGGTTGTGGGCCAGGTCCCTAGTTGGGGGCATGTGAGAGCCAACCACACACTGATATTTCTCTCCCTCTTCCTCCTTCCCTTCCCCTCTGACTAAAAATCAATCAATCAACCAATCTTAAAAAAAGAGTTCAAGTACAGAAAGCCCAAGGTCAGTACTGGAGAAAACTAAAAAATACACCATGGTTACCCATTTGCACTGCAAATATCTTTACTCCAAAGACTGAGACTCATTGTGTGAGTGAAGAGGTACCGAATACCAGAGAGGTAAGAAAACTGTTTAATTCTACCATGCCAAATTCCAAAGTTGACATTTATTTTATAATCAGCCTTATTTCAAGATGATCTATAAATCCCATTTTGGATAGGTTCTACATACTTGAGTGCTAGTGCTACTATTTACAGTATGGAAAACTACTAACTACCCATCTCATCTCCTCTAGGTTCAGGGTTCTGGAAGGTGTCATTATTAAGGTAGGTAATTCAGAAACTTCAAAATCACCCCTAGGGTCCTAGCCCATGTGGCTCAGTGGATTGAGCATTGGCCTGCAAACCAAAAGGTCACTGGTTTGATTCCTGGTCAGGGCACATGCCTGGGTTGCAGGCCAGGTCCTCAGCTGGGGGCATAGGAGAGCCAATGTTTCTCTCCCTCTCTCTAAAAAGAAATAAATAAAATCTAAAAAAAAAAAAAAAAAAAGATGTCAGAAATTTAAAATAAACCCTAGGTATTTATGAGGAAAGAGTATTTACAATGACAAAGCCAACTTAAATCATAAGGCTCAAAATCCTGTGTTTTAGATATAAAGTTCACATTCCATAAACCCTCAGCACAATGCAAACTAGCACTCCTGCCCATGTCACTGCACAGCCACCACTTGAACAGGACTATAACTCCTACCCTCACCTAAATCCATGGCCAGAAATACAGTAGCCCATATGAACAGCGAAATAAGTAGTTTCAAAGTCTTTCATGGAACAGTCTTTTAATTCACATGGAGGGGTTCTTAACCTTTTTTGAATTATGGACCATTTTCAGAAACTGATAACACTGAACAGACCATCTCCCTAGAGCAGTGTCTCTCAACCTTTTATGACCACCGCCCCCTCCCCGCCAAGGGAAACTTTAGACGTTTTTCCTCATCACCCCAGGAAATTCCTACCACAGACATACTATGTATTTATATAGAGTGGCCCTCTGAAATGTCACAAACTATTCTAATATCTCGTATTTTTTCACCTCCCCCTCAAAGAACATGCCCTAGACTATAAATGACAGATCCTGGGACACACATGGACAAATGATCAGACACGTGAATTTAGGAACTTCAGATTAAGGGGCTTTTCTGAAGCCATGGACCTAGGATGCTGTTGGTGAGATCCATCTTAAATATCTCAAAAAGAACAACTAAATTACCCTAATTTCTAAAGTGGCTTTCTGATGATGAAAAATGCACTTCAAATAAACTTCAAAGTAATTAAACTACAAAGTTCCTGGGCCTCACAGTCCTTCACAAGGAGTTTTCAGAAAGATCTTGTCTGCAACAACACATAAAATGACATTTGTGACCAGGATCATACACAGACATCCATAATCCATGAGCTAATGCTTCTGGGCTCATCTGTAAGTTCCACATTGGTCATGTGACCAGTGGGCCACCAAGGCCTCCCGGGTTAATGAAGTCATTTTGGTGTGCCCTCTTCATAGTTCTCTTCCCTTCTCATGAATCACAGGCTACCTTACCCCTTATTTGGTCTCCCCTGTCACCCTCGGGACATGGCAAACAGAGTCTTGGCTGACTGGACAACTACCAAGAGACAACCCTGAGCAGGCAAATGACTCTGGGAAAAAGTCAAGTGAGAAACAGAGGGGCAGTATGGGGTGAAAGAGAAGTTTACTTTCTCTGTCACAGGCTGCACTCCAAAATGCTGATCAGGGCAAAGGAATGTTTCTGGTTGGAAAGTATCTTTTGCCACTTTCTTCTTTCAGGGAGAGGTCCACTCTCTCTAAGTGGACCTAAAGGCAAGGCCCTGAATGTTCTTCAGGGATTGCTGGCATTTCAGCCTCAAAGGCCATGTTTTCCATACTAAGCACACCAAACCTACCTTACTTTTCTTCCTAGTACTCACCCCCCCAGATCTATAATTCATTGTTCATTTGTTTATTGTATTGCCTTCCTCGCATCACAATGTAAATGCCATGGATTGGGGGCTGTCTCCTTTCTTTATTGCTCTATTTCCAGGGCCTAAAACTAAAGCTTGGTAGGTGCTCAATAAGTATGTGTTGAATACATATTTCAAACTGTCCTGGAACCAAACCTTCTTGCCTGTAGCAGAACAAGAGCTTCTGGTATGGCAGACGAGAATACCCAAAGATGCTGTAATACTTTGGAGAACCCCAGCTGACGACCAACACCAACTGTACTTTAGCTCCTGTCTGTCACTGTCTTTGACCACCCAGTTCACAGCTACCCATGGGAGTGAGGAGGAGAAAAATGTGCTGAGTAATAACATGCTTATTGCAGATTTGCTAAAGTTAAAGTTCCCCCTTTCAGTCAAAGTTCTGGGGACACTGTAATTAATGCAAGAGGTTGATGGAAATTGAAGGTCACCTCAAAGTACAGTGGAAACTCTCAAATGCCGCACTTGTGCTCAGCCTAAGTCCCACGAACTACAAGCCAAGTAACCACTAACGAAAAGTTTTGATGCCCTGGGCTGGGCATAAAGTTACCAGCAATAGGAAGTACACCTAACTGACCATTCCCTAAAGGAATTTTTGAGGTTCTTCTCTGAAGAGGAATACATTATCTCTCCTTGTATTGATCAAAATGACATATTTGGGGGTCCTCCAAATACCAGGACTTACCACCTGGGGAAGAGAGAAAACTTACGCACTTTTGTGGCCACCTGATGAAGAGGGGTTTTCCCTTCCCAATATCAATAACACACATATGTACACTTACCGCACAATTTATAAGGAGTTGTTTTATCCACCTCCACTTACAAAATGGAGCGTATTCTGAAGGTGGGGTTGGAACTCAAACGGGGGCAGGCCAGGTGGATAAGCAGACACTGAAGGAGACGAGCGCCTGTCCTGTCCAAAAGGACTGACAGGTCTGAGCCCACGGGTGCTTTGTGGGAACACAGGCCCGGTGGGGGTAGGAAAAGCCAAAATGCTATTTTTTCCATTAAAAAAATTCCCAATCCTAGAAAGGTAGTAAGTCCCCTGAAGTCTGTTTGAGGTCTCCACAGAATGGTCTATTTGTAAACGCAAGACGCTCCTCTCACCTGCTTATCACATCAGCCCCCCACCCCCTTACCTCTCTCACATTCCCATCATCCTGTTTTGTCACCATCTCCCCTCCCCCAACTCCTGGGGCCTCCCCTGCTTGTGACCTATTTTAAGCAAAATCTCTCATTTTTTCATCACTTCCCTAAACAGCTGTCACTTTCTTATCTCTAACCAAACCCAGTCTCCCCTGAGGAAATATGCCTTCCCTTGTGCCCTTCCAAGTGCTCCCAGATGCTACTTCCAGACCATTTTCCCTCCACCCTCTCCCCAAGGGCCCAGCTATGAATCTTATCATCACAGCAGATTGTGCCTACCTTGCGCATCATCTTCGGACCCAGACCACCACACCTCATCTCTCCATGATTGCAGCTTCAGGCTCACCGTCACTCTCCTGCTCCCATCACCATCACTGGTGATTTCCATATCCAGGAAGGTGATCCTTGAACTATCCTGGTCTCTTGGTTCCCAGACCTCCCCTCCTCCAGTGATCCTGTCCTTTCCTGACCCTCCCTCCCACGGTCACACCTAGACCTTGTCTTAAAAACTACAGCCCCATCATGCCTGGTGTGGCTCAATGGATTGAGCACTGGCCTGCAAACCAAAGGGTTGCTGGTTGGATTCCCAGTCAAGGCACAAGCCTGGGTTTTGGGCCAGGTCCCCAGTGCGGGGTGCGTGAGAGGTGACCACACATTGATGTTTCTCTCCCTTTCTCCCTCCCATCCCCTCTCTCTAAAAATAAATATTTTTAAAAATAAGTGCAGCCTCTTCAGAACCTCAGTTTCATGTATCTCACTCAGTGCCCATCATACCCTATCTTTCTAGCTCATTTCCTCCAAAATCTCAACTTCAACAACCAATTGGCACTGTGACCTTCCCATGACTTTGCAGCCCCCTCGAGTCTTCATACAGATTAAATCCCTTGATCTGCCATTACAATCACCCACTCACACAGGTTCACTACACACTTCCCCCTCTCCACCCTCCTCATCAGGCAGAATCCTATGCAGCTGCATGTGGCTGGAGAAACAACTCAGTGAAAATCAAAGCTATCAGGAGAGAAGAAAAAAAAATCAAAACTGTTAAAAGCTTTCAAACAAGTAACTTCAGATAAGCGAGGGCATTAGTTGACCCAGCCAGACAGGAGTACTTCTGAAAGGTCAGTGGGTCCAGCCAGCTGCAGCAGCCAGGGAGGCCACTGAGAACAGAGAAGGCCCCTGCAGCCAGACCTGGCTTTGTCAATTGCTATTGTGTGACCTTAGATAAGACCTGTAACTTTATCACCACACCAGGTTATCTCAAGGATTAAATAACCACATATGAGCTCAGAGTAAGCAATAGATGTTAGCCCCAAAGTCAGTTTTGACAAAGTCCAGGCCAGGTAACCAGAAGGTGCTATACTTCCTTACATAATTACTTCATCTACAAAAGTCCAGAAGGGCTGACAAATCCTGGTTTGGATTGCAAGAATAATGAATAAAGAATAATCATTCCTGCTTCTTGGTCCTCTAAAGCTGAGACTCTCCCCACTGGCTCTTGACATTAACCAATTAATTTTTTCCTCTTTGCCTTGGGCATAGGGAAATGAAGTCTTCAGAAGTTACAGCTGGTTATGACTTGGTGCACACCCGTTCTGCTTCCTCCTTTCACCCAATATGCTGGCCTATACCTATAAAGTCACCTGGCTCCTGCCTACCTCTCCCACCTCACATCCTCCTCCAAGTCTCTCCCTCTCCTGCTCCAGCCTCACTGGCTGGCCCTCTGGGTCCTTTCCTTGAAAACCAAGTGTTTTCTAGCCTCAGGGCCTTTGTACTCCATTATTTCCAATTGGATACTCATCCCTGAGGTCTTTGTGTGGCTGCCTCCTCATTCTTCACCATAGAACTCAGGTGTTGCCTTCTTCAGAGACCCCCCCCCCCCCCACTCAGCCAGTGGCCCTCACCAGGCATATTTTCAAGTATGTACTATCGAGTGCTTTTTAATTACATTTTTATTATATTTTTCTGGAGAGCATTTCATTTCTCAAAGAGGATGCTTGGCATGTTTCTTCTCCGTGACAGTATGGCCCTTTTTTACTTAGTCAAGCTGGACTGCAAACAAGGAAGAAACAAGTCTGTTTCTGGTTCCCTGTGGATCTCACAAAGAGGAGCCCTGCAGACTAGCTTCTTTGTTCACAAGCCAGGCTCCCCACCAACCTGAGGCGGGGTGGGGGTGGAAGAGGGGCACAATTCTAGGAACATGGTCTTGCTGAAGGTCAGAAAAGACCAAGAGAAGGAGCGAGCCAAGAACACAGATATTTATATATCCAGGTCACAGGGCAAGTCATACAGAAAGCATGGCAAGAGAAGCAAATTGCCTCAAAAAATATATGTGGAATCTGAATGGTATAATTTGGGGGGTTAAAAAGTAGAATTTGGAAGCTGTTCCTTGTTCACTACAGTAAATCAAATGTTAGGTGATTATACTGGGGAAAAAGTGGCCCCATTATCTTGCATCACCCCGTTTGTGTACTTTGCCCCATTCATTTACTTCTTAGTAACTTAATATTGTGACTATTGTAATGAGTGCTCTGTTTAAATGTTCAGTCTTGGCCTCTCCCACCAGAATATAAGCTCTGTGAGTGCAGGGACCTGGCCTGTCCGAGTCACAACTGTCATCACTTGTGCCAGCACTGTCCTGGGCAGAGCAGGGACTCAGTAAGTTTTGCTGAACAATGAATTTTTTGAGAATTATTTTCAAAGTCCGCTTGCGCTTGTCTTAAGCAGTTATGGGTCTAACAACACTTGTTCAGAAAGACCTTTCAAGCCGAACTTCCTTAGAATGAAGAGGTTTAAATCCTAACTTATGCTCCACCAACCTCTTAATAACCAATCCAATGAATTCAAGCCCAGCTCTTTGAATAGCAAGGAGCCCCCCACTCTGGCACCTGGCAAAATTTCTCCGCCCAATATTTTCGCTTTTCTTCTCCTTCCCGTGAATATCACTGAAAACCACCTTGCTTCTTGGAGGCGCTCTACTGCAGCTGAACCAGAAAGGTTCTCGGGAGGCTCAAGTCCAACAACGAAAGAGGTGGGGGTGGGGCCTTCTTCCCTGAAGCAAAACTGCCATCAAGTCACCTAAGGCAACCCTCGCCCTCATAGGCCTAGTCTCCCAGGGCTTTCCTGAGCCAGGTAACTGCCCGCTGTCAGGGAGAGGCTGGTGGTGTTCGGGTCGGCCTCCTACCCCTTCCGGCCACAGGGAGGGGCCGTGCTACGTAACTCCTTGGTCCATAAAACTTACCGCCCCTCTCATCCCAGGAAACTTTCCGAACCCTGACTCCTCCGCCTGCCCTCACTCCCAAGAACTCCCAGTGTCCCAGGTTTGGCTCCACCACAACCCCTAAGCTTCACCAACTCTCCCGCTCAAACCTTGCCCAGGGCCCCTCGTATCCCAAATTACTCCCCGCACTCAACGTCCCGCCTTCGGCCTCTCAGCCACCCACTCCTCTCTGGAGACCCGCCCGGGCGCTCACCGTCAATGTTAGGTTCTCCGTCCGCCGCCTCGGCGCCTATGAGGAGCAGCGACGCCAGCAGGGCGAGGAGCGCTAGGCCTCGCCTCGGCCCACACAGCTGCGCCATGACGGGCTCCACCCGGCCGCGCAGGTGAGGCCTCTAGCCGCTCGCTTTTGGGGGTCTCGCGATCAGGTGCCGAAGCCCCTTGTCGCGCACGCGCAAGGGAGCGCCTCGCGTCAGGCCGAAGTGGTCGGAAAGATCCTTTCTCGGACCTTTGGTGTGAGGACTCCGATTCCTATGCCCACAATTCAGGAGAACACTCCTCACTCCCTCTTTGTCTCCAGTAACACACAGCAACTCCCCACCGTTCACAACCGCGCCAGACGCCCAAATGTTCGGTGGAAGCGGGAGACAATGGCAGCCGCCTGTAAGGAGCTGCCGAGGTTACCCGTCCGATAGGGGGCGGAGCCCACCTGGCAAGGCGGGGCGCACTGAGCGCAAGCGCAAGAAGCAGGCACCTGTGCGGCCATCCTCCTCCCTAGAGCGCACCTGGGCCCTCCCCTGACGCTGGAGAAAGGGGCGGAGTTTGCATAGGTGAAAGCCGGTTGAAGGGTTGGCGAAAGTCCGGTGCGACTGGGGTTCCTTCCTCCTTGACGGTCCAGTACCTTCCCTCTTGAGCTGAAGCAGGAGACAGCATAGGAAGAACTCTGAGACTGTAATACTGTCACTGGCCAGCATTTAGCACCCTGGTTGCCAGGAAACTCCTTTTACCAATTAGGTGGAATAAATAGTAAGCCGAGGCAGGGAGCAGGAAGGAGATAAGTCTCACATGATAACTCAGCAGTCCTGAGCCTAGTCTGATAATCTTGCCAGGTGTTCCAATATCACAAGAAACACTCTATTAGCAAGCAAGAAAGAAAGCCTTTGAAATTCTATGTAACATTTCCACTATCTGGGAAAGAAAGCCTTGAAGCTGTGCTTTCATCCCAAGGCCTGAATGTGGGAGAGGGTCCCCGGTGCCCAAAGAAAGAGCCCATAAAACAACTTTGGTTAATTGCCTACCCCTGGTCACTATCTGTTTTAGGAAGGAGTCCCTGATGCTTACAGAAAGAGCCCATAAATAACTTTGGAAAGTGCCCCAATTTTAATTAACTGTCAGGTATTTGTTTGACAACAAAATGAACAAATAGGGTCTGGAGCAAGATAAGAATTCAGGCTAGCAAACTCCCAGGAAAGCTGGTGCCACATTTACCCGTTAATCAATATGTAACTTTTCCCCCTCCTATCCCATCAACTATATAAGACCTGAAAACAAAGGACACTCCCTCCACCCCACCCCTGCCCCCCAGCTCAGGCTCAGGATGCTCTCTTTCTCAGAGGCTCAGGGGACTCTTGGCTCTTGGGCCACAAAGTCTCTGGCCACCTCGCCTCAGGCTGCCCAGGGGCTTGCCACCCTGGTCTCCAGCCTCTCTTGCTTTTCTCACCCTGCTTTGCCCTGAAACTTTGCCTTTCACCCCCTACTTTACCCAGTCCTGTTCTCTTCCGTGGAAGTGAGCCACTAATAAACTGATTACATGCCACTAGATTTGCTGATATGTAATTCTTTACATGCATCAGCAAGAAGAACCAGGTCTCTCCCCTCAGCAGAGATTGGGCCTCGGGGTAGGAGCAGAGCGCACAGAAACCCTCTCCTGGAAACCTGTTGGGGGGGGGGGGTTTGCCCGCCTCACTTCAGCCTTTCTTTGAGGAAGAAGGATTTATTTTTTCCTAAGTTGTACATTCACTAAGCCCCTAGTCGGGACGTTGCTGGAAGTTCAGCATTAACCACGTCAGACTAGTCCCTGAGTCACCAGACAGGAGCAGCCCAGAGAAGTGATGACTGATGAAGGAATCTTAGGGCAGAGCGATTAGGGATGTGACGGTGATGGATGATGGGAACCCAGACAAGTTCCCCATTCAGTAGGAAAAAAGGAGAGGGCTTTCCCCCAGGACGTTATAGACTCATGAATGAACAACAGCCTCAGGCTCTACCTCCATAGGAATTTGAGATGAAGACAAATTATTTACCAGACTGGGACAGGTGTCAGGACAGTGAAGGGAAGCACAGGCAGAGTAGTCCGACCCAAAAGGAAGGAAGCCCAGAGGAAGCACTTGACCCAGCTTGGGGGCGGGAGGACCTTCCAGGAAAGGAACTGAATCTCAAAAGGAGGGTGGAGTGGGAGAGGCGTAGGAGTAGAGGAAAATAGCAAAGGAGACCTATTGAGCTGGGAAGTAGGGGAGGACCCATGAGGAGGTGGTGTGAAAATGAACACTGACAGTTACAAAGGGATGATGAACAAACATTCCAGGAATTGGGAACAGCGAAAAGCAAGCAAAAGTCCCAAGATAAGAAAGACAGCAGAGTGTAACAGGAGCCAGGCCCACTCCCACTATTTTTTAGCCTCCCTCCTGACAAAAGTAGGTTTATAGTTGTGAGTACAGGAAACAGTTTATTCTTGTATTGTTATTTATACAATAACAATTTTTGTATTATTTATTTGTATTGCAACTGTGAACCTACTTTTTTTTTTTTTTTAAGAGAGGGAAGGGAGGGAGAAAGAGAGAGAGAGAGAGAAACATCAATGTGCAGTTGCTGGGGGCCATGGCCTGCAACCCAGGCATGTGTCCTGACTGGGAATCAAACCTGCAACACTTTGGTTTGCAGCCCACACTCAATCCACTGAGCTACGCCAGCCAGGGCCGTACCTACTTTTTTTAAAAGAAGATTTTATTCACTTATTTTCAGGGAGAGGAGAAGGGTGGGAGAAAGAGAGGGAGAGAAACTTCAGTATGAGAGAGAAATGTCACACCTCCAACCAGGGACCTAGCCCAAAACCCAGGCATATGCCCTGACTGGGAATAGAACCAGCAGCCTTTTAGTTCACAGGCCAGCAGCACTCAATCCACTGAGCCGTACCAGCCAGGGCAATTGTAGACCTACTTTTGCCCACCCCTGGTGTGAAGAGCCTTAACTGGAGAAAATGGTGTTTATCTTAAACAATTAAAGCTTTATGCCAGTCATCCTCTTTACTCTTGCAGTGAGGTCCCGGGACTCCAGATCAAGAATCTGTATGTGGGCCAAAGGTCTCTCCAGCACCTGAGCGCCCCACCCCTACCCTGGACCACTAAGCCCAAGCTTGAACTGGAAGACTGAGAGGACTATAGTAAGAGGTGAGGCTGGAGAGGAGGCACAGGCCCATTCATTCATTCATCTATCCCTTCATTCAGTACATTCATTTGAGTACCCACTATGAGCCAGGTACTCCAGCATTTACAACAATGCTGGAGAAGATACAACAGTGAACAAAGCAAAATTCCCACCCTCTTAAAATGTTGGGAACAGTGATGGAACTAGTGGTGAGACTAATTTTTTTACACCTCCTCCTCTCTACCAGAAAATTACTTTTAATAATAATAATAATTTTATTTGTTTTTATATTTTCAAATTAACATTTGAATGTAAATACATTTCAATTTTAGAGATATTACTCAAATGCAATAGAATAATGTCATGTATAAATGAAAATTTGCATTTACCAAATAAAAATATCACACCTTGCAGTTCATAACATACCCTGATTCACTGTTTTAAAATTTAAACACGAAAACTCCAAAAGAATATGTAGAATGGCAGAATATTTTCTTCATCTTTATGATCTAGTGCCATCATTTTAATTTCTAATCTATTATTTAAATGCAAGAATATGTAGAATCACAGAGACTGGAGACTCAAACTGTGCCTGATACAAGCCCAGATGATTCCAAATTGCTATGAACTTATTTTCCAAATAAACCATAAAGAGGAATCTTTATTTTTAAATCTTTAAAGATTTTATTGTTTTATTTTTAGAGATGGGGAAGGAGGTCGAGAAAGAGAAGGAGGAAACATTGATCAGTTGCCTCTCGATCAGAAAGCACCCTGACCTGGGACCCAACCCCCCAGCCCAAGCATGTGCCCTGAGGGGGAATTGAACCGAGACCTTTTGCTTTGTGGGATCATGCCCAACCAACCGAACCACAATGATCAGGAGTGAATCTTTAGATGTCAGAGGTTCACTCTGGGAGTTCTCTATACAGGCCAACCTTGGAGAAGCTGCAGGTTTAGTTCCAGACCATGGCAGTAAAGTGTAAAGGAAGCTGTAATCTTTTTGCTGGTGGAGGGTCTAACCTTCAGTTTGTAAAAAATGCAACATCTGTGAGGCGCAATAAAGCAAAGTGCAAAAAACAAACACCCCCTCCCCCAAGGTATGCCTGTATTAATTTCCCTATAGAATATTGTGGCAAAAAGATGTTGGGAAGCTCCCTGTTCTGGCCCATATAATCCTCTCCCCTCAAGTGTGGGCAGCACCTGGGGCTTGATCCCAACCAACAGAATATGGCAAAGGAAGTTCTTGATCACATTACACTATACAAAGCCCAGTGTGAGTGGACTGGGGAGACTCTCCTTGCTGGCTTTGAAAGAAATACCGTATTCTACTGTGTATAATTCTACTGTGCACACTTTTTTGCCAAAATTTTTGAGGGGAAAGTAAGGTTGCGTATTACACATGGGTAGTACTAATTCCATATCTATTTAAATGTTCTTAATTCTTATTTATGCTTATGCATTAAAAGTGTAACTTTAGAAAGCAACAAGGATATCCATATGCAAAATAATACCCTGGAATACGATAATTGGTTCTGTTTCTAAATATAAATAAATAAATAATTGAATTAAAAAGTTAAAATGAAAGATTTTTTCCCCTGAAAGTTTGGGCCAAAAATGTGGATGTGCCTTAGACATGGCAAAATACGGTAATCTCCCACACTGTGAGAGGACCTGTGGAGAAGGCCACACAGCAAGGAACTGTAGGTGGCCTCAAAGAGCCAAGAGGAACCCCCTTGGACAGCCAGTGGGAAAATGCAGACCAAATCCAAGTGGTTAGAAGCAGATCTTTTCTCCAGTCAAGTCCCTGATGAGACTGTAGCCCCAGCTGGTACCTGGATTACAGACCGGTGACTCTGGAGCAGAGGGCCCAGCTAAGCCGTGACTGAACTGGTCCATAGAAACTATGCGATAATAAGTGTGTGTAGTCACTGATTGTGCAGCAATAAAAAATGAATATAAATACAATGTTTACTAAAAGATAGAGTAATAAAAATATGTAATTTGAAGCTTAGCTGTGTATTGTTAAAACTCTGTAGTAATTGTTTCATAAGTAGACCAACAAAAGATTTTTTTCCTGGGGGTGGGACAATCATTTTAGCACTGATATTGTATAGAATTGTCAGTGCTTGGTACAGTAAAAGCTTGGCCAGCTCTGGCTGGGTAGTTCAGTTGGTTAGAGTATTGTCCTGATGTGCCAGGGTTTCAGGTTCAATCCCTGGTCAGGGCTCATGTAAGACTCAGCCAGTGGGTGCGTGGATGGGTGGAATGGCAGGTTGATGTTTCTCTCTCTCTCTCTCTCCCCCTCTCCTTCCTTTCCCCCTCCTCTATTCTCTCTCTAATACATAAATATAAAATAATGAATAAATAATACATTAAAAAATAAATGTTGCCAACTTTTGATCAGTTTTATTATTATGTTCAAATTCTCTACAGACAGTATATCACTTTTTTTTAAGAACTACTTTTTAGTCCTAGCTGGTGTGGCTCAGTAGATTGAGTGCCAGCCTGTGAACCAAAGGGTCGCTGGTTTGATTCCCAAACTAGGGCACATGCCTGGGTTGTGGGCCAGGTTCCAGAAGGGGCGCACAAGAGGCAACCACACATTGATGTTTCTCTCCCTCTCTTTCTTCCTTCCTTCCCCTCTCTAAAAATAAATAAATAAAATCTTAAAAGAAAGAATTACCTTTTAAAAGATTTTATTTATTTATTTTTTAGAGAGGAGAAAGGAGGGAGAAAAAGAGGGAAAGAAATATCAATGTGTGATTGCCTCTCACGCACCCCGCTGTGGACCTGACCCGGAATCCAGGCATGTACCCTAGACTGGGAATGGGACTAGTGACCCTTTGATTTGTAGGCTGGCACTCAATCCGCTGAGCCACACCAGCCAGGACAGTACAACACTTTTTGCCTGACCCAAGGTGGACCACTCCTACAGCCCTTCCTTTGGGATAGCACTAGTTGGAAAACAGACAATAAGTAAAATGAGTAAAGGTAGGGTAGTTAGGGAATACTGCACTCAACAATTGACATTTGAGGAAGATGAAGGAGTGAACCCTGTTGGTATTACTCTGGGGAAGAGCTTTCCTGACAGAGGGAACTGCCAGTGCAAAGCTGCTAAGATGGGGCCACGCCTGGAGCTCTGAGTGTAAACTCAGGAACGTGGCCTTTAGCCTCAGGGCAATGAGGAGCTATGGGCAGTTTTTGTTTTTAACATAACAGTTTTATTGAGATATAACACACCATGCAGTTCACCTTTTTAAAGTGTGCAATTCAATGGTTTTTACTGCATTTATGGAGTTGTACAACTATCACTACAATCAATTTAGAAAATTTCATTATCCTCAAAAGAAACCCCAGACCGTGGAGCAGTCACTGCCCCGCCGTCAGTTCTCTCAGCCCCCAGCAACCTCCATCTATTTTCTGTACATGGATTTTCCTATTCTTAACATTTTATATGAGTCACACAACATGTAGCCTTTTGTGTCTGGCTTCTTTAATGTGTTTCCAAGTTTCATCCATGTTGTAGCAAGTGTTTGTACTTAACTTCTTTTTATTCATAAATACCGTTCCATTGTATGGTTATACCACTTTTATTTATTCATTCATCAGTTTGGCTGGGTTGTTTCTACCTTTTGGCTGCTATGAACATTCATATACACATTTTTTGTGGTATTTCATTGTGGTTCTGATTTGCATTTTTCTGATAACTGGTAATGTTGAACATCTTTTAATGTGCTTATTGTCTTTTGTTGTTTTTAAAGATTTTATTTATTCAGTTTTAGAGAGAGTGGGAAAAAGGCATAAAGAGAGGGAAAAAACCATCAATGTGAGAGAGAAACATCGACAGGGTGCCTCTTGCATGTGCCCCCACTGGGGACTGAACCCATGCCCAGGTGTGTGCCCAGACCAGGAATCGAACTGGCGACACTTTGCTCTGCAGGACAGTGGCCAACCAGCTGAGCCACACTAGTCAGGGCAATGTGCCTATTGTCTTTTACATATTTTTCTTAGAGAAATGTCTATTCAGATCTTTTGTCCATTTTAACTGGGTTATTGAGCTGCATGACTTTATTTATTTTAGGTGCAAGTGCCCTATCAGATATATGATCTGCAATATTTTCTTTTCACTTTCTTGATGATGTAAGAAATGTCCAAACCTATGGAGAATTTTTATAAGGTTTTATTTCAGCCAAACTAACAACATATGCCGGGAACAAGATTTCAAATGCTCTGGAAAGTAACAGTTTTGCAGTTTCTTTTATGTATTTGAAATTAAGCAGGGAAGATTACAGGAAGGCGGGAGAAAGCAAGGTGGGGGTCAGATTACAGGAGAGGTTATGGAGGGAGGGGTCTGCAAGGGTGGACAGGTATCAGGAGGAGGGTTCTGAAAAGGTGTATTTCAAAGGTACGTTAAGCTAGATGCACAGAAACAATGGACAAGGCTTGCATAAGGCAAAGATAAACCTTTTCCTAAAAAGTTACAGGCCTCCTCTGATAGGTGTGGGTTAGTAGGTTGGGTGTCCTCCTCGCAAAGCCAAAGTTTGCTGGTTTGATTCCTGGTCCGGGCACATGCCTGGGTTGCAGGTTTGGTCCCTGGTCGGGGCACAACTGATCGATGTTTCTCTCTCACATCAATATTCCTCTCCCTTTTCCTCCCCCTCTTTCTAAAAAATAAATAAATAAATAACATCTTTTAAAAAATAAAATAAATAGAGAGTTATAAGTCTGGGCCTGACTACTCACCATGACCTGCCCAGTTAGGAATTTAATTTTAGATCACTTTGTGAGGTCACTTTCCATAAAAGACCTTTTTTTTTGTTTTTAGTCCACAGTATTATAAAAAAAGCACAAGCAACAAACGAAAAAAAAAAGAGAAATTGGGTATCATCTGTGGACGAAATAAAGCAACCTCACAGGGTAATCTGATCATAAATTCCTAGCTGGGCAGGTCATTGTGGGTAGAGAGACTCAGGCCTGTAACTTTTTAGTAAAAGGTTTACCTTGGCCTTAAGCCCTGTCCATTGTTTCTGTGTGTGAAGGTTAACACACCTTTGAAATAAATTTAATCACCCTCTCGAGAGAACATGTGATCTTAACTCTGTAATCCAGTCCCAACATTGCTTTCTCTCACCTTCATGTAATCTTCCTCAGTTCCCTCCTTAATCTTAAATACATGAAAGAAGCTGCAAAACTGTTATTCTCTGAAGCATTTTGAGATCTTGCTCCCTGACATATGTCCTCAGTGTGGCTCAAACTCATAAAAATTTTCTACAGGTTTGAGTGTGTGTTTTTTTTTTTTTATGTTGACAATACTAAGAAATTATTGCCAAGTTATGGGTAGTTTTAAGCAGAGGAAGGACATGGCCAAATTTAAATTTTAAAGTATTATTCTTACGGCCTATGATTAGAAGTGGGAACACCTGTGAAGTAAGGAAATTTTCTGGTCACCCTTGTCAAAACTACAACCCCACCCTCACTCTCTTTGTCTTTTTCTGCTTCCTACTTCTGCATAGAACTTATGATGTTTTAAAAAGCTGAATAATATACTGTACATACTTGTGCTTTCTGCCTGTCTCCACCAAAACAAGAATGTCAACTCCATGAGGGCTGGGCTTTTTTGTTTGTTTGTTTGTTTTTGTTTTTCCCCTCCTGCTCTATCCTCAGTGCCTAGAACAGTGCCTGCTATACAGCAGAACTCAATGAATATTTGTAGAGTGAATGAATAAATGGCGAATAAATGCAATGCTCAGATGAATGAATAAATGAAACAACTAACAAATGATGTATTGAGTACCATGGCTTGATGTTCCATGGCAAAGAAAGGTGGCATGGTGGCTCCTGTTCCGTTTCTTGCAACCGCCAGAGGGCGCGGACAGGCCGGTTCTCTGAAGCTTGTCCTGGACCCCGCCCCCTGGATCCAGTCCCCTGGAGCCCCAGACAACCAGCCTGGCTTGGGGCTCCCGGACCCCGCCCATACCTGAGCCCTGCCCAGCAGCAGGCTTCACACCCGAGCAGCAGTCAGTCCTCGTGCTGGAAGCTGGGAAACTGAGGCCCAGGGCATCTGGGGCGGGGCCGGCCCCCCTGCGAGCCCGAGCCCCCGCCCTCGGCCAGCCCCGCCCCGCCCCGTAAGAGGCCCCCCTAGACGCGAGGCGAAGGCGTACTGCGCTGCGCTGGGGCCCGGGGCCAGGACGCGATGGCAGCTCAGCGGCTGGGCAAGCGAGTGCTGAGCAAGCTGCAGGCTCCTTCGCGGGCCCGAGGACCGGGGGGCAGCCCCGGGGGGTTGCAAAAACGACACGCGCGTGTCACAGTCAAGTATGACCGGCGGGAGCTGCAGCGGCGGCTGGACGTGGAGAAGTGGATCGACGGGCGCTTGGAGGAGCTGTACCGTGGCAGGGTGAGATGGGGAGGGGTGCGGGTGCGGGGACATAGGGGAGGCCCTGGGCATCCTAAGTCCTTGGAGTCTTTGGTTGCTTGTGCTCACTGTTGCACATGCACACCCAGGGGTCAGGCACTTATTAGACTCTTTGGTTTTGCCATCCACCCTCGGTGGCGTTCTGCTTGTGGACACAGAGACACACACTGGAGTCATCAGACGTGCTCAAACATCTGAGGAGGACCATCTGGGGGGTGAGGAGGCAAAGTTGGGGAATCGGAGTAGCCCTAGCTAGAGAAAGGGGGGGAGGGGATGTCTTAAAGCCAAACATAGGCATGGTGACTGAGGAGACACAACCATACAGAGATGCATAGGAAAGGAAGCAACAGCATTCACAGACGTGCACAGTGACAAGCTACAGCCACAGGCACACATCACAACTACACCCCCACAAAAGGACTCTAGTTATAGCTCTTCCTAGATACACACCAGTACAAGCTGTAGCGACTCACAGCACAGGCTACCACAGCTGATACCATATTCCCTTAAGGCAAAAGCAATGACCACATGACATGTGCTGCAGCCACTCAGACCTAACACGATAGAAATGCTAGTTACACCCAAACAGAAAACAGTGTAAGCTGTAGGTACGTATGGGCAAACAATGGCAGAAACTGCAGCTCCCCAGGCACACAGGGTATAACCTACAGCCTCAAACATTGACGTGTAGGCTACAGACACACACATTTCACTGGAGTCTCTGACTGAAGTCATTCTTTTTAAACAACACACACAATGCTGTGGAATATAGTCCCGGGTCACAGCAGTGCACAGACACGTAGGAGGCAGAAACCCTGAGCACAGTGTGAAGGCGGTAGAAGCTGTGGCCCCTCGGAGTGACGCGGGGTTCCTCTGTTCTCAGACACACGTGGGTCTGTACAGAGGGTCAGACAAGTCCGGTCGCTAGTGGTAGGTGGCATCCTGTGAGACCACCCTCTGGCAGTGGCACCAGGGCTGCCTGTGACACCTGAGGATGAGCAAAACACAGTGAAGCCAGAATCACACACCTCACACATGCAGGACCGCAGGTGCCTGTGCAGGCCACGCACACGATGCCACATACCTCTGCATCCTCATGTTGGCTTGGGCCTGTGGCACAGAGACACCCACTAACAGACACTCTATACCTTTGCTGAATGCCGGGCCACCCAGGCCTGAAGGCTGCACTAAAGTTAGCAAAACTTTGGCTGGGGGAGGAAGAAATCTGGGGTCTCTTGAGATCTCTTGTCAGACAGCTGGGCTCTGTCCCCTGCATGGATACTGAGCCAGCCTGAGTGGTTCTCTGGCCCGAGAGGCCATACTAGGAATCCCCTTCTTACTCACTTAAAGGCGAGCTCATGGCTTATCCCACCCACCTTGGGGGGCCTTGGTGGTCATCTCCTCATCTCCAAGGACACCAGGAGTTGCACTTTGGCCCCCTGTGGCTCCTTTCTGTCCCCTGGGGCAAGGGGCCAACCCTAGCAGCCTCTGGCCCACTGCTCCCCTCCTCTGTACCTAGCTCTTAGACTTTTCCTTGAAAGGGCAGAGCCAGCCCCTCTGCAGAATCCCAGAATCTCACATTCCAAAACTCGACCAGGCCTGTTTGCCTCTGTGAGAGCCGGGGCCAAGCAGAGAGACCCATGCCAGCCCTGAGGTCCCCAGGGCCCAAGCATTCCAGTTGGTATAAGCCCTGGGCCTCTGTCAACCCATCTGTCACTCCTCCCCCCAACACCCAGATGTCCCGCCGGCGGTGCTGTCCCTGACTGCCACACTATTGCTCCAGAACCCGCCAGCTGGGCCCTGGGGCCCTGGGGCCCTGGTGCTCCTGCAGAGCCCCTGGACAAAGCCTGGGAGGGAGGGGAAAGGGCCCCTGACCAGCCCTCCTTCTCCGCCTTAGGAGGCAGACATGCCCGATGAAGTCAACATTGATGAGTTGTTGGACTTAGAGAGTGAAGAGGACAGACGCCGTAAAATCCAGGTAGGTGGAAGGGAAGGCTGCCCCCCAGTCCTTCACCTCGCCCCTCCCTGACAGCCACAATGATGGTTACCAGGTGTGTGGAGCACTTACCGAGTGCCAGGCACGATTTCAGTCGATTTACACTTATTGACTTATGTTATCCTCACAAAACCCTATGAAGTAGGCACTAGTCTCCATTTTCCAGACGAGGAACAGGAGCATCTGAGAGATGTCGTCACTTGCCCAAGGTCACACAGCTCAGAAGGGGCAGAGCTGGGAGTCAAAGCCCGGCAGTCTGGCTTCCATGGCCTGTGCTCTCCGAGAGGCAAGAAATTCCGTTTGACCTTCTCGCCTGCTCTGGACCTAGAGTTTCTTGACTCAGCCTGGCCCCCAGTTATTTCATGGGGCCCTCAGATGGTGTTCCTCCCCTGAAGCCAGCTGGGAAGTCCACCTTGGAGTCTGACTTCATAGTCTTGTTGTTTGAGGCTTTGCTGGTAAGGGAAGGGGCTCGAGGGGTGGAGGCATTGTCAATCATTTACTGTTTACCTTTTTTTTAGGAGCTCCTGAAATCTTGCACCAACCCCACAGAGGTGAGTGTTCCCTTCCCCCGCACAGGCCCTGTTCTGGCCCCCTGTGCCCTGATCGGGGAGGGGTCTCTGGGGAGCAGGGGAGAGCTGGCCAGGCCCGGGACCTGCGGAAGGAGCTCTGGGGAGCCCTTTTCTCTCTCCAGTGGTGTCTTTTATCTTCCTCCCTCCTAGTCTCCTCTCTCCCCATCTGCCACTGGGCCTCCATTATCTCCTCCCTGCTGAGACGCTCCCCCATCTGTCTCCTATTTCTGCCTCTGCTGGGCTCTGTCTGCCGGTGCTGCTGCTCTCTCCCCTGTGCTGCCTCCTTCACCCTCGGGCTCTGTTCCCTACCTCAGGGAGGGCCCCCCACCCTTCCAGGCCCTGAAGCTGAGCAGGCCCAGCCCCTCCCACTTCCTTCCCTGCTTTAAAAGGGAAAAATATTCATGTTTCTCCAACTAGCTCTGGGCTGCCTGAGGGACAGACGTCATTGTGTGTCTGTCCACCCTGGAGGCTCAGGCCTCTGTCCCTGGGGACCCTCCTGGTGATCTCTTGGCCTGGGAGACATGCTAGATGTCTCTCTGTGGCTCTGTTTCTCGGTCCCTTTGTCTCTCCCTCTGACTCTATCTCTGCATCTCTCTCTGTATCTCTGTCTCTGTGTCCCGGTCTCTGCCTCTCTCTCTCCACCCCCACCACCCTGCCTCTCTTCCTGTCTTTGTCTCCATCTCTCTTATTCTTTGTATCTCTTTCTCCCTTTTGCTCTCTCCCATCTCTGTCTCTCTTTCTTCCCCCTCAGTCTTCTCTGTGTTTATAGCCTCTCCCGCTCCCTAACTGCACCTTCACCCTGCCTCACTGACCAGGAAGCAGGAGGAGGGGCCCAGGTCAGAGGGGTTGGGCTGGGCTGGGCAGGGAGCCCACCCCTCCCTGTGTTCTCAGCACCCTCCTCCCTGTCTTCAGGACTTCATCCAGGAGCTGCTGGTGAAGCTGCGAGGCCTCCACAAGCAACCAGGCCTCCGCCAGCCCAGCCCTTCCAGTGACCGCAGCCTGAGCCCCCTCCAGGACCGGGCCCGGACCTCGCTGCCTTGACCCTCTCTCACCTCTGTAGCCCCGCTGGCCACCTCTCCCAGAGCCCCCTGGCCTGTTTATAAGTAGTATTTAATGGTTCTGTAACAATAACACCAAGCGCCTGTTTTTCCTCTCCCTGATCACTCTGGGCTTCCCCCAGCTCCACCCCCCAAATCTCCTCTCTCCCGCTGGGCAGGCGCAGCTGGCCCTGACAGATGGAGAACCATTCCTCTTGGGCCAGAGAGCGTGAGAACAGGCCCTGCTGACCTTGCACCCTTGGACTCACATCCTGTTCTCACCTTCCCTGCCCCCTACCCGGGCCTTGGCCCCCAGCTAGCACGGCCCCAGTGTACTACTGGTGGCACTCAGGTCCCATGGGAATGACAGCCTGTGGTCCTTGGGCCACAGGAGATGCACAGGACCAAATATTTCCGAAATCACCACAACATAAGAACATTCATCATTCTATGAATTGTACTGGCCACTGACCATTGGAATTGAGGCCACAAAGATGAGCAGAACATGGTCCCTGGCATCAGGTGCTCATACACTGGTAGGGAGAAGGGCCTGTGTGCAGAGGATCAGAACACAGTGCTGAATGGTCCCAGACACCTGGGAGCCCAGGGAGGGGGAGGAGCCATTCACTCTCGGGGTGGTGAAAATATTTTGGAGGGCTTCCTGAAGAAAGGGATATGGAGGCAGGGCTTTGAAGAATTCATGGGCGTTTGTGTGAAAGGGACACCCATAGCTGAAGACTCTGAACTTGTGGCTAAAGGGACTGGCCTCGATGCTGAACCAGGGAAGATATCGGATATTGGCTGGGCCCTCCACTGATCAGTATGGGGAAGTCTCCCAGCACTCGATCAGGAAAGCCCCTGGGCTGGGACATGGGGGGCCTGAAGTATCCTAGGGGAGGGACTGGGCATCAGAAGTGGGTATTTACCAAAAACTGGAAGGTTTTTCAGTATTTTAACAGCGGGTCTAGTTGTACCAGTGGTCTCAGTTGGGTGGCCAGGAGGTGGAGTGCAGCTGGGGTTGCACCAAGGACCAGCAGGGCCAGAGCGAGGGTGTCTCCCCCACTGCCCCAGAACAAAGCCTCTACTGACTGAAGTGGGGGCCCCAGCCCCAGTTCCCACTTGGGGCTGCTCAGCCTCCTGGCCAGGGCCAAGCACCCATCCTGTCCCCGGGGGTCTGTACTTCCCTCTGGCAGGAAGGGAAGGTGCCCTGGAGGAGTGGAGCATGCTGTGGTACCCAGCTTGTCCAACCCTTGGGCCAGTCGCCTGGCCATCCCTGCACAGATGGGCCTCAGGCTTCCAGTGCCCGCTTCCCTCCGCACAAATGGGTGGAGACTGGAGACATCCCATCCTCTGGCACTTGAGCACCGAGGCCCAGCTCCCAGGACAGCCCCCTAGGCCTATGGAGTCCTGGACTTCCCTCTCACAGAACCTGTTTTTGGTTCCTCATCTTTGTGGAGGCGGTAGGTGCTCAAACCCAGGTTCTAAAATTGTGGGTGTGCCTCTTGGTTTCCTCATCAGGAAAATGAGGACTTCACAGATGAGGAAACTGGGGCCCAGATTAGTGATGTCATTTGCCAAAGTTTCACAGCTGGGAAGTGGCACTGGACTTCAGTTTCAGGCATTATGACTCCAGAGCCCAACTACTTAATTCCTATACTACAGTGCTCCTATAAGCCATAGAAATGATATTCTTCAGTGGTAGGAAGAGGTTGACTGATTCATACTAAAGTGTTAGTGACTTCTCACAGCCCTCTGAGAGGGCATCTAAAGGGCAGTACAACTTGACTGTAAACCAGGCTACAACAAAAGGGTTGGGAAGTAGCATACTCTAGTGGGTAAGAATCGGCATTCAAATGCCATTTGTCCTACTTCTTAGCTGTGTGATATTGAGCAAGGTCACTTAATCTTTCTGTGCCTCAGTTTCCACATCTGTAGAACTAAGAGAATTACAATAGTACCTACCTTCCAGGGTTGTTGTAAGGCTTAAATGCACGGATCATAGACCATAGACTAGTGCCAGGCACATAAGCATTGTTCTCAACCTTATTGTAGGGAGGGAGGAGCTGGATCATTAGCTCCTATGGCCACCCTACCTGGCCAGAAAGTTGTCCCTTGGGAACACCAACACACAGATCCTGTGACATGGAAAAGCCCAAAGGACACGGTATACCCGACCTGCCACCCTCACCTCCTCACCAGGCTCTCTGCCTCCGAAGGCTTGCAGTCTGTGTCCCACTCAGCAGCCCGAAGACGCTTTTTCGCACTCCTACCTTAGCATCAGTCCACCTGCTCTCTTCTCTGTCCTCCGGAGGTCACCGTTTTTATTTTCTTTCTATCATTCCAGTATTTTTTTTCTTTTTAAAATTTTATTTTTTAGAGGGAGAGGAATGGAGAGAAAAAGAGAGAGAGAAATATCAATTGGCTGCCTCCTGCTGGCACCCTGACGGGAGACCGAACCCACAATCCGGGCATGTGACCTGACCGGGAATACAACCTGTGACCTTTTGCTTTGCGGGATGGCACCCAACCAACTGAGCCATGCCTGTCATGGCTCTGGGCTCTTTCATACCACAGCCCTCCACGGGGTTCCCCTGGTTGCAGAGCAGAAGCCAAGGTCTTCCCCTCCATGCTCCTCCCCATCACCGTTCCGCATTGGTCCCTGCCCTCTCTCTTGCCTGCGCTGGCCACTCCACCTGTCCGGCTCTTGCCCTCCAGGACCCAGGGACGCCTTCCCTCTGCACAGAGCACTCTTCTCTGAGTTCCTTATTCTCATTTAGCTGTAGTCCCAGAGAGGTGCCATTGAGCCTCTCATGGAAGGCGCCACACTCAGTCCCTACCATGACGCGCTGCTTTATATTTGACATAGAATTTATCACACCCTAAAATGATCATTTTGTCTTCTATCTACACTCCCCTACCTTTAGAATATTAACTCCTCACTTGCCTTGAGCTTGGCTATGTTCCTGATGTCTGCAACAGTGCCTGGCACACAGCCCCAATGACAGTGCCCCCTGGTGGCCGCCGCCGTACACTAACCCTCGTGTAGAAGTGAGGCCTCAGCGCCCCCTCGTGGCTGTGCGAGTGTTTTTATTGCTACACTCTAAGGTCAGTTACTCCAGGGGTGGTCAGCACACCATTAAAAGGGCAGGCTCTGAGGAAGCTACTACAAAGCACTCGCCTATCCTTATCTTTTAAAAACGATTTTATTTATTTTTAGGCAGAGGGAAGGGAGAGAGAGAAACATCAATTTGTTATTCCATTTATACATTCATTGGGTGATTCTTATGTGAGCACCGACCAGGGATCAAATCCACAAGTTTCGTGCATATCATGACGATGCTCTAACCAACTGAGGTACCCAGCCATGGATGAAGATATTTGATCTCTTAACCACTAAGAGCCTTGACAGCAAGGTGAACATTATACCAGTGATTGTCAACGCTGATGAAATTTCTGAAACCTAATTACAGAAATATAAGGTGAAACTCATGAGTGAATTGGTTGGCAATGTTGTCCAGATACACCCATTCCCAGCAGGTGATAAAACTACTGTAACAATCAATGCTTCAGGGAATAGACACTTGCCATTTGCTGATGTAGAAAGTATGGATGAGTAAGAAGTGGGAACTCCCCAGTACCCTTGGGGTGCTGTACAACTGGAAAATGAAAACCACCGTGACTTTGTAAAGCTCTAGGAAATGCTCATTTGTACTATCACCCTATGGTCTTTGGTGCCAATTCAATGCCAATAGGAATCCTCAATTTGGGGGGCAGGAAAGAAGGAAACTTTATTCAGTGGAAAACAGCTCAGTGTGATACAGCACGGTTCTGAAAACAGCATGGCTGTGGGACAGCTCAACTGTGATACAGCATGGCTGTGAAAACAACGCAGTTGTGAGTTTGCCCTGGGACCAGGTCCCTCTCCAGCTAGACAGCACTACACTGGTCTGCTTTGCCCTGCTCTGGTCTGCTCCAAGGAGACAGCTGGTGTTTTAGCTTGCAGGGCAGGGGGTTGTAAGGTGGGGGGGAAGGAGAAAGGGGGGGCAATAGAGACAACAGCATTTGGTGGAAAGGAAAAGTGTGCTCTCAGAGACAGAGGGGAACTGACTTATGTAGAAAAAAGTCCCCACCCCATCCCTGGTTGGTCTGTCCTCATACAAATGAAGACTGCAAATCCTCAAAGTTTGATTGCTCCAGAAAGCACTGTCTTGATTGGTCAGAATAGAGTTGCTCTGATTGGCTGATTGGTTGGTGAAGAAGATGGTGGAGGTGTGGATACAGCTACATAGTTCTGATTGGATGGAAAATGCCTCAGTCCTGTTGGTTGAAACAGGATTCCTTTATTACAAGGGCTGGCTCAGCCAGCAGAAACAGTGCAGGCAGCTCAGTGCAGAGGCAGGCGGTTCAGTGCAGGCTTCTCTCTGCAGTGCAAGTTGCAGGACAGGCCCCTTTGTAGAAATGGATGCTAGGCTCTGTTTTTTAAAAATTTGAGGAGTTAGCCACCAGGGACCCTTCTTAGTTGGCATCTTCTTTCTCAGGGCCCACAGTAAAAACATGGGGGATCTGTGAGGACAGACCCACACTAGGCACTGTGAACTTCAAACGTTACAAAACAGAGGAGATGGGTTTTACTGATGTGGGCCCAGAGAATAATCCCCTCAGTCTTTTTTATTTTTTAATCATTACCTGAGGGTATGTTTATTGATTTTGGGTGGGGGGTGGGGTGGAGTGAGAGAGAAATGAACATTAGTCGGCAGCCTCCATTGCACCTCGACCAGGGAGTTGCACCCTCACCCGGGACACAACCCACAACCCAGAGATGCTCCCTGGCAGACAGAGAACCAGACCCACGACATTCTGATGTACGGGACCTGCTCCAACCAACCGAGCCACCTGCCCAGGGCAAACTGCTCAATCCTTAAGAGACTTGCAAAGCCAAAAGACATGAGTTTTCTCTCTGATACACACAGCGATAAGGCAGGTCCGGTGAGGACACAGCAAGGAGGTGGTGCTCTAGAGCCAGGAAGAAAGGACTCACCAGAAACCAGCTCTGATGGTGACTTGACCTTTGATGTTTAGCCTCCAAAACTGTGAAAAAACATGTTTCTATTGTGTAAGCCAAAAACAAAAACAAAAGACATGGATTTTACGGTGAACGTCAGAGGAAGAAGAAAAGAAGCCGCTGTTTGTGCAGTGGGTGCAGGAGAAAGTGGCTATACTGGAAGAAGCTGAAAGAGAGGTACAGGCAGAATCTGAGCACCCCAGAAGAGTTCACCAGAAGAAAGAAGGAACCTCGAAGGAAAGGGAAGACCTTGGGAGGAAGAAATAATCTCTTTCTCTAGAAAGAAAGCTACCAGAACCAGATCTTTATGGCAACGGGAGGCAACCCGAAGAAGGGCGAGGACAGTAAGAACTCCAATTTTATGTAAAACAAAGTTTCCAGATCACAGAAGGTCATCACAGGCAAAGGATATAAAATGCTAGAAGCATGGTGTGAATTTCTTGCTGTTTGTATTTATTTGCTCAATCATATTCTGTATCTGGCAAATGGCCACAGTAATCGCCATTTATAACATACTTCTAAGCATGGGGTCTGCACATGACCCAGAGTGGATGATGGCATTTCTATATTCATTGTTGCTGCATGTTTTCCGAGTTGCTAGTTTGTCATGACTGTGCATGGTTTCTCCCGCTGCCCCCTTCCTGTCGCTCCGCAGTGCGTTATACCCGAGCAGGAGCAGCGTCAGCGCCACAGAACTCGCAGGGCTGAACTGCAGCGAGGCTGCCAGGCTGCATTTACATTCCAGGATGAACCTTTTTTTTCTGCATACTGAAGGTAACATTTTGGGAATATACTTTAAAAGGTACTGTATACTGGAAACTGTAAGCTTTCTATAGTTTTTTTAGAACTTAAAAAAAGGTTTTTAAGGTTTATTTTATTCTCATTCAAGAGACGGGGAAGGGAGAGACAGACAGACAGAAACAGCGGTCACCTGCCCCTGCATGCTCCCCAAGTGAGGATCGATCCCGCAACCAGGGGATGTGACTGAGGATCGAGCAGGTGACCTTCCTGTTTCCGGACGGTGCTCCAGCCCACTGAGCCATGCTGGCCAGGGCAGAAGTTTAAAATGTTTGATGGAGTTATCCAACTAGTAACTAGTAAGCTTTTGTACCAAATTTTATATAATGTGATGGCCTTCTATACTTCAGTACACCTTATTGTGGCTGATGTATTAGAATAATGAAACAAAATATGTCTAAAAGTAAAAACATCTAGGTATATAAACACTTTTTCTAGTGATAAGTACCTTTGGACCTGGGTATTATCACAGTATTTTCATTAGGTTGTGTAACATACTTGTTGCTTAAAACTCTCTCTTACAGGGAAAAAAATAGTAAGGTTGAATTATCTTATTAAACCTTTATATGTATACATGTGTGTATATGTATATATTTTAAAGATTTTATTTATTTATTTTTAGATAGAGGGGAAGGGAGGAGAAAGGGAGGGAGAGAAGCATCAATGTGTAGTTGCCTCTCCTGCGTCCCCTACTGGGGACCTGACCCACAACTCAGGCATGTACCCTGACTGGGAATTGAACCTGCAACCCTTTGGTTCACAGGCTAGCGCTCAATCCACTGAGCCACACCAGTCAGGGCTAAACATAGTTTTAAAGAAAATAACTATGAACTTCTGAATATTAGAGATATAAAAATTTAGATAATTCATATTGTAAGGGATATTTGAATTCAGTGCCTTGGTATTCTCAGAACAATTAATTACTTCCTTAACAGTCATAGGTATATATTTTTTCATTTTGTGTACTTGAGTATTCTAAATGAAGCTGATATTTACCCTTTTTTAAAAATTTAAACTTTATTGTATTTTTCCCATTACCATTTAGTCCCCTTATATCACCCTCCCCCCAGACATTTACTCTTGACAAATAAAATATATCTACATATCTATTTACTAAAGTGTGCTTAAATTACTTCAAGTTTTCTTTTTACAAACTGTCATTTTAGGACATGTTTTTTATCAAAATTAGTTTATTTAACTATATGTTCAAATTGTTTTGAGACAGGTATGTTACCAGTATTTTTTGCACAACAAAATGTTTAACTTAGCTCATGTCAGGTTCTGAACAGTGTGTTGTTTTTTTTTTTACGAAGTCATGTGAGTGCAAATAAAACCTTCCGTTTTGTAGCACACACAAAAGAAATGGAAACATGTTAGTCTTGTCCTGAAGGCCCACCAGTAGAGCAAGTTTCAGGAAAAATGTGTAAAAGTACACTTTTCTTGAGATAATAGAAAAAGGTAGCTAGTTAAGAACAAAACAATAGTTTAAATAACGTCGATAGTCACAAAATGTCTAGTTTCTGCTTTTTGCTTTAAAGATAACATCATTGTTGCTCAATTATGAGATATTTTCCAGAATCTTGGTTCCTCAGCCTGTTTAGATCACCAGACCACAGTAACAGAGACACCAGACAAGACGAGGTCAGGAACTGAATTAACCAGACTAAGAAAAACCAGTTAAAGTTGCACAAAAACTAACCAATTAGTTTCATCCTTGGCCCTTAATCCCTAAACCTCAATTTCTGTCTTTAAAAAAACCTCGATTAAAAAATCTCTGGGAGGCAGCCGACCGAGGGCGTTCCTGTCCGGGCTGCGGCGGTGTGGGGGCGGGGCGGACAGCGAGGGCGCCCAGTGGGGGTGCCCTCCCGGGGCACTGCCGCCCCTGCGGACCACCGAGACCTCCAGAGTAACACCGCAGTGCCCAGTGGCCCCCACGTGGGCGATGCGCTGAGGCCTTGCTTTCCCATCACCCTTGTCTAGGCGGTGATGTACGTCCAGAAGGAAAAGCGGGTGGACCAGCTTCGCCATCACCTGCTCCCCACCTGCAGCCACCACCCGCTGAGGAGGTGCAGGAGGCTGAGCTGAAGCTACTTTGCCCTGGGCGACCTGAAGGTTTGTCGAGGCTGACAGGTGCTACAGACACCCTCGTCCTGATCCTCAGAACCATGGGGTCCTGCCCTGCGCCCCCTCCTGCTTGCTCTCACCCAGCTCCCACCGAGGGCACTGGGTCTCCATGCCTCCTCCCACCCATCGCTGCCCCTCAGGCCTTTAGTCCTTTGTTGGCTGAGCCTACGGTTCTCCCAGGCACTATTGGGAGCTTTTTCCTTTTGGGGCCCTTTCCGTGGGCCTCATCTTTCTTTTACCCTGCTTGGCTTGGCTTTGGAGTTCTTTTCATGGTGACAGGGCCTGATGTATGATATTCGGTGTATATATTTTATAAATAAAATGTTAAACAAACAAACGACCTTTGGGCAATTCCGATTTTGAGCACTAGCTCCTGTTCTTAGGGGTGGAACTATTCCAATAGAACAGAGTATTTTCTTCCTTGCACCGCAGTGCCTGTTTTCACGGGTTTGCTGTGCGCGTGCGCATGGACGCTCCTTGGTTTCTGTAACATTTCTGCTGACAAATCTGGTGTCATCATTGTCTTTATCCCTCTGTCTTTTTCTCTGGCTGCTTTTAAGAGTTTCATCTCTCGCTCTGTTTTTTAAAAAAGAGTTTTGTTTTTGTCACTGGTTTTGAACAATTTATTTTGCAATTTGGTGTAATTTTTGTTCATGTTTTCTGTGCTTAAGTTTTGTTAACTCCTTAGATCTGTGGACTTACAGGTTTCATCAAATTTGGACATTTTTGCCATCACTTCTTCAAATATTCTTGTGTTCCTCTCCCTTTTTTTGAGTTCTCATATTAACCATGTATGAGGCTGCTTAAAATCGCCCCACAGCTCAGTGTTGCTCACTGCTTTTTTTTATGCATGTTTCACTTTGGACAGTTTCTGCTGCTGCGTGTTTAAGATTCAGTAATCTCTTTATCTGCAACGTGTACCTTCATCGAGGGTATTTTTCTCTATATCCTCTGTCATTTTTATCTGTAGACACTCAGTTTGGGGCCTTTAAAAATATCTTACACATTTCTAGTTAACTTTTTGAACATATGGAATACAGTTGTGGTACTTGTTTTAATGCCCTTGTTGATAATTCTAATGTCCATGTCAGCTTTGGGTCAGTTTCAATTATTGGCTAATTTCATCATCAGTTATGTTTCCCTGCTTCTTTGATTTTGAATGCTCGGTGATCTTTGATTTTAATGCTTGGATGCTGAATAGTTTTGCATTCTTATAAATCTGCTGAGGTTGGTTCTGGCTTGTTAATTTACATGGAAGCAGTTCGATGCTTTTGGCTTTTCAGTTATGTTTTTTAGGTGGGTTCTGAGCAGCGCTCCTTCTAGGGTTAACTGTTCCCTACCACTGAGGCAAGACCTTCTTGCCCAGTGCCCCATGAAGGAGAAATCTTTCTGGTCTGGCTGGTGGGGACAGGCCCTATTCTCATCCTTTAAGACGGCCCTTATCCCTCCACCCAAGTAGCTTCCTCACATGTGTTGATTGGCACCCTGCTGAATACTCAAGGGCCTTCTGCAGACCTCTGGGCTCTTCCTGTGCAGCTCTCTCCTCCCCAGGTCTCTGTCCTGCAAACTCTTGCCCCTTGCTCTCCACAGACTCTCAGCTCTATCTTTTCTGAACTCAGGGAGTCAGTTGGACTTGTTGTTGGGGAAAGAAATCTTTTTCCCTCTACCTTTCCAGATTCTCCAGCTGGAAAATCAGACACACAAAGACAGATTAACAAGAGAAAAACAAACAAGCTTGGTAACTTGCTTCACAGACGCACACAGGAGAACTTGAGTAACTCAAAGGAGCGCTCAGAACTCAGGTGTATGTAGCATCTTAACAGAAAAATCAAACTTTAGAGAAGTGAGAAGACAAGAGAAGGTGACTTTGAGTTTTCAGTGCAGCAGATTGTGGTAAGCTGAATACATGGGGGAACTAATGGAACCAAAGGGTTAACTAATAAGGCTTGTGGTGTGGGTTCCTCTGGTGGGGTGATAAGAGTCTTCAGTTGTCTGGGACTAACTTCTGTTATTCCTGGTAGAGAGGAGTGTGGGGACACTCATCTTTACAAATCTGTCCTACTTATAGGCAAACTGGGGAGGGCAGATAGGTTTTCTGGCATCTGCTTCTCCTCAACTGCCATTTAGTTCAAAATGATCCTGTGCCATAGTGGAGTGTTTTCGGGTGGAGATTCTGCCAGACCCCCCCAACCTGCCGCTCCCTTCCCTGCCTCACACCCTGGTCATGGTCTCCGGGCAGCACCTGGACAACCAGAAAGCTCACTTCACTTGTTTGCCATTCTCAGGGGTCACTCTCCTTTATTGCCTGATATTGTGTATCTCCTAGACCATATTTGATATATTTTGTCTGTTTTTATTGTTCCACCTGTCTCAGGCAGTAAGACAAATCCAATTCCACCTTGGCCAGAAGCAGAAGTCTCTGCAGAACTTCCTTTATTTCTATTTTGTTTTTTCTACCACCATGAAAAAAGTGTATTTATGAAAATCTGAAGCAATACAAAACTCAGAAGCCTCACTTAGGTGAAACAAATATGGATATGATACTAAACAACTCTAGTTTTTCCATAAATTGAATAAGATTTAAGTTTGACAGCATAGTCGTTCTTAAAAAGCAGCCATCCTCAAACTTCAATATGGCCTTGTATATTGTTAAATAAGGAAGGCTAGAATGAGCTCCAGAGTTCTGTTCTTAAGAATATGTTGAGTGAGCCCTGGCTGGTGTGGCTCAGTGGATTAAGCACCTGCCTTCGAATCAAAGGGTAGCTGGTTCAATTCCCAGTCAGGGCACATGCCTGGGTTGTGGGCCAGGTCCCTAGCTGAGGGTACCTCAGGGGCAGTCACACATTGGTGTTTCTCTCCCTCTCTTTCTCCCTCCCTTCTCCTCTTTCTCAAAGTAAATAAATAAAACCTTTTTAAAAAACCTAAAATAATACTCTTAAAAGAAAGAGTGCATTGAGTGAGATGGCAATTATAGGAAATGATCTGAATAAAGGTGCATAAATTTGAAAAAAAACATTTCACATGATTAAAATATTGATGCAGGACCCAACCCACATGGTCCACAGTTTCATTAAGACGACTAGATTCTCTAGATGATGAGGAGGTGGCTACCATCAGGTAAGTGCTTTTGCTTAGAAGAGGATTGCAGTTCTCTTAATATTTGAGTCAGCAGGGGGTACTTGACATTAAAAATCTAGGTCAAGAATCTATAGGATGGGAGGAGGAATCTATAGGATGGGTCTCGTCAGAAAATGGATGTATAGGAACTTAGGTTAAAACCATTTTGAAGAATTTGTGAGCTTTAAGGTAATAACATCTTTTCAGAGATTGTAGCATGTAAAGAACCCACCGACACTACATATTATGAACAACATCTTTTGACTAAAGTGGGAAAAATAGTATAAAAATATTTACTAAAAAAGTTTAGAATAAAGACATTTTTACAGGATGTTAAACTATTCACCTGCATCTGTGATGAGGATTGAGTCACCAAAATCTGTGCTTTCTTCTTTCATTCTTGTTCATGTTTCTTCCATTGCTCCTCCCTGGTCTAGAGACAAGGCTGCTTGTCAGTTTTCCTGTGGAAGCTGAAGCTGTCCACATGCTCATTCAGAGATTTATTTGTCCCCATGGTTTCAGTTCCCTTTCGTGAGGCTCATAGTGGAGGGTCTGAGACAAACTTAACTGGAGAGCAAACACTAGCTTCCTATTGGACACGGGAGTCTGGGCTGCTTTGGCTGTCGACTTGCGGGGGTAATGACTACAGCAGAACCCCATTTTGTGGCCTTGAACTCATTGGTCCCAGTCACAGCCTGGCCTTTTGGGTGTTCCTAGATATGGTCACATGCAGAGACTTTCTGGCCAGAGTCATAGTCAACACTTATACTCATTATCTTTTTTTGTTTTTTCAAAGATTTTATGTATTTATCTTTAGAGAGAGGGAGAGAGAGGAAGAGAAACATCAGTGTGAGAGAGAAAAATCAATTGGTTGTCTCTTGCAGGTGCCCTGACGGGGTGCCAAACTGAAATCTAGGCATGTGCCCTAAGTGGGAATGGAACTAGCGACCTTGTGCTTCGTGTTTGCCCCACCAACTGAGCCACACCAGTCAGGGCTATAGTTGTCATCTTTAGTAGCAGCTGAAAACCTGATATTTATTTAATTGCAGAGTGAATGGAGCACTTGATGGACCCCTTTGCACACGAGGTGCTCGAGCTGCAGCGTCCTGGGCTCTGCCTGGAGAGCGCCACTGGCTTGTGGGAGTATAAGCTGTAGAGAGTCCTTGGAGACCATCTGGAGTTGCCACCCCTTCCTTAGGGACTGCTTCTTCAGCTCATTAAGTAAATTGTTCAAAATGTTTCTCTTTTCTCTTAACATATTGACCAACGGTCTCCATTATTTTTTATCCTCACCAGAGGACATGCTCACTGATCCTTGAGAGAGGAGAAGGAGGGAGAGAACGGGGCAAACATTGATGTGAGAGAGAAGCATCTATCAACTGCCCCTTGCATGTGCCTCAACGGGGGCCGGACCTGCGACCCAGGCATGAGCCCCAGCCTGGAATTGAACTCACGACCCTTCAGTTTACTGGACAACGCTCCAACCAACTGAGCCACATCAGCCAGGGCTGGACTCCATTTTCTTAAAATAAGCCTCAAGAAGCTTCTTAAAGTTTGGAATTGTGCTTGCAATTCTATTTTTTTCCCCCAGATTTGGCTAACCCACCTGTATTGATAGACTCTTCTTTTCCGGAAGGTACCTTTGGATCTTTGTGACCACCTACTCACTTTTTCCTGAGGACACAGCATTCTCATATCTTTGGCTCTCATCTGGTGGAGAGGGAACTTGTGCAACAGTTCTGAAAGCCTGGTTTCCTTGCTTTTCTTGATTCTGGAACTCAGTGAGATCACTTGTTTTTTTCTCTCTGAATGATCCTCTGGGAGTCAGGATTCCCGCGGACAGTCCTGCACCTTCCCCTTGTGTCTGTGACGTGGCCAGTGGCTCCCTCTCCACGTGTTCCTGGCTGCTAATCTGTACTGTGGTTTCATCAGAAGAGGATGCAGACATTTGACTTTCATCTTGATTTTCATTTTTTCTTGCTTCCTGTTTCAGTTGGGCTTTCAAGTCTTTTAGCAACTTCTCAGCCCTCAGGTTAGGTCAAAGGCCCAAACTCATGGCCAAATTCTGCATGTCACTGTACTTGAAGGAGTCCAGCTCTTCCGGGGAGAGGACAGGCATTGTGATCTGCAATTCAGGCGATGATGCAGAGTCTCCTCCAGCCCCCGCTGCACCGGTCACATCTCTGTCACCTTCTGCAGAACTTATTTTAAATGTGCATTTATTGTTTGTCTCCACCCTCTCCAATATCAGCTCCAGGAAGGCAAGGATGTTTATCTGCTTCCACCACCCCCCGCCCCGCCCCCAGATTCCCAGTCCTTAAATCAGTGTCTGACACATGGTAGGTACTTGATAAGTATTCATAGAATAGATGAATGAATGAATGGAGTCCTGTTATTATTATTCCATTTTATTGATGAGGAAATTAGGGCACAGAGGGGTCAGTCACCTACTAAGACAGTCAAACTCAAGCAATCTTGAAACAGTGCAGAGTGAGAGGTCCCCAGAGAAATTCCCTGCAGCCAATGGTTGGCAGATGGGGGTTGGGGGACAGGTTTAAGATACTCTGCATATATATCTATGGTAACTTGATAGCTAGTTAATAGCTACTGCCCCAGGGCAAAAGGTGTAGTGACTTTCAGAATGTATCCTGACTTGTGACTTAGCCAGGGAGGCAGTCCCCTGCGTCACTGAGTCATGCTTGCCCTGGCTAGAGGTGGCAGCTGTTAGAAGGTAGAACATACGGGAAACCAGCAAGTGTAGCTCAATGTGGGAGGAACCGCATAGGAGGTCAAGTAGGACACTCTGGATCAGGATTCAAAAGAAAGGCAGGCAGCCATGAGGTGGGAGACCCATGATGTAGCAGCTAGGCAGTTTGCAGGAGAGACAGTCTGCTATGGGGGAAAGCCACTTGGACAAAGTAAGGAAAAGGAAGGAGGAGGAGCAGTCATGAGGAAGGAGCCATGAGGCAGAAGGGAATTCAGCCATGCTGCCTGTAATGATGTAGCAGGCATGCAGTTCATAGTCAGGATTCCACCGTGCAGCCTGGTGTAGAAAGGAAGGAGGCACTGCTGCTCTGTTGGTGCCCACTCCACTGACTCCGAGGCCACCAAGGACCCTGCCTTGCCAGATGCTGACCTGCTGTCTTGCAGACCTGCACTCTGGACTCTTGGCACTCGGTGAGGCAGGAGATAGGAAGGAGGAAACTCCAGAGGTGCCCCAGGGCTAAGATAAAGGACACTGATACAGAACACAGACTCTGTTCTAAGACAGGTTGTTCCTGCTTTCTGGAAAAGCGCTGAACCATGGTGTCTCATGAATGCATCTGCACAGAAGATGCTACACGCATCCCTGCTTCATTATAGTAGCATTATAATAAGTTAACATGCAACCCCCTTCTCCAGCGGCCAGTCAAGGAAAATCATGGGAGACCACATGTGCAGTAGTTTTAAAGTAATACAACTACTTGTGCATGTGCAATAAAAGCTCACCAAAACTAGCCAGGAAATATCCACCCTACAAGAATTGAATCCCTCCAGCCTCTGAGGTCAATCTCCGCTCAGAGTTGGCCCACTTCCATGTCCTGTGGAGTGTACTATGGCTTGATAAATCTGCTCTCTCTCTTTCTGCTATAAACTCCATGTGTGTTTGGTTCAATTCTTTGTCCACGATTACCAAGAACCTTGTTGCCTGTGCCCACCTATGACAGTTTTTGACGAGCCAGCTAGGAGAAGAAGCTGGGGTGGTAAGCCCCCTTTGCTGCTTTGACACCCAGGGATGCCCCTTTCCATTGCTGTCTATTCTGTTTCGGTGAGTCTGATGTTCTGCGACAGAGGTGTTCTGTCGCAGAACATCAGAGGTCAGCTGCTAAATTATGGGCATGGGTTGGGCAGTTAAAAGCCACAAGAGCACTCGCTGCTTGAAGACACCTGTGATAGGATAACCGGGATGCAGAACAGGGTTAGCCTTACCCCCGCCAGGTGCAAGAAAACATCTGCACACCGGTCAGGCACACTGTGAAAACCACCTGACACTGCCCCACCTGTGGCCACTCCCTCATAGGCCTCGTCTGACCTTCCATTCAGGACATCAGTCACCACCTCGCCTGTGCTATGACTTCCTTTCTCAGTCTCCTCATCAGGCCCACAGAGAGTCTTTTATGCTTGTCCTCCCCAGCTGACTTTGGCCTTTACACCTGCACCTGTACCCCACTTGCCTTTTGTGTAGAAAGCATTCCTGCTGCCTTTGTACCCGGAATATCTATCACAGGGTCACTAATAGTCCCATCACTAAGTATAGTTGCAGGAATGGGTCACTCGCACCTTTGGCCTGTATATACCATCATTGTAAGCAGCAACATCACCCAGAGCCACTTAACAGGTGCCTGCAGGTCATTTGTTACCAATATGGCCATGTGGAGCCACTCTTACCCAATTAATTGGATTTGGAATTCTCAGGTGGTTTACTTGCCCCTGTAGGGGTATTTTACTTTGCTCTCTCGGTCCATCATCCTGCTATGAAATTCACCTCCAGTATGAAGTGAGAGCCTTCAGACACCTCTTGAGGCCCCTTTTGTGGAAATTTCAGACTCGTACAATTCCTTAAAGCTCTGGAAAAGTTAGATGGAAGAATACCTGAGTGTCCTCTTTGTGGTTTGGAAAAGGGTCATTTTATAATAAGACCATCTTCATGCCCTTCTTGGTGGTTTATGGGGCCAGAAACCATTTTACTAGTAAGACACCTCCTTTGCCCCAGACCTGAAGGCTTACAGGAAGGTGAGGATCTCCGTAGATGGAGAATACAGGAATGGAAACATACTTAGGCCACCCAGGTAGAGCAGTGGGTCTGGGGTCGTCAGGATTATAGACAATTGCACAAGGATGCTGGAGAGGTTCTTCCCAACAGTTCTTTGCAGCCTGGACACTCAGTAGGACCATGAATTATGCAATGGAGTCCAGGGAACTCAAAACCTCTGAATTAAACATAGAAAAAGAAACAAAACTAGACGGTGGCAATCCTCTTAAGTCATTTAGATTCATGTCAGCCAACACTCACTAGGATTTCTTTCACCAGAGACATCTGGAAGGTCGGTGGGATCACAGGGGATGCCCTGTGGCCCACGAGGAAAGCTGCTGAGGCAAGCAAAGAGGGACGCCTCTAGACTGCAAAGGAGCACCTCTGTGTTTTTTCCCTTCTCTTTAGGATCAGCGCAGTTGAGAGATGGGAGCCATACCTTCTATCCCTTACAAATCACCATTGGGTTGCTTTCTTAGCAATTGGGATAAATTTGACCCTAAAAGTTTTAAAGGAAGAGATTAGTTTTCTTTTGTAACACTGTCTGGCCCCAATATAAATTAGGGGATGGAGAGATATGGCCTGAAAATGGGAGCAGGAATTATAATACTATCCTACAGCTAGATCTATTCTGTCGGAGGGAAGACAAATGGTCCAAAATTCCTTATGTGCAGGCATATATGGCTCTGTACCGAGATCCCTCATTTTGTTCTGGCCCCACCCTGACAGAACCTATGGCCCAAGTGCTGATCAGTTAGAAGATACCCTCCTTAGTTCCCCCCACCTGTCTCTCAAGGGAGATTAGGGGGACTCCAGAGTTCTGGAGTGTCTGCCCCTACCTTAGAGGGATCAACCTTTCCACCATCTTATGCCATGGACAACCTAAAGCTACAAGCTGAGGAAAAATTCAGCCCTACAGGACATACTAGGAGTGGTGCTTCTTATCTCCCTACCACTCCTACACTCCTACCTTTGAGGGAGGTAGCAGGCGCTGAAGGCCCTATAAGGGTACAAGTGCCCTTCTCTATAACTGATTTACAACAATGTAAAGACAGGGAGTCTTTTGGAGGATGCTTCATGTTTCACTAGTAATTCCCAGACTCTTTAGCCTTCAGTATGTCATGGAGGGATTTGCACATAATTCTGACCACCTGCTGCTCCCCAGATGAGAAACAGCGGGTCTGGGAGGAGGTCTGTAAACATGCAGACCAGCTGCATACTTGGCACTAACCAGCTACTTCTACCTCACTCCATGGCATCTTTTGTTTACATGTGTTCTTGCAAAATGTGTATGATGTATTGCATGCCTACACTTTTGATGTATATAATTGGAATTATTTGTTGCACCCCACTCTATTTCTTACTTTGGTTCCTCAGCCCTGTGTTTTACAGATCTATCCATGTTGTTTTGTGCATGTCTCATCCCATTTTCTCACTGGCTGGACAGGACTCCCTGGTGTGTTTCCCCACGGTTCACCAGCCCAGCTCTCCTAGGGTGGAATCCAGGGGCAGCCAGGCTGCATCCAGCTGCCATTGCCACAAGTAATGCTCAGGAAAAACCGTGGGCACCTCGCATTACAGACCCATGCGAACGTTTCTAGGGGATGCCATCTAGGAGCATAATTTCTGTGTCGTCGACTCTGTGTACACAGAGTCTGCAGGTCAGGGAGTGCACATTGCCCTCTAGAATGGCCACACCAGGCCATGCTCCTACCCATGGTGCATGGGGGTTCCTGGGTCCTCACATAATTTATTCAGCTTTCTGACTTTTGTCAGTCTACTAGGTGCAAAGTGATATCTCATTGGTTTTCCCCCATATTTTATTATGAAAAACCTCAAACATACAGAAAAGGTGGAAGAAATGTTACGGTAAACACCCATATCTGTTGTCTTACCTTTCATTTTTCTCTTACTGATTTCAGAGAGAGAGAAACATCAGTTTGTTGTTCTACTTATCTATGCATTCATTGGTTGACTCTTGTATGTGCCCTGACTGGGGATTGAACATGCAACCTTGGTGTATCAGGATGATGTTCTAACCAAATGAGGTACCTGGCCAAGGCTTAACTTCCATTTTTTTTGAGTACTTGTGATTGTGAACACATTTTCATATGCTTGTTAGTTTTTTGGGTCTCTTGACATTTAAACATTCATATCTTTTGCTCAGTCTTTTTTTTTTTTTTGGAGGTGGCTGTTTTGTTGATTTGTAAAGGTTCTTTGAATATTCTTGATATTAATCCTTTGTCACTTTCAGACATGGCAAGTTTCTTCTTTCATTCAACTGTATAATAATTTTGTTCATGGTTCCTTCGTTGAACTGCATCCTTTATTTTATTTATTTGCTTTGGAATTTTCAAGCATACACACAGCAGATAGAACAGCACAATGATCCCTCGCTCAGTGGCTTCCCAGTCTCAACAGTGATCAGCGTGCAGCCATTCTTATTTCAATTATCCTCCTCCACTCTTTTTTTTTTCCTGGAACATTTTCTGATTTCAGAGAGAGAGAAACATCAATTTGTTGTTCCACTTATTTATGCATTCATTGGTTGACTCTTTTTTTTTAAAGATTGTATTTATTTATTTTTAGAGAGGGAAGGGAGGGAGAAAGAGAGAGAGAGAGAAACATCAATGTGTGGTTGCTGGGGGCCATGGCCTGCAACCCAGGCATGTGCCCTGACTGGGAATCGAACCTGCGATACTTTGGTTCGCAGCCCTCGCTCAATCCACTGAGCTACGCCAGCCAGGGCTAATTGGTTGACTCTTTTAAAAAAATCTTTTAAAAAAAGATTGTATTTATTTATTTTTAGAGAGAGGAGAAAGGAGGGAGAAAGAGAGGGAGAGGAACATTAATGCAGGAGAGAAACATCAGCTGGTTTCCTGTCACAAACCCCCAACTGGGGACCTGGCCCAGAACCCAAGCATGTGCCCTGACCAGGAATTGAACCAGTGATCCCTCAGTTCTCAGACTGGTGCTCAATGCACTGAGCCACACCAGTCAGGGCTGGAACATTTTCTTTTTTTAACATTTTGCTATGAAAAAATTTCAAACCCTGGCCCTGTCTTTCAACCTGAACGGTTGCAACCATCTCTAGGTCCTCGCCCCCACAATCTGGCCTACGTGTGCAGCCATGGGCTCTTTCTAAAACAGAATAAAGTTGTGCTCACAACCACCCGTAGGATGTCAGAGGGGTGGTGGTGTGAGAATTTCCCTTTGTCTCTCCCTCTAAAATTTCAGTAAGTTTAACAGCTCTAACTCAACAAAGGATACCCAGCTCAGTGTATAGTCATGCCTGAAAGATCCATGCACTGAAGCATATAAAGGTGGGCCAGCAGGCCCTGACTGGTGTGGCCCAGTGGATTGGGCATCATCCTGCAAACCAGAAGGTTCCACTTCCTGTCAGGGCACATGCCTGGGTGGTGAGCCAGGTCCCCAGTTGGGGGTGTGTGAGAGGCAACCAACAGGTGCACATAGATGTTTCTTCCTCACTCTCTTCCCATCTCTCTAAACTAAAATTAAATCTTAAAAAAAAAAGTGGCCAAGTGTAGGGAACTGCTTCTTGTGACATGGAAATGTAGCCCAGCACACAAGTGAAAAACCAGTGGGGGGTGAGTCGGCACACAGGACCAGGCCCGTGAAGAAGTTCTCCCATGGGGAATCAGGCCTGCATTGTTCCTAGGCTGCTTTGTGACTTGCTCTTGCTAAAACTCTCTCACCCTGAGTTCAGGCAGTAAGCCCTTGCTGCATATCTTTAAAGTAACTTCCTGAAGTCTGTGCTAATTCTCCCAAGGACTGAAGTGTAACCAGACCTGTTACTCTTATTGTTCCCTTGCATTTGCAATATTTTTCAATGGACTGAATTTATAAGTTTGGGTCCTAGCAGCTCTTGGGTGCCCCCTTGTTTTAATCCTTATTTGTGCTTTAGGATGTATATGGAAGTTGTTTTCTTGTGATCACATTTGGAAATAGCAAATAGTAGGTTTCACAGGCTTAACAACTGAGATTGAATTAAAAAACAAAAAAGGGGGATATGTTGGGAGCCACCCTGCCTGGTTTCAGGAGCTGTAACCTCCCCATGGTTAAGGCTGAGTGAGCAACCTTCAGACCATAAGCCACCAAGGAGACAAAGCTTATCTCCCTGGCAGGAGTGCTGCTTCTGCTCCCTTTTCCATAACTGGCCCCCAATGCTTGATCAGTTAGCCAATGATGGGTAAGATTCCCCAAGGGGGGAACAATCTAAGACAGGCATGATCACATGGGGGCCCCAAGGAAGAACTTAGGGGGCTATGGAGAAAGGGGGTAATGGGATCTTGCCCCTTGGCTTTGACAAAGCCTGAGTCCTCATTGTGCCTGTGAGAAGTCTCCTAATTTCTTGGTTATCTTGCCTCCTCTGCCTGACTTAAGCCTGAAACAATGACAGAGGGTGGTTCAGCCCTGTGCTGGAAAGGGCAGGTTCCCCAGGTGATCAGGCCTGAGAAAGAATACACAAACTCCTGTGAAACCTGCTTTGCTAAGAATGCTCTTAATTAAATAATAAAGGCCTGAGCAGGAAGTGAGTTGGTTTCCCAAAGTTTTGTAGCCCTTTAGCTAACAGACCCTAACTCAAAATAGGCCTTCAGAATTCTTTGTTATCTATTGTTTGATTGTTACTGCCTGACAGTAATTAATGAGCTTTACCTGTGTTTCTGTGCAAACTGAAACCCAATAAATACCTGTCAAGGCAAGGATCAGGGCGCTCTCCTCCTGAGGGAGTGGCCAGGCCACTCCGAGGTGCTCTCGCCTTTAGAGAGTAGCTGTGCCATTCCTTTTCCTCCACAGGACTCGGTAGTCTGTGTGAATTTATCTCGTATCTCATCCATAACTCTGAGGATACTGCGGGCCAGTGCACGTGTCAGCCAAGTGGGAACAAATAGGGGAGGCAGAAAGGGAGGAGAGCTCAGACTACAGATGTAGCCCTGCAGCCAGGAACTCATGCAGGCTCATTCCAGATAGCAGAGAAAGCCAGCTGTGACTAGCACTTTCTCCAGCTAGGAGGAGCAGAGATGTGGTGGCACTCCTGCAGAAGCAGTGACCTGGGCAAGGGGCAGTTAGCATTCCAGACAAAGAAGGGAATCTACAGAGCTCTGTCACCCACAGACTCCCAGACTCACTGCCTATTGCCCTTGGTGTCGGGTGGTGGAACATATTATCTGTAAACCCAGGAACTGTCACTACAGGCTCACTGGTTCCCCTGAGCAAAGGGACACTCTCTGACAGATCCCTGCTTGGGGCCCCACGTGTGTGTGTGTGGTAACCCTATGGAGGTTCGAGGTCACCATTACCAAGAGGGCAAAACAAAGAAAGCAGCAGATCCCCACAGACAACCTTACCCCCAAGCATCACTGCTATGCTTTTTATTTTTTGCATATATATTTTAAAAATTTTATTTATTTTTATTTTTAAGTATAACTTATTGATTATGCCATTACAGTTTTTCCATTCCCCCCCTCCATCCCCTCTCTGCCCTGCGCTCCCCAGCCCTCTAGCGTTCCCCCCAACTCCACTTAGTTCATGTCCATGGGTTGTACATATAAGTTCTTTGAGTTCTGTGTTTCCTGTACCATTTTTTGATCTCTTCCTGTCTATTTTATGCCTACCAATTATGCTTCTTCTTCCCTGTACCTTTCCCACCATTCCTCCCTTCCCCCTCCCTACTGAAATCCCTCCATGTGATCTCCATTTCTCTGATTCTGTTCCTGTTCTACTTGTTTGCTTAGTTTTTGTTTTCATTGTTTTTCTTCATCGCTGCCATACTGCCAGTTGCCTCAAAGCTTTGGGGGTTTCACAAAGCTAAAAAACCCTGTCATTCAGCACCACCTACTGGAAAATAATAGAAAGACCTCTTTATAGTAATCTGTTAGCAAGCAGTATTAATAATACATAGCTGCCTAGACAGAGAGCATACACATCAAGTACCACAAATAGCAAGGTAGAGAGGGAGCTCAGAAAGAATATAAAAAATCTTCAGAAAGCAAACTTGACACAAGGAAATATGTGATATAAATGACAGAGAATTCAGGATTTCAGTTCTGAAAATATTCAATGAGATGTGAAAAAAAATACAGGCAGGCAATTTAATGAGCTCAGCAAACAACTTAATGAACAAAACAACTTCACCAATAAGATTAAAACTTTCAAAAACAGCCAAACAGAAATCATGGAGATGAAGAATTCCAAAAAGAGATGAAGAATGAACTATGAGAATGAGCTATGAGACTAGGATATAGAGCAAATCAAATGGAGGGAAGTATCACTGATTTTGATAGAAATCTGGAAACTATGCAGAGGGAAGAAACAAGAGACCTGAGCTTTAAAAAAAGAGCCCTGTGAGAACTGGCTGAGTGCATCAGAAAAAGCGATATAAGAATAATAGGTGATTTCCAATCAAGATGGAGGCAGAGGTAGACATGCTTGCCTCCTGGCACAACCATAGAAAGAATTACAACCAGACTCAAAATGAATAATATCCAGAACCATCAGAAAACCAAACTGTATGGAAGTTCAACAACCAAATATTTAAAAGAGCCACGTTAGGACTTCCAGCCAAGATGGAGGTGTAGGTAGACATACTGTGCCTCCCCGCACAACCAAAAGAAGGACAACAATTTAAAAACAAAAAACAACCAGACTGACAGAAAATTGAACTGTATGGAAGTCCGGCAACCAAGGAGTTAAAGAAGACACATTCATCCAGACCCGTAGGAGGGGCAGAGGCAGGTGTGAGGAGAGGACTTACAGCAAGGCTGCAGCTGGAAGACCCAGCGCTGAATTGTGGAGCAGGGCGCGCAAGGCTGCAGCTAGCTGGCAAGATTATGGCGGCAGCTGGTGGAGCGGGCGGTGCCACATTCGTGCACATATAAACCAGGAGGAACAATTAAGGAACGAGATGGACCACATAACCCAGAGTTCCAGGTGGGGGGGGAGAAGCCTCAAAGCCTCTGACTGAAAACACCTGTGGGGGTTAAGGCGGCGGCAGCGAGAGGAACTCCCAGCCTCACAGGAGAGTTCCTTGGAGAGACCCACAGGGTTATAAAATGTACACAAGCCAACCCACCCAGGAATCAGCACCAGAAGGGCCCAATTTGCTTGAGGAAAGTGGGGGAAGCAATTGAAAGCCGGCAGAGAGTGGAGCAAGTGCCATTGTTCCCTCTTGGACTCCTTCCCCATATACAGCGCCACAACAAAGGGACGTGGGTTACTCCTTCCAGGTGAACACCGAAGGCTCCTCCCCTCACTATGTATCAGGCACATCAAGACAAAAAAAAAATGGCCCAAAGAGAAGAACAGATCAAAGGCTCCAGAAAAAATACAACTAAGTGATGAAGAGATAGCCAACCTATCAGATGCAAAGTTCAAAACACTGGTAATCAAGATGCTCACAGAACTGTTTGAATTTGGTCACAAATTAAATGTAAAAATGAAGGCTATGCTAAGTGAAATAAAGGAAAATGTACAGGGAACCAATAGTGATGGGAAGGAAACTGGGACTCAGATCAATGGAGTGGACCAGAAGGAAGAAACAAACATCCAACCAGAAAAGAATAAAGAAACAAGGATTCAAAAAATATGAGGAGAGGCTTAGGAACCTCCAGGACATCTTTAAATGTTCCAACATCCGAATTATAGGGGTACCAGAAGGGGAAGAGGAAGAGCAACAAGTGGAAAAATTATTTGAACAAATAATAAAGGAAAACTTCCCCAATCTGGCAAAGGAAATAGCCTTCCAGGAAGTCCAGGAAGCTCAGAGAGTCCCAAAGAAGTTGGACCCAAGGAGGAACACACCAAGGTACATCATAATTGCACTACCCAAGATTAAAATGAAGGAGAGAATCCTAGAAACATCAAGAGAAAAGGAGATATTACCTACAAAGGAGTTCCCATCAGACTGTCAGCTGATTTCTCAAAAGACATCTTACAGGCAAGAAGGGGCTGGAAAGAAGTATTCCAAGTCATGAAAGGCAAGGACCTACATCCCAGATTGCTCTATCTAGCAAAGCTTTCATTTAGAATGAAAGGGCAGATAAAGTGCTTCCCAGATAAGGTCAAGTTAAAGGAGTTTATCATCACCAAACCCTTATTATATGAAATGTTAAAGGGACTTATCTAAGAAAAAGAAGATAAAAAATATGTACAGTAAGATGACAGCAAACTCACAACTATTAACAGCCACACCTAAAACAAAAACAAAAGCAAACTAAGCAAACAACTAAAACAGGAGCAGAACCACAGAAATGGAGATCACATGGAGGGTTAGCAAGGGGGGAGTGGGAGGAGAGAGGGGGAAAATGTACAGAGAATAAGTAGCATAAATGGTAGGTAGAAAATAGACAGGGGGAGGTTAAGAATAGTATAGGAAACAGAAGCCAAAGAACTTACATTTATGACCCATGGACATGAACTAAAGGCAGGGAATGTGGGTGGGAGGGGGTATGCAGGGCAGAGGGGAACAAAGGGGGGAAATGGGACAACTGTAATAGCATAATCAATAAAATATATTAAAAGAATAAAGTAGCCACATTTATCCAGACAGGTAGGAGGGGTGGAGTATCAGAGACAGGTGGAGAGGCAGCAGCAGCAGCAGAATGGGTGGTCCCACATTCATGCATGGTGGATGAAAATCAGGAGGGATACCTTGGGAAAAAGCCATCCCAGACCCAGGCTGGATTCCACAGCCTAGGGTTCCAGCACCAGGAAGATAGGTCCTTGTCACCTCTGGCTGTAAAAACCAGTGGGATTGGGGTGGCAGAAGAAACTGCCAGATTTTCACCACTTAAAGGGCCTACAAGGTCCTAGAACATGGGCAAACCCACCCTTCTGGGATTCACCACCAGGGCAGCAGCTGGGAAGGTGCCCGTCACACGTGGGAACAGAGTGAAGGGAATGGAAATGGGTCAAATGCCAGGTGAACCTCCAGTAGCAAGGTGGCAGCATTTTGCTCTATCCAAGCCTTCCCTACACAGCCACAAAGCAGTGAAGTGTGTTGCCCCACCATGGCAATTACCTAAGCCTCCACCCCACACAATTTACAGGTGCCTTTTCTACTTAGGCCATGCTACTAAGACAGGGAATCAAAGCAGCTCTACCTAATGCACAGAAACAAACACAGGGAGGGTGCCAAAATGAGGAGACAAAGAAACATGGCCCAAATGAAAAAACAGAGCAAAACCCCAGAAAAAGAGCTAAATGAAATGAAGATAGCCTACTTATCAGATGCAGAGTTCAAAACACTGGTGATCAGGATACTCAGAGAACTCCTTGAGTGCAGAAAAAAAATGAAATGAAATAAAATAAAATAAAATAAAAATAAATAAATAAATAAATAAATAAAATAATAAAGGAAGAAATGAAGGCTACACTAAGTGAAATAAAGAAAAACCCACAGGGAACCAACAGACAAGGGAGGGAAGCTGGGATTCAAACCAACAATTTTGAACATAAGGAAGAGATAAACATTTAACCAGGATGGAAAGAAGAAAAAGAATTTTTAAAAAATGAAGATAGGCTTAGGAACATCTGGGACATCTCCAAACATGTCAGTATCTGAATCATAGGGGTGCCAGGAGAAGAAGAGGAAGAACAAGATATTGAAAACTTATTTGAAAAAATAATGAAAGAAAACTATCTTAATTTGGTGCAGGTAATAGACATATAAGTCCAGGAAGCACAGAGAGTCCCAAAGAAGTTGAATCCAAAGAGGAGCACACCAAGACACATCATAATTAAAATGGCATAAGTTAAAGATAAAGAGAGAATCTTTTTTTACCTTCTTAAAAAAAGTTTTTATTGTTGTTCAAGTACAGCTGTCTCCACCCTCCTCCCATGACTCCCCCTGCCCCATCCATCCTCACCTCCCACCCTCAATCCTGCCCCCTTTGGCTTTGTCTATGTGTCCTTTGTATAAATGCCTTGATGACCCTTCCTCTATTTTCCCCCATTATCCCTCTCCCTCTCCCCTCTGGTTACTGTCAGTTTGTTCTTTATTTCAATGTCTCTGGTTATATTTTGCTTGCTTATTTGATTTTGTTGATTAGGTTCCACTTATAGGTGAGATCACATTGTATTTGTCTTTCAATCTTAAAAGCAGAGAATAACCTACAAAGAAGTTCCTATAAGACTATCAACTGAGCCCTGGTTGATATAGCTCAGTGGATTGAGCTTTGGTGTGTGAACCACAGGGTTGCCAGTTCAGTTCCCAGTCAGGGAACAAGCCTGGGTTGCAGGCCAGGTCCCTGGTTGGGGGTGTGTGAGAGGCTACCACACGTTGATGTTTCTTTCCCTCTCTTTCTCCCTCCCTTCCCCTCTCTAAAATGAAAAAATAAAATCTCTTAAAGACTATCAGCTGATTTCTCAAAAGAAACTTTGCAGGCAAGAAGGGACTGGCAATAAGTATTGAAATTGATGAAAAGCAAGGATGAACTAGATTGCTGTATCCAGCAAAGCTATAATTTAGAATGGAAAGGCAGATAAAGTGCTCCCTAGACAAGGTAAAGACATTATTACAGAAAATCTTAAAGCGACTTATTTAAGAAGAAGAAGATCAAAACCATGACCATTAAGAAGGCAAGAAATTCACAACTATCAACAACTGAACACACACACACACACACACACACACACCCCTAAGCAAACAACTAGAACAGGAATAGAGTCATAGGTATGGAGATCATTTGGAGGGTTATCAGCTAGGAGGGGGAAGGAAAAAGGGGGAGGATGGAAGAAATAGTTCAGGGATTAAGAGTTATAATTCGTAGGAACAAAATACAGGCAGCTCAGTGGATTGAGTACCATACTGTAAGCAAAGGGTTGCCAGTTTGATTCTGAGTCAGGCCACATGCCTGGGCTGTGGGACAGGTCCCCAGTAAGGGGCTGCTCCAGAGGCAATCATACAATGATGTTTCTCTCCCTTTCTTTTCTCCTCCCTCCCTCTCTTGCTAAAAATAAATAAATAAAATATTTTTAAAAATAGGGAGATATTAAGAATAGCATAGGAAATGGAGAATCCAAGGAACTTATATGCAGAACCCATGGACTTGAATTACAGGGAGAGATTGCTGGAGGGAAGGGGGTACCAAGCATAGAGAGGCAAGGGGAGAAATTGGGAAAACTGTAATAGCATAACCAATAAAATATACTTATACAAGAATAATAGGCACACAGAAGAAGAAAAGGAGAAGGGAATGGAGAGCCCATTCGAATAGATAGTGGACAAGAATTTCCCAAACCTATGGAAAAAACTAAATCCTCAAATCCAAAAAGCAAACAGAACACCTAGTTACCTCAATCCAATAATACCTTCTCCAAGGCACATTGTTTTAAAACTGTCAAAAATTAATTACAAAGAAAGAATTCTCAAAGCAGCTGGGAAAAAGAAGGAGGTGGCCTACAAAGGGAAGCCCATCCATCAGATTATCATTAGACTTCTCAGCAGAAAGTCTACAAGCCAGAAGAGAATGAAACCAAATATTCAACTACTGAAAGAGAGGAATTACCATCCAAAAATATATTCAGCAAAGTTAGCCTTTAAATATGAAGGAAAAATAAAGACTTTTCCAGACATACAGAAGCTGAAGAAATTTGTCAGAAGACTTCCATTACAGTAAATACTCAAAGAAGTTATTCTATTGTACCCAAATAAAGAACAAAATGTCTCAATACTACAAACACAATAATCAGAAATACCTTACAGCACAAACAGGGATAGTTTGTGATAACAAAAACATAAACGGGGTAGGGGTAAATGTCTGAGTTTGAAAAGAAGGATGGAAATCAGATGCATTCAAAAGAAAAAAACCCTACTGTATATATGAAAATTTCTTTTTCATAAACCTGATGATAAATATGCACTAAAATCCCAAAGCTGAGATGCATAGCTTAAAAAAGAGGAAATGGAGGAGAGGAGTATGGCATACAACCAAACAAAAACAACAGATGGAAACAAAAAGGAAAAGAACCAATGGGGGCACAGAGCTACCAGGAAACAAAGGATAAAATGGCTGTAGAAAATTCTCATACATCAATAATTACCCTAACTGTAAATGGACTGAATTCACCAAAAAAGAGGCACAGAGTAGCAGATTAGATCAAAAAACAAAACCCAACTATATATTGCCTTCATGAGACACATCTCAGCTGCATAGACAAAGGTAGGCTCAAAGTGAAAAGATGGAACTTCTGGCAAAGATGGAAGCATAGACAGATATGCTGAGCTTCCTCACACAACCAAAAGGATAACGACCAATTTAAAAACAAACAAACAAACAAAAACACCAGAACTTTCAGAAAATCAAACTATGGAAGTCAGACAACCAACAAGTTAAAGAAGAAACATTCATCCAGACCAGTAGGAGGGGCAGAGACAGGCAGCTGGGTGGAGAGGGCACATGGCACTATGACAGTTGGCAGACCAAGCAGGTGAGGTGGCAGCTGGTGGACTGGGTGGTTCCACATTCACATGCAGATAAACCAGGAAGAACAAGTGGGGAGCAAGAGAGACCACACAACCCAGGGTTCCACTGTGGGGAAATAAAGCCTCAAAATCATTGAAAAAACCTGTGGGAGTTGCGGCAGCAGGAGAAACTTCCACTGCCAGAGGAGTCTTTTGGAGGGACCCACTAGGTCCTAGAATGTACAGAAACCCACTCACCCACGAATCAGCACCAGAAGGGCCCAATTCACATTTATGTAGTGGGAGAAGTGACTGAAAGTGGGACCAGAGCAGAGCAAGCAGCATTGTTCCCTCTCTGACCTGTGCACCACATACTGTGCCACAACACAGTGACTGTGGGTTGCCCTGCCCTGGTAGTTACCTAAGGGATCACCCCTTACAATGTAACAGGTGCACTGAGACAAAGAAATATGGCCCAAACGAAAGAGCAGATAAAAACTCCAGAAAAAGAACTAAGTGATGAGAAGGTAGTCAATCTATGAGATGCAGAGTTCAAAACACTGGTAATCAGGATGCTCACAGAAATGATTGAGTAGAGGAAGTTGAGTATGCAAAATAGAGGAAGAAGTAAAGGTTATGCAAAGTGAAATAAAGCAAAATATTTAGGAAGTCAACAGTGAAAGGAAGGAAACCGAGACTCAAATCAAAGATTTGGAACAGAAGGTAGAAATAAACATTCAACAGGAACAGGATTAAGAAACAAGAGTTCAGAAAAATGAGGAGAGGCTTAAGAACCTGTGGGACAACTTTAAACATTCCAATGTCCAAACCATAGGTGTGCCAGAAGGAGAAGAGTAAGAGCAAGAAATTGAAAACTTATTTGAAAAAATAATGAAGGAAAACTTCCCCAATCTGGTGAAGGAAATATGCATACAAGTCCAGGAAGCTCAGAGAGTCCCAAAGAAGTTGGACCCAAGGAGGAACGCACTAAGACACATCACAAGTAAATTACCCAAGATTAAAGATAAGGAGAGAATGTTAAAAGCAGCAAGAGGAAAGGAGAAGGTTACCTACAAAGGAGGGCCAATAAGACTGTCAACTGATTTCTCAAAAGAGACATTACAGGCAAGAAAGGGCAGAAAGAAGCATTCCAAGTCATGAAAGGCAAGGACTTACATCCAAGATTACTGTATCTAGCAAAGCTATCATTTAGAATGGAAGGGCAGATAAAGTACTTCCCAGGTCAGGTAATGTTGAAGGAGTTCATCATCACCAAGCCCTTATTACATGAAATGTTACAGGGACTTGTCTAAGAAAAAGAAGATTAAAAATATGAACAGTAAAATGATGACAGACTCACAACTATCAACAACTGAACCTAAAAAACAAACTAAGCAATCAACTGGAACAGAAGCAGCATCATGGAAATGGAGATCACATGGAGGGTTATCAATGGGGAGAGGAAGGGAGGAGAATGGGGGAAAAGGTACAGGGAATAAGAAGCATGATTGGCAGGGGGAGGTTAAGAATAGCATGGGAAATGGAGAATCCAAGGACTTATATGTAGAACCTGTGGACATGAACTGGGTGTGGGGAATGCTAGAAGGAGGGTCATGCAAGGTAGAGGGGGATAAAAGGGAGAAAAATTGGAACAACTGTAATAGCATAATCTATAAAGTATACTTTAAAAAGTGAAACTATGGAAAACAATTCTCAAAGCAAATAACATCCACAGAAAAGCAGGAGTTATATCTGACAAAATAGATTTCAAGATAACAAAGGTAACAAGAGACAAAGATGGACATTTTATAATGATGTAATGATAAAGAGGCACTGCATCAAGAAGACATAACACACCCTGCCTGGTGTGGCTCATTTGGTGGGAGCCGTCCTCCCTACATGGGTTTAATCCCTGGTCAGGGCACACACCTAGGTTGTAGGTTTGGTCTTGATTAATGTTTCTCTCTTACACTGATGTTTCTCTCTCTTGGTCTCTGCTTTCCTTTTCCTCTCTCTCTAAAAAAAAAAAAAAACCCCAATAAGTATGTCCTCAGGTGAAGATTAAAACAAGAAAAAAGAAAAAAAATAAGACATAACACTTCTTAATGTTGTATATGTGAACCCAGTTAGGGAGCACTGAAACAGATAAAGCACACAACTAAAGGGAGAAACAGATCAAAATATAATCATAGTTGGGGACCTTATACTCCACTGACTGCTCTAGATAGGTCATCCAAACAGAAAATCAATAAAATATCAGCCTTAATGACACATGAGATCAAATGAACATAATTGACATTTACAAAACCTTTTATCCCAGAGCATCAGATTATACACTTTTCTCCAGTGCTCATGGAACATTCTCAAAGATAGAACATATGTTGGGTCATAAAACTATCCTGAACAAGTTCAAGAAGGTTGAAATTATACCAAGCATATTCTCTGACCACTATGCTTTGAAATTAGAAATCAACTGCAAAAAGGAAGTAAAGAAATCCACAAATATGTGAGATTAAACAACATACTACTGAAAATGACTGGTCAAAGAAGAAATGAAAGGTGAACTCAAAAGATACATAAAGACAAGTGAGAGTGACAATATGACATACCAGAATGTCTGAGATGTAGCGAAAACAGTAATAAGAGGGAAGTTTACATCATTACAGGCCTATCTCAAGAAACAGGAGAAACCTCAAGTAAACCACTTAACATGACATCTTAAAGAACTAGAAAAAGAAGAACAAAAACAACCAAAATTCAGCAGAAGAAAAGAAATAGTAAAAATAAGAGCAGAATTAAATAAAATAGAGAACAAAAGAACTATACAAAAAATTAATACAACAAAGAGCTGGTTCTTTGAAAAGAGTAATAAAATTGCCCTGACTGGTGTGGCTCAGTTGCTTGGCCAACATCCCACAAAGCAAAAGGTCACCAGTTCAATTCCTGATCAGGGCACATCCCTGGGTTGTGGACTCGGTGCCTGGTAGGGGTGCATATGAGAGGCAATGTACTGATGTTTTTCTCCTCTTTCTCCTACCTGTCACTTCTCTCTAAAAATAAATAAATAAAATCTTTTTAAAGAAACACTAGCTTAAAAAAAGTAAAGATTAATAATAGTGACAACCCCCTGGCTAGACTCACTAAGAAAAAAAGAGGAAAGGCCCATGTAAACAAAATCAGAAAAGAAAGAGAAGTTACCACAGACATCACAGATACACAAAGGATCATACTAGAATACTGTGAAAGACTACATGCCACCAAATTAAATAACCTAGAAGAAATAAATAAGTTCCTAGAAATATCTAACTTTCCTAGATTGAATCATGAAGAATTAGAAAACCTAAATAGACTGATCAGTAGTGTGGAAATTGAAATAGCCATCAAAACCTCCCCCAAAATAAAAGTCCATGACCAGATGTCTTCACTAGTAAATTCTACCAAACATTCAAAGAAGATTTGATACCTATTCTCAAACTCTTCCAAAAGATTTGAAGAAGAGGCAATACTTTCTAGCACATTCTATGAGGCCAGTGTAATCCTGATAGCACAACCTGATGAGGATAACACACAAACACACAACTACAGACCAATATCTCCCATGAATACAGATGCAAAAATCCTAAACAAAATGTAGTGAATTGAATATAACAGTACCTTAAAAAAATAATACATCATGATCGAGTAGGGTTCATTCCAGAGACACAAGATGGTTCAATATATGCAAATTGATCAATGTAATACACCACATTAACAAAAAAGGATAGAAATTATATGATCTTATCAGTAGATGCAGAAAAACATTTGATGAGATACAACATCCATTTATGAGTAAACATTTAGTAAGATAGGAAGAGAAGGAAAGTACTGCAACATAATGAAGGCCATGTATGACAAACCCTCAGTCAATATCATACTCAATGGAGAAAAACTGAAAGTTTTTCCTCTAAAATCAAGAATAAGACGGGGATGGCCACTCTCACCACTGTTATTCAACATAGTACTGGAAGTCCTAGCCAGAGCAATCAGGCAAAAGAAAGAAATAAAAGGCATCCAAATTGGGAAAGAAGTAAAAGTTCCACTTTTTACAGATGACATGATTCTTTATATAGAAAACCCTAGAGACTCCACCAAAAAACTATTAGAAACAATACACAAATACAGTAAAGTTGCAGGGTAAAAAATCAATGTACAAAAATCCACTGCTTTCCTATATACTAAAAATGAGACTTCAGAAAAAGAAATGAAGAAAACAATACCTTTGCAATTGCAACTAAAAGAATAAAATACCTAGGAATAAACTCAACAAAGGATGTGAAAGGCCTATGTACTGAAAACTAAAGAGCGTTATTAAAAGAGATTGAGAAAGACACAACAAAATGGAAAGATATTCTGTGTCCATGGATTGAAAGAATCAACATAGTTAAAATCGTCATATTACCCAAAGCAATATACAGATTTAATACAATCCCCATGAAAATCCAAATGTAATTTTTCTAAAGATTTTATTTATTTATTTTTAGAGAGAGGTGAATGGTGGGACAGGGGGAGAAAAACATCAATGTGTGGTTGCCTCTCGAATGCCCTCAACTGGAGACATGGTCTGCAATCCAGGCATGTGTCCTGACTGGGAATTGAACCAGCAACCCTTTGGTTTGTAGGCCAGCACTCAATCCACTGAGCCACACCAGTCAGGGCCCAATGTCCTTTTTCAAAGAAATGGAACAAAAAAATCATTATACTTGTATGGAGACACAAAAGTATGGAGACCCCAAATAGTCAAGGCAATCCTGAGTGAAAAGAAAAAGTTGGAGGTATCATACTACCTGTCTTTCTTTTGTCTTCCTTCCTTCCTTCCTTCCTTCCTTCCTTCCTTCCTTCCTTCCTTCCTTCCTTCCTTCCTTCCTTCCTTCCTTCCTTCCTTCCTTCCTTCCTTCCTTCCTTTCTCCTTCTATTTTTTATTGTATTGTTCCCATTACCACTAAGTTCCCTTATACACCCCCACAGTCACCACACTCCATGCTCATGAGTTCATTTTCCTTTTTGCTCAATCTCTCCACCCCCGTTACCTCTCCCATCAGCTGTCACTCTGCTCTCCATTTATGAGTCTGTCTCTATTTTGCTTGTTAGTTCAGTTTTTTTCACTAGATTCCACATATGAGTGAAATTATATGGTATTTGTCTTTCTCTAACTAGCTTATTTCATTTAGCGTAATGTTTTCCAGGTCCATCCATACTGTCATAAGCGATAAAACTTTCTTCTTTTTTTTACAGCTGAGTAGTATTCCATTGTGTAAATGTCCCATAGTTGTTTTATCCACTCATCTACTGATGAATACTGGACTGCTTCCATATCTTGGCAACTGTAAATAATGCTGCAATGAACATATGGGTGCTTATGTTCTTTTGAATTAGTGTTTTGGGTTCTTTGGGATATAGTCCCAGAAATGGGATCACTGGGTCAAAAGGCAGATCCTTTTTAAATTTTTTGAGGTATTTCCATACTGTTTTCACAGTGGCTGCACCAATCTACATCCCCACCAAGAATGCAAAAGGGTTCCCCTTTCTCTACATCCTCACCAGCACTTGTTGATTTATTGATGATAGCCATTCTGACAGGTGTGAGATGGTATCTCATTGTGGTTTTAATTTGCATTTTTCTTTCTTTTTTTTTAGATTTTATTTATTTATTTTTAGAGAGGGGAAGGGAGGGAGAAAGAGTGGGAGAGAAACATCAATGTGTGGTTGCCTCTTGCACACCTCACACTGGGAACCTGGTCTGCAACCCAGGCATATGCTTTGACTGGGAATTGAACCGGTGACCCTTTGGTTTGCAAGCCTGTGCTCAGTTCCCGGAGCCACAACAGCTAGGACTAATTTGCATTTTTCTGATGATTAGTGCTGTTGAGCATCTTTTCATATGTCTCTTGGCCATCTGTATGTATGTCCTCTTTGGAGAAGTGTTTATTCAGGTCCTTTGCCCATTTTTTAAATTAGATTTTTTTTTGGTGTTGAGTTTTATAAGTTCTTTAAAAATTTTGGATATTAACCCATTCTCAGATGTATCAGTGAATATGTTGTCCCATTTTGTGGGTTGTTTTTTAATTTTGTTGATATTTTCCTTTGCCGTGCAAAAACTTTTTACCTTGATGTAGTCCCATTTGTTTATTTTTTCTTTTGTTTCCCTTGCCTGGGGAGACATATCTGATAAAATATTGCTATGAGCAATGTCCAAGATTTTTCTGCCTATGTGGTCTTATGGTTTCAGGTTTAACATTTAAGTCTTTAATCCATTTTAAATTTATTCTGAATGTGGTATGAGGTGGTCTAATTTCATTTTTCTGCATTATTTGTCCAATTCTCCCAACACCATTTATTGGATAAATTGTCTTTAGCCCATTGTGTGTGCTTGTTTCCCCTGTCAAATACTAATTGACTAGAAAGGTGTGAGTTTATTTCTGGGCTCTCTTCTGTTCTATTGATCTATGTATCTGTTTTTATGCCAGTACCCTGATGTCTTGATTATTGTACTATATGGCCTTATAGTATAGCTTCATATTAGGTAGTGTGATTCCTTCAGCTTTGTTCTTCTTTCTCAGGATCACTGTTGCTATGCAGGGCCTTTTGTGGTTCTGAAACAGAACCACTCTGGGTTCTACTCCTCTGGGTTCTATTGCCTGCTGCCAAATACCGCAACTCCCAATGCCAGAATCTTATGGAAAGGAAAGGAACTATTTATTAAAAAGTTATACATGTTTAGAATAGTAGTGGAATTCTGCCATTAAATCTCACTCCCTTTAGAAACAAAAATAACACCCAGAAACATACAGTCTTGCCTCCCCTCGACAAACCAGTCAGGCCAGTCAGAGGTGCTGTCTTTCAGGAAAAGAAAGAGAAGTCTGTAGCTTAGGTGGGCAGATTCCCACCTGTACTCTGGCTTCTTCCAGTCATCCATGCTCAGCTAGGTTCCCACTCTTAATCCAAACCCACATGGCACTTCTTCATGGAGGGATGGTGGGAGGTCCTTCCACATCCTTTCAAACTGTGTGGCCAAGAGAGCATGGCAGCCTGACATCTGAGTTTAAATCCCAGCTTGGATCTTCCTCCATAACTTCATTTCAGACTCCTCCCACAGTGGGTTACATCTTCCCTTTCCCGTATCCCTTGCCTTTCTCAGCTGCCACTGTTAGGCAGGGAAGGCACGGCCCTGTGATGTAGGAGCTGCCTCAGGCTACATCGCCAGTTAGAGTCATGCCCATTTTCCTGGCTCAGAGTGCAGCAGGCACAACTATTAGCATTACTAAAACAATGGCCAAGTTCTTTAGATATGCAAAGTAAGTCTCAATGGCCCTGCTTGGCTCCCCCTTCCCCTAGCCATATTAGTGGTGGTTTTTCCTATATTCCTGGGCACCCCAAGTTCTGAACACCTGTTACAGTTCCATATAAATTATTTTAAAATATTTTATTTATTTTTAGAGAAGGGGGAGGGAGAAACAGAGGGAGAGAACATCGATGTGTGAGAGAAACAACCATCAGTTGCCTCTTGCACGCCCCCAGTAGGGGACCTAGCTTGCAACCCAGGCATGTGCCCTGACTGGGAGTTGAACTGGCAAATTTTTAGTCTGCAGGCCGGTGCTCAATCTACTGAACCACACCAGCCAGGGCTAATTTTGGAAATATTTGTTCTAGTTCTGTGGAATATATCTTTGGAATCTTGATAGGAATTGCCTTGAATCTATAGATTGCTTTGGGTAGTATGGACATTTTAATGATGTTAATTCTTCCTATCCATGAACATATATGTGCTTCCACTTATTTGTATCTTCTTCAGTTTCTTTCTTTGTTGCCTTATAATTTTCTGAGAAAAAGTCTTTTACATTTTTTATTAGGTTTATTCCTAAGTATTTTATTCTTTATGAAGCAATTGTGAATAGATTGTTTTTGTAATTTCATTTTTTGTTAGTTCATTATTGGCATATAAAAATGCATCTGATTTCTGGATATTAATTTTGTATCCTTCATTTATCAGTTCTAGTAGCTTCTTGGTGGAATCTTTGGGGTTCTCTATGTACACTATCATGTCATCTGAAAATAAAGACAGTTTTACTTTTTCCTTTCCAATTTGAATGACTTTTATTTCTTCTTCCTGTCTGATCTCTGTGGCTAGGGCTTCCAATGCTATGTTGGATAAAAGAGGTAAAAGCAGACATCCCTGTCTTGTTCCCAACCTTAAAGGGAACACTTATAGTGTTTGCCTGTTGAGTTTGATGCTGGCAGTGGGTTTGTCATACGTGACCTTTTTTGTATTTAGGTATGTTCCCTCTATTCCCACTTTGCCGACAGTTTTTATCATAAATTGGTGCTGGATTTTATCAAATGCTTTTTCTGCATCTATTGATATGATTGTGTGATTTTTATTCTTCATTTTGTTTATGTGGTGAGTCACATTTATTGATTTTCAAATGTTATACCAACCTTGTATTCCCAAAGAATAAATCCTACTTGATCATTTTGATGCATTGTATGTATGTATGTATGTATGTATGTGTGATTTTTTGATGTATTACTATATTTGGTTCACTAATATTTTGTTAAGGATTTTAGCATCTATGTTCATCAGGGATATTGGCCTATAATTTTCTTGTTTTGTAGTGTCTTTATCTGGTTTTGGAATTAGGATAATGCTGGCATTTTAAAGCAAGCTTGAGAGCTTACTCCCTTTTACATTTTAAAAATAGTTTGAGAAGGAAGGGTGTTAATTCTTCCAGGAATGTTTGGTAAAATCCACCTGTGAAGCCATCCGGCCCAGGGCTTTTGTTTGTTGGGATTTTTTTTATTACTGCTTCAGTCTCACTAGGTGTAATCTGTCTATTCAGATTCTCTGATTCTTCCTTATTTAGTTCTGAAAGATTGTGTGTTTCTAGGAATCATCCAATTTGTCTGGGTTGTCCAGTTTGTTGGCATATAGTTATTCATAATGTTTTCTTACCGTCCTTTGTATTTCTTTGGTGTCATTTGTTATTTCATTTCTGATTTTATTTATTTGGGTCCTCTCTCTTTTTTCCTTGATGAGCCTGGTTAAAGGTTTTTTTATCTTTTCAAAGAACCAGCTCTTGGATTCATTGATCTTTTAAATAATTTTTAGACTCTATTTTGTTTATTTCTGCTCTGATATTTATTATATCCTTCCTTCTACTCACTTTGGGCCTTGTTTGTTGTTTTTTTTTTTAAGTTCCTTTATATGTAAAGTTAGATTGTTTATTTGGGTTATTTCTTTTTTCTTTAATATAGGCCTGTAATGTTATGAAATTCCTTCTTAGTATTGTTTCCCTGTGTCCCGCAGATTTAGGATTGTTGTGTCCTCATTTTCATTTGTTTCAAGGTACTTTTTGATTTCTTCCTTGATCTCATTGTTTACCCATTCATTGTTTAATACCTTGTTATTTAGCTTCCATGTTTTTGTATGTTTTACAGTGTTCTTGTGATTGGTTTTTAGTTTCATAGCATTGTGGTCAGAGAAGATGCTTGATATGATTTCAATCTTCTTAAATTTATTGAGATTTGTTTTGTGTCCTAACATATGGTATATCCTAGAAAATGTTCCATGTGCACTTGGAAAGTACATATATTCTGCTAATTTGGAATAAAATGCTCTGAAGATACCAATTAAATCCATCTAGTGTGAATTTAATCTAGTGTGTCATGTAAAGCCACTGACTCCTTATTGATTTCTGCCCAGAAGATCTATCCATTGAAGTCAATAGGTTGTTAAAATACCCAACTATGGCTGTATTTCTGTCAATCTCTCTTTTTATGTCCATCAAGATTTGCTTTACATATTTAGGTGCTTCTGTGTTGGGTGCATATGTGTTTACTAGGGTTATATCCTCTTGTTGGATTGTTTCCTTTTTCATTATGTGGTGTCCTTTTTGTCTCTTACTGTAGCCTTGGTTTTAAAGTCATTTTGTAGGATATAAGTACTGCTACCCCAACTTTTTTTCCCTTTTCATTTGCATGAAAGATCTTTTTCCATCCCTTTACTTTTAGTCTGTGTGTATCTTTCAATCTGAGGTGGGTCTCTTGGAAGCAACACATATATGGGTCTTGTTTTTTTATCCATTCAGTTGCCCTCTGTCTTTTGGTTTGAGCATTTAAGCCATTTACATTTAAGGTGATTATTGATAGATACATATATAGTGCCATTTTATTGTTAGACTATGTTCCTTTCTCTTTTTCTTCTTCATTTTAAAGGTTTTATTTATTTATTTTTTAGACAAAGGGGGAGGGAGGGAGAGAAACATCAATGTGTGGTTGCCTCTTGCATGCCCCCTGCTGGGGACCTGGCCCACAACCCAGGCATGTGCCCGGGCCAGGAATCCAACTGGTGACGCTCTGGTTTGCACACTGGAGCTCAATCCACTGACACACACCAACCAGGGTCTCCTCTTCCTCTCTTCCTCCTTCTCCTTCTTCTTCTGATTCTTAAAACAAGCCCTTGAATGTTTGTTGCAGTACTGCTTTGGTGTTCAAAAACTCTTTTAGCTTTTTCTTTTCTGGGAAGCTCCTTATTTCTCCTTGAATTTTAAATATAATAGCCTTGCTGGGAAAAGTAGCCTTGGTTGTAGGTCCTCGCTTTTCATCTCTGTGAATATTTTACACTACTGCCTTCTGGACTGAAATGTTTCCGTTGAGCACACAGTGCAATATACAGATCTTGTATCATAGAAATGTATGTTTGAAACTTAGATGATCCTGTTAACCAATGTCACCCTAACAATTTAATAAAAAATTGAAAAAGTAATAAAGACACGTCAAAAAACAACAAAAAACTCTGCACTGAGTTCCCTCACCCTCAGAATCAAACTTAAACTCCTTTCTATAGGTTTAACAACCCTCCTGCTGTGGTCTCACCTTAGCACAGGATTGTTGTGAGGGCCACAGGAGTCTGCCAGGTTCAAGTGGTGCTTGGCAGAGGTCAGCATGCTCAGTGACCAGGACACCTCATACCTGCCCTATCAGGGCAGCACACCCAAGTTCAAGTCCAGGCTTCTCCATTTATTTGTAAACTCCAACCAGAGACAACACTTTTCTGGGGAATGGCAATACTGCACACCCCACTGGGCTGTTGAGATTATGCATGTAAAACCCTCAGCCCCAGGGATTTATGACCACAGATAACATGTGTTGTGTGCTAAATGTGCCAGGCACTGTTCTAAGTGCTTTACATGGACCTGCAGCATTCTCACCATGAAACTGTGAGATTGAACTATTACTCCCATTTAACAGATGAGAACCCTGAAGTCCCAGAAAGGTTCAGGAAGTTCCAGCAGGGCCACAGGGGGCACCAGAAGTTGGCCTGTGGAGCTCACGCCCCACTACCAGCTCTCTGGCCTCTGATCAACCCCATAAGAGCACCTTACCCCACCCCAGAGCTTGAGAACCTTCCCTTCAACCACATTTTGTTTCTTCTTTCTGTGTCTGTCCCCAAACACTAACCCAGTGACTCTCAGGCCTTTATGGTCATTGGAAAGATTCAGGGACTTGTTAAGGACAGATTCTCATGCCTTCGGAGACCCTAAATGCCTACGACTGGGGGTGTGGTGAGTGGGCAGGGATGACATTTTCACAGAAGGCCTGAAAGGATTCTGACACAGGAAGTCAACAGCCACACCACTTCTCAGAGGTGTTAGTGTCTGAGTCAGACCTCAGTTCAAATCCCAGATCTGCCTGCCCTGATGGGTGGGGGCTCTCGGCAAGGGTATTGCCCTCTGAGCCTCTGTTCCCTTGTCGGATGCTAAGGTGATATTGAGGTGACAAGTCCTGCTTCCTAAGTCTGGTCTGTATGACTCAGTGATGTAATACCTGTAAAAGTTCAGTACAAGTTCTGACAGACAAGAAGAGCCAAATCAACAGGACCTTATTATTGTTTGGTTATTATTAATCATTATTGTTGTTGTCCTGGTATTGTGTGACCTCGGCCTCAAGTTCTCTGTGCCTCAGTCTGCATCTGGGAAGGGGACTTCTGAAGGTCATGTTCAAATATCTCAAGGCACCTTAGGGGAAAGCTATATCCTCTGAAGATTAGTGGGGAAGAGAGGCATGGGGTGGGAGTTAATAATAGTGCCTTCCTCAAATGCCCCAATGGTCTAGGATGGAGGGTCTCCTAGTGATTCCACAGGAACCTTTGATGGGGAGGGAGTCAGACCCTGGTGACCACGTCCTGGGCAGGGTCTGAGTCTCAGATTTGGGGGACCAGTGTCTTTACTGGCTGGCCCCATAGTCCAAAGGATGTCTCTTCTGAGTCAAGATTCAGGAGCAGCCTGTGCTAGACAAAGACTGGGGCTACAGTGCCCTCTTGTGGCCAGTTCCTTGGGTTCCAGGGTTAGATGTAACCAAAGGTTGGAGCTTCCGGGATTACTATTTGGGTAACAGGAACTGCCCTGTGTCTGGAGAGGTAGGAGGTCAGGATTCAAAAAAGCTCCTCTGAAATCTCCTCCAAGAAGCTCCTCTCTGGCACTCCAGACTGGGTCAGGGGCCTCTCTGTCCTGGCCCTGACCCTTCCCCCACTCTTGGCTGTTGTGTGGCGATGGGTCTGTTACCCCATCAGCTTAAGACAGAGCCTGGGGCAGAGCCATCAGAGACGTCACTGCTGTGTCCCTAGCACGTCCACACAGGGTTGGAGACCATACTTCTATCCCTGTTATATGCCTGTTAACCTCTCCCTTCTCTTTGCCTTTTAGCTCCAGACCATCTTCTGGGAAGGTTTCCTTAATACAGCCCCACCCCTGCCCCCTTCAGGTCGTCCAGGTGTCAGTGTGTGGGACAGCACAGCTCAGAGCCTACCTGACTCTCCCTGCTGGTGCATGCCTCAGATATTGACTGTGTGGAGAGACTCGGAACATGATGACTGTTTGATTCATTTATTTAGTCAACAAATATGGTAACAATTGAGCATTAGCTATTTTTCAGGCCATTTTGTAGCCCCAGTAGAGAGGTGCTGGGAGATAGCAGTGGATGGAAGAACAGCCCCCACCCTCGTAAGTGCTTGTATTCTGATGGGGGGAGCAGACAGTAAGTCAAATAACTAAACAGGTCTACAACATGATGACAAACTATGATGTGTTGAAAGAAAAATAAAGGATTTAATAGGATAGAGAATTATGGGGGTGCTATTTTAGTTGAGGTTGTCTCTGAGGAGGTAACATTTAATCAAAAACCTGAATACAGAGAGTAATGGAGCCATGCAGGTATATGGTTGAGGAGATTTTAGCACAGGGAATAGCCGATGAGAATTTCCCATGGCTGAGGCAGAATCGGAATGTTCCAAGGACAGACAGAAGGCCGATGTGGCTGAAAGCAAAGTAAGCCAAGGGAAACAAGGAAGGAGATGAGGTCAGAAATGGGATGGGGTTTGGGGAGGGAATCCAGAAAGGCTTTGAGGGCATAGTGAGAGCTTTGCATTGTATTCTAGTTGTGCAAGAAGTCGTTGAAGGGTTTGAGCCAGAGAGCAGTGTGGTGCCACGTGTTTTAGACAGTCCACTCTGGCTGCCGTGCAGCTGTCCAGGCGGGAGACGATGGGAGGCAGGAGGCTGTGAAGAGGAAAAATGTGGGTGGGTCCTGGATTTATTTCTTGAATGTAAAGATAACAGAATTTGCTGATGGGCTTGGTGTGTGTGTATGTGTGTGAAAAAGAAGAGGAGAGTCAAGGATGATTGATTGCACTTAGAACAAAATCTATTTTCTTCATAATGTCCTACAAAGGCCCTACATGATCTGGGTCCTTGCTCTCTCCCCAACCTTGTCCCCCCCTCAGTCGCTCCACTGCAGTTACATTGGCTTTCTCACTGATCACTGAGTATGCCAAGCTTGTTCCCCTTCACCTTATATTGCATGGTTGGCAATTTTTCAGGTCTCAGCTTAAATGTCACCTCCTCAGAGAAGCTGCCCCTTTCTCTATGGCATTTATCACTCTCTAAAATGATCTTATTTATTTTTGGTTTCTATCTATCTTTCTATCTTTCTTTACAGCGCTGTGAGGGCAGCGACTTTGCTCACTGCTCTGTCCCAGGGCCTAGAAGGGTGCTTCGCACAGAGCTGACACAATAAATGAACAAAGGTGTTGGTTAACCCCCCATGCTGTTTCACAGTCTGGCTTATACAGAAGAGACACCCAGACAAACCAGGCATAGACAAGAATCCACGACACACCCTGGGGAGACCCAGAAGCCAGGGACGACCTGCTCCCTCGCCTGCGGTGCCTGGAGGATAGACAGCCCTAGCTAGGAATGGAGCACCCTAGGGAGGAGGGAAGGATGCTCTGGGGCGAGCCCCGCCCTGTATCCCCAGCGGCCAATGGGCGTGCGGTCCTCCTGACGCCCCCTGGGACGTGTAGTCTGGCCAGGGGTGCCTTCGGGCGCCGCCGAGCGCCCCTAGACTCCACGTCCCGTCGTGCGCCGGAAGGCGCGGGGATTGGTCGAGCCCCGCCCCCGGCCCGCCCCGCTCCGCTCGCGCCGCAGCCCCAAGAATGAATGAAATCGTAACGCACTGGGCGGCAGAGCGGGCGGCGCAGGCCGGGCTGGGCCCGCGCGCGGCTGCAGCGGCGCCCCCGGCCGGAGGCGGCCCAGCTGAGCGGGCCATGGCCACCGCCATTCAGAACCCACTCAAGTCGTGAGTGTTCCCGCCACCCACGTCCCTCCATCTCTCCGCCCTTCCCCTGCCCTCGCTGGGGAGGGGATGCAGTGCGCGGATGGTAGTTGAATAAAGCCCCCACCCTAGCGCGCCCCCGTACTCCCTGGGGGCCCACCACCCCCTGTCGGCCCCTGGGGTTGGGGTGGCGAGCCCCTTCAGAGTCACCCGGGGCTCTCCTTTTTTTGTCGCTGTCAGTGAAGGAATGTGGCGCGGGCTGGGGAGTGGCGGAGGCCGTTCCCCCACCCAGAGTGGGGGTAGGGGCTTCCCTCTCCTTCGCCTCCAGCTCTCCTTCCTGTCTCTTGGTCTGGGAGTACACACTCCTAAATCCAGACCTCAGTCTCCAGGGTCTTCACCACCCCTATTCTCCCTCATCAAAGCACGTTTTTCTCCCTCTTTCTCTGGCCACGCGGCCGTAGGATGGGAGTCGAGACGTCGGGGGTTCCCGGGTAGATCCCTGTTGTCTCCTTATATTCCTCCCCGAGTCTTCAGGACCTAGAAGCGCCGATGCCCCAGTCAGCTTAGACCGTGGAATTCTTCCCTCTCCCATCACTTACGCACCTAACTCGAGCATCTCCCATCCTCTTGGGTACCAGGTGCTTCTGGAGAGGATGCTGGGAGCGCCCTGAGTCTCCGAGGGCTCCCTCCCTTTCTCCCTGTTCGAGTCCCTTTTCCTTGCGTTAGCTTCCTTCCGGGCCCACTGTCTGGGAACCAGGACATCTGGGTTCGCGCCTAGCTCCCTCTCACAACTCCCCTCTCCTAGCCATCCTCGATCTCTCCACCTCTCTCTTTCCCTCTATGCTTCTCTCCCTCGTCGGGACCCTGCACTCCAAGGTCCAGAGCTCCCCACCCCCTTTCCCAGGCGTTGACTTCGGGCCCGGAGTGACAGGCGCGCGGCCGCTCCAGTCCTCCCTCTCTGGCTGGCGAGCGCGCACTCCCCTCCCCTCTTCCCGGCCCGGAGGAGGAGACCCAGGGCAAGCGCCTGCGGCGCCGCACAAAGGGGCTAGGGTTACCGCCCTCACCCTTCTCCAAACCCCTTGCCCTCGTTGCCTTGACCTTGAGCAATGTGAGCTGGGGGTGAGGAGAGGGGAGGGGCCCAGGGACACCCCCCCCCTGCCCTGCCCCACCGCTTCATGGGCTGTGCCCAGTGGCTGGACCTAAGGCTCCCAGTTGCTCTGGTTTTGGAGGGGAGAAATTGGGAGAGGTGGGGGGCCGGGGCTCTTAGGCACGTGCCTACACTTGAGGCTTTGCGGTCAGCAAAAGAGGGCTTGCAGGGCCCGAGCAGGGCTCGCGTCAGTGTGAGATAGTGTGTGACAGAGTCGGACACCTTTCAGCTTCCCTAAGTCTTACACCCAGACAGATGTCTCCCCTGTGAGGGATATCTCCCAAGGGGCTGGGACCCTGTTCCAGTGTCTTTGGTGGATCTATACGCCGACATACAGGCCTCCTCACTCTGACCCTGCCCAGACCCCGGGGAGGATGTGTGCGGCAGCCCAGGGCAGGGACCTGGAGGCCAGAGTCAGAATTGAGGTGGCAGTGCCAGCACCCTCCTTTGCTGTCACCTTTGGACGGGTCTGCAGGGGTGAGGGTAGGGACTCCTGAAAGAATATACCAGTTTCATCTTGTGGGAGTGGGAGGCTGGAGGGTGCAGTCAGAAACTCTGACTGCCTGCATTCATACTCCAGCTCGAACCATTAATTCTCCCCTCTCCCAGCCTCAGTATTACCATCTGTGAACTAGGGAACCAACAGTTCTAATTACGTCATGGGGCTGTTTGATATTTGTAGAGCTCTTAGTACGGAGCCTGACTGTGACTAAATGCAGTGATTGGTGGTAGTAGTATCAGTATTGATTTCATCTGTGGTCTGGTTTCCCACAGAGTGCCGGTGCAGGGGGAGGCGGACAGGAGGATTGGGCAAGGGGAAGAACTGGGAGTTCAGGTGTGGGAGGGGGGTCTGTGAAGGTAGTGAGGGGGGAGAAAAGGGAGGGAGACCCCTCTCCAAGTGACCATGGGGGTCTTTGGGTCAAATGGAGTGTTTACACTAAGGCTCCAAATTGATCAAATGGGTTCGAGGGCTGGGGAGGGGGGCAGGAGCAAGCCAGGGTTTCTGACCATGGAGGTGTGGGGAGGAAGTGTTAGAGGTGTGCTTTGTTGGGGATCTGTGAGGTGGTGGCAGGTGAGAAAGGAAGGTGGCAAGGGCACCCGCCCTCTGAACTGAGCTGTTGGGTCAGGGCCAGGGCTTACTGTGGATGACACATGGGTCGGCCAGTAAAGGGGCCTGGAGGCCAAAGTGAGTGTGGGCTTCCGGCAGCACCCTGACCTCTTCCTTGTCACATCTCTGAGCCAGATGTGAGGCAGAGACCCTGCCCTCAAGGCCTTACCTGGGGCAGATGGGGAGAGTTTGTGGAAGGGGTCTTAGACTAGAGGGCTGTGTGTATGTGTGTGTGTGTAGAAGTGACATGGGATGCGAGGCCTGAGGGGGTTTCTCTCGTAGGGGTGGGGGTGAGAGTGTCCAGTAACAAAAGAGGTGAAGGCTGGTGTGCCTCCTCTGTCTGCTGGAGAGCTCCCTGATGGACAAGACACTGGTGGGTGTTTTCATCCAGTCAGAGGCTCAAATCTGACCACAAACTTTGGACTAGGAGGGCTGTGGGTGTGTTCTTGGAGAAACTGAGTAAGTGTGCGTGACCAGGTGAGTCAGCTCACTTGCTGGGGATCCTGTAGGGTAGAGTCGTTGTGGGTAACAGTGGGAGAGAGAAAGTGGTAAGGGCCACCTGGGGACACAGACATCTGGAGGAGTGAATCCTTCCCTCAGTCGTACCTTCAAACATCCCCTCAAGCGGAGAGCATGTAACTGCACCTCCCTGTGCCTCAGAGTCCCCATCTGGAAAAAGAGGGTAATAACAGTGTCACCTGGGAGGGTCATTACGAGCACTAAGTGAGTTAGTCCCTGTAAAGCACTTAGAACTGTGTCCAAGACATGGTGGGTGTTCAGTGTATTTATTCATTCATTCAATATTTATTGAACATTTACTATATGCCAAGCATTAGTCTTTTTAATGGTAATAATATTACCATTTTCTAGTTTAGTACAGATTCTCTTGGTGGGATGAATGAATTTATTGAACAGGTATCTTTTTATAAACATTTATTTTTTTTAAAGATATTAATTATTTATTTTTAGAGAGAGAGGAAAGGAGGGAGAAAGAGAGGGAGAGAGACATCAATATGTGGTTGCCTCTCATATGCCCCCTGCTAGAAACCTGGCCTGCAGCCCAGGCATGTGCCCTGACTGGGAATCGAACTGGTGACCCTTTGGTTCTCAAGCTGGTGTTCAGTCCACTGAACCACACCAGCCAAGGCGAGCAGGTGCCTTTTAAAACAATTTACTTATATTTACCCATTTAATCCTCACAACAACCCAATGAGGCATCACCCTAATGAGGAAATTGAGACCGTGAAAGAGTAAACCATTTGCCTAAGGTTACACGGCCACCAAGTAACAAAGCCAGGATTTGAACCGAGGAGGTATGGATATAGCTCCTAACTAGCCCTGCTGCTCTCAGGCCTGCAAAAGGGTTGAGCAGGTTGGGCGGGGTCACTGTGAGAGTGACAGCCTCGAGGGGGACAGAGTAAGGTCGGGTTCTCTGGAGCTAGGAGGAACTGGGGAGTGGAGCTGGGGAGGGGACAGTGTTGGTGAGCCAACGTCTGCGCGAGCGCGGCGATGTTGGTGGGACGTTTGTGTGGGCACCTGCACGGTGTCTCCACGTCTCCTGGCACTGTGGTGTGTGTGAGTGTAAATGTATGTATGTGGGGTGTGGGAGTGGAGTGTGCGTGAGTCTACGTGGGCGGCAGTGAGTATACGTGTGATTTGTGTGTAAATGGCCATGAGTAGGTGGGCAAGCCCAGGTGTGCGTGTGAGTGTACGCCTGTGAGACCGGATGTGTGAGTGAGCGTGTGTGAGCGACTCTGCGTGCTGCGTGGGCCCCACCTCTGCCTTCTGCACCCCTTCCCCAGCGTGGACCCGCCAGCCGCCAGGCCTGGACTACGACTCCCAGCCTGGCCCGGGCGGGCCCGCCCCACCGTCCTGATTGGCTGTGACCCCCATGCTCCCGCCCCCCGGGAATGAATGGATGGGCGGCCTCCGCGCCCGCCTGAGCGCTGGGAGGACCGACCCGGCGGGGACCTGCTGGGGGCAGGACCGGGGGAGCAAGATGGCCACAGTCATCCCCGGCCCCCTGAGGTGATACCGGCCAACGGGAGGCGGGAGAGGGCGCGCGCGCGCGGGTCTGCGCTGGTGTGTGTGTGTGTGTGTGTGTGTGTGTGTGTGTGTGTGTGTGTGTGTGTGTGTGGCAGCTGGGGGTGGGGCCGATGGGGTGTCTAGGGGGCTGTCACTGTGGGCTCGGCTGCGCAGGGGTGCGAGTGTGTGAGTCTGGGTCTCTGGCAAGAACGGGGTCCGATGCGCTACTCCTGGAAGAGCGGAGGGTGTGGGGAACTCAAGAGTCCTCCTCGAGCCCTCTTCTGGGCAGGGGTCATGTCCCGCCCTGCGACCCCTGGGTAGGGGAGCTGGTGAAATGGAAATGGCCTGGGTGGGGGGGGGGTGCGGAGACCTTGGTAAACTTGAGTGAAGCCCACACTGCCTTTGTCTTGGGATATAGAGTGTCACTTGTTTGTGTTGTGTGTTTTGAGGGGATGTGTGTGTGGAGATGTGTTTCGTTTCTTTTATTCTACACTAGGTATCTTTGGGTATTTGGGTCTTTGAGTGTGTGTACATGTCCTTTGAAATTGTGCACCATTTGTGTTCTGTCTTTGGGTGTGTAGGTACACATGTATCTATGTGTAAGTTTTCGTGTGAATATGGGTAGATATATGTTTCTATATCGTATATGTATGTGTCTTTGTGTGATTGAATATGCAGTATTTTAGATGTTGGTTTCTATATTGTATATTTTTGTGAATGTGTGTGTATCCTGGGTGAATCTGTATGATTTCTTTGTATAGTGTGTGTGTGTGTGTGATTTGTTTGTGTTGTGTCTTTGGATATATGTGTAAGTGCATATGTTTGCTTTAATATCCCTTCAACACTTGTGTGTCTGTGTGTTTGGATGCTTAAGTGTGTATATGTGTGGAGTGGTGTATCTGATCTGTCTGCACATCGTGTGTCTTTGTGTGGGTGATTTGTTATGTTGTGTCTTTGGATACGTGGTGCACATTTATGCATGGGTATATGTGCGATCTGTTTCTACACCGTGTGACTTGGGATATTTGTTTTTCAGTGGGTATATGTACATGCACACATGTGAGATGTATCTGTTTCTCCTTTGTGAGTCTTGGGATATGTCTCTCTTTGTGTGTGAAGCAGTGTGACTATGTGTGATTCGTTTGAGTTGTGTGTTTGGGTATGTGCACATACGGATGGGTCCTGGTGTATTTTTGTTTGTTTATGTATTGTGTATACCTACTCATTGGCTTGAGGCCTGCTTCAGTCCCAGGCGGGGGTCTCCTGAGTCCAGGAGCCACGGGAGGGGAGAAGTGAGGTTGGAAGTGTCAGCCCACCCATTCCCAACTGAGGGGAGGGGTCCTACGCACCTGGCGCTCCTGCCCTTGTTGACAGCCGCCCGCCTGCTCACCGCCCCTCACAGCCTAGGTGAAGACTTCTACCGCGAAGCCATCGAGCACTGCCGCAGCTACAACGCGCGCCTGTGTGCTGAGCGCAGCCTACGCCTGCCCTTCCTCGACTCGCAGACTGGTGTGGCCCAGAACAACTGCTACATCTGGATGGAGAAGACCCACCGCGGACCAGGTACTGCTGGGAAGGCAAGGGCGAGGGCGGGGGCAGGGCGAGGCGAGGCAGGGGGCCTCGCAGCCCCAGCCTTACAGCCTACTTCGCTCTAGGTTTGGCCCCGGGACAGATCTACACGTACCCTGCCCGCTGTTGGAGAAAGAAACGGAGACTCAACATCCTGGAGGACCCCAGACTCAGGCCCTGCGAGTACAAGATCGGTGGGTGGAGCTGTCTGTGCCAGGGGTGGCTTCCACATGCTCCCCCAGCAACAGCGCTGTGAGACAGTGCACGAGTGCGCCTGAGCCGTCACCTCCCTCCCCGCCGTCCCCCCAGCTAGTGTCTGAGTGGCTGGCCACGTGTCTGCCCGTGTGTCCTCCAGAGATACTCGGGTTTTCCCTGAGTGACTGAGCTTTGATTGGTATCTTCTACTTGGGCCCAGGTGTATTTGAGAGCAGAGTAGTATGTGTTATGGTGTCTAGGTGTATCCAGCCTTTGTATCTCTTCCCTTGTCATCTGGGATGTGTTAGTGTCTGCCTCTGTTTCTTCCTCTGGGTGCCTGAGCAGCCTGGATGTGTCCGAGTATCGGACTGTAACACTTGCTATTTGTAGTGGAGTGTGTACATACGTGTGTCTGAGTCTCCTTCCACGTGTTCCCAAGTGTATTAGAAGGCTTATTTCGGAGTGTGTGTGTGTGTGTGGTATATCAGGGTGTCCGGCTGCCTCCTGCATGGAGTGCCCAAGTACTTGGAAGGTCTGGGAGGTTCTCTTCCCTTCACATCTGGTGGATGAGGTGTGTTTCTGCCCAGGTGTGTTGATCCACCAGAGTGTCTGGCCATATCACTTAAATGTGTCCAGTACTATCTGAGTCACTGGCTGTCTCTCTTCCCCGTCCATCCGAGGGTCTGTGTAGGTCCGGTTGTCTGCCTGGCTGTGTCTTCCTGGGTGTGTCTGACTGCCTTAGAACTGTCTGTATCTCTCCTGTGCGTGTCCAGGTATATAACAGGGTCTGATGGTCTAAGAATCTACTTCTGAGTGTCTCTGGGTGCATCCAGGGGTCTGCCTGTGTCTCCTCCGTGTTTCTGGGTGCATCTGAGTGTCTGGGTGTATCTCTTCCTTTGTCTGACTGTTGCAAATGATCTGTCTACCTCCCCTGTGTGTGCCCATGTGTGTCCTGTGTGAAAGTGTGTGTGCCCATGTGTCTCCATGTGTGTCTGGGTGTGAGTCAAGGGCTGGCTGGGGTCTCTCCATATATCTAGGTTCATACACCGGTCCGCTGTGTCCCCTCCTGAGTGTGTCCTGGAGAATCTGAGGGTCTGGCTGTGTCTTCCCCGGCGTCCTTCTCACCATGTGTAGTTGAATCTTTGCGTCTGCTGCTGGTGGACAGTGGAAAAGCCTCTTCCCTTCCTCAGCGAGCATGGTTCCCCAACCCGGGCAGTTTGAGGAGTCCTCCAGGGACAACTTGCCCACTTGACTCTCCATCCTGGCCTTGTCCCCAGACTGTGAGGCACCCCTGAAGAAGGAGGGAGGCCTCCCTGAAGGGCCGGTCCTGGAAGCTCTCCTGTGTGCTGAGACAGGGGAGAAGAAGATGGAGCTGAAGGAGGAGGAGGCCATTATGGACTGCCAGGTAGGCCTGCCCCCAGGAGCCCCAGCTCTCTGCCCCCTGCCCCCACCTCCTGCCCTGGCGCATCTCGCCCCTGCTCCGAAACCTCCCCTGGCTCCCTAGGGCTTTCTGGCATCTTAGTCTTCATCCTCCCATGCCTCATCTCTTTGGAAGACCTCCTGACTTGCCCTGCCACCCCCTCCCCAGCTCTGCACAAAGCCCCCCAAAGCAGAACAGGGCCCCACGTTTTCTTGACTCCACTCTCCGTTCTCCTGGTGCCCAGAAACAGCAGCTGTTGGAGTTTCCACATGATCTTGAGGTGGAAGACTTGGAGGATGACATTCCCAGGAGGAAAAACAGGGCCAAAGGAAAGGTACCTCCCCATCGCCGCCCTCCCCTTGCCCGTCCCCTTTCCCAAGTGGGCACAGCGATCAGACCTGCCCCACCTGGACCTCACCGAACCCTCAGAACAGCTGGGGGGACCATATACACATTTCACAGATGAGAAGGCCGAGGCTCGGCTATATTAAACCATCTGCAAACCAGAGGTTGTAAGGTGGCTAGAACCGTCTTCGCACCTGTGCGCGGCACAGAGGAAACCGAGCCTAAGAGGGGCTGGAGTCCTGAAGGCCCTCGGTTAGAAAGTGGCTGAGCTGTGATGCAGCTTTGGGGCCCAGACGATGAGATCTCTTCCGGTTCCTTCCCTGTTTAGGCCCCTCACTCCTAACTCTTCCCGCAGGCGTATGGCATCGGGGGTCTCCGGAAACGGCAGGACACCGCTTCCCTGGAGGACCGAGACAAGCCGTATGTCTGTGATAGTGAGTCCTTCTGAAGAGGGGGAGAGAGAGAGTGGGGCACAGTGACCTGTCCCCTCCTGGGCCCCCTTCTGTTCGGGGCCCTGGTCGGGGGATGCTCAGGCCTCTGGCAGAGGGGGAGGTGTGAGCCCGGAGGCCAGAACTGAGGGAGGCTGGGGAGGGCTCACCCGCCCTCCCTGCTGCTCTGCTCTCCAGTCTGTGGGAAACGGTATAAGAACCGGCCGGGGCTCAGCTACCACTACACCCACACCCACCTGGCTGAGGAGGAGGGGGAGGAGAACACGGAGCGCCACGCCCTGCCCTTCCACCGGAAAAACAACCATAAACGTGAGCAGGCCGGGGGCTGTGGGCTGGGGAGGGGCCCTGAGAACGGGGGCTAGGAATCTGGGACGGAGGGGGCAAGTTAGACATTTCTGGAAAATCTCCAGCTTAGTGGTCCCCTCCCCCCACCAACCATGGGGAAGCTGGCTCTGGGGTTGCCATGGCAACCAACCATCTCTCTCTCTCTCTCTCTCTCTCTCTCTCTCTCTCCCCCCCCGCCCTTTCCCGGCCGGGCGTAATATTTCTGGGTCTGATTTATTGTTTCAATTAGAGCTTAGGGAGGGGGGTGATAGATGACTCCCCTCCTCCCTGCCTCCCTTTCTCCCTTCTCTGCTAAGCTTTGGTGGAGGGGCAGGGTCTGTGGCCTGGGAGCCCTTGGTGACGGCCCTTGCCAATCCTATGCCACCGTGACAGCGGAAGGATGGGGGGGCCTGGAGGGAAGCTTTGCCAGTGGAGAAAGCGTCTTCACACCCATCCCTTGGTGGGAGAGGGCTGTCTCTTTATCTTCTCCCCACTGCACCCAGGCGTCTCTGCGTTCAGACTTTCCTTTCCGAATGTTTCCATACCAGATCTGGGCCAGTGGTCTCTGCCCAATTTTTATCTGGTCCGGACTCAGTTGGGGGTGGCTGGCTGTCTGAAAGAAATGTTTGCCTGGGGGAGCAGGGGACTCTTCCTGAAGCCGTATTTGCCAAGTTTTTACCCAATAAAGAGGACACGTTACTTGACAACAAAGGAATTGGGGGATCCTGATGAGAATTATTTGGATCCCCCAATCTCTTCTGCTGCTGGCCACAGCTCAGGGTAGCTACTGTCTGTCCCCACCTCCCCCAAGCCAAGACCTAGGGGTCCTCCCCTGAGGGGCGGAGGCTGGGGGCAGGGTGGAGACTTGCCTATGATGAGAGTCCCTCTCTCTGTCCCCCCCACCCCCAGAATTTTACAAAGAATTGGCCTGGGTCCCCGAGGCACAGAGGAAGCACACAGGTAGGGACGCCTCCCTCTGCCCTGCTTCTGCAGAAGCCTTCGACTGGGGGCCCCGCCTGCCCATGCCAACCCCGCCTGCTGTCTTTCAGCCAAGAAGGGGCCTGATGGCACTGTCATTCCCAACGGCTACTGCGACTTCTGCCTGGGTGGCTCCAAGAAGACGGGGTGTCCTGAGGACCTTATCTCCTGTGCTGACTGTGGGCGATCAGGTGATGACCCCACCTGAGGTTTCTGGGGTGAGGGTGGAGAGGACCCTAGGAGTCCGGGCCTAGAGGACGGGAGGCAGAGGAGTGAGGACGGGGAGGGGGGGGCGGGCGGGGGCGACCCAGAGTGTCTCGGGGGCTCTGCAGAGAACAGGGCTGGTGGGGCTGACTCGGCTGCTGAGGGCTGTGGGAAGCTGCGTGGGGCCGGGGAGGCTCTGGGAATAATGGGATGCCGTTGTCTTGGCACTGTGTGTTGTGGCCTGTGCTTGTCCTAGTGGGGTGTGGGGAGAGCTGGTCGCCGAGACACGGTGGGTAGTGGGCCGAGGTGGTGAGTGATGGATCGCCACTGCCTGGATTCTGTGGGTAACAGAGGGCGCTTGCCGTGGAGTTGTGGTTAACAGATGCGGTTTCCCACGGTGGACCTGTGGGTAGCAGATGGTGGTTGCTTCACCTAGTGGGTAATGAATTGTGGTTATGGTGTTATGGGTAGCAGAATACAACTGTCATGGCACTTGGGTGGGGCAGAGTGTAGCTATGGCACTGGGGGGGGTGACTGGTGGACTGGCACCGCATGGTACTGCTACGAACAGTTTGGTGGCTGGAGTACCCTGTGTAATGGGCTTGGGTTGCAGGGAACCCCGGGGCGCCCCCGCACTGTGGATGGTGGTTGCCATGGCATCGTGACTGGGAGGATGTGGTTGTCACGTTATGTGGTTAACAGAATGTGGCTGCCCAGTGTTGTGGGTGGTAGGAAGTGGTTGCCACAGCACTGTGGGTAATGGAATGTGGTTGCCATGGTGTGCTGGGGAGCAGAGTGTGGTTGCCATGGTGGCCGAGTAGAAGACTGACGGCCACAGCAGCACTGCCTGCAGGAGGTCGCCGGGCACCCTGGGCAGGGCGGGGTCAGGCCGTGGACCACAGCAGCTCAGCAGCCTTAGGAGCCGGGGGTAAGGGTGGAGTCATTTCTTCCCCTGGGTCAGCAGTTACCAGGGGCATGATGACCCCTAACTGCATCCCTGCCCCTCGGCCCCCAGGACACCCCTCATGTTTACAGTTCACGGTGAACATGACAGCGGCCGTGCGGACCTACCGCTGGCAGTGCATCGAGTGCAAGTCCTGCAGCCTGTGTGGCACCTCGGAGAACGACGTGAGTCCCCCCGCCCGCCGGCCCCCTGCCCCGGGACCCGCCCCAGGCGGCCTCCCCACCTGGCACCTCCGCCTTTGCCAGTTGGGCCTAAAGCCTTTCTCTGGAGCCCCTCCTTGGTGACCACTAGTAACCTGTATTATTATTATTGTTAGTGGCCATTCATTGAGCCCGGCACTTAATACTCTTCATCTCCCTGACTCTTCCCAACCACCCTCTGAGGTAGGTGCCTGTATTCCCACTTCACAGAGAGGGGGAATGACGTGCCCATGGTCAGCCAGCTAGGGAGATGGTACCGCTGGGGCCTCAACCCCTGTCCATTGTTTCCAGAGCTGGTAGCAGGCTGTTTCACATCATTTTAAGTGTTCCACCAAGTCTAACAAAGCCCAGGCCACAGACTGCAAACTGACAGTGCTCAGGGGTGTTGTGCTCGGCCGAGCAAGGTTTTGCGAAGATTCCGTGGTGCAGAGACCTCTGGGAGCCCTTTCTGTGGAAGGACCCACCTCCCCAGCCCCTGTGACCGGCCCCTGCCCCAGCCCCCCACCCCGTCTCTGGTGCCCGTGCCCCCAGGGTGCCAGCTGGGCAGGTCTCACCCCCCAGGACCAGCTGCTGTTTTGTGATGACTGCGACCGCGGCTACCACATGTACTGCCTGAGCCCCCCCATGGCGGAGCCCCCAGAAGGTGAGAGGAGGCCATGCCCCCTGGACAGGAGGGGCTGGACAGCCCTCCCCAGACTGGGGCCCAACTCCCTGTCCTCTGGCCACCCCCACAGGGAGCTGGAGCTGTCATCTCTGTCTTCGGCACCTGAAGGAGAAGGCCTCTGCCTACATCACACTCACCTAGGCCTGTCTCTGGCCCACCTGGACCTCTGAGGTGGTGCTTGCCCACCTGCCTCTCGGAGCTCCTCTACTCTCTCCTCGTCCTTAATGCCCCACAGTGGGAGGGGGAGCGGGGAGCCCGAGAGGGGGCTGGGCCACCCCCTTCCCTCTGTGCCAGTGGAATGTTTGCCCAGTGGGTTGGCGGGCCCAGCAGGGCTCCCCCTCTCCTTCCCCCTCCCTTGGCAAATGGGCACCAGGGGCTTCTGCTCCCCTCAAAGCCATACCCCGCCTCTGGGCGGGCACGAGGGGCGGTGGATGCCGGCCGGCGGTCCGAACCCAGCCTTTTTCTAAAGAAAAAGTCAAAAAGTTTTTAAAAAAAAGAAAAAAGAAATTAATATATACAAAGAGTCCTATAAGGCCTGGCTGGGTCGAGGGGCACTGCTGAGCGAGTCCACAGGGCACCAGTCTACGCCAGCTTCTCGCCTGGCTGCCCCTTCCCCCAGTGCTGAAGCTGCAGCTCCCTGCCTCCCCAGCCCCAGGTGGGCACCACACCCGCTCTTGCCCAGGGCAGGTGGGTGTGGTGTTCACCCCTCCTTCCCTCTTGGTGCCCACCGTGGATACTGCATGATGTGAACCATGGTTTTAAACTCTGTTCCCGTTCCTGCCCCTCCCTGAGAGCCCCACCCACCTGCCACAGCCACAGGTGTTGCTGGTGGGGCAGGTGGGCCCCTGCCCGGCGCCTGCTGGGACGAGAAGCACAGACTCTGCAACTGGACTAGTTTTCCTCCTCCCCGCCGCCCTGATCCCCACCGGCCAGGCCGGGCTACCCCCTGTCCCCCTCGCTGGCCATTTTGGAGGTAGTGAGGGGGAATGGTTGTTTCTTGTGGTTGTGTGTGTTTGTTGTTCGGGTTTAAAAAAAAAAAAGGGAATTGAGACTGCAAGTGGGTGAGGTTGTGGGTTTGGGGGGGGTCTCTCCCAATCCAGGCATGCCCCCCCTTGTAAACGAGTCTCCTTTATTGCCTGCCTCTGCTGTGAATTAACTTGTTCTGTGTATTAAACTGGGCCTGACCCCTCTGCCACGACTACCTCCTTCTCCAGGCTGGTTTGGGGCGTCACCAAGAAGGGGAGCTGGGGCCTCGTTGTGGGGAGAAGCAGCTGAGGTCAACAGCTGGAGCTGGCCCCTACCTCCACCTCCCCCCTGCACCCCGCCTTTCTCTGGCTTTGTCCCACCTCCTCCCTGCCTTGGCTGAAAGGAGAAGGGGGATGGGGTGGAGGGGGCTCCCGCCCAGCCAGCTGTGGTTGCCCTGGCAACAGACTGCTGCAGCTGCAGCAGAAAGCGGAGAGGAGGAAGGCGGGAGCTGGGGGCTGGGGGAAGGGAAAGGATGAGAAGATGAAGACTGGCAGCCCCTCCTGGCTGGGGTCGAGGGCAGGGTGCCCCGAGCCCCTCATCCCACCACCGCACGTCCCCTGGGGCTTCCTGTGTGCGGCCAAGAGTGCAGGGGAACAGGTAGAGAATGACAGGGACAGGACACAGACACTTGGAGAGAGGCCGAGATTTGGGGAGGTGGGGTGAGGAGAAGGAACCGGGACAGGAAGGAGAGACAGGAGAGACGCACATGTGAGAACCACAGACTTACAGAGAATCAGAAGAAAGAGCCACAGGAATTACGGGGGGAGAGAAGAGAGGGAGGTTTAGTGGGGAAGGAAGGAATATTAATAAAAAAAAAGACACATGGGGAGAAACAGGAGGAGGAAGTAGACAGCGATGTGGAGAGAAGCAGAATAGAGATCTGATGAGGGAGGCTGAGAACCAGGGCACAGACATTTGGAGAAAAAGAGTAAGAGGAACGGCACTTCGGAGAGAGACACAAACAGGCAGAGTCTCAGGGCAAGGACACAGGGAGATGGAAGAGGATGCATGGGAGGAAAGTACAAAAAAAATTTAAGGGGATAATAGAAAAAATCCTGAGAAAGCCAAAGGTATGAAGGGATTCAGAAAGATTGGGTGGGGAGAGGGCCAGAGATGGGGTGGGAGGGGGAGGGGGCCTGGGGGAGGAAGGGAGGGATGAGGCGGGAGCTGAAACCAGGAAAACGGGGAAGGGACAAGCAGGGCCCCGTCAGGCGGGAGCGAGGGCTGGCGTGTGCGCATGGGAGTTGTGGGGTGTTGGAAGTCCGTGTGTGTCGCAGGCGCCAGGAGAGGATGTGAGAACAGCTTGTTCCACGGTTTCCTGGTGGGGGAGGGCAGCTCGGTTGAGGACGGGGCCTCCAGAAGGGCGGGGACAGGGAGAGTGTCTGGAACACTAGAATTTTTAGGAGATGTGGAAATAGCTGGTCTACCTCCTCTGGAAAAAGGATATGTACCCGTTTTGGAAAAAGATTTTTCTGTGTGTGGTGAGGGAAGGGTCTGGGTCAGAGAAGCACCAGGTTTGAGCGTAGAGATGGAAAACTTGAAGATAGGTAAATGGGTGCAGGGCCCCCCAAAGACCCGGCCCCCTGGCCACCCCGCTGGAGGCTGGGCTGCCTCTTGGATCCAGGCCAGACACTGGGGTTTTCTCGTGGGATTCTGAGATTTGGAAAATCAGTTTGACTGTGACCCTTGAGTCGCACTGCAGGTGCTCACCAGGGCAGGTCACAGAGGAGGTGTTACAGCTCTCTCCGACACCCCCAACTCCCTGTGCTCCCCAGACCTGGAAGCAGGGACAGCTTTCCACCCCAACCACCAACCAGACGCTTGGCAGAGGGAGGCTACTCCTTCGGCCGGCCGGAAGCAGGGGTGCGGATAAGCCAGCACCGGGCAGGGCGGGCCTGGGGCACCAGCCCAGCTGAAGGAGGCCCTCAGCTCTGAGTCTTGCTGTGGAGGGCAGATTTACCAAGCTGGAAAGTTGGCTTTCTTTATGTTCAACCTCCAGACTTTAGAAAGTTGACCACTGCTCTAAAACTAACATAACTTTGAGGGCTGGGCCTGGCTTTGAGGCCTTCAGAATATGACTTCTGATGTAGAATCTCCCTCTTTCTAACTTAAGAAGGGCTTTACACTCTGAGTGGTGGATTTCTGTCATTTGGGTTTCAAGGAAAACAAATCTTGCAAGGCTGGTGTTCCCTGGTTCCCAGGTAGGAACGTGTGTGTGCTGAGTGTTGGGGCACAGAGGGCAGGAGGAGGGCTGGCGCCCGGCCACAGCGCTCGGCGACTCCAGGCAGCCAGCTGCCCGGCTAGTGAACGCACAAACCATTTCTATGAAACATTTATTTCCTCTGAAACTTCCGGAAACATGCCAGAAAAATCTCAAGACAGGGATAGAAAAAAAAAGACAAAGAATAAAAAATCCAAATGAAACAAATCAACATATGAAAAAACCCCTGTTGCCATCTTTAGCCATCAGAGAGAATGCCAGCTTCATATTAAATAGATTTGTTTTGCAGAGATTCTTAAAAAACAACAGAAAACGAAACCACAAATCATAATTTACATTTTTCAAGGTACACGATCAGGTCCCGGAAACGGTTTGAGTGATCTGAAGACGTGGCGACAACTTCAGGGGGCGGGGCAGGCTCCAGGCTGGGGTCTGGCGGGGGAGGGTGGTCCTGGAGAGCCCGCCCGCGCCCGCGCCCAGAGAGCGGGCGGGGACGAGGGACAGAGACATCACAGTAGTTGGCCAGGGCTGAGGACCCAGCAGGCCCGCCTGCGGCCCCGTGTCCCGCAGCTCAGCAGGCATGGGTGAGGAGGTGGCAGGTGTGCGGGCTTCGTCACAGGGCTGCAGTGCCGCCAGGGGCCAGAGGCTGACTGCAGGGGACACGGTCCGTGTCCTTGTCTCCTGCTCCCTGAACGCCTGTGCCCTGGGCAGTCCCCAGGGCCCCCTTCCCTGAGGTTTCTGGCCCCCAAGAGAAGGCAGTGGGGTCTCTGAACAAGGACTGGGCCCCCTGCGCTGGCTCTTGGCCCGGGATGCTGCTCTGGGCCAGGCCCCGCCATCTCCCTGCTGCGGTGCTTCCCGGAAAGGGGAGTCGCGCCCACCCAGCCTGACTCTGTCCCTCTGAGTCTTCCTGCCGAGCACCGCCCCATGGGGCACGGGCCTCGACCCTCAGCTTGAGGTGGGGGATCCACAAATTGTGGCCATACGACTTGTTCTGGCACAACTCTACATGAAAAAATAAATATATATATATATATTTTTTGTTTGTTTGTAAAGGAAAAAAAGAAACTTTCCTGGGTGAGCAGCGTAGTACCACACCAGCCTGCTGCCTGGCAAGCTGCCCCCTTATTGCCTTTAGAGAAGCAGCGTCTCTCGGGGGTCGTGCAGCAGCGCAGCAGAGGCCCCCGGGAGCACAGTGGTGTCCCAGTCTCCGCTGCCTTGGGGGCTGCCAGGCGGGCAAAGAGAAAACTAAAGCAGAGACGAGATGAAGGCTGTTTCTCCCCAGCTCTATGACCTGGGGGCTCCAAAGAGCCCCTTCTGGTGCCTGGAAGAGGCCGTGGCTCTGCTGCTGGGCCGTGCGGGGCAGGAGCCTGAGGGGGAGGGGCTCGGGTGCCGCGGCCTCTGCTGGTGGGGAGGCGGACAGAAAACTGTAGGGGTGGTGCACACAGTTTCCCCTTACAGCAGTTGACTCTGGGATGCTGGGGTTTCCCCTCTCCATCCTGGGACCCCCAGGAAAATAACTGAAGCTCTAAGAAAGTGCTGCTGGCTCTTTTTGGAAATACAGGGTCGGGAGGAGATGATGTCCGTGCTTCCTGGTGCGAGTGCATGAAGGACCGAGAGCCCTGGCCTGTTTGCACACGGGCCCTGACCTCTCCGGGGCGGGGCGCAGGGGGTGGGTAGGAAGAATGGGCCGTTTTCACACTGATTTCTCATGCAGGTGGCTGGGCCCCACAGGTCCCAGCTCTTGTACGTGGTGAAGAAACTTGGTTTGTGAGCTCCTGCTGCATTGGGGTTTGGAGACTCACTCCTGCCCTCCCTCTCTCCTTTTTACAGCTTCTGATGGCTTGGTCCTAGGAAGAGGCTAAGTAGGGCCCAGCAGGATGGGCCCCTAGGAGCAGGGTGGACAGGGCCCAGGCCCCAGGGACCAGAGATAAGCCGTTCAGAGGAAGGCCTGAGACCCTGTGGCCCATTGGGGCTGGAGGACCAAGAGCAGACCCCAGCTCACAATCCTGGAGAGGCGTCCCTCAGGTGTTCGTGTCCATGGGGAGTGCCGTGGGGCCCTGGCTGGATTACCCTGGTCACGCCTGCCACCCCGGTAGCTGAGCAAAGGGAGACAGGATAGCGGGAGCACCTGCCCCGCCCCCCAGCCCCACTGCTGCCCAGGCAGAGGGGCGGGCGCAGCAGCCTCTCTGCCTCACAGCTCCTTCTTCTCCCGGCAGAAGATCTCCGCGAACTTTCGCAGCTGCTCGCTGGCGGCCTGTGACTCCTCCTGCAGCCGCTGGTTGTTCTGCCGCAGGCTGGCCACCTCCGACTGCAGCACCGCCTTGTCCTGCTTCTCCTGCAGGTCGGGGTCCAGGCATCAGCCAAGTGCGGCCTGGGGCCCATGGGCCCTGGCTCGGCTGCGGTGCAGAGCTGGGCTACCAGAGTGCAAAGCCCAACTCTGCTGCCCGACAGGTTAGCCCAGGCAAGCCACTTCATCCCTGGGACACAGCTGCCTTGACTCTGAAAGGGGTAGCTGAGGGGTTTCCCCGAGGTCACACCTGTCAAGCTTCTACATCATAGCTTGACGTGGGTGATGGTTTGACTAACATCACTGTAATTATCATCACCTCATTCGCCCTCAGCCACCCCAGGTCTTTGGGAAACCCAGCCCAGACAGCAAGCGGAGAGCTGACAGGGGAGTGCAGGGCTGCCTGCGGGGCTCCACCCCCGCTCCTCAGCCACCACCCCCCACCCCCAGGACAGCGTGGCACCTGCAGGTGCTGGCTCGTCCAGGGCCGCCCCAGCCTGTGGCTCTGGGGTGGGATCTGAACCTGGGCCCTGTGATCGCTGTGCCGGAGACTCACATTGTATGCTGCCATTTACCCAGAAGTATGTAATGGGACAGGAAAAAGTCTCCTCTGCTCTTATTTCCCCTCACTTTTCCACCCTGGAGACAAATATAGCCAACAATTCAGACTGTTGCCTTCTAGGCAGCCCTCTGACCCACGGATGTTGAACATTTTTTAAAAGCATGACGAAGTTCTGGAAAACAGCTCTGTAGCTTGCTCAGTTTGTGACTTAAGTTACTGGACTTCTTTTGTACGTTAACAAGCACATAGATTTCCGTGGTTATTTTAACTGGCTGCAGAGTGTCCTGCTGCCCCGTGGCCTGTCATTCCCGTCACCACCGTCCTGTGATGTGGTGATGGGAGCACTCTGATTTTTTGTTTGGCCCACGGTGCAGCATGAACACCTGTGCTCACGGATCCCTCTGTGCCCGTGCGGGAGACTCTGCTGGACAAATTCCCACGGGTGGAATTGCTGGGTCGACGGGGTACGTAATTACATTTTTGATAAATATTGTCCAACTGCCCCCTAAAAGGTTAGGCCAATTTATTCTTCCTCCAAGAATGTGTGAGTCTCTCAGTGAGTTCACCAGCCTTTACTCATGGCTACATTGAAAGCTGGGTGCTTCTCCCAGAACTGAAGGGGTGAGGGACAGGTGCCTCCGCCTTGCTGGCCCCCAGGCGTCTAGGAAGTGGCATAGGAGAACGCTTACCTTTTGGAGGTCTGTGTGCAGCTGTTTCAGCATTGCTTCCAGCTGGTACACCTTGCCTGTCAGATCGAGGGGCGGCTCCTCGCTGGAAAGACAGGGGACAGGGTCAGGCCCCCTCACTCCTGAGGTTCTGGGGAGTTTTTCCCTGCTGGAGACCCGAGAGGGCCTGGAGGAGGAGGTCTGGGGGGAAGCCAGCAGCCAGCCCCCCTCTGGCCCCTCCAAGCATGGGGGCACGAGCGCTTCGGGTGGGGCGGGAGGCTGTGCGTACTGCCTGCCCTGAAGTGAGCCTTCCACAGAGGGCGGACCGTGTGTGTGCCTCGGGGGACAGTCCTCCCGTGTGTGACCCCTTCATGTGGCACAAGGCTAGGAACCCGCCCCGCAGACTCCCGGCAGGCCTAGGCACTGTTCCAGCACGCGAGACACCTGAGTGGATGGCACTAAAACTGGGGTTGGGGACAATGACGGCCCACTGTCACTGGGAGCTCAGCCTACGCTGCACTCGGCCTCGGCCTCACGGAGCTCAGGTCCAGCGCAGCCTGGGAGGTCCCTGGGTCGTTATCCTCCGGAAGAGGGGACACCCAGTCTCAGGCAGGGGCGCTGCACCCAGGACCCCAGCCTGTGGCTCTCTCTTTGTGCAGGTTCCCTTGTCCCGGGCTTGCCTGGCTCCTGTAGGGGAGAGAGGGCAGCCCCTTCCTGCAGGGGGCTCCACTGGGCACACGGGACACTCATATCTAGTGGGTGCCGCAGCAGTGGGGTGGGCTGCAGCAGATGAATGGAGGCCAGTGTCTTAGCTGGTAAAGGGAGAGGACTCGGCCCTCCTGCCCGTCCCACCCCTCTCCCCCTTCCATGGTCCTGGATCCTGGGGACCTGCAGCTGCAGGGGACTTTGGACAAAGGTGGGGGAGGTTACCAGTTCAGGAGCAAAGGGAACACAGGAGAGTGCCCAGAGTCCACATGTTCTACCATTTCTACACCCAGCCTGTGTCCACCCTGTCCACGGTGGCACCACCTGTAACCGCCAGGTTGTGCGGCCATGTGTGGGGGAGGCCAAATCCTGAAGCCAGTGTGTGAGGTCAATAGCAAGAGTCAGAATTACCCTGAAGAATCGCCTGTACTGCCCACAAGGTCCAGTGCGTGGCTGTTGTACACTGAACCCTGCAAGGGGCGAGGGGGGGTTGTGTGTGCACGAGTGTGAAATGCACTGTTTACATCCACAGACTTGCAAACCTACCATTTCCATTTACTCTCCCTCTTTAATTTTTTGCCAAGACACAGAAGTCAGAGATGTTACACTACATGTGAGATGACAATAGTGACAGACCTGTGTCCCTGATCCTCTCCCTCCCCTGGGAAGCCTCCCGAGGGCAGGGGTCCTGTCTCATTACTCCAGCCCCCACCCCAGCAGGGAAGATTTGCATACTTTAGGAATATGCAGAGGGGAGGCCCAGGAGCAGTGGGGGGGCACTGCTTGGCATCTGTCAAAGCTGGAAGTGCACCACTGTGGGAACACAGACTGCAGCACCGTGCCCATGGCACCACGAGGGCAGGGCCGACTCCCACACGCTCGCTGCTGGGCCCAGCACGGATCCCTCCACATCTCTTCACTGCGGGAGGTGCTCCCCAACTACTGCAGACGGGTGGTGCGGTGGCCTGCAGGGTGGTCACTCACCAGGGCGTTCCTCTCTTGCTGCGCAGGCCCGCCACCTGCAGGGAGTTGGGTGGCCAGGCCCCGCGGTGTTCCAAGGGAAACCTCACCTCATGGTTGGGGTGGTCCTGGGGGTCGGGGGTCCTCTCTCCAGGCTCAGGTGGCTGTGGACAGGACTGTGTGCAGGCGGCATGTCTGGGCTCAGAGCCGGGTCGTTGAGCGAGAAGAGCGACACAGCTCTTTGCACTGGCAGAGAGGGGAGCGGGGTCAGCAGGGCCCCCAGCCCCTCCCCACACAAGGCCTCTCCCTGTGCACGCCCGCCCGAACCTCCGCGCATTCCCAGTGCCAGAGGCACTGTGGATGAATTCTTGTCAAAACCCTGGACCAGATAAGGACACAAAACTCACTGTGATTCTGAGCAAGCCCGCAGACCAAATGACCAGTTTAGACAAAATTCAAAGGAGAGAGAGAGACAAGTTACGTTGCAGCGTGAGAAAATAAGGAACCCGACACAGAGCCTGGCACACTCTCTGCTTTCATCAACACATAAAAGGTGGAAGAAACGGCCGACGGCGGAGGCGGTGAAGCCGGGTCACACACGGTGCAGGAGGGCTCGTTATAGCCCACGTGTGAGAGCGTCGGTGAGACCACAACCGCGGGGAGCAATGCGGGACACAGAGCATCACACACGCTGATGAGAGGAAAGAAGTCACAGGGACCGGCAGCGAGAGCAAACACTCATGGGCCCCACGGACACGCGACTCGCTCTGCGGTGGGGCCTGAGTGCCAGCAATTTCAAACAGCCTGTCGGGGGACTTCTCCGTAATGGCGAGAACCGGGGACAGCCCTGGTGCACCACAACAGCCAGGTCACTGTGCCTGGCACTGCTGCTAGACAAGGTGGCGTGCAGCCCAGGAGGGCCTGCCTGTGGGTGACAGGAGGGGACAGCACAGCCGGGAGCAGAGGAGCAAAGGTGCTTCCGGGCAACTTCCTGCAGCTTCCGGGCAACGGGAGGCTTCCTGCTCGGAGAGGAAGTGCACTAAAAACCTGAACACCCTCCCCTCAGATCCACCAACCAGGGAGAGTCGGCCACACCGACCTCTCTCTCCACTTCCCTGCGTGTGCACACACTTTTCCTACTATTGAGAGTAAACTGCCACTATTGGGTACTTCCCCTGTACGTGGGTCATTATGCTTGTCCAGACATAAGGACATTCTCCCGTGTCATCACAACACACTGTCACACCCGAGAATGCTAGCGTTTATACAAGATGACTGTGTAATAGTCAGTCATCTTGAAATTCCCTTGATTCACTAAATAACATCCCTTGGAGCTGTTATTTTCTACCCTGGATTTAATGCCTATTCTCTGAAAATATTTTTCTATGAACATCTGCCCAAAGCAGTGAAAACAGTGCCATGCCTCCTCAGGAACCCACTGCCAGCTTCAACAACTTTCAGCATAACTCTGCTTCCCCCTCCTGCCTGTGCTTTGCTTTTCTTCTCCACCCGACCCCTCATTTCCTGCCAGGGGGTCCAAACTGTGGCCCACAAGCAGCCCAGGATGGCCGTGAATGTGGCCCAACACAAAATTGTAAATTTACTTAAAATAGCCCTGGCTGGTGTGGCTCAGTGGATTGGGTGCCAGCCTGCGAACCAAAGAATCGCTGGTTTGATTCCCAGTCAGGGCACATGCCTGGGTTTCGGGCCAGGTCCCCAGTAGGTAGGGGGCATGTGAGAGGCAACCACACACTGATGTTTCTCTCCCTCTTTTTCCCTCCCTTCCCCTCTCTAAAAAATAAAGTAAAATCTTTATGACATACAGTCACTTGCACAAGCTGAAAAGTGTACCATTTTGCTAGGTGACATTGTGGCAGCTGAGCCTCAGTTTCCTCATCTGTAAATGGGGATCCAATACATTCCTCAGACTAAGTGATGAAGTTCTGGCTCAGAGATGCCTGGTGATGTCGTCATGGCTGCAGAGTCTCCTCCTTCAGGAAGCACCACTAAGCAACCCTTTCCTGCCACTGAGCTTGTCAGGCCTCCAGAGGGTCACATTCATCAGCAGCATAAGAGGAGAGAAACATCAACTGGTTGCTTCTTGCATGCCCCCACTGGTGACCTGGCCTGCAACCCAGGCATGTACCCTGACTGGGAATCGAGCCCGCAGCCCTTTGGTTTGCAGGCTGGCACTCAATCCACTGAGCCACACCAGCCAGGGCAATCCCAGTGGTTCTTGAGTAGAAGGCTAGGACAGACCAGAGGCTGGGCCTCATATGCTATGACCACCCTCCCCCTCAAGGCCTGGCTGCCTTCATCCTGTGGCTGGAGGAGGCTGCAGGATGGCATGAAGCGATGGATAGAAGCAAATGAGGAAGAAAGTTTCCTCTAGGGCCAACTGCCAGGTGTGGACCGGCTCAAACATGGAAAATGAAGGATGTGATGGTACGGATTGGGTTTAACACATCTGTGCTAGGTCCGTGCTGGGCACCTAGTGGTGACGGACGGCCCCAGGCCCGGCCCTCCTGGTCCATGTGGGGAGATACACCCATCATTAGATGGCAACGGCTCAGAGCGGTCAGGGCAAGGATGCGGGGCAAGGCCAAGGGGCCAGGGCTGTGGGGGCCCTGAGGAGGCACCTGATCCATACCAGGGGATGCCAGGGAGGGCTTCTTGGAGGAGGGGGAGCTAAGTTGTGGCTCAGAAGAACACGTTCGTGCCTGTCAGGGATCACCACGAGCACCACTTGAGATGAGGACATGAAGGGTTAGAAAGGTAGAGCGGCCTGTCCAAGGTCACACAGGAAGGAAACGTCACTGACTGCCAGCTGTCCCTTCTGACCAGTTTCCTCTTTCTCCATGACAGCAAATCCCAAATTTTAGCTGGGCACGTGGCCTCGTCTCCCAGCCAGCCAGGTGTGGTCGTGTGGGAGGGGCTGGCCAGCACGAGTCAGCACAGGAGGAGCGTGTGGCTTTGGGAAGTGTCCTTCCCTCTCCTGCTGGTCAGAGCTGGACATCGTGTCCGTGACCCTTGCAGCCCACTGCGGGGGTGAGGGGCTGTGTCCACTGCCCCTGGGGACGTGCCACACCAGTGCCAGGCAGCCCAGCCCAGGGATTTTCACCTGTGCAAAACCTGGCCACGTTTAAGTTGTTATTTTGGATTTTCTGCTATTTGCAAAGCAGATCTAGACACATTTTGGATTGCTCTGGTTTTGCCCTGTGGTGGTAACTGTGGTGGTAATGGAAGGGACTGTCTGGGGAGGGCTCACTCTGGGCCTGACATGTTCACACCCAGCTTCATGCAGCCCTCACTGCGGCCACAGGCCGTGGGCGCCGTCGCGTCCCCGATTCGCAGACGCGGTAACTGAGGATCAAGATGCCCAGGACTGTGCAGCGAGACAGGGAAGGACATGAGCCTCGCGCCCCCGACTCTAGAACCCAAGTGTGTCTCCCTTCCAAGCCCCGAGGGCCCCACTGACTGTGAGGCACAGAAGCTGGCGGGAGCTGGCGTGGCTGGGCGAAGGGCATTCACCTTCGTACGCCTTGGCTGCGTTCACCAGGCTGGACCACTCGAGGCCCGCAGCTGTGTCGGGCAGTGGCATCATCCCGGGGTCGAGGCGTCGCAGCGGCCGGTCCCGCCCGTCAGCCAGTGAGAGCTCGGAGGCTGAGATGGTGGCTGGGTGGGGACAGCACAGGCAGGGAGGTGGGTGAGAATGACAACGTGAAAGAAACACATTAGTACATTTTGTTGTATTTTATATAGAATGATGTAACATCATGTAGTTGTTATAACATTAATATACAACTAAAGAAATGCCATACTTATCAGATGACCAGTGCCAGGGAAACATCTAGCAGGGAGGGAAGGGTGGGAGGGCTGGATAGTTATGTGGGCGTGATTTTAAACGGGGTGCTAGGGAGGCCTCGCCGAGATGGTGTCTGCACACAGCTCTGGGGGCGGAGGACGGAGCCCCGGGATCAGTCGGGGGAAGAGCATCCAGGCAGATGCAACAGCTAGCGCAAGTGCCCCCAGGCAGGAAGAAGCCTGCATGTTTGAGGCACACCGAGGTGGCGCGTGGCCAGGTCAGAGGAAGAGAGTAGTGGGAGGTGAGGCCAGGAGGTGACCGGGTTAGACTGTGTGGGGCCTCGTGGGCCACAACGAGGACTTGTCTCTTCCCAAGCGAGACACAGCCACAGGAGGCCTCCGAGCAGCGAGGGGCGGGACCTGATGCAGTTGTTCACAGGGTCGCTCTGGCTTTGTTTGGGGGACAGACGGTGGAGGGCCCGTGGGGGGCAGGGAAGCAGTGAGGAGGCTGCTGCAATGGTCCAGGAGGTAGGCGAGGTGGACAGGACCAGGTGGGCGGTGGAGGGACAAGCGGGTAGATCCTGGTCCTACTCTGTAGGTGGAGCCAGCTTATTTCCCGAAAGTGGATGTGGGTGTGAGACGGAGAAGCCAGGGTGACATCAGGACCCCGGGGCTGGCGCTGCGGTGGGGAAGGCTGGGGGTGGGATCGGGGGGAGCTGAGTGTGAGCCGCCATTAGACCCCCACGGGAGTGTGGAGTGGGGGCTGGATGCAGATACAACTGGGTTGTCGGTGTCTGGGCAGTGTTCACTGCGACAGGGTCACTGTGGGGAGACCTGGTGGGTTCAGGCAGAGGAGACGGCCCGAGGTCTCAGGGTACTGGACGTGCCAGATAGCACAAGGGTCTCGTCAGCAGCTAAGTCTGCTACAGCCACTGAGTGAGTCCCCTCGTGCCAGGCTAGGCCCTGGGGCCCAACTCACTGATGCCTCACGGGCCATTAAGGGACAGGGCAGGATGGCAGGTACAGGCAGGTCACAAGGTGACTCAGGCAGGAAAGGCCAGGCCTGGCTGAACCAGGGCTGCTGCGTCCCCGAATGCATCCTCTTGCTGAGGTGCTACAGGGTTCATCTCACAGCCTCACCTCCAATCCGCCAGGAGGAAGGTGCCGTGATGACCCCAGTGCTGAACAGGGGACACGCAGGCGGGCAGCAGGAAGCTGCCTTGCCCACAGTTATACTCCCCAGTGGTCTGGTGCGGACCCCGCTCCCAGCCCAGTCCCCCCGGCCTCGTGCTCGGAAGGCCCTGCTGACACCGCTCCAGCCCTGCTCTCCAGCGCACAGGCACCAGCCGGACTTGTGGCCCATCCCAGTACCTGCTCCAGGTGACGGAATACTAACAACAAAGACGATGAACAGCGCTTGGTTTTTCAGTATCTACCATGTGCTAGGCATCGCACCAGTGTTTCCCACGAATTAACCACTTTGATTCTCAGATTAACGCAATGAAGTGGGCGCCACTGTTATCCACATATTACTATCACAGGAACTGAGGCACAGAGAGGTTACTTCTGTGAGTGGGGACTCCAGGGCACCCGGCTCTGGGGAAAGCGGACCTAGTAAGCATTTGCTGAATGAATGCTCAGGGCAACGACAAAGGTCAGGAAGCAAGCTGAGCCCTTGAGCACCACGCTCTGCACTGCCAGCCTGCTGGCACGTCACTGCTGAGCTGGTGGAGGTCCTTCACTGGTGAGGCCTGGGCCAGGCCAACCACATTTCTTCAGCCAGGGTGGATGTGTCTTGGAAAGGGCTCTTGAGCAGGGTTGGGGGAAGTGGCGAGGCCCAGGGACCCCGGCCATGCCAGGGCCAGATGGGACTCTCCCTGGCTCAGGAGGGTGGAGAGCGTCATATGGGCAAACAGAGGTGTATGTGTGTGTTGTGTGAGACAGAGTCCTGGGCTGGGGTCACCACAGTGACCTATGTCTTGCTCTTAGGGAGGCCCCAGTCCAGTGAGGGAGACCCCAGTCCAGTGAGGGAGACCCCAGTCCAGTGAGGGAGACAGACCCATTCCCACATAGTGACAGCCTAGAGTGGGTGGGACTGTGACGGGGAAACAAGGCAGAGGGATCAGGAATGGGATGGGACCAATCCAAGTTGTGGTGGGGGCTGAGAGGAGGTGCCTGACTCATTTTGGTGGGGAGGGAGGATGTCCTAGAGGTGGCAGCGTCTGAGCTGAGATGAAAAGGAAAGGATGAGGCAGGACCGGTCAGAGGCATTTACGTCTGTCTTTCTGTGTTCTCTGCGCATGCTGCCTCTGCCGTGGCCCCCCCTCACCTTCTACCTTTTGTTCAGGCTGTGCTGGATGCCACCCATGTGCTAGCCCTGCCTTAGGCAACGGGGTAGCAAGGATGAGAGACAAAGGAAGGAGACACAGATGGAAGCTTAGGGATGCTTTGGGAGCTCCCACTAAAACTCAGCTCCGCTGGGGTGGGACTGTTCCCTGACGTGCTCATCACGCACGGTGCGCCCAGCACCTAGAGCAGAGCCTGGCCTCAGCACTGTGGAATGACAGTGAGGAGTGAGCTGGTGCTCTGGAGCGTAAGCAGGGAGATGACCCAGCCTGGGGTTGGGGCAGACGTCCAGGAAAGAGCGGTAACTGAGCAAAGCCCTTAAGAGAAGTGGGAGTCATCAAGAACAAGGCTGGGAAAAGAGCATGGCGGGCGCAGGGAACAGACACGTGGAACGCCCCGAGGAGGGAGAGTCTGCTGGATGAAGGGTCTCAAGGAGGGTACCGAGGTTGAGCCCCACAACACCAGCCAGGAGTATGGATCCAGACACTATGGCAATGGGGAGCCAAGAGAAGATTTCAAGTGGAGACAGACCCCCTCAAAAACGTCCCAGAGCCTCCTCCATCCCACCCTCTGTGCGTCCAAGAGACTCCATCTAGACAATACAAGACACAGCCCTTCAGCCAAAGCCCTTGGGCAGACGTATCTCTGGAATCCAAATTTGTTTGGATCGGGGAAAGCTGTGCTGCACACGACTTAGCACACTCAGAAAGATTGGGAAGCACCGCATTCAGAACACTGGTGTGCTGCGATGAACCAGGCAGGGCGATCGGGAAGGACCATGAACAGCCTCCCGTACGCTCACGCGGGTGGTGCTGCCCTCTGAGCCTGGCCCTCCCTTCTGCAACTCCCTTCAGTGTCAGAGCTCCTGGGGCATGGGGAAGGGATCCGAGGCTAGACTGAAGGCTTTCTGGTGAGGGCCTTGTACACCGCGCCTCCTCCATGGGGGGCACCCAGTAAGTATGTGCTGGATGAATAAAGGGATGGATGAGCCACATCCCTGTACCCCTCCCACCCTGGCAGATCTGGGGGAGTCAGGCAGGTAAAGCGACGATCATTAGATCATCTGCTTGGGGCAAGAACAGGGAGCAGGGCTGGGGGCTGGCTAATACAAACCCCTGGTCCCCAGGGCCCCAGACTGCGGTATCTGGAGGGACTGAACTCCCATTTCTGGCATCAGATGTCCCCAATCCTTGGGTGCCCCAGATTTCCAGGTGACCCCTGAGGCTTGGCCAACAATCCCTTGCTCCAGGTGACACCCAGGAGTTCATGTGCAGACCCCCTTGAAGTACATGTTGCACCCCAGTTCCCTCTCAGCTGACTCCAATGACTTCTGGCCTTTGAACCTCCCCCCGATCTCCAACCCCGGGGTACCTCCTCTGCCAGCCCCAGGTTACCCAGGCTCACATTTCTTCTCTGGGAAGCTGTTGCCAGTGGCAGGGATGGTGCTGAGGCTGCCGCCGGGCGGGTGGGGGTGCTGGTGCTGGCGGCGGGCAGGCAGCGTGCTGGAGGGGAAAGCGCAGGTGCTGGTGAAGAGCACGTCGCTGGGCAGGCCCACCTCCAGGCTGGCCGGGTTGGCAAAGCTGGGCTCACGCCGCCCACTGCACAGACTCTCGTCAGACAAGGTCCGCTGCAGACTCTTCGGTGGCGACTGTTGTTGAGACAGGGGAGGATGCGGGGCGCGGTCATGGCCTGGCCCGTGGTCACTGTTATCAGAGGCTCCTTTTTCTCCGGGACATCTGTGGTTCTTACTCACCCAGCATCCATCTTTGTCCCCTTGCTGGTCAAAGCATGACAAGTGCTCCCTGGGGGTTCCCCACTCCTCCCCCCGATGTAGCCCACCTGGTTCTGGAGGGCCAACTCTACCTCCAGCTACAGGTAAGGTTAGGGAAGGTAGTGTGGCCCAAGATGGACCAGTGAGAGCCAGTCACTGCTGAGGACCACTGAGGACAGGGGGCTGTCCTCCCCTAAGGTGGGATAGAGCCCTCTCAGTCCACATAAGAGAGTGCCTGCCTGAGAGCAAGACCTGTCAGGGGCGGGTGGGGTGTGGAGGAACCAAGGACAACTGCAGTTTTGGCCCCTAGGAACCCTGCCTCCGCCTTCGGTCCCTGCGGTTGAGTGGGTAGGAGGAGCTTCTACCTGGGCTCCATAAGGACATGAGTGCTTCTAACAGCATCTCCCCCAGTCTCATGAGGTCCTCTGGGATGGAATAAATCCCCTGGGTGCCCACCAAGCTGCTTTACTCTGAGCTTCTCTCCGATGCCCTGAGCTCTGGCCATGAAGCCACAAACACCCAAACAGGGCTGTGGCAGGGACTGAAGGCTGAGGACCCGCAGGGAGAGGCTGCAGAGACCCCAGGGAGGTATGTCCCCGCCCCCTCGCCCTCCCACCTGCCCATTACGCACTTCCGCATCTCTCTCCTGGTCTGGGGCCAGGTTGTCCATGATGATGAGCTTCTTCAGGTCATCCTCAATGGTGGACTTATAGTTCTTCCGTGGGGAGCGCAGATCGCGGAGGGAGGCCCTCAGCCGTGGCTGCCCAAATACGTTTTTCGTGTTGGTGTCCACCTGCCTGGAATGAGAAGGTCAGGGTCAGGGGGATCTTGAGGAGGCTGGAACTGCTTCTCAATGTTGTCCTGACCCAAGGAGGCCTGCGGTCACTAGGCGAGTGAATGCAGCCTTCTCCACCTCACCTGCATGTGAAGAGGAACCTCGTTTGTGCTCCGATCACTCCCCCCTCGGACACTGCCTGGGAGCCTGCTCTGCGCCACGCCTGCCCTAGGACAGTGCAGCAGGGAACATGCAGCTGACCCCCAGCTGGGGAGCCAGACGATGAGCACATGAACAGAGAGGCCCCAGAATGCGAGGTGGAAAGAGGTGAGCTGAAGAAAAATAAAGCTGGGTAAATGGACAGAATGACGGGGATGGGGGATGGGCTTTGTGAGGGGTGCTGGGAAGTGAGGCCTGGGCAGGGGCAGGGCAGACTGGGCAGGAACTCAGGAGCCACTGTGGGGACTGGATGGCATGTGGGAGGCTCTGCAGTTCTGAGCTGGTGAGTGCTAGGTCCTGATTCTCGTTTTAGAAGGGTTGTTCTGGTTGCCGAACAGAAAAGTGATCCTTGTGGAGGCAGGAAGAAAAGTGGAGGCAGGGAGACAGTAAGGAAGCTCCTGTACGTGAGATGATGGTGGCCTGGATCAGGACCTTCAGCCACAGATAAGGAATGGGGTCTCGCAGAGAGGGAACCCCCCAGGGGAGCTGGTCCCCATAGGCAAGTGGCGGGCCACAGACAGCAGACCTCTGGCCTGGGTGTTTTAGGAGCTGTCATCAGCTTTCCCTAGCCTCAGTTTCCTCATCCGTCAAATGGGGATGAGCTCACACACCATGAGGTAACCGAGGGGTCTGGGAGCACCCAGACTTTCCCATCCCTGTTTTCTACTAGGCTTCCCGTTCCAGAAGTCGGTCTGTGAGCCCAAGTCACTCTAACCACCCCTCAAAGCTGACCTTGCACTGCCTTCCAGAATACTCTGTGGTTTAAAAGCCACTGAAGCATAGCCTGGGGTTAAAAGCCAGAGCCCTGGAGACAGATGGACCTGGATTCGAGTCCTGGCTCTGCCTACTCCTGCCATGAGACCTTGGGCAAGTCACACCACCATTCTGACCCTTGGTTTGCTCATCAGGAAAACATGCCGTTGTCATGGCATCACGTGGTTTGCTGCAAAGCACTTGGCCGGCATCTGACACAGCGAATTCTTGGGAAGGAGGGCTGGCCTTGTGACAACTTGCCTGGGCTGACGAGCACCCCGAACTGCATGCAGTCTCTCTGCTGCTCCCTTACCCCCTCTGCTGGCTCCATGGACGGCCGCCCCACAGCTCCCTGGCCCTCCTCTGGGATTCTCGTCCACCACTCCTGGGAATTACCGAGGCCTCCTTCTGCCTTCTTCTTTTTTAAAAAAGATGTTATTTACTTATTTTTAGAAAGAGGGGAAGGGAGAAAACCATTGGTAGGTTCCTGCTTGCACGTCCCCAACCGGGGCACGTAATGCAGGCATGTGACTGGGAACTGAACCGGCGACCTTCTGGTCCACGGGATGACGCCCAACCTACTGAGCCATACCTGTCATGGCTCCTCCTGCCTTCTGTGGCTCAGCCTGTGGGCTTAGGTACTACTTCAGTGGTGAAAACCTGGGTTCTGACCTGACGCGCCACCACCCAGGATAGAAGAAGCAACAGCTAACAGGGGCACAGCCCTCCCGGTGTGGAAGGCACCATCCACCAACCCAAGGGCCTTGTGCACGCTGTCCGATCTGCACAGCAGGCCTCCCCAGGAGGCGCTGTTACTGTCACCCCCAGTGAATAGACAGGAAACTGAGGTACAGAGGCAAAGTAGCTCCATGGCACTTGTCCTGAGTCACAGTCTGTGAGTGGAGATTCCTGCTGAGGCCCCCAAGCTGCAGAGCCCCCAGGCATCACTGCCGAGTTCATATCATGGAGATGGCATGAAAAAAGACATGTGCTGGTGGAGCACAATCATATTTGTTTAAAAAAAATGGCTTTTAGATGCAGGAAATGAGATGGAAGAGATGAGGAACACTGATAAACTCTGGGAGGTAGGAATCATTAGGAAGTGGAAAAATGGACTGACTTATACCCTTCTGATTGTCTTATTTACCATAATTACGTGTTATACCAATAAAAAATAACTAATTTTTAAAAAGCTAACACACAGACTTACATCGTTTTGTAACTCAAGAAAGAAAAAATGCTGTGGCAGGTGAGGCTCAGTGGATTGAGCACCAGCCTACAAACCAAAAAGGTCACCAGTTCGATTCCCAGGAGCGCACGTGCCTAGGTTGTGCTGTGGACCAGGTCCCCTGCCGGGGGTGTGTGAGAGGCAATCGGTTAATGTTTCTCTTACACATCGATGGTGCTCTCCCCCGTTTCCCCCTCCCACCCCTCTCTCAAAAAATAAATAAAATACTAAAAAATATAAGTCTTTGAACCCATGAAGAGATAAGATGCCTTGGGCCTACTGAGGGTTTTGAAGTGTACGTTTTCCCCCTCATTTTCTCAGCTGCCAGCTCTGGGATTTTAACAAAGAAAGGGACAGAGGGTGGGAAGTTTTTTCTTGTTAGGTCATATTTCTCCTCAAGTTAGAATTCCAGGTCTAGGGTAATACTGGCTCCATTACAGTGTTCTCTGCGTGAACAAAAAGCTTAAGCTCTGAGAGAGAAACAGAAAGAGACAGAGAGAGAGAGATGCACACGACCCAGAGAGTATATGTTCCTCCCGCTGGAGGTGGAAAGGGACCTACTGTCCTCCCTCTCCTTTAGACTTTTTGCCATTTCCCAGAATCCCCTGTCCTGGGAAGTGCAAGGCATGCTGCGTGCTGTGCCCACTGACGGTGGGGAAGGAGCAGGCCAGGCCTTCTGTTCGTCTACAGTGAGAAAGGGGCACTCTCCACTGGGAGGGGTGTAAAAAAGACCTGAAATTTTTATTTTATTTTTTAAAAGATTTCATTTATTTGTTTTTGGAGAGAGAAACATCGATCGGTTGCCTCTCACACACCTCCAAGTGGGGACTTGGCCCACAACCCAGGTATGTGCCCTGCCTGGGAACTGAACCAGCAACCTTCTGGTGTGCAGGCCGGCACTCAATCCACTGAGCCACACCAGTTGGGACCTGCTAAGAACTTTAAAGCATGCTCTCTCTCTGCACTACTTCTGGGAGTGGGTCCTTCAGAAAGGTCCACATCAATCCACGGGTGCCAGGTATATGAGGGTACTTCATGGGGGCCTGTCTGCAGGGCAAACACAGAAGCAGGGGAAGGCCCTTCTGGGGAGGACGACGAGGCACCACAGAGCCACCCTGTGCAGCTGCTAAAACGAAGTGCAGCCAATCCGCATGACCCGGGAGGAGGCTCTCCCAGGTAGGCCATGGGAATGAATGTATAGTGGTATATATAGCAGGAAATCTTTTTTAGGAAAAGAACCTCACACACAGCTTAGCTCGATATACTGAATTTCACCATATTCTTAGCTCCAAAACTGGGTATATGGGGGATTCACTTTCTAAAAACATTTTTAACCACAGCCCCCAAGGTCCCAAACATCTTCCCTGGCCCCTGTCTGTCCTCACTGCCTCCTGCACAGGCCTCCTAATGTTCCTTAAACACACCAGGCATGCTTCTGCCCCAGGGCCTTTGCACTGGCTTTTCTGTCTGCCTCGAGTCCCCTCCCAGCATTCCCTGTGAATAGCAACTTCTCATCTATCCAGCTTAGCTCCAATGTCACCTCCTCCAAGGGGCATCCCCTGACCACTCAACCTCCTGGTGCTCTCTTCCCAGGCCAGGTACACTCAGTCACACAATCTTGTGCTATGTTACTGAACTCACCTCATGAGGGTTTGTTGGGTGTACTGTGCATTTGTGTTTCCCCTCCTTCCACCTCACCTGCAGCCTTCTGCACTGTGTCCAGAGTCAGGAATAGGGCTGCCACATTAGGTACTTAAATGTAGTTGTTAAATGAGTATTATATGAAACCAACCAACCAACCTCTATCCCTCCCTCCTAAGCAATGTCCCTACTTTTCTTCCTTCCTCCCTGCTTTCCTCTCTTCCTTTTATAACAAGCTTAAATGACTTTTATAAAACAGAAAAGATTTTTTGAAAAGTTAAGCCAAAAGAACATGAGCATTCCTTCCCCAATGTTTGTGTTCATTTGCTAAAATCTCCTTCTCAGATCCCAAGATGGCTAGGACTAACAGCGCACTCTTAATCCCACAGTGGAAGGCTGGCTCTCGGGAAGAGGTCAGGCTAGTACGCTCCCTCCTGCCCTTGCATCTGCTTCTGTCTCACCCACTGCAGGCTTCAGGGCCTGGTACTGTTAGCGGGTTGCTGTGACATGTCTACAGGGAAAAAACACAATGAAAATTCAGTCTGGAGAATGCAATTGATCACTCTTGCTCTTTCTTTCTTCTGGAAGAATTTTCCCAATGTATTTTCTACAATGCAAATTTGAAGCAATACTTTACGATGGCATTAATTCCAAGTTAAAGAAAATGAACCAAACTGGGCTTGTGTAGCTCTGATCTTTTTCCTTTTTCTCAAGATCTCTGGTCTCCCTAATTGTCAAAATCTAATGACCTCCGAGGACAACATGAACTTCTGCCTGACTCTTGGAAAGAAGAGATCACCTTCAATACACTGACATGAAACTGTCGCCAAGTTATTTGAGAAGCACAAATGAAGGAGGCAGCGATAAATCAAGCAGAACAAGGGAAGCACTCCCGGTCGCACGTGCTGGTCAAGCCTGGGCCGTCTCTGGGAGCACGCAGAAGGAAGGAAACCGTGGTTGCTCTGGGGAGAGGAGCAGGATGGCTGGGAGCCAGGGAAGTGATAGTGGTTCAATTTTCATTCAAAACTGCAAACTTTTTTGGACTAGTTTTTTTTTAACTGTACATATTACGCATTTCAAAACACAAATGAAAATACCCTGAAGGATGAGCCCTCTCCTCAAGGTTCTGACTGGGAGCACTGCACAGAATCTCTAATGTGCCCATACTGTCTGAAGTCAGGTTTGGGTATGCTGTGGAATTAAACCACTTGCATTAGAAAAGAGTAGGACGACAGGAAAATGACAAAGAAGGCTCTGCAGTCAGAACCCCGACAACAGCAACTTCTTGTTACCAAAGGGCCAGAGGTGGGAGGTGACCAAAGGCGCCCACTTGGCTGGGTCCGATCCCAGCGGACTTGGAGTTCTGGGCTCCAACTGGGGCAGCTCTCTTGGGGAGGATTAATTAAGCTAATTAGCACTGCCATCAGCCTGCCTGAGCTGGGGGTTCTGCCAGCTCACTGCTGAGGACACTCATGGGTCTGTGCTTCAGGCGGCAGGCGGAGTTTCCTGGAAGGGTGGCTGGGAGAGGCCGCGGAGTGTGTGGCAACCCTGATACGTGGTGGGGATATTAGGGAGAGGCCGTCCCCAGCTCCTTCTGTGCCTACACTGTGTGGAGCCCCGAGCCCTGAACCTGAACAAAGAGGACACCCAAATGTCAGGTGTCAGCTACCACCAGATGCCAGCGTCTGTCAGCCCGGCCACCGAAGACCAGGCACTTCCTGGGACTCAGGCACACCACCTGTGGGTGCAGGGACTCCAGATCTTTGCCTTTTAAAGCTGGAGAAGCTGAGGCACAGTGAATTAAGGCCACTCAGAACCCACCTCTGCCTGAGACTCTGAGCCACCCTGAGATTCTCTCACGATGCAAGCAGAGAGATGCAAGCAGAGTTCGATATGCACCAACAGTAACCTCGGCAGCTCCCTGTGATGAGGGCTCTCAGCTGGGGCCAGTGTGTCTCGTGGGTGACTGTGTTTATACCCCCCAGACTGTAACCACCTCACTCTGCAGGCAAGGGCACTGATGCTCCGATGGGTTCTGACACATGACAACAGCAGAGCTGGTGTGTGAACTGAGGTGAACTCAGGGGACTGTTCTTGACTGCAGTCTCAGCACCGCCAGCAGCAACAGAGCTCACCTCCTGAGTGCCCCTCCCTCCCAGGCGCTGGCTGCCCTTCGCATGCATTGTTCTACCTCATCTCCTCAGTGGTCCTACAGGAGGCGGGGTGCCCCTCCCATGCATGAGGGTGCTAGGGGCTTGGGACTGGGGTCCTTGGGTGTGATTTGGGTGCTTGGCCTCCTAATCTCCATTTTACTCTCAAGGCAACAACAGAGGCAGCTCCCCAGGACCTGCATCATCCTCACTGGGCCCTGGGTCTGCGGGCACATGGACCAGCAGCCAGGACTTACACACACGGACCTCACAACAACCCTGTGCCGTGGCTGACCTGCTCAACACTCAGGGATGAGCAGTGCCAGTGTGGCCTGTTCTGGGCTGTGTCAGCCTTCTGAGGCCTCTCAGGGTGGCCCAGGGGCCCCCAACCCGAAGGGGCAGCGCAAGCCCTTCCACTGGGGCAAGACCAGGATGGCTGAGGGCTGCTGGTAGCCTGACCTTTCCCAATGGCCAGAAAGCCCTTCCTCCAGCCACACCCTCACCTGCTGAGTACAGCGCAGCTGGAACTTGGTGCTGGGGTTGGGGTTGGGGGTGAGGGCAGTCTCGCATCAATTAACTGAGTATTAAGTCTTCACAACAACCCTGGTAGAGGGGACTGTGATCCCAGTCTGAAGAGAGGGAAACTTGGGACTGTAAACTGATGCAGCATGGAATTTCTTCAACTATTAAAAATAGAACTATCATATGACCCAGAAATTCCATTTTGGGTATTTATCTGAAGAAATCCGAAACGCTCCTTTGAAAAGACACTTGGACCTCTGTATTTACTGCAGCACTATTCACAACAGCCCAGACACTGAGGCCGCCTGAGCGCCCACCGACAGACAAGCACATAAAGAAGATGCGGTGCATATATACAGTGGGACATCAGCCATAAAGACAATGAAATCTCTCCATTTGTGACAAATGGATGGACCCAGAGGGTATTGTGCTGAGTGAAATAAGTTGGACAGAGAAAGACAAATATCATATGATTCCACTTACATGTGGAATCTAAAAAACAAATGAGCAGAAACAAAATCACAGACACAGAGAACATTTTGATGATCGCCAGATGGGAGGGGCTGGAGGGGATGGGTGGGAAGGGAAACGGGACTAAGAAGTCAGATCCCGGTTATAAACACAGTCAGGGGGACATAAAGTGCAGCACAGGGAACGCAGTGAAGACACTGCAATAACCGTGTACAGTGGTGCCAGGGGGGCACCGGGCTCACCGGGTAGATCACCTCGTTAGTTGTATAAATGTCTGATCACTGTGTTGTACATCTGAAACTGATACTGAATATCAACTTGTAATTTAAAAAATAAAATAAAAAATAGAGGGGCCCTGGCTGGTGTGGCTCAGTGGATTGAGCGCTGGCCTGCGAAATGAAAGGTCACCAGTTTGATTCCTAGTCAGGGCACATGCCTGGGTTGTGGGCCGGGTCCCCAGTGTGGGGCATGTGGGAGGCAACCAACTGCTGTATCTCTCACACACTGATGTTTCTCTCCCCCTCTTTCTCCTTCCCTTCTCTAAAATTAAAGATTTTTTTAAACATTTTTAAAAAGATTTTATTTATTTTACTTTTAGAGAGGGAAGGGAAGGAGAAAGAGAGAGAGAGAGAGAAACATCAGTGTGCAGTTGCTGGGGGTCATGGCCTGCAACCCAGGCATGTGCCCTGACTGGGAATTGAACCTGAGACACTTTGGTTTGCAGCCTGCACTCAATCCACTGAGCTACGCCAGCCAGGGCTATAAAGGTTTTTTTGTTTGTTTGTTTTTGTTTTTAAACAGAGGGAAACTGAGGGGTTAAAGAGGGAGTAAGCAGCCATTCAGGGATTCCCACCCTGGCCCTACTGCTACGGTGCCCCTCTAAAGGCAGGGGGAGGGCAGGCCAATGAGTTAAGAGCCCTGGGACAAAGTGGTCGAAGCGAGGCTGCCGCCTGCCCCAGCATGGCCTGGGCCTGCAGCAGAAGGGCTGAGGACGAGGGGCTTCTATGGCAGATGCTCTCGGTTCCCTCTGCACACAGACTCTCTGTCCTTCACTAGCTCATTCCGCCTTTTGTTTCCCAGCGCATGCGCTCAGACGTAAGGGGGAACACCAAATACAGGAGAGACTGTTGCCTCCAAGAAATCGATCCTCAGCAAACATGAGTCACTGTCCTGTGTGTGCATCCTCCTTGAGTCTCTCACACGACGAGATGCTCAGTTAGTTATCCTGCTGGGTATGGATCCTAGCCCTGCCATTCCTGGCTGGATAACCTGGGCTAGGTACTGTGCCTCAGTTTCCTCATCTGGAAATGGGAGTAGAAACAGGATCCCCCTCATGGGGTAGCCAGGAGGATAAATGGGGCCAACCCAAGTGGAGTAGCGTGGCTGAAGGCAGGGGTCGCTGTGTTGGCCGCAACCACTGTCATTCCTCTAGGAGATGCATAGCCAGAATCATGAAAGAGGAGGCAAAGAAATATAGATGGACTTGGTAATCATTCCTGAGGGGGGGCTCATAATATGTGAGGACAAAATTTACAAAATCAACACTCAGAATACTTGCAGCGAATAACCTTAACTGACTGGGTGGAACTGGGCAAGTGACTTAACCCCTCTGTACCTCAACTTTTCCCATCTGGAAAACAGGATGTGAAGGGAACGCTGTCTCACCATTCTGTAGTGTGGATCAAGTGAGTTAATGCCGGTCAAGGGCCTGCGACAGTACGCAGCGGAGCAGGTGTGTAAATGTAGGTAAGTCAGTCATGCAAAGGAGCTGCTATGCCTTGATATAAAATTTTAGCAACAGCATCATACAGATTAAAAAAGAAAGCATGTTTAATTTCAAATAATTTAGATGGAAGTGACGATGTTTTCTGAAAAACTAGGTTAGTGACTCAGAAGTGTCTCTAACAATACAAAGATACTACCTCCAAAATGCTCAGGGGTAGTTTGAACAAGACAGCTTTATTAAATGGGACAAAAGCGATCATTCTAAGTTAACATCTTATGCATAGGATGAAAATGTACGTGTCAATTAATGAATCTTATAAGAATCCATGAAACTATTTGTGTTCCCAAATTTTTATGGGTTTGGTTTACATGTTTATACACACACACAAAAAGCCTTCCTGAGGAAAAGGAGGTGTTTGTCTGTTGAGGGCCATCGTGTGTTCAGGTCTACTTTCTGAGTACCTACTATGTGCCGGGCCCTGGCTGGGGTTCACGTGTCTCTGCTCTCCCGAATCTCTCAGTCCAGCAGGTGCGACAGAGAGGAAGTTGCTAGCAAATGACTGTCTGATGTGCCCTGGGATTCTCTCTGTGGAAAACAAGCAGCATGGGCTTGGAAGGGACGGGCCTGGATGGGGGCTGGGAGGGCTCCCCCGAGGATGGCATGTCTGTGCTAACATCTGAGGGCGGGTGTTATGCCCCCCCCGCCAAAGTCAAGTCCTAAACCCAAGAATCTCAGAATGTGACCTTATTTGGAAACAGGGTCTTTAGAGAGGTAATCAAGGTAAAATAAAGCCACCACAGTGGACCCTAATCCCAAGGGACTGGTGGTGCTGCAGAAAGGGGAGTGGGGACAGAGACGTGCACACGGGGAGAAGGCTGAGTGAGGATGAGGGCCGGGATCGGGGTAAGTGTTTACAGGCCAAGAAATCCCAGACCGCCAGCAGATCGGCAGAAGCCGGCAGAGAGGTGTGCAACAGACGGTCCTTCATGGTCCTCAGAGGAAACCAACCCTGCAGATGCCTTGGGCTCAGACTTCTCACCCCCAGAACTGTGAGACAGGAAGTTTCTGTCGCTGAACTGCTCAGTCTGTGGCACTTGGTCTCAGAAGCCCTGGCATACCAGTACGGTGGGGGGCAGGAGTGAGCCAGTAGGGGTTGGGGGCACCCAGGCAGAGGAAAAAACAGCACTCAGGGGAAGGGCGGCCAGAGCAGCTGCCATTGTGCAGGAGCGTCCCAGGGTGGGCGGGGTCTGCCCACCCCCCCGCCCCTGGCCACCTGGCCCCCCTGAGAAGTGGAGGCTCTGCAGGAAATTCCGGGGTCGAAGTGAGAATGAGACGCACGGTGCGTACACTCACTGATGGAGAGCCCAGACTGCTGGGCAGGCTACGAGCGACCAAGGCAGTGGCACCTGCTTTCCTGTGGGGTAAACAGGCAGTGGGAGCGAGAGAAGTGACAGAACGAAGGCAGGGACTGTGGCTGGGAAGGCCCACCTGAGGAGGTGGCATTAGACCGGGCCCCTGTGGAGCCAGTCAGAGGAGCTGAGGGAAGCCCAGGACAGGTGAGCTCTGCACAGGCCCTGGGTTTGGCCCGTATTTGGCAAGTCTGAGGAGTGGCAAGAGGCCAGCATGGCCAGAGGGGAGTGAGCAAGGGGAAGAGTGGGAGGACATGAGGGCCAGGGGACGAGGGACAGATCACTCAGGGACTGGGAAGGAGTTTGGGCAAAACGCGTGGTGCACTGGTGCCTGGAAGAAAGCACATGCTCAGTAAGTACAAGACTTCATCATTAATCCCAGGAGCAGGCAGCTGCTGGGGGTTTTAATCAGGGGAGAGGAGAATGAGAACCTGGTTTTCAGAGAGCCCTGGCTGGCCGTCAGGTGTGTGAACTGGATTCTTAGTGTGAGCTCAGAAGGGACCATCTCCAGGGGCCCGGCTTCTGTCTCCTGACACCCCTGTCCTCGCGAGCTCTGTGTCACCCACACATTTGAATGGCTCCATCCAGGTCATGTAGAATGATGTTAGAAATAGGATGGAGGAGGACAGATCTGCTCCCACCCAGCAGCAGAGGAGCCTTGGACCAGGGTTCCCAGGCTCTGATTCAAGTTCCATCCGTTACCAGTGTGAGAGTCTGGGGTCAAGCTGCCTCATCTGCAAAATGGGATGACAGGTCCACCTCATGGGGCTCTTGTGAGGATCCACTGACTTCACTGACATATAGGAGCTTAGAACCGAGACTGGCATACAGCAAGTACTTCATCAACCTTAGATATCACATCCATCTACCTTAAAAAAACAAAGACCCTTCCTTCACTGCATACTCCTCTCTTTTGCTTTACAGAAAAAACCCTCAAATGAGCTTTGCACACAGCTGCCTCCAATTCTGCTCTATCCTTTCCTGCACTTCCATGAGGCTCATTCCGACACTCGGGTGTCAGGTTCATCCCACCTGACTGCTCCCGGTCCACCACCCTCGGGCTCCCTGGACCTCACACTAATCTGGGTTCCTCCTCTTATCCTCTGAGCCAGGGTGGGCCTCAGGCCTGGTCTTACACCTCCCCTCTTCTCTACCCACATTCTGGTCCTTGGTGCGCTCCTCCAGCCTCCTGCCTTTACGCTAACAACACTCACATTTCTCTCTCCAGCCTGATCTCTCCTGAGCTCCAGACTCCTTACCTGACTGCCTCCTTGGTGTCTTCTGCACATCACAAATGTGACCATCCAGGACTGAGCTCTGGAGCTCCACCCAAAACTGCTTCTTGCTCACCCCATCTCAGTTCAAGGCAGATGTCCCCTTCAGGCCATAAGACCTGCTATCATTGGCTGCCTCGCCTTCTCTCACACCAGAGCCAACCCGCCAGCAGCCCTGTTGGCTCCCACTACAGAGAATCTGATTGGAAGCCACCCTCCTCCGAGACCTCCACCCCTTCCTGCCCCCTTGTCTCCTGCCTGGACGGTCACAGCGGCTCCTCATAGGCCCTGCCCCGAATTCAGCCGCAGGGACCCTGTGAGCACCCAGTGTAGATCATGTTCCTCTGCTCCACACCCTCCTGTGGCGCCACCTCATTTATGGCAGATGCCAACGCCATCGGAGGTGGCCCACGAGACCCTCCACGATCTGTCTCCATCACCTCTCTGACCTCCTGTGCTCACACGTTCCAGCCACACTGGCACCAGACAGTGCGAGCCCCTGTCTGATCCACTGCACGCTTCTCTGTCTTTAGGCTGTCCCCCCAGCCAAACTGTCAGCCCACCAAGGGCAGGCATCTCTGTGTGTCTGTTCACAGCCGTATTCCCAGTGTACAGGCTGGCACAGTGCCCTGATGATGGTGACAGAGATGTCACCCTCTTCCCTGTCTTGAGACACCCAGACTTGGCTCCTGCAGTGCCTTCCTAAGCCTGAGTGCCCAGGCACTTACTTCTTTGGGTCAGTGAAGGGGAGCGGCCGTGGCGAGGGCTCATCCGTTCTCTTCCACCCCATTGGGTGTTTATTGCGCACGGGCTGCTTAGAGAAGAAGGACTTGGGGACGGAGGCGGAGAGCGGGAAGGGGCCGGGCTGCACCAGCTGGGATGGCCGAGGAGCCTCTGCACTGGTCGTTTTGTAGGCCTGAGCAGCGCCACCAGCCCTTGTGTTCATGTCGCTGCAAAGTGAAAACAAAATTAAGCAATCACATTCATCCCACATCACAAACCAATCTGTTTAAATTTACTCTTGGGAAACAAAAAAAGGTTGTTCACATATAAGGGACACAAATACATTACTGCTGCAGAAAATGCTGAAGGTACAGCTGCTTGCACAGCTCTCAGTCCCACCCCGGGAATGCCCCCAGCACATTTAGTGCCTCTATAGCACAGGGGGCGAACACAAGGCCCGCGCCCTCCACCTGGTTTTATCTGGCGGGCACCTTGTTTCTACCCAGCGGCAATGCTGAGCTCCGCTTAACTGCTAAGGAGCAGTCACATTTATACAGTCCTCAAATTACACTCGGCCCTTTGAAGGCAACCGAGAGGCTGATGTGGCCCTCGGTGAAAATGAGTTTGACACCCTGCTCTAAGGGAATCTAAAACATTATTCACGGCCGGTGGATGACCCCCTGTGAGACTCCCTGTCTCCTGGGCACAGTCTGCACATCTGAAGGTAGGGGTCCTGCCTGCCTGTCTATAGGCATCCCCGGTTCATGATTTGTTCTATGGCCTTACCTTTTCTCCTCTGTAAATATTACACATATACACAACCAGAGTAACAGGACTTTTTTTGGGGGGGGGTGGAGGTGGATGGGTAGAAGATTTATTTTTAAATACCTGGGATCATGTTAATACATTGTTTTCTAACTTGTGGGTTTTTAAAGACTTAAAATACATCTTATGATGTAGCTCTTCATTAAAAAAATTTTAAAGGTACCTACTACACACCAGACTCGAATCTAAAACCACAGCTCAACATCCCAAATACGGAATTCCTGTGGAATTAACGCTGCAGCAAATCTCATGCTATTGACCGCGACCCAACTCAGGGACCCAGCTGCTCACACTACTGAGGCAATCGCCTTTTAACACTTTTAAAAAATTTTTCATTCCATTTCCAGTAAGAGGACTTTAATGAGAAAATTAATGCCTTTGGAATGTAAGTCAATAAATCCTTTTTGAAGATCAATTTAGCAACATTAAGGGGTAGGACTTTTGACTAAATGGACTAATGGCTAAATGAGGAGATGGCAAATCCTCACCCTCAAAAGCACAAATCTGGCAAAAAGAACCATATCAGCATGCTGTAGACTGACCAAGGGCGTACAGTAATCCAAGAATCATTTGTACTTGAAAAAATGCTGAGCTCCAGGTAAGAACAGAGACAGCTGAGGCATTTTGGCCAGTGGTCCCTCCGCCCCTGCCTAGCTCGGTAAACGAGAAGTTCAGTTTCAGCAGAACCTTTGGGACAGATCAAGCATCTCAGCATTTGTACACCAAGGGTTTCAGGAAGGGAAAAAAGAAAGGGGCAGAAGAAAGGTTTAAAGAAACGATGGCTGAAAACTCACCCAATCTGATGAAAGACATTCATCTACATAAGTAAGAAATTCAACAAACCCCAAGCAGAATAAATATGAAGACATTCACACCCAGAAAAACAGCTGAAATTTAAACACTAAGATAAAAATCCTGAAAGCTTTAATAGCAAAAGGATTCACCACACACAGAGGACTAGCCATACCATCAACTGCTGACTTTTCATTAGAAACAATGGAGTGGAATGACATTTTCTAAGGGCTGAAAGAAAAAAACTGTCAACCAAGAATTTTATATGCAAGCCCTGGCTGGTGTGGCTCAGTGGATTGAGTGCTGGCCTGCAAACCAAAGAGTCATTGGTTCGATTCTCAGTTAGACCACATGCCTGGGTTGCAGGCAAGGTCCCCAGTTGGGGGTGCAGGAGAGGCAACCACACATTGATGTTTCTCTCCCTCTCTTTCTCCTTTCCTTCCCCTCTGTTTAAAAAGAAAAAAAATCTTAAAAATAAAATAATTATATATCCAGGAAAACTATCCTACACAAATGAAGGCAAAATAAAGATTTTTTTCCCTCAGGTAAACAATGACTGAGAAAATGCATTGCCAGCACACCTGCCTAAAAAACAACATAAGAAGCCCTTAGGCTGCAAGAAAATAATTGCAAGTGGTGACCCGAATCTATCTGGAGAAGTGAAGGGTACAAGATGGTAAATTCGTGGGTTAGAATAAAAGACTGTATAGATTCATGTTTTCTTATTTCTTCTCCAACTTCCTTAAAAACATAAGTTATATAAGGCAATAATAATACTAATATATTGTTGGGTTTGTAACATATATGACACAATAGCACGAAGGAGGGGAAGAAAATGGGGCTATATTGGAGAAAAGTTTCTATGTTTTATTGGAATTAACTTAGTACTAATCCAAATTACCCTGATAAGATGCACATTTTAACTAAAAAAAAAAAAAAAGCCAAAATCCAGAGTAGCCCAAACAGTACACTAAAATACATTTACTTAATACAAAAGAAGGCAGTAAAGAAAGAAGAGCAAGAAAGAGACATAGAGAAAACCAGGAACAAAATGGCAAATGTAAATCCATTCATTATCAAGTTTCATTTAACATAAATGGTTTTTTAAAGATTTTAATGATTTATTTTTAGAGGGAAAGGGAGGGAGAAAGAGAGGATGAGAAATGTGTGAGAAACATATCAATGGGTTGCCTCTTGCACACCCCAACAGGGGACCTGACCCGCAACCCAGGTATACACTCTACCAGGGAATCGAACTGGTGGCCTTTTGGTTTGTGGAATAATGTGCCCTACTTGCTGAGCCACAGCAGTCAAAGCTAAATGGAAATGCTTAAACACCCCGATTAAAAGGAAGGGATTATCAGACTGGATTTTTTAAAAAAAGCAAGCTCCAGCTGTATGCCTTCTACAATTTAGCAACAAACACCTATTAACAGAGCCTAGGTTGCACATCTGTGGGGGCTGTCCAGGGAGCCATGCAGTGTGTCACACTGGGAGTGGACTCTGTCTAGTGTGGTCAGGACAGGCTCCCCCAAGGAGACAATGACATCTGAGTTGAGAAATGAAGAATGAGCGGCATCCATCTAACCCATGATCTCCCAGAAATCCATGCCACAGAGAAGCCGGCACAAGTACATGTGGGCACATGTACCTGCATGGTCACTACAGTGCTGTGTGTGACCAAGGAAAGCTGGACATGGCCTGAATGTCTTTTCATAGAGGATTAAATAAGCATACTCATGTGGCAAAACTCCGTAGCCAGCACAAAGAATAAGACAGACTTCTGTTCATGTCTGAGCTACAGTCGGTAGGAACAGGCATGGTGCAAAGCATGACTCTGCTTTGTCATTTTTAAAGTACATATGTTTTACAATTATTGGACATTTTTTGTTTTGCCTTTTTTACAGGAACAAATGTACAGTTCTTTCCCAACTGTGGGTAATAAAATCAATTTAGTGGGTCCTGACCATTACTGAAAGTGAAGAAAAGAAATACAACAGTGTAAAAACTGTCAGTGCACATCAAGTGGTTTCGTGCAACTTCAAAAGGGATGTCCATGCTGGACTGTAACACATATATAAAATATGTAAGGGACTGGTCAAATGTTTCAAGGAACCGGTTCAGAGAAAAACCTCTGGGGGGCGTATACTAACTGGCGGCCACTGGATGTAATGATGATGGGAACGTGCAAAGAGTAACAGTCAAATGAAACTAGACAAACGGCACAGGCAAAAGGAAGTGCCGTCCGAGACTCAGTCTGCCTCCTCGAGGCAGCCTTGGCCCGCCTTTTCTTCTTCAACAGAGCACCTACACACTCGAGCATGTGTACGTGAGACGGAGGGTGTATCCTCCCAACCCTCCTGTACAGAATAAATGGCAGCATACTGTAAGCTTGCTCTGCATCTGGCTTTTACCTTAACAATGCGTTCTGGAGATCTCTCCATGTCAGTCTCTCTGACTAACTCGGCCCTCTCTCTCCAGTGGCTGCAGAAGGTTCACTCTAGGACTATATCAAAATAACTGATTTTACCTTCACTTTTACTTTCTACAGCACATATTTCTCTACCTTGTCATCAGGCACATCCAACTTTTGGGAGCTAAACACATGCGATGATTAAAGAAGGAAGGGAAAAGGGTGTCTGTCTGTCAGCCAGCTTCCTCCATTGCCTCTTTGAGATGGGTTTGCCCCCTCTTTAGGCTCTGTGGCGGACACTGAGGATGTCATCCAAATCCTCCCTCATCCTGCACATGAAGGCTGATTTTACTCATGCCTCGCCTGGGCAAGGTGACCTAACACCCAGCCCAGGGGGGAAATCCTGATTCATTGAAGCCATTTGTTGGGGATGGGGTGTGGGGTGAGCCTGGGCTCTACTTCTGGCCAGTGAGACATTGGGGGAGAGAGAGAGGTGGGGGGGGAGGGAGGGAGAGAGAGAGAGAGAGGGGGAGAGAGAGAGGGGGGAGGGAGAGAGAGAGAGAGGGAGAGGGAGAGGGAGAGGGAGAGAGTGTGTTGTCTGCTGGGCGATTTCTGGGGAAGATCTTTGTACTGAAAAACGCTTGCAGAAAACAACACTTCCTTTTCCACTGTGACTATCTGGTGGAATGATGAGACACCTTGAGACTGTGAGGGGAGCTAGCCTGTAGGGTGATAAAGGCAGAACAAAAACAAGGGAAAGGACCTGGGTCCCTGAGTCAAGAAATTACCCAGTCCTGGGGGTCTCCCTAATTTGGGACTTTGTGTTCTATGAGCTAAGAGCCTTCCTCCAACTGAGCTGGCAATTTGTTACTTGTAGCCAAAGGCATTCCCATGACATGTCCATCTTCATTCTCGACAAGCCTGGGACTAGATGGTGCCTCACGCACGGCACAGCCTCAACCAAAAGCTATTCCCCTGAACACGCTGTGTATCTCGGTCCAGCCCCTTGGGGCGGGTTGCTGCTTCCCACACACCCATGAACCACAAGCAGTTCCAAGTGCCTGGAGCAAGGTGGAGTTAGTTCTTTATTTGCCAACCAGTCCACAGAGTGAACACACATCCTTTCTGAAGCACCAGCGTGGACAGGTGTCCTCCCTGGGCCTTGGCTTTGACCTGAAGACTGAGGCAGCACCAGGTGGTGGATGAGAATGTGGGCCATGCTGCTCACCTGACCCAGGTTCCATTACCAGCCCCAAAGGATACACTGCAACCTTTGCCCGAGTCCTTTCTCATAAGCTCACATGTGCAAAGTGCTCGCACAGTCTGGGAACCAGGAGTGGGCTCCCTGAGCTGCAGTTATTATAAAGGGATGTGCTGTGTCCAGGGGCTAAAAGCACACGCTCTGGACTCAGCCAGCACAGGGGCAGAGAGGCATCCTGCTCAGCAACGCTAACCCCACCGTCACTCAGAGGCTAAGCTGTACCTTAGGGGAGTACTGAAGATTTTGTTGGAGTAGAGGTTTTGTAGCTTACAAAAGAAGCTGAAAAACCATAGGCTAGTTGGAGAAATCACAGAGCTGTGTGGACATGTGCCATGCTCTGGTCCGGATGGGTGGCCCAGGGTGGGTGACATAGGCACAAAGGGTGCTGTGCCCCTGTCTGCAGGAGGGAGAGCAGTGGCACAGCAGGTGATGGTGAGAGTGCTGATCCGAGCCTGTTGCCATGGCCAGGCCCTGCTCTGAACACCTGACAGGTGTCACTTCCTTTAGTTACCACAGCGACCCTGTGACAGATACCGGCCAGCGGTATCCATCTCGGTTGCGGATGCTCGTCGAAACACAAGAAAAACATACAGAGACAACCAGGTCCTGTGGGGGAATAGGGACAGAAGGGCCACTCTCTCTAGTGGAGAGCGTCCCGTATCCATTCCCAAGCAGATTTTTACTGAGAATACAGACTTAATTTGTGGATTCAGTCTGGCAGAAAAGATCAAAAGAAGTAGGTGACTTACAAAGGTGCAGACAGAACCCTCACTGTGATTCTGGGCACAGACTGGAGTTTTATCATATGAAAGGACTACAGGTCCCAAAGGTTTCCTGTCTGTGTCTTTAAATTCCAAGTTAATAACATCCTCCAGCAAACAGATCTCACAGGATCTTGCATATTCTATGTCCCAGGCCTGATTACCCCCAGGGTCCGCCGTTTCTGGTCTGGGCTGCACCGCCCCTGCGAGTCTGAGTTAACAGAGAAGACAAAGGCAGCCAGGAGACTTGGATTTCTCACAAGGACTCAGGATTTGACAAAGCCAAGGGGGCAGGGGTTGATGTCCATCACCCCTTCATATCCATAGCCTGGAGTCTCTTCCCTTAATGCATTCCCAGGTGATCGAGTCTGTCTTAGATTCATTCTCTTTCTTAGAGAATTGCTACCCGTCTTTGACTGCCGATCATGCAAGGGAGCCAGACAATAGAACAGGCAGCATTCATGCCAGGGAAATAAATTTTGTCTCCTTAGTGGCTCCTGGTCTGGAGGTCTTTCACTCAGCCTAAGTTACGGGGGGTTACAGCTTCCTGAGACCAGGCAGGGTGGTCCCCAACATGACTCCATGAGGTAGGAACTACCACCATCCCATGTTTCAAGTGGGAAAACTGAGGCTCAGAGATTACATAACTTGTCCGAAATGATGTAGCCGGGAGGGGACAGAGCCAGGATGCAAACCCAGGCAGCCTGGCTCAAGAGACCCCAATTCCAGCCACCAGCCTGTACTCTCGATGACACAGCAGTCATGGTCAATGCGTAGCAAGCATAAAATCGAGCAGTGGCAGATGTTTTTGGACCCAGCTATGTCTCAGGCCCTGTGCTAAGTACTTTAGTGCACGATGTTGGTTCATCTGCACAACCTTAGACCAGAGTTGATCATTACACCCATTTTACAGATGAGGAAGTGGAGCCTCAGAGAAAATGATGGAGGCCACACGGTCAATGAGTGGTAGCGCTGTGATCCGGACACAGCCAGAGCCCTGGACATAACACTGCCTACCCAGACACCAGCAGGACCGACCTTGCCCTAGCCCCTGGTGTGTGGCATGGCTTGTGAGTTAGTCCGTCTCTGCAGGGGGCTGGAATGATGTTCCAGGGTAGCAGCTGTGAGTGGCCACATTCCACCCTGCAGCCTGGGAGCATACGAGGCAGGTCTTCAGAGATTGGAAGCAGAGAGGCATGGGGTCCAAATCGATGCAGATCCACCCAGTGCTCACCACCTCCCAACCATGGCCCAGCCACCACCACAGCAGCCTAGCCTCCTTGTGCCCACCCCCCAAACACAGCCAGAGAAGCCTGGGCACAGCCGACGGAGATCACAGCCCTCTTCTGCTCAGGGCTCTCTATGGCTCCACCGCACTCAGGGTGAGAGTCAGAGCCCTCCCTGCGCCCCGTAGGCTCCACACCATCTGGTCTGTCCCCTCTGCCCTCCAGCTCCTCCTCACTCTGCTCCAGCTGGATGGAAGCTGTCCCCAAACATGCCGGAAACATTTTCACCTCAGGGCCTTTGAATTGCTCCCTCTTCCAAGATCTCTTCCCACCTTCCCTTGCGCTGGCCTGGGTTCCTCTTCCCAAGCCGACTGTGACTCTTGAAGTAGGTGTCTGTCATGTGTGACCCTGGTCTCCTTGCTCACACAGGCAGGGTGAGCTCCAGTGGATCCCAAGGCCTGCACACTACCTTTTGGGGCTGTGCCCCCGTATCCTGGTGACTCCTGCAGCACAGCCCAGGAATGCAAGGCCACGTGCTTCCTGCCTGCCTGGGAACACCCGGCTGTGTCAGCTCCACGTGGAGCCAGAGCCTCTGATTGCCCCGAACAGCTCTGACAAATTGCTCTGGAAACCCAGGCAGGTTTGGAGCGTGTGCTGCCTCAGGAGAGGGCAGCAGGCCAGGTGGCTGCCCGCCTGGGATCACACAGCCCACTGCAGTGCCCACAGCAAGCACTGGCGCCTGGCCGTGTGCCCCAAAGCCAGGCTCCCATGACGAACGTCTGGGGGGAGAGTCTGTGAAGTCACTGAAGTCATCAGTGGGCACAAGCTGCCACAGGCCCAGCGTGTGGGTGGGGGGTTCCCTGTTTGGGCATGACAGGGCCCATCCCTTTCCCGGCAGCCCTTAAGTTTTGCCAGCAAGCTCCTTCTTCCTACCCCTGAAATGATCTATTCCCCCTCAGAACAGCAGAGTACTTTTCTCCCCAGATCTTACTGCTACCTGGCATATTAATATTAGATGGTTGCTCAGCTGTCTGCCTGCCTGCCTTGCTCTCTCCAGGAGAACGTCAGCTCTACAAGGGCAGTGACTTTGGTCCCTGCTGGATCACCATGTTGCGAATAGTGCTTGGAACATAGTGGGTGCTTTAACGGTCAGGCCTGCCCAGTCCTGCTCATCTCTTTTCTCAAGAATCTTAACGCGCTCCGTCTGCAACAGCCTCCTGACACTCAGCCGTTGGCCCTGACTCTTGCCCAGGTTACTGGCACTATCCAGGACCTGTCTATCCCTCCTTATGTCCTGGCGCTGTCGCCTGCTGAGGCATCCACGGTCGCTCTGTCTCCAGGTCTAGGCCCCCTTCCTTCTCACTCACATCTGGCCTCAGCCCCAGCCTAGCACCACTTTCAAAACATAAATCTGTCTGCACTACCCTTTCTACTGAAAACTTGCCTTGCTGCCAGGAGCTCTTAGGATCAAATCCAAACTCCCTAATGTGGCTGACAGGGCCTTGAGTGGTCTGCACCCTGCTGACCCCCCAAATTCAGCTGCACCCTTAATTTTTACACTTGGGCTACGGGGCCTGTGCTCAGTGACTTGACAGCACCCACCCTGGCCCTCAGGACCTTTGCATACACTACTTGCAGAGGGATGCCCTGCCCACACCCTGTCTTTCTTTTCTCTCTTAAAAAAAATTGGCCCTGGCTGCTGTGGCTCAGTGGATTGAGCACGCGTCTGCAAACTGAAAGGTTGCCAGTTAAGATTTCCGGTCAGGGCACATGCCTGGGTTGAGGGCCAGGTCCCCAGTTGGGACCATGAGAGAGGCAACTGATCAATGTTTCTCTCTCACATCAATGTTTTTCCCTCTCTTTCTCCCTCCCTTCCCCTCTCCAAAAATAAGTAAATAAATAAATAAATACATAAAATCTAAAAAAAAAACTGTCCATATAAAGCAAAATGTACAAAACAAAGATGTACCATTCAACAAACAGTTACAAAGGAAATACCCACATAATTGCATCACAGGTCAAGAGTATGTATTACTAGCCCCCCTCCCCCACCACTTCACCTGCTCTCTTCTCATTCCTCTCATCCTTGGCAGAAAGGCCCCCTATTCAGAGAAACTGTCCCCAGACTAGATTAGACCGCCCTCCAGCCCGGACCGTATTCACTCTCGGATTCCAGTTACTTATTACTTTTTTAAGTGCTTGCTTGTTGGCTTCTGTGGTGCACTGTCAGTGCCAGGATAGCCTGCGCCCTGGCCGCCGGCAGTGCCCAGCAGAGGGCCAGGCACCCAGTAGGTGCTCACTGTGCAAATAAACACAAGGTGCCACCCGATCAAGTGCTGTGGGAGCAGAAACAAAGGCAGCCACGAAGCACTGGTGCCTGCCCTCCAGGAGCAGCGGGCTGCCGCTCCAGCTCGGCCCGAGGGGGCGGGCTGACTGAGGACAGCAGATGCAGGAGGCAGTGTGGGTGCAGCAGGCGGGGGCACGTGTGGGAGCCCTGGGCACAGGTGTTCGGCGCCCGTCTGGGAACCTGTGCCTGTCGAGATGGGAAGACTGTGAGAGGCCCTGGGAAGTAGGGGGCGAGTGGGGCTGACAGCGGGCCCTGCACATCCTCTGTCTAGAACACTCTGCCCTCCTGGGTCTGTGGTTAGTGCAGCCTCTTCTATCCAGGAAAACCCCTCCCCCGCCGGGGTCGGGGCCCCTCCTCCAGGCTCCCTCATCTCAGGTGCTTTCCTCACTCCAGCCAGTGCTGTCTGGGGCTGGTCTGCCTACCCCACTAGGTTTTCTTTTTGTTTGTTTTTTTTTCAAATCCTCACCCAAGGACGTTTTGTCATTGCTTTTAGAGAGAGAGGAAGGGAGAGACAGAAACATCGATTGGTTGCCTCTTGTAGGCTTCCAATCGGATGCACCTGGACCTTGGATCAAACACGCAACCTAGGTCACGGAACCCCAGCCTTTCAGTGTGTGGGATGATGCTCCAGCCAAGCCGCCCGGCCGGGCACCACTGGGCTCTGGGTCCTGAGGAGGCAAGCCCGAGTCTGCCTTGGTCACCACAGTGTTCCCTCATCGCCTGTAAAAGGCTTGGCCCAGGAGCGACACTCTGATTTAGTTAGTTGAGGTTGACCTCATCTTTTCATAACATCCCCCATGATTCTAACAATAGCTGAACTTGACCTGAGATCCACTGCCAGGTACTACTGTAAGGGTTCTACTTCATTGAATCCTCGCCACATCCCTATGAGGTAGGTAGTTATGTGATTTATCCTCCATTTCACAGATGAGGAAACCAAGGCTCAGAGAGGTTGAGTTATTTGCCCAAGATCACACAGCCAAGACAAGGCAGAGGGAGGGTCTGAACCATGGTGTGCTGATTCTGGAGTCCACGCTCTCATCTACCACGAAGATGCTTCTTTAAATCAATACACTTAATTTCCTGAACTTGTCCAAGGCAATATCTGTAAAATTAGGGGATGAGCAGTAACACTTTTCTTAATACTCATTAAAGCAAACACATCCATTTAAAGTACAACATTTTCCTCCCGTACCACCCAAATCACTTCGAGTACCCCATTTTGGGAATGCTGTTCCACACTAGAGCCTGGTTGCCTAGGAGAAAACTTCGGGAAGCAGCTTTAATGAGTAGATAAGAATGATTTGCAATTAGCATCAATTGTCTGTATGCAAATTAAAGCTCCCAACCCAAGGGCCCTTTTCTGTGGCGGGCTCCTCTCCCATTTTATTGTCTTCATCTCTGGGTTCAGCAAATCCTTCTCTGAGACACAGGGTAATTTCATACCCCCTCTTGCCTCGGCCACAGTTTACACCCTGGTGCTGCCACCTTTATGTCACAGACTTCACGACAGTTGCTCGGGTCACTAACATAGACCTGTGCCCAGCACAGGGGCCGTCACAGCAGAGACATGGGACCCCCATGACAGTGAGCCCCTCTCAGTGGGGCGCTCTGACCATCTGTCTCACTGATGACCTGATTCCCATCTGTCTCTACTGGTGGTGGGCTGAGGTAAGGGCTGGGATTCATCTGAATTTGCTCATTATTTTGCCTCAGCAACCAGGATAGTGTCTGCGACATAACAAATCCCTAAGAAATATTTGTCAGTGAAGTGAGTGGATAAATAAATGGATGAAGGCACTGTCGAAAGAGTCAGTTCCAATGATTGAGAACTACCCGCCTAGAGAGGCGGGCTGAGATGCAGACTGAGCTCACAGGCACACTCTCTCCCTGGACCTTCACCCTGCTCCTGGTCCCCTGACTGGGGATCCCTGACCCCGGGGAGGGGAAGCGCCAACATACGGGCACCGAGAAATCCAAGTCCACCACAGGAGCTCCGCTGAGTCATGACACCATCTCCGGAGGCAGGGAGCAGCATTCCAAAATTTTAAACAGACGAGACTAGATCTAAGTGTTTCACACTCAGGCTAAGTACTGTCTGGGAAATTTTTGCTTCACCTTTTTTTAAAAAACACAGACATACATATAAAGCCACTGCGGGTCGTGTCAAGGAGGCCCGAGGCCACTGCCGGGTGCACGTGTCCTGTGTGGACAGGCTGCAGGTTCGAGGCCTGGCCAAGGCAGCCAAGTGCCAGTGGAGGGCAGGACCCCTGGCAGGGGTCTGGGACCTGAGCTGGCCCCGCTCAGGGATGGTCAGGGAAGGGAAGGGAGGCTGTGGCCTTACGGATCTGCCCCGGGACCATCCACCCTGGGGTCCATCCGCCCTGCGAACAGGGGCTCAGTAATCCTTGCCTGAGGCCATAAGCCCCTGAAGGGGCCCGTGGGCCAGGCTGAGCCCTGGGATTGCCGAAGGAATCCCCACCTCCGTGCATTTTTCTGGGAGGTGGTTCATGGCTGTCATCAGATTCTCAGTGTGTGGTTCAGACTCCAGGTTGTCAGTTTGCCAGTTCTGTTCTTTCTCATTCCCCAGGCGGCCTCTCTACCAGTGGTTCCAAAGTGTGGTCCCAGGACCTGCAGCATGAGTATCAACTGGGAACTTTTAAAAACTATTTTATTTTTAGGCCCCACTCCGACCCACTGAATCAGTAACTCTGAGTGGGACCCAGCTTCTGTGCTGAACGGCTCTCCAGGGGACTGTCTGGGGACCATGGCCCTTCGCTGTGTTGTCTGGAAGCCTACCCTGTGACCTCTCAGACTTCCTTGTAGCTGGGGTGGTCCTGGGACACTGCTAGCTTAAGGGGATTCTGGGAAAGCTTTTGCTTTCTGCATACAAAAGGGGCGACACAGCTGCTGCAGTCTTTCCTCCGCTCTTTACCCCCACATTCCCTAAGGGCACCACTGCCACCAGGAAGTCGAAGCCTGTGTGCTGAGGGTGGTGGAGCAGGAACACATAGAATGCGAGGCCTCGAGGCCCCTCCCGGAGCTGCAGCACCAGCCTGGCTCCGTCCTCTCTGGACTTCCCCTGACTGTCAAACCTCTGTTTGTTTAAGCCACTGTAGGTCAGGTTTCCTGTTACCGCTAGCTAAACACACTCCTGACAGATATGGTCTGTGACCCCAGAAAGCATAGAAACCATGGGTCTCAGCAGAGGCAGAGGAAAGAGACAGAGGGTGTCAGGGACAGAGGAAGACAGGTAGCCAGGGTTTACTCTCCCTCTCCTGGGTCCTTCAGGACTGACGGATGGGCAGCACCAGCGCTCCATGAGTCTCTGAGCTTTGTAAGCAAACATCTGTGAGCATGTTTCTGGGGACCCTGCCGCCCAGACTGTGTGGGAAGCGGAAAAGGATCAGGACCCCCTGAAGAGCTGAGGCAAGGAGCACGCCTTACCTGGTTTGCCTCGGTGGGTCGCGACTGCCCCCCGCCAGGCCTGTGGGGGTGCTGGAGCCCGTGCTGTACAGCTTCGGTCGGTAGCTCTTGCTCTGGCCCCCGACTGCAGGGGCGGGAGAGACCTCCCGCCGCCTGTCTGCGTGGTGGGACCGCCCGGTGGCCTCGCGCCCACCTCCACAGAGGCCAATACTTCCTGGGGGCTTGTGTGGCTTGGCCGGCCGAGGCGCCTTGGCCAGTGGCATGCAGCTGGGACTAGAGGTATAGAGGGTGGTGTCAATGCCACTGTCGCTGGAGCCGCCCTTGGAAAGGGGGTCTTGCTCTGGCTCCAGAGGGTCCAGGGGGTCAAACCAGCGATCGTCACTGTGACTGCTGGACGCGTTGCTGGACAGGGTATTGCTGCTGGAGTGGCTGGAGTACTGAGGCTCTCCCTGGAAGGCAAGAGAAGTGTGTCATCCCTGGGCTCCAGGGTGGGGCAGACATTCCATTCTTGGGTCCTCAATGAGTGTGACCCCTGGAGCCAAGACAGCTTCCAACTGTTTCCCGCTCTTCCTGGCCATGTGACCTCGGGCAAGTGCCTGTTTCTGTGTCTGTAAAATGGGGCTGACAATAACCACCTCTCGGGGTAGCTCGGAGGGAGGACATTAGGTATGCAACATGAGCTCACAGTTTGAGACCAAGTGTACAACTCAGCTCCGGGCCTTCCCTTCCGAATCTGCCTCTCCCCGTCTCAATGACAGCATCTCGTCCTTTCAGGTGCCCCATCCAAGAGTCCTGGAGTCACCCTGGACCCCGATTTTGCTCTCACACCATGTCCAGTCCAACAGTAAATCCTGTTGCCACCACCTTAAAAACAGATCAGAACCCACCACTTCTCCTTCTGTGGCTCCATCCACTGCCTCTGCCTGGACCATGGCAGCAGCCTCCTCTCTGGTCTCCTTGCTCCTGTCCCCATCTCCCCTGCAATCCACCCGTTTGTCCCCTGTATGCTGCCGGAGGGAGGCTGTGAGCACCTGTGTTAACGCATGTCCCTTCCTTGTTTAGGACACTCCTGTGGCTCAACCACACTCGGGAAAAGCGAGAGCCCTCACCAAGGCCCCTGAGCGGTCTGGACCCATGTTCTGGTCTCCAACTTTGTCTCTCCCCACCTCTTGCTCACTCTGCTCCAGCTATAGGGGCCTCCTTGCTGCTCTTTGAGCAAGCCAGGCACCCCCCCACTCCATGGCCTTAGCACCTGCAGTTCCTTCTGCCTGCAATGCTCCACCCCCCCCCCCCATGTTTTCATGGCTCACTCCTTACGTCAGTCGGGTTTGGGCTTACAGGTCACCTCCTCAATGGCTTTGTCTAACCACTTCACCCGAAGCACCTGTGCTCGACACTCTCTTTTCCTGTAACTGTGCTTTGTCTTCCTTTCCCAGCAAGGTCCAGCTCTTGGTGTTACACGATGTACTGGTGTGTCTGCTTACTGCTTGTTGTCCTACTGGCATGTCAGCTTTGTGGGCACAGGGGCCCTTCTGTTCTCTTCAGCACCCTGGCCCCAACGCCTGGCACGCTGCACGTGCTCATCAAACACTCACGGCATGAGTGGATGCGAACAGACTGCCAAGTGCTCACCAAAACTATCTCCTCCTCCTGGGCACACAGGACTGCATTTTCCAGCCCACCTTGCAGGGAGGTGTGATCATAGATGAAGTGCTGGTCAGTGTGGCACGTGAACGTGATTTATGCCATTTCCAGGCCCCGGCTACAGACACTTCCCACAGGAATCTCTCTTCCTCCCGCCCCCATCTGTTGGGAAGAGGCAGGGACCCAGCAGGGGGCGCTCCAAGGCCCTGAGTGACCACAGAGCTACAGGAGGGCGGGGCTCTGGGACCCTGAATCACCTCGTGCAGAGCTGCTCCCTGAACACTGGAACTGAACTGTATTATGCAAGGTCACCGAGATTCGGGGACTGCCCGTTATAGCTGTTAACCCAGTGCCAGAGACTGAATGTCTGTGTCCCCAGATTCCTGTGCTGGATCCTAATTCCCAGTGAAGTGGGGTCAGGAGGCAGCTTAGGTCTTGAGGGTGGAACCCTCATAAATGGGATTTTTAAATCCTTATATATTTTCTCCTACTTATTCCTACATGTATATTTATATAGTTCGCATGAATGGGGTTATAAAATCCATATGTATATTCACGCCCTTAAAAAGGACCCCAGAGAGCACCCTTGCCCTTTCCAGCACATGAGGTGAGAAGCCTGTCTATGAACCAGAGAAGGGGCCCTCACCGGACACTGAAGCTTGGACTGCCCAGCCTCCGGAACTGTAAGAAGTACATTTCTGTTCATTAAGTTAACCCACTACGTGGCATTTTTGTTACAAAGCCCGAGCCAGTGAAGACACCTACCACGACTGACGTGACGAGGAACGCGTGGCCGGAGGAGGGAGGCGGTGACACGGCTGCCGAGGGCCGAGCCAGGACGTGCGCCTGGCTGGCTCTGACTCCAGCACGCAGCCCGAGAGGAAGGTGGCGCAAGTGAGGAGTGTGCTCACGTGAGGAGTTCAGGGGCCCAAGCCCACACCCACCCCAGGCAGGTGAAGCTGCCCGGCCCACAGCAGTCATGGCAAACCGAACAGCCAATTCCTACAGCCTGGATCCCCGGGGTGGGGCAGGCGGGGCCCAGACTCACTTTGGAATGCCTGTTGGGGGAATCTTTGCCTGCTGCGTCCTGCCTGGAGGTGTGTTTGCTCCCGCTGCTTCCAGCCAGGGCTGAGAGCCGCGCCTGGGCGGGCACATGCCACAGAGGTTCTGTAGGGAGACAGGAGACACATCGGTGGTTAGAGGTGACCCTGGCCCGAGTCTGCCTAAAGACTGGGGCCCTAAGGATGGTGTGTGATGGAGCCACTGCCTCTCTGCCAGCTTGTCTGCTTATCTCGCAAATGCCCTGACCCCATCAACTTCCATCGTGGGGGTATAACAACGCTCAGTAACGGAGTATTTACTGAGTGCTTAGGCTGTGCCAGGCCTCAGCCTAGTGCTTTACATGAGTAAACTCATCGAAGCTTCACAACAATCCTCCAACTTTATCCCTGAAGGAGGCTGAACACGTTTCCATCCTTACTGACCATTTGTATTTATTTTGTAAATAACCTGTTCGTGTCCTTTACCTAGTTTTGCACAGGATTGATTATCTTTTATTTTATTGGTGTATAGGGTTCTTTATATGCAAGGTAGTGATCCTTTGTTGGTTAAATGAGCTCAATTTTTTTGTTAAATGGAAATGAGATAATAAACACTGTCCCACAAACTGATTTTCACTTTACAATATACTTACACTTGCTTTTGTTTTATGTCTTCACGATACACCCTCATATGGCTGAACATGAAGCTATCTTATTCTTAACAGCTGCAGAGTATTCCACCTTGTGAACGGATGTCAACTATTTAACCAGTTTCCTACTGATGGAGGTTTCCGTTATTTTCAGTTTTTCTTTACAAAAATGTTTTGGTAGGTTTCCCTCCACACACAGCTTTGAGCAAGGGTGGGACTGTGTCTGGGACGGAAGTGAAATTCTACAAGTGGAATTGCTGGTTCAAATGTGAAACAGGTTTAAAATTGCGATGGCTGGTGTGGGTGTGAGGACATTAGTCTCAACTCCCAAAGGCAATTATCCTGAACTCAGCATCTGACTTAAAACAAACCACACTAAACCAAACCACAAAAAACCCAATGGAGGGCTAGTTAATATCTATCAATCTTGGAAATGCTCCGGGGAGGGTGGGCCTGTCGGAGCAGCAAGAGCACTCAGGTCACTGCAGCGAGCAGCCCGGCTGGCACAGTCGAGGTGTCACTGCCCATGTAGCTTTCACTTGGGAACCATGGATACCGGAGAGCAGGGAGGCTGGCCACCTGCTCTACCTCTGGAGAGGAGTCTCCTCTCCAGAGCACCGCCCCCCCCCACCAGGAGGTGCTGGTCTCCTGGGAGGCAGCCAGCCCATGCCAGGAAACTGCATTTCTACAGACAGCCAAGCCCATGGCTGTCACAGCGAGCCTTAACTACCACCCGTGAGACAGACAACACACGTTTCTGTCTCTGCCTGGGCCTCTCCCCTGACTTCAGACCGTGTATACAGCTGCCTCACAACACCTCCACCGGGCTTCTGCTGGGCACTTCCACTGACCATGGCCAAAGCCAACTCTTCGTCTCCCTCAGACCGGCATCTCTCAGTCTTTCCTGGTCAGTCAACGGCTGGTCCATCCTCTCAGCCCCTCAGGCCAAAAGCCTGGTATCACCTTTGACTCCTCTCCTTTCTCTCTTACCCACATCAAGGCATCAGGAAATTCTGTCAACTTTACCTTCAAAGGACCATATCCAGAACCTACCCATCTGTCCCTCTCCAATGTCCTGACCTGGCAAGAATCTGTAGCACGAAACACCCTGTGACCACCTGAGTCAGGTCCCATCACATCTCTGTACCACACATCCTGTCCCTGTCACCTCCCTTCAGTTCTCCAGCCACACGGGCCTTCCACTGTTCCTCCAACACCGGCCTCACTGCCCGCTCAGGGTTGCCGACTAGCTGTTGTCTCCTCTGGAATGTTCTCCCAGCTTGCTCCTTTGTACTGTTTCAGCCTCGCCTGAAATAGGATTTGCTCAGAGATTCTCTCAGATGCCATCAATCTGTCTCCCAGTACTGTTAGCTCCCACCTGATACTCAGTGCCATGGGTAGGTACTGTGTGTGCCCTGCCCACTGTCTGTCTCTCCCACCAGACTCGTAGCTCCAAGTAGGCAGAGGACGTATCGGTTTGGCTCACACCGTGTTCCTGGTGCTCAGCCCGGTGTACTGGTAGTGAACGGCCAGGTTCCTTCCCCTCTCCAGCTGCCCTAGTGTCACTGGCTCTCCCCTTGGCTGACCCTGACCCTGGGCCCTTCACTGGACCTCAGAACTGGCCTCCAGTGACCTTCTGACTCTCCTGCTTCACCCTTCACATGCTGAAATCACGGCCAGGCATGGATGGACTCGGGGCAGTTGGTGATCTTGGGGACACCTTCCCAGCTGGGTAGCTCCGAGGCGTGAGAAATGATCACACTCTGCAGGTGAGGAATTATGGTTGGTATCTACGGACAGGAGGGGTTCTAGACCCCAACAGGCCTTGGTTCAAATCTCAATGATGCCAACAAGTGACCACCTTTCTGTGCCTCATCTTCCTCATTTCTACTGGTGCATAAAAAGCACCCCTTCTGCTGTGTTCCTGAGGTGATTAAATGGGAGGGAATGGGGAGCACCCGGTACACTGCTGGGCATACGACATGCACACAGAACCACGCTGCTGTTACTGCGATCCTCATCATCTGGTCAGGGCTGGGCAAATCCCCATGTCGGTCACGGTGCCTGATGCCCCCTGGCCTGAACCACCTTCCTTCTTGATCCTGAATACACCCTTACACTTCATGATTTGGGTGGGGGGTGGGGAGGGGGTGGAGGTGTCAGTCAATTTATAACAAGGTCCCACGGCAGCGAGAGGGGAACCAAACTCTAGGAGACACAAGAGAGGAGAGGGATGGTAAGGACAGTGATGAGTTTCTGTGACACCCTATTTGGGGCCCGTGGTGAAGGCTGACAAAATTTCCTCTCCATTTTACACTTCAGTGTAGTGAAATCACAAGCAACACTTTTTTTGAACTGGATGGGAGTGGAAAAAAAATGCAAATTTGTCTGTCTTGAAGTAAAAACCACAGACCTGCAGGCAGGGACAGGAAGGCAAGCACGTCTGCAGGCCCTGCAGGGCCACCTGAAGTCTGTCTGCTTCCCCGGGTTGAAGGGAACCGTGGGGCTGGTGCCAAGGGTTTCTCTTACCCGTTCGTCCTGGGCTGTGCAACCCCTTCGCCATCCCACAGGGCCTGGGGAGCTGCCGACGTGCCAACACGGGCCTCCTGAGCTGCCTGGGAATTCTGGAACACCCCCTAAGCCAGGGGTGTCAAACTCATTTTCACCAGGGACCGCATCAGCCTCATGGTTGCCTTCAGAGGGTCAAATGTAATTTCAGGACTGTATAAATGTAAGTGCTCCTTAACTAGGGGCAAGGAGCTCGGTGTTGCTGCCGGGTAGAAACAAGGTGCTGGGCTGAACAAAACAAGGTGGAGGGCCGGATTCAGCCTGCGAGCCTTGTGTTTGCCACCTGTGCCCTGGGAGGCCATCTCCACCTCTTCCCCCTCCAATGTCTGACAACTTCACTATTTTTCTTTTGTTAGAATCTATCCATTCATCTGATGGTTCCCAGACTTCAAAGGGGCTATAGTTGGTTAGAACACAAAATTATGTTTAAAATATTCATCTAAGTATATGCACCCATGATAATCATTATATATAGAAGAATAAACAGGTGAGAACACAGTCTCACTAGGTACCAGAAAAACACAAACTAAAACACAATGTGCGACCACTACATGGCTGAAATGGAAAGGTTGGTGAGGTCCTGGATGGGCTGCTCAGGTCAGAGTGTCCTCCCGATACAGCAAGGCTGCAGGTTTGATCCCCGGTCAGGGCACATAGAAGAATCAACCAATGAATTAATAAGTAAGTGGAACAATAAATTGATGTTTCTCTCTCCCTTCCCCTCTCTAAAAATCAATTAGAAAAAAAAACAGTCTCCTCTATAAAAAAGAAGAGAAGGCTGGTGAGCACATGAGTAAGTAGGACTCTGAGATGTCACTGGTGGGTGTGTGATATGGTTCGTCACTTTGGGAAAAGGTCTGGCAGTCTCTTATCAAGTTACACATGTGACCCAGCAATTCCACTCCCTCCCAGGTGTACACCCTACAAACATGTGAGTCTGTGCTCATCAAGAGACAGACACAGGGCCCATCCCTGGCAGCACTATTCTAAGCACCCCCAAACCGGAAACCACCCAAATGTCCACCAACACCAGAATGGAGTAATCAGTTGTAGGTCACTCAGACAATGGATACACACTACTCAGAGACTGTCACTACATTCAATCACAAGGCCACCGCTCACTAACACTGTATAGAGTAACAGAAACCAGACACACACACACGTGCGCATACACACACAGTGCTTCTAGTGTGAGTCTATATTCTATGTACATGAAATCCAAAACCGTGCAAGATGAAGCCTGGCTGTGAGAAGCTGGATGGGGTGGCCTGTGTGGGCGCTGACCGGGGAGGGGCACAGGGGCTTTCGGAGGCGGACTGTGTTCCTGCTGCAGGTGTGGCCCACGGCACGGTCACTCTGTGACACGTTAGCACAGTGGACACTCACAATTTGGGCTCTTTTCTTGGTATGTATTGTGCTTGCGTAATAGAAAATATAGGGTCTGGCACAAATAACACCCCTTTTTTATTACAAAATCATAAGGATGTGATTCTGTAACAACAATATCACACTCATGCACACCATATGACATTTTAGGTGAAATGTTCAAATCGAAACTATAAATTATTAGAACCATATTATTATCCCACCAACCACCCTCACGCAGGCCTTACTTCTGCCGGACCCTGTAGAACGCAGGAGGGGCCTGTGCAATGAAAAGCCTCAGAACCCGGTGGGGTCTGCTCCCTGAGAGCACAACTTCTCGTCCTTTTCAACTCTTTCCTCTGGCACATCAGTGCCCCGAGTCTTGACCAACAGTGTGGGCAGACACCATCTGCTGGTGCCCATCTGGAGGGAGGAGGACTGCTCCCTGGTCCCGCTCCTCTCCTGGGTGACCTGTCTAATCTTGTGTGTGGCCCCTACAGCTTTCCTGTGTGTTTTATCCATCTGCCAGGAGGAGGGGTGTCACCTGTCACACTGTAAGTAGTGGTCCTGCAGGGTGACATAGGCGGGCACAGCTGGCTTGGGGAAACCCTACCTGGCTTCTGGCGTTCCATCGTGCTCTCCTGGCTGGTCAGGCCACCTGAGGAGGAGTCCCCGCTGGACGTCCCATCATGGCCGAAGTGGGGATCGAAAGACAGCAGTGGGTGTGGGGCAGCCGCATACCTGCAGGGGGGAGGGGAACAAGCACAGGGTGAAGGGCTGGTGCATGGGTGGCAAACACACGGCCTGCGGGCTGAATCCGGCCCTCCACCTTGCTCCACCTGGCGGCAGCGCTGAGCTCCTTGCCCCTGGTTAAGGAGTAGTTGTTACATCCATACAGTCCTAAAATCACATTTGGTCCTTTGAAAGCAACCACGAGGCTGATGTGGCCCCCGGTGAAAATGAGTTTGACACCCCTGGGCTAGTGCGTCAAAAACCACTTGAGCCTGAGACTTGCTCTCCAGTGGGTTTTAAATACAGGAGAGGCTCTGAGTAGAGAGGAGGCTAGATGAGTGAGCTCGGAAACGTGCTATAACCTGAGGGGCAGAAATGAGTCCCACCTGGGAAGCAGGCCCGGGAGTTGCTGGTGGTAGGGCATGCAGGGCAAGGAGGGGTCCTCAAAGGAGGAAGGGCAGAAGCCACTTAGGCCAACGGCCCTACCCAGAGGCTCTTCAAGGGTCCTGTCTCTCGGCTGTAAAATGGGGTGAGCTGTTGTCAGCAGTGCCCCCTCCTAGGCCTGTCTTGGGCTCCCTTTCTCCCTGGTGAAGACCAGGGTAAGGCCATGTGTACGTACAGGAGGCTTGGGGCTGGGGGGTGGGGGTTTGAACTTCACCACTGCCTCTTGCCCAGCCAGGCAGTCACTTTTTAGCTTGTGGCCTCAGTTTCCCGAGTTGTCCACAGGCTATCCCAGTAGGCCCTTCCGTGTAGGACTGATCGACAAGTGCTTCATGCCAGCACTTAGCCTGAGGCTGACATGTGACACAGGGTGAGCTGAGACAACGGGCCTTCGGAGCTCTGTGTAGCTCTGTGCATGCCTGTGGTGGGAAGGTGCTGTAGGGAGAGGCCGTGGGCTTAGGCTTTAGAATGAGGAGATCTGGGCTCAAACCCTGGTTCTATCCCTTACTGGCAGCATGACTGGCAGCATGACTGATGGGCAAGTGCTCATCAGTTTCAGCTTTAGTTTTCCTGTTTGAAAAAGGACCAACAGCACTTTCTACCTCCCAAAGCTGTGGAGCGGGTGAAACAGAGGTATCTTCTAGACAGAGATTCTCCCGGAGGCTGGCTCTGCACACCCGCAGGCAGGGGCTGAGATTGAAAAGAAGTGGCAGAAGGCTCTCCCTGCGGCCTCACACCCCAGGGGCATTCTGTATGCCCTGCAGTGAATTCTGTGGGCACTTCCCAACATCCATTCCAGCTTGATCAGAGCCAGTCATGGCAGAAACCCTGCTCCTTGCCTGGGCTTGGTTCAGGGACAGGCATGTGACACAATTTTGGCCACTGCGGTGTGAGAGGGTATGAGTTATTAAGACTCCCACAACAGCAACAAATTTAAAGGACACATGGACAAAAACTAGGGGGAGGGTGGTAATGGGAGGGAAGTGGGGAGGGTTGGGAGGGTGGGCTGGATTGAGAGTAAAAGGGAGAAAACTATACTTGAACAATGATTAAAAAAAAAAAAGACTCCCACAGATTACTGGGTTGGCCAAAAGTTCATTTGTTTTTTTCCATATGATGGCTCTAAAGACAGTGCTTAGCTGTCTTTAACTTCATTTGAAACAATTCTATCAGATTGTATTGTGACAACTGTCATATCAACGTGCATTTAAAAAAACCTTATCAAAATTAGTGAATCTTTGTGTAGCCATTTCATATTGAAGATGGAAGAAAATAAGTGACATTCTCAGGATATAATGCTTTATTATTTCAAGAAAGGTAAAAACACAACTGAAACGCAAAAAAAATTTGTGCAGCATATTGAGAAGGTGCTGTGACTGATCAAACGTGCTGAAAGTGCTTTGAGAAGTTTTGTGCTGGACATTTCTTGCTGGAGGATGCACCACGGTCGGGTGGGCCAGTTGAAGTTGACAAATCAAATCGAGACATTAACTGAGAACGACCAACATTACACCACGTGGGAGAGAGCCGACATGATCAAAATATCCACATCGAGTTACTGGTAAAAATGAAAAGTGTCTTTTATTTTATGAGAACAAGCCACATGAACTTTCTGGCCAACCCAAGACTTCTGGCTCTCCACCAGGCAAGCAGGTGGCAGGACTGTCCTTCCTGCCCTGCAATACCGGCCGGCTGGGGCCGTGTGACTAGTTCTCGTCAATGAGTCGTGTGGGGAGTGACTTGGATGTGGTGGCTGTTCGGGCAGCCTGTGTCCTGAGAAGTCTCCTGCCAACTGACAGTGGAGCTACAGTGTGGGTAACAAAATAAACCTTTACTGACATAACTCACTGAGATTTTCAAATGTTTGTTACCCAGAACCACCTGACTGAAATGGGGAAGTCTGCTGGGGGGCTTCTGGGAAGTCTCTTGCTTTTAAGAAAGATAATCAGGAAAGATGGCTTTTCTTCATCCAGGTGTTGCTGGGTCCAGTTATAACACCACGAGTCTTTTGCTACTCACTTGCTACAGCTTGAGGATGGATGAGGACAATGCTGAGGGTGGAAGAGAGAAGGCGGTAGGAACTATACCCTTGATGTTGTCAAAATGCTTCATTAATCCTCCCTGCAGCCTGCCGTGAGCCTCCAGTTCTCTGAGATGACAAATTCCTAGTGTTTGAACTAGCCAAATTTCGATCACCTGCAGCCAGAAGCACCTCACTGACACAGGCCCTATACTCTGCGGGGTTACTGAGCCTCCATTCATCAAGCTGACACTGACATTCCCCACTTGGCTGTTTGTGTCTCTACTCGCAGATTGGGGAGGTGGTAAACTGGGACCCCCAACATCCCAAAAAGATGTTAACTTCTCCAGGGTCGCCTTGCTGGCCACAAAACCAGGGTTGCCTCTGCAAAGGCCAACTCCAACCCCCTAGGACTCAACACCTCCAGGGCAGCAGAGGGGTGCTTCAGAGGTACACTGGATTTTCCCGAAGCTCAACTCTCCTCACCTGCTCAGAATGTACATACTACCCCTGTCCTCCCAGACCTTGATTCCTAATGCCCCCAGGAAAGGAAGACAGAGCCAAACAATAAAGCCATCTTCACCTTACTGGGTGACCTTAGCAGCCAGTCAACTGCCTGGTAAAACGTGGTTCCACCATAGCTGGAAATTGAGGTACGGACATGTTTAGTTCATTTTTTCAAAATGCCTGTATCAGATCCTCGGCACTAAAGGAAAATGTAAGCAGGGGCTGGGGTCAGCCAGAGGGGAGTGGAGGTACGAGTGGCAGACACCGCAGGCAGCTCTCCTAATATCTATTCTCTGTTTCTGCCCTGGTAACAGAATCCCAAGTGTATTGGGGGCAGCAATGTGATTAATTAACAGACTACATTTCCCAGGCTCCTTTGCAGTTCTGGCCAATGAGATAAAACTGCTGCAAGTGGCCCTGGCTGGGTGGCTCAGCTGGTGGAGCATTGCCCTGGACACCAAAGGGTTGCAGGTTCGATTCCCACTATGCACAGTGACTGAGCTACGCTGACCATTCTCTGGGGTGCAAGTACGTCTTACTCGGGGCCTTCTCTTACCACCACAGCGGGTCACGCTGACTGGAAACAGACATTCCACATCTCACTAAGCACAGCTCTGGTCAAGAATCCTCAGAACAAGAGATCAAATATATCTTTAGTCTCATCTGAGAACATGTAATGTACTTTTATCACTTCTTGGAATTGGAAATAACTTCAAAGATAAAGAGAGGGTTTGGAGTTTTAGTAGGGAACTAACTTCTGTAGTTCCAGGCGTCCCCAGGCACAAGCTAGACAGGCTGACTGACCCTGGGGATGGCGAGTGGGGGTTGCCTTAAGATCAGCAGGGTCTGGCTGCTGAAGTGTTGGCCCTGAGTTTCCCACTTGGCCACGGAGGAAAATAACGAGACAGACATGAACGTGAGGAAGGGCCTCTTCTTAGGGGAAGGCTGCTGCCTGCTGTCCGTCTCCTGCCCTAACTGATGGGACCGTGGATGGGTGAATTCCAGCATGACTGGGTGAGAGGGTGGACAGACAGTGTAGCCACTGTTGGCTGCCACCCCGACATCATCCTTGTCCTTGCTGGTGGAGCCCAGATTCTGCTCTGGTAGCCATCCTTCTGCCACGTGACTTGAGTAAATCCTGACACTGTAAGACAGTTATGCAGGTCCAATGCAACCTTGCCAGGGGTTGATTGGGGGCGGGGGGGTGGAACAACACTCTTGAAGACAAAGAGAGACTCTTTCCTCTTCTGCAGGGCACTGGTTTTGCGTGGGGCCACAGCAGCCATCAGGGGTATGAGTGGAGCATGACCATGAGGACTTCACTACAGAACTTCCAGCCCCAGAGCTACACTAACTCTGGACTTATCATGTGATGATAAACCCCTTTAATGCTTCCTGCCTTCCCAAGTTAGGCTTTCTGTCACTTGCAGTCAAATGCCTCCTACCCAATGCACCACTCTTTATGGAGCTGGAAGAAAAAAACACGAAAAAAAAAAAAAAGAAAAAAAGAAATCAAAGCCAACCTGGTGTTGTGATGAGCAGAAGTCTAGGGTCTAGTCCAGCCTTAATGCTCTGTACTGAGTTTGGTGATGGGTTATTCTTGCACACAGGAGGGCAAGCTCCCAAGGACAGGGACAGCATCTGCCAGCCTCTGCACCGCAGCTGCCAGCACAGTCACCACACTCAGCAGTAACAGCCATCATCCCCATGGAGTACTTACTACGTGCCAGGCACAGTTCCAAGTGCTCTAAAGGGTGTCCCTCCTTGCATATTCTCCACACTGCTCAGAGACAGACATTTACATGTGTGCAAACTGAGGTGCAGCAAGAGACAGTCACTCGCCCATACTCACAGGACAGGTGAGGGGCAGGCCAACTTGCCATCCTGTCTCCTGGTAAATCTAAGGTAGGCCATGAGACAGGTTCTGTCCCTGAGGGCCTTTGCTTCCCTAAAAGCTTGATGAATTCAGCAAGTAGCAACCTGCTGGAGAAGGCAGCATGTGACAGAGGAGTCCTGAGGGAGAAATGTCTGGGGCTGGGCTGGAACATCATGGCTTGAGTCACATGGGCTGCGGGATGTCATGGGGCAACTGTACAACAGGAAAAGAGGAAAGGAGCTGAGACCAAGGGCCACTGAGGGAGCTGTGACTTGCTCCAACCTCTTGCTGCAGAATGGTGAGTACCTGTGAAAGACCCTTCTGGGGTTTGGGGGATGATGTGTGTTAGGAACATTTGCCGAAACTCGAAGCCCAGCTGTTCTGATAGAGATAAAAGTGCTGAGATCTGGGCCAGAGAGAGCAGAGGCAGGCTCCACTGGAGCCCTAGGAAGAGAGGGGTAGGCTGGGAAGAGCTGGAGTCCAAGGGAAAAGTATTAGTCTCCTAGTTGTCAATGCCAGAGAGACTAAAACACACAAAAACACATGAAATCATAGCCACCAGTGTCATGGTGGGGTGGGGACCCCTGCAAGAACACACACGTCATCCTAACTTGGAGGATGAGCTCAGAGTCCTTCAGCAGGAAAGAGAGCTTGGGGTCAGGGCCAGCCCTCTGGAATCACATGGGCCTGAGTTCCTGTCCTGACTGCCACTTCCTACAAGAGTGGCCTTGACCAAGTGCATTCATCTCATTAAACCTCAGGTTCCCCCTATAAAATGGGATAATTCAAGTATCCACCTTGTGGAGTTGCTGGGAACACTCACTGAGATCATGCATATAGATCAGTGGAACAGACTGGAGAACCTAGAAATAGATACATGCAAATGTGCCCAATTAATTTCCCCTTCAAATGAATTTTTGCTTTGAGAAGCAAAAGTGGTGCAATGGAGGAGATGGAGCCTCTGTAATAAACGGTGGAGGAAACTGTACATCTGTAGGCAAAAAAAAGGAACTCCTTCACGAAAAAATTAACTCAAAATGGATCATGGACTTAAAAGTAAAATATAAAACTTCTAGAAAAAAAACATAAGAATATCTTCAGGATTTAGGCAATGAATTTAGGCAATGAATTCTTGACTTTATATCAAAAGTATAATCCATAAAAGGAAAAAAAATGATAGTTTGGACCTCATCATAATTAAAACTTTAATTCTGCAAAAGACCCTGTTACCAAGATGAAAAGACAAACTAGACTGGGAGGAAATGTTTGCAAATCACCTCCCTGACAAAGGACTTGTATCTAGAATATACGAAGAATTTGCCCTAACTGGTGCTGCTCAGTGGGTTGGGCGCTGTCCTGCAAACTGAAAGCTTACCAGACTGATTCCAGGTCAGGGCATTTGCCTGAGTTGTGGGCCAGGTGCCTGGTTGGGGGTGTGCAAGATGCAATCAGCTGATGTTTCTCTTGCACATTGATGTTTCCCTTCCTCTTTTTCTCCCTCCCTTCCCCTCTAAAAATAAAAAAATCTTGAAAAAAAAATTCTTCCACATTGAAAAAGCATCGAATCCAATTAGAAAATGGGTAAAAGACATTTCACTGAAGAGATACAGTTGGCAAATAAACACATGAAACTGTATACATCATTAGCCATTAGAGAAAATGCAAATTAAAACCACAATGAGATATCATTGCAAACCTATCAGAACAGTTAAAATAAAAAAGAGATGACACCACATGGTGGTGAGTATGTGGAGAAACTGGATCATGCATACACTGCCAGTGAGGATTTAAAACAGCATAGCCACTCTGGAAAACAGTCCAGCAGTTCCTTTTAACACGAAAAATGGAGCTCTGGCTGGGTAACTCAGTTGGTTAGAGTGTGTCCCAATATGCCAAGGTTGAGGGTTCGATCTCTGGTCAGGGCACATACAAGAAGCAACCAACGAATGCATAAACAAATAGAACAACAAATTGATATCTTTTTCTCTCTCTGCCCCTACCTTTCTCTCTCTCAAATCAATAATTAAAAATGGAAAAAATCTATAAATGAAGTTATCACACAGTAAAGTGACTGTATTTTCCCCCCAACTACTTCCCCTACATGCAATATAGAATAGTCAGCACTCTCATTCACGAATTAATACTATTTGAAGTCTGCTGAGCAAGGAGCACTCTTGGCAACACCTCCCCCCAGCTTTGAGGGATGACTGACAAAGCTGTAACATGTGCACAATGTGATGAGCTGACATGCGTATGCAATGTGAAATGATTTCCACAGTCAAGTGAACTAACACATCTATCATTTCACAGTTACCTTTCTTGGGGGTGGGAATGCTCAAGACCGACTCACTCAGCAGATTTTGTGTATAGAACTATTGACTGTAGCCACCATGCTGTCCATCTCAGAGCCTATTAATCTCATAACTGAAGCCCTGACCTCACTAACTGCTCCATGCCAACTGAGCCATTTCCCGCTGCAGCCATGGCTGCCACTGAGGTGCCCCCCTCCCACAGCCCCCGCCACATGACTTCTTTCCATGCCTCCTGCATTCCGTACCATTCTGCTTACTCACGTATGTGGCCTTTGCCCTGTCTGGAATGACTTTCTCCCTCCTTGTGTGGCAAACTCCCACTAAGCTCTCAAAGCCCCATTCAAATGTCACTTCCTCTAGGCAGCTGGCCTAGGCCTCTGGGGCTGGACTGTCCTCCCCTGAGCCTATTAGAGTATTCATCAGAGGGCACATAGCTTCAAAGACCCTCTCTCCATCATAGCCAGTGGCACTGACAATAAGGGCCCGTGGTAAGTGAGTATCTCAAATAGTTCTCCCCGCACCTGGCACATGGCAGGCTCCTGGGACCCTTTGCTTCAGCATTCGTGATGAAAAAGGTATGTTTTCCCCAATTTTATAGTATATAGTTATAATCAAACAATGGTTCAGTTCAGTGGCTCTCACGCTATGTCCCTGGATCAGCAGTATTAGTATCACATGCTCTACTCCAGACCCACCAAGCTGAAACTTGGGGGAAGGGCCCAGTAATTTGTATTTTAACAAGCACTCCTTCTGGGTGATTCTCAGACACATAAAAAATTGGGACCCACTGGCTAGGTGGACTGATCCTTGGTCTTGGTAGGTGATCTCATTTAAACAAACTCACTAACTCACTCCATCCTTTCATCAAACATGTACCAAAAATCTAGCATGTGCCAGACCTGTGCTGTGTGATAATCATACAGATGAATGGGGTAGGTCTTAGATCCTGGGGAGCACACACTCTCCCTCTCACCTGGGCCAGAAGAACGGAGAGTGCTCGAAGTCAGGAAACGCACAGGGAACTCAGGGGCAGAGTGGCAGCCCCTGTGGCTGGGGGAGGTTCAGGGAAGGCTTCCTGAAGCAGCAGCATCAGTGCTCAGGCTGGCAGGAGAGGGAGGGGTGCGAGGGGAGAGTGTGAAGCACTTCCGGGTGGAGGGCAGAACACGAGACCGGAAGTGCAGACAGCCTGCTTAAGAAGCCAGTGGGGATGCCGTGTGGCAGTGCAGCTGTGTTCTGAGGGCTCTAAGACACACGGGAGCAGTGGACAGATATGGGCAAGTATAGAAAGATCCTCCCTCATAGTCGAGTGGAGGATGAACAGAGGCTGGGGGCTCAGGGGGGTGGTCAGGGGGCCAGTGGGCATTGGAGGAGGGAGTGGGGGCAGAGATGCTCAGAAGGCTGAGCAGATGAACTGCAGTAAGGGAGAGGACAAAGGGACATCCAGGATGAGGCTCATGAATCCAGCTCAATGACAAGGAAAAGGTGGGGGGGTCCCTGGGACCCTGGAGGGGGAAGGGCACAGGGCACAGGGGTCAAAGGTAGATGGAGAACAAGCAGGAGAGCCTGGGTTTACCCTGAGGGCACTGGGGAGCCGTGGAGGAGTTAGGAAGATCCCACAGGCTACCAGATTGGGGAAGGACCCAAGGGGGCAGGACTGAAGCCTGGAGGCTCTGGAAACTGGGTAATGGCCCTGGCTGGTGTGCCTCAGTGGATTGAGTGGTGGCCCGTGAACCAGAAAGTCTCTGGTTCGATTCCCAGTCAGGGCATATACCTGGGTTGAGGGCCAGGTCCCCTTGGGGGCATGTGAGAGGCGATTGATCGATGTATTTCTCGCACATTGATGTTTCTCTCCCTCTCTTTTCCCCTCCCTTCCCCTCTCTCTAAAAGTAAATAAATAAAATATTTCAAAAAAGAAACAAAGTGGGTAATGAAGGAGGCCTGGTCCTGGGGAGCAGCCCGGAGAGGCAGACAGAGGGCCATGCTGGGAGGCTGAGGGTCTTGCTCACACAAGTTATACAGATGTCAAGAGAGTGGCAACCAAAACTCTGCTGCAAGCTCAGCCAGCGCAAGTCCTGCTCAGGCTGGCTTGGCCCCAGGTCTTAAAGAGACACAGCCAGTCCTCCTGGAGGTCCTCTGATGACCTGCAGGGAGTCAGAAACCCCATAAAACAGCAATAAACCTACAGGGTATCTGCATTTCCTAGGAAAGACGGATCCCCAGCTTTCACCTTAATTTGAAATGAGTGACGAGATTCTGACCTTTCTGGGGACGGCTTGTATCTTGCGTAGGTGGCTGAGCCAGGAGTGGAGAAGCTCCCAGAAGGCTGTCGGTAGGGAGGGGCTTTGTCGACCCCTGCTGGTGATGCTGTGTAAGGGGTTTCTGGGAAGCTAACGGGCCTGGAACAGAGATGGGAGAGGAAGGAGGTGGGGTGAATGAGGACAGAGGAGGGACAGACCTTTCATCTACTCTCTTCCGCTGGGGACGGAAAGAGGGCTGCTGAGCAAAGAGCAGCAGGAAGCTGGGGAGACCCCTGCCCTCCCCTCCCCCTCTCCCTCCCCCACTTCAGCCTCCCTGACCCTCAGCTGCTGCGGCCCTGACAGGGGCTGCCCAGAGCAGGCGGCTGTTCCCACCCAATCCTGGGGTGAGATGCTCCTCTGAAGGTCAGATTCCTTCATTTCTTGGTAATTTTTCTTTACCTCTTAATATATAATATATTCAAAAGAATTTATCTGTAAGGTATACAATACCTATACATCTGTGGGCTTCTTCACTTCCCACTTACCTGCCTCCCAAGAAGTCATCACATCCTATTTTTGTGCTTACCAGTCCCCTGACCTTTTAAAAAATATCTAGTGTTACCCACATACAGTACAGTGGGTTTCCCCCTCAGACGCTGAGCGCCAGCGTCAGGCCTTCACATGGGAGTCTCAGAATCAAACTGGCAGGGGAGGGAGGGAGGGGACAAGGAGGGAAAGAAGCATCGGACAAGAAGGAAGGGAGCAAGACTGAGAAGAGACTGGAAAAAGGGGAAGGAGAGAGAAAAGCACAGGAGGGAGTGGGGGCTGGGGTGACGCCTCTCACCAATACTCACCTCTTGCTGTGCAGGGGCTGGGACTCCCGAAAGGGAACCATGGGGGTCTGCTTCAGGGGCCGGCTCAGTGACTGGGCGTGGCCAGGGGCAGCAGGAGTGGCCCACTTGGAGGCTGGTAGAGAGTTGTGGGAGGCGGGCCCACTCCACTGCCAGGGTGCATTGCTGCGGTAGGGGGGCCGGCCTCCGGGGGGCATGCTGTCCGGTTCAGGCTTGGGCTCCGAGGTATTCATGTCATAGGTCTCCGGCCATCCCCTAGGAAGAGAAACTTCGTTATTCAGAAAGACCCTGGCCCACCTGCACACACGCCTGCTGCCTCCTCCCGGTGGGCGGGTTTCCCTGGCCCCATCTGAACTGTGTTGGCCTATTTGAAAAGCTGAGTAGATACCCTTTAAATTGGTCTGCAACTCAGCAGCTCGGAGTGCTCAACCAGGACAGGGCCCAACACCGCGGTTCTGCCTGCACGGCCACTTGACTTCATCTCCTCTCTCCTCTTCGCCCTCTCTGTTCGTTTCCCTTCCTCTTCCTTCTCCCTGACCCAGTCCTCAAGGCAGCCAGTGTCCTACACAGACTGGCTCAGCCCCCCTTAGCAGTGCTCGGGCCAGAAAGGCAGATGCCCTGAGGATCAAAGGATAGTATCTGCCTTGTTTTGAAGAAGCTCAAAGACAGGTGGAAGAGGAGCAGGTGACCTACTTTGCAGGGTGGTTAAAAAAAAAAAAGCCATGAAACGCAGAACCTTGAAATAGATGCAGAACGGCCTGTGACTCTCCTCCGACCAGGCTGGTACAGGCACCACAGCGTTCCTGGCTCCAGGTGGGGAGGTTGGCAGGCCGGGCTGGCATTCTCCCCTGAGCCTGCAGTGTGGCAGCCAGGGGGCTCTGAGCCCAAGGAGGGGGCCGTGCTCACAGAATCCCAGCAGCTGTGGGAGCTGAGCTCAGAGTACTCGGCCTGGAGGCTCTCATGCCCCCACTGAGCCAGTCCGCGGTGACTCCTGAGTCCCCTGGAGCCCAGGGAATTTTCAGGGCCACCAGGCAAAAGATCTGGTGAACTTAGTGGCTGGGGGGCTGTGAGCCCAGGACATGACTGCTAAGGAGCCAACAAAGGTGACCTGAGGGTGTGCTCTGGCACCTGGGCTGGACACACCGTGGCCCTCGGCAGCACAAAGGTCAGCGCTGACATTCAGCAGCTCCTTCTGGCTGGACTGCCATGAGATGAGGCGTGACGAGAACAAAAGTGTCTAACAGAGTGTGTATAAATGCCAGGTTGGGTGGAAGTAGAGCAGGGCAGCATCGCCACCCCGGGCGGTGCACACCTGCTGCTCCTGCTGCCCAGCGTCCACACCCCCGCTTCCGAGTGTGTTCTGGGTGGGGCTGACCCCACTGCTTGGCTCCACAGATGAGCATGTGACCTGGGCCTGGCCACTCAGCAACTCGTCTCCTCCTGGACACGACTGGCACAGGACTGCCGTGTGCCCCAACGTGGGGCCAATCAGACAGAGTGAGCATCAACTCTGGAACTGTCTGGAGGAAAGGTCACTGGAGCTGCTGAGCTGGGGAGACCAAAAGCTGGAGCTGTGAGGAGGGAACCATCCTTGTCTCCACAACGTAGAAGATGACTTGAGAATGACAGCAATGCAGAAAGGGTGACAGGTGGCAGAGATTCCTGATGAGGGTGTCCGAGTGCTTGCCGAGGGCCATGCCTAAGTCTCGCCCTACCTCCCAGTCTTGTTAAGCACATAAGCCAGTACAGTCCCTTTTTTGCTTTATCATGTTTGAGTTAGCTCTGTTGCTGGTAACCACAGTCGCAATCAGTCCATCACACTTTAGAGAGAAGTACACTGAGGCACAGAGAAGTTAAGTAAACTGTCTAAAGTCGCATAGGCAGTAAGAGGTGGAAACTGGATTTAAATAGAGACAGTTGACTCCAAAGCCCCCAGGGCTGACCACCATGTACACTGGCCCAAGGTGCAGTGCTTTGGGAGCCAGAGGAGAGTTTCAGGGTCCCTGACTGCCCCCCCACCGCCATGTCCCCCGTTACTAACAGCTTTGGCCAGGAGCCCCAGGCATGACCTCAAAGAGGGAAACCTTATCCAATCACCTTGAAGGCAGCACACAGAACTCCCGGGCTCTCTCAGATCCCAGCTCTGCTGCTTACGGCCTATGTGGCCTTGAGTGAGGGATTTCCATCTGAGAAGCTTAGTTTCCTAGTCTGGAAGATGGGGTGGTTCTGGGCATTCAATGAGCATTAGTAGAACATCTGGTACACACCAAGTTCTTCATAAACAGGCATTTCTTTCTGGCAGTTTCTGACTGACTAGCCTTCTCCAGGAGATTCTGGGGACAGTCTCCCTGCTCTTCCCATGTGCTCAGAATCCAAAGTCTCCCACTGTCTGAAGCCCAAAACCACACCCACCCGGGGGCTCTTGCACAGATGCCTCCCCAGCCCTCTGAGAACTGGCAGCACCTAAATCACCCTGAGAATAGGAGAGGAATGTAGGCTCCTATACCCGATACCAGCTCATCTGAAACAGAGTCTTCCTTGAGGTGGGCCCAGTAATCTGCATTTTACCTAGCTGCTAGGGATAAAAAAAAACCAAGAAGCCCACTTTTTGGATTTAGGTTTTGAACAGTTTTCAAAGATTAAAGTGGTATAAAAGGGCTTTCCTACCCCCTGTGCCATCCTCCAGCTTCACCCACCAGAAACAGCTGGCTTCTAATATCTTCCACATGTTTCAAAAGTACCCTATGTGGACAGGCAAATGTTTAAAATGAAAATAAAAAGAACAGCAAACTTAACCCCAGGCACCACTCTGCTCCCTACAATTACCACTATCTCCAACCAGGCCCTCCTGGCACGAACAGATTCACCTCACTTTACACTATCAGTTACTACTCCATTGCGTGAAGGACCTGGGGTTTACTCAGCCAGACACCTATGGCTGGACACTCAGTTGGCTTTGAGTCTCTCGCTTGACCAACAGCACTGCACTAAATATTCCTTTCCAACCTCTCAGCCACCCATGGGAGTCACCTGAGGGAGGACGTCCCTGGGCTTGCAGACCACTTTTCCTCACTGCGTCCTTGGCCTTGTGGGGCCATGGGGACTCCTTTCTTACCTTTCCTACTCACCCGCTTGTGCAGATTCAATTTCCCTTCTCAGGGAGGACTCTCTAACTCCTGGCCTCACCTGAGGTCTGGAGTCCAACTGAAGGGGACAGAAGCCTCACAGATCATCTTCCCCAACAGGCAGCAAAGCAACAGAGACAACGAGATGAGCACATTCCTCCAGAGCCGGTGTAAGCACCCCAGATTGAAATAACACATTTAATCAGAGGCTCTGGGATGTCCTCCTGGCTACCTGGCCCAGCCCAGCCCAGCCCAGCCCAGCTATGGCCCAGCAGAGCCCGGCTCAAGAACCCCAGCTTGTGGCCTAGGGGTGTGAGAATGACCCACTTACTCTAACCAGTGCCTCAGAAGCATGGGGTCTGGACACACACCCTGTAGAACCTGACCCATCCCTGAGTTTCCACCCAGGGCTCATCATGACATTCGAGCCAAGAGGCCAGGGTTGCATCAAGAGGCTGAAGGGACCCCAGAGATGGGTTATCAGCTCTTCAAATGAGGCCAGTCAGATACCCCTGCATTTGAAGAACAGCAAAACCCACGTAAATCCCAACCCACACCTGCCCCTGCGAATAGGAGATCTTGTTTCACAGCCACCTTGTGAAGGGAGCAGGATGACAGTTCTGCCCTAAATAGGCCAGGGAGCAGAACTCGTTTGTCTGGTCACGCCCTCCCTGGCTTGTCTCCCCAAAGCTGGGGAGGGAGCCTGCAGACTTTTACCTTGACTTCAGCTGGGCCCTGCTGCAGGTGAGGGACGCCTTCATGGCCTCTTGCACTCCCTGAGCTTTGGAGAGTCATCCGACAGGTGAGCTGGCTTATTGTGAGCACACAAGTGGGGATGAGCATGTGTACAGAGGAGGGGGGGGTCTTTGGGAGCCTGCTTTTGGGGTTACCTCGGCTTGCTCTGCCCCTGCAGAGCCTGCAGCAGGTGTGGCTGGGCCTTGGCTCTGTGCAGAGGTGGAGGAGGCCCCAGAAGAGGGCTGGGAGAAGAGGATGCCTGGGGCCTGACTGGAGCTCCCAGGCTAAGGGACCGGGGTGTGGGTGTGGGTGGTAAAACCCTTGGTTGCAGGCTTTAGGCCTGCCCAAAACTGCTCCCCACCAAGTTCAAAGCAAGCAGGACTCAGGAAGGTGGGGATGGAGCAACCAGAACTTGCATGTGGAGAGCTTTCAACAGCTTTTAGAGGCAGAAGAACATATGGGGATGGGAAACCTGGACTGAGTTTTGCTGTACAAGTTTGCATCAAGTGACTGGTCTGCTCTGGGGCTCGGTTTTCTTATCTGTAAGGCGGGGAACTGCACCCGCCCTGGGAGTCCATGTGTATAAGCACTGGTGTCTCCTCATCTCAGGCCTTCCTCTGCTCCAGCCACACCACCCTCTTTCTGATTCGTCAACAAGCCGAGGGCCTTTGTTCTCACCTTTGTGGTGGCTAACTTTCTCCCTACAAGACCCTTCTGTTGGCTCCTTGTCACTTTCCTGACCTTCTTGTCCGGTGTCAGATCATGTCCTTTATTTCCGTGCACCCAGCATCTCACCGCTGGTTTCCAGAGGCCTTCCTGTGTGCTAAGTACTATTCCATGTGCTTACTTTCTCCAACCTTACAACCACCTTTGGGGAAAGATCTATTATCCCCTTTACAAACGAAGAAAGGGAGGCACAACAAGGTGAGGCTACTTGCCAAGGGTTACAGCTAGTAGGGGGAGGAGCTGGGATTCAAACCTCAGTAATGTCACTGCAGAGCTCATCTTCCCACCCCGCTCAGTGGCTCCTCCTTTTCCTGTATGAAATCATCTTCTTTGCTTACTTGTCTGTCTCCTGCTCTATTCATTAGCTCTCTGAGGGCCAAGGCCTTGACTGTCCTCTCTGCTGCATTTCCAGAGCCTGGAATGCAGTGATTCTCCCTCTCTGCCTCTGGTCACCTCCAGAGGTGGCTGGGGTACCAACTCTATTCTAAAAATTGAATTTATCCTGCCTTCCTTGTATAAATTATACCTCAGAATAACCATATAGTTACTGAAGATGAGTTCTTTTTAGGAGAATCACAGTCAATAAACAAAGAAGAAATGACAGCATCGGGCACATCACAACTGTAACGAAACAGTGAAGCTAGGTAATGACTGCAGTGGCTGCTGGGAGCTGAGGGGCCGTGTGGGACGGCAGGTCAGGCTGCCACCGACAGAGCCCTCCGGTCCCTTCGTGTCACTCGCAGAGGGACAGCCAAGCACATGTGGCTTCCTGATGGACGGTACTGGGAAGTGTTGTTACCAAAACCAAATGTCATCAGAACCTGGTCAAATCTGAGCTCCAGTTTCTGGGAAACACACATGCTGGAGGAACAGGTTAAAGGACACCAGGGGGACGCGAGCAGCCAGGTCCAGGGAGTGGGGAACCGTGGCCTGGTTTCTTCCCCAAATACACTGCAGGAAAATAGTGAGAGAGAGAACTTACAGATTAAAAGAGTGTGAAGAGACACATCAACCAAATGCAACAGGAGAAGCCTGATTAACAAAACTACTGTTTTTTCCAAGTATCTCTCCAACATGACAGAAAGTTAAAGACAGATTGTGTAACTGATATGGACTTATTGTTAAAGTCTTTAAGTGTAGCAGTAATTTTTAAAGGACCTGATTGGGTAGAGATACAATCCAAGAACTGGGATTGCTTCAAATAGTCTGAGGTGGGGACACTGGAGATTAAAAAACAAAACAAACACACAAAAACCCTGGCCACATGCCAGTAAATGATGAAATAGTAGGCTCACTACATTTTTAATATGTTTGAAAAATTCCACTAAAAAAAACAAACAGAATGAAAACGGACCAACCCCGCCACACTGGCTTCTTGCTGAATAATGCCACGCTTGCCACTGTGTCCAGAAAGCCCCTGTCGGTCTACCCCCCCACCCCCTCTCTGTCCCTCTCCCACCCCTGCTCACAGTGCTCCAGCCACACCAGCCTCCCCGTACTGCCCGAATGTCCCCGCACACTTGCACTCTGTCCCCGCCCACTTGCACTTTGTCCCCGCCTGGGACCAGCTGGTTGGGAAAAGCAGATGGCCACCTCTGCCCAGGAGCCTTCTCTGGCCACTATGTCTGCGGCTCTCCCGCCACAACGCAGGCAGACCCTTTAGTTGCCCCACTTTAATTCTTTCCTTAGATCTCATCGCTGCCTGACCCGACACCACCTGCCTATTTAGTTATCGTCTGCCTTTCCCTCTAGGACAAAATGCCAAGGGAACCGGCACTACATTTTGCACATGGCTCTATCCAGAGCACTTCGATGGGGGCTTGCACATAGTAGGGTCTCAATAAATGTGTGTGGATTAATGAAGTGCAGTGTGCCTCGGGGCAAATTACTTTTACTACTGCATGCATAGTCCAGAAAATGGGGCTGCTGGGGTGTCTACCTCACGGGCCTGCGGTGGAGATGAAATGGGACAATGCGCGCATGGGGTGCTTAAACAGTAACTCACACACATGACCCGTGCGGCGGATGCTGACTCCCACTCCGCCTTCTCCATCACTCTTCTGAATGACAAAGGGCCTTAAGTGACAGCCCTGGGGAGGCCTTGGGTCAGCACCCTGGGAGCTGCCAACCCGTGCCGCCACCTGCCTCGCAGGGGGAATGCCCTTACCTCCGGGGCGTGCCATCGTCGAAGGGCGGGATGATGACCACCTTGACGGTGACGGAGGTGCGCAGCAGGTCGATCATCTGGTCGTGGGTCAGAGTAACCACGGCCACTTTGCAGATTTCTACCAGGCGGCTGCCTTGCCGGAGGCCGGCCTGCCAGGCAAACCCATATTCTTCCACCTCTGCCACGGTCCCGTCGTACTTCACGTGGAAGCCCAGCTGCCCGAGACCATTCCGCCGCAGGGTCATGTCCACCGTCTCCCAGCCGTTGGTCATCACCTGCAGGCGACAGGGGCAATGTAGCCTCAGAGGCTGTTTGGGGTTAGCTCTTGTGGAAGACTGCTGGTGAGATCCTGCCCTTTGAGGCCGAGACCCAGCTGATCTCCTATCATCCCAGGGGATGCCAGGGTGCAGGAATACAAACACCCACCTGGTCCCAGCCTGGGCTCCTGACGTCTGGAGAGGAAATGCAGACACGCAGGTATATGGCTTATTATCTCACAGAGAGGCAGCAGTTCCCCTGTCCCCCTCCTTTCTCAGTATGGCGAAATAGCACTTCTTGGCCTCCTTGCGGTAGGTGGGCTCTGGGGCTTTATCGGCCAATGTGTTGTGAATGGAACTGGCATGCCATCTAGTCTGGGGCATTTAACTGCCAGTGCAAGGTCCTCTGTTGGCCTTTCCCCTCTGCCACAGCCACCAGGATTACTCTAGATAGTGGCTGCTTGGTCACCTGGGGTCCCAGAGTTAGAACCATGTGGAGCAGAGATCCCAGATGAACCAAAGAGGGTAAGACATGAACTTTTGTTGTTTTAAGCCATGAATACTGAATCCTGGCTGATAAAACGATTCTAACCAAAGTCAGTCGGAGAAGCAACAAACCAGAGATCCTGGGATTTTATCTAGGTTGGGACGGGGTGGGGATCACACCATATTCTTTACTTCATGACATCAATCTTAGAGGAACAAACCCCTTTCCAATCTCATCAGATTGTCCCTCAGCCTGAAACTTACCAGACTACATGGGTCCTTGCCTCCAATTTACTCCCTGCTTCATTTGTGTGAGATTTTCACCGCAATAAAGTGTTACCACAGACTCGAAGACCCACTGGACAGAAACCCAATCCTTTGGCACGTCCTTAGCGATTCCATCCTCTTCTCAGGATAAAAAGATGAACCCAGCAAGGTGTGCCTACTAAGCAAGCTCCATCAAGACCTGCCTGCCCTTTTCTTAAACTGCATTAAGGAAAGAGAATGTGCGATGGCTCCAAGTTCCTGGGAGAAGCCAGCCCCTGGCTAGAAATTGTGCTGTTTAGTGTGCCTATTGAAGTGGTGGTTTCACACTTTTCTGACCACTATTCACAGCGAGAGAGAATTTTCTGTCACAAGCCACACTATGCATTCACATATGTACACACACACACACACACACACACACACACACACACAAACCTTCCTTGCAATCCAAATCGATCACACCTGTGACTGTGGAAAGCAAGAACAAGAGTTTGAATGGGAACGGACTTACCTAAAAAGGTAACCACATCTGTTCGGTTCCTGATTTGGACAGTGAGGGTCTGGGAAGTAGGAGAACGTCTAGGATGGGAATGCCACGAAACACTGAATATCCTCGCTCACTGGGATGTACTCGGACACTTTCTACTCCTTCCTACCCTGTCCCTGGAAATTGTTGATTTAAACCCCATAATTGACTTTATAGCCCAACTTGTTTACATAACTGTAAGAAATTATTGTTAATTTTCTACATATGATAATGACAAAACTTTAAGGGTCTGTCTGTTGTAGATATAAATATTGAGATGTTTGCAGATGAAACGACCAGATGTTGAAGAGGGAAAGCAGACACAGGGTGGCACGGCTGATGGCTGTGGGAGCTGGAGATGGGGACGGGAACTCATTATGAAGTCCCTCTACCTCTTTGGGTGTTTAAAATTGTCCATAATCAAAAAGTTAAAAAAATTGTTTAGTGCCTCAAAAGAGAAAGTATGATTAGATTTACCCTAGCCTATCACTTCTGCTCTGGGAGCCGAAATTCTTCCCTATGAAGCAGTCCCCCTTGTGTCCAGAGACTGTGGCTGTGGGTCGCACAGACAAGTCTGTGTGTCCATGTCTGTGCCCGTGACCAAACAGGCTGCCCCAGCCGTGGGAGCCCTGGGGAGGGCCCAGCCTTCTGCAGAGGCCTGGGCAGCTTGGACACTGCTGCAGGAACAGTGCTAAATGCCTTCACAGACCCCATTCTCCCCTTCTTCCTTTTAGCAATAAGACCTCCCCCTGCAAGTCAGAGTTTTGCTGGGCACTGGGCCACCTAGCTGGGGACCACATTTCTCAGCTTTCCCCACATCTGGGTGTGGACATGTGACTTGATTTGGGCCAACAGGATATGAGTCAAAGTAATGGAATGTTTATTTGTGTTCTTAAAAAGAAAACTGCTTGCCCTCCATGCTCACACTGTCTGCTTTCCAGCTGAGAGGAACGTGGATGTGGAGTGATTTTGCTGTGACCATGCAAAAAGTACACCCCCGAAGGGAAAGGAGGAGCCATGAGATGGAAGGGACATGAGTGCCCAGGCTGTCCCTGCCAGCTCTGACCAGTCTGAGCAGTAACCACAAGAGTAACAAACTCCCACCTCATCTTAGCTACTGGCAGCTCAGTCTGCAACTACCCACCACAGCTGCTGTGGGTCATTTTGGAGAGGAGCTGGTAAGGTAACTGTCTCAGCTTCCTGAAATTGCAGTGCCTGTCCTCTTGGCTTTTGTGACAATCCACAGAAAGAAACATTGGAAAGAGAGATCCATTCCTGAAGTTTATGAGGTTCCAGAAGGGCCCCATGGCCGAGGGGACACTGTATGAGACCAGACATACGTAACAGTTCGAAGAAACCTCTGCCATGTTATTCGGCCACACTGCCTCAGGTCCCCACTTTGAAAGTTCAAAGATCAACCCCCCCTTTTCCTGGGGACTGATCTTTGTGTGGCAGGTGCTGTGTAAGCCCTTTATGTGCCCAATTTCACCAGTATCTCACTTATAAGGTGGGTACAAATAATTTGCTTATTTCATAGGGGCAGAATTGAGGTGATGGCAGCTCCCCAAGGCTTTCAGCCACTGTGCTGTGTTCCCTGCTGCTCCGCCTGCCATTTTCTCTCTTTTGTTTCTTTACCCCTTACTCTTCACCATGATGATGCTTACTTATTGCTCTGGTCTCAGAATAAAAGCCATTTCCTCATGGAGCCGCCCACCGTCCCTGGGGGCCAGGCTCACCAGCTGGGGTGCTTGGTGGGTAATCTATGTGAGAGGAAGGGTGGTAGAACCATGACCAAATGGTGTGCTCCTGTCCCATCTAAAGGGTATGCCCACCACCTGCTTTAGCTGACCACTGCCCCGTGCAAATGCAGGCCCAGTTTTTTAAAAAGCAGCCAGAGAGATAATGAAAATATGCTCAGCATCACCAGCCATCAGAGAAATGCAAATTAAAACCACTATGAGATACCACATCACACCAGTCACAATGGCAATCATAAACAAATCAACAAACATTAAGTTCTGGCGAGGTTGTGGAGAAAAGGGAACCCTAGTGCACTGTTGATGGGAATGTAGACTGGTGCAGCCATTGTGGAAAACAGTATAGAATTTCCTCAGAAAACTAAAGATGGAACTGCCTTTTGACCCAGCAATCCCACTGCTGGGGATTTACCCTAAGAATCCTGAAATACCCATTCAAAAGGACCTATGCACCCCAATGTTCATGGCAGCAATATTTACAATAGCCAAGTGCTGGAAACAGCCTAAGTGCCCATCAGTAAATAAGTGGATCAAAAAATTGTGTATATTTATACAATGGAATACTAAATAGCAGAAAGGAAAAAGGAGCTCCTACCCTTCTCGACACCATGGATGGAACTGGAGAGCATTATGCTAAGTGAAATAAGCCAGGTGGTGAAAGACAAATACCATATGATCTTACCTATTAGTGGAACCTAATCGACAAAACAAAGAAATGAGCAAAATAGAACCAGAGAGATGGAAATGAAGAACAAACTGGCAGTGACCAGAGGAAAGGGGGGAGGGGGATAACAGGGGAAAGAAGGGGAAGGGGCAAGTCAAGGAACATGAATGGAGGACTCATGGGCACAGACCATGAGAGGAGGATTTGACTGTGGGAATACGGGGGCAGGCCAGGGGAGAGCAACAGGGAAAAAGGCAGGACAACTGTCAGTGAACAACAATAAAAGAAAAAGAAATAGAAAAAAAATTCCACTTGAACAAACAAACAAAAAGAGAAGCCAGAGAGATAGAATCATGAAATCCTTTGAAGGCTAAGCTTGGGTACCTGTATAACTGAATGCACCTGGGCTGCACCCACCCTCAAGTTTGGGACCATCCCCTGTGAAAGTTTCCCTTAGCATCCTCAACACTCTCCCTTTTGTGCTCCTGGCACTCGCAATTCCTGTTCAATATCTGCCTCAGGTGGGAGCCCCAGGAGGGCTGGACTGGACCCATCATGGTCACTGCAGTGTCCCAGTACTACCTAGCCCAGGGCCAGGCACATAATAAAACCTGTTGACTTAACAAAAGATGTCTGAATCCCGCCTTGCCAGGGAGGGTGTGGATTCCTCACCCTGAAGGGCTTCACGAAGAGACTTGCTGTCCTGAGTCATTTAAGGTGGACCTGCCCTTCACGGAAGATGGTTTATGCCATCACTTCCTGGCTGCCTGGTAACTCTGTGGGCTCCGGGGCATTGAGATGGTGAGGGGGGCTGTGGAGATGTGCTCCAGAAACACTGCACCCACAGCAGGCCTGGGGGTGGGCGTGGGATGAACAGCACAGAGAGGGTGTGGGTGAAATGTGTAATCTGGCAGTGCTGGCATGGTCACTGCTCAAGAAGTGCGAGCTGCTGTTGCGATTTTGGGAGGAAGGATACCCTCGTGTTGAAGAACCCAGGTATTTAACTCGCTCAGCATCCTGGGCGAGTTGTTATACCTCTCTGGGCCTCAGTTTCCTCATGTGTGAAGTGAGGATAATAATGATATCTCCCTCGCTGTGTTTTTTTTAAAATCATCACCCGAGGACATGCTTATTGATCTAAGAGAGCTCTCTTAATGGAGGGAGGGAGGGAAGGAAAGAGGGAAAGAAACATTGATGTGAGACAGAAACAGTGATTGGTTGCGTCTTGCACGTGCTCCAACTGGGGACCACACCTGCAACCTAGATATGTGCCCTGACTAGGAACCAGACCCGTGACCTTTTGGTTTACAGGATGATGCTTCAACCAATGGAGTCACACCAGCCTGGGACCTCCTACGCTGGGTTTCTTTGAGAAAGAAATGTCAAGTTCTGCAAGGTGCTGAGCAGGGTCTGATGCAGTTAGTCCTCTATGAATGTTTGCTTTTGCTGTTACCACAGGGTGGCATGCATTCAGTACGAGTTCCCCGAGTGTCTGCTGCATACCAGATTCTGAGGACACAGCGGTGAACAACATATACACAAACACACTTAAGCTGGTGGTAAGAAGTTATTGAGGGAAATTGAAGCAGGGACAGTGGGTGGAGAGGGTTTAGAGTTTTAGATGACAAGGTGACATCTGACCAAAGGCCTGCAGGAAGACATGGAGCGAGCGACGTGCAGACCAGGAAAGGTGTTCCAGTGCGAGGGCACAGGTGGTACTAAGGCCCCGGGGCTGGAGGCCTGCCTCACACACTGGGAAACATCAGAACCCTCTGTGCCTGGGACAGAGACAGTGACAGGGAGCCATGCTGTAAAGGACCTCATGGGCCACCATAACAACTTGTCTTCCCCTGGAGTGAGCTGAGGGTTTTGAGCAGAGCAGTGATGTGATCTGATCCCTCTGATTACCATGCTGAGAACACACCACAGCGCAGCAAGGGTAGAGGCAAAGGGAGACCAGCGAGGAGGCCACTGGACAGTTGAGGAGAGGCCAGGGTGGAGGCTGTGGGAGGGGAGAAGTAGCTGGAGCATCCCTGCTGGACGTGGAGCTGGGAGACTGGATGTGGGTGTGAAAGAGAGGGGTGAGGCTGATGCCAAGGCTTCCGACCTCAACAGAGGGGGTGCCAGACTTCTCCTTTACTGAGACAAGAAACTGGAAAACTCCGGGAGGTAGGGGAAGGAAAAGCAGGAGTTTGCTCCTCAACATGTTAAGTTTCAGGGCCTTATAGACATGTAAGTGGACATTCTGAGTAAGCAGTAGGCTACCAGTCTGCAGTTTGGGCAAAAATTGGTTTTGGAGTCAGAAATACCTCAATTCAGATCCTAATCTGTCACCTACTGGCTGTCTGACCTTATGTGAGTATCTACAGCTTCCTGAGCCTCAATTTCCTCATCTGTCAAATGGGTGTAAGAATAGCACTTACACTCCATGGGGTGGGTAGAGGATGGCGAAATCATGCATGTAAAACAATTAATACAGAGGCAGGGTTCAATACGTTCATTCAACTAACCAACTAATCAGTAGTGACTGAACAGCAACAGTGTGCCAGCCTTGATCTACCCAAGTGAGATAAGCAAGTGAGCGAAGCTGAACTCTGGCTCATGAACCTTGCATCCCACTGGAAAATCTAAATACTAAACCTGGGCATGAATTTTGGAGTGAGGGAAGCCAAGAGCAGGGCTGTACCAATCCAACCTGAACTTAATCAGGAAGTACTTAAAAAATTATTGATTTCTGAGAGAGGCAAGAGGGAGGAGAGAATCATCGATTTGTTGTTCTGCTTATTTATGCTTTCACTGTTTGCTTCTTCTTATGTGCCCTAAGAATCAAACCCACGACCTTGGTGCATCAGAACGACTCTCTAACCAACTGAGCGACCTGGCCAGGGTCGGCCTCCGTACTTCTTAGCACAGTGCTTCAAGCAGCCATTACTAAGTAAGTTGTCATCTGATTAGAAACCAATCTGTCACACTTGGTTTGGCCGACGGTCTGAGCCTGAGCTGCCCACCAGTTTTGGGTAAAATTTCTGTCCAGACTGTGAATCTTTGTCTTTTTCAGGGTAAGTTAAACTGCTCACATTTATTGTGATTATGGATATGGAATTATTCCTACCATATAATTTTATGTTTCTTTTATCATGCTTTCTTATATTCCCCCCACCCCTGCTTATGCCCTGTCCTTTAATGGCCTGGAAGCTTTTCAGTCTATTTTAATTCTTCTAGAAAGTACCCTTACATTAATTTTTAAAAATTCTTTACTGATTTTAGAGAGAGAAACATCAATTTGTTGTGCCACTTATTTGTGCATTCATCGCTTGATTCTTGTATGTGCCCTGACTGGGGATTGAACCTACAACCCTGGTGTATCAGTATGATGCTTTAACCAACTGAGCTACCCAGTCCAGAGCCAAAGTACCCTTACATTTTTAATGTAAACTTAAAGCTTATATTTTCAATCAAGATCTAGAGTGAATAAATATGCCTTTAGTCTTCCCAAGGTAATGACATGGTTGGCCTCAGATCCCTGGCCCAAACCTTCCCCAGAAAAAACCCAGGTGGCAGGACCCATTAGACCCCTGGAGTGTAAGTGACAATTCTGATTCTCTGAGGCCCGTCAGGGTCCCAGCCTAACTGACAGGGCTGGGGGAAGCCTTTCAATGGTTCCTAAGGCCTCTGCCAAGCCATGACTGCTGCACCCTCGCTGAGCTCTTTCCCTTACCTTCAGTCTCTGGACGATGTCTCTGATGTCCTCCACAGAGCCCTCAGAGGCCCGGAGTAAGATGTGGTCCCCACGCCCATAGAAGATTTTGAGTGTTGAGGAGTCTGGGGTCCAGCCAATGACATCCCCACAGTAGCAGTTGAATACCACCTCCTTGGTGCGTAGGTCCAGGAGCACCACAAACTCATTGGAAATCCCCAAAATGCAGTCGATTTCTACCCCCTGGCCATAGTCCTGAGCTGCCACCCTCCAGGCGATGGCCCCCAAGCTGTGCTGCTCGGCGCCTGCCCGGGCTTTGGTCTTCTCCTTCTTCTTGGAGGTCAGGGAGATGAGGTTGAACTTGCCACTGGAATCAATGGGTGTGTTAGAGACACAGTTTTCAGCTAGGTCCTTGAGGTACTCCTGCCGGGTCCTGGCGGCCATGGTGCGGAACTTGTCGGACTTGTGTGCGGCGTTCTCCGCATTGATCACCTTGGCCAGCAAGAAGTCTCTGAAGACATCGGATTTGCGGAATGTGGTTCCACTAGGGATGGGGGGGCCAAAGGGAGGAGCGTCTTTGGATCGGGTCACAGCCATACTGAGGAGGGAGAAATCATTTAGATGGTAAAAGGCACTTGAGATTCCCTTTAGAAAGAAAATATATGATCAGAAAAGGAACTCTCTTTTTTAAGAATGGAAGTCTACCTCTAATTAGTAAGTTGCTGGCTAGACTGGAAATTTTAGAAAGTCTTACATGCATTTTTACTTCCTACACAGTGGATGTTAGAATATCCATTGATGTTCAAAGAATAAGTCTCCTGCATTGTTCAACTCCAATTATTCCCATTTTATATACATACAAACCATGTGATACATTATAGTTTGACAAAAATTCACTCCTTTGTGGGGAGGGTCCATTCCCATCTCATCGATCCTGGGCCTGGTCACATGTCTTGATTGGACAATGGGTATCAAGCAAAGGCATGCAAGGAGGGGGATGGGAGGCCCAGCTTGCCTCCTGTACTGCTGCCATGGGATGAACACGCCCTAGGAGGCCTACTGGTCCCAGAAGGATGAGGGGCACCTGTAGCAGACATGGACCCAACCTGTGGCCTACAGCCAAGGTCAGCCAGACTTTAGCTGACCTGCAAATGTGTGAGCTAGAAAAAACCATTAATTCAATATTTGTGAGTCACTGAGTCTTGGGGTGGTTTATTAAGCAGCATTATTGCTTATCAATCAGAATACCTGACTGATATAAATGACCTCAACAAGGTGATTTTGAAAATGACCCTGCCTACTGCAGTTCTGACCAAGATGCCACTATGATGGAAATCAGATAGCAACTGAGTGGGGATATAAAAAGGAAATGATCTAAAACCTATTCCCCAAAACTCTTGAACCGTCTCACGCACTATGCAAACTATATATAGAGGGAGGATACTGATGGGAGAAAATCTTTAGAGAAAGCTGGATAGTGAGCCCCATTACCCCTGCCACACCCCCAAGTTAGGGGTCTCCCAGGTGACCTTTATGGTTAGAAGGAGCCCAGAAAGCATGTAGCCAGCTGTGAACACAGTCTCAGGGACACTTCCCTGTCTCCTGTTTTCTCCTTTGCTCCATCCCTGGACAGGTGAGATGCCAACAGCAGGGCTGGGGGCAGAAGTGTGCGGTGGAGAAACGGAGCAGAGGTAGGCAGGCTCCCTGACAACTGAGGCTTCTGGGCAGAAGCAGCCTCGAGCTTCAGTGGAGGAGAAGATCTGCCAGTAAGTTTGGAGATTTTCATGAGTATCTTTGGATATTGTAATGACCAAACTCAGTTGAGACCCAGCAGCTAAAGGGCAATATCTAATATTGAGCAAACGGGCCACAGCACCTGCTAGAGTGATCGCTCACGGCCAGGGAGTGCGACTCTTGCTGAAAGACATTTCAAGGGGCTACAGGTCACCATGAGTTATCTGTTCACATGACGATGATTAAAAAAGTGGTACAAGCTGCTGTAAATGAGTGAGCAGTAAGTTCGCCGGCTTATCTTAGAGCATGGTATTCAGCCTCTACAGTAACCTGAAGAGTATGGGGTTAGAAGAGGCTTCCTACTGCTCTCTTCCTACTGTAGAGTAATTTTAAAAATGAGATTCTTAATTAAAACATATTCCATGAACTCCGAACACTTGTTCAGAGGCTTGTTCAGGTTTTGACTCCCAACCCTTCTCCCCAGCCTGACAAGCCAGATAGTGCAGCATTCACTCAACAACCGTTTCTGGGATACCTTCCCCCTCGGGCACTGGGATATAGTGGCCCCTACCCTCCTAAGCCTTTAATCTAGGAGAGACATATTAAATAAACATGCTCACAAATTAACTTACAAAGACAAAAAAAGAGAGTGGGGTATGACAAAACAATAGAAGGACCTGATCTGGGGCGGGGAATCCAGGAAGGCCTCTCTGAAGACGTGACAATTAAGCTGGGATCTGAGGCTGAGCAGGAGCCAGAGGAAGAACAAAAAGAGTGGTCGCTGGAGGTGGTGGGTTCGGCATGTGGCCAACCCGCAAGAGCAGAGAGGAGTCAGAGCCCAGAGAGCAAAGTGCGGGAGACTCTCTGGTAAGGTCGCCGGGGGCCAGGCCAGGCGGGACCCTGACGGTGTGTCAGCACTTTTCACCCTGATCATGAGAAGGAGCAACGCTTTCTGGATCTGGGCCGCTATTCCCCACCGGTGTCCCCGACCCAGTCGCTGCCACTCTCCGCCCTGCTCAGCGTCCCACAAGGTGGGTTCCGTGGACTGTCGCTTCCACCTGTGTTCCCATGCCCTCTGGCTTCCAGTCGGGTTCAGCCAACAGCAGCACGGGCAGATGATGGGAAGGTGAGAGGAGAGAGTATTTATTTCTTTTCACTGCCTCCCCGGGGGTGGAGTATTTATTAATTTTTAGCGCCCCACTGTGGGGCTAGGATAGTGGCCGTGGCTGTAGTCCTTGGTCCTTTACTCAAAGCCACAGTTCCTGTCGGGTGGCCACTCTCCCAGAGCCATAGCTTTTCCTAGCTTCCTGAACCTTCTCCCATCTCCCTTGGACCTTGTCAAGCTGAGGGGGTGAGGTAATGACTCCCTGCTTCCTCTGGTCCCTGGACGCCTCACTTTCCTGTACATGTTCCTTTGACCGAGCCACACTGGTAGCAGTCAGTCCCTTCAGTTAAAACCCTGAGGGGGACATCTGTTTCTTGCTGGGTCCCTGTTTCAGGTGCTGGCCAAGAGTGACAACCAGACTGAAATCTGCAAGGATCACTGCAGCTGCCCCACGAAGCGAGGACTGGAAGGGACCACAGGCTGCGCAGACTGCAGAGGGATCTCCTGCCTGATGCCTGCGACCAGGCAGACCCCCCGCTCCGCACCTCCACCCTGGGCCTGGTCACATGACTGAGGTAGGGTCCACCCAGCGACCCTGCTCCACGTCCAGGAGGGCCACGTGGGCAGGCTGCACTACACCCTGGGCTTAGCTGATGCCCCAGCGCCAGCACAGGTGCTCAACAGGGATTAAAGTAATTTAAAGATTTAAATTTAAAGTAAATTAAGGATTTAATCTTAGATGGACAAAGAAGAAACAGATTTCTACCAATGTACAGTGTGTGTAGGTTTGACAGCAAAAGGCATTCCCTAGTGGAGAGGTTCTTCAGAGGCCACATGGATTTTTCTTCTGTGGGAAACCTGGTAGGCATGTCCTTGTCCCCAGGCAGAAGGACAGAGGAGATGACATCACCAGTTCAATAGCACTCTGATTAATGGTACACTCAGACTGTGCTTTACAGATGTGAACAGCTTTGCAACTTTTTCATTCAGTACTTAGGTGCTTACAGTGACAGATTTTGGCTTTTCCCATGGTCCTGGCTCATGATTTTAAGAATCATGAAACTACGCTGCTGAAAGCTTCTGGACAATCAGAACAGCCAGACCCTCACTTCCCCAGCAGGAGGAAAACTGGGTTTCCGCAGCCTGCAGGCTGCAGGGATGCTGGTATGCCATGTGGAAGCAGCACACTTGGAATGGGAAGGAACAGCAACCCAGGGCACAACCAGGAGATGGTGTGACCACCACGTCACCTCCTCACTGTAGTTCATTAAGTATTTCTAGAGTATTCATGGTTGTCCAACAACTATTTTCTCAGTGTCCACAGTGTCTGGGCCAGGCATCTATCTAGCCAGCAAAAATGTCTCTTGAGACCCAACTGTACGGCAAGCACTGTGTCACAGTAGACACGTGAGGGTGAATACAGCATGGGGTTGCCTTCCAGGGAGGCAAGAGCCACATCAGTAAGTCATTTCTCCAGTGTGATGAGCACTGTGATGGAATGTGTTCAGGAACACAGTGGGGACAAGGTAAGGTCTGTCCAGAGAGGAGCTGCCTGAGGGGAAAGAGGTAAAAAGAAGGGAGAGGATGCAACTTTAGTTGCATCTCTAACATTTTCTTTCTTTAAAAATAAAGAAAAGAGAAGAGAGCTGAAGCAAACATGGCAAAATGTTAACATCTGTTAAATCTGGTGGTAGACACATGGGCATCTGTTACATTATTTTCTGTACTTCCTGGGAGTGGGGGGTAGGACGAGGAGAAAGGTCCACCCAACCCAGCTCAGCCCCCGCCTCTGATGTGCGGTGAGAGGGCCGCTTCCTCCTCCTAGTGTGTGTGCACACCCATGCACAGCACAACTCCATCTTCCCTCACCAGAGCTACCTTTCAGCTGCTGAGGAACAGGGGACACCACCTGAGTGACCTCAAGTCACAAAGTGTACGCACTTGCTGCTGCTGCTGAATGCCCTGAGAAATAGGTGAGGGGTGGCGGGGGTGGGGAGGGGGCTCAGGCCTGGGCCTGTGCTGCACGGAGGCCCTGCAGCACATCCAGCACGGTGGTCCTTGTCAGCAAGTGCTGCACACCAGTGCCCCACTTCTCTCTCTCACACTCCTGGCTGAGAGGCAACTGGTAGACTCTGGCAATTCCACCAAGGATGCCAGTGTGCCCACGCATGGGTCCCCTGACCCGGTCACTCTATTTCAGGAATTTATCCAGCTATAAGCTTAGACACATGTGCAATTAGAGTAAAGAGGTTATTCACTGCAGGATGGACTGTAATAGCAAGTGACAGCAAACAACCCCATGACCCTTGACAGGGGTGGTGGAAGAGTCTCAGGCATCCACATGACGGCATGTTACGGAGCTCTTTGCATGCTCGTTTGGAAAGATCTCGAGGACTACTGAGGGAGAAGTCCAAGATGTGGGCTGTGTGTGATATGCTACCGTTTGCATTAAAAAGGTGGAGAAGGAATACTTGTACTTGCCTATATGTGCACAGAATATTAAAATGCATAATAAACTGGTACCAGGAGGTGCCTCTGTGAGGGCCACTGGGTTGTTTGGGGTTAGAGGTGGGAGACTTGGATCTTTCTTTACTTTTTAATTTTACCCTTTGTATTTTTTGAATTTTAAACTGTTATCAAAAGACACAAAAGTAGCACTTCCTAGCTCACTCCCCAGCACCTGCAGGATTGTTCCAGGGCCAAGTGCTGACCTCCACCTGGGCCTGAGCTACGGACTGGCCCGCTTTCAAGAGCCACAGATCTATCCTCACCCCACAGCCCGACAGCTTTCCACCTGGCCTTGGGGGACGGGGTGACAACTGGTGTGCTTGGGGAAGACATGGAGTGGGTTTGAGGCCTCTGTCGGTTGTTGATCTTTGAACTAAAACGCTCAGGCAGTACCTCCTGAGGGGCCCCTGCCTGCCCTGCCTTGATTCCTCCATCTTCTTATTTCCCCTTGGGACATTACTCCTGTGCGTCTTTCAGTCCACACACCTGTTGCCCAGGTATGGCCGGTGGTTTTCCTCTTGGATGGACACCTGACCCCCAGACATGTGAATTGGACTCAATTCTAGAGCTTCTCTTCCTGGGAAAGGCAAGCTCTTCTTTTGCTGGATTTGCAAATGGTAGGATGCTATGCTCAGAGCTGCCAGCAAATAAAGCAATGTGCAGGCAAGAGGAGCAGATCCAAGCAGGCCTGAACGCGTCATTCCTGAGAGCCAGGATACAGAATTGCCTTTTTATCTTAAGTCAGATCGAGGTGGGTTTTCTGTCACTTGCAACCAAAAGATTCCTGGAAAATACATATCCCTAATGGCTTCTTATCAAACCCGGGGTGCCACGCCCCTCTGTGGTTGAGAATCATTTTCTTGGGAGGTGTGGGAGTGTGTGGACGAGCTCTCCCACTGAAGCACAGACGCAGAACACAGGAGGCGGCCCGCCTGAGCCGGCCGTCCGCGCCCTGCCTCTCCCCGCATGCCGCCTGGGTGCCGGAAACAGCCTTTTGGATTTCCCGTGTGTGCAGGGCGTGGAGCGGGGTGGTCCCCTGCATGGCTCCCTGGAGCCACACGTGGAGGTGCGTACCTGTAGCAGACATTGTCAGTGCAGGGGTTGTGAGCTCGGACAATGATGAAGACGTGCTGAAAATGTGAGCGGATGTTCTTGGGGGTGAAAGGCAGTGCCCCCGGCTCCTGGAAGATGATCGTCACGATGTCGTTTCCTATGTGCCTCTTCCGTAGCAGCTGGAAAATGGGACACGGAGTGGGAGAGGAAGCGACATAGGTCAGCTTGGCTCAAGGGTCCTGCCTGGACCATCACAGCAGTCTCCTCACTGTCTTCCTGGTCCCACCCACCCCACAGTCTGAGGGAGCTGTGGACACCTGGGTCATCACACCTCTCCCTGCTCAGAGACTCCTTACTCAGCGTACAGGACAAAGTTCCCACACGGCCCAGGGACCTGCACACGATCTGCCCCCGTCACCTGACATCTGTATCCACACTCCCCCGGCTCACTCTGCTCCAGCCACACTGGCCTCTTGCTGCTCCTCAAACACACCAGAAAGATTTCCTCCCCAAGGCCTCTGCACTGGCCATTCCCTCTGCCTGGAACCTTCTTCCTGCAGACCCCACGTGCCTCCCTCCCTCCCTTCCTCCTCCAGGTCTCGGCCAGACGTCATCCTCCTGAGCAGGATTTGCCGACCGCATTATCCAAGATCTCTCCCCACCAACAGCCCCATCTCTTCTGTCCCCGTTCTTTAATGTTTATCAACACTTATCTAACAGCGGCCTTTCCCTCTCCCTTTTCTTTCTCATTTGTCTCCCCTCGAATCATGTGAACAGGGGTTCTGTTGGTTTTGTTTGCTGCCCACTTCTCAGTGCCTGAAACAAAGTAGGTGCTCAAGAAACACCTGCTGGAGGGCAGCAAGGGCTGGTGGTCTTCAACTTGTTCAAGGCCAAGCTCACGGGTGACGGCTGTGGCAGACTGGAGACAGTGCACAGGGCTGATCCAAGGCCGCTGTCCCTTCCCTGAGCTGAGAAGACCGGGGCAGCTGCGGCTTCATGTTGGCCTTTGGGAGCCCTGTACTCTCTCCCCTGCTTGTCAGTCCGAGGAAGACTGTTACCTTTGCAGGAGATGATGTATTCATGTATTACCTATTTGCTGAATCACACTGCTCTTACTTACACCAGTTTAACCCTCACGTTGCGGCTAGGAATCCACAGACTAGAGCTGCACGCAGTTAGTTCTGTGGGAGGTGGCCCACAGTGCGAAGTCCAGACACCGAGCAGCATGACTCACATTAGTCTTTGTTATACTGTTCGTTCTTTATGTGTGTTTTAAACTGAATTAAATGAAACTGCTAGATAAAGTACCCATTTATTATGGCTGGCATTTTACACTCATCTTAAAGTTATAATCGCACTTACTCTTCACAACAATCTTATGTGGCAGAACTCATCCTACTCCTTTTCCCTGATGAGAAAGCTCAGGCTCACAAGCAGTCACATGACTTATCCTACATTACAGTCATGGAGGGAAAGACACTGAATTCGAATCCACTTCTGCTTGATTCCAAAACCCAAGCTCTTCCCTACCACACCTTCCAAATACCCAGGAGTAGGTACAGCTTCTTCTGCCCCTCTTGCCAGGCCCTGCCTCGTGCTCTGGTTTCACACAAGAAGGGACCTTTGCCAATGACCCTGAGACATGGGTGCTACCATTCCATCCATTTTTACTGAGGACGAACCTGAGGCTCAGAGAGGTCAGAACATACTGCTGGGAAGTGGCAAAGAAAGACCTCAAACTTAGGTCTAACTCCGAGGCCAGTGCTGTCATTGCATGCCATCAGGTTAACCTTATGAAATCACTCACTCACAGGTGATCATTTTTGGCCTATGACATCTACAATGTCACCTGTACCAACTGAAAACAAATACCCCTCCCAAACCGTTGAAAATCTGTGGGGTTTCTGTTCACTAGAAACCAGGAAGATGTGCTCCCGGACCGAGCCTGCATGGCGCGTGTAGGAGAGCAGCCCCCTAGCAGCAGGCATTCGCTGTTGTTGCCCACCCGGTACCTCACCTCTTCCTTCTTCTGGCAGCCACAGGCCAACCGCTTTGGGAAAGCACCTCCCTGACCCCACTCACTCTCTCTATGGGTGGGCACATGCTTCAGGCTTGGCCAGTCAGCCCAGTCCATCCCCACCCCAGGCCCAGGGACTGGCAAGCGAATGGTCCAATGAAATTCAGCTCTGAAACCTTTCTGGGACACATGGAAGGCACAGCTCTATTTGCCACTACTTGGGAAGACCTATACATAAGGCCACTATGAAGAAAGCTAGAGGTGAAGAATGAAAAGGATTCCTAACATTGTTCAAGCACCTGGATCCAGTCATACCTAAAGCTAGAGTCTTCCAGCACTTGAGAAATGTATAATGTAGCATAATCCCATTTTACGCAAGTTTGGTTTGCATTTCTGTCACTTGAAGTTGAAATAACATTCATGAAGGATTCAATTTTCCCCCCACGGGATCCCCGGGGACTCAAGAGACCACTAAGAAGAGCTGGGGGTAGTCAGAGGCCAGCAGGGTGGCCAACAAACAGCTAACATCAAGTAACACCTGACCCAGGTGAGGCGACCACGGTGCAGAGGGTCCAAGGCCAAAGGCCTCCAGTTGCTGCACAAGGCAGTACCCACTAAGCCTGGGGAGAGAGTGCCTTGGGGCTCAGCCACGCATTAGCTGGAAATCACATGGGGCCCCCACCCTGGGCCCTACTGACCTGCTGCCTGTTGTTGGGGGTGTAAGGGAGCAGGGTGGAGACGTGGAACATGATCTCGTAGTCCTGGTAGGTGGTGTAGAGGGAGTGGGTTCCCGTGGAGTCCGCTGGAACAGAAACACCAGTGAGCGCCATGTTTCCCAAACCTCTAGGCCTCTGCCATCTCCCACATACCATCTGCGTCAGTTTTGAACTTGGTGTTTTCACTTAACTCCACTCCTTAAAATTAAATACATTTAGATAAAAAGGAAACCTTATATCATACACCAACCAGACTGGCAGCATTGCAGAAGTCTGATAGTCCAAGGGTTGGTGAGGATGTGGAGCAACTGGAACTGTTTATATGGCTGGTCAGGTATGTAAATTGGTACAACCGCATGGGAACATTTTTTAGCAATATCTATTGAACCTGAACATAGGCTTCATGGGTGACCCAGTACCTCCTCTTGTAGGACCATAATCTAGATGATTCCACACACGTGCCCTGGGATACAGGTACAAGTATCTCCCGATGTCAGTCACAAGAATGGATTGACAAACCAATGTATTCATACTGTGACAAAATACATGGCCACGAGAAGGGATGAGCCCTGGCCACCCACAGGGCTGAATCCCAGGGATGTAATGATGAGTGAAAGATGCCCATCACAACGGGGCTCAGACTGTGTGACTGCACCCACATTACATTCGGAAGCAGATAAAGCGTATTATGTAGGCGTGCACGTAAGGCAGCAAAACTGTGAGGGGGAAAAAGTGAAAATCGACGGGGTCAGGATATTGGCTGCCTCTAACATGAGGGGACTATGACCAGGGAGAAAGAAGCACAACTGATAACTGGCTCCATGTTTCAGCAGGGGAAACCGGGGCACGGGGGGCGTGCCCAAGGTCACCTGCAACGACGGACAGCAGGTGATGTTTATTTGAGAACCAGTTCTCTGTAAGGCACTGCACCAGGCCTCAGGTCCCCAGAATGAGCCACTGAAGGCGGGAGGCGGCCAGGGTACGGCTGTCACTCAGTGGAGGATGCTGAGCCTTGGGAGCAGGCATCTGTCTGAGAAGGGGGATAATGAGTCCCCTGTTCCTTTTCCCGAGTGCACTGCCCCTTCAGTGGTCCACTGACAGAACCACAGTGCCCCCATCAGCACACGGCAGGGGACACACTCCCTTGGAGCTCTGGGAGGCCGGACAGGTCTGGTGCCCAGCGCAAAGTGAAGGCGCAGTACGCTGGGTTCAACACAGTTGCTTCTGAGGTAAATGTAGTTATTATCGTCACTTTATAGATGAGGAAACTGAGGCAGAGAAAGGCAAAGCAGAGACCACAAAACCAGCAACTGGCACAAAAAGATGCTATTCCTCATGCCGCCTCCTTCAATGGAAGAGGCGAAGGTGATGCTAATGACAGCCACAGGCACCTACTCAACTCCTGATTCAGCCCTTGAAGCTTGGTCTTCTTATCCAGGCCTCTGTTTTCCAGACGAGGAAACTGAGGCTTGGTAAGGCAAGGCACAGAGTGAGTGAGCAAGCCAGGGTCCCATCTTGGGGTTTTCTGACTCAGCCTGAGCCACTAACCCAAGGTCCACAGCCCACCCCCAAGGTCAACGGGTAGTCCTCTCATGGCTCTCCAGGAGCCATGCCAGCTCACAGTATCACCCTCCACTGCTAACCCCGAACTACTTGTCATGAATCACTGCAATCCCATACATCACACACTAAATTACTTGTGTATGTGTACGTGTGGGGGATGCTCTAACATATACATTGTACCTACCATGCACCTTAAGCAACAGGCCACCAATGACATATTAATGAATCATTTTCCAGTTATATACACCTTCTCCCCGGAGGGGCAACCACTATCCTGAACATAGTATCCATCATTGCCTTGTTTTTCAGAGTTTTATTATGTAATAACAAACCTCCAAACACTGTATTGAGTGTGGTCTTAAAATAATTGTTCTGTAAAAGGCATCATTCAGTGCCCACTCTTCTGAGAACCACTGGCCACACTCTTACAGCCAATGTGTGTGGCCCCAGTCTGTCGTCATGGCCACAGAGCACGCTGCTGAGCGAATGTGTCACAGCTCTGTCTGCACACACTGGGCTCTGGCCGGGGTCTGCGGCTGTGAGTATGCAGGACACATCCCAACACACGCTTGCTGAGCGCTCAGAGGCCATGTCTAGCACTGTATTTGCTGAGACACACAGAGTCAGTGAATCTTCAGACGGAACCAGAATGTGTTCTGCCCCTTTCCAAAGAGACTGCCCTACCTGCACTCCCACCAGTGGGGACCCAGAGCTCCCACTGCCCACTGGGCCTTTGGGCTGTCACCTGTCAGGTGGGCAGGTGGGTGTGTGGGGTGGCCTGCCTCATCTGTTATCTAGCTGGCCTCCCCACCAGGCCACTCACTCTTGACATCCAGCTGGGCGGCGTACTTGGTGAAGCCCCTCAGGCAGACCTTCTCGCCAAGCAGGGAGAGGAACTCTTCGAAGGCGGGGCCGGCCTCCTCGTTGTTGTACATCTCCTCCTCCGAGCTCTGGCCTGCCCTGCAGTAGAGGATGCCCACTTTGTGTTTCCGGGAGAGCTGCAGGGGCGAGAGTGGCTTTATGGAGGCAGGCCAGGAAGAGATGTCAGAGGGAACAGAACAAAGGGGGCTTTCTCAGGCACTGAGCCCAGAAAGCTGCTGGAGCCACACAGGAATTTAGCACCACAGCCAGAGGAAGGAAAGAGGCATGGGGTCATGTCCCAGTTGTCCCTCTCCCTCCTTCCTATTCCAGAGAGGCATGGCAGGGTGTCCATGCCTCCTATTCTTAATCTCTCTACAGATTCTCCTGGTCACTGGTGACTGGACCATGGGCAGATGCCTGACCTAAGTGTGGGCCGGGTTGAGGTTCTCCCAGGCTGAGAATCAGTGAGATGGTCTCTGCAAGAGGCTGTAATTCTTACAGCCACTCTGGGAGCTGAAGGAGGGCCAGAGAGGCAGAGGGACCAGTGTACAGAGGGAGGAAGGGAACACGAGCATGCATGTGTGCACACATGCGTGCATGCAAACACACACTTCTCATCCCTAGACTGGTTTCCTCCTGAGACCCAGTCACATTCCAGCTCTTGGCATCCTCAGAATTTGATACCAGATTTCTCTTTTTACTGACATTAGCTTAAGTTGGTTTCTGTTTTTTTGGGGGGGGTGGGGGGTGGGGAAAGTGACGAAGACAGAAAGAGGTAACAGGAGCCGGGCACTGGCTGTGCCCCGGTAGCTCCCACCCTGGCCCCAGCTCACCCCTTGCTCGTCGAGCTTCAGCAGCTGCTCCGTCACCTTGGGAGTGTTGAGCGCCAGCCGCAGGCAGTGGATGTTAAGTTCAGGGATGACATATTCCAGGGCATCCTTCAGGGGCAGGCCCCGCCCGGTCCCATGCTTCATGGCTGTGGGTGTGGCGTCCTCCAGGATGGAGCCCCGAAGGGTGATGAGCTGCTCGAGGGGGAGAAAGGGTCCCCCTTTAGGAGGCTCTCGGGAACCAGGAAAGGATTAGAACATATGAGGGTGTCCTGTTCTCAAAGCGACATGTGTGATGGTTAGTAGCTTGGGCTCTATGGCCAGGAAGCCCTGGGTCTGGACCAGGACTTGAACTTGCTGCTTCTTGGCTGTGTAATCTTGACCAAGTGACTTCCTACCTCTGAGTCTCGAGTGTGAAATGGGTACAGTGATACTATCATAACCCCAAAGGGGTGTTGGGAGGACCAAATGAGACAGTGCATGGACATAACGTCATCTGTTTTGACAAGTACTGACTGAGCACTCCCAAGTGCCAGCTTCATTGTGCCTGTCATTGGTCATTGTGCCTGTTCTAGGCACAGTGACCAAAACACAGACTCTTGCCTCATGGAGCTGACATTCCAGTGGGAAGATGGATTATGTCGGGGAGTAGGAAGCATAATGAATAAAATAGGCTCCATGAGGTAGGCATTCAAATGAACCCTCTCATTGTCATTTTTACAATATTTTATGTAAACATATTGCTACAAGCTCTTACGTAAAACACCTGCCTGGCCCGGATGTCAGTACCAGCTTGGGTCTTGAACTGTGGAACTCATTTTCAACCTGTTTTCTCAATAAAATCATGACCAGTGGTTCTGAATCATTTGGTCTGTGGTGAGACCCAGGCATGTATGTTTATATGTAGTATGCATACATACACCTACATGTACACTGAAACACACACATTTATACTGTAACTCAGGTGGTTCTGCTATATGGCAGGGCTTTAGTCAAGACAGGCATGACCATCTCATTCCCCTTCCCCAAAGGCTGCTTTCCAGGTTTTCCCTGAAGCTGGCCACAAGACGAGTTCCAGGCAAGGGGACGTGAAAGGGTGCTCATCAAGGGGAGGAGTCCGGGGGCAGAGTCACCCCTGGTAAGAGGCAAGCCCCTCACATCTGCCTGTTTCTTTTTGCTAAGGACGTCGCTATGAGAAGATGCTTAGAACTATGGCAGCAATCTTGTGATCACCAGGAAAGAGACAATAACAACAAAAACACCACAGACGAGTCAATCCCTGCAGCCAATTTCCTCCAGAATTCTTGTTGGATAATTAACCCATTTGTTTTAGCAATGGCTAGTCAGGTTTTCCGTTACTTTGTAGACAGTAATTGCTAACTGGTACACTTAATAATAAGTCACATTTATGAAGGTTTAGTTCACTGCACTGTATTCCAGGTATGACAGTAGTTATCTAGTTACATGTATAGGTCTGTTTAAGAAAGATTTTATTATCTTCATTTTACAAATAAGAAAAGTGGGAACTCCCAGAGATTTTAGGCATCTTATCTGAGGTCACCACAGCTAAGTGGCTGAACCAGGATTTCAACCCAGGCCTGACTTCTCCAAAGCTCATGACTTTTTCCTTTTGAAATTTTTTTGACTGTGAAGTATAATCTGCAACACATATACACAGAGCTGAAGAAATTATCACAGAGTGAACACCTAGGTAATCACCACCCAGATAAAAACCACAGCATTCTCAGCTCCTAGAAGCCATTCTGGGCCCCATCCCTCCCTACTCAAGGCAACCTTATCTTGACGACTTATCCTTCTGCCGAAACTCACCACTGCCTGGTTTTGAGCTTCTGATAGTTTGGATTCTTTTGTATCTGGCTTCTGTCTCGGAATGCTATAGATAAGAAATTCAACCATGTTGCTGCAAGAGGCTGACATTTTTACCACAATGGATATAATTCACTCTACTTGTTGCTGAGCACAGACACTGCCCTCCAGTGTTTGACAACTGTGAATGGTGCTGTTAGGAACATCCACAGAAGCATCTCTCAATGCATATGAACATATTTTCTTTTGGGTTTATACCTTGGAGAGAAGTTGCTGCACTACCAGCCATGTTAGTATTCAATTACATGGTACTGCAAACAGTTTTCAGTGGTTGTACTAATTTCTACCCGCACACCCTGTCTGAGAGCTCCTGTGGCTTTGCACCCTCACTAACACTAGCTCAGGCTTCTATCCACAACGTAATGCTGGCCAGCAGGAGATGCCATGCCTGGGGCGAGGCACAGAAGCTCCAGAACCACACCAAGATGGCGCAGCAGTACAAGGAAAAAATCCTCCTGCGAGGAATTGTTATGAGCACCCAAAATACGTACACTTGGGGCAGTGGTTTAAAGACTAAGGAGGATTAGTGCTAACTGGAAAGACATGCTCACCTTAAGTCAACAGACACAGGAGGTGGCAAAAATAATGTGCCATGACATCGCCCTAAACATACATCCACCCTTGTGAAACAGGACCTGGGCTGCAGGCGTGTGTGGAAGGAATGGAATGACCTCACGTTTGGGAGTTCCCAGTTCTGGTCTCAGTAGCTAATAAACAAACGAAGCTCTCTTATCATAAGCAGGGTAGTCTTAAAATAGATCATGAAAAGCAATGATGTCTTGTGCTCTGCCCTGCCAATCTGGGCAGCCCTGGGACTGGGAGTTTCAATCAATGCACCAACAGGATCAATGTGTTTGTTGCCTGCCGATACTGCACCACAGCGCCCTCTGCTGGGGCCAAGGGACAGGGTGGGCCAGAAATAATTCAACCACATGGGTGGCCTACAGTCACATTTTGGCTCTGATGACTTGACCAAAAGTCATTACTTGAAAATCTCCCTGAGCTTCCCTTCTTTGCTTGGGACAATAAACAGGGCACTGCCAGGGTGCAATGAGTGGCCACTGCTACTCTCCAGCTGGTCCTGTCCACTGTCATGTCCTACCTGGACTGTGACAGCAGTCTCCTCCAGGCTGCCCTCCTTCCACCCTGCAGCTGCCCGCCTAGTCCTTCCTTCCTGCAGCAGCGGAGTCAGATCATGTCTCTGTTCTGCATGGACCCTGCTAACAACTTCCCATCTCTCAGAATAAAATCTACATTCTCAGCTGTGCCTGCGTTTCACTGAGGGTAACTAGTCAGGTGAGCCATGAAACGGCCTCAGGGCCAGGTAAGCAAGGAGGTTCCTTTTTACACAGATGCATCTCCACCATCATCCCTGCCTTTAAGAACTTTCCCTGGGCCCTGACCAGGTGGCTCAGGTGGCTGGAGCACTGTCTTGTGCACCAAAAGGTTGTGGATTTGATTCCTGGACAGGGCACATACCTAGGTAGTGGGTTTGATCCCTGGCTGGGGCACATATGGGAGGCAGCCAACCAGTGCTTCTCTCTCTCTCTCTCTCTCTCTCTCTCTCTCTCTCTCTCTCAAATCAATAAACATGTCATTCAGGTGATGATTAAAACAACAACAACAACAACAATACCCAAACTTTTCCTGGCAGGTCACTTGGGAGTCAGTCTACCTGGGTCTAAACCCTGGCTCTATGTCCTCCCCAGCTGTGGGTGCTGGGGCCTGTCTCCTCACCTGTAAAACAGGGATGCCAGTGCTGCCTGCAAGGGCCACCAGGGCTCAGCAAGATAACAACCCACGTGCAGTGCTGAGCACAGTTCCTGACAGACAGTGGGCATGCAATGCATGTTAACCACTATTACATACATGTACACATGTCAAATGTTCTTTGTACAAAGCTACATATGTAGTTAAGACTTAAAAACTATGCTTTGGAGATCCACACACATGCAGTCCGAGGTAGCGACTGAACGTAAAGGGGGCCCACCCAGTACACTACCACACTGAATGAGGTTCTTCCTTTTCTACTTTGCGCACTTAGGTGCTGTTCAAATTCTTAACAGTGAGTGACTGTTGCTTTTAAATAAATAAAAAACCCCACAAAAATCCAAACCTTTAACCCTAACAAAACTAAGATCTGTCAAAAACTCATGTGTGGGGGACTCAATGGAATCCAGCTGTCCTGGGGGGCCAGGCAGTCCCTGACTGATTGGGGCCCCCTGTGTCACGGGACTGACAGAGCCAGCGAAGGGGCTGAGGACAGGGCAGCCCTGGCCTGGGTTTGTCCTGTCCAGGCTTGGGGGCGAGGATCCAGGGTCTGACATTTAGGTGTGTGCTGCCAACGGCCAGCTCCAAGTCTGTCCCTGCCCTGGCGGGGAAGCTCAGTGCTGCCAACAGTCACATCCCATCTGCCAGGAGATGCAGGCCTGCTCGCCTGCCTGCTTGGTGACCGGTGGTGGCCATATGGGGCGGACCAGCTGGCTGGGCCCCTCGCTCTGGCCCCCATGCCTTGCTTTACAAGAGCCTGATATGTGTTTGTGAAGAGGAGACCAGAACTCTGTCCATGAACTCAACCCTTGCTTCCCAGCGTGGCCCTCTGACCTCAACAGCAGTGTTACCTTAACACCCACCACTCAGAGGTGCCTCAAAGTAAAGCCCTCTGCTCAAGGTCACACGGCTACTGAGTGGCAGAGCCAGGCCAAACCCAGGACTGTCTGTTCTGAGTCAGAATTCAAACTTGCCCTGACAGTCAATGTGGTGAGCAGTTAAGAGGATGGGCTCAGGACCCAGGCTGCCCGGGGCCATGTCCAGCTCTGCCACAGGGGGACCCTGGCAAGTGATTCTCCCCCTGGGCTTCAGCGGCCTCATCTGTAAAATGAAGATCATACTGGGACCCACATCTGGGAATGGTTGAGAGGGTCTGGAGGGTTAGTGCATATAAAAAACTTAGGACAGTGCCTGATGGGAACACGGGCTAAAGGGGTGAGCTACTGTTGTTGTTGTTGTCATCATCATCACTGTTGTTGTTGCTTTGGGGCTGTGCAGTCATCTGCTCTGTTTCCACGACGGACAAGGCCTTGGGAAGGGGCCAGGCAATCCTTGCTGGTCACTGCCTCTCCCTCCAACTGCAGATAATGAGGTCCTTAGGCCTAAGTGCCCAGCACTGAGGACCTGGGCCCAGGACTGACTGTGTGTGGCCTGCATGTGTGAGGACGGAGAAAGGGCTGCTTGTGGTGGTGAACCTCACAGTGGGCCGAACTTCACACGGCTGACTGGAATGTGTGACAAGGGGGCAGCGGGCTGAGATCGCTCCCTATGGCTAACTTCACTGGCTCGCCCCAAGTGCAGGCCCACGATCTCACTGGGCCCACACCAGTCCCGTGAAACTGGAATTCCCAAGAGGGGAAAAGGCTGCCAGAGAAGCTACATACTCCAGGTTTCACAACTGCTGAATGGCCCAACCAGCACTCATACCAAGCCTCCCTCATACTTCTTTTCCTTGCTTTACCTTCCACCTGTCTCACGTGCCACACTAATTTCCCAAGGTATCTCTTGTCTGCCTCCCCAACAGGCACGCAGCCCACCCGCATTTCTGCTGCCTCACTCAGCACTGCCTGTCCCTCAGCACCCAGCACAGGGCTGGGAGAGGGTGGTGTGGAGTGAATCTCTATCGGGTGGCTAAAGCCCTGACCCGAGGCCCTGAGCCTTGGTGCCCCTCCCTGGGGCAGACTGGAGGCTAGTTCTGTGGGTGTAGGGGGTGGGAAGTGGACAAAAGCAGGTACACATTCTCAGAATGTGCAATGAAGTCTGATATTTTAAAAATTCATTCTTCATATTCTATTTTCATTAACAACAGTAACAACATAAAAATACTGGCACTAAGTAGAGTTTGCAACTCACGAACGGGCCTGGTATACAGGCTGGGCTGGTACTGAAATCCCAGAGGCAGCCGAGCTGTGGCTGGAGTACAGGCCCGCACCTCACCCTGCCACTTACTGGAAGGTGCTTTGGGCAAGTCCCTGAACTCTCTATGCCTGTTTCCTCATCTGTACATGGATAACAACAGTGCCCTCCCACAGAATTGCCATGACATTTAACTGAGTGAACATACATAGAGGGGAACAGACAATGCCCAACACACAGTGTCACAGTATCTGATATGATAGCAATTATAGTAAGTATTATTAATATTTGGCTGTCATTGTCATTTCACCCAGCTGTTCCCTGTGTGTCATACAATGGTCTGATACAGTGTGAGCTGCCAGCTCACATTCTGCCCAGTGCTCATCCAGCCTCCCCTCGGCTGCCACAAAGCTTCTGTGTCATCACAATGCCCCTCAGTGGGAAGGTCTTGGTGAGGGGCTGGGTCCTTGGTGCAGCATCTGCCAGTGTGGATGGGGTCCAGGCTTTCTGGTCCCACACACTGTGTCTGGGCAAAGGCCAGGCCCAAGGAGCAATGTAGGGCTGAGAGAGACCCATTTTGGGGAACCTTCCTAGCTGATAAATGCCCCTTTTCTGGAAAGGTCTTTTGGAAAGCTGCATCATTTCTGCTGGCCTGGCTCCCCTTTTTGCAGAGGAACCACCTCACTGAGTCCTCCAGGGGGCACTGATGGAAATGTCAATCACAGTGCCCTGCTCCCTAGACTCTGGGTGGAACCGCATCTTAGATCTGGCCCGTTTCCTCTACCATCCCTGATGACCATGGCTGGCCCAGGGCATGGACTTGTGATCCAAGCAGAGCCAATCAGAGGCCTTCCCAGAGATTCGGCAGGTAAGGGTGCCTTCCCTGTGGAAACAGGTACAAAGATGTAGAAGACTTGAGTGGCCAGTCTCCATTTTCCCATGACATGGAGTTTGTTGGTGGCACAAGAGAACAACATTCACAATGTAAAAAGCAGCTGAGCTGAACGGAGAGATGAGGAGGCAGAGTCCCCCACTGACAACAGTGGAGTGCCTGGGACAGGCCATGCCAGAAGCTAGCCCTACCCCTGGACTTGCAGATACATGAACCAATGAACTCTCTTACTTAAAAAGTAAGTGAAGTTAGTAAAGTGAAGTAGGCTTAAAAAGTTAGTAGGTTTCTGTTACTCATAACTTTAGAACCTAACCAAGCAGGGTGCTCCCATAGGCCTTGTTCTCCGGCCACAGCAGCCATGGAATCCAGTGCTTAGATCTCTGACAAGCCAGGACAATGGGCTGCTCTATTCAGGATGAAGAGATGCACTGGAGTGTTTTGAACCATGGGAGTCAGCAGCAGTCCTGGGCTGTGATTTCCCAACTCCTGCCCTGTCCACTCTGCAGGACACCTCATGGTCCTGAAAGAATCCTCTGTGTCTCCCCCTTTATTTCTTATGTTAACCAGAGTCCATCTCTTTTTGCAAATAGAAGAATCCTGGGCTCTGCAGTGAGATGCAGCAGATTCCAGTCCTGGCCTAGCCACTCATTCACTGATCTTAGACATGTTTAATTTCTGAGTCTTATTTTTCTCTTCTGTAAAATGGTGAGACTGCGCTGGCTGTTGTGGCTCAGTGGATTGAGTGCTGGCCTGCGAACCAAAGGGGTGCTGGTTCAATTCCCAATTAGGCCACATGCCTGGGTTGCAGGCCAGGTTCCCAGTAGGGGGTGTGGAAGAGGCACCCACACATTGATCCTTCTAGCTCTCTTTTTCCCTCCCTCCCCCTTTGTCTAAAAATAAATAAATAGCCCTGGCTGGCGCAGCTCAGTGGATGGAGCGCGGGCTGGGAACCAAAGTGTCCCAGGTTCGATTCCCAGCCAGGGTACATGCCTGGGTTGCAGGCCATAACCCCCAACAACCGCACATTGATGTTTCTCTCTCTCTCTCTCTCTCTCTCTCTCTCTCTCTCTCTCTCTCTCCCCCTCCCTTCCCTCTCTAAAAATAAATAAATAAAATTAAAAAAAAAATAAAAATAAAAATAAAAATAAATAAATAAAATCTTTTTAAAAAATGGTGAGACTGAGAGGATTCGTGCCCGTGAAGCTGTTGGAAGGATTACATGAGATGAAGCAGGTGAAGTTCCTGCCCACAGAACCTAGCATGAAGAATGCATAGGTGTCAGCTATTATTTACGTAACAGTATCACAGTGATGAGACCTACCTCATGGGTCCGGAAGATGATCCTGTACTGGTATTGAGGCCCATGGTCCTTGTGGTCCTCCAGCTTTTCCCGCTTGATGCTCACGGCCACTGGCCCCAGCTTCTCATCCACACCAAAGTAACTGGCATGCTCTGTGAGGGAAGAATAGGTGAGTTCAGAGTCGGCTCTCTGGTGATGTCTCGAGGCAGGCCTGCCGAGGGGACCCGCTGGTCAGGGCAGGCTCTCAGGCCCAGTCATGGCCACATTCAGTGGAGAGAACTTATTACACCACACCTGCTAAATCACACAACTTTTCTGAGCCTCAACGCTCTCATCTGAGAAATGGGGGCCCTACCATTACCCACAATTCATACAGCTGATGGGAGGGTGAAATGGAGCTACAAATATAAAACGCTCAACGTGGTACACGACATGTAAGAAACGCAAAGCCCTTACTACCCTATATTTGCAAATGTTCATCAGCTTAGCTGCAAATTAGCTCTCATGAAATGGCTAAGATTCTAGATGTTGTTAAGATTCCAGCTAAAGAGCCTCCTGGCCAGCTGAAGTCCCAACTCTGGCAATGTTCGATGTGTGGCCCACAGCATTCGATAGGCTTCTCACCAGTAAAATGGGGTCAGTAAGGATGCACCCACTTCTCAATATGGTTGTGAGGATTAAACAAGTTAGAAAGTACTACACACTCACTGCCATCCCCAGGGCATGATGTTTGCTATAGAAAAGGGACCATGACTGAAATCCCTAAGCATCGCCTTTGTCTGGTCACATTTCTACAGACCATTACTCTTTTTTCTTCCTTGTGTTGACAGAGCCCTTAACGAGTCCTAGGAGGAAGTCTCCTGCTCTCTCCCAGAAATGACAGCTGACCCTGCCTTTCTCTAAAACATGCGGCTGCTTTATAGTCCTTCCAGGAAAACCGTTCTTCCTGATATGTAACCCAAGTATCTCCTGCTTGTGGTGGACACCCCCCAGCAGTCTGACTTGACCCAGGTCCACGATGTCAGCACCCACCCACTGCCAGAAACTCCTTCCCACCCTAGTGCTCTGATGTTGAGCCAACAGTGTCTATTCTCATGAGATGCTCTTGGTAAATCAAAGGCTTATCTAAGTCCCAAATAATGTGTGTTAATTAATGACCCGCATCAGATAGCACATGCACTGGATTATTTCCCCAACTGGTCAGAGAACAGAATACTATATTCCACAGATATCAGTTCATTCCTGAAGCGGTTGCTGTGTTTGTTTGTTTTTTAAAGATTTTATTTATTTATTTTTAGAGAGGGAAGGGAGAGAGAAAGAGAGAGAGAAAGAGAGAGAGAAACATCAATGTGTGGTTGCTGGGGGCCGTGGCCTGCAACCTAGGCATGTGCCCTGACTGGGAATTGAACCTGTGATGCCTGGTTTGCAGCCCGTGCTCAATCCACTGAGCTACGCCAGCCAGGGCATGTGTTTGTTTTTTTTAAATCCACCAATGCATACTCAGTACTTCCCAGTCCTGGTGTACAGTGGGCATTCAATAACCAATGATCAAATGATTAATTAATGAGGTTCCAGGGCTATACAGAAATAATTTTTTAAAGACAACTGCTTTTTAAAACAGTTCCATCACCCTGGTTGGTGTGGCTAAGTGGATTGAGTACCAGCCTGTGAACCAAAGGGTCGCTGGTTTGATTCCCAGTCAGGGCACACACACCTGGGTTGCTGGCCAGGTCCCCAGTTGGGGGTGTGCAAGAGGCAACCAATTGTACACACCAACGTTTCTCTCCTTTTTCTCCCTCTCTTCTCCTCTCAAAGAATAAATAAATAAAATCTAAAAAAAGTTCCATGGCAGTGCTTACTACCAGCCTGATGAAGAACCATGTTTTAATGTACAATCTTACCTGATCCTCACCACAGTCCTTTCACATAGTATTTCTGTGTGTGAGTTGAAAAGAATGTATTCTTGCCCTGGCCAGTGTGGCTCATTTGGTTGGAGTGCCATCCCGTAAACCAGAAGTCTGTGGGCCTGATTCCTGACCAGGGCACATGCCTAGGTGGCAGGTTTGCTCCCCTGTCAGGACATGTACAAAAGCCAACCCATCAAATGTTTCCCTTCCCCTCTCTCTTCCTCCCTTCCCCCATCTCTAAAATCAATAAACATGTCCTAGGGTGAGAATACAAAAAAGAAAAGAATGCATTCTCTGTTGGATAGGCACCAAATTATTATGTATAACTGTATACATAATACATGTAATATGTATACAAAATTAATACATATTAATCTCAAAACCCAGTTCTGATGGTTTTAAAAATTATTTATTTTGAATTTTTTAGAGAGAGGGGAAGAAAGGGAGAGAAAGGGAGAGAAAGATCGATGTGAGAGAAAAACATTATTTGCTTATCTCCTGCAAGACCTGCAACCTAGGCATGTGCCTTGACCAACAATCAAACCTGCAACCTTTTTGTTTGCAGGATGACGCTCCAACCAACTGCGCCACAGGCTGAGGCCTGATGGGTTATTGAAATCCACTTTCATCTGATTTTTTGGCTACTAGATCCATCAATTTCAACAAGAGGCCCTGTCAGCTTCTCCCACTGACTGTGGATTTCTTCACTTCTCTCTATAACCGGATCAGTTTTAATTCACACACCCCTAAACCAGGTTGCCAAGTACAAAGGTTTACAACTATTAAACATTTCTTGCTGAATGTTTGAATACCAGCACGAGGTGGCCTTTCAGTTCCTCCAAGAGATGCTTTTAGCCTTGAAATCCATTTTGTGTGGTAATGATGCTGCCTTGCCTGCTTTCTTTTGGTTAGCAACTGCCCGAAACTTCTTTCATCCCTTTATTTTCAACTTCTGTGTTGTTTTGTTCCTGTGCATATGATAATACTACAATCACGTTCAGGAGACAGAGTCCAGGGCGCGAAATGTGTCGCATGGCTAGTAAGCTACGGAACGAACAAACCTGCAAACCTGGGGCTGCCTGACTGCGGAGCCGGAGCCCCCGAGACTAACTCGGAGCCCCGGGGGACTACCTAGTTGATACACGTTACACCTGACTAGGACACTGCTTTAAAAATCTTTTAAACTACTTGCTGTGGAATATTAGCTGCCTATCCATTTTTCCCTTATTCCTTTTTAAGAAAACCCTCTAATCTTGGGGGAAGGAAAGACAGAGTTGTGCACAGCTAAAAACCCTCTATTTTTGCAGCTTGCCTTGCAGACAGAAGTAGCCAATAAGCATGAACAGTTGGACGGGGCTTCTGAGAAAACCGTTTAAAGAAGACTGACTTGACAGGTGGTCTATCTTTTTGCCTTTACACTGTCCTCTTTTTCTCTGCCTGGAAACACAGATGAAATGGCTGGAGGTCCGGCAACCATCCGGGACCGGGAGACCACCTGAGGGCTGGAGGCCATGCACTAGGGCTGGCATTCCATTGATGCTGAGGAGTAACAATACCAGCCCTGGGCTGCTGCCCTTTGAACTTCATGAGAGAAATAAACTATGTTGTATAAGCCTGTTACTGGTAGTTGTAAGCAATTCCGAATTAATACAGCTGCCGGGATTCAAAAATTATAAGAATCCACATTTTTAAAAAATCTGAATTCTAGCCCCGACTGGTGTGGCTCCATGGGTTGGGCGTCATCCCACAAAGGGAAAAATCGTGATTTGATTCCCAGTCAGGGCACATGCCTGGGTTTTGGGTTCAGTCCCCAGTCAGAGGGCAAGTCAGAGGTAACTGGTTTCTGACATCAGTGTTTTTCTCTTTCTCCCTCCCTTCCCCCCTCTCTAAAATACATACATACATACATAAAATAAAATCTTTTTTAAAATTCTGAATTTCAGGAGAATGTTGAAAAAAATCAGAAAGGCTGGCAACTCTGGGTTTGTCCGCCTTCCCTGCATGACGATGACGAGTGGGAGCTCGCGGGAGCGGCCCTTGGCTCAGTTCCAGCCCCGTGTCCTGCACTTCTGCACGTGTCCTGCCTGGGCTGGGGTCTCTGCACTGTGCTATGCTGCCTCCTGGGCTTGCCCCACTAGCACCAATGAACCTAATGATGTACGAAGCCTGCCTCTCCCTGGCGTTAACGCCTTCCAAACATCAACAACTCCACCTTCGCAGGGGATCCAGAACCTGCCGGCTTCTTCCCCACCTCCATCCTACACACATCCATCATCATCTCCTCATCATCTCCTCCTTGGAGTCTGTGAACACTCACGTCAGATGGGGCCCCTTTTCTGCTCAGAACCCTCCTGCCATTCCATCTCACTCCGGGTAAAAGTAAGAGCCCTCACCACGGACCACAAAGCCCCACATGATCTGCCCCCATCACCTCTTCGCTTTGCTCCTTCTCTTCTCCCCCAGTCTCCCATCTCAGCAACAACAGCCTCCTTCCTATTCTTGTGGTGTCCCAGAGCTACTGTGCTTGCTACTCCCTGTAACGGAAACACACTGTCCCCAGTCTCCACATGGCTCCCTCCCCATCTCCTTCAGCTCAGCACTCAAATGGCACGTATGAGGAGGTCCTCCTTGACCACGTCCTACTGAAACTGCGGCCTCCCACCCTGACACTCTTCTATGCTTTACTTTTCTCCGTAGCACTTACGACCCTGACAGCTTATGTATTTTATGTATTTATCTAGTTTTACTGTTTGCCTTATACCCCTAAAACATTAAGTGCTAGGAGGACAAGGTTTTTATGTTTAACTAGCCAACACTGTATCCCCAGGTTCTAGAGAGTGCCTGATGCCAGGGTGTCCAACTCATTTTCATTGGGGGCCACATCAGCCTCGAGGTTGCCTTCCAAGGGCCGAATGTGATTTCAGGACTGTATAAATGTAACTACCCCTTAACTAGGGGCAAGGAGCTTGGCATTGCCACTGGGTAGAAACAAGGTGCCTGGCCGGATAAAACCAGGCTGGATTCGGCCCACAGGCCTTATGTTTGTCACTTGTGGCCTAACACATAGGTGAATAAGGCACAGCTCAAGGTTTGGGAGTGTCAGCCACATGCCCTGAGGCTCATCGCATCCTTACAGCCCCACTCTGAGGCAGGTCCCAGCACACAGTGAATGACTGAGCAGGGGGAGCCTCGGAGATCAGTTATGGCCCACCCGCCTGTCCCAGTCACCTTTGCCCATGAAGTAGTCCTGGTAATAGCGGGCGCCCAGGTCCACGTGCTCGATGCTGTACTGCCGAGGGCGACTCTGAGTCCTCTGCTGCTCCTTGGGCACCTCCAGCACCGAGATGCTGGCATTGGTGCGGTAGGTGCTGAGGGCGGGCTCAGCCAGGCGGCACTCGCTCCCGCCTGGGGAACCAGCAGAGGCCCGGGAGAAGCTCACGTTGCGCTCATATTCACCCCCGATCTCGTTGCGGAAGTGCGGGCAGCTGAGCAGTAAGTCATTGCTGTTGTCGTCACCCAGGTCCTGCTCCAGGTTCTCCTTGCAGTTCAAGTCTTCTGTGCTGGTGAAGGCTGTGTCTAGGCCCCCAAGGCCATTAGCTCGAGACGCTGTGAGGGATGATGCCATGGCTGAGGCGGCTGAAGCCCCTGTTGTGGTGTTCCGCCTCTGGGTCGTGGACACCCTGTTGGCGGCTGCCTCGTGGAGGTCAAACAGCATGCTCTGCACATCAAAATGGGCAAAGCTCTTCTGGCAGACCCATGGTCTGCTGGCCTCCTGAGGGCTCCGCCCCTCCTCTGTCTCCCCTGGGGACCGGCCCACGTCGCCTTCTGGCTTATTGCTCCTCAGCTTCCGAAAGATGGATGAGTCCACTGCATCCCCACTGCCCAGGCCCCGCACGGGCTTCTTGCGGGCCCTCTCCTTCTCCTTCCCGGGCTGCAGTGGGAGAAGGTGGTCCCTGGTGGGCTGCCCGCTGCGGGGGTCCCCTTTGGCTCCGGTGCCACCCCCTGTAAGGTGTAGGCTGGGATCTGCCTGGAGGAGCTCGGTGAGGTTCTGGGAGCCTCGGGCCTCTGGCTGCTCGCTGCGGAACTCATTGAGAATGTCGAAGAAGCTCTGCTCAGGCACGCCCTGCACATCGATGGACGATGTGCTCCCGTACTCTCGGAAGAGGGGCAGGGCCCCCGTGAGCCGGCCCCCCCGTGCCTCCCCCACGTCCTCCACGTCGCACTCGCTGAGGGTGATCTCACTGCTGCTGCGGTGCCGCAGGGGAAGGAAGGCCCTGCCAGGGGACCGGGGCCACCCGTCCTGGAATTCCACATCTTTGGACTTTCTCCTGGAGAGTCGGTGGAAGGCTTTGGACCCCGAGGAAGCCAGAGTGCTGGCAGGGGGCTGTCCATTCTGTATGCTCCGCATGGAATGGGCCCCCTTTGTGGCCTTTGTGCCATCTGTGTCCTGCGAGGGGCTTGGGTTGCTCTGTTCTCTCAGGGCCTCTCTCTTGGGCGGCCAGTCAGCCACCCTTGCACGCACGCCCATCTTGGGTACTGCAGGAGTGGTGGGACTGGGGCGGGTGGTGGCGGTGGCTGGGCTCTCACCAATAGCCTGGGGCATGCCGCCGTTCTGGACCCAGAATCCCATGGGAGCATAGTCCCCCGTGTGTGGCCCAGGGAGGACTTCAGCTCCCCTGGCCCCACAGCTGGCTGCCAGGTCCACACTATCACTGGGAATGGGACGATAGGTGGTCATAGTCCACAGGCACTGGAGTGCTACTGGCCCCTGGAAGCTGTGGAGTAACTTTATGGGGTCCCCTGGCCCTCAGCCATTGTTTAGGGCTGCCAGTCCCAGGATGAAGGATGCTGGCTCCTGAAGCCTGACGGGAAGGTTGTGAGTCTGTGGAGTCCAATTCTCCACCATCGCTGTGGAAAACCGGGCCAGGACAACCTCGGGAGGCAGGTGTTGTCCTGGGGGCTCCAGCCTGGGTGCCTCAGCAGGGCAGCGCAAACAGCAGGCGGTGGCGAGGGCCGGCAGGCTGCACGGGTGCCATGCTGAAAAGGGAGAAAAGGCAAAGGTGAGATGTGAGGTTACTGCTCCCAGAGAGTGACTTTTCTTTGACACCTTCATTCAAAAACCTTTTTATTATGGGAATTTCTGAAGATACCCCAAAGCAGAGAGAAGAGCCCGAAGAGCTACCCGACCAGCCTCGACAGCCGTTTACCACAGTGGTCTCCCCTGAGCTGAGAGATGCGCTTCAAGACCATGAGTGCAACCCTGTATGTATCATGCTTTTTCCTATACATATATACCTATGACAAGGTTTAACTTATAAATTACACACAGAGATTAGCAACAATGAAGTTATAATAAAAACAAAACAACTGTAACAATATGCTGTAATAAAAGCTATGCCCTCTCTCAAAAGATCTCACTTTACTGCTCTCCCCCTTCTTGTGATGATGTGAGATGATATGATGCTATGTACTGAGAGTGGTGCACAATTTAACATTTATGAAGAGTTTGCTTCTGGGATTTTCCATTTAATATTTTTGGACCCTGGCTGACAATGGGTAACTGAAACCTCGAATAAGGGGGAACTACTGTATTTGTCATTTATCTCTCCACCCACTCTACACTTTTTTGATGGAAAGAATATTTTAGAATCCCAGAAAGCAGATGATGCCACCCATATAAATACTTTAGCTTATATCTCTAGTAGATAAGGCTTTTAAAAATATAACCACGACACCTTTATCACATCCATCTAGGTTAACAAGTATTCTCTAACACCACGTAATACCTGTGCCTGCACTGCATTTCCCTCACTGTCTCAAAGGTGTTTTTGAGGCTGGTTTGTTCAAACCAAGATCCAAACAAGATTTATACTCCACTTTGGCAGATATACTTCTTAAGTCTCTTGTACTTTAAGTCCACCTCCCCTTTATTTGATGTAATTGATTCTTTAAAAAGACTTTATTTTATTTTTTAAAGATTTTCTTTCTTTATTTTTAGACAGAGGGGAAGGGAGGGAGAAAGAGAGGGAGAGAAACATCAATGTGTGGTTGCCTCTCACACAGGCCCCACTGGGGACCTGGCCTGCAACCCAGGCATGTGCCCCAACTGGGAATTGAATTGACGACCCTTTAGTTCACAGGTTGGCACTCAATCTACTGAGCCACACTAGCCAGGGTATTTGATGCTATTTATTTGCGGGGGTCACTTGTTCCACGGCATTTCCCGCTTTCAGAATCTGACTGAGTTTTCCCTCGTGGAGTCACTGAACACGTCCTCTGCCCTCTGTGAGTCTTGTCTACTGGTGGGCACACACAGAGGCTGGACTGTTGTCAGCTTGTTCTGCATCTACCAGACCAGCCACCCGACCAGGAAGGGAGTCAAAATGACAGATGAGTCACCACGAGCTCTGGTGGATCTGGGGGAGGGAATGTTCCAGGAAACCTGCACAATTAATAGATACTATAAGCTGGTAAATCAGCTCCCATCACTTCTTTCTAAGATCTCCTCAGTGGCTCCTGTGCTACAATAAAATCCAAACTCCTTCTGCTGGCCCACAGGCCCCACAGGGTCTGGCCCCTGCAGTCCCCCTGATGCCTCTCACCACCCCCAACCCAGATCCTATCACAGTGGCCTTCTTTCCTGTCCTTCTCACATAGCAAACCTCATCTAGGATATCTGGGTGTCCTTGGTTTTTCACCAGGCTGGTTCTCTCCCGTGGTGTCAGCTCTTTAATGAAGCTTCCCAAACCACCCTATGTAGACAGAGAAGCCTGGTCTCCTCAAAGCCTTTCTGTCACCCTTTCTGCTTTCTTTTTTCACCAACGGATATGATTTTGATCATTGTCCATTTACTGACTCTCTTCACCCCTACACTGTCAGCTCCAGAAAGGCAGGGTGTCTGTGTGGTTCACTCATGTATCCCAGGCCCGGGAAGAGTGTCCAGGACTATTCACTATTTATTGTATGAATGAGTGAACAGATAGCTTCTAACTTGAAGTAAGTGCACCCTGACTTGCAGACCTCTGGGGAAGGGAGGGCCTGCTTCTGCATTGCAACCTGAAGTTCTCTGCAGGATCATCTTGGTTTCTACCTTGAACTTCTGGGAGAGGAAACTCTCTGCTGGGGAGGAAGGAGAAAGTCATGACCTGTGGCAGAACCTGTTGGTCGTCCCAGAAGCCACATCCATCCTCCTGCCAACAGAACGGTTCTGCTCAGAGCAGCAGAGTGCTGGGCTGGGCTGGGCATCTGTCTCAAGGTGCTCAGTGACTTTTCCTTCCCTTGGAATGTGGAGCCAGACATGGCCATTGTGGTCAATGAGTGTTGGTGCTCTCCAAGTGAGGAGGTGAAAGGCCTCCTGTTTTGAGTGGGTGTGCATGTGTGTAAATGTGTAGGGCACACTTTCTAGTCCATGCCCAGAGGTATGGAGTGACCTGACAGAAAGAGACCAAGGGAAAAGCATGAACAGATTCATGGAGCAAAACGGTGGGGTGAGCCTATTTCCTCTGAGAAAGTGAGAGCCAGGTGAGGGGAGCACGCCCTGCTTCCTGGTTCCCACGGGGCACTCGGGTAGGCACTGCGGGGAGGCATGCAGGGGATGGCGCGCAGGACAGGGGAGGGAAGCGGAAAGCTCTGGGGCCGGGTGGGTTAGGAGACAGGAGCGAGGCCAGGTGAAGCTGCCGTGACATGGACAGCAGAGGCATCTTCTAAGGAGGCAGGTGGGCCTCCTGAGCTCTAGCAACTGAGTCTTACAGGATGTATTAGAGGCCAGATCTTCAGAACTTTCAAGAGAAACCAGATATCTAAAATTGTATGCAGTATCTCCCAATATGAAAAACCAACCCATCAGCAACAATAACAAATGAACATGTAGAAAATCTTCTAAAAGGATTTTCAAGAAATTGCTAGTAATGGTTTCTGACAGGGGGCTGGGTGTCACCACCCACTTCCTTCCCCCTCCCCTGCTTCGTTTTTCTCCTTAGTACTTATGAACACACCCAGTTGTTCCTCTTACTATTCCTGGCTCCCCTCCCATGAGACAGGTTTGGAGGAGGGATCAGTTGTGAAAGAAGAGGAGGGAAGGAGCTTTACTTTTCACTGTATACCACTAGCTACCTTTTGCCAATTTGCATGTATTTGCATGCATTTCTAGCCATTAACTAAATACTTCTTAAGAACATTACCAACAAAAGCCACAATGAGGGTCAACAAAATAAGTATGTGGGCCGGGTCTGGGCAGGGACTGCTGGTCTTAGACCTGCGGGGCTTCTGACGTCTGCCAGAGAGGAGGGCCTGAGGTCAGCCCCACACTCAGCTGGGGGTGGGGTCCTGGGTTGTCTGGGCCAGCCGCGGGCACTGCTTGCACTTAGCAGGGAAGCCTCACCCGTGGGTCAGCCTGGCAGAGCGCAGAGGATTAGTCCTTTGAGGCCACATATGGGCCAGTTGGGGGGAGAACCAGTGGCCCAGATGTGACCCTGAGTTGTTTACATTAAGCACCTCCTGACAGATGGGCTTTGCTGACAGCATTTTATTTCCAGCTCAGTAGGAAACCCTCAATCCATTTTGCTCCCTTCTGTGAACACACACAGATGTTCCTGAGGCCCTGGTCTCTCTTCACACAAATCCCTTCCCTGAGCAGGTGCAGCCAAGTCTCCCTCTGATGCTCTGAGGCTGAGTGACACCCACAGCCGCTCTAGGATTCAGGGACTGGTGCGCACTTGGACTTGCCCAGCTGTCTGCTGTTGAGCTTCCCCTTCCTGAAAGCACTCTGATCTTCCTGATGAGGAACCCCTATGGTGAGCCAGACAGCCTTGGTTACGATGCTGGTGTGCCGTGGTCTGGTTGCTGAAACCGTGACTCAGTTTTGATCTGTAAATGCAGAGAATATCGCCTACCTCACAGTCGGTGCTGCTATTACCACTCCTTCATGTGTCTTTGCCAGAAGCTCTAACCCTCCCCCCCAGTGACAGCACAGCCAGGGGTAGGTGGACCTGGCTTTTCCTGTGGCATGACTTTTGCTGGGGGCCCCTGGGTCCCTCTCTCTAGTGTTTCTTGGCTCCTGCCTGTTTTCTGAGACCGCTCCTCCAGCCTCCTGTTAATTCTCTTAAGTCCAACATAGTCAAGTGCGCCATCTGAGGACCTTGACTAATACACTGTGCTGTGTGCAATGGAGGAAGCTTGAAACAGCAGCTGGGAAAAAAATGAGGACAAGACAGCGGCACAATGAGAGGCCTGTGGCAGTGGGAAAGAGTCGGGTGGGATGCATTTGGTTGCAGGTACGAGAATACCAGCCAACGGTGGTTCAGAAGATGAAAACATTTCATTTTCTCTCGTAACAGGGAGGCCAGACACGACGGCTCCGTGCCTGGTTCATGGATGACGTCAGGCGCACGCTCTCTCCGCCGCTGCCCCCTCAGTGTGCTGCTGGCTCGCATCACTGGCTGTGGTCTGAAGGCCGCAGCCATGCTTCTAACTGAACCAAGGGCAAGGGGGAAAGAAAGGGATAATGGAAGAGTGCTCTTACCTATCTGATCCAAACAAGGAGAATCTTTGCCGGAACATTCCCCCTACCTCAGCCAATTTTCTTTTTTGTCTTATTGGCCAGAATTGGTCACTTACAGTCACTCGAGTTGCCAGGGAAGCTGGGAAAGCCAGAGTCTGTGATCACACTGACTGCCTTTGTGCCAGTGGGGACTTTCCCCTGGAGAGGCCACAATGGCCTCCCAAAAAGGTAAGGGTCGGTCAGCATCTCTGTAAATGCTCCCAGACTGTTGCTTTTGAAGAAGCTGGGGAACTCTGAGATGACAGGACGCTCCCTCATCAGACCCCCAAAGCCTGGAGGCTGAAACAGCAGAAAAGAGACAAGGACCATGGCCTCAGTGTCTGGCTCTGAAGGGCCCTGCAGTGGGGCCATGCCTGCCAGAACCTCACAGGGCACAGCAGAAGTGGAACCACCAGCCCTCCAATGCTAGCTAGCCATTAGTGGTTTGTTTCCCCGCCCTCCACGACTCCTTTTCCTAACAGCCCAGATCTCCCTCTGTGAGCCTGCCCTCTCTGACTCCTATCCAATGGGCTACAAGAGGAGCTCCCTCTGGAGTTCAGGAACAAACCCCGTCACCTGATCAGAACCAGTGAGACCCAGTGACGTCTTTGCCAGGAATGCTGGGGCTGAGGACTGTGCTTTTTCCTCTTACCCTGATTCTGACAGAATGTGAGGATTAGAATCACTGCAGCCATCTTGTGACCACGTCTGTGAAAGGGGCCAAGAGTTAGAGATAATCTGGGGACATTAGTCAGCATTTGTCTCTGCATCAAACTGGACCTAAAGCCAGACCTATTCCACTTTCCACTATTGGGCATTTTAGTCCATAACAAAAACCCCATAAAATAACATCTGTCATGGTGACGATCCTTCTAGGTGGCCCAGGTCCTTTTCTAAGCATTTTATATTTGTTTTTTCTCTTAATTCTTACAACTCCACGAGGTAGATATCATCACCATCTTCATTTTACAAACAAGGAAACTGAGGAGTGAACAGGTGAAACAATGTACTCAAGGCCACATGGTTGTGAAGTGGCAGAATTGGGACAGACCCAAGTGCTTCCATTCCTGAAGTCAGGCAGTCCAGAGTTCAAGTACCAGCCCTCCTGATGGTCATGGGCAAAGTCCTGGACCTTTCTGATTCTCATTTTTCTCACTGGTGACACACAGTAAAATACCTCCAGATCCAACCACTCTGCTGAGTTCAAAGTCAGGTCTCCATCTACTTACTTGATATCACCATGTACGCATCTCACATGCACTGCAAACTCAACATTCCGACTGAACCCTTGATTGCTCCCCATCCACAAAACTCGTTCCCTTTCAGGATAGTCAGGATGGACTGAGCTATGCTGTAGTAACAAAGAATAGAGGTTAAGAGACATGGCTGAACCACGTAATGTCCCTTTAAAGCTCCTACTCAGCAATGACATGCCACTTCTGCTCACATTTCATTGTCCAAAACAAGTCATGCACCCAAGAATGATGTCCACAGGGTGGTACATCAGAATATTTGTCAGAACAGGAATGCAACTGGTGAACTGCTTCTTCTACATCTCAGTGAAAGGTATTTCTTTCCATCCAAAGGTTCAAAGTGGAAATGTCAATGTCCTCCTTCATGCTTCCTCTCTCACGCCATCTGTCCAATTTACCACCCCACGTCTTGCTGATTCTCCCAGCACCCATCCTGGTCTGAGCTACCCTGACTTCTCACTGGCTAACGACACCACAGCCTCCCTGGTGGCTCTGCTTTTGCACCTGCTCTCCTAAGAGCCCTTTTCCACACAGCAGGCAGAGCAATCTTAAGATAAATATCAAAATCCTCATCTCAGCCCTCAAGGCTCCCCTCTCCTCTTCCTCTTGCTCCTGGAGCCTAGGCTACAATGTCCTTCTGTCAGATTGCCTTATGTCTCTGCTGCCTCCAGGCCACTGCACATGCCATTCCTACTGCCCCCTCCCTCAACTAGGTAACTCTTTCTCAACTCAGGACAAATGCCACTTTCTCCACATGACTTTCCCTCTCACCAACCTTGCTCAGTCTCCACCCTGAGCGCTCAAAGGTCATCGGGTCCAGTCTCACAGAGCTGAGAGGTGTAGCAGCTAGGATTCAAGCCTCTCAGAGCACTCTGCTTTTCTCTTTGGGGTACCTGCATCAATATATGTGTGAAACTTACCACGTAATTAACTGTTTGTCACATGTAAGGTTGAACTATATGTGAGAGTCTTAATCACTGCCTACATCCCCAGAACAGATATGATGAGTAGAAAGCCATTAATAAATATCTGGTGAGTAAATGAATGTATGGACCAGGAAGCACTGGCTCAGTAGGGGCCTGTGACCTGAGGACAGGCTTGGTTGGTACTCAAGTGTATCTGCCTTTGGGAAGAATCTGCAAGAAATGCATGGGGAGAGGGAGAGGGAGAGGGAGTGGGCAGGCACGGCCTCTTCACAGGCCTCTGGACTGGGAAGGGGGCGGATATCTAGAGCCTCCCTCCCAGGCAGTCTTCTGTGTCCAGGTCTGCCCTGATCTGCTACAGGAGTTTCTCCTTCATGGAAATGCGATCCAGCCAGTGATGGAGGCTCCGCAGGACCTGAGATGTCTGGATAGCTCAGAGCTGTGTCTGAGGGCTACTCTCAGAGGCCCAAGGGGAATGATAACTCCTCTGGGCATGCACCTGGCAACTCAATTTTTGGACACATACAAGTCATTTCTTCATCCTATAAAAAGTAGTGCTTACAACTTATTCATACAACAAACACCTACCACATTCTTACAAATCACTCAGTTCAAACAACTCATTCAGTCAAGAAAGCACTAAAAACCTAGTCATTTAGTCAACATTTACCAGACATGTGTAACTCATTTATGCCATAAACACTGAATACTGAAAATCCACCCATTCATTCAGTAAATTTCTTAAGCACCTACGTACATGCTACGGTTGTAGGTGCTGAAGACACAGCTCGGAGCAGGACAGACCACACCCCTGCTCTCAGGAACTTCGCTGCAGTAGAAGGAAGACAGAAGTCAGTGAGCAAGGACAGAAAACAAAGTCATTGGGTTTATTCATCTATAGATGGGAGGTTGGGAAGGCCTGTGGGGTGTTGTCTGACCTGGGATCAGCAGGAAGACAGGGCAGCTGCCATGCACCAGGTGAGGTGTATTGATGAATGGGGCTGATAAGCAGGGGCAGGAAAGCTGGGAGTGGCCGGTGCACAAGGCCCTATGGAGTTATCCAAGGCAGTGGTTCTCTCCCCTCACTGTCCATTAGAGGCACAAGGGACCTTTGTAAAAATACAGGTGTTCACACTCCACCTCCAGAGAGCCTGAATCAGCTAGTCTTGGATGGGGCCCAGACCCAAGTGTCTCTTAAAAGCTCTGCAGCTGATTCTAACATGCAGCCAGGGCCGAGGGCAGAGGGGAGAAGAGAGCAAAGAGAGGAGGGCCTGACACCAAGCCAGAGTGCCTTCAAATTCGACAGGGACTGAACACACTAGGCAGAGCAGGCCCAGGCAGAGAGCCCAGCAAGCAGCTGTGGTGTAGGCCTGACTGGCAGGTGTGATCTGTTGGGGACCAGGCGACCTGCAGGGTTGAATGCTGCTGACAGGATCACGTACGATGACAACTGTTGGTCGGAAGGGCGCTGATGAACTACTGTAGGAGGTGCTTCATGGAACTGCTGCTCCACGTAGCCTTGTCCACACCCTCACCCCCATGCTGCTGGCCCACGCTGTCTTTCCTTCCACATCCCCATCAGAATCACGTATGTCCTTCCTTTGCTGTGCTCCCAGGGGTCTGCTTGCATTCTAGGAGTTAGCCCACTAGATTTTTAAGCCTCTGATGATCTCTTGTTCTCCTTAGACTTTAAACAGCATTAAGTCTCCAGTGGACTGAGGTCTATGACATGTTCTTGCTACATGTGCAGGGGAGAGGGTGTAACTGTGCAGAAACTTCACTTCTTCAATCTGACCTTTTCCTCTTCCTTCCTTTGGATTCAGAATGGCCTTGCCCAGCCTAGGAGCACCCTGACTCACCTCCCTCCCTCCCCCTTGCACTTCTACTCCCTTAATTATTAGTCAGGACAGTGAGGTTCTGATCAGCATCAAATAATCCTACAGACATAGCCTTGGGTCTATTGACCACACACACAGTTTTAATCAAACTAGGTCTCCAATGTGTTTTAACTGCAGGCCCAGACGAAGAGACACCAAGGCTGACATCAAGACCAGAAGCACTGATCAACTAGCCCCAAACCTAGCACTGACCCATCAGTGGAGACAATGACCCAAACTCCTTCAGTCACCATGACTAATAGTGTCCACCCCCATATAACTGATCCCCTGGAAGCCATTGGGAAGCCAGGTTTTTGAGCATTAACTCACCTATGATTCTGGGCATGGGCCACTTCCTAAAAATAAACCCTTACTTTCTTTGCTGCAAGCCCTTATTCATGTCTTACTGGGCTTTGTGCTTGCAGGCAAATCGATCCCTTTAGTCTGGTAACAAGGGGAGAGATAATATGGTGATGACAGAAATACACTATGACTTCTCCCAATATGAGAGACACAGGGTGACACACCTGGCATTAACGTGTGTTATTATAACCCTGTGAGTAGGGACTTCTAGCATGTCCACATTACAGATGAGACAAAAGGCCATGTGGCCGAGTCTCACACAGCTGGGAGGTATAGCAGCTGGCTCCTACATCTTCACTACTGCATTCTAAATAAAAGGCAGCTCAAAGACAAGTATGTCATGTAAGTACATGAATGATGCATGTATCTTCAAACTCAATCCATAAGGACAGAACTCTAGAAAGGCAGCAACAGCTCAGCAGATCTCAGATTAAGAATCTGTTTTCTCCCCCGATGACTTTCCTTACTTTCTTAGAAATCAGAGCATAACCGGGACCACTCTTAAGCTCCCCAAGGAAACAAGACAGATGGAACTCTGGCATCTCATTAAGGACTGCAGCAGGGACTCTACTCCATTGGATCTAAGAATAATGAGAGGGCCTTGACAGTGGCTGCGTGTTACTATGATATGTTTTATACTCTCAATGATGGGGGAACTCAAGACACCATGGGTTAAAGATTTTAGCTTTAGTCATAGTTGACAGGTTTAAGTGATTACTGTATTTTGTTGTGTATAATGCATACTTTTTTTGCCCAAAATTTTCAGGGAAAAATAAGGATGTGCATTATACATGAGTATAATGATCACATACCATGGGCATAATAATCCTGTGAATAATGTGTACAAAAACGTGGGTGTGCATTATACACAGTAAAGTGTGGTAATGCATGTGGAAAGCTGTTATTCCAGGAACTGCAACGTATGACCTACATGACTGCAGGGGGTCGACAAGCAATTCAACCTTTGTGTCCCAGGGAGTCTGCCAGCAATGGAGATGGTACCTGAGCCTAGAAGAAACACAAACCCACCCACCCATGAATCAGCACCAGAAGGGCCCAACTTGCTTGTGGGTAGCGGAGGAAGTGATTGAAAGCCAGGTGAGGGCTGAGCAAGTGGCACCGTTCCCACTCAGACCCCTTCCCCAAATACAGTGCCACAATGTAGCACTGCAGGTTGCCCTGCCCTGGTGAATACCTAAGGCTCCGCCTCTTACTATGTAGCAGGTATGCTGAGACAAAAAAATATGGCCCAAATGGAAGAACAGATCAAAAATCTCCAGAAAAAAAATACAACTAAGTGATGAAGAGATAGCCAACCTATCAGATACACAGCTCAAAACACTGGTAATCAAGATGCTCACAGAACTGGTTGAATTTGGTAGCAAATTAGATGAAAAAAAATGAAGGCTATGCTAAGTGAAATAAAGGAAAATGTACAGGGAACCAACAGTGATGGGAAGGAAACTGGGACTCAAATCAAAGGTATGGACCAGAAGGAAGAAAGAAACATCCAACCAGAAAAGAATGAAGAAACAAGAATTCAAAAACATGAGGAGAGGCTTAGGAACCTCCAGGACATCTTTAAACATTCCAACATCTGAATCATAGGGGTGCCAGAAGGAGAATAGGAAGAGCAAGAAATTGAAAACTTATTTGAAAATATAGTGAAGGAGAACTTCTCCAATCTGGCAAAGGAAATAAGACTTCCAGGAAGTCCAGGAAGCTCAGAGACTCCCAAAGAAGTTGGACCCAAGGAGGAACACACCAAGGTACATCATATAGAGATAAGGAGACAGTTACCTACCAAGGAGTGCCCATAAGACTATTAGTTGATTTCTCAAAAAGAGACCTGACAGGCAAGAAGGGGCTGGAAAGAAGTATTTGAAGTCATGAAAGGCAAGGACCTACATCCGATATTACTCTATCTAGCAAAGCTATCATTTAGAATGGAAGGGCAGATAAAGTGCTTCCCAGTTAAGGTCAAGTTAAAGGAGTTCATCATCACCAAGCTCTTACTTTATGAAATGTTAAAGGGACTTATCTAAGAACTAGAAGATCAAAAACTATAAACAGTAAAATGATAACTCACAACTATCAACAACTGAACCTAAAAAAACAAAAACAAAAACTAAGCAAACCACTAGAACAGGAACAGAATCACAGAAATGGAGATCACATAGGGGGTTATCAGCGGGTAGATGGAAAGGGGAATGGGGGAAAAGGCGCAGGGAATAAGAAGCATAAATGGTAGGTACAAAATAGACAGGGGGAGGGTAAGAATGGCACAGGAAATGGATAACCCAAAGAACTTGCATGTGCGACCCATGGACATGAACTGAGGAGGGGAATGCTGGTGGGAGTGGGTGTGCAGGGTGGAGGGGAATGAAGGGGGGAAATGGGATAACTGTAACAGCATAATCAATAAAATATATTTTTTAAAAAAGATTCAATCCTTGTCTCTACTTACTGATTCTGGTATGGAAAGGCAGCACGAACACAAACTTTTCAGTCATTAACACTTCTGACACCAAATGTGTAGACTTTCCACTAAGCAATTCTCAAATTCTGTGCAGACACCAACTCATGTCCTACAATTATTTCAATCCTAACACTAACTACCTGCAGTGCAGGCCTCACAAGCTAAGGGCTCAGTCCTACAAAACTTCCTCCCCCTTCAGATGCCAATTGCAAGTAGTAGGTCTTCAGGTTACCCACACTTCTGTCAGGCTTGGCTACAAAATTTGGGGTTCCCACAACCCCATGTTCAGCTTTAATAATTTACTGTAACAGCTGACAGAACTCAGAAAAATATTTTACTATCACCAACTTGTTATGAAGGATTCAATGAACAGCTAGATGAAGAAATACTCAGGAAAAGTCTAGAAGGGCCTAGAGCGCAGGAGCTTCTGTTCCTGTGGAGTTTGGGGTGTGCCACCCTCCCAGCACTTGGGTGCATCCACCAACCTAAAAGCTCTCTGAACTTTCCTGTTTGGGATTGTACGGAGGCTCCACTACGTAGGTATGACTGATTAAATCATGCAGTCACTGGCCATTGGTGACTAACTCAGTCTCCAGGCCCTTTCCCTTGCTTAGAGGTCAGGGAAGGTGGAAACAAAGTTCTAACCCTCTAATTATGCAGTTGGTTGCTCTGCTAACCAGCCCCCATTCAAAAGATATCTGGGGGGGGAAATCTACCAAAAGTCACCTCATTAATATAAACTCAGGTAAGGTTGCAAGGGGCTTATTATGAGTAACAAAACACCCTGCCATCACCCCCATCTCTCAGAAAATTCCAAGGGGTTAGAAACTCTTGTGCCAGGAACTGGGGGTGAAGTCTAAATATATATTTCTTATTCACTCTGTGAACACCTACACTTTCATTTAATGTTGAAGACTCAGAGAATGAATGTCTCTAATTTAAATATACCCCAGCATCCAAAAAGAGCCCATATTCCTGCCTAGGATGGAGGAAGGTGCCCACAGAGGCAAGGGCAGTCAGTTACAGCCATACACCCAAACAAGTGAGGTCCCACATGGGTAAGAGTTCCCATGGCCTGTCCTGTTTCTAAGGGTGTAAATCCCCTTAAGGGAACAGGAAGAATTAACTGGAATTATGCACTGAAATTTCAGGTAAGCATACTATTTTAGTTTAATACAGCAATTTCACTTCTAGGAATCTCTGTGTTTGAGTTGTTGCAATCATGTAAGTTCAAGATCCTCTTCAGAACCCCTGTAAGGTACTGCCCTGACTCCATACCCTGGAGAGAAGCTCTGTGAACAGCTTTTACATTCTTCCAGAACTTTCTCTGTGAGTCTACAAGGACATGCTCACAATTGAACAGGGGAGGGGCGTCTCAGATTTAGGTTAAGATTTCCATTTTCAAAGTGAGCAGGTGAGGGAAACACAGCAGAGTGAGTGGAAGCCACCCTTGAAAAACCCTGAGGTGAAAAGCCCTGACCACACACGACTGCCCTGTGTGTGCCTGGCCCCGGGGGCCATGGAGTCTGAAAACTATGCATTTTTCCAGGTAGAGATTCCTCTGTGTCCTACAGATGCTCACCCCAGCCCCATGGAGAGAAGGAAGGGGCACCCCAACTTCTGTTCACATGCTCCTCGGTGAAATGGAGGCTGTACTTGCCCGAAGTGCTTCAGCTGCAATAGTGTCTTCCTTGTTTTTAGTTTGCTAACTAGCATAGTTGAAGTTGCATAGGTTAAATGCTTGTATCATTACATGCTTACATAAATAAATGAATTTAAAAAAATGAACAGGTTAATACCTTCATAGTTGCTTCCTTACTTATTACCATCTTGGAGATGTTTCCTGATGTGGCAGATGTAGCATAGTGATTAGAACTACCCAGGTTCAAATCCCAGCTCTGCCACTTAACTACTTAGACCTTGGCAGGACACTCAGCCTCTCTGTACCTCGGTTTCCACATCTATAAAATGGAGATAATAATAGGGCATAACTCTTAGGGATGTATTGAGTTAATAAATGTGGAGACTTACAATATACCTGGCATGCAGTGATAATAGAAGTATTAGCTGTATTATTTTTACTTATATTATAATAAAAACAAATCTCAAGAAAACAAATGGAACCAAATGAGGCCTTGGAACGAACCCTGGGTCTTCGGGGCTCAGAAGCCCGGTGGCCTACCTTAAAGCCACTCCTTCCTGGCGGCCCAGGGCCAGGGCGGGGGGGAGGTGCCCCCTGAAACCCTGTGGGGTTGGGTGGGCTAGGCCAGGGTGTTGCTACCTCCTTTGAAGCAATATGAATTGAGAGCAACTTGTTCCAATTCTGGGTGCTGTTTTCCTAATTTCGAATGAGACTTTGAACTGTGAAATTAAAAAGGATGCTTTCTGGAGCATGGGCACATGGGCCCGGCCCACCCAGGAGCTACAAGAGCTGCAGCCACCCTGTGCAGTGGGGACGACGTGACAGGCCCAGGGCAGGGGCCCGACAGGCCGAACGAGGGCCTCAGACGGGGGAGGGCGAGGCCCTTCGGGGAAGACTGCACAAGGGCATGGCCACTGCTCCCGGCAGCCCGAAGTCCTGAGGGATCTCACTGGCTCTCGTGGCCCAGTGTCAAGCCGCAGGCACGGTGTGGCCATGCTGGGGTTTTTTTTTTTTTTTTTTGGTACTGCAACTTTTGATAAATGCTGTCGCCTGGAACCCCGAGTGTCCCCAGTCATTGCATGGGGCAACCTTCTGGGTCTGCTCGCACAGCTGCTGCTGCCCAGGTTGGACTGGTGGTGAAATATGTGTATGCCTCTCCCAGGGCTCACTCCAGTGGCCTCGCCAAGCCATCTTCAGAAGACGGTGTCTTGTCAGCATGGAGCCTGACTTGAAAACTAATCCTGGCTAATTGCTACCAAAACCTGCTAAGATCACATCTGTTGGGCCTAGAGATTAAATCAATATTTGACAATCTTGATTAAATAGAGCCCAGCAATCCTTGTCAAGAACATCTGTTAAAGCTCTGTTCTTTGCATCCTGCTCTTGGGGAGCCAGCCCGGGGCATCTCCGGCTCTGCTTGTTGTCACTTGAGGATGGCTTGGGGTGTGGTGGCGGGGAGGGGGGAGTGAGGCCCATCAGGAACACTGTGGCTGGGAAGGCTCCTTGTGGTGGGAGGGGAGTGGGAGAGCTGCACACACACAGCTGGGCCTAGTTATCCTGGGCGGTGCCCAGCTGCCAGCAGTGACCGCCCTGTCTCCTGATCCACGGCTGCCCAGGGCCGGGCCCTGCACAGGGCACTTACCACACAAAACGGGGAAACCCAGGGTTCTGAGAGGAAACACCGCTTGCCCGAAGTCAGAAAGAGAACAAGGGGAGGAGCTGAGGTCTGAACCTGGGTCTGGCTGACTCCAGAGTCTGCCCTGGACCACTCACGGGTCCATCCCATATGAGAACACAAAAGGGCGCGTGTGGAGCTCAGGCTGGGGGCCTGCTCCACTGGTCCAGTTCCCTAAGCTCCACGTGACTTTGGCCTCACAGCTGGCCCTGCTCAACCCATGCAGCACCCCTAGGCAGGGGACCCTACAGTTCACCCCACAGAAGGGAACACGGTGGCAAGGCTCAGGGTGGCAAGTTACCTGTTCAAGATCACCCAATGAGGGAAAAGGCAGAGGTGGGGTTCAAACCCAGTTGGGTGACTCTTCGGTCACGATAACCACTGTCATCTTTAACATGCAAGGACAGAGCTGTGAACACGGTGGGCACTCTAAATAAATGCCTTCCCTCCCCCCGAGTGACTTTAAGGCAGAAATCAGGCTCATACTATGTATGGAGCCAGATGGCCTGGGGTTAAATCCCAGCCCAAACATGTACCAGGAAGAGAGCAGTGCCACTTCACAGGACTGCCGGAGGGGCCTGAGATGCTCTCCATAAGGCACCATGGTCATGGCACAGTCAGTGCACATACAGTTTATTTAAAACAACACTAATGATGACAGAACGGCTGCATTCATGGTGTCCTCACGGGAAGGAGTGGGGAGCTGTAATCAGACACTCAAATGCATGCAGCCACTTGTCACTGCTCTGTCCCCAGGTCCAAAGAAAGCAGCACTGAAATCAGGGTAAGTTGTCCGTATTTTGAGTACTTTAAAATAAAAACCAAAACTGGCCAGGCAATCGGTAAGCCATCTGACCAGATAATCAACCAGCCAGTCAACCAGATAAGCAACTAACCAGACAACCAACCACTTAGTTAACCAACCAACTAACCAGCAGGCCAAACAGTCATTTAACCAGCCAACTGGGCTCACGTTTCTGCGTCCCTGACCCTACCTATCCACACCTCCACCTCACCCTCTGCGTCTCTGCTCCACCTCTCTGGGCCCCAATTCCCGTCTCTCCACGGCCCAGTGTGTGTCTCTCTCTCACACATGCGCACAGAAATGGCCACAGCTCTGCACATTTGTGGCCCCTGAGTCACAGCCCCATGTTAGCTCAGCACTGAGGATGTCCCAAGTGCCTGGTCCCTCTGTGAACTCCTTTCTAATTTCTAAGTTCCCAAGCAACTACAGGGAGGGAGGGAAGCTATGGAATTGCCAAGATTATTAAAAAAATAAAATAAAATTGGGAGGCAGATACCAATCCATCTACTAAATAATCACTGGCATGTGTGGCATTGTTCAGGCCCCTAATTTCTCGTGTTCCAAGCAGAGGTCACAACTGCCTTGTCCTGTCTCACTCCACCCTGCAGCTGAACCTTACAAGGAAACTGCCTGCTTTAACCAGAGAGCAAACTCAGAAACCCCAGGAAGAAGTAATGAGGAAGAATGGAATGCTCTCTTATTTTTATATTTTTATTTCTTCTTCTTCCTTCTTCTCTCTCTTTCTTTCTCTCTTTTTTTTTTTTTTACAAACCCTTGTGTGGAGGGCTGACTTGCAACAGATCACCGTAAGGGAGCTGCTCTGCTACAAACAAAACCTCGACCTAGAAGCAGGTCATCTACAAGTGGTTTAGTGCCAGGTTCTGGAGCCTGACGGCCGAGGGGGCAGCACCCTCCCAGGAACAGGGGCTCACCCAACTGCGGGCCCAACTCTCGGCGGTGGGGACCGGCTATTCGAGGCCAGCGGGGGCTCTACAGTGCTGCCATACAGTTCTGCCTGGACGGGCTCTCCCTTACAATAAAAAAAAAGTATTTAAAAATAGTCCCCATGTTCCCTATTTTATACCTTTCGATCAATGAAGAGCAGAGATCTGGAAGGTCGACGTGCAGCTTCCAGGAGGGATACGACTTTGTATTTTCATTAAGTCCCTCCACCATAACAAACTCAGAATTACAAAACTTTGCGACAGAGTGATTGCATAGGGCTTTCCGCTGTTAAATCTTGTCCCACAAAAGAAAAAGTACAAATTCTCTTTTATTCTCTTTCAAACCATTACCACAAAGTGAAATTTTTGTGTATCACTTTTAATTTGTTAGCTCAGAAGCTGGCGTGCATCAGAAGCTGCTTTTTGTCCAAGCAGTTCGACCTTTGAAGGTTCCAGGCCCAAGCAGACTGATTTGCGAGAGTTTTGCGATTATTTATAGTTGCCAGACAGATATTTGTCCAAGCTTGGCATTTAGGTATTCACGGTGAAAATGAAGCTTTTCATGAATGGTAACAGGCATGGTAAAATGAGAAGCCCTGGTAGGAAGCTTCACAAACTGCTGGCGGGGATCTGTTAAGCCAGTTCCCAGCGCGCGCAGTGCTGCCATCATTTGCCCATGCTTACCTCACGCTTTTACTCTTTAATTGCCCTGCCATGTTTTACCAAACTTTAAATCTTTTGTGCGGGTGCTTTGAGGATACTTTGGCGCGCTTACATACCATTTACAAAAAAGAGGAATGCCTATTTAAAATCTTGTCTGGTGACATAACTTTATTTACTATTTACACAGGAAGCAGCAGCTTGCCAGACATGATCTTTGAAGACCTCTGAGGCCAAATTGCAGTGTATTACGATATTATGGATCTATGTAATCACACATTTTCCCAAACCTCTGTTGCTGTCCCAAGTTGCTTTCATTCCTAGAAGACATACTCACTTTACTAGAGGGCTTTTTCTTTTCATTTGCTCTTGCTTTTTGAAGCTTTCATCTAAAGGCTGGGCCAGGAGTGGCGCGCCTCATTTGCAGGGGTCGAAGCAGGGCTGCACAGAAGCGTTCAGGACAGCTTTTGTGTTTGGCTTTGAGAGGGAGATGGAAGGGAAGGTCACGAGGTTAGGGAGGGCTCAGGGAACTTAGAAGGGCTTGCTGAGGCTCACTTCATTACCGACGGATTTATCCATCTCAGCTCTACCTTTCTGGCGCATTTAACGCTTTGCCACCAAATACATTTGCTTGGCTTTGCTAACTGATTTAGCGCTTTCCTTGAAGCCATGGGTGACTTCGACATTCAACAGTGCCTGCGCTTCTGTTTTTTTCTTTATTCAACCTTGCTCCCAGTTACATCAGATGGCTTTCGCAGAAGCTAAGCTGATAAAGGGCTGAAACTAGAAGAGGCACCACATTAGAGGGCCCCAGACCACCTAGAAGCCTGACATCATCCCAGTTGTTGCCCAAAAATGTTTACAGTTGGTGGAACCTTTCTAGAGGAAATCTGGCAATAACTTTTTAAAACGTCTTACCCTTTGAACGAGTGATGCTACTTCTGGGAATTGATCCCAAAGAAACAGAGACAAAGAAAAAAATTCATGGTACTGGTTACAGAAGAAAAAGATTGAACCTACATCAACATCCAACAACAGAATGATGGCTGAATAAATTACTGCATGTACCGATATCAAACATTTATATATATGCAGATGCAGTCATAGAAAAAACTGGAATAATTACTCTAAAATGTTAACTGGGGTTATTTCTAGGTGCTGGGACTACCAGTCATTTTGGAAATGCATTCTTTATACCTTCCTATATTTATTCAAATTATCTTGAATGACTGTGTTTTCAAAATCAGGGGGGAAAAGCAGTAAGTCTTCATTTCCTTAACCGATTTGCATGCAGTTATTGAGTATTTCCTGAGACCTTCCTATGTAATAAAGCCGTGAATGGGGACGACCCTTCTCTCTGCTCTGGCTAGAGGCTGAGTGCACTTACCAAGTACATGTCCACATAAAGGAAGAGGAGGCAAGGATCAGCAGACAAAGGAAGGAACAGGGTGCTGCAGAGTGGGTGGTCAGGGAAGACTTCACAGGAGGGGCAGTGTCTAAAACTAAACCCTGAAGGATGCAAAGGTGGCCAAGGAAAGGTGTGGTGGTAGGTGAGGAAGACATAAACAGCAGGTACAAAGACCCCAGAGTGTTTAGGGTTCTGGAGTTGACTTCCACTGCAGGTATAGGAGGGGGCAGTACCTGATCTGGCTGCCATGTAGACGATAAACCCGACCAGTGGCAGAGAGTCCCATTGGGAGGCTGGGGTAGCCGTGGGGGGAGAAGTGGCCTGGCCCCGAACAGGGATGGTGCTGGTGCAGAGAAGGTCTGGCAGCTTCCTCACAAGATGAGAAGTGGCAAAGAATTCAATCCCAAGTTGAGTTGGGTGGGCATGGGTGCTGTGCCAGATCTGGTCACAGAGAAGCAGGTCACCACCACTCCTGCTCTCGCCCCCATGCTGCTCAGACTACAAGGGGACAAAGATAAGTAAATGAACCTCTTCAGGGCAGTATGTTTGGGTTGATAGTCAGCTGGTAGGGCTGGGTTCAGCTTTAAGCCCCAGGCCTCATATGAGTTGGGATGTATCTCAGAGTTCTTCCTGTCCTGTTTTATGGACCCACAAATGCTCCTCAGGACACCCAAAGGCAAGAAGCATCACTCCCAGTGGGCAGACGTGGAAATTCAGCACAAACTGGTGGCAGTCCCTGACAACGAGGAGAACTTGGCCTCTCAATGTGAGAACACTGTGACCCTCCTCTGGGCGCTGCTCCCATGCTGAACACCAAGCTGCATGCCTCACACTCGAGGCTGCACAGACTCCAACTGCTGGTTGTTAAACAAACTGACTCTCCTCCTCTTTCTGAGTGTGGGACGCTCAACCAAAGAGCTTGCTTTCCCAGGTTCCCTTGCAGCTATAGCTAACTATTTGTCCCATTCTGGTCAATGAGAGGTTAAGTAAAAGTCTGCTGGGGGTGTGCAAAGGGGCCTTTGAAGCGGCCTCCTGGTAAAATTACACTTTCCAATAAAAATAAGTAGCCTCAGCCTCTTCCATCCTCCTTCTTGGGATGTAGATACCATACCTGGAGGTGTGGAAGCTGTCTTACCACAGGCTAAGGATGGCGGGAGGAGCTCACTCTCCCAGCCAGTGGCCCAGTCCCAGCCCACCCATACACCCTTTCCTTCCTCTGTGCAAAAGATAAACTGTTGCCTCACTTAAGCCACTGCTTATTGGTTTTCTGATGAGTAGCAGAGTGTAATCTTGACTAATGAGAGGTCCTATCTAGATCTTCATTTTAAAGATAAGGGAACTCAAGCTCTGAGAGGAAAGGTCACTAGCCCGAGGTCACACAGAGCCAGGAAGTGATAAGGCTGGAATGTATTCCAAAGCACTTCATGGTGGCATCTTGAATTTAAGTTAGAGTAATGGCTTTGGAGAAACCTTGGCCTCAATTCACTTATCCATTTAATAGTTTGCTTGCCCATCCCCCACAGCAGAAGCATGAACTCCACAGAGTGTGGGCCCTTCACTGCTCACTCTCCACCATCCAGAACAGTGCTGGACTGGTGACAGGAGTTCAATTCATCCCCACTGAAGGAGCAATGACTAAATGCCTGGGAAGGTCGACTCTTCTGGAGAATGTGAACACCACCACTGGCTTCACAGGAGGCTGTGAGGAAGAAACACAGCACAGAGCATGGTGTCCAGTAAGCGCCCAATAATCAGATCCATTACTGCCACCACGGAGGCTGTGGATCTCATCTTCTAAAGACCTCTCCCTCACGACCAAAAGGGTTCACCAACTCTAGACAATCTTTTCTTAAACTTGGATTCAAAGATATTTTCTCTTTGCAAACTAGCTATAAACTCACAGGCTCCCCTTGCCCCCAACCAGGATTCCTGACTGCTCCGTGAGCACAGCAGCCTTATGCTCTGCCTGCAGTAACTGCTATGCTCTTTGCAAATCAACCCTTCCTCTTCTTTAGGCCTACTTCCCAAGCCACCTCCTGGGGGAAGCCTTCTCTGATTTCCCTACCGCATCTGGTATGATCCCCCTGGGAAGCCCCTGGGACCTGCTCTGTCTGGCCCGTCCTCTTCCTGATGTATGAAAGGCTATCTATCTGTGCATTTGCATACAAGGATGTACCCCCGACAAACTCCTGCGGGCAGGTTCCACGCCTGCTCACCTGTCTCCCCAGAAGTGCTGGCACCTCTAAGAGATGCTCAGGTACATCTGCTAAATGGGAGAATGAATAATCACACAGCCTAACCTTATAATTGCCAGGCACTGTTCTAAAAACTTTAGTTGTATTAATGCAGTTGATCTACACAGCAATCTTTTGAGAGAGGTAATATTATTGGGCCCATTTTACACAAGAGGCAAGTAAGACACAAAACAAAGTAACAGGCCCAAAGTCACACTGCTGGTAAATGGCAAAGCTGGGTTCAAATCCTGCAGGCTGACTTCAGAGTCCATGCTTTGTTGCATGAATAAACGTACAAATGCCCATGGCACGGAGAGCTGTCTGAGGCTGGGCCTGACTGGAAGGCAAAGCTCACTTCCTAAGCCAGACTGAACACTCTCATGACAATCCAGCCCCTTCTCCTTTGCCTACCTGCCAATATCAACGCTAAAAGGGCCACACACTCACTTTTCCAGCTGAGAAGTCTGCTAGATGGAAGGGGAAGCTTCCTGATAAGAGAGTGGTACCACACTCCTGGCTGGCTGCCTGCCTGCTTCCTGCCTCATGGCTGTGAGATGATGTGACACCCGGAGACACAGCAACAATCATGAAAGCATGAGGAAAGGCCAAGATGATTTCAGAAGCACACACTTGGGGCCCTGGCCAATGAGGAGCTGTTGAACCAATCCCAGAACTGTCTTTTCTCTGGACTTTCAGCTAAATAAGCCACTGTGAGTTCAGTTTCTGTTATTTTATTCCAGGTTGAGATATAAAATATTTAGAACCCAGTATGACACAGGAAGCAAACAATCAGAATGCAATGGCAACTACTGAGGATCAGCCTTGCTTGTATCCATATACATGGCTGTGAGCTCCTTGGGGGTTCGGGTCAAGGCTAGTTTTGCTTATTGTTGTGTCTCACCACCAGCAGAGGGCCTGGCACGGTGGGCACACAGTCAGTGTACAGTGAATGGTCCTGATTGATGTCCCTGGATGCTGTACACAGTCGTCGAGAGCTCGGGTACTGGACTCTGGCCTGCTGGGGGACCCGAGTGCCAACTACACTACCTCCCAGCTCTGAATGAGGGCATTTTCCCTCTCCAAACTTCAGTTTCCTCATTTGTAAGTATTTACCTCACAGGGTTCCAGAGGAAATATCTATATGACAACATCCACCGTGCGGAGCACTTCACACAGGACCTGCTGTGATGCCAGGGGCGCATGTCAGCTGCTATAACCAGCCTCTTTTACCCTCTCCTTTTCCTCGCCTGCCAAATGGCTGCCATAATCTGTCTCTGCTTTAGTGAGATGAAACTGAAAGAGCACAGTACAAAGTGCTACGCAAGCAAACGCCAAGTCTTACCTTTGACTCGTGCAGTGCAGCAGGTAAGAGGATGGATTCTGAACTCAGGCTGCCTGGGTTTCCATCCCAGCTCTGCCCTGTGACCTGGGGTAAGTCACTCAGCCCCTCTGTGCCTCAGCTGCCTATTTTATAAAATGGACATAACAAAACTACCTCACTTACAGGGTTGACAGCAAGATTAAACAAGTTAACGTGGAAAGCTCTCAGAGCAGAGCCCAACACAGGAAACTACCTGGAAGTCTCAGCTGCTGTCACTGCTGCCAGTTCGACAGATGCCTGGCCCACCACTCACTCCCTGGATGTGTGATCCTGGCAAGTTACTTACCTCTCAGCCTTTTTCCTCTCTACGATGGGGTTACTAGTAGTACTTACTTCGTAGGATCCTTATGAGATTTAAAGAAGTTAATCTATGTGTAGTATAAAGTACTTGAAACAAGGCCTGCTTTCCGAGTTGGGCCCTGTTAATGTTAGCAATCCTCATCATTTCTGACTGGGGCTCTCTTGCATGACTGATCTCCTGCACTTTTATGTATTAACTCACACACTGCTGTTTAACTTCCTTGACTGCATACCTGGCACCACCCCCTCCCCTTGGTCCCTCCCACCTGCACCAGGGTACAGAGTACACTGCCCAGTGCCCACCTGAATGCTAAATGCCAGTTTACACCACTCAGTGGCATGATGCTCCCAGGCCTCTCCTGGCCCAGGACACTGGTGCCTCATGTAGGCGCTCCCTGAGAACACTACTGCCGAGAACACTGCAATCACGCAGAGCCACTCTGTGGCACCGAGTGTCCTCAGGAGGGCTTTCTTTAGGTCAGAGCACAACCCAGTTCTCTGATGAGGAACAAAGGGGAATGTCTGCTTTGAGCGTGGGGAGGGGAAGCTTGGAGAAGACTCCTTCAGCAAAGGAAGAACTCATAGCCCACCAAAGGAGGCCTGTCCCAGGCAGCAGGGACCTGCAGCTGGCAGGCAATGCTCAAAGAGCTGCCTCCCTGGTGACCAAAGGACCAGTATGTCCAGGATGGTGCTTATCACGGACGAAGCAGCACATCCCTGACCAGGCCATTTAGATACCAGCTTTCTGGTCTCTAAAATGGGATCAACTTCACCAATTGATTCATTGCCTGCCCTGCTCTGAATCACAGGGGACTAGACTTCCTAGGATTCCTGGTTAGATTCAGCCAATGGGGACAGTGGCAGAGGCCTGAAAGGTGGAGGTGGTGAGAATCCAGGGTGGTTCTCCCTCTCTCCCTCCACCCTGGACAGCATCTCCGGCGGGGGATGCTTCTCTGCCCCTCACTCCCCACAAGGTCCCGGGCTTTGGTCGTACAGCCTTCTCCTGTGTCCCTCTAGCTCTGGTTGCTGTGTCAGGACTGCCTTCCTCCCCTGTTTGGTTTCTCTGCTTCTGCCTGACTCATGTAGCCAAATTCCCTGTGTTGAATCCCCTCTGCCTGAGATACCCAGAGTGGGTTCTGTTTTCCTGACAGACACATCTCTGCCTTGCCCACGTTTTAGGGGCACCTAAACATGAAGGGAGAAGATGCAATCGGAAAGTGAAAAGTACCACACAAACCAAGGAATGTTTTATGAAAATGTCTTCTTGTCTTTCATAGTGTACAGGCACGCTGTGGCACGCAGTTTAAAACATGAAAGAATACGTTTGAGATTTGCCTCAAAATAACCCAACAGCAGGGGGATGGACGAAGGAAGCTTGGCCACGTGCTGAAAACTGTGGGATATGACAGCTATGTGCCTGCGGGCTCTTCTTTCTACCTCTGTGTTTGAAACTGTCCATGATTAAAACAAAACCAACAGGTAAGAGAAACAGGTTCTACTCTTTGGTGGGCATACAAACCTGCAGAGCCTTCTCTGAAGGCAATGTGTCAGTTAATTCACTTAAAACCGTGCTTATCTGTGGGTCCAGTGATTCCAAAACTAATGTAAGTGCTGGCCCAAGAACCCAAAGCTGCTTGGACAAGGCTCCCCGCTGCTGAGGAGAGAGTGAAGACCACCAGAAAGCCCCTCACTGAAGAACCAATTACATGCATTTTGACACGTTCATATAACCCAACCCCAGGCAGATTAAGAAGAGTGAAGGCACATCTACCATGCTGACAGGGTAGAATTACCAAAGAGACACTCCTGAGTGACAAAGCTGTGGAGGAAACAGTATTATTGTATCACATTAAAAAAGTATGTGATACCTAGGCAAAAAAGTCTGGTAAACAGTAATAATGATAATATCTGCAATTATGACTACAGCACTTACCACATGCCAGCACTTTACATGTATGCTGTATATCGTACATTCAGAAAAGCCCACAAGGTAGATACAGTTACTATTTCCATTTTACAGGTGAGGAAACTGAGGGTCAGAATGTCAAACTCATGTGTTGAAATTCTGACCCCCAATACCCCAAAATGTGACTATATTATGAGACAAAGCCTTTAAAGAGGTAATTAAATTAAAAAGAGACCTTTAGAGTGTGCTCTACTCCAATCCGATTAGCGTCCCTGACACAGAGAGACACCTGGGGCTTGTGAGCAGAGGGATGACCACACAGACAGGCACCAACAGGGCAGCTGCCTGCAAGCCAGGGAGAAACCAACCCTGCCAGCACCTTGGTCTTGGACGTCTAGCTTCTGTAACCGGAGAAAATAAATTCTGTTGTTAAAACCGCCCCGTCGGTGGTACTTTGTGATGTATGGCAGCAATATAAACTAACATGCTAGGCCACAGAGCCAGCCAGTGCTGGAACCAGAATCGAAGCACAGGTCGTCCGGCTCCAGAGTGTTACCGATCACAATACGGCCAACACAGCAAGTTGTTTACAATGGTTATTTTATCTCTGGAAAGTGCAACTGGAGGTGGTGGAGAGAAAGGAGGAACAAGGCTTTCAATCTTTACTTGGTATACTTTTATAACTAGATTTTAAAAATCCACATAACACATTTTTAAGAAGTTAAAAATAAAACCACACATGGAAATTAACATAAGGTATACAACCACACCCACATGTGGGAGATTTGTCTTTTTACAAGTTTCACTATATTGTCTCTTGTAGTTCCTAAGGAACCATCAGAAAGAATCCAGAAATGCCATCGCGGGCTGACATTCTGATGTGAATGAAAGAAAAAGAGAGGATAAAATACTTGAGTTTTCAAAAACTTTAAACACTCAGTAATGATGATGGTGATAGTAATAACAGCTGTGGATATTTTCATATCACATATATACTTGATACTGTCCTAAAATGCTTAACATGTCACATCATGAAATTCGCAAAGTGTCTTAGGATATAGGTACTATTATCATTCCCATTTTCTATTTAAGAAAGCTCTGAGGCTCAGAGAGGTTAAGCATCTTGCTGGGTTAGACGACAGGGTCAGGATTCAAACCCAGACACCCAGCTCCAGAATATGCCCCTCATGACCTCATGGGCCCTCTTGCCTTACTTTATTGCTGAATGAGCCACTCATGGAAAGGGAAGCCTGAATCAGGTGCAGGGAAAAGCATGAAGAGGCGCTCAGCCAGGACTAGTAATCAGAGCACTGAAACCCCAGATCCCACTTCATCAACGTGATCCACTCAGGAAGCAGGATAACAGCAAGTGGTGATGAGCCAGGGGAAAAGCCGGACCCTCCTGCACTCTGGGGAGAGTGCGGGCCAGAGCGGCCTTGTGGACAGCGACCTGGCCATCCATCCCTGGCAGGGAAGAGAGAATGCCAGGCTCCTGCCACAGCGTGACCCCTGGATATAAACCCCAGGGCTTCGGGAGGATGCCAGGTGCTCAGTGAAGTGCTGTCTGCATGGTGGGTAGCGGGGGGGGTGACTTGGACGCCTGACACCAGGGGACCAGAAACAGGAGGAGTGATGGATGCACATCATGTACGACTATTCCGAGGACAGATGCCACTCACTGGAGCACACAGAGCAACGTGACTAATCTCAGAATCATGCTGTTTTGTGGAAACCAGAGGTAAATAATGAGATATAGAGACCAAAACCATTTCTGGAAACACTTTACTCAAATCTCAATATATATTTTGCAAGGATATGTACATAGCTACAGACACACCACAGACACCTCAGAGTCGGGGAGGGAATGCAAGGAGAAAAAATACATAGGGGCTATGTAATGTGTACAGAGGATGAAGAAGGAAAAAAGAAAAACCAATTCAGTGACAAGGGAGGTAATGCACACATTGTTTCCACCAATAGACAAGCAGTCGGGGGAGCTAGACTCTACTTGTCCTGATCTGTGAGGTCATGTGAGGGTGGGGGAAGAGACAGAGGGCAGAAACTGAACATAAATCACTATACTTCTTTAAAAGAAAATGATACTGTTTTGTTCTAAAGTGCCACATGTCTTGTGCCTGACAGAACCTACTGTTACCTTAGTAAGCCTTGGTTAGGGACAGAGTGTGGAGACCTTTCCAGGCTGTGGCAGGCACCTGGTTGTTTATTCAATACCCACTGGGAGGTGGACCCCAGCTGGTCAAAGGCAATCAGGGCATGGCACTCCTCTGGGGACCCGACCGGTCTGGTAAGGGAGGCACGCAACCTAAACTGGACCCATCATAGACTAAAGGGAAGTATTCATAACCCATAAAGGGCGGGGCTATTACTTTCCCCTTTCCTGATGTCTGTGGACAAGAAAGAAGTAGTCCTGACTGTCACTGCAGCCAACTTGGGACCAAGAGGCATACACAGGGTGGGGCAAACGTAGGTGTACAGTTGCTCGTATGGAAGTAATATCATAGCACAAGAATAAACTCTGTGTTTTGTGTACTCACAGCTGTAAACCTACGTTTGCCCCACTCTGTGTGTGTGTGTGTGTGTGTGTGTGTGTGTGTGTATAAAAATGCCCTAGAATGAAGCTAAATGCTGAGAACCTGAGTCCTTAACAACTGAGAGCTGAGCTACTGATTATGCCGCCTGACACCCACCCACTTCTACAACCCAAAACATACTGAAGGTCTTTACCATTTGGCCAGGTGATGCCAGAGTATTGTTACTTGAAACTAAAAGAATCCTGACCGAGACCCACAAACTGGGAAGCCATTTTCTGGTTGTTAAACAAGGGAAAATCTCTGCAGGAGGAAAATGGGGCATCAGAGACACAGATAGGAAAGGCTGACAAACCCCAAAGTATGGAGAACGTTTACAGGTGTGAAGCTGCACACCCCCCGCCCGTCCAGATGGTATTGCACGTGTGATTAACAGAAGCAGCTGTGCTGTCCTTTGCACATGAGGGCTCAGAAAACCTTCCACAGTGGGTTACTTCATCTCCCTCATTCATCACAAGAGCTGAGCTGCAGTCGGTTTCTTATGTTCTATTTCTCCTTACGATGGTGGGGGTTAGTCCCCAGCTGGCTGGGGCTGAGGATGAGAGATGGGACAAGAAAGCCTGGCCCTCCTGCGGTGGCTCTGTTCCTGAATCAGAGGTCGGCCTTCTGGATCCGGGCTGCCCTAACATCTGACTACAGCGTGTCTCTCTGAAACAGCACACAGTGACCTCAGTGCGGAGGCCTCACCGGCCACAGTGTACCATCACTGCATCCTTCTTGGAGGGAAAAGCCAGAGAAGACGAAGGGGAGGTCACAGGAACCTGCCTGGAGTCAGCCCTGTGATTCTGGACAAGTGATTCCACTTGAATCGCCTCATCTATAAAATACGAACAGAAGGGCCCATCTCACAAACTGTTGCGAGAAAAAAACAAACACATAGAGTGCTCAGCACGGAGTCTGGTACAGAACGAGTATTTCAGATCATTACGACTTTATGGTATCTATCTAACCATTGAAGTATACTTACGTGTAGAGTAAAATGTACCCATTTTGATGAATTCTGACACGTCGGCACATGTAACCCACACCCCAAACAAGGCACACAGGCTGGCCAGCAGCACTGTGTAACTGAACGCTTGTTCCTTTCCCCCAGCTCCCAATCTCAGGGAGGGGTCCCGGAGGCACATGTGTGTTTGGGGTCTCGAGGTGGCTGAGGGTGATTATGAAACTGTTCCTTCCCACATGACTGATGAGGCCGGAGCGAGGGCCTTTCTTGTATACAAAGCCCCTTCCCAGGCCTCTAACCTGTGCGACCAGACGCTCCGGAGGACTGCAAGTCAGGACCTGGGAGCTGCCCCAACCCTTTCCTTCTGAGGTCGGTCCGCCCCACCCCTGAGAGGCTCTCCAGCGCGTTCACTCTTCTCCCCTTTCACGCCCCCTGCTTCACTCTCTTGCACCGATTCTCTGGCCGCAATCCCTCAGTGCGGCAGCCAGAGTTATTTAAAAATGCAGCCCTGCCCGGGCTGGTGGCTTAACTGGCTGGGGCACTGTCCTGGACACCAAAAGGTTGTGGGTTTGATCCCCGGTCAAGGCCTATATCCAGGTTGGGGGTTCAAGCTCCAGTGCATATGGGAGATAACCAACTGATGTTTCTCTCTCACATCGACATTTCTCTCTAAAGTCAATAAACATATCATCAGGTGAAGATTAATAATCAACTAAAACTAAAAATAAATAAATAAGCAAGCAGCCCTGCCTGAAATCCTCCTGAGGCTGACCAGAGGCAAACTCCCACTGCTCCCCAGGGCCCAGGAGGCCTGTACTCTGCCTGGCACATCTTCCCGGCCTTTCTGGACCTAGTCACCCTCGGCTTCTCCTTTTTCTCACCGGCAACATTTTTTAATAAAAAATTTTACTGAGATAATTGCAGATTCACAAACACTTGTAAGCTTTAATACAGAGAGATAGCATATACATTTTACCTAGTCTGACAAATGATAACATTTTATAAAATTATAGTATAATATCATAACCACAATTCTGACATTGATACAACCTACTATATTTATTCATATTTCCTGTACTCATTTGTGCGTATTTTCAATTCTATATAATTTCATTACAAGTGCAAGTTTGGGTGTCCACAATCAAAAGCAAGACCTGAACACTTCATCACCACAAAGATCCCTTGGGTGACCTTTTATAACCACATCTACATGCCTGTCACCCCCTGTACCCAACCCCTGACAACCAGCAATCTGTTCTCCATTTGTATAATTTTGCCAGTTAAAAATGTTATATAAAAGGAACCATCCTGTATGTAACTGCCTGACTTCCTTGGGTTCATCCAAACTGTTGGCTGTATTAATAGTTCATTCCCTTTTATTGGTGAGGAGTATTCCATGCCATGGATGCACCACACTTTAACGCTTCATCTGCTGAAGGACAGGGAGACTGCTTCCTGATTTTGGCTACAATGAATAAAGCTGCTATGAATAATCGTGAACAGGTTTTCACGTAAACGTAAGTCTTACTCCTCTGAGATAAATGGCCAAGGGTGCCACGGCTGGGTCATATTAGAGTAGCATATTTAAATTTTAAGCAACTGTCAATCTGCTCTCCGGAGAGGTATTCCATTTGATATTTCCACCAGCAAGTATGAGGGGCCCAGCTTCTCCACATTCTTACCACTGGCAACTCTGGTTACTTCGTTCAGCAGATAATGGACTGAGCAGCTCCCGAGTGCCAGGTACTGTTCTAGATGCTGGGTTTACAGCAACAGACAAGACACACAGTTTGTGTTACCAAATAGGAGCTGACATGCTAAAGGGTATAGACAGGCAATACACAAGTCAACAAACTGATTATGATAAGTGCTAAGAAGGAAATAAACAGGGTGATGTGATAAGGAGAGTGTGTGCAGGTCAAAAGGGTGGGCAGACAGGAGTACAGCACAGTGACTGTGAACACAGACGGCATGGATTCAAATCCTGGCTCCACCACTTCCTAGCCGTGCGGCGGCTCAAACAAGTGACATGATTTACCTGTGCCTCAGTTCCCTCATGTGTAAAACTGGACAGTACCTATCTCATGGGGTGTTGAGAGGATTAAGTGAGTCAATACCCATAACACACTCAGCAGCAAGTAACAGGCCTGGATGGGAAGCCATCTGTTTTAAGAGTCTCTGTAAGAACCTCTTGACCACCCAAGTAGCAATGCTAAGAAGATACAGTTACAAGTTTTGTGGGTGTCTTGAGACACAATGCACCCAAGTGCTCGGAAGGGAGGGCACCCCTTCCCTTGGGGCCAGGGCCCACCTTGCTCCAGCACTGGGCTGCCAGGGGCATGGCAGAGGAAGGGCCAGTGAGGCTCTCCAGGTACCCAGCAGCCACAGGGGCGACTGCAGCAGCAGAGATGACAGGGCGAAGGATTAGAGGGGCTTCTCAGGGTACCTGGGCCTCTTTCCACCTGGGGCGTCTGACCCCGTTTCCAGGCTGGAGCTGGGTTGGCTGGCTGACTCACCTGAGTTCTTGCTAAGGGGCTGAGGCACCTTAGCCCCAAACTCTTGGCCCGTAAAACAGCCATTTCCTTTGTAGTGCTAAGAAGACAGAGGTAATCTGGAAACTCCCCTCCCGGCCCTGTCCCACCTCTTTCCAGGGACTGGCTGAGAAGAGGGAACTGAGAGAAGCATATTTGCTGGCATCTTACAACAGAAACAGGAAACTGGGTGGGGAGGGGGTGCTGTTGGCAGCTTCAGGTCTGGGAGCAAATGAGGCCACCTTCGCAGGGTTGTTGGGGTCCCTTCTCTGAGAGGAAGAAATCATGAGTCTGATGCCCTGTCTTTCCAAGGAAAGGGAAGTAAGGTGGTGACCTGTTTTGCAGGCCACCCAGTGGCCTGGGATAAATCATCAAGCTGCTTCTTTCCTAGGGATGGAGTGTGGAATCAGGGCTCCTTCTACCTTCCATAAGGCTCCTGCAGACCGAGAGAGGTCAGACGACAGCACAGCACCTCAAGGTGCGCGGGGCAGACTGGAGTCTCTGACCCTGATCCTGGCTTGCAGCAGTTGGTACAAACTGTCCAAGGGAAGGAAGGAAGTCAGGACACCAAGGCTTGAAAGTGCCCAAGAGGAGTTAAAAAAACAAAACACCAAACCATCCATTGCTCTCCTTCAAACACTTCGTGGTGCTCAGGGGCCCTGGGAAGAAAGTCCAAATCTTTACTGAGGGCTTATCAGGTCCAGTATGACCAGCCTACTGACCTTTTCTCCTTATCACTCTGCTCAGGGCACACTAGCCTCTGCTCTACAACACCCCAGGACCTTTGCACAGGCTCTTCTTCCTGACCAAACATCTCTGGGCAAGTTCCCATTTATCATTCAAGTGCAGGTTTGCAGGTTACTTCTTCAGAAGAGCCTTCTCGGACCCTCCCAACCTCACCCCAGCCTTTAGGGAGACCCCCACCTCCAGCCCTGTTATTCTCAAGGCACTTTGGACTTTCTCTCGAGAGCTTAATTACCAGTTAAATTGTGTAGCTATTTGAATGATTATTTGATACTTATCTCCCCCACTAGATGGTGAGTACCATGAAGTCAGAATAGTGGTAATGATACCACTTTTAACAACAGCTCACATTTATTAAAACACCCACAGGGCTTCACAGCATTATCTCTGACTTCTGACAACAGCTTTATGAGGTCAATACTATCATTATCCCATTCCACAGATGGGGAAGCCGTGTGAGCCCTGCCTGCAGGCTTTGGTAAATGGTTAATTTGGGGGTGCTCAGATTCTGGGTGACGGTTCCAATTACCCACAGTACTCATGAAGGAAGGAGGGAGAAGCCCACTGGGAACAGAAGCCCAGGTTCACAGAACACACTTTTGCCAGACTCTGGAGTGATAGCCTCTGATCCCGAGGGCCCCTCCCAGTTCGAATCCCTTCCCACTCCAAGAAGACATTAACTTCACACAACTTTATTGCGTTCCTGTGTATCAGGCATGGATTGAGCACTAGAGACACAGAACCAAATAAAATACGTGAGAGCGTCGTGTCACAGCTCACATCTGCTGGGAACACAGACACAGGGCCCTGTCTCTGTTCAGGAAAAAGACGAGCAGTTGTCAGGAGAGGGGCACGGGGAGGCAGGACCAGGTGGAGCCTCAGGGCTGGGGCACTGCTCTGTCTGTGTGACACTGTGACGGGGGATGCACGTCACACATTTGTCAAAACCCATACCCACGCAGAGCACAGAGCGAACCCTAAAGGAAACTATGGGCCTCAGTTACTAACGACATTAGTTTCAGCACTGGTTCATCAGTTGTAACAAATGTACCACATTAATACAAGACGGAAGTAACACAGAAACTGGGTGGCAGGGAAAAAGGGAGTTTGTGGAACTCTGTACTTTATGATTTTCTATAAACCTAAAACTGCTATAAAAATTTTAAAAAAGCCTCATTGCTCTTGAACCTGATCCCATCAGCTGTTTGTCCCTCACATCCACTGACCTAGCATCACTTCTGGGCCCTTACCTCCTCCTTCCTCGGTGGGCCTCAAGGCTCCATGCTCTCTCGGTCTCCTCCCTCCTCCCCCCACCCCCGACGGGGCCCCCTTTGCTGGTTCCCGACCATCTCTCTGGACAGCTTTTCTCTGCCCTATCCACGGCCTCCCTTGGTGATATCATCTGGTCCTTGGCTGTAAATACCCCTCACTTTCCTGAGGACCCGTACATTTCCTTCTCCAGCCTGGACCTCTTCTCTGAACTCCAGACTTGAATAGCTCATGTGGCTGTATTCTTGATTCTTCACAGCATCTTCACCTTCTCCTTGCAAACCTTCTTTCTGGTGCTCAACTCAACACCTTCGCTGTTCACCTGGTGTTCAGGTCAAACCTGTGGTGCCATCCTCTACCTCTCTCTGTCACACTGACATCCAGCCCATTCACCCTTACTGCCAACTCCACCTTCAAAATATGATTAAGATCCACTCACCTCCCTGCCCACCCCTGTCTTCTGCCTCAACTGAGGACACAGCAGGAGCTTCCTCCCTGATCTCCTGGCTCCCGCCCTGGCTCCCACACACAGCCAGAGGGCCTCTGTTGCTGTGAGTCAGGTCACCTTCCTCCTCTGCTCAGAACCCTCCCAACTGCACATTTGAGAAAAAGCCCCAGTCCCTACAAGGTTTCACATGTCATTCTCTGACCTCATCTCCTCCCGTGTTCTTTTATTTTAGCCATTGACGTGGGTGTATAATGGTATTTCAATGTGGTTACCATATGCATTGCCATGATGATATTAAGGATGATGAGGTACTTTAAATAATAATAACAACACAACAACAACAATAATTAACATTCACACAGCATTTATTATGTGCCAGGCACTATGCTGAGTACTTTATATATACAGCTGCATAATCTCTTTCCAACCTATCAGGCCAGACGTGCCTCAGAGTTCTGGATAATTCGGATTTTAGGAAGGCAATCCAGAGCTTGTGCCCTGGTAAGGTCCAGGGGAGGATTCAGCACAGGAGTGTTTCTGCAGTGAAGATAATCTGTCCGTTTGGAGCACGTTCCTCCTGGGACTGTGGGTCTCTATCAAATCCCCGAGTCTCCCTGAATCCCCACAACCATTCTATACTATAGATGGGGAAACTGAGGCCCAGGGAGGTCTCGGCCACACTCAGACAGGTAGGAGTGGGTGGGGATACCACACAAGCCACTTTACTATTGTCCGCTGTACTGGCTCTTGGGTAAGCTGACAGGAAATTAATCACTGCTGAGTGAACGAATGAATGAAATTAAGCTGGTAAAGTCTGAGAACTCATTCTCCCCAGCAAGTCATTGCTCCTGGCAGGAAGGTCAAACACCACTGAGTTAATTGTGTGTGCTTAATCTAATTTATTTACTTTGAATGCAAGACCTACCCAAATATCAAGCAGGATTTCTGTCCCAACATGATCCTCAGAATAATAGTTGTCTTTCAGAGTTTCCGTACTATTTTATTTGGAACAAAGTAGTCTTTAGGAAAGACATTAGCTTCTAAAGACTTAAACGATGCTGCTTTGGCAGCAGTGAAAGAGAAGGCACGCATTACAACAGACCAGGAACCGTTCCTGAGGGAGTGACCTCACAGTTCCAAGTGCTGTAAGTCACTTCAACAGGCTCTTTACAGATTCCTTTAGAAAGCAAGATAGCAACAATGGCTATAAGCAACATTCATTTAATTTAAACAAAATACCTGATGGAAGTTTTACTGTATACAGAGGGGCATTTAAACTGGAATTTTGAAACCTGAAAAAAGCGTGTAAGGCCATACTGAACACATCTTGAAGAAAAGTGCCACTGTGTGGGATGAAACTGAACTTTCCTGGACTGCCATTTATTTTTCATAATGGAATGATTAATCTGATTGACTCAAAGACAAGTGCTAAATATTTCAAATGGGGCCCCAATTTTTAAAAAATCTCTTTGGAAGGGTGGGAAATAGCCTTACTTTGGGACACATGGTATTTTTTAAGTACAAGTATTAAAAAAACTGAAAGGTACACATTAGCTTGCAAAAGTGATTATCTTGGAGGATTCTGGGTCCTTTGAATTCTTTTTGTAGACAACAAGCAAATGCGACTTAGAGAATCAGACACGGAAGCAAACAATACAGCTTTATAACAGGAAACTCACCCAAGAACTCAATAAAGTAGCAGTCCTTCCTCGTCCTCAGCCGCACCCTGGAAACACCTGGGGAGCTTTAGAACACCACTGCACGCACGGTCCTACCCTCAACGAGTCTCATGAATCGGCCTGAGGTGGGGCTCAGGCTGGGGAGTTTCTTCAAGCTCCCACATGACTAATGTGCAGCAACAATGAGAAGAGTTATCAAAGCAAAATTTTTTAAACCTTTCTACAGACCATGTTAGTAAGTGTCTTTTAGAACATAAAAAGGTCCCACAGTCAAAGAAGCAGGCTACTGTCCTGCAAGATTTCTCCGAGCCTGTAAAATGCACATGTGTGCCGTGACTCCCACAAGCAGAAGACAAGTACATGGGGGACATCCGTGGCTGGGCATTCCCTCTCTCGAGTAGCTGTGCTGCCAGCAAGCCCTGTCCAGTCTGCCTCCTAACCTGCACCTCCTCACCCCCACTGCCCTCACCCTGGTCCTGTCCTTCATTGCTTCACATCTGGACGATGGCAGCTGCCTCACTTTCTGCTTTCCCACTGGACCTACAATGCATTGCCCACAAGAGTGGGCTAGTAGAGATCCTTTGGGCATATAAAGTTTGAAAAATGCTCTGTTCCCACTTGAGACTTTCTGTAGGTCCCTAACTGCCACCTTATGAACGTGGAAGGGACCTGCCTTAAGCTGAAGGCAGCATCACAGACAGCAGAGCTGTGAGCAGAACAAATCTGGGTCCTCAATGCCATTGCTGAGCTGTCATGACATCAGCCTAGAAAGAGGCCTGAAGGGCCCCTGGACTTGGAGTTGGGCAGCCCACCCATACCCTGATGGTTTAAGCCAACACAAATGGGGTTTTCAGTTACATGTAAGTCCAAAGCACCTAAACTATATGCTCTCTGTTAAATTTCCCTATTTACTGGTCACAGGTTTCTTCACCAAGTAAAATGGCCTTAATTATTTGTTTTTCTTGTTGTCTGTATCCCTCTTCTAGAATGCCAACTCCATGAGCAGGGTATTTGTCTGTCTTGGTCAGTGCTCCGTCCTAGTACCTGGAACACTGCCTGCCAAAGAGCAGAACCTCAGCAGTCATTGGAAGAATGACTGCGCTTGCCCTGGCTGGGGTGGCTCAGTGGATGGAGTGCCAGCCCATGACCTAAAAGGTCACTAATCTGAGTCCCGGTCAGGGCACATGCCTGGGTTGCCGGCCAGGTCCCCAGTCAGGGCTGTGGGAGAGGCAACCAACTGACGTTTCCCTTCACACATTGATGTTTCTCTCCCTCCCTTCCCTTCTCCCTGAAAATAAATAAATGAAATCTTAAAAAAAAAAGACTGAGCTCATTTAATTCTTACAAATACCAAACTCTGCCCCACAGCCAAGCAGACCCTTCTCGATCTGCCCCACCTCAATCATCCGGTTACTCTGGCTGTCTTCCCCTTCCTCCCCACATCCAGGACTCCGCTGGTGTAGTTCCCTCTGTCGGGAGGGCCTCCTCATCCTTCAGGCCTCCTCCCGAATGGCCATCCTCATGACAGACATCTCCTGGCCAATCCAAACATGCCAGGCCCCCCTTGGATATGCTCTCACAGCTCCTCCCTCAGGGCACTTAGCACAGGTGTAATTACAGGGCTGCTTCTGTTACCATGTTAGAGTCTATTTCCTCCACTGAACTATGAGCTCCAGGAAGGCAGGAAACCCTTTGTATTTCCAGAGCCCTTAGAAGACCTGGCACATAGTAGGTGGCTAATAAAAACCACATCTGTCTCTTGAGGCCAGGGTATTTACTGCTCATCGAATACCCGTGTGTCCCCCACATTTTCAGTCCCTTGCAGGGTGGTAGGGCCATACAACTGGTTCCAGGGGTGAGCGGAAGTGAACTGTGTCACTAATTTCTGCTGTATGACCTTCTAGGTCCCCTGTCCTGCTGTCGTGACCCTGGAAGCTGTATGTTCCGGTCACAAGGCTTTAAGACAAGGAGTCTGTTAGCCTGGGTCCCTGATGTACAAGGTGAAGCCCCACCCTGATCTGCCTTGTCATGAGTAAGAAATTGACATTTGTTGTGTCCCAACTTCAAGGATTTCAGGACTAATTTGTTAATCACAGTAGAATTCTGCTCATCACTGGCAGTCCTGGGAATACATGAAGGCAGCAGGAGGAACTGTGATCGCAGACTGGGAGGTGAGGAGCAAGGCAGAGGCTTTCAGCTGCCGGTACTGAACCTCAGTGAAAGGGTGAGGGGACAGGACTACAGATGCTCCTCGACCAAGGGTGGGTCACGCCCCAATAAATCCAGCATCAGTCAAAAATGCATTATTGCACCTAACCTACCAAACACCGTAGCTCAGCCTCGTCTACACTTACATGAGCCTATCACTGGGCACAATCACCACCCTGCCGCTGTTCAGTATCACAAGAGCATCTTGCCATCTATTGCCAGCCCCAGAAAAGATCACAATTCAAAATTTGGAGCATGGTTCCTACTGAATGTGTATCACTTCTGTACCACTGTTAAGCTGAAAAACCGTAAGTCAAACAAACCATCGTTAAGTCAGGGGAATCACCATTTTCAATTCCTGATGCAGCAAATGAAAGGATCCAGAGCCCTGGCTCCCTGCAGACAGAGCCTGCCTCAGAGGTCCTCATAAAACACAGCTCCTTAAGGCATCACAGCTAAGTCTCATCAGCCCCTGGGCATGGGAGGAGGCAGCTCAGAAGCCCTAATACCCTGGAAAGCTCTATTAACTAGAGGAAGCCAAAACAGCAAGGGTACATGAAGGGCCTAGACTAATTCGTGCTGACAGCCTTTCTGTGGAATCACCCACTGGGGCTCTGCCCTCCCAGCTCTATCCCAGAAAATAAATCTTACTGTCAGGTCGAATTTGGGACTCAACTGATGGGCTGAGCAGAGCATCTATACATTCTGCCACAGAGGTCAAGGGCAGTCCATGTACTGCTGGCCAGTGCCGAGAGGCCCGAGGACTAGATGGAAAGGGGACTGGGAGGACGACAGCTGTGGGTTTCTAAACAGACCAAAGAAACTCCTGTCTTCTCCTGCAAAATTTCTGGCCCAGGCCTCAACTGCACGAGCTCTGTACCCAGAGCCCAGTTCTGCCCTACCCAGGTACCATCCAAGCTTGGGGAATAAACAACCGCAACAGCAGCAGCTCAGTTTATTATCTTACGGGCTGGTGACTAAGCTGCCTTAGCTCTGACATGCAGTAGGGGCTAATGAATGTAAGTCACTGGTATTGCCACCATCTCCTCTATGACGTGACAACTCTGTGCCAGGCACTGCTGAGTACTTGACATTCATAATCACCTTCTCATTCTCAAGACAACCTTAGGGGGAACGGAAGCTCTCAGGGCACCATCTTTCCAGAAGGATATCCCTGTAAGTCAAAAAATGAGATATGCCCAGTCAGTGTTTGTTGAATGGATGGGTGAATGGATGGATGGAAACCTAAGTGCAAATCCTTCATTTTACAGAGGAAGGGAGTGGAGGTTAAGAAATGAAAAGCTGTTATTTGATGCATCTGTATTCTTCTAAGGCCCAAAGATGCTTGCAGGAACCCTTCTTGATCCTCAAGCAGGGCTGGGCACCTCCTCTGGGCTCCCATTGTCCCCCAGCTCCCCTGATACAGCCCTGACCATGCTGGGATATCATTGAGGGCCTGCCTCCCTTACTGAATGAGAAGTACAATGAGTACAGGACCCACCAGGCACAACTCAGCACTACCAGGGATGGGCACAGAGGAGGCACATATTAAATGTGTTGAGTCAACCAGCAGAGCCCCGAGAAAGAAAGAACCCCAAGGCAGGAAGCCTTATCCTGGGAAGAATAATGAAAAGCACAGGTATAATTTGTTTGAGAAAGGGAGGTCAAGAGAAGTCTTCTTAGCTACTTGCCAGACCTGAAGGGTTGCCAGGAAGACAAGTGCTGGGGCTGCTCACCAGGACCAAACCAGAACCAGTGAGAGGTAGTTACACAGAGCAAATGTAATTCGTAAGAAAAGTTCTTAATAATCAAAATTTCCCCAAAGCAAAATACACTGCCCTCCTCCTCCCTTGCTGGAAGAATTTAAGCTGAGGCCAGCTAGGTAGTCGTCTGGGTGCCCAGGACCTCTTATGAGGCAATGAAGTGCAGTGGCCAAGAGTCAGGGCTGTGGAGACACACTGCTCTCTACTTGGCATGTGACTTCACTGCTCTGTGTCTCAGTTTCCAAGTCACTCCTATGGGGAGATCACAGCAGTGACGTCATAGCCTGGGTGTAAGGACAGAATGAGATCATGCATGTAAAGGTCTTACAGCTGGGCTTGGCACAGTCAGTACCCACTAATGCTAATTATTATTGTTTTTCTTCCCCTGTGGAGCCAGATGCTACTGGCTGCCAACCCAACTGACACTTTCAATTCCCCTTTTCTCTGGCTTCCTCCTTAGGAGAAGCTGACATTCCCACTGTCCTTGGAGCCAGGGAAGGTCACGTGACCCGTTTCTGGCCGACGAGATGTAAGTGGGATCTTCGGGGGGATTCTGGAAGTGCTTAAGCACTCCAGAACTGAAAAACACATGCTACTGGAGTTAAGTCTCCCCTTCTTTGTTCTGGCTGGAACTGCAGCAGTAACCATAGGACCATGAGGGGAAGGCCAAGAGAATTGGAGATTACAGCCTGAACATCATCACTCAGCCCCCTGACTAATAGCAGCCATGTTACCTCCAGGTTGACTGTGATGGGAAGGAAATCAATCCTCATTTGTTTAAGCTTCTGTGAGCTGGGTTGTCTGTTCTTGCAGCTGAAAGTGTTCCTGGCTGATGCACCCACCCTGACACAAATGGCTCGGGGCGCATGCCCACAGTTCGTCTGCCAAACTCAGTTCAGGTTCCCAGTAAAGAACCCCAGATGGCGAGGAGAAAGCGCGAAGGGCCGAGCCAGAACAGTGTGCACCAAAGCTCAGTCACTCTGTTCCGCCCTTCCTTTTCAGTTGCATCTATATCCCATCTGTACAATTATTTACTCAATATTTTCTTTAAATCAACTCATTTTACACTTACATATATATACACATATATTTAAAAGGGAATCTGCATTCCCACCAAAAAGCAAAATAGAAATCCTCTGCTACAAAGGTAACTCAATAAATACAATGAAAACAAAATATATTCATCCACATACCACTAAAAATTATCTGACATAGTTTGGGTTTGACAGACTAGCAAGAATACCTCATTTCTGTCTTATTGGGGAAAAATATCAGATGATTTGGCAATACTTGGCACTTCCCCAGGGTAACAAATGAGCTGCAGGTAAGCAGGAGCTGCTGCTCAGAGAGGGGACACATTTCTCTGTTTGCCATGAATCCTGAAACCCTGATCTGGAACGGGAGAATTCATTTATATCTCCCACTGGGAGGTGGAAGGTTAGGTTGGGCACCTGCCTTACTCCCTCCACTCAGGGCCTCCTCAGAGAGACCTTTCCAGATCAACTTGTCTAAAGTCGCCCCTGGTGACTCCCAGTCAGTCCCCTTCCCGCTTTACTCATCTCTGTAGCTACTTGTCCCCAAACAACCGATCTGCATTCACTTGTTTTGAAGCAAATGTATAACCAAGTGAAACCCTAGTTCCTGCTTTCCAGTTCCCTAAGGTTTAACATGTAGAAAAAAAGTTGGTTTTTCTGAAGCTAGAGAGGCAATACTAGAAATTCAACTCAGAACTTGGGACTTTTCATATTAACCAGGAATGTGCTAGAATAAGATGAGTATCTCTGAAGCCATACAGAAATATGTTAATAACCAAAAGCTGAAATAAATGAGAAGGAACAGGTCTTCCTTTCATAATTAATTATGTGGACAATTAATAAATGCAGAAGGAAGGAGGAACATACAAAAATCACCATTAGGGAAATACTATGATAGTAACTGTTCAGGCAAGATTCACCTCTGTGCCAAAGTTAGCGGAAGTGAGGAGAAATAAGCATTGTCTCAAAGTAACTCCCCCAAGATATCTATCAATCACAAAGGGAAAAACAGTTACTTGACGGTGGAGAAGCCCAGCAGCAGCACCGTAACAAGTGACGCAGGTTTACAGCACCGGTGGGAACACATATGGACACCACGGACCCCCTGGCCCGTGCCCTGAAGAGGGCACACGACCACTGTGGTGTTCCGCCAAATAACTCACGGCCTCCATCGAGTCACAGGAAGACATGAGACAAATCCAAATTGAAACATTTTACAATCAACAGAGCCGCCCTCTTCCAAGGAAAAGACTGAGGAACTGTTACAGCCTGGAGTCGATTAAGGAGGTATGACAACTCGATGCCATGTGGGACCCTGGACAGGGTCCTGGGACAGAAAAAGGACATCAGTGGAAACACGAGTGAAGCTTGACTGAAATCTGTCACCTAGTCTGTCCTACTGGGCCAGTGTTAATTCCCTGCTTTTGATACTTGCACTAAACTTACATAAAATGGGAATATTAGGGGAAACTGGGTGATGGTTATATGTTTGTAAATTCTCTGTACTATTTTTGCAACACTTTGTAAATCTAAAATTCCTTCAGAATAAAAAAGTTAAATGAAGAACTGTGCTGAAAAGCATCCTTTGATGAAAATCTGGCCCCTACAGACTGTCCCACAAACAAGCTCCTGGAATCCAGGCAGAGCCTCGGGCCAGAGGGAAGGAGTGGGACAGTGCCCAGTGCACAGTCAGGAGAGGAGGGACCGTGCAGGTTCATTCAGTTCCCAAAACTCAAGAGGCCAGTCTCTGCAACTGGGCCAACGTCACTGCCCACCACCCACAGTCTGGACGCCAGAATGTTCCACCCTCCCACCTTCCACACTGGCAGGGTCTCCTGGTGCTTCGGGGACCAGACGACACCTCCGAAGCACCCTCATCGCATCCCGCCAGCGGAGGCTGGTGCCCCACTTGGGCACACGCCAACGGGAATGCCACATACTGTGAGGCCACTCGCCTGCTTAGACTCTATCCCGAAGAAACAAAAGAGAGTGTTCACTAACAAATCCCCCAGAAACCTACACATAACAGTCAAACTTTTTATATTACAGATATTTGCGATGTTCACATATTTTAACTGTGTGTGAACACCTACACTGCGCTCTGGCCTATGGGGAGCGGCGCGTCCACACAGGTGGGCGACAGGGCCGCTCTCCACTGTGACGGTGGTGACAGTCACACAAACTGTGTGCCACAGAGTGAAGTTTATTTTCTATAAATTAAGAAAAAATGAATTAAAAAAGTTAAAGAAAGAGAAAAGACTGTGACATACTGTGTATGCCATGAACAAAGACTTCTGAGGCACACGACTGTTGGAGACGGTGGAAAACTGCAGCAGAGGCAGCTGCGCAGCACGGCCCTTTCCTTTGTAAAGCAAAACAGTAAGTGCGCGCATGTAAGTGGAGGTGTTCGTGAACAGGAGGGGGTCTGGTGGGGTACCCACCCAACTTCTGACATTACTGCCTCTGAGAGATATTACGCTTGTAGGTACAGAGAGGCAGTGAAGACACAGGGAAGCAGTGAAGGAGACTTCCGTCTTTCCCTCGACACTCTTTCAAATAATTTTCTTTAATAATAAAGAAGCTTAGGTGTACCAGTTGTAACATCTGAGCAGACAAGCAGCCATACTGTACTCACCCTCAGTATATTCTGGACTCTAGTGTCCCTTGAGGGTCCCAGGAGAGCTGATGTCAAAGACTGCGCATCTACAGAGAGGGGAAAAACAAGGTCATGTCTTTGGCTGCAGTACCCATCTGTTCTTCACTCATCCACTCCCTTAACTAATATTTATTGAGCACCTGCTCCACGCCAGGCAACCAGGGAACTCCAGTGACTGAGACAAGGTTGTTGTCCTCAGAGGGCAGGCATTCCAGCAGGGGAGGAAGACAACACAACAGGAAGTCAGGGAGCAGGGTAAGGAGGGTGATGGGGCTGCTACTTCACAGAGTGGTCGGAGAAGGCCTGAGGAGAGGACAGACACGTGAACACAGGGGACTACAAACCATGTGACTAACTGAGAAAGAACTTCCAGGTCACCGGAATAGCCAGTGCAAAGGACCTGAGGCAGGAGTTTGTACACAGAGCATTTGAGGATCAGCAAGAGGCCCAGGGGCCTGGTGCAGGTGAGTGAGGGAATGAGTGGTGGGAGATGAGAACATGGAGGTGACAGGGGCAGATGGTAGGCCATTATGAGGACATCTCTTTCAGACATTTGTGAGGAGTGGCAGAGAAATAGTGCTTGTTCTGACCTGTAACTTTATGTTATTAATTTATGCTTTTGAATATTAATGGTTGTTTATATTTGAATGGATTTCAAGGAAAGTTTATATTATTAATTTATGCTTTAAAATATTTAGTATAGTTGTTCATATTTGAATGGACATTTCATGACGAATAAATGTATTCAGGCTGAGAAACCACTATCTATATTGATCACCAACCCATTTCAGCTTCGGCCAGGAACTTACTACGTCAGGGAGATGGGATCTGAGAGGAAAATCTAGCACCTTCCTATACCAGATGGCCACTAAATAATAACTCTCACTCCCTATGGCCAGGTTCTGTCCTAGGAGACATGTGCTGATTCATTTCATTCTCTCGATAACCCTAAGCAATAGGTACTATTATTACGTTCATGCTACAGATGAGGACACTGAGGCATGGAGTGGGTAAGGAACCTACTAGCTGAGGCATCCAGCTGGTCAAACGTACGCCATATAGCTGGAATGAAACCAGGCAGCCTGGCACCAGAGTCCGCTCCTGACCACTTGGCCAGATGGCAGTCAATGAAGAGAGGGCTAACCACAGGCTGACAATGCCTCCCCGCCCCTCTTGCCCAATACACCATGTCCAAAAGCTGCCCACAAGCCAAGGCCGAGCTCAAATGCCAGCCACCTCCTCCAGGAAGCTTCCCAGGAAGGAAACCTAACAAGCCAACTTTCCAGGGCCCAGCAATCACAACAGCTTCAATAATTTTGAAGGGACTCCTGGATAAGCCAAAAGGGTTGTTAATATTTCTCATGCTAGGTTGGCAGCCTGGTAGAGCAGAGCATGAATTTCTTCTCAGAATCATGTGTTTAAATGTGTAAAATACAATACACAAAGATTACAAAGAAAACCAATTATATTTAGATATCAAAATATATAGAAAACACAACCAAAATTGAGATACAGTGATACATGTGATTTTTTATGAATGCTTTAAATTGTGAAATCTCAGTTGTGGATCCAATAACTATAATAATTTGGAAACAGCTGCAACAACTACAATGTGATATGGAAATATTTGATTTCTAGTGGTGACAGTCTCAGGTGTAGCTAATACAAGTGTCGCCTGTGGTCCTCATTCAGAAGGAAAGAAAATGCCAAATTTCAGTTAGATGTTAGAGAAAATAAAGATGTAGTTTTTTCCCCAGCCAACTTTGCAATCCTCTAAACTCCATCCATGGACCCTTCAAGGGTCCACGGTCCTAAGATCAAGAACCCCTAAGCTAGACCTGAGACAGGGACAAGACGAAGTGTGTTCCCAGGGAAGATAACAATTTGGGGGTGAGGGCAGGCTCAGATCCTTGGGAACTTCGTATGGGGAAGGGTCCTGTGCATTGGCTGTTTGGGCTCACAGTGCATCATTTGCCTTTCTGGGTCAGCACCCTGAGCCTCACCTTTCACACTCACCCATGGAATTCCTGTGGGAATAACCTGCCCATGGGTTAGTAGGGAAGGGGGCAATGGTCATATAATCCAGGCCTAACTAATAAAGCCACTATACCCTCCCTTCCTTGGCCCTGGCCAATGAACACCAGTCTCAGGACCTGTGTCGGGACTACAGGAAGGAGATTATTTCCCTTGGGGTTGCTAAGATGGTTGGATATACATGTGGAACTGCCTAAGATGCTGCCTGAGTTTAAAATCAACACAGAAAAATGCAGAGCTGGGAGGTAGAAGGAAATGGTCCTGGTAGCCTTAGGAGAGGCACTGGATCCAGCCATGCCTGAAGACATTATATGTATTTTACATTGTCACTGACTGTGAATCCATACATTTCCTTTTTTATAAATATATTTATTTATTAATACATGTATGGATTTATTTATTTATTTTTAGAGAGAGGGGCAGTGAAGGAGGAAGAGAGGGAGAGAAACATCAATGTGCGGTTGCCTCGCGCATGCCCCCTACTGGGGACCTGGACAACAACCCTTTGGTTCCCAGGTTGGTGCTAAATCCATGGAGCTACACCAGCCAGGGCAATACATTTCCTTTTATACTTAAGCAGGTTGACCTGAATTTGTATTTGTTCACACAACTAAATGATTCTCAACTCACATGGAAAGGCAGAGGCAACTGTAGTTCTTGATGATTCCCATAGCTCATTACCAAGCCACTTAGGAAAGCGCAAAGTAAAATTAAAAAAACAGTTATTATACACAGAAACAGCAATACAGAAAACACATACTTTAAAAAAACTCAGAAATAGCCTCTCAGGTAGGTGCTATTCCTAAGCTGGTCTATGAAGACTTAACAATTTTGGTTTTCAAGATCCTTGGCAGGGCAGGAGGAAACCAGAAGTACTCAGAACATTTTCCTTTATCACCAGACTCCCCATTTAAAAAATTCCTCAGATGATCAGAAAGCCCCTGCAAATAAAGCTGTAAAATTTTAATAGCTGCCTTTTAAACAGCAATGGAAATTGCTTTTCTGTAACTCTTATCTCCCTCCCTTCCTCTCTCTAGAGTGATGCACATGGCTCTTGAAAGACACATCAGCAGTGGTGTGCAGTGATGCTCTGTCTCTCTGAGTTGAGAATCGACTTCCTGACAATTGGAGGAAGCTGTGACGTCCAACAGTCTGGTAACCCTCATACATGGGAGGGGCCATGGCAGAGAGGAAGAGGCCAAGGGGTTGTGGAAATGGCAGCAGAAGTGGAAACAGGCAATAGAAACAGGAATTTGTCCAGGACCCAAGATGTCCCAGCACAGCCACCAGAGCAACAGCCCCGGTCCACCTGCCCCATACGTTACAACGACAGGGCCAAGATGATGAGAAAACCTGGGGCTAAGAGGGTATCCCAGCCTGATTCCCAGCCTGAGTGGCTCCTCCCCTCATCCACAGTGATGGGTTCTGGGAGAAACATGTGACCTAAGCAGGGCTAATCAGAGTTGGCCCTGGAAATTTTGCTGGAATCACTGGGGAAAAGGGATGGGACACTTGGCAGGGGCTGTTGAGGGCTACTTTGATCCCTGGAGGTGGGAGTGGGACACCTGAGAATGAAGCTGAGGCTGAGAGAGGCAGAGCCCAGACGTGGAGAAGGGTGGAATCTTGACAAGAGTACTTGAATGCTGACTCCAGTCACGCCAGCTCTGGGATTTTTCAGGTCCCGGAGTCATTAACTTCCCTTTGCAGTGTAAGCCAGTTTAAATTGGGGCGATTCTATCATATACAACAGAAATAACTGACTGATAGAACTGGGAAAGACCTCAAAAATCAATACAGTGCTCCTTAATGTTTGGTTGAACACGATCCTTCTAAGAAGCTGACAAAACAAAACTGTATCAAGTCTCTCCCGAAAACAAAACAAAAACAAAAACACACAAAATACTGCACGTCTCACGGATGTCAAAACCCTTATTATAGGAACTGGGTGAAGAATGCTTTGGTCTAGTCTGGCCCGTCCATTTAGTGGAAATTGTGGTTCAGAATGCTTCAGTGAGTTGTCTGGGGCCAATGAGGGCAAAGCCAGGACTCCCTAGAGCCCCAGAAGGTTCCACCTTGAACCCCCCTGAGTACAGACCTCAGGGAAGACTGCGGAGGGGTCGGGGAGCAGCAGGTGAAGCTTCAGGCCCCACACCCCCACTGACCCACAGCAGCCCCACCGTGTTCTGCTTTATAGAACAGGCTTTCAGGGAAGTGTCTGACCTTGTTCCATCACTCCACAGTCAACACTGAAAACCAGTCTCTCATATCATATTTCAAAGTACAGTTGGCCCTTGAACACAGTCAAAAATCCGTGTATAACTTGTGATTCTACTACAGTCAGCCCTTTGCATCTGTGGATTCAACCAATGACATGGATCAAAAAGTTACTTTCTATCTGTGGTTGGGGACCTGAGGTGGGGAAACCGAGGTGGAGAATGAGAAATACTGTGAGGTTTTGATCCTCACAGAAGCCTACAAAGCAGGCATTCTTGCCATGGCTCTGCGTGCAATTCTTCTGCAGTGGTCAGCCGGGGTGCTGCCCTCCTGCCCCCCAGGCAGCCAGGCACCTGGGCCTTTTGTTCCTGTGCTTCTGGCCTGACATTTCTGATCTTCCCTTCTATTTCCATCCCAACTCATCCAGAAAGGCTCCTCCACTCATACCTCTTCACTCCCTTTTACTCGGTCCTCTACAAAGACCAAGGAAAAAGGATGAGGCTAATCTGACGAGTCAGAGATCATGACTCTTGCTGGCACCTGCTTTTCCCAGGGGCAGGTTATTAGCCCCAAGGGCTGAAACCAGGACTACCAGCTTTCCTTGTGCCCAGAGATGGCAGCAGGCTCTCTTCTGCTTTCTGTGCTGGAACAGGACACACAGCCTGGACACTGTTCACCCAACCTCTAAAAGGGCCAGGTCACATGTACCCTCTCCTGACCAAGTGCTGATGGGAGCAGCCATGTCTCTCTCCTCTGTGCAGCTGGTTGTGTAAGTGGCTGATCTAGGAATTGAGATGGGAGGTGAAGTAAAACCAAGCCCACCAGGGCTTTCTGCCACAAGCTGCGTTCTCCTGCTAGACTACCGGAGCCTCACACTGAGAGGTCAGGGGCTTAACCCACCAATGAAATGGTTCGATCACCCTTCACTTAGAGAAGAGTCCCGCTCTATCCGCCTGCATCCTGTTTCTGAAATAGTGACCCAGGAAAATACTTGTTCATTCAACTGTCTCTACCTACCTGCCAACAAGGAAAAGCTGCCACGTGAAGAAAGAACTTTTGCCTTGGGAAAATCTAGGCCGTCAACCACCATACATACAGCAGCTGCTGAGATCAAGTCGCAATTAATCATGCTTTATTTTATGACCTATATTCTATTAATAACATGCCAGCAATTTAGCCCTGGTTATTTATTTCATTGACTGATTCAGTCCACAATATGACTAAGGCAGGGTGGCTGACTATGAGGGTCTCACATTCTAATCTCCTGTCCTTCTCTCCCACCCAAGATAAGCATCATGGTACAGGGCTCTAAGGACTTCACTCCAAAGTGCCAGGGGACTAACTGCCATGCCTCCAGCCCAGCCCATATAACTCCATGGAGGAGTGGCTCAACAGAGAACACTGTGAAGAACCTGCTCGGGGAAAGCAATGTGTGCCATTTCATGCACAGCAAATTGGTTAGACATCAGCCTGACACCACCAAATGTGCTGAAGCTGTGGCGTTAACAGGAACTCGGTCACTGTGGGTGGAAACACACTGCAAAACAGACATTTTGAGAAAACAGCTGGCAATTTCTTGTGAAGAAAAAGAACGAATAGCCTCCATGACTCGCTTCACTGCCCCCAGTGACTGGGCTCTGGGGTTCCTTGCCCAGTTCCTAGACCCATGTGGCTTTGCAAATAAATTCTCATTCTGACTTGAAGCATTAAGTTTTTGCTTTGATTTTCCATGTAACCCTCACACCAACCCTGTGCAGCAGGGTTTACCAGCATCCCTACTTTCTCCAGACAAGAACACAGGCACGGGGAGTAACCTGCCCAGGATCATACCGCAAGGAGGGGGCACAGCCAGGAGACCCAGGGGCACAGACCCAGTGGGTCTGTCTCCAGGACCACCAACAATGCCAAACACAGCAGTTAAAAATAGCATGGGCTCAGCCTCGGAGCCTGTGTGATTCCTCTTTCAGACTTCAATTTCAGATGGATCAAAAACCCAAATACCAAAAAAAAAAAAACCAAAAACACCATTGTGTCTAAAACATAACACAGGAGCATACTTTCACGTTCGAGTAGGTAAAGGTTTCCCACTTGGGGATTCTCAGAAACTGTTTGCTCTCCTCACAAAAGGGGTCAGACTCATCCACACAGTCCCATGTCCCTTCTCCAGTCTGCCTTTTTGCAGCACGGAATGTAAATAAATGTGATACCTAGGTTTGACAGGGTGTCTCTTGTCCCCAGAGCACTACTGTGACAGAACAGAAGGGCTGAACTCTCAAGGTGCCTTAGCCTCCTGGGGAAGGTTGGTGCAGCAGCCCTCTTGTAGCCACAAGGGGCCAGAGTCCCGGCAGCACTGGTGTTGACTTTGTCAAGCCACTGAGCCACATCCTCCCTCTCCAGGTGTTACATTACATGGTTCACACAACCTCCGAGGTGTTGAAGTGACATCGCCGCTTGTGTATTCTTATTCAGTGGAACCTCAGTTTTTGAACTTAATTTGTTCTAGAAGGGTGTTCTAGAAGCGATTTGTTTGAAAACCAAATCATTTTCTGCCATTAGAAATACAGTAATGTACAGGTATCAGCATGAAAGGGTTGTCGGGCCAAGAACTAAAGTTTTGTTCAACAACGGAGACAATTTTTTCCACGAACAACTTGGTCAAGAATTGAGGTCTGAATGTACTTGTGGTCGAGTGTGTTCCCAACTGGACACCTGCTACAGCTGAGCTCCAGCAGCCTAGAGAGTTAGGAAACAGCCACTAACATGGACTTGAAGGTGTCCCAAGAAGACTCAGCTGAGAAATCAACTTCTGGCAATCTTTGGGAAAGATTTCCACCAAGCCTGGCTGATCACAGGCATCTAGAGATGACTAGAAACCTGAACACATTCTCAGAGGACCTGAATTGGGAACAGCCTTCTTTCTCTCCACAGACTTCTAAGAGATCAGGGAGACTGACTTTAAAGGCCGAGCCCACTGCACTGAAACACCCGCATCATGGTCTGCGGGCCCAGGCTCACTGGCTGGGGAAATCCCGCGTAACTTGTGGATATCTTCCCTGTTGCCAGGCATGTGAGGGATGTGCCAACAGTTCTGCCCCTTCCTGCGCTCCCATAAAAGCAGCTTGTCAGTGTGGGTTCGAATGCTGGGTGCTTTTCCACAAAGCACTTTCCAGTTCCTGACCAGTCAGATGAAAGACAGAACAATGGTCAATCAACCAAAATAGGTCAGGTTTTATATTTTAATCCTCCTATTCATAACATATTGAAAGGGAAGAATAAAAACATTACCAATAGCAAAAACATCTATGGTTATTTAACCTCTCTGGGCCTCAGTTTCCTAAAACAAGGAAAATAACAGGGATATTGTGAGGATTAAGGAAATTACTCCATGACAAATGTTTAGAACAGAATCTATCGTGTAGTGAGTGTTCAATAAAAATGAGCTACCATTATTTTTATTGCTGGGGACTGAAGGCCCTTGAGCCATTTCAAAATCCACCCTCTGGTGAACCATCCAGAAAAAGGCACTGCTCCGATTCTGGCCACTTAGGGTAGGAGGGAGGCTTTAAAGCCAATGAGGAGAAGCTGGCTGCTGTGGCCCAGGGTATTGCAGGCAGGAAATGAACTTACTGGGTACTAACTGCCCACCCAGTAGCCATTCTTGCCTTTCTTCTAAGGAAAAGACTATATCTCTCAACCTCCTTTGCAGCCAGAGGGGGCCAACAAGAGGTGAGCAAAAGTTGCGGGACTTTAGGAAAATTCCTTACTAGAAACACAGAGCTGGACTATATTCTTGTGCCTGTTCCCACACCCTGATTCCTATGCAGACCACAGACTCACTGTCTAGACTCCAGCAGTCACACCAGGTCACCTTAAGGACAAAAGTCTCATGCCAGGGATGGTGAAGTGGAAAGACAGAAGAAGCCTGCTCTTCCTGATGACTGTGGGGCTGCCACAGACCTGGACTACCAATCTCTGACACCTTGCTCACGAGAGAAACCACCCTCCACTAAGTTTGCACCACTGTTAGTTCTGGTCTCTACTATTGACAGTCAAATGCACTTTCAAATAATACTGCAGTTTTACACAGCTGATCACCAATGGGACAGTGTTTTATGCCAGAGAAATCCTTCTAGTAATCTGTGACCACTTAAAGTGACCTCATGCTTTAGGGCCCTTGCTCTCTCAATACCAGGTAGAAAGCTAGACACAGAACTTCCCACAGAATGGGGTTACAATCATTTTGCCTTAAGAGGAGGTAAAATGAAAACTGTATGAGATACACTGAGTCATTCATTCAGCCATCATTAAGTGCTCCTCTCTGCTGGGGAGTGTGCGAGGTAGGGGGCTAAATATGGTGAACACAAGCAGATGTGGTTTCTGCTCTCACAAAGCATCCAGAACAGAACAGAAGGCAGGAAACAAACATGCAAACAAACAGAAATGTAAGTTCAAGTCGTGAGAAGTAACATGTAGAAAACCAGGGTGAGTATTAGCTCAGAAATAAAGAGAAAGGAGAAGGAAGGCATGTGAATAGTGGGAGTAAGGAATATCCCAAAATGTCTATCATCTGAAGAATGGATAAACAAAACACGGTGCATCTGTACAATGGAATATCATTCAACCACAAAAATAAAGTAATGATTCATGTATAGCATGGATGAGCACTGAAAACACCATGCTGAGCGAAAGAAACCAGTCACCAAAGACCACATATTACAGGATTCCATTTACATGAACTGTCCAGAAGAGGCGAATCTAGAGACAGAAAGTAGAGCAGCGAATGCCAGGGGCTGTGAGGAGGCAGAATTGTGGAGAGAGAGAGACTGCTAATGGTTGCAGGGTTTCTTTCTGAGTCAATGAAAATGCACTGGAGTCAGAAACTAGTGATGGTTGCACAATCTTGTAACTACATCAAAACCCATGAATGGTACACTTTAAAGGATGAATTTTATGTCATGTGAATTATATATCAATTAAAAGACACTCAAAGGTCTACCCAAATTGAATTACTGGACTGGTAATAAAGTTTGTAATGAAAGTTAAAAAGAAAAAAAAAGAAGTATCCCAAGAGATAAAAGAGGATGCGTGAGTACGATCAAACAGTCACAGGTGGCCCGTGTGGCTAGACTGCTGTGGCTAGGGAAGGTATGCTGTGAGATGCGGCAGAAGCTCACAGTGCTGAGAGAGCCACGGTAGGCCACACACTTTTCATTCTAATTGTGATGGGAAAAAGGATGGTGTGCTACGATTTACATTTCTGAAAGATTCCTCTGGCTGTTGCAGAGAATGTCAGGGTGGGGGCTCAAAAGGGAGGAGGTTGAGGTGGCTGCTGCGCTGTCTAAAGAGAGAGAGTGATGGCTGGGACCAAGGCAGTGGAATGGGAAGGAGGAGCAGATGAAGATCTGTTTCAGATCAAGAACAGCCTTGCTGATGGATTGGCCATGAGAGGTGAGGCAGAAAAGGGAGATTCAAGAATGATCTTCACATAGTCTTATGAGTCTTTCCAAAGCAGTTTTCTGCCAGATGCAAACTGTGCACAGCACAGTAAGAGCAGTTTGCCAAAATGCTATTAAAAAAACTGAATAAATGAACAAAGTCATTGCCATTTCTTTTGTTTGTTTTTTGGTGGGGAATATTTCTGTATTTTCAATAAAGATAAATTTCCTCTCCATATATACACATATATTTATGTCTCTATATAAATATAACATCCTTACCTATACCTGTTTCTACTATCCACTAGTAGATGCTGGTCCAATAGATACCACAACCACCTATCTGCTCAGCCCAGAAACTGAGGGTTATTCTTTATATACACACTTCCTAAGCAAGTGAGAGCCGCTGAGTAGTAACAACCAGGGTCTTACTTCTCTGAGGGGGTCAGAGAAATAGATGAGCCAGTGAGAAGTGAACACTCACTTCTGATGAACAACCTGTAGAGGAGGAATGAGAGGAAGAGATGCTACTCCAGAGACAGGCAGTGGCATCTCTCTCTTTGGTGGGTGGGGAGGAATATGGGATAGTCCAGAGGGTGAAGGGGCTGGGAGGTCAATTTGACCCGATGCCTTTTCCTTCAAGAACATCTACTGCAACGAAGTCCAGCAAGAGACAAGTTATGGCCCCAAAGGGGTCATGAAGCTTCAACCCACTGACAGCCACATCCATCCTGAGGGCACACCAAAACCCTGGAAGACTGCATCCTTATCCTGGAACCCGGAGAGGGCCACCACGGTCACAGACCACAGTGCCAAGAGTGCCCTTGGAGCTGTGCAATGTGTGGTGATGTGTCCAACCAGAACCTCCCTTCCAGGTCCACTGTCCCCAGTGACGGGGCTCAGCCGCTTTATGAACTGGGTGTGAGAGGCATTCCACTGGGTGGCTGTGTGTGTTGGGCTTGGGGTAGAGGGAAGTTAAGTTGTTGCCTGTGTTGCTTGCCCCACGAACTTCAACTGGAACACACCCTGACTCCAGTGTTTCTATAATTATGCTGTGTTATTCTCACAAGGGACAGACTTGGTGGCCCTGCATGCTTCACAAAGCTGACTGATCTCTGTACTTATTTCATTCTACCAGATGATGGGGAATTAAGTTAAATTGCTTGTCATGGTCCCTCGGAAGTTACTTCTCAGCACAGCACTTGGTACCATGTTAGCCCCTCCTGGTCCAGGTAAGCACTGATCAACACCAAGGCCAAGGGTCCCAAGAAGGCCTCTGATGTTGACCAACATGTAAAATGTGTTTCAACCAAAACTGATGACACTGCAAAGTCTCCCCGACAGAGGGCTGGGCTAAGCAGATCATGTAACGTGGAAGGGAAGAGTGCTCACTCCCTGGATACCCATCCCTTGATCACAACACAGGCACACAGACTTCTGTCACTGTATTTTACATAAGGAGGATCATATCGCATTTACTTCTCTGAATCTCATCTTTCCTTAAATGCAGAACAGAAATGCCTCCAAATCTGCTGCCAGTGCTCTTACCCACTATTTCTTAGCAACTGATACTTCACAGTACAAATGAGCCACATTTGACTCCACGATTTCCTGAAAGGTGGGCATTCATTTTATTTTCGGGGTTTGGTTTTTGTTTCACCCCTACAAACAATGCTGCAACAAATATCCTTTTGTACTGGGGCCATTTTTTCTGTAGGGTAGATTCTCAGGAGTGGCAGTGCTGTATCCAAGATTATTTAGTGAATGTTATATAGTTATACTACAGAATGGTTTCCAAAATCAAAGTATAGAAATGCATGTGTAATATGTGTTTGTTTTTGTATTTGTATTATGTATCTCTGGAAGAACAAACCCGAAATGGCTGTCCACACAGAAGAGGAGCTGGGTGACAATGGGCCAGGAGACTTACTTTTCATTGTCTTTTTTTGGTGCCATTGTATGTTTTATCATGTGCATGCATTGCTCATTCAAAACTAAATGAACAGAGGGTGGGGAGTGGGGATGGCTGGGGTAGGGAGGTGATGGGGGTAAAATGGAGACAACTGTACTTGAACAACAAAAAAAATTAAATAAATAAAATTACTGAAAAAGTTAAAGCGTAACTAAATAAATTGAAAGACGGACTATGTTCACAACTAAGAGGACCTAAGATTGTTAAGATGGGCAGTATTTCCCAAACTGATCTACAGACTCAACATAATCTCTATGAAAATCTCAGTTGGTTTCTTTGAAGAAATTGACAAACTGATCCTAAAATTCATATGGAAAAGCAAGGAATTCAGTAGACAATCTTGGAAAAGAACAAACTTAGAGGCCTCACACTTCCAGATTTCAAAACCTATTATAAAGCTACAGGAATCAAGATGGTATAGCAACGGCATAAGGACATGTAGACCAATGGACAGAATTGAGAGTCCGGATTAACCTCGATGGATTTGGTCAACTGATTTTCAACCAGAGTGCCAAGAAAATCTAATGGTGAAAGAATAGTTCTTTCAACACATGATGCTGAGACAACTAGCTATCCCCATACCAAAAAATTTATTTGGATCCCCATATCATACCAATATATAAAATTTAACTCAAAATAAATCTAAGCCTTAAATGTAAGAGCTAAACCTCTTAAGCTCTTAGAAGAAAATATAGGTGAAATTCATGATGCTGGATTAGGACACCAGCATCCTTAGATAGGACATCCAGGTTCCTTAGGTAGGACACCAAAAGCTCAAGAAACAGAGAACTATAGGTGAATGGGACTTTACCCAAATGCAAAACTTTTGTGATTTAAAGAACATCATTAAGGGAAAAGACAACCCTCAGAATAGGAGAAAACTTTGAAAGTAATATATCTGACAAGAGACTTACATCTAGAATATACACAAAACTCTTACAACTCAATTTTTTAAAAGCTCAAATAACCTGATTTAAAAAATGGGCAAAGGCAGTTACAGAAAAAGTTATGTAATGTACAGCATAAGAAACACAGTCAAGAATACCACAGTAAAACTTTGTATGGCGACAGACTGTTACTAGAGTTATCATGGTGATCATTTTATAAGGCATACACATGTCTAATCACTATGTTGTACACCTGAAACTAATATAATATTGTATGTCAACTATAATTTAAAGAGAAATTTTAGGAAAATGGGAAAAAAAACTAAATGAACAAAAAATTTTCCAGGCTGTCTTCTAAAAAGTTTGCAGTGATCCAAATGTCCTCCAGCAACTTGGGTGAGTACTCAGTGAGCTCATTAATGCCCTATATTTTTCTTCTTCAAGGCTGTTTCTCCTCCACCACCCCCTCCCCAACCTGGTATGAGCAGAAACACGTCAAGTTTTATCTGCTCGTGATCCATGATTCCTCCTAGTCTACAGCCCTTGCTCAGGCAGAAGGCAACTCCCAGATATGTTAATTTAGACAAGTCAGCCTGGCTGGCACCTCTCAGCAGCACCAGAGAGAAACACAAGCCAGGGTGGGAACCAGGTCTTCTTCAGGGACCTGGAGAAGGAAGAGACAGGAGCAGGGCACCCTGTTTTAAACTCATACCCTCAGTAGCTGAGTGGCCCAGAGTCCCCCAAATGCCCACAGCCTCTCCGAAAGGGCCAAGGAGGCTTGCGGCAGCAGCTGCTGCTGTCCATGGGACCTGACCTCTCAGGAACAATGTCAAATATGAGAAACAGGAGGGACCAGAGGACAAAGAACATGGAGGAATCAGGCTCATACAAACAAGAGGCCACGTTCACGTCCTACAGGCCAGTCATCCTCTATGCCTGGCCCAGAACCAAAGTCCTCTCTAGCCACCACTTTTTAAGCCCTACTGTGTGAATCCCGTGATGGGAAAACAAAGCTGACATAGTATGCAGACCACGATGGCCCAGAGTGCAGCAGCAACTCCAGCATAACCCATCTACCACTGCCACACTGGCTGTAGGTTTGAAATGACTGCACAGGGGAGGGGACTAAACATAACCAAATGAAAAATCAGCTAGTGGATGGTGGGAGATGGGAGAACATGAGCCATCTTAAAACTGGCAGCAAGTCCATTCGATTCAGCCCATGTTCCGACCTGAACTTAGTGCAGGAGAGGCCCCAGCCTTTGCATGACTGGTTCCCTCTACCTGGAATACACTTGCCCTTGATCCTTCAAGACTCAGCTCAGCAAAAATATGTGCCTGTGGGTATTAGCCAGAGCAGCCTCTGTGAGTGGAACAAAGGAAGACAATCTAAGTGTCCACCAGCAGGGATGGCCTGACAAATTGTGATATACACACACAAAGGAATTCTTTATGTCTCTCCTTCCTTATCCTTCAAGTCCATTAGCAAGTTCTGTTACCACTAGCTCTAAAACACATCCTGATTTGATTTCTTTTCCCACCTTCCTAGGCCAAGCAGGAAGGGCCATCACAAGGGACCTGAGGCAGGTATAAGCTGAGTGTCTGTGGAGCACTGAGGAGGCCCATGTGCCTGGAATAGAGTGAGAGGAAATCATAGTTAAGAGGAACAGATTGTGTGGAGCCTGGCTGGGTAGCCACAGTGAGGACTTTGGCTTTTATTCGGGGTAAGATGGAGCCATGAAAAGGTTCTCAGCAGATGAGGGACAGATCTGCTTGAGTTCCTCTGGCCCTATTCAACCCTCTTCCCCGCCCAAGATGGAAACCAATCTTGAAAAGAAACTGAAGTTTGGCCATTTGTCTATGAGAAATGAACAAACAGAAGGGTCTCCACCAACTTCCTCCAACCCATTAAGGCCTCATGCTGGCCAGCAGAGCTTTGCACTGTGATAAACAATCCATATCACACTGTAGAAACCAGACCCTCCTCCACTGGCCACTGGGAGAATCCCAAAAGCTGATGGGAAACAGTTTAAGGCCACGTGGCCAGGAGAGTGCCAGCTTGGTGATCAGCTAGTGCCAAAATCAAATTCTGACTCTGCCTTTAAGCAGCTGTGTGACCTATGACTCATTACCAGACCTTTCTGAGCCCTAAGCTTCCTTATCAGTAAAGTACTTGGGAGTGGAGATAGTTATTTCCATTCTTGATAAGCCTGTTGGGAGGGTTAAATGAGGCAACAGGGATCCAGTGATTGGCAAAGAGCTGGGCCCAAAAGGAGCCCTCATAGATGTTAGCAAAGCTGTTATGATACCTGAAATATCAAAGACATAATAGCAACATTATCAACTCCTGAAGTCTGAGGACGTCCCTTGGGCAAACTGGACTCTGACAATATTAAACACGGGACTCGAGTTAAGGGTCCTCCAGAGCAGAGAGGCCCCCAGAAGGGAAGTCTGTTTCTCCCTTTCCTTCCTCTCTATAGAGCCACTGCCCAGAACAGCGCCATTCGTGCCAGAGAGAGGAGATGGGCCACAGATGGCTGGAGGGACTGGTGGTAAATGTGCATGGTATGGACATGGTGGCTCAGCCTTGCACAGGCAGAGGCCCCCACAGAAGAGACCCCAGCCTGTATCCATCTCTCTCAAGGAAATGTGAGAAAAGGGAGAATTTTAATAGCATAAAGGCGGTCTGGGGAAATCTCTTGTTTCTTCCCCCCTCCAGAATAGGAGTGGGTCCTTTGGTGTGCTCCATGCAAGCAGGGCAAGGCCTCTGGGGGCCTCAGGTCCACAATGAAAACATGGGGATAATATTCACTGTTCAGGCTCATTCATACTCATTCAGCACTTACTTATTAAGCAACTACCATGGGCCAGACACTGCTCTAGGTGCTGAGATAATCCCTGCCCTCATGGCTCATATGCTAAGGAGGACAGTACAAAAAGCAAATATACAACGTCAAATGACAAAAAGAAAAATAAAGCAGGGAGCAGAAAGTGACAGGAAGGGCTGTTTCAGATTGGGCACTCAGGAAAACCTCTCCGAGGTTCAGGTTAGCCATGCAAGCAGGGACTTGAATCAAGTAGTAAAATCATACATACACATACACATATACATACATAATTTTGGATATGTCTATGTGTACAATATATATACAGGCATATAGCCAAGAATATAGAACCTGCTGTGGAAATATAAGGTGATCTAGTTTGAAAGGTAAGAATGCCCTGGGTTGCCTGGGATTGGAATCTTTCCCCAGATTCCAATTTGCCCTTTGTGGCTGAGAAGTATTAATGAAGGATATTTCTTTTTCTTTCTTTTTTTCATACTTGGCAGCGTACCCCAGACACAGAAGGAGCTCCCTATTGGGACCTTATTCCCCCTTAATCACTGTACAGTGTTCCATTGTTTGAAAAACCTGACTGATTCATCTAGTCCCCTATTTTTTAATGTTTGTTTGTTTGAGAAAAGGGAAGGGAGGGAGAAAGAGAGAAACATTGATGTGAGAGAGAAACATTGATCGGCTGTCCCAATCAGAGACTGAACCCAGCATGTGCCCTGACTGGGAATTGAACCAGTGACCTTTCACTTTGCGGGACAACACCTAACCAACAGAGGCACACCAGTCAGGGCCAAGTACCCTATTAATGGACACACAGGTTAGTTCCCATGTTTTGCTCTGACAAACAGTGTCCTAATGAGTCACCTTGGACATAGATCACTTGTCACACTTGGGAACATCTGTAGGCGAAAACTCCCAGAAGTGGAACTGCTAGGCAAAGGAAGGGTGTGCGCAAGGGTCACACTGACAGAGAGTGCCCAAGTCCTATCCGTAGTGGCAGTCCTCTTTCCCGAGCACCTGCACTGGACAAGCCCACTTCACCACACCACTGCTGCAGCGGGTGCTCACGCTCTGCCTGTGCCCTTCTGAGAGGTGGGAACTATTCTCTCAGCATGATTTTATTTGGCATCTCTTATTATGCATGACATTGGAATATCTTTTTATGTGTCTTAGAGACATTTCCTATTTCTACAGGTGCAGCCCAGGGAAAATACTCCATCTCCATAGAAAATATCCTCATGCCAGTGTTCAAAGCTTTCCCACTACTCCCGTCGGGTCCCCTCTGTTATCCTCCTCAGGCCCCAGTCTGCAAAAGGATGAAAGCCCAACATCCTGTCATTGCGTTCACTATGTGCCATCGTCTTCAGCCATGATGTTGGGATGATGGCAATACTGGCCTCAGAGGACTGCTGCAAGGGTAAAATAAGATGACAACAGGTAAGGGACTTAGAAAAATGGCTGGCATTCAGTGCCCAGTAAATTACTGTCATCATTATTATATTCTGTTAAATGTGAGTCATCACTTCAAGGTTTTATATGTGAAAGTGCTTAGTACCATGCCAATTACCAAGTAGCCACTCAAAAGACAGCTCCTGTTTTTATTATATTACTACTATCATTTGATTCATTTCCTCAGCAAAGTTTATTAATGTGCATATTTGGTGGAAGGGGTCACACCTGTAACAAAACCAACTCCGGTCCCTGCCTTTATGGAGCTGATGTCACAGAGGAAAAAGGCCCTGACTTTGTAAGCAGAGTAGTTCAGGAAGAAATTTGATGTTTAAGAAGATGTTTAAGGAGAGATCTAAAAGAGCAGCCAGCATGGGCAGGCCAGAACGGGGAGGAGGCAGGGAGGAATGACAGGGAGAAGAGTAAGCACTCTAGGGGTTGGGAACAAATGGGACGTGCTGAAGGAACTGAAAACAGGCCAGGCGGCTGGAGGGCACAGCGGAGGGACCATGGGGTGAGGCTGGTGTCGGGCAGCAGGTGGGCACCCAGCAATGCTGGGCCTGGTGCCTTTCCATCGGGGACTGCTTTGGGAATGTGGAGAATACACAAGCACCTCTCATGCTCTAGTAACTCAGGAGTGAAACGAAGTCTTAGTGTCACTACGGTAAATTGCAGCCCATTTGCTGTCCTCAGGGGTCTTGCTTAAATGACTCCCAGCTCAGAGGTTCTGGGAAGAGGATACAGTAGACACCCAGGAAGGGACAGAGAGAACAATAATCCCATCCCTGCCTGCCTACAGCTGACTGGCCTAGGGAGAGCACATGATCTGTCTCAAGAACTCCTTCTCTGGCCCTCATTAATGAGTCCAAAGAAAGATCTTCCCTTCCTTGGGTTGTTTTGCACAGGTGCTTGGGAGAACCCAGTCCTCTTCTCTTTGGGAGCCTGTACTGCAAGGTGTACAGCTTGGTCTGGGGATGACCAGGTTTCTCACCAAGTGAAGGGAAAATCAGAAAGAGAGACTATGAATGTAAGAAAATGAGTAAAGCAGATATGAGGGAAGGCAGTGAGGGAAAGAATCCTGGTAGTGGCATTTGTGTTCTGATTCCAACCCACAGGCTGGCTGCTTCCCAGCACTCATTCTGCCTTTCCCCTATGAGTGGTTTTGGGTGGAAGCAACTACCCCATTAGTGATCCCAAACCCTTGTCAGCAACTAGTTCAGGGGAGGTCACATGACCTGTGCTAGTCCAATCCAAGGAATGCTCTGAAGCTTTGCAGTATAGTTGTTGGACATATCCTCTTCTCAGGCCTGAGCTGAGAAGACGTAAACCTGGATCAGTGTTGGCAGCCAGTCTGTAACCTCCAGGTTTGAGGATGACATGGACATCACAGGGAAGAAGGGAGGAACAGCAAGAAAGTGGGTCACTGATGATGACCCTGACCTCCTGGGTCAATGAGCCCAGAACTCATCCCACCTCTGAGCTTTCCAGTCATGTGCACCAATCCTTTCTCCTGGGGTTTATGCCTATTCGAGTTGGTGTTTCTGTTACGTGCAACCAAGTAACTGACTGGTACCCGGTCCTTCCTGAGCACTTGTGTTTCTCTGGGCCATCCTAGCACCCTCTGGTTAAATCCTCCTTCGACTAAGCTGCTAAAATGGCAGGACTTAAGGTATAGCAATCTGGCCAAGGACTTACCCACACCTCTGCCCCAACCCCCATTTTCCCCAGCTATGAAATGGGGATAATAACAAACACTTCCTTGAGTTTTTAAGAAGATTAAACACATTAGCAATGATTATTCTAAAGCACTGAAGGGTAGCTGAAAGGTCTCAATTTTAGAAAGCAATTAGCCACACCCCTCCCCCATCTTGTTTGCTAGTCCTTTGTTCAGGTCAGCAAGTACTTTCTTCACAAACAGTCCCAAAGAACAGCCAGCCCAGTTTCTGTCAGAAGGGTGGCAGATCTTGCCTCCACAGGGGATTTGAATGAAAGATGGGACTCAACTTCTCCAGTAGCTGGGTGATGGAGGGAGCCCTCATGAGCACATTTCTCCATCAAATGTAAGCTGGGGTCTAAAGTTTCAAAACACAGGCTAGGGCACAGTCCCAGGGAAGACAAAGGGAAGAGAGCCTGGATGGAATAGAAACCACGACACAGCAGGTTCCACAACCAACTCCGCTGGGAGGAGGCTCCCGGGCTGGCTTGCAGCCACATCCGCTCTCTGCACAGCTAACTAGCTATGAGGCAGCAGGAAGAAGGGACCCCACCACGACTGTATTTACAGCTGGGAACTGGCACGGGGATAACTCAGAAATAACTCAGTCAGGAAGTAAGAACTGGAGGATGCTTCCATAGCAACGCCCATCTGGAGATCCTTGCCCACAGCTGGAAACATTCAGAAGTGAGGCTTATCTAGAGATGTACACCAAATTCATTTTTTCCATTTGCACCCGGAATGTGTTACTTAAATTTCACTTCCTTGGGAGACCTCTGGGTAGGCCTTGCTCTGTGGCTCAGGAAATCCTTCTTCTGAGCATTTAGGACACAGGACATACCTGTGTGATGGTGTGTTTCCTGTGTCTTCTCTTTCCGTGGGCTCCAAGCACAGGGTCTGTGTCTGCTTTGCTAACTGGTACATGGCTCAGAACAGGACATCAGTCAATATTTATTGAATAAATAAATCAACTGCTCTGCCCTAAATTTTATTGTTATTCATAACTTCAGCACCTGTAAGTACAGGCAGTGAGCTGAGATGCGTGACACCTCATAGGGTACTCACTACTGTTGTGCCCATCTAGAACCAGGGCTCCTCCTCAAGGCCGGATCCACAGAAGAAATGGAGTTCTTTCATCTTAAGAGAAGGATAGGAGAGAGTGCAAATACTTAGGGCAAGGCTAGGCATGTGGAGCGACAGGTGTTGAGGAATCAGCTTTGATTTCAAGCATTTTCTGAGTAGAAATTTTACAGGGCGGAAGCACACCTCAGCAAGGAAGGCTAGAACAGGCTGCGTGGGGTCCGAAAACAGTAAACAGACGGCTGCACTCTGGGAGATTTCCACCCAACTGCCCCAGAGGCCACGGCTCACAGGATTTCTTACCCTTTCAAATATTTTTCCTGTTTATGAAAGAAATATATGCTTATATACACACATAAGAACTTAGAAAATAAAAAAAATGTGCTAAGAAGAATATAGTTTCCCATATCTCCTACCACAGGATAACCACTATAAAGAAGTTGGTTCGTTTCCTTCCAGTCTTTTTTCTTAGTATGAGCAGTATATGTACAGAGAAGAGTAGAGAGAGATTTTCCCCCTTTAAAGTCTTTCACCTGTGCTTTTCTAGGAGATTTTAAACATCAAATGGCAAAATTACACCTACTTCCCCAAACTGCAGATTCCCCCTTCCTCTCTTTCAATTTTTGCTTTAATCAGAACTGTTATTACAGAGCAGTAGTTTTCAATCCTAACTGTGCCTGACCATCAGAGTAGGATAGAATTGCATGGCCACTATTAATTGAGCAACTACCATAGAAGTGGCTGTTTTGCCCTGGCTGGTGCAGCTTAGTGGATTGAGTGTCAGTCTGCAAACCAAAGGGTGGCCAGTTCGATTTCCAGTCAGGGCACATACCTGGGTTGTAGGCCAGGTCCCCAGTTGGAGGTGCACAAGAGGCAGCCACACACTGATGTTTCTCTCCTTCTCTTTCTCCTTCCCTTCCCCTCTCTCTAAAAATAAATAAATAAATCTTTTTTTTTAATATTTTATTTATTTATTTTTAGAGAGGGAAGGGAGGGAGATAGAGAGAGAGACAGAGAAACTTCAATGTGCAGTTGCTGGGGGTTATGGCCTGCAACCCAGGCATGTGCCCTGGCTGGGAATCGAACCTGGGACACTTTGGTTCCCAGCCTGCGCTCAATCCACTGAGCTACGCCAGCCAGGGCAATAAATCTTTTTTAAAAAAGTGTCTGTTTTAAACATTTTACAAGCAGTATTTATTCTTTCAACCCTATTATTTTACAGATAAGGAAACTGAGGCAGAGTGGTTACACGACTTTCCCAAAGTCACATGGCTATTAAAGTGGTGGTGCTGCGTTCTGAAGCCATGATATCTGGCCCCAAGGTCCGCTTTCCCCTGGCCCACCACTGCTCAAGACCCTGGCCAATAGTGAAACCAACTTGGAGGTTCAGGGCAAGGTTCCCAATGTCCCTATTGCCAAGTTCGTCACAATTATTCATCCTTCTCTTGAGTCATTTCATTTCCTAAAGGAAATGAGAAAATGTTGGAATTCAGCAGAAATGAGACAGCCAGAAGCTACAGCTGACCACATGCACACGTGGGACTCTGCTGGGTTGCCTGAGAAACATTCTTAATGCATGACCCTTCTGGAAGGGCCAGGGGTCAGCTGCTCAGCTGCTGGGTGGGTCTCCCTTCACTGACTGAGACCACACCCAGCTCCAGATGATAAGTGAAGGCCCCTCCCTAACTCCACCAGGAAGTGGGAGGGAGAACAAACTGGAAAACCCACAGCCCACTACCTATTTACATGGGAATCTGCAGACAGGGTCAGGGTCCTCAGCTGCTCTGCTCGATAGGGACTTCTCTTGTGTGTTTAGAGGATTAGTGGGGTTAGAGTCAATATTTGGTCACTGTGCGGGAATCAGCCAGTTAAGTTTTTGTCATCATCCCATGTGACTCCCTCCTCCCCACGGCAAAACCAGACCAACCACAGAGGGGCATTTCCCTGGAACAGATCACTGGAGTTTGTCTCCTGCAGGGTGGAAAGGGAAAACCCCCATTTCAGGAAAAGGCTACTGAGTGCCTGGTTCAGGGAAGGAGATTGCTTTGGGTCTAAAAGTTAATACCCTTCCAGTCGCCCCTGGAGAGGAGGGCTGGGACACCAAGGGCTGCAAGGCTACCACTTAGCCAGCACCACTGGTGAGCAGCAGGACATCAGCTATGTCTCACCGTTGTTCAATTTTTAGGCTGTGTGTGTGTTTATGTGTATGTTGGGGTGGTGAATGGGGTTGTTGGTTTTTGCTGTTAACATTCTAAAAAGGTAAAAAGAAAGGTAAACTCCCATGTACTTGAACCTACATTCAGTAATTATCAAGATTGCCACACAAACTTCATTTATTCCTAATCTGTTTCTTTCTCCCATTTTTAATTCTTGCTGAATTAAAGTAAATCCCAGGTAACGTGTTGTTTCACCTTTACGTGCTTCAATTTGCAGCCCTGAAAAATATGGACATTTTCTTATGTACCCAAAATGTTAGGCTGGTTTCACTACTGATCAAATAACAATGAATGTTTTCCTAACAGATAAGAGCCAATACTGACAAAGTATAAGGGAAAGGGGTCATTCTGGCTCCTACTGGTGAAGTAATGCTTTTCTGGAGGGCCTCTTGGGAATACAAATCCAAAAAGATTTAACAACCTCTGCGTATCTTCTGACTCAACTTTTCCATTCACATACTCATCAAAAACCGGATGTCTACCATGTGCCTGGAAGTATTCTAAGCATTCTTCTCCCTGGTACAGATGTGGAAACTTAGGCACAAAGAAGGAAAGTCATTTATCCAAGGTTACATAGCTCTTAGGTGCCATAGCCAATACTTGAACTGAAGCAATCTTGGTTTATATGGCAATACCATGTCCCGGCAGAGTGGCATTCTGGGCCTTCTGCTTGGGAAGGCAGTACTATACAGGAGTTAAGACCTCAGGCTCTGAGGAGGAAAGATTGGGGGTTCAAATCCCTGCTCTGCGACCACAAACTCTATGAGATCCTGACAAGCCATCTCTCTGCTCCTTGATTTTCCTCATCTCTGGAGGGGGTCATACAATAATAGTGTCTACTTGCAGCAAACACTTGGTTTGAAATTTGTGGCCATTCCTAACTCCTGTCTTTCTTGCTGCCTCCTGTTGCACAGACATCTAACCCTCCCAGCCTCCCTTGCAGCTAGGGGCAGCCACTGGCTCCTTTATGGCCAATGAGAGATAAAGAGAAGTCTGCTGGGGGTAGGGCTGTTATGGGGACATATTCTCTTCAGAAAGAAAAGGCACAAGAAGAGAAAGCCTTTCCCCCTTCTCCTTCTCCCTGCTTGAGATGCTGTGTATAAAAGGATGCTATCATTAGGTGGGGGCAGCCATCCCTCAGACCATGCAACAATAAACATCGGGACAAAATGCCTTCACATCGAGGGTTGGGAAACAGAAAGAGAGAAAGCACCCAGTTCTTAAGAGTGTCACTAAGCCTCTGCCCCAACCTGGAGCTTGTTACCTCCAGTGCTCAGCCAAGATTCACCAGGCATCTTGTCATCCACAGGCCGATGTGTTCCAACTCACACTGCCTCCCAGAGTAAGGGTGCAATGCCATCAGGCTGTGAAGTGCTTAGCACATTGTTGGCACATACTCAGTGTTGGTCAGAGATTATCACCATTGTGACAATTAGCTGCTCAAAGCCCCACCACAGCTCCTACATCCCACTGCAAGGAGCGAAGGTGACGGCAGCAAACACTCGGTACATTTCATCACCCACACTGTCACCTCTGGCAGAGGGAACTATAGGTGCCAGACTGCTGCTCCACTCTGAGGTGCAGGGCCCTCAGGGACTTTAACCCAGTCTTCAAGGGCACGAAAAAGCCAAGGAGGAGACAGAAAGGGGACCCAATAGCTCAGTAACATCCCAAGGGAGCCACAGACTTTCCATGGCTGAAAAACCAGATCAAAGCCCAGATTGGACCCCTTTTTCCTACTGCCGCACACTCCAACTGCCAGGGTCCATATGCGCTGGCGCCATCGCTACCACATGCTCACACCTCTACAGCTACTTACTTGGCACTTTTCTTTAGCTGTGTTCACTTTTGTTTTGGTTTACATACCAACATTAGCCTCACCCAAAGCCGAAACAGCCATGGAATACTGGGCTTGATGTACTACTGAAATTCTTTTCCTGTTATGCATTCAAATAAAAGTACAACCATTAAAATGTTTAGTGTTTATTCATATACCACCTCAAATTATCTAGTGGAACAATCTGACCTTGAGAAACCTGTCCCGATGGCAGTTAAGATATTGTTTCTACTAAGCACATTCCTATCCCCTTGCTTCTCACATCTTTCCACTTACATTCTAGAAACACAAAAGCTCGAATGTTATCTCTGAACAACCCCCTCCAGAGGCTGAGGTCTCTCCCAAACTCCTCCGTCAGGGCTCTGTTCTCTGGAATATATCCATGGTTTATACTCTCTGCATATGTTGTCCTCTATGATGGGTTAACCGTAATAGCAGTAATAACAGCCAATGTGCACGCAGGACTTTCTCTGTGCCAGGTGCTGCTTTACGGACTTTATACAGAATAACTCATGATCCTGGCACGGCATCATGAGAAGTGGGCATATTACTCCCATTTCACAGATGAGAAAACTGGAGCATCAGTCAGTTTACTCAAGTGGCTTGCTTAAGGTCCCACCATTTGGACATGATGTATGTAGGGCTGAATACAGGTAACTGACCCCGGGGCCCACCCTTCTAACCTGCTCACTGCCCTGCTGCTTCTAGAAGAGTCAACAATGACCAAGCTCCGTGTTGACTGAATACTGATGCTGAGCCAGTCTGAGGAACTTACCTAAAGTCATGCCACAGGACACCTGGGATCTAGGCCTGCTGACCCCCACGTTCACTCCTGTCCTGCACAACTAACCACAGAGCCAGCACACATGGGAACACGGACTGAACCTTCCTTGACACCCTGAGGCCCTGGTGTACCTCCACTGCCCGGCTTTCTCACTGTCTCCTTTAGCTTATGTCATTCAGCCATGGAAGGCCGACTCTCCTGTGAGAGGAGGAAACGAGCCCCCGACACAACCACGTGGAGCCTCATGTCACCACCTCTCATGCCCAAGGGGGAGTTGGCTGGTCAAAGTGGAGTTTCCTAAAGCCAACCCATTCATAACATTATTCTGTGCAAGGTTTCCTCTCACTGGCTGCTAGGCCAAGGGCCCACATTCTTTATCAGTAGTTAAATCCTGACAGTTAATGCTTTCCATGAGTGCCAGGCCCTGTAACAAATGCTTCACTGGTACTGACTCACCGAATGCTCACAGCATACTCAATGATGAGGTGGGGACCAGCATCATCCTTGTTTTAGCATGAGGAAATGCAGCTGCGCAGAGGCTAAACCCACTGGCCCAAGGCCATGGAGCTGGGGAGTAGTGATTCCAGAGGCCGTGCCTTAAGTACTCGGTGACACTGCCTCCCACAACATAATCTCTCCTCTGCACTGAGCCCTCAGAAAGTGCCTGGCTCTGGGCTTTACATGAGGTGACCTCAGTGAATCACCACCCCCAACCCCATACACACATACCTCGATGAGGTAGGTATTTTACAAATGAAGAGCCTGAAGCTCAGAGAGGTGAAGTCACCTACCCAAGGTCACATACCTAGTACAGGGTGGCACCAGGACACTGCTGCCTACAGTTTGACTCCAAAGTCAAGCTGCGAGGCTCCATAGCCTCACGCCTAAGCTCTGAAGGGCCCAAATCTCCACCCTGTCCCCAGCAAGCCCCTAAGAGAAATTAGCCTCCTGGCATTGAATAACCTGTCCCCCATGAAGCAGGGCTTCTTTTTAGCACCTGAGACCTGGCTGTTTGCCAGGAACAAGCTCCTGGGCAAGAACTGACTGATATGGAAAAACAGAACTGAAACCCAAGCATCTTAACTGTTGACAAGAAACTGGAGGAAAGAGGAACTCATCTCACTGTGACTTAAAATCGGAAGGTGATGATAATAATAGCCGGTACTTCCTGTGTGTACTGTTCTAAAGCACAGAAATGATTATTCCCATCCTACACATGAGAAAGCCAAGGCAAAGTGCCACAGTAAGTTATCTGCCCAAGGGCATATAGGTGGTAGGTGGTGAAGCCAGAGCTGAAATCTAGAGTCTAGGCTCCTATCTGCTGCTCTCTTCCACCAAGTCCTGGTGCTTTAACACCCTCCTCACCTATGACACAAACCAAAGAGCTCATTAATGCCTCATGCCCTTAAGAAGGCTAGGTTTGGCAGGGCTGCTATCCAGAGCTTCTCCAGGGCAGCTAGCTTTCAGCTGGCCTCCTTTGGATAAGAAGAAAGTGGGCTTTGGGCATAGAGTGTCAAGGATTTGCAAGGATTTGCATGACAGCACAGCTGGGCCGCCTTTGGCGGAAAAAAATGAAAACCACAGCCTTGGTCGGGAAGTCAGAGAACCCAGCCATGAAGTGAAGGGTCTCGTACTTAAATGACCTGCAGTCTCTGGGTCAGGGACTAGAAAAGGGTGGTAAGATCAAGGGAGGGGCCAGGTCTCCAGTCCCTCACACCTCTTTCTCAATGCCAAAATCAGCTGCCCTCAGCCCTTCCCTTCGCTACAAACACTTCCAGGGATGGAAGAAAGCAGAGGTTTCAGGGAGCAGACTCAGGGCCTGCAAGTCCTTCCCACCACATTCTCCCCTTTGTTCACCCAAATCAAGCCATGCTAGCCTCCTCTCTGCTCCTTCAACTTGCCGAACTTGTTCCTACCTCAGGGCCTCTGCACATACTCTTCTTGCTGCCAGACACCTGCATTTTCCAACTATTTTGCATGGCTGGCTCCTTTTTATCCTCCCAGTCTTGGATCAAATGTTACCTCCTCAGACAAGCCCTTACTGATCCCACTCTTTAAGGTACCCCTCCCAGCACACACACATATCAGAGTGCCTGCTTTTTTTTTTTTCACAGCATTACCAAGTTTCTTCATAGCACTACCGATTACCTCTGATACACACTGTTTCCTTCTAGTCTGTCTTCCGCCACCAGGCCTTGCACTCCAGAAGGGCAGGTACTGTGTTTGTCTTGTCCTCTGTGTCCTTGGAGCTTACAAAAGTGCTCGGCACAGATTAGAAGCTCTATGAATATTTGCTGAATGACTACCTAAATTATCTTCTTGAGGGTTCACCAGGATGATATGCTCTAGTTTGCTATAGAGTTGTCTGTGCCAGAGATATTTGAGAGTTGTCCACATGAAAGATATTTGTAGACTACCAGACCAGCATTATTCCAAAGCAACCTAAAGCACAACTGTAACAACAATAATTACAATATAGTGATGCAGCTAATATTTAGTGAACACCTACTCTGTGCCAGAAACTGTGTAAGGTGATTTAGTAGTTTGAACCTCATAAATAAGTTTCCAGGTATAGTAACTTATTCTTTTCTTCATTTTACAGAGATGGACATGGAGGCTCGGAAAGCATGTCACTTGCCCAAGGTCACATTTTAGCACTTCAGTAAGGATCCAATACAGTGTGGGGCCCTTACCCACTGCCCTGCCCTGCCCTACAGAAGACTCACGGCGATGCTCCCCGAGATTGCAACAACACGGCACACCTGGGAAAGCGACTCATTGTTCTCACAGATTCAGCCAGGCTGGGTCTTTCTTCCAACTCCTTCCACAAAAAACACACAGTTCCTCACAACTCCAGAAGCTCTAATTCTAACTGTATCTGTACCGAGCAAGCTTACCGATCAGGGTTGATTTTACAGCAGTGCTGAGCGGCCGTTTTTGACTGAAGTCACTGGTTCTCAGGCTCAGAGGTTGAACTTCATCTCCCCTAGAATTGAGCTTGTTTCTCCTCATACTTGAAGCAAAGGCTGAATTATTCTTCAAGTCAAAATTATCATATAACACCTAAGAACAACAGCTGACTCCTACACCTGTACCTGTGTGCCAGATACTTTAAAATTCCAATTCATTTAACCCTCATAGCCACCCCATAGGATAGGTCCTATTATTATCCCCACTTCACAGATGAGAAAATTGAGGTCTTGAGAGGTACTGTCCCTTGCCTAAGGTTACCCAGTAAGCAGCAGAGTTGGATTAGAACCCCAACCTGTGGCTCCAGAATCTTCTTTTAATCATTATCCACTGCTGCCTCTCTAATTCTGATTTGACACCTGCTCAAAAGATACTGCAAGTCAATTCTGTTTAGCTGTTAACAGTACCACATGAGCCACTCATTCGCTCATTCATTCAGATATGTTTTAAAAACCTATTGCATGGTCAGGATTGGACTAAAGGAAGTAGATATGAGGCTCCCACCCTCCAAATGTTGGGCTTGGGGAACTAATGACTGAAAAGACAATTTTATAATATCATACTTAATACTGAGAAGTTTGACACTTTCTGAGAACAGGGACAAACAAGGATGTCCCCTCTCACCACTGCTTTTCAACATCACAGCAACTGTCAACCCCTTTCACCTCATGACATAAACAAACGAAGTACTAAGTTCTGTGGCATACCAAAAAATATACTTTGGTATATAAAAAAAAAATCATCAGATCTGACAAAAGAAATAGGTTTAATTTGATTCACCCCCCACTGGACAGCTACTGTTGTGCCTGCTGCCGTCGTTTTCTAACGGGACAGTCTGAGGGGAACAGGCCAGTGCCCTGACTACAGTCAGGTGCTGCACACTTTAAACATTCTTGCGGCCTACCGGTTGAAAATTGCTGCAACAATATATTGAAAGTCCTAGTTAATTCAATAAAACAAGAAAAGAAAAAAAAAGATATACAGATAGGGAAGGAAGGAATAAAACCGTCTGTATTTGTGGATGACATGATAACCTACGTAGAAAATCCTAAAGATTTGAAAACAAAAAACTCCTGGAAACAATAACCATTTATAGCAAGATTATAGAATACAGGTTAATAATCAAAAGTCAATCCCTTTCATATATACCAGCAATGAACAAGTGGAATTTGAAATTAAAAACACAAAACCATGTACATTAACACCCTCCAAAATGAAATACTTAGGTATAAACCTAGCAAAATACACATAAGAGTTATATGAGCAAGACTATAAAACTGTGAAGAAAGATATCAAACAAGAACTAAGTAAGTGGAGAGATATTCCATGTTCATACATAGTAAGAGTCAATATTGCCAAAATACCAGTTCTTCCCAACTTGATCTACAGATTCAAAGCGATCCAAATCAAACTCTCAGCAAGTTATTTAGAGAGGCAAAGACCCCAGAACAGTCAGCACAATATTAAAGAAGAGCAAAGTCAGAGGACTGACACTACCTAACATCAAGACTCACTATAAAGTTACAGTAATTAAAACAGTGGTATTAGTGAAAGAACATCCAAATAGATCAATGGAACAGAATAAAGAGCCCAGAAATAGACCCACATAAATATAGTCAACTCTTCTTTGATAGAGGAGCAAAGGCAATACTAACAAAGCAAAGATAATAATCTTTTCAACAAATGGTGCTGGAACAAGTGAACATCTACGTGCAAGAAAAAAAAAAAAAAAAGACTCTGAATACAGACCTTACACCTTTCACAACAAGTTAACTCAAAATGGGTCTCAGACCTACATATAAAACATAAACTATAAAACTGGCCAATAACATAGGAGAAAACCTACGTGACCTAGGGCACAGCTATGACTTTTAGATACATCATCAAGGGCACAATCCATGAGAGAAAAAAATGGACAAATTGGATTTCATTAAAATTAAAAGATGATCTGTGAAAGACGTTGTCAAGAGAAAGAGAACACAAACCACAGACTCTTAAGAAAATATTTACAAAAATATCTTGGGCTGTTTTCCAAAATATATAAAGAACTCTTAAAACTCAACAAGAAGAAAACAAACAATTCAATTTTAAAATGGGTCAAAGACCTTAACAGACACCTCACCAAAAAAGATGTACAGATGGCAAATAAATGTATGAAAAGATGCACCACACTATATGTCATCAGGAAAATGCAAATTAAAAATGAGATACCTCCACACACCTATTAGAATGCCCCAAATCCAGGACACTGACAACACCAAATGCTGGCAAGGATGTAGAGCAACAGGAACTCTCATTCACTGCTGGTGGGAGTGCCAAATGGTACAGCCACTTTGGAAAACAGTTTGACAATTTCTTATAAATCTAAACATACTTCTTGGTATGTACCCAAGTGAGTTGAGTACTATGTCAACACAAAAATCTGCACACAGATGTTTATAGTAGCTTTATTCGTAATCACCAAAACCTGGAAGCAACCAAGATGTCATTCAGTAGGTGAATGGACAAACTGTGGTGCATTCAGACCATGGGAAGAAAAGATCAAGCCATGAATAGATATGGAGGAACCTTAAATGCTTATTACCAAGTGAAAGAGGCCAATCTGAAAAGACTACATAGTATATTGATTGATATTCTTGAAAACATAAAAATTTGGAGACAGTAAAAAGATTGGTGGTTGCCAGGAGTTAGGGGAGAGGGATGAACAGGTAGAGCACACAGGATTGTTAGGGCAATGCAAATACTCTGATACCATCATGGTGGACACATGTCACTATACATTTGCCCAAACTCACAGAATGCATAACACCAAGAGCGAACCTCAGTGTAAACTATAAACTCCAGGTGATAATAATGTGTCAACGCAGGTTCATTAATTGTAATAAATGTACAATTCTGGTGGGGGATGTTGATAATGCGGGAGCTCAAAAGTTAAAATATTTTAACTTTAGTTATAGTTAATAGGCTTAGTAATTAACACCCATAGAAAGCTGTTGTTCCAGGGACTGGAATGTATGAGTGGATCTACCCTGACTCTAAGAGGCCTACAAGCAATTCAACTTTTGTGCCCCAGGAGGAATGCAAGTGATCAAGATGGCATCTGAGCCACTGTGTTCCAGGAGAGAATGTTTGCTGACCTTGACACAGATAGAGAGTTGCTATCTCAGAATTTGGTCACTTCTGCGTGGGACCAAAGTGCGGCAGTGGGGCAGGGGCTGGCAACTCCAGTGTCAACCATGGCACACAGTGGCCTCATGGTACCTCTGATTGTGATGAGCATGTTCTGGAGCATCTTTGGCCTCCTGATCCCCTGGTTCATCCCTAAGGGTCCCAACCAGGAAGTTATCATTACCACACTGACAACCTGTTCAGTTTGCTGCTGTCTCTTTTGGCTGATTGCAATTCTGGCCCAACTCAACTATCTCTTTGGACCAGAGTTGAAAAATGAAACCAGCTGGTATCTCAAACATCATTGGCCCTGAAGAAGACCCACTGTCCAGTGCTCAGCCACTGAGGTCATTAAGAGAATTCCTCTAGATGCAAAGCCACCTCCAAACCCAGACTGCCTTCCTTGACTCGCCTGTTTTGGCCATCAGCTGCCTTAAATGTTCACACCACAGCTGAATACCTTATTCTACAATGCAGCAATTTTCCTGTACCTTTTTTATGCTTTGATGAATTATGTGCCTCCTTACATAAAATGTGTCTGCACACTTCTGAGATAAAAGGTGCTATTCTTCTGAGAAACGTGCACTCTCTCCTTGACACCTGTGAATTCAAAGATGGCTCCTGCCTGCTTATGACATGGGAATCAGCGACAAGTTTAAAAACTGTCATGAGACAGTAACACTCCAGTGCGGCAGCCAAAAGAGCATGTTCAAGAGGAGATCTGTCCCAAAAGAATCACACCAACTATATTTTCAGGATGAAATTTCTTACTTCTGCCATCTTTTGAGATAAATTATTTTCCTGCTTTCTATAGCAAATATAAAAAAGAATTGCTGGTCAGCAGATGAAGGGATACTAGGAAAGTTGCTGGAATGCAACTTTTATCTGATTAACCTTTTCCCCTGAATTCCAAACCTGTTATCTACCCTTTTCTTCTTCTTATAAAAAAGGCTGACTTGAGATGAGATGCTAAAGACAGTTTTTAGGATGCACAATCTACTGTCTTCTCAGATCACTGGCATCTGAATAAAGCCCCCATAAAGATTCAATCCCTGTCTTTACTTACTGGTTCTGGTAGAAGAGGCAGCACGAATGCAGGCTTTTCCAGTTTCAGGGGCATGTGGAAAATCTCTGTACCTTCCCCTCAGTTTTGCTATGAACCTAAAACTGCTCTAAAAAAGTCAAGTTGTTTTTTGGTTTTAAAAAACAGGCTAACAGAATAAGCCACTGATGAAAAGGCTCATGTTATTCTGAGATAACAAATATTCATAATTAAAATATTAAATATTGGACTTCTGGCCAAGATGGAGGCATAGGTAGACACACTGTGCCTCTTCGCACAACCAAAATAAACACAACAACAATTCAGAAACAAAAAAACAACCAGTACCAACAGAAAACTGAACTGTACAGAAGTCCGACAACCAAGGAGTTAAAGTAGACGCATTCATCCAAACCAGTAGGAGGGGTGGACTTGGGGAAGTGGGAAGGAGAGGGCTCCCGGCAGGGCGGCTGGCAGACCCTGGGCGCACAAAGCAGCAGTGGGTGGACCCAGTGAGGTGGTGGATTGTGGACAGGCATGGCGCACAAGGCAGCTGGCGAACGGGTGGTCCCACATTTGCGTGCAGATAAACCAGGCGAAACTGGGGAGCAAGACAGACCCTGCAACCCAGGGTCTCAGCAAGGGGAACTAAAGCCTCAAAACACCAATTGAAAACACCTGTGGGGGTTGAGGTGCCAGGAGAGACTCCCAGCCTCACAGGAGAGTTGGTTGGAGAGACCCACAGAGTCCTAGAATGTACACAAACCCACCCACACAGGAATCAGCACTAAAAGGGCCCAATTTGCTTGGAGGAAGCTGCAGAAATGACTGAAATCCAGCAGAGAGCGGAGGGAGTACCACTGTTCCCTCTTGGACCCCGCCCCCACATACAGCATCACAATCCAACAACCCAAGGACTGGGTCCCCCCAACCTGGTGAACACATAAGGTTCTGCCCCTCACTACGTAGCAGCTGGGTCAACACCAAAAAAAACACAAAAAACAAAAAACAAAAGGCCCAAATGAAAGAACAGATCAAAGCTTCAGAACACACACAACCAAGTGAGCAAGAAATAGCCAACCTATCAGATGCACAGTTCAAAACATTAGTAATCAGGATGCTCACAGAAATGGTTGAATTTGGTGACAAATTAGATGAAAAAATGAAGGCTACGTTAAGTGAAATAAAGGAAAATATACAGGGAACCAACAATGATGGGAAGGAAACTGGGACTCAAATCAATGGAGTGGACCAGAAGGAAGAAAGTAACACCCAATCAGAAAAGAATGAAGAAACAAGAATTCAAAAAATGAGGAGAGGCTTAGGAACATCCAGGAAATCTTTAAATGTTCCAACATCCAAATTATAGGGATACCAGAAGGGGACGAGGGAGAGCAACAAGTGGAAAAATTATTTGAACAAATAATAAAGGAGAACTTCTCCAGCCTGGCAAAGGAAATAGCCTTCCAGGAAATCCAGGAAGCTCAGAGAGTCCCAAAAAAGTTGGACCCAAGGAGGAACACACCAAGGCACATCAGAATTATATTAGCTAAGGTAAAAATGAAGGAGAGAATCCTAGAAGCAGCAAGAGAAAAGGAGACAGTTACCTACAAAGGAGTTCTCATAAGACTGTCAGCTGATTTCTCAAAAGAGACCTTTCAGGCAAAAAGAGGCTGGAAAGAAGTATTCCAAGTCATGAAAGGCAAGGACCTACATCCAAAATTGCTCTATCCAGCAAAGCTTTCATTTAGAATGGAAGGGCAGATGAAGTGCTTCCCAGATAAGGTCAAGTTAAAGGAGTTCATCATCACCAAGCCCTTATTTTACGAAATGTTAAAGGGACTTATCTAAGAAAAAGAAGATAAAAAACATGTACAGTAAAATGACAGCAAACTCACAATTATTAACAACCACACCTAAAACAAAAACAAAAGCAAACTAAGCAAACAACTAGAACAGGAACAGAACCACAGAAATAGAGATCACATGGAGGGTTAGCAACAGGGGAGTGAGAGGAGGAGAGAGGGGGAAAAGGTACAGAGAATAAGTAACATAGATGGTAGGTAGAAAATAGACAGGGGAAGGGTAAGAACAGTATGGAAAATGGAGAAGCTAAAGAACTTATGACACACGGACATGAACTAAAGGCGGGGGATGTAGGTGGGAGGGGTGTGCAGGGTGGAGGGGAGTGAAGGGGGGGAATAACACAATCAATAAAATATATTTTTAAAAAAGGAAAAAATTAAACATTATGTAAAATTAGTTTTCTAAAAACAATTTGTACTTTAGTTTTAATTTCTCTCCACATGTTATGGGTCTAAGACAGATCTGCTGAAAGGATTACATGAGTTAACCCAACCACTTGCAATTCACAGGGTGAGTACCCCCAAAATGTTACAGGCATACCTTGTTTTATTGTGCTTTGTTTTATTACATTTCACAGATGTCACAATTTATTTACAAACTGAAGGCAAGTCCCTCCACCGTCAAGATTAGGAACTAGCTTTATTGTGGTGGTCTGGAACCAAACGAAATATTTACTAGGTACAGTTGATTATTTCCAGCACCCTGGACAGCACTGGACACACAGTAGGCCCTTCCCAGTCCCAGGGGATCCAGCCAGCTGCAGAGAGAGGCTTAGTCTAAGGGAAGAGATGACCTGGAAGGCCTCTTGAGCCAATGGGATTGTCCACTAGGCAATCAGACGAACAGGCAAACAGACCTGCCTGAAGAAACTGGTTCAGCAACCTTTCTCTGCCTGCTCTAGGCCCAGTTCCCAGAGACGGCCTCTCTTTGATCTAGGAGGTTGAATTATTTCCCTGATTAGACAGATACAGCTCATGAGGCTTTAGAACTGTGTCCCTCACAAGCTTTCTTCCAGCGCTTCGGGTTGGGGAACAACTGCTCTGCCATATTCTATGGGTCACTTTCTGCAAATTGACTACAACACAGCCATGTGTAAAATGCTGGGAGGAGAGTCCCTTGTGATGGTTGGATTGGTAAATGGGTTTGTGTGCTTACAAATATTTGTTGAGCATGCTTGTGATCATATTTGTGTTCTACTAGGAGGGACAATTAGGAAGGTTCTTGATTTCCCAGCCTTTCTTGCAGTTAAGAGTGGACATGTGACTTTACATAGCCAATGACATACAAAGGGGAGTGGGTCTGTTGGGATTATTTTTCTTGACTAAAAAGGCAATGCTTTGCTCCAGGTATCCGCAGAAAGGTGTTCTTTGGGAAAGGTGAAGTGTTGGTGCTAATGAAGGGTACCGCTCTCCTAAAATGGTAGTAGCACGACCGTCACTGGCAATGAGTTCCTCTGAGTCTGCTATACAAAGCTCCTGATGGAAAGCAAAGGTATGTGGCAAAATAAAAATAATAGCTGGCATCCGCTCATGTCACTACTTGTTGTGCATCTTTTCAAGTGCAATACAAATATTAACACCTTTTCTCCTTGGCACAGGACCAAGAGGTAGGAATTATTATCCCCATTTACAGATGACAGAAGCACACAGACATTAATCAACTTGCCCAACACAGACAGTAAGTGGCAGAGGGGATATAAGACCCCATGTGATCAGGCTCCCTAATCAAAACTCTTCATTGAGAACTACACTAACAAGTATGAGTCTGGCCAGCCCTGAAGAAACCAAAGCTATCACTACCACACACGGAGTACTTCCTACGTGGTGACCTTGGAACTAAGTGCAGTCAGTGTGTGTGTAACCCTCTAAACACCTGCTGTGGTTAACACCATGACTTTGTCCACCGAAAAGACATGAGGTGATGGGACTTGGCACATGATTGGTAAGGACTGTGGAGGCCAGAGGGATAGGCATGCAAACCCGTGGACACTAGATCACGCCTCATGAAAACAGCTCCCAGGAGAAATTTTCTTTCACTATCAACCACATTACTCGCTCTCAAGGACATTCTTGGCCTCTCCTTGGCCACATGTGATAAAGGCCACGTGTACCCGGCCACAGAGAAAAGCAGGGCATGGAAGGAAACAGAGCAGAACTCCACACCCAGGTACTCCTAGAATCAAGGCCATGTTCCCTCCCTTTGATCATGAGGCTCTTGCAACTAGAATAGGCTCCCCTCAACCCCCACTTTCTTTAGCCTTAGAGGCCTTCCCTCTGTTCTGGAAGAAGCCACTCAGCTGCATAAAGAGAGAGCTCCAAGATGTGCTATCAAGTAAAATGAATGAATGAATGAATGAATGAATAAATGCAAATTGTGGGACATGGTGTAGAGTAGGCTACATTTTGTATAAGAAAGGATGGGAAGGTTAAAGCAGATATTTGTATTTTTTAAAAAAGCTTAGAAGGATATCCCAGAAACTAATACAATGATTACTTAAGAGGTGGAGGAACCAGGCAGGCAGGGAAAGGGTAGGAGAGGACAGACCTGTCAGTTGTGTGATGTCTATGTACATGCACACAGACGTACCCGGGCACACACAGAACTGACTTTTGAAGCATATAAATACACACTCTAAAAAAAAGTCACAAATAAAAACAAAGCACAGGAAACAGGCAGAAGGTCAGAGAAGACCTATGATTGCAGACCTGAATACATCCATCTGTGGGACTGCAGGATAATGTCCAACTCCCCCACTGGCCTGTGGCTTCCTGAGGGCAGGCCTAGACCTGTTCCAGCTGCCAGCCAGGGTCCTGCATGCAGCTGGTGCCCAAGAAATGCTTAAAGTGAGTGCGAGTGGATGCACCAACCAATCCACCTCCAGCCACACACCTGGGTTTGGTGCACAGCTTGCAGCCAGGTTCTGTTTCCATGAAATAAAATTAATGTATAAGGGCGCAGGGAACACAGACACCAGTACAAGAAAAGTATTCTAAGACACAATGCTGAAAGAAAGCGTGTAATGCAGGGATCTGCAAGCTTTTTCTATAAAGGGCCAGGTAGCAAATATTTTAAGTTTTGGGGCCATCTGGTCTGTGGCAATGACTGAACTCTGCTGTTATGGTGTAAAAGCAGCCACAGACAATATGTAGCTGAGTGAGTACAGCCCTGCCCCAGTGAGACTTTATTCATGGACACTAAAACCCAAAGTTCATATAATGTGACATGTCATGAATTATTCCTTTGATTTCTTCCAACCATTAAAAAATACAAATACCAATCTTAGTTCCTGGGCCATACAAAAAGAGGCAGCAAGCCAAATTAGGCTCATGGGTTACAGTTTGCTGCCCTTGGTGTAGAGTGACTACCGTGTGTATGTATTGAGTATTTATTGTGTACAGATAATTTCTAAAAGGAGACGGGTCATCGTGGCTGCTTCGTGGAGGGTTCAGGGATGGAAAGGAAGCTGACTTTTTTATTTTTAAATAATGTACCATGTGCAAATTAATAAAATTAATATTGTTTAAAAGTTAGTACAAAAGAGAGAGAGGAGGTTGCATACGAAGAGCCCCAGCTCTGGAGTAAGAGACCATGGCTAAAATCCCAACCATCTTCCTCACTTGTTGTGCACCCAATAGGCAAGTTGTTTTACGTCTCTGAGCCTTAGTTCCATGGAGATTAGTACTGGCCTCATGAACTGTCATGAGAATTTCACGGGTTAATCTTCTTGTGCACTGTCAGGTACCTGCACAGTGCTGGGTATTGTTATTTTTCTTATTAAGAGTCATTCATTGGAAAAAGCCCATCTCTGAAGGGAAGCCTGAAACATAAATGCAGCTATGGAATTCCTCTGAGAGGCCGCCCAGTCCCACAGCGAGTCATCCAACTGTCCACATAATAGATGCCTTGTGACATGAGGAAGCTCATTTGTATTAGCAACCGCATTCCACAGAGATGCTTCCTGGAGCCACGTCCGCACATCCTGTTCAGTAGAGAAGGCAGCCAGGTCCCCCAAGTCTGGGTATGCCCCGACTGTACGACTGCAGGGCCATGCACTCATGAGATCATTAACTGGCTATTTATTAAACACCTACTGTGTGCAAGGACAAGCATGTAGATACCCCCCTGCACCTCATTCTGGGAGGCTGCAGGTGCAAACATGAGCTTCTTTTAAAATAATTGGTGTGACCACAGAGTACACGCTTTGGTTGCATCTTCCCATAAACCATATGCATTTCTGTGTGTTTATTCATTCAACAAATATTTATTCTGAAGGGTTAGGCATTGGTCTAGGTACTCAGTCTTAACAGGGACCTTCATTCTCCAGCTGTTTCCCTCTAAACTCCAAGACCTGTAAGGAAGAGACCTGGGAATCACAGTCTCTTCTGCATCCTCTGTGCTCAACCCAAGCCATGGCATAAAGCAGGCAAATATCCAACATTTATTAGGTCAAATCACTGAGCATAGAGGACATCTGGTATCTGGGCCTGCCTGGTGTCTCTGCCCCAACTTCTGGCGATGGCAGCCCTCTCTGTCCTGGGGACAACCATTCCTCCCCAATTCCTCCTATCTGTGGGGGACCCTGCCCACTCAAATGATACAAGTTAGGCCAACCAGCTGCTCTATGTGAGGAATTTGAATTTTAAGATGCTGATAAAATGATAATAGTAATAACAATAGCAATAAAATAAAAATAGCAGCTAATATTCATGTAGCCACATATTCTGTACTAGGCACTGTTCTAAATGTCTCAAGCATCAACTTACTGAGTCTCACAAGTCTCGGTTCTTAGCACCAGATGAAAAACTGGGGCACAGAAAAGTTGGGAAACTTCTGAATAAGGACTGAGGTTGGGATGCATGGCCCAGAGGTCAGCTACAGAGTCAGAGTTCTTCACAGCTACCCTCTACTGCCTCCTCCAACCCCAGGATGGGATGGCCCTAAGAACATGGTCCTGAACACCCACCTTGAAATGCCCCAGAGCTGCTTTTTGTTTTACTTTTGCTGCAGGGAGCCCACACTGGTTTCTGTTGCTTGCAACCCAAGCACCCTGATTGATAAACCAGGACTACTTACTTGGTTTCACATATTCTGCCAGACAAGCTGGCAGCACTTCCCAATGCTATGGGGTGGGGACAGCACATAAACATTTCAGGAGGTAGAGTCAGTGGTTGGGCATTTGCGGGCAGCCTGCATCTGCCAGAGCGGCCATCTTTCTATCTGCAGAGGAAAACGCAACAGGAGACAGACAGCAGGAGGCCCACCCCAGAGGGCTTCTGCTGGCACTTTGGGTGGAATAACCCTTTGTCACTGTACCAATCCTCTGCATTGAGGGATACTTAGTACCCTTGGCCCCCAGATCCTAAACTCCCGTAGTGCTCTCTCCCCTTCACTGCGAGACTAGTCCATCCACATGTTTTTTGAATGCCTCCTGGGGGTGGTATCCAGTGGCTGAATCACTGACCCATACACCAAATCCCTGTGTCTGGCAGCCCCTATCAAGCATTTCCTAGTTTGATGGGTTCTTTGATTTTCTATTAGCTTAATATTAGCTAATTAATTATTTTCTATTAGCTCTAATTACTTATTAACATCCACAGAGCCTCTGCTCCAAGCCAGCAACTGTTCTAAATGTCATATATGAGTTAATATAATATATAATAATATATTATTATAATATAACATATACTATAATAAATTAATGTGGGCACTGCTGGCCCAGATCTGGCACCTTGTGGGCAATGTGAATATTCGCTGAGTAACAAATTTAAAAAATCATGTCTATAAATATATAAGATCCTTAAAAAACAAATTATAATATATAATATATATAATATGACATATTATAACAATACATATATTAACTCATTTAACCCTCAGAGCCACCAGTAAGGTTGCCACCATGACTAACATTGCTCCTCTCTTACAGATGAGGAAACTGAGCCCGAACTAGCTGTGTGACTTGCTAGTAGGTGGGGAAATGCTGATTTGAGGCAGTCTCCTCAGAGTGCAGTGAGCCTGGGGGTATGACCAGTTAGGGCTTTCCAGCTGGTCCTGGAGATGGATTGCTTCCCCTCTGCATTCAGCTTTTAGCCTCTCTGGAGCTTAGAAGACCCTCCGCGGTGCCACCAACCCCCACTCCTAGGTCAGACCCTGCATTCCACAGTTATCATACTCTCCAAGATCCCTGTATTTTTTCCTTTATGGAGTTCATCACAGTGGCAATGAGCCTGTGAAGGTTATTTGTCAAGCGTCTGAGTCTCTTGCCTCTCCTCCAGACTGTCAGTTCCATGAAGGGGCTTTGCTTGTGTCTGCTGGCCCAGATCTGGCACGTTGTGGGCACTGTGAATATTCGCAGAGTAACAAATTTAAAAAATCTTGTCTATAAATAAATAAGATCCTTAAAAAACAAAAAACTTGGGAAACAGGAGCGTGAAAGTAAACACCAACTCTCTGCCCAGAATTCCTACTCCTGTATTTCACCTTATACCCTCTCAACAACATTAAGGTTAATTAAGAACAAAGGCCAGAATCAAACTCTCCGTGTTTAAATCTCACCTCTGCTGTGAACAACTATATATGGGGAGGGGGGGAAGGCGATGCATCAGTTAACCACTGTTCATCAGGAAAATGGGGACACAGTGGGATCTAGGCCATAAGGTTGTTGTAAAAGGCGCTCACCCAGTCATACAGTAAGTGCTCAATAAAAACAAGCTGTTACCATTATCACGGTCAGCATCATCATTCTTCCATCTCCACAACCAAAACAATGGGGAGGTCACTTTGCCAGTAGAGCATACATGTCCTGTGATTTCCTACCTCTGACGCCTAAGCTATCTTTTCTCTTTGTGGTTGACTTTGGATTTTAGCCAACAAAACAGTTTGCTTTGGGTTATCTAGAAGTTATTTCTGACCCTTAGAATCAAGCATTCCAATACAACATCATGTCCAGTCATTTGAGATGTCAACCACACATCTATGGCACAGAAAAAAGGTACAAAGAGGCTGCATTAAAATTGTACAAAGAGGCTTTCCTCCCACATACCCAATGGTGAACCTGACCCCCTCACAACCAACCCCATCCCCTGCAATGTGAACAAGTCATTTAAATAGAGCAGATGTCCAGCATTTTACTTCATGAGCATTTGCTCTGATATGAGATGGGATGGGAGATGGGAGCTGAGCATATGCTACTCCCTCAGGCAGGCTCAGTTCAACACCATGGAGAGAAGCTCACCACTCAACAGAGTAGCATTCTGTTGTTCCCAAGACACACATTTTTCATACAACACAGCTTCTACAGGCAAACCAACTCCTTTGGCAGGTTCTTATTAGAATGAAGAACACAGGTTCTGAACCCTGGGGGGAGGATGAACTGGCTGTATGAGAGACAGTGTTATATTGACTTTTTTTTGTCCCCTAATACCCATCTCCCTTTTTAAATAATTGAACTCCTACATTTTAGCCAGGTACATGGCTGATGTGAGTGAAGACTATTTTTCCCAGCCTCTCTTGCAGTCAGGTGTGGTCATGTTCAGACCAATGGCATGGAAGTGGGAGAGGCTGTACTGCTTCTGAATGACACTTTCAAAGTGATAGAGAATACAGGAGCTCCGGGCTTCCAGTCAGGATGGTGGCATAGGTAAACATGGCTTGCCTCCTTGCACAACCACATCAAAATTACAACTAAAATATGGAACCACCATCACTCAGAACTTTCAGAAACTGAGTTGAATGGAAGTCTGACAACTACAGAATTAAAGAAACCACATTCGCCCAGACTGGTAGGAGGGGAAAAGACAGGGAACAGGCTGGTCCCACATCCACATGTGGTGGATAAAAATTCGGGAGGGCTATCTCCAGGGTGAGGAGTCCCAGCCGCATACCAGGTCCCCTAGCTTAGGGTTCCAGTGCAAGGAAGATAAGTCCCCATAACTTCTCAGCGGGGACTGAGTTAGTGGAAGAAACTTCTAGAGTTCCAAGCAGTTCCCCTTCAAGAACCCACACACGGACTTACTCAGATTGACTTTCTCTGAGCTCCACCACTGGGGTAGCAGCTTGAAAGGCACCAGTGGCATACAGGGAGGAACTGAAGTGTCTGGCATCAAGGCAAGAACTGGGGGTCAGTTTTCCCTCAGAGAAAAAGGCAGGCAGAGACCACTGTCCCTCTGTGAGCAATCCCCTCACAGAATCACAGACCTAGCAGGTCGATGCAGTATCTGAGACTCCATCAACTTGGCTAACACTGTTTGTCCAGCCCTGAAAATTCCAACTGACAAGCCACCCAAACTGTTAACTGTGACTTTTCCATATGAATGGCTGGTATTGGCTCATGCTTTACAACTTCCTAAATCCCATCAAACAAGCAGCAGCCGGCCTCAGTTGAGCCCTAGGCCCCCATACCTTTTGCTAAGTGGCCCCAGGTCTGGCACTAGCAGCAGCTAGCCTAGATTCACAATTTGGCTTTGCATGGGAATCTCTCAGCCAAGCACAAGTAGCAGACAACACAGACTAGGTTTTAGCTCATGCAGGTGGCCACAGGCACAACACAGATGGGGGCTGACCTTGGCCTGCACTACTGGGGAAATTCCAGAGCCGGCACACCCAGTGTACAACTACAGACCACATCAGAGCACCACTGCCCTGCCCCTGTACAGCTGATCCTCCACAGAGGGCAGAGGTTTGTAGTCAGTGATCACAGCCAGTCCTTTAAGCTGACTGCCTTAGGTAAATCCCTCCCATTGATCTGCAAATAGCAATCAAGGCTCAACTACAAGAGGGAGGTGTACTCAGCCCACACAAACAGCACACCACAACTACCCTACACAACTACACAGCTTGAGTGATAGGGGAGGCTGTGCCACTGGACCCTACAGGACACCTACTATATTAGGCCACACTACCAAGGCATGGAGTCAAAGCAGCTCTACCTAATACAAAGAAACAAACACAGGGAGGCTGCCAAAATGAGGAGACAAAGAAACATGGCCCAAATGAAAGAACAGATCAAAACTCTAGAAAAGGAACTAAGCAAAATGGGAAATAAGCAATCTGTTGGACGCAGAGTTCAAAATATTGGTTACAAGGATACTCAAGGATCTTAGTGAGGACCTCAACAGCATAAAAAAGATCCAGCCAAAAATGAAGAATATACTAATTGAAATAAAGAACAATTTACAAGAAACCACAGTAGAGTGGATAAAGCTGAGAATCAAATCAATAATTTGGAACATACGGAAGCAAAAAAAACAAGAACAAAAACAAAAAAGCAATCAGAACACCAAGAAAAAAGAATCCAAAAAAAATGAGGGTATTGTAAGCAGCCTTTGGGACAACTTCAAGAGGTCCAACATTTGCATCATAGAGGTGCCAGAAGGAGAAGAGGAAGACCAAGAATCTGGAATTCTATTTGAAAAAATAATGAAAGAAAACTTTTCTAATTTGGTGAAGGAAATAGACATGCAAGCCCAGGAAGCACAGGGAGTCCCAAACAAGATGGATGCAAACAGGCCCACCCCAAAACACATCGTACTTAAAATACTAAAGGTTAAACATAGAGAATCTTAAATGCAGCAAGCAGTTACCTACCCACAGGGTGTCCCCCGCATAAGACTGTCAGCTGATTTCTCAAAAGAAACTCTGCAGGTTAGAAGGAGTTGGCAAGAAATATTCAGTCATGAAAAGCAGAGACCTACAGCCAAGATTGCTCTACCCAGCAAATCTATCATTTAGAATTAAAGGGCAGATAAAGAGCTTCCCAGACAAGAAAAAAACTAAACGAGTTCATCACCACTAAAGCATTATTATATGAAATGTTACTTAATACTTAAGTAAAAGAAGATAGAAACTAGAAAAAATAAAATGGCAAAAATTACGAATCTATCAACAATTGAATCTAAACCAAACTAAACAAACAAAAAGAACAGAGAATCATGGATACAGAAAGTGTTTTCATGGTTGCCAGATGGGAGGGGAGTGTGGGGGAATGGGTAAAGAGGTGAGGGGATTAAGAAGTACAAATAGGTACTTACAGGATAGCCATGGGATGTAAAGTACAGTATAGGAAACGGAGAAACCCAAGAGCTTATATGCACGACCCATGCACCTGAACAGTGTGGTGGGGGGGGGAACTGCTTGAGGGAGTGGTGGGTGCTGGGTGGAGGCGGGAAAAGGGGGGTAAAATTGGAACAACTGTAATAGCATAATAAATAAAAAATAATTTTATAAAAGGACACAAAAATAATTCAGGATCTCCACTGATTTGGGTGGGCAGAGGATAACCTCTTTATTTTCACTAATCTCTACAGGAAATTTAGCTTTTCCTTTGATTATGAATGTAGGCAAATTATAAGTCTTCACAACACCTATGAATTCCTTCCAATAGAAAACACAGGTTTTTAAAATACTTAAATTACACTTGTTACAAACATCTCAAAACACTATTCATCCCCTTTAGTACTTTGAAATGATGTTATTAGGCCTGTCACTGGATTTTGCCAAACTACATCACAAACTTATTACCTTAATATTTGAAAAACTATATTTTAACACAATTGGTTTACCTTGTAATCCCATGTGTTTTATTAATTCAAAAATATGATTGTGTGAAGTGGATGTTAGAGACCATGGCACACAAATATTAAGAACCTGTTTTGTTTTTCAAAGAGTTAAACATAGTTACCAAATGACTCAGCAATTCCACTCTCAGGTACATTTTCAAGAAAACGGAAAAACAGGTTTACACAAAAACTTGTATACAAACTGTATTATTTATAATAATAAAAAAGTGGAAACAACCCAAAGGCTGATCAACTGATAATGGATAAATAGAAAGTGGTATAGCCATACACTGTAATATCATTCAGCCATATGTAGGAATGAAGTACTGAAACGTGCTACCACAGGGATGAATCTTGAAAACAGTATGCTAAGTGAAAGAAGACAGACACAAAAAGCTATATTACATTATTCAGTTAAATGAAATGTCCAGAAGAAGAAATCCACAAAGACAGAAAATAGATTAGTAGTTGCCAGGAGCTGAAAGAAGGGAGGACTGGGGAATGAATGAGTTGAGGGTTTCTTTTTGGAATGATGCAATTTAGATAGTGATTGCATCACTATCTAAAGTGACAGTTGCACAACTTTGTGAATGCACTAAAAAACACTGAATTGTGGACTTCTGACCAAGATGGAGGTGTAGGTAGATAACTATGCCTCCTCATACAACAAGAAGAAGGATAACAACAAATTTAAAATGAAGAAATAACCAGAATTGCCAGAAAACCAAACTGCATGGAAGTCCATCAACCAAGGAGTTAAAGAAGAAACATTCATCCAGACTGGTAGAAGGGGCAAGACGGGCAGCCGAGATGGAGAGGACTCAGGCAAGGTGGTGGCTGCAGGACCAGGGCGTGCCAGGCAGCTGCTGGCAGAGTGGGTAGTCCCACATTTGCATGCAGATAAACCAGGAGGAACAACTGGGGAGCAAGACAGGCCATGCAATCCAGGGATCCAGTGCAGTGAAATAAAACCTCAGAACCTCTGACTGAAAAAATCTGTGGGGGTTGAGGCAACAGAATATACTCCCAGCCTTACAGGAGAGTTCATTGGAGGGACCCACAGGGTCTTAGAACGTACACAAACCCAGCCAACTGGGAATCAGAACCAGAAGGGCCCAATTTCTTTATAGGCAGCAGAGGAAGTGACTGAAAGCCGTAGGAGAGCTGAACAAGCAGCACTGTTCCCTCTTGGACTCCTCCCCAACATATAGTGTGGGTTTCCCTGCCCTGGCTAATACCTACGGCTCCACTCCTTACTACATAACAGGCACACCCAGACAAAAAAATATGGCCCAAATGAAAGAACAGATCAAAGCTCCAGAAAAAATACAACTAAGTGAAGAAGAGATAGCTAACCTATCAGATACATAGTTCAAAACACTGGTAATCAGGATGCTCACAGAATTGGTTGAGTATGGTTGCAAAATAGGTGGAAAAGTGAAGGCTATCGAAAGGAAAATAAAGGAAAATATATAGGGAACCAACAGTGAAGGGAAGAAAACCAGGACCCAAATCAACAATTTGGACAGAAAGAAGAAATAAACATTCAACCACAACAGAATGAAGAAACAAGAATTTGAAAAAATGAGGACAGGTTTAGGAACCTCCAGGACAATTTTAAGTGTTCCAACATCTGAGTCATAGGGGTACCAGAAGGAGAAGAGGAAGAGGGAGAAATGGAAAACTTATCTGAAAAAAATAATAAAGGAGAACTTCCCCAATCTGGCAAAGGAAATAGACTTCCAGGAATTCCAGGGAGCTCAGAGAGTCACAAAGAAGTTGGACCCAAGGAAGCACACACCAAGGCACACCATAATCATATTACCCAAGATGAAAAATAAGGAGAGAATCTTAAAAGCAGCAAGAGAAAAGGAGACTGTTCCTATAAAGGAGTTCCCGTAAGATTATCAGCTGATTTCTCAAAAGAAACCTTACAGGCAAGAAGGGGCTGGAAAGAAGTATTCCAAGTCATGAAAGGCAAGGACCTACATCTGAGATGACTCTATCCAGAAAAGCTATCATTTAGAATGGAAGGGTAGATAAAGTGCTTCTCAGATAAGGTCAAGTTAAAGGAGTTCATCATCACTAAGCCCTTATTATATGAAATGTTAAAGGAACTTATCTAAGAACTAGAAGATCAAAAACTATAAACAGTAAAATGATAACTCACTCACAACTATCAAGAACCAAACCTAAAAAAACAAAAATGAACTAAGCAAACAACTAGAACAGGAATAAGAATCACAGAAATGGAGATCACATGGAGGGTTAGCAGCTGGGAGGGGTATGGGGGAGAATCGGGGAAATGGTACAGGGAATAAGAAGCATAAATGGTAGGTACAAAATAGATGAGGGGAGGTTAAGGATTATATGGGAAATGGAAGAACCAAAGAACTTACATGTATGACTGACCTATGGACATGAACTAAGGTGGGGGAATGATGGTGGGAGAGGGGGTACAGGACAAAGGGGAATAAAGTTGAGAAATAATGGGACATCTGTGGTAGCATAATCAATAAAATATATTTAAAACAAAAAAAATGTTGAATTGTATACTTCCAAAGGGTAAATTTTATGGTATATGGATTATCTCCGAGAGAGAGAGAGACAGACAGACTCTTGCCATAAGAGAAAGGGGAGGGTACCTCCTCTCTCACATCCTCCCTTCCCATGGACCAAAATGCACACATGGTAATGGTGGGGAGTCACTCAGGATCCTGCAGATGAGGCCAACACCCCAGCAGTGGGGAACAAGACGGCAAGATCCTGGATCCCAACACTCATCAGCCCTGGGCTGCTTACTCTCAAACCGCTTCCTGAGAGAGAAATCAACTGCTGTCTCACTTACACCACTGCTATTCTGTGTCTGTTACAGCAGCTAAACCTACATTCAGCTCACACCCCACAACCTCTTAAGAGGTTAAAGGTGATCTGATGCCATAGTTTTGAGTTATCCAATGGTAGCCGAATGAGATTAACTCTTCCATCCCCACATTCTCCAGTTTCTCCTCTCCTGTAGGAGAGGAGAGTTCAGTTATCTTTGTCTTCATGTGAGTTTGGTGACTCCTTCACTCTACACTGAGAGGCTCACTGTGGCTGTAGGAGCGAAGAGAGAAACTTGGGAGATGGCTTCCAACTGCAGGATCCTTGATGGATGGCAGAGATTCAGAATGGTGTCAGCAGGGTGGGATAGTTCCTTGTAAGTGTTCGAATAACCAAGGGCTAAACACTTGACCTTAGCTTCCCACTCCTTGGCCTCCTTAAATGAATAACAGGCTAATGTGAAAATATGTGTTCATTTTGCTGTACTCTAGTTAACATGGCAACGTTTTTAATGCTAGGAGATGTACCTTCTCAACTGGCCCCAAGACTCCAAAAGGAAGGTCACTTTGGCACCATTAATACCAATGGGCCCATAAAAATATGGTTGAAACATGTATTTCCTTTAATCTACTAGTAAAACCTCCACTTTGAAATTTCACGACTAGGTTTTAAAAAACTTCCAGCCAGTTACTGTCCCCTGCTCCAGTTCAATGACAGGCTAACCATAATTTAAATGAGTAAACCATTCCACTTCCATAACATTCATTTAATAAGTGTTTGTTTGTTGGTTGGTTTGGTTTGGTTTTTAAGCACCAAGCATGTACTGGGGATGCGAAGGGAAGAAAAAAACAACAGGCCTGGGCTTGACCTCCTGGGACTTAACAGCCCAGTGGGGAAGACAGACATTAAACACATCAAGGCAACTGTACCATGTAATTAAATATTACGATAACTGCTCTGAAGGTTTGCCAGGAAAGATAACAGGGGGGTCTAGTTAGATAACAGGGGGGTCTAGTTTAGATTCAGGATGGTCCGGAAGGGCCTCTTAGCAGATTTGATATTAAACTGGGATCTGAGGGATGAGAAGATGACTAGGAGAAAAGCCATCAGGAAAGGCATTTCAAGCACAGGGAAAAGCATGTACAAAGGCTCTGAGGGAGGAAAAAAGCTTAGCTTGTTTGAGAAACTAAATGAAAAACTGGCTAGTAGAGGCTGCATCATGCAGCACCTTGCAGACCACAGTAAGGATTTTTAAATGTTATTTTAAGTACAGAGTATATTAGTAGATAATTGTTATTTATCTCCCACTGGTATCCATTGTCTCTTCCCACAAAATACTGTACTTTCATTTGGGCCCTAATAACCCCCACTTTTGGGCCATGAGATGTCAATGGAGCCCAGACCCGGGCCTCACTGCCCATCAAGGCTTCCTGCGCTCCCCTGGTCATACTTGCACACATGACCTAAGCTGGTGCACTGTGAACTTCAGAGCTTTTGTAGAAGGCCCCCCGCCCCCACAAAAGGGCTCTCTCCCTCTTCTTCCACTGGACTTGAACCTCATAATTTGAGGCTCTCATTGTTGTAATCATCTTGTAACTACCAGAGAACAATTGGAGACTGGAACTGCATATATTTGGGTTTTATCCCTGGTTACTGACACAGAGCTTCTAAAACCCTTGGAATTTCCTGAATAAAAAGGGTCATAGGAACATCTTGTATTGTTCATAATAAGCCCCTTTCAACCATACCTAAGTTTATACTAATGAGGTGACTTTTGGCTGAGAGGTTCTTAGAAAGCTTCAGGACTGGGGCTGGTCTCTTGACAGACCAAGGCAAGATTAAAGGGTCAGATCTGTGAGCCCCAGCCCTGGACCTACAGGAGCGGAGAGGGACTGGCGATTCAGCTAATTACCAAATGGTCAATGAGTTAATCAATCATTTTGCAAAACAAAATCTCACAAAACCCTAAACAGCCACCATAAAGAGCTTCCACACTGATGAATGCGTAGAGGCGCTGTGAGTGCGGCAAGCTCAGGGAGGCCACGGCAACTCTCTGCCTCTCCCTGTAGACTCTGCCCTATGCATCTCTTTCATTCAGCTGTTCCCAAGTTGTATCCTTTTTAATAAAGGGTAAATGTAAGAAAAGTGTCTTCCTGACTTCTGTGAGTATTCTAGCAAATTATCAAGCCTGGGGCAGGTCACTGGGACCCGTGGGGCCTGTGCTAACTCCAGGTACTGACAGAATTTAATTAAATTGTAAGACACCCAGTTAGTGTCCAGAAAGTTGAAGAACTGCTGGTATGAGGAAAAACCCCCACACATTTGGTGTCAGAAGTGTTATAAGTAAAAACAGTTCAAAGGAACCAGCTGAGGGGTTAAGAAGAAAAATTCAGTATTGGTAATAACATTATCTGAGCCCTGGATCAAGCTGAATCTAGAGCAGATTACCCCTGGACTTCAATTATATAAAGCCAATAATTTCTCAATTTCTTTAAGCCAGTTTGGGTTGGGTTTTCTGTTACTTGCAACCCTAATCTACTGAATGCTAGAAGTAAAACTACTGAAGGGTTTACATATGGAGTATAACTGGACTTCAATTTTATTTTTAGATAACAAAACGGAGGGGACAGGAATAGAATCAGTGAGCCCATGAGAAGGCTACTGTAATAGTCCCAGTGGGAGATGAGGTCATCAGAGCCCATTAACAAGAGTAACATTTACTGCACACTTGCTGTGTCATAGGAACTGAGCTAAGTGCTTCAGTTACATGAATTAATAACCCAACAACTTCTAGAGTGTGTACAGTATTATCAATGCTATTTTTTTTCAGTTCTGGATTATGTCCCCTCAAAGTTCAGAATGTGATCTTACTCAGAAATAGGGTTGTTGCAGATGTAATTACTTTAGAATGAGGTTATACTAGAATAAGGTGAGCCCCTTATCCAAATATGACTGATGTGCTTACAAGAAGGGCACATATGGGCACAGATGTGCACACAGGGAAAATGTGTGAAGATAAAGGCAGAGATTGAGGTAAATCAGCAGAAGCCAAGAAATCCCAGACCGCCAGCAAACCACCAGAAGCTAAGAAAGAGACGTGGAACAGATTTGCTTCATGGCCCTCTCAAGGAGCCAACCCTGCAGACACCTTGATCTCAGACTTCTGGCCTCCAGAACTGCAGGACATGTCATCTAATCCACCCAGTCTGTGGTACTTCATTATGGCAGCCCCAGCAAAATAATACTGTGAAGAGGAAACCGAGGCCCAGAGGTAGTGTGGTCAACTGCTCCAAATCCCCTAACCAGTGGGAAGCACTGGGTCTGTCTACGTTGGGAGGACGTATTTCTAACCACTGCAATGATCCTCACCTGTGGGAATGGCTGTCCACCCCCTCCCAGGTCTAGAAAAGTCCTGAGCCCTTCATGTGCCCCTGTCCTCCATCTGTAGGACTGACATCTGCCCCAATGCCCAGGCAAATGTGAGCAAAAGAGAACAGCTGTGCAGGTGCAGGCCTCTGAGGAAGACCTGGAGTGGGACAATCCTGGAGGGTATTGTGAGCAGAAGAAAATACTGGAGGAGGGCGGAGGCAGATCAAAATCACGTCCCCACCCCAGATGGCTGGCACCACACAATCCAGCCTCTCCCTCCCACAACCCCAGATAGGCAATGCAGAGGGAGGTGGACCTCTTGCAGGAACTGTCCAGAAGACACAGGAATACTCCTGGGTCCCAGATCAGGAGTCCATGACCCACCAAGCTGACCAAATGACATTCCTCCAGCCCCCATGAACCAAGGCCCTGTCACTTTCCACTCGTGGAGGAAAGGGAGCTCTGTCCAAACCTGTCTTTATTATCATGAGCAAGTCTCTGCAAAGCATCTCTCGCTGAGTCTGAGCAAGGTGGTACATGTGGCTGGCACAGGCCCAAGGCCACTGTGGCAAGCTGGGAAGGGCAAAGCCAGCCAGCTCCCTGCAATGCTGGTTCCTCCTCCTAAGGAACATTATTTCAAACACATCAGTGTTTCCAGGCCAAGGCTGCAATGGGGACCATTAAAGTCCAAGTGGAACTGAAAACCAATTAGCATTTATTTCAGGAGAAATGGCAAGCTGTGGATCACACAGCAGGGGAGGGTACAGGACTCTGTGTCTATTCCAAATGGTACTAACAGAGGGGGTCGAGAGCTGGCCCAGCACACACCAGGCCATGTAAAAATCAGGCGTTAAATCACAGCTTGCTGCTTGTAATGTACACATTTCCCCAAAGAGCCCCCACACAAATATCAGAAATGCGGCAGGCGCTTTTCAGGTGGGGAGGGGGTGGCAACACCCAGACATACTGAAGGCACAGTTAAAGGCGGGGTCCCTACCATGACCTATGGGAGACAGGGCCTATTATAAAAAGACTAAATGGCATTTGATGTCACCAAACACATGTGATGACATGGACATCAGAACATTTTCCAACTACAATTATGGATTTAGAAATGCAGAAACTGAGGGGCGGATAGAAAACAGTCTGCTGTTTTTCTTCTCAACTTTTCATTGCTAAAGTTACAAAGAAAAAATAAACTTAAACGTTTAAAACAAAAGCCAGTAGAAATACAAGAACTGACAAAATCATAATCACTGTGGGACACACACACACAATCTCTCCTTTTAAGAGTAACATAAAGTTAGCCAAAAATAGGGCTAGAGAGCATTTGAATAACACAAACTAGCAACTTGGTTTTCAAAGTTTATAATATAAAACTCTTTTTACCACTAAACAGGTGAGATTCAGCCTTTGTAAAATATCCATTGATTGTTCATAAAAACAGATCCTAGGTTAGGAAAAGGAAAATCCCACTCCTCAAAAAAAGAATCTTTCCTATCACAGTACTCTGACTCTATGCATTTAAACTAGAAATGAAGAACAATTTCGGAAAATCATAAAGAGAAACCTAACTCAATGGTTTTCAACCTCGGCTGCATGCAGCAATCACCTGGGGAGTTGATGCCCAGACCTCAGCCCCAGAGAGTCTGATCTTATTGGACTGGGCATCTTATTTTTCCAAGTTCCCTAAGTCTATGTGATGGTATTGAGAAATTATATTGTGGTTATGTTTTTAAAAAGATCTTCTCTTTTAAGAACTTCTATTCTTTTAGCAACTTTCAAACATGTAATACAGTATATTAACTATAGTCACGTTGCTGTACATTACATTCCCATAACTTATGTGTTTTATACTGCAAGTCTGTACCTTTAGAGCCCCTTTACCCATTTTGCCCACCCCTGGCAACCACCAATCTGTTCTTTGTATCTATGAGCTCAGTTTTTTTAAAGATTCCACATGTGAGATCATATGATATTTGTCTTCTTTCACTTACTATAATGCCTTTGAAGTCCAATGGCATTATGTTGTTGCCAATGGCAAGACTCCATTTTTAATGGCTGAATAATATTCCATTGTGTATATATATATCATGTTCTTTGTTCATTCATCTGTTGATAGACAGGCTGTTTCTATATCTTGCCTATTGTAAATAATGCAGATCTTAAAGTTCTCATCACACAAGAAAAAAAAATAACTATGTATGGAGACAGATGTCAACTAGACACTGTGGTGACGTTTCACAATGTATATAAATATTGAGTTATATTGTACACCTGAAACTAATACAATGCCGTATGTCAAGTATACCTCAATTAAACCGCTTTAATAGAATAAAAATATAAAAATAAAGAAGCCCTGGCCAGTGTGGCTTGGTTGGTTGGAGCGCTGTCCTGTGCATTGAAAGGTCGCAGGTCTGATTCTCTGTCAGGGGACACACCTAGGTTGCAGGTTTGATCCCTGGCCAAGGCACGTATGGGAGGCAGCCAAACAATGTTTCTCACATTCATGTTTCTCTCTCTCTCTCTCTCTCCCCCTTCCTCTCTCTAAAATAAAAAAAAAAAATGTACCCTTGGGCATGGATTAAAAAATTAAAAAACAAAAAGAGAACTTTTCTTTTTAGAACATCCTAATGAAATATTTGTGGGTGAAACGATATAATGTATAATACTTGCTTCAAAATAATGGGCAGGCGGCAGGCAAAGTCAGAAGATAAATGACATAAGATTGGTCATGATAGGTAATAATATGTGTTTTACTTCTATATGCTTGCAATTTGTTCATAATAAAAAGTAAAATGTAATATACAACAACAAAAAATGACATAAAACCAACTTTTAAAGTTCCCCAATAGATCAGAATGCACAGCCAGGGTTACATATTTAAAATTTGTAAATACAATACTTCTGGGTTTGTTAAGACATAAGCTAAAGAGAAAGATCAGAAGTCAAAACTGCCAACTAGACCTCTGGAACGGAAAAATTAGGAATTCAGAATATTCTTTCTCCCAACAATCAGCAACAGAACTGACATACAAGGATGCATGCAAGATCCAGAGAGACTGGAAAGGGCCCTAGCTATCCACACATCCCTGGCTGAACATGAGGCCTCAGGAGAGTGCAAAGATATTGGATGTTATTGGATGGCCAGGCAGAAAGCAATAGCTGTGGCAGATTCATAAACTGCTTTAATTTTGAAAATATTCCCCAGCTCATACACAGATCCAATGGCAATAGGTGGGAGCCTTACTGGCTCATATTTTCGGCACAATCTTTGGTCATGCATTAGCTGACCACTAAACCACACTAAACCAAGGGCAACCCCTAGTAAATTAAGACCAGTTTTGTTTGTTTGTTTATTTGTTTTTCAAAAGATAAGATCAGAGACATTGGTCTCCATACCACAGAGAGAGAGAAACTCCAAAGAACTGGCCCAGCCAAGCCACTGAACAAATAAACACCACAAAACCACACTTTACAAAAGACAACAACAAACAATGGTCTGGGGAGGGAGGAATCAAAATCCATAGTTGCTATAACACATGATCTAAAATGTGCAGTTTTCAATAACAACAATGAAAATTGTGACACAAAGAAACACAGTGTGATCCATACTCAGGAAAAGAAGCAGTTAACAGAAATTACCTTTGAGAGGGGCTGAGAGGGGCCAGAAGGTGAACTTAGCAAAGACTTCAAATAGCTCTGCAAATAGGTTTACAAACTAAAGAAAATTATGTTTAAAAAATTAGACACAATAAAGAAATAGAAAAAAATTTGAAAAGGAAATTCTTAAGTTGAACATGATAATAATTGAAGTAAAACATTCACTAGAGGGGTTCAATATCAAATTGGAAATGGCAGAATAAAAAAAAACCTGTGAGCTTAAAGACAGATCAACAAAACTTACTCAATGTCAAACAGAAAAAACCTGAATAAAGATAAACAGGCTCTTTAAAACACATGGGATATCACAAACTGTATTACAAGGCCACTATAATCAAAACAGCCTGGTACTGGCATAAGAACAGACACATGGACCAATGAAACAGAATAGAGAGCCCAGAAATAAACCCATGTCTCTACAGCCAATTAATATTTGACAACGGGGGCAGCAGCATAAAATGGTGCAAAAATAGTCTCTTCAACAAATGGTGTTGGGAGAGCTGGATGGCTATATGCCAAAAAAAAAAAAATGAGGCTTGACCACCAACTTACACCATACACAAAAATAAATTCAAGGTGGATAAAAGACTTAAATATAAGTCGTGACACCATAAAAGTCCTTCAGGAGAACATCAGCAGGATAATCTCAGACATTCCATGAAGCAACATCTTCACTGGTATGTCCCCTAGAGCAAAGGACATAAAGGAAAGAATAAACAAATGGGATCTCATCAAAATAAAAAGGTTCTGCAGGCCTAAAGAAAACAGCATTAAAATGAAAAGAGAACCAATTATATGGGAAAACATATTGCCAACGATATCTTGGACAAGCGTTTGATCTCCAAAATATATAAAGAACTCACACAACTCTACTTCAGGGAGAGAGAAAAAAAAAATTAGAAAGTGGGCAAAAGACCTGAACAGACACTTCTCCAAGGAGGACATACAGAGGGTCCAGAGACATATGAAAAGATGCTTAGTTAGCATCAATAGCCATCAGAGAGATGCAAATTAAAACCACAATGAGATACCACTTCACACTAGTCAGAATGGCCAACATAAATAAAGCAACAAACAAGTTTTGGAGAGGTTGTAGAGAAAAGGGAACCCTAGTGCACTGCTGGTGGGAATGCAGACTGGTGTAGCCACTGTGGAAAACAGTATGGAATTTCCTCAGAAAACTAAAAATGGAACTGCCTTTTTACCTGGCAGTTCCACTGCTGGAATTATATCCTAAGAACCCTGAAACACCAATCCAAAAGAACCTATGCACCCCAATGTTCATAGCAGCACAATTTACAATAACCAAGTGCTGGAAGCAACCTAGGTGCCCATCAGTAAATGAATGGATCAAAAAACTATGGTACATTTATATGATGGAATACTACACAGCAGAGAGAAAGAAGGAGCTCCTACCCTTTGCAACAGCAGGGATGGAACTGGAGAACATAATGGTAAGTGAAATAAGCCAGGTGGTAAGGAAAAAATAGCATATGATCTCACTTTTAACTGGAACATAATCAATGAAAGAAAAAAGCAAGCAGAATATAACCAGAGACATTGAAATTAAGAACAATCTGACAGTAACCAGAGGGGAGGTGGGAGGAGACAACGGGGGGAAAGGTTTTCAGGAACTGCTACAAAGGACACACGGACAAAACTGAGGAGGAGGGTGGAAGCAAGGGAGGAAGGAGGGTTTGGCTGGGATTGGGGGGAATACTGAGGGGGCATGCAGACAACTGTAATTGAACAATAATAAAATAATTAAAAAAAAAAAAAAGACATGTGGGATATCAGCATAAGCAGAGTGGAAGTCCCAGAAAGAGGAGAAAAGACAGAAAAAGAAATCTGAACAAATAGCTAGAAACATCCAAGATTTGATGAAAAACATCAGTCTACAAGTCCAAGAAGTCCGACAAACTCTACATAAGATAAAAAGAGATCCACACTTAGATACAATATAGTCAAGTTGTTGAAAGATAAAAACAAGGAGAAAAATTTTTTAAAGGTTTTAGATATTTATCTTTAGAGAGAGGAGAGAGAGAAACACTGGCAACCCAGGCACATGCCCTGACTGGGTATTGAACTTGTTACCTTTCGGTTTGCAGGTCAGCACTCAATCCACTGAGCCACACCAACCGGGGCATGGAGAAAATCTTTTAAATAGGAAGAGAAAAGCAGCTTACTATGCACAAGGAGCATCAATGCAGACAACAGTTCTTTTCCCACTAAAAACAGAGACCAAAATGCACCAGGTAACATATTCCAAATGCTAAAAGGAAAAAAAAATCCTATCAAACAAGAATTCCATAGTCAAGGAACATGTATGAATGACCTATGGGCACAGACAACAGGGTGGGGACTGTCTGTGGGAGCAAGAGGCAGGATGAGCAGAGGAGGGTAAAGGAGGAATAACTGTGACAACTGTAACAGAGCAATAAAATATTTATTAAAAATAAAAACGATTCTTCAAAAAATACAGGCATTCCCAGAGGAAGACCAAGAGAATTCACTATTACCAGTTATGGTTTGCAAGAAATGCTACAGGAAGTCCTTTAGGCTGAAAGAACCTATGATATTGATTCCTTATGTCACCATATGGTAACTCCAAATGGCAAGAAAAAATAAAGGACAGCAGAGAAGGTAAATACATTAGTAAATAAAAAAGACTCATGATTTTTTCTTCTTTTCCTGACTGATTTAAAAATGTAAGATTTCATAAACAATTATAAAACTACTGTGGGGCCTGTAACATGTAATAAAAACATACTCAGAGCCCTTGCAGGGAGTCTTGGTTGGAGCATCTTCCCATACACCAAAGGTTGAGGCCTGTATAGGAAGCAAAAATAACTGATGTTTCTCTCTCATATCAATGTTTCTCTCTCTCAAATGGATGAACATATCCTCAGGTGAGGCTTAAGTATATAGTTGGCAATAATAGCAAAAGAAGAAAAAAATAAAGCTATTATAGAGCGAAGTTTCTAAATTTCTTGTGCCCTCACTGAACTGGAAACTAAGTTTTAATGTTAATCTAAAGTAAATGGTGATAAATAAAAGATGCATATTATTATCCTTAGAGACCAACTAAGAAAATAACAGGAAAAAGTTTTTAAAAACTCAAAGGAATTAAAGTAAAACACTGGAAAATATATACTTATCAGAAAGGTTATAATGAAGGAAAAGACTCAAGACATATAGAAAACAAATAGTAAAATGGCAGCTGTTAATCCAAGCATACCAATAATCACATCAAACATGAATATTCACTCTTATAGCGTATAATTCAATGGTTTTTAGTATATTCACAAAGTTGTTCAACCATTCAACCACAACCTAAATTTTGAAAGTTTTCATCAACCCAAAAATAAATCAATAAAAGCAATCACTTCTCCCGTTGTAGGCAAACACTAATCTACCTTGTCTATAGATTTGCTTACTCTGAACATTTATTTCATTTACGTTGAATCAGACAATGTATGTTCTTTTGTTTCTGGTTTCTTTTATTTTGCATGTTTCCAAGGTTCATCATGTAGTATAGATCAGTACTTCATTCTCTACTATAGCAAAATAATGTAGTATTGTGTATATAAAGGGACCAGCACAAAGAATGCCTTTTTTATTACAAAATCATAAGCCTGTAATTCTGTAACACAACAATATCACACTCAAGCACACAATGAGATTTTAAGTGAAATGTTCAAATTAAAACTATAAATTCTAAGACCCATGTTATTACCATTACCAACCATACTCAAGCAGGTATTACTTCTGCCAGACACTGTAACTGCATTTTGTTTTTTTTGTTTTTGTTTTTTTTTAAAGATTTTATTTTATTTTATTTTTAGAGAGGGAATGGAGGGAGAGAGAGAGGGAAAGAGAGAGAGGGAGAGAAACATCAATGTGCGGTTGCTGGGGGCCATGGCCTGCAACCCAGGCATGTGCCCTGACTGGGAATCGAACCTGCGACACTTTGGTTCGCAGCCCGCGCTCCATCCACTGAGCTACACCAGCCAGGGCGTAACTGCATTTTGTTTATCCATGCATCAGTTGATAAAACATTTGGGTTGTTCCCACTTTCTGACGATTATGAACAATACTACTGGAACATTTGTGTACAAGTTATTATGTAGACATGTTTGTATCTCTTTTGGGTATATACCTAAGGGTGGAATTGTTGAATCATATGGTAACCCTATGTGTAACTGCCAAACTGATTCTGAAGTAGCTATACCATTTTACAATCCCACCAGCCATGCATGAGGGTTCCAATTTCTCCATATCCTTGCCAATACTTGGTATTGTCCATCTTTTTAGTTATAGCTATCCTAGTTAGTGTGAAGTAAAATCTCATTGTGGCTCTGATTAGCATTACCATAATGACTAATGATATTAAGCATGTTTTCATATGCTTATAGACCATTTGCATAAATTTTTGGAGAAATATGCATTCAAATCCTTCGCTCCTTTTAAATAGGGTTATTTGTTTTTACACTGTTGAGTTGTAAGAGTTCTTTGTATATTCATGATACATGTCCTTTATGAGATATATGATTTGCAAGTATCTTCTCTCATTCTATGGGTTATCATTTTATATTCTTATTTTAAAATTGAATTTATTGAGGTCACATTTGTTAATAAGATTATATAGGTTTCAGGGGTACAATCCTATAATAAATCATCTGTACATTGTATTGTGTGTTCACCAACTGAAGTTTCCTTCTATCACCATTTGTCCCCCATTTACCATCTCCTACCTCCCCACACCACATTTCCCCTCTGGCAATTGGTATACACTTGTTATCTATGATTTTTTTTTTTGCTTAATCCTTTCACCTTATCCACCCAGATCCCATCTGACAGCTGTAAGTCTGTTCTCCATATCTATCAGTCTGTTTCTATATTGTTTGTTAGTTTACTTGCTTCATTAGTTTCCACATATGTGTTAATATCATATGGTGTGTGTGTGTGTGTGTGTGTGTGTGTGTGTGTGTATCTTTCTCTGATTGGATTATTTTGCTTAGCACAATACTCTCCTGATCCATCCATGCTGTTGCAAAGGGCAAGATTTTCTTTCTTTTTACCAGTGGAATACTTGGTAGTATTCCACTGTGTAAACATATCAGAGCTTTTTTACCCACACATCTACTGATGGGCACTTGGGACTGCTGTAAATAATGCTGTTTTGGGTTTCTTCAGATCTACTTCCAGAAGAGGAATCACCGGGTCATCAGGCAGTTCTGTTTTAAATTTTTTGAGGTAAGTCCATACTGCTTTCCACAGTGCTGGCACCAATCTGCATTCCCACTAACAGGGCACAAGAGTTCCCTTTTCTCCACATCCTCACCAACACTTGTTGTTTGTTGATTTATTGATGACAGCCATTCTGAGGGCCACTGAAGCAATATTCTATTGTGGCTTTAATATGCATTTCACTGATGAATAATGACATTGAGCATCTTTTCATGTCTATTGGACATCTGTATGTCCTCTTTAGAGAAATGTCTACTCAAGTCCTTTGTCCATTTTTTAATAGGATTTTTTTTGGTGTTAAGTTTTATAAGTCCTTTATAAATTTTGGATATTAACCCCTTATCAGGTATATCATTGCCAAGTATGTTTTGTTGATGGTTTCCTTTGCAGTATAACAACTTTTTATTTTGATGTAGTTCCATTTCTTTGTCTTTTGTTTCCCTTTCCCAAAGATATCAGAAAAAAATATTGCTATGAGAAATGCCTGAACTTTTACTGTCTATGTTTTCTACTAGAATTTATATGGTTTCACACCTACATTTAAGTCTTTTATCCATTTATGTATGGTGTAACAAGGTGGTCTTGTTTCACTTCTTTGCACATATTGGTCCAATTTTCCCAACACCATTCATTGAATAGACTGTCCTTACTCCATTGTATGTTCTTGCTCCCTTTGTCAAATATTAGCAGACCATAACAAAGTGGGCTTATTTCTGGACTCTCTATTCTGTTCCATTTATCTTTGTTTTTAATGCCAGTACCATGATATTTTTATTACTATGGCCTTGTAGTATACCTTAATATCAGGTCGCATTACTTCTCCAACTTTGTTCTTGTTTCTCAAGATTGCTGTGGCTATTCAGGGTCTTTTCTGGTTCCATATAAAATTTTGGACTATTTGTTCTAGTTCTGTGAAGTATGTCATTGGTATCTTGATAAGAATTGCACCGAATCTATATATTGCTTTGGGTAATACAGACATTTTAATGACATTAACTCATTTTATCTGCTTCCACTTATTTGTTTCTTCAATTTCTTCCTTCAGTGTCTTCCTTCAGACACCTTCAGTGTCTTCCTTCAGTTTCAACTTCACACTTACAATTTTCTGAGTAGAGGTCTTTTACATCCTTGGTTAAATTTATTTGTAGGACCCTGATCAGGCAGCTAAGTTGGTTAGAGCATTCACCCAATATGCCAAGGTTGTGGCTGCAATCCCTGGAGAGGGTACATACAAGAATCAACCAATGAATGCATAAATAAGTGGAACAACCCTACCCTATCCTCTAAAATCAACAATAATTAAATTTATTCCTAGGTTGTTTATTTTTTTGATGCAATTGTGAGATTGTTTTCTTAGTTTCCCTTTCTGATAGTTCATTATTAGTGTATAGAAATGCACCTGATGTCTAGATATTTTTAACCTGCTATTTTACTAAATTCATTTATCAGTTGCAGTTTTTTTTTTTTAAATCTTCACCTGAGGGCATTTCTTCATTGTTTTTCTTTTTTTAGAGAGAGAGAGAAAGGACGGGAGAAACACTGACCTGAGAGAGGCACCATTTGGCTGCCTACCATACGCACCTGGACTGGGGATCAAACCTGCAACACAGGCAATGTGCCCTGACTGGAATCAAACCCACAATCCTTTGGCTATGGGAGGATGGTACAACCAACTGGGTCACACTGGCCAGGGCAGTTCTAGTAGCTTTTTTGGTGGAATTTTTGGGGTTCTCTATATATAGCATCACATCATCTGCAAATGATGAGTTTTATTTGTTTTCAATTTGGATGGCTTTTATTTCTTCTTCTTGCCCAACTGCTGTGGCAAGGACTTCCAATACTATGTTGACTTAAGAGTGGTGAAAAGGAACATTCTTATCTTGTTCCTGATCTTAAATGCTTTTATTTTTCAATCATTGAATATGATGTTGGCTATGGGACTGTCACATATATGGCATTTATTGTTATATTCCCTCTATTCCCACTTTGCTAAAAGTTATTATATAAATGGATGCTGGATTTTATCAAATGTTTTTCTGCATCTACTGATAATATCATGTGATTTTTATGCTTCATTCTGTTTATGTGGTATATCACACTGATTGATTTGCGGACATTGTACCAGTTTTCCATCCCAGGAATAAATCTCACTTGATCATGGTGTATGATCTTTTGAATGTGTTGCTGGATCTGGTTTGCTAGTATTTTGTTGAGGATTCTAGCATCTACGTTCATCAGGGATATTGGTCTATAATTTTCATTCTTTGTGGTGTCTTTAGATGGTTTTGAATTAGGATAACGCTGGCCTCATAAAATAAGCTTGGCAATCTTCCCTCCTCTTAATTTTTTGGAATAGTTTGAGAAAAACAGGTGTTAATTCTTCTTTCAATATTTGGAAAATTCTCCTGTGAAGCCAGCCAGTCTAGAACTTTTGTTTGTTGGGAGTTTTTTTTATTACTGTTTCAACTTCACCACGTGTGATCCATCTATTCAATTCTGATTCTTCCTGATTCAGTTTTATAAACCTGTACATATACTTCTAGGAACTGACCCATTTTTGTCCAGTTTGTTAGCATACAGGTGTTTGTAATATTTTCTCTTATAATCTCTTGTATTTCTGGAGTCAGTTGTTACTTCTCCTCTTTCATTTTTGGTTTCATTTATTTGGTCCTTTCTCTTTATTCTTGACGAGTCTTGTTAAAGGTTTGTCAGTCTTGTTTACCTATTCAAAGAACCAGTTCTTGATTTCACTGATCTTTTTTAGCATTTTTAATCTGTATTCCATTTATTTCTGCTTTGATCTTTATTTCCTTTCTTCTACTCACTTTGGGCTTTGATTGCTGTTTTTTTTTTTCTAATTCCTTTAAGTGTAAAGTTGGATTCTTTATTTGAGATTTTATTGTTTCTTAAGGTAGGCCTGTAAGGCTATGAATTTTCTCCTCAGGACTTCTTTCACTGTGTTCCAGCTTTTGGGTTGTTGTGGTCTCACTCTCATTTGTTTCAAGGTATCTTTTGATTTCTTCCTGGATCTCAACTGTTAACTCATTCACTGTTTAGTAACATGTCATTCAGCCTCCATGTCTTTGCGTGTTTTACAGTGTTTTTCTTGTGATTGATTTCTAGTTTCATACCATTATGGTTAGAGAAGATGCTTAATATAATTTCAATCTTCTTAAGGGGAGGGGCCAGAGAGGGAACAATGCAGCTTGCCTACTCATCTCTAGCACACTTTCCAACAGACTCTAGTGTCAGACTGGAAGTATCTCCCACCCCGGCAACCCTAGCCTTAGCCCACAGTCAGTTTTGAGTCTCAATTTTCCCCTTAAGCCAGTCCTTCCCATGCAGCTCTGCTGAGCTCAGCAGTCAACCCTGCCCCTCAGCTGCCTTGCTGTGGTTACTCTGAGTCTGCCCATGCGGTCTCTACCTTACCAGACTGGTTGTTCTGGTTGATTTTTTCTTTAATTCCTTGGTTGTCCGAGTTCCATGCAGTTTGATTTTCTGGCAATTTTGGTTGTTTATTGATTTTAGATTAGTTGTTATACTCCTTTTGGTTGTGTAAGGAAGTGAAGGGCTTCTATCTATGCCTCCATCTTGGCCAGGACTCTTTTTTATGGTTTCTATGTCCTTTTTCATGCTGTAGTTCTCGCTCAGTTCCTTCAACATCCTTATAACTATTCTTTTGAACTCTTGGTAAATTGCTTGCCTCCATTTCATTTAGCTCTTCTTTTTTGAGATTGTTCCTGTTCTTTCATTTGGGGCATGTTTCTTTTTCCCCCCTTTGGCTGCCTCTTTGTGTTGGTTTCTATGTATTAGCTGACGCTAGGTCTGTTATGGCTCCAAGTCTTGGTAGGGTGGCCTTATGTAGCAAATTTTGGATTAAACAAGATACTCTTATTTTTTAAAAAGATTTCATTTATTTATTTTTAGAGAGAGGGGAAGAGGGAGAGAAACATCAATGTGTGGTTGCCTCTTGTGCACCCCCAACCAGGAACCTGGCCCACTATCCAGGCATGTGTCCTGACTGGGAATGGAGCTGGCAACCTGGTACTCAATCCACTGAGCCACAGCAGCCAGGGCTAAACAAGATACTTTTAAATAGCTCATGAGTCACAGAAGAAATCACAAGGAAAACAGAAAATATTTTGAACTGGATGACAAAAACACAACATATCAAAATTTATGGGATGCAGTTAAAGCAGTATTAAGAAAGAAATTTATAGCTTTAAGTGCCTATGTTAGAACAGAAAGATTTCAAACCAATAACTTAAGCTTTCACTTGAAGAGCAAACTAAAGTCAGAACAAGAAGAAAATATTATAGGAAAGAGAAGAAATCAATGAAGTTAAAAACTAACAATAAAGAAAAGTCAATTAAAAGAAAAGTTGGTTCTTGTTGAAGAGACCAACAAAGTAAACAAATCTTTAGTTAGACTAATCGGAAAGAAAAGAGAGTGAAGAAATTAATGACTATTTTTAAAGCAGGTCCTAACCCTGCACACAGGAGGAGAAAGTCTATAAAGCTGGGAGATGATCAGTCAACGAGCTCTGTAACACCTTACCTACTTCTGAACTTCCTGCTCTGTAAGAAAGAACAAAAACAAAAACAGCCAGATTCTTGAAGCTGACAGACAGTCTTTAGGCTTGGATGTGCTTATCTACCCTCCCACCCCCATCCTCGGCTCAGAGGTTCAATGGATATAACAATACAAATGTGTTTAAGAGAAGCCATGGTAAGATCCTCAATTTCCACAAATTCCCCTTCCTAAAACTGATCTGACTATGATCCATACTGCCTTCACAATTGCCCATTCCCCTCTGCACCACCACCTACCTCCTCCCAAGGAGCACTGCCCAGGGGGTGCATAAACCTCTAGGACGCTAAACAACAGAATGCATCAAAATACTGGTTTCAGAGAAGCAGTCTTTAATGAATAATAAAGCTCCGTAAGCCCCTCTACTTGCCTGTCCTTCTGACTTATACATCCTTCTGGTAAATATAAACTTTAGTTTTAAAAACAGGATATTCTGGTTCATGTTGTACTCCCCCGAATTCAGAACAGTCAGAGCAGTATAGATTAAGTGACCCTGATATGGGTAAATGAAATGTTTCGCAGGACCACCAAATTTTCTGAAATGTACCAGAAAAAAATTCCCAGGAAAAAATTATGATTTATTTCAGATTTTGTGGGCTTTGTTTTATCCAACCAATGGTTTATCTAACCATAACATATTTATTTCCATTAGAGTCCATCTTCATCTAACCTCATCTTGACAAAATATAGACTATTTTTCTCCCACAAATAAGAACATTTTAAAGGTATCATAAAATTATTATAGATGTTAGCTTTACAATGTATAAGGAGTGAGGTTTATCAAACATTTTTTGAGGGGACACAGACAAAAACATTTGAAGATGATCAGTTTAAATCTGAGTAATCCTGGCCAACCCATGCCCTCAACTGTGGTGGCTGAGCTACAAGAACTCAGAATAGGGTACAAGTCCTCGAGGGCGGGGCAGGGAGGGAGATTCCAACAATGAGTGGCAAAGTCAAAAGTGCCTGGGGTCACAGTGAACAGGGCACATCCACCAGGCTCCCCACCCCCTTTCCTTCAGATCTGGGGCCTTAAAAGCAAAACTGCTACAAGGCAGTATTTAAAAAGGGATTTTCTAGCCCAATGGGTCAACTCAAAAGATTCCTTTTCACCCTAGTAAAAGGGCAGTGGCCCTTCCTTCACCTCCAAGTAACTATGGGTACACATGTGTACCACACACACAAAGACATAAAGCATTCACCATAAATTACCTCAAACTAAATCAATGAATAATTATACTCCTAAATATTTCCACTACTATTCAAAGTTCTTCAAGAGTAGCCTTTGCTCTGAATCTGAAGCAACTTTTCAGCATGAACTGTATCTAGCTGTTTCCAAACTTACTTGAAGGGCTACACCCTGGTTAAATCATTATATCTAGTAAAGCTCACATTATCTACCAAATGTCTCCTAAAACAAGATGCAGTGCACATGGCCGGGAAAGGAATGATTTTCCAAAGAAGATCTAAACTCAAATTCCACTTTCATTCATTTGAGAAAGACCCTGGGACCCCCTCCATGGGTAAGGCCTTAGCCTGGGCATGATCCTTGCACTTTTATCAGATGTGCATCTAATCACCTAGGACATTACTCGAAACTCAGGAAGTCAGGCCCCAAATCACAACCTTTATCAATTTGGAGTAGAGCCTCTATATTTTTAACAAATCCCCCAAGCAAGTCTGTTGCTCACTTAGTAGTCTAAGAACCAGAACTCAGAAAAGTCTAGCAAAATGGTTCTCAAACATCTGATACATACAAATCATTTGTGGTGAATTCTGAAAATAAAAATTCTAGTGAGGCAGGAGGTACTCAGGAAGGAAGCTCCAGAGGCCCCGCAGGGCTGAGGTAGAAAACACCTATACATGACAAAGACCCCCTAAGACGGGTTGTTCCTGTTTTCTGGGATAACTCTGAATCATAGAATGCGCCTGCAAGCTACCCCTGATTCATTATAATATCATTATAATGAAATAACATTGTGGGACTCCCTTCTCCAGTAGCCAATCAAGAAAGTCATGGGAAACCACACATGTGCAGTAGCTTTGAAATCCAACTCCTTGTACCTGCGCAGGAAAAGCCCGCCAAAGACTAGCAGGGGGGCTTCTGCCCCTATAAGAATAGAATCCCCTAGCCCACGTGCCCTTTTTTTCCTCTGCTCAGAGCTGGCCCACTCCCATGTCCTGTGGCGTGTACTATCACTTAATAAACCTCCCCTCTTTCTTTATGCTATAAACTTTGTGTGTTTGGTTCAATTCTTTGTCCTCGATCACTAAGAACCTGGTTACCTGTGCACACCTGTGCACACCTGTGACACTAGGATTCACTAGAACTACTGTATTAGACAATTCCCAACTTACAATGGTTTGACTTAGCATTTTTCGACTTTATGATAGTGTGAAAGTGGTAATATTCAGTAGAAACTATATTTGGAATTTTGAACTTTAATCTTTTCCTGGATTAGCAATATGTGGCAAGATGCTCTTTTGTGATGCTGGACAGCCACGGTGAGATGATTTTGCCTAACCGTAGGCTAACTTAAGTGTCTGAGCACCTTTAAGCTAGGCTAGGCTAAGCTGTGGTAAACTAGGCTAGGTTTTTGAGTGGCCCTGGAAGGGTGGCTCACTTGGTTAGAGCATTGTCCGAGTACACCAAGGTTGAGGGTTTAATCCCAGTCAGGGTACATACGAAAATCAACCAATGAATGCATAAATAAATGGAACAACAAATAGATGTTTCTCTCCCCTCCACCTTTCTCTCCCCACTCCCCTCCCTCTCAAAATAAGTAAAAAAAAAAATTTAATTGAATATTAAATGCATTTTTGACTTATGATATTTTCAATTTATGATGGTTTATTTGGAACATAACCCTACTGTAAGTTCAGGAGCATCTTTTTTTATAGGACTCTCTTGGTTGCAGTTTGAGAGACCCAACTCAAACTGGCTCCAGAAAAAACAGCAATATTTTGGCTCATGTTCCTGAAATGTTCACAGGTTATTCCAAACTCCCTTTACCCAAATAATTTACCAGGAACCAATCATTTTCATCTCCTGCCTACCCAACCCTCTGGGCAAAGATGCCCTCATCAGCATTAGGCTTATGCTCCACGACTTAGCATCCAATAGCACTTCTCTCCTGGTAGCTCCCACAAAAGATGTATCATTTTTTTTCCTCCTGTTTCTAAAAGTTCTTACTACAAAATGTGAAAAATAATAAAAGTATAAAGAAGAAAATAAAAATAATCTATAATCATTCTACCAACTAAAGTTTTTAGAACTTTAAACTCAAATTGTGTATGTAACACATTGATTTCTTGAAATCTATTCAGCATTTTGTTATGGCTAAGTTTTCATGACAGTACCCTCCCCAACCCAAAGAAACATTTTAGTCATTTTCATGATTTCTGGCCAATACTGGTTTACCTTCCTTTTTCAACGAATTTGTTCCTGTTTTTAACCCTTACAGTAGTCAATGGGTGTTTCATAAGAATATCTTCTCAATTATAGTACAATTATTAAAATCAGAAAGTGACAATGATATGATCCTGCTATCTAATGTACAGTTATCTATTGTATAACTTATAGTTTCTAATTTGTAAGGTACAATTAAGTCAATGACAGGCTATATATGAGGTCTGTCCAGAAAAAGTCCAGCTATTGTTAATATAATGAGAACGGTTTGCACGACATTGATGTAACCTGGCAGCCAAGGAGAGCGGACTGGAATGCGCAGGCGTGAACAATGACAACTTTGACAGACCTTAACGGGCTCCTTAAAAAGTTAGAAAACATGAACCCCAACACCAAAAGGTTTTCATGAATAGGGAAGAATGCTCATGGTGCATTATCTGCTTATAAGCAAATCTGTGACTAAAGAAAGAAACATGTCCTGGCCAGGTGGCTCAGTTAGTTGGAGCATGGTCCTATGCACCAAAAGGTTGTGGATTTGATTCCCTGTCAGGGCACATGTCTGAGATGCAGGTTCAATCCCCAGTCAGGTGCATATGGGAGGCAACCAAAGTTTTTCTCTCATATCAGTGTCTCTCTCTTTCTCCCTCTCTCTCCACCCCCTTCCCACCTCCACCCGCCTCCCCCTCTCTCTAAAAATCAATAAATATAGCCTCAGGTAAGGAAAAAGAAAAGAAATCAAGCAAACTATCATGGACCTGTTTCTGAAAAGAGGTGACACCTCCTCAAGAGGAGCCTCAGGCAGGTCCTTCAGGAGGTTCCCTGAAGGTTATTCCAGAAGAAGACACTGTTATCACAGGAGATGACAGCTCCCTGCCCCTAAAGACCTTCCAGTGGGTTGAGGTGTGGAGGTAGAGGCAGAGACATAGACGATCCTGACTGACCCTGTGTAGACCTAAGGTAATGTGTGTGTGAGCATCTTAATTCTTAACAAAGTTTAAAAAGCTTATAAAAACTTAATTAGTAAAAAGCTTATAGAATAAGGATGTAAAGAAAATGTTTTTGTATAGCAGTATAATGTGTTTATGTTTTAAGTGCTATTACAAAAGAGTAAGAGTTAAAAACTTTAAAGTTTATAAAGTAAAAAGTTATAGTGTGCTAAGGTTAATTTATTATTGAAGAAAAATTTCAGTAAATTTAGTGTAGCCTAAGTGTGCGGTGTCTGCAATGTCTGTGGTGGTGGACAGTACTGTCCCAGGCTCACGTTCACTCAGCACTCCCTCACTGGCTCACCCTGAGCAACTTCCAGTCCTGCAAGTTCCCTTCATGGTAAGTGTCCTGTACAGCTGTTCCATTTTTTTAATCTTTTATACCATATTTTTTACTGTGCCTTTTCTATGTTTAGATATAGTTACACAAAGACCATTGTGTTACAATTGTCTATAGTATTCAATACAGTAAAATGCTGTACAGGCTTACAGCCTAGGAGCTATAGGTTGTACCATGCAGCCTATGTGTGTAGTGAGCTGTACTAGGTCAGCATAAGAGCACTCGATGATGTTTGCATGACAAACTGCCTAAGGACACATTTCTCAGATGCACCCCTGTGGTTAAGCAATGAATGACTATACTGTTATTTCACCATTTTCAAGGGCAGGGCTAGTTCACTGCCACATCTTCAGTGTCTAGAGCAAGCAGTGTTGTACATGCAGTAGGGAGTGTTCAGTAAATGAATGGTCTAGATAGTGGAAAAGCAGTTCCCAAAACGAAAACTCCAAAAGAATAGTGAATGGTTATCAGGCCGCCAAACTAGGTGATGACCATCCACAACACCTGCCCAAACAGACACTCAAGGAGTGTGGCCAGAGAATCCAGCTGTTAACAAGATTCCCTGGGTGATGCCAATGCCCGGCCACAAACACATTTATTTCCTGAGAGGCTATTTTTCAGATCTGTCTTTCACAAAAGAAGCCTGATGAAGGTGAGCTTTACTGCAATCCCACCTGGCCCCACATGCCAGGGCACTGGGAATGAGTGGTGTAGACCTGGGACCTACTCTTCCGGAGCCCACAGTCTAGCCAGTGGCTGGTGTGCTTACAGGAAACAAGCTAAGTGCTGTGCTATGTAGAGATCACCCTATACAGGCTTTGTGAAGTAGACGAGGTGGCTCCTAACATCAGCACCATCAGCTCACACTCAACGGTGTAATCAGGAGCCAGGGCTACACTGTGCCCAGATACCTAGGACCCCTTGAATTTCCATAATCACCTCAAACCTTAGACAACACACATACATCCAATGAATGAGTCTTGTCAGCCTGTGATTCTCCCTACCTTGCAAATGAGGAAACCAAGGATCCCAGAGAAATTACTCACTTGGCCAAGATCACAGAGCCAGTTGCTGGTGGAGAAGCTGGGATCAATCCCAGGCTCTTTATCCCCAAGTATTAGCTTGAACTATAGAGCACTCTCCAGCTACAGGAAGGAAAATAAAGATGAGGAGCCATGATCAGCGTAGCTCAGTTTGTTGGGTATCATCCTGTAAAGTGAAAGATTGCCAGTTTGATTTTGGTTGGGGCATATGCTGGGGCTGTAGGTTCTGCCCCTGGAAGGGGCACATATGAGAGGCAACCCATCAATGTTTCTCTCCCTCACCTTCTCCCTCTCTTCCCCTCTCTTTAAAAATACATAGAAACTTCTGGCCAAGATGGAGGCGTAGGTAGACACACTATGCCTCCTCGAACAACCAAAAGAAGGACAACAATTTAAAAACAAAACACAACCAGAAATGACAGAAAATCGAACTGTATGGAAGTCCCACAACCAAAGGGTTAAAGAAGACACACTCATCCAGACTGGTAGGAGTGGTGGAGATGGGTATATGGAAAGGACTCTCGGCAAAGCAGCAGTGGAGGACCAGGGACGGCAAGGCTGTGGCTGGAGGACCCAACATCAGACTGGGGTGTGGGGCAAACAAGGCTATAGCTGGCCGGCAAGACTGCAGTGGCAGCTGGTGGAGGGGGTGGTCCCGTATTCGAGTGCAGATAAATCATGTGAAACAAAGGGGGAGCGAGACAGACCATGCAACCCAGAGCTCCAGCTTGGGGAAATGAAGCCTCAAATCACTGATTAAAAACACCTGTGGGAGTTGAGGTGGCAGTGGGAGAAACGCCCAGCCTCATGGGAGAGTTGTTGGAGAGACCCACAGGGTCCTAGAACATACACAAACCCACCTACCACCCAGGAATCAGCACCAGAAGGGCCTAACTTGCTTGTGGGAAGTAGGGGAAGAGACCGAAAGCCAGCAGAGAGCGGAGCAAGTGCCATTGTTCCCTCTCAGACCCCTCCCCCACATACAGCATCACAACGAAGAGACGTGGGTTGCCCTGCCCTGGTGAACACCTAAGGCTCCGCCCCTTATATGTAATAGGTGCATCGGGACAAAAAAAATATGACCCAAACGAAAGAACAGATCAAAACTCCAGAAAAAATACAACTAAGCAACCAAGAAATAGCCAACCTATTAGATCCACAGTTCAAAGCACTGGTGATCAGGATGCTCACAGAATTGGTTGAGTATGGATGCAAAATAGAGGAAAAAATGAAGGCTATGCTAAGTGCAATAAAGGAAAATGCACAGGGAACCAATAGTAATAGAAAGGAAACTGGGACTCAAATCAATGGGGTGGACCAGAAGGAAGAAAGAAACATTCAATCAGAAAAGAATGAAGAAACAAGAATTCAAAAACATGAGGAGAGGCTTAGGAATCTCCAGGACATCTTTAAATGTTCCAACATCCAAATCATAGGGGTACCAGAAGGTAAAGAGGAAGAGCAACAAGTGGAAAAGTTACTTGAACAAATAATAAAGGAGAACTTCCCCAGTCTGGCAAAGGAAATAGACTTCCAGGAAGTCCAGGAAGCTCAGAGAGTCCCAAAGAAGTTGGACCCAAGGAGGAACACACCAAGGCACATCAAAATTACATTACCCAAGATGAAAATAAAGGAGAGAATCCTAGAAGCAGCAAGAGAAGAAAAAAGGAGACAGTTACCTACAAAGGAGTTCTCATAAGACTGTCAGCTGATTTCTCAAAAGAGACCTTTCAGGCAAAAAGAGGCTGGAAAGAAGTATTCCAAGTCATGAAAGGCAAGGACCTACATCCAAGATTGCTCTATCCAGCAAAGCTTTCATTTAGAATGGAAGGGCAGACGAAGTGCTTCTCAGCTAAGGTCAAGTTAAAGGAGTTCATCATCACCAAGCCCTTATTTTATGAAATGTTAAAGGGACTTATCTAAGAAAAAGAAGATAAAAAATATGAACTGTAAAATGACAGCAAACTCACAATTATTAACAACCACACCTAAACCAAAAACAAAAGCAAACTAAGCAAACAATTAGAACAGGAACAGAACCACAGAAATGGAGATCACAAGGAGAGTTAGCAACAGGGGAGTGGGAGGGGGAGAAAGAGAGAAAAGGTACAGAGAATAAGTAGCATAGATGGTAGGTACAAAATAGACAGGGGGAGGGTAAGAACAGTATGGGAAATGGAGAAGCTAAAGAACTTATAAGTATGACCCATGGACATGAACTAAAGGCGGGAAATGTGGGTGGGAGGGGGGTGCAGGGTGGAGGGGAGTGAAGGGGGGAAAATGGGACAACTGTAATAGTATAATCAATAAAACATACTAAAAACAAAATAATAAATAAAAATAAATTAAATCTTTAAGAAAAATCAAATAAAGATGATGATAACTAATACTTCCTATGTACTTTCTGAGTGCTTTACTATCAGGCTCAGACTAAGTACTTTTAAATAAATTTATTTATTGCTCTTAATAGCCCCTTGAGGTAGAAACCTTTATCATCCATATGTAAAGAAACTGAGGCCCTGAGAGGTGAAGTGATAAACCCAAGGTCACACAGCTAGTGAGTGGTTAAGCTTTGAGTCTAGGCCATCTGGTTCATGTTCTTAACAGCAACATGATGATGTTTCATATGTAAAAAAAGGAATAATGCCCTACGCTAGGAGGGCGAAGAAGTGGGTGGTCTGCCAGGCTTCCGAGAGTCCCTGCTTTTTGAGAAGTGTGTGTGTCATGCTCACTGCCCTCTCAAAGCTCACTGGATGAGAGGTAGCCATCTGACCAAAGCTGGGCCAATCAGACCCCCTGTTCTGAGATAGACAGCCAGTCAAGTTTTTGCCAGTGGCTGGCAACTGGAGACTTTATAAAAGAAGGAGCTACAGACAAGCTAAATGCCTGGAGAAACCCAGAGAAGGAAGCAAGCAGACAAAAGGCAAGGAATGGAGAGAGAAATCTGTCTGGACCCTGGGCCTACTGATCATGACTTCAGCAGAAAATGCCTCCCAGACTCTAGAAGGCATCTCAGAATTCTTTTAGGCTTGGGTGGATCTGACAGTTTGTGTTATTTTCAACTAAAAGAACCTAGGCTAAAAACTTCCCACCTGGCCCTTACCAGTGTGGCTCAGTTGGTTGGGTGCTGACCCGTAAAGCAAAAGGTTTGATTCCCAGTCAGGGCACATGCCTGGACTGCAGGTTTGGTCCCTGTCAGGGTACATACAAGAAGCATCCGATCAGTACTTCTGTCCCTCTCTTTCTCTGTCCCTTCCTCTCTCTCTAAACATAAATTTTAAAAATCTTAAAAAAAAAAAACAACTTCCTACCTGGCTCACTATGTGACTTCATCTCCTGCTCCTCTCAGCTTCCCTTCCCTCACACCCCTGAAGCCACACTGGCCTCCTTATACTTCTGAAAACACGCTTGTAAGCCCCTGCCTCAGGGCCTTTGCATTTGCTGTGCTGTCTGGAATATGCTTTCCCAACTGTTTCCAGGCTGGTTCCTCATCTTTCAGGTCTTGACCAAACGTCATCTCTTCAGAGATTTGCTCTCATCACCTCTGCTAAAATAGTAGCCTCTGCCATTCTCTAGCCTTTCCCCTACCCTACTCTATTTTCTTCAGAGCACACCTCACTACCTAACATCACATTATTTACCTGTTTGTTTAGTGTCCACCTCCCCTCTAGAACATCAGTGCCAAGAGAGGGAACTGTGTTTATCCTGAGCCCTTCTGTATCTTTGTACTTGTGTGCCATGTCATAGGTGTTCAGGAAATACCTGAGTGATATCTGCACGTCTCCTGCAACCTTTATCCCTGCCCTCAGAAGCAGAGAAGAGCAGTGAAAGAGAAAGGAAGAATGACCAACATTTACAGTCACGCACTGCGTAACGATGGGGATACATTCTGAGAAACGCATCGTTAGGTGATTTTGTGGTCGTGTGAACATCAGAGTGTACCTACACACCTCAGACAGTATAGCCTACTACATGCCTAGGCTGTATGGTACAGCTTCTCGCTCCTAGCCCAGAAGCCTATATAGCACCTTATTGTACAAAACATGAGATTAAAACAGGCACAAGAAATAATCATGTGATCGAGAGACACAGTAAACACAAAATGTATGAGGCTGCTACTGGTATAACATGGCAGTTTTATAGCAAACTTTTTAAATATAGGTAGAAAGCAAGCATTCTAAAATAATCATAAACAGTATAGTATTTTAAACACATAAACCAGTAATGAGGTTGTTTATTATCAAGTTTAACACAATGCACATAATTGTATGTGCTATACTTTTATACAACTGTCAGCACAGTAGGTTTGTATACACCAGCATCACTACAAACTAGTGAGCAATGCATCTTGATAAAACCTTAACCTGGCTACAATGACACTAGGCAATAGGAATTTTCAGACTCCATTATAATCTTAAAGGACCATCATTGTCTATGCAGTCTGTTGTTAACTGCAACATCGTTATGTGGTCCATGACCATATTTGAGTGTTTACTCTGTGCCAACTGCTATTCTGAGCACTTTACATGGATCATTTAATCCTCACAAAAACCTAGAGTAATAGCTATTACTCTATATTACTTTGCTATAGAGAAGATAAAGTTAACGCACAGAGAAGTTAAGATACCTGACCAAGGCTACCCAGCCAAGAAGAGGCAAATCTGAGATGTGAAGCCAGCAGTCTGATGTCAGGCCTCATGATATCCAGGTGATGGGCAACTGGTTCCACAGACCCAGCAGCCGATTCTGAAGTTGCCCTCTCTATGTTTGGGCTTGCTCTGCTATAGCTCCTTGCTGAGCTACCCACACCTCTTGCTGCACTGACTTTCTTTTTCTTAATGTTAATCAAGGCCCCAGAATATTGTCCACCGCTGCTTATACTCAAGTTGTGACCCTGGATACCAGCTTTTTCCTTGGCTTAACCAGCCATGGGGACAGATGAGTCCTTCACGACATTGTCACAGAATTGTCACAAGGAGACTCAGAAAAATCCTGGTCCCTGCCTAATCAGTCCACCATTGAGGGAGCCCCTGTAGGATAAAAGATTTGAGGCACCTTTGCCTGGTCTGTGACCACCACTGGCACTTAACATTATCACAGAAGCCTTGCCCAGGGAAACGGGGCAGGGAACAAGTCTAAAACCTACAACTGTGGCATAGGAACACTCAAAATGACTATTACTAAATGGCAAAAGGGCCCTGGCCAGTGTGGCTCAGTTAGTTTGGCGTCATCCCACAAACCAAAAGGTCATGGGTTCAATTCTCAGTCAGGGCACATGCCTGCATTGCGGGCTCGGTCCTCATTCAGGACATATGCAGGAGGCAACCAACTGATGTTTCTTTCTTACACTGATGTTTCTCTCCCTCTTTTTCTCCCTCCCTTCCCCTCTCTCTGGAATCAATAAAAGGAAAAAAAAAAAGTTAAAAAAAATGACAAAAGGAAAATTTACCAAGAAAGATGAAAAGGCTGCTAAAAATATATTAGAAATAAGGAGGCTGGTTACTGAATAAATCTACAATATTTTAAACAAGTCTCTGCTTCATCCAAATTGTGAGACAGTGAGCAAGCAAGGTCACCTCTTTGGGCTTCAGTTTCTTCACTGTGAGTGGGGACATTACCAACCTGCTTCACTGAGTCATGGTAGGGACCTGAAAGGTAAACATTTAAACACTTATACTGGAGTCTGGCTCATACAAAGCTTTTCAAGTTAGTTGTATATGATGAAGTATTCAATCAATATTATGAGGACAACTGGTTAACTATGGAGGAAAATATACTGTAATATTTATCTCACCTTAAATTTAAAACCAAAGCATTAAAGCAAAACAAAGCCTCAGAATGATGTCTAAAAACATAAATATAAGGATGCAACATATAACAAAAATATTTGTAAATACCCTACAAAACAATAAGAAATAAAAAAATACCCCTCCTTGAGCTGGTGCAGCTCAGTTGGTTGGAGTGTTGTCCTGTAAACTGAAAGACTGTGGGTTCAATTTCTGGTCAGGGCACATGCCTGGGTTGCGGGGGTTCAGTCCCCAGTAAGGGCACATGCGAGAGGCAAGCAACTGATGTTTCTCTCCCACACTGACATTTCCCACCCTGCCTCTCTTCCCCTCTAAGATCGATGTTCTCCAGTGAGGATTAAAAAAAAAATACCTCTCCTAGAAAAACTAACAAGGAAATACATATGCATAATAAATATATCCCAGAAGACAAGTTGGCAATAAACATCATGTCTTTTTTAAAAAAAAATTTTATTCTCAATTTTTAGAGAGAGAGAGGAAGAGGGAGGGGGAGGGGGAAGAGAGAGAGAGAAACATCAATTTGTTGTTCTACTTATTTATGCATTCATTGGTTGCATCTTGTTTGTGCCCTGACTGGGGATCAAACCTGCAACCTTGGTGTATCAAGACAATGCTCCAACCGACTGAGCTACCTGGCCAGGGCCTAAAATCACAAGTCTTTAAAAAATATTTATACATTTTGTTTTAGTAACTGTACCTCCAGGGCTTTGCCATAAAAAAAAATCTAAGAAGCAAAGGTTTTTGTGTATGAGATGTTCAGAGTTATAATAATGAAAGTTGGAAATGACCAGTGTGTCTAAAAACAGGGCCTGGACAGGATGGAACACAGTAAGGTCAGTAAAAAGAACGTGGCCAACCTTGACCCATGGCCATGGGAGGCTCTCCAAGATAGATTATTAAAGAAAAGTGCAATCTGCAGAACAATAAATGTAGAGCATGCCTGTAAAACAAACCACAAGCATATATGTGAGTAATAAAAATAACTAACATGTGAGTGCTTATCACATGCCAAGTGCCACCCTAACTTTTATGTACATTAGCACAATGAATCCTTTCAAGCCAAGGGGTTAGGACTATCACCATTTTACAGATAGGAAAACTGAGACATGCAGTGATTTTTTTTTTTTTAAGTAAAGGCCTAAGTCAGTACATAGCAAAATTCAGACTTGAACCCAGGCACTGGGGCCCCTGAACCCAGTGGCTCTTAACAAACACAATCTACTGCACACACAGGAAGGAAGGGCATACTTCATGTCCCTCTGGACAGGTGAGACACTGGGGGGTTGCCAAGTGCCAAGGTCATGATGAGAACGTGAAACTTTCATGCTTTACTTCACAAAAAGTTCTGTTTGAACTGTTTTATAACCAGTGTTGCTTTTGTAACTTTTGAATCAATAAGGATTTTTAAACAGAATTTTAAAAAATGGATTAATATAAAATGTTGTCACATGACCTAAATGTAAATAGGAACAGGAGATGACCGGCATTTATCAGTGTCACTGAAGGGAGAGCAGTGAGCTGAGGCAGTACCAAACTCAGTACCAACTTTCACACAGGCCGCACGGGGAGGGTCAGACCTCTCTGCTAGAGGACACCAAGTAAAGCCATGTGACTGGCTGAGGTATCACATAGGACACACGCCCCAAGGGGAGTGAGCTCCCTTTACCTGTGGAGTGTGGGAGGAGGAGATAAGAAGGATTTGATGGTGAGAAGACTTTCAGCCCAATCAGTTAAGCAGGCTCAGGAGCTCAAAGTCCCTGGCTTATATACACCTTATCTGGCCCATGTGTCAAGTTACGTATGTGTCACTCCCTGTTTTCTGACTCGTAATACTGTAATAAAAGGCGAGTCGGGATCTAGGTTAGCCGGGATGGTGGAAGAGCCACTGAAGAGAACTCGATCCCCTCCTGATTTCATAAACGTAGGACAATGACATTTGGCGCCTGCTGGGCACAAGCTGTGTAAACATCACGAATTAACTGCTGTGGCTGCAGTGAGAGAAAAGGGGAACAAGGCCAGACTGTGGGTTGGGCTCCCCAGGTTCCAACCCCAGTCCCAATCAGCTGATCAACAAGGGCTTCATTTCTCTGGGCTGCAGTTTCCTCATCTGCAAAATGGGGAATAAAAGTTTACTGTAATGAGGATTAAATGAGACATGTGTGAGCAGGACCCTCAGCTCAGGTTAAAGGAGGGCTGGGACTGTTCTTACATCCACTGAAACCTGCAGACCAGAGCCAGAATGCCCTGGAAAACCTTTCACCCTACTCACCGCCCACTCTGACCAATCCGTTGGCAAATTGTTGATACATACACTTCTCTCAAGCGTGAAGGCTACCACTCAGGTCTGGCACCACACCCCTCTACTCACTCCAGTAGAGGCTGCATCCCCACTGCCCCACTTCTACCCACTCCCACCTCCTCCATCTATGCTCCTCACAGTGGCCAGAGGGAATGAATGAGACAGCACTCAGAATAAAACCCAAGCCTTTTACCGGGTTCTCAGCCCTGCCCACCCTCTAACCTCCTACGATGCTCCAGCCACACTGGAAAGTGCTACTCCTTGACACAGCACCTCTGCACTTGCTGTTTCTTCCACCAGGAAGGGTCTTGCTTTAGGTCTTTTACAGGACTGGCACCTTTGTGCCAGTGCAGTCTCAGCTGACATGTCACTACACCAGGAAAGCTGTCCCCAACACCTCCCCAGCCTCCCACAGCCCCCTCCACCTTCCAGGTGTGTATCGCTCACCATTCTGCTTTGATGACTCCATAGCATTATTCATCCCCGCCTGAAATTGTGTTATTAATTTGTTTACTACTTTATCACCTGTGTGTTTCAACCTGCACATCAACTCCAGAATGGGCCTTCTCAGGCTCTGCCCCCAAGACTTGGAACACACATGATGCTCAATAAGTATCTCCCAAATAAACAAGTCAATGACTGAAAGAATCAATGAATTCTGTATCATTCCACATCAAGTCCTCCCCTTCCCCAAGAGAGAATAACCGTGGCGTCCTCCCCAGAAGAAAAGAAAGCTCTTAGGGATTATACAACATAATGGGTAACTGATCCCAAGACATCCAAATGATGCCAGGCATGCTGGTGCTCTAAAGAATTTACGACCCAGACAACAGTGGCTGGAGCAGAGGTCACCCCTGGCCAGGCTCCTACAAGGACCAGCCTCTCCAGTGAAGCAGAGCTCTTTATTGTTCTTTTATCTAGAAATGGAGTTTCAGGTCAGAAAAATTTCAAATGCTCAAAAACCTCTTGCCCCAAACACAAGGGTTTAATCCCCTGGCACCAAGCAAGAACTCTCCAGAGGCTGTAGGTTTGAAAATACATGGTCAGAGAAAGAGAGAGAGAAAACAGGAAATGTCACCAGAGTCGTCTCTCCCTGGTTACACTGACAAACATATGACTCCACCTGGTCAAAGGTAAGGCCTGAGGTAGTTGCGCCCACACAGTGAAATGACTGTCACTTGTTCACCTATTTAATCATAAATCCAAGATGGGATGCGAGAAGCAGACACCAGTAAGTACAGAATGAAGGAACATAAAACAAAAACAGCACAAAAATCAGCCAATTAGAAACCACCAGCTTAATTGTTCAATACAAATTTCTAATGTAAACAAAAGTTCAAGAGAGTCAGTACACCCCCAGGATATCTGAATAATAGATGAGGGAGGTTTCTCTCTAGAGGAATGTTCCAGCTAATAAATGCAGAGGAGGAGAGAATTATAATGTCACAATTTTTGCAAACACCAAATGAGATCATGGGTCTAGGCCAGTGAATTTCAACCTTTTCCATCTCATGACACACATAAGCTAATCACTAAAATTCTGTAGCACACCCCCCGCAAAATTTTTTTTTGATGTAACAAAAAAAAGGTATAATTTTGATTCCTTCACACCAGATGGCTATTGTTGTGTTGGCTACTGTTTTTTCTTTTTCTTTTGACAATCTAAGAGAAAAGAGGTCAGTACCCCTGACTAAACAATCAGGTATTGTATGTTTTAAAAATTATTGTGGCACACTGCTTGAAAATCGCTGGTGTAGACAATAGTCATTTATGGCGTTAACACTATATAACATCACAAAAAGAGATAATGGTCTTTACATGCTTCTTAATAGATATACACACATAGGCAGCAACAGCTAGGAGAGTGCCTTGCCCCTCCCCCTCCCCAAAAAATGTGTGTGCGATACACACCTCAAGCCTGAATCTGATCCATCCTCTAAATCCAACTACTCACTAACAGAAAACGCAGGGACGGGAAAACACGTTCAACACCGCCACAGGAACACAATCAGCCAGACACAGACTGTGGGGCAATCTACAGGACAAAGGACGTGGATTTTCTCAACAAATAAACTATTAAAAAGAGGGCAGGAAAATCCATAGATTAAACGAGACTCAACAAGCATAAGAACCAAATCCAACAGTGGACCTTGCTGGGTCCTGATTGGGAACACATCAATTCTACGAAGATATTTATGAGAAGATCTAGAATGTTAACACTAACTGGATACCAGATGATGTGAAGCAATTATTGTCATTTTAATCATGACAATAGTCATTATGTCCTTAAAGAACCCTTACCTTGCACAGATAAATACTGAACTACTGAGTTTAAAAATAATCCAGTGGGGTACACAGTGGTGACTATACATACATAAAACCAGAGTAGTCACGAGTTAATAAGAGTTGAAGCTACTCACTTGTTCCAAAGTTGTCTGGAAGTAATTAAAGGATGACTGAAAAGACAGCTCATGATTACTCTCACTACCACATGCTAGTGATCGGCTTACATGTTCCTCCTGAGACTCCATGTCACAATGGGTAAAACCAAAAGTCCCCGCTGTGGCCCACGAGGCCCCCCACGACCTGTCCCTGTTGTCCTTCTGCTCTGATCTCCCACCTCTCTCTCCCTCGCCCGCTCCTCTGGAGCCCTACTGACCACTCTGAAATCCCTCCAGCATACCAGGCGCTGTCTCACCTCAGGGCCTTTCACCAGCCCTCATTGTGCCCCAGATGCTCTTCCCTCAGACATCTTACTCCCCTCTCTCACTTCTGTTCCAATGTCACCTCATGAAAGAGGCCTTTCCTGACCACTCTGGCTGAAACAGCACCACATGCTGTCAACTCTCCGTGCCTCCTCCTTTGTTTCTTCCACACCTGTTATTATCCCTTTCTGACTCACTGTATACCCTCCTTTATGATCTCTCTTCCCATTCACAATGGAAGGTCCACGAGGATGGGGACTTCATTTGTTTCGTTCACTGCTGTCTTTCCAGCTTCTGGAACCGTGCTATACAAAACAGGTGCTCAATAAATATCTGTGTGATAAACCAAAGACTCAAAATGGGTGTCGTGTAGAGGCACCATCCTGGTGTCCAGGAGCTTCTTTAAGAGCCATTTTTAAGGGAACACTTCAGAACTGGTAAAGTTGCTAGCTGCCTAACCCAACATTTAGTCTCCTCCTTTAACTTAGTTTAACTTAATAAAACATGATTTTTAGCTAAGAACAAGGCTATGTGAAATAAAGAATACATTTCCTAGATTCCCTTGCAACTATATATGGTACTGTGACTAAGTTCTGGGCAAGATCTATAAAAGCAGAATTCTTGTGTACAATGGCCATTAAGTCTTTTTAAAAAGACGGGGAACCCGTGACCATCCCTCCTTTCCTGCTTGCTGGGACATAATGGCTAGAACTTGAGGAGCCACCTTGAATCACGCACGAGGTGCTAGGATAAGGATGGTGGAGCAAAAAGGTAGAAGGAACCTGAGTCCCTGACAAGAGTGCAGCCCTGGCGTGCTTATCGCTTAGCCTTCATGTGAGAGAAATAAACTTTTACCTTGCTTAGACCACTATCATTTTGTTTTATATAATTTTCTATTAAATGCTGTTGAACCTAACCCTAACATATGCCTGAAATAAAAAAGCTATGGTAGAGTGGGTGGAATGGATACAGTCACATATTTATACAAATGTATAAAAAGGCTCATAAATTGAGAGCTGTTCCAAAGAGAAACAAATCACACAAAAAAGTATCATGCAGGTGGGGGAAACGTGGACAGGGGACAGGAGACAACCAAGGGAATGATAACATGAGATTATTAAACTTAAATTAGGTTAAATAGGCTGCTGTCCAGGATTAGTAACCAAAGTATATAAAGAATACCTACAAATCAATAACAAAAAGGAGCAAAAGGGATGAACAACTATACCAGAACAAGAAGCAAATGAAAAGATATTTGCTTTACTAGTTTTCAGGGAATGCAAATTAAGACCACAACATTTCATTCCAAGTCCACCAGACTGGCAAAAATAAAAGTTTCACAAACCAAGTATGACAAGGATACAGAATAGCAGGAACTCTTATACATCCTTGGTGAAAATGTTTATAGAGAACAGTTTGACAATATTTTGCAAAGTTCAAGATGCTCACATCCTACAACCCATCAATCTCATGCTAGTACATACCCCCCGCAAAATTCTTGTCCATGCACAACCAGAAATATGCATAACAGCATTCACAGTAGCCCATGAATAACAAAAAATCTGGAACAAAATGTCCATAGCCATGGAAATAAGTAAAACAAAAACATGGTAGTATATTCAGTCAGTGGCACATTACATAGCTGTTAAAAATAAATGGACTAGTTATACCAAACAGTTTGGATCAATGCAAGTCCCAGAAGGCTATCTACAGTATAAGATCAGTTGAAGTTCAAAAAATAATTTCTTAAGACAAGAAATGATAAACAAAATATTTAAGAAGGTGGTCACTCTGGGAGAGCAGGCAGGCATCAAAGGGGAAGTACTACAACAGCACACACGGGATTGCATAAGTTATCAGTAATGTTCTCATTCTTGGGTGGGCAGTAGGCAGTGGAGGGGATAGAGTACTAAGGGGTTTCTACTCCATACTTTGTTCTGTCACATATTTATTTCAACAAGAAATATTTCCTGTAATAAACTAAAGCCATAAAGCACAGTGGTTCAGTACTTGGACTCCAGAGCCAGACCACCATGTGGACTCCACAACTCCCTTACCATAGCAACTCTGGCAGGTCCAGCCATTTAACTTCTCTTGCCTGCTCCTGTGCCTGAAAAGGGAGGATAACATCAGTGCCTTCTTCACAAGGCCAGTGTGAAGATTAATGAGTTGGTTGATAGTTCTTCTACACCAGATAAGCCCTTAATGAGATTGGCTATTACTATTACCATTAATCTAACTTCAAACATCTACATGGGAGATATGAGCAAGTATCTGGTCAAGGCCTGCAGAAGACCCCAATCACTTTAACTCCCAGATGTGTTCACTCCCTTGAACCTTGCAGCCAACATACATACAATAAGAAGCTCGGTGCATTGCCCACCCCAGGTATTTACTAAACAGTTGATACATGAATGCATGCTGCCTCAGTTTACCCACCACTACCTTGGCTGTCTGAATAAACTACTCCTCGATGCCTACTCAGCATGTCCCTCCTCCCCACTTCTTTCTTACTGACCCTTTGGTCAGGGCATTGACAACTCCAGATTTAAAAATTGGATTTCCGAGACTTTTTTGTCTCGGGAGCAAGAGGTGGTCATGTCACAAAGTTCTAGCCAAAGAGACACAAGCAGAAGCCCACTAAGAAGTTCAGTGAAGGCTTTTGTTTCCTAACAGAGGTGCTGTCTCCTTTCCCTAGAGTAGCAGTTTTCAACCAGTATGCCACGATTATTGTTAAAACATCCGATACCTGACTATTTAGTCAGGGGCACTGACCTCTTTTTCCTTAGATTGTCACATTAAAAAAGTGCCAACAGTTGGCCCTGGCCGGTGGCTCAGTTGATTGGAGCATCATCCTATACACCTAAAGGTTGTGGATTCAATCTCGTCAGGGCACACACCTAGGCTGCAGGTTTGATCCCTGGTTGAGGGGCATACAGGAAGCAACGGACAGATGTTTCTCTCTCACATCGATGTTCCTCTTTCGCTCATTCTCTCTCTCTCCCCCAACCTCCACCCCCTCTCCCTGCCCCACTCTCTCTCTAAAAATCAATGGGCATATCTTCTAGCGAGGCCTTAAAAAAAATGCCAACAGCCAATACAATAACTGTCCAGTGTGAATGAATCAAAATTATATCTATTTCTTTTTGGTCAGATGAGCAAAAATACATATTTTTGGAGTTCCATTGAAGTTTAATACTTAGTTTACGTGTGCCATGAAATGAAAAAGGTTGGAAATCGCTGCCCTGGGGCTTTACTTCTTCCTGCCTGAACAAGAATGTGGGGCTAAATAAAGGTGAAGCAGCTGTCTTAAGGTGACAGGGCAGATAAAGAGAAGCCTGGGGCACCAGACAGGTGGTAAGCTGCAATACCACCTGCTCCTGCTGACCTCTGCATTTCTCCTTTTGTGAGAAAATGACTGGATGGTAGCCTGTCTCCAAAGAAGGCCACCTCCCAGAGCTTGACCTCTATCCTCCCTCCCACACGGAATCTGGGCTGACCCCATGACTTGCTTTAACCAACAGAATGAGGCTGAGGTGATGTGGGGCCAGTTCTGAGCTTACGCCTTCAGAAGACTTAGGAAGCCCTGGGCTGCCACACTGTAAGTCCTGCTACTGGCTGGTGAGTCAACATGGGAGAAGAGGTTCTGAGACTAAACAGAGAGAGAAGCACCAAACCATCTCCAGGATACCATGTGAACATTCTGGCCCCACCTACCTTCTGACTGCAGCCACTTAAGAAATCCCCAAAGTAAAACTTGCAGAAGATGAGTTTCAAACAACCAGAGATTCATAAAAATAACAAACTGTTGTCATTTTAAGGCCTTGAGTTTTGGAGTAGGTATCTTGTTATGTAGCAACAGAGAACTGGAACAGACTGCTGTTGGGGTACACCACTGCACAAGTTTCACAGAGCCAAATATACTCTTTTAGTACCACCTAAAAAAGAAACATGCCACCCCGGCTGGTGTAGCTCAATGGATTGAGCATGGGCCTGTGAACCAAAGTGCTGCCGGTTCGATTCCCAGTCAGGGCACATGCCTGAGTTGTGGGCCAGGTTCCCAGTAGTCTGTACTTGAGAGGCAACCACATGTTGGTTTTCCCTCTCTCTTTCCCTTCCCCTCTCTCTAAAAATAAATACATAAAATCTTTTTAAAACATTAAAGAAAAAGAAACATGCTAATTGATCACAAACAAAATCTCTTACATATTCTGATTCCCAAAGATTGTTAATATGAAAAAACATGAACCTTCTGTCACTCTTATTTCATAAGTACCCATAATACCCATAATTTGCCTTAAGGAAAATGAATCCATTAACCAGTTTTGTAATTAAAAAGCACTTAAAGTAGATGGTTCAATACTGTGCTAGACCTAGTGAGAACACTGAGAAAACATATCTCTTATCTGTGCAAGGGTCATCATTATATTAGTGAGACTTCATATTCATTCTCAAAGGCTTAGAGCTTAAGTTAACAAGGCAGCAAAGCAGGTCAGGCTCCTGCAATTCAATTAAAGAAGGCTATCAATAAAAATAGTAATTTGGGGAGGAAACATTAGAAACAAAGGACACGCACATCAATGACAACCTCGCCAAATAAATGACATACCCCCACACTGCTGTGTACTATTCACCCATTAACAACAGTAAATTGGCGTGTTACCTGAGACTTCAGAGGCATTTCCACATGGTATTGCCATGTAAGAAAAGCAAAATGCAGGAAAATAAGGGTAATATTATCCCTTATAGGATGACGTTTCCCCCTATAGGATTATATAACTACGGAGAAAAATGTAAAAAGATACATTTAGTACTTGATTGTTACCATGGGCGGAGAACTGTGGGACGGTGCAGGTGGGGCAGCAAGTAGGAGGAAGAAAGAAGTCCACAAAAGGACAGATTGAAAAAATTAAAAGGAGGCTTGAAATCAGTTCATAAAAGTAATTATCATCCCCTTTTATTGAGTACTTTCTACGCACTGGACACAGTTCGTACTAGGCCACCCGATCTCATTTTAAATTCTCATTTAACCTGGCTGGTGTAGCTCAGTGGATTGAGCGCGGGCTGTGAACCAAAGTGTCACAGGTTCGATTCCCAGTCAGGGTACATGCCTGGGTTGCAGGCCATGACCCCCAGCAACCGCACATTGATGTTTCTCTCTCTCTCTCTCTCTCTCTCTCTCTCTCTCTCTCTCTCTCTCTCTCTCTCTCCCCCCTTTCCTTCTCTCTCTAAAAATAAATAAAATCTTAAAAAAAAAGGAAAATTTATCCTTTAAAAAAATTCTCATTTAATGTAGGTACTATTAATTATTCTCATTTTCCAGATAAGGAAACTGAGGCCCTGAGAAGATAAATATCACATCCAGAGTCTGAGCAGTGCTGGGACTTGAGCATGATGCGCAATGGCCTCCCAGGGTGGTCGACCCCAAAACCACTGGACTTGGAGCTCCACGGCACCTCCTCTAACTCTCTCTCTGCCTATTTTTCAAACGGCAGCAGGCCCCCAGGTGTGAAGATGTGTGATACACACACCTCAGTCCCTTGTGTTATTGGGAGAGATCCAGAGGGCCGCTGACCTTGTTACATAGAGCCTGGGGAAGCCCTGCCCAGGATATTCTTACAAAATCAACCGCCGACACTGGGAGCCAGAAGACTGCTGAGGAAGTGTCAGCTATTTCACAGCAAGACTCTGCAAGCTCACCACTTAATTAAAACCTGTTCGGCCCCAGAACAAGAATTATTGCCTGTGAAAGCAGGGAAGACCAATAAACTGTGCCTGGCCAGTTAATTCTTATTTCCAAAGCATTCCCTGGCCTCCCTACCACAGGAAGACCAAGCAAGGCCTGGTGGTAAAGTCGGCTTCCCACACACACGGGATGTATGTCTACGAGTGGTGTCTCTAACAAAGCCTTCCCCACCCAATCCACCTGCACACATCTTCTACACTCATTAGCACCATGGCTGTGTGTTCCATGACACGTACACCCAGGCTGTCCCGATAAGCCAATGCCAGAGCCTGGACTGTGAAGACTGAAGGGGCTGAGGGACAGGAGGCCAGAAGGCTGGATGCCGCAGGAAGGCCCAAGAACCTGCTGGCTGACCAAGGAGAAGGTGCGTGCATGCCACCTCCCTGACAGCTGCACATTTCTGGATATTCTGACATCCTACTCCAACCCCAAACAGGAGAGCTGCCCATCCTTGGGCAATGTTGCACCTGCACATGATGTCATAAATGCACTCATAAAACAATTTATCCCACACCTACCACATGCCAGAACTGTTCCACAAGGACAGAGACAGAAGTCCCTGTGCTTTCCTGGAGCCTATAGTTGGGGAGTGGAGGGATAGGTAATAAACAAATATATGAGTATGTCAAGTGGGGATCAATACTATAAAGAAAAATAAAGCACAGTAAATAGCTCGAGAGTGATGAAGAAGATGCTATTTAAGGACAAAGGCCTCACAGAGAAGGTGACATTTAAGCAGAGACCTGGATAGGGAGCTTTGGGGATACTGGGGCAAGTTTTCCAAGCAGAGGGAACAGCCAGGGCAAAGGCCCTGAGGGAGGAAGGGCAGGAGGCCAGTGTAGCTGGAGTTCAGCCAGCCGCAGCTGAGAAGTCTGAGGTAAGGTAGACAAGGGGTCTGGGGGCTGGGGGATAAGGTAGGGGCACAGGGATAGTAGGCACCGAGCACCACCCCATGCCCATACTTTACATGTATTAGAAAGGTGAGTGGGTACTGCGCCTATTTCCCATTTCATCAGGTGAGGAAACAGGCCTGGAGAGGGAAAGGAACTCACCTGAGACCACACGGCTTGTGTGGACCAGGCTGGGATGCCCCCCCAGTACATGGCACAGAAGTTCACATCCCACCGGAGATCAACACTCACCACTTCCTTCCAGGGAGAAATAGCCTCCATTTCCTTCTCACTCCCTAACACTATGCCTACCCCTTCTTCACGGTATGCAGCAAACGGGTAAATATTTCATGGGAGAGGCAGGAGGGGAAAAAAAGAAGACAAAAAAGCCAGTAGTCCAATTCCAGAAAAGAAGAAACAGCATTAACTTTCTCTATTCCACAGGTCACTACCAAACTTGGCAAACACCACTCACCTAAAAGATGTCCCCGATCACAAGGTAGGCAGGTGACTGTGAGGGGAGTTCCAGGCAGTCGGGTGTCTTGGCAGGTCTTCTTCAAGCAAAGTATACCTGCCTGAGCTCTGCAGGCTGCCCTTGGCCTTGGTGGTACCTCCCCCAGCCCGCTTGCGTGTCTGGAATGCGGAAACGGGAACCTGCCGTGCCAGCTACTAACAGCGACTTATTCAGCAGCCACAGGAACATGCCAACCACCGGAGTTCCCCAAAAGATGGTTGGCTGATCTTCGTGAACGGGCGCTTCTCAAAGAGGGTTGTTTTGCCAACAGTCCCTTTAGGGGAGGGAAATAAAAGGACTCCTTACTCCGCAGACACGTGGTCTGAGGAGCCTGAATGGGCTTAAGAGAAAGCTCAAAGGTAACAAAGAGGGCTCGCCTGTTACCTCCAATCTAGGAATGGGCTACCTGTTTGCTGACGCAGCCAGGGCTGGATCTGTGCCCACAGCATCCCCAGCCCTGGGCTTGTGCCTGCTCGCTTTGTTCACAACTTCACGATCCAAAGATGGGCTCCTTTCCCTGTGCAGACAGGGAACTAGTTCGAAGAGGCAACAACCCGGCTTAATGATTAAGCACTGCCACTGGACTCCTGGGCCAGCTCTTGAAGCACAACTGAATGGCTGGGCCTAACAATAACCCCCAAAACCCAAGAGATTCACTGCACAAGGCACTATTCTAAGCACTTCATAGGAATTCTTTCTCCTAGTTCACTTAACTACCCTCTAAGTAGGTACTGTTACCATTCCTATTTTACAGATGAGAAAGCTCAGGAACAGGTAAGTCACAAGCCAGGAGGCCACATAGCAAGAAAGTGGTAAAGGAGAGAGTTAACCCAAGCACAGCAACTCTTGGTTTCCAATTCCTCACCACTTCACTAGATCTCCTCTCAAGAGAAACTGGCCCTCCCCATCAGGCCTCAGTTTCCTCACCTGTAAAATGAGGTGAGTATGAGAAGTCAGAGAAATCTTTCTGGTGAGCACTTAGCCCCAACCCACAAGAATGCTCCATAACTATCAGCTGCAGTTATCACATGCTGACCACACATTCAATCAGGTTCAGCTTATCCCTTTAAAATGAAGACAATCCATTGTCACGGAGTTTAAATTCTGGGCAGCTAAAGGGAAATGAGTAAGAAAACTGCCATTCTTTTCATCTACAAAAAAGTATACACAACCTATGTATTCTGAGTCAGGCTCTGAGACACAGCACACAAAATCTGCACAGACCCCGCCCTCAGGGAGCTTACAGTCAGCTGTCTGGGAACAAACGGGCACAAAACGGAGAAAGAACAGTAGAGCATCTGGGTGATGTGATCACTGCGGGCCAGGCACCGTGGCATTCTAAGTGCTTTACAAACTTGAATGCACTGAATCCTCCCAACAGCCAAGGAGGGCAGTGCCACTACCAGCCCCACTTTATGGATTTGGAAACAGAGACACTGCAAGGCTAAGTAGCCTGCCCAAGGTCACACAGGGGGCTGAGATGGATCCAGAACTTGAATCCAGGTGGTCTAGCACCAGAGCCCACACTCCAACCTTTAGTCTCTCTGCAGTCTTACAAGGCAACCACTTAACACTGTATCCATAAGTAGCAGCAACAGGCATGCACAGGAAATTTCAGCCTGCAACATGGATGGTCACTTTCATAGGTTGTTGGGAGGAGAGTGCAGGATTATAACATGATATTTAATTATTCAATTAAGTCATTTAATATACTAATAAACTGGGTTGAACTCAGAAGAAGGAAGAGTAAACATTGGGAGAAGAAGTATCAATAATTTAGTATTTGAAGATAACACCATCCTACTGGCAGAAAGTAGCAGTGATCTGAAATGCCTTCTAATGAAAGTGAAAGAAAGTACCAAAGCAGAACGGCAGGTGAACATCAAGAAGAGTAAAATCATGACCACAGAAGAAGCACACAACTTTAACACAGACAATGAAGACATTTAAATTGTTGACGATTTTGCTTACCTTGGCTCAGTCATCCATTCAAATGGAGGCAGCAGCCAAGAAATCCAGAGAAGGCTGAGGCTCGAAAGGGCAGCAATGGGAGAATTAGGGAGCGATTACTAAGAGCAAAGACGTGTCATTAAAAACCAACGTTAAGATCACACACATCCTCATATTCCCAATTACTATGTATGGATGTGAAAGTCAGACAGTGAAGAAAGTTGATGAGAAAAAAATTGCTTCCTTTGAAATAATGTGTCAGAAGAGAGGCCTACAGCTTCCCTGGATCACAAGAAAAACAAACAAATGGGTCCTGGAGCAAGTTAAGCCTGAAATGTTGCTACAGGCCAAAATGACAAAACTGAAGTTGTCCTACCTCAGGCACATCATGAGAAGGCAGTGCTCTTTGGAAAAGGCGATAAAGGTGAGAAAAATGGAGGCATCAGGAAAAGAGGATAGCCAAATACGGGGATGGATTGATTCCACAAAAGACACCACAGGCATGAGTCTACAGCAGCGGTACAGGGCTGCTGAGGACAGGATGCTGTGAACACCACTCATTCACAGGGTCTCCAGGAGTCTGAGTTGACTCAACAGCATGTAACACACACAGTGCAGTTGACTCTTTTTAGATAGATTCATTTATTTATTCATTTTAGAGAGAGAGGAAGGGGAGAAGAGAGAGAAGGAAACATCGATTTGTTGTTCCACTTATTTATGCATTCATTACTTGATTCTCGTAAGTGCCCTGACCGGGGACTGAACCTGCCACCGTGGTGTATTGGAACAACACTCCAATCAACTGAAACTATCCAGTCAAGGCAACAGAGTTGATCCAAACAACATGGATCTGAACTGCGTGAGCCACTCATACATGGGTTTTTTTCTCACTTAATACTGTAAATGCATTTTCTCTTCCTTATGATTTTCTTTAATTTCTTTTCTCTACCTTACTTTATTGTAAGAATACAGCATATAATACATATCACACACAAAATATGTGTTAATTGACTGTTTATGTTATCAGTAAGGTCAACAGTAGAATATTAGTAAAGTTTTGGGAGTCAAAAGTTATATGTAGATTTTTGACTATGAGGTGGGGGCAGCACCCCTAACCCCTGTGTTAACAGCAGAGGCCACATTCTTGAGCACTTCCCATGTGCAGCTAAGGGAGGTAGGCACTTAAGCTTCATCCACTCTCTTAATCTACACAGGCATCCTATGAGGCAGTCCTTAGAGGGGGAAGCCGAGCCTCTGAGAGGGACACCTTGCACAGGAATTGGCCAGGAGCAGAGAGGGGGTGAGAAGCGTTTGAGTTCAGTGAATGCTCTCAAACACCGTGCACACTGTCCCTCACACTGCTGCCTTGTCATTCGGCTTCAGTTTACCTGAATTTTCAGACAAAAGGTGGATATGATTCAATAACAAAAAAAGCCATGTCTTGATTCAGGTAATTACAAAACATAGTTGGTAAGTATGATGATACAAAAGTAGATGGATATCATGCTTCCACTTTGTTTCACTAACTGTGGCGCGATATCCAAATGTTTGCCTACCCAATATCCCTTCCCCTCTCCCAGTTCATTCCCAAATAGTGATGTAATTTTACTCCTGTAGCCACTCTCCTCCCAACAGTCATGTGCTTCCGGTGAGGATGGGTCCAACCCTAGCAACAAAGGAAACGAAACCTTGACTGGCCCTTGCCTGTGATTTGCTCATGCATGATCATGTATCACAATGCTGTCCAATGAAATATAAGGGGAACCTGGGAGGCAGGGCGCCTAGATAGGGTTTCCTCTCTTGAAAGACTAACATAGTGAGTGAGAGAATGCCCTCTTTCTGCTGCTGGATGTGATGACTAGAGCTGTGGCAGTCATCCTGCAGCCATGAGGGGAGTCTACCGTCACAAGCACACCTGAGGCAAAGACACCAGATATGGCAGAGTGACAGCGCTAGCCTACAGGCATTGTGAAACTGCTTAATTAATCAGTCCTGATGCTACCTACCTATAAGTTTGTTACATGAGTTCACAATGCTGATTTCGGGCAAATTTCAGCTGGGTTTCCTATTCGAGCAGATCAGTGGTTCTCTCAAAACGTGCTCCCAGGCCCAGGAGTACCAGTATCACCTGGAAACTTGTTAGAAATGCAAATTCTTAAGCCAGACCTACTGAATCAGAAACTCCAGGTAGGGCCTGGCATTCTGTGTCTTAACAAGACTTCCTGGGGATTCCACTGTAGGCTCAGGTTTGAGAACCACTGCAGAGGCACACAGTGATGAAGGGCTCTGAGGGAGGCCTCTGGAGTCAGGCTCCTTGGATCGAAATCATGTCACCACCATTTCCTAGCCATGTGACCTTGGGCAAGTTATTTAAATTTAGTTGTCTCATCTGCAAAAGGGGAATAATAAGAATACTCATCAGGCCCAGGCTGGCTCCATGGATTGAGTGCTGGCCTGCAAACCAAAAAGGGTCACAGGTTTGATTCCCAGTCAGGTCACATGCCTGGGTTGCGGGCCAGGCTCCCAATTGAGGGCACATGAGAGGCAGCCACACATTGATGTTTTTCTCCCTCTCTTTCTCCCTCTCTCCCCGTCTCTCCATAAATAAATACATAAGCTCTTCAAAAAAAAGAATACGTATCTTATAGGGTTGAGGGGAGGCTTAACTGAGTCACTTCATGGGGAGCCCTAGCACAATGCCAGCACAGAGTAAACATTACATAAATCACCTGTTGATATTACTATTGTTTACACCCAAAGGCATACCAACCAACCGACACGACCTCCCAACTGAGCTCCCCAAAAACCACATCCATAACTCCTCGATGTTGTTTTGCTCTGATGGACCCAGCCCAGTGTCCTGGCGTTCCAGAGACACTCGAGTCTCTGGTTAGCACAGGGGGTGATGCGACATGCAAACGCAAGAGGTGCTGCAGGCCTTCTCCCAAGTCCAGACCATCACCCCCAGACTTCCACCCACAGCTTGGGCCTCCGAAGTCCCGGCACACACTCCTGTGGACAGTCCTAGCTGGGCACTCTTCTGGCTACTATGCCCAGTTACTGATCCAGAATGCTCACAAGTTCTGCCTGACCCTGGAGAGCACCCCATCACATGAAGTCATGCCAAACACTGGCAACAGTCCAGGGGTGCCCTTCCCTCTGTAGCTGAGATTTCAAAACTGGTGGCACCAAGATGCAGAAAGCCAAAGAAGGACTAATGCCACCCTAGGTAAGGTCCCAATAGCAAGAAACAGCCTCTTGTCAGGCTTAACAGCAACACTAAGCACAGGGCTGTGGATGGGGCAGGGGTCTTGCACTCATTGGTGTCACTGACATTGTTGGGCCAGTCACCAAAAGAGAAGTGTGGGATGCAGGAAAGTGCTCTGACCACTCACCCCGGGTCAAGAAAGGACTGGTAAGATTCCTTGGGCTCCCAAATGGGAGCTATTAGGCTGAACTTCATAAAATTGCCAATGTTCAACCATTCTTGATCTACAAAAAAGCAACTTCACATGTTTAACCTAATGTAAGCCAGGAAGCTCACTCAAACAATGCACTGTCAAGGAACTGGTCATGAGTAAGAGCCTGGGATAGTGGTAGTCTCCAGGGAAGGGAACTGGGTTGCCTTATTTTTGTTCCTTTGGTTCCACGCATGTGTGGTCACTATTCAAATTTAATGAAGCTTAATAACTCAATCAACCCTGTCATGTCTTCCCATCTCAGGAAAACAAGCAAACAAACCAACCTGTACCGGATCCTAAGTGATCTGTAAACCTGTCACCTCTCTGTCCCCATGCCCTCCTACTCTCTCCTTCTCCACTTTGCTCCAGTCACATGGGCCTCCTACTTCTTACCAGGCCCACGGTTTCAGGCCCTTTGCACTGGCTGCTCCCTCTGCCCAGACATCCCTGCTGCTCACACACAATCTCACCTCCTTTAGGTCTATACTCATGTCATCTTCCCAGGGAGGCCATCCCTGGCCACCCAGTCTAAAATTTTAACACCTCTATCCCAATACCTCATACCTCTTTCCCTGCTTAATTTCTTCCACTTAGCACTTACAATCACCTAACACAGCATACATTTTACTTATCTTGTTCACCTGTCTGAATCCTCCACTTAAATAAGAGACACATTCAAACAGCATTGTCTGCTTTGCTCACTCCTATATCCCTAGTACCTAGAAGAGTGCTCAGCTGGGTGGATACCTGAAATTTAAAAATCAGATGCAGCCCTGGCTGGTGTGGCTCAGTGGACTGAGTGCCAGCCTGCAAACCAAAGAGTCGCAGGTCTGATTCCCAGTCAGGGCACATGCCTGAGTTGCGGCCGAGTCCCCAGTAAGGGGCAAGCAAGAGACAACCACACATTGATGTTTCCTTCCTTGTCTTTCTCCCTTCCTCCCCCTCTCTCTAAAAATAAATTTAAAAATAAAATCTTTAAAAATCAAATGCAGCATGAGTATTTGGAGCTTGCTGCCCACAGAGCCAACATGTACAGCTCCACACTGGAAACACTGAAAAAAATTCAAGCTGCTGAAACTGGTGACAACGCTCCTAACATTCTCTCCACCCTGGACTCACTTCAGAGCCTTGGAAAAAAAAAGAAAGAACAAAACTAAAAGGAAAAAGTTTGAGGAAACCAGAGGGGCTGCAGAACTCTCGTCTTCCTCCCCACACACCAAGAATGTGATGTACAGACATGGGATCAGTGCTTCTGTTTCCATCAACCATCGCTACCTACTTGGCAAGCAAATAATAAACAGAAACCCCCAAATGAAGGTGCACTCTTTTCCTGCCCCTTCCACACAAGGATTTCTGCCACACACTGATTCACTGTTCACTTACAAACCCCAAAAGAACAAATGCAATAGGAGCCTCTAGTCATGATGCAGGGGCTAGGGGGTGGGGTGGCAGGTGTTTGCTGTAAAGAAGTTTTAATAATTGCTGGGTTGATGTAAAATATCATCAGGTCTAAGGCGCTGTCACAAGCCACATCTTGCCCTGGTCCTTCTGCTATCAAGTGTCAGAACAGAAAGGGGGCACTTTCCCTGCCTTCCACTGCAGTGCTCAAGGCAAATCAAAAGATGGATTCTGGTTCTGTGTGGGACCTCAACAAAGCACCATCAGTGGAAGTATCTGTGCACGTCTCTCCTGAGGGGAGAATGGGAGAAGATCTGAGGATCTTGTTGGAACTCGTCCTTGGAAAAAATGTAGGAGGGGCCCCATGGTCAGGTGCCGGAGGGAAACATCTTAGGAAAGAGGGACTCAGCAAACTGACTCAGAGGGCCAATGCCACTGCGGCCAGTACTCAGAGCAGCAGGGGAGGCATGTGGCCACTGGAGCCTCACAGATGTCCTCAGTGCTACCAGATGCTACTTTACTAAAGCATTTCTGAAGCCATGGGTCAAATATTGGCTCATTTCACAAAGAGAAAAAAACCCTGTGTTTACTGTGCAAGTGGATGGAACAGAGACAGGGAATTCTCCCACACATACACTTGGGCTTGAAACACACAAATGCTGAGTGAAATTTGTTGTACTGGATACTTGTCTCTAACTTTTCGTGATGAGCCATTTCAAACACACAAAGGTGTGGAAAGACGAGTATAATAAATCCCCACTGGCCAGCTTCAACAATTACCAACTCATGGTCAATCTTACTTCATCTCCTTATTTGCTCATACACTTGTCCCCTCCACTCCCTGCTGTTCATATTATTTTGAAGCAAATCCCAGACATCGGAAGAATTTGTAGGTATCTCAGAAGGTATGTCTTAAAAGACAAGGTTTTATTTTTTAAAAGAAGAACCACAGTATCATTATCACATCTAAAAAATTAACAAAAACTCATAATATCAAATATCCAGTTCATTTTTGTATTTTAAAGAAAAGGGAAGTATAGGTTCCCAAATTATTAAAAAAAAAAAAAAAAAAAAAAGCCCAAGCCCAGAGAGGTGTTCATGCCCAGAGGCTGGAACTAGTCTGTATGGTCCTGGTTTGTCCACCTCACTCATCCTTGTGTCCATCTGTGGAGAGACCACAGACTGAGTGTTTAAGAGCCTGAAGTCTGGAGCCAGAGGCCTGGGTTTGAATCCTGGCTTTGACATTCACCAGCTTTGTGACGTGCGCTTCTCAGGGCTTTAGTATCCTTATATGGAAATGGGAATAATAACAGTACCTACCCCATATGGTAGTTCTGAGGATTAAACAAGGTATACAATACCTGAAAAGCAGACACAGCAGTGCCTTATACACAATAAGAGCTCAGTGAATGCTGGTTAGTATCATTAATTCAGCCAAAAGACATTTACTGAGCAATGCCAGGTGTCGACCAACAGTAGGAGATAGAGTGCTGAGGTTAAAACTCTTGTGAATCACCACCTGGGGACATAAACAGACTCAGAATTTCCAGCACCTGCCTTATTTGGGTAGGAAGGCCCAGTTCATCCTGCCCCTGAGATGGGGAACCCTGAACCAAGGGAGTAACTAAAAGTCTAGAACAATGACTCCCATAGAGTTGACACAGGAAAACACTGTGACATCCCTCTGCCCATGTCCCCATCCAGCAATGCCTCTCTGGATCACAGCAAGGGCAAGGTGCATAAACAGAGTAAACCCTGCTGTTGCTGAGCTCACAGGAAGACACCACATCGCTTCCACAGGAGGCTACAGCTGAGAGGAACAGAGTCAGCAGACAAAACAGAGAAAAGAGGCTTCATGCCCAACGAAGCCACTTAGAAATGAAATTTCAACAGGCTGGTCCCTTTTATTGCTTTCCTCATTCTCGCTGCCTATCCTCCTCCTCAGCCCCCCAAACTGCACTATGTCCTGGGAGGTAAAACCTGTTTTCACCAAACCTAGAGCTCAGCTTAAGGGGTAGACCTGTCAGTCACTCTGGTCTAAACCAGCATTCCAGCACCAACAAACTCAAGGGTCAATGCTGACAAACTCTGGGGATCCATTTTGTGCGGGGAGTCCTTCCTATGATTTTCACTGCTAAAACTCAAACTCCACTCCCTCAAACACCATCTAATGCAGCACATACTATAGTATGGTCTTCGGACCTGACTTCAAATTCTGCCTAACCCTGAGCAAGTGGCTCCTCATCACCAAACATCTATACAATGGGGGTAATCATAGTCCCTGCCACCTCAGAACACAAGGCACACAACCCCAAGCACTAAGGACAGTGCCTGAAGGTGTCTCTAATGGACAGCAGCTGCGAAGTTAGCTGTACCTGCCTATGATAAATATGCTTTTCACCACTCATCCACCCTTATTCACCGAGATAAAACAGATGGCACCCCTGATTTACATGTGAGTCTTATACCCTAGACCCACACTGTCCAATACAAGTGGCTAGTGAGCAAATGAAAAGTGGCCAGTACGATTGGAAATGTGCTGAAAGTGTAAAATGCGCCCTGGCTATGTGGCTCAGTTGATTGGGGCGTCATCCTTTAAACCAAAGGGTGGTGGGTTTGATTCCCAGTCAGGGTACATACCCAGGTTGTGGGTTCAATCCCCAGTTGGGGCACATATGAGAACACAACCAATCGATGTTTCTTTCTCACATCGATGTTTCTTCCTCTCCCCTCTTCTCTCATGATAATTTTTAAAAAATGTCCTCAGGGGAGGATTAAAAAAATTAATAAAATACAAGTGTAAAATGCACTGTATTTCAAAGACTTCATGTGGACAAAAAGAATGTAAAGTATCTCAATAATCTTTATATCGATTACATGTTGAAATGATAATGTGTTGGACGAATTAAAATATATTAGTAAAATTAGTTTCCTGTTTCTTTTGATTTTTAAAAATGTGGCCACTATAAAATTCTAAATTACAGACATGGTCCACACTAGTGGCTAGCACTGTATTTCTGATGGACACACTCCCGCAGACCTTTGAGACCAGTGTCTGCTTGCTCACCTTCACACTGTCAGTGACTAGCATGGTGCCCTGCACACAGGCCAGGTAAAAAAAAAAAAGTTTCAAAGACGGCTGGATGAAAGATGTTCTCCATAGTCCTGGTCTTAAAAGTGCCCACTACTGTCCTCACAGCTAACCAGAACTGCTCCATTCAAAATATTTAACAACTAGTAAGGTCCAGGACATACCGAAAGGGACACAGTCATGCTGGCTGAAGCAAGGTCCTGGGCCACACAACACCTGAGATGCTGGGCTGTATCCATAATGCTGGTTTGATGCTTAGAAGTACTCTTTCCCCTGCCAGCCCAAATCACCTTGCAAAGCTCACCCACATGGGACATTCGCCTTGCTAACTATCCTTTGACATCTGGCCTGTTTCTTGTTAACCTGTGTCTGGCGTGGGAGCCAAGTGGCCAACCTTGTTTTGAGGATAGGCTCTGCTGCAGAGCCTTCAGTTCTACAACAACCAAACATTCCAACAGAAATCGACCCCACTGCATTTGTCAGTAGAAACAATGCCACCGTATATCCAGACCAGTCTTGCTGCCACATGAATTAGGTACTAGATATACTGAATTTTTTGGACTGTAAGACACACCAGACCATAAGACGCACCTAGGTTTTAGAGGAGGAAAATAGGAAAAAAAATTTTGAAGCAAAAAATGTGGTAAAATATTTAATAACATAAATAACATAGGCCGCTGTCCCCTCTCCACACAGGGAGCCAGGTAAGCTACATTCGGACTATAAGACGCACCCCCCCAAATTTGGGGGGAGTGCATTTTATAGTCCAAAAAATACGGTAGTCTGTAGGGTTTCGTGTCAAACAACAGAGAAAACACTGCCTCGACTTCCTGAACTTGACTTAGCCTAGTGAAGAGGGCCTGGGAAGAGAGGGAGTTAGGTATGAGGGCGAGGGAGTCTGAAGCCAGCTTCCTCACTTATAATGTGAGACCCATAAACTTAACTATTTCATTGGACTCGTGAGGATTAACTGAGGAAAAGTGTGAAATGCTGAGAAAAACAACTACCACATAGTATGCGCTAGGTAAACATTAGCTGCTTTTATTATCATTATTATTTTATAAAATTAAAGTAGCATTGCCCTGGCTGGCGTAGCTCAGTGGATTGAGCGCGGGCTGCGAACCAAAGTGTCGCAGGTTCGATTCCCAGTGAGGGCATATGCCTGGGTTGCAGGCCATGACCCCCAGCAACCGCACAATGATGTTTCTCTCTCTCTCTCCCTTCCTTCTCTAAAAATAAATAAATAAAATCTTTAAAAAAAAAGTAGCATGAACTTAATAAATGGGAATTTGTCCTTCTCCAGCCACAGGGATACTGTTTTTGCAGCCATCTCCTTCCTACTCTGGGCCTTTGCACTGTTGTTCCCGCCATCTGGAATGTTCCACCCCCAGCTCTTGACACAGCTGATGTCCCTTGTTCATTCAGGTCTCTCAGCTCATGTGCCTTTCCTAACCATTCAAGCTAAAGTAACCACCCCTTCCTCACCACCAGCCTGCTCCGTCAGCCATGTTCTAGCCTGTAAAACCATCTGAAATCACCTAGTTTACTTCGTCTCCCCAGCTAGAATGTAAACCCTAGGAGAGCAAGGATATTGTCTGTCCTGGTCTCTGTCTAGGGTTTGTGCTTTTAGCCACTATGCTACACTACCTATGTACCAGAATACTTACTGGGTGTGTTTATGAAGGTAAAATACCAGAAACAACCTAAAAGTCCAGCAACAGGGGAATAGAGCAAGGTCTCTCCATATTTAGAAGAATATGAGTCTAACTGTTAGAATGAGTCAGATCTGCATATGATAACTTGAAGGGAGATGCCCTATCACAGTCATTGAAAAACTCAAGTTACAAATATGTGCGGCTTGATCCCTACCCTCCTTTTTGGGAGTGGTGAGGGAGAAGGAACAAAACAATCAATACACACATTTATACATCCTTTGAAGCACAGAGATAGCCATCCACCCAACTCCCCAAGGGAAGAGAGCATATCCATTTTGTTCACTGCTAAGTCTCCAAGCCCTAATAGTAGATACTTGGTAAATACTTGCTGTTTCAATGAATGGTTATCTCTAGAGGAGGGATTTTAGATGGAGGATGGCACCCATTATTTTCCTCATACATCTCTGTATTGTTTGACATATTATAATGAACATGCATTTCTTGCATAACTTTTTAAAAGGCAAGTTCAATCCATTCTCACACACAAAAAGTTAGGCTGTGACCACAGCAATCCTCAGAAACAGGAGGAACACCAGTCCTGTGGAAAGCGCCACAGCCTCTCACTCTACCCACTAAAAACAAACACTTTACATTAAAGGAAATGACTGTTTAATTCTTTTATTAAAACATGAATACATTTAATTTCGATTTTGTGAGTTAAATACATAACAAGGTTAAGCTGTTACCATAACCTGTGTCATTTTTTAAACCTAAGTTTGAAATATACTAGCAAAATCTATTTTACAGAAAAAAAGGGCACCAATCACACTGTGCATTCTAAATTCCGTTTTTGATTTACTACCTAATAACTGCAATGTCTGAAAAATAGGTTCACATTTAAATCTTAGACCATTCCACACAGACTGCAAAAAAGCTATGTGCTGTTGTCACTAACAAAACAAAAAAAATTTTAAATGTCACTGCGTTATTTCATCAGATGAAATAAACACTCACGTAAATTCGGTGGCCATCACAAATTTAATCGAAAGCATAGGTTCCCATCATCAAATGAAACCACAATGACAGGTTCTGGATAACAGACTCAACCTAAATGGGCATCTGATAAATTCCCTTCCCAGCCTTTTTCCAGGTGTGTGCTGCCACCCGAAATGCCAGGGAGGACCTTCCCATACAGGACATTTAACCTGCTGACAAGGTATAACTTTTCAGAAAGGAATGAACGACTCAGCCAAGCTCTGCCAGGCTAAAACTATAGAAATGGGTCCCCTGAAAGCAAGGCTTTGCTTGATGCCACACCTGTGGCCACTGCAGTCTGTCCAAATCTATATCAACTTCTCTGCCCCCCACTAACACAATGTTTTGAATACATTAATCCTTGGTGACTTTAACAACCCCGCCCAAAAACTCAACACAGTCAGAAAAGGCCACCTCCAGTTACCTAGGGGGCCCTTCAGTACCCACAAGATGGGAGATCAAGGTGGGCCAAAGAAAGGATGTTTCTAGAAAATCATCTGGACCTTGCCACTCAAATAGACCTTGGAAGGCTGGGTGAGAAAAGCCAACTCCCAAATTTCTGGGTTGGGCAACTGGGTCAGTATTGGCCCATTTGCCAAGATGGTCACTACTGGTTCTGAGAAAAGGAGATTAGATTGAATATGTTGAGTTCATGGTACCCACGGGACAATCACCAGGGGACATCAAGGAGCTCAGGGGGCCTATATATATATATATAGAGAGAGACAGAGTCAACTGCTGACATGAAGCACAGGAGTGAATGTTCTGGCTTGAGGGAAAAGGGGTGTGTGACCGAGCAGGGGTCTGTTGATAGCAGGTCGGCACCTCTTTCTTTTCAGGTCCTTATACAGCAGTGTGTTCCACAATTTAAACTTTAGTGAACAAAAATGGGGGAGGGAGTGAGGGCAATAACATTGTCACTGCCCTGCCCTATAAACAAGCAGCAAAGGCCTATCAAGAAAAACAAGATACATTTATTAAGTGCTTATTATGCACCAGGCTCTGTGCTAAACACTATACATGAATTATCTCCTGGGATCATCAAAACAATCCTGGCATAAAAGTCCGATGACTGCCACTTCACAGAAGGGGTACTGAGGTTAGGAGTGAACTGTGGAGGAGCTCAGGGCTGTCATGTCACAGCCCACAGTCAAGCAGTCTCTGGACCAGATGGAGAACATTGAAGAAAAACAATTATTTTATATAAGAGCTGTTACTTAGTGAGAGAATACAATCTTAGCAAATCCTTACAGCCCTCTGAGGCTGATATTGTTATCCCATATTACAAATGAGGAACATGAGGCTTCAGGACAGGAAGTCAACTAGACCAGTTTTGAATCTGGCCCACTGGGGGAGACTAAGACTATTGCCAGAGCCCCACCCTCAAAGGGTCTCTGGGACACTGGAAAAACGCTGAATGGGACCATTTATTAAAAGCTTTGTGCTAGCTGCTCTTCTAAACACTTTACACATTGTATTTGCATTGCATCCTCGAAACAGCTCTGTAAGGTGACCATAAAAAATCCCCATTTTATAGACCAAGGCACAGGTGGGCAAAGTCAATTCACAAGATCACACAGCTGGTAAATGGCAGAGCCTAAATGTGAATTAGGTTCTCTTTGCTTCCCAAACCAAAGCTCTTAACAAAATTTCTATGGACTCCGCTTTTTACATGCACACCCTCAACTAACCCTATGTGGTCACTAATACCTTCACTCCATTTCTCCGGAACTAACAATAACGCAAACACATAATCGCCAGATATCAGCATCTCAACAGCAAAGGAAAGATACTCTTCTTCACCCGTTTGACCAAAAGGGGAAACGGAGGTTCGGCACGGTTTTCCTAGGTCGCAACTCCGGAGTGCCAGAGCCAGGACGCGAACCCACTGCACCCTGACTCCCACTCATGTTCTTCCGCAAAGCGCCGGGTAGTAGGTCTGGAAAGTTGAGCCACGCGGGACCGAGTTCGGCAGGTCCGGAGGGCGCGAGTCCCCGCGCCGCCGCCACCACCACAACCGGTGCTCACCCCCGTTCGTCCGCCGGGTCTCCCGCTCGTACTGACCCTCGCTCGGGGTCCGAGTAGACACCGATTCCCCACCACCCTTAAGTGAGGCCGCCCCTGCTCCTGGAGGCACATACCTAGGCTTCCCCGCTGCTAGCCCTGCGGGACCCACGACCCCGACGTCCAGCCCCGCACCGTTTGCTAGAGGCGCAGCCAGCTCTGGTGGCTCGAGTGACTTCCAGGCAGCCCACTTCCAAGCCGCTTCGCGCGAGACCTCCTGGGAACTGTAGTCTTTCCCTAGGGGGCAGCAAACTGAAGGGGGGGGGGGGGAGAAGGGCCTGGCGCGCAGGTGCTGCCGGGAGCAGTAGGCGCAGCACCGCACCACCTTCTGGGAATGGTAGTTTACCTGTCACCTCCGTGCAGCTCCAGTCCCCAGAGCACTTCCGCAGCCCCGCAGGGAGTAAAGGATGGAGGCGTGTCTTCTGCAGACTCCAACCCTGTTGCCACGCTCCTCGCTCCACAAGGACGGCTTTTCGCTTTCTTCCAGCCCTGTCTGCCTCCTTCTCTTTGGCAGCTCCTTTCCCTCCCTCTCCGCTAGGCTCGAGGTACTTACCCCGAGGGCGCAAGGTTGGGGAGAAGCTGGGACAGCACAGCACTGCGTTAGACCTCCAATTGAGTGGTGCGGTGGAGGAGGGCGTCTGTGCGCGCTCGCGCACGCGCGCTCGCTTGCCAACTCCAGTCTAAATTGCCGCCGGCCGGGTGGGAAGGACTGCTTTTACTTCAGCGCGCGCGCGCGCGCGCTAGGTCGCGCGCTGGGCTTTTTACTGCCGACCGCGCGCTAGTGCGCACGCGTGCTCACACCCCCTCGTTGGGGTCAGTCAGCCAGGCGCGGGGTTAGGGGGCTAACCGTTGTGTCCTGGGAGTCCTGCGGCACCATCCCCTAAGGTCGCTTCTCAGGCTCTCCTAGGTCTGGTTCGCCACATAGGAGCTTCTGGGTGTGCCACCACACACGTCGTAGCCATCCCTTGTTGAGAGCCCTGTTGTCGCAGGTAATAGGCGCGGCCCCGGATTTGAAGAGGCGGAGACGGCCTCCTTCCCAACCACGCGGAAGGCCAGTACGTCCAAATGTGTGTGGACTCAAGTGTGGTAGCCATTCCCCGGCTTAGACACTTCCAGAGCTTTGCTTCGAGGGGAGCCTCAGTACCACCACCCAGGAAGCTGCCCAGAGGCCATTATCTACTGACCGTTCGTTGATCATACATTCTGAGGGAAACTAGTGTTTGTTGAGTATCTATGGCCTGGGAAATTCCGTCCAAATTCAGCCCACCTCTTCACATAATAAATATCCAATCCGCCCCCCCCCACTTTTAAATGGATGTTGCTACTCCTATTGCATAGGGTTTTACCCAAGGAATTGGCTGGAATTGCAAGGACCTCTGGTCAAACCTAGTCAGTCCCCTTTCCACATCATCCGTCCTTCCAAGATGATCAGTAAGACTTGAAGCTGGCAAGCGTATATTTCTTCTTTGGAGAGGGTAGGAGTCGTTCATTTGCTGATCCAGTAAACAAATATATTAAGCACAGGAGACAGGAGAAATCAAGACCGACTGGGTTCCTACCCTAAAGGAGCCAAGTCCAGTATGTATATCAGACCACAGCGGACAGTGACCATCTAAATCACTACTACCTAATAGGGATATAATCCAAGCCACATATGCAATTTTAAATTTTACATTAAAAATAAAAAGAAACAGCTCTGGCCCGTGTGGCTCAGTTGGTTTGGAGGATTGTCCTGGTTCCATTCCCGGCCAGGAAACATACATAGGTTTCGGGTTCAATCCCGCTCAGGCTGCTGACCTAAGTGCTTGCTCTCTCTTTCTCTCCCACCACCCACCCCTGTCTCCCTCTCTCCCTCTCTCTCCCTCTCTCTATCTCTCTCTCTCTCTCTCTCTCTGCGCCCCACTTCTCTAGAGTCAATGAGTATGTCCTCTGTATAGATAAGAAAAAAATAAGTGAAATTAATTTAAATACTTTATCTAACCCAATATATCCAAAATAAGTTATGTCTAATAAAAAAAATTCACATTGCTTCAATTTTGAAATTTTAGTTAAAATTAAAACAGGCATTAACAAAGATATTCATTTGTGGCCCTGGGTTGTCATAGCAAAAGGTTGGACCCTATCCAATGTCCACTAATAGAAATTTGGATAATAAATAAATGATAGTTTGGCCACACAGTGGAAATCATGCAACTGTTGGAAAATGAGACAAAGCTATGTATATTAATATGAGTTCATCTCTAGAATATGTTGAGAAAAATGTTCAGAACCATGTATAAAGCATACTACCATTTGTATAAGAAAAAGAATATTTTTTACATACATGCTTTTGTATGTGCAGAAAAATATAAAGACAACCAGTGTACCTTTGTGAAGGGGAAGCAGGCAGGTGATCAGGTGTGAAAAGGTGACTTTCTTTTCATTATATGCTCCTTAATATGTTTTGAATATCTTTACCATGTCCCTTTTTTTTTAAGATTTTATTTATTTATTTTTAGAGAGGGGAGAGAGGGGGAGAGGGAGAGAGAGAGAGAGAGAGAAACATCAATGTATGGCTGCTGGGGGTCGTGGCCTGCAACCCAGGCATGTACCCTGACTGGGAATCGAACCTGTGACACTTTGGTTCGCAGCCCACACTCAATCCACTGAGCTACGCCAGGCAGGGCTACCATGTCCCTTTTTAAAAGTTGTTTAGTAATTAAATGGAGGGTGATAGCTAAGTCATAGGATCATTTTAAGAATTAAAGTAAACAACTTATAAAATTCCTGCCTACCACCTTACAACTTAATCAATTCTGGATGCTATCATTACTCCCAGGTAACTCTTCAATCAATAGAAACTAGTCCACCCTGATAATGTATCTTTGTTAGCCTGAAAATTGTTTCTTTCTGTAAAGATGGTAAAGTTTATTCTACCTGTGAAGTCACCTATAAAGCCAGAGTAGCGTTCCAGGCCCTAGGAAGAGATTTGGGCTCCTTATCAGTAATATCACTCAAAAAAGTATAAGTAAGTAACCCAACATTGACCTCTGGCCTTACAGTCCCTCTGACATTGTAGCCAACTCATTAGGCCTTTCTAATGCCAGCTGGGCTTTCTGCACCCCTGTCCCCAAACATGAGAGCCACCTGCAAAGCTGTGGGATCCACGCAGGGCCCTACCTCAAAGAGTAACACACCTTTCTTGTTATATGTACTCATTGCACTTTGTTCTTTTCCTACTTAAAACTAAATCACTAGTCCTGGCTGGTGTGGCTCAGTGGATTGAGCATGGGCACTGGTTGGATTCCCAGTCAGGGCACAAGTCTGGGTTGCGGGCCAGGTCCCCATTAGGGGGTGTGTGAGAGGCAACCACACATTGATGTTTCTTTCCCTCTTTCTTCCTCCCTTCCCCTCTCTCTAAAAGTAAATGAATAAAATCTTTAAAAAATCATATGGAAAATTGAATCACTAGCATGATTTCATGTTTTAAGATTGAGAAGTTGCAGAAAGCTTCAAAGAATAATAAAATCAGAATTTCTATTGTAATAAATTATATGACTATTCTTTGATGTATGCCCTCCCTGCTGAACTGTAAGCTGTTTGGGGCAACAACTGTATACCCTCACACTCCTATAACAGAGCATATGGAGCCAATGAAGAATCAAAAGGAGCCTGGGGGGCCAATAGTGTTGTGTAGTGCCCCCTAGAGCTAATTCTCTATTACAAAGGCAGGGCTAAGGGGTGTTGGCCTTCCAACCTACCTGCCACTGACAGTATGTTGGAGTGGGCTGCAGCTAAGAAAAAGGATGTAGTGCCAGTGTCAGTGCACAGTCACAAACCTGGTTTGTTGCCATAGTCAAAACGACATACCATGTCTCAGCCCCAAATACTGATACCTACCCCCAAGTTGACTGGAAGGCTTGAATTCTCCCATTAGATCATCTTTGAGTTATTAAGGTATATAAAAAAAAGTCAAGACCATTGGAATTAAGGCATCTGGAGTTCATTCTAGACTTGCTTTTAAGGACAGGTAATGGGATTAGGGAATCAAATGGGGATTTTAGAAATTTCCTCTGACGACTACCTAAGGAAGCTGATGTATGGGATGGAAGAGAGTGGCAAAACAAATAAATAAACAGAGGTTTGAGGTTTGAAAGCCTTTTTCATTAACCACCAAGGAATGTGCTCCCAAAGGGTCCCAACCACTTACTTTTTGTAAACTGGTCAAGAGACATTGGACCCAGAGGAGATATATGGAGCAATGGAAACTGATGGCAGTGATTGTAAATTTGTTGCTAATGATGCCTCTCTCAGCAGCTCTGGGGCCTCAAGGAACCAGTGAGGTAAATTTGAGCTGTGGGGCCTGGCCTACAGGGCCATCTACTAATGTGCAGGATATGAAGCAGATCCTACTGGCTCCTGAAAGGTGGTGCCTTTGCAGCAAGTGCAGGGTTTCAGAAGAACAGAATGTAAAAAGATAAGGCAGGAAGGCAGGATTCAGCCTTGGGGAAAGTGAAAGGAGACAGAAGGGTTGCTGATGTTTGACAGCCAGTCCCCAGTTCCCATTCGTAGATTTGCAGGTCAGAGAGCTTCCTTAGCATCAGATGGAAGAGTCTCTTCCTGATTCTGTCTGATATGGAGAAAATCCTGAAATGTGGATTGCATCTTAGTCTTGAATCTGTGTAGCCTTGAACACTGCTCTTCTCTGAATTCATGTTCCTTGTATTCATAATGGAGTTGATATCTGTTGTTAAGAATTCTTTCAAGAACTGATGAAGCAATTAACGTGAAACCTTTTTGTAGGCTCTAATCCATTCTACAGATGAGATGATGATACCTTTTGCTTGCTCCTTTGCCCAAAATCCAGCTGTGAAGACTCTGGCAACACAGGGCCTAGGCTTAGCCATAATAGAGGGTGGGTTCTGCTGACCTTGCCTTAGGAGGCCCAGGACAAACTGGTCAGGAACTCTTAACAGCGCTCCAAACCAGTGGTCCTTGGATTTTACTGTGAGGTAAGAGCTGAAAAGCTTGTTAAGAGTCAGATTTTTGGGTACTGCCCTCAGAGTTTCCAATTCAGTGGGTCTGGGGTGGGGCCCAGTAGTTTGCATTTCTAACAAGTTCCCAGGTGACGCTGACACTCCTGACCTGAGAATCACACTTTGGGGAGCCACTTTTTTATTTTAATATATTTTATTGATTATGCTATTAAAGTTGACCCATCTCCTTGTTTATTCCCCTCCACCCTCCATGCACCTTTCACCAGCATTCCCCCTCCCCTTAGTTCATGTCCATGGTCGTACATATAAGTTCTTTGGCTTCTCCACTTCCTATACTATTCTTAACCTCCCCGTATCTATTTTGTACCATTTATGCTTACTCCCTGAACCTTTTTCCCCATTCTCCCCACACCCCTCCCCAATGAAACCCTTGATGTGATCTCCATTTCTGTGATTGTGTTTCTGTTCTAGTGGTTTGCTGAGTTCATATTTGTTTTTGTTTAGATTCAGTTGATGATAGTTGTGAGTTTGTCGTTATTTTACTGTTCATAGTTTTGATCATCTTCTTTTTCTTAGATAAGTCCCTTTAACATTTCATATAATAAGGGTTTGGTGATGATGAACTCCTTTAACTTGACCTTATCTTGGAGGCACTTTATTTGCCCTTCCATTTTAAATGATAGCTTTACTGGATAGAGTAATGTTGGATGTAGGTCCTTGCCTTTCATGACTTTGAATACTTCTTTCCAGCTCCTTGTTGCCTTCAAGGTTTCTTTTGAGAAATCAGCTGATAGTTTTATGGGAACTCCTTTGTAGGAAACAGTCTCCTTTTCTCTTGCTGCTTTTAAGATTCTTTCCTTATCTTTTGTCTTGGGGTAATGTAAGTATGATGTGCCTTGGTGTGTGCTTCCTTGGGTCCAACTTCTTTGGGACTCTCTGAGCTTCCTGGACTTCCTGGAAGTCTATTTCCTTTGCCAGGTTTGGGAAGTTCTCCTTCATTATGTGTTCAATTCCTTGCTTTTCCTCTTCTCCTTCAAACACTCCCATGATTTGGATGTTGGAATGTTTAAAGTTGTCCTGGAGGTTCCTAAGCCTCTCCTCATGTTTTTGAGTTCTTGTTTCTTCATTATTTTCTGGTTGAATGTTTATTTCTTCCTTTTGTCCAAATTGTTGGTTTGGGTGCTGGTTTCCTTCCCTTCACTGTTGGTTCCCTGTATATTTTGCTTTATTTCACTTTGCATAGCCTTTACTTCTGTCTCTATTTTGTAACCATAGTGAACCACTTCTGTGAGCATCCCAATTATCAGTGTTTTGAACTCTGCATCTGATAGGTTGGCTCTCTCTTCATTGCTTAGTTCTATTTTTGGAGCTTTGATCTGTTCTTACATTTGGGCCTTTTTTTTTTTTTTGTCTTGGTGCAGTTGTTACATTGTAAGGGGTAGAGCCTTAGGTATTCACCAGGGCGGGGCAACCCAGGCCTCTGTGTTGTGGCACTGTACATGGGGGAGGGGTCCACGAGAGAACAATGCCAATTGCTCAGCTCTTGGCCACCTTTTAGTCACTTTCCCCACTTCCTACAAGCAAATTGTGCCCTTCTGGTGCTGATTCCTGGGTGTGCGGGTTTGTATAAGTTTTAGGACTCCATGGGCCTCTCCAACAAACTCTTCTGTGAGGCTTGGAGTTTCTCCTACTGCCGCAACCCCCACAGGTCTTCATAGCCAGAGATTTTTGAGGCTTTCTTTCCCCGTACTGAACCCTAGGTTATGCAGTCTGTCTCGTTCCCCAGTTGTTCCTCCTTGTTCATCCATACACGAATGTGGGACCTCCCGGTCCCCCAGTCCCAGCTGCCACCTTACCTTCCCTGGTCCTCTAGCCACTGCCTTGCCATGTGTCCTCTCTACCCTGGCTGCCTGTCTCTGGCCCTCCTACCAGTCTGAATGAATGTTCCTTCTTTAACTCTTTGGTTGTCGGATTTCCCTACAATTCAATTTTCTGGCAGTTCTGGTTTTTTGTTTCTAAATTTCTTGTCCTTCTTTTGGTTGTGGGAGGAAGCAAAGTGTATCAACCCCAGCCTCCATCTTGGCTGGAAGTCCTAGGGAGTCACTTCTTGAAACTGAAAGTTCACCAGTCTCCTTCATCTGTCAGGCACAAGGATGGCCTCACTTCCATTGCCCTCTGCTGGCCAGACTATAAACTTAAGTGATGTTTCCAGAACAAGAGGAAAGTACTAAGTATTGGTTGGAAGGAAAGAAATACTTGTCTGACAAACAAACCAGTCTAAAAACAGCAATCACAATAATTGTTTGTTGCTTCAGAGTATACTTTAAAAAGTATTAACAGAATTATTTGATCTTTGCAGCAATCCTGTGAAGGCAACACTTGCATTTTCAGTTTACAAATGAGGAAAACAAGCCCATTGTCTGACCAGTAAAGAGAGACTCCCTGTGGGAGAGGGCTTGTTAAAAGTAGGATTTTCTCTGGCCAGGGGGTTAAGTTACTTTGAGTGTCATTCTGTACACCAAAAGGTTGAAAGTTCGATCCCTGGTCAGGGCACATAACTGGGTTGTGGGTTTGATCCCTATTTGGTGTGTATGTGGGAGGCAATGGATCGATGTTTTTCTCACATTGATGTTTCTTTCTCTCTTTCTCTCTCAAGTCAATGAACATATCCTCTTCTCTATGAGGATTAAAAAATGTAGGATGTATTCACAATCCAACTGAAAAAAGTGGAGGTTTATTCTTCTGAAGGTCAAAGACGAGAGAGTGCAAAAGAGGATGATAGATGATTCACGTGTAAGGAAGCTACTTGATTCCACCAGCCTGGGAAAACCTGCAAGGCCAAATGGCTGGATCCTTTCTCCAGCTGTGATAGGTGGGCTGACCCTTAGTCCTGGGGGCCCAGCATCTTAATTTCCTATTTCAGTAGTCAGACTTGAATGTCCATGGAATCATCTAGGGAGCTTGTTACATATGAAGGTTCCTGAGTCCCACTTCCAAGGTTCTGCTTCAGTAAGTCTAGAGAAGGCCCTAGGGATCTTCATTTAAGACATACCCCCTCCCCTGGGAACTTTGGGAACTCCTAGTCCTTGCAGAATGCTCTTTTAACTGGCTGCCATCAGCAAAGAAATGTTTGCCTGGGATGGTAAACATGGTATTCCTTTCTAGCCCCGCTCTGCTTCCCTCACCCATTGTATCCCACTGGGTTATGATAGCTAAGATTTAGTCCCCAATTTCTTTATGTACCCTCTCCAAGCCTCAGTTTTCTCATCACTGAAATGAAGTAATACCTACCTTACTGGGCTGGGGTGAGTATTACATGAGAAGGTATGTCTCATTTATAGTTCCTAACATTCAAAAAGTGTGCAATAAACATGAGTTCATGGATCTTGCTTTCTGATTCCTAGATTCCCAAAAAGTAGTAGTGGTTAAGCTCACTTCTTTTGGATTTCCACAGGTTTTTAAGCACTGGTACTGAGCAAAACGAGGGAATAATCAAGGCGATGTCTTCCCCTAGACTGATTCCCCTCTGGAAGGATTTTAAATACCTCATAAGTGACTTATATAGTAGCAAGGTAATGTATATGTAGGACATAAACATGTTATTTGCCTCTATCTTAATATAGTTACAAGCACTTCTGAGGAGCATAGATTTCCATGTAAGCAGGGAGCAGGCAGGGGAGACCATAAAGACACTTGTCACCTTAGGAAGTGGGCCACCAATTTCCAAATGAGTCTAGAGATCTCTTGCAAGGACATTTTCATAGTGGAAGGTGAACACTTTGGAGCATTGTCAGAGGAACCAACCCTCTGGGAAGAGAAATTTTTCTGAAAGAGAAGGGAGAGGGCACCAGAGAGAACACTTGCCAACTTCAGTTGTGCTATGGTGGGCTCTGTGTAAAAGAATCACAGGTTCATGGTGCATAGCACATGCTCTGTCACTGTGGGATAATATAGTTTGTATATATATTTGTGTGTGTGTGTGTATATGTAAATATATATAAATATATATATAAAAATAAAATCTTCCTATGTCAAATTTAAAGGCCAAGTAGGGTGTCCTAGAAGTCTTAGTGCAGTTATGAACTTTAATATAAAACTGTACTGACTTCTTGGGATATCCTGTTACATTGCATGTGGGCATATAGCAGTGCACTAACTTTCCCAATTAATCTGTTAAATGTGTCTTTCATGGCATATGTACCTTTTAGACAGAAGGGAGAAAGTTAGAAGATAGGTATAGCTAACTTCATATGAGAAGAACATCAATTTCCCCTGTGCTCACATTATAAAATTTGCCCATAGAGGCCCTATGGAGGTTTGGTTCTTTCATACTGGGGTTTTTTTTTTACGTGCTTGTGAAGTGTAGGTGTCCCACAGGTGGTAAGTTGTGCATGTGTGGGTATAACAGGAGTGGTCCCTGGGGTTGTGGCATGACTTTGGGAACTGCTTCAATTGTGGCTTAAGTGAAAATATATTTAGTGCATGTGTTCTGGTCTCTTACTTTATGCCATGCCTCTCCCCAGCAAACTTTAGATGAACCAAAGAGTGGCATAGTTGTGCTGAGTGACCGGTCCCAGATACTCTTCAGAGAGTCTCGCCATCCTCAAAATATGCCGCTTATATGCTATTACTTCAGTGATGCCAACTTCTTTGCCTCCCTCTCGTGGGTAACAAGCACAAAAGAAATACAGGTAAAACTCCCTAGTTGTTCTTCTTTTTAGCCCATTTTACAGGGGCCATATCCATGTAAACTCCTCACCCCAGACTGACAAAGGAAGATGTACATCTCCAATGAAAGTTACCTGGGGAACTTTTGAGATCTTGCTCCCAGGCACATGCCCTCATTTTGGCTCAAGTAAACGCTTATAAAAAGTAAAAAAAAAAAAAGTAACCTGGATCCAGGATTCCCCCCTCATTCTTTCTCCCATTATAGTCTCCATGCTGAATAGATTTTATGGTTTTCCTAAAGTAGGGCAAGGTCAGGGAAAATGTTCTAGCTTTTCTGCTCCTACAGTATTTCCAACCACCATAACCAAGGGGTAAAATCACTCTAGATCAGCAATTCCTCCTTAGCATAAGAACAGGGAAAAACAGATGAATATTCTTCCCTTTCCTATTCTACCATCTTTTTTAGGCAGTTCCCATCTTCTTCTCTCCTAGGCTGTAGTATGGATGAAGAGCAAAATGGAGGACATGGTTGAGAAGAGAACCTTTTCCATGACTGAACGAGTGCCACCCATCCAGTGTATGGTACACACAGGCTCCTTTCATATCCTCGTGGCCTACTGTGGCGACCTGCTCCTGCGGCTCTTTGGGGACCATTTTCGGTCTTTCAAACCCCTGGGTATAGTGCCTTGCCGCTTTAACATCAACTGCCTCTGCTATGACCCAGAAATGAAGATGCTTCTCTCCGGCATCCTTGGGGCAGTGGTTGTCTGGGCCATTGAGCAGAGTGGAAAGGGCCTCCAAATTGCCCACATGGTTTCCATGCCTGGCGATGAGCTTGTCCAGGACATCACGTTGAATGGCCCTGACGGCTCTCTCCTAGCTCTGTGTGAGACTGTGGTGAGGGTCCTTGAGCGCCAGGGCCTGAGCCAGCTGGGAGAGGTGAAGAGATTCACTTCTACCACTAGTGGCTCCTCTATCACTTGCTGCTTCACCTGTATCGATCAGGGTTATCTCTATGCTGGAAATAGGACTGGGGACATCCAAGTATGGAGCCTCAGTCAGAGCTACTCTCTCCACAGTTTCAAGGCCCATTCTTTGTCAGTGATATGTATCCGCAGCCGGCCAGAAGCCCACACCCTGCTAACAGCTGGCAAGGAGGGTTTCATCAAGGAGTGGAACCTTACTTCTGGGAACCTACTGAGACAACTAGAACTTGGAGAGGAATTGTATCGACTCCAGTTTATTGATAACATTACTTTCTTCTGCCAAACTACCCATACTTTCTCCTTGCGCCGTTTACCCTGCTTCTATAGCCTCTTTCATGTCTGTGGCTCTGCTCCAGAGCAGTTGCGTCGGGTCCGCTGTGGTAATAACTGGTTCCGGATCCTATGCACTACTGAGGATGGCTTGTTGCGCTTTATGTCTCCAGTAACAGGAGATCTTCTGGTTTTCACCTGGCCCTTCTCAATCCTGGACCAGGCTGTGGACTGGGCCTATAACCCAGATAAAGAAGAGCTCTTTGTAGCAACAGGGGGCTCAGAGGTGCTGGTCTTTGACACAACCCGCTGCCCTTGCCCAGCCAAGTATCTTTTATGCACCTCACCAAATGCTCAGGACTCAGTACAATGCCTGGCTTATGGGCATTTCCACCTGGGTCGGGGTCTAGAAGGACTTATGTTCTCTGGACATGAGAGTGGTATGATAAGAGTGCTTTCCCAGCACAGCTGTGCCCGAATAGAGAAATTCATGCACTTTGGGGCTATATTAGCATTCTCTACCCTGCCTGGAGGGCTTTTAGGTGGCCGAGAATACTCTTTGCTCTGTTCCTATGGAATGGATGACTACATACGCCTATCAGAAGCTGTGCTTGATGGGGCCAAAGTACACCTGCGACCTCTGGCCAGCATTCTCAGCAGCTGTCATCTAAAACACCTGATACTCTTGCCAAAGTCTGTGGGTGCTATCACAGAGACTAACTGCCTGCGTCTCTGGAAATTCCATGATTTTCTGTCCTCTGAGGCACAGGAAGGCTCCAAGTTTATAGAGACCTTGCCTTTGCACCGGTGTGCAATTACATCCTTTGATGTATGCCTGACCTTGAGTCTTTTTGTCACAGGTAGTATTGATGGCTCTGTCCGGATCTGGAACTTTCATGGTAGACTTGTAGCCATGCTGGACTCATCACTGCATTTTGGCCCACTCTGCTTTGCAAATGATAGAGGTGACCTGCTTGTGACTTTCAACCAGAGTCTTTATCTGATATCCTGTTTAAAACTGCTTCCCCGATCCCAGCTGGTTTACCTTTCATTTATGAGCATGGCAGATGAAGTGCTAGAAATCCCCAAGCCTTTCTTACCAAGCTTCTTCTTCTCCTTTGAGACCATGTTTGTGCCCAAGTATACCTACCTTGGACAAGGACAACAGGAACTAGTGGGTCTGGAGAAACTTGTCAATAAGCGGGCCATTGCCTTTGACCACACTGTGCCACATGTCATAGAAGAAGATGAGCAAGGGAGCCTCATATTACTATCTGCCCCAAGACATGGTTCCTTGAAAAAGGAGGAAACTGATATAAAGTTGAGCAAACTTTATCCCCATGATATGGTTCCTCCTCAGCTACAGTTGACTACCTGGGATGGACTCAATCCTTATCAGATACTGAAATGCTACTTTGGTTATGGGCGGAAATGGCTCTTTGCTCCTGATTGCTATATCCCTAACTCAGTGATTCGTGCCCGTCTTTGGCCAGAGGGCAGCCCAATATACCTACAGTGCAACCTGCATTCACCCACTCGGAAGTTGGAGTGGAATAAATCTCAACAATTCTTCTGGCAGAGTAGGGTAAGACCTATACATGATGTAAAAGAATATACACAGGAAACGGAAAAGGAAGAGGAAGACTTCATAGAAAAGAGAATGACCAAGGATGGAACTTATAGTGTCCTTACAGACCCAACAAACCGTAGTTGGCTAGGAAGAAAGATGACTGAAATAGCTATTAATAGCTTGATTGAGGCAATACTGAACATTATGATGTATGCTCCTCCTGCACTGAAGTACCAATGTTGTGTTGGTGCGCTAGGGCAAATCTTTGCTTCTTACCAGGTGTCTCCAGCCCTGCGCTCTGAAACAGCCCATCGTCTTCTGGATGATACAACCAATTCTAATCCACTGATCCGAGAGCTAGCCTGGGAAGGGCTGAAGCGTCTAGGAATGATTACTCATCTCTTTGCCATTCCTCTGGCCCAAGGGTTAATGGACAAGGACCAAAGAGTGAGGAATAAGGCACTGAACCTCATGGCTGACATTGGAATCCACTCTAAGACCTCACTGTTAAACTTGATCCAGAACCAAGAGACTTTCTGGGAGATGCAGTACGTTCTTTGTGTTTTCCTCAGTTTCTTACTAGCTTCTAATTTTCTTCTCCCCTTCCTCATTTCCCCCTTCCATTTTTTCCTATCTCTTCATCCCTCTTCTTTGGCTTATCCTGTCTTTTTACCTATTCCTAGTATTTTGCCATTCTTAGGCTATCTTGACAATCCCCTGACTGATCAATCCTTTCTTTGTTTCTTCTCCTATTTCTGTCTGTCCCATACCTGTTCGAGTTACACCTTTAATTCTTTTCTCTTACTGTTGCAACCTCCATACAGATCATTTATTGCTATCTTATCTTCCTAGACACTTTTTTTCTTCTTGGCCATCCTTTACCTTCATGTACACAGTCTCTGTTGGTCACTTTGCCAAGCCCCCTGCTTGTTCCATGTCAGTTCTTTCCTTATCATTCTCTCTTTTCCCTGATTCAGCATGTTCCTTTTCTCTTTTGACTTTCATAGGCAGGAAATGATTGGGCAGGAAACTCTGGACAGTCTGCTGGGGATGCGTGCCACAGATCTCCAAATGCTTCATACTCAAGTGGGACAGCGATTGAACGAAAACCTAACTTTGTCACGTGGAGATAAAAAGCCCACTTTTTCTTTAGATGTCTCAAGGGTTTCTGAAATGACTCCCCCTTCCAAGCAATCTGATGTAATTCCTGAAGAATCTAAAGTTGCCGTCAAGCCCAGCAAAGGCCAAAGATGGAACCAAGCAAGGGAAAAAATGCATGGTATGTATGGGGTGATCCAGTTTATGCCCTACAGTCTTCAAGAGGCAGTTAAGAGATATCACATAGGAGTAGAAATAAGTGGAAAGGTCTTTTCATAGATTTAGGGAGAATTCACCCAAACTCAATAAGACTTCAAGGCTCTTCTCTCTAAGATATTGGGTGGGGAAACTGAGAATAAGGCAAAGATAATGTCTCTCTTTTTTTTTTAAAGGCCTTAGCTCCCTCTGTTGTAATTTCTTTATGGCAGTCCTCTTAGTTCATGCCAGATATTGGTGAGGGTTTCATTTAAGCTTCCCATGCTGTCCTTATCAACATCTCCTAATTTTTTGTGCAGCCAAAAAAATGTTTCGGATCCTCAAGAAGATGAAAGAGACAGGCACAGAGCCAAGTCTCTTAGACGGTGAAAGTGATCAAAGTAGAGTTGCACCAACTGATGTGGAGACAGTCATCTATTCTGAGTCTTCAACCGTCAGTGTACCAAAGATTTCAAAAGATGCTGAACAACAGCCTCCAGAGAAAGATGTCTCAAAGGATGTTGCATTGACCCTGAAGATGCTAAAGAAAATACATGGCAAAAAAGGAAAGAAAACAACAATTCGGAAACCCATAAAGAAGAAGAAAAAAGAAGCTAAAGTTATAATCGAGGAGGAACCTCTGCCTCATGTAAAAGAACCAGTTGTGAAGAATGTGAAAGCCAGAGGGCGGGGTGCCCATGGAACTCCTGGCTACAGGGCTACTCCTGGAGATGTCTCATCATGGCGGGATGATCTGTGTCGTCTTATGACCCTGAGGATATCTGATTCCCAAACAGAAGTGTCAGAATCTCTAAATATTGAGTTAGTGACCATGGCTCAGGAGGTGCTGGCAGATAAGCACCCCAGCTGGGAGCTCTTTGAGAAGATCTGCCCCCTACTAAAGAAAGAAAGTGAGGTTCTGCTTGAGGACCTTGACTGGGATGTAGCCTGGCCAGAGGAGAAACCAATTTTTATTCATGAAGAAGCAATTAGTGAGGATATGGTGATCAGAGACATTGACGAGATACCAGAGGGGCAGGGACAAATGCAAAAGGAAGCGGGGGACATACAGGACTTACGGGAAACCCAGGTAATTCCCAAAAAGGGCAAGAAAAAGAAAATTATTATTTTAGAACCAGGTGGCCTAACAAAGGAGAAACACATACTAAAGAAAGAACACCACAGATTTTCTAAGAAACCCTCTAAGCAAAAGATGAAAGCAGGCATGAAGGAAATACAAGTGGATAAAAAAGAGAAGAAATTGAGCAAAAGAGTGATGGATGGGAGTCAGAAAGTGGAAGAAATGGTCAAACTAGAGGGAAAAGTGGTTGAGCAAGAAGGAATACCAGTTATGGATGAGAAGAAGTTGTTTTTGCAGGACTGGAAGAAGTCTTGGGATGAGTGGAAACAGATCTACAGTGAAAGAAGGATATCCTGGGATGAATGGAAAAAAGCCTGGGACATGGATCATCTTGAGGAAGGGGAGAAACCACAAAAGGACAAAGAGAAGATATTTCCAGATGAGGAAAAGTTGGAGGAGAGAAAGAGAAAGCTGGAATGGGATGAGGGGGAACAGGTTGGAGAAAAGATGTTACGCAGATTCAGGGAGCAAAAGTTCAAAGATGAAGAGGAATTGACCCTGGAGGTAGAAAAATTGTCTCAGGGTTGGGAAAAAGAAGAAGAAGAGGAAGAAGAATGGCTGGTGACAGAAGAGCAGAGACAGATCCAGAAAGAATATAAACAGGCCGAGATTGAGAGGAAACAAGCCCAAGCTCAAAAAAAACGAGCCCAAGAAGAGAGGAAGCTGGCACAAGAAGAAGAGAAGCTGGCACAAGAAGAAGAGCAGCTAGCACAAGAAGAGAGAAAACTGGCCCAGGAAGAGGGAAAACTGGCCAGAGATTATGGAAAACTGGCTCAGAGAGACAGTAAAACAGTCCAGGCAGAGATGAACCTTGTCCAGAAAGGAGTAAAACTGGCCCAAAGAGAGGAGCGGCTAAGCCAAAGAGCAGAGAAATTGGCCCAGAATAGGAAGAAACTGGCCAAGAAATTGGAGAAACAGGCTCGTGAAGAAGAGAAAATAGCAAAGAAAGGAGAGAAGCTGGCTGAGGTAAAAAACATACTGGTCCAGAAAATGGAGAAACTGGTTCAGGAGGAGCAAGATCTGGCACGGCAAGAAAAGGAACTAGACCAGAAATTAAAGGAGCTGACAGGGGAAGAGGAGGAACTGGTTTGGAAGCAAAATCTGCTGAATCAGGAAGAGGAGGAACTAGCTAAGGAAAATGAGGGTCTGGCTCAGAAGGAGAAGATACTGGCCTGGAAAGAGGAGCAACTGGCTATGGAAGAGAAAAAACTGGCCCAGGAAGAAGAGCTGCTGATTCAGGCAGAGAAGAAACTGGACCAGGCCATGGAATATCTGCCTGAGGAAGAAGAAAGATTTGCCCAGAAAAGGGAACAGTTAATGGAGAGTAAAAATAAACTGGCCCAGGAAAGGGAAAAATTGATCCTGGACAAGGTGGAATTTGCAAACAATAAGAGGATACTAGCCAGGAGAGAGGAGATTCTGGCCCAGGAGAAGGAAAAGCTGCCTCAGGAGAAGGTAGAATTGATTCAGGGGAAAGAGAACTTGTACCAGCTCAAAGACAACCTTGTCCAGAACAGAAAGAAATTAGTGGAAATAAAGGAGAAAGTGGACATATACAGGAAGAAATCATTTCAGGCAGAGGAGAAGCTAGTGGAGAAAAAGGAGAAACTTTTCCAGAAGAAGAAGAAACTGGCACAAGTAGTGGAAAATCTAGCTGAGAAACAGCACAAGCTAGTCCAGGACAAAATAAAATTAGCTATGGAGCAGAAGGCAATATTTCAAGAAACAAAACTGCTCAGTAGAGAAGAGGATATTATTAAGAAAGAAAAGGAATTGGACATGGAAATGAAGAAACTGGCCCAGGAGAAGGAAAGACTAGCTGAGGAAAAGGAGATTCTCTCCAAGGGAGAGACTCAAGAAACCTCAACACAGAGGAAACTGAGTGAGAATGAATTAGAACTAACTAAGAGGAAATTGTCACTAGAAGAGAAGATAGTGGTATGTGAAGATAGGATATTGGCCACGAAGGAAAGGGATATTGTCAAGGGGAAATTAGAATTTGCTAGAGAAGGGAGAATATATGCTCGGGTAGAAAGGAAGCTAGCCAAAGTAGTAAGAAAGCTGGCTAAAGGGAACATTTCCAAGGAACCATCAAGAGTGAGCAAAAAAGCCTTAAACGTGTTTCAAGACCTTATCAAAAAAGAAAGGAAACTAACCCAGGAAGAAATACAGCTGACAAAGAAAAGGAGGTCATTCTTGGCTATTGAGAGAAGATTGAGCAAAGAACAAAATGCACTTGATGCCAAAGAGTGGGATATTTCTGAGGAACAATCAGAAATGACCAAAGATGAGGAGAACCTTGCTAAAAAAGAGAGAAAACTGTCCAAGGAAATGAAAAGATTGATAAAGAAAGAGAAACAAATAGCTGAGGAAGAAAGCAGATTGGCCAGGCAACACGAAGAATTCATAGAGGAAGACGAGGAGGAAGAAATAACAGAGGAAGAAGAAATGTCATTCCTTAAACAAAAGTCAAGAAAGAGAAAAACGTTAGAAAGAGTTGATATGCCACAGGAAGAATTGAGCAGTCAAATGGATGAGGTGGAAAGTGAAGAGAGGTTTTATGGAGAAGTAGAAAACCTGTTAGGTGAAGTAGAGCAAGAGAGTTTATCGGAAGAGGAGGAAGAGGGGGCACAGGAGGAGGAGGAAGAGGAAGGACAGGAGGAAAAGGAGGAGAAGGGACAGGAGGAGGAAGAAGAGGGACAGGAGGAGGTGGAAGAGAAGGGACAGGAGGAGGAGGAAGAAGAGGGACAGGAGGAGGTGGAAGAGAAGGGACAGGAGGAGGTGGAAGAAGAGGGACAGGAGGAGGTGGAAGAGAAGGGACAGGAGGAGAAGGAAGAGGAGGGACAGGAGGAGGAGGAACAGGAGGAAGAGGAACGGCAGGAGGAGGAAGAGGAGGAAGAAGAGGAGATGGAGGACATCAGAAAGGTGGAGGAGAAGAAAGAGGAAGAGGAGGAGGAGAAGAAAAAGAAAGTTCAGGGAGAGGAGGAGGAGAAGGAGGAGGAAGTGTTTGAGAAGAAGGATGAAAGTATGAGTGAGGAAGAGATGGAAAATTTGAGTGAGAAAGAAAAGGAAGAGGAAGTAGACAAGGAAAAAGAGATTTTTAAAAAAGAGAAACTATTTAAATTACAAGAAAAAACAGGAAAGGACCTAGGAGAAAGAGAAATAGTCCCTTCTATTAGAGAAAAATTCCCTGAGGTCAAAGGCAGTGATATAAATCTGGAAGTTCTGAAAATACCTTCCAAGAAACTGGTCTCAATAGCTCTGGGGAGGGAAGAGACTATACCAGTGCCAATGTCATCCTGGAAAGATAGGACCACTGTACTTGAGACACCCAGGATATTTGCAGAGACAAGGTTTATGGATAAACAAGGAGAACTGTTGAGGAAATATCAGCCCATTCCTCTACAAGTTTTGGATACAGGTTTGGAGTCTCAAGAGCCAGACTCAAAGACCCCATATTTATCCCACCTATTGAGGAAGACCACAGAATCTCAGAAACTCCAAGGCACACCACTAGGGGATAGGTGGCAGTGGCTTTTGAATCATTATCCATCTCTGATGGAACAGACAGAGGTACAATTACCTATGTCCCAAATCCTGGCTGAGGAAATACATGCAGACATAAGCCTCTCAGATATAGAGTGGATCCAACATGTCCTAGAACAGATGGAGGCAGGAGAACAGCCTTCCAGAGACAATTTCCACAGATTGTGCCAGCTTCTCAAAGACCTCACCTCAAAGGGAACCTTAGAATGGACGCATCTAGCCAAGCTTGAAGATATCACTTACCGCCACAGGCAGGTCCTAGAATCAGAAAGCACACGAATATCAAAAACCAGTACAAAGCCCATGGGTCTAAAATACCTGAAAGTGATCCCTCCTATAAAAAGAAAGGAAAGTGAAACCCATTTAAAACCTTTGACTTTTCCCATACCAAAGCCCTCATTAGCTACAAAAAGTATTCCATGTTCAAAGGCTATAAATTGGTATCTTCTAGGAGAGCCTTACAGAAGTGCCCGGGCTGAGCAGATATCCAGTGCCCTCAAGGAAATGGAGATGCAACACTTTCATCCTGCCACAAGAGACATTTTCATAGGTGCCCGTGCCTCTGTGGAAAAACAAACCTTAGCACTGATGTTTCAAAAGGACTTCTGGGCTTTTAAGGATAAGGGCAGGTTTCCCAGATTGCCCAAGGTAGAAAAGAAGGTACAGCCTAGCTCTAAAAAACAGGAAGAAGTGCCTTTATGGGAGACATTTGTGGCACTGTACCATGTTTTACGGATGTTGCAGGAGCGATATGCAAAAGATAGTGCTGCTTGGATGGAACAGTTCTACCACCTCATGGACCTGTATCAACTCAAGTCCCCTGGAATCCAGAGATTGCTACAGGAGCTGCTCCTGAGAGAGGAACCCCAATCCAGTGAGATCATCTACAAAGAGGGCCTAAAGGCCACGGAGCTAGTTCCTGGGGAGCGGTTGTTCTACCACTTGTTTTGTGGTCACTCTCACATCCCTAGAGGTCCTCTGGCGTTCCAGGAGGTGGTATCCCTCTCAGGGAAGAACAATGTGCATACCATGCTTCCCATGGGCATTGCCCATTATGGCATCTTAGAACTTGCTTGGAAGAGCCTGCCCCAAGCTGATATTCACCTCACCAAGGAATTGCCCCACATCATTGCTCCTGCCCCCTAACTTGGGACTGACTGGATGTCAGGACTTTTCATTTCCACCTGAAGAAAGGACTTGTCACCAGATCTAGACTTTTATTCCTAGGTCTCATACAAAGGTAGGGAAAGGCCAAAGCCCTTATCCTACCCAGCTCCAAAAGCCAGCTTCTGTTTGTGGAATAAAGAGGAGGTTCTCATATCCAATAAGCTCTGTGATGTGTCCCTTTTCCCCAAACATTGCTTCTCTAGAAAGGTAGCCAGGGAAACCAGATATATACTCCAAAGAGTGAGAAAGCTTACCAAAAGTGAGTGGTGCTCACTCTCTGGTAGCCTTCAGATAGAAGGGTCTGTTCTTGTCCTCTTTCTTTCTTGCCTCCTATCATCCTCTTCTAAGGACTAAATAGGAAGAAAAGCACCTGACTCAAAAATTATTATCAGGCATTGATATAGTAGAAAGAAAATGGATTTTAGAATAAAAAAACCCAGGATTTTGTCGCTTAGTTTTGGGAGGTACACAGTGGAGGCAGGCTCTATTTCCTTGATCATAGCTTTGTATGCTGATGACTTGGATCCAAAACAGCAAGTGTGGTGGATGTTGAGACCCTCAGAGTAAAGGAAAAAGCGTCAACAAGTTCCAGCCAGTACTTCATTACTGGATGTCACTAAGGATAAGGCCACTTGAGGTTAAAGCAGAAAGAAGAGGAGGGAAGCCTATCTTGAACATAGGTTTTGGGAAAGATGATATAATTTGGAAGACTAAATGAAAGCTCAAATAAGCCACCTACTGCCTAGGAACTTATGATCCTTTCCTCTAGCAACTGAGACAAGAAAAAAGGACTAGTAAAGTGGAGAACATTGTCACTGCCAGTAAACATGTTCCTCCCCTGATCTTTCCCATCATGGAGATTTTAGAACTGTCTCTTTCCAGGTGAGCTAAGTTTTCCAAAACCTTCTAGCAAGTAGTCCACCTGTGCCATTTGCTACTCGCCATACCACCTCTCCTGCATTATTCTACTTCCTCCACTTGTGTTTTCTTTTGAGGTGAGCCCAAGGATGGAGTGAAAGAGAATATTCTGAAAAGTTGGTTTCACCTTGGAGGCCAAGGGCAATGACAGCCCTAGGTGTGTAGTTGGGCTCTTTCATGTCAGACTACATATTAGGTCACACAAAATATATGAGAGCTGTGGGCAGGAGGCAGGGAGCCTCAAAAAATGATGGAACTAGTAGCTGGGCAAGTCATCAGAAGTAAGCATGGTTCAGTTGGTTCTGTAAGCCTCAACCTGAATAATTTCTCATTTTTGGCTTGTTTACTTGTCTGTGTCAAAAAGAGAATAGTGAACAAATTACAAACATCAGGCATGAAAGAGGGGCTATCACTACAGGTCCTACTGACATTAAAAGGATAAAGACTATGATGAACAACTTTATGCTTATAAGTTTGACAACATAAACGAGATGAACAAATTCCTTGAAAGACCAAGAACAGAAATAACAATACCTATCTACATCATTTTGTAGGATATCAGTGGGTCCTCTGGTAATAAAAACAAACAAACAAACAAACAAACAACAAAACAAAACAAAAAACCCACTCTGTTATGGTTCCAGAGTCAGGAAATCTATGGATGGCTGTTTAGGGTTCCTTAAAACCTGAGTACTGGCTGTGACAACCTAGAGATCCTCATCTTTGCCAGAATGGCAGAGAGCAGGACTTCTTTGTATTTTCTCATGAAAAATTTCATTCACAAAAGTAGAAGAATATTAGAGAACTTCCAGATCACATCACCTAGATTCAACTGTAAACATCTTGCAAAAATTTCTTCACTTTTTTCTTTGTTGAAATATATCTTTCATCCTCATCAGAGGACACTTTTTAAATTGCTTTAAGAGGGGAGGGGGAAGGGAGAAAGAGAAACATCAATGTGAAAGAGAAACATTGATTGGTTGCCTCCTCTAGGCACCCAGACTGAGGATTGCACACACTGGATGGAGAATCAAACCCACAATGTAAGTATGTGCCCTGACCAGGAATCGAACCTGCAGCCTTTTGGTTATGGGACAATACTCCAGCCAACAGAGCCACACCAGCCAAGGCTCTTTGTTAAAATATTTTTTAAAAAATTTCAGACATCACATTTCAGCTGTGAATACTTTGGTACTCTAAGTATTTTTAAAGTATATTTTTATTGATTATGATATTACAGTTGTCCCATTTTTTTCTCCTCTTAATTCCCCTCCACCCTACACCAGGCCTCTACCAGCATTCCTCCCACTAAGTTCATGTCCATGGGTTGTACATATAAGATCCTTGACTTCTCCATTCCCCATACTATTCTCAATGCCCCCCTGTCTATTTTGTACCTACCATTTATACTTCTTATTCCCTGTAACTATTCCCCCATTCTCCCTCCTACCCCTCCCCACTGATAACCCTCCATATGATCTCTATTTCTGTGATTCTGTTCCTGTTCTAGTGGTTTGCTTAGTTTATGTTAGTTTTTATATTTTTAGGTTCAGTTGTTGATAGTTGTGAGTTTGTTGTCATTTACTGTTCATATTTTTTATCTTTTTTCATAGATAAGTCCTGTTAACATTTCATATAATAAGGTCTTGGTGATGATGAACTCCTTTAATTTGACCTTATCTGAGAAGCACTTTATCTACCCTTCCATTCTAAATGAAAGCTTTGCTAGATACAGTAATCTTGGATTTCTTGCCTTTCATGACTTGGAATACTTCTTTCCAGTCCCTTATTGCCTGCAAGGTCTCTTTTGAGAAATCAGTTGACAGTCTTATGGGAACTCCTTTGTAGGTAACTGTCTGCTTTTCTCTTGCTGCTTTTAAGATTCTCTCGTTTATTTTCATCTTGGGTAATGTAATTATGATGTGCCTTGTTGTGTTCTTCCTTGGGTCCAACTTCTTTGGGACTCTCGGAGCTTCTTGGACTTCCCTGAAGTCTATTTCCTTTGCCAGATTGGGGAAGTTCTCCTTCATTTTTTTTTCAAATAAGTTTTTAATTTCTTGCTCTTCCTCTTCTCCTTCGGACACCCCCATGATTTGGATGTTGGAATGTTTAAAGTTGTCCTGGAGGTTCCTAAGACTCTCTTCATGTTTTTGAATTCTTGTTTCTTCATTCTTTTCTGGTTGAATGTTTCTGTTTTTCTTCTGGTCCAAATCATTGATTTGAGTCCCAGTTTCCTTCCCTTCACTGTTGGTTCCCTGTACATTTCTCTTCATTTCATTTTGCATAGTCTTCACTTTTCTGCCTATTTTGCAGCCACTCAACCACTTCTGTGAGCATCCTGATTACCAATGTTTTGAACTGTGCATCTTATGGGTTGGATATCCCTTTGTCACTTAGTTCTATTTTTGGAGCCTTGAGCTGTTCTTACATTTGGGCCACATTTTTTTTTTTGGTCTTGGTGCAGTTGTTATAATGTAAGGGGTGAAGCCTTAGGTATTCACTAGGGTGGGGCAACCCATATTGCTGTGTTGTAGCACTGTATGTGGGGGAGGGTTCCAAGAGGGAACACTGTCACTTGCTTGGCTCTCCACTGGCTTTCAGTCACTTCCCCCACTACCCACAAGTAAATTGTGCCCTTCCAGTTCTGATTCCCAGGTGGGTGGGTTTGTTAACATTCTAGGACCCTGTGGTCTCTCCAATAAACTCTCCTGTGAGGCTGGAAGTTTCTCCTACTGCTGCAACCCCCATAGATGTCTATAGCCAGAGGTTTTTGAGGCTTTCTTTCCCTGCACTGGAACTCTGGGTTGCACAGTCTCTCTCTCTCCCCAGTTGTTCCCCCCCATTTATTCACAAACAAATGTGGGACCACCAGGTCTGCCAGCTGCTGCCTTGCCTGCCCTTGTCCTCCAGCTGCTGCCTTGCCACACATCCTCTCCACCCTGGCTGCCCATCTCCACCCCTCCTACCAGTCTGAATGAATGTTTCTTTAACTCCTTGTTTGTTGGACTTCCATACAGTTTGATTTTCTGGAAGTTCTGGTTATTTTCTGTTTTTAAACTTGCTGTTGTCCTTCTTTTGGTTGTGTGAGGAGACAAAGTGTATCTGCCTATGCCTCCATCTTGGCCGGAAGTCCTATAAAATTTTTCTTACATAATGATTTTCACATCTAACAAAAGAATTCCTTAATATCATCCAATACTCTATGCAAATTTTCCTGATTGTCCCCCAAAGTTTCCTTTTATACTTTAAATCAAAATTCAAACAAGGTTAATACCTTGTTTGATTGTTATGCTTCCTAAGACACTTTTAATATTAAACATTTACACTCCCCTCTCCCCAGTTTTCTCACACCATTGGTTTGTTGATGACTGATTGCATGTTTTGATTTTTTTCTGATAGAGTTTTGCAACCTGAGGTATGGATGTGCTTCAAGGGTCCATGAAGCCTCTGAAATTAGATGAAAAAGAATTGTGCTAAATACTTCCCCTACCCCTATTCCTCTTCAGGAAAATGTCTGTAGCTTTCATGAGAGACTTGAGGAAGTCTGTAACACAAACATGTTAAATTACCACTTAAGAAGAACAAAGAGACACCTGGGCTTTAGCTCCAACATTGCCAATAGATGAATGACCTTTAGCCAGTACCTTCTTCTTATTGGATTCTACATTTCTAATTTTTAAAAAGATTTCATTTATTTACTTTTAGAGAGAGAGAAAGGGAGGGAGGGAGGGAGGGGGGGAGAGAAACATCAATGTGTGGTTGCCTCTTAAGCACTACCCTACTGGTGACCCAGCCCACAACCCAGGCATTTGGCCCGACTGGGAATCAAATGGGTGACCCTTTGTTTTGCAGGCTGGTGCTCAATCCATTGAGCCACATCAGCCAGGGCTAGATTTCTAATTTTTTAAGGGACCGTTATACTTCAGACCTCTCCAGGGTATGAGAAAGGGTTTCCAGCCTCCCATCCTTCTTCCGGAATGTGTGCTCAAGGTAATATTAGAGACTTTCTTTACTGTGCAGAGCTATGAACAGCCTTGAAACAGGAAATAGATAAATAGGGAGTTGACCTTGGGGAAGACCTAAATGGAGGAAAATCTTATATTTTCTGGAAGAATGTTACATGTGCAAACTAAGGTGAGTAAATGGACACTGGATTGAGATTGGGAAATGACCCTGCCAGCACACAGAAACTCCTAGATGGCTTGGATCTCAGAACTGAGCCCTAGACTCGCCAATGTTTAGAAGAGGGAGACATAAAGGAAATTAGAGTGATGCAACTACAAGCCAAAGAACACTAAGCAGTGCCAGCAACCACCAGAATCAAGGAGGGAAGCATGGAAGTTTCTTCCTCAAAGCCTCCCTCAGAACCAATCTTGCTAACACCATGATTTTAGACTTCAGGCATCCTGAGCTGTGAAAGAATGACTTTTTGTTATTTCAAGACCCCCAGTTTGTGATAATTTGTTGTGACAGATCCAGGAGACAAGATTTTGGCACTAAGTGTGATCATTACTACTGGACTGACTTTGTGGCCCTTTCAGCAGACACAGATGTGTGTAACATATACATATACATATACATATTTTAGAGATCATGTGTTCATACTAATACCTCTTATTTCCGTCTATCCACACAGGGAACATTGTTGCCTGCCCCTATTTTGCATTTGTATGTCCTTTCTTCCATAGGGAGTACTCTGACTCCCAATATGATGAGCACATTTACTTACTCAAGTCTCTGATGTGTTTAAAATAGTTTCAGAATTGCTTTGCCCATTCCACTATAATGTATAAATGTATTAAAAAGAGTTCAGGGTTTGGCTGCAATTTTTCCCCATGTATACCTCCAGCCCTGCCCAAGATTGAGTATATTTGTCAAGTACTGTACAAACAATATACTTGGACTAGTTCATCCTTTCTTCCTTTAGTGGTTATGTTATTCGTTTGAAATATAATTGGTTTCATTTCTGTCAGTTTGCTTTCAATTATAGAATTCCCTTCCTTCTAGTTCTTCTTAATTTATTTTTTGCTTAAATGTGTACAGTGTTAGCATGCTTTCAAAAGTCAACACTATGCAAAAAGTACTCACCCTGGCCAAGTAGCTCAGCTGTTAGAGCATCATCCTGATATGCCAAGGTTGCAGGTTCCATCCCCAGTCAGAGCACATACAAGAATCAACCAATGAATGTATCAATAAGTGAAACAACAAATTGATGTTTCTCTCTCTCCCCCACTTTCTCTCTCTCAAATCAATCAATAAAAATTAAAATTAAAAAGTCAACCATACACAAAAAGTATACTCAGAGATGTGTATTATTCCCTCCTATATCCCATCCATCCCATTTTGCTTTATGTGTTCTTGTAGGTAATCAGCTTCAATGTTTCCTGGTTTATTTTCCTGTTTTACTTTTTGTAATGGATTCATTGGGATTTTCTATAAAAGAAAACAGACCAGGAGAGGATTCTGGGAAGATGGCAGATAGAGGCACCAGGAATCTGTTTCCCTACCTAGGCAATAGCATTGGCTGAATCTGTCGGATATAACTATGTTGGAACTCTGGAGTCTATAGAAGGCTTGCAACCTCCAGAGGAGGACTTGAATGGTGAATTGAAGTTAATTTTGATCAGTTTCAGCTCTTAGCACAGTAGCAGCTACCCATTCCCCATACCTAGCCCAGTGGCAAGTAGCTGTGCATGTGTTCCTAGTGCAGCTTGTACACAATTTGTAGGAGCCAGAAGAGGCAACAAGGACCCTACTCTTCAAATATTGGATATCTGTGCTCTCATTGCCAATTGTTGCTTCTGATCACAGAGGTGCAGACAAACAGGTGGGTGGCCATTAAAAAATGTACCTCCTCCACAGTTGCAAGCTCCTCCCTCTCTGGCTGAAGTGACTTCCAGGGACTTCACGGGGTTAGTGCCCTTTGTTTCCCCTATTCTTTTTTCCTGCATTTTTGGAGTCAGGCATTAAACATTTAAAAACAACTGCATATACATGGAGACTTAGAAGGTGACCATACATGCTCTGGAATAAGGCTCATGAAATACCCAAGAAGACCTTAAAGTTGACCCTTAGCATAAAGACAAACGATGAAAACAATCAAGAAACTGTAGGACCAGAGAAGCTATGAGAGGAGAAATGTTTCAAAGAGAGTGGTCAATAGAGTCTGTTACTGCAGAGATATATAAAAAGTATCGAAGGGGAGTCATTGGACTTAGCATCATAATGACTGTATTGACTTGACCAAAGCAGATGCAGTGGAGTGATGGGGGTGGAAGCTAGATTGCAGTAGGTTGCGGAGTGAATGGGTAGTGAGAAGGAAAGACAATGTAAACTCAATAGGCTTGATGCTGAAGTAAGGGGAGGAGATAAAGCAGTATCCCATCAGAAGGTAGGGTGAGAAGATTTTAATATAGGAGAAACCCACATATGTTTGATATGCTGATGGGGCCAAATCAGTGGAGACGGTCATCTTGAAGATATAAAAGAAAAGCTTGGGGATACTGGTGTGAGGTCTTTGAAAAAACAGGAGAGAATGGGGTCCAGGTCCAGGGAAGAAGGTATGGGGGTGGGTGTATTTTTCCAACATAGTAGGGGGAATAAGAGAATACGGGTAAGATTGTAAGTACTGCAAGAAGTTAAGAGAATTGTTAAGAAAAATATACTCAATGATACTTATTAAAGCCTGATAAAGAAGATTTTATTCAAGGGGAGGCTATCTTGATAGGTATAGAGACCACTGTGATGGAATTTTTTAGTGGAGGAGATTAGGTTGAGCTTTGAATACAGTGTGGGCAAGTGGAAATTTATAGCTAAGGAGCAGGGTAGGGGTCAGTGGATGAAAAATTACTATGAGAAAATAGGAGTAAGGGGGGAGTCTGGCCAAACTGGCCTAACAGGATTCTTGGTGAATGTAGGCCAGGGTGACCACATGTCACCTGGGGAGGGTGGAAGACAAGATATGGAAGGTAATCAGATATCAAAGGTTGGGAATTCTTGGTAAAACTGGATTTTACAAGGAAGTGAACAGATGGGCCTAAGAGAAGGTTCATGGGCCTGTCCCATCTAATACATTCTCTCTTTTGAGTAAAGTAAAAAAGTTATTTGCTGGGAGTGTGCAGGGAGTGAAAAAAGACAGATTTGTAAGGCAATGATCTCTAAGGATGCACAATATTCTCCAGGAGTGCTTAGAAGCCTGGGTACAAGGGCAGTGAATGTTGTCAAATGAAAGCACATTCAGATTTGGACTATTCAGAGAGACTATTGCAGCATGGAGAATGTTGCAAACTCAGGCTCTGCAAGTGTCTCAAAGTCTAACAAAGGCTTGACTTTTAGAGGGAGGGCTAACAGAGACTTTTGAAGACAAAATGGGCAAACAAGGAGGTGAGCACATAGCATGACCACGTTCATCTGACAGAAAACATTTCTCCCTGTGTTTAGCTGATAGCTGTTTCTTAGGAAGAACTGTTAAGGGAGGGTATTTTGCTTTTAGTACTTGCTTAGATTTGAGATCAAGCTAAATATCAGGGGCTTGTTGGAAAGAGAGAGACTTGACTAAAATTTGGTCAAGCCAAGTCAGAAGATAAAAAAATGGGCAACTATGAACACTTGGTCAATGTGGACAGCTAGACTGATCTATAGTGGGAAGTTTTGCTGAGTGTGGGAAAAATAGCCGATGAGGATTAAGTGCATTGGCAGAGGAGTAGAGAAACCAAACTCACATGGTATCTAGGCTAGACAGAGAAGGAAATAAAGTTAACAAGAAGCTGATCAATAAGGAGAAAGACCTTAACACAATTGAAGAATAGGTATGGAAAGTGTAAATAAAAGAACAGGAGGCAATATTTCTCTGGCTTAATCATCCCAGGTGTAGGTGCCAAGCATCTAGGGACTGCTTTTGTAGTCCATAACCTGCTGCAATTATTTAAACTAGTCAATCTGAAAGTGTTTGCTCTGTCCTGCCTTTTCTACAGAAACCTCAGTAAAGGCCAGGGCCAATGCCTTCCCCTTGTTTCTGTCTTCTGACTCCTAACCAATGGGGTGTCTCTAGCAGCCCTGCCTCTAGAACCTGTGAGTATAACGAGTTGACATCCTGAGCCTCTCCTCTGTCTCCTCTTCTAGTTGCACCTGTGAGATTCAGACCACATGCTCATTTTAAGTTAGTTATTGAGAGATTTGGAGGTCACATGTAAAAATATCAGTGTTTGTCTGATATCCTGTGCAGTGTTCTGTAAAATGCAGTTGGAAAAAAATACACTTCAGTCCAGTAGTACTAAGGAAAAGCAGTATGAGGTCTGGAGTGGGATTTCTTGAATTCAAATCCCAGCTCTGCCACTGAGGGCAAGTTTCTGCACCTGTAAAATGGGTATGTTATTAACATCTACCTGTATTAGTTAGGGAATGAAAGCAGGGAGATGAATGAGGAGGCCACTACAATAATTCAGAGGAAATAGGGTGGTGGGCTTGAACTTAGGAGAAAGAAGCAGTAAAAGTGAGGACTATTGGGCAGATCTGGATGTAACTACTGTTAACAAATAAACACCAACATTTCCATAGTTTTGGGGAATTGAAGCTTAGTTTTCATATGTATACACTGCAGATATCCCTGGTCAGGAGACAGCACCCCTCCATGATAGGACCAAGGTCTCAAGGTTTGGGAGGTTCTTACTAAATATTATGCTTACTAAATGTTAAAATGTAGCACAGTATTTTTGCAGGCCAGGAACTCAACGGGGAATAAATGTAGCCAACTTAAAAAAAAAAAGAAGAGAGAAAGAGAGAGAGAAGGAGGAAGGAAGGGAGGGAGGGAGGAAGGAAGGAAGGAGGGAAGGAAGGAAGGAAGAGAGGAAGGAGGAATTGACCAAATAGTGCATACAACAAATAGCTAAGCTTCCTTCTGGGAAGCTTTGGATGTAAATCCCATCTTTACTTGCTATAAGTAAACAGAACTACCTAACAACCACATCTTGTGGTTGAATGTGACACCCCAAGCAGCTAACTAACCCCTTGAGTTCCGTAACGCGTTGGCCTGAGAGGGAAGTAAAGTCCAAGGAGCTTCACCGCCAGCATACTGGATATTTAAGTCTCCAAGGGCAGGCACATTGAGAGCTTGAGTACTCCAGTCGCCTCCCCTCTATCTCCCTCCCTCCTATCGCCAGGGGACGCTGGGGAACAGGCTAGACTGAAAGGAAAGGCGAAACTCTCAGAACGTGGAAGAGATCGTACTGGAAACTGCAGTTTCCCCAAAGCAAAACACACTTGCATGCTGGAAAATGCACTCCTCTGGCTGCCACCTTCCACAGATGGCAGAAAGGCATGGCCTCGGAAACGCCGAGGCCTGGACACTGGGAAATTGAGTGTCCACTTCTGTGGCCCCAAATGGGAGTTGTAGTCCACCTGCCCTCGTGAGTTTTGTTTCAAGTCCCCCACTGTGAGGGGCCAGTGTCCCGCCGTCGGAGATCCGCACTATTCTGGCCTAGTCACCCTTTCATGCTGTTCTCCTGCTTTCCCTTCTTGAGTCGTCTCCAAACTGTAGGGGTAGGAGCCAGAGACCCGTAGAGAAAGAACAAACAGAGACTGAGAGATCACAGGTGGCAGCCCTGCCGGTGGGGTAGGCGGGGCGATCCTTGCGGGGGCTCAGGGCTCCGGAAGTGGGGTGGGGTGCGGGGTGGGGTGCGGGGAGGGCCCGGGGGAGGGCGCTGTCGCGCGCGCATGTCCTAGCTCCGCCCCAGTGCCCGCCCTCGCGCAGTCGAAGAGTCTCGCGTGCTTTCCCGCCCAAACGCCTCGTGATGTCCCAGCTCAAGTAAGGCTGAGCAGATGGCCTCGCAGAGGACTGGGCGGTCGTGGGAGGGAGCGATGGCTTGGGCGCAGACCCAGGACTGTTGTGTGACCAGTCTGCTCTGGACACCGGTTTTCTTAGGTCCTGTGTAGTGTAGAGTCTGCACAGAAGCCAGAGGGATGAGAAGGACGGCGGGGGGGCGGGGGCGTCTCTTAGGTTTGCCTTCCATTGGCCTCCCCGACTGACTGTTTGCCTCTGGAGGGGTGGTGCAGAAAGATGCTGGAGAAAAGTTTGATCACTGGCTGCTCTATTTCTTACCACTGTTGTTATTGTAATACATTTTGCTTTGGGGCTTCTTCAGGCTCGGTAGGACTCGGTCGCTGTCATCCTACATGACGCAAGGAGACTCTATAACCACCAAGAGCCACCTGAGCACGCGGGCCACTGATGCAGGGCCTCTGTCTTAAAGGGCTGAGCGTCCCGCACATGTCGCCGTGTGGCAGGTGACAATGGCATAATAGCCAAGAACAGGCCAGTAGTCTGACTCTCTGCCCTGCCAAGTTCTAGCTGTGTGACTGGAAAAGGGTCTAATAGGGCTTTAAGTAGGGTGGCACATTCGGCAAGTAAAAATCGGGGGCACCCGGTTAAGTCTGAATTTCAGTTAAATGGATAATTTTTTAGTATAAGTAAGTCTCAATATTGTTCGTCTGAAATTCAAATTTAATGTATTTTATCTGGTGACTCTGATTTAAGGCATTATAGGACACAATGCATGAACAAACAGTCCTTAGAACGGTGCCTGGCACATGTAAACATGCAATAAGGTTTATAGAAAAAGGCCAAACTCCTCCCACCTAAGCATCTTCTCCCCTCAAACACACAAGTGTCTCTAGTCGTCTGGCTGGTGTATCTGAAATGTCCAACCCTCAGAAAGCCATGCTGTCCCATGAGGTCAGTTTAAATGCCCTCTCCACCCCACTTCACTACAGTGACCCTGCTCTACTATTACAAAAGGACAGATTGTTCCAGACCTCCCAGCACTTGGCACATTCATGTGGGGATACAGTATTCAGATTTTTAGTAATGTTGGTGCTGTGTCATTGGACACAGGTGTTGGGGGGAGGGGGTTGGGGGAGTCTGATCCATTATGATGTTGGAGCCAGTGACACTCTTTCTATGAGAATATCTGAGTAGAGTCTGTCTCTTCTAGAATAGAGGGCATGTTATCCTCTGTGGAGGGTAAAGGATTGTGAGGGGGGAATGGGGAAGCCTACAATGTTGTATGACATGATTAAGAGGTTTTCCCAGATTAGAGAATGTACATTGAGTGGTGTTGGTCCCACTGAGCTCATGGAGACATCTGTCATATATGAAATAACACTGTATACAGTTTGAGAAGTCCAAAGGAAAAGGAAATGTTTGAAGTGGCAGAACCTAGGACTATAAATGTAAGTCTATTTGACTCTAAAGCTTCTCTTTCACCTTCTTTGCTGTTCTCCCTCAATCTCAGCACGTCCCTTCACTTCTCTCACAATAACAGCACCCTAAATTTATATTGCACTTTTTCATTATAAAGTCTTTTGAATTTTATAACCTCACTTAATTTTGCAAAGGCTTTCATAGGAAAAAATAGGTGGGCATTCCTCTTAGGCCAAGAGGGGTTAAAGTGAGACGCCTGTCTCTCACTGCACACCTGGTGGAATGGAGTATTAGCCCAGGATTCAGACAGTGCCAGACATTTTCCATTCTCCCAGTCAGAGCTTCTAGTCTTGAATTACTAGAGGAAACTTTAAGGAGTCTCTGAGATTGTGGGATCTAACTCTCATTTCTCTTCACATCAACTTGGTGCAACAGCCTGTTCTCTTCTCTGCATTTTCACTCTCCCTCCTTAAGGTTTATTATTCCTGACATTTAAATATATTTAATTATTTGATTTTTTTTTAAAAGTCCTCTTCAGGAGCCAGTCATTTGGTCTTCCCATGCATGTCCTTGAGAGTCCTATGCAGGCTTGTGGAGAGTTTTAACTACTCATGGTGGAAATCGAAGTGAGGTAGTAACTGTTGTTAGGTGGAAGAGAAATGCTTGGAATTGTTCAGCCACAGATAGCAATCCCCAAGGTGGTCATCTGTAGGACTCTGGTGCCATCTGGGAGCTATTTGTTCTGGTCTTCAACAAGATAAATACAGAAATTCAAAGTAAGCATTTAGGAACTATTATAGCAATTTGATGGAGTAGTTATATCTGTTGAACTTAATGAAAAATCTGCAGTTAAAAAATATCTCTACTTAAATCTGTGTACTGTTCTACCTTTTTCCTTTTCTCTTGCTCTCTCCCCTTCTTACTCTCTCCCTTCATCCCTAAGCTTTTGAAAAGCTGCACTTAAGTTGTCTAGTGTAAATCACAACTCTCTCCAGTCTGACTTCAGGAATCACTACTCTGTTAATACTGTTCTCATTAAGGATACCAACAATACCATTTACCAAATCCACTTTTTGGTTGGTTTTACTTGATTTCTCCGATACAGTTGATCTACCATCATGAAATGCTCCTCCTCTGGTTTCTGGGAGAACATCCTTTGTATAGTTGCTTCTTCTCAGTGTGCTTCCCCATAGTTATCTGGCTATCATGTCTTTTCATGCTGCATACTCCTCCAGATACCTAGCTTCAGCTCTTTCTATTAGGTTGGTCATGTTCATGTATTTGTTTCCAGTTCATACCTTTTTCCTAATCTCTGTACCTACATATCCGGTTGTCTTCATTCAGATATTCTATAATCACCTCAACAAGTGCAAGATTAAACTGATCTTCTCTCCTTCATACCTGCTCTTCCTCTTCTTTAGTTCATTTGAATGCATCAAATTTCATTCAGAACCTAGCTTAGAAACCTGGGAACCACTCTAGAATTCTGTACCTGATTAATCTTTAAGACCCATAGATTTTAGCCCCTAAATATTTTATTTTTAAAAAAGATTTCATTTATTTATTTTTAGAGAGAGGGGAAGGGAGGGAGAAAGAGAGGGAGAGAAACATCAATGTGTGGTTGCCTCTCACATGCCCTCAAATGGGGACCTGGCCCGCAACCCAGGCCTGTGCCCTGGCTGGGAACCAAACCAGCAACCTTTTGGTACACAGGCTGGGGTCCAGTCCACTGAGCCACACCAGCCAGGGCTTCCCCCTAAATATTTTATATTGCTGTCGTCATTGGCCCCCTTAAAAAAAACACGACTGCTCTAACTCAGAATGTATAATTATCTTTCATTTCAACTATTGCAATATCTTCCTTGCTAGTTATCTTGCCTGATCCGCAATACAGCCCAGGTTGAATGAATGAACATGCTAAAATGTTAATCTGACCTCACTCTCCTAAAATTGTCTTCAGTGTTTCTTTAACACTTAACTGAAGATAAAAACTGAACTCTTTAGTATAGTACTTAATATCTACTCCCACCTAGCAAGCCATTTTTTATCCTGCCCTCTTGAACTTTGTGTTGTAAGAATATTTAACTTTTATGTGGTTTCTAGTGTAAATCACAATTTTAAGTGTGTGAGACATTCCCTTTTCCCAGAACACCTTAGGAAGCCTTATCTGCCTGGCAACCTGGTTGTGCTGAACCTCCTATGCTAAGTGCCAGCATTTCCTCCCTAGAGTCTTCTGTGGTGTCCCATGCAGTGTCAGGTATTCCACTGCAGCTATTATCAAGCTTTTTTTTTTAAACAGTGATCAGATGTTCATTTTATTTTTTTGGATTCCTCCTTTTTGTCCCATTTTTTGAAATTTCATTGTTGTTAAAGTACAGTTTTCTGCCCCCCCCCCATATCCCCTACCCCAGCCACCCCACCTCTCTCCCCTGATTCCACCCTCCCTTGGTTTTGTTCCTGTGTCCTTTAATAGTTGTTCCTGAAAACCCTTCACCCTTTTTCCCCAATTATCCCCTCCCACCTCCCCTCTGGTTACTGTCAGATTGTTCTTAATTTCAATGTCTCTGGTTATATTTTGCTTGCTTGTTTGTTTTGTTAATTAGGTTCCATTTAAAGGTGAGCTCATGTGATATTTGTCTTTCACCTCCTGGCTTATTTCACTTAGCATAATGCTCTCTAGTTCCATCCATGCTGTTGCAAAGGGGAGGAGGTCCTTTCTTTCTGCTGCATAGAATTTCACTGTGTAAATGTGCCATAGTTTTTTTGATCCATTCATTTACTGATGGGCACTTAGGTTGCTTCCAGCCCTTGGCTATTGCAAATTGTGCTGCAATGAACCTGGGGTGCATAGGTTCTCTTGGATTGGTGTGTTTCAGAATTCTTATGATGTAATCCCAGCAGTGGAGTTGCCAGGCCAAAAGGCAGTTCCATTTTTAGTTTTCTGAGGAAATTCGATGCTGTTTTCCACAGTGGCTGCACAGTCTGCATTCCCACCAACAGTGCACTAGGGTCCCCTTTTCTCCACCACCTCTCCAACACTTGTTTGTTGCTTTCTTTATGTTGGCCATTCTGACCATGTGAACTAGTGTTTCATTGTGGTTTTAATTTGCATCTGTCTGATGGCTAGTGATACTGAGCATCTTTTCACATGTCTCTGGACCCTCTGTATGTCCTCCTTGGAGAAGTGTCTGTTCAAGTTCTTTGCCCATTTCTTAATTGGGTTGCTTGTCTTCCTATAGTGGAGTCATATGAGTTCTTTATATATTTTGGAGATCAAACACTTGTCTGAAGTATCATTGGCAAATATGTTTTCCCATACTGTTGGTTCTCTTTTCATTTTAATGCTGTTGTCTTTAGCCATGCAGAAGCTTTTTATTTTGATGAGATCCCATTTGTTTATTCTTTCCTTTATGTCCCTTGCTCTAGGGGACATATCAGTGAAAATATTGCTGCATGGAATATCTGAGATTTTCTTGCCTATGTTCTCCTGAAGGACTTTTATGGTGTCATGACTTATATTCAAGTCTTTTATCCACCTTGAATTTATTTTTGTGTGTGGTGTAAGTTGGTGGTCAAGTCTCATTTTTTTTGGCATGTAGCCATCCAGCTCTCCCAACACCATTTGCTGAAGAGACTATTTTTGTTCCATTTTATGCTGCTGCCCCCTTTGTTAAATATTAGTTGACCATAGAGACTTGGTTTATTTCTGAGCTCTCTATTCTGTTGCATTGGTCCATGTGTCTGTTCTTATGCCAGTACCAGGCTGTTTTGATTACAGCAGCCTTGAACACAGTTTGATGTCAGGTATTGTGATCCCTCCTACTTTGTTCTTCTTTCTCAAAATTGCTGCAGGTATTTGGGGTTGTTTATGGTTCTATATAAGTTTTTGAAGTGCTTGTCTATATCAGTGAAATATGCCATTGATACTTTAATAGGGATTGCATTGAATCTATAAATTGCTTTGGGTAGTATGGACATTTTGATGATGTTAGTTCTTCCAATCCATGAACATAGTATATGTTTCCATTTGTTTGTGTCTTCCTTAATTCCTTTATTCAGTGTTGTGTAGTTTTCTGAGCACAGGTCTATTACCTCCTTGGTTAGGTTTATTCCTAGGTATTTTCTTTTTCTTGTTGCTATATCAAATGGGATTTTTTTCTGATTTCTGTTTCTGATGTTTCATTGTTGGTATACAAAAATGCTTTTGATTTCTGGATATGGACTTTATATCCTACTGTTTTGCCAAATTCATTTATTAGGTCAAGCAGTTTTTTGGTGGAATCTATGGGATTTTCTATGTACAGTATCATGTCAACTACAAACAATTCTAGTTTGGCTTCCTCCTTTCCAATTTGGATGCCTTTTATTTCCTTTTCTTGTCTGATTGCTGTGGCTAGGACTTCCAATATTGTGTTGAATAGAAGTGTTGAAAGTGGACAACCTTGTCTTGTTCCTGATCTTAGTGGAAGAGATTTTAGTTTTTGCCAATTGAGTATGATGCTGGCTGTAGGTCTGTCATATATGGCCTTTATTATGTTGAGGAATGCTCCCTCTATTCCCACTTTGCTGAGTGTTTTTATCAAAAATGGGTGCTGTACCCTATCCAATACTTTTTCCATCTCTATTGATATGATCATATGATTTTTGTCTTTACTTTTGTTTATGTGATGTACTGTGTTTATTGATTTGTGAATATTGTACCATCCTTACATCTGTCAGATGAATCCCATTTGGTTATGGTGTATGATCTTTTAAATGTATTGCTGGATGTGGTTTGCCAATATTTTGTTGAGGAGTTTAGCATCTATGTTTATTAGTGATATTGGCCTGAAGTTTTCTTTCTTTGTGTTTTATCTGGTTTTGGGATTAGCCTGATGCTGGCCTCATAAAAAGAGTTTGGGAGTCTTCCACCTTCTTGGAGTTTTTGGAATAGTCTGTGAAGGATGAAGGTTAACTGTTACTTAAATGCTTTGTGGAATTCTTCTGTGAAGCTGTCCAGTCCAGGGCTTTTGTGTGTCAGGAGTTTTTTTTATTACTGTTTCAGTTTTGTCAGCTGTTAATTGGTCTTTTCAGGCTCTCTGCTTTTGTTTCATTGAGTTTTGGAAGATCATATTTTTCTAGAAATTTGTCCATTTCACCTAGGTTTTCAAATTTCTTGGCCTATAGTTCTTCACAGTAAATTCTTACAATCCTTTGTATTTCTGTGGTATCAGTTGTAATCTCTCCTCTTTCATTTCTGATTGTGTTTATTTGGGTCCTCTTTTTTTTCTTGATGAGCCTGCTTAAAGGCTTGCCAATTTTGTTTATCTTTTCAAAGAACCAGCTCCTGGATTTATGGATCTTTAGAATTGTGCTTTTAATCTCTATGTCATTTAATTCTACTCTTCTGCTTTTGGTTATTTCCTTCCTTCTGCTTGCTCTGGGCTGTTTTTGTTGTTGTTCCTCAAATTCTTGTAGCTGTAGGTTAGGTTGTTTGTTTGAAATGTTTCTATCTTTTTTAGGTAGGCCTGTATTACTATAAACTTCCCTCTCAGAACTGCCTTTGGTGTGTCCCATAAGTTTTGGGTTGTTGTGCATTCATTTTCATTTGTTTCCAGAAAATTTTGTATTTCTTTTCTAATTTCATACTTGACCCATTCATTGTTTAATAGCATGCTATTTAATCTCCATGATTTTGAGTTTTGTTTCCCCCCTCTTGGGGTTGGTTTCTAGTTTCAGTCCCTTGTGATCTGAGAAAATGCTTCGTATGATTTCAGCTTTCCTGAACTTTTTGAGGCTTGTTTTGTGTCCTATCATGTGGTCTATCTTTGAAAATGTTGCATGTGAATTTGAAAAGAATGTGTATTTAGCTTCTTTGGGATGGAGGGCTCTATATGTATCGGTTAAGTTCATTTCCTCTAGGGCATTGTTCAATGCCACAATATCTTTGTTGATATTTTGTTTGGAAGATCTGTCCATTTTTGACAGTGGGGTATTAAAATCCCCCACTATAATTGTGTTGCTGCTAATATCTTTCTTGAAGTCCTTGAAGATTTTCTTTATGTATTTGGGTGCTCCTGTGTTGGGTGCATATATGTTTACAATGTTTATGTCTTCTTGGTGGATTCTTCCCTTGAGCATTATGAAGTGACCTTCTGGGTTCCTCTTTATGGCCCCCTTTTTTTTAAAGTCTATTTTGTCTGATATGAGTATTGCTACCCTGGCTTTTTTTCCCTGTCCATTTGCTTGGAAAATTTGTTTCCAGCCCTTCACTTTCAGCCTGTGTAGGTCTTTTATCCTGAGGTGGGACTCTTGTAGGCAGCATATGTGTGGGTCATGCTTTCTTATCCATTCAGCTATTCTATGTCTTTTGATTGGAGCATTTAATCCATTTATGTTTAAGGTTATTATTGATAGGTACTTATTCATTTCCATTTACGTGCCTGTGTTTCTCTCTCTCCCTCCCTCTCTCTCTCTCTCTCTCTCTCTCTCTTCCTTTCCTTAAAGCAGTCCCTTTAGTATCTCTTGCAGAGCTGGTTTGGTGGAGGTGTATTTTTTTAGACTTCTTTTGTCTGGAAAGCTTCTTATTTGGCCATGTATCTTGATTGAGAGTCTTGCTGGGTAAAGTAGCCTTGGCTGCAGACCTCTGGTTCCCATTACTTGGAATATCTCTTGCCATTCTCTTCTAGCTTGGAGTGTTTCCATTGAGAAGTCAGCTGCTAGCCTTATTGGGGCTCCCTTGTATGTTACTTCCTGTTTCTGCCTTGCTGCCTTTAAGATTCTCTTGAAATTTTGCCATTTTAATTATGATGTGTCTTGAGATGGGCCTCTTTGGGTTCCTCTTGATTGGGACTCTCTGTGTCTCCTGGATTTGTGTGACTTTTTTTCTCATCAAATTAGGGAAGTTTTCCATCATTACCTTTTCAAATAGGCTTTCTATCCCTTGTTCTTCTTCTTCTTCTGGTATCCCTATTATACGGATATTATTATGTTTCATATTGTCTTGCATTTCTCTTAATCTCTCTTCATTCTTTCTGAGTCTCTTTTTCCTTTCTTGCTCTTTCTGGGTGTTTTTTTTTTTCTACTTTGTCCTCCAATTCGCTGATCCAATCTTCTGCTTCATCAATCCTGCTTTTCATTCCTTCTACTGTGTTTTTCAGTTCAGAAATTGTATTCTTTGTTTCCTCTTGGCACTTGTTGATAGTTGCTGTTTCCTTTTTCATGTTGATATAGTTTGCGGTGAGTTCATTGTAGTTTCCCTGTAATTTCTCATTGCTCATTGTGAGCTTGTTGAGCTTCCTGATAATCATTTCTTTGAACTCAATATCTGAGAGTTGAGTTGTCTCTATTTCATTTAGCATTTTTTCTGAGGCTTCCTTCTTTCCCTTCATTTAGGGATTTTTTCTTTGTCTTCTCATTGTTCATGAGACTTTTCTTGTTAGCCTCTGTTTCTTAAATTGATCTGTTCTGGTTCCCTGTGATTATGGTGTGAACTTCTGTGGTAGAATACCTGGGAGATTCAGTGGTGCAGTCTCTTTTGGGTATCCTGGTGTTCACTGCTTCCCCCTACTTTTTTTGTGATCATTTGGCGGGGTAAGGCAAAATGGGTTAGGACAGCAAGAGAGTATTCTATGATATTTACATTAGCAGCCAGTAGAGAAGAAATAGGAGATCCTTTGGATATGTATTGTGTTAACTGTGATCTTCTACCCCTCTAGCCACTTTTTAGAAAGGATGGAAAGAAGATAAGACTCTTGTTGGGGAGGAAAAGATTGTGAGTTGGATCTAGAAAGCAGTGAGGCTGTGGGAGGTCAGATTCTGAGGTAGGGTGAGAGTAAAGAATAGTAAATAGGTGTAGTGTGTGAGAGAATAGTGTTAACCACTACAGTAAAAGAGTTTGGGAAACCGCGAAGTGGGCTGAGATCTGAGAGGGGTGTTGTGTAGTATTTACAATTATATGGAATAGGTCTTATTTACAGTAATATTAGAGCAACAATCATATGACAGAATCTATGAGATCTAGATAACAAGAATAGGGAGTATATAACCTTGAGAGATGTACTAATGGAACACAAATAAAGGACAGTAAATTAGCAATACACTATGAATTTGATAACAGGGGAAACCTATCAAATGATACAGTATAACCAGCCAAGCAAAGAAGACTATACAGAAAGAAGAGGAATACTAAAATACTATTAAAATAAAAAGTGTAAGAATTATGAAAAAAATAATACAAATATGCAATAACTTGCAGGTTCGAAAAAAAAAGGAAAAAAAGCAGAAGATGGAATGAAGAAGAGTTAAATTTGGAAAGGAAGGAATAACACTAGAGTGAAAGAAAGAGAAGCATAAGGAATTGAGAGATATAAAAATAATAATTAAAAAATAAAAAGTTACTTAAAAAAAGATAAAATCAAACAATCAAAAACAAAACAAAACAAAACACCTCTTATTGGTTTCTAACTGGCCAAACCAGTTTTTCTGGTCTTGCTGCCTTCAGCAGGCTGAGGGGCAATTGGATTTGCTTTTCTCCCTTCCCAGTCATAACTCAGTCAGTCTCTGTCCCTAGGGCTAGCCGTGTGTTCTCCCCAGAGCCGGTCTGGTGCCTCTCCACAGGGCCCTGTGTGGGGGCTCCTAAGCATGCTTTCTGGAGCTCACTGCCGCGGGCTCTGGATCCCATGGAGTGCCAGTGCCTTTTCCAGGTTCACGATGTAAGCTCTGGGGATCCCGAGGGGCGCACACTTCCCCCCCGAGTCCACTGCCTGGGCACTGGGGATCCCGTAGAGCACCTGTGCCTTTTCCATGTTCAGGGCTGTGGGGTCTGGGCTTCCACAAAAACACACTATCTCTGGGTTGGGGGCCCGGGTGCACAGCCAGGCCACCCTTGGTAGCACAGGCTGGGGCACACACTCTCCCCAGGGCTATGTGTGGGTGCTTGCAGCCTCTGTGTCGTTGTCTCTCAGTCCTCACTCCCCTCTCTTTGCCTTCAAGCAACGAGGCCTCCCCTGGTCCTGCTCAATCCTTGTTTGGCCAGGGAGGGAGCAGTTGACTCAGCTCTCTCCAGAGTGCCCTGAGGCAGACCCAGGAGCACTGGGCCTGGGGGCTGCAACCTCCCTGGTTCCCTTGCTGATCCCTGGGCCCTTATTATCCTGAAGCAGTCTCCTTACCGTCTGGTTTTTCAGCATCTGCTATAATTGATCTCCAATTTTCATAATGTGATATTGTTGGCTTTTTGCTCTGTTCTTCCGTAGGTCTGTTAGTTTTTCTCCTGTGTGTGGGGCGGGGGGAGTGGAATCTGCTCCCTCCTACCACACCACCATCTTCCAAGTCCTAACTTTTGCCATTTTAATTATGATGTGTCTTAATGTGGGCATTCTTGGGTTCATGTTGTTTGGGACTCTCTGTGCTTCCTGGACTTGTGTGTCTTTTTCCTTCATCAGGTTAAGGAAGTTTTTAGTCATCGCTATTTCTTCGAATAGATTCTCAATCCCTTACACTCTCTCTTCTCCTTCTGATACCCCTACAATGTAGATATTGTTACATTTGGTGTTGTCGCTGAGGTCCATTATATTATCCTCATTTTTACAATTATTTTTTCTTTTTGCTGCTTTGATTGGGTGTTTTCTGCTACCTTGCCTTCTAAATTGCTAATTCAATCCTCTCCTTTAATCTTCTGTGTGTCCTTTTATTCTGTGTATTATTCATTTCTGACATTATTTTTATGGTTTCTATGTCATTTTTTATGCTGTTGAAGTTCTCACTAAATTTTTTGAGCATGCTTACAACCATTGTTTTCAACTCTGTGTCTGTCAGTTTGCTTACCTGTTTCATTTAGTTCTTTTTCTGGAGATTTCTCCTGTTCTTTCATGTAGGACATATTTCTTTGTCTCCCCATTTTGGGAGAGACATGCCTCTTTGTGTTTGTTTCTGTATATTAGGTAGATCTGATATGTTTCCCAGTCTTGGTGGGGTGGCCTTATGTAATAGGTGTCCTACAGTGTCCAGTGGGCAACCTCCCTGGTCACCTGATCAGATGCTCCAGGTGCACCACCCATATGTGCTGTGTGTACCTTCCTGTTATAGTTAAGCCTTGATTGCTATTGGCATGTCAATGGAAGGGACTGAGGCCTGCACTAATCAGCTGCTACAACTGATTATGACTACAGTAAGGAGCTGCTGTGCAGAAGCCCACCCCATGGTGCAGAACTCATTTCAGTGGGGCTCTGGTGCCCACCGAGCCTGCTCCTTGAGTGTTGCTTGTGGAGGTGATTAGGTAGTGCTTTGGTGTGGTTTGAAGCTGGCCACCAGGTGCACTGGCTCTGGGACCTCTCAGGAGGTACAACCCAAGGTCAACTACCATCTGTATCCTATCTGGAACAACCCAGTATGAGCTCCTAAACAATCCTCAGATGGCTACTACTTGTGCTGGGCCTGGGGCCACTTAGCAAGAGGTACATGGCATGCTGAGGCCAAATGCTGCTTATTTGGGGTTTGTGAATCTTTGAAAGATTTTAGAAAAGTCTGAAGCATGAGCCAAGATAGACTATTTATATGGAAAAGTTACTGGAATCAGCTGGGGTAGGGCCACAAGTTGGGTTGGGTGGGGTATCAGAGAATCACTGGGGCTGGGTGAACAGTTTTAGTCAGGTTGGTGGAGACTCAGATATGTCACCTGCCTGCACCTGCAGGGGGAGGGTGCAGAAAAGGAACAATGGTTTCTGCTAGCACTTCTGTCTGGGACAAAGATGCTCCTATAGCTCTCACCCCAAATCCAGACAATTCAGTTTTTCCCAGTATGTCCCTGGTGTCTTTTGAGCTGCTATATCAGGGCTGGAGCTCAGAATGAGTGAGTCCGTTAGCAAGTAAGTCTGTGCATAGGCCCTTTAAGAGAAAATGCCTGGGAGTCTAGAAGCCCTCTGTCTCACTCATCCAGAATCTCTGCTGTTTTTTACAGCTAAAAGTTATGGAGACTTCTCGTCCCAGCACTGGAACCCTGGGCTGAGGGGTCTGATGTGGGACTGGGACTCTGCTCCTCAGGGGCACCCCTACAGCTGAGATATCCCTCTCAGTTATTAACCACCACATGTGGGTGTGGAACCAGACCATTCTGTGTCTCCACCCCTCCAACCAGTCTTGTTGTGGCTTCTTCTTTATATCCTTAGTTATAAGACTCCTGTTTAGCTAGATTTCAGGTGGTCCGCCTATTTTCCCATTTTTATTCTCCATATTTCTTACTGAGTTTTTTCCCTTGTGTTTTTTTTAAAGTTTTGTCCTTGCATTTATGATATTTATTTTTTCTTCTATTTTTGTTTGCTGACTTGCATCTTAATCTGTTTTTTTTCCCACCATATCTTTGTTGAGTTCTTGCAGTTTTACATTGTGGTCTTCCATCATAGAGGCAATTGGATCATTAAAATTTTTTAATTTAGTTATAGTTTTCATATGATCTACTGTAGCAGTTTTTGAATGAATGCTCTATATATACTCTCTCTTTTCTTTCTTTCTTTCTTTCTTTCTTTCTTTCTTTCTTTCTTTCTTTCTTTCTTTCGGTAGCTTTGAATTACTGCAGTGCAAGTTCTTCTTTTTTTTTTCTTGGTCATTATTGCCTTAGTTGGGTTTCCTTGGATTAGTTCTTTGTAAGTGACTTCTGGATGTGTTGAAAGTGTCAAAACAGCATTCCAGGCTAACTGGTTTTCACAGCATTAAAGTTTACTTCATATTGCTTTTAGATGATTTTTTAGGAACAGAAGGTAATGATAATAATGATACTTTTAAAGTTTCTATCTTTTTACATTTTAGGTTTATCCCTTTTTATTTTTATTTAATCTTTATTGTATTTTAGATGTATCTCTTATTAATAGCATGCACCTTTATTTATCTTAAAAATGAAATCTGACTTCTGGCCAAGATAGAGGCATAGGTAGACACACTGTGCCTCCTTGCACAACCAAGATAGGGACAACAACAATTTAGAAACAGAATAACAACCAGAACTGTCAGAAAATTGAACTGTATGGAAATTATTGGACAAACAAGGAGTTAAAATAGACACATTCATCCAGACTGGTAGGAGGGGTGAAGTTGGGCAGCTGGGCATGGGCGCGGGTCGAGGAGCAGAGAGCAGAGAGCATTGGGACCGTTGGGACCAGGCGCATAAGGTATCCTGGACATGCAAAACCACAGCAGGCAGACCATGGGTGCTCAAGCAGCAGCTGGCAGACTCCAGCCGAGGAGTGACCAGCAGACCCAGGGAGACAGCAATTGTGAAGCAAGGCACTGTGTGCAACCCAGGATCCCAGCGCTGGGAAATAGAGCCTTGGGGCACTGATTGAAAACACCTGTGGGGGTTGAGGCACAGAGAGACTCCCAGCCTCACAGGAGAGGTTGTTGGAAAGTCCTGTGGGGTGCACAAGCCCACCCACACGGGAATTGGCACCAGAGGGTCTCAGTTTGCTCTGGGGAAGCCAAAGAAGGGACTGAGGTCCACCGGAGAATGGAGCAAGTGTCATTGTTCCCTTTCGGACCCCGCCCCCACACACAACGTCACAACCCAGGGTTGCTCCACCCTGGTGAACACCTAAGGCTCCACCCATCATACATAACAGGTGCGACCAGACCAAAGGAAAAAAAAGATGGCTCAAACAGAAGAACAGATGAAAGTCCCCCAATCAGTACTTTTCAGCGACCGAGAGATAGCCAGCCTATCAGATGCACAGTTCAAAGCATTGGTGATCAGGATGCTCACAGAGTTGGTTGATTTTGGTCACAAAGTAGATAAAAAAATGAAGGCTACGCTAAGTGAAATAAAGGAAAATGCACAGGGAACCAACAGTGATGGGAAGGAAACTGGGACTCAAATAAACAGTGTGGACCAGAAGGAAGAAACAAACATCCAATCAGAAACAAATGAAGAAATAAGAATTCAAAAAAATGAGGAGAGGCTTAGGAACCCCCAGGACCTCTTTAAACGTTCCAACATCCGAATTATAGGGGTACCAGAAGGAGAAGAGGAAGAGCAACAAGTGGAAAAGTTATTTGGACAAATAATAAAGGAGAATTTCCCCACTCTAGCAAAGGAAATAGACTTCCAGGAAGTCCAGGAAGCTCAAAGAGTCCCAAAGAAGTTGGTCCCGAGGAGGAACGCACCAAGGCAAATCATAATTATATTAGCTAAGGTAAAAATGAAGGAGAGAATCCTAGAAGCAGCAAGAGATAAGGGGACAGTAACCTACAAAGGAGTTCCCATCAGACTGTCAGCTGATTTCTCAAAAGAGACCTTACAGGCAAGAAGGGGCTAGATTGAAGTATTCTAAGTCATGAAAGGCAAGGACCTATATCCAAGATTGCTCTATCCAGCAAAGCTTTCATTTAGAATGGAAGGGCAGATAAAGTGCTTCTCAGCTAAGGTCAAGTTAAAGGAGTTCATCATCACCAAGCCCTTATTTTATGAAATGTTAAAGGGACTTATCTAAGAAAAAGATGATGAAAAACATGTATAGTAAAAGGAGAGCAAACTCACAATTATTAACAACCACACCTAAAACAAAAACCAAAAGAAACTAAGCAAACAACTAGAACAGGAACAGAACCACAGAAATGGAGATCACAAGGAGGGTTAGCAACAGGGGAGTAGGAGGAGGAGAGAGGGGGAAAAGGTACAGAGAATAAGTACCATAGATGGTGGGTAGAAAATAGACAGGGGGAGGGCAAGAATAGTATGGGAAATGTAGAACCTAAAGAACTTATGACCCATGGACATAAACTAAAGGGGGGGAAATGTGGGTGGAGAGGGTGTGCAGGATGGAGGGGAGTGAAGAGGGGTAATCGACAACTGTAATAGCATAATCAATAAAATATATTTTAAAAATCTGAGATTTGTCTTTTATCTCACTTTAGTCTGTATTTGTTGTGAAATAGCACGGTTCCATTACCTTACTTGTTTTTATTTATCATAACTTTTTTTCTTCTTATGGTTCATCTTATATATTCCTGTTGGATTGATTTGTGTTCCCTTTTTTTGTCCAACTGGTTAAATCACACATTCTATTCCTTTCTTTTTGGTGGTTTCCTTAGCATTATTAATATACATAAATGTGACTTTCAGTGTTCTGGGAATTTCATCTGAGAAAAACAGATGTCAGATGACCTATGCAGAGCATGCAAAGAGAATGTGAAGGAGATTTTTGTGACCCTTAGCTCATTACCATCTCAGGTGTATATTTAAAATTACAATTTCTTTTATAAAATTATTTAATTATTTTATTTGTAAACATTATTTTATTGTTCAATTGCAGTTGTCTGTATTCTCCCCACCCTGCACACTCCCCCACAACCCCAGCCAAACCCACCTCCCTCCCTTGCTTCCAGCCCTCTTGGTTTTGTCCATCTGTCCTTTGTACTTGTACCTAAAAACCTTTCCCCCCATTATCCCCTCCCACATCCCCTCTGGTTACTGTCAGATTGTTCTTAATTTCAATGTCTCTGGTTATAATTTTCTTGTTTGTTTTGTTGATTAAGTTCCAGTTAAAGGTGAGATCATGTGGTATTTGTCCCTCACCACCCCTGGCTTATTTCACTTAGCATGGTGCTCTCCAGTTCCATCCATGCTGTTGCAAAGGGGAGGAGGTCCTTCTTTTTCTCTGCTGCATAGTATTCCATTGTATAAATGTACTATAGTTTTTTGATCCACTCATTTACTGATGGGCACTTAGGTTGCTTAGCCCTTGGCTATTGCAAATTGTGCTGCAATGAACATTGGGGTGCATTGGTTCTTTTGGATTAGTCTTTCAGGATTCTTAGGATGTAGTCCCAGCAGTGGAATTGCCAGGTCAAAAGGCAGTTCCATTTTTAGTTTTCTGAGGAAATTCGATGCTATTTTCCACAGTGGCTGCACAGTCTGCATTCCCACCAACAGTGCCCTAGAGTTCCCTTTTCTCCACCACCTCTCCAACACTTGTTTGTTGCTTTGTTTATGGCCATTGTCACTGGTGTGAAGTGGTATCTCATCGTGGTTTTAATTTGCATCTGTCTGATGGCTAGTGATACTGAGCATCTTTTCACATGTCTCTAGACCCTCTGTATGTCCTCCTTGGAGAAGTGTCTGTTCAAGTTCTTTGTCCATTTTTTAATTTTTTTTTGTCTTCCTAGAGTGGAGTCATGTGAGTTCTTTATCTATTTTGGAGATCAAACACTTGCCCAAGGTATTATTGGCAAATATGTTTTCCTGTATAGTTGGTTCTCTTTTCATTTTAATGCTGTTTTCTTTAGCCATGCAGAAACTTTTTATTTTGATGAGACCCCATTTGTTTATTCTCTCCTTTATGTCCCCTGCTTTAAGGGATATATCCGTGAAGATACTGCTGGGTGGAATGTCAGAGATTTTCCTGCCGATGTTTTCCTCTAGGACTTTTATGGTGTCATGACTTACACTTAAGTCATTTGGTCTTTTATCCACCTTTAATTTATTTTTGTGTATGGTGTAGATTGGTGGTCAAGTTTCATTTTTTTGCATGTAGCTGTCCAGCTCTCCCAACACCATTTGTTGAAGAGAGTATTTTTCCTCCATTTTATGCTGCTGCCCTCTTTGTCAAATATTAATTGACCATAGAGACTTTGGTTTATTTCTGGTTTCTCTATTCTGTTCCATTTGTTCAATGTCTGTTCTTATGCCAGTACCAGGCTGTTTTGATTACAGTGCCCTTAAAATTCTCAACAAAATATTGGCAAACCACATCCAGCAACATCTTATGAAGATCATACACCATTATCAACTGAAATTCATCCAAGGGATGCAAGGATGGTACAATATGTACAAATCAATAAATGTAATACGTCACATAAACAAAAGACAAAAATCACATGATCATAGCAATAGATGAGGAAAAAGCATAAATAATAGATGAGGAAAACAGCACCCATTTATGATAAAAAAAAACACTCAGCAAAGTGGGAATAGAGGGAGGATTCTTCAATATAATAAAGGCCATATATGAGAAACCTACATTTAACATCATATTCAATGGGCAAAAACTTAAGAGCTTTCCCACTAAGATTGGGAACAAGACAAGGATGCCTGTTTTCACCACTCCTATTCAACATAGTATTGGAAGTCATAGCCACAGCAATCAGACAAGTAAAGGAAATAAAAGGCATCCAAATTGGAAAGAAGGAAGCCAAACTGGCATTGTTTGTAGATGACATGATAGTGTACATAGAAAGCCCTATAGACTTCACCAAAAAAACTACTAGATCTAATAAGTGAATTTGGCAAAACAGTGGGATACAAAGTCAATATTCAGAAATCAAAGACATTTTTGGACACCAACAATGAAATATCAGAAACAGAAATCAGGGAAAAAAATATCCCATTTGATATAGCAACAAGAAAAATAAAATACCTAGGAATAAACCTAACCAAGGAGGTAATAGACCTGTACTCAGAAAACTACACAACACTGAAGGAAGGAATTAAGGAAGACACAGACAAGTGGAGGCATGTACCATGTTCATGGATTGGAAGCATTAATATCATCAAAATGTCCATACTACCCAAAGCAATTTATAGATTCAAGGCAATCCCTATTAAAGTACCAATGGAATATTTCATAGATATAGAAGAAACATTTCAGGAATTTATATGGAACCATAAACAACCCAAATAGCTACAGCAATTTTGAGAAAGAAGAACAAAGTAGGAAAGAACACAATGCCTGATATCAAACTGTATTAAAATTATGATTTCTTTAGACAGAATTGTTGGTGTGCTCTATGGTGTTTCCCTATCTCTCTTGTTTTTCTTCCTTGTCCATACAAGTGAGGTACATGTCAAAGAATCATTGGAGAACTTGATAGGTATCCCCCAGAATTTGGAGGTATCTAGGTTCTAGGTACCTCATGCCTGGAAAAATGTTTAAAGTTGTGTAAGGTATCAGGAAGCTGGTCATGAACCAGCTCTGTATAGGGAAGTAGCTCTCTTCAAGGTAATAGAGGGGTGTCAATTTCAGCTCCCTATCTGTTATGGGCCCAAATACTATCCCCTCTCTTTGCCAAGGCAGTACTACCCTAGTCCTAGCCATATGGTCAGTTTGGGGCTCCAATAACCACATCTTTTCAGGATCATCACAGGAACAGTTTACATTTCTTACTGTTTCTTTTCCAAGCCCACTTTTCATTTCTGGCTCCTGGTAATTAGCTAGTTATTTTATTCAGAATTTCTAGGACTTTGTAGTGAGAGGCTTTCAAGTTATTTTAGTTTGGTATCTTGTGAGAACTAGATGTTTATTTAAACTTGTTTAGTGTTTGCTTCCCATATTGTATAGTAAACTCCTTGCAGGTAGATAATTCTCATTTACTGCTTTATCTTTAGCTCTAAGCACAGAGCTTGCTACATAAGGAACACTGAGTAAATATCTGTTGAACAAGTGAGTGACTTTCACATACAGGAAGATTTTAGTGGTAAAGAAGGATAGATATAATTGTGTCTACAAAAATGAGCATCCCAGTGAAGACAGTTAAAGGAAAGCTAGAAAGCCAGGCACCTGTATTCAACTATTCTACAACTGACTCACCTAAGCTTAACAATTTTGTCACATTTTTTCTATTTCTAAACTTCACAAAACTCCCACTTTACTCCTGTCCTCTTTTAAAAATCAAATTTATTTAGGTATAATTTGCATGTAATAAACTATACCCTTAATAAATGTATGTTCTGGTGAGCTTTGACAAACTTATATATGTATGTAACCACTACCACAGTCAAGATATAGAGCATTCCTATCACTGCAAGAAGTTCCCTTTTACCCCCTCCCAGGTGATCCCTCAAACTCTTGGCCCCATGGGTGGGAGAGGGTATACAGGGTGGAGGGGAGTGAAGGGGGGAAATGGGACAACTGTAATAGCATAATCAATAAAATATATTTAAAAAAAAAACCTCTTGGTCCCAAGTAACTACTGATTTGCTTTCTGTCACTATAGGTTAGATGACTGTTTTCTAGAATGTCACATAAATGAAATTATATAGTATGTGTTTATCGGCATCTGGTTTCTACTCACTGTAATGTTTTTGAGTTCCCATGTTGTTATAAGTATCAATTTATTCTCACTCCCTTCTTTTTGAAATAAGAATTTCTCCTGTTTCTAAAGGAGTGCTTTTTCTTCTTTCCTTCTCTAACATTCTCTGTTGTTTTTCCCTTTCTCAATTCTTTAATTTCCAGTATAATATCAGATGTTGTGATTAAGTCGCTGTTACCTTCCACAGGTGCTATAATCCAAGATGTCTGTGAAGAGCTGGAATATCACAAGGAAGTTGTCTTCACCTAGACTTATTCCTAAGTGGAAGGACTTGAAACTCCTCATAAATAATATCCTGCAGGATATAAAGGTGATGTGTATGAGAGATATGCACATGGTGGTGTGGAGTAATTACCTACTGCTGCCAAGGCCTGCTGTGGCATAGGCAACGTGCATAGCTTTGGAAGGGCCCTCCCACATCCCTAAACAACTCCCCCTTCTAGATTATGATGATAACATTAGTTATATACATTCTGTTATAAATATAGAAAATGGGCTTACATGGATTAAACAAGCAGGAGGCATCTTTGTCTTAGGGCCCATGCTCTTTTTCTGTCTTTTCCACAATTGTTAGTATTTTAGCTTATTATCTTAAAGTTACAAAATAGTTGCTGCACTTCCAGATATCAGCTTTAAATTGCCAGTTAGTAGAGAAGAGAAAGTCAGAGAGCACAGGGCTATGCCAGCCTTAGAGGACCATTGTACCACTTTTGTGTTGCCAGAATTTTGAGGTTCATGATTACTCTAAAGAAGATCAGAGTTTTGTTGGGATGGAAGAAGAGGCAAGAGGAAGGAAGAGGAATTGATATGGAGCAGGCACCCTAACAGTAGTGCCAGACACAGATACATGGTTTGGGTTCAAGATATTCTCAGTCTTTTTCAAGAATGCGCTATAGAGGGCACACTGACAGTGACCAGAGGGGAGAGAAGAGGGAATTTCAGGGGAGAATGGGTAGGGTTTACAGGAACAAATTTAAAGGACACATGGACAAAAACTAGGGGAAGGGTGGTAATGGGAGGGAAGTAGGGAGGGTTGGGTGGGTGGGCTGGAATGGGAGTAAAAGGGAGAAAACTGTACTTGAACAATGATTAAAATAAAAAAATAGAAAAAAAGAGTGTGCTATAGAAACACATTGGTATTGTTGAATGACTGAACAAATTGTTTATATATGAAGTCTGGAAAGGAGAAAAGGAATGGTGATTAACAATGGAACAAGGGGTATGTAAATAAGCTTTCTAATTCAATGAAGAAGGATAGTGGATTGGGAGCTCAGACACCAGGGTCCTTTCTCTCAACTCGGCTGTGGTCACTGAATCAGCAATAATAGTGGGTTCTAGAAGCTCTCTAGCTCTCTGTATTCTATATTCTCTAAGAATACAGGAATATCTGAAAGTGACACCTATAGGGAGAAGATACATTCTGGGTTATAAATATTGGCATCAGTATAGTCTCAAATCCTTTTGTATGCAGGAAGCAGGCATGATGAACATTTTGAAATTTCAAAAAAGACTTTATTTATTTATATTTTTTTAGAGAGGGGAAGGGAGGAAGAAAGAAGGAGAGAAACATTGACGTGCAAGAGAAACATCAATAGGTTGCTTCTGCACACCCTGAATTGGGGACCTGGCCCATAACCCAGGCATGTACCCTGACTGAGAATCAAACCAGCAACCTTTCAGTTCACAGGCTGGTCTCAATCCAAGAATAGTGATGGTGGGGCAAGACACAGGGTCTAGCTGTCATACTTGGTGGACATTCTATATCTGTGAAGTATGAGTTTCCCATAGACAGTATATCATAAGTGTGATTGTGACGGAAGTGGTCCTTTGGGTGTAGGCAGGAGCTTTGAAGAGTTATTTCAACTGTGACAAGTAGATATGTTTGACAAAGTTGGGTTTCTTAGTCATACTCATATATGATTGTATCCCTTTCTTTTGATGCCCTTGTTTTGTCCAATAATTTGTTAGTTTTTTCTTTAACATGTGTTCCCCTCTTCCCCCACTGGACTCATCTTTTGAGAGCTAAGGCCATGGCTCTTTTGCTTAGCATTGCATCCCATGTCTGTGATAAAACACACCAGCCTTTCTCAAATGTGGCTTGTCATAGAATCATTGGACACAGAAAATGAATTGAGGGGCTATTTTTATAGTTCTCTTAAAGATGGCACATAACTAGTAGCAGTCTAGGTGCATAGGGGAGAAATTAATCCATTGTATAGAATGGATACTTTAGGTTTAGAACATTAGGGCTTATTTCTCTTATGGAACCTTGGTTGAGAAAGGCTGGAAGTACTTTGATTAATTAGGATGTATTATGAGTAAGGGATGACTCCCCAAAATAGTGCCTTCCAGAAGTAGGGTGGGTAAATATATGTTGGTTAGCTAAAAAACAGCAAACGTCCATTAATCTTTCAGTAAATTTTAAGTGAATGAGTGAGTACTCAGGCTACTTTTCTTTCTCAGGCTGATGGAAAACAAAAGAATGATACAGTTGCACTGAGTGACTGGCCTGAGACTCTGTACCAGGAGCCTCACCATCCCCAGAACAAGCCTTTCATTTGCTTTTACTCCATCAATGTCAACTATTTTATCTCCTTAAACTGGATGGAACCATATTCAAAACAAATGCAGGTAAAGCTATCTCATCTTTCCCACCCCCTCCTTCTTAATTCATTTTATGTTTATTACACCCAAACTGTCCTGATCTCAGAATGAATTATGAGGGTGATTCTGAGTTAGTTCACACCTTTCCCATATCCCAAATTGACCTGGATGTAGTGATCCCTGCTTACCTCTAGTCATCAGGTCCACAGAATTCATTTTTCTCATAAAGCAGACTAAAGGACAAGGAAAGGGCCTTAAGCATGGTGTTTCTATCATACACCTAACTCCTAGTACCAGGAAACTACCAAAGTCAAACTGCCCAATCTTTCCTTAGTTCCACAAGAGGGAACAGTGATCCAAACATTCAACCTTTTTCTACCCCTTGCTTGCGGGAGATAATCTGCCTCCATGGTCAGGCTTTCATCTCTCATCCTCTTCTAGGCAATACTTTGGATACAGAAAAAAAATACAGAAATGGAAGGAATGATAGAGAAGAAGAAGTTTCACATAATGGATCAAGTGCCACCTATTCAAGCAATGGTCCACACAGGTTCCTACCACATGTTAATTGCCTACTGTGGTGACATGCGCCTGTGGCTCTTTAGAGATCACCATCAAGCATTCACATATCTGGGTACAGTGCCCTGTCGATTCTCTGTCAGCTGTCTCTGCTATGACTCAAGAACTGAGATACTGCTTTCTGGTACTTTGGGGGCTGTGGTTACCTGGTTTATATTACCAAACGGCAGGGGCCTCCAGATGGCACAAACAGTACCCATGCTTGGTCATGAGCTTGTACAGGGTTTTTCCCTGAGTGGCCCCCAGGGTTCCCTCCTGGCCCTTTGTGAGAATAAGGTGAGAGTCTTCACAGACCAAGGTCAGGGCCAGCTGAAAGAGGTAAAGAACTTTACTCCCATAGCCAGTGGCTCCTCCATCACCAGTGTCTTTGCTTGTGTCTCTCAGGGATATTTCTATGCTGGAAACAGAGATGGAGAGATCCATGCTTGGAGTCTAGACCAGGGTAATTTCCTCCACAGCTTCCAGGCCCATTCCTCATCAGTGATATGTGTCCATAGTCGTCCAGAGACCCACACCTTACTAACTGCAGGCAGTGAAGGTGTGGTAAGGGAATGGAATCTTGCTTTTGGGAACTTGCTGCGGCAGCTGAATATTGATGAGGATCTGCAGCAACTGCAGTTTATTGATAACAACACTTTTTTCTGCCAGACTACCAATGCTTTCTCATTGCACAACCTACCCTGTTTTTATAGCCTTTTCAATGTCTGTGGCTCTGCTCTCCAGCAAGTGCAACGGATCTGCTGTGGCCATAATTGGACTCGAATTCTATGTGCCACGAAGGACGGTTTGGTGCGCTTCTTGTCTCCAGTAACAGGAGAGCTCCTTGTTATCACCTGGCCTCTACTTGTCATGGATAAGGCTTTGGTTTGGGCCTATGATTCAGACAGAGAGGAACTGTTTGTGGCAACAGACAGTTCAGAAGTTCTGGTGTTTGATGCAACACGCTCTCCTTGCACAGCCAAGTATCTTGTGTGTACTTCAGTAACCCGGGGGGATAAAGTAAGATGCCTCGCCTATGCACAGTCCCGTTTGCGTAAGGGTCTATTAGGATTGATGTTCTGTGGACATGAAAGTGGCATTGTGAGAATCCTCTCCTATTATAGTTGTGCCCGAATAGAGAGGACTGTTCACTCCGGGGCAGTGTTAGCATTGTCCACCCTGGAAGGTCCCCAGAAAAACTCCTTGCTCTGTTCCTATGGCATGGATAACACTGTTCAGCTGACAGAAACTGTACTTCAGGAAAACAAGGTAGTTCTGCAGCCCATCAGCAAAATTCTCTGTAGTTGTCCCCTAAAACATGTAATACTTTTGCCGGGTTCTGTGGGTGCCATCACTGAGAACCAATGCTGGTGCCTCTGGCACTACCAAGATTTTCTGACATCTTCAAAACAAAGCTCTATGTTTAAAGAGACAAAATGCCTGCACCAGTGTGCTATTACTTCATTTGATGTCTGCCTTTCCCTGAAACTTTTTGTCACAGGGGGCATTGATGGCTCAGTCCGAATCTGGGACTTCCATGGTAGACTCATAACTAAGTTGGACTCGGCATTGCATTTTGGCCCGCTGTGCTTTGCCAATAATCGGGGTGATCTGCTTTTGGCTTTCAATCAGAGTCTTTATCTGGTCTCCTGCTTAAAATTGCTCCCTCCAGCTCAGCTTACTCACCTAGCTGTCCTAAACAATGCAGATGAAATACAGGAAGTCCCTAAACCCTTCCTGCCTAGCTTTTTCTTTTCATTTGAAATAGTATTTATACCCAAGTTTGTGTACCTTGGACAAGGGCTGCAGGAATTACAAGGGCTAGAGGCCCTTGTTAACAAACGTGCCATTGCCTTTGACAATACTGTGCCCCATGTTGTAGAGGAAGAGAGACAAACATCTTCTGTGATTCAAAAAGAACCCAAATTACATTTTTTGGAGGATGAGGATGTTGATTTTTCTACTCTTCACCCCAAGCAAGATCGTCCCCCATACTCGGTTCCTGCTCGGTTACAGCTGGCTGGCTGGGATGGATTGAACCCCTATCATATATTACGGTGCTTCTTTGGTAAAGGGCGGCAATGGCCCTTTGCTCCTGATGGCTATATTCCCAACTCAGTGGTCCGTGCCCGCCTTTGGCCTGAGGGTACCCCAGTCTTCCTACTCTGTGATCTGTACCCACACTACCGAAATAAGGACTGGAACAGGATTGAACTCTTCAAACACCAGACATGTCCACCTATGACTCTAGTAAGAGAGAAAATCTCAAGTAGTAAACAGGATAAATCCAAGAAGAGGAAATATACTTTATCTGATGTTCTTGTAAACATGCCGAGCCTAAACTGGATAGGAAGAAAATTTGATGAAGGACTTATAAATAATTTAATTGAGGCCATCCTCAACCACACAATTTACTGTTCTGTAGAGCAATATGAGATATATACTAGTGTCCTGGCACAAATTTTTGCCACTTATCAAGTATCTTTAAGTTTGTACTCTGAGACTGCCTATCGCCTCCTGGAAGATACAACCCATCCCAATCCACGGATCCGTGAGCTAGCCTGGGAGGGGCTAGAGAGGTTAGGCCTCATGAGCCCTCTCTTTGCTATTCCACTGGCTATGGGATTGATGGACAGCAATGAAAATGTGAGAGCTAAGGCCTTACACCTTATGATAAGAGTCACAGGCATCCAAACTAAGACCATGCTGGTAAGCCTGCTGAAGAAACGGGAAACTTTCCGGGACATGCAGTAAGTTGGGTGGTAGTCTTCCCCCATTCCATTCCTTCTTGCTGCTAACCTCTAGAATTTGATTGTTTCACCTTTTCCACAACTCCTTTTCTATTTTTTCCTTCTCCCTATATTCTGTTTCTATTTGCTTTTCTCCCCAGTGCCCACATCTTTTTTTCCTGACCATTGACTAGCCTACTCTTCCATCATTTCCTCACTTCCTTCAGATTACTAAAGACTGCCCTGGCCTGGTAGCTCAGTTGGTTGGAGTGTCATCCTGATATTGCCAAGGTTGCAGGTTCAATCTCTGGTCAGGGCACATACAGGAATCAACCAATAAATGCATAAATAAGTAGAACAATGAATTCATATTCCTTTTTCTCTTCCTCTCTCTCAAATCAATAAATACAAGTTTGTTTTTTAAAAAATATTTTATTGATGATGCTATTATAGTTGTCCCATTTTTCTCTCTCCTTTATTCCCTTCTGCCTTGTACCCCCCTCCCACCAGTATTCCCCCAACTTAGTTCATATCCATGTGTCATACATATAAGTTCTTTGGCTTCTCCATCTCCCATACTATTCTTAACCTCCCCCTCTCTATTTTGTACCTACCATTTATGCTTATACTCTGGATCTTTTCCTTCATTCTCTCCACTCCCCCTCCCTGCTGATAACCCTCCATGTGATCTCTATTTCTGTGAATCTGTTCCTGTTCTAGTTGTTTGCTTAGTTTCTTTTTGTTTTTTCATTTTTTTAGGTTCAGTTGTTGATAGTTGTGATTTTATTATCATTTTACTGTTTGTATTTTTTATCTTTTTCTTAGATAAGTCCCTTTAACATTTCATATAGTAAAGGCTTGGTGAGGATGAACTCCTTTAACTTGACCTTATTTGAGAAGCACTTTATCTGCCCTTCCATTCTAAATGATAGCTTTGCTGTAGAAAGTAATCTTGGATATAGGTCCCTGTCTTTCATGACTTTGAATACTTCTTTCCAGCCCCTTCAAGCCTGAAGGGTTTCTTTTGAAAAATCAGCTGATAGTTGTATGGGAACTCCTTTGTAGGTAACTGTCTCCTTTCTCTTGCTGCTTTTAAGATTCTCTCCTTATCTTTTATCTTGGATGATGTAATTATGATGTTCCTTGGTGTGTTTGTCCTTGAGTCCAACTTCTTGGGAATCTCTGAGCTTCCTAGACTTCCTGGAAGTCTATTTCCTTTGCCAGATTGGGGAAGTTCTCCATTATTTTTCAAATACGTTTTCAGTTTTTTGCCCTTCCTCTTCTCCTTCTGGCACCTCTGTGATTTGGATGTTGGAACATTTAAAGTTGTCCCAGAGGTTCCTAGCCTCTCTTCAATTTTCTGAATTCTTGTTTCTTCATTCTGTTTTGGTTGAATGTTTGTTTCCTCCTTCTGGTACAAATTGTTGATTTGAGTTCTGGTTTCCTTCCCTTCACTGTTGGTTCCCTGTATATTCTTCTTTATTTCACTTTTCATAGCCTTTGCTTTTTTTCTCTACTTTGAGACCATACTCCACCATTTGTGTGAGCATCCTGATTGCCAGTGTTTTGAACTGTGCATCTGATAGGTTGGCTATTTCTTCATCACTTAGCTGTAATTTTTCTGGAGTTTTGATCTGTTCTTTCATTTGGGATATATATATATATATATGTATGTATTTTTTTTTTGTCTTGGTGCACCTATTTCAGAGTCTTGGGTATTTGCCAGGATGGGGCAATGCATGTCACAGTGTTGTGGCACTGTATGTGGGGGGGGACCAAGAGGGAACAATGCCATTTGCTCCACTCTTGGCCAGCTTTCAGTCACTTCCTCCACTACCCACAAGCAAATTAGGCCCTTCTGGTGCTGATCCCAGGCAGATGGTTTTATGTACATCCTAGAACCCTTTGGGTCTCTCCAGTGAACTCTCTTGTGGGGCTGGGAGTTTCTCCTGCTGCCTCAACTCCTACAGTTTTTTCATCAGAAGTTTTGAGGCTTTCTTTCCCCACACTGGAACCATGGGTTGGATGGTCTGTCTAACTCCCCAGTCATTCCTCCCAGTTTATCCACATGAATGTGGGAGCACCCACTCTGCCAACTGCCCCATCACCAGGTCCTCCAGCCACTGCCTTGCTGCGAGTTGTCTCCACCCCTCCTACTGGTCTAGATGAATATTTCTTCTTTAACTCCTTGGTTGTTGGACCTCCATACAATTTAATTTTCTGGCAGTTCTGGTTATTTTGTTTTTAAATTTGTTGTTGTCCCTTTGGTTGTATGAGGAGGCAAAGTGTATCTACCTATGCCTCCATCTTGGCTGGAAGTCCCCCAATAAATACATTTGTTAAAAAGCTCCAATTTCCAGCTCTTATTACCCAAATAGAAGAAAAATTGGGTTTTAAATAAATATTACTCCAGATTCAGGTCCACAAGTCTCCCAACCATAAAAGCATCTTGGTTACCCTATTTCTTGCTGCCCCTGATTTGTCTTTATCTATCCTTTACTTCAGGCTACTCTGTCTTAAATATCTATTTTATCCCTGCCTCTTTCATTGTAGTTTCTCTTCCTCTGTCTCTTCTTTCTCCTTCCCCTCCCCCCTCTTCTTTCTCCCTTTCTTCCCCCTCCTCCTTTTCTGCTTTACATCTGACTCAGTATTATCTTTCTTTTCCCTTGACTTCTTTAGGCAGGAATTTATTGGAGAAACCTCTCTGGACCAGCTTCTGGGGATTGAAGCTGGAGATATCCGGTACCTACTTAGTCAGGTGGAGCAGCAGCTTAATGAAAACCTGATGTTGTCATGTAGAGACCAACAATTTACATTTTCTTCTGATATATCAAATGCCGGTGAACTTGAGGCCCTTGCTGAACAAACACTCATACTTTTGTCAGAACCTGAAAAGATCAGCACACTGAAGAAAAGAATGACATATGTTCAATCAAAGAGCATAAATCTTAGTATGTATGGGGTAATATATGGGACATATTTGGGTTTCATATCAGGACATCAAAAGGCAGAGTCAATAAGAACAAGGTATATAAAAAGATACCAGTGGGAACAGAGTTAGGTAAGGAGACTCTTTTTCACAGAAAGTAGACTTCTTGGGAAAGATCTACCCCACAACCATTACCAAGGTCTTGTTTATTTAGGATATGGAAGCTGGCATAAAACAGCACACATTTCTGTACTGTAAAGCCTCAGTCCCTTTGCCTTTGTACCTTTTATGGCAGTTCATTTAACTAGGTATTACAAAGGATCTCACTCAGGACATCTGTCGTTTTCTTAACTATTTTCTCCCAATATCTCTGCAGTTGAAAAGGACCTGAGAGTTCCCAGGAAGTCGAAACAGATAGAATTTGTAAAGTCTAGTTCTGTGCTGGTGCCTTCAACGAATGAAGGTGAACAAATAGAGACTAGGGGATCAGAGCAAATTGATACCCAGGATGTTGCTGTAGAGCCAGAGCTGCCATTAACAGCTTTCAGCCCAGTCAAATCCCAAGAGGATGCTGAATCAAAGGAGATCACATTGGACATCATGGAAGCTATGGGAGCCATAGAAGTCATGGAAGCCACAGAAGCCATGGGTGTCAGAGAGGCAGTGGAGGCCACAGTGGTTGTGGAGGCCACGGATCAACATGGCATGAAAGCTTATGAAGAGATGACGCCTAAGCTGGAAAGACAAAAACACACAAAAAGGCTTTGGAAAAGGGCAATGAAAAAAAGCCGTGGTAAAGCAGGTATGAAGTTGAAAGAGAAAAAAGATTTGAAAGGTATTTCAAAGATAACTGCAGAAGAACCCAAGGAAGAAGTCATAGAGATAACTGAACAAGAAAATGCTACAGAAAAGAAACTTGGAAAGAGAGGCCGTGGTTTGGCTGGGACCCCTGGACGCATAGGTAAAACAGACATCAGGTGTTGGCGGGATGACATTTGCTCCCTTGCCACCTCAAGAATAGCAAGTTCCCATCCAGGAATGGCCAGGGATCTAAGTCAGGAATTGGTGGACTTGGCTCAGGCAGTGCTTGCTCCCCGACAGCCCAGCTGGGATATCTTTCAAGAGATCTGTCCCCTTTTAAAGGGCTCATCAGAATTGTATCACAAAGTGGTGGAAGACCAACCTATTATAACAGAAAAAGTGGTTAAAGAGGTTGTCAAGGAAGAAGGAACAATAGAACCGAGAGAACAAGGAGGCAAAAAAGTAGTAAAGAAGGGCAAGGCATTTTCTCAAGTCAAGAAAAAGAAGATTGCTTTTTTAAAAGATCACCTAGTTTCAGAGAAAAGGAAATTTGAAAAGGAAGTAAGGAAACTGGACAGGCAAGATGAGAAAACAGCTGAGGAAGAAAAGAAATTGAGTAAACCAGAGAAAAAATTAATGCAGGAAAAGAAGAAACTCACCAAAGATAAGGAGAAGCTGACCCATGAAAAAGAACAAATGGCTTGGGAAGAAGAAGTACTGGCTTCCTCACAAGAGAAATTAACCAGGGAAGAACAGAAGTTAGTGCTAGGAGAAAAGAAACAGACTGGAAAAGAAGGGAAACTACTAGGGGCAAGAAAGAGTGTGACCTGGAAAGAGGGGAAAGCAACACCAGGAAGGAAGAAGTGGGACTGGGAAGAGGACATGCTGGCTCAAGAAGAAGGTGTGTGGACCCAGGAAGAGAGGAAGTTGTCCCAGGAAGAGGAGAAGGCAGATGAGAGAGAGGAGGAGCCAGGTGTGGGTAAGAAGCTAGGTGAGGAAGAGAAGCCAGGTGAGGGAGAAGAGGAGGAGCAGAGTGAGGGAGAAGAGGAGGAGTGGGGTAAGGGAGAGGAGGAGCTGGGTGAGGGAGAAGAGGAGGAGTGGGGTAAGGGAGAGGAGGAGCTGGGTGAGGGAGAAGAGGAGTGGGGTAAGGGAGAGGAGGAGCTGGGTGAGGAAGAGAAGCCAGGTGAGGAAGAGGAGGAGGAGCTGATTAAGGTTGAGGAGAAGCTGGGTGAGGAAGAGAAGCTGGGTGTAGGCGAGGAGGAAGAGGAGGATCTGGCCTGGTATAAGGAGGAACTAATCCTGTACCTAGAGAAACAAGTTGAGGAAAGAAAAAAAAAGCCCCACAAAAAGAAGAAATACATCCTGGGTGTGGAGAAACATGATAAGGAAGAGGCCTGGAAGAGGGAAAAATTGGCCCAGAAAGAGGAACATTTGTTTAGTAAAGAGGAAGGGCTTTCTGGGGAATTGGGAAAGTGGACATTAAAAAAGGGAAGTTTGGAAGAGCAAGAGATTCAATTAACACAAGAAAAAAAGAAATGGTTTGTAAAGGAGAAAAAAGAGGCCCATAAAAAGGAACAAATTCAAGAAAAAAAACAAATTGAGGAACAGGAGAAAGACCAGCAAGAGAGGCAGGCTAGGAAAGATGAGAAAGAGGCAAAGGACAAACAATCAGTCTGGAAAAGAAAGAAACAGGGCCTAGGAGAGGAAAAGTTTGGGGAAATGAAGATATTGTCACAAGAAGATAAACAGACCCAGACAAAGGAGAAAAGGGCTTGGGAAAAGGAGAGAAGGGCTCAGGTCGAGGAGGAAACAGTAAAACATAGAGGGCAGGCCTGGGGAAAAAAGAAAGTGGACCTAAGAGAGGAGGAACAGGCTAGGGAAATGGAAAAATGGTCACAGAAAGAAAAGAAACAGGTCTGGGCAAAAAACAGACAGGATCAGAAAGAGGAGAAATTGGCCAGAAAAGTGGAGAAAGAGGCTGTCAAAAAACCCCGACAGGCCACAGAAAAAGTAAGACCTGTCCCAGAAGAGGAGAAAAAGATGAAGGAAACTGGGGAAGTGTCCCCAGAAGAAGGGAAACAAGTAATGAAAAAAGAGGAAGAAGCTAAGATAAGGGAGAAATGGATTGGGAAAGATAAGAAAACCACTGAGGAAAAAAAACAATTGTCTCTTGAAAAACGACAACTAGCTCTACAAGAGGAGAAACAGGCCCAGAGGGAGAGAATATGGAGTGAAAAAGAGGAAAAAGATAGTGAGAAGAAAAAAGAATGGACTTGGGAAAAAGAGAAATTCTCCCTAGAAGAGGAGGAACAAGTTGGTCAAAAGGAGAAAAAATCACAGGAAGAAGAGGAAAGAGAATTGGAGAAAAGACTGACCAAGAAATACAGTAAATTGGCTGAGGAAAAGAGATATATTTCTAAGAAAGAAAAGGAAAAACCCAGAGAAGGGATTGGCATAACTAAGAGAAAGAAAGAAATAACCCAAGAAGAGAAAGAACTTATGAAAAAAGAAGGTAAATTGTCCCAGGAAGAGAGGCAATTGGCATATGACAGGGCCAAGGAGACAGATATTGCCAAGAGAAAAAAGAAAAGAACCAAAGAGGAAAGAATGCAGGCAACAAGGAAACTAGTTATGGAAAGGAAGATTGGTTTTGAAGGAAAAGAAGCTAGTTTCAGGGGAAAAGATTTAAGGAAGAATGAGAGTCACTTGTTGAGGCTCCTGGCTAAAACTATTAGAGAAATTAATATAGTGCCACTGGAAGAAATAAAAATACCTGCAGAAGAGAGATCATCCATTGTGGGAAGGAGTGAAATTAATACAGTGCCATTGGAAGAAATAAAAATACCTGAGGAAGAGAGATCATCCATCGTGGGAAGGAGTGAAATTGATGGCCAGAGGTGGGAAATTCTTAGGGAACAGGAGGAAATAACCAAAGAAGAGAAGGAGCTGGATCAGAAAGAGAGAACAGTAGGTGATAGACTGCCCACAAAAGAGAGGACACTGACTGATGAAGAGAGCTTGGAGGAGGACCGAAGGCTATTAGACAAGGTCCAGGAAACAATATCATTAGATAAAATCCAAGTGCAGAGTATGTTAAAGGAGATCCAGGAGCAAAATATATTAGGAAAAAGGCAGCTAAAGAAACTTCGGAAGAAAATTGAGAAAAAAACAGAAAAGACCCCAGTAAAGTGGTTATTAGGGATTATCAGAGATATACTGTTTGAGGGCTTATCTGAGAGCTTGACTGAGAAGGAAATAGAAGGTCCAACTGAGAAGGGGAAAGAGGAGGAGAGCCTGAGCAGGGAGGAGGAGGGGAGCCTGAGTGACAGGAAGGAGGAAGAGGAAGAGGAGGAGGAGACCCTAGAGGAGGAGAAGGAGAGCCTGATCAAAGAGGAGAGCCTGGAGGAGGAGGAGAGCCTGGAGGAGGAGGAGAGTCTGGAGGAAGAGGAGAAGGAGGAGAGCCTGGAGGAAGAGGAGGAGGAGAGCCTGGAGGAGGAGGAGGAGGAGAGCCTGGAGGAAGAGGAGAGCCTGGAGGAGGAGGAGAGCCTGGAGGAGGAGGAGAGCCTGGAGGAGGAGGAGAGCCTGGAGGAGGAGGAAAGCCTAGAGGAGAAGGAGAGCCTGGAGGAGGAGAAAGAGAGCCTGATTGAGGAGGAGAGCCTGGAGGAGGAAGAAGAGGAGACCCTGGAGGAGGAGGAGGAGGGGGAGGAGGAGGAGAGACTGAGCGAGGAGGAGAGCTCAAGTGAAAAGGAAGAGGAAGAGGAAGAAATGGAGGTTGAGAAAAAACAGGAGGAGGGAGAGGTAAGGGAGAAAAGGCAGAAGGATGAGGGCAGCTTGAGTAAAGAAAAGCAAGAGGAGAGCATGCTCTCACAAGAGGAGAGGGTATTGAAAACAGAGCTCTCAAAGGAAGGAGTGAGTTTCTCACAACTAGAGAAAGAAGGTGTGATTCTTGCTGAAGAAAGGGAGGATACAGCTAGAAGTGAAATGCCTTTTAAGAAAGAAAGATTGTTTGTTGGGAAGAGAGATCCCACATTTATGGATAAGCCTATTTGGCCAACAGATCCAAAGAGCCCCTTCAAAATACCACTCCTGGTAGCCCTAGGAAAAAAAGAGGGCATGCCCCACAAAATATTAGGGGATCATTTGGATTTGGAAAAACAAGAAAGTCAACTTGGCACACACCCCATGAGGAGTTCATGGGGTAAACAGGAGAATGTGCTCTTGGAGAAATCCAGGGGTATATTTTTACCAGCCATGGATATGGGCTTAGAGACCCAGATCCCAAAAGGCCTCCACAGGCCAGAGTTCCCCTTACCTGATCTTATCATAAAACCACAGAAACCTAAACATAGGCCCAAAGGTGGCAAGTGGAAGTGGTCCTGGAAGTATTGGGATTCCTCAAAAGGGAAAACTGAGGGCTGGGGTCCAGCTCCAGCTCCAGCTCCAGCCCCAGCTCTATCCCCAGACCCATCTTTTATATCTATGCCAGCCAAAAGGCCAGACTACTCAGAAGCAAGCTTCTCAGATGAGGACTGGGTTAATAATGCATTAATAAGTCTGAAATCAGGGGAGAAACTTACCAGGGACAGTGTCCATAGACTGAGCCAACTCCTCAGAGACTTCACTTCAGAGGAATATTTGAAAAGGATGCATCTGTCCAATCTTAAAGCCATTGCCAAACACTTCAGGCAGACCCTAGAAGTAAGTAACACAGATATACCACAACCCTATAAGGATGTTTTGAGCCCACTGCACCTAAAAGTGGTCCCTACAGCTAGAAGAAAAGAAAAAGATAGCTTTCTAGAGCCATTCCCTATCCGTGAAACAGTGTTACCATCAGCTACTAGGACTCAAACCCCACAGGCCCTCAAATGGCATCTATTAGCTGAGTCCTTCAAGGAGAAGCAAGCACAACAGTTATCCATGGCTGTCAAGGGGATAAAGCACGTTTATCCAATGAGAAAGGATAAAAAATCCTTGGCCTTGATATTCCAAAAGGACTTCTGGGACTCGAGGAAGAGGGATGAGTCCCCCAAATTTCACAAGGCAAAGAAGAAATCACTGCCCATCCCTGCACCAGCATTACCACCAACTACTAAGATAAATCAAGTCCCAACGACTATAAATTGGCATCTTCTAGGAGAGCCTTATAGGAGCGTGCGGGTACAGCAATTATCCAGTGCTCTCAAAGAGATGGACATGAGACATGTTTTTCCTGCTCCAAGAGAAATTTTCACAGGTGCCCATGCCTCTGTGGATAAACAAACCCTAGCACTGATGTTTCAAAAAGATCTCAGGGCCTTTAAGGATAAAGGCAGGTTCCCCAAGTTGCCCCAGGTAGAGAAGAAGGCAAAGCCTGACTCTAAAGAAAAGGAAGAGGTACCCCTATGGGAGACATTTGTGGCACTGTACCATGTTTTGCAAATGTTGCAGGAGCGATATGCAGAAGATAGTGCTTCTTGGATGAAACAGTTTTACCAGCTCATGGACTTGTACCAGGTGAAGTCCCCCAGAATCCAGAGGCTTCTACTAGAGTTGCTGCAGAGAAAGGAACTCCAACCCCAAGAGACCATCTACAAAAAGGCCTTGAAAACCAAGGAGCTGGCACTTGGTGAACGGTTATTCTATGGCCTGTTTTGTGGTAGTTTCCATGCTCCTGCAGGTCCCATCAAGTTCCAAGATGTTGTACCCCTACCTGGGCAGAACAAGGTGCATAGTATCCGACCTGTGGGCATTGCTCATTATGGGTTCCTAGAACTTGCCTGGAAAAGCTTGCCTCAAGTCAATCCTTACCTTACTAAGAAGCTGCCCACCGTCCATACTCCCACTCTCTAATTTGGCCTAATGTTAGTACTTTAGGATCTTACTAAAAAATGAGCTTGGGTCACAGATTTTAAGTCTCCTTACTTGTTCCCCAGTGCAAGGTAGGTGGAGCTAGACAAGAGCTTTTCTTCATTCTGGTCCAGAAACTTGCTTCTCTGTACTGAATAAAGTGACATTTATCATTTGTAACAATATTGTGACATTTCTTTTCCTCCTCAAGCCTGGAAGTAACCAGAGGAAACAGATGACCTTTTCCCTAAGGGGGACAATTTTTTCAGACAATGGGCTACATTGTTTGGAGGGCATTTGATCACCATTTCATAGAAAAGTCAGCCCTGGCTCTCAAAGTTTTTCTTTTCTCAAAGGATCTTGGAGAAAGAGTGTCTCACATAGGTGGGCATTTATTTATTTAGCATTAATATGAGAGAAAAAGAAACAATTTTCCCCTTTATAAACTTTGAACTAGACTTAAGTTCCTGAACATCTCTATGCCTCAGTGTTCTCATTGACATAATAGGGGTATGGAATGAAATAATGGTTAAGAATGGCAACTTTGAATTCAGAACTCTCATTCTCATTCCAGTCCTTGCTCTGACACTTATTGGTTCTTTAATTTTAGTTTTTGGTTTCTTCAAAGTAAGATGGTGTTAATAATGCCTGCCTTAGTGAAATGCTTAACAGTTCTGAACATAGTTTTCTTTCTAACAGATAGCAATTTTCATGGGAGATGTGTATGAATGAAAATGTGGATTTTAGATTCAAATCAGGATCTGAATCCCTCCCTTTCAATTTAACTGTAATCTTGAGTCAGTGATTCTACCTCTCTAAGCCTTTTTTATTGTGTACAAGATGGAGCTCATTGTGAGGCTCAAAATAGGATTCTGGCTATGCCATGTTAGTGTTCTGGGGATGTAAGAGAGGAACTGGAAGCTAGAGAAGGGGCCTGAGACCTCAAGGGAGTTTAGGGGCACCTTGGGATAGGGTATAGAACTTGGGGAGAAAGCCTGCAAGAGTCAGGGAGGAGCTAGAACACGAAGATGTTCAAAAGTCCAGTGGAAGATCTTGGAAGGAAGAGTCCTGAGGGAGGGGAGAGGCTCTAAAACTTGGGAGCTCAGGAGATCAGAAGATTGGGACTACTGGAAAGAAACCCTGGAGCAGAAGTTGGACTGCAAGAAGCCTTGTAACCAACCCATCGTTTCTATCAGTTGAGTAGTTTTATATGTTTATTCCTAGTTTGGTATTTCTATACCTTGCACTGAAATTAAACTCAACTAAAACCCAGTGAAGGAAGACTTATAATTTGTGAATATTAGAGGAATACATTTTTTTCCATCTTAGCACCTATCCTTATGTAGGGCTCTTAATTCCAATTCTCTGTCTGAATCACTCATTCCTAAGGCTATCATGTTACAGATATTAAAAATGTAAACTATTTTATTCCTGCGATTTGTTATATAGCAATAAATAGCCACATACACACTTCTGATTATATAGCAATAAATTTTGCTATTTAACAAATCACCCCAAAATGAACAGGTTATAAAAACATATATTTATTATGTCACAGTTTTCTTTGGTCAGAAGTGTGTATGTGGCTTAGCAGGGTTCTCCGCTTGGTTATGCAAGGCTGCAGTCAGGGGACCAGCTAGACTGTGTTCCTTTCTAGAGCTCAGGGTCCTCTTTCAAGCTCTTGTTGGCAGAATTCAGCTCCTTATAGGATTGAGGGGTCCTGTGTCCTTGCTGGTTGTCACCTGGGGACTGTTCTCAGCTCCTAGAGGCTGCCTGCAGCTTCTGCCCATGTGGACCTCTTCCAGGTCCTCTTACAACATGGCAACTTATTTTTTTTCAAGGCCAGCAGCAGATTTTATCATTCTAGTCTGCTAAGATGCAGGTTTTTTGATAAAGTAATGCAATAATGGGACTGTCTCATCACCTTTGCCATATTCTATTGGCTAGAAACAAATCACAAGTTCTGCTTGTACTCAAGGGGAGAGCATTATACAAGAAAGTGACTCAGTTGGGGTTAATTTAAGGTATCCATCACAGTTCTTAATATCTGAAGACCCCCTAGGTTAATCACAGCATATGCTCCTCGCTGATATCTCTCTCTCTCTCTCTCTCTCTCTCTCTCTCTCTCTCTCTCTCTCTCCATTCCCTAGGTTTTCCATTAGGATTTTTGTGAACTCAGCTATGCATTTAAAAGGATGTCTCCTATACTGTGTTCATTACGAATAGATTTTTTTTTTAGAAAAAAGTTCTATCAGCTTATCTAGTCTGCTCCATTGCCTGTAAGAGAAATCTATGTATTCCTTAAGATTAGGTTCAATACCAACTTGTACAAGCTTCCCTTTCCTGTGCTGTTAGTCACCATCTACTCAGTTTCTTGAAGTCATCTATTAAATTTGTTCCTAAAAGCACAGGGGAGTGGAAATCAGCCAAAGCAGAGAGAAGAGGGGAACAAAATGAGGATGGAGGGAAATTGAAGCTCACACACTAAGCATGAGAGAGACTGACTGAAACCAGGTAAAGCATGGTCTGCAAGTGCAGGGAAGTGAATGTGTAACAAAGCTGTTCGAAAATGCAAGGGGTTACTTTTTCCTTCAGGCCCATGAAGGAGTGCCATTAACATTATCTACAGAGAGCTAAGGGCAAAAATCATTCTACTTGAAACACCAAGGAGGTAAATCCAGTCTCTTGTTCAGTGAGATTAAACTCTGCCCAGCGCAGATAAAAAAACTCCCTGGTCCTAACTGTCACCAAATGGGGACCAGGCCCAAAGCAGATCTGCCTAGGGCTGGCTGACAGTGTGTGGGTTCTTGACTGTGCAGGAAAGATTTCACTGTAGTCCAGGTGATTTTGAGAGGACATTTATTAAAGTTGGGAATAGTGATATAAGGACTTAGGACAGAAAAAACAACAGGAATAAGCCAAGAGACAGGGCTGCTGTTAGCTCACTGGCAAGTAATAGAAGAAGAGGGTCTTGGAGGCAAGTTCAGGGAGTAAGCCTTGGGCAAACTGCCACCATCTGCTGGCTGCAAGTCTCATGGAGACCCTTAAGAGTTTAGGATAAAAAAACAAAAAGTCCATGCCCAAGAACAGGCAAAAGTGTGCTCCAGAGAGCCTGTGCTGGCAGTTCTTCGTCTTGAGGGATTTTATCTCTCGTCTGTGGGCAAGAATATTAGGGGAGGGTTTTAGCAGAATATTCATCAGCTTTTTAGGTGTGTTTTTAATATGCTGATGCATCAAAATGATCACATAGGGGCGTTTGGGATCATTCTCTAGTCAGCTCTACTGCTTTACTTTTATCTGGGGTCTGCCTGGCTCTAATAGGGTTTTTGTTATTTGTTCCCCTGACTTCATCTGTTCTTGGGTTTGGCTGGCACAAATGGCATTAACCGGGTCTCTGTCCTCTATTTTCATGACAAGGGTGATTTAAGCTATTCATTCTCTGGTTAGAGAGGAGAAATATAAATCATTTGTTCTCAAGTGTCTTGGTTAAAGAAGAACTTGGTCAAATTGTTTTACCTTGTTTGATTATCTTGTTTCAGTTCCCCATTCTACTTACCAAGAAATTCTTCTAGCTTCTTACTATCCTGCCTCACTACCTTGATCCCCAGAATCTTTCCCTATTGTAAGGGAAGCTGTAAACCTCCTCTGTGAAAACTTCGAGGGAGAGTAAACATAAGACACACATGGCTAATTTCTGTCCCCACTCCGGAAAGAGCCTGGAGTCCTTGGTGTTAAAGAAAGGAGTAGTTGTTGTTCACACTTGCTCAACATGTTTGGATTGTAGAGGAGATTTCTCAGAAGCTTTTTCACTAAGTCAGTTTGGGAGGTAGATGTCTATTCTCCTATGGACCTAAGGCAAAAATGCTTTTTACAGCATATACTGTCAAGGTTTCTGAAGGGGCTGATATTTTTACCCTGTGTGCAAGTTCCTGAGCTAGGCAATTGCTTCATGGAACCGGCAGAAAACAAAAGATTTATGGTAAAAAATAAAGGACTTTACTCATGGCATAAAAAAGAGCTTGAACTTCATGTTCATGTTAGTTCCCATGCCTCCTAAGTCTCAGCAGGTGAGCTTGAGCAGACACTTGGCAATGCTGCAGGAGGGGAACACTGACTGAGTCTGGGGAGCTTGATACTTTATAGCAGCCTGTGAGGAAGGCTTCTCTTCATCTAGGGTGAGGCATTTCCTCATCTCAGATTTGCTGGCTGCAAGTAATACGTTAAGAAATATCTGAGGTAAAAAAAGTAGTCGAGGACTTGTGTTTTGGTACACACAGAGTATTAATTTGCTAGCACTGCCACAAAAAATACAATAAAATGGGTGGCTTAATCAATGGGAATTTACTTTCTCAAGTTCTGGAAAATAAAAGATCAAGGTGTTGGCTTTTTTTTCTTCTGAGTCTTCTCTCCCTGCATTGCAGATGGCCATCTTCTCATTGTATGTTCATATAGCTGTGTCTCTGTGTACACATGTCCAGTGTCTTGTCTAAATCTCCTTGGAAAAACACCTGTCAGATTGGATTAGGCCCCAACCTAAAGAACTTATTTTAATGTAATCACCTCTTTAAAGGACCTATTTCAAAATACAGTTCACATTCTGAGACACTTGGGGTTAGGACATCAAGATGATTTTTTGTGGGGGGGCAGGGGGAACACAATTTAGCCCATAGCACACAGTAAAATGTGCAGAAGTGCTAAAGGCCTATGGCATATTCTCTCTCCCAACAGGCACATATAAGAGAACAGAAATCAATTTTCCTAAGTGAAATAATCCTTTGTTACAAGCACCCAGATTAAGAGTAACATCATTATCAGTACCCGCAAAATCCCATTTCATGATCTCTGCTCACACTACTTTCAAAGGAAATCACCATCCTAATTTCTTAGAGCATAAATTAGTTTCCTAATTTGTGCTGTCAGCATATGTAATTGGAATTATATATTACATAATCTTGTTATAGTTTATTTTTCTTGGTATTTTTTCATTACCATTTATCCCCCTTATCTCCTCTTTCACCTCCACCCCACACCCCCTCCCACAATCACCACACTGTTGTCCGTGTCCACGATTCTTTTTCTATTTTTGCTTGATCCCTCCACCATTGAAACCCCCTGCCCAGAGCTGTCAGACTGCTCTCTATCTATGAATCTGTCTCTATTTTGCTTGTTAGTTCAGTTTGTTCATTAGATTTCACATTTTTTAAATATATTTTATTGATTATGCTATTACAGTTGTCCAATTTCCCCCTTCACTCCCCTCCACCTTATACACCCTCTCCCACCCACATCCCCCCCTTTAGTCATGTCCATGTGTCATACTTATAAGTTCTTTAGCTTCTACATTTCCCATACTATTCTTACCCTCCCCCTATCTATTTTCAACCTACAACCTATGCTACTTATTCTCTGTACCTTTTCCCCCTCTCTCCTCCTCCCACTCCCCTGTTGCTAACCCTCCATGTGATCTCCATTTCTGTGGTTCTGTTCCTGTTCTAGTTGTTTGCTTAGTTTCTTTTGGTTTTGCTTTAGGTATGGTTGTTAATAATTGTGAGTTTGCTGTCCTTTTACTATACATGTTTTTTTTTATCTTCTTTTCTTAGATAAGTTCCTTTAAAATTTCATAAAATAAGGGCTTGGTGATGATGAACTCCTTTCACTTGACCTTATCTGAGAAGCACTTTATCTGCCCTTCCATTCTAAATGAAAGCTTTGCTGGGTAGAGTAATCTGGGATATAGGTCCTTGTCTTTCATGACTTGGAATACTTCTTTCCAGCCCCTTCTTGCCTGTAAGGTCTCTTTTGAGAAATCAGCTGACAGTCTGATGGGAACTCCTTTGTAGGTTACTGTCCCCTTATCTTTTGCTGCTTCTAGGATTCTCTCCTTCATTTTTACCTTGGCTAATGTAATTATGATGTGCCTTGGCGTGTTCCCCCTTGGGTCCAACTTCTTTGGGGCTCTCTGAGCTTCCTGGATTTCCTGGAAGTCTATTTCCTTTGCCAGAATGAGGAAGTTCTCCTTTATTATTTGTTCAAATACGTGTTCAATCTGTTGCTTTTTCTCTTCCCCTTCTGGTACCCCTATAATTCAGATGTTGGAACGTTTAAAGATGTCCTGGAGGTTCCTAAGCTTCTCCTCGTTTTTTTTTGAATTCTTATTTCTCCATTCTTTCCTGTTTGGTTGTTTTTTTCTTCCTTCTGGTCCACTCTATTTTTTTGAGTCCCAGTTTCCTTCCCATCACTATTGGTTCTTCGTGCATTTTCCTTCATCTCTTTTATGGTAACCTGCATTTTTTCATCTAATTTGTGCCCAAAATCAACCAATTCTGTGAGCTTCCTGATACCAGTGTTTTGAACTGTGCATCTGATAGGTTGGCTATCTCTTGGTCGCTCAAAAGGATGAGTCCTGGGGCATTGATCTGTTCTGTTTGAGACATGTCTCTCTCTTTCTCTCTCTCTCTCTCTTTTTTTTTGGTCTTGTTGCTTCTGTTATGGTGAGGGGCAGAGCCTTAGGTGTTCACCAGGACTGGGCACCCCAGTCGCTAGATTGTGATGTTGTATGTGGATGCGGGGGGTGGGGGGTGGGGGGGCGGGGGGGGCAGGGACGGTGGGGAACAATGGTGGTAGCTCCGTTCTCCTGGGACCTCAATCCCTTCTCTGGGATCCTGGGTTGTGCACTCTGCCCTGGTCCACAATCACTGCCTCACTGGGTCCGCCAGCTGCTGCTTGTGTACTCACGGTCCACCCGCTGCGATCTTGCATGCCCCAGATGCCTTACGTGCTCCCGGTTGCCTTAGGCGCCCAGCTCTCCCTGTTCTCCGAGCACTGTGACCCGCACCCGGCTGCTCTTCTCCGCCCCTCCTACCAGTCTGGATGAACGGGTCTACTTCAACTTCTTGGCTGTCCGATTTCCATTCAGATAAATTCTCTATCAGTTCTGGGTGTTATTCTGCTTCTAGATTGTTGTTGTTCTAATCTTGGTTGTGTGTGGAGGTACGGTGCGTCCACCTATGCCTCCATCTTGCCGGAAGTGAGATTCCACATTTGAGTGAAATCACATGGTATTTGTCTTTCTCTGACTGGTTTATTTCATTTAGCATATTGTTTTCCAAGTCCACCCATGCTGTCAAAAGGGTAAAACTTTCCTTTTTTACAGCTGAGTAGTATTCTATTGTGCACATGTACCATAGTTGTTTTATCCACTCATATACTAATGAATACTTCAGTTGTGTACAAATCTTGGCCATTGTAAACAACGCAGTAATGAACATAAGGGCACATATATTCTTTTAAATTAGTGTTTCAGGTTTCTTTTGATAGATTTCCAAAAGTTGAATTACTGGGTCACAAGGCAGTTACATTTTTAATTTTTTTGTTCAACTCTTTTATTATTCAAGTACAGTTGTGTCCATTTCTTGGGGGGCAAAAACATTACCCCATTTTATTACCAAATCTTTTATCACAAAATCATAAGCATGTAATTCTGTAACAACAATATCACATTCAAGCACACCATATGACATTTTAGGTGAAATGTTCCAATTAAAACTATAAATTATTATACCGATGTTATCATGGTACCAACAACACTCAAGCAGGCGTTACTTCTTCTTTAAAAATAATTTTATTGTTGTTCAAGTACAATTGTCTGCATTTACCCTCCACCATTCCCCCCCAACCCCAGCCATCCCCACCTCCCTCCTCTGATTCCACCCTCCCTTGGTTTTGTCCATGTGTCCTTTATAGTTCATTTATCAAAACCCTTCCCCCTTTCCCCACATTATCCCCTCTTACCTCCCCTCTGATTACTGTCAGATTGTTCTTAATTTCAATGTCTCTGGCTATATTTTGCTTGTTCCATTTGTTTTGTTGATTAGGTTCCAGTTAAAGGTGAGATCATATGGTATTCGTCTTTCACTGCCTGGCTTATTTCACTTAGCATGATGCTCTCCAGCTCCATCTATGATGTTGCAAAGGAGAGGAGCTCCTTATTTCTTTCTGCTGTGTAGTATTCCATTGTGTAAATGTGTACCGTAGTTTTTTGATCCACTCATTTACTGATTGGTACCTAGGTTGCTTCCAGCAGTCGGCTATTGTAAATTGTGCTACTATGAACATTGGGGTGCATAGGTTCTTTTGAATTAGTGTTTCAGGACTCTTAGGGTATAATCCCAGCAGTGGAATTGCCAGGTAAAAAGGCAGTTCCATTTTTAGTTTTCTGAGGAAATTCCATGCTGTTTTCCACAGTGGCTGCACCAGTCTGCATTCCCACCAATAGTGCACTAGGGTTCCCTTTTCTCTACAACCTCTCCAACACTTGTTGTTTGTTTCTTTGTTTATGATGGCCATTGTCACTGGTGTGAAGTGGTATCTCATTGTGGTTTTAATTTGCATCTCTCTGGTGGCTAGCGATGCTGAGCATCTTTTCACACGTCTCTGGACCCTCTGTATGTCCTCCTTGGAGAAGTGTCTGTTCAAGTTCTTTGCCCATTTCTTAATTGGGTTGCTTGTCTCCGTAGAGTGGAGTTGTTTGTGCATTATTTATATAGTTTGAAGATCAAATTATTGTCTGAGGTATCATTGACAAATGTGTTTCTCCCATATGGTTGGTTCTGTTTTCATTTTAATGCTGTTTTTCTTTAGCCATGCAGAATCTTTTTATTTTGATGAGATCCCACTTGTTTATTCTTTCCTTTATGTCCTTTGCTCTAGGGGACATACCAGTGAAAATATTGCTGTGTGGAATATCTGAGATTTTCCTGCCTATGTTCTCCTGAAGGCCTTTTATGGTGTCATGACTTATGTGCAAGTCTTTTATCCACCTTGAATTTATTTTTGTGTATGGTGTAAGCTGGTAATCAAGTTTCATTTTTTTTGGCATGTAGCTGTCCAGCTCTCCCAACACCATTTGTTGAAGACACTATTTTTGTTCCATTTTATGCTGCTGCCCTCTTTGTTGGATATTAATTGACCGTAGAGACTTGGGTTTATTTCTGGTCTCTCTATTCTGTTCCATTTGTTCACATGTCTGTTCTTATGCCAGTACCAGGCTGTTTTGGTTACAGTGGCCTTGTAATACAGTTTGATATCAGGTATTATGATCCCTCCTACTTTGTTCTTTTTTGTCAAAATTTCTGTGGCTATTCGGGGTTGTAAATGGTTCCATATAAGTTTTTGAAATGTTTGTTCTAAATCTGTGAAATATGCCATTGGTATTTTAATAAGGATTGCATTGAATGTGTAAATTGCTTTGGGTAGTATGGACATTTTGATGATGATGATTCTTCCAATCCATGAATGTGATATAAACTTCTGTTTGTTTGTGTCTTCCTTTGTAATTTCTTTCTTCAATGTTGTGTAGTTTTCTGAGTACTGGTCTTTTACCAAGGGACAGAAAACCTGTTTGATAAATTAATGACAAAAAACTTACCTAACTTGATGAGAGAAAAAGACATACAAGTCCAGAAAGCACAGAGGGTCCCAAACAAGATGAATCCAAAGAGGCCCATTCCAAGCCACATCATCATTAAAATGACAAAACCTAAAGAGAAAGAGAGAATCTTAAAGGCAGCAAGGGAGATACAGAGAGTAACTTACAAGAGAGCTCCAATAAGGCTATCAGCGGATTACTCAACAGAGACTCTAAAAGCAAGAAGGCACTGGCAAGATATATTCCAAGTAATGAAAAACAAAGGCCTGCGACCAAGCATACTCTACCCAGCAAGGCTCTAATTTAAAATGGAAGGTGAAATAAAGATTTTTTAGACAAAAAAGGCCAAAAGAATATACTTCCACCAAACTAGTCTACAAGAGGTGTTAAAGGGACCGTTGTAAGAAGATGAAGAAAAAAAATAGAGAGAGGAACATAGGTAAAAAGGGAAAAATGGCAATGAATAGGTACCTATGAATAATAACCTTAAATGTAAGTGGATTAAAAGCTCCAATCAAAAGATATAAGGTAGGTAAGCAGATAAGAAAACCAGACCTGCATATATGCTGTCTGCAAGAGACCCACATCTACAAGAACTGGAAGAATAACAACAACAAAGAAAGACCAAAGTGAGTAGAAGGAAGGAAATAACCAAAATCAGAGCAGAATTAAATGGCATAGAGACTAAAAGAACAATTAAAAGGATCAATAAGTCCAGCAACTGGTTCTTTGAAAAGATAAACAGAATTGACAGACCTCTAACCATATTCATCAAGACAAAAGGGAGAGGGCCCAATAGATAAAATCAGAAATGAAAGAGGAAAGATTACAACTGATACCATAGAAATACAAAGGATTGTAAGAAATTACAACAAAAAACTATATGCCAAGAAAGTTGAAAACCTGGGTGAAATGGACAAACATCTAGAAAAACATAATCTTCCAAAATGAAGTCAAGAAAAAGCAGAAAGTCTGAATAGACCAATTACAGCTGATGAAATTCAAGAAATAATCAGAAAACTCCCAGCACACAAAACCACTGGACCAGTTTCACAGGAAAATTTTACAAAACATTAAAGGAAGAGCTAACTCCTATACCTCACAGACTATTCCCAAAAATCCAAGAAGAGGGAGGACTTCCAAACTCTTTTTATGAAGCCAGCATCATCCTAAACTTGACAAAGACACAACAAAGAAAGAAAACTACAAGCCAACATCACTGATGAACACAGATGCTAAAATATTCAATGAAATACTGGCAAAATGCATCCAATAATACATTGAAAAGATCACACACCCCAATAAAGTGGGATTCATCCCAGGGATGCAAGGATGGTACAATATTCACAAATCGATAACGTAATACATCACATAAACAAAAGGAAATATAAAAATCACATAATCATATTAACAGATGTGGAAAAAGCATTTGATAAGGTGCAGCACTCATTTACTTTCAGCAAAGTGAGAGTAGAGAGAGCATACCTCAACATAATAAAGGCCATATATGAGAAACCTACAGCCAAAATCAACACTCAATGGGCAAAATAAAAAGTTTTCTTCCTAAGATCAGGAACAAGACAATGGTGTCCACTTTCATCACTTCTATTCAGCATAGTATTGGAAGTCCTAGCCACAGCAATCAGACAAGAAAAGGAAATAAAAGGGATCCAAATTGGAAAGGAGGGAGTAAAACTGTCATTGTTTGCTGATGACATGATAGTATGCAAAGAAAATCCTATAGACTCCACTGAAAAACTACTTGACCTAATAAGTGTATTTGACAAAACAGAGAGATACAAAGTCAATATTTAGAAATCGAAGGCATTTTCATACACCAAAAATGAAATACCAGAAACAGAATTCAGGAAAAAAAATCCCATTTACTAAGCAACAAGAAAAATAAAGTACCTAGGGATAAACCTAACCAAGGATGTAAAAGACCTATACTCAGAATATTACAGAACACTGAAGAAATTAAGGAAGACACAAATAAATGGAAATATGTACTGTGTACATTTATTGGAAGAATTAACATCATCAAAATGTCTACACTACCCAAAACAATTTATAGATTCTACACAATCCCTATTAAAAATACCAATGGCATATTTCACAGATATAGAATAAACATTTCAAAAATTTGTATGGAACCAGACACTTGATACCAGACCCTTCAGTTTCTCCCTGTATGCCATTGGTGCCTTTCAAGCTGCTACCCAGGTACGGGAGCTCAGAGGGAGTGAGTCTGTGTAAGTTCCTGTATGGGTTCCTTAAGAGGAACTGCTTGGGACTCCAGGAGTTTCTTCCATTGACTCAGTCCCCGCTGGTTTTTTTAGTCAGAAGGTGTGGGAACTTATCCTAATGTCACTGGAACCCTAGGCTGGGGGGCCTGGTATGGTGCTGGGACTCCTTGCTCCTGAGAGATCTTTCCCAAATTTTTATCTACCACATGTAGACTTGGGACCAGACTGTTCCCCATCTCTGCCCTTCCTACCAGTCAGGATGGATATGGCTTCTTTAATTCCATAGTTGTCAGATTTCCATTCAACCCAGTTTTTGATGGTTTTGTGTGATGGCTGTTCTATAGTTTGTGATTTTGATGTGGTTGTGTGAGAAGGCAAGCTGTGTTTACCTATGCTACTATCTTGATTAGATCAGAAGTATGTTGCAATCTTAAAGGCAGTGGTTCTTAGCTGAAAATGGTCACAGGGCATATATGTGATGTCTGGGGTTATTTCTGGTCATAGATTGGGTAGGGCCATTTGGTTTACTGCTATCTAGTGAGTAGAAGCCAAAGTTGTTCTTAAACTCTCTACAGCACAGCCTGTCTGAGAAATTATGCAGCTAAAAACATTGGATTGGCCAAAATGTTCATATGATTTTTTTTCTGTAAAATAAAGAACACATTTTTCATTTTTTACCAATAACTTTATTCATTTGGATATTTTGAGTATGTCGGCTATGTCCTGTGTGGTATAACATTGATTATTCTCAATTAATGTCTCGATTTGATTGCTGTCAACTTCAACTCATCTACCCAACTGTGGTGCATCACCCAGCAAGAAATCTCCAGCATGAAACTTCACAAACTAATTTTGACACATTTGATTAGTCACAGCACCTTCTCCATACACTGCACAAATCTTTTCTTTTTTTTGCGTTCAATTGAGTTTTTATCTTTCTTGAAATAATAAAGCATAGTATCTTGAAAATGTTGCATATTTTCTTCCATCTTCAATATTAAAATGGCTACAGAAATTTACCAATTTTGATAAGTTTTTAAAAATGTATGCTGATATGACAGCTGTTAAAATACAACCTAACAAACATGTTTCAAATGAAGTTAAAGACAACTGAGCACTACTACAGCCAACTTACAGAAAAGAAACTAAAAAAGCTTTATGGCCAACCCAATATCAATAGTGATGAAATTGAGAAATACTGCTCACATCCCCAGATGGCAGGCAGAGTTAAGAGGAACACCATATGGCTTGCCTGATATCAAAGGGACAACTGAAAAAAGGCCCAGGCTGACAGAATGCTTCTGGGAAGCATCAAAGCCCCTGTCCAAGGAGGGAGATACCTGTCATCTCCTGTGCCTGTATAGAGATGTAGCACTCTCCAGACTGTCTCAGACATCCAAGGGAAAGTAACTCTTTTGCTGGTAGTATGTGGGGATTTGGGGCTCTAGGGGAGGAACTGTGGGCAAGGGGTCCTGAATGAAGGGCTTTCAACAGATCCCTGGCAGTCAATGGGATAGGCAGTGGCCCCTGGGTGTGGCACCAAGACTCGGGTCTGCCCTGCCCACATTCAGGTAATATACCTGTCTCAGGGTTGACATACTATTTTTTGGTTGATATAACAATCACTTCCAGCAGATTCAGGAATCTTCATTGCCATCTTCTTTGTATGAATCCATTCCCACCCAGCTCATAGCAGTTTGGGTCACACAGGTGCCTGGTCTGTCCCCCTCTCCCCACCAACTCCACCTTCCCATGCATTTGAAGCTCAGCTTCCCATGCATTTGTTTGTGGCAGCCCTGGAATCTGGGATCTTGGAAACCCGGGAAGAGAAAGTTCAGCACATTCCCACTGCCTCAGCATTGCAAACCTCTTTTTCTTTTCCCTCTAGCAGCCCTGCTACACTCTGTTCAAGCCAGTTCTCCATCTGCTCATGAGTGAAACCGCAGCTCAGCTGACTTCACAGTGATCACCACAGTTGCTAAGTATGAGCTGTCAACAAATTCTTGGGAGCAGCTTCGCCCTCTTGCGGTGGGCAGGCATAGGTGCAGATTGTGGCCAGTGCTCCCGTGGGGGTCTGTGCCCTGTGTCAAGCTGATGGATGGATGAGTGATGGAAGGAAAAAAAAAAAGGAAGGATGAAAGTAAAAAGAAAGTAAGGAAAAAGTAAAAGCAGAAAGAAAAATAAAATGGAGAAAAAAGATAGAATAAAAGTAAGGTTTAAAAAAAGAGGGTGGCAAAATGGGTGGTTAAGGCTCCCAAGAATGAAGGAAGCTTGGGCCTGGCCAGGGTGACTCAGGAAGATCAGGAACCTAAGAGAGGTATCTTATCCTGAGGTTGGCCTTGAGGGTTGCCTGAGACTGTTGCTAAGTGGGTCTGACCTATGACTCACAGATGGGTCCACCTGTGTTCTTCTTGGCAGCTTTGCTTCCTCTTGAGCTTTATCACCTAGAAGAGCAACCCAGCCTCAGCCTCAGCCTTAGGCCAAGGGACAGCCCATTCAGGTGGAGAGTTGTGGCCTGCCTGCTGGTCTTTCTTCTATTGTCTTCACCATTATTTTGGAGACCTTGTTACTGTGTAGCTGGGCTTGGCGGTGTGGCTCACTGCGATTTTCTTCTTCTGTTTATATCTGTATTCCAGGGATTTCCAAAGGCGTGCCTGAATGTGTCAGGGCCTTGGACCGGCAGTTGTAAACAGCTCCTCTCCATCACAAAAGGCACCTTTTCAAACACAAGTACATGGGAACATCTGATCAGAAACTCATTTTGAAATTCCAGAAGAGGTGCCCAAAATGGTTAAAGAGGTGTTAAAAACTCTAATTCTCTTTAACCCCACACACCATTTCCACCAATTGTAAACTCTTACTTCACCATAATGCCGTAATCCAGAAGTGTAATCAACTCCACAGTAGACTTTATGGAAAATTCCTCACTGGTCTATTTCCAGTGTTGCAAATTCACCTTGCTCTACTTTCAGTGTTGCTGTCTATCTTGCATTACCAACACTTGGTAATCATCTTCAGGCTCTTATTCTTTTGACTGGTAAGTCTTTCCAATGGTGGGTATTTTGGGGCGTGAGTAAAATCATTGTCTATTTTTTTCACTTAATATGTCTATAACCCCCTCAGACCTTGGATTGTCACTCAGCACTTTTCCTTTTGTAGTTTTGTATATTATATTCTTGTTTGTTTCCTGGTTACAACAGAACATTCAAAATCTTTTTATTTTCATCACCACTCTGCCAGTGGCAACAGCCTGAAGGAGAATTTTAGTGTTTAATCCGAGTGCCCACTTATGGGGTAATATGCCTTAGATGAGACACAGACACAGCTGCATCAGAATTCAGACCATGGATACTTGACCTCCAGGATCTCCTGCTTGTCTGCTTTAATACACAAAAACATAGTGCCTTGCCCCAAAGCAACTCATGAGAGCCAGCCTTCAGACATACTTAGTACTTGCTGCAGTGTTCGACTCTTGTCTTCTCTCCAGAAATCCCTGCCTTCTGGCCCAAAACACTGGGCCTTCAATCACAACCAGTCGCCAGAATAGACCAATTCTTTCAACAAAGTCCCAGACTATCAGGTTCTTACAGGAACATGTGACTCCAACTGGACCTTGTTGGCCAATTCTGGCCTAAGAGAAGATTAAAAGAGCCCTGGCTGGTGTGGCTCAGTGGATTGAATGCTGGCCTGTGAACCAAAGGGTTGCTGGTTCGATTCCCAGTCAGGGCACATGCCTGGGTTGTAGGCCAGTTCCCCAGTATGGGGTGCACGAGAGGCACCCACACATTGATGTTTCTCTTCCTCTCTTTCTCCCTTCCCCTCTCTCTAAAAATATATACATAAAATCTTTTAAAAAAGGTCAAAAAGATCCCTCTTCTAGCCTGTTTGATGCAGGTTTTGTTTCTTTCTTAAACAAACAAACCATGGTCTCACATCACAATTTGAACCCTTTCCTCCAGAAGAATAAAACCTTGTCAAGATAAAAGACTGACATAGATTAAGCTCAGTGAATATGCCACACTAGGAAGGTCACCTAGAAAACAAGGAATACACCAAGTAGGCAAATCCCATCCTCAATCATCCCACCCCCAACTCTAGATCTCACCCTTTAGGCCCAAGTCTTGATTTCTGGCATTCCAGGGCAATTGTCTGGGAGAGATATATGCCTAGAAAATGAGAAAGATGCGAGGAGACTACATGTCTTTCAGAATTTCAGACCAGGCTCTCCCCTTGCCTGTTTCCTGAGTCCACAGAGAACAGGAAGAGAAAGAGTAGCACCATATGGCTTGCCTGCTGTCAAAGGAACAGTGGCAATCACTGGAAACAAAAATCAGTCAGGAGAACAATCAATGCCTGAGAAAAAAGCCCAAGGTCCTACAGGTCTTCTGGAGCCCATCATTGTGTATATATAAGGAGGTGGTGCCTGGAAACTGGTGTGCCTGTCTGGGAAGGTAGCACCCTCCACAGCCTGGGAACTTGATAATTTTCTTGCATGATGTGGTAGTGTGGGTTGTATGGGAAAAACAGGGAGGGATGAAGATCTCAATAAAGGAAGCCTTCAGCAATTTCCAGAAAGGCAATGGGAGCATCTGGGATTCCTGGGGTGTGGCTTCAGAAGGAAAACCTTCTTTGCCTATTTATAGGATCAATATATTTTCATGTGCCATGACTGTCACTTCCAGGGGTACTCAGTAATCTTTATTGCCACCTTTCATGTCTAATGCCATGCTACCCATAGTGATTCAGTTTGGATAACAGAGGTGCCAGTTTTGTTTAAAATCCCAAAATTGGGATTTAAAATCCTTCTTTTGGTTATGTAAGGAGGCAAAGTGTATCTATTTAATGCCTTCATCTTGGCCAGTAGTATAATTCACTATATTTTTATAATTGTTATTTTATTGTGGTGAAAATATACCCGTTCAATGAAATTTTCAGTGCACAATACAATAGTGATAACTATAGGCACACTGTGTACAAAAGATCTCTGAAAGTTATTCTTTGCATATAATTAATATTTCTACCAGTTGAACAGCAACTTCTCATTTCCTATCCCCCAGCCTCTGGCAACACCCCTATAAGCTTTGTTCCTGTGAGTTTGACTTGTTTTCTTTCTTTTTTAAATTTAATATTTATTGCATTTTTTCCATTACCATTTAGTCTTCTTCTTTTTTTTTTAAAGAGAATTATGTGCCTGAGTTTTTTTTTTTAGATTTTTAAAATTTATTTATCTTTAGAGAGGGAAGGGAGGGAGAAAGAGAGAGAGAGAGAGAAACATTAATGTTCAGTTGCTGGGGGTCATGGCCTGCAACCCAGGCATGTGCCCTGACTGGGAATTGAACCTGCAACACTTGATTTAGTCTTCTTATACTACCCCCATGTTGGCAATCACCACACTGTTTTCCATGTCCATGAGTCCTTTTTCCTTTTTGCTCAATCCCTCCAGTCCCTAGCCTCCCCATCCCCCTCTGTAGCTGTCATCCTATTCTCCATCTATGAGTCTGTCCCCATTTTACTTGTTACTTCAGTTTGTTCAATAGATTCCACATATGAGTGAAATCATATGGTATTTGTCTTTCTCTGACTGGCTCATTTCACTTAGCATAATGTTCTCCAGGTCTGCAACCCAGGCATGTGTCCTAACTGGGAATTGAACCTGTGACACTTTGGTTTGCAGGCTGGCACTCAATCCACTGAGCCACACCAGCCAGGGCTCATTGTAATTTTAATTTGCATTTCTTTGATGATTAGGTATATTGAGCATCTTTTCATATGTCTATTGGCCACTGGTATGTCCTCTTTGGATGAATATCTGTTCAGGTCCTTTGTTCATTTTTTAATTGGGTAGCTTGTTTTTTTGGTGTTGAGTTTTGTAAGTTCTTTATAAATTTTGAATATTAACCCCTTATCAGATGTATTGGCAAATATTTCTCCCATTGTGTGGGTTGTCTTCTGATTTTATTGACTATTTCCTTCCTTTGTTGTGCAAAAACTTTTTAGTTTGATGTACTCCCATTTGTTTATTTTTTCTTTTGTTTCCCTTGCCTGGGGACAGATATCTGATAAAATATTGCTATGAGCAATGTCTGAGATTTTGCTGCCTATGTTTTCTTCTACCATTTTTATGGTTTTTGTTCTACATTTAAGCCTTTGATCCATGTTGAATTTATTATTGTGTATGGTGTAAGAAGTTGTTCTAGTTTCATTTTCCTGCACATATCTGTCCAGTTTTCCCAACACCATTTATTGAATAAACTATCTTTAGCCCATTGCATGTGCTTTCTTCATCTGTTGAATATTAATTAACAATAAAGGTGTGGGTTTATTTCTTGGGTCTCTATTCTGTTCCATTGATTTATGTGTCTATATTTATGCTGGTACCAGGCTGTTTTGATTATTATGGCCTTATAGTAAAGTTTGGTATTAGGTAGTGTGATTCCTCCAACTTTGTTTTTCTTTCTCAGGATCGCTGTTGTTATGTGGGGCCTTTTGTGGTTCCATATAAATTTTTGAAATATTTGTTCTAGTTCTGTGAAATACAGCATTGGAATATAGGAATTGTGTTGAATCTATAGACTGCTTTGGGTAGTATGGACATTTTAATAATCCTAATTCTTCCTATCCATGAACACGATATGTGCTTCCACTTATTTCTATCCATTGAAGTCAATGATATTAAAATCCCCAACTATGATTGTATTTCTGTTGATCCGTCAAGATTTGCTCCACATATTGTGTGAAAATGTGTACTAGGGCTCTATCCTTTTGTTGGATTGTTCCCTTTATCATTATATAGTATTCTTTGTCTCTTCTTTGCCTTTGTTTTAAAGTTTATTTCATTGGATATAAGTACTGCTACCCCAGCTTTTTTTCCATTTGCATGAAATATCTTTTTCCATCCCTTTATTTTTAGCCTGTGTGTATCTTTCAATCTGAGATGTGTCTTTTGGAGGAGCATACATATTCTTATCCATTCAGCTAACCTATGTCTTTTGATTGGAGCATTTAAGCAATTTCATATTGCATTTAATAATAAATAATATTGTAAAAACTACATATGGTATCAGGTGGGTACAAGACTTATCAGGGGATCACTTCATAAGTTACATGTCTAGCCACTATGCTGTACATCTTAACCTAATATATTATTGAATGTCAACTGCAATGAAAAGAATAAAAAAACCCCACTATTATAACAGATACACCATGTTGTGGGGAATAAATTAGTATGTTCTCTGTCTATACATGTCTCTGTGTCCATACTACCCCATTTAATAAGGGCACCAGTTTTATTGGAGTGGGCCCATTATTAAAGACCTCAGTTTATCTAGATTTTCTATTTAAAGATGCTATCTCCAAATAAAGTCAAATTCCACGGTACCAGTTAGAACTTCAAGATATGGATGGAAGATGGCAGCTTACTCTAGGCAGCGTTTTTCTCAGTTTCTGTGAAGAGGAGGGAAACTCTCGGATCGGTGGAGAAACAGAGCAAGTGGACTAGGTTACTAAATCACTTTTGAAAGCAGGACATCAAAAATTATTGTAATCACTGAAAGACCAGACGGTAAGGAGACTGCTTCAAGACAAAAGGGGCCCAGGGATCAGCGCGGGGTCTAGGGGTGTGCAGTCCCCAGGCCTGGTGCTCCCAGGTCTGCCTCAGGGCTCCCGGGAGAAGGGAGTCACTGCTCCCTCCCCCGAATACAGGGGGTGGTGAGTAACTCCAGGGGAGAACATGTTGCTAGAAGGAACAGATTGGCCAGTTGGACTGGGAAAAAATCGCCCAGAGACTATGAACACGCGCCCAGAGACCTGGGAGAAGTGAGGGCCTCTAGCCGACACGACCAGGGGCAGCCTGGAAGAGCGCCCGCACCCCTAGCCCGGTGGAAGTGCAGATTGGTGGAGAGCACAGAGCCGGGCCGGGCTCAGCTCGAGCCCCATAGGGAGGCCAGAATCACCCACTGTGATCCCGGGAGGGACGTGGCGCTTGGTGCGTTCCTACAGTAGTGGCTCAGAAATTTCCAGCCAGCCCGACAGGGGGAGCCAGGAAAGGCGCCAACACCCCCAGCCCGGTCGAAGTGGAGTACGGCGGGGAACACGGAGCTGGAAAGGGCTTGGCTAGCGCGGGCTGTGAACCCGGAAGGGTTGTGGTGAGGCGCGTAGGGCGATCCTAGACCCCGAATCTCAAAAGTTTGGGGGAGGGGCGCGCCCTTTTATGATTCCCAAGGAGGGCGCAGTGAATCCCAAAACGTCGCGGGTGCCTCCTGAGATCATAGAGCTGGAACCCTGCAGGACCCCGGAGTCCGGAAGAACGTGGAAGTGAGATCCAGAGAGCCAGTGTGCTCGGGAGCGCCCAGGGTACCTGACAGACTTGCTGAGATCTGTCTAGAAGAGAGAAGCATTGCAAAGGTCCCTCAGCCAGCTGAAGCCAGCAAGATCAGAAAAACTGGTCTGGCCAGTTAAAAACCAACAAGAGGTTTTTTTAAAAAAAATTATTTTATTTTATTTTGTTTTGTTTTGTTTTGTTTTTGTGGTTGTTGTTGGTTGATTGGTTTTATCTTGTGTTTTATGTGACATTTTATTTTTCAATTCTTATTATTTTTATCTCGCAATCCCTTATGTTTCTCTTCCATTCATCCTAATATTATTCTTTCCACTCCAAATTTATCTCTCCTGCACTCCATCTTCTGCTTTTCTTTCCTTTCTTTTTAATCTTGCAAGTTACTGTAAATTTGTATTATCTTTTTCTCACTGTTTTGACATTTTTAATTTTAATAATATTTTGGTATTCTTTTTCTTTCTGTATAATCTTCTTTGCTTGGCTGGTTATACTATCATTTGATAGGTTCCCCCTGATATCTCAGTCACAATGTGTTGATAAGTTACTATCCTTCATCTATGTTCCATTAATACACCTCTCAAGGTTCTATACTCTTTATTCTTGTTATCTAGACCTCATCGATTCTGCCACAAGACTGTCACTTTACTATTGCTGTTAGTAAGACCTAGTCTATACAATTGTAAATACTACTCAATCCCCCTACCTGATCTCAGCCCACTTTGCAATTTTCTGAACTATACTATTGTGGGGGTTGTCTCTATTCTTTTACACACTACTCCTATATACTAATCTTTAATCCAACCCTACCTTAGAATCTGACCTCCCACAGCCTCACAGCTTTCTAGATCCAACTAACAATCCTCTCGTCTCCAATAAGAGTCTTACCTTCTTTCCATCCTTTCTAAAACGTGGATAGTGGGGTGGAGGATCACGGTTAACACTATAAGGAGCCAAAGGATAACCCATCTCTTCTCTACTGGCTGCTAATGTAAATATCATAGTATATTGTCTTGCTGTCTTAAACCATTTTTCCTTACTCTTCCAACTGATCACAAAAAAGAGTAGGGGGAAGCTGTGAACACCAGTATACACGAAAGAGATTGCACCACTGAATCTCACAAATATCCTACCACAAAAATTCACACCATAATTACAGGGAATCAGAACAGATCAATTTAACAAACAACAAGAAAAAAGAAGAAACCCACGAACAATGAGAAAACAAAGAAACAACCCCCAATTGAAGGGAAATGAGGAAGCCTCAGGAAAAATGCTAAATGAAATAAAGGCAACTCAACTATCAGATCGTGAGTTCAATACAATGATTATCAGGAAGTTCAATGAACTCACAATGAGCTATCAGAAATTAGAGGGAAACTACATCAATCTCACTTCAAACTATATAAACATGAAAAAGGAAATAGAAACTCTCAACAAAGGTCAAGAGGAAATGAATAATACAATTTCTGAACTGAAGAACACAGTAGAAAGAGTGAAAAGCAGGATCGATGAAGCAGAAGATCGGATTAGCGAGGTGGAGGACAAAGTAGAAAACAACATCCAGAAAGAGCAAGAAAAGGAAAAGAGGCTCAGAAAGAATGAAGAGGGATTAAGAGAAATGCAAGACAATATGAAATGTAATAATATCCGTATAATAGGGATACCAGAAGGAGAAGAAGAAGAGCAAGTGATCGAAAACCTAGTTGAACAAGTAATGAAGGAGAACTTCCCTAATTTGATGAGAGAAAAAAGTCACACAAATCCAGGAAACACAGAGAGTCCCAATCAAGAGGAACCCAAAGAGGCCTACCTCAAGACACATCATAATTAAAATGGCAAAATTTCAAGACAAAGAGAGAATCTTAAAGGCAGCAAGGGAGAAAAAGGAAGGAACATACAAGGGAGCCCCAATAAGGCTAACAGCTGACTTCTCAATGGAAACACTTCAAGCCAAAAGAGAATGGCAAAAACTACTCCGGGTAATGAGAACCAGAGGTCTGCAACCAAGGCTACTATATCCAGCAAGACTCTCAATCAAGATAGAAGGCCAAATAAGAAGCTTCCCAGACAAAAGAAGTCTAAAAGAATACACCTCGACCAAACCACCTCTGCAAGAGATTCTAAAAGGACTGCTTTAAGGAAGGGAAGGAAAAGAGAGAGAGAGAGAGAGAGGAACACATGTACATAAAAGACAATAAGTACCTATCAATAATAACCTTAAACGTAAATGGATTAAATGCTCCAATCAAAAGACATAGAATAGCTGAATGGATAAGAAAAAATGACCCACATATCTGCTGTCTACAAGAGACCCACCTCAGGATAAAAAGACCTACACAGGCTGAAAGTGAAGGGCTGGAAACAAATCTTCCAAGCAAATGGACAGGGAAAAAAAAAGCCAGGGGTAGCAATACTCATATCAGACAAAATAGACTTTCAAAAAACGGGGCCATAAAGAGGGACCCAGAAGGTCACTTCATAATACTCAAGGGAAGAATCCATCAAGAAGACATAAATATTGTAAATATATATGCACCCAATATATATGAGCACCCAAATACATAAAGAAAATCTTAGAGGACTTCAAGAAAGATATGGATAGCAACACAATTATAATGGGAGATTTTAACACCCCACTACCAAAAATGGACAGATCTTCCAAACAAAATATCAACAAAGATATTGTGGCATTGAACAATACCCTTGATGAAATGGGCTTTACTGATATATACAGATCCCTCCATCCAAAAGAAGCTAAATATACATTCTTTTCAAATGTACACGGAACATTTTCAAAGATAGACCACATGATAGGACACAAAGCAAGCCTCAAGAATTTCAAGAAAATTGAAATCATACCAAGCATTTTCTCAGACCACAAGGGACTGAAGCTAGAAACCAACCCCAAGGAAAAAAACCCAAAACACTCAAAATCATGGAGATTAAATAGTATGCTATTAAACAATGAATGGGTCAAGAATGAAATTAGGGAAGAAATCAAAAGGTTTCTGGAAACAAATGAAAACGAACTCACAACAACCCAAAACTTATGGGACACAGCCAAGGCAGTCCTGAGAGGGAAGTTTATAGCAATACAGGCCCACGTAAAAAGGTTAGAAACATTCCAAACAAACAACCTAACCCTACGTCTACAAGAACTCGAGGAACAACAACAAAGGCAGCCCAGAGCAAGCAGAAGGAAGGAAATAACCAAGATCAGAGCAGAATTAAATGACATAGAGACTAAAAGCACAATTCTAAGGATTAATGAATCCAAGAGCTGGTTCTTTGAAAAGATAAACAAAATTGACAAGCCTTTAAGCAGACTCATCAAGAAAAAAAAGAGAAGACCCAAATAAACACAATCAGAAATGAAAGAGGAGAGATTACAACAGATACCACAGAAATACAAAGGATTGTAAGAAATTACTACAAAGAACTGTATGCCAAGAAATTTGAAAACCTAGATGAAATGGACAAATTTCTAGAAAAATATAATCTTCCAAAACTCAATGAAAAAGAAGCAGAAAGCTTGAACAGACCAATAACAGCAAATATAATTGAAGCAGTAATCAAAAAACTCCCAACACACAAAAGCCCGGGACCAGATTGTTTCACAGGAGAATTCTACAAAGCATTTAAGGAAGAGCTAACCCCTATCCTTCACAGACTATTCAAAAAATCCAAAAAGATGGGAGTCTCCCAAACTCTTTCTATGAGCCCAACATCATCCTAATTCCAAAACCAAATAAAGACACAACAAAGAAAGAAAACTTCAGGCCAGTATCACTGATGAACATTGACGCTAAAATCCTCAACAAAATACTGGCAAACCGTATCCAACAATACATTAAAAAGGTCATACACCATGACCAAGTGGGATTCATTCCAGGGATGCAAGGATGGTTCAATATTCGCAAGTCAGTAAATGTAATACATCACATAAACAAAAGCAAAGACAAAAACCAAATGATCATATCAATTGATGCAGAAAAAGCATTTGATAAGGTACAACGCCCATTTATGATAAAAACACTCAGCAAAGTAGGAGTAGAGGGAGCATTCCTCAATATAATAAAGGCCATATATGAGAGACCTACAGCCAACATCATACTGTATGGGCAAAAATTAAAATTTTTTCCACTAAGATCAGGAACAAGACAAGGCTGTCCACTTTCACCACTTCTATTCAATATAGTACTGGAAGTTTTAGCCACAGCAATCAGACAAGAAAAAGAAATAAAAGGCATCCAAATCGGAAAGGAGGAAGCAAAACTGTCACTGTTTGCAGATGACATGATAGTATACATAGAAAATCCTATAGACTCTACCAAAAAACTGCTTGACCTAATAAATGCATTTGGCAAAACAGCGGGATACAAAGTCAATATCCAGAAATCAAAGGCATTTCCGTACACCAACAATGAAACAGCAGAAGCAGAGATCAAGGAAAAAAATCCCATTTGAAATAGCAAAAAGAAAAAATAAAATATCTAGGAATAAACCTAACCAAAGAGGTAAAAGACCTGTATTCAGAAAACTATACAACACTGAAGAAAGAAATCAAGGAAGACACAAACAAATGGAAACATATACCGTGTTCATGGATTGGAAGCATTAATATCATCAAAATGTCCATACTACCCAAAGCAATTTACACATTCAATGCAATTCCTATTAAAGTACCAATGGCATATTTCACAGACATAGAACAAACACTTCAAAAATTTATATGGAATTATAAACGATCCTGAATAGCTGCTGCAATTTTGAGAAAGAAGAGTAAAGTAGGAGGGATCACAATACCCGACACTAAACTATACTACAAGGCCACTGTAATCAAAACAGCCTGGTACTGGCATAAAAACAGGCACATAGACCAATGGAACAGAACAGAGAGCCCAGAAATAAGCCCAAGTCTCTATGGTCAATTAATATTTGACAAAGGAGGCAGCAACATAAAATGGAGTAAAAATAGCCTCTTCAACAAATGGTGTTGGGAGAACTGGACAGCCATGTGCAAAAAAATGAAACCTGAGCACCACCTTACACCATATACAAAAATAAATTCAAGGTGGATAAAATACTTAAATATAAAACGTGACACCATTAAAGTCCTAGAGGAGAACGTAGGTAGGAAAATCTCAGATATTTCACGCAGAAACTTTTTTTACTGACTTGTCCCCTAGAGCAAGGGACATAAAGGAAAGAATAAACAAATGGGACCTCATCAAAATTAAAAGCTTCTGCATAGCTAAAGAAAACAGTATCAAAATTAAAAGAGAACCAACTGTATGGGATAAACATATTTGCTAATGATACCTCAGACAAGGGTTTAATCTCCAAAATATATAAAGAACTTACAAGACTGCACTCTAAGAAGACAAGGAATCCAATTAAAAAGTGGGCAAAGGACTTGAACAGACACTTCTCCAAGGAGGACATCCAGAAAATCCAAAGACACATGAAACGATGTTCAATATCGCTAGCTATCAGAAAGATGCAAATTAAAACCACAATGAGATACCACTTCACACCAGTCAGAATGGCCATCATAAACAAAGCAACAAACATCAAGTGTTGGAGAGGTTGTGGAGAAAAGGGATCCCTAGTGCACTGCTGGTGGGACTGCAGACTGGTACAATCACTATGGAAAGCAGTATGGAACTTCCTCAGAAAACTAAAAATGGATCTGCCTTTTGACCCTGCAATTCCACTGCTGGGACTCTATCCTAAGAATACTAAAACACCAATTCAAAAGAACCTATGTATCCCAATGTTCATAGCAGTACAATTTACAATAGCTAGATGCTGGAAGCAACCAAGATACCCATCAGTAAATGAATGGATCAAAAAACTATGGTACATTTACACAATGGAATTTTATGCAGCAGAAAGAAAGGAGCTCCTACCCTTTGCAACAGCATGGATGGAGCTGGAAAACATTATGCTAAGCGAAACAAGCCAGGCAGTGAAAGACAAATACCATATGATCTCACCTTTAACAGGAACCTAAATAACAAAACAAAGAAACAAGCAAAATATAACCAAAGACAGTGAAATAGAGGTCAGGCTGACAGTGCCCACAGAAGAGAGTAGAGGGAATTTAAGGGGACAGTGGGAAGGGTTCACGGGAACAAACTTAAAGGACACATGGTTATAAACTAAGGGGAGGGTGGTAATGGGAGGGAAGTGGGGAGGGGTGGGAAGGGGGACTGGATTGGGAGTAAAAAGGAGAAAACTGTATTTGAACATTGATTAAAATAAAAAAAAGAACTTCAAGATATGAATTTGGGAGTATTTTACCCATTAAAAGAGTGAGTATGTGTGTGTGCATGCATACATGCAATTTTCACATGTGTAGCTTTGTGTGATTGGGAACACAGGCAAGATGCCTCTCCTAACAAATCCCATCCCTAACCACTGTCAACCACTGTGTTCTCTGTAATGATGTGATAAAATTTAATTTCAGCCCTGCCTGGTGTGGCTCAGTGGATTAAGTGCTGGCCTGTGAACCAAAGGGTTGCTGGGTTCAATTCCCAGTCAGGGCACATGCCTGGGTTGTGGGCCAGGTACCCAGTAGGGGGTGCACAAGAGGCAGCCACACATTGATGTTTCTCTCCCTTTCTCCCTCCTTTCCCCTTTCTCTAAAAATAAATAAAGAATATCTTTTAAAAATTAATTAAATTTTAATCATTATATATATTTTTTCTTTTTAAAATATATTTTCTTGATTATGCTATTACAGTTGTCCCATTTTTCCTCCTTCACTCCCTTCCACCCTGCACATCCCCTCCCACTCACATTCCCCCCCTTTAGTTCATGTACATGTGTCATACATGTAAGTTCTTTGGCTTCTACATTTCCCATACTATTCTTACCCTCCTTGTCTATTTTCTACCTACTATCTATACTACTTATTCTCTGTACCTTTTCCCCCCTCTCTTCCTCCCACTCCCCTGTTGCTAACCCTCCATGTGATCTCCCTTTCTGTGGTTCTGTTCCTGTTCTAGTTGTTTGCTTAGTTTGTTTTTGTTTTAGGTGTGGTTGTTAATGATTGTGAGTTTGCTGTCATTTTACTGTACATATTTTTAATCTTCTTTTTCTTAGATAAGTCCCTTTAACATTTCATAAAATAAGGGCTTGGTGATGATGAACTCCCTTAACTTGACCTTAGCTGAGAAGCACTTGATCTGCCCTTCCATTCTAAATGAAAGCTTTGCTGGATAGAGCAATCTTAGATGTAGGTCCTTGCCTTTCATGACTTGGAATACTTCAGTCCAGCCCCTTCTTGCCTGTAAGGTGTCTTTTGAGAAATCAGCTGACAGTCTGATGGGAACTCCTTTGTATGTAACTGTCTCCTTATCTCTTGCTGCTTCTAGAATTCTCTCCTTCATTTTAATCTTGTGTAATGTAATTATAATGTGCCTTGGTGTGTTCCTCTTTGGGTCCAACTTCTTTGGGACTCTCTGAGCTTCCTGGACTTCCTGGAAGTCTATTTCCTTTGCCAGGTTGGGGAAGTTCTCCTTTATTATTTGTTCAAATACGTGTTCAATTTGTTGCTTTTCCTCTTCCCCTTCTGGTACCCCTATAATTCGGATGTTGGAACATTTAAAGATGTCCTGGGGGTTCGTAAGCCTCTCCTCATTTTTTTGAATTCTTATTTCTTCATTTGTTTCTGATGGGATGTTTGTTTCTTCCTTCTGGTCCACACCATTTATTTGAGTCCCAGTTTCCTTCCCATCACTATTGGTTCCCTGTGCATTTTCCTTTATTTCACTTAGCGTAGCCTTCATTTTTTCATCTAATTTGTGACCAAATTCAACCAATTCTGTGAGCATCCTGATTACCAGTGTTTTGAACTGTGCATATGATAGGTTGGCTACCTCTTCATCGCTTAGTTGTAGATTTTTTGGTGCTTTGACCTTTTCTTTTGCTCGGGCCATTTTTTTTTTTTCTTGTCTTGATGCTCCTGTTATGTAGTAAGGGGCGGAGCCTTAGGTGTTCACCAGGGCGGGGTAACCCATGTTACTGGGTTGTGATGCTTATGTGGGGAAGGGGTCCAAGAGGGAACAATGGCACTTGCTCCACTCTCCGCCAGCTTTCAGTCACTTCCCCCACTTCCCATAGGCAAATTGAGCCCTTCTGGTGCTGATTCCTGGGTGGGTGGGTTTGTGTACATTCTAGGACCCTGTGGATCTCTCCAACAAACTTTCCTGTGAGGCTAGGAGTTTCTCCCACTGCCTCCTCAACCCCCACAGGTGTTTTTAATCAGGTGTTTATTTCCCTGTTCTGAGACCCTGGGTTGTGCCGTCCATCCCACTCCCCCTTTGTTTCACCTGGTTTATCTGCACTTGAATGTGGGACCACCTGGTCTGCCAGCCACTGCCTTGTGTTCCCTGTTCCACAATCTGCTGCCTTGCTGGGTCCTTGTTTGTCATTTATACTTACATTTATGACTATTCATTTACTCAACCAAGTTTTATCACCATCTCCTTGCTTCCCATCACTAAAGACACAGCACAGCAAGACCAAATCTCTGCACAGGTTGGGCTATCATGCTAACAGATGATGGATAATAAACATGTAAACACATAAATAAAAAGAAAAATACCTGAGTGCAACGATCCCTGTTCCGGCAAATTTAAATGATGATGGAATCCAGTCTGAGTTGGTGGGCTGGAAGGTCACTGAGAGCTGGGAATGAAGAAACATCCAGTGCAAAGATCATGAAGCAGAAACCTGCCTAGGTATTTACAAAACAGTGACAAGGTCCCTTTGCCTGCACCTGAGCCAATGGTGAGACTGGCCAGCAGCCCACCCAAGGTCCCAAAACCAGCATCAGGCAGGCCTTTCTTTTTCTCCCTGACCTGGCTTTTTACTGTTCACCATGTTCCTCACTCTCCCCAGACTCCTCAGTCTTTCTGCCCCCAAGAATTCCCTGGGGCCTTGGGGACCACAGCCCTGACAGCCACTCAGGCCCCTCTGCTGCTCCTCCTGCTGCTAGCCTCTGCCTGGTGGTGGTACTGGTACTGGTGAAGGAGGAAGTAGGTGATGCCCTGACTTGGAAAGTGGGTGAGCCAACAGGGCAGGCAAAGAGATGGGAGAGGCTGAAGAGGGCGGTCAGAGGCTTCAGTCACCCTAACTTGGCTTACACTATGGGGGCTGCTGTTGTGCATCCCCCATCCCCTCCACTGGCCTCTAGGGCAAGGACAAGCCACAACTGCGGCTCAAGAAGCACTGATTCTTCTTGGTGATTCTTTCACTAAAATGAGGACACTGGACATTGTTGGGGTGACAGTGGTGGGTAACTGGGAGGGGTGTGAGCAAGGGAAGACAGGGTCATCACTGGATGCAAAAACCCCCTCTGGGGCCATGATGGGGACACGCTGGAAGAAAAAGACTGGAGGCTAAAGAGGAAGCTGGGTTGAGGGGACAAGGGCTGAGTTAGGCTCAGACCATGGAGGTGAAGAAGACGGGATAGGTAGAGTCAGGAATAAAGATCAGGAATGACAGGCTTGGAGACTGTCTTGTAGGTGTGTTAGGAGGGGGAGTGGCACACAAAACCCTGGTTCTGGCACAGTGACTGGATGAACAGTGAGAAACCTAGGGAGAAGGGAGATTAGAAAAATACATCGAGTCTGTGGTGAACTGTATGAGTATGAGTGGTTTCAGGAAACATATTTGGATTCAGAAGTCCGTAATCAGTAGAGAGTAGCCTTCTGAAACATAGGCAGGGGGACCCCTTTGCAAAGTCATTTAGGTGTGAAAAAGCTCAGTATGTTCAAGTAACTTCAGTCATCCTGGGGCAAGTGTGGGTAGGCATTTGAAAAATGCCTCAGGAAAATCTAAGCCTCAAATGCCAGACAAGGACAGCTGGGACTTCCTGCACAGCATAGAAGCAAGCCATGGGAGGCCTGTGATGGAGAAAAGAACCTGGGAATAGGTATGGTGGAAAGAGGCAGGTGAGTCCAGGGGGTGAAGAGAAAGGCCCCAGTGCGTTTCTGATAAGCCCAGAGAAATCTGACAAGAAATATACTGCAATAATTTCTTGTATATATAGCACTTCAGTGACACAGGATGTGTGCTGGGCCTTTCTACAAATTCACACACTTCATTGATAAGCTGGCTGGCACAATTATTACCCATTTCACAGAGGCTGAAACCACGGCAGAGGCAAATAATTTGCCAAAAGTTGTACAGCTCACAACTGACAGAGCCAAGCTTTGACACTGGGCCTTATAGTTTTAGTATCTGGGCCTTTCACTTTTCTGACTCAGCTTTCTTATTTGTCAGAAATATGCTAACGAGAGTCATTCTACCACTGAATTGTCTTTTGCCAGGTTAAGTGAAGGGACACCAGCATTTCCTTCCTCTTTTCCAGAACTATTTAAGGAATACAAAATGATGAACACAGACATTGGTGTTGAAAACTTTGAAAAAGTGTTAGCTAGTGATACATGCTGTTCACATAGATGGGCTCTGTTAGAAAAAAGTTTCAAGTCTATCCAGTCCATCCTTCAACACTTTCAGAGAATGGACAAGACAGAAGTGAGGGGAGCATCTACTCTGTAGCTTCCAGCTCACTAATATAACAAATCACAAAAAGGAAAGAAAAAACCTGTTAAATATGAGATAACTCACTAAAGTAGGTGCTGACTGTGAAGATCATAGACAACCTTCCAGGCACACACTGAAACAGCCTAATATTATTTGCTATGTAGAAATGCTGTTTCAACATATGAGAAAGAATAGAGAAATGCAGGGTTTATAATCTAAACTAGAAAATATATTTGAACAAAAAATTAGATTTTTTTAATGTAATGATCTCCAGGGTCAAAGTTTAAACAAAATTTAGAGTATCTCATATTCAGAAAAGAAGGCAAACTGGTTATGACATGCCACCAAACCTTATTTCATAATTTAATGATTATTACCAAAAAGCAGAAGTTCAATAGACTAAGATTTATCTCAATATGCTTTAAAAGATGAGTTAATGGCCCTGGCTGGTGTAGCTCAGTGGATTGAGTGCCAGCCTGTGAACCATCAGGGGGTTGCCATTTGGGGTGCCTGTCTGGCTTGTGCCTGGGTTGTGGGCCAGTCCTGGTTGGGGGCAAGTGAGAGGCAACCACACACGGATGATTCTCTCACACATTGATGTTTCTCTCCCTCCCTATCTCCCTCCCTTCCCCTCTCTCTAGGAATAAATAAATCTTTAAAAAATACTATTATAAATGAGTTAATATAAAAGAAGTACAAAGAAAATATTAAATCCACTTAAAAGAAAAAAGATGTAATTCCTTTCATGTTTCTTGAAAAAGCATCACATAGTGACAGACTTTTTAAATTTCATGTCATTTTAAATTTCACCTCCCTCATACCATCCCAGGACAGGAGAAGAGACCCAAGACAGACTGGGACAAGCCTGTCCTCTCTGGCTGGGTAAGGGTTTCATCTGGAAGCTATCTGGTAAGGCATAATCATAAAATGCACAAGCCTTATAAATAAACAGGAGTGTTTCATTTCTCATTCTCATCAACATAATTGAAATCATTAGAAAAAAGTTTAAATTAAATAGGTTATAAAGCCACAAGTCAATGGACAAGCCATGCTTAAGGTAAGGACAACACTTTTATTAAAGAAGTTGCATGCTTAGGTCTTGACTAGTTAGGAATCTATGATCAGATCACCTGATGAGATTACATTTTCTAGAACCCTCTTTTCTGCCACAGGCCCCGATCTGCTCCAGCTGGTTCCAATCCCTGTCATTCTTTCTCCTCAAACTTTCTGATGAGCTTCTAAGTGAGTATACTTGTGCCTTTTTCTCCCCCATCGCTGATCTCTCTCTGTTATCCACGTAGGGGGTGTGGGGTGGAAGACATGTATCCACCCTGCCTCAAAGGGTTCATGGGACAAAGGGGAATCTGGAGTCGGGGAAAGGCTTCTAGCAGGACAACAACTCAGAAGGTGGTCACTGTCTAGGAGGACCAAAGGCACAAATCTTGGGGCTGGTACCTGCCTCAGAGATATTTCAACTGGATTCTGATGCAGACTCTCACACTGCACCGAGATACAGGACTGGGAAGTCCTACAGCGATGCCTGAGGAGGCGAATGGGAGGAACTCGCAGTGCTGGTACTAGCTGATTCAGGGATATCAGTTTAGATGGTGAAGCCTCTCCAAACTCGGGTGTGGAAGATGGGGCACTGAGAAGAAGGAAGTGCAGGCTTTTCTCACTTGACCCTGCCTTTTTCTCTGCTCCACCTGCTTTGGCATCTACAGGCAACTGCGCTTGCATGGAACGGTGGGGCCTGTAAGAGGCGTGTCAGGGAGAGTGACAGATGCAGGCATGGTCAATGTGGTAGCCGGTCCTGGACTCCTGGACTCTGGTCCTTGGTCCACCCTGGTCTGTTTCCTTGTTTGTTTGACTGCAGGCCTAACAATCTCTGGTGTCTGCTTTTGGGTTCCTTTTAATCTGCTCATACAGAATTACAGATGCCTGGGCCACTGGTACTGCAAGCCAAGATGTTTCTTTCTAACAAGTTGAAACAGGTTTAGATGAAAATTTGGGGATGAGAGAATAAAGCGGTTCTGAGGCAGGAGATAGTCAGGAAGGAAACTGCAGAGGCCCTGCAGGGCTGAGGTAGAAAACATCTATACATGACAAAGACCCTAAGATGGGTTGTTCCTGTATTCTGGGATTACTCTGAATCATGGAATGCGCCTGCGCACTACCCCTGATTCATTATAATATCATATAATGAAATAACATTGTGGGACTCCCTTCTCTAGTAGCCAATCAAGAAAATCATGGGAAACCACACATGTGCAGTAGCTTTGAAATCCAACTCCTTGTACCTGCGCAGGAAATGCCCGCCAAAGACTAGCAGGGGGGCTTCTGCCCTATAAGAATAGAATCCCCCCAGCCCACATGTCCCTTCTCTGCTCAGAGTTGGCTCACTCCCATGTCCTGTGGAGTGTACTATCACTTAATAAATCTTCCCTCTTTCTTTATGCTATAAACTTTGTAAACTTTGTGTTTACAAAGGTTCAATTCTTTTCCTCGATCACTAAGAACCCAGTTACCTATGCACACCTGTGACAGTTCTTGTGAGTGAGGAAGGTGATGCACTGGCACCTGTGGTTGAGGGTGATAGTCCTGGGTGACAATGGGTGGATCCCCAAATGTCTGAACCCAGAAAGTTGCAGCCCTTCATTTAATAGAAAGGACTGGAGTTGTCTGGTGTAGGTAATGGAAACTGCAATATGAAAGGTAAACTGTGTTTGTGCGGAGTCTGAGAATTTATACTAACTTCTTACCAGAGCATTACTTTTGATGTTTGTTTCCCATTTACTTGTGAGTCTCAGAAGTCATCCTGGGCTGGGTGCCAGGCCTTCCCCGGGACATCCCTGTGCTATGAGGGCAGGGTTGAGACATTGCTTTTATAAAACAAAAATTTGTGCTCTGCGGATATAAATTAATTTTTCTTCCTTTAAATTTAAGTTTGTGGTTGGTGTATCTCTACACACCATGCCCCTTTCCTTTCTTGAAGAGTGAATAAAAACTTTACTCTCTACATTTTCTTTGCTTTGTATATTCTTTGAAGCCCACATCACTGACCACCCTAACATTTTGGTGGCTTGTATGAAGACATTTGCTATTTCTCCCTCTGCTATTCCAGCCTCCTGAGACTTAGGACTAGGGGAGCAGTGGGCAGCGGAAGCTCGACCCAGGCTAACTTTCTAAACCTGTCTCTTTGAGGTTTGGAGAGAGGCTGCTAATCCTTCTCTGTCTCTCTGGACTCTGGATAGCCTCCTCATCCAGCTTCATAGCCAGCAACTGGTTAAGTCTCTCTGAATCTCTGCATGAAAACATCCTATTGAAAGTGACAGCTTATTCCCTGTCTCACTGTTGTTGGTAAAAACAGGTACTGGGTCTATCACTTTTGCAAAGTTTCAGCTGGGAGGGATGCCTCCAGCCATCTCCCTGCTGGTTCTATCTGTGGTCAAGGCCCAGGAACGCCTGGCTGTGAGGCAGATTCTTTTTTTTTTAATTGTCATTCAAGTACAGTTTTCTGCCTGTCCCCCCCCCCACCCCAGCCCACCACCTCCAGCCCTCCCCACCTCCCTCCCATTCCCACCCACCCCCCTTATTGTCCATGAGTCCTTTATACTTGTTTCTGCAAACCCTTCACCCTTTTCCCCTGACATTCCCTCCCCTCTCCCCTCTGGTCACTGTCAGCCTGTTCTCAATTTCAGTGTCTTTGGTTATATTTTGCTTGTTTGTTTGTTTTGTTGATTAAGTTCCTGTTAAAGGTGAGATCGTATGGTATTTGTCTTTCTTGTGTTCCGTCTGCCCTCAGGCTCATGGAGGCTGTCATTTGGGTTGGGGATGCCCTTCTCACATCTCCCTCTCCCCATTGTTTGTTCTCATCCAAGATATCTTTCCCTTTTAAAATGGGCAGTACTCAATCAACCTTGCCCAAGGACTCCCCACTGGGATGTAACTTGAAGGTCTCTGGACTTACCGATCTCAAACCCCAAAGCTTGATTTTCTATTGCAACATGGCCTGGACTGAATATGATCTGGCCCATGAATGGATCTCTTAACTATAATACTATCCTCTAACTCAATCTTTATTGTCGCCCTCTCGATCCCCTCCTTAGATTTTGTTCTTGAGGAGACAAGATTTTAACTTTCAGCTGGGATTCCAGGCCTCTTTCTCCTAACAATGCCTTTTCATTCAAATTTGCCTTGCTCTACCACCTCCATCCCTTCCCCTCCCATCCATCTTGCTACAGAATAATTGCCATATTTGTTTTCCAGCTGAGCAGGACTCTAATCCCTTAAGGCCATGCTCTCTTAATATTACCCAGCAGGAAGTGATGCTATTCCTCATTGCATAACCCAAGTTCTGCATTCAACTCCTGTTTGGAATTAGGTTTGATTCCACTGTGCCCACGTTAAGCAAAAATGAGGGTACAAAGAGGGAAAAAACCTTACCCCACCTGCCAGACTGTAAAACACTCTATATTCTCTTCCTGGAGACCTGGGAGCTGTTACATCCTAGGAAAAATTGGGCCTGCCTCTCAATGCAGAGAAAAAAAGTGTCATTTTTAACTCAAGCCGCTCTTCAACCCCTTAGCTTGATGAAGCCAAAATCCTCCTAGGAGAAGCTTGCTTTCCTTTCCCTACCTTTCTGGAGTGAAAATACCTAGTGTTCTTGAAGAACTCTTGTCCAGGCCTTCCTTTAAAATACAAATTTTGGGAAGATAATTCTTATCAAAGGCAGGTAATCTTAGCTATATCTGAGCAGGTATTCCTTTGTAAATTTGTAAATTCTGATAAAAGTTATAAATGTTAGGTACTTAGAAATAACACGAAATACCGAAACGTAGCTTGCTAGACCTGCTTTTGGCTTTTTATTACGAAGAGGCTGTGGCGTGAATGTGGAGCTGTAGGTAAATGTCTTGTGCTTTATTGGAGGTTTCTTGAAAGTGAGAGTGTGTTTGCCAGCAAAGGAGCCCATGTGTCTAACGGCCACGAGCTATGTTCCTAAGTCAATCTACGGAACGCCTGTCGGAACGCCTGTGGCTTACTTTCTGGTCATTATGGGAAATTAAGGTTTCTAAATGTTAAGTTCAAATTAAGTTGGAAAGAAGTTGTATGATTTTAATAATAGAAGGCATAAGTTACAAAGAGGCAATTTTGAAGGACAGGGATTGAAAGTGAGTTATTCTAAAAATGATTTTTTTCTAAAGGGACAAGAAAGTTTGTGAAAGTTGCAGAAAGGTGTGTGAAGGTTGTGAAAGTTTTAAATTTCTGCTACAGTGCCCCTTCCTCCACCTAATTTCTCCCTGACTGATGGGGGACTCAAGAGTTGGACAATTTTAGTAAGTGTAGTAGTTAATGCATGTGAAAAACTATTGTTTCAGGAACTGTGGCCCACCCTGACCCCAGGAGACCTTAAGCTGTTCCTTCCCCCTTTGTGCCTCAGGAGGACTGTAAGCATATCAAAGTGGTATCCGACCCCTTGTGTTCCAGGGTGAGACAGACAGCTAGCTGCCCAGGGCAAAACTGCTGCATGTTTTTTTTAAATCTAATTCTCCCTGAGTTTCAAACCCTTCACCACACTTTGTTCTCTGTTATAGACGGTGTTGTGACCCTTCAAGGCTGGGCAGGTTCATGGTATTCATGCAGATGGAAAAATATTCACAGAGCCGTTGGGATGCCTGGCATGTCTTTGTTCACGGGTGGGAGAGCCACACACACTACAAGCTGTGTGTCTCCCTGCATGGCACCCATTGTGGCACCTGTCCCCTTGCGAGTCTCTCATCATCACCCCCAGCAGGGGGTCCCTACTTGTTTAAGTACTAGAGGGAAACAAAGCCAGAAAACTGTCAGAACTTTACATAACATAACATAATTCTGTGCCTTCGAGCCCACTTCTTGTTATGGGAACAGTTTATCAGACCCCGTCTCAAGGCTGTGAGAACACTAGTTATCAGGCTTCTCCAAAACTGTGGGAACACTGCTCCCCTTAGTTACCCAGACACCTGGGCAAGGAAGCCAGATTGCCTCCACTTACCCAACAAGATGTCTTCTGGCTTAATTAAGGTGCCTTCTGGTTTACAGACCTCTGTCTGGTAGAATGGGGATGAAGGCCTCCATTTCAGAAAATAGCCCTTTGGAGCAAGTTTTAGCTAGTTAGTTGACCTGTGCTTATAAACATATGACTGCAAAGAAAGAAAGTGGTTTTTATTGTAATACTATTAGGCTTCTGTATTATAGAATCTAAACTGAGGAGAGTGTTGGCCACTGAATGAGTCTTTAAATTATTGTATGATACTTAAGCAGAGTTGTTTTGTTAAAGATCAGGGAAGTGCAACAAAATGCCTACCTAGAAACTTTCATGAGTTTACATAATCAGGATACAGGGTTAAAAGGAAATACATTAATGGTCCAGAGAAAAGGGAATTTGCCTGTGAAAGAGAGCAGAAGCTCAGAGGAGAGGGACCAGGAAGACCTGGATATTATGGCTGCTGTGAGCACAGTCAGAGTTCCCATGGCGCCTCCAGCTTTGAAGGATCTTCCTCCTTACTTGGCTGAGGGAACCAGGAAAGTGAACTTGATCTTGTCTCATCATCTGGAACCCATCAGGGAACCAAATTTGGTGGAGGAAAAACCCCCATGAGGCAGGACAATACACTTTGCAAAAATTTCCAGTGGAAGCAGGGCCAGACAGCTAGCCTGACGGATACTATGGACACATGCTCCATTTTCTATATCACATCTGTTAAACTACAAAAATTCTGAAAAGACCAAAGTAAATCCCTTTAGAATGAATGAAGGTGTGCACCCAGGCTTTTGAGTCCCTGAAGGCATACCTGGCTTCTATACTAGCCTTGGGGCTTCCAAACCTTGGGGCTAAAGACCTATCAGTTACATGTTCATGAAAGACAGGGTGTTGCCCTAGGATTCCTCAGCCAAATTCTTAGTGACATTTGACAGCCCATCACACACTTGTCAAAGAAAGTAGATCACACTGTCCGGGGGTTGCCAGCCTTCTTGACAGCTGTTACAAGAAGCTGAAAAGTTTTCCTTGGGACAGCCTATCACCATTTAAGCACCCCATCAACTGTTGAGCTTACTGGAGCAAAAGGGAAATTTGTGGCTCACTGCTGGAAGGGCCAGTTACCAAGCCATTCTTCTCGCCAATCCTAACGTCTCCCTCAAAACAGTAAGTAAGTTAAACCCTGCCTCTCTTCTCCCAGAGCCTGACTCGGCTGTGCTAATACATGACTGTGCTGAGATAACTGGTGAAGTGTATTCTAGCAGAATTGATATACAGGACCATCCTCCAGAAGAAGCAGACTGGACTGTCTATGCAGATGGAAGCAGTTACAGAGACAAAGGAAACAGAGAGGCTGGGCACTCATTTGTGACTCTTGAAGGAGTAGTGGAGGCCAAGGCCTTGCCACCAGGAACCTCTGCTCAGAAAGCCGGACTGATTGCATCGACCAGGGCACTGGAATTGTTGCACAAAAGGAGAGTGAATGTGTATATCGACTCAAGGTAAGCTTTCCTAATTTTGCATGTATATGGTTCCCTCTGGGAGGAAAAAGAAGTGTTAGCCTCTGATAAAAAGGAGAACAAGCATGCAGCAGAAATTTTAAAATTATTAGAGGCTGTTCAGGTGCCTTTACATGGGGCAGCTATGCACTGCCTGGGGCAGCAGAAAGAGGACAGTGAAGCAGCTAGAGGAAATCATCTGGCTGATCGAGCAGCAAAAGAGGCTGCTGAAGGAACGTTTATAATGCCTTTGGTACCTGTTCTGGGCTTGTCACAATTGACCCTAAATCTTCAACTGCAGACTTAGAGAAAGATGAGGGTTGGGCTTTTGATGAAGAAGGTCCTGATAGTGGGTGGTGAAAGAATAAGAAAGGAGTTACACTGCTTCCTGAACATTTAGTAGAGCCTGTCATGAAGCATTTGCGTGAGGCCACACACTATGGAAAGGATTCATTAACCACTTAAGTCAGACTGTGGCTCACAGGTCCTGGAATTTCCCAAACCACAGGAAAAGTAATTGCTAGAAGTGTTGTGTGCCAGAAGAACAACCCCAGGACAAATACTAATCAAAAGAAAGAAGGGAAACAATACCAAGAATAGTGCCGACTTAAGGACTGGCAAACGGACCTTACTCAGATGCCGAGGGTCTGAGAGTGGAAATATTTGTAGTCTTTGTTGGCACTTTTTTTCAGGATGGGTCAAAGCCTAGCCTACTAGAACAGAGAAATGCTTGGAGGTGGTGAAAGCCTTACTGAAGGCAATAATCCCTCGCTTTGGCCTCCCTGGCAGCATCCAGAGTGATAACGGGACTGCTTTCATTTCAGGAATTACACAGAAGGTTAGTAAATTTTTAGGAATCAAGTGAAGACTCCACACAGCATGAAGACCTCAGGACTCTGGGAAGGCAGAGAAGATGAATCACACCTTGAGGAAAAATATAGCCAAGCTGTGTCAAGAAACTCATCTCCACTGGGATCAAGCTTTGCCTATTGCCCTGCTCAGCATAAGGGTGGCTCCTTGACATGGCATTCAATTGAGTCCCCATGAAATTGTGTACAGGGACCACTTCAGGCTATGACTGGGTGCGAGAAATGTATATAGATCAAGAAGTGAAGGTAAAGAAATATGTACAGCATTTAAGTGAGACCTGAGCTATAATGAATGACCTTGCTTGTATTAGAGACCTGTCCCCTAGAGGCTTGCTGCATTCCTTTGAGCCTGCAGACAAGGTGCTACTCAAGACTTGGACGACTGCATCTCCAGAAAGCCAACTAGGAGAAAAGGGAACTGGACCTTGGAACGTACTCCTCAGCACCCCGACCATGGTGAAGATGGCAGGAAATAAATCCTTGGACGCATCGCACGAGAATAAAGAAAGCACTGGAGGAACAACGGACCGCTGGACCTCAAGAAGATCTGAAAGTCATCTTTTGAAAACAATGGCTTATATTCTTTTCATTTTTTTTTGTTTAACCCTATGTTATGGAAAACTTGTTTCTTTCAAATGAGATAAAAATATTTGCCTACATTTAGCACAAATATTCTCAACTTCTCTGAATTTTTTCTTGCAGGAGGAACTTATGTTGAACAAACTTTCACTACATGTCTTATAGGTGTTTGAAATCCCCTGGAGAAACTTTGAAATTATAGTTTGATTAAACATCAATAAAGAAATGACCTACTTGAATATTTATAATTGGGGACCTGTGGTAACTCTATAGGACAGAGAAATGTTTCCCTTAAAAGTCACTAATGTAGCCCCACCTAGAGAGTGTGCAACTTTTGTCAATTGTGCTAAAATCTGTTTTGTGCTTTATCATAGCTTGTTGGATCTGCAATTAGGCACAGTCCTAAGCACTCCCACCAGACAGTCCAATTCTAAGTTGCCTGCTTAACAGCAACGTGACTACTTTCATAGGGAACTTATCTTATAGAAATAAGGTAGCTTGAAAACTAACGATGGGGAATGATTGTGACGGACACCGGCCAGTAGTATCCATCACTGCAGATGCTCATTAAAACACTAGAAAAATATACACATGGACTACCAAGTCCTGTGGAGAAATAGGTATGAAACGGCCACTCTCTCTAGTGGAGAGCATCCTGTTTTCCCACCCGAGCAGGCTTTTATTAAAAATACAGATACAGTTTGTGGATTACAGTCTGTCAGGGAAGATAAAACAAGTACGTAGTTTTCAAAGGTGCTGGCAGAACTCCCGCTGGGATTCTGGGCTGAGATTTTGGGGTTTTATCACTTAAAAAGACTACAGGATCTAAAAGGCTAGTTTCGTTTCCTGCTCATGCCTTCATATTCTAATTCAAGAGCATCCCCCAGCAAGGAGATCTCACAAGATCTTGCATATTCTAAGTCCTAGGCCTGATTATCCTGGAGGGCCTGCCAACTCTGCTCTGGACTACACTGCCCCTGGTATTTCTGCAGACCTGAGTTGGGCAGAGGAGACAAAGGCAGCCAGGAGACTTGGATTTCTCACAACTAAGAACAAGGACTCAGGCTTTGACAAAGCCGGGCTGGGGAGGGGCAGGGGTCAATGTCAATCATCCCTTCATTTCCACAGCCCCCCAGGTCCTTCCCTGAGGCCTCCAAGTAATCATGCCTGTCTTAGGCAATTCCCCCCTTGGGAAATCTTACCCATCATTGGCTAACTGATCAAGCATTGGGGGCTGGCACAGAACAGGCAGCATTCATACCAGGAAAATAAGTTTTGTCTCTTTAGTGTCTCCTGGTTCAGAGGTCTCTTACTCAGCCTTAGCCACCGGGGGTTACAGCTTCCTGAGACCAGGCAGGGCCGATCCCAACAAATGATGGGGGACTCATGAGTTGGAAAATTTTAGTAAGCTTAGTAGTCAATGCATGTGAAAAAGCTATGGTTTCAGGAACTACAGGCACCACCCACCCCGACCCCGGGAGACCTTAAGCTGTTCCACCTTTGTGCCTCAGGAGGACTGCAAGCATATTGAGGTGGTATCCCAGCCATTATGTTCCAGAGAGAGACATACAACGACTGGGGGCACAGCTAACCGCCCATGGCGAGAATGCTGCAGTTTTTTTAAATCTAATTTTCCCTGAATTTCAATCCCCTCACCACACTTTCTTCTCTGTTATAAAAAGGATGGCTTGAAAGGAAATGTAAGATGGCCTGTTAGGGTACGAATCTACAGTCTTCTCAAATCACCAGCCATCTGAATAAAGCATCCATAAAAATTCAATCCCTGTCTCTGCTTATTGGGACTGGTAGGTGATCAGCAGCACAAACACCAGCTTTTCTGGTTTCGTGGTGACATACTTTGATGACTTTGGTGGTACCTGGAGTTGTTTCTGTTACACTTTCTCTTGCCCTCGTTGGTGTGGGGAGACCTACCTGTCCGCTGTGGAATAAATCCTTTATCAGGACGTGTTTTGTCAATGCTGAGATAAAAGGTAAGCCTGTCCTCTGGACACAAGTCACCCTACATGACCATCCCCAGGTGACACCTGGGACACAGGGTACAGTGAGTCAGGAACTGATCACCCCTGACGTCTGAAGGGACTCATTCCTTCACCTTTGTTTGGTGCTCTGGTCATGGGTAAATCCACTCTCAGCTCACAGGGTAAACACATCTATGGGCAGGCATGGAAATGAGTCTCCTGTTTGGAGTGGGGGAAATCCATTTCCATGGCATCCAAACATGCTTTCTTTCCCCTTGTTTGGTTGGCGTGGAGTTGAGGTCCCTGTCTGAGTGGAGTAAATCCATTCCCAGGGCAACTGGCTGATGCTCTCATTGTTGGTAATGTCATCCCAGGCACAGGGTAACCATATCCATCTCTTTCTGTTTCTTTGCTGATGTAGATTATGAATTTTAATCCTCAGTCTGGAGTGTATATCTTCTGTTAGCAGGTTTCTGACCTTTCAGGGACTGAAGCAGCCCCACCCAGGCTCTTCTTTGTTCTAGACTCCTTGGAGCTGACCCTATTGCCACCACTCATTGATAGTCCTTAGAGCTTTCATTAAGAGTCTCAGCAGGTCATTGTGCTTGGTATTTAGGACCTTCAATCCCTTTTCCAGTCTTCTTGAAAGCTGTCAAAAACAAATAAGAGAAATCTTATACTTTCTCTACAAAAATTAATAATTCAAGTTATGTGTATTATCTTTATATGTTGAGCCATCATGTATGTGGTATTTTATGTGATATGTATTAGTCTGTGTGTTACATGTGGTGTGTTTTCTGCCTCTGGATGGCATAACTAGGGGGTAATATTATATTGGTCCAAAAATATTAAGCACTTATATAGAGTAACCAGGATCCTATGTTCTGGACAAAATATTTGATATTAAAACTGCTTTAGGTGTGATTAGAGTTATTACCAACAAAAGTTTTACAAAAACTTTCTTATAATCTTTTGAGTTAGTATATTTGACAACCCCCCGAAAGTTTAAATTTTAAAAACTGAGGAATGACTTTCAGTTATTCCAATGGGGCCCTGGTATATGTCAAGGATTTATTTTACTCCTCATAAAAGTTTTTGAAAAAAATTTGTTGAAGTAATTAGACCATTTAATATGCTCAAAATCACATGGGAAGCTTGGCCAAACAGAATAATCATAACTATTTTATTTGTATACAAATATTTGTATAAAAATAGATTTTCTGGAAATTTCAACCTGCCCCAGGAAAGAACTTGCAAAGGTTCAAAATACAGTTCACATAGGAAGCTCTCGGTGGGGGGGTGGGTAACAGAAGTTCTATCAATGACACTGGACAAGCCAAAACTGATGGTTCCCTGTGGGGACATCGAGCAGGACTTTGGGCATTTGTAACCCACACATTGGGAATTTATGAGTTGTTTCCAGTGCTCAGTGCACACTTCCAGTAAGTCCTACACAGTGTGTTAAAACCTTGCATACTATTAGGTCTTTCCCTAGAACAATTAGTAAATTATACACTCATAAGCAATATTGAAATATTTATATTTTTCTCCATGTCTAATTCCTCAAAAACTTGGCAACTCTTAGTGAGCATTATTTTCAGGGCAACATGCTTATTTGCATAAATACAGTAAGAATGTGTTCTCTTTATAGCAGACCAGTTTCCAAATATGGCTTTATTAACCAAGATTTTCTCTGGAATGTCATGATTGAAAGAGTCATGTCTGGACTCTGGATGTCACCAGAAAGCCTTAAGAGGATTGAAGGTTGACTTTTGAAGCCAATAAGAGCCCCTTGGAGAAATGACCTGGTGCCTTGCTTGGTCACGTGATTCATGGCAGTCTTTCTAGGTAAGGAATGAAGGATACTTTCCTGAAAGATGGCAGGGAAGAAACCTCAAGACATTTTGGGCAATGTCAAGAGCTTGAGGAACCTACTCAAAATGACAGGTATTTTAGGCAAACCCAAATGGCAGCTGTGTGGCTTGGCTTCTTTGCCCTGAGAGACTGACTAAAGCTCAGTCAGAAGTTCCTTGCAAATTCCAGCAAAGCAAATTTGAAAGAGCCCACACGAGCAATTACTCTTCTTGTTACAGTATGTGACTAGTCAGGACAAATTGAAAATGGATTTCATGCAGACTCTGTAATAAAGTGAGGATGATTTTAGGGAGAGAAATTGTGTTCTAATGAAAATTGCACTGTCCAGTTGTCACCCACAAACTGGTTGATCCTAGTTTTCTTCCAAGCTAATGTTTCATTTTTCTCTTTCATCCTTTGACTTGGAGTTATTGAGAACTACTGATGCATGTCAGCCACCTGCAGAAGTGGAATTCACCTACTTCTCTGCCTCTCCCTGTCAGGGATTTTAAGGCCAACATCGGTCTTGTGTTCTAATTCCCTTCCTAGGACCTATCACAGCCTATTTCTTTATTCCTGTTTTTAGGCTATGTCTCCTCAAATATCTCATATCCTTCATTCAACAGAGTGTCAGGCTCTGAAAGATTCCCACCACAAATGGCCTCCAGCTGTGGCTCTTGCTTTTTGGGCTGTCCAATTCTACCCTCTTCTCCTCAATGACCCATACCTGGAACCACAGTCAGGGACAGCTCTATATCCCTAGCCTGCCTGAAGTAGTTACAGAAGAAGAGACCTTCGACCCTACTCCCCACCACCAGAACTGGGACAGGTCATTAAGAATAAATCCATTTTAGCCCTGGCTGGTGTAGCTTAGTGGATTGAGCATGGGCCAGTGAACCAAAGGGTTGCCAGTTTGATACCCAGTCATGGAACATGCCTGGGTTGCAGCCCAGGTCCTCAGTAGGGGGTGGCAAGAGGCAAGCACCCATTGACCTTTCTCTCCCTTTCTCCTTGCCTTCCCCTCTCTCTAAACAATAAATAAAAGAAATCCTAAAAAAAAAAGAATAAATCCATTTCAAAACCAGAGGGGAGAATGAAAGGATAAAGTCAGCACCCTTTGCTATTGGTGCAGCATTTACCTAGCAGGCCTATGGCCTTGTTAAACATGACTGCCATTCTACTCTTCTGAGTTCATGCCCCCAGGACTTGAAAGTAAGAACAGAACTAACCTCTCCCTACAGCCATGGGTGGAAGATAACATTGGAACAAACTGCAGCCTCAATGTTACAATGCCCCAACAGCCCAGGGGCCACACAACAGCAACCACCCACCCTTTCTTAATCTAATTATAACCCAGTGTGAGCTCAGAGCTCCCACCCTTCAATGCTGGTGTATAGCTCCACACCATGACCTCCTCCTTCCTTGGAGGGTGAATAAAAACTATTCACTACACTTCATTCCCTTTGAGAATTCTTTCACTGCCTGTGGCACTGACCACACTAACAGTACTGTAGGGTAAACAGAGTCAGTGTGGCTCCCTCATCCAGATGTCTGGGTAACTAAGATAAGCAGTGTTCCCACAGCCTTGAGACTGGGTCCAATAAACTATATTCCCATAACCTTGAATGGGCCCACATGCACAAAATCATGCTGTGTTATATAAGGTTTTGGCACCCTTCTGGCTTTGTATACATTTAGTATTTAAGGGACATGGGGCTTCTCACTGCATGACACATGGCTTGAGTTGTGTGTTGATCACCCCACCAGTGAATAAAGGTGTGCATGGCGTTCCCACAGCTCCACACGTTTCCTTCCACCTGCCCAAGTCCCAGGTGAACCTCCCTGGCCTTGAAAGTCTGCAGGACAATTGGAGCTGTCAGTGGGTCAGCAGGACTTGTTGCTGCAGTATGGCACAAATATGAAGGGACCAGTAGTGCCCCTCCCTTGAGCGGGACCTGATGGGTGGTGGGCCACCAGGGTGTGGTATCTGGTGGTGAGTCTCCTGGCATCATGGGCCCCACCCAGGGGATGACCAGTTGTTAGTGGCACACCCCACACAATGGAGAAGGCCCTGTGGGTGATCCCGGAGGCCCTAGAAAAGCCCAGTGTCTGTGTGGCTATGGGGCCATGGGCTGGGTGTTTCTTTCAACTTTGCAAGCTGAGACTTGGACTGCACTTCGCAATGCAGCAAAACTATGTGAACTCAAGGGAGAGAAGAAGCCCTGGCAGCCAGAATCAGCACCCAAGAGGAAGAGCTCCCAGCTGCTGAGCAGCAGCAATCCCCCTGCCCCACCATAGTGGAGGCATGGGAAGCAGAAAAGGACAGCAATGAGGAACCACGTTCCCAGAAGGCCCACTCAGTGGCATTACAGATAATGAAGTCCCAGCAGCCCCTGGCACTCGGGGGAGATACCGCTGGTCCCTCTCACATGGTGGAACATACCATCTATAATCCTTACACACAGGCGGAACAGGTTGATCTCACGCATCAGTTTCACCAGCGACCCGGGGAGCCCTTAGCACTGTGGCTTTCGTGCCTGTGGGATTTAGGGGTGGACACCATCAAGTGCACTGATAATGAGATGGAAAGGTTAGCTTCCATCATGACTCACTCGTCTCTGTGCCATGGGCTACAGGCTAGCGGGCGGTACATAGAGGTGCAGGGCTCGCATTTGCTATTGCAGTGGGTGACAGCAGCTGTCATACAGTCTGGGTGGAGAATGCAGGAGATGTGCCAGACACTGTGAGCAAGTGGCTGTCCTTTGAGGACTTAGTGCAAATCCTGCAGGAGTTGGGCATGCGGCAGGCTATGTTCAATCCCAATACCCAGGGCCCTGATGACAAATGTTTACAGCAGGGATGCAGGATCCCCACAGCAGCACACTATTCCCACCTCTTTCAGATCACTCCCAGGAATCTTAGCCCTGTCTGTCCACTGTCATATTAATGATATGACCACGATTGTGGCTAGTCTGCGAGAAACAGTCTTGCAGACAGCAAAAAGCAACTCAGCAGTATCTTAAAGTCCCTCTGTTTCTCGGTCAAACAGCACTCCCATGTGGGTGACCAGAACACAGATGTGGTCAGATCTTTTAGGGGCTGGAGTAGATCAAATTAAGACTGATAGGAATCCAAACTCTCACCTGTTAGAGCTCTGGAAGCAGCTGTGAGCTGACCAACACTTCCTGCAGCTCTAGAAGAAGAAGGTGGTGAGGAAGAAGACTGGGAACGTGAAGCGAGAGGCCCATCCAGTCTGGCCAGAAGACCCCCCTCGATATGTCAACCTCCTGAGGAGAGACAGCAGATATTCTTTGGACATTTGAATGGGAGGCAGGCTGAGGAACCTGTCTACAGGGAATGGCCAGGGACTGGAGGCCACATGTCAAATTGGCTATCCATCGGTCCCCTACCAATGTCCAGCAGGTTTTGGCTCTAGTGGACACAGGAACTGAATGTGCCCTCCTACATGGACCCCCTGAGTCCTTTCCAGGGCCCGAGATCTCTATTGAGAGTTCTGGAGGAAATGGTATGCGGGTGATGGCTGTACAGCTCTCTCTGGGTTTGGGCGTTTGCCCCCCTATGAGTACACTGTTTACGTTTCTCCATTGCTGAGTATATCCTGGGTATTGATGTGCTCCAAGGACTGTGGTTATGTACAACCACAGAGGAGTTTCACCTGAGGGTGTGAGTGGTAACAGTCATTCTGCAGGGACATGTTCAGCATCCTCCCATATAGATGCCACCCCCATGACAGGTAACAGTGGTGAAATAATATCAGTTGCCCAGAGGACATGAGGAAATTGTGGTAACTATAGGAGAGTTGGAAATGGTGGGGACATTTAGGGCTGCTCACAGTCCCTTTAACTCCCCCATGTGGCCAGTGAGGAAGCCAGATGGCACATGGAGAATGATGGTAGATTACCAGGAGCTCAGTGAGGTTGTTCCTCCAATACATGCAGCAGTCCCTTCTGTGGTAGACCTGATGAACCAGTTAACTAACGAGTTGGGAACTTAACACTTTGTAGCTGACCTAGCAAATTCCTTTTTCTCCATTGCCGTTGCTCTGGAGTGTCAAGATAGGTTTGCCTTCACCTGGAAGGGCTGACAATGGACCTTCACAGTGCTCCCTCAAGGGTACTTGCACAGCCCTACCATCCAGGCTTGTGGCAGAGCACCTGGCTAAGTGGCCACTGCCTGTGGAAGTGCACCTGTTCCATTACAGTGATGACATCTTGCTAACCAGTGATTCTCTTACTGAGTTAGAGAAGGCAGGGCCACAAATGCTGTCACACCTGAAGTCATGTGGCTGGGCAGTCAACGAGGCCAAGCTGCAAGGGCCTGGATTGTCTGTCAGATTCTTGGGGGTTATCTGGTCGGGTAAGACAAATGTCATCCCTGATGTGGTTATAGATAAGATTCAGGCATGCCCGACCCCTACCACTGTGAAACAGCCCCAGACACTTTTGGGCCTGTTGGGGTACTGGAGAGCATTTGTGCTCACTTCCCACAGGTCGTTTGCCCCTTGTATGCTTTGGTGAAAAAGGGAACAAGCTGGGATTGGACCCTGACCTTGGAACAAGCATTCCAAGGAGCAAAGCACATCATTAAATGCACTCAGGCCTTGCATGCTCTGGATCATGCTAGACTTTGTGAGCTAGATGTGCATGCGACACATGGAAGTTTTGGAAGGGGTCTGTGGCAGTGATCAAAACAGCTATATCAACCCTTGTGTTTTCTTGTCCCAACTCTGAAAGGGAGCATAGGCACAGTAACTGAAGGGGTAGTCTGTAACTGAAAAGCAGCTGGCTGCAGTGTATGCTGCCCTGTTAGCCACAGAGGCCATAACAGGAACTGCCCCTGTGACAGTAAGGGCCACGTATCCTATTGTAGGGTGGGTCCACGACTGGATGCCAAACCTCATAGTGGGATAGCTCAGATGCCCACATTAGCTCCTTATGGGCTGAGCTGCAGGAAGTGCTAGGTCCTGTTTGCTATATAGATGGAAAATCTTCTGTTCTGTCCCTATGGAGGAACTGCAAGGTAACCCCTTCCATAAAAGGCAGGCACCTATTCCCTCCGATGCCTGGTACACTGATGGGTCCAGCGGCTGTCAGCCTGCAGTGTGGACTGCTATGGCAAGTCAACCAGAAACAGACACAATCTGGTGTCACACAGGTGTAGGCCCGAGTAGCCAGTGACAGAACTGTGACCTGTGTGGCATGTGGCTGTCAATGAAGCCTCACCCTGACTATTTGCACAGGTAGTTGCACGGTGTGCTGGGGGCTCACATTATGGACCTCTACATGACATGCAAATAAATGGATGGTTATGCATAGGCCCTTCAGGGGATAGGTCTTGTGGCAAGACCTCTTGGAATTAGACCACCAGAAACAAAGCACTGTATATCATGTGACTGGGCATGCACCCCTTGCCTCCCCTGGGAATGATGAGGCCAATGCTCTAGCCAAGCTGTGATGGCTAGAAATGGTGCCCACCAGCCCATCAGGAAGGGAAGTAGCCTAGTGGCTACACTGTTGTCTCTTACATGCGGGACAGAAAACCATGTGGTCTACTATAAAAATTTAGGGGTTACCTGTCACCTTAGCACAGGTTCAGGAAGCCTGTGAAACCTGTGTTGTCTGCTGGTGAGAGCATTCCCAGAGGCCTGTGGGAACTACTGGGCAGGTGGTGCAGGGACAGTACCACTGACATGGTGGTAGGTTGATGTGATGGGCCCCTACCTAGTTCAGAAGGGTATAGGTATGCAATCACATGTGTGGACATGGCTACTGGACTTTTAGCTGCTTACCCCGTACCACACCCACATCAGAAAGCAGGAATTGCTGTGCTGGAGTGGATAGGTGCTGCCTATGGTCGACCCCTAGTCATTGAAAGTGACCAGGGGATGCATTTTACTGGGCCATTGGTGCAATAATGGGCTTGAGACCTGCAGATTGACTGGAAATTCCACATAGCCTCTCACTCTCAAGCTGCCACAATGATTGAACAGTACAATGGCCTCTTAAAGCAGAGCCTGTGAGCTGTGGCTGCCACCCCAATGCTGGGTGGCTGGGTAAAACGCTCATGGACTGTCCTCTGGAATCCAAATGAGAGGAGGCAGATGGGGGCCCAGCCCTGGTGGAAGTGCTGCTCCACCTGAGTGGTACTCCAGTTCAGCTGCAGGTACAGACAGAGGGTGCTTTGCTGAAACCGGGCATGGGAGAACAGGGGAATATTGTCTTGCCTGCACCTGAGGATCTGGAGTGGGAGCAAACAGCCACTTGGACATGGCCTTGGAAAGTAAAAGCCCGCCTCCCTTCCACCTCACATGCATTGGGTGGTTGTTGTTGCCCTTTGGGGCCAAGGGGTAGAGAGAAACCTGCAAATAGTGCCCTCGGGAATTGAGACATGGCCCCCAGACACACCCAGGGTCGGCAGAACACAAAATGCTGTCACGACACCTATGTGATACCCCTATGGCCCGTTACAAGTTCTCCACTCTTGTTACAAGTAGATGCTGAACCTCCAGTTGAGGTGAAGTAGTACAACTACTTGTACATACACAACAAAAGCACCCAAAACTAGCCAGGAAGGAACTGTCCTGTAAGAACAGAATCCCTCTAGCCCCTGAGGTCAGTCTCTGTTCAGAGTTGGCCCACTCCCATGTTCTGTGAAGTGTACTATCACTTAATAAATCTGCTCTCTCTCTCTCTCTTTATGCTATAAACTCTGTGTGTTTGGTTCAATTCTTTGTCTGTGATCACCAAGAACCTGGTTACCTGTGCCCACCTGTGACGAGACTGCTCATCATAGTGCTGAAACCTCTAAGGAATGAATGAGCAAATGACTGCACGTTGTTTTCAAAAAACCTAAAACTGACAGGTGTGTTATCATTTTCTTCTATTTTAAAATATATTTTATTGATTATGCTATTACAGTTGTCTCATTTTTTTGTCCCCTTTATTCCCCTCCACCCTGCACCTCCACTCCCACCAGCATTCTCCACTCCCTTAGTTCATGTCCATGGGTTGTACAAAATTCCTTGGCTTCTCCATCTCCTATGCTATTCTTAACCTCCCCCTCTCTATTTTTTACCTACCATTTATGCTTCTTATCCCCCGTATCTTTTCCCCATTCTTCCCCTCGCCCCTGATAACCCTCCAGGTGATCTTAATTTCTGTGATTCTATTCTTGTTCTAGTTGTTTGCTTAGTTTGTTTTTGTTCCATACAGTTCAATTTTCTTGCACTTCTGCTTGTTTTTTGTTTTTGAATTTTTTGTCCTTTTGGTTGTGCGAGGAGGCAAAGTATTTATTTGTATTTATTTGTTAATTAATTTATTTATTTTGAGAGAGGGGGAAGGGAAGAATCAAGAGACGGAGAGAAACATTAATGTGTGGTTGCCTCTTGTGCACCCCCTGCTTGGGACGTGGCCTGAAACCCAGGCATGTGCCCTGACTGGAAACTGAATTGGTGACCTTTTGGTTAGCAGGCCAGGACTCAATCCACTGAGCCACACCAGCCAGGGAAGACAATTACTCTTGTAACACAAGTTATCAAGGGAGAGCGCAAATGCAGAGCCCCACTACCACAAATTATTCAGTCAAGTTTCCCACATTTGGAGAAATCACAGAGGACAGCACACACAGGGTACAATGGGTGGGCCTAATCCTGGGAAGACCACCTTCTTGATATGGTACTTCCCCTACCAGGTGAGTATCTCATTTTAGAGAATATTGTATTCTTTCAGCAGTATGGAGAACGCTGGATACAATGGGGGCAGGGCTCAAGAAAACAAAGGGAAATTTTTTACAGTTTTTCTCATATATATTATATATTTTTATTACATCTAAATCAGGTATTTTTTTCTCTTTTTTGTATTTTATTGATTATGCTATTACAATTGTCCCATTTTTTTATCCTCTTTATTCTCCTCCAACCTGCACCCCTCTCACACCGGCATTTTCCCACCTTAGTTCCTGTCCATGGGTTGCACATATAAGATCTTTGGATTCTCTATTTCCAATGCTATTCTTAACCTCCTCCTCTCTATTCTGTACCCACCATTTATGCTTCTCATTCCCTGTACCTTTCCCCCATTCTCCCCCGTCCCGCTCCCCACTGATAGCTCTCCATGTGATCTCCATTCCCATGATGCTATTCCTGTTCTAGTTGTTTGCTTACTTTGTATTTCTTTTTGTTTTAGGTTCAGCTGTTGCTAGTTGTGAATTTGTTGTCATTTCACTGTTCATAATTTTGATCATCTTCTTTTTTCTTAGATAAGCCCCTTTAACATTTCACATAAGGGCTTGGTGATGATGAACTCCTTTAACTTGACCTTATCTGGGAAGTACCTTATCTGCCCTTCCATCCTAAATGATAGAATTGCTGGATAGAGTCATCTTGGATATGCTGGTCTTTGCTTTTCATGATTTTGAATACTTCTTTCCAGCCCCTTCTTGCCTGCAAGCTTTCTTTTGAGAAATCAACTGGTAGTCTTATGGGAACTCCTTTGTAGATAACTGTCTCCTTTTCTCTGGCTGATTTTATGATTCTCTCCTTATCTTTCATTTTGGGTAATACAATTAGGATGTGCCTGAGTGTATGCTTCCTTGGATCCAACTTCTTTGGGATTCCCTGAACTTCCTGGACATCTATTTCCTTTGCCAGATTGGGGAAGTTCTCCTTCATTATTTTTTTTTCAAATAAGTTTTCCATTTCTTGCTTTTCCTCTTCTTCTGCCATCCCTGATTCTGATGTTGGAAAGTTTAAAGTTGTCCTGGAGGTTTCTAAGCCTCTTCTCATTTTTTTTGAATTCTTATGTCTTTATTCTGTTCTGGTTGAATGTTTATTTCTTCCTTCTGGTCCAAACTGTTGATTTGAGTCTCAGTTTCCTTCCCTTCACTGTTGGTTTCCCGTACATTTTCCTTTATTTCACTTTGCATAGCCTTCACTTCTTCCTCTATTTTGTGACTACAGTCAACCATTTCTGTGAGCATCCCGATTACCAGTGTTTTGAACTCTGCATCCGATAGGTTGTCTATCTTTTCATCACTTAGTTCTATTTTTTGGAATTTTGATCTGTTCTTTCAGTTGGGCCACGATATTTTATCTCAGTGCACTTGTTACATATTAAGGGGTGAAGCCTTTGTTATTTGCCAGGGCGGGGATATCCAGGTCACCGCATTGTGGTGCTGTATGAGGGGTCTGAGAGGGAACAATGCTGCTTGCTCAGCTCCCGGCCAGCTTTGAGTCACTTTTCCCACTTCCCACAAGCAAATTGGGCCCTCTTGGTGCTGATTCCCAGGTGGGTGGGCTTGTATGTGTTCTAGGACCCTGTGGGTCTTTCCAATAAATTCTCCCATGAGGCTGGGAGTTTCCCCCACCACTGCCAATTCCCCACAAGCTTTTATAGCCTCCTTTACATTCCCAGAGGTTTTGAAGCTTTATTTCCCTTTGTTGGAACTCTGGGTTCCATGGTATGTCTCACTCCCCCAGTTGTTCCTCTTGGTTTATGTGCACACAAGTGTTGGACCATCCATTCCACCAGCCGCTGCCCTGTAGTGATTCCTTCCCTTCCGGCTTCCCATCTCCGCCCCTCCCACTGGTCTGGATGAATGTTTCTTCTTTAACTCCTTGGTTGTCAGACTTCCATACACTTCAATTTTTCCTGCCATTCTGGTTACGCTTTGTCTTAAATTTGTTTTTTGTCCTCCTTTTGGTTGAGTGAAGAGACAAGGTGTATCTACCTATGCCTCCACCTTGGCCACAAGTCTGATTCAGGTATTTTTTTGTCCTAGTGTAATTGAATTCCCATTCCCCAGATATAGCATGTTTATTGTAATTTTTTGTAGACACGTGTAAATGTTGAAGAAGTCATGTTATGGTCAAATTGATGTGTAATATGTTATCATTGAATTGGCCCCACTCATGGGAATAAAAAAATACTCTTTATTTAGGAGAAGCACTGTTAAGTATAGGAAAGTCAGGGGGGAGGTCCTGTAGAGGTGAAAATAACAAAACAAAACACCCTTCTAACTCACACATGCAGTAAAGCAAATTTTATGAGTAAATGTGTAATTACTTAACATATGTAATATGTGAACGTAGTAACATTTTATCGCTGTGTATGTAATATGGAAATAAGACAAAGGAGAAAACAACGTTTTAAAATTTAATTTCATTTTTCTCATATAAGCTACATGTATTTGTTTTATGAGCCAATGTGAAATGCAAATAAAATGCTATATAAAATAAAATAAAATGTCTTAAGTAAATGACAATACTTACTATTCGTGCATTTTTAGAGTTCGAGGAGGAGGACAGAAAAATATATTGTCTTTGCTGCACTTGAAAATACACAAACATAAGAATTCCACCCATATTTTTGTTCTCATTTTCAAATAATGCCTGGCTCTCTTAAGATACTCAAAATACATGAAAGGTCTAACGTAAAACTTAAGGTTTGGAAATTTAATCCTCAAGGAAACCCAGAGTTTACCACCCGAGTCTTGTTTATTAAGATTTTTTAATGACAATTCTAACCACTTAGTAGCAACACATTGCCCTGAAAAGAGGCCCTGCTGGTCATCTGGAAGAATCTGGGAAGGAGTAGAGCTCCGATGTAGCCACAGAGCTGCGTCAGCTGAATGGGGTCCAGTGCCCTTAGCTGAGCCCTAATCCCATTCACTGGCAGCCTCAGCTATCTCCTGTCTGAGAAAGAGGCTGACCTTCCCAGGTTTCTCACCTAGGAGGGGCTCTGGGCTTCTCCTTCATCCCCTGCTGGACCCGAGGGACCTGGTAGTGGGGCTGGGACAAGCCAGCCCTCGGCAGGGAAGGCATAGGCCGCTTGGGTGGCCATGGCATAGATGGTCTGCGCCTGGGTGCGCAGATGCTCCCGGAGCTGGGTGAGCAGGATGTACTTCTCCCAGCTCAGCGAGAAAGGAAGCTGCTGGTTCTGCAGCAGAACGATGTTCTGATAAATGGCCTCAGACATGGTGCGAAGGGAAGTCACCAGGCTTTTCCGAAGCAGAGGAGGTGTCTGGACTCTGGAGGACCGTGATCTGGGCCTCTTGCTGTGCCCAGTGCGCCTTCTCTGGCCTCTCCTATGATGGGCACTTCCAGTCTCTTTGCTGTCACCACTTTGATCATTATCAGAGACCTTTCCGATCTTTCCCGAAGTCACACTGCACATCTCTTCTAGAGAGGCCCCTGCAAAGGAAGCTTGTGGGTGAGAGACCTGCCAGATCAATTCCCAGGGGATCTTCATTCCCAGATCTCAGCCAGTGCCCTCAGGGGAACCCCACAGCTATCTTGCTCCTTTCAAGCCCTTTTATTTCTATGCGACCACACTTATCCCACATCCCCAAATGCTCCCTGAATCCCAGAACCACCAAGGTGGCTCTCCAAAACCACCAAGCAAACCCTTTCCTGTCCACACGCTGGATATTCCCCACTTTTCCTTCTGTGCACCTCTGGCCCCCAAAGTAACCTCCTACCTGCTGTCTTGCCGAGGCTGTCCCTGGAACTGCTTTTCCTCTTCCCGGAGCTCTCGCAGTCGGAGCAGCTTTCTGCTTCTGCAGATAAAGTGTGAGTTTCAGTGACTGCTCACTTCCCCGCCATTCCTAGAGTTCAGGATCTGCGAGTTTCTAGCTGCCCCAGAGCAGCACCCAGTTCACTGCCCAGAGAGACGGATACCCACATCCTGTCCCTCTTTCCCCCAAAGTAAAATCTTACCTGAGAGATTGCAGCTATTTCTGCCTTTGCGTTTCCTCTTCTTACAATTCTCTTCCTCATTTGTCTTGGCCTCTGATCCTGGACAAAAAGAAGGAGTTTAGGTGACTGGCCTCCCTCAAGGCACACAGAACCCCCTATTTGTGGACAATTCTCTCCATCAACTAGTCAGTATTTGTGGGCAACTCTCTTGACTGAGGGTGTGCGGCCAATGGCAAGTGTGACATGAACACCAAGGTTCCAGAGGGTCATTGTCACACTTCCTCAAGCACCCTGAAGGCCAGGTAATGTTTTCTACCACCTGTGTCGAAATAAAAGCCAACTGGAGACAAAAATGCTGGGTTTCACCCTGAATGGTGTGGCTCAGTTGGTGGGAGTGGCCTCCCATAAACTGCAAGGTTGTGGGTTTGATTCCTGCTCAGGGCACATGCCTGGGTTGAGGTCTCAATCGGGGCACATAAGAGAGGCAACCAATCAATGCTTTTCTCTCACATCCATGTTTCTCTCCCCCTTCCTTTCCCTCTCTCTAATCAATAAGCATGTCCTCAGGTGAAAATAAAATGAAAATAAATTTAAAAATCAATCAATCAATTAGTAAAAATGTTATTTCGTCTTTATGATCTCCCTTTGAGGTATGTATTATTACAAAACACACAAACAAATAAGTAAATAATATGGGCTTCCCTGATCTCAAACCTCTCTCCAGCCTCCACACAGCCCATTCTTCCCTCGTCTTTGGATGACATTCTCTCTTAACTGGGAAGAATCCTTACCTTCTTCTCCTAATAGTTTCTGATCCACATCTGAGTGCCTTTCTTCAAAGAAGTTCTTTTGGGAGGGAGGCTGCTCAGTGGCACTTTGGATGGAGGGGCTCTGGGAGTCTGAGTTTTCTGTTCCCGAATCCATCTTGGAGCCCAAATGAAAGACCCTCCCTGTGACACATCCAGAACCAGAAGTGAGAGTAGGCCCGATTTGCCTGCCTTTTATGAGCCACGCACAGGGTGTGGCTCACTCCTATTGGCTGAAAAGCATTCACTTCCTGTTACTCATTAGAGATTCAGGTAGGCTAAATATAGATAGGAATGTAGCTGATTGTGTTTGTCAACAGAAGTTGTTGACAAACAAAAATTGTGCCAACAGGGGTTTCCAATATGGGGTTTCCAATAAACCATAGAGCGTTATTATAAATGCAGTGTTATTCCTGTAGGGTTCCCACTTGCAGTGTTTTGTCATTTTTAGATAGAGTGTGAGGACTTTCATATGCCCTAGCTCCTCCCAGCGACCCTCCCAACTGATTATGTTTCCTTAAAGTTCCAGTTAGTCTTCATCGAAAAGTTGACTCAGCAATCGATTGAAGTACAATATTAAGAATTTGTAAAGGTGGACTCAGATGGCAGGGACACTGTGCAGGGGTCTGGAGGCTCAGTCTGTGGCATTTCCCTCAAATGCATAGTGTGTGAGATGCCTCTGGAAGCAATGGTTGCTAGACTCTGGTTTTAAATGTGTGCCCAATTAGCTGTTAGGAGTGCTTCTTAGGAGTGCTGTTGCTTCTCAAAGTTCAGGTTGAACTGCAGATCCCCACACAGATAAGGAAAGACTATTGCAGGGTCCTGACATAGACTCAAAAACAGATAGCAAAGCTGGGAAGCTGAGGGATTGAAAGGCTGAGAATTCCTCCCCATCTTGATTCTGGCCCACAATCCACCCAGAATTATTCAAGACCCTGACCAGAATTCTTCTGCTTCTTCTACCATGAAATGAAAAGTGAGGGCTGCTCAAATGTACCTGGATAACAGGCTAATCAGGAGGATAACTTTTATATCAATAAAATGCATCTATTTTCACAAGTCTTCTCTATGATAATTTCATCCTATAGAGGACACAGAAGAGGTATATTTCAAGAAATAAGTGTTTACCAGACCCATTATGCAAGTGATGTATTTCTTTTTCATACCTGCCGTTGTGTTTTTAAAGACTAGATTTTACTGTAGGAAAGGTACAAGCCAATTTTATATATGAATATATCTGACAAATATCAGGTATTGATATATAAGTGAAACTATCAATAACCTCAAAATAATTAATTATAAATATAGTTTCTCAGTAATAATATTTTTAAGCTTTGAAGATGGATATTTTAAACATCCCCACGTTGTACAGAACAAAGCATCCCTCTCTTTACTCCTGAGACCACTTCAAAGTGTGCCAGCATTCCGCCGGTCTGGTCTTGTGTCATCCAATCAAATCTTCACCTTGGGGTGGGTGTTGGGTGAGGACTGGAACTGGAAAACTTTAATGCAAATCTTAGAATTATGTATTTCTCTAAAAAATAAGTTGGGAGACATAAAATTTATTTTTAATAAATTATTCTTCAAGTATATATATGGAAGACAACAAAGACTTGCAGGCTATTATAACTCAAAATTAGTTTGGTGTTTTTTTTTATATTATCTAATACCCAGTACATATTTGCATTCTCTCAAATTAACCAAACACATTTTAAGTTATTTATTGTAGCATTAGAACTGACCAATTCTGTCTGAAAAGATAATTTAAGACCCACTGAAAAGCAGAAGGATATAATTGCAATCTTCATTACTCAGAAGGAAATTGTGTCCATGACATATAAAGGTTAATTAATACTCTCTCAAAACAAAAAGTACACAATTCAAAATAAATTGAAAAATAATGTAAAAGAAATTTTACATGTTAGTAAAGTTTTGTGGTGAATAACAATGATAGGGGACTCGCGGGTTGGAAAAGTTTAATTTAAATAATCGCTAATAAGCTTAGTAATCAATGCCAGTAAAAGCCGTTGTTCCAGGAGCTGAAGGTATGACCCACCCTGACTCCAGCAGACTGTAAACAGTTCCACCTTTTTGCCTCAGGAGGACTGCAGCAATGCAGATGGTATCTGAGCCATCACACTCCAGGGTGAGAGGACCACTGCCCAGGGCAAGAATACTGCAGTTTTTAATCCAATTAACATTTCCCCCAAATTCCAAATTCTTGCCTACACTTTGTTCTCCTTATGAAAAGGGCCATTTTAAAATGGAATTGAAGATGGTCTGTTAGGGTATGAACCCGCCATCTTCTCAGATCGCCGGCCACCTGAATAAAGCTCCCATAAAGACTCAATGCCCGTCTCTGCTTATTGGGTTCGGTATGTGACAGGCAGTACAAATGCTGGTCTTTTCCAGTTGCATATTTTGGTGACTCCACTGGGACAGACTTTGGGACTCTTCAGTAAGTGTGGGTATTGGGCAAGGAGTCCCATTGGCTGCCTGGGCTGAGAGGCCTCAGAGTTTGTGTTTGGAGATTCCCAAGCAGCTGCCAAGTGATTCCACTTAGGCACCCTCCCCCTCACTCCCAGCACTTCTCGTCATTTATCATGTTTGATTGAATCATTGCGCTTTCTGGTTCAGGCTAAAATCCCAGGTCACAATTTAGGTCATCTGGTTAAGGTACCATCTGTTTTACTGAGCTCTGTCTGGTAGAATGGGGGTAGAAAGCCTCTGTTCTGGAAAACAGCCCACCGGGGCGAGTTCTGGCTAATTGGTTGACCTATGCTTATAAACGTGTGACTGGGGTGAATGTGGTTTTATTGTAATACTATTGTTCAGCTTATGTGTTGTCTGATCTAGACTCAGGAGAGTGCTGGCCCCTGAATTGGTCTTGAAATTTCTGTATTATACTGTAACTAGAGTTGTTTTGTCGAAAATCAGGGAAGTAGGAGAAAATGTGCTACCTAGAAGGTGTGTGTGTATGTGTGTGTGTGTTTAGTTTACATGATAAAGATACAGAGTAAAAAAAGAAGTTAATGGTTCAGAGAAGGGAGAATTTGCATGTGAAAGATAGTAGAGGCTCAGAGGAGAGGGACCAGGGAGATCTAGATATTATGACTGCTTCAAGCACGATCAGACTTCCCAGGCCTCTCCAGCTCGGGGGATCTACTCAGCTGAGGGAACTGGGGAAAGTGCGCCTGAACTGGTATCGCCATCTTGAACCCATCAGGGAACCAAATTCGGTGGAGGAAAAGCCCCTACTGGGGCAGGGCAATATCCTTTGCGGAGACTTCTAGTGGGAGGAGGGCCAGAGGGCGAGCCTGCTGGATATTATTGGGCACATACTCCGTTTCTACATCAGATTTGAGAAACTGGAAAAGCTCAAACCCTTCTTATAAGGATGATCCTGCTAAAATGACTGATTTGGTTGCATCAGTTTTGTCACTTATCCTCTCAATTGTGCAGACATGCAAGCCTCATTAAATCCTTTGCTTATGGGGAATGAGTGATGGATAAGGCAAACGAAGAGGCTTGGGGCATGCACCAAGAAAATCCAGATGGGGCTCTTGACCCTACCAGGGCAATACCTTTAACCAAGCCCAACTGGGACCCTATGGGAATGGCCTTCCTTTCTTAGAGCATTGTAAGACATGCCTTCTTGAGGGAATGAGGAATGGCGTCCCTGAGCAGAAAAGTCTGAATGTGGTGCAGACAGTGCAACAAAAGTCCACAGAGGACCCCTCCCAACACCAGGAAACAGGTAAGAGGATTCCTGGGAATACTGCTGCATTTGGATTCCAAACTTTGGGCTCACTGCTAATCCACTGTGTGAGGCTCTGAAGGGACCAGAATACAGCCCTTTAGAATGGACAAAGGAGTGCACTCAGGCTTTTGAGTCCCTGAAGGCCCACCTGGCTTCTGCACCGGCCTTGGGGCTTCCAAACGTACTGAAGCCCTTTCAATGCTAACGTGTGTGGGAGACAGGGCGTTGCCCTAGGATTCCTCACCCAAATGCTTAGTGACATTTCACACCCCATCACATACTTGTCAAGGAAACTAGATCACACTCTCCAGGAGTGGCCAGCTTGCTTGACAGCTGTGGCAGCCACCTGCGAGCTCTTACAGGCAGCTGAAAAGTTTTCCTCAGGATAGCCTATCACCATTTAAGCACCCCACCAAGTGTTGAGCCTGCTGGAGCAAAAGGGAAATTTGCGGCTCACTGCTGGAAGAATGGGCAGGTACCGAGCCATTCCTTTCGACAATCCCAACATCTCCCTCAAAACTGTAAGTAAGTCAAACCCTGCCTCTCTTCTCCCGGTGCCTGACTCGGCTGTGCTAATACGTGACTGTGCTGAGATAACTGGTGAAGTGTATTCTAGCAGAACTGATGTACAGGACCATCCTCCAGAAGAAGCAGACTGGACCGTCTATGCAGATGGAAGCAGTTACAGAGACAAAGGAAACAGAGAGGCTGGGCACTCATTTGTGACTCTTGAAGGAGTAGTGGAGGCCAAGGCCTTGCCACCAGGAACCTCTGCTCAGAAAGCCGGACTGATTGCATCGACCAGGGCACTGGAATTGTTGCACAAAAGGAGAGTGAATGTGTATATCGACTCAAGGTAAGCTTTCCTAATTTTGCATGTATATGGTTCCCTCTGGGAGGAAAAAGAAGTGTTAGCCTCTGATAAAAAGGAGAACAAGCATGCAGCAGAAATTTTAAAATTATTAGAGGCTGTTCAGGTGCCTTTACATGGGGCAGCTATGCACTGCCTGGGGCAGCAGAAAGAGGACAGTGAAGCAGCTAGAGGAAATCATCTGGCTGATCGAGCAGCAAAAGAGGCTGCTGAAGGAACGTTTATAATGCCTTTGGTACCTGTTCTGGGCTTGTCACAATTTGACCCTAAATCTTCAACTGCAGACTTAGAGAAAGATGAGGGTTGGGCTTTTGATGAAGAAGGTCCTGATAGTGGGTGGTGAAAGAATAAGAAAGGAATTACACTGCTTCCTGAACATTTAGTAGAGCCTGTCATGAAGCATTTGCATGAGGCCACACGCTATGGAAAGGACTCATTAACCGCTTATGTCAAACTGTGGCTCACAGGTTTGGAATTTCCAAAGCCTTACGAAAAGTAATTGCTAGAAGTGCTGTGTGCCAGAACAAGCCCAGAACAGATCCCCATCAAAGGAGAAAAAGAAAGCAATACCAAGGACAGTGCCCACTTAAGGACTTAAGGACTTTACTCAGATGCCAAGGGTCTGAGAGTGGAAATATTTGTAGTCTTTGCTGACACTTTTTTTTCAAGATGGGTGGAAACCTATCCCACTAGAACAGAGAAATCCCTGGAGGCAGTGAAAGCCTTACTGAAGGCAATAATCCCTCGCTTTGGCCTCCTGGCAGCATCCAGAGTGATAACGGGACTGCTTTCATTTCAGGAATTACACAGAAGGTTAGTAAATTTTTAGGAATCAAGTGAAGACTCCACACAGCATGAAGACCTCAGGACTCTGGGAAGGCAGAGAAGATGAATCACACCTTGAGGAAAAATATAGCCAAGCTGTGTCAAGAAACTCATCTCCACTGGGATCAAGCTTTGCCTATTGCCCTGCTCAGCATAAGGGTGGCTCCTTGACATGGCATCCAATTGAGTCCCCATGAAATTGTGTACAGGGACCACTTCAGGCTATGACTGGGTGCGAGAAATGTATATAGATCAAGAAGTGAAGGTAAAGAAATATGTACAGCATTTAAGTGAGACCTGAGCTATAATGAATGACCTTGCTTGTATTAGAGACCTGTCCCCTAGAGGCTTGCTGCATTCCTTTGAGCCTGCAGACAAGGTGCTACTCAAGACTTGGACGACTGCATCTCCAGAAAGCCAACTAGGAGAAAAGGGAACTGGACCTTGGAACGTACTCCTCAGCACCCCGACCATGGTGAAGATGGCAGGAAATAAATCCTTGGACGCATCGCACGAGAATAAAGAAAGCACTGGAGGAACAACGGACCGCCGAGCCTCAAGAAGGCCTGAAAGTCAGTCATCTTCAAAAACAACAACTTACGTTTTTTTCTTTACCTCTTGTTTAACCCCTTGTTATGGACAACTTATTCCTTTCAAACGAGATGCAAATATTTGGGTATATTTAGCGAAAAAGGCTCTAAACATTTCTGACTTTTGTCTTGCAGGAGCAACTTAGACTGAACAAACTTTCACTTCATGTCTTGTAGGTGTCTGTACTCCCTTGGAAAGCCTTAGAAATTATACTGTGTTTGCCCTTGTCAATAAGAAAATGACCTACTTAGACACTTATAATTGGGGACCAGTGGTGACTATAAGGGACAGGGAAATGTTTTCCTTCAAGGTCACTAATGTAGCCCCAGCTACAGAGAGCGCAACTTTTGTCAGCTGTACTAAAAACTGCTTTGTGCTCTCAGCAGGTGTGAAGATGAATTGCCAACAAGATGGTTTCTGATCCGTGGAAGAACCCTGCTGTTCCAACCTATCTGATCTTATAGAAATGAAATATTTTAAAACTAACAGTGGGGGGAATAATAGGGGGGCTCAAGAGCTGGAAAATTTTAATTTAAGTAATTGCTAATAAGCTTAGTAATCAATGCAGGTAAAAGCTTTGTGGCAGGTTGATGTGATGGGGGCCCCTACCTAGTTCAGAAGGGTATAGGTATGCAATCACACGTGTGGACATGGCTACTGAACTTTCAGCTGCTTACCCCGCACCACACCCACATCAGAAAGCAGGGATTGCTGTGCTGGAGTGGATAGGTGCTGCCTATGGTCGACCCCTAGTCATTGAAAGTGACCAGGGGATGCATTTTACTGGGCCATTGGTGCAATAATGGGCTTGAGACCTGCAGATTGACTGGAAATTCCACATAGCCTCTCACTCTCAAGCTGCCACAATGATTGAACAGTACAATGGCCTCTTAAAGCAGAGCCTGCAAGCTGTGGCTGCCACCCCAATGCTGGGTGGCTGGGTGAAATGCTCATGGACTGTCCTCTGGAATCCAAATGAGAGGAGGCAGATGGGGGCCCAGCCCTGGTGGAAGTGCTGCTCCACCTGAGTGGTACTCCAGTTCAGCTGCAGGTACAGACAGAGGGTGCTTTGCTGAAACCGGGCATGGGAGAACAGGGGAATATTGTCCTGCCTGCACCTGAGGATCTGGAGTGGGAGCAAACAGCCACTTGGACATGGCCTTGGAAGGTAAAAGCCCATCCCTCTCGCCTCCCATATGCATTGGGTGGCTGTTGTTGCCCTTGGGGCCAGGGGGTAGAGAGAAACCTACAAATAATGCCCTGGGTGATTGAGACATGGCCCCCAGACACACCCAGGGTCAGCAGAACACAAAAGGCTTTGTCATGGCAACTTTGTGATATCCCTATGGCTCATTTTGAGTTCTCCACTGTTGTTACAAGTAGATGCTGAACCTCCAGTTGAGGTGCACAAGGTATGGTATTTGCAGCCAGGAAAGCTCCCTCTGCTGACCACTGTCTTATCAGCCAGCCAGAAACTTGCTTGTAGATTGCCTGAGGGTCATGATGTGCCATTATTGGAACCTATAACTGCTTGTTTTTTTTTGTCCTTAGGCTGCAAAGTAACACCTTAGTGGACTAGGCACATACCTGTGCTTCAGTGGCTAATCAGTCAGTGTGCTGGGTCTGCACTGAAATCCCCTGGGCACGTCTGCTGGTCTCCCATGGTGCATCTCTCCTTACAAGAGTTTTCTGAACTCGAGCGGGCAAGTAGGGCCATCCCCAGGTGTAGCAGCCAGTCCAATTTCCAGACAGATAAGTCCACACATGTGAGCCACACACCCAGAGGGCCCCAGTGGGAAACACAGCCCACACATCCGCCTGTGCCTTCCAGGCATGCTTTAATGTCCAAATCTGAGACAGACTTGTCAGAGTTCAGCCCACTTGGGCCTGTTCTTCGAGGTTCTCAATGCAAAGGAGAGCTGGTCCAGCCAGCTCCACAGCCTCAGCTGTGATCCACCCTGAGCCATCCCATATGGAGCAGCTGACCAACAGCTTAGGCTGGTCATACAGCTGTTTCGCCCCAGTGTAGATGTCAGTCCAGGTTGCATTCCACAAGGGATGTGCACTGTTGCACTGCTGCTGTAGCCAAGTCCAGTCCGAGAAAGAAACAGGAGAGATGCACCATGGGAGACCAGCAGACGTGCCCAGGGGATTTCAGTGCAGACCCAGCACACTGACTGATTAGCCACTGAAGCACAGGTATGTGCCTAGTCCACTAAGGTGTTACTTTGCAGCCTAAGGACAAAAAAAACAAGCAGTTATAGGTTCCAATAATGGCACATCATGACCCTCAGGCAATCTACAAGCAAGTTTCTGGCTGGCTGATAAGACAGTGGTCAGCAGAGGGAGCTTTCCTGGCTGCAAATACCATACCTTGTGCACCTCAACTGGAGGTTCAGCATCTACTTGTAACAACAGTGGAGAACTCAAAATGAGCCATAGGGATATCACAAAGTTGCCATGACAAAGCCTTTTGTGTTCTGCTGACCCTGGGTGTGTCTGGGGGCCATGTCTCAATCACCCAGGGCATTATTTGTAGGTTTCTCTCTACCCCCTGGCCCCAAGGGCAACAACAGCCACCCAATGCATATGGGAGGCGAGAGGGATGGGCTTTTACCTTCCAAGGCCATGTCCAAGTGGCTGTTTGCTCCCACTCCAGATCCTCAGGTGCAGGCAGGACAATATTCCCCTGTTCTCCCATGCCCGGTTTCAGCAAAGCACCCTCTGTCTGTACCTGCAGCTGAACTGGAGTACCACTCAGGTGGAGCAGCACTTCCACCAGGGCTGGGCCCCCATCTGCCTCCTCTCATTTGGATTCCAGAGGACAGTCCATGAGCATTTCACCCAGCCACCCAGCATTGGGGGTGGCAGCCACAGCTTGCAGGCTCTGCTTTAAGAGGCCATTGTACTGTTCAATCATTGTGGCAGCTTGAGAGTGAGAGGCTATGTGGAATTTCCAGTCAATCTGCAGGTCTCAAGCCCATTATTGCACCAATGGCCCAGTAAAATGCATCCCCTGGTCACTTTCAATGACTAGGGGTCGACCATAGGCAGCACCTATCCACTCCAGCACAGCAATCCCTGCTTTCTGATGTGGGTGTGGTGCGGGGTAAGCAGCTGAAAGTTCAGTAGCCATGTCCACACGTGTGATTGCATACCTATACCCTTCTGAACTAGGTAGGGGCCCCATCACATCAACCTGCCACAAAGCTTTTACCTGCATTGATTACTAAGCTTATTAGCAATTACTTAAATTAAAATTTTCCAGCTCTTGAGCCCCCTATTATTCCCCCACTGTTAGTTTTAAAATATTTCATTTCTATAAGATCAGATAGGTTGGAACAGCAGGGTTCTTCCACGGATCAGAAACCATCTTGTTGGCAATTCATCTTCACACCTGCTGAGAGCACAAAGCAGTTTTTAGTACAGCTGACAAAAGTTGCGCTCTCTGTAGCTGGGGCTACATTAGTGACCTTGAAGGAAAACATTTCCCTGTCCCTTATAGTCACCACTGGTCCCCAATTATAAGTGTCTAAGTAGGTCATTTTCTTATTGACAAGGGCAAACACAGTATAATTTCTAAGGCTTTCCAAGGGAGTACAGACACCTACAAGACATGAAGTGAAAGTTTGTTCAGTCTAAGTTGCTCCTGCAAGACAAAAGTCAGAAATGTTTAGAGCCTTTTTTCGCTAAATATACCCAAATATTTGCATCTCGTTTGAAAGGAATAAGTTGTCCATAACAAGGGGTTAAACAAGAGGTAAAGAAAAAAAACGTAAGTTGTTGTTTTTGAAGATGACTGACTTTCAGGCCTTCTTGAGGCTCGGCGGTCCGTTGTTCCTCCAGTGCTTTCTTTATTCTCGTGCGATGCGTCCAAGGATTTATTTCCTGCCATCTTCACCATGGTCGGGGTGCTGAGGAGTACGTTCCAAGGTCCAGTTCCCTTTTCTCCTAGTTGGCTTTCTGGAGATGCAGTCGTCCAAGTCTTGAGTAGCACCTTGTCTGCAGGCTCAAAGGAATGCAGCAAGCCTCTAGGGGACAGGTCTCTAATACAAGCAAGGTCATTCATTATAGCTCAGGTCTCACTTAAATGCTGTACATATTTCTTTACCTTCACTTCTTGATCTATATACATTTCTCGCACCCAGTCATAGCCTGAAGTGGTCCCTGTACACAATTTCATGGGGACTCAATTGGATGCCATGTCAAGGAGCCACCCTTATGCTGAGCAGGGCAATAGGCAAAGCTTGATCCCAGTGGAGATGAGTTTCTTGACACAGCTTGGCTATATTTTTTCCTCAAGGTGTGATTCATCTTCTCTGCCTTCCCAGAGTCCTGAGGTCTTCATGCTGTGTGGAGTCTTCACTTGATTCCTAAAAATTTACTAACCTTCTGTGTAATTCCTGAAATGAAAGCAGTCCCGTTATCACTCTGGATGCTGCCAGGGAGGCCAAAGCGAGGGATTATTGCCTTCAGTAAGGCTTTCACTGCCTCCAGGGATTTCTCTGTTCTAGTGGGATAGGTTTCCACCCATCTTGAAAAAAGTGTCAGCAAAGACTACAAATATTTCCACTCTCAGACCCTTGGCATCTGAGTAAAGTCCTTAAGTCCTTAAGTGGGCACTGTCCTTGGTATTGCTTTCTTTTTCTCCTTTGATGGGGATCTGTTCTGGGCTTGTTCTGGCACACAGCACTTCTAGCAATTACTTTTCGTAAGGCTTTGGAAATTCCAAACCTGTGAGCCACAGTTTGACATAAGCGGTTAATGAGTCCTTTCCATAGCGTGTGGCCTCATGCAAATGCTTCATGACAGGCTCTACTAAATGTTCAGGAAGCAGTGTAATTCCTTTCTTATTCTTTCACCACCCACTATCAGGACCTTCTTCATCAAAAGCCCAACCCTCATCTTTCTCTAAGTCTGCAGTTGAAGATTTAGGGTCAAATTGTGACAAGCCCAGAACAGGTACCAAAGGCATTATAAACGTTCCTTCAGCAGCCTCTTTTGCTGCTCGATCAGCCAGATGATTTCCTCTAGCTGCTTCACTGTCCTCTTTCTGCTGCCCCAGGCAGTGCATAGCTGCCCCATGTAAAGGCACCTGAACAGCCTCTAATAATTTTAAAATTTCTGCTGCATGCTTGTTCTCCTTTTTATCAGAGGCTAACACTTCTTTTTCCTCCCAGAGGGAACCATATACATGCAAAATTAGGAAAGCTTACCTTGAGTCGATATACACATTCACTCTCCTTTTGTGCAACAATTCCAGTGCCCTGGTCGATGCAATCAGTCCGGCTTTCTGAGCAGAGGTTCCTGGTGGCAAGGCCTTGGCCTCCACTACTCCTTCAAGAGTCACAAATGAGTGCCCAGCCTCTCTGTTTCCTTTGTCTCTGTAACTGCTTCCATCTGCATAGACGGTCCAGTCTGCTTCTTCTGGAGGATGGTCCTGTACATCAGTTCTGCTAGAATACACTTCACCAGTTATCTCAGCACAGTCACGTATTAGCACAGCCGAGTCAGGCACCGGGAGAAGAGAGGCAGGGTTTGACTTACTTACAGTTTTGAGGGAGATGTTGGGATTGTCGAAAGGAATGGCTCGGTACCTGCCCATTCTTCCAGCAGTGAGCCGCAAATTTCCCTTTTGCTCCAGCAGGCTCAACACTTGGTGGGGTGCTTAAATGGTGATAGGCTATCCTGAGGAAAACTTTTCAGCTGCCTGTAAGAGCTCGCAGGTGGTTGCCACAGCTGTCAAGCAAGCTGGCCACTCCTGGAGAGTGTGATCTAGTTTCCTTGACAAGTATGTGATGGGGTGTGAAATGTCACTAAGCATTTGGGTGAGGAATCCTAGGGCAACGCCCTGTCTCCCACACACGTTAGCATTGAAAGGGCTTCAGTACGTTTGGAAGCCCCAAGGCCGGTGCAGAAGCCAGGTGGGCCTTCAGGGACTCAAAAGCCTGAGTGCACTCCTTTGTCCATTCTAAAGGGCTGTATTCTGGTCCCTTCAGAGCCTCACACAGTGGATTAGCAGTGAGCCCAAAGTTTGGAATCCAAATGCAGCAGTATTCCCAGGAATCCTCTTACCTGTTTCCTGGTGTTGGGAGGGGTCCTCTGTGGACTTTTGTTGCACTGTCTGCACCACATTCAGACTTTTCTGCTCAGGGACGCCATTCCTCATTCCCTCAAGAAGGCATGTCTTACAATGCTCTAAGAAAGGAAGGCCATTCCCATAGGGTCCCAGTTGGGCTTGGTTAAAGGTATTGCCCTGGTAGGGTCAAGAGCCCCATCTGGATTTTCTTGGTGCATGCCCCAAGCCTCTTCGTTTGCCTTATCCATCACTCATTCCCCCATAAGCAAAGGATTTAATGAGGCTTGCATGTCTGCACAATTGAGAGGATAAGTGACAAAACTGATGCAACCAAATCAGTCATTTTAGCAGGATCATCCTTATAAGAAGGGTTTGAGCTTTTCCAGTTTCTCAAATCTGATGTAGAAACGGAGTATGTGCCCAATAATATCCAGCAGGCTCGCCCTCTGGCCCTCCTCCCACTAGAAGTCTCCGCAAAGGATATTGCCCTGCCCCCAGTAGGGGCTTTTCCTCCACCGAATTTGGTTCCCTGATGGGTTCAAGATGGCGATACCAGTTCAGGCGCACTTTCCCCAGTTCCCTCAGCTGAGTAGATCCCCCGAGCTGGAGAGGCCTGGGAAGTCTGATCGTGCTTGAAGCAGTCATAATATCTAGATCTCCCTGGTCCCTCTCCTCTGAGCCTCTACTATCTTTCACATGCAAATTCTCCCTTCTCTGAACCATTAACTTCTTTTTTTTTACTCTGTATCTTTATCATGTAAACTAAACACACACACACATACACACACACCTTCTAGGTAGCACATTTTCTCCTACTTCCCTGATTTTCGACAAAACAACTCTAGTTACAGTATAATACAGAAATTTCAAGACCAATTCAGGGGCCAGCACTCTCCTGAGTCTAGATCAGACAACACATAAGCTGAACAATAGTATTACAATAAAACCACATTCACCCCAGTCACACGTTTATAAGCATAGGTCAACCAATTAGCCAGAACTCGCCCCGGTGGGCTGTTTTCCAGAACAGAGGCTTTCTACCCCCATTCTACCAGACAGAGCTCAGTAAAACAGATGGTACCTTAACCAGATGACCTAAATTGTGACCTGGGATTTTAGCCTGAACCAGAAAGCGCAATGATTCAATCAAACATGATAAATGACGAGAAGTGCTGGGAGTGAGGGGGAGGGTGCCTAAGTGGAATCACTTGGCAGCTGCTTGGGAATCTCCAAACACAAACTCTGAGGCCTCTCAGCCCAGGCAGCCAATGGGACTCCTTGCCCAATACCCACACTTACTGAAGAGTCCCAAAGTCTGTCCCAGTGGAGTCACCAAAATATGCAACTGGAAAAGACCAGCATTTGTACTGCCTGTCACATACCGAACCCAATAAGCAGAGACGGGCATTGAGTCTTTATGGGAGCTTTATTCAGGTGGCCGGCGATCTGAGAAGATGGCGGGTTCATACCCTAACAGACCATCTTCAATTCCATTTTAAAATGGCCCTTTTCATAAGGAGAACAAAGTGTAGGCAAGAATTTGGAGTTTGGGGAAATGTTAATTGGATTAAAAACTGCAGTATTCTTGCCCTGGGCAGTGGTCCTCTCACCCTGGAGTGTGATGGCTCAGATACCATCTGCATTGCTGCAGTCCTCCTGAGGCAAAAAGGTGGAACTGTTTACAGTCTGCTGGAGTCAGGGTGGGTCATACCTTCAGCTCCTGGAACAACGGCTTTTACTGGCATTGATTACTAAGCTTATTAGCGATTATTTAAATTAAACTTTTCCAACCCGCGAGTCCCCTATCATTGTTATTCACCACAAAACTTTACTAACATGTAAAATTTCTTTTACATTATTTTTCAATTTATTTTGAATTGTGTACTTTTTGTTTTGAGAGAGTATTAATTAACCTTTATATGTCATGGACACAATTTCCTTCTGAGTAATGAAGATTGCAATTATATCCTTCTGCTTTTCAGTGGGTCTTAAATTATCTTTTCAGACAGAATTGGTCAGTTCTAATGCTACAATAAATAACTTAAAATGTGTTTGGTTAATTTGAGAGAATGCAAATATGTACTGGGTATTAGATAATATAAAAAAAAACACCAAACTAATTTTGAGTTATAATAGCCTGCAAGTCTTTGTTGTCTTCCATATATATACTTGAAGAATAATTTATTAAAAATAAATTTTATGTCTCCCAACTTATTTTTTTAGAGAAATACATAATTCTAAGATTTGCATTAAAGTTTTCCAGTTCCAGTCCTCACCCAACACCCACCCCAAGGTGAAGATTTGATTGGATGACACAAGACCAGACCGGCGGAATGCTGGCACACTTTGAAGTGGTCTCAGGAGTAAAGAGAGGGATGCTTTGTTCTGTACAACGTGGGGATGTTTAAAATATCCATCTTCAAAGCTTAAAAATATTATTACTGAGAAACTATATTTATAATTAATTATTTTGAGGTTATTGATAGTTTCACTTATATATCAATACCTGATATTTGTCAGATATATTCATATATAAAATTGGCTTGTACCTTTCCTACAGTAAAATCTAGTCTTTAAAAACACAACGGCAGGTATGAAAAAGAAATACATCACTTGCATAATGGGTCTGGTAAACACTTATTTCTTGAAATATACCTCTTCTGTGTCCTCTATAGGATGAAATTATCATAGAGAAGACTTGTGAAAATAGATGCATTTTATTGATATAAAAGTTATCCTCCTGATTAGCCTGTTATCCAGGTACATTTGAGCAGCCCTCACTTTTCATTTCATGGTAGAAGAAGCAGAAGAATTCTGGTCAGGGTCTTGAATAATTCTGGGTGGATTGTGGGCCAGAATCAAGATGGGGAGGAATTCTCAGCCTTTCAATCCCTCAGCTTCCCAGCTTTGCTATCTGTTTTTGAGTCTATGTCAGGACCCTGCAATAGTCTTTCCTTATCTGTGTGGGGATCTGCAGTTCAACCTGAACTTTGAGAAGCAACAGCACTCCTAAGAAGCACTCCTAACAGCTAATTGGGCACACATTTAAAACCAGAGTCTAGCAACCATTGCTTCCAGAGGCATCTCACACACTATGCATTTGAGGGAAATGCCACAGACTGAGCCTCCAGACCCCTGCACAGTGTCCCTGCCATCTGAGTCCACCTTTACAAATTCTTAATATTGTACTTCAATCGATTGCTGAGTCAACTTTTCGATGAAGACTAACTGGAACTTTAAGGAAACATAATCAGTTGGGAGGGTCGCTGGGAGGAGCTAGGGCATATGAAAGTCCTCACACTCTATCTAAAAATGACAAAACACTGCAAGTGGGAACCCTACAGGAATAACACTGCATTTATAATAACGCTCTATGGTTTATTGGAAACCCCATATTGGAAACCCCTGTTGGCACAATTTTTGTTTGTCAACAACTTCTGTTGACAAACACAATCAGCTACATTCCTATCTATATTTAGCCTACCTGAATCTCTAATGAGTAACAGGAAGTGAATGCTTTTCAGCCAATAGGAGTGAGCCACACCCTGTGCGTGGCTCATAAAAGGCAGGCAAATCGGGCCTACTCTCACTTCTGGTTCTGGATGTGTCACAGGGAGGGTCTTTCATTTGGGCTCCAAGATGGATTCGGGAACAGAAAACTCAGACTCCCCAGAGCCCCTCCATCCAAAGTGCCACTGAGCAGCCTCCCTCCCAAAAAGAACTTCTTTGAAGAAAGGCACTCAGATGTGGATCAGAAACTATTAGGAGAAGAAGGTAAGGATTCTTCCCAGTTAAGAGAGAATGTCATCCAAAGACGAGGGAAGAATGGGCTGTGTGGAGGCTGGAGAGAGGTTTGAGATCAGGGAAGCCCATATTATTTACTTATTTGTTTGTGTGTTTTGTAATAATACATACCTCAAAGGGAGATCATAAAGACGAAATAACATTTTTACTAATTGATTGATTGATTTTTAAATTTATTTTCATTTTATTTTCACCTGAGGACATGCTTATTGATTAGAGAGAGGGAAAGGAAGGGGGGAGAGAAACATGGATGTGAGAGAAAAGCATTGATTGGTTGCCTCTCTTATGTGCCCCGATTGAGACCTCAACCCAGGCATGTGCCCTGAGCAGGAATCAAACCCACAACCTTGCAGTTTATGGGAGGCCACTCCCACCAACTGAGCCACACCATTCAGGGTGAAACCCAGCATTTTTGTCTCCAGTTGGCTTTTATTTCGACACAGGTGGTAGAAAACATTACCTGGCCTTCAGGGTGCTTGAGGAAGTGTGACAATGACCCTCTGGAACCTTGGTGTTCATGTCACACTTGCCATTGGCCGCACACCCTCAGTCAAGAGAGTTGCCCACAAATACTGACTAGTTGATGGAGAGAATTGTCCACAAATAGGGGGTTCTGTGTGCCTTGAGGGAGGCCAGTCACCTAAACTCCTTCTTTTTGTCCAGGATCAGAGGCCAAGACAAATGAGGAAGAGAATTGTAAGAAGAGGAAACGCAAAGGCAGAAATAGCTGCAATCTCTCAGGTAAGATTTTACTTTGGGGGGAAAGAGGGACAGGATGTGGGTATCCGTCTCTCTGGGCAGTGAACTGGGTGCTGCTCTGGGGCAGCTAGAAACTCGCAGATCCTGAACTCTAGGAATGGCGGGGAAGTGAGCAGTCACTGAAACTCACACTTTATCTGCAGAAGCAGAAAGCTGCTCCGACTGCGAGAGCTCCGGGAAGAGGAAAAGCAGTTCCAGGGACAGCCTCGGCAAGACAGCAGGTAGGAGGTTACTTTGGGGGCCAGAGGTGCACAGAAGGAAAAGTGGGGAATATCCAGCGTGTGGACAGGAAAGGGTTTGCTTGGTGGTTTTGGAGAGCCACCTTGGTGGTTCTGGGATTCAGGGAGCATTTGGGGATGTGGGATAAGTGTGGTCGCATAGAAATAAAAGGGCTTGAAAGGAGCAAGATAGCTGTGGGGTTCCCCTGAGGGCACTGGCTGAGATCTGGGAATGAAGATCCCCTGGGAATTGATCTGGCAGGTCTCTCACCCACAAGCTTCCTTTGCAGGGGCCTCTCTAGAAGAGATGTGCAGTGTGACTTCGGGAAAGATCGGAAAGGTCTCTGATAATGATCAAAGTGGTGACAGCAAAGAGACTGGAAGTGCCCATCATAGGAGAGGCCAGAGAAGGCGCACTGGGCACAGCAAGAGGCCCAGATCACGGTCCTCCAGAGTCCAGACACCTCCTCTGCTTCGGAAAAGCCTGGTGACTTCCCTTCGCACCATGTCTGAGGCCATTTATCAGAACATCGTTCTGCTGCAGAACCAGCAGCTTCCTTTCTCGCTGAGCTGGGAGAAGTACATCCTGCTCACCCAGCTCCGGGAGCATCTGCGCACCCAGGCGCAGACCATCTATGCCATGGCCACCCAAGCGGCCTATGCCTTCCCTGCCGAGGGCTGGCTTGTCCCAGCCCCCACTACCAGGTCCCTCGGGTCCAGCAGGGGATGAAGGAGAAGCCCAGAGCCCCTCCTAGGTGAGAAACCTGGGAAGGTCAGCCTCTTTCTCAGACAGGAGATAGCTGAGGCTGCCAGTGAATGGGATTAGGGCTCAGCTAAGGGCACTGGACCCCATTCAGCTGACGCAGCTCTGTGGCTACATCGGAGCTCTACTCCTTCCCAGATTCTTCCAGATGACCAGCAGGGCCTCTTTTCAGGGCAATGTGTTGCTACTAAGTGGTTAGAATTGTCATTAAAAAATCTTAATAAACAAGACTCGGGTGGTAAACTCTGGGTTTCCTTGAGGATTAAATTTCCAAACCTTAAGTTTTACGTTAGACCTTTCATGTATTTTGAGTATCTTAAGAGAGCCAGGCATTATTTGAAAATGAGAACAAAAATATGGGTGGAATTCTTATGTTTGTGTATTTTCAAGTGCAGCAAAGACAATATATTTTTTCTGTCCTCCTCCTCGAACTCTAAAAATGCACGAATAGTAAGTATTGTCATTTACTTAAGACATTTTATTTTATTTTATATAGCATTTTATTTGCATTTCACATTGGCTCATAAAACAAATACATGTAGCTTATATGAGAAAAATGAAATTAAATTTTAAAACGTTGTTTTCTCCTTTGTCTTATTTCCATATTACATACACAGCGATAAAATGTTACTACGTTCACATATTACATATGTTAAGTAATTACACATTTACTCATAAAATTTGCTTTACTGCATGTGTGAGTTAGAAGGGTGTTTTGTTTTGTTATTTTCACCTCTACAGGACCTCCCCCCTGACTTTCCTATACTTAACAGTGCTTCTCCTAAATAAAGAGTATTTTTTTATTCCCATGAGTGGGGCCAATTCAATGATAACATATTACACATCAATTTGACCATAACATGACTTCTTCAACATTTACACGTGTCTACAAAAATTACAATAAACATGCTATATCTGGGGAATGGGAATTCAATTACACTAGGACAAAAAAATACCTGAATCAGACTTGTGGCCAAGGTGGAGGCATAGGTAGATACACCTTGTCTCTTCACTCAACCAAAAGGAGGACAAAAACAAATTTAAGACAAAGCGTAACCAGAATGGCAGGAAAATTGAAGTGTATGGAAGTCTGACAACCAAGGAGTTAAAGAAGAAACATTCATCCAGACCAGTGGGAGGGGCGGAGATGGGAAGCCGGAAGGGAAGGAATCACTACAGGGCAGCGGCTGGTGGAATGGATGGTCCAACACTTGTGTGCACATAAACCAAGAGGAACAACTGGGGAGTGAGACATACCATGGAACCCAGAGTTCCAACAAAGGGAAATAAAGCTTCAAAACCTCTGGGAATGTAAAGGAGGCTATAAAAGCTTGTGGGGATTGGCAGTGGCGGGGGAAACTCCCAGCCTCATGGGAGAATTTATTGGAAAGACCCACAGGGTCCTAGAACACATACAAGCCCACCCACCTGGGAATCAGCACCAAGAGGGCCCAATTTGCTTGTGGGAAGTGGGAAAAGTGACTCAAAGCTGGCCGGGAGCTGAGCAAGCAGCATTGTTCCCTCTCAGACCCCTCATACAGCACCACAATGCGGTGACCTGGATATCCCCGCCCTGGCAAATAACAAAGGCTTCACCCCTTAATATGTAACAAGTGCACTGAGATAAAATATCGTGGCCCAACTGAAAGAACAGATCAAAATTCCAAAAATAGAACTAAGTGATGAAAAGATAGACAACCTATCGGATGCAGAGTTCAAAACACTGGTAATCGGGATGCTCACAGAAATGGTTGACTGTAGTCACAAAATAGAGGAAGAAGTGAAGGCTATGCAAAGTGAAATAAAGGAAAATGTACGGGAAACCAACAGTGAAGGGAAGGAAACTGAGACTCAAATCAACAGTTTGGACCAGAAGGAAGAAATAAACATTCAACCAGAACAGAATAAAGACATAAGAATTCAAAAAAAAATGAGAAGAGGCTTAGAAACCTCCAGGACAACTTTAAACTTTCCAACATCAGAATCAGGGATGGCAGAAGAAGAGGAAAAGCAAGAAATGGAAAACTTATTTGAAAAAAAAATAATGAAGGAGAACTTCCCCAATCTGGCAAAGGAAATAGATGTCCAGGAAGTTCAGGGAATCCCAAAGAAGTTGGATCCAAGGAAGCATACACTCAGGCACATCCTAATTGTATTACCCAAAATGAAAGATAAGGAGAGAATCATAAAATCAGCCAGAGAAAAGGAGACAGTTATCTACAAAGGAGTTCCCATAAGACTACCAGTTGATTTCTCAAAAGAAAGCTTGCAGGCAAGAAGGGGCTGGAAAGAAGTATTCAAAATCATGAAAAGCTCCCAGTGAAGGTACTCGGTCCCCAGCAACTGCACATTGATGTTTCTCTCCCTCTCTCTCTCTCTGTCTCTCTCTTTCTCCCTCCCTTCCCTCTCTAAAAATAAATAAATAAAATCTTTTAAAAAATCATGAAAAGCAAAGACCCACATACCCAAGATGACTCTATCCAGCAAAGCTATCATTTAGAGTAGAAGGGCTGATAAGGTACTTCCCAGATAAGGTCAAGTTAAAGGAATTCATCATCACCAAGCCCTTATTATATGAAATGTTAAAGAGGCTTATTTAAGAAAAAGAGGAAGATCTAAAATATGATCACTAAGGTGACACAAAACTTACAACTATCAACAACTGAACCTAAGAAAATAAAAATGGACTCAGCAGACAGGTAGAATAGGAACAGTTTTATAGAAACAGAGATCACATGGAGGGCTATCAGTGGGGAGGGGGAGGGTAAGAATGGGGGAAATGTACAGGGAGTAAGAAGCATAATTGGTAGGTACAAAATAGACAAGGGGAGATTAAGAATAGTATGGGAAATGGAGAAGCCAAAGATCTTATATGTACAACCCACCAACATGAACTAAGGTCAGGGAATTGTTGGTGGATGTGGGGGTACAGCGTGGAGGGGAATAAAGGGGAGAAAAAATGAGACAACTGCAATAGTATAATCAAGCAAATACATTTTAAAAACATTATAGGAGTACAGAAATAAACTTAAGGTACCAACACAAACAAGTTAAGCCACGAGACATATTTTGTTTAAAGGTTTAAAAGGACAGTTCCAACAGAATAATACCTACTCAGTCCCCATAAATATAGCAACACAGTGTCCTCCCCTGGGAAAATAATTATTGTCTCAAACCTGCTAAAATATATTGAAAATGAAGTGACTATTAACACTAGTCTACACTATAACAATATACTTCATTTAAATAATAAAAAGCAAAGAAAAAACACAACACAATCATTCTAAAGCTTCTGTGGGATTAAAAACTAGATATAATTTACAATTAGATATTATATGTAAAGTACATACAGAAGAGAAAAACACTTATTTGGGATTTGATTTAATTGGTTTTAAAGTTTAAATATATTAATCAATATGAAAAACAAAACCAACATCAAAATCATCCTATGGAAAGCATCAGAAATAAGAAAGGAACTGAAGGCATAAGTTTAGGTTTTATGCATTTCTTGGAGGAAAAAATTTACGTTACCACTAGTATTCATATAAAACCTGTAGTTTTATAGAAAATATTTGTATGAGCCTCTATACTGAATGAATATTTAAGTTCTTAGGAAAAAGACATCTGGAGAATATATGAAATTATTTCTCATTTTAAATTTGTTAAAAATTTTGGCTAGAAAAGGTGAAAAGTATACCTGATTGTTTTACTTTTAAAAAACCTTTTATTCCCCTATTAAAAACAAAAACAAAACAAACAAACAAATGATAAAAGGACTGTTCCCATAGTTTTCAACTAAAACCCTTGTAGAAAGGACCCTTCCCTGTTCTTATGTCTTCCCCAATAGCCATCAAGGTTCCCGACATCTCCAGCTGGATACTCTTGAGTCACATTGTAGAAAGAGCCAACTCCTTCAGGACTTCCAAAACAGCAGGACAATACCACCTACTCCTGTGAGCCACCAAAGGACCTCAAACTCTGCTTCAAAATCCTGTTTCAGATAAGTAACACAACTAGGCCTTAATATACTTGTCTTTCTCATATTTCTAACACTCTTTCTCCGGCCTATCAATATGCTTAGCCCCCTACCCCAGGAAGAAATTTTCCTTATCCCTGTTGAATTTAACCCATATCAAATAAAGTCCCAGGTCCTCCACTCCACTAATTTCTTGTCAAATTTGTCACCTCTAGGACACAGCAATTCCAGGTCAAAGGAATGACTCTTTGGGAATCCAGCCCATCCCCACTTAAAAAACAACAACAACAACAAAACAGCCAACAACCTTCAATCTCTTATTATGGACCCCTAGAAGGACATCACTAATAGACACCTCCTCTGGCCCACAGCCAGGAAGTTTAGGAACCCAAACCACGACAGCACCCCCTTTCAGCAAGAAGCCAGGGCTGTCATTGCCCAAAGTCCACAAAGATTTGGGTCCCTATTACTTGATGGGGGAAATGTTAGGTAGCAGCTAGGGGTGAACATTAAGAGGGGAAATAAATCAGGGCCCTCACCATTGCAATCTGACAAACAACTTAATACAGATGGCTAGAAACAAAAGGGAGGCATGTCTCACCAATTAATTTAGCAGTCCTGGGCTGGTACGATAAGATTGCCAGGTGTTCAGAACATCATAAGCAAAAATAGCACAGGAGAAGGGGAGCCTTAGAGACTGTGCTGGGAAAGTGGGTGGGGTCTCTCTAACATTCTCACTAAGATTACCAGCTGTTCTGAACATCACAAGCAGGAATAGCACCGGGCTAGACAGGAGTCCTTGAGAATTTGTGATGGGAAAGGGAGCCTCTGTGGCAATTTCAGTAACTAAGCCTTTACTAACTGAGAAAGAAAGCTTTTGTAGCTGTACATTATTCCCAAAGGAAAAAAGGAGAGAGAACCTAGAAGCTGACAAGGTATATAACTCCTTGAACACAAATAGTTGGTGCACTTCCAGTAGCTAAGTATCCACTTGTAGCCTCAGCTAAAGTGTATAGAACAAACTCACTAACTTACTAACAACTTTCTTTCCTCTATATGTGGGGCTTTTAGACTAGCTGGGTGCCTGCCTGCAGCATTGTGCTTGTATGTGTTTTATAAATAAAATTGCTATCTCATTTCCACTATATGTGTTGTTTCTCAATTGAATTTGTCTCTTGCAAGTGAGACAAGAATAGAGGTGGGGAAGGGGGTCTCCTGACTGAGATCTCTCCCCTCCATTACAGTTGAACATAGCAGGCAGAGAAGCAGTAGAGTCTAAACGAGAGTATCGAATGCTGAAACCACAGTGGAAAAGGGGTCTTTCCTCTGAAGTGTGGGGTGCATATCAGATAACAAAACAAGTTGCTTTGCAGAGTTCACAGGGTCTTTAATACCTCCCTCAGCCCAAATTAAGGACTGGGACTGGGGTCCAGGATGGTGCTTGGTTCTGTCACATTGTTGATGGAAAGGTCATGACCATCCAGATAGTTTTGTTGTTCTATTTGATCTTCAGGCAAAAAGAGCAACAGGAAAAAATCTATTGCAGAAATTTCCCAAGAGAAACTACAGAAGATCTGGCAAAAATCCCCAGAATCAGATTTTTCTGTGAGGGTGAGTCTTGCTCCTGATCCCTCATCTGTCTCCCTTTGTATCCCTGTTTTGCTTCACTTCTGTGCTTCTTATGTGGGTGGAGTTGGGTTCAAACTCAGACTGGTCCACCAGAGTCCTGATTTACTTGTGACTTTTTCATATTACAGTTTGATTTTTGTTTCTTTTTTTTGTGCAAGTAGGCCAGCAAATGCTAGTGGGGGCATTTCTGTGAACATGTGAAGTGTTTTACCTGATGCTTTCTATGATATGTGTCAATACATGGCATGTTCTCAATTTTTGTAAATACCCTCAAATTGCCCTTCAAAAAATAGTTGTCACTTATGTTCTCCACATTTCAGGGAGAAATGTTTTTGCCCTTTGTGTTAACAGAATATACAGAAAGTTTGAATTGTCATAACAGATAGGCAATAATACCTGATTGGAATTGTAATGCTGCTCTGACCACCACTGAGGTGGGTATCTCTGAAAGTTTACAATGATTATTTACTTGTGTTTTTCTGTGAAATCTAATATTGTGTGTGTGTTTTCTGTTTAAATTGTTTCTTTCTTAATGCAGATATAGGGAAAAATCTCAGTATATATTTAATTTTTTCTTAGTATATTAGCTAACCATTTCCCCTTTATCCCAAGTTGCTTATTATTTCCACATTTTCTGTGATAGGGTTTTATTTGTCAGTCTTTCATTGAATGGTTTGATAATTATGACTCTTGAGGTATCTAATATGAAGTTCCTTCTACCACTCCATTCCACCAGGTTAATGTCTGTCCAAACAACCATGACGAGATATGTCCTGGGCCATGACCTCCAAGGTCAAATACTGGACAAGATACCTGATATGAGGCCATCCTGCCCTACACAACACAGTTTCTTTAGAAAGCACATGAACTGTTTGTGAACTAGACCAAATATGTGAGGTGATTATATTGGCATACCCCCTGAGTTTTAAAGACCTTCAGCTAGCATCACCTTTTAGAGTCAAGTCCACAGCCAGCAGGCTGACGTTTTCTCTCAGTGTTTTGTAGTCTTCCAAAAAGACTCTAGTTCTGGGTCATGTCTGCAAACCCCACGCACTAGTTAAACAAACTCACATGGACAGAAAGCTCCACAACAAGCCTGCAACACAAAAATGTAGTCAGAATTGTATATGTGGCATCTAGACACGAGACCAAAGATATTCCATGTCTCCATGCAGACTTTTAAGAACCTTACAAAGAAAATTAAACTCAGCCTCATCTAGACATTCTGCCCATGCAGCTGAGTTTTCAGACATGGTCTGGGGGCTGTCTGGGTTTTTCAGCTTCCTCTAGTAACCATGACTTAGATCCAAATAAACAACCCACTGACTGGTAAGACGCCAACCTTGGTGGCCACCTCCAGGCTTTAGCCACCCCTCCTCATCTGAGTACTTTCCAGACCTGCACTCTCTCCAGCCCACCCTATACAAAAATTTTTCATCCCAGCTGGAGAAAACTGTCTTCAAAAGATTGGATGGGGGATGGCAGAGCTCAGAAGCTCAACCACCCCCATCCCCCCCTTTTAGAGAAGACTACACCTGCTGGTCAGAGCCCTCAGGCTTCAGAAAACCTCAGAGGACATGTGTTCCATTGGTGGTCTATGAGACCTTTCTGGTCTCTCTATTCTCTGATAAGAGTGACTGTGCATGCACCCCACAGTGGAGAGAAGACAAGACTTCAAGCCTCCCATGACTGAGAAGTGGCAGAGACTGAGGAGGGGAAAAGGGCAGGAGCAGCTGTGTCCTGTGGACCAGAGCTTTCCCATTTGGAGCCTGTTTGAATGCTAGACTCCAAATAATATTGTGGACTAGGGGACAGACATTGCCTTTACATTTTGTAAAACTTAGTTATATTTATAATGAAACTTATTAAATTATCTTTTGTATATAAGATGTAATTATATCTAAGAAACATATTAAACTTGAGAAAACCATGCTGTACTATGTCAACAGAAACTGATGAAATTCATCAGTGTGGGTGAGGAAATGAGGAAAGTCTGGATCATTGGGCAAGAGGCCTGGTTGGATTTTGGAAAAGGTCTGCACCTTTGAAACAGTGTCCTCTTCTGAATGTAAACATTTTGAATCTTAGGGAGAGGTTCAGGGGAAACACTTTGTGCTGGAAAATGAGGAATATTTTGTTACCTTTGTACATTTTGTTACTAAAAACTATTGCAATGTTTTGTTTAGTTTTACTCAAAATTTATAAATTCTCTGAAATATAGCATATATTAAAGATGTTTTCATTTTTCCTTGTAACCTCAAGTCAATTTCTCTATTTCTCTTCATCAAAAATACTTTTTGTTCAGAAAGTGAAAAGGCCCCTATCTCTGACTGGGAAGTGGCTGGGCTGGGTATGTTCCCTTACCCAACAAGAAGCTCTCCTATTTCAACCAGGAACACCGCCGGTGTCATCAGAGCCTACATGGAATGCCATTAGCTTGTCTCTCTCAGTGGCTTTTGGTCAATTGACCAGTTGCCCACATGTTGAGCAGGCCTCTTTGTCAGCTTACTTTTAAAATTACATTTTAGTTAATTACTTGTTTATTTTTTATTCTTACCCTTATGATTTTCTCCTTTGGCAACTAGGAACTTATTCTGTATATCCAGGTGCCTGGTTCTCTTTTGTTTGGTCATTTATTTTGTGTATTTATAGTTCACATATAAGTGGATTGTATAGTGTTTGTCATTCTCTGTGTGCCATATTTCACTTGGCATAATACCCTTTAGGACCAACCAAATTATTGCAAATGACAAGATTTTATTACTTTTTAAAAAAAGATTTTATTAATTTATTTTTTTAGAGAGAGGAGAAGGGAAGGAGAAAGGGAGAGAAACATCAGTGTGTGGTTGCCTCTCAGGCGTCCCCATTGGGGACCTGGCCTGCAACCCAGGTATGTGCTCTGACTGGAAATCAAACCAGTGATCCTTTCGTTCGCTGCCTGCATTCAATCTACTGAGCTACACCAGCCAGGCTTTTATTGCTGAAAAATATTCCTCTCTGTGTCTGTGTGTGAGTGAGATATCCCATCTTCTTTACTGATTAATCTAATGATGGACATCTGGGTGGCATCTCATCTTGGCAATTATTAGTATTGCTGCAATGAATGTAGGAGTACATATACCTTTCACATTTAGTGATTTGTTTTCATTGGATAAATACCTATAAAATTACTGGATCATGGTTAATTTATAATTTTTAAAGGAATATTTAGGCTGTTTTCCATTAGTGGCTACACTAATTTGTAATTCTACCAACAATGTATGAAGGTTTCCTATTCTTTACATCCTCACCAGGACTTATCCTATGGTGTTAAAATTTTGAAAAACAAAAGGATTAGCTTTAATAAATGATAAGAAACATATTCCAAAATAAAAGAGAGAAAAATGTTTTTAAATCCTATTTTTTACTTTAATATACCACAAAGCAGATCACAGACAAGATATTTATGCATATACTCACTTGTTTTTATGAATGTACAAGGTCTGTCCAGAAGGTATCCAGCCATGTAATATGAAAAAGAGACATTTATTGAAGAACATACAAGAAACATTGTACATAGGACAATGATACCTCAGTCCCTTTCAAAGTAGGCACCTTGGAATCTCATACAGTTCTCCTAATTGCCATCAGCTGACCTGTCATATTTTCCTGAATCTCATTGATGGTCTGAAATCATTTCCCTTTCAAAGGTGATTTTAGTTTTGGAAAAGCTGGAATTTGCAGGGCACCCAGTCTGGGCTGTAGGGGGGATGAGTCACCTGGGTGATTTGATGTTTTGCCAAAAAACTCTGCATAAGATGCGATGCATGAGCAGGTGCTTGTCCTGATGAAACTGCCAATCACCAGTTGTCCACAGCTGTGGCCTTCTAAATCATTTGAATAATTTTCATGGATGAATGTTCAAACTCAAAATTTGATGCAGATTTGTTGCTCTCCTCGCTCAGTCATTTTGGATGCAATGGCCACACAGTACACATGCTCACTCAACAGTGTCTGCCACTCCCACTGATTAGTAAAGTGAGGGCATTGTTGTTCACACATGCACATTCCAGTCCACTTTTCTTGGCTGCAAGGTTACATTGATGTCATGCAAAGCATTCTTACTATATTAACAATGGCTGGACTTTTTCTGGACAGACCTTGTATATACAGACAAATAAGTACACCATATGTGTATCAACACTTATCTGTATAAAATAAGTAAATTGTGTTTGTTTTTCATCAATTTAAATAATAGAAAAGTGTAAATTAAGAAATTATCTGATGTGTATACTGCCGCAGTAGTTGTCTAATTGGTTGTAATTGCTTATTTGATTTTTACTACTCTAATCCTTATGTTTTCACTATAGTTCTTAAAAAACAGACAAAAAGAGTAAAAATTGTTTGATTTTTGTCAGAACTAGTTTTTTATGATTAATATGAAATGAACATGTTTCAGACTGAATCACCCACTTTGTGTTCTTAATGGCACTTGTTCCATTTTCTTCTCTTTCTAACTCTTGTATCAATTTTTGTAAGTAGCTATACTTATTTTAACAGATTGGTCACAGAAACATTTTAATAAAAACAAACATCCACTGTATGATGAATAGATAAATAAACTATGGAATAGTGCTCATCAGTAAAAGATATGAAGTATTGATAAATGTTATAAAATAATCTTTGAAATCATTAACTGAAAGGAGACATAAGACTACATATTGTATAACTTAATTTACACAAAATGCTCAGGATAAATACATTCATCAACACAAAATGTAGCTTAATGCTTGCATGTGGATGGCGGTTGGCATTGGAAATAACTCATGTAAGAGTATAAGTTTTTTGGGGAGGGTCATGAATAATGAATTTATTTTGTTTGGAACACATTGTGAATATACTAAATCCCACTGCTTTGTATACTTAGATGTGTAAATTTTGTTGCGTGTAAATTTTTTGCTTGTAAATTATCTCATAAAATAAAACATAATCTAAAATCTCAATGCTGAATTCAGAAAACAGTTAAAAAAATAGTTTTGATCTACTGACCATGGCCTACAAGGTGTTGAAGATATTAGTTTCAGTTTCCATTGTAGTAATAAAAGAAAGACACAATAATAATACCAGTGGTAACAGCAAGAATGCAGAATTAGGAGAGATACCTTTTTAGGTCATGCTAAAATTTCTTCACATATTTTTATGGTTTCCATCCTATATAATTTGTCATGACCACAAAGTTTCACATTTTTGATAAAGCTGATCACACTCAATATATTTGTAAATTTTTTTAGTAGTAAAAATTCTATTATGTTGCTTGAGGCTTAAACTTTGGATAAGCCTGATGGGTCCTAAGATGGCAGCTTTGTTGGAGGGAGCATAATCCCCTTCCTCTATGCAGGAGAAAGAAATTCATGGATCAGTGGAGGAACAGAGCAAGGGGCCTAGGTTATCACAACATTTATGAAAACAGGACATCAAAAATTATAGCAGACATTGAAAAGCCAGATGGTAAGGAGATTGCTTCAGGACAATAGGGACCCAGGGATCAGTGTGGGGGCCTGGTACTCCTGGGTCTGCCTCATGGCACAAGGGAGAGCAGAGTCACCGCTCCCTTCACGGACAACAGGGATTGAGCAACACCAGGGGAGTCCTTGTTGCTTGAAGGCACAGAGAGGGGAGCTGGACTGGGAGACAGTCATGCAGGGGCTGCCGGCACCCATGCATAGCCCTGGGAGGGGTGAGTGCCCCCAGCCTGCGTGCGACCAGGGGTGGCCTGGACATGCGCCCACGTCCCCAGCCCAGTGGGAGTGTGGTTCTATGGAAGACCCAGACCTCAAAGCCCTGAACAAGGAAAGGGCGCAGGTATTCCCGGGTTTCTGGAGCTTGCGGTGGTGAACTCCGGGGGAGCATGCACCCCTTTGGGATTTCCAACTCTAGCGCTGTGAACCTGGAAGGGACACAGTGCTTCGGGGGTTCCTGGAGCCCGCAGCAGGGAAATTGGTGGAAGTGCGTGCCCCTTGGCAATCCCCGGAGCTTGCACTGTGAATCCAGAAAAGATTAGGGTGCTTCCCAAGAACATAGAGCCTGCTGAGGTGAAATTTGCGGGAAGGGCATGTCTCCTTGCGATCCTGAAGCTTGCACCTTGAACTTGGAAAAGATGCAGGAGCTCTGCCTGTGGGGTCCGGGAGCTCGGGAGACTATGGCAGTGAGCTCCGGAGAGCGTGCTTGGGAGTGCCCGTACCCTCATCCAGGGTCCTGCAGGGGGACATGGCAGCAGCTCTGGGGAGAGCGCGCTGCTGGCCCTGGGGACAGTACCCGAGAGACTGACTGAATTCTGACTGGGAAGAATGAAAAACATTCCAAATGCCCCTCAGCCTGCTGAAGCCAGCCAGACCAGAAAAACTGGTTTGGCCAGTTAGAAACCAAAAAGGATTTTTTGTTTTGTTTTGGTTTGTTTTGTGGCTGCTGCTGTTGTTTGATTGTTTGATTTTATCTTGTTTTTTAAGTAACTTTTTATTTTTTTATTCTTATTATTTTTATATCTCTCAATTCCTTATGTTTCTCTTCCTTTCATCCTAGTATTATTCCTTCCACTCCAAATTTATCTCTCCTGCATTCCATCTTCTGCTTTTTATCCCTTTATTTTTTTGAGCCTGCAAGTTACTGCAAATTTGTATTATCTTTTTCTCACTTTTCTGACATTTTTTATTTTAATAGTATTTTGGTATTCTTTTTCTTTCTGTATAATCTTCTTTGCTTGGCTGGTTATACTGCTGTTTGATAGGTTTCCCCCTGTTATCTCAGTCACAGTGTGTTGATAATTTACTGTCCTTCATTTGTGTTCCATTAGTACACCTCTCAAGGTTCTATACTCCTTATTCTTGTTACCTAGATCTCATAGATTCTGCCACATGATTGTTGCTTTAATATTACTGTAAATAAGACCTAGTTCATACAATTGTAAATGCTACTCAACACCCCTCCCTGATCTCAGCCCACTTTGCATTTTCCTGAACTATATTATTGTGGGGGTTGTCTCTATTCTTTTACACACTACTCCTATTTACTAATCTTTATTCCCACCCTACCCCAGAATCTGACCTCCCACAGCCTCAGAGCTTTCTAGATCCAATTAAAAATCCTTTCATCCCCAATAAGAGTCTTATCTTCCTTCCATCCTTTCGAAAACATGGCTAGTTGGGTGGAAGATCACGGTTAACACTATATGTAGCCAAAGGATATCCCATCTCTTCCCTACTGGCTGCTACTGTAAATATCATAGAATACGGTCTTGCTGTCTTAAACCATTTTGCCTTACTCCTCCAACTGATCACAAAAAAGAGTAGGGGGAAGCTGTGAACACGAGGATACATGAAGGAGACTGCACCACTGAATCTCCCAGATATTCTACCACAGAAGTTCACACCATAATCACAGGGAACCAGAACAGATCAATTTAAGAAACAAAGGCTAACAAGAAGAGTCTCACAAACAATGAGAAGACAAAGAAACAATCCCCAAATGAAGGGAAAGGAGGAAGCCTCAGAAAGAATGCTAAATGAAATAGAGGCAACTCAACTCTCAGATATTGAGTTCAAAGAAATGATTATCAGGAAGCTCAATGAGCTCACAATGAGCTACCAGAAACTACAGGGATCTACAACGATCTCACTTCAAACTATATCAACATGATAAAGGAAATAGAAACTATCAACAAGGGCCAAGAGGAAATGAAGAATACAATTTCTGAACTGAAGAACACAGTAGAAGGAATGAAAAGCAGAATTGATGAAGCAGAAGACTGCATTAGCAAATTGGAAGACAAAGTAGGAAAAAACACCCAGAAAGAGCAAGAAAGGGAAAAGAGACTCAGAAAGAATGAAGAGGGATTAAGAGAAATGCAAGACAATATGAAACATAATAATATCCATATAATAGGGATACCAGAAGGAGAAGAAGAAGAGCAAGGGATAAAAAACCCATTTGAAAAAGTAATGATGGAAAACTTCCCTAATTTGATGAGAGAAAAAGTCACACAAATCCAGGAAACACAGAGAGTCCCAATCAAGAGGAACCCAAAGAGGCCTACCTCAAGACACATCATAATTAAAATGGCAAAATTTCAAGACAAAGAGAGAATATTAAAGGCAGCAAGGGAAAAACAGGAAGTAACATACAACGGAGCCCCAATAAGGCTAACAGCTGACTTCTCAATGGAAACACTCCAAGCCAGAAGAGAATGGCAAGAAATATTCCAAGTAATGAGAACCAGAAATATTCCAAGTAATGAGAACCAGAGGTCTGCAACCAAGGCTACTTTACCCAGCAAGGCTCTCAATCAACATAGAAGGTCAAATAAGAAGCTTCCTAGACAAAAGAAGTCTGAAAGAATACACCTCCACCAAACCAGCTCTGCAAGAGATGCTAAAGGGACTGCTTTAAGAAAGGAAGGAAAAGAGAGAGAGAGAGAGAGAGAGAGAGAGAGAGAGAGAGAGGAACACAGGTACATAAATAGCAATGAATAAGTACCTATCAATAATAACCTTAAACGTAAATGGACTAAATGCTCCAATCAAAAGACATAGAATAGCTGAATGGATAAGAAAACATGACCCACACATATGCTGCCTACAAGAGACCCACCTCAGGGTAAAAGACCTACACAGGCTGAAAGTGAAGGGCTGGAAACAAATTTTCCAAGCAAATGGACAGGGAAAAAAAGCCAGGATAGCAATACTCATACCAGGCAAAAGAGAATTCAAAACAAGGGCCATGAATAGAGACCCAGAAGGTCATTTCATAATACTCAAGGGAAGAATCCATCATGAAGACATAAATATTGTACATATATATGCATCCAACATAGAAGCACCCAAATACATAAAAAAAATTTTAGAGGACTTCAAGAAAGATATTGGCAGCAACACAATTATAGTGGGGGATTTTAACACCTCACTGTCAAAAATGGACAGATCTTCCAAACAAAATATCAACAAAGATATTGTGGCATTGAACAATACCCTAGATGAAAAAGACTTAACTGATGTATACCGAGCCCTCCATCCCAAAGAAGCTGAATACACATTCTTTTCCAATGTACATGGAACATTTTCAAAGATGGACCACATGATAGGACACAAAATAAGTCTCAACAATTTCAAGAAAATTGAAATTATACCAAACTTCTTCTCACATCACAAGGGACTGAAGCTGGAAACCAACCCCAAGGAAAAAAACCCAAAACACTCAAAATCATGGAGATTAAATAGCATGCTATTAAACAATGAATGGGTCAAGAATGAAATTAGGGAAGAAATCAAAAGGTTTCTGGAAACAAATGAAAATGAATGTACAACAACCCAAAACTTATGGGACACAGCCAAGGCAGTCCTGAGAGGGAAGTTCATAGCTATACAGGCCTACCTAAAAAAGATAGAAATTTTTCAAACACACAACCTAACGCTATGTCTACAAGAACACAAGGAACAACAACAAAGGCAGCCCAGAGCAAGCAGAAGGAAGGAAATAACCAAGATCAGAGCAGAATTAAATGACATAGAGACTAAAAGCACAATTCTAAGGATCAATGAATCCAAGAGCTGGTTCTTTGAAAAGATAAACAAAATCGACAAGCCTTTAAGCAGACTCATCAAGAAAAAAAAGAGAAGACCCAAATAAACACAATCAGAAATGAAAGAGGAGAGATTACAACAGATACCACAGAAGTACAAAGGACTGTAAGAAATTACTACAAAGAACTGTATGCCAAGAAATTTGAAAACCTAGATGAAATGGACAAATTTCTAGAAAAATATAATCTTCCAATACTCAATGAAAAAGAAGCAGAAAGCCTGAACAAACCAATAACAGCAAATATAATTGAAGCAGTAATCAAAAAACTCCCAACACACAAAAGCCCTGGACCAGGTGGCTTCACAGGAGAATTTGACAATGCATTTCAGGAAGAGCTAACCCCTATCCTTCACAACTATTCCAAAAAATCCAAAAAGATGGAAGACTCTCAAACTCTTTTTATGAGGCCAGCATCATCCTAATTCCAAAGCCAGATAAAGACACAACAAAGAAAAAAAACTTCAGACCAATATCACTGGTCTGAACATTGATATTTCAATGTTCATTGATGAACATTGATCAGTGATGTTCATTGATCATCACTGATGAACATTGACGCTAAAATCCTCAACAAAATACTGACAAACCGCATCCAACAATACATTAAAAAGATCATACACCATGGCCAAGTGGGATTCATCCCAGGGATGCAAGGATGGTACAATATTCGCAAATCAGTAAATGTAATACATCACATAAACAAAAGCAAAGACAAAAACCACATGATCATATCAATAGATGCAGAAAAAGCATTTGATAAGGTACAGCACCCATTTATGATAAAAACACTCAGCAAAGTGGGAATAGAGGGAGCATTCCTCAACATAATAAAAGCCATATATGAGAGAACTACAGCCAACATCATACTCTATGGGCAAAAATTAAAATTTTTTTTACTAAGACCTGGAACAAGACAAAGCTGTCCACTTTTACCACTTCTATTCAATATAGTACTGGAAGTTTTAGCCACAGTAATCAGACAAGAAAAAGAAATAAAAGGCATTCAAATTGGAAAGGAGGAAACACTGTTTGCAGATGACATGATAATGTACATAGAAAATCCTATAGACTTCACCAAAAAACTGCTTGACCTAATAAATGAATTTGGCAAAACAGTGGGTTACAAAGTCAATATCCAGAAATCAAAGGCATTTCTGTACACCAACAATGAAATAGCAGAAGCAGAGATCAAGGGAAAAAAATCCCATTTGAAATAGCAAAAAGAAAAATAAAATATCTAGGAATAAACCTAACCAAAGAGGCAAAAGACCTCTATTCAGAAAACTAAATAACACCGAGGAAAGAAATCAAGGAAGACACAAACAAATGGAAACATATACCGTGTTCATGGATTGGAAGCATTAATATCATCAAAATGTCCATACTACCCAAAGCAATTTACACATTCAGTGCAATCCCTATTAAAGTACCAATGGCTTATTTCACAGAAATAGAAAAAACACTTCAAAAATTTATGTGGAACCATAAATGACCCCAAATAGCTGCTGCAATTTTGAGAAAGAAGAGTAAAGTAGGAGGGATCACAATACCTGACACTAAACTATACTACAAGGCCACTGTAATCAAAACAGCCTGGTACTGGCATAGAAACTGGCACATGGACCAATGGAACAGAACAGAGAGCCCAGAAATAAACCCAAGTCTCTATGGTCAATGAATATTTGACAAAGGAGGCAGCAACATAAAATAGAGTAAAAATAGCCACTTCAACAAATGGTGTTGGGAGAACTGGACAGCTATGTGCAAAAAAATGAAATTAGAGCACCAACTTACACCTTATACAAAAATAAATTCAAGGTGGATAAAAGACTTAAATATAAATTGTGATACCATTGAAGTCCTAGAGGAGAACGTAGGTAGGAAAATCTCAGATATTTCACGAAGAAACTTTTTTACTGACATGTCCCCTAGAGCAAGGGACATAAAGGAAAGAATAAACAAATGGGACCTCATCAAAATTAAAAGCTTCTGCACAGCTAAAGAAAACAGTATCAAAATAAAAAGAGAACCAACTGTATGGGAAAACATATTTGCCAATGATACCTCGGAAAGGGTTTAATCTCCAAAATATATAAAGAACTTACACAACTCCACTCTAAGAAGACAAGCAACCCAATTGAAAAATGGGCAAAGGACTTGAACAGACACTTCTCCAAGGAGGACATACAGAGGATCCAAAGACACATGAAATGATGTTCAATATTGCCAGCTATCAGAGAGATGAAAATTAAAACCACAGTGAGATACCACTTCACACCAGTCAGAATGGCCATCATAAACAAAGCAACAAACAACAAGTGTTGGAGAGGTTGTTGAGAAAAGGGGACCCTAGTGCACTATTGGTGGGATTGCAGACTGGTATAACCACTATGGAAAGCAGTATGGAACTTCCTCAGAAAACTAAAAATGGATCTGCCTTTTGACCCAGCAATTCCACTTCTGGGACTATATCCTAAGAACACTAAACCACCAATCCAAAAGAACCTATGCATCCCAATGTTCATAGCAGCACAATTTACAATAGCTAGATGCTGGAAGCAACCAAGATGCCCATCAGTAAATGAATGGATCAAAAAACTATGGTACATTTACACAATGGAATTTTATGCAGCAGAAAGAAAGAAGGAGCTCCTGCCCTTTGCAACAGCTTGGATGGAGCTGGAAAGCATTATGCTAAGTGAAATAAGCCAGGTCGTGAAAGACAAATACCATATGATCTCACCTTTAACAGGAACCTAATCAACAAAACAAACAAACAAGCAAAATATAACAAAAGACACTGAAATAGAGGACAGGCTGACAGTGACCAGAGGGGAGAGAAGAGGGAATTTCAGGAGAGAATGGGAAAGTTTTACAAGAACAAATTTAAAGGACACATGGACAAAAACTAGGGGGAGGGTGGTAATGAGAGGGAAGTGGGGAGGGTTGGGGGGGTGGGCTGGAATGGGAGTAAAAGGGAGAAAACTGTACTTGAACAATGATTAAAATAAAAATAAACTTTGGATAAGCCTTGCTATACAACTGGTTGATTTCTCTCAAAGATGTATATTCTGATATCAAGTGATGTGTGAGCCCTGGTTATGAGCTTTGCCACTGTAGGGTAAGTGGAGGTAGTCTGGCTTCCTCACTCAGGCGTCTGGGCAGCTAAGGAAAACAGCGTTTCCATAGCCTGGGAGAGACTTGATGTTCTCATAGCCTTGAGACTGGGTCCGATAAACTGTTCCGTGACATGAAGTGGGCTCGCATGCACAGAATTATGTCATGTTATGTAATGTTCTGGCAGTTTTCCAGCTTTGTTTCCCTCTAGTACTTAAACAGGTAGGGACTCCCTGCTGGGGGTGATGATGATGAGAGACATGCAAGGGGACAGGTGCCACGATGGGTGCCATGCTGGGGAGCAAGGACCATGGCGTGAGACATGCAGATAGACATGCAGCTTGCAGTGTGAGTGGCTTACCCACCCATGAATGAAGGCATGCCAAACATACCAATGGCTCTGTGAATATTTTTCCATATGCACAAATACCATGGACCTGCCTGGCCTTGAAGGATAGCAATACAGTCACATTCGTGAGTTTTATATGGTTTCTCTGCATAATAGAGTCTCTGATATTGAGTAAGACTTGAACACTTGTATAAGTTTTATCTCAGTCATATTTGTAAGTCTTTTCCACTCGAATTCTTTGTTGATCTACAAAGCTTGAACTCTGAATAAAAGCATTGCCACATAAGTTAGATTTCTAATGTTTTTATTTAGTATGTATTTTCTGATTATCAGACTCACAAATATTCTATAATAAAAGCCTTGTCACATACACTACAATTGGGAAATTTCTCTTCAGTATGGATTTTCTTACCTTTAGTAATATTGGAACTTTGTCTAAATGTTTTACTACACTCACTATATTTTAAATTTTTTTTCTACTGTGTGGATTCTCCTATGACTCCAAAATTGTAAATCTCTGAAAAAGGGCTTATGTAATTTATTACATTTATAAGGTTTTTCACTGGTATGAATTTCCTGATGGTTCATAAGGCATTCATGTTCAGTAAAAGCCTTACCAAACAACATAACGCTTGCGTGGTTTCTGTCCAGTATATATTTTCTGATGCCTAGTAAGGTTTGCAAATTAGATAAAAGTCTAGCCACATTCATCACATTTGTAAGGTTTCTCTCCAGCACAGTTTCTTAATGAAAAACTTGAATCCACTACACACTGCCACACCATTACATCTATATGGTATCTTTCCATTGTGGACTTTCTGATGTGTAGTAAGGTGTGAGCACCAATAAAAGGTTTTGCCACACATTATGTTTGCAGATCTCTGTCTAGAATGAATTGTCTCATGATTCTGAATATTGAGTATTTGCTAAAAGCCATCCCACAGTCATTACATCTGTAAGATTTTCCCCTGGCATGTCTTCCCTTATACTGCGCAGGTAACAAAAAATATTTTTAAACTTTCTTATATTTACCAAAAATGGCTTTGATGTCAGGAGGAATATTCTGAAGGGGTGAAACCAAGGAACCATTAATGATAGGCTTCTCAGCGTGACTGCGAGGAGTCATTAATTCTCTCCTCACTTTAGGACATCTGCAGTTCAATAAGGTGTTCCTGCACTCTGCATCCATATCTATTTTTTAAATTCTTTATATACTTGTTTCCTGCATTTGTTAGGCTATTTTTTGGTTTTAACCAAGTCCTCATAAATGGCCTCATTATTTTGAAAAAAAAAGGCCTATTATTTTGAAAAAAATAATTGAAGATTTATTATGTTGATCTTTTGTAAAACTGAAATTATTGCTATGGTTCAAAGTCACTCCTGGTTAATTTTTTGCATCATATTGCCACATACTGTCAAACTAATGCATATTTATCCCAGCCTTCTTAAGATCAAAATCCTTGGTGCCATGTCTTTAATTTGTTTTCAAAATCAATGGGTTGTATAATTCTTCTTCATTAATGTCCACTCTAGGTAAATATTTTTTATTTTTTATTTTATTTTTTCACTTGTCATATTTTATTATTTCCTCTTTTTAAATTGTTCAAGTAGAGTTGACTCCATTTTCATGCCACAACTCCCTGCCCCACCCAAGCCATCCCCACCTCCCACCTTTGACCCTATCCCCCTTTGGCTTTCTCTATGGGTCCTTTGTACATGTTCCTTGACAACCCTTTCTCCTTTTCCCCCATTATCCCCTCTGGTTACTGTCAGTTTGTTCTTTTTTTTCTTCCTAAAATTTATTTTTTTAAATTTTAATTGTTGTTCAAGTACAATTTTCTGCCTTTTACTCCCATCCCAGCCCACCCCCCAGCCCTCTCATTTCCACCCCGCCCATGTTTTTGTCCATGTGTCCTTTATACTTGTTCCTATAAACCCTTCCCCTTTCCCCTTTCCCCCTGAAATTCCCTTTCCTCTTCCCTCTGGTCACTGTCAGCCTTTTTCTCTATTTCAGTGTCTTTGGCTATATTTTGCTTGTTTGTTTGTTTTGTTGATTACGTTCCTGTTAAAGGTGAGATCATATGGTATTTGTCTTTCACTGCCTGGCTTATTTCACTTAGCATAATGCTTTCCAGTTTGTTCTTTATTTCAGTGTCTCTGATCATATTTTGCTTGATTGTTTCTTTTGCAGATTAGGTTCCACTTATAGGAAAGATCATATGGTATTTCTCTTTTACCACCTGGCTTATTTCACTTAGCACAATACTATCCAGTTTCATCCATGCTATTGCAAAGAGGAGGAACTATTTATTTATGCGATGTAGTATTCCATTGTACAAATGTACCAGTTTTTTGACCCACTGGTTTACTGATGGGCACTTAGGTTGCTTCCCATAGTTACTGTAAATAGTGCTGCAATGACATTGGGGTGCATAGTTTCTTTTGGATTGTTGTTTCAGGATTCATAGGGAATAATCCCAGCAGTGGAAATGCTGAGTCAAAAGGCAGTTCCGGTTTTAGTTTTCTAAGGAAATTTCATACTGTTTTCCACAGTGGCTGCACCAGTCTGCATTCCCACCAGCAGTATATGAGGGTTCCTTTTTTCTCCACAACCTCACCAGCACTTGTTTTTTGTTGATTATTTTATGATAGCCATACTGACTAAACTGACTGGTGTGAAGTGGTATCTCACTGTGGTCCTAATCTGTATCTCTCTGATGGCTAGTGATGCTGATCATCCTTTTATACATCCCTGGGCCCTCTGTATATCCTCCTTGGAGAAGTGTCTGTTCAGGTCCTTTGCCAATTTTATAACTGGATTGTTTGTCTTCCTGGTGTGGAGTCATGTGAGTTCTTTATATATTTTAGAGATCAAACCCTTGTCCAAGGTATTATTGGCAAATATATTTTCCCATATGGTTGAATCCCTTTCTATTTTGCTGATGTTTTCTTTAGGTGTGCAAAAGTCTTTAATTTTGATGAAGTCCCATTTGCTTATTTTTTCCTTTATGTCCCTTACTTTAGGGTACATAGCAGTGAAAGTATTACTGTGTGGAGATTTTCCTGCCTATGTTCTCCTCGAGGACTTTTATGGTGTTGTGACTTATAGTTAAGTCTTTTATCCACCTTGATTTTATTTTTGTGTATGGTATAAGCTAGTGATCAAGTTTCAGTTTTTTGCATGTAGCTGTCCAGATCTCCCAATACCATTTGTTGAAGAGGCTATTTTTACTCCATTTTATGCTTCTGCTCCCTTTGTCGAATATTAATTGACCATAGAGACTTGGGTTTATTTCTGGACTCTCTATTGTGTTCCCTTGATCTATGTGTCTGTTCTTATGTCAGTACTAGGCTGTTCTGATTACAGTAGCCTTGTAGTGTACTTTGATGCCAGGCATTTTGATCCTTCCTATTTTGTTCTTTGTACTCAAAATTTCTACAGCTCTTTAGGGTCATTTATGGTTCCATATAAAGTTTTCAAATGTTTGTTCTATATGTGTGAAATATGTCATTGGTACTTTAATATGGATTGTGATGAATCTATAAATTGCTTTGGGTAGTATAGACATTTTGATTATGTTAATTCTTCCAATCCATGAAAATGGTACCTGCTTCCATTTATTTGTGTCTTCTTTAAGTTTTTTTTTTCAGAGTTGTTTACTTTTCTGAGTACAGGTCTTTTACCTCCTTGGTTAGGTTTATTCCTATATACTTGACTTTTCTTTTGCTATAGCAAATGGGATATTTTTTCCTGGTTTCTGTTTCTGATATTTCATTGTTGGAGTAAAAAAATGTCTTTGATTTCTGAATATCAACTTTGTATCCCACTGCTTTGCCAAATTCACATATTAGGTTGAATAGATTATTGGTGGAGTCTATAGGGCTTTCTATGTACACTATCGTGTCATCTACAAACAATACTAGTTTGACTTCCTCCTTTCCAGTTTGGATGCCTTTTATTCTCTTTCTTGTCTGATTGTTGTGGATAGGACTTCCAATACTATATTGAATAGAAGTGAGACTAAAGCAGACATCCTTGTATTGTTCCTGATCTTAGTGGGAAAGCTTTTAGTTTTTGCCCATGGAGTATGATGTTGGCTGTAGGTTTCTTGTATATGGCCTTTATTATGTTGAAGAATGCTCCCTGTGGTCCCACTTTGCTGAGTGTTTTTATCATAAATGTGTGCTGTACTTTATCAAATTCTTTTCCACATCTATTGATATGATCATGTGATTTTTATCTTTCCTTTTGTTTATGTGATGTATGATATTTAATGATTTATGAATATTTTACCATCCTTGCATCCCTAGGATGAATCCCACTTGATCATGGTGTATGGTCTTTTTAATGTATGGATGCAGTTCCCCAATATTTTGTTGAGGATTTTAGCGTCTACGTTCATCAGTGATATTGGCCTGTAGTTTTCTTCCTTTGTTGTGCTTTATCTGATTTTGGGATTGGGATGAAGTGGTGATGTGGACCTCATGTAAAGAGATCAACAAACTTTCCTTTCTTGGATGTTTTGGAATAATCTGAGAAGGAAAGGCATTAGCTCTTTTTTAAAATCCCTCATGAAACCATCTGGCCCAGGGCTTCTGGGTTCTTTGAGATTTTGGTTACTGCTTCAATTTTGGTCTGCTCAGGCTTTCTGCTTCTTCTTCATTCAGTTTTGGAACATTATATTTTTTCTAGAAATTTATCCATTTCACCTAAGTTTTCAAATTTTTTGGCATGTAGTTCTTCATAGTAATGTCTTACAACTCTTTGTATTTCTGTGGTATCAGTTGTAATCTCTCCTCTTTTATTTCTGATTGTGTTTATTTGGGTCCTCTCTCTTTTTTTCCTGATGAGTCTGCTTAAAGTCTTGTTGATTTTGTTTATCTTTTCAAAGAACCAGCTCCTGGATTTATTGATCCTTTGAATTTTTCTTTTAGTCTCTATGTCATTTAATTCTGTTCCTATCTTGGTTATTTCCTTCTTTCTACCTGCTCTGGGCTTTGATTGTTGTTGTTCCTCCAGTTCTTGTAGATGTAGGGTGAGGTTGTTTATTTGAAATGTTTCTATTTTTCTTAGGTAGGCCTGTATCACTATGAACTTTCCCCCTCAGGACTGCCTTCGCTGTGTCCCATAAGTTTTAGACTGTTGTGTGTTTGTTTTCATTTGTTTCCAGAAACTTTTTGATTTCTTTCTTGATCTCACTATTTATTGTTTAACAGTATGCTATTTAGTCTCTATGAATTTGAGTGTTTTGGGTTTTTTTCCTTGAGGTTGGTTTCTAGTTTCAGGCCCTTGTGGTCTGAGAAAATGCTTGATATGATTTCAATTTTCTTGAATTTGTTGAGGCTCGTTGTGTGTCCTATAATGTGGTCCATATTTGAAAGTATTTTATGTGCATTCGAAAAGAATGTGTATTTTGCTTTTTTGTGATGAAAGGTTTATATATATATATAAGTATATACTTATATTTTACTTATATATATACTTACTTATATTTTATATATATACTTATATACTTATATTTTACTTATATTTTATACATTTATACTTTTATTTTATATACTTATATATACTTATATATAAAGTATATATACTTATATTTTATATATATATAAACTTATATATATACTTATATTTTATATATTTTATACTTTTATATTTATATATATATATACTTATATATATATATATAACTGGTATATATATATATATACCAGTTAAGTCCATTTAATTTAAGGCGCCCTACAGTTGCACAATATCTTTGTTGATACTTTGTTTGGAAGATTTATCCACTGTTGACAGTATGGTATTAAAATCCCCTACTATAATTGTGTTGCTGTCAATATCTTTCTTGAAGTTCTCCAAGATTTTTCTTATATATTTGGGTGCTCCTATGTTGGGTGCATATATGTTTGCAATATTTATGACTTCTTGATGGATTTTTCTCTTGAATATTATGAAGTGTCCTTCTGTGTCTCTTTTTATAGTCTTTGTTGAAGTCTATTTGGCCTGATACCCTGGGCTTTGTTCCTGTCTGCTTGCTTGGAATATTTTTTTCCAACCCTTCACTTTCAGTTTGTGTAAGTCTTTTGTTCTGAGGTGGGTCTCTTGTAGGCAGCATATATGCAGATAATGTTTTCTTACCCATTCAGCTATCCTATGTCTTTTGATTGGAACATTTAATCTATTTACATTTAAGATAATTATTGATAGGTACTTATTCATTGCCATTTTACTTCCTTTGTACCTGTGTTCCTTTCTCTCTCATGGTTTTTCTTCCTTTTCTTAAAGCAGTCCTTTCAGCATATCTTGCAATGCTGGTTTGGTGGGAGTATGTCCTGTTAGCCTTCTTTTGTGTGAGAAACTCCTTATTTGGCCTTCCATTTTAATTGAGAGCCTTTCTGGATAGAGTTGTCTTGGTTGCAGGTCTTTGGTTTTCATTACTTGGAATATTTCTTGCCATTTCCTTCTGGCTTGCAATGTTTCCATTGAGAAGTCAGCTGCTAGTCTTATTGGGGCTCCCTTGTATGTTACTTCCTGTTTTTCCTTTCCTGTTTCTACGATTCTCTTTTTGTCTTGGAATTTTGCCACTTTAATTATGATGTGTCTTGAAGTGGGCCCCTTTGGGTTCCTTTTGATTGGGACTCTCTGTGTTTCCTGGATTTATGTGACTTTTTCTCTCATCAAATTAGGGAAGTTTTCTATCATCACTTTTTCAAACAGTTTTTCTATCCCTTGCCCTTTGAAGAAGAATCCTTCTGCTATCCCTATTATATGGATATTATTAAGTTTCATGTTGTCCTGCATTTCCCTTATCCTGTCTTCATTCTTTCTGAGCCTCTTTTCCTTTTCTTGCTCTTTCTGGGTGTTTCTTTCTACCTTGTCCTTCAGCTCTCTGATCTGGTCCTTTGCTTCATCCAGCCTGATTTTGATTCTTTCTTCTGTGGTCTTCAATTCAGAAATTGTATTTTTCACTTCCTCTTGGCCCTTGTTTATAGTTTGTATTTCCTTTTTCATGTTAATCTAGTTTGCAGTGAGTTCATTGTAGTTTCCTAGAAGTTTTTGGTAATTCTCTGTGAGCTTACTGAGCTTCCCAATAACCATTGCTTTGAACTGAATATCTGATATTTGATTTGCCTCTAATTCATTTAGCATTCTTTCTGAGGCTTCCTCCTTTCCTTTCATATGGGGATTGTTTCTTTGTCTTCCCATTGTTTGTGAGACTCTTCTTGTTAGCCTTTGCTTCTTAAATTGATCTGTTCTGACTCCCTGGGTTTCTGGTATGAATATATGGTAGAATACCTGTGAGATTCAGTGCTGCAGTCTCCTTGGTCTCCTGAGCACACTGGTCTTGGGCTGTCATTTATGGGAAGATGGTGAAATGGGCTAAGATCAGGGAGTGGGGCTGTGTAGTATTTACAATTATATGGAACAATAATTATTTATAATAGTACTGGAAGAACAATTGTATGACAAGAAGTATGTTCTGAATAACAAGAATGGGAAGTACATGACCAAGAATAATGTGATATTGGAATATGAGTGAAGTGAAAGAGGGAAAATTAAAATATACTATGAAAGAGAGAACAAGAAAACCAGTCAAACAAAGCAATTAAACAAACTAATATAATAAAGAAAACTATACAGAAAAAAGTGAAATAAAAAATACTAAAAAAATAAAAGAAGTAAAAATAATGAAAAAATAATAATACAAATAAATCATAACATGCAAGTTCTCTGAAATAGCAAAGTGAAATTTGCTATTTGTCTCAGTTTCTCACTTGTTGGGGTTAGCTTTGTAATCCCTCTTTGGATCTGTCTCTGGATCTTTCACAGCTCCAGGTCTTATTGTCTCACTTGGGGGGGAGGGGGGGAGAAGAAAAAAGAATTTAAAAAAATAAAGCCTCCTGACTTTAAACCAGCCAAGCGAGTTCTGCTGGTCTTCCTGGATGCCACAGTCTGAGAGCAGTTGGGTTTTGCCTATGGTTTTGCGAGGATGAGGGCCAGGTCTGGGATGCACTCTTCAAAGTTGCCCAGCCTCCAGCCCAGGTCCTCAGTTTGCTCCGGGGCCCCCACTGCCCATCTGTGCCCAGATGGCACCTTCAATCCACCAGTTGTGCCATCCTTGAGGTGCACTAATTTGGGACAACTCACATATCACCTTCCCGCTCTTTGCTGTCATAGGTACTAGGCACTCTCAAAGTCTCTTCAGGGTAGTTCTGCTTCCCCACTGAGTTAAGTCTTTCTGGGGACTGCTAGCTCCCTGAGCCCTGCTGCTCTCTTCTGTGGAGGACCCTCCTCCTTCCTCTTAGCAAGCCAGCCGGCCATATGGGAGTGAGGGTGCTGCCTTGGCTGTGGTGGCGGTGGGGGCACAGCCTCCACTACTGAGGCAGTGGGGGCAGGGGCACAGCAGCAGTTGTCACTGTGGAAGCAGGGGTGCTGGGGCTGCAGAGGCAGGGGCGTGGCCATGGCAGCTGCAGAGATTCAGCCAGGGAGGCATCAGGTAGCTGCTTTAGGAGAGCTCCCTAAACAGCGACTGAGAACCTTTTTTTGAACAAACTCAAGTGCCCGGCTTCTCACACAGCCCTACTTTCCAACCAGACCAGAGACTATCCAGGTCAGGGTCTGTCATGACCCAACTCTTCTCCCTTCTCCACGTGTCACCTGGCTCCCAAATTTCTCTGATAATGACGCAGCCAGCGTCCACAGTCTCAGTGGGTAAACACCACCCCTGTGCATATCCCACTTCATCTTCATTCCTCCCAGCAACTTCAAGCATCCAGGTGCATGCTGGTGCTGCTCTATCCTCCCTGTTTGGCAGGGGAGGGGGCTGTTGATTTGGCTTTCATCCAAGGATCCTGTGGCAGGCTCCAGCAGGTGCCTGGCCAGGGGCTGCAGCAGTCCTGGTCCCCTCACTGGTCCCAGGGGCCTTACCATCCCAAAGCAACTTCCTTACTGTCTGCTTTTCAATGTCCTCTACAGTTTTGGCCTCCAACCTTCATATATGCTGGGATTCTGTTGGTTGTTCACTTTGCTCCTTAGAAGATTAGCTAGGTGTTCCACCTGTGTGCAGGGGCAAGTAGGCTCCACTTCCATCTGCCTCTCCACCATCTTCCAACTAAAAAATGCTATGTTTTTTTAATTGGAGCATTTAAGTCATTTACATTTAAATTGATTATTGGTAGTTATGCATTTATTGCCATTTTATTATTTTACCTAATCTTTTTGTATTTTTTCTCTTAAAGTAGGTCCTTTAACATTTTTTGTAATGCTGATTTGGAGATAACAACTCCATTATTTATTTTCTTATCTGGGAAGCTCCTTATTTCTCCTTCAGTTTCAAATGGTAGCCCTGCTAAGTAAACTAGTATTAGCTTTTCATTATCTTGAATATTTCATGCCAGTCCTTTCTGGTCTAAAAAGAAGTTCTGTTGAAAACTCTGCTGACAATCTTATGGAAGCTTTTTGTAGGTAGATAACTGTCTTTTTCTTCAGCTTTAAAAACTCACTTTGCCTTTAACCTTTGCCACTTTAATTATAATCCATCTTGATTTGGGTCATCTTGAGTTCATCTTGTTTGGGACTCATTTTCTAGATATTGTGTGTCTGTGTCTTTTTCCTTCACTAGAAAAAAAAGTTGTTGGTCATTATTTTTTCAAATACATATTTTTAAAGATTTTATTTATTTATTTTTAGGGAGGGAAGGGAGGGAGAGAGAGAAAGAGAGAGGGAGAGAGAAACATCAATGTGCGGTTGCTGGGGGTCATGGCCTGCAACCCAGGAATGTACCCTGGCTGAGAATCGAACCTGGGACACTTTGGTTCCCAGCCTGTGCTCAATCCACTGAGCTACGCCAGCCAGGGCTTTCAAATATTTTTTTGATCCCTTGCACTCTCTTCTTATTCTGGTATCCCTAAAATGTGAATGTTGTTATGCTTCATGTTGACTTAAATGTCCCTTAAACTATCCTCCTTTTTAAATTTTTTTTTGCTGCTATGATTATGTATTCTTTCATTATCTTTAAAACCTTGCATTCAATACTTTGCTTCATCCTACCTACTGATTATTCCTCACAGAGTATTCTTTATTTCAGATATTATATTTCTCATTTCTAACTGTTTTTTTGATGGTTTCTAGGTTTTCTTACATGGTTGAGCTTCTTAATAATTGTTACTTTGTACTCTATATTTGATAAATTGCTTGCCTCTGTTTTATTTAGCATTTTATCCCTTGCCCCTTTATCTGGAGTCTGTTTTGTTGTCTACCCATTTAGGTGGCCACCTTGTGTTTGTGTCTAAGTAATATATTGATCTGGTATAACTCCCAGTTTTTATGTGGTAACCTTAGGTAGTAGATATCCTTTGGGCTCCAGTGGTGCAGTCTTTTTGATCTGAGTGTGTCCAGAATATCCTGTCTGTAGGTTATGTGGGCTCTCCTGTTGTAATTGAGTCTTGACTGCTATTTGCTTTTTTGTGCTTGAAAGTGACCCTCAGGCTGACTGACCACATGTGAGTCTCAGTTCCAACCACAAGATGACAAATGCTGTGCAAGTGCTGATTTCACAAAGCAGAATTTGCCTCAGCTGGGTTTGGTGCCTGCCAAGTTCTCTATTTGGATGTTTCACTTGTCAATCTTATTGGATCCTTTTCTGATATTATCTGAAGCTGTCCACTGAAGTTAGTTTTGGGTTTTTTGACTCTGGTGCAGTCTAGTGTCAGACATTGCAATATGTCTGGTCCTGGACAACTTTTTTAAAGCTACAGGCAATCCACAATTTGTGGCTTTCTCTGCTGGGGCTAGGTGCACATGGGACAAAACAACTTGGGCACCAAAGCCATCTTACACCAGCACCAGGCCTTGGTGTATGGCAGCAAAGCTCCAAGGCAACCTGAGATTTGTCTCTATCTGCTTTTACTTGCTGGTTGCCTGTTAGGCTCAGTTGCTGAAAGAGCCTTTGGCAGCACACAAGTTGCATGAGGTATACTCACAGTATGTCATCACTTAGGGCAGGAGGTTGCCCTGTAAACAAGAAGTGCAGGTCAGGTGTTAAGAAGGATGGAATGTGTGACTACTACCCCAGTGCCACTCAAGTCAGTCTGTCCTGGATTTCACTCCATTTGTAAGGCGGAGCCATTAGGAGTCAGGAAGGTAAGGCCTCTGGCAACCAAAGTACAATTTTACCAGTTCTCTTACGAGGTGGAAGCACCAGTCAGGTTCACAGGAAAGTGGGGAAAATGGCCATTGTTACAAAGTCACTCTACTTGGTCAATGACACCTCCTGAGTATACTTAGACCTCTACACCTTGACAAAGGCAGCTGACTCCTTTGCAAGCCATAAGCTAAGCAGGGTGGGGCAAAAGAAAATCTAGAGGTCAGGGCTATTGCTTTCCTCCAGGCTGATACTACATGGAGAGAAGTGCTCCACCCAAAAAAGTTGTTGGCACTATGGAGGCATAACACAGCACAAGAATCCTGGCAGCTGTTTTTTTTTGTTTTGTTTTTTTTCAGTTATCTCCATATAACCAAAGACTTTAGAATCTCCTCAAGCAGGTCTAGTCAGCTTTGTTCTCACTCTGACAATGTCCAGTGTGAGTGGCTGCAAAAAATATTTCATGCATTGGCCCTTTAAGAGGGCACATATATCTAGTAGACTCTTATCTCTCCCTAAGGAACAGAAGCCTGCTACTTTTTACAGCCAGATGTTATGTGGGCATATTTTCCCAGCACTGAGGAGCCAGGGTTGGGGCTGAGTCCCCCAAAGTTTTCAGAAGAAACCTCCACAGCTGAGATACTCCTCTAAAACCTCACCTACAGCCTATGAGAGCGGTGCCAGCCTTTTGTGCATCTCCACCCTTCCTACCAGTCATGAGGTGGCTTCTTCTCTAAATACTTGGTTATATACTTTTCTTCAGCTAGTCATCAGTTGGTTATTCAGATTGATTGCTCTATACTTCAGTTGTAATTCCAGTTTAGCTCTGTAAAAAGGTGAGTGTGGCTCTACCTACTCCACTGCCATTTTGGATTTTTAAAATATTAATTGTAAAATGTATAAGATTTCATGTGTTACAAGTGCTATTGTGTATATGTCATATTTCAGTGTTGTTCACAAATGTTGCCTTATTGTGAATAACTTTACTTAACTTATGTATTAATAAATACATATAGGACCTGAAGTAAATAATAATGTAGTTTCTTACCTACACTATTTTATAATGTTTTGGTGCTTTATGCCAAAATTTTAAGGCATGATGCAATTATTCAATAATTTCTGTGATAGAGGTCATTATGTTCTTGATATAAAAGCAAAATGATTTTTGTTGATAACCCAATACCAAGTTATTCTTGATTTTATTACATCTAAATTGTCATAGGGCTGGTTCCTTCAGTATTTAACAGTCTAATATAAGTATTAGAGCATCTGCTTTTATTAAGATGTCTAAAGCTTTATTTACAATTATATTGGCCATGATAATAGGCCAATTACAAGCAAATAAAAACTTGTTATAATCAAAATTGTACAGTAAGAAATATCTAAGACCAAATGACAAGGTGTAAAATCAAAACTATGGTAAATACAGAACTAGATTATTTCATGAACAAAGCTAACTGGCATTTTAGTACAGCATGGTAGTTCAATGACCCATCTTTGTTATCAGCTTTTAAAGTTAAGTACAAAACAAAAATGACACTTAAAATTTGCCTGAGTAGACAAAACTATTTAAAACCTATTGGCTTATTTCATGAGCATAAGTGAAACAAGGTATTTCTTCTGTCTCTGATAATAAAAAGAAAGTTAGGTCATCTTCCTCAAAATAGCATTTGAACCAATTCCCTGAGGTCTGGATACCCTCAATGTAATAACTAAACATTGTGAAAGTTAAACAACTTCCTCATCTTTATTTTATTTGCCTTACTGAAACATCATGCTAGAGCTTCATCAGTCTTTAAATTTAAAAGCTCTCAGTTTGTGAACTAATTTTATATGCACTATAAACTTTTACTCAATATTATTTCTTTATTTTTGCATTTTTAATTTGCCATTTTTGGATTTCAGACACAGTCCAGCCCCCTTCAAATCTTTCTATTGCCATAAACAGCAGAAAGGTATTTGTTTGTCTGGCATGTTTCAAAATGTTGATGGAATCTGGCATCCTCTAGGACAAAGATTGAGGTTTAACTGAGCAAAAAAAAAATTCATCATATCTTCAACCCTAGCTCAGAACAATGTGAGGAAGAAAATACCCTAAACTGCAGCTGCTACCTAGAAAAGAAAAGAGTTGATCACATGTCCAAAGTGCCAACTATTCTGGGAGATGCCTGAAGAAAATGGTTTCTGTTTCACCTTTCTCAGTCTAATAGGAGCTATTATACTTTAGATAACTGGGGTCTCAAAAACAACAGTGGTAGTTTGGGATATTATATGGACTTGAGAAAGTTTCAGAATCTCTGGACAGGTGAATCTTCTGAACATGACCAGTATGTGATGACTTGTACACATGGTGTTTTGTTCTCATGCAAAAATATCAACACAGAAAGTCAAGAAAAAGAATCAAACTTGGAAATATGACTCAAACTAAGAAATGAGATAAAATCTCCAGAAACAAACTTTAATGAAATAAAGATATATGATTTATAAAAAATAATTTAAAATAACTGTCATAAGGATACTAAATGAGGTAAGGAAAATGAGGCAGGAACAAAATAAGAGTTTAAACAAAGTGACAGAAAATATTAGAAAGTACCCAACATAAATATTGGATCTGAAGAATCAAATAAGTCAGTTGCCAACTTTTTACAGAAGTTGTACAGCAAAATACAGCAGAAGGAAGGACACACGTAAGCTGAAAGTGAAGAGGTTGAAAAAATCATTCCATTAAAAAATAAAGGGTATTACATAGAAATGGTCACCAAAAGAGAGCAGAAGGGGCTACACTTAGATAAGATAGACTCATAGTCATTATTATTCACAAGGGGGACAATGTCACTATTCATCAAAAAGATTAAAGATAGCTAATACATATGACCCCATCACTAAAGCACCTAAATATTTAAAGCAAATATTACCAGATCTGAAGGGAAGAGTAGAAAGTAATACAGTAAGAGTAAGACAGTTTAATACCACTTTAAACATTGATAAACATCCAGACAGAAAATCAATGAAAAAACAGCAGACTTGAAAAACATCATAGACCAGATGTACCTAGTACACATATGTAAAACTTCACATCCATAAGTACTAGAATACTTCATTCTCAATTGTACATAAAACTTTCTACAGCATAGTAATAGGTTTACCCCAAAAAAGTCAATACATTTTAAAAGATTGAAGTCTTATCAGGTGTTTTTTACTATAATGGTATGAAACTAAAAATCAAAAGAAATAACAAAGGAAAACTGGAAATTTTACAAAAATGTGGATATTAACGCACTTCTGAACAACTAATAAATCAAAGAAGAAATTAAAATATAAATATGAAAGTGTATGGAAACAAATGAAGATATAAACAGAATATATCAAAACTCATATGATTCAGCAAAGGGAGTTCTAAGAGGCAGTTCATAGTAATAAATACCAACACTGAAAGAAAAGAAATACCTCTTATGTGCAACTTAACTGTATATATCAAAAAATGAGAAAAAAACTTCTAAGCATCAAGTTAACAAAAAACATATAATTGAAGAATAAAGATAAGAAATATAACAAAAATCAATAAAACTATGGGTTGTTTTTTCAAAGATGAACAAAATTGCAAATGAAAAAGAACCATTACAAGTGATATCACAGAAATGCAAAAAATTATGAGAATGCTATTAACTTTATGTTAAGAAATGTAATAATATTAAAAAATGAATAAATTCTTAGACACACACAACCAACCAAGACTGAATCACGAAAAAATAAAAAATATGAACAGAGCAATAATGAGTAAGGACACAATAAGTAATTAATAACCTCTCAACGAAGATCAGCCCAGGTCCAGATGTTTTGAAGGTAAATTCTACAAAACATTTCACGTAGAATTAAGACAAATTCTTCTAAAACTTGTTTAAGACATTACAGAAAAAGAAACACTTACAAGCTCATTTTACAAAGTCAGCATTACCCTGATACCACAGACAGATAAGGAAATTACAAGAAAACTAGGTGACAGTGCACTTGATGAATATAGTTGCAAAACCTCAACAAGTTACTAGAAAATCAAATTAAACAACACATCATAATGTTATATATTATAATCAAGTAGGTTTTATCATGGAATGAAAACATGGTTCAACATATGCAAATCAACAAATTTGACAGACCATATTAATAAAATAATGTATAAAAATTATATGATTATCTGAATTAATACCAAAAGCATTTACAAAATTCAACATTTTTTCCAGATAAAAACACCCAACAAATTGAATATAAAAGAAATATACTTCACATAATAAAGACCTTGTGTAACAAGCCCACAGCCAACATTTTACTCAAGAGTAAATGTTTAAAAGCTTTTTCTTTAAGACTAGAGACAAGGCAAGAATGTCCACTTTCACCACTTTTACTCATTTTTTCCACCATTTCTGTTCAACACAGTACTGCAAGTCCTAAGTAGAGCAAGTGTGAAAGATGAAGAAGGCCTCCTGATTGAGAAAGAAATAGGAAATTTATCTCTGTAAATGACAGTCTTGTATTTAGAAGAGCCCCAAAAATTTAAAATAAAAGTATTAGAATAAACAAGTTCAACAAAGTAGCACCACAAAAAGCCAACAGAACAATCAATTGCATTTTTATACTAACAAGAAATGACATGAAAAGAAAATTTTAAAAAATCATTTACAAGTCATCCAAAAGAATAAAACATTTAGGAATTAACTCAACCAAAAAGGTGAAAGACTTCTACAGTGAAAACTAGTGACATTTCTGAGAGAAATTGAAGAAGACATAAATGGGACCACATCCCATGTTTGTGTGTTCAAAAACTTATTATTATTAAAATGTCAATAGCATCCAAAGGAAACTACAGATTCAGTGCAATCCCTATCAAAATATCAGTGTGTTTTTTGCAAATAGAAAAACCCATTCTGAACTTGATATAAAATTTCAAAAAACAATTATAAAAAATAAAAAGCTAGAGGACTCACAATTTCAGATTTTAAAACTTACTACAAAACTGGAGTAACCAAAGCAGTGCAGTACTGACAAAAGAACAGACATATAGTCCAATAAAATAGCAAACAGTTGAGAAATAAATCCTTACATATGATCAAATAATTCTTGACATAAGTGCCAAGCTTATTCAATGGGAAAAAATCATTTCAACAAATTGTGCTGGGATAACTGGATATAAATATAAAGTTAGAACCTGACCTGGTGTCATATAAAAATTAACACAAAATGAATCAAAAACCTATGTGTAAAACATGACACCATAAATATCTTAGCAGAAAACATAGAGCATAATTTCACAACATTAGATTTGTCAATGATTTCTTGGATATGACACTGAAGGCACAGGTAACAAAAGAAAAATATGGAAAATGGATTTCAGACAATTTAAAAGCTTTTGTGCATCAAAAAACATGCACAGTATGGGATATATATTTGTAAATCATATACCCCCAAATATATTAATATCCATAATACATAGAGAACACTTAAAACCCAACAACAACAAAAAAAACCCAGAAACAAGCAAATTCAAAAATTGGCAAAAAAATAAAAAACAACAAAAAACTTCAATAGGTATTATTCCAAGTGAGATATATGATGTCTATTCAGAAAGTATACAGCCATGTGCTATGAAAAAGAGACATTTATTGAAGGAGATACAAGATACAAGAAACATTGTACATAGAACAATGAACCTCAGTCCTCTTCAAAGTAGGCACCTTGGGACCTCACACATTTCTCCCAGTCACCATCAGCTGCCTCATTATATTTTCCCGAATTCTCATCGATGGTCTGAAATCTCTTCCCTTTCGAAGCTGATTTTACTTTGGGGAAAATCCAGAAGTCACAAGGCACTAAATATGAGTTGTAGGGGGACTGAGTCACCTAGGTGATTTGATGTTTTACCAAAAACTCTGCACAAGATGTGATGCATGAGAGCGCACATTGTTGTGATGAAGCTGCCACTCATCAGTTGCCCGTAGCTGCAGATTTCTGAATCAACCGAATAGTTTCCATAGAGAAATGTTCAAGCTTAATGCAAAATCTGATGCAGATTTGTTGCTCTCCTTGATCATTTTTTAATGTGTTTTAAAAATTATTTATTTATTTATTTCTAGACAGAGGGGAAGGGAGGGAGAAAAAGAGGGAGAGAAACATCAATGTGTTGTTGCTTTTTGTGTGCCCCACACCAGGGAACCTGGCCCACAACCCAGGCATGTGTTCTGACTGGGGATTGAACCAGTGACCCTGTGGTTTGCAGGGTGGTGCTCAATCCACTGAGCCACACCAGCCAAGTCTCCTTGTTCATTTTGAATGCAGCAGCCACAGAGTACAACATGCTTACTCAACAACATCTACCAACCCACTGACTAGTACAGTGAAGTCATCATTGTTCATGCATGTGCATTCCAGTCCACTCTCCTTGGATGCCAGGTTACAATGATATTGTGCAAATCATGATTGTTATATTAACAATGGTTGAACTTTTTCCTGACAGATTTTGTACAAAAGATGAATAAGAACATGAAAAGAGGCCCGGCATCTACAATCATTAGAACAATGCTAATCAAAACTGCAATGAGTTACCACCTCATACTCACTAGATAGCTAGTATCAAAAAATAGAAAAAAAGGCCCTGGCCAGGTAGCTCAGTTAGAGCATTGTCTCAACATGCCAAGACTGCTGGTTCATTTCCTCATCAGGACACATGCAAGAATCAACCAATGAATGCATAAATAAATGGGATAATATATCAATATTTCTAATTTTCTCTTATCCCATTTCTCTTTCTTTCTCTCTCTCCCCCTTTTTCTCTCACAAATTAACTAAAAAAAATAAGCTTCCAGCCAAGATAGTGACACAGGTAAAGAAGACACTTGCATCCTTCCACAACCACATCAAAATTACAACTAAACTACAGAATAACCATGACTAAAAGCAACCTGAAATATGGCTGAATAGAAGTCCTAAGACCAGAGAATTAAAGGAAAAGCTATATCAAAGGGTAGGAGGGTTGGAGATGCAGGACATGCTGGTCTCAAATGCATGTGTGGCAGAGAAAACTGCAGGGGAATATCTTAGCTGCACAGGTCCCCCCTGAAAAGCAAAGGGTTTCAGCCCCACAGCTATCCCAAAAGCCCAGGGTTGCAGTGTCAAGAAAAGAAGTCCCCGTAACTTCTGGCTACAAAACCCTGCAGAAATTGTGGCTGAGTGAGAAGGAAGGCTCCTGGAATCCCAGGAAGTCCCTCTTAGAAACTCCCCATATGCACTTACTCACACTGAGCTCCAGAGCTGGAGTTTTAAAGGAATCAAAGATATACAGGGAGGAAAAGAATTGTTTGGCATCAAGGCAATGGCTGGGGTTAGGGCAGCTTTCTCCCAAGTGGAGGTGTTGGCAGAGAACATTGCTTAATTAATGAGTCCTCAACATAGCAGGCAGGCTGATACCATATCTGAGACTCCTTGAACTTGACTTCCACTGTTTGCTTTATTCTGGTGATTCCCTGAGGCCTTACCCTACTCAAATTTCAGCCCCAACCAAGTTGTTTCCAGAGGCTTTTCCATACAAAGGGCCTGTCTTGGCCCATGCTTTACATTTTAAAAAAATCTCTCAAACAAGCAGCATTTACCCTCAGCATGCTCCCTACCCCTCAGTAAGTGGCCTCAGGACTGGTGCTTGCAGCAGCCAGACTTCGTTTGCAGCTGGGACTTGCCTGGGCACCTCTAAGCTTAGCATAAGTAGCAGCCATCTGTAGTTTGCTTTGTAGCTCATTTTAGGTAGCACTAAGAACAACACAGGCAATGCCTGATCTTGGTTTGCCCCTACCGAGAGGATGCAGATCCAGCAAATCAAGCAGGCAGCTTTAGACTTTATCAAAGCACCACTACCCAACCACCTCTACAAGTGACACATGGAAGGGGCAAACTCACCAGGCACCAGAGCCCTGCTTCTGAAGTAAGTTTGGCTCTGTGCACAGCCAAAACAAGAAAACAAAGAAACATGCCCCAAATGAAAGAACAGAACCAGACTCAAAAAAAAAAAACCCAAAAACTAAGTAAAATGGAGACAAGTAATCAACCAGATGCAGGACTCAAAACATTTGTTATAAGGATGTTCAATGAACTTAGAAAGAGAGTAGATGAACTTAGAACTTCAACAAACAGAAAACAAAAATGGAGATAGAAAGCATAAGAAAGAACTGGTAAGAAATTAATAATACATTTACCAAAATGACTATATTACAGGGAATCAACAGTAGAGAAGATGAATCCAGGAATCAAGTGGTAATTCGACATATAAGAAAGCAAAAAATATCCAATTAGAACAGCAAAAAAGGAACTACTATAAAGGACACGTGGACAAAACCAAGGGGGAGGGTGGAAGCAAGGGAGGGAGGTGGGTTTGGCTGGGATGGGGGGAAAATGCAGACAACTGTAATTGAACAACAATAAAGTAATTTAAAGTAATTTAAAAAGAAGAAAAGAAAAAGGAATCCAAAAATATTGAGAATAGCGTAAGGAGCCTTAGGGACAACTTCAAGTATACCAACATTTGGATCATGGGGGTACTAGCAGGAGAAGAGAGCTAAAAGCTGAAAACCTACCTGAAAAAAATAATCACAGAACACTTCTTTAACTTGCTGAAGAAAATGGACATACAGCCTTGGCTGGTATAGCTCAGTGGATTGAGTGCCGGCCTGTGAACTAAGAGGTTGCCAGTTTGATTCCTGTTCAGGGCACCTGCCTGGATTGCGAGCTGGGTTCCTGGTTGGGGGCGTGCAAGGGGCAACAGATCGATGTTTCTCTCACACATTGATGTTTCTCTCCCTCTCCTTCTCCCTCCCTTCCCCTCTCTCTAAAAATAAATAAATAGAATCTTAAAAAAAAGGAAAGTAGACATACAAATCCAGGAAGCCCAGAGAGTCTCATACAAGGTGAACCCAAAGAGGCCCACACCAAGACACACAATAATTAAAATGCCAAAAGTTAAAAATAGAGAATCTTAAAAGCAGCAAAAGAAAAGCTGCTTGTGACCAACAAGGGAGCTTTCATAAGACTAACAGCCGATTTCTCAATAGAAAATTTTCATGCTAGAAGGGATTAGCAAAAATATTCAAAGTGATAAAATGCAAGGACCTACATCCAACATTTCTCTATCAAGCAAAGCTATTATTTAGAATCAAAGGGCAGATTAAGTGCTTCTCTTTAAAAAAAAACTGAAGGAGTTAATCACTACCACATCAGTTTTATGTGAAATGTTAAAGGGTCTTCATTAAAAAAAAGGAGAAAAAGACCAAAATTATGAACAATAAATTAAAATAATAAATTTAAAATAATAATGAATATCAATCAACAATTGAATCTAAAAAACAAAAATTACAAAGCAGAAGAGAAACAGATTGATAGATACAAAGAACATGTTGACAGTTGTCAAATGGAAGGGGTTTGTTAAGATAGGTGAAAAAGGTGAGAAAATTAAAAAGTACAAATTGGTTGTTACAAAGTAGTCACAGAGATGTAAAATATAGCATCAGGAATATTGTCAATAATGTTCTAATAACAATGTATGGTGTTAGATGGGTGCAAATTTTATTGGGATGATCAGTTAGTAATTATATGTCTAATCACTAGAATGTATACCTGAAACTAATATAATAATGTATGTCAACTATAAGTAAAAAAGTTTTTTAAATGATTAAAAAATAGATAACAAGTGTTGGTGATAATGTTGAGCAGCTGAAAACTTTGTGCACTGTTGGTGAGAATGTGAAATTGTCGTCACTGGAGAACAGAATGGTGGTTTCTCAGAACATTAAAAATAGAATTGCTCTATTATCAAGCATTTCCACATCTGGGTATACATGCAGAAAATCTGAAAACAAGGTTTCAAAATGATATGTGTACACCCAAAGAAGCATTATTCACAATAGCTAACATAGAAGCAAGTGAACTATCCTTTAAGAGATGAGTTGGTAAGTGAAATGTGGCATACATATACAATGAAAGATTATTCAGCCTTCAAAGGAAGGAAATTCTGCAATCTAATGCAACATGCATAAAACTTGAGGACAGTATACTAAATGAAATAAGCCTGTCACAAATGAGAAATACTGTATGATTTAACTTATATATTTTGTCAAAATCATAAAAACTAAAAATAGAGTAACAATATCCAGGGTTATGGAGTGAGTAGCATGAGAATTTCTTGTTGTTGTTTGAGGGGTATAAAGTTTCAGTTTTACAAGGTACGATGAGTGAAGGTGATAGATGCTGAGGGCAGTTGCACACCATTATAGATGTATTTCATACCATTGACCTGTGCACTTAAAAATGATTAAAATGGTAAAATATGTTTATTTTCTACAGTAAAACATTGAAAGTAACAAAATTTCAGATATTTGTCCAAGTTAGAAAATCCGGTTAAGATTCAACCCCAGGACTTGGCTGAAGCAGTCCTTCCCCTTGCCCCATCAATGCCTCAAACTTTACATACTTCTAGGGGAATGAAGTTACAGACCTTGTAAAGAAATTTTTCCACTGAGCTTCCAGAAAAAGAAAACAAAAAGTAGCTCCATGTGTCACACTATTAGGAATTAGAATTTTGGTTTGACTAGACTCTGACATCAGAGGGGTAGCCAGAAACCTGTGACCTTAAAAGTCTTCATAGGGAATAGCTGTCCCCACTTTCAAAAACACCTTACTTTTTCAATGGAATCAGCTCCCATCCAACCTTATAACTTAGCCTTAATGGTAAGGTGTAGCAGCTCCCATGCTACTATTCCTTTACCCTGTGTGTACTCTGTAGTACTAGGGGAAATGGCTCTTCCAGGTCCAAGTGCAGGGAAGCAGCACAGCTATTAGGAAAAAATACTCCTGTGGACCCTTTTCAATTCTCTACCCCCAAATAAAAGCATTCAAAGGTGGCTTTCCTTCTCTTTCTATTGCAATGTAGAGACTTGGTAAATGGTTTATCAAGAAAGGCAATGTACACAACTATGTCTGAAGAAACCTGAGCTATTTGACTGTCAAAAACTCTAGACAAAGAAAGAATAAGAAGAGGGCAGGCCTCACAAAGCTGGAAGGGAAGAGAGGACATGCTATTTGCAGGTCTGGAAAAAATCTCTCTTCATATTTTCTGGAAGCTGCTGGGTGGAAAAGGCTTCCAAGCTGAGGACATGAAAATTGACCCTGGGCTTGTGTAGGCTCTGCCCACTCACTTTTTCAACAAGGCAGTACCACTCAAGAGAGGTTCAGAAACAGAGACAAAAACATTTTCTGGAAAACAGGCTTTGTTCTTGCTGTTGATGCTACAGTGTAGAAAACAGAATCAGAGCCCAGGAGAAGTAGAACTGGCAGTGTATTGGGGTCAAGTTGTATACCATATTTTGCCATGTATAATGCACACTTTTTTGCCCACATTTTTGAGAGAAAAATAAGGATGCACATTATACACAGGTATAATGATTACATACCATAGGTAATAATAATCTGGTGTATAATGCACACAAAAATGTGGGTGGACATTATACATGGAAGAATACACTATACGGTTTTATGTGGGTGCTGGGTAAACAAGGCAAGGCCTAAAAAGATGTCAGAATCCATCCTATGATATTTCTTTGTCAGAAAATAAAATGAACTTGACACTGCTATGGAAAAGAGGAGTCTTTGTATAAAGTCTCTGTATGGGGGCTTGCTTGATGACTTCACTACAGTGCAAAGGAAGCTACAGTAATGATGGGAATGTTCATGATGAAAAGGTTTATGCTGTTTTTTAAAAAAAATGAGGCAGAGAATGAGAAAGAGATTGGAGTAGAGTGAATGGGAAATGAAGGAAAAACCAATATCCAGCCAGGAGGAAATAAATAAAAATACCTCATCAGTACCCTGATTGGTATGGCTCAGTTGTTTCAGTGTAGTCCCACAATGCAAAGTCACCAGTTTGATTCCTGGTCACAGCACATGCCTGGGTTGCAGGCCCTGGTTGGTATGCAAGAGGCAATCGACCGACTTCCGGCAAGATGGAGGAATAGGTGGACGCACCGTACCTCCTCGCACAACCAAGATTAGAACAACGATAAAGTACGGTCAGCATAACACACAGAACTGACAGAGGATTTATCTGAAGGGAAGTTGGACAGCCAAGAAGTTGAAGTAGACCCGTTCATCCAGATTGGTAGGACATGACGAGCCGAGCGGGCGCGGGGCTGGCGCGGGTTGGCGGCGCGCGGAGGTTGGGGAAAGTTTGGCGCGGAATCGGCGCAACAGCCATCTGGGGCGCAAGAACGCAGCGGTGATCCCTGAGTACGCAAGCTGCGCTGCCGGACCCAGTGGGGCAGCGATTGTGGACCAGGGCAGAGCTCGCAGTCCAGGAGCCCGGGGAAGGGTCTGGGCCCAGGAGAACTGAACTGCCGCCATTGATTCCCCCCGCCCCCACATATAACGTCACAATCTAGCGACTGGGGTGCCCAGCCCTGGTGAACACCTAAGGCTCCGCCCCCCACCGTAACAAGAGTGACTAGACCGGGAAAAAAAAAATAGGAGAGACAGAGAAAGACATAAGACATGTGTACAACAGAGCAGATCAGTCCCCCAGGACTCATCCTTTTGAGCGACCAAGAAATAGCCAATCTATCAGATGCACAGTTCAAAACACTGGTGATCAGAAAGCTCACAGAATTGGTTGATTTTGGGTGCAATTTAGATGAAAGGATGCAGGTTACCATAAAAGAGATGCAGGAAGATACGTGGAGGAGAGCCAATAGAGAAAGGAAGGAATCTGAGTCTCAAAACAATACAGTGGACCAGAAGGAAGATAGAATCAACCAAGCAGGAAAGCATGATGAAATAAGAATTCAAAAAATCGAGGAAAAGCTTAAGAGCATCCAGGACACCTTTAAACGTTCCAACATTCGAATTATAGGGGTACCAGAAGGGGAGGAGCAACAAGTGGAAAAGTTATTTGAACAAATAATAAAGGAGAACTTCCCCAATCTGGCAAAGGAAACAGTCTTCCAAGAAACCCAAGAAGCTCAGAGAGCCCCAAAGAAGTTGGACCCAAGAAGAAACACACCAAGGCACATCATAATTACATTAGCCAAGGTAAAAACGAAGGAGAGAATCCTAGAAGCAGCAAGAGATAAGGGGACAGTAACCTACAAAGGAGTTCCCATCAGACTGTCAGCTGATTTCTCCAAAGAGACCTTACAGGCAAGAAGGGGCTGGAAAGAAATATTCCAAGTCATGAAAGACAAAGACCTACATCCCAGATTGCTCTATCCAACAAAGCTCTCATTTAGAATGGAAGGGAAGATAAAGTGCTTTTCAGATAAGGTCAAATTAAAGGAGTTCATCATCACCAAGCCCTTATTTTATGAAATGCTAAAGGGACTTATCTAAGAAAAGAAGATAAAGAAAAGACATGTATAGTAAAAGGACAGCAAACTCACAATTATTAACAACCACACCTAAAGCAAAACCAAAAGAAACTAAGTAAACAACTAGAACAGGAACAGAACCACAGAAATGAAGGGCTAGCAACAGGGGGGTGGGAGGAGGGGAGGGGGGGGGAAAGGTATAGAGAATAAGTAGCATAGAATGTAGGTTGAAAATAGATAGGGGGAGGGCAAGAATAGTACGGGAAAGGTAGAAGCTAAAGAACTCATAAGAATGGCACATGGACGTGAACTAAAGGAGGGGAACGTGGGTGGGAGAGGGGGTACAGGGTGGAGGGGAGGGAAGGGGGGGAAATGGGACAAATGTAATAGCATAATCAATAAAATATATTAAAAAAAAGAAAAGAGGCAATTGATCAATGTTTCTCTCACATATTGATGTTTCTCTCCCTCTTTTATCCCTACTTTTCCCTCTCTCTATAAAAATAAATAAATCAAATATTTTATTTAAAATAAAATTATTTATTTATTCAAATTATTATTTATTCAAATATTTTATTTTAAAATCAAATTATTTATTTATTTATTTATTTTTAGAGAGAGGGGAAGGGAGGGAGAAAGGAAGGGCAAGAAACATCAATGTGTGGTTGCCTCTCACATGCCCACAACTGGGGACCTGGTCAGCAACCCAGGCATGTGCCCGGACTGGGAATCAAACTGGTGACCCTTTGGTCTGCAGGCTGGCACTCAATCCATCAAGCTACACCAGCCAGGGCTAAATAAATAAAATCTTAAAAAATATCCTATCACCTTCACTTTGACTACCTTGCACCACACACACACACACACACACACAGATCCAAGACCCATTTTTATATGACTCAGCAGGAAACTCTAAGCCACACTGATGCATTTCTACAGAAGTGTATATGCAACTCACCTTTGATTATAAGAATATGTGCCATTTTTTTCAGGTCTGTGACAACTTGTTTGGGGAGAAAAACCTGGTGTTGTTCTTTCATCCATACATGAGAATCATGTGCAGAATCTTGTCCTCAGTGTGAACATTTTGTTCATTAGAGATAAGGTGCTCAGAAAGCCATGGTAATTCTCCTTCTGTTGAGGGCAGAATGAGTCTAGAGTGAGCAGAGTCAAGCAGAGTGAGGCTGTGCTTGAACCTCTACTTAGACAATTGAAGATAAAGCAACCAAAGGTCCCAAATGGCTCCTCAAACTTGCCCACATCCAGGTCTTCTGGGTTGAAGCATTTAAAGGGCTGAGTGGAGAAGCTAATGGTCATAATGATACCAAAACTCAGCCAAAGTGGAGTGACCCAAAATAAAGACAATGTTAGTACAGGTTTCTCATGAATTGTGCTGGAAAACAAGTTACTAAAGACAACTGATGCACTGCTGCTGGCTTAGGCTAGAGCAGAAGAGAAATTAGGGCAATGTGGCTCACCCTGGCTCTGCACCCAGGCTCTACTCTGACCTAGCTCTAGGATCAAAGACCTGGAGCAGCAAATTTCAGTTCTTACTGAAAAAGTCAGGCTTACAGAGCAAGTAAGGTCCATAGCTGGCAGTGATTAGTAATTGCTCCTGACAGTAAACTTAACAATAATGCATAGTCATCATTTGGTTTGTTGCTTCCCACTGCTAGTTTACAGAAGCTGAGTTACCCTTGAGGTGGAAAAGCCAAAAGCAGAGAACTCAGAGATGGCATTCCAAGGCTGGTGCTCCTTTCGGTGTATCCCAAGACTGAAGAACTTCTGAACAAGTGAGAGCTGGTGATGTCAAAGGGCTGTGTGACAGGTCTCAGGTCACATCACAGAAAATTCCTTCAAAACACAAAGTGGCATCAAGAAACATTATGCTATGCTTAGTAGACTAAATATTAGTAAATATGTTAATCATTTTAGATTATTACAAATGTTTTCTGTTTGCCTGATATATACAATGTGTAATTATATAATATATTCTATTACATTTTATATAACTATATTTAACAAATATTTTTCAAATATCCCAAAACATTGTTATAAATATAGTTATATACATATACAAATAAATGTCAATACCACTAAAAACTAGAGTTTCAGCATAAGAAACAAAAGAAATATAAATATAAAATCAAACAATTCTGGGTTTCAGTCAGGCATTCTGCATTTCTAAGCAGAACCCAGGGAATGCTGAGGCAGCTGGTACAATGTCTGTACTCTGAGCATCAAGATTTGAAGGTTCTTATACTGGGTACAGGGAGGGTAGATGTTTTGATTATTGCTAAACTTTGAAAAGTTGTCTGTGTGTGCTGTAATCTCTAGAGCTGTTTTTTTTTTTTTTCAGCTGAAATGGATTTTGCCTGTATGTGCATATATGCAATGTCTTGAGACATTTCCAGTCATTAAGAGAAGGGGGTGGTGTTACTGCTATATAGTGAATGGAAGTCGAGAATGCTGACAAACTTTCTACAGCAACACATTGTCCAAGGAATTACCTAGCTAAAAATCAACAGTGCTGGAGTTAAGAAGCACTGCTCTGGGGAACCACTAAAACAACAAAAACAGAGTCTGTGATTCAAACTAGAAAAAGTGGATAAAATTAGTTGATTAATTAAGTCCTAGGTCAATTCACAAAGAAGCAATGAGCAAAAGAAACACAGATGGGTAGGAGAAGTAGAAAGCATAAAGGAGGTGGTACATTTAAGCCCAACTATATCAGTTAGCACATTGAAGACAATTGTGACTGAATATGAGTTAAAAACAAAAATCGCTTGCTGTGAGGCTGTGGTAGGCAGCTGCTCGATGTGTCCCTCTCACATCAGCCTTTCTCTCCCTTTCTATGTTTCTTTCCCTTGTCTCTAAACATATCCTTGGGTGAGGATGAAAAACAAAAACAAAATAAAAATAATTTAAAAATAAAATAGATTCAATTCACCATTATCTAAAACCTTCATTTCATGTCTCTGTAAATATTATTTCTGAATATAAAGCACAAATTTACAGAAGGAAAACTGTACTGGCTGGAGCTCTAAATTGGCAGCTGCAGGAAGCCCCCTTCATCTCTGAGGCACACTTTCTGTAACACAAGAACGCAGAAGCACCTTATCAGGAACTCAGTTTTTACTCTAAGAGAAAGTGTTCAAAGGGATTTTTTAAAATGTTCTTAGCTCTAACTATCCCACGCCCAGACCCACACATCTTTTCCACCGATGCTAAATGCTTACCTGTCCACAGTGCACCAGTAGAGAGAAGTAAAACCACTTTGGGACTGCACAGTTGACTCTCCCATAGAGTTTATGACAGGTTTAACACTGTTACCTTTCCAGCTGAGCAAATACCAGGAAAAGCAGACAGAAATTCCTTACATACAAGCCTTAAAGAGCCTATACCAAGACGGAGAGTAGAGAGGCTCCTGTAAAATGTGATGTGCCCACACCTCTTTTTCTAGCCTTCGCCAGGGCTAGAATCCTGATACGCTAGATGGTTTTCTTGGCTTAGTGTCTAACATCACACAAAGTAGCTAATCCAGAAGGACACAGAAGTTAGGGATCAGGCCTCACCACTGGAACAACCCCTTCAGAAAACTTCTATGCAGCCTGTAAGACCGCCTACGAAGCCCCTCCTTAGGCAACACTGTATCCTTCACTACCAATGGAGACTATAGTCCAATCCCACAAGACATACCAGGAATGGAACTTCTTGTCACTCAAGGCAGAACCAAGTCATATCCTGTAAGAGAAATTGACAATAAAGATGTGGGAACAACATGACTGACCCTGCCCCATATAAAATAAACATAAGCCAGTTCTCTGAAGACCCCAGTCTGTTTGTAGATAAATTTTAAGCTTTGATAATATATTTTGATCTGAGTTGGAGAGACATCCATATTGTCCTCTCTACCTGCTGTAATTAAAAAAAAAACTGGATCTCATTGGCAGCTCAAGTACATGTGGACAGCATGGCAGGAGCCCAACCAAACAGACACCTGTGGGTGTGGCTGCATTTGCAGCCTTAGATCCAGTCTGGAACTACCAGGTGGGAAACGTAGACCTCATTAGGAGGGATCATATAATATACTGCCTTATAAGTGGTATGAAAAAATGTGTCATGAAGCCTGTATATTATAGAAAAGTAAAAGATGCAATGCAAGAAAAGGAAAAAATTCTGCTCTATTTTAGAGCAGACTAATTAAAGCTTTTAGAAAATATACCAACATTGATCCTTCTACCCCTAAAGGACAAAACCTACTCAGTCTACATTTTATTAGTCAATCCACCCTAGGTATCAGGTGAAAGTTACAAAAACTTCAATTTGGCCCTCAGACCCTAACAGTACAGTTACTGGAAACGACCTTTGGAGTCTTCAGTAATCAAGACCAAACCAAGAGGGACGAAAGAACCCAATGTGAGACCACACAGACCAAGCAGCATGTTCATTGGCAGCAGTTGCCATTGTCGGCACCTTGCAGACCTGAGGGTAACCAAAGAAAATATGTGGACACTGAACAGGGCACCCTCTGAGTCCTTCAAGAAAACTTGCTCTATGTTTGATGATCTGGGTCACTGGAGCAGAAAATGTCTCTAGGAAAGATTTCCCTCAGCCTTGGTCCTTTTTTGCAACCTGGTAGGCCATTGGAAAAAGGACTGTCCCAAGCTCTGAAAAGAGAGGGGGACTCCTGAATGCATAATAACCTTATCTGAAGAGAAGTGAAGGGCTTCAGGGTTCCTAGTGGCTCCACATGAAAAACAGCTCATGACTACAAAAGAACTCTGGGCATTCCCTGATGTGGCAGGTAAAGCTCAGGTGGCAAACACAAAGCCTGTGGGCCGAACCCGGCCCTCCACCTGGTTCTATCTGTCCCAGCACCCTGTTTCTACCCATCGGCAGCACCGAGCTCTTGCTTAACTGTTAAGGAGTAGTTACATTTATACAGTCCTAAAGTTACATCTGGCCCTTTGAAGGCAACCATGAGGCTGATGTGACCCCCAGTGAAAATGAGTCTGACACCCCTTTACCTGGTAAAGAATTTATTTTTTTAATTGAAATCAGAACCACTTCATTGATCTTAATGGAACAAGGGGGATATTTGATATCTGAGGACTGTACCCTTATAACAGTTAGCAGGCAGCCTAACAGAAAATATTTTACCCCATCTCTTAGTTGCCACTTTCAAGATTGTTTATTTTCTCAATTCCCAGAAATGCCAGAATGTCCTTCTCCCTATATGGGAAGGGATTTAATGATGGCCATAGGTACTAATATCCAACTTCTTAGTTTAACCCAGAAGGAATGCCACTTCATATTTCTCTTGGTCTCTAACCAAGACTCAGGCCATCTTCAATTAGACTCCATCTCAAACCATGTACTGTACCATCTGTTGTCAACCCAATAGTCTGGGACCAGGGACTGCCCAGGTACCCTTTGTACAAATTAAGCTAAAATAAATGTCTGGATACCTCTGTAAACTGCAGTACCCTCTGAGAATAGAGGCCTATAAGGAACTAAAACTTCTTGTTGACAAGTTCCTTCAGCAGGAACTCATACTTTTCTTGTCATTTCCTTTACCAAATTCTTATATGCTTAAAAAAAAAACCAAATTGACAGTGTAATGTGATTCAGGACTTACAAGCCATTAACAAGCCAATGATTCTCATTCACCCCATTGTACCCAATCCATATACTCTCTTATCTCAAGTTCTCCATGAGGCCAAGTGTTTTATGGTGCTAGATCTCAAGGATGCATTTTTATTTTTTGGCATTCCACTTCACCTGGATAGTCAGCATCTGTTCGACTTTGAATGGACAAATCCTGACACCCACCTGTTTTGTAGGTGTCAAGATTTGTCCAGTTTTTCCTAAAGTGTTCTGAGAGTCCTCATATCTTTGGACAAGCACTTAAAAAAAGTCTCTAGGAAACAGAACTACTGCATGGGATCATAGTTCAATATGTTGATAATATTCTAATCGGTAGCCCCCGCCAAACAAGACTCTGACCACAGCACTATATTAGTCCTTCATTGTCTATGAAAAAAGTCAATTGAGTGTCTCCCAGTAAGACCCAGATTTCCTTCTAAATGTCAAATTTTAGACTTTCTTTTAACCAAGAAATCTTGCTTTCTCTCTAAAAAACAGAAAAAGTTATTTTAAATCTTTCAGTGCCCCAAACAGAGAAACAATTAAGAACCGTCCAATGGTACTGGCTGATGTAGCTCAGTGGATTGAGCCCGAGCCTGTGAAACAAAGGGTTGCCAACTTGATTCCCAGTCAGGGCACATGCCTGGGTTGTGGGCCAGGTCCCCTATGGGGGGTGTGTGAGAGGCAGCCACACATTAATTTTGCTCTCCCTCTCTCTCTAAAAATAAATAAATAAAATCTTTAAAATATATATATATAAAAAAGAACTATCCAGTGGAGTGTTCTGTGAAAACTTTTAGGGGTGGAGGGTTTCTGTGAAAACTGGATCCCAGGGTTCAGGCCAATCCCTAAGCTTCTTTAAGAGGTACTTGAAGAACCTGATTCTGATACATTAGAGTAAAATCAGGGCTCAAATCAAATCTTTAAGGCCCTCAAATCAGTCCTAACTGAAGCACCCACATTAGGTCTTCCTGACCTAGAAAGCTTGTTTACTCTATATGAAGCAAAAGGGCAAGGGAATCACATTAGGAGCCCTAAATCAAAAGCTAAACAATGTGTTTAGGTCAGCAATTTACTTTTCACAACATTAAGACCCTGTGGCACCCGGATGTCCAGGCTGCTTATGGGCAGTAGCAACACTGCCTTGTTAACTGATGAAGCTGCTAAGCTGATCACAGGCCAAAGTTTAATAGCCCAAACTTCACATCAGATTTAAACTGTCTTTGAGGCAAAAGGGCACCATTGGCTAAAAAAAAAGACAATCAATACCATGATCTTCCCCTAGATTCCTAATAATTTACTCTAAAAGTACACTAAACATTAAACCAAATACCTTAATTACTCAAATGGGCCCTGAGTCACATCTTACATTCCTCTGTTGAAACTATTCAGCAGGTATTCTCCAGCAGACCCGACTTAAAGGGCACAGCCCATGACAACCTGGATAGAGAGTGGCTGGATGATGGAAGCAGCTCCATCGACTGTGGAAGAGGAGGGTAGATTATACAATCGTGCGTTTCCAGGAGACCACTAAAGCCAAGCCTGTTTCTGTGGGAACTTTGGCTCTAAACATGAATCTCATAGCTCTGACCCAAGCTCTTGAATTAGGGAAAAACAAAGAGTCATGATTTACACAAACTCCAAATATGCCTTTCTTGTTATACATGCTCATGCTGCCATCTGGAAAGAGGGGATTATTAACAGCAAAAACTCATCTATTAAACATGACACAGAGATTCTAAGGCTACTAGAGGCATAAACATTGCGTGAGAAGTAGCCATGCTCCACTGTAAGAAACCTAAAGGGACACAATGGAAGTATCTGAAATCAAACAAACTCCCTTGCCAACAGGGCTGCAAAAAGGCTGGCGGATCAGACACCTCTCTCATAGCTCTAATGCCATATGCTCTTCCTTTGCACACCATACCCTATTATGCCCCTAATAAAAATACCTGGGCAGAAAGACAATGTTTTCCCCTAAATAATGAAGGATGGTAGATGGAAGATCAAAGACTGCTGCTTAAACTAAAAATCAATAGAATATTACAAAATTCTTTCATGAGTTTCTCCAACTAGGTCAAGATGCCAGCTATCTTTTAATATAAAAAATCTTTACTGGGAGAGGCCTACATTGAAACATAAAAGATGTCACTTGGGACTGAACTCCCTGTTCAGGTAATGAATCTGGGGGAAAATAAAGGCTTTTCCCTTCTTGAGCTCATCCAGAGAAGGCTTACATTTTCAGGGGAATATTGGCAAATAGATTTTACACAAATGCCTCCCTTAGAAGGTTTCTGCCATTTTTTTGGTATTCATAGACACTTTTTCTGAATGGGTAGAGACCTTTTCTACACCAACTGAAAAGGCAGGTGAGGTAACCAAAGCCCTTCTAAAGGATATTATTCCAAGGTTTGCACTGCCTTGAACCTCTAAAGGGACCATGGCCTTTTCCTCATGGCCAAATTTATCCAACAATTATCTAGCCCAAGCCCTAGGTGTTAACTATCATTTACATAATTAATGGAGGCCTTAGACTTCATGGAAGATAGAAAAGACTAATCATACCTTTAAAAACAGTAAAATGCCAGAATAACTCAGAGACATGGCTCCAGTTTCACCCACAGAGAGGCTCCCAAATAAATCTTGAATTTAGCTCTGTTCAGATGTTATACAAGAGTCTTTCTGTAAACTCTGACATATATATTGATTCAGAGGTCCAGGAAAAACTTAAATGTATTACTCTAGAACAGCTGCTAACAGGCTCTCCAAAACTAAGGCAATCAAATCCATTCTTTCCTGACACATTTTCTCACAGGTCCAGGGTATCTCCCATGGACTAGATCTTCCTCCAGAATGGGAAGAAAGGGTGTACAGAGGGCCAATTAACTCTAAAATGGAAAGGACCTTACTAAGTTTTGTTTGGAACCCCCATGGCAGTCAAGCTACCTGGTATACAACCCTGGGTATACTTATCTAGAATAAAATCTTTCTCTCTTGAGTTTTTGCTGGAATGCCAGGAGGTTAACTATGCATGTAAATTCCTAAAAGACTTAAATTTGTTCTATGAAAAACAACCCCAAAAGACTCCTTGATCCTTAAGTAGATGACCCACCACTTGGCAGCTGACATTTTCAAGTTTTTCTATGATTATGATTTCTTGTAGCCATCATTCAACTCCTTACTTGTACACTACCTGGCACCCCACTTTAAAACTGTTTCCCTTGCTCCTAAATTTGTAATTCTAGCCCTACTTGTTTTACTTCTCCCCACCATCTAGGGGATGGAAGTTAAAACTCTCTTGTCAACCTTTAAAATATTATCACTTTAGGAAACAATTTTTCTGTCTGTTGGGTCTGCTGTAACACCCACTCTGGTAAAAAGTATGTTTCAAGAATATTCCCATTATGACGAGCCCAGATCCTCTTCTCTTTTCCAGTTCTTTGAAAGTACTTTGGGAAGCCACATCTTCATAAGGTTCACTCACCTCAATACCAGAAATAACTTTTTAAAATCTCACTTTACCCTACATTAATACTCAGGATAAATGGACATAAACTTCTGTTTGTTCTCCCCTCAGCAACACTTGCATCCCCTGCAATATATGCACCAATAAGATTACAAAAAATCAAAAATTTACTGATGGTTTTACTGTCCCTATCTTTTCCAAGACCTTTGATACCTTACAATTCAGTCATCCTAAAGTTACCCATTGATGTTCTTACTGTACAAAGTTTTTTAAAAATATATTTTATTGATTATGCTATTACAGTTGACCCATTTTTCTCCCCTTTATTCCTCTATGCCCTATACCACTCCTCAAATCACACCATCATTCCACAACCTTAGTTCATGTCCATGGTTCATACATGTAGGTACTTTGGTTTCTCCATTTCCCATACTAGTCTTAACCTCCCCCTGTCCATTTTTGTACTTACCATTTATACTTCTTATTCCTTCTAGCTTTTCCCCCATACTTCCCACAAACCCTCCCTGCTGATAACCCTCCATGTGATCTCTATTTCTCTGGTTCTGTTCCTGTTCTATTTGTTTGCTTAGTTTGTTTTGTGTTTGTTTTCTTTTAGGTTTGGTTGTTGATAGTTGTGAGTTTGTTGTCATTTTACTGTTCACACTTTCAGTAGTATTATTTTTCTTAAATGAATCCCTTTAACATTTCATATAGTAAGGGCTTGGTAATGATGAAGTGCTTTAACTTGACCTTACCTGGGAGGCACTTTATCTGCCTTTTCATTCTAAATGACAGCTTTGCTGGATAGAGTAATCTTGGATGTAGGTCCTTGCCTTTCATGACTTGGAATACTTCTTTCCAGCCCCTTATGCCTCCAAGATTTCTTTTGAGAAATCAGCTGACAGTCTGATGGGAACTCCTTTGTAGGTAACGCTCTCCTTTCCTCTTGCTGCTTTTAAGATTCTCTCCTTATCTTTCATCTTGGGTAATGTAATTATGATGTGCCTTGTCTGTCCTTGGGCCCAACTTCTTTGGGACTCTGTGAGCTTCCTGGACTTCCTGGAAGTCTATTTCCTTTGCCAGATTGGGGAAGATTTCCTTCACTATTTGTTCAAATAAGTTTTCAATTTCTTGCTGTTGTTCTTCTCCTTCTGGAACCCCTATAATTTGGATGTTGCAAGTTTTCAAGTTGTCCCAGAGGTTCCTAAGCCTCTCTTCATTTTTTTGAATTCTTGTGTCTTCCTTTTCTTCTGGATGGATGTTTATTTCTTTCTTTTGTTCCAAATCATTGCTTTGAGTCCTGGTTTCCTTCCTGTTACTGTTGATTCCCAGAATATTTTGCTTTATTTCACTTTGGGTTTCCTTATTTGTTTTTTCATTTTTCAACCAAGCTGTCAGTCAGTCCTGTGAGCATTTTGATTACCAGGGCTTAAAATTCCCCACCAGGTATGTTGGTGATCTCCTCCTCGCTTAGTTCTCTTTCTGCAGCTTTGCTGTGTTCTTTCATTCGGGCCATGTTTCTTTGTCTTGGTGCAGGTGATTTGCTGTAAGGGGACGGGGCTTTAGGTATTCACCAGGGCAGTGCAAAGCTCCTTGCTGTGTGCTGCCTGTGGGGGAGGGGCCAGAGGAGGAACAATGTAACTTGTAATGTTATTGTAAGTTGCCTGCTCTTCTTTGGTGCACTTTTCAACAGACTCTCCTGTGAGATTGGGAGTTCCTCCCACTGTGGCAACCACCGGAGTCCACAGCCACCTGGACACCTCTGAGTCTCAGTTTCCCCTTAAGCCAGCCCCTCCTGTGCAGCCTGTCTCCTCATTACAAGCAGCTCTTCCCCCATGGTCCACTGCCTCGCCACAGGTTCTCTCCATCTGCTGCCTTACTGGTCTGTTTGTTCTGGTTCATTGTTTCCCTAATTCCTTCCTTGGCTGTTGGAGTTCCATGGTTTGATTTTCTGGCACTTTGGTTGTTTATTGATTTTAGATTGGTTGTTATCCTCCTTTTGGTTGTGCGAGGAAGTGAAGGGTTTCTATCTATGCCTCCACCTTGGCCGGAACTCTAATATCATACTTTCAAAGGACCTACATTTCTATCAATACAGAATGAATTAAAAATTGTGATATAGTTATATAACAGAATGCTATACAGCTGTGAAAATGAATTATAGCTGTATTGCTAAATCTCAGGACCATATGTAGAAAAAAAAAGCAAGTCACAGAATATATAAAATATTTACATGAAAATAAAATATGCACAGTTACATAGTGGAAACTATAAAGAAAAGCAATAGACTTATAAACACAAAATTCAGCGTAATTGTTATGTGTGGGGAGAAAGAAAGGGAAAAAGAAATATGCTTAAATAATCTTTTTTAAATTTTTATTTTTTAAATATATTTTATTGATTATGCTACTACAGCTGTCCCATTACCCCCTTTCATTCCCCTCCAACCTGCCCACCCTCTCCCACCCACATTCCCCCCTTTAGTTCATGTCCATGTGTCATAAGTTCTTCAGGTTCTACATTTCCCATACTACTCTTGCCCTCCCTGTCTATTTTCTACCTACCATATATCCTACTTATTCTCCATACCTTTTCCCCCTCTCTCCCCCTCCCACTCCCCTGTTGCTAACCCTCCATGTGATCTCCATTTCTGTGGTTCTGTTCCTGTTCTAGTTGTTTGCTTAGTTTGTTTTTGTTTTTGTTTTAGGTGTGGTTGTTAACAATTGTGAGTTTGCTATCATTTTGCTATACATGTTTTTAATCTTCTTTTTCTTAGAGAAGTCCTTTTGACATTTCATAAAATAAGGGCTTGGTGATGATGAACTCCTTTTACTTGACCTTATCTGAGAAGCACTTTATCTGCCCTTCCATTCTAAATGAAAGCTTTGCTGGATAGAGCAATCTGGGATGTAGGTCCTTGCCTTTCATGACTTGGAATACTTCTTTCCAGCCCCTTTTTGCCTGCAAGATTTCTTTTGAGAAATCAGCTGACAGTTTTATGGGAACTCCTTTGTAAATGACTGTCTCCTTATCTCTTGCTGCTTCTAGAATCCTCTCCTTCATTTTTACCTTGGCTAATGTACTTATGATATGCCTTGGTGTGTTCCTCCTTGGGTCCAACTTCTTTGGGACTCTGTGAGCTTCCTGGGCTTCCTGGAAGTCTATTTCCTTAGCCAGATTGGGGAAGTTCTCCTTTATTATTTGTCCAAATAACTTTTCCACTTGTTGCTCTTCCTCTTCTCCTTCTGGTACCCCTATAATTTGGATGTTGGAATGTTTAGAGATGTCCTAGAGCTTCCTAAGCTTCTCATTTTTTTGAATTCTCATTGCTTCATTCTTTTCTATTTGGTTGTTTTTTTTCTTCCTCTGGTCCACTCCATTGATTTGAGTCCCAGTTTTCTTCCCATCACTATTGGTTCCCTATGCATTTTCCTTCATTTCACTTAGCATAGCCTTCATTTTTTCATGTAATTTGTGACCAAATTCAACCAATTCTGTGAACATCCTGATCACCAGTGCTTTGAACTGTGCATCTGATAGGTTGGCTATCTCTTGGTTGCTTAGTTGTATTTGCTGTGGTGCTTAGATCTGTTCTTCCATTTGGGCCTTTTTTTTTTTTAAAAAAATCTTGTCATGCCTTTTATGTCTGAGGGATGGAGCCTTAGGTGTTTACCAGGGCAGGGCAACCCAGTTGCTGGGTTGTTACACTGTATGTGGGGGTGGGGTCGGAGAGGGAACAGTGGTGCTTGTTCCACTCTCCGTGGGACTTCAGTCCCTTCTGCCGCTTCCTCCAAGCAAACTGGGCCTTTCTGGTGCTAACTCCCATGTGGGTGGGCTTGTGCACATTCTAGGACCCCGTGGGTCTCTCCAATGAACTCTCCTGTGAGGCTGGGAGTCTCTCCCTGTGCCTCAACCCCCAATGGTGTTTTTAATCAGTGCCCCAAGGCCCTACTTCCTGGCGCTGGGCCCCTGGGTTGCATGCAGTGCCTTGCTTCACAATCGCTGCCTTGCTAGGTCTGCCAGCTGCCACCTGCACACCCAGGGTCCGCCCACTGTGGTCTTTCACGCTGGGATGCCTAAGGCACCCAGTCCCACCACTCTTTGTGCCAAGACCCCTCTCTGCCCTGCTGCCGGACTCTGCCCCTCCTACCGGTCTGGATGAACGTGTCTATTTTAACTCCTTGGTTGTCCAACTTCCATACAGTTCAATTTTCTGTCAGTTCTGGTTGTTATTCTATTTCTAAATTGTTGTTGTCCCTATCTTGGTTGTGTGAGGAGGCACAGTGTGTCTACCTACGCCTCCATCTCGGCCGGAAGTCCTGCTTAAATAATCTTAAAAAAAAAAAAGAAAAGAAGAATTGATACAGATATCTAGGGATCTTCCAAGTTAACAGTCATATTCTTTTCTTAAAATAGGTAGTTGGTACAGAGGTTTTTACTGTATTATGACTTGTTATATTTTATATATTTTACATAAATATTCTTGTTTATACTTAATAGTTAATAGAACCATTTTTAATTTTATGTTTTAAAGATTTTATTTATTTATTTTTTTAGAGAGAGGGGAAGGGAGGAACAAAGAGAGGGAGAGAAACATTGATGTGTGGTTGCCCCTCACATGCCCCCAACTGGGGACCCAGCCTGCAACCTAGCCATCTGCCCTGACTGAGAATCAAACTGGTGACCCTTTGGTTCACAGGCCCACGCTCAATCTACTAAGCTACACCAGCCAGGGCAGAACACTTTTTCAGTCTCACCAGAGGATATGTTTAATGATTTTAGAGAGAGAGGAAGAGAGAGAGAAATATCAATTAGTTGCCTCCTGTGTGTGCCCCAACTGGGGATAGAACCCACAATCTAGTTACACCCCTTGACCAGCAATCAAACCTGCAACCTTTTGGTGTATGGGACTCCAACCAACTGAGCCACCACGCCAGGACTAGAAACTATCTTTAAATTTATGAGTTGAAAGAGTAACTTAATATTTAAAAAAACCTATCTTTGAAAGCTATGCATTAAAAGGAGGAGGTAAATTCTTTGGTTAGTCATATGTAATGGTATCAATTTTCTCTTTGTACTTGGAACCTCTAAGGTAGGGGTGTCCAACCTGTGACCTGTGAGCCACATGCAGCCCAGGATGGCTATGAATGAGGCCTAACACAAAGTTGTAAATTTATTTAAAAACTTTTTTTGCTCATCAGTTTTTGTTAGTGTCTGTGTATTTAACATGGGCCCAGATAACTCTTGTTCTTCCAGTGTCCCAGAGATGCCAAAATGTTGGACTTAGAGTCTAAGGCAACTTCTCAAATGACACTGTAAGATATGATTCTTATTTGAAAACCTTGGTTTTATTAGTTAATGGTTTCACACTGAATGAGTTCTCCTCACCTTTCTATACTCTTGTCACTTGTCCTTCAACCACATGTATCTTATGATCCAATAGGAAAATTATAATGAACTTAGAAACTAACCATCTTGAATATAGTAAAAAATGAGATGGCCATATTGTGGCTGTTCAATAATTAAAGGCCTTTCCATGGTTATCAGGGAAGCAAGGCTATCGCAGAAAAGGCTAGAGAAAGGTGTGAAATATGGAAAAATTAAGATACCAGCAGAGTTGTCTGTACATCTCTGCAAAGCTCTCAGCATTTTTTGAAGAATGTGGAGTAAGGTTTCACATTCACAAAGTAAAAAACAAGGAGTTCCAGATGATACACTTAAAATTTTGGGAAGATGTCCTTCTCTAGCCAGTTGAGACCCCTCTAGTTTCCCAACACACAATCTGTAGATAAATTCCTCTGAGTTCAATTATCTCTGCTCCCCTTAGGAGAAGTCTTGAAAGCCCCTGGTCTTTGCAATAAGAAGTTCTTAATCACCCAATGCCAGGCCCAAGATCCAGGAGAAATGCCATCATAAATGAGGAACTATTCAGATATGTTACAGGATTCTGACAGGTGTAGAATGCTTAAAATTATAATCAATAGATACTATGTAAGCTTTAATATGTACAGCATTGGGCAAAAGTAGGTTTAAAGTTGTAACACAAACAAATAATACAATAATAAATAATAATACAAGAGTAAATTCTGGGTTTGGTGTACTCACAACTGTATGTTAAATAATAATACAAGAGTAGACTCTGTGTTTCCTGTACTTGCAACTATAAACCTACTTTTGCCCACCCCCACATGTCCCAATAAAGCATACACCATATTAACAAATTTTAACATCTCCTGTATGCCCCACTGTGGGGTGGGGATTCACTTGGGGCCCCCCACAAACAGCACCAGGGAGTGGGTCTTCCATATGCCACATTAAATTTTAACATCTTGATGATAATCAAAATGTATTCTATTACTACTTCAAAACACTAATAATCTGTTTTAAACACTGTGAACAATTGAAGGCATATGAAATTTACTGCAACATTTTATAGTTCAAAACATGGAAAAAGCAGATTACAAAATAGTAAGTAGTGTATGATATCATTTTGCATGACAATATAAATATTTAGATGGCACTTGGAAAGATAAAACTAAAATGTGGTTATCTCTTGGTTGTGAGACTATCAGTGATTTTTAAAATTTTTCTTTTTCTTCAGTTTATTTCTGATTTTTTTCAATAATGGCTATTATGCTTAAGAGAATATATATATTTGTAACACTTTTATCCTGGGTTAAATATAAACTATCTTTGAACAATAATAGAAGGAATAGAGACTCCAGATAATTTTTAAACAATTGTTGTGTTTTTACTAAATGAATTTTATTGTGAGTTCCCAAAACTTGAATGAATTTTTGTTTAGTGAAGTGTACATTTATGTGTTAAATTCCCATCCTGATAATAATTACTATAAGATATTTAAGCGTTTTGGTAACTAAATCAGTGCTAGTCTATTTAACTTTACTTCTGACCAGCCCAACTGGACCAAATCATCCTGGGCTGATATCAAGCCACCTTCTTCAATTACCTTCAATGTCATTTAATTAATAAGATCATCAAAATAAAATCTTCAAGTAAAGCTGACTTCATAAGGTACATTAATATTAAGTGATCCCTTGGGTTCTTTATATTTTAGATATTAGAAACAGTATTATCACAGTAGTATCTATGGCATGAATATATCCCTCCTCTAACTTCTAGAATATGCATTTATAATTTGGTAATAACTTTTATATACTCTTTAAAGTTACTTCAGTTACTTCAGTTCGATAAGCTAAAAACAACTTTTCATCTTTTTATATTTCTCAAATACCTAACACCAAATATTTAATACCCTCTGTATGATAATAAATTGATAAATACCCTAATTTTTAACCTGACTCTTCATTTTTATTGATTTCTCAGAAGTGGTAACCTGACAGGTACACATAAGTGAAGGCACAAGAATGTTCAGGAGAATGTCATTTATTATACTGAAAAATGGCAACATAATATTCATCATAGAAGAATAAATAAAGTGTTATAAATACTAACATTGGAATACTAATCAGCCATTCATATTTTTTATATAGAACATTAATAACCAACATAGATAGCTGTCACTAATATAAGACTGAGTAAATTTTAAGATTCATTTGTTAATTTAAAATTTAAAATCTTAAAACCCCAAGTTTATTGGATACATATCATTCCATTTCATCTGCACCACAAATTACTTAATTATGTCTTTGTTCAGGATATATATTTGAAAACATCTCAAAAATTCTTCTCAGAAAGTGGCTCATTCCAGGTCTGGGACAGGGAATGTACAATGTGTCCAGAATATCTTTCAAATAGAAAGAAAGTGCTCAAAGACAAGTGGGAATACAGGAGCCAGCTTTAGAGGTGACATTTGAGCAACACAAAAAACGATGATAACAGAGCTTCCAGCCAAGATGGAGGCATAGGTAGTTACTCTGCACTTCCTCTACAACCAAAAGAAGGACAACAGCCAATTTAAAAACAAAAATCAACCAGAACTGCCAGAAAATCAAACTGTATGGAAGCCCGACCACCAAGGAGGTAAAGAAGAAACATTCATCTGAACTGGTAGGAGGGTGGGGACAGGCAGCCATGGCAGAGAGGATGCACAGCAAGGTGGGACTGGTAGACTTGGGTGGGCGAGGCAGTGGCTGGCTGACCAGCAGTCCCACATTTGCATGCAGAATAACTGGGAAGAACAACTGGGGAGCAGGACAGATCATGCAACCCAGGGTTCCAGCATGGGGAAATAAAGCCTCAGAAACTCCAGCTGTAAAAATATGTGGGGGTTATGGCAGTGAGAAAAACTCCCAGTCTCACAGAAGGGTCCATTATAGGGACACCCGGGGTCCTGAAACACACACAAACCCTCCCACCTGGGAATTAGCACCAGAAAGGCAGAATTTGCATGTAGGTATTGAGAGAAGTGACAGAAAGTGGGGCGAACCCAGCAATGGCAATTGTTCCCTCTCAGACCCCTCCCCCATATACAGAGCCACAACACAGCAAAGTGGGTTGCCCAGCCCTGGTGAATACCTAAGGCTCTAACCCTTTACAACATAACAGGTGCACCAAAACAAAGAAATGTAGCCCAAATGAAAGAACAGATCAAACTCCAGAAAAAGAACTAAGTGATAAGGAGATAGCCAACCTATAAGATACAGAGTTCAAAACACTGGTCATCAGGATGCTCACAGAAATGGTTAAGTATGGTCACAAAATAAAGGAAGAAATGAAGGCTATACAAAATGAAATAAAGAAAAATAAACTGGGAACCAAGAGTGAAGGGAAGGAAACTAGGACTCATGTCAAAGATTTGGAGCAGGAGGAAGAAATAAACATTCAACCAGAACAGAACAAAGAAACAAGAATTTGAAAAGGATGAGGAGAGGCTGAGGAACAAATAGGACAACTTTAAGTGTTCCAATATCCATATCATAGGGGTGCCAGAAGGGGAAGAGGAAGATTAACAAATTGAAAACTTATTTGAACAAATAATGAAGGAAAACTTCCCCAATCTGGCAAAGGAACTAGGCATTCAAGTCCAGGAAACTTAGAGAGACCCAAAGAAGTGGGACCCAAGGGGGAACACATAAAGACACATCATAATTAATTATTCAATATTAAAGATAAGGAGCAAATCTTAAAAGTAGCAAGAGAAAAAAAGTTCCCATAAAACTATTAGCTGATTTCTCAAAAGAAACCCAGCAGGCAAGAAAGGGCTGGCAAGAAGCATTCAAAGCCATGAAAGGCAAGGCCCTTCATCCAAGATTACTCTATCCAACAAAGCTATCATTTAGAATGGAAGGGCAGATAAAGTGCTTCTCAGATAAGGTCAAGTTAAAGGAATCATCATCACCAAGCCCTTATTCTATGAAATGTTAAAGGGACTTATCTATGAAAAAAAGATAAAAACTATAAACAATACAATAACAGCAAACACAACTATTAATAGCTGAACCTGAAAAACAAAAACAAAGACAAACTAAGCAAACAACTAGAACAGGAACAGAATCACAGAAATGGAGATCACATGGAGGGTTCAGTGGGGAGGAGGTAGGGGAGAATGGGGGAAAAGGTACAGGGAATAAAAAGCATAATTGGTAGGCACAAAATAGACAGGGTGAGGTTAAGAATAGTATAGGAAATGGAAAGGCCAAGGAACTTATATGTGCGACCCATCAATATGAACTAAGGGGGAGAATGCTGGAGGGAGGTGGGTCCAGGGCAGAAGGGGATAAAGGGGAGATAAAAATAGGACAAGTATAATAGCATAATCAATAAAATATAACTTCAAATGATGATAATAAATGGGCTAAAATATATTGTTTCTTGTACTAAAATACTTTACATGGAAAAAAGTAATCTATGAGGAATAGCTCAGGAGAGAAAAAGCAGAGGGAGAAGAAACGGAGGAAAAGGCAGAGCTCTTTTATAATAAAGAAGGAATGAGAAAATTAAAAATCACCATTACAACCTATAATTTAATAACTTATTTAAGTTAGGATCATCAATGGATGCTGAAATGACTAGGTAAAAAAAAAAGGTTTCATATACCATGACCTCATAATATCTCTGTGAGATTACTTCTTTTTTTTAAAGTTATTTATTTATTCATTTATTTTTAGAAAGAGAGGAAAGGAGGGCAAAAGAGAGGGAAAGAAACTTCAATGTGTGGTTGCCTCTTACTTGCCCCTCACTGGGGGCCTGGCGTGCAACCCAGGAATGTGCCCTGACTCTTTGGTTCACAGGCCAGCACTCGATCCACTAAGCTACACCAGCCAGGGCATGATTATTTCTTGATTAACAATGAATAAATGTAACTTTTACCATGGAATAATCAGATGCACACATTACTTGAACCAAAGTGAACAAATTTAGTATTATTAAAAATGGGTCAAACCTAAATTATGTGCTTCTTGATGTGATACGATAAGAACATACCACCACCCATACATAGTATTCTTGCCAAATACATTGGAATTTAACCTAGTCATGACACAACAAATGGATCCAGAGTGTTAGACATTTTACACAATAAACACTCTAGACTCCTCAACTCTTCAAAGCTGACATTATGAAACACAAGTGAGGGGAAAGTCTACAATCAAGGGTGTCCAACCTTTTGGCATCTCTGAGCCACATTGGATGAAGAAGAGTTGTCTTGGGCCACACATTAAATACACAAACACTAACAAAAACTGATGAGCAAAGAAAAGGTTTTCAGTAAGTTTATGAGTTTGTGTTGAACCGCATTCATAGCCATTGGTCCGTTGGACACCCCTGTTACATTAAAGAAACTAAAAATATGTGCCTTCTCTCCACCACGTGAGAAAACAGTGAGTAGTGGTCATCTACAAACCAGGAAGGGGCTCTCACCAAGCGTCAAATCTGCTTGTATCAAATCAATCCTGGAACCAAATCAATCTTGGACTTTTCAGCCTCCAGAACTGTGAGAAACAGATGTTTGTTTTTGATGGTTGTTGTTTTAAAAGACAAGTCCATCCAATGTAATATGTGACTTTGATTTGACTTTTGGATTATTTTTTAAAACTGACCTATAGGACCTTTGGGGAACAATTGAGGCAATTTAAATATGGATTATATAGCAGATGACACCACAAATCAATGTTAAATTTCTTATGTGCATTCGATATTGAGGTTACATAGGAGAAGCACCTTGTTCTTAGAGATGCAAATGAAAATATTTAGTGGTAAAATATATGATGTCTGCTCATATGTTTATTCATAAATGTTGAGCAACAAACAAAAATACACAAATAGTTATAAACAGAGATTAAGCAAATGGTGTAAAATGTTAAAAACTGGTGACTAAATGAGGGACATACAGTACACATCAGTATACTATGCTTTTAGTTTTCCTGTAGATTTTTTACATTGTTGTTCAGTTATGGTAATCCCCATCTTTCTCCCATTACTCTTCCCTGCCCTATCCACCCCCCACTTTCCACATTCAGTCCTCCTCTCCACCCCATTGTCTTTGTCTATGGTCCTTTTTCCTGTAGTTTTAAAATTTTTCAAAATAAAAACTTAGGAAAAAATAACTATAAAAATGCCAGAGTACCTCCAGTACTTTCCCAGAATCACTAACTGAATGCTTGACTCGAATGTTCTGATGTAAATCCAATCTTTTGGAAGAAAGTGAAAAGCATTTGCCAGTATCCATAAAGTCTCAAAGAAAATGATCTAGTGCTGGGACAGAGAACACACTTACCAATACTGTTCACAGGCAGCCACTACCACAGGGCTGGATCCAGTTGATGGGCTAAAAAGATAACAAATCCTTCAAGGTTTGCAAAGTCAAAATGGGTCATAAAGACATAAATCTGCAATTGCCGGTTGATAAAAATGGTACCTGAGATCTATGCAAAACTATCACCTGAATATTCCTTTTTCTCTGCACTCTTTGTAAGAGGCACGCTTTTCTGGATTTTGCCTACTTCTACAGAGCTTAGGTCCCTCGCCTCCCTTTTTGCTCCAATATTTTAAAAGTCTCCATTTTCTTCTGAATTTTTAAAATTTAAATGTAAATAAATGAGCAATTTATTTTCCCCATAAAGAAAAAGAGATTATCAGTAATGCTTAAAGTCCCCTTTGACACTTCTCCCTCCTCTCTTCTCACCACCAAAAATACCATTGACAGAAGTTTGGTGTGTCTCCTTCCATTAAATATATACTGTATTTATATTAAATATATCACATTATATACTAAAAAAAGTCCTCAGCCCCTGCAGTCCATATTTCTAATGGTTTTAACCTTTTTGGGAATCTGATAAAATTGCCTATACTTTTGCTAAAAAGAATTCACATTATATCTACACATACAAATATCACAAGTTTAATATACAATAAGAAGCCCATTCAAATGGAATCTATTCACTTCAGGTTAACAATTTCTGTTTTTCACTTTTAAACAATAGCCTCCTTTTTCTTCCAAGCTGTCATCACAATTCTTCAAAAACCAAGAGATGACCCAAGATCAAACAGATGTGTCTTCAAATCAATGCATGCTGTCTAATTTGAAACCAGAATCTATCACTTCTAAAATAAAATATCCTACATCTAAATCTCTCATGCATACTCTAACAAGTCTTACTCCCCTGTTAACGCTTTGACCTACTCTAAATCAGTGCAATTTGACCTTATTTCACATCCTTATTCCACATAGCTATACTGAATCATGCACACAGGTTCATTTATTCAACAATCCTGCTGAACTTGCTATTCCAGTCACATTACTGGGAAGAGATCAAAGTATTCGGTATAGGGCCCTGCAAGCCAGAGTAAGTTTTATTAATTTTTTTCCTCCTGAAGGATGGTGGAATTATAACTCTACATTCTCTATGTTGGAATTTCATAAAGTTTGAGATTATTTATATTTTTTAAAAAGACCATGAAGTCTTAAAGTGAAAACAAGTTCAAGCTTACCAAGAAAACATACATCCCTAAGTTCCTTTCTCTCTGTGAGCAAAGATTTGCCCATCAGAAAGTGGGGACAAGGGTTTGACCTGGAATTTAGGAAATCTGACTAATGCTGGCCTCTTCTCTTCTCAGGTATAAACTTACATTATTATTACATTAGTCGATGGCCTCTCAACCTTACCACAGAATGTCCCCCTAATAGTAGAAAAGAATGGATGCCTACTTTGGGGGGCTGTGTCGGAGGAAAAAGCAGTTAGCCTAGGACTGGCTTTGAAATAATCTTTCTTTAAAAAATGTTTATTTTGTAGTCTTGCCATAACACAATGTATTTGCTCTGATAGAAAAATCATTTATGTACCAGATAAATTGATAACTTTTAATTTTAATTTTATTTTAATCGTTGTTCAAGTACAGTTTTCTGTCCTTTACTCCCATCTCAGCCCACCCACCCATCCCTCCCCACCTCCCTCCCATTTCCAACCTAGTTTTTGTCCATGTGTCCTTTATACTTGTTCCTGTATACCCTTCCCTTTTTTTTCTAGATCATCAAATTAGTGTTTAAGGAATAAATAACTTGACCACCTATCATTTTTTCACAAACACATTGCTCTTTTGTTACCTGAACTCCTACAGACAATCTGAAATACAGACACAAGAAAAGCAGATTTACATAAACTCTCACCAGTCACGCAACCACACTCAATTATGGTCACAAAACAAACTACAATAGCAGATGTCCTTACCCTATCAGACAATCCCACACTCGCGTAGAATCACACACGTGTTAACAACCTGCCACTGTCCGGCAACATCTCGCGTTGTTTCACGCTCACTCACACACTAAAGTGCCAGGAGAGGCACAAAAAGGGTCTCATGCTAGTCGCAGCCTCTAGCAAGTCGTTGTGTGGCTCCAGCTCCTTCCCGGCACCTGCCCCGGAGGCCAGTCCCACTTTCTCCTGATCCGGTAAGACCCTGGGACTATTCAAGACTCCAGGTCTCAGGCCTCAACCGCCCCGGCTGCGCGCCCCCAACGCCTGCGCACTGCGCGCTGGAGGGCCCTCCCAGAAATCACCAGTGCGGCCTTTGGCGCAAGTCGGTTCTGGTGCGGGGTCCCAGCAGACCCCTGCAAGGTGAACTGCGTCTCCCAGCGTCTTGGCTGGCCTTGGACTACATTTCCCAGAGCCACCGGGTTCCAACGCGATTTCATTTCCGTTTGTTCGCGCGATTTGGCGGCGTAGCGTGGGGAGGCTGTATCCGTGGAAGAAAGAGCTTGGGCAAGCTCTGGTGAGGCCCGTGAAGCCGAAATCTACCTGGAACCCGAACGCCAGACTTTGGACTCCGAACGGTACCTTCTGGCGAGGTGGGCGGAAAAACTCGAAGGAAGCGTCGCTGGAAGTGCAGGTGTGGCAGTGTATCCTGCGGATTTGTATTGTGCGACAAACCTGACTGATTTTGGTGACTGTATAGGTTAAGGGGCGTGTTCGAGTGTGGGTTTGTGTTTGTGTGAATGTGAGTTATTTGTGACTATGAGGGTTTGATAATACTACTGTGACTGGGGTTGCTTGTGACTGAGGTGTGCGACGGTGCTGTTGTGACAGGGTGCACTTTGAGGTTGTGTTTTTGACTGTATCGTGTTTTACTGGATTTTGCCCGAGACTTTGGAGTGTTATAAGTGTCTCTGACAGTGTTCGTGTCGGCTTGTTTCTTGTACCTGGTACTTGTTTGTGTTTGACTATCTGATTGGATGACTCAGTGTGCTATGTTGTGGGAGTGTTATGTGCCTGTGCCGTTTTCGTGACTATGAAGAAAGTAAAAGTGCTGCTATTAAAAGGTGTTTTTGGCCGTTGTGTGTTCCTGAAAGGGTGGTTGCGTGTGCTTGAGTAGGGTTGTGTGTGTGCTCTGTGTGTGATTTGATTTTAAGACCAGGCGGTCTGACAGTGTAGCATTAACGTGGTAAACGTGACTCTGGTGGTGTGACTATGGAAATGTTATTGTGTCCCTTTGTGTCGTCATTTGTATATTTTATAGTCTGTGCCCTTATGAGAGTTTTGTGGAGTACAGAGGTAAAATTGCTGTGGTGTTAATGGGGTTCATTCCAGGATAGAATGTGGCTGTGTCCTTTACTGAGAGAGGACTCAACTTCTTAACCTTCTTGCCACAGCGACTACCCTCCCTCTTCCTCTCATTCACACATGGCCTGTATTGATTACTTTATGTCTGTATCCATCGTTCGTTCACCTTAGGGTTGTAGTTGAAGGTTCCGTGATGTTTTCTGGTGCCCTCTTAAGGGTATTGGATGCAGGGAGTGACAGAAAGGAAGTCAGAAATTTGAGACCATGAATGAAGAATACAAGAGTTGTTTCTAAGCCACAGGCCTGGTTTTGAGATGAAAATGTTAGAGCTGATAACACCTTCAAGAAAGACCACTTGGAAATGTAATAGGATTTCAGGAGTGGGAATGCTTTAGCAGAGTGTGTGCTGTAAGAGGCAAGCTGCACACTTAAGAACCTGTAACACACCCCTGTAGGGGTCTGTCTGTAGTGGTCAACTTTGCATCCAGAAGTACATTCTAGCCCAAGACAGCTGTGATTTTCTTTCTGAAACAAAAAGTGAAGAACTGTTCTAGTCTCCTTCTGACCTCCCTCTATGTTAAATGAGGGGTAGATTGGGGAGTGGGAGACAGAAGAGAGTATATTCTAATTTAGAATATACCTTAAGAAAGGCCTAATAATTCCATTTTCTTTTCCTGACAGTAGAGCCCAGAGGAGGAAAAAATGGCTGTTATGCATTCAAAAGTAAACCAAGGTGAGTAGATGTTTCCTCTTTGTCTGCTGAACTGCCTTTGTTTGTTTCAGGACAAAGGAATCTTTGTTTGCTTTTTGGAATTTCCTAGCTAAACCTTTGCAAATAATGGAGGAGTGGGGCAGTTTTCTGTAGATTGGGAGCAAGGATCATGTGCAATTAATTGTGATAGATGCTTCCCAATAGTGGTTAAATTGAGGAAGAATGGATTTGAGATTCATAAATTTAAAAAGGATTCAATATTATGTTATTTCTTACATAGCATTTTTTTACCATTTAAATTCACTATAAGATTTTTTATTCACTATATAAATACAGAAAAACAATCTTTGTAGAGTTTAGTAGGATATAATCTACTAGAGATTTGTAATCAAATTACTGTGTTTTTAAATTCACCTAAAATAACACCTCTCATATAGTTAAGCCACCCACCTGAGAGACAGAGTTAGGCTCATTTTTTTCATATTACTTTTACTTTTATAAATTGTTCCCTAGCCCTTGATTGAATTTTATTTTAAAAGTACCTAAAATATTTATATATTTCCAAAATCTAAACTACAGAACAAGAAGAATTCAGAGAAGTCTGGTATCCATTCCTGTCTTATCAACCCTGTTTCCTTCTTCCACATGTAGATAACTACCTGTAATTATCTTTGGTTTATTCTTCTGTTTGGTTTATGTGTTTGTATATATGTATATATATTTTTAATGTCTCATTCTTAATTAAAAGGAAGACTCCTATATACGCTGTTCTGTACCTTCCTTTTTTTTCTCACACATTAATGTATCCCAGAAATCATTCAATAACAGCCTGTAGAAATCTTCCACTTTCTTTTATAGGGATATTTTGTGTGGGTGTGATAGTTTATTTTGCCAGTCTCCTATGGGTAGACATTTGGATTTTTTCCCAGTGTTTTGTCATTACATAATGCAGCAATCAATAACTGTCTATATGGTTTCTATTTATTTAGGTTTCTGTTTGGGACAAATGTCTAGAAATAGCCTACTTTTAGTTTATTTTAATGCTTTTGACATAAATTCTACCTGAATTGCAATGCTAATAATAAAATTGGTGCATTTCCTCATTTTCTCTCCTCTTTATCTTTTTCTCCATACCCAACTTGAGAAAAAATCTTAAATGTTTATACTGTTAATTATTGTTATTATTATTATTATTAGTTTTTTTTCAGGATTTCAGTAAATCTTTCCGGCTTCTAGGCCCAGGCTGGGGAACCTGGGCTGTTACCTACTCTGCTTTGCCCAGGGTGTCAGCAGGGACATGAAGGACCCTTCAGGTGATGCATATGAGGCCCGTTCTAGGCAGAGGCAGATGCTGGGCTGGAAAGGGAGCTTGGGCAACTTTTTTTGGTGCTGATGGTCCAGGCCTCTTTTATTTGTTTTTTATAATATTTTTTTTAATTTTTCAGTTACACTTGACATACAATATAAGTCTATTTTGTCTTCTATTAATACAGGTACACAAACTTTCTTATACTTAGTATTTGTATGGTGTATCTTTCTTCACTATTTTACTTTCAACTTATCAGTGCCTATATATTTAAAGTCTGTTTCTTGTAAAGAGCATATAGCTGTACTTGCTTACCTTGTTTTGATGTTGTCTCTTTATTGGAATGGTTGGACTATTAATCTTTAAGGTAATTGCAGTGTAGTTGAAGCCCTGTGAAGGATGAGAGCATCCATATATGTCTTTTCAGAAAAGCTTGGTGCTTTTTAGATTTTTATTATAATTTCAGTTAAATTTCTTTGTGCTTAAAATTTTCGGATAAAAATCTCTGATGAATTTAAAAGGAATTATGATCTTTAATTTTATCTGAATTATTTTTGGATGTTAGAATGGACACAATTATCTATTGCACCCTCCTAATATATAGAGGAAGTGGGATTTCTAATTAAATATCTATTGAGCATCTATATCAATGATTCTCTGTAGAAGCAGTGACTTTTCCTAAGGAATGTTTTAGAAATATATCTGAGTGCTTTTAGGTATTATAATAACTGGGTGAAGGCTTCTAGCTTTTGAAAAACTAAAGCAAGACATGGATCTAGATCACAGGTTAGATAGCTTTTCTATAAGGGAATAAACAGTAAATAATTTAGGCTTTTTGAGTCATTCAGTCTCTCTTGTCACTGTTCAGCTATACCACTCTAATGTGAAAGTAGCCAAAGACACTATATAAACAAATGACTGTAGATGTGTTCCAATAAAGCTTCATTTACAAAAATAGTGGGCCAACTTCTAATCTAGATGTCCTGCAGTGCACAACAAAGAATTGTTCTATGACCGGCAAAATGAGGATCATAGCTGAGGGAAAAAATGTGTTTCTTATTATGAGGGTCTAGTACCTTTTACATAAAGCATTTTTGCATGATTTATTTCAAGTTTCTATATTTATTTTTGTATTATTGCATGGTTTTACTATTAGTTAAATCTTTCAGGAATGCTAGTTTGTTTGAGAAAGATGAACTTTATTTTATTCAGAAATTCACTGAGACTTTTTAAAACAATAAAAAGTTTTGGCACTAATCACAATACTGCTTATGACATTTGACTTCCGAGTACTACATACTTGTAGAAGCCTCCATTTGTAAATAATGAATTTCATTTATTCTGCAACACGTTTTTGTATATACACACACATACATACATATATAAATATAGCCTTTATTTCAAAATGTCAAATATAAGTAAAAATATGTCAACAATACTTAGTTGAATATTGTCATCTTATAAATCTAAATTTGTCCATTTTAAGTGGTTGTAAACATTTAATTACTTATGCCTTTTACTATAGTGGTTTGAGTTGTGACTGCATGGATGGAACTGGAGAGCATTATGCTAAGTGAAATAAGCCAGGTGGTGAAAGACAAATACCCTATGATTGCATCATGAACAGGAATCTAATCAACAAAATGAACAAGCAAGCAAAGTATAGCCAAAGACATTGAAATTGAGAACAGGCAGACAGTGACCAGAGGGGAGAGAGGAGAGGATAATGGGGGAAAAGGGTGAAGGGTTTACAGGAACAATTATAAAGGACATATGGACAATAACAAGGGGGGTTGGAAACAGGGGAGGGAGGTGAGAAGGGGTGGGGGGGAAAGGCAGAAAACTACTTGAACAACAATTAAATAAATTAAAAAGTTAATATTTAAAGAAATATATATGAAATACAATAATTGGTCATTATCTATTTTGGTATTATATATAAATGGATCATTATAAGTTTTATTTCAGAAGTGATAAAGAAGATTTTGTAAATATTTTCTTTTTGAATATAGAGAGCAATGAGTTTGACAGGGGTGAGAACCACAACCTATATCCCCCCTACTTAGTGTGTATTTTGGGAATGGGAGCAAGAGACGAAGAGGAGGGCAACAAAGGTAATTCTAACTTAATTCTTTTGGTGCTTTGTGAGAAATGTGGTCTCATAGTTCTGTTTTCTTCATTCCAGCACTGCCTTTCCAAGACACTGTGCTTCTCCAAGATAGGAATCCAGGAGAGGATTGATCATTTCTTACAGATATAAAAATCATGGCTCAGGTAAATGGGGTTTTCTCCTGTCCTCTTTTAATAGCTGCTTTTTTTACAGGGTATGTGCATGTTTACATTACTTATTCCTGAAACTTTTTTCCTAGCTGACCCCAGTCAGGAATGAGTTCCTCAGTTTATTCCATTCTTTGAACTGACAGTGTCTTCTCTAACTGAGTCTTTCTAATCCAACCTATATTCACATACAAACTGTTGAAAAATCATCTGACAGTCTTATGGGAAGTCCCTTATAGGTAACTAACTGCTTTTCTCTTGCTGCCTTTAAGATTCTCTCTTTATCTTTTATCTTTGGCATTTCAATTATGATGTGTCTTGGCATGGGCCTCTTTGAATTCTTCTTTGAGACTCTTCTATGCTTCCTGGACTTGTGTGTCTTCTTCGTCCTTTCTACCAGGCTAGGGAAGTTTTCAGTCATTGTTTTTTCAAGTAGGTTTTCAATCCCTTGCTCTCTCTCTTCTCCTTGTATGCCACTGGTAAAAATGTTGCTATGCTTGATGTTACCCCAGAGATCCCTTAAACTATCCTCATTTTTTGGATTATTTTTAACTACTCTAATTGGGTATTTTCTGCTATCTTTTCTTCCAAATTGCTAATTTGATCCTCTGCCTCATCTAATCTGCTGTTGATTTCTTCTAGTATATTCCTCATTTCAGTTATTGTATCCTTCATTTCTAACTGGTTCTTTTTTTATGGATTCTATATATTTTTTATGCTGTTGAATTTCTCACTAAGTTCCTTGAGCATCCTATAACCATGGTTTTGAACTGTGTATCTGGTAGTTTGATTTCCTTCACTTCATTCAGTTCTGTTTCTAGAGATTTCTCCTGTTCTTTCAGTTGGCACATGTTTCTTTTTATCCCCATTTTGGCTGCCTCTCTGTATTTGTTTCTATGTGTTAGGTAGGTCTGCTATATCTCCCAGTCTCAGTAGGATAGCCTGATGTTGAGGGGGCCCTGTTGAATCCAGTGAAGCAGCCTTTCCTGTCACTTGAGCTGAGCACTCCATGTGTGTCCCCTGTGTGGGCTGTGTGCACCGTCCTATTGTACTTGAGCTTAGATTGCTATTGGTACCTCAGTGGGAAGGGTTGACTGGGCACAACTACAGTGGAGGAACTGCAGTGCTGAGGTTGACCCTATGGTGCAGAACTCACTTCAGCAAGGTTATGGTGCCCTCTAAGTCTGCCCCTTGAATGTGTTGCTTATAGAGGTGGTTGGGTGGTACTTCGATATAGTCTGAAGATGGCCACTGGGGGTGTGGGCTCTAGAGTCTTTTGGATGGTGCCGACCAAGTTCAGCTACTTGTATTTTTTCTGGGACCACCTGGCATGAACTACAAAGTGATCTGCAGATGGCTGTTATTTGGCCTGTGCTCGGAGGTACCCAGAAGAAGCCAAGTTGTAGACCAATTCTAGCTACTACTAGTGCCAGGTCTGGGACCACTTAGCAAGAGATACGTGGCATTCAGAGGCCAGATGCTGCTTGTTTGGGGTTGTGAACCTTTGAGAGTATTTAGGAAAGTACAGCATGAGCCAAAACAGGCCATTTGTATGGAAAAGCCAGTGAAAGCAGCTTGGGTAGCCCTGCAAGTTGGGTGGGTTAGGGGTCTCAGGGGCTCTTATTTCTTAAATAGTGAATAAGAAAGGGAAACTTTCATTTATTGGGAATGTGTGATGTACAAGACACATATTATACCAGGCATTTCTGTATTCTATTTCTTTTTATTGTAATATTGTATTTTTAAATTAACTTTATTTCATTAACTTTATTAATGCCCAGGCTCTGTGTGTAATGAGATGGTCTATATTCAGGAAATGTCTACAGCAACAGGATTGCCCATCATCTCCCCTTCCATTGAAAATACATTTTTTTTTTATTTCCACTACTAGTATTATGTTTGTTGTTTCAGAGATTGGTGATGTTCAGGGATGTTGTCATTGACTTCTCTCAAGAAGAGTGGGAATGCCTGGACTTTGCTCAAAGGCATTTATACAGAGATGTGATGTTGGAGAACTATAGTAACTTGGTGTCACTAGGTAAGGATATCTACTTTGTAGTATTTTAGGTTCTCTCTTTGGAATGGCTGCCTTAACTGATGTTATTTCAAGGTTGTTTTTAAGTAATTAACTGAATTTCTTCTCAAAGTAATGGTTTTAAATTATTGGGAGTAGACATAGTTTCTCCAGAAGGCACATTATCTTGTCCACCCTTCGTATATAATTACCTGTCTTCATATCTTCTTTGATGGTGAAGGGGCTAGGTTTTAACTCTGGGACACTTATAATATTGTAAGAAAAAACAGACTATGCATTGTTAAAATTTAGGTCTGCTAAAGGAGCTTTAAAAATAGATATAGTTGGGCACTTAGGCTGTTTCCAGCACTTTTGAGTTGGTGTTTCCAGATTCTTAGGGTATAATCCTAGCAATGGGATCACTGGATTAAAAGGCAGTTCCATCTTTAGTTTTTTTAAGGAAACTCCATACTGTTTTCCACAGTGGCTGCACCAGTCTGCATTCCCACCAACAGTGCATGAGGGTTCTCTTTTCTTTACATCCTTGCCAGCACTCATTGTTTGTTGATTTGTTTATGATGGCCATTCTTATAGGTGTGAAGTGGCATCTCATTGTGGTTTTATTTGCATCTCTCTGATGGCTAGTGATGCTGAGCATCCTTTCATATGTCTATATGCCCACGGTATGTCCTCCTTGGAGAAGTAGCTATTTAGGTCCTTTGCCCATTTTATAATTGGGTTGTTTTGTCTTCATGGTGTTGAGTCGTATGAGTTCTTTATATATTTTGGAGACCAAACCCTTATCCAACGTATATTGGCAAATATGCTTTCCTATATAGTTGGTTCCCTTTTCATTTTGAAGATGTTTTCTTCAGCCATACAGAAGCTTTTTAATTTGATATAATCCCATAAATGAGTGGATCAAAAACTGTGGTACATTTACACAATGGAATACTACATAGCAGAAAGAAAGAAGGCGCTCTTACCCTTCACAACAGCATGGATAGAACTGGAGAGTATTATGCTAAGTGAAATACGCCAGGTGGCAAAAGACAAATACCATATGATTTCACCTGTAGGTGGAACCTAGTGAACAAATGAAACAAATGAGCTAAATAGAACCAGAGACATGGGAATAAGGAACAAACTGACAGTGACCAGAGGAGAGAGGGATAACAAGCAAAAGAAGGGTCTAGTCAAGGAACACGTGTAAAGGACCAATAGTAATGGACAACATTGTGAGGACTAACTGAGGGAGCAGGCGGTGGGTGGGGCAGGGGAGAGCAATGGGGAAAAATTGGTACAACTGTAATGGAACAATTAAAAAAAGAAAGATACAGAAATGTATGTTTTTAATCACAACAGAAGAGCTTATATTATATAGTGATAGGCTGGATCAGTGCATTTCAGTAACAATTCAAGTGAACCCAATCAATTGCAATAAGCACATTCTCTTATATATATTTCTTTTTATGGTTATCTTTGATATATAAAAACTTTTAATTTGATGTAATCCCATTTATTTATTTTTTTCATTTATATCCCTTGCTCAAGGAGGCATATACAAAAAAATATTGCTAAGAGAGATACCGAAAAGTTTACTGTCTATATTTTCTTCTAGGCGTTTTATGGTTTTAGGTTTTACATTTAAGTCTTTAATCCATTTTGAATTTATTTTTGGTGTAAGAAGGTCTAGTTTCATCTTTTGCAAGTTTTTGTCCAGCTTTCCAACACCGTTTATTAAATAGACTGTCTTTTACCATTCATTGTGTATTTTTGCAACCTTTGTCATAGATTAATTTGCCATTTAGCTGTGGGTTTATTTCTGGGCCCTATTCTGTTCCATTGAGCTATGTGTCAGTTTTTATACTAGTGCCATGTTGTTTTAAATGCTATCATCTTATAGTGTAGTTTGATAGGTGGTGCAATACCTCCAATTTTGTTTTTCTTTCTCAGTATTTCTTTAGCTATTCCTGGTCATTTGTGGTTCCATATACATTTTAGAACTATTTATTCTCTTCTGTGAAAAATGCCATTAGTATTTTGATAGGGATTGCATTGAATCTATAGATTGCTTTGGGTGGTATAGACATTTTATTGATAATTGATTCTTTCTATTCATGAACACCAGGTATGCTTCCGTTTATTTGTATCTTCTTAAATTTCTTTCATTAGTGTATTATAATTTTCTAAGTACATTTCTTTTACCTTCTTGGTTGAATTTATTCATAGGTATTTTTTGACGCAGTAATAAATGGGATTGCTTTTATAGTTTCCCTTTCTGATAGTTCATTATTGGTGTATAAAAATGCAACTGATTTTTGGGTATTTATTTTGTATTCTACTTTACTGCATTCACTTATCAGTTCTAATATTTTTTTGTGTGTTTTTTGGTGGACTCTGGTGTTCTCTCTATATAGTATCATCTCATGTGCAAATAATGACAATTCTATTCTTTTCATATTTGGATATTTTTATTTTTCTTCCATGATTGCTGTGGTTAGGATTTATAATACTGTGTTGAATAGAAAGGATGAAAGTGAACATCCTTGTTTTGATCCTGATCATTAGGGAAATACTTTTAACTTTTCACCATTGAGTGTAATGTTAGCTGTGTGTTTGTCCTGTATGGCTTTTATTATGTTGAGGTATGGAGGTATGTTCCTTCTATTCCCACTTTGCTAAGAGTTTTTTTATCAATATTGGTTGCTGGCTTTTGTGAAATGCTTCTTTTTTTGGACCTTTTGATATCATGTGATTTTTAGTTTTCATTTTGTTAATGTGATCTACACATTAATTGATTTGCAAATATTGAACCAACCTTGCATCCCACTTGAATAAATCCCACTTGATCATGGTATAAGATCTTTTTAATGTTTTGTGGAATTTGGTTTGCTAATATTTTGTTGAGGGTTTTTGCATCTGTGTTCATCAGGGACATTGGCTTATAATTTCCTCTTTTTTGTAATGTTTTTTTCTGGTTTGGGGATTAAGATAATACTAGCCTCATAAAATGAGCTTGGAGGCCTTCCCTCTTCATCAGTTTTTTGGAATAGTTGAAGAAGGATGGGTGTTAATGTTCTTTTAATGTTTGGTAAAATTTGCCTGTGAAGCCATCTTGTATAAGGCTTTTGTTTATTGGGGTTTTTTCCATCTTCAATTTGATTTTGTTAGTAATTATTAGTCTGTTCAGATTTTCTGTCTCTTCCTGATTCACCCTTGGAAGATTACACGTGTCTAGGAATTTATCCATTTCTCTCTGGTTGTCCAATTTGTTGGTGTATAATAGTTCATAGTATTTACTTATAATCCTTTTTATTTCCATTGTGTCAGTTTTCACTTCTCTTTCATTCCTGCTTTTATTTATTTGGGCCCTCTCTCTCTCTTTTTTTTTTTTGATGAGTCTCTTTAAAGGTTTATCAGTTTTATTTCTGTTTTCATTGAACCAGCTCTTGGTGTCATTGATCTTTTCTATTGTTTTTAACTTTATTTTATTTCTACTTTGATCTTTATTATTTTCATTCTTCTACTCATGTGGGCCTTTGTTTATTCTTCCTTTTCTAGTTCTTGTAGGTGTTAGGTTACATTGTTTATTTGAAAATTTTCCTTTTTTGAGGTATGCTTGTTTTGCTATAAATTTTTCTCTTAGAAATGCATTGGCTGTATCTCACATATTCGTGGTGATTGTGTTTTTATTTTATTTTCCTCAAACTATCTTTGGACTTCTTCCTTGATCTTGTTAACTTGTTCATTGTTCAGTAGCATGTGATTTAGCCTCCACGTGTTTGTTTTTCAGTTTTTTTTCTTTTCATTTCTAGTTTCTTACCATTGTCTTTGGGAAAGATATGTGATATGGTGGAATCTTCTAAATTTAATGAATATTGCTTTGTGGCCTAATGTGATCTATCCTGGAGAATGTCCCATGTGTACTTTAAAATAATGTATATTCTGATACTTTGGGGTGAAATGTTTTAAAATTATCAATTAAATCCATCTGGACTAATGTGTCATTTAAGACCACTGTTTCCTTTTTTATTTTTTCTTCTGTCTGGATGATCTCTTCATTAATGTTATTGGGGGTGTTAAAGTCCCCAGTATGACTGTATTACTGTTGATTTCTTTATTTATATCCATCAACATTTACTTTATATATTTAGGTACTCTTATGTTGGGTGACTACATGTTTACAAGGGCTATATCCTTTTCTTGGATTGATCCCTTTATCATTATGAAAATCCCTACTAATCAGGAGTGTCTAAACTTTTGGCATCTCTGGGCCATGATGGAAGAAGAAGAGTTTTCTTGGGCCACACATTAAATACACAAACACTAATGAAAACTGATGAGAAAAAAAAAGGTTTTAAGTAAATTTATGATTCTGTGTTGAGCCGCATTTATAACCATCCTGGGCCACATGTAGCCCATGGGCTGTGAGTTGGACATCCCTCCAGGCCTATTTTGTCTCTTTATAGCTTTTGTTTTAAAGTCTATTTTGTCTGATATAAGTATGGCTACCCCAGCCTTTTTCAGTTTCCATTTGCGTGAAATTTTTTTTCCGACCACTTACTCACAGTCTATGTTTGTCTTTCAGTGTGGATTGTGTCTGTTATAGGCCAAATAAAAATGGATGTTGTTTTTTATCCATTAAGCCACCCTATCTTTTCACTAGAACATTTAGTCTATTTATATTTAAAGTCATTATTGATAGTTATGCAATTATTACTATTTTAAAAATTGTATTCTGCTTGTTTTGTACTTCTGTTCCTTTTTTCTTCTCTTGTGTGTTGATGACTTTCTATAGTGTGATGTTTGGATTTCTTTCTCTTTATTTTTTGTGTATCTCCCATATATTTTTGGTTTATGGTTACCATGTGCTTCACATATATACCAAACTGTGTTTATAGCAGTCTTTTATAAGCTGATGTTCAGTTAAGTGTGAACATATTCTGTAATCACTACAATGTTTACTGATGCCTTCCTTGTTATGTTTTTGTAATTTTCTTTTTTACTTTTGTTTGTGTGTTTGTGTTCATCCTTTAATTTATTGTTGAAATCCCTTTAATGTTTCTTGTAATACTGGTTCAATGTTGATCGTCCTTAGCTTTTTCTTGTATGGGAAACTCTTTCTCTCTTCTTCAATTTAAATGATAGCCTTGTTGGTTAGAATACTCTTGGTTGTAGGTCCTTGCTTCTCATCACTTTCAGTATTTCACTCTATTCCATTATGGCTTGCAAAGTTTTTTTGAGAAATCAGCTGACAGTCTTATGGGAGCTTTCTTGTAGGTAACTAACTGCTTTTCTTTTGCTACTTGCAGGATTCTTTCTTTGTACCTTTGGCATTTTAATTATGATGTGCCTTGGTGTAGGCCTCTTTGGGTTCATCTTGTTTATGCTTGTCTATGCTTCCTGAAATTGTATGTCTGTTTTCTTAGCCTGGTAGGAAAGTTTTCACTTATCTTTCCTATAAATAGGTTTTTAATCCCTTTTTCTCTACTTTTCTTTTTTCTGGTACCCTTTTGGTGTTGGTACTCTTTATATTTTCCCTGAGGTCTCTTAAGCTATTCTCATTTTTAAAACTTACTCTTTCTTTTTGTTATTTGTTCGTTCCAATTGGGTGTTTTCTGCTACCCTGTCTTTAAGATTTCTGCTTCAATCCTTGGCTTCCTCTGTTTGGCCATTGATATTTTCTAACGTAATCTTCATTTTAGTTGTTATATTCTTCAGACTGACTCATTCTTTTGTTTTATGTTTTCTATCCTCTTTTTAATGTTTTTGTCTCTTTGTTGAAGTTCTCACTGAGTTCATCTATTCTTTTCTTAAGTTCATTGAGTATCCTTATAACCTGTTTGAACTATGTACCTGATAGATTTCTTGTCTCATTTCATTTAGTTCTTTTTCTATAGCTTTGTTCTGTTCTTTCATTTGGGACAAGTTTCTTTGTCTCCACATTTTGGCTGAAACTTTGTGTTTGTTTCTGTGTGTTAAGTGGATGTATTATCTCCCCATCTTGACAGAGTGACCTTATGTAGACAGCATCCTGTGGCATCTAGTGGTTCCATCTCCCTCTTTAGCAGAGCCAGGCACTCCACGGGTGTCCCTTGTGAGGGTTGTGTGTTCCTTCCTATTGTGGTTGGGTATCTTCCGCGAGGGTTGTGTGAGCCCTTCTGTTATCATTGAGCCTTAGTTGCTGTTGGCACATCAATGGTTAGGCCTTTAGTCTGTCTGGCTGTAAGGGCTTGTTGTGAATGCAGCTGACTAGTTGTTATGTGGGAGCTGACTCCACATAGTGGTTGTTGCTTTACTGGGTCTCTGGTGACAGCTGAGTTTGCTTTTTGGGTGTGTCATTTGTGCAACTGGTTGGGCAGTGCTCTGGTGTGGTTTGAAGCAGGATTCTGTGTGTGTTCATTTTGGAGCCTTTTTGGGAGGGACTTCTGTGCAGACCATCAGCCACCACTTTGTGCTGCTTGGTAGGAACTAAAAAGTGAACTGAGGCTGGTTGCTTCTTGTGCTGGGCTTCGGACCATTTGGTAGAAACCACAATATGCACTGAGGCCAGCCACCACTTGTGCCTGGTTTGTGGCTGCTTATTTGAAACTGCTTTCCATGCCAAGACTGGCCACCCTGATGACAGTCTTGGGACCGCCTGAAGGGAGTTATAGTGCAAGTTCAGACCAGTTGCTGCTTCTAATAGTCTAGAGCCACTTAGCAAGAACTGCAAGGCATGCTGAGGTTAGCTGCCACTTCTTTAGGATTGGTGACCTTTGTGAGATTTTGGGAAAGTTTGCAGTGTGATCTGAGGTAGGCTGATTATGTGGAGAGCCCCTTGAAGAGAAGAGGCTCAGGCTAAGAGAATAAGTTGGGTGGGGTGGGGTCTCAGGGAATCACTAGGATGGCGCAAATGGTTTTAGGCAGGTTAATGGAGAGCACAGATTTGGTCTCCACCTGCCTGCACTGGGCTGGCTGGGTGGAGGAAGGATCAGCAAAGGAACAGTGGTGCTTGTCATTGCTTGTCCACAGAGACAGTTGCCCCAACCCTTGCCCCTCCAGCCCTCTTCATGAAATTCGTGAATTTTGATAGTCCCTGCATGTCCCTGGAGCTTTCTCAGCTGTCCTCACTGCGCTTAAGTGAGTCTGTGCATGGTCCCTTTTAGACCTGTGCCTTGTTCTTTTGCAACCCTCATTCATTCTATGATGCAATGCACACTGGTTTTCACAGCTAAAAGTTATGGGGACTTCTCTTCCCTGCATAGGTTCCCTAGGCTGGAGAGCCAGGTATAGGTCTGGGACTCCTAACTCCTCAGGGTGGACCTTCAGAACTCAGTGACCCTTCCTGATTTTAAAAGATTTTATTTATTTATTTTTAGAGAGAGGGGAAGGGAGGGAGAACAAGAAAGAGAGAAACACCAATGTGTGTTTGCCTCGTGCGCCCCTACTGGCAACCTGACCCGCAACCAGGCATGTGCCCTGTCTGGGAATCCAACCAGTGACCCTTTGATTCTCAGGCTAGCACTCAATACACTGAGCCACACCAGCCAGGGCTCTTTCTGATTTTAAATCGACCCACCATAGGTGTGAATCCTCTGTTCTGCATCTCTGCTCCTCCTATCAGCCTCAGCTTGGCTTTTTCTTTGTAATTTTATATATGAAATCTGTCCAACTAATTTTCAGGTGGTTCTCATTGATGGTTGTTCTATAATTTAGTTGTAATTTGATATGGTCATGGGAGGAGGGAGCATAGTTTACCTATTCTGCCATCTTGACCGGGAGTCTCTAGGTTTACAGCTTCATGATATGACATCTGTATATTCTGTTATGTACTCAGGAAGCGAAATCAGGTTTTTTGCAGTTACCATGTATTTGACCGTCTTTACAATCTTTATTCTCCTCCCATCCCTCTGTTCCCAGGTGATCACCATTTTGTTATCTGTGTATATGGGTTGTTTTTTTAATTTGTTGCTTTTCTATACATCCCACATATGAGTAAAATCCTATGGTATTGTCCATTTATATCTGATTTATTTCACTTAGGATAATACTTTCAAGATCTATTCATATTGTCACAAATGGCAATTTTTCATTTTTTTCTTATAGTTAAGTAGTATTCCCTTCGATATATATATATATATACCATATCTTCTTTATCCATTCATCCAGTGAAGGACACTTAGGTTTTTTCCCCCTGTTTTTACTGTATTTTTTATTTTTTATTGTTGTTCAAGTACACTTTTCCCCCCACCCCTCCACACAACCCTAGCTCTCCCTACCTCCTTCCCCTGTTTCCACCCCACCTTGTTATTGTCCATGTGTCCTTTATAATTGTTCCTATAAACCCTTCACCCTTTTGCCCTATTATCCCCTTCCCTCCCCTCTGGTCACTGTCAGCCTATTGTCATTTTCAGTGTCTTTGATTATATTTTGCTTGCTTGTCTGTTTTATTGATTAGGTTCCTCTTAAAGGTGAGATCATATGGTATTTGTCTTTCACTGCCTGGCTTATTTCACTTAGCATAAGGCTCTCCAGTTCCATCCATGCCTTTGCAAAGGGCAGGAGCTCCTTTTTTCTTTCTGCTGCGTAAAATTCCATTGTGTAAATGTACCATAGTTTTCTGATCCATTCATTTACTGATGGGCACTTAGGTTGCTTCTAGCACTTGCCTATTGTAAATTGTGCCGCTATGAACATTGGGGTGCATAGGTTCTTTTGGATTGGTGTTTCAGGGTTCTTAGGATATAATCCTAGTAGTGGAATTGTCAGGTTAAAAGGCAATTCATTTTTAGTTTTCTGAGGAAATTCCATACTGTTTGTTCTCCACGATTGTGGAACCAGTCTGCATTCCCACCAACAGTGCACTAGGGTTCCTTTTTCTTCACAAACTCTCCAACACTTGTTTATTGCTTTCTTGGTGATGGCCATTCTTAGTGTAAAGTGGTATCTTATTGTGTTTTTAATTTGCATCTCTCTGATGGGTAGTGATGCTGAGCATTTTTTCATATGTCTCTGGGCCCTCTGTATGTCCTCCTTGGAGAAGTGTCTGTTCAGGTCTTTTGCCCATTTTTAAATTGGGTTGTTTGTCTTCCTGGAGTGGAGTCATGTGAGTTCTTTGTATATTTTGGAGATGAACCCTTTTCTGGGGTATCATTGGCAAATATGTTTTCCCATATGGTTGGTTCTCTTTTAATTTTAATGCTTTTTTTTTAGCTGTGCAGAAGCTTTATATTTTGATGAGACCCCATTTGTTTATTCTTTCCTTTATGTCCTTTGCTCTAGGGAACATATCAGTGAAAATATTGCTGCGTGGAATATCTGAGGTTTTCCTGCCTATTTTTTCCTCTCCAACTTCTATGGTGTCATGACTTATATTTAAGTCTTTTATCCACCTTGAATTATTTTTGTGTATGGTGTAAGTTGGTGATGGTTTCATTTCTTTGCATGTAGCTGTCCAGATGTCCCAACACCATTTGTTGAAGAGGCTATTATTACTCCACTTTATGCTGCTGCCCCCTTTGTCGAATATTAACTGACCAAAGAGACTTGGGTTTATTTCTTGGCTCTCTGTTCACTTTCTTTGGTCTATGTGTCTGTTCTTATGCTGGTACCAGACTGCTGTTTTTTGTTTTTTTTTTACAGTGGCGTTGTAATACACTTTGATATCAGGTATTGTGATCCCTCCTACTTCGTTCTTCTTTCTCAAAATTGCTGTAGCTATTTAGGGTCATTTATGGTTCCATATAAATTTTTGAAGTGTTTTTTCCATATCTGTGAAATAGGGCATTGTTATCTTAATGGGGATTGCATTGAATATATAAATTTCTTTGGGTACTGTGGACATTTTGATGATGGTAATTCTTCAGATCCATGAACATGATACAAACTTCTATTTGTGTCTTTCTTAATTTCTTCAGTGTTTGTATACTTTTCTGATTACGGGTCTTTTACCTCCTTGGTTAGGTTATTCCTAGGTGCTTCATTTTTCTTGTTGCTGTATATCAAATGGGATTTTTTTTTCCTGATTTCTGTTTTTGGTATTTTATTGATAGTGTACAAAAATGCCTTTGATTTCTGAATATTGACTTTGTATCCTGTTTTGCCAAATTCACTTATTAGGTTGAGTAGTTTTTTTGGTGGAGTCTATAGGATTTTCTATGTACATTATCAATGGCAGTTTTGCTTTCTCCTACCCAATTTGGGTGCCTTTTCTTTTTTTCTTTTTCTTTTTTTTTTTTTGTCTGATTGCTGTGGCTAGGATTTCCAATACTATGTTGGACAGGAATGGTTAAAGCGGACATCATTGTCTTGTTCCTGATCTTAGTGTGAAAGCTCTAAGTTTTTGACCATTGAGTATGATGTTGATTATAGGTTTGTCATATATGGCCTTTATTAGGTTGAGGAATGCTCCCTCTATTCCTACTTTGCTAAGTGTTTTTATCATAAATTCATGCTATACCTTATCAAATGCTTTTCCTGCATCTGTTGATACATTCATGTGATTTTTAATTGTCTTTGGTTTTGTTTATATGATATATTATGTTTATTGATTTGTGAATAGTGTGCTACCCTTGCATCCCTGAGATGAATCCCACTGGATCATGGTGTGTGATCTTTTTAATGTATTGCTGGATGTGGCTTGCCAATATTTTGTTGAGGATTTTAGCATGTATATTCATCAGCGATATTGGCCTGTAGTTTTCTTTCTTTGTTGTGTCTTTATCTGGTTTTGGGATTAGGATGATGCTGGCTTCATAAAAAGAGTTTCAGACTCTTCCATCTTCTTGGGTATGTTGGAATAGTCTGTTAGCTCTTCCTTAAAGGGTAGGAGTTAGCTCTTCCTTAAATGCTTAGTAAAAAACTCCTGTGAAACTCTCCTGTCCAGGCTTTTCTGTGCAGGGAGTTTTTTGATTACTACTTTGATTTCATCAGCTATTATAGGTGTATTCAGGCTTTCTGCTTCTCCTTCATTCAGTCTTGGAAGATTTTTTTTCTAGAAATTTGTCCATTTCACCTAGGTTTTCAAATTTCTTGGCATATAGTTCTTCATAGTAATTTTTTACAGTCTTTTGTAGTTCTGTGGTATCAGTTGTAAACTCTCCTCTTTCATTTCTGATTGTGTTTATTTGGGTCCTATCTCTTTTGTTTTTCTTGATGAGTCTGCTTAAAGGCTTGTCGATTTTGTTTATCTTTTCAGAGAACCAGTTCTTGGATTTATTGATCCTTAGAATTGTGCTTTTAGTCTCTATGTTGTTTAATTCTACTTTGATCTTGGTTATTTCCTTCCTTCTACTTGCTCTGGGCTGTCTTTGTTGTTTTTTCTCTAGTTCTTATAGGCGTAGGGTGAGGTTGTTTATTTGAAATGTTTCTTTTTTAGGTAGGCCTGTATCTCTATGAACTTCCCTCTCAGGACTGCCTCCGCTGTGTCCCATAAGGTTTAGATTGTTGTGAATTCATTTTCATTAGTTTCCAGAAATGTTTTTATTTCTTCCTTGATCTCATTATTAACCCATTCATTGTTTAATAGCATACTATTCAATCTCCATGAGTTTGATGTTTTTGAATTTTTTCCTTGAAGTTGGTTTCTAGCTTTAGTCCCTTGTGGTCAGAGAAAGTGTTTGTTATGATTTCAATTTTCTTGATTTTGTTGAGGCTTGTTTTGTGTCCTATCATGTGGTCTATCTTTTAAAATGTTCCTGTTGAACTACTATAAAGGACACATGGACAAAACCAAGGGGTGAGTGGAAACAAGGGAGGGAGGTGGGTTTGGCTGTGGTGTGGTATGGTGTATTGGTGGGAGGAAAATGCAGACAACTGTAATTGAACAGTAGTAAAATAATTTTAAAAAAGAAAATGTTCTATGTGCATTTGAAAAGAATGTGTATTGCTTCTTTGGGATGAAAGGTTCTATATAGATCAGTTTAGTCAGTTTGATCTAGGATATTGTTCAATGCCACAATATCTTTGTTGATATTTTGTTTGGAAGATCTATCCATTTTTGACAGTGGGGTGTTAAAATCCCCTACTATAATTGTGTTGTTGTCAATATCTTTTTTGCCATCCTCTAACATTTTCTTTATATATTTGGGTGCTGCTATGTTGGGTGTATATATTTACAATGTTTATGTCTTCTTGATGGAGTCTTCCCTTAAGTATTATGAAGTGGCCTTCTGGGTCTCTTTTTATGGCCCTTGTTTTGAAGTCTCTTTTGTCTGGTATGAGTATTGCTACCCTGGCTTTCTTTTCCTGTTCATTTGCTTGGAATATTTGTTTCTAGCCCTTCGCTTTCAGCCTGTGTAGGTCTTTTGTTCTGAGGTGGGTCTGTTGTAGGAAGCATATGCGTGGGTCATGTTTTCTCATCTATTCAGCTATTCTATATCTTTTGATTGAAGCATTTACCAGTAATTCATTTACATTTAAGGTTATTATTGATAGGTACTTATTCGTTGCCATTTTACTTCCTTCGTACCTGTGTTCCTCTTCTCTCTCTCAATCTTTCTTCTTGTTCTCAAAGTACACCCTTTAACTTCTCTTGCAGTGCTGCTTTGGTGGAGGTGTATTCTTTGAGGCTTCTTTTGTCTGGGAAACTCCTTATTTGGCCTTCCATTTTAACTGAGCACCTTGCTGGACAGAATAGTCTCAGTTGCAGGCCTTTGGTTTTCATTACTTAGAATATTTCTTGCCATTTCCTTCTGACTTGCAGTGCTTCTATTGAGAAGTCAGCTGGTAGTCTTATTGGGACTGCCTTGTATGTTACTTCCTGTTTCTCCCTTGCTGCCTTTAAGATTCTCTCTTTGTCTTGGAATTTTGCCATATTAATTATGATGTGTCTTGAGTGGGCCTCTTTGGGTTCCTCTTGATTGGGACCCTCTGAGCTTCCTGGATTTATGTGACTTTTTCTCTCACCAAATTAGGGAACTTTTCCATCATTACTTTTTTAAACAGGTTTTCTATCCCTTGCTCTTCTTCTCCTTTTGGTATCCCTATTATATGGATATTATTACATTTCATGTTGTCACTCAGTTCCCTTAATACCTCTTCATTCTTTGTGAGTCCTTTTTCCTTTTCTTGCTCTTTTTCTGGGTGTTTTTTTCTACCTTGTCCTAGAGCTGTGCTTCTTCTGTACTGCTTTTGATTCCTTCTACTATGTTCTTCAATTCAGAAATTATATTATTTTTTTCCTGTTGGCTCTTGTTGATAGTTTCTATTTCCTTTTTCATGTTGATAGAGTTTGATGTGAGTTCATCATAGTTTCCCTGTAGTTTTTGGTATTTCTCTGTGATCTCATTGATCTTTCTTACAACCATTGCTTTGAAGTCAATGTCTGATAGCCTTGCTTCTATTTCATTTAGCATTCTTTGTGAGGCTTCCTCCTTTCATTTCGTTTGGGGTTTGTTTCTTTGTCTTTGCATTGTTTGTGAGATTCTTCTCGTTAGCTTCTGCTTCTTAAATTCATCTGCTGACTCCCTGTATTTGTGGTGTTAACTTCCATGGTAGGAGACCTGTTAGACTCAGTGGTGCAGTCTCCTTAATCTCCCGATCTTGCTACTCTTGGGTTGTCATTTATGTTGGTTCTCTGGATATAATTGGGTTTGATTGTCATTGGGTCTTTCTTTGATGGGTCCTTCCCTCCAGCTGGTTAACTGAGGGTCACTCTTCCCACCACGTCTTGTATGTTGTCAGCACCATTTACTGAAGAGAATTTTTTTCTGTTGTACATCTCTGGCTCCTTGTTCAGCATTTATTTGCCTATTTACATGTGGGGTGGTTGGCTCTCATTTTTATTCCATTGGTCCGTAGTCTATTTTTCAGCCAATATTATAGTGTTTTGATACTATAGCTTTGCAGTATAGTTTGAAATCAGTGAGTGTGATACCTCCAGCTTTGTTTTTTATCTCAGGATTGCTTTGGCTAATCTGGATCTTTTGTGGTTCCATATAAATTTGAGGATATTTTGTTCTGTTTCTGTGAAAAATGCCATTGGGATTGCATTAAATCTGTATATTGCTTTAGGTAATAATGCCATTTTAACAGTGTTACAGTCCATGAACACAGAATATCTTTCCATTTGTGTGTGTGTTTTAAGTTTCTTTCATCAATATCTTGTAGTTTTGAGTGTACTGGTCCTTCATTAACATTTTTTCTGATGTATTCTTTTTGTTGCAATTTTAAATGGGACTGTTTTCTTTATTTCTTTTTCTGGTATTGTATTCTTAGTATATAGGAAAAGAAGAGATTCTGTACATTGATTTTGTAATTTGAAACTCTTGCTGTGTTTGCTTATTGTTTCTAAGTTTTTTGGTGGGGACTTTAGTGTTGTCTATACATAGAATCATATTGTCTGCAGATAGTGACAGTTTTATGTTTTTTTTTTTCCCAATTTGGATACCTTTTATTGTTTTCTTTTGCCCGGTTGCTCTGGATATGCCTCCCATTTCTCTGCTGAATAACACTGGTGAGAGTGGGCATCCTTGTCTTGTTTGTGATCTTAGAGGAAATGCTTTTAGTTTTTACCATTGAGTATGTTAGCTGAGAGGGTTTATCATAAATGACCTTTGTAATGTTACAATAACTTCTATATTCATTTTATTGAGAGTTTAAATCATAAATGTATGTAATATCTTGTCAAATTCTTTTTCTGTTTTTAAGATTTTATTTATTTTTAAAGAGAAAGGAAGGGAGGGAGAAGGAGAGGGAGAAAAACATTGTTGTGTCAGAGAAACATTGATCAGTTGCCTCTTGCAAAACCCAGCAGGGGACCTGGCCCACAACTGAGGCATGTGCCTTGACCAGGAATAGAAATGGCTTTGTGGGACAACACCCAAAGCACTGAACCACTCAGGTCAGGGCCAAATGATTTTTCTTCCTCTATTGATATGATGATATCATTTTCATCTTTTATTTTCTTAATGCAGTGTATCACATTGATTGATTTCAGGATGGTGAACAAACTGCCTGTGCATCCTGGAATGACCTCCTCCTGAATGTGATATATGATCCTTTTAATGTATTGTTCTTTTCCATTTGTTTAAGATCTTTGCATTTATGTTCATCAGTGATATTGGCATGCAGTTTATTTTTGTGTGTATGGTTGTTGTCTGGTTTTAGTATCAGGGTAATGGGTAATGTTGGCCTTGTAAAATGCATTAGGAAGTTTTCCCTCTTCAGTTTTTTGGAAGATATTAGGAAGGATTATTAAATGTTCTTTGAGTTTGATAAGATTCACCAGTAAAGCCATATGGTTCTGGGCTTTTGGTTTAGAGGGAGGTTTTTGATTACTGTTTCAGTTTCCTTGCTAGTGGTTGATCTAGTTAGGCTTTCACATTCTTCATGATTCAGTCTCAGGAGGTTGTATATTTCTAAGAATTTGTCACTTATTCGAGGTTGTGGAATTTGGTGGTGTATAGCCTTTCTTAGTATTCTTGTGTGGTCCTTTGTATTTCAGTGGTGTTTGTTGTAACTTATCTATCACTTCTGACTTTATTTTTGGTTTTGGTAGAAGAGCTCTCTTGTAATTCAGGTCTTGTGGTGATAAATTCTCTCAGCTTTTGCTTGTCTGGAAAATCTTTTGTATTTCCTTCATATGTAAAGGATGACTTTGCTGGATATATTATCTTTGCCTGATGGTTTCCTTTTTGCAATATTTTGAATATTCCTTTTCATTCTCTCTTGACTTGCAATGTTAGAAATAGAAAATCTGATGATACTCTCTCTAGTGGACTTTCCTTGGTAAGTTACAGTCTTTCTTCCCCTGGCTACTTTGAGAATACTTTGTCATTAATTTCTGACTATTTGAATAATATGTGTCTTGGAGGAGGACCTTTTGTGTTGATATAATTAGGTGATCTGTTAGCTTCCCTTATTTTAAAGTCCAGTACTTTCCATAGGCTTGGGAATTTCCATCAATATTGTTTTTTGGAGTAGGCTCTCTGTTCCTTTCTCCCTCTCTTTTGTTCTTCTACCCATTATTCTTATATTGTTCTTTTAATGCAATCAGATAGTCATCATAGAGTTTTTAAAAATTTTTTAAACTCTTTATCTCTCTTCTTCCTTGGTCATTTCTAGGTTTCCATCTTTGAGCTTGCTAATTCTCACTTCTTGTTTTCGCTATTTCTAATGCTCTCTAATGTATTCCTCATCTCATTTATTGATTTATTTAGCTCCGGAATTTGTTTTTTTATAGTTTCAGTATCTTTGGTAAAGTACTCTTTTTGTTTATTAATTGTATTCCTGAGCTCATTGAACAGCTTTTCTGAGTTTTCTTGTGTCTCACTGAGTTTCTTCATAGCTGCCATCTTGAGTTATCTGTCATTTAAATCACATTCTTCCATGACTGAGTTTGATTTACTAAAGACTTTTTATTTTGTTTTTGATGCTCCCAGGTTACTTTGGTTTTTCATGGTACTTAGTGGATTGTGTATGTGTCTGCACATCTGAGGTAGTTTAAATATTGTTTTACTCTGTACATTTTAGCAGGTTGATAGGTAGGGTACTTTCTCTTGTTTTCCAATAGAAGGTGCTATAGCACAGCTTTTGCTTACTATCACCTGCACTTTTTGCACCTCTGGGATTATGGTGGAGTGACATTGCTTTGGTTAAGGAAAATGTCATGTAACCACCAGTTTGGTGGGAGTCCCCTCTTTTACAGGCTTGCCTCAGTTACAGGACACCATTATGTGGAGGAATGTGGTGAACAGTAGAGAACTGGTTTTGTGAGCTCACAGCACTACTTCCTTTTTAATAATGGCCACTGACCCCACTGTGTTTTTGGAGATGTCTGCACTGTCTGCAGTGGCTCTGCCACGATTGTCTTGTCCTCCCTCTCATTCCACACTCTCTCATCATTCCAATGTGCCTTCAGAGATTCTGATATATGGATCTTTCAGGTGTGGGGGTTTGTTGAGCAGGGGATCCTTTGTTAAGCTATAGTTGTCTGATTTGTAAATTTAAGGGGAGTAACCAAATAACACTTTTTAAGTTTTGAAAAGTAAATGTAAAGCAACCTTTTCTTTCCTTCTCTTCTTTTCTTATTTGTATCCAAAGACTCCCTCAACCTCATCAAATCCCTTAGCTTTAAATGTCACCTATATGTTGCTGACTCCTAAATTTACATATTTAATCCTAATATCTTTTCAGAACTCCATATTTGAACATATACTTGTCTACTCAACATCTTTTTTATATCAAATAATTCAAAACAAATTCTTGATACTTTCTCCCAAATTTGCTTCTCTGTAAGCAGCACATTCATTGCTCTAGGTGTTCAGGTAGAACACTTGATTTCCTTGACTTCTCTTTGTCATATTACATGTTCAATCCAATGATATCTCACATCTCACTTTCTCCACCTCTTTCTCCATAATCATCTTGTCTGAGCCATATGGATTATTTCTGTAGCCTCCTAACTTCTATCTACCCAGCTTTTGTACTTTCCCATTATCTGTTATCTTTTAATTTTAATGAAAATCCAAATGATTCATTTTTAAACAAAAATCAAATCTTTTAATGCTGCTTTTTATAACCCTCCAATGGCTTCTCTGCTGAGAGTAAAAGTCAATTTTTTTTAAATGGCCAAAACTAAGATTTCTCTTGTCATTTATCTTTGAGACTAGAGGGTTTTTTTTTCATTCATGTAAACTATAGGCCCAATTTTGTGAAGTTTTTTTCTTAATCCCTGACCTATTGTTGGTCCAAAGACTTGTCTCTTGGATTTTTAAAAAAATTATTGTACTTTTCCCATTACCATTTAACCCCCTTATCCCCCCAGCCCCCTGAAATCACCACACTGTTGTACATGCCCATGAGTCTTTTTTTCCTTCTTGCTCAATCTCTCCACCCCCTAACCTCCCTTGTCCCAATAGCTCTCATCCTGCTTTCTATATCTATGAGTCTCTCTCTGTTTTGCTTGTTAGTTCAGTTTGTTCATCAGATTTCACATATAAGTGAAATCATACTGTATTGCCTTTCTCTGACTGGCTTATTTCACTTTTTTAGATCATTTAAGATAAGCAATTGAAGACTGTAAATGTCCTGAGGTTATGCTGGTTTTATTTTTTTTTTAATTATATTTTATTGATTATGTTACCACAATTGTCCTGATTTTTTCCTCCTTTATCCTGCACCCCCTACTCCCTCAGGCAGTCCCCCCACCATTGTTCATGTCCATTGGTCATGTGTATAAGTTCTTTGGCTACCCCATTTCATATACTGTACTTTATGTCCTCATGGTTATTCTGTGACTACTTATTTGTACTTCTTAATCCCCTCACCTCTTCACCGATTTCTCCACACCTCCCTCCCACCTGGCAACCATCAAAATGCCCTTTGTATCCATGATTCTGTCTGTGTTCTTCTTGTTTGCTTAGTTTGTTTTTTAGATTTAGATTAGTTTGTTGATATGTGTGTATTTTTTGCCATTTTATTGTTTTAAAGCATGTTTACTATTTTAGTTTTTGATTCTTGTTTCATTGTGAATCTTCTTTACTTTCTTTTAAATTTTACATATTTTAGAATGTTGTCATGTTTTATTCAATAGATTGGTGTTCTTCTGGAAATCTGATGTACTATCTACATATAAAGTGTATCCACTGTTACAGTCATAATATACAACAGTTCCATTACACTCTCAAATTCCTTCATGCTGTCCTCTTGTTGTCAACTCCTCCCCCTCACCAGCCTGTGGAAAATTGACATATTTCCTATCCCTATTGTTTTGTCTTTTCCAGAATGTCATGTAAGTGGAATCAAAATATATATTCTTGGGGTCTGGTATTTTTCACTTAATAAAATATGTTTAAGATTATCCATATTGTTGCATGAATCATTAGTTTGTTTCTGTTTATTGCTGAATAATGTTCCATTGTATGGAAATATCAAAGTTTATTGATTCATTCGCCTTTTGAGTAACATCTGGGTTTTTACTTCTGGGCAATTATGAATAAAGCTGCTGTAATCTTTGTTGTATAGATCTTTGGACACGAGTATAAATACCTCTGATTATGACTGCTAGATTGTATGTGAAGTGTGTGGTTAACTTTATTAAAAAAGACAACCTACCAAACTGTTTTTCATCATGGGTGCAGTTTTTCATTCCCATTAGCAGTGTATGAGACTTTTTTGTTCTTTTTTTTTATATTTCCATCCAACATCTTTTTTTTTTTTTAAGATTTTATTTATTTATTTTTAGAGAGGGAAGGGAGGGAGAGAGAGAGAGAGAGAGAAACATCAATGTGCAGTTGCTGGGGGTTATGGCCTGCAACCCAGGCATGTAACCTGGCTGGGAATCAAACCTGGGACACTTTGGTTCCCAGCCCGCACTCAGTCCACTGAGCTATGCCAGCCAGGGCCCAACATATTTTTTAACATAGAATTTCTTGAACTTTATTACTCCAGACTCCTTCCATTATGGTCAATAATTGCTTTTTTCCTTTTCTCCTTCATCCCAAACATTATATACGATTACAGAAGCTTTTTCTTATATGTCTTTGACCTGTATCAATGCCTCAGAAATTACAAAGATATTCTTCTTGGATGAACAAATAAATTGGCTTTGGATAAGAAAGTAAATAGGAGAAGATATGAGACAGGGTGTAAAGAAACAAAAGAGACTGAGAAGTAATGATCAATGAAAGCAACTTGCTATTCTGGTTGAAAAGAATAGGGAGAACTAAAGAAGATAACCAAGGCTAGTATCTAAGAAGCATTATGCAAGAGGGAAAGCAATTGGTGAGGTATTTATACTCTTTTTTTTTTTTTCATTTCCACTTTAGATTTACTATGGATGTACTTTTATTTCCCTTTGTTAGGAGGTATTGAGGAAACCACAGATGAACAGTTTCTAATTAATTTACCATGAGGGTGAGGAAAGGTTTACTATAGAAGGACAACACAAGAGTATGTAGGAGTAATAGACTGTTGGGTATCATTACTGTGGTGGTAGGTACATGACTTCATTCCTTATAGGGCTGTTTCTTTTATCTGTTTTCTCTTGTTTTTCAATTATTTTTGTATCTTCACATAGTTATTTGTTGAGTGCTCTACATTAGAAATAAAAATTACAAAATTATTTAGAAGACTTGGATGATTTCATTCATCTTCAATGAAGATTTAGGTTTGCTTATGGCAAGCAATTTTTAATTATTTTAATCCAAATTTCTGGGTTTGAAATCATTCAAATATGATTTATCTACATACAGACTCTGTCCAGAGTCGTCTACTGTTTCTCCCTTGTTTTTCATGGTAGGCCTGAGAGTTCCTATCCCAATGTACGGAGAATTAATGTTGGGCCCCATGCTACAGTTATTGTTGCCCAAGCTCTATAAAATAAATGGTCTAAAACACTGCCTAGTTTATTCACTTCTCAGTTGCCTTTTCCAGATTGTAAGACTTCCTTCAGGGGACAAGTAACCACCAAATGTTTAGGGTTTTTCATATGAGTTTTCATATTTTTCAACTTTTAGCCCATTAATTCTTTATTTCAATATTAACTTTTTAATGCTTTCAGTCAGGTACCTTTTATATTTTGTCCAATTTGTGTAATTACTCTCATCTGGAAGGTTAGTCTAAAGTACTTAGCCTTCTGTTACCAGAAATGGGTGTTTAAAATTCAGGAACTTATATTTAAATTAAAACCTAAAGGATGAGAAGAACTGTATAGAGTATCTAATATAGAGCAGTTCAAAGATGTGGAACCAGCTCTAACTAGTCTTAAGTTCAGATTGGATGTATGACTTTTTTGGAGCTAAAAGAAATCGAGTATGTTTGGAAAATAGCAAAGCAGAAAAGATTCATGGGGAAATCAGATACATAAGTAGGGACCAGACTATGAAGGGCTTTGAAGGGCTTTGTCAAAGTCATGAAAACCATTTGGATTTTATTCTAAATTTAATTTGAAAGTCATTTAAAAGTTCCAGTCAGAGATAGCAAATCACAATCTGAATCTGAATGAGAATCAGTTGGTGGAATGTATTAAAACTAAAGGTTTTCACAATCTTTTTCTGATTCACTAGATTCAGATCCAGTTAGTCTGGTGTGTTATCTGGGTATCTTTAATTTTAACAGACTTCCCAGGTGAGTTTGATTCCCACCAAAGTTTGAGATTCACTGACTTAAAAAAAATTGCTTAATCTCTCCCCTTATCTTCTCAGATTTTTCATTATTCTCTCATCTCCTATGTACCTTTTTTTACATGTTAATATATGAGGTCATTCTTAGCTGATATTTTTTTCAAATTCTAGGTAGCAACATATTACTGCAACACGAAATTAGTGAACTTTGATTATGCATGTTTATGTGTGTGAGAGAGAAAACTAGAATAGAAAGCATATAGGTATTGCTTTATGCAACTATAAATGTTGCAGACTGTGATGTGAAAAGTAACTAGGTATTACTATAGGTCATAGTAAACAACTTTTTATAAACATAATGTAGTCCATATATTTTTCATGGGTATAATTTCCCTATATGCATTTTTTCCTATGTAGTCCTTTTTACTATTGAAGTTCTACTTCTGAAATGACAACTAACATTTTTTATTGTTTTTTATCTTTCAGATTTGCCTTCAAGGTGTGCAAATAAATACTTACCTCCAAGAAAGGACACTTATGAAACAGAATTATCCCAATGGGAAATGAGTAACAGGCTTGAAAACTATGATCTTAAGGAGTCCAGTTCTAGAGATTATTTGAAAGTCAGAGGCACATTGGAAAATCAAAAGGAATATTTCAGTCAAGTAATGATCTTATATGAAAAAATGTCCATTTTCAATCAGCATACTTACTTATCTCAATATCCCACATGTCATTTTGAGAAACCCTATAAATGTAAGGAATGTGGGAAGGCCTTTAGACGAGCTTCCCACTTAACTCAACATCAGAGTACTCATACAGGTGAAAAACCCTATGAATGTAAGCAGTGTGGGAAAGCCTTTAGTCGTGATTCACAGCTCAGTCTTCATCAGAGACTTCATACTGGCGAGAAACCCTATGCATGCAAGGAATGTGGGAAAGCGTTTACTCAGAGTTCACAACTTATTTTACATTATAGAATTCATACTGGTGAAAAACCGTATAAGTGTGAACAATGTGGGAAAGCCTTTATTCGTAGTTCACAACTAACCCGACATCAAAAAGTCCATACTGGTGAAAAACCTTATGAATGTAAAGAATGTGGGAAGGCCTTTACTCAGAACTCACAACTTACTCTGCACCAGAGACTTCATACTGGCGAAAAACTCTATGAATGTAAAGAATGTAGTAAGGTCTTTACTCAGCTTTCACAGCTTATTCTGCATAAGAGAATTCATACTGGTGAAAAACCCTATCAATGTAAGGAATGTGGGAAAGCTTTTATTTGTGGCTCACAGCTTTCTCAACATCAGAAAATTCATAATGGGGAAAAGCCATATGAATGTAAAGAATGTGGGAAGGCCTTTATTCGTGGCTCATTACTTATGCAACATCAGAGGATTCATACTGGTGAAAAACCCTACAAATGTGAACAGTGTGGGAAAGCCTTTATCCGTGGTTCACAGCTTACTCAACATCAGAGAATTCATACCAATGAGAAGCCCTATGAATGTAAGGAATGTGGAAAGACCTTTAGTCATGGTTCACAACTTACACAACATCAGAGAATTCATACTGGTGAAAAACCCTATCAATGTAAGGAATGTGGAAAAGCTTTCAACAGAGGCTCACTCCTTACCCGGCATCAGAGGATTCATACTGGTGAGAAACCCTATGAATGTAAAGAATGTGGAAAGACCTTTAGTCGTGGCTCAGAACTTACTCAACATGAGAGAATTCACACTGGTGAGAAACCCTATGAATGTAAGGAATGTGGAAAATCCTTTATTCGTGGCTCACAGCTTACTCAACATCACAGAATTCACACTGGTGAGAAACCTTATGAATGTAAAGAGTGTAGAATGGCCTTTACTCAGAGTTCACATCTTTCTCAACATCAAAGACTTCATACTGGTGAGAAACCCTATGTATGCAATGAATGTGGGAAGGCCTTTGCTCGTGGCTTACTGCTTATACAGCATCAGAGAATTCATACAGGTGAGAAACCTTATCAGTGTAAGGAATGTGGGAAGGCCTTTATCCGTGGTTCACAGCTTACGCAACACCAGCGAATTCACACTGGAGAAAAACCTTATGAATGCAAGGAATGTGGGAAGGCTTTTAGTCATGGTTCTCAACTCACTCTACATCAAAGAATTCATACTGGTGAGAAGCCCTATGAATGCAAAGAATGTAGAAAAGCCTTCACTCAGAGCTCACACCTTTCTCGACATCAGAGAATTCACACTGGTGAGAAACCATATCAGTGTAAGGAATGTGGAAAGGCCTTTACTCGTGGCTCACAACTAACTCAACATCAGAGAATTCATATCAATGAGAAATCTTTTAAATATAAGGAAAGTGGGATAGACTTTACTCATGGTTCACAAGTTTATATATGAATTTTTTGAATCTTTGTGATTTATACAGGCAGACTTCTGTGGTCATTAATCCATTATCATCAAAGAATTCTTAAAATTTGAATATGGGGGACTTGCTTCATAAAGCTCAGCATCACTGAATTTATGTAGGGAAAGATAATGTAATCCATATAGAAAAATCTATGATTACTGAAAACCAATTAAACATTAACAAATTTTAATAGACAGTAATTTGTTAGTATAGTAAATATAGGAAGGACTTTAGCCATAGCACGTCTTGACTATCAGTTGCCTTCCTTTGTGACATTGATGATTAACCTCCATTTTCGTTTAATCATTTGTAAGAAAATATACCTTCCTTATCAGATTCTTGAAAGTATTGTGTGAGTTATTACATATAAAGCTTTTAGAACAGTGCCTTAAACATATCATATCACAAATATTAGCTGTCATTATAGTGTTAGATAATTTGCATGAGAGGAGATTTATAAGTATAGTGAATATTGAGAAATCTTTCATTTAACACTTAACCTCAATTATTTGAGTGGGAGCACTGTATGGTATAATAAACATGAGAAAGCTTTCATTCAGATTTCATCCAATATACTATAAAAGGAAATTCATGCTATACAAAAAAGCATTGTAAATTCAACCAGTGGATAGTTGAAGAGGTGTTAATTGTAACAAAGTCCCAAAACTCATAATTTCTACTGTTTCTGACCACAATTTAAGAATATTATTTAGAAATGAAAAAAAAATGGATAGCCAAAATAAATCTTTCTACTTGGAACTTTTTTTAAATTTAGGTTTACAGCTTTTGATTAAACTAAAAATAAAAGCTGACGTTACAGACTATTTTGCAATGAAGAAATGAGTCTGGGTCAGAGACTGCTGTTTTTCTGTCTGATGTCCATTTTCCTTCTTTACTAACAGAATTCTTGGTTGAAAACCTGTGTCAGATTCCCTTGCAGATCAACAAAGTGGAAGTGGTATTTGTATGAGTATGACATTTAGGAAATCTTTTTTTTCCTCTCTACTTCATTTTTATCTTTTTGTTTACAATGTGGACATTTAATCTGCAGCTCTGGCAGTTTTATGGGAATTTTGAGAATGGTATTAAGGATGGTGGAGCAGACGCACAGAACAAATATACACCTCTGCCAATTTAATGGAACAGCCATAACAACTCTGGTCTTCTTGCTTCCTGTATTTCTTTATATAAAAATGAAAATAAATTTATTTGTTGATGCAGTTGTCATTTTCTTATTAAGGCTATAAAATTTTGTATCTCAGTGTGGAGTGCTGTGGGCAAAGAAATCTCAAATGTGGCATTGCCTTTGGGCTATGGAGAAAGAATCCATGTATCTCAGACTAGAAAACTGAAGATTGTTTTTATACACAGACATTTGGTCAGACTCCTACTCTCTCTCACAAGGCATATCTTGTGCCAATCAAGACTGTTACATTAGAAGAAATGATGGGAGTGATTCAGAATGCTGCTTGTTTTATTTGGTAATGTTTTGTGAAAAACTCAAATTAGGGTTAACTACAAGGACTGCTAACATTTAAAACAATATTGTTTTGTTAAGAGATGCAGGTGCTCAATCCAGGTTGATGGTAAATTTCAGAACCTTGATCCTTGTTGGATTCAAAACCCAAACTGATTTTCTTTAACTGAGGCCACTTAACAATGATTTAAAGTGGCAGCCTAAACAGGAAATGAGACCATTGCCCATCCTTGCAAAGGCAGTGAGTTTATTAGCAGCAAAAATAAATTGCTTCCCCCAAAACTACTCTCTTATTATTATGTTTGCTATATTTCAGGCACTGTGTAAGGTGTTTGGGATATATCAATGAGCAATTTAGCAGGAGGTGATAGAATACTACATTGTAGAGTATGTTAGAACTTGTTATGGGGGGAAAATTCAAAAGAAGTTGAGGGGGATATGACATTTTAGGTTGCTATATGAAATAGAATAATCAGGGTAAACCATGGAGAAGGAAAGATCTGAGTCAAGATTTGAAGGGGTGAAGGAATAAATCAGTGGTTATTTAAGGGAAGAGCATTCCAGGCAGAGAAGAGGCCCCATAATGAGACGATGGTAGTGTATTTGGGCAACAGCAGTGAAGCTTACTTGTAAACGTTTGTGCTAGTGGGTGATTGATAAAGGAGGTCAGAGAGGTAATGACCAGCCACATCCTGTAAGTTACTGTAAGCATTTTGTATTTCACTGAAGTAAATGTGCAGCTCCTGGAGAGTGTTAAGTAGAGGACATGATCTGATATGTTTCTGTGGTGTTTAAAAACACACAAAACTTAAGTGGTGGTGAGCAGGAGGCTATGGCATTAATTCAGATAAATGATGGTAGTGGCTCAGACCAGAGTGGTAACAATGGTGAGAAGTGGTTGGAGTCTACAGATACATGGTAGCTATGATGGAGGAAGCCATATTTGTGTAGGGGGTAGATGTCAGGTGTGAAAAAAATGCCCAGAGTGAGTTTGACCCAAAAGTTTTGGTATCAAGTAACTGGAAAGATGCTCTCATCAACTGAGATGGGGAAAGCTGCAGTTCCACCAGGTGTGTAGGGAAGATTGGAAATTCAATTCTGAACATGGCTGGGTTTGATGTGTCTTTTAGACACAAAATCACAATATTGAGTAAGCACTGGGATGATCTAGCTTGTACAGTCAAACCTTGGTTCTTGAATGACTCTCATCTTGAACAGTTCGGTTTTCAGCCAAGTTGTTTGTGGGAAGAAATGTCAGCTGTTGAATACAACTTTGGTTCTTGACCCAACAACCCTTTCATGCTGATACCTGTGGGAAAATGAATCTGTTTTTTTAAAAATTGCATCTCAAACTGTATTCTGAAATAAATTAAATTTCAGAACCAAGGTTCCACTGTACTATTTATTGTAGAGGTTGTTAATTTGGTAGTTATTACCTATACTTATTTAAAATCATGAGGCAGAATATGATCATTAAGGACCTGAATGTAGAGAGAGAAAGGACTGACCCCACCCCCCTTAAGAGTTCAAGGATGATATGGAGAATTAGTGAAATGGAAGAAAACCCAACAGGATAGTATCACAGAAGCCAAATGAAGGTGAGGCAAAAGAAGGATGATCAATGGCATCACATACCATTTGCAGATTCTCTAATAGGCTTTTGAAATGGCTATTGGATTTAGCAATACGGAGGCTATTGTTGACCTTAAGAAAAGCATGGACATTTTTCTTTGTTTTGGAGTAAAAGCCAGATAAGAGAATGAAAATTAGTAGCTGTGAGTATAGAGACAACTTTTTAAAGGCATTTTGCTGCTAAAGGGAGAGAGATGTTAATAATTTGGAGTAATAGGAATAGGAGTATGGTATAAGGATTGGAGAATAGCGATTCTGTATGCTGATGGGAATAATCCAGTAGAAGGGGGAAATTATTTGAGGCCAAGAAGGAAGAATCACTAGAGCAATGACCTCATGCAGGTAAGACTTAACAGGTGAAGTATTAGCTTTAGATGATACGGAAAGGTAATTTCTGATAATAGGATAACAATATGGTGCAGATGCTGAAAAATGGGTACATGAGGTGGAAGAAATCTTGGAAAGTGGTCTTTGGATTCCTTCAGTGCTTCCATGAAGTATTAAGCAAAGATATTCATGCAGGTGAATTTATAAATGTGAAATTTATGGGGGTTGAGAGGATTGGGGTTTTAAATGAAAGATATGAAATAGTCATTAAAATGAATTATTGATTTATTTAAAATTATTATTTTTAATGTATTTTTTCCATTACCATTTATCCCTTCATACCCTCTTTTACCTCCATACCACCCCTTCCCCCAGTCACCACAATTTTTGTCCATGAGTTCTCTTTCTTTTCCACTTGATCCCTCCACCTCCCAAGCCTACCAAAACTGTCATTGCCCACTTTATGTCTGTCTCCATTTTGCTTGTTCAGTTCATTAAATTCCATGTGAGGGAAATCACTGACTGGCTTATTTTACTTAACAGAATATTCTCCAGGACCATCCATGCTTTCACAGAATAAAATTTTCTTCTTTTTCATAGCAGAGTAGTATTCCATTGTTTAAATGTACCATAGCTGTTTTTACTTGCTCATGTACTGGTGGACACTGGCTGTTGTAAGTAATGCTACAGTGAACATAGGTGAGTATATATTCATTCAAATTAGTGTTTGGAGTTTCTTCAGATAAATTCCCAGAAGTAGAATCACTAGGTTCTGTTTTTAATTTTGAGGTAACTCTTACTGCTTTCCACAATGTCTGCAATGATCTGCATTCCCACCAGCAGTGCAGAAGGGGTCCCCTTTCTCCACATCCTTGCCAGTGCTTGCTTCTTGATTTATTGATAATAGCCATTCTCACAGGTGTGAGGTGATACTGTGGGTTTAATGTGCATTTCTCTGATGATTAGTGATGTTGACATCTTTTCATATGTCTGTTGACCATCAGTATGTTCTCTTTGGAGGAGTGTCCAGGTCCTTTGCCCATTTTTTTTTAAAGTTGGACGTGTGTGTGTGTGTGTGTGTGTGTGTGTGTGTGTGTGTGTGTGTTGAGTTTTAAAAGCTCTTTATACATTTTGGATATTAATCCCTTACTAGATGTATCAGCAAATATGTTTTCCCATTCAGTGGGTTGTTTTTTCATTTTGTTGATAGTTGACTTTGCTGTGCATACTTTTTAGTCTCATTTATTTTTTTTCTTTTTATTTCCTTGCCTGAGGAGATATATCAGAAAAATTGTTGCTACTAAGAATTTGAGATTTTACTGCCTTTGTTTTATTTCTAGGACATTTTTGCTATCAAGTTTAATATTCAAGTCTTTAATCCATTTTGAGTTTTTTCTTTATTTTTAAATTTGTTGTTCAAGTACAGTTTTCTGTCTTTTACTCCCATTCCAGCCAACCCTCCCAGCCCTCCCCACCTCCCTCCCATTTCCATCCCCCCTAGTTTTTGTCCATGTGTCCTTTATACTTGTTCCTGTAAACCCTTCCCCTTTTCCCCTGAAATTCAAGTTCTTTTGTATTGTGTGAGGTGGTCTTTTCTTGTCTTTTCTTTTCTCTTCTCTTCTTTTTTCTTTTCTTTTCTTTTCTTTTGTCTTCCTTCCTTCTTTCCCTCCCTCCCTCTTTCTTCATTTCCTTCCTTCCTTCCTTCCTTCCTTCCTTCCTTCCTTCCTTTTCTTCCCTTCCCTTCGCTTCCCCTCCCCCCTTCCCTTCCCTTTCTACCTTCCTCCCCCCCCCCCCCCCGTGGGTATCTGTCCAGTTTTCCCAACACTATTTACTAAATAAACTATCTTTATCCTATTGTATGTTTTGGCCTCCTTTGTCAAATATTAGTTGACTGTAAAGGTGTGTGTTTACTTCTGGGGTCTCTATTCTGTTCTATTGATCTATATGCCAGTACCATTGCTGTTTTGTTTATTATGGACTTGTGTGACAGTTTGATGTAAGGTAGCATGATTCCTCCAATTTTGTTCTTATTCTCAAGATTGCTGTTGCTATTTGGGATGTTTTGTGGTGCCATCTAAATTTTGTAATATTCTGGTTCTGTGAAATACACCATTGGTATCTTGATAGTAATTACATTAAATCTGTAGATCACTTTGGGTAGTATGGACATTTTCATTATCTTAATTCTTCCAAGCCATGAACACAGTATATACTTCCAACTATTTGTATCTTCTCGAATTTTCTAGTGTCTTTTCATTTTCTCAGTTCAGGTGTTTTCCATTCTTGGTTAAATTTATTCCTAGGTATTTTATTTTTGAAGCAATTATAAATGAGATTGTTCTCTTAATTTCCTTTTCTGAGAGCTCATTGGCATATAAAAATGCAACTGGTTTTCTAGATATGAATTTTATATCCTACCACTTTACTGAATTCATTTATCTGTTCTATTTGTGTGTGTGTGTGTGTGTGTGTGTGTGTGTGTGTGTGTGTGAAATCTTTAGAGTTCTCTCTGTACAGTATTATGTCACCTGCAAATAATGAGTTTTACTTCTTTCTTTCTGACTTGGATATCTTTTATTTCTCCTTGTTTGATTACTGTGGCTAGGATTTCCAGTACTATGTCGAATAAGTGTTGAAAATAGACATCACTTTGTTGTTCCCAGTCATAAGGGAAACACTTGTAGTTTTTGTCCATTGAATATGATGTTGGCTGTGAGTTTGTCATATATGGCCTTTGTTACATTGTGGTATGTTCCCTCCATTTCCACTTTGCTGAGCATTTTTTCTATGCATATGATCATGTATTTTGTTTTTATGGTATATCAGGTTTATTGATTTGCAGATATTGTACCAAACTTGCATCCCTGGAATAAATATGACTTGATCATGGTATATGGTCCTTTTGGTGTATTGCTGTGTTCAGTTTGCTATTATTTTGTTAAGGATTTAGGCATCTATGTTCATCAGGGATATTGGCCTATATTTTTCTTCATTTGTAGTGTCTTTAATCTGATTTGGAATTAGGATAATGCTGGCCTTGTAAAATGAGCTGGGAAGTCTTCCCTCTTGAATTTTTTGGAATAGTTTGAGGAGGAGAGATATTAGATCTACTCAGAATGCTTGATAAAATTCACTTGTGAAGCCATCTAGTCCAGAGATTTTGTTTTTTGGGAGTTTTAAAAAAATATTCTTTCAATTTCAGTAGTTGTAATCTGTCCATTTAGATTCTCTGATTCTTCTTGATTTAGTTTTGGAAGATTGTGTGTGTCTAGGAATATGTCCATTTTACCCAGATTGTCCTATTTATAGGCATATAGTTGTTTGCAATATTTTCTTGAAGTTATTTCTATTCTTTGGTGTCAGTTGTTACTTCTCTTTCATTTTGGATTTTATTTATTTGGGTGCTCCTCTTTGCCTCGCTTCTCTTCTCTCCTCTCTCAGAGTCTGGTTAAAGCTTTCACAATTTTGTTTTCTTTTCATAGAACCTACTCTTGGATTCATTGATCTTTTGTATTGCTTTTTTAGACTCTTGTTTATTTATGCTCTTATCTGTCTTATTTTCTTTCATCTACTCACTTTGGGCTTTGTTGTTCTTTTTTCAAGTTCCTTTAAGTGTAAAGTTACATTGTTTATTTAAGCTTCTTGTTTCTTGAGATGGACCTGCAATGCTATGAATTTCTTAGGACTGCTTTTTCTGTGTCCCATAGATTTTGGGTGGTTTTGTTCTCATTTTCACTTATTTCAAGGTATCTTTTTATTTATTGCTCTCATTGTTAACCCATTCATTTTTTAGTAACACATTACTTAGTTTCTATATCTTTGTGTGTTTTTCAGTTTTCTTTTTGTGAATTTCTAGTTTCATAGCATTATGATCAGAGAAGATACTAGATATGATTTTAATTTTCTTAAATTTATTTAGACTTGTTTTGAGTCCCATCATGTGGTCTATTCCAGAAAATGTTCCATGTACACTTGAAAAGAATTTATAATCTGGTGCTTTGGGATGAAATGCTGTGAAGACATCAATTAAATCCCTTTGATCTAGTGTGTCATTTAAAGCTATTACAGCCTCATTGATTTTCTGTCTAGATCAGTGATGTTAGTGGTGTTAAAATCCCCTACTCTGACTCTGTTTGTCAATATCTCCCTTTATGTTTATCAAGATTTACTTCACATACTTAGGTGCTCCTATGTTGGTTTCCTAGCTGTTTACTAAGTTTATAACCACTTGTTGGTTGTTCCCTTTATCATTTTGTGGTGTTCTTCTTTGTCTCTTACTATAGCCTTAGTTTCAAAGTCTATTTTGTCAGATATAAGGAGTGCTACCCCAACTTTTTTCTCTCCATTTGAATGATATATCTTTTTCTATCCATTTTAGTCTGTGTGTATCTTTTGTTCTGAGGTGGGTCTTGAAGACAGCATATACATGTATGTGGGTCTTATTTTCTTATCCATTCAGCTACCCTTTGTCCTTTGATTGGAACATTGAAGCTATTTATATTTAAAGTGATTATTGATAGATATGTGTGTATTTCCATTTTATTTTTTAACCATGTTCCTGTTTCTTTTTCTTCTCCCTCCTCCTCCTTCCTTTCTTCTTTTTTCCCCCTTTCTCTCCCTCCTCTCTTTAACATTTATTATAATACTGGTTTGGTGGTAACAATCTCTAGCTTTTTTTCTTTTTGTCTTAGAAGGTTTTATTTTTTCTTAATTTTAAGTGTTAGCCTTGCTGGTTAATGTAATCTTGGTTGTAGGTCCTTGCTTCTAATCATTTTGATTATTTCATGCCAGTCTTTCATGGCCTGAAATGTTTCTGTTGAGATATCAGATGACAGTCTTCTGGGAGCTTCCTTGTAGCTAACTTTCTCTTGTGCTTTTAAGATTCTCTCCTTGTCTTTAGGCTTTTCCATTTTAATTTGGATGGGTCTTGGTGTTGGCCTCTTTGGGTCCATTTTGTTTTGCTTCCTGGACCTGTCTTTTTTTTTTCCATTTAATTCTTTTTTCTTTTTGCTGCTCTGATTGTATGTTTTCTACTTTGTCTTCCAAATAGCTGATTTGATTGTTTCATGTAACCTTCTGTTTATTCCTTCCTGTGTATTATTTATTTTAACTATTGCATGCTTCATTTTTGATGGGTCTATTTTTATGGTTTCTGTGTCTTTATTCATGCTGTTGAGCATCCTTATAATAATTTCTTTTGAACTCTATATTTGATAATTTGCTTGCCTCCATTTCATTTAGCTGTTCTTCTGGAGAATGTTCTTGTTCCTTCATTTCGGACTTGTGTGTTTGTCTCCCCATTTTGGATGCCTATTTGTGTTTGTTTCTATGTATTAGGTAGACCTGCAAAGACTCGTGCAGAATTATATTATATGCTACCTGTGACTAGCCCTGGGCAATGTGTATGGAGCTATCAGTGATTTAAAGCTTGTGGTTCCCTATGCTGAGCCTGGGTGCGTGCTGAAAGGACCAAGCTACACACCAAGGCTGTCTTTTACCATTCTGTTCCTAGGGGCTGGACCAGTCTTGAAAAGTCTCAAAGCACCCAGAGATCTGCCTGCTACTGCAGGCTGCCTGTTAGGCTTAGTCTTGAAACTGCCTCTGGCAGTGCTCTTCAACAAGCCTTAAGCTCCACAGGGTGTGGCAAGAGGGATTCCTGTGGATGGGGCTATTGCTTGCCCCCAGGCTGATGCCACATGGAGGGGAGTGCTCTACCCAAGAAAAATATTTTCTGCAGTGTGAGGGGAAGACTGAACATAGGTATCCTGCTGGCTTACCCTTCAGCTTTCTTCCCAGTCACCAACCCCACATAGATTCTCCTCACACAGATCTAGTCCATTTTGCCCTCCACCCAGCAGAGCCCAGGTTAAGTGGCTGCAAACAGAATGTTGTTCATTGGTCCTTTTAAGAAGGTGGCTGCATCTCTAGTTGTCTCTCTCTGGCAGACTGAAACCCCGTGGTTCTTCATAGCTAGATGTAATTTGAGCATCTTTCCTGGTTTGGTGCTCTAGGCTGGGGTGCCCAGCTTGAGGTTTAGACCCCTTACTGCTAAGGGGGGAACTCCTCACAGCTGAGATATGCCCCTGGAACTTCAGCTGCCACCCATGGGAGCCCAGTCAGCCCTCTCACACCTCTGCACTTCTACTGGTCTTGTTGTGGCGTCTGTCTTTGGTTTTTACGCTTCTATCCAGCTAGTCTTCAGCTGGTTATTCAGAATGATTTTTCTATAATGTAGTTGTAATTCCATTTTGGTCCTGGGAAGAACTTAGTGTAGCTTCCCCTCTATTCTGCCACCACCCTAGATACCATGAGATATTTAATGGTTTAGGGATGAACAATATGATTCCCTGGAAACAGTAAAGGGCCAGAAAAATGAAAGAACAAAGGTGCTAGGTAAGCAAAAGGAATTAGCAGGCTTAAAACTATATATGAGATCTTCAGAACTGTAAACAGTATCAAATAATTTGAAAGCTTGTTGAGTTTTTGAGGGAAATGTACTGCTAATGAAACTTTGCAACAACCTGTTTCTCAAGTCCCCTAAGCAATTCTCAGACTATAGTACAAATCTGTCAAGAAATCACCCATTTACATAATTTTCTCAAGGATATATATGGAACAATATGTGTTATGAAAGTATATTCATATACATATCTAGGAAATAGTCTTTCCATTTCATTTTTAGAACATACGTAAGCTGTATATTCTGTTTTTTAAATGTTCCTTACTTTTTCACTTAGGTATTTTGGCAATCTTCCCGGTTTCTGTTGATGCATAACAGTCACCTCAAACTTGTCTTAAAATACAGTGATTATTTTATTTAGCTCACATCTACAAATATTTCGATAGGGGTTTCCAGCAACATCTCATCCCTGATTCATACAGCATAAGATGAGGTGACTTGAAAGTTGGGTATTAACTTGATAGCTAAAGGGTGGAATTATCTGAAGACTCATTTGTCTCATAATTGATTATGGCTGTCAACTGAACCTCAAATAGAGCCATTAGACAAAATACCTACATGTGATATTTTCATGTGATTCCAGTGTGTACCAAAGAACAAAGTGCAAGTTCAGGTACTTTTTATGGTTTAGTCTTGAAAATCATGTATCACTTGTGCTGTATTCTATTGGTTGAGGCAGTCTGAGCTCAATGAAAGAAGTGTCCACATTGTAATAGAACTTGTAGGGTAAGATGTATTATGGCCATCTTTGTAAAATGCAGTATTCCATAAAGTTGCTTCCATATATATCCTTAAAGTCACACAATCTCACTCCAGCCTTTCCTCACTGGTTTAGGCAATTATTTCTTGATGGGAGAGTGTGACATAGTAAGAGGATATGAGGTGGGACATATTTTAGTGGGAAATTTAGAAAATACATTCTGTCCCAGAGAGCATTTCATACATAAAGATTCCTTAGTTTTATGATGGTAGTTCTATAGCTATATATTATTTTTTATTGAGGTACTATAATTTTGGCAAACTGCCAAAACTTATTTTTCTCTGGGTTCCATATTCTCCATTCTTCATTGCTAGTTGTGGGTCGGTGACTCCTTGCAGGGCATTTGGTCCTATACAAAACATCAGTGGAGATATTTGGTATATGCCAAAAGTTACTTGGTATTTGGTCACATTTTGGCAATACAGCCACAATTCAACTATTGGACCAATAAAACAATATTTTTATGTATTAATCCTGTAAACTAATAGTATAAATAAAAATTATGGGATATTTCTTCAGCATGGACATTTTGGACAGGACCAAATATCGAGGATCTCTGAGTGTGGATAAAATATCTCTATAAACATTTTGTACAGGACCAAATGTTCACTGACCCTGTGACTAAGTAAAACATCAGAAGTGATATGCAGTTTCCCTTTCATTTGCTAAAAAGTAATTTCCATAAGAATGTAGAAATAAATACTTGTACATCACTAAGTACAATTGATGTAAATAATGTTGCTATTAAAGGATATATTTACTTCCAGTTTGAAACCAAGATGGAATATAAAGAAATATTAGACTAAGGTAAAAGAGTAATTACAAGATACCAAAGAACTCGGAAGAGTATCCAAGCTAAGGGAGAGTATTCAAGGAAGGACAAATTTTGAAGGTGGGCCCTATCTCTAAGTCGAATAAGGCTTCATAGAATGTGTGGTTTTAGTCCCACTTGAAGAATTTTGGTGGGTTGTTTGGGCCAGAGTCAATCTATCATCATTTAGCAACCAGAAACAAATCTTTGGGACACAATTTACCTGCATGTGGTAGAGTTGAAATGCAGGTGCAGGGCTTACAGAACAGTATCTGCATTGAGAGGACCATGGGAAACCACAAGGGCATAGGGAAGCCACAGCTGGTGGGCAGGCAGCTAGGCAGACTCAGAGGCCTCTGCAGGCCATGGACTACAGTTCACATTGTGTTGGCAAGGTAGTCAGTTGGCCTTTGCTGGGTTGTATAAGTTGTCAAGAGATTGTAATATGCTCTCTAGGATATATGGATGGGGCAGAGCACCACTGAATGTTATATATCTACACTACCAGAGAACCATGTAGAAGGAAGAAGAAAATTCAAAACATCACACCAGGACCAGTAAGAAAAGCCTACTGAAAAAAAATTAACATTATCCTCACTGAAAAGAACAAAATGCTTAGAAGTCAGTCCATTATAGCAGGGCATGTACTAAAAGTTTAATTTGCAGCTGTGAGGCAGTAACTGATAACTGGCACAACAGTGGAAAAATATCTTGAAAATATAAGCTCCTTTCAGTCAGGAAAAACAGTGAAATGGTTGTGTAGGTAGTTCATAGGAAAGAAAGCATAAATTACCAGTAAACAAAAGTAGTTCATCCTCATTAGTATTCAGGAAAATGTGAACCTGAGCTCATTGTGATACAATCCCACAGTATCTATTAGAAAAATAACGTTAGCAAGTATCAAGAGTTAGCAAAGGGTGAGAATTTGGAGAAAGGAGAATTTCATATGATGGTAAAAGTGAAAATCATGATTAATTTAAAGACAGGCAGTACTGCCCTGGTGGCTCAGTTGGTTGGAGCATTGCCCTGTACATGAAAAAAGATTTGATCCCCAGTCGGGCACATATGGGAGGCAACTGATCTCTGTCTTTTTCCTCTCCCTCTCTCCTTTCCTCTCTCTTTAAAAAGGTCAATAAAAACATCCTTAGGTGAATATTAAAAAAAGAAATAGATAGTACTTACTAATTTTAAAGATCTATATGCCAAATGACAGTATATATATATTCATAATACAAAGATATAATAGATATATTCCCCATAACACACACAAGTATACCAGGACATAAATACAAATATGCTTCAAGTAACATTGTTTGTTGTATCTTTATTTTAGTCTTATATCTATAATTAAATATATTATTTATAGAACACACTACCCCCTAACAGAATAAAATGAGTACATTTTTTAAAATACTCATAGAACATTTACCATGATAGGCTATATGCTGGGTCATAAATATCAACAAATTAAAAGAATCTAAATAATATAGAGTATGTTCTCTGACTATAATGGAATCAAACTAGAATTGTGGCAGGAAAAGAAAACTCCAAAGGTTTCTTATGCTCTGTAACTGTAACACTTGCAAAGTTTCACACAGGACTGTAGAAGCTGACAAGTCATAACCAAAGTAACGGCCAGTTACTCAAGGTCATACACAGACTCCCATGATAAGCTCCTGTGCTCTGTAGCTTCTGCAAATTCCTCCTCGTTTTCTCTTTGTCTCCCATATAAGGTAGCTGGACCTAACTTCCGCATTTGGCTTCTGTAACCTTGCTTCGCCACGTAGGTAGGAAGCCTGGGACTATTTAAACCCCGGGAGAGTGAGGATCAGTGCTCAGAGGATTTGGATGTTAGCCACCCCCTCTGGGCCCCCGGGTAATAAAGTTTGTGCTTCATTATCTCCCTGCGTGTGGGTGGATTTTCCACAACATTTTGGTGCATTGGCCGGGAAATCCCTCACGCGAGCAGGTATTTTGCCTCCGGTGAAGGGCGACCGGGGAGTCGGCAGGGGAGCCCTGCCGCAGGGGAGGAGCACGTGCCCTGGTGATTCCAGGCTTCCTGGAGCAGAGACTCCCATGCTGCGTCCCCGACTGCTCTAACACCCGGGCAGAGGGGAGAGACGAACCACAGACTGTCGGACTGTCGGAGGCGCCAATCAGGTATCTGGACGTGCCCTAGGGACCTGACCCGAGAATCTGAGAGGGACTGATCACCCCTCGACCGGAAAATTCAGGGGTCTGGGCTTAGACCCAGACCATCGGGCTCCTTCTCGGGGGAGGGACAGCTAACTTCTGTGTGGCTGTCTGTGTGAATGTGTTTGTGACTCCATGGGCCGACCAGGCTTACGGAGTCTGATTGGGCCCCCCACCTGTGGCGGGCGTGTGAAAGATCCCCTTTTTCCTTTGTCTGCGTCAGTTGGGAGAATTCATCATGGGTTGGGGGGGCGGGTTTCTGCCCCAGTACTGTATTGCATGTATGTGGGTGTGCCGCCATTTTGGATAAAATGGAGGACGAGCCACGTGAGTGCTCTCTCCCCCCCCCCACCCCGGTGGAGGTGCAGGGTTGTCGTCATCTTGGAAGATGGGTCATGTGAGAGCCCCTCCATCTTGGAACTGGGCAAGGTGCCAGGCTAAGGGCTCTTTCCAGACTGCATCTGTCTGGTTCTCTGTGTAACTGGTTCTGATAAGAATGGCTCTGAAGGACATGTACTGAAGTTAAGGGAAACATCTGGCCTGTAAAATGTTTGCAGGGTCTGAGCTTCAGAAAACTGCAGCCTGCAGTGTCAGGGACTTTTGGCTGTCCTTCCCAGAGTGGGAAAGGGACCAGGATTAAAAAGAATAATGGTTAAATCTGAATGAGTAAAATTATGTATAAAGAATGTAAAGTTTTAAACCTGGAGTAAAGGAAACCTCAACTATTTGTTTTCCGGTTTTGTGGGAAAAGAGCAGTGTTGTTTCTGATCAAAAACCCTCTGTACTTAAAATCTGTTTAAGGTTGCCTGTAACCGGTTGGGGAGGATGCCTTTGCCACTCGGGACCCAGGAAGGGTCATTTGGGGCTGATGAGTGCTTCAGCCAGAGGCAAAGCAGCATGTCTCTGCCATGAGACCGGGCCTGAAGGAGCATGTCTCTGTGCGAGAGAATGCCCCTACCTGTGTACTGTTCTGGAAACTCTGTGTTTTGGGTTTTGCTCTGCATGTGCTCTGAAAAGGAAGTGAAAGATTCCAGGGAAGGTTAAAACTTCACACTCTGTAGAAAAGTAAATAATTTAAGTATTTATATATATATATATATATATATATATATATATAAAGGTCTGTGGGAAACTGTAAAGATAAATGGAAAAGTAAGAGTTTTGGAATTATGTGATGTTAGTTAATAATAAAAAGTATAAGGCATGGAAATACACTCTTGGTGGATATCAGAAAATATATGAAAAATAAAAGGGTTGTAAATGCTAGATAAGTCTGTGGCAGTAAAGGTTTTAAGAAGCCTGGTAAATATCAGAAGGGAAAAGTTTTTCCTTCAGGCTTTGTATTTTTCTCCCTACCTGATCCCTCCAGAATTTGGCATTCTGAAGAAGTAAAAACATAAGGTTTCTTTGCATAAGACCAATAAGACCAGTAGTTAATAATGGTTTTGTTAACCAAGACTTTGACTGGAACGTCACGTCTGAAGGAGGCATGTATGGGTTCTGGTCGTCACCAGAAAGCCCTGAGGAACTGGGATTGACTTGTGAAGCTAGCGTAAGCCCACAAGGAAAGCCTGGTACTTTGGTTGGTTGTGCAGTTAATGGCAGTCTTTCCAGGGAAGGAACGAAGGTTGCTTTCATGAAAGATGGCCAAAAAAGGAACCTGTAAGCACAATGAAAAACTCAAGGATCTGAGTGAAACAACTGGTACAGGCGAAGCCAGATGGCGGATGTATGGCTCTGCTTCTGTGCTCTGAGGGGCGGACTGAGAAGTCAATCTGAAGGTTCCCTGTGTGAGTTCCAGCAAAGCAGAATCAAGAATCATAAGTAATTCAGGCTGCTCTTGGTGTGTTTATGCAAATGAACAGTCAAAGTAAAAAACAGAACTCAAAATAGTCCCTTTAATAACAGTGAGAGTGATCTTAAGGAGAAAAATTATGGTTCAAGGAAAATCACTGTGCTCAGTATTAAACATCAGAATAACGCAGCTGTCTTAAAAGTTTGTTTTCATTTAAAGGTTAAAACTGGTTTTGTAATATCATCAAACTGTACAATTTACAGGTATGAAGGACCTGTCAAATTGCCATTGCTGAATGTCATTGCAGGAAAAAAACCTTGCAACTGAATGTCTTCCCAAAAGACAGTCTCACAGGCACGGAGACTGGTTTGGGGACTATTGTGTAAATTAACTGTGTATTCTTCTGTTTTCATAGGACATATGCCTATGACTTCATTACCTGAGTGATCGGTTGCAATATAGGCCTCACTTAAGGAGCCCATTTTTCATCGTCGCCCCCTGGAGCTCAATGGTTTGGCTAAACTAAGTAGTTGGGTTAGTAAGCAGTTTGGGCGATCTGTGGGCTTCACTTTAAAACTGATTTTCCCTTTTCTGTCTTAGTGGCTTGAACAGGAAAAGTTTAGATATCTGAAAGGAGGGAAATCATAATATAATCCCTCAGCCTGAGTAGAGTATAATGGACCACAAAAGCTTTGGATAGGTGTAGCATGCCTTGTACACCTTCCTCCAGATAAGCCATACCTAAGCCCCTGCCTTTGTCATTTAATGGTTATGATTTAATTGTGCCTTCCAACTCTTTCCAAATCTGTCACTTCCAGAATATAACCAGGATGCCAACGGTCTAGTAATGCCAGCCTTTGGACACTGAGCCTGCAACTTCCTAGTAATAGCCAACTGACCAGGATTTTGTAAGGTCCTTCCCTTTACAGGCAGGACTCCCTCCGTGCTGCACCCACTTTCAGGGCACCCCTTCCCCACAGGTGTAAGTTGAGGAGGGACACACAGAGCAAAATATGCGGGACTGTTTTATACAGCACTGGTTTTGCAGTTGACCCATGGCATGGTCATTTAACGTGCCTATAGCCTTCAGCTGGTCACTTGGATATGCTAAATGGCTGTGGCCATGCTCTGGGCCAGGGAGATAAAGAAAGACTCCCCTGCCCAGGATGTGACAGGGAGGCAGGTCGCCCAAGTGGGAGCTTGGAGAAAAATTGGCTCCATAACATGGGGCCACACCTGCCCAGACCGATGATAGCAGCCAGACGGGAGCGGGTGCCAGCCTGTCCAGGATCTGTGGGCTGTCTACGAAGCAGCCAATAGCTGCCGCCCAGTGGTCCCAAACCCGTGCACCCTCCCGAGCCAGCTTCCCCCAACAGCAACGTGGTTTACCTGCCTTAATCTGAAGGATGCCTTCTCCTGCATTCCTGTGGCACCTTCCAGCCAACCCATTTTCCGCATACAGTGGTCAAGACTCAGTTGACCTGGACTAGACTGCCCCAGGGGTTTAAGAACTCCCCAGCCCTGTTTGGGAAGCCCTAGCAGGAGACCCCTCGCTAAGGGGGGATGGACCTGACAATTCTGCAGTACATGGACGACCTCCTCCTGGCAGCCCATCCCAGGATCGGTGCCAGGAGAGAACGCACACGCTGCTGAAGTGCCCCCCTACAGCCGTCTGCGTAGTCCTCTGTCATGGCCCTTCACGGTGCTCTATCAGGTTCGCCTGCCCCAGTGGCCTGCAAGCTCCCTTAGGACTCCGGCAATGTCGCCAGGTGCAGAGCTCAGCAACCAGGCTTGCGGGAAGTACTCACGGTGTGATCAGGGGCGCGGACAGAAAATGGCAGAGTTGCCAACGCCCTCCAGAACCTTGTCTGGTTTCTGAGGAAAATGCTCGTTCTCCTGAGGGAAAACCAGCCTGCACCCTGCGGCTGTGGAACTCGGCCCTACTACCAGGCTTTGAAGGGTCTGGACATTAAGAAAAGCCTTCCAAAATATTAAGAAGTGCCTCAGTAATGTTCCTGCCCTTGGACTGTCAAAGCCAAGGCGGCCGTTTAATCTGTACACCCACAAGAAAGATAAGGTAGCCCTTGGGTCCTGACCCAGCCTGTCGGACCATGGCAACACCCAGTGGCTCACCTGTCTAAGCAGTTGGACATCTGCTGGCGCCACCAGCTGGCCACCTCATCTGAGGGCAGTCGCTGCTGCCATAACGCTCTTGCAAGAGGCATAAGTGTCTGTCGAACCCCAGACTGACTCAATACCAGGGCATCCTCCAAGGAAACCCGAGGGTGCATGTTAAGACCATGAAACAAATCAATCCAGTCACCTACTTACCGGCAGAACTTAGAGAACTAGACCATGACTGTCTTAGAGTAACCAGAGAGGTCCACGCCAGCCGGCCAGACCTCCAGGACCAGCCCCTGGTCCAACTTGATGTTGATGTCACCCACTACATGGAAGCAGCTATATAGCTGAAGACAAGAAAGTTGCCGAGTATGCAGACCAGAAAACTGGACTGCCCTGGACAAACTGCTGCAGGAGTCACCCCTTGGATCTACTACAGCTGGGCCAAGACAGCAGCAGATCCCAAAGACCCGAGGACTAGGCCTGTGCCAAAACCCACGCTAAGACAGTGGAGGACGCCAACCAGTAAAAAAAGATGCCAAGGAATAAACCGTTGTTCCGCAGAGTACCTGACTTTAATTGGCACCTTTGCAGGAGCATTGACAATTGGACTAGTGACTGTGGCCCCTGAGGAATGGAATCCCTGCAAAGCGGGTCACCCTAGAAATAGTCTGTCTCTGTTTGATCTCTGTATTTGGATTTATCGTATGCTTTGCTTAACAAATGCGGCCCCTGTCTCAGCCCCAGCCTGTAAATGTAGTACCTCCAGGCATAGGATTATGCTCAGCGATAAAGTAGTCTCTTACTATCTCCCAGGGTCAGCTTTCAGCTCCTCCACTGACATGCCATTGGGTTGCATTCAGTCACAGCAATCCCTCTGCACTTGGGGAGGGAAGATATACTAGACTAGAGTAACATCCAGGACCATAAAGTACCAGACCCAGAGGTGTCAGGCATATAGGACCCTGCATCCTCCGGACCTTAGTCTCACACCTAGGGCTACAGTGACAGGGCAGCTGCCACAGTGCTAGCCCTCCAGCGGTACCAACACCAGTATCAGCAGTTGTAATCCTCCCAAGGACCTCAGCCTTATAGCCAGGTATTGGTGATGCTAAAAGGGATAAAACACCTTATAGCATCAAAGGGGGGGAATGTGGCAGGAAAAGAAAACTCCAAAGGTTTCTTATGCTCTGTAACTGTAACACTTGCAAAGTTTCACACAGGACTGTAGAAGCTGACAAGTTGTAACCAAAGCAACGGCCAGTTACTCAAGGTCGTACACAGACTCCCATGATAAGCTCCTGTGCTCTGTAGCTTCTGCAAATTCCTCCTCGTTTTCTCTTTGTCTCCCATATAAGGTAGCTGGACCTAACTTCCGCATTCGGCTTCTGTAACCTTGCTTCGCCACGTAGGTAGGAAGCCTGGGACTATTTAAACCCCGGGAGAGTGAGGATCGGTGCTCAGAGGATTTGGATGTTAGCCACCCCCTCTGGGCCCCCGGGTAATAAAGTTTGTGCTTCATTATCTCCCCGCGTGTGGGTGGATTTTCCACAACAGAATCAATAAAAACAGTAATAAGAAAAACATCAAATGCTTGGACATTAAGAAACATAAACAATTTATGGGGCAAACAGGAATTTTCAAAGGAAACAAAAAATATTGAACTGAATAAAATACAAGCTACAGATATTCATAGCAGCTTAATTTAAAATAGTTGAAAGCTGAAAACCATCCAGATGTCCTTCAGCAGGTAAATGATTAAACAACAGTGGTGCATCCATACCATAGACTGATAGCAAATAAGTTTTTTTTTAGTAGCATGAACTACTGATACAACAACTTGGATGAATTACCAGAGAATTATGCTGAGTGAAAAAACAACCAATCTCAATAGGTTCCACAACATATGATTCCATTTATATAATATACTTAAAATATTAAAATTATAGGAATGTAGAAAACATTAGTGGGTGTCATTGCTTAATGATGGGGAAAAAAATAAAAAAGATGGGCCCTGGCTGGTGTAGTTCAGTGGGTTGAGCGCAGGCCTGCAAACCAAAGGGTCACTGGTTCAGTTCCCAGTCAGAGCACATGCCTGGGTTGCAGGCGAGGTCCCCAGCAAGGGCTCCATGAGAGGTAACCACACGTTGATATTTCTCTTCCTCTTTCTCCTTCCCTCCCTCTCTCTCTAAAAATAAATTTTAAAAATCTTAAAAAAAGATGGATGTGTGTTTGTGGTTATAAATGAGAGACACGAGTGTTGTGATAGAATTCTGTATATAAATTGGTCAATATACAAACCTAAACATGATAAAGTTTTATAGAACTAAACACAGACACACGTGAGTACAAGTAAGACTAGGAAAATATAAATAATACCAGTGGATTACATCAATGTCAATATCCTGGTTGATAGTGCATTACAGTTTTGTAAGATGTTATTTTTTAGAAATCTGGGTAAAGTGTACACAAGATCTATATAATCAAATATATTAAATGCTAACTACTCTTTTGCTTTCAAGTTTTCCCAGTAAATTCTTGATTGGATAAAGATTGCTCTCTAATAGATTACTAATGAAAGACTATGGGTATTCACACGTATTGAAAACTATTTGTCTATAGCATTGTAATGGAAGAAAAATGGCCGGTAATAAAATATTTGACCCATGTTATCACCTGAGGTTTAGAAAATGTTGTTCCATCTCTGCAATACTTTTCAGTTTTTGAAAAGTATAATGTCATTGCCCTCTCCTCCCAGATGAATGGAGAAACTAATGACAACCAAGACTGTTAGAATTTTGAAAGTATTTGCTTCACATTTCTAACTAGCTTCATTGTTTTATATTTTAGAATTCTCTAATATATTAATTAAACTATGATGTACTTTACAAATAAGCCATATCTTTAATCTCTTTCCCTAGTGCTTGTCATTTTCTAAAATGCAGCCAATATTGTTTTACTCAATTGAACCAGTAAAAAACATTATGAAAAACATACAAATTAATAGTGTTTAATCTGGACAAATACTTCCTAAGATGTTAATTTTTGAAATTTAAATATATATATGTATCCTTATAATTAAAGAAGTACAATAAAGCAATGTCAATTGGTAAATACAAATTTACAATATAAACACATGAATCTTTTATAAATTTGACCCTTGTAACCATTTTCACTTCTCTATTTCACCTGACAATAATATGGAAAACCCCACTTTTTTGTTGACAATTTCCATAAACTATATTTATCCATCATCTTAATTTCAATGTATTTATATCTTTGTATATAAAGCAAGTCTCTTGTGAAAAAAAAACATTTAAATGAACCATGTTTTTATCCATTCTGCCAATCTCTGTAATTTAATTGGAGAGTTTAATGAGTTTAAATTAAAGTTAATGAAGGGAGGACTTGTGATATTTACCTATTTATTTTTTGTGTTTTATATATTTTTAAATTGCTATACTCTTTCATTCCTGCTGTACTTATTTGACTTTTTGTAGTATATACCACTGATTATAATTCCTTTACTGTATATTTTTAGTTACTTTTGTAGCATTTTCCTTTGGGAGTTACCATAAACATTTTAATGTTTGGATAATGCCAATTAAGTCTCAACAATATACAATCTGATCTCGTATATCTCTGTACCCTCTTTTGCATTGTTATTGTCACAGACCACATTTTTATACATGGTGTGTCCATTAACCTAGATTTATAATTTTCTATGTTTTGATTTTATTTTTCTTTCCTGGTTACATTTCTATTTTATTTTTAAATTATAGTTTATTGATTATGCTATTACGGTTGTCCTGATTTTCCCCCTTTGCCTCCTTCCACCCAGCATCCCCCACTCCCTCAGGAATCCCTCCACCATTGTTCATGTCCATGGGTCTTGCATATAAATTCATTGGCTACTCCATTTCCTATACTGTACTCTATATTCCCATGGCTCTTCTGTAACTTATTTGTACTTCTTAATTGCCTCACCTCTTCATTCCAACCACACCACCTTCCCATCTGACAACCATCCAAATGCTCCATGATTTTGTCTCTGTTCTTGTTGCTTAATTTATTTTTTAGATTCAATCGTTGATGGATATGTATTTTTTCCATTTTATTCTTCATAGTTTTGATCTTTTTCTTAAATAAGTCCCCTTAACATTTCATATATAGGTGATGATGAAACTCCTTTAGTTTTATCTTGTCTGGGGAGCTCTTTATCTGCCCTTACATTCTAAATGAATAGAGTAATCCTGGATGTAGGTCCTTGCTTTTCATGTTTCCAAAGCTATTCATGCTTTGAATACTTCTTTCCAGTCCCTTCTTGCCTGTAAGTTTTGTTTGTTTGTTTGTTTTAGAAATCAGCTGATAGGCTCATGGGAACTCCTTTGTAGATAACTCTCTCCTTTTCTCTTTCTGCTTTTAAGATTCTCTCCTTATCTTTAATCTTTGGCAATTTAATTATGTTGTTTCTTGGTGTGTTCCTCTTTGGGTCCAACTTGTTTGAGACTCTTTGACTTCTATGTTTATTTCCTGCAACACATCGGGGAAGTTTTCTTTCATTATTTTTTTCAATAAGTCTTCAACTTCTTGCTCTTTCCCTTCTACTTCTGGCACCTCTAAGATTTGGGTGTTGGAACATTTAAAGTTGCCGGAGAGGTTCCTAAGCCTCTCCTCATTTTTTTTGAAATCTTGTTTCTTCATGCTGTTCCGGTTGAATATTTACTTCTTCCTTTTGCCCCTGATCATTGATTTCAGTACTGGTCTCTTTCCCTTCACTGGTGGTTTTTGGTATATTTTTCTTTATTTCTATTTGTATAGCATTCATATCTTTTGTTTTGTGTCTGGACTTAATCATTTCTGTGAGCATTCTGATTACCAGTGTTTTATATTTTTAAATGAAAACATTAACCATTCACTTGGAAATTTGAGAAATCCGGTTAAAATGGTAAACTAAGCATTTTATTACAAAAATTCCCACTTTCATTGCAAACAATAAAATAGCTACAAATTCAACAAATGTGACAATTTTCTTTCCAAGAAATATAGAAAAAAGCAATCTTGGAGATATTAAAATAAGTGTGCTTCAAGTTTTCAAATAGATAACTTAAATAATACAAATCATCTAATAAGAGGATGACATAAAAATAGGTGGATTTATTTTTTATTCAGTTACATTTGTCCTGCCTTTTTCCTGATTGCTCACCCCTACCACAGTCAATACCCCCATTGACCGTGCCCATGAGTCCACTATTTGTGTTCCTTTACTTGTCCCTTCCCGTTCTTTCCTCTGTTACCCCTCTCTAATCACCCCCTGGGCACTGTTTATTTGTTCTTTATTACCAAATCTCTGATTCTATTTGTTTGTTGACTAGGTTCTACTTACAGGTGAGATCATATGGTATTTGTCTTTCACCATCTGGTTTATTTCACTTAGCATAATGCTCTCCAGTTCCATATATGCTGCTGTGAAAAGCAGGAGCTCCTTTCTTTCTGCTGTGCAGTATTCCACAGTATAAATGTACCACAGGTTTTCGATCCACTCATTTACTAATGGGCACTTAGGCTGTTTCCAGCTCTTGGCTATTGTAAATTGTGCTGCTATGAACATCGGGGTGCATAGGTCCTTTTGGATTGGTGTTTCAGGGTTCTTAGGATATAATCTAGCAGTGGAATTGCTGGGTCAAAAGGCAGTTCCATTTTTAGTTTTCTGAGGAAATTCCATACTGTTGTCCATAGTGGTTGCACCAGTTTGCAGTCCCACCAACAGTGCACTAGGGTTCCCTTCTCTCCACAACCTCTCCAACACTTGTTGTTTGTTGCTTTGTTTATGATGGCCATTCTCAATGGTGTAAAGTGTTATGTCATTGTAGTTTTAATATGCATCTGTCTGATGGCTACTGATGCTAAGCATCCTTTCATATGTTTCTGGGCCCTCTATATGTCCTCCTTGGAGTACTGTCTGTTTAAATCCTTTGCATATTTTTACATTGGATTGTTTGTCTTCCTGGTGTTAAGCTGGATGAGTTCTTTATACTTTGGAGTTCAAACCCTTGTCTGAGGTATTGGCAAATATATTTTCCCACATGGCTGGTTACCTTCTCATTTTGCTGATGTTTTCTTTAGCCATGAAAGAGTTTTTTAATTTGATGAAGTCCCATTTGTTTATTCTTTCTTTATGTCTCTCATTCTACCAGACATATCAGTGAAAATATTGCTGCGTGGAATATCTGAGATTTTCCTGCCTATGTTCTCCTGGACTTTTATGGTGCTGAGACTTATTTTTATTTGAGTTTATTTTTGTGTATGATGTAAGTTGGTGGTTGAATTTTATTTTTTTGCATGTACTTGTCCTGATCTCCCAACACCATTTATTGAAGAGACTATTTTTACTCCATTTTATGCTTCTGCTCCCTTTGTCGAATATTAATTGACCATAGAGACTTGGGTTTATTTCTGGACTCTCTATTGTGTTCCCTTGATCTATGTGTCTGTTCTTATGCCAGTACCAGACTGTTCTGATTACAGTGGACTTGTAATTTAGTTCAATATCAGGTATTGATTCTTCCTACTTTGTTCTTTCTCAAAATTGCTGCAGCTATTCAGGGTCACTTATGGTCTGATGTGAATTTTTGAACTATTTGTTATAGATGTGTGAAATATGTCATTGGTATTTTGATAGGGATTATATTGAATTGATAGATTGCTTTGGGTAGTATGGACATTTTTAATGATGTTGATTCTTCATTTCATTAAGATGGTATATGCTTCCCATTCTTTATGTCTTCTTTAATTTCTTTCTTTAGTGGTATGTAGTTTTCTGAGTACAGGTTATTTACCTCCTTGGTTAAGTTTATTCCTATGTACTTCATTTTTCTTGTTGCTATACTAAATGGATTTTTATCACAAATTCTCTTTGTTATTTTGTTGTTGGTATGCAAAAATGCCATTGATTTCTGAATTTTGGCTTTGTATCCTTTTGTTTTGCCAAATTCACTTATTAGGTTGAGTAGTTATATAGGGTTTTCTATATACACTAACACGCCATCTGCAAACAGTGACAGCTTTACTTCCTCTTTTCCAATCTGGATGCCTGTTTTATCTTTTTCTCATCTGATCACTGTGGCTAGAACTTCCAATAATATGTTGAATAAAAGTGGTGAAAGCAAACATCCTTGTGTTGTTCCTGATCCTAGTGGGAAAGTTTTTAGTTTTTGCCTGTTGAGTATATTGACTGTAGGCTTCTCATGTCTGACCTTTATTATGTGGAGGAATGCTCCTTCTACTCCCACTTTGCTGAGTGTTTTTATCAGAAATGGATGCTGTACCTCATCACATGCCTTTTCCGAATCTATTGATATGATCATGTAATGTTTGTCTTTCCTTTTGTTTATGTATTACATTTATTGATTTTTGAATATTGTAACATCCTTGCATCCCTGGGATGAATCCCACTTGATCATGGTGTATGATCTTTTTAATGTATTGCTGGATGCAATTTGCCAGTATTTTGTTGAGGATTTTAGCATTTATGTTCATCAGCAATATTGGCCTGTAGTTTTCTTTGTTTTGTCTTTCTCTCCTTTTGGAATTAGGGCAATAGTGGCCTCAAAAAATGATTTTTGGAGTCTTCCCTTTTCTTGGATTTTTTGGAGTAGTTTGGGAATAATCAGGGATACCTCTTCTCTAAATGTTTGTTAAGATTCTCCTGTGAATTCACCCTGTCCAGGGCTTTTGTTTGCTGGGAGTTTTTTGGTTACTGCTTCAATACTACTAGCTGATATTGGTGTACTCAGGCTTTCTGCTTCTTTGTGAATCAGTTTTGCATGATTATATGTTTCTAGAAATTTGTCCATTCCTCCCAGGTTTTTAAATTTATAGCATATAACTTTTCATAGTAACTTATGATCCTTTGTATTTCTGTGGTATTGGTTGTAATTTCACCTCTTTTGTTTCTGATTTTATTTATTTGGGTCCTCTCTTTTTTTTTCTTGATGAGTCTAGGTAAAGGTTTGTTGATTTTGTTTATCTTTTCAAAGAACCAGCTCCTGGATTTATTGATCCCTTGGATTGTTCTTTTAGTCTCTATTTCATTTAATTCTGCTCTGATCTTGATTATTTCCTTCCTTGTACTTGCTCTGGACTTTGTTTATTGCTGTTCCTCAGTTTTTTGTAGATGTAGGGTTAGGCTGTTTGTTTGAAATGTTTTTATTTTTTTCTAGGTAGGCCTGTATTGCTATGAATTTCCTTCTCAGGACTGCCTTTGCTGTGTCCTGTAGGTTTTGGGTTATTGTGTGTTCATATTCATTTGTTTCTAGAAACTTTTTGATTTCTTGCTTCATCTCATTGTTTACCTATTCATTGTTTAATAACATATTATTTAGTGTCCATAGATTTGATTGTTTTGAGTTTTTTCCTTGAGGTTGGTTTTAAGTTCCAAGGCATTTTGCTGTGAGAAAATGCTTGATATGGTTTCAGTATTCTTGAATTTGAGGCTTGATTTGTGTCCTACCATGTGGTATGTCTTTGGGAATGTTCCATGTGCTTTTGACAAGAATGTATATTTTGCTTTATTGGGAAGAAAGATTCTGTATATATCAGTTAAGCCAATATGATCTCGTGTGTTGTTCAGTGTCATATGTCCTTGTTGATTCTTTGGAAGATCTGTCCATTGTTGACAGTAGAGTGTTAAAATCCTGTACTATGAGTGTGTTGTTGTTTATATCTTTCTCGAAGTCCTCCACAATTTTCCTTATAAATTTGGGTGCTCCTATGTTGGGTGCATATGATTACATGTTTATATCTGCTTGATGGAGTCCTAAGTATTATAAAGTGACCTCCTTTGTCTCTTTGTATGGGCTTTGTTTTGAATTCTATTTTGTCTGAAGTATCACTACTCCAGCTTTTTTTTTTCCCTGTCCATTTGCTTGGAAGATTTTTTCCCAACCTTTCATTTTCAGTCTGTATAGGTCTTTTGAACTGAGGTGGGTCTCTTGAAAGACAGCATATATGCAGGTCATGTTTTCTTCTCCATTCAGCTACACTGGGTGTTGTGATTGGAGTATTTAATCCATTTCCATATAATGTTACTACTGAAAGGTATGTAATCACTGTCATTTTGTCCCTTTTGTACCTGTGTTCTTCTCTCTCACTCTATACCTTCAGCTTCTTAAAGCTTTCATTTTAGAATATCTTGCAATGCTGGTTTGGTAGAGGTGTATTCTTTTACCTTCTTTTGCCTGGGAAACTCCTTATTTTGCCTTCCATTTTAAATGACAGCCTAGCTGGGTAGAGTAGTCTTGGTTGCAGGCCTTTGCTTTATCATTACTTGGAATATTTCTTGCCATTCCCTTCTGGCTTGTAGTGTTTCCATTGAGAAATCAGCTGCTAGCCTTAATGGAGCTCCCTTTTATGTTATTAGCTGTTTCTCCCTTTCTACTGTTAAGATTCTCTCTTTGTTGTTAAAATTTGGCATTTTATCTATGTGTCTTAGAGTAGGCTTCTTTGGATTCCTATGATTGGGACCTTATGGGTTTATGAATTTGCTTGGCTTTTCCTCTCTCCATGCTGTGGAATTTTTCTGTCATTATTTTTTTTTCAAACAGGTTTTCTATCCTTACTCCTTTTCTTCTCCTTCCAGTATTCCCATGATTTGAATGTTCTTGTGTTTCATGTTGTCTTGAGGTTCCCTTAAGCTATCCTCATACTTTTGGCTCTTTTTTAATGCTCCTGCTCTGCCTTGGTATTTCTATCTTGTCTTATCCAGCCTGCTTGTAATTCCTTCTAGTGTTTTATTTTAGATATTGTATTCTTCATGTCTTTCTGGTTCTTGTTCATAGTTTTTATTTCCTTTTTGATACTGTTGTAGTTCCCACTCAGTCCCTTGTAGTTGTCAATGAGTTCCTTGAGCATCATTATAAACATTCTCTGAATTCTGTATCGATAGTTTGCTTGCCTCCATTTCATTTAGCTCTTTTACTGGGGAGTCTTCCATTGCTTTTGATTGTGGGTTCTTTGTCTCCCCATTTTAGGTGATGCATTTTGTTGGCCTCAGGGTGCCCTGCTTTGCCAGCTGTTTTTGTGGAGTTGATTTCTGTGGGACTGAGTGGTGCAGTCTCTTTGATTTCCTTGTCTGGATGCTCTAGGGCTGCCCTTTCTTCTGTTTGTGTGGGCTTTCTAATTGTACTTGGGCTTTAGTTGTTGGTGGTTTCTCCCCTCCAGTGGTTTACTGGTATTCACAACTCCCACCTTGCCTTGTATGCTATGTACAGGTGTTGGTTAACAAACAGTATTACTAGACAACCAAACCTATGTAAGCAAAAAGAACCCCCTTACCACATCAGCAATCTCAACCACAAATGAGCTAAGATTAATAAATGTGAAGAGAGATTATGGATATTATAAGATAGGACCAAGGGAATATGAAATGACTAAAATAGGATAAAATGTTATTGAGTGGCATGAGGGAGGAGAATTGATAAGAGTAGGAATACAACCAAGGTGAAGAAAGGGCGAGAACAAAATTTAAAAATGTTAGTAAAACATAAAAGAACAGTCGGAACAATGAGATAAGAAAAGGAAAGAGTATACTATGAGGTTTCAAGTAAAACTGAAAATGTATTGGACCAATGGGAGCAAATTGGAGAAAACCCACAGTAAAGCTGATAGCAACAACAGCTGAATGGAATTTAATAAAGATGTTACAGGAATAAGACTGTTGTGGAAAAGCAAAAAGTGAATATGAAATATCTACCATAAAGAAAAATTATTTTGAGGATTGGGAAAAGCGCAGGTTGAGCAAGGGGAAAAAATGAAATAAAATTGCTCACTCGACTGATCAGAGGCATGGGGGTGTGAAATGCAGTAAGACGGGGAATGAGTATTCTATGGGATAAAGTGCAAACAAATAGTGAATAAATAGGAGTTCCGTTGGCAAACTAGAGCAATAACCATGGCATTTCACTCAACTAGCCACTGTTTATAAAAGGTGGAAAAGAAATAAGACTTTTATGAGAGGGAAAACGAAGGTGAGCTGACTTAAGAGAGAAGAGCACTTCTGTGAGGTTAGAGAGAGGAGAAATAGTGAGTGTAGGGAATAAGGACATGCTGTAGTGTGAGAGAAAATAAAGTTTACAAGAGTAGTAATAAAGCTCAGGAAGATGACACAATTGATTAAGGCCAGGGGAGGGTGCTGTGGGGTTTGGAACAACAATAATGTGATGAAAAATATATAATCTGAATAAAAAGAATAAAAAGTAAAAGACCAAGAGTAGTAGGTTATTTGGAATAAGAATGAAGTGAAAGAAAAATTAAGATGTAATGTGAAAGGGAAAAGGAAAAAACAAAACAAACAAATGAAAAAAAATTAAACATGCAAGTTCTGATGAAGCAAGGTGAAATTTGTCTCCATTCTTGGTGTTCACCTTCTGACTTCTTTTTGGATCTGTCTAGTTTTGTCTTAACTCCAGGTCTTACTTACTCTTGAAAAAAAAAAGAAGCCACCTGCTGGTTGTTAAGTTTGCACTACGGGTTTTATAGATCTTCCTGATTTCTGTAGGCAGTGAGGGACTGGGCTCATTTTTCTTTTCCTGTGGTTTGGCAAGTATGGGGGCTCAGTCTGGGTTAGGGTTAAGCACCTCGCTTTGCACCCCTTTGATAAATTCTGAGGTGCACTGAATGGGAGCAAATTGTGCCCACACTCCTCTCTCTTTGTTGGCCAGGCTGCAGCATGAACGAGGCCCCTGCACAGTGTATCTCAGTCCTCCTTTGGCATAGTCTCTTTGGGCACCACTACCACTCTGAGACACTGCACAGCTTTCCACATACTCCAGATTCTCTGGTAAGTCCACAGTCTACCTCAGTTCAGTCATTCGCAGCTCTTTTCCTAGCTCCAGGTGCCTCCAGGATTCCCCTCCCCACACCCTCTGGCCTTGTCCTGTCCAGAGACAACTGTGACAACTTGGGTGCACCACCAGCTGTGTGTATGCCTCCATGCCTTTCTCCCCATCTCCCCCACCCCCATCCACTTTTCACACTTCAAATCTCTCCTGGTGTGAGTCTGCGATCCCTGCCCCAGAAGGGGAGGGAGCCACTAGGTGCTATCACAGACCTGGTTCTCCTCAGATGTTGCCCCTGCAGCAGCTGTGGTTTCTGGTGCCATGCCCTGGGACTTTCCTAGTTTGCCTATAAAATCTCCTTACCGCCCCTTTTGAAGTGTCCTTTGCACACTTTGGCTTCCAAACTTCATATTAGCTAAGATTCTGTTAGCTGTTCACTTTGTCCTTCAGAGGATCAGCTAAGTGCCCCAGTTGAGTGCACGAGAAAGTGGGCTCAGTTCCCACCTATTTTGCCGCCATTCTCTCTCTGGATTTATTTTAAAAATTATTAAAATCTGCCCTGATTGGTGTGGCTCAGTGGATTTAGTGCCAGCCTGCAAACCAAAAGGTTGCTGGTTCGATTCCTAGTCAGGGCATATCTGATTACCAATGATTTGAACTCTGCATCTGATAGGTTGGCTGTCTCCTCCTTGCTCTGCTCTTTTTCTGGAGTTTTGATCTATTCTTTCATTTGGGCCATAGTTCTTTGTTTCTGCATACCTGTTACATTTTAAGGGGTGGAGCCTTAGGTACTCACTAGGGTGGGACAACCCACTCTTCAGCATTGTGGTGCTGTATGTGGGGGAGGGATCAGAGAGGGAACAATACTGCTTGCTTGGTTCTTGCCCTGCTTTCAAGAGACTGGCAGTTTCTCCTGCTGCCACAACCTACACAGGTTTTTAAAGCCAGAGGTTCTGAGTCATTATTTTGCTGGAACCCTGGGTTGTGCAATCTGCCTCACCCTTTGGTTGTTCCTCCTGGTTTATCTGCACTTGAATGTGGGACCACCAGCTCCCTCCTTGCCACATGTCCTCTCCACCCAGCTGCCTGTCTGTGCCCCTCCTACCAGTGTGGATGAATGTTTCTTCTTTAACTCCTTGTTGAAAGACTTCCATACAGTTCAATTTTCTGGCAATTCTGGTTGTATTTGTTTTTTAATTGGCTGTTTCCTTCTTTTGGTTGTGCAAAGAGGCAAGCATATCTACTTACACCTCCATCTTGGCCAGAATCTCCTGGTTCCACTTCCTTTTAGCTGTAGAGTTTCTGCTGAGAATCCAATGATAACCTAATGGTCTTTCCTTTATGGGTTATTTTCTTCTTTTCCCCAGCGCCTTGAGAAATTTTCATCATTAGTTTTTGACAGTTTAAGTACAATGTGCCTTGAAGATGGCCTATTAAATTCTCTTTGCCTCTAATTCAAGGATCAAACTTTTTAAAATAGGTTTGGGAAGTTCTCTCCAACTTTTATTTTTTTTAAATAGGATCTCAATTACCTTTTCCCATACACTTTTTGGTATGTCTATTATTCTTACGTTGTTCTTTCTCTTGGACTCAGTTCTTGTATAGTTGTTTCACTTTTTTCTCTCAATTCTTTCTCTTCTTTCCTCTATGTCATTTCTAGATTTCTATCTTTAATATCACTAATTCTTTCCTACATTTGGTCAGGCTCTATTTCCTGTACTCACCAGTTCATTATTTATCTTTTATTGAGTTCTCTATCTCCAGAATTTCTATTTGGTTCTTTTTTTTTTTTTTTGACAGTGTAAAACTCTTTGATAAACTCTCATTTAGTTCTTTGAATTTGTTTCTGGGTTCATTAAACTGCCTATCTATGTTTTCTTGCATCTCACTGAGTTCTTCCAAAACTGCAATCTTGAATTCTCTGCCATTAAATCACATATTTCCATGTCTTTATGTTTGTTTTCTGGAGATTTTCCATTTTCTTTCTGAGCTGCCTTGCTACCTTGGTTACTTATGGTATTTGATGGATTTCTTCCCTGTCTAGACATCTATGTATGAGTGGCACTTCTCAGATTAATACAAAGAAGTATTTTTTGAAAAAATACTTGTTTTTATTTTCCAGTAAGTGGCGCTGAATCATAGGATTTTTAGCTCTCATGTGCTTCTCTGGCTTTTCAGCTCTCTGTAGGGTGGTGAAAAATGCTCTGTGTTCCATGGGGAGGTATGTGCCTTTCTTGTGATCCTGCTTCCCTGGGCCCAGGGAACCAAGCCTACAGGGGAATACAGTGGGCAATGAGGATCCAAATGCATGAAATTCCAGTGCTGTCCTTCACAGCCAGAATCCTCAGGTAGTGTAGTCATAATGTGTGGGTGTAGGGTGAGCTGGGGGTATCCAACTGCCTCTTTGTTGATTTGCTGTCCCAGCAATAGTGACCAGTGGACCTCCACAGAATTTCCTCTGCAACTCCACCCAACCCTGGGACTGGTAGAAGTGCATGCCCTTCACTAAGGGAAAGAGTGCTTCTGTAGTGCCAGTTCATGGGTTTGTAGACATGCTTTGCAAGCTGATACGGATGGTGAGGGAAGGTGAACTCTGAAAAACTGGGAGAGAGCAGTCTGGCTCCATGTCTTTGTCTCTCTGTCTGAACTGCTAATAGTCAGCATCTCTATCCTTTGTCCCTGCCCAGGTAACTGGGTTGAGCTGCTGCTACTACTGCTCATTCCTGCGTGAATTCTTACTAAATCTCTTTCCTCCTGGCTGAAGAAAGTTCAAGCCACAACCAGATTCTTCCCCTTTCCAGGCTGAGCCCCAGACTGAGCTCTGGGCTACAGGGCTTGTCAAATCTCTTCTACCCTCTCACCTCCCTGTTTGTTCCCACTTGTCCACCTTCAGATGTTTCAATGTGCAAATCTCTCAGAGATGTTTGTGCATTGAGCAGAAAACCCTCTGTTGAATTATAATTCCTCAAAGTGTTAAAATTTCAAGGGGGAGAGACCAAGGGGATTTCTCATGCCATCACCCTTCTGATGTCATTCCAGTTGGTTGAATGTTTTTGACTAGTTATTCCAATGTTTGGGTTTCCTCTGTGATAGTTTCTGTCAAATTCATATATACATATGAGTGGGACATACTTTCCTTTTTTTGTATACTGTATACTTTTATGTTGATATCTGGACATTTTAAGTAATATAAAGCTGTAATTCTGAAAATCAAAATCTTCTCTTCCTAACATATTGCTGAGCTTAACTTGTTGAGGACTGAAGCCACCCTTTGTTTAGCGATTTCTGATAACTATTTTTGCAAATTGTGTATTCTTTTTGCACATGATCACTGCAGTTTTTATTCCATTATCTCTGCAGTCGGGCATAGATATTCATTAAACCTTCATACAAGTAGGTTTACATACATCAAGTAGATATAAAAATTTATAAACATACATGTACTGTTTTACTCAGCTGGGGATGCCACAATAAAATATAGAGTGAGTGGTTTCAAGAGAGAAATTACTTTCTTACACTTTTGAAGTTCAAAATTTAGAGCTCAGGGTGCCAGTCTGTTTCCAACAAGGGCTTTCCTCTTGAGTTGTAGATGGCTGCTTCTTTGCTGGGTGCTCATATGACCTCTTCTTTGTCTAAACATGAAAAAAGAGAATGAACAAGCTCTCTGATGTCCCTTCTTATAAAAGAGCTAACCCTATCATGAGATCTCCACCTCCTGATGTCAACTAACCCTAATTACCATCTAAGGCCCCATGACCAAATATTGAGTTGGCCAAAAAGTTCACTTGTTTTTTTCTGTAAGCTGGCTCTGGGAGCATTTAGTTGTCTTTAACTCATTTGAAACAGTTTTGTTGGATTGTATTATGACAGCTGTCATCTCAACATACATTTAAAAAATTATCAAAACTAATGAATTTATACATAACCATTTTAATATTAAAGATGGATGAAAATACACAGTTTTTGCAAATTACACTTTACTATTTGAAGAAATGTAAAAATGCAACTGAAATGCAAAAAAGGGAAAAGATTTATGCAGTGTATAGAGAAGGTACTATGACTGATCAAATGTGTCAAAAGTGTTTTGCAAAGTTTCATGCTGGAGATTTCTTACTGGATAATGCTCCACAGTCAGGTAGGCCAGTTAAAGCAGATAGTGATCAAATCAAAACATTGAGAACAATCAATGTTATACCAAACAGGAGATAGCTGACATACTCAAAATATCCAAATCAATAAAGTTACTGGTAAAAATGAAAAATGTGTCTTGTATTTTATAGAAAAAAAACTAAACAGACTTTTTGGCCAACCCAATACTATCACATTAGGGCTTAAGGCTTCAGCATATGAATTTGGGAAGCAAACAAACATTCAGTCCATAACATGACCAAACACAGCCCCCAAATATATGAAGTAAAAAAGACATGATTGAAGGTAGAAATAGTTATACAATAGTAGCTGAAGACTTTAATACTCCATTTTTAATAATAAACAAGACAATGAGACAGAATATCACTAAGAATATAGAGGATTAACACTATAAACCCACTGGGCCTAACAGACACTCTACCCAATAACATTAGAGTATTTTTTCTCAAATGTACAGAGTATGCTCCAAGATAGATTATATAATAAATCATACAGAAAGTCTTAATACATTTTAAAGGACTAAAGATATATCAAGTTTCTTTATGAATCAAAATAAAATGAAACTAGAAATAATAGTAGGAAAATAGGACATTTCACATACATATGGAAATTAACACACCTTTAAAAATCAATACATTACAAAAGATATCAAAAATAAAATGAGAAAAGTCCTTAAGATGAATGAAAGTGAAAATACAACATACAAAGAATTATAAAGAACAATAAGCCTAGTGAATAAAACTAGAAATCAACAGAATAAGTGAAAAGTCCACAAACATGTAGACATTAAACATATTTGTAAACAATACAAAAAATAATAAATTATAAGAAAAATTAGAAAATATCTTGTGACACATGAAATAAGAACATGACATACCAAAATTTATAGGATGCATCAAAATAAGTGCAAAGAGGGAAGTTCATCACTGTAAACATTTACATTAAAAAAGAGAGATGTTCTGGGAGCTGGAGCTGCTGGTGAGCAGGACCTGGTCTGGAAAACAAAGGAGATTAATTCTGATCAAGATGACAACCTCTAAAAAGCACCCAGACTTTGTAATAGAACCCATGGGGGAACAGCCAGTGGAGAACCTGGCTGTGGTTGGTGAAATCATGGGCAAGAAGCTGGAAAAAAGGGGCTTTGACAAGGCCTGGATGGTCCTTGGCCAGTTTCTGGTGCTAAAAAAAGATGAAGACCTCTTCTGGAAATGGCTAAAGAACACATGTGGCAAGCAAAGCAGTTTTGGAACTGGCTTGCATGCCTTCAAGAGTGGTGTTATGCCTTCTTGTGACACTCTCTGGGGAGCCCACAATCCCTAACCCCAGTCTTGAGTCTCCAGAGTTTACATCTGAGTTGGGGCCCCACCCTTGTCCTCTACAGAAGAAATTATTGCTGTGTACTCACCTATGGTCCTCTGGGTCCTCCAGAGGAGGTCCTCTGAGTCTTCAGGGAAATTCTCTCATCTCACCATTTCAACTTTTTTGGAATTCTTGCTCTTACATGCATCTTCGTTCTCCTCCTGCCAGTTTCAGGTCAATAATTATCAACTTTTCTGAGTGGATTCCTGGCCCCTTCCCTCATTCCTACTTTCTTCTCTGGTTCATTTTATACTATTTGGCTTCTCTTTTGCCAAAGAATTATCTATATAGTTTTTTTAATCAATAAAATCAATGGCCTTCAAAAAAACAGAAGACCTCAAATCAATATTTTAATTTTATATCATATGAAACTATCAAAAGAACAAATTAAACCCAAAGCTATCAGTTGATGGAAATAATTAAGAGCTTATTTAAACAAAATAAAGAATAAAAACACTAAAAATGAACAAATGCAGAAATTGGTTCTTTGAAAATATTGGCAAAATTAATAAACCTTTAGGTAGAGTGACAACTTAAAAGAGAGAGACAGAGAGTTCTGCCTGGGTGGCTCAGGTGGTTGGAACATTGTCCTGTGCACCAAAAGGATGTGGGTTTGATCCTCACTCAAGGCACATACCTAGGTTGTGGGTACCTTATTAGGGCACATATAGGAGGAAACCAGTATTTCTCTCTCACATTTATGGGGGTTTTTTCTCTCTCCCTTCTCCTCTTTCTAAAATCAGTAAAAGAATATCCTTGGGTGAATATTTTTAAAAATAAATAAATAAGAGAGACAGAGAGAGAGAGAGAGAGAACTCAACTTACTGAAATCAGAAGTGAAATTAGCAACTTTACTATCAATTTTACAGAAACAAAAAATGTTATTAGAGAATACTACAATTTAAGCCAATCAAACTGATAACCTTGATAAATGGACAAACTTCTATAAATACACAAACTACAAAAACCAACTAAAGAAGAAACAGAAACTATGAATAGACTAGTAACAACAAAAATTAAATCAGTAATCAATAAAATCCAAATGAAGAAAAGTCCAAAACCAGATGATTTCCCTGGTGAACTGTATCAAACATTTAAAAAAAATTAACACCATTACTCCTCAAACTCTTTCCAAAAACAAATTGGAAAGAATACTTCCAATCTCATTTAATGAGGTCAACATTAACCTAATATCAAAGCAAAATAAAGACACTGCAAGAAAAAAATCTATAGGCCAATACCCATTATGAATATAACTTCACATTTCTTGAACACAATATTATCAATAATAATATGGTAATAAATTCAGCAGCCTATTAAAAGGATTATATACCATAAGTGGAATTTATCTGCCTTGTGGAGGTTAAATAAAAATATTAGAAGGAAAAGCAAAATTATATGGTTATATCAATTGTTGCAGAAATATCTTAGAGCTAAAACATAACATAACATTCTGTGCTTAGAACAAAACGTAAATCTTTGTAACCTTGGATTAATGATTTCTTAACATAGCAAAAGCAAAAACAACATAAAACAAATGAACTTCAAAAATAAAAACTGTTTGCAAGCAGACCATTAAGAAAGTAGAAAACCTACAAAATGGGAGAAACTGTTTTCAAATAACATCTGATAAAGGACTTGTCTTAATCTTGTTGAGCTGCTATAACAGAACATCATTGTTGGTGGCTTATAAACAAGACAAATTTATTTCCCTCTTCTGGAGAATAAAAAGTCCATCAAGATACTAGTAGATTTGGTGTTATGAGGGCCTGCTTTCAGATTCACAGATGCACATCTTTTCACTGTGTCCCCGCATAATGAAAAAGATAAGGGAGCTCTCTGGTGCCTCTTTTATAACATCATGTCGTTAAGGAAATGGAAATCGAAACCACAAGCAGTACCACTTTACCACCACTGGGATGTTTATAATCTACATGATATATAATAACAAGTATTGGAGAGGATGTAGGGAGATGGAAACCCATATATATTGGTGTTGCAAATGACATGGTCACTTTGGAAAACATCTTGAAAGTTACTCAAAAAGTTAGGCATACCACGACCTATGATATAGCAATTTCACTCATATACCCAAAGAAATGAAAACATATGTCCACACAAAAGTTTTACAAAAATGTTCATACCAGTGGCCTGTGCTGGCAAGCCACACAGAGCTGGGTTTTTATAACTGTCTTCCAGGCGGGCTTCTGTTCAGATTCAGACCAGAGTATGCTGGGCTCTGTGACTGCATTACAAAGAAGCAGAGGCAAGAAGAGGAAGAACCCCATCCCTTACAGGGTGCCAGCACCACACCAGAGGCTTTTTGAACCACTCCTGCCAGGTCATGGATACCCCCAATGAGTGCAGTTCTGTGAGGGAAGGAAGAGCAACTCAGAGCAGAAACATTCAAAGGGGGACTCAAGGCAGACCAAAATTCTGGGATCCAGAGGCCTCACCCACTGCTCTACTAGAAGCTTTTCTTTCACCAGTTTGCAAAGGGCTGGGTGGGGACAGCGTCTGACATTGGTTTACAACAAAGAAACTCTCAAGAGGCCTAGGACTGGCACAAGTGGCCAGCGTTGGACAACACCAGAGCAAAATCCAACAGGCTTCACAAACAGCAACATCCAAAGGGTGATTGCAGAGCACAACATTCTGCTGAGGCTAATGCCACATATTTATAATCTTATTTTCATTTTTTCTTTTCTTATCTTATATCTCTTATGCTCTCTTTTCTTACTCAATTTCTCTAATTTTTTTGTTTTAAAATTATTTTTCTTTTCCTAAGCTTTTTTTTTATTGTTCAGGTAGAGTTGTCTCCATTCCCTGATTACCCATCTACCCCGCCCCACCAACCCCCACCTCACATCCTCAAACTTAAACCCTTTGGTTTGTCCATGGGTTCTTTATGCATGTTCCCCGAGGACCTTTCACCTTCTTTCCTCCGTTATTCCCCTCCTCGTACCCCTCTGGCCACTGTCAGTTTGTTCTTTATTTCAATGTTTGTGGTAATATTTTGCTCTGTGGTTCTATTATTATTATTACTATTAAAGTGCAGTTGTCTCCATTTCCCCCCACCATCACCTTCTGACCCACCCATCACCACAACCCATCCTTGATCCTACCCACTTTGGCTTTGTCCATGTGTACTTTATACATGTTCCTTGACAACCCTCTTCTCCTTTTGTCCCCATTATCCCTTCCCCCTTGCCTCTGGTGACTGTCAGTTTCTTCTTTATTTCAATGTCTTTGGTTGTACTTTACTTGATTGTTTGTTTTGTTGATTAGGTTACAATTATACCTGAGATCATATGGTATTTCTCTTTCACTGCATGGCTTATTTGACTTAGCATAATGCTGTCCAGATCCATCCATGCTGTTGCAAAGGGTAGGAGCTCCTTTCTTTCTGCTGCATAGTATTCCATTGAGTAAATGTACCATAGTTTTTTGATCCACTCATTTACTGTGGGGCACATAGGTTGCTTCCAATATTTGGCTATTGTAAATTGTGCTACTATGAACATTGGGGTGCACAGATTCTTATAAATTGGTGTTTCAGGATTCCATCAATCCCTTTGGAATTGCTGGATCAAAAGACAGTTCCATTTTCAGTTTTTTTGAGGAAATTCCATACTGTTTCCCAAAGTGGCTGCACCAGTCTGCATTCCCAATAACAGTGTACCACAGTTCCCTTTTCTCTACATGCTCGCCAGCACTTGTTTGCTGCTTTGTTTATGATGGCCATTCTCAATGGTGTGAAGTGGTATATACTGCAGTTTTAATCTGCATCTCTCTGATGGCTGGTGATGCTGAGCATCCTTTTATATGTCTCTGGGCCCTCTGTATGTTCTCCTTGGAGAAGTGTCTGTTGAAGTCTTTTGCCCATTTTTCAATTGGGTTGTTTGTCTTCTTGGAGTGGACTCGTGTGAGTTCTTTATATATTTTGGAGATCAAACCCTTGTTCGAGGTATCACTGGCAAATATGTTTTCCCATACAGTTCATTCTCCTTTGATTTTAATGCTGTTTTCTTTAGATGTGCAGATTTTTATTTTGATGAGATCCCATTTGTTTATTCTTTCCTTTATGTTTCTTGCTCTAGGAGACATATCAGTAAAAATATTGCTGTGTGAAATATCTGAGATTTTCCTGCCTATGTTCTACTCTAGGACTTTCATGGTATTGTGAATTACATTTGTTTTTTATCCATTTGGAGTTTATTTTTGTGTGTGGTGTAAGACCTCTCAAAGCCATTTGTTGAAGAGGCTATTTTTAATCAATTTTATGCTTCTACCCCCTGTCAAATTTTAATTGACCACACAGACATAGTTTTTTTTTTCTGAATTATGAGGTTTTTTTTTCTGAGTTCTGTTTCATTGATCTGTGTGTCTGTTCTTATACCAGTACCAGACAGTTTTTTAAATTAATTTTTACAGACAGGGGAAGGGAGGGAGAAAGAGAGTAGAGAAACATCGATGTGTGGTTGCCTTTCACACACTCCTTACTGAGGACCTGTCTTACACCCAGGTATGTGCCCTGACTGGGAATCGAACCTGTGACTCTTTGGTTCTCAGACTGGCCCTCGATCCACTGAGCTACACCAGCCAGGGCCAGACTGTTTTGATTACAGTTGCCTTTTACTATGGATTGATATCAGGTATTGTGATGCCTCCTACTTTGTTCTTCTTTCTCAAAATTGCTGCAGCTATTCAGGTTTGTTTATGGTTCCACATAAATTTTTGAAATGTGTGTTCTATATCTGTGAAGTGTATCATTGGTATTTTAACAGGGATTGTGTTGAATCTATAAATTGTATAGATATTTTATTAATTGATGTTAATATGATGATGTTAATTATTCCAATCCATGAACATGGTATAAGCTTCCATTTATTTGTGTCTGCCTTGACTTGTTTTCAGTGTTGTATAGTTTTCTGAGTGCAGGTCTTCTATGTTCTTGGTAGGTTTATTCCTAGGTACTTCATTTTTCTTGTAGCTATAGCATATGGGGTATTTTCTTAATTTCTGTTTCTGATGTTTCATTGTTGGTGTACAAAATGTCTTAGATTTCTGAATATTGACTTTGTATACCACTGTTTCCCAAATTCACTTCTTAGGTCAAGTAGTTTTTTGGTGGACTCTATAGAGTTTTATAAATACACTATCATGTCATCTGCAAAAAAATGAGTTTTACTACCTCGTTTCCTATTTGCATATATTTTATTTCTCTTTCTGGACTTCCAATACTATGTTGAATAAAAGTGGCGAAAGCAAACATCCTTGTCTTGTTCCTGATCCCAGTGGGAAAGCTTTTAGTTTTTGTCTGTTGAGTATGATACTGGCTGTAGGCTTCTCATGTCTGGCCTTTATTATGTGGAGGAATGCTCCTTCTACTCCCACTTAGCTGAGTGTTTTTATCATAAATGGGTGCTGTACTTCATCAAATGCTTTTTCCAAATATATTGATATGATCATGTAATGTTTGTCTTTCCTTTTGTTTATGTGATATATAGTGTTTATTGAATTGTGAATATTGTACCATCCTTGCATCCCTGGGATGAATCCCACTTGATCATGGTGTATCATTTTATTTGATACATTGCTGAATGCGCTTTGCCAGTACTTTCTTGAAGATTTTAGCATCTATGTTCATTAGCAATATTGGCCTATAGTTTTCTTTCTTTGTTTTGTCTTTGTCTGGTTTTGGGATTAGGATGATGCTGGCCTCATAAAGAGTTTGGGAGTTTCCACCCTCTTAGATTATTTAGAACAGTCTGAGAAGGATAGGGGTTAGTTCTTCCTTAAATGTTTTGTAATTGTCCTCTGAAATCACCTGGTCCAGGGTTTTTGTGTGCCAGGAATTTTTTTTATTACTGCTTCAATTTCATGAGCTGTTATTGGTCCCTTCAGGCTTTCGGCTTCTTTTTCATTCAATTTTGTAAGATTATGTTTCTAGAAATTTATCCATTTCACCCAGGTTTTCAAATTTCTTGGCATATAGATGTTCACAGGAATTTCTTACAATCCTTTTTATTTCTGTGGTATCAGTTTTAATCTTTCCTCTTTCATTTCTGATTTTATTTATTTGGTTCCTCTTTTGTTTTTCTTGATGGGTCTGCTTAAAGTCTTATCAATTTTGTTTATCTTTTCAAAGAACCAACTCCTGGATTTGTTGATCTTTTGAATTTTTCTTTTCAACTGTATGTCATTAATTCTGCTCTGTTCTTGGTTATTTCCTTCCTTCTACTCACTCTGGGCTGTCTTTGTTGTTGTTTCTGCAGTTTGTGTAGATGTGGTGTTAGGCTGTTTATTTGAAATGTTTCTATCTTTTATAGGTAGGCCTGTATCACTATGAACTTCCCTGTCAGGACTGCCTTTACTGTATCCCATAAGTTTTGAACTGTTGTGAGTTCATTTTCATTTGTTTCCAGAACTTTTTTGATTTCTCCTATGATCTTATATATTCATTGTATTTTTTAAAGATTTTATTTATTTATTTTTAGAGATGGGAAGGGAGGGAGAAAGACAGAGAAACATCAATGTGTGATTGCCTCTTGCATGGCCCCCACTGGGAACCTGCCCCGCAACCCAGGCATGTGCCCTGACTGGGAATCAAACCTGCAACCGTTTGGTTCACAGCCTGCACTCAATCCACTGAGCTACACCAACCAGGACCCATTCATTGTTTAATAACATGCTATTCAATATCCAAAAATTTGAGTTTTTGAGTTTTTTTCCTCGAGGTTGGTTTCTAGTTTCAGTCCCTTGTGCTCAGAGAAAATGCTTGTATGATTTCACTTTCCTTGAATTTTTTGAGGCTTGTTTTGTGTCCTATCATGTGGTCTATCTTTGAAAATGTTTTATATACATTTGAAAAGAATGTGTATTTTGCTTCTTGGGGATGGAAGTTTCTATATGTATCAATTAAGTGCATTTGATGCAGTGCATTGTTAAATGCCACAATTTGTTGATATTTTGTTTGTCAGGTCTATCCATTGGTGACAGTGGGGTGTTAATATCCCTTACAAGTGTGTTGCTGTCTATATATTTCCTGAAGTCCTTCAAATTTTTCTTATACATTTAGGCGTTCTTCTGTTGGATGCCTATATGTTTACAATGTTTATGTCTTCTTGATAGATTCTTTCCTTGAGTATTGTGAAGTGTCCTTCTGTGTCTCTTCTTATGGCCTTTCTTTTGAAGTCTATTTTGTCTTTTAGAGGTATTGCTACTACAGCTTCTTTCCTATCAATTTGCTTGGAATATTTTTTTCCAACCCTTCACATTCAATCTGTATAGGTCTTTTATTGAGGTGGGTTTCTTGTAGGCAGCATATATGTGGGTCATGTTTTGTTATCCATTCAGCTGCTCTTTGTCTTGATTAGAGCATTTAATCCATTTACATTTAAGGTTATTATTAATAGGTACTTATTCATTGCCACATTATTGCCTTTGTACCTGTGTTCCTCTCTCTCTCACTCTTTCTCTTCATCTTTTTAAATCAGTCCATTTAGCATATCTTGCGGTGATAGTTTTATGGAGGTGTACTCTTTCAGCCTTCTTCTGATTGGGAAACTCCTTATTTCACCTTCCCTTTTAATTGAGAGCCTTGCTGGGTACAGTTGTCTTGGTGGCAGATCTTTGCTTTTCATTACTTGGAATATTTGTTGCCATTCCCTTCTGGCTTGTAGTATTTCTGTTGGGAAATCAGCTTCTAGCCTTATCAGAGCTCCCTTGTGTTTTATTTCCTGTTTCTTCCTGCCTTTAAGATTCTCTGTCTTTAAAACTTGGCATTTTATGTATGATGTGTTTTGCAGTAGGCCTCTTTGGGTTCATCTTGATTGGGACCCTCTGTGCTTCTTGAACTTGCATGGCTTTTCCCTTCTCCCAGTTAGGGAAATTTTCTGTCATTATTCTTTTCAAACAGGTTTTTCCATCCATTGCTCCTTTTCTTCTCTTTCTGATATTCCTATGATTCAAATGTTGTTGCATTTCATGTTGTCCTGCTTCCCTTAAGCTATCTTCATATTTTTTTTAGTCCTTTTTCATGCAGCTACTCTAGCTGGGTGTTTCCTTCTACTTTGTCTTCCAGCTCACTAATTCAGTCCTCTGCTTAATCCAGCCTGCTTGTAATTTCTTCTGGCATGTTTTTTATTTCAGAAGTTTTATTCTGTATTTCTTCCTGGTTATTATTTATAGTTTCTATTTCCTTTTTCATACCATTGTAGTTCTCACTCAGTTCCTTGTAGTTGTTCCTAATGAAACTTGTAGGGAAAGTTGCATTAGGTACTGGAAGTTTACACTTGGAAAGTCTCTCCTTCGTATCCACTTGTCAGTCTAAAATCTATGCAGTACATTCCCATTTAACACCTGGCAGCTTGGAGAATACAGCTTACTTCAAAGTTATTTATAAGCAAGAGATTTAAGCAGTACAGTGATATTCCAGATCCTAGGGACCTATGACAAAAGTATTTAAATTCAGCATTTCCTTAACTACTAAAGGCAGTAAAACTACTACTAAAAGCACTCAAAAATAAAAATTCTGCTGGATATTAATTATAACCATAGTAACTAAGTTAATATAGGCATATATTTTTAAACCCAGAGGTATAGTGTATCTTTGCTTCTATATGCTACATACCTGAAGTAAATTTCAGTCTCCACCCCACTTATACTGTAATGATCTTACATCATTTCCTTGTTTGTTTCCTCTTCCCTGCTCCATACATTTTATAAAAAATACTAATAGCTACCATTAAGACTGCTAGGCATTTAATATGGCTTATGATAACTTCATGTAACAGTTCTATGACAAAGGCAGAATTATTTCCCTTTAACACCTAAGAAAACTGACTTCTGAAAGGCTTGTAATTGGTCCATGACAACTCTAGACATTTAAGTTAAAAAAAACCCCAGAGGATTAATAATTCATGCTGCATAAAAAATGGTGCCCTGGAAATGTTAAGAATGAATGATGATGCATAAATTTCCACATATATAGTCAACTAATTTTTGACACAGGCACCAAGAATACACAATGGTGAAAGGAGAGTCTCTTCAATAAATGGTATTGGGGTCCTGGCTGGCGTAGCTCAGTGGATTGAGCGCGGGCTAGGAACCAAAGTGTCCCAGGTTCAATTCCCAGCCAGGGTACATGCCTGGGTTGCAGGCCACAGCCCCCAGCAACCACACATTGATGTTCCTCTCTATCTCTCTCCCTTCCCTCTCTAAAAATAAATAAATAAAGTCTTTAAAAAAATAAAATAAAATAAACGGTATTGGGAAAACTGGATATCCACAAACAAAAGAATAAAATTAGACACTTATTATATATGAAAAATAATGCAAAATGTATTAAAGACTTAAAGATCTGAAACCATAAAACTATAATAACACACAGGGAAAATATTCCCTGACATTGGTCTTCACAATGATTTGTTCGGTTTTGACACCAAAAACACACATCAAAAGCAAAAATAAACAAGTAGAACTACATAAAACTACAAAGCTGCTGCACAGCAAAGGAATCAGTCAACAAAATGAAAAGGCAACCTATGAAGTGGAAGAAAATACTGGAAAGCTATATGTCTGATGAGGGTTTAATATCCAAAATATATAAGAAATACAACTCAATACCCCCAAAATCCTAATTTAAAATGGGCACAGGACCTGCATAGACATTTTATGAAAGGAGAATACAAATGGCCAACAGGTATGTAAATAGATGTCCAACACCATTAATTATCAGGAAAATTCAAATCAAAACCACAAAGTCAAAGAATTATTACTTCACACCTGTTAGAGTGGTTACCAAAAACAAAGTCAAAAGATAACAAGCATTGAAGAGGATGTGAAAAAATTAACCTTTGAACACTCCTGGTAAAAAATAGTAAATTGTTACATCCATTATGAAAAACAGTATACAGACTCCTCAGAAAGTTAAAAACAGAACTTCCATATGACCTAGCAATCCTATTTCTGAGTGTACATCCAAAGGAAATGAAACAACTTTAGTGTCTTTAGAGAGATGGATTAAGAAAATTGTGTGTGTGTACACACAATTTGGAATATTATTCAGCCTTTCAAAGGAGGAAATCCTGCCATTTTCAACAACATGAATGAACCTGGAGGACATTTAGCTAAGTGAAATAAACCAGACACAGAAAGACAGATACCACTTAATCTCACTTACATGTGGACCCTTCAAAAAAAGAAGCTGAACTCAGTAACAGAGAATAGAGAATAGTAGTTACCAACAGGGTGGAGGTGGATAAAGGGGAGAGATTGATCAAAGGGTATAAACTTTTAGATGTAAGATGAGTAAGTTCTTATCACATAATGTATAGCATGGTAACTATAGTTAATAATAATGTACTGTATACTTGTAATTTGCTAAAAGAGTAGATTCCCAGTGTTCTCACCACACACACAATAGTAATTATGTGACATAACAGACATGTTAGTTTGCTTGATTGTGGTAATCATTTCACAATGTATAAATAAATCAAAACATTATGATGAACACCTTAATTATATATCCAATTTTGTCAATCATACCTCAAGAAAATCAGGGGTAAATGATGGGGAAAAGACAAGTTATATAAGTAGACTATAAAATGTTCAATGTAAAATCATAATCACTCTAAAAATTCTGAAAACTGGAACAGTCACCAAATTGTTAACAGTGATTGCACCTGGAAGTTAATTATATGTGAGCTATGTCCTAAAGAGAATGGTGAATATGAATGGCAACATAAGTAGCACACCTGAGTAGTAATAACTGACAAAAACAAACATCATTTAAATATTTTTATTATAAAATATTTTAAATATACAAAAGGTACAGAGATTAAGAACCTATCTATAAACCCATGACCAGCTTTATCAAATTATAAGAATTAACCATACTTATTTGTTTTGAAGAAATAAATGATTATTTGCATCCTTTGATTAATCTCATTATTCATCCCCCCAAGTTACCACTTTTCTGAATTTAATGATTATTTTCATGAATGTTACTGTATTACTTCTATATGATATTTACCAATAGAAAAAAGTGTTGATTTGCATGTTTTCAAACATTATATTAATAAGTGGTACCTTGTCATACAAAACTCTCTAATTCAATTTCATCATTTTTGAGAGTTGTTCATATTGATAGAAGTATAAATAGTTCATTCATTTTAACTACATTCATCTTAATGGTTATTTTGATTGCTTTTAACTTTCAATCTCACAAATAATTCTGAAGTGGATCTTCAAGCACATGACCCTGAAAACATGAGAAGACTGTAGTAGGCATGGCCAATATCAGGGTGTCTCTTCACCACACTGGAAGAAGAGTTTTCTGGGCCACACATTAAATACATTGTGACACATAATCACAAGAAAATCTCATAATGTTTTAAGTAAATTTACAATTTTGTGTTGGGATGCATTTACAGCCATGCTGGGCTGCAGTTTGGACACCCCTGCTAGAAGTGTGGATAATGTGTCAACGAGTATCAACATCCCCAACTTTACTAGATATTGCATAATTATCCTAAACACAACTACTTCCAAATAGCACTGTATGAACATTCCTATTGTTGTACATCTTTTTAATCATTGGCAAAGTAATGCTTTTGCCAATGTAATGATCTTGAAATAGTTCATTGTGCTTTTATTTACATTTCCCTTACTACTAGTGACACACATAGTGAATTATTCTAATATCCCCAAATCCATTCTTTCATTACTAATATGATTAATTTTTATCTTATGCAAAATTTCTACAGATAGCTCATACTCAAGAATTTTCTTGCCATTCTTAAGAATTCATACTTCATAGATGAATTTCAGAACAAACTTGTGAAAATAAAGGGCAAAAAGCCCATTCAGAAATTATGATTTGAAATGCAGTAAATTGTAAATCAGGAATAACTAGTAACTTTGTTACCCTCAGTTTCTTCAGTCTAGACCATATAATACTTTTGAGTTTACTTCATTATTCTTCAGTTAAGCATGAAATTTAAGCATGAATGTGAAAACATATGCTTAAATTTAAGTATAACACTCTCAGCCTCTGGAATTTAACTCCACGAGAACATTGTCTTTGTATTGATCATCATTGTCTCCTCATGCCTGAAACAGTGACAGTGCCTGGCAAATAGTAGCTACTCAACATTCACTGAATGAAAATATACACATATTGTGTATATATTTATAATTATAGAATATATATACACAATGTATATATTCAGAATATACATATTCTGTAGTCATACACACACACACACACACACACACACACACACAATCTGTAGCTCTCTTCCCTAAATTCCCTTTTGATTTAAATTTTACAATCATTAGATAAAAACATTTATAAACATTGTACTTTCTACAGCATGGAAGAGTTTAGATGCTTTGAAATTACCCAGATTAAATCATACAACTACCTGGGCCTGGGCCTAGTGCCTTCTTGTGGTACAGTATGATTTTCTAGCTTTATGGGGTTTTTTGGAGTTAATTGTGATACTCTATTCTTTTATCTAAATGTAAGCTTTATATTTTCAGTAAATCTTCATATTTTAATTGGTTTACTCAATTCATTCTCTCTAGAGACCTAAAACTGGCTATAAGTGTTATATTTTTATTATCTGTGTCTATATTGATTTCTCACCTAGAGTACAAACACTGCACTTATGTTCTACAATTTTTAGTTTTCCCAGTTCCGACCTGTTGCTTCTCAGGGATGTTTGACTACTTTGTCCACCAAGGAATCTTGTTTTAGCTATGAAGGGTAAGTGAGTTAACATATGCTGAGTGTGTAGAAGAATGTGCTATATTTAATGCACTAGATGAAATACTTTACAATCAAAATTTTTACTTAATATGCATCAATTTACAACATACATTATTTCATTTAATATTTTCTAAAATACAGTATCCTTGCCCTCGCTGGGTATCTCAGTTGGTTGGAGCATCATCCTGTACACCAAATGGCTGTGAGTTTGATTCCCAGTCAGGGCACATATCTAGCTTGTGGGTTTGATTCCCAGTTCAGGTATGTACAGGAGGCAACCAATGTTTCTCTCTTACATCAATGTTTCTCTCTCTCTCTCCTCCCCTTTCTTGTCTCTCTAAAATCAATAAACATAAAACATATCCTCAGGTGTGGATTAAAAATGTAAGATACTGTATCTTATATTTAAAATAGGGATACATTATCCTTATTTTAAGAATTAAAGAAAACCTTGAGGTTTAGATAAATTAAGAAAATTACTCAAAGTCACACAATCCCAAAGCAGTGGTAGAGTATAATGTTCTAGAATCTAGGGTTTTCATCCCAGGAAGTGCTTAGTGCCCAGAGAGGGAAAATAAATAAAATAAGGCTGGGAGGTATAAAAGAACCAGCTAATAAAGCAACTCATAGACAATTTTAAAGACTGAGGATGTTAGTTTAAGAACAACAGCAAGTCAAAAAGTTTTAACTGGAAGCAGTGATGTATGTATTCTTACACTTTAAAAAGATCCTTTTGGGCAAGGTGAGAAATAAGTTTAAGGAAACCAAAAGTTGATAAAGGAAGTCCTGTTAGAAACTCTATAGCAGTGATCCAGGTGAGATGGATCATAGACTAGAGTGATATTAAAGATGGAAAAAGAGTATACATCCAAGAAATACTTATAATAGCGTCTATAGGTCTTGGTGATTGACTGAATTAGGTGGTGAGAATGACACCCCAAGATGGATTCTCTGATGATGAGCAAGATGTGCATGCTGCCTGAAGGTTTTCTTGCATTCTTTACATTCATAGGGTCTCTCTCCAGTATGAATTCTCTGATGTTGGGCAAGGGATCCACAGTAACTAAAAGCCTTTCCACAAACATTACATTCATAAGGCTTCTCTCCAGTATGAACTCTCTGATGTTGGGTAAGAGATGAGTCATTGCTGAAAGCCTTCCCACATTTAATACACTCATAGGGTTTCTCTCCAGTATGAACTCTTTGATGTTGCGCGAGGTAGGCAATCTGGCTGAAGGCTTTCCTACATTCCTGACATTTATAAGGTTTTTCCCCAGTATGAATTCTCTGATGTTGAGCAAGGTGTGAATTCTGGCTGAAGGCCTTCCCACATTCTTTACATTCATAGGGTCTCTCTCCAGTATGTATCCTCTGATGTACAGTTAGATATGCACGAAGGCTAAATGCTTTCCCACACACGTTACATTCATAAGGTTTCTCACCAGTATGAACTCTCTGGTGTTGAGCAATTGATGATCTATTACTAAATGCTTTCCCACATTCAACACATTCATAGGGTTTCTCTCCAGTATGAACTCTCTGGTGTTGAGCAAGATAGGCAAACTGGCTGAAGGCTTTCCTACACACCTTACATTCATAAGGTTTTTCTCCAGTATGAACTCTAAGATGTTGAACTAGGTGTGCATTCTGACTAAATGCTTTCCTACATTCCTTACATTCATAGGGTTTCTCACCAGTATGAATCCTCTGATGTTGAACAAGATTTGATCTTTGGCTGAAGGCTTTCCCACATTCTACACATTTATAGGGTTTCTCTCCAGTATGAATTCTTTGATGAAGAATAAGGGATGAGCTCTGGCTGAAAACTTTTTCACAGTCATTACATTTCAAAAGTTTCTTCTCTGTATAGATATTCTTGGGTTTAATAGCCATTAAGTTTTTTTTAAACCTTTTATTATGTATATCATGTTTATATATTTTTTCCTCTTTTGAAACAATCTGTTCTGTATGAAGTAGTGTATTCACATGGAAACTTTGCCAATATTTCTTATATTCTTGTCCTCTCTCATTAATAAGGGCTTCTTCATGAGTGATTATCTCTTCTTTAAAATATGCATTCTGATTCATTGTTTCCCTCTCAAAATGGCCCTCACATTTCCATTCCCCTCTCAAATTGGAGTACTGAAGTCCACAGCTTGTAAGTTTTTCTATTATCTTCTGAGATGACTGTGCTTCATAAATGTCCTGTTTTGGGGTTAATTCTTCACTCTCATACACAGATTCCCAGCCTGAAAAATAATAAGAAAAAATGTCTCCTCTATTATGTACCAGGTGGTACATTTATGAAAGTACATAAAGTGAAGTGAGTTTAATAGCAAATGAAACCAACAAGAACACTGGTTTTCATAGTTCTGAAGTGTGTAAGAAAAAAGAAAAAAACAGGTTATACAGAATCTTGGTGGGGAATGGTTAGAATTATAGAAAAATCAGTAAGGTGAATCTCAGGTCAAGAAGAAATTATGGAATAAACACTCTCAGCAAAGTGGAAACAGAGAGAACATACCTCAACATAAATACCACATGTGAAAAACCCACAACTAACATCATACTCATGATGAACATCATACTCATCATAACATACTAAAAAGCAAGGTTTTTTTCTTTAAGATAAAAAAATCAACAAGATCTCCACTCTTGCCACATTTACTAAGCATAAGATTGAAAGTTCTAGCCACAGCAATCAGACAAGGAAAAAAAAAAGTAAATGGCATACAAATTGGAAAGAAGAAAAGCTGTCATCATTTGCAGATGTCATATTACTATATAGAGAGAACCCTAAAGCTTCCACAAAATATTTTTAGGACTAATATATTCAGTAAAGTAGCAGGATACAAAATTAATATTCAGAAATTGGTTGCATGTTTATATACCATTTATGAACTATCAGAAAGAGAAATTAAGAAAATAATCCAATTTAAATTGTATGAAAATAATAAAATACCTACGAATAAAATTTAAACAAGGAAATAAAAGACCTGTACTTGAAAAACTGTAAGAAATTGAGGGTACAAGCAAATAAAAGGATATATATACATGGCCATGGATAAAAAAAATAACATTGTTACTACCCAAAGTAATCCACAGACTCAATGCAATACTTATCAAAATACCAATGGCATTTTTCACAGAACTAGAACAAATATTCCTAAAATTTATAGTAAACAACAAAAGACCCTAAATTGGCATGGTAATCTTGAGAAAGAACAAAGTTGAAGGTATCATGTTACTTGACTTCAAACTATACTACAAGGTGATAGTAATCAGAACAGCACGATATGTAGCATAAAAACAGACACAGAGATCAATGGAAGAGAATAGAACCCAGAAATAAACCCATGCCTATATGGTCAATTATTCTATAACAAAAGAGGCAAGGATGTACAGTGGGGTGAAGACAGTTTTTTCAACTGATGGTGGGAAAACTGCACAGATAAATGCAAAAAGATACTAGAACGTTTTCTTATGTGGAATCTAAAAACAAAACTCAATGGAGTAGACTTAACTGTAAGATTTGAAACCATAAACCAAGAAAAAAATTAAAAAGCAGTAAGTTTTTTTATATTGTTCTCAGTAACATTGTTTTTGTATATGTCTCCTTAAGTAAGAGAAATAAAGAAAAAATAAGAAAATAAAAGTAGTTATACAGATACCAAGTACAACATAAGAAATATAGTCAATAATTTTGTGATAAACATATGTGGTGTCAGATGGGTACTAGACTTATTGGGACAATCATTTCTTTAGGTCTATAAATGTCTAATCATTTTTGCACACCTAAAAGTAATATAATTTTGTATGTTGACTATTATGGAAAGTTAATTTTTAAAAAGGAGAAATTAAGAAGATGGCTGGACTCAGTTACAACTTTATGTATGTATGAATAGTACAGGCACTGAAATAACCTCCATTCATTTAGTTGCTTCTTTTAAAAACATTCACTTTACATTGTGAAAGGTGCTATTCTAGAAGCTTTCAATATGACAGTAAACAAAGCAAAGATCTTTACCTTCATGGACCTTATTTTTTGGGGGATACAGAAAATAGGTGCTAATTAACTAAATTTTATTGTATGTTAGAAGGTACTAAATGCTACAGGAAAAAAAAAGCAGGTAACATTCTCAAATGGATATCTCCCTCTCTCTCTCCTCCCCCTTCCTTCCTCCATTCCCTTCTTCCCTTCCTCTCTCTCTAAAATTAATTTTAAAAAATCTTTAGAGGAAGATTTTTTAAAAATCAGGTAAGAGATAAGGAGTGTTGATGAAGTCAAAGACAGGAATCCTTAATAAGTTAATATTTGTTAATGACCATAACAAACAAATCAACAAACAACAAGTGCTAGTAAGGTTGTGGAGAAAAGAGACTAGTACACTGTTGGTGGGAATGCAAATTGGTACAGCCACTGTGGAAAACAGTATGGAATTTCCTCAAAAAACTAAAAATGGTACTGCCTTTTGACCTGGCAATCACACTGCTAGGAGTATACCCTAAGAATCCTGAAACACCAATTCAAAAGAACCTATGTACCCCAATGTTCATAGCAGCACAATTTAAAAAAGCCAAGTGCTGGAAACAGACTAAGTGCCCATAAGTAAGTACGTGGATCAAAAAACTTTGGTACATTTACACAATGGAACACTACACAGCAGAAAGAAAGAAGGAGCTCTTACCCTTTGTGACAGCATGGATGGAACTAGAGAGCATTTTGCTATGTGAAATAAGCCAGGAAGTGAAAGGCAAATACCATATGATCTCACCTATAAGTGGAGCCTAATTAACAAAACAAACAAATGACCAAAATAGAACCAGAGACATAAAAATAAAGAACAAACTGACAGTAACCAGAGGGGAGGGGAGAGTGGGATAACAGAGGAAAGAAGGGTAAGGGTCATCAACGAACCTGTATAAAGGACCCATGGACAAAGACAATGGTGGGGGGGCGTTGAATGTGGAAGGTGGGAGTGGGCAGCAAAGGAGGAGAGTTTGGGGGGAAAATGGGGACAACTATATATGAACAACAATAAAAATAGTAAGAACATTTAAGCAAAGATTTGAAGGAAGTGATTAGTTGCTTAGATATTTGGGAAAGTTACTTAGATATCTAAAGTAGAAGTATATTTGGTACATTTGAGGAATAACAAGAGACAGTGTCGCTGGGGAGGAGGGAGTAGTAAGAGATATGAGATAAAGGCTAACAAGATTACTTAAGTATTAGAGGCATCCTAAGCAATTTGACTTTTACTCAGTGGATGGAAGCCACAAGTGTGAGTAGAAGAGGGATATTTAATTACTAATTAATGAGCACAGTGGAAGTTGGGAGGCAAGAGGAGAAAGAAGGGGACCTATTTCAGTAATAATCAAGAGATTCTGTCCTCTAGGGAGAGACAGCAATCTTCTAGAAACCCAAGCACCCTCTTAAAGAACCAGCACACAAAATTTTGTTCAAGCCACTTACCCTGGGCTGGCAGAGGGAAAGCAGACTGGAGCAGACTGGAGTAGTGTGAGTACAAACTAGGTTTTGTGGCTCCAAGGAGAGAGCTAAAGGGACAGCTGCCATGATCCATGTGTTGAATGTATTTCCCACACTGTACAGAAATGCCATCTTTCCTAAGTTGAGCACTAGCTTCTATACTGCATTGACCTGGAGGAATGCACTAGACCTACCCTATTAATTCCCTGTCACCTGGCCCTGCTGAATTCATGCCCTGCAGAGAAGACAGCTGCCTGGGTACATGGTGTAGAGATCCAGGAAGATTCAGGGTGTGTCAGAGTCTAAGTATATGGTTCTGGGGCTCCTGTACCATGCACCAGAGAGACCCTCCAACAAGAGATCCACTAGCACCCCCCCCGCCAACTCTCAACGGCCCTGACCTGCCTAGCTCATGCTCTTTGGCCAGAGTAGACCTGCTATACATACTCTCTTGGAAGACTCTTGAGGAGTTCCAGGCAGATCCAAGGACAGACTGAGTTGTGGGGCTTTAAGGGTAAGGGCCATTTTTCTCTTGCATGTCTGATAAGCACCACCATTCCAGTAGAGAGGTCTCCCTTCACAAAGCAAAATCTTCTGTTTGGTCCTGACAAATGAATGCCACTGGTCTCAACCTGATGAATCCCTGAGACCCTGCCTTGCCACAAAGGTCCATGGACACACAGCAGATAGCACCTGGCTATGGTGTACCTGGAGACTTTTGCCTCAGACCCAGCACTGGTCCTGAGTTTAAATCTGTAAATCTGGTGATCACTACTTGCTCCTACCAGGAGATTTATAGAAACCTCCCTCATGTAACTTGCAAACTTCCAGAAGCTCTTTCAGTAACTGAGACTAATAGTCAGCCAGCAGGCAAAGGCAAATCTCAGAGTGCCTTGGGCCTTTTGCTGGCCTGCACCAAGACTTGGTCCTGGTGAAAACCAACTATGGTGTACAGCCTGGCCTCTCCCCAACATACCCAGGCCCAGCAGAGGCCCAGTGATTCACAAACTGTGAATCACTTTGTATTTCCAAACAGGTAGCCAAGGGCCAGTCACAGGCAATGCCTGATATTTACCTGGACCAGTGTCCCTTGCTAGACAGACTCATAAAACATCAAGGCACAATCCAATTAGTTCTAAAAGTAGCAGACACAAAATCTCGGCAGGCGCCAGACCCTGCTGTGGCAAATTTTGCTTCATGGTGTCAGCCACTGCATAACATCTCATAAACTATGGTCATAGTCAACACTCATTGTCAGCCAACTGGAAGGTCAACTCTACCCACTAAAGATCAAGAGCAATAAAAACTCATATACAACAGGAGGGTCACATAACCCACACAAGAGACATTCCTGGATCATCTAGTTCAGGTGATGAAGGAGACTGCAACCAAACCTCACAACACACCTAGTATATAATGACACCAAACCAAGACTGGGAGGCATAGCAGATGTGCTAATACACAGAAACAAATACAGAGAGGTAGCCAAAATGAGGAGACAAAGAAACATGCCCAGAATGAAAGAACAGGGGAAATCCCCAGAAAAAGAACTAAATAAAATGAAGGTAAGCAATCTACTAGATACAGAGTTCAAAACAATGGTTATAAAATATCTCATGGTACACAGAGTAAGAATGGATTAACTCAGTGCAAACTTTAAAAAAAGGTAGTGGGCATAAAACAGGACATAGAAACCATAAGAAAGAACCAGGCAAAAATGAAGAATACAATATCTAAAGTGAAGAATACACTAGAAATATTCAACAGCAGGCTAGATAAAACAGAGAATCCAAATCAGCAATTTAGAAGACAAAGTAGCAGAAAACATCCAATTAGAGCAGCAAAAAAAATATTTTTAAAATAAGGATAGTTTAAAGAACCTCTGGAACAACATTAAGTATAACAAGAAGATCCGCGTCATAGGGATACCAGAAGGAGGAGAGAGCAAAAGGATTGAGAATCAATTTGAAGAAATAATGACTAAAAACTTCCCTAACTTGGTGAAGTAAAAAGAAAACCTGCCCAGAAAGAACGGAGAGTCCCAAAAAGATAAAACTACAGGGGTCCACACCAAGAAACATCATAATTAAAATGGCAAAGGTTAAAGACAGAGATCAAATCTTTAAAACAACAAAGGAAGAATAATTAGTTATCTACAAGGAAACTCTCATTAAACTGACAGCTGATTTCTCATCAGAAACATTTCAGGACAGAAAGCATTGGCAGAAAATAGTCAAAGTGATGAAAAGCAAGGACAAAAACAAAAAACAAAAAACAACCCCCCACCTCCGACTACTATACTCAGCAAGACGATCATTTAAAATTAAAGAACTGTAGAGCTTCTCAGATAACAAAGCACTAAATGAATTCATTACCAACAAATGAGTATTGCAAGAACTGTTAAAGTACTTATTTAAGAAGGAAAAAAAGAGGAACAGGTTACAAAAAATAAAGTGGCAATAAATATGTACCTATCAATAACCACTTTAAATTCTCCAATCAAAAGGTGCAAGATAACTGAATGGATTAGAAAATAAGACCCTTGTATATGCTATCTACAAGAGACCCAATTCAAAAAGAAAGATACACACAAACTGAAAGTAAAAAGATGGAAGAAAATATTTCACGCAATAGGAAATTAAAAAACAAGCTGGGATAGCAGTACTTATATCAGACAAAATTGACTTTAACACAAAGGTGATAGTGAGACACAAAGAAGAACATGATGATAAAGGGATCTATTTAACAGGAAAATATAACCCTTACAAGCATTTATGCTGCCTACCTAGGAGCACTTAAATATAAACAGTAAATCTTCATAAACATACAATGAGAGATTGACTATATAATACAGTCATAGTAGAGGATTTTAACACCTGATTGACATCAATGGATAGATCTCTCAGATAAAAATCAACAAGGAATCAGCAGTCTTAAACAACACACCAGACTAGATGGATTTCATTGAATATTTTCAGAGGATTTTATCCCAAAACAGCAGTATATACACTCCTTTCACTTGAAAGGATTCACATAGAACATTCCCAAGGATAGACTACATGTTGGGCCACAAAACAAGGCTCAATAATTTTCAGTATATTGAAATCATGTCAAACATCTTCTCCAACCACAATGGTATGAAACAAGAAATCAATTACTAAAAAATTCTGAAAAACACAAACATACAGAGGCTGAATAACATGTTACTAAAGAATGAATGGGTTCACAATGAGATAAAGGAAGAAATCAAAAGCTACCTTGAAACAAATGAAAATGAAATCATATCAATCCCAAAGATATGGACACAATCCTTAGAATTTTTCCTAAGAGGATAATTCATAGCATTGCAGGGCAACCTCAAAAACAAGAAAAATCTCAAATAAATAATCTACCTTGCACCTTAAAAAAAAACACTAAAAAAGGGGTAACAGAGAAAGCACACAGTGAGTAGAAGCAATAAAATAATAAAGATCAGAACAGAAATTTAAATAGTAGAGACTAAAAAAACAAAACAAACTTCAATGAAGCCAAAGTATGTTTATTTGAAAAATAAACAAAATTGATAACTCTTTATCTAGACCCATCAAAAAAAAGTGAGAGAACCCAAATAAGTAAAATTAGAAATTAAAGGGAAGTAACAACTGAGACCACAGAAATTCAAAAGATTATAAGAAAATATTTCAACTATATGCCAACCAACTGGACAATCTGGGAAAAATGATAAATTCCTAAAAACATACTATATTCCACAACTGCATCCAGAAGAAATAAAATAAATAAACAGATCATTTACAATGAACAGAATTGAAACAGTAATAAAAAAAAACTAGCCCCCCTACAAATGTCCTGGACTGGATGGCTTCTCAGGTAAATTTTACCAACCTTTTAAAGAAGAACTAACACCTATCCTTCTTAAACTATTCTAAGAAATTCAAGGGGAAGGAAGACTCTGAAGTTCATTTTATGAGGACAGCATTACCCTAATTCCAAAACAGATAAAGACACTACAATGAAAGAAAATTAAATGCTAATATCCATAATGAACATAGAAGCAAAAATCTTCAAAAAAATATTAGCAAACCAAATCCAGCAATACATTAAAAGGATCATACACTACAATCAAATGTGATTTATTCCTGGCACGCAATGTTGGCACAATGTCTGCAAATAAATTAATGTTATACATCACATAAACAAAATGAAAGATAAAAATCATACGATCATTCAACAGATGGCAAAAGCATTTGACCATATACAGCACCCAATTATGATAAAAACTTTCAGCAAAGGGGAAATAGAGGGAACATAACTCACAATAGTAAAGGCCATATGTGGCAAGCCCACAGGTAACATCATATTCAATAAGAAAAAACTAAAAGTTTCCCTTAAGATAAGAAACAAGACAGGGATGTACACTTTTACCACTCTTATCCTACATATACTGGAAGTTCTAGCCACAGCAATCAGGCACAATGAAGAAATAAAAGGCAGCCAAATTGAAAAGGAAGAAGTAAAACTGTTATTATTTGCAGGAGATAGAATATTGTATACAGTGAACACTAAGAATTCCACCCAAACCTACTAGGACTGATAAAAAATTCAGTAAAGTAGCAGGATATAAAATTAACTTTCAGAAATAGGTTTTATTTTGATACACCAATAATGAAGTGTCATAAGGAAATAATCCTATTTACAATTGTGTCAAATAAAAATTACCTACAAATACATTTAACAAAAAGGCTTGTACTCAAAGATGATGGCAAGGCAAGTGACATAAACCCACTTGTTCTTGTGTACCCAACTAGGACACCTAGCTGATCTTTCAAGGAACACAGCCAACAGCCAACAGAATTCCAGCTGATACAAAGTTTGGAAGCCAAAGGATGCAGATGATGTATAAAAATGGATGGTAAAGAAATTTTGCAGGCCGATGGGAGGGTCCCTGGGCCCTGTGCTGGAGACTGTGGCTGCTATAGTAGCTCTGAAGGAGAGCCTGGTCAGCAATTGTAACTTGGCAGCTCCCTCCCCTCCTAGAGGGGTGAGTTTACAGACCAGCACCAGGAGAAACCTGAATGCTTAACGTCGCTGAGGGGATAAAGCTGCAATAAGACACACACAGCTGGTGGCATACACTGGCTGGGGCTATGGTTGCTGGCTGGTAGAGCACCAGAGCAACTGGTAAGCTGGGTCACACATAGAGATGGGAGAAGAGATGGGCCACTACTGGCTGAGAACCAGGTAGTCTCTGAACTGGTCAGAGTTGGTCTGTGTGGAAAGCCAGGTGCCTGTTAGGAACAGCCTGCTGCAAACAAGGGAATTCACTTGAACAAGACTCTCAGATACTGTGCAAGGAGCGCTTGCATGAAGCAGCCATGCCTGAGAAGAGGGAGGATGTGATTTCCTACCACTTGGGGCACCTCACAGACTGATCAAAGGGGGACAGTAGGGATTCAGAGAGGTAGCAGCACCCAGAGACTTAATTTAATAGGGGAACTAAATGGACCTGAAGGGACTTGAGGTTCATGCAGACCCAGGCCAACAAAGAGGGAGAAGGAGAGGTACGATTTGCTCCACTCAGTGCACCTCATGTACTAATCAAAGGGCTGCACAATGAAGTGAACAATAGGCACTGGTTTTGCATATATGAGCAGTGGACAGTGTGGGCCACACATCACTCTGAGGGTGTGGAAAGGAAACTGGGTACCTGTGAATGTTGTAGCCCAGACTGAGCCCCCATCCTCACAGAACCACAGCAAAGGGAAAAAAAATGGAACTCAGGAACCCAGCCTTCTCTGCCTGCAGCATCCAGGAAAACCAGCAAAACCCATTGGGCAGGTTTAAAGCTAGCAGGAGGCATTTTTTTCCTTCAACTATAAGACAATAATACCTGGAGCTAAGAGGAGACCAAAGATCCAAAAAGAAGTCACAAGGCTAACCAACAACTGAGACAAGTTGCAACTTGCTATCCTTCAGAACTTGCATTTTATGTTTTCCTTTTTATATTATTATTATTATTAATTTTACTTCTTTCCATTTAGTTTTTTTTTCTGGTTTGTGTGACTTCATTGTTTGATTTGTTTTCTTTACTCTCCCTTTCAAATTGCATTCTAATTTTTCCTCATTAACTCCATTTGTATTCCAATAACATACTACTCTTGGTCTTTTACTCTTTATTCCGATTATATATTTCTTATCGTATTATTGTTACTACAAATCCCACACAGCAACCTTTCCTGGTCTTAATCCATTTCATCATCTTACTGAATTTTATTATTTTGTGTTTAACTTTATTCTCTCACACACTATGGCAAGTTTCTGTCCCTTACTTTCACTATAGCTTACGATCTACCGCCACATAAATGTGCTGCTTTCTAGAATCAATACACATTCTTTTTCCCTTCTAATAAGAGTCTTATCCCTTTTTCACCTTTTATAAAAAGTGGCTAGTTGGGTGAAACACCATAGATATTGCTGTACTTCTCCAAAGGACCTCCTATCTGTCTCTACATGTTAGTACTTTAAATCTCATAGCATACTCCCCTGCTGCCTTACTCCACTGCACCTTCACTCTACCCCTGATCACACACAAGATGAGGTGGGAGTTGTGAATACCAGTAAACCCACTGAAGGGGAGAACCCCAACAAAGGGGCCACCAACAGGTAAAGCCCAGGTATAACAAAAGAGCCCACACAAATGGAAGAAATGGCAACCCTACAGCATCCACACAAGAAGATCAAAGAGACTGTGCCACTGAGTCCCACAGAACTCCTACCACAGAAGCTCACCCTATGAGAACAGCTAGAAAAACAGAGCATTGGGAATCAGAAAAAAGAAAAAGAGTCACCTAAAACAAGGAGACAAGGAAAAGAACCTGCAATAGAAAGGAATGTGGGAATTGATAGTAAAAACACTAAATGAAATGCAGGTAAGCAAACTATCAGATATAGATTCAAAAGAATGGTGATAGGATGCTCAAGGAACTCACAGGCAACTACAAGGAACTGAGTAAGAACTAAAAGAATATGAAAAAGGAAATAGAAAATATAAACAAGAACCAGGAAGAAATAAAGAATACAATTTCTGACATGAAAAATACACTAGAAGGAATTACAAACAGGCTGGATGAAGTAGAGGACTAAATAAGTGAGCTAGAAGACAAGAAAGAAAGAAAAACCCAGGTGGAGCAGTAGCACAAAAAAATACATGAAATATGAAGATAGCTTAAGGTAACTGCAAGACCACAACATTCAATATTTGACTCACATTAAAATCATAGGAATACCAGGAGGAGAAGAAAAGGAACAAGGGATAAAAAAACCTGTTTGAAAAAATATGACAGAAAAATTCCCAAACCTGTGGAGTGGAAAAGCAATGCAACTTCAGGAAGCACAAGGGTCCCAATAAAGATGAACCCAGAGTCCTACTCTAAGACACATCATAATTAATATGACAAGTTTTAAAGACAAAGAGAGAATCTTAAAAGCAGCACAGGAGAAATAGGAAGTAACATGCAAGGGAACTCCAATAAGTCCAGAAGCTGATTTCTCAACAGAAACACCACAAGCCAGAAGGGAATGGCAAGAATATTCAAAGTAATGAAAAACAAAGGCTTGCAACCCAGACTACTCTACTGGGCAAGGCTCTCAATTAAATTGGGACGTGAAATAAGGAGTTTCTCAGACAAAAGAAGGCTGAAAAAATACACCTCCACTAAACCAGAACTGCAAGATATGCTAAAGGGATTGCTCTAAGAAGAAGAAGAAAAAGAGCAAGAGAAAGGGGAACACAGGTACAAATGGGGGAAAATGAGTAACTACCTATCAATAGTAAACTTAAATATAAATGGGTTAAATGTTTCAATTAAAAAACATAGAGTAGCTGACTGGATAACAAAATATGACCTACACATATGCCGCCTACAAGAGACACATCTCAGAAAAAAAAGACCTACACAGACTGAAAGTGAAGGGTTGAAAAAACATTCCAAACAAATGGGCCAGAAAAAAAACCTGGTGAAGCAATACTCATATCAGACAAAATAAACTTCAAAACAAAGGCTAGAAAAGAGACACAGACATACAATTCATAATAATCAAGTAAAGAATCCATCAAAAAGACATAAACATTATAAACATATATATATATCCCAAATAGGAGCACCCAAATGTTTAAGAAAAATCTTGGAAGACTTCAAGAAAGATACAGACAGCAACACATTTACACTAAATTTTAAAACCCCACTTTCAAAAATGGATAGATCTTCCATACAAAATATCAACAAGGATACTGAGGCATTGAACAATGCCACAGACCAAATGGACTTAACTGATATATATATAGGGAAAGAAACTTTAATCCAGAAGAAGTAAAATACATTTTCTTTTCAAATGTACATGGGACATTTTCAACTACATGATAGGACACAAAAGAAGCCTCAACAAATTCAAGAAAATTAAAATCATAGCAAGCACTTTCTTGAACTACGAGCGCTTGAAACTAGACACTAACCTCAAGGAAAAAACTCAAAAACACTAAAAATCATGGAGACTGAATAGCATACTATTAAACAATGAATGGGTTAAAAATAAGATCAAGGAAGAAAACAAAAAGTTTCTGGAAACAAATGAAAATGAATACACCACATCCCCAAATTTATGGGACACAGCAAAGGCAGTCATGAGTTGGAAATTCATAGTGATCAGGACTACCTAAAAAAGAGAGAAACATTTCAAATAAACAGCCTAATCCTAGATGTACAAGAACTGGAGAATCAATAACAAACAAAGCCCACTGGGAGTCAAAGGAAGGAAATAACCAAGTTCAGAGCAGAATTAAGTGACATAGAGACTAAAAGAACAATTCAAAGGGTTATAAATCCTGGATCTGGTTCTTTGAAAAGATAAACAAAATCAACAACCCTTAAGCACACTCATCAAGAAAAAGAAAAAGGACCGAAATAAAATCAGAAATGAAAGAGGAGAGATTACAACTGATACAACAGAAATACAGAGGATTGTAAGAAATACTACAAACAACTATATACCAAGAAATTTGAAAATGTGGGTGAAATGGACAAATTTCTAGAAAAATGTAATCTTCTAACAGCTGATGAAATTGAAGCAGTAATCAAAAAAAGTCATGGCAAACAAAAGCCCTGCACTGGACCCTTTCACAGGAGAATTTTACAAAACATCTAAGGAAGAGCTAAGCCCCTATGCTTCACAGACTATTCCAAAAATCCAAGAAGAGTGAAGATGCTAACTCTTCTTATGAAGCCAGCATCATCCCAATCCCAAAACCAGATAAAGACATAACAAAGAAAGAAAACTTCAGGCCAATATCACTGATGAACATAGACACTAAAATCCTCAACAAAATATTGCAAACCACACCCAGCAATACATTAGAAAGATCATACATGATCAAATGAGATGCATTCCAGGGATGCAAAGATGGTTCAATATTCACAAATTAATAAACGTAATACATCACATAAACAAAAGGAAAGACAAAAATCACATGAACATACCAATAGATGTGGAAAAAGCATTTGATAAGGCACAGCACCCATTTATGATAAAAACACTCAGCAAAGTGGGAGTAGAAGGAGCATACCTCCACATAATAAAGGCCAGACATGAGAAGCCTACAGCCAATATCATACTCAATAGACAAAAACTAAAAGCTTTCCCACTGGGATCAGGAACAAGACAAGGATGTCGGCTTTTACCACTTCTATTCAACACAGTATTGGAAGTCCTAGCCACAACAATCAGACAAGAAAAAGAAATAAAAGGCATCCAAATTGGAAAGGAGGAAGTAAATCTGTCACTGTTTGCAGATGACATTATAGTGTACATAAAAAACCTCACAGACTTCACCAAAATACTACTCAACCTAATAAGTGAATTTGGCAAAATAGGGAGATACAGTCAATATTCAGAAATCAAAGGCATTTTTGTAAAACAATGAAATATCAGAAACAAATCAGTGGAAGAAATCCCATTTGCTATAGCAACAAGAAAAATAAACTACCTAGGATTAAACCATACCAAAGAGGTAAAAGACCTGTACTCAGAAAACTACACAAGACTAAAGAAAGAAACTAAGGAAGGCACACACAAAAAAATGGAAACATATACCATGTTCATGGATCAGAAGAATTAAGATAATCAAAATGTCCATACTACCCAAAGCAATTTACAGATTCAACACAACACCTATTACAGTACCAATGGCATATTTCACAGATACAAAACGAACACTTCAAAAATTTATATGGAACCATAAATGACCCCGAATAGCTGTTGCAATTTTGAGAAAGAAGAGTAAAGTAGGAGGGATCACAACACTTGATACCAAACTGTATTACAAGGCCACTGTAATCAAAACAGCCTGGTACTGGCATAAAAACAGGCACATGGACCAATGGAATAGAGCAGAGACCCCAGAAATAAATCCAAGTCTCTACAGTCAAATAATATTTGACAAAGTGGGCAGCAGCATAAAATGGAGTAAAAATAGCCTCTTCAACAAATGGTGTTGGGAGAACTGGACAGCTACATGCAAAAAAATGAAACTCAAGCACCAACTTACATCATACACAAAAATAAATTCAAGGTGGATAAAAGATTTAAATATAAACTGTGACACCATTAAAGCCCTAGAGGAGAACATAGGCAGGAAAATCTCAACTGTTTCATGCAGCAACATTTTTACTGATATGTCCCCTAGAGCAAGGGACATAGAGGAAAGAATAAACAAATAGGATCTCATCAAAATAAAAAGCTTCTGCATGGCTAAAACAAACAGTATTAAAATGAAAAGGGAACCAACTGTATGGGAAAACATATTTGCCAATGATACCTCAGACAAGGGTTTAATCTCCAAAATATATAAAGAACTTACACGACTCCACTCTAAGAAGACAAGCAACCCAATTTAAAAATGGGCAAAGGACTTGAGCAGACACTTCTCCAAGGAGGACACGCAGAGGATCCAGAGACACGTGAAACGATGTTCAATATCGCTAGCTATCAGAGAGATGCAAATTAAAACCACAATGAGATACCACTTCACACCAGTCAGAATGGCCATCATAAACAAAGCAACAAACAAGTGTTGGAGAGGTTGTGGAGAAAAGGGAACCCTAGTGCACTGTTGATGGGGTTGCAGACTGGTGCAGCCACCGTGGAAAACAGTATGGAATATCCTCAGAAAACTAAAAAGGGAACTGACTTTCTACCCAGCAATTCCACTGCTGGGAATATACCCTAAAATCTTGAAACACCAATCCAAAAGAACCTATGCACCCCAATGTTCATAGCAACACAGTTTACAATAGCCAAGTGCTGGAAGCAACCTAAGTGGTCCATCAGTAAGTGAGTGGATCAAAAAACTATGGTGTATTTATACAATGGGATACTACATAGCAGAAAGAAAGAAGGAGCTCCTACCCTCAAGAACAGCGTGGATGGATCTGAAGAGCATTATGCTAAGTGAAATGAGCCAGGTCATAAAAGAAAATACTCTCTGATCTCACCTATAAGTGTAACCTAATCAACAAAATAAAGAAGCAAGCAAAGCACAACCAGAGACATTTAAATAAAGAACAAACTAACGGTAACCAGAGGGAAGAGGTTTAGAGATAATGGGGGTAAATAGGGGAAGAGTTGTCAAGGAACATATATGAAGTACACATGGACAAAGTGAAAAGGGGTAGGATCGAGTGTGGAAGGTGGGAATGGGTGAGACGAGGGAGTGGTGGGGGCAAAAAGGAGACAATTGTACTTGAAAAATATTAAAAAAAAGATGTACTCAGAAAATTAGAGGATAGTAAAGAAAGACCTTGAGGAAGATAAAAAAAAAATGGAAGCATATACTGTGTTCATGGATAGGAATAATTAACATTACTAATGTATCTATACTAGTTAAATGAATCTCTAGATTCAACACAATATCTATCAAAATATCAAAGGTCTATTTGATATCAAAGGTCAAAGAAAATAATCAAAATATCAAAGGTCAAAATATCGAAGATCAAATAAAATAATCCAAAAATTTATATGGAACCAAAAAATATCCTGAACAGCCACAGCAATCTGGAGAAAAAAAGAATAATGGTGGTATCAAACTGCCTAATATCAAACTGTACTATAAGCCCACAGTAATCAAAACAGCATGGACTGGCATAAAAACAGACATATAGATCAACAGAACCAAATAGAAAGCCCAGAAATATACCAATGCCTATATGATCAATTAGCATTTGACAAAGGAGATAAGAACATAAAATCATGTAAAAACAGCCTAATAAATAAGTGGTGTTGGGAATATTGAACAGATAAATACCAAAAGTTAACACTAGACCATCTTCTAATGCCATATATGAGAATAAACTAAAAAATGCATTAAAGACCTGAATGCTAGATGGAAAACCACAAAAATCCTAGCAGAAAACATAGCCAGTGAAATCTGTGACATTTCTTAGCAATATTTTTTCTGAAATATCTCCTAATGTCAAGAAAAAATAAAAATAAACAAATGGAACTACATCAAACTAAAATGTTTCTGTATAGCAAAGGAAACTAACAAAATAAAAAGACAACCTACTGAATGAAAAGTAACCAATAAAACAAAGAGCGCCTTGGCCAGATAACTCAGGTGGTTGGAGCATCATTCAGTACACCAAAAAGTTGTGGATTCGGCCAGAAATATGGAAATAAAGAACAAAGTAACAGTGACCATAGGAGAGGGGAAAGAGGGAAAGAAGGGGAAGGGTCAGGTCAAAGAACATGTATAAAGAACCTATGGACAAAGACAATGGAAGGGAGATGACTGAATGTGGAAGGCACGGTGGGGAGGTATGTCAGGGGAGAGTAGTGAGGGAAAAATGGGAACTACAAATGAACAACAATAAATTTTTTTTAAAGTTGTGGGTTCAATTTATGGTCAAGGCGCACAGAAGAGGCAACTGATTGATGATTTTTTGTCATATTGATGTCTCTCTCTCTCTTTCTTCCTTTCTGTCTATGTAAAACATATCCATGGGCAATAAAAAAAGGTGGAAAAAAATTTTTCAATATTCACCAAAGATTCATCTAATAGGGGGTTAATATCCAAAATTCATAAAGAACTGATAGAAATCAACACTAAAGAGACAACAATTCAATTTAAAAATGGGCAGAGGACCTGAACAGTCACTTCTCCAAAGAGGGTATACAGATGGCCAATAGACATATGAAATGATGTTCAACATCAGTAATCATCAGAGAAATGCAAATTAAAACCCCAATGAGTTATCACCTCACACCTGTAAAAATAGCTATCAACAAATAACAAGTTCTCACAAGAACTGGAGAAAAGGGAACCCTAGTGCACTGTTGGTGGAAATGCAGACTGATGCAGCCACTGTGGAAAACAGTATGGAGAGCCCTCAAAAATTAAAAATGGAACTGCCTTATGACCCAGTGATCCCACTCCTGGGAATATATCTAAAGATATCCAAAACACTCATTCAAAAGAATATGTGCACCCCTATATTCATTGTAGCATTATTTAAAAGAGTCAAGATATGGCAGCAACCCAAGTGCACATCAATAGATGAGCAGATAAAAAAGTTGTGGTACATATGTACAATGGAATAATACTCAAAAAATAAAAAAGAATGAAATCTTACCATTTGCAACAGCATGAATGACACTAGAGTGTACTATGTTAAGTGAAATAAGTCAGAGAAATAAAAATACTATATGATTTCATTAATATGTGAAATCTAACAAAATAAGTAAATAAAATTGAAACAGACTCACAGAGAGAACAGATTGATAGTTGTCAGAGGGGAGGGAGGTTGAGTGACTGACTGAAAAAGGTGAACAAATTTAAAAGTACAAATTGGTAGTTACAAAATAGCCATGCTGCTGCAAAGTACAGCATAAAGAATATAGTCAATAATATTGTAATAACTATGTATGGTTAGGAGTATACTGTTAATATTGGGAGGAGCGCTTGGTAATGTGTATGATTGTCTAACCACTATGATGTACACCTGACACTGATACAAAATATTTGGAAGTGTAAATTATAATTGAAAATAAAATTTGAAGTCCTTTTAAAAAACCACGAAGAACTAGTAATAGCAACATCTAATGATAATAATTAAAAATTATGTATATGTTGACTTGTAAAACACCTTAAATGAATCATTAGATAAACATAATGCATATATAGAAACTATAGAAAGATTACTGTACTACATATATTTCTTTATTTTTTCAAAAATATATTATTTTGCAATTTTAGAATCATTTTAAAAAAGCAATGGATATATAAAGAAAATAATTAACTTCAGAAGATACCTTTAACATTGACAACAACAACAATGAAGACAGAAAATACTCTAGAAATAAACTTCAAAAGAAATAAGCAAAAGCTTTACAATTCTAATGAGTGTTCCACCACTTCCCCAAAAAATATCTGAATAAAGGGGGGAGATGCACACTTTACTCTTATATAAAAAGAATCAACAATGTACAGCCAAAATTCTCACTATATCTATTACTTTCATTCAATTATAATCAGAGCCTCATTGTGATGTTTTTTATCTTCATTCAAGGATATTTTTTTCATTGCTTTTAGAGAGAAATAGTGGAGAGACAAAGAGAGAGAAGCATCAGTGTGAGAGAGAAAGATCAATTGGTTGCCTTTTACAGGCTCCCTGACAGGGGACTGAACCCACAACCAAGTATGTGCCCTAATGGGAACTGAACCCACAATCTTTTGGCATACAGGACAATGTTCTAATCAAGCCACACTGGCCAGAGCTCTTATGATTTTTTAAAGACCTGTGTAATAAATAATTTGACATGCTTTTGTCCATTTCCCAGAAGGCAACCTCAAAACCCTCTAAACTCCTAGAAAGAGAGTATTTATTATTTGTGGTGAGTCTCTTGGACCACACCTGATATTTTATACTAATAAGGTGACTCATGATTGGCCCATAGATAATTTTTGCTAATGTGATGACTCAGGATAAAGACTAGCAATGCCAGAAAGACCAACCATGTGATGAGAGGGTTGGAACTTTGGGCTACCATGATATCAACCTGGCTTTTGGGACGGGAAGGGATGCTGTAGATTGAACCGTGTTGGGCAGTGATTGACTCAATCAGCCTATATAATGAAACCAAAAAACAAAAACAAAACTCTCTGGGCACTAAAGCTTGAGATACCTTCCCTGGTTGGCAATACTCCTCTGAATACTGAGATGCAAAAGTTTCTTGTTTGCAGCTCTCCCATATCTAAACCTTGGTGTACTGGTCGGTTCTTTCTTTCTTTTTTTAATCCTTTGTTATAATTAAGTAAATCATCATATAACTTTTTCCTGAGTTCTGTGAGTCAGGCTAGTGAATTATCAAAACTTAAGCACCTCTAAATTTGTATCCAGGTGGTTGGCAACGAGGGTGGCCCTGAAAACACCCCAACTTTCAGCTGGTGTCTGAAATTAGTGCAGTCTTCTAGAACACTGTTCTCTCAGACATTGCAGTTTGGCATAATCACTGAAGGGTTGTTGCTTTTTCTTTTAATTCTAAATGTCATTAAAGAAATAAACATGAAACCACGGTAGACTATATGTTAGCCCATAAAACAAATCTTAATATATTTTAAAAGACTGAAATCATACAAAGTATCTTTTCTAATAATAATTTAATTAAACCGAAATCAATAGCAAAATAAATACTGGAAAATCCGCAAATATATAAAATTCAACAACATACATTTAAAACAACAGGTGAATTGAAGAAATCACAAGAGGAGTTTAAAATATCTTGAGATGAATGAGTATAAAAACATAACATACCAAAATTTATGTGATGCATCAAAAGCAGTGATAAGAGTCTAATCTATGTCTGCAAATGCTTACATTAAAAAAGATCTCAAGTCAGACTTCTGGCCAAGATGGAGGCATAGGTAGATATGCTTTGCTTTCTTGTACAACCAAAAGAAGGACAGCAACCAGCTTAAAAACAAACAAACAAACAAACAAACAAACAAACAACTGCAGAACTGCCAGAAAATTGAACTGTATGGAAGTCTGACAACCAAGGAGTTAAAAAAGAAACATTCATCCAGATGGGTAGGAGGGGTGGAGATGGGTAGCTGGGGCAGAGAGGATGTGCGGCAAGGTGAACCAGGCAGGCAAGTAAGTGGCTGGTGGACCCAGGGTCCCACATTCATGTGCAGATAAATGGGAGAAACAACTGGGGAATGAGACCATGGAGCACAGGGTTCTAGTGCAGGGAAATAAAGCCTTGAAACCTCTGGCTGTAACAACTTGTGGGGGTTGCAGTGGCAGGAGAAACTCCCAGTCTCATAGGACAGTCCATTGGAGGGACACATGAACCTAGAACCATGGGTCCTAGAAGCTATACAAACCCACCTGGGAAACAACACAAGAAAAGCCCAATTTGCTTGTGGGTAGAGGGGGAAGTGACTGAAAGGGGTAAGGGCCAAGCAAGTGGCATTGTTCACTCTGAGACAACTCCCACATATACAGTGCAACAACACAGTGAAGTGCATTGCCCTGCCCTGGCAAATACATAAGGCTCTGCCCCTTACAACATAAGAAGTGCACCAAGACAAAAAATTATGGCCCAAATGAAAGAACAGATCAAAGCTCCAAAAAGAGAACTAAGTGATGAAGACATAGCCAACCTATCAGATGCACAGTTCAAAACACCGATGATGAGGGTGTTCAGAGAAATGGTTGAGTATTGTCACAAAATAGAGGAAAAAGTGAAGGCTATACAAAGTGAAATAAAGACAAATATACAGGGAACCAATAGTGAAGGGAAGGAAATTGGGACTAAAATCAACAATTTGAAGCAGAAGGAAGAAATAAACATTCAACCAGAACAGAATGAAAAAACAAGAATTCACAAAAAGTGAGGAGAGGCTTAGGAACTAAGGCACAATCTTAAACATTTCAACATTCAAATGATAGGGGTACTAGAGAGAGAAGAGGAAGAGCAAGAAATTGAAAACTTATTTGAACAAATAATGAAGGAGAACTTCCCCAAGCTGGCAAAAGAAATAGACTTCCAGGAAGTCCCAGAGAGTCCCAAAGAAGTGGGACCCAAGGAATCATACACCAAGGCACATCATAATTACATTAGCCATGATTAAAATAAGGAGAGAATTTTAAAACCAGGAAAAGGAGACAGTTATCTACAAAGGAGTTCCCCCATTAGACTATAACCAGATTTCTAAAAAGAAATCTTGCAGGCAAGAAGGCCCTAGAAAGAAGTACTCAAAGTCATGAAAGGCAAGGACCTACATCCAAGATTACTCTGTGCAGCAAAGCTATCATCTAGAATGGAAAGACAGATAAAGTGGTTCCCAGATAAGATCAAGTTAAAGGAGTTCATCATCACCAAGCCCTTATTATATGAAATGTTAAAAGGATTTATGTAAGAAAAAGATCAAAACTATGAACAGTAAAATGACAAGAAATTCACAACTACCAACAACCGAACCTAAAAATGAAAACAAACTAGAATAGGAACAGAACCACAGTAATGGAGATCACATGGAGGGTTATCAACATTGGTGGGGGCGGGAATGGGGGAAAAGGTACAGGGAATAAGAAGCATAACTGGTAGGTACAAAATAAATAGGGGTAGGTTAAGCATAGTATAGGAAATGGAGAAACCAAAGAAGTTATATGTATGATCTATGGACATGACCTAAGGCAGGGAGAAATGCTGGAGGGAGAAGGGGTACGGGGGGAAGGGGATAAAGGGGAGAAAAAAATGGGACAAGTATAATAGCATAATCAATAAAACATACCTTAAAAATCTCAAATCAGTGATTGAACTTTACATCTTAACAAACTAGAAAAAGAGCAAACTAAGCCCAAATCTAGAAGAAGAAAATAAAGATTCAAGCAGATAAACAAAATAGAGACTAGAAAAATAATAGAGGGAATCAATAAAACCAAGAATTATTTCTTTAAAGGGATCACAAAAGTGACAGACCATTAGTTAGACTGACTAAGAAAAAAATATTCAAATAACTAAAATCAGAAATAAGAAAAGGAACATTAGTAACAACTTTATACAAATAAAAAGGATTATAAGAAAAATACAGCTGACCCTTGAACATGGGTTTAAACTGTGTGGATCCACTTATACATATTTTTTTTCAATAAATACTGTAAATGCATTTTCTCTCCTTTATTATTTCTTACACTATCTTTTCTTTAGCTTACTTTATTGTAAAAATATAGCATATAATACAGATCACATATAAAATATGTGTTAATCAACTGTTCATGTTATCAGTAAGGCTTCTGGTCAACAGAAGGCTATTAGTTAAGTTTTGAGGAAGTCAAAAGTTATACATGGATTTCTGACTGTGTGAAGGGTTGATACCCTTAATGCCCATGTTGTTGAGAGTCAATTATACTCTAAACATTGATACCAACAAATTGAATAAACTAGTAAAATGGACAAATTCTAAGAAACATATAACCTACAAAGAGTGAATCATACAGAAACAGAAAATGTTAACAGACCCATAACTAGTAAGGTGATTGAATCAGTAATCAAAAACCTTCCAATAAAGAGAAGCCTAGGACCAGTTAATGTCAGTGATGACTTATATCACCCATTTACAGAATTAACACACATCCTTCTCAAACTCTCCTCAAAACTGAAGAAGAGGAAAGACTTCCAAACCATTCTGAGGTCAGCATTACTCTGATACCAAAACTATACTAAGACACTACAAGAAAATTATTGACTAATATCTTTCATGAATACTGATGAAAATATTCACAACAAAATACTAGCAAACTGACTTCAACAGCATATTATAAAGATTATATACCATGACAGAGTGGGATTTATTTCTGGAATTCAAGGATGATTCAACAAAAAAAACAATGCAGTACACCACATTAACAGAATGAAGGGGAAAATTTACATGGTCATGTAACTGATGCAGGAACAGGATTTGACAAAACACCCTTTCATGGTAAAAAAAAAAAAACAAACTTGACAAACTAGGAATAGAAGGAAACTACAACATAATAAAGGCTATATATAAATAGCCCATAGCTAACATCATACTCATCCAATAATAAGACTAAAAACTTTCCTCTAAAACAGGAACAAGACAAAGACACCTGCTTTCATTACTTTCAGTCAATGTAGTATTGGATGCTTTAGCCATAGCAATAAGGCAAGAAAAACATATTTATAACACCCAAATTAGAAAGAAAGAAATAAAATTCTCTGTTTGTAGATGATATGTATGATCTTCTACATGGAAACCCTAAAAACTCCACCAAAAAAAACTTGGTAGAATCAATAAACAAATTTAGCAAAGTAGCAGGATATAAAGTAAATGCACATAAATCAGTTGTATTTCTAGACTAACAATGAACAATCTAAAAAGAAAATTAAAATTCAGAAAACATTTCCCTTTTGCAAAGGCATCAAAATGAATAAAATACTTAGAGATTAACCAAAGAGGTGAAAGACATAAAATGAAAACTACAAAACATTGCTTAGAGAAATTAAAGAAGACATAAATAAATGGAAACATCTGTGATCATGAATTAGAAGAGTTAACATTGTCCAGCTGTCCCTACTACCTAAAGCTATTTATACATTCATTGTAATCCCTATCAAAATCCCAGTGACATTTTTTCCAGAAATAGAAAAATCAATCCTAAAATCCATATGGAATCTCAAAGGAGCTGAATAGAGAAAAAAAAATCTTGAAAGAACACTTCCTGATTTCAAAACTTAATACAAAGCTACAGCAATCAAAACAGTATGGTACTGGCATAAAGATAATACTGGATTTGACAATGATTTCTTGATTATAATACCAAAAGGAGGAAGTGAAAAAAGGAGACAAAAAATGGACTACATGAAATCTTTTAACATTTTGCACATTTAAGGACACAATCAACACAGTGAAAAATGCAACTCATGGAATAGAAGAAAATATTTGCAAACCTCGTATCTGAAAAAGGGTTAATATCCAGAATAAATAAAGAACTCGTACAACCTAACAAGAACACAATAAAAAAATAGGCAAAGGATTTGAGTAGACATTTATCCATAGAAGATATACACATGGCTAACAACCACATGAAAAAATGCTCAACATCACTTATCATTAGGGAAATGCAAATCAATACCATGAGATACCACTCTATACCCATTAGGATGGCTACTGTTTTTTTAAAAAGAAAATAACAGGTGCTGGGGAAAATGTGGAGAAATTGGAACTCTTGTGCACTGTTGGAGGGAATATAAAATGGTATAGCTGCTATGGAAAACAGTATGGCAGTTCCACAAAAAATTTGATATAGATTACAATAAGATCCATCAATTCAACTTCTGAGTATATACTCAAAAGAATTGAAAGCCAGGTCTCAAATACATAGTTGTACATCCATCTGCATAGCTACATTATTCACAATAACCAAAAATATAGAAACAACTAAAGTGTTCACTGTTAGATGGATAAATCACATGTGGTACATATATGTAATGGAATATCTTTCAGCTTTTAAAAAGAAGGAAATTATAGCCCTGGCTGGCATAGCTCAGTGAATTGAGTGCGGGCTGCGAACCAAAGTGTCGCAGGTTCGATTCCCAGTCAGGGTACATTCCTGGGTTGCAGGCCATGATCCCCAGCAACCGCACATTGATGTTTCTCTCTCTCTCTCTTTCTCCCTCCCTTCCCTCTCTAAAAATAAATAAATAAAATCTTTTTAAAAAGAAGGAAATTATGACACATGCTACCACATGGGTATACCTTGAGAACTTTCTCTTAAGTGAAGAAGCCAGTCACAAAAAGACAAACACTCTATGATTCCAATTATATGAGGTACCTAGACTATTGAAATTTATAGATAAAAAGTACAATAGTGGTTACCAGGGACTAGAGATGGGAAGAATGAGGAATTATTATTTCATGGGTATAGAGTTTCAGTTTTACAAAATAGAGTTCTGTGGAAGGATGCTGGTGATGGCAGCACAATGATATGAATGCTACTGAGCTAAACACTTAAAAATGGATAAAAGAGTACATTTTGCCATAATTATTTTACCATAAATTTTTAACAAATTAAATCTGTTTCTAACCTAATACAAAAGAATAAAATCCTTACTAAGAAATAGACCTTAAAAATAAACAAAAACTACAAATAGTCCATTAAAAATAGGTAAGTAGCCCTGGCTGTGCTCAGTGGATTGAGCACCAGACTGCAAAGCAAAGGGTCACTGGTTTGATTCCTAGTCAGGGCACATGCCTGGGTGGTGGTCCAGGTCAGGTCCCCAGTAGGGGGCATGTGAGAAGCAACTACACATTGACGTTTCTCTCCCTCTCCTTCCCTCTCCCTTCCCCTCTGTCTAAAAACAATAAATGAAATCTTTTAAAAAAATAAAAAGAAAGAAAGAAATACAACTATAAGTGTTAAGAGTGATTTTAAAAAAATAGATAAGTAATATGAAGAGACCACTTAAAAAATAACTGGCAATAAATGCATGTAACAATGTCAACATCATATACTCAGAGATATGTAAATTGGGAAATACATTGTGACATTATATTTAATCTATCATATTATCAAAAAGTGTAGCCCTGGCTGTCATGGCTCAGTGGATTGATCACCGGATTGTGAAGCCAAGGGTTGCTGGTTTGATTCCCAATCAGGGCACATGCCTGGTTTGCGGGCCAAGTCGCCAGTAGGCGGCACACAAGAGGTAACCACACGTTGATGTTTCCCTCTCTTTCTCTCTCCCTGCCCCTCTCTCTAAAAATAAATAAAGAAAATAAAGAAAAAATGAATTATATTGTATAACTTTCAAACAAGCAGACAGAGAAAAAATGGAAAAAGCAGGATTTATGGAGAAAAATAAGATTGTGGAAATAAATTTAACTGTTAGTATTACAAAAAATGTAAATGACTACTGTCATTGAGTTAAAAGATGAAGACTATCAAACTGTAGCTATATAGTATTTATAAGACAAACAGTATACAGAACAGAAAGTAGAGAGTAAAAGGGTGGAAAAAACTATACCAAGTAAATATTAACAAAAGAAGGTTAAAATAGCTATATAAATATCAAACAAAATAGTTAAGGGAAATTCATCACTAGATTTCAAGAGGGTTACAATAGTACAAGGAAGAATTCATCAGAAAGATCAAACAATTCCAAAACCATAAGACCTAATAAAATACTTTTAAAATACATAGAACCAGTTGTAAGAATTACAAAGAAAATTTACATATTCACCATTAGAGTAGAAGTTTGTAACATATGTCTCCCCATAATTGTTTACTTAATGAGACTTCAAAAAAAATCAATAAGGATATGGAAGATTTGGCCAGCAAAATGAATAAGTTAATTCAATGAATGTATATCAAATGCTGTAATCAACCAATAGGAAATAGACATTATTTTTCAAGGAAACATGGAATATTTACAAAATCCCTAGGACATAAAGCAAGTTTCAAAAAATTTCAGTGAAGGCATATTAACACACTTTCTAACTAAAATGCAATTAAACCAAATAAAAATATTAAATTTTGACTTTAAAACTCCCAAATAATTCACTGGTTAAGAAGAAGAAATCAGTGAAAATTATAAAATGCTTAGATATACAGATAACAAAAGCTACATGTGAAAACATGCAGGATATATTGCTAATATAGCCTTAAATACTTCAAATAGAAAAGAAAAAGCTTCAAAAACAATGAATTATCAACTTAAAAGTTAAAAAAAGAGAATAGGATAAATAAATGTAGGAGGAATAAAATAATAAAGATAAATTCATGAAATTTTAAGAAAGCTATGTTAGAGAAGATTAGTAAAATATTAAAAAGTTTCTGAAAACACTGAAAAACTGATAACACCTCTATAAAGACTTGTCTCTCCATTTTGGAAAAAAAAAAGAAGCCATAATTGGTATTGGAAGAAGTTGGTAGCTACCAACTTCTTATTTACTTATACTTATTTATTCATTATTTTAGAAAATAATGGATAACTTTAATAAATTCAAAAACTTAAATAAGTATATATTCTTAGATAAAAATACCATAACTCTGTGACTACAGGAGAATAAAAAATATAAAATCTAAGAACATATCAATTTAAATTCTTTTCACACACACACACAAATTCCAGGCCAAGGTAAACAAAGTTCTACAAAATATTCAAAATTTTGAATACAAAATATTAAAAAAACAAATAATTTTGATTTACACAAATTCTTCTAAGGAAGAAAAAGAGGAATACCCATCGACAGATTCTGTGAGACTAAGACAATATTAATTCCAAAATATGACAAGAAGAGTATGTGAAGGAAGAACTGAAAGATAACGCCACCCATAAACAGATGCAAAAAACCTTAAAAAATTATTGCTGTACAGCAATAACAGTGAACAGAAAACATATAGATGGTTTGTATCAGGAATATAAGACTGGTTGAACACTAAAAATATAATATGTAATTCACCACATTAACACATGAAAACTAAAAACTATTTAATCATCTCTAGATACAGAAAAAACATGTCTTAAAACTCAAATGCTTTCCACAATCAAAACTCTAGTAAACAGAACTGAAAGGGTGTCTACTAAAAACCTTCAAATATCAGAATTATTAATAAGAGAATATTAAAGCATGTTCATTGAGACCAGAAGTTGCAAGAATGCCTGCTATCACTACTTCAGTTTATACCATACTGAAGACTGAAGACAGGGCAACAGAAAAAAGAAATTAATCGCATAAGAATTTAAAGTGAAGGAGTGTCGCAGGTTTGATTCCCAGTCAGGGTACATGCCTGGGTTGCAGGCCGTGACCCCCGCAACTGCATATTGATGTTTCTCTCTCTCTCTCTTCCTCCCTCCCTTCCCTCTCTAAAAATAAAAATAAATAAAATCTTAAAAAAAATAAAGTGAAGAAACTGCCATTATTCACAGATTTACCTGCTCACAGAAAAAAAAAAAACAAATCTAAAACTTTTTTTGAAGATTTCATTTATTTATTTTTAGACAGAGGTGAAGGGAGGGAGGAAGAGAGGGAGAGAAACATCTATGTGTGGTTGCCTCTTATGTGTACCCCCTACTGAGAACCTGGCATGCAACCCAGGCATGTGCTCTGACTGGGAATCGAACCAGAGACCCTTTGGTTCACAAGCCAGCACTTAATCCACGGAGCCACACCAGCCAGGGCAGAAATCTAAAATTTATTATCATTAATAGTAGGACACCTTATCAATGTTGCTGGCTATAAGCTCAATGTATAAAACCTGCCTTCATTTTTGCATATGAATAACAAATAGAAAATATAGACTTTTAATATAGCAGCCAAACCAATATGCCTAGAAATTGATCTAACAGAAGATGTGCATGGCCTGTTTGCAGAAATTTATAAAACATATTGAAGGAAATTTAAAAACCTAAATAAATGGAAAGATAAACCATATTAACAAATAGAAAAAAGTTAATTGGTATATAAAATAAATCAATTAACAAATCCAAAGCTAATAGCTTTATTGTTTTCTGGTAGAAATTGACAAGCTGACACAAAACTTTTCTTAGATGGCCAAAGAGCAAACAAAAGATTCTACAGAACATAAACAAGGTACAGGGACTTGCCCTAACAGATATTCAGCCTTATAATAAAGTATTTTATTTCAGATAGGCTGGGCATAAGGAAACAGAGACAAACAGAGTAGAGCTCAAAATCAGATCCATAAATATACTATAACCTGATATAGTAAGAAGTAACATTCAGAACAATAAGCAAAAGGGCTCATTTATTCAGTACCATATTTGTGGACCATAAGATGCATCTAGATTTTAGAGAAAAATAGGAAAAAAAATTTTGTAGCAAAAAATGTGGTAAAATATTTAATAACATAAATAACATAATATTTCACCAATGTAAATGGAAACAGAACTCAACAGCAGCATTAACAACCATTATTCTTCCCAAATTTGGGGGGGGCGGTGAGTCTTATAGTCTAAAAAATAAGTAACTATCTAGGACATTTGGTTTTCCATAAGGCAATAAAATTAAATTTACTTCAATCTCAAAAATTAAATTAAATTGTATTATGACCCTAAATATAAAAGGAAAATCTTTAGAAGATAATTTGAGAGTACATATAACTTTGGAATACAGAACAGTATCTTAAAATAAAATATTAAAAATATAAATTACAAATGTATGTATAAAAGACAGTCTTCTTAAAAATGGGCAAAAGACTTGAACAGGTACCTCACAATGGAGGAAGTGCAAATGGCCATTATAAATATGAAAATATGCTAGCCATGACTGGTGTGGCTCAGTTGGCTGGGCATTGTCCCACAAAGCAAAAGGTCACCGGTTTGATTCCCAGTCAGGGCACATGCCTGAGTTGTGGGTTCAGTCCCCGGTTGGGGTGAGTATGAAACCAACTAACTGATGTTTCTCTCCCTCTCATTCTCCTTCCTTCCCTACTCTCTAAAAATAAATAAATATTTAAAAATAATTTTAAAAAAGAAAATATGTTCAATGTCTTTAGGGAAATCAAGGGAATTCAGGTTATAAGTATAAGAAGATAATATTTCACATCCAGCAAGTAAGCAAAAAATTTTTTTAACTTGTCTTTTCCAAGTGTGGTTCAATGACCAATTTCACACACAGCTGCTAAGATATGTAAATTGGTACAAGCACTTTGGAAAATAAAATAGCATTGTCTAGTAAATTCCTGGCTGTATTCTCTAAATGAACTCCAGCATATGTGCAGCAGCAGTCACATATAATAAAGTTCATAGCAGTAACATTTACAATAGAACAAAACTAAGACAATTCAAGTGACCTTCAATGGATAAAGCATGGTTTACATAGCGGAATACATTATACTTCATCAGAAACAATTATTCAATGAACCATAGCTATTAAAATCAACATGAACGAACCTCAGGAATACAATTTTGAGTTTAAAAGGGTCAGAATTACATACACAATATATTTCCATGCATAAAAGTTTAAAATATGGATATAGGATACAACTATATAGAAAAACCAAGCAATGATAAGCAAAACTGTAGGATAATGGTTACCCCACTGAGGGGTGGGGATGAACCATGGGTAGAAAATGGTATATCATTAGGCAGAGGCCCTCAAGGGCCTAAAATGGCATTGACAATTTTCTATTTCTTACACTAAGAAGTAGGTATATGGGCTTTTGTTCTGTTACTATGTAAACTACACATTTATGCTAAGATCTTTGTGTGTAAGTTGTTTAATAATAATTACTAAAAATTTAATCATACATGTTTGACATATATTTGTGTCAAATAATATTTGACATAATATTTGACGTATTATGATTGTACATCAAAAATTTTTTTCTCACAAAACTGAACAAGGACATAAGAGATTGGGAAGAGGTAGTAGTAGGTGAGTTGGGGAGTGGTACTGACAAGACATGTTTACAAAGATCTTGATTTTCTTCTAAACTTCAGTTCTCTATTTTACCTCAATGATTCCTATGTCCATATGAAAATCCTTCCTATGCCACAAAAAACAGCTCTTATTATCTTCTTCCTCAAATGTTTTCTAGTTTCTGACCTGTGTTTTTGCTAAAGACAATCAATCATCTTCTCAGTTACCCACACTCCTCTGCCTCTCACCTTTTTCTGTGAGTTTCCCATTTATTGCAACTTCCTCTTCATAGATTCCATTTATAGCTATATCATAACTCTACGGCTAGCCTACTAATTTTTTTATTTATATAAGTGTATAATACCCTAGCATCTTGCAAGTACCTTGTTTAAAGTAAAATCTCAAAAAATGTTGATTAAAGGAAAAATAAACAGACCACTAAGAGAAAAATGAGGCATTTGTGGGTGTACTAGTACTACCAATAGCAGCTAACAGCTACTGCATTCATAATATGAGATAGGGACTATTCAAAGCACTTTAAAAGTAATCACCCCATTTTACGCATGAAAAACAAAAGCACAGAGAGGTTAGTAACTTGCCCCAAATGTCACTGCATGTGTCAAGATTTGAACCTGGTACATTAGGTAGAGCTGTCTGTCAAGCTCAAAAGTTTATCAGATTAGGAAATGATTTTTTTTTTAAATACTGAAAGGAGCTTATGAAACTGGTAAGAAATGGGACTCAGAACAGATAAGTGAGTTATTAAAAAGATGGAGGCAAAGTGTTAAAGGAGAGACAGTTATGAATAATAAATTTGAGGTAACACCCCAAAAGGCCCCAAGTCTGTACTAAGACCAAGGGCATTTGAGAACATGCCAAAGAAAAATGAAGAGGTGACACCTTTGAGTCATGCTGACCTGCCCCCTGCAGTTTTTTACCTATTTCTTCTTTACCTACCTGAGCACAAGCCTTTTGCCAACTCTCTCTTTACCATCCATGGCTCTTTCCCTTGTTCCAGCAATAATATTATGCTTGGCTTAGAAAAGCAAAGTCCTGCACACATAAAAAGAAACAGAATTTGATCATACTGTGGATATCCCAGAACACACATCTAATCCTTTGATCATCAGGGAAGAGGGGACTTAACAGTAAACCAGAGAATAATGGGTTAATGACATGTATTCAAAAGACAGGGAAGCAGAACCTTCTGGCACAGACCAATCCACTGTCAACTCCACAAATATTAAACCATTATTTGATATAGGAAACACACATTTGGCCAAGCACTGCAGACGCTATCCAAAAAGTCATAATGGTGGTAGCAAAGAGCTCCTTATGAACAGAAGTTCGATTCTGCAAGATGTTCTTTCTTACCCAATGATACCAAGATCCCGTAGTTCTCCAACATCACGTTACTGTACAGATGCCTTTGAGAAGAATTTAGACAATCCCACTCCTCTTGGGAGAAGTCTATGGCCACATCCCTGAAGGTCACCAACTCCTGAAATGAAATAAATTAAGTAAAATAACCTCATCTCTTACCAGACTTACCTCATTCATTTTGCCCCCTGGCCACAGAGGGCTCTCACTAACATATCCTCAAACAGGTCAAGCATGTTCCCCCTCAGGGCTTTTGTATTTCTTGGATCACTCTGCATAAAAATACCCATGCTCCTGCCCTGGCTGGCATAGCTCAGTGGATTGAGTGAGGGCTGCGAACCAAAGCATCACAGGTTTGATTCCCAGTCAGGGTACATGCCTGGGTTGCAGGCCACAGCCCCCAGCAACCTCACATTGATGTTTCTCTCTCTTTCTTTCCCCCTCCCTTCCCTCTCTAAAAATACATAAATAAAATCTTTAAAAAATGCTTAAAATTGTAAGCTTTTATGGTGTGCATATATTACCACAATTTATAAAAATTAAAAAAAATAGCCATGCTCCTGCCCCAGTTTTCCATTCCCCTAAGTGTGGTTATATTTCTCTATGGCACTTAATTTTTTCATTATTTATTGCCTCCCCCTCCCTACCTACACTAAAATATAAGCTCCATGAGGGCAAAGCACTGTATGTTTTGTTTTGATTGCTCTGCTATGCTAGTTACAGAACGGTATCTGGCACACATGAGGTATTCAAACATTCACTGAATAAACTGAATTAATAAATGAATTGTTCAAAAAGTTCAAGAGGCTGTAATAGGATTAAAAGTGAGACCAGAAATTGTTTGCTATATCTCTAAAAAATGTGCTAGACCGAGCCAGTCATGAATTCCATTAAAATTCAAATACTTCAATCCAGAGTACCTGGAATTAAAGGGGTATTCCCCTGCTATTAGGCAGGGTAATAGCACTCCTGCCTAAGTGGGCTGGGAAAAGTTCTTAAAAATGTGCGAGCCATGCTGTGATTCTATTGAATTCCAGACTTCTATAATGCGACCACTTGCTGATGACACTAACACACATTATGTGTCTGTGTGGGTATGTGTATAGAATTTGTTTTTTGTACAAAACTGAAAAAGGTAAATCTGTCATGGCAAGAAAAGACTTCATTATTGGTCATTTGGTGCAATTTTGTCATGATTTAAAAAGAAGCTGCCTATACCAAATAAAAATTCTTAAAGTGCTTTGTAACACTCAGTAACCTTTTTTATTTAATTATATGAAGTAGTTTGTGAATTTCTTCCTCTCTGTTCTTGCAATAACATACCTCATATGTTGCATAAATCTTCCTGTTAAGAGTTTGGTTCATATGGTAGATATGCTTTCAAAAATCATTTTAGCTTATATAAACACATATAATAAATGTATAAGTATTTTTATATATGACACACACATTTTTTCACTTATCCTTTGACCTTAAACAGGGAAAATAATTACAATGTCAATATAAGAAGCTTAAATTCTAATTGTAAAATATTTATAGTTAGACCTCTAACAAATGAACATAATACTTAGTTTCAAAATCCAGTCATAATTATAATCAAACCAATCTGAGGCATAACCACAGTTCTCTTCACCACTGATGCCCTTGCAGAAACATGGCTCCAAGCTGAGAAGACTATTTCCCCCTAATTCTTGTCATGTGGTGACTCTCATTCCCCACAGCCCTTGTACAGAACCTGAAAGTGAGATGGGTGACCTCTTTGAGCCTTATACTTGTTTCCAGACTATTCCCTTCCTCCCTTCTCCCCAAAAGACACTCACTTTTATATCTCATGAAATCACACTGTATCAGTCACACTATCCCTCATTGTTTTCGTTATCTACCCATTCCTGGCAGATACCAATTCTCTGTCATTCTTTGAACACATGGCTCACCATCATTCTCTCCAATGCTATTCCTGTTATAATCTTTGGTCATTTCAATATTCATATAAGTAATCCTCCCAACAACCTGGACTCTCAGTTCTCCAACTCCCCTCACCTCCTATAATGTCCTTCATACTTGTACAGTCATTCACTTTCATGGTAATGCCCCAGACCTTGTCATTACCAATAAGGACCAAACCCTCCATAACCTCTGACTTCCACCTTCTATATTCTGACTTTTGCCCCATGGTGTCCCATTAGGATAATTATTTCACCCCAAAAGAACCTACAGATCATTGATCTTGCCACAGTTTCACTGCTCCTCACCTCTTCGTTCCCTCACTTCCTAGCACAACCATTTGCTATAATCACTTCATGCATACACCTTCAACTTTCCTGCACTTCTCTCACTTAACTGTATTCACGTGGTTAAATTACAGCCATGTCTCAGCATATACTCAGTTTCTGTACTCTACACAGCTGAACTTTACCAGCATGACCCTATTAAAACAAGAATCAGATCATGTGATTCCCATGCCATAAAACTTCCATAGGCTCATTTCACTCATCTTGAGATGTCTGAATTTGAGGTTTCTATTACATAATCAAACATAGGCAGTTGAATATACAAGTCTGGATTATACAAGAGAGGTCTAAGCTGTATACAGTTTGGTAATTGTTGGCATATAGATGGTATTTAAAGCTGTGAGACAGGATAAGATCACCAAAAGAGTGATTATAGACAGAGCACAGGAGTGGACCAAGGACTAAACCCTCTGAGTTAATAGGTGCTTAATAAAAATGTGTTGAATGAATGAATCAGTGTTTGGGCAGAGACTAGAATGAAGTTGGTCTGTGTCTGTCGGTACAGCATTCCAGGCAGAGGAAGCGGCAAGGGTAAGGCCATGATTAAGAATATATCCAACTCATTATAAGGAAGCTAGTGTGGCTAAAACCAAGTAAGTTACAGACAGGGTGAGAAAAATACATGAGGTCAGAGGGATGATAGTCAAGGACCAGATTATGTAGGACCTTGCAGGCAAAGACATTTATCCTGAACAGGTGGGAATTCATTGGAGAGTTTTAAGAAGTAACATAATTGGTTACTCAGAAAAAGTTTCAGAAGAAGGAAAATTAATGTCTGCTTGTTTTAAAAAGCAGGAAAATATTTAAGGAAAGAGAAACACCAACTCACCTGGTACATGGCTTTAAGAAGTCCCACAGCCATTGCTTCCTCCTCTTGGCTCTTCTCTTGGGAAACGGCTGTGTCCTTAGATGAGTAAGATGGGAAAGAGAACATGAGAAACTAGGTTTTCCCTGCAGCCCCAGAATCACCAGCCTAGAAATTTCCAGGTTCTCTCCTCCTGATAAGAGAACAGTATCCTCTCCAATAAAGAGAAAGCATAATGGAAACCTGGGAATTTGCATACAATTTAATCCATGCCTAAATCATCCCCTGATTTATTATTTTAACAATAGATTTTCTGGATTTTACAAATAAAAACTCCGAGTAATGTATATAACCATTTATATAAAGACAACACAACTAATAAGTAACAGCACCAAGATCAAATAAAGGGTCTTCTTGACACCACAGTCCTCTTCAAGAAATCAGTGGTGGCACACAGTCTCAATCTCCGTAGCTACAGATTCTTAAACACTACAGCATCAAAAATTTTACACACGTCACAGTCAGTGGCCATGGGTATGAATACAGTCTCCACAGTCACCCCCTCCCGTACCCCAAAGCCTCAAATACTAGGGTATTACAACCGACGGTCTCCCTCACACAGCCCCATCACAAAGAAGCCCAGGATACAAGAAGAGGGGGACAGAACATACTCTTCCACCCTTACTCACAGGCTCACAGTCCGTGGCACCAACCCCTGACTTGCACCCACAGTCACCCAGATACGACGTGTACAAGCATATTGAGTGCCAGTCTTCCAAGGCACCACATCAACGACCAAGTCACACATAGGGCCCAGGGACTGGCGGCCCGATGACTCACAGGCCACTCCTCGGCCCACCCCCTACCTGTAGAACTGAACTGCGGGGAAAATCCCGTCCTCACCTCCAAGGCTGGGTCAATTCTACAAAGGCCCACCTCCACACCTTAATAATCAGATGGAACCCAGCCCCCGCAGGCCCAGAAAGAAGGGACTAGAGTCCTCTCGAGGACACAAAAGAGCGCAACTAATACACGCGGTGTCCACTGGGAAATGTAGTCCAAACCAAGGGAAAAAAAAAAAAACTGGCGGTGCAGCAGAGTCCAAGTGCGCTGGAGCTGTGGGCTCCAAACGCCACTTCCTCTGCTCCCAGTCCTCCCGTGCCCGCCCCTCCCAGATCTTCCGGAAGGAGCTCAGAAGTCCCTGTTCCTCTTAGCTCCCGGCCTGGGTCCGCAATGAGGACTGAGCCCAGTTTCCTTTGAGTCAGTCTAGGTCTAAAGCTCACAGGCATAAATCCTCGGTCCACAACCCACAGCATCCTGGGCTAAGCCCGGGGTTGGCTGCAGAGGGCGGGGTCTATATGTGGCACTAGTGAGTGCGTCCTGCACAAAGTGGGAGGAGGGATAGTTCCTAGAATTTTGTAAAGGTCAATGAATAAAGTGGGGCGGGACGGGCAGAGGGCGGGAACAAGGGCTTCAGTGTACAGGCGCCTTATATGTCTTTACAGGGGTCCTGTAGGGCAGTCTTGTTTACTGAATAGCTTACCGCAGGATGGGGTCAAGGTAGAAGTGTAAAGGGAAAAGACACCAGCGTTTGGGCTGGTTGTCACTACCAAATCCAATAAGCAATGACAGCAAATGAATCTTATGGGCGCTTTATTTAGATGGCCAACGATCCAAGAAGATGGCAGGTTCATACCCCAACAAAACCATCTTATCTTCTCTTTCCTGGCCAGATCTTTTATAAGGGGGTGGGGGAGGACAAACCAGGTGTGGTGAGGGCTTTGAAATTCAGGGAGGATTAGGTGAGCCAAGCTGCAGCATTCCTGTTCTCCACAGTTAGCTGTTCCCAAGTGGGGGGCAGGGGATGGTCACACAAAAGGCCTGGATCCCTCAACTTGTCCCCAGGTGGTAATCTCTAGCCAGTGCCCTAGGGGGTTGGCTGCTTTTCCCAGGAGCCAGGATGGGCCTTATCTGTAGTTTCTGAAACAAAAGCTTAACATACACATTACTTGCTAGACTTATAACTTTTTACCTTAAATTTTCCCCTTTTTACCCTAAAATTTTCCAAGTCTTGAGTCCCCTACCAGAAGGTATAACCATTCTGGTATTTGTGATTTGGTAATGGTGGGTGTGAATGTTTCCCCCTTCCTAAAATGGCCCTTTTGCCAGGCATCTTCAAATTTCGCTTTCTCCCTCCATCCAGATACAAATGTCACATTTCCAAAGAGGCTTTTCCTAATCTCACCTCTCCCCTGGCACTTCATGGCTCCTTAATGTATAGTAATACTATACTCACTTAGGACAATAGTGTTGACGGGAGAGACCTGGTTCTTCTTGCTGATGCATGTAAAGAATTATGTATCAGCAAATCTAGTAGTACGAAATCAGTTTATTAGTGGTCCACTTCCATGGAAGAGAACAGGACTGGGTAGAGTAGGGGGTGAAAGGGAAAGTTTCAGAGCAAAGCAAGGTGAGAAAAGCAAGAGAGGGCTGGAAACCAGGGTGGCAAGCCCCTGGGCAACCCGAGGCTGGGTGGCCAGAGGCCGTATGGCCCGAGAGCCAAGAGCACCCTGAGCCCTGGAGAGAGCGAGAGCGAGTCCTTTGTTCTCAGGACTTATATAGTTGGTGGGATAGGAGGGAAAAATAGTTACATATTGATTAATGGGTAAATGTGGCTCCAGCTTTCCTGTGGAAATGTGACTACCCAAATTTAGGGATGAATGGGGGTCTGTCAGTCCGAATTCTTATCTTGCTCCAGACTCCATTTGGTCATCCTGTTGTAAAACAAATACGTGACAGGAGGCAGTTAATTAAATTTTGGGGCACTTTCCAAAGTTATTTATGGGCTCTTTCTGTAAGCATCAGGGACTCCCTTGTAAGACAGATAGTGACCAGAGGTAGACAATTAACCAAACTTGATTTATGGGCTCTTCCTTGCTAATATAGTGTTCCTTTTTTTTTCTTTTTTTAAAGATTTTATTTATTTATTTTTAGAGAGGGAAGGGAGGGAGAAAGAGAGAGAGAGAAACATCAATGTGCGGTTGCTGGGGGTCATGGCCTGCAACCCGGGCATGTGCCCTGACTGGGAATCGAACCTATGATGCTTTGGTTCGCAGCCCGCGCTCAATGCACTGAGCTACGCCAGCCAGAGCTAATACAGTGTTTCTTGTGATATTGAAACACCTCGCAATATTATCAGAACAGGCTTAGGACTGCTGAGTTAACATGTGAGATTTGTCTCCTTCCTCCTCCCTGCCTCAGTTCACTATTTATTCTACCTAATTGGTAAAAGGCATTTCCTGGCAACAGGGTGATAAATGCTGGCCAGTGACAGTATTGCAGTGTCAGAGTTCTTTCTATTCTGTCTCCTGCTTCAATAGTGTTAATATTTTTAGTTTTTTATTTGTTTATTGTCTACCCACAAGTTTCTGTCATCAGACTGTGATTTCTTGAGTTGGTGTGTGATCCTTTGGTTCTGTCATTGTGTGTGTGTTTCTGTGAGAGTAACTATGTAAAAACTGCTGTGGAGGGCATGCTGCATTTCTGTGACCGTGTGTGATTGTATGTGTGAGATTTGTGAGGTTCCTTTGGATAATGGCTATAATAGAAAGGGTCAGTCAGGTTGGTAGAGAGTGGAGTAAGAGTGCAATATGATAGTGTGTGTGACAGGCTGTGAGGATCATATTAATAGATGTGGATCTGTGTGTGGAATTCTTCCCTGTGCTGCCTGATTGGAAAACATCGACTGTGTGCCAGATGCTTTTTGAAACAGAGAAAATATATTTAAAAATTTGTAAGTAGAGTATTAGTGAGTGGAAGTGCAACCTCAAGAGGCTTAATATATGTGTAATTGGACAGCAAATAGAAATCTGGATCCACAAAAGGGAATGAAGAACACCAGAGACAATGATGACAGTGTACACATGTAAGACTTTTTTTTATTATTTAAACTTCACCAAAAGATACATTACTATTAAAACTAAAATAAAAATAATGTAATTTAGGATATATATCATATAGAAGCAAGCTGTATGAAAACAATAGTGTTACAGGGTGCAACCAAGAGGGGGGACCCCAAATGGGCATTTGAAATGGGGTCCAGACCTTAAGGTGTCCAGGAGATTTTAAGATGTCTTCACCCCCATTCCCCAGGTGTGGGCTGGGGGCAGGGACAAATGAGGCAGGGCCTTTGAGAGCTGTTTCGCATAGCAACAGCCTTGCAGCTACCCTCTGGAATGGTCATTTAACATACCTATAGCCTTTGGCTGGTTGCTTAAATATGCTAAATAGCTATGGCCAGGCTCAAGGCCAGGGGCATGGAAAGGGATCCCCCCCCAAGATGGGACTGGGGGGCAGGTCCCCTGAGTTACAGTGCCTGCATGGGAGCTGGGAGAAGATTGGCTCCAGGACATGGGGTCACACCTGCCCAGACCCATCATGGCGACCAGAAAAGCTGGAGAAGACAGCAGATTGAGGGCAAGTGTGCCCAAGTGTAGGAGGAGTCGGAAATGGGGCTGCAGAGGAAGATTGGTGCAGGGATTTAAACTCAGAGGTGGCAGCCATTGAGAAGGAGAACCATGCTGCTTTAAGGGGGAGAACCACGCGGCAGCCCTGAGAGAGGGAGAACCATGCGGCCTTGATAGAGTAGGGACTCTCCCTTCCCTCAGCCCTCAGAGAGGACCACGTGCCTTTGCCAGAGTGGGGACCCCCGCAGCTTTAGAAGGGGGAACCACCACCTGGTTTTAGCAGAGATCCCAGCGACTCAGCTGAGGGTGCCAGGAACCCAGGGAGGTCTCCCAGTCGAGATGGAATACTAACTGGGAAGAACCAGAGGACTGCCTGAGCCATGGACTTCTATTTCCTTTCCTGAGATACGGTACTCTGGACTGGGCAAAGGGGGAAGGAAGGAAGGACTGTGTCTGTTTGTGGGTGTTTTAAGGGACTTTGGGATTTTTGATAAAGACATTAGTTCACTACTTTACGTTTGTATAGCATTAAATAAACATTTCCTTTCCTTTTCACAAATCTCTGGCATTGAGAGATGTCTTTCCTCGGGCAGCGGACATGATGGACCTGGAGGCTTTTTTTTCAATAATAGTATATCGTCCCAGGCCCCCCTTGTTTGTTCTGTAACAATAGCACAAAGGCCAGAAGAGGAGAAGTATATGAAATAGACTACTGTAAGTTTCTTCTATGTGAATTTGAACAGACACTGTGATAAATGAAATATACAAACTCTAAACCCTAAAACAACTACTAAACTAACAATAGGTTATAGTTAACAATCTAACAAGAGAGATAAAATGGAATAATAAAAATAGTTGGAAAGAGGAGAAGGGAACACATAACAAATGAGAAACCAATCACAGGATAAAAGGTTTATGTCAATCATCATATTAAGTATAAATGACCTGAAAACACAATTAAGAGGCACTGAGTGTCAGAACGGATTTTTTGTTTTTAAAAAGTACAACTTAATCATATACTTCCTAGGAGAAATTCACCTCAAATATAACTCAAAAGGTTAAAAGGACAAGGATGGAAATAGATAAACCACAATAATGCTGTGCAAAGAAAGCAGGAATGGGAGTTCCAAGAACTGCAGAGCAGCTGGAAGCTCGGTCCACTTGCTCCCAGCCTTGGACTGGACTTGCAGCTAAACATGAAAAACCAGTTGAAGTACAGTTGATCTAAAAGGAGCACAGAAGTTAGCCGGGAGGAGATTGGTAAGAGGGGCAAAACTGCAGACAGGGTGAGCCCCTTTACCCATTGTAGCCAAAAGCGGGGGTAATACTGTGGCTGCAAAACTCCCTCCCATAAAGGGATCCCCAACCCAGAGCAGCAGAGACATGACTGGAAGCCCAAGTAGCATTGGGCTGTGGGAATCGGTGGGGATTCTGTCAAACTGGGTGACTTGGACTGCATGATCCCAGGGAATGAAGGCACCTATTGCCACAACATCAGCCTAGGAAGTTCACTCCAGAGTATTATGGCTGGCGAGGTCATGCTGCATGAACAGGCCCTGCAGAGGGGTCTGCTCGGTACACCCAGGAGTGACTGCTCTGGAAAAGCTTTGGGCAGAGAGCTGGTCAGTGACTAAACTGTGTGGCTTGGGAAAGAGGTTTGGTCTCACACACCTCAAGTGCATGGTTAGTGCCCCTCCCGCACCTGCTGAACTGCTCCATCTGTAATGTCCTGCTGGGTTCCTAGGCACAGGGAAATGGCACCATGCTGGGATTTTTAGCCTGCCCTGCTTGGTTTGACAGCATGGGGGAGCCAAACTTTTGGCCCATTTAGAGCCTGGGTGGAGCTAAGAAGCTTGACCCCACTCTGCTGTGACCAGACATAGAAAGAGATAAGAATGATGAAAGAGGCTAGTTTTTGGCCCTCTTCTGCTTTGTTTGGCAGTGTGGGGGTGCTGGGGAGCCACACAGTTGGATTTGGGGTACTGTTTCTCCTGGGGAGACTCCTGTCTGGGAGTTAGATGTGCAAGTGCTGGGCTCTGTGGCTAAATTATGGGAAGGCAGATCCAAGTTCACCTGCAAGTTCAACCCATGCTGCCCCAAGAAGGAGAGGAAGTGCCCGCTACATCTGCTACAGGTTGCAGACACCACCCCCAGTGGGAGACCCTTTGAATCAGCCCTGCCAAGTCCCCCTTATCCCTGCTGAGTACACATCTGTGGGGGAAAAGAGGGGCTCAGAGGGTGACTTTCAAAGTGAGAGACCTGAGACAGACCCAACTTCTGGGCTCATGAGGCCCCATCTGCCATGCTACTAAGGACTTCCCCCTGCTAAGGTCAGGGAAAAAATGTGGGACAGACTCAAATGTATGGCTTGCGGATGGAGGAATACACCCACCATATTCCCTGATATTTGAAAGGCAACTTCCCCTCATGGGAGATCCAGCTGTAAGAAGGTGCAGCTTGGGGGCCCCCAAAAGAAGGATTGGTAATGGGGTCTAGAACTCAGGGTGTGCAGGAAATATTAAAAATATGGGATGTCCTCATCCCCACAAGTCTGAGCTGGGGGTGGGACACATGGAGCAGGGCCATTGAGTTGTTTTGCATAGCAATTGTTTTGCAGCTAACCTCTGGCATGGTCATTTAACATATCTGTAACCTTTGACTGGTTTCATGGATGTGTTAAATAGCTGTGGCCATGCTTTGAGCCAGGAAGAAGGGAATAACTTCCACCCAGGTTGTAACTGGGAGATAACTCCCCCTGGTTACAGAGCCTGTGTGAAAGCTTGGAGATGATTGCCTTCATGCCACAAGGCCACACCTGCCCAGACTCACGATGGCAGCCCAGAAAAGCTGGAAAATACGGCAGTGCTGGCAAGTGTAGCTGATTGTGGGAGAAGTCGGAAATAGGGTTGCAGAGGAAGATTAGCACTGGGATTTAAACCCAGTGCGGCAGCCCTGACAAGAATCACCACGGGGCTTTAGCAGAGAACTGTAGGAGGGTGCAGCCAGGGGGCCCCCAAAAGGATTTGTAATGGGGTCGAGAACTCAAGGTGTCCCTGAAATATTAGAAAGATGTATGGGATGTCCTCACCCTCCACCACAGGTGTGAATTTGGGGAAGGGACACATGGAGCAGGGTCATTGAGAACTGTTTCGCATAGCAACAGCTTTGCAGCCAACCTCTGGCATTGTCATTTAACACATCTATAACCTTTAACTGGTTGCATAGATATGTTAAATAGCTGTGGGCATGCTCTGAGCCAGAGGGATGGAAGGAACTTCCCCCCAAGATGTAACTGGGAGGCAACTCCCCCTAGTAACAGCCCCTGTGTGAGAGCTTGGAGATGATTGACTCCACGACATGGGGCCAGCCCTGCAAAGACTCATGATGGCAGCCCAGTAAAGCTGGAAGGATATTTAAACCCAGACTCTGCAGCCATTGAGGAGAGAACCATGCAGTTTTGGCTGACTGGAGACTCCTGCAGTCATGTAAGGAGGGGAGCTGTTACAGGGTGCAGCCAAGAGGGGGGACCCCAAGTGGGCATTTGAAATGGGGTCCAGAACTTAAGGTGTCCAGGAGATTTTAAGATGTCTCCATCCCCCCCACCCCCCAGGGTGTGGGTTGGGGGAAGGGACAAATGGAGCAAGGCCATTGAGAGCTGTTTTGCATAGCAACAGCCTTGCAGCTACCCTCTGGCATGGCCATTTAACATATCTATAGCCTTTGGCTGGTTGCATGGATATGTTAAATAGCTGTGACCAGCTCTGAGCCAGGGGAATGGAAGTAACTTCCCCACCAAGACATGACTGGGGGCAGATCCCCCAAGCTACAGCGCCTGCGTGGGAGCTCGAAGATTGGCTCCAGGACGTGGGGCCACACCTGCCCAGACTCATGATGGCAGCCCAGTAAAGCTGGAAGGATATGAATTCTGGCAAGTGAAGCCGAGTGTGGGAGGAGTCGGAAATGAGGCTGCAGAGGAAGATTGGCCACGGGGATTTAAAACCCAGACTTGGCGGCCATTAGGAGAGAGAACCACGCGGCTTTGGCAGAGTGGGGACTCTCCCCTTCCCGCAGCCCTGAGAGGGAGAACCACGAGGCCTGGACAGAGTGGGGACCCCCGCAGCTTTAGAAGGGGGAACCACCACCTGGTTTTAGCAGAGATCCCAGCGACTCAGCCGAGGGTGCCGGGTACCCAGGGAGGTCTCCCAGTCGAGAAGGAGGACTAACTAAGAACCAGAGGACTGTCTGAGCCATGGACTTCGTTTTCCTTTCCTGAGATACGGTACTCTGGACTGGGCAAAGGGGGGAAGGAAGGAAGGACTGTGTCTGTTTGTGGGTGCTTTAAGGGACTTTAGGATTTTTGATAAAGACATTAGGTCATTACTTGAAGTTTGTATAGCATTAAATAAACATTTCCTTTCCTTTTCACAAATCTCTGGCTTTGAGAGACGTCTTTCCTAGGGCGGCGGACAAAACGGACCCGGGGCCTTCTTTCAATAATAGTATATCGTCCCAGGCCCCCCTTATCTGTTCTGTAACAGAGCCACTCGGCTGCAGCCATGTAAGGAAGGGAACATGCGGCTGTGGCAGTGAGGAGAACCACGTGGCTTTGGCCAGAGTGGGGGGATCCCCCTATCCCTGGCCGTAGCCATGAGAAGAATCACCACGCAGCTTCAGCAGAGAACCACTACACAGCTTTAGCTGGAGATCCTGGCAACACAGCTGATGGTGCTGGGAACCGAGGGAGGCCTACCAGCTGAGCACAGATTACTGGGAAGAACTGGGGACTGCCTGAGCCATGGACTTCTATTTCTTTTCCTGAGATATGGTGCCCCAGACTGGGCAAAGGGGGAAAGGAAGGACTGTGTGTGTTTGTGGGTGTTTTAAGGGACTTTGGGATTTTGATGAAGACATTAAGTCATTACTCTTACTCCATATAACTTGAATAAATAATTCCTTCCCTTTTCACCAATCTCTAACATGGAGGGCTGTAATTCTCTGGCGAGGGGGAAAGGTGAACCTAGTACAGGGGGACTCCAGGAGAGACAGGGGTCAATTCGGTGGCGTTGTTGGACCCTCTTCTCCAGTGGCCAATCAGGGAAAATGAAAATCATGGGAGACCCCATGTGCAGTAGCTTTGAAGTAATGCAACTACTTGTACATGCGCAGTAAAAGCCCACCAAAACTAGCCAGGAAGGATCTGCCGTATAAGAATAGAATCCCTCCAGCCCATGAGGTCAATCTCTGCTTGGAGTTGGCCTGCTCCCATGTTCTCTGCTATAAACTCTGGGTGTTCGGTTCAATTCTTTGTCCCGATCACCAAGAACCTGGTTATCTGTGACAGAACTGTAGGAGGGTGCAGCCAAAGGGTCCCCAAAAGAAGGATTTATAATAGAGTTCAGAACTCAAGGTGTTCAGGAAATATTAGAATGTCCTCACCCTCCACCCCAGGGGAAGGGACAAATGGAGCAGGGCCATTGAGAACTGTTTCGCATAGCAACAGCCTTGCAGCTACCCTCTGGAGTGGTCATTTAGCATATCTATAACCTTTAACTGGTTACATAGATATGTTAAATAGCTGTGGCCATGCTCTGAGTCAGGGGAATGGAAGTAACTTCCCCACCAAGACATAACTGGGAGGCAGGTCCCTTTAGTTACAGCGCCTGTGTGGGAGCTCGGAGAAGATTGGCTCCATGACATGGGGCCACGCCTGCCCAGACTCATGATGGCAGCCCAGTAAAGCTGGAAGGATATGAGTTCTGGCATGTGAAGCCGAGTGTGGGAGTAGTCGGAAATGGGGCTGCAGAGGAAGATTGGCCATGGGGATTTAAAACCCAGACTTGGCGGCCATTGAGAAGAGAACCATGCAGCTGTGGCAGTGCAGGGAGGACAGCAGCCACTGAGGAGAGAGGACCATGTGGCTTTAGCAGAGTGGGGACTCCCGCAGCCATGCAGACACCGTCCGAGATGCAGCTGCCTGCGGCTCCTCTACCGCCCGGCTCCGAGCCCCAGCCGGTCTGCAGCCACGGCCATGAGAAGGAGCCACCAGTAAGTGACTCGGGAGCACCGGGTCACTGCCTGGCCACCACAGCCGCCGCCAGACCTCCGCACGCTGTGCCCCTGCTCTCACCGCTCGGTCTCAGCCAACTTTGCAGCCATCTGCTCTGGCCAGGACACGATGAGCTCCGCGCTACCCCTCTCAGTGCTGCTGCTGCTGCTGCTGTCACTCTCCTAGAAAGGGGGATAACCCCCCCACCCCCGCAGCCATGAGAAGAATCACCACGCGGCTTTAGCTGGAGATCCTGGCAACAAAACCAATGGTGCTGGGAACTAAGGAAGGCCTGCCAGCTGAGCACAAATTACTGGGAAAAATGGAGAGCTGCCTAAGCCATGGACTTCTATTTCTTTTCCTGAGATATGGTACCCCAGACTGGGCAAAGGGGGGAAGGAAGGACTGTGTGTGTTTGTGGGTGTTTCAAGGGACTTTGGGATTTTAACAAAGACATTAAGTCATTACTTTTAGTCTGTATAACTTGAATAAATAACTCTTTTCTTTTTCACCAATCTCTAGCATGGAGAGCTATAATTCTCTGGTTTAGGGAAAGGTGAACCTAGTACAGGGAGACCCCAGGAGAAATGGAGATCAATTCGGTAGCATTGTGGGACCCTCTTCCCTGGTGGCCAGTCGGGGAGGATCGTGGGAAACCACATGCACAGTAGCTTTAAAGTAATGCAACTACTTGTATATACTCAGTAAAAGCCCACCAAAACTAGCCAATAAGGATCCGTCCTATAAGCATAAAGCCCCTCCAGCCCATGAGGTCAATCTCCGCTTGGAGTTGGCTTGCTCCCATGTTCTCTTCTATGAACTCTGGGTGTTCGGTTTAATTCTTTGCCCCAATCACTAAGAACCTGGTTACCTGTGCCCATCTGTGACAGAACCACCAGTGGCTTTGGCAGAGATTGCACACAGCTTTGGCAGGGGAAAATCACACGGCTTTGGGTCTCCCTTTGCTACACAGCTTAGGAAGCTGGAAAGCAAGATGTATTAGCAATGCAGAGCTCTCTTTTAGCAGTTTGGAAGAATGCAGGAGAGACACTGCGGTAAGGAAAGTGTTGACAGGAGAGAGCTGGTTCTTGCTGACGCATGTAAAGAATTACATATCAGCAAATCTAGTACTATGTAATCAGTTTATTAGTCCATTCCCATGGAAGAGAACAGGACTGGGTAGGGTAGGGGGTGAAAGGCAAAGTTTCAGGGCAAAGCAGGGTGAGAAAAAGGAAGAAAGGCTGAAGACCAGGGTGGCAAGCCCCTGGGCAGCTTGAGGCCAGGTGGCCAGAGGTCCTGTGACCCTAGAGCCAAGAGCACCCTGAGCCCCTGAGAGAGAGAGCGCGCGCGCTCGCACGCATCCTTTGTTCTCAGAACTTATATAGTTGGTGGGATAGTGTAACAGGGTGCAGCCAAGAGGGGGACTTAAGCAGGAATTTGGAATGGGGTCCAGAACTCAGAGGTGTTCAAGAAATATTAGGATGTCCTCACTCCCTGCCCACAGGTGTGGGTTGGGAGAAGGCACAAATGGAGCAGGGCCATTAAGAGCTATTTTTCATAGCAACGGCTTTGCAGCTAACCTTTGGCATGGTTATTTAACATATCTATAACCTTTAACTGCTTGCATAGATATGTTAAATAGCTGTGTGCATGCTCTGAGCCAGGGGAATGGAAGTAACTTCCCCACCAAGACTTAACTGGGGGGCAGGTTCCCTGGTTACAGCACCTGTGTGAGAGCTTGGAGGGACTTGGCAACCATTGAGGAGAGAACCACTCGGTCTTTAGCAGTGGGGACTCCCGCAGCCCTGCAGGGAGAGAATCACCATGTGGCTTTAGCAGAGAACTGCCACTCAGCTTTGGCAGAGTGGCGACCACCCTCCTTGCAGCCATTGAGGGGGGAGAACCCCATGGTTTTGGTTGAGTGGGGACTCCCTCAGCCCTGGGAGAGAGAACCTCTTGGCTTTACCAGAGTGGGGACCCCCACAGCTTTAAAAGGGGGAACCACCACCCGGCTTTAGCAGAGATCCTGGCGACAGAGCTGATGGTGCCGGGAACCAAGGGAGGCCTACCAGCCGAACATGGATTACTGGGAAGAACAAGGAGCTGCCTGAGCCACGGACTTCTTTCTTTTCCTGAGATATGGTACCTCAGATTGGGCAAAGGGGGAAGGAAGGACTGTGTGTGTTTGTGGGTGTTTTAAGGGACTTTGGGATTTTGATGAAGACATTAGGTTACTACTTTAAGTCTGTATAGCATTAAATAAACATTTCCTTTCTTTTTCATGAATCTCTGGCAGCGAACATAACAAGCCTGGGGGGTTTCTTTTGGGTAATAGTATATCACCCTTAGGCTCCCCTTTGTTCTGTAACAATAGGACGGAGAAAAGTCATATAATGATTAACAGATAAATGTAGTGCCAGCTTTCCTGGGGAAATGTGACTACCCAAACTTAGGGATGTGTGGGAGTCTGTCAGCCTGAATCCCTATCTTGCTCCAGACTCCACTTGGTCATCCTGTTGTAAAACAAATACGTGACAGGAGGCGGTTAATTAAAATTGAGGCACTTTCCAAAGTTATTTATGGGCTCTTTCCTTCTTTCTTGCTAACACAGTGTTTCTTGAGATGTTGGAACACCTGGCAATATCAGACCAGGCTTAGGACTGCTGAGTTAATATGTGAGACTTGTCTCCTTCCTCCTTCCTGCCTCGATTTATTATTTATTTTACCTAATTGGTAAAAGGTGTTTCCTGGCAACCAGGGTGCTAAATGCTGGCCAGTGACAGTATTGCAGTCTCAGAGTTCTTCTTATACTTTCTCCTGCCTCAAAAGGGGTGAAAGGACTCTTGCTGGTGGGCCATAAGAAGGTTCCACGTGGGTTTGGATTAATTGGAGAACACTGCGGCAACATAGCTGATGGTACTGGGAACCGAGGGAGGCCTGCCAGCTCAGCACAGGTTCCTGAGAAGAACCAGGGGCTACCAGAGCCATAGACCTCTATTTCTTTTCCTGAGATATGGTACCCTAGACTGGGCAAAGGGGGGGAAGGAAGGACTGTGTGGGTTTGTGGGTGTTTTAGGAGATTTTGGGATTTGAATGAAGACATTAAGTCATTACTCTTAGTCTGTATAACTTGAATAATTCCTTTCCTTTTCACCAATCTCTAACATAGAGAGCTATAATTCTCTGGTGATGGGTAAGGTGAACCTAGTACAGCAGGACCCCAGGAGAGGGGGGGTTCATTTCGATAATACTGTGGGACCCCCTTCCCTGGTGGCTAATCATAGAAAATCATGGGAGACCACATGTACAGTAGCTTTAAAGTACAACAACTACTTGCACATGTGCAGTAAAGCCCACCAAAACTAGCCAGGAAGGATCTGCCATATAAGAATAGAGTCCCTCCAGCCCATGAGGTCAATCTCTGCTTGGAGTTGGCCTGCTCCCATGTTCTCTGCTATAAACTCTGGGCGTTTAGTTCAGTTCTTAATCCTGATCATCAAGAAGCTGGGTAACTGCTCCCACCTGTGACACAATGGCCCCGCCATCCTTATTCCATTTGAGGCTCTTTCAGAGACTGAGACTTTTCAATAATTAAGTGTGGTAGCTGGCTGGCAGGTGGAGACAGGCAAAGGTGGATCATGTTGTCTTGGGACATTTGCTGACCCACCCTTGGGTCCCATGTTGGCAAAAGCTGGCCTTTGAATACTGCTGGGTCCTTCCCCTGAACAGAAGAGCCCAGCAGAGATAGCCACAAATGGTGGATCATATGTAGATTCAAACAGGGGGTCAGGGCCAGATATAGATGGCATTTGATATTGGCTAGCACAAGAGAAACTCCTACGAGTCCGGGAACAAGCATACCAAGTGGCCAGTTTCAGAAAACATCAAAGCAGGACACAACAAGCTTCATGCATGGTATATACAAAGGGAAATTGCAGCAGGCACGGAAATTAGCTGAGGCAAACTACAACTTTTTCCTTTTTATCCTTATCTTTACTTTTACTTTGTATTTCATTTTTTCTTCTTTCATATTGATCTTGTTCCTTTTCTTATTTTATCTTGTTCTTAATTTCAATGTCTCTAGTTATACCTTGCTTGCTTGTTTGTTTTGTTGATTAGGGTCCACTTATAGGTGAGATCATGTGGTATTTGTCTTTCACTCCCTGGCTTATTCACTTAGCTTAATGCTCTCCAGTTCAATCTAAGTTGTCACAAAGGAGAGGAGCTCCTTTAATCCTTCTGTTGTGCCATATTCTATCGTGTAGATGTACCATAGTTTTTTGATCCATTCATTTACTGAAGGGCACTTATATTGCTCCCAGCATTTGGCTATTGTAAATTGTGTTTCTATGAATGTTGGGGTGCATAGGTTCTTTTGGATTGGTATTTCAGGGTTCTTAGGATATATTACCAGCAGTGGAATTTCTGGGTCAAAAGACAGTTCCATTTCTAATTTTCTGAGGAAATTCCATATGGTTTTCCACAGTGGCTGTAGCAGTCTGCATTCCCACCAACAGTGCATTGTGGTCCTCTTTTCTCTACATCCTACCCAACACTTGTTTGTTGATTTGTTTATGATGGCCATTCTCACCATTGTGAAGTGGTATATCACTGAGGTTTTAATTTGCATATTTTTTTATGGGTAGGGATGCTGAGCATCTTTTCATATGTCTCTGGACCCTCTGGATGTCCTACTTGGAGAAGTGTCTGTTAAAGTCCTTTGCCCATTTTTTAATTGGGTTGTTTGTCTTCCTAGAGTGGAGTCATGTGAGTTCTTTTATATTTTGGAGATCAAACCCTTGTCTGAGGTAGCATTGGCAAATATATTTTCCCTTACAGTAGGCTCTCTTTTCATTTTAATGCTGTTTTCTTTAGCTGTGCAGAAGCTTTTCATTTTGATGAGGTCCCATCTGTTTATTCTTTTTTTATGTCCCTTGTGCCAGGGGATATATTGTTGAAAGTATTGTTGTGTAGAATATCTGAGATTTCTCATGTATGTTCTCCTCTGGGACTTTTATGGTGTCAAGACTTATGTTTAAGTCTTTTATCCACCTTGAATTTATTTTTGTGTATTGTGTAAGTTGGTGATCGAGTTTTATTTTTTTGCATGTAGCTGTCTCCCAACACCGTTTGTTGAAGAGGCTATTTTTACTCCAGTTTACTCTTCTGCCCCCTTGGTCAAATATGAATTGACTGTAGATACTTGGGTTTATTTCTGGGCTCTCTATTCTGTTCCACTGGTCTATGTGTCTGTTATGCCAGTACCAGGCTCTTTTGATTACAGTGGCCTTGTAATACAGTTTGATATCAGGTATTGTGATCCCTCTTGCTTTGTTCTTCTTTCTCAGAATTGATGTGACTATTTGGGGTCATTTATGGTTCCATATAAATTTTTGAAATGCTTTTTTCTATATCTATGAAATATATCATTGGTATTTTAATAGGGATTGTATTGAATCTATAAATTGCTTTGGGTAGTATGGACATTTTGATGTTTTAATTTTACCAATCCATAAACATGATACGAGCTTCCATTTGTTTGTGTCTTCCTTAATTTCTTTCTTCAGTGTTGTATAGTTTTCTGAGTACAGGTCTTTTACCTTCTTGATTAGGTTTATTCCTAGGTTCTTTATTTTTCTTGTTGCTATAGCAAATGGGATTTTTTTTCTGATTTGTTTCTGATATTTTATTGTTGGTGTACAAAAATGCCTTTGATTTCTGAATATTGACTTTGTATCCCACTGTTTTGCCAAACTGATTTATCAGATTGAGCAGTTTTTTGGTGGAGTCTATATATTTTCTCTGTACACTATCATGTCATCTGCAAACAATGATAGTTTTGCTTCCTCCTTTCCAATTTGGATGCCTTTTATTTCTTTTTCTTATCTGATTGCTGTGGCAGGGACCTCCAATACTATATTGAATAGAAGTGGTGAAAGCAGACATTCTTGTCTTGTTCCTGATATTAGTAGGCAAGTTTTTAGTTTTTGCCCATTGAATATGATGTTGGCTGTAGGTCTCTTGTATATGGCCTTTATTATGTTGAGGAATGCTTTCTCTATTCCCACTTTGCTGAGTTTTTATCATAAATGGGTACTGTACCTTATGAAATGCTTTCTACATTTATTGATATGTTCATGTGATTTTTATCTTTCATTTTGTGTATGTGATGTATTACGTTTATTGATTTGCAAATAGTGAACCATCCTGAATCTCTAGGATGAATCCCACTTGATCATGGTATATGATCTTTTTAATGTATTGCTGGATGCGGTTTGCCAATATTTTGTTGAGGATTTTAGCATCTATGTTCATCAGCGATATTAGCCTGTAGCTTGTGTTCTTTGTTGTATCTTTATCTCCTTTTAGGATTAGGATGATGCTGGCTTCATAAAAATGGTTTAGGAGTCTTCCCTCTTCTTGGATTATTTGGAATAGTCTGTGAAGGGTAGCAGTTATCTCCTCTATCAATGTTTTGTAAAATTCTCCAGTGAAATTATCAGGTTCAGGGTCTTTCTTTGTGTGTCAGGAGTTTTTTGATTACTTCTTTGATTTTGTCAGCTGTTATCAGCCTCTCTAGGCTTTCTGCTTCTTCTTCATTCAGTTTTGGAAGATTATTTTTTTCTAGAAATTTGTGCATTTTGCCTAGGTTTTCAAATTTCTTGGCATATAGTTCTTTTAAATAATTTCTTGCGATTCTTTGTATTTCTGGTGGTATCAGTTGTAATCTCTCTTCTTTCATTTCTGATTGTTTATTTGTGTCCTCTCTTTTTCTTGATGAGTCTGCTTAAAGGCTTGTTGATTTTTTTTTGTCTTTTCAAAAAACAGCTCCTGGATTTATCGATGCTTAGAATTGTGTTTTTAGTCTCTATGCTATTTAATTCTTCTCTGACCTCGGTTATTTCCTTCCTTCTACTTTCACTGGGCTGCCTTTGTTGTTTTTTCTCCAGTTCTTGTAGGTGTAGAGTTAGGTTGTTTATTTGAAATGTTTCTATCTTTTTAAGGCAGGCCTGTATTGCTATGAACTTCCTGCACAAGACTGCTTTTGCTGTGTCCCATAAGTTTTGGACTGTGGTGTCTTCATTTTCATTTGTTTCCAGAAACTTTTTGAATTCTTCCTTGATCTCATTCTTAATCCATTCATTGTTTAATAGCATGGTAATAATGAGTTGATAAATGCATCTCCATGAATTCAAGTGTTTTTGAGTTTTTTCCCTGAGTTTGGTTTCTAGTTTCAGTCCTTGGTGGTCACAGAAAATGCTTCCTGTGATTTCAATTTTCTTCAATTTGTTGAGGCTTGTTTTGTATGACCTATCTTTGAAAATGTTCCATATGCATTTGAAAAGAATGTATATTTTGCTTCTTTGGGATGAAAGGTTCTATATATATTAGTTAAGTCAATTTGATGTAGGATATTTTTTCAATGCTGCAATATCCTTGTTGATATTTTGTACAGAAGATCTATCCATTTTTGACAGTGGGCTGTTAAAATCTAGTATAACTGTGTTGCTGTCTGTGTCTTTCTTGAAGTCCTCCAAGATTTTCCTTATATATTTGGGTGCTCTTATGTTGGGTATATATATGTTTAGAATGTTTATGTTTTCTTGATGGATTCTTCACTTGAATATTATGAAATGTCCATCTGTGTCTCTTTTTTTTTTTTGACCTTTATTTTGAAGTCTGTTTTATCTGATATGAGTATTGCTACCTCTGATTTTTTCCCATCCATTGGATTGGATTTTTTTTTTAATAATCCTTCACTTTCAGTTGGTGTAGGTATTTTGTTCTGGTGTAGGTCTCTTGTAGGCAGCATATGTGTGGATCATGATTTCTTATGCATTCAGCTCTTCTGTGTCTTTTGATTGGAGCATTTAAGCCAGTTACATTTAAGGTTATCATTGATAGGTACTTATTCATTGCCATTTTACTTCTTTTGTATGTGTGTTCCACTCTCACTCTTTTTCTTAATGCAGTGCTTTTAGCATATCTTGCAGTGCAGGTTTTGTGGAGGTGTATTCTTTGAGCCTTCTTTTGTCTGGGAAACTCCTTATTTCACCTTCCATTTTAATTGAGAGCCTTGCTGGGTAGAGTAGTCTTGGTTGGAGGCCTTTACTTTTCATTACTTTAAATATTTCTTGCCATTCCCTTTTTTGCTTTGCAGTGTTTCCATTGAGAAGTCAGCTAATAGCCTTATCAGTGCTCCCTTGTATATTACTTTCTATTCCTCCCTTATTGCCTCTCTCTTTGTCTTGGAATTTGGCATTTTAATTATGATGTGTCTTAAAGTAGGCCTCTTTGGGTCTACTCCTCCTTAAGAGGAGTGCCCTTTTGATTGGGACCCTCTGTGCATCCTAGATTTGTGAGACTTTTTCTCTCATCAAATTAGGGAAGTTTTCCATCATTACTTTATCAAGGAGTTTTTCTATGCTTTGCTCTTCTTTGTCTCCTCCTGGTTTCCCTTTTATAAGGATATTATTATGTTTCATGTTGTCCTGCAGTTCCCTTAACACTTCTTCATTCTTTCCCAGTCTTTTTCCCTTTTCTTGCTCTTTTTCTGGGTGTTTTTTTTCTACCTTGTCCTCCAGCTTGCTGATTTGATCCTCTCCTTCATCAAGGATGCTTCCCCCTGGCCTTCCACTGTGTTCTTTACTTCAGAAATTGTATTCTTTATTTCCTCCTGACTTTTGTTGATGGTTTCTGTGTCCTTTTTAATGCTGATATAGTTTGCATTAATTTCCTCATAGTTTCCCTGTAGTGTTTGGTATTTCATACTGAGCTCATTGAGCTTCCTTATAACCATTGCTTTGAATTCAATATCTGAGGGTTGACTTGCCTCTATTTCATTTAGCATTCTTTCTGAGGATTCCTTCATTCCTTTTGACTGGGAGTTGTTTCTTTGTTTTCCCATTATTTGTTGGACTCTTCTTGTTTGCTTCTGCTTCTTAAATTGATCTGTTCTGACTGCCTGAGTTTGTGGTGTGAATTTCTATGGTAGGAGGCCTGTGAGATTCAGTGGTGCAGTCTCCTTGATCACCTGAACTTGATGCTCTTAAAATGCTGCTTATGTCTTTTATGCTGGCTCTCTGCATATAGTTGGGTTTTGATTGTTGTTGGGTCATTCTTTGGTCAGTCCTTTCCTGCTGCTGGTTGAGTTAGAGTCACTGGACATACCATGGCTTATATGCTGTTGTGCAGGTGCTGTCAGAACAAAACCAGGAAACCCTGGGAACAAACCTACATCCACAAAAATTACTTTCTTCCCCACAATCCCACTATCAACAGCAAGTGAACGAGTATTGATAAGGATGTAAAAAGATTAAAACAATTATGAGAAAGGAGAGAAATAAACTACAGTATAAGATTTAGTGACTAAATATGTACAAACTTGCTGGACAAGAAATGAATGTTAAGAAGCTATGCAGGAAAGAATGTATCATAATCATGGAGAAGATCACAGCAGATGTCGTCTCAGTAGCCTCTAGTATTTACCACTGTATATCCTTTCCTGATCTGCCTCTGATGATGTCAGATGTTGACCCTGTCTGACCTTGGGCATCCTACTCTGAGACTGCCAGGGACCTACTGTCTGTGACTGTGTCCTTCAGTTGTTAATCTAGTCACTCTGTGCTCAGCAGCCAGGCTTAAGCCCCATAGGGTGGGGTAGAATCCCTACTTGTGTTGGGGCTATTGTTTCTCCTCAGTCTGCTTTTGCTGGAAGGGGAGTGGTCTGCCTGAGCAGAATGGCTGCTGCCATAGGGATAATGACTCAGCACCAGGATCCTAGGGCTACTCTCTTTGCTCTCTCTCCAAAGCCTCTGTCACCAGTGTCTCATCAAGTGTCTCCAGCCCGCTCTGTCTCTGCCTTTGTCAGAGTCAGCCCCAGGTAAGTGGGTATAAATGAAAATTTGTATGTTGGCCCTTTAAATGGCTCTTTGTATCTCCATCCATCCATCTCTGGGAGAGAACAACTCTGCTGCTTTTCACCACCAGTTGTTATCTGTACTTTTTAGGGCTCTGGTGCTTGAAGGGTTAAAGGGATTTTGAGAATCCTCCCTGTTTATGCCTGAGCTGTGACCTTCACTGGAAAAGCAAAATATAGTGCTGTCTCCCAGGGATAATTGGTCCTCCTCCTCAGGAGATTAGTACCTTTAGATGTTTAGCTGTTCCCTTGGGAGAATTGGCCCTTCCCCCAGAGCAAAGGGTTAGTTAGTCAAAATCACACAAGGCCCTTGGTGTGTAGCCACTTTTGTCTAAAACATATTTAATCATAGGCCCCAAAGTGAGACTTTAGAATCTCACTCAAGGGAAGGACCCTTTGCTTGGAACTGTTTCCAGATAGACCCCAAATGCTGCCCCAGCATCTGTGTTTGGGTGTTGATGATTTCCCATCTGGTGATGTATGCTCTTGATTCTTGCTTTTCTCTTTGATCTCACTTAATAAAGTGCTTAATTATTCACCTTTTACTTGTGGTTTTTATTGTCTGTGAATCCAAACCTCCAAATAAAGGGGCCACAATCTCATATGTGCCCCTTAATGGCACAGTGCTCTAAGCTGGGGATCTTAGCTTAGGGTTTAGACCCCACACTTCTCAAAGGTATCCAACCACTAGTTTAATTATCCCTCTGGGGCTGCTGCCTGTGGGCATCCAGCCAGCTCTCTCAAATCTCTACCTCACTCCTTACCAGTCTGTTAGTGTTGAAGATGATTCTTTTGTTGGTTTGAGGTTATAAGGCTTCTCTTCTATTATTCAGTTGTTTGTTTTAGGTGATGTCTCCACAATTTACTTGTAATTCCAGATTGGTCATGGGAGGAGGTTAGTGTGTCTTCCATTTACTCTTCCACCTTCTTACCTTCTCCAGAAAAATCTTGGAGGACTTCAAGAAAGATATAGACAGCAACATACTTATAATAGGGCATTTTAACCCCACTGTCAACAGTGAACAGATCTTCCAAACAAAGGATCAACAAAGATATTGTGGTAGTGAATGATACACTATATCAAATGGACTTAACTGATATACACAGAACCTTTCACCCCAATGAAGCAAAATATACATTCTTTTCAAATGCTCATGGAAAATTCTTATAGATAGATGACATGATAGTTTAGAAATGAGCCCCAATAAATTCAAAAAAATTAAAATCATATCAAGAATTTTCTCAGATCACAAGGGCTTGAAACTAGAAACTAACCTCAAGGAAAAAACTCAAAAACATTCAAGTTCATGGAGAATTATATTAAAGAATGAATGTGTTAACAATGAGATCAAGAAAGAAATAAAAAACTTTCTGGAGCCCTGGCTGGCGTAGCTCAGTGGATTGAGTGTGGGCTGCAAACCAAAGTGTCGCAGGTTCAATTCCCAGTCAGGATACATGTCTGGGTTGCAGGCCATGACCCCCAGCAACCGCACATTGATGTTTCTCTCTCTCTCTATCTCCCCCCCTTCCCTCTCTAGAAATAAATGAATAAAATCTAAAAAAAAACTTTCTGGAAACTAATGGAAATGAGCACACAACAGCCCAAAACCTAGAGACAGAGTGAAAGGAGTCCTGAGAGGGCAGTTTCTAGAAAGACAGGCCTACCTAAAAGAGAAACATTTAAAATTTCAAATATCCAACCTAAACATACACCTATAAGAACTGGAGGAACAACAACAAACAAAGCCTAGAGTGAGTAAAAGGAAGGAAATAATCAAGATTAGAGCAGAATTAAATTACATAGATACTAAGAGAACAATTCTAAGGATTAATAAATCCAGGAGCTGTTTCTATGAAAAGATAAACAAAATAAAAAAATCTTTTACCAGACCCATTAAGAAGATAAAAGAGAAGACCCAAATAAATTAAATAAAAAATGAAAGAGGATAAATTACAACCATTACCACAGAAATACAAATCATTGTAAGAAATTACTATGAACAACTGTACACAAAGAAATTTGAAAACTTGGGCAAAATAGACAATTTCTAGAAATACATAATCTTCCAAAATTTAAACAGGAAGATGCAGGAAGCTGGAATAGATGGACAATAGCTAGTGACATTGAAGCAGTAATCAAAAGACTCCCAACACACAAAAGCCCTGGACTGGATGGCCTCATGTGAAAAATTTTTTAAACATTTAGGGAAGAGCTAAATCCTTATCCTACTCAAACTATTCCAAAAATTCAAGTAGAGGGAAACTCTAATACCCAAATGCATTTTACAAGGCCAGCATCTTCCTAATTCCAAAACCAGGTAAAGACACAAAACAGAGAAAACTACAGGCCAATTTTGATGATGAACATAGATGCAAAAATCCTCAACAAAATATTGACAAATTGGTAGGAGCTCCTTCTTTCTTTGTGCTGCATAGTATTCTACCATACAAATATACCGTAGTTTTTTTTGATGCATTCATTACTGATGGGCACATAGGTTGCTCCTACCCTTTGCAACAGCATGGATGGAACTGGAGAGCCTTATGCTAAGTGAAATAAGCCAGATGGTGAAAGATAAATACCATATGATCTCATCTTCAAGTGGAACCTAATCCATAAAACAAACAAGCAAACAAAATATAACCAGACACATTGAAATTAAGAACAGTCTGACAGTAGCCAGAGGGGAGGTGGGAAGGGAAAATGGGGGAAAAGGGGAGAAGGAGTTTCAGGAACAACTATAAAGGACACATGGATAAAACCAAGGTAGGGGTGGAAATAAGGGAGGGAGGGAGGGATGGCTGGGGTGGGGGGGAAATGCAGAAAACTGTACTTGAACAACAATGAAATAACTTTTAAAAAAATGCTGACATAAAGCTTTATGATATAGAAAAAAAAATACTGGCAAACTGGATCCAAGAATACATTATAAAGATCATACACCATGATCAAGTGGAGTTCATCCCAGGGATGCAAGGCTGGCTCAATATCCACAAATCAATAAACATAATACATCACATAAAACAAGAAAATACAAAAATCATATGATCATACCAATAGATGCTGAAAAAGCATATAGTTAGGTATAGCACTCATTCAGCAAACTGGCAGTAGAAGGAGCATACTTGACATAATAAAGGCCATATACAAGAAACCTACAGCCAACATCATACTCAAAAAATAAAAACTAAAATCTTTTCCCTTCAGATCAGGAAGAAGAAAAGAGTGTCTGCTTTCACCAGTTCTGTTCAACATAGTACTAGAAGTTGTAGCCACAGAGATAAGACAAGAAAAAGAAATAAAAGGAACCAGATTGGAAATGAGGGAGTTAAAGTGTCATTGTTTGCCAATGACATGATAGTGTACAGAGAAAATACTATTGATGCCACCAGAAAACTGCTTCAGCTGATAAATGAATATGGCCAAACAGCAAGGAAACAAAGTCAATATCCAGAAATCGAAGGCATTTCTGTACACCAACAATGAAATATCAAAAACAGAAATCAGGAAAAAAAATCAAATTTGACATAGCAACAAGAAAAATAAAGACCTAGGAATACTTCCGGCCAAGATGGAGGCATAGGTGGAAGCACTGTGCCTCCTCGCACAACCAAGATAGAGACAACAACAATTTAGAAACAGAATAACAACCAGAACAGACAGAAAATTGATCTGAATGGAAGTCGGACAACCAAGAAGTTGAAATAAACCCATTCATCCAGACCGGTGGGAGGGGCAGAGTTGGGCAGTGGGGCTCCGGGTGTGGCGTGGAGAGCAGAGAGTATTGGGACTGGTGGTATAAGGCATCCAGGGGTGGGTAAGGCATCTGGGGCACGCAAGACCACAGGGGGTGGACCCTGAGTGTGCAAGTGACAGCTGGCAGACCCTGGCCGAGGGGTGGCAACTAGCAGACCCAGTGAGGCGGCCAGTGTGAAGCAAGGCACTGCGAGCAACTCAGGATCCCAGTGCTGGGAAATAGAGCCTTGGGCCACTGATTGAGGACACCTGTGGGGATTGAGGTGCACAGAGAGACACACAGCCGCACAGGAGAGGTCCTTGGAAAGTTCCACGGTGTGCACAAGCCCACCCACATGGGAATTGGCAACAGAGGGGCTCAGTTTGCTTGGGGGAAGCAGCAGAAGGGACTGAAGTCCTACAGAGATAGGAGCAAGCGCCATTGTTCCCTCTCGACCCCACCCCCACATACAACATCACAACCCAGTGACTGAGGTGCCCAGCCCTGGTGAACACCTAAGGCTCTGCCCCTCACTGCGACAGGTGCGACCAGACCAAAAAAGAGAAAGAAAGAAAGGAAGAAAGGAAGGAAGGAAGGAAGGAAGGAAGGAAGGAAGGAAGGAAGGAAGGAAAGAAAGAAAGGAAAGAAAGAAAGAAAGAAAGAAAGAAAGAAAGAAAGAAAGAAAGAAAGAAAGAAAGAAAAAAAGAAAGAAAGAAAGAAGGAAGGAAGGAAGGAAGGAAGGAAAAAAGAAAAGAAAAAAGAAAGAAATGGCTCAGACAGAAGACCAAATGAAAGCCCCAGAACCCATCCTTTTAAGTGACTGGGAGCTAGCCAACCTATCAGATGCACAGTTCAAAGCACTGGTGATTAGGAAGCTTACAGAATTGGTTGATTTTGGTCACAAATTAGATGAAAAAATAAAGGCTACAATAAGTGAAATGAAGAAAAATACACAGGGAACCAATCGTGATGGAAAGAAAGCTGGGTCTCAATTCAGTGGAGTGGACCAGAAGGAAGAAAGAAACATACAACCAGAAAAAGAATGAAGAAATAAGAATTCAAAAAAATGAGGAGAGGAACCTCCAGGAACACCTCATTAGGAACCTCCAGGACATGTTTAAATGTTCCAACTTCTGAATTATAGGGATACCAGAAGGAGAAGAGGAAGAGCAACAAGTAGAAATCTTATTTGAACAAATAATAAAGGAGAGCTTCCCCATTCTGTCAAAGGAAATAGACTTCCAGGAAGTCCAGGAAGCTCAGAGAGTCCCAAAGAAGTTCAACCCAAGAAGGAACACACCAAGGCACATCATAATTACATTACCCAAATAAAAGTTAAGCAGAGAATCCTAGAATCAGCAAGAGAAAAGGAGGCAGTTACCTACAAAGCAGTTCCCATCAGACTGTCAGCTGATTTTTCAAAAGAGATCTTGCAGGCAAGAAGGGGCTGGAAAGAAGCATTCCAAGTCATGAAAGCCAAGGGCCTACATCTAAGATTGCTCTATCCAGCAAAGCTTGCATTTAGAATGGAAGGGCAGATCAAGTGCTTCTTAGATAAGGTCAAGTAAAAGGAATTCATCATGCCCAAGCCCTTATTATATGAAATGTTAAAGGGACTTATCTAAGAAATAGAAGATAAAAAACTATGAATAGTACAATGACAGCAAACTCACAATTATTACCAACCATACCTAAAGCATAAGCAAACAACTAGAATGGGAGCAGGACCACAGGAATGGAGATCACATGGAGGGTTAGCAACAGGGGAGTGGAAAGAGGAGAGAGGGGGGGAAAAGGTACAGAGAATAAGCATAGATGGTAGCTAGAAAATAGACAGGAGGAAGGCAAGAGTAGTATGGGGAATGTAGAAGCTAAAGAACTTATGACACATGGATATGAACTAAAGGGGGGAGAATGTGGTGGGAGAGCATGTGCATGGTGGAGGGGAGTGAAGGGGGAAATGGGACAACTGTAATAACATAATCAATAAAATATGTTTTTAAAAAAGACCTAGGAATAAACCTAACCAAGGAGGTAAAAGACCTATAATCAGAAAACTACACAACACTAAAGAAAGAAATTAAGGAACACACAAATAAATGGAAGCATATACCATGTTCATCAACTAGAAGAATTAACATCATCAAAATGTCCATGCTACCCAAAGAAATTGATAGATACAATGCAATACTTATTGAAATACCAATGACATATTTCACAGATATAGAACAAGCATTTCAAAATTTATATTGAATGATAAATGACTCTAAATAGCTGCAGCAATTTTGAGAAAGAAGAATAAAGTAGGATGGATCACAATGCCTGACATCAAACTATATTACAAGGCCACAGTACTTGCCATGTTACTGGCATAAGAACAGACACATAGACCAATGGAGCAGAATAGAGAGCCTAGCAATAAACCCAAGTCTCTATGTTCAATTGATATTCAACTAAGAAGGCAGAAACATAAAATGGAGTAAAAATATCCTCTTCAACAAATGATGTTGGGAGATCTAGACAGATACATACATGCAAAAAGATGAAAGTTGACCACCAACTTATACCATATACAGAAATAAACTAAAGATAGATTAAAGACTTAAATATAAGTTGTGACATCATAAAAGTCATAGAGGAGAACATAGGCAGGGAAATCTCAGATATTCTTCACAACAATATTTTCACTGATATGTCCCCTAAAATAAGGGAAATGAAGAGACACAACCTCATCAAAATAAAAAGCTCCTGCATGGCTAAAGAAACATCAGTAAAATGAATAGGGAGCCAGCTGTATGGGAAAATATATTTTCAAATGATACTTTGAACAAGGGTTTGATTTCCAAAATATATAAAATACTCACAGGAATCCACACCAGCAAGACAAAGAACCCAATTAAAAAATGGGCAAAGGACCTGAACAGATACTTCTTCAAGGAAGACTTACAGAAGGTCCAGAGAAATATGAGAGGATGCTCAGCATCACTAGCCATCAGAGAGATGCAAATTAAAACTGAAATGATTTGCCACTTCACACTGGTCAGAATGGCATCATAACCAAATCAAGAAAGAAGTGCTGTTGAGGTTTTGGACAAAGAGGAACCATAGTATGCTGTTGGTGGGAATGCAGACTGGTGCAGCCACTGTGGAAAACAGTATGGAATTTCCTCAAAAAACTACAAATGGAACTGCCTTTTGACCCAGCAATTACAGCACTGGCATTATATCCCAAGAACCCTGAAACACCAATCCAAAAGAACATATGCACCCCAATGTTTATAGCAGCACAGTTTACAACAGCCAAGTGCTGGGTGCAACCTAAGTGCCCACCAGTAAATGAATGAATTAAAAAAACATCATATACCTACAGGATGGAATGCTACATAGTAGAAAAAAGGAGCTCCTATCCTTTGCAACAGCATGGATGGATCTGGGGAGCATTATGCTAAGTGAAATAGGCCAGGTGGTAAAAGACAAATACCATATGATCTCACCTTCAAGTGGGACCTAATCAATAAACAAGCAAGCAAAACATAACCAGAGATACTAAAATAAACAACAAACTGACTAATCATAGGGGTGGTGGAAGGGGATAACTGGGGAGAAAGAGGGAAGTGCCCTCAAGGAACATGTATAAAGGACACATGCACAAATTTAAAGGGGGGTAGGATCAAGGGTGGGAGATGGGCATGGCTGGGGTGAGTGGGAATGGTGTGGTGAAAATGGAGACAACTGTACTTGAAGAACAGTAAAAAAAGAAAGATAAATAATTTTCCTGATATATTTTGGTGCTCCTGTGTTGGGTACATATATGGTATAATGTTTATGTCTTCTTGATGAATTCTTCCCTTCAATATTATGAATTGACCTTGTCTGTCTCTTTTTATGTCCTATGTTTTGAAATCTATTTTGTCTGATGTAAGTATTGCTACACTGGCTTCTCTCTCCTGTCCATTTGCTTAGAATACTTTTTTCCAACCTGTCACTGTCGGTCTAAATGTTTTGTTCTGAGGTGGGCCTCTTAGGCAGCGTATATACAGGTCATGTTTTCTTATCTATTCAGCTACCCTATGTGTTTGGATCGGAGCACTGAATCCATTTATATTAAAAGTTATTATTGATGGGCACTTTATTCATTGCCATTTTTACACTATGTAACTCTGTTCCTCTCTCTCTCACACTCTTTTTATTCACCTTCTTATAGTAGTTGCTTTAGCATGTCTTGCAGTTCTGGTTTGGTAGTGCTGTATACATTTAGCCTTCTTTTGTCTAGGAAACTCCTTATTTTGCCTTCCATTTTCATTGAGAGCCTTGCTGGATAGAGTAGTTTCAGTTGCAGGCGTTTGCTTTTCATTATTTTTAATATTTCTTGCCAATTTCTTCTGGCTTGTAGTGTTTCTGTTGAGAAGTCAGCTGCTAGTCTTATCAGGGCTCCCTGGTATGTTACTTCCCATTTTTCCCTTGCTGCCTTTAAGATTCTCTCTTTGTCTTTGAATTTTGCCATTTTAATCGTGATGTGTCTTGTGTGGTCCTCTTTGGGTTTATTGATTGGGCCCTTTGTGATTCATGGACCTATGTGACATTTTCTCTCATCAAGTTAGGGAATTTTTCTATCATACTTTTTCAAAAAGATATCTTTTCCTTCAGCTATCCCTGTTACACAGATATTATTATGGTTCATGTTGTCCTGAAGCTCCCTTTACCCCTCTTCATTGTTTTTGAGTCTTTTTTCATTGTTCTGGTCTGTCTGGGAATTTTTTCCTTCCTTGTCCTCCAGTCTCACTGATTTGATCCTCTGCTTCATCTACCCTGCTTTTAATTCTTTCAGGCTTGGACCTCCCTATTCTCACCATGCTGTTTCTGAAGCCTGTACCTCCTAGAACTGCTCTTGCCACCCTGGTAGCTCACAGTTCCTGAGCCAATCTCCAGCTGACCTGACTCTATGCAGCCAGCAGTGCTTGATTGGACAAAAGTCGTGGGCCACCTAGAAAACCCAGGTCATTTGTTTTCAGTCCACCTATAAAGCCCAGGCCATCAGCCTCTGGGCATCCCACAGGCTGGCTGGTTCCTGCATACCTCTGCACACTCCCCATGCTCTCCTCCACATATGCTGTCACTCACAGATGCTTTCACTTGCTCTCCACTCTGAGTTCTGACTTCAAATCCAGAGTGTGTCTGACAGCAGATAGATTGAGCTGCCTGCTACTTAGCTGCCATCTTGGATTCCCCTCTTGTTTTATTTTATTCTTTTTGGGGAATTGTTTTTGTTGGCATTGTTTTTCTTTTATTTTTATCTTGTTTTCCCTTGTTTTGTTTTGTCATCACCTGTACAACAGTTTGTACAATGTGCTCCAGGCTGAGCCTCATAGTTAGCCAGCCTGCAGGTTCCCACCCACAAAAGAGCCAACAGGAATCAAGGCCCAATTACAACAGAAAGGCTCATGTAATTCACACAAGGGACATTATTAGAGCATCCAGCTTAGGAAAACAAAAACACTGTATGACTAGGTTTCACAAGACACTTATTACATTAGGCAATAGCATTAAGACTGGGAGACATGGCAGTTCAATTTAATACATACATACAAACACAAATAAATAGCCAAAATGGGGAGATAAAGAAACAAACCCCAAATGAAAGAACAAGTGGAATCTTCAGAAAAAGAGCTAAGTGAAATAGAGGTAAGCAATTTATCACATATGGAGTTCAAATCAATGATTATCAAGGATGCTCAGAAAAACTAGTATTACAATGGGAACTACAACAGCATGGTAAAAGACTTAGAAACCACAAATAAGTACCAAGCTGAAAAGAATAATACCACATATGATATCAAGAATACACTGGAAGGAATTGGAAGTGGATGAAGCAGAGGATTGAATTAATGAGTTGGAAAACAAGGTTGGAAAAAACACCTGATAAGTATGACAAAAAAGAGAAAAGTATTTAAAAGGATGAGAATAATTTAAGGAAACTGTGGGACAACATGAGATGTAAAACATCCACATCATTGTGGTATCAGAAGTAGAAGAAAATGAGCAAGAGATACAGAACCTGCTTGAAGAAATAATGACAGAAAACTTCACAAATCTGGTAAAGGAAAAAATTCACACAAGTTCAGGGAGTGCAGAGAGTCCCAATAAAGATGAACCCAAAAAGACCCACACCTAGACACATCATAATTAAAATGGCAAAAAATAAAGACAAAGAAAGAATATTAAAGGCAGTAAGAGAAAAACAGTTACCTACAAGAGACTTCTCATAATGCTTTCAGGTGACTTCTCAACAGAAACACTTCAAGCCATAAGGGATTGGCATGAAATATTCAAAGTAATGTGAAGGAAGGATTCATAACAAAAATTACTCTTTCCAGTTAGGCTATCATTTAAAATTGAAGGTAAAATAAAGAGCTTACCAGACAAAAAAGACTAAAGGAATTCACCATCTACAAACCAGCATTGCAAGAAAATGTTAAAAGGACTGCATAAGGAGAAGAAGAAATAATGAGAGAGTAACAGGAGCAAAAGGAATTTTAAAAAGCACCTATCAATGATAACATTAAATGTAAATGAATTAAATGCTCCAATCAAAAGACATAGGGTAGCTGAACAGATAAGAAAACATGACTCATATATGTTTTCTACAAGAGATCTTAGAACAAAAGATACACACAGGTCAAAAGTGAAGAGATGTAGGAAAATATTCCATGCAAATGGAAGGAAAAAGGGCTGTGGTAACATTACTTATATATGACAAAATAGATTTCAAAACAAAGGTCACAAGAAGAAACAAGGATCCCTTGCTGGTGTGGCTCAGTGAATTGAGTGCTGGCCTGCAAACCAAAGGGTCACTAGTTCAATTCCCAGTCTAGGGCACATACCTGGGTTGCAGGCCAGGTCCCCAGTGAGGGGTGCTTGAGAGATAATCACTCATTGATGTTTATCTCCCTCTCTTTCTCTTTCTCTTCCCCTCTCTAAAAATAAATAAATACATAAAATCTTTTAAAAAAGAAGACACAAAGAAGGTCAATACATAATACTAAACAAATCAATCCAACAAGAGGACATAACCCTGATAAAATTATATGTATCCAATATAGAAGCACCTGAATATATAAAAATTAGTTTGTGGACTTTAAGAAAGAAGATCAACAGCAATATAATCATAAAGGGGAATTTAACACTCCACTGACATCAATGGACATACATAAAATCAACAAGGAAACAGAGATATTTATTTCTTTTACAGAAAGGGGGAGGGTGTGAGAAAGAAAGGGAGAAAAACATTAGTGATCAGTGTGTGGTTGCCTCTCACGCGCCCACTGCTGGGGACCTGGCCCACAGCCCAAGCATGTGTCCTGACTGGGAATTGAACCTGTGACCCTTTAGTTCACAGGCCAGTGCTCAATCCACTGAGTCAAACCAGCCAGGGCCAGAGATCTTAAATGAGTCATTAGATCAGATGAATTTAATTAATATTTATAGAAAATTTTACCCCATAGTAGCAGAATATACATTATTCTCACCTGCACATGAAACATTTTCAAAGACAGACCACATGCAGGGCACAAAATAAGTCTTAACAAATTTAAGAAGACTGAAATCATATGAAGCATCTTCTTGAATCACAATGGCATGAAACTAAAAACCAACTACAACGAGTTTTTGAGTTTAAAAACTCAAAATACTGAAACACTTGAAAGGCTAAAGCATGTTATTAAACAATGAATAGTTTACCAATGAGTCAAGAAAGAAATAAAAAACTACCTGGTTACAAATGAATATGAACACACAATAACCCAAAATCTATGGGACACAGTTAACAGTCCTAAGAAGGAAGTTCATAGTATTACAAGCTTACCTCAAGGAGCAATACAAATCTCAAATAAGCAATCTCACTCTACACCTAGGAGAATGAGAAAAGGAACAACAAGAAAAGCCCAGAGTGGGGAGATAAAAGGAAATAATAAATATAAGAGCCAAAACAAATGACAGAGAGACTAAAAAAATACAAAAGGTGAAAGAAACAAAAAGCTGGTTACTTGAAAAGATAAATAAGATTGATGAACCTTTAAGCAGACTCATCAAGAAACAAAGAGAAAGAACCCAAATAAATGAAATCAGAGATGAAAGAGATGAAGTAACAACTGAAATCACAGAAATACAAAGGATTATGAGAAAATACTATGAACAACTATATGACAACAATTTGGACAACCTGAGTGAAATGGACAAATTCCTAAAAAACACAACCCTCCAAAACTCATTCAGGTAGGATCAGAATACCTGAATAGAATGGTAACAATTAATAATATTGAAGCAGTAAACAAAACTTCCCAGCAAACTAAAGTCATGGACTGGATGGCTTCACAGGTAAATTTTACCTAACATTTAATAAGAACTAACATATGATTCCAAAAATTTCAAGAGGAAATTTACCTCTTCCAAGGTCATTTACAAGGCCAACCATCTCCTAATTTCGAAACTAGATGAAGTCACTACAAAGAAAGAAATAATATGCCAATATCTCTGATGGACATATATGCCAAAATCCTCAACCAGATATTAGCACATTGGATCCAGCAATACATTAAAAAAAATCATACACCATGAACAAATGGGGTCTATTCTGGAAATGCAAGGATAATACAATATTGACATATCAATAAATGGGATATATTATATAAACAAGGTGAAAATAAAAATCATGTTATCATACCAATAGATACAGAAAAAGCATTCAGTGATATCCATCACTCATTTATGATAAAAACTCTAAGCAAAGTGGGAATAGAGAAATCATTCCTCAACATATTAAACATCATATATGAAAAACATATAGTCAAAATCATACTCAAAGGGCAGAAACTGAAAGTGTTCCTTTAAGATCGGGAACAAGACAGGGATGTCTGCCTTCAACACTCTTATTCAACATAGTACTGGAAGAACTAACCATATCAATTAGGCAAGAAGAAGAAATAAACGACATTTGAATTGGAAAGGAGGAAGTCAGGCTGTCATTATTTGCAGATGACAGGATATTGTACAACGAATACCCTAACGACTCCATGGAAAAAAAAAACACTACTAGATTTAATAAATGAATTTGGCAAAGTAGGAGGACACCAAATTAATATACAGAAATTAGTGGCACTTTAACATATCAAAATGAACTCTCAGAAAGAAAAACAGGAAAACAATCTCATTTACCATTGCAACAACAACAAAAAATAAGGTACCTAGAAATAAATTTATTCAAGGAGGTAAGAAACCTGTACTCAGAAAACTATAGGACACTTAAGAAAAAAAGAGGAAGATACAAATAAGTGAGAGCATATACCATATTCATAGATTGGAAGAATTAACATCATTAAAATGTCCATTCTTCCCAAGGCAGTCTATAGATTCAACACAATGCCTATTAAAATACCAATGGCATAGTTCAGAGGTCTAGAGCAAAGATTTAAAAATTTTATATGAAATCAAAAAAGACCCTGAATGGCCTCAGCAATCTTAAGAAAGAAGAACAAACTTAAAGGGAATACAATACCAGATATACTATACTACAAAGCCATTGTAATAAAAACAGCCTGGTAATGGTGCAAGAACTGGCATTTAGATCAATAAAACAGAACAAAGAGCCCAGAAATTAGTCTACACTTTATTGTTAATTAATATTTGACAAAGAAAGCAAGGGAATATGATGGAATAATAACAGTCTCTTCAATAAATGATGTTGGGAAAATTAGACTGGCAAAAAAAAAGTGAAATTAGATGACCTACTTATATCTACACAAGAATAAACACAAAATGAATAAAAGACTTAAGTGTTAAGTTATGAAATCATAAAAATCCTAGAAGAAAACACAGGCAGTAAAATGTCAGATAACTTGCATAGCAATATTTTTGCAATATATCTCCTAGAGCAAGGGAAACAAAGAAAAAAATAAACAAATGTGAGTACATCAAACTAAAAAGCTTCTACACAGCATAATGAAAAGAGAACCCACTGTATAAGAGGACACATTTGTTCATTATATATCTGATATTGGATAACTTACAAACTATATAAAGTACTTACACAACCCAACACCAAAATAACAAACATTTCAATTTTTAAAATGGGCAAAGAACCTTAATAGGTGCTTCTTAAAGGAGGACATACAGATGGCCAATAGGCATATTTAAAAAAATGTTCAATGTCACTAATCATCAGAGAGATGCAAATCAAAACTGCAGTGAGGTACCACTTCAGGCCAGCCTGTCAGGCTGTCATCAATAGATCAAGAAAAAACAACAAAGAAAAATAATAAAATTAAAAATTAAGCAAAGGACCTAAATATATATTTTGCTAAAAAAAGATATGGAAATGGCCAGTAAACACATAAAAGTATGCTTAACATTAGTAATTAGGGAAATGCAAATAAAAATACAAGTAATCATTCAAAACCTACAAGGATGAGTACCACAGAAACTGAAAATAAGTGTTGGTGAGCATGTGTAGAACTTGGAACACTGGTACAGTGATCATGAGAATAGGAAATGGTGCAGCTGCTATGGAAAAAGTTTGTCAATTCCCCAAAATGTTTAGCATAGAACTATCATATGAGCCAACAACAACCTTCCTAGATATCTAGCCAAAGGAACTAAAAGTGGGGACTTGAGCAGATACTTATATTCCAGTATGTGCTTCAGCATTATTCAAAATATCCAAAAAGGGTGAATAATCCAAGTGTCTGTTAATAAACGAATGGACAAAACAAAATGGGTTATATACATACAATTGAGTATCATTCAGCTATAAAAAGGAATCAAGTTCTGATACATGCTACAACATGGATGAACATTGAAAATATTATGCACAAAGAAATGAAAGTAGACCACCTTCTTATATCATATATAAGAATAAACTCAAAATGGATTAAAGACTTAAATGTTAGATTGAAACCATAAAATTTTAAAAGAAAAATATAGGCAATAAATCTAAAAAATCTTATGTAGCAATGTTTTTTTCCTGTGGCAAGGGAAACAAAGAAAAAATAAACAAGTATGACTATATCAAACTAAAGAGTTTTTTCACAGCAAAGTAAGGCATCAACAAAATGAAAGGACAACCCACTGAATGTAAGAACTCATTTGATGATGCAACTGATATGGGCTTAATGTCCAAAATTTATAAAGAACTTATAAAACACATCACCAAAAAAAACAATCAAACTAAAAAATGGGCCTGAATAGGCATTGCTCCAAAGAGGACATACAGATGGCCCACAGACATATAAAAAGATGCTCAACATCACTAATCATCAAAGAAATGCAAATGAAAACCACAATGAGATATCTCCACACACCTGTCACAGTGACTACCATCAATTTTTAAAAAAGTGTCAGTGAGGATGTAGAGAAAAGGGAACCCTGTGTACGATTAGTGGGAATGCGAATTGGTGAAGCTGCTATGTAAAGCAGTATGCTGTTACCTCAAAAAATTGAAAAATGGAACTGCCTTATGACCCAGTAATTCCCCTTATAAGAATATAACCAAAGAAACCTGAAACGTTAAATCAAAGGAATATATGCACCCTTATGTTCACTGCAGCATTATTTACAATAGCCAAAATGTGGAATCAGCCCAAATGCCCATTAGTAGATAAGTGGATAAAAAAGCTGTGGTACATTTGCACAATGGAATACTACTCATCCTCTTAAAAAGAAGGAAATCTTATCCCATGTGACTGCATGAAAGAACTTGGAGAGAATTATTCTAAGTGAAACAAGTCAGAGAAAAACAAGTACCATATTATTTTGTTTATATGTGAACTCTAATGAACAAAATAAGACAACAAACAAAATAGAAACAGACTCATAGGTACACAGAACCCATTGATGACTATCAGAGGGGAGAAGGTTGGAGCACTGGGTGAAAATGGTGAAGGGATTAAGGAAAAAACCTTATAGATACAGTTAACAATATGGTGATTGGCAGAGGGAAAGGAGGTAAGGGGAGATAAAAGAGGGTAAAGGTGTTGATAAATGGTGATGCAAGGAGAGTTGGCTTGGGGTGGCCAACACACATAAGAATAGACAGACAATGTATTATAGAATTGTGCACCTGAAACCTGTGTAATTTTATGGACCAATGCCACCCCAATAAAGTCAATAAATTAAAAAACAAATAAAAATTATGCCAAGTGAAGTAAGTCATACAAAAAAGGACAAATATTTTATTTTGCTTGTATGAAATATTTGGATTAGACAACTTAATAAAGAAAGAAAATAAATTGGAGGTCACCAGGGCCTGTGGGAAAGGAAGCAGTGGGAGATATTCCCTAGTGGTTAAAAAGTCTTTGTTTGGGATGATACATTTTTTGGAAATAGTGGCAAAGATTGCACAACATTGTGGATGTACTTGATGACAATTAACAATATTAAATGGCAAATTTTATCTTCTATATACTTTATAATAACATACCAAAATCATTAAAACTTTACTTTTAATCGGTTAATGATATGGCATGTGAATTATATCTCAAGAAAACTGTTTTAAAAAACAGACAGCTGGAGTGGTTGTATTAATATCTACAAAGTAGATTTCAGAGGAAAAATATTATAAGGATAAAGAATATATTTTCATAATAATAAGGTAGGCAGCTCATCAAGAGGAAATAATCATTGTAAATGTTTATGAACCTAATAATTGCATCAAAATACATGATACAAAAACTGACAAAACTGGTAGGAGAAAGAGACAAATGAACAAGTGTAAGTCACAGATTCCAATACCACTATCAATAATTGCTAGAACAATCGGAAAATCAGATAAAACAGAGAACACTTAAAAATACTATTATTTAACCTAACTGATATTTATAGAGCACTGCAACCAAGAACAGCAAGTGCACATGGAACATTTACAAAGATAGAACATACACATTCTGGGCCACAAAACAAGCATTTTTCCATGATGAAGTTAAATTTAAAATCAATCACTGGAAGACATCTGAATAGTTCCCCAATTTTTGCAAACATTTACATTTCTTTTTTTTTAATTTTTAAATTTTTTATAAAGTTTTTTAAATATATCTTTTTTAGATTTTATTTATTTTATTTATTGTTAGAGAGGGAAGGGAGGGAGAAAGAGAGAGAGAGAAACATCAATGTGGGATTTCTGGGGGTCATGGCCTGCAACCCAGGCATGTACCCTGACTGGGAATCGAACCTGCAGCACTTTGGTTCACAGCCCACACTCAATCCACTGAGCTGCGCCAGCCAGGGTGAACATTTACATTTCTAAGTAACCAATTACTTAAAGAAAAGTTGAAAGGAAATTAGTATTTTGGACTGAAAGAAAATGAAAATATACTACATAAAAATCATAGTATGCCACTGAATCAGAATTCAGGGGTAAATTTTAAGAACTAAATACTATAAAAAAACAAATTCTTGTAAATAAAAGAATGAGTCAACATTATAATTTCTGAAGCCACTACTGACACATTACATCAAACTTTTGAAGATACCTGTAAGAAAGAATAAGATGATGGTGTAAAAAATACTTAAAATAAAAGGTTAATTACAAAAAAAGAGAACTAAATACTACAAAACAACCATAGATCCAAGATGGAAGAGTGAGAGAAAGCTACACTAACCTCCTCCCAGAACCAATCTGGAATTACAACTAAATTGTAGAGAAATCATCTTGAATAACCAACTCAACACTAGCTGGAGAGAAGACTTACAGCCATAGACAGAAGAAAACACTTCAGCACAATGTGACTGATAGGGAGTGCGATGTAAGAGGGCTGGCTGGGCTCCCATGGGCAGCTGCTGAAGTGCCAGAGAGATATTTCAGCAACTGGCGGCAGGGGGGAGGGGGCGGCGGCGGGGTTCCTTCTGAGAAGTGTGGGGTCTAAACCCCAAGTTGGGTTCCTCAGCCTCCAGCACCAGAGCTGGAAAGGAACCCAAATAACACCCAAGCTGTTAAAATTCAGCAGGTGTTCTGTCTGCCAGGGAGAGATGGCTAGAGATGTAGAGAGCCTTTTAAAGGGCCAAAGGACAAAATGAGCCTTTTAAAGTGGCTCATTTGCAGCCACTTACTTGGGGTGCCAGCAAAGGGAGGGCAGAGTGGATTAGAGATGCTTGGACTAGAGTCTGGGGTTGGTGGCTCTGGGGAGAGAACTGAAGGAACATCTGTCAAGATCCCTGTGCTGAGTCATTCCCCATAATGCAGGAGTCATCTCTCTCAGGCAGAGTACTCATCTCTAAATGGCATCAGCCTGAGGTGAAGCAATAGTCCCACCCCCAGAAATTACTCTGCCTCACCCTGTGGTGCTTAAGTCTGAACTGCCAATTACAAACTGATTAGATTAAAAACTGCTCAGCTTAATGGCTGATTATCTTAACATCTAAAAGGGAAAGTACCAAACGGAAAGCAACCAAACTGGCAAGACAAAGAAATATACCCCAAATGAAAGAACAAGAGAAGTTTCCAAAGAACCAGATGAAATGCAAGTGAGCAATTTATCAGATAGAAAGTTTGAGTAATGATTATAAGGATACTCAACAGCATGAACGAAAACATAGGAACCATAAGAAGGATCACTCAGAAATAAAGAATGTAATATCTGAGATAAATAATACACTGAAAGGAATAAATAGTAGGTTAGATTAAATAGAGGATCAATTCAGTGTTTTGGAAGACAAGGTAGAAAAAAACAAAGCAGAGCAGCAAAAAGACAAAAGAATTTATTATTTTATTTTATTTTATTTTACTTATATTATTTTAATTCTTTTTTTTTAGATTTTATTTATTTACTTTTTTAGAGAGGAGAAGGGAGGGAGAAACAGAGATAAACATCAAGGTGTGTGGTTGCCTCTCATGTGGTCCCCACTGGGGACCTGGCCCGCAACCCAGGCATGTGCCCTGACTGGGAATCGAACCTGCAACCCTTTGGTTCGAAGCCCACACTCAATCTATTGAGCTACGCCAGCCAGGACAAGACAAAAGAATTTTTAAAAATGAGGAGAGCTTGGACAATATGAAGTGTAAAAACATCTGTATCATGGGAATACCAGAAGGAGAAGAGAGTGAGCAAGGGATTGAGAATCTACGTGAAGACATAACAACTGAAAACTTCCCTAATCTGGTGAAGGAAAAAGTTGCACAAGCCCAGGAAGCTCAGAAAATCCCAAACAAATTGGATCCAAAGAGGCCTATACTGAGATACATCATAATTAAATGACCAGGAGAGAATTCTAACAACCACAAGAGAAAAGCAGGTAGTTACCTACAAGGAAGCACCAAATACTGTCATCTGATTAATCATCAGAAACATTTCAGGCCAGAAGGCAGTGGCCTGAAATATTCAAGGTGATAATAAGCAAGGAACTACAGACAAGGCTACTTTACCCAGCAAGGCTATCATTTAAAATTGAAGGAGAAATAAGGAAATTCCCAGACAAGAAAAAGCTAAAGGAGTTTTTGTTAACACCAAACTAATATGGCAACAAATGTTCAAGGGCTTGCTTAAGAAGAAGAAGAAACAGAGAAAGGGTGGAAAAAAACAGAGGAAAACAGTCTAACAATTAAATGGCACTACATACGTATCTATTGATAATCACCATAAATATAAATGGCTTAAATGTTCCAACAAAACACAGAGGGTAGCTGAATGAATAAGCAAACAAGAGCCACATATATGTTTCCTTCAAGATTCCTATCTCAGATCAAAAGATACACAAAGATTAAAAGTAAAGGGTTGGAAAAAGATATTTCATACAAATAGAAAGGAAAAAAGCTGGGGTAGCAGTACTTATATCTGACAAAATAGATTTTAAAACCAAAGATATAGTAAGAGACAAAGAAGGACACTACAGGATGACAAAGAGAATGATCCAACAAGAGGATGCAGCCCTAGTAAACATTTATACACCCAACATAGGGGCACCTAAACATGTGAAGAAAATCTTGATGGACATAAAAGAAGAGATCAACAAAAATACAGTCATAGTTGGGGATTTTAACAACCCACTGACCTCAATGGATAGATCTTCCAGGCAAAAAATCAACAAGGAGACAGTGGCCTTAAATGACACACTAGATTAAATGGATTTAATTGATCTCTTCAGAGCACTTAACCCCAAAGCAGCAGAATATACATAAATTTTCAAGTGCACATGGAACGTTTTCTAGGGTAGACCACATGCTAGGACACAAAACAAGTCTCAATAAATTTAAGAAGATTGAAATCATATCAAGCATCTCTGATCACAATGCTATGAAACCAGAAGTCAATCACAAGAAGAACAGTGAAAAATATGCAATGACATGGAAGCTAAATAACATGTTATTAAACAATGAATGGGTCAACCATGAGATCAAAGAAGAAATCAAAAGATACCTTGAAACAAAAGTTAATGAGGACACAATTTAATATCTGTGGGATACTGGGAAAGCAATCGTAAGAGGGAAATTCATACCATTACAGGCTTATCTCGAAAAAACAAACAAACAAACAAACAAACAAACAAGGAAAAGCTCAAATAAATAGTCTAACTTCACACTTAAAGGGACTTGAAAAGGAACAACAAACAAAGCCGACTGTGAGTAGAAGGAAGGAAATAATTAAGAGCAGAAATAAATGAAATAGTCTAAAAAAAATGACACAAAAGCCCTGGCTGGCGTAGCTTAGTGGATTAAGCACAGGCCTGCAAACCAGAGTGTTGCTGGTCAAGGCACATGCCTGGGTTTTGGGCCAGGTCCCCAGTAGGGGGCATGAGAGGCAACTACACATTGATGTTTTTCTCTCTCTCTCACCTTTTCATTCCCTTCTCTCTAAAAATAAATAAATAAAGTCTTTAAAACAATGACTCAAAAGATCAATTAATCCAAGAGCTGGTTCTTTGAAAAGATAAACAAGATCGACAAACCTTTAACCAGACTCATCAAGAAAAAAAGAGAGAGGACCCAAATAAATAAAATCAGAAATGAAAGAGGAGAAATAACAACTGACACCAAAGAAATACAAAGGATTGTAAGAAGACATTGTGAACAAGTATATACCAGCAAACTGGACAACCCAGACAACATGGATAAATTCCTGGAAATGATAGGGGACTCAAAACTTGGAAAATGTTAGCTTAAGGAAAAAAGCTGTAAGTCTAGCAAGTAATGTGTATGTTAAGCTTTTGTTTCAGAAACTATACATAAGGCCCATCCTGGCTCATGGAAGAAGCAGCCGACCTCCTGGGGCACTGATAGAGGATTACCTCCTGGGGACATCTGAACCTTTGTTCCAGGAAGAAGCAGGTGACTACTCCTCCCCCTTGGAAACAGCTAACTGCTCAGGACAGGAATGTTGCAATTTCTGAATCTCAAAGCCCTCACTGCACCTTGTTTGTCGTCCCCCAACTCCCTTATAAAAGATCTGGCCAGGAAAGAGAAGGGAAGATGGTTTTGTTGGGGTATGAACCTGCCATCTCCTTGGGTTGCCGGCCATCTGAATAAAGCGCCCATAAAAGATTCAATCACTGTCATTGCTTATTGGATTTGGTAGTGACAGGCAGCCCGAATGCCGGTGTCTTTTTCAGTTACAGAAACATACACTCTTCCAAAACTAAATTAGAAAGAATTAGACAATCTGAATAGACAGATTACACCTAGTGAAATTGAAGCAGTAATCAAAAAACTCCCCACAAACAAAAGCCCACAACCAGATGGTTTCACAGGTTAATTTTACCAAACATCCAAGAAGAACTAACACCTCTCCTTCTCAAACTATTTCACAAAATTCAAGAGGAGGGAAGGCTCCCAAACTCATTTTATGAGGTCAGCATTATCCTAATTCCAAAACCAGATAAAGACTCTACAAAAAAAGAGAATTATAGGCCAATATCACTGATGAATATAGATGCTAAAATCCTCAACAAAACATTAACAAACCAAATACAGCAATGGTATCAAAAAGATCATACACCATGCTCAAGTGGGGTTTATTCCAAGAATGCAAGGGTGGTACAACATTCACAAATCAATAAATGTGATTCACCACATAAACAAAATGAAGGATAAAACCACATGATTATATCAATAGATATAATCTTTTATATCTAAAAGCAGAAAAAGCTTTTGATAAAATCCACCACCCACTTCTGATAAAAACTCTCAGCAAAGTGGAAAGAAAGTGAACATACCTAAACACAATAAAGGCCATATATGACAAACCCACTGCCAGCATCATACTCAATGAGCAAAAACTTGAAGCGTTCCCCCTTAGATCAGGAACAAGACAGGGATGTCTGGTTTTACCAGTCTTATTCAACATAATACTGGAAGTCCTAGCCACAGCAATCAGACAAGAAGAGGAAATAAAAGGCATGCAAATTGGAAAGGAAGTAGTAAAACTTTCTTTATTTGTAGATGACATGACACTGTACATAGAGAACCCCAAAGATTCCACCAAGAAACTACTAGAACTGATACATTAATTCAGCAAAGTAGCAGGATAAAAAATTAATATACAGAAATCTTGCATTTTTAGAAGCCAACACTGAAATAAATAACAGGAAGGGAAATTAAGGAAACAATCCCATTCACAATTGCTTCAAAAATAATAAAATACCTAGGAATAAACCTAACCAATCATGTGAAAGACCTGTACTCAGAAAATTATAAGACACTGAAGAAAGAAATTGAAGAAGATACAAATAAGTGGAAGCACATACCATGTTCATGGATAGGAAGAACTAATATCATTAAAATGTCCATACTATCCAAAGCAATTTATAGATTTAACACAATCCTTAACGAGATTCCAATGATGCATTTTACAGAACTTGATCAAGTATTTCAAAAATTTATATGGAACCACAAAAGGCCTGCATAGCAACAGTGATCCTGAAAAAGAACAAAGTTGGAGGAATCATGCTGCCTAATATCAAACTATAGTACTAGGCCATAGTAATCAAAATAGTCTGGTACTGGCATAAAAACAGACACATAGATCAATGCAACAGAATAGAGAACCCAGAAATAAACTTACACCTTTATAGTCAATTAATATTTGACTGAAGAGCAAGCACATACAATGGGCTAAAGATAGTTTATTCAATACACTCAATACACAGAGTTGGGAAAACTGGACAGATACATGCAGAAAAATGAAAGTAGATGACCACTTTACACCACACACAAGAATAAATTCAAAATGGATCAAATACTTAAATGTTAGACCTGGAACCTTAAAAATCCTAGAAGAAAACAAAGGCAGCAAAATCTCAGACATTACTCATAGAAATTGTTTAGCAGATATATCTCCACAGGCTAGGGAAGCAAAAGAAAAAAATAAACAAACGGGACTTCATCAAACTAAAAAGCTTTTCACAGCAAAGGAAATGATCAACAAAATAAAGACAACACACAGAATGGGAGAACATATTTGTCGATACATATGATAAGGTGTTAATATCCAAAATTTATAAAGTACTTACAAAACTCAACACCAAAATAAACAAACAACCCAGTTAAAAATTGGGTGAAGGACATGAATAGATACTTCTCCAAAGAGGACATACAGCTGGCCAATAAATACATGAAAAGAGGACATACAGATGGCCAATGAATATATGAAAGAGGCTCAACATCAATAATCATCAGAGAAATGCAAATTAAACCACAATGAAATACTATCTCACACCTTTCAGAATGGCTGTTATCTATAAATCAAAAAACAACAAATGCTGGCAAGGATGTGGAGAAAGGGGAAGCCTTTTACACTGTTGGTGGGAAGGCAGACTGGTGCAGCCACTATGGAAAGCAGTATGGAGATACCTCAAAAAATTAAAAATGATCTGCCTTTTGACCCACCAACCCCACTTCTGGGAATATATTCAAAGGAACCCAAAACACTAATTCGAAAGAACATGAGCGCCCCTGTTCATTGCAACATCATTTACAGTCGCCAGGATATGGAAGCAGTCCTATCCATCACTAGATGAGTTGGAGAACACAATTATGGGACATTTATACAATGAAATTTTACTTGGCCAAGGTGAAAAAGAAAATTTTACCCTTTACAACAGTATGGATGGGCCTGGAGAACATTATGCTAAGTGAAATAAGCCAGTCAGAGAAAGAAAAGTACCATGTAATTTCACTCATGTGTGGAATCTAACAAACAAATTGAACTAATAAACTAAACAGAGACAGACTCATAGATGGAGAGCAGATGACAGCTAGTAGAGTGATGGGAGGTTTGGGGTTGAAGGGATTGAAAAAAAAGGAGAAAGGACTCATGGACATGGATAACAGTGTGGTGATTGCTGGGGGGCATAAGGGGGATTAAATGGTAATTGAAAAAAATATAATAAAGATGATATGTTTTAAAAAACTAAATACTAATATTAGCAAAGAAGAAAGGTTTCAAATTAATGACTTCACATTCCACCTTAAGGAATTAAAAAAGGAAGAGCTAATTAAAGATAATGTAAAGAAAACAAAAAATTATAAAGATTGGAGCATAAATCAAATGAAAGAGAAAACAGAATAATTTCAAAAACTGGTATCAAATGTAGTTCTTTCAGATTAGTAAAAATGATGAAACTATAGCCAGACTGACTGATCAGGAAAGAAAGGGAAATAACAAACTATCCATATCAGGAATTAGGTGACATCACTGCAGATTCTACAATGATTAAAATAACAAAGTATATCATAGTAACTTAATATAATACATTAAACCACTTAGATGAAATAAAAAATACTTCTTGACACAAACTATCAAACCTTACTAAAGAACTAGTTAATCTGAATAGCCTTCTATCTATAAACATAAATTGAATTTGCAATTTAAAACCATCCTATAAAAAATCCCACCAGATTCAGATGGCTTCACTGGGAAATTCTTTAAATATTTCTATTTAATTTTAACTTCTATTAAACATTTAAATTTCTCTTAAGCATTTGAGGAAGAAATGTAACAATTTTATACAAATTCTTCCAGAATACTAAAAAGAGAATATTCACTACTCAGTCTCTGAGTTATTTAGATAAAATATTATTTTCCCACCAAACTGCAGACCAATATCCCTCATTAACCTACTTACAAAAAAATCTTAATAAAATTTTAGAAAATTAAATCTAACAATAATGAAAATCATAATGCACAATGGCCAAGTGGTATTAATCCTAAGAATGTAAGATTTGAAGCCCAGTGTAATTCACCGTATTAAAAAGCTAAAAGAGAAAGGTAATATTATCATCTCAATAGATACAAAAAAATTTGACAAAATTTAACATCTATTCTTGATAAATACACTAATCAGAAGAAGAAAAATATCTTCCTCAAACCAATGAGGGACATCTACCAAAAGCCTTCAGCTACCATTTTAATTAATAGAACAAAATGGAATACTCTCCCTCTAATATCTTGTACCTGGCAAAAATATCTACTCTCTCCTCTTCTCTTCAATCTTGTATTGAAGATGTAGCCAGTGATATAAAAAAAGAAAAGGAAATAAACAGCATACAGATTTGATACAGAATCAATCTGTGATACAGAATCTAATTCCATTTTTTGATATTTGCTCATAGTTTTTTAATGTTTAAACAAGAAGTTTATTGAAACAACAAGATGCTTAGCTTGAAGGGAAAAACTACCTAGGATTCATTTAGTTTACTGTAATTTGTCCCTACTGAAAGATAGATTGCCCTCATGTAGCAGCTACATATAAAAATTATAAAGTTGTCCCTGGTTTAATAATAATGAATGAAAAACTTTAAAATTATTTAATTAAATAAGGTATGCAAGAGTTGTTCTTTTTTGTTAAACAGTGAGAGCAAAGTAACTGGGATATGAAGGTAAGAACTGAATGAGCATGTTATTTATGGAGAAAGTGAGTATTTTCACAGAACCATTATTTTTCCGTATCTTATCTCCATTTGATGTTGATCAGAACATGCCATTGGCCATTTAGGTTTTTTTTTTAGATGAAATATGCTGTGCACATATACCAGTTACTTTATGTACTGTACAGGATGGTAAAGTAGAAAATGAAAGAATAGAAAAAACTATGCAGTAATAATTAGGATGTGGTGGAACCAAATGGCAGTTTTCTAATTGAGAATGTTTTCTTGATCTGGATGAAGAGTTCTGGAGTAAATAGTGAGTTCCCTTTTTTAGCTGCTGGAACATACCAATTGTATCTTCATCCTCCATTTCCAACAGTGCAGGTGTGTCTGTTTCACTGATTGGCTGCTCATCAAATTGAAATCTGATCTGTCTCCTTGACAAACCCTGCAGTTCACAATACACTTTCCTTAGTTTACTAAGTGGTGTATACCTCTTAATTTTAAACTGGACCGTAGAAGCATCCTGCCCAACTACCTTCAAATTAATGATTGCTGTTTTCAATCTTGACTCCTTTGGGTTTTTCATCTGCCATGGCTAGCTCCAGGGACTCCTCAGCTGCCACTTTGCAAAGGAGGTACCAGGTCTGCATCCCCAAGGAGCATACGAACAGTATCAGATGCAGCAGCTGCTTCTGGCTTTTAAGCTTCGCTCCTCCTTCTTCCTTATGTGCCCCACGTCTGGACAAACTCAAGTGTTCCCTCCTTTGGCACTTGGAGGAAATTTAAATAACAGTAAGCTTCTGCCGTAAAAACTCCATGCCAATTTCTTGTCTTTCCCCTTGCAAACCATTTGCAGACTTTCTTGGGAAGCCTGCCCCAGTTTTCCCTACAAAGATTCTTTGTGTGAATAATTAAACTTTTCATACTTTTCTTGTTGTGCATGTGTGTATGTGATGGGGGTCATAAATTTCAACATTCCAACCAAATTTTGGGTTGGGGGTCCATCTTGTACCTGCAGATTGGCAACCATAGGTAGGATAGGTACCACTGTCTTTTTTTCACAAATGATATGATCATCTATGTAGAATATTCAATGAAACTTCAAAAGCTCTAGTAGAAATAGCAATAGTGATTTAGCAAGTTAACAGGCTGAAGGATCAAAATACAAAAAACAATTTTATTTTTATATACTCATAATGAACAATTGAAAATTGAAATAAAAAAATACCGTTTACAATAGCATTGAACTCTGAAATACACAGGGCTAAATCTGGCAAAAGATTTTATTACCTATACATTAAAAACTATAAAATACTGCTGAGAGAAATAAAAAATTTAAATAAATGGAGATATATAGTGTTCATGGGTCATGATTCACCATTTAAAAATGTTAGTTCTCCCCAAATTGATCTATATACTCAATCAAAACACCAGATAAATGTTTGTTTTTGGGGGGGTGTTAAAAATTGATAAATTCCTTCTAAAATTTTTCTAGGTGTTTATCCAAAAGGAATTAAAATTTGGTTCATGCAAAAAACTGTACATGAATGTATATGGTAACTTTAATTATAAGCCAAAAATTGGAAACTTGCCCATGTGTGCTTTAATGAGTGAATGGCTAAACAAACTGTGACACATTCACGTGAAATAAAAAGGACTTAATTAGCCTGGCTGGTGTAGCTCAGTGGATTGAGTGTGGGCTGCTAAACCAAAGGGTCTCCAGTTTGATTTCAAATCAGGGCATATGCCTGGGATGCAGGCCAGGTCCCCAGTGGAGGCCACGTGAGAGGCAACCACACACTGATGTTTCTCTCTCTCTCTCCTTCTCCCCTCCCCCCTCCCTAAAAGTAAATAAATAAAATCTTTAGAAAAAGGAATTAATTATACATGTACAACATGTATGAATCTTCAGGGAATTATGCTGAGTGAAAAAACTAATACTAAAATTAAATACTCTTTGATTTGATTTACATAATATTCTTGAAAGGTAAAATTATAGAGATGGAGAACAGATTAGAATTGCCAGGCCTTACAGAGAGTGTTGTGGGGGAGTGAGGAGAGAAGTGTGTATGCCTCTAAAAGAACAACATAAAGAATCTTTGTGATAATGGAAATATTTTAAGTCTTGACTGTATTAATATTAATACCCAGCTTGTGATACTGTATATAGTTTTGTAAGTTATCATTGGGGGGAAAATGGTAAAGTGTACATGGGATCTCTGAATTATTTCTTACAACTGCATGAAAATCTAGTATTACCTCAAAATAAAAAGTTAAGTTAAAAAAAAAGCTAGGCCAAAAGGAAAACAAATTCTAAAATGGTAGACCAAAAACCCAACTATGTTAAATGTAAATGCACAAAATATGTCAAATTTTAAAAAGTTGTCATTATTTTAAAAAATTATGCATTTAATAAGAGACACTTTACAAAATAAAACAGTGCCTGGCTGTTGTGGCTTAGTGGGTTGAGTGCCTGCCTGTGAACTGAAATGCCATTGGTTTAATTCCCAGTCAGGGCCCATGCCTGAGATGCCAGGCAGGTCCCCGGTTGGGGTGAGAGAAAGGCAGCTGATTGATGTTTCTCTCACACATTGATGCTGCTCTCTCTCTGTTTCTCCCTTCCTTCTCCACTCTCTAGAAATAAATAAATAAAATATTTAAAAAATAAAAATAATAAATAATAAAATAGAAAGATTAAAATTAAAAGGTAGAAAGAAATAAAACATGCACTAGCCAAAAGAGAGGAATGTGAAGCTATACTACCAGAATAGACTAAGAATAAAAGCGGTATTATAAATAAAATGTAGATTCCATAATTTCCTGTTGGATCAATCCAACGGGAAGCTATTACAACTCTAAAAATTTAGATTTTTAGAGAGCTTCAAAACATATAAAGCAAAGCTTAACAGGAATAAACAGAGAAAGAGACCATTTTACAAGTATAAAAAATGAAATCAGGAAGCTGGAGGGATATAGAACCAACTCTGCCCTTTTCCCATCTGTTAACCAAACAATTACAAAAAAAACAATTTTAATAGTAAACAGAAAAAAATTGATAGGGGACTCACGAGTTGGAAAATTTTAGTTTAAGGGAAATAGCTAATAAGCCTAGTATGTAATGCATATTGTTTCAGGATCTGCAGGCATGGCTCACCACTCCCAGGAGAGACAGCCAACCTCCTGGGGCACAGCTAAATGCCACTGACTGGGGCACAGCTGGAGATGTCCCAGAGATTGGGTTCCAGAAAGAGAGAGACACCACCTGCCTGCCGGGGGACAGCTAACTGTCCAGGGCAAGAATGCTGCAATTTTTAAATCTAATTTTCCCTGAATTTCCAAACCCCCCACTGCACTTTGTATATTCTCTATTTTAAGGGACACATGGACAAAACCAAAGGGGGTAGGTTTGAGGGTGGGAGAAGGGGATGGGTGGGGGTGGGGGGCATGGTGGAGTGAAAATGGAGACAACTGTATTGAACAACAATTAAAAAAAAGACCAACAACTAAAAAAAAAAGGCTTGCTTGAAGGAAAATGTAAGATGGTTAATTAGGGTATGAACCCACTGTCTTCTCAGATTGCCAGTCATCTGAATAAAGTGCCCATAAAGACTCAATCCCTGTCTCTGCTTATTGGGTTTGGTATGTGACAGGTAGCACAAACACCAGCTTTTCTGATTTCAAAACTACTGTTGGTAAAGACATGGGACAAATAAGCAAAACTTATTTGGAGGACTGTTCTCCATACACAGTGTTTGACTGGGAATCCCTTGTCCCTTCCCAGACATAGTTTCACACTGAAACAGTGCCATTCATCATCCACTGAAAGGAAGGCTATCTGCTACTGCATCATAGGGATAACATAGTCCTTTGGGCTTTGTGTAGCTGGGAGGTAAGTTTATGGGCCAGAAGCCCCTGATGCCTTCAAGGACTACAAGTTCCTGATATTAAGTATGCTGTAGTTTCCAATATTTTGTTCACTTTGTCAACATATCATGATACAAAAAGGTGGGCTAATGTTTTCATAGATATTCTCTCCGTTTTAGTGTCTACTTCAACATTATTCCAGTGAGTCTTCAACTTTCATTGTCAATTATTTGTTAATTCTTCTGAAGTCAGAGTGGGACCCATCCAAAACGCTGAGAAAAGAATCAGGTTGTTTGGGCAGGAGTGACATAAGTAACATAGTATAAAAAAGCATGGATGTTTCATGAACACAGACTCACAAGTCTCTATAATTTCTCCCATTTAATATTTTGGTGATTCTGGTTTATCGACTTACCCTTATTGGTAATATTGTAACAGAGGCCAGTCAGAAGCACAAAGATTTTGTTCATCTGCTAGCACTCCACAGTGTTCAGCCTTTCTGGACTGCCACAGTAAGTCCCTGGCAGGTGCAACCAACTCCAAGCTCTCAGGGCGGGTGCTGTAACCAGCTGGAGCAGCCCCCCAGTTATACATCATGCGTCAAAGTTATGCATACCCTCCTAGCTGCCATAGCTCAGTGGATTGAGCGGGGGCTGCGAACCAAAGCGTCGCAGGTTCGATTCCCAGTCAGGGCACATGCCTGGGTCGCAGGCCATATTCCCCAGCAGCCGCACATTCATGGTTCTCACTCTCCTCTCTCTCTCTCTCTCTCTCTCTCTCTCTCTCCCCCTTCCCTCTCTAAAATAAATAAATAAATAAAATCTTTTTAAAAAAAGTTATGCATACCTTCTGGCTCCATTCTGGCTGAAAGAGTAGTCTGTTGTTACTAATACACAAAATACCTGTTTTTGCATATCAGGTATAAAGCTGGCCTGCAAAATAAATCTCAATGGTCCTGCTCCATGTGTCCCTTCCCCCAGCTAGGCCTATTATCCTGTATTCCTAGACACTCCAGGTTCTGGACCCTGTTATAAATTGACAACACATTGTCTCTCAACAAAACTTCAGGATCAGAATTAAATGCTCACAATATAAGATGCGACCATAATCACACAAATGGGTGTAGATTCGAATGACCCCAAAAGTCAGTGGACCTCAGAATCTCTCGACTCCATAGACTCTCTACCACAGAATTCACTGCTAGAGTTATCAACACACAATCATACAAAGCAACTCCTCCCTTTTCTGACTGCCGCCAGAAATTTGAGGCTCAGGCTGGCCGGTCTGGACCCGCCAGCAGGCCTGACTTTCCCCACAACCTTTATCCCGCTGAAGTCCGGTCCTAGGTGCAGCCCACATCAGACGGAACTAAACCGACTGAGTGGTGCTCCCTTGTTGAACCAGGTACCGTAACCCCAGGAACCTGAAGATTGTGTTAAAGTGCTTTTTTGCAGATACGGATTTGTGCCGCTAAGGCTTCTGGGGAATGTAGTCCGGTGCAGGAAAGCTGTGGACCTTTTCAGATTCTTTTCAGCACAAAGTGGCACTCCCACGGACTCCGAGTGCCGGGATCAAAGGAAGCTGCTTCCTTGAAACTTAAACCGAGCTTCCTCTGCAGATCTGGGGCCCCTTAAACACCGCTGTTGGTTTTTGACAGTATATGCAAACGGAAAAGACAGTCCAGCCTGGGTGAGCCGCGGAGGGGTGTGGGAAGTGTCGTCCAGCTTCTAACCACCCGAGGCTCGTGCTGCCCCCAGCCGCAGCCCTCACTGACCATTGTGGAGTATCCCTGCAGCACCACGCACCAGCTGTGCCACTTGGACGGCGTTGAGATGTGGAACTGGGGCCTTTGTCTGCGGGCCCGGTGGTGAGTCCTCGGGCAGCTGCGAGCTCGGAGGCCGGGACTTGGTGCTGGATGGGAGTAGGGGCCTGCGTACCGTTGCCAGTGTTGTTGGAGGAGGATGCCCTGCAGGGCTTTGCCCGTGCGGGTGGTTCCCTGAGGCCGCGTGAGTGGCGTGTTGAAGACAGCGCGTGGCACGATGTTACTGTATTTGCCAGATATTTGTGACAAAGTGTGGCCGTGGGGTCGTGTGTATAAGCGATTTTGGTGGATGTGATTTTCCTTTTATGCTTCAATATGAAGGCGCGTGAGCGCGTGCTTGACTGTGCTGGGGTCGGTGAGTGAACGAGAAACTACGTGGATGGAAGGTAGAGTACAGTTGTGTATGTAGATTTGGGAGATTGTGTCAGTGTTTTATTTCTTTGGTAATGGTATAAGAAATATGTTTTCATATGAGACGTCAATAGCCCTAATACTTTAAGATTTAAATTGTATTTTTGTGTATTAGTCACGTTGTTTTATGGCATACTAACTTCACGCTCCTTTTCCCTGACTCTCTGCCCTAAATTGCAATATACAGAGAGTTGCCAATAAACACCAGTGCTTATAGTGCACTTTACTGATTTTGGGGTCGTGAGGTGGTACAGGTTCCTAGAGGCGGAACTGATAGGTCAAAATGTATGCTCTTATTAACGGCTCCCTAAATCTATCCAGTTATAATCGTCTAAGTTTCCAATAACCTGCAGTATTATTGCCATTGTATAAGATTGCATGTATTCATACACTCTTGATAACAATGGATATCATTAATATTAGTAATCTTTGTAAAAATTGAATAAATGCTGGAGGCATGATACAGTAAATTTTGGATAAAGAGTTCCTTAGAGTCTGGTTTGGATGCCATCAAAATTGGATGCCACAGACAGACAGTTTTTGTGTGCTGGTCACTCAGATACTTAATGCATTTTCACCAAATACATTCCATGTGAACTGCGTTTTGGAGGACCCTGGGGATATAGTAGAGAACAAGGCAGAAAGTGGTCCTGCTCTCACGGCTCAGAGTGTAGTGTGGTGCAGAGGGCCTGCAGTGGTGAGAGGGCCACGAAATACTTGCAGTGTCCCTACGTTTTAAGGATCAAAGTTCAGCTCTAAAGAATGACAAAACCATGTTGAATTGATCCAGACAGTGTCCTCAGAAGCACGTTAAGAACTGCCATGTCATTAGATGTTATTGACACATTAGACCCACTTGCCTGTTTTCCACTTAATAGTCTTAGTAATAAATGAAAAAATCACTGAAATTTCAGGTACCCATTTGAGTATGGGGAAGCTTCCTGGAATGAAGAATCAGGAGGGAGACTCTGAGAGAACAGTCTTCGCACAAACACTTCTTGCTCAAAATTGTTTTGCACTGAACATTTTACAAGAAGAGTTTTCTTATTATATTCTCCTTAGCTTTCTGGAGTAAAATCAGCTGGCTGAGAATCATTAGAAAAGTACTAAGCCTTTTCAAACCTAAAGTAAAAAGTTTTATTGAAACTTTAAAAAAATTCTACCCATATATCTGTAACTATCTTTCTACCTAAGAAGTTAATGCATAGTTCAGATGCTTTATAACTAACTTTACAGTCTCTAAAAATATGGATAAGTCAAACCAAATGTCATATTCTAATACCTGTTACAAATAAACACACACAAAAAGATTAGTTTGTTAACCTCGTAGATGTAAAATAATTTCTTTAATTTGCAGTTATTTGATTACTACTGAAGGCAAGCATTAAATGTATTTTTTATGAATTTTGTTTTCTAAAGTGATGTTCTATTTTCAAATTTATTTTTCAAAGTTCTTAATGTATTAAGGACTCATTCATTCATTCACTTACTCCACCATTTATTGAATGATGTATGTGGGTCAGGAACAATTCTAGATGCTTGGGATGTAGCATTGAACAAAGGAGACAAACTGCCTGCTGTTATGGTACTTACATGGTTAAGGGCCAGATAGTAAGTGAGGTAAATTAAATATAACATACATTAAATTCTGAAAAATACTAAGATAAAATATAAAGCAGAAAGATAAATAGAATTAGGAATGGGAGTTGGAGTTTTAGGATGGGGTAGGAATCTTAAAATGTATAAATAAAAATATGAAGGACGTAAAGGAACGAGGTATGTGTGTAGTTGAGGGTAGGTTATTCCAGGCAGAGTTAACAACAGTTATAAAGCCCAGAGGTGGTAACATGCAGTTAAAATGAAGAAGCTGGTGTGACTGAAACAGAACAAATGAGAGGGTGAGTGGTGAGAGATGAGAGAAAAATGATAAGTAGAAGGAAGTAGGGCAGATCAGGTTGGGCCTTATGGGCTATATTAATGATTTTGGCTTTTAATCTTAATGAGATGGGAAGCTGTTGGAGAGTTTTGAACATGGGAGTGATATTACCTGCAAATAATTTAAGATGATTGCTTTGGCTGCTCTGATGAGAGGACTATGGGAAGAAGAATGGAGAAAGGGCAGAAGTGGAGAGACCAATTCAGAAACTATTGCAAGAACTAGGGGAAAGATGTTGGTGACCTGGACCAGAGAAGTAAAAATGATGAGAAGTAATCATGTACTATATAAAACTTGAAGACAAAGCTGATACAATTGCTGATAAAACCGATGTGGAATGTAAGTGTGACAAGATGTCACAGTATTTTTTTTAGCTGAACAACTTGAAGAATAGAGTTATCATTAGCTGAGAAAGGAAAGAAAAAAGGAAAAACTGGCTTGCAGCTTAGGGAGATAGTGAGATTTTAGTTTATTATGTGAGGTGGGAGGTACCTATTAGACATTCAGTTGGAGGTACTAAGTTTGCAGTGAGATACACAAGTCTGAATTTCAAAAGAAAGATCTAAGATCTAGGTTGGAGACATACATTTGGGAATTATTAGCATATAGATGATATTTATTTATTTAAAAATTTTTTATTGTTTTTCAGTTACAATTGTCCTAGTTTTCCTCCCAGTTGCTCTCCCCTGCCCTGCGTCTCCTCAGTCAGTCCCTAGGCTGTTCTACATTACTATGGGTCCTTTGTACACATTACTTGACTAGACCCTTCCCTTTCTTTCCCCTGTTACCCTTTTATTCCCTCCCCTCTTTTCACTGTCAGTTCTTTATTTCCAAGTCTCTGGTTCTGTTTTGCTCTTTTGTTTGTTTTGTTCATTAGGTTCCACTTATAGGTAAGATCATATGGTATTTGTCTTTCACCACCTGGTTTATTTCATTTACTAGAATACTCTCCAGTTTCATCCATGCTGTTGTAAAGGGTAGGAGCTCCTTCATTCTTTTTGCTGCATAGTATTCCATTGTGTAAACGGTCCACAGTTTTTTGATCCACTCATTTACTGATAAACACTTAGATTGCTTCTAGCACTTGGCTATTAAAATTGCGCTGCTATGAAATTTGGGGTGCATAGGTTCTTTTGAATTAGCGTTTCAGGGCTCTTAGGGTATAATCCCAGCAGAAGGATCACTGGATCGAAAGGCACTTCCATTTGTAGTTTTCTGAGGAAATTCCATACTGTTTTCCACAGTGGCTGCACCAGTCTGCATTCCTACCAACAGTGCACTACAGCCTCACCAGCACTTGTTCTTTGTTGATTTATTAATGATGGCCATTCTGAAGGGGTGAAAGGGTATCTCATTGTGGTTTTAATTTGCATCTTTGTGAAGGCTAGTGATGTTGCACATTCTTTCATATGTCTTTGTGCCCACTGTATGTCCTCCTTCAGGTCCTTTGCACATTTTTAAAAAAGATTTTATTTAATTTTAGAGAGAGGGGAAGGGAAGCAGGAAGAGAGGGAGAGAAATATCAATGTGTGGTTGCCTCTCATGTGGCCCCCACTGCAGACCTGGCCTGTAACCTGGGCATGTACCCTGACTAGGAATCCAACTGAGGACCTTTGGTCCTCAGCCCATGCTCAATCCACTGAGCTACACCAGCCAGGACCCTTTGCACATTTTTTAATTGAATTGTTTGTCTTTCTGCTGTTGAGTGATATGAGTTCTTTATATATTTTGGAGATCAAATCCTTGTCTGAGGTATCATTGGCAAATATGTTTTCTCATACAATTTGTTCCCTTTTAATTTTGCTGATGTTTTCTTTAATTGTGCAGAAGCTTTTTAATTTGATGTAGTCCCATTTGTTTATTCTTTCCTTTATGTCCCTTGCTCTAGGAGATACATCAGTGAAGCTATTTCTGTGTAGGATATCTGATATTTTACTGATTATGTTTTCTTTTAGGACTTTTATGGTGTCACAACTTATATTTAAGTCTTTTATCCATCTTGAATTTATTTTTGTGTATGTTGTAAGTTTGCAGTCTAGTTTCATCTTTTTTCATGTACCCACCAGCTCTCCCAGAACAGTTTGTTGAAGAGGCTATTTTTACTCTATTTTATGCTCCTGCCCCCTTTGTCAAATATTAATTGACCATAGAGACTTGGGTTTATTTCTGGGGTCTCTATTCCATTAGAGCAGACACATCTGTTCCATTGATGTATGTGTCTGTTCTTATGCCAGTACCAGATGTTTTGATTACAGTGGCCTTGTGATATTGTTTGATATTGGGTATTGTGATCACTCCTACTTTGCACTTCTTTCTCAAAATTGCCAAGCTTTCGGGGTCATTTATGGTTCCATGTGAATTTTTGAAATATTTGCTCTGTATCTGTGAAATATGTCAGTCATATTTTAGTAGAGATTGTTTTGAATCTAGAAATTGCTTTGGATAGTATGGATGTTATGATGATGTTAATTCTTCCAGTCCATGACCATGGTATATGCCTCCATTTATTTGTGCCTTCCTTAATTTCTTTCTTCAGTGTCGTGTAGTTTTCCGAGTATAGGTCTTTTACCTTCTTGGTTAGGTTTATTCCTAGGTGGTTTATTTTTCCTGTTGCTATAGCAAATGGGATATTTTTCCTAATATCTGTTTTTGGTATTTGATTGTTGGTGTACAAAAATGCTTTCAATTTCTGAATATTAACTTTGTATCCCACTGTTTTGCCAAATTCACTTATTGAGTAGAGTCTACAGTGTTTTCTAGGTGCACTATCATGTCATCTACAAATAATGACAGTTTTACTTCCTCCTTTCCTGTCTCAATGACTTTTATTTCTTTTTCTGTCTGATTGCTCTGAATAGAAGTGGTGAAAGTGGACACCCTTGTCTTGTTCCTAATCTTAGTGGGAAAGCTTTTAGTTTTTGCCTGTTAAGTATGATGTTGGCTGTAGGTTTCTCTATGTGGTCTTTATTATGTTGAGGAATGCTCCCTCTATTCCTACTTTGCTGAGTTTTTTTTATTATAAAGGGTGCTATACCATATCAAATGATTTTTTTTACATCTATTGATACATTCATGTGATTTTTGTCTTTAGTTTATGTGATGTATTACATTTATTGATTTGTGAATATTGAACCATCCTTTCCTCCCTGGGATAAATCCCACTGGGTCATGGTGTATGATCTTTTTAATATATTGCTGCATGAGATTTCCCAATATTTTGTTGAGGAATTCAGCATCTATGTTCATCAGCAATATCAACCTGTAGTTTTCTTTCTTTGTTGTGTGTTTATCTAATTTGGGGATTAGGATGATGCTGGCCTCATAACAAGTGTTAGGGAGTTTTTTCTCTTCTTGGATTTTGTGGAATAGTTTGTGAAGGATAGAGGTTAGCTCTTCTTTAAATGTTTTATAAAATTCTACTGTGCAACCATCCAGTCCAGCACTTTTGTGTGACGGGAGTTTTTTGATTACTGCTTCAAATTTGTCAGCTGTGACCAGTCTGTTAATGCTTTCTGCTTCTGCTTCATTCAGTTTTGGAAGATTGTGTTTTTAGAAATTTGTCCATTTCACCCAGGTTCTCAAATTTCTTGGCATGTAGTTGTTGGTAGTGATTTCTTACATTCCTTTGTATTTCTGTGGTATCAGTTATAATCTCTTCTCTTTCATTTCTGATTTTATTTATTTGGGTCTTCTCTCCTTTTTTTCTTAATGAGTCTGCTTAAAGGCTTGTTGATTTTTTTGATCTTTTCAAAGAACCACCTCCTGGATTTATGGATCCTTTGAATTATTCTTTTAGTCTCTATGTCATTTAATTCTGCTCTGATCTTGATTATTTCCCTCCTTCTACTTGCTCTGGACTTTGTTTCTTGTTGTCCCTCCAATTCTTGTAGATGTAGGGTTAGGTTGTTTATTTGAAATGTGTCTATCTTTTTTAGGTAGGCCTCTATCACTATAATCTTCCCTCTCTGGACTGCCTTTGTTGTGTTCTATAGGTTTTTGACTGTTGGGAGTTCATTTTCATTTATTTCTAAAATTTTGTTTGATTTCTTCCTTGAGCTCGTTAACCCATTCATTGTTTAATAGCATGCTATTCATTCTCCATGAATTTGAATGTTTTTGAATTTTTTTCCTTGAAGTTGGTTTCTAGTTTCAGTCCCTTGTCAGAGAAAATGCTTGATATGATTTCAATATTTTTTAATTTGTTGAGGCTTGTTTTGTGTCCTATCATGTAGTCTGTCTTTGAAAATGGTACATGTGCATTTGAAAAGAATGTATAGTTTGCTTCTTTGGAATGAAAGGTTCTGTATATATCAGTTAAGTCTATTTGATGTAATGTGTCTGTTCAGCATCACAATATCTTTGTTGATACTTTGTTTGGAAGGTATATCCATTTTTGACAGTGAGGTGTTAAAATGCCCTACTATAAGTGTGTTCTTCTCTGTCTTTTTCTTGAAGTCCTCCAAGGTTTTCCTTATATATTTGGGTGCTCCTATGTTGGGTACCTATATGTTTACAATGTTTATGTCTTCTTGATGGATTCTTCCCTTGAGTATTACGGAGTCCTTCTGTGTCTCTTTCTATGGTCTTTGTTTTGAAGTCTGTTTTGTCTGAAATAAGTGTTGCTACCCCATGTCTTTTTTCCTGTCCATTTGCTTGGAATATTTTTTTCCAACTCTTCACTTTCAGTCTTCACTGTAGGTCTTTTTTTCTGAGATGTGTGTCTTGTAGGCAGCATATGTATGGGTCATGTTTTCTTATCTAGTCAGTTACCCTATGTCTTTTGATTGGGGCATTTAATCCATTTATATTTAAGGTAATTATTAATAGGTACTTACTCAGTGCCATTTTAACCTTTTATAGCTGTGTTACTCTCTCTCTCTCTCTCTTTTCCTCTTTTTAAAGCAGTCCCTTTGTTGTATCTTGAAATCCTGGTTTGGTGGAAGTGTATTCTTTTAGACTTCTTTTGTCTGGGAAAATCCTTATTTGGCTTTCCATTTTAATTGAGAGCCTCACTTGGTAGAGTAGTCTTGGTGGCAGACTTTTTTTCCATTACTTGGAATATTTCTTGCCATTACTTTCTGGATTGTAGAATTCCTGTTGAGGAGTCAGCTGCTAGCCTTATTGGCACTTATTTGTATGTTACTATCTGTTTCTCCCTTGCTGCTTTTAAGATTGTTTCTTTGTTTTTAAAATTTGGCATTTTAATTATGATGTGTCTTGGAAAAGGCCTCTTTGGGTTCATCTTGATTGGGATCCTGTATGCTTCCTCAGGTTCTATGGCTGTTCCCCTCTAGGTTCAGGAATTTTTCTGTCATTATTTTTTCCAAACAGGTTTTCTTTCTTTTTTCCCATTTTTAAAAATTTTATTGTTGTTCTTCAAGTATAGTTGTCTGCCTTTTTCCCTCACCTCTCCCTGCTACCCCAGCCATCCCCACTTGCCTCCCTTGATTCCACCCACTATTGGCTTGTCCACGTGTTCTTTTATAGTTGTTCCTGAAAACCCTTCACCCTTTTCCTCCCATTATCCCATCCCATCTCCCCTCTGGTTACTTTCTGTTTGTTCTTAATTTCAATGTCTCTGGTTACATTTTGCTTGCTTGCTTGTTTTGTTTACTAGGTTCCACTTACAGGGGAGATAGCAGTACAATTTATAATAGCCAAGTGCTAGAAACAACCTAAGTGCCCATCAGTAAGTGCATGGATCAAAAAACTATGGTACATTTACAGAATGGAATACTATACTGCAGAAAGAAAGAAGAAGATCCTACCCTTTGCGACATCATGGATGGAACTGGAGAGCATTATGCCAAGTGAAATAAGCCAGGCAGTCAAACAGGTTTTCTATCCTTTGCTCCTTTTCTTCTCCTTCTGGTATCCTATGATTTGAATTTGTTGTGTTTCATGTTGTCCTGAGGTTCCCTTAAGCTCTCCTCAGACTTTTTGAGTCTTTTTTTGTGCTGCTGCTCTATGTGGGTATTTCTTTCTACCTTGTCTTCCAGCTCACTATTTGGTTCTTTGCTTCATCCAGCCTACTTGTAATTTTTTCTTATGTATTTTTATTTCAGATATTGTATTTTTTATATCTTCCTTGTTTTTTTTATTGTTTCTATTTCCTTTTTCATGCTGTTATAGTTTCTGCTTAATTCCATGTAGTTGTTATTGAGTTCCTGGAGCATCATTATAACCACTTTTTTGGATTCTGTGTCTGATAGTTTGCTTGCTTCTATTTCACTTAGCTCTTTTATAGGGGGTCTTCCATGCCTTTTGATTGTGGTTTCATTCTTTGTCTTCCCATTTTATGTGACTCCTTTTTTTTTGTTTTGTTTTGTTTCTGCATCTCAGGATACTCTGCTTTGCCAATCATTGTGGGATGAGCTTCTATGGTAGGAGTTCTGTAAGACTCAGTGGTGCAGTCTCTTTGATCTCATTGTCTGGATGCTCTTGGGTTGCCCTTACTTCCATTTGTGTGGACTCTCTTATTATACTTGGTGTTTACTTGTTTCTGGCTATTTTATTGGTGTTTTCTCCCTTCCAGTGGGCTTAATGGTAGTCACAACTCTCACCTCGTCTTTTATGCTGTTGTACAAATACTGCTTAACAAATCAGTGTTACCCAATAACCAAACCTATGTCAGCAAAAAGAACCCCCCTACCACATCAGCAATCTGAATTTCTATTGAGCAAAGATTAATAAAATTGAAGAGAGATTATGGATATTATAAGATATGACAAAGGGAATATGAGATGACTAAAAGAGGGGCAAATGTTATTGTGTGGTAATATGGAGGAGAATTGATAAGAGTAGGGATAAAACCAAGATGAAGAGAGAGAACAAAATTTAAAACGTACATAAAACACGAAAGACAATGGGAACAATGGGGTAAGGTAAGGCATGGGAAGAGTATACTATGTGGTTTGAAGCAAAATGGAAAGGTTTTGGCTCAATGAGAACAAAACTGCAGCAAACCCACAGCAGGGTTGAGCAATGATAGCATAATGAAATTTAATAAAGGTGGAACGGGAATAAGAATATTGTAGCAAAGTGAAAAGTGAATATAAGATGTCTACTATAAAGAAAAATGATTTTGAGAGGATGGGGGAGCAAATTAATAAGAACAAGGAGTAAGGCCCACGTTGAGAGAGGGGAAAAAAGAAAATAAATGAAATAAAATTCCTCACCCAACTGATCAGGGGCAGGGGGAAGGCAAAATGGAGTAAGACAGGGGGCGAATATTCTGTGGGATTTAAAGTACAAATAGTGAACAAAGAGGAGATCTGTTGGAGAAGTACAGTAATGACCAGGGTATTTTGCCCAACTAGCCACTGTTTATAAAAGGTGGAAGAGAGATAAGACTCTTACAAGAGGGGGAAAAGAATGTGAGCTGACTTAAGAAAGAGCACTTATGCGAGGTTAGATGGAGGAGAAGTGGTGAGAATAAGAGATAGGAACACAGTGTAGTGTGAAAAAAAAAGTTTACTACAACAGTAATAAAGTTTAGGAAGATTGTGAAATGCTTTAAGACCCAGGAAGGGTGCTGTGTGGGATTTGGGATGGAAATAATATGATAAAAATATGTAATCTGAATAAAAATAATAAAAAGTAAAAGGCCAAGAGTAGTGAGTTATTTGGACTATGAGTGAAATGAAAGAAGAGTTAAAATGCAATCTGATAAGGAGAAAAATACAAACAAAAATTCTAAATAAATGAAAAGAAGGAAGAGAAATAATAGGAACCATGCAAGTTCTGATGAAGATGAAGGTGAAATTTGTCTCAGCCTTTGGAGTTCACCTTCTGACTTCTTTGTGGATCTCTGGTTTTGTCTCAGCTCCATGTCCTCCAGCCTTACTCTTGGGGGGATAAAAAGACCCCTGCTGGTTGTTGTTAAGCCAGCAGGGACAGTCTTGCAGATCTTCCTGGCTTTTACAGGCAGTGAGGGGTTGGGCTTGGTTTTTCCGCTTTGGTGGTTGGGCAAGGAACGGGGCTCAGCATGGGCTACGGTAATCGCAGGTGCCCAGTTTCCAGTCCATGCCCTCAGACACTGTGTGGCATGCATTCTCCACTTTGCACAGTTGTGCTGGCCTGGTGCCAATAAACCACCTCGCTTTGCACCCCTTTGATCAATCTGTGAAGGGCATTGAGTGGGAGCAAATTGCGCCCACAATCCTCCCTCCCCTATGGTTGGCAGCTACACATCTGTGGTCCTCTCCCAGTGTACCCTAGTTCCCCTTTTGAAAAAAGTCTCTTTGGGTGCTGCCGCTGCTCCAAGCCACTGCCCAGCTTTCCTTACACTTCAACTCTCAGGCACGGACAATTGCGGCCCACCCTTCTGCCAGCTCCAGTTGCTGCCAGGATTCTTCCCAATCTCTGGCACTGTCCTGGCAACCGCTGCCCCAGCTCAGGTGTGCCACCAGCTGTTTGTGTGCCTGCCTGCCTTGCCCCCCTCATCCCCCTCATGAGAGAGTGTTCATGTCTCTCCTAGAGCAGGTCTGCAATTTGCCCATCCTGGAAGGGGAGGGAGCTGCTAGGCAGCTCTCACTGACCTGGCTCTCCTCCTATGTTTTTCCCTGGCAGCCGTGATTTCTGGTGCCATGTCCCAGACTTTCCACATCTGGCTATGAAACCTCTTTACTGCCTGTTTTGAAGCTTCCTCTGCATACTTTGGCTTCCAAACTTCTTACCAGCTAAGATTCTGTTGGATGTTCACTTTGTCCTTTGGAAGATCAGCTAAGTGTCCCAGTTGCCGTGCATGAGCAAGTCTTCTCTCTGAAAAGTTTCATATCATATTTAAACTGCTGAAAAATAAAGATAAGGATAAAAATTTTGAAGGCAACAAGAGAAATAGAAACATTACCTACTGAAGAATAAGGATAAGAATCACATACAGCTGACAAATTTTCAGAGTGCTCTGAGAGATAAAAGCTATCAATCCACAATTCTAAAACAAGCAAAACTATTCTTCAAAAATGAAGAATAAAGATTTTTTCAGTTAAACAAAAACCTGTACTAGCAGACTTTTCTACAGGAAATGCTAAAGGAGGAAGTTCTTTAGGTAGAAGTTGTTCAAACTTGAATATGTACAAAGAATTGAAGAACATTAGAATTGAAGTAAATAAGGGTAAAATAAAATTCATTTTATTTTTATTTGCTCTAAAAGCTAAAAGATTGTCTGAAGTAAATATTATATGTTTATAGCATAGGTAAAACTAAAATATATCATAACTATAGCAGAAAGGATGGGAGGGAGGAATTTGGAATATATTGTTGTAAGTTTCTATACAACAAGATATACTATTTGAAGGTAGACTTAGATTAATAAGAAACAGATATTGTAAAAACCTAGAGAGGGACTTCTGGCCAAGATGGAGGCATAGGTAGCCACACTGTGCCTCCTTGCACAACCAAGATAGGGACAACAACAATTTAGAAATAGAATAACAACCAGAACTGATAGAAGATTGAATTGTATGGAAGTTGGACAACCAAGGAGTTAAAATAGACACGTACATCCAGACTTATAGGAGGGGCAGAGTCGGGCAGCGGGGCAGAGAGGGGCCTTGGCACAAAGAGTGGTGGGACTGGGCACGTAAGGCATCCCAAGCATGCAAGACCATAGCAGGCAGACCCTGGGTGTGCAGGTGGCAGCTGGGAGACCCAGCGAGGTGGCAATTGTGAAGCAAGGCACTGCGCAACCCAGGATCCAAGCACTGGGAAATAGAGCCTCGGGACACTGATTGAAAACACCTGTGGGGATTGAGGCACAGGGAGAGACTCCCAGCCTCACAGGAGAGTTCATTGGAGAGACTCACAGGGTCCTAGAATGTGCACAAGCCCACTCACACAGGAATTAGCATCGGAAAGGCCCAGTTTGCTTGGGGGAAGTGGCGGAAGGGACTGAAATCCCACAGAGAGCGAGGAGCAAGCACCATTGTTCCCTCTCGGACCCTGCCCCCATATACAGCATCACAACCCAGCCACTGAGCTGCCCTGCCCTGGTGAACACCTAGGCCTCCGCCCCAATACATAACAGATGAGACAAGTGCCCCTCCCCCCAAAAAATGGCCCAAATGAAAGAAGTGCCACAGCAAGTACAGATCAAAGTGCCACAGCAAGTACAACTAAGCAACCAAGAGATAGCCAACCTATCAGATGCACAGTTCAAAGCACTGGTGATCAGGATGCTCACAGAATTGGTTGAATTTGGTCACAAATTAGATAAAAAAATGAAGGCTATGCTAAGTGAAATGAAGGAAAATGCACAGGGAACCAATAGTGATGGGAAGAAAACTGGGACTCAAATAATGGAGTGCACCAGAAGGAAGAAAGAAACAACCAACCAGAAAAGAATGAAGAGACAAGAATTCAAAAAAATGAGGAGAGACTTAGGAAGTTCCAGGACATCTTTTGGGGTACCAGAAGGGGAAGAGGAAGAGCAACAAATGTAAAAGTTATATGAACAAATAATAAAAGAGAACATGACCAATCTGGCAAAGGAAATAGACTTCCAGAAAGCTCAGAGAATCCCAAAGAAGTTGGACCCAAGGAGGAACATACCAAGGCACATCATAATTACATTAGCCAAGGTAAAAATGAAGGAGAGAATCCTAGAAGCAGCAAGAGATAAGGAGACAGTAACTTACAAAGGAGTTCCCATCAGATTATCAGCTGATTTCTTAAAAAAGACCTTGCAGGCAAGAAGGGATTGGAAAGAAGTATTCCAAGTCATGAAAGGCAAGGACCTACATCCCAGATTGCTCTATCCAGCAAAGCTTTCATTTAGAATGGAAGGGCAGACAAAGTGGTTCTCAGACAAGGTCAAGTTAAAGGAGTTCATCATTACCAAGCCCTTATTTTATGAAATGTTAAAGGGACTTATCTAAGAAAAAGAAGATAAAAAACATGTATAGTAAAGTGACAGCAAAATCACAGTTATTAACAATGACACCTAAAACAAAAGGAAACTAAGCAATTAGAATAGGAACAGAACCATAGAAATAGAGATCACATGAAGGGTTAGCAACAGGGGAATGGGAAGAGGAGAGAGGGGGAAAAGGTATGGAGAATAAATAGCATAGATGGTAGGTAGAAAATAGATGGGGAGGGCAAGAGTAGTATGGGGAATGTAGAAGCTAAAGAACTTATGACACATGGACATGAACTGAAGGGGGGTAATGTGGGTGGGAGAGAGTGTGCAGGGTGGAGGGGAATGAAGGGGTGTAATGGGACAACTATAATAGCATAATCAATAAAATATATTTTAAAATAATTTTCTTAATGAAAAGAAAAGAAAAAACCTAGAGAAACCACTAAGTTTTTTTCAGAGATAAAAGGAATAACAAAAATTGTTCAATTACCCAAGCCAAGGAAGAAAGGTGGGGATGGCTGAAAAGCAGAACAAGTGCAGCAAATAGAAAACAGCTAAAAGATGGTAGAAATTTATCTAACTATATCAATAATTATTTTAAATGTCATTGGTTTAAATGTACCCATTAAAAGATAAAAATGGAGTTTATCACACTGGGTAAAAGATTCCCTAAATGCTGTTTACAAGAAGCCCATTTTAAATATAAAGAATAATACATTAGCTCTCGCTGGTGTGGCTCAGTTGTTTGGAGTTGTGTCCAGTCACCAAGTTTGCAGATTCAGTTCCTGGTCAGAGCACATACCTAGTTTGCAGGTTTGATCCTTGGTCCAGGTGTGTACAGGAGACAACCAATCAATACTTCTCTCTTGCATCGAGGTTACTCTCTCTTCCTTTCTCTCTCTCTTCCTTTCTCTCTCTCTCCTTCTCTCTCTAATAGACAATGAAAAAAAATGTCCTCAGGTGAGGATTAAAAATAGATTATAAGAAATAAAATAAAATTACATTTCTTGGGCTCCATCAAATTCAACATCCCAAGTTAGGAAAAAGACATTTACATATATGTTTATCCCCCAGGGTGGCAGTGTGGACTTCTATTTTTTTAAAAAGAACGATACATTAAAAATAAATGATAGGAAAAATATGGTATAAAATATTAATCAAAACAAATATGAAGTTGCAACTTTAATATTAAACATGTAGACTTTAGAACAAGGAATGTTATTAGGGATGAAGAGAAACATTACATAATGATAAAGGGGCTTGTTTTCTAAGAAGACACAAGTATTCCTAAATGTGTGCAGCTAAACATGAACTTCAAAATATATAAGGCAAAAACTGATAAAATTATAATGAGAAGTAGACATTACACAACTATAGCTGGGGGCTTGAAAGCTCCTCTCAGTAATAAAAAAAAATAGGGCAGAATATCAGAAAGGTTATAGAAGACCTGAAAAACAACTAGCATTTAAGACTTAAATGGGGGAGTTCTGGCCAAGATGGAGGTGTAGGTTGAAACCCTTTCCTTCCTCGCATAACCAAAAGGAGAATAACAACCAATCTAAAATCAATAAACAACCAGAAGTGCCAGAGAAATCAAACTGCATGGAATTCCGACAACCAAGGAATTAAAGAAACAGGCAGGTGGATGGAGAGCACCTGGGGCAAGGTGGTAGGCTGTGTGGGCGGGGCTGGCTGAAAGGACCTGGGGCAAGGTGGTGGACTGTATGGGTGGGGCTGGCTGAATGGGAAACAGATTCAGAGCTGACTGTGGACTATGGCAGGGGTTGCCATGGTGGGAGACACTCCCAGTCTCACATGAGAGTTCATTGGAAAGTGGAGCTAGAGCCCATCAAGCAAGCTGCACTGTTCTCTCTCTGACCCCTCCCACTTAGATAGCACCACAATGCAACAAAGAGGGTTGCCCTGGTGAATACCTAAGGCCCCGCCCCCTTACAACTTAACAGGTGTGTGGAGACAAAGAAATATGACCCAAATGGAAGAACAGAGCAAAATTCCAGAAAAAGAGCTAAGCAATGAGCGGATAGCCAACCTAACTGATATGGAATTCAAAACACTAGTAATCTAGATGCTCACAGAACTGATTGAGCTTGGTTGCAAAATGAAAGAACAAATGTAGGATACCAAAAGTGAAATAAAGCAAAATGTTCAGGGAACCAACAGTGACAGGAAGGAAACCAAGATTCAAATCAATGATTTGGAACAAAGGAAGAAATAAACATCCAACTAGAACAGAATGAAGAAACAAGAATTCAAGAAATGAAGAGAGGCTTAGGAACCTTTGGGACAACCTGCAACGTTCCAATATCCGAATTATAGGGGTGCTAGAAGGGGAAGAACAACAGCAAGAAATTGAAAACTTATTTGAACAAATAATGAAGGAAAACTTCCCCAATCTGGCAAAGAAAGTAGACTTCTAGGAAGTCCTGGAAGCCCAGAGAGTCCTAAGGAGTTGGACCCAAGGAGGAACACACCAAGGCACATCATTGTTAAGTTACCCAAGATTAAAGATAAAGAGAGAATCTTAAAAAAAGCAAGAGGAAAGGAGACAGTTACCTACAAAGGAGTGCCGATAAGGTAATCAGCTGATTTCTCAAAAGAAATCTTAAAGGCAAGAAGGGGCTGGAAAGAAGTATTTGAAGTCATGAAAGGCAAGGACCTACATCCAAGATTATTCTATCCAGCAAAGCTTTCATTTAAAATGGAAGGGCAAGCCCTGGCTGGCGTAGCTCAGTGGATTGAGCGTGGGCTGCGAACCAAAGTGTTGCAGGTTCGATTCCCAGTCAGGGTACATACCTGGGTTGCAGGCCATGACCCCCAGCAACCGCACATTGATGTTTCTCTCTCTCTCTCTCCCTCCCTTCCCTCTCTAAAAATAAATAAAATCTTTTTAAAAAAAAAAAGAATGGAAGGGCAGATAAAGTGCTTCTCAGATAAGGTCAAGTTAAAGGAGTTCATCATCACCAAGCCCTTATTATATGAAATGTTAAAAGGACTTATCTGAGAAATTGAAGAAGATCAAAAACTACGAACAGTAAAATGACAAGAAACTCACAACTATTAACAACTGAACCTAAAAACAACAACAAAAACTAAGCAAACAATTAGAACAGGAACAGAATCAGAGAAATGGACATGGAGGGTTTTCAGTGGGAGGGGCAGGGGAGGAATGAAGGAAAGTTACAGGGAATAAGAAGCATAATCAGTAGGCATAAAATGGATGGGGAGAAGTTAAGAGTGGTATAGGAAACAGAAGTCAAAGAACTTATATGTACAACCCATGGACATGAACTCAGGGGTGGGGGAATGCTGGAGGGTTGGGGGGTGCAGGGTGGAGGGGGCATCAAGGAGGAAAGTTGGGAAAGCTGTAATAGCATAATCAATAAAATATGCTTAAAAAAAGATGTAAATCGGGTGTCCACCCTGCAGGCCATGGGCTGCCTGTGACCCCAGATGACTATGAATGTGGCCCAATACAAAATCATAAATTTATTTAAAACATGGTGAGATTTTTTGTGATTATGTGTTGTAATGTCAGGTAAAATAAATGTACATATGCTCTTGCTATTTGTATGTATGTGTGGCTTCAGTTTTACAGTCGTGTGCGGCTTCCAGTGTGTTATCTTCCAAGTGCAGACAGTATGATTGACACCAGCAGACATTACATGTGCTTGTGGTGATTTAGTGAGGCAGTGATTATAAATAATATTCCAACCTACCATTTCAACGTTAGGTGATTGATGTTATTTAGAAGTCAGGTAAGCATTCTTATTTGATTATTAAAGGTACTTCCACACTTCAGTGGTGCCTCACTGCCACACTTCACAATCAGCCCTCTGCCTCACCCCGGCAACCAAGGGAGCTGTGGAAAGGCCGAAATCTTTCTTTGTCTTTTCCTGTCAATTAATTTTCATAAAATCCATTATCTATTATTATTTTTTAAATCCCAGCATGGCTTCTACAACATCTCAAAAGGAAACAGAATCCCCAAAAAGAAAAGTTATGAGTGAAGGAAGATTGTTCAACAAAAAGTGCACATATGACTACTTTTTTGTTGAGCCAAACAGTAAAGCATTCTGCTTAATTTGTAGGGAATTTTGTACAAGTTTTCAAAGAGTATGATTTGAAAAGGCATTATATGCAAAAAAGAAAACAAACCATGCTGCCCAATTCAATGGGTAGGAAGGATTCGGTGTGTCATAAGGACAAAGTAGCAGAACTGGAAAAAATATCTCTTCTCAACAAAATTTTTTTCAGAACATTACAGCTCGGGAGGATTCCATTGTGAAAACCAGTTATGTGGTATCATATTTAATAACAAAAAATCAAAACCATTTACTGATGGTGAGTATATTAAGCAATGTACAGAAAGCATGGCAGATATAATTTGTCCTGAAAAAAAGGGGGATATTTGTCAAATCAGTTTGTCTCAGCTGACTATAGCCAGGCAAACTGAAGAAATTTTAATGTCTATTGAAAGAAGTTTGGGGAGTAAAGCTGCTAATTTTAAATTTTATGCTTTGGTGATGGATGATAACACTGATGCTACAGATATGGCTCAACTGGCCAATTTTTTTAGAGGCATTAATGACTAATATAATGTCACTGAAGCAATAACTTCTTTAGTGCTATTAAAAGACCCAACTAAATCAAGAGATTTATATGAAGTAAAAGCTATGTTAAAGTGATTTTCTTTGTCTGTTGTCAACATGTCTGATATATTTACTGATGCTGCCTTAACGATGGGGCTTGTACAGTTAATAGAAGACAGTACAATTGCTGCTCAAAAGTCACATTTGACGAAGTATTATTGCATAATACGTCTTGAAAATTTATGCATAAAAGCTTTAAAACTGGATAATATTATGCAAACCATCATCAAGACTGTGAATTTCATAAAAGCCAAGGGACTGAATCATCACCAACTCCAGGAATTCCTTAAAAGTATTGATGCTGACTTAGGTGACATCATTTATTTTTTGGAAGTAAGATGGCTAAGTAGAGGCCAAATGTTGAAAAGATTTTATCATTTACAAAATGTTATCAAGTCATTTATGGTATCAAAAAACAAATTTGTGGACTTCCAGCCAAGATGGAGGTGTAGGTAGACATACTGTGCCTCCTCACATGACCAAAAGAAGGACAACAATTTAAAAACAAAAAACAACCAGAATGGACAGAAACTCGAACTATATTAAAATCTGACAACCAAGGAGTTAAAAAAGACACACTCATCCAGTCCTGTAGGAGGGGCAGAGAAGGACACATGGAGAGGACTCGTGGCAAAGTGGCGGTGGAGGACCAGGGTGGGCAAGGCAGTAGCTGGCACACTCAGCACCAGAGTGTGGAGTGGGATGCGCAAGGCTGCAGCTGGCCGGCAAGACTGTGGCAGCAGCTGTGGAACAGGTGATCCCACATTTTCGTGCAGATAAACTGAGAGGAACATTTGGGGAATGAGACACACCATGCAACCCAGGGTCCCAGTGTGGGGAAATAAATCCTCAAACCACTGATTGAAAACACCTGTGGAGGTTGAGGCAGTGGGATAAACTCCCAGCCTCACAGGAGAGTTCGCTGGAGAGACCCAAGGGTCCTAGAACATACACAAACCCACCCACATGGAAATCAGCACCAGAAGGGCCCAATTTGCTTGTGGGAATTGGGGGAAGTAACTGAAAGCTGGCAGAGAGTGGAGCAAGTGCCATTGTTCCTTCTCGGACTCCTACCCCACAAACAGCATCACAAACCAGCGATGTGGGTTGCCTGGCCCTGGTGAATACCTGAGGCTTCGCCCCTCACTATGTATGGCATGTCAAGACAAAAAAAAATGGCCCAAATGAAAGAACAGATGAAAGCTCCAGAAAAAATACAACTAGGCGATGAAGAGATAGCTAACCTATCAGATGCACAGTTCAAAATACTGGTAATCAGGATGCTCACAGAACTGGTTGAATTTGGTCACAAATTAGATTAAAAAATGAAGGCTATGCTAAGTGAAATAAAGGAAAACGTACAGGAAACCAATAGTGATGGGAAGGAAACTGGGACTCATATCAACAGTGTGGACCAGAAGGAAGAAAGAAACATCCAACCAGAAAAGAATGAAGAAACAAGAATTCAAAAACATGAGGAGAGGCTTAGGAACCTCCAGGACATCTTTAAACATTCCAACGTCGAAATTATAGGGGTACCAGAAGGGGTAGAAGAAAAGCAACAGATTGAACATGTATTTGAACAAATAATAAAGGAGAACTTCCCCAAGCTAGCAAAGGAAATAGACTTCCAGGAAATCCAGGAAGCTCAGAGAGTCCCAAAGAAGTTGGACCCAAGAAGAAACACACCAAGGCACATCATAATTACATTAGCCAAGGTAAAAATGAAGGAGAGAATCCTAGAAGCAGCAAGAGATAAGGGGACAGTAACCTACAAAGGAGTTCCCATCAGAATGTCAGCTGATTTCTCAAGGAAGACCTTGCAGGCAAGAAGGGGCTGGAAAGAAGTATTCCAAGTCATGAAAGGCAAGGACCTACATCCCAGATTGCTCTATCCAGCAAAGCTTTCATTTAGAATGGAAGGGCAGATAAAGTGCTTCTCAGATAAGGTCAAGTTAAAGGAGTTCATCATCACCAAGCCCTTATTTTATGAAATGTTAAAAGGACTTATCTAAGAAAAGAAGATTAAAAAAACATGTATAGTAAAAGGACAGCAAACTCACAATTATTAGCTACCACACCTAAAGCAAAACCAAAAGAAACTAAGCAAACAACTAGAACAGGAACAGAACCACGGAAATGGAGATCACATGGAGGGTTAGCAACAGGGGAATGGAAGGAGGAGAGAGGGGGAAAAGGTACAGAGAATAAGTAGCATAGTTTGTAGGTTGAAAATAGACAGGGGGAGGGTAAGAATAGTATGGGAAATGTAGAAGCTAAAGAACTTATAAGTATGACACATGGACATGACTAAAGGGGGGGATGTGGGTGGGAGAGGGTGTACAGGGTGGAGGGGAGTGAAAGGGGAAACGGGACAACTGTAATAGCATAATCAATAAAATATATTAAAAATAAAAAAGATGTTTGAGAATTGAGGTTTGACTATACTCTGTCCTTTTTCCCCATTCCTAATTCCTATTCCCAGAGAGAACCACTTTTTAATCATTAATTTATTGGTTTTACTCTATTTTTCTAAATCATATGTTTATTCTGCTATTATTTGACACTTTAAAAATTAGTGATTTTTTTTTACTGTGGAAAATAAGAATTTAACTCAGCACTGCCAATGTCTCTGATACACTTAACTCTCACACACAAACTTTCTACTCCTTCCTTAAAATATAAATTATGTTACCATTTTGGTTAAATGCCCATTTAGTTGCCATTTTGGTTAAATTCTTATGTAGTTGGTACTTAAATGTTTCTCTTTAAATGTTTCAGCACACTAAAATACCTTAGGTTTTTGCCAGTTTTATAATTTTCTTGGTTATATGCTTTTATGAAGCTGGCTAGCTCCATGTGAACTGTTTATTGTCTGTTACAGAGCTGTGGATAAATTCATGGGACGTCTCCTATTCCTTCCCATTCCTTCACATCTCCTCTTCCACATTTGCTCTCCTATTCATTTTCACTTAAGCTCCACATGATCACACCAGTCATCCTTGTAGTTATTAGCACCTCTGTGTTATGAATATTGTTGGTCTTTCTGATGGACCCAAATCATTTTGTTAGTGTTAATCTGTTGGGAGTGTGTGTTTCTGAAACCACAAACAAGCCTGGCCTAATGGCTTTTATTTTCTTCTCCAGCTCTGCCTTCTCAGGCTCTGCCCATTCCCAGAAAGAAGAGGAAATGACTGAGTCCCAGGTAAAATTTAAATACTATATTTTTTCCTTGCCTTATTCTACAGTGTAGTTTAACAGGACTGCAGTAATCCATGCAGTAAATTGGAAAATATTACATAGATACATATTTTCAGAGGAAATGGAGTTAGAAGATTAAAACCAGGAAAGAGTTAATATGTGGTTATGTAGAAAACCAGTCATTCAGAGACATTAAAGTTGGGCTTCAATTTTGAGTTTCATTATTATAGGTAAAGCAAACTAGACCAGAAATTCATGACATAATTTTCATTGTACATAAGGATGAAAATGAACATTTCTTAGCAGAAGTAAACTTTTCATTGGCACCTAGGTCAATGAAGACATTATTGTATGACTTCTTGTAGTTGATAAATACAGCTTTTTTGATGGTTTGTTTTGATCAATGATAAAATGAAGAATATATGTTAAAATAGCTTAGCATTGGAAAGAACACAGATGAAGATTATCAGAAAAAGGGATAAATTATAGTATTGTATGTAATAGAAGACTACATAACAATAAAACAAATAGCAGATTACTGCTTCTCACAAAAACATGATAAATCTCACAAAAATATGGAGTAGGAGAAGCCAGGAATAAAAGTGTGTGTGTGTGTGTTAGTTATAAAAATAATGTATAGCTGAACTCAGTTTATTTTTTTGTTCTTTGAAAAAAATTACAGGTAATAACAACCTTTGAAAAATGTAACTGGAAGAAGGAATCCTCAATTTCACACAAATATTGCTACTGCTTCGTGTACCTGGTGATGTTAAATTACATAATATCAAATTAGGATGCATGTTTATTTTTCCCCCCATTTCAATATGGACTAAATGATTCCTATGATAATTAAGGACTGCTTTTGGAAGAGTGCCAGAAATTTTTCCAGAAATCTAATTTTTGCCAATAATGTCCTCTAAGTTTCTGAATTTAAACTCTCCACTGACTTAGTTGATTAAATAATTCATCCTCTGGACATAACTGGAAACCTTTCCATCTCCCCCACTCAATGCCTGCTCTCCATCCTCTCTCCTTCAATTCCCACACTTAATGCAGCCAGATTGGATTTTTGGTATCTGTCTGGAGGAAGTAGCAAAGATATGTGGCTTGAAGTGGACTGAGCCTAAGGTACAGTCCTAAAATATTCCTGATACCCTTCAAACATAGATTCTTCTATCTTTAAGAAGCCAATGATATTTAGAAAATCCCTGAGTGAATGAAGGTCACAAAGAGAGATAACTGAAAGCTGTAATTAAACTTGATCTTTTAAAAAACATTTCAGATATACTTACTGTTTAGGGAGTAAGACTTACAGATTGTGCCAGTATTCTACTTTTTTTTTTATTAGTGTGTATAAAACCCCTTATGTAGCTAACTCTATCTACCATCTTTTGTCCTGTGGCTCATGGCCTCAATTAAATTTGGACATCCCATTTTCACCTCAGATACAACGTAGGTACAGCTTAAACAGCCATTTTTTTTCTCTCTCAAATTCATGATCCTGAACCTACTGAACTAAAATCTTCAACTTTAACGCACAGGCATCTCCCTTTTCAAGGGGATTGTAAACTTTGTGGGACGAGACCATAATTTAGACATTTAAAAATCCTGATACTTTACAAGAAAATATTCAGTAAATATTTGTCAATGGAAAAATCAAAAATAGTTAAATATGTAATTTAACAACATAGAAAATTGACCAAATTTGCACAGTTTGATTATCTGGGTGTTTTAAAACACTCTGATTTCTGTAATACGGATGACGTTTTGTAAATCCTAACCACAGCTAACGAAATTTTCTTCTGTTTCCCCTGCCCAAGGAGATATATCAGGAAAAATATTGCTACCAGAAATTTCCAAGATTTTACTGCTTGTTTTCTCCTAGGATTTTTATGGTTTTGAGTCTAACATTTGTTTTTAATCCATTTTGAGTTTTCTTTTGTGGTGTATGGTATAGGAAGGTGGTCTCATTTCTTTTTTTCTTTTTAATGTATCTGTCCAATTTATCCAACACTATTTATTGAATAGAATACGTTTGCCCTGTTGTGTGTTTGCCTTTTCTTTTTGCCAAATATTAACCGACCATAAAGGAGTGGGTTTATTTCTGGGTTCTCAATACTGTTCCATCTGTATGTCCTTTTTCATGCCAGTACCATGCTGTTTTGATTACTTTAGTTTTATTTCAGGGAGTATGATTGAAAAGTTTAAAATTAATCTTTTAGTTTGATTTTAGTGTGATTCCTTCAACTTTCTTCTTCTTTCTCAAGATTGCCCTCATTATTTGGGGTCCTTTGTGGTACCATATAGAATTTTGGAATATTTGTTCTAATTTTGTGAAACATGCTATTGGTATCTTCATAGTAATTGTGATGAATCCATACATTGCTTTGGATAGTATGGACATTTTAAGAATACTAATACTTTCTGTTCATGAACATGGTATATGCCTCTACTTACTTGTATATTCTTTTATTTCTTTTATTCAGTATCTTATAATTTTCCAATTACATGTCTTTATGTCCATTGTCAAATTTACCTTATTCCTAGGTATGTTATTCATTATGAAGCAATTGTGAATGGGATTGTTTTCTTAATTTCCCTTTCTGAGAGTTTATTATTGGTATATAAAAGTGAAACTGATTTCCTCCATGGAACTGTGCTTTGCAAGAGTATCCAGAGCCTGGCAAGGGTGATTCAGAAAGTCTGGTAGGGTGGTGGTAGTGCTTGCACTCTGTAGGAAGGAGGAATGGGCACTTCCTCTCCTTCCTGTGGCAACACAGGCTGAACTCGCTATGAAAGCCCACTGTGCCTCCCTGCAATGCAGCTGCAGAGCCCAGTGAATGGCCATATGACTCCAGGAATGAAGGCTGCCTGTGAAATAGTCTCAGAAACCCAGCTCTGTGTGGCTCGCTGGCACCTTTTGGCAACTCAACCAAGCAGAATGGGATCCAAAATAAATCAATCTCGCTTGGAACTACAGTCTGTCCACACACCACCAGTGACTGCAGGGTGGGGTTGAGGCTCCCAGCTCTACTCTGCCTCCAAATGGGCCAAATGTCCCATTTTCTCATGCCATCCAACCAAGCAGAAAGGGCCCAAATTTCCAGCCCAGCACATCACTCCCTCTCTTTGGAAGACTAAGCTCAGGACATGGTGGACCAAGTGATTCAGTGGGTGGGGGAGGGGCAGCACCTGTGTGCTCAGTGTGGGCGAGACAGCCCTCTTCCTCGAGCCTCACAGGTTACACTCTGATCTGCTATCTGCCCAAAGTTCTTCCAGACAACAGAGGGCCACATAAAGTCACTGCTGCTTGTACCCAGTGGACCCTTTCTTTAGCCCTAAAGTGCCATGTGACCCCTCCAGTAGTCACAGATCTGAGCAAACTTCCCAACCTAGTTTTGTAACAATGAGCTCACTTCTTTGCTGGAATGGTGCACTTCAAGTCTCCCAAATGGATTGAATCCCTACTGATTCCCACCACCTGGTGCTACACAGGTTTCCCTTCCCCTCTCTTGTTGCTCTTGACTAGGGCCCCTGTATGGGGCTAGGACCACACACTCCCATGGGGAAGAAGTTCTGCTGCTGCAGTATTCCTCTGCTTTCACATTTGCCACACATGCACAAGGTAGCTTACCCTACCTATCCTTCTGCCTTCCCATCTTCCTCTGTGCTCCTGTTTATAAAATTTTAGATCAGCTATACTTCAACTGGTTTTTCAGCTTGATTGCTCTGCAGTTAAGCTGCAAATTTGAACCATACCTGCGAGAAAACTTATGAAAGTTCCAGCTACTTGCAGCCTTCTTGGGATCTAGGTCCTTGCTTTTTATCAGTTTGAATTTACATGCTGTTTCTGGCCTGAAATGTTTCTGTTGAGAAATCAGCTGACAGTCTTATGGGAGCTTTCTTACAGGTAGCTGTTTTTGTCTTGTGGCTTTGAAAATTCTCTTTGCTATTTTAATTATGATTTGTCTTGGTGTGGGTCTTTTGGGATTCATCCTGTTTGGGACCTTCTGCACTTCCTGGACTTGTGTGTCTTTTTCTTTTCTAGGTTAGGGAAGTTTGCAGTCATTATTTCTTCAAATAGGTTCTTGATTCCTTGCTGTCTCTCTCTTCTTTTTCTGGTACCCCTATCATGTGGATTTTGTTATACTTCATAATGTCCCAAAGACCTCTTAAACTATACTCATTCTTTGTAATTGTTTTTTTTTCTTTTTTGCTGCTCTGATTAAATGTTTGTTTTTTTACCTTGTGTTCCAAGTCAATGATTGATCTTCTGCTTCATCTGACCTACTGTTTGTTTCTTCCATTGTACTCTTGATATCAGATATTGTATACTTCATTTCTGATGGGCCCTTTTTAGTGGTTTCTATGTTCTTTTACATAATGTTTTCTTTAAATTCCTTGAGCGTCTTTTATTTTATTTTAATTTTTAACATTTTTTAAATTGTTGTTCAAGTACAGTTTTCTGCCTTTCATCCACACCCCAGCTCTCCCCACCTCCCTCCCCTGTTTCCACTCCCCTTGTTAGTGTCCATATGTCCTTTATAATTGTTCCTGTAAACCCTTCACCCTTTTCCCCCATTATCCTCTCTCTTTTACCCTCTCCCCTCTGGTCATTGTTGGCCTGTTTTCAATTTCAATGTCTTTGGTTATATTGTTGTTCATTTTGTTGATTAGGTTCCTGTTAAAGGTGAGATCATATGGTATTTGTATTTCACCACCTCGCTTATTTCACTTAGCATAGAGCTCTCCAGCTCCATCCAAGCTGTTGCAAAGGGTAGGAGCTCCTTCTTTCTTTCTGCTGCATAGAGTTCCATTGTGTAAGTTTTTTGATCCATTCGTTTACTGATGGGCACTTAGGTTGCTTCCAGCATTTGGCGATTGTAAATGGTGCTGCTATGACCATTGGGGTGCATAGGTTCTTATGGATTGTGGTTGCAGGATTCCTTGGAATATACTCCTAGCAGTGGAATTGCCAGGTGAAAAGGTAGTTCCATTTTTAGTTTTCTGAGGAAATTCCATACTGTTTTCCATAGTGGTTGCATCAGTCTGCAGTCCCACCAACAGTGCACTAGGGTTCCCTTTTCTGCACATCCTCTCCAACACTTGTTGTTTGTTGCTTTGTTTATGATGGCCATTCTCAATGGTGTGAAGTGGTATCTCATTATGGTTTTAAATGCATCTCTCTGATGGCTAGCAATGCTAAGCATCTTTTCATATGTCTCCAGACCCTGTGTATGTCCTCCTTGGAAAAGTGTCTCTTCAAGTCCTTTGCCCATTTTTTAATTGTTTTTTTTTTGTTTTTTTTGTTTGTTTTCCTAGAGTAGAGTCATGTGAGTTCTTTATATATTTTGGATATCAAACCCTTGTCTGAGGTATCACTGGCAAATATGTTTTCCCATATGGTTGGTTCTCTTTTCATTTTAATACTGCTTTCTTTATCCGTGCAGAAGACTTTTGTTTTGATAAGATCCCATTTGTTTATTCTTTCCTTTATGTCCCTTGCTCTAGTGGACATATCAGTGAAAATATTGCTGCATGGAATATCTGAGAATTTCCTGCCTATTTTGTCCTCTGGGACTTTAATGGTGTCATGACTTACATTTAAGTCTTTTATCCACCTTGAATTTGTTTTTGTGTATAGTGTAAGTTGGTGCTCGAGTTTCAGTTTTGTGCATGTAGCTGTCTAGCTCTCCCAACACCATTTGTTGAAGAGGCTATTTTAACTCCATTTTATGCTGCTGCCCCCTTTGTCAAATATGAATTGACCATAGAGACTTGGGTTTATTTCTGGGCTCTCTATTGTGTTCCATTGGTCCATGTGTCTGTTCTTATGCCAATACCAGGTTGTTTTGATTACAGTGGCCTTGTAATACAGTTTGGTATCAGGTATTGTGATCCTTCCTACTTTGCTTTTCTTTCTCAAAATTGCTGCAGCTATTTGGGGTCATTTATGGTTCCATATAAATTTTTGAAGTGTTCGTTTTGTATCTGTGAAGTATGCCATTGGTACTTTAATAGGGATTGTATTGAATACAAATTTCTTTGGGTAGTATGAACATTTTGATCATGTTAATTCTTCCGATCTGTGAACACCGTATATGTTTCCATTTGTTTGTGTCTTCCTTTATTTCTTTCTTCAGTGTTGTGTAGTTTTCTGATCATAGGTCTTTTACCTCCTTGGTTAGGTTTATTCCTAGGTACTTTCCTAATTTCTGTTTCTGGTATTACATTGTTGGTGTACAAAAATGTCTTTGATTTCTGAATATTAACTTTGTATCCCGCTGTTTTGCCAAATTCACTTATTAGGTCTAGTAGTTTTTTGGTGGAATCTATAGGATTTTCTATGTACACTATCATATCATCTGCAAACAATGCTAGTTTTGTTTCCTCTTTTCCAATTTGGATGCCTTTTATTTCTTTTTCTTGTCTGATTGCTGTGGCTAGGACTTCTAATACTATGTTGAATAGAGGTGGTGAAAATGGACAATCTTTTCTTGTTCCTAATCTTAGTGGGAATGTTTTTAGTTTTTGCCCATTGAATATGATTTTGGCTGTAGGTCTCTTGCATACAGCTTTTATTATGTTGAGGAATGTCCCCTCTATTCCCACTTTGCTGAGTGTTTTAATCATAAATGGGTGCTGTACCTTACTAAATGCTTTTTACGCATCTATTGATATGATCATGTGATTTTTGTCTTTGCTTTTGTTTACGTGATGTATTTCATTTATTGATTTGTGAATATTGTACCATCCTTGCATCCCTGGGATGAATGCCACTTGGTCATGTTGTACGATCTTTTTAATGTATTGCTAGATGTAGTTTGCCAGTATTTTGTTGAGATTTTTACCATCTGCATTCATCAGCGATACGATATTGGCCTGCAGTTTTCTTTCTTTCTTGTTTCTTTATCTGGTTTTGGGATTGGAATGATGCTGGCTTCATAAAAAGAATTTGGTAGTCTTCCTTCTTCTTGGATTTTATGGAATAGTCTGTGGAGGATAGTAGTTAGCTTTTAAATGATATTTTAAATTCTCCTATGAAATTGTCTGATCCAGGGATTTTGTGTGCTGGTAATTGTTTGAGTACTGCTTCAATTTTGCCAGCTATTATCAGTCTGTTCAGGCTTTCTGCTTCTTCATTCAGTTCTGGAACATTATATGTTTCTAGAAATTTGTCCATTTGTGTTGCAACTGATGAAGGCTGGGCAGATCCACTCTTTCCTCCAGGAGATGGAAGAAAATGCGCAGAGCCATGGGCGAGCCACGCACACTGCAAGCTGCATGTGTAACTAGTGGGAAGCCCCTACTTGTTTAAGTGCTCTAGGGGAAGCCAGAAAACTGCCAGAACTTAACATAACATAACATAATTCTGTGCATGCGAGCCCACTTCATCGTATGGGAACAGTTTATCGGACCCAGTCTCATGAGGCTCCTCCAAAGCTATAGGAACACTGCTCCCTTTAATTACCCATACACCTGGGCAAGGAAGCCAGACTGCCTCCACTTACCCTAGAAACCTCTCCTCTGGGTTCCTTCCCTTACAATCTATACAAGGATATCTTCTGTGAAGTTCCCTCCTTGAGGAGGGCAGAACCCTGCATCCATAACCCACAATAGCAATGGAGGCTATATTAACAAGCAAGCAAAACAAGCACTGCTACTCAGGACTGTAAGAACTCACTGCCATTCAGTAGTTAGGGATGCTAACCATTCCTATAAAGAATCACCTGTCAGGTGTTCAATGGCATAGGTCTCAGAGGCTAATGCTCGTAAGGCTTGACTAACATTGTGGTGGACATCAGGGACATATACACAGCATTCTGCACCTACTAGGGCACATACCCCACCTTGGGATGCAGTAAGCATATCTAAAGCTATACGATTCTACAAGGCTATTTTTCTTAATTGATACACCTGCTGCTCTAGAAGCAGCTTGAGGAGAAAAAACAGCTAACAGATAATACCACCAGGGGGTATGCTTTACCTGGTGCTGTGATTTAAATTCTTCCCAGTTTGTTGACAGGCTTATAAGAGTTTTCTGAACTCGAGCAGGCCAATAAGGCCATCCTCAAGTCCAATGTCCAGGCAAGTAAGGCCACCCTTGTGAGCCACACACCCAGAGGGCTCCAGGAGGAACTGCAGCCCATGCATCATCCTGTGTCCCTAGAAATGCGCTAAAGTCTTAGTCTGACACAGGCCAATCAGAGTCCAGCCCACTTGGGTTTCTCCTTTAGGGTTCCCAATGCAAAGGGGAGGTGGTCCTGCTAGCTCCATGCCCTCAGCTGTTAAGTACACCAAGTCATCCTATACAGAGTAGCAGCTTAATGACCTGGGCCAGTCACACTGCTGCTTCACCCCAGTATAGATGTCAGTCCAGGTAGCATTCCATAAGGGATGTTCACTGTTCCACTGGTTCTGAAGCCAAGTCCAACTGTAGACAGAAGCAGGAGAGATGCACCATGGAAGGCCAACCAACATGCTCAGGGGGAGTTCAATGCAGACCCAGCATGCTTATTCATTAGCCACTGAGGCACAGGTATGAACCCAGTCCACAAAGGTGTTACTTTGCACCCTAAGGGTGAAAAGACAGAGCAATTATAGGCACCAGTAAAGGCAAGTCACAACCCTCTGGCAATATATAAATCAGCTTCTGGTCAGCCAGTAAAACAGTGGCTGTCAGAGGGAGTCTTCCTGGGCATGAATACCAGACCTTTTGTGCCTCAACTGAGGGTTCAGCATTGTTTTGCAATAACAGTGGAGAACTCATAATGGGCCATAGAGAAATCACAGAGGTGCCATGAAGAAGCATTTCATGGTCTTCTGGCCTTGGATATGTCACCTTTAAGACTGGGAGCCATGTCCCAATCACCCAGGGCACTATTTGTAAGTTTCTCTCCACCCCTTGGCCCCAAGGGACACAAGAGCCATCCAATGCATATGGTTGGGGGGCAGCTTATACTTCCCAAGGCCATGTGCAGGTGGCTGTTTGCCCTCTCTCCAGGTACTCTGGAGTGGGCAAGAGAATATTCCTCTGTTTTCCCATGCCTGGTTTCAGCAAAGCATCCTTAGTCTGTACCTGCAGCTGAACTGGAGCTGCAGTCTGGTGGAGCAGTGCCCAAGCAAGCAATGCTTCCACTGGAGCTGGGCCCGCCATCTGACTCCTCTCATTAGGGCCCTCCATCTGACTCCTCTCCTTAGAGTCCAGAGGACAGTCCACAAGCTTTTAGTCCAACCCCTCAACATAGGGGTGGCAGTTACAGCTCACAGGCCCTGCTTTAAGAGACCATTGTACCATTCAATCATTCCAGCAGCTTGGGGATGATAGGCCACATGAAATTTCTAGTCAATGTGTAAGTCCTGAGCCCATTGTTATACCACGGCCCCAGTAAAATGTGTCCCCTGATCACTTTTAGTGATTAGGGGTCGCCCATAAGCAGCAATCACTGCTTTCTGATCTGGGTGCCATGTGGGATAAGCAGCTAAAAGTCCTGTGGCCATGTCCACATCTGTAATTGCATACTTATATCCCTTTGAACTAGGTGGGGGCCCAATTACATCCACTTGCCACCAGGTCAGCAGTACCCGTCCCCACACTCCCTGTCCAGAAGTTCCCACAGGCCTTCGGGGATGCTCTTGCGAGCAGGCAACACAGGTCTTACATGCTTCTTGTGCCTCTGCCATTGTAACAGGTAGCCTCCAACTTTTGATAAGGGACCTTGGCCTTGATTTTATCCAAAGGTCCAAAGGATATTTCCTGCCTTGTCTCAGGAGGCTGACACAGCTAGATGATCCTGCAGCTGGACCGAACAGGCTTCTCTGGGCTCTTGGGAAGCATTCCTAGCTTCCCCCTGTTAGCTTCTTCTTCTGGGGCCACAGGAAGTGTCAGTGAGCTCATAGCTGCTTCCAGAGCTCTAACAGGTATGCATGGCTTCCTGTCAATCTTAGAGTGATCAACTCCAGCCCCTAAAAGATCTGACCACATCTGTGTTCTAGTTACCTGAATGGGGCCACTGTTCAGCCGGGAAACAGAGGGACTCTGAGAAACTATGCAAACAGCTTTCCATTGGCAGCGAGACTTCACCTCTCTCAGACTAGTCACCATAGTCATGACGTCATTTATGTGATGGCCAACTACCACACGAAAATCATCATCAGTGAACTAGAAAAGGGAGTGGGCACATGCTGCCGCACAAGACCTCATATTCTACATCATTCATCACCAGGTTCCTTTGTTCTGTGATTGAACATGGGTTGGTGCATGGCCAGCTCCCGCAAGATTTGCACTAAGTCTGTGAAAGAATGCCACTTGCTCACTGTATATGGCACATCACCTGCATTTGCCCAGACAGTACCAATAGCTGCCATCACCCACTCCATCAGAGAATGTGAGCCCTGCCTCCATCACAGCCACGGGCGCAGGGAGGGATGTGTCATGGTAGACAGTAACTTTTCCATCTCAGCATCAAATACATGATACTATCCACCCCTAGGTCCCACAAGCACAAGAGCCACATAGCCAAGGGCTCCTCTGTTTACTGGTGAAACTGATTTGTGAGCTCAACCAGCTCGGCTTGTGTATATGGCCTATAAGTGGTATGTTCCACATTCGTGCAGGGCCTACCAGTATCTCCAACACCATGGACTGTTGGGATTTCATCTTCTGTATCACTGTGGGGCGGGCCTTTTAGGAACACGGTTCCAGGTTGACATCATCTTCCTCTGACTCTGTGTCGTCCACTGCAGCAGGAGACAGGGATCTGCATTGCTGTTCTACCTCTCGCAGTTCTTCTAGGACACCAATCCTGGCTTCCAGGGCTTCTTCTCATCCTTAGAGCTCACTTAGCTTCTCTGTGTCTCAGGGCGCAGCCTCTATCTCAGCTCAAAAAACTGAAACACCCAGCCCATGGCTCCATGGCTGCAAGGACACTGAGCCACTCCAGGGTTTCCTCGACCTCACGTAGGGCTTTCTCCACCGTGTCAGGGGTGCCTCTGACATCAGGCCACTCCCTTGAAGGGGCCTGTGAGGTCAGGAGGCTTGCCACTGGTTGCCATGGATGCCCTGGGACAGTCCACCTGTCGAGACTTCCCTTGGAAGATCCTGTGGGCTCCCCCATTTCTGTACCATGGTTATCCTGCCACTACGCCAATTGTGTTGAAACCGATCAAGGCCAAGCAGATCTACTCTTGCCTCCAAAAGAGGGAAGAAAATGCACAGAGCTGTGGGGATGCTTGACATGCCCTTATTCATGGATGGGTGAGACACATACACTGCAAGCTGCATGTTTAACTAGTGGGAAGCCCCTACTCATTTAGGTACTAGAGGGGAACAAAGCCAGCAAACTGCTAAAACATAACATAAAACATAACATAACATAACAACATAACATAACATAACATAAAATACAACATAACAATTTTGTGCATGCAAGCCCACTTTATGTTATGGGAACAGTTTATTGGACCCACTCTCAAGGCTATGAGAACCCTGGTTTTCAGGCCCCTCCAAGGCTATGGGAACATTGATCCTCTTAATTACCCAGACACCTAGGCGAGGAAGCCAGACTGCCTCCTCTTACCCTACACCATATCACCCAGGTTTTCAAATTTCATGGCATATAGTTGTTTACCAGAATTTCTTACAATCCTTTGTATTTCTGTGCTGTCAGTTGTAATCTCTCCTTTTTCATTTCTAATTTTGTTTATTTCCATCCTCTCTTTCTTTCTTGGAGTCTGCTTAAAGTGTTGCCTTTATCTTTTCAGAAAACTAGCTCTAGGACTTATTGATACTTTGCATTGTTCTTTTGGTCTGTATGTCATTTAATTCTGCTCTGATCTTGGTTATTTCATTCCTTCTACTCACTCTGGGCTTTGTATTTTTATTGTTTCTCCAGTTCTTGTAGATGTAGGGTTAGGTTTATTTGAAATGTTTCGGACCTCTGGCCAAGATGGAGGCATAGTTGGTCTCACTGTGCCTCCTCGCACATCCAAAACTAAGGACAACAAGAATTTAGAAACAAAAAACAACCAGAACTAAGAGAAATGAATGAACGGAAGTCTGACTACCATTCATCCAGACCGGTAAGGAGGGGCAGAGTCGGAGGCCTATGGAGAGAGGTCAGGGGGTCCCGGCAGGAAAAAGTGATGGCTGGCAGACATGGGTGCACAGGGCACAGATGGCAGTTGGCTGACCCCAGAAGCACAGGGGCAGCTGACAGACCGGTGGCAGACCCTGGGCGTGGGAGGCAATGAGCAGACCCAGTGAGGCGCGTGCAAGGCAGCTGGCTGTCCGCAGCCACACATTCGTGTGCAGACAAACTAAGAAAACCGGCAGCAACACAGACCTCACAACCCAGGGACCCAGCACCGAAGGAAACAAAGCCTAAAGGCACCGACTGAAAACACCTGTGGGAATTGAGGCCAGGAGATTCTCTCAGCCTCATAGGAGGCTCCTTGGGGAGACCCACAGAGTCTGAGAAAGTGCACAAGCCCACCCCTCTGGGAGCCAGCACCAGAAGGGCCCAATTTGCTTGTGGGAAGTGGCAAAGGGGACTGAAGTCCTAGAGAGAGCGGAGCAGGCACCATTGATCCCTCTCCAACCCAGCCCCCACATGCAACGTCACAACCCAGCAACTGAGGTGCCCCACACTGGTGAACACCTAAGGCTCCACCCCTCATACATAACAGGTGCGACCAGACCAAAGGAAAAAATAAAATAAAATTTAAAAGATGGCTCAAACAGAATTAAAAGCCCCAGATCCAGTTTTTTAAGCAATTGAGAGATAGCCAACCTATCAGATGCACAGTTCAAAGCAATGGTCATCAGGATGCTCACAGAATTGGTTGACTTTGGTCATAAATTAGATGAACAATTGCAGGCTACGATAAGAGAAATGAAGGAAAATGCACAGGGGACCAATAGTGATGGAAAAAAAACTGGGTTTCAAATCAATGGAAGGGACAAGAAGGAAGAAAGGAACAACCAAACAGAAAAGAATGAAGCAACAAGAATTCAAAAAAATGAGGAGAGGCTTAGGAACCTCCAGGACATCTTTAAACATTCCAACATCTGAATTATAGGGGTACCAGAATGGGAATAGGAAAAACAATAAGTGGAAAAATTATTTGAACAAATAATAAAGGAGAACTTCCCCAATCTGGCAAAGGAAATAAACTTCCAGGAAGTCCAGGAAGCTCAGAGAGTCCCAAAGAAGTTGGATCCAAGGAGGAACACACAAAAGCAGATCATGATTACCCAAGATTAAAATGAAGGAGGGAATCCTAAAAGCAGCAAGAGAAAAGGAGGCAGTTACCTACAAAGGAGTTCCCATAAGACTGTCAGCTGATTTCTCAAAAGAGACCTTGCAGGCAAGAAGGGACTAGAAAGAAGTATTCCAAGTCATGAAAGGCAAGGACCTACATCCCAGATTGCTCTATCCAGCAAAGCTTTCATTTAGAATGGAAGGGCAGATAAAGTGTTTCTCAGATAAGGTCAAGTTAAAGGAGTTCATCATCACCAAGCCCTTATTATATGAAATGTTTAAGGGACTTATCTAAGAAAAAGAAGATAAAAAATATGAACAGTAAATAAAGACATCAAACTCAAAGTTAGTAACAACCATACCTAAAACAAAAGCAAACTAAGCAAACAAATAGAACAGGAACAGAACCACGGAAATGGAGATCACATGAAGGGTTAGCAACAGGGAAGTGGGAGGAAGAGAGAGGGGGAAAAGATAGAGAATAAGTAGCATAGACAATAGGTAGAAAATAGAGAGAGGGCAAAAATAGCATGGGAAATGTAGAAGCTAAAGAACTTATGACACATGGACATGAACTAAAGGGGGGAATGTGGGTGGGAGAGGGTGGGTAGGGTGGAGGGGAGTGAAGGGGAAAATGGGACAACTGTAATAGCATAATCAATAAAATATATTAAAAAAAGAGAAATGTTTCTATCTTTTTTTAGGTAGGCCTGTATTGTTATGAATTTCTCTCAAGACTGCCTTCACTGTGTCCCATAGATTATGGGCTGTTGTATGTTCATTTTCATTTGTTTCCAGAAACTTCTTGATCTCATTATTAACCCATGCATTTTTTAGAGCATGCTATTCAATCTCCAAGAGTTTGAATATTTTTTTTGATTTTTTCCTTGAGGTTAATTTCTAGTTTCAAGCCCTTGTGGTCTGAGAACATGCTTGATATGATTTCAGTTTTCTTGAATTTGTTCAGGTTTCTTTTGTGTCTTATCATGTGGCCTAATTTGAAAACATTCTATGTGCATTTGAAAAGAATGTGTATTTTGCTTCCTTGGGATGCAACATTCTATATGTATCAGTTAAGTCCATTTGATCTAATGAGTCATTCATAGCCACAATATCTTTGTTGATATTTTCTTTGGAAGATGTATCCATTCTTGAAAGAGGGATGTTAAAATGCCCTGCTGTAAGTGTGTTGCTAGCTCTTTGTTGGAGTCCTCCAAGATTTTCCGTATGTATTTTGGTGCTCCTGTGTTTGATGCATATATGTTTACAATATTTATGCCTTCTTGATGGATTCTTCCCTTGAGTATTATTGTAGGAGACCGTTTTGCGTGGCATGGGCCCTTGTCCCACTCGGAGATGCACAGGACCCACACCCACAGATAGGTTCTCCCATGGGGAGTCAGGCACAATGTGCCTAGGCCACTTTGAGTCTTGCTCTTGCTAAAAAACTCCCTCACCCTGAATTGAGGACATTTACTGCACAGTAACTTCCTAAAATCCATGCTAAACCTTCCAAGGATGAGTGTAACCGGTTCAACCACTTTTGCCTTTTCTTTTGCAAATATCTCTCTTCTGTGATGTGATTAGTGGCATTGACTCCTTTGTTTTCTGTAAAAGGTAACCACCTAAAGTGAACCTGTGCATAGTAAATGAGGACCATCATGTAATGTGCAGAGAAGAGAAATAAAGGCTTGTCATGGCAGAGGCCATGGCTTTTGCTCCTCTTGAGAGAAAAGCCATGCTGTCCCTTTTCCTCCACTGGACTCGGTAATCCATGTGAATGTCTCATTTCATCCATAATGACACGGACACTGCGAGCCAGTGTCTGCATCAATTATGAAGTGTTTTTCTGGGTCTCTTTTTATGGCCTTTGTTTTGAAGTCCATTTTGTCTGATGTAAGTATTGCTACCCCAGCTTTCCTTTCTTATCTGTGTGCTTGGAATATTTTTTTTCCAAGTCTTCACTTTCAGTCTGTGTGTGTCTTTTTTCCCAAGGTGGGTCTCTCTTAGGCAACATATGTGCAGGTCATGTGTTCTAATCCTTTCAGCTACCCTATGTCTTGCGATTGGAGCATGTAATCCACTTACACAGGTTATTATTGATAGTTACTTGTTCATCGCCATTTTTTCCTTTTGTGCCCATGTTCCTCTCTCACTCTTTTTCCTCCTCTTCTTAAAGCAGTCCCTTTAGCATAAGTTGAAGTGCTGGTTTGATGGAGTTGTATTGTTTCAACCTTCTTTTGTCTGGGAAACTGTATTTCACCTTCATTTTAACTGAGAGCTTTGTTGGATAGAGTTCTCTTGATTTCAGGCCTTTGCTTTTCAATACTTGGTATATTTTTGTCATTCCCTTCTGGCTTGTAGTGTTTCCATTGAGAACTCAGCTACTAGCCTTATGGGAGCTCCCTTGTATGTTACTTCCTGTTTCTCCCTTGCTGCCTTTATGATTCTCTCTTTGTCTTTAAATTTTGCCATTTTAATTATGATGTGTCTTGGAGTGGGTCTTTTTGTGTTCTTATTACTGGGACCCTTTCTGCTTCCTGGATTTGTGTGACTTTTTCCTTCATCAAATTAGGTAAGTTTTCCATCATTATTTTTTCAAACAGGTTTTCTATCCCTTGCTCCTCTTCTGCTTCTGGTATCCCTGATACAGATAATACTATGTTCATGTTGTCTTGTAGTTCCCTTAACACCACTTCATTCTTTTTTAGTCTTTTTTCCTTTTCTTGTTTTTTCTGGGAGTTTTTTTTCTACCTTGTCCTCCAGCCCACTGATTCATTTCTCTGCTTCATCTAGCCTACTTTTCATTCCTTCTCCTGTGTTCTTCAATTCAGAAATTGTGGTTTTAATTTCCTCTTGGCTCTTATTGATAGTTTCTATGTCCTTTTTCAGTGGTGATATAGTTTTCAGTAAGTTCCTAGTGGTTTCTCTGTAGTTTTTGTTAATTTGTAGTGAGCTCATTGAGCTTCCTTTAACCATTGCTTTGAACTCAATATCTGATAGTTTACTTACCTCTATTTCTTTTAGCACTCTTTCTCAGAAAACCTCCTTTCCCTTTGATTGGGGGTTGTTTCTTGTCTTCCCATTATTAGTGAGACTCTTCTTGTTTGCGTCTGATTCTAAATTGACCAGTTGTGACTTCCTGGCTTTGTGGTGTGAACTTCTATGGTAGGAAACCTGTGAGATTCAGTGGTGCAGTCTCCTTGATCTCCTGAAGTTGATGCTCTTAGGATGCCTTGTATGTGGTTTATGTTGGTTTTCTGGATGTAAGGGGGTTTTGATTATTGTTGGGTCTTTCTTTGGTTGGTTGTTCCCTCCAGCTGGTTGACTGAGGGTCACTCTGCCTGCCACATCTTGTGTGCTGTTGTGCAGGTGCTGTCAGAATAAAACCACAAGCCCAGGAAACAAACCTACACCCACAAATATAACTTTCCCCCTGAATCCCACTATCAACAGCCCATGAACCAGTATTAATAAGGTCATAGAGAGATTAAGACCGCTCTAGCTGGTTTGGCTTAGTGGATTGAGCACTGGAGAGCAACTGGACACCTGCCCCAAAGGTTCACTCATTTGATTCCCAGTCAGGGCAAATGCCTGGGTTGTGGGGCAGGTCTCCATTGGGGGGCTTATGAGAGGTAACCACACATTGGTGTTTCTCTCCCTATCTTTCTGCCTCCCATTTCCTCTGTCTAAATATAATTAAAATATTTAAAAGAGAGAGAGAGATTGATAGCATTACAAGAAAGGAGAGCAGATATGAGATGACCTACAGAAAGAAAAATGATTGTTAGAGGGTAGAGGGAGGAGCACTAATAACAGTTCAGAGTTGGAGCAATGAGAAGAGAGAAAGTGAAATTTACATAGTGAATAAAAAAAGGGAATGAAGAATATGGAATGGAGTATGAGAAGGGAAGGGTATAGTATTAGGTTTAAACAGAAAATAAAATATAGTGAGAGAAAGAAGAAAAAGGAAGGAAAATAATAAATAAATAATAAAAGTATAAGAGCCAAATTGGAGAGACAGATCCACCACAGCATTATCAACAACAAACAAGCTAAAATTAATATAGGTGGTATGGGAATAAAAGTGAAAAAGGAATCAAAATCTTAGAAGATGTTTAGAGGTATGGGAAGTGATTTTGAAATGATACTGGGAGAGGGAATACTAAGAGTGAGGAATATAAACCAGGTTAAGACAGGGAAAAACTAAAATTTGAAACTAAAGGAAAAAGATAAAAATAAAAGAAGAATAAAGAAAAATAAAAGGACAAGATGGAAAAGAAATAGAAGAAAGACAAAAAAGAAAAAAATAGACCAAGATGGCAAAATAAAAAATTTTAGACCAAGAAAAAGAGTAGGAGAGAGGACCAGTGCAATTTGATATTTGAAATACAAAATGATCCCTGGCTGGTGTGACTCAGTGGATTGACTGCTGGCCTGGGAACCAAGGGGTTGCTGGTTTGATTCTTAGTCAGGGAGCTTCCCTGGGTTGTGGTCCAGGTCCCCGATAGGCGGGGTGTGAGAGTCAACCACACACTGAAATACAAAATTAGTGAAGACCTAAATTTAAAATTGAAAAAATGCTACATGAACTACCCTACCCACAACCAACTAGCAAACATAGCCAAAGGTGGAGTGAGAACGTGGGTATTTTAAGAGTGGGGGGAAAAGGGTGTGAGAATACCATTGACAAGAAAATTGTTTTTGTCTGGATGGGAGAGAAACAGTAAGAGTGCAGAATGGAAACAAATTATAGTAAGAGAGAAAACAAAATTTGAAATGAGAGAAATGAAGAAGGTAAAATAGGGTAAGAGAAGAGGAGCAAAATATGTGAATTGAAATTCACTGTATTATAAAATCTAGTGACTTAATATGTTAAAACTTGCTGGACAAGAAATGAATGTCAAAAGTGCAAAGGCAAGTGCAAAGGCCTCTTCCTTTTCTGGAGCCCAGGGTAAGTGGCTGCAAATGAAAATTTGTGTGTTAGCCCTTTAAATGGCTCTTTGCATCTCCAGCCATCTGTCTTTGGCAGAGAGCAACCCTGCTGCTCTTTTTTCTGCATGCAGGAAAGAAAATATCATAAATCATGGAGAAGACTACCATGGATTTCATCTTGGTAGCCTCTTGTATTAATCACTTTCTGGATCTGCCTCTGGTGATATCAGATGTTGACCCTTTCTGACCTTAGAGAGCCTGCTGTGAGATTGCCAGGGATCTGTCTACTGTCTATTGTTGTCTCCTTCAGTTGTTAATCTAGTCACTCTGCACTTAGCAGTCAGGCTTAAGCCCCATAGGATCGGGTAGAATCCCTCCTGGTGTATTGTTTTCCCTCAAGCTGCTACTTCTGGGAGGGGAGTGGTCTGCCTGAGCAGGATGGCTGCTGCAGTATGGGTGATGACTCAACATCAGCATCCTGGTGGCTACTCTTTCTGTTCTCTCCCCAAAGCCTCCATTCCCAGTCTCTCCTCAAGTGTCTCTAGTCCACTCTGTCTCCCATGCCTTTGCCAGGGATCTACTGTCTGTGGCTGACTCCTCCAGTTACTAATGCAGTCACTCTGCACTCAGCAGTCAGGCTTAAGTACCATAAAGCAGGTTAGAATCCCTCCTGGTGTCAGTGCTATTGTTTCCCCTCTGGCTGCTGCTGCTTGGAGTGGACTAGTCTGCCTGAACAGGATTACTGCTGCCCTATGGGTGTTGACTCACTACTGAGATCCTGGCTCAGCTCTCTCCCCAAAGCTTCCATCCCTAGTCTCCCCTAAGGTGTTTCTAGCCCACCCTGCCCCTGCTTTTTCTGGAGCCCAGGGTAAGTGGCTGCAAATGAAAATATGTATGTTAGCCCTTTAAATGGGTCTTTGCATCTCCAGCCATCTGCCTTTGGTAGAGAGCAACCCTGCTGCTTTTTGCCACTTTTTGAGTTTTGTTGCTCTAGGCTGAAGATCCCAACTTAGGGTTTAGACTCCACAATTCTCAGGGGGATCCAACTGGTCTCTTAATTATTCCTCCAGCGCTGCTGCCTGTGGGCACCTAGCCAGTCTTCTCTAGTTTCCACTGCACTCCTTGTAATACAGGTTGGTGCTGAAGCTGATTCTTCTGTCTGTCTGAGGTTGTAAGTCTTCTCTCTTGCTATTGCTCAGTTGGTTGTTCTAGGTGATATCTCCAGAATTTAGTTTTAATTCCAGATTGGTCTTGGAAGGAAGTTAATGTGGCTTCCATTAACTCCTCTGCTGTCTTGCCTCCTCTCACCAGAAGTCATTCCTATGTTGACATTGGTTAATATGATTCAAATATACATTTCTATGATACAAGATCTGTATATTGCACTGTGTGCCCACCACCCAAAATCAAACCATTTTCCATCACTATATATTGGGCTCCTCTACCATCACCCCCACCTCCACCCCAAGATCCTCCCTTCTGGTAACCACCACATTGCTGTGTATCTCTATGAGTTTGAGTTTTATATCTCACATATGAGTGAAATCGTGGTTCTCAGCTTTTTCTGACTGCCTTACTTCCATTAGCATAATACTCTCCAGGGTCATTCATATTGTTGCAAATTACAGCATTTTGTCTTCCCTTATGGCTGAGTGGTATTCCACTGTATACATACACCACATCTTTATTCAGTCCTCTATTGAAGGACACTTAGGTTGTCTTCAAGTCTTGGCCACTGTGAATAATGCTGCAACGAACATAGGGGTGCATGTATCTTTGTAACTACATGTTTTTGAGTTTTTCAGGTAGATACCTAAGAGAGTGACTGCTGGGTCATATGGTAACTTTATTAATGTTTTGAGACGCTGCCAGACTGTTTTCCATAGTCTACATTCCATAGTGTACACTGGTTGTAGCAGTGCATTCCCACCAGCAGTGAAGGAGAGATCCTTTCTCCCCAACACTTGTTATTATTTGCCTTGTTGATAATAGCCATTCTAATGGGTGTGCAGTGGTATCTCATTGTAATTTTTATTTCAATTTCCATAATATCTAGTGAAAACCTTTTCAAGAAGCTGAACATCTTTTCATCAATCTATTGGCCATTTGTGTATTTTCTTGGGAGAAGTGTCTAGGTACTCTGCCCATTTTTTAATTGGATTGCTTCTATGGTGTTGAATTGTATGAGTTCTTTATATATTTTGGATATTAACCCTTTGTCAGAGCTGATTTTTGCTAAAATATTCTCCCATTTGGTCAGTTGCCTTTTTGTTTTGTTGTCAGTTTCTTATGCTGTGCAGAAGCTTTTAGTTTGATACAGTCCCATTCATTTATTTTTGCCTTTACTTCCCTTGCCTAGGGGGTGAAATTTATAAAATGTTCTCTAAGACCAAGGTTCATAAGTTTAGTTCCTATGTTTTGTTTTTGTATGTAATTGTTTCAAATCTTATATTTAGGTCTTTGATTCATTTTGAATTCCTTTTTCACCTGGGGACAAACTCTAATCTAGTTACATTCCTTTGCAAGTGGCTTTTTAATTTTCCCAACATCGCTTATTGAAGAGACTTTCTTTTCTGTACTGGGTGTTTTTGGATCCTTTGTCAAAAATTATTTGCCAATACACATGTGTTTTTATTTCTTGGATCTTAATTTCATTCCAGTGTTCTGTGTTTCTGTCAATACCATGCTGTTTTATCATAGTTCTGTACTATAATTTGCAGTTGAGTGGTGTGATATCTCTGGCTTTATTCATTTTCTCAGGATTGTTTTGGGTATTTGGTGTCCTTTATAGTTCCATCCAAATCTGATGATTTTGTGTTCTATTTGTTCAATTTTGTTCTTTTTAAAAATATATATATTTTATGATTACACTATTTCAGTTGTCCCATTTTCCCCCCTTCACTGTCCTTCTCCCTGCATACCCCCTCCCACCCACATTCTCCTCCTTTAGCTCATGTCAATAGGTCGTACATATAAGTTGTTTGGCTTCTACATTTCCTATACTATTCTTACCCTCCCCCTTTCTATTTTCTATCTACCATCTATGCTACTTATTCTCTGTACCTTTTCCTCCCCTCTCCCCCTCCCACTCCCCTGTTGATTACCCTCCATGTGATCTCCATTTCTGTGGTTCTGTTCCTGTTCTAGTTGTTTGCTTAGTTTGCTTTTGTTTTTGTTTTAGGTGTGGTTAATGATTGTGAGTTTGCTGTCATTTTACTGTTCATATTTTTTGAAATCTTCTTTTTCTTTTTCTTAGATAAATCCTTTAAACATTTCATATAATAAGGGCTTGGTGATGATGAACTCCTTTAACTTGGCCTTATCTGAGAAGCACTTTATCTGCCCTTCCATTCTAAATGAAAGCTTTGCTGGTTAGAGCAATCTTGGATGTAGGTCCTTGCCTTTCATGACTTGGAATACTTCTTTCCAGCCCCTTCTTGCCTGCAAGGTCTCTCTTGAGAAATCAGCTAACAATCTTATGGGAACTCCTTTGTAGGTTACTGTCTCCTTTTCTCTTGCTGCTTCTAGAATTCTCTCCTTCATTTTAATCTTGGGTAATCATGATGTGCCTTTGTGTGTTCCTCCTTGGATCCAACTTCTTTGGGTGAGCTTCCTGGACTTCCTGGAAGTTTATTTCCTTTGCCAGATTGGGGAAGTTCTCCTTTATTATTTGTTCAAATAACTTTTCCACTTGTTGCTCTTCCTCTTCTCCTCTTCGTACCCCTATAATTCAGATGTTGGAATGTTTATTAAAGATGTCCTGGAGGTTCCTAAGCCTCTCTCATTTTTTTTTTTGAATTCTTGTTTCTTCCTTCTTTTCTGGTTGGATGTTTCTTTCTTCCTTCTGGTCCACACCATTGGTTTGAGTCCCAGTTTCCTTCTCATCACTATTGGTTCCCTGTACATTTTCTTTTATTTCACTTAGCATAGCCTTCATTTTTTCATCTAATTTGCTACCAAATTAAACCAATTCTGTGAGCATCCTGATCACCAGTGTTTTAAACTGTGCATCTGATAGGTTGGCTATGTCTTCATCACTTAGTTGTATTTTTTCTGAAGCTTTCATCTGTTCTTTCATTTGGGCCATTGTTTTTGTCTTTACATGCCTGTTACCTAGTGAGGGGCAGAGCCTTAGGTATTCACCAGAGTGGGGTAACCCATGTTACTGCATTGTGACACTGTATATGGGGCAGGGGTCCGAGAGGGAACAATGGTGCTTGGTCTGCTCTCTGCAGGATTTCAGTCACTTCCTCTGCTTCCCACAAGCAAATTGGGCCCTTCTGGTGCTGATTCCCATGTGGGTGGGTTTGTGTATGTTCTAGGACCCTGTGGGTTTCTCCAATGAATTCTGTGAGGCTGGGAGTTTCTCCCACTGCCTCAACACCCACAGGTGTTTTCAATCAGTGGTTTGAGGCTTTATTTCCCCATGCTGAGGCCTTGGGGTGTGCAGCCCATCCCGCTCCCAAGGTGTGTTTCTGCATGTGTATGTGGAACCGCTCAATCCGAAATCCACCACCTCACTGGGTCCGCCCACTGCTGCCTTGCCGGCCAGCTGCAGCCTTGTGTGTCCTGCTCCAGAATCTGCTACCTCAGTGGGTCCACCAGCCATGGCCTTGCTTCGAGTCCTCTCTGCCCCAGCTTCCCAACTCCGCCCCTTCCACTGGTCTAGATGAATATGTCTTCTTTAACTCCTTGGTTGTCAGACTTTCCTACAGTTCGATTTTCTGTCAGTTCTGGTTGTTTTTCGTTTGTTTGTTTGTTTTTAAATTGTTGTTGTCCTTCTTTTGGTTGTACGAGGAGGCACAGTGTGTCTCCCTATGCCTTCCTCTTGGCCGGAAATCTCAATTTTGTTTTATTAAAAAAAAAGACGTTCAGATTTTACTGGAGATTGTATTAAGTCTGTATATTTCTTTGAGTAATATGGCCATTTTAACCATGTTGATTATTCTAATCCATGAACACAGAATATCTTTCCAATTGTGTCTTTTTCAATATGTTTTAGTAATACTTAGTAGTTCAGTGTATAGGTCTTTCAATCTTTTGATAAGTTTAATCCTAGGTATTTTATTTTTTTGGTTGCAATTGCAAAAGGAATTGTTTTTTCGTTTCCTTTAATGTAGCTTCATTGTTAGCATACAAGCAGTAGATTTTTGTATATTGATTTTGTGTCCTCCAACTTTACTGTATTTGCTTATTGTTTCTAGTAGTTTTTTTAGTAGAGTCTTTAGGGTTTTCTATACACAGAATCTTCTGCAAAAAAGTAATACTTTAAATCTTCACTTCCACTTGGGATGCCCTTTATTTCTTTTTCTTGCCTGATGGTTCTGGCTAGAACTTTCCATAACTATGTTCAATAAGAGTGGTGAGAGTGAACATCCTTGTCTTGTTCCTGATTTTAGAGATAAAGCTTTCCAGTTTTACACCATTGAGTATAATATTGCCTGAGGGTTTGTCATATCTGACATTTATTACCTGAGGTGCTTTCTACATGTATTTTATTGAGTGTTTTAATGATAAATGGATGTTGTATCTTATCAAATGTTTTTTTGCATCTATTGATAAGAGTATATGATTGTTTTCTTTTGTTAATGTGGTGTATTATATTAATCAATTTGCATATGTTGAACCATCCTTGTGAAACTGGAATGACTCCCACCTTTTTGTGATGTATTATTTTTAAATATGTTGTTTTCTTTGATTTTTTAGTATTTTGTTCAGGATTTTTGCATCTGTATTATTCAGCGATATTGGTCTGTAGTTTTTTTTCTTGGTGTTATCCTTGACAGGTCTTGGTATCAGGGTAATATTGGCCTCATTAAATGTGTTAGGAAATAATGCCTCTTCCCTAATTTTTTGGAAAAGTTTGAGAAGTATAGGTTTCAAATCTTTGAATATTTGGTAAAATTTACTAGTGAGGACATCTGGTCCTGGACTTTTATTTTGGGGAGGTATTTAAAAAATTGTTGCAATTTGTCATCACTGATTGTTGTATTTGAATTTTCCAATTCTTCATGGTTCAGTCAAGGAAGATTATATATTTCCAGGAATTTATCCATTTCTTCTAGATCATTTAACTTTGTGGCATATAGTCTTTCATAGTATTCTAGTATGATCCTTTGTATACCTGTGATACCTGTGGTAACTTCTCTTGATTTCTGATTTTGTTTATATGAGTCTTTACTCTTTTTTAAGTACAACTAGCCAAGAGTTTGTTAATTTTATTAATCTTTTCAAAGAATCAGGCCTTTGTTGTATTAATTATTTGTGTAGTCTTTTCACTATTTCATTCATTTCTGCCCTAAGTTTGTTATTTTCTTCCTTCTGATTACTTTGAGATGCGTTTTTGTGTAGTTCTTTAAGGTGTAATGTTAAGTTATATACTTGGAATTTCTCTTTTTTTTTTTTGAGATAGGCCTATTATAATATAAACTTTCCTCATATTACTGCTTTTGTTGCATTCCAGAAACTTTGATATGTTATATTGTCATTCTCATTCATCTCTATATATTTCTTGATCTTATGTTTTATTTTTTCTTTGACTCCATCAATTTTTAGTAGTTGTTGTTTAATCTCCACATATTTGTGAATTTCTTTACTTCTTTATTCCAGCTGATTTTTAATTTCAAGGCATTGTAGTCAGAGAATATGCTTGGTATGATTTCAATATTGAATTTGTTGATAATAGTTTTGTGACTGGTATGTTCTATCCTTGAGAATGTGCCATGTGCACTGAAGAAAAGTGTATAATCTGATGCTCTGAGATGAAAGGCTCTGTAAATGTCAGTTATGTTCATTTGGCCTCATGTGTCATTAAGGCTAACATTTCTTTATTGATTTTCTGTTTGGATGATCTATCTAGAGCAGTAGATTAGAGCATTAATGGAGTTCTAATGCCTTCCACTATGATTGTGTTTTTGTAACTTTCTTCCTTTTGTTCTGTTTGTAGTTGCTTTATATATTTTGGTGCTTTCTGATTTTAAATGCATGTATTTTCAGAAGGGTTATGTCTTCTTGATATACTGTTTTCTTTATCATTATAAAATATCCATCTTCATCTATTTTCTATAACTTTTGTTATCTTGAAATCTATTTTGTCTGATATAAGTATGGATACACCTGCTTTTCTGTGGATATTATTTTCTTGGAGAATGGTTTCACCCCCTTTTACTTTGAATCTACCTTTGTTTTGGAGCTGGGATGTGTCTCCTGAAGGCAGCATGTGGGTTTGTTTTTGTGTTTTAATGCAGATTGCTACTCTCTTCCACTTTCTTGCTGAATTTAGTCCATTCACACTTAGGATAGTTATTGATGTGTGAGAATTTCCTATAGCCATTTTATCCTTTGTTTTCTGGTAGCTTTGTGCCCTAATTGGTTCTTTTCCTTTGTGTTTCTGTATGTTGTTTTGTTTGGTGGTATTCCACATTTCTTTCCTTTCTTTTTTCTTTTTTTTTAAATACATATGTCTTAGTTTTAGGTTTTTTGTGTGTGGTTACCATTAGGTTTATGAAAAAGTAAATTTCATAAATATAGTAGTTATTTTTCTTTTGATTTCATCTGGTCTTCATTCTCCTTTGAAAATTCAGTCCTTTACCCCCTTCCTTTTTATTTTTTTTTGTCACAAATTATCCCTGTTTATGCAGTAAGTTTTTTGGTGATCTTACTCATGGTTTTATGACCTTTTGTTATTTTTTTCAGTTAGAATAATCCCTTGAGTATTTCCTGCCCTGGAGATCTTATGATGATAAATTTCCTCAGCTTCCGTATGTCTGGAAAAGCAATTCTCCTTCCTATTTCGAGGATAACTTTAGTGGATATATTATTCTTGGCTGGTAATTCTGTCTTTCAGTAGTTTGAGTGTTTGGGTCCACACTCCTCTGGTTTTCAGAGTTTTTGTTGAGAAGTCAGATGATAACCTAATGGTCATTCCTTTAGGTCATTTCCTTTTTTCCTTGGCTGCTTTGGCAATTCTTTGTCATTACTTTTTGACAGTTTTACTACAATGTGCCTTGGAGAAGTCCTCTTTGGATTGAGGTAACTAAGTGTTCTTTTTGCTTCTTGGATTAAAAGGTCTAGTTCTTTCCATAGGTTCAGGAAGTACTCATTCACTATTTGTTTGAATAACCTCACCATTCCCTTCTCTTTCTCTTTTCTTCTGGTATGCCCATCATTCTTATATTGTTCTTTTCTGATGGATTCAGATAGTTCTTGTAGAGCTTTTTTATTGTTTTTTATTTTTTTTTAATGATCAGGTCTCTCTCTTCTTCCCTCTGCATCATATCCAAGTTTCTATTTTCGATATCACTATTTTTTCCTTCATTTGGTCAGCTCTATTTCTGTGCTCACTATTTCATTTCTAATTTCTGTCATTGAATTCTTAAGCTCCAGGATATCTGTTTAATTCTTTTTTTTAAGTCCCAATCTCTTTGTTAAAGTACTAGTTTTTTCATTAATTTGTTTCTGAGAGCATTATATTGACTGTATTTTTCAGTCATTTTTTATTATTATTCTATTGCAGTTGTCCCAATTTTTCCCTCTTTATGCTCCTCTGCCCATCCTACCCTCCACTGCCACAGTCAATTCCCACACTGTTGTCCATGTTCATGGGTCATTAATACATGTTCTTTGACTAGTCCCTTCCCCTTCTTTCCATCATTAACCTTCTTCTCCCTTGCATCTAGTTATTGTCAGTCTGTTCCACATTTCCATGCTTGTGGTTCTATTTCATTCATTAGTTTATTTTTTTTCACTAGATTCCTCTTTTTGGATGAGATCATATGGTATTTGTCTTTCACGGAATGGCTCATTTCACTTAGCATAAAATTCTCCAATTCCATCCATGCTGTTGCAAAAGGCGGGAGTCCCTTCTTTCTTTCTGCTGTGTAGTATTCCATTGTGTAAATGTACCACAGTGTTTGATCCATTCATTTGCTGTTGGACTCTTAGGCTGTTTCCAGTACTTGGCTATTGTAAGTAGCACTGCTATGAACATAAGAGCACGTAAGTTCTTTTGAATTGGTTTTCAAGGATTTGTAGGGTATATTTCCAGCAGCAGAATTGGTTGGTCAAAAAGCAGTTCCATTTTTAGTTTTCTGAGGAAATTCCATAGTGTTTTCCATAGTGGCTGCACCAGTCTGCATACCTACCAATAGTTCACTAGGGTTCCCTTTTCTCCACAACCTTGCCAGTACTTGTTTGTTGATTTATTAATGATGACAGTTCTGAACAGTGTGAGGTGATCTCTCATTGTGATTTTAATTTGCATCTCTCTGATGGCTAGTGATGCTGAGCATCTTTTCATATGTCTCTGGGCCCTCTGTATGTCTTCCTTGGAGAAATGTCTATTCAGACCCTTTTCCCACTTTTTAATTGGATTGTTTATCTTCTTGGTGTTAAGTTGTATGAGTTCTTCTTTATATTTTGGAGATCAAACCCTTGTCCAATGTATCATTGGCAAATACATTTTCCCATACAGTTGGTTCCCTTCTAATTTTGATGATATTTTCTTCAGGTGTGCAGAAGCTTTTTAATTGACGTAGTCCAATTTGTTTATTTCCCTTTATATCCCTTGCCCTAGGATATATATCAGCAAAAATATTTCTGCATGGCATTCATGAGATTTTTCCTGCCTATGTTTTCCTCTAGGACTTTTGTGGTGTCACGACTTATATTTAAGTCTTGTATCTAGTTTGAGTTTATTTTTGTGTGTGTTATAAATTGGTGGTCTAGTTTCATTTTTTTATATGTACCACTCCTGTTGTCCCAACACCATTTATTGAAGAAGTTATTTTTACTTCATTTTATGCTCATGTCCCCCTTTGTCAAGTAGTAATTGACCATAGAAACTTGGGTTTATTTCTGTGTTCTCTTTTCTGTTCCATTGATCTGTATGTCTGTTCTTATGCCAAGACCAGACTGTTTTGATTACAGTAGCCTTGTAGTATAGTTTGATATCAGGTATTGTGATCCTTCATACTTTGCACTTTGTTCTCCAGATTGCTGAGTCTCTTTGGTGTCTTTCTTGGTTTCATATACATTTTTGAAATAATTGCTCCAGATCTGTGAAATATGTCATTGGTATTTCAATAGGAATTGTGTTGAATCTATTAATTGCTTGGGTAGTATGGACATTTTAATGGTGTTAATTCTTTCAGTACATGAACCTGGTATATGCTTCCATTTATTTGTATCTTCTTCCATTTCTTTTTTCAGTATTCTATAGTTTTCCAAGTACAGGTCTTTTACCTCCTTGGTTAAATTTATTCCTAGGTAGTTTATTTTTGTTGTTGCTATAGTAAATAGGATTTTTTAAATAAAATCCAGCACCCATTTATGATAAACACTCTCAGCACAGTAGGAATAGAGGAAGCATACCTCAACATAATAAAAGCCCTAGATGAGAAACCTACAGCCAACATTATACTCAACAGGCAAAAACTAAAAGCTTTTTCCTCAAGATCATGAATAGGACTATGGTGTCCACTTTCACCACTCTTATTCAACATAGTTCTGAAAGTTCTAGCCACAGTGATCGACAAGAATAAGAAATCCAAATTGGAAAGGAGGAATTCAAACTGTTGTTATTCATAGAGGACATGATAGTATACATGTTAGTATAGAAAACCCTATAGTCTTCACTAAAAAACGACTCAGTCCAATAAGTGAATTTGGCAAGATAGTGAACTACAAAGTTAACATTCAGAAGTTGATAGCATTTTTGTGCACCAACAATGAAATATCAGAAAGAGAAATGAGGAAAGAATCCCATTTACTATAGACTATGTGTATTTTATTGCATCTCCTTGAGTATTTTCAGAACTGCAATCTTGAATTCTCTGTCATTTATACCATATATTTCCATGTGTTTAAATTTGATTCCTGAGAGTTTTTATATTCATTCTGAGTTGCATTGATACCTTGGTGACTTATTTGATGTGTATGGTATTTGATGTGTTTATTTCTGTCTAGGCATCCATGTATTAGTGGCCTAAAGAGGTCTTTCTATTATTTTCTAAGTAGATGGCAGTGAATCACTAGTTTTTTAGCTCTGTGAAATTCCAATACTAACCTCTATGGTTGCCATTAGTATAGTCATGATCCTTGAGGGTGGGGTTGTCTAGGGAAATCCCAGATGCCTTTTTTGTTTTGTTTTGTTTTGTTTTTGGTATTGGTGATCTCAGTCCTCTGTGAGGTATCTTCCACAGGTGCCCCATCTGGGGAGCAGTCACTCCTTTACTCAGGGGAAATAGTAGTTCTGTAGTAATAGTTCTCCAGTTTACAAATAATCTGTTCTGCAACCCAACACCAAGGGTGACTGGATGCAAGTTTTGGGAGTTTATGTGGTGGTAGTACTCTGTGGTTTTCTTTCTTTGTCTGGAATGCCAACTGCCTGAAAACTGCTGCAGAGCCCCTATGCTGTGTCCTTGCCTAGGTCTCTTGTCTCAGCCATAGTTTGCACTGCTCACTCCTACAGGAATGCCCACCAAGTATCTCTGCTTCTCCCAGATGAAGGAAACAACAGTCATAGCCAGCTTACTCTCCTTTCTTGGCTGAGCTCCCAGGTGCATGGCTGAGTCTGTGGCCAGTCTGAGCCCTCCTCCCATTTTGTCTTTTCTGTTTGTTGGTGCTTGCCCATCTTTAGATGCTTCAATGTATGGATATCTCAGGCATGCCTGTATGTTGAGCAGGGAATCTTTTGTTGAGTTCTAGTTATTCAACTTTTTGAAATCTCGGGGGGAGAGACCAATAGGGATCTCTCATGACATCATTTATCTGACATCGCAATTATTCATTCATAACCAGAATTTTGTGACCAACTCAGTAACCCGAATCTCCCCATTTCTTCCAAACACAGCCCCAGCAATGATCAGTCTAGTCTGTTTCTATGAGTGTGACTTTTTTGATTATACATATAAGTAAGGCACAATATTTGTCTTTCTCTGATTTATTTCACTTAGCTTAATGCCCTCAAGGTCAACCCATGTTGTCGCAAAGAGCAGCATTTCCTTTTTTCTCATGGCTGAGTAATATTCAATTGTATGTCATATCTGTAGACAGACACCAAGTTGTTTCTAGATCTTGGTTATTCTGAATAATATTGCAATAAACATGGAAGTATAGATGTTTCTTTGAGATCCTGATATCATTTCCTTTGGCTATATATCCAGAAGTTGGATTGGTGTGTCATATGGTACTTCTACTTTATTTTTTTAAAGAACCTTCATACTGTTTTGTGTAGTGGCTGTGCCAGTTTACATTCCCATCATTGATGCAGACAATATCCTTTTCTACACATACTCATCAACACTGATCCATTGTCTTTTCAATGATAGTCATTTTAACAGATGTGCGATCTCATTGTGGTTTTGAGATGATCGTCATTTTTCTCTGATGATAGTGATGTCAAAGGTCTTTTCATGTACCTGTTGGTTATTTGTATGTCTTTGGAAAAATATGTTTTCAGGTCTTCTGCCCATTTTTTAATTAGATTTATTTTTTTTTGCTACTGAGTTGTATGAGTTCTTTATATATTTAGGACATTAATCCCTTATCACATACATATTTTACAAATAATTTCTTTCATTCCATTGATTGCCTTTTCATTTGTTGATTATTTCTTTCACTATGTGTAAGTTTTTTAGTGTGCTGTGGCACTATTTCTTATTTTTGCTTTTGTTGCTTATGCTTTTTGGTATCATATCCAAAATGTCATCAACAAGACCAATATTGAGGAGCTTTTGTCTCATGTTTTCTAGGAGTTTTATGATTTCAGGTATAATGTTCAAATCTTTAACCCATTTTGAGTTAATTTTAATGAGTGTTGTATGATAGGGGTCTAATTTCATTCTTCAACATAATTTTTCAAGTTTTCCCAGCACTAGTTATTGAAGTGACTATCCTTTTCCTATTGAGTTTTCTCTATTTTCTGTCAAATGTATGAGTTTATTTCTAGTTTCTCAATTCTGTTTTATTGCCAGTACCATATTGTTTTTATTACTGTAGTTTTGTACTAAAGTTTGAAATTAAGAAAGGTGATGCTTCTATCTTTTGTTATTCTTTCTCAAGATTGATTTGAGTAGTCAGGGTCTTTTGTGGTTTCATACAAATTTTAGGATTTGGGGGGTAATTTCTGTGGAAAAAAATCTATTGCAATTTTAATAGGGATTGCATTGAATCTATAGATGGCTTTGGAAGGTGTGGGCATTTTAACTATATTAATTGTTATGATCTGTGTCAATGAGATGTCTTTCCATTTGTTTGTGTCTTTTTTTTTAGCAAAGTCTTGCAGTTTTTGTTGTACCTATCTTTACTTTCTTGTTTAAAATTATTTTTAAGTACTTTACTGTTCTTTATGCTATTGGGAATGGGATTTTTTTTAATTTCTTTTATAGATATTTTATTGTTAATGTATATATTCAGTTGATTGCTATATGTTGATTTTTTATTTTGCAGTTCTGTTGAATTCATTGATTCATTCTCAGTTTGATGGAGCCTTTAGGATTGTATATATATATAGGATTATGTCAACTGTAAACACAGATAATTTTACTTGTTCTTTTCTGATTTGGATGTCTTTTATTTCTTCTTTTTGCCTGATTGCTCTGTTTAAGTTGCCCAGTACTGTGTTGTCATGTTCCTGTTCTTAGAAGAAAAGCTTTCAGTCTTTCCACATCGAGTACAATTTTAGTTGTGGCTTGTCATGTATGTTATTTACTATGTAAAGTTATGTTACTTATATACTCAACTTGTTGAGAGTTTTTATCATAAAAGGATGCTTTTTGCATTCTTTTTCTGCATATATTCAGATAGCCATGTGATTTTATCCTTCATTCTGATAATGTGATGTTTCATGTTTATTGATATGTATATGTTGAACCATCCTTGCATCCCAGGAATCAATCCCACTTGATCATGTTCTACAATTCTTTTAATGTGCTGTTGATTTGATTTACTAATCTTTTGTTGAGAATTTGCATCTGTATCTTTTCTGGATATTGGTCTGTAGTTTTCTCTTCTATAGTGTCCTTATTTGGTTTTTGTATCAGGGTAAAACTGGACTTAAAAGGAGCCCAAGAGTGTTCCTTCCACTTTAATTTTTGGAAGAGTTTGAATAGGATAGGCATCCATTTTTTTTCTTTATATATTCAGTGAAATTCACCAGCAAAACCATCTGGATCTGAGTTTTTCTCTGTTGGAAGATTTTTGATTAGTGATTCTGTCTCCTTACTTGTTATTAGTCTGTTCAAATTTTCTCTTCATGACTTGGTCTTGGCAGGTTGTATGTTTATAGAAACTTATTCATTTTCTTTAAGTTATTTAATTTGTTGTCACGTATTTGTTTACAATAGTCTCTTTGTTTGCATTTCTGTGGTATCAATTTTAATGTCTCTTTCATTTCTGATTTTATTCATTTGACTCTTCTCTTTTTCGTAGTCTAGTTAGAGTTTTGTCAATATTGTTTATCTTTCAAAAAACCAGCCCTTAATTTTGTTGGTTATTTCTAATGTTTTTTATTTATATTTTATTGATTTTTGTTCTGATCTTTGTTGTTCCCTTTCATGTGCTAATTTTGAACTTAGTTCTTTTTTTCCAGTTCCTTGAAGTGTAATGTGTTATTTGAGATCTTTTTTTCTTCATGTAGGCATTTGTTGCTATTAACTTCCTTTTCTTAGTACTTTTTTGCTGCCTCTCCTAAGTTTTTGTATTCTGTGTTTCCATTTTCATTTGTTTCAAGATATATTTTTATTTCCCCTTTGATGTGTTCTTTGACCCATTAGTTGTTGGAGTGTGTTGTTTAATTTTTACATATTTGTGAAGTTTCTACCTGTTCTCCTGTAACTGGTTTCTAGTTTCATCCCACTGTGGTCAGAAAAGATACTTGTTATGATTTTAGTCTTCCTCAACTTGCTAAGACTTGTTTGTGACACATCAAATGTTTCATTGTGTATGATATTCTGTATATACTTGGAAGAATATGTATTCTGATGATTTTTGATAGAATATTATTTAAATATCTGTTAGGTGCATGTGAGCTAAAGTATAGTTCAAAATCAGTGTGTTAATTTATGATTTTCTGTCTCCATGATCTATTCATGGTTAAAAGTAGGGTTAAAGTCTCCTATTATTGTACTGTTGCCTATTTCTCCCTTCTGATTTATTGGTATTTGCCTATTATTTAGATGCTGCAATATTGGATGCATATATATGTATTATTGTTATATTTTCTTAATGAATTGACCACTTTATTATTTTCTTTTTTAAAAGATTTTATTTATTTATTTTTAGAGAGAGGGGGAGGAAGGGTGAAAGAGAGGGAGAGAAACTTTGATGCAAGAGAGAAACATGTATCAGTTGCCTCTCATACACACCCTAACCAGGGACTGAATCTGCAACATAGGCACATGCCCTGAGCAGGAATCAAACAGGCATCCTTTTAGTTTGCAGGATGATGACCCAACCAACTGAGCCACACTGTTCAGGGCCACTTTATCATTTTCTAATGACCTTTTTTTTGTTGCTTGTTAATGTTTTTTGTCTTAGTCTATATTGTCTGATATAGGTATAACTACCAGTGCTCTTATTTATTTTCTACTTGCATAGGATATCTTTTACCATCCCTTTGGTTTGTGCCTGTGCATATACTTTAAGCTAAAGTGAGTATCTTGTAGACAGCATATAGCTGGATCTTCTTTTTTATCCATTAATCCACTTTATATCTTTTGATTAGAAAATCTAATCAGTTTACATTTTGAGTAATTATTAAATTAAAATAACACTCCTGCCATTTTATTCACTGTTTTCTGGCTGTTTTATAGGTCCCTTAAAGTGTTGCATTGATGTAACAGTCTCATTCTCCAGTTTTTACTAACTACTTTCAGGAAAGAAGTAACTTTCATCAGCTCTGCTAAGGATTCTGAGGTTTTCTCAGAGCATTTATGGCTATACCCATTCCACTCTTCTAGCTCTCTCTCGTGGCAGAATTATTAAGATTGTACGCCTTCTCTTGACCCTGCAACACACTATATAGAATGCTTGCTAAGAACCTTTCTTTTGTTTTCCCAAAGGCAGTCCTAAAGCTCATGTCTGTGATCTCTCCCTGGTCTATAGATTCAGGCTGGCTCTCTGCACATGCTCACTAGTTATCTGCCAAAGTTCACTCCACTACCACCAGAAGCATGAATAGGGAGTCAGTTACAGGGTCCAGGTGTGTGTGGGTGAGGCCTGCAAATCTTTGAGGTGCCTGTGAGCATTTGGGAGAATCTATAGACAAAGCATTCCCAGAAGCCCATGGACAGGCTTCTTGATGGAGTCTCCATTATAGTTAGTAGGATATGTGTCCCTTTAATCCTCAATGAAAGTCTCCAAGACTTTTTCTTCCCCCATTATTAAGCTGAGAATTCAGCCCTTTGGATGGGACAAGGGAGAAATTGGCCTATTTCTCACTGTCCTGCACAGTTAGGGAGCCAGATGGTCAGTTGCTATGAGATCATGGGTCTAGAGGATCTCTCATGTCCCTAATCTATGCCACACTGATAGAGAGGTGATGTGAGTCAAGTCAAACTGTTTCTCTTACTATTTCTGATGAGTCAAAACACAGTTTTTACTCTAGTGGTGAACTAGAACTTTTCTTCTGTAGACCTGTCATTCATGGGTGATTGTCTGAGACAGTTTTTTTCCAGTAGCTTCTGGACCATGGCCAAGAGGGACTAGAGTTGGTTAATGACCTCCTGTAGGATCCAGAGCTGGGACTAAGGTCTGTATACCTATTATCCAATACATGATTGGGCAAAACTTTTTCTGAGCCCCTTGGTATATGGTACTGGATCCCACAGCTCCCACAAAGGCACTTTTGTCCATGGATGGATGCCAAATTGTTGGTGTGGGAGAGGGGAAGACTAATAAAGGATATCTTATTCAGCCATAGTTGCCTTTGGTTTCTTAAACCTGTTTCTTTCAAAGACCGTAATCTTCAGCAGAAAAGGGTTCCAAAGGATGATTTACTGTTAGTCCACAGCCTACTCCAAACCATTCACTAGTGTTAGTGAATGTTTATGTTCATAGTATCCTTTTAGGACCTAGAAATAAACTCTTAGAAACAATGATTGTGAATTAGCTCCTGATTTCTTTATTTATTTCTTTAATCCTCACCTAAGCGTATGTTTATTGATTTTTTAGAGAGATGAGAAGGGAGAGAGACAGAAGGAGAACTATTGATGTGAGAGACAAACATTGATTGGTTACCTCTTGTACAAGCCCCAACTGGTAATCAAACCCTCAACTCAGACATGTGCCTCCACTACAAACTGAACTTGCAAACCTTTGGTTCATTGGATGATGTTCCAAACAACTGAGCCACCTGGCCAAGGCTCTTGGTGCTTTCTTTTTATCTTACCCATCACTCATAGAAATTCCTAAAAGGGCAGGAAATATGGACAGCCTCCTTTGTTCTAGTGCTGTTAAAGATTTTTTGGTTATATTTATATTTCTTTGACTATTTCAGTTTTTAACTAGGAAAAATACACATTTCTCATATTTAATTCATATCACTTTCAAGAAATTTTCACCAGCATCTCATTTCTGAAACTTATTCAAAGCTCTTTCTTAATAATCTTCTCTTAGTTCTACTTATAATTTTAGTTCAGAGCATGAGAAAAACTTTATGAATTTTTTTCTTTGGTGGTATTTGTGTGATTCTGTCTGTATCTTTCTTTTTTCAATGTATGTGAACTCTGAGCAATCATAGCCTATTTTCATGGCTTCAGGCACCTAGTATAAGCTAATGAACATTCCTCATTTCATTCTAGGTTTCTCCTGATCTAAAGAACAATATGTTCAACAATATGTCAATGTGTACCTCTAGTTGTGATACTGAACAGGACCAGAACCACTTAGTTTCTTGTCTCCTTAAATAAAATAATTTATTTCAGGGATGCCAATAATGAAAGTAAGATTTATTTCAGCTCTGCAGGAGGCAGAAACTCTGCATGTCAGAACCAGAGAGTAATGCCAAGGTGAGAGAAAAAGAGGTTTTATAGGCTTGCTGGATTCTGCTGGGTTTTGAGTTTCTATTAGCCTATAGGGTCTAACAAAAAGTTCTTTGTCTTTAATGACACCCAGTGATATTGATAGCTTAATTTCAGCCAATTTTTGCTCAGCAGGTGTTCTGTTCTGTTTTCTTTCTCCATGGAAATGTTGAACACAGGATGCTTGCAATTTCATATCCTCCTCTCTTTGCCCTGGGTTCTATGACTAGAATTTAGCAGAGAGATTATTATTCTTACATTTTCCCTTCCTGGCCCTAGGTTTAGGTTTTATGCATACCTTATTAATGTTCCACTGTGCCTGACAAGGTGTTTGTCATGGCCTCTAAGGTAGTTGTCAAGGCCTTCTATTCTATTTCAGTTGGATGTTCTACCATAACACAAATTTTGCATATCCTTCTCTCCCTGCTTCTGTTTCATCCAGATCCTGACTTCATATTTTTCCTGCCTCATTGAATCACAGACATCTGGAGAATCCTCAAACCAATTAAGTTGAATAAAGTTTTATATTTGCCCATCTTCCACACTCAATATAAATTGGTGCCTGAGACCTCTTTAACCCATGGTGGTTATTAAAGATACATGCTTGCTAATTCAGTGAATGAACATAACCTGACAAGATATTGCTAATGAAATGTTTTTTTTTTTAGAAATATTTTTAAAACAGGTAAATTTTTATACCTCTTACCTGTGCATACCATGAGAACCCAGTTCAGTATGTTTTTTCCACATCATCTAAGATGGATGAATTCAAATTGAGTAGAAGTGTGTTGTTACAGGGAACAGTGACATTCAAAGATGTGGCTATTGACTTCACCCAGGAAGAGTGGCAGCAATTGGATTCTTCTCAAAGGAACCTATACTGGAATGTGATGCTAGAAAACTATAACAACTTAATCACAGTGGGTAAGGGTAGTTTATTGTATAACCCAAATTCTTGGAGTAAAGTTGCTTTTTCCTCCTAGTTTTCTGAGGTGTAGGAACCTTCAAGTGTTAAACTGAATTTAGCCTTTAGATGCCTTTATTCATGTGAATGTGCATGCTGCAGCTTTCAGAACAAAAGGTCCTTTCTGGTTATGACTCTGGGAGGGGGCAGCATCTCCAGAAACCACACTTTTCTTGTCCTTCAGAAAACCTCGTTTCCCTGGGAGAGCCTAAATTCTTGAATAATTCTTTGTTCTAGTATTTATGCCTAAATCATATGTCATTTCCCTTTGACAGGCTGTCCATTCACCAAACCTTATGTGATTTTTAAGTTGGAGCAAGAAGAAGAACCGTGGGTTGTGGAGGAGGAAGAAGTGTTAAGGAGACATTGTCCAGGTTAGTGGGAGGGAACCAGATAGGTGAGAAGGAGCCAGGACCTTTTAATAATTAATATGTAAATAGTTGATTCCTCTAAAATGTTCTTCAAAGATATTTTCCTAAAGACTAGACTTTTATAGTGACAATTGGTTTGAATTTTTTAAAAACCTAAGGTATCACTTCTAGGTAAGATTCTTAACTTCTTTCCTCAGAAGTTATTTTCAAGAAACTTAAAAGGCCAGTTAGACTTTTTACTTGGGTGTTAGATATCAATATTTCATAACTCATTTCCAGCTTTAATAATCATTCTGTTTTTGACATCTCCAGTGTCTCTGCCCACCTTTTTATATAAGATCCTTTCTTTTTGTGTTCATATATTCATGGAATTACAGTTGTTCAAATAAACCTGTTAACATTTATAGTCCTTTATTTTCTCATTTCTTGTTCCTTCCATAGTAAATGCCTTAACATCATATTTTGTACCCATAATCATACCCACTGTATTGTTAGCTTTTGCTCTCATACTTCAATAATGGCTACATTTTACTTCAAGAAAAGTCTTAAAGATAGTGATACTTTTCAGTTTGCTCACATTATCCACTACATTTGTCTTGTATACGTATGCTCATATTTCTGTGTGTATATGTGTGATGTGTGCATACACATAGAAAATCTGTCTGGAAAAAGTCCAACCATTGTTAATATAATGAGAATGGTTTACACAACATCACTGTAACCTGGCAGCCAAAGAGAGAGTACTGGAATACACATGCATGAACAGTGACAACTCCACTGTACTAGTCAGTGGGGGTGGTAGACGCTGTTCAGTGAGCATGTTTACTGTGTGGCTGTCACATTCAAAACAATTGAGCGAGTAGAACAATGAATCTGCATCAGATTTTGCATTAAGCTTGAACATTCCTCTGCAGAAACTATTCCAGTGATTTAGAAGGCTGCAGCTATGGAAACTGGTGATTGGCAGCTTTGTCATGGCAGCATGCCTGCTTGTGCATCACATCTCATGGAGAGATTTATTGTGAAACATCAAAACACCCAGGTGACTCAGATGCCCTACAGCCCAGATTTGGTGCCCTGTGACTTCTGGCTTTTCCCAAAACTAAAATCACCTTTGAAAGGGAAGAAATAGGATTTGATGAGTTCTCAGTGGAAACACTATAGTCCAGAAGGGAATGGCAAGAAATATTCCAAGTAACAAATACCGAATACCTACAACCAAGACTACTCTATCCACCAAGGCTCTCAATTAAAATGTTAGGTGAAACAAAGTTTCCCAGGCAAAAGAAGGCTGAAGGAATACACCTACATCAAACCAGGACTGCAAGATATGCTACAGGCTCTGCATGAAGAAAAGGAAGAAAAAGAGAAAGAAAGACAGGTACGAAGGAAGCAAAATAGCAATGAATAAGTACCTAGCAATAATAACATTACATGTAAATGGATTAAATGCTCCAGTCAAAAGCCATATAGTAGCTTCATGGATAAGGAATCATGACCTGCAGATATGCTGCCTACAAGAGACCCACCTGAGAACAAAAGACCTATACAGACTGAAAGTGAAGGTTTGTAAAAAAATATTCCAAGGAAATGGACAGGAAAAAAAAAAAACGCTAGGGTAGCAATATTCATATCAGACAAAAGAGACTTCAAAACAAGGGCCATCAAAAAAGACCCGGAGGATAATTCATGATACTCAAGGGAAGAATCAATCAAGAACACAAAATAAACATATATGCATCCAACATAGGACCACACCAATATATAAGGAAAATCTTGGAGGACAGTGCCTTAGATTAAATGGACTTAAATGATACATATAGAACCTTTCATCCCAGAGAAACAAAATACACATTCTTTTCAAATGCATGTGGAACATTTCAAAAGGTAGACTACATGATAGGACACAAAACAAGCCTCAAAAAATTTAAGAAATGTGCCCTGGCTGGTGTAGCTCAGTGGATTGAGTGCAGGCTGTGAACCAGGCATCGCAGGTTCGATTCCCAGTCAGGGCACATGCCTAGGTTGCAGGCCATGGCCCCAAGCAACCACACATTGATGTCTCTCTCTCTCTCTCTCCCCCCCTTCCGTCTCTAAAAAATAAATAAATAAAATCTTTAAAAAAAAATTAAGAAATGTGAAATTATATCAAGCTTTTTATTCAGACCACAAGGGCCTGACTAGAAACCCACCACAAAGAAAAAACTAAAAAATACTCAAATTCATGGAGATAGAATTGCATGCTATTAAACAATGAATGGGTCAAGAATGAGATCAGGAAGAAATCAAAAAGTTTCTGGAAACAAATGAAAATGAACTCATAATAGTTCAAAACTTATGGCATACAGTGAAGGCAGTCCTGAGAGGGATGTTCATAGTGATACAGGCCTACCTAAAAAAAATAGAAATGTTTCAAATAAACAACCTAACCCTACATCTACAAGAACTGGAAGAACAACAACAAAGACAGCTCAGAACAAGTAGAAGAGGGAAATAACCAATCTCAGAGCAGAATTAAATGACGTGGAAACTAAGAGAACAATTCTAAGGATCCATAAATCCAGGAGCTGGTTCTTTGAAAAGATAAAAAAAATCAACAAGCCTGTAATCAGACTCAAGAAAAAAAGAGAGAGTTCCAAAATAAACACAATCAGAAATGGAAGAGGAGAGATTACAACTGTTACCAATAGAAATACAAAGGATTGTAAGAAATTGCTACAAAGAACTATATGCCAAGAAATTTGAACACCTAGGTGACATGGACAAATTTCTAGGAAAATATGATCTTCCAAAACTGAATAAAGCAGAAGCAGAAAGCCTGAACAGACCAATAATAGCTAGTAGCTACTGAAATTGAAACAGTAATCAAAAAATCTCCCAGCACACAAAAGCCCTAGAACAGATGGTTTCATAGAACTTTTAAAACACTCTAGGGGACTTCTGGACAAGATGGAGGTGTAGGTAGACACACTGTGCCTCCTTGCACAACCAAAAGAAGGACAACAACAATTTAAAAACAAAAAACAGCCGGAACTGACAGAAAATCAAACTGTATGGAAGTCTGACAACCAAGGAGTTGAAGAAGACACATTCATGCAGAATGGTAGGAGGGGTGGGGACCAGCAGCCAGGCAGAGAGGACTCGCAGCAAGGCCATGACTGGTGGACCCAGTGAGGTGGCGGATTGTGGAGCAAGGTGCACAAGGCTGCAGCTGGCCAGCAAGGCAGCAGTGGGGGGACCCACAAGGCAGCGGATTGTGGACTGGGCGGTCCCACATTTGTGTGCAGAAACTGGGAGAAACAACTGGGGAGCAGGACAGATTGCCGAACCCAGAGCCCCAGCTTGGGGGAATAAAGCCTCAAACCACTGATTAAAAACACCTGTGGGGGTTGAGGTGGCAGTGGGAGAAGTTCCCAGCCTCACAGGAGAGTTTGTTGGAGAGACCTGCAGGGTCCTAGAATGTACACAAGCCCACCCACATGGGAATGAGCACAAGAAGGACCCAAATTGCTTGTGGGAAGTGGAGGAAGTGACTGAAATCCTGCAGAGAGCAGAGCAAGTGCCATTGTTCCCTCTCGGACACCTGCCCCACATACAACGTCACAACCCAGCTACATGGGTTGCCCCCCTGGGTGAACACCTAAGGCTCTGCCACTTACTATGTAACAGGCACATCAAGACCAAAAAAAAAAAAATGGCCCAAACAAAAGAACAGATCAAAGCTCCAGAAAAAATACAACTAAGCAACGAAGAGATAGTCAACCTATCAGATGCAAAGTTCAAAACACTGGTAATCAGGATGCTCACAGAATTGGTTGAATTTGGTCTCAAATTAGATGAAAAAAAATGATGGCTATGCTAAGTGAAATAATATGCTAAGGGAACCAATAGTGATGAGAAGGAAACTGAGACTCAAATCAATGGTGTGGACCAGAAGAAAGAAAGAAGCATCCAACCAGAAAAGAAGGAAGAAACAAGAATTCAAAAAAAAAAAATGAGAGAGGCTTAGGAACCTCCAGAACATCTTTAGTAAACATTCCAACATCTGAATTATAGGGGTACGAGGAGGAGAAGAGGAAGAGCAACAAGTGGAAAACTTATTTGAACAAATAATAATGGAGAACTTCCCCAATCTGGCAAAGGAAATAGACTTCCAGGAAGCTCAGAGAGCCCCAAAGAAGTTGGATCCAAGGAGGAACACACAAAGGCACATCATGATTACATTACTCAAGATTAAAATGAAGGAGAGAATCCTAGAAGCAGCAAGAGATAAGGGGACAGTTACCTACAAAGGAGTTCCCATCAGACTGTCAGCTGATTTCTCAAAAGAGACCTACAGGCAAGAAGGGGCTGGAAAGAAGCATTTCAAGTCATGAAAGGCAAGGACCTATATCCCAGATTGCTCTATGCAGCAAAGTTTTCATTTAGAATGGAAGGGCAGATAAAGTGTTTCTTAAATAAGGTCAAGTTAAAGGAGTTCATCATCACCAAGCCCTTATTATATGAAATGTTTAAGGGATTTATCTAAGAAAAAGAAGATAAAAAATATGTACTATAAAGTGACAGCAAGCTCACAATCATTAACCACACCTAAAACAAAAACAAGCAAACTAAGCAAACAACTAGAACAGGAACAGAACCACAGAAATGGAGATCACATAGAGGGTTATCAACAGGGGAGTAGGAGGGGGAGAGGGGGAAAAGGTACAGAGAGTAAGTAGCATAGATGGTAGGTAGAAAATAGACAGGGGGAGGGTAAGAATAGTATAGGGAATGTAGAAGCCAAAAAACTTATATGTACGACCCATGGACATGAACTAAAGTGGGGGGCAGGATGTGGGTGGGAGTTGTGTGCAGGGCAGAGGGGAGTGAAGGGGGGAAATGGGACAAGTGTATTAGCATAATCAATAAATTATATTTTAAAACTACTTGAAATAAAAATAAATAAATAAATAAATAAATAAATAACACTAAAGGAATAGCTAACTCCTATCCTCAGATTACCCAAAAAATCCAAGAATGAGGAAATTCCCAAACTTTTTTTTATGAAGCCAGCTTTATCCTAATCCCCAAACCAGATAAAGACACAACAAAGAAAGAAAACTGCAGACCAATATCTCTGATGAACATAAATGCTAAAATCGTCAAGAAAATATCGGCAAACCGCATCCAGCAATACATTAAAGATATCATACACGATGATGAAGTTGGGCTCATCTTAGGGATGCCAGGATGGTACAATATTCACAAATCAAGAAACATAATACATCACATAAACTAAAGGAAAGACAAAAGCCATATGATCATGTCAACAAATGTGGAAAAAGCATTTGATGAGGTATAGGACCCATTTATGATAGAAACACTCAGCAAAGTGGGACTACAGGGAGCATTCCTCAACAAAATGAAGATCTCATATACATGAGACCTATAGCCAATATCGTACTCAATTGGCAAAAACTAAAAGCTTTCCAACTAAGATCAGGAACAAGACGAGGATGTCCACTTTGACCACTTCTGTTCAACATAGTATTAGAAGTCCTAGCCACAGCAATGAGACAAGAAAAAGCAATAACAGGCATCCAAATTATAAAGTAGGAAGCAAAACTGTCATTGTTTGCAGATGACATGATGTTATACATAGAAAATCCTATAGACTCCACCAAACAACTACTCTACCTAATAAGTGAATTTGGCAAAACAGAGGGATACCAAATTAATATTCAGAAATCAAAGGCATTTTTGTATACCAGCAATAAAATATCAGAAACAGAAATCAGGAAAAAAATCCCATTTGATATAGCAACAAGAAAATAAAGTACCTATGCATAAACCTAACCAAGGAAGTAAAAGACATGTACTCAGAAAACTATACAACATTGAAGATAGAAATAAAGAACACAAAAACAAATGAAAGCATGTACCATGTTCATGGATTGGAGGAATTAATATCACCAAAATGTCCATACTACCCAAAGCAATTCATAGATTCAATGCAATGCCTATTAAAATATCAGTGGTATATTCCACAGATATAGAATAAATACTTCAAAAATTTGTATGGAACCATAAATGAACCCAAATACCCACAGCCATTTTCAGAAAGAACAAAGTAGGAGGGATCGCACTTCCTGAAATCAGTGTATTACAAAGATACTGTAATCGAAGCAGCATGGTGCTGGCATAAGAACAGACACATGGACCAGTGGAACAGAATAGAGAGCTCAGAAATAAACCCAAGACTTCCGGCCAAGATGGAGGCATAGGTGGTTGCACTGAACCTCCTTGAGCAACCAAAACTAAGGACAACAATAATTTAGAAACAAAAAACAACCAGAACAGAGAAAAATGAACTGAACAGAAGTCTGACTACCATACATCCAGACTGGTAATGTGGGGCAAAATCAGAGGCCTACGGAGAGGGGTCGAGGGGTCCTGGCAGGAAAGAGCAGTGGCTGGCAGACGTGGGCACAGAAGGTGCAGATGGCAGTTAGCAGACCCCAGAAGCACAGGGGCAGCTGATGAACCAGTGGCAGACCTTGGGTGCGGCAGGCAATGAGCAGACCCAGTGAGGCGCTCGCAAGGCAGCTGACTGTCCATGGCCACACAGTCACGTGAAAACTAAGCGAAAACGGGCAGTGACACAGACTGTGCAACACAGGGACCCAGCACCAAGAAACAAAGCCTAAAGGCACCGACTGAAAACACCGGTGGGAGTTGAGGCCGGGAGATTCTCTCAGCATCATAGGAGAGCTCCTTGGGGAGACCCGAACGGCCTGAGAAAGTACACAAACCCACCCACCTGGGAGCCAGCACCAGAAGAGCTCAATTTGCTTGTGGGAAGCTGCATAGGGGACTGAAGTCCTACAGAGAGTGGAGCAGGCACCATTGTTCCCTCTTGGACCCCACCCCCACATACAACATCACAACCCAGCAACTGAGGTGCCCCACACTGGTGAACACCTAAGGCTCCACCCCTCACTATATAACAGGTGCGACCAAAGGAAAAAATTAAACTAAATTAAAAAGATAACTCAAACAAAGTTAAAAGCCCCAGAGCCAGTTTTTTTTAAACAACTGAGAAATAGCCAACCTATCAGATGAACAGTTCAAAGCAATGGTCATCAGGATGCTCACAGAATTGGTTGACTTTGGTCATAAATTAGATGAACAAATGCAGGCTACGATAAGAGAAAATGCACAGGGACCAATAGTGATGGAAAAAAAAAAAAACTGGGTCTCAAATCAATGAAGGGGCCAGAAGGAGGAAACGAACAACCAAACAGAAAAGAATGAAGCAACAAGAATTCAAAAAAAATGAGGAGAGGCTTAGGAACTTCCAGGACATCTTTAAACGCTCCAACATCTGAATTATAGGGGAACCAGAATGGGAAGAGGAAAAGCAACAAGTGGAAAAGTTATTTGAACAAATAATAAAGGAGAACTTCCCCAATCTGGCAAGGGAAATAGACTTCCAGGAAGTCCAGGAAACTCAGAGAGTCCCAAAGAAGTTGGACCCAAGGAGGAACATGCCAAGGCATATCATAATTACATTACCCAAGATTAAATGAAGGAGAGAATTCTAGAAGCAGCAAGAGATAAGGGGACAGTTACCTACAAAGGAGTTCCCATCAGAATGTCAGCTGATTTCTCAAAAAAGATCTTGCAGGCAAGAAGGGGCTGGAAAGAAGTATTCCAAGTCATGAAAGGCAAGGACCTACATCCAAGATTGCTCTATCCAGCAAAGCTTTCATTTAGAATGCAAGGGGAGATAAAGTGCTTCTCAGATAAGGCCAAGTTAAAGGAGTTCATCATCACCAAGCCTTTATTATATGAAATGTTAAAGGGACTTACTAAGAAAAAGAAGATAAAAAACATGTACAATAAAATAATAACAAACTCACAACTATTAACAACTACACCTAAAACAAAAACAAAAGCAAACTAAGCAAACAACTACAACAGGAACAGAACCACAGAAATGGAGATCACATGGAGGGTTAGCAACAGGGAAGTGGGAGGAAGAGATAGTGGGAACAGATACAGAGAATAAGTAGCATGGACAATAGGTAGAAAACAGACAAGGGGAGGACAGGAATAGTGTGGGAAATGTAGAAGCTAAAGAACTTATCGAGTCGGGAAGATGGCGGCTTTACTCTAGGCAGCATTTTTCTCGGCTTCTGTGAAGAGGGGGGAAACTCGCGAATCGGTGGAGAGGCAGAGCAAGTGGGCTGGGTTGCCGAATCACTTTTGAAAGCAGGACATCAGAAATTATTGCACTCACTGGAAAACCAGACGGTAAGGAGTCTGATACAGGACAAAAGGAGCCCAGGGATCAGCGCGGTGTCTGGGGGTGCGCAGACCCCAGGCCCGCCCAGTGCTCCGGGCTCTGCCCTAGGGCTCCCAGGAGAGGGAAGCCGCTGCTCCCTCCCTCCCCCGAATACGGGGGTGAGCTACTCCAGGGGAGAACGGGTTGCTAGAAGGAACAGATTGGCCAGTTGGACTGAGAAAAAATCGCCCAGGGAATATGAACACCTGCCTAGAGACGGGGAGAAGTGAGAGCCTCTAGCCGACAGGACCAGGGGCATCTCTAGCCCCATGGAAGTGCAGATCAGTGGAGAGTACAAGCCAGCTGTGCTCGGCTCGTGCCCCATAGGGAGGCCGGAATCGCGTGCTGCGATTCCCGGGAGGGACGTGGGGCTGGGTGCGTTCCTGCAGTGGTGGCTCAGAGATTTCCAGCCAGCCCGACCCGGGGAGCCGAGAAAGGCGCCAACACCCAGTCGGAGGGCGGTTTGGTGGGGAACACTGAGCTGGAAACGGCTGGGCTCACACACCGTCGTTGGGAAGACTGACTCTCCCGCGCTAGTGTGTTCTGTAGCACCCAGGGTACCTGACACACTTGCTGAGATCTGGCTGGGAGAGAGAGAAGCATTTCAAAGGCCCCTCAGCCAGCTGAAGCCAGCAAGATCAGAAAAACTGGTCTGGCCAGTTAGAAACCAACAAGAGGTTTTTTGTTTGTTTGGTTGGTTGTTTTTGTTTTTTTTTGTTTTGCTTTGTTTTTGTTTGTTTTTTTTTTTGTTTTGTTTGGTTTTGTTTGGTTTCTCTGGCTGTTGTTGGTTGATTAATTTTATATTGTGTTTTATGTGACTTTTTTTTCAATTCTTATTATTTTTATCTCGCAATCCCTTATGTTTCTCTTCCATTCAACCTAATATTATTCTTTCCACTCCAAGTTTATCTCTCCTGCACTACATCTTCTGCTTTTCTTTCCTTTTTTTTATCTTGCTAGTTACTGTAAACTTGTATTATCTTTTTCACACTTTTCCAACATTTTTTATTTTAATAATATTTTGGTATTCCTTTTCTTTCTGTATAATCTTCTTTGCTTGACTGGTTATACTGTCATTTGATAGGTTCCCCCTGGTATCTCAGTTACAAGGTGTTGATAAGTTACTGTCCTTCATCTGTGTTCCATTAATACACCTCTCAAGGTTCTATACTCTTTATTCTTGTTATCTAGACCTCATCGATTCTGCCACAAGACTGTCACTTTACTATTACTGCTAGTAAGACCTAGTTGATACAATTGTAAATGCTTCTCAATGCCCCTACCTGATCTCAGCCCACTTTGCAATTTTCTGAACTATACTATTGTGGGGGTTGGCTCTATTCTTTTACTCACTACTATATACTAATCTTTAGTCCAACCCTACCTTAGAAGCTGACCTCCCACAGCCTCACAGCTTTCAAGATCTAACTAACAATCCTCTCGTCCCCAATAAGAGTCTTACCTTCTTTCCATCCTTTCTAAAATGTGGATAGTGGGGTGGAGGATCATGGTTAACACTATAAAGAGCCAAAGGATAACCCATCTCTTCTCTACTGGCTACTAAAGTAAATATCATAGCATACTGTCTTGCTGTTTTAAACCATTTTGCCTTACTCCTCCAACTGATACCAAAAAAGGGTAGGGGTAAGCTGTGAACACCTGGATACACGAAGGAGATTGCACCACTGAAACACACAAATATTCTACCACAGAAGTTCACACCATAATTACAGGGAATCAGAACAGTTCAAATTAACAAACAAGAAGAAAAAAGAAGAAACCCACGAACAATGAGAAAACAAAGAAACAACCCCCAACTGAAGGGAAACGAGGAAGCCTCAGGAAAAAATGCTAAATGAAATAGAGGCAACTCAACTATCAGATAGTGAGTTCAAAACAATGATTACCAGGAAGTTCAATGAACTCACAACGAGCTTTCAGAAATTAGAGGGAAACTACATCAATCTCACTGCAAACTATATAAACATGAAAAAGGAAATAGAAACTCTCAACAAAGGTCAAGAGGAAATGAAGAATACAATTTCTGAACTGAAGAACACAGTAGAAGGAATGAAAAGCAGGATCAATGAAGCAGAAGATCGGATTAGTGAGCTGGAGGACAAAGTAGAAAACAGCATCCAGAAAGAGCAAGAAAAGGAAAAGAGGCTCAGAAAGAATGAAGAGGGATTAAGAGAAATGCAAGACAATATGAAACGTAATAATATCCGTATAATAGGGATACCAGAAGGAGAAGAAGAAGAGCAAGGGTTTGAAAACCTAGTTGAACAAGTAATGAAGGAGAACTTCCCTAATTTGATGAGAGAAAAAGTCACACACAAATCCAGGAAACACAGAGAGTCCCAATCAAGAGGAACCCAAAGAGAACCACCCCAAGGCACATCATAATTAAAATGACAAAATTTCAAGACAAAGAGAGAATCTTAAAGGCAGCAAGGGAGAAAAAGGAAGTAACATACAAGGGAGCCCCAATAAGGCTAACAGCTGACTTCTCAATGGAACCTCAAGCCAGAAGAGAATGGCAAGAAATACTCCAGGTAATGAGAACCAGAGGTCTGCAACCAAGGCTACTATATCCAGCAAGGCTCTCGATCAAGATAGAAGGCCAAATAAGAAGCTTCCCAGACAAAAGAAGTCTAAAAGAATACACCTCGACCAAACCAGCTCTGCAAGAGATTCTAAAAGGATTGCTTTAAGGAGGAGAGAAGAAAGAGAGAGAGAGAGAGAGAGAGAGGAACACATGTACATAAAAGACAATGAATAAGTACCTATCAATAATAACCTTAAATGTAAATGGATTAAATGCTCCAATCAAAAGACATAGAATAGCTGAATGGATAAGAAAAAATGACCCACATATCTGCTGTCTACAACAGACCCACCTCAGGATAAAAGACCTACACAGGCTGAAAGTGAAGGGCTGGAAACAAATCTTCCAAGCAAATGGACAGGAAAAAAAAGCCGGGGTAGCAATACTCATATCAGACAAAATAGGCTTCCAAAAAAGGTCCATAAAGAGAGACCCAGAAGGTCACTTCATAATACTCAAGGGAAGAATCCATCAAGAAGACATAAATATTGTAAATATATATGCACCCAACATAGGAGCACCGAAATACATAAAGAAAATCTTAGAGGACTGCAAGAAAGATACGGACAGCAACACAATTATACTGGGAGATTTTAACACCCCACTATCAAAAATGGACAGATCTTCTAAACAAAATATCAACAAAGATATTGTGGCATTGAACAATACCCTTGATGAAATGGACTTTACTGATATATACATAGCTCTCCATCCAAAAGAAGCTAAATATACATTCTTTTCAAATGTCCACGGAACATTCTCAAAGATAGACCACATGATAGGACACAGAACAAGCCTCAAGAATTTCAAGAAAATTGAAATCATACCAAGCATTTTCTCAGACCACAAGGGACTGAAGCTAGAAACCAACCCCAAGGAAAAAAAACAAAAACACTCAAAATCATGGAGATTAAATAGCATGCTATTAAACAATGAATGGGTCAAGAATGGTATTAGGGAAGAAATCAAAAGGTTTCTGGAAACAAATGATAATGAACTCACAACAACCCAAAACTTATGGGACACAGCCAAGGCAGTCCTGAGAGGGAAGTTCATAGCGATACAGGCCCACCTAAAAAGGTTAGAAACATTCCAAACAAACAACCTAACTCTATGTCTACAAGAACTCGAGGAACAACAACAAAGGCAGCCCAGAGCAAGCAGAAGGAAGGAAATAACCAAGATCAGAGCAGAGTTAAATGACATAGAGACTAAAAGCACAATTCTAAGGATCAATGAATCCAAGAGCTGGTTCTTTGAAAAGATAAACAAAATCGACAAGCCTTTAAGCAGACTCATCAAGAAAAAAGAGAGAAGACCCAAATAAACACAATCAGAAATGAAAGAGGAGAGATTACAACAGATACCACCGAAATACAAAGGATTGTAAGAAATTACTACAAAGAGCTGTATGCGAAGAAATTTGAAAACCTAGATGAAATGGACAACTTTCTAGAAAAATATAATCTTTGAAAACTCAATGAAAAAGAAGCAGAAAGTCTGAACAGACCAATAACAACAAAAGAAATTGAAGCAGTAATCAAAAAACTCCCAACACACAAAAGCCCAGGACCAGATGGTTTCACAGGAGAATTCTACAAAGCATTTAAGGAAGAGCTAACCCCTATCCTTCACAGACTATTCCAAAAAGTCCAAAAAGATGGGAGTCTCCCAAACTCTTTTTATGAGGCCATCATCATCCTAATTGCAAAACCAAATAAAGACACAACAAAGAAAGAAAACTTCAGGCCAATGTCACTGATGAACATTGACGCTAAAATCCTCAACAAAATACTGGCAAACCACATCCAACAATACGTTAAAAAGATTATACACCATGACCAACTGGGATTCATTCCAGGGATGCAAGGATGGTTTAATATTCACAAGTCAGTAAATGTAATACATCACAGAAACAAAAGCAAAGATAAAAACCACATGATCATATCAATTGATGCAGAAAAAGCAATTGATAAGGTACAGCACCCATTCATGATAAAAACACTCGGCAAAGTGGGAATAGAGGGAGCATTCCTCAACATAATAAAGGCCATATATGAGAGACCTTCAGCCAACATCATTCTCAATGGGCAAAAAATTAAAACCTTTTCCATTAAGATCAGGAACAGGACAAGGCTGTCCACTTTCACCACTTCTATTCAATATAGTACTGGAAGTTTTAGCCACAGCAATCAGACAAGAAAAAGAAATAAAAGGCATCCAAATCAGAAAGGAGGAAGCAAAACTGTCACTGTTTGCAGATGACATGATAGTATACATAGAAAATCCTATAGACTCTACCAAAAAACTGCTTGACCTAATAAATGAATTTGGCAAAACAGCGGGATACAAAGTCAATATCCAGAAATCAAAGGCATTTCTGTTCACCAACAATGAAACAGCAGAAGCAGAGACCAAGGGAAAAATCCCATTTGAAATAGCAAATCTAGGAATAAACCTAACCAAAGAGGTAAAAGACCTGTATTCAGAAAACTACACACACTGAAGAAAGAAATTAAGGAAGACACAAACAAATGGAAACATATACCGTGTTCATGGAGTGGAAGAATTAATATAATCAAAATGTCCATACTACCCAAAGTAATTTACACATTCAATGCAATTCCTATTAAAGTACCAATGGCATATTTCACAGACAGAACAAACACTTCAAAAATTTATATGGAATTATAAACGACCCCGAATAGCTGCAATTTTGAGAAAGAAGAGTAAAGTAGGAGGGATCACAATACCCGACACTAAACTATACTACAAGGCTACTGCAATCAAAACAGCCTGGTACTGGCATAAAAACAGGCACATAGACCAATGGAACAGAACAGAGAGCCCAGAAATAAGCCCAAGTCTCTATGGTCAATTAATATTTGACAAAGGAGGGAGCAACATAAAATGGAATAAAAATAGCCTCTTCAACAAATGGTGTTGGGAGAACTGGACAGCTACATGCAAAAAAAATGAAACTCAAGCACCAACTTACACCATACACAAAAATAAATTCAAGGTGGATAAAAGACTTAAATATAAAACATGACACCATTAAAGTCCTAGAGGAGAACGTAGGTAGGAAAATCTCAGATATTTTACGAAGAAATTTTTTTACTGACGTGTCCCCTAGAGCAAGGGACATAAAGGAAAGAATAAACAAATGGGACCTCATCAAAATTAAAAGCTTCTGCATAGCTAAAGAAAACAGTATCAAAATTAAAAGAGAACCAACTGTATGGGATAACATATTTGCCAATGATACCTCAGACAAGGGTTTAATCTCCAAAATATATAAAGAACTTACAAGACTGCACTCTAAGAAGACAAGGAATCCAATTAAAAAGTGGGCAAAGGACTTGAACAGACACTTCTCCAAGGAGGACATACAGATAATCCAAAGACACATGAAACAATGTTCAATATCACTAGCTATCAGAAAGATGCAAATTAAAACCACAATGAGATACCACTTCACACCAGACAGAATGACCATCATAAACAAAGCAACAAACAACAAGTGTTGGAGAGGTTGTGGAGAAAAGGGGACCCTAGTGCACTGCTGGTGGGACTGCAGACTGGTACAACCACTATGGAAAGCAGTATGGGACTTCCTCAGAAAACTAAAAATGGATCTGCCTTTTGACCCTGCAATTCCACTGCTGGGACTCTATCCTAAGAATACTAAAACACCAATTCAAAAGAACCTATGCATCCCAATGTTCATAGCAGCACAATTTACAATAGCTAGATGCTGGAAGCAACCAAGATGCCCATCAGTAAATGAATGGATCAAAAAACTATGGTACATTTACACAATGGAATTCTATGCAGCAGAAATAAAGAAGGAGCTCCTACCCTTTGCAACAACGTGGATGGAGCTGGAAAACATTATGCTAAGCAAAACAAGCCAGGCAGTGAAAGACAAATATCATATGATCTCACCTTTAACAGGAACCTAAATAACAAAACAAAGAAAAAAGCAAAATATAACCAAAGACACTGAAATAGAGGACAGGCTGATGGTGACCGGAGGAGAGAGAAGAGGAAATTTAAGGGGACAGTGGGAAGGGTTCACAGGAACAAACTTAAAGGACACATGGTCATAGACTAAGGGGAGGGTGGTAATGGGAGGGAAGTGGGGAGGGTGGGAAGGGGAGACTGGATTGGGAGTAAAAAGGAGAAAACTGTATTTGAACAATGATTAAAAAAATAATAATAAAAAGAACTTATGACACATGAACATGAACTAAAGGGGGGAATGTGGGTGGGAGGGGGTGTGCAGGGTGGAGGGGAGTGAAGGGGGAAAATGGGACAACTGTAATAGCATAATCAATAAAATATATTTAAAAAATAAATAAATCCAAGTATCTACAGTTAATATTGAACAAGGGAAAACAGCATAAAATGGAGCAAAAATAGCGTCTTCAACAAATAGTCTGGAGAGCTAGGCAGCTACATGCAAAAAAAAAAAAAAGAAACTCGATAACCAACTTTCATCATTCACAAAAATGAATTCAAGGTGGATAAAACACTTAAATATAAGTCATGATACCATAAAAGTCCTAGAGGTGAAAATAGAGAAGGAAACTCTCAGATATTCCATGCAGCAATATTTTCACTGATATGTCCCCGAAGGCTGGGGACATAAAGGGAAGAATAAACATGGGATCTCATCAAAATAAAAAGCATCTGCATGGCTAAAGAAAACAGCATTAAAATGAAAAGAGAACCAACTGTATGGGAAAACATATTTGCCAATGTTACCTCAGACAAGGGTTTGATCTCCAAAATATATAAAGAAGTCACAGACCTCCACTCCAGGAAGACAAGGAACCCAATTACAAAATGGGCAAAGGAGTTGAACAGACACTTCTCCAAAAAGGACATGCAAAGGGTTCAGAGACATATTAAAATATGCTCAGCATCACTACCCATCAGAGATGCAAATGAAAACCACAATGAGATACCTCTTTACATCAGTTAGAATGGCCATTATAAACAAAGCAACAAACAACAAATGTTGGAGATTATGTGGAGAAAAGGGTACCCTAGTGCACTCTTGGTGGGATTGCAGACTGGTGGCGCCACTGTGGGCAACAGTTTGGAATTTCCTCAGAAAACTATAAATGAAACTGCCTTTTCACCCAGAAATTTCACTGCTTAGATTATACCCTAAGAATCCTGAAACATCAGTTGAAAAGTACCTATGCACCCCAATAAAAAGATTTTATTTATTTATTTTTGGAAAGGAGAAGGGAAAAAGACAGAGGGACATCACTGTGTGGTTGCCTCTTGAGGGTCACCTACTTGGGCTGCAACCCAGGTATATGCCCTGATTGAGAATTGAATGGATGACCCTTTGGAAATTGTGTTCATAGCAGCACAATTTACAATAGCAAGGTGCTGGAAGCAAACTATGGTACATTTACATGATGGAATACTACTCAATAGGAAGACAGAAAGAGCTCCTCCCATTTGTGACAGTAAAACTGGCGAGCATTATTCTCAGTGAAAGAAGCCATGTAGTGAAAGAGAAATACCATATGATCTCACCTAATAAGTGAAACCTAATCAACAAAACAAACAAGCAAAATATAAGCATGGACATTGAAATTAAGAACAAACAGAGTAACCAGAGGACAGTTTGGTGGGGATAATGAGGGGAAAACGGTGAAGAGTTTTCAGGGACATGTATAATGGACTCATAGACAAAACCAAAGGGGGATAGGATCAAGGGTGGGAAGTGAGGATGGCTGTGGTCAAGGGGGATTGATGGAGGGGGGGTGGAATGGATACAACTTTATTTGAACAATAAAAAAATTAATTTAAAAAAATCCTCATAATATTAATTTAATTTTTTAAAAGGATGGTCTTGTAAATCACCTCTTCTTCAGTTTCTTAGTACTTGTGATTAAGGTTTTTTAGTAGTTTTTATAGTTAATATATTGCAATCAGAAAAACATGGCCTTTATAATGGTTTGTTTACACACACACACACACGCACACACACACACACACACACACACAGGTGTGTCCAGAAAAAGTCTAACCATTGTAAATGTAACAAGATTGGGCCCTGGCTGGTATGGCTCAGTGGATTGAGCACCAGAATGCAAACCAAAGGGTCATCCATTCAATTCTCAATCAGGGCATATACCAGGGTTGCAGCCCAAGTAGGTGACCCTTGAGAGGCAACCACACAGTGATGTCCCTCTGTCTTTTTCTCTTTCCCTTCTCCTTTCCAAAAATAAATAAATAAAATCTTTTTTAAAAAATGAGAATGGTTTGTGTGACACTTGTAACCTGGCAGCCAAGGAAAGTGGCCTGGAATGCACATGTGTGAACAATGACAACTTTACTGTACTAGTCAGTGGGGCAGTAGATGCCCTTGAGGTAGCATGTGTACTGTGTGGCTGTCACATTCAAAATGAGCAAGTAGAGCAATGAATCTGTATCAAATTTTGCATTAAGTTTGAATGTTCCTCTGTGGAAACTATTCCAATGATTTAGAAGGCCACAGCTATGGGCAACTGGTGATTGGCAGCTTCATCATGAGAACATGCCCACTTGTGCATTACGTCTTGTGCAGTTTTTTTTTGCGAAACATAAACACCCAGGTGACCCAGGTAAACACCCAGACTCCCTACAGCTCAGATTTGGTGCCCTGTGACTTCTGGCTTTTTCTGAAAGTAAAATCACCTTTGAAAGGGAAGAGTTGTCAGACCATCGATGGGATTCAGGAAAATACAGTGGGACAGCTGATGGCAATTGGGAGAACTGAGTGTAGTAACAAAGTGCCTACCTTGAAGGGGACTGAGGCGTCATTATCGTCTGTACAATGTTTCTTGTATCTTGCATCTTCAATAAATGTCTCTATTTTTTATAGTGCATAGATGGATACTTTCTGGACAGACCACCCACCTATACTCCCCCGATATACACACAAGTACATATACCAAGGTTTTGTAGATATTTGAAAGAACATGTAGGTTTTGTGAGATACAAAATTGTATTACTGGAGATTTAACCAAACACAATTTTATCTGTTTTGCTTGTCAAAATCATGGGTTGTGTTCTAGTTTTACACAAAAATGTAGGAGAACCATGGCTGGTGTGGTTCAGTTCATTGAGTTCTGGCCTGTGAACCAAAGGGTTGCCAGTTCGATTCCCAGTCAGAGCACATGCCTGGGTTGTAGGCCAGGTCCCTAGTAGGGGGCATGTGAGAGGCAACCACACATTAATGTTTCTCTCCTCTCTTTCTCCCTTCCTTCCCCTTTCTAAAACTAAATAAAATCTTCTTTAAAAATGTAGGAGCATTCTGATGCGCCCTTTGTTGCTGCTCCCCTAGCTGCTGTGTTTTTTTCTGGTATTCCTTATTGCAGCTCCTGGATCTGGATTTCACATTTATTAATTCTAAAATAATTTCAACATTCACTCAATTTTCTGAAGTTTTACTACCTGAAGTATATAATTTCATAAAAATGACTTGTCATTTGAAAGCAACCATTCCTGATGTGAATATTCCTTTTTGAGAGATGCATTACTGTAAATTTTGTTTAGAATCAAAATTAGAAATTAAAGTTTTCTCTTTTGCTCTGAAAAAAAAACCCTCTACACACTCTTTTGTATTTTGTATCTTTTAAATATATTGTTTTCAGTGACACACTTATTGTATTTGCTTCTTCATGTTTGATGGTTTCTGAATGCAAATTAAAATTTTAAAATCTTAACTTCCAATAATGTTATTGTTTGAAATTGGGTTGCTTAATTTTTTTAAAATCTTCACCCAAGTACATTTTTCTCATTCCTTGTTTAGAGAGAGGGGGGCAAGGGAAGGGAGGAAGGGAGAGAGAGAAACATCCAAGCAAGATAGAAGCATCAATTAGTTGGCTACAGTATGCCCAGGACCAGGGATGATAGGCACCCAGATCAGAGATTGAACCCACAACCTAGGTATGTGCTCTAATCAGAATCAAATCCATAACATTTCTATCATGGGAAATCCAACCAACTGAGCCACACCTGCAGCCAGGGCAAGGTTGCTTTCTTATGAAGATTATTAGCATATGCTTCTCATGAGTGCCAATAGACATTACCAAGTGAGAGCCAGTTGAATATTTTTGGAAGGTCCTGACTTATTGTAGGAACCTCAGTTGAGTTTCTCTTTCTTATTGCTGGCCCAAGGCTTATACTTCAGTTAACAGGACTTTTGTTTGCATAGGTATTCAAGTCAGACCCATTTTCTAGTTTGTTTTCTAATTTCCTCTCTTAGATCTGACTTTGGCTAATACTTGTTTATTTTTGTTTTGTTCATTTTTTGTGTATGGTGCTCAGGTGTGGTTGGTGAAGAGTACTGAAGTGTCCTTAGAAGATTTATGCCACTTCCTATATTCCCAGTGATGCATCCTAATTTCTGTTTTATCTGTTATCTTTCTGTTTTACAATGTGAGGTTACCCCACCACATTTTCAATATTAAAATTCCTAACTAGTGTCTCTCTCTTTTTTTTTCCCCTCACCACTAGCTGGTGTTCTTTGTGTCAGGTAGTTTTATTTTCTCTTCCTTTTCCCCCTTGTTTCTGCTAGCTAATTTTTCATCCCTATTTGCCTTCTCATTGTTTCTTCTTGAAGTATTTACATTTATACTTTGACATTCTGTTTTATAGGTGCTGATTTAATTGTTTTTTAATTCATGGCAATACAATTAATCAGGATTTTAATATCCTTGTATTTTTGCTTGCTTTCTTTATATCATGTTTGTGTTATTTTTTCCCTTGTAATATTTTTTTGTGAATATAATGTTTTATAAATTTTTTCTTTATTTTCATTATTTACATTATTACAGACATTCCAATTTTCCCTCCTTTTGCCCCCCTCTTCCCTGCCCCCACTCCCATTTCCTCTGGCTATCCCCACATAGTTGTCTGTGTCTGTGTTGTGCATGTATGTCTGGCTAACAACAAGACCCTAGTAATACTTTTTATAAATTAATTCCAGCACCTTTTGATTTTCGAGTGAGGATAGTTCTTTTTGACCTGCTTTAAAGAAGGATGATATTTGGTGAAGGAAAATGAATGCTCTAATCTAGAGTAGGGGTTAGCAAACTGGAATGTAAGCCTTTGTTTTTGCAAATAAACTTTTATGGGAACATGGTCACACCCAATCATTTATATCTTATCTGTGGCTTTTTCACATTACAACAGCAAAGTTTACTAGTTGCATCAAAAATTACATGGTCTACAGCCCTGACCAGGGTTTAGCTGGTTGGGCATCATTCCACAAAGCAAAAGGTCACTGGTTCAATTCCCAGTCAGGGTACATGCCTGGGTTTCAGTTTCAGTACCTAGTTTGGGTGTGTACAGGAGACAACAGATCGATGTATCTTTCTCACATTGATGTTTCTCTTCCTCTTTTTCTCTCCTCCCCTTCCTCTCTCTCTAAAAAGAAATAAATAAAATCTTAAAAAAAATTATATGGCATACAAAGCCTAAAATACTATCTAACCCTTTAAGAAAAAGTTTGCCAACTCAATATATATGACTATGCTTCATATTGAAGCCCCTTATTCTACATGTTTGTGTGTGTAGAAACATGTTTAGACTTTACTTATTCTCATTCAAAAAGGAAACTGCAGTTGCAAGTCTTCTCATAATTGAATCTTATACTCTAACCTCAGTAGACTTTCCTAAAAAGATAGTATGTCAGAATGTTTCCTCATTCATTCCTGGCTTCTCTGACATTTTGGGATATCAAAGTTTCCTATAACTAATCTATACTCTTGAATTTCAATGTTGTAATCATGAGATAATTAATTCTGCCCTTCAAGATGTGATCTACATTTTGACACAGCTGCTTGCTCTACCCAATATCAGCATGAATAGGTGTCTTTTTTTAGAATCCTTCCTCTGTCTCAGCCTGTACTGTATTTGTTAACACTAATTTATTTAATATAATTTTGAGGATATTCACCCCATAGGAACATTGAAGAATCAATGACTTTTCTTTTGCCTTGTTTGTAGAGAGGAAAGATGAGATATTTTATCATTCTACTATCATGGAATCTTCTCTTTCACATTTGATATTTTGATCTTGCCCTTGGAATATTTTTTCACTTCTCCTTGGATAGTACCTTTTTAAAAAAATTTATTTTAATCATTGTTCAAGTACAGTTTTCTCCCTTTTACTCCCATTCCAGCCCTCCCACCCACCCAACCCTCCCCACTTCCCTCCCATTATCACCCTCCCCCTAGTTTTTGTCCATGTGTCCTTTAAATTTGTTCCTGTAAACCCTACCCATTCTCCCCTGAAATTCCCTCTTCTCTCCCCTGTGGCTTGGATAGTACCTTGATGACCTAATCTTACCTTCTCCCTTAACACATTTTGCTTAATTGAGCTTCTTTTTCCCCAAAATGAAGTGAGCCAAAAGCTTAGTATTCTTCCTTCTTTACATTTATTGTCTGCAACCAAGTCTCTATCTTTACCTGGTTTACCTCTTCACAGGAAATTTTCCTTTAAGTTAGTTTCAGTCTAGGAGAGGGAGAAAACTCCATTTTCCCATCTTAGAGCTAAGCAGCAATACAAGACTGTGTCTTACCTTCAGTATATAGACCTCACGTATTCTCTCTATGCTTGAACCCATTCTTTCTGTATTCTTCTGCCTGGTGTCCCTGAATCTAGCGCCTTTCAGCTATATTGTTTTGAAAGCAATCTTTCAACCTCTCTTGGGTAAAGCAGTGATTTTGTCTTTGTTAGATTATACCTTTTTCCTTATGTCATATTAGTGTGATTTTAGATGGGATCAGAGATAAATTAATGTCTTTATTATACCATATTTAAGCTCAGTTTCTCACTCTTTGTTTCCCCTTCTGCTCACTATACTTTTTCCTTATCCAGTCATGCTAGGTAGGCTTTCAGTTTCATGTTCTAACTCTTTCATCTAATAATTACCTTCCTGTTGTTCCCCTTTTTATTAATTACTGCATTACTCAAAATAATTGTATGTACTTTTTAAATTATACAATACATGCTTATAGGTCAAGTTTTTTTAAAGTACTGAAAATTAATTAAATTTTCCTTAATCATTTTCCCTCAGGCTGACCTGTAGTGTGTGGGTTTTTGACATCTTATAGGAAAGATTTCACAACACAAGTCCAGGGGATATTGACACTACATATTAAAGCTGAGGACAATGAAATAAAGGAAGGACTTAGGATAGAAAAAGTAACGGGAGTGAGGAGAGATCCTAGGTGGTGCTCTGCTTTGGCTCCATAGAAATGTTATAGGAAAGGAGTGAGCCAAGGCGGGGCTGCTGTTAGCTCACTAAGAAGTGAAGGTCACAGATACAGAAGTAAGCCAAGGCAGAGTTTCTTTTAGCTCACTGGGAAGTCAGAAAAAAGGAGGCCTTGGAGATAGGATCACAGGGTAAGCCTAGGTTGAGCTGCTGCTGCCTGCTGCTACCATGGCTGCAAGTCTCATGGGGACCCTTAGAGTTTAGGAGAAAGCAAAAAGTTCATGCCTGGGAAGGGGCATGGGATACTCTAGAGAGAGCCTGCACTGTCTTTGTCCTAAGGGCTTTTTATCTTTATTTTTTCTGTGGTGGAGAATCTTAGGAGAGAATTTCAGCAGAATATTTATCAGCTTCCCAGGTGCATTTTTAATGTGCTGTTGTTTCAAAATGAACACATGGGGCATTTTGAATTATTCTTTGGTCTGCTATTTTGTTTTACTTTTATCTTGAGTCTGGCTTTTAATGTTTTGTTGTTGTTGTTGTTTAGCTGGCACAAATGACATTAATTGGGTCTGTTCTTTATTTTCCCAGACCAGGGCGATTTAAGTATTCATTGGTTAGGGAGGGGTGGTATAAACCATTCACTCTCAAGTGTCCTTGGTTAGGGGAGATAAGGTCCTACGATTCACCAGTTGGTTGTAAGTTGCTCAAACTGTTTGGCCTTAATTTCCTTGTCTCAGTTTCCCTATTCCAGTTGCCAGGAATTTTCTTAGCTTTTTACTATCCTGTCACAGTGGAAACCCTAGCATCAGGAAACCATAGTTCCTTTGAGCTATTACTTAATTGTATTTTCAAACATTCTTATTGAAACCACTTTAATTTCTTAGGTTATCCTGTGATAATTGTCATCTTTGCTGTTGAATGTTCTTTTCCAAGAATATGATATGCTATTTACCTTAGTTTTATAGGGCTGCCATAAAAAAGTACCATAAACTGGGTGGATTAGAATAACAGAAATTTATTCTGCTATTTGTGAAGACTAGAAATACTAAATTAAGGTGTCAGAGGATTATGCTCCCTCTGAAACCTGTAGAAGGATACTTCCTTGCCCCTTTCTGCTTCTGGTAGCCCCAGAAATTGTTTTGGCTTGTTATGTAATAGCTCCAGTCTGTCTTTACCTTCACGTGGTATTCTTCCTGTGTTTCTGTTTCTTCATGTATTATTCTTTTTATAAGAACACCAGTCATTTTAATTTAGGGGTTACCCTAGTCAACTACAATGTCATCTTAACTTATTATATCTGCAATAACTCTATTTCTAAATAACTTCACATTCTGAGTTTCTGGGGTGCTAGGACTTCAACACATATTTTTTGGTGGGGGGGAAGGGGCACATAGTTCAACCCATGGCACGTCTTTATTTAAATTTGTGTATGGATTTTAAAGTTTCCTTATAATTTGGGGACCTTTCTAGTTAAATTTATTCTATATTTTTATGTTTTTATTGCATTTATAAGTGTAGTCTTCTGTTTTATTTTTGTAAATAGTTGTTTATATATATGAAGGTTATTGAAACTGAATATTTGCTATATATTGTGAATTTAGTGAGTTTATTTTATAATTATTTTTCAATTGACTCTCTTTGAAAATAATAAAAATAAAAGTTACAAGCTTATGTGAATCCTTAAATAAAAGTTAACATAATCATGTTAATTTGTTCTAGTCGTGAACATGGTATGTGCTTCCCGTTTTTCTATCTTCTTCAATTTCTTTCTTCAGTGTCTTCTAATTTTCTGAGTACAGGTCTTTTACATCTTTGGTTAGGTTTATTCCTAGGTATTTTTTTTTAAGCAATCGTGAATGGGATTGTTTTCTTAATCTCCCTTTCTATTAGTTATTGGCATATAAAAATGCAACTAATTTCTGAATATTGATTTTGTACCCTGCTACTTTGCTGAATTCATTTATCAGTTCTAGTAGTTTCTTGATGGAATCTTTGGTGTTCTCTATGTGCAATATCATGTCATCTGCAAATAAAGGCAGTTTTACTTCTTTCTTTCCAATTTGGATGACTCTTATTTCTCCTTCTCATTTGATTGCTGTGGGTGAAACCATAAAAATCCTAAAAGAAAACATAGGCAGCAAAATCTCGGATATTGCTCATAGAAATTGTTTAGTGAATATCTCTCCACAAGCAAGGGAAACAAAAGAAAAAATAAACAAATAGGACTTCATCAAACTAAAAAATTTTTGCACAACAAAGGAAATCATCAACAGATAAAAAGACAGCTCAGAGAATGGGAGAACATATTTGCTGGTACATCTGATAAGGGGTTAATATCCAAAACTTATAAAGTACTTACAAAACTCAATACCAAAAAAACAAACAACCCAATTAAAAAATGGGCAAAGGACTTGAATAGAGAGGTCTCCAAAGACAACATAGAGATGACCAGTAAACATATCAAAAGATGCTCAACATTACTAATCATCAGAGAAATACAAATAAAAACCACAGTGAGATACCATCTCACACCTGTCAGAATGGCTATCATCAATAAATCAAAAAACAGTAAGTGCTGGCAAAGATATGGAGGAAGGGGAACTCTTTTCCACTGTTGGTGGGAATGCAGACTAGTGCAGTCACTGTGGAAAGCAGTATGGAAATACCTCAAAAAATTAAAAATGGATCTGCCTTTTGACCCAGAGATCTCACTTCTGGGAATATATCTGAATGAACTAAAGTCACTAATTCAAAAGAAAATAAGCACCCCTATGTTCATTGCAGCATTATTTACCATCATCAAGATATGGAAGCAGTCCAAGTGTCCATCAGTTTATCAGTGGGTAAACAACTATGGCACATTTACACAATGGAATTCTACTTGAGAAAAACAGAAGAAAAATGTACCCTTTGCAACAGTATGGATGGACCTGGAGAACATTATGTTAAGTGAAATAAGCCAGTGAGAGAAAGACAAATACTGTATGATTTTACTCATGTGGAATCTAATGAACAAATGGAACTAACAAGCAAAACAGAGACAGACTGATAGATGGAAAACACATCTTCAGCTAGTGGGGCAGAAAGGTAGTGGGGTGGAGGGATCAAACAAAAAAATAAAAGGACTCATGGATGTGGACAACAGGGTGGTGATTTCTAGGGCAAGAGGTGTTTAAGGACACAAATGGTAATGGAAAAAATATAATAAATAGTATTTTAAAAAGGAAAAAAGTACATCTAGAATTTAAAAAGTTAAAATTTTAAAACTTTTAGTTTTATTTTCATTATAATGGGAATGATTTAATCATTAAAGTTTTTAATTGAGTTTATTTGGGTGACATTGGTTGACAAACATACAGGCTTTAAGTGTACATCTCAATGAAACATCTGCATACTGCATCATGTGACAGTCGCCCAAAGTAAAGTCTTTTTTTGTCCACATTTATCCCCCTTTTCATCTCCCTCAATCCCTTTTCCCTCTGGCTATCACCATACTGTTGTGTGTGTCTGTGTGTTTTATACATATTTTGCTTAGTATCTTCACCTTTTCTTCACCTAACCCTCCAACCTGGCTCCCCTCTCACAGCTGTCAGTCCGTTCTATGTATCTCTGCTTCTGTTTCTATTTTGTTTGCTAAATTATGTTGTTCATTAGATTCCACAGATAAGTGAGATCATATGGTATTTGTCTTTCTCTGACTGCCTTTACTTAGCATAATATTCTCCAGGTCCATCCATGTTGCTGCAAAAGGTAAGATTTGCTTCTTTTTTTCCTAAGGTAGAGTAGTATTACATTGTGTAAATATATCAAAGCTTTTTTTAATCCACTTAACCACTGATGGGTGCTTGGGCTGTTTTCATATCTTGGCTATTATAAATAATGCTCTAATGAACATAGGGGTACATATATTCTCAAAAATCAACTGACTCTTGATTTTGCAGGTAAATTGTTTTATTGTTGACAAATAATGTTAATTTTACCTTTGCTTTCCAACTTTGTACACTTTTTGTTTACTTAATTTACTATTCAGTACTGTAATGATAGTGGCATAGTACTCATCTTCCTCCTGACTTTAATGTGTATGCTTTGGGAATTTTCCCATTAACCATGGTGCTTTTGTTTAAGTTGTACTATACTTTATTTCTCAAGTTAAATAAAGCATCTCGCCCTGTTTTAAAGTTATTTTTAAATGAAATATAGATGCTGAGTTTTGTCATCTCTTTAATATTTTTGGAAATCATTACTTGATTTTTCCCTTTTGACCAATTTACTTATAGTAAATAATTTTTCTAATATGAAAACATGCTTATATTCCTGAAAAAAAAATCTACTCATGTGTGATATATCTTATATTTATTGTGCTTTCTGGGTTCTTTATTTTTCTTCTAGGTCATTGTGATATTTTATGTAGAATTTTTACCTTGAAATTCCTGAGTGAAATTGGTGTATAATTTGTTTTTTTATTGTCATCTTTGTCAGGTTTTGGTATTAATTTTGCTTGTTTCACACATACAAAAAAGTGGAAATTCTACTTTTTTCTTTTGTAACATTTTGCACAACATTAGTGTTGTCTCAAATATTTATTAAAATTCCATGTGAATCTATTTGTTTTGTTTTTAGGGAATTTCTTTTTATGTTTTTAGGGGATTTCTTTTTATGGAAATTAGCCTACTAGATTTTCTATATGGTTTAGAGTAATTTTTGTCATTTACATTTTCTAGGAAATTATTTATATCAAACAATGTGCAATAATGTATTTCAATAGAGTCCTGTCAATTTTATGATTTTACTTCCTGTCTCTTTTTTCTTTATTATTATTTCTTTATTTGTAAATTCTGCATATTTTATTTATTCAACAGTTAATCTGTTTTTTTCTCAGATGCCATTTAAAAGCAATTAAGTCTATTTGTATTCATAAATGTCTGCTTTTATTCATATTTACCTTCCTGAAATTTTCTAAAACTTAGAAAATAGGAGGTATATGTATTTGGAATTTGCTTAATAGTGGGAAACTAGGCCTTAAGCCATGAATCAATCCTATAATAGCATGTTTTTGAAATCTTCTTGCTATTATAATATTGGAAGAATTTATAAGTAATATTTATTTACATTCTGTTTTAGGAGAAATACGGAGAATTGATGACCATCAGAATATACAGGACAAACTTTTGACAGAACTTGAAGATAAGTTTATAAAAACACTGACTGAAGAAAAATTCAGTGAATGTGATAACAAATTTTCTGATTCGTTTTCTCCAAATTCAGACTTTTTTTCTTCTAGTCACAACTTTCATGACTATAACTTATTTGGAAAACGTCTAGAATGTAATTTTCACTGTCATAATAATGAGAGAATTCTTATAAGAAAGGAATACTGTGAATATAATGAACCTATAAAGTCATCTGGCAATAGCTTATCAAATCTTGTAGTAACCCCCTTTAAGTGTAATAATTGTGGAAAAGGATTTAGTCAAACCTTGGATCTCATCAGACACCTGAGAATTCATACTGGAGAGAAACCCTATGAATGTAAAAAATGTAGAAAAGCCTTTAGCCATAAGGAAAACTTCCTAAAACATCAGAAAATTCACAGTAGAGAACAATCTTATGAATGTAATAAATGTGAGAAAGCTTTCATTAAAGTGTCAAATCTCATTAGACATCAAAGAATTCATACTGGAGAAAAACCCTATGCATGTAAGGAATGTGGAAAATTCTTCAGTCAGAAATCAAATCTCATTGATCATGAAAAAACTCACACTGGAGAGAAACCTTATGAATGTGATGCATGCAGAAAAACATTCAGCCAGAAGCAAAGCCTCATTGCACACCAGAAAGTTCATACTAGGGAGAAACCTTATGCATGTAATGAATGTGGTAAAGCTTTCCCCCGAATTGCATCTCTTGCTCTTCATATGAGAAGTCATACAGGAGAAAAACCTTATAAATGTGATAAATGTGGAAAAGCCTTCTCTCAGTTTTCCATGCTTATTATACATATGAGAATTCATACAGGTGAGAAACCCTATGAATGTAAAGAATGTGGAAAATCCTTTTCTCAAAGCTCAGCCCTTACTGTACATATGAGGAGTCATACTGGTGAGAAACCCTATGAATGTAAGGAATGTGGAAAAGCCTTCAGCCACAAGAAAAACTTCATTACACACCAAAAGATTCATACTAGAGAGAAACCTTATGAATGTAATGAATGTGGGAAAGCATTTATTCAGATGTCAAATCTTGTTAGACACCACAGAATTCACACTGGAGAAAAACCCTATATATGTAAAGAATGTGGGAAAGCCTTTAGCCAGAAATCAAATCTCATTGCTCATGAAAAAATTCATTCTGGAGAGAAACCCTATAAATGTAATGAATGTGGTAAAGCCTTCAGCCAAAAGCAAAACTTTATTACACATCAGAAAGTTCACACTGGAGAGAAACCTTATGATTGTAATAAATGTGGCAAAGCCTTCTCTCAAATTGCATCCCTTACTCTTCATCTGAGAAGTCATACAGGGGAAAAACCCTATGAATGTGATAAATGTGGGAAATCCTTCTCTCAGTGCTCATTGCTTAATTTACATATGAGAAGTCATACAGGTGAGAAGCCTTATGTATGTAATGAATGTGGAAAAGCTTTCTCTCAAAGAACTTCCCTTATTGTACATATGAGAGGTCATACTGGTGAGAAACCCTATGAATGTAATAAATGTGGAAAAGCCTTCTCTCAAAGCTCATCCCTTACTATACATGTACGAGGTCATACAGGTGAGAAACCCTTTGACTGTAGTAAATGTGGAAAAGCCTTCTCTCAAATCTCGTCTCTTACACTTCATATGAGAAAACATACAGGTGAGAAGCCTTATCATTGTAATGAGTGTGGTAAGGCTTTCAGTCAAAAGTCACATCTTATTAGACACCAGAAAATTCATACTTACTAGAAATAGAAACCTTATGAATATTATAAATATGGAAATACCTTCAGAAGGAATTAGCACCTTCTAACATATTACATAATTGATTCTAGAGCTGAAAACTGTGATATGGGAAAGCTTTTGAAGAAGTCACACATTTGTGAAACATGAGAATTATTACCAAGGTTACAAATTGTGTAATGAAAAAGCTGATCATCCATAACTTTTAGCAGATATCATACCTATTGCTATTTATTAATCATTCACAGTAAAGCTTGAAACAAGTTATTTTCTGTCAGTTTATCAACATGTTACTTGAGCTCCTAACCAATATATTATCAAGAAAAAGATTCAAGGGAAGAAGAAACTATAAAAATAAACTTTTATATGAGAAATAATTAGAAAATGTGTTGATATAAAATTAGAAATATGTTCATATATACTTCAAATACTATGTCTAAGAATAGGCACAATGAATATATGTATCACATTTTGAAGAGCATAAGATAATGCTTAAATTTTAGAAAAATAACATGGAAAAGTCTTGGCATTATAAACAATATTTTTTTTACAAATCTCTAACATACTTGTAAAGTACTTCTACTCAGAGTTTTCATTAGTTATAATTTAAAAATTTTACAAACTGATTCAAAATTTTATATTGGAATGTAAAGTACTGTAAATAACTGAAGAAAATGTTACAAACAAACAGAAGACAGTCTACTAGATATCATATACTTTATTTAAAACTGCATCATTTAAACAGTGTGTTCTTGATGAGTAAGTCAGTAGGAAAAAAATGAGGATTGAAGGAAAAAGACATTTGGATTTTGTGTGTGACAGTGCTATGGAAATTATTGGAGAAAGAATGGCCTATTTGATAGTGGAAGATTCATATCAACAAAAAACATTAGCTCTCTATACCATATATAAAAGTAAAATTCAAGTAGATTAAAGGACAATATAAAAAGCAACATTCTAAAACTATGATGAAAATAGAATATATTTATTACTATAGAGTAACAGGAGTTTTAAAAACACACATAAATATGAAACAATTCTATTATGGTGTATTGTCATAGTAGCACCAATATATATGCACAAAGAGATATATGTGTTCACTCTATTATGCTTTGTATTACTATAAATTAGGCATAGCATAAATTTTTATGGTATAGAGATAGATCATTATGATGTGTTTATTTATTTGATATAATACAGTATTTACAGAATACAAATTTGACATAGTTGCCTGGATAGTTTACAACATAATAGGAGTAAAAAGCAAAATGTACAATGAAATATGATACATTTGTACAATATAATAAAATAATGCAAAGAATAGTACTGTGTATTGACCATGGATCCATATATTGCTGTGGTTTCTACTTGTAGGGAGTGGGAAAGGTATGGAGGGAGTAGTTACATTTACCTGTAATAGTTCTTAAAGAATGAAAGCAAATATAACAGTGGTAACAAATCTGGTTGTCAAAATTGTGTTGCTTTTTTTGGTATTATTTCTTGCTTTTGTTTATTACCTATTCTAAAAAATAAGTAGAGTTGATACAGGAAACCTGGGCCCATATAAATAATTTTTAAGTGGATTCTTATTTTTTATCAGATACTAACATTTAGAGAGTATTCCTTTTGCTAATACACAAACCAAACCTGAATTAAAATAATGCTTTGCTTACTGTGTCCTCATAATGTGAATTAAGATAATAAAAATTTGTTGTTCTCATCTAATTTTTAACTTAATTTTTATTTCAAATATTATTTTTTCTGAGTTGAAAGTAAAATAGCAAAAGAAATACTCAGTATTTGGGATAACTGACATTCTATTTCAGAAAAAAGTTGCATGCATTTGGGTTGGTTTCAGATTGAGGGGAAACATCATCCATGCATACTATAATATGTGATTAATGTTCTAACATGTCAAGCCCAAGGATAGTAACTCACATCAGAACAGAAGCAATTTCAATGTATCCAAAAAGTTGGATGGGTTAGGGGAGAGCAAAAGCAGAAAAATGAAAATAAATGTAGCTGAACAACAATAAAAAAAACAAAAACAAAATAAGGTTTCTTTGGTTTCTGGATCCTTAAATTAGGGTGCATATGCTAGTGATTTTATATATATCAGATAAGGGCCCAGTGGATGTGAAAGGTCATTACTACAGCTCTTTTATAATATATTGAGGACTTTTAAATATTTTTGGTCCTCAAATTTCCTTTTCTGTGAGTAGCCCATTCATATATTATGATTATATTTTTTCTACTGGGACTTTAAAAATGTTTAGATTTAGAACTAATCAATAAAACAAACAACCAAATACAACCAGAGACACTGAAATGAAGAACAAACTGGCAGTAACCAGAGAGGAAGGGGGAGAGGGGTAATCGGGGAAAATAGAGAAGGGGCCATCAAGGAACATGCATAAAGGACACATGGACAAAGTCAAAGAGGGTAGGTTTGAGGGTTGGAGGTGAAGGTGGGTGGGGCGGTGTAAGGAACTGCTTCACATGGCATGGACTTGTAGCTCAGCCTCCATGTGGAAAACCAGTGGGGGGAGAGTGGCATGCAGGATCACGCCCACAGAGAGATTTTCTTGTGGGGAATCAGGCCTGCATTGTACCTAGACTGCTATGAGACTTGCTTTTGCTAAAATTCCTTCACCCTGAATTGAGGCAGCAAGGTCTTACCACAACTTCCTAAAATCTGAGCTAATCCTCCCAAGTATGGTGTGTGACTGGTTCAACCACTTTTCCTCTTGGTCTGCAACATCCTTCTCTTTGAAGTAATTAGCAACATTCTTTCCTTTGTTATCTGTAAAAGGTAATCCCCTGCAGTGAACCTGTGCATAGTAAATGAGGACTACCCTCCATGTAATGTACCCAGAAAAGCAATAAAAGCCTGTCCAGGCAGGGACTGAGGTTTCTGGCCCTCTCGCCCTCTCTCCTAGAGAGTGGCCATGCCGTCCCTTTTTCTCCACAGGACTTCTGTAGTCCGTGTATATTTGTTCACAAGCAGCCACAACGTACACGGATCCTGCTGGCCAGGATCTGCCACAGGGTGAGGGCACAGTGGGGGGAAAATGGAGACAACTGTACCTGAACAAGAATGAAAAAAGTATAAAAATACAGAGGAATTTGACACAAAAAAAGGAGTATGGATTTATGGAAGTTATAGAAATAATATCCTTTGGTACTATTTAGTTGGTATGACTTACATCCCATTTTCTCTCTTGGTAATACCTTGTATAACTACAGTACAGTGTCAGCTTTGGCACTGGAATGATCCACAGACCTTATCATATTTCACTAGTTTTATATGCACTTGTGTATGTGTCCATGTAATTCTATATGATGTTATCTTATGAAATTTGTGTAACTACAATCACAATCAAGATATAGAACTTCTGACACCACAAAGACCCCTTGTTCTATCCCTTTGTAGTAACATCCAACCTTTCCTCTTTCTGCTTCCCACTCAACCCTGGCAACCACTAATTTATTCTTGATCATTTTGTCATGTCAAGAATGTTTTATAAATGGAAGTATACACTATATAACTATATAACCTTTTGAGATAGGCTTTTTACATTCAATATAATTCCCTTTAAATACATCCCACTTTTTCAGGTACAATAATTTGTTGCTCTGAAGAAGGTGGTTGTTTTTTTTTAATAATTTTCTATGGTATGGATAATTTTACTGTGGTTTCTTTAATTACTCAGCCACTGAATGAAATTTGGGTTTTTCCAGTTTGGGGACGTTACAAATAAAACAACTGTAAACATTTGTCCAACAATTTCACTTCTGAAAAGATATCCACAGGAAACAAACAAACAAAAATCTGTGGAAGAAATAACTGTACCTCCATGTTCATACTAGCATTTACACAATAACCAAGAAATGGAAAAAACCTAAGTATCCAATGAATGCAAGGATAAAAAAGAATGGATATAGAAAAATATTCAGCCATAAAAAAAAGGAAATTTTGCCATTTTCTGATATGAATGGACTTTGAGGGCATTATGTAAAGTGAGAAAAAGGCAAATATTTTGATATCACTTATATGTGGACTCTAAAATACGTGAAAAAACAAAGCTAATAGGAAAAAAAATATATTATATTCATGGTTACCAGAGGTGGGAATAAAGCAGGGGGAACTGGATGAAAGTGGTCAAAATATACAAACTTCCACTTAAAAGATAAATAAGTACTAGGGATGTGATGTATATCATAACTGCATTTTACTCTGCTATATTTAAAAGCTTTTAGAAGAGTAGATCCTCATAGTCCTCACTACAAACATTTTTTTTTAATTTCTCTTGTACCTACATGAGCTGATGAATGTTAACAAAACATATTGTGATAACCATTTCACAGTATGTATAATGCAAGTCATTATGTTGTATACCTTAAAAATACATAGTGCTGTATGATAATTATATCTCAATAAAACTACAGAGGTAAAATTCCAGTTTTCCAGTTAATAATCCAGGTAAGTATAGACATTTACAGTAGATATTTTAAGGTTCTTTATTTTAATTAAATTTATTGGGGTGACATTGGTTAATAGAATTATATGTTTCAAGTGTACTATTTTATGATATATGCTCTGTACATTGAAATGTGTACCTACCACTCAAACTCAAATCTTTTATTTATATGTATTTGACCCCTTTACTATACCTCCATCCTCCTACCCTCTGGTAACCACCATACTATAGTCTATTTTTTTCTTTTTCTTCTTTTTTATTGTTCAAGTATAATTGTCTCTATTTTTCCACCACCACTTTCCCCCACCCCGCCCCAACCTTCAATCCTTCCCGGCTTTGGCTTTGTCCATATGCCCTTTATACATGTTCCTCAACAACCCTTCCCTTTCTTTTGCCTGTTATCCCCCTCCTCCCTCCCTTCCTGTTATTGTCAGTTTGTTCTTTATTTCAATGTCTCTGGTCATATTTTGCTTGCTTGTTTGTTTTGTTGATTAGGTTACAACTATAGGTGAGATCATGTGGTATTTGTCTTTCACCACCTGGCTTGTTTCAGTTAGCATAATGCTCTCCAGTTCCATCCATGCTGCCATGAAGGCTAGGAGCTCCTTCTTTCTGCTGTGTAGTATTCCATTGTATAAATATACCACAGTTTTTTGATCCATTCATTTACTGATGGGCACTTAGGTTGCTTCCAGCACTTGGCTATTGTAAATTGTGCTGCTATGAACATTGGTGTGCATAGGTTCATTCGAATTGGTGTTTCAGGTTCCTTAGGGTATAATCCTAGCAGTGGAATTGCTGGGTCTGAAGGCAATTCCATTTTTAATTTTTTGAGGAAATTCCATACTGTATTTCACAGTGGCTGCACAAGTCTGCATTCCCACCAACACTGTACTAGGGTTTCTTTTTCTCCACAATCTTGCCTGCACTTATTGTTTGTTGGTTTGTTTATGATAACCATTCTGACCTGTGTGAAGTGGTATCTCATTGTGGTTTTAATTTGCAGCATCTTTTCATTTGTCTCTGGGCCCTCTGGAAATTCTACTTGGAGAAGAGTCTATTCAAGTCTTTTGCCCATTTTTTTTAAGTTGGATTGCTTGTCTTCCTGGATTGCAGTCATGAGAGTTCTTTATGTCTTTTGGAAATCAACCCTTGTCCAAGGTCTGATCAGCAAATATATTTTCCATAAATGACCCCATATAGCTTAAGCAATTTTGAGAAAGAAGAACAAAGTTGGAGGAATCACAATACCTGATATCAAACTCTATTCAAGACTACTGTAATCAAAGTACTCTTGTATTGGCATAAGGACAGACAAATAGATCAATGGAACAGAATAGAGAGCCTAGAAATAAACCCAAGTCCTATGGTCAATTAATATTTGTCAAAAGTGTTGAATTTATAAATGCTTTTCTGTATCAGATGAGATAATCATGTGGATTTTTCCCTCTGCTCTATTAATATAATGTATTACATTATTTTTTTTTCTTATTTTGAACAAGCCTTGTATTCCTGGGAGAAACCCTGCATTGGCATGCTGTAATGATCCTCATAATGTACTGTTTGATTTGGTTTGCTAGTATTTTGTTGTAAAGCTTTATTTCTATATCCATGAGGGATATTCATCTGCAGTTTTTATTTCTAGTATTTTCTGGTTTTGGTATCAGAATAATGATAGTTTCAAATAATGTTAGGAAGTATTCCTTCCTATTTCTTGGGAGAGTTTGACTAGGATTGGTATTAATTTTTCTTTAAATTCACTGGTGAACTTTTTGAGGAGTGTGGAACTGCTGATTTAATCTCTTGTTAGAGGTCTATTGAGATTTTTTATTCCTTAAGTTGTTAATATGAGTAAAGATTTGTATATTTGATCTAGATATTTAATTTGTTAGTGTACAGTGTTTGTAGTATTGCCTTATAATCCTTTTAATTTCTTTAAAATTGGTTTTGTCCCCATTTTCATTTCTGATTTTAGTTACTTACATCTCTCATTTTTCTTAAACACTTTGACTAAAAGTTGTCAATTTTGTTGATTTTTTCAAAGAACACTTTTTAAATTGCTTTTAAAGAAAGAAAGGAAGAGAGGAAACCGTAGATGTGAAAAAGAAACATTAATTGGTTACCTCCTGTATGCATCCAGACTGGGGATTATATGTGCCCAGGCCAAGGATTGAGCCAGGAAACTTTCTGTCATGGGACTACGCTCCAACCAACTGAGCTATACCAGCTAGGGCTGGAAGAAAAAGCTTTTAAACTTACCAATTCCTTATTTTTTAAAATTCTTTATATTGTTTATCTCTGCTTTCATCCACATTTCCTTCCTATGCCTTTGGGTATACTTTGCTCTTCTTTTTCTAGTTCCTTAAGATGTAAACTTAGATTGGGATTTTCTTTTTTAATGTATGCTTTTACTTTGATGAATTTACCTCTGAGCATTGCTTTCATTGCTTCTCATAAGTTTTGTAATGTGTTTGTATTTTCTTTTGTGTCAAAGTATTTTCTAATTTTCTTAGAGATTTCTTTTTTTGTACAAGTGGTTGTTTCAGAGTAGGTTTTTTATAAGAATTCAGGTTTGACTAGAGGCAAGCAAGGATCCTGCCCAGGTTCCAGTTGTCTATAGGTTCTCCTTCTGTTGTTGCTAGTGCAATTCCTGGGACTCAGGAATCCAAAATGACAGAGGAGTGAGTGGAAGTTAGTGTAACCTCCTCCCAGGACCATCCTGGAACTGCAATGAAATTGTGAAGAAATCATCCAGAATAAACAACTGAACAATAGTGGGAGAGAAGCCTTTAACCATAGACAGACAGAATAAACAGCTCCAACACAACATGACTTGTAGGGAGTGTGGAAGGGACGTGAAAGTGCTGGCTAGGCCCCCCTGAGTGGCAGCTGAAGTGCCAAAGGAATATCTCCACAGTTGGGGGATACCCTGAGAAGGATGGAGTCTAAGCTCTAAGCTGGGCTCCCCTGCCTACAGTACTGGAGCCTGAAACTACACAGACAACATCCAGCTGTGAAAAGCAGCAGGGTTTCTGCCAGAGATGGATAACTGGAGATGCAAAGAACCATTTATGGAGCCAATGCATAAATTTTCATATGCAGCCACTTACCCTTAGTTCCAGCAAAGGTGTGAGCAGAGTGGAGAAGAAACTTGGGACAGTGGCTTTGGAGAGAGAACTGAGAGAGCAGCAGCCAGGATCCCGGTGCCAAGTCATCTCCCATACTGCATTACCATCTTGATCAGGCAAATTACTCCCATCCATGTGGCATCAGCCTGAGGGGAAACAATAGTACTGCCCTAAGTGATTATATGCCCCAACCTGTGGTGCTTAAGCCTGACTGCTGATTATAGGGTGACTAGATTAACAACTGAATGAGTCAGCCACACATGGTAGATCCATGGTAGTCTTAAACACACTGGCTGAGGCCAGATGGGGTCACCATCTGACATCACCAGAAGTGGATCCAGAAGGAAAAATCAGTACATCTGCACAACAGCATACAAGATATGGTGGGTGGAGAGACCCTCAATCAGCCAGCTAGAGGGAAGGACCACTGAAGAACGACCCAACAACAATTAAAACCCAATTACATCCAGAGAGCCAACACAAAAACCCAATTACATCCAGAGAGCCAACATAAAGGGCATCCCAAGTGCATCAGGTTCAGGAAACCAAGGAGACTGCACCACTGAATCCCACAGGACTCCCACCCTAGAAGTTCACACCACAAATACAGGAAGTCAAAGCAGATCACTTTGAGAAAAAGAAACAAACAAGAGTCTCCCCTATAATGCAAAGAAACAACAACCAATTGAAAGGGAAGAAGGAATCCCCAGAAAGACTGCTAAATGAAATAGAGGCAAGTGAACTGTCTGACTCTGAGTTCAAAACAGTGGTTATAAGGAAGCTCAGTGAGCTCAGAGAGAGTTACAAGAATTACAAGGAAGCTACAAGGAACTTACTAGGAACTACATCAACATGAAAAAGGACGTAGAAACTATCAAAAAGAGCCAGGAAAAATACAATTTCTGAATTGAAGAACACAGTACAAGAAATTAAAAGCAGGCTAGATTAAGCAGAGGATCAAATCAGCAAGCTGCGAGGAAAAGGTAGATAAAAATTCCTAGAAAGAGCAAGAAAAAGAAAAAAAAATTATAAAGAGGGGTTATGAGAGATACAGGACAACATGAAACACAATATCCATATAGTAGGGATACCAGAAGGAAAAGAAGAGGAACAACACAGGGAAAACCTGTTTGAAAAAGTAATGATGGGAAACTTCCCTAATTTGATGACAGAAAAGTCACACAAGTCTAGGAAGGGGAAGTTGCGATCAAGATGAGCCCAAAGAGGCCACCTCCAAGACATACCATAATTAAAATGGCAAAATTACAAGACAAAGGGAGAAACAAGAAGGAACATACAAGGGAACTCCAAGAAGGTTGCCACCTGATTTCTCAACAGAAACACTACAACCCAGAAGGGAATGTTAAGAAATATTCCAAGTAATGTAAAGCAAGGGCCTGCAACCAAGACCACTCAAGCCATCAAGCCTCTCATTTAAAATGGAAGGTGAAATAAGGAGTTTCCCAGATAAGAGAAGCCTAAAAGGATACACCTTCATCATATCAACACTGGAAGACATGCTAAAGGGACTGCTTTAAGAAGATGAAGAAAAAGAGTGAGAGAGAGGAACACAGGTATAAAGGGGAAAATGGCAATGAATAAGTACCTATCAATAATAACCTTAAATGTAAATGGATTAAACTCTTCAACGAAGAGACATAAGGTAGCCAAATGGATGAAAAAATATGACTCACACATATGCTGGCTACAAGAGACCCACTTCAGAACAAAAGACCTACATAGGCTTAAAATGAAGGGTTGAAAGGAAATATTCCAAGCAAATGGACAGGGAAAAAAAGCTGAGGTTTCAATATTTATATCAGACAAAATATATTCAAACCAAAGGCCTTAAAAAAATACCCAAAAGGCCACATCATAATACTGAAAGGAAGAATTCATCAAGAAGACATAAACATTGTAAACATATATGTACCCAACATAGGAACACCCAAATATATAGGAAAATCTTGGAGGACTTCAAGAAAGATATAGACAGCAACACACTTATAAAAGGGGATCTGAACACCCCACTGTCAATAATGGATACAACTTCCAAAAAAATCAACAAGGATGCCCTGGTTGGTGTGGCTCGGTGTATTGAGTGTCAGCCTGCAAACCAAAGGGTAGCCAGCTCATTCCCAGTCAGGGAACATGCCTGGGTTGATCCACCTCTGTTTTTTCATCAGTTCAAGGTCTCGAGGTGAGTCATCCAACTTCTGACACCTCTACCTGTATCACTTTCACCTTCTAGAGAAAGCTTCTGTTGTGACAGGAGGGTGGGACCCCTGGGACTCCCTTGGGAGGCACTGTTCATTCTTCTGGGAAAATTGTAGGTGTTTTCCCCCTGCTCCTGCACCACCCCTCTTGGTCTGACCCAGCTTATTCCCAATAATGTATAGTTTCTCATTTATTAGCAGTCTGTTTCATGGGTTTGGGGCAGCTGTGTGTGTGAGCCAAGGCTGGGCGGGGACCTGGTTCCCCCTTGCTGCAGTGCTTTCTGATCTCCTGATTTTGCTGGCCTCTGTGAAATAGGGCCCTAGGAATCAGAGTATTTTGTCTCTCTGAGAAAAGTTCAAAATGGGCCTTTTAGGCATCCCTCTTGCTATTTTTATCTTGTGGAAATACACCCTGCAGGGTTTTTGAGCCTGCCCTGCCTGTTTTGCAGATATTCCCCCACTCCTGCAGGAGGTGGGGAGCTGGGTGCAACCTTTCCTTCCTGGAGGTCCAAGCTCCACCAGCCAAGGGGGCTCTGTCTGGCTTTAAATAATCTCATATGCACAGCTCCTGCTCTTCCAGTTCTCTGCCCACGATCCTCACAGCAGAGAAAGACCTGCATTCTCCATTCTGTGCAGCTTCTGCCCTGCAAGCTGTGCCAGGCTAGGGCTGAGAAATCCCCTTCTTTTGCACCTTTCTGATCAATCTGCCCAGCTTCACTGAGTTAGAGCAAACTATACCCTTAATACTTTCCCATTGCTGGTAGGGCATCTACACATGGGGTCCCTGTCCAGCATGCCTCAGTTCCCCTTTAAAAAGTCTCTCTGGGCACTTTCATTGCAGAACTGAGTCACTGTCAAGATTTCTATTCATGTTGCCCCTCCACAAAGCCAAGAGTCTCTCACAGTCATGACTGGTCCCACCCAGCTTCCTCCACCCAACCCATGTGCAGGTAGTATCCTTCTCTCTCTCTCTCTCTGGCACTCTCCTGGTAGGTGTTTGCTACTGCAGCTATGGGTGTACTGTTTGCTGTGTGTGTGTAGCCTGGATCTCTCCGACTTTGTGTATTCAAGTTGCTCCTGGCTCAGGTGTAGGGATTCACTGCCCTGGGATGGGGGGGGGCACAAAACTGTGATCTTTGACCAGACTCTCTGGGACTAGAGCGCCACACCCAGGGTACTTCCCCATCCTCAAATAAACTCTTACTGCCCATTGTGAAGCATCTTTTGTGCTCCTTGGCTTCCAAACTTCATATAAGCTAAGATTCCATTAAATGCTCAGCTTAGTTTTGGAAGATCAGCCAAGTGTCCAAGTTGGGTGCAAGAGCAAATGGACTCAGCTTCCACCTATTTGACTGCCATCTTCCTCCCCCAAAATCCTTGCTTTAAAAAGAGGAGAAAATAAGAAAAAAAAAAAGAAGAAAATAGTTAAAAAAAATAAAATGACCCTTGAAACATGTCTACCACTTTAAATGGGCATGGCTTAAATGATCCAATCAAAAGACAGGGTAGCTGAATGGATTAAAGAAAAAAAAACCATATACATGCTGTCTCTGAGAGACCAACCTCCAATTGAAAGATCCATAATTACTAAAAGTAAAAAGATGGAAAAAGATATTTCATGCAAATGGAAAGGGGAAAAAAAGCTGAAGTAACAATACTTTTATGTGATTAAATAAACTTTATTTTTAATTTTAACATTTTTTATTATTGTTCAAGTATGGTTTTCTGCCTTCCCCCCACCACAACCCTAGCTCTCCCTTCCTCCCTCCCCTGTTTCCATGGCCCCCCCATTATTGTCCATGTGTCTTTTATGATTGTTCCTGCAAACCCTTCTCCCTTTTCCCCTGTAATCCCCTCCACTGTCCCTTCTGGTCACTGTCAGCCTGTTCTCAATTTCAATGTCTTTGGTTATATTTTGCTTGCTTGTTTTGTTGACATAGTGGCAGAATGACCCTCACTCAACCAGCTGGAGGCAAGGGCCCACCAAAGAATGACACAACAACAATCAAAACAAAATTACATCCTTAGAGCCAACATAAGTGGCATTAAGGGCATCCCAAGAGCATCAAGTTAGGGAGATCAAGGAGACTGCACCACTTAATATCACAGGTCTCCTACCATAGAAGTTCTCACCACACAAACAGGGAGTCAAAACATCAATTAAAAAAGCAGAAGAAAACAAGAAGAATCTCACCAAAAATGGGAAGACAAACAATCCCCAACCAAAGGAAAGGAAGAACCATCAGAAAAAGTGCTAAATTAAATAGAGGCAAGTCAACTATCAGATATTGGGTTCAAAGCAGTTGCTATTAGGAAGCTGAATGAGCTCACTGAGAATTACCAAAAAATACAGGAAAACTATGAGGAACTCACTGCAAACTATACCAACATGAAAAGGGAAATAGAAACTATCAACAAGAGCCAAGAGGAAAAGAAGAATGCAATTTCTGAATTGAAGAACACAGGAGAAGGAATCAAAAACAGGCTAGATGAAGCAGAGGACCAATTCAGCGGCCTGGGGGACAAGGTAGGAAAAAAAACACACAGACAAAGCAAGAAAAGGAAAAATGACTCAGAAAGAATGAAGAGGTGGTAGGGGAGCTGCAGGACAAGATGAAATGTAATAATATCCATATAACAGAGATACCAGAAGGAGAAGAAGAGCAAGGGATAGAAAACCTGTTTGAAAAAGTAATGTTGGAAAACTTACCTAATTTGATGAAAGAAAAAGTCACACAAATCCAGAAAGCACAGAGGGTCTTAATCAAGAGAAACCCAAAAGGCCCACTCCAAGACACATCAAAATTAAAATGGCAAAATTCCAAGACAAAGGGAGAATCTAAGGGCAGCAAGGGAGAATCAGGATGTAACATACAAGGGAGCCCCGATAAGGCTAGCAGTTGAGTTCTCAATGGAACCACTACAAGCCAGAAGGGAATGGCAAGAAATATTCCAAGTAATGAAAAAAACAAAGCCTGCAAAAAAGACTACTCTATCCAGGGCTTCCAGCCTCGATGGAGGCATAGGTAGACACATTGTGACTCCTCACATAAACAAAATTAATGACAACCAAAATTTAGAAACAAAAAAACAACCAGAACAGACAGAAAATTGAACTCTATGGAAGTCCCAACAACCATTCATCCAGACCGGTAAGAGGGGCGGAGCTGGCCAGTGGAGGGGTCATGACAGGAAAAAGCAGTGTCTGGCAGACCTGGGCGCTCAGGGCGCAGGCAGCGGCTAACGCACCCCAGTGACAGACCCTGGACATGAGCGCAAGGAAGCAACAAGCAGACCCAGTGAGGCTCACAACGCAGCTGGCTGTCCACAGTCACACATTCATGCAGATAAACTGGGTGAAAATGGACAGCGAGACAGACCATGAAACCCAGGGCCCCAGCGTGGGGAAATAAAGCCTAAAAGCACTGACTGAAAACACTTGTGGAGGCTGAGGTGTGGGCAGAGACTCCAGCCTCACAGGAGAGTTCATTGGAGAGACTCACAGGGTCCTAGGAACGTACACAAGCCCACCCACCTGGGAATCAGCACCAGAAGGGTCCAATTTGCTTGTGGGAAGCAGCAGAGGGGACTGAAATCCAACGAAGAGCAGAGCAAGTGCCATTGTTCCTTCTCTGACCCTGCCCCCACATACAGTGTCACAACCAAACAACTGGGTTGCCCCACCTGGGTGAACACCTACGGCTCCACCCTTCACTATGTAACAGGCGCAACCAGATTAAAAAAAAAATGGCTCAAATGGAACAACAAATCAAAGCCCTAAAGCCAATACTTTTAAGCAACAAAGAGATAGCCAACCTATCACATGCACAATTCAAAGCACTGGTGATCAGAGGCTCAGAGAATTGGTTGATTTTGGTCACAAATTAGATGAACAAATGAAGGTTATACCAAGTGAAATGAAGAAAAATGCACAGGGAACCAATAGTGATGGCAAGAAAACTAGGTCTCAAATCAATGGAGAGAACCAGAAGGAAGCAAAAAACATACAATCAGAAAAGAATGAAGAAACAAGAATTCAAAAACATGAGGAGAAGCTTAGGAACCTCCAGGACATATTTAAACATTCCAACATCCAAATTATAGGGGTACCAGAAGGAGAAGAGGAAGAGTAATAAATGGAAAACTTATTTAAACAAATAATGAAGAACTTCCCTAATTTGGCAAAGGAAATAGACTTCCAGGAAGTCCAGGAAGCTCAGAGAGTCCCAAAGAAGTTGGACCCAAGGAGGAACACACCAAGGCACATCATAATTGCATTACCCAAGGTAAAAATGAAGGAGAGAATCCTAGAAGCAGCAAGAGATAAGGAAACAGTAACATACAAAGGAGTTCCCATCAGACTGTCAGCTGATTTCTTAAGGAAGACCTTGCAGGCAAGAAGGGGCTGGAAAGAAGTATTCCAAGTCATGAAAGACAAGGACCTATATCCCAGGTTACTTTATCCAGCAAAGCTTTCATTTAGAATGGAAGGGCAGATCAAGTGCTTCTCAGATAAGGTCAAGTTAAAGGAGTTCATCATCACCAAGCCCTTATTTTATGAAATGTTAAAGGGACTTACCTAAGAAAAGAAGATAAAGAAAACACATGTATAGTGAAAGGACAGCAAACTCACAATTATTAACAACCACACCTAAAGCAAAACCAAAAGAAACTAAGCAAACAACTAGAACAGGAAAAGAACCACAGAAATGGAGATAACATGGAGGGTTAGCAACAGGGGAGTGGAAGGAGGAGAGGGGAAAAGGTACAGAGAATAAGTAGCATAGATGGTAGGGAGAAAATAGACATGGGGAGGGCAAGAATAGTATGGGAAATGTAGAAGCTAAAGAACTTATTATCCATGGACATGAACTAAAGGGGGGAATGTGGGTGGGAGGGGGTGTGCATGGTGGAGGGGAATGAAGGGGTGGAATGGAACAACTGTAATAGCATAATCAATAATATATATATATATTAAAAGACTACTCTATCCAGCAAGGTTCTGAATTAAAATGGAAGTACAAATAAGGAGTGTCCCAGACAAAAGAAGGCTGAAGAAATACAGCTACATCAAAACAGCACTGCAAAATATGCTAAAGGGACTGCATTAAGAAAAGGAAGAAAAAGGGAAAGATGGGGGCAGGGGGGACACAGGTACAAAAGAAGTAAAATGCCAATGAATAAGCACCTATCAATAATAACCTTAAATGTAAACAGATTAAATGTTCCAATAAAAAGACATGGAGTAGCTGCATGAATAAGAAATCATGACCCGCACACATGCTGCCAACAAGAGACCCACCACGGAACAAAAGACCTACACAGACTGGAAGTGAAGTGTTGGAAAAAATTATTCCAAGGAAATGGACAGGAAAAAAAAGCCAGGGTAGTAATTCTCGTATCAGACAAAATAGACATCAAAACAAGAGCCATCAAAAAAGACTCAGAAGTACACTTCATTATACTCAAGGGAAGAATCCATCAAGAACACACAAACATCATAAACATATATGGACCCAACATAGGAGCATAAAAATATATAAGGATAACCTTGGAGGACTTAAAGAAAGATATTGACAGCAACACAATTGTAGTAGGGGATTTTAATACCCCAGTGGCAAAAATGGATAGATTTCCCAAAGTATCAACAAAGATATTGCAGTATTGAACAATGCCCTAGATCAAATGGACTTAACTAACACATAGAGAGCTTTTCATCCCAAAGAAACAAAATACATTATTTTCAAATGCACACGGATAATTTTCAAAGATAGACCACATGATAGGACACAAAACAAACCTCAGAAAATTCAAGAAAATTGAATCACATCAAGCATTTATTTTCTCAGACCACAAGGGAATGAAACTAGAAACCAACCTCAAGGAAAAAGCTCAAAATCATTGAAATTCATGGAGACTGAATAGCATGCTATTAAACTATGAATGGGTTAAGAATGGGATCAAAGAAGAAATCAAAAAGTTTCTGGGAACAAATGAAAATGGACTCATAACAGTTCAAAACTTACGAAACACAGCAAAGGCAGTCCTGAGAGGGAAGTTCATAGTGATACAGGCCTACCTAAAAAAGATAGAAGCACTTCAATAAACAACCTAACCCTACACCTGTAAGAACTCGAAGAACAACAACAAACCCAGCTCACAGAAAGTAGAAGGAAGGAAATAACCAAGATCAGAGCAGAATTAAATGACATAGAGACTAAAAGCACAATTGTAAGGATCCATAAATCCAGGAGCTGGTTCTTTGAAAAGATCAAAAAACTCAACAAGCCTTTAAGCAGACTCATCAAGAAAAAAGGAGAGAGGACCCAAATAAACACAATCAGAAATGAAAGAAGAGAGATTACAACTGATACCATAAAAATACAAAAGATTGTAAGAAATTGCTACAAAGAACTATATGCCAAGAAATTTGAAAACCTATGTGAAATAGACAAATTTCTATAAAAATATAATAGTCTGTAACTGAATAAAGCAGAAGCAGAACCCCTGAACAGACCAATAACAGCTAGTGAAATTGAAGCAGTAATCAAAAAACTCTTGGCACACAAAAGTCCTGGACCAGACAGTTTCACAGGAGAATTTTACAAAAACATTAAAAAGGAAGAGCTAACCCCTATCCTTCTCAGATTATTCCAAAAATCAAAGAAGATGGGAACTCCCAAACTCTTCTTATGAAGCCAGCATCATCCTAATCCCAAAACCAGATAAAGACACAACAAACAAAGAAAACTACAGGCCAATATCACTGATGAACATAGATGCTAAAATCCTCAACAAAATATTGGAAACAGCATCCAGCAATACATTAAAAAGACCATACACCATGACCAAGTGAGATTCATCCCAGGGATGCCAAGATGGTACAATATTCACAAATCAACAAATGTAATACATCACATAAACTAAAGGAAAGACATATATCACATGACCATATCAATAAACATGGCATTTGATAAGGTAAAGCACCCTTTTATGATGAAATACTTAGCAAAGTGGGAATAGAGGGAGCATTCCTCAACATAATGAGGGCCATATACAAGAGATCTATAGCCAACATCATACTCAATTGGCAAAAACTAAAAGCTTTCCCACTAAGATCAGGAACAAGAATAATGTCCATTTTCACACTTCTATTCAACATAGTATTAAAGGTCCTAGCCACAGCAATAAGACAAGAAAAAGCAATAAAAGGCATCCAAATTGGAAAGGAGGAAGCAAAACTGTCATTGTTTGCAGATGACATGATGTTGTACATAGAAAATCCTACAAACTCCACCAAACAACTACTCTATGTAATAAGTGAATTTGACAAAATCAGGAGATATAAAGTCAATATTCAGAAATCAAAGACATTTTTGCATGCCAACAATGAAATGTCAGAAACAGAAATCAGGAAAAAATTCTATTTGATATAGCAACAAGAAAAATAGAGTACCTAGGGAAAAAAACCTAATGAAGGAGGTAAAAGACCTACACTTAGAAAATTATACAACGCTGAAGATAGAAATTAAGGAAGACACAAATAAATGAAAGCATGTACCATGCTCATGGACTGGAAGAATGAACACCATCAAAATATCCATACTATGCAAAGCAATTCATAGATTCAACACAATCCCTATTAAAGTACAAGTGGCATATTTCACAGATACACAACAAACATTTCAGAAATTTGTACGGAACCATAAATAAACCCAAATAGCCACAGCAATTTTGAGAAACAATAAAGTAGGAGGGATCACAATACCTGATATCAAACTGTGTTACAAGGCCAGTGTAATCAACACAGCCTGGTATTGGCATAAGAACAGACACATAGACGAATGGAACAGAACAGAGAGCCCAGAAATAAAACCAAGTCTCTATGGTCAGTTGATATTCAAAAAAGGGGGCAGAAGCATAAAATGGAGCAAAAATAGCCTCTTCAACAAATGGTGTTGGGGGATATGGACAGCTACATGCAAAAAAAATGAAACTCAATCACCAACTTACACTATTCACAAATACAAATTCAAGGTGGTTAAAAGCCTTAAATATAAGCCATGACACCATAAAAGTCCTTCCAGAGAACATAGGGAAGAAAATCTCAGATATTCCATGCAGCAATATTTTCACTGATATGTCCCCTAGAGCAAGGGACATAAAGGAAAGAATAAACAAATGGAATCTCATAAAAATAAAATGCTCCTGTACAGCTAAAAATAACATCAGCAAAATGAAAAGGGAACCAACCATATGGGAAAACATATTTGCCAACATCTCAGCCAAAGGTTTGATCTCCAAGATATATAAAGAAATGACATGACTCCACTCCATTAAGACAAAGATCCTTATTAAAAAATGGGCAAAGGACCTGACCAGACTCTTCTCCAAGGAGGACATACAGAGGGCTCATAGGCATATGAAAAAAAGGCTCAACTTCACTAGCCATAAGAGAGACTCAAATTAAAATCACAATGAGATCCCACTTCACACTGGTGAGAATGGTCATCATAAACAAATCAACAAACAACAAATGGTGCCACAGTTGTGGAGAAAAGGGAACCCTAGTGCACTGTTGGTGGGAATGCAGACTGGTGCAGCCACTGTGGAAAACAGTATGGAATTTCCTCAGAACACTAAAGATGGAACTGCCTTTTGACCCAGAAATTCCACTGCTGGTATTATACCATAAGAATCCTGAAACACCCATCCAAAAGAAACTGTGCACCCCAATGTTCATAGCAGTACAATTTACAATAGCTAATTGCTATAAATAGCCTAAGTGTCCATCAGTAAATGAGTGGATCAAAAAAGTGTGGTCCATTTACACAGTGGAATACTACAGAAGAAAGAGGGAAGGGAAGGGAAAGGAAGGGAAAAAAGAAAGAAAGAAAGAAAGAAAGAAAGAAAGAAAGAAAGAAAGAAAGAAAGAAAGAAAGAAAGAAAGAAAGAAAGAAAGAAAGAAAGAAAGAAAGAAAGAAAGAAAGAAAGAAAGAAAGAAAGAAAGAAAGAAAGAAAGAAAAAGAAAGAAAGAAAGAAAGAAAGAAAGAAAGAAAGAAAGGAAAGAAAGAAAGAAGAAAGGAAGGAAGGAAGGAAGGAAGGAAGGAAGGAAGGAAGGAAGGAAGGAAGGAAAGGAAAGGAAAGGAAAGAAAGAAAAGAAAAGGAGGGAGGGAGAAAGGAAAGAAAGGAAGGAAGGAAAGAAAGGAAAGAAAGAACAACCCTTTGTGACAGCATGGATGTAACTGGAGAGCATTATGCTAAGTGAAATAAGGCAAGTGGTGAAACACAAATACTGTATGTACTCATGTAGAAGTGGAATGTAATCAATAAGTCAAACAAGCAAGCAAAAGTAGAACCAGATACATGGAAATAAGGAACAAACTGATAGTGACCAGAGGGGAAGAGGAAGGCGTGTAATGGAGGAAAGAAGGGGAAGAAGGGTCAAGTCAAGGAATATGTATAAAGGACACATGGACATGGACAACATGGGGAGGATGGAAAGTGGTAGGTGGTGGGGGTGTAGGGTAGGGGGAGCAATAGGGGGGAAATGAGGACAACTGTAATTGAACAATTAAAAAAAAATTTTTCATGGTAAAGGGACCTTATCTTCCCTAGATCTCTTTTTATATATATATTTTATTGATTATGCTATTACAGTTGTCCCATTTTCCCTCCTTCACTCCCCTCCACCGTGTACACCCTCTCCCACCCATATCCCCCCCTTTAGTCATATCCATGTGTCATACTTACAAGTTTTTTAGCTTCTACATTTCCCATACTATTCTTACCCTCCCCCTATCTATTTTCAACCTACAATCTATGCTACTTATTCTCTGTACCTTTTCCCCTCTCCTCCTTCCACTCCCCTGTTGCTAACCCTCCATGTTATCTCCATTTCTGTGGTTCTTTTCCTGTTCTAGTTGTTTGCTTAGTTTCTTTTGGTTTTGCTTTAGGTGTGGTTGTTAATAATTGTGAGTTTGCTGTCCTTTCACTATACATGTGTTTTCTTTATCTTCTTTTCTTAGGTAAGTCCCTTTAACATTTCATAAAATAAGGGCTTGGTGATGATGAACTCCTTTAACTTGACCTTATCTGAGAAGCACTTGATCTGCCCTTCCATTCTAAATGAAAGCTTTGCTGGATAAAGTAACCTGGGATATAGGTCCTTGTCTTTCATGACTTGGAATACTTCTTTCCAGCCCCTTCTTGCCTGTAAGGTCTCTTTTGAGAAATCAGCTGACTGTCTGATGGGAACTCCTTTGTAGGTGACTGTCCCTTTATCTCTTGCTGCTTCTAGGATTCTCTCCTTCATTTTTACCTTGGGTAATGTAATTATGATGTGCCTTGGTGTGTTTCTTCTTGGGTCCAACTTCTTTGGGGCTCTCTGAGCTTCCTGGACTTCCTGAAAGTCTATTTCCTTTGCCAGAATGGGGAAGTTCTCCTTTATTATTTGTTCAAATACGTGTTCAATCTGTTGTTTTTCCTCTTCCCCTTCTGGTACCCCTATAATTCGGATGTTGGAATGTTTAAAGATGTCCTGGAGTTTCCTAAGCTTCTCCTCATTTTTTGAATTCTTATTTCTCCATTCCTTCTTGTGTGGTTGTTTTTTTCTTCCTTCTGATCCACTCTATTGTTTTGAGTCCCAGTTTCCTTCCCATCACTATTGGTTCTTCGTGCATCTTCCTTCATCTCTTTTATGGTAACCTGCATTTTTTCATCTAATTTGCACCCCAAATCAACCAATTCTGTGAGCTTCCTGATCACCAGTGTTTTGAACTGTGCATCTGATAGATTCGCTATCTCTTGGTTGCTCAAAAGGATGAGTCCTGGGGCATTGATCTGTTCTTCTGTTTGAGACATCTCTCTCTCTCTCTCTCTCTCTCTCTCTCTCTCTCTCTCGGTCTGGTCACTCCTGTTGGTGAGAGGCAGAGCCTTAGGTGTTCCCTGGGGCTGGGCACCCCAGTCACTAGATTGTGACATTGTATATGGGGGCGGGGATGGGAGGGAACAATGGTGGTAGCTCCGTTCTCCTGGGACCTCAGTCCCTTCTCTGGGATCCTGGGTTGCACGCTCTGACCTGGTCCACAATCGCCACCTCACTGGGTCCGCCAGCTACAGCTTGTATACTCAGGGTCCACCTGCTGCTATCTTGTGGGCCCCAGATGCCTTACACACTCCCGGTTGCCTTATGCGCCCAGTTCTCCCTGTTCTCCACGCACTGAGACCCGTGCCCAGCTGCTCCTCTCAGCCCCTCCTACTGGTCTGGATGAACGGGTCTACTTCAACTTCTTGGCTGTCTGACTTCCATTCAGATAAATTCTTTGTTAGTTCTGGGTGTTATTCTGCCTCTAAATTGTTGTTGTTCTAATCTTGGTTGTGCATGGATTTATGGTGCATCCACCTATGCCTCCATCTTGCTGGAAGTCCCCCTAGATATCCACAATTTAAAAATTTTAAAAAATTAGTTGATCTTGCCTTTAAGTTTTATAATGGAAGGGAACATCGAAGGCAGTGGCAAGGGTTTTTTTCCCCCACTGGAAAAATAGGAGTATTATATGGGAACCTGTGGAAGACAGTGACTGTCTTCCTTATTCAGGTCTGAGGGAGACTGTGGGAAAGGGGAAAACCCAGATGGCAAAGGCAAAATTCCTTAGATCCTAACCAATGTGCATATTGCAAAGAGGAGGGCAACAGGAAGAATGAATGCCCTATGAAAAATAAAGGAAGGCCCAAACCACTGATGTGGCGTCCCCCAGCCAAATTAATGGCAGGAAGGAATCCTGGGCCTGATGAAGACTGATGTGGCTGAGATGATCCACTGGATTCTGGTCAGTCTCTGAAAATATCCCCTGAGGAGCCCCAAGTAAAACTAATAGCACCCAGGCACAGGGTGTCAACAAATTGAATTCCTAGTAGACATGTGTACAACATACTCAGTATTTTATCAAATATTGACAAAACAGACTGCACAAACTGTTACTGTAACTGGTGTCTGGGGCCACAATGAGACAGAGCATTTTTTAAACCTTTGGAATGTACTATTGGAAATCAACACATGACTCATAAATTTCTTAATATGCCTGACTGCCCCATGTCGCTTTTGAGCAGAGACCTTTTAATTAAATGGCATACTCAGATTACTTTCACTCCAGAGGACCAGTAGTTGCATTTCCAGGTCCCTGTGGAGCAGGCTTTGAAACTTCAAATGCTTCTAGCTGTACCAGATTCACCTCTACAGTCTACCTTTCTGCCACAGGTCAGTGAACAGGCAAATTCTCTGTCATGTTCTCATGGAAAACAAAGGAGAGCCAAAAAAGCGGAACCTGTAAGAGTAGAGCTAAAACCAGGGGTACATCCACCACAGAAAAAGCAGGACCCTGTATAAAAAAGGAAGCCTTGGAACATATTGGTCCAACAGTTCAGAAAATTTTAAAGGCTGGATTGATATGCCCTTGTAGGTTCCCATATAATATTCCTATTTTTCCAGTGGGGGAAAAAACCCTGGAACTAATAAATACTGGTTTGTACAGGATCTGTGGACCATAAACGATATAGTGCCGGATATAGAGCCAATTGTTCCCAACTCTTTTATTGACAGCTTTGGTGATGGGAATATCCAGTAACAGCAACTGGTTTTCAGTTCAGGACTTGAAAGATGCCTTTCTCCATGTCCCATTGGACCCTGAGTCTCAGTTCTTGTTTGCCTTTGAATGGCAAGACTCTGAAATTCAAATAAAAGCTCAATATTGCTGATTGTAGTGCCTCAGGATTTAAAAACTCTCCCACCATCTTTGGGGACATATTAACTAATGACTTGCAAACACTTTCATTGAGGTCAGGAGTTCTGCAATATGAAGATGACCTGTTAACTATAGGAGAAACATATGAATAGTGTTTGCAGAACACAAGCCCTGAATCTTTGGCTGTCTGCAGCTATAAAGTCTCCCCAAAGAAGACACAGATTTGTAAACAACAGTTTATATTTTGGGGATTTTTGCTGAAGTCTGCTAAATGAAGCTTTATGGGAGATAGGAAGACCTTACTAGCTAGAATCTAAGTTCCATGGACCTGAAGGCAGCTAAGAGGATTTTTAGGAATGATTGGGTTTTATTGTATCTGGGTACCAAATTTTGGATTGATCCTAAATCCCTATGTGTATCTCTAAAGGGTTCAAATAAAGAGCCCTTAAATTGGACCTCAGAATGCCAACATGCTTTTGAAAAACTGAAAAACAGAGTGACAGAAGTTCCTGCCCTAGGACTGTCAGACTTTCAGAAGCCTTTTCACTTATATGTGCATGAAAGAAAGGGGATTTGACTGGGGGTCTTGATCCAAATCCTGGGAAATGACCCGCAGCCTATAGCCTGTAAGAAATTAGACAATGCTGCCCAAGGTTGGCCTGCATGCTTGAGGGCTATATCAGCAGCCTACGAGCTGCTACAGGAGGCTGATACTTTAGGACAGCTCATTACTATTTATGCCCCCTACCAGGTTTTGACTCTATTGGAATGAAAAAGAGGCTTGTGGCTTACTGCAGGAATGAGGGGGAAATATCAGGCCATCCTATTGGATAACCCAAATATAGTTATTTAGGCCTATACTTTGCTGAATCCAGCTACTCTCTTCCCTGACCCTGGAAATGGTCCTCTGATTCGTGACTGCATTGAAATTGTCGAGCAGGTGTATGCCAGCCAACCTGATTTAAAGGACCAACCTTTACGTGACCCAGATTGGACTCTTATGTGGGATGGGAGCAGCTACAGAGATAGAGGTAAGAGGAGAGCTGGAAATGCAGTAGTGACAATGGAAGTGACTACAGAAGCCAGGGCCTTACCACCTGGGACTTCAGCACAAAAGGCCAAATTGACAGCATTGATCCAAGCTTTGGAATTGTCTAAAGGAAAAATTGTAAACATATACACTGATTCTAAGTGAATTTCTAGTCGGCCATGCCCATGGGGCTATCAGGAGAGAGAGAAAACATTTAACTACTGCACATAAGGAGATCACAGATTCACAAGAAATACTACAACTTCTGATTGCCATACAAGCCCATCTCAAGTGGCAGTTATACACTGCCAGGGGCATCAGAAGGTCCTGGATAAGCAAGCATCAGGTAATTGATTAGCAGACTAAATGGCAAAACAGGCAACTAGGGGTTTATCCATGATGACCCTCATCTTTCAGTTAAATCTTGAAGACTTTTCACCTAAATATACCCAGGAAAATTTGAGGTGGGCTAATCATATTGAATTATGGAAAATGGACAAAGAGGAAAAATTTTGCTCCCAACTGAGCTGGTCTGGATAATTATCAAGCACAGGCATTCCTCTTTGCACTAAAGCAGGCTTTGACTGCTTTTGTTCAACCATGGCTAGGTGGACCACGAATGTCAGTAGCTATAAGAAAAGCTATAACAAATTGTCCAGTCTGCCAAAAGAACAACCCAAAAAAGAGATCCCCACACTCCAAACCAGCAGTTACAATATAGAGGGTCAGCCCCTTTTTAAGACTGGCAAGTAGATTTTATTCAAATGCCTAAATCAAGGGCTGGTAAATATTTGCTAGTATTCATATACATATTTTCTGGGTGGATAAAGGCTTGATCAATGCACAGAGGGCCTCAGAAGTTGTCAGATGGTCTCGAGTTAAACCCTCATTTTTGATTGCCCGGCAATCAAAAGTGATAGAGGACACTTCTTTGTGTTAGAAATAACTCAGAAAGTTAGTGAACATCTGAAAGCAACCGGCATCAACATTTGGCCTGGAGACTACAGTCATCTGGAAAGGTGGAAAAGGCCAATGACACTTTAAAGAAAACGTTGGCTAGAATCTGTCAAGAAACTCATCTTACTTGGGCCAAGCCCTTCCAATTGCCCTGTTACATATTTGGGTGTCCCCCAGAAGTAAACTCAAATTAAGTCCTTTTGAAGTTATTATATTTGTGGAAAGCCATTCCAGGCTAGGATAGCATCTGCAAGGCCAGAATAAGAGCATGAAATATATGTTAAAATTATGTAAAGCATTTAGGTCAAACATTGTTAACTATGCATGAATTTGCTTTTTCTAGGGATCAACACTCTCCAAACCTCCACCTTCATCTTTTACACCCAGGAGATAAGGTCTTGCTCAAGACTTGGAGATATGAAGGACCTGAGGACCAATTAAAGGTCCAGTGGACTGATCTTTGGGAAGTTTAACTAACTACCCATACAGCTGCTAAACTTGCAGGCATCAAACCCTGGATTCACCATACTCAAATTAAAAGAGCACCTGAACAAAATGAACCACAGGACTTGGCTCCATCTGAAGAAAAATGAAGAAGCACACTGTTAGGAGACCTCTCAGCGACCTTGATCTTAAGTCATTGTCACCTGACACTTGAACAACTTATTTGCAACCTGGGCACACAAGTTAGCTGCAGTACAAAGTAAGAATAACTGCTGAGTTTGTGGAGAATTACCTACACTGAGAGCTAAAAATCTCCCATGGAAGATCTGGCCAGCAAATAGTTTGGTTTGGTGTGCCATCAAAGCTTAGAGACCTGTTTCAAACAATCTAACATTTACTGTTTCTTGTAATAATAATAGGTTCTCCATAAGACTCATGGAACCTAACCTACTGAAATTTACCCACTAATCAGAAAATAGATTAATAAGTCCAAGTCCTTATTACACTACAGTATGTGGAATGGACTTGATTGACATACCCCAGACACTTATTTTGGCTCAAAAAGCTCCGTTTTGTATTACCACTTACAACAGAAGCCGGTGTGTAGGTACTCTGTCTCCTGAAGTTTATAAGCTAAATATTACTTTTAATAATACAGTGTGGCTACAGTATTAACACCAAAACACTTTCCTGCACCTAGGTGTTGGCTTTGGACTGATGGGATATATGGGGGCCTTATTTACCATACAACTGGACTGGCACTTGCACCATCGGGCAGCTGTTTATCCTAGGTCAAATATATGACACTCTACCAGTTAGGCCCAGTAACTGCCAATACAGAATGCTCTGTGGTCCCAAGGGCAACAGACCACATGATGGATGTATCCACTTACCTTCTTCTCACTAGTCTCTGCTAGTTTAAGCTTAGATTGGCAGAAAACAGTACCTGCAAATTATACCACAATGTCTCTAAACTATTCCCAAAAAAGCTCTTAAACTATTAGACCAAGAAACTACTCAGATTAGAAAAACTGTACTTCAAAATACAATGGCTTTAGATATACTGACTGCATTTCAATGAGGAACTTAGCTATTATTCACACTCACTATTGTGTACATATTCCAGACAATCACCATAACATATCTTTAGCCATAGACCAGATGACTTCACAGATACAAGACATGGAGAAAATTGGACAAGATCCACTGACAGTTTGGTTTCTATCACTTCCTCTACCTTGGAAGAATATTCTTATGGTTCTTCTTTATGCTTTTGTCTCATCTGTTTATTGCTTGTCTGTTGTTGTCTTCATCTTAGTCTGACTTTAGGAAGAAGGAAATCAATGATCCAGTTACCTCTTTCTAAGGCAGCTTGTCTCAGGCAGCTTGTCTCAGGAACAAGCTGCAGAATTTCATAGAAAAAAAGTTTAAACATTTTAATCACATATATATGGCACTTATTACTAACAGTGGGGATTGATAGGGGAAATAGAGATAAAATTCTTTTTAAGGTCAGCTGTGTTTTCTCTTATATAGCCTTAGGTAATTACTAAAAGAACATGTGACCAATTAATCAAATGTATAATTAACCTTGCACACTTCTGTTCTGGCTGAGATCTCATTACAGTAACAGTTGACCAAAGAAGAACAAAGGGACATTCAACCCAGCCCTGACCCTGGAACATTTGGCTGCCAGAATGCAGAGGCTGACCATCATGTTCCAGAAACCAGTAATAAAGATTTTTATTAAGACCACTGCAAGGATTCAAGATTACAAGACTACATGTCACCAGAACTTTTTTTGGACTCCTTCCTTTGTACTCCCTTCCCACACTTTCCCTATATTAACTTGCTTGTGAAAGTCCAAGAGAAGGTGAATGTTAGGATTTTTACCTGCAACCTTCTCAGATTGCCAGCATATGATACTAATAAAAGTGCAATTATTATCTAGTCCCTATCTCTGCTTTTTAGCTGTGATAACAGGCAGTATGAGTCCTGGATGTGGTTGACATCATGAAAAACTAATGGTGTTTGAGCTGGCTGCTGTGGCTCAGTGGGTGAGTGCTGGCCTATGAACTGAAAGGTCACCAGTTTGTATGTCTGTCAGAGCACATGCCTGGGTTGCAGGCCAGGTCCTCAGCTGGGGGCCTGTGATAGGCAACCAATGAATGTTTCTCTTGTATGTCAATGTTTCCCTCTCTTTCTCCCTCCCTTACCCTCTCTCTAAAAATATAGAAAATATTTTTTTAAAAAGAAAAACAAGATGGTATTTGAAGAAACAGAAAAGTCCAGCTCATCCTGGCCATGACTTTAAGGCTTGCATGGTACAAACTTCTTCCTTCAGGTTCTTTTGTTGGGGAAGAGTCCTGCAGCTCTGGAGAAGGAAAAAGGAGATACAAGGCTCTAGGCCTATTTTGCAGCTTCCAAACACACATGATTCGAATCTCATGCTTTCTTCCTCCTCTGGCCTCTGATACACATGAAGATTCTTCAGAAGGCTGCTTTTTGCCACAGAACTTGCCTTAAGCTCTAGGGGATAAGAGTTCACAACTTTCTCTCCTTAAAGGGGGGTTGAAAGGGTACACATCAGAGAGGCTCAAGAATTTTGTGTTTAAATCACCTTAATAATTCTAACAGCAATAATACTAGCAACTAGATAAGAACTTTGTGTATATAATATGCATTCTTGAAGAAGGAAAAAAAAATAAAACTAAACACAAGTGCAATGTTAAGCATTTTCCTCCATTTTACAGATGATAAAATCAAAGAGGTTGAGGTAACTTATCGAAAGTCACACAGTTTGTAGGTGAAAGAATCCAGAGCAGAATGTAGGTTTCTCTGATTCCAAAATTAGCCCTCTTTAAGATAGTACAGTCTTGAAAATATGCTCTGGCTGTCTTCTTGATATGTTATATGGAGGTATAATGAGAATTTGTGAATTCTCATTACAAGACCACACCTGCAACTCTGTGCTTGTAACCTTCAAACCAAGACTCAAATTCTTGTCTGAGAACATCTCATCAGAGGTTTTTCTCTAGGGCTATTAGGGCAAAGGAGAAAGGCAGAAGGGATTCACAGCTGTAGACATCAGAGACCCTACAAAATATCAGCCCTGAAATACTATCATACTGCAGAAACAGTTACTGATATCTCTGCTTGAGCACACCTTTCTGCAGGGATGAGGAATCATGCATGAAAGAACACTGAAGCCAGATTTTCGGACATTCACCCTATCCTATCTCAGCAAAATCAGCCACTATTTAAGGCACAGAAAGAAAATGCTCACAAACACCATTAAAGCAATAGGTTACTAAGGATTACTCTTGGGCCACCATACAAAAGCTGTCACACACATATTGACACAATCACACAAGATCACACCATCTCACTAACCTGTGACAACAATCTTGCCTTGCTCTGTCTCTTGCTCACACATGTATACAACTGCAACACATTGCACACCATCATGCATAGGCCCCTACAGGCAAGTAATTGTAGCTTCATACATGCAACCCTCAGTAGCAATGCAAAATATAAAGACCTCCTCCCTTAACCCCCATGGCATGCACATGCATGCACATGTGCACACACATGCACACACACACACAGGAGTACCCTGAAAGACACACCAAGGGACCTGACAAATTGGACACACAGTCATTCATGCCTGAACACTAATAGGCAGCCCTGGACATAAGCGGACAGACTGGCCCCACTCTTTGGCCTGCACAGTCTGGCCCCTCTGTTGTAGCATCTAGCCACAACAACTAGATCTCCAGAATTCATAGAAACACGCCCCCGCCATTGCATTACCCTAAGAAAGGCTAGGCATGCATGCTGTTGTCACAGGTCTTAATTGGGCACTGCTGGGGATGGAGAACTGCTGTTAATGCTCCAGCTCGAAGGATCTGGAGCTCGCAGTTCTGGAAGGAGAAGCAGTGCTCTCAGGGCAGTAACACACGCAAGTGGCAGGCTGGATCCACCCCAGAGCCAAAACCCCACCCTGTCCCATGGTCTAGAGGGACAAACTAGAACTGCTCCAAGCAGTTCTCTTGCACAGAGGAGCACTGGGAGGAGAGGGATGGAGGGCAATGAAGGAATAAGCTCTTCAGCATGGGGGAGAGAGGATGCTATAGACTTTGTGCCCACTGCTAGTGTCAGGAAGTTCCAGAAGTAGGAGGATCCTCCTGGGAGAGGAGCCCTTATGTTATCTATCCAAGGGAGCCAACAAGCCAAGAAGCCTGCAGTTCAGGTTAATTTTTGCAGTTTATTGTGTTATAACCAGGCTCACAGGCTGGGGAAAAATGTTTGGGAGACTGCATAGCAGGAGAAAAATACTTGTGAGGGTTGTGGAAACAATGACAATGTCTGCCTTCTTGTAAGAGGCAGTACTCCTATCACCCAAGTAGGAATCCATGATGTAGGTACAGTGTTTCATGGATGCTGGTCTACTGGAGGACTGGCAGAAAAGGACATCATGAGGGCTTCCAGCACCAAGACCCACAAACCTTTACCCCAAGTGGTGCCTAAGGCAGGGCAATGGATTCCTATATACCCAAGTTTTCTGTAAGAATTGAGGGTATTCTATCTACTGGTACAAGAATAAATTAAATACCTGGATAGGCAGGAGGGAAAGGAATTTCTCTATCAATGACACTGAGGGAGAGGGGCTACCAAAAGGGACCAAGAAGAAATAGTCCAAATCATTGTTTCCCAACCTTCATCATGGCAAAATCAGACAATGGTAATATTTGTATGGCATGTACAAATTGGAATTGTGTAAGTTAGGGTGTAGATTAAGCTGATACAATAAACACCTCAAAATACAGTGTCCTAAATACTAACTACATAATTATTTTCCCCTCACATAAGAATCTAGGAGTGAGCAGTCTAGGGCTAGTGGGATAGCTCTGCCTTCCTGAACAAATAGTTTCCATCTTTGGGGGAACGTTAAAATTCTGAAATCTCCCAGCCAGGAAGGCAGAGAAAGCAAGCAGAGAAATGATAATCATTCCTTTTGCTCATGTCTCAATGGTTAGGTAAAACTGACTTGATAAAAATTTAAAACTTTTGTGCATCAAAGGACATTATTAAAAAGTTAAAAGATAACCTACAGAATGGGAAGAAATATTTGCAAATTATGTATAGGATAAAGGTCTAGTATCCTATATATTGGGTTGGCCAAGAAGTTCATTTGGTTTTCCTGTAAGATGGCTCTCATAGTACTTAGCTGTCTTTAACTTCATTCAGAACAATTTTGTTAGATTGTATTGTGACAGCTGTCATATCAGCGTGCATTTAAAAAAACTTATCAAAATTGGTGCATTATTGTGTAGCCATTTTAATATTGAAGATGAAAGAAGATAAGCAACATTTTTGCATATTATGCTTTATTATTTCAAGAAAGGTAAAAATTCAACAGAAACAACAACAAAAAAAGATTTGTGCAGTGTATGAAGAAGGTGCTATGACTGATGTAACATGCCAAAAATGGTTTGCAAGGTTTTGTGCTGGAGATTTCTTGCTGGGCGATGCTTCACAGTTGAATAGACCAGTTGAAGTTGACAGCAATCAAATTGAGACATTAATTGAGAAAAATCAATGTTATACCATGTAGGGGAGAGCCGACATACTCAAAATATCCAAATCAAGCACTGAAAATCATTTGCAACTGCTTGGTTATGTTAATCACTTTGATATTTGGGTTCCACATAAGTTATGTGAAAAAACCTTCTTGACCATATTTCCACATGCAGTTCTTTACTTAAAGGTAACAAAAATGTACTGTTTTGTGTTTTTTTTAATTGTGACGGGTGATGAAAAGTAGATACTTCACAACAATGTGGAATGGAAAAGATTGTGGGGCAAGTGAAATGAACCACCAACAACTATACCAAAGGCTGGTCTTCATCCAAAGAAGGTGATGTCGTGTATATGTTGGGATTGGAAAGAAGTCCTCTATTAAGAGCTCCTTCTGGAAAATCAAACAGTAAATTCCACCAAGTACTGCTCCCAATTGGACCAAATGAAAGCAACACTCACTGAAAAGCGTCTGGAATTAGTCAACAGAAAACGCACAATCTTCCATCAGGATAATATAAGACCAACTACATGTTTCATTGATGAGCAAGCAAAAACTGTTACAGCTTGGCTGGGAAATTCTGATTCACATGACATATTCACCAGACATTGCACCTTCGGATTTCCATTTATTTTGGTGTTTACAAAATTCTCTTAATGGAAAAAATTTCAATTCCCTGTAAGACTGAAAAAGGCACCTGGAACAGTTCTTTGCTCAAAAAGATGAAGTTTTGGAAAGATGGAATTATGAAGTTGCCTGAAAGATGGAACAAAACGGTGAATACATTGTTCAATACAGTTATTCATGAAAATGAAAAATGTGTCTTTTAGTTTTACTTTAAAATGTAATAAACTTTCTGGCCAACCCAATATATAAAGAACTCTATGATTCCACAACCAAAAGACAAACAACCCAATTAAAATTTGAACAAAGTACTTGAACAGACATTTCTCCAAAGAAGATTACAGATGGCCAGCAAACATACAAAAAATGCTTAACATCATTAGTCATTAGGCAAATGCAAAATAAAAAATGTGAGGTACCACTTCCCATCGACTAGGATAGTTATAAATTAAAAGGAAAGTAAGTGTTAGTAAAGATGGGGAGAAATTGGAAACTTGTACACTGCTGGTAAAAACATAAAATGTTTCAGCTACTATAGAAAATAGTTTGGAAGTTCATCAAAAAAGGTAGTACTGACAGCCGTCAGAGGGGAGGGGATATGTGGGGACTGGATGAAAGAAGGTGTAGGGATTATCTAAAGAACATACATGCATAACCCATAGACATAGACAAGAGTGTAGTGATGGACAGATGGAGGGCAGGCAGGGGCTGGGTGGAGGTGGGAAAAGAGGGGGAATGGGGACATCTGCAATAGTGTCAACAATAAAAATAAAGTTAAAAAAGTTAAGCATAGGATTAACATACAACTCAAAAATTTCACTCCCAGGTTTACCCCCAAAGAACTAAAAATGAGTACATATACATACATGTTAATAGCAGCACTATTCAAAATAGCCAGAATTTGTAAATATCCAAAATACCCATAACAAAGGAACAAATAAACTAAGTGCAATACCTCATATATACAAGTACAAACAGTGGAATACTACTCAACCATAAAAAGGAATGAAGTACAGACAATGCTTACATGGCTGAACCTGCAAAACATTATCTACAAGAAGTCAGATATAAAAGGTCAAATATTGTATGATTCCATTTATATGAAATATCCAAACCAGTATGTTCATAAACATGGAACACAGATGAGTGGTTACCAGGGGCCTAGGGGAGGGGAAAAACTGTTTAATGAGTAAGGGGGCTTACTTTGGAATGATGAAAAAGTTTTGGAACTAGACACAGGTGATGGCTGCCTCACATTGTGAATGTGTACTAGATGCTCCTAAATTGTTCACTTAAAAATGACTAATTTCATAGTATGTTAACTTCACCTCAATAAATCATTTTAAAATGTGAATAGCCTAAGCACCTCAATTAAAAAGCACTGATTTTTAGATTAAATGTAAAGGAATACCCAACTGTATGCTGCTTATGAGAAGTCCATTGTAAATAGAAAACCACAAATGGTTAAAAATAAAATGATGGGGAAAGACACGATATGCTAAAACTAATTAAAGAAAAGAGTGGGCATATTAATATCAGACAAAGTAGATTTGAGAGCAAAGAATACTACCATGGATAAAGAAGGTAATTTTGTAACAATAAGGGGACAAATTAATTAAAAGTACATAACAATACCAAATATTTACATATTTAATACAACAGCTTCAAGACACATAAAGCAAAACCAACAGAATTGAAAAAGAGAAATAGAGAAGTTTACAATTATGGCTAGCAATGTCAAAACTCCTCTCTTAAAAACAATTACAGATAGTAGACAAACAAATTAATACAACACAAAATGAAATACATCAATGTACTCAAATACATCTGGTAATTTAGTATATACTAAAGGTGACATTTCAAATAAGTGAGAAAAGATGAATTATTTTTAAATTGTGTTGAGAAATGGAGTAGGCATGTAAGGGTAAAATTAGGTTCTCAGACATACAAAAAAAGTAAAAAAATGAAAGCACAAAATAAAAGGAGAAATCATGGGAAATTTTTTAAATTACTTTAAGAAATTCATATGCCCTAAAGGAAAATACTGGTAAATTAGAGAGATAACATAACAATCAATTTTGCATGGAAAAGAGGACCATAAGCAAATTTGAAAAACAACTAGTAAACTGGAAAAAATACTTTCAAATCACATCATAAAGTGCTGATGTGATCTAAGTAAAAGGTCACTTTCCAATTGAATATTGATCATGAAATAGAGACAGTTCAAAGAAGCTCAAACTCATTCATAATTAAAAAAAAACAAATTGAAAACTATACTGAGAAATAATTTTCCACCTATCAGACTGATAAATATCTAATAGTTTAGTGGTTTGACCTAATAGATAAGAAATTTATACCCCCCAAACCCAGAATACATACACTTTAAAAATATACATGTAACAGTGTACTAGGGTTCCCCACATCCTCTCCAATACTTGTTGTTTGTTGATTTGCTTATGATGGCCATTCTGACCAATGTGAAGTAGTATCTCATTGTGGTTTTAATGTGCATCTCTCTGATGGCTAGTGATGCTACCCTTTCATATGTCTCTGGGCCCTCTGGATGTCCTACTTGGAGAAGTTTCTGTTCAGGTCCTTTGCCCAGTTTTTTAAATTGGGTTGTTTGTCTTCCTGGTGTGGAGTCATGTGAGTTCTTTATATATTTTGCAGATGAAACCCTTGTCCAAGGTATCGTTGGGAAATATATTTTCCCATATAGTTGGTTCCCTTTTCATTTTGCTGACCCTGAGAATCCTGACACACCAATTCAAAAGAACCTATGCACCTCAGTGTTCACAGCAGCACAATTTACAATAGCCAAGTGCTGGAAACAGCCTAAGTGCCCATCACTAAATGAATGGATCAAAAAACTATGGTACATTTACACAATGGAATACTACACAGCAGAAAGAAAGAAGGAGCTCCTGCACTTCATGACAGCATGGATGGAACTGGTGAGCATTATGGTAAGTGACATAAAATCAGGCAGTAAAAGGCAAATATGATCCCACCTATAAGTGGAACCTAATCAACAAAACAAACAAGCAAGCAACATATAACCAGAGACATTGAAATTAAGAACAAAGTGACAGTAACCAGAGGGGAGGTGGGAGGAGATAATGGGGAGAAAAGGAGGAAGGGTTTTCAGGGATGTCTATAAAGAACACATGGACAAAACAAAATGGGGGTAGGATCACGGGTGGGAATTGGGGATGGCTGGGGTGGGGGGAGTGGAGGGGAGGAAATGGAAACAACTGTACTTGAACAATAATAAAAATGAAAAAAAAATGAAACATGGAAAAGAGAATCAGTTAGTGAATAATACAGACTCTTCAGTTGTCTGAGTCATTATTCTTTTTGCTTTAGGCATGGTAAGTTTAATGTAACCTTGGGGAACTTTCAAAGTAAGTTATTACTAAATCCATAGAAAGCATTATAATTAGTATTCCTATACCTCCAATAAATATAAGAAGGAATAAAGAAAAGTAGATATGAATTTAGCTTATGATATTAATATATTCTTGATTTGATATAATGTTTGACAATATTTTATTATATTTGTTTCTGTTCAAGTTTGAAGTATTCAAATATACTAAATCTGTAGCTTAAAGTTGTTTAAAGGGAATTTGTCTTAATACTTAAAAAAATAATTTTCAGATATTTGTCAATATAAGTATAAATTGACTATTAAAGAAATTGTGAAAGTAGTAGCCATTGTTGCACTCCATGCACCTATGTAAGTCTTCACTCTTAACTCATTTTTTCTGATCTGTTTTTATACATAATCTCCAGACAATGCCCTTGATTCTAACTGGTTCAAACTGTTTCCATATCATCAAGCTATGTTCATATCATCAAGGTTTACCTCACCACATCCACCCATAAAGTAGAAATGCATCACCTTACACTGTCATGTTCCTCATTACTCTGTAGAATGATAATATTTATTCTCTAAATATTTTAGACTCAAACTTCATTTTCACTGTTATTTGAAAACAGCTTATTTTACCTGCCAGCAATGTCTTTTATCTGATATCTTGAGTTCCAAAGTAGTTATCTATAAACTTCTTAAATGAAGTTTACAACTCACCATCAGACCTCATTTACAATTCTATCTTACTATATGTTATCATGAAATATGTTTAAACCCATGCCAGAAGCAGAAAATTAAATAATCTCTTTAAAATGAAGAGCCAAAAAATAATAATAAAATAAAATGAAGAGCCATTCACTAAACTGATGAATCCATTATTCTCTTAGCTTGTGATTCTTTCTTTGAAGGTCTAAGGTCAGTCACTGCCATAAATGATTTTAATTTCCTATGAGTAAGACGGTTATGGAGTTTTACTAGGAGAATTAAAAAATATCATCTATACTGTGAAACAGAGTAATAAATACTAAATTATCAACAAATAAAATGAAGCAATTCTATCAGCTTTATGAAATCGTGTATTCAAATTTTGCATATTTGTTATATCACAAATTTTCTCCTTAGGATAAATAATTATGCCATATAAAAGATCAAGGCTTTCTGCTCTGGCTGATGTGGCTCAGTTGACTGAGCACCAGCCTGTGAACCAAAGGTTTGTCAGTTCCCAGTAAGGGCACAAGCCTGAGTTACGGGCCAGGTCCCCAGTAGGGGGCATGTGAGAAGCAACCACCCATTAATGTTTCTCGCCTTCTCTTTCTCCCTCCCTCCCCCTCTATCTAAAAATAAATAATACCCTCCCCCCAAAAAAGAAAAGATCAAGGCTTTCTTACATGTGTAGCAAACATATAGTATATACATCAGGACCCTAATTCCAAGAGAAAAAAAATCCAATTCAAATTAACTAAAGCAAACACACACACACACACACACACACACACACACACACACAATTTTTTAACTGGATCACAAAAATGATAAAGTGAGGGATGGTGTAAAGTTGTAGAGTTCAGGCATGCCTGGATCAAAGAAATCAAAGAATTTCATCAGATTTCTGTCTCTCACCTCCATTTTCATCAGTGTTGGATTCATCTGTGTTGGAAAAGGTTTTCTCATGTAATGACAAAACAAAAAATGAAAAAACAGACAAAAACCCTGCTGGTAAGTTTTTAACCTCACTAAATCCTTGAAACTTGCAATTAAAAAAAAAACTTCTCTTACTATCCATCATAATAGCCACTAGAGCTCTAACAGTCCAGACAGGGCTATTTGCCAATCCCTTATTAATCACTAGGTCAAGGGAAATAACTGGCCAGCCTATGACCTGACACTGTCCTCCCTAACAGTTTCCCCAGAATCACATGCATTAAGGGTAAGCTAAGTCTCAAAAAGGGCACATAACAGATCACAAAGTAACAGATGTCTACTACTAGGGCTATTTCAAATAAGGAATGCTCATGAACTGAAGGCTTTCCCATATGCACTATATTCATAGAATTGCTAACCAAAGAATTCACTGATATTTATTTAATAAGGACTGAGTGGTGACTAAATGTTTTCTTTCTTATTCTTGTTATAATCAGAGTGTTTTTCTATTATGAATTTTCTGATGTCGTCTAAGGGTGGAGACACAGCTAAAATTACTCCCACATTCATTGCAATTATAGGATTTTTCTCCAATATGAATTCTCTGATGTAGCCTAAGGGATAATATCTGATGGAAAGCCTTCCCACATTCATTGCATTCATAGGGTTTCTCCCCAGTATGAATTCTCTGATGTTGATTGAGGTATGAGCCACAACTGAAAGCTTTCCCACATTTGTTACATACATAGGGTTTCTCTCCTGCATGACTTCTCTTATGATGAATTAGAACTAAAGCATCATTGAAGGCTTTCCCACATTTACTGCATTCAAAAGGTCTCTCTCCAGTATGGATTCTATGATGTCGATTAAGTTGTGAATCAGTCCGGAAAAACTTCCCACATTTGATGCACTCATAGGGCTTTTCTCCAGTATGAATTCTCTGATGTTGATTAAGGTGTGAGCGATAGCCAAAGGTCTTCCCACATTCATTACATTTAAAGGGTTTCTCTCCTGAATGAATTCTTTGATGCAGAGTAAGGGCTATGCGTCTGCTGAAGGCTTTTCCACATTGATTACATTGATAGGGTTTCTCTCCAGTGTGAATTCTCTGATGTTGATTAAGGTGTGCACTCTGTCTGAAGGCTTTATTACATTCCTTACATTCATATGGTTTCTCTCCTGTGTGAATTCTCTGATGTTCAACAAGGAAGGCATAACGGCTAAAGGCCTTCCCACATTCATTACATGCAAAGGGTTTTTCTCCAGTGTGGATTCTCTGATGTTGAGCAAGGTGTGCATTCTGTCTAAAGGCTTTGTTGCATTCCTTACACTCATATGGTTTCTCTCCAATATGAGTCCTCTGATGTTCACTGAAAAAGAAGTCATGGCTAAAGGCTTTTCCGCAGTCATTGCATGCATATGGTTTCTTTCTACTGTGAATTCTCTGAGGTTGAGTAAATAATGAGTAACAACTAATGGCACCACCACATTCATCAGGTAATTTTCCAAAATGAGTTGTTTGACGTTGAGTAAGTAATGAATGGAAACTTAAAAGATTTGAAAAATCATTACCTTTATAAGGCTTCTCCCCAGGAGGAATGCCTATATCTTTATTAAAGTATGTACTCTGTTTGAATTCTTTACATTTATTACCTATCAAAGATTCCTTCTGAGCATGTTGTCTTTTATTTTCAATTAGGACTGAATTTAGGGGGAACGTTTTATCGTAAATATCAAACTCATGTATCTGCTGTAATGTAGAAACTGTCTGTTGTGTTAAAAGTACTGACTTCAAGAGAATATTTCTGTCAGAATTATTATATTCATTGTCTGTTTTCACAGCATATATTTCCTTAAGACTTGCCACTTGCCTGAAATGCCTCTCCTGATTTCCATGACAATGCTCAAATTCATCCTCATATTTCCAAGTTTCTCTGAAACTGGAGCATTCAAAATCATGATTTGTAAGTCTTCCCATTACCATGCTCTGGGATATTTCCTCTTCATCAATGTACCATATTGGAGATAATTCCTTGATTTCATACCAAGACTCCCAGTCTGAAAAATATCAAGAAAGCAAATGTATCCTTTTTTCCTTTGCAAGGAGAAAGAAAACTATCATAGAAGAAATTGAAGAATTTAATTGAAGGAATGAAGAAAGAAACTATATCATTCTGACATCTCTCAAATTAAATTATACAATATGAACAAAATACAAAGAATAAAAAGAACTGCTAGAGGAAGGTATGTGTTGGTAATGAGGAAGAGGTGATTGGGGTAACAGATTAAATGTAGGGCATCAAGATGTAGACAAAGCTAAATGCTGAAAAGATAAAGAATTGGACATAATTGATTTGATCACAATGACAGTTTTCCTGTGTCTAGTCCTTAAAGTTTCCAGTGCATCCTGCACTATCCAGTGCTATTCATAGGGTGAAAAGCTCCATGAGGGCAGGGATTGTTTACTTCTTTTTTTTTTCACACAGCTGCATCCAGTGCCTAGGACAATGGCAGCATTTTGTAGAATCTATGAATGCTGACAGAATGCTCAACAACTTTAAAATTTTATGGGACCCAAGGGGAATTTATTTTTTCTCAGTGTCCAGCAGGAATCTTGAGGTCAGCATTTCTCATCATTGAGAAAAATATGACATCTCAGTACGTACTTGATACTTTCAGGAGGGGATATTTGTTGAGATCAAATAGAAAGAAAACTATTGTTCATAAGATAATCTCAAAAAGAGAAAAGCAAGAAAGTTCTTTTACTGTCACATTACAATAATCAGATAATATATTCAAGTATATGGAACCTATTACCAGAGCACCTTGTAGAGTATAAAAAAGGCTGAGACATAGGTCATTTTCCCTTTGTAAAACTCTAATGAGAAAGAGAAAAATTCTGTGCATAAAAATTCAATATGTCACATAAAAAAATTAGATAATAAGATAATGATTATGAGTAGAGCAAGTGTCGGAAAATCAGTGATCAAAACTCCCTACTTTAATTAAGGAATAAGTCCTGAAGAATGTGAGCTTGACTTTCAAGGTTTTGATAAGGGTTCCAAAATATAATTATTTCAGTGATGGAGTCATTTTCACACTTTGATGTGCTCAGTGATTATTTTAGGACTGCACATATTAGCTTTGGGGTTAATTATTCTTTTCCATAACTGTTTCCAATCTATTGAAAATAAAGTGGCAAATACACTAGGTCAGTATAAAACTGAAAAGTAAACAACATATTATTCATCTGTATTATTTTTCTTTCTAATATATTCTCTACTTTGAAGAAAGCCCACCCCTCCACAGTTCCTCCTATATACAGCCAAAGATATTTTCCTACTTGGACCCCTACCTCAAGCCAAGCCTGAAAGGGCTTTCTTTGTTCATTTATCCCCTGTTAGATCCACACTGTTGCTCTTGCTATAGAAGAGCAACTACTTCTGTTTCCTCACTCACTCTCCTAAACCTCTTCTCCTATATCTATCACTCAGGACCACTATATTCCCTTTAACCAAGAATAAATCTTCCCCACTCCAGGAAAACTGTAGCTTTATACAGTACATAACTCAATGGTAAGTAAAAGAAGCTTGATGGGAGGAGATTACAGACATTTCTGATATGGGGGATTCTGAGGTGCCTGGAGCTCCAAACTCTCTCTTAAAAAAAAAAGAATATTATGGAGTTAGGTAGGTAGATAAACACTGTAGCAGGAAGAACTCCAAATGAGGTATTTCCAGGGGAAAGTATAAAACAGGAAATACATATTGTCCATGTGGAAAACATATTCACTATGACTGAAGTAGAGAAATACTTAGAAGTCAATGATTTCATGATGGCACTCAGCAAAAGAAAAAAGACAATTCATTGTTATCAGTAATTGACTGAAGGGAAAAGGGAAGTCATAGGTTCAGGCAAAATGGAAAAGAGCTAAATGGCCATCTATGTGGCAGAGTGGAAACAACACAGGATTTGGGGTCAGACAAAGGTGAGTTTGAATCCAAACTCTACATCTAGCTAGTTAGGTATTCTGCCTTTACCAAACTGATTAATCTACCTCTTGAGCCTCAGTTTCCTAGTAGGTAAAATCATATGACATTGTAAGTATGGTATAAAAATTAGGCATAATACAGAGTGGGGCAAAAGTAGGTTTACAGTTGTTCACATGAAAAATATTATAGTAATAAATAATAATATAAGAATCACTCTGTGTTTCATGTACCCACAACTGTAAACCTACTTTTGCTCCACCCTATATATAACATATCTAGCAGTGTCTGGCTCGTTATATATATATGGTGATGTTTATCATAAAATGAAACAAATTAATGTATACTCATTAAGTAATTCTTATAGCCACCACTAAGTAGGCTTAGATATTATTACATTTGATTTTGAGGCTCACGTGATATCTATTACATCATAGTATTTTGAAATAGATTGATGGTCAAGTGGCAAGGCCAAAAATAGGAGAGGTAAACTCTTTGAGGTTAAAATGTGTCCAAGAAATGTTTTAGGTTTGTAATTTCCAACTGAATATCGTCTGTAAATAGATAGAAGTTATAAGTTAAAGTATGATCAAATTTGAAATCCAATCAGAACTTCATAGTAAGTAGGCTTATGTATGATGTTGGAAGAAGAAAAGAACTGTGGACCTGGTCTGAAACCCAGCACAGTCTAGTGGGAAATCTGAGAAAAAAAGGATAAGACCTATGGGGAAATCTTTTTTAATTAAAGTATAGTTCACATAAAATATGGCAGTTTCAGGTGTACAATATAGTGATTTGATATTTATATTCCTTATATTGTGATTACCAGATTAAGTCCAATAAAATCATCAGTCACAAGAAAATGTTATTACAATAATACTGACTATTTTCCTTATGCTGTATATACATATGTGACTTTTTCTTTAAAAAACAACAACAATAACTAAGACTTGTACCTTATGGGGAAATCTTAAGAAGGAGGGAGTTTTCTGCTAATCCCCAAAATATATTCCAATGAATAACCTGAATAATGAGACACATAGGTACAGACTGGATCTCCTTCTGTAAAAGACTGTATAGAATTATGCTGTTTAATAAGGCAGCCACAAAACACATAGAGCAGTTTAATTAATTTAATTAAAAACTTTTTGGTGTATGTATCAGTAGCTTGTTCTTAAAATTTTTATTTTTATTTTATTGTATTTTTTCTATTACCATTTATCTCCCTTATAGCCTCCTCTACCTCCACCTAGTTCCCCTCCCCCCACAATCACCATACTGTGGTCTATGTCCAAGTGTTCTTTCTTTCTTTTTTTTCTTTTTTGCTCAATCCCTCCACCCTCCCAACCTTCCCCATCAAAGCTGTCAGCCTGCTCTCTGAGTCTGTCTCTGTTTTGCTTCTTAGTTCAGTTTGTTTATTGGATTCCACATATGTGTGAAATCATATGGTACTTGTCTTTCTCTGACTGCCTATTTCACTAAGCATAATGTTCTCCAGGTCCATGCATGCTGTCACAAAGAGTAAAATATTTTTCCTTTTTTAAGATCAAGTAGTATTCCATTGTATAAAATGTACCATAGCTTTTTTATCTATTCATCTACTGACGACCACTTGGGCTGCTTCCAAAAGCTATTGTAAATAATGCTTCAGTGAACATAGAGGTGCATATATTCCTCAAATAGGTGTTTCAGGTTTCTTCAGATAGATTCCCAGAAGTTTAAAACTTTAGTTTCTCTGTCATACCTAGCCATATTTTAAGTGCTCAGTAGTAAACATGGTTATTGTATTGGAAAGCACAGATACAGGTCATTTCTGTCATCCAAGAATGTTCTATTAGGAAGCACTGGATAGACATCCAGATTAATATAACAAAGATCTTAGGGTTGAATGAAGAAAAGACAAAAATAGGGACAGGATCTAGTTAAAGGGAGAGAGAAAGAGGACACAGATTTGGACAGAGGAATAGAATTGTGGTCAGAACTATTTTATATACCTCATTAAGATGGGGAATATGAAAATGAAGACAGGCACCTGAATTTAATGAAACTAGATGGGCAGAAGCCAGATTGCAAGTGATAAGACAATGGAAGAAAATTTGTAGTGAAGGCAAAGAATGATGATTACAATTGGAATATAAGTAATTGGAAGGCAGAAGGAAGTATGGTATACAGACACTAAAAAGGTCCTATAAAATTATTTTAAAGAAGATTTAAATAATATTTATTATTATTATTTAATAATAATATTAAAGGGATTGATTTAAGAGAAGGAATAGATGGAGAGAGGAAACTACATATAAAGAAAAAAACAATAAATAAATACCTATCAATAATAACTTCAAGTGGAAGTGGATTAAATGCTCTAATCAAAAGACATAGGGTGGCTGAATGGATAAGGTAATATGACCCATTTATATGCTACCTACAAGAGAACCACCTCAGAACAAAATATTTAAACAGGATGAAAGTGAAGTGATGGAAAAAATTGAATGCTAAGGGAAATGAATAAAAAACTTGGGAAGCCATACTTATATCTGACAAAATAGACTTAAAAACAAAAGCCAAAACTAGGGACAAAGTATGCCATTACATAATAAAAACGTGATTGATCCAACAAGAGGATATAACCCTTATAAACATATCCACACAATATAGGAACACCTAAATATATGAAGGAAATCTTGGTGGAATTTAAGAGAAAGATGATAGGAATGCAGTCATAGTAGGGGGATTTAATACCACATGTCATCAGCAGATAGAACTTCCAGACAAAAAATCATCAAGGAAATGGTGATCTTAAATGATAGACTACATTGAATGGATTTAATTGGTGTTTACAAAACACTTCATCCCAAAGCAGTAGAATATACATTCTTCTTAACAGCACATGGCACATTCTCAAAGATAGACCTCGTATTGTAACACAAAATAAGTCTTAACAAATTCATGAAGATTGAAATCATATCAAGCATTATCTTCAAGCACAATGGCATGAAACTAGAAGTCCTCTATAGTAAAAATATTGAAAAACATTTAAACACCTGGAGGCTAAATAGCATGATATTAAACAATGAATGGGTTAACAATGAGATCAAGGAAGAATTTAAAAAATTACTTGGCAACAAATGATGATGAACACAAAGAATGTAAAATCAATGGTACACAATGAAAGCAGTCCTGAGCAAGAAGTTCATAGCATTACAGTCCTACCTAAAAAAAAAAACAACAAAAAACAAAAAATATCTCAAATAATCTAACCCTGCAGTAAAAGAACTAGAAAAAGATCAACAAACAAATCCCAGAGTAAGAAAAACAAAGAAATAATAAAGGTCAGTCAAAATAAATGACACAGAGACCAAAAAAATACAAAAAAATCAATGAAATCAAAAGCTAGTTCTTTGAAAAGATAAACAAGATTGAGAAACCTTTAACCAGACTCATGAAGATATAAGAGAGATGCTCCAAATAAACAGAATCAGAAATCAAAGAGAAGTAGCAACTGACATCACAGAAATACAAAGAACTGCAAGAAAATATACCAGCAAAACAGACAACCTGGGTGAAATAGATAAATTTTTAGAAATATACAATCTTCCAAAACTGAATTAGACAGAATCAGAAAACCTGAACAGATTGATTACAACTAATGAAATTGAAGGAGTAATCAAAAAGCTCCCAGCAAACAAAAGTCCTGAACAGAATGGATTCACAGGTGAATTTTACCAAACACTTAAAGAAGAAATAACACTTATCCTACTCAAACTACTCTGTAAATTCAAGAGGAGGGAGACTTACAAGCTCTTTTTACAAGGTCAGCATTACCCTAATTCCAAAATCAAGTACAACAGAAGAAAGTGATAGGCTAATATCCCTGATAATCATAGGTGCTAAAGTCCTGAACAAAATATTAGCAAATCAAATACAGCAATACATTTAAATGTGGTATACATTCATATACTACAGTCAAGGGGAACTTATTGCAGGAATGCCAAGTTGGTGCAATATTTGCAAATCAGTAAATGTGGTACACCACATAAATAAAATGTAAGATAAACATCAAATGATCATGTCAATAGATGCAGAAAAAGCATTTGATAAAATCCAGCACATATTTGTGATAAAAACTCTCAGCAAAGTAGGGATAGGGGGGACATACCTTTATTAAAAGATTGTATATGAAAAACCTATAGCCAACATCATACTCAATGGGCAAAGATAAAAGTTTTCCTTCAGATCAGACACAAGACAGGGATGTCTGCTTTCATCACTCTTATTCGACATAGTATGGGAAGTCCTGGACATGGCAATCTGACAAGAAGAAGAAATAAATGGCATCCAAAATGAAAAAAAGGAAATAAAACTCTCATTGCTTCTACATGACATGATATTTTACATAGAAAATCACAAAGACTCCACCAAAAGAACACTAGGCCTAATAAATTAATTTGGCAAAGTAGCAAGATATGAAATTAATATTAAGAAACTGGTGGCATTTTTATATATAAATAAAAAAACTATCAGAAAGAGAAAATAGAAAACAATCCCAACAACAACAAAAATTAAATACGTAGGAATAAATTTAACCATTGAGGTGATAGACTTGTACTTGGAAAACTATAGGACATTGAAGAAACAATTGAGGAAGACATAAATAAGTTAAAGCATATACTGTGTTCTTGGACTGAAAAAATTAACATCATTAAAGTGTCTATACTGCCCTGGACTGGTGGCTCACTTAATTGGAGGATCATCCTGTACCCCAAGTTTGTGGGCTCGATTTCCAGGGACAGCACATACTAAGACTGCAGGTTTGATCCCTGACTAGGGTGCATAGAGGAGGCAACTGATTGATCTTTCTCTCCGACATCAATATTTCTTTCTCCTTCTCTAATTCTCTCTCTCCCCCTAAAAAAAATGTCCATATTGTCATTAGCAATCTATAGATTCAATGCAATTGTTCCTAAAATACCAATGGCATATTTCAGAGCTCTAGAAAAAATATTCCAAAAATTTATACAGAACCAAAAGACCCAGAGCAGCCTAGCAATCTTGAAAAAAAAAAACAAAGTTGAAGCTATCATAATACCTGATATCAAACTATACTATAAGGCCACTGTAATCAAAGCAGTCTGGCCCTGTCATAAGAGCAGTCATAAATATTAATGGAACAGAATAGAGAACCCAGAAATACACCTACTCTTTTTATTGTAAGTTAATATTTGACAAAGGAGGCAAGAGCATACAATGAAGTAAAGACAGTATTTTCAATAAATGGTGTTGGTGTTGGGAAATTAAACAGGTATATGCAAAAAAAAAAAGAATCACAGATTTAAACCATACACAAAAATAAACTCAAAATGGAATAAAGTTTTAAATGTAAGTTGTGAAACCATAAATATCCCAGAAGAAAACAAGCAGTAACATTTCAGACATCTCTTGTAGCAATAATTTAGTTGAAATATCTCTAAGGGCAAGGGAAACAAAGGAAAAAATAAACAAATGGGACTATCACAAACTAAAAAGCTTTTGCACAGCAAAAGAAACCACCAACAAAATAAAAAGAGAATACACTATATGGGAGAACATATTTGCCAATGATGTATCTAATAAGGGGTTAATTTCCAAAATACATAAAGTCTTTATACAAGTCAACATCAGGAAGATAACCCAATTAAAAAATAGGCAAAGGAGCCCAGGCTGGCATAGCTCAGTGGATTGAGTGAGGGCTGCGAACCAAAGTGTCGCAGGTTCAATTCCCAGCCAGGGTACATGCCTGGGTTGCAGGCCATGACTCCCAGCAACCGCACATTGATGTTTCTCTCTTTCTCTCTTTCTCCCTCCCTTCCCGCTCTAAAATTAAATAAATAAAATCTTAAAAAAAAAAAGAATACACTTTCTGCATTTAAAAAAAATAGGCAAAGGATCTGAATAGACACTTCTCAAAAGAGGAAAAACAAATGGTCAATATACATATGAAAAATGCTCAAGGTCACTGTCAGAGAAATTAAAATTGAAAAAATGAGGTATTAGCCCTGGCTGGTGTAGCTCAGTGGAATGAGTGAGGGCTGCGAACCAAAGTGTCTCAGGTTCGATTCCCAGTCAGGGTATATGCCTGGGTTGCAGGCCATGACCCCCAGCAACCACACATTGATGTTTCTCTCTCTCTTTCTCCCTCCCTTCCCTCTCTAAAAATAAATAAATAAAATCTTTTAAAAAATCAGTTATCATATCTGTCAGAATTTATTGATTTATCATCAATCAATCAACAAATAAGTCTTGGCAAGGGTGTGGACAAAAGGGAACCCTAGTGCATTGTTGGTAGGAATGAAAATTGGTGCAGCCACTGTGGAAAGCAGTATGTAGTCACCTGAAAAATTTAAAAATAGAACTGCCTTATGACCCAGTGACTCCACTTCTGGGAATTTATCCAAAGAAATTCAAAACACTAATTCTAAATAATATATGAACCCCTATGTTCACTGCAGCATTATTGACAATAGCCAAGATTTGGAAGCTACCCAAGTGTCCATCAATAGATGAGTGAATATAAAAGTGTGGTACACTTAATACCATGCAATACTCCTTGGCCATAAAAAAGAAGGAAATTTTAGCTTTTGAGTGGATGGACCTAGTGGATGTTAAGTGAAACAAGCCAGTCAGAGAAAGACAAGTACCATACAATTTCACTCCTATGTGGAATCTGATCAACAAAATGAACTGAACAAGCAAAACAGACACATACTCATAGAGATCAGTCTGACAACAGTTAGGATGGATGTGGGGGTGGAAGGTAGGGGCATTGAGGGATCGAGCATAAAAAAAGAAAAAACTCATGGACACAGACAACAGTATGGTGATTACTGGGTAATGGTGGGGTGTGGGGAAGTAGAGGGAGGTACAGGTGGGGTAAATGGTGATGGATGGAGCCTTGAAACTGGGTGGTGAACACACAATACAGTGTACAGATGATGTGTTGTAGAATTGTACACCTGTAACCTGTATAATTTTGTTAATCAGTGTTACCCCAATAAATTCAATAAAAAGTAAAAAACTGGGTGAGAAAAAATGCACCACAGTTAAAACACAAGGCACAGTCTGGGCAAAAGACAACCAAAATACATATTATAGAAAAATAGTTAGTGCCTAGAATATATAAAGAAATTCTAAAAATCAGTACAAAAAATTACAAATAATCCAACTCCAAAGAATGGGTTAAAAATATTAGCAGGAGAAAAAAACTAAGTGAACAATTCATTTCTGGAAAGATGCTCAATCTTACTAAACAAATCAAAACTACTTCAAAAGTATCTCTCTCCATCATTATGGCAAGATTTAAGTTAGATAATATCAAGGACAATATTAAAAACTTAAATTGGAGAATATCAAAGGAATAATGAAACAGGAACTCTCCAGACATGGTTAGTAGGTTTTAATTGATATAATCACCTTCAAGAACAGTTGAGTATCTAGGAAAGTAAAATGTGCACTTCCATGCCCCAGCAATTCTACTTCCAGGTACAAACACTTGACAAACTCTTATGTGCATGTGTATGAAACCATATCATGCTACTAGTGGGATGCAAAACATGGGAACAAGTTAAATGTCTATCAATCAGTAGGAAAATGGTTAAGTAAAATGTGGTAAATTCAAAACAGGGAATATTATATAGCATTTTAAAAAGAACAAAATCATATTGCATAAGGATTAATAAAGGATAAATTTCAACACTGAGTAATAAAAAGCAAGTTGCAGAATAAAACATAAAAAAAACTACCTATGAAAATAAAGACACTTTTTTATTTTACAGATGCATAGAAGTTTACAATAAAAAGTTTTAAAAATGAACTGGAATGACATACACTGAATCCACAACTGTCATTTCTAAGATCAAGATGTAGATGAGGGAGTGAAATAAGAATGAGGAACAAAGAGAACTTATGACAATTTATCTCTTTATCAAAAAATAAAAATATATTAAAATATTAACAATCATCAACTCTAGGCATTATATTATTCTCTATACTTTTCTGTATTTTTAACTTTATTACTAAAAAAAATTTACTAAAATAAAAAACTTGACTCTGCATTCTAAAAAAGAACACTTTTGTACCAGAAAAAAGTGACCCAAAATGGTGAAGATGGAGATATGCCTTAATAAAATGACTTAGAAGAGCAATCTGGGAGACCAAAAAACTATAAAGTTACTTATACATAAAGGAAAAACATCAATCTGTCATCAAACTTCTTCAAAAAAACATTTAACACCAGTATTATAAGAATGGTTGATTATAAACAGAACTTGGGAGGACATTGTTTGCACAAGTTTTTTTTTATGAAGCTGCTAGAGGACAAACCTCAGCCAATCAACTAATGTCTAGAAAAATTTTGGCAAAAGAACTAGGAGAAAATACTTCATAAACTTCACTATGAAACTAAGAGCTAAATAAAAGGTTGGTATAAATGTGACACAATAGCATGTAAATATAATATGTCTTGACAACGTAAAAACAGTATAAATAACTAAATTTGGGAAGAGAATGTGGAAAGTAAAATAAGCTCACTCATCTGTAACGAGTAAAAATGAAAGGCTTGTTTTTAAAGCTCACCAATCGAGTAGCAGAAAGGAACATTGTCTACATAAACAGAGGAGCTAATACCATGAAGGTAAACATGTGATAAAAGGAAATTTTTCCTAATTATTTTAAAAAAATAAAGTATTATGTGACAAAAAAGGCTAGGGAAACAGATAGTAAAAGTTTCTTTTAAAAACTATAAAATAAAAAAATATTACAAAACTATATATAGGATTAGGCCCAAATATATCAAAAATGCAATTGGACTTTCACTTATTAAATAGAAATGATATTCAGATTTGTTCAAAAAACAAAACAATTCTATACTGCATATAAACCCTACATTTCTTTTTTTTAACTATTTTTTAAAAGTTTTTATTTATTTATTTTTAGAGAGAGAAGGGAGGGAGAGAGAGAGAGAGAGAGAGAGAGAGAGAGAGAGAGAAACATCAATGCGCAGCTGCCAGGGGCCATGGCCTGCAACCCAGGAATGTACCCTGGCTGGGAATCGAACCTGCGACATTTCGGTTCGCAGCCCGCACTCAATCCACTGAGCTACCCCAGCCAGGGCTAAAACCCTACATTTCAAACAAAGTAATTCTACAAAGTGGAAAATGAAAGAACTGGAAAATGAAAGAATAAAGGCTCTAAAGAAAAAAAAGGCAAAGAAACAATTTCTCCCAAAGAACCTTCGGGAGGAAGGCAGGCTGTTGATATCTTGATTCGAGCCCTGTAAGCCTCATTTCTGACTTTTGGACTCAACAGCTAAAAGATAATAAATTTCTGTTGTTTTAAGCTACTAACATGGTGGTAATTTGTTATAGCAGCAATAGAAAATTAATATAGAAATCAAACTGGTACAACCTTCCTGGAGGGGAATTTAGAAAATCCTAATAAAATTACATATGTACTTACTCGGTGATCTAACATCTAGGGACCTGCCCTGAAAACACAGCCTCAACAACACAAAAAATACATAACTACAAGGTTATTCACTGTAGCATTGTTTGTAATTGTAAAATATTGCAAGCAAACTAAATGTCCACACATTAGAGAGTGGCGGAAAAAATTACAATAACATCTACATAAAGAAATATTCTGCAGCTATTAAAAAATGAGAAAGTTGCCCTGGCTGGTGTAGTTCAGTGGATTCAGGGCAGGCTGCAAACCAGAGGGTTGCAGGTTTGATTCTCAGTCAGGGCACATGCCTGGGTTGTGGGCCAGGTCCCCAGTGAGGGGCACATGAGAGTCAACCCCACATTGATGTTTCTCTCCTTCTCTTTCTCCTTCCTCTCTCTCTAAAAATAAATAAATAAAACCTTTTTAAAAACTAAGAAAGCTCCCTGTTAACTAATATGAAGTGAGTTCTCATAGATATAACTCAGTGAAAAAGCAATATGCAAAGAGTCCATGGTATGCTACTTCATGAAGCATACAAGGAGATACAAGAAACTACATATATTTCTGCTCATTTGTGCAAAAGAAGCAAAAAGGACAAACCTGAGGATAAAAGAGACTGGTAATCTACAAAGGGTGTATAATAAAGGGGTACAAGGAAGAAGCAAACAGAAACAGGATGGTAGGCATGAGAAGGGAACAACACATTTCTTGGGATATATTGTTGATCATAGTATCTTCCCTGCCAGGTAAGTATGGAAGATATATTCTTTTTTTCCCCCTTTTTAATGTATATTTTATTGATTATGCTATTACAGTTGTCCCCATTTTCCTCCCTTTGCCCCTCTCTACCTGGTTCCCCCCTTCCCTCCACCAATTCCCTCCCTCTTTAGTTCATGTCCATGGGTTATGCATGTAAGTTCTTTGGTTTCTCCATTGTCTATACGTCCTTAACATCCCCTTGTCTATTTTGTACCTACCCATTTATGGTTCTAAATCCCTATGCCTTTTCCTCCGTTCTCCCCCTTCCACCTCTGAGCTGATAACCCTCCAAATGATTTCCATAGCTATGATTCTATTCGTGTTATAGTTGTTTGCTTAGTTTGTTTTTGTTTTTTAGATTCAGTTGTTGATGCTTGTTTGTTGTCATTCTAATGTTCTTAGTTTTGATCTTCTTTTTCATACATAAACCCCTTTAACATTTCATATAATAAGGACTTGGTGATGATGAACTCCCTTAGCTTTGCCTTATCTGAGAATATATTCTTGAAAAGCTCTGATTTTATTTTTTATAGCACACTAATGTTTCAGAGACCAAAAAACCCCCCACAAAAAACAAAAAACAAAAAACAAACAAACAAACAAACAAACAAACAAACAAAAAACAATGTAACCCAACCAGGATGGGGTAGGAACGAAAAATAGAATACAAATGAACCTAAAAATACTAACCTAAATAATTTTGAAAAAATAGCATTCTTGTTACAGGGTGCAACCAAGAGGGGGGATCCCAAATAGGCATTTGAAATGGGGTCCAGAACTCAAGGTGTCCAGGAGATTTTAAGGTGTCCTCACCCCTTCCCCCACAGGTGTGAGTTGGGAGAAGGAGCACACAGAGCAAGAACATGCAGGGCAGCTTTGCAGCTAATCCATGGCATGGTCATTTAGCATACCTATAGCCTTTGGCTGGTCACTTGGATATGCTAAATAGCTATGGCCCTGCTCAAGGCCAGGGGGATGGAAAGGGATCTCCCCTCAAGATGGGAAGGGGGAGGGGGCAGGTCCCCTGAGTTACAGCACCTGCGTGGGAGCTGGGAGAAGATTGGCTCCATGACATGGGGTGACACCTGCCCAGACCCACGATGGCGACCAGAAAAGCTGGAGAAGACAGCAGACTGAGGGCAGGTGTGTACAAGTGTAGGAGGAGTCGGAAATGGGGCTGCAGAAGAAGATTGGCATGGGGATTTAAACCCAGACACGCCAGACATTGAGGAGAGAAGCACGCGGCCTGGACAGAGTGGGGACTCTCCCTTCCCGCAGCCCTGAGAGAGAGAGAACCACGCGGCCTTGACAGAGTGGGGACTCTCCCTTCCTGCAGCATCAAAGAGGGAACCACGCGGCTCTGGCAGAGTGGGGACTCCCGTGGCCCTGAGAGAGGGAGAACCACTCGGCCTGGACAGAGTGGGGACTCTCCCTTCCTGCAGCATCGAAGATAGAACCACGCAGCTCTGGCAGAGTGGGGACTCCCGCGGCCCTGAGAGAGGGAGAACCACTCGGCCTGGACAGAGTGGGGACTCTCCCTTCCTGCAGCATCGAAGAGAGAACCACGCGGCTCTGGCAGAGTGGGGACTCACGTGGCCCTGGGAGAGAGGACCACATGCCTTTGCCAGAGTGGGGACCCCCACAGCTTTAGAAGGGAGAACCACCACCTGGTTTTAGCAGAGATCCTGGCAACTCAGCTGAGGGTGCCGGGAACCCAGGGAGGTCTCCCAGTCGAGATGGAGTACTAACTGGGAATAACCAGAGGACTGCCTGAGCCATGGACTTCTATTTCCTTTCCTGAGATACGGTACTCTGGACTGGGCAAAGGGGGAAGGAAGGAAGGACTGTGTCTGTTTGTGGGTCTTTTAAGGGACTTTAGGATTATTTGATAAAGACATTAGGTCACTACTTGAAGTTTGTATAGCATTAAATAAACATTTCCTTTCCTTTTCACAAATCTCTGGCATTGAGAGATGTCTTTCCTCGGGCGGCGGACATGAAGGACCTGGGGGCTTTTTTTTCAATAATAGTATATTGTCCCAGGCCCCCCTTGTTTGTTCTGTAACATTCTGACTGAATACTATAAGATTAAAGATAAGAAAAACATACCAAAATAATGTAATCTAGTTAGGAAATTTGTTTCTTACAGAAAAATAGATAGGAAATTCTGAAATTACTTTATGTAAATATTAAAACTGAGCAAATAGGTAAATATATTGTTTCTTGTTATCATAAAAAGAAATTATAAATAAGTAAATGAGGAAGGCTACAATAAACCCTGTCGATCAGGAACAGAATCAGGATATCAATATAAATTGATAGTTCCAATACATAAAAAGATAGAGGCAAAAACCTAGAAGTGTGTATATGTCTGTGTGTGCGTTAGTGTACATATAGATATTTCCCAGCTAAATCTATGGTGAGGGCCGAGGAGTAATGACATTCAGACCTTGGCTTCTAAACATCATTTTCAAATATAAGGAACCAGGACTCCTTGGAGAAGTGCTTGATTTAAAGCTGGGGTAAGTAAAACTACATGAATCTGGAACATCTTGAACTGCACACACACAAAAATAATGGGTGGGGACATTTCAAAAGTTCAAAGAAACTTACTTGAAGAAAAGGCCAATGGGCAAAGCTAGAACAATTTTAGCCTCAAAATAAAGATTCATTGGATCTACCTCAGAGAAAAAATAAAAACCATGATTCCATAGACATAAGAAATAATTGAATATATAATGAAATGGGAGAGAATGAACAGTTCTTCCCTGAAGAACAATCCTAATTAATATAAGAAAAGAGGGAAGTGAAAAAATCAATATTAGGGCAAGACAACAATAATAACTGTTGCAGACAAGATCTATTAAGCCAATGGATGCTAAAATTAGTGAAGAAAAGTTTTAGAAGAATCTGAATAGTCTCAAAGTATCTCCTCCAACATAATTAAAAAAAGAAAAACTGTAACTTGAAATGGAGAAACAAGGCAGACACCACCAAGTATTCAAATCTAACATCAATATTAAGACATTAACATTATGAATCACTTGGTATGATGAACTGAGAGGAACACAGTATTATTTTTGTGGCAGTCTTTAAAAAAACTGCATTAAAGCTCAATCTAATCATGAGAAAACAATGGATAAACCCAAATTCAGTAGATGCAGATGTAATGAGGCATTTGTCTAGAGTAAGGCATATCTGAAGACTCTGGGAACTTCTCCTAGATAATGAAATCAACAGATTACCCAATGTGTCTGAGTGTCTTAAAGTAGGCAGAAGGGCAAATAGACTAAACCCCCAGATAATTATTAACTCCAGACATAATAAAAAGTTTTACACAAGTCTGGTCAAAATGGCAGCATCAACATGGTACTTGCATTCTCCCACAACCACAGAAAAATTACAGCTAGGCCTGGGCTGGATAGCTCAGTTGCCTAGAGCACTGTCCTGATATGCCAAGGTTGTGGTTTTGATCTCTGGTCAGGGCACATACAAGAAGCAACCTATGAATACATAAATAAATGGAACAACAAACTGATGGGGTTTTTTCCCTCTCTCTCATTTACTCTCTTCCTCTAAAATTTAAAAAAAAAAAAACCTTTTCTTTAAAAATTACACCCTGGCCACATGGCTCAGTTGGTAGGAGCACCATCCCATACACCAAAAGGTTGTGGGTTTGATTTCCAGTGAGGGCATATACCTAGGTTGCAGGTTCCAGCCCCAGTTAGGATGTATATGGGAGGCAACTGATTTTTTTCTCTCTTGCATCAAAGTTTTTCTCTGATTCTCTCTCCCTTTCTCTCTCTCTAAAATCAATAAACATCCTCAGGTGAGGATTAAAAAAATTACAACTGAACTACAGAACAAACATCATTCAGAATGGCCTGAAATCTAGCCGAAATGGAAGTCCTACTACTAAGGATATAAAGAAGAAGCCTTGTCAAGACTGGTAGGAGGGGTGGAGATGTGAACGGGTTGGTCCCACACCCACCTGTGGTAGATAAAAATCAAGAGGGATATCTCTGCTGCAGATGTCCATCGTAAGGAGCAAGGGGTCCCATTCCCACACCAGGCTGTCCAGCCCAGGGTTCAAGTGCCAGGAAAAGAAGTCCCCATAACTTCTCACTGTAAAAAACAGCTCGAATTGTGGCTGAGTGAAGACAAAGGATTTCTTCAATCCCAGGTAGTTCCTCTTAAAGGGTCATACACAGACTTACTTGGACTCACTCCTTCTGAGTTCCAGTTCTGGGATATCAGCTCCAAAGGCACCAGAGACATACAGGGAGAAACTGATATTCCTGACATCAGTGCAAGAGATGGAGGGGCAGCTTTCCACCAGACAGAAGTGCTGACAGAGGCTACTGGTCCTTTGATGGGCCCTCCCTTCACAGACCCAGCAGGCTGTCAAAATACCTGAGGCTCTAACAACCTGGCTAACACATTTATCCCTGCCCTGGTAATTACATGAGGCCCTACCCCACCCAATTTGCAGTTCCACCAAAGATGGTTTCCAGTGGCTTTTCTAGATGATTAGACTGTTTTAGCTCATGCTTCAGACTTTCCTAAAATCTCTCAAGCAAGCAGCATCTGGCCTCAGAGTGCCCCATACCTCTGACTAAGTGGCCCAAGGACCAACACTAGTCATAGCCACCTCATAGGCTGGCCTCTCCTGGACACCTCCAAGCCAAGAACAAGTAGCAGCCATTTGCAGACCACTATGTAGCTCATGCCAGGTGACTCCTGGCAGGACACAGGTGCCAGTGCACCCAGTGTACAGCTTAAGACCACGTTGAAGCACCCTGCAACCTCCTCTACAAGAGACACTCTCAAGGGCAGACACAATGAGCACCAAAGCCCCACTGAAGTAAGTCCTGCTCCATGGGGTGGGCGCCTGTAAAACAGAATCTTCATGGTGATCAAAGCCAATCCTAGCAGCTGATTGGCCTGGGGACAAATCCCTCCCACTAATGTGCCAACAGCAATCAAGACTCAATCAAGACTCAACTACAACAGAAGGGTGTACACTGCCTACATGGATGCTTACCTTGAGTGTCTAGCTCAGGTGAAGAAGGAGACCATGCCACTGGACCCTATAGGAGACCTACTACATTAGGCCACTCTACCAAGCCTGGGAGATGTAGTATCTCCACTTAATACAAACAATCAAACACAGGGAGTCTATCAAAATGAGGAGACAAACATGTCCCAAATGAAAGGACAGAACAAAATTCCTGAAAAAGAATTCAATGAAATGAAGACAAGCAATCTACCAGATGTGGAGTTTAAAACACTGGTTATAAGGAAGCTGAAGGAACATAATGAGAACTTCAACAGCATAAAAAAAAGACATGGAAATCATAAAAAGACCCAGTCAGAAATGAAGGATACACTAACTGAAATGAAGAATAATTTATAGGTAGTTATCAACAGAGTAATGAAGTTGAGAATCAAATCAGTGATTTGGAATATAAGGAAACAAAAGCACCCAATCAGAACAGCAAAAAGAAAAAAGAATCCAAAAAAATGAGGATAGTTTAAGGAGACTCCGGGACAACTTCAAACATAACAACATCTGCATTATGGGGGTGTCAGAAGAAGAGAGAATGAAATTGAAAACCTACTTCCGGCCAAGATGGAGGTGTAGGTAGACACACTGTGCCTCCTTGCACAACCAAAAGAAGGACAACAACAATTTAAAAACAAAAAACAACCAGAGCTGACAGAAAATCAAACTGTATGGAAGTCCGACAATCAAGGAGTTAAAGAAGAAACATTCATCCAGACCAGCAGGAGGGGTGGCTGGTGGACCCAGCAAGGCTGCCGATTGTGGAGCAGACGCACAAGGCTGCAGCTGGTAGGCAAGACTGCAGTGGGCAGACACAGCGAGGTGGTGTTTTGCAGACTAGGCAGTCCCACATTCATGTGCAGAGAAACCAGAAGAAACAACTGGGGAGCCAGACGGACTGAGCAACCCAGGGCCCCAGTGCAGAGAAATAAAGCCTCAAACTACCGATTGAAAACAACTGTGGGGGTTAAGGGAGAAGCCGGAGAAACTCCCAGACTCACAGGAGAGTTCATTAGAGAGACCCACAGGGTCATAGAACATACACAAACCCACCCACACAGGAATCAGCACCAGAAGGGCCCAAATTGCTTGTGGGAAACAGAGAAAGTGACTGAAATCTGGCAGAGAACGGGGCAAGTGCCATTGTTCCCTCTTGGACCCCTTCCCAACATACGGTGTCACAATCCAGCAACCTGGGTTACCTGCCCTGGTGAACACCTAAGGCTCCACCCCTCACCACATAACAGGTGCATCAAGACAAAAACAAAATTGCCCAAATGAAAGAACAGATCAAAGCTCCCAAAAAAAAAATACAACTAAGTGATGAAGAGATAGCCAACCTATCAGATGCAAAGTTCAAAAACACTGGTAATCAGGATGCTCACAGAACTGGTTGAATATGGTCACAAATTAGATGAAAAAATGAAGGCTATGCTAAGTGAAATAAAGGAAAATGTACAGGGAACCAATAGTGACGGGAAGGAAACTGAGACTCATATCAATAGTGTGGACCAGAAGGAAGAAAGAAACATGAAACCAGAACAGAATGAAGAAACAAGAATTCAAAAAAAATGAGGAGAGGCTTAGGAACCTCCAGGATATCTTTAAACATTCCAACAACCAAATTATAGGGGTACCAGAAGGAGAAGAGGAAGAGCAACAAGTGGAAAACTTATTTGAACAAATAATAAAGAAGAACTTCCCCAAGCTGGCAAAGGAAATAGACTTCCAGGAAGTCCAGAAAGCTCAGAGAGTCCCAAAGAAGTTGGACCCAAGGAGGAATACACCAAGGCACATCATAATTACATTACCCAAGATTAAAATGAAGGAGAGAATTCTAGAAGCAGCAAGAGAAAAGGAGACAGTTACCTACAAAGGAGTTCTCATCAGACTGTCAGCTGATTTCTCAAGGGAGACCTTGCAGGCAAGAAGGGGCTGGAAAGAAGTATTCCAAGTCATGAAGGGCAAGGACCTACATCCCAGATTGCTCTATCCAGCAAAGGTTTTATTTAGAATGGGAGGACAGATAAAGTGCTTCTCAGATAAGGTCAAGTTAAAGGAGTTTGTCATCACCAAGCCTTTATTATATGAAATGTTAAAGGGATTTATCTAATAAAAAGAAGATAAAAAATATGAACAGTAAAATGACAGCAAACTCACAATCATTAACAACCACACCTAAAATAAAAACAAAAGGAAACTAAGCAAACAATTAGAACAGGAACAGAACCATAGAAATGGAGATCACATGGAGGGTTAGCAACAGGAGAGTGAGAGAAGGAGAGAGGGGGGAAAGGTACAGAGAATAAGTAGCATAGATGGTAGGTAGAAAATAGACAGGGGAGGGTAAGAATTGTATGGAAAATGTAGAAGCTAAAGAACTTATATGCACAACCCATGGACATGAACTAAAGGCAGGGGGGATGTGGGTGGGAGGGGGTGTACAGGGCAGAGGGAAGTGAAGGAGGGAAAATGTTACAACTCTAATAGCGTAATCAATAAAGTACATTAAAAAAGGAAATTGAAAACCTATTTGAAAAAATAATGACAGAAAACTTCTCTAACCTGGTGAAAGAAACAGATATACAAGTCCAGAAAGTGCAGAGTTCCAAACAAGATGAACTCAAAGAGACCCAAAATGAGACACATCATAAATAAAATGCCAAAGGTTAAAGACAAAGAGAGAATCTTAAAAGCATGAAGAAAAAAACAGATAGTTACCTATAAGGGAGCACCCAAAAGACTGTCAGCTGATTTCTCAACAGAAATTTTATAGGCCAGAAGGGATTGGCCAGAAATATTCAAAATGGTGAAAAGAACTCATAACCAAGATTACTCACCAGCAAAGTTATCATTTAGAATTTTCTCAGACAAGGAAAATCTAAAGGAGTTCATGACCACCAAACCAGTATTACATGAAATGTTAGAAGGTCTTCTTTAAGAAGAAGAAGAAGAAAGATAAGAAATATGAAAAATAAAATGGCAATAAATATGTATTTATTAACAATTAAATCTAAAAACAAGATAAATGAACAAACAGAACAAAAGCAGACTTATACATACAGAGAAACACTTTATGGTTAGAGATGGGAGGGGTTTTGGGGATGGGTACAAATGGTGAAGGAATTCAAATTGGTTGTTAAAGAATAGTCATGGGGATATAAAGTACTATATAGGGAATATAGTCAGTAATATTCTAATAACTACATATGGTGTCAGATGGTTATGCGAATTATCAGAATGATCACCTAGTAAGTCACATAATGTCTAATCACTGGGCTGTACACTGAAACCAATGTTATATTGTATGTCAGCTATAATTGAAAAATTTAAAAATGGTTTAAAAAAGTAACCCAGAAAATATGATCTTTATATGTACCAGCATTGCTATGATTAGCACTTAAAATCCATAATAATGTAAATAGTAGACTGTGATTAAATCAAAACTATGATTTTGGAGAGACAGATTGGGAGATGGGAGATATGTATGTGCACTCATATGTGTTGGATTCAGGATCAAAAAGTATTAAATTTTTATCATCCTGGTGAGAAGATATTGGTAAGTTTTAAACTTTAAAAAACAAATAATGAAATAGCAATAGAAATATATTTGTTAGAGACACAAAAGAAACACCAAAGGAAACTGCAAAAGAAAAGTGGATTCCTCTAGGAAGAGGGAAAATAGGAAGCAGGGCAAGAGACTCCTTTTTTTAAAGGTATGAGCCTTATAAAATCACTCGACTCTAAACACTTTGGCAGTAACTTTCATAAAAATAAAAACCCTAAGTATAAATTTATAAATTTATACAATTCTGACTATAAATGGGAAAGAAGAGTTGGGAATGACTGGAATTCAGGGTATAGGTAGAAATATTATAGAGAGTATAATTTGATAGAAACAGGAAGGAAAAAACTCAAGGTGTAGGTGAGATTTTTAAGGAAGAGAATGCTAAAAGGATTTCAGTTTTCTTCTGGAGCCAAGGTAGCCTCATGACCATTTGGGCTGGCACCTTATAACAGTCCACCCTTCCCAGTTTCTTGTTACTCACCTGTATATTGACCATCTGACATCTCTCTTTTCACCATCCAAGGTTCTTTCCCTTGCTCCAATAAGGAGATCATGTTGGGCTTGGAAATCGAGAGTCCTGTTTACAGAAGAAGAATGAGAGCAAGAGAAAGACAGAACATGCTACTCCTATTCCAGAATTTCACACCCAATCTCCTGGTCATCAGGCAAGAAAAGACATCATAGGAAGGGCTAGAGAATGGAATGATGTTTGCATGAAGGTTGAGCGAGATGAAACTTCTTTCATAGCAGTGGTTCTCAAAGTGCTAGAGCAGAAGAACCATCACCTTAGAACTTGTCAGAAATACATATTCTCAGTCCCTACTCCAGACATATTAATCAGGAGTCACAGTGGTTCTCAAACTTTCACGGGCATCAGAATCATTTGGAGTGCTTATTAAAACCCAGACTACTAAGCCTATCCCCAGAGTTTATGATTTGGTAGGTCTAGAGTAGAACCCCATAACTTGCAATTTAATAAATTTCCATGCCATACTGTTGCTGCTATTCCAAACCATTATTCTATAGCAAAGAGAGTTACTAATTTATAATTCTATAAAACTACTGCAAATCATTTCCTGGGGACAGAAGTAGCAATTCAGCTAAGTACGTAAATGTCTTAGATATTCCCAATGGAGGAAGCAAAAACACCCCCGAGGGAAGATTTTGATTTATTGGAGAGGGCATCCTTACCAAGCAATACCAAATTCCTGTAGTTCTCCAACATGACATCTCTGTATAAATCCTTCTGAGATGGGTCCAGCCATTCCCACTCTTCTTGGGAAAAATCTAGAGCCACATCCCTAAAGGTTACCAACCCCTGAAATTTAGAAAAAAATCTAAGTGGTATAAGGAAAATCATTATTGGGGAACAAGTACATGCCTTGATTTTTCAAGTATTTAAGAGAAAAAGAAATACCAAAAGCAGTCTTACTTTTTGAAAATATACATTTTTGTGAAAGACAAAGGACATACACACAGGAAAAGAATTAGCTTATAGAATGAATCATGAGTTTTATGACATAAAAGTATATGAGTAAAGGCAGAGTTTTATGTTACATATACTAAGTATCAAGTCATTCTTATAGAAAGCATTTTTTGTAGTCCCCAAACTGGGATCTCATCTGCCTCAGAGTAGTGAAAGAAGCATGGGATTGGGCTTTAACAAAAGGGTATGGTCTGCAATTTAGACTCTATACATGAGAAACTTCCAGGAGAGTATCTTGAAGAAATAATGAAGTATATATGAAGAGATTTCTATATGAAGAGATTTCTGGAAGGTAATATAAAAAAATCTAGAAAAAAACTTACATGTCCAAAACTTAGAGTTGAAGCTATACCACTGATCTATATAAGCTGTATGAGGAGAAGGATATATGTTTTATAAGCTCATATATATCCAGTATCTATTATAAAATCTGTCACATTATAAATACTCAGGAAATAGTTGCCACTTAGTGAATAAATGATGAAAATTTCTATGAAACATCCATTGAAGGAAGAATACTCAATGCTTAAAAATGACAAGTTCCATTTTGCATAGAATGGTCTCATTTTTATTAAAAATAATAAAATATCAAATGGTTACTCTACACATTAAAAATACAAGTAAGTGTGGCTAGAGAAAAAAAATACATTACATAATGCTGTATAACTTCCATGTGCCCCTCTACACTTGTGTGTTGTGGGAGGATAACCTGTATTGATTACACCATGTGACTCCCTTTTCCCACCCCATTTTCAGTTGGGTTAAACCACATGCAAAATATGGGAGGGAGTTGAGCAAGGCACAACAGTTATTCCCCTGTCTCCCTCCTTGCAGCACCAGCCACAGTGGTCTCTTTCCTTCAATCAAAAGTCACAGTGGCTGTCAGGGGACCTCCCCATTCAGCCATCTCTTTCTCCAGGTTCAGGCCTAAACTTAGTAGGGGAACTCTGCTTTTACCCCAGGGTATAGCACTATTCTTTGTAGTTTCTCTATATACTTGTAAATGGGTCCCTTTAGGGTTTCTTGCCAGAACCCTGACTGATAGACATGTTGATTCAGTGTACTGCTAGGATATGACCAGAGATGATCCCACAAAAGCACCACTAGGCAATTCTAATATACTTTCTCATAAATTCACTCTCTCACTCCCCCATGACTATTTCACACCTGATATCTCTCGAACTACCACCAAGTTCTCCCCTGTTCTCACTTTGAACTTCCTTATCCTCTAGTCCCTGATATGTGTTTACTGACCAGGATCTGTACTCATATATTTGGCCTTCACTTTGCCACTACAGATAAAACTCTAGGATTCCTAAGACCAGTCACTCCACTTGTCCATACAAGGACATTGTCTCCTCTCTTCCTAGTAAACATCATGGAGATATCAGATATCTCCCTTGTATTACCAATATTTTCTCACTCTACTGGATTATTTCTATTAGTATATAAACTGATGCAATACCCTCCATCTATAAATAGAAAGGCAAGTTCCTTTCCATGATCTCACTTTAGTTATTGTCCCATTTCTCTCTTTGTAATAACAAAACATTCCCAAAGAGTTGTTTATATCAGTAATATCCAACAGAATACAATGTGAGCCACTTATGTTATTTAAACCTTTTCAGTAGCTACATTAAAAAGTATATATAATAAGTTCGATTCCCAGTCAGGGCACATGCCTGGGTTGCAGGCCAGGTCCCCAGTGGAGGGCACACAAGAGACAACCACACATTGATGTTTCTCTCCCTCTCTTTCTCCTTTCCCTCTCTAAAAATAAATAAACAAAATATTTTTTAAAAGTATATATAATAAGTAAAGTTAATTTAATAATATTTTTATTTGACCCCAAAATACAGAAAATGTTATTTGAACCTGTAATCAATATAAAATTATTAATGCTTTACATTCTTTTTTAATACTGAATCTTCAAAATCTGGTATGTGTTTTATACATATGTAGCACATATCAATTTGGAGTAGTCATTGTGGCAACTGGGTACATTACTGGACAGCACAGAAAATAGAGACTCATTGTCTCTATTCTTACTTTTTTTTTGCCTTGTATTCTCTTTTAAATCTATTACAGTGATGCTTTCTTCTCAACCTCTCTGTAAACCAGCTATTTGCAAGAGCATTCGTAGCTTCCATGTTACCAAATCCAGGAGCCAGCTCTCAGTCTTCATCTTCCTCAACCTCTCTCAGAAGGATTTAACTCAGTTGATCATCACCTCTTTCAAGATTTTCTGCTTTTCACTTCCAGAACCCTTACTCTTCAGGTTCTCCTTCTGCATCAGTCCTTCTCAATCTCTTTTGCTGGTTCTTCCTCTACTTGTCAGCCTCTAAATGATGAATGCCCGAAACTCAGTCCTTGGCCCTTTTTCCTATTTACATTCACCACAGTCCTATACTTAAAATAATCTCATCCTGTCCTATTGCTTAATTTTTTTTTAAATTTCTTTATAAAGAAAGGGGAATTGAGAGAGAAAGACAGGGAGAGAAACAACAATATGAGAGAGAAACATGGATCAGTTCCCTCTCATATGCAACCCAACTGGGGACCGCACCCTGACTGGGGACTGAACCCGCAACCTAGGCATGTGCCTTGACTAGGAATTGAACCAGCAACATTTTGCTTTCTAGGGCAATGCCCAATCAACTGAGCCATTCTGGTCAGGGCTGTCCTATGGCTTTAAATACATAATGAGGCTCAAATTCACATCTTCAGTCCTGAACTTCAGATATATAATCCATATTCTTCTTGGATATCCAGCAGGACTCTCAAACTTAATATATATAGAATTCAATTCTTAATTTCTGTCTTATCCCACCCAGTATTTTAATCTCAATAAATGTCATGACCATTAATACAGTTTCCCAGATCAAAAATCTTTGTAATCATCCATGACTGCTTTCTTCCTCTCACATTTCACAACCAAGCCCAGAATCTCACCAGCTCCAATGGTACCACTATGGTCCAGGCAGCTATAACCTTCCAAATGGATTATTGCAGTAGACCCTGAATGGTCTCCCTGCTTCCTCCCTTACTTCCCTGCTACCTCTTTTTCTTTTAAAACATAAATCAAACAAATCAAAAATACTCCAATGGCTCTCCTTCACCCTTAGAACAAAACTCAAAGTCCTAATCATGACCTTCAAGGGCCTATATAATTTGTTCTAGATACTCCTCTGACCTCACAGTGCTCATCTGCTTCACACAATACTGGCTCATTGCTATTCCAGGTACAGATCAAACATACTTCCACCATAAGAACTTCCTACTTGCTATTGCTTCTAATATTAAAGCTCTTCCCTAGATCTCCACAAAACTTACTCCTTACTTTCACTGAAGTGTTTCTTTGCTTAAATGTCACTTCCTCAGGAAGACCATCCTTGACCTCCCTATTTAATAAGACACTCGACAATCACACTCCATCCTTTGTTTCACTTGCATTCATCTCCAATACAACAGATCATGACCCATCAAATGAGGAGAGTTTCATCACACACCTGAGCATAACTGTGAGTAAAAGAGATACTACACGTTTTATGGAAGGATCATATGGACAAATGGTGGAGAAAGAAAAGTGAAGAGAGTGCTCACTGGGCTATCTGTGACTCTCCCAGTAGTCCTTCCATGGGGGAGAAAAAAAAGGGGTGAAATTTCTCAAAACAAAATAAAAAAAATCAGCTTACCTGGGACATGGACTTACAAAGTCCAACAGCCATTCTTCCTTCCGTCTTCAATTTTCTCTTTTAGAGAACAAGGTCCTGAGAAGGGAGAGTTGAGGAAGAAAAAATGGCAGACCATCCCATTGCTGCTGATCTGAGACTTAAAAAGCTAGAACTATTGCCCCTTTTATGGTCCCCACAGTCTCAGCTCTACCCACTTCCAGGATCTGAGAAAAGGTCAAAGCTGATCTTAATCCCTGAAGTCCTGACTGATAATAAGAATACAAAGTTTGAATTCACTAAAAGCTACAGTCCATCCTATGGTCAACAAGGCAGTTTATGATCTGGTTATTGCTGCCACGTAGGCCTCATTTCCTACCTTTCTCTCCCTTGCTCACCCCAGTGTAGGCTCACAGGTTTCCTTATAGTTTCTCAAACTGTGTGCACTCTTTTTTCAAGGCTGTTGCCTTTCTTTTTCCCTTTCTTGGCTCAGTGCCTTTCTTCATTCCTATTTATGCTTAGTTGTCACCACATCAGAGGGACTTCCCTAAAATTTCTATCTAAAGAGACCCTCCCTTCCAGTCTCTTTTTCCTTATTTTGATTTATTTTTCTTCTTTGTATTTAACATCATCAAATATGGTACTTATTTACTTTTCCCACTTACTGTTGTCTTTCCAATCAATAGTATAACATCTAAGAGAGCTAGAACTTATTGGTTCCATAGGTGCCATATTTTGTCATGCATGATGTTCACTTTTTGCTCAAAATTTTGAGGGAAAAATAAGGATGTGCATTATACATGGGTAGTATCAATGCCCATGTACCAATAATGAAAACTATACATGGGAATTAGTACTAAAACATGGGTGCACTTTATACATGGCAAAATATGGTATATCTCTAATTTTAGAATAAAGCTAAACCATTGTAAGTGCTCAAAAAATATTTGATAAGCAAATAAAATAAATCTTACTGTGCCTCCTATAATATAGTATACATGTTATATATACCATTACCTTATTTAATCATCATAGAGCTGCAAAGGTAGGTGTTATTATCCCCATTTCACCAACTACTGAAATTAAAGTTCAAAAAGCTTAAGCAATTAAGTCTTTAAAATCAGACTGCAGTGTGACTTAAAAACTTTTCTCTTTCAAGAGACCACAATGTCTGAATGTGAAATATTCAACATAAACTGAGAAATCAATGCCATATGTTTCTTAGAGAAGCATCTTTAAGAGATGGCAGATTTTAGCATTATTAGTCCACAGAAATGCAGCCTGAGGCAATCCTCACCAAATTTTAACACTACACCAATAACAAACTCCACAGCCTCACCTATGTTCCTTGTACTGTCAGAGCCAACATTTCTTCATCCTGAAAATGAGAATAGTTGTGTTTGACCTAGAATTTAGGATACATGACCCCTAACTCTGGGCTACTCTACACTAGCCGGCCCAGTTCTAACAAAGTTATTTCCTTAGTGCAATGCAGCTTGAAATTGTCCATAAAAGCCTTAACAACCCGAGAGAACACTCAAAGTCTTCTCAGCATCTGAGAGCCCTACGGATCTCCATAAAATAAATGTATTTTAAATTTCTGTTTGCAAATAGCTGTGTATTCCTTGGGTAATATTTTCCAAGTTTGAGATGAACAGTCAGAAAGAAAGCCATGTTAAAGACTTAGTGTTGTATAGACCCAACCAGTTCACAGACTCTCCACTCCTTCACTCATTGTCTACATGACCATGGGCAAGTTAATCCACCTCTCAGGACCTTTTTTCCCTTACTCTCAAGACTGCGTGAGCCAACTCCCAGCATAGAGAACCCCCACCCTTGTTTCCATTTAGATTCTACACACACATTTGGAAAGGAAATAAGAGAATATTTTTCTTTATTAATGAGAAAGTCAGAACCAAAAATTTAGCTCACTTAGTACATCAGAAAAAGAGCCACTGATCAGCCTATCTCAGTGCCAAACATGGGAGAGTCTGGAAAGGAAAATGCTAAAATCTCTAATCCCATGCCCTAAGGAGAGAGAGGAAGACTGAGCTTTCAGGTTAGGCTTTCCTATCCTAGAGGCAGCCAGTTTGAGAACGGTCTCACCGGTCTCACTACAGTGTCTTCAGACTGGCTCTCGTGATTCACAAAGGGACTGAAGGAAGAGACCCAGATTTAGTTTCCATGTCCCAAAGGTTCCTAGTCCAAGACCACCGACAATCCTTTCCAAAACCCTCAAAATCCAGGGCCCCCATTTTTCACTTTAGTAATTAAAAGCAAGGGCTCTAGGGCCAAACTGCATAGGTTCAAATCCCAGTTTTGTCACTTATTAACTGTGTGCACTTGGGCAAGTAATTTAAATTTTCCTGTGCCTTACAATCACACACTAAGTCGCATACATATACACACACAAATTCTCACCCAATCACACATATATACATGGTCACACAATCACAACCATAATGTCACACACATACATACACATTAACACAAAGTCAGAGGTGATGATACACAGTTTCTCCAACAAAGAGACAGTCGCACACAATCACAGTTACATATCACACAAGACCACACACTCTATCATAATTACACAAAATTATACCTGTAGAGACAGATGGACCTGCTGACACACACATTCCAACAGTTATCTCTACAGAGGCAAGTGATGAAACATAATCACATACACACAGTCTCTCACAAACCCATCCGCAATAACACATAGTACCTGCAGAGACAGTCACAGACACACACACACTCCAGCGTTACACCAGAGTATGCAGTCCCACTCGTACACAATCACATACACACAGTGAAACACAAAATCACATTGCCACACCCGCAGCCTCTCACACAGTTATACATAATGACACACAATCTCCCCAGAGACACCCTCCTGGTCTCCGCCCGCATCCCAACCTGTCCACTCCAAGTCCGTCCCTGACCTCTGGCTCCCGAGCTAAGTCAGGCCCTACTCACCTACCCAAACCGCGGGTTCTGGAAACCCGACACCTGTCACGAGAACCGTGAAGTCGCCTCCCGGAACCACCAGCGAGCGGAGAGGAGTGGAGGTTGCGGCGGGCTGAACCTCAGAAGTCGTCTGGGGAAACATAAAGCTACAGGGTCTTGGACTACCTACCCAGCTTTTCTTTGAGACTCCGAGAACCACCAGCCCCAGAAGGCTTTGCGCCGTGGCGGTCTTTGCTGAACTACATTTCCCAGAGGGCCCGAGGCCCACGACCACCGCTGGTACCCAGGTGCGGTACCGAAGAGCAGTGTGCGACCCAGGAGACCCTGGGCGACAGACTGCGTAAGAGGAACCGACGGGGCGGCGCGCATCTGCCACTGTGTGTGCTCTGGTGTGGAGGCCTGTGTGTAATGCCGCTGCACACTTTTGTGATTGCGCACCAGGGGGTGATGGGTTCTGTTAATGTGGTGAGTTTCTGTACAGAAAATCACCTCCCGTTGTTGGGAGTCATTGTGTGATACACTGGAGGCCTGGCGCGCCGGGACTGTGAGTGACTGTGGCTGTGTGAGAGGACTGTGGCACGTTGACTGGCTCTGCACTGTGTTGTTACCCCATGGGTCGCAGGAGTTACCTATGACAGGCGGTAGAACTTTGTTTCCAGTCTTGCCTTAGGGTTGCGTCCGTAGAAGAAGTCTTTCTGTGACTGCGTGTGTGCCTGTCTCCAGATCTAACTGATCTCCCATCCCCACTCCACCCACTCCAACCGGGCCACGGGCGGGTCGACTGTTACCTTCATTTTTACAACCCTTTCCTACTTGCATCAGATGTTGTGTGGACACTGAAGGGTAGATTCTATTGGTAGGAAGATGCTTATTTGCACCAAAGCCGTTTATGTTGCAGCCCGTGGCTGCTTCCACCTTTTCACTTTACAAATTTAATTAGTGCCCAGCTTTAAGAAACTACCCATAGTCAGGAAGACAAATGTCAGCCCCTGAGTGATAGTAAAAACAGAGTTGAACAGTAATTGAAGTGGGAGAAAATAGATTTTTTTATTTAGGAACTATTTCAATAAGGGAAGAGACATCAGCATAGAATTGGGCTCAATTCCAAATACAGCAAGAACAAGCCAGGATTTATAGGCAAGGAGCAAGGTGGGGGGCGGGTGTCAGTGTATGGAAAAATACTAAGGAAATTTCAGGGTAGGGAGAAATTCTCACTAGACTGACCAAGAAGATTCTTGCCCAGGTGAGGCCAGAGTGGTCATTTATCACCTGGGTAGATAAGGAATTTAATTAGATATTTTGATCACATATTAAGAACTCTGGCTAAACCTACTTGACAGTATTCTTACAGAAACTTTGTGATGCAAAGGCAAACACTGAAGTCAAAAGGTTAAAGTCAGATTGAGAAGAGTGTTCAGAGGATCCTGACTAAAACTTTGATCAAGGAAAGAGTCTTTGTCAGTGAAAGTTCCAAAAAAGCAGCATTTTTTCCATTCACTAGACCCTGGAAGATCTGGAAGGTGCACCCTACTTAACAAGTCAAGATGTTGGTAAGTAGGGATATGTGGAAGGAAGGGGAAGTTCTTGAAATGAGAACCCATCCTTGGAGAATATTCTCTCTAATCCCCTCCCCACAAAGAGCCTCTGATTCAGGCAAGAGACTCGTGGACAAAGGGAGTCTGGCTACTAGGGCTGAAGAGATTTGCTGTTTATGAAATTGGGCATAGTTACTTTTATGGAAAAAAGCAAGCAATTGTTTTTGTCTTTAAGGTTCTATAAAAATTTAATAATTAGATTGCTTTAATGGGAAAATTTACTAGTTAGGTATTCTTTGGATGATAATTGTGATTTGGTACTGGTACATACATCACATAACTGTTCCCTGGACTTGATTACCATACAGGTTAGAGATCATCTTGGACATTTCAAACCAAAATGTTAGAAATTTAAGGTGACCCATTCTTTATTTAAAAATTACTTTATTGTTGTTCAATTACAGTTATCTGCATTTTTCCCCCACCACTCCCCCCACCCCAGCCAAACGCACCTCCCTCCCTTGCTTCTACCCTCCCCCTCCTCCTTCTTCCTCCTCCTTTCCCTTCTTCTTCCTCTCCCTTCTTCTTCCTCCTCTTCTCCTTCCTTCTCCTCCTCCTCCTTCTTCTCCTTCTTTTCTTTCTTCTTCTCCTTCTTTCTTCTTCTTTTTTTCCCTTCTACTTCTTCTTCCTTCTTCTTCCTCCTCCTCTTCCTTCTTCTTTCTTCTTCCTTCTTCTTCTTTTTAAATAATTCTATTGCCCCTTCACTCTTTTGATTCCTCAATTTGTGTAATTAATTTCCTGTAATTAATCTCCTGTTTGAAATTCCCAGTGTAGTTCCACTTTCTTGACTAAACTCTGCTGGTGAAAGTCCCACCACAACTTATTTTTACAGTGTAACCACTTACTTAGTTGGCATACTTTGAGGACCACTGCTCTACTCTACTGGAGTTGACTGGGACCAACCAGTGTTGGACTTGATGATTTGAGATAGGAAAATAAAAGACAAAAAGTCTTCCTATGATCAATGACTGTCATATGAAGAGATACATATACAAAGTTTCTCTGAAGGCATACCTTGCCAGTTAAGAATGGGTCATTTTACAGCATGGATGGAACTGGAGAGCATTATGCTAAGTGAGGAGGAGGAGGAGGGGGAGGAGAGCATTATGCTAAGTGAGGAGGAGGAGGAGGGCGAGGAGGAAGAAGGAAGAGGAGGAGGAGGAAGAAGAGGAATGAGGAAGAAGAAGAAGAAGAAGAATGAGGAAGAAGAAGAAGGAAGAAGAAGAAGCAGCTTATGTTCTGGAGCTTGTGGACCAAAGGGGGAAGAGGTAGATTTAGCAGAAGCTAAGATCTCTGAGAGAGCTCTCAGGCTAACTGTTAAATGAGTTTGGTAGTCTAGTGCTAGGAAAGCAGAAAGAATCTGAAGGCCATCTGCTGCTAGAGAGATACTGAAAAACTAATACGGGAAGCAAGTGCCTTCTCCCTCTCTGCCTTTTAACTTTAATGTCTCCACTGGCAAATTAAAACAGGAATTCAGTTAGCAAAGAGAGACTAAGAAATGTTTTTGTCAGAGTCCTAGCCCCAGCATTACAGAATACAGAAAAGCATGCTCAAAGTTAAAACAATGACAGAGAAATAATCAGCACACAGTCCTTTTTAAATTTGCTGGAAAGTGAATTAATTCATCTACTTTTCCAATATATTTTTCTTTCCAAAATTTTTTAATATAGTTACTTATTCTTATAAAATAATCATATTAGATTACAAAATGGTGTACATTTAGCAACAGTTATCTTAATAACAAAGCAATACAAATTTTAAATTGCTTCTGTCTAATCTAATATACAGTTATTTAGATGAACTCATTTTTACCTATTTTGTTGAAATTTATATAATAAATATACATTTTCCCAACTTTGTTATTATTTAATATAAATATTTTACGGCAAATCACTAACTGCCCTCGTGACTTCATAGTGTGAGAGTCATGGCATGTGACTTTTTTGGTAAACTATTATGTACATTAGTTATGTCTTTTTTCAATTGAGATGCAATTCACATATAACATTGTGTCAACATAATGTTATATGTTCAGTTGACACATAACATGTCAACATAATGATTTGATATTTATATATAATGAAAATGATCACCACAATAAGTCTAGTTAATAAGTCTAATACTAATTAGTCTAATAATTAGTCTAGTTATCATACATAGTTTAAATTTTTTTCTTATGCTGAGAAGTCTTTAACAACTTTTAAATTATGCAATACAGTGTTATTAACGATAGTCACCATGCTGTGACTTATATCCCTATGACTTACTTTATAACTGAAGTTTGTACCCTTTGATCCCTTTCATCAATTTGCCCATATCCCACCTTACCTGCTGGCAACCGCCAATCTATTCTGTGTATCTATGAGCTTCATTTCATAAGTTATTTCATATTTGAAGGCAGTAGGTTTTGTATGAATTGAGAATGAAGTAAAATTGAGAATGAAGACCTCAAGAATGATTTCTTATCTTAGTTATTTTAATTCACCACCCATATTCTGTGCACTAGAATGTTTTTCTATAATCCTGCATAGGGAAGGATAAAAGTACAATTTTACCAAGGCTTATTTGGCACTACTTATTGAGGCATTTGTGAAGAATGCATACCCTAATGTTAATATTGGTAAAGAACCTACTCATACCACAGTTTGTGAATTTCAAATACAGATAAATAAAACACCCATGGCAAATTTCTGGCAAAGAGAATTTACATGTAATTAGTAACTTGTAAAATGTAAGAACTCTGTAATTTTCTTTGTAAATGTTATCTCATTTATTCCTCACAATACTACATATAAATATTCTTAGCCAATTTTAAAGTTGGAGGAATTGGGAATCAGAGGTGTGACAACTTAAGAAAGTTCAGACAGCTGTTTCGAGACTGGAGTCACCCATATTTACTTCTCTTTATCATATATGTATGTGTCAGTAGACCTGGACACATCATTTACTAAATTTCAGCTTCCTTAATCTGAGGAATGCTATTTTAAGTGTTTGGCTACATTCCCCTAGAAAGTATTTCAAAACATAATGTACCAGCTTTTGCATTTATAAGCTGAAATTTAAAATATTTTCTTCTTAAGTTTAAATAACAAAGATATTTGTGCCATGTTGTATGTATGTATGTATGTGTTTTTTATTGTTCAGTTACAGTTGTCCCCATTTTCCCCTATTACACTCCCCGTGCCCTACCCACACCACCCTCCCTCATTCAATCCTCTCCCCAATCCCAATTGTCTTTGTCCATGGGCCTTTTATACAAATTCCTTGACAACCCTTCCCCTTCTTTCCACCGTTATCCCCCTCCCCCAGCCCTTCTATTCACCATCAGTTTATTCTTTATTTCCATGTCTCTAGTTCTATTTTGCTTGCTTGTTTATTTTGATGATTAGGTTCCACTTATAGGTAAGATCATATGGTATTTGTCTTTCACCCCCAAGTTTATGTCACTTAGCATAATGATCTCCAGATCCATCCATGCTATTGTGAGGAGTAGAAATTCCTTCTTTCTTGCTGCTGCATAGTATTCCATTGTATAGATGTACCACAGTTTTTTTTGATCCACTCATTTACTGATGGGCACTTAGGCTGTTTCTAGCACTTGGCTACTGTAAATTGTGCTGCTATGAACATTGGAGTACATAGGTTCTTTTGAATTGGTGTTTCAGGATTCTTAGTATCTAATGCCAGCAATGGAATTGCTGGATCGAAAGGGAGTTCCATTTTTAGTTTTGTGAGGAAATTCCATGCTGTTTTCCACAGTGGCTGCAACAGTCTGCATTCCCACCAACAGTGTACTAGGGTTCCCTTTTCTCCACAACCTCGCCAGCGCTTGTTGTTTGTTGATGTGTTTATGGTGGCCTTTCTGAGTAGTGTGAAGTGGTAGCTTATTGTGGTTATAATTTGCATCTCTCTGTTGGCTAGTGATGATGAGCACCCTTTCATGGACCTTTGGGCCCTCTGGAAAAGTGTCTGTCCAGGTCCTTGACCCATTTTTTTATTGGGTTGTTTGTCTTCTTGGAGTGGTGTCTTATGAGTTCTTTATATATTTTGGAGATCAAACCCTTGTCCAAGGTATCACTGACTGTGGGGGGGGCGGGGGGGACTCTGCCCACAGAGCTACCCTGAGCTGTTGCAGATGAGAATAAATCTACCAAGACATAATATGCTTGGGGAGGAAAGGTGACCAGTCCCTCGGAGGAGAAAGGTCCTGAACATCTCTTTCCCTGCATCTTTATTGAGTTCATCTCACACAGAGATACACAGTATGTGTATAAAGCTCATCAACCAATGTCCAAAAAGCTACAGTCATGAGAAACTGACATCATTTACAGATAATAGTTGAAGAAACACAGGGATTGTCTCTGGTCAGGGTTGACTTTAGCTCAAGTGTCTGTTTCATAGCAACAGGGCAGAGCAAGCCTCAAAAAAAAACAAAAACAAACAAACAAACAAACAAAAAAACAATGTATATTCTTTCTCTGACCAGATTCGCCCCCTGGGAGCCATCTGTTTCAGTACAAGGTCACAGTTGCCTTTGGTTTAGTTGCCAGTAGTCAGGTGGGGAGAAGAAAGCATCCAAGAGACTAGGAGACTTTTACAGAAAGACTGAGGACTCCGCTTATGACAAAGCCAAGGGGTGATGGTCTTTCTGCTCCTTCTCTACAGACCCCTAAGTCCTTCCCTGATAGCCTATCATGACTATGTCTGTCTTAGGTTGCCCCTCCCTTGAGGGATCTTACCCTCCATTGGCAAATCAGTCATCGGCCCGGGCCAAGCAGGGGAAAGCGAGGGAGGCAGGAACTGTGCTCCTGCCAGAAGGAAATGTTCTGTCTCCCTAGTGGCTCATGTCTCCAAGGCCTTTTCATTCAGCTGTAGCCGTGGGACCCTTTGGTCCACTGAGGCTACAGTACCTGAAACCAGGCAGGACAGCTCCAAACAGTTGACAAATATATTTTCCCATATGGTTGATTACCTTTTCATTTTGTTGAAGTTCCTTTAGCTGTGCAGAAGCTTTTTAATTTCATGCATTTCCATTTGTTTACTCTTTCCCTTATTTCCCTTGCTCTAAGGGACATATTGGTGAAGACATTGCTGCATGGAATATCTGAGATTTTCCTGCCTATGTTTTCCTCTAGGATTTTCATGGTGTTGCAACTTACATTTAAGGTTTTTATGCATCTTGAGTTTACTTTTGTGTATTGTGTAAGTTGGTGGTCAAGTTTCTTTCTTTCTTTCTTTTTCTTTCTTTCTTTCTTTCTTTCTTTCTTTCTTTCTTTCTTTCTTTCTTTCTTTCTTTCTTTCTTTCTTTCTTTCTTCTTTCTATCTTTTGTATGTCGCTGTCCATATCTCACAACAACATTTGTTGAAGAGGCTATTTTTACTCCATTTTATGCTTCTGCCCAGGTTGTCAAATATTAATTGGCCATAGAGACTTGGGTTTATTTCTGGGCTCTCTGTTCTGTTCCATTGACCTATGTGTCTCTTCTTATGCCAGTACCAGACTATTTTGATTACCGTGGACTTGTAATATAGTTTGATATCAGGTATTGTGATCCCTCCTACTTTGTTCTTCTTGCTCAACATTGCTGCAGCTATTCAGGGTCATTGATGGTTCCACATAAATTTATGAAATATTTGTTCTATATCTGTAAAATATGTCATTGGTATTTTAATAGGAATGGCATTGAATCTATAAATTGCTTTGGGTGGTATGGACATTTTGATGATGTTCATTCTTCTAATCCATGAACACGATATATGGATCCATTTTGTGTCTTCCTTAATTCGTTTCTTCAGTGTTGTGTAGTTTTCTGAATACATGTCTTTTACTTTCTTGGTTAGGTATATTCCTAGGTACTTTATTTTTCTTGTTGCTATATCAAATGGGATTTTCCCCCCTGATTTCTGTTATGTAGTGAGGGGAGGAGACTTAGGTGTTGACCTGGGTGGGACAAGTCTGTTTCTGGGTTGTGATGCTATATGTGGGGCAGGGGTCTGAGAGGGAACAATGGCATTTGCTCTACTCTCTGCAGGATTTCCGTCACTTCCTCTGCTTCCCACAAGCAAACTGGGCCCTTCTGGAGCTGATACCTGTGTGGGTGGGTTTGTGTATGTTCTGGGACCCTGTGGGTTTCTCCAACGAACTCTCCTGTGAGGCTGGGAGTCTCTCCTGGCACCTCAACCCCCACAGGTGTTTTCAGTTGGTGTTTTGAGGCTTTCTTTCCTGGCACCGGAACCCTGGGTTGGACACACCATCTCACTCCCCAGTTTCGCCTAGTTTATCTGCATGCGAATGTGGGACCACCCAGTCCACCAGCCACCTTATAGGCTGCACCCCTCCACAACTGCCACCTCACTGGGTCCACCCACTGCCGCCTTGCATGCTTGGGTTCCACCAGCTGCTGCTTTGCTGTGAGCACTCTCCACCCGGCTGCCCAACTCTGCCCCTCATACCGGTCTGGATAAATGTTTCTTCTTTAACTCCTTGGTTGTCGGACTTCCATAGAGTTCAATTTTCTGTCAGTACTGGTTGTTTTTTTGTTTCTAAATTTTTGTTGTCCCTATTATGGTTGTGCAAAGAGGTACAGTGTGTCTACCTATGCCTCCATCTTGGCCCGAAGTCTCTTCTTCTTCTTAAAGCAGTCCTTTTAGCGTATCTTGCAAAGATAGTTTGATGGAGGTGTATTCTTTCAGCCTTCTTTTGACTGGGACACTCCTTCTTTCACCTTCTATTTTAATTGAGAGCCTTTCTATGTAGACTAGTCTTGGTTACAGACCTTTGCTTTTCATTACTTGGAATATTTACTGCCATTCTCTTGCTTGTAGTGTTTATGTTGAGAAATCAGCTAGTAGCCTTATCAGAGTTCCCTTGTATGTTACTATCTGTTTCTCCTGTGCTGCCTTTAAGATTCTCTCATTGTCTTTAAAATTTGGCATTTTAATTATGATGTGTCTTGCAGTAGGCCTCTTTGGAGTCATCTTGTTTCGGACACTTTGTGCCTCCTGAACTTGTGTGGCTTTTCTCCTCTCCAGATTAGGGAAGTTTTCCGTCCTTATTTTCTCAGAGAGGATTTCAACCCTCGCTTCTTTTTTTCTCCTTTTTTGTATTCCTATGATTTGAATGTTGTTGTGTTTCATGCTGTCTTGTAGTTCCCTTAAGCTATCTTCATATTTTTGGAGTCCCCTTTCATTTTTTTTGCTCTGACTAGGAATTTCTTTTTATCTTGTGTTCCAGGTCACTGATTCAGTACTCCCCTTCATCTAGTCTGCTTTTAATTCCTTGTAGTTAATTTTTCATTTCCCATATTGTATTATGCATTTCTTCCTGGTTCTTTTTCATAGTTTCTATTTCCTCTCTCATACTGCTGTATTCTCCCACTCATTTCCTTGTAGTCGTCACTGAGTTTCTTGAGCATCTTTATAACCATTCTTTTGAATTCTATATCTAATAGTTGCTTGCCTTCATTTCACTGAACTCTTTTCCTGGGGAGTCTTCCATTCTTTTGATCGTGGGCTCTCTTTGTCTCCCCATTTTAAGTGACTCTTTGTGTTTGTTTCTGTGATTACCGATGCTCTGCTTTGCCAGCTTGTCTTCATAGGATAGGAGTTCTGAAGGATTCTGTGATGCATTCTCTGTGATTTCCTTGTCTGGATGCTCTAGGGTTGCCCTTCTGTTTGTGTGGGCTCTCTTTTTGTACTTGGGCTTTACCTGTGCTGGTTTCTTTGTTGGTGGGTCCTTCCCTCCAGTGGGTTTACTGGTATTCACAACTCCCAACTTACCTTGTATGCTGTTATACAGGTGTTAGTTAACAAAGCAGTCTTACCAGGCCATGAAACCTATGCCAACAAAAAGAACCCCCCATCCACCACATCAGCAGTCTCAACTGCAATCAAACTAAAGTCAATAAATGTGAAGTATTGCAGATATTATGTGATATGACATAGGGAATATGAGGTGACTAAAATTGGAAAATGTTCTGTGCTAAGAAGGAAGACAATTGAGAAAAGTTGGGATAGAACCGAGGTGAAGAAGGAGAGAACAAAATTATAATATAAGTAAAATATGAAAGGGTGATGGGAACAATGGAGTAAGAAGAGGGAAGAATATACTATGAGGTCTGAAGTAAAATTGAAAAGATACTGGACCAAAATTGTAGATACTAAGAACAAAATTACAGAAAACCCACAGCAGGGTTGATAGCTACGTCAGTTGAATGAAATTTAAGAAAGATGGAATAGGAATAAGAATATTGTAGAAAAGCAAAAATTGAATATGAGATGTCTGCAGTAAAAAAAATGATTTCAAGAGGTTGGGGGAAGCAAGTTAATAGGAGTAAAGAGTAAAGCTCAGGTTGAAAGGAGAAAAAAGAGAGAAATTAAAAGAAAGAAAAAAGGGAGAGAGACAACAATGAGATAACATTCCTTATTCAACTGATCAGGAGGAGGGTGAAGGCAAAATGGAGTAAGACAGTGTGAGACTAATTCTATGGGGTTTGAAGTATAACAAATAGTGAACAAACAGGAGATCTTTTGGAGAAGTACAGCAAAAACTGTGATATTTAAACCAATTTGCCACTTTTATGAAAGGTGAAAGAGATAAGACTCTTATTATACAGGAAAGAGAATGTGAGCTGACTTTAACAAGTAGAGTGTTTATACAAGGTTAGAGGAAGGAGAAATAGTGAGAATAAGGGGTAGAAACTTGGCATGGTGTGTGAGAGAATAAAGTTAACCACAACAGTCATATAGCTCAGGAAGATGATGAATTAAGACCAGGGAAGTGTGTTGTGTGGGATTTGGAACAATAATCGTATGATAACAAATATATAATCTGGAGCTGGCCAGGATGGAGGTGTAGGTAGAAATGTTTTGCTTCCTCACACAACTAAAAGGATAACAGCAATTTTAAAAATAATAAACAACCAGAAGTGCCAGAAAATCAAACTATGGAACTCGGACAACCAAGGAGTTAAAGAAACATTCATCCAGACTAGTAGGAGGGGTGGAGATAGGAGATTGGCAGCCAAGCAGAGAGGATATGTGGCAAAATGGCAGACCACACAGGTGAGGCAGGGCTGGCTGAATGGTAAACTAAAGACTCAAAACCTCTAGCTGTAAGATACTGCAGGGCTTGTGATGGTGGAAGAAACTTCCAGTCTCACAGGAGAGTTTGTTGGAAAAGGGGGCTAGAGCTGAGCAAGTGAGCTGCATTGTTTCTTCTCTGACCCTCCCCCACAGACAATGCCACAGTGCAGCAAAGAGGGTTGCCCAGCCCTGGTGAATACCTAAGGCTCTTCCTCCTTACAATGTAACAGGTGCTCCGACACAAAGAAATATGGCCCAAATGAAAGAACAGATCAAAACTCCAGAAAAAGAGCTAAGTGATTAGGAGATAGACAAGCTATCTGGTGCAGAGTTCAAAACACTGATATTCAAGATTCTCACAGAATTTATTGGGCTCGGTCACAAAATAAAGAAAGAAATAAAGGCTACCCAAAGTGAAATAAAGCAAAATATACAGGGAATTGACAGTGATGGGAAGGAAATCTGGGCTGAAATCAACAATTTGGAACAAAGGGAATAAATAAGCATCTATCTAGAACAGAATGAAGAAACAAGAGTTCAAAACAATGAGGAGTTTAGGAACCTCCAGGATAATTTTAAATGTTCCAACATCCAAATCATAGGGGTGCCAGAAGGATCAGAACAAGAGCAAAAAAAAAAAAAAAAAAATGAAAGCTTATTTGAACAACTAATGAAGGAAAACTTTCTCAATCTGGCAAAAGAAATAAACTTCCAGGAAGTCCAGGAAGCCCAGAGAGTCCCAAAGAAGTTAGACCCAAAGAGGAACACACCAAGGCACATCACAAGTAAGTAACCCAAGATTAAAGTTAAAGAGAGAATCTTAAAAGCTGCAGGGGGAAAGAAGACAGTTACCTACAAAGGAGTATCCATAAGACTATCACCTGATTTCTCAAAAGAAATGTTACAGGCAAAAAGGGGCTGGAAAGAAGTATTTGAAGTTATGAAAGTCAAGGACCTACATCCAAGATTGCTCTATCCAGCAAAGCTTTCATTCAGAATGGGAGGGCAGATAAAGTGCTTCTCAGATAAGGTCAATTAAAGCACTTCATCATCACCAAGCCCTTATTATATGAAATGTTAAAGGGGCTTATCTAAGAAAAACAAAACAATCAAAACTATGAACAGTGAAATGACAACAAACTCACAACTATCAACAACCAAACCTATAAAAACAAAACAAACTAAGCAAACAACTAGAACAGGAACAGAACCACAGAAATGGAGATCACATGGAGGGTTATCAGTGGGGAGGGTGAGGAGGAAGGGGGAGAATGAGGGGAAAGGTACAGGGAATAAGAAGCATAAATGGTAGGTACAAAATAGACTGGGGGAGGTTAAGAATAGTATAGGAAATGGAGAAGCCAAAGAATTTATATGTATAAATCATGGACATGAACTACGGTGGGGGAAGTCCTAGAAAGTGGAATGGTGCAGGGCAGAGGGGGGATAAAGGGGAGAAAATATTGGGAAAAATTGTAATAGCATAATGTATAAAATATACTTAAAATATATAATCTATATTAAAAAATACAAAGTGAAATACCCAAAATAGTGTGTTATTGGAATACTAGAGAAGTGAAAGAAGAGAAACTAAAATGCAATATGAAACAGTGAATAAAGAAAACAAATCAAACAATGATATCAAACAAAGAAAACAAAACAAAAAATTAAATGAAGACTTCTGGCCAAGATGGAGGAGTAAGTATACACACTGTGCCTCTTTGCACAATCAAAATGAGGACAACAAAAATTTAGAAATAAAATAACAACCAGTACTGATAGAAAATTGAACTGTATGGAAGTCTAACAACAAAGAAGTGAAAGTAGACACATTCATCCACACCAGTGGAAAGAACAGAGTCAGGTGGAGAGGGGTCAGGCCAAAAAAAAAAAAAAAAAGTGGTGGCTGGTGGACCCCGTGTTTGCAAAGCAGCAGCTGGTGGACCCAGGTGGTGGGCACAAGCAGGGTGACCCAGCAAGGCAGCAGATTGTGGAGGGGCTTGGCACAAAAGGTGGCTGGTGGACTGGGCGGCCCCACATTCGTGCCCAGATAAACCAGGTGAAACTGGGGAGCAAGTCAGACCATTCAACCCAGGGTCCCAGCCAGGGAGTGGGTGGAATGAAGCCTCAAACCACTGATTGAAAACACCTGTGGGGGTTGAGGTGCCAGGAGAGACTCCCAGCCTCATAGGACATTTTGTTGGAGAGACCCACAGGGTCCCAGAATGTACAGAAACCCAGCCACACAGGAATCAGCACCAGAAGGACCCAGTGTGCTTGTGGGAAGCAGAGGAAGTGACTGAAATCTGGCAGAGAGCAGACCAAACACCATTGTTCCCGCTCGGACCCCTGCCCCACATACAGTGTCACAACACAGCAACATGGGTTACCCTGTCCTGGTGAACACCTAAGGCTCTGATCCTCATATGTAACAGTCACATCAAGACAAAAAAAAAAATGGCTGAAATGAAAGAGCAGATCAAAGCTCCAGAAAAATACAACTAAGTGATGAAGAGATAGCCAACCTATCAGATGCTCAGTTCAAAACACTGGTGATCAGGATGCTCACAGAATTGGTTGAATTTGGTCGCAAATTAGATGAAAAAATGAAGGCTATGCTAAGTGAAATAAAGAAAAATGCACAGGAAACCAATAGTAATGGGATGTAAACTTGGACTCAAATCAATGGAGTGGACCAGAAGGAAGAAAGAAACAATCAAACAGAAAAGAAGGAAGAAAAAGAATTCAAAAAAATGAGGAGAGGCTTAGGAACCTCCAGGACATCTTTAAACATTCCAACATCCAAATTATAGGGGTACCAGAAGGAGAAGAGGAAGAGCAACAAGTGGAAAACTTATTTGAACAAATAATAAGGGAGAACTTCCCTAATTTGGCAAAGGAAATAGTCTTCCAGGAAGTCCAGGAAGCTCCGAGAGTCCCTAAGAAGTTGGACCCAATGAGGAACACACCAAGGCACATCATAATTACATTACCCAAGATTAAAATGGAGAGAATCCTAGAAGCAGCAAGAGACAAGGAGACAGTAACCTACAAAGGAGTTCCCATCAGACTGTCAGCTGATTTCTCAAGGGAGACCTTGCAGGCAAGAAGGGGCTGGAAAGAAGTATTCCAAGTCATGAAGGGCAAGGACCTACATCCAAGATTGTTCTATCCAGCAAAGCTTTCATTTAGAATGGAAGGGCAGATAAAGCGCTTCTCAGATAAGGTCAAGTTAAAGGAGTTCATCTACCAAGCCTTTATTATATGAAATGTTAAAGGGACTTATCTAAGAAAAAGAAAATTTAAAAAATGTACATAAAATGACAGCAAACTCACAGTCATTAACAACCACACCTAAAACAAAAACAAAAGGAAACTAAGGAAACAACTAGAACAGGAACAGAACCACAGAAATGGAGATCACATGGAAGGTTAGGAACAGGGTAGTGGGAGGAGAGAGGGGGAAAAGGTACAGAGAATAAATAGCATAGATGGTAGGTAGAAAATAGACATGAGGAGGGTAAGAATAGTATGGGAAATGTAGAAGCTAAAGAACTTATAAGTATGACACATGGACATGAACTAAAGGGGGAGAAGTGGGTGGGAGAAGGTGTGCAGGGTGGAGGGGAGTGAAGGGGGGCAAATGGGATAACTGTAATAGCATAATCAATAAAATATATTTTAAAAATAAATAAACTAAATGGAAAGAACAGAAATTTTAAAAAACATACGAATTCTGAAGGATATCAAAGTGAAATTAGTCTCATCTCTTGGTGTTTGCGCTCTGACTTCTTTTTGGATCTGTCTCTGGTTTTCTTAGAGCTCCATGTATTATTGTCTTACTCTTTTTTTAAAAAAAATATTTCATTTATTTATTTTTAGAGAGAAGGGAAGGGAGGGAGAAAGAGAGGAAGGAAACACCAATGTGTGGCCCCTACTGGGGATCTGGCCTGCAATTCAGGCATGTGCCCTGACTGGGAATTGAACCGGCGACTCTTCAGTTCACAGGCCTGGGCTTATTGTCTTATTCTTGGGGGTGGGGGGAACCCTCCTGGTGCATTAAACTGCGAAGCTGGTTTTGCAGGTCTTGTGAGATCTTGCAGGGAGACGGGGAGCTGGGCTCCATTTTTTCCTTTGCATGTGGGTCTGGAGGATGGGGCTCAGTCTGGGCTATAATAATCACAAGTGACCAGTTTCCAACCCATGCCCTCAGAGCACTGTGCAGCTGCACTGTCCACTTTGCTCATGTGCGCCAGGCTCGTGCCAATAATCCACCTCCTTTTGCAATCCTTTGATCAGTTCGTGAAGCACCCTGAGTGGGAGCAACTTGAGCCTCCACTCCTCCCTTTGCTGAGCTAGCCAGTGCACCTGGGAGGACCCTGTGCATATGAGATCTCTTTGTGTGTGATATCTCTGTGCATGTGAGTTCTGTGTGCAGGATGTCCTTGCACAGCACCTAAGATCCTCTTTTGAGAGAAGACCCCTTGGGTGAGGCCTGCTGTTCCTAAGAGGCAGCTAGCTTTCTACACCGACAAACTCTCTCAACAGTCCCAAGTCTGTCTGGGTCCCTGCTAATCACAGCCCATCTTTTTTCCCAGCTGCAGACTCCCCGATTTTTCTGGTACTACCCCAGCTGGTGACTACTGCCCCAGCCAGCAACTGGGGTGTGCTGCTGGCTGTGTGTCTCTTTTATGCCTCTTTATCCCCTCAGCAACTTTCAGAGTCCAGGTCTCTCCTGGTGTGGGTCTGTCCCTTCCTCTAGTCTGGGATGGGAGGGAGCTGCTAAATTGCAATCACTGACCTGGCTCTTCTCCAGTGCTCCTGAGGCAGCCAGCAAGGCCAGGGGACCTTCCCATCTGCATACAAAATCTTACCTTCCCTTTTTTAAGTGTCCTCTGCAATCTTTGGCTTCTGAACTTCATATCAGCTAGGATTCTGTTGGCTATTCACTCTGTTCTTTGGAAGATTGGCTAGATGTCCCAGTTGGGTGCTGAGCAAGTGGGTTCAGCTCCCACCTACCTCGCCGCCATCTTCCCTAGCATAATCCTAAGTATTATTTTAAACTACTAATTTCTCTATCTCTGCAAAGTCTCTTTATTTCTTAGGTTTACTTCTTCATCCACTTTTATCCATACCCATACTAACACACACAGCAGTCTGCCCACCTATAAAGAGCTTATTTCTATCAGGAATTCAGTTCAAGTCTTCCTTGCTTCCACCACTCTTAGTACCAAGGGAAAGTATGATTTTCATCTTATCAAGGTTTTTCATGCTGTCATGGAAATGAAGACCTTTCATGTTTTTCTACATTTTCATTTCAATGAAAGTTAAATTCTGTTCTTATATAAGATGGCAGTGAGATAGGTGGGAGTGGAGTCTACTTCCCTCTGCACACAGGTGAAACACCTAGCTGATCTTCTGAGGTGCAGTATGAACAGCCAACAGTATCCCAGCTTACATGAAGGTTGGAGACCAAAAACTGTAGAGGACATTGAAAAATCAGACAGTAAGGAGAGTGCTTCAGGACAATAAGGTCTCTGGGACCAGCATGGGGACCAGGGTGGCTGCAGCCCCAGGTCCAGCGCCCTCCAGGTCTTCCATAGGATTCTTGGAAGAAAGCCAGGTAAACAGCTCCATCCCCTGCCAAACAAGGTTTGAGCAGCACCAGGAGGGACTTGGATGCTTGAAGTCACAGTGGGGGAATAACGATGAAGTGGCAGACACACAGGGGTGGTGTGCACCCACTGAGACTGTGGATGCCAGCTGGGAAGAGTTGGTCAGTGATGGACCCTGACCCAGTCAGTCCCCAGTCTGGTTGGAGAGGGGCTGTGTGAGAGACCAGGTGTTTGTTTGGAGCAACAGCCTTGAATAGGAGGAATTTTTCAAAAAGAGAAAGAGAAAAGAGAGGCACTCAGCAGCTGTTTGGGAAATTCTCTGCAGCAGTCATCCCCACCTCCTGCACCCCAACCCCTGCCTGGCCATGAGCTCACTCCTGAAGCCCTAGGGGACAGCACACGCCTGATCACACAGCCCATTGGCTGCCTGTCCCTCCCCAGCAGCAGGGCTGAGTGCTCAGACCCTAACCCTGACCCTGCCACCCAGAGGCACCTCCCACCTGGCCCCTTCGCCTAGGGCCCTGCAGAGCCAACTGCCTCTCAAAGAGGAAGGTGGAGATGCCTTCGCAGAATATAGCTACAGGGCTCAAGGAGTTAGCAATCCCCGGAAAGACTTAACTCAGTGGCGGGGTTCAACTACCATGAAGGAGTGCTGAGAGTACCTAGCATCTAGGATAGCAAAGAGTGAGAAGGTGTTTGAGTTGCCCCTAATTGGTACACCTCAAGCACAGCACAACTGGTGGACTAAAGGTGTAGGCTGGGTGCAGGGCACTGGGAGCCCAGTAGCTAACTGAGGAACTGGACTGGAGGCTGGGCAATTGTGAAGAGTGTGGCTCAGGAAGGGAGAAAGGCGAAACCAATTCCTCCTCAGATTGCTGCAGCTAGGAAGAACAGCAGAACTGGCTTGGCCAGTTTAAAGCCAACAGAAGGCTTTTTAAAATTCCTTCTTCCTTTCTTTCCTTCCTTCTTTTTTTATTACTTTTTTATTACTTCTTTTCTTCTTCCTTCCTTCCTTTCCTTTTTTATTCCTCCTTCCTTCCTTTTTTTTTAATTCACACAAGTAAGACAATAAAATCTGGACCTGTGAAAAGACCAGAGTTAGACCCAAAGAAGGGTCATCCCAACAACTGAGACAATGAGACAAATTTCACTTTGCTACTCCAGAGTACTTGCAAGTTATTGTATATTTGTATTATTATTTTTTCATTATTCTTACATCATTTGTTTTATTAGTATTTTTATATTTCTCTTTCTGTTTAGTCTTCTTCAATTTATTAAATTGCATTGTTTGACTGGTTTCCCTTGTTCTCTCTTTCATAGTGCATTTTTAATTTTCCATCTTTCTCTTCACTTGTGTTCCACTAGCATACTACTCTAGGTCTTGTACTTCCAATTCTTGTTATTCAGATCACATAGATTCTATCATGATTGTTGCTCCATTACTATTGTAAAAATTGCTGTTCCACACAGTTGTAAATACTACACAGCAGCCCTCCCAAATCTTATTTCACTTCACTGTTTCCTGAACTTTATTACTGTTGTAGTTAACTCTATTCTCTCATACACTACACCTACTTTCTATACTTTACTCTCACTTTATCTCATAATCTGACCTCCCACAACCTCATTGCTTTCTAGATCCAGCTCACAATCCTTCCCCGCCCTAACAAGAGTCTTATATTTTTTCCACCCTAACAAGTAGCTACTTGGGTGAAATATCACATTTAACACTATACATATCCAAAGGATCTCCTATCTCTTCTCTACAGGTTTGTACCTTAAATACCATAGAATACACTCCCTCTGTCTTAAAACATTTTGCCTTTCCCAGCCAACTGATCACAAGAAAGAATAGCTGGGAGCTGTGAACACCAGGATACCTGCTGGAAGAAAAAACCCACCAACAAAGGAACCACCAACAGATAACAACGGAAGGAGGTGAAGGAGGGAGTGGAAGCCACACTAATCTCAACCCAGGACCAATCTGGAAATACAACTAAGTAGTGGAGAGATTACTGAGAACAAACAACTGAACAAGAGTGAGAGAAAAGCCTAAAAACCTCATATACACAGAAGAATCAGCTTCAACACAACCTGTCCACATCTGCACAACAGAATGCAAGACGTGGTGGATGGAATGACCCTCAGTTAACCAGCTGGAGGGTAGGACCCACCAAAGAAAGACCCAACAATAATCAAAACCCAAAGTCATACAGAGAATCAATATAAACAACAGCCCAAGACTAGTGAGCTCAGGAGATCAAGGAGACTGCACCACTGGACCTCACAGGTCTTCTACCATAGAAGTTCACACCATAAACCCAGGAAGTCAGAACAGATCAATTTAAGAAGCAGAGGCTAAAAGAAGAGTCTCACAAACAATGGGAAGACAAAGAAACAATCTCCAAATGAAAGAAAAGGAGGAAGCCTCAGAAAGAATGATAAATGAAATAGAGGCAAGTCAATTATCAGATACTGAGTTCAAAGCAGTGGTTATCAGGAAGCTCAGTGAGCTCACAGAGAATTACCAAACCTTACAGAGAAACTACAGTGAACTCACTGCAAACTATGTCAACATAAAAAAGGAAATAGAAACTATCAACAAGGGCCAAGAAGAAATGAACAATGCAATTTCTGAACTGAAGAACACAATAGAAGGAATCAAAAGCAGGCTAGATGAAGCAGAGGATTGTATCAGTGAGCCAGAGGACAAGGTACAAAAAAAAACCCCACCCAGAAAGAGCAAGAAACGGAAAAGAGACTTAGAAAGAACAAAGAGGTGTTAAGGGAAATGCAGGACAACAAGAAACGTAGTAATATCCATACAATAGAAACATCAGAAGGAGTAAAAGAAGAGCAAGGGATAGAAAACCTGTTTGAAAAAGTAATGATGAAAAACTTCCCTAATTTGATGAGAGAAAAAGTCACACAAATCCAGGAAACAGAGAGTTCCAATCAAGAGGAACACAATAAGGCCCACTTCAAGACACATCATAATTAAAATGGCAAAATTCCAAGACAAAAAGAGAATCTTAAAGGCAGCAGGGGAGAAACAGGAAGTAACATACAAGGGAGCCCCAATAAGACTAGCAACTGACTTCTCAATGGAAACGCTACAAACCAGAAGGGAATGGCAAGAAATATTCCAAGTAATGAGAACCAGAGGCCTGCAACCAAGGCTACTTTACCCAGCAAAGCTCTCAATTAAAATGAAAGGACAAATAATTAGCTTCCCAGACAAAAGAAGTCTAAAACAATACACCTCCACCAAACCAGCTTTGGAAGAGATGTTAAAGGGACTGCTTTAAGAAAAGGAAGGAAAAGAGTGAGAGAGAGGAAGACAGGTATGAAAAAAGTGGCAATGAAGAGGTACCTATCAGTAATAACCTTAAATATAAGCAGATTAAATGCTCCAATCAAAAGACATAGAGTAGCTGCATGGATGAGAAATCATGACCCGCACATATACTGCCAATAAGAGACCCACCACAGAACAAAAGACCTACACAGATTGAAGTGAAGGGCTGGAAACAAATTGTCCAAGCAAATGGACAGGAAAAAAAAAAACGGAGTAGCAATATTCATATCAGACAAAATGGACTTCAAAAAAGGACCAGAAAAAGACTCAAAAGGAAACTTCATAATACTCAAGGGAAGAATACATTGAGAAGACATAAACATTGTAAATATCCATGCACCCAACAAAGGATCACCCAAATACATAAAGAAAATCTTGGAGGACTTCAAGAAAGACATTGACAGCAAAACAATTATAGTAGGGGATTTCAATACCCCACTGTCAAAAATGGATAGATTGTACAAACAAATTATCAACAAAGATATTTAGGCATTGAACAATGTTCTCAATCTAATGGACTTAACTGATATATATATAGAGAGAGAGCCTTTCATTCCAAAGAAGCAAAATACACATTCTTTTCAAATGCACATGGAATGTTTTCAAAGATAGACCACCTGATAGGAAACAAAAGAAGCGTCAACTAATTCAGGAAAACTGAAATCATATCAAGCATTTTCATCTGACCACAAGGGACTAAAACTAGAAACGAACCTCAAGGAAAAAAACTGAAAAACACTCAAAATCATGGAGATTGAATACCATACTATTAAACAATGGATGGGTCAAGAAAGGCATCAAGGAAGACATCAAAAAGTTTCTGGGAAGAAAGGAAAATAAACTCACCACTGAAAACTTATGAGACACAGCAAAGGCAGTCCTGAGAGGGAAGATCATAGCAATACAGGCCTACCTAAAAAAGATAGAAACACTTCAATAAACAACCTAACCCTACACCTACAAGAACTCAAAGAACAACAACAAAGGCAGCCCAGAGCAAGTAGAAGGAAGGAAATAATAAAGATCAGAGCAGAATTAAATGACACAGAAACTAAAAGCACAGTTCTAAGGATCAATAAAGCCAGGAGCTGGTTCTTTGAAAAGATAAATAAAATCGACAAGCCTTTAAGCAGGCTCATCAAGAAGAAAATAGAAAGGATCCAAATAAACACAATCAGAAATGAAAGAGGAGAGATTACAACTAACACCAGAGAAATACAAAGGATTGTAACAAATTACTATGAAGAACTGTATGCCAAGAAATTTGAAAACCTAGGTGAAATGGGCAAATTTCTAGAAAAATATAATCCTCCAAAACTCACTGAAGAAGCAGAAAGCCTTAACGACCAATAACAGCAGACAAAATTGAAGCAGTTATCAAAAAACTCCTGACACACAAAAGCCCTGGACCAGACAGTTTCACAGGAGAATTCTACAAACCATTTAAGGAAGAGCTAACCCCTATCCTTCACAGACTAATCAAAAAAATCCAAGAAAGTGGAAGACTCCCAAACTCTTTTTGTGAAGCCAGCATCATCCTAATTCCTAAACCAGATAAAGACACAACAAAGAAGAAAACTTGAGGCCAGTATTGCTGATGAACATAGACGCTAAAATCCTCAACAAAATATTGGCAAACTGCATCCAGCAATACATTAAAGAGATCATAAACCATGATCAAGAGGGATTCATGTCAGGGGGGAAGGATGGTACAATATTTGTAAATCAATAAACGCAATACATGACATAAAAGCAAATACAAAAATCACATGATCATATCAATAGATGTGTAAAAAGCATTTGATAAGGTACAGCACCCATTTATCATTAAAACACTCAGCAAAGTAGGAATAGAGGAAGCATTCCTCAACATAATAAAGGCCATATTTGAAAGGACCATAGCCAATATCCTATTCGATGGGCAAAAACTTAGAGCTTTCCACTAACATCAGGAACAAGACAAGGATGCCTGCTTTCACCACTCCTATTCAACATAGTACTGGAAGTTCTAGCCACAGCAATCAGACAAGAAAATGAAATAAAAGGCATGTGAATTAGAAAAGAGGAAACAAAACTGTCATTGTTTGCAGATGACATGATAGTGTACATAGAAAACTATAGACTCCACCAAAAAACTTCTCAGCCTAATAAATGAATCTGGCAAAACAGTGGGACACAAAGTTGATATTCAGAAATCAAAGGCATTTTTGCATACCAACAATGAAACATCAGAAACAGAAATCAGGAGAAAAAATCCCATTTGATATAACAATAAAAATAAAATTGCTAGGAATAAACCTAAGGAAGGAGGTAAAAGACCTGTACTCAGAAAACTGCACAACACTGAAGAAAGAAATTAAGGAAGACACAAAAAAATAGAAACATGTACCATGTTCACAGATCAAAAGAATTAACAAGATCAAAATGTCCATACTACCCAAAGTAATTTGTACTCAATACAATCCCTATTAAAGTACCAATGGCATATTTCACAGACATAGAACAAACACATCAAAAATTTATATGGAACTATAAATGACCCCAAATAGCTGCAGCAACTTTGAGATAGAAGAGAAAAATAGGAGGGATCAAAATACCTGATATTAAACTGTATTTCAAGACCACTGTAATCAAAACAGCCTGGTACTGGCATAAGAAGACATACCAACAAATGGAACAGAACAGAGAGCCCAGAAATAAATCCAAGTCTCTATGATCAACTAATATTTGACAAAGGGGGAAGCAACATAAAATGGAGCAAAAATGCCTCTTCAACAAATGGTATTGGGTTATTTGGACAGCTATATGTAAAAAAATGAAACTTGACCACCAATTTACACCATACACAAAAATAAATTCAAGGTGGATAAAAGACTTAAATATAAGTTGTGACACCATAAAAGTCCTTCAGAACATAGGCAGGAAAGCTCAGATGTTCCACACAGTAATATTTTGACCAATATGTCCCACAGAGCAAGGGACATAAAGGAAAGAATAAACAAATGGAATCTCATCAAAATAAAAAGCATCTGCATGGCTAAAGAAAACAGCATTAAAATGAAAGGAGAACCAACCATATGGGAAAACACATTTGCCCATTATACCTCAGACAAGGGTTTGATCTCCAAAATATATAAAGAACTCACACAGCTCCACCCTAAGAAAACAAGCAACCCAATTAAAAAATGGGTAAAGGACTTGAACAGATCCTTCTCCAAGGATGACATACAAAGGATGCAGAGACATATGAAAAGATGCTCAGTATTCCTAGCTATCAGAGAGGTGTAAATTAAAACCTCAATGAGATACCACCTCACACCACTGAGAATGGCCATCATAAATAAAGCAACACACAACAAGTGTTGGAGAGGTTGTGGAGAAAAGGGAACCCTAGTGCACTGTTGGTGGGACTGCAGACTGACTGGTGCAACCACTGTGGAGGTGAGGAGAGCTGGGGTGGTGGGGAGGGGTGGGGAGAAAATGCAGAAAACTGTACTTGAACAACCATTAAAATGTTAAACCACAAAGATGTTACCTTTATTGATCTGGGGGCTTAGTTATCATGTTCAATTTGTAAATATTTAATGAGCTGTACATGTAGGATTCTTATACTTTTCTGTATGAATGATTTATCTAAAGTAGTTTACTAAGAAAATCTATAGAGGGTATTTATAATTCAGCTGTTACTTTCTTGTGGGGAAATATTAACTCTGTAGAATCTAATACCCACATCATCCTGAATGCTATGTTTGAAATCAAGAGCAGAGTAGTAGCATAGCTTTGAAGAAAAAAACTTAAAAATTAAAAAAAAGCATGGCAAGGGTGTGATATATTTCCTATGTTTTAAAGGCTCTTCAAGTGAAAAGTAAGGTATAAATGGATAAATGCAGTGATAATGCAGCATGTAGGATAACTCAAGTTTATTTATCAAATATATCACATTCTATCAAAAACTGCTAAGAAAATAAAATAGGCTACCTCTAATAAGATATTAGGACTTAATAATATATTTTCATTTGTAGTGCTTTAGTTACTTGAACTCTAGAAATTCTTTGGAAATTACCTTGTGTTGCATCCCAAATCCTTTCCTTTAGAATCTATTTGGTTTCTGAGTTCAGATACTAAAGAATACTGTGTTACCTAAATCAACGTGATTTCCAAGTTTTGGAGTAGGAAGGTTGAATAAGTGTTTATCAGAAACATTTTGCTCCTAAATTCAGATTGTGACAAATATTTTTCAATTGATTAATAGATTTATTTTTTAACATCACATTTTCATAACTGATTCTAGACATACAGTTGACTCTTAAACAAGGTTGGGATTAGGAGCCCTGACCCTACTTGCAGTCAGAAATCTGCATAGAACTCTTAACTTTCCCCAAACTTAAATAAAGTTGGCTCTTCACATTTGCAGATTCAAACAACTGTGGATCAAAAATCTGTTAGGGGACAAATGTAATAGAACAACGGACACACAGCAACACACACTAAAAAAATCTTTTAGAAATTCACAACAAACTGTTAGGAATTCATGGTTTGGAATGCAAAAATACTCTTTTCAACCCACACTTGGCTGAATCTTCAGATTTGAAAACTGTGGATACATAGCACTGACTGTATTTATTGGAAAAAACAAATCTGGGTATGAGTAAAAACCACACAGTTCAAAATCGTGTTGTTCAAAGGTCAACTATATTATCTTTTTTGTGTTCTAGAAAGTTTTAACATTAGAATTATGATAAATCCATAAAAGTAGATAACTTGCTAACTCACATCTTACTGTGTCCTGGAAGAATTCCTAAAACATTTCATAGATCTTACATATAAATATATCTAGTTTGATGCCTTCTTAAGTAGTTATGTGACATTTAAAGTATCTTGTGGTCTAATTTTATAATGCTCCTTTTGGAAAGAAGTATTAAGGTTTTATAATTGTCAATTTATTTTTTATTTTATATTCACTGCATATTGGTCATTTCTTCAATGCAGGCTAAGACCTGTTAGCTCAATACCCTGCTGGCACCAAACTGAAATTGTACACACTGGATAACTTTTTATATATATTTTATTGATTATGTTATTACAGTTTTCCCATTTTCTCTGTATTCCCCTCTGCCCTGCACACCCGATGAAACCCGCATACCCCCCACCCCCACACTTAGTTCATGTCCATGGGACATACATATAAGTTCTTTGGCTTCTCCATTTCCTCATGTTTCGGAAAATCACTCACGCAGAGAAATAATGAAGCACAAACTTTATTACGTGAGAGCTCAGAGAGGATTAAATTCCCCAAATTCTTTTTTTTTTTTTTGCAGTAGTTTTCATGTGAAATAACTCCTTTGAATTCCCCAAATTCTCTGAGCAAAAGAGGTTGGGCTGGAGTTTCCTTTATATACTAGTTACACAGGCAGAAAGGGAGGGGGAACCAGCCTCTGAAAGCAGGAGCGAAGGTCAGTTTTGGCCTTGAGATAACTGGCCGTTGACTTGGTAATGGCTCCTTACCTAAAAATAGCTTCTACTCAGCTTGCCCGGTCACATTAAAACAAAGGCACTGCTTATCAAAGAAGCTACAGAGCATAGAAGCTTTTTCATGGGAGTTTTCTTTTCCTGCCACACTCATACTATTCTTAACCTCCCCCTGTCTATTTTGTACCTGCCATTTATGCTTCTTATTCCCTGTACTTTCCCCCTCGTTCTCCCCCTTCCTCCTCACCCTCCCCATTGATAACCCACCATGTGATCTCCATTTCTCTGATTCTGTTTCTGTTCTAGTTGTTTGCTTAGTTTGTTTTTGTTTTTGATTTTATAGGTTTGGTTGTTGACAGTTGTGTTTGTTGTCATTTTACTGTTCATAGTTTTGATCTTTTTCTTAGATGAGTGCCTTTAACATTTGGGCTTGGTGATGATGAAGTGCTTTAATTGACCTTATCTGAGAAGCACTTTATCTGCCCTTCCATTCTAAATGCTACCTTTGCTGGATAGAGTAATCTTGGATGGAGGTCCTTGTCTTCATGACTTCAAATACTTTTTTCCAGCTCCTTGCCTCATAAGGTTTGAGAAATCAGCTGATAGTCTTATGGGAACTACTTTGTAGGTCATTGTATCCTTTTCTCTTGCTGCCTTAAATTCTCTCTTTATCTTTAATCTTGGGTAAAGTAATTATGATGTGCGTTGGTGTGTTCTTTTCTGAGTCCAACTTCTTTGAGACTCTCTGAGCTTCCTGGAAATTTATTTCCTTTGCCAGATTGGGGAATTTCTCCTTTATTTTTTTCAGATAAATTTTCAATTTCTTAGTCTTCCTCTTCTTCTTCTGGCACCCCTATGATTTGCATGTTGGAATGTTTAAAGTTGTCCTGGAGGTTCCTAAACCTCTCACTTTTTTTTGTTTCTTCATTCTGTTCTGGCTGAATGTTTATTTCTTCTTTCTGCTCCAAATCATTGATTTGAGTCTGTTTCCTTCCTGTCCCTGTGAGTTCCCTGTACATTTTTATTTCACTTTTCATAACTTTCATTTTTTCATCTATTTTGCGACCATAGTCAACCATTTCTGTGAGCATCCTTATTATCAGTATTTTGAACTGTGCATCTGATAGGTTGGCTATCTCTTCATTGCTTAATTGTATTTAGTTCTGGAGTTTTGATCTGTCTTCATTTCAGCCATTTTTTTTTTCATCTTGGCACACCTGTTATGTAGTAAGATGTGAAGCCTTAGGTATTTGCCAGGGCAGGGCAACCACCTTTGCTGCATTGTGGTGCTGTATGTAGGGGAAGGGTCTGAGAGGGAACAGTGTCACTTGCTCAGCTCTCAGCTCACCTTCAGTCACTAACTCTGCTACCCACAAGCAAATTGGGCCCTTCTGGTACTGATTCCCAGGTGGGTGGGTCTGGATGTGTTCTAGGACCCTGTGGGTCTCTCCAACGAACTCTCCTGTGAGGCTGGGAATTTCTCCCACTACCTCAACTGCCACGGTTTTTGTTGTCAGAGGTTTTGAGGCTTTATTTCCCTGTGTTGGAACCCTGGGTGCATGATCTGTCTCACTCCCATTTTTCCTCCCTGTTTACCTGCACATAAATATGGGACCACCTGGTCTGCTAGCTGTCACCTTGCTGCACATCCTTTCTGCCCCAGATGCCCATCTCCACCCCTCCTACTGGTGTGGATAAATGTTTCTTTAACTCCTTGGTTGTCAGACTTCCATACAGTTTGATTTTCTAGCAGCTCTGGTTGTTTTTTTTTGTTTTTAAATTTGTTGTTGTCCTTCTTTTGGTTCTGTGAGAAGGTACAATGTGTCTACTTATGCCTCCATCTTGGTCAGAAATATACAAGTGTCAACTTAAATTCTTTATAAAAATCACAGGCTTTGTCCAGATTGAAGATATATTATAAAAATGTCTATATTAACTTTTAAGATTTTTAATTGAGATAAAATTCATGTATCATTATATTCACACTTTTAAAGTATAATGTTAAGCAGTTTTTAGTATGTTCACTGTTATATGCAACCCACACCACTAATCCCAGAACATTTTCATCATAGAAAAAGATACAGTCCTTTTAAATTTAAATAGGCTGTCATTTCAACTTCTCATTTGGTGTTGTCATTCTTCCTCACATGAACCGTAAGTTTGTCCTTTTTTTAAGTCATAATAAAATTTTCTATTTTAGTTTTCTTCTTTCAGTTATTTCTGCATTTTATAACTAATAATGCCTTTTGCTATACATTTTTAATTTTTTGCTTGTTTTGGCTCCTTGGATTCTATGTTAATTTTATTTATTAATGACCTTGCTAGTATTTTAATATATATATGCATATTGGTTATGCATTGGTTGGAAGTTATAAAACTTCCAATATAACTTTGCCACTCCCAGGTTTTTCAGTTGTGTTCTCATTTTTATTCACATTTAACTAATGTGTGTATTAAAATTTTAGTTCCTTAATCCATGTTGATCAAAGGGGACACTGAATTAATATATGAACATTTGATAGCTATTCAACTGTCACTCTGGTCAAATAATTTGGCCTGTATATTTTTTGCTTTGGGGGGGTACTAATTATTAGAAAAAAATTTCTCATCTCTTCTTACTTTTTTAATATCTCTGTTTTCAACTACCCATCATTATATCCACAAGGCTTCAGACTGGTATTCATCTTTGTGCAGCATGAAAGATAAAGTCTGAATGAAGACTACCGATACATACTTTCTCCTGTCCTTTTAAAATTCCATGCTCAATAATGAGTGATAAGAAGAACTTCCATATATGCAATACATTCCTCTTTTTTTCATTACAAATTCTTTGATTTATACAGAGGTAAACAATATGGTTAAAATACTTCCCCAAAATAAGAAATATAATTTTGAAAATTAGTATATCAATGATAACAATGGACAATTTTTACTAAGGATTTACTAAGTCAGACAAATAGTTCTAATACTTTAAATTTATTCATTCATTGAATCCTTACAACAACCAATGCAGAACATAATTATGTTTACTATATATGAAATAAAACATATGAAACAAAATGCCACTCACATCTATCAATAAAAAGTAACACACATCTGAAAGGATAAATGACACTTTGATAATAGTGGTTAATTACCTTTATAGTATAACATTGGGATAATTAAAATACATGTTTTAAAATTAAAAAAAAACAAGCATACAAAGATAAATTTTGGGTCATACTAATTATGGCAGATTTTAAAGGCAACATGAATGATAAAGTAAATTTAAAAAGCAATTATATATGTCATTAAGAATAATAATAATTCACATTTACTGAAATGGCAATCATATTTTTGGGCATGATAAAAGCGAGTGAAGGTACGACATGCTTATCACAACTACACTTTCTTTAAAGACAGTCTGGTAGGATGTGTTCTACCACTTGAGAGTAGTCATCTATGGTTAGTATCATTATGATCAATACTGGCTTTTTAGTTTCTTGTCTTCTGTTTTATAACATAAATTTGTGAAACAAAAAGATTAACACTGACTTCAAAAACAAAGTTAAATTTCCACAAGGAATTAAACCATACAAGGTCACACAATGTAAACAGTGTGATATTGGTGTAAGCACAAATATGTAGATCAGAAAAAGTAGCCCTGAAGTACAAGCAAAGAAGAATATAATGTTAACTCCCAGAAGGTAGAACAAATTAATGGGAAAGAAAAAACTATTAAAATTATTGAACATCTGCAATTAGTACAATGTTGGGGGGTAAATGGCAATTTGAAATTTGAATTCATAACATAGAGTGAAATATGTTTGGATTAAAAATGTACATATATAATAAGAAACAAAAATAGTGAAAAAAGGTAACTCTCAAACATCATTTTTTGTTTAAAATATTTAAGTTTAAATTAAACAAGTTTTAACTTTTATTACTCATCAGTATGAATTCCCTGATGACGAATGAGATCTGATCCACTACTAAATGCTTTCCCACATTCCCTACAGTTATAGGGCTTTTCCCCGGTATGAATTCTCAGATGTCGAGTGAGGTTTGAGCATTTATTAAAGGCCTTTCCACATTCATTACACTCATATGGTTTTTCATCTGTATGAATTCTCTGATGTTGAAAAAGTTGTGAGTTCTGAGTGAAGGCTTTCCCACATTCAAAACATTCAAAGGGTTTCTCACCAGCATGAATTCTCTGATGTTGCCGAAGTTGTGAACTCTGAGTAAAAGCTTTGCCACATTCCTTACAATCATAGGGTTTCTCTCCAGTATGAATTCTCTGATGATTAGTAAGTGCTGATCCGCTACTGAAGGCTTTGCCACATTCCTTGCACTCATAGGGTTTCTCACCAGTATGAATTCTCTGATGCTGAACAAGCTTTGAGCTCTGAGTAAAAGCTTTGCCACATTCCTTACATTCATAGGGTTTCTCACCTGTATGAATTCTTGCATGCTGAAAAAGTTGTGAGCTCTTAGTAAAGGCTTTCCCACATACTTTACATTCGTAGGGTTTTTCACCAGTGTGAATTCTCTGATGGTCAATAAGATTTGAGCAATAACTAAAGGCCTTCCCACATTCCTTACATTCATAGGGTTTCTTACCAGTATGAATTCTTTGATGTTGAGAAAGATATGAACTACAACTGAAGGCCTTTCCACATTCATTACATTCAAAGGGTTTTTCACCAGTATGAATTTTCAGATGTCGAGTAACATGTGAGCCACAACTAAAGAACTTCCCACACTCCTTACATTCATAAGATTTTTCACCATTATGAATTCTCTGATGTTGAATAAATTGTGAATTCAGACTAAAGACTTTTCCACATTTCTTACATTCATAGGGTTTCTCTTCATTATTAATTATTTGATGTAGAGTGAAGAATGTCTGATGAATAAATGTGGGCATGTATTCATGAGTAAATATTTCTTGATTGAAATGTCCATTTTGATATCCCAGTTGTCTTTCAAGATGACTTCCATATTCCAAAACATCTCTATAATTGGAGTACTCAAAGCCATACTTTGTAAGTCCCATTGTTTCCCTCTGGCATGATTCTATTTCATAAACTTCCTTCTTTAGAGATAATAACTTGGTTTCACACATTGACTCCAGATCTGAAAGAAAATAAATGGTAAATATTCTTTCCACCCATCTGTGAAAAGTTAAACTTTTATAATAGAAATGAAAAAAAGTATGTGGTAGTAAATGACACACAGTTCTCAAGTATATCTGTTTAATCTGAAAAATGGACAAAAAGTGTATAGAAATGAGATACAGTCATGTACCCTATAATGACATTTCAGTCAGCTATGGACTGCAAATGCAATGGTGGTCTCATAGTATACAATGGAACTGAAAAATCCTTATTGCCTAACAACATCCTAGCTGTTCTAAGGTTGTAGTGCAGCATATTACTTATGTGTTTGTGCTGAAGCTGGTGTAAACAAACCTACTACACTGCCAGCTGCATAAAAGTATAGCACACACAATTATAGTAGTAAGCTATGCCATGTAGGTTTGTGTAGGTACACCCTATGATGTTCATACAGCAATGAAATCCCCTAGCATTGCCTTTCTCAGAACATATCCCTGTTGCTAAGTGGTGCATGACTGTATAATACAGAAAGCAGAAGGAAGAGACTATAGAAGTAGAAAACCACAATTATTCTCAAATACTGATATGATATGGATCAGAATCATCAGGAAAGTTTGGTAAATGAGCATATGAAAAAAATGACTAGGTCTACATATATCTATATAAGCATGCATGTTTGTGTATATAAGAAACAGAATGTAAGATCATACTATACATTTATGTATTACATGAAATGGATAATTTCCTGACCTCCATTAAAGGCCTCCTGGGAGGAATAAATCTATATAGGGGAAGATTCTTGGGCTCTTGATATGATAAAAAATAAATTTGGTCTTTGACTCTGGTTCCTAACACAGAACTTCAAAAACTCTTAGAATTGCCTGAGTGATAGGAATGTTTTTATTATGAAAATGAGGTCACACATAGTGAGTCCTTAGATAGACACTGATCACCCCAAAGACCAAACATGTAATTAGAGGTTTGGGACTTTCAGCTACTTGACCTCTGGAGACACAAGAGGGATCAGAAATTAAGTGGCCAATGATATCAATATAATTAAATCACACTGAAATCTCTAGACACTAAAGCTCAGTGCATCTTTCTAGCTGGCAAAAATACTGAAATGCTAAAAGGATGATACACTTTGACTCAACAGGGAGAAGGTGTTGAATCTCTGCACCTGGAAGCCTACCAGACCTTAGCTTAACAGGAATCCTTTACAGTAAGACTACAATTATAAGCATAAAGTTTTCCTGAGTTCGGAGTCACTCTAGCAAATCAATGAACCTGCAGGGAAGGGTCATGGAAATCCCCAGCTTTATTGTCAGTTGATCAGAAGTGTGGGAGGTCTATAGACTCCATGATATTTGCAGCTAGCATCTGAAGTAAGGGCAGTATTATGTAGGATTCTGCTGTTAACCTGTGGGGTCTATGCTAACTCTGGGTAGTTAGTGTCAGAATTAAACTGCAGCAGACTCAGTTGGGGAAGAAACAGAATAGGCTCCATAATAAAGAGTATATTGAATGAAATGTGAGAGACATCACAGAGTGTAAGCCACATGGGATCCAAGGTACTGGGCTACCCTGATGGGAGTGGCAGACAGAGAAGACAGAATATGTTATGTGTTGGCAATTAAGGGACAATATTGTTTGCTTTGGAATTTTGTGATGCTTATCTTAGGAGTCTCTTGCTCATGTACCACTGCAGTGACTGAAAAGAGTGCGAGCTAACGTTTAAGGCAGACAGAAAGAAAGAAAGTACAAAATACGGTGATGGAAAGATGACAGCAATCAGAAGCAGACTGATCAGCTGAGTCCCAACTCTGATGTGTACTCATTATGTGTTCCTAGGCAATTACTTAACCTTTCTAAACTCCCATTTCTTTATCTGTAAAAGGGAGATAATCATTAACTCATGAGTACTGGAAAGGAGAGGAGAAATATTTGTAATTATCTTTGAATAAAATGTTTAGTATTTGACAGGTATTATTACAAAAGAATTTCTTACCAAAAATAAAAATTTTAAGCTAACTAAATGGTTTGAAAAGATCAAAATGGAGTCTATTAGAACATCTCTAGCAAAACACAGAGAATTCATTCCAGCATAATCTTTTATTCTCCTAACTCTGTATGATTTGTAAACAACTTTAATCTAGTTAAGCTCCTAGGTAACTTTTAAAACTATCCTCTTCTATTTGTACTGCCAATGCCCTCGTTCGTCTTATGCAGACCACTATAATAGCCTCCTAACCCAGTCTCCCTGCCAAGTTTCACAGTCTTTATTCTATTAAGGGGCCAAAACTTGGCTTGGCCTTCTACTACACAAAGTCCAAACTCCTCACAATGAGGGGCAAAGGTTGAGTAATGTGGATCCTATCTGTCACTCCAACTTCAACTCACATTCCACTCTCACTTGCTCATGGGGCCCAGCAACACTGGCTTTCTTTCAGTTCTTCAAACACAACAAGCTTTCCCCTCCTAGAAAGGCCTTCACAGGGGTTCTCCCCTCTCCCTGGAGTTTTCTTCTTATTAAGGTATTAAATAGTAAGACCTGCAGTGAGCCCAGTACTACAGTAGTTATGAAATAGTGATGACCATAAATAAATACAATATGTTGATTTCCATTCATGTCAAAGTCACAGAACTAATATTATGATTTGCTGCATACATCATAATTGAAAGAAATGCTATATTTCACTTAAAGGTTAGTAAATATAATGATGCATTTTATTTCTTTTCATACTAATTCATGGACTCCCTGAATTCTGTACAAAGGAATCCCCAAATAGCAACCTCTGAGTTAGAGTGATCCTTTAAAAATATGTCACTCCTCTGCTTATACCATCTCATTCTGAATAAAATAGCTTTATACCTGCCTCATTCATAACAGAATTCAAAGCCCATATCTAGGTTCACAAAACCCCAATATTGGCAGGTACACCCTCCCTCCTACCTTCATCTAGCACATCCTGCTACTTTGCTGATCCCCTTTCACACAATTCCCTCTTTGCTTATTCTGCTCCAGCTACAACAGCATGAACCCAAATGCCAGCAGCTCTGAGGACTGTTACTTGCAGGAGATGAGCAGTGCAGATACACACATGCATGTGTGCACCCACACACAAATCTTATTCTGGGTGTGGTAACAGAAAATATTTAGATGAATTTAAGAGGAAGAAAAGCTAGCAAGGAACTGAATCTTAAATATAGGTAAAAGTTTTCTTTGGAGGGGAAGTGAACAGCACCTTCTACTTGAAATTAAGTGGTGTGCTGGAGAAGAGTAATAGAATAGTAAGTGAGGGAAGGAATGGAAACAGGTCATTTGTAGACTCATGCTAAAAGAACTTAAGTTTTTTTCCACAGGCCTAGTGTTTTGATGGAAGCTTCCAAGATAACACCTCAAAGATACTGTTTTTTTCACTGGTCAACAGAGTTATTACCTATAATGCCCTGCTTTGTTCAATCCTTTCCCACTCACCTGAACACAGACCTCTTGTCAGCTCTCTGCCAACCATCCAGGGCTCCTTCCCTTGTTCCAATAAGGAGATAACTTGAGGCTTAGGTATGTAAAGTCCTGCTCACAAGAAGAGATATGAAACAAGATTATGCTGTGCATAAATTGAATCCATAAATAAGACCCAGTCCCTTGATAACCAAAAAATAGATGCCACTACAGTAACAGTCAAAGAAAGAAGATGAAGCTTTGGCCATAACCAAATGGAGCTTCTCATTTTCCACTCTTCCTTTTCATTTTATCTCCAAACATTTATTTGGGAATAGGGAGCAGAAATTCAGCTGGTAATTTAAAAAGCAGCTGAAAAATTCACTGTGGAAGAAAGAGACATTCCAGAGGAGAACCCTAAATTACTGATATAGATGACCTTACCCATTGACAGCAGATTGCTGTAGTTCTCCAGCATCACATCTCTGTACAAGTCCCTCTGAGTTGGGTCCAAACATTCCCACTCCTCCTGAGAGAAATCTACTGCCACATCCCTGAACATCACTGATTCCTGAAATAATAAACATAAGTATACTTGTGTAATAAAAGAAATACTTCAGACTACTCTATTGTACTTGTATTGTGGGATAAAGCAAATAAGCAAGTATACTGGTGTCACTGAGAATAAGAATCTTTGGATTTCTGACACAGAAGCAACTAATCAGTTTATTTTACATTAACCACATCAGCCCTGGCAGGTGTGACTCTGTGGATTGAGGACTGGCCTGAGAACCGAAGGGTTGCCAGTTTGATTCCCAGTCTCAGGCACATGTCTGTGTTGTAGGCTGGGTCCCCAGGATGGGGGACCTTCCCCTCTCTCTAAAAATGAACAAATAGAATCTTTAAAAAATAATAATATTTGAATAACTGCTGAGAACCACCCTGCCTGGTTTCAGAAGCTGTAACTCCCCATGGCTAAGGCTGAGTAAAAAGGCCGTAGGACCATAAGCCACCAAAAGACAAAACTTGTACCCCTGGCAGGGGCACAGCCTCTGCTCCCCTTTTCACCCTGCTTGGCCCCTGGAGGATGGCTAGATAGTCAATGATGGGTAAGACTCCTCAAGGAAGGAACAACCTAAGACAGGCACAATCGCAAAGGAGCCATCAGGGAAGGACTTAGGAGATTATAGAAAAGGGGTGATGGATCTTCACACCTTGGCTTTGTTATAGCCTGAATCCTCATTCTATCTGTAAAAAGTCTCCTAATCCCTTGGCTGCCTGCATTCCCCACCTGATTCAGGCTTGAATCAATGCTGGAGGGTAGTGCAGCCCTGTGCAGGAACAGGTGGTTCCTGGGGATGATCAAGCCTGAGAAAGAATGCATAAAGTCCTGTGCAACCTGCTTTGCTAAAAATACCCTCAATTTAAATGTTAAGGTTCTCAGCATAAAATGAGTTTGTCTCCCAAAGTTTTATTGCCCTTTGGCGTCATTCTACCTATCTGACCCTGACTCAGAACAAGCCCTCAGAGTTCTTTGAATGTTATCCATTGTTTGATCATTATGCCTGACAATGATTGCTGAGCTTTACATATATGCCCTGTATTCCTATGCAAACTAAACCCAATAAAAGCCCATTGAGAAAGAGGCTCAAGGCCCTTCTCCTCTGAGACTGGTCAGCCTTTCCTCCCCAAGCAGATTATGTCTTGGTAGACTTATTCTCATCCATGGTCACCAGGGGAGCTCTGCTGGACAAAGCTCCCCTACAAATAACTATGTATGGTGTCAGATGGTCACAAGATTTACTGAGACGATCACTTTATCTTCTGGAAGGCAGGCCCCTTGTAGTCTAGGTTTTCTCAGCTAGGTAAATGTCGCAGGAACACATCTGTATCAGTGCACCAGCTGGCATCATTGTGAGAAGCTGTGTTTGGCTTCAGTAAATTTTTTTTTGAAGATTCTTTCAATGCATTTGTCCATTTCATGATGAGTGATTTACAAGTGCACCTGCATTCATCTGTATTTGACCAAAACGACATGACACCCACACCCCACCTTCCCTATTCACTCAAGTGACTTGGTTGTTTTTGTTGTTGTTGTTTATTTGTTTCTCCAGATGATAAAAGCCCTCAAAGGGAAATGTTTTCCTGGTGTGGATGAGGTGAAACAAAAAAATGGCAGAAGCACTAAAAGGTATCAAAATTGACAAGTTCAAAAACTATTTTGAGCAGAAGAAAAAAAGTCTTGATGGATTCATTGCATCAAATGGAGAGAACTTCAAAGGTGACTGAAGTTTAAACATGAATAAATACACATTTTTTAAATAAATAAATTACATGTTTTTTGGGTCCCTCTTCATATATAATGTCTAATCACTGGGGTGTACACCTGAAACTAATATAATATTACATATCTACTTTAATTGAAAAATAAAGAAAATAATTTAAATAAAAAATAGAACAATAATAAATTTTTTAAAATAAACAATTTTCAGACTAGGTCCATCGTAAACAGTAAGGCAATACTTCAAAAAACTAAAAACATATACAGTGTGACCCAGAAATTCCACTTTAGGTATTTATCCAAAGAAAACATAAACACTAATCGGAAAAGATGTATGTGCCCCCATATTTACTGCAGCATTACTTACAATAGCCAAGTATGTAAACAACCTCCACCAATAGATAAATGGGTAAAGAAGATGTGTATACATACACACAAAATGGAATATTATACAGCACTAAAACAAAAAATCTTGCCATTTGCAACAACATAGATGGATCTAGAGATTACTATACTAAGTGAAATAAGTCAGGCAAAGAAAGGCAGATACAAGTTTCACTTATATGTGTAATCTAACAACAAACACACAAACAAAGCAAAAACAGAATCACAGAAACAGAGACCAAAGGATGGCAGCCAGAAGAGAGGAGGCAGGGAAAGGGTGAAAAGTATAAGAGGAACATAGTCAATAATATTGTGATAAGTTTACATGGTGACAGATAATTACTAGAATTAGTGGGGTGATCAAATGGAAAGGGGGGCCTTCCAGCCAAGATAGAGGTGTCAGTAGATATACTGTACCTCCTTGCACAACCAAAAGAAGGGCAACAACAAATTTCAAAACAAAAACCAACCAGAACTGACAGAAAATTGAATTGTAGGGAAGTCTGACAACCAAGGAGATAAAGAAACATTCATCTAGGCCAGTAGGAGGGGTGCAGATGGGCAGCTTGGTGGAGAGGACTTGTGGCAAGGCAGTGGCTGGAGGACCTGGGTGGGCAAGACAGCAGCTGGCAGACAGGGCAGTCCCACATTTGTGTGCAGATAAACTGGGAGGAAAAAGTGGGGAGCAAGAGAGACCATGCAAACCGGGGTTCCAGAGTGGGCAAATAAAGCCTCAAAATTTCTGATGAAAAAACCTGTGGGGGTTGAGACAGCAGGAGAAACTGCCAGCCTTATGTAAGAGTTCATTGGAGAGACCCACAGGGTCCTAGAACATACACAAACTCACCCACTAGGGAATCAGAAACAGAAGGGCCCAATTTGCTTTTGGGTAGGGGCAGAAGTGACTGAAAGCCTGCAGAGAGCTGAATAAGAGGCATTGTTCCCCCTCGGACCCTTCCCCCACATATAGCACCACAATGCAGCAAAGATGGTTACCCAGCCCTGGCTAAATCTAAGGCTCCACATGTTACTATGCACAGGTAACTGAGACAGAAAAAAATAGCCCAAATAAAAGAACAGGCCAAAGCTCCAGAAAAATACCACTAATCAACAAAGACATAACCAACCTATCAGATGCAAAGTTGAAAACACTGGTAATCAGGATGCTCACAGAATTGGTTGAGTATGGTTGTAAAATGGACAAAAAAGTGAGGGCTATGAAAAGTGAAATGAAGGAAAATATACAGGGAACCAACAGTGGAGGGAAGGAAATGGGGACTCAAATCAGCAGTTTGGATCAGAACGAAGAAATAAACATTCAGCCAGAACAGAATGAAGAAACAAGAATTCGAAAAAATGAAGAGAAGCTTAGGAACCTCCAGAACAACTTAAAATGTTCTAACATCCAAATCATAGGGGTACCAGAAGGAAAAGAGGAAGAGCAAGAAATTGAAAACTTATTTGAACAAATAATGAAGGAGAACTTCCCCAGTCTGGCAAAGGAAATAAATTTCCAGAAAGTCTAGGAAGCTCAGAGAGTCCCAAAGAAGTTGGACCCAAGGAAGTGTACACCAAGGCACATCATAATTATATTACCCAAGATGAAAGAGGAGAGAATCTTAAAAGCAGCAAGAGAAAAGGAGACAGTTACCTACAAAGGAATTCCCATCAGGCTATCTGCTGATTTCTCAAAAGAAAGCTTGCAGGCAAGAAGGGGCTGGAAAGAAATATTCAAAGTCATGAAAGGCAAGGACCTACATCCAAGATTACTGTATCCAGAAACACTAGCATTTAGAATTGAAGGGCAGATCAAATCAGTGCTTCCCAGATAAGGTCAAGTTAAAGCAGTTCTTCATCACCAAAACCTTATTATATGAAATGTTACACGGACTTATCTATGGAAAAGAAGATAAAAAATATGAATAGTAAAATGACAACAAATTCACAACTATCAACCACCAAACCTAAAAACAAAAACAAAAACAAAAACAAAAATGAACTAAGCAAACGACTAGAACAGGATCACAGAAATGGAGATCACATGGAGGGTTATCAGCGGGGAGAGGGAAGGGGAAGAGCGAGAATGGGGGAAAAGGTACAGGGAATAAGTAGCTAAATGGAAGGTAGAGAGGAAAGTTAAGACTAGCATAAGAAATGGAGAAGCCAAAGAACTTGTATGTACGACCCATGGACGGGAGCGGCATAAACAGTGGAGGGGAATAAAGGGGGAAAATGGGACAACTGTAATAACATAATCAATAAAATATATTTAAAAAAATGGAAAGGTATAATAATGCTGAATCACTATATTTAACACATGAAACTAATATAACCAATGGATTATATACCAACCATACTTAAATTTTTGAAAAGGTCTAGACAGTAGCAATGAGCATTGCTAGTATCTAGATTGTAGTCTCTAAGTACCATATTTAATTAAAAGGAACCAATGTTCTTTGGGAAAAGAGATGATTTCAGGATTGATTCAGAAATTAGAAGAAGAGTTTGAATATTCTGTTATATCAGAAAGCAAGAGAGATATCAAAAGCAATTAGAATCAGGTTAAAAGGACTCATGACTCAACCACTGGCCTCCCACTGGCCAAAAATAGTATAATTTGGAGATCAAATGTAATGGACTGATCAGATAAAAAATGTTTATATCCATGATACTGAATACTGATATCCATGATCACCAATACTGAATAAAAAAACTACTGGTCACTTTTGCAAGATTTCAAGAAACCATTTCACTGTAAAAACTGATTCAATATAAAAGGAAAGCCAGTTATAATGTGTCTCCTAATGGAATCACACATCACCACCTATGAGATATTCTTCACAAAAAAATTTCAGCTGAATCTGATGAAGCTTCAAAACCTAACTACCAATTTTCAGAAAACATTTAAATGATACCACAGAAATACAATCAGTGAACAAATGAATAAGATTTTTCTCAACATCAAAAATTGCACAGAAATACAAAATATGGAAGGGGTATCTATAAATAATATACTTCAGAAACACATCAATCAATTGTTGTATACAGTCCTTATTTGGATTCTAATTCAAATAAATGATTTAAAAATTAGAACATTATGGAAATATGAACACTGACTAGATATTGATGATATTGATAATTATTTTAACTTTTTAGATATAACATGGCATAATAGTTTTTTAAAAATATAATCCTTATCTCTTAAAGATACACAGTAATTTCTGTTTGTTTCAAATTAGTGCTGTGTGTGGGAGTAAGGGTAAGGGAGTTGGCATGAAAGAAACAGGTAGCTGAATAGATGAAACATGATTGAATTTGAACTGATAATTATTGAAGTGGAATGGTAAATATATGATATTTTATAAGACTACTTTTCTATGCCTAAACTTTATGACAATAAAGTTTTTAAAGGTAGGGTGGCAGAGTGTACTGGCAATTGAATATTGTAATCCTAATCAAGTAAAGCAATGATTTAAACAAAATGGAGACACAACTCTGTTGTGGGGAAAGGAAGTAGAGAGTGAGACATAACAAATATAAATTCACACACACCTTACAAAAAATAACTAGGTAATGTTTAAATATCTATTAATCAAGAAATACCGATATAGGAATATTAACGTAAAATATGGATCAATTCCACTGCAATCAGCTGAAAGAGATGAGGGTATCTGCCTTTAGAGAATAAGATGAAGTGGTAGCTTAGGGTCCTACTCTTAATATTCCTTGAATTTGTAATGTAATATTTTCACAAATACATTTTAAAACAGCAATATCTCCAAAAGAGCATCTCTTAAGTTTCTCAGAAACTCGAGTTCATGTTTGGGACTTACTTTACAAACAACTTCCTATTAATACAAATTCTTTAATAATTATTTTCTGATGCCAGAATTTTCTACAATACAGGTATTACTGGGCAGATTTAGAAGGTGCTTCTCACTCTGACAGTATGAGCTCAACAAATTCATTAATTGGCTGAGCTCACTATAATGATCCATCATCCCTATCTTTATTTCTAAGTCAAAGAAAACGGGTCACTCATATAGAAATTTGTTACAAACTACACTTCCTGTTCCACCTCACACTGGGATTTCCTCATAAGTGCTCTAAACAATTTGCAGAGATCTGTCCGTATCAGCTAAAATACTAACTCCACAATCCTCCAAGCCTCCTAAGCCAGGAGATCTTTCAACAATCTACCATCTTCCATCCTATCTTACTGAGAATACTGATCGGTAGAGACAATCTTGGCTTTTCAATGTTTGTTCCCAGCTAAGCAACTCATACCTCCACCTGAAACAAATCTACTCTTGTTTAAGAGAATGTATTTCCTCTCCATCATAGTCCCTGGGAGAGGACTGAGGAAAGAGATGATTAATTATTTACTAAATCAAAACATCAATCCTGGGTCAAAAGAAGAGGGGCACTTAAGAATGGTAAAGAATTTTCTGTCTCCTGGCTGGTGTAGCTCAGTGGATTGAGTGCGGGCTGCGAACCAAAGCATCGCAGGTTCGATTCCCAGTCAGGGCACATGCCTGGGTTACAGGCCACGGCCCCCAGCAACCGCACATTGATGTTTCTCTCTCTCTTTCTCCCTCCCTTCCCTCTCTAAAAATAAATAAATAAAATCTTAACAAAAAAAAAATACCTTAGCTTAAAAAAAAAAGAGTTTTCTGGCTAGACTGGGAGAAAATGGGGGCCAGGATCCTGAAGGGGAGCCCTGACAGACAAAAAGCCAGAAAGGAAATCAAATGCTCACACGTCCTTAAAAATTGTTTTAAAAATTAAAAGAAAATAATGTCAAGAAGGTAAGAAAAGCATAAACTCACCTGGGCCATGGTTTTAGTATTGCAGATTATCAGGGCTCCTTGGGGCCATTTTCCTAAAAAAGGATAGTACTCTGAGAAGGTAGGCCTGAGGAAGCAAAGAAATGCTCTAGAAACCATATGGGCCTTGCAGCTCCTAGACTGAACAGGTAAAAACTACCTCCACTTTCCTTGGTCCTATGATATAACTCAATGTTGCTCAATCCCAGAAACCCTACGCTTCACTACAGTAAGACAGATCCTGGATAGTAGGTTCAAAGAACACACAGTACAGATTCTCTCTCCTTCACAAAAGCAACCCAGGTTCCTGCTTCAACCATGTAATTCAGGCCAGGCCTTCCCCATTTAGTGATGCTGTTGCTCTGAACCCAAGAGAGAGAGCTGCCATGACCTGCCATAAGCAGATTCCTCCTCTATGGGCAGATTCACCCAAATGGTGCCCTTTGGCCAGAAACACAGTGGCCCCTGATCAGAACTAAAGACTTCCCTAATCAAGTCTTCTCACTCTCCAAACCCAAGGAAGTCAGTCAACTTCCCTACCACAGACCCATACCCACACCTACACAGAAGCATTATTCTTTCTTACATCTTAGCTTTGTTTTGTAGAAAAAAAAAAATGTTTTAACTTTGCTCATGTGTTTTTGCCACACAAAACAGTCAAAATGTGAACTTTTCTATCTTCTTTCAGTAAGATCTTTGTGACCTATACATATTTGTACATATTTGTATAAATTTCACTGTTTTCTACAACTTTAATGCTTTCATTTATACATGTAAATCTTTAATTAATTAGTTTAGTATAAGATTATTTGGTAAAAGATTATAGGATTATCAATTATAATTTTCTTTTAGTGTAAGATATGAGTTATAAATCCTACTTAATTTTCCCCCCAAAGGAAGAGACACAGGTGTGTAAAGTGATATATGAATAATATAATATTTCATGGGACTTAAAACACACCATTATTTTACATGCTGATTAAGAAAGAAATTATATAAGATATTATTTCACTTCAGATATGATGAAATGAAAAAAAAAGTGAGCCTTAAAACTGATGATGAATCATAGATGATACATGTTTGGATTTCTTTGTAGTTCTATTTTGGTTTGGTGATCTATTTATTCATTTTCCAGTATCACATTCTCTACTGTAATTGAAAAATATGTTTTAATGTCTTAATAAAAGATTTCTCCACCAAATACTTATCAGAATAGCCAATATCCAGAACACTGACTGTAAGGAACCACTTCACATGGCATGGAAATGGAGCTCAGTCTACATGTGGAAAACCAGTAGGGAGAGAGTGGCATGCAGGACCACACCCACAGAGAGGTTTTCTTGTGGGGAATCAGGCCTGCATTGTACCTAGACTCCTATGAGACTTGCTTTTGCTAAAACTCTCTCACCCTGAATTGAGGCAGCAAGGTCTTACCACAACTTCCTAAAATCTGAGCTAAACCTCCCAAGTATGGACTGTGACAGGTTCAACCACTTTTCCCCTTGGTCTGCAACATCCTTCTCTTTGAAGTAATTAGCAACATTCTTTCCTTTGTTATCTGTAAAAGGTAATCCCCTGCAGTGAACCTGTGCATAGTAAATGAGGACTACCCTCCATGTAATGTACCGGGAGAAGCAATAAAAGCCTGTCCAGGCAGGGACTGGGCTCTCTGGCCCTCTCACCCTCTCTCTGAGAGTAGCCACGCTCTCCCTTTTTCTCCACAGGACTTCTGTTGTCCATGTGTATTTGTTCTCTAGCAGCCATAACATACACAGATCCTGCAGGCTAGGATCTGCATCAACTGACACCAAATACTGGCAAGGGGCAAAGGGCACTCTCATTCATTGCTGGTAACAATACAAAATGGTACAGCTGTTACAGAACAGACAAGGGGGGCCTGGGACAATATACTATTATTGAAAGAAGGCCCCGGGTCCGTTATGTCCGCCGCCCGAGGAAAGACATCTCTCAATGCCAGAGATTCGTGAAAAGGAAAGGAAATGTTTATTTAATGCTATACAGACTTCAAGTAGTGACCTAATGTCTTCATCAAAAATCCTAAAGTCCCTTAAAACACCCACAAACAGACACAGTCCTTCCTTCCTTCCCCCCTTTGCCCAGTCCAGAGTACCGTATCTCAGGAAAGGAAAACGAAGTCCATGGCTCAGACAGTCCTCTGGTTCTTAGTTAGTCCTCCATCTCGACTGGGAGACCTCCCTGGGTTCCCGGCACCCTCGGCTGAGTCGCCAGGATCTCTGCTAAAACCAGGTGGTGGTTCCCCTTCTAAAGCTGCGGGGGTCCCCACTCTGTCCAGGCCTCGTAGTTCTCCCTCTCAGGGCTGCGGGAAGGGGAGAGTTCCCACTCTGCCAAAGCCGCGTGGTTCTCTCTCCTAAAGCAGCACGGTTCTCTCTGGGATGCAGGAGTCTCCACTCCGTCAAAGCCGCGTGGTTCTCTCTCCTATGGCTGCGGGAAGGGAGAGTCCTCACTCTGCCAAAGCCACGTGGTTCTCTCTCAATGGCCGCCAAGTCTCGGTTTTTAAATCCCCGAGGCCAATCTTCCTCTGCAGCCTCATTTCCGACTCCTCCCACACTCGGCTTCACATGCCAGAACTCATATCCTTCCAGCTTTACTGGGCTGCCATCTTGAGTCTGGGCAGGTGTGGCCCCATGTCCTGGAGCCAATCTTCTCTGAGCTCCCACACAGGCGCTGTAGCTTGGGGGGATCTGCCCCCAGTCACGTGTTGGTGGGGAAGTTACTTCCATTCCCCTGGCTCAGAGATGATCACAGCTATTTAACATATCCATACAACCAGCCAAAGGCTATAGATATGTTAAATGACCACGCCAGAGGGTAGCTACAAGGCTGTTGCTATGCAAAACAGATCTCAATGGCCTTACTCCATTTGTCCCTTCCCTCAACCCACACCCTGGGTGGGGGGTTGGAGACATCTTAAATCTCCTGGACACCTTAAGTTCTGGACCCCATTTCAAATGCCCATTTGGGGTCCCCCCTCTTGGCTGCACCCTGTAACACAGCCACTTTGGAAGACAGTTGGAAGCTTCTTACAAAACTAAACATATTCTTATCATGTGGTCCAGCAATCATGCTCCTTGGTATTTTCCCCAAAGAGCTAAGAAAATGCCATACAACACTTGCGCACTGATATTTAGAACAGCTTTATTCACAGCTGCCAAAACTTGGGCACAACCAAGATATTCCTCAGTGAATGGTTAAATAAACTGTGGTAAATCTAGGCAATAAAATATTATTCACTGTTAAAGAAGAAATGTGCTATGGAGCCATGAAAAGACATACTATTGTTGGGAACCGCCCTGGCTGGTATCAGAAGCTGAAACCCCCGCCTAGGCTAAGGCTAAGGGAACACCCTTGGAACTGTAAGCCAGCAAGGAGACAAAAGCTTATCTCCCTGGCAGGAATGCTGCTTCTGCTGCTTTATTCAGAACTGAACCCCAAAAACCTTGGTCGGTTAGCCAAAGACGGGTAAGATTCCCCAAGGGGGGAACAACCTAAGACAGGCACAATCAACTTTGGGAGGTCCCCCAAAAGAAGGACTTTGGGGGCTGCAGCAAAAGGGGGTGATGGACCCTTGCTCCTCGGCTTTGACATAGCCTGAGTTCTCATCGTCTGGGAGAAAATCTCGTTATCTTTTGGTTGCCTTAGTTCCCTTGCTCCACCTAAGCCTGAAACAATGACAGGGTGGTGCAGCTCTGTGCTGAAAAGGGCGGATTCTCTGGGTGATCAGGCCTAAGAAAGAACATGTAAATTACTGTGAAACCTTCTTTGTTTAGAATGCTCTCAGTTGAATGAGAGGGGTCCAAGGAGGAAGTTAGTTTGTTCCTCAAAGTCTTACAGCTCTTTGACCCCAACTCAAAATAGACTGGCAAGTTCTTTGTTTTCTATGGTTCCTTACTTCCCCCTAATGAGTACTGTACTTTACCTGAATTATTATGCAAAATGAGCCTAATAAAAGCAGGTATGGATGGTAAATCAGCACGCTCCCCACTAGGGGGGGTGGCCATTTCGTCCCTACTTCCCCACAGAAACTAGTCTGTCTCTGTGCATGTTTTTTCTTGCGTGTTTTTGGGCGAGCCATCCGCAGCGTTCCGTGCTCACTGCTGGCTGGTGACTCACACATCATACTATCACATAAAAGAAGCGAATGTAAAAAGCTATATACTATATGATTCCAACTATATGACATTCTGAAAAAGGCAAAAACATGGAGAGAGTAAAAGAACAGTGACTGCTAGGAGTTAGAAGGGAGGGAGAAAAAAAAGAGTACTTTTAGGTACTTTTATGGTTGTAAAACTACTCTGTATGATACTATAATGGTGAGTATGTGTCATTGTACACGTGTTCAAACCCTGAGACTGTACAATATCAAGACTGAACCCTAAAGTACACTAGGGAACTTGGATGATAATAATGTGCCAATGTACGTTCACTGGTTGTACCAAATGTATCGAATGTGTGGGGGAAACTCTGTACCTTCTTCTCAAGTTTGTTGTAAATCAAAAACCGCTCTTAAAAAAATAAATTTTTTAGGAAAAAAAGAAGAAAGTTCTGGCACTGAAGACTATCTAGATTAAAAAAAAACACCCCTCATTACTCACCATTTTAAAAGTTTCCATATTAACATAAATCAATTAAACATTATACTCATATTTTTCCTGAGACTACATAAAATGAATAGCTTATTTTAAGGCATTCTGACATCTTTATAACATTGAGTCTTGCTTTCCTGGAACACAGAATATCTTTTTTATTTTTTAAATCAAGACACAAGTGTTATCTTCTTATATATAATGCATAATTATTATTCAGATTATTCCTAGGTATCTTATACTACTCTAAATGGGGTCTTTTCACAGATCCCACCAGAGCAGTTGCTGCCAGCAACATATTGAAGATGGAAATTATTACAGAAAAGTTGACAGAAGATCTAAGTATCAAGAGATTCATCCACTCAACTGTATGTGAAAACATATTTGCCAATGATACCTCAGACAACAGTTTGGTCTCCAAAATATAAAGAACTCACATGACTCCACTCTAGGAAGACGCCCCCCCCCAAAAAAAAACAATTAAAAATGGACAAAGGACTTGAACAGACACTTCTCCAAGGAAGACGTAGAGAGGATCCAGAGACACATGCAAAGATGCTCAGTATCACTAGCTATCAAAGAGATGCAAATTAAAACCAAAATGAGATACCACCTCACACCATTGAGAATGGCCATCATAAACAAAGCAACCAACAACAAGTGTTGGAGTGGTTGTGGAGAAAAGGGAACCCTCCTGCACTGTTGGTGGGACTGCAGACTGGTGCAGCCACTGTGGAAAACAGTATGGAATTTTCTCAGAAAACTAAAAATGGAACTGCCTTTTGACCCAGCAACTCCACTGCCAGGATTATATCCTAAGAACCCTGAAACACCAATCCAAAAGAACCTATGCACCCCAATGTTCATAGCAACATAATTTACAATAGCCAAGTGCTGGAAGCAACCTAAGTACCCATCAGTAAATGGATGGATCACGAAAATATTGTATATTTACACAATGGCATTCTATGCAGCAGAAAGAAAGAAGGAGCTCCTACCCTTTACAACAGCATGGATGGAACTGGAGAGCATTATGTTAAGTGAAATAAGCCAGGCAGTGAAAGACAAATACCATATGATCTCACCTTTAACAGAAATCTAAACAACAAAACAAAGAAACAAGCAAAATATAACCAAAGACACTGAAATAAAGAACAGACTGACAGAGTTCAGAGGGGAGAGAAGAGGGAATTTCGGGAATTTCAGGGGAAAAGGGGAAGGGTTTACAGGAACAAGTATAAAGGACACATGGATAAAAACTAGGGGTGGGTGGAAATGGCAGGGAGGAGGGGAGGGCTGGGTGGGTGGGTTGGGATGGGAGTAAAAGACAGAAAATTGTACTGCAACACAATTAAAATAAAATTGAAAAATAACAACTGTACTTGAAAAACAATAAAAATGTTTAAAAATGTTAAATAAAAAATAATAAATAAATAAATAAATAAAGATTGTTGTAGGAAAAAAAAAATGGGGTCCTGGCTAGTGTCACTCAGTTGGTTTGCATTGTAATGTAACCAAAAGGTTGCTGGTTCAATTCCCAGTCATGGACATGCCCAGGTTTGGGCTCAATCCCATTAGGATGCGTGCAGAAGGCAACCAATCAGTGTTTCCTCTCACGTTGATGTTTCTCTTTCTCTAACACCTTCCCCTCTCTCTCAAATGAGAATAAAATAAACCTTTGAAAATAAGACGAAATGGGAAAATAAAGTATCCGCCAAATGAAAGAAAAAGAGAAATCCCTGTAAAAATAGTTAAATGAACTGGAAGCAACCAAAATAGCAGATGCAGAGTTTAAAACATTAGTTATAAAGATGCTCAAGGACCACAGGGAAAGAATAGATGACCTCTGTGAGCACTTAAAAAAATAATAAGCATTAAAAATAACAGAGAAACCATAAAAAACACTCAGAAATAAAGAACATAATATAGGAAATAAAGACTGCACTAGAAAAAATCAATAGTAGGTTAGATGAAGCAGAGGAATGAATTAGTGATTTAGAGGACAGGATAACTGTAAGTACATAAGTAGAACGTCAAAAACAAAATAGAATTTAAAAACTAAAGACTAAAGGATCTATCACACAACATCAATCATAACAACATGTGCATCACAGGCATACCAATAAGAAAAGACAGAGTGCAAAAGATAAAAAACCTGTTTGAAGAAATAATGGCTGAAAACTTCTCTAACCTGGACAGGAAAAAGTCACACAAGTTAAGAAAGCAGAGAGAGTCCCAATCAAGACAAACACAAGGAGGCCCACAACAAGAAACATCATAACTAAAATAGCAAAGCTTAAAGACAAAGATAAATTCTAAAAGAAGCAAGAGAAAAGCAATTACCTATATAAAACTGTCTGCTGATTTCTCAAGAGAAACACTTCAGGCCAGAAGGGATTGGCATGAAATATCTGAAGTGATGAATAGCAAAAACCTACAACCAAGACTATTCTATTCAGCAAAACTATTATTTAAAATTGAAGGTAGGACTCTGGCTGGTGTAGCTCAGTGGATTGAGCGCAGGACTGCGAACCAAAGGGTTGCCAGTTTGACTCCCAGTCAGGGCACATGCCTGGACTGTAGGCCAGGCCCCCAGTAGGGGGTGTATGAGAAGCAACCCCACACTGATGTTTCTCTCCCTCTCTTTCTCCTTCCCTTACCCTCCCTCAAAAAATAAACAAAATCTTTTAAAAAATAATAAAATTGAAGGCAGGAAAAAAAAGCTTTCCAGGCATAAAAAAAGATAAAGGAATTCATTATCATCAAACCATTATTGCAAGAAAAGTGAAAGGGCCTGCTTTAAGAAGAAAAAAATAGCCCTGGCTGGCATAGCTCAGTGGATTGAGTGTGGGTTGGGAACCAAAGTGTCCCAGGTTCGATTCCCAGCCAGGGTACATTCCAGGGTTGTAGGCCATAACCCCCAGCAACCGCACATTGATGTTTCTCTCTCTCTCTCCCTCCCTTCCCTCTCTAAAATAAATAAATAAATAAATAGATAAATAAAATATATTAAAAAAAAGATTTGTTTAAAAAAGAAGAAGAAGAAGAAGAAAAAAATAAAACCAGAAAGAGAGAGGAACCTAGGTATAAAGATGGTAGTAAATTAGTACCTATCAAGAATAATCTTAAAGGTAATTGAATTAAATGCTTCCATTAAAAGAAACAGGGTAGCTGAATGGGTAAAACATCACCCATATATATGCTGTCTACAAGAGACCTACCCCAGAACAAAACATACACACACACTAAAAGTGAAGGGGAAAAAAAAGTATTCCATGCAAATGTAAATTAAAAAAAAAAGCGCTACATAAAAATACTTATATCTAACAAAAATATGTACAGTGAAACGATAGCAAACTCACAATTATTAACAACCACACCTAAAACAAAAACAAACTAAGCAAACAACTAGAACAGGAACAGAACCACAGAAATGGAGATCACATGGAGGGTTAGGAACAGGGGAGTGGGAGGAGAGAGGGGGAAAAGATACAGAGAATAAGTAGCATTGATGGTAGGTAGAAAATAGACAGGGGGAGGGCAAGAATAGTATGGGAAATATAGAAGCTAAAGAACTTGTAAGTATGACACATGGACATGAACTAAAGGGAGGGGAATGTGGGTGGGAGAGGGTATGTAGGGTGGAAGAGAGTAAAGGGGGGGAATGGGACAACTGTAGTAGCATAATCAAAAAACTATATTAAAAAAATAAGACTTCAAAACAAAGACCATAAAAAGAAACAAAGAAGGTCACCACAAAATAATAAAGGGAATCATCCAAAAAGAGGATACAACGCTTGTAAACATGTAAGAAACCACAAAGGGCCACCTAAATACATAAAGAAAATCTTGGTGGACATTAATGAATAGAACAACAGCAATACAGCAATAAAATTTCCAACAATACAGAAAACTTTAACACCACACTGCTATCAATGAATAGACCTTCCAAATCAAATATCAACAAGGCAAAAATGATGTTAAATGACACACTACATCAAATGAATTTAATTGATATTTACAGAACATTTCATCCCAAGGCAGCAGAATATACATTGTTATCAAGTGCACATGAAATATTCTCAAGGACAGACCACATGTTAGGACACAAAGTAAGTCTTAACAAATTCAAGAAGACTGAAATCATAGCAAGCATCTTCTGTGACCACAATGGCATGAAACTTAAAATCAACTGCAATATAAATAAAAAACTCAACCACATGGACACTGAATTGCATATTATTAAACAATAAATAGATTATCAATGAGATCAAAGAAGAATTCAAAAATTACCTGGAAACAAATGACAATGAGCACCCAACAACCCAAAATAAACAGGACACAGCAAAGGCAGTCCTGAGAGGGAAGTTCACAGCATTAAAGGCCTACCTCAAGAAATAAGACCTAAAATAAACAATTTAATCCTGTACCTAAAAGAAATATAGAAAACACAACAAAGCCTAGTAAGTAGAAAGAAAAAATTAATACGGATCAGTGGGAAAATAAATAACAACTAAAAAATGCAAAAGATCAATAAAACAAAGAGCTGGTTCTTTGAAAAGATAAGATTGATGAACCTTTAACAAGACTCATAAAGAAAAAAAAACAAAAAGGACCCAAGTAAATAAAATCAGAAGTATAAGAAGAGAGGTAACAACTGACATCATAGAAATATAAAAGATTGTGAGAAAATACTATGAACAACTATATGCCAACAAATTGGACAAACTAGGACACATGGATACATTCCTAGAAACATACGGTTTTCCAGAACTGAATCAGGAAGACTCAGAAAACCCAAATAGACCACATACAACAAATAAAATTGAAGAAGTAATCAAATAACCCCAGCAAACAAAAAGTCTTGGACCAACAGCTTTATAGGCAAAATTTACCAAGCATTCAAGAACTAACACCTATTCTTCTCAAACTATTCCAAAAAATTCAAGAGAAAAGACTTCCAAGCTCCTTTTGCCAGGCCAATATTATCCTGATTCCAAAACCAGATAAAGACACTACAAAAAAAGAAAATTATAGGCCAGTATCCCTAATGAACATACATGGTAAAATCTTCAACAAAATATTAGCAAACCAGATCCAGCATACATTATAAACCAGACCATACAGCATTTTCAAGTGGGATTTATTTCAGGGATGCAATGTTGGTACAATATTTGCAAATCAATAAATATAATGATATATCATAAACAAAATGAAAGATAAAAATCACATGATCATATCAATAGATGCAGAAAAAGCATTTGATAAAATCCAGCCCCCATTTATGATGAAAACTCTCAGCAAGACGGGAATAGAGGAATAGTAAACAGCCAACACCATACTTTATAGGCAAAAAATAAAAGCATTTCCTCTGATTCTATTTTGTTTGTCAAGCCAGGGGAGAGCTGTGGGGGACAGGGTGCATATGGGAAAACAGGGGGAAAATGTGGGACATCTGTAATAAGTCAACAACAAAAAATAAAAGCACTTCCCTTAATTCTGAAACAAGACTGGGATGTCCAGTTTCACCACTTTAATTCAACAATATATTGGACGTCCTAGCCACAGCAATAAGGCAAGAAGAAAAAATAAAAGGTATCTATCCGATTGGAAAAGAAGAGGTAAAACTGTCATTATTTGCAGATGACATAATATTGTATATAAAAAACTCTAAAGATTCCACAAAAAAACTACTAGATCTAATAAATGGATTCAGCAAAGTATCAGGACACAAATTTAATATTCAGAAGTTGGTGGAATTTTTATGCACCCATAATGAACTATCAGAAAAAGAAATTAAGAAAACAATCCCATTTACTACTGTAATAAAAAAATAAAGCACCTATTTATAAATTTAACCAAAGAGGTAAAATACCTGTACTCAGAAAATTATAGGACATTAAAGAAAGAAATTGAGGATGATACAATAAAAATAAGTAAAAACATATAACATGTTCATGGATTGGAAGAATTAACATCATTAAATTGTCCATATTGCCCAAACCAATCTATAGATTCAACACAAGTCCTATTAAAATACCAATGGCATATTGCACAGATCTAGAACAAATGTTCCAAAAAATTTATATGGAAGCAAACAACTAAGAAATAAGAATGAAATTAGAAATATCGCATTTCCTGATATCAAACTATAATACAAGGCAATTGTAACCAAAATAGCCTGGTATTGATATAAGAACAGGAATATAGCTCAATGTACAGAGAGCCCAAAAATAAACCCACAATTTCATGGTTAATTAATATTTGGCAAAAGAGGCAAGCATACAAAGGAGTAAAAACAGTTTCTTCAATAAATGGTGTTAGGAAAATTAAATAGGTATATGCAAAAAATAAATCTATACCACCAACTTAAATCATACATAAGAATAAACTCAAAATGGATAAAAGACTTAAAAGTAACTCATGAAACCATAAAAATTCTAGAAGAAAATTTAGGCAATATAATCTCAGACACTATTTTTGCTGATGTATCTCCTAGGGCAAGGGAAACAAAGGAAAAAATAAACACATGAGAATACCTCAAACTAAAAGGCTTTTGCACAGTAAAAGAAACCATCAAGAAAATGAGAAGGAAACCCATTGTGTGGGAGAACATATTTGTCAATGATACATCTGATAAGGGGTTAATTTTCAAAAAATATAAAGATTTTATACAACTCAACACCAGGAAGACAAACAATCCAATTTAAAAATGGGCAAATGACCTGAATAGACACTTTTCCAAGAGGACATACAGATGGCAATAGGAATATAAAGCATGCTCAAAGTCACTAAAGCCACTAATCATCAGAAACATGCAAATTAAAACCACAATGAGATATCACCTCATAAATGCTAGAATGGTTATCATCCGTAAATCAACAAACTAGTGCTGGCAAGGATATGGAGAAAAGGGAACCCTAGCACACTGTTGATGGAAATGCAGACTGATACATTTACTATGGAAAACAGTATAGAAATTCTTCAAAACATTTAAAATGGAACTGAAAAGAAAAGAAAAGAAAAGAAAAGAAACTGCCTTTGAAACCAGAGATCCTACTCCTGGGAATATATCCCATGAATCCCAAAACACTAACTCAAAAATATATATGCACCCTTATGCTCATTGCAGTGTTATTTACAATAGCCAAGGTATGGAAATAACCCACGTGCTCATCATGTACATGATGGAATACTACTCAGCCATAAAAAGATGGAAATCTTACCTTTCATGATAACATGGATAGTCCTGGAGAATATTATGCTAAATGCTATAAGCCAGTCATAGAAAGACAAATACATATAATCTCACTTATATTAGAATCTAACAAATAAAATAAACTGATGAACAAAATAGAAACATGAGGCATGGATACATGGAACAGACTGACAGGTGTCAGAGGGGAGGAGGGTGGGAGTAGATGAAAGCAGGTGAAGAGATGAGCCAAAAAAGACATATATACATAACACATAGGCATAGACAACAGTGTGGTGGTAGCTAGAGGGAAAGAGGGGTGGGGGCTAGGTGGAGAAGGTATAGGAAGAGAGAAATGGGGATGGAAAGAGACTTTGCTTGGGGTGATGAGTGCATGATGCAGTAAGCAGATGATGTTTTATTGAGAGGTACACTTGTAACCTGCGTGGTTTTGCAAACCAATGTCATGCCAATAAATTTAATTGATCTTAAAAAAAGATCAAAGAACCAGTGACAATGTTGGAGTATACCCTTGTGCCTCATTTCCTATAAATAGGGGTATGTCCAATTTTAGAGGCATTTACTGGGGAGTCCAGCCAAGATGGAGGCAAGGGCAGAAATGCTTCACTTCCTCACACAACCAAAAGAAAGATAATAATTTAAAAACAAAGAACAACCAGAACTGTCAGGAAATCATTTCATAGAAGTCTAACAATCAAGGAGTAACAGAAACATTCATCCAGACTGGTAGGAGAGGCGGAGATGGGCAGCCAGGCAGAGAGAGGATACAAGGCAAGGCAAGGTGGCAGGCTGCACAGGGGATCCCACATTAGTGCACAGATAAGCCAGGAGGAACAATGGGGAGGTGAGACAGATGGTGAAACCCAGAGTTTCAGCACAGGAAACTAAAGACTTAAAACCCCTGGCTATAAAAAGCCTGTAGGGGTTGCAGAGGTGGTGGGGGAAACTCCCAGATTCACACGAGAGTCTATTGGAGAGGCCCACAGTGTCCTAAAATGTACACAAATCCACCTACCTGCAAATCAGCACATGAAAGGGCACAATCTGCTTGTGGGAAGTGAGAGAAGTGACAGAAGGTGGAATGAGAGCCGAGGAAGTGGCATTGTTCCCTCTGACCCCTCCCCCACAGACAGCACCCCAATACAGCAAAGACGGCTGCCCCACGCTGGCCAATACCTAAGGCTCCTCTGCTCACCACTAACAGGTGTGTGGAGACAAAGAAATATGGCCCAAATGGAAGAACAGATCAAAACTCCAGAAAAAGAACTAAATAAGAAGAGAGACAACCTATCTGATGCAGAATTCAAAACACTATTAATCAGGATGCTCACAAATTTGATTGAGCTCTGTTACAAAATGAAGGAAGAAATGAAGGCTACACAAAGTGAAATGAAGGAAAATATACAGGGAACCAACAATGAATGGAAGGAAACCTGAACTCAAATCAACAATTTGGAACAAAAGGAAGAAATAAACATCTAACTGGAACAAAATGAAGAAACAAGAATTCCAAAAAGGAGAAGAACAAGAGCAAGAAAATGAAAACTTATTTGAACAAATAATGAAGGAAAACTTCCTCAATCTGGGAAAGGAAATAGACTTCCAGGAAGTCCAGGAAGCTCAGAGGGTCCCAAAGAAGTTGGACCCAAAGAGGAACACACCAAGGCACATCACCATTAAGTTACCCAAGATCAAAGACAAAGAGAAAATCCTAAAAGTAGCAAGAGATAAGGAGACAGTTACCTACAAAGGAGTTCCCATAAGGTTATCAGCTGATTTCTCAAAAGAAACCTTACAGACGAGAAGGGGCTGGAAAGAAGTATTGGAAGTCATGAAAGGCAAGGAACTACATCCAAGATTACTCTATCCAGCAAAGTTTTCATTTAAAATGTAAGGGCAGATAAAGTGCTTCCCAGATAAGGTCAAGTTAAAGGAGTTCATCATCACCAAGCCCTTATTATATGAAACATTAATGGGACTTATCTATGTATAAGATAAAAAAAATATGAACAATGAAATGACAACAAACTCACAACTATCAACAAATGAACCTAAAAGAAAAGAAAAACAATGAAAACAAAAACTAAGCAAACAACCAGAACAGGAACAGAATTAGAGAAATGGACAACACACAGACAGAGTTCAGTGGGGAGAGGGAAGGGAGGAATAGGGGGGAAAAGGTACAGGGAAGAAGTAGCATAATTAGTAGGCATAAAACAGATGGGGAGAGATAAAAAATGATGTAAGAAAAACAGAGGGCTCAAAGAACTTACATGTACAGCCCATGGACATGAACTAAGGGAGGGGGAATGCTGGAGGGTTAGGGGGGCAGGGTGGAGGGGGGATAAAGGGGGAAAATTGGGCAAACTGCAATAGCAGCATAATCAATAAAAATACTTTAAAAAGAATGTGTTCAAAAGTAAGCAACCATCAACTCAAAATAGACTACTGTAAAAAGTTTGGTATATATGTAGCACATGGTAACCACTAGTCAAAAACCTACATGACATGTAAAAGAAATAAAGGAAAAAATGCAAACACAACAACATAGAAGGTCATTAGCATACAAGAGAAGAGAGCAAGAGAATAATAAAGGAACAAAGAACTAGAAAACAATAGAAAACTATACAATGATAATCATTAATTACTTGGAATGTAAATCAACAAAATACTCAAAGGCATAGGGTGGCTGAATGGGAAAAAAACGGAAGACACAAATGATGCCTACAAGAGACCCACTTCATATGGAAAGACACACACGGACTCAAAGTAAAGAAATGTAAAAACATATTTCATGCAAATGGAAACAAAAAAGCTGAAGTAGCAATACTTTTATCAAAAAAAAGACTTTAAGACAAGAGCTGCAAGAAGAGAGACAAAGGCCATTTTATAATCATAAAGGGATTACTGCAACAAGAGGACATAACACTTTAAAAAGCTATGCATCTAACATAGAAGTACCTATATACAAATATTGATGGACATAAAGATAGAGAGGGACAATAACACAATAATAGCCAGGGGAATTTAACACCCCATTGGCATCAATCACAATCATCCAGACAGAAAATCAACGAATAACAGTTGCTTTAAATGACATAGACCAGATGGATTTAATTGGTAGCTTTAGAGCATTTTATCCCAAAGCAGCAAGAATATACATTGTTTTAAAGTGCACGTGCAACATTTTCCAGGATACAAGCCTGTTAGGCCAAAAAACAAGTCTCAATAAAATTAAAATGATTGAAATCTTGTCAAGCATCTTCTGTAACTATAATGGTATGACACTAGAAATCAATTATAAAAAAATTGAATAACACACAAACATATGGAGGCTAAATAACATGCTACTAAACAATAAATAGGTAAACAATGAAATCAAGGAAGAAATCAAAAGATACCTTGAGACAAATACAACAAGAACACAATGATCAAAAAACTATGAGACACAGTTATAAAAAGAAAATTCCTAGTGATACTGGCCTCAAAAAATCAAACAAACAAAAAGACCTAACCCTATACTTAAAGAAACTTAAAAAAGAATAACAAAGTCAGTAACAAGGAGGGAAATAATAATGATCAGGGCAAAAGCAAATAAAGTAAGTCTAAAAGGACAGAAAAGATCAATAGGTTCTTTGAAGATAAAACAAAGCTGATAAATCTTTAGCCAGACCCATCGAGAAAAAAGGGGACGGGGCCCAAATAAGTAAAATCAGAAAGGAAAGAGAAGTGACAAGCAATGTCACATAAATACAAAAGATTATAAAAAATACTATGGACAATTGTATGTCAACAAATTGAACCACCTGGAATAAATGGATAAATTCCTAAAATGCACAATCTTCCAAAGACTAACTTAGGAAGAAGTTGAAAACCTGAACAGACTGGTAACTACTAATAAAACTGAATCCGAAAAAAAACCAAAAAACTTCCCAACAAATGAAAGTCATGAACCAGATGGCTTCACAGGTGAATTTTAGCAAACATTCAAAGAACTAATGCCTATCCTTCTCAAAATATTCCAAAAAACTGATGAGGAGGGAAGGCCCCTAAACTCATTTAATGAGGCCAGCAATTACCATGACACCAAAACCAGACGAAGACATTATGAAAATATAAAATTATAGGCCAATATACATGATAAACACAGATGCCAAGATCATCAACAAAATATTAGTGAACATAATCCAGCAATACATGAAAAAGATCATACAGCATGATCAAGTGCGATTTATCCTAGGGATGCAAGGATGGTACAAAATTCACAAAACAATAAATGTAATATACCACATAAGGAATAAAATGAAGGAAAAAAATCACATGATAATATCAATAAATATTTTTAAAAAGCATTTGATAAAATCCAGCATCCATTTATGATAAAAAAGAAATTCTCAGCAAAGTGGTAATAGAAGGTACACATCTCAACATAATAAAGTCCATATAAGACAAATCTACAGTCAACATCATATCCAATGGGGAAAAGCTGAAAGTTTTTTCTTTAAGATCAAGAACAAGACAGGGATGTTAACTTTCATCACTTTTATTCACCTAGTACTGAAAAACCTAGTCACAAAAACAAAGAAATCATAACACATTCAAATTGGAAAGAAAGGAGCAAAGCTGTCATTATCTGCAAATGACATACTACTATATGGAGAGGATCCTAAAGATTCCATCAAAAACTATTAGCATTAATATATAAATTCAGTAAAGAACAGGGTACCAAATTAATATTCAGAAATTAGTTGTATTTTTATATACCAAAAATGATCTATCAAAAAAAGAAAGAAAATAATCCTATTTACAATTGCATCAAAATAATAAAAAAGCAAGAATATATTTAAACAAGGAGATTAAAGTCCCATACTCAGAAAAAAAGACACTGAAGAAAGAAAATGAAGATACAAATTAATGGAAGGATATACCATGCTCAAGGATAGGAGGAATCAATGTTATAATGCCCATACTTTCTAAGGCAATTTACATATTCCATGTACTCTCCATCAATATTGCAATGGAAGTTTTTACAGAACCAGAACAAGTAATCCTAAAATATATATGGAGCCATAAAAAACCCAAATAGTCAAGTAAATATTGGGAAACAAGAATGAAGTTGAAAGAAGAATTATGCTACCTGATACCAAACTATACTACAAGTCCAGAGTAATCAAAATAGCATGATACTTGCATAATAACTGGCAATATAGATGAATTAAACAGAATAGAAGACCCAGAAAAAAAAAACACCTTACATGTATATAGTCAATCTATAACCAAGAAGGCAAGACTATACAATAAAGTCAGTTTCTTCCATAAATAGTATTGGGAAAACTGGACGAACGCATGCAAAAAACCGAAACTAGACAACTTTCTTACACTATATACAAGAATAAACTCAAAATGACTAAAAGATTTAAATGTAAGACAGAAAAATGTAAAACTCCAGGAAGAAAACATAGGCAGAAAACTCTGACATCACTTTTAACAATATTTTTTGTAATCTCCTCAGGCAAGTGAAACAAAACAAAAAATAATCAAATGAGACTACATGAAACTAAAAAGTTTTTTCACAGCAAAGGATACCATTAACAAAATGAAATGACCACCTACTGAATGGGAAAAGATATTTGCCAAAGATACATCCAATAAGGGTTAATATCCAAATTATATAAAGACCTCATAACACACAAAAAATAATCCAATTAAAAAATAGGAGGACCTGGACAGACATTTTTCCAAAGAGGACATACAGATGGCAAATAGACAATTGAAAAGATGCTAAATGTCACTAATTATAAAGGAAAAGCAAATTAAAACCCCAAGTTATCACCTCACACCTCTCAGAATGGCCATCATCAATAAATCAACAAACAAATGCTGATGAGAATGTGGAGAAAAGGAAACCCTCATGCACTGTTGGTGGGATTGTAGATTGGTGTAGCCACTGGGGAAAACAGTATGGAGTTTCCTCAAAAAATTAAAACAGAATTATCATATGACATAGCAATTCTACTTCTGGGTGTTTATCAGAAGAAATCCAAAACACTAATTTGAAAAGGCACCCCCATTTTGACTGCAGTATTATTTAAAATAGCCAAGATACAGAAGTAAAAAGATGTGGTACCTATATACAATGGAATATTACTCAGCCATACAAAAAAATAAAATCTCATCATGTTGGATGTTTTCCAGGTCCACCATGCATGGACCTAGGAAGCATTATGCTAAGTGAAATAAGTCAGAGAGAAAACAATAAATACCACATGATTTCCCTTATATACCTAAAAAATAAAATAAATTAAAAAAAAAACCAACAGAAACAGATTAATTGATACAGAGAACCAGCGGTAGCCAGATGGGAGGGGGATCAGAGGGCTGGTTGAAAAGGTAAAGGGATTAAGAAGTAGAAATTGGCAGTTATAAAAAGTCATGGGGATGTAAAGTACTGCATAGGAAATATTGTCAATAACATTTTAATAACTATATCTGAGTGTTACATGGGTACTAGACTTATTAGGGTAATTTCTTCTTAAGTTATATAAATGTATAATCAGTATGTTGTACACCTGACACTCAGGTAATATTATATGTCAACTGTAATTGAAAAATTAAAAAATATGCCTTCTGGAGAAGAGTTAGACAGCAGGGTGTATGAAACTACACCCCACAGTGAAAACCTTGGCCATCTTATGTATAGAGAGCAAGAAACTGGCTGGAAACCAAATTTGTGTCCTTGTTTCAATTAAACATCTATTCCAGAGGTATTTCAGAGATTGGAGAGTGTATAAAAGAAGGCTGTTTTTCAAAGAAAGACCTATTTTTGGAAAGCAATAGTATGCTCTGTATTCCTGTCTCATAAGGAAAGAGGGGACACCAGTGCCACCAGGATTCCAAGTGGAATGCAGTGATAGTTCTTAGGAAAACTTTCCTTGTGTTCTCAGAGTTGAGAAGACACAAAGTCTGGGGCCTAATCCTCTCCTGGGACTAGACATGAGACCCATAATAATAGCTCACCTGGGTCAGGATTTATTCTAAGCCCACCAAAGTGGACTTCCTTGACCTCTAGAGAATGGCTCAGTGTGGCACTGAGGCCCAAAGGCTGGAAGTAGAAATTGTAAGCAGCCAGCTGGAGTAGTGCTACTGTCCCCTCATGGGTTAGTTGTGAACATGCCCCAAAGCAAGAGAAGACCAGTGTCAATATAATTAAGATTTTTCTCATCCCTTATTCCCTCTTTTTTTTCTGCTCCCAACCTTGGGGAGTTGAGAATTCCTGGTGGGACAGAAGAATTTCAAGAAAAGGAAAGAGGAGAAGCAATCATCAAGGCTTCTCACTACAAGGTTCTAGCTCAAGGAACCAGGAGTTTAACTTTTTAAAAAAGTTTATGGTATTCATTAGTACAGTAAACATTATTTATTACCCAATCCTGACATCCATGGACAGAAAATCAACTAGGACACAGAAAAGCTTGATAGAAGTTATAGGAAAGAATAACTGTTCTCTGGTTGTTTCCTAAGGAGTACTTTTTCTAATACACATAGAAAAAATGTGAAATAATCCTATTGATAATGCCTTCGTCCTAATTTTACTATGAAGGCTGCTAGTATTTCATCATTACGTAGCAGGTTAGGTTCTTGTTTTGACTTTTTAATACAAAAATTTGCAAACATACATAAAAGCAGAGTTTAAACAGTATAAAAAGCTTCCATGTATCCATTAACTAGCTTCAACAATTATAAAGTTATGGCCAATATTGTTTTATCTTGACTCTATCACTAATTATAGCTTAGCATTATTGGATTTTTTAACAGCTTTATGCAGAGATACTTCAAATACCACATAAGTTACTCATTTAAAGTATATAATTCAGTGTTTCCTAAGAAATGAAACACTGAATGTGGTATTCACCACAACTGTTCTAATTTTAGAATATTTTCATTTCCCCTGAAAGGAAATCCATTTACAATCAATCAATTCCCATTTCCCTTCCTAAGCAAGTACTAATCTACTGTTTACCTGTTCTAGAAATTTCATATAACATATTTTGCCATGTATAATGTGCACTTTTTGCCCAAATTTTTTAGGGAAAAATAAGGGTGTGCATTATACATGGACAGTACTAATTCCATACCTATGTAAATGTTTTTAATTCCCTTATTTACGCTTATGTGTTAAAAGTGTAACTCTAGAAAGCAATAATGGTATCTATATGCAAAATAATACCCTGGAATACGATAACCTTCTTTGTTTCTAAATATAAGTAAGTAAAAAATTGAATTAAAAAATTAAAACAAAAATTTTTTCCCTGAAAGTTTGGGCCCAAAACATGGGTGCACACTACACACAGCACCCAAAATATAGTAAATACAATCATATGCTATATGGCCTTTTATAACTAGGCTCTTTCATTTAATAGGTTTTTTTGGCATGTCCATATTAAAATATGTATCAGAATATCACTCCTTTTTATTGGTAAATAATATTCCATTGTATAGCTATATCACATTTTGTTTATCTATTGATAGATGGGTACTTGGATTTCTTCCACTTTTTGACTACTGTGAATTCTACAATGAACATTCACATACAAGTTTTGTTTGAATATATTTTCAACTCATCTGCAGCCATAACACCCTGAATGTGCCCAATCTCGTCTGAATATATTTTCAATTCTCTTGGGTGTAACTGCTGGGTCATATGGTAACTCTGTTTAACTTTTTGAAGAATTACCAGACTGATTTCTAAAGTAGTAACACCATTTTACATCCTACCACAATTTCTCCAAATCCTCACCAACACTTATTATGGTCTGTCTTTTTTTTATCATAGCCATCCCAGAAGGTATATAATACCTAGTAGTTATCTCACTGTAGTTTTGATTTACATCTTCCTTATGACTAATGATGCTGAGTGAAGCCAGTTTTTAAGGACCCAATTCTTTAGAACACTTTTCTATTATAAATTCCATTATAGTCCACTACTTTCCTAAAGGCATTCCCCTTCATGTTAGAATAGGTAATAACTCTATTTCCTAGTAAAACGAGGCAATGAAGGGTGGCATACAAATTTTGAGTGGCTAATTGGAAAGGGGAACCAACATACTTTTGTATGGTTTTGGCCAGGAGAATGGATTGGGGAGAAAATTAAGAGATCAGGCCCAAGAAAACTAGGGAGACTGATGTCCATCCTGATTTCCTCTTGAATGAACTCCAGGCATTCAGTTATCTGTTCATCTGCATCATCTAAATTACTTTAATTCAGAGTAAGCCTGCTGAAAATACCATATGCTTATTTTTCAAAAATGTTATCTGTTTTCTAACTCTCCTACCCTGTGCCTGCTAATTTTTAGGTTAATAGAGTCAAAAGGAAAGTTGACAGCCTTATGAAGTCATAGTCCCTGGAGTGTCCAATCACTGTATAATGAATCTAATATTTAATAGTTTCAGACATCTGTCATACCCACAGTCCCCTTCTTGAAGAAGTGCCCAGCTAAATGTAAAATTTCTTTTGAGTCTTAACATTTTTAAAGAAGCAAATTTTGCTTGTTATTCTATAATATACAAAAATATTGCAAAAATGCCTCAAATGCCTCAAGGGACTTTCTCAATTAGTCCCTCAATAATCTACCAAATTGGAAAAAAAACCCCAACAAAACTTACCTTAAGAAAACTAGAGAGAAATTGCCCTGGCTGGTGTAGCTCAGTAGATTGAGTGTGGGCTGAGAACTTAAGGGCCAGCGGTTGGATTCACAGTCTGGACACACGCCTGGGTTGCACACCAGGTCCCCGGGGGAGGGGGGGGGCGGGGCATGTGACAGACAACCACACATTGATGTGTCTCTCCCTCTCTTTCTCTCTCCCTTCCCCGCTCTCTAAAAACAAACAAATAAAACCCTAAAAAAAATTTTCATTTTAAAATGTTTAAAAAGAAAACTAGAAAAAAAATCAATGTGAACATAAAACCTTAAAAAGAAAGGTTTTGAGTTCTGGTACCACTTAAACTTAGACCAGTAACAGTAGTTCTTTTACCCAACATGGACTCTCAGGTATAACGTAAGTCTCCTGTTTTTTGTCTCTTATTCAATAACAAGAAGGAAAGAAGGGAAGTGAAGACAAGAAAAAAGAAAAGAAGGGTTCCTGAATAATAGCTGACTCAATGTCTTACAAGAGAAAAGTATGTTTGATTAGATGTGGAACCTTCTGCTGTTGCCAAAACGTCAGTTTCCAAAAAAATATCACGGGGACTGTGATGAAAAGATTCCTTTTAAGACTCTCCTAAAAGGGGCTCTCAACAACCCTGTAATGAAAATTTATGCAACAACATATTATATTTCTCCTGCCATCCTCCTTTTACTATGAAGTCTGACAACCCTCAGTACGTTCAAACATTGAAAAATGTTTTAAGCCCATAATGACAAGAGAGAAAAAAAAATGAAGTACACAGAAAAGGTTGAATTTCAAAAGCTTTTTCCTTGTCATAATTAGTGAGTGATTCTGCAGGGTCTGGCACAAATAACACCCCTTTTTATTACAAAATCATAAGCATGTAATTCTGTAACATAACAATATCACACTGAAGCACACGATATGACATTTTAGGTGAAATGCTCAAATTAAATTATAAATTACTACACCCATATTATTACCCTACCAACCATATTCAAGCAGGCACTACATCTGCTGGACCATGTATATGCATTTTTTCTTACCCTAGTATTTATATTTTCTTATTCTACTACCTATATATGATCTAATTAATGTACTTGTTTCCATCTGCACCATCTGAACAGTATAAACTTAGCGAACTTTTAAGAAGCCAGTCTCAGAACAAGGAAACAGTGTATCAACACCATGGAAGGAGCATCACATCTGTGGCTTCTTCACACAGTAACCCAAGATTTAAGGGTATTTCTATCATGCATGCAAAGCCAAGTAGAGATGGGGTACAATAAAATAATAAATAAGCTGAATGTCACAAAGAACTCATTGCATACTCAACCCATCATCACCTAGGAAATTAACATTTCATTAACACATTAAATCCCTCATGATAGCCCGGTAAGCTGTAATGACACTGCAGGCCACGCAAAACTTAAAGCAGACACAATGTCCAATCAAGAAACTAAATTACAAAATTAAAAATCTATATTAAAAGAGAAATTTACATGTCAATAAAGTATACAAGGGCATTCAAGTGCCATGATCAAAGGCTCAGGTTCTAATGATTTTTTATTGTGCAGCCAAGTCCCAGGTGCCAACCAAGAATTAATTGAGAACTCAGGCTTAAAGCTAGTCTGTGCTTTCGTTGTTTCTCAAATATGATTTGGCATGTTGTGCCCTATCTCCCTTTTCTTCCTTAAATTTTGCTAGAGGTTTATCAACTTTATTAATCCCCAAAGTAAACTACTGGGTTTGTTAATTTCCTTCATTATACATTCATTTTATGTTCTAATATATATAAATTTATATTTGAGTTCTTATTCTTACTATTTCCTAATTTTTGCTTTCTTTGGGTTTCAGTATACTTTTTCTTGACTTCTTGAGATGAATAAACAGATCATTAATTTTTTAGCACTCTTCTTTTTACTAGCATATGCACTTATGGCTACATAATTTCTTCAGCTTCAGTTTTAGCAACATTCCACATTTTGATATTTTCATTATCATTCAGTTCAAAATATGTTTAATTTCCATTGTAATTTCTTCCTTGATTCAATAGTTATTCATGAGTACACTGCTTAAATTCCAAATATTGGAATATTTCAAACTATGTTTTTGTTATTGACTTCTAGCTGAATTCCACTGTGATCAGAAAACATACAGTATTATTTCAATGCTCTGAAACTTACTGAAATTCCCTCTGTGGTCCAGAATATGATCTGTTTGGATAAATGGCATATATGCATCTGTAAATAATATATACTATAGTTGTAAAGAACACTGTGCTATATATATTAATTATGTCACATTAGTCAATCACACTGTTCAAATAGATACCTTACTGGGTTTTTATTGTTTTATCAGCTATTGAGAGCAGTGCTAAAAATCCCCCACTATTATTGAGATTTGTCTATTACTTCTTTTAGTTCGGTCAAACATATTTGAAGTCATTTTATGAAGGTATGTACATTTAGAACTGTAATATCTTACTGATGGTGTAACCTTTATATTATTAACTATTACTCTTTATCTCTAGTAAAACTTCTTGTCATGAAGTTTATTCTCATACAATGAAGTCAAGAGTGTAAATTAATACAACCATTTTGAAAACTGTTAGTATATATTAAAGCTGAATATGTGCCTAACCTATGACATAGAAATTTACTTCTACAGATATACCCAATAGAAATGCATTCATATGTACCCCAAAAGACATGTACAAGTATGCTCATAGAAGCCTTGTCCATAATAGCCCCAATTTGAAAATAACCCAAATGGCAATCAATAAGGGCATGAATAACTAAACTGTGGTATGTTCATGCAAGAGAATTTTAAACAATAATAATAAATGACTTACAACTAGGTGATGCAACATAGATGAATAACATTTTCATACTACATCATATTATTACATAATACATTCATGTTACATGTGAAACTTAATGTTGAACAAAAGAAATCAAACACAAAAGAGATAGTGTGTGATTCTATTTATATAAAGAACAGGTAAAATTCACCTATGACCATAGAACACAGAATAATGATTAACTTTGGGAGTGGTGGGTAGTGAGTAGACAGGACAAGAATCAGGCTTCTGGAATGTTGGTAACGTTCTATGTCATCTGATTTTAAGTTCTGGTTAAATGAATATGCTCATTTTATAAAATTTATCAGACATATACTTTGAATCCTGTACTTTGGGGAACATATGTTACACTTTTAAAACCATATGATACACATTATATCTTCAGATTCATCAAAATTTAAACAAGTAACCAAGTATTAGAATACAGGATGACTGGTACAAACATATTGAAAATCAGTTCAGCAATATCTAGGAAATTTAAAGATACACATATATCGTAAAGCCCAGCAATCCCAGTCACATGTTTATGCCCTAGGAAAGCATCTATATGTGCACCAAGATACTTATAAATATATACGTTCAAAGCAGTCCTTCCAAAGTAGCCAAAAACTGGAAACAACAAACATCCAAATTATAGCTATATGTAGTAACTCACAACAAGAGTGATCCTAAAGAAATATAATATTGTGTAAGAAAAGCAAGACTCAAAACAACATTACATGCAGAATTTTATTTCTACGAAGGTAAATGTAAAAACTAAACTATATCTTTTAGGAATGTGTAAATGTGTGGTAAACTATTTTAAAAAATAATTACTACCTTAAAGTCAGGAAAAAAATTTGTCTAAAGAGGTGAAGAGAATAGGGGTTTTTTTCCTGTGTATAGGACTAACTGGGGTTTCTGGAGTGCTTATGCAAGTTTTTGTTATACAGAGTTTCTCTTTATACTTACTTCTTAAACTATATACTTATATTTTAAGCACTTTTGTGCATGTATGTGCATTTAATATTCAGGAATTTTTTTAAAAAATGAAAAAGAAACTATACAATAGCAACAAATAACTTTTAGTGAAAACATAAGCTATGAAATGGTAAATACTGTAAGACTCCAATAATGTACATGATATGTGCATAGGAAACTTATTAGAAGGAAATAGATCAAAATATTGACGGGCTATACTCTTTGTAACTTCCTATTTTCCACATTCTTTAAAACAATCATGTTTTGTGGTGTGTGCATGTGTGTATTTAACAAGCAAAAACTTAGCGCACAGAAATAACTAAGCAATTTCCTAAATTAATATGCAAACATTATGTAGTAGAAAATGAGGGTGTATAGTGGGATCTGTGTGTCCGCCCTCAGGGCTTCTCATTATTTTCTTAAGTGCTAATTTGTAGATAGAGGACATTTAATGAGCCTATATTTTAAACAAGACCATCCCAGAGAAAAGAACAAATAGGAAACCCCAATGAACCTTGTATTTGGCTTGGCGGGCAGCCATTCCTCCTTCTTCTGAGGACCTCCTGAGAAGCAGAGCTGAGGAAGGAAAAAGAAATCAATAGATGCCAGGTTTTTCTTGTGAGATGCCAGACTGACCAGATCAGAGGCAGCTCTCCTAAACCTACCACCCATGGAGAGAGGTCAGAGGAATAGAGGCTGTGCTGAGCATTCTGAATGTTAGAACGGGAAAAGTCTGCTGTCCAAGACCAAAGTTCCTGGCCTCACGCACCAACACACTGTCTCCCTGGTACAATTACAAGCACCCTCCCACTGCTCAGAGAGTGCCACAAACAGGTACATGATCATGCGCACGCATCCTCAGTCACAGACATCCAGTTTGTCACAGACATACTCAGTATACATCCAGTACACTTAGTGCTGCTAACATTCATACAACCTCAATCACAAATACGCAGCCCTCAGATAACAGTCACAGCCACATCATCACAGATTATCTACATTCCCTCTACTCTCTTCCCCACACAATGTCACACAAAGTTAAGGAATGCACACAATCACAGTCCCACTCCAGGGACACAGTCACACCTACACCCACAGCGCCGTATACTGCCACAATCACACACCTACAACGTAAATATCCACAATGACACCTGTACACAGAGCTCCTCGCACGGTCACAGTCACAATGACACACCTACCACGAGATCACAATCACATCCGCGCACACAGCGCCACACCGTCACCTAAGGTCACAATAGTACGGTTGGAATCCCCTCACTTCTCCCTAGCCTGACCAGCTCATTCAGGCCTGAGACTCCGGACCCGTCTGGACGATCCCTTCAAACCCTGAGGGACCCGCCAGAGGAGTGTAGTCGAGTCCCAAAGATCGAGAACGCTCACCTAGCACAGCACTTTACCAGGAGGCCCAAAGTAACACAAGCGAGGGAAGTGGCCCTATTTCGATGCGGTCCTCTGGGAAATGTAGTCCCGAGCGGGATCCGTTTGATCAATCGTCGCCGTCTCTAAGATTTCCGGCAGCGCCAACGCTAGGCCAGGCGGACAGCCCGGCTGCCCTCCCCGAATTGCTGCCAGCAGCGTTCGAGAGCAGTCTCGGAGTGTGGCTTCCACACTAGGCAGATCCCACACCCTAAAGACAAGCTTCGTCCATAGACCCCGCCAAACCCAAGGAGTCGTTTTTGTTCCTTGAGAAGTAAAAAAGGTAGCCCGGTCCTCGCCGGAAGTTGATTAGAGCCGCAAGAAATTCTGGGAAATGTAGTCTAGAGCTGGAAAGGGTGAGGCGTCTGCCCAAGTGGAAGTTGTCAGAAATGACTTTCTGCAATGAGCTTTCCCACAGGGATGAGTGGAACTGCGCTTCTGCTAGGAATTACATCCCACTCCGTGAATACTGGAGACTGACTAAATTGGCATTTTGGCCTTAATCCGTGGGTGAGCATTGGCGGGGAACCTGCACTGTTCAGGGAGAGGAAACCTGGAAGTCTCAGATCCAAATGGCATGAGGGAGAGCTCACAATGAAGCTGAAGGGGATGGGCTATACCCACATGCGTTTCTGTTTCTGATATTTTATTGTTGGTGTACAAAAATGCCTTTGATTTCTGAATATTGACTTTGTATCCTACTGTTTTGCCAAATTCACTTATTAGTCAAGCAGTTTTCTGATGGAGTCTATAGGATGTTCTGTGTACGTACGCTATCATGTCATCTGCAAACAATGACAGTTTTGTTCCTCTTTTCCAATTTGGGTGTCTTTTATTTCTTTTTCTTGTCTGATTGCTGTGGCTAGGACTTCCAATACTATGTTGAATAGAAGTGGTGAAAGTGGACAGCCTTGTCCTGTTCCTGACCTTAGTGGGAAAGTTTTTAGTTTTTGCCTGTTGAGTATGATGTTGGCTGTTGGTTTCTCATATATGGCCTTTATTATGATGAGGAATGCTCCCTCCATTCCTACTTTGCTGAGTGTTTTAATCATAAATGAGTGCTATACCTTATCAAATGCTTTTTCTGCATCTGTTGATACAATCATGTGATTTTTGTCTTTCCTTTTGTTTATGTTGTGTATTACATTTATTGATTTGTGAATATTGAACCATCCTTGCATCCCTGGAATGAATCCCACTTGATCATGCTGTATGATCTTTTTAATGTATTGTTGCATGTGGTTTGCCAATATTTTGTCGAGGATTTTAGCATCTAAGTTCATCAGTGATATTGGCCTGAAGTTTTCTTTCTTTGTTGTGTCTTTATCTGGTTTTGGGATTGGGATGATGCTGGCTTCAAAAGAATTTGGGAGTCTTCCATCTTCTTGGATCTTTTGGATTAGTCTGTGAAGGATAGGGGTTAGCTCTTCCTTAAATGCTTTGTAGAATTCTCCTGTGAAACCCTCTGGTCCAGGGTTTTTGTGTGTTGGGAGTTTTTTGAATACTGCTTCAATTTCGTCAGCTGTTATTGGTCTGTTCAGGCTTTCTGCTTCATCTTCATTCAGTTTGGGAAGGTTATATTTTTCTAGAAATGTGTCCATTTCACCTAGGTTTTCAAATTTCTTGGCATATAGTTCTTTGTAGTAGTTTCTTACAATCCTTTGTATTTCTGTGGTATTAGTTGTAATCTTTCCTTTTTCATTTCTGATTGTGTTTATTCGGGTCCTCTCCTTTTCTTCATGAGTCTGCTTAAAAGCTTGTTGATTTAGTTTATCTTTTCAAAGAACCAACTCCTGGATTTATGGATCCTTAAAATTGTTCTTTTAGTCTCCATGTCATTTAATTCTGCTCTGATCTTGGTTATTTCCTTCCTCCTACTTGCTCTGGGCTTTCTTTATTGTTATTCCTCCAGTTCTTGCAGGTGTAGGGTTATGTTGTTTATTTGAAATGTTTCTATATTTTTTAGGTAGGCCTGTATTGCTATGATCTTCCCTCTCTGGACTGCCTTTGCTATGTCCTGTAGATTTTTGTCTGTGTTCATTTTCATTTGTTTCTAGAAACTTTTTGATTTCTTTCTTGATGTCATTCTTGACCCATTCATCATTGAATAGCATGCTATTCAATCTCCATAAGTTTGAGTGTTTTTTAGTTTTTTTCTTGAGATTGGTTTCTAGATTCAGTCCCTTGTAGTCAGAAAAAATGTTTGATATGATTTCAATTTTTTTGAATTTGTTGAGGCTTGTTTTGTGTCCTGTCATGTAGTCTATCTTTGAAAACATTCCATGTGCACTTGAAAATAATGTGTATTTTGCTGCTTTGGGATGAAAGGCTCTATATATATCAGTTACATTCATTTGATCTAGGACATTGTTCAATGCCGCAATATCTTTGTTGATATTTTGTTTGGAAGATCTATCCATTTTTACAACTGGGTGTTAAAATCCCCTAGTATAAGTGTGTTGCTGTCTATATCTCTCTTGAAGTCCAGCATTTTCTTTATGTATTTGGGTGCTCCTATGTTGGGTGTATATATGTTTAAAATGTTCATGCCTTCTTGATGGATTCTTCCCTTGAGTATTATGAAGTGCCCTTCTGTGTCTCTTTTTATGGCCCTTGTTTTGAAGTCTATTTTGTCTTATATGAATATTGTTACCCTGGCTTTTCTTTCCTGTCCATTTGCTTGGTGTATTTCTTTTTCCAACCCTTCAGTTTCAGTCTGTGTAGGTCTTTTGTTCAGGGGTGGGTCTCTTGTAGGCAGCATATGTGTGGGTCATGTTTTCTTATCCAGTCAGCTATTCTATGTGTTTTGATTGGAGCATTTAATCCATTAATATTTAAAGCTATTATTGATACGTATTTGTTCATTTCCTCCTCTTTGTACCTTTTTCCCTCTCTCACTTTTTTTCTTTCTCTTAAAGGAGTCCCTTTAGTAAATCTTGTAGGGCTGGTTTGGTGGAGATATATTCTTTCAGTCTTCTTTGGTCTGGGAGTATCCTTACTTTGCCTTCCATTTTAATTGAGAGCCCCGTTGTTTACAGTAGAGTTGGTTGCAGGTCTTTGTTTTTCATTACTTGGTATATCTCTTGCCATTCCCTCCTGGACTGTAGTGTTTCTGTTGAGAAATCAGCTGCTAGACTTATTGGGGCCCCTTTGTATGTTACTCCTTGTTTCTCCCTTGCTGCTTTTAAGATTCTCTCTTTGTATTTAATACTTGGCATTTTATTTATGGTATGTCTTGGAGTTGGTCTCTTTGGGATCATCTTGATGAAGACTTTCTGTGCCTCCTGAACTGGCATGGTTTTTACTCTCTCCTGGTTCTGAAACTTTTCTGTCACTAGTTTTTCAAAAGGGGTTTCTATCCCTTGTTTCCTTTCTTCTCTTCCTGGCATTCCTGTGATTCAAATGTTGTTGCATTTCATGTTATCTTAGAGTTCCCTTAAGCTATCTTCATTTTTTTTGTCTTTTTTTGTGTGTGCAGCTGCTTTACCTGCAGTTTCCTGCAGTTACCTGCAGTTTACCTCCAGTTTCCACCTTGTCTTCCAGCTCACTAATTCAGTCCTCTGCTTCATCCAGCCAGGTTGTACTTTCTTCTAGTGTGTTTTTTACTTCCAAAATGTTATTGCTCATTTCTTCCTAGTTTTTGTTTATAGTTTCTCTCTCCTTTTTCATACTGTTGTAGTTCTCACTCAGTTCCTTGTAGTTGTCTGTGAATTCCTTGAGCATCTTTATCACCATTATTTTGAACTCTATATCTGATAGATTGCTTACCTCCATTTCATTTAGCTCTTTTGGTGGGGAATCTTCCATTCCTTTTGATTGCAGGTTCTTTTTTTGTCTCCCCATTTGAGGTGACTCTTTTTGTTTGTTTCTGCACTTCCTGATGTTTTGCTTTGCTAGCTGTCTTTGTAGGGTGAACTTCTATTGTAGAAACTCTTTGGGATTCAGTGGTGTTGCCTCTTTGATCTCCTTGTCTGGATGCTCTAGGTTTGCCCTTTCTTCTGTTTGTGTGGGCTCTCTTGTTACACTTGGGTTTTTACCTTTTGGTGGTTCCTTCATTGGTGGTTTCTTTCCTCCAGTGGGTATACTGATGTTCACAGCTCCCACCTCTTCTTGCATGTGATCAGTGGCAGGGGGGATGCAAAATGGTTTAAGACAGTGGTAAAGTATTCTATGGGATTTAAAGTACCAACAAGTAGAGAAGAGACAGGAGATTCTTTGAATAAGTATAGCATGAACTGTGATATTTTGCCCAACTAGCCACTTTTTATCAAAGATGAAAGAGAGATAAGACTCTTGTTAGAGGGAGGGAAAGCTTGTGAGCTGAATCCAGAAAACAGAGAGCTTGTGCGAGGTTAGATGATGAGATATAGTGAGAGTAAAAATATAGTTATTAGATAAGTAGAAGTGATGTATATGGTTTGCAATTTTTGCTTGCTTTTTTTTTTGTTGGACAGCATTGTGGTGGTAGAGGTTTGGTGGCCAAAGGAAGAGAATAAGCAGTGAATATGGCAAGGGAGATTGAGGCCAAAGAGCCACAGGAGGCAAATAAGATACAGATATGGACTTCCACTTGTTAAACTCTTCTCTGGGACCTGTAAGCCTTCAGTACGAGCACTCCACTGATGAAAAATTAAAACTGTCCATTGAGGTTGCACCCATCTAGTTTTAATAGGAAGATCCTCTGGCCAGACATTAAACCATATCATGTACAAGTTTTCATTTCTTTCTAGAAATCAAAATGAAATCAGACAAAATGGCAGAGTTTCTCCCTTAATTTTCTGTATATAATGCTGTTCTTTTGCCAAAAACAAATACACCCTTTTGTAACAGGGTGCAGCCTAGAGGGAGCCCCAAAAGGGATTTGGAATGGGGTCCAGAACTCAAGGTGTCCAGGAAATATTAGAGTGTCCTCACCCATTCCCCCACAGGTGTGAGTTGGGGGAAGGGACACATGGAGCAGGAACATGCAGGGCTGTTTTGTATAGCAACAGCTTTGCAGCTAAGCTCTGGCATGGTTATTTAACATACCTATAACCTTTAACTGGTTACATAGATATGTTAAATAGCTGTGGCCATGCTTTGAGCCTGGGAGAAGGGAGTGACTTCCACCCAAGATGTAATTGGGAGGCAACTCCCCCTGGTTACAGCACCTGTGTGAGAGCTTGGAGATGATTGGCTCCACGCCATAGGGCCACACCTGCCCAGGCTCACTATGGCAGCCCAGTAGAGCTGGAGGGATATGAGAGTACTGGCAAGTGTAGCCAATTGTGGGAGGAGTCAGAAATGGGGCTGTAGAGGAAGATTGGCGCGGGGATTTAAACCAAGTTGCGGCAGCCATTGGAGAGAGAACCATGTGGCTTTGGCAGAGCAGAAACCTCTGCAGCCCTGGGAGGGAGAGAACCACTTGGTCTTTAGCAGAGTGGGGACTCCTGCAGCCTTGGGAGAGAGAACCACCACCCGGCTTTAGCAGAGATCCTGGCAACACAGCTGATGGTGCCAGGAACTGAGGGAGGCCTATCAGCCGAGACAGATTACTGGGACATGGCTGCCTGAGCCACAGACTTCTATTTCTTTTCCTGAGATATGGTACCCCAGACTGGGCAAAGGGGGAAGGAAGGACTGTGTGTGTTTGTAGCTGTTTTAAGGGACTTTGGGATTTTGATGAAGACATTAGGTCACTACTTTAAGTCTGTATAGCATTAAATAAACATTTCCTTTCATTTTTACGAATCTGAGGCATTGAGAGATGTCTTCCTATAAGGCGGCAGACATAATGAACCTGGGGGGTTCCTTTTGGTAATAGTACATTGCCCTTGGCCCCCACTTGTTCTGTAACAATAAGTGTAGCAAGTAATGTGTATGTTAAGTTTTTGTTTCAGAAACTACAGATAAGGCCCATTCTGGCTCCTGTGAAAAACGGCTGACCACCTGGGACACTGGCTAGAGATTATCACCTGGGGACAAGTTGGAGGTATCCGGGCCTTTTGTGTGACCATCCCCCACCCCCACTTGGGAACAGCTAACTGCTGAGGACAGGAATGTTGCAGGTTCTGAATCTCAAAGCCCTCGCTGCACCTTGTTTATCCTCCCCCACCCCCTTATAAAAGATCTGGCCAGGAAAGAGAGGGGAAGATGGTTTGTTAGGGTATGAACCCACCATCTTCTTGGATCACCAGCCATCTGAGTAAAGCGCCCATAAAAGATTCAATCGCTGTCATTGCTTATTGGATTTGGTAGTGACAGGCAGCCCGAACACCAGTGTCTTTTCCTAGGAATGGTTTATAGGAAACTCCTTTACAATGCTGATTTAATTTGGTTTTCAGATGGATCTTTGAAACGTAAACAGGAATATTACCAAGCTGAATATGATATAATATCCATGGTGGACATAACAAAGTTCTTATTTACTTGACTAAGATCTGCCCAACAGGCCTGCTTATTTTGTCCTGAGCTTGTCAATTAACCAAACTTCAAGTAGGTAATTTTACACTGATAGTCACTATGCATTTGGTGTAGCTTATGACTTTGGGATTATGAAATTGTAACAGGGGGTCTGGCCAAATTGTGGGAGAGTAGGGAGGACCCCCTACCTACCATGAGAGGCTGCCCCCCACACCAGGGCAAGGCACAGGGTGGAGAGAAATGTCAAGGTAGCAATTGAAACAGCCACAGAAGGCAGGGGGAGGCTGCCAGAGGCAACTGTAAACAAAACAAGCATTTGCTGCCCTGGCAACAGAGTAGCTCAGCACAACTCAGCAGGAGAGGGGTTCCAGGAGGAGGCTGTGACCCAAGGTAACTGTAAACAGCCTGTGTGGCCCCAGCAGCCCAGCAGCTTGTGACCCAGCTGGAGGGAGCCTGTACTGAGGCTGTGCTGGGCCAAAAAGGTCAAAATACAATGTATGGTAGAGGTCAGCAAGCCACAGCAGGAGCTGGATGCCCAGCCCCAGGTCAAGACGCTTGTGCACGGCTGGGAAACTTCTGCCCCCTTCCACAAAATGGCAGCCAGAAGAAGAGCAAAAACAGCTGTGACAAACATGGCCAACATTAGCCCACATGGCTGAAAAACTGGACACCCCCATAGTGTGTGGGATTTTGAGAGGGGCCTTTAAATCAGAACATGCACAGAAACCTCCCTCTTTCTTGCCTCACGACCCTGGTGGGGGAGCACTTGAAGGACCAGCAAATGCCAAGCGTTCTTGGGGCTTAGGCCTCCCATGGCTGAAAGGCAGCTGGCAGGCAGGGGAATCCCACTCCAGGACATGCATTGCTGAGCACCAGCCCTTGGGATACTGAAACACACCACATGGGTCCTGGTCTTCTCCCATTCTCTTGCCCTGAAAGCAGCACATGGAGGCGTGAGCTGGGAAAGTTGCTTGGCCCCAGAGGTACAGGCAGCCTCAGCCGCCAAGACCCCATGGATGGAGCTTCCCCTGAACAACCATCTGGAGTGATCTGGCAGTGCACTCTGTAGCATCCAGCAAACGCGAGAACAAATATCGAAGACTTTCAGGGTATCAAAGATGTTACTTTATTGGCCAAGTTTAACCTGTGCAGGGGCGAACTCTCAAAGTGTCTAGTGACACAGTGCCCACAAGGAGCTGCAAACGAGAGCCGCGCCGAACGCTTACAACTAAGTCCTTATATAGGGGCAGACAAGCAAGCGTTATACAGAAGCAGACGTGGCAGTTAGCAATTCATTTACAAAGACCTCGCGCGGGAATTTCAAACCAAGCATTCTTGCATAAGGCAGGAAGGCAGGATGTTTGTTCATTAACCTAGTAATCTCCTGGCTCTAACTAGCTAGGTTCCTATTTTCTCATTAAAAACTACAAAGCATTGCTTATCTAGCCTACCCAGGGGAGAGCATCTGCTCAACACAGGATGTTTGCTTAGCTGCACTATATCTCCCTTATCATTTCCTTTTAGCTACAATGTGGTTCTTGTTTACTAAGGTAAAATTTAGTTCTTAATTTCCTTATTCCCAACACACTCCAGACCCCAGGAAACAGAGAGGACTGCACAAGGTAATGGTAATGCTAAAACCCACAAATTTGCACCAAGAACAGATAAGGAATGACAGGGAACCTTTGGCATGGGTTTGGACTTTAGTCTTTCTGGGCACATGAGAATTTCTGTGCTTTGCAGAAGAGTTGGTTTGGAGAAGGAATGCTCTCAGCCCCCTCCTCTCAAAGTGGGTATCCCTCTAATCAAAACCTCTTTCCTTCCCTATAAATCTTTGTGTTATGCTTGTACATGGCAGAAAGCGCCAGACCCCAGGCTGTCTGGTTACAGAGGCAGCGAGGCTTCTTAACTTCCTTAGGGCAGCCCATGAACACAGGGAAAACTAGTTGCAGAAACATTAGATTCCATGCAGGAACCAAAACAAAGGGCAATTATCAGAATTCCAGGGCATTCTAAAGGAAATCATTTTACCAATACCACAACTAGGCAGGTGGCAATGAACAGACAAGTTATCCAGGCCCAAAAATGTTCTTTGCTTTCTGGTAAATCAATAAAAGATTATCTCTTATAGTTCTGATGAACTACTGCACAGGAAAAAAAGACCATAGCAACAAAAGTGGGAAGCTTTGTTTCAGGCAAACAGATATGGCTTGAACCCAATCAGAAATCAATCTTACCTATAAGAGATTGATACAAATGATACAATTGAAACTCAACTAGGTAAATTTTCAGAAGCTTTTAATCTCTTTTGGCCTTAATTACCTATTCTGTACTTTAACATGTACATGAACTAAAACTAGAGTCCTAAAAGATAATTTCATGGAGTAAACAATATTACTGGAAAACTTCTGTAGCTCATAAAGTATATAGCAAATGTTCTGTCTAAAATATAGCCCAGAAAAACTATTCCATGGGTTCCAAGGGCATTTCCCACTTCCTTTAGATACATTTGAGGTATGGTGATTGGATTTTTTTACTTTTAAAGAGTTTATTTATTTTTGGAGACAGGGAAGGGAAGGAGAAAGAGAGAGAAACATTAATGTGTGGTTGCCTCTCACACATCCCCTATGGGGAACCTGGCCAGCAACCCAAGCTTGTGCTCTGAGTGGGAATCAAACCAGCGACCATTTGGTTTGCAGCCCATGCTCAGTGGACTGAGCTACACCAGCCAGTGCTGATGACTGAATTTTATACAAATGCCACCATCTCAAAAATACCAAAAAATATATTTAGTCATGATTTTGTTCTTGTCAAGGCATTCTCTTGCAGGAAAGCAACAGCTTTAATGGTAGGTAAATTTTTAAAAATAATTAATTCCCAGTTGGGGAATTCTCTCTGAGTTGGTGACTGAGGGACTCATTTTACTAGACAAATAACGCTATCCAGTTGTAGTATTTGACCTGTTCTACAGAATTTTCATTGGGTGCCTATCACCCCCAATTCTCTGGATTGGTAAAACATACAAATGATACCATTGAAACTCAACTAGGTAAATTTTCAGAAGCTTTTAATCTCTTTTGGCCCCAAAATTTTCTTATAGTACTACTAAACCTCAAATCTATAGTAAACATAGCCTTTCTCCTTATGAAAATAGTCAGCAGCCACCCTGTGAATCTAGATGAAGGAATATATGAATCAACTTTATTAAAAGGAGACATTCTGCGTTATATTAAGGTAAGGGCTCATTAACCAGCTTATAGGGACTAATAAATTAGTAACATTTCACAGTGCACTACCAGAAAACAAAGACTTCAAAGACCATGAGTTAAAACAAGGAGACTTTTGTCCACTGGAAAAGACATTAATTAAAGACACTTTCTCCAACATTGTTGGAAGAGACCTTTTCAGGGGGCCTAAACTCAAACAGACATCTGCCCCAGTCTCTGACACTTGTCTCCACCTACAATGGAGATCAAAGACTTCTCAAGGATGAGAAGCCGCTGACCCCAGAGATAGATAGCTATCCCAAAACATCAACAAGGCCTATATACCTACAAATTAAGGTTAAACTTTATTTGATTGTCTTTACCTATCTGCTAATATTAATAATAACTATACTTGTTCTTTAGCCTTGTGTATATAGCCCAACTGTTCATTGTTAAAGGTGTATAAAATGATTTTTTTAATAATACTCTTTTTGCCCTGGCTGGTGTAGCTGAGTGGATTGAGTGCCAGCCTGCAAACCAAAGGGTTGCCAGTTCAATCCCTAGTCAGAGCACATGCCTGGGTTGCGGACCAGGTCTCCAGTATGGGGCATGCGAGAGGCAACCACACATTGATATTTCTTTCCCTCTCTATCTCCCACCCTACCCCTCTGTCTAAAATAAATAAATAAAATCTTTTTAAAAATACTCTCTTTATGGTTTCTATTTTGAAATTTAGGAAAAAAATGCTGTTCCAAAAGGAAGGAAAAGATGTGTATATTTTTAGAAGTTCAAAGGAGGTAACTACTGAATGTGCTTACCCCCTAACCCAACAGACTACTAACTATATTAATTCACAAAGGAGCTGAAATGGCTATCATAACGTAGTGAACTGTAACTGTTGCTGAGGCACAGAAAATTTTATTTATAATACTCTTCCTGTTTTCCTGGACTGTGCAATTTTTTGATATTAATTGTAATTTAAAGTATTGTGTTTTACAGACTTGACACTGATTAAAAACTTAAGGTTACAGTTTCAGGTTGCACAACAATCAGAAATCAAATTAATAAGAGCATTTGTGTGCTTCCAGTGGGAAGTAAATGGGCCATAGTAAATAAAAAACCCATCTCATGGTCAGATTAGGAAAACTAAAAAGGTGTATGGTATCCTCAAACTATAAGTGAGTATTATAGTAGATGCAAAATATAGAAAATTAAGACACAACAAAACCTGAATTGTGATAGCTTATAGATTGGAAAATGATTCAGAGTATTTTTCTTAATAAAGGCCCATAAGAATGACTGTCTCCCATTCACGTACCTTTTTTTTAAATAATAATAATTCAAACTTAAATGCCATCAAAGGTTACTGTCTTACCGCGTCCCCAGTAGTTCATTATTCAGCAAGACAAACTGAGACTTCCTCGGAATGGGCCCTCCTAGCACCTTGGGACCTCATTATCCAACCAAAAGGTTAGACATTAATGCATCCTTTGGATTGATTTATGACCAAAAGCAGGTTATGTGGAAGAAAATAGGACACATACTAAACCTGACAAGCTAAGGGGAGACCTAAAGTAACCACATAGGATAGCCTGAGATTAAAATTTATTAACCAAAATCAGTTCATGGCAGGTAGTCATGTCCTAGCCTGACATTTTCCCCTAACAAAGATGAATCTTTACTTTAACTGAGCCTTTCTGTTGTCTTTTTGTATCTATGATAACATACCTTTGCAATGTCAAATTTCGTTTTTCCAGACCCCTCCAAGTACAGACATGGCATCAGAGGGTAACCACAAATCCCCTCATTGTTACTGTTATCAGTTCATTCTTAAGGGTTAATGATCTTGTACCCACCTGTAGAACATGTGTATCATGTCTATCATTTTACCTTTTATCCAATCCCAGATGTTTCCCAGTTTGCTTTCTCCTGCCTCCCTAATCCATCACTAATGGATTTCACGTAACCCCTTCTGCCTCCTTTGATTGTAATGTATGAAATAAAGGGCTAAATTGCCATTCTCTGGAGCATTTCTCAGTTCATTGAGATTTTGCTTCATGGCAATTGTCAGTTTGGCTCAAATAAACTCACCGAAAATTCTCTGCAGGTTCTAATGTATCTTAGTTGACACCACAGACCTCACAGTCCCCAATGAACCAAAAATGTCAGAGTCTGCCATTATCCCCAACAACTATCTCAGTGGCGCCATCCCAGTCAGGCATCAAATGAATGGCACACACGTAGTTAAGAGCTTCAAGCACGAAAATACAACCCTGTCTTAAATCACACACTCAGGCAAAAGGGTACTACACCAGTCCCTCAGCCAAGGCCACAGGGCACAAGCTACCAGAGCTGAGGTGTCACATCACAAGCCTTAAAGATCTGAACACCAGGTCCCAATCACGGATCCTGGTTCCAACCTCATCATACACGCGCCTCTTTCCCCTCCACTGCTCCCCCAAGCCCCATCCTCCGAGCGTCCCAACCCTCAGGGGAAGCGACCCAAGAACCTCCGGGTTCTCCAGAAGATCCTCTTGTTAGCCAGCCCTCCGCCCCTTAATGCGCCTGCGCATTCTGTACAGCAAGAAAGCAACTCCCAGGAACCTCAATTCTTGGCTCTTGGGGACGGAGCCAGGAACTCAGTGAAAAAAAGCCTTAATGTATAGCTTTTCTGATTTTTCCCCACACTCAGTTCTGATAGGGGAGCACGCCGGGATTATCGTCAATAGCACCGGTCACTCACCAGGTCACTTTTGCAGGCCGGTGTAAAAAGATCTGGACACCCTGGCTTTTCCGGCACCCGCTTCTCTGCAGTGTCTGCCTGGCCTGGTCGGAATCAGGAGCACGGGTGGGGGGCATGCCCCGTTCTCCCGAGTCCCTGCGCACTCCCACAGAGGCAGGCGCTCTCCAGAATCCCGCGGCCGGACTTGAGTGCTGGGCTTTCCTTGGAGCCAGGTGTGGCCTGAGTTCGGTAAGCCAGGCTCCGTTGTGCTCGGCGCTCTTCTGAAGAAAGCCAGCGCAGCACTGGCAAGTCTTTGCTGCGGACCGGGAGTGGGTCCTGGAGCCTGCCTTTCCTCCGGAGTGAGGACCTGCGGTGGTTCTGAGACCAGGAGGGCGCGCGGTGAATTTCCTGCGGCGGTGGCTACGCTCGGCTGGGTTTGTGCGCGGGTACTGTTCTGCAGTGTGAGACCCCGTGGCCCTGCTCACCTCCACAAACACCTCAGTTACCTAGGCCCGGCTGTAAGAGAAGGCCAGAGAGGGGAGGTGGAACTCCGTAATGAAGATCCTTAGCAGAATTTTGGAATTGGGTTTTGGGCGGGCCTCTGGGAGGATCCGCTGGACCGAAGAAACCGCGGTGGGCCACCCGGCAGAGGGGTGGGGGTGGGGGGTACCGAGGACAATGCGGTGTTTGAACTAGGGCACACTCCGCTGAGAACTCGGATATCTGAGACCACGGACCTTCTCCGCCCTCCTCTCGTTTTCTTTTGTGCGTACAGGTAGAGAGGATCGAGGGGACAGGGAAGGTCGGTTTTCTTTGACCCTGTCAAGAAAATCTTGGGATGTAATGAACCTTGTTTGCCTTCCCAGTTTTGCCGGTCTCCTGAGAAGGCCTTTTGAAGTGAAACGAATCGGTGCCGCACCTTTGAAAGCCAGGTTCTGTGTGATCATGTGCTGCTTCTTTGTTTCTGTGAACAGAATTTGATTTTCAGGAGGCAGGGATTTTTTATTTCCTTTCCCTGAAATGCCCTGCTTACGAATTATCTCTCGGATGTGGGTCCTAGAATTTCCCTAGTAGTCCACAGCAGGGACCTAAGTAATGGATTCCTTCTTCTATTGTCCACCTACTTCCTTTGTACAGTTAGTTAACCATGCGCGGTATATTCAGTTGCTCTGAGCACTGTTTTTCCTAAGGAGTCTCAGGACAGAAATACCTATTCTGTAAATTGATGCTCATCCTTTGCTTTCTACAGTGATTTATTAATGAGTAGTTTAGGGTTTAGGTATCTTTAATCATTCTAGAATAGGAGTGGGATTTTTTTTTTCCAAGGGAACTCATAAAGTGGAAATTTTTGTTAACAGCTGGCTATGGTTAGAAGTTTGATAGCATGAGTTTGTTTTGTTTTGTTGATGTAAAAAAATCTAGACCTGTAGAAGACTTTATGAGTTTTTTGGGTTTTTTTTTTAGCCCAAACTTCTGGCATTTGCTGCAGAGCAGGATCTCAAGTGCTCCAGAGAGTATCAGTTTTGCAGCTTCTTTTATATATTTGAAATTAAGGAGGGAATGTAAGGAAGATTATATGGAGGTGGGAGGAAGCAAGGCTCACTTGAAGGTGGTTATGTAATGGGGTGCAGCCAGGGCCTCCCCCACCCCCCACAAAGAGGGGATTTGTAAAGAGGTGTGGGGTCCAGAACTCGAGGTGTCCAGGGAAAATAGATTTCCCCCTCCCTAGGTGGAGGGCCATGGGGAATGGGACACATGGAGCAGGGCCATTGACAGTTTGCACAGCAACAACTGGCCAGCTTCATACCTGATATGCAAAAATGGTTATTTTGCATGTCAATAGCAGGCTACCTAGGGAGGTGGGCATGACTTTAACCTCTGATGTAAGTGGGAGGCAGTTCCCCTGGTTAAAGTGCCTCTATAAGATCTTGGTTCACTCCAGCCACAGGGCCACCCCAACTGGGACTAACTGGCAGCCCAGAAAGGATGGAAACAGGGCAGTGCTAGCAGGTGTAGCCAAGTGTGGGAGGAGGCAGAGATGGGGTTGCAGAGGAAGATCCCTCTGGGATTTAAGCCCTGGCAGGACAGCCACACTAGTTCTAACCACGTGATTTTGAGGGCAGAGAGGGAACTCCCTTGCCCAGTAGGCTTAGGAAGAAGGAAAGCAAGATGTAGCAGCCATGCAGAGCTCTCTCAGTAGTTTGAAAGAATGCAGTAGAGGCAATGCAGGATGGGGGACAATGTGAGATCTTACAGGAAGGAAAGGGGTAAAAGGACTCTTGCTGGTGGGCCACGTGGTTTTAGATTAACAACTAGAGATGATGACAATACTGCTGGTGGTGCCAGGCACCTTGGGAGGCCTGCCAGTCCACACGAATTGAATAGTTCCTTTCCTTTTTACCAAACTCTGGCATTGAGAGCCACAATCTAGGAGACGTGGGCAAAGAATCCACAGTGATAGAGATCCCAGTGGAGGGGGCTTGTTTCGGTAACAGTATCTGGGCTCCCCCCCTCCCCCGCCCCCCGCACGAGTCCATTTGGTAACAGTTACATTTATTTCAAAGGTCTGTTAACCCAGAAGCACAGAAACAATGGACAGGGCTTGCTTAAGGCAAAGATAAATAAACTACTCACTAAGGAAGAATGGGGTAGGGGAGAAGTATAGGCCTGGGGCTTGACCTGCCCTGTTAGGAATTTATGATAGGAACACCCTGTGAGATTACTTTCCATAGAACCCCTTTTTAGTTTATTTTCAACAATTTAAAAATTGTGTATAATTAGGATGTGAAGCATGTTTGGATGTGTGTATATATTGTGGAATGGAGTGATTAAACAATCAACTTAATGTTTTCATCACCCATTGATTTTTTTTTTGCTGTGATGAGAATACTTAAGATCTGCTCTCAGCAATTTTAAGTATATAATGCATATTTGTTATCAGTAGTAAACATGATGTATGTTATTGTTAGGTCAGAGTTGCTCAAGAAACCAGATGGATGCAGCAAGCTAAGGAGCAGGGTTTATCAGCCGGGAATAAGAGGGAAAGTGGAGCCAACCGAGGGGGGTTAGGACTCCCTTGGTTGTTCTCAAGGCAGGGTTTTCGTGCACAAAAAACTGCTGGGTGACTGGTTGGGGTGTCAGAGTCTGATTGGCTAGAGCTGGTTGTTGGATGCCATTTCTGCTGACCATTGTTCTTGATACATCTTGTAAGGCCCCAGTTAAAGCTGCATCCTGTTATGCTGGATAGGCCAACCCCAGACCCCAATCGTAGCCAGGCATCTGTTTTTCCTGTGTCCCATGGTACAGTTCCCGCCTGGTGATTTCCCATTTCTCCTAGGCCTACCTAGGTCTGTCAGTGGATAAAAAATTACTAAAACTATGCTTTCCATAGTAGAAAGCCAGGAGATAATGTTTAAAGCTAAAAATTAAGAAGTAACAATATTGGCATGTTATTTAAATGAATGGAGTTTAAATGGCTAAAAGAGGTAAAAGTTATTGCCTCTAGATTTGGAAGATAGGGGGAAAGGTAGCAGGGATGGAACTGTTTGGGTTTATTGGAATAGTTCTTGCAGAGCTATTAATTTATGTTCTGGTATAAAGTAATAGAAATTTTCAAATTATGATTACATGGGAGAGGTTTTATAAAATCATAAGAGTTTTTTTAATCTTTACTAGAGGATATACTTTTATTGATTGGAGAGGGAGTGAGGCATCGACCAATTGCCTCCCATCAGTGCCCTGACTGGGAATTGAAACCACAACCTTTTTGTGCATGAGACGATGCTCCAACCAACTGAGCCGCCTGGCCAGGGTTCTAGGAGGGTTTAAAAATCCTGATTCCCAGGTCACACTCTAAGAATTAAATCAGAATTTTGGGGGATTGTGGCAGGCATCAATATATTTTAAAGATCTGCAGGGGATTCAAATAATGCTGCAAAGTTTGGGAAATTTTTTGTATACTATTTTTTATACTCTGATTTAGGGAAGCCAGCCAGATTTCTGAGTTTTAAAAGGAAGTTTTGGTTTAGATGGTGTAGCCATGGATGAAAGGAGGGGGATATGCTCAGGGCAAGTATGGACAGCCCATGGTTAGGTTCAGTTCAGTCTTCCTCTTGTGGACGAGTACATGGAAGCCTTCTTGCTCAAGTGGGAACATGCGATTTCACGCAGGAGTCTCTGCTCTTCGTCTGTCTTCATGCAATTGATTTCCCTGTGGTTTGTGCGAGCTCATATATTTGTCTAAACTGCCTCTTCCTTTCATAACTTGTATGCGTTTTAGGGGAGAAGTGAAAGTTTTGTATGGAGAAGTGGGTTTTAAAAATTTAGAGCTCTGAGGCAATTATGTTAAGGCTTCCATTGTTTCCCCAGTTCTAGCTTCAAATGGCTTCTGCTTCTCCATTGAATGACCCATAAGGAAAACTGACCAGTTCTTGCAACTCTGAAATCATGGCTCATGTAAGTTGGTGTTTCTGTATGAAATTTTGTAATTTTTTTCAAGTTTTATAAACATTCTCTGAAGCTTCCTAATAGAGCCCCATCCAACAGCTTCTTCCCAATCTCTCTCATTCTAGTGAGGGGTGGAGCCCATCAGCCCAGGCCCCTCCTTGTGTGGTCTCTCTTCTCCATCAATGTCCATGTGCAAAGTGAGCAATTACTCAGCATCTCCTGTGTGTTTGGTCTTTGTCTAGAGTAGAGATGAAGCAGAAATGAGGTCCCTAGAGGGAGATACTTGATCTAGGACTTTTATAACTAGAGAATACTTTAGTACTGTCTTAAAGAATTATAACACGAGCCACATGTAATTTTAAAATTTTGTAGTAGTTACACATTAAATGTTCTATGGAATTAGTGCCTTCTGCATGCAATAAGAAGCATGTCAGTCTTATAAAAAGTATAGAGTAATGTGCAAGGCACTTATATAATCTTAAACATTTTAGTAGTCACATTTTAAAAAGTAAAAAGAAATGTACAATTTATTTTAATATTTTTAAAGATTTTACTTATTCATTTTTAGAGAGAGGGAAAGGGAGGGAGAAAGAGAGGCAGAGAAACATCAATGTGCAGTTGCCTCTTGCGCATCTCCTACTGGGGACCTGGCCTGCAACCCAGGCATGTGCCCTGACTGGGAATTGAACCAGTGACCCTTTGGTTCACAGGCCTGTGCTCAATCCACTGAGCTATATAAGCCAGGGCTATTTTAATATTTTACTTAACCCAATATAACCAAAATATTGTCATTTCAATGTATAATCAATATACAGATTTTTGAAGTATTTTACATTCTTTTTCTTTTGAAGTCATCAGTATCTAGTGTGAATTTTATATTTACAGCACAACATGTGTCTAAGCTAGCATGTTGTACATTGTAGCTTTTTAGAGATTTCGTGTAATACAAATTTTAAAGATAACTTGTTTTAAAGTGTGATCATTAAGTTTAAGGTATATAAAATGGACTATTGTGTATCAAATCAGAAATATTCAATAAGGATCTGTTATAATAGGGAAAAATGCTAATGATAGACTATAATGATGAAGTTAGGTCTGAAAGATTCTTTTATGTAGATTCTTTTTAAAAACATTATATGGTTCATCTGGGGAAAAGAATTCCATCAGTTTTTTTCTCTAATTCTTAAAGGAAAACAGGTTAGACAAAATCACATTTATTGAGAATTTTTGAGGCCCATGGTAAGCAGTGTCCTCATGAACACTTTTAATTAATTGGGGAATTCTGATATTTACCTGAAAAAATATATATATATAAAATTAAGTATCCCACAGTACAGAGGCAGTTTTGCTGATAGCAGTGATAGGCAAACTATAGCTTATGAACCCAGATTCAATCCATGGCCTGTTTTTGTATAGTCTATAAGTTAATTACATTCTGAAAGAATTTTTTTAAATGAAGGGAAAATGGAAGGAAATGCAACAGAGACCATATGTGGTGTTCAAAGCCTAAAATACTGGCCCTCTGCAGAAATAATTTTACGAATAATATGTGGGTTTGTCATTTCAGGATTTGGTGATATTCAGAGATGTGACTGTAGACTTTTCTCAGGAAGAGTGGGAATGCCTGAACTCATACCAGAGAAATTTGTACAGAGATGTGATCCTAGAGAACTATAGCAACTTGGTGTCAGTGGGTAAGCTTACCTGTATCAGATCATTTGGAAATTCTCAAGAACTGATTTCTGTGCTGTCTTTCTAAAAATTGCCTGGGAAATGGAGACAACAGTACTTGAACAACATTAAAAATTATAAAAATTTTTAAAATGCTAATAGAAAAAAAATTTTAATTGCCTGATTATCTGCCTCGTAGTTTGGAAATAGATAACTTCAGTTATTGAGCTGTGAAATAGTACTTTCAACTTCTTCCATAATTCATTGACCTTTACATCTTTCTTTGCCTTTTCTTTAATTGCTTCTCTTTAATGACAGCTAAATGTAAATTCTTATATATAACAAAACCATTGTCAAAAAAATGTGGTTTCATGCTGCTGTAGCTAGTCTATTATCTGCTAACTCGAAGTATAAGTAGGAAGACCAAGGTGTCTGGCTCTACATACCTATTGAAAAAGCCTTTATAATATATATGATGGTGGGTTGAATCAACTGTTAAAACTCAAGTGGACACCTTTTTATGACATTTTCAATTCACTACAAAGGACATATATTTTAATTGATATATGATTAGTAGTTTAAAATACATGAACTTTGCATTTACCATTGAATGAATATCCTGGCAGAAAACTAATTACTTTAAGCAAAATGTCAAAAAATAGCAAAATTGGTCATATATATGACCATTTCCACTATATACATATAGTACTTAGTGCCTACTAGTACTAGGGACTTATCCAAGCACTTTATGTTTATGAAATCAAATGTCACAAGAGTATTATTGGTAGACATTATCATTCTCTCAACAACTGAGAAAACAGGCCCTAAGACTCAGGTGACAGGCATGATTTGAAACTAGTGCTCACAGCCATTAACTTCCCTGTAAGAGAGAGCCTGTATAGTTTTAAATTAAAATAACATGATGTTTCTACCTCTTTGTTCTTGTTAGTGTTTGTGATCCTGAACTAACTTTGATACAAATGGGTTTTAATCCCATTATTCTTACTAGTTCTGCAGCAAGTAAATACTTTCTTTATTATGTCCCTTTTTTTTTCCATGCAGGATGTTCCATTTCTAAGCCAGATGTGATTACCCTATTAGAGCAAGGGAAGGAACCTTGGATGGTTATGAGGGATGAAAAAAAGAAATGGAGGCCAGGTGAGTGAGTGCTGAACAGGCAGAGGTAAGCCATTATGGGATGGCTGGGAAGGAAACATAACCTTAGATGTTGATTATGAAGAAAAGGCCTGAAATCTGGAAAGAAAACTTAGACATCATCATGAGCCACCAAAGAAATTTTACCTTTACTTCCACTTACCATTTATTTCTTTACACATATTTCCCTCTCATTTCCATAGGGGAAAACTTTCTTCCCTAATGACAACCATTTTACCTGTTGGGTGGGCCAAAAAGTCCATTTAGTTTTTCCATAAAATAAAAAACAGGTTTTTCTTTTTCACCATTAACTACATTTGGTATTTTGAGTACGTGGGCTATCTCCTACATGGCATAACATTGATTGTTCTTAGTGTCTCATTTGATTGCTATCAGCTTCAGCTGGTCTACCTGACCAAGGGGCAACATCCAGCAGGAAAACTGCAAACCACTCTTGATCCATTCAATCAGTCACAGCACCTCTTTACACTGCAAAAATCCATTTTTGCATTTCAGTTGTGTTTTTACCTTTTTTTAAGTACAGTTGTCTTCATTTTCATCCCACGATGTCCCCCCTCTGCCCCATCCATCCCCATCTCTCACCCTCAAACCCACCACCTTTGGATTTGTCCATATGTCCTTCATACATGTGCCTTGGTGCCCCCACCCCATTATCCCCTGTTATCCCTCTCTCTCCTCCTCTCTGGTTACTGTCAGATTATTCTTAATTTTAATGTCTCTGGTTGTATTTTGCTTTCTTGTTTGTTTTATTGATTAGGTTCCACTTATAGGTGAGATCACATGGCATTTCTCTTTCACTGCTTGGCTTGCTTCACTTAGCATAGTGCTGTCCAGTTCCTTCCATGCTGTTGCAAAGGGTAGGAGCTCCTTCTTTCTTTCTGCTACGTAATATTCCATTGTGTAAATGTACCATAGTTTTTTAATCTGCTCATTTACTGGTGGCCATTTAGGTTGTTTCTAGCACTTGGCTAGTGTAAATTGTGCTGCTATGAACATTGGGGTGCATAGGTTCTTTTGAACTGATGTTTCATGATTCTTAGGATATAATCCCAGCAGTGGAATTGCTGGGTCAAAAGGCAAAACTATTTTTGGTTTCCTGAGGATATTCCATACTGTTTTCCACAGTGTCTGCACCATTCTACATTCCCACTAACAGTGCACTAGGGTTCCCTTTTCTCCACATCTTCGCCAGCACTTGTTTGTTGATTTGTTTATGATGGCCATTCTCAATGGTGTGAGGTGGTATCTCATTGAGGTTTTAATTTGCATCTCTCTGATAGCTAGGAATACTGAGCATCTTTTCATATGTCTCTGGACCCTCTGTATGTCCTCTTTGGAGAAGTGTTTGTTCAAGTCCTTTGCCCACTTTTTAATTGGGTTGCTTGTTGTCTTAGAGTGGAGTTATGTGAGTTCTTTATATATTTTGGAAATCAAACCCTTGTCTGAGGTATAATGGGCAAATATGTTTTCCCATATGGTTGGTTCTCTTTTCATTTTAATGCTGTTTTCTTTACCCATGCAGAAGCTTTTTATTTTTATAAGATCCCATTGGTTTATTTTTTCCTTTATGTCCTTTGCACTAGGGGACATATTGGTGAAAATGTTACTGTGTGGAACATCTGAGAAATTCCTGCCTGTGTTCTCCTCTAGGACTTTCATGGTGTCATGACTTGTATTCAAGTCTTTTATCCACTTGAATTTACTTTTGTGTATGGTGTAAGTTGGTGATCAAGTTTCATTTTTTTTGCATGTAGCTGTCCACCTCTCCCAACACTGTTTGTTGAAGAGGCTATTTTTATTCCATTAAGTGCTTCTGCCACCTTTGTTGAATATTAATTGACCGTAGAGACTTGGGTTTATTTCTGGTCTCTATTTTGTTCCATTGATCTACGTGTCTGTTCTTATGCAAGTACCAGACTGTTTTAATTACTGTGGACTTGTAATATAGTTTGATGTCAGGTGTTGTGATCTCTCCTACTTTGTTCTTTCTCAAAACTGCTGAGTTAGTCAGGGTCATTTATGGTTCATATAAATTTTTGAAATGTTTGTTCTATATCTGTGAAATATGTCATTGTTATTTTAATAGAGATTGCATTGAATCTCTAAATTGTTTTCAGTAGTATGGACATTTTGATGATGTTTATTCTTCCAAAACATGAACATGGTATGTGGTTCCATTTGTTTGTGTCTTCCTGTCTTAATTTCTTTCTTCAGTGATGTGTAGTTTTCTGAGTACAGGTCTTTTACTTCCTTGGTTAGGTTTATTCCTATGTTCTTTATTTTTCTTGTTGCTATATGAAATAGGACTTCTTTCGTGATTTGTGATTCTGATATTTCATTGTTGGTGTACAAGAATGCCTTTGATTCCTGAATATTGACTTTGTATCCCTCTGTTTTGCCAAATTCACTTATTAGGTTGAGTAGCTCTTTGGTGGAGTATGTAGGATTTTCTATGTACACTATCATGTCATCTGCAAACAATGACAGTTTTACTTCCTCTTTTCCAATTTGGATGCCTTTTATTTCTTTTTCTTGTCTGATCATTGTGGCTAGGACTTCTAATACTATGTTGAATAGAAGTGGTGAAAGCAGACATCCTTGTCTTGTTCCTGATCTTAGTGGGAAAACTTTTAGTTTTTGCCCATTGAGTATGAAATGGATGTAGGTTTCTTATATGTTGAAGTATGTTGAAGTATGCTCCCCTCTACTCCCACTTTCCTGATTGGCTTTATCATAAATGGGTGATATACCTTATCAGATGCTTTTTCTGCATCTATTGACATGATCATGTGATTTTTTGTGTCTTTCCTTTGTTTACGTGATGTATTACATTTATTGATGGCCAATATTGTGCTATCCTTGTATCCCTGGGATGAACCCCACTTGATCATAGTATATGATCTTTTTTTTTTAAAGATTTTATTTATTTATTTTTAGAGAGGGAAGGGAGGGAGAAAGACAGAGAGAGAGAAACATCAATGTGCGGTTGCTGGGGGTCATGGCCTGCAACCCAGGCATGTACCCTGACTGGGAATCGATATATGATCTTTTTAATGTATTGGTGGATATGGTTTGCCAGTGCGTTTTTACCATTTTTGAAATAATAAAGCATAATACGCACAAAATGTTGCTTGTTTTCTTCCATCTTCACTATTAAAATGAGTACACAAAAACTCACCACTTCTGATGTTTTTAAAAAATGCATGCTGATATGATAGCTATCACAATACAATCTAACAAAGTTGTTTTGAATGCAGTTAAAGACAACTAAGCACTACTATAGTCATCTCATGGCAAAACAAACAAACAAACTTTTTGGCCAACCCAATAATACATATATTTCTTCATTGCCCTCTTTTCATGGACTTTGCATTGTAGTAGGAAAGTCAAGCAAAAACACAAACAAATGGATTACCAAATACCATGAAATGATTAAATATTATTAACAAAAGTGAGTAGAGTAAGAATGTAGATAATTATGATGGGAGAACGGGGTAATTTTGGATAGGATGGTTATGGAAGAGGAACCAACTGGGAGAGGCTGAAACTTGTCAAAGATGGAATCATTTGAACATCTATACACATAACTGCAATGAGTTATAACACATAAAATATGCTTAATTTCATAAATTCTTATGATAGTAACAGCAAATTGTTCACCACTGGGACCTACTAGAGAAATAACTTATTGGAAAACATAAATTTAAAAGATATAAAACATTTATAACTGCCTTCCTTACTATAAGAATTGTTCTTCCTTACTATAAGAACTATTCTTATAGTAAGGAATGTTTTTCTTAATAAAAGTGTTCAGTGAATAAATGAAGAATGATAGAATATTGCCGTTTTGGAACCTATTATGAGCTATTGGACCAAGACCTCAAACATCAATGCTGATAGCATCACAAAAGAGACAATCAGCATTATATTTCCTCTAATGTAAGGACACAGTATCACGTAGGAAGTAACTTTGCCAACAAAATTGACCTTATGTCTGATCAAGGTTCTAAAGCCAATTACCAATTACAGTCATCCCTTGCTATATTGCGGTTCACTTATTGTGGCTTCACTGTATCATGGGTTTATTTTTTTTAATATATCTAATTCTATATTGTGGAGCTTTCACTATATTGTGGGATTTTGCAGTATACTGTACCCATATAGAATTTTATATGTTGTTAAAATTATGTAGGTTTAAGAGTGTAGAAAGTGTTTAAGAGCATATGAAATGTTTATAAGAGTGTGGGAAAAGTTAATAACAGAGTGGGAAAGGTTTATAGGTGTGTGGGGTTTATAAAGCCTTAAAGTATATATAAATAATAAAATAAATATAACGCTGCTACTTTCACCTATCATGGGGGTCTCTGGAACATAACTCCCACAATAGGTGAGGGATCACTGTAATGGGAAGAAGATTGAGGAACATGGTTTACTATACCTTGATAACATTGTCAGCAAAATTCAGAATATGGGAAAAGCTACTTGGCCAAAAAGATTTTCATCAACAAATAAATTACTAGAGAAATCAAAAGATAACAGAAGAACCTATAGATTAAAAAAAGATATACTCTATGGCCTTTTAATCAATTATGAGTTTAGAGATAGTTGAAGGAAGTGTGATTTTTGATGATATAAGAATTGTTCATTTTTTAGGTTTTGATAATGGTATTATGATTATGTTTTTAAAGAAAATTTTTTAGACATGAATTCTGAAAGAGGTACAAAAATAGTTTAATTTATGGAATTTGCTTTAAATATTGTGAGCAGCATAGGCCAGGATTAGGCTTGGGTTGGTGATTATTAAGGTCCATTCATAGATACAAAGATGTTTACTATACTATTCTGTTCACTTTTGCAGTGCTAGTAATGCTCTTGTAATAAAGTTTTGTTTTAAAGTTATTAGAAGATAAGAGGAGAAAGAAATGAGAAATGTGGCAGTAGTAAAAATAAGTATACACAACTTGGAAAGCTTTGCCATGAAGCAGATATAGGATATAGGAAATGTAAGATGTGAGGTATTAGAACATATTTATAGGCTGAAGGGAATAATTTCAAAGAGAGGAAAATTGATAGAGTAGAGAAAGAGGACAGTTTTGTAAACAATGATCTTATAGATGAGACAGAGTAGGAACCAACTTATGAAGGAAAACTATGCATTTAGTAAGGATATGGTTATAGGTTAGTTAGATAATGTGGTGAAGAGAAGAATTGTATTTTTCTTTCAATTGCTTCTAATTTCCTGGTGAAATAAGCAGTAAGATTACCATCAAAATGTGAGGATTATTTAGTGTTTTTTTTAATTCAGTATGGAATATTTAGTATTTGATCAGTATAGATTCTCAGAAGTACAATTCTGTGGTCATAGGGTTTTAACTTTTATAGATCTCTTGATACATTAACCCTAGTGTTAATGTGACTAAAAACACATCTGTCATAAATATTTTGCATCCCATATCATATTGTATCACCAAAAAAAAGTGATTACAGATTATATTAATTTTATGACCAGGTACTTTGCTTCTCAGTTTCTTTTTAATTAAAGCTGATACCCTACAAATGGAAATAACATTTCTCTTTTTATATTGATCTGAGGTGGGCTAATATTTTGGTTTCACATAGCCCTTGATTTGGTAGAATCCACACTAGTATTGGTTTATTAATTTTAAATAGTTAAATATTTTACATATATCTTAAAGTTTGGAATATTAAAGTTTCCTACCATAGGCCAATCATTTAGTGCCAGCCTTTTGTTTCAACATAGGTCTAATCTACTCCTTATTGATTACATGACACAAACAGTGCATGGGCTATTATTTATATTTTTAGTTTATTTAAACTAGAATATGAACCTCAAGATGCTTGTGAAGCAGTCTGAGTAAGGTCTTTGATTTTTATATCTCATTAATCTTTACTATTGTCTCAGTCATGTCTACTTCAATAACAATGTAATGTTCATCTGTAGCCCGTACTTTCAAAACAATCAACTTAGTTTTCATAGAAAAATGGTTGTCTTTTGCTGCTTGTAGAGATAATAACTCACATAAACAAATTTGGGAACAAACGTTGGCTGACTTTTTGTTAAGATTACAGCTCAGCTCTTTGTAGAGTAGTCTCCTAGGTAAGAAGTGTCAACATGTCAATGTCTTGATCTGGCATGTCACTTAAGTTGGGTTCACTATATGCCTTCTGGAAATGTTCAGTTTGTTTTTAATCAAAACCTCCACATTTATTTGGGTAAGTTTTATAACTTATGCTACTTTTTATGAGTAATTATGAACGTTTTGTTCTGTTTATTTGTACATTGTTCACTCTATTCCATTACTTTTTCTGTTGTTTTATGTTTCTTATGTCAATTTGTATGGGTTTTTGTGCTGTGAACACTTTCTCATTTTTCATTTTTTTAAAGATTTTATTTATTTTTAGAGAAAGGGGAAGGGAAAGAGAAAGAGAGGGAGAGAAACAACTATGTGTGTTTGCCTTTTGCACACCCCCTACTGGAGACCTGGCCCACAACCCAGGCATGTGCCCTGATTGGAAATTAAATGAGTGACCCTTTGGTTTGAAGGCCAGTTCTTAATCCACTGAGCCTCACCAGCCAGGCCTCATTTTTCTTATAAATGTTATGACTGTTTAATTTGACTTTGACACTAGCTTTTTGATTACTGATTTTCAGTTTATAATTTCCAAGTAAATTCTTTGAAATTACCACCTTATTTTAAGAACATTATTCATACATTTGTAACTGTCCCTTACTACTGTTATGACTAGCTATTCATCATTTTATATATCATTTGTATCATATTTATCATAATGATGTCCTGAATTAACTTTTTCCCAAAAATTTTGACAACATTCCTATAATGTATTGCTGCCGTGGCTGGGGAGGTGAAGACAGACAGGTGATATGGGAGGAGAGCAGGAGGGGTGCTTTTCCTACACACAATTTAAATCATCGTTACCTTTTAATCTCTTTTTAGTATATCCTTTAAACTTATTGAAATATAAATGCATGCAAATATACAGAAATTATAAGCATGCAAGTCACTGAATTTTTCACAAAGTGATCACATGTAAATTCAGAAAAAGAGCTTTGCTAGTACATCACAAGCTTCCTCCTAACTCCTAGTCATTCCTTCTCACCAAAGTTGACCACTATCCTGACTTTTAAGAACTCTATAGATTAATTTTACTGTTTTCAGGCTTTATAAAAATGCAGCCATACAGTATATATTCTTTTATATCTGGCTTTGTTAACTCATTATTGTTTGTGAGATCAATTTAAGTTAGGTGCACTTATAGATTATTTTTGTTGCTGGGCAGTATTGTGTTATATCAAAATGTCATAATTTACTTAGCAATTCTTCTGCTGATGAACACTTCTTTCCAATTTGCACAAATAAAAATAATGTTTCTGTATTATGAGGTTTTTCTTCTTTTTAAAAAAAATATATTTTATTGATTATGCTATTACAGTTGTCCCATTTCCCCCCCTTCATTCCCATCCACCTTGCACACCCTCTCCCACCCACATTCCCCCCCTTTAGTTCATGTCCATGTGTCATAAGTTTTTTAGCTTCTACATTTCCCATACTATTCTTGCCCTCCCCCTGTCTATTTTCTACCTACTGTCTATTCTACGTATTCTCTGTACATTTTCCCCCTTTCTCCTCCTCCCACTCCCCTGTTGCTATCCCTCCATATGATCTCCATTTCTGTGGGTCTGTTCCTGTTCTAGTTGTTTGCTTAGTTTGTTTCTCTTTGTGTTTTAGGTGTGGTTGTTAATAATTGTGAGTTTGCTGTCATTTTACTGTACAAGTTTTTTATCTTCTTTTTCTAAGATAATTCTTTTTAACATTTCATATAATAAGGGCTTGGTGGATGAACTCCTTTAACTTGACCTTATCTGAGAAGCACTTTATCTGCCCTTCCATTCTAAATGAAAGCTGTGTTGGATAGAGCAATCTTGGTCCTTGCCTTTCATGACTTGTAATACTTCTTTCCAGCCCCTTCTTGCCTGCAAGGTCTCCCTTGAGAAATCAGCTGACATTCTGATGGGAATTCCTTTGTAGGTAACTGTCTCCTTGTCTCTTGCTGCTTCTAGGATTCTCTCCTTCATTTTAATCTTGGGTAATGTAATTATGATGTGCCTTTGTGTCTTTGGGACTCTCTGAGCTTCCTGGACTTCCTGGAAGTCTATTTTCTTAGCCAGATTGGGGAAGTTCTCCTTTATTATTTGTTCAAATAAGTTTTCCACTTGTTGCTCTTCCTCTTCTCTTCCTGGTACCCCTATAATTTGGATGTTGAAACTTTTAAAGATGCCCTGGAGGTTCCTAAGCTTCTCCTCATTTTTTTGAATTCTTGTTTCTTCCTTCTTTTTTGGTTGGTTGTTTCTTTCTTCCTTCTGGTCCACTCCATTGATTTGAGTCCTAGTTTCCTTTCTATCACTATTGGTTCCCTGTGCATTTTCCTTCATTTCACTTAGCATAGACTTCATTTTTTCATCTAACTTGTGACCAAATTCAACCAATTCTGTGGGCATCCTGATCACCAATGCTTTGAACTGTGCATCTGATAAGTTGGCTATCTCTTCACTGCTTAAATGTATTTGCTGTAGAGCTTTGATCTGTTCTCCTGTTTGGGTCATTTTTTTTTGTCTTGTTGCACCTGTTACATAGTGAGGGGCAGAGCCTTAATTATTTAATGCGGCGGGGCAACCCAGTTGCTGGGTTGTGACACTGTGTGGGGGGACAGAGTCCAAGAGAGAACAATGGTGCTTGCTTCGCTTTCTGTCTGATTTCAGTCCCTTCTGCTGCTTCAGTTCTTTCTGCTGCTTGAAAGGCCCTTTAATTAAACTGGGCCTTTCTGGTGCTAATCCCCATGTGGGTGGGCTTGTGCACGTTCTAGGACCTCATGGGTGTCTCTAACAAACTCTCCTGTGAGGCTTGGAGTCTCTCCCTGTGCCTCAACCCCCATGGGTGTTTTCAATCAATGTTTTGAGGCTTTATTTCCTGGTGCTGGGACCCTGGGTTGCATGGTCTGTCTTGCTCCCCAGTTTTGCCTGGTTTATCTGCACGCAAATGTGGGATCACCCAGTCAGCCAGCTGCCTTGTGCGTAGTGCCTTGCTTCACAATTGCTGCCTCACTGGGTCTGCCTGTTGCCACCCCATGCCTGGGTCTGCCAGCCGCCGCCTGTGCACCCAGGGTCCGCCCACTCCTGTCTTGCGGACCCAGGTTTTGTCAGCTTCTGCCTTGCGCGCCTGGTGCCACTGTTTTTGTGCCTGGGCCCAATAGCACCCCACCTATGAGTCTGGATGAATGTGTCTATTTTAACTCCTTGGTTGTCAGACTTCCACACAGTTCAATTTTCTGTCAGTTCTGGTTGTTATTTTGTTTCTGAATTTTTGTTGTCCTTATTTTGGTTGTGTGAGAAGGCACAGTGTGTCTACTTACACCTCCATCTTGGCCAGAAGTCCTCTGTATTATGAGTTTCTTAAACTACTGTTTTCTTTTTGAAAATTATTGAACACTTATTACAAAAATGTTGAGAAAATTTGTAACATAATTGTGCATAGTTATATAAACTTGCTGAAAATAAGTAGAACCTGTCATTACCCTGGTTGTGAAAGCAGAAGGAGGTTTACTCATGACTATGCAAAGTAGAAAATGAGCTGTGTTGACAGTATCTGCAAGTGAAAGTAGACAAGCAGTTGGAAGGATAATCACTTGTAAAGAAATCACCATTTTCCATGTTTATATTTGACTGAGATAGATTACATGGGCTTTTGTTTTCCATCTCTGTTGGGAATGATGAAAAAGAATATTTAATCAATGTAGTAATGTGCAAGAATGATGGCAAGGCAACATGTGCAATAACTTTTACAAATTGTGAGAAATTAATAAACAGTCACTATGTTCTATGATTTGTTATTCAATGATAATTGAAAGATTATTTCTGCCCTCAAGGAGATTTAAGATAAGAAAATAAAAATTGAGACAATTCAGGAATATGTTACAACAAAATTGAAAAAAAGTGTTAAGCAAGAAACAAGTTACTGAGATAGGAAAGAAAGGATATAAATTAGTTGAAATTACCAGGAATAATGTTTTTGTAACATGGTAGCTAAAGGATGAAAGGAACCCAACCAGCTGGATAACCCAAGTCAGTGTTCCTAGGAATTTTAATAACCAGTGAAAATCTCTAGGAAATGGAAGGATCATGACATAGGAGCAAAGGGGACAGTCAGTGTTTTAAAATAAGGTAAACAGCAGCCATGTTATTCATGGTAAGGTGTTTATACATTATTATAATTGAAAGAAACCATTAAAATTTTCAAGTACAGAATTTCAAACTTTGATCTGAATCTCAACAATCTGGTGTTACCATTTTCTTTATTCCCCTTTACTTTCTTCAACTTAAATGATTATTTTAGAGTTTTTGCATCCATTTACTTCAACTGGGTTTTATTTTCTATTTTAAGGCTTTTATTTGCTTACTTGTTTACTTTTTCTAGAATAAGAAAATAGCATGCATTTATCCTTTTTTTTTTCAGATTTGGAATCCAAAATATTTCAAAAGGATATTTATGAAATGAATTTGTCACAGTGGGATATAATGGAAAATATTAGAAGTTATAGCCTGGAAGCCTTCTTTTTCAGAAAAAAATGTGAATATAAAATGTTTGAGGGCCAAAAAGGTCTTCAGAAGGGATATTTCAGGCAAGTGAAAAAAAACACTTCTGAAAAAAGGCCCACTTGCAGAAAACTTAAATCTCTGACTTTATATGAGAGAATTCATAATAGAGAGAAACCTTATGAATGTGGGGAATGTGGAAAGGCTTTTAGAGTACGCCAACAACTTACTTTCCATCAGAGGATTCATACTGGTGAGAAACCCTATGAGTGTAAAGAATGTGGTAAAGCCTTTAGACAGTGTGCCCACCTTAGTCGACATCAGAGAATTCATACTTCTGACAAACTCCTTGAATGTAAAAAATGTGGAAAGATCTTTACATGTAGTGCAGATCTTCGAGTACATCAGAGAATTCATATTGGTGAGAAGCCCTATGAATGTAAAGAATGTGGGAAGTCCTTTAGAGTACGTGGACAACTTAATCTCCATCAGAGGATTCATACTGGTGAGAAACCCTATGAATGTAAGGAATGTGGAAAGACCTTTAGACAGTATGCACACCTTACTCGACATCAAAGACTTAATGTTGCTGAGAAGTGCTATGAATGTAAGGAATGTGGGCAGGCTTTTCTGTGTAGTACAGGCCTTAGAATACATCACAAACTTCATACTGGTGAAAAACCTTATGAATGTAAGGATTGTGGGAAGGCATTTAGAGTAAGGCAACAGCTTACTCTCCATCAGAGAATTCATACTGGTGAGAAACCCTATGATTGTAAAGACTGTGGGAAGACTTTTAGCCGTGGCTATCATCTAACTCTCCATCAGAGAATTCATACTGGAGAGAAACCTTATGAATGTAAAGAATGTCAGAAGTTTTTTCGTCGTTACTCAGAACTTATTTCACATCAGGGTATTCATATTGGAGAGAAACCCTATGATTGTAAGGAATGTGGGAAAGCATTTAGACTATTCTCACAACTTACTCAACATCAGAGTATTCATTTTGGTGAGAAACCTTATAAGTGTAAGGAATGTGAGAAGACTTTTAGACTGTTCTCACAACTTACTCAACATCAGAGTATTCATACTGGTGAGAAACCCTATGACTGTAAGGAATGTGGAAAGGCCTTTAGACTTCATTCATCACTTATTCAACATCAGAGGATTCATTCTGGTGAGAAACCATACAATTGTAAAGAATGTATGAAGGCGTTCAGACAACACTCACACCTTACTTACCATCAGCGAATTCATAATGTCACTAAATAATTATAAGAAAGTCTTCCATTGTTAATATTACGTTAGGGAACTTTGGTAAAAAAATTCTAAAGGAAAGTTTTTGAATGTAAGAATTCCTTTTACTTCATGCTCACAGCTAACTTAAGAGGTTTTATTTTAAAGGAAGGATATGTCCATGAATATGAAGAAGCTTTTCATCACCATTTAAATGATGTTAAATTTTAGGAAACTTATTCTAGAAAGAAAATCTCTTAAAGGAGTGAATGTGGGAAAGAAGTTGATGTGGTAATGTTCTCTAGTAGAGAATTTTGCAACACATGAAATTAATGGAACTAGTCAGGATTCTCAGTAGAGGTTAAGAACACTAGGTGAAATGTTGATAGGAACTTCATTGTGAGTAGGTAGGTCAGGCTGACATCTGAACCCACTGACTAATTTAACCTCATCAAAAATATGACAAAATATCTTAATGAGGTAAAATAAGACATCTTGTCAAAAAATATTGAAACAATCTAAGTAAGCATCAAGATCTAACTCCCAGTTTACAGGAAATTCAGGGAGTGGAAGAACAAATTACATGATGCAAAAAGAAGCATTTAGATCTAAAATATGGGTAATTCTATAAGGGGGATTACCTGGCTTCTCAACCAATAAATTGGCACTGAAAAAAAATGAAAGTGGAATTGCTTAGATATTAAGAGCCTTAAGAGGTGTATGAACCAAATGTAGTTAACATTAAGAAATTACGTTTTTGTTGAATGATTAATAGCACTGTGTTTATGTAAAAATGGCTGAAGTTTATATAAACAAGGTGATACAGTGTCTGGAATTTTCTTTAAAATGTTCACGGAAAAGAGGGTGAATAACAAGTTTGTCAAAATGGTGGTAAGATGAGTGTCTTGGGTACACAGTTATTGTATATTTGGTTTTTGCTATTTTCTCTATTTTTATGTATTTAAAGTGTTCTATAATGTTTTTAAAAGGTAAAATTATGCAGTGTTATTACCAGTTTGAAGTGAATTTTTTTAGTGAATGAATTTTTAAAATGCCTATATATTAGAACTTGTGGATATTGCCAAAGCTCTAAGCAGTGGGATATTAAATATGCTATAATGTATTTAGGAAATTAAAGAATGAGGGTCCAGATTTTACTAATTAACTTATTACTCTATCTGTTACAGTTCCTGTCCCATCATACTTCATACATATCATATTTTTAAAGAATGAGTAAAAGCAATTAAATGTGGAGATTGATGGAATAGACATTGCTAGCAATGTGTAGACCACTCAAAATTGAGCTACTAAAAACTTGAAGTGTAACTAGTTCAAATTAAAATGTTAAGTGTAAAGTACACATGGGGTCTTGAAAATTTACTTAAAAAAGAATGTAATATATCAATTTCTCACAGCATTTATCTGCTGTGATGTGGAAGCAGTGATACATTCAGTGGATAACATTGTTATATAATACAGAATCCAATTTAAGTGTGTTTCTACTTCCAAGTAGCACATTTTTATACTGAGGTCTTCTTGGTTCTACCCTGAGTCATGCTGGGATTTTTTTTATTCCTTCATAAACGGTGGCTTGTGTGTACAGCTGAATAGTTTGCTTAGATTATTTTTAGCCTGTAGACATTTTGGGATCCAAAGACCCTCTCTCACTTTGTACTCTTTCTGTCTTGTTCAACTTTGTATTGCTTCAAGTAGTACAGTTCTCTTAAAAACTATTTTATGTGTGTTATTAGGGTTCATTCAATTAGACAAAGGATCAATAGGATCTTCTCTGTATGGGGTTCACTGTGAGGCTGCTGTGAAAAAATAACTTTAAAATTATTAGAAGGCCTGCTATCTCACAGAAAGGGTAAAAGTTGGCTTCATGTTTACCCTAAGGCTGCATTTTCATGCAGAACCATATAGTTGATTGTTTTTCCTCTCTCAGGGTTTTTATACCTCTGAGGACATTTTGTTACCTGGAAACAGTCATAGAACCTGCTATATTTCCCTGAAATTGTATTTAAAATATGTACAAATTTCTATAACAAATATAATGTGTGTGGGGTTTTTTACTCTCTTATTATGATGGATTACCTTCATAGATTTTCAAATATTTATCAAGTCTGGAATAAAGTCCATGTGTTTATAATTTATACCATTGACCCTTGAATGCAGGTGCAGGAAGCTGATCTATTAGCTGAAAATTTGTGTATAACTTTTGACTCCATCAAAACTTAACTATTATTAGCCTACTACTAATAGTCAGTCATACTGAAAGTATAAACAGTTGATTAATGTATATTATGGATTTTACATGTGTTATATACTATATTCAATGGATCTCAGCTAGAGGAAAAATGTTAATACCATAAGGAAAATACATTTACAGTACTATGCTGTATTTAGTGATACCATAAATATACATCATCTGCAAGATGAATTATCAGTACATACCTAAGTACTGTCTTGTATGATACAAAACAATGTAGATGTTACACATATCACTACATATTAAAAATAAAAAGATGTGAAAAATCCATTTATTTATAGGTATAACTGTGATAACAAAGAAGCAGCAATATGATTCTTTCATGGCAGCCTAGCCTATACATTAATGAGTCATAAAATTTTTATGGCATACAACATTAGCCATATTTATAATACATTATTGGAAATATTACATTATTTAAAGGCCACTTATCTGTGATGGGCTAATACAGTTTCTCCAATTATGAGAAGTACTGCACAATAATGCAATTCACAGAGAGCAAAGTTAGAACAATGAAAAAGCCAACATTAATTTTATAATACAGATTAATAACATGCCTATGTAAGGGATAGGCTATCCACTTTAAGTCTTATTCACTATGTTCTACATGATGCATACTTAGGCAATGATGATACAAAAATGTCTCATGATTTCTGGCCAAGTTAGTAGAGTAGGTAAACACTGCTCACCTCTTCCCATGACCACATCAAAATTCCAGCCAAACTATGGAATAACCATTGAGAGCCACCTGAAGACTACCTGAGAAGTCCTATAACTAACAATATAAAAAGGAAGCCACTGTAAGACTGGTAGGGGTGGAGATGGTAAATCAGCTATCCCACACCCACCTGGTGTGGAGAAACCTCACTGAGGAGTGAAGCAGTTTCAGCTTCACACCTAGTTCCCCCAGCACAGGTTTCCAGTGAGAGAAAGAGAAGTCTCTATAACTTGTGGCTGTGAAAACCAGCAGGGATTGTGGCTGAGTAAGATAGAGTTTCTGGAGTCCCAGGTACTCCTCTTAAAGGGCCTGCAATAGACTTACTGATGGGCTTGCTCAGAGCTTCAGCAGTGGGGCAGCAGTTTGAAAAGAACCAAAGACAGGAAGGGACTAAATTGTCTGGATTCAGGACAATGTCTTGAAGGGCAGCTTTCTCCCCGACAAGTGCTGGCAAGGGCTATAGTTCCTTTGTTGAGCCCTACTCTCACCCAGTCTGCAGGCTCAGGCAACACCATGTATAAGTCTCCAGCAACTTGGCTAATGTTATTGCACTTCAGTTTCCTGAGACTCCATCCCACCAAACTTGTGAGACCACACTTCCAGTGGTTTTGCCATACAACTGGCCAGTCTTGGCTCATGCTTTGGAACTCTATAAAAATGCATAGGTTTATGCCCAACACCTCTTGCTAAGTGGCCCCAAACCTGGAACTGTGACAGTTAGTTTAAGTTTGCAGGTTAACCTCTCTCAGGCACTGGCAAGTTCAGCACAAGTGGCAACATCTGCTAATCACTTTATAGCTCATATGAGATGGCCCTAGGGCAACAGCTGATATTGTCCTGGAGTTGATCACAATGGAGACAGAGCCAGTCCCAAGAGGTCCCAGAGTCAACACACTTGGTGGCCAGTTTCAGACTACAGCAGAAACCACTCAGCCACCTCCACAAATGACAGTAGGACCAGAACCACGATAAGTGAATACTGCTTCATGGGGTCAGTCCCTGCACAACAGATCCTCTGCTATTGTCATCACCAGTTCTCATGGCCAATCTTCCTGAGAGTCAATCTCTCCCATTTACATGCCAACAACAATAATGGTTCAATTACCACAGGAAGGCACACAAAACCCACACAAAAGACACACCTGGAGCACTCAACTCGGGTGACCAGGGAGACTGCCACTGGACTCTACAGAACACCCACTACGTAAGGCTACTCTACCAAGACTGGGAGAGGTAACTGCTCTACCTGACAACATAAGAACAAACAGAGAGTCAGACAAAATAAGGGGAAAGAATTCAAAGTGAAAGAATTAAACGCCAGGAAAAAAAGACTAAACAAAATGGAGACATGCAATCTACCAAATGCACAGTTCAGAATACTAAACTGAACTTAGAGGAAGAATAGGAGAACTCAGTGAAAACTTTAACAAAGACATAAGAAACAAAAATGAAGATAGAAAATATTTTTTAATTAGTTGCAAATGAAGAATACACTAAAGGCACTCTCAGATTACATAAAGCAGAGAATTTACCAGTGATTTGAAAGACAATGGTAGCAGAAAACACCCCATTGAAACAGCAAAAGAAAAAAAATGAGAATAGTTTAAGGGGCCTCTGGAACAATAACAAGTATACTAACATTTATATCATACAGATTTCAGAACAACAGGAGGAATCAAGGAATTTAAAATCTACTTGAAATAATAATGGAAAACTGCCCTTATCTGGCAAAGGAAATAGGCATACAAGTTGAGGAAGTGCTGTGAATCCCACAGAAGATAAATTCAAAGGCCCAAACCAAGACACTTATTAAATGCCAAATATTTAAGAGAATCTTAACAGGGGGAAAAAGCAATTTGTTACCTCCAAGGGAATTTCCATGAAACTGTCAGCTAGTTTCTCCACTGAAACTTTGCTGTTAGAAAGGACTGGCATGAAATGTTCAAAGTAATGAAAAGAGAGGACCTGCAACCAAGACTACCCAGCAAGGCTATCATTTAGAATCAAAGGAGAGATAAAGAGCTTCCCAGTCAAGAAAAAGCCAAAGGAGTTGATCACTACCAAAGCAATGTTAACAAGAATTTGTTAAAATGACTTAAAAGGGAAAAAGTTAAAAATATGAATAGCAAAATGGCAATAACTACATACCTATAAATAATTACTTAAAATATAACTGGATTAAATGCTCCAGTAAAACACACACACACACACACACACACACACACACACACACACACACACAAACCATAGGGTGGCCAAATAGGTAAGAAAGCAAGATCCATACATATGCTACCTACAAGAGACCCAGCTCAGATAGAAAGACACGTAATAAAAGTAAACAGATGAGAAAAGATATTTCATGCAAATGGAAACAAAATAAAAGCTGGGGTGGTAGTAATTATATCAGACAAAACAGACTTTAAAACAAAGGCTGTCCTGGTGTGTGTGGCTCAGTTGGTTAGAGTGTCATTTCATACACTGAAAGGTTGCTGGTTCAATTCCTGGTCAGGGCCCATGTCTGGGTTTCAGGTTTGATCCTCAGTCCGGGCACATGCAGAAGGCAACCAATCAATGTTAAGAAAAAAAATAAAGGAAAAAAAAACAATAAAGGTTATAATAAGCAACTAAGGAGGACCCAGGAATTCCACTTCTGGGTATTCAAAAAAATCCAAAACCCTCATTTGAAAAGATATCTCTCCCTATGTTTATTGCAGCATTGTTTACATTGTATATTGCAGCATTGTTTACATTGGACCAAGACATGGAAGCAACCGAAGTGTCCATTAATGAATAAAGAACAAGTGGTAACATATATGCCATAAAATATTACTCAGCCATGAAAAAGAATGAAATTTTGCATCTCCAACCATATGGATGGACCTACAGGGTATTTTACTAAGTGAAATGGGTCAGAGAAAGAAAAATCCCATTTGATTATACTTATACATGGAATCTAAAAAACAAAAATCAGAAACTCAGAGATACTGAGACATTTTGATAGTTGCCAGATGTGAGGAGGTTTGGAGACATTGATGAAAAAAGGAGAAGGGATTAAGTTGTGAAAATTGCAAGTTATAAAAATAGCCATGAGGATATAAGGTACAGCATGGGGATTTAGTCAATAATATTGTAGTAACTATGGTGTCGTGGGTACTAGATTTATTGGGGTAATCAGTTTATAAGTTATATAAAGTCTAATTACTACATTGTGCACCTGGAGCTAAAATAATATATATGAACTGTAATTAAAAATATGGTTTAAAATGTCTCATATGGTTATTGTCATGCAGTTACTAGATTTTTAAAGACACATAACAGATGAGTTTATTAACTACAGTGTGACCATTATTTACTATTAAGTGGAAGTGGATCATCACATAAAGATTTTCATCCTTGTTCTTTGTGTTGATTAGCCTGAGGAGGAGTAAGAGGACGGTTTGATCTTATTGTCTCAGGTGGCAGAGGTGGAAAGAGAGGCCTGCATACTGGGTGTAACTTTGTGTGAATATATTGTAATTTCTGTCTGACTTCCTTTTTTATTTCTCTGAAAATATTTCCCTAGCCACCCCTGTCATCATCCAATGGACTCATGAACAATATGGCCATGGTGGCAGGGATAAAGATTATGCATGGGATCAGCAACGTGAACTTTCACACGCCAGGGCTGACTTACAAATGGCCATTGTTAAGTCTTCAATAGAACAGCAGCAAAGACCAACACTGAAACCACCCCGCCTCCCAATATGGCACCATTCTTGGGAGTATTCAGCCAGATACCTCATTGCAAGTTGATTACATTGGACCACTTTTTATTATGGAAGGGGAAGCTTTTTGTCCTTATTAGAATAGAAACTTCCTATGGATATGGATTTGCCTTCATTTCATGCCATGCTTCTGCTGCAACTACTATCCATGAATTTTGCCTCATCTACTGTCATGGTATTCCACACTGCATTGCTTCTAATCAAGTAAGTCCACAGAAAAAGAAGAGCAGCAATGGCTCCATGCTCATCAATATCACATTTTACCATGTTCCTCACCGTCCTGAATCAGTTGTCTTGATAGACTGGTGGAATGACCTTTTGAGGACTCTGTTACAGTACCATCTAGGGGGGCAATATTTTAAAGGCTGAGGCGAGATTCTCTAGAATTCTGTATATAATCTGAATCAGCATCCAAATTATATGGTTGCTTCTCCAATAGCCATGGATACAGGAGTCAAAGGGTGGTGTAAAATAACACTGAAATATATGTATGTTTATATGTCTGTGCCCCCATTTCCTGACACAGAGCTAAAATGCTTGTAATTTTCTGAGTGATTAGAACACTAGGGGCATCACATTCTAATATTTAATCTGTGACCTTGTTCCTGACATAGGGCTCTTGAAACCCTTATACTTTCCTGGATGATTAAAGTATCTTTTGTTCTAATGAGCAGTTCTGAATGGGCTCTTGGATGAGAGCTGGTCACTAGAAGGACCAAGTCATGAATAAAAGCTAGGGATTTTCAGCACTCCCCACCTTCTCTTGAGAAAAGAGAAGAGCTGGACATTGAGTTAATAATCCATCATGCCTGCATGATGAAGCCCACATAGAAACCTCAAATGTACAGGGTTTGGAGAGCTTCCAGGTTGGTAAACACATCCAACTCCACAAGAACAGAAGCTCTTGTGCTTCAAGAGCTCTTGAAGCTCTTGTGACCCATCCAGACCTCACTTTATAAGTATTTCTTCCTCTGGCTGTTTATCTGTATCATTATCATATTCTTTAATAAACTGGTAAATGTAGGTGTTGCTCTGAGTTCTGTGAGTTGCTCTAGCAAATTAATTGAACCTGAGGATGGGTCACAGGAACCTCTGATATGTAGCCAAATTGGACAGAAATTGTGGGTAACCTGGGGACTTGTCATTAGCACCCGAAGTGAAGAGTAGTCTTGTGAGACTTAACCCTTAACCTATGGTATCTATCTCCAGGCAGATAGTGTTAGAATTAAATTAAATTGTAGTAGCTAGCTGGTATAGCAGAGAATTGCTTGTTGTGGGGGGAATAAAACAACACATATTTGGTGACTGGAAGTATCAGAAGTGCAGTAGTATTTGTGAGTAGTAAAGGAGACACAGGGAAGAAACACACAGTAAGAAGAACTGGGTTTTCTTTGACAGGTGGAAATGGGAATGGTATCATCACTCTTACCTGCTGTGACCTACTAGCAAAATTTTTTCTTGCTGTTTCCATGTCTTAATTTCCTGCTTGCCTATAGGTCTTAGATCCGGAGGAAATAATGCTTCCACCAGGAGACAATAATTATTTTGGTAAATTGGAAGTTAAGACTCACCCAGCCACTTCAGCTTCCTCATGCCTTTAAATCAACAAGCAAAGAAGAGTTATAGTAATGGGTAGGATTATTAATCTTAATTACTAGGGGAAAATTGGACTGCTACTTCACAATGAAGATCTGGAATACAGGACATCCCTTAGGATGTCTCAGTATTGCTACTACCCTTTGGTTAAGATCAGTGGAAAACAACAACCCAATCCTGGCAGGATTGCTAATGACCCAGACCCTTCAGGAATAAAAAATTGTATCACTCCACCAGGTTAAGAACCATAATCACAGGACCAGTTACAGAAATGAGAAATGTAATTGTCATCAGCATTCCTCCTTATGTTGTAATAAACTTGTGTGTGTATGTGTGTTCATCTCTGTATATTTCCCTCCCTTATTTTCTTATGTAACTGTATATCATAGTATTAAAGTATGACTACATTAGAGTATTTAAGTATTGTTAATTTTATGTCACAGTATTTATGGTACAGGGTATCTGGAAGAAGAGTAAATATCACCCAAGGACTTTGCATCCTCTTCTGGAGAAAGGGTTAGTGAATTTTTTATTGTACACAAGATAGTTGTATTACAGCTGAAATTATGACCTTGTAATTGTTTTTATTTGAAGATTAAGTATGAGTACTGAGTTGACAAGGGTTGGATTTGTAATAGTTAAATTTATGGGTCAACTTGATATCTTGTTAAACATTATTTCAGTATGTGTCTGTGAGGGTGTTTCCAAATGGGACTAGCATCTGAATCAGTGGACTTGGTGAAGTAGGTTGCCCTCCCCATCAGACCAAATTAAAACAAACAAAAAAAGGACTCATTACTTATGCTAGGATATCTCATCTCACTTTGTCCTACATTCAATCTGGGATTTACATCATTGCCTCCTCTGGATTTCAGGATATTGGACTGAAATTGAATTAGACCATGGGCTTCCCTGGTTCTCCAGTTTATAGGTGACAGATCATAAGACTTCTCAGCCCCATACTCATGTGAGCCATCTCCTTATTATAAACCTTTGATAGCTTATTATTTCTATGTCTCTGAGAACCCAAATAAAGGCCTAAAGATTTCTAAAGATTTAAATTAAGTATTTAATTACTTTAATAGTTATCAAACTATTCATCCTAGATGAGCTTTGGTAGTTTAAAATCCATGCCAGATAATTCCAGTATCTCTGTCATCTTCCTGTTGGTGTCTGTTGTGTCCACAGTTCCTCTTTAAATTTTGTACTTTTAATGTTGTGCTATTAGAGTTGTCCTAAATTTTCTTCCATTGCTCTCCCAGGCTCTGCCCCCCCGACCCCAAAGTCAATCCCCACCCTGTTGTCTATATCCATGGGGCATCCATACATGTTCCTTGACTAGATCCTTCCCCTGCTTTTCCCCCTTCTCCTATTCCCACCTCCCCTCTAGTCACTGTCAGTCTGTCCCTTGTTTCTATGAGTCTGGTTCTATTGTGCTCTTTGTTTTGAACATTCATTAGGTTCCTTTTATAGCTGAGATCATATGGTATTTGTCTTTCACAGCCTAGCTTATTTCACTTAGCATAATACTCCCCAGTTCCATCCATGCTGTCGTGAAGGGTAGGAATTCCTTCTTTCTTTCTGCTTTGTAGTATTCCATTGTGTAAATATACCACAGTTTTTTGATCCACTCATTTACTAGGAGATACTTAGGCTGTTTCCAGCACTTGGGTATTGTAAAATAGTGCTGCTTTGAACATAGGGTGCATAGGTTCTTTTGAATTGGTGTTTCAGGATTATTATAATATAATCCTAGCAGTAGAATTACTAGGTTAAAAGGCAGTCCCATATTTAGTTTTTTGAGGAAATTCCATATTGTCTTCCACAGTGACTGCATGAGTCTGCATTCCCACCAACAGTATATTAGATTCCCTTTCGTTCACAACCTTGCCAGCACTTGTTTGTTGATTTGGTTATGATGGCTACGCTGCCTGGTGGTGTGAAGTGGTATCTCATAGTGGTTTTAATTTGCATCTTTCTAATGGCTAGTGATGCTGAGCATCCTTTCATATGTCTCTGGGCCCTCTGTATGTCCTCCTTGGAGAAGTGTCTCTTCAAGTCCTTTGCCCATTTTTTAGTTGGATTGTTGGTCCTCCTAGTGTGGAGTCATGTGAGTTCTTTATAAATTTTGGAGATTAAACCCTTGTCTGAGGTATCATTGGCAAGTACATTTTTTCATTTTGATGATGAATTCTTTTTCTTTTTAAAAAGATTTCATTTATTTATTTTTTAGAGGGGAGGGGAAGGAAAAAGAGAGGGATAGAAACAGCAATGAGTGGTTGACTCTCACACACCCTGCACCAGGGACCTGGCCCACAACCCAGGCTTGTGCCCTGGCTGGGGATTGGACAAGCAACCTTTTGCTTCATAGGTTGCCATTCAATCCACAGAAACACACCAGTCAGGGCTGACTATTTTTTCTTTAGTCATGCAGAAGCTTTTTAATCTGATGTAGTCCCATTTGTTTATTCTTTACATTCCTTGCTCTAGGGAATTTATTGAAGAAAATATTGCTGCATGGATATCTGAAATTTTCTTGCCTATATTCTCTGCTAGAACTTTTATGGTGTCTGTATTTATATTTAAGTATTTTATCCAGCTTGATTTTATTTTAGTATATGGTGTAAGTTGGTGGTCCACTTTAAGTTTTGTTTTTTTTTTGCATGTAGCTGTCCAGATCCTCCAACACCATTTGCTGAAGAGGCTACTCCATATTGTGGTTCTTCCCCCTTTGTTGAATATTAATTGACCATACAAATATGGGTTTATTTCTGGGCTCTCTGTTTAGTTCCATTATTCTATATGTCTATTTTTATGCCAGTATCAGACTATTTTGATTATAGTGGCCTTGTATTATAGTTTGATGTCAGGTATTGTGATCCCTCCTACTTTGCTCTTTCTCAAAATTTTTGCACCTATTGGGGGGTCATTTATGTTTCCATATAAATTTTAGAAATGTTTCTTCTATATTGGTGAAATGTGTCATTGGTATTTCAATAGGGGTTGTGTTGAATCTATACATTGCTTAGGGGAGTATGGACATTTCAATTATGTTAATTTTTCCAATCCATGAACACATATATGATTCCATTTATTTGTGTCTTCCTTAATTTCTTTCTTCAGTGTTCTGTAGTTTTCTGAGTACAGGTCTTTTATTTCCTTGGTTAAGTTTATTCCTAGGTACATGTTTTCTTGTTGTTATAGTAAATGGGATTATTTTTCCTAGTTTCTCTTTCTGGCATTTCATCGTTGATATACAAAAAATACCTTCGATTTGTGAATATTGACTTTGTATCCTGCTATTTTGCCAAATTCAATTATTCAGTTGAATAGTTTGTTTTGGTGGAGCCTATAGAGTTTTCTATGTACACGATCATGTCATCTGCAAACAATGACCATTTTACTTACTCATTTCTTACTCAGGTGCCTTTTTTTTTTCTTTTCCCTGTCTGATGTCTGTGGCTAGAACTTCCAACACTACATTGAATAAAAGTGGTGAAATTGGACACCCTTATCTTCTTCCTGATCTTAAAGGGAAGTTTTTTAATTTTTGCCCACTGAGTATGATGTTGGCTATAGGTTTCTTGTATATGTCCTTTATTATGTTGAGGTATGCTCCTTCTATTTCCATTTTGCTGACAGTTTGTATCACAGATGAGTGCTGTACCTTATCAAATGCTTTTTCAGCATCTGTTGATATGATCATGTGACTTTGCCTTTCCTTTTGTTTATGCAGTGTATTATGTTTATTGACTTGTGAATATTATCCCTTCCTTGCATACCTGAGGTGAATCCCACTCGATCATGGTGTATGCTCTTTTTGATGTATTGCTGGATCTGATTTGACAATATTTTGTTGAGGATTGTAGCATCTATGTTCATCAGTGATATTGGCCTGTAGTTTTCTTTCTTTGTTGTGTCTTTACCTGGTTTTGGAGTTATGGTAATAGTGGTCTCATAAAAAGAGCTTTAGAATCTTCACTCTTCTTGAATTTTTTAGAATAGTTTTAGAAGGATAGGGGTTAGCTCTTCTTTAAATGTTTGGTAAAATTCAGCTGTGAAGCCATCCTGTCCAGGGCTTTAGGGTGCTGGTAGTGTTTTGATTACCTTTTCAGTTTCATTAATTATTATTGGTTTATTCAGACTTTCTGCTTCTTCATGATACAGTTTTTTGGAATATTATGTGTTTCTGGAAATTGTCCATTTTCCCAGGTTTTTGAGCTTTTTGGCATATACCTGTTCATAGTAATTTCTTATAATCCTTGTGTTTCTGTGGTATCGGTTGTAATTTCTTCTGTTTCATATCTGATTTTATTTATTTGGGTCATCTCTCTTTTCTTCTTGATGAGTCTGGTTAGGGCTTGTTAATTTTGCTTATCTTTTCAAAGAATCATCTCCTAGATTTACTGATCTTTGAATTGTTCTTTTAATCTCTATGTCATTTAATTCTTCTCTGATCTTGATTGTCTCCTTCCTTCTGTTTGTTCTGGGCTTTGTTTTTTTGTTGTTCCTTTGTAATTGTTGACAATGAGATGTTAAAATCCCCTATTATCAGTGTGTTACTATCGATATCTTGCTTTAGGTCCTCTAAGATTTTCCTGATGTATTTAAATGTTTCTGTGTTGGGTGCACATATGTTTACAAGGGTTATATCTTCTGATGGATTATTCCCTTAAGTACTATGTAGTGTCGTTCTTTGTCTTTTTTTATCGCTTTGTTTTGAAATCTATTTTGTCCAATATAAGTATTGCTATACCAGCCTTTTTCCATGTCCGTTTCTTTCTAATGTTTTTCCACCCCTTCACTTTCAGTCTTTGTATATCTTTTGTTTTGAGGTGAGTCTCTTGTAGACTGCAGATATGCAGGTTATGTTTTCTTATCCATTCAGCAACCCTATGTCTTTTCTTTGGGACATTTAATTGATTTACACTTAAGGTTATTATTGATAGGTATTTATTCGTTGTCTTTTTCACCTTTGTCCTGTGTTCTCCCCCCCCCCCCGCCCCTCTCATTCTTCATCTTCTTAAAACAGTATCTTTAGCATTTCTTATAATGCTGGTTTGGTGGAGATGTGTGTTTTTAACCTTTTTTTTTTTTCTTGCAAGCTCCTTATTTCACCTTCTATTTTAAATAAAAATTTTGCTGGATAGAGTAGTCCTTTTCTTTTCATTACTTGGAATATTTCTTACAAGCCATTTCCTTCTGGCTTGTAGTGTTTTGTTGGGAACCGCCCTGACTGGTATCAGAAGCTGAAAACCCCGCCTAGCTAAGGCTAAGGGAACGCCCTTGGAACCGTGAGCCAGCAAGGAGACAAAAGCTTGTCTTCCTGGCAGGAATGCTGCTTCTGCTGCTTTATTCATAACTGAACCCCAAAAAGCTTGGTCGGTTAGCCAAAGACGGGTAAGATTCCCCATGGGGGGAACGACCTAAGCTAGGCACGATCACTTTGGGAGGCCTCCCCAAAAGAAGGACTTGGGGGGCTGCAGCAAAAGGGGGTGATGGACCCTCGCTCCTCGGCTTTGACATAGCCTGAGTTCTCATCGTCTGGGAGAAAATCTCCTTATCTCTTGGTTACCTAGTTCCCTTGCTCCACCTAAGCCTGAAACAATGACAGGGTGGTACAGCTCGGTACTGAGAAGTGCAGATTTCCCGGGGTGATCAGGCCTAAGAAAGAACATGTAAATTACTGTGAAACCTTCTTTGTTTAGAATGCTCTCAGTTGAATGAGAAGGGTCTTAGGAGGAAGTTAGTTTGTTCCTCAGTCTTACAGCTCTTTGACCCCCAACTCAATAGACCAGCAGAGTTCTTTGTTTTCTGTAGTTCCTTACTTCCCCTAATGAGTACTGTACTTTACCTGAATTATTATGCAAAATGAGCCTAATAAAAGCAGGTATGGATGATAAATCAGCGTGCTCCCCACTGGGGGGGTGGCCATTCTGTCCCTACTTCCCCACAGAAACTAGTCTGTCTCTGTGCATGTGTTGTTTTTTCTCGCGTGTTTATCGTCGAGCCATCCACAGCGTTCCGTGGTCACTGCTGGCCGGTGACCCACGCGCAACAGTGTTTCTGTTGAGTATTCAGCTGAAGGCTGAAGTATTCAGCTGGGAGCCCTAATTGGGGCTCCCTTGTATGTTATCAGCTATTTCAACTTGCTGCCTTTAATATTCTCTCTTTGTCTTTAAATTTTGCCATTTTCTAATGATGTGTCCTGGAAATTCAGCTTTATTGGGACCCTCTGTGCTTCCTGGACTTGCATGACTTTTTCTCTCATCAAGTTAAGGAAGTTTTCTCCCATTACTTTTTCAAACATGTTTTCTATGCCTTGCTCCTCTTCTCCTTCTCATTTTCCTATGGTATGGTTATTATTATGTTTCATAATGTCCTGAAGCTCCTTAAACTCTTCATTATTTTTTAAATTGTTTTCATTTCATTGCTCTGTGTGCAATTTTTTTTATCTTGTCCTCCACCTCACTGATTCAATCCTCTGCTTCATCTGGCCTGCTTTTAATTCCTTCTACTATGTTCTTCATTTCAGAAATTGTATTCTTCATTTCAGAAATTGTATTCTGCATTTCCTTCTGTCTCTATTAATAGTTTCTGTGTCCTTTTATGTTGATGTAGTTCTCATCAAGTTCATTGTAGCTTCTGTGGATTTCTTTGTAGTTCTCACAGAGCTCCTTGAGCATCCCTATAACCATTATTTTGAACTCAGTGTTTGATAGTTTACTTGCCTCAATTTCATTTAGCACTCTTTTAGGGGATTCCTCCTTTCTTTTCAATTGAGTTTTTTTCACTGTCTGCCTTTTTAAGTACTCTTCTTTTTTGTTTCTGCTTCTTAGATTGATCAGCCTTCAGGTCTTCCTGTCTTTAGGACTCCCTGTCTTCGTGGTATGACCTTCCATGCTAAGAGACCTGTGGGATTCAGTGATGAAGTCTCCTTGATCTCCTGAGCTTGATGCTCTTCAGATGCCCTTTATGCCATATGTTCTCTGCTTGCAACATATGGCTCTCTGGTTGTAATTGGGTTTTGATTGTTCTTGGATCATTCTTTGGTGGCTCCTTTCCTCCAGCTGGCTGACAGAGAGTCTCTCTGCCCACTATGTCTCATATCCTGTTTTGAAGATGCTGCCAGAACAAAACTACACAATATAGGAAACAAACGCACACATGCAGAATATTCCCCCAACCACAATCACACTATCAACAGCAAATTAGCCAGTATTAATAATGGTGTGAGCTCATTAAGACTATTTTAAGAAAGTAGAAACAAATATTAAATGACTAACAAAGAAATATAATTTTGAGAGGATAGATGTAGGAGCAATAATAAGAATAGGGAATTAGGGCAAGGAGAAGAGGAAAGAAAGCAACATTTACATAATAAATAAAAGGTAATGGAGAAGGTGGACTGGAGCAAGAGAAAGGAAGCATACAGTATTAGGTTTAACAGAAATTTTTTAAAAATATAGTTAGAAAGAAAATAAATAATCATTTTAAAAATAGGAACCTAATTGGAGAAAAACATCCACCATAGCACTATCAACAACAAATGAGCTAAGATTAATATAGTTGGGATGGGAATAAGAGAAAAAAAGAAAGAAAAATTTAAGATATTTCTAGAGAAAAGGGAAGTGACTTTGAAATGATAGAGGGAGATGGAATATGAAGAGTGAGGAACAAACACCAGGCTAAGACAGGGAAAAATTAAAATTTGAGTTAAAAAAAGAAAGGCAGGAAGAAAGCACAATGGAATAGGAGAGGGGAATGGTAAAATAATAGGTTTGAAATTCCAATATGGTGAAGATCTAGAGATAAAATTGAAGAAATGCAACAACCAATCTATCATAGCCAATGAACAAAATTTGATTAAAGAGGAGAGAGAACAAGGGTATTTTAAGAATTGGAAAAAGAACGTGAAATGACAAATGACAAGCAAAATGGTGTTAATGGGGAGGTCAGGGAAGGGGCAGCAGCTTGCTTGAGGCGGTCCTGCCCCCAAGGCCTAAGTCTGGGGTGGTTGCTCTGAATCATTGAAGAGGAGGTTGGAGAATTCCCCCCACTGCAGAGGGCAAGGTGGGCATTTTGGAAGAGATGTTCCATCTCCTTGTTCTTGAAGTTTCAAGTTCCAAAAGGGTGGCTGGGGGCTTCCACTCTCATGCATGCTCATGGGAGACAACCCAGCCCCCTGTTACATGGTGGTCTCTTTGGGCTGGCTCACACAGGTAGCCAGCGGCCTCAAGGAGAAGGTCAAACTCCTGGGCTGATTGTTCCTCCAGCAGCAGACATGAAAGAAAACCTTTGGCCCTAGCATGCAGTTGCCTGGTGAAAGGAGAGGCAGGCAAATGTCTTTGGTACCTGATATTTAGAGGTGGCCTCCACTTGGACTTCAAGTGGGTCATTTCAGCACTCCCGCTCACTTACACACTCCTGCTTGAACCCTTGCCAGGCAACTGGGGAGTTGCCCAGGGCCTCGCCCAGGCACCCTGTGCCACCTCCTCACTTTCACATTGCATGGCAAAGGACCCTCTTGCTGGCTTCGGTTTGTCTCATCAGGGAGCTTCAGTGGGGTAGGATGTCGGTGTCCTGCCCAACGGAAATATGGCAGGTGTGGGGGAGAAGGGGCAGTAACCTCATTGTGGTGACCTCTCCACCAGGGCCCATGTCTGGGGCAGTTGTCCTGGATCATCAAAGAGGTGTTTGGGGAATTCTCCCCACTGACCAGGTGAGGCTGGCTATTTGGAAGTGGTGTTCCATTTCCTTGTTCTTGGGGTTCTGACTTCTGAAAGTGTGGCTGGGGGCTCCCAGCTAGTACTCTAGCTGGTACTCCTGGGAGATACCCCAGCTTCCAGTTACATAGTGTCCAATTTGGGCAGGCTCACCAGGGTAGCCAGAGGCATTTGGTGTGGGATGGTCAACCCTCTGCCTCAGGGGTTTCTCTAGCTGCTGGCAGGTAAAAGAAAGTCCCCTAGCCCTAGACCACAGGCAGCTGGGCAAAGGAGAGGCTGGCAAAGGCCTTTGGCATCCATATCCTCAGGTGTCCTCCACTTGGACTTAACTCAGGTCATCTCTGCCCTCCAGCTCACTCTCGTGCTCACACTGGGACCCTCACCCCGAGGACTGGGGAGCTGCCCCTGGGCCTTGCCCAGGCAACCTCTGCTACCTCTTCACTCTTCCTGGGGCAAGGCAAAGGCCCCTCTGACAGCTTGGGTTTGTCTCTACATGCAGCATCCGGAAAGGTCAGGTAGAAGTGCCTGGACCAAACAGAAATGTGTTGGGTAGGGTGGGGAAAGAGCCGCAGCCTCTTTGTGGCAACCCTGACCCTGTGGCACAGGTCTGGGGCCATTGCCCTGGATTTTGGAAGAGGAGGTTGAGGAATTGACCACACTGACCAGGGCGAGGTGGGTGGTTTAGAAGTGGTGTTCCATCTCCTTGTTTTTGGGGATCCAAGATCCAAAAGTGTGGCTGGGGCCTTCCACTCTTGTGTGTGCACCTGAGGGATGCCCCAGCCCCCAGTTATGTGGTGTCCTCTTTGGGCTGGCACACCCACATGGTCAGAGGCATTGTTTGGAGGAAGATCAAACTCCTGGGCCTGGGGATCATCCAGCGCCTGGCAGGTAAAAGAAAGCCCCCAGCCCTAGCACTCAGTTGCCCAGTGAAAGGACAAGCTGGCAAAACCCTTTAGCACCAGGCATTGCCAGGTATCTTCCACTTGGACTTCACTTGGGTGATGCCAGCGCTCTGGCTCTCTATCGTGCTCCCACTCCATATCATGCCTTGGCAACTGGGGAGCTGTTTTTGGGCCTCTCCCAGGCACCCTCTGCCACCTCCTCACTTTCCCTGGAGCAGGGCGAAGACCCCTCCTGACAGCTTGGGTTTGTCTCTTCAGGAAGCTTAAGCAGGGATTAGATGGTGTCTAGACCAAACAGAAACTTGGTGGGTAGGGTTGCGGAGGGGTAGCAGCCTCCTTGTGCCAACCCCACCCCCACTGCCCAGATCTGGGGCAGTTGCCTTGGATCTTCAAACAGGAGGTTGGAGAATTATTCCTAATGACCAGGGCGAGGTGGCGGTTTGGAAGTAGAGTTCCATCTCCGTGTACTCGGGGTTCTAAGTATCGAAAGTGTGCCTGGGGCTTTCACTCTCATGCATGCTCAATGGAAATGCCCCAGTCCTGTGTTACATGGTGCCCTTTTTGGCCTGGCTCACCTAGGTGGCCAGAGGCACTAGTTGGGGAAAAGTCAACCTCCTGGGCCCAGGGTTACTCCAGTTGCTGACAGGTGAAAAAAAGCCTGGTAGTTGTGCTCCATGGGCAGCCAATGAAAGGAGAGGCCAGCAAAGGCCTTCGGCACCCAGGCAATGTTCACTTGGCCCTCACTTGGGTCATCACGGTTCTCTAGCTCGCTCTTGTGGTAGTGATCCAACATAGGCCACCGTGTCTGGAGAGCTGCCCCCAGGCCTCCACCAGGCACCCTCAGCCACTTCCTCAATATCCTAGTGTCACAGTGAAGGGCCCTACTGCCAGCTTGCATTTGCCTCTTCAGGGAGCTTCAGCGGGTGGGATGGCCATGCTCTGCCCAGACAGAAACATGGAGGGTTTGGTGGAGAAGGCAGAAGCCTTCTTGTGGTAACCCCACCCCCAGGGCCTGTGTCTGGGGCTGTTGCCCTGGATCTTCAAAGAGGAGGTTGTGGAATTCCCCTCACTAACCAGGGCAAGGCTACTGGGTTATAAGTGGATATTCAGTCTCTGTGCTCTTAGGATTCCTAGTTCCTAAATTGTGACTGGGGACTTCCAATGGTGTGCAAGCCCATGGGAGATGCCCCAGCCCCCAGTTACATGGTGCCCTCTTTTGGCTGGTTCATCTGGGTGGCCACAGGCATTGGTTGGGGGAAGGTCAGCCTCCTGGGCTGGGGAATTCTCCAGCTTTCAGTAGTGAAAGAAAGACCCCTGGACCTAGCATGCAGTTACCCAGTGAAAGGAGAAGCCTGCAATGCCCTTTGGCACCCAGTAGTCCCAGGCGTCCTCCATTTGGACTCCAATCAGGTCATCCCTACTCTCCAGCTTGCTCTCACACTGCTGCTCAGACCTGCACCATGACAACTGGAGAGCTACCCTGTGGCCATGCCCAGGTGTCACAGGTAGGCACAAGTAACCAGGTTCTTAGGGATCGTGGACAAAGAATTGAACCAAACACACAGAGTTTATAGCAGAAAGAGAGAGAGCAGATTTATGAAGCAATAGTACATTCCAGAGAACATGGGAGCAGGCCAGCTCCAAGCAAAGATTGACCTCAGGGACTGGAAGGATTCTATTCTTATAGGGTGGATATTTCCTGGCTAGTTTTGGCAGGGTTTTAATATGCATGTGCAAGTAGTTGTATTATTTTAAAGCTACTATTCATGTGGTCTCCTATGATTTTCCTTGACTGGCCACTGAAGAAGAGGGTCATATAATATTAATTTATTATAATGATATTATAATGAAGTGCAGGTACATTCAGGAGAAAGCGGGAACAGCTGGTCTTAGAACAGGGTCTCTGTCCTATATCTTAGCCCTGGAGCACCTCTGGAGTTTCCTCCTTCCTATCTCCTACCTCAACTTCCCTTCTGAGAGACATGGTTCTCAAAAATCATTTTTGGGTTGTTGAAGGGTGAAGATCATTCTTCTGTAACTTCTTCCAGCTTAGATTGGACAGTCATCCCTGCCTATGGAGAACCACAAAACTCTCACCCTATTCTATCTAGAGGTTGAAGAGGAATTTCTGAGGCCACCACAGATGCTGTATTTTGGTCTGCTTCAACATCACTCTCAGCGATTGGTTGGAAACCCTGGAGATCATGAACCTGATATGGAAATGCTTAAGTCTAGAAGACACAAATTTAGTAAGTAAACAAACAAGGTTCTAAAAGTAATAAGAGCAGCAATGTTATTAAGGGACCTAGGAGAGGTAATAGCCTCATTATGCTAGGGAGCCAGGAGGTCAGGATATCCCTAATTCCTTGGCCCTGTTTGTTATATTTATGTAGCCACTCTGCCTGTTCATAAAATGTTCTTATGTTAGTTTCAACAATTCCAGAGTTATTTACATAGGTGCAGCAGGTTTTATTGATAACAGCTCATACCATCCCTCCTTGTTCTGCTATAAGATAGTCAAGGGTGAGGCAGTTCTCCATGACTACATTTGACAATGAATCTACTGATCTTGATAGTGCAGCTAGAGTATTGGCAGTATATTTAAAGACTTCTTCTGTGAGTTCTATTCTACTAAGACTACTCTTTGTGAGTTCCCTTAGAGTGGTCTCATAGCAAGCAAAGCCTCCCCAGGGGTCTTCAGTGGCTATAGTGACAGCAGCTCCAGCTACCACTAAACCAAAAGCTCATTTTTTCTGCCGAGATATGGACTTCCAGGACTCTGGGTTATGTTCATAATGGTAAGGTCTTGGGGTGCCCAGGTCTCTACAGTACAATCACCCCCATGTTTAGAGTTGCTGAGATGTGTATAAGCAATAGCTTCTTGAAGTTCTGAATGAACTGTTATCCAGTTATTGGGAGTCTCACACAGCCAGACGAGGCCTGGGGGTGCTGCAATGACTGTGGCATTGGTGGAGTTGTATTTGTTAAGGAGGGCACATGGCAAGGGGGAAAGGCAATCCTTAAGGAGGCCTAAGTTATTTCCCCAACCTTTCCCTTCTGCAGGAGGTGGTAGAAATTTTGCTAATACCCCTTGAAGGGATTGGTTCAATTTCCAACTAATGCATTTTGAAGTCTCATTTGTATCTGCATTATGAGTTTTGTCAAAGTAGCAATGAGTATTGTTAGGAATGCAGTTAGAATCATAATTCAGGTAGCATACTATGTGTGACCAATTCAAAGGTTTGAAAATTTCTCCCTCAGAAAGATTCTCTAGAAAGCTGCAACTTGAAAGAGAAGCCAGGGCTTCAAACGAGTTAATGGTCTCTGTATGAGTATTATTATAACATGGGATGCATCCTATAGTACTATTGCATTTAAGAGAGGTACTGGAGTAATTAAATGGCTTTAATTCTAGTGAGGTCATATGGAAGCACAAAGGAGGATTCTGCTCCCATCTGACTCTTAAAGAACAAGAGGAACACATTTAATTAGCAGAAGAATTTGAAGCATTGATTAAGGATTCATTAGCTATTGGGTAGGCCTTCATATGAGTATTATATCTGGAAGGAGTTTCTGGGTTAGGATGAGATATCCAACATTGGGTTAGGTTTTCTCCTGCTGCTAAGGTTTGAGAAGCATTCACTAAAAAATTTTCATCCCCTTCCCCTATACAGGGTGTAGGTGAGTAGAAAATGGTTAATAGAAACAACAAAGACATTTTCATTTTGGATAATCATAGATATGATTCCCCCCAGAAGGAAGTAAACAAGCCTTCATGCACAGGACCAGTACTAATAGAAAGTTTCCAAGAAGCGTAACTATCCAGAACAATGATGATTTTAGTATGTCATCAATTATTACTTATCTTTTAGGGCTTCCTCCTTTTGAACAGGAACTTGAGGGCCTCCAGTGGCTCTCAGGTGTAGTCTGGGCTTCAGGTCTCTAGCTGATCCTGAGTCAGATTGGATCGGTGGGAGCCGGATTTACCCTGGAAATATGAACCCAACTACTGACCCCTAGAAGTTTTATAGCCATAGAGGTATTCTGGACTACCTGGTAGGGCCCTTTCCATTTAGGGTTGAGTTGGTCCGCTGGTGATCCCTCCTTCCAAGTTTTAGGGAGCACCCAGTGCCCCAGAGATACAGTAGTTTGAAAGTTCCCTTTTGGGGCTGGTAAAACTTTATTTCCATATAACTGTAAAGCTTTCTGAAATTGCCCTAAGTTTATTATATACTTAATTGCTTGATGAATCTCTATCAAATATTAGATCTAGAGTCAAAAAGGGTCGGCTATACAACATTTCAAATGGGCTGAGCTTAGTATTGGCCTCAGGGGAGCCCCTAATTCTCATAAGGGCTGTAGGTAACAACTTAGCTCAGTTTTCAGAGGTCTCCTGATGAAGTTTTGCTAATGTCCTTTTTAAAGTTTGATTTGCATGTGGTCTCCAAGCGGAGTGGACTGTGGTCTCCAAGTGGAATGGAGATAATATTTTATGCCTAGAGCTTCAGAGACTGCTTTAGTGATCCTAGAAGTGAAGGATGACCCATTATCGCTTTGTAGGGATTGTGGAAGATGGGATACAATAAACTGGGGTATTATTTCCTTTAGGAGAGCATTTGCTACTTCTGCAGCATTTTCCATCCTTGTCAGAAAAGCCTCAATCCAGCCAGTAAAGGTATCTATCAGGACTAGTAAGTATTTGTATCCTTTATAAGGAGGCATTTTGGTAAAATCAATCTGTCAGTCCTTTCCAGGATAGGTTCCTCTTTGCTGAATAGGTTCTATCAGTAGGGGCAGGGATGGCTTTTGCCCAGGGTTGTTGTAGGCACAAAGAGTACAAGCCTGGCAAATATTCTTTATGGTAGTAGCTATTCCCCTACCTATGAATAATTTATTAACCATTGTCATTGTAGCATTCCTTCCAATGTGGAAGGAGTCATGCAAACCCTTTAAGAATTTCCACTGGAAGGCCTGAGGAAGGAAGAGCCTCTGGCCAATATACATCCAGAGTTCCTTCATGGATACCTCCTTGCTCTAAAGCCTAAGATATTTCCTCAGATGTATAGTTGGGCTTGATATCTGAGCCATTTACAGAGGGGAAAAGGCCATTTGTTTGTCAGTCCCTAGCGCTGCTTTCTTTGCTTCTCAGTCTACTCTCCTATTTCCCTGAGAGATAGGGGACATATCCTTTTTGTGGCCTTTGCAATGCACAACTGCCACTTGCTCAGGGAGCCTAACTGCTTCCAACAGATTTAAGATTTCTGGTCCATGTTTAATGGGGGAATTCTTAGCAGTGAGGAGCCCTCTTTCTTTCCATATGGCAGCATGAGAATGCAGAACAAGGGAGGCATATCTGGAGTCTGTATAGAGGTTAACTCTTTTTCCTTGTCCTCAGATGAGAGCTCAGATAAGGGCTATAATTTCAGCCTTTTGCATTGAGGCCAAGGGTGGAAGGGGTCATGCCTTGGTGGGGTTATATAAACTAACTATTGCATATCCTGCTTTTTGCTACCCATTCTGTACAATTCTGCTCCCATCAGTGAACCATTCATCATCAGGGTTTTCTAAGGGTTGGTCTACTAAGTCAGTCCTGCTGGAGTAAGATTAATAATGTCTGAGCAGGAATGGATCAAATCTAGGGGTGATTCTGTAGGCATTAAGGAGGCTGGATTTAACATATTACAGGTCTATACAGTTACTTCAGGATTGTCCAGAAGAAGGGCCTAATATTTTATCAGTCTATCTCCTGTTAGCCAGAGGTGCCCTTTTATTTCTAATACCCCTTGTACCTGATGTGGAGTTAAGACCTCTAATTTCTGCCCAAAAGTTAGTTTAGCAGCTTCCTCAGTTAGCATGGTCACAGCTGCAACTGCTCGTGGACACGGAGGCCACCCAGTTGCTACAGTGTTCAGTTTTTTAGAGAAATATGTAACCAGTTGAGGTTCATTCCCTAGTTGTTGGACTAAGATCACTAACACTATTCTTTGCTTCTCTGCTATGTATAGAAAGGCTTGTTCAAGTTAGGGATGCCTAAGGCTGGGGTCTTGACTAGGGCCTGCTTGATTTTATGAAAAGTGTGATCACATTCCTTTCCCCATATAATGGGTTCAGTGTCTGGTCCCATAGTAGCTTCATACAAAGGTTTGGCAATTAGCCCAAAGCTGGGTATCCAAATCCTACAGAATCCTGCCATTGCTGAAAAGGAGCAAAGCTGCTATTTAGTAGCAGGTGGAGTTAACTCAGTAATGGCTTTAATTCTCTCTTGTGATAATTGCCTAGACCCAGAAGTCAATATGTACCCTAAATAATTTATGTTTTGTTTGGTGATCTGAGGCTTCTTCTTTGATACTCGATATTCACTTTCAGCTAGGAAATTCAGAGTCTGGATGGCATTCTATTCAGAAGCCTCCTTGGAGGGGCTGCAGATTGGTATGTCATCTACATATTGTAAAATGGCCCCACCTTGTAACTGTAGCTCTCTAAGATCCTTTCCTATTACCCTAGCAAAGAGGTGGGGACTGTCCCTGTCTGAGAGTGTTGCTGATGTATCACTGTCTTTGGATCAGTCCACTGAAAAGCAAACAAACACTGAGAGTCAGGATGCAAAGGGATGCAAAAGAAGGCATCTTTCAAATCTAACACTGAATACCACTGAGCATCATAAGGTACCTATGAGAGCAAGGTGTAAAGGTTAGCTACTATTGAATGTAAAGAGACTACTGCTTTATTGACTAACTTTAGATTCTGGACTAGCCTATACTCTCCCATGGGTTTTATCACTGGTAAGATGGGAGTGTTGCAATGAGATTGACAAGGAACTATGAGACTATGTTGTATAAGTTTAGTTATGATAGGCTGTAACCCGTTCAGAGCCTCTCATTTAATAGGGTACTTCTTCCTGTGAGGATAATCTGACCTAGGTTTTAATTGGATTTTAACCAGTAATGCAGTGTTTGCTCTTCCCGGAATCCCTGACTCTCGAACTAGCGGGTTTACTGCATCCAGACTTGGGACTTCCTGCTGTTTTTTGTTACTACTGATTATCATGGCCTTACTTAATTCAAGTGGCTCTTCAGGGAACAAGATGGTTCCCATTTGGGCTAAAAGGTCTCAGCCTCACAGAGGAATAGGGCACTGGGGAACAATAAAAAAGGTGTGTTTGAATATTTGACTCTCAAATTGGCAAGTGATAGGGAATGTATAGAAATATGCCTTAAGGTTTCCTTTGACTCCCATTATCTTAGCTGATTTAGAGGAAAGAGGTCCAGAATAAGAGTTAAGGACAGAGTGAGTGTCAAGAAGTAACAACAAGATCAACAAGTATCAACAAGAAAGTTGATTTTCTTACCTGTCACACCCAGAGTTACCTGGGGCTCCTTGGTAGAGATGGGAATATGAGAATTCCCTGGGGTCACCCTGTTTCCTGGGCACCCTCAGTCCTCAAGAGTAGCCATGGCCTTGGGTAATGACCCCTTTCCACTCTGGGAATAGGGGCAGTCTACCTTCCAGTGCCAGGGGTGGGAACTGATGTTCTTGCATAGATGACAGTGCCCCAGAGGTGGTCGAGTGCATTTCTTTGCCCAGTGTCCAGGGTGCTTGCATTTATAACAGGTATGATCCTTTTGGTCCTGATTCTTTTGAGGCCTCCCTAAGCTCCCTTGATGGGGCTGGTTTCTGCCAATAGCACTACTAAAGGTTAGTGCAAGGAGTGCAGCTTGCTTCTCCCTTTCCTTCTTTCCCTGTTTTCTTTCCTCCAAATCCCTATTGTTAAAGACTGAAAAGCCTGTATCCATGAGCTGGTCTGGGTGGGGGGGATCGTTTGTGGGCCCATTTGTAATTTCTGAAGCTTCCTGCAAATGTCAGGGGCAGACTGACTTATAAAATGCTGTCATATCAAGATTCAACCCTCCAGGGAAGATGGATCCATGTTCATATATTTTCAGAAGGCTTCTGCTAGTCTGTTTCTGAAGAGAGCTCTATTCTCTTCCTTGCCCTGGGTGATTTCCCTAATCTTTTCATAATTTACAGGTTTTTGGATGCAATTTCTCATTCCTGTCAGCAGGCAATCTATCATTGCATCCCTACTCCAGATCCCTGCCTGAGTATTGTATCCCCAGTCAGGATCCTGGTCTGGGATGGCTTGAGCAGCCAGGGTTCTGGGTATGCAGCTGGTCTGCATGCTTACAGACTTCCTCCCAGACCCGCTGTTTCTCATCTGTGGAATAGCAGGTGGTCAGAATTATGTGCAAATCCCTCCATGACATACTGAAGGCTAAAGAGTCTGGGAATTACTAGTGAAACATGAAGCGTCCTCCAAAAGACTCCCTGTCTTTACATTGTTGTAAATCAGTTATAGAGAAGGGCACCTGTACCCTTATAGGGCCTTCAGCACTTCCTCCCTCAAAGGTAGGAGTGTAGGAGTGGTAGGGAGATAAGAAGCACCACTCCTAGTATGTCCTGCTGGGCTGAGTTTTTCCTCAGCTTGCAGCTTTAGGTTGTCCATAGCATAAGGTGGTGGAGAGGTTGATCCCTCTAAGGTAGAGGCAGAGACTCTGGAACTCTAGGATCCCCTTAATTTCCCTTGAGAGACAGGTGGGGAACTAAGGAGGGTATCTTCCAATTGATCAGCACTTGGGCCATAGTTTCTGTCAATGTGGAGCCAGAGCAAAATGAGGGATCTCGGTACAGAGCCATAAGTTCCTGCATGTAAGGAATTTCAGACCATTTGCCTTTCCTCTGGCAGAACAGATCTAACTGTAAGATAGTATTATAATTCTTGCTCCCATTTTCAGGCCATATCTCTCCATCCCCTAATTTATATTGGGGCCAAACAATGTTACAAAAGAAAACTAATCGCTTCCTTTTTAAATGTTTAGGGTCAAATTTATCCCAATTACTAATAATGCAACCCGGTGGCAATTTGGAAAGGATGGAAGGTGTGGTTCCCATCTCGACTGCAGTGATCCTAAAGAGAAGGAAAAAAATACAAAGATGCTCCTTTGCAGTATAGAGGCGTCCCTCTTTTCTTGCCTCAGCAGCTTTCCTTGGGTGCCACAGTGCATCCCCCGTGATCCCACCGACCTTCCAGACGTCTCTAGTGAAAGAAATCCTAGTGAGTGTCTGCTGACACAAATCTAAAAGACTTAAGAGGATTGCCACTGTCTAATTTTGTTTCTTTTTCTATGTTTAATTCAGAGGTTTTGAGTTCCCTGGACACCATTTACATAATTCATGGTCCTACTGAGTGTCCAGGCTGCAAAGAACTGTTGGGAAGAACCTCTCCAGCATCCTTGAGCAATTGCCTATAATCCTGATGACCCCAGACCCACTGCTCTACCTGGGTGGCATAAGTATGTTTCCATTCCTGTATTCTCCATCTACAGAGACCCTCATTTTCCTGTAAACCTTCAGGTCTGGAGCAAAGGAAGTATCTTACTAGTAAAATGGTTTCTGGCCCTGTAAACAACCAAGGGGAACATCAAGGTGGTCTTACTATTAAATGACTCTTTTCCAAATCACAAAGAAGACCCTTAGGTGTTCTATCTAATTTTCCAAAGCTTTAAGAATTGTACCTGAGTCTGAAATTTCCCAGAAGGGACCTCAAGAAGTGTCTAAAGGATCACACTTCATACTAGAGGTGGATCTCACAGAGAGATGGTGGACAGAGAGGGGAAAATTAAAATATCCCTATAGTAGGGTTACTAGTTTGATTCCCAGTCAGGGCACATGCCTGGGTTGTGGGCCAGGTCCCCAGTGGGGCCCACATGAGAGGCAACCACACATTGATGTTTCTTTCCCTCCCTTACCCTCTCTCTAAAAATAAATAAATAAAATCTTAACAAAATAATAATAAAATATCCCTATAGGGGCAAGTAAACTACCTGAGAATTCCAAATCCAATTAATTGGGTAAGAGTGGCTCCATGTGGCCATATTGGTAACAAATGCCCTGCAGGCACCTGTTAAGTGGCTCTGGGTGATGTTGCTGCTTACAATGATGGTATATACAGGCCAAAGGTGCGAGTGACCCATTCCTGCAACTATACTTAGTGATGGGATTATTAGTGACCTCGAGATAGATATTCCAGGTACAAAGACAGCAGGAATGCTTTCTACACAAAAGGCAAGTGGGGTACAGGTGCAGGTGTAAAGGCCAAAGTCAGCCAGGGAGGACAAGCATAAAAGACTCTCTGTGGGCCTGATGAGGAGACTGAGAAAGCAAGTCATAGCAGGCGAGGTGGTGACTGATATCCTGAATGGAAGGTCAGACTAGGCCTATGAGGGAGTGGCCATGGGTGGGGCAGTGTCAGGTGGTTTTCACAGTGTGCCTGACTGGTGTACGGACGTTTTCTTGCTTTTATCGGGGGTAAAGCTAATCCAGTTCTGCACCCAGATTATCCTATCATGGGTGTCTTTAAGCAGCGGGCACCCTTGTGGCTTTTAACTGGCTGACCCATGCCTGCAATTTAGCGGCTGACATTCCATCAAGGAACAGAAGACTCACCAAAATGGAATAGGTGGCAATGGAAAGGAGTATCCCTGGGGGTCAGAGCATCAAAGGGGGCTTACCACTCTGGCATCTTCTCCTGACTGGCTTGCCTAAAACAGGCACCCTCTGCCACCTCCTCACTTTCCATGGAGCAAGGTGAAGGCCCCTCCTTCCAGGTTGGGTTTGTGTCTTCAGGCAGCTTCAGCAGGGGTCGGGTTGTAACAGGGTACAGCCTGGGGGACCCCAAATAGGGGTTTGTAATGGAGTCCAGAACTGAGGGTGTCCAGGAAATAATAATTATATAGGATGTCCTCACCCCCACAAGTCTGAGCTGGGGGATGGGACACATGGAGCAGGGCCATTGAGAATTGTTCTGCATACCAACAGTTTTGCAACTAACCTCAGATATGGTCACTTAACATATCCATAACTTTTAACTGGTTTCATGGATATGTTAAATAGCTGTGGCTGTGACTTTGATCCCTGATGTAATTGGGAGACAACTCCCCCTGGTTACAGCACCTGCATGAGTGCTTGGAAATGATTGGCTACACACCATGGGCCCATGCCTGCCCAGACTTACTATGGAAGCCCAGAAAAGCTGGAAAAATATGGGAATGCTGGCAGATGTAGCTGATTGTGGGAGGAGTTGGAAATGGGGCTGTAGAGAAAGATTGGTGTTGGGATTTAAACCCAGGTGCAGCAGCCATGCTAAGAGGGGACCATGCGGTTTTGGTGAGAAAACGAGGGATCACACGGCTTCAGGGGAGAGAGGGAGAACTGCCCAGCTTTGGGGCTCCCTTTGCCACACAGCTTAGGAAGCTTAGAAGCAAGATGTGGCAGAAATGCAGAACTCTCTCTTAGCAGTTTGGAAGAATATAGGAGAGACACTGTGGGAAGGGAAGGGGTGAAAGGACTCTTGCTTGTGGGCCATAAGAAGGTTCCACGTGGGTTTGGATTAACTAGAGATCACGGCAGTGACATAGCTGATGGTGCTGGGAACCAAAGGAGGCATGACAGCTGAGCATTGGTTGCTGGGAAGAACCAGGGGCTACCAGAGCCATGGACCTCTATTTCTTTTCCTGAGAAATGGTACCCCAGACTGGGCAAAGGAGGGAAGGAAGGACTGTGAGTGTTTGTGGGTGTTTTAAGAGATTTTGGGATTTCAATGAAGACATTAAGTCATTACTCTAAGTTTGTACTACCTTTGAATAAATAATCCCTTTCCTTTTCACCAATTTCTGGCATTGAGAGATGTCATTCCCTGTCAGTAGACAAGGCGAACCTAGTACAGGAGGAACCCTGGAGAAGAGGGGGTCCATTCAGTAATAGTATTTGTCTGCTCCCCACCCTGGTCTGTTGTGTACCAGGGTGGCAGTGCCCCACTCTAAGGGAAACATTGTGTGTGTGGTAGGGGAGGAGTGGAAGCCTGCTTGGGGCAACCCTACCCTTGTGGCCTGGTTTAGGGTGGTTGCTCTGGATTGTCGAAAGGGAGGTTGGGGAATTTCCCCTACTGACCAGGGTGGGGGCGCTGTTTGGAAGTGGTATCCTATCTCCTTGTTGTTGGGGTTCCCGTTCTGAAAATGTGGCTAGGGGCTTCCACTCTTGCATGTGCTCCTGGGAGATGCCCCAGCCCCCAGTTACATGGTGTCCTCTTGAGGATGGCTCACCCAGGTGGCCAGAGGAATTGGTTGGGGAAAGGTCCACCTCCTGGTCCATGGGACCCTCCAGCTGATGGCAGGTGAAAGAAAGCCCCCTAGTCCTAGCACATGGTCCCCAGTGAAAGGAGAAGCCTGCAGTGCCCTTCAGCACCCACTATTCCCAGGCGCCCCCCACTTGGTCTCCACTCAGTTCATCCCTGCTCTCCAGCACCCTCTGGTGCTCAGACCTGTGCCATGGCAACTGAGGATCTGCCCAGTGGCCATGCTCAGGGACCCTCTGCCACCTCATTTTCCCCAGAGTAGGGCGAAGGCCCCTCCTGACAGCTTGGGTTTGTCTCTTCAGGAAGCATCAGTGGGGTGGTGTATTGGTGCCTTAAACAAATGAAAGCATGGTTGGTTGCACAGGGAATAAACAGCAGCTTCCTTATGGTAACCCAGACCCCATGGCCCTGGTCTGGGGTGGTTGCTCTGGATCTTTGAAGAGGAAGTTGGGGGACTCCCTCCACAGACCAGGGCCATACCATCAGTTTGGAAGTGGTGTTCCATCTCCTTGTTCTTGGAGTTCCAAGTTCTGAAAGTGTGGCTGGGGGCTTCCACTCTTGTGCTTGCTCCTGGGAAATGCCCCAGACCCCAGTTGCATGGTGTCCTCTTTGGGCTGGCCTATCCCTGTGTCCAGAGGCATTGGGTGGGGGGAGGTCAACTTCCTGAGCTGGGAGTTCCTTCACCTTCCAGAAGGTGAAAGGAAGCCCCATAGCCCTTCCCCAAAGATGGCTGGTGAAAGGAGGGACAGGTAAAGGTGTTTGGCACCTGGTATTGCCAGGTGTCCTACACTTGAACATCATACTGTCACCCCAGTGCTGCAGCTGTCTGTAGCACTCACCCTGGGACCCTTGACCTGGTGACTGGGAGCTGCCCTGGGGCTTCCCACAGACACCCTCTACCACCTCCTCACTTTCCCTGGAGCAAGGTGAAGGCACCTCCTGCCAGGCTGGGTTTATCTCTTCAGGAAGCTTCAGTGGGGTGGGGTGGCATTGAACCCAATACATGGATACATGGTAGGTAGAGTGAGGAAGGGGTGGAAACCTCCTTATGGCAACCCAGACACCATGGCCCTAGTCTAGGGCTGTTGCTCTGGATTGTGGAAGAGGAGGTGGTGGAATTCCCCCCCCCATTGAAATGTGCTTGGCTTGCTGTTGGCAAATGGTATTCCAACTCCTTATTCTTGGAATTTTGAGTTCTGAAAGTGTGGCTTGGGCATCCACTCTTGTGCATGCTCCTGGGAGATGCCAAAGCCCCCAGTTACATGGTGGCCTCTTTAGGCTGGTTCACCCAGGTGGCCAGAGGCATTGGTTGCGGGGAGGTCAATCTTGTGGGCCTGGGATTTCTCCAGCTGCTGGCAGGCCAAAGAAAGCATGCTAGCACTAGCCCATGGGTAGTCAGTGAAAGGAGAGGCTAGCAAAGGCCTTTGGCCCATGATATTCCCATGGATATTCCATTTGGACTTCACTTGGGTGATCATGGTTGTCCAGCTTGCTCTCGTGCTTGTGCTCAGACCTGCACCACAGCATCTGGGGAGCTGCCTCTGGGCCTCCACCAGGCACCCTCAGCCACTTAGTCAATATCTCAATGTCCTGGCAAAGGGTTCTACTGCAACCCTGGTTTGTCTATTTAGGAAACTTAAGTGGGGTGGGGTGGTGGTGCCCTGCCCAAACAGAAACATGGTGGGTAGGGCAGGGAAGGGGTCTCTTTATGGTGACCAGGATCCCATGGTCCTAGTCTGTTGACCTGAATTGTAGAAGAGGAGGCTGGGGAACTCCCCCTACTGAAATGTGCTGGGCCTGCTGTTGGCAAATGGTGTTCCATCTCCTTGTTCTTGGGATAACAACTTCTGAAAGTCAGATCTTCCATCAGATCTGCCTAAAACAGAACTTATTATCTCAGACAACACTAGAATTCATCACATACTGAAATGATTCCCTGTAGAGGGTGTTTTTTATGCTCACAATGGGTTTTCCAAAAAACTGGCTTTCCACAAAATTTTCTAATTCCCCTGTGGTTTCGAGGTGTCCAAATACTTAACTACAACATTAGCAGAGTGAAATTCATGAGAACATGGCAAGTAGACTGTTAGGTTTATATTCACTTTGATGTTCACAAACCTAGATAGTCCAAACTTTATAGTAGACTGTACATGCTTGTCCTAGTTGGGGTATGCATTTCTGCTGGGAAGAATACATTGCCAAAAACTGAGGTCCAGAAGTTTATCCTACTTCAAAACTGAGATTGTCCTATGCATCCATTCACTGTTTTGCCCATGGAAAAGTGATTTCAGTAGGTCTTTTGCTATGAAACTTAACACTTGAGTGATCATGATTCAAACATTTACTTCAATAGATCTACTGAGGACAGCACTTACCATCTCAGAAACCACCAGAATTTGCCATGCACTGAAATGAGTACGTGTACATGATGTTACAAACACTGCAGACAGGTTTTCCCCAAAACTCAGTTCATTCAAAATTCTTTCATTCACCTGTTGTTTCAAGGTGTTCAAAAAATTCACTACAGAGACTTCTGGCCAAGATGTAGGCATAGATAGACACATTGTGCCTCCTCACATAACCAAAATAAGGGCAACAACAATTTAGAAACAAAATAACAACCAGAACTGATAGAAAATTGAACTGTATGGAAGTCCGACAACCAATGAATTAAGATAGACACATTCATCCAGACCCGTAGGTGGGGCGGAGTTGGGCAGCCGGGCTGAGAGGGGTTGCGGTACCAAAAGTGATGGCACTGGGTGCGCAAGACATCCCGGGCATGCAAGACAGCAGTAGTGGATCCCCGGCATGCAGATGGCAGCTGGAAGACCCCGGGCACAAGGTGGCAATGGGCAGACCCAGCAAGGCAGCAATTGTGAAGCAAGGCACTATGCACAAGGCAGTTGGCTGACTACGCGGTCCCACACTTGAGCGCAGATAAACCAGGTGAAACTGGGGAGCAAGACAGACTCCAAAACCCAGGGTCTCAGTGCCAGGAAATAAGACCTTGAAACACAGATTGAAAACACTTGTGGGGGTTGAGGCATAGGGAGAGATTCCCAGCCTCATAGGAGAGTTCATTAGAGAGACCCACAGGGTCCTGGAATGTACACAGGCCCACCCACATGGGAATCAGCAGAAGAAGGGCCCAGTTTGCTTGGGGGAAGTGGCGGAGGGGACTGGGATCAGACAGAGAGCTGAGCAAGTGCCATTGTTGCCTCTCGGACCCCACTCCCACATACAGCATCACAACCCAGCAACTGGATTGCCCCGCCCTGGTGAATACCTAAGGCTCTGCCCCTCACACAGAATAGGTGCCACAAGACAAAAAAAAAAAATGGCCCAAATGGAAGACCAGATCAAAGCTCCACAGCAAATACAACTAAGTGACAGAGAGATAGCCAACCTATCAGATGAACAGTTCAAAGCACTGGTGATCAGGATGCTCACAGAATTGGTTGAATTTGGTCACAAATTAGATGAAAAAATGAAGGCTACACTAAGTGAAATGAAGGAAAATGCACAGGGAACCAATAGTGAGGGGAAGAAAACTGGGACTCAAATCAATGGAGTGGACCAGAAGGAAGAAAGAAATAACCAGACAGAAAAGAAGGAAGAAACAAGAATTCAAAAAAAAAAATGAGGAGAGGCTTAGGTACCTCCAGGGCATCTTTAAATGATCCAACATCCAAATTATAAGGGTGCCAGAAGGAGAAGAGGAAGAGCAACAAGTGGAAAAGTTATTTGAACAAATAATAAAGGAGACCTTCTCCAATATGGCAAAGGAAATAGACTTCCAGGAAGCTCAGAGAGTCCCAAAGAAGTTGGACCCAAGGAGGAACATACCCAGGCACATCATAATTAGATTACCCAAGATAAAAATGAAACAGAAAATTCTAGAAGCAGCAAGAGATAAGGGGACAGTAACCTACAAAGGAGTTCCCATCAGACTGTCACCTGATTTCTTAAAAGAGACCTTGCAGGCAAGAAGGGGCTGGAAAGAAGTATTACAAGTCATGAAAGGCAAGACCTACATCCAAGATTGCTCTATCCAGCAAACCTTTCATTTAGAATGGAAGGGCAGATAAAGTGCTTCTCAGATAAGGTCAAGTTAAAGGAGTACATCATCACCAAGCCCTTACTTTATGAAATGTTAAAGGGACTTATCTAAGAAAAAGAAGATAAAAAACATGTATAGTAAAATGACAGCAAACTCACAATTACTAACAACCATGCCTAAAACAAAAATGAAAAACTAAGCAAACAACTAGAACAGGAACAGAACCACAGAAATAGAGATCACATGGAGGGTTAGCAACAGGGGAGTGGGAGGAGGAGAGAGGGGGAAAAGGTATGGAGAATAAGTAGGATATATGGTAGATAGAAAATAGACAGGGAGGGCAAGAATAGTGTGGGAAATGTAGAAGCTAAAGAACTTATGACACATGGACATGATCTAAAGGGGGAGAGTGTGGGTGGGAGAGGGTATGCAGGGTGGATGGAGAATGAAGGGGGGAAATGGGACAACTGTAACAGCATAATTAATAAAATATATATATATTTTTTAGTGAATTCTTTTATTTTAAGATTTTATTTATTTATTTTTAGAGAGGGAAGGGAGGGAGATAGAGAGGGAGAGAGAGAAATATCAATGTGTGGTTGCTGGGGGTCATGGCCTGCAACCCAGGCATGTACCCTGACTGGGAATCAAACCTGCGACACTTTGGTTCACAGCCCACACTCAATCCACTGAGCTACGCCAGCCAGGGCTTAATAAAATATATTTTTAAAAATTCACCACAGTATTATCAGAGTGAAATGCACTTGGAGCATAGCAAGTGGACTGCTAGGTTCACATTCACATTGACATTCCCAACCCTGACAGTCCAAGTCATAGAGTACCCAGTACCTGAATATCCTAGATGGGGTACACTTTTCTGCTTGGATGAATACATTGCAGGAAACTGTTGTCCAGAAGCTTATTCTACTTCAAAATTGCTATAGTCCTCTGCATCAATTCAGTCTTTTCCCATGGAACAGTGATTTCCGTAGTTATTTCACTATCAAACTTACCACTGAAGTGATCATGTTTCACAAAGATACTCCAACAAATGTACCAAAACAGCACTTATCTCAGGCACCACTAGAATTCACCACATACTGAAATGAATACCTGTACATGGCATTACAAAAGTTGCAGATAAATTTTCCCCAAAACACTCTTCATATGAAATTTTCTCTTTCACTGTATTTTTGAGGTCTTCAAACACTTCACTATAGTATTATCAGAGTGAAATTTTCTAGAATCACAGCAAGTGGACTGTTACATTCATATTCATTGTGAACTTCACAAATCTGGATAGTCCAAGTCTTATAGTAGAGTGTATATCCATGTCCTGGATGGGGAATGCCTCTCTGCTGGGAAGAATACATTGCTGAAAATTGAGGTCCAGAAGCTTATTCTACATCAAAACTGACAGTATCCTAGCATCCATTCACTCTTTTGCCCATGGAACAGTGATTTCATTTGGTATTTCACTCTCAAACTTACCATCAGAGGGATCATTTTTCACAAAGTTATGTCAATAGATCTGCTGAAAGCAGCACTTACCAACTTAGACACCACTATAATTCACCACATACTGAAATGAGTACCTGTACAGGGCATTGCAAATGCAGCTTCTAACCTTGTGTGTCTGGTTTTTTTATGTGACAAGCTGCACAAAAACTGCGGGAATAGGTTAATCACATCTGTCATTTTGTGTGTAAATGATGCTATAAGTGTGATAGTGTGATAGGGGGCCAGGAAGACACATGGATTATACAGGAAACTCAACGAATCAGAAATCACAGGTCTAACTGCAGATCTTTCTCCCGAAAGCTATGTCCCTGGTTTCACTATTGAGAAGTCATGGGGAGTGCTGTGTTGGAAATCTTTGTGTATTTATGGAGGTATTGTAGGTGAGAAGCTGAAAACTCTGAGAGGTTTACAGGTAAGACTGGTGAAAGGAAAAGGCCCGTGGAACAGAAAGTTGAAGAAGTTCTTTCACTTCATCGGTGACAGAACAATACAGAGTTTAGAACTCTCGTAACCAGGCACCCACATTTCTGAGACAGGCCCCTATTTAGCTTACCTGACTAAAGAGTTGAGAGAGCAGGATACTGTCCCATCATCTCCAGAATTTCTTAGACTTTGGCATTTGGAAAGCCTTTACTAAAACTGTTTCACTGACTATAGACAGTGGCTCTAACCTCTTCTTTAAAGCCTGTGGTCAGTCAGTAGTGTGGAGCCTTGGGTCAGATATGGCAGCCCAGGGCAGGCCAACTGAGGTTAGGCCATGACTGTGATCCTACGTGGGAATCCTCCCAGTCCTTGCCAATTCTCCTGTGTGTGTTGGAGTGGGTGAAACTGCAGGTAATTGTTCACAGCTTTCTTTAATGATTCTAATCTGTGGTGTCAGTTAAAACCTCTTTATATGAATTTTTGTTTGTTTTTCCTGCTTGATGAATTACAAGAAGGTTGTAAATTTTAAACATTTTTTTCAAAGAATTAACACTTAGTTTCATTAGTCTTTTCTTTGTATCCCAATTTTATTTATTTGTGCTCTGCTATATGTTATATTTTTTGTTCTACATGAATTGTTTGAGTTTTTTTGGATTGTTCAAGAATAAATTGAAATATGTTTTTCATATTTTCTCCTGCTCATGTACTTCTGTATAGCTATAAATTTTCTTCTTACAAGTGCTTTTGCTATGTCTCACATTTAGTTAAGTTGCTTTTCTATTTTATGTGTCTCAAGGTAGATTCTGCAGGGTTTTTTATTATCTTCGATCTATTGGTTGTTTACAAACATGTTGGTTAATCTTTGATTACTTGTGTTGTTTCTGTTTTATTTTCTTGATTCTTGATTTCAACTGGGGTCAGATAATATGGTAGATATAATTTCATATTTTTTTAATTTATTGGGACTTGATCTGTGGACTAGCACAAGATTTGTCTTAGAAAATGTTCCATGTACAAAAGAATATGCATAAAATGCAGTTTTTGCTTTAAGTGTTCTATAAATGTTTTCAAAATCAGTCTGGTCCAATGTTGCAGGTAAGGTCATTAGTATCATTTTAAACATTTTTTGTCCTCAACTGAAAATATATTTTTAATTGATTTTCGAGAGAAATGAAGGGGAAAACACAGTAAAGGGGAGATAGAGAGGGAGAGAGAGAGGGAGAGAGAGAGTGAGAGAGATGCAGAGTTGAAGAGAAATATTGATGAGAGAGAAACATTAGTCAGTTGTCTTTCCTGTGCACCTTGACTGGGGGGTCGAACCTGCAACATAGGTATGTGCCCTGACCAAAAACTGAACTCACAGTCTTTTGGTGCAACATCTAAACCAACTGAGCTACCTGGCCAAGGGGAGTTCTTAAATGGCTAATGATACAGTATTTTAAAGTAACATTACTTTAAAAAAACAACTCATACACATTTAACTTTGAAAGGAAACATTAGGAGACTTGACTTCATGTGGTGGACACAACACAATATACATATGCCTTATTATAGAATTATACACTTGAAACCTTTATAATTTTAATAACTAATGTCACACCAATGCATTTAATTAAAAATGTTGAAAAAATGACTTTTTGAGATAAACGTTTTTAATCATGTTCTTACAAATGAGAATACAATCAACAAGTTCTCCACTTTAAGTTCTCATCTTTTATCAGGCGCAGGTTCAAGTTTAAATGTGAATTTCTCTGCCTCTCCACTGCCTCATATCTTCCAATGGGGTAGCAGTTAAGCTCAGAGAGAGTGAAAAAAACCCTGATAATAGGAAATGGGGTGCTCTCATCAGGGTGCTCTCATCAGTCTTTGTACAACTAACTGTGTGGAGCTCACTTCATAAATTCTGGCCATAAGTTCTCTGTATGGCACAGGTAAGTGATGGTAAATTTGAGAGTGGAGGGCAGCAGGGCTACGCCAACAGCTTGGGAAAGAAAAGAAGAGGTCACACCTTCAGAATGGCTTAGAGCAAGTCAGGGTTATGCCAGGCCCTTCTCATATACACTTATATGCTCTTTCCAAAGCCATCTTCTGTAGATACATGAAGACTTTATTTTGGACACAAAATCAATGAATTTTGTACATGGTCTTGTGACCCATCTTTCAGGTCAGCATTTAGAAATGCTTCCGGATGCACAAAAGGCTATGAGGATACATCTGTGACATATAAAAAAACAGACTTCAAATGATACCTAAGGTGACTATCTGACACTTTGACTAAAACTGAAGCCCAGGATTGTGTCCACTTGTTTCACTGAGTTATGCTAAATGAATCACAACATGTCTGTAGGTAGCAGGTGTATCATATGCATTTTTGCAAGAGGAAATAATCCAAATTTATCCCAAATACTTGAGGTGACCTAGAGATTCATTGCCACTATCAGAGATCCCTAACCTGGCCACACATATAGGACAAGAAACAAGACCCCATGGATGACATCTCATAATACATGACAGGTTGCTTTCAATGTGCATTTCCAAACTCAGAATGGCAACAGGCCTATGAAGAAAAAGACAGATGGCTTTTCACATGTGAGTAAAAATTCACAAAACTGCACAGCAACACCAGTTCCAGCCGTATCTTCCGCAGAACTAGGCCCCATGGCTGATGTTAGATGTATTTACTAACACCCTCTTTTCATATAAGCAAATTAAAGCCCATGGCAATGAAGGGATATTCCCAACATACAATCTGGAGGTGGGCAGAGTCACTTTTTGTTGAGAAGGTGCCTGGTGTTCACCTAGTAAAATGTTACAACAGGGTATGTTGAATGGCACAGAATGCCATAGAGGTGATTTGATAGCTAGTCATGTAAATAATAGTTCCACATGGAAACTTGGTACTATAGACATATGGGACACTTCTGGTGGACCCTGGAGGTGAGATCTCTCCTTAGGGACAAGCAATTATCATTCTCCTACTAAGTGAACTAGGAAGGGGGCTGTTGTAAGCCATATCACCATGAACCACTAAAGATTTAGTATCTTGAGTCATCCCAAAGCTGCAGACTTTCAAAACATGTGTGGAGGGACAGATGGGCGCAAGATTAAAAAGACTGAGTTTTAAATGTATAATTTGAGTTTAGTGGGTGGGGGAGAATTATACAATTATGATTCTCAAGTAATTTTTTAGATATATTAATAGCCTGTAGTAAGAGCAGTGCCCCATAAGTCAACAACAAAACCAGAGTTTTCTAAGCTGTTTTTGTTTTCTTGCTTTGTTTACAGTACTGGAAATTGCCTAGCAACACAATTGCCTAGCTGCTGAGAACCGTCATTTCTTTTGGTTTCTTTTGTTTAACAGAAATGACGAAAAGATCCAAAACTTGTGTCAAAAACATCTTGAGTTACCACTTCTGCTCTGCTTTGCACCCTGAGTGCTGTCTTTCTGCAACCATATGTGAAATAAAGAACAGAAAGACACCAATATCAGAAGGAATAAGAGTCCACCTTTATATCTGTTATCCCATGCTGCCAGACAGAGAGAAATATATCAAAAATCTTATGTAGAGATTGTTCTACATACAGTTTTTACAAGGTCTTTTGCAACTGGTATCAAACTAGAGCAACTCCAATCAACTAGCTATAAGTGGATTCAACCTTGTTCAATTAGAATGATAGCCAATCACACTCCCCATTATCTCTCTTGTCCAGTTCTTCCTCCATAATTGTTGTTTTAATAGCATCTCCTTTATTTCTTCTATGGCACATAATTAAAGATACTTTTTCTTTTCTATACTGAATATTTTAATTAAATATACAGGCAGTTATCCAAACATTTTCTGTGTCTTCTGATGTCTGTTACCTAAATACAAAATATCACTGTGGTACAGATTCTGTTTCTAATTTAGAAATTTGATAGACTTATCTTCCACTCCATGTTTATTTAATTTGCTACAAGTGTATCACACATGGTGGGTGTTATACTCACATTCAGTTAAATGGTACAGATAAAAGATATAGATTAAAATTTCCCCTCTGTATTTAAGGTTGAAATAAGAAAAGAGTTCTTGATCCTGTCAATGTTGCCCTTACTCCTTAAATATGGAGAACACAAATAACAATGATAGTGGTTCACCTTCCAAATAAAGCACTGTTTAGGTTTTGTATCCAAATGAATGTCCTCCAGAGACACTGTCACAATATAAACTTGCTTCATAATAATTCAACTCATATATATATATATATCTCAAGAGTTTGCAACCTGGGGGCATTATATTCCTACTACAAACATAAAATATGGCCAAAAAATCAGGTAATGCAGTTAACCGAAGGGGGTATGTGGAGTGGTGGGTTCTGGGCAATGTCTATACTGGACCAAGGATAAGTACCAGTTTGTTGATAAGCACACTCCCAAACAGAGGACCGTGCACCACTATAACACATACTTCTATGTCCAAGTGACATAAGCAAACATTCTCAACACACATATGAGAAGTGGAAATGCTTGTTTCTATTTTACAAAAGAGGAAATAAACACCCAGAGGACTGGAAGACCTCCATGAGTCCACCATACCTGGGTTTCTGAGGATTGGTGCTGCTGTCACTAAGGCACAGCTATGACTGATCAGAAGTGACCAGTCTGAGAAATCTAGTGTGGGATAGAAGGGAAATGCCTCCTCTTCTCAAAGGTGGCAGAATTGTAGGAATTGACCTATGAGATTTCTGACTTCAATTCATTGATGAGAACACTTATTCTCAAGAGTTCCAGGTTTGTTTGTCTTTTAAGACAAGGTATTTTGGGGGATAGTTTTTTTAACTCAGGTTTTCATTTTTGAATTCCAGAAAAAGAACCATAGAAACATGTGGAGGAGTTTTTATTTATTTATTGTGTATTGAGTTTATAGGCATGGTGTTGCATAATAAATCAATACATTTTTAAAGTGTACAATTTTATTACACATTATTTGTCTACATTATTGTTTTCATTATCCAAAGTCAAGTCTTTTTCTATCAATAATTAATTTTTCCCTATTCTACCCCCTTCTTTAGTCATCATACATTTGTCATTGTCTATAAGGTTTTGTCTATTTTTTCATTGTTTATGAAGAGCTTTCAAACCCATCTCTTCCGACATCTGTCAGTCTCCAGTTTCTATGACTCTGTTTGTATTTTGTTTGTTTCTTTTGTTCATTATATTATACATATAAATCAATCCATGTGGTATTTTTCTTTCTCTGATTGGCTTATTTCACTTACCATAATAACACCCTATATCCATCAATGCCATTACAAAAGATATATTTTCTTTTTTATGGCCAAGGAGTACTGAATTGTGTAAATGTTTTAATATCCTTTTTTTTACAAAGATTTTTATTTACTTATTTTTAGAGGGAAGGGAAGGGAGATTGCCATCAATGTGTGGCTGCATCTCACAGGCCCCCCACCAGGGACCTGGTCAGCAACCCAGGCATGTGCCCTGACTGGGAGTCAAACCAGCAACTCTTCGGTTCAGTTTGGTGCTCAATACACTGAGCCTCACCACCGAGGACCTCATGCACTATTTTTGAGAATGTAAGTTACTGTAGCAACCAAAGAAAACTCCAGGTAGTTTCCTCAAGAAATTAAAAATTAATTTGCCTAATGACTCAGTGTTGGGTAAAGGGAGGCAATCTGGCTTCCTCTCCCACATGTTGGGGTAACTAAGATAAATAGTGTTGTTTCTTTTTTAAGTATATATTATTGATTATGTTATCATAGTTTTCCCAATTTTTCCCCTTTATCCCCTCCAGCATTCCCCCCTTTGTTCATGTTCATGGATTATACATATAACTTTTTTGACTTCTCTGTTTCCTATACCATTCTTAACCTCTCCCCATCTATTTTATGCCTACCAATTATGCTTCATCTTCCCTGTACCTTCCCCCACATTCTTCCCCTCCTCTTCACCATGAAAACCTAGCATATGATGTCCATTCCTCTGATTCTGTTCCTGTTCTAGTTGTTTGCTTAGTATTTATTTTCATTGTTTATTTTTTAGGTTCATTTGCTGATAATTGTGTGTTGTCATTTTACAGTTTGTATTTTTTATCTTCTTCAATTTCTTAGATAAGTCCCTTTAACATTTCATATAAGGGCTTGGTGATGATAAGGGCTTGGTACTACTTTAACTTGACCTTATCTGGGAAGCACTTTATCTGCCCTTCCATTCTAAATGAGAGCTTTGCTGGATAGAGCAATCTGGGATGTAGGTCCTTGTCTTTCATGACTTAGAATACTTCTTTCCAGCCCCTTCTTGCCTGTAAGGTTTCTTTTGAGAATCAGCTGATAGTCTTATGGGCACTCCTTTGTAGGTAACTCTCTCCTTTCCTCTTGCTGCTCTTAAGATTCTCTCTTTATCTTTTATCTTGGGTAATTTAATGATAATGTGCCTTGGTGAATTCCTCTTTGGGTCCAATTTCTTTGGGACTCTCTGGGCTTCTGGACTTCCAAGAAGTCTATTTTACATTGGGGAAGTTTTCCTTCATTATTTGTTCAAACAAGTTTTCAATTTTTTTGCTGTTGTTCTTATCCTTCTGGCACCCCTATAATTCAGATATTGGAACATTTAAAGTTGTCCCAGAGATTCCTAAGCCTCTCCTTATTTTTCTGAAGTCCTGTTTCTTCATTCTGTTCTAGTTGGAGGTTTATTTCTTTCTTTTTTCCAAATCACTGATTTGAGTCCTGGTTTCCTTCCTGCCACTGCTGGTTCCCTGAATATTTTGCTTTATTTCTTTTTTAGGTAGCCTTCATTTGTTCTTCCATTTTGCAACTGAGTTCAACCGTTTCTGTGAGCATCCTGATTACCAGTGTTTTGAACTCTCCATCAGATAGGTTGGCTATGTCCTCATCGCTTAGCACTTTTTCTGGAATTTTTATCTGTTCTTGCATTTGGACCATATTTCTTTGTCTTGGTGCACCTGTTAAATTATAAGGGGGCAGGGTCTTAGGTGTTCACAAGAGTGAGGCAACCCTCTTTGCTGCATTGTGGCACTGCCTATGGGGAAGGGGTCAGAGAAGGAACAATGCAGCTTGCTTGCTTGGCTCTAGCCCCACTTTCCAACAAACTCTGGTGTGAGACTGGGAGAGTTCCTGCTGTGGCAACTCCTGCTGTAGTCCACAACCAACTCTGAGTCTCAGTTTCCTGTACAGCCAGCCTGGCCCACACATTCTGCTGCCTCTCCATGGGTACTTTCAGCTAGCCCCACCCATGCAGTCTGCTGCCATGCCACAGGTTCTCTCAGTCAGCCTCCTGTCTCACCGCACAGTCCAGTCAGCTGCCTCACTGGGAGGTCCTTTCAGAGAGCCCTGACCATGCAGTCCACTGCCTTGCCACGGGTTCTCCCCACCCACCTGGCTGCCTGTCTCCCTCCTACCAGTCTGGTTGGTCTAGTTGACTGTTTTTTTAATTTCTTGGTTGTCGGAGTTCCACTCAGTTTGGTTTTCTGGCATTTCTGGTTGTTTTTTGTTTTTTGATTGGTCTTTATCCTCCTTTTGGTTGTGTGAGAAATCAAAGAGATTATACCACAGGTGGCAAACGCAAGGCATGCTGCCGAATCCTACCCTCCACTTTGTTTTACCCAGCACAGCACCTTGTTTCTACCCCACGGCAGTGCCAAGCTCTCACTTAAGTGTTCAGGAGCAGTTACATTTATACAGTCCTAAAATTATGTTCAGCCCTTTGAAGGCAACCACGAAGCTGATGTGGCCCCTGGTGAAAATGAGTTTGACACCCCTGGTATACCTATGTCTCCATCTTGGTCGGAACTCAAGTAGTAGTCTCACAGCCTTGAAGCTGAGCCTGATAAGTCTTCACATAGCCTTAAGAGGGCCCACATGCACAGAATCTCACTATGTTATGCAACCTGTTTTGGCTCTCTGCTGGGTTTCTTTTTAGTATATAAGGGTTAAGGGGCTTCCTGATACACATGCAGTTTGCATGGATCGCCCACCCTTGAATAAAGGCATGTCAAGATTCCCAGTGGCTCTGTGACTTTTATTCCATCTGCCCGAATTTGAAGTGTCCTGCCTGGCTTTGACAGGCTGCAAGACACCCCACATTTCCACATTTGGAATTGTACATGAAGAAAATCGAAACACTAATTTGAGAAAATATGTTTTATATATATGTATATTTGATTAAAATAACTCAGATCATTGGGGAAGTAGGGATGGGCTGTGGGAGGAGTTTGCTGAGACCATGGTTGGCAGTCTAGGTTGGGATTGTCTAAGAAGCTGAAAGCCTCCAGAACTAATGGAAATAAGAAGAGGGCTGGGATGTTCTTGTGCTGGCTGGAGCTCTCTGACTCCTGAGCTGTCTCTCTCAGGTTTACACACTCAGACTTGCACTATCACGTTGCATTGTTCTTCCTTAAGGATGCTTGGGTGATCATGCTGCAGCTGCCTGCATTTCCCAATGGATGACATTTTCTATGGGTAGGAACTCTAGGCAAAGCATAGGGTCAGGCTGTCCTGGCAGAGGGTGGCAGATTTATTTTTTCAGTGTTCTCCAGGGAACAGTGATTCTTCTGAGGCAGAAGTCAGCCATTCTTCCAGAATTGTGTAGTTTTTGTATATTATGTTGTTTTCCATTGTAAACTAACCCTATCAAAACAAGATAACTATAGAAACTAATGGGGGAAGAGCGAGGACAACTCAGGTGTTAGAGTTTAGCCTTAATTGATAGGCTTCAGTGCTTAAAGCTGTGACTTGATATGTTTCAGTATCTGCTTTAGAATAAAGACTTCTGACTTCTGGCAAGATGGAGGAATAGGTGGACGCACCGTACCTCCTCACGCAACCAAGATTAGAACAACAACAATTTACAGCTAGAATAACACTCAGAACTGATAGAGGATTTATTTGAATGGAAGTCGGACAGCCAAGAAGTTGAAGTAGACCCATACATCCAGACTAGTAGGAGAGGACGAGCCGGACGGGCGCTGGTCGGCAGCGCACGGAGGTCGGGGAAAACTTGGCATGAAATTGGCGCAAAAGTCATCTGGGGGGTGCAAGAACACAGAGGTGGTCCCTGAGTACGCAAGCTGTGGCTGGTGGACCCAGTGAAGCGGCAAATGTGGATCAGGGCAGAGCTCGCAGCCCAGGATCCCAGAGAAGGGACTGAGATCCCAGGAAAACGGAACTATTGCCATTGTTTGCCCCTGCCCCCACATATAACGTCACAATCTAGCGACTGGGGTGCCCAGCCTCGGTGAACACCTAAGGCTCTGCGCCCCCCTCCCCCCCGTAACAAGAGTGACCAGACCAAAAAAAAAGAGAGAATGCGATGGCTCAAATAGAATAACAAATCAGTGCCCCAGAACTCATCCTTTTGAGTGACCAAGAAATAGCTAGCCTATCAGATGCACAGTTCAAAACACTGGTGATCAGAAAGCTCACAGAATTGGTTGATTTTGGGCGCAAATTAGATGAAAAGATGCAGGTTACCATAAAAGAGATGCAGGAAGATACACGGAGGAGAGCCAATGGTGAAGGGAAGGAAACTGGGTCTCAAAACAATACAGTGGACCAGAAGGAAGATAGAATCAACCAAGTAGGAAAGCATGATGAAATAAGAATTCAAAAAAATGAGGAGAAGCTTAAGAGCATCCAGTACATCTTTAAACGTTCCAACATCTGAATTATAGGGGTACGGGGAGGGGAAAAGCAACAAATTGAGCACGTATTTGAACAAATAATAAAGGAGAACTTCCCCAATCTGGCAAAAGAAATAGTCTTCCAAGAAATCCAGGAAGCTCAGAGAGCCCCAAAGAAGTTGGACCCAAGAAGAAACACACCAAGGCACATCATAATTACATTAGCCAAGGTAAAAACGAAGGAGAGAATCCTAGAAGCAGCAAGAGATAAGGGGACAGTAACCTACAAAGGAGTTCCCATCAGACTGTCAGCCAATTTCTCAAAAGAGACCTTACAGGCAAGAAGGGGCTGGAAAGAAAGATTCCAAGTCATGAAAGACAAGGACCTACATCCCAGATTGCTCTATCCAGCAAAGCTCTCATTTAGAATGGAAGGGCAGATAAAGTGCTTCTCAGATAAGGTCAAGTTAAAGGATTTCATCATCATCAAGCCCTTATTTTATGAAATTCTAAAGGGACTTATCTAAGAAAAGAAGATAAAGAAAAAACATGTATAGTAAAAGGACAGCAAACTCACAATTATTAACAACCACACCTAAAGCAAAACCAAAAGAAACTAAGCAAACAACTACAACAGGAACAGAACCACAGAAATGGAGGTCACATGGAGGGTTAGCAACAGCGGGGTGGCAGGAGGAGAGAGGGGGAAAAGGTACAGAGAGTAAGTAGCATAGAATGTATGTTGAAAATAGATAGGGGGAGGGCAAGAATAGTACGGGAAATGTAGAAGCTAAAGAACTCATAAGTATGACACATGGACATGAACTAAAGGGGGGGAATGTGGGTGGGAGAGGGAGTACAGGGTGGAGGGGAGAGAAGGGGGGAAATGGGACAACTGTAATATCATAATCAATAAAATATATTTAAAAAAAGAATAAAGATTTCTTTCCTTTATCATCAGAACTTTGGCTCTGATATTTTGTCTCTGGAATCTCCCTTCTGGAGAGGGGCAGTGGGCAGCAGAACCCAAAGTGCTATTTGGTAACATGCCTATTTATTGCAATGTGATTTACAGTAGCCAAGATTTATAGTCAGACTTAGAGCACATCAGTATATGAGTGGAGAAAAAAGCCTGAAGAATTCTTTTTAAGTTATGCTTCTTCACTTATTTTGTTTACAATTTGGGGGTTTCCTTAACATATAGTTTGTGGTAATAGCAATGATATTTGAATTTTCCTTTTTTCACATAATTGATTCTAGTTTCCTACAATTTTGGTCAGAAAATATACTTAGTATAATTTCAAATTTTGTTAATTTAATGAGACTTGTTTGTAGCTAAGCACATTATCTATTTTGGAATATATTTCAAGTACCAGAGAAATAAAAATGTAAGTTGGAGCTTTTGGATGAAATGCTCCATTCATTTCTATCAAGTCAAACTCATCTAATGTGGCAGTTAAGGCCATTATTATCTTAGTGATATTTTTAAAACACAGTACTTTAAAATAAAACAATTGTTATTTAATCATTTTTATACCACATTTAACTCTCAAAACAACCCTCTGAGATCAGTGCTTTTTAAAATCACAGTATTGGAGAAGAAAAAGGCAAAATGCACCTTCTGTGCCCTGTGGCAATTTCTAGATTCTAACATGAAATTTTCAGCCACATTATCCCCCAATATTTTTTTTAAACTGTAGCAACAAAACTCGGTGCAGAGAATGTGGGGAAAATAAGAATATTCTTCTCAGGAATCTCATAATGTTTTGTACAACTACCTTTGTGGAGCTGAACTTCAAAGAATGTGGCCTCACAAACAGGTTGGCACAGGCCAGTAATGAAGAATTTGTATGTGAAGGGCACAAGAACAAAGCTATCAGCTGCACTGAAAAGGATAAAAATAGTCCACACCATAAGATAGGCTTGAACAGAATCCTGAATTCGTCTAGGACATCCTCACTCACACTGCAAGGCTTTTCTTTCCAACACATGCTAAGTGGTAACATGAGGGTTTTTTTCTAAAGCCAAAGATTAATCACATTTTTAAATGTTCCTGAGATCCATCATTATGGGCTGTGTTGGGAACATGCTTCCAGAGGCATAGAAGGCTCTAAAAATACCATCTGTGCCACATGGAGAAGAGAACCAAATGATGTCTAGTTTGTCTAAATTTCTACTAAAACTGAAGCTCCAGAATTGTGTGCAATTTTTTCATGAGTTATGCTGTGTCACAGAAAGTGCCTGCAGCTAGCATAAGGAAATATATATATATTTGTAGTTGAATAAATAAACTCCATCCAAAATTGTACCAAATATCTGAGTTACTCTGGGGCTTCTCTGCAGTCCCCAGAGATTCTTAATCTGACCACAGCAAGGGCAAAAACCATGACAAGAAAAATAGCACACATAATTTCTTAACAGGTTGTTTTCCATGTGCTTTTCCAAATTCTGAATGGCCACAGGCCAGTGAGGAAAGAGGCAGAGAACTTTTCACAAGAAAGTGGAAAATTATAAATACAAACAACCAGAGAAAGTTCACCAGTATATTATGGACAAAAAGCACCAGGTATGCACTGGCCATGGCTGCTGATTCAATTGATCCCACTAAAAATTATACAAAATTTATTTTTTTACTACTCACTTTTCAGAGAGGCAAATTGAGCCTCAAAGGGATGAAGACTATTTCCAGATAGAAGCTGAATGTAGGCTGGTTCACCTTGTGCTGAGGAGAAAGCCAGTAATCACTTAGTGAAAAGCTTGTCCAGGATATACTGTGTGGTCTTAAGTGCCATATAATTGAACAGCTAGGTAGTCATGTACATGGTTGTTCTACATTGAAAAGTTAGTACCACAGATACATGGGATACCTCTTTATTATGCTTCCTGAAGGGCCCTCAAGGTGCAAGTTGCATTCACAGATAAGCTGGTGTTATCTTCACACTAAGTAAAAAAAATAAGAGATATAATGTGGGCAACATCCCTAGGCACTACCAAAGGTCAAGGTGTTAACATCACCCAGGATCTCTCAGTTCTTTAGGGACATGGGTGGAAGAACAAAAGTTTTTAACATAAAAGTCTTCTGAGCTATAAATGTACAGTTTGTGTTTACTATTTTGAAAAAATACATATGATCATTCCTTTCAGAGCATTTTGTTAGGTGAGGACCAACAGACCTTCCTATATGAATAGTCTGTATTAAGAGCATTGTCCCAGTGAGTCTGCAATAAAGAACCTGATTATAGGGAGAAGAATGAAGAAACTTATGGATTTCAATGGCTACCCAAACTCCCTTAGGTCACAACCGACAACCCTCTAAAACACATGTCTCCACATTCCCTCTAAACTACTTTGGCTTGATCTGCCTCTGACATGGAGTAAAATGATCTGGAAAGTGTCATCTCTTTCCAATTTAGAGACACTGTAAAATAAAAGACACACTATAATAACTTTTAAAACTTAAAATAAGGACAGTGGTTGTTCTTTTTTTTTACATTAAATCAAATTTTCATACATTCATTATGAACTTTTAAAATTTAGCAAAGGGGTAATTACTTTAACATTTTACTTAGAAAGATAGCCCATTACAAGGAATGAACTTGAGCAAATGACTCAGGAATAGGAAAATCCTGGTGCCCCATAAACAACTGACAATTTACTCAAAATATCAATGAAACAAAGTGCCTATAAAGGAGCACTGAGAGAGCAGGAATAAACCTGACACCAGGTATGTGTAAAATTTTTTTTTAATTTAAATTATTTTGTTGTTGTTCAATTACAGTTGTCCGTATTTTCTCCCCACCCCTCCCCCCACCCCTTCCAAACCCACCTCCCTCCCTTGCTTCCACCCTCCCCCTTGGTTTTTCCCATGTGTCCCTTATAGTAGTCCCTGAAAACCCTTGTTCCCACTGTATAAAATTAAAAGAACAATAAATTCCCAGTCAGGCTGAGTGCAATGAAGCAGCCATGATCAGAGATTGATGGTGGCAATGTCACTGCTACAGTCTTTTTGGTTTGAAATCTGCTGTTGATGTAAAAATAAGAAAACAATACATGTTCATATCCTTGTACCAACAGCACATTCCTTTGTGATACTCTTCAGCCAAAAATTAGTATATCTTAAAATCTAAATTTTGTTCCACACATTCACAGTTTGAAGTCTAATGGCCCATTAACTAAGTGTTTCTGTATTTGGATTGATAGTTTTTAAGAAATTAAAGTCAGTGAGATCATTGTGGAGGATCCAATCCTGCCCACACCCTGATCTCACACTTGTAACATCCAGAATTAAATATATATATATATATATATATATATATATATTTATACACACACACACACACACACACACACACACACACACACATATATATGTTTTATACCAACTCACATGGTGTAATATTTTGGTAGTTTGAGAAAACTACTGTCATCAATAAGGACACACTTTATATGCCCCCAACAGAACTGCTGACATGGCAACTGAATTCAATCACAATTTCTAATGACTGAAAAATTTCATCACTGTGGCCAATGGTCTCTTTATGATACATCATGAAACAAGTGGGGCAACAGCTCCTGTCCTAGGGGTTCCCAGTCTGTGAGTTAAAAAGTGGTGCAGAAACCTGTAGAATGGCTTGATTCTTACTCCCCATTTCCCTGTGTAAACATTTCTATTAAACTTGATTATGTGTACATCTTGGAGAATGTTTGGACTTACACCAGAGCTGACTTATCTGGGCTAGGTAGTTCAAACAATCAATACAACACCACAATCAAGAAACATATGGCCTACTATGAAGTCAAACGACATAGTGTTTTCTCTAGCATTTCCACAAATATGTAAGGACTGAATTACATTTTGTCAAGTATTTGGTGGTGGAGAAAATGGCAACTAACATTTTGGGGGCATTTTTGGAAAAGCCATGGAGACATCTAAGTTGTACATACATTGCAATCTGAAATCTAGGCTGCCATGGTTCATCTAAGATCTTGTGTCTGTCTTTACTTCCTTCCCGGTATTACCTACACAGCTGACTAAACCATACACTCTGTATAACTGCAGTTCTGATGACATGAAGAAAAATATAGTACACTAAGTGCAATGTAGTAATTAATTTTCTGTGTCCCAAACCTTACAAAGAAAATGCACCCTGCCAGCACCTCTTTCTGTCTATTAACGTTCTGAAGTGCACAAGTAACAAGAATTTTATCTTCTAATCCATATTCAGGCATACACTGTTTCATTGAACAAGGCTTATATGAATGGATTTACACAAACATAGGTTTGGTTTTAACAAACTTTCCTTTTGATGCCATCAAAAGTGCTTTTAAAAATCATGTTTTATGTGTAAACTCAACTCTAGACAAGAAATAATGAGAAGAGTTGGTATTTACGAATTGTAGTGTTTAATGATGAGCACTCCCAAACCTCACCAGGTATGCATTAAACTCATGCATGTTCAAACACTGTACTATTATTGTCTGAAAAGAATAAGCAGGCCAATGGTAAGTAGTAGATTATCCTACATATATTTTCCTCATGAACTTAACCAACTTACAGATTTAAAGCAATTTAAAATAGTATTTTCATATTTTTTCTACAATATGTACATTGCCCTAGCCCTCAGAATAGCCCTATCCCTAGCCATAGCACAAGCCCTAGCCCAAACCCTAGCCCTAAAACTATGCCTAACCCTAACCCAACCCTACCAATAACCCTAACTGTAACCCTAACCATAACCCTAACCTTAACCCTAACCTTACTCTAACCCTAACACTAGTCCTAGCCCTAGACATAGCCCTAGCCTTTGCCATAGCCCTAATACTAACCCTAACACTAATCCAAAACCCTAATGATAACACTACCTCTAAAACCAACCCTACCCCTAGCCCCAGCCCTAAACCAAGCCTAGCCCTAAACCCAGACCTTGCCCTAGCCCTAACCCAAACCGTACCTTAACCTAGCCCTGCCCTTAGGCCAGTCCCTAACCCTAAGCCTAAGTATAACCCTAACCCTAGCCCTAGACCAAGCCCTAGCCACAGCTCTAACCCTAAACCTAAACTTACCCTAAGCCTAACTCTAAACCTAAACCTGCCCTTAACCCTAACCCTAATACTAACTATAAAGTAACACTCATCCTAATCCTAACCCTAGCCCTAGAATTAGCCCAACCCCGAGCCCTAGCTCTAACACTAACCCTAATCCCAGACCTAGTCCTAGGCCTAGCCAAAACCCTAGCTCTAGCCCTAACTGTAACTCTAACCCTAACCTATAACCCTAAACATAACCCTAACCCTAAACCTAACCCTAGCCTAACACCAGCCCTAACACCAGGCCCAGCCCCAAACCCAGAACTAGCCCTAAAACTAAACATTAACCCTAGCCCTAGGCCTATCCCCATCCCTAAACCTAGCCCTAGCTCTGGGGCTAACCCTAAATCTAACCCTAAGTCCTGTTACAGAACAAACAAGGGGGGCCTGGGACGATATACTATTATTGGAAAAAGCCCCCAGGTCCGTCATGTCCACCGCCCAAGGAAAGACATCTCTCAATGCCAGAGATTTGTGAAAAGGAAAGGAAATGTTTATTTAATGCTATACAAACTTAAAGTAGTGAACTAATGTCTTTATCAAAAAAAATCCTAAAGTCCCTTAAAACACCCACAAACAGACACGGTCCTTCCTTCCTTCCCCCTTTGCCCAGTCCAGAGTACCGTATCTCAGGAAAGGAAATAGAAGTCCATGGCTCAGGCAGTCCTCTGGTTATCCCCAGTTAGTACTCCATCTCAACTGGGAGACCTCCCTGGGTTCCCGGCACCCTCAGCTGAGTTGCTGGGATCTCTGCTAAAACCAGGTGGTGGTTCCCCCTTCTAAAGCTGTGTGGGTCCCCACTCTGGCAAAGGCACGTGGTCCTCTCTCCCAGGGCCACGGGAGTCCCCAGTCTGCCAGAGCCGCGTGGTTCTCCCTCTCAGAGCTGCGGGAGTCTCCTTCTCAGGGTCTCGGGAGTCCCCACTCTGCCAAAGCTACGTGGTTCTCTCTTCAATGCTGCAGGAAAAGAGAGTCCCCACTATGTCCAGGCCGCGTGGTTCTCTCTCTCAGAAGCTGCAGGAGTCTCCACTCTGCTAAAGCTGTGTGGTTCTCTCCTCAATAGCTGTGATCTTCTCTGTACTTCCACAGCCGTGTGGTTCTCCCTCTCAATGGCTGCCACCTCTGGGTTTTAAATCCCCATGCCCGCCTTCTTCTGCAGCCCCATTTCCGACTCTTCCTACACTTGGGCACACTTGCCCTCAATCTGCTGTCTTCTCCCACTTTTCTGGTCGCCATCGTGGGTCTGGGCAGGTGTGGCCCCATGTCATGGAGCCAATCATCTCCAAGCTCCCATGCAGGTGCTGTAACTCGGGGGACCTGCCCCCCAGTTACGTCTTGGTGGGGAAGTTACTTCCATTCCCCTGGCTCAGAGCATGGCCACAGCTATTTAACATATCTAAGTGACCAGCCAAAGGCTATAGATATGTTAAATTGTTACAGGGTGCAGCCAAGAGGGGGGACCCCAAATGGGCATTTGAAATGGGGTCCGGAACTTAAGGTGTCCAGGAGATTTTAAGATGTCTCCATCCCCCCACCCAGGCTGTGGGTTGGGGGAAGGGACAAATGGAGCAAGGCCATTGAGATCTGTTTTGCATAGCAACAGCCTTGCAGCTACCCTCTGGCGTGGTCATTTAACATATCTATAGCCTTTGGCTTGTTGCTTAGATATGTTAAATAGCTGTGATCATCTCTGAGCCAGGGGAATGGAAGTAACTTCCCCACCAACACGCGACTGGGGGCAGATTCCCCCCCCCCCCAAGCTACAGCGCCTGCGTGGGAGCTCGGAGAAGATTGGCTCCAGGACATGGGGCCACACCTGCCCAGACTCAAGATGGCAGCCCAGTAAAGCTGGAAGGATACGAGTTCTGGCATGTGGAGCCGAGTGTGGGAGGAGTCGGAAATGAGGCTGCAGAGGAAGATTGGCCGAGGGGATTTAAAACCCAGACTTGGCGGCCATTAGAAAAGAGAACCACATGGCTTTGGCAGAGTGAGGACTCTCCCTTCCCGCAGCCCTGAGAGAGAGAACCATGTGGCTTTAGCAGAATAGAGAGGACCTCAGCCATTGAGAGGAGGAAGAACCGTGCTGCTTTAGGAGAGAGAACCACGCGGCCTGGACAGAGTGGGGACTCTCCCCTTCCCGCAGCCCTGAGAGGGAGAACCACGAAGCCTGGACAGGGTGGGGACCCCCGCAGCTTTAGAAGGGGGAACCACCACCTGGTTTTAGCAAAGATCCTGGCGACTCAGCCGAGGGTGCCGGGAACCCAGGGAGGTCTCCCAGTCGAGAAGGAGGACTAAGAACCAGAGGACTGTCTGAGCCATGGACTTCTTTTTCCTTCCCTGAAATACGGTACTCTGGACTGGGCAAAGGGGGAAGGAAGGAAGGACTGTGTCTGTTTGTGGGTGTTTTAAGGGACTTTGGGATTTTTTGATAAAGACATTAGGTCACTACTTTAAATTTGTATAGCATTAAATAAACATTTCCTTTCCTTTTCATGAATCTCTGGCATTGAGAGATGTCTTTCCTCTGGCGGCGGACATAATGGACCCGGGGCCTTCTTTCAATAATAGTATATCATTCCAGGCCCCCCTTGTTCTGTTCTGTAACAAAATGACCACACCAGAGGTTAGCTGCAAGGCTGTTGCTATGCGAAACAGCTCTCAAAGGCCCTGCCTCATTTGTCCCTTCCCCCAGCCCACACCTGGGGAATGGGGGTGAAGACATCTTAAAATCTCCTGGACACCTTAAGTTCTGGACCCCATTTCAAATGCCCATTTGGGGTCCCCCCTCTTGGCTGCACCCTGTAACAGTCCTACATACCCTAAGCCTAAAACTAACCCCAACCTTAACCCTAACCCTGACACTAAAATAACCCTAACATTAAACTTAACCCAAGACCTAACCCTAACCCTAAGTCTAATTGTATCCCTAAACCTAACATTAAATTTAGCCATAACCCTCACCTTACCCTAACCCTACCCTAAACCTAAACCTATCCCTAACAGTAACCCTAAAACTAACCCTAAAACTAACCCCAAAGCCTAACACTAGCTGTAGCCCTTGTCCTAAACCTAAACCTAAGCCTAACCCAAACCCTAAACCTCACCCTAAACTTAACATAACCCTAACACTAACCCTAGCTCCAGCCATAACCCTAACACTAACCCTAATCCTAGACCTAGACATAGCTGTAGCCCTAGCCCTAGACCTAATTCAAAACCTATTACTAACCCTACCCCTAAACCTAACCCAAACCCTAACTCTAAACCTAACTGTTAAACTTACCTGAAGCCTAGCCCTAGACCTATCCCTAAACACAGCCATAGAACTAACCCTAGCCCTGACCCTAGCACTAACCATAACTCTAACACTATACTTAGACCAAGCTGATGCGTGGGTCACCGGCCAGCAGTGATCACGGAATGCCGCAGATGGCTCATTGAAACGCGAGAAAAAACATGCACAGAGACAGACTAGTTTCTGTGGAGAAGTAGGGATGGGATGGCCACCCCCTCTAGTGAGGATCGTGCCAATTTACTGTCCAAACCTGCTTTTACTGGGCTCGTTTTGCATAATAATTCAGGTAAAGTACATTACTCATTACGAGGAAGTAAGGAACAATAGGTAACAAGGAACTCTGCGGGTCTATTTTGAGTCGGGGTCAAAGAGCTGTAAGACTTTGAGGAACAAACTAACTTCCTCCTTGGACCCTTCTCATTCAACTGAGAGCATTCTAAACAAAGAAGGTTTCACAGTAATTTACATGTTCTTTCTTAGGCCTGATCACCCGGGGAATCTGCCCTTTTCAGCACAGAGCTGCACCACCCTGTCATTGTTTCAGGCTTAGGTGGAGCAAGGGAACTAAGGCAACCAAGAGATAAGGAGATTTTCTCCCAGACGATGAGAACTCAGGCTATGTCAAAGCTGAGGAGCAAGGGTCCATCACCCCCTTTTGCTGTAGCCCCCAAAGTCCTTCTTTTGGGGGCCTCCCACATGATCGTGCCTGTCTTAGATCGTTCCCCCCTTGGGGAATCTTACCCGTCTTTGGCTAACCGACCAAGCTTTGGGGTTCAGTTATGAATGAAGCAGCAAAAGCAGTGCTCCTGCCAGGGAGATAAGCTTTTCTCTCCTTGCTGGCTTATGGTTCCAAGGGCGTTCCCTTAGCCTTAGCCTAGGTGGGGGTTCAGCTTCTGATACCAGGCAGGGCAGTTCCCAACACCAAGCCATAGCCACCCCCCTTGGCCTAACCCTAACCACAGCCATAGGCCTAGCCCTACACTACCCTAACCCTAACTGTGACCTAACCCAAGCCCTAGCCCTAGCATTAAACCTAATCATAACCCTATCATTAACCCTAACCCTAAAAATAACCTCACCTTAAACCTCACTATAATCCTAACCCTAAACCTAACCCTAACCTTCAACCTAGCCCTACCCTACCCTAACACTAACCCCAACCCTAACACTAAAACTATCCTAAATTCTAACCCCAGTACTAACTCTAATCTTAAACCTAACACTAAATCTAATCAGAAACCTAACCTGGCCCTAATCGTAACCCTAATCCTTAACCTAGCCCTAACCCTAGCCTTAACTCTAACCCTAAATATAACATTAACACTAACCCTTACAAAACCTAACCCTAACCCTAATCCTAACTCTAACTCTATGCCTCTCACTAAATGTAACCCTTAACATAACCCTGGATATAACCCTCATGCTAATTGTAAACCTAGCACTAGGCCTAACCCTAATCATGTCTAACCCTAGCTATAGTCCTGGCCCATCCTAACCCTAACTCTAGCCCTAGCACTAGCCTTAGCCCTAACAGGGACCCTAACTCTATCCTTAACTCTTACCCTAACCCTAACCCTAATCCTAACCCTAACCATAAACCTAACACTAAAGTTAACCCTAATCCTACCCACACCAGAACCCTAACCCTAACCCTAAATATAGCCCTAATCCTAACCATAAACCCAGCTCTACCCCTAGCCCTAGGCCTAGCCCTAAACGTAAACCTAACTCTAGCCCTCAACCTACCCTGAACCTGGCCCTAGCCCTAGCCCTAGCTCTAAACCTAACCCTAAACCTAGCCCAAGGTGAAAACCTAGCTCTAACCCTAAGCTTAACTTAAACCCTAACCCTAGACCTAGTTCTAATCCTAAACCTAATTCTAACCTCAGCCCTACCTGTGACACTAACCTTAATCCTGACCTGAAACCTAACCCTAACTCTAACCCTAGCCCTAATCCTAAACCTAATACTGACCCTAGTTCTAAACATAACCATAGACCTAGGCCCAGACCTAGCCCTGGACCTAGACATAGGCCTAGCCATAACTCTAACCCTAAGCCTAACCCTAACCATAAACCTAACTCTAACCATAACCCTAACCCTAAACCTAATTACAACCCTAACACTAAACCTAACCTGAAACCTAACACTAACAATAACCCTAAACCTAACCCTAACCCTGTTCTGAACCCTAACACTAACCATAACACTAAACCTAACTGGAAACCTAACCCTGGATATCATCCTAACCTTAAACCTAAACTTAACCTAATACTAGTCCTATATTTAGGGTATGATAAATATAGCCCTAGCACTAGACCTAGAACTAACCCAAAATCTACCCCTTGCCTAACACTAAACCTAGCCCTAACCCTAAAACTAATCCTAGCACTAGACCTAACCTTAACCCTAATCCTAACACTAACCATGGTTTTATCCCTAATCCTAACCCTGGGCCTTACCCTAAACCTAAAAATAACTTTAAACCTAGGCCTATCCCTAATGCTAACCCTAACCCTATACCTAAAAGTAACCCTAAACCTAGCCCTAGCCATAACCTTCCTGAGAATTCTAACCCTAGTCCCTGCCCTAGGCCTAGCTTTAAACCAAATTGTAATCCTAATCCTAAAACTGGCATTAGCAGTAGTCTCAGCCCTAAGCCCAACCCAAACCCTAACCCTAAACTAACCCTAGCCCTACCCCTAGCCCTAAACCTAAACCTAGACCTATCCCAGGCCTAACCTTGACCCTAAACTTATCCTTACTCCTAGCACTAACCCTAACCCTATCCCTACCATAGCCCCAGGCCTAGACCTAAGTCTAACAAATAACTTAAACCTAACCCTAATCCAAATGCTAGCCCAAGCTTGAGCCCTAGACTTAGCTCTAAACTTAACCCTAACCATGAACCTAAACATACTCCTAGGACTATCCCAAAACCTGGGTCTTGCCCTAAACTTAACCTTAAATGTAACCCTAACCCTATCCAGAATACTAAACCTAACCTTAAGCCTAACCCTAAACCTAACCCTAACCCAAAACCTTACCCTAATCTTAATACTACCCTATCCCTAGACTTGGCCCTAACCATAATCCCAGCCCTAGTCCTAACCATAACACTAAACCTAACCCTAAATCTAACTCTATCCTTACCCCTAGCCCTAATCCTACCCATAGCCCTAATGTTAACCCTAGTCCTGGCTCTAGTGCTAAACCTAACAATAACCCTAAAACTAACCCTAACTCTAACCCTTACACTAAACCTAATCAGAAACCTAACCTGACCCTAACCCTAAACATAATCCTTACACTAACCCTAGCCCTAATTCTACACCTAGACCTGGCCTTAGCTCTAGCCCTAGGCCTAGCACTAACAATAATCCTAACACTGACACTAACCCTATTCCTAACTGAAACTCTAAACCTAATGCTAAACCTAAATGGAAACCTAACACTGGATCTAAACTTATCTATAACCCTAACCCTAGCCCTAACCTTAACCTAAACCTAGCCCTAGCACTAGACCTAGACCAAAACCAAACCCTAAACTAAGCTCTAAACCTAACCCTAACCTTAACTCTAACCATAGCCATAGCACTAGATCTAAACCTAGCTCTAGACCTACCCTAGCCTAGCTCTAGGCCTAGCCATAAATATAATTCTAAACCTCACACTAACTCCACCATAGCCCAAACACTAACCTTAACCCTAAACATAACCCTAGCCCAACCCCTCATCTTAAACATAACCCTAACCCTAGCCCTAAACCAAACTTAATCTTAACTCTAACCCTAACCCTAGCCCTACTATAACCCTAATGCTAAACCTAGCAGTAGCCTTACCCCTTCCCTGCCCCTAACCCTAACCTTGCCCTTGCCCTACGCTTAGTCTGCTCCTTAAAATTAATCAAAACCCTAACCCTAACCCTATCCTTAACCCTAATCCTAAACCTAGCCCTAACCCTGATGCTACCCTAACACTATCCCTAACCCTTACCTTAAACCTAACTCTAAACCTAATCCTACCCTAATGCTAAACTAAACCTAAACCTAATCCTAACCCAACCCATAAACCTAAACTTAACCCTAACCTTAGCCATATCCCTAACATTAACTGTAACACTAGCACTAGCTAAAGACTTAGACCCAAAACAAAACCCAAACCTAGCCCTAACCCTAACCCTAGCCCTAGCCCTATACCTAAACCTAACCCTAGCCCTAAACCATGTCCTAACCCTAACTCAAGCCCTAGACCTAGCCATACACCTAACACTAACCGTACCCTAGGCCAAACCTAACCCTAATCCTAACTCTAACCATAACCCTGACAGTAAATGTAACCCTAAACCTAACCCTGGCTAAAACCCCAATACTAATACTAATCCTAACCCCACCCTAACTCTAACCCTAAACCTAACCCTAACCCGAAAACTAACCTTAGTCCTATCCTTAGTACTAATCTTAACCCTAACATTAACACTAAACCCTAGCCCTAATCCTCACCCTAGCACTACCTTAGATCTAGACCTAGGCCTAGGCCTAACCCTAAACCAAAACTGAACCATAACCCTAACGCTACCCCATATACCTAACAATATCCTGACTCTAGTCATAGACATATCCCTAGTCCTAACCCTAAGGCTAGTACTAGTTCTAGTCCCAGCCCTAAATCTACATCTGGACCTAAACCTAACCCTAACCCTAACCCTAATCCTGAACCTAAACCTAATCCTAGCAAAACCCTTACCCTGGTCCTTGCCCCAACACTAAACCTAATGCTAACCCTAATGCTACCACTTACCCTATACTAATACTTACTCAAACCTAACATTAGCTCTTGCCCTAGCCCTAGTTTTAATACTAACCATAAACCTAAACCTAAACCTAATCCTAATCCTAACCCTTGCCCTAAACCTAGCACTAGCCCTAATCCTAAACCTAACCCTGGGCCTTGCCCTAACCCTAACTATAACTCTTGCCCTAGTCCTAACCCTACCCTAACCATAATCCTAACCCTAGCCATAGACTTATGCTAACCCTAACCCTAAAACTAACCTGAGCCCTAACTCTAGCCCTAAATCTAGCCCTAACCCTAGCCTCATCTAACCCTGGCCATAGCCCTAAACCTAACCACCCTAACCCTAACCCTAACCCTAAACCTAACAGTAACCCTAATGTGACCTGTACACTAAGCCTAACCCTAGCCCTAGCCTTAGCCCTTACCCTAAACCTAACCCTATACTAACCCTAATCCTAACCTTAACCCTAACACTCATCGTAACCCAGCACTATCCATAATCTTAAGCCCAGTCCTAACCTAAACCTAACCAAAATACTAACTCTAACCATAACCCAAACCCTAGCCCAAGCCCTAGTCCTAGACATAATCTTAACCCTAACCATAATCCTAAACCTTACTCTAGCCCTGTTCCTAGCCCTAACTCTAACCCTAACTAGAGTCTTAGCCCTAACCCTAACACTAACCTGAAACCTAAGACTAACCATACACCTAACTCTAGCCATAGAACTAACCCTAACACTAACCTTAACCCAAAACATATCGCTAGCCCTAAACCTAAGCTTAACCCTAACCCTAACATTAACAATAGCCCTCATTCTAACCCTAAACCTAAGCCTCATTCTAACCCTAAACCTAACCGCAGCCATAGCCCTGATACCAACCTTAACCCTAAACCTAATCCTAACCCTAGCCCTAACCATAAGCCTAACCCTAACCCTAATACTAACCCCAACACTAATCTGAACACTAAACCTAACCCAAAACCTAAACCTGAACTAATATAAACCCTAACCCTAGCCCTAATTTTAACTCTAACCATACACTTATCCCTACCCCTAACCCTGACCCTAACCCTAGACCTAAAACTAATCCTAAACCTGGGCCTTGCTATAAGACTCCCCCTAGCTCTAAACCTAGCCATCACCCTAACCCTAACCTTACCCCTAGCCCTAATCCTAACCCTGACAATAAACTTAACCCCAGTTCTAGTCCAACCCATAGCCCTGTCCATAAACCTATTTGTAACCCTAACCCCAGCCCTATCCCTGCACCTAGGCCTAACCCTATCCCTAGCCCAATTCATAACACTATTCATATCCCTAAAACTAATCCTAGCCCTAACTCTAACTATCATCATGGGCCTTGCCCTAATCCTAACCCTAACTGTAACCCTAGCCCTAGCCTTAGCCCTAACCCTAATCCTAACCTTCAACTTAGCTGTAACCCTAACCCTAACCCTAACCTGAGCCCTAGCTATAGTCCTAGCCCTAGCCCTACCCCTAGGCCTAGCCATAACACTAACCTAACCCTAACCCTAAATTTAATCCTAATCCTAAACCTAACCATAAACATAAACCTAATCTTAACCCTAACAGTAAACATAACCTGAAACCCAACCCTGGCCCTAAACCTAACCCTATATCTAACACTATCCCTAGCCTTAGGCCTAGTTGTAACACTAACCCTAACCCTAACCCTATCCCCAACCCTTAGCCTAAAACTAACCCTAACACTAATCCTAACCCTAACATTAAACCTAACCCTGGCCATAACCTTAACCCTAAACCTAACCCTGTCATAGCCCTAACCCTAACCCTAACACTAATCCTAGCTCTAACCCTTATCCTAAACCTAACCCTGGGCCTTGCCCTAACCCTAACCCTAAAACTAATTCTTACTTTATCCTAACCCTATCACTAACCCTAATCAGAAACATTACCCTGTCCCTAACCATAACCCTAAAGAAAACCCTAGTCATAGCACTAACCCTAAGCCTAACCCTAACCCTAGCTAGGGTTAGGGTTAGGGTGAGGGTAACAGGGTTAATGCTGGGGCTAGGGTTAGGGCTAGGTCTAGGTCTAGGTCTAGGTCTAGGTCTAGGGCTGTGTTTAGGGCTTGAGCTAGGGCTAGGGCTAGGGTTAGTGTTAGGGTTAGGATTAGGGTAAAGCCCAGGTTTAAGATTAGGGATAGGGCTAGGTTTATTGATGCAGACTCCAGCCAGCAGTGTCCGTGGTGTTGTGGATGCAATGAACAAATTCACAGACTGCACAAGTCCTGTGGAGAAAAAGGGACAGCATAGCCACTCTGAGTGAGAGAGTGCCCTGATCTTTGCCTGGACAAATTTTATTGCTTTCTAATAGTATACATGAAAGAAGGCTCTCATTAATTATGCTCGGGTTTGCTTTAGGTGATTACCTTTTACAGATAACAAAGGAAAGGATATTGCTGAATTACTTCTTACAGATTCACATTCGAAGAACTATGAGGGCTTATTCCGACTCAGGGTCAGTTAGCTAAGGGGCCATAAAACTTTGGGAAACAAATTCATGTCATGCTTGGACCCTTATCAGGAAATTGAGGGTATTAGCAAAGCAGGTTTCACAGGATTTTACATATTCTTTCTTAGGCCTGATTGCCCCAGGGAACCTTCCCTTTCCAGCACAGGGCCACACACACCTCCAGCATTGTTTCAGGCCTGAATCAGGTAGGGGATGTGGGCAGCCAAGAGATTAGGAGACTTCTGGCAGTCAGAATGAAGACTCAGGCTATGTCAAAGCCAAGGAGTGAGGGTCCATTACCCACTTTTTCTATAGCCCCCAAGTCCTTCCCTGAGGGGCTCTTCATGACCATGCCTGTCTTAGGTCATCCCTCCCTTGAGGAATCTTACCTATCATTGGCTAACCAGTCATCTGCCTGGGGTCAAGCAGGGTGAAATAAAAGGGGGCAGAGGTGGTGCCCCTGTCAGGGAGATAAGCTTTGTCTACTTAGTGGTTTATGGTCCCAAGGTATCTTTACTCAGGCTAAGCCATGGGGAGTTACAGCTTCTGAAACCAGGCAGGGCTGTTCCCAACAGTTTATGGTTAGTGTTAGGGCTAGGAATAGGGTTAGGGATAGGGCTAGGTCTAAGGTTAGGGCTAGGGCTAGGGTTAGGGTTAGGATTAGGGTTAGGTTCAAGTCTAGGGTTAGGGATAGGGGAGGATTAGGCTTAGAAATAAGGTTATGGTTAGGACTAGTGCTAAGATTAGTGTTATATTTAAGGTTAGTGTTATTGCTATGACTAAGTTTAGGGTTAAGGCTAGTGTTAGAGTCAGGGCTAGGGCTAGGGTTAGTGTTAGGGTTAGGGTTAGGGCTATGATTAGTGTTAGTGCCAGGGCTAGGTTTAGAACTAGGGCTAGGGTTCAAGCTAAGTCTAGGGTGGAGTAGGTTACAGATAGGGTAGGGTTAGAGTTGAGCTAGGGCTGGGATTAGGCTTAGGTTTAGTGTTAGGGTCAGGTAATGGCTATTGCTATCCCTAGGGCAAGGGTTATGGTTAGGGTTAGGGTTAGGGTTAGGGATAGAGTTAGGGAAAAGTTTAGGGTAGGGTTAGGGCTAGGGTTTGTTTTAGGTTTAGGTTTTGGTTTAGGGTTAAAGCTAGAGTTAAATTTAGGTTTAGGTTTAAGGTTAGGTTTAGGGCTAGGGCTAGATGTAGGGTTGGTATTAGGCCTAGGGTTAGATTTAGAGCTAGGGCTATGGTTTGGGTTAGGGATAGATGTAGTGCTAAGGCTAGGTTTATGGTAGTATTAGGGCTTCTGTTAGGGTTAGGGTTAGGTTTAAGGTTATGGTTAGGTCTAGGGCCAGGGCTAGGTTTCAGGGTAGGTTTAATGTTAGGGTTAGGGTTAAGAATATTGTTAGGGTTAGGGTTAGATCTATGGTATGGCTAGGATTAGGATTAGGATTAGTGTTAGGTAGGGTTAGGTCTAGGGCTAGTGTTTGGTTAGGGTTAGTGTTAGGATTAGGGCTAGGGCTTGGGCTATGTCTGGGTTTAGGGTTCAGGTTATATTTATGGTTAGGGTTAGGATTAGGTTTAAATCTATGGCTAGGGCTAGTGTTAGGATAGGGCAATATCTAGGTCTAGGTTTAGGGTTAGGGTTAGTGTTATGACTAGGGCTAGAGCTAGGGCCAGGGCTAATGCTGGTTTTAGGGCTAGAGCTGTGGCTAGGCTTAGGGTTAGGGTTAGGTCTAGGGTTAAGGTTAGGGTTAGGGTTGGGTTTTAGGTTAGGGTTAGTATTATGGCTAGGCCTAGGCCTGGGGTTATGGCTAGGACTAGGGTAGGGCTAGGGTTAGGTTTAGGGTTATAGTTAGGGCTAGGTCTAGCATTAGGATTAGGGTTAAGCTTAGGGCTAAGGCTAGGGCTAGGTTTAGGATTAGGGTTAAGGTTAGAGTTAGGGCTATGGTGAGGGACAGGGTTAACATTAGTGCTAGGGAGAGGGTTAGGCTTTGCATTAGTGTTAGGAATAAGTTTAGGATTATGGTTAGTTGCAGGGCTGGGGCTTGGGCTAGGACTAGCGTAAGAGTTACTATTAGGGTTAGAGCTTTGTTTAGGGTTAGGTTTAGGGCTCAGTTTTGGACTATGGACTAGGTGACAGTAGGGTTTGGTTTAGGATTAGGTTTAGGGTTAGGGCTAGGGCTAGGTTTAGAGTTAGGATTAGGATTACAACAAGGCACTTGTTTAGGATTAGAGTCAGGGCTAGGTTTATGGTAACGATCAGGTTTATTTTTAAGTTTAAGGCTAGGTCTAATGCTATGGCTATGGGTAGGTTTAGGGTTAGTTTAGGGTTAGTGTTAGGGTTACAACAAAGTACTTGTTTAGAATTAGGGTGAGATCTAAGTTTAGAATCAGCATTAGGGTTAGTTTTAAGTTTAGGGCTAGGTCTAGGGCTTGCATTTAGCTAAGGCTAGCATTAGGGTTCAGGTTAGGATTAGGAGTATGGCTAGGTTTAGGTGAGGCTAGGGCTAGTGGGGGGGCTCCACTCACAGAGCCCCCCCATCTGCCACGGATGAGAATAAGTCTATCAAGACATGATCTGCTTGGGGAGGAAATGTGGCTGATCTCTCAAGGAAAAGGGCCTTGAGCCTGTTCCTCAATGGGCTTTCACTGGGTTTAATTTGCCTAGGAATACAGGGTATATATAGTGATCCCTCACCTATCAAGGGAATTATGTTCCAGAGACCCCCGCAACAGGTGAAAATCCACCAAGTAGCAGTGTTATATTTATTTTATTATTTATATATATTTTAAGGCCTTACAAACCCTTCCCACACACCTATAAACCTTTCCCATTCTCTTATTAACCTTTCCCACACTCTTATAAACACTTCATATACTCTTAAACACTTTCTACACTCTTAAACCTATGTAATTTAACAACATATAAAATTCTATATAGGTACTCACCAGTGAAGTATACTACAACTTGAATAATGAAAATAATGAATTATGTAGCTGTGCAGTACTGATGGCGATAAAGGTGATGACAATAAGATGAATGTTCTGTACAGCCAAGAAGAGCATTACAGCTCTTCTGAAGACACCACTTCATCAGGCACTTCAGCAGGTGGTGCAGTATCTTTGCCCTGGACCATAACTTTTATTTCTGCTTTCTTCTGAGTGATGAACATAGTTATGGGGAGTTGCTGGCACTGCTTTTTATCCACCAAGGCAGCTTCTCCATGCAGAGAAATGCTCTTGAGTCCAAAGCGTATTTGAAATTTGTCAAACCAGCCCTTGCTGGCACAGAATGGGGTTGGGCTGGTGGGAGAAGCTCTCAACAGTCCTGCTTCTGCACTGTCATCCTCATCTTCATCCTTGTCACCATCATGAATGTCTGTGCTTTCTGCAAAACTATCATAAAGTTTCTTGGCCCTCGTCTGGATGGTGTTGGTATCCAGTGAGATATCTTTCTTCCTGCAGTCATTTATCCACAGGGCCAATGCAGACTCCATCCTCACAATGGCCTTATTGCGGGAAGTGACTGCCCTCTTTGCAGTTTTGTTAGAAGTCATTGTTGCCATAGACCTAATATTCTTCTCGTCTTTCTTTATGTAGCAAACAGTAGATTTGTTGATCCTGTAATGGTGGCCTACAGCCGCGTAGGTTTTGCCTTCCTTTAACATGTTGAGAAGTTCCATCTTTTCTTTGACGGTAAGCATATTCTTCTGGTGCTTGAGTTCACTGCCAGAAGCCTTAGAAGGCACAGAACATTTGGGTGGCATCATAGGGCTTGAAATAAATTCAAACTTTTACAAAATTTCACAAAAACACAACACCACAGAGCAACACTACACACAGCGATCAGACATCAATGTGAAGTGGAGGAGAGATGCTGAACATATGGGCACAGTGTGGGAGAGCCAACAAACCGATGCTATGGTCACTGAGCCAATCAGTGCCCAGTATACAGAACAGTGCTGTGGTTGGTTGCCTTCCATTCCATCAGCCAATAGTGTGCCATGTACAATCTCACGTTGGCAAACTTGCAGAAGCAGTAGTGGTGTACTGCATTTCCATTGTGTACATAATGGTATTTACCCGCTGATGAAATACATACTATATTTTATTTTGATTTAATATTATTTTAATATGTTTGAATTAACATTTTTTATATTTTTATATTGTTTTAAATTTAGGCAAAAATAATTAAAATAATAAATATTATATAAATACCTATATACTGCAAAATCCCATGATATAGCGAAAACTCAATACAGAATTAGATATACATTTTTTTAAAATCCCACGATACAGTGAAGCTGCAATAAGTGAACCACAATATAGTGAGGGACAACTGTATGAAAAAGCTCAATCATTGTCAGGCAGTAATGATCAAACAATAGCTAACATTCAAAGAACTATGAGGGCTTATTCTAAGTCAGGGTCAGATGGCTAAAGGGCCATAAAACTTTCAGACACAAACTCATTTTATGCTTGGACCCTTATCATTTAAATTGAGGGTATTAGCAAAGCAGGTTTTCACAGGATTTTATGCATTCTTTCTTAGGCCTGATTGCCCCAGGGAACCTGCCCTTTCCAGCACAGGGCCACACACACCTCCAGCATTGTTTCAGGCCTGAATCAGGTAGGGGATGTGGGCAGCCAAGAGATTAGGAGACTTCTGGCAGTCAGAATGAAGACTCAGGCTATGTCAAAGCCGAGGAGTGAGGGTCCATTACCCACTTTTTCTATAGCCCCCAAGTCCTTCCCTGAGGGGCTCTTCATGACCATCCCTGTCTTAGGTCATCCCTCCCTTGAGGAATCTTACCTGTCATTGGCTAACCAGTCGTCAGCCCAGGGCCAAGCAGGGTGAAGTAAAGGGAGGAGAGGCAGTGCCCCTGCCAGGAGGATAAGATTTGTGTCCTTAGTGGTTTATGGTTCCAAGGTCTTTACTCAGCCTTAGCCATGGGAGGTTACAGCTTCAGAAACCAGGCAGGGCTGTTCCCAACAGGCTGTGGCTAGGGCCAGCATTAGGGTTACAACTAGGTTTAGGGTTAGCATTATGCCTACGCTAGTGGTAGGGTAGGGCTTGATTTAGGTTTAGGGTTAGGTTTAGGGTTAGGGCTAGGATTAGGTTTAAAGCTAGGGCTAGGGAAATGGGTAGGTTTGGGTTATGGTTAGCATTACAGCTAGGGTTAGGTCTATGGTTTATGTTGAAATTGGGGTTAGGAGTAGGACTAGTGTTAGAGTTAGGGCTAGTGCTAGGGCTGTGTTTAGGGTTATATTAGGGTTAGGGTTCTATTAGGGTTAGCATCAGGGCTAGGGTTAGGGCTAGGATTAGGTTTATGGTTAGGTTTAGGGTTATGGCTAGGGCTAGGTTTAGAGTTAGGGTTAGGGTTCTGGCAAAGCCCCAGTTTACGGTTAGGATTAGGGCTAGTTTAAGGGTTAGGGTTAGGGCAAGGGCTATAGTTGGGTTTAGGGCTACTGTTAAGATTGGTGTCAGTGCTAGGGCTAGGGTTATGTTTAGGGTTAGGGTTAGAGCTAGGTTTAGGGTTATTGTTTAGGGTTAGTGTTAGTGTTATTGTTATAGGGCTAGTGCTGTGGTTAGGTTTAGGATTAGGGTTATGGTTAGAGTTAAGGCGAAATTTAGGTTTCAGGTTAGGTTTAGTGTTGCAGTTAGTATTAGGGTTAGGTTCAGGGTTAGGGTTAAGGTAGGGTTAGGTTTAGGATTAGGTTTAAGTTTAGGGTGGGAATTAGTGTTGTGGTATAGGGTTAGGGCTAGGCTTAAGGTTAAGGCCAGACTTATGTTTTGAGTTTAGTGCTACGTTTAGAGTTAGGGTTAGGGTTAGGTTTAGGTTCAGGGTTGGGGTTAAGGTTAGATTTAGGTTTAGGATTAGGTTAGGGTTAGTGCTAGAACTAGGGGTAGGTTTAGGGTTAAGGCTAACCCTAAGGTTAGTGTCAGGGCTAGGTCTGGAGTTAGTTTTAGTGTTAGGGCTAGGACTAGGGTTACGGTTAAGTTTAGGGTTAGGGTAGGGCTGTTTAATGTTAGGTTTCAGGTTAGTAATAGTGATAGGGGTTTAAGACTTGGGAAAATTTAGCTTAAGGTAAATAGTCATAAATCTAGCAAGTAATGTGTATGTTAAGTTTTTGTTTCAGTAACTACAGATCAGGCCTATCTTGGCACCTAAGAGTAAGCAGATGACCTCTTGAAGACGTCTGTACCAGGAAGAAGCAAGCAACTACCCTTCCCCCTTGGAGGCAACTGTTGAATTTCAAAGGCTTTCGCTGACACCTTGTTTGCCCTCCCCCAACCCCCTTATAAAAGATCTGGCTGAGAAAGAGAGAGCAAGATGGTTTGTTAGGGTATGAACCCGCCATCTTCTCGGATCGCCTGCCATCTGAATAAAGCTCCTATAAAAGATTCAATCACTGTCATTGCTTATTGGATTTGGTAGTGACAGGCAGCCCGAACGCCGGTGTCTTTTCCGGTTACAATAGGGTTACAGTAGAGCAATGTCTAGGGTTTGGTTTAGCATTAGGGTGAGAGTTAGGGTTAGTTACTATTGGGGTTAGGACTAGGGTTAGGTTTATGGTTAGGGTCAAGGGCTAGCGCTAGAGCTAGGGCCAGAGTAGGGCTTAGGTTAGAGTTAAGGTTAGGGTTAGGTTTAGGGCAAGGTCTAGTGTTAGGATTAGGGTTAATTTTTAGTTAGGGCTATGGCTAAGTTTAGGGTTAGGGTTAGGTTTAGGATTATGTTTAGGACTACAGTTATTCCTAGGGCTTGAGCTTGGGCTAGGGCAAGAATTAAGGTTATGATTAGAGTTACAGCTTTTTTATGGTTAGTTTTAGGGCTGTGTTTAGGATTATGGATAGGGCTGGGCTGCAGTTAGGGTTAGGTTTAGGATTAGGTTTAAAGTTAGGACTAGGGCTAGGTTTAGAGTTAGGGTTAGGGCAAGGCACGGGGTCAGAGTTAGGGACAGGGCTAGGTTTAGTGACAGGATTAGTGCTAGGGTTAAGTTTAGGGCCAGGGCTAGGGTGAGGGTTAGGACTGGTGCTATAGCTGGGTTAGACAAGGCTAGGGCTAGTTCTAGGGCTAGCATTAAGGTTAGAGTCAGGTGGAGGATTAACTTTATGCCTAGGGCTAAGGCTAGGGCTAGGGGTAGGATAAGGCTAGGTTTAGGATTAGGGTTAGTGCAAGGTCTAGGGTTAGGTTTAGGGTTAAGTTTAGGTCTAGGGCAATGTCTGGGTGAGACTTAGGTTTAGGTTTAGCACTAGGGCTAGGGTTAGGTTTAGGGTTAGGCTTAGGGCTAGGTCTAGAGCTATGGCTAGGTTTATGGTTAGCGTTAGTTTTAGGGTTAGGGATAGGATTAAATTTAAGGCTATGGCTAGTGGTAGGGCAAGGACTAAAGTTATGGGTAGCATTAAGGTTAGACATATGGCTAGGGCTAGGGCCAGAACTTATGTTAAGATTGGGGTTTGGATTAGGAGTAGGGCTAGGGCTATGGTTAGGGTTAGGGTTAGGGTTTGGCTAGGTCTAAGGTTATGGTTGGCATTAGGAATAGGGTTACATTTAGTTTTAGGGTTAGGGTAAAGATTAGGTTTATGGTTAGGTTTAGGGTTAGGGATACAGGTAGGTTTAGAGTTAGGATTAGGGTTAGGGCAAGGCTCCTGTTTATATTTAGGGTTAAGGCTAGGTTTTGGGTCAGGGCTAGGGTTAGGGTTAGGATTACTGTTAGGTTTAGGATTAGGGCTATGTTTAAGGTTAACATTAAGCTTGGGGCTAGGGCTAGGGTTAGTGTTACATTTAGGTTTATGGTTAGAGTTAGTGTTAGGGCTTGGGCTAGGGTTAGGTTTAAGGGTAGGGTTAGGGTTACCTTTAGGGCTAGGGTTAGAGTTAGGGCTAGAGTTACGGTTAGTTTAGGATTAGGGTTAAGACTATGGTTAATTCTAGTATGGGGATGGGCTAGTGGTAGGGTTAGGGTTAGGGCTTTGTTTATGGTTAGTTTTAGGGCTCAGTTAGGATTATGGATAGGACTGGGTTAGAGTTAGGGTTAGGTTTAGGTTATTGTTGGGTTAGGGTTAGGGTTAAATTTAGGGCTAGGTCTAGAGCTAGGGCTATGGCTAGGGCTAGTGTTATGGTGAGGTCTAGTTTTAAGGCTATGGCTGGGTTAGGTGAGGCTAGGGCTTGGGCCAGGGCTAGCTCTAGGGTTAGAGTTAGGTGTAGGATTAGCATTACACCTAGGGCTAGGGCTAGGTGTAGGGTAGGGCTAGTTTTAGGGTTATGGTTAAGGTTAATACAAGGGATAATGTAAGGTTTAGGTTTAAGTTTAAGGCTAGGGTTAGGTTTAAGGTTAGGCTGGGGCGAATGTTATTATTAGGGTTAGGGTTACTGTTAGGTCTAGGACTAGAGCTTGGTCTAGGGCTAGGTGTAGAGTTACAATTAGTGTTAGGGTTTTCGTTAGGTTTAGGTTTTGTGCTTGGGTTAGTTTATGGATAAGGATGGGTTGGGGTTAGTGTTAGGATTAGGTTTATGGTGTGATTTAGGGTTAGGGCTAGTACTAGGTTTCGAGTTGTGGTTAAGGGAAAGGCCCAGGGTTACAGTTATGATTATGGCTAGGGTTAAGTGAGGTTAGGGCTAGGACTGGCATTAGGGTTAGTGTTAGGGTTAAGCCCAGGTTTAAGGATAGGACTAGAGTATGGCTTGAGTTAGAGTTAGGGCTTGTGTCAGGATTCAGTTTATGGTTAAGTTTATGCTCTGGGCTAGGGCTAGGGTTAGCTTCCAGGTTAGGTTTAGGGTTAAGGTTAGGCTAGTTTTAGGTTTAGGATTAGTGTTAGGCCCAGGGCTAGGGGTAGAGTAGCTTTAGAGTTAGAACTAGGTTTCAGGTTAGGGATAGAGTTAGGACTATGGCTAGGCTTAGGTCTGGGGTTAGGATTAGGGTTAGTGTCAGCACTAGGTCTAGGGTTAGATTTAGGCAAGGCTAGGGTTAGGGCTAGGGTTAGGGTTATGTTTAGGGTTAGGGTTAGTGTTACAGTTAGACCTAGGGCTAGGGCTGGATTTAGGGCTAGTGCTAGGGCTAGTGTTAGGGTTAGTATTAGGGTTAGTGTTAGGGTTACATTTAGGGTTAGGGTTATAGTTAGTGTTAGGTTTAGGTTTAGGTTTAGTGTTAGGGATAGGGCTAGGGTTAGGGTTAGGATTACCTCTAGCACTCAGTGAGTTATAGGGTTAAGGCTAGGGCTAGTGTAAGGTTTAGAGTTAGGATTAGTGCTATGGCTAGGGTTAGGGTGAGGTTAAGGGTAGGGCTAGGGCTAGTGTTAGCATTTGTCTTAGGTTTAGCATTTGGAATAGGTTTAAGGCTAGGTCTAGGACTAGGGCAAGGGCAAGGGGTAGGGTTAGGTTTAGGGTTAGGGTTAGGGTTAGGGTTAGGGTCAGGTTTAGGATTAGAATTAGGACTAGTGGTGGTAGTAGGGTTAGTTTGAACATTAGAGTTAGGGTGAGCTCTAGGGCTAGAGTTAGATTTAGGGTTAGGTTTAGGGCATAGCCTAGGGTTAGGGTTAGGTATATGGCTGTTGTAGTATTAGAATTAGGGTTAGCATTAGGTATTGGGCTAGGATAAGGGTTAAGGTTAGGCTTAGGGTGATGGCTAGGTTTAGAGTTAGGGTGAGTGTTATAGCAAGGCCCAGGTTTAGGGTTAGTTTTAAGTCTAGGTCTAGTTAGGGTCAGGATTAGGGTTAGGGTTAGGGTTAGGGCTAAGATTAAGGCAAGGCCTAGGGTTAGGGATAGGGATAAGTGTATGGTTAAAGTTAGGGCTAAGGTTAGGTTTTGTATTAGTTCAGGTTTAGGTTTTGGGTTAGGTTTAATGTTCGGATTAGTGTTGGGGTTAGTATTAGGGTTAGGATTAGGCTTAGGTTTATGGCTAGGGCTAGGGTAAGGATTAGGATTAGGTTTAGGGTTAAGGTCAGAGTCAGGGCTATGGCTGGGGTTAGTTTTAGGGTTAGAATGAGGGTTAGATTTAGGGTTAAAATGAGGGCTAGGGCAGGGTTAGGCTTAGGCTTAGGTTTAGGGCTAGTAGGGTTGTTACAGAGCACAACAAGGGGGGCCTGGGACGATATACTATTACTGAAAGAAGCCCCCAGGTCCATTATGTCCGCCACCCGAGGAAAGACGTCTCTCAATGCCAGAGATTCGTGAAAAGGAAAGGAAATGCTTATTTAATGCTATACAAACAAGTAGTGAACTAATGTCTTTATCAAAAAATCCTAAAGTCCCTTAAAACACCCACAAACAGACACAGTCCTTCCTTCCTTCCCCCTTTGCCCAGTCCAGAGTACCGTATCTCAGGAAAGGAAATAGAAGTCCATGGCTCAGGCAGTCCTCTGGTTATTCCCAGTTAGTACTCCATCTCAACTGGGAGACCTCCCTGGGTTCCCGGCACCCTCAGCTGAGTTGCTGGGATCTCTGCTAAAACCAGGTGGTGGTTCCCCCTTCTAAAGCTGTGGGGGTCCCCACTCTGGCAAAGGCACATGGTCTTCTCTCCCAGGGCCACAGGAGTCCCCACTCAGCCAAAACCGCGTGCTTCTACCCCTGCGCAATGGCTGCAAGTGGGGGTGGGGGTCACCACTCTGCCAAAGCTGAGTGGCAATCTGCTAAAGCCGCATGGTGATTCTCTCTCTCAGGGCTGCGGGAGTCTCCACTCTGTCAAGGCCGCGTGGTTCTCCCCGTCAATGGCTGCTGTGTCTGGGTGTAAATCCCCACGCCAATCTTCCTCTGCAGCCCGATTTCTGACTCCTCCTACACTCGGCCTCACATGCCAGAACTCATACCCTTCCAGCTTTACTGGACTGCCATCATGAGTCTGGGCAGGTGTGGCCCCATGTCATGGAGCCAATCATCTTCAAGCTCCCACACAGGCACTGTAACTCGGGGGACCTGCCCCCCAGTTACACCTTGGTGGGGTAGTTACTTCCATTCCCTTGGCTCAGAGCCTGACCACAGCTATTTAACATATCTAAGCAACCAGCCAAAGGCTATAGATATGTTAAATGACCACACCAGAGGGTAGCTACAAGGCTGTTGCTCTGTGAAATAGCTCTCAAAGGCCCTGCTCCATTTGTCCCTTCCCCCAACCCACACCCTGGGGGTGGGGGGGCAGTGAAGACATCCTAAAATCTCCTAGATATCTTGAGTTCTGGACCCCATTTTAAATGCCCATTTGGGGTTCCCCTTCTTGGCTGCACCCTGTAACAGGGTTAGTGATAGGTTTTGGGTTAGGGTTAGTTCTATGGCTAGAGTTAGGTGTATGGTTAGTCTTAGGTTTAAGGTTAGTGTTAGTGTTATGGCTAAGGCTCTAGTTAGGGTTAGAGTTAGGGCTAGGAATAGGGCTAGGGTAAGATTTAGGATTATGGTTAGGGTTAAGGTTATGTCTAGGACCAGGGCTTGAGCTAGGGCTAGGGTTTGGGTTATGGTTAGGGCTAGTATTTTGGTTAGGTTTGGGTTAGGGCTGGGGTTAAGATTATGGATAGAGCTGGGTTACGGTGAGTGTTAGGGTTAAAATTAGGGTTAGTAGAGGGTTAGGTTTAGGAACAGGGCTAGGTCTACAGCTAGGGCTATGTTTAGGTTTAAGTTTGGGGTAGTTTTAGGAATAGGGCTAGGGTTAGCATTAAGGGTATGGCTAGGGCTAGAGTTAGTGTTAGGGCTATGGCTATGGTTAGTGCTAGGGTTATGATAGGGTTAGGGCTAGCACTAGGGCTATATATAGGGTTAGGTTTAGGGTTAGGATTAGATCCATGGTTAGGTTTTGGGTTGGGTTAGTGTTACAGTTAGGATTAGGTTGCAGATTGGGTTAGCATTAGGTTTAGAGTTAGGGTTAGTGTTAAGGATAAGGCTTGGGCTAGGGTTAGTGTTAGGCCTAGGGCTAGGGTTAGAGTTAGAGTTAGGATTAGGATTATATTTAGGACTAGGGCTAAGGCTGGGGTTAGCTTTAAGGCTATGGCTAGTGCTAGGGTTAGGATTAGGAATAGCTTGCAGCTAGGGCCAGGGTGAGGGTAGAGCTTTTGTTACAGCTAGGCTTAGGGCTGGGCTAGGTCTGGGACTGGATTTAGGTACACCTAGGTTTAGCGTTAAGGTTAGGGTTAATGTTAGGGTTAAGGCTAAGGCTAAGGTTATGGCTGGGGCTAGGGTTAGGATTATGGCAAGGCCCAGGATGAAGGTTAGGGATAAGGCTGTTTAGTGTTAGGGTTAGGGTCAGTGTTAGGTCTAGGGCTAGGATTAGGATTAGGGTTAGAGCTAGGATTAGGGTTTGGGTAGGGCTAGGTCTAACGCTAGGACTACATTTCGGTTAAGTTTTGGGCTTGGGTTAGGGTTGGGTTTAGAGTTAGTTTTAGGGCTAGTGCTAGGGTTAGGGTTAACGTCAGGAATAGACCCAGGGTTAGGTTTCAGGTTAGGGTTAGTGTTAGGGTTAGGGTTAGGATTAGGGTTAGGGTAAGGGTTAGGTTTCAATTTAGAGTTAATAGTAGGTTCAGGGTTAGGGTTCAGGCTAGGAGTAGAGTGAGGGTAGTGTTAGGGCTAGAGTTAGGCTTAGCATTAGGTTTGGTGTTAAGGCTAGGGATAGGGCTAGAGTTAGGGTTATTTTTATGGTTAGTGTTAGGGCTAGGGCTAGGATTAGGATTAGGTTTAGCGTATGGCTAGGTGTTGGTTTAGGCTCAAGTTTAGTGTTAAGTTTAGTTTTTTAAAAAAATATATTTTATTGATTATGCTATTACAGCTGTCCCATGTCCCCTCTTTTACTCTCCTCCACGCACTCTCCCACCCACATTCCCCCGTTTTATTTCATGTCCATGTGTCATAAATTCTTTAGCTTCTATATTTCCCAGGCTATTCTTGTCCTCCCCCTGTCTATTTTCTACCTATCATCTATGCTATTTATTCTCTGTACCTTTTCCCCCTCTCTCCTCTGCCCACTCCCCTGTTGCTAACCTCCATGTGATCTCCCTTTCTCTGGTTCTGTTCCTGTTCTAGTTTGCTTAGTTTTTTTGTTTTTGTTTTTGTTTTAGGCATGGTTGTTAATAATTGTGAATTAGCTGTCATTTTACTATACATGTTTTTTATCTTCTTTTTCTTAGATAAGTCCCTTTAACATTTCATATAGTAAGGGCTTGGTGATGATGAACTCCTTTAACTTGACCTTATCTGAGAAGCACTTTATCTGCCCTTCCATTCTAAATGAAAGCTTTGCTGGATAGAGCAATCTGGGATGTAGGTCCTTGCCTTTCATGACTTGGAATACTGCTTTCCAGCCCCTTCTTGCCTGTAAGGTCTCTTTTGAGAAATCAGGTGACAGTCTGACAGGAACTCCTTTGTAGGTTACTGTCTCCTTATCTTTTGCTGCTTCTAGAATTCTCTACTTCATTTTTACCTTTGGTAATGTAATTATGATGTGCCTGGGTGTGTTCCTCCTTGGGTCCAAATTCTTTGGGACTCTCTGAGCTTCCTGGACTTCCTGGAAGTCTATTTCCTTTGCCAGAATGGGGAAGTTCTCCTTTATTATTTGTTCAAATAAGTTTTCTACTTGTTGCTCTTCTTCTTCTCCTTCTGGTACCCTTATAATTCAGATGTTGGATCATTTAAAGATGTCCTGGAGGTTCCGAAGCCTCTCCTCATTTTTTTGAATTCTTATTTCTTTATTCTTTTCTGGTTGTATGTTTCTTTCTTCCTTCTGGTCCACTCCATTGATGTGAGACCCAGCTTTCATTCCATCACTATTGGTTCCCTGTGTATTTTTCTTTGTTTAACTTATTGTAGCCTTCATTTTTTCATCTAATTTGCAACCAAAATCAACCAATTCTGTGAGCATCCTGATTACCAGTGTTTTGAACTGTGCATGTGATAGGTTGGCTATCTCTCGGTCGCTTGAAAGTACTGGTTGTGGGGCTTTCAATTCTGAATGAGCCATCTTCCCCCCGCCTCCACCTTTGGTCTGGTCGCACCTGCTACGTATGAGGGGCAGAGCCCTAGGTGTTCACCAGGGCGAGTCAGCCCAGTCACTGGGTTGTGACGTTGTATGTGTGAGCGGGGTCTGAGAAGCAACAATGGCGCTTGCTCTGTTCTCCCTCAGACCTTAATCCCTTCCGCTGCTTCCCCCAAGCAAACTGGGCCCCTCTGGTGCCAATTCCTGTGTGGGTGGCCTTGTGCACACCGTGGGACTTTCCAAGGACTTCTTCTGTGAGGCTGGGAGTCTCTCCCGGCACCTCAACTGCCCACAGATGTTTTCAATCAGTGCCCCAATGCTCTATTCCCCAGCGCTGTGATCCTGGGTTGCGTGCAGTGCCTTGCTTCACAATCCCTGCCTCAGTGGGTCTGCCAGCTGCCACTTGTGCACTCAGGGTCCACTTGCTGCAGTCTTGCATGCCCCGGATGCCTTGCATGCCCAATCCCAATGCTCTCTGCTCTCCACGCTGCAACCCGTGTCTGCCCACGCCTGGCTGCCTGACTCTGCCCCTACTACTGGTCTGGATGAACATGTCTATTTTAACTTCTTGGTTGTCTGACTTCCATTCAGATCAATTTTCTGTCAGTTCTGGTAGTTATTCTATTTCTAAATTGTTGTTGTCCCTATCTTGGTTTTGCGAGGAGGCACAGTGCATCCACCTATGCCTCTGTCTTGGCTGGAAGTCCAAGTTTATGTTTAAAATTAGGATTACTGTTTGGTTTACATTTAGTGTTAGGTTTCAGGTTAGGATTAGGGTTCGAGATAGGGCTAGGTTTAGGTTGAGGTACAGGGTTAGCATTATGGCTAGTCCTAGGGCCTGGGCTAGGGCAATGTCTGAGCCTGGGTTTAGGGGTAGAATTATGGCTTGGGTTAGGGTTAGAGTTAGGGTGAGGTTTTGGTTTAGGTTTAATGTTAGTGATAGTTTTAGGGTTAGGTTTAGTTTTAGATTTAGGGTTAGGGTTATGATTAGGATTGGGGTTAGGGTTAGTGTTATGGCTAGTCCTAGGAATAGGGCTTTGGGTAGGGCTAAGGTTAGGGCTGTGGGTAGGGTTAGGGTTAGGTTTAGGTTTAGGGCTAGGGTTAGTGTTAGGGTTAAGGTTAGTGTCAGGGATAGGGATTGGGTTATGTTTAGGGTTAGGGTTAAGGTTAGCTTTAGGGCTGGGCTTAGGGTTACGGTTAGGAATAGCATTAGGATTTGGACTAGGACTAGGGATAGGGGTAGGTTTAGGGCTAGGATTAGGGCTAGCATTAGAGTTACAGTTAGTGTTAGGGCTAGGGTTAGGGTTAGTGATAGGTCTAGGGCTAGGTAGGGTAGGTCTATGTCTAGGGCTGGGATTAGGGCTAGAACTAGGGCTAAGGTTAGGATTAAGGTTATTGCCAGGGTTAGGGCTAAGGCTGGAGTTAGGGTAAGACCAAGGGTTATGGTTAGTGATAGGGCTTGCCTTAGGTTTAGGGTTAGGACTAGGTTTAGGGTTAGGCATAGGGCCAGGGATCAGTCTAGGGCTAGCGCTAGTTTTAGGGTTGGGGTTAGGGTTAGGGTTTGCATTAGTGTTAGAGCTAGGCTTAGTGATATGGCTAGGGATAGTGCTGCGACTAGAACTAGTCTTTGTGTTAGGGTTCGGGTTATGGCTAGGGTTAGTGTTATGTTAGTTTTAGGACTAGGGTTAGATTTAGAGTTAGGATTAGGGTTAGAATTAAAAGCAAAGCTATGGTTAGAGTTAAGTTTAGGAATAGAACTAGGGCTAGGTTTAGGGTTAGGGTTCGGGTTAGTGTTAGGTCTAGAGCTGGGTCTGGATGTTGGTTAGGGTTAGTGTTACTGCTAGGCATATGGTTAGGTCTAAGACAAGGTCTAAGGCTGTGTTTTGGGCTAGAACTATGGCTAGGGTTAGGATTAGGTTTAGAGTTATGGTTAGGGCTAGTGCTAGATTTAGAGTTACGGTTAGGGCAAGGCCAAAGGTTATGGTTTGATAGGGCTTGCATTAGGGTTAGGGCTAGGGCTAGGATTAGAGTTAGAGGTAGGGCTAGGGTTAGGCATAGGGTTAAGGTTCAGTTTAGGGCTAGGGCTAGGTTTAGGGTTACAGTTAGGGTTAAGGTTAGTGTTACAGCTAGGCCTAGTGATATGGCTAGGTCTCTGGTAAGGGCTAGGACTAGAAATAGTGCTTGGGTTAGGGTTAGGATTAGGGTTACAGCTGGCACTAGGGTTAGTGTTACCTTTAGGACTAAGGTTAGAATTAAGGTAAGGATTGCATTTAAGGATTAAGATCAAAGCTATGGTTAGGGTTAGGTTTAGGGTTAGCATTTGAGTTAGTGTTAGGTCTAGAGTTAGGGTTTGGGTGTGGGTTAGAGTTAGTGTTACTGCTAGGCATAGGGCTAGGGCTCAGGCAAGGTCTAGGGCTGTGTTTTGGGCTCTAACTAGGGCTAGTATTAGGGTTAGGGTTATGGTTAGGGCTATTGCCTGGTTTAGAGTGAGACTTAGGGTTAGGGCAAGGCCAAGTGTTAGAGTTAAGGATAGAGCTTCTGTTAGGGTTAGCATTAGTGGTAGGGCTAGGGTTAGGGTTAGGGCTAGGGCTAGGGTTAGGGTTAGATTTAGGGGTAGGGTTCATGTTACACCAAGGGTTAGGGTTCGGGTTAGGGTGAGTGATAGAACTAGAGCTTTGGCTATAGGTAGGGCTAGGGCTAGGGTTAGGATTAGGTTTAGGGCTTGGGCTAAGGTTAAGGTTAGGTTAGGATTTGGGTTATTAGTGTTACACCTAGGCCGAGCGCTAGTTTTAGGGCTAGGGTTAAAGCTAGGTCTAGGGCTGGTTTTAGGGCTAGAGCTAGTTAATTTTAGGGTTAGTGTTTGGGCTAGGGCTAATGTTAGGTTTAGGGTAAGGGTTACAGTAAGTGTTAGGCCTAAGGTTAGGGTTAGATTAGGTTTAGGGTTAGGGCTAGGGCTAGTGTTAAATTTAGGGTTAGGGATGGTTGTGGTTAGGGTTAGGGCCAGTGTAGAATTAGGTTTAGGATGAGTCAAAAGCCCATGGATGGGTGCGAGGACTATGTTTTAGGTCAGGGTTAGGGTTAGGGTTAGATCTAGGACTATGTCTACTGTAAGGCTAGGTCTCGGGCTAATGTTAGGTTTAGGGTTAGGATTAGTGCTATGTCTATTGTTAGGCTGAGGCTAGGGGTAGGGCCAGGACTAGTGTTAGGGTTAGGCTGAGGTTTAGTGTTAGGATTAGGTTTAAGGCTAGGTCTAGGACTAGGGCAAGGGCTAAAGTTAGGATTTGGGGTAGGGCTAGGGTTAGGTTTATGTTTAGGAGTAGGTTTAAGAGTAAGATGAGGCTCAGGGTTAGGACTACAGTTAGAATAACAGTGCTCGGGCTAGGGCTATGTTTAGGTTGGGAGTTAGGTTTATTGTTATGGCTAGGGTTAGGGATAGGGCCAGGTTTAGGGCTTGATTTAGGGCTCGATCCTGGGCTAGGGTTAATTTTAGGGTTAGGGCTAGGGCTAGGGTTAAGTTTATTGCACAGCCCAGGGATAGGGTTAGATAGAGAGCAGAGGTTAGTGTTAGGGTTAGGGGTATGGTTAGCATTAAGGATAGGGCTAAGATTAAGATTAGGGTTAGGGTTAGGTTTAGTGCCAGATCCTAATCCTTTAGGGTTAGGGATACATCTAGTGCTAGGGCTATGTTTAGCTAAGAGTTAGGGCTAGCATTAGAGTTAAGTTTAGGATTAGGTTTACGACTAAGGCTGGGAGTCAGATAAGGGCTAGGGCTAAGGTAGCCCTAGGGTCAGGGCTAGATTTATGGTTAGGTTTATGGTTAGGCTAAATCCATGGTTAGGTTTAGGTTTAGGTTTAGGTTTAAGTTTAGTGTTAGAGTTATGACTAGGATTAGGACTAGAATTAAGGTTAGGTTTAAGGTTAGGATTAGTGTTAGGGCTAAGGCCAGGATTAGCTTTAGAGTTAGTTAGTTTTAGGGACAGTGCTAGGGCTAGGGCTAGTGCTTGGACTAGGGATAGGGTTAGGGTTAGGATTGGGGTTAGTGTTAGGGATATGGCTAGGGCTAGGGTTAGCATTAGGGCCAAGGCTAGTGCTAGGTCTAGGGTTATGGTAGGGTTTTGGTTAGGTTTAGGGCTAAGGATAGGGTTAGAGTTAGGTTTAGTGTTAGGTCTGAGACTAGGATTAGGGTTAGGGTTAGTTTTAGAGTTAGGGTTAGAGCTGGGTCCAGGGCTAGGTTTGGGGTTAGGTTTAGCAGTAGATCCAGGGTAGGTTTTGGGTTAGGTTTAGTGTTAGAGTTAGTGTTAGGGTTTGGGTAGGGATTGGGTTAGGGCTAATGCTAGATCTAGGGTTAGGGTTAGGTTTATTGCTACTGGTAGGGTTAGGTTTAAGGTTAGTGTTAGGGACAGGGTTAGGTTTCAATTTAGGGTTAATTTTAGGGTTAGGATTAGGACTATAGTTAGGATTAAGGCAAGGGTTAGGGTAGAGTTAGAGCTAGGGTTGGGTTAGCATTAGGTTTGTGTTTAGTGCTAGGGCTAGCATTAGGATTAAGTTTGTGGTTATGGCCAGGCTTAGTTTTAGGATTAGGTTTAGTGTTAGGATTAAAGTTAGAGTTAGGATTAGGGTTAATTTTAGAGTTAGTGTTATGTTTAGGTTAGGGATAGTGTTAGGGTTAGGTCTTGGATTATGGCTGGGATTAAGTACAGGATTTGGTTTAGGGTTAGGGTAAGAATTAGGTTTAAGGCTCAATCTAGGTCTAGGGCAAAAATCTAGGTTTAGGTTTAGGGTTATGGCTAGGACTATGGCTAGGACTAGGGCTAGGGCAAGGGTGAGGATTAGGGTGAGGATTAGGGCTATGTCTAGGGTTAGGGTTAGTGTTAGGATTTGGGCTAGGACTAGGTTTAGGGTTAGGGTTAGTGTTAGTGTTAGGGTTAGAGTCATTTTGACGATTAGAATTAAGATTAGGATTAGGGTTAAGGATAGATTTAGGATTAGCATTAGTGTTAGGGTTACCCCTAGGGCTTGGGCTAGGGCTAATGCTATGTGGGGGGGGCTCCTCCCCACAGAGCCCCCCCATATGCCTCGGATGAGAATAAGTCTACCAAGACAAGATCTGCTTGGGGAGGAAAAGTGGCTGATCTCTCAAAGAAGGGCCCGGAGCCTGTTCCTCAATGGGCTCTTATTGGGTTCAATTTGTACAGGAATACAGGTAAAGCTCATTAATCACCGTCAGGCAGTAATGATCAAACAACAGATAACATTCAAAGAACTATGAGGGCTTATTCTGAGTCAGGGTCAGATAGCTAAAGGGCCATAAAACTTTGGGGAAACAAACTCATTCTATGCTTGGATCCTTATCATTTAAATTGAGAGTATTAGCAAAGCAGATTTCACGGGATTTTACAAATTCCTTCTTAGACCTAATCACCCCAGGAACCAGCCCTTTCCAGCACAGGGCCACACCCACTCCTGGCATTGTTTCAGGTTTAAGTCAGGCAGGGGAACTAAAGCAGTCAAGATTAGGAGACTTCTGGTAGACAGCATGACGACTCAGACTATGTCAAAGCCAAGGGGTGAGAGATCATCACCCCCTTTTTCTATGGCTCCCCAAGTCCTTCCCTGAGGGCCCCTTTTTGACCATGCCTGTCTTAGGTCATTCCTCCCTTGAGGAATTTTACCCATCATTGGCTAACCAGTCATCAGCCCAGGACCAAGCAGGGTAAAGGAAAAGGGGGCAGAGGTGGTGCCCTTGCCAGGGTGATAAACTTTGTTTCCTTAGTGGTTTATAATCCCAAGGTCTCTTATTTAGCCTTAGCCATGGGGGGTTATAGCTTCTGAAACCAGGCAGGGTGGTTCCAAACATGAAAAGATTTTATTTACTTATTTATTTTAGAAAGAGGGAATGGAGAAATAAAGAAAAAGAGAGAAACATCAATGTAAGAGAGAAACATCAATCAACTGCTCTCATATGCGCCCCAGCTGGGGCCTGAACCTGCAACCCAGGCATGTGCTCTGACTGAGAATTGACCCTGCAACCTTTCACTTTGTGGGACAGCACCTGAGCAACTGAGCCACACTAGCCCATAATTAATTCCTGTTTATCCTGGTTATTTGCCAGTATTTCTGTGAATTCAGTTATTTCTTAGAGTCCTATACGTCTATCTAGTTAAATGTGTGATCTGTAATTTATTCTCAGAAATTCATATTTTAGAAGAAGTCACAGTCCTTTCCGTGGATCTCTCTGAAGGTGTAACATTTTAGCAAATGCATCAGAGTAAAACAATGACTGTCCTTAAGGGACAAAAAATATTTAAAATGACATGGCTACAGATCTGATGACAATGCAGCTGACAAAGAAATTTGCTTTTTTTATAACAACATTTTAAGATAATGCTCAGAATTACAAGTGAAAGCTATTTCATACTAAGAAATCAATTAATTTGTTCCCCCTGACAATTTTAGTTGGGGTTTTTGTAGGGAAATCACAACTGGTTTCAAAAAACTAAAGGGAGCTTCCCAGGCTTTTAATAAAATCGCCACTCCGTTTTGCCATCTATCTAGGTGCCTTTCCATTTCTTTATTTCTATTTTCCCATTTCCATTCCTGTTACTGAGTTTCTTCCTCCAATATCCTTTCTTCCTTTAATATGTAGGCTTCTTTTATTTTTTCTCATCATTTTCATCAATTCCTGTCAATTCTTTCTTTTTCCACTTCCTCTGTCTTCACAGTCCTTTAACTTGCACAAACTCTCTGCAACTCGCACAGACCCTCTGCAACTTCCACAGCCATTTCCATTTCCTTTTAACACATTCAGAAATAAGAACAACTTACTTTCAATTTTATGTTACCAAAACCATATACTTTTTTCCAACTTAATTAGAATTCTTAATTCTTAGAAGCCTTAATTTTTAGTAGCAACTAAATTAAGTAATGGCATTCTTTAGTGAAAGCGTCAGCCCAGTTTTCTGAACTGCCAGACTGCTGATGAGTCAGCTATCGCAACCCACTTGAATGCCCAAGGTTTGCAGCTTAATTGAAACTCTCTCCTACCTTGAACATAGACATCTGATGCCAGTCACAATGGTTGGAAGTCAGACCGACCTTCCGGCACCCGGGAACAGCCTGGACCTTTACCTAACCCATAGTCCTGACTCACACATCCTGAGGCAACAGTCCAGGAGAACAAGAGACTGACCCCTACCTTATCCTGCCGCACCCACAACTCTGTGCTTTTTTCTTTTAAAACCCCCATTCCTGCCTCCCTCTGCTGGCTGCAGTCTGTCCAGACTCAGCCCACCTGTTAGGTGCAGCTTCACATAAAGGCACTTGTTTCAGATTATCTGGCTCCACCTGTTTCAATCTTTCATGCATTTCTAACATTTTGGTGGTGAAACCCAGGAGGACCATGATTGGGGAAGCCCACTTGCCTGACCTTTGCATCCACACTGACAAAATCAACTAGGGTAAGGAGTATATCCCTTTCCCTCATCTTGGCACTCCTTCTCTGTTCTGCTTTTGTCCTGGAAAACATCTAGAAAACCTCCAAACTGGGTGAGAGTCACTGCCTGAGAGGTCCTGGACCCTCAGGAGTGAGGAGGATGGTGGGATGCCTCCCTCCTCTCCTCCCTTTCCCTGTTGCAACCCTAAGACACTGGAGGGTGGGACACCTCTGTTTGTCCTAGGGTAGGGAGACTGGACGTGCTCCTTTCTCCCCTCAACCTTATTCCTTATAATGGTCAGGAGCCAATCACTGCCTCCCCACAACACTCCCTTGGGGTGTCTACTCAGAAGCTGAAAGATCTAGGCATAGAAATGAACTTAAAACCCAAGAGACTTATTTCCTACTGTAACACTGCCTGGCTGAAATATAAGTTGGATAGTGGATCCATCTGGCTAGAAAACAGGACACTCGACCCTCAAATCCTCACAGACCTTGACAATTTCTGTCAGTGTCCTGGCAAGTGGAGTGAGGTCCCATATGTCCAGGCCTTCTTTGAGCTGCGCAGGTGCCCCTACCTAAGCCAGACCTGTTCCACCTACCAACTCCTTCTCCTCAGCTCTCCCCTTCCCAAGAAACATCTGCCTATTCCCAGTACCTAGGCAGAAACATCTTTTGATCTGTCCAAGGACTATTCCTCCTCCTTATGCATCCCTCCTCACTCTCCCTGGGCCAGGCCAGGGCCTGGATCTCAGACTACCAATCCCCTGCCTCTCCTGACTCTACCTCAGATCCCTCCCCTCGAAGGACCAGGTCCAACAGGCCTCAGCCTGTTTTACCCCTCCAGGAGGTGGCAACACCACAAGGGCCCATCCAAGTCCACATCCCCTCTACCTCTCCAACCTCTTGTGCATTTCTAACATTTAGTTGACAACTTCGTGAACATATTTCATAACTTTTAGAAACAGTTTTTTCCCTCATTGGCAAGTACATATATTTTTAAGGGGCATAACAGAGATAACAAGAACTTTTTCTCTGAACTAAGCAAAAACAAATATATATTCCATGCTAACAATTTTAAAAGACATCAATTACCCATTTGGATTCTTGGTGATTATTGCATTCCTTTAGTGGACTCAAAAGTGAGCTGTTTAATTACCTAGCACCCTTGACAACTTTGAAGGAGGTGGGGGAAGAGGCGGGGGGGTGGGGGAAGAGGTGGGGGGGTGGGGGAGTGGAAAACAGCTTGAGTTTAAAAGCACCATTTTTTCCCTTCACACTGAGGTGGGGCAGTCAGCCTGGCTGCTTCTGCATGGCGTGGCATTAGTGCCCCCCACCTGACCCGTTCCCAGGGCTGCAACAGCTCCTAGGCATCCAAGTGAAGGATTTAGGGTATTTAAAAGACTCATTTTCTATTTTTCTTCTTCCCAAATTTTACTGTCTGGTAGGGAAGGCTTTCTAGGTTCCTCTGCCCTCTGTACCATTAACTTGTCTCTCTTTTTTTTTTTTTTTTGTGCTGCATCCTGATTATGTAGAGACATACAGATCTGTACACATAGGATTTCATCCCATTTTCCAGAACCTGACAAAAGGATTCAAGTATAATAATTCAAAGATTCACTCAGGGGCTACTTTTCTCCCCCAAATCAAGTATATACATGGGCCAGGCAATACTGCAATCAAAACATTTTCTTCTTGGCTAAAATGTGGGTGAGACTACTGCCTTTCAGGGTAGATGCTGCTGCTCCTATAGTTGCTAGCCAAGGATGGAACCAGAAAAGATGCCATTTTTTTTTTTTTACAAAGCAGACTTATATTGGCACTAAAAACACAGAAAAAAAACCCATAAAATATATATATACAACTGGAACCAAAAGTCCATATACAATGAGAACAGAGCAAGTAATCTTAACAGGTCCTGGTGCAGGCGGCTGGGATTTTGCATCACAAAGTCTTGCTACACACCAAGTGGTTCTGATAGGGTACTCAAGACTTGGAAAATTTTAGCTTAAGGTAAATAGCCATAAATCTAGCAGGTAATGTGTTATGTTAAGCTTTCATTTCAGAAACTACAGATAAGGCCCATCCTGGCACCTGGGAAAAGCTGCCAACCTCCTGGGGCACTGGCTAGGGATTACCACCCGGAGACATCTGTACCAGGAAGAAGCAGGTGACTACCCCTCCCCCTTGGAGACAGCTAACTGCCCAGGATAGGAATGTTGCAGCTGCTAAATCTCAAAGTCCTCACCGTACATTGTTTGTCCTTCCCCATCCCCCTTATAAAAAGATCTGGCCAGGAAAGAAAGGGGAAGATGGCTTTGTTAGGGTATGAACCCACCATCTTCTCGAATCGCTGGCCATCTGAATAAAGTGCCCAGAAAAGATTCAATCGCTGTCATTGCTTATTGGATTTGGTAGTGACAGGCAGCCCGAACGCTGGTGTCTTTTCCAATTACAGTTCCAACTGTATCCCAGACGGTTCAAAAGAACCAAGATGGCAGGGCAGAGAGCTTTTGGTCCTGTAAACCAGGGACTTACCTAGTAACGGGCTAATCAACCCACCAGATATCTGTTTCCTTCCCCCACCTGGGCACAGCCAGTGACTGGCGCCAAGAGAGAGTGAGGTGTAGTCCCCAACTGAACTCACTTGGCAGCTGCTAGGTATTCCCAAGGTCTATCCCAAGGTCAGTCAGCTAACTTGGGGCTTTTGGGTGACTTGGCACTGCCAGGTGATTCCGTTGGGAGTGAGGCCTGATTAGTGGAATTCAGCCACAGGTGAGCTTCATTTACTTAGCTCTGTTTTTCTCCTCCCTGGAGGTCAGGGCCTCCTGGATGACTACTACGAACTAATTCGGTTCACAGGCGGCCACTCTGCCCCTCCACACAGGTAAGAAGGTGGACGTGAGAGTCCCTGGGTCCTCGGAGGTGCAAGACCCACTCAAACCCCAAAACCTGACGCCTCGCACCTGACCCCTGCAGGCTCAGCGCCTGTGCGTCCCAGCTCCTCCCCCTGCGTCCCGCTGCCCCGCCCCGCCGCAGGGCGCTGTGCGCAGAGCGTGGGCGGTTGTCCCAGCCGTTGGTGCATCACGTGGTTTTCGGAATCCTGGAGTCAGGAGCAGGTGCGGGTCTGTTGAAGCCCCAAGCGCGCCTGCCGAGGCGGCCGGGTTAGAGGACGGAGAGCGTCACCCGTGGTGCGTGGCGGGCCTGGGCTTCGAGGCTGTGTACCTGGGGTGCTGGAGCTGGGCGCGCGGAGCCGTGTTAGCGAACTTGGGTGGAGGCAAGGCACCCACGGAGGCAAACACTGCTAGAGGCTCCACTTCCGCCCCCAAAGTGCATTCCGAGTGAGTAGGAAAGACTCACGGGAAGACTAGGAAACAGGAGCGGCTGAGACGGTGCGTAACCTCCCAGGACGAGCGCGGGGGCGGCCAGCGAGGCGCTGGAAGAATGCTCGAGGTAGTGGTGCTGAAGGTGAGCGAGCGCAAAGCCCTGGGGCCTGGCGGTTGACTCAACTCAAACCATCCGCGTGCAGGTCCGCCTGGCTTGGAATGCCTGTCTTGACCGCGGGTAGGGGCGCTGGACAAAAGCTCCAACGCCTCTCTCTCTTTTTAAAGATTTTATTTATTTTTAAAGAGAGGGGAAGGGAAGGAGAAAGGGAGAGAAACATCAATGTGCGATTGCCTCTCTCGCACCCCCTACTGGGGACCTGGTTCGAACCAGGCGTGTGCCGTGACTGGGAATCCAACTGGCGACCTTTTGGTTCCCAGGCCCGCGCTCAGTCCACTGAACTACACCAGCCAGGGCTCGAACTTTTAATTTCAACAAAGCAACACATTTTAGCTTAGCGGTGCCCCATGCAGTAATTGGGATATAGCGCAAGTTATTATGTGTTTTTCGAAATTAAGATTTAACTGTGTGGCCTGTATTTACTAACTCTAGAACCTTAGGGGAAGGGACAGACGGTAACCCCCCTCTCCCACACAGCCCACCTGGGTCCGCGCTGGTTGGGGGTTCCTGTGAGCCCCAGGTCGTGGATATGGGGATCTTGACCCGTTCTCCCCCCACTCACATGGGTCCTGTCCAGTGGGTCATCACCCCTGTTGGACAGGGGTGGGGGTGACCTGTATCTCCCTTCCTGGAACCCTGCACACACGCATGTTTTGTCTTTATTTGTGGGGACTCCAGACGGCTCGTGCCCCGGTACTCTGGCTGCTGCTCCCTACCGATCTCTGGTCCTTGGAGCAGGGCTTGGGGCGGGGTTGGGGGGCAGGTCACGGTGGGGGCTCATTCTTGTGAGACCTGCTGAGCAGGGACTGACTGCTGCAGCTTCTCGTCTTTGAGTCAGGTGAGTGCTCCTTGGCAATGTCAGAGACTTGGGATGGCATGTTCTGTTCGCCCTGTTACTTGGAGGAAGGAGTTTACGAAGGAGTGGGGTTTTTTTGTTGTTATTGGGAAAAGGAAATATAAATAAGTTTTAAAAATCATATTTAAGTGGAAAGAAGAGAGGGCCCTAACAAATGATGGGATTTAAAAACAAAAAAAAACCCCCAAACTTTCCATTTCTATTTTATGTCATGTATTTATGTGAATTGAGATTCACAAACTGACGCTTATGGAGGATTTGCTCAGAGACTTTTAGGGGTTTCAGATCCATCTGGTAAACTCCTCTTCACCATCAGTCCTAAAATGGACTAGTAACATTTCTCCTTTAGAAAGGTAGGGCTCTCCTGAGGGTACAGATCCTGCACATGCCAGTCCATCAGAGCAAGACTCTGGCAGGAGGAGCTGCATTCTCACTGCCTGGAGCTTGGGAACCCCTCTCTGTTAGTTGGATCTGGGGACCCTTTTATCTATCCCCTCAGCTGTGCTCTGCCCCCGCTGTCTGCTCTTACCATGCTGACACTGAGCAAACTTTTATCCAGTATAGGAGTATTTATTACCCCAAGTTTGGTGCAAGTAGGCAATTGTGGTTCTCCAGATTAATTTAGCCTTTACATGGGTGAACTCTTTTTCCCCAAGTGTCCATCAACAGATGAATGGATAAGCAAAATTTGGAATATACATTACAATGGAATATCATTCCAACTTGAAAAAGGAAGGACATTCTCACACAGGCTACAACATGGATGAACCTTTAGAACAACATGCTAAGTGAAATAAGCCACATACCAAGAAAATACTGTTATAAGTCCACCTACATGAGTTTCCTAGAGTAACCAAATTCATAGAGACAGAAATTAAAAGGGTGGTTGCAAGGGGCTGGAGGGAGAGGTGACTGGGGAGTCCAACTTTTTTGACTTAGTATGATGCATTTCAGACTCATTTATGTTGTGACAGGTCCGTTTCTGCTTCATATTGCTGAGTCGTATTCTATTGCGTGGATAATAAACAGTTTATACAGTCACCCGTTGCAGGTCACTTGAGTTGTTTCTCAGTTTTAGAGATTATAAAGAGCTGCTGTAAACTTTTCATACAGGTTTTTGTGTGAATACAAGTTTTCATTTCATGGGTAAATAGGCTGTGATTACCTGTTTAACTTTATGAGAACTGTTTTCCAAAGTAACTACCATTTTTCATTCCTGTCAGAAGTTTGTAGGAGTTCTAATTGCTCTACCTCCTCATCAGTGCAGAGATTGTCAGTTTTACAAATCTTATCCATTCTAGTAGGTTTGATGAAAGCCTTATTCCTCCTGATGATTACATTTCAAAGGAATGGCTTTAAGACCCTGAGGAAGACTTTCCCCTGAGTACTAGGAGGTGCATAGACAAGAAGGGCTTGCTGCCCATGTGCATAAAAGCCAATACCATGACTTTGGCTTTAGAGAAAAGAAAAGGCTTTATTGCGAGGTCCACTGACTAGGAGACTGGAGGCAATACTGAAATTTGCCCCCACCCCCATGGAGGGTTTGGGGTGGAAATTAAGGGCATAGAGAAGGATGGGCTGGTATGTGGAAGTGCTAGTGAGGCACGTTTCATTTGGAGGAATTCAGCCAGAGATCTTTTTGGACAAGGAACCCTTCACTTCTGAAAGGATTCCAGTGATCCAGTTTCAGTCAAGTCCTAGCTCTTTGCGTCCTTGGGGGTTGACTTTGGTTCTGAGTCTTACTAAAGGTCAAAACTCTCCTTTGCACTTGCTTTGGCTTCATGGCAACAGTTTTTTCCCCATTATCCCTGAAAAACAACTTCAGATCTAATTAGAAACAGGATAAGGCTGGTTTGAGCTGGTTCTGGGGTTACATACATCTCAAAAGGACAGGAAGGATTCACAGCTGTAAGCCAGTTAGTAATGGGAAGGCAGGGGCCTCTGTCAGGTGTTGGCTAGAACACAGTGAATTCTCCTGGGAGCCTTGAGCTTCCCCAGGTAGGCATCTTGGAGGGACGGGGGTCCTCCCAGGGATCGAGCCTTATGCTGCTGGAAGCCACACTAGAGTTTGGGTGGCCTCTTAGTGTGGAGGTTGGGACGAGCCTGTGTGTGGAGTTCTCATGGGCGGCAGCTATAAAACTATTTCTTTCAGCCTTCCAATTGTTGCTTTTCCCTGGATTCCTTGGAGTCTTACCTGTGCCATTCAGAGACTGCCAAGGAGTTGACGGGTTTCCTGATGCTGACTTCAGGCCTTTCCCTCTGTGGCTGTCTTTCAGAATGTCTCCCCTTAATTAACAGCTGCTCTGGCGCCTCAAGCCACAGACAGTGCAGCTTTCTGCTTGAGTTTGTAGTTGCTCTGCACCAGCAGGACTAAGGAGGCTTCTCCAGAAAGCTGCATAGAGACATGGATCTCACTCAGTGACGGGTCCTCTTCTGAAGAATTAAGTCCCCTCCAGTTTCTACCTGCTTTTGGTATCTCTTCAGTGTCTTAAAGTGATTGTTTTGTATTTTTTTCCAGGATTTATAATTGTCGGCTGCAAGATTAGTCTGTATAAACTACTTTGCCATTACTGGAACCAGACGGCCAGCTGTTCTTTTTCTCCAGCTGTTTATTGGAATGATCCAACATTCAGAAAAATAGATTGCTAATGGGAACACCTGTATTCCTGCCACCTGGCACCTAGAATCCAAAATCTTGGGATGTCATTGCTTTAGGCCCTTTCAACATGAGTTCCTATTGATATTTTCAATTGAAATTTAACTTTTCATTTTGTATTTCTACCTTCAACAATGAAAATTTTAGTTTGTAAGATAAGATACATTCAAAGGAGTCTGACTTTCATCCCTGTGCTTTCCACTTCATTTCTGGCTTCCCCTTTCGGTAATAATTTGTATTTGATTTCATTTATCTGCCATCATTTATTTCTTTTAATATGAGCAGAATGTATCTTCTCTTTGTAATGAAAGACATCGGAAACTAAAAACAGTGTTCTGCACCTTGCTTTCACATATTATGGATATTTTCAAAAGACAGGAGCTCAAGGACACTGAGTCACAACATGTAATGAAGAATTACATACATGTTTTTGAGTCAACATGTAATGAAGAATTACATGTCCTTGGTAACATGTTTTAGGATTTTGTCTTTGTGTCTTTTGTCTTTTTTACAGCTTTATTGAATTTAATTAACATGTAACATCATGTAAGTTTAAGGTGTACAGCCTGATGATTTGATACATATAAATGTTAAGGGTCTTTTATTTTGACCATTTATGACAGGGGTGCTTATCAAGAATTTGTTAGATCAGCTTAAATTAGAAAAAGTCATTGTGGCTCTAAGGTTTCATATTTTAGGGTTCTACTTTTAAATCATGCATTGTTTTGTTTGTCTTTTAAACATTTTACAGATTGAGGATCCAGGTTGCTTCTGGGTTATTATAAAAGGGTGTAGTCCCTTTTTAGATCATGAAGTTGACTATCAAAAACTTAATAGAGCCATGAATGACTTCTATAATACCATGAGTCAAGACATAGAAATAAAACCATTAATGTTGGAGGAAGGGCAGGTATGTATCTAAATGTGCTTTAAGCATCATTTCTTGAAATACTACTCAAAATGTAGAATATTTTGGCAACTAAGATGATAAAAGCTTTTGGGGTATTCTGATTACTTATAAGTATTGCCTAGTAAGTTGTTTTGGTTGCACAAGATTTAGACTAATCCTGAATGTGGCAGTCATTGTATAAGGTTCATATGGGCCAACTAGAGATGGAGTGTCATCTCAATTCAGGCATTCGGACTATCCTCCTGTGGCTAGGGACCAGAGGGATTATTCTGGATTCATGGGGATTTTCAGTCTAGGGCTGCTGCCTCCCTTTTGGTTTGCTCATGACTTTAGCCACCTTTAGCTTCCTTAATTCCCTTACCCTGAATCTTTGCCCCTCCTCCCTTTCTTGCAGCCTCAACTCCTAGTCCTGTTGTCTGACTGTCTACATACCGTTATTTCTCAGAAGAGTTTGAATTTTTCTAATAGCACAATAGGAAAAGATTTATAAACTCTTTGTGAGAAAAATTGAAAATAAATTCCTTTCCCTCTAAAAAATCATCATTAATCACATGTATTTTCTCCATACTTATTTTAGAAATGAAAGCAGGCATTGTCTTTTTACAATATTCCACATTTGGGGTAGCCTGATGGCTTCCTGGTGGTGGTGGCGGTGAAATTGCCCTCTGTCCCCTGTATTTTTTGTGGTCTGATAGAGAAATGTAAAGCTTTGATTTGATTTAGGGTTATGCCTCCACCCCCCAAGAATGACAAGGCAGGGTCAGCCCCCTTGAATCTCTTTCCTCTTCTGAAAGGTGAAGTGTAGGCTGAGATGATTTTGAGAAGACCTTTTAGTTCTCCCATGATGTGGCTAAAGGCTTTAACGCTAATGTCGTCTTTTCACTGTGTAGGTGTGTGTGGTTTACTGTCAGGAACTCAGGTGCTGGTGCCGGGCTGTCATTAAGTCGATTGTGTCTTCAGCAGACCATTACCTGGCAGAGTGTTTCCTTGTGGATTTTGCCAAGTACATTCCAGTGAAATTGAAAAAGTACGTATGAATTTTGTTTTGCCTCCCCTTTAAGAAGACAAATGTCAGTTTTAAAGGAGAGTGTCAGTTTTCAAAGTAAGGGGCTAGAGCTTTTAAGCTGGAGGGTTTTTTTAGCTTCAAAAAGGGAAGACTTTTATCTCTTCAGTTAGGTTTATTCCTAGGTATTTTATTTTCTTTTTTCTATATCAAGTATTCAGAAAACTACATAACACTGAAGAAAGAAATCAAGGAAGACACAAACAAATGGAAACATATACCATGTTCTTGAATTGGGAGAATTAACATCATCAAAATGTCCATACTACCCAAGGCAATTTATACATTTAATGCAATACCTATTAAAGTACCAATGGCATATCTCACAGACATAGAACAAACACTTCAAAAACTTATATGGAACCATAAACGACCCTGAATAGCTGCTGCAATTTTGAGAAAGAAGAGTAAAGTAGGAGGGATCACAATACCTGATACTAAACTATATTACAAGGCCACTGTAATCAAAACAGCCTGGTACTGGCATAAAAACAGGCACATGGACCAATGGAACAGAACAGAGAGCCCAGAAATAAACCCAAGTCTCTATAGTCAATTAATATTTGAGAAAGGGGGCAGACGCACTAAATGGAATAAAAACAGTCTCTTCAACAAATGGTGTTGGGAGAACTGGACAGCTACATGCAAAAAAATGAAACTCGAGCACCAACTTACACCATACACAAAAGTAAATTCAAGGTGGTTAAAAGACTTAAGTATAAACTGTGACACAATTAAAGTCCTAGAGGAGAACATAGGCAGAAAATCTGATGTTTCATGCAGCAACATTTTTACTGATACATAACCCAGAGCAAGGGACATAAAGGAAAGAATAAACAAATGGGATCTCATCAAAATAAAAAGCTGCTGCACAGCTAAAGAAAACAGTATTAAAATAAAAAGAGAACCAACTATATGGGAAAACATTTGCCAATGATACCTCAGACAAGGGTTTAATCTCCAAAATACATAAAGAACTTACACAACTCCACTCTTAAGAAGACAAGCAACCTAATTAAAAAATGGGCAAAGGAGTTGAACAGACATTTCTCCAAGGAGGACATACAGAGGATCCAGAGACACATGAAAAGATACTCAATATCACTAGCTATCAGAGAGATGCAAATTAAAACCACAATGAGATACCACTTCACACCAGTCAGAATGGCTATCATAAACAAAGCAACAAACAACAAGTGTTGGAGAGGTTATGGAGAAAAGGGGACCCTAGTGCACTGTTGGTGGAACTGCAGACTGGTACAACCACTATGGAAAACAGTATGGAACTTCCTCAGAAAACTAAAAATGGATCTGCCTTTTGACCCAGCAATTCCACTGCTGGGACTATATCCTAAGAACCCTGAAACACCAATCCAAAAGAACCTATGCACCCCAATGTTCATAGCAACACAATTTACAATAGTTAAGTGCTAGAAGCAACCTAGGTGCCCATCAGTAAATGAATGGATCCAAAAACTATGGTACATTTACACAATGGAATTCTATGCAGCAGAAAGAAAGAAGGAGCTCCTACCCTTTGCAACAGCATGGATGGAGCTGGAAAGCATTATGCTCAGTGAAATAAGCCAGGCAGTGAAAGACAAATACCATATGATCTCACCTTTAACAGGAACCTAAATAACAAAACAAAGAAACAAACAAAATATAACCAAAGACACTGAAATAGGGGACAGACTGACAGTAACCAGAGGGGAGAGAAGAGGGAATTTCAGGGGGGAATGGGTAGGGTTTACAGGAACAAATTTAAAGGACACATGGACAAAAACTAGGGGTGGGTGGAAATAGGAGGGAGGTGGGGAGGGTTGGGTAGATGGGCTGGAATGGGAGTAAAGGACAGAAAACTGTACTTGAGCAATGATTAAAATAAAATTTAAAAAACAAAAAGGGGAAGGCTTAAAGACTTCAGGTTCCAGTTCTACATGCAGTGAATGTAGGAACAAACAGTCAGGATAAAAACTCACAGGCAGCTCCATTCTTCTTCCCCGCTCCTGCCCAGAAGGGGCAGGTGCTCGCCTCACCTGGCCTCTTGGTTTTGTTCATGTGTCCAGGCAGGTACTTTAGGGAGGCTTGGCTGCAAGAAAGATGCTACCAGGAGGCAGAAACAATCTCCTTTCTCCACAGAAGGGGCGTTTTGAAGGGGTGTAGCCTCAGGTTGGAGAGAGCAGAGCATATATTCAAGGACACATTCCTGGTTGTCTTGCCTAGCAAAGTGAGGGTGTGACCGTCACGTATGGTGGGAGACGGTGCAGAATGAACCCTCATTGATTCCAGTACTGCATGTCATAGTTCGTTAGAAAAGGCTGTGAACAAGTGTTTGTGGTAGTTTCTTCATGGTTTCCTATCCCAGGGTAAGAGGATATCAGTTTAATAAATAAATATGAGGACCCTTCTTCCAAAAGAGCAGCAGCAAATAGACTTCAACTGCAGTAAGAGATTTACTTTACTGAATTGTCTTAAGAATTTCATGGCAGAGCAGCTCATCAGACATTGGGAATTTGCAGATACTTAAGAAAAAAGATGCATTTCTAGCTTGTGGTTCTCTATCTTTCTAACCATAATTGTTTAAAAACACTTGTGCTTAACTGGGGATATTTTCTTTTAGTATTTGATAATTTAAGTTTAGCTTGTTTAGGACAAAGAGAATCACATGATTAAATAGAATACAAGGAGGTCTTGAGGGGCAATTAGTGCAGCCACCGTTTTTCTAAACTGAGACAAAATGCCCTCTCCGGTGTGGCTCAGTTGGTTCGAGCATCATTCTTAACTGAAATGTGTGGGTTCGATTCCTAGTCAGGATACACATGTAGGTCGTGGGTTTGATCCTTGATCCCTGCTGAAGGCATGGTCTGGGAGTGCATGTGAGGCAGCCAATGGGTGCTTCTCTCTCACATCAATGTTTCTCTCGCTCCCTTCCTCTCTCTCTCTAAAAGCAGTGGAAAAAGTATCCTCAGATGAAAGAGAGAGAGAGAGAGAGAATATGTGTATAGAGGGGATATATATATAGAGAGAGAGAGAGAGACACACACACACGGTGTCTAGACAGCCATGTGTGCATCTTCATAACCTGTTTATGCTGAGATGGTGTTAATATCTGTCATTTGCCTGAAAGAAGGAAAATAAAAATGTTGACCAACTTACCAGATTTTAGCCCTTCAGCTTTCTTGTGCAAAGTTGGCAAACACTAATTATTAAAACAGCTGCTCATTTACAGAAAGTTTAAGATAATTCTGGTCATGTATTAAAATTGATACTTAAAATTCTTAAATAGAATTTGCTTCCCAGGTTTGATCATATTACCCTGTGTTCCTCAACCTAAGGAGTCTCACTAGACATTATTTTTCTAATCCCTCCCCTGCCATGAAATTTTCACAGCAAAGATATACTGAATATCTGTGTATTTACTATACGTGTAGCTGTGCTTTATACATAGAAGAGTAAGATTTCCACCCCTCACCGGAACTAATTTTCATTACCTTGGGCAAATGTCTCCAAGTATTTCTTGTTGGTGGCTGTATTAGAAACAGATAATTTGTTTTTGTGTGTTTTATTTTTATGTTGTGTATTAATTATATTGGTGTACTTTAAAGAAATGTTACGTATAATTTTTCTTTATAATCTGTTTCTTTCACTATTAAAGCATCCGAGTTGCAGTAGAAACTTTTATGCAGCTTCCCTATAGAGCAAAAAAATTCAGACTGTACTGCACAAAGCCTGTTACATTACACGTTGACTTCTGCGAAGACAGTGCTAAGATTGTGTAAGTACAGCTAACATGCTAACCATCAGTGAAAGTCTTAACTGAGTATATGATACATATGGGAACTAATTCCTCTTGAGAGGTGCGGAGCGGTTTCATGGTCTCTTTTTTCCTCAGGAGGTGTGTTCTGGGTCCATGTGCATCCTCCCTGTCGGGAACGGGGTTCCCTGAGCAGCCCCATCCACCGAGGCTGCAGTGGAGGGTATAGAGTAGGGCCTGAACTCTGTGTGTTTTGGCTTTTTTATTTTTAACTAACAAAAAGTAGTAAATTAACTGTAGAGAGTAACAATAGGTAGGATCGTGGCTCACTAAAACAAAGTCTGTTGAATTCTTCTTCAGCCTCACTTCCTCCCACCTAGGAGCCCCCTGTGACCTGTTTAGGCTCTGAAATTGCAGACCTTTTGCAGTGCTTCTGTACACATGCACATTCGTGGAGCTTTTAATGAAAATTAGAACTTACTGTTTTTATTTGCAAATTTAACTTAATGTATGTTGAAGCTCTTAGTACTCCATTCTACTTTTCAGTCTTTCCCATGGGTGAATAGAACGGCATACTTGCTGTATTTAATCATTCCTCTTTTGATAGCCAGCTAGATTGTTTCCAAACCATTTTGCACTGTACATTTCCATCAGAATATAGATGCATTCATATAAAATATATAGATGTAGAGAGGTATACATACGTGTACGCACGTACACACACATCACATACACCCCAGCTTTGCTTTTTCCCCATAGTACTTGGCACCATTGCCAGCATTTATACAGAACAAGTCTCTGCATTGGGCAGTACTATGTTGGGAGTGTGGCTGTGATCTTTGCTGTGTCAAATGAACACCACCTGAGGTCCTAGGGGCAGTCCCATTCTTCCACCTGGGACTTCTCCCCTCTCCCTCCTAGATTGTGGCATTGTGGGAAGAAAAGCTACAGAAGGAGCACAGCTCTGACTCAGCTTGCTCCACTTGCACATGCTGGTGATGCTGCACTGTGTTCTCTGAAGTTAGAAGCTGCCCCTCTTGTGAATGTTTCATGGGATCTGTGGAGTCCCTCCTGCTCCCACTCCTCCAATTCCCATTGCCTACAATTGCCTTGAGATGGTGAATGCATCACTCTTGTGGCTGGCCTTGGAATCTGCACCAGGAAGATATGAAACCAACTTGTCTCTGATGAGGCCATTGCACCCTGCCAGGTCGCTTAGCAACCCTGCTTCCTCCCTTGTCCCTCTTTCTGATCAGCCACTGCTAACCCTCCTGGGGTGACTTGGGTGCCCACCTCTCCATGCCCAGCCCTCCCTCAGAGGCAGCCTGCCACCCCCTCTGCCTTGCCCCTTTCCCAGCACACAGCTCCTCAGGGACCTTCTCAGCCTTGGACACACCCAGCCCTGGGACAGCCTCAGTGTGGGCAAAGGGCTTTAAGTAAGTGATCTTACTGGGTTTTGATCACCTTCTTTCATGTGTGCCCTTCATATAGAATGTGACTCAATATGCATATTACAGTTTTTATAGATTCTGTCAAATTTCCCCTCAAAAGGACCAGCAGTTTCTGTCATTGGGTGTAGAAAGTGCTGCTTTCCCCACACAACATTGAATATCATTGGGCAAAAGCCTTTTTCATTTTTGCTCATTAGCTGGATGAAAATGATACTTTGTTTTAATTTGTATTTTTCTGACCTGTGAACTTGAGTGTACCTATCATGTGCTTATTCTGTGTGTGGTGTGTGTCAGACATACAGACACTCAGACACATGCACAAGCTGATTGATTTACGTGTGAGAGAGACTGACTGACCTGTTCATTGCCTAATTCATTTTTCTATCAGGATTCTACTAGTCTTTTTAATTTATTTTTTATTTTTTTAAAGATTTTATTTATTTTTTAGAGAGGGGAGGGAGGAAGAGGAAGGGGGAGAGAGAGAGAGAGAAAAACATCCATGTGCGGTTGCTGGGCGTCATGGCCTGCAACCCAAGCATGTACCCTGACTGGGAATTGAACCTGCGACACTTTGGTTTGCAGCCCACGCTCAATCCGCTCAATCCACTGAGCTATGCCAGCCAGGTAGTCTTTTTTATTTTTAAAAAAACTTGTTAGGTAATTTTGTGTGTAGCAAGATTTTAGAACCACTGTCTTATTTTTTAGAAACCCCTTGTAATTCTTTTGAAGTAATATGCTTAGTATCTTTCATAGTAAAAATAAAAATAACTCATATTTTAGTCCAGGCACTGGGCCCAGTGCTTGTGTAAATTACCTGAAACCTCCCCTGAAGGGCGGTGGTGACATCACTGAGAAATAAAACCAGTGGAGAAACAAAACATTTTACTTTTAACCTCATTTTGTTTTTGTTCCTTGTTTCCAAATACTGGCTCCTCCTGTCCTTCCACTGCCTACAGTATTTCCTGCGATTTTCTTTCCAAAACAGAGGGAGGGGCAAGATGATAGAGAATGGGCAGGTGACAAGGAGAGGGCGAGTGTGACGGAGGGAGGGAGGGAGGGGAGTGGAAGGAGGGGAGCGTGAGGCACAGGGGCCGGCTCTCCCACAGCCACACTGGGCGTGTGGGTTTGACCAAGGCTTTCGGAGCCTTTCTCTGTGCCAGCCTGTGCCGGACCCGGCACACTCAGGATCCCTGTCCCAGGGAGCTTGTGTTCTGGTTGGGGAGACAGATATGTCCCAGGTAACTGGGGACGATGGTGTTGGGACGGATGGTGCCATGGTGGTGGGTGTGGCGAGTCTCTGCACAGGTGCTGGTGGCGGTAGTGGGAGGAGCCCGTTGCCGGTGCAGCTGGGAGCACCCTCAGAGCAGAGCCAGAGCCCTGCTACCTGGCACCTGCATCACAGGCTCCACAGGAGTGTCAGAAATACCCGGTGTGTGGTTTACAAAGTGATGTTAGTGTACTAACCTCAATTTTTAATTAATGAAGTTGCATCTGTGCACTGTTGCAGACGCGCCAAGAAGTGGGATGCTGCAGCTATTCAGTACTTTCAGAACGTTCTAAAAGGTGAGGCGAGTGCGCAATCTCTGCGGCCTGCTTTGAACTGATGCCCAAGGTGGTTTAACCTTGGGTTGGGGAGGGGTTTGAGATGTGCGTGCTTAGCTGTTTGAGCCTCTTCATGGGTTTATAAGTTACCTAGGGCTTCTTGCACCCCAATGTCACAAAGACTGTGCAGCCCTCAAATTTTGGGGCTGGATGTGGACATCGGTAATTGATTGACAGATGAAATTAGAAAGGGGCTGTTTGGCCAAGGGACCCGTACCCAATGACAGTTCCTGACTCCTAGTCTGCATAGAAGCTGGGGCGCTGCAAAATAACTGGATGTACATTTTGCTGAACTGACAGTTGGTGAAAAACCTAAGTTACTGTGTAATCGTAATTTCTAATTCAAGATGTATAGAATGCCACAGGCCACCTCTGTAGTGTGCTGTCTTTATATTGTTGACTGTAGCATGAACTTTCATTTGTGGCACCTGTCCTAACCCCTGGCAGCCAAGAGCCAAGTAACTGTGCCTGCTTCCTAGGGCTGTCCTGAGGAGTAGTGGGTGTGAAATGGGCTGCGGTGCTACCTGTACCTGTCGGGGTCCTGGCCCCTCTCCTCTGCTGCCCCACTGCCTGGGTGGAGGAGCAGCCGCACACTTTGTATCTAGAAGTGGGACAGTGGGGGCAAGGTCGCTGGTTTTGGAGTTTTGGGCCTTGTGTGAGTGCATTGGGGAATGCTGGAAGGCAGAGGTCTGGAGGTCTGGAAGAGGCAGCAGCATCCTTAGGTTTGCGTACTGCCCTGCTGCTTCTGTGGGGCCTTCTCTGAGCCTGGGGTCTTCACCTGTACAGTGACCCTCAGAGCTTACGGTAAGAATGAAATGAAATACTGTGTTTTGCCATGTATAATGCTCACCCATGTTTTTGTGGGACTTAATACAAGGGATTATTATGCCCATTATTACGTAACCATTTTTCCCATGTATAATGCACATCCTTGTTTTTCCCTAAAAATTTTGGGCAAAAAGTGTGCATTTACAAGGCAAAATACAGTACATTTGTAAAGGACTTAGCATAGTGGCCAATAAATTCCCATACACAGAGCTGCTGTTTGGATTAGTGTGAGTCTCAGAGAGTAGTTAAGAGCTCTGCTCCGTGGGCATTTGGCAGGTAGAGTGGACTCAGATGAAAGGCTGACGAGAAATGATTTGGGAGTCACTGTGCTCAAGGAGGTGACACATGGTGGCAGGAGGAAAAGGCCATGGATGGGACAGAGGATCCAAGCCTGACTCCGTGCAGGAGAACTCTCACCTCGACTTGCCCAGCCCCAGACACCTGCACTAAGGCCTGCCTGTGGGAGGAAGACATTGGACATTGTGGTCTGGATAATTGTTAAGTAGTTAGCAGAGATTAATAGGTGGGAAATGGCTGACTTGTTTCAAATATACTTTTAATATCAGCTAATTTATGTTTTCTTTTGTGCCACTTAGCAACTACCCAGGTGGAAGCCAAATTGTGTGCTGTGGAAAAAGATACTTTTGAGGTTTACCTTTATGTAACTATTAAAAATGAAAAAGTAAGTGAAATAATTGTATTTTTAAAATATTCTATTGTTATTTTAAATTTTATTATAATAAAGAATGATCAAGGGAAACAATGTCATTCACATAGAAATTTTCTTAATCTTTCAAGGAAAGCTTTGTTCAGAAGTTAGGGAGACTGTTTTAATTACTTTAGTGCTTTATTTAGACAGTATTTTAATTAGTAATGGGCAAGAAGTTATTCCTACAGTGATGAGTATGAAATGTTATTTTCTCATAAGAGGCCATAATTTTTATAAATACTTTTGGTATGGCTCACTGTTTTCCCCCTTCATAATTTTCTCATGTGTACTTGTGCTTATCATAAAGAATTCAGATAATGTAAGTAGAAAGGAAGTGGGCATCACACGTGAGCCCCCACCCCAGTTATAAGCTGTTAACATTTGCTCACCTTTATGCAGTGTGGTACAGGTGCAGCTCTGCACCTTGTGTGGAGGTAGGTGGAGGTGCTGATGTGGGCTGCTTGGGGCCCACAGGTCATCTAAGCCATCCATTTATTTAAAATTTTTATTTTGAAATAATTTTACAATGACAGACGAGATGTAAAAATACTGCCGAATTTTGTACATGCTTTACCTGGGTTCCCCTAATGTTAATCATACGAACCAATGGTATAGTGATTAAAACCAGAAAATTAACACTGATAAAATACTATTTTCAGAAAATTTGTAGACCTTATTTTCATTTTGCTGGTACTCCCATTAATTTCCTTTCTCTGTTCTAGGGTCTGATCAAGGATCCCTCATTGCATTTGACTGTCTCGTCTCCTTGGTCTCAGTCTATTGAACAGTTCCTCAGTCTTTCCCATCTTGACACTTATGAAGAGTACTAGTCAGTTATTTTGTACACTGTCCGCTCAGTTTGTTCTCTCATTAGATTGAGGTTCTACATTGTAGCAAGAATGCTACAGCAGTGACATTGAACCCTTCTCAAAGCATCCTAGGAAGAGGTTCACAATGTTGGTATGTCTCATTACTAGTCATGTTGGCCTCAGTTGTCTGGGTAAGGTGGTATCTGCTAGGTTTTTCCTCTGAAGAGTTACTGTTTTTTTCCTCTTGAGATGATTAAGCATCTTGTGAGGGAGGTATTTTGAGACTGTGCAAATATCCATCAATTACCTTTGCATGTAAAGCTTATTTTTGTGGTGCTTGCCCATTTCCATAATGCCTTTTATGTTTTAAATTGGAATTCTATAAGGAAGAACTATCCCTGCTCCCCCATTTACTAATTAATTTAATAATTCATTTATTTTTAGTATTGACTCCTGAATATTTCTTTTACTCTGGGTGATATAATCCATTACTATCATTATTTTCTTGCTCAAATTGTCACAGAATTGTCCATGAGGAGCTTTTTTGAAGTAGCTTACATTCCCCATCATTGTTGAAAACTTTCTACTTTCTGTTCCACAGCATACTCCTGCCCTTTGGTCATTTTCCAGTTCCAGGCCTAGAATCAACCACTGCTCCAGGAACCTCCTTTTGTTGACAGGTGGTGTTGAGATGTCAGGATCAGGGCTATATGTGGGCTCGCACTGCTGGGGTGTCATTGACCGGAGGCCCACCCCACAGGCAGGAGATACCTGCCTACACGCTAACCAGTGTGCACATGCATCTGCATTTGTTCCTAGATCTGTCCACCTGTGCATATAGTAAAAGCTCTGGTACCTCTGATTTCAATCCAGTATCTCCCCTTTCCTCATTCTTGACATCTGTCTCCTAGTATTCACATAAGTTAATTTCAGAGTTGCTAACCCTCATGCCTGTGAAAAAATAAGTGTCTTAAGCCTTACGGGATGTAGCCAAAACATTGTTTTCCAAAGTAACTTAGGTTTGTTCTTTTTTTCCCCCTAAGCTCTTCAGTGTAGTTATGTTATTCATTTTTAGTGAAGTTTGTTACTTTTTGTATTGTATTTTGGGTTCCCCCACATTCTTGTTCATTTTACTGTGACTTTTCATTACTTATTTACTACCTGGTAAAAATGCCAAAATGTTGGCTATGGGATCAGTCTTGTAAAATATCTTTTCAACAAGCTCTCTGCTAACCTGCTGCTTCTTGCTTTTCAAGAGCAGGTTTCTCTTCCCTGCATGTGGCTGTATGTGGATGACAGCTTGCTCTTACTTCGGGATGGTGAAGCTCGGAAGACAGGAAAGCAGAGAGGTCTCACAGTGGATGCACGCAGTCCTAATTGCCAGAAAATAAGAAGGAGGGCCCGCAGCCCTTCTCCAGCTGTCAGAGGTGGCGCAGGGCCATGTCCCAGGGTGTTCTCACGTTTTGCCTGGTGTCTGTCACTCAGCATTATCTTAAGATATATCCATGTTGTCCTTTTATTTTCAAGTACTTAGATCTTCTGCCCATTTTTGAATTGGATTGTTTTGTGGTTTTTGCTATTGAGGTATATGAGGTTTTTATATGTTTTGGATATTAACCCCTTATCAGATACATGATTTGCAGGTATTTTCCCCAGTTCAGTAGGTTGTCTTTTCATTTTGTTGATGCTTTCCTTTGTGGTATAGAAGCTTCTTAGTTCAGTGTAGTCCTATTTGTTTATTTTTGCTTTTGTTTTTGTTTGTTTTCAGTGTCAACTAAAAAATCATTGCCAAGGTTGATGTCAAGGAGCTTACCACCTAGGTTTTCTTCTAGGAGTTTTAATTGTTTCAGGTCTTACATTTAGTCCTTACTCCATTTTAAGTTAATTTTTCTGTATGATAAAAGATAGCGGTGCAGTTTCATTCCTTTGCATGTGGCCCTCCAGTTTTCCCACTGCCACTTACTGAAAGTGCTGTTCTTTCTCCGGTGTATATTCTTGGCTCCTTTGTCATGAATTAATTGAGTTACATGTGTGGGCTTATTTCCAGGTTCTCTGTTCTGTTTCATTGGCCCATATGTCTGTTTTCATGCCAGTACCATACTGCTTAAAATTTATTTTTTTTACAGATTTCATTCAGTATCACTTTGCATTGGTTTCGTGTGTACAACACAGTGATGAGACAGACACCTCACAAAGTGCTTCCCCATGCTGTTTTGATTATCATCAACCTATTTTTAATGGGTCATTTGTTTTCTTTATGAGTTTTGAGAATTCTATTTTTTTAAAGATTTTATTTATTTTTAGAGAGCAGAAAAGGGAAGGAGAAAGAGAGGGAGAGAAACAGGGATGTGAGAGAGAAACATTGATTGGTTGCTTCTTGTACATGCCCGGACCAGGGGCTGAATGTGCAACCCAGGTCTGTGCCCTGACTGGGGATTGAACCAGCAGCCTCTCACTTTGTGGGACGACACCCAGCTAACTGAGCCACACCGGTCAGGGTCAGAGTTCTTTATATATTCTGAGTACACATCCATTCAGATATAATATTTAGAAATATTTTCTTCTGTCCTTGGCTTGTTCTTAACAGTATCCTTTGAACAGCAGAAATTTTAAATTCTGATAAAGTCTGATTTATCAGTTTTTCCTTTTATGATTTATGTTTTGTCTTTGCCCTCTCCCTAGATCTTTGCCTGGCAAAGTCATGTCAGCTCTCCAGTACTTTTGAGAAGATATATATATATTTTTTTCCTCACTTGAGGATTTTAGAGAGAGAGGCAAGGAGAGAGGGAGAGAAAGAGATTGATGCATCAATGTGACAGAAACTTTGATCATTTGCCTCCCGTGCCCTGACTACGGCCCAAATGCACAACCTAGACATGTGCCCCAACCAGGAATTGAACCTGCAACCCTTTGGTGCAGGGGATGATGCTCCAAGCAGCCAAGCCACCTAGCCAGGGCAGAAGATATTTCTTATGTTTCAGGCAAATTCTTACTGTATTTCTTATCAAGAAGGTTGGTCAGAAGTATCTAGCTCACCATCACCAGTGCAGCAACCAGGCGATCAATTTCTACCAAATTATGTTCTATAAAATCGTTTTTCTGAAGATTGAAATTTGTGGTTGATTTTGAGATATCTTCTGAACAGTCATTTGGCCATATTGCCTTAATACTCATGAAATGTTTAAAATTGTACAGGTTTGTGTTAATGATGATCTGGTTGCAAAGAACTTCGCCTGTTATGTGTCACCCATGGAGAATAAAAACCTTGATTCTTCGGAGAAACCAGCCTTGAATATAAAGTCAGCACCCTTTCCCAATAAACTCAACCCGGCACTTGCTCTTTGGCCAATGTTTTTGCAAGGAAATGACTCTCAAGGAATGGAAAGTGAGTAGCCTCGCTCCAATATATATTTCCTTTGAACTTATTTATAGGCATCTTAGTGTTTTGATATAAGTTGTGTAGATGTTTCCCCATACAGAGATAGTGATTTGGACTCTGCATTTAATATTTTAATTTTAATTAAAGTGAGTTCATTACAAGTTTTGAGGTTCTAAAGCTGCTAGTTTGTTTTTATGAGAACAGGAGAAAACTATTCTCAATTTCTTATTAATGTGGAGTTATGTTTCCAGAAGTCCACATGTTCATAATTCAAAGATACTGCCAAGACAAGGTTTGGTTTATTGACAGTTTCAGATACTTTTTAAAACTAGTTATTGTCATGACAATGTAAGAAGAGTCAGTCATGGCCAGTGGGAACGCTGTCACCTGTCTCTCTCTACATTGTTTTCTCTAGTCCCTCGAGTTGCTCCCCACTGAGAAGCAATGTCACCTGTAACCTTACAGTAAAAAGCAAGTGCAGAAGTGTACCAGAGAATTCACATTTGTATTTTTGGTTTTATTTTATGCTTTAATTATGAAACATATTCCTTCTGTCTGAGTCCCGTGGTTTAAGGTTCCTGGTGCAGTCTCTCCAGCATTCATGGCCCAAGTGTGTGGCGGGTGACCCAGGGCCAATGGCCCGATCTCGGCTGAGTTCTCCCTGCTTGCTTCATTTTGTAGGCAGCGTAAAGAACGCTCTTAATGATCTTAAGGTTGTGAGGCTTGTTTAGAAGGGATGTGGTAACTCCCTTTTTTCTTAATGGAACCAATGCATGATGTCTGGCTGATGAGGATGGTTTGCCTTGCGGTCCACGTTTACAGGTTTGACGGTGATGTAAGGAGCATAACAGGTGCATGCTCAAGTAGGACAGGTTTACTCCAGCCCAGAGATGGACCAGTGATTGTTCTTTATCCTCAGAGTATGCAAACGTATTTATGATTGGTTTTTATTTTATGTAGCAGGATGCATACAAATAAGAAAAAGACTTTCATGAGGGCAGAAACACCCAGTCTTTAATTTTGTATCTCCAGGATACTAAATGAATTGAAATTGTTGGACAAGGGTGAAATCTGCTGGCATCTTTGATGCTTGGCTCACCCTCTGTGGTACTTCCCACATGGTTTTATTATTGCATTGGGTGTATGTATACCTATGGGTACAATGTTTCACATATATTCATCGTAAGTAAACTAAACTAAACTCAACTAAACCTCAACTAAAGTAAAGCTTCAGTCAACTAAAATATTCCCTGTGCTTTAAATTATTTTTAATTAATTTGGTGATGTTGCTCATCATAGAAAAATACAGATAATTAAAATTTTAAATACCTGTCATTTTTAATACCTGTTTATTACAATTTTAGAGTGTGTTTTTCCATAGATTTCCAGATGTGAGGGTGTGCATACAATTTTTGTTTTGCAGGAATGGGATCCTATTATACATACCTCTGCATGGTGTTTTTCACTTAATATGTGGTTGAACTTCTTTCTAGGTCAGATGTGTCCAGTATAACATGGGTTTAAGGATATGGGCTCTGACGTGAGACTGTCAGGATCTCAGTCCCACTGCCTCCTCTGTGACATGGGGAGGTATCGCTCCTGTCCCACTGAATTGACATGTGGGTCATCCATGTACCGAGGTTGCATGGCCCAGTGCCTGTGGCCATCGCTGGTGCCTGTGGCCTCACCCCCGATTCTGATATGCCTCCTATAGAGTCCTGGATGAGAGTTTCTACTGACAGGAGCCGCTGGTGCAAATATACCTTTTGTATTCGTGTTCCTTTCTTTTTTACTGGAGCAGGAAAAACACCAGGCATTTACATCGTGTTTAATCTTGGCACAGCTTTCCATTGTATGAGTATATCATTATTATTGTAAGAAGCCCCAGATTGCTGGACAGTCATCGTGTCTTGCTTTTCTGTATTACAGTCAGTATTGGAATCAACTATGCATGTCTTTGAAAAGGAAACAGTTGATGGTAAACAAAAGAGAGCTAATGTGGGATTTTATTGGATTGTCTGTAAAAAACAAAACTATTAAATGTTACTTATCCAAGAAAATATTTCTTTTTCCTTTTAAGCTAAATTTTTGGTACTTCCCTGTGAAGTTGCATTATATTATTTTTTAATCAAAGTTTAATACTTTAAAATTTTTTAAAAGATTTTATTTATTTTTTTAGAGGGGAAGGGAGGAAGAAAGAGAGGGAGAGAAACATCAGTGTGTGGTTGCCTCTTGTGCACCCCCTCCTAGGGACCTAGCCAGCAACCCAGACATGTGCTCTGACTGGGAATCGAACCAGCAACCCTTTGGTTTGCAGGCCAGCACTCAGTCCACTGAGCCACACCAGCCAGAGCCAAAGTTTGGTACTTTTTAATACTTGATTAAACCATCAAATAATACAGAAAAGCTATAATAGTAATTTTCTCTTTTCCAGGCTGTTTTATTAGTCATTTATTTTGACAGTTATCTCCAAATTTTTTAATAATTCTGATTATTTTGCTCTCCCTAGACTTACGGTCTGGATAGGGTCTTGATCCCTGTTACAGAGGTGCTCTCACCACCCTATCCCCTGTCAGACCGTCATCAAGTGTCCGCTGTTGTAGGGGCCCTCAGGGGAGAGAATCAAATCTTTGCTTTTATAGGGTTTACATCCATTTTTAAATAAAATATTTAATTCCAGAATAATCACAAACTTACAAAGAGTCAGAGAGTGTTACAAAGCACTTTTTTACTAAACCATTTGAGAGTAAGTTACTGACTGAATACTTTCCCTGATACTTGAGTGTGTTTTTCCTAGAAACAAGGATATTCTCAAAAATATTCACAACACATTCATCAAAATCAGAAAATTAACATTGATATAGTGTGACCACCTAACCCTCAGACACTATTCAGGTGTTGCCAGTTGTCCTGACAATCCCTCAGCATCACTTGTTGCATTTAGTGGTCATATCTCTTTAATCTCTGTCGGCCTGGAGCAGTTCCTCAGTCTTTCACTTGACTTTCACCCTGACGCTTTTGAGCATTATAGACCAGTGATTTTGTAGACTGTTTCTCAATTTTAATGGATGTTTTTGTCCTGATAAGATTAATTTTATGCATCTTTGGCTAGAATACCTCAAAAGAACACTGTGTTCTTCTTGTTCCATCTTATCAGGAGGCAGAGAATTTCAGTTTGTCCCATTACTGATGGACCACACTTTGATCACTTTATTAAGGTGGTGCCTGCCAGGCTTCTCCACTGAAAATCACTCTTTCACCCTTGTAAACCAGTTGTAGGCTACTACTATGAAACATAAACATGTCAATTCCTTTTTACTTGTTCATTAATCCATATTAGTGGGAATTCCTGCCTGCAACTCTGAAATAGAGCTCTGTGTTGCCCTGGCTCCTTTCAGTGGAGAATGGGATTTTCATGGAGAATAGAGAACACAAGTAGAAACTAGGTGTGTTCATTGCTGTTGTGTGTTGTCACTCCCAGACCCTTTCAGCAGACAGAGCTTGGGACTGTATGTGTATATTGTGTGTGTGTGTGTGTGTGTGTGTACATGCATTGTATTGATTTTATATCTACCTATGATCTGTCTTGAAAACCAGTGCACACCAATCCTTCCAACTGCAGTCCTGCTGCTGGATTTATTCTAGTTTTCTGCCTTCCCAAATTTGTAACTCCCTTCTGTGATTGGGAGACTCCTACCTCCTGTTATCCTTAATATAGTTACTTACTGGGTCAGTCTTCCTATATAAGTAACCATTCTTTTTTAAAAATTGGTGAGAGACAGAGAGAAAGGGAGGGAGGGAGGGAAGCATCCATTTGTTGTTCCACTTATTTATGAATTCATTGGTTGCTTGTATGTGCCCTGAGAGGGGATTGGACCTGCAACTTGGGTACCATAATTCCTCCAACTTTGTTCTTCTTTGTCAGGATTGTTGTTGCAATGTGGGGCCTCTTGTGGTTCCATATAAGTTTTTGAAATATTTGTTCTCGTTCTGTGAAATGCATCATTGGAATCTTAATGGGAATTACATTGAATCTACAGATTGCTTTGGGTGATATGGGCATTTTAATGATGTTAATTCTTCCTATCCATGAATACAGTATGTGCTTCCATTTGTTTGTATTCCTTCTTCAATTCCTTTCTCAGTGTCATATAATTTCCTGAGTACAGGTCTTTTACATCCTTGGTTAGGTTTATTTCTAGGTATTTTATTCTTTTTGAAGCAATTGTGAATAGGATTGTTTTCTTAATTTCCCTTTCTGTTAGTTCATTATTGGCATATAAAAATGCAACTGATTTCTGGATATTTATTTTTTTATCCTGCTATTTTGCTGAATTCATTTATCAGTTCTAGTAGTTTCTTGGTATAATTTTCAGGTTTTCTATGTACAGTATCATGTCATCTGCAAATAAAGACAGTTTTACTTCTAATTTGGATGACTTTTATTTCTTCTTGTCTGATTGCTGTGGCTAGGACTTCCAGTACTAAGTTGAAAAAGAGAGGTGAAAGTGGACATCCCTATCTTGTTCCCTATCTTAAGGGGAACGCTTATAGTTTTTGCCTGTTGAGTATTATTCTGGCAGTAGGTTTGTCATACAGGCCTTAATTATGTTTAGGTATGTTTCCTTTCTTCCCACTTTGCTGGAAGTTTTTATCATAAGTGGGTGCTGGATTTTATCAAGTACTTTTTCTGCATCTATTGAGATAATCCTGTGGGTTTTTTTTTAATTTTAATTGTTGTTGCAATACAATTTTCTATCTTTTACTCCCAACCCACCCACCCAAAATCCTGTGGTTTTCATCCTTCATTTTGTTTATGTGATGAGTCTCATTTATTGATTTGGAAATATTGTACCAACCTTGCATTCCTGGAATAAAGTCCACTTGATCATGGTGTGTTTACTTTTTGATGCACTGCTGTATTTGATGCATTTGCTAATATTTTAATGAGGATTTTAGCATCTATTCATCAGTGATACTGGCCTGTAATTTTCTTTCTTTGTAGTGTCTATATCTGGTTTTGGAATTAGGATAATGCTGGCCTCATAAATGAGCTTGGGAGCCTTCCCTCCTCTTGAATTTTTTGAAATAGTTTGAGAAGCAAAGGTATTAGTTCTTCCTAAAATGTTTTATAAAATTCATCTGTGAAGCCATCCAGTCCAGGGTTTTTGTTTGTTGAGAGTTTTTCAATAACTGCTTTAACCTCACTAGGTGTAATGTGTCCATTCAGATTCTCTGATTCTTCCTGATTTGGTTTTGGAAGATTGTATGATTCTAGGAATTCATCCATTTTATCCAGGCTGCCCAGTTTGTTGACATATAGTTGTTCATAATATTTCCTTACAATCCTTTGTATTTCTTTGGTGTCAGTTGTTATTTCTCCTCTTTAATTTCTGATTTTATTTATTAGAGTCCTCTCTTTTTTTCCTGATGAGTCTGGTTAAAGATTTGTCAATCCTGCCTATCTTTTCAAAGAGGCAGCTCTTGGATTCATTGATCTTTTGTATCATTTTAAAACTCTATTTTGTTTATTTCTGCCCTGCTCTTTATTTAATTTCCTTCTTTTGGGGGCTTTGTTTGTTGTTCTTTCAAGTCCCTTTAAGTGTAAAGTTAGATTGTTTATCTGAGATTTTTCTTGTTTTGAGATAGGCCTGTAATGCTATGAATTTCTCTCTTAGGATTGCTTTCCCAGTGTCCCTCAGATTTTGTATTGTTGTGTCCTCATTTTCACAAGATACCTTGTGAAACAAGAAACAAGGTAACTTGTTTCAAGATATCTTTTGGTTTCTTCCTTGATCTTTTTGTTGACTCATTCATTGTTTAATAACATGTTATTTAGCTTCCATGTCTTTGTGTGTTTTTCAGTGTTCTTCTTGTGGTTGATCTTTAGTTTCATAACACTGTGGTCAGAGAAGGTGCTTGATATGATTTCAGTCTTTTTAAATTTGTTGAGACTTATTTTCTATCCTAACATGTGGTCTATCCTAGTAAATGTTCCATGTGCACTTAAAAAGCATGTATATATTCTGCTGCTTTGGGGTGAAATGCTTTGAAGATATCAATTAAATATATTTGATCCAGTGTGTCATTAAGACTGCTGTATTCTTAATTGATTTTCTGACTGAAATATTTACCATTGAAATCAATGGGGTGTTAAAATCCCTGTCTATGACTGTATTTCCGTTGATCTCTCCCTTTATGTCTATGAAGATTTGCTTTGCATATTTAGGTGCTTCTGTGTGGGGTGCATATATGTTTACTAGGGTTGTATCCTTTTGTGGGATTGTTCCTTTTATCATTATGTAGTGTCTCTCTTTGTCTCTTACTATAGCCTTGGTTTTAATGTCTGTTTTGTCAGATATTAAGTATTGCTACCCCAGCTCTTTCTTTCCTTTCTATTTGCTTGAAATACATTTTTTTACCCCTTTACTCTTAGTAGATATGTATCTTTTGATCCAGCACAGGTCTCTTGGAGGCAGCTTATACATTAGACTTGTTTTCTTACCCATTCAACTACCCCATGTCTTTTGGTTGGAGCATTTAAGCTATTTAAGATGGTTATTGACAGATATGTATTTAGTGCCATTTTATTGTTAGACTATTTTCCTATTTTTTTTCCTTCTCCCCCTCCCCTTCCTCCCATGGGAGCCCAGCCAGCCCTCTCATGCCTCCTCTGCCCTCCCTACAAGTCTCATTGTGGGGAAATGATTTCTTCTGCCTTTCCTTGGTTATCTTAATTTTATTTTTCAATTACAGTTCATTTTTAATACCACTTTACTCCGCCCCCTCCCTCCCCCTCCTTTTAACATTTGTTGCAGTACTGGTTTGGTGTTAACAAAATCCTTTAGCTTTTTCTTTTTTTGGAAGCTCCTTATTTCTCCTTTGATTTTAAATGATAGCCTCACCGGGTAAATTAACTGTTAACAAAATCCTTTAGCTTTTTCTTTTTTTGGAAGCTCCTTATTTCTCCTTTGATTTTAAATGATAGCCTCACCGGGTAAATTAACTGTGGTTATAGGTCATTGCTTTTCATCACCTTGAATATTTCACACCACTCCCTTCTGGCCTGAAATGTTTCTGTTGAGAAATCAGATTACAGTCTAATTCATGCTCCCTTGTATGCAGCTACCTGCTTTTCTCTTGTGGCTTTTAGGATTCTCTCCTTGTCTTTAAGCCTTGTCATTTTAATTATGATGTGTCTCAGCGTAGGCCTCTTTTGGTCCAACTTGTTTGGGACTTTCTGAGCTTCCTGGATTTGCATCTTTTTTCCTTCACCAGATTAGGGAAGTTTTCAGTCATCATTTCTTCAAATGGGTTCTCGATCCCTTGCTCACTGTCTTCTTCTGGTATTCCCATATCATGGATGTTCTGTTTCGTGTCCAAAATGTTTCTTAAACTCTTATTTTTTAAAATTCTCTTTATTTTTGCTGCTTTGCTTGGGTGGTTTATTCTACCTTGTCTTCCAAATCACTGGTTTAGTCCTTATCTAACCTACTGTTTATTCCTTCCAGTGTATTATTTATTTCAGATATTCTTTGTTTTTGACTCCTCCCTTTTTAATGGTTTCTATGTCTTTTTTCATGCTATTGAGTGTCCTTATAATCATTACTCTAAATACTCTATCTGATAAATTGCTTGTCTCCATTTCATCTAGTTTTCATCTAGTTCTTCTTCTGTCTTGTTCTTCCATTTGGGTCCGGTTTCTTTGTCTTCCCATTTTGGATGCCCCTTTGTATTTGTTTCTATGTACTAGGTAAATCTGCAAATACTGTGGCACAGGGCTTTGTCAGATGATGCTTGAGTGTGGCCCTGAGCAACCTGTTTGGCGCTGTAATCAGTTCACAGAGTGTGGCTCCATCTGCTGGGCCTGTTGGTGTGCAGAAAGAACCAGGCTCCACACCTAGGTGGGCTTTTACCAGCTCCAGGCCCAGGGAAGGGTCAGCTAAAGTCTCAGAGCTCCCAGAGATCTGCCTTAGTTGTATAGCCTCAAGCTGTACTCAGCAGCCCAACTGAAGCTCCATAGGATGGGGCTATTGCTCCTTCTCAGACTGATGCCACTTGGAGAGGAGTGTTCTGCCTGAGAGAGATGGCCTCCACAGTATCGGAATGACTCAGCACAGGGACCCTGGTGGCTATTCCTTCAGTTGTCTCCCAGATCCACCAACCCCAGACTCCTCTCATGTGTCTCCAGTCCACTCTGCCCTCCCTCTGCTGGAGCCCAGGATAAGTGGCTGCAAACAAAATTTTGTGCATTTGCCCTTTAAGAAGCTCTCTTAAGTCTCCAGCGTCTCTCCCTGGCAGACAGAAACTCTGCTGCTTTTCACAACTGGATGTTATCTGGGTTCCTTTCCCAGCTCTGGTGCTGTAGGCTGGGGAGTGCAGCTTGGCATGAAGACCCCACACTTCTCAGGAGGAACCCCTGGCTGCTGAAATACTGCTTTGGAGCTGCAGCTGCCACCCGTGGGGGCCCAGCCAGCCCTCTCATGCCTCCTCTGCACTCCCTACCAGTCTCGTTGTGGTGAGATGATTTCTTCTGTCTCTCCTTGGTTATCTTAATTTTCTTTTTCAATTGCAGTTCATATTTAATACCATTTTACACCAGCCTAGGTGTACAGTGTAGTGGCCAGACAGGCACACACTTCACAAAATATTCCCCTCATACCTCCAGCAATCACCTGGTACTATGTACAGCCATTACAACGTTATTGAAAATATTCCCCATGCTGTACCTCACATCCCTGTGACCACTCTGTCACTAGCAGTCTGCCCTTCACATTCCGTACCCAGTCCCCCATTTCCCCTCCCGTCCGGCATCTATCACTCTGCTGTCTATATCCATGAGTCTGCCCCAATCTTTCATGGAGATGTCAATGGCCCTTCCCTTCCCTTCCCCTCTCCCTCTCCCTCTCCCTCTCCCTCTCCCTCTCCCTCCCTCTCCCTCTCCCTCTCCCTCTCCCTCTCCCTCTCCCTCTCCCTCTCCCTCTCCCTCTCCCTCTCCGCCTCCCTCCCTCCCCCGCCCCACAGCTGAAACAATCTACTAGGATTGGCTTTTCTTTTTCATACTTATGTTTTATACTTAAGGAGTCTTTGCTGACTCCTTAAATTGCTCCAGATTCTCAATTTGGTATCATATACCTATTGATTCAAATCCTTTAAAATTTATTGAGACTTGTGTTATGACCCATGTTGACCTTAATAACAAAATGGCCAGTTATTTTACCAGTAAAATGGGTTTATTTGAGAATAGCAGAGAACAGCAATTCTGGACAAGCATGGTATAACAAAAATTACAGACAAGTCCAACAAGCAGAGGGGAATGTTACTTTATAGAGAAAAATGAGGAAGTTGGGAAAGGGTGCTTTGAATGAAAGTCCATTGTAGGGAAGCGAGAGTTCAGGGTGGTTATGGTTTCTCATTGGCTGAATTGTGATGGTACTCAGTGGCTGCCTGGTTGCTGGGTAGGTAGGGAAATCTTCATTCTTCCTGCTCAGGCAGTAAAGTAGAGACACTTCCTGATGGGAATGTAAGGTACATTCGCTTTTTCCTGGCGGGGTCTGTGATGGATATCTCTTTCTGGTGGGGTGTGTGATTGATGTCAGGTAGTAGTGCATGAGAGCTCCCCCTCCAGGCATTCTGTTTCCATTTTATGGGGTATTTCCTTTATTCATTTTTCACACCCAGATTATAGTCTCTCTTGGAAAATGTTCTGTGTGTACTTGAGAAGAATATGTATTTTGCTGCTGTTGGATTGAGTGGTGTGTGCATGTCTGCTGGGTCATATGGTTGGTAGTGTCACTCAGGTCTCTGTATTTATTGGTTTCCTGTCAACTGCTCTAGCAACTCTTGAGAGAGGAGGGTTGAGAGCTCTAGCCATATAATTTATTTCTTCTCTCAGTTTTACCAGTTTTGCTGTATACATTTTTGAACTTTGTTATTTAGGACCATAAAGGTTTAGAATTTTTATGTCTTTTTGATGAATTGATCTCTGTGTCATAATTATTAAATGACCTTGTTTATCTCAGATAATACTCTCTGAGCTGAAGTCTACTTTGTCTGACATTAATGTGGCCCCTCCAGATTTTAGATTGATGTTAGCACAGGGTATCTTTCTTTCTGTCCTTTTACTTTTAACCTGTTTCACTCTCTGTATTTCAAGGGTGTTTCTTGCAGGCAGGCATAGCTGGGTCTTGCATTTTTTATTCTTTCTGCATTTTAATTGGCTTGTTTAAATAATTTGTATGTAATGTAATTTATTGAAGTTTTGGGTTTAAAATGACCATCTGTTAGTTTTCTGTCTGATTCACGTGTACTTTGTTCCCCTTCCCCTATTTTTCCGACTTCTTTTGGATTTTATGCTTGTACCTTTGTGCTTCTGTCACATGTCCTTTGTTAGAGTGTTAGCTTTGACTTTTTGTTTTGTGCTTTCTGTGGTTTATTTAGAGTTTATAGCACATATGTTTACTCATCATTCTGCTTCCAGGTCCTTCCATTTCCTCTCTTCCCTCCTTTGTTTATTGCTATCATATGTTTTGATTCTATATATGATATTAACTCAGAATACATTATCATTTTCTCTTTTTCTGTGTCTCCTTCACCCTCTCTTTTGAAACAAGAGAGAGGTTTAATTATTCAACATGTGCTAAAGTGCAGGTAGGTTCTCAGAGTACAGGCTTTTCCTGTCTGCTGGTACTGTCATTTTTAGGTTCCGCTGACGTACTCATGCTCCTCAAGGATTTTTTAAATTTATTGAGATGTGTGTGTGTGTGTGTGTACAGACACACACACGTATACACACACATATCTATATATCTATATATATATATCAAAAGAGAGAGTAGGAGGGAACCTTTGATTTGTTGTTACACTTGTTTATGCATTCATTGGTTGATTCTTATATGTGCTCTTACCAGAGATCAAACTCGTAACCTTGGCATATGGCAACAACGTTCTAACCAACCAGCCAGGGCCCCACAATGATTTGTCACGTTGTCTCCAGTCTGACCAGTCGGATGGGGAAAAGAAGAAAGGAAGGCATGAACAGAGGTTACACACAATGCTTCTGCTCCCATGTCTTTGACCAGAACTCACTCATGTAGCCATGTTAGCTGGAGAGGAAGGCCTGGGATGTTGCCTTCCTTTTGGATTGCTAGGTGCCCAGCTAAAAATCTTGGGTATTGTTATTTAGAGTAGGAGTTAGTAAATTACAGCCTGTAGGCCAAATCTGGCCTGTGCCTGTTTTTGTATAACCCATATGTGTATGCTAGTAGTTTTTCCATTTCTAAATTATTTTAAAAACCAAAAGAATATTTTTGATATATGAAAATTACAAGCCATTCAAATTTGCACCCCACAAATAAACTTGTTGAACACACCCATGCTTGTTCATCTACATTAATCTGTGGTGCTTTCATGTTAAGTGGCAGGGTTGAATAGTTGCGACAGAGACCCACAAAGCCTAAAAAACTTACTGTCTTTTTTTTTAAACAAGATATGGAATAGTTTATTCAGAAGCAAATGTTACACTTTAATGAAAGCACTGTATCTTCTGTATTGTCAAATACGCAGAAGAGCAATTAGAAACATGGATTCAAACTATTGGTCTTACACTCATGAACATACATCAGAATCACTTGTGGGGGATTTAAACACATTTGAGGCCTCACTCTTGGAGAAAGTTGTGACAGGATCTAGTATTCTCCAAAGCTTTCCAGGCAGTTCTGACATTTCCTTATGGTTGAGTCACTGACTTTAGGTTGATGGGAGCACTTTGGGTTTTCGGGGCCATTGTTTCAGGGTGTGGGGAGCTTTCCTTGCAGATATATTAGCTGTAGTGAAGAACTTGGCCTCTGGCTTTTTGGGTGTCTTGGGTCTTTTTTCCCCAACTGAAAGTTTCTCTCCTTCTCCACCTCTTCTTTAATTCTTGGTTTCTTCCTTGGGCTTTTACCTGGACTCTTGGGCTCTGTGCTTTCGGGGTCTCCAAAACTGGAATGGACTTTCTCTCTTCCCACAAGGTGTATTGGGACCAGGACTCTTTTTATGGAGACGACTTTCTTGTGGCATGTTTTTGTATTTCTGTGTTTTCTTTGATGGGAGTTTCTTCCGTTAGAACCAGTAATGAAATTTCTTCTTCAGATTTGTTTCGCACTTTTTGGGGAGCTTTTACTCTGCAAAGCTCTTTCTTTTCAGGCTCGAGGGTCTCTTTCTTCTGGGGTCCAGGGTCATTTACTGGACCACCACTAGTTTTAGGGGCCAACTCCTCTGTGGTTAGGGCTGACGTAGCCTTTCTAGCCTGTTTCATTAGCCTTTTGTTTCTTTTCTTCTCCTTTCATTTTTCATTATATTCTTTTTGCTTTTGTATTTTCTTTTCTTCTTTTTTCTTCTGACTAGGAGTACACACTCCTTTGGCTTCATCCAGACCACTGACAAATGAAGAAAAGACAGGAAAGGCAACTAATTTCTCAGTCAGTTTTCACATACAAGAGTTTCACACTCTCCCACTTCTCCAGCAGTTTCTGGGAAAGCATTTTTGAGACAACAACATTTTCGGTGATGTGCTTAGCCTTCGTCCCAGTGTGACCCATGTGTGTAGTGCTGCCAAAACCGCTTTTAGAGATGTCTAAGACAGTTCCACCTGTCGATGTGTTGATCTCTTTGGAAATCAAGAATCTCTTTGGAAAGATTCTTGGCTTTAAGGTTTGCAGGTACTGGAACTTTCTTTCTCTTACAGAAATGTCTCCCAAGGTGTGAGGGTAAGAGCTGCCTGATTCTTGCATCAGTCAGGGAGGGATCAATACTACCCAGGAGGTGGAGTTTGGCCTCATAGGCTTTATACTCCTTTTTTAAAGTTTAGAAGGGGATAATCTGAGAAACTGTTTTAACTCCATGGTTGTTTAAAAGCTTCTTATAAAACCATTCCATCTTTTCAGGTATTACATTGGGTTCGTCCTTAGCAAAAAGAAAGATATCTGCTAAATCTGATGGAATACCTTGAGGCAAGGGCATTGTGACCCTTAGTTCTTTACTTGGAATTTTCCGTAATACCACCATTAAAAAGAAATTTTCTTTCTCGTTCAAAAGCAATCCATTTGCATTTTTCCTGGACCTGGAATGTGCCAGCAGAGCTTTCACTGCCTTTCTGATCTGCCCCTTATCCAGCTGTTCAGTGCAGCGTGGGTCGTTGAGGCTGAGGTCAAGGCTGAGGTTGCAACTGGAGTTGAAGCCGAGTACTCCATCTCTCTGTCTCACCCCTCGTGCAGGCTCACATGCAGGATCCCACAGCTGACTCTTCGTGCGATGCCTAATATTTCATCAAGTAGTTTTCTGGCCCCTGCAGTTGAGATTGGATTCAGTGGGCATTAGAACTGAACTTTAGATCTGTGGGACTCACTCTCCTTGTGGCTTTTCCCTTTCTTGTACTCGAGCTCCCTTGGCATTTTTGGACCCCATGTCTCTGTGTCCTTGATTCAGGGAGACTGCCAGGCTCCATGTGTGTCTTGCTTCTCTGCATCCTGAAGCTCTGTCCAGGAGGTAAGCTGGGGCTATCATAGTACTCATCCACCTTTTCCTCAGCTCTTAGGGACCACTGTCCTACACTGGCCAGTAGTCAATATCTGAAAAGCATTGTTTCATGGAGTTAATCTGCTTTTACATTTGTTTCTGTTTGGAAGGGCAAATTCAGTCTCTGTGACTTCATCTTGGCTGGAAGCAGAAGTATCTTTGGTACCATATCTCTAAAGTTCTCTTTTTCTCTTGGTACATCCTTCTTCTAGCAAATGTACATTCTTGGAGATTGCAGCCATACCTTGGTGCTCATCGGCTTCAGAACTGGTCAAGCCCTCTGTTCATTGTATTTGACAAGAAAAAAACGTTTCGGGACTTGTCACATTTGTTAGAACTTACATGAGTCACGATGCTGCCCTGCAAGAGAAAATGTGTCATCACTCATTACTTGCTCGGCACTCAACAGTTTCGGCACTCACTGTGAGTTACAAATTAACGATGAGTACTGAGGTACCACTGTACTTGGTTTGTAACCTAGAGGACTCTGACTCTCTAGTCAGTGTGAGAAGTAGCAATTTGGCAGTGTCCAGATGCTTTCTGCAGCAGCCAGCTCTTAGAAGCTCAAACCAGTCCCTTCCCAACATTCCCTCAGCCCTTCTTCCCAAGCCCTTGAGGGCTTCTGCTTCTAATTAGCATTTACTTGAATTACATGAGCAGTTTTTTCTCTCTCTGAAGTGGGAAACTCACAGTTCATCCTCAGTTGGAGTTTTTGCTTCATTTGATTAAAATGAAGCAAAAACTTTATGTTTGCCAGCTTTATTTTGGCTGACTTTATGTTTATGGTAGTAAGAACATAAACAGTTTTCCCTGTCCTTATTTCTCCAAAAGTTATGGGTGACTTGGGTTTAATATCAACATTTTTCTGAACCTCACATATTCTGGTATGTGTGGTATCTTATCATGATATTGTCTGGTCTTTCTATAACAAAATGCTTCCTCCTGCCATTTATTCCCATTTACCACTGGGGCTCCTCATCACTGCTCTCTTGGTTTGCAGCCTGTGTGCTGGATCCCCTAATGACATCTCTCTTGGTTTGTGTCTTTGGCTAGAGCACTACGCGGGTAACTTCTTAAGGAAAGGGTATGTGGGAGGTAAATTTTCTCACTTTGTGTGTGCCCAACTGTGCCTCTCAAGCATTGTACACTAGGTGCATTGGCAAAGATTGACTTCTGGATTGAAAAATATTTTCCTGATTGCTTAGGATTCACATGTTTTCATGTGTTTATTGGCAGTTTGCCTATCTTCTTTTGTGAAATTCCTGTTCACATATTTTGCCATTTTTTAAGTACTGGGTTTTGTTTTTGCTTTTTAAATATGCTTTGAGAGTTTTTAATATATTTTGGAAATAAGTCATTTTCCAGATACATGTATCATGAATGAATTTTCTCTCTGTGGCTTATTTTATTAATAGTATATTTCTAAGAGCAAGGTTTTTAATTTTTATTAAGTCTAAGTTATCAAGCTTTTTATTTTAATGATTTTATGTCTATTCTAAGAAATCTTTACTTTCCCTGTGTTTCTACTTTTGGTTTTACATTTAGTTCTACAGTCCATTTCAAGTTAATGATGTGAGTTTAATAGTAAAGGTTAAACATAGTTAAAAGAAAAAAATGACCATAAATAAATATGTACCTGTCAGTATTCACTGTAATTGTAAATGGCTTAAGTGCTCCAATCAAAAGACACAGGGTAGCTAAATGGATAAGAAAGCAAGACCCATGTATGTGCTGCCTCCAAGAGACCCACCTCAGGAACTGAAACATACACATTGCCTAAAAGTAAAGGGATGGAAAAAAGATATTTTCTGAAAATGGAAAAGAAAGAGAAGCGGGGATGTGCCATTAAAGGGCACATATGAGATTGTGGCCAGTTAATTTGGAAGTTCGGATTCACAGACAATTAAAACCCCAAGTCAAATATGAGTAACTAAGCACTTTATTAAGCAAGAGCAAAGTGAAAGCAAGAATGAAGATCATACATCACCAGATGGGAGTTCACCAGCACCTGGACATAGGTGCTGGGAATCCCGGAGACAGCATTCAGGTCTGACAGGAAAGTGCCAAGTGAAACGTCCTTCTTCAAAGTGTCACTTTAGGGGCTATGGTTAAATGTGTTTTAGACAAAAGTGGCTACACACCAAGGGCCTTGTGTGACTTGACTCACCAATAGGTCCCTCTGGGAGAAGGGCCAGTTCTCCCTGGGAGGGAACACATCTATATTTCATTCTTACAATAAAGGTCATGGCTTGGGGATAAACAAGGAGGATTCTCAGTGTCCCTTTAACCCATCATGGGGTAGCAGTACTTAATACTGACAAAATAGATTGTATTGTGTTATTTTTTAAGTATTTTATTTATTTAATTTTAGAAGGGAATGGAAGGAGACAGAGAAGGAGAGAAAAACATCATTGTGTGGTTGCCTCTCACATGCCCCATACTGGTGACCTGGCCTGCAACCCAAGCATGAGCCCTGACTGGAAATTGAACTGGCGACTTTTTGGTTCACAGGTCCATGCTCAATCCACTGAGCTACACCAGCCAGGGCACAAAATAGACTTTAAAACAAAGGCTTTAATAAGAGACAAAGAAGGACACTACATAATGATAAAGAGAGCCATCCAACAAGAGGATATAACCCTTCTAAACATTTATGCACCCAACACAGGAGAATCTAAATATATAAGGCAAATCATAATGGACATAACAGGGAAAGATTGGCAGTAATAGATCTTCCAGACAGAAAGTCAACAGGGAAATGGTGGCTTTAATGACACACTTGATCAAACGCATTTAATTGATGTCTTCAGAGCATTTCACCCCAAAGCAGCAGAATACACATTCTTTTCAAGTGCACATGGAACATTTTCCAGGATAGACCACCTGTTAGGTCACTAAACAAGTCTCAATTTAAGAAGAATGAAATCATATCAAGCATCTTCTCTGACCATAATGGTATGAAACTAGAAATCAATCACAAGAAAAAAACTGGAAGACACAAAAAGACATGGAGGCTAACAAACAGTAAACGTGTTAACCTCATGGAAGAGAAGAACGGGTTAACCATCAAGGAAGAAATTGAAAGATATCTTGAAACAAATGAACATCAGAACACAACAACCCAAAAATCTATGGGACACAGTGAAAGGCTAAGAGGGAAACTCATAGCATTACAGGCTTATCTCAAGAAACAAGAAAAATCTTGAACAATCTAGCTTTACCCTTAGAGGAACTTGAGAAAGAACATCAAGCAAAGCCCAAAGTTAGTAGAAGGAAGGAAATACAAAGATTAGAACAGAAATAAATGAAATCTAAAAAAAAAACCACAAAAGATCAGTGAATCCCACAGCTGGTTCTTTTAAGATAAACCTTTAACCAGATTCATCAAGAAAACAAGAGACAGAGCACAAATAAAATCAGAAGTGAAAGAGGAGAAGTAACAGTTGACACCAAGAAATACAAAGGTTGTAAGAAAATACTACAAACACCTATGTGCCAAAAAAATTGGACAATCTGAATGAAATGGATAGATTTCTAGAAACATACACTCTTCCAAAACTGAATCAGGAAGAATCAGAGAATCTGATTAGATAGATTACAACTAGTAAAACTGAAGCAGTAATTAAAAAAAAAAACCCCAACAAACAAATGTCTTGGGCTGGATGGCACCACAGGTGAATTTTATCAAAATTTAAAGAACTGACACCTCTCCCTCTCAGACCATTCCAGAAAATTCAGGAGGAGTGAAGACTCCCAAGCTCATTTTATGAGGCCAGCATTATCCTAATTCCAAAATCAGATAAAGACAATACAAAGAAAAAGAAAATTATAGGCCAGTATCTCTGATGAACATAGATGTTAAAATCTTCAACAAAGTATTAACAAACTGAATCCAGCAATACAGTGAAAAGGTTATACACCATGATCAAGTAGGACTTATTCCAGGAATGCAAGCTTGGTACAGTATGTGCAAATCAGTAAACGTGATTAAACAAAATGAATAAAAGCCACGTGAGCCCTGGCTGGTGTCAGTTGGTTGGAGTGTTGTCCTGTGGATCAAAGGTCACTGGTTTGATTCCCAGTCAGAGCACATACCCAGGTTGTGGGTTCAATCCCTGGTCATGGTGCATCTGAGAAGGCAACCAATTGATGTTTCTGTCTTGCATCAATCTTTCTCTTTCTCTTCTTCTTTTTTTTTTTCTAAAAGCAATGAAAAAAATCTTATGGTGAGAATTTTTTAAAAAAGGAAAGAAAAAAAATTCCCCACATGACCATATCAATAGATGCAGAAAAGGCATTTGATAAAATCCAGCACCCATTTATGGTAATAAAAAAAAAACTCCCAGCAAAATGGGAATAGAAGGAACATATCAGTGTTATAAAGGCCATGTGTGATAAACCCACAGCCAATATCACACTCAGTGGGCAAAAACTACAAATGTTTCCCTTAAGATTGGGAACAAGACAGGGATGTCCATGTTCAAACCTCTTATTTAACATAGTTCTGGAAGTCCTAGCCACAGCAATCAGACAAGAAGAAATAAAAGGCATCCAAGTTGTGAAGGAAGAAGTAAAACTCATTTGCAGATGAGATGGTACTGTTTATAGGGAACCCTAAAGATTCTACCAAAAACCTGTTATAGCTCATCAATGAATCCAGTAAAGTAGCAGTGTACAAAATAAATACCCAGAAATCATTGCAGTTTTATATACCAATAATTAACATAAATGAAAACTAAGAAAATCCCACTCACAGTTGCTTCAAAAAAATTACCTAGGGATAAATTTAACCAAGGTTGTAAAAGACCTGTACTTGGAAACATAAAACTGAAGAAAGACATTGAAGAAGATACAGACAAATGGAAGCATGTATCATGTTCATGGATACGAAGAATTAACATCCTTACAATGTCCGTAGTACCCAAAGCAATCTGTAGATTCAACACAATTTCTATTAAGATAGCAATGGTGTATTTCACAGAACTAGAACAAATACTCCAAAAACTTACATGGAACCACAAAAATCCAGAATAGCCACAGTAATCTTGAGAAAGGAGAATGAAGTTGGAGGAATCAGGCTACCTGATATCAAACTATACTACAAGGCCATAGTAATCAAAACAGCGTGCTGCTGGCATAAAAACAGATGCATAGATCAATGGAACAGAATAGAGAACCTAGAAATTAACCCACATCATTATGGTCAATTAATATTGGACAAAAGAGGCAAGAACATGCAGTAAGGTAAAGGTAATCTATTCAATAATTAGTGTTGGGAAAATTGGGCAGATCCGTGCAACAGAATGAAACTAGGTCCTCCTCTTTCACCATACACAAGAATAAACTCAAAATGGATTAAAGACTTAAATGTTAGACTCGAAACCATAAAGACCCTAGAAGAAAATATAGGGAAATCACGGACATTTCTCGTAGCAATATTTTTTTTCTGATGTATCTCCTCAGGCAAGGGAAACAAAAGGAAAAATAAACAAATGGGACTACATCCAACTAAAAAGTTTCTGCACAGCAAAGGAAACCATCAACAAAATGAAAAGACAACCCACTGAATGGGAGAATACTTTCACCAGTGATGCATCTGATTAGGGGTTAATGCCCAAAATTTAAGATAAAGATATTTGAAAGAATCTTCAGAATTTTGCACCTTTTGGTAATTCAAATTCAGCCTGTTTTATAACAGATTTTATATTCCTCATGCTATTAAGAAGTGAGATGCAAAATTGTGATCCCAAACCATTGCTGAAACTGACTTATAATTTGTATTCCAGTTATTGTTATATGACTAACATTTTATGATATTTAGTGGTATGAAGCAACCATTTTATAAGGCTTGTGGATTGTGTGTTCAGGAATTCAGGATAGGCACAGCAGGAAAGCTTTATGTCTGTTTCTGCAGATCTGAACGCTGGTTCTAACTACATAGTTGGTTTCATTTGAAGACTTACTCAGTCTTAAGTCTGGCACTTGATGCTTTTGGCTGGGACTTCAATTTGGCCTCATATGAAATAGTTATAGTGGCCTTTTCATGTGGTTGCTTGGACTTCCTTATAACATTTGGCCAGGTTTCAGAAGTGAGTATCCAGGAGAGCAAGACACAGTACATGATATTTTTATGATCTATCTTTAGAAGTCACATAATGCCACTTCAGTGTTGTTTGTAAGCCCATCCAGCTCATGGGAAAGGACTATAGAGCTTATTTCTCAGCAGGAGCTGTGTCAAAGTCATGTTGTTGGAGAGCTGATGTGTTGGGAGACATGTTATGGCCCTCTGTGGAAAGTAGCATATGCCAAGTTATGACAGTAAATTATGTTTAGTTCTAAGTAAGCCAGTAAAGGAATTTTTAAAGCAAGCACTTTTTTAAGTAAGGGTTGAAACAAGATTTAAAAATTTAATCCCCTCAAGTAAGATTTAATATGGAACCCTATTTCATAATAATTTTATGTATTAAAATTTTATTATTATGTTAAATTATAATCCCTTTGTCCTGTTTACCATTTATTAATAACACTTTTATTACTATTTTTATTTTTCAGATAAAACTATAAAATGTAACATGGATTCCTTGAGTGGTTCACCTACAAAAAAATCTGAAGAGAAACAACAATGCATCTCTTTAAAAGATGTAAATAAGGTATTTTTAAATGTTCATTAAATATAAAGTTCATGTAATGTTAATTTTAAAATATTCTCTTTTAGCCCTGGCTGGTGTGGCTCACTGGATTGAGTGCCAGCCCGTGAACCAAGGTTGACAGTTCATTTCCCAGGCAGGGCACATGCCTGGGTTGTGGGCCAGGTCCCCAGTAGGGGGCGTGTGAGAGGCAACCACACATTGATGTTTCTGTCCCTCTCTCCTTCCTTTCCCCCTCCCTAAAAGTAAATGAATAAAATCTTTGAAAAATTAGAATATTCTCTTAAAATCTAGGAATCAAAAATGTTTTCTGCTTAAAAAAATCCTTGGCTAGGGTAGTTCCTTTCATGAAAAAATACAGTTTGCTTTTTTGCTTTATTTCAAAAGAACAAGAACTCCAGGTCCCTCCTTGTTCTTGGCCTAGTGGCCTCTCTACAAATCTGGTATTTGCCTTTATTTTGACAAGGGTGTAAAAATCTGGGATAATGGGACACTATAATAGTTAAGTTCAGGACTGACCTATCCTTCCATTCCCTTTGACAAGATCGATGAAAGCAGTGACAGGACATTTTAAAGACCTGAATGCCAGCTCCCGGCCACATGGCCACTTCAGCTTAGTGGGTAGAGCAGTAGTATCATCAGCTCTTTGTCTCCCCACATCTCTGTTGCCTGAAAATTGTCCTAGATGGTTGTTGATGAGAAACATTCCCTAGAATTTTGATTCCTCAAGAATCTCTATTTTGCTAGCCTATATATTTTTTCTGGAAAAATTTGTTTTTACAGTGTGTTGAATCTTCAGTGTACTGGCCAGCAAAAAGAGGCATAACCATATATGCTGATCCAGATATACCAGCACCCAGGTATGATTTGCATATTTAGTGTAAGTGACTAGAGTCTTAAGTGTAATATCGTTTTGTATAAGATCAATAGTAGGAAAGTATTCACTTTAAAAAACTGGCCCTGGAAATTTTGGTTATAAACATATATTAATCTAAGAAAAATGTTGTGATAACTGGCTAGCAGACCGAAAACCGGTAGTGGCTCTAGAGTCTCCTGTGTCCTTGTCAGACAAAGTTGTCACAGGGCAGGTCCAGCGAGGTTGTCTCGGTGAGAGGTGCGGGCAGATGTGGGCCAGAAGGCAACGCCACACGGGGGGAAGGAGAGGATGGTGGTTATCTTCTTGAAGATGAGTATCAGAGACTAGACTGGAGCCCTGTCCTCATTAACATTCGTCTCAGTGGTGACAATGATGTCACAGACAGGATGTGACATGACACCACCTTGTACATCGTGTAGGATCTTAATACAGCGTGCTTTCGCTTCTCTCCTTCTGGACTTGATGCTAGTGCTGTCATATATTTCATTTTCACATTTGTTATAAATGTTAGAATCTGCAGTCATTTGTATTTAAACAGTTATCTTTTAGGGAGATTTAAATAAAAAGAAAATAATCTTGAATAGTTACCTAAGTAGTTACCATGAATGCTTCCTACTTTATGTGCAGATCCAGGCTTCTGTCTGGTGTCATTTCCCTCCCACCTGAGGGACCTTGTTACTGTTTCTTGTGTTGTGGGCCTGCTGGTGATGAATTTCTTTAGCTTTTGTGTGTCTGAAAAATTATTTTAGCTTATATTTTGAAAAAACATATTTGCTAGCTGTATAGTTCTAGGTTGACAGTCCTTTTCCCCCTGTATTGTGAAGACGTTGCCCCACACTTTGCTCCCTTGTATTGTTCCCAGTGGAAATGTATTATCGTGTTTTCCCTTGGACTGTCTTGAAGGTTTTCTCTTTATGACTGTTCTGAGCAGCTTCATTACATGCCTTAGTGTCATTTCTCTCATGTTTTTGGTGCTTGGAGTTCATTAGTGTTCTTTGTAGGCTTCTGTCTTCCATCAGATTTGGGGACTATTCAGCAGCTATTCTACAAATATTTTTTGTACACCAATCTCTTCTCCACAGCTTTTGATATTGATGAGACAAATGTCAGACCTTTGATACTGTCCAAAAGGTCCCTAAGGCTCTGTTTGTTTTTCAGCCTTTTTTTTCTTGCTATTCTTCAGATAAATAATTCTGCTTATCTATTCTTAATTGACTTTTTTGTCATCTTCATTCTGCTGTTGAGCCTATCCAGTGAATTTTTTGTTTTATATATATTTTTTTCAGTTCTAAAATTTTTGTTTTATTACAGTTTGTATTTGTTTGTAAAAAATTCTTTTTCAAAAAAAATAGATTTTATTGACTATGCTATGACAGTTGTCCCATTTTCCCCCCTTTATTCCCCTCTGCCCTGCACACCCCCTCCCACCCACATTCCCCCCCTTTAGTTCATGTCCATGGGTCATGCATATAAGTTCTTTGGCTTCTCCATTTCCTATACTATTCTTTACCTCTCCCCGTCTATTTAGTACCTACCATTTATGCTACTTATTCTCTGTACCTTCCCCCCATTCCACTCTCCCCCACCCACTCCTTGCTGATAATCCTCCATGTGATCTCCATTTCTATGATTCTACTCCTGTTCTAGTTGTTTGCTTAGTTTGTTTTTGTTTTTGTTTTTAGGTTTAGTTCTTAATAGCTATGAGTTTATTATCATTTTATTGTCCATATTTTTTATCTTTTTCTTAGATAAGTCCCTTTAACATTTCATATTATAAGGGCTGGGTCATGATGATCTCCTTTAACTTGACCTTATCTGGGAAGCATTTCATCTGCCCTTCCATTCTAAATGAAAGCTTTGCTGGATAGAGTAATCTTGGATATAGGTCCTTACCTTTCATGATTTCAAGTACTTTTTTCCAGGCCCTTTTTGCCTGCAAGGTTTCTTTTGAGAAATCAGCTGACAGTCCTATGGGAACTCCTTTGTAGGTAACTCTCTCCTTTTCTCTTGCTGCTTTTAAGATTCTCTCCTTATCTTTCATCTTGGGTAATGTAATTATGAGGTGCCTTGGTGTATTCCCCTTGGGTCCAACTTCTTTGGGACTCTCTGAGCTTGCTGGACTTTCTGAAAGTCTATTTCTTTTGCCAGATTGGAGAAATTCTCCTTCATTATTTTTTCAAATAAGTTTTCAATTTCTTGGTCTTTCTCTTCTCCTTGCACCTCTATGATTCAGATGTTGGAAAGTTTAAAGATATCCTGGAGGGTTATCAATGGGGGAGGTTCCTAAGCCTCTCCTCATTTTTTTAAAATTCTTGTTTCTTCATTCTGTTCTGGTTGAATGTTTCTTTCTTCCTTGTCCAAACTGTTGATTTGAGTCCTGGTTTCCTTCCCATCACTGTTGGTTCCCTGTAGATTTTTCTTTATTTCACATAATGCAACCTTCATTGCTGCCTGGGTCTTTTTTATGCTGTTGAAGTACCCAGTGAGTTCCTAGAGCATCTTGATAAACCAGTGTTTTGAACTGTGCATCTGACAGTTTGGCTATCTCTTCATTGCTTAGTTGTATTTTTTCTGAAGCTTTGAAGTGTCCTTTCATTTGGGACATTTTTTTTGTCTCCTCATTTCTGTTACATAGTGAGGGGCAGAAACTTAGGTGTTCACCAGGGCAGGGCAACCCATGTGGTTGTGTCGTGTCATTCTGTGTGGGGGAGGGGTCCAAGAGGGAATAATGCCACTTGCTCCACTCTCTGTCGGTTTTCAGTCACTTCCCTGGCCACCCACAGTCAAATTGGGCCCTTCTGGTGTTGATTCCCCAGTGGGTTGGCCTGTATACATTCTAAAACCCTGTGGGTCTCTCCAAAGAACTCTTTGTGAGGCTGGGAGTTTCTCCTGCTGCTGCCTCAACCCCTACAGGTGTTTTCAGTCAGAGGCTTTGAGGCCTTATTTCCCCATGCTGGAACCTGGGGTTGGGGGGTCTATCTTTGTCCCCAGTTGTTCCTCCCTGTTTATCTGCATGCAAATGTGGGACCACCCAGTCCAAAATCCACCACCTCAGTGGGTCCACCAGCCACTGCCTTGCCTCGAGTCCTCTCCACCCAGTTGCCCATCTCTGCCCCTCCTACCAGTCTGGATGAATGTTTCTTCTTTAACTCCTTGGTTGTTGGACTTCCATACAGCTCAATTTTTCTGTCAGTTCTGATTATTTTTTGTTTTTAAATTTGTTGTTGTCATTCTTTTGGTTGTGCGAGGAGGCACAGTGTGTCTACTTACGCCTCCATCTTGGCCAGAAGCCCTGTTTGCAAAGAATTTTCTTGTTGCATTCAGGAGTGCTCACCTTTCCCTTTCTTATGGAGCATGGTTATAACTGCTGCTTGATAATTCCCACTTCTGAGTCATCTTGGGGTTGGCACCTGTTGATTATTTTTTCCCTTAACAATTGATCTGATTTTTCTGGTTCTTTGTATGTTGAGTAATTTTGGATTATATTCTAGAATTTTGAATATTAGGATATGAAGGTCTGGTTTCTTTTAAAATCCTCTGTAGGACATTAAGTTTTCCTTGTTCATTTGTTTTAGATTGGGGTCACTGTGGAGCGAAACAGCAATGGAAATAAGAGAGGGAAAAAGATGGAGCTTGTCCTCACACAATCTTTAGACTGCATGGTCCCCAATTCCCAGTTCCAGAGGGAGGAGAGGTTTTCTCTCAGAGTTTCAGGGGACCACACTGCTGGTGCTATTGCATCATGCAGCTCTGGGATCAGAGCTGGTCCTGGGCGGGACCAGGAGGGAAAAAAAAGGAAAAGTCTGTCGGATTCCCCAGTCTGTGTGATGCTTCTCTTCTGAGTTCTCTAACCTGAAATAAAAGGTTTTCTGGTCTAGATCTCCCGCACAGCCCCAAGTCTCAGGCTGTCCTCAGTTCACCACTAAGCTGTGGAGGAAGGTAAAAACTTAGGGAATCTCCACGATTTGGTGGTTTTTCACATCTTCACTTCTGGCCCCTGTAGTTTTGTCCTTGCCCAGAGTTTCTAGTGGTATTCAGGAGGAGGCAGGGGCTCTAGGGAGCTTACTCCCTCCTGCAAGCACCAAAACTGTCAAAATGGTGTTTCCACTGAAAGGGCTCAGCTTCAGTTCCCATATAAACTCACTCATGGAGATCAGCTTGTTCCCCAGCGGTGCTTTGAAAGTTTTGTCCCAGGAAATAAAGATCTTTTCAGGATTGGGGTAAATGAGCTTAGAAATTTGAATAAATGTTTTTTACTTTCTAGTGCTTTATGTGAGAAGTCAAACGAGAAACCACTTCGACTGGCTGAGAAGAAAGAACACAATGAGAAGAATGGCTGTGTAAAGTATGAATTTTTTTCCAGGTCTAAATTTTTTATTGAAATAGTTGTGATGAAATTGTAAGCAGAATTTATGTATGATTTTATTGTAAACGTCAAACCTGTCAATTCCCATTAAAAACTACACACACAGGTCTTCTGTAGGCTTTGAAGTCCGTTTTTTCTTTTCCATTTACATAGGGTAGATTTTTCTGTTTAAAGTCCTCTTCCACTTTAAATAGACATTTCCTAACCCCTCTTTCTGATTCTCTTGGTGAAGCAACCAATTTTATGAAACAAATTAGATATGGTTGATCTTGTGGGGCTGTTGATTTTATAGGGGGTGGTGGTTGTTTTCTTTCCATTTTTCTGATGTTAAATAGTTTTATCACCTGCTGGAAAAACTGTTTAATTATTTGCAGTGTGGAACTTGGAGATTTTTTTTTGTCCTGCCAGATTCGAAAATTGTTCACTACAAGTTGTTAATCATAGAATAATAACTTCATTTTATATTCGTTCAATCTACAAAGTATTTTCCTACCTACGGTTAAGATTTCTTACCATAGCCACCTAAAGACCCTCTTACATTTCAAGTACTGTGGCCACTCTGAAGCTACCAGTGTGACCGAGAATTTGAGATGGCTCAGAAACAGCTGTAGGTCACACTGTTCACTGGTAGCTCGGGATGACTGGGGAGGGGTGCCGACCATGCAGTCATCTTGCTCCCCAGCTTCCCAGAGGCCACACTGGCCCTATGACAGCCCCTCCTCCAGCAGGAGCTCCTCATAGTGCTTTGAGGCCAGGAGCTTTGAAGGCTGCCCTGGTGTGCACAGGTCTGGGCAGCACCCTGACTGACATCCTTCTCCCAGGGCATCCTCTGCCCGGTACCTGAAAGGTGTGGTGCTATAGCGATTATTTTCCCTGGAACAAAAGACCTTGCATTGTCCATGGAGCTCCTTTCTTTCTTCTATTATTACATGAAGTATTAGTAAATTAACCCTGAGATATCTCTTTTACCTTATGTTTTTGTATTTGGAAGGTTGTATTTTGTTTCCTGTTTGGCTCAATGCCCTTTATTTAGAACCCACTGATTAAATGACATAGTCCACTGTGGGTTGCAGGGAGCTTGGGAAGTGTTCAAGATTAAACAGCGAAGAAGGAAGGAGCCAGTGGATTTTTTAGGAACTTGTGATGACCTGGTGATCATGCTGTCAGAATAAGTGGTCCCGGGACTGGCAGTTCTGTGTCCACAGCCTGAGGCCCGGGGTAGGGGTGGAGGTCAGGGAAGCACGGGACTGGTGTGACCACGGTGGCCTCTGCAGCACAGTGAACAAGGCAAAACAGAACAAGCAGAAATTTCACAGCTGTGTCTTGGACTGTGTAGTTCACTTTACCTCACTCGACCGGTCAAGGAGGAATTAAAACAATAACTCAGTTGAAGAAATAGTCTTTTTTTCCTTCAAATTATCCTTTTAACTATTTTACAGATTATTGCAGTTTTTAAATCCTGATCCTCTGAGAACTGACGGAATCTCTGATCTGAAACAGGTATTACAATCCTAAAAAAAAAGTAATAAAAAATTAAAAGAAAACTGTTTACTTTTTAAATCTTTCTTGCTCCCTCTAAACTTGAGATGGGAAGAGAAACTCAGTTGGAGACCATCTAAAGACATCCTTTTAGAAACTGTCTAGTGACTTAGTGCTTTAGAGAAATGTTTTTTTGCGGGGGAGGATGATAATAGAAGGTCTTCCTTTCATTTTGGTGGTTTGGGTGGTTTCTGATAAGCATATATACCTAGGCTTTTTATCAAAATCAAACTCTCTTTTTCATTTCCATAAAGTTCCTGATCTTCTGCGCTAATGCCACAGGGCAGAGCTGGCTCACGTGTGTGTTCTCTAGTTGCAGAAGCTGACGAGCTCGCAGCCGCCCTCTGCCCTGCTCCAGAACAGGGTGGAGCCTTGCCTCTCCCTCGACACGGCGCCGCTGTCGGCCGGCCTGAAAAAGGTAAAAGTGGTCCTGAAACCAAATTAAAGAAGTCCCATGCTTCCCCCACTCTCACCCCCACCCGGGCCTCAGGCTGTGGACACAGAACTGCCAGTCCTGGACTGCTTGCTCTGACAGCATGATCACCAGGTCATCACAAGTTCCTAAAAAAATGACCTGCCCGAATGTAAAAGGATTTTAAATAAACGCTTCTCCTAATGTTGTATTTGTATAATTTTGTTGCTTTTGAAATTCTCTTTTGAGCTTTTGTTACTACTTATTCTTTTTATTTATTTATTACTGTTGTTCAGTTACAGTTGTCCCACCCCCCGCCTTGTTCCCCCCTGCCCCGCCCACTCCCACCGTCAGTCCTCGCCCCAGTGTCCGTGCCCATGTTCCTAATTTTTTATTTGTTCTGAAGTCCAGGTTAACTTCTTACAAGTGAATAATTGTTTTGTGGGGAAACCATTGTGTAACTGTAAGTGCTTTTCTGAAATACGTTTTCAGATGTGCCTGTGGAGAGGGGCTTGGAAGGAGCAACAAGCTGCCAGGGCAGTTACGATACAGACTTCTTAGCATTATTTTCCAAAGTGCTTTATGGACCTGTGGCTTCACTTAGTAAATTGGTCATTGATTATCTACACTTCCCTCTTGATACAAACAAAGTTTTAAAGTTTTTTTTTTTAAGATAAAACCATGAGGGTGGATAGAATGAAAGCAAAGTTTAGTAGAAAAGAGCTTTCCACAAATTTCGGGTGCTGAAAAACAAGCAGCAGAATGTGACGGACATTCCCGAGGAAGGGGTGAAGTGGGCGGGGGTCCTGAACTTCCCCACACTGTTTCCTGAACATCCACAGCCAGCTAGTTTCTCAGGAAGGAGATTGAAGGCTTTTCTTTTGAGCACCTGAAAGGCCCTAGAAATGACCTTTAAACCATCTTTTTTAAAAAAAGATTTTATTTATTTAGAGAGAGGGGAAGGGAGGAAGAAAGGGAGAGAAACATAAGCATGTGAGAGCTACATCAATAAGTCGCCAACTGGGGTCCTGGCCCGCAACTCAGGCATGTGCCCTCACTGGGAACTGAACTGGCAGCCTTTCAGTTTGCAGGCTGGTGCTCAATCCACTGAGCCACACCAGCCAGGGCAGAAATGACCTTTAGATGATGGTGTCTGGAATTCTCCCAGTAAGAATGTGTGCTTGCTGCCCTTCCTTCCTGCAGTGATATGGCTCTTATGTGGTACGGAGCTGTGCCCTGCTCACACCTCTTCCTATCAGTTCTTAGTGTTTTCTTCCACTGGAGCAGAACATCGGGGATCTTTGGGTATTTGAGGAAAGCCCTCACCCCTGGAAAAAGAGATCAGAACAAGCTCTGAAGTAAACAATGTACGGAGTAGAAGAAAACATTAGAAATTAAATGTCCTCCGAGATAGGATATATTACAGTATGAATTTAACAATAACAGGGCACTATAGATTCTTGGAAATTCAAAATGTTATGTAAATTAAAAAGTAGTTGATAGGTCAAATGGAAGCGAACTATCAGCAAGTATTACAGAACAAAAGACAAATGGAAATAGGGAAGAAAAGAAAAATTGAGTGTCAGTTTGAGGTCTGATGTCTGAAATGGGATTTCTAAAAGGAAGGGAAAGGGCAGAAAATTCAAAGAAGAGTAGCACATGAATGATTTCTAGACTTAATGGATATGACTGTCCAAATCAAGGGGTTTACCTGCGGCAGGCCCAGCACAACAAGGAACAAGATAGTTGATGTTGTGAAGCGTCTGAACTGGGGGGATTCAGAGGTCCTGGTGGATCCCAGAGAGAGGAAGCTGGTCCTGCACACAGGACCAGGAAGTTGTGTCTTACCTAGAGGTCTGCACTTAAACTACCAAGAAGGTCTGAGGATAGCAGGAAGACATTGTCAGACAAGCAGAGTCCTCAGATTTACTTTCTCTGTACCCCTTCTCAAGAAACTACTGAAATATGTTTTCCACCAACACAAGAATGTAGGCAAGAAAGAAGACAGCTTGAGTTGCAGACAAAGGGCGATGACGGCGCAGGGAGCTCCCAGGACGGCAGCTGCATACCAGGTGCAGCACGGAACCAGTCCTGATTGCAGTGGGGTTCAGGGCCCGGGGAGGGGGCACTGACTTCATGGAGGTAATGGTGCTGATGGGGTCAGCCTTTTGGAAAATAGTATTGAACTTTTGGGAGGGGGGTTTTAGTGACAGTAACAGAAAATAAGCAAATAAAGGCATGTATTTAAAAAGCTGTACAAGTGAAACTGATGTACCAGCAGATTTTGAGAAAAAGGAGAAGCCACATCCTTGCTCTGGTGAGCTTCAAGCACCTGGTTGGTCAGTGGATCCTTTAATTGGGAGCCTCGGGAAGCCAGAACCTTCTGGCAGGAGTTTGGTGCTTGAAAAGATTCAGCAGGACTTATGGAGTTAGGTCTTAAAAAATACCAGACTGAGCAGTGTATACATGTTGTTGTTAGGGTAAATGAGCAATGAAATGGGTTTTTAAAAATTAGTTTACTTTATTGTGGTTTTTGGTTGTTGTTGATGTTTTTTAGGCTCTTCAAAGAAATAAGTTTCTGGGACCTAGCCACACTGAATCTTACTCTTGGCCTCCCATAGCACGTGGCTGTGATGTGGTTGTCATTTCTCAGTGTGGAAATGACCCTTTGTTGTACCTTCCACCAGTGCTTACGATTTTGCAGACAGGGGGCTGCTACAAGTCATTACCAAGTAGAAACGGAGTAAGTTGAAGACCATTTTGTTTCACAACACAGTGGATTGAATGTTTATTGTAAGTCGCATGCCTTGCCTCTGGTAAACTTCAGTTGCATCACTCATTTGGTGTTCGTGCTGGCAGGACAGCTGCTGTCCTATGAGGAACTTTTCTCATTTCACAGCCATTGCTTCCCTCACACAGACTCTCCCCCGTGGCCCCTACTTGGGTGCCACCTGCTGGGTCAGAAGAGCCCTGGCTTGTAGAGACAAATTCTTAGTTTATAAAAGGTACCTCAGTGATTTAATGTAATTGTCATGGCAACCCTGTGAGATGGTTAGGCCAGGTATTCTCTTCACCATTTTATAAATGAGAACATTAAATTCACGAAAAGTCACTGGGATAAATTCTTAGCAGCTGACAAGTGTGACAAGAGGTGAGACGAGGATGTGGGTGTTCTGTCATCTCATCTCATATTGTTTGAAATAACTTCATGGCGCCCCCACACTGCTTTTTAAGCCTGCTTTGTTTTTCCCCGGGTGGAGGAGTCTGAAAATAGCTGAAAGGATGACGGAGAGGAGAGAACTGGGGACCAGTATGGGGACCAGTGAGGAGAGAAGTGTGGGGACCTCTGCTTTGCTGGGTCGGGCCATTGAGGAAGCCGGCATGCACAAGGCCTTTGTTTGGACCCTGGCCCAAAGGACACACAGGATAAGGTGAAAATTAGCAGTGCAAAAAGATACTTAGAATTGCATTTTAGAAAAGATACTAGTTTATTTTTCTAATTATGCTAGGTAGTTTAATGATTTTCCTTTGGAAATTGGCATTGGCTAAATTATTGTGTATTGATTCAATAAAACAAAATGGATACACTTGCATCCCTGAGTTAGTTGGCAGTTGGCCCGTATTGAGGAGATGCAGCTTGTGTGGAGATAGAACTCTGGCTGGGCCAGGAAGGGATGTGCACGTCTTATCTCTTGTGTCCACTCTGTGTTCTCTGCATCTCTATGGTCAGTCTGCTTTTAGGCCTGACACCTGGGAAGCTGGTGCTCACCTGGAAAGCGGAGACTCATTCTTGTCTTCAGTAAATTGAAGGCAGGTGTCTCAGAAGGTATTCAGTAGGCTGTGCACCTTCGGGAGATACCTATGGGGTAGTGCAAGCAGAAAATGCAGTCTCCTATGGAAGGGAAGTTAACCTTTTTAAGGCCCCTTTCAGGAAGCAGTTCGTTCACCTTGGTGCTTAGGAGCAGGAGCCCCAGAGTCAGACTGCCTGGCTGCAGACCCTATTGCCACCATGTATTAGCTTGCAGCCTCAGGCCACTGACTTCAGCGGTCTGCACCTCAGATGCCCCTCTGGGAAATGAGGCAGTGAGAGGTCCTATCCTGTAGGAGGGCATGAGGATTAACTGAATCGGTACTTGTGAGGTGCTTAGTTCAAGCCCTAGGAAAATCTGAGTCAATGTGTCTAAATCCATTTTAATACAATTGCATATTTTCTGACCTATTCATGGTCATAATGATGATGATAAAAATTTATGTAGTGCTCACTCCATACAAGAAGATGTTCTGCATGCTTCACAGGTACTGTGTTTAGTTCCTAACTTTTGTCCAAAATTATGTGAATTTGTTTGTCTTTGCAGCCTCTGGCAGTCATCGTGTGTCCTGGGTGGAGAAAGGCCCAATGTATTTTTGACTTATTGGGAGAGTATAGCGTGTCCTCCAGGCCTCTTCATCCTATGGTGTTAACCATTGGACTCCACAAAGACGAAGCCAAAAATATGAAGCTTCCAAGGGGGTGTAAGCATCCTTCCAACTGTTTGGTGTTCCCTACAGAACACGGTGGAAGCCTGCCCAGGCGGCCTGCCCTGGGAGCAGCAGATGGCTCAGGACTGTGTGGCTGCAGCAGACAGTCACTAGTTCAGACCACCCCTGTTAATTACTGATGGGTGGAGGTGATGAAGGTTTGACTTTGGCTTACCTCTGTGAGAAAAAGAGAATAGAACACTCCACGATTTCATTCATTTATCAACTGTCTACTGAACACCCACTGTTTGTTAGATGTTGACTAAAACCCTCCCTGTCTCTCAGGAGTGCAAAACTTGGTGGGAGCCCAGGTATTTAATCAGATAATGAGAGGGGTTGTTAGCTGGGCAGGTACACTTCTGCCTTGCCCACCTGAATGAAAAAAACAGTTTTGTTTTTCCTCACCCAAGAACATGAGAGAGAAAGAGTGGGATGGGGAGAGAGAGAAGCAGTGGTGTGAGAGAGAAACATCAATCAGTTGCCTCTTGTGAGCACCCTGACTGGGGACTGAACCCTCAACCTAGGCGGTATGTGCCCTGACCGGGAATCAGACCCACCACCTTGCGGTTATGGGATGGTACTCCCACCAGCGGAGCCACACAGGCCAGGACATTTTCTGTTTTCTTGGAAGGCATTTCTACAGAGTGTCTGAAGTCTTAGGAAAGGAAATGCTAGAAAAACCTGTGGGAAGTCTAAAATGTTATGTTTTTTCTTTTAAAATATAGGTGATATAATTGTTACAACACCACATAGCCTCTTGAGACTTTTCAAATATCAAAGCTTGTTATTTCTTAGACTCTGCCACCTCATTTTGGACGAGGTGGAAGTATTACTCTCTGAAGCTAATGAACAAGTAAGTATGACATCCATTTAGATGTTATTACTACTCAGAAATAGATATATAATTAAAGTCTTCACTGTTTTTAGGATTCAGGAAAAATATCTACTTGGGGTAGAAGCTGGTTAATCTAAAAAAATCTCCCTTTACGTTCTATAATTAAGAGAATATTCTTCCCAGTGTTGAAGTTTTCTTTGAAAAGCAAAAATTCTTTCCTGTGGATATTTTTTTCTATTTATTTCTATTGAGAAATACTTTCTAAATTATTTAATTAATATGTTTCAAATTATAAAAGCAATTTTTATGTTAGAAATTCCAAGAAATAGAGGAGAGCACTCAAAAAACCCCAACATCCATAATCTTACACTCAGAGGGAATCACTATTTTACTATATTGGAGTATGTATTTTTTGTAATTCCTCTATCTTTTGAAAGAGGAATTAACCAAGTCAGTACCTTTATGTGTGAATTTATCACTCGAGTTCTTCAGTCAATAGCATTGTGTTGTTACTCTTCTGCAGCATGATCGTTACTGGCCATGTGGCCTTGAACCCTATGGACAGAACAACTTATTTTATGGTCATCTTGTTTTTAGACATTTAGCATCTGTGTGTGTGTGTGTGTTTAGAGAGCATACCTCTTGTTAGCACATTTCCCTTAGCGTAAATCCCTAGGAGGGGGATCACGGATCAAAGACTGAATTTTTATCAGGCATTTGTTGGAAGCAATGTAACATTATGACCGGGAGCACTCATTTGGGAGCAGGTTTCAGTCCAGGCTTTCTTACTTACTGGCTCTGGGAGCCTGTGCAGGGTTTCCGAATGCCTCTACAATCTCAGTTCTTACTGGAAAACTAATACCAGAGTCCCGCATTGGTACAGTTGCCTCTCTGAAAGCATGGACCAGTTTACACTCCCCTGGGCAGTGTGCTGCCACACTGCACTCCCTGCACCCTGGCAGGGGGCACCTCGGTCCAGCTTTCTTTTCTGGTCCAAGGATTAAACATGGCATCTGATTGGTTTAATCTGTATTTCCTTGATTACATATTGGCCATTTATTCCCATTCTTCCATGAGCTGCTTGTTTATTACTTTGCTTATTTTCTCTTGGTGGGATTATCTTTTTCTAATTAATTTGTTAAAGTTTTTGTGTAAGGATGTTAATTCTTTGTTACATAATATTATATGTATTTACCCAGATGTTAATGTTTTAGTTTTGTGTACACCTAACATTTTCCCCTCTTTTGTTTTTTCCTTTACTTTTATGTTTGTAAACGCCTTCCCACTTTGAAAACAGAATGTTATATTCTGTCAAAAGAATTATTATTCTTTTAAAATAAATATGAAATTATGCTAATTTTTAGGTGTTTGCTATACTAGATAACTTTAAAAAAAATATTGAAGTTGAAGAAAGGGAATCTGCACCACACCAGATTGTCGCAGCTGGGGTTCGCTGGAGCAGGCACCTAGAGCACGTCATCCGGGAGTTCATGACCGAGCCCTACGTGGTCGTCACCGCCATGGAGGAGGCCGCGCTCTGTGGCAGCGTCCAGCAGGTAGTGAGTCGTGGGTGTGGCGGGGGCTCCTCAACACCAGCTGGTAACTTTTGTTTCATAGATTAATATTAATATTAAGAGATTATAGCTTTAATTTTGTACACAAATCTGTAATTGTGAATTTAAATTTATATTGACTTTCTATACATTCAATTCTATTCAAAGCATATCTATGAAAAGTAAAACTGGAGCACCTTGAACATTTAAAAAATTACATTGTTTCTATATTTCATTGCTAGGTTGTACATCTTTGCCTAGAAAGTGAAAAGACCTCTACTTTACTCCAAACTCTTGATTTCATCCCCAGTCAGGCACAGAAAACCTTGATCTTTACCTGTTCTGTAGCTGAAACTGAAACAGTGTGTAAGGTGAGCCCTCCACGCATAAAATGTTCTTACTGTTTAAACTATGATTGAATTTGCTGAGGTAGTTAAAGGTTTGACGGGAACAAAATTTTACAAGTTCAGTATCAGTCGGAATGGGCTCTGCTGCAAAGCAGTGGTAGCTGTGAAGAAGAGGAGCAGGAGGCCTGACACTGAGGGGAGGGGCCAAGTAGGTGGAGCAGCTTTTCCACTGAAACAAATGCACCTTGCAGGGGTGGGGCTGGGCTTCGAGTTTTTGTCTTGTTAGAACAGTGAAAGGATCCTATTCGTGAAGAAATGCCAACATCTTCTGTACCATTTATTTAAGAAAATACAGAAGGTTAACAATAAATACATCATCATGTAGCCAGAAAAGCCAAATAAATTGGCTAGAGACTTATTTAGTCTAATTGTGTATCAATTAACAGTAAAGTGTAGAAATGAGGCCAAATACAAAATACAATAACAAAATCAGTAGTACCTCCACATTTCAGTAATGGTGAACTAGCAGGTGTAGCTGAAAAGACAACAGTGCCATAGTTGGATGTATGCGCACACAATTAGCCTCAAACAGCACAGTGGTGAGCCATGCAGGGCCACTTATACATGGGTTTTCCCAGTGATGGCATTCAGTGCTGTGAATGCATTTTCCTTATGACTTCAACATTTTCCTCTGGCTTTATTGTTACAATATAGTATTCATTACATATAACATACAAAGTATGTGTTAATTGACTGTGTATGTTACCAGTAAGGCTTCTGGTCAACAGTAGGCTATTAGTCATTACGTTTTGGGGGAATCAAAAGTTATAGGTAGACTTTTGACTGCATGAAGTGTCAGCACCCCTGACTCATGTATTGTTCAGGGGTCCATTATACACACAAACATCTGTACGTGTGTGTACACACAGTGTGCACATGTGCCTGTGTACACATGTGCACGTATACACACTGCATGTATACACACATTGTGTGTGCACAAGTGCAAGCGTATGCACATGCATGTGTACACACCGTGTGTGTGTATACAGTGTGCTTGTGTACACATGTGCAAGTAGATGCACATGTACACATGTGCATGTGTACACAGTGTGCGTGTGTACATTATTTGGAAAGGAAGGAAAATAGTTTTAGCAAAATATGTTGGTTTCACTTGAGCAAGTTTTTAGATATAAACTATGGAATTTTGGAAACATATTTATTTAAATGAACAATCATAAGAATTATTTGACCAGTGAGATAATACCCTCACAGATAGTTTTAAATGGTTTATCTTGATTATTCATAGAATAGTTAACTTCAAGCTTACATTCTTGACTGTGACCTGGCCTTTTGGTTTCATCTTTAGGTAGTAGAAAGCTGTTCAGTATTTTGCTTGAAAATGCATAAAGAAATGGTTTTTGATTTAAAAAGTGTATTAGAACAGTGGAACAAGAAGTTAAGTTCTGGCTCTCACATTGTATTAGGTAAGTGTTTTAATTTCTACTTTTATCTACAGAAGGCTGAGCATTTAGGAATCATGTCTTTCAGTTCATTTGTAGATCTCATCTCCAAATTCCCTACCATTTCCCAGATTTACTGAGAATTTATTAGTCATCTTAATTTCAAAATGAAACTTCACCTCTATAAAAATGTCACTGTTGAAGTGGGTCGAGGTGTTTCCAGGGCCCCTGGCTATCAGGCGGACACCTTTAGTCCGAACGTCTCCCCGCAGTTCCAGCGAAGGGGTGCTGTCTCATCCCTGTGCACACGTGTGCCTGTCATAAGTGATTGATAAATTCAGCATTAGACATTTAGAAGTAAGAATGTATAAAGTGTAAAATAGGCATGGGCAGCCTAGATTTGTAATAAAAAGAGGCAGTTTTTTAAGCTAAAAGAAGACTACTTTTCCCTGGAATTTAATCACTGGAATTTTTTTCTCATTTGAAAAAAAATGAGAAAGAGGTTTCTTTGCATCTAAAACGTAAACTGCAATAAAGAAATGTGTGGAGTACGGTGGCTGAGATTGCTCAGTAGGGGCGGTGCCATAAAGCCCGGGCCTCGCCTGACACTGTCGGGTTCCTTCTCTCTAGCCCTGACCGATGACTGCACACCCTTCTTGGCCATCACCGACGCCACGTGTGTCATTCACTTCAGCTTCCCTGCTTCGCCCAAAATTTTTGGTGAACGTCTATATTGCATGTCTGATCATTTTCAGAGTTTAACTGAACAGGTTTGATTAACTTTTATGATATTTAAATATTCCATTGTGTGATAAAAAATTCAGAGTCTGCAAGTTTTGTCCTTGAGTCTGTCAGGTATGGATGACCCACTTCCTTTATTCACCCCTGTTCTAAGGGTTCTCCTGCAAAACCGGGAGATACGAAAACGAGGTCTGTCTTGCTGCTGACGGAGAGGAGTGCCGGCCATGCCGTTGGTGTTCTGCGCTACTTGGAAAGAGCGGATGCCAAGATCCCGTCGGAGCTGTATCAGTTTACTGCAGGGGTTCTAGAAGCTAAGGAAGAGAAAAAAGCCAGAAGGCCTCTTTGTCCATATCTTAAGGCTTTTGGATTTTGCAAGTAAGCCAGTCATCTCCTTTTGTCATTGAGATACACAGTAAAGTGCACAGATGATCAGTTCACAGCTTGCTGAATTATTATATATGTATGCGTCCGTGCAAACCAGCACCCAGCTCTGAAGAACATACGTATGTCACAGTGTACATGTCCATTCTCCTCCTGACGGATCTGTGGGCTGTTTGCAGCTGGGTTGGGCTCCTCTGTGGGAAGCTACTATGAACATTCTTATACCTAAGTTTGTGTGGAAAAATGGACCCATTCCTCTTGGGTGTATATTTTGGAGTGGAATTGCTGGGTCATGGGATAAACATATGTTTAACTTTGTCAAAGTGGTTGACCATTTTATGATTTAATCAGTAATGTGTGAGAAAGTTTGAGTTGCTTCATATCCTCACCAGCACTTAGTATCCGGGGTATAGTGGAAGACCATTGTGATTTTCATTGTGTTCCCCTAATGGTTAATGGTGTTGAATGTCTTTTCATATGCTTGTGGGACATGAGTCCATCCTCTTTTTGTGATGTGCCTGCCTGTTCACGTCTTTTGCCCACTTTTTAAATGGAGTGTTTATCTTTTTCTTACTGCTTGGGTTGTGGGGTTAATTCATTCTGGATATAAGTGCTTGGTCAGATACACACTTTGAGAATATCCTCTCCCAGTCTGTGGCATGTGTTTTCACTCTTTGAATAGTCTTTTGATGAACAGACCGTCTAAATTGTGACACAGTACTTTATGGCTGCTGTTTGTTGTATCCTTTAAGAAATATTTGTCTGGCCCTGGCTGGCGTAGCTCAGTGGATTGAGCACGGGCTGCGAACCAAAGCATTGCAGGTTCCATTCCCAGTCAGGGCACATGCCTGGGTTGCAGGCCATGGCCCCCAGCAACCGCACATTGATGTTTCCCTCTCTTTCTCCCTCCCTTCCCTCTCTAAAAATAAATAAATTTTAAAAATCTTTAAAAAAAATATTTGTCTGTCTCTAGGCTGTGAAGGTAGTTTTCTGTATTTTCCTCTGGAAACATTACAGTTTTGGCCTTCACAATTCGGTGTGTAGTCCACACTGCATCGCGTGCTGTGCATAGTGTGAGATGCGGGGCACGGTTTCCTTTTCCAAAGGGACCACTACTTGCTCCAGCCCCATTCATTTAATTCATCATTGTGTTCTCCCTGAGCGGGTGCCTTTAATTTAAACCAGATGATGGTGTATGTGGCCCGTTAGTGGACTCTTGCTGTCACATCGGTCTCTTTGTCCTTACACCAGTTCACTTTTTTCTCAAGTACTGTAGCATATATTCTAATGAATCATGGAATTTGGTATGTAAGTCCTCCAACTTTGTTCTTCTTCCTGGTTGTTTTTGGCTATTATAAGTCTGTTGCATCTCCATATACATTTTAGAACAGGTTTGTCGAGTCGTTGGAAAACCCTGATGGAGTTTTGGTAGCCGCTGCACTGATGCTGTGCATGAGTTTGGAGAACATGGGCGTCCTGACAGCCATAGGGCCTCTCTCGCTGGTCCAGGCACAGCGCTGTTGCTTGATGAATCGAGGGCTGGGGCTAGGTAGCAGGTGTCTGCTGTGTATCTGTTAAGCTGAATTTAATGTTAAGATAATTGTTAACATTTACTTTTTAAGTTTGTTACATTAAACAGCTTATTGTCAGCAGTTCCCATTATGCCTTTAAATAGAATGTTGACTTTTGAAACTGAAACTTCAGCTATTTCTAAGTTTTGGTTAAGAAATGGCTTCTGGTTTGTTGTGGATTACGGTGATGTTTTTCTGATTCAGAGTCTTTATTTTGGAAGTCCATTTTGTTCATTTATGTGTTGCATTTAAGAATTTCTAAAGAAATAATAAAGTAACTCTGTCCTTAATTCAGCATTAATTAAATTTTAGGATCCTTTTCTACTTCTGTTAGTGTCATCTGAAGTATTAAATATGATTACTTAACTTTTAAAGTGTTTCAAGTAAAAGTTCTCTGATTTCAATTAGAGATTTTTTTCAGATTTTGAAATCCAGTTACTTTTTTTCAGACACAAAAGGATTTGTCCTGAGAGACACCATGTTAATCCAGAAATAGACATGCCAAGGAAATTATCCGACCAGGCGATACCGACGTTTGGATACATTAAAGTAAGTTCTCTTAAAGATCCTTTTGTTGAATGATGAATGGTCATTTTAATGAACATATTTTTTAAGCAGCAGAATCTTAGTAGACTATGATTATGACTCCCAGGGGTCATCTTTAATATGCCACCATTAATCCAGTAATAGGCATGGTCCTTCAAAGGCCCCCAGTTTATTTAGAAAACCAAGATAAAATTGGGAAAGTGGATGAACCCCTTTAACAATCGGGGGATTTTTTGTTGTATTTTCAGAAAGAACATTGGTTTTGGGGGGAGGAATTTTAGAAATAATGCAGTAACTACATGAATCTTCAGAAAAAAATCTGAGATGCACATGGAATTGCTGAGTTAAGAGTTTGTCACTTTATTTTGAATCATTTTTGTTACTTCCTTCCTTTTTGAGTTTGTTTTCATTTTCACCTTCCCATTCCCTGTGGCCTCCTTATTGTGCTGTGCTCACTCTCTGGGGCGCTGTGACAGATACTGCAAATTGGGTGACTCCAAGCAAGGAGTCGATCCTCTCACCGCTCTGGCAGCCGGAAGCCAGAATGCAGGTGTCTGCGGGCGGGCAGCACTGCATCCAGGGGCTGGGGAGAATGGTTTTTCCCATCTCCTCCAGCGTCCCTTGGCTCCACGTGTTAGCTTGCAGCCCCCAGTGTCTGTCCTCATTTTTGCGTCAGTTCTTCTCTTCTCTCTGTCTCTTAAAAGGGACACATTTTTTTATCTGGGTGGATATAGGGCCTACCCAGATAAGTCAGAATCATCTCCTCATCTGGAGATACTGAATTCCACCTGCAAAGAACTCTTTATTTTTTTAAACACTTTTTTTTAAGATTTTGTATTTATTTATTTTTAGAGAGGGAAGAGAGGGAGAAAGAGAGAGAGAGAGAAACATCAATGTGCGGTTGCTGGGGGTTGTGGCCTGCAACCCAGGCATGTGCCCTGACTGGGAATCGAACTTGCGACACTTTGGTTCGCAGCCCGAGCTCAATCCACTGAGCTACACCAGCCAGGGCGCAAAGAACTCTTTCTAAATAAGGTTGCAGGCACAGGTTCTCTGGGAGTTTGTACAAGGGCATAACTTTTTAGAGGGCCACCACTCAACCCACTACAGTTTTCATTACAGAAATGATGGTTTTCTTTAATTTCTAATCCTTTCCTGAGTAGTGCCTCCTCATTTGTAAGCGCTCTAATTCTGACTCATGTTGTTCTTTTATAGCACATTATTGTTTTGACAAGCTAGAAGCCCAGTTTGAAATTGAAGGTTCAATTTGATCTGTTTTGTGGATGCATCTTTCTAATGGCTTTTATTGCCTGTAGAGGCTGTTGTTCTGTTCCTGATTCCCTTTTTTATTATTCTAACTTAATATGGGATTTGACCCTGATAACTTGCTATTGATCATTTTTATTTTTTTTTTAAGATTTTATTTCTTTATTTTTAGACAGAAGGAAAGGATGGGAGAAAGACAGGGAGAGAAACATCAATGTGTGGTTCCCTCTTTCGAGCCCCCTACTGGAGACCTGGCCCACAACCCAGGCATGTGTGCTGACTGGGAATCGAACCAGAGACACTTTGGTTCACAGGCTGGTGCTCAATGTACTGAGCCACACCAGCCAGGGCCTGCTATTGATCATTTTTAGATAAAATTTATTTTCCTTAAATTTTAGAAGGAAGTTTGCGGATTAGGATAACTTTTCTAATTCCTCAGAGTTCCAGTTTCTGTTGTTTCTGTGTCTTACTAAAAAAAAAAAAAAAGATGGAAACCTAGTCTCTGAGCGTCGTGAGTTTTCATGGCTCTGTTCTCCTCTTCCACTTTTCTCTTTGTTCATCTCTTTGTCCCCGGATAAACAGTTTTGAGATTTCACATCAACCTTTAGCCACCAGCAGAGTGGATGAAACCGTCCCACCATCTGGTGCCCCTGCCTCACTGGCCCACGTGTCTTCAGTGAATACCTGTTGCGTCCTGGGCACTTCAGTCCTTGGGTCTGTAGGACTCACTCTTTTCCTCCCTCTGCTTCTTCCCGCACAGATAGTGACACTGTCAGGTCTTGTGAATGGTCTTTCCTCGTCTGCTCTTATGTACTTGTTCAAATTAATAGATTTTATGTTTTAGAACAGTTTAAGGCTTATAGAAAAATTGAGCAGAAAATACAGAGAGTTCCTCTATATTCCTCCCCACCTCCCAGTTCCCCTATTCATCTTGCCAGTTTCTACTTAGACACCTGCTGGGATTGTGACTGGCATTGCATTGAGTCTGTGGATTAATACGGGAGGCATGGACATCTAAACAATACTGAGTCTTCTAGTCCATTATCATGGAATATTCCATTTGTCTAGGTCATTTTTAATTTCTCAGCAATGTGTTACAGTTTTCGGTAGACAGATCTTGTACTTACTGTGTTAAATTTATCCTTAATATTTCATGTTCTTGGATGCTGTTGTCAGTGAATTTTCTTAAACTTCATTTCCCAGTTGTTTTAAAATGCAGTTAATTTTTGTATCCTTGCCTTGTGTCCAGTGACCATAACAGATGGAATTAGTTGTGTGCATGGGTCCTGGGGAGAGTAGACTCAAAATAGGTAGGGGGTCGGGTGGCGAGAAGGGATCCTCCCAGTGTGCCCAGGACTGAGGGCTTTTCTGGCATGTGGGACTTTAAGTGCTGAAAACCAGGACGGAATGAGATAAACCAGGACAAACTGATCACCCTCCCCTGTCTGGAGGCCTCAGGCTTTCCTGTCTCGAGACCACAGCCCATAAGCTGCTTTTCGCTGCCTCCATTCTACCAACTGAATGTGTTTTTAGATGTGCTGGTGACATGCAGAGGGGGCGGCCCAGACTGACACCAGCTCAGCCCTGGGCCCTGTTTCCCTGTGTGTGCTGAGGCCTCTTTCTTTAACATAGAGCCTTCGTGTTTGGGAACTACAGGGCGAAAGAAACGTCCCCTTTATTCCTCCTGTCATCCTAAAACAATCACTATTAGCATTTTAGTATATTTACTCTGTCATTTTTCTTTGTGTATCTTTAAAAACTTTTTGTTATTGGTGTGTGTTACTGTGTCCTGTTCTTTCTCATAACATTGTTGTGAGAGTTTTTCTCATCCTCCGAACTACCACACGATCACTGATCACCATCAGCAAGTGGGCTCACGAATGGAATGCTGGGCTGTTGGGGCCTCTGAACCACAGGGCAGAAGACTCCTGGGGCAGGCTCAGCTGCCAGGCAGGAGGGAATACTGAACTGCTGCCAGAGGCAGAGATGGGCTTGAATAAACACTGAACTGAGGGTTTATTTTTTATTTATATTTTTAAATTGAAAATTATTTTATTTTTTAATCCTCACTTGAAGATATGTTTATTGATTTATGGAGAGAGAGGAATGGGGAGGATTAGTGAGGGTGGGTAGAGAAAGAGAGAAAAACATCGATCAGTTGTCTCCCGTACACACTCTGACTGGGGATCGAACCCACAACCTCTCTCTGTGCCCCGACCAGGAATTGAACCCACAGCCATTTGGTCTGTGGGCTGATACTCCAACCAACTGAGCCACCCGGCCAGGGCACACTGAGGGTTTGTTTAGGCAGCTTCTCCGTGGTGCTGGAGAATGCCCGGCTCAGGAACCATGACTGACATGTTACCTGCCCCTTGCTGCTGACGTTCCAGTGGGGGTGGTCGGCAGCAGGCAGGGTAGTAAGGAGGATGTGCTAGGAAGAGGATGAAAGGCAATGAAATACTGGGGGGAAGCCAAGGGGACAAAGGGCCCTTTGCAAATTTTTAGGCAGGAAGGGACTCTCTGAGGAGGGGTCATCTGCACTGAGGGCCAGATAAGAAGGATCCAGCCATGGGAAGATTTGGGGAAGAGTATTCCAGGAGCAGGAACCGGCAAGAACAAGGGCCCTGAGGTGTAGCAGTTAATGTGGAGTGTTTGTGGAACAGCACAAGGCTCATTGGCTGTGAGAGTGGGGGAGGGGCAGGCAGTGAAGTTGGAGGGGGCCCACAGAGGAGGGCCACCACTGTCAGCTTGGTGAGATCTGACACTGCCTTTGCTCACACAGGGTGACCTTGCTCCTGTCTTGCCTGCCTGCCTCCCAGTCAGCACCACCTTCTCCACCATCCCACCAAATAACCCGTTCTCACTTCTGCCTTCTGCTCTGGGCAGCCAGGGCTCCTGCCCTAACATCCACCGTGTGCTCCCTCCACCTGGAATGCCTGCCCCACGCACTTACTAACACAGACGCAGACAGCACTCCCCTCAGGCACCAGCAACCTGGCATACACCTGCCTGTGAAGGGTGTCCTCTTGAGCACGCTCTAGCAGCGCCGCTGGATCTGCCGGTTTGTGGGCTGCTGGAAGCCCTGCGGTGCCTCGTGCACAGCAGCTCTTGCCAGACACCCATTGTCACACCAGTGGAATGAGAAGGGGCGCGGTTTTAAGAAGATTTTTATGAAGTGCAGCTTTAAAAAGTAAACAAAGGAACACTTCCAACAAATAATGCAGTTTTAAAATAATAATGTTTATCCAGAAAAACTTCTGTTAAAACTCTCATTTTTGTGAATATGGTAACATTTTTATTTCATTTGTTTTTTGGCCAGCTTCTTAACTTTATTTTTAAACCCCATTCACGTGCTTTTGGGCTCTTAGGTCAGGTGCTGGTTTTCACAGACAGGTCTTGGGTTTAGTGTGATGTTATTTTCTGGATATGTTTATATGTTTCAGATAATACCCTTTTACATTGTGAATGCAACACATTACTTTGGCCGTATAGTTGATAAACATGTGGATCTTTATGCAACTCTTAACGCTGAAATGAAGGAGTATTTTGAAGATACCAGTAATAAAACAACTGTTGAACAGGTGGAGAAATTTGGACTATATGGATTAGCAGAAGAAACAGTTTTTTACAGGTAGAATGTCTGTTATTTCATCTTGACAAGCTGGGGAGCATGAGGTAACTTTTACTGCCATTGAACCCCCACGTTCACCTCTGTCCATGGAGCCCACTGTTCCCATGCTCGGCCTGCTGCCTCCCAGGAGGGTGGTGGCAGGGTCATGGCCCCAGACCCTGCACACTGGCCCACACCTGGGACTCATCTGACCCCAGGCCCCCAAGCACAGAGCATGGGTGACATGTAGCGTTTACATACTAGCAGTTACAAAGCCATCACTATGCGCTGCGCACACATGCATCTTTAACTCAGTTCTCACAAATGACGTCGAATCATTCCCATTTTACACATAAGCAAACCGAGCCTTGTCTTGGGTTTAGTGTGATGTTATTTTCTGGATATGTTTATATGTTTCAGATAATACCCTTTTACATTGTGTGAGGTGTCTGAGGTCAGCTCAGTGCATGCCCAGTGTTCCCCCCGGGCGGTCTGACTCACATGCCTTTGGCACCGCACCTCCGCAGTGCCACACCCACCTGCACTTGGTGGTAGGCTAGATTGAGAACCTTGAAGATTTTAATTTGCTACATTAATTTTTAAGGTGTTGTCAAATAATTTACTCTATTTATACTTAGATGTACTTTAAATAAGCTATTGCTAAGTAAGCTCTTGACAGCCCCAGTTCTTTTATTTCTAGCATGGAGTACAACTATGCAGTCCTATTAAATATTTAGCATTTAATGGATAAATTGAGGCAAAGGTTATTTCCATTTTAGAGTCTGTGTGTTAAACTGATGCCCCTGTTGTTCTCCAGAGTTCAAGTGCTGGAGATGGGCCAGGAGGAAGACCAGTGGGCCCTGGATAAAGTCCTGGTGAAGTTTATAGATGAAGGCAGGACTGGGCTCGTCCCAAGAGATCAGCTGCTGCGTCTCCCAGAAAGTTTCCGCCCCCTGCCCCCCCAGGCAGTGGAGTTCATTGTTTGCAGAGTGAAACCTGCTGACGGTGAAATTGAATGGAATCCTAAGGTGAGTTATTTTGGCTTTTTTTAGTTTGTTGACTTTAGAATACATTTAACCCAGAATGTACACAGAATTGTGGTTTATCTGAATTTAGAGTGCTGAGTTTGGGTAAAATGCTTCAGGCCCCTAAGCAGTGGGAGCACCATCCACACGGATCCCTGCAGGGGTAGACCCGCACTCACGGCCGCCCCGAGTAGCCCTGGCCGCGCACCAGGCACCCCTGTCTGCCAGGCACCAGTTGCCATCTTATCACCAGCACTTACAGACTTAGCGCTGGTGTAAAATATGTGTTGTGATAAAATGAATTGGCTGTCAGCTCAAGGTGAAGAAACAGTATAAGCACCTACAAAATGGGTACCCCTGCCAAAGGGGGTCATGGGTGATGGCCACTTTCTGGAGAGGCCAAGGTAAGTCCACTGGGGTTGGGAGGATGGATAAGGACAGAGTCCAAAAAGCTCCCAAAGGAAGGGACGTTTCCTCGGGGCCCTTTGGGATGGGTAACCAGGATGTCACCACATAGACCAGCTGAGGCACTTAGAGCAAAGAAAACAACGTGGGCCACGGCAAGGAGCACAGAAGAGTGGCCGGCGTGGGCTCACAAGGCTGTCCACGGTGGGCTGAGAGGCGCCCGCCACCCAAGTGGAGGCTCGACAGGCAGCCTCAGCGCCAGGGCAGTGAGTCCTGATTCTCAAGGGAAGGTTACGTTTTGTATAATCTGATGAGTAGGATATGAAATAAGCTATTGTGGTTGGCAAAGTAAAAACAGTTTGGGTCATGCACAAGGTTGCACATTATGCAGGAAATACATAGGTGACTGCCCCCACAGCAAAGGGTGAACATGGAGCCATCCTGCAGAGAGTGTAGTAAAAATAGCCTTTATTAAATAGCAATCTTGTTTCTTCATGGAGAGTACTTCCTGAGGTTCCTGTGTGCTGGCGTCACATGTGTTCTGGGGATGCGGCCATTAGCAAGAAAGTCGTGGTCCCCACCCTCAGGAAACATTTGGTCTGTCAGGACGGTCAACCACAAGTAGAAGAGGAGCCTTCCATAGAAATGGGGGGAGTTCTGCATGTGTTCTTTCAGATTAATTCACAGAGTTCAAGGGAGATGGAAGTAATCCCATCACGATGAGCCAGCTCCCTCCCGTCCCGCTTGACTGGAGTTGAGATGTGCCCAAAAGAGAGCACTCAGGCAGGGCTCCCCTGTGGCGGCCATGCTGGGAGGACAGCCCTGTGCTCAGGAAGGGCACTGGAAATGGCACCAAGGCCCCTCGTTCCCAGGTCCCTGGTGCAGAGCAGCTCCATCGCTGTGCCTTCTTCCCCTGGTGCAGCACTTGGACTTCACTCCCACTGAGCTTCCCAGGAAAAGACATCCACACCTTACAGGGAGGTGGACAGTTACCGCAGGAGGTGGGGACACCTGTCCAGGGTGGGAAGCACGCAGAATTAGGAGTCCACAGGTGTGGACCTGTTCTGGAACTCAGCTTTTGCATCTGTCCCCGTCAGACTCTACTGTTGGTTACCCTTGTCGACAAAAGGGGCCATGGCCTGAAAACCTGCCTCCTGGGGTGGGAGAGGCTCTGCTGAAATACATGGGAGAGTTTTTTGCAAAACTGTGTAGCATGTGCAGAATAAGGTGTTAACACTAAAGCTTCTGATCAGTTAGTTACTTTGGTGTGTTTTTTCAGGTTACTAGGTACATTCATCACAAAATTATTGGAAAATTGCATGATGCAAAAGTGATACTGGCTTTAGGAAATACAGTTTGGATTGATCCAATGGTAAGTATATAGTTTTCTTAAAAACAAATTTGTGTTTGGGCCTCTGGAGTAATCCAAACTGTTTTAACCTGTTGCTTGAATAACTTCTGCCTCACATAAACGGAGGCTTATTTGGGGGGAATCTTTTACACTGTAACCCAGCGCTAACAGGCGTGTGTGTGCACTCGCACACTCACTCACACAGCCAAAGACAGGCACTCCATGGCACTGTCCTCACTGCGTGCGGCAGTCTCTGATGTTTACAACTCTGCTCTCTTTCACTTTCCAAGTGTTGGCTGTGCACCATTCGGTGGGTTTCGTAGTTTTCTGTCCACACAGGTGGGGAGGCCTGGGCTTGGGGACGGCCCTGCAGCAGCACAGCCGTCCATCTGCCTGGTGTTATAAATGAGCTTCACATCCCAGCACACGGTTGGTGATGCTGGGAGTTCCAGTCCCTGGCCTTTCAAAAGTAGGTTTTATTGGCCCTGACCAGTGTGGTTCAGTTGGGGCACTGTTCCGTAACCAAAAGGTGGGTTTGATTCCCTTTTGGGGCATGTACCTAGGTGCAGGTTTGATCACCGGTCTGGTGTGTACAGTCCCTAGCCCAGATGTGTATGGTCCCTGGTCTAGGCACCTGGGGGAGGCAACCAGTCCCTGCTTCTTTCTTTTTATTTACTTTTATTTTACTGATTATGCTATTACAGTTGTCTCATTTCCCCCCTTTCATTCCCCTCCACCCTGCACACCCCCTCCCACCCACATTGCCCCCCTTTAGTTCATGTCCATGTGTCATACTTATTTTAGCTTCTACATTTCCCATACTATTCTTGCCTTCCCCCTATCTATTTTCTACCTACCATCTATGCTACTTATTCTCTGTACCTTTTCCCCCTCTCTCCTCCTCCCACCCCCTGTTGCTAACCCTCCATGTGATCTCCATTTCTGTGGTTCCGTTCCTATTCCAGTTGTTTGCTTAGTTTGTTTGTGTTTTTGTTTTAGTTGTGGTTGTTCATAATTGTGAGTTTGCTGTCATTTTACTATACGTGTTTTTTTTATCTTCTTTTTCTTAGATAAGTCTCTTTAACATTTTATATAATAAGGGCTTGGTGATGATGTACTACTTTAACTTGACCTTATCTGGGAAGCACTTTATCTGCCCTTCCATTCTAAATGACAGCTTTGCTGGAGAGAGTAATCTGGGATATAGGTCCTTGCCTTTCATGACTTGGAATACTTCTTTCCAGCTCCTTATTGCCTGCAAGGTTTCTTTTGAGAAATCAGCTGATAGTCTTCTGGGAATTCCTTTGTAGGTAATGCTCTCCTTTCCTCTTGCTGCTTTTAAGATTCTCTCCTTATCTTTCATCTTGGCCAATGTAATTATGATGTGCCTGGGTGTGTTCCTCCTTGGGTCCAACTTCTTTGGGACTCTCTGAGCTTCCTGGACTTCCTGGAAGTCTATTTCCTTTGCCAGATTGGGGAAGTTCTCCTTTATTTGTTCAAATAAGTTTTCCACTAGTTGTTCTTCCTCTTCTCCTTCTGGCACCCTTATAATTCTTATGTTGGAACATTTAAAGATGCCCTGGAGGTTCCTAAGCCTCTTCTCATTTTTTTTTTTTTGGATTCTTGTTTCTTCATTCTGTTCTTTTTGGTTGTTTCTTTCTTCCTTCTGGTCCACTCCATTGATTTGAGCCCCAGTTTCCTTCCCATCACTATTGGTTCCCTATGCGTTTTCCTTCATTTCACTTAGCATTGCCTTCACTTTTTCATCTAATTTGCGACCAAAGCAACCAATTCTGTGAGCATCCTAATCACCAGTGCTTTGAACTGTGCATCTGATAGGTTGGCTATCTCTTCGTTGCTTAAAAGTATTTGCTGTGGAGCTTTGATCTGTTCTTCTGTTTGGGCCATTTTTTATTTTGTCTTGTTGTGCCTGTTATGTCTGAGGGGCAGAGCCTTAGGTGTTCTCCAGGGTGGGTCATCCCTGTTGCTGTGTTGTGATGCTGTATGTGGAGGAGGGGTCCAAGAGGGAACAATGGCACTTACTCCTCTCTCTCTCAGATTTCAGTCCCTTCCGCTGCTTCCCCCGAGCTAACTGGGCCTTTCTGGTGCTGATTCCCATGTGGGTGGGCTTGTGTACGTTCCTGGGACCCTGTGGGTCTCTCCAACGACCTCTCCTGTGAGGCTGGGAGTCTCTCCCTGCCTCAACCCCCACAGGTGTTTTCAGTTGGTGTTTTTAGGCTTTATTTCCTGGAGCCGGGGCCCTGGACCGTGCAGTCTCTCTTGTTCCCCAGTTTCACCTTGTTTGTCTACACGAGAATGTGGGACCACTCGGTCAGCCAGAGGCCCTGCACGCTTCCCTGGGTCTGCCCGCTGCCACCCCACAGCCAGGGTCCTTCAGCTGCTGCCTTGCGCGCTGGGGTCTGCAAGCCTTTGCTGCAACCGGACTCTGCCTGGCTGCCCAACTCCACCCCTCCTGCCAGACTGGATGAATGTGTCTAACTACTTAGTTGTCAGACTTCTGTACAGTTCAATTTCCTGTCAGTTCTGGTTGGTTTTTTTGTTTCTAAATTTTTGTTGTCCTTAATTTGGTTGTGCAAGGAGACACAGTGTGTGTACCTCCGCCTCCATCTTGGCTGGAAGTCCTTGCTTCTTTCTTGCATCGATGTTTCTCTCTCTCCCTTCCTCTCTAACGCAATAAAAAAAAAAAACCCATGTTCTCAGGTGAGGTTAAAAAAGTTTTGTTATGTTCACAGTTTCTATTTCATTCAGTCATCAAAAGTTGAGTCCCTACTGTGTGCTAGGTAGGACCTATATGGGCACTTGGGTTCCATTTGTGAACATGGACTCCTATCCTGTGGAGCTGACATGGGGCTGTGAAACCAGGATGTGAAAATAAGGGGTCTCCATGCACCCCTCTATGCCGGCACCATCTCCCCTCTTCCTGGGCCACAGGACTCTACTTTTCAATTATGATTATTGGCAAGATTGAGAGGACTTCAGTTCTTAAAACTTTCTGCTAGAGATTATTTTTGTAAGATTGGAAACGTCCTAAAGCTTTAAAAGGAGTTTGAGATGGATGTGAGATTTAAGAGTAAGAGGAAAAATGATTTTCAGAAGAGAAGGTAGAGATTACTAGTTGGTGCTGTGATAGTCAATATTGTGGTTCCACTTTATTGGAGAAAATGGAAACTTATAAATTAAGAGAATGAAGCAAAAAGAAAAGAAGAAGACCTACCCTCTGGCAAATATGCTTCCACAGCTGCAGAGTGGCAGCGTCCCCCACCCAGACCAGCTGGGTGCCCAGTGTGAGTGGAGGAAGACCCTCCCAGGTGGGAGCACCTTCCCAGGGTTCTCCTCAGATAGTGCCCAGCCCACCCTCCCCATGCCACGGAAGGGGTGCCCAGTCTGGGTGCACATCTCCCACCAACAGGAATCAGACTGTTGCAGATTTCGTGTTTTACTTAATTTTGTGTAAATAGAAGTGGTGAGACTGTTTCGGTTGCAGAAAAGGCAAGTGGAGGAAACTCTCCAGAACACAGGATTTAGGGCTTTGGCGGAGAGCCTTTCCGGGCACCCAGAGACTCCAAGCACTCGGGTCTTCCTTGCTGAGAGACATGAAAGTATTGGAGCAAACACCAGAAAAATCTAAGACTCGTGTGTGGTTACTGCATTACAGACTGGTCTTGTCTGGGGACTCTGTTCCAGGGTTTGCCCTTGGCCCCAAGCCTGACCTCACCATATTGCTGCAGGTGGGCCCAGGCTCTGGAAGATTCTAACAGAACCTTGGTCAGCAAGTGGACCAGATGTGAGTGGGAGGCCTGGGTACACTGGCACATGCCCACCGGCATTGAGCACGATAGAGCTGGGCCGAGGGGCCATGTGGGCGTCCTTGGGGTTCATTTAAAGTTCGAAATGTCATTCCTGCAAATGTGTTTTTTCTTTGATTTAAGGTGCACATCACAAAACTTTTAAATTTGAAAACTTCTGTCATTGATTACAATGTTCGAGCAGAAATTTTGTCAATGGGAATGGGCATTGATAATTCAGAACACATAGAACAACTGAAAAAATTATACAAAGGAGCTAAAATGCCACCTGTCGAAAAAAGCCTAAGCCAGACCCTGTAAGTAGATTTTTGTTTCTGTTTTGGAACAGCTGTTCTGTGGAAATACATCTCAAAGTATTAAAGAGATTTTTTTTAAAGTAAATCATTTAACGAGTGTCCATATTCCCATCACCCAGCTCCAGTCATTACCAGGATTTTGGGAATCTTGTTTCATCCAGACTTCAGCCTCCACCTGTGTCTGTCTTACAGAATGAATTCTGTTAGCTTTCTGTTGGCAGCTAGCACACATACAGAAAAGTACACCCATTGTAAGTGTAGTTTAGTGGGTTTTCTGAGCCCAGAAACAGGACATGACGCAGGGCCAGCTTGTCCCTTCCCGGGGGCAGTGCTCTCCTGACACAGATGGCTCTTCCCTGACTTGTCCTCTGAATGAAATCATGCAACATGCCTCTTCTGTAGCTGGCTTCTGTAGCTCAGCATCATCTGTGAAACCCATCTGTATTGTGCATGTAGCTGTAGATCATAAATTCTTACCACTGCACTATGTTCCATTGTATGAACACGCCCTAATTTATCCACTCGTTCTGCTGCTGAAGGGAGGAGTTCCCAGTGGTCCGGGGGTATACCTGGTGGTCCTTTAACCAGTCCCCTGCATGTGTTTTGGTGCATGTACGAATGAATTTGTGATGGAATAGAACTGCTGAGTCATCATTAGAGCCACTGCCCACCAGTTTTCCAGATTGGTTGCACCAGTTTCCTCTTCCACCAGCAGTATAGAGACCATGAAGTTTACTCTGAGAAAGGTCCTGTCAGGTGCAGAGCGGAGAGGAGAACAGTCCTGGTGTCAGGTGCAGAGCGGCGAGCAGTCCTGGGGTTGGATCTTGTTGGTCCCTGTGATCTTGCAGGGATTGGGCTCCCACTCTGAGGAAGTGGAACCATGAAAGGATTTCGAACAGAGAAATAATCAAAAGATTCTTGGCTTCTGTGTTGAGAATAGACTGGAGTCAGGGACAAAGGCTGTGCCGAGTTGCAGGTAGGATGACAGTGGCCCAGACTTGGGTGGCTTTGTGGAGGTGGTGAGAAGTAGCTGGTGGTGAGTAGTGAGTGCATGGTCCCATGGAGTCTTGTCAGTGGTTCCTAGGTATGGAGAGCTAAATGCTGGACGAGGGCCCTGAAGGAGTGAGTATAAAGGTCCCAGGACTAAGCATTGGGCCTCTGGTGTTGGGAGGTGAGGCAGCTGTCAGGACACAGACAGGAGCCTAGGAAGAGAGCAGCCCTTGGCAGAGAAGGAAGCCTGGGAGAGAGGTGTCCAGGGTGGCCAGAGGGTATGCAAGAGGGCAAGCCAGGGGCTCTACAGAGCTGCCAAGGGCCAGGTGAGGTACAGACTGGGAGCTGACCCGTGCATTCAGTGATGTGACCATCAGTGACCTGGAAAGAGTAGGGGGATTTCAAAAACACATCGCAAATATGAAAGTACTTTATAGTCTTAAGATTTCAGGGTTTCCTATCTTAATAAAACTGGGTACCTAAGAGATTAGGATACATGTTGGTTTCTAAACATATTCAGAGAAAAAAATGCTTCATACTTAGAGTCTTTTAAAAATGAAGATGTCAAATGAAAAAGCATTTGGGCCAAGATGGAGGTGTAGGTAGATATGCTTCACCTCCTTGCACAACCAAAAGAAGGAAACAACTCATTTAAAAACAAAAAGCAACCAGAACTGCCAGAAAATCAAACTGTATGGAAGTCTGACAACCAAGGAGTTAAAGAAGACACATTCATCCAGACTGGTAGGCGGGGCAGAGACAGGCAGCCAGGTGAACAGAACATGTGGACAAAATGGTGGCTGGTGGACTGACTGATCCCACATTTGTGTGCAGATAAACCGTAGGAACAACTGGGGGGTGAGACAGACCATGTAACCCAGGGTTCCAGAGCAGGCTAAATAAAGCCTCAGAACCTCTGGCTATAAAAACCTGTCGGGATTGTGGCAGTAGAAGAAGCTGCTAGTCACTTGAAAGTGGGGTGAGAGCCAAGGAAGCTGCATTGTTCCCTCTCTGATCCCTCCCCCACACACAGCGCCACAAAGGGCGTTGCCCCACCATGACAAATACCTAAGGCTCTGTCCCTTACAGCATAACAGGCAGGCTGAGACAAAGAAATATGGCCCAGATGAAAGAAAAGATCAAAGCTCCAGAAAAACAACTAAGCATCGAAGAGATAGCAAACCTATCAGATGCACAGTTCAAAACACTGGTAATCAGGATGCTCACAGAAATGGTTGAGTGTGGTTGCAAAATGAAAAAAGAAATGAAGGCTATGCAAAGTAAAATAAAGGGAAATGTACAGGGAATCAACAGTGACGGGAAGGAAACCAGGGCTCAAATCAATGATTTGGAACAAAAGGAAGAAGTAAACATTTCAACCAGAACAGAATGAAGAAACAAGAATTAAAAAAAATGATAAGAGGCTTAGGAACTTCTGGGACAACTTTAAACATTACAACATCTGAATCATAGGGGTGCCAGAAGGAAAAAAGGAAGAGCAAGAAACTGAAAATTTACTTGAAAAAATAATGGAGAACTTCCCCAATCTAGTGAAGGAAATAGACGTACAAGTCCAGGAGGCTCATAGGGTTCCAAACAATTTAGACCCAAAGAGGATCACACCAAGACACATCAGAATTAAATTACCCAAGATTAAAGATGAGGAAAGAATCTCAAAAGCAGCAAGAGGAAAGGACAGAGTTACCTACAAAGGAGTTCCCATAAGACTATCAGCTGATTTCTCAAAAGAAACTTTGTAGGCAAAAAGGGGTTGGAAAGAAGTATTCCAAGTCATGAAAGACAAGGACCTATTCCCAGATTGCTCTATCCAACAAAGCTTTCATTTAGAATGGAAGGGCAGATAAAGTGCTTCCCAGATAAGGTCAATTTAAAGGAGTTCATCATCACCAAGCCCTTATTATATGAAATGCTAAAGGGACTTATCTAAGAAATAGAAGAAGATAAAAAACTATGAACAGTAAAATGACAAACTCACAACCATCAACAACTGAACCTCAACAAAAACAAACTGAGCAACTGGAACAGGAATCACAGAAATGGAGATCACATGGGGGGTTATCAGCGGAGAGGGGGAGAGGGGGAAAAGGTACAGAGAATAAGAAGCATAATTGGTAGGTACAAAATAGACAGGGGAGGTAAAGAATAGTATAGGAAATGGAGAAGACAAAGAACTTACAGGCATGACCCATGGACATGAACTAAGGTGGGGGAATGCTGAAGGTAATGGGAGTACCAGGAGGAGGGGAATAAAGGGGAGAAAAAAGAATAGGACAACCGTAATAGCATAATAAATAAAATATACTTTAAAATAAAAACAATTTTAAAATAATAAAAATGAAGATGTCATTGCAATTTAGTAGATTAATCAAAACTGGGATTGATCAGTTATCTGAAACACAGCTATTGAGCCCCAGCTCTGCAAAGCACTCTGGGTGGCTGTGCACACTTCAGTTTGTGGTTGTGCGGGAGTATCACACACCTGTGGTCATAAATACAGGTAGAGAGAGGTGCAGAGAACCACAGGAGTCTGTAGAGGCAGTGCTTTTGGAAGAGAGACTCTGTTTCAGGAGCTGGGTTGGGGCACTGTGGCAGCAATTGGGATCAGAAGCTAGAGGAAGGGCACCTTCCTACAGCAGATTATGGGGGAGGACGGATCCTGGGGACCCCGAAGATCTGGAAGCCATGGGGCTCAGTGACTGACAGACATGGGGGAGTGTGATTCCATAACCCTGCGTCCTGATGACTGAAAGGATTCTGGCACGGTTGGCAGTGAGAGGGTGTTGTCTGGAAGCAGCTAGCCCCTTGGAGAGGGGGAGACACGGCAATGGGTTTGGACCTGTTACGTTTTAGGTGGTTGAAACTGTGAGCCCGGAACTCAGGACCACACTGGGGGAAGGCTTTGGTTTCCAGGTGTTGGAAGAGAGTCTTACCTTGGTTAAGTGCATGAGAGGGAAGGACAGAACCCAGTAGATGAGGGTCTAACGAGGAGGTCAGAGCCATGGTGGAGGAAGAGGGTGAGCAATGGGGTCCTTGCACCCCCAGGAGGGAAAGAGATCTGAGGACGGTCCCTGCCGTGTCCAGGTGGCTGGATATGAGGCACTGCCCTCCCCTGTTTGGGCAGTGCCACACCACAGGCTTCATGCATGTCGGTCAGGTCCCCTGGAGCCACACACAGACCCTGCCCTGTGGCAGGGGTGTACACAGGTGTACCATGTCTGCATAGGTTTGCTCCTTTAGGCTGGACCTCTCAGGGTGCACGGAAGATGAACTGCATCGTCACCCATGAGGGCGGAGTTTGAGTGGCTGGCCACCACAGTGAGAGAGAGATCATCACTGTGTAAACTTCCATGTTTATTAAACCCCATGAATGTCATTACCTGCTCAGAAAGCCAAAAGAGAAGCACAATTTAAAAATGTAGAGAAAGGAGGCCGTCAGTCCTCCAAGGAGCAACTCTCTGGGTATTCAGAACAATACAACAGAGGGCAGAAAAGTGAATTTAGTAGGCTTCTGTGTGTTTAAACCTGCATGCGGGTGTGAGATAGAAAGTGGCAGGGGCAGTATATGCTTTCTTAGGCAAAGGCTTTCTAGAAGCAGACCCAAACTGGTAACAGGACCCCTTGGAGGAGGAGCTGAGGGACCAGGGCAAGGAGGGAAGGAGGTGGCTTTCACTTTCTGCCCTTTTATCCTCTTTGAAGTGGGTGGCAGTGTATGTTATTCTCAAAGTCAAGTGGTTTGAAACAGAACTTGCGTTAATAAATTTGTTAATGCATTTATTTGATAGTACGTATCAACCCTCCACTCTGGGCTCGAGGCCAGGGGCACGGCGCGAACAGCTGGCTGCCGTGCCAGGTGCCTGTGACTGCTTCCCTGTCTGGTGGGCCTGGCTCCTGGCAGGGAGCACATCACGGCCACTGGTTGGCGCCTTCTCGGCTTCTCTCTCCCAGCCAGCAAGTCCCTGCAGAGAGCCAGCGTGTGCCTCCCTCTTCCAAGGTAACCTCTGCCTTTTCTCTGCAGAGTGCCCCCGCCAGAAGGCCTGCGAAGCACACAGCAAGAGGATGCGGACAGGGGTTCAGAAAGACGTGCTGACTCTGAGAGAGACGCAGAAAACCAAAAGCATGGTTGGTTACTTAAAAGATGGTTAACAGCATCATTAATTCTTAGAAATTTTCTAATGAGTAGGCTTTTCACTTGTAGATGAGTTATATAGGTGACCCAACCTGATATCACCCAACTACCTATTTTGACAGGCTTGCCGTGCTTTTTTCTTTTGGCACCTTTTTTCATTTTTATTATTTGAGGTAAAATGTTCATCTGGGAAAATACACAGATCTTAAATGCACAGCTTGTGAGATTTTTTTACATATGTGTATGTCCATTAACCAGGTCAAGCTACCGAATATTTCCAGAACTGCGCAGCCTCCCTCAGGCACCTTCCCCACACCCTGTTCGGACTTCTGTCACTGTCAGCTGGAAGCACGCGGTGCACGCTCCTGTGGCTCCTCCACTCTGCAGCATGACTGTGGAGGTCGTCTAGACCCCTGTGCAGCAGTGGTGCTTGTTATCGCGGAGTGTACTCTGTGGTACAGCTATAGCACACTTTACCACCTCACTGTTGGTGGATGTCCATGTTGTTTCCAGTTTTTGATTATTGTTATTCAAGTTGCTATGAACATTCTTGCTCATGTCTTTGGGTGGAAGCTTCAAGTATTTCAGATTGAGAAATTTGGTTGCATTGTTTTAGACATGTTCTGATTAGTATCACTCCTCAAGTGTATCTTCCATGGGCCCTTGCCGCCGAGGGCAGTGGAGGGGCTCGAGCGTTGCCATCCTGCCGCCACCGGGTGTGCTGCGAACACGCTTCAGAGAGTAACCTTTGTTTCCCAGTTGTGTGATCGTAATGTTTGTCGAAACTTGTTTTTATTAACTTTACTAAGTGATGTGCATTTTAATTTTTTCTAACTATTCTTTGCAACTGTACTGTTATTCTTTGCAACTATATACTTGGGTTACTATGAAATTTATATTCTTAGTACTTCCTCAGCTAAAAGTTGCATAAAGTGCAAAAAAGCACATATATCTGTGTACATTATGGAGTTCCATATAAATAATTTATAGGAAAACTTGACTTTTTCTGCAGAAACTGCACCTGAAAACACCGGAGATGCTTCCATTAACAAAACCACAGAGCCTCTGAAAAGGTACGCCTGCCCAATGCTGGAGAGTCGGTCTGCTCCCTCCCTCACCCGCAAGTGAGGAGTGGCAAGCACATAAGCCTCTTTCTTGCCCTCCAGCTTCCACCCACAGATAAAGTGGTTCCAGAAAGATGATGTGGTCATACTGAGGATGCGGATAAGGAATGTGAAAGATTACAAATGCAAATATTTTAGAGATCGAGTCACTTTTAGGTAGGTTTATATAAATTTATAAAGTAAAATAGAAATAATTCCTAACTTTTTTTTTTTAAACTGGCTTTATATCTTTTTGTGAACCTAGTGCCTGGGTAGGAGAGAAGTTTTACTTGGCTGATTTGGAGCTGCAGGCCAACATAATAAAAGATGATTGCAAGTGTGCAATTAAAAATGACGAACCCGTGATCACCCTTGCGAAAGAGAGAAGGGAACCCTGGCACAGCTTACTCAGACAGAGGGTGAGTTGAAGCGAACTGTGGCCAGCCCTCACAGCCTGAGTATGTTTTATTCTCTCACTTAATGTAAACTGTTCCATTGAACAGAATCCTAATGTGGCTTTTGATTTTGACCACTGGGAAGAATGTGAAGAGGAGAGCCACTTCTCCAAGGGTAAGGGGGCATACTAGCCTGGCCATGGGTCCCAAGTGCCATGGAGTCTGTCACCGCTCCACCGATGTAGGAGTGTGGCGTTGGTGGAAATGGCTCTTTAGTGCAAAGCCCTGAGGAGTGAGATTTCTTCTTGTGGTTGGTGTCGGTGCCAGATGTGCTGGCTTGTGGAGGTGTCAGCGCTTTGTTGTAAACATGTTTTCTCATGACACTTTTACGGCTACCTTCCCAGGCAGAAAAATTCATGTTTTAGCAGAAAAAATGCATCTGCTCATTTCTTGCCCAAATAATGAATATATAAAATGATTTACAAAATAGAGGTAGAACTCAAGAGACTTTCTCTGCATTGACCAAAATAATGGGAGGGAAAAAGATGTGCTAATTAGTTTGTAGTTAACATATGTTTGTAATATCTAACTCTTTCAGTCGTACACACTAAAAACCTGTCCTGCAAAGTGGCAGAGGTGACCAGTGAGGACAGTGACCAAACTTCAGAGGATGACGGAAGCGAGAGCGAATGAGAATATTCATCAAACCCTGAGGCATGACCAGGAGACGGTGAACAGAAATGGATATACCGTGTGACTGAAGGTTGAGAAAACAAGCAGTCATACTCAAAACTTTTTATTACTAAGTGTCATCTTGTGGCACTGGGATTGGTAATGGTCAGAAATTCTGAATTGTTTTAAAAATGGGCTGAAGGCTCCGGCTGTGTAGCTCAGTTGGTTAGAGCGTTATCCTGGTACGCCAGGTTTGCAAGTTCAGTCCCCAGTCAGGGCACACACAAGAATCAACCAGTGAATGCATAAATGAGTAGAACAACAAATTGATATTTCTCTCTCTCTCAAATCAATAAAAATATTAAAAGGAAAAGAAATGGGCTGAAGATGAGGCCATGAAAGGAGGGTGGGAGCAGAGACAGACAGTGGGGTCTAACAGGAGCCCAGCTTCCCTGGGTGGTGGGGCTCACCGCCTCGAACGCAGCCATCCCAGCACACTGCAGTGCAGTGAGTGGCAGCGCGTCCGGCAGCATGCGGACCGCACACACTGTACTGTCTGGAGCCAGTCTGTTTGTTTCATTTAAACCTCTGTTCAGTGTTGGGTTGGCCAAAAAGCCTGTTTAGTTTTTTCCATAAAATAAAAGACACATTTTTCATTTTTACCAATGACTTTATTGATTTGGGTATTTTGAGTATGTCGGCTATCTCCTGCTATGGGCTTTTGGTGGGTAGAGCCCAGGGGTGCTGCTAAACATCTTCCAATGCATGAGACAGCCCCACAGCAAAGAATTGTTTGGCCAAAATATCAGTAGTACCAGGAAACTTCGTAAACCACTTCTGACACATTCCATCAGTCACAGCACCTTCTCCGTACACTGCACAAATCTTTTTTTTTTTGCATTGCAGCTGAGTTTTTATCTTTCTTGAAATAATAAAGCATAATATGCTAAAAATGTTGCATATCTACTTCCATCTTCAGTATTAAAATGGCTGCACAAAAATTCACCAATTTTGATTTTTTTTAAATGCACACTGATATGACAGCTGTCACAGTACAATCTAACCAAATTCTTTTGAATGGAGTTAAAGACAACTAAGCTCAACTAGAGCCATCTACGGAAAATATGTAATAGACTTTTTGGCCAACCTAATACATTCCTAAAAACATCTTGTGCATAGAAATCGAAAATTCCATGTTACAAACCCATGCTCAGCAGTCTTGAACAGAGCCCTTCAACCTTTCTCCCATGAGTTAGTTGGGATTCAATGTAACTGTCTGTCTCTAATATTAAGGTATTGATAGCTCCTCTGGGTAGGTTTACTTCATATGAAGATAGTCCAAGGTTAAAAATCAAAGCCTCAGCAGTACCAGCAGACCAAAGGCTTTCTGCAGGTCAGCTACTGCTTCTGAAGAACCCTCAGTACCTGCAGAGTCCTGGGTATGTGGGACAAAGGTTTCCCTTTAGTGGACACTAAAAAGGACCTGTGGGTGCCTGCAAGTAACCCTCAGGACACCTGGGGGTGATGACCCCTTAAAACACTCATGACCCCATTCGGGGTTGTGACACCCAGCCTCACAAGGTAATCGGGGGGAAGTGTATGCCAGTTTACGTGTGGGAACACCCAGCTGTAACGCACTGCGGGTGTCTGACATTTCACGTGAATTGGAAAAGGGAGAAAGGAGAGTTGCTGGGAAGTGCAGGTGCTGCACACACCCTCAGTGTGTGTGCACCTAGCGCCGTGCCTGGCAGTGGAAAAGCGCACTGCTGGGACAGGGCGGCTGTGACTTGCCCCCAACATCTGTATTCCTTCCATAGTCAAAGCACAGATGGTCAGGTTTGTGGATGTTCCAGGAGCAAGTCACTGCTTGAAAGGGAGGTAAACTCTTGTTACCACGCTGTCCCGTGAGCAGGTTTGGATCACACTGTGGCTCAGTTTCCTCATCTGTAAAATAAGACCTGCTCACCACACAGCTTATCCTCAGGAAGTGACCCTCCCACCCCCCAGCCCTTCACCTCGCCTCTGGGCTGGGGACTTTGTTCTGCCTGCAGGGTAGAGGGCGGGGAGCTAGTGATGGAGGTCAGACGCTGCCCTCTGGTGGGAGCTCGTGGTGTGCAGCCTGAACTGTTGCCATCAGGAGCTCGTCCTTGTGCTTGTGGCCGCCCTGCCTCAGGATGGACAGGCAGGTGTCACATTGGCACAAGAAGTATGGTGGTGATTTTCCTTTTTTTGCTAAGTGAGGCAGGCTGTTCAAGAAATAGGAAGCTCTGTGTCTTCACTGGCAAAGGTTTTGACTGCAGAGCTCCCCTCCTGTGCTCACGAGGGGCCGATTTCTACAGACACAGCCTTTGCTCCACTGTGGGGGGTGGCCCTGGGGCTGCAGCGGCAACCTCCTGAGTCCTGCTGGCTCGCCCCGTGGGTGTTGGCCACCTGCAGTTTCTGTTACAGTTGTATCCAGTCTCCTTTGTAAAACAGCAAATAATACTAGCCAGTAATTGCGGTGCACAACTGTGTGTGTCCCATGAGCCGGTGCTGGGGCCCTGCTCTCAAGGAAGACCTAATGCTCACGCTCGTGTGGTGCACAAGCAGCTGCGTGACCAGACCAGGGGGAGATTGTGCCTTCAACCAGTCTCCGTTCCTTTTTCCAGATGTTTACATTTGCTGTTTGGAGCTCTAAATAAAGCTTTGTAGGACATAGGACACTGACTTGGGACATGTAAACAGTTACAAATTGGTTTTTGTTCTATTAATATGTTTTGGGAAAACTACTAAAAAGCAAGGTAAATGTACTTTGTCTGTATTCCTCTAAAATTTCTCACAGTTGTGTGATATCTTTTGAAGTGTATCAATAAAATTAGTTTCTTTCTCAGAAATGTTACTTTTTACATTTTTTAGACAGTATTTTTGCCGAATGCAGACTAGAACTTGATTTACTGTGATTTCTATTTTAACCAAAATGCCAGTGAGGGCCCCCGGGGAGCCTGTGGTGCTGACCACGGGCTGCCATGCGCCTCACGGTTCCCGGGCTCAGCTCTGCAGTGGGGGCCCCAGCGTGCAGCCTGGGACTGAGCAGCCAGGCATGCCCAGGCTGACCAAGGGGGTGGCAGTAGTCTTGGGACAAGGGATAGTAAGTTGTAAACATTTGTACTTTAGTATTTAAGAAATCTGTTTCAATCAAAGCAAAAGTTTCACCAATTTTATGTAAAACATATGGATACCTTTTTGGTCACTGAGTTTAAAGAATGCCCTTTATTGAAGCACGTGTGATGTGTTCCTGGCTGAGGGGTCGCCATCATGAAGGTGGCAGTTTCTACTCTGGCCCTCCTCTGGCCATCTGCCCTGGGTCAGCGACACCTCTGCCTGCTGACCTAGCAAACACCTGTCGCTTCTTCCACCTAGAGCCCCCGCCCAGAGAACTAAGAATGTTTAAAGATACCAGTATTAAGACATCTGAATATATTTTTTCTTAAAAACATCAGAAAGAAATAACTACAAATGTGGCTTATAAAAATAAATTGATCACAGCTGGGCCTTGGCTAAGGTGACCGAGTTACTCGGGAGCTTCCTCGGGCGGGACGACTTCCATCAGCATCTGGAGGTGCATGGTGATGGGCTCTGCAGCGGAAACCAATCAGAAGATGCGGTCAGGAGACTGAGTTGGTTTTGCCATGCTTACCAGCGCATGGTGACACTGCTGTCACTCCATGTGGGTCCTGCTCACCCGTGCTCGAGGGACTCGGTGGTTGGGGGTGGCCAGAACCATCCTGGCAGCTCCAGTGCTTTTGTTAAAACACAGAGTCTATCTATCATTCCGTTCAGCTGCTTAATTCTCCCTTCTCAGTTCTTGTAGGGAGCAGCCTGGCTACATGTTTTGAAGCTGGGAAGTAAGACATTCCATGGCAAGGAGGAGGTGGTGCAGGGAGACGAATGGAAATGGAAGGAAACTTGGGGTGGTGAACACACAGTGCACAAATGTGTGTCATAGAACTGTACTCCCAGAACCTGCATAATTTACCATTTTTATTAACCAATTTCACCCTAATAAATTCAATTAAAAATAGAGGAATAGTGGGGAGAGGGGGAAAAGACATATTTTGTGCCTTTAAGTTCTAAGTCATTCTGGCTAGATTCTGTCGGTATGATCAAATCCAAGTTTTTTTTGGGGGGCGGTTTCAGAAGCATGGGAAAAATGGCTTTTTCTTACAGTAATACATTCTTGCCTTTCTACGGCAGTGTGTCTGCAATCCCTCTCTGGTGAAGGGTGAGATTACAGTAAGGAGGCTGGGGCAGGGTGAGCTGTTTAGGAGAACAGTTCTGGGTAGAAATGATAGAGCTGTCGATTTGTATTGGGTTTCATTTTGTTCATCAGCATGAAGCAGACCCTCTCTCCCCTCTAACACCACTGTCAGGTGAGTGATAGTACCTGTTCACCCAGAGCAGGAAACGCAGGCCGAGAGCCAGCCTGAAACTGGCCGGAGCTGGAGAAAGGCATCCTGGCCCTGTCGGCTCTGTCTGAATCACGTCTCAGGCAGCCCCACCGCCTGACCACTGGGGTTTGCTTTCCTGCCTCATGTGCCCACCTACGTTGTATGTATGTATACAACCACATAGGATGCCTGAAGCCTGTACCTTCCTGCTCCAGACAAGCTGAAGGAGAAAGGGAGGGACAGACTTCTGATCACATTTGATATTAAGTGCCTGTTGTAAAGGTCCAGCCTGGTTCCTGCCCTCTGGGAACTCACGGTTCAGGCCGGGAGACCAGGAAGCAGGCCACGGGTCCCCGCTGGCCTGGCAAGGGTGCTTGGGCCTGGGAGGCCCCTGTGGCGGGGGGCGTCTGCCGTAGAGAACCACACCTCGTGAACATACTGCACACACCGGTGTGGTGCAGTCTCCTGGCTCTACCCCGGCACCACTGCTTGCTTTTTCAAAGAGAAAGTGGCTGTGTAGCTGAATTTTTAAACAATTCTGTTAAAATAGATGAGGAACCAGGATTGCTGAGTGCAAAACAAAAGCCGTGGCCCTTGTCTCAACTCTGTCACTTTCTGCGTGTTCCCAGAGTGCTGCTGAGCCTCTCGGACAATGTCTGTGTATCAGGCAAAAGAAAGGGGTGCTCTGGAGACAGGGTGCCCAACAGTGGGCGTGAACTTACCGCTACTGAACTGTGTGCTTAAAAATGGTTAAGATGGTACATTTTATGTGTATTTCACAATTAAGAAAAAATGGTGCTTTCCCTTTCTGCTTGTTACAGTAATTGAGGAAACAGAGGAGGGGGCCCCAGGTGGACCCCAGAGGTGTCACACTGAGGGGAGGGGTCACGTCTCCTCACAGAGTGTAAGTGCACTCTGCCAGCTGCCTGGGACCTGGCACAGGCTGTGGGGGAGGAGGGCGGGTGTGGCTGCAGGGGGCCTGTCTGTGCTTCACTGATGGCAGAGCTGCCCCACTGTTGATACTTACTTGAGATTTTCTGAGCCCATCCAAACTTGTAGTGGACAAAAAGGTAGTAAAATACAATGCCGCTCAGCATAAATATTGCACAGTAGAGGTACTCCCACGCGGGCTCGCTGATGATCGGGGCCAACACCAAAACCACGGACACGAGAGTCACCAAGACGGGGATGAAGATGGGCACCTGGGGGCGGAGCAGCGGGGGGTCAGACCAGGGCAGTGGGCACGAGTTTTCTTTTGTAAATTTCTTACTCAAAACCAAAACGCTGGTCCAGAAAGAAGAACTAGCACACCCCATGCACCCCTCCTCCCATTTCAGTAACAGAAGTAATGTGGCCAATCTTACTTCATCTACCTTGTTTCCATTTCCCTGGACTACAAAGAAAACAACAGACTTCATGTCATTTTGCCTATAACGTACTCAGTATACATCTTGTTGTGGATTTGTTGTGGGAATTTACCCTATACAATGTTTTAATTCTGGCTTTGCGTAGTAACTTGCTCCCCTCCCCCCAGTATTTCCTGTAAGCTGGTGGTTCCATCTGGAGTCAAGAACACTTGGTGGTGGGAGCTGACCCTTTTTACCACTTCCAGAGGCACTGAATGAACGAGTGGTTGTCCCATTTCGGAGACAGTCAGTGCGGGGCAGGAGTGGTGCTCAGCCTGCCGGGTCTGGATTCCCTGAGCTGCGTGGGGAGGTGGGAGGGAGGCCAAGCAGATGGCAGGTGTGACTGTGAGTGGTGGCCTGCGCAGGAATGGGCCTGGGGCCAGCATTCTGAGGTCCCCATCAGTCTCTGAAAGTCTATGCTTGAGAGATACGAGGACTGTCCCAACTGGTCACCTTGCTCAGGTTAGAGACAAGTCATGGATATTCTGGATAATTTAGTAAATTAAGAGTTGGATGGCTGCGGGGATCGTAAACTACATGAAATGAAGAGCAGACTCCACTGTACAACACAACACGATATGCCAGAGAAGAGTCGAGTCAGGTTGGAGACAGCACACCCCTAGAATTATGAATAGCTGCCTCTAACTCGGTTCAAGAAATCAAAGGCACTCACGACGTTTGGGGCACTAGACCCACCTTGATGGGCCTTTCCAGGTCTTTCCTCGTGAACCTCATTACGATCAGCCCCAGGATAGTCATGCCATAAAACAACCATGCAGCAAAACTGAAGTAGTTGACCAACGAGTTTATGTTGCCAGGGATGATGTAAATGGTGGCGATGATACCCTAGCAGAAAGAAGAGTGAATTCTTAGGCCATCGGTACATGAGAACGCCATCCTGATCATGTCACAGAAGACGGGAGAAGCGGTCCTCCCTGCAGGTGGACTCTCCAGCGTGAAGGAGAGCTGCGTCCCGTGGGGCTGGCACAGGCGTTCTCTGTGAGCCTGATGGAAACGGCTCGGAAGATTTGTGGCTCTGAAGCTGAAGTTTTAAGTGTGTGTGTGTATTGGTGGGGGGGGCGGGTATAAAGGCATGTATATTGCACCAGTTTCCTAATTATGAACTTTCCTTCCAGAGAGAGTTCATCCTGGGAAAGGGCCCTGGGCTCTGGAACTGAGGCAATCTGGGCGTGGTCTTGACCTACATTATCTGCACCTTGTAATTACCAGGGCCTTGTAATGCTGGGTCTGTTTCCTCGTCTTCAAAGGGAGTGGGTGGGCAGAGGACAGTGGTCCTGCCTTCTTTGTGGTGGCAGGAGGAGGAGTCTGGCCCTGAGGCTCGGTGGACGGTCCAGGGGCACCCAAGACAGTCGCACACAACTGAGGACTACCCCCTTAGAAGCTCCAGTTAGAAGACCTCAAAGGGCCATCACTGCACAGGGATCCCACGACTTCTAAGTTATTGGACCGTAATGAGAAACTGTTGCCGGTGTCAACTTGTAAAACGCCGTGGTCGCCTTCCCTGTAAGTTTGTGCTTTGTTACAGGGACCTAGGGCACACATGTAAGACAGAGGGGACACGCTTGGAACATTTGAACAGTGTCTCACAGATAAATTCAGAACAAGGAGCAGAGGTTAGGTAAATTATTTGAATTATCTCGGGCTTTTTTAATGCACTTGTTTCAGGCCCAGAATTAAGGGAACCTGGGTCATTTGTAACCACTGGGCTTAGCAATACAGGTTTGCTTCACCCCGCAAACTGAGGGACCCTCTGCCTGTAAGGGGGCTTACTCATGGTGGAATTCCTACTCACATAAAAGATGATGGCCGGGGCTGGAGTCAGGCGCTTGACACTGATGTAAGAGAGTACTTTAAGCATGTGGCCTTCCCGGCCTGCGACATACACAAGCCTGGAAAACACGGAAGTCAGTGGTGAAAGTGCAAGCTGCTGCACCGTCCCTGGGCCAGCGTGTCCTCAGCTTCACTGCCAAGGCCACAGAGAAGGCCTGAGCTGTGACCCGGGTGTATTCAGGTGGGAGTCTGGCCTCTGCAGGTGGGTGAACTGTGGAGGAGTGGGTGAGTGAGGACTGCGTCCCGGTGCAGCAGAGTCACCTAAGGCAGGGAAAGGGCAGTGTGGCTTGGGGAGGCCCTCTCAAGGAAGGTGTTGATACCTGAGCAGAGTTATGAAAGTTATGCAAGAAATAAATGTGAAAAGGAGTTCAGGGCCTGTTGACCCCAGTGCTTGCAGCACCCGACAGGAACAAGCAAGGCACAGACATGCCTTGCATTCCCTAAACCTAGCACTTGCGTAGTGTTAAAAAAGCAGGCAAAGAAGAGTAAGTCAGCAGCTGCAAATAGCAGCCCAGTAGAACTGATGGTTCAGTAATCTGAAACTGTAAATGTTAGAGGAAAAAAAGGAAGAGCTAAATAATTTCCAAAAAATAGTTCCTGTAATTAAAATTTAATCAACAATGATAAATACAAGTGAAAAAGTGAATTGGAAGGTAGATCTAAGTATGAAGCAGAGAAATGGGAAACTGGACAGGAAGTTGAGAGGACACAGGAAGAAGCTTGACTACGTTGAATGGGGCAAAGTAAATTCAGAGAAGAGCAGAGAGCTTTTACAGAGTTGACCAGCTGTGCCTTCAAACTGAACATGGCTCTAGGAAAATAAAACATGCCAAACCAGATATAAATGTTACAGTAGGAGGAAACAGGAAAAAGTTAAAGCTACTGAATTTAAAAGACTACAAAACTAGGACAATCAGAACAATAGCAGACATGAGAAATCACTTTTTCAGTGATAGGGAAGTGGATTCTCAGATTACAATTCTCTATAGCTTAACTATCATTCAAGACTGTTAGCAAAATAGCTCAGTTTCCTAGGAACTTCTGGCCAAAACGGAGGCATAGGTAGATACACTTTGCCTCCTCAAACAACCAAAAGGACAACAAATTTAAAAACAAAAACCAACCAGAACTGCCAGGAAATTGAACTGTATCAAACTCTGGTGACCAAGGAGTTAAAGACAAAACATTCATCCAGACCTGTAGGAGGGTCAGAGATAGGCAACTGGGTGGAGAGGACTCATGGCAAAGCAGCGGCTGGAGGGCTGGGGTACAGGAGGCGTCAGCTGGAGGACCAGGTGGGCATTAGCTGGTGGACCTAGCAGTCCCACATTTGCGTGCCGATAAACCAGGAGGAACAATTGGGGAGTGAGACAGACCACACAACCCAGGGTTCTAGAGTGGGGAAATAAAGCCTCAAAACCTCTGACTGAAAAAATCTGTGAGGGTTGTGGTGGCAGGAGAAACTCCCAGCCTCACAGGAAAGTTCGTTGGAGAGACCAACTGGGTCCTAGAATGGACTCAAACCCACCAAACCAGGAATCAGCACCAGAAGGTCCCAATTTGCTTTTGGGTAACAGCAGAAGTGCCAGAAAACCGGCAGAGAGCTGAACAAGAGGCATTGTTCCTTCTTGGGCCCCTCCCCCACATACAGCACCACAATGCAGCAACATGGGTTGCCCCACCCTGGCAAATACCTAAGGCTCCACCCCTTACTATGTAACAGGCATGCCAAGACAAAAAAAAAAATGGCCCAAATGAAAGAACAGATCAGAGCTCCAGCAACAAAGAGATAGCCAACCTATCAGATGCACAGTTCAAAACACTGGTAATCAGGATGTTCACAGAAATGGTTGAATTTGGTCGCAAAACAGAAGAAAAACTGAAGGCTGTGAAAAGTGAAATAAAGGAAAAGGTACAGGGAATGAACAGTGAAGGGGAGGAAACCGGGACTCAAAACAATGATTTGGATCGGAGGAAAAAATAAACATTCTACCAGAATGGAACGAAGGAACAAGAATTCAAAAACATGAGCACAGGCTTAGGAACCTCCAGGGCAACTTTAAACATCCCAACATCCAAATCACAGGGGTGCCAAAAGGAGAAGAGGAAGAGCAAGAAATTGAAACTTATTTGAAAACATAATGAAGGAGAACTTCCCCAGTCTTGCAAAGGAAATAGACTTTCAGGAAATCCAGGAGGCTCAGAGAGTCCCAAAGAAGTTGGACCCAAGGAAACACACAGCAAGGCACATCATAATTACATTACCCAAGATGAAAGATAAGGAGAGAATCTTAAAAGCAGCAAGAGAATAGCAGATAGTTACCTAAAGAGGAGTTCTCATAAGACTGTCAGCTGACTTCTCAAAAGAGACCTTGCAGGCAAGAAGGGGCAGGAAAGAAGTATTCCAAGTCATGAAAGGCAAGGACCTACATCAAAGATTGCTCTATACAGCAAAGCTTTCATTTAGAATGGAAGGGCAGATAAAGTGCTTCCCAGATAAGGTCGAGTTAAAGGAGTTCATCATTACAAAGCCCTTATAATATGAAATGTTAAAGGGACTTAGCTAAGAAAAAAAAGATAAAAAATATGAACAGTAGTCCTGGCTGGTGTAGCTCAGTGGATTGAGTATGGGCTGTGAACCAAAGTGTCGCAGGTTCGATTCCCAGTCAGGGTACATGCCTGGGTTGCAGGCCATGACCCCCAGCAACTGCACATTGATGTTTCTCTCTCTCTTCCTCCCTTCCCTCTCTAAAAATCAATAAATAAAATCTGTAAATTTTTTCAAAAAAATATGAACAGTAAAATGACAACAAACAACTACCAACAACAGAACCTAAAGAAACAAAAATAAAAACAAAAACAAACTAAGCACACAATTAGAACAGGAACAGATTCACAGAAATAGAGATCTTTGGAGGGTTATCAGCAGGGGGCGGGGAGAAGGAGGGAAAAGATACAGGGAATAACAAGCATAATTGGTAGGCACAAAATAGACAGAGGGAGGTTAAGAATAGTATGGAAAATGGAGAAGCCAAAGAACTTATGTATATGACCCATGGACATGAACTAAGGAGGCAGGGAATGTGAGTGGGTGGGGGTGTGCAGGGCAGAGGAGAATAAAGGTGGGGGGGGAATGGGACAACTGTAATAGCATGATCAATAAAGTACATTTTAAAAAGACTTGGCAAAATAAATGTATTTTAGGTAAACAATAGCTCTGAGACATTTACCATTCTTCAGTCCTCATTGGAAACTACTAAAAAGTCTACAACACAAAAAGAAACTGAACTCAGCAGTTGTTGGTTGAAGGAATAATGCGAAGGAACAGCAGTAAAATGTTGGTATGTAGATAAGTATTGGGTTTTTAATTTTTGTCGTGATAAACTTTTCGAAGGCATGGGTTTATGAACAGGGTGTAGCACATACACTAGGCCATATGCCAGGGAGCAGGAAGAGGATTCTGATACTGTATTGGGTATTCACACTTAAGGGTAATTGCTGAAAGAGAAAAATATAACTTCCACATCAGCAGAAGGAAAAATTAAGAATAATTTGATGGGTTACCAGGATAAGATTCTTGAAAAACCAAGAAAACCCATAGGACTGTGTTGGAAATTAATCCAGCCCCAGCAGTGGTGACATGCAGTGTGACTGGGTGCACCTGGCGTGGCTGCAGCCTCTCGGGCAGGGTTTGCTCACAGAGACGAGACACAGGCCACGGCCCTCTGACAGTCACAGGTTGAAGACGAAAAGAATGGGACACGCTACCAAAAGCAGCAGCCTAAAGATGGCAAATTGAGCAATATCAATATCAGACAAAAGGGCATTTAAGGCTAGGAGATGGAGAGCTTGCACTCAGAAAAGGGGACAGATTACCAAGAAGATACTACCAAAAAAAAGGCAAAAGTTGACAAATCCACTATTACAGCAGGAGAGTTCAACAGTCAAGTTACAACCTTGATAAAATCTAGAAGTTAATAAAATACATGTTATTTTCAAGATCATAGGAAACATTTACAAAAAATGCAGTAAGCCACAAGGGAAGTCTTAAAATTTATGAGGAAGCAGTAACATAAACATCACATACTCTGACTACAGTACAATAGAATTAGATGTCAGGAATACAAAGGCCAAAAAAGACCATCTGTTTAAAACTCCATATCGGAACTTTGAAAAATACAAGCATTACGTTAATTCCCAGAACAGTGAGTGAAAGCGGCGGGCAGGGCGGGGGGGCTGGGGCAGCACACAGACTCAGGATGGTGCTGTGCATTCCCTCTTTAAAGTCCAGCAGTTCTCCACAAACCACTATATAAACTCCATGCACTCGAAATGCCATGGGACTTGTGGATCTGGACAAAACCATTGTGAGTGCACCGGGCATGCTGAACAGGTGGAAAGGAGACCGACACGGGAGCATCAGGCCTGCCGGAGTTGACATTACTGAGGCTGTGGTGCGTGAGCACGCTCCAGCACAAGACCAGACCTGTCGGTGAAATGAAGAGAAGCTAGTACATTGGGGTGACAATGGTGGCATTTCAAACCAACAGCAGGGAGGGTGGACTGTGTGGTAGGAAATCCTGGGAAACAGGTGAGTGTTTGCAGGGAGGCAGTGGGATTTGTGCCTCACACCGAAATACATTACAGACCCTGGCTGAGCAGCTCAGTTGGTGAGAGTGTCGTCTCACCATGCCAAGCTTTGGGGTTCAATTCTTAGTAAAGGGCACATACGAAAGTCAGCCAATGAGAACAGATGTAAGTGGCACAACAAATAGATGTCTCTCCCTCTCCTCTCTCTCTCTCTCAAATCAATAAGTAAAAATTTTAAAAAATACATATTCCAGATTGATCAGAGGGCTACAGTAAAATGCAGGAAGAAAACACAGGTGGGCATTCTTGAAAGGAAGGAGGAAGTTCTGTCTGTGTGTGAGAGAGAACAGAAGCCATGAAGCAAAGACCTTAGATTTGACCCCATAAAAATTATATCCAACATAATCCAATATAGCATGAGTCCCAGTCCAACTCCCAATCTGCACAGGTACAGAGCTATACAAAATTAACTCAGTAAAAGTTAAACCTATAAAACCTCTTGGATAAAATGGAAGAGAAAATTCTTGTGACCTTGGGTTAGGCAAAGATTCTTAGATATGACACATGAAACAATTAATAACTGGACTTTATAAAAAAAATATTGCTGTTTCAAAAACATCATTAAGAAAATGAGAGGACAGCCTTGGCTGATGTGGCTCAGTGGATTGAGTGCTGGCCTTCGAACCAAAAGGTCAGCTGTTCGATTCCCAGCCAAGGCACCTGGCTGGGTTGCAGGCCAGGTCCCCAGTAGGGGGTACACGAGAAGCATTGATGTTTTTCTCCCTCTCTCCCTCCCTCCCTTCTCCTTTCTCTAAAGATAAATACAAATAAAATCTTTAAAAAAATAAATAAAGTCTAAAGACATAAAAAGAAAATGAGAAAACAGGTCATAGACTGGGAGATAATATGTGCAAATCAGATTACCTGAGAAAGGACTTGTACCCAGAATATATGAAGAGCTTTTACAATTCAATAACAAGATGACAAGCAGCCCAATTTAAAAAGCGCACAAAACATTTGGGTGGATGTTGCACCAGATGATATACGTGAGTGGATAATAAGCACATGAAACAAAGCTCAGGATCATTAATCGCTAGGGAAAGCTAACCTAAAACTGAATGACATACAAACACCCACTAGAATGACTACCATCAAAAAGACAACACCAAGTGTGGGTGAGGGCATGGAGAAACTGGAACTTCCATGCATTACTTATAGAAATTAAAAAGTAACAACCACTTGAAAACAGTTAAGCAGTTTCTTTAAAACTTAATCATAAAGTTACTGTATGGCCCAGCAATTCCATTCCAAGGAATCTACTGGACAGAAATGAAAATGTAAGTCCACACAATGACATACAAATACTCATAGCAGCCTTACTCATGATACCCCAAACTGGAAACAATTCAAATGCCCCCAGAATGGACCAAGGGGCAAACCAAACACAATGTGTCCACACAGCGGAACACTCTTCAGCAATTAAAAATACTGAACTGAGACACACTGCAACATAGACGAAGCTCAGGAACAACACGCTGGGTGAAGGAAGCCAGATGTGAACCATGTACTGTTCGGTTCCATGCAGATGAAGCGCCTACAGCCCCAGACACACGAGGAGACCCCTGGTCCCCTGGAGCTGCAGGCAGGAGTGGGGGTCTCTGCAGTTAGCCAGGAGGGGACTTCTTGGGGTAGCAGAAATGTTCTAGAATTGGGTGGTGATGATGTTTGCTCAGCTTCAAAATGTACTAACATCATTGAATCATGAAATTGCACAGTGAATTTTATGATATTTACACCTCCATAGAGCGTTTAAAATTGTGTTTCTATGTACTAGACACAAACTATCAGAAACTGAACTTTTTACATTAAAAAACACAATAGCATCAAAAATATGAAATATCTGAGGTAAGTCTGACAAAATATGTGCACAAACTGCATACTGAAAACTACTAAAAAACATTTTTGAAAGAAATTAAAGAAGACTCAAATAAACAGAGAGACAGTCCATGACTGGAAGGATCAATACTTTGGAGATGGCAGTCTTCTCCGAGCTGGTGCATACATGCGATGTAGCTCTGAACAAAATTCCCGAAGGCTTTTTTTCTTTCAAGAATGTGACACGCTGACTCTAAAACTCATGTAGAAATGCAAAGAATCTAGAATAGCCAACACGCTTGCAGGAACAGCCCTGCCTGTACTCTGATACAGCTTTAGAAAATAACTTCTGGCATGTAATTCATTTTTTAAAGTGTTGAACCTTGGCAATTTCACATTCAGAACTACATCCACTCGCTCCCTGGCAGGGGGGCTCGGTTGGTTGGAGCGTCGTCCCCTACACCAGAAGGCTGCAGGACATTCGATTCCTGGTCAGAGCACACACCTAGGTTGTGGATTGGATCCCTGGTTGGGGCATGTAGGGGAGGCAACGTACTGTTGTTCCTTTCTCACACTGATGTTATTCATTCTCTCTCTCTCTCTCTCTCTCTCTCTCTCTCTCTCTCTCTCTCTCATTCTCTAAGGAACATATCCTTAAATGAGGATTTTTTCAAATGATATATATACATATATATCTCCACTCAGAGTGTTGGACACCTGGACAAAGATGTGTTCAAGAATGTCTCCTGCAACATACAGATGGCCAAGGAAAAGATGGTCAACATCACTAGTCATTAGAGAAATGCAAATTCAAACCCCACCCACCAGAATAGTTATCATCATAAAAATCAACTAGTGTTGGTGAGGATGTGGAGAAAAGGGAACCCTTGCACACTATTGGTGGAATTGCAAATTGGTGCAGCCACTATGGAAAAAAGTATGGAGGTGCCTTAAAAATTTTAAAATATAACTTTCATATAAATACTTCTGCGTATTTATTTGAAGCAATCCAAGCAGTAACTCGAAAATATATACACATCCCTATGTTCATTTCAGCATTGTTTACAATACCCAAGATATGGAGACAACCTAAGTGTTCATCAATAGAAGAATAGATAAAGATATTGTACATAAATACAGTGGAATATACTTGGCCATAAAAAGCATGGAATATCACCATTTGCAACAACAAGGATGGACCCAGAGGGGACTGTGCTGAGTGAAATAAGTCTGACAGAGAAAGACAATTGCCATATAATTTCATTTATACGTGGAGTCTAAGGAACAAAATAAACAAACAGAACAGAAATAGACTCACGGATACAGAGAACATTTTGATTGCCAAATGGGAGATGGTTGAGGGGCTGGGTGGAAAAGGTGAAGGGATTAAGAAGTACAAATCGGTGGTTACAGAATAGTCACGGGGATGTGAAACGCAGCACAAGGAATACAGTCAGTAACGTTGTAGTCAGTGTGTGTGGTGCCTGGCGGGGACTAGACTTATCGGGGAGCACTGTAAGTTACATACATGTCTAACCGCTATGCTGTGTGCCTCCGACTGATATAATATTGAATCCAACTTTAACTGAAAAGCTTTTTTAATTAGAAAAAGAAAGGAATCCCCTGGAGCAGTGTGTGTGAAAAAAACTCCACCTAGCCCAGGAGTGAGGGTCATGCTAAACTACACTAGAAAGTAGAATATAGCCCTGACTAGTGTGGCTCAGTGGGTTGGGTGTCATCTCACAAACCAAAAGGTCACCAGTTCAATTCCTGGTCTGGGCACATGCCTGGGTTGTGGACCAGGTCCTGAGCTGGGGGCATGTAAAAGGCAACCACACGTTGATGTTTCTCTCCTTCTCTTTCTCCCTCCCTTGCCCTCTGTCTAAAAATAAATAAATAAAATCTTTTTTAAAAAAGTAGAATATAGACCACCTGTTAACTCTCTCTAGCCCAGGAGGATCAAGTGGGTTGGCAGGGGTGGCAAACTGACTGTTTGTGCTGCAACGACAGAGTTTGGGCCTGCAAACCTAAAATAGTAACTATCTGGTCCTTTCAGGAAAAGTCTGCCAATCCCTGGTCTACACTTGTGCATGTTAACAGGAGATGATGACCAAAAAATATCATCTGGTGAAAAAAGGGCCAAGCTGAAGGTACTGCACCTTCAGTGCCTCTCCCAGCCTGTGTCACCAAACTCTGCCTAGTGCTCAAGTCTGTCACCCCCTAAGGGGAGCTGAGGGCCTCTCTTCCGTGGGGCCAGCCACATCCGGGGCTCGTGTGCAAGCCTGTCCGTGCTTGTAGCTCCCTGTCCTGGACTCAGGCCTCCTGCTGGTGCGGAGGGGTTCAGCCCATAGAGCCCTAAGGATGTTGGCTCTGAGTCTTGTGCTCCTCAACTGTCAAGTAAGCTCTGGCGGCCCATCCCCAGGGGTGAGTGCTGGGGGTCCCTACCTGCCCGCTGTGAAGCAGGTCCCATTAGCAGCGCCGATGGTTGAAAATGCCACAAAGAGAGGAACGACCCAAGAGGCTGGATAGAGGACACGGTCACCATAGGTCTGGGGAAGGAAACGGACAGCCCTGAGAGTCTGGCGTGGGCCCCCGGGAGCCATGGGTCCCTGAGAGCTGCTGTGCTGTCCCAGGGGGCCCGCCCCCCCGCCTTGGGTGGGGGAGGTGGCCTCTGACCCCTCCTGCAGAGGAAAAGCTAGGGAGACAGTGGGGCCTCTTTTCTCCTGTTCAGAGCATCTCAGTGTCTTTTGATGAGAACAGAATCTCTCCTCCACCTCTCCCTGTCATCATTCCTTGTCACCTCCATATCCCTTGGACACCCTGGCCTCTCACTGCCTTGGCCCCTCACTCAGAATGACCTTGTCCTCCCTCCCAGCTCGGGGTGAACACACCTCCCCATGCTCCCCAGCCTGGTCACCCGGTTGTCCAGGTCCCGGCTGGCTCCCTGTCCTGCCCCTCCTCTAAGAGTCCCCAGCACACGGGCCCCACCCACCTTTTCCACCACCCCTCACACCCCTCACACCCCTCCTTCTCCTCCCTCTCGTCCTCCATTCCCTTTTACCCGGCTCAAGGCCCACCGTTCCTTACTGTGAGTCCCTTCTTCAGCGACTCCCTTGCACTTCCTCTCCCTCACACTCATCTCTCAAAGCCCCCTCCCCGCCCTAGGCCACTGCTGGGCCCAAAAGGGAACCTTCTGGCAGGCTGCCTGGCGGCCTTTAGCCTCAGGCGGGTCTTTGGTGCTTCCCTCACCTGTTTGTTCGCCCACCCTCCCCGACTCCTAGCCTCCTAGCCTCCTAGCCCGTGAAGTCCCTCCTCCCCTGCGAGGGTCTTGCCTTGCTTGTCCCCCTCCCACCCAGGCCAGAGCTCTCACCACGGCCACCGCCTGCGACTGCAGGAGCTCCGTGGTCGTCATCACAGCGAAGTAGGAAACGTTCATGAGGATGTAGCACCCTGTCACCAGCGGGATCCCGATGATGATAGCCAGGGGGAGGTTCCTGGGAGGGGCGGAAACCCAGGGAGCCAGGCTCAGACCCCGGCATCCCTTGAGCGACTCCCGAGATTGCTGCCCTGGTTCAGCCTTTTCTTCCCACCGCCCCGGCCAGCCCTCCCTCAGCTCCCTACGCTGGGCTGGGGTCGCAGCCTCTGGTCCCCAGGCCCACCGGCGGGGCCCTTGTGGAGCAGCACAGCCCAGCGGCACGAGTGAAATCTTCACAGGAGGAAGAGCTCTCTCTCTGCATCCCAGGCAGTAAGTAAAACTGAATTGTTGATAAGCCACATCAGCCAGAGATGACCTTGGAGCTCTTCCTTGGCCTCCGCAACCATTCCACCACCCAAACCAAACGGAGCTCCGCCCACAGGGAGCCACTGAGTGTCTGGAGGGGCCTGGGCAACCGCGGGCGCCCCTTTGTGCTGGGAGGAGAGAGATGGCTTGCCTGTCCATGGCCTCCCGCCCTAACTCGGCTTTCTCACCTGAAAGGGTTTCTAAGTTCTTCTGTGATGTAGTTGAGTTGATTCCTAGACAAAGAAAAGTAACATGAGTCATGTAATTTGCTAAGATTGTGAAATACAAAATACTAAATGTCGGCCTCATTTAAGATTTCCCACCATAGGGAAACTCTCCTGCAGGAATTCTGTGGAAATTTCTTCTTTTTCTAAATCCTCACTCAGGGATGTGTTTTTATGGACTTTAGAGAGAGAAGAAGTTGGAGAGAGAGAGAAAACCACTGATGTGAGAGAGAAACATGGATCCGTTGCCTCTGCACGTGCCCGACCGGGGGTGGTCCCCACCCGGAGGAACCTGCCCTGACTGGGAATTGAACCCACAGCCTCTGCATGTACGGGGGCAGTGCTCCAGCCAACTGAGCCCCCCAGCCAGGGCTCTGTGGTAACTTCTTTCAGAGACGGCCCCAGTGACGCTAAAGTCCCTCAGTGGGTCTTTACCGTCCATGGCAACCACGTGGGTCTTCAAGAACTACTGGCAGTAACCCGTCCCCACAGTTCTTTGAAAAACTGGAAACTTCTTTGAAAAGCCAATGAATGCTGCGGATGCTTTGCATGAGGGAGAGACCAGCGTCATGGACCGCCACACTTCTTCTTCCTCCAAGGTCATGAGCAGAGTCTCACTGACTAAACCTTGTATTTTCAAGGGGGACATAGAAGTGCTGCTGAATATGCTCGCCTTTCAAGAACCTGGGCTGCTCTGATGGCCCCGGCGGGCTGAGCCTGTGTGTTTCTGCAGAGGCTCCTGGCCCTGGGGGCCCCACACTGCCTGCTCCCAGACACGACGTCAAGGGTTAGTGCCACAAGAGGAACTGGGAAAGGGGCAGGTGTCTCGGTGTGTCTGGGCCCGAACAGAACAGAAGGGTGAGGGGTTTGGTGCTGAAAAGGGAGCTGCAAAGGTGAATTTTAGGGTCCCACCAAACCCCAGAAAGGAGCAGTCCTTGCTTCCCACACAGCTGCAGGTAAGAAAGCCCAAAGGCCCCACAGCCGACTCCAGCGTGCCTTACCATCCGTCGTACGCCCAGAGTCCATTGTAAAATGCCAAACTGATGGCTCCCACGGACAGCTTTGAGCCCTCAAAAGAATTTTCAAAATTCTTTGTATTTCCTGTAAGTAAGCCAGACAGTAAACAGGGGTTGTCAGCTGACCAGAGAGGCACTTGGCATCAGCTCCATGTGAAAGAAGATTTATGACCTCAGGTTACTGAACAAACTCTGAAAAGTTGGGAAACTAAAGATTCTTTCTGTTGAGTTTTTGCCTTAGGGGCATGCTTAGCAGTGAGACCTCCAGAGGAAAAGCAGGCCTGTGTGTGTGGCGGTCACCCCACCACCACCACCAAAGGTCACCTTGGGCCAGGAGGACAAGTCCGCTGATGATGATGATGGCCACGATCACAAGCTTGGCCGCCGTGAACACGTTCTGGACGTAGCTGCCTAGCCGCACGCTCAGCGAGTTCACCATAGTGATGAGTACTGGCGGGGGGGGGGGGGCACATTCTGTGTCAGGGGTCCCATATCTCCATGCTTAGGGCTCCTTTCTATCCCCTCAACCTCCCCTCACAATGATCTTGCAAATCCGAAGGCAATAGAGAAGCAGGCAGACCCCAGCCAAGGGCTGCCCGGGACAGCCTGCACCCCTCTCCCAGACAGCTCCCACAGCTGAAGAGCCCAGGTGACAAAGGGCAACAGGCTTTGGTCCAAAGCCAGACGCTGCCCCGTTTCTTGCCCTCCCCAGGCCCACTTGGCCAGTTTCTGGATGTGCCGGAGCCGAAGCCGGAGCACCCCACCTCTTCTGTGCCAGGACTTCTCTGACCTCTGCCCAGGGTTTCAGGCTTGGGCACTCACAGATGGCAGCGGCAGCCAGGCATTTAACGACAACTTCGGGAGGCTTGCACCCTGCGTAGAAGGGAGCAGTAGCGTACTCCGAAAAGCTGAGGCAGATGATGGCAAAGGATGAGGGCTTTATGATGAACAAGCTGGTCCAGGAGAAGAGATAGGCAGGGATGGGACCGAAAGCCTCCATCAGGTAAGGGTATTCGCCCCCCGACTTGGTGATCATCGTACCAAGCTCCGCAAAGCACAGAGCACCTGGAACACAGACAGCAGGGTCCCCAGGTCCCTGGTGAGGTGCCGCCTGGGTGACAGAGCCCTCCTCCCCCCAGGGCTCTGGCCGGGGCCCTGCTCACAGGGGCCCCCCATAGTGCTCTTTCATCAGATCACGCTGGGCTCCTGCCATTGGGCATTTCGGGCGCAGCCTGACTCACACCTATTGCACACCAGCATTGAAAGGGACCCCGCAGCAGCAAGGCCAGGCACAGGACTGTACCCCGGACCCACGTGCCACAGGAGACTTGGCCAGGGAGACTTGTTACCCAGGGTTGCAAGGATCCCACATGCTGCCCATATGATGAGACAGGGCCCCACGGCTCCTGTGTTGCTGAGCACAGCCTTGGGGGAGATGAAGATCCCAGAGCCGATGATGGTGCCCACGATAATGCAGATGCCGCTGAAGAGGCCCACCTTGGGTGTGGAGGAAGGAGAGGAGAGTTAATGCCCCACCAATCCAGTTCAGACGGCCAGTCCCAGCCCCCTCCCTCCCTCCCTCCATCGGGTCTGCCAGCACATCCCCAAGTGAAGCCCTCTCCAGGCGCTTCACCCAGTGCTGTTGCCGGAGTAACACCAGGGTGCTGCTCCTGGGCCTTTGCTCATACTGAGTGCATGAACCCTCACAACAGCCTCGTGAGTCAGGAACACCATGTCATACCCATTTCACAGAAGAGAAAATGGAGCCCCCAGAGAGGTTACATTCCTGCCCAGGGTTTTGTGGCCAGTGTGGGTAGATCTGGCTCAGCTCCCATGCTCCTACACTGCCCTCACGGCCCTGGACGGAGGGGCTTGGAGGGTAAAGGCTGCTCAGGAAACAATTGCAACAGGAAAGGCTGTAGGGACTAGGAAGTACCAAGTGGCAATCTGCTACAAAGTAGTCGTGTGGATGTGAGTACGCAGGGAAGCGGGGAAGCGTGGTGGCAGGTGGGTGTAAGAACCACCAGCGGATCACTTGGTAAATTACATACAGGTCTAACCTCTGTGCTGTACACCGGAAGCTAATATAAAATAATGCTGAATGTCAACTGTAATTAACACATAAATTTTTTAAAAAAGTAAAGCTCCATGGGCATGCCTGGTAGCTGGGCAGAGCAGAACAGAGCTTCTCCCCCAGAGCTAATAGTGAGACCAGGGCTTGGGGTCCCCGCCTGGGGCATCACGGGTGGGACGAGAGGTGAGTGGTGGAAGCCTCAGGGACAGAAACCTCGGGGGCTGTGAACTTCCTCTGATGCTTCCAACCAACAAGAAACACGGTTTTATTCCATTCTCGTGAGGCTCCAGAACAGGCAACACTAATCTTCAGGGATGGAACTCAGGGGGAGGGGCAGCCGGGAAAGGGGCAGGAAGGAACTTTCTGGGGGGATACGTTTGTCAAAACTCATCAAACTGAACACTGAAGATCTCCACATTCCACTGCGTGTGAATTATGCAGGAATCAAGTAAGAAAAACACCCTTTTTAAAGGAAGAAAGTGTCTGATTCAGGCCCCTACTTTTAACGTCTGCCCTCAGAAGCCGCCAGCCCATTCCTGGAGGCCGAGGTGAACCTCCTTTTGTTTGCCTGTCTGGGCAGAGGCTGGGCCCAGGGTTAGAGCCCAGAGAACAGAGCTTGCCACAGGGGACACCCAGGATCGAAGGAGGGGCCCCAGGGAGCAGCGTCAGCTTCCCTCCTCTGATAGCGGGGCGCTTACCGATACCTCGGGTCCCCCAGAACCCACCTCCTGCTGAGGTCTGCGTTCACCCTCAAAGCAAGTGCCTGCTTTAGGACTCAGCTCAGTTGTGCTCTTTCCATGGCCCCAAGGGAGGCGCTTGCTGCCTATGGGCGGACTCTGGGGGACCCTAGGTCCCAGGCCAACCCTCAGTCAGGCCACGCCACCCCCATCAAACCCCAGATCCCTCCTCTGTCCCCTGTGCTGCGGCGAGTGGGAGATCCTGGAGCCTCTGCCAGCCTCCCAGCGCTCCGCCGGCTCCTCCCGCGCTGGCGGCCATCCCCTACGGGGCACCCACATCAGCATCACCACCCCACTAGACTCACTCAGCAGGAGCGGGAGTTTCTTACCGCTGGAGCTACTCAAACATAAGCGGGACAGCTATGTGGTGAAGACGCCACAGAGGGGACTCAAACATCACAAGGTTCTCTGCGAACGTCCCTGCAGGGGACTCTGGGCTTTGCAAACGCCAGCACCCCAGGCTTGCCAGTGCACAGAAGCACACACATACTAACTTCACAAGAATATGCTGAGCTCACTGGTAAGAGAGAAGGAAGTGAAGCGCAGAAAAACATGCTCATTTAGAGATGCACTTTACAAATCGGAGGTCAGCGGGGACTTCACGGGGCGAGGGGTGGGGCTCCCCGTTAACATGCCCCGCCCCTCCTGGGAGGGCCTGCCCAGAAGGACCACTTTACCTCCTTTTGGAGACTTGTGGTCTTGGGTTCGTTACTCTGGATGGACTTCTGGTCCTCTCTCCTTTTTCTCAGGCTCGTCTCCTCCATTTTCCCCTCCTGCCAGTTCTAGGAGGCTGCAAGGAGGGCATGGGCCTTAATTCAGCAAATGCTCCAGCAGATAGGACGCAAACGGGAGCTCCGTGAGAGCTCTTCTCTGCTAAGCACTGGGTTGTGGGAACTGACTGCAAAAGCACATGATCAGCTACCGTTTTAGGAAAGTACAGGTGTCGACCCATCAGGGATAATTTGCTCAGTCCCAGGAATAACAATGTTTCATGGTGCTGCTCAGGCCTCAGGACCAGGGCTTCTGGGCGGTGGGACGCCTGCGCCTCTGGGCTCCTAGCCCTCAGCAATGACACGCTTGGAAAGGCCTTCTACCTCCATGGCCCAGCTTCACTTTTTGTCCAAAGTACTGTATGTAGTAGTAAAACTTCTGCAGCATTCGTAGTAGAACCAAGTTCGAGGAAGAAATGCTTTTCTCATTCCTTCCCACAGTTAAGGCACCTCACATATAACACATCCACGATGTAGATGTTTTTCATTGAGTGGTGCAAGGAATGAAAACCAGGAAAACCAGTCCCAGGCTTCCCTAGTTGATGGTACTGTCCTGTGCTCCTTTTCTAAGTGAAGTCCCTTTCCAGTCCCCGGCCAGGAAAGGGGTGAGCCGCCCATCGCCCATCGGCCTTACCTGCTTCCTGGCTGTGCAGAGACTCCCCAGGGACTGGCCCGTGTGCAGGAGCACCTGTGTCTGCTCAGTCGTGCCCTGGGAATGGCCATGTCTTGTGCCCAGGAGTGGAGGAAGCCAGAAGGTACAGAGGTCAACAAAGGTAATTATTAAACACTTTTATTTTTAAAGCAATGAAGCTTGGACACACCACAAGAAAAGGGGAGGTTCGGGCAAGCCAATTTCTCTCCAGAGACATTTTTGTTTTGTTCATTTGTGTCTAGATCAAGTTTTTTCCTTAATTGGATTCCCCCAAAGTAGCTACATCCCATAAGAAGAAATCGCTCCAAAGACTGGAATCAGAGGAAATAAACTTTGGAACCAACTCTTTTATTGCCTTACTAGGCCATATTTACAGCTCCAGTCAGGCAGCACAGACAAACTATGGGGCTTGTAACTCATCCCCTGGAACAGATGTTTTCTGCCCTACTCAGGACTTTTCTCCTGGAGGCCCCCTCGGTCTAACAAGCTGGCCAGAGTGTGTCAAGTCTTTGTCACTCACATTTGCCAGCGACTGGGTTTGGGCACCACCTGGAGCTGCAACAGAGTTTGGCACGTGCAGACCAGGCAGTGCGGCCTCCTGCAGGGCCCTGCCGCCTCCGCCTGCACCTGCACCTGCACCTGTGGCCATGCTGGTATGGTCCGATGGTGCTGCTGTTACAGCAGCCCGACCCTGTGGTCACTGCTGCGGAGTGGAAAGGGGCTCAAAATGTCATCAGCTCCACAGTCTCACTTACCTAATGGGCAAAGTGAGGTCCTGACAGGGAAAGAAGCACATTTAGGCCACAGAGCTCTGGCCCTGGACCCAGAAGTCTGGCTCTCTTGCTCTCTCTCTCTCAGAGAGGGGGGCAGAGATGCTCCCGCTGTGCCTGCAGCTGGGAGCAGACCCACCCCTCCCCAGCAGAGGTGATTCTGCAGGCAGCTGTGCTCCCCTTTGGTCAGATAAGGCCTTCTTCTGGGAGGGAGGGCCCAGCCTGAAGCATGGCTGCTGCTGTCGCAGCCGCCTCCTGGGCAGTTGGGCACTGGGGTACATTTAACAGCATTCAGAATATCCAGATGAGACCAAAGGTCACAGGACAGAGCTAAGTCTCTGGGGAGCATTTAGGGGGCATTTCGGGACAGGCTGATCTAACAGAAGGGCAGATTTCTCAAGGCTGGCTTCAAAAGCCATCTGGAGAATGTAGGGACACTTGCTGTCTCTGATTGAGAAGTGTGTTGCCTGCCCCCTGAGTGAGACCATGCCTGCTCAGTGCGCGGGCTTCTCTGCCCACCGAGGCCAGAGCCCCCAGCAGAGGGTTCCCTCCCAGGCTCCTGCACCTGCAGCAGGGAGCCCAGAGGCCAGGGTGGGGTCTGCAGGCCCTAGACAGAGCCTGCCCATAGCTGCACTCCAACACAGCCCGCCTACATTTACAAACCTCTACAGGATGCTCCTGGTGTCAAGGTTGCCTCCAGAATCCAGAGAGGAGAGTAGGGTGTAGTGGTGGGTGGGAAGCCCCCGCAGTCACATGACTTCAGGGTTACCTAGCCTCCCTCTAAGCATCCAGTTCTGAATCTCCAAATGGGGCTGTGAGGGGCACGGCCCTGGAGGACCCCTGAGGACTGCAGCAGGAGGCCCATGCCGCCCTAGCCCTGTGTTCCCAGAGGCTCCCTGTGTTTGGGGCCTCTGCCAACACGTGGGTTGGGGTCATCCGGGGGTGAGGGTCCTTGGTTGAGGGTCAGAAATTTATTTCAGTTAAGTTTTGGTCCATTTGATAAGGGCTTAAGACTTGGGAAATTTAGCTTAAGGTAAATAGTCATAAATCTAGCAAGTAATATGTATGTTAAGTTTTTGTTTCAGTAACTACAGATAAGGCCCATCCTGGTGCCTGAGAATAAGCAGCTGACCTCCTGGGGCACTAGCTGGAGATTACCTTGCCTGGAGACATCTGTACCAGGAAGAAGCAAGCGACTACCCTTCCCCCTTGGAGGCAACTGTTGAATTTCAAAGGCTTTCGCTGACACCTTGTTTGCCCTCCCTCAACCCCCTTATAAAAGATCTAGCCAGGAAAGAAAGAGTAAGATGGTTTGTTAGGGTATGAACCCGCCATCTTCTTGGATCGCCAGCCATCTGAATAAAGCACCTATAAGATTCAATCACTGTCATTGCTTATTGGATTTGGTAGTGACAGGCAACCCAAATGCCAGTGTCTTTTCTGGTTACACATTGTGGGCATTTGTTTTTTTCAGGCTGTTGTTTCTCCCTTTTTTTTTTTCCCATAGCAGGGTGCATACTCAACCAATCATATCATAATGTAACAGGGTGCAGCCAGAGTGGGGCCTCAAATAGAGATTTGTAATGGGGTCCAGAAGAGCTTGGAGATGATTGGCTCCACACCACAGGGCCACACCTGCCCGGAATGCAGGCAGCTGTGGCCAATTGTTGGAGGAGCCAGAAATGGGGCTGCAGAGGAAGATTGGCGCTGGGATTTAAACCCAGGCATGGCAACCATTTGGGTCTTCTGGGGACCACACGGCTTGGGCAGAGAGGAGTTGGGACCACTCGGCTTTGATGTCTTTTTGAGATCACACGTCTTGTTGGGACCACACGGCTTTGGCAGAATCAGGACCACTCTGCTTGGGTGAGAGTCAGGGCCATGCAGCTTTGGAAGTGTTCCCTTTTGCTCCCTTGTGGGTGGTGATGGGGAACCTGAATCACGGACTTCTACTTCTTTCCTGAAATATGGTACCCCAGGCCGGGCAAAGGGGAGAATGGAGAATTGTGTGTGTTTGTGGGTATTCTAAAGAACTATAGTCTGTATAACTTTTAAATAAATAATAAATCCTTTCCTTTTCACCAGTCTCTGGAATTGAGAGATGTCTTTCCTCTGGCGGCAGGCAAAGCGAACCTAGTACTTTGAACCCTGGTACAGGGGCTCCAGGGAGGAACCCCTGGAGAAAAAGGGGGTCTTTTATATCGTTCAGCTCCCCTGCCCTGGTCTGTTCTGTAACAATAAGTCTCCCCACGCCCCAGGAAAATATCTGGGTTTGTTTTAAACACACATAGCCCCCAATTATTCTTCAAACCCTGCTCATTTTGTGACTTGTTCTTCTACCTCATGGCTGAAGTTCTGCCTCATTGCAGTCAGTTCCCTCTTACAGTAAATTTCCTAGGGAGTTTTATCTTATATCCCCCCATAAACTCCATTATTTAAGTTTCTGCTAAAGCTCTTGACCTTCACTTTCAAGCTGTGCTTTTTCCAATTGCAAAGGTGCTTGCACTTGAAGATCTTAACACCGTCTGCATTTTATTTTACCCTCTTTTTGTTTGTGTCAGTTCTCTTCTCCTGGAATGGTTTTCAAAGATGTGTGTAGCCTGGCAGTGCAAAGCCATTTCTCCACAGGCCCTCCGCCTCAAGGCCTGAGTCTCCCCCACCACGACAGAGGCGGAGCCAAACTGCCCACAGATGCTGGACCTTCCTTTACCACCCAAAACTTGTTGCAGACCTGCTTCTGAGTTTTCAGACTCTCCTCTGTTCCTGAGTTCACTTGGCCTATCCCTTCTGGCGCTAGGTTTCCCTTCTGGTGCTGGCACTAGGGCTTCTGGGGGGTCCAAAAAACTGGGCAGCAGGCATTCACTTACCTCCCTGAGTCCCATCAGGAGAACCTGTGCAGTCAGCGTGAGGCAGGCCAGCAGCCAGGACAAGTGGGACAGGGAAACTGAGACAGATAGTCACATGGCCAGTCTGTTTATAGCCACCTAGTAAATCGCAAAGTCCTACCTTCCATACCCAAGGACAGCTGAAGTTAAAGGACTAAATCTCATCTTGGCACATCAGCATGAAGCCAATGAATGTTCTATTGAGACCTCCCCTAAGACCTCCCTAAACCCCCAGTCTTTGAGGAACACAAAGGACCCAGCATGCTGTACCTTCCCTCTGCCCCTCCCCCTCCCTTTTCTTCCCCCTCAGCCACGCATATCCTAAACCCTACGGGACCCACTAGACATGCAACCAGGGGAGCAATGGGCAGGGGCAACTCATCCTGGGCTGACCCCCTGAACCGGTCTGCATAGCCCCCTTTTCCCTGACTTCCCAGTGAGCTGAAGCAGCCCGCCTAGGCTCTCCTGTTGCTTCTTCTAAGCTAAGCCTCTCCTTGTTTCACTGTCCCCAGCTTTAATTAAATGTCCTCTCAAAATCACCTGGATGCGTGTTGTGAAGTCTTTCCTGCACGAAGCCGAGAACCCACACACTACAGTCCGGCCCAAGGCAGACCCGCTCTAGGCCTGGCCTCTGTCTGGAATAAGCAAAGTCTTTCAGTGTCAAGGACTTAACAGTCTAACCATAAAACAATTTGCAAGGAGAGCACAATTTAAAAACTCTTATCTGGGAAACAATCTAAATCTGTTACTTCTGGGAACTATTGGAGCTGTGCAATTCTACCTTTGAACTTTGTCCATTTATTTTTGAAATATAATTGACATATAATGTTATATTCACATCAGGTGCAGGACATAATGATTCAATATTTGTATATATTACAAAATGATCACCACAATAAATCTGCTTAACTTCTGCCAACCCACATAGCTACAAAATTTTTGGTGATGAGAACTTTTAATATCTACTCTTTCAGCAACTCTCAAATATACAATACAGCATTATTATTTTTTAATATGTTTTCAATCGTCATCCAAAGATACGTTTGCTGATTTGAGAGAGAAAGAGAGCTGTCAGTGTGAGAGAGAAACGTCAGTCGGTGGCCTCCTCACAGATCCCAACTGGGATCAAACGTGCAACCCAGGCGTATGCTTGGGCCAGCAAGTCCCCTGAACAGACCCTGCACCCCTTTTGTGTGCGGAATGACTTTCCGTGCTGTGCCTTATATCCCCAGGACTTGACTTTACTTTGTAACTGGAAGTTGTACTTTTCAGACCCTGGTATCCATCTGCCTACCACCCCCACCCCAACGGCCTTGGGCAACCACCAATCTGTTCCCTATGAGTGATGTGTGTGTGTGTGCAAATCCCACTGTTACAGGAAAGGGACTAGGCCTCAAGTGGGTCTGCCTCGGGCTGGCCTGTGGTGTGTGGGTTCTTGACTTCATGCAGGAAAGATTTCACAATACGAGTCCAGGTGACTTGGAGAGGACGTCTGTTAAAGCTGGGGCCAGTGGAACCAGGAAGGGCCTAGGACAGGAGAGAGCCTGGCGGTGCTTTACTTTAGCTCTCAGAGACGTGGTGGAAACCAGGTGAGCTGTGGTGGGGCTGCTGTAAGCTCACCAGAGAGTCAGAGGAAAGGGGCCCAGGAGACAGGTTCAGGGGGTCAGCCGGGGATGAGCTGCCGCTGCCCGCTGCTCCCCTGGTTGCAGTGGGGACCCTTGGAGTTTAGGAGAAAGTAAAAGGTTCACGCCCAGCATAAAGCATGGATGTGCTCCAGAGAGAGCCTGAACTGGCTTCTCTGTCTTGAGGGGCTTTTTCTTCTTCCCAAAGGCAGAGATTTTAGGGGAGGTCTTGGGGGAGGATCTCAATAGCATATTCATCGGTTTTCCAGGGGTGTCCTTTCAGGGTTGTGGTCTCCACTGATTGGTTGGAGCAGGCAGGGGGTCATCAGTCATTCCAGCTGGTCCTGGTGCCATCCGTCTGGTTTTGCTGCTTTCCTGGGCCTGGAGCTGAAACACAAGTGAGGCCCAGATGTTGTCTCTGGGGAGGCGAGGTCAGGGGTCTGAACCACTTGGCCAGCGCTGTGCAGGGGAGGGAAGGCCACCCCGGGGGAGGTCCGGCACCACACCTGCCTGTTGCTAGGTACTTGGGGCCTTCTGTCCTCTGACCTCTATCTACCCGTAAATTGCTTGGCCAGTTTCTTCAGCCATCTGCCTCAGTTTCCCCATTTTACTTGCCAAGGAACCTTCCTAGCTTCTTACTATCCTGTCCCACCTCATATATAAGGACAATCATATGTCATTGTTTTTTCCTGTCAGACTTATTTCACTAAGCATAATGTCATTAAGGTCCATCCATGTTATCACAAATGGCAGGATTTCCTTCTTTTCATGGCTAGTATTCATATATATGTATATGTATACACAGACATACACATATATGTATAAAACACACACACACAGAGTCATCCCTGGATTTAACTGAGGATAGAAAATGTCTGAAGCACAGTTACGTTGTTGCCCATGATGGCGCACTTTCCTTATCATCGTTCCCTAAACTTTACAGCGTAACAACTATTTACTTAGCATCGACACTGTGCTAGGCATTGTAAGTAATCTAGGGTGGTTCACAGTATGCGGAGGATGTGTGTAGGGTGTATGCCAGCACTATCCCATTTTAGAGAAGGGACTTGAGCATCTGCAGATCTGGGTTTCTGAGGGGCCCTGGAACCTGTCCCTGGTGGGCACCAAAGGGCAGCTGTAATATGTTTCTTTCTCCATTCATCCACGGCTGGAACCTGAGGGTGTTGCCATGTCTCAGCCACTGTAAATAATGCTGCACTGGACATGGAGGTGCATCTGCCTTTTTGAATTTAGTGTTTTCATTTTCTTCGGATAAATACTCAAAAGTAGAATTGCTGTATCATATGCTGCTTCTAGTTTTAGTTTTTTGAGGAAGGACTCTCCTTGCTGTTTTCCATAATGACTGCAAATCTACATTTTCACCAATAGCTCACGGGAAATTCTCCACATCCTTACCAACACTTGTTATTTCTTGTCTTTTTGATGCTAGCCCTTCTAGCAGGTGTGAAATGATATCTCTCTGTGGTTCTGATTTGCATTTCCTTGATGATGAGTGATGTTGACTCCTTTTCATGTACCTGTTTGCCCCCCATATGTTTTCTTTGGAAAAATGTTTATTTAGTACCTCTGCTCATTTTTTATTTATTGAATTGAGAGAGAGAGAGAGAGGGGGAAGGGGGGGGAAAGAGAGAGATTAATTGTTCCACTTATTTATGCACTCACTGGTTGATTCTTGTATGTGCCCTGACAGGGGGTTGAACCTGTAACCTTGGCATTTCAGGACAACAGTCTAATCAGCTGAGCTCCCTAGCCAGGGCCCTCTGCCCATTTTGTAATCAGATATTTTCTTTTTATTTTTGCTGTTGAATTGTATGGGTTTTAAAATACATTGTGGATGTCAACCCCTTATCAGATACATGACTTGCAAATATTTTCTCCCATTCTGTAGGTTGTTTTTTCACTTTGTTGATGGCTTTCTTTGCTGTGCAGAAGCTTGTAGCTTGCTGTATTCCCACTTGTTTATTTTTGCTTCTGTTGCCTTTGCTTTTGGTGTGGCCACCATTTTTCTGGGCCGCAGATGACGCAGTCTTCATGGATAACATCCTTACTTCATGTTCCACCTGTAGTTTCTCTAAAACATGACTCCCTGTCCTGCTCCCTAATCCCGTCCTTGGTCACTTTTCATTGTCATTGCCCTCTTTTCAAACATCATGTTCATGCATGATGAACAAGTGTCTCTGCTGGGAAGGCCAGGGAGAGCATTTTCTGAGCAGTCACATGTCTTTGGTAGACAGTTACTGTCTTTAGTACTTTTGTTTCTATCTGCCCAACATCCAGCTCTTGGGGGAACTGACCCACCTTTGGCCTGTTGCCCACAGCGTCTACCTCTCCAGTCATGGGGTGGGATAGTGGGGAGGGGAGGGGCCTTGTGACCCCAGACCAGCCCAGAGGACACCTTTTCCCAGGGTTTTATGTGCTGAATGGAAAAGCATGGGGAAGGTTTAAGAGTTTATCTGAGCCAAACTGACCACCTGCTAGGAAGAAAGCTCTTAAATGCTCTGGAGAACAACGGTTTTGGTGTTCTTTTTATACATTATGGAATTAAGGAGGCAATGTAAAGAAGATTACTTGAAGGTGGGATAAAGCAAGGCAGGAAAAAGCCTCTGTGATTGGCCTCCAGGGGAGTTAACCAGACCTGTGCTCCCTGGAGGGCATCACACTTCTGAGGGGTCAGGACGTCTTCTGGCATTTCAGAGGTGTGCTGACCCAGGTCGGCGATTTCCAACTGTGTGCCGAGGCACACAGGTGTGCCCCGAGGAGTTTTAAAACATGCAATACTTTTTAGTCGGGAGCACTGACCTCTTTTCCCTTCAATTGTCAAATAACAAAATGACAACAGCCAGTGCAATGGCTGTCTGGTGTGAATGAATCAAAATTATATCTATTTTTTAAAAAGAGTTTATTAATTTTTAGAGAGAGGGGAAAGGAATGAGAAAGAGGGAGAGAAACATCAATGTGTGGTTGCCTCTTGCACTCCCCCTACTGGGGACCTGGCCAGCAACCCAGGCATGTGCCCTGACTGGGAATCAAACTGGTGACCTTTTGGTTCAAACAGGCCAGCACTCATACCCCTGAGCCACAATAGCCAGGGCAATAACGATACCTATTTTTTGTCACTTCAACAAAAATTATATTTTTCAGTGAGCCACAGAATTGAGTAATTAGTTTACATGGGGCACAAGATGAAAAAGGTTGAAGTTGCTGACCTGGTTGCACAAGAGCAATGGACAGAGCTTGCTGAAGGCAAAAATAACCCTTTTAGAGGCCTGGGGCACGACCACCCACCGTGACCTGCCCCATCAGGAATTTGTGGTCAGATCACCTTGTGAGGTCACGTCTGATCCCTGAGCTTGTTGGAGTTACCACAGAGCCCCCCTGTCATTCACAGGCTGGCAGTGTCCAACCACCAGGCTCCCAGGGCTCTGGTGACAGAAACCAGATGTGTAGCCATCACGGGCCAGCAGGGACTGGAGAAGACCTCGGGGACGGTCCAGGACACTGACATGCTCTGTGTCTTGGTTCGAGTGGTACTCAAGGAGGTGAGCACAGGACACACTTCAGAGCTGTGCATTTTACCATATCTAAGTGCATATCAATAAACTCTTCTTTTCAAAAAGCTGTTACAATTTTCCACCCTTTCTCCTGGGAGGAGACCTGGCCCCTGAGGACTGGTCCTACCAGCTCTTTCTTGACTTGTCGCATGGTACTCCCAGGTGGTGATGGGGTGCTGGACCCGTAGTGAGTGTGTGGCGGCCTGCAGGTGTGCTCCCACACTGCAGCCCTGGGCCCGTTTGGTCTCCTGCTCCTGAACCCTGGCAGGGGTTCCTCAGCGATGCTTCTAGAATGACGGCCACGACCAACATTTCAAGAGCAAAGGCCCAAAGTCACACAGAACAACACCTTTCCAACACCTGAGGGCCTCCAAAGGTAAAACCTGTTCCCTTGACATATTTAATGTAGCAGCAGTAGTAGTAGTAAAATATGACAGAATTGAGGATTAGGAAGATACAGGGCCATGATAAAATTACACTGAAAAAGTAAATAAAATTGTCTACTTCTGTGTCTTTTTATGAAGAAGCTTCCTCGGAGGACCAGAGCATTGTGGCCCCAGGGCTGGGTGGGGGACAGGGTGTGTGGTCCCCTGCCCCTCCCCCCTCCTCCAGAGCACACAACTTGGCCAGTGCAGGCGGGGCCAGGCTCCGCCCCACTCCTCCTGGGCACAAATCACACGCCCACACAGGGCGCCCAGCAAAGACCTGTGCTCTCACTACCAGAAGCTGTTGATACATTTATTATCCTTTCTCTGTGTTTATAGAACACCTTCCTTCTTGAGTTAAATTGCCTATGCCGTGCCCCTTGCCCAGCAGTGGGAGGAGAGGCCACACTGAAGTTCAGGAGGGCTGCCAAGGGACTCTGCAGGTGTGAGTCTCAGCAGCTCCTTCCTGGGGAGGTGTGGGGGGAGAAGAGACAGGGCTGAGGACCTGGCATTTAAGGAGAGGGCAGCTCCAGGAGAGCGGAGCTGGGGTGGGGCCTGTGTGGAGACCAGAGATGCTTGGGTGTGGGCCCAATGGGAAGTGTCTGCCCACTTTTCTTCTGGGACAGGATGGGGAGGGCTGGCTTGCCTGCCTTGGGCACTGAGGAGTGGGCGGAGTCTCCTGCAGGAGCTCTGGGAGGCTCAGGTCACCAGAAGCTGTCTCAGCACCAGGGGAGGAAAGGGCCTGGGCAGAAAAGGGCTGGGCCACAGTCCCTTCTCTGCCCCCAGACTGTGATGCAGGGCAGCTAGCCCCCGCTTCTTTTCTCCTGGAGAATCAACAGCAGGTTTATTCTCTGGAGAATCGGGTGCGCTGCTCCTAGACTCCGTGGGAGGCCCCAGAGAGGCAAGCTTGAGAACAGAGCCCCACTCCCTACTGTGCCCCAGAATTCAGGCAGCTGTCGTTATTGGTAAAATCTAGGGCTTGATGGAAGGCCGAGGGGAGTAAATGGACAAGCGTTTTGTTAAGAATAGAAGAAGTAATTCCAGAAGAAATAGCTAGAAGAGGCGGGAAAGCGGCTGCCTCTGAGCAGGGGTTCCAGGGGCCGGGTTTTGCCGCCTGTCCCATTTCTGTGGCTTCTGTGGCTTCTGTGGCTGGCCTTTCTTAGTCACACCCAGGCCCATGCCCTCCCTCCTGCTCCTTACCTGTCTGCGAAGCCCCACCCTGGGTGGTCACTCACCTAGCATTTTTTTTAATGCTCACCTGACATTTTTTTCTGTTGCTTTCAGAGAGAGAGAAACATTGATTGGTTGCCTTCTCATTTGGGCTCCAACTGGGGTCCAAACCCACAATCTGGGCATGTGCCTTGACCAGGAATTGAACCTGCAAAATTTCGGACCATCGGAGGATGCTCCAACCAACAGGGCCAAGCAGCCAGGGCACCTTCTGGGCACTTTTACTGGAGAGAAGCACGCAGATGGGCTGAGTGGGGCTGGCAGGCCTGTGTGTGTCCATGAAGCTCCTTTCTCCCCTCACCACCCCCTCACCTGATTAGAAGCTCAGTGTGGGTGGAGAATGTGGAAGAACATAAGCTTCACCTTCTGCATCTACAGTCTGGAAGCATGCACCCTCCCTCCCAGGAACACAGACCAGGGCCCCGTCCCAGCTACAGGACTGCCCCAGGTCCACTCCTCTCCTGCCGCAGCAGGAGTGCGGTGCCTGCCCTCCCGCACTGTGCTCGTCCCTCCTAGTTCACAAACTCCTGTCTCCCACAGCCTCCCTCCACCCACCCCCCAGCCCTCAGTGCTGGCCCACTTCTCCCCAACACCCGATAGTAGCACTTCTGAATTTGCCTTTGATTTGTAGTTTCATGGCCCATTTACTTTTTCAAAAACTTACTGGCATTTTTATTATGCAAATCTTGGCTCCTTCAAATGCTCAAGAAGAGATCATCCAATGTCTACGCACGTTTCAAAACCAGTAAGTGGGACGTGGTGACCCCCAAGATCCAGGCAAGCCACACCTATGCCTCCTGAGTAACCAGGAGCTGCATTTCCACTGTGTGATTGCCTTGCCTTTCTGTGTAGTCCTACCACACACAATCGTATTGCTTGTTTTTGCACAGCTGGGAGCATCACACAGTGGGGCTCACACTGGACTCAGCTGAGACTCACTGTGAGGCACCGTCCGAGCGTGATTCTGTTGAGTGTGCGCTTCGCTCTGCACGCGCTGTCCACCTTCCTGCCTCAAGGACGGTCCGGGGGCTTCCATTTCTGGGCTCTCGCGAACCCACTCTTCTGCCCATGCGTATGCACATGCGCACCAGCATCTCTGGAACAGAGATGTGAGTGTACACCCAGGAGTGGAGTTGCTGGGGTAGTGGCTGTGTACACTCTCGATCTTGCCGGTAATGACATTGTTTCCTGAACTTGCGAAATTGGCCTTGTTGAGTGTTTTTACATTTCCAACAGGTTAAATGGCATTGTGGCTTCCATGTTTTTTCTGTGACGTGCCTGTCCATGCCTCTCAGTCTCTCTATGGGGCTGTCTTCTGCTTCAGGAGTTCTTTATGTTTTCTGGACGAACAGCCTTTGTCAGCTGTTGGTGTTGCTCCCCACTCCACAGCTTGTCCTTCTGCTCGGGCAAGGAGCTCTTCCTGTGAGCGGAGTTGAATGTATTACTCCTTCCCTCTGTGGCTACAGCTTCTTGTATCTTGTTTAAGAAATCCTTCCCTGACCCAAAGTTATGAATTATCCTCTAGAAACTTAATTTTCTGCCCTGGCCAGAGTGACTCAGGTGTTTGGGCATTGCCCCATGAACTGAAAGGTCGCTGGTTCAATTCCCAGTCAGGGCACATGCCTGGGTTATGGGTTCAGTCCCCTGGGGTGCATACGGAAGGCAACCAATCGCTGTTTCTCTTTCACATCGATGTTTCTTGCTCTCTCTTTCTCCCTCCCTCCCCCTCTCTCTACAAATCAAAATAAGATATGAGAAGGTTAGTTTTCTTTTTAACATTTAGTCCAAGAGAAAGAGAATGGACATGTGCTGCTGAAGTGAACACTAGAGAAACATAACATGAGCCAGATGGTGCTTGCCTTCGAATGGAGACTGCAGCGAGGAAATCCAGGGGGGCTGAGACTTGGAAGGGCAGCAGAGGAAGAATCAGGAAAGAGCATCAAGAGCAAAGATGGGTCACCCTGGCTGGTGCGGCCCAGTGGACTGAGTGCTGGCCTGGAAACAGAAAGGTCTGTAGTGGGTTCCCAGTTGGGCTACAGGCCTTGGTTGCAGGCCAGCTCCCCAGCTGGGGGTGTGCGAGAGGCAACCAGTGTATGTCTCACACAACGACTGATGTTTCTCTCCCTCTCTCCCTCCCTTCCCCCTCTCTAAAAAACAAACAAACTCTTCTTTTAAGAAAGAGCAAAGAAGTGTCGTTAGAGACCAAGGCTCAGCCCATCCAGATGCTTGCATCCTAATCGCTGTGTGTGGATGTGAGAGTGGCCCGGGGAAGGAGGCTGGTAGCAGGGCAAGTCATCGGAGATGGGGTGCTGGAGGGGGCTCTGTGGGCGCCCCGGACTGCCAGAAAGACACACACGTGAGGCCCAGGGCACATTAGGCCTGAAACGCCGATGGAGGAACCTCGCTGGAGGCAAAAATTGTGCAACTGAAGCTGTTCTCCTCGGGCACACCCTGAGAAGGTGGGGTTCTTGGAAGAGACGAACTTGCTGGGAAAACAGAAGGCATCAGGGGAAGAGGGAGACCAGGTTCGAAAACAGAAGGCATCAGGGGAAGAGGGAGACCAGGTTCGAAAACAGAAGGCATCAGGGGAAGAGGGAGACCAGGTTCGAGAGGGACTGACTCACCCAAAGCCTGAGTCCACAGGGGCTGCTGGGAAGGGGCGCGGGTTCCTCGAGCACCCACAGGGTCGCCAGGAGTCGGGGGCGACGCAACGGCACGTACCACACACGTAACTTAAACTCTCCTCGTGGCCACACTTTTTAAAAAGTAAAAAAAAAAAAAAAAAAAAAGTGAAATAGATTTTAATAATTTATCTAATCCAATTAATACAAAATGTTATCTCAACACACAACCAACATGAAAATTACTAGTGAGATATTTTACATTATGTTTTTCATAGTAAGTCTTCAAAATCATGTGCCTATTTTATGCTTATAGCACATTTGTGTTTGGTGCTGTTTTCATCAGAAATGCCTAGTCGGTGTTTAGATTTTGTAAAATTTAGAGCAGCACAGCCAGGCACGTGGACCCAGGGGCTCTGACGCACAAGGGCTTTCCTGTAACTGCAGACCACCCGCGGTGGGGACTCCTTGGCCCCGGGTCCTGGGCACAGGTTTCCTCCTGGGCATGCGTGGGCTGCAACTCCGTCTGCCTCTGGCACTGTGCTACCATCCTCCACAAACAGTGCAGAGAGCAGCACCTAATGCACATCTGCTGAATGAATAAATCAGAATCAACAGAACTCAGAATTTGCCCCTCTCTGCAGTCAGGTGACCCCAGGGCTCTAAAGAGAAGGTAGCTCCTGGGAATGGGGTGGCCCCCATTCTTCTCCCAGGTTGAGGGCAAAGGAGCCATTTCTGACCCCTCTGCTCGGGGCACACGAAACACTGAGGACAGACAGCCTCGCGCCTGTTCTCAGGCCAAACCTGCCCCCACACGTGGGCCCCAACCTGCCCTCTCCACACCGTCCTGCCTTCCTGGGGCTGCTTTCTAGTAATGCCAAAGGCAGTGGGGCTTGTTTTACAACTGTTTGTTTTGGGGCTACTTTCAACCTGATCAGGATCTTTCCAGAACCACACAGAGCCTCATCAGGACCAATAAAGAATGGAACCGGGCCTGTTCTGACTGGAAATCTGCCTGACGAGTCAGAGCACAGGCCCTCCCCAGCTGTCCAAGCTCCTTGGACCAGTCTGGCCTCCTTGTCCCTCCAACCTCCAGGCCCAGAGCCCCTCCTCCGCTGCTGAGTTCCTGCCTCTGCTCACGGCCCTCTGTCCTCCTCCAGCTCCCGAGCCCCGGTACATTCTGCAAGGCCCAGGGTGTTCCAGTTCCTCCACGAACCATCCCAACAGTCCATTCCCTGCCACGGCTGCCTTGTCCTGAAGTCTTGCCTGCCTCGCCCTCCTTTGCATCCTGGACTCTGAGCAGGAGGTGGCAGAGCCCCAGTGCTGCACCCATGCCTGGCTGTGTGGGCCGGGTTCACTGAACTTGCAAAGGACATTTACAATGTGTAATCAACTTAAAGCAGAAATGTGAAAATGTTCACTTCTCAAGAGTAAAATGATCTCTTAGGAGGCAGGACAAGGGACGACGAAAAGGGGTCTCTGGGCGAGGTCACCCCTGCCGTGCTCCAACAGACCAGCCACCCTCTGGGCACAGGTCTGGAGATGAGGGACCGAGGGGCGGCTGCTACCTCCCAACCCGTGTGCAGATTGTTGGGTGGTTGGCACAAATTCCCGTGAAACAACAAAGTTATTTGCTAAGTCATCTCCTAGGGAGATGATTGATACATAGTTTTAAATCCTGGTGAGTCTTTCTACCCCTGGAAAATGATAACAAAGTACAACTGTTTAACTGTTGAACAAATTTAACAAAATGTAAAAGAACTATGCTATTTTATCTCAACACTCCATCCAACAATCAGAGAGCTCACACCTAATTTTCACACACCACCAAGGACCCACACAAGGGCCACTTGTTCACCTGAAACACTGCAGGCCTCAGCTTGGGGGAAGGGGGCAGAGGTGTGGTTTATAAAATGTGTTCCAGGGTTCTCCCCTTCCTTACTGCTGTTGAGGGTGCTCTGTAGCCTGCGTCCCTGGGTTCCTCCAGTGTGTTGGGACATGCAGCCCCAGCTAGCTGGCACACTCGTCAGGCGGTTCCAGTGAATGGCCCTGAGTGGCTGGGATGGCCCACTGAGGAAGGGGCACAGAGTGGGGCAGAACCATGGACCCTGGCATCCGTCTTGGTGGGCGGTGGGCAGGGACCCCCACCTTGGTGTTCAGAGTTGGGGCTCTCAAAGGGGGCGGGAAATGATGTCACCCTTGAAAATTTTCCTTCCCAGGAGGATAGAGAGGTTCAGGGAGACGGCAGAACAGGGTTTGTGCACCATCCTGGAACTTGTGTACGAGCACCCTGTCTCCTACCAAACAGCAAAAAAAGACACTCAGAGCCAATCCACAGACATCACCCTGTGGCTTCCACAGATGGGCTTCTCCGATCAAACTCAGCCAGCACACAGGCTGAGTGCTCCGTCCTGTCGGGCCACTCCCTCTGGTGCTTCATAGGAGCCCAGAGACAGGACAGTTGGTCAGGTCTCCTGTTACCTGAGCAATGGGTCTCCAGGGCAACATGGCCTGAAGCTATGCACTGGCTGAGACATCATGTAGTAGCACATTGTTAAAATAAAGCAAAAGGTATAAAGACAGATTAAATTTCTGAGATGGTTTATTTCTTCCTTGCCCTGAGGAGAAATAACGCAGCAGTGTTAGGTGGGGATCTGCCCTTCCTTGTCCCCGGAAGGCAGACCATTCAGGCTGAGGAGCCCTAGTCCAGGGGCTCCCACAGACTCTGGCGGGCGGTGGGAGGCGGCTTCAGGTCGCAGTAGCTGAAGCTGCAGCCAACTAGCACGTCTCTCTGAGAGACGCTGCCGAGGCAGGGGTCCTCGATTCTTCTGGTGTGGTCCCACACGCCGGTCCTCTCCAGGGTGGCTTGCAGAAGTTCTCGGATTCTTTGGTTTTCCTTGGAGGTAGACTCCCAAACAACTTCAAGCTCCCCTTCCATTTCTCTGACAGAAATAAACAAAATGAAGGAAAAATTTTAAAATAGCACAATTAAACAATACTTATAGAGCCTTACAAATCCTAAAGCAGCAAGAACTCAGATGGACGTGTGCTTTATACCAGAGAACAGAGCCCATCGGGCGCAGGGTTGTCCAATCCTTTGGCATCTCTGGGCCACAGATTAGATACACAAACTCGAATGAAAACTGATGAGCAAAAAAAAGGTTTTAAGTAAATTTTCGATTTTGTGTGAGGCTGCACGTGGCCTGCAGGCTGCAGGCTGGACACCCCTTTAGTAAAGCAAAGAGCCAGTGTCGAATGAAGCACAGGAGTCCCCTGGAAATACAAAGGCACAGGCTGAAACCTTGCTTTTCCTCTCTACATGTTGCCTTTTCCTTTATTTTGGGATCAGTACACATGTCCTTTGTTTCTCTGTAGAATCATCACGCATAAAAATGAAATAAAACACAATAACTTAAGGTGTTGACCTATATAGCACAATGGCCCAGCCAAGGGCACCCATGTGGCAGGGGTCCCCTAGGCTGCTCCTCTGTCCCTTCTTCTTGTCCCCACTGTGACCTGGCCAACACTCAGGCACCTTTCACAGACACCCACCCATAGGGACACCTAGGGGCCCAGACACAAAGATTTAGTGAGGGGTAAGGAGGGAACCACAGGGGAGTGGGGCTCACAACTGACAGGGAGAAGGCTGCTCAGACCATATGCCGGGAGGGTGAGCACCCAGAGGGAAGGCAGGCCCATGAGAAAAGGGAAGAGCAGCAAGGCAGTCTTCCTGCGGCAGGACCCTGTGACCGGCACCGCACATGCCGCGAGGAAAGGGCAGACCAAGGCGTCCACGTCCTCAAGTGGCCATGGTCCACTGGGCGACAGACCAGGAGGCCAACCCCCACTTCACAGGAGGATGAGCCCCATGGGGGCCACAGGGGGAAGAACAGTACGCTTCACGTCGGGTGGAGGAGCAGGCCCTGTGGAGGGCAGCAGCACTGGGAAGCCGGCTCCACCCCTAACACCGCCAGATGGCTGTGGAACTGACAGACACTGGGTTACCAGGTGCACTGCTGCTTGAAGATTTAGGGAGGCCAGTGACATGCCCACTGTTCAGTATTCACTTTTCTTTCCTTTAAATTTGTCTTTCTTTTTTATTAATTCTACAGAGAGGGGAAGGGAGGGAGAAAGACAGGGAGAGAAACATTGATGCAGGAGAGAAACATCAGTTGGTTGTGTTGTGCATGTGCCCTGACTAGGAACCGAACCCACAACCCAGGCATGTGGCTGACTGCGAATGGAAGTGGTGACCTCTCAGTTTGCAGGAGGATGCCTGACCGACAGAAGCACACCTGCCGGGCCAGTATTTACTTTTCTCGTGAACTGTTGCTTCCTTCCAAGTCCCAGGAAGCCCACTGAGTACTGGGTACCATTTGAGTATACCATGCCAAAAAAAACCCCAGACTTCTGTTTTCTAGCACAAGAAATGCCTAGATGATTGACAAGTCACAGCAGTCATGGTAAATGTCAGGCTAAACTCAACACGAAGCACAGGGAATCTGTAAGTGGGAGAGAAACGCGGATTAAACTGGAGCCGCAGAGGTGGGGAAACAAGATGTCGGTGTGCTCTGAGGACAAAGGCCCACGCCGGGGACCCCGCTTTCTATGGAATAAAGACGAGGTCGCAGGCGCATGAAAATGGGGTGACAAAACCCCCAAACCCTCTCATGGCCCTGTTTCTCCTCTTCTCCCCAGACATGCTCTGCACTATGTGTTCCAGCACTGCGGAGGAAAGTGGGGGCACCTGGAGGACTTGCGAATGGTTTGGAGGAAAACGTGCCCGCCTTCAAAAGAAACCCACCCTGTGAGGCAAAGACTCTCCTGTTCTCACACGCATTTGGAGTCTGAATCTGTACTGTCCTCCAGGACTGGGCACCCCCAGGCCCTGACTGGAGTGTACCAAGAGTAACAAGCCATTTTTGAGACAATTAGGGAAAAAAAAACCCCAATGGATGGGTTAAACAGTACATTGGACACAACCAAAGAGAGAATTAGTGAATTGGGATGCTGAGCAGAGAGAACCACCCAGAATGTGGTCCAGAAAGATGTATGCTATGAGTAAGTTGTATATTAGAAATGTAATAATGGCATTGTGGATATTTTAAAAGTCCTTTTGTGTTTTTTCCAGTGTATAGGCCTTTCACATCCTTTATTAAGTTTACTTCTAGGAATTTTATTCTTTTCGCAATTGCAAATGAAACTGTTCCCCCTGCCTCCCCGCCCCGCCATTTCTTTTTCTGAAATTTCCTTGTTAGTATATAGGAATGCAATGAATTTTTTAAAAAGGTTTTACTTATTTATTTTTATAGGAAGGGTAAGGGAGGAAGAAAGAGAGGGAGAGAAACATCAATGTGTGGTTGCCTCTCACATGCCTCCTACTGGGGACCTGGCCAGCAACCCAGGGATGTGCCTGGTCAGGAAGTGAACTGGAGACCCTTTGGTTTGCAGGAGGGCACTCAGTCCACTGAGCCACACCAGCCAGGGCTGTAATGAATTTTTGTACATTGACTTTGTATCCCGCAATTTTACTGTTTTTTTTTTTGTTGTTGTTGTTTCTAATAGCTTTCTGGTGGAGTCTTTAGGGTTTTCTACGTAAAAAACTATGTCATCTGTGGAAAGTGATGATTTTACTCCTTCCTTCCTAATCTGTATGCCTTTTATTTCTTTCTCTGCTTGGCTGCTCTGGCAATGATTCCAGTACTATGTTGAATCACTGGGGAGCGTGGACATTACCGTCTTATTGCTGATCTTAGAGGAAAAGCTTTCGGTTTTTCACCATTCAGTGTATTAGCTGAGGGTTCGTCATGTATGACCTTTGTTATGTTGAGTTACTTTATACTCGTTGTATTTCAATCTCAAATGAATGTAGTATCTTATTAGATGCATGTTTCAGTATCTATCAATATGCTCACGTGACTTTCTTCCGCCATCTTCTGAACGTGGTGCACCACACTGGATCAGCCATGTGCTGACCCACCCTTGTGCCCCTGGAATGAACCCCACTCGATCGTGGTGCATTATTTTTTAAATGTATTGTTGCATTTGATTTGCTAGTATTTCGATTAAGATTTTTGCATCTGTATTCATCAGAATTATTGGTCTGCAATTTTCCTTTCTGTGTATGTTGTCCTTGCCAGGTTTGGGTTCAGGGTCATGATGGTCTCATAAAAGGAGGTGGGAAGTATTGACTCTCCAGTTTTCTGTGATCCTGGCGCCACCTTCCTGTAGCCAGAATCCACTGCAGGGCTGCTCTGAGTTGACCCAAAGGCCATTATGGGGCTGTGCCAGGATGAGGGGGGAAAGGTGAAGCAAGCAGGTCTGCGGTTCTGCTCTTCCTCGTGGCTTTTGCTGCAATGAATACAGACCACTTAGGCTGCAAAGTTTTTTCTGGACCTTCTGTGATATGTTGAGAGAAGATTTTGTTGCCTGGGGGGCCACAGAGGTATGGGTTGGGTGATGATCTGTGTGTGGAATCCTTTGTTCAAGGCTGGAGTGCTGTGATCTTTTTGCACCATTTCTCTGCTCCCGACACTGGGCCCAGCCTCAGCGTGTGCTAGCCACCCAGGCCCGACTGCTGGTTCTGCCTCTCGGGTGTGGTGTGCCCAGTGCGGGCTGCACCCCTGCTCTTTCCCGCTCTCGTGCTCGCTGAGGCTGCAGCCAGCCTGTGTGTGGCTCTGTCTCTGTCCTCCTCCCTGCCTGGTCGTCTCTGCTGTTCGCTCAGATGCTCCCTCCTTCAGGGGTCTCTGTGTGATGTCTCAGACATGTCTGTGTGTTGAAAAGGGAATGCTGGGTTGAACTGTAACTTCAAGGGGTGAGACTGGGACAACCTCTCATGCTGCCATGCTGCTGACATCACTGCATGAAAGACCCTTTTGTAATTTTTTACAAAAGCATTACTATAGTCTATTTTAAAAACTATTAATAAAAGTATGCCCTGGCCCTGACTGGTGTGGCTCAGTAGATTGAGTGCAAGCGTGTGAACCATAGGGTCACCAGTTCGATTCCTAGTCAGGGCACATGCCTGGCTTGTGGGCCAGGTCCCCCAGTTGGGGGTGTGGGAGAGGCAACTACACATTGACATTTCTCTCTGTTTCTCCCTCCCTTCCCCTATGAAAATAAACAAAGTCTTTAAAAAACTATTAATAAAATAAAAGTGGCTCCAGGTTGCAAATAGTTTTTTTTTGGTACCAAAGAAAAGCAAATGTAAATCTCTGAAGAAAAACATCCTCAATCCAGACAATCAGGATTCCGCAGGTTAAATTCAACCACATATGTTTTCAGAGTAAAACATAATGGCCATATACAGAAGAAAACAAACCGCATACGGCAAAAGTTAAAAAAAAAAACAAAACAGATTAAATCTCTCCCAAATTTCACACATTGGAATTGCCATATGCAGAACATAAAATAACTATGAACAAAATGATTTTAAAAATGTACAAGGGGCTGGAAAGAAGTATTCAAAGTCATGAAAGGCAAGGACCTACATCCAAGATCACTCTACCCAGCAAAGCTTTCATTTAGAATGGAAGGACAGATAAAGTGCTTCTCAGATAAGGTCAAGTTAAAGGAGTTCATCATCACCAAGCCATTATTATATGAAATGTTAAAGGGACTTATCTAAGAAAAAGAAGATAAAAAACTATAAACAGTAAAAGGACAACAAACTCACAACTATCAACAACTGAACCTAAAAAGCAAAACCAAAAACTAAGCAAACAACTAGAACAGGAACAGAATCACAGAAATGGAGATCACAAGGAAGATTATCAGTGTTGAAGGGGAGGGGGGAAAATGGGGGAAAAGGTACAAAGAATAAGAAGCATAGATGGTAGATACAAAATAGACAGGGGGAGGTTGAGAATGGTATGGGAAATGGAGAAGCCAAAGAACTTACATGTATGACCCATGGACATGAACTAAGGGGTGGGGGCAGGGAGTGTGGAAGGGAAGGGGGTGCTGGGTGGAGAGGAATAAAGGGGGAAAAAGGGACAACTGTAACAGCATAATCAATAAAATATACTTAAAAAATTTTAAAAAGGCAAGAGAAAAGGTAGACCATTTTTTAAAAATTATAAGACATAACAGGAAAATGAAACAGAGAAGACAATGGACTACGTTGAGAGAAAAAGCCTGTCAAGGTACAATTTTATACCCAGTAAAAACAGTTTTACAAGAATGGAGTCAAAAGCCAGTGTTTCCAAATAAACAAAAACTAAGAAAGCTTACTACCAATTAACTATCACTAAAGAAACTTCTAAAGAATGTAGTTTAGGAACAAGGAAACTGATCTGAGAAATAAGGTCTGAGAAAAAATGTTAAAAGATAAATTGAGTCTTAGGAAGATTTTGAGGTTTTTGTGAACAAAAATCAATTTGAACTGGGCAGCAGGCAATCTAGCAGACAGAAAGGACTCTGAAGAGCTGTACAGAGGCAGTTATAGGCAGAAGAGAGCAGAAACAAGGAAGTGAAATGAGGGAGGAGTGCGGGCTGGTTATTGCAAGGCTACTCTCCTTGATGGAAGGGGCCCATCAGGTCAAGGGCGTGATCAGTGCAGTCCTGGTGCTTCCTGTCTGACTGGTGTAAGACTCTGTGTCTGGGAGGGACGAAACTGTAAATTCAGTCTTGGTTTGGTGACATGGGGTTTAACATAAGCAACTCCATTTTGGGCCTGTTGTCTTATTTTTAATAATTAGCAAGCAAAGAAACTGTAGGTAAAGCAAAACAAACTACTATATAAAAATTAGTAACATTTAATTCAGGGTGACTACAAATAATGACAAAATACATCTTCCTCGTCCTCTTCACGTACTTTTATCCAGTGACACTAGATCACAGCATATAAACTGAGGGGGAAACAATTAGTGTAAAGCATTAGATCTTGCACTTGGGGGAGAAATGTAGAGATGCTGATTTATATTTTTAATGCTAAATATTCATGGTGAAATTTTAAGGATAGCCACTTAAAGAACAAAAATAGACTATATAACTTTTAAACAATTAAAGGGCAAAAAATGGAATACAGAGAAAGTGAAAAATGAAGTCCCATTCTATTAATGCAATTCTAAACCTCCTGTCTGGCAAGAAACTTGGTATCAGCTCAACTCTTTACAAAGTGACTATTCACAGTGGTAAGAACTTCTGTGACTACAGAAACCTCGTTACATTACTAAGAACTCATTTTCCCTGACGTGGAGAAACGTCTGGTGGAAGGAAAACAGACAACTACATTCTTCATGACATCAGGTACATGGATCCTACTACGGTCCGAAGGAAGCACATCCGGGCATCACTATTATTCCTTTGCAGCATCAGTCTGTATTCCAGCCTGTCAAAGGCAATGCAGCCAGCATGAAGAGGCGGACTTACAGTGTGAAGGACCACTAAATTCACCTTCACAGAACATGTGATATTACCCAATGTTTTAATACACTGGCAATATCTCCTCTGTCACAAGTTTAAAGAATAAAGGTATAACTGATACAGTACCTTATTTCCACAGAGAACACAATGCATCTCTGGTCTAAGATTATGGTCTTCCAAAAAGGGAGATTTTAATGTTTTCGGGGGTGAAAACAAATAAAGAAATAAAACATTTAATCAAAGTTAATATTAGGTTGGCCAAAAAGTTTCTTTAATTTTTTCTATTACATAAGATACACATTTTCATCTTCATCAATAGTTTTATTGATTTGGATATTCTGAGTATGTCATCTATCTCCTACTATCATCGACTTCTCATGGGTAGAGGCCAGGGGTGCTGCTAAACATCTTCCAGTGGTTTATGTGGGGCAGAAGACAGCCCCACAGCAAAGAATTATTTGGCCAAAATGTCAATAGCACCGAGAAACTTCACAATCACTCTTAATATGTTCCATCAGTCTCAGCACCTTTTCCATATGCTGCAAAAATCTTTTTTGTGCATTTCAGTTGCGTATTTTCATCCATCTTCAATATTAAAACAGCTACACAATTTCCAGCAAGATGGAGGAATAGGTGGACGCACCGTACCTTCTCGCAGAACCAAGATTAGAACAACAACAATTTACAGTCAGAATAACACTCAGACTGATAGAGGATTTGTCTGAATGGAAGTCGGACAGCCAAGAAGTTGAAGTAGATCTGTACATCCAAACTGGTAGGAGAGGACGAGCTGGGCGGGTGCGGGTTGGTGGCGCGCAGAGGTCAGGGAAAACTTGGCACGAAATCGGTGTGAAAGCCACCCGGCACGAAAGCCATCTGGCGCGCAAGATTGAAGCAGTGGACCCTGAGTACGCAAGCAGTGGCTGGTGGACCCAGTGAGGCGGCGATTGTGGACCACGGCAGAGCTCACAGCCCAGGATCCCAGAGAAGGGACTGAGATCCCAGGAGAACGGAACTACCGCTATTGTTCCCTCCCGCCCCTGTCCCCGCTCCCGCCCCCACATATAACGTCACAATCTAGCGACTGGGGTGCCCAGCCTCGGTGAACACCTAAGGCTCCGCCCCTCACCGTAACAAGAGTGACCAGACCAAAAAAAAAAGAGAGTGCGATGGCTCAAATAGAAGAACAAATCAGTGCCCCAGAACTCATCCTTTTGAGCGACCAAGAAATAGCCAGCCTATCAGATGCACAGTTCAAAACACTGGTGATCAGAAAGCTCACAGAATTGGTTGATTTTGGGTGCAAATTACATGAAAAAATGCAGGTTACCATAAAAGAGATGCAGGAAGATACACGGAGGAGAGCCAATAGTAAAGGGAAGGAAACTGGGTCTCAAAACAATACAGTGGACCAGAAGGAAGATAGAATCAACCAAGTAGGAAAGCATGATGAAATAAGAATTTAAAAAAATGAGGAGAAGCTAAGAGCATCCAGGACATCTTTAAACGTTCCAACATCTGAATTATAGGGGTACCAGAAGGGGAAGGGGAAAAGCAACAAATTGAGCACCTATTTGAACAAATAATAAAGGAGAACTTCCCCAATCTGGCAAAAGAAATAGTCTTCCAAGAAATCCAGGAAGCTCAGAGAGCCCCAAAGAAGTTGGACCCAAGAAGAAACACACCAAGGCACATCATAATTACATTAGCCAAGGTAAAAACGAAGGAGAGAATCCTAGAAGCAGCAAGAGATAAGGGGACAGTAACCTACAAAGGAGTTCCCATCAGACTGTCAGCCGATTTCTCAAAAGAGACCTTACAGGCAAGAAGGGGCTGGAAAGAAATATTCCAAGTCATGAAAGACAAGGACCTACATCCCAGATTGCTCTATCCAGCAAAGCTCTCATTTAGAATGGAAGGGCAGATAAAATGCTTCTCAGATAAGGTCAAGTTAAAGGATTTCATCATCATCAAGCCCTTATTTTATGAAATTCTAAAGGGACTTATCTAAGAAAAGAAGATAAAGAAAAAACATGTATAGTAAAAGGACAGCAAACTCACACTTATTAACAACCACACCTAAAGCAAAACCAAAAGAAACTAAGCAAACAAGTAGAACATGAACAGAATCAGAGAAATGGAGGTCACATGGAGGGTTAGCAACAGGGGGGTGGGAGGAGGAGAGAGGGGGGAAAAGGTATAGAGAATAAGTAGCATAGAATGTAGGTTGAAAATAGATAGGGGGAGGGCAAGAATAGTATGGGAAATGTAGAAGCTAAAGAACTCATAAGTATGACACATGGACATGAACTAAAGGGGGGGAATGTGGGTGGGAGAGGGAGTACAGGGTGGAGGGGAGAGAAGGGGGGAAATGGGACAACTGTAATAGCATAATCAATAAAATATATTTAAAAAAGCAGCTACACAAAAACTCACCAGTTTCGAAAGGTTTTTAAAAAGCGTGCGCTGATATGACAGCTGTCACAACGCAATCTAACAGGACTGTTCTGAATGAAGTCAAAGACAATTAAGGACTGCTCTAGCCATCCTACAGGGAAAACTAAGTGAGCTTTTAGGCTAACCCAATAATATTTTCCAACAGAATCGAGTGAAACCCAAGTATCAAAGGGATCAAGGAGGGATTACAGACGACAAGGAATTGGGATATAACGTGCAGCATGGTGACTGTAGTTAACAACACTGTGTTGTGCACAAGGAAGTGGGTAAGAGAGTAGATCTTAAGTGTTCTCCATGTACCACCTCCAACAGTGTGACTGTGTGAGGGGAAGGCTGTGTTAACTCAACTGTGGTGATTACTCTGCACGTACACACGCATCAAGTCATCACACTGTGCACCTTAAACTGACACAATGTTACATGCTAACTGCTGGGGGGAAATTTTAAAAAGAAAACAAAATAAGGAGCAAATAAAAATCAAGACCAACATTAAATGCAGATAAAACTAAAGTGCAGAAACAAAAGTAAGCAATCAAATAAACAAAATAGATCTAAAGGGTTTAATTGGAAAATTCTACCAAACCTTCAAAAAATAAACACATGATATAGGACTGGGGCAGCCCTACCTCTTCTGCTGCAAAGCCTCATCCAGGACATCCTGCTTGTCCTGCAGCAGCCGGTGGAGGTGCCTCATCTCCTGCTGGAACTGAGCTGTTTTGTTAGCAAAGTCCTTCTGCTGTTCTGTCAGACAGTGACTAATGTCGTTTACCTTCAGTGCAGCCAGCTTCTTGTACCCCTGGTGGAGGAGGAGGGACTCTGTGAGTGAGGGGAGGCTGCTTGCAGCCTAGGTGGATAACCTCCTGGATGCCCTCCCTACCCACCTCATCAGGCTTTTCTAATTTATATCATGCTATAAATTACTTTTATATGCAATAAATAAACTTAAAAGAGAAGGACTTGGCAAGATTTGTCATACTCTACAGGCAAAGAAATGACTGAGATAAAAGGCTAATTCATTTATTTTCTTACATTTCTATTGCATAGTATTTAAGGTTATGAATTTCCCTCTGAGCAGTTCTAAAACTTGTTACATAAACTATGAATTATAGTTTACGTAGATTCAATTCTCCTTGGAAGTTCTGACATTCTGGAGGTGAGTCCAAGACTGTGGAGTAGGAGGCCCTGAGCTCACTCTCTCTTGCAGGACACATTAAATTTACACCTTTCTGCAGAGCAATTCCTTCTGTAAGACACTAAGAACCAACTGAACAGCTTCTGCACCAAAACAAGCAAGCAAACAAACAAACAAACAAACAAACAAAGAGAAAGACTGCATAGAGAAGGTTGGGGAACTCGGAGAGCTCTCTAGGAGCGGAGGGAATTGTCCAGGAATGGAGGAACACTGTTTACAGTTCCTTTGCATGTGGGTAGTGGGCGGGAGCTCCATCCACATTCTCTGGTCAATCTGCAGGGCTGTTGTAGCACATCTCCAGCCACCCCTCTGAGAACCAGATCCAGCAGGAACAGGTTAGCACCACAGTGCACATACATGGGGCCCCTTCACCTGGGGATGAATCCAGTGGGTGTGGCAGGTGCTGTGGTATGCGCGTACCATGCTGCACATGCATGCACGACACCCCTTGCTCAGTGTGTGAAACCAGCCAAATGCTATAGTACCCGTATGCAAGGCTGTCCCATTGAGAGAAAGGGTGAAAACAGCAGGGAGCTCCTGCACGCGCACGTAGCACTGCCCTGCCCAGAGAAGTGGGAGACAGTGGGACACTGCAACACATCCACTCAGAGTAGCCCTGCCCAGATCAGGTTCAGGCAAGAAACAATTAAAGCAACAGGGCACACTACACATGTATTGAACAGCACAACCCACACTGGACAGCCCTGCCCATTGTAGAAGGGCAAGGAAGTACTCACACACCAGGCTGCCCTGCCAGAATCCACCCTTTCTGGCTACCAGGCACTGCATATGCCCGTCCTGACTAGAGCTGCCCCCCAAAAACATCTGGCACACAGATTCGGAGAAAAAGCTATGTCATCTAACTCACAGGAAAAAACACAGAAAGTCAAAAAAAGTGGGAGATAAAAGAATCTGTCCCAGATGAAGGAACAGTTAAAAACAAATTTAGAGAAAAACTCTAATGAAATGGAGATAACTCATTTGCCTAATACAGAATTCAAAGACATGGTCATAAGGATGCTCAACAAACTTGAGAGTAGAATGAAGAAACTCAGAGAGCACTTCAATAAAGGGTTAGAGAATGTAATAGAGAACCAGTGAGAGATAAAGAATACATTAAAAGGAACTGAAATCAGATTAGTAAGAAAGAATAGATTAGCAACCTGGAAGAAAGAATAGTGAAAATCACCCAATCAGAAGAGCAAAATGAAAAAATAATTTTAAAAAATGAGCAGCCCTGGCTGGCGTAGCTCAGTGGATTGAGCGTGGACTGCGAACCAAAGCATTGCAGGTTCGATTCCCAGTCAGGGCACATGCCTGGGTTGCAGGCCATGGCCCTCAGCAACCTTATATTGATGTTTCTCTCTCTTTCTCCCTCCCTTCCCTCTCTAAAAATAAATAAATAAAATCTTTAAAAAAAAGTTGAAAAAAAAATGAGGATAGTTTGGGTATAAAAGCCTCTCCGACAACATTAAATGCTCTAACATCCACATTACAGGGATTCCAGAAGGAGAACAGTGAGAGAAAGGGGCAGAAAGCAAATTTGGGATTTCTGGTCAGCATGAAGTCATAGATAAACATGCTTCGCCTCCTCAAGCAACCACAGAAAGGATTATATTTAGACCTCAAAACAAATTACACCCAGAACCATCAAAAGGTCAAGCTGTACAAAATTCCAACAACCAAGGGTTTAAAGAAGCCACATTCATCCACATGGGTAGGAGGGGTGGAGATGGGCAGAGAGGCATGGAGATGTGGTGTGACATGAAGAGGCGGCGGCAGTGGAACAGGCAGTCCCACATTCACATGTGGTGGATAAAAATCAGAAGGCATACCTTGGGAGCCAGGAATACCTTGGGAGCCAGCAATTCCAGCCCCAGACCAGACTGCATAGTCCAGGGTTCCAGTGCCAGGAAGATAAATCCCCGTAACTTCTGGCTGTAAAAACCAGTTGGGGTGGGAGGCAGAAGAAACTGCCAGATTTTCAGGAAACTCTGCTTAAAGGGTCCACATGGACTTAGAACATATGCAGACCTGGGATTCAGCACCAGGGCAACAGCTGGAAGGGCACCAGTGGTATACGGGGAGTAAGTGAAGTGACTGGAAACAGGGAGAGTGCTGGGCAAACCTCTAGAAGCCAGGCAGTGGCACTGTCCTCTCTCCAAGCTCTCCCCCCACAAAGAGTCACAAAGTGGTGAAGTGGGATGCCCTGCTCTGGCAATTACCTACGGCCCTGCCAAACAAAATTTAGAGGTGCCTTTTCTACACTAGGCCACACTACTAAGAAAGTCAAAGCAGCTTTACCTAATACACAGAAACAAACACAGGGAGGCTGCCAAATTGAAGAGACAAAGAAATATGACCCAAATGAAAAAACAGAAGAAAACCCCAGAAAAATAACTAAATAAAACAGAGATAACCAACCCATCAGATGCAGAGTTTAGAACAGTGCTGATCAGGATGCTCAAAGAACTCATTGGGTACGACAACAACATAAAAAAGACCCAGAAAGAAATGAAGGTTACACAAAGTAAAGTAAGAAAAATCTATAGGGAAGCAACAGTAGAGGGCATGAAGCCAGGATTCAAGTCAATGATTCGGAACATAAGGAAGACATAAGCACTCTACCAGAACAGCAAGAAGAAAAAAGAATTAAAAAAACTCAAAAAAACAAAAAAACAAGGAGCCTCTGAGACATCCCCAAACACACCAACATCTGAATCATAGGGATGCCAGAAGGAGAAGAGGAAGAGCAAGAAATTGAAAGTTTATTTGAAAAAAATACTGAAAGAAAACTTCCCTAATTTGGTGAAGGAAATAGACATAGAAGTCAAGGAAACTCGCAGAATCCCAAAGAACTTGTATCCAAAGAGGTCCAAACAAAGACACATCATAATTAAAATGCCAAAGGTTAAACATAAAAAGAGAATCTTAAAAGCAGCAAGAAAAAGGAATTTAGTTACCTACAGGGAAGTTCCCATAAGACTGTCAGCTGATTTCTCAAAAGACCTTTGCAGGCTAGAAGGGACTGGCAAGAAATATTCCAAGTCATGAAAAGCAGGGACCTAGAGCCAAAACTGTTCTACCTAGAAAAACCATCATTTAGAATCAAAGGGCAAGAGCTCCCCAGACAAGAAAAAACTAAAGGAGTTCATCATCACCAAATTATTATTTTATGAAATGTTAAAGGGACTTATTTAAGAAAAAAAGATGAAAACTATGAACAACAAAATGATAATAAATATATATCTATCAACAATTGAATCCAAAAAACAAACTAAGCAGATAAGAAGGACAGAGACAGATTCATGGATACAGAGAGCATTTTGATGGTTGCCAGCTGGGAGGGGACTATGGGGGATGGGTGAAGAGGTGAGGTGATTAAGAAGTACAAATAGGTAGTTACAGAATAGCCATGGGGATGTAAATTACAGATTAGGAAATGGAGAAGGCAAAGAACTTGTATTTGTCACCCATGGACACAAACAATGGTATGGGGATTGCCTGAGGAAGTGTGTCAGGCGAGGGGGAACAAAGGGAGAACAATCAGGACAACTGTTATAGCATAATCAATAAAATATAATTTAAAAATAAATAAATAAATAAAAGAAAGGAACCAATGGCCCAGAATACTGTATCTGTTAAGGCTATCATTCAGAATTGAAGGAGGCAGAGTTTCACAGGCAAGCAAAAAACTAGAGTTCACAACCACTAAACCAACTTTACAAGAAATGTTAAAGGGTTGCCTTTTGCAGGAAAGAGAGGTTATAACTGGAAATAAGAAAACACAGGAAAGAAAAATTCTCACTGGTACAGGCAAATATATAATAAACATAGTCAACCAACCACTTAAAAAGCTAATATGATTATTAAAAGACAAAGTTGCAAAATTATAACTACAATAAATAGTCAGGGGATACAGAAAACAAGAAAACATGATGTCCAAAACATAAAGAGTGGAAGGGGGAGTAAAAATGTAGTGCTTTCTGAATACATTTGAACTTAAACACCTATCAGCTTAAAATAGACTGTTATATATGTGAAATCTAAAGAGAAAGGAAGGAAGGAAGGAAGAAAGGGAGGGAGGGAGGGAAGGAAAAAACAAAACAAAACAAAAACAGACTCAGAGACCAAAGGGATGATTGCCAGGGCAGGCAGGTGTGTATAGGGCGTGAGGGGTGGTAAAAACAGTAAAGAGAAATACAGTCAGTCATGTTGTAATAAGTTTCCAAAGTACTAAACTTAGTGTGGTGATCATATAAATGGTGAATTACTGTACTGTACACCTGAAACTAATATAATGTTGTATATTCAAAATTTAAAAATTTAAAGTCAAAGTAAAAAAAATCATGACATCCCCTCTACTCAAGAATTGGTTTATCGTATAGTTTTTGCATTTGCAGGTGAAAGAACATATTTTTGCTTTCTGATTTTACTTATTAATTTCTGGTTTTCACATTTTTGATCAATAACTGTCTGCCTTATTTCTACTTTATTGATATTATTGAGGGTTTTTTGTACCTAATTTATAATTAATTTTTGTGACAGTTCTGTGTATATATACACATAAATGAACCATACAGATTATGCTGTTAAATCTTTTACGTCCTTATTACTTTGTTTAATCTCTTGATATGCCTTGGACCAAGAGAAGAGGATTAATATTCCTAATGTTATGAAGTTTCTATTTCCCTTTGTATCTCCTGTTATTTACACTTTACAAATTTGCCCCTGTGTTATTTAGCACATAAATGTTCATAACTACTATATATTATTAACTGCAGCCTTTAACATTATGAAGCTTCTTCCTTTTTTTCCCCGTTTTCTTTTTTGTCTCAGTACTTTTGGCCTGGACCCTATCTTGGTAGTTGTAAAGATTACAACCTTGTTTTCTTTTTCTTTGCATAAATCTGGATTATCTTCAATCATCCTTTTATTTTTAAGGTTTGTGACACACTTTGTTTCAGATTGTTTCTTGGCTCTAGCATGGAATAATGTTTTGCTTTACAAAATCTAAAAAAGGTTGTTTTCTTTTAATGGGTAAATTAAGCTCACTTATATTTATTTATGGCAGATTGTTTGGTTTCAATTTTATTTTGTTTTATTATATTATCTACAAACTTTTAAAAGACTTTACTGTAGCCTTTTCTCAGCTCTTTTTTGCTGCTGTACTTCTATTTAAGAATGAATCTCTTGATTCATGTGGTTACTTTTATTCTTATGCTCCTATGCCTTTACACTATATCTCTGTAGTTCCGTCACTTTTGATGCTATCCACTGACTCCCTATGAAAAGTAGTATACTAGCTTATAACCTTTTCTTCACTCTTCCCCTCTTAAATATGCTTAAGCTCTTACTATTTGATTTTTCAGATTTAAGTGATATCCTTTGCCTCAGGTTATTACATATGAAGCAATCAGAAAGTTTATTCTACTTTCTACCTTCTTTCCCCCTCACCTATCATTTTTTTCTTTGGTTGTTTTATTTCTACATTGTCAGAGAACATTCACATTCTATTCCACCAGTCTTATCACTGCTTTAAATCTTAGTTTACAGTTAAATATATTCTCACTGTTAATACTTTTCCAAAGTCTGCCCAATCAACCATTTCCTGATTAGCTAAACTCAGGTTGATTGATCCTTAGGAGAAAGTTCTTACATGGTCAAAACTGTCTGAAGAGCAGCTTGGTTGGATGGAAACATCCCTGGCTCATTGTCTCTTTCCTTAAATATCTACAGATGGCAACCCACTGTTCTCTGGCATTCAGTGTTGCTACTGAACAGTGTGATCCCAACATGTTTTCTTTCCTTAGGCCTTGGTCTTTTTCTGAGTGTCCAAGGTATTCTTTATCTTAAAGTCATAGGTGTTAATGTTAATCTTCTGGGTCCATCTGGGTCAGTTTGTCCTCAGCACATAATGTGCCCTTTCCATATGTAGAATCAAGTCTTCTTTTATCTCAGAAAAATTTTTATGAATTATGGTTAAGAACGGAGTAAGTTGCATTTTTTTTGTTTCTTTTTACTAACAATAGGGATATTGGATCTCTACCACTTTCCACTGAATTCTTCTTACATTCCTATTTCTACATTCTTGTCTTTGCCTTCTTTTTTAATTTAAAAAAATTTATTTTATTTGTATATGTTATTATTTATGCTTTTACAGTTGTCCCTTTGCTCCCTCTACTCAGTGTCCCAACTCCCTCAGGCAATCCCCACACCATTGTCCATGTCCATGGGTCATATGTGTGTGTGTGTGTGTGTGTGTGTGTGTGTGTGTGTGTGTGTGTATTCTTTGGCTACTCTATTCCCTATGCTGTACTTTATATCCCCATGACTATTCTGTGACTACAGATTCGTACTTCTTAATCTCTTCACCTTTTTCACCCAACCACCCAACTCTCCTCCCATCTGACACCCATCAAAACATTCTCTGTATCTATAATTCTGTTCTGATTCTGTTCCGTTTGATTATTTTGTTTTTTTTTTTAATCAATTGTTGATAGATATGCATTTACTGCCATTTTATTGTTCTTTTTTTTTTTTCTTCTTTTCTTCTTAAAGAAGACCCTTTAACATTCCATATAATACTGCTTTGGTAGTGATAAACTTCTTTAGCTTTTCTTGTCTGGGAAGCTCTTTATCTGTCCCTCAATTCTAAATGACAGCTTTGCTGAGTAATGTTGGTGGTAGGTCCTTGCTTTTCATCACTTTGAGTATTTATTGCCATTCTTTTCTGGCCTGAAAAGATTCTTTTGAGAAATCAGAGCTCCAATGTAGGCAACTAACTGCTTTTTTTTCCCCTGCTTTTAAGATTCTCTCTTTGTCTTCAACCTTTGGTATTTTAATTATGATGTGTTTGGGTGTGGGTCTCTTAGGATTCATCTTGGTTTTGAGTCTATGTGCTTCCTGGACTTGTATGTCTTATTTCCTTCATCAAGTTAGGGAAGTTTTCTATCTTATTTTTTCAAATAGGTTTCCAATTTCTTGCTCTTTCTCTCCTCCTTCCAGCACTGCCAGCTGGAAGTGCTGGAAAGAGGAGAGAAATGTTGGAGCGAATGTTGGTACGCTTGAAATTGTCTAAGAGGCTCCTTATAGCATCCTTGTTTTTTTTTAACTCTTTTTTTTCTTCTTGCTGTTCTGAATGTTTGGTTTTTGCTTCCTTATATTCCTCATTGTTGATTTGATTCTTGGCTTCACCCACTTTACTGTTGATTCCCTGGAAACTAAATATCCTTAGTTTCTGACTAGATATTTTTTGCTGTTGAGGTCCTCACTAAGTTCCTTGAGCACCCTTATAACCACTGTTTTGAACTGTGCATCTAGTAGATTGCTTGTCTCCATTCTGTTTAATTCTTTTTCTGGAGTTTTGTCCTATTTTGTCATTTGGGACATGTTTCTTTGTCTCATTTTGGCAGCCTCCCTGTGTATGTTTCTATGTATTAAGTAGAGCTGCTATGTCTCCCAGGCTTTGTAGAGTGGCCTAATTGTAGTAGGGATCCTGTAGGGTACAGTGGCACAGCCTCCCCTATTGCCCAAGCTGGGTGTTCAGGGTGCAGCCAGTGTGTGGGCTGTGTACACCCTCCTGCTGTAGTCTAGCCTTGATTGCTATTGGCACGTTCAAGGTCTGCCACCAACTGTGTTCTGTCAGGGTCACATAGCATAAGCTACAAAGCAGCCTGCAGGTGACTACTACTTGGTTTCTAAGCCCACCTCACGCTGGGCTTAGAGGTGCCCAGATGAGACTACCAAGGCTGGCTGCTGCTAGGGCAAGTTAGTGAGGGGTACACAGCTCACTGAAGCTAGATGCTGCTTGTTTGAGAGAATTTAGGAAAATCTGAGGCATGGGCCAAAACAAGCTATTTGTATGAAAAGCCACTGGAAAAAGCTTGGGTTGGCCCAAAAGTTGGTTGGGGCAGGGCCTCAGGGAATCACCAGGGCAAGGCAAATCATGTGAGCCAGGTTGATGGAGTCTCAGATATGGTTCCTGCCTGCTGGCTGTGTAGCTCTGTGTGAGGAGGGCTCAGAAAAGGAACAATGGCCTCTGCCAGTACTTTTGTCTAGAAGAAAGCTGCCCCTCTGTTCTGTTCTTGCCCTGATGCTGGACAATTCAGTTCTTACATGTCTGACTCTGGTGTCTTTCAATCTGCTATCTGCTGACCCCATGCTGGAGCTCAGAGGGAATAAGTCCAGGTAAGTGTGCATGTGCCCTTTAAGAGGAACTTCCTGAGACCCCAGCAGTTTCTATCTTCCACAGCCTTAATCCCCGCTGGTGTTTACAGCCAGCAGTTATGGGGGCTTATCTTTCTGGCACCTGAACCCTGGGCTGGGGAAGCCTGGTGTGAGGCTGGGACCCTTCATTCCTGAGATATTCCTCCTGATTTTTATCTGCCACACATGGATGTAGGACCAGCCCATTCTGCATCCTTGGCCCCTCCTACCAGTATTCACATGGTTTCTCCTTTAGTTCTATACTTATAGGATTTCCATTCAGTTCGATTTCTGATGGTTCTGAACGACGGTTGTTCTATAGTTTAGTTGTAATTTTGATGTGGTTGTGTGAGGAGGCAAACTGTGCTGCCATCTTGACTGGCAGTCCGTGCAGCATGGTCTTTGCCTTTTTTATCTCTATCCTTTATGCCTCTTATTGTGCTTTTATGAACATATTCTCCTTGCAGTTTAGTCCACATTTCTGAAAAGGCTTCTCTTTTCCTTGTATTTCTTTCCCATGTTGTATCAGTTCCATTTCACGTCCTCCTTTGTCTGGCCACGTCTTGTTAGCGTACTGTGTTTCTGCGCTGTGGTATTTCTTCCTAGCTTTGGCTGCTTTCTTAAGTTTTAGCTACATACCACCTACCTACCTACCTACTTATTTATCTAGCTACCCGCCTGCCTATCAATCCACTTTTGAGTATACATTACAATTCTGATCTCCTTTGTGGCAATGTTTTTTATGCATTTTCATCATGTATAGGGAAGTTATTCTATTTTTCTTCCTTTTCCTTAAGGTATTTTTGTATGCCCAACTGGATCATTTGGGATGAGATGAGGTTCCATAGAGAGTGGGAGCACTGGTTGGTTGGGTCAGGGAAGCCTTCCAAGCTTTACATACTGCTTCTCTTACAGCTTCTTCTCTGGCTCTCTAAATCCAGCTGTGTTCAGAAGGGCTTCTACCTACGGTTCTAAGTTTCCTAGATATCACCACAACCCTGATCTCAAGGCGATGTCCTCACTTTCACTAGTCATATTTCACAGGGTTTTCATGAGATGTCACCTCTGTATTTTCTCAAGCCCTTTCCAGGTCTCTTCACTTCCCCAGAGATTTGCCCTCCCTAACCTGGACCCACTCACAAGTTTCCTCTCAGCGTGGTTGGGTGGGCCCTTTTTACTATTCCTAGTCAGATGAACAATAATGAGATGAATTCCCAAGACAAGGCCAACCATCTGAAGATTGGACCTTCTCTTTTGGAAATAAAAGCCAACCAGGAAAAAACGGAAACCTATAATTGCTCATTATTACTCATAATACTTCTGTGCAGAATCCTATCATTAATAGTATGGTGTATTTCTTCTGGCCTTACTGATGCAGAGTTGAGATATTGTTTTGTATACTGCTTTTGATGTTGTTGAACTTTTAAAATTGTAAAATACATTATTTAATTAATTTCCCAAACAGTTATTGAATTTACTGGCTACTATGAGCTCAGTGCTATTCTAGATGCTTGGAATATATCAGTGAATGAAAAGAGGAAAAAAGAATCCCCACCCTTTTTGAGTTTATAGTATGGTCAGAGGAGATAGACAATAACCAATAAATGTGATAAATTATACAGTCTGTTAAAGGTGATTTTGTATTTGGAAGAAACAATAAAGCTAGGTAATGAAAATCAGGAATGTGTAAGAATGGATGACTAACAATTTTAAATAGTCAAGTATGCCTCCTTAGTAAGGTGACATGTTGATATTTGGGGGGAAATTATAAATATATATGAACAATTAATAATAACAAAGCAAACACCATGTAAGTATCACCCAAGTTACTATATAGAACATTAACAGAATATTATTAGTATCAGACTTAGAAGTCCCCAAGTGTCCCAATCCCTTAGATACAATCACTAATCTCACTTTTGTTATAATTCTTTCCTTACTTTTCAATTCCTGATTACAGTCTATGCATGCACCAAACAGTGTAAGTTTGCCTGTTTTAAACTTTATATAAATGCAATCATATTAGATACTTACTTGTGTTGAGCTTCTTTCACTCAATATGTATGAAACAGGAAAAATAAAATCTATTCATTGCATTAGGACACATTTGTATCAGAGCAATTTTAAATTAAACTTTGTTGAAGTTTTTAAAAGTAAATAATTCAGGACTAAACCTTATGGTCCCTAAAATAACATAGACTCACAACATATATTTACATTATTATGTATATACATACATATATTTCACCCAGTACTATGAGTATTTACACACAGCCAGCCAATGTTTCCATCTCCTTGTCTTGGTTTGTTAATTTTCCAACATACGAAACAATGTCATCCATCTATTTACCCACTTATCAGACCCCTTTAATCATTGTCCTGAATACATGCTTTTGAGCCCAGAGGTCCTAGATCTTATTCCCCACACTTGGAGCTTCATGCCCTCAGACTACCTTCCTCTTTAAAATCCACAGAGCTCCTTGCCTTCCACCCAGGACTCTAGCCTGCTGGTGCTCTCCCCACCCCTGTCCATAAGCAATCGGTGTGGCTGGTGGGGCTGAGGGTGCATACTGAGAGACTGGCAGTCAGGATGCAGACAATGGGTTGGTGAATGGCCAGGTGTGGGAGTTGGTACAATGAGAATGGCTTTCTTGGGCAGAGAAACTGCAGGGTACATTCAGGATTAAACAAGAGAGAGGCAGGTTGACACTGGTCTCTAACTGAACCAATAAATGAACTACACTTGACCATGAAGCCTGGACATTAAGGATATAGCCTGGAGATTATTCTGCATTTTTTAAAAAACATCTTCATTGTATCTTATTGTGCAGATGAAGTGAAGTTTATTTGGTGAGTGGAAGGATGCTACTTTCGGAGAGGCAGGTGCTATTTCTGCCAGTGAAACCCTGTACAGCTTTACTCTCTGAACGACTAGCATTAGATACATGAAAAATGTATCACTTTCTTAAACATGGGCATCTGCACCCAGTAAGCCTCTGTTCCCATTTGAAAGGGAATCTTTAAAACTAAATGACCACTTACCTTGACTTTTTCTTCTAACCTTCCCATGCGAATATTGCCTTTTACAATTTTGTCAAGAACTCCATGTTTTTCACTTTCTAAACATTTGGCCTAAGGAGAAAGATGAAAAGGAAAATAATGGCCTCTCAATTTTACAGAAAAATTAAAAGAATAAAAAGTTCTCCTGAAAGAATATTATTCCTACTCACAAATGACTGCAATTCTGCCACTCGCCTTGGCCCAGCCACTCTGTCCCCACCCAGATGCCCACCCACTGTGTGAGGGCAGAACTTGGCCCATGGCTGGGAGGGGCTGGAGCTGGTACGACACGCTGGGTCCCTCCTGGGCACAAACGGGAGACCTGCGCCCCCAGGACAAGGAGGATGGAAGGGCTTCTAGCATATTTCTCTGTTCTTAGGGAACACAGCATTCCTTCAATCATATCCAAAGAACAAGTGCCAGGATGCAAGTAAACTTTAACTTGGTTTATTTGAATAATTACAAAGTAAGGATAACTTAATATGAATGCGCCATGCCATTCTCCAAACAAGTGTCAGAGGCGGTCATTTCCAAGATGGACGTCATTTGAAGTTATTTAGATTAATATCTATATGGGACATAAACTACTGTGCACTGTAAGTTGACTATTTCAAGTAGTGAAAAGTGAGCACTCCTTCTAAAGTAGACTAGTAATAGCAATTTGATTATCATAAAAAAATAAGACAAAGACAGTTAAATGACTTGCCACAAGCCACATAAAAAAACCCATCCAATAGGCAGATCAGAAATTAAGATGCCAATATCAATGAATTAAGACACAAGGGGCTCTCACAAGGCTCAGAGACCAGAAAGAGGAAGGTGGGGGCGCATGGCTCACAGTCTCAGGACAATGAGCAGGCAGCCAGTACCACCCTGAACCCCTACTAGAGGGGCTGGCCTTGGGGCTCCCAGGAAGAAGAACCCTCCAGGGCCAAGGGGACAGCAGTGCCTGTGTGTACACAGATCCCTCAGGGCAGGTGGGCCAGGGCGGGATGAGAGCAGCTTCTTTCCCCACGTCTGAGCGGTCTGGGGACTCTAAACTCAGGCCTGGCTTTCAGGCCACAGTAATAAGGGTCAGGGTGGGAGGAGAAAACACATTTCATTAAGTCGTAATTTGTAACTTTTAAGTATTTGACCATACAGAATGTGGCCTCCATTTGTGTTTCTTTCATTTATTTATTTTTTTAATTGTATTTTTTCCATTACCATTTATTCCCCTTATCCCCCTCTTCCCCACAACCCATTTATATTTCTATCCTGGGCTTACAAATATGCGGGTCACCTAAGGGGGACCACTTGAGGGGCAGGGAGGATCTTGACTTCATGGAAGATCGTGGAAACCTGGGACGCTCTCTGGCCCCATGGGCCTGAATCCTATGTGCCCTGCCCTGCAAACAAGATGGCTTTTTCTTTACAGTAGCAATGACGTGGCAGCTGGGTCCCCATGAATGTGTGCTAGGTGAATGGGTTTGTTTGGCACTTTATATTTTTCAACAAGCCCTCTGTTTGCCTCTTGGTCTACCAGTCATTGGGTAAGCCCAGGAGGCAGAGCACAAGGTGCCCGGCGCTGCTTCAGAGAATGCCAGAGTTCAGCACTTGGGCTGCGACAGTGACTTCTCAGGAGAGGAACTACTGGGTCAGGAGGTCTGCCTGCTTTTAAGGATCCTACCACGCTGTCAAAGGGCTTCTAAAAGACTTGAGGAAAAACTTAGAAATCACCAGTAATGTATAAACCAGGCATACCATACTCCACTAGCAACTATTGTAATTAAATTCTCTTCTAACATTAATAAAAGTATAGAATGGTATCTCAAGACAGGCTAAATGAGCATTTTTTCTGTCACAAGATCAACATTTCCCTCCAAGAGCTGGATACTATTTATATTTCTTCTTATATAAACAATGGCTAAAATCTATGTGCATTTTCCTTTAAAAAATTTTATTTATTTATTTATTTTTTATTAGATAGAGGGGAAGGGAAGGAAAAAGAGAAACATCAATGTGTGGTTGCCTCTTGCATTCCCCCTATTGGGGACCTAGCCTGCAACCCAGGCATGTGCCTTGACTGGGAAATGAACCAGAGACCCTTTGGTTTGCAGGCCAGTGCTCACTGAGCCACACCAGTTAGGGCCTGTGCTCATTTTCCTATGTAGGAACTTAAGACCCTTGTAGCAAAGGGGAATAAGCCTGTGACAACTCCTGACAGACTCTCCATACCTCATTCACCTGGAGAAGGGCCAAGTTACTACCAAGTTTGCCATTGTCTGACTCTCTAAGAAAGTCCTCAGGTGTCTTTTGTAATGATATCTATTAAACTTTTGACCCTACACTACCAACATTGCTTAAAAAAACATGTTTAAAAGCAGATAAGCAATATGTATTCAATGTAGAAAAATCATAAAAGGCAGATGAATTAAATGATTTTTAAATTTCTTGCCTTGACCAGTGTGGCTCAGTTGGTTGGGTATTGTCCCCCAAAGCAAAAGGTCACCAGTTCAATTCCTGGTCAGGGCACATGCCTGGGCTGTGGTTCAGTCTCTGGTCAGGGCATGGACAAAAGGCAACTGATCGATGTTCTCTCTCACATTGATGTTTCTCTCCCTCTTTTTCTCCCTCCCATCTCCTCTAAAAATAAATAAATAAAACCTTTAAAATTTTTTCTTAATTTTACCATGATTAAAAGAAAAATCTCTTGTAATCCATCCACTTGAATATCCAGCTCGCTGTAGCATTTTTGTGGTAAATCCTACCAGACTTCTCTCAAAGCATATGGCTCGGCATAGCATCTGTATTCTCTCACTGCACAATCTGTCGCAGACATTTGCTAAAATTAATGTGGAGATGCCAAGGATCAGGTCTATGGCATCACTCCTGCTGGTGGAACAGAGCTCCATCAGCTGGGACCACCGGTAATTCCCTCGCCACCCTTCCTGGGGACTGGTGCGTTGGACACAACCTGGCATGAATACCACTGCCCTTTGAACTATGTCCTCAGGATGAACTCTATGTAACCGCTGATCCTTGTTTCATCTTCACACAGGGAATATATTAACTCAGCTTTACAGAGAGAAAATGCGTCTATGCAGTCAAACCTCAATTCCCAAATGTCTTTGTTCTCCAACAACTCAGTTCCTGACCAAGCTGTTCACAGAAAAATGCCTCGGCTGTCCCATAAAATGTAGGTTCTTGATTCTCAACCTGACCACTCTTTTATGCTGAGGCCTGCATGATCAGTCACGTGTCTCTCAGCTGACAAATAAAGGAGATTTGGTTTTCGAACAAATCACTTCTGGAACAGTTTTCCGGAACAAATTAAGTTTGAGAACCAAGGTTCCACTATACATGTGATACACACCTGATGACTACAGTTCCTACGTAAGTTAAATGGGATGATTCCATTAGCCTACCTTCTAAAATATCATATGCCATTATTTCAAGGTTTGGCTTATTCAACTTTTTAAAAATGTTTTTTCCCTCCATAGTTGAAAGATAAAATTTTGGAAAATATGAAAATTTGCTGTTGAAATTTAAAAAGATGAAGTTTATGAATGATTTTGTAAAAAAACCCCCCAAAACAAAGAACCCCCTAAGTTATGTGTGATGTCAACTTGTAGTGCAGTTGAAGCAACTGAGGAAACTTACCAAATACACAAGATTGTCACGCTCCTGAGTCACGTTCTCTGCCAGGCCAACAACATTTGCCAGGTACTGGTGAGCGGACATTTCATTCTCCATGGCCTTCTCCACCTGCTTTGTGAGGACGTCAATTTTTTTTTGAGATCTCCTAAAGAGTTCCACCAAATGGTGAGATAAAAAACATTAGCCTGGATGGCCAGGGCACCACGGACATCTGTGTCATGAAAGCAGCAAGCACACTAGCACTTACGTGTTGTTCTTCAGCCATCTAAACCTGTCAGTGTCAAGGTGAGAAGTGGCAACTGAATTGAATTTTAAGCCAAGCATAATTATTGACACAAAGTCAGGCCAATAGAAATCACAAATGCTTTAACACAATTAGTAGGCTAACTACATATTATTCTATTAAACTTTTGGCTGAGGTTCTGGAAGATACTTTTGAAAAGGAATCCAGCAATCCCAAAGTAGACTTTCAGGAAATGGTTAGAAAAGAACACCTAGAAGTTTCGGAGTCTTAGAGTCATCATTTTAAGTATCAACAATATGTGAGCTATTGACTAGAAAAATGTTAATGTTGGTCTTCAGCTTCTACTGTACTGTATCTTGATATCCAATAATGTCAATTATTTTTTTCTATTTTATAGCCAATATTAGAAAAAGAAAAGATAAAGAGTATTTTCCAATTCTTTTTTTTAACTATTAAAAAAAGCTTAAGGAAAAAATATATATAAAAACCTATTTATTTTCCGTGCCCGTGCGAGTTCAGCTTCCAGCACTTTGACTCTAGCCATCAGACTGTCCTTCTCTAAGAGCAGGCTCTTTTTCTGCACTTGCAGGACCACCAACTTTTCCATCAACTCTTCCATTTCGGCATTTTCTCTGTCATCTTCCCTCTGCAACTGGCTGATAGACAAAAACGTCACAGGCTCATATGCAGTACATGGAGGCTGCACTGAGGCAGCCACTTGCCAGGCAAGTGATAAACAGCCCAGCCCTCCAGCCCTAGCAGGTATTTTGGGGAAGGCCTCTGCCCAACATCTCCCCATCCCAGCCCTTGGAGGACCGGGGATGGAGCTCCTAGAGGACAGGAAAAAGGGCATGGCTGGCACACACTTCTTTGATAGTAGTGATTTAACCTCTTTTTCTGCCCACAGTTTTTGCTTACGTCTGTGTACATATACTTATTTATGCCCTATTCCTTCCAGAAAGAATTTAAGATAGCTCAATTTTTTACATAATTATTTCATTGCCCCCCTCAAATTCTATTCTATAATAAATTTTATATAATAAAGTAATTTCATGTTTTTATAATAAAAAAAGAACAAGAAGAGCATACAATTTCAATACATAATTCTGGCAAAATGATGCTCAAGAAAGGAGTTACTTCTTCACTGGCTGTTCCGGTCAATTTTCCTGTAACAACCAGGAAAGAAGAGAATAACCAGGAACAGCCACGTGCACAGAGGCTGCCAACACTCTGAGACATGGGGGCTCCCCGCACACAAGGTGGGCTGGCTGGAGAACAAGCCTCTGGCTGCACGTGTTCGGGGGCTGCCTCACTTGCCACACAAGCTCAGTGACTTCAGCCTGGGTGGGCTCCCTGAACAACCAAGTCAGGGGTTTTGCAGATGGTTTCCATTGCTTTCTAGTTTATAAGTTTTCGTCAGTCAAAGAGCAGAGGACATACCTGGACAAAAACCAAAAAGTTGAGGTTTGAATTAAACTGACCTTTAAATTTATCATTTTCTTCTGTCTTTTGTTTTGATTTTAAAATTCTATTTTAAAAGTATTTTTTGCCAAAGTAATACACTTTCCTGAAACCAAATCAACCAGTAAAAAAGGCTGAATGAAAAGCAACCAGAGACACCACAAAAGGCCTGGGAGGCACTGGCAGGTGTGCGCAGCCCCTTCAAAGAGCAGCGTCTAGAAAACGCATTCACTCTCTGGCCAACAGTCCCACCTCTAGGTGCATGTTTGGGGAAACTCTGATGACACGTCTGAGAAAGTTTACTGTGACAGTGCTTAAAGGGGCAAACACAGTAACAGTTTAAACATCCACTGATAAGCTACGTAAAATGCAGTATTTCATAGGATCAAATACCACCATGTAGCAGTTAAAAAGGATAAATTCTATATCTATTTCAACAGGGAAAGTTGCTTTAAAAATTGAGTGCAAAAAGTCAAGATATTAAAAGCATGAATTCATTTATGTAAACTTAAAACACACCAAAAATTCCATGTTATTCATGAAAACATGTAAAATTAAAAAAATAGATTGGAAATATGGTTCCAAATTTATGATAGTTGTTGCTTTTGGAAAGTGGGGGTGAGACTGAGAATAGTAGTTAAAAGGTGCTTCAGCTACATTTCTAACAATTTGTTTCTTAAGCAAAACAAACCAACAGAGGTGGAAATAATTCATAAAAAAGAAGAAAGTTAACAGTTACCATTTGGTGGGGAAAATAATTGCTTTGAAAGAAACTTTAACAAAATTTCTAGTGTTGTCCACTGACCACTAGATTCTCACTCCCCAGAGGACACTTCTACTGACTATTCTTTCTTTTTTGTAAGCCTTATCCAAGGACATACTTGTCATTGCTTTTAGAGAGAGAGAAGGGAGAGAGGAAGGGAGAGAGAGGAGCATCGATTGGTTGCCTCCCATACAGGCCTGTTCCAGGAACAGTGCCCAGACCCAGGATCTTATGCATTCAGATGAGGAGTCATGTGCCTGTGCCTGAACTGGGAATCGAACCTGCAATCTAGGTATGTGCCCTGACTGGGAATTGAAGGAGGATTCACCAACCATTTGGGCCACACCAGCCATTTTGGATTTCAGTTCTTCTGGTTAGAAACCATGACTTTTTAAAATCGTGAAATATAATTATATATATACATAATCATTATATATATAATATTCTTTATATATATAAAGCATATTAAAGATACATGCATATCTTAACAAATAATTATAAAATGAACATCCATGTAATTACCACACAGGTCAAGACGTAGAACATTTCCAGCACCCCAGATACTCCCGTGTGTCCTGCCGCCATCACAGAACTCCTCCCTAATCTTCTTTACAATGTCAGCACCTAACTGTGCATCACTGTGGTGTAGTATAGTTTGGCAGTATCAGAACCATATGTATAAAGGGAACCAAGATGTATGATCAGTATACTAAGGGACTATATGTACTCTGTCATTATGCCCCCAACTCACTCATTCTTGATGTGTGTGGCTGTAAAATATGTAATGGTATCAATATACCAACTCTCTGTACCATCTTCCTGCTGACAGTCACCCTGTACACTCTCACAGGAGTCTCTAGGGCACTGCTGTTCAAAATGTGGTCCTCAGATATAGGTTAGTCTCTAGCTGTCTCGTACTTATTCACAGTATAAATACAGAAACATACAGAATGGCTTCAAAACTTTTATTGGCAATTCAGCATTGCCATGACATCGTGCAGTGTGAGATGAGTGGACGTGTCTGAACAGTGGCTTGCATGTTGCCGAACTTGCAGAGGGCGGCATGTGGTAGGAGCTGCATATTTGTCACGTGCAGCAGGATTACATAACAATGTATGACTTTAAGGTTAGTTTGTCCATTGTAACTAAAAAACGTAAAACACAGAATTCATTTCTTTCATGAAAAACTAATTTAATTATTATTTCATTGGATAAATTGTTGAACTGAATTAATGATAAAAAATTAAAGAAGAATGTTGAAAATACAAACACTTCTGCTTCTGGCTTCTGGCCAAGAGAGAGTCACAGATTTACTCTTTACCTAGAAATCAGGCACAACAGAAGAAACAAGAGCTTTCAGATTTTGGACAACAGGCAAAGGAGAACTGTGACTCCTGGAAAAGGAAACAGCAATGTGAGTACTGTAGTTGCTCCAGATTACCGCCAGTCCACAGGGAGGGAAAACCCAACCAGAATCCAGTAGACTTGCTGAGCTGAGGGAGTCAGAGATTGGAGATGAGGAAGGGCAAGACAGCTAGAACTGCACAGCAGAAAGGAGGGAGTTTCAAAGAGAGAGAAAGAGCTCTGGAGATCTTGTAGGAAGGCCCCCACAAGTCTTTGGCTCAGTACAGATCTGTACATACCTCTGATGAAACTTCCCAAGGGCTTAGGAAAGAATCTAAAAAACAAACAGGCAGAACAATTCCTGAATTCACAGAGAACTGCAAAGAGTACATGAGCCAATCCAGAGTGGAAAGACCTTATAAGAGACATTAGAGGGAGCGTTCAGAGGCTACTATTGCTTTGTCGTGGGGCTAACTAGCCTTACTAAAGGCTGCTTTGGGCCTCTCCTAACTAAAGCAAGCTTCGAAAGATTCCAACTATTCTCCAGTAATTTGAGTGTGCTCCAGAACAAAATCTAATACTATTTAAAACAATGCTATATATCTAGCACCCAAGAACACAAAATTTGTAATATCCAACATCCAATCAAGCATGCAAATAAGCAATAAAATATGATCTATAATCAAGAGGAAAAATATCAACAGAACAGATCCAGAAGTGAGGGAGATGATGGCACTAGCAAAGGTTCTTAAACAGCTATTGTAAGTATGTTCCATATGTTCAAGACAACAGACAAAAACAGCATGATAAGAGAAATAGAAAATTTCAAAAAGACTCAAGTGGATATTCTAGAGAAGTAAATAATACATTGGATGAGAATAAAAACAGCTTAGACACCACAGAATAAAATTAGTGAATTTGAGGACACAGCACTAGAAATTAACCAGTTGAGGGAGACCCAAGATGGTGCCAGAGTAGGTGGAAGCTACACTCACCTCCTCCCGGGACCAAACTGGAATTACAACTAAATTAGAGAACAATCATCCTGAATAACCAACTGAACACAAGCTGGACAGAAGCCGTACAACCAAGGACCCGTGGAAGAAACCACATCACTGCAGTGAAGCTGGTAGGAAGTACGGAGGCACAAGAGGGCTGGCTGGGCTCCCACTGGTGGCAGCTGAAGTTGCAGAGGGATATTTCAGTGGCTGGGTGGGTCACCCCTGAGAAGTATGGGTTCTAAACCCCAAGCTGGGCTCCCCAGCCTAGAGCACCAGAACTAGAGAAGGATAACTACCAGCAGTGAAAAGCAGTGTGGTTTATGTTCACCAGGCAGAGACAACTACAGATACAGAGAGCTTCTTAAAGGGCCAACACACAAAATTTCATTTGCAGCCACTTACCCTGGGAGCTGGCAGAGGGAGGGCAGAGCAGACTACAGCCTTGCAAAAAGCATCTGGGGTTGGTGGCTGAGGAAAGAGAGCTGAAGGGCCAGGCACTAGGATTCCTATTCTTATTCATTCCCCATACTGCAGACGTCATCTTTCTTAGGCACTGCACTCCCCTCCCTAGAGCATCAGCTTGGGGGTAATCAATAGCCCCCACCTGCATGAATTACTCTGCCCCTCCCTGTGGAGATTAAACAGGGCTGATGAACAGTACTGCTAGAGGCTAAGTCATTGATTAAGACTATCAGAAAGCCTGCAAACAGCTGGATCTCTGGGAGCTGTGAGACTTTAGCTGACCCTCCCACAGGCCCAGTGCTGTAAAACCAGCTATGGTGCACAGCTTGGTCATTTCAGCACATACCCAGGCCAGCAAGGGAGCCATAAGCTGTAGATTGCCAATAACTCTAAACAGGTTGCACAGGGCCAGTCACAGGGAGTGTCTGACATAGGTCTGCATGAGAGTCCTTGCAGATGTACCTAATACACAGAAACAAACACAGAGGCAGCCAAAATGGGAAGACAAAGAAACAGGCCCCAGATGAAAGAACAAGAGAATTCTCAAGAAGAAGAACTAGATGAAATGGAGGCAAGCAATTAATCAGATATGGAGTTTAGAGTAATGATTATTAGTTCAACAGTATGAAAAAAGACATGGAAATCATAAAAAAGGACCAGTCAGAAATAAAGAATGCAATTTCTGAAATAAATAATACCCTGGAAGGAATAAACAGTAAATTGGATGATGCAGAGGATAGAACCAGTGATTTCGAAGACAAAGTAGAAAAAAAAAATGCCCAAACAGGGCAACAAAAAGAAAAAGATTTTTAAAAATGAGGAGAGTTTAAGAAACTTGTGGGACAACATGAAGCAGAACAACATCCACATCAAGGGAAAACTGTTAGGAGAAAAGAGTGAGCAAGGGATCAAGAATCTATTTGAAAATAATGACTTGAAACTTCCCTAACCTGGTGAAGGAAAAGACACACAAGTCCAGGAAGTACAGAGAGTCCCAAACAAGATGTACACAGAGAGCTCCACTCCAAGACACACTGTAATTAAAATGGCAAAGGTTAAAGATGAGGAGAGAATTTTAAAATCCTCTAGAGCAGCGGTGTCGAACTCATTTTCGCCAGGGGCCACATCGGCCTCACAGTTGCCTTCAAAAGGCTGAATATAATTTCAGGACTTTATAAATGTAACTATTCCTTCACTAGGGGCAAGGAGCTCAGTGCTGCCGCCAGGTAGAAACAAGGTGCCAGGCTGGATAAAACAAGGTGGGGGGCCAGATTCGGCCTGCGGGCCTTGTGTTTTCTACCTGTGCTCTAAAGAAAAGCATTTACTTACCTACAAAGAGCTCCCATTAGACTATCATCTGATTTCAGAACAGAAACATTTCAGGACAGAAGGGACTGACAGGAAATATTCAAGGTGACGAAAAGCAAGGACCCATAAACAAGGCAACTTTACCCCAAAAAGCTATCATTTAAAACTAAAGGAGGGGGATGCTGGGCAGGGCAGGGGAGAGCAATGGGGAAAATTGGGACAACTGTAATAAAACAATACATTTTAAAAATTGAAGGTGAAATAACGAGCTTCCCAGGACAAAAAAAAAGGGTGAAAGACTCTGTGAACACCAAACAAATACTGCAACAAATGTTAAAGGGCTTGCTTTAAGAAGAAAATGAAAGAAAAACAGGTAAAGTTTTTAAAAAATGACAATAAATACATATCTATCAATAATCACTTTAAAGGTGAACAGCTTAAATGTTCCAATCAAAAGACATATGGTATTTGAATGGATAAGAAAACAAGACCTGACTTCTAGTCAAGATGGCAGGATAGGTAAATACAGCTCACCTCCTAGCACACCACATCAGAATTACAATCAAAATATAGAACCACCATCACACAGAACCATGAGAAACTGAGTTGAATGGAAACCACATCCATCTAGATAGTAGGAAGGGCACAGATGTGGAAGGAGCTTGTCCCATGTCCACTTGTAGTGGATAAAAATTGGGAGGTATATATCAGGAGCGAGGAGTCCCAGCCCCACACCAGGCACCCTAGCCCAGGGTTCCAGTGCCAGAAATATAAGTCCCCATAGCTTCTGGCTGCAAAAACCAGTAGGGATTAAGTTGGTGGAAGAAATTTATGGAGTCCCAAGCATTCCTCTTTAAGAACCCACACACAGACTTCCTGAGAATCACTCCCTCTGAGCTCTAGCACCAGGATGGCAGCTTGAAAGGCACCAGTGGCATACAGGGAAGAATTGCAGTGTCTGGTGTCAAGGCAAGAGCTGGGGGACGGCTTTCTCCCAGACATAAAGGTGGGCAGAGGCCACTGTCCCTTTTCTGAACCCACCTCCACACAGAACCACAGAGCAGGGAGGCGGGTGCAATATCTAAAACTCCATCCACATGGCTAACACTATTTGCCCTGCATTGACATCACCTGTGACTCTGTCCTACCAAACTTACAGGCCTATTCAAGCTGTTAATAGTGAGTTTTCCATATGAATGACTGGTTTTGGCTCATGCTTTCCAACTTCCTAAATCCTCTCAAACAAGCCCCAAACAGCCTCAGTGAGCCCCAAGCCCCCATACTTCTTGATATATGGCTCTAGGCCAGAAAATCACAGCAGCCAGCCTAGATTCACAGCTTGGCTTTGCCTGGAAATCTCGAGGCCCAGCACAAGTAATAGCCATCTCAGATTACTTTACAGCTCATGCAAGGTGGCCCCGGGCAGAACACAGGTGGGGGATGACTTGACCTGCACCACCTGGGAAACCCCAGAGCCTGTGTACCCAGTGGACAACTACAGACCACATCAGCCTGTGGTCTGCACAGCTGATCCTCCAGAGAGGGCAGAGTTTGGTGATCACTGGTCACAGCCAGTCCTTGCAGCTGACTGGCCTGGGTAAATCCCACCCAATGATCTGCCAACATCACCAACTCTCAACTACAAGAGGAAGATGTACTCGGCCCACATGGAGGGCACGCACTGTGTACTCAGCTTGGGTGATAAGAGAGGCTGTGCCACTGAACTCTATAGGATATTACTACATTAGGCCATGCTACCAAGACAGGAGTTATAGCAGCTCTACTTAACACAGAGAAACAAACACAGGGAGGCTGCTAAAATGAAGAGACAAAGCAACATGGTCCAAATGAAAGAACAGATCAAAACTCCAGAAAAAGAACTAAGCAAAACAGAGATACAAGCAATCTGTCAAAGATTTCAAAGCACTGGTTATAAGGATGCTGAAAAAACTTAGTGAGGACCTCAATAATACAAGAAAAGATCCAGATGGAAAAGAAGGATTTTACTAGTTGAAATAAAGAACAGTTTACAGAAAAACAACAGTAGAGTGAATGAAACTGAAATCAAATCAAAGATTTGGAACATAAATAAGCATAAAACAAATAATCAGAGCAAGAAGAAAAAAGATTCCAAAAAAATGAGGATAGGGTAAGCAGTCTATGAGACATCTTCAAGTGTTCCAACATTTGCATCATGGGGGTGCCAGAATAAGAAAAGAAAGAGCAAGAAATTTGAAATCTATTTGAAAAAACAAGATAGAAAACTTCCCTAATTTGGTGAAGAAAACAGTCATGCAAGTCCAGGACGCATACAGAGTTTCAAACAAGATGGATGCAAACAGGCCTACTCCAAGACACACTATAATTAAAATGTTAATGGTTAAAGGTAAAGGTAATCTTAAAAGCAAAAGAAAAGCAGTTATCTACAGGGGGGTTCCCATAAGACCGTCAGCCAACTTCTCAAAAGAAACTTTGCAGACTAGAAAGGACTAGCAAGATATATTCAAAGTCATGAAGAGCAGGGACCTACAGCCAAGACTGCTCCATCCAGCCAAGCTATTAAAGGGCAAACAAAGAACTTCCCAGACAAGAAAAAGCTAAAGGAGTTCATCATCACAAAACCATTATTATATGAAATGTTAAAGACTTATTTAAGAAAAAGATCAAAATTATGAATAATAAAATGTCAATAAATATATATCTATCAACAATTGTATCTAAAAAACAAACTAAGCAAACAAGAATAACAGGGAATCATGGATATGGAGAGTGTTTTGATGGTTGCCAGATGAGAGGGGATGTGTGGGTAGATGGGTGAAGAGGTGAGGGGATTAAGAAGCACAAATAGGTAGTTACTGAATAGCCGTGGGGATGTAAAGCACAGTGTAGGAAATGGAGAAGCCAAAGAACTTACATGTATGATCCACAGACATGAAAAATGGTATGGGGGCTGCCTGAGTGGGTGGGAGTGCTTGGTGGAGGGTGGCAAAGGGAGAAAAATTGGGACAACTGTAATAGCATAATCAATATAATATAATTTTAAAAAAACAGTGAGATTAAGGAAGAAATCAAAAGATACATTGAACAAATAAAGATAAGAACACAACAATCCAAAATCTGTGGGACACAGGGAAAGCAATCCTAAGAAGCAAAAACAGCATTACAGGCCTATCTCAAGAAACAAGAAAAAGCTCAAATAAACAATCTAACTTTACACTGAAAGAAACTTGAAAAAGAACAACAAAGACCAAAATGAGAGGAAGGAAGAAAAAAATAAAGATCAGAACAGAAATAAACAAAATAGACTTTAAAAAAATAATACAGACTTCCAGCCAAGATGGAGGCATAGGTAGATATACCTTGCTTCCTTGAACAACCAAAAGGACAACAACAAATTTAAAAACAAAAAGTAATCAGAACTGCCAGAAAATCAAGCCATATGGAAGTCTGACAACCAAGGAGTTAAAAGAAGAAACATTCATTCAGACTGGTAGGAGGAGTAGAGACAGGCAGTTGGGATGGAGAGGATGCACAGCAAGGCAGGGACTGGAGGACCAGGTGGGCGAGGCAGTGGCTGGCAGACCAAGCGGTCCCACATTTGTGCACAGATAAACCCGGAGGAATAATAGGAGAGTGAGACAGACTGTGCAACCCAGGGTTCCAATGTGGGGAAATAAAGCCTCAAAACCTCTGGCTGTAAAAACCTGTGGGGGTTGCATCAGCAGGAAAAGCTCCCAGACTCACATGAGAGTTTGTTGGAGAGACCCACACGGTCCTAGAACTTACACAAACTCTCCCACCTGGGAATCAGTAACAGAAGGGCCCAATTTGGTTGTAAGTAGTGGAGGAAGTGACTGAAAGCCCTCTCAGAGTCCGGCAAGCCAAACTGTTCCCTCTCAGACCCCTCCCCCACAGCACCAAAACGCAGTGATGTGGGTTGCCCCACCCTGGCGAATACCTAAGGCTCCATCCCTTACAAAGTAACAGGTGCGCTGAGACAAAAAAATAAGGCCCAAAAGAAAGAACAGATCAAAGCTTTAAAAATAGAACAAGGGATGACAAAGAAGTATTCAAAGTCATGAAAGGCAAGGACCTACATCCGAAATTACTCTATTCAGCAAAGCTTTCGTTTAGAATGAAAAGGGCAGACAAAGTGCTTCTCAGATAAGGTCAAGTTAAAGGAGTTCATCATCACCAACCCCTTATTATATGAAATGTTAAAGGGACTTATCTAAGAAAAAGAAGATCAAAAACTATAAATAGTAAAATGACAACAAACTCACAACTATCAACAACTGAACCTAAAAAAAAACCCCGAAAACTAAGCAAACAACTAGAACAGGAACAGAATCACAGAAATAGAGATCACATGGAGGGTTATCAGTGGGGAGGGGGAGCAGGGAGATTGGGGAAAAGGTACAGGGAATAAGCAGCATAAATGGTAGGTACAAAATAGACAGGGGAAGATTAAGAATAGTATAGGAAATGTAGAAGCCAAGGAACTTATATGTATGACCCATGGACATGAACTAAGGGAGGGGAATGCTGAAGGGAAGGTGGGGTGCAGGGCAGAGGGGGATAAAGTGCAGAAAAAAATGGAACTGGAATGGCATAATCAATAAAATATACTTTAAAAAAAATCCCCTGTATCTATGCCCTGACTGGTGTGGCTCAGTGGATTGAGCGCCAGCTGGTGAACCAAAGGGTTGCTGGTTCGATTCCCAGTCAGGGCACAGGCCTGGGTTGCAGGCCACGTCACCAGCAGGGGGCGTGCGAGAAGCAACCACACATTGATGTTTCTGTCCCTCTCTTTCTCCCTCCCTTTCCCCATGTCTAAAAATAAATAAAATATTTTTTAAAAATCCCCTGTATAAAATGTGTCTTTTACTTATTGAAAGGCATTTTTGTATAGTTTATGTATAATATCAAATAAAAAATATTTAGCACTATAGGCTATTTTTCCATGTGAAAAATAATCTTTTGTGACATTACTTATTTAATGAGTGTTCTATTCCATTTTATGGTTGTATCCCTTCATTTCACCAGTTCTTTATTACTGGACATCTAGGCTTCCAGTTCTACTCCTTTAAATTATCTCTGGTTCTAAAATCAGTATGGGCTGGCACAGTAGAGAAAACAATCATACACACACACACACACATAAAAAGTGCAGACTGTAGCCCTCAGGGACAGCCATATTCTACTTTAATAAAGTATTTACCATTCACAGACTGCAACACCTGTGCTCCTGTAGCCAAGAGTCTCAGAAAAAGACAGAACAAAAAATTAAAAGGAAAAAAAAAAGCAGAGCAATCTCTTTCCACTCTGTCTGTAACAACATACATTGTGATGCATTAACACTTGAAAAGACATTAAACCTTACCTTTCTAATTCACCTACAATCGAAGCATGAACTTTCATTGCTATTTTGCCATCCAACTGTGTTTTCAGTTCTTGGCATTCAGTGCATAAAATTTCCAACTGCTCCTTGCTTTTAATTAGCTCCTTTTCTTGGCTCTGTGTTTTACTCTCCAGAAGCATTAGTTGTTTAGTCAGTTTAGAAACTGAAAAACAAAAGAGATGAATGAAGACTTGGTACAAAAAACTTGATTAATAATACATGATTATTTATTCATTCATTGATTTATTTACTTATGGAGATGGGGATGGGAGGGAGAAAAACAGGGAGAGAGAAACATCAACGTGAGAAACACTAAGCGGTTGTCTCTCAAACACACCCAGGCCAGGGACCGAACCCCACATGAGACCCAGGCATGTGCCCTGACTGGGAATTCAACCTGCGACCTTTTACTTCACGGGACGACACCCAACCAACTGAGCCACACCAGTCAGGGCAATACATGATTATTGATTACTAGGTTAATACTAACGAGAGTCAATTTATAAAAAATGATCTTTTAAAAATCTTTCAGAGATTTACAAATTACTACCAAAGGCCTTGTTCTTAAAAATTATTGTTCTTATATTAAGCATTCACTAAATACAAACTTTCTTACTGAGGTTCAATATCTTGATATAATCATTAAATATACAATATTTAGTAAGACATGATTCTAGTCTTCAAGAAACTTTGTAAAGACTTAAGTCGTCTGTAGGTATGTAAGCATACATCATGACGTTGTCCCTAAAACTGCAAGTTTTCAAGGATGTCACATATGGCCAAGTGCAGCAAAGGATCCTAATTTAATGAATGATTTCGATCTAATATGGAACCCCAGCACTCCATTCAGTTTCTCCACAGCATGCCCAGTTAAGCCTTAGCCCTTTCCCTTACTAGTCATTAACCCCCTGAGACAACCAGAAACAATGGCCCAGCCTTGACTAAGGGTCACAACACACGGGTTTCCATTAAGCTGAAGACACCATCATGGCCTAAGTTTCAGCTCCTGAGTTCCAAAGCGCAATGACCCCTGGCTATGTCCCCATGAAACCAGACTGAGGGACCCCAATGCTGACTTTAAGACCTAAAATTATGATTTACTAGCCTTACCTCACTCTTGACCAATGACCCCAAATCTCTTACTCATGATGGCTGATTTTGCTCTATAGAAGCCCTTGTCTGTAAACCATCTAGTTCAGGCTTTTGAGCATTAGCTTCCCATTTTTCCTAGATGGTGCCATTCATAATAAAATAGACATTCTTTCTCTACTGCGATTCTCAGTGTTTAGTGTTTGGCTCTGCTAGCGCTGAGTGGACAAATTGTTCAGTAACACAAACTAAGATTCAAATTGATTCTTTTTCTTCCCTTTCCTCATTAAATTTTTATGTTTTATGTCCTGTATCTAAAGTAAATCATAAATACTTCATCCTCTGTGACATAACAGTACATAGTAAGATAGTTCCTGGGCATCTGTTGAAGGTAGTACATAGAAGCACTATAGTGTAAAACTGTAAACACTTCTACTCCATAAAAACATTTAGTTGATCACCCTGGCCACTGTGGCTCAGTTGTTGGTTTGAGTGTCATCCTGTGAACCAAAAGGTCATGGGCTTGACTTCTGGTTGGGGCACATGCCTGGGTTGTGGGTTCGGTTCTGGGTCAGGAGTGTAGGAGAGGCAGCCAATCGATGTTTATCTCTTACATAGATGTTTCTCTTTCTCTCTCTGCCTCCCTTCCCCTCTCTCTAAAATCAATAAGCATGTCCTTGGGTGAGGATTAAAAAAACCCATTTAGTTGGTCAAAGTGAACAGCTATTTCTGGGAAACAGAAAACTAACGGAGGCTGTTGACTGAGTCAGAGAGGCCAAAAGGCTGGCTCTGCTCCACGTGACCAGAAGACTCATCTCACCTCTTCAGATCTGCTGTGTTTGAGAAAAGTAACCTCAGTAAATATAAAATTAATTTTCCCAGTTATCTCTGACCTTGAAAGCAAAGATAGGAGGCGCAGCAACACTCTCTCCCCTCCCCCACAAATAACGGTGGAGTAAGAGCACATGCCTTTGTGCCTCGCAAAGACTGGGGAGTGGAGAAGTCCTGTGGAGGAAACTCCTGTTCCTCTGGACTCTTTGAGAGGTGCTCTCACTTTTAAACCTGACCTGGCTATCAGAAACAAGTGAAGTGCTAGCCTAGTAGTTTCAGCAACAGCAGAGGCTAGTAGTTAACTCTTCCTCAGTGTGGAAGGGGGAGAGGTTCAATAATCAGGAACAGAAAGGAGAACCAAGTGGGGGGTTACATCAGCTCGTGCAAGACAGCTTGTATTCCAGCCTCCTATCCTACACTATTTTTCACCGGAAAAAAAAAATCAGTACAGCAAAAGGAAAAAATACCATTATCTTTTTGTTCATAAATGTTGGTTTGAATGAAAGTGGAAGAAATGACTCTTAACCTGGATCCACTTCCAAGTCCACTCTTATATACTGTGAGGCTCGTAGGGACAGGGAGCAACACAAAAGGAGAGGGGCGATCACGAAAGTGTCTGACAGAGGTTTACCTCCGACAGCACCCACAGCTCTGAAGAAAGGGCAAGAGCACAGAGAAGCTGTTTAGAAACCAAATGGTTCCACTTATTTATTCATTTAACAAATATTCAAGTACAGATCATTGTGTTGTTTCAAATCTTCACATCACATAATTTTTCCTCTTTATGTGGTGCTATTTCCCTTAAAACCAGTTTTGCTGAGTCTAAAGCTGTCATCTGCAAGTGATTTACAAAATACATAGAATAATTAAAGCAACACTGTGGAGTCTAAGAGAAAGCAATCAATTCCTTATGCATAGTGCCTGGATATGTTATAACACAGACTGCTTCATTTCAGTAAAGAAAAATATATTCCTAAAAACACGATTTTCTCTATTTTCAATCTGAAGGGGGGATCCTACTAGAAAGTGGGTACAAGTCTAAAATGACATAATGACAACTCCACAGCATTGCCATTACCCACTGGAAAGACAGCTCACCTTCCTGGAGATGCTCCTGGTGGGTGTGCTGGGCTTTTATTTGCTGAATCTCCAACTGCTCTATCAACAGCCTGTTTTCTTCTAAAACCAATTCCGCCTGAGTCTGAAACTGATGCCTACAATTGATTTAGAGAATTAAACATTGACATTCAGGTGCTGGATGATTACAGAGACACTCCGAGTCTAAAAGAAAGCAACTGATGTTGGAGGGAATGAATATCTGTACATGTTTTACTGCTAACTATGTTATTAACACATTAATACCACCATGTGCATTAAATTGGGAGAAAGGTCAGTAATGCAGTTTGAATCATGAACTTGTTACTAACTTTTTAAAAATATATTTTATTGATTATGCTATTACAGTTTTTCCCCTTCACTACCCTCCACACCTCCTCCCACCCACATTCTCCCCCTTTAGTTCATGTCCATGTGTCATACTTATAAGTTCTTTAGCTTCTACATTTCCCATACTATTCTTACCCTCCCCCTATTTTCTACCTACCATCTATGCTACTTATTCTCTGTACCTTTTCCCCTTTCTCCCCCTCCAATTCCACTGTTGATAATCCTCCATGTGATCTCCATTTCTGTGGTTCTGTTCCTGTTCTAGTTGTTTGCTTAGTTTGTTTTTGTTTTCAGTTCAGTTGTTAATAATTGAGAGTTTGCTGTCCTTTTACTATACACAGTTTTTATCTTCTTTTTCTTAGATAAGTCCCTTTAACATTTCATAAAATAAGGGCTTGGTGATGATAAACTCCTTTAACTTGACCTTATCTGAGAAGCACTTTATCCGTCCTTCCACTCTAAATGATAGCTTTGCTGGATAGAGTAATCTGGGATATAGGTCCTTGTCTTTCATGACTTGGAATACTTCTTTCCAGCCCCTTTTTGCCTGTAAGGTCTCTTTGGAGAAATCAGCTGACAGTCTGATGGGAACTCCTTTGTAGGTTACTGTCTCCTTGTCTCTTGCTGCTTCTAAGATTCTCTTCTTCAATTTAATTTTGGGTAATGTAATTATGACGTGCCTTGGTGTGTTCCTCCTTGGATCCAACTTCTTTGGGACTCTCTGAGCTTCCTGGACTTCCTGGAAGTCTATTTCCTTTGCCAGAATGGGGAAGTTCTCCTTTATTATTTGTTCAAATAACTTTTCCACTTGTTGCTCTTCCTCTTCCCCTTCTGGTACCCCTATAATTCGGATGTTGGAACATTTAAAGATGTCCTGGAGGTTCCTAAGCCTCTCCTCATTTTTTTCTGGATTCTTGTTTCTTCATTCTTTTCTGTTTGGTTGTTTTTTTCTTCCTTCTGGTCCATTCAATTGATTTGAGTCCTAGTTTCCTTCCCATCACTATTGGCTCCCTGTATATTTTCCTTTATTCCACTTAGTGTAACCTTCATTTGTTCATCTAATTTGTGACCAAATTCAACCAATTCTGTGAGCATCCTGATCACCAGTGTTTTGAACTATGCATCTGATAGGTTGGCTACCTTTTTGCCACTCAGTCGTACTTTTTCTAGGGCTTTGATCTGTTCTTTTGGGCCACTTTTTTTCTCTCTTGACACACCTGATACCTAGTGAGGGGTGGAGACTTAGGTATTCACCAGGGCGGGGCAACCCAGTTGCTGGGTTGTGAGGCTGTATGTTAGCATTGGGTCTGAGAAGGAACAATGGTGCTTGCTCCACTCTCTGTAGGATTTCAGTCTCTTCTGTCGCTTTCCCCAAGCAAACTGGGCCCTTCTGGTGCTGATTCCCAGGTGGGTGGGCTTGTGTACATTCCTAGGACCCTGTGGGTCTCTCCAATGAACTCTCCTGTGAGGCTGGGAGTCTCTCCACAGTTGTTTTCAAAGAGTGATTCAAAGCTTTATTTCCCCAGGCTGGGACCCTGGGTTGTGCGGTCTGTCTCTCTCCCTAGTTTACCTGGTTTATCTGCATGTGAATGTGGGACTGCCCAGCCCACCAGTCACCTTGCATGCAGTGCCCCTCCATAATCCACCGCCCAGGATCTGCCAGCCACTGGTTTTTTTTTGCCATGACCCCTCTCCATCCAGCCACCTGGCTCCGCCCTTCCCACTGGTCTGGATGAATGTGCCTACTTTGACTCCTTGGTTGTTGGACTTCCATACAATTCAATTTTCTGTCAGTACCAGTTGTTATTTTGTTTCTGAATTTTTGTTGTCCTTATTGTGGTTGTAGGAGGAGGCACGGTGTGTCTACCTATGCCTGCATCTTGGCCAGAAGTCCCTCACTAACTTTTGAAATGTAAAATTTCAAACATATACCAAAGCAGAAAGAACAGAATGATGAACTCGAATGTATACAACACCCAGCTTGAACAATTATCAAATGGCCAGTCTTATTTCATTTACACAGAACTCCAGTCCCCACAACCACTGGGTTATGGCAGTGAACACAGGACTGGGAACATGGCTTATGGGTTTGAAAGTAAGATCTGTCTTTCTTTTCAATTTATTTATGTATTTTTATTTTAAGGAAAAGTAAAAGAAATGAAAATTAAAACCACAATGAGATATCACCTCACACGTGTCAGAATGGCTGTCATCAATAAATTAACAAACAGTACTGGAGAGGATGTGGAGAAAGGGGAACCCTTTTGCACTGTTGGTGGGAATGCAGACTGGTGCAGCCACTGTGGAAAGCAGTGTGGGATTTCCTCAAGAAAATAAAAAATGGAACTGCCTTATGACCCACCGATTCCACTTCTGGGTATTTATCTAAAGAAACCCGAAACACTAATTCAAAAGAACATAAGCACCCCTATATTCACTACAGCATTATTTACAATTGCCAAGATATGGAAGCAGCCCAAGTGTCCATCAGTAGATGGCTGGATAAAACAACTATGGGACATTTACACAATGGAATTTTACTCTGTCATAAAAAAGAAGAAAATTTTACCCTTTGTTGATAGCATGAATGGACCTGGAGAACATTATGCTAAGTGAAATAAGCCAGAGAAAGACAAATACCATATGATTTTATTCGTATGTGGAATCTAATGAACAAACTGAACTAACAAGCAAAATAGACACAGACTCATAGAGAGCGGGAGACCGCGATGGGGAGGGTGGTTAAGGGGTAGAGGGACTGAGTAAAAAGGAAAAAAAGACTCACGAACATGGACAACAGTGTGGTGATTGCAGAGGGGCTGGAAGGTATAAGGGGACTAAATGGTAATGGAAAAAATATAAAATAAATAAATACTCATAAATTTTTTAAAAAAGGGAAACTAAACGAGTTTGACTTACACCTATACACAAGGTCAGAGAAAGTATCTGAGGTGCCAGGTTCTCACAAGGATGCGTGGAGGCACGAGAGGCCCAGTCTACCTGACCTGCTTTCCAGGGAGCTACTCAAGGAGGGCTTGAAGGGAGAGAGTAGGAAACCTGACAAGAATATCCAAGTTCAGCAGGAGAAGCCACAGTGTACCAAGATCCAGCAGCTGCCTGGGCCAGTCCCAAATGACACACCAGTGATCAGAAAATCAGGGAAAACTGACTACCAGCAAGAATGCTTTTGACTCACTACCAACTTCTGAATCTCACATATGGAAATATTTAATTTTTTGCAGTAATGCTGACATACCTAAAACATACTAAACATACCATACCTACACAAAGCAAAAAAAGGTATATCTGAATAGTTTCTGCTTTCTTAGTCTTGCCTGGATACTCCCTTTAGATTTTTGAAGGCATTTACTTTCTCAAATTCACTGAACGAGCACTGTCTGCTACTGTCTGGATAAACAGGATGCAGCCCTGCCCTTAAGGAGCTCAAAAAGGAGAAAAAGGCGACAAATGTGGAACACACAGGCTGCCAGTGTGTAGCAGGTATGAGAACATGTGTATTTAATGCTAGGTCAGAAACTAAGACAAGAGAGCAATTAACTCTGTGTATAGGAAGAACTGCTGGCCAGCCCCATTGAGGGGCGGAGGGGACTAATGTATGACTAGCAGTGCAGATGGGGTATTCAAGGGGCAGGAGCAGAATCAGCCACAGGATGGAGGTGAGGCAGCTCTCAGCTGCCAGGGAACGGAGGGCCTGCACGGAAGAAACAGGACAGGGCAGCGGGCGCCAAGGGTAGCTGGCTATGCAGGGTCTCATCCTGGGCTGACTGTTCTAAAAGCAATCACTGGGGTCTAAGAAAGAATGTGATGCAACAGGTTTGGGATAGGAAAACCACCCTAGAAAAATACAACCTCAGGAAATAAAAACTGGGAAAGCAAATATAATTCAGGCTTAAAAACCTATGTAGAATTTTCAGACTAATCTTTAAAATACAACTTTAGAATAAACTACTAGAGTTTCATTGTACCTTATTAATTTCTTAGAAACTCTCCCTTAAAATGTTTTAATTTAAAAAAGGAAATGTATTTAATGATCAAATAAAGTTTATTCCTATTATCTTTCTTTTAAATCAGTAGAATACCAGAAATACAACAGCACTTGCCATTCCTTGGTGGTAACAGGGCTACTCTTAATTAACTGCTCGTGCAATTCTTTGTTTTCTTTCACCACTTCTTGGGCTCGGATCCCGAACATTCTCATTTCCTCCTGAAATAAAATTTATGTAAATTGTAACATACTCATACACACATATTTATATCGCTTAGTTCTAGTGCTGTTGCTGTGGCTAAAATAAAATGCTAATGGCTTTTTAGAAGTCTCACAGTAACAGCAGCCTGAAACTTGGTGCCAGCACCAAGTACCTGCTTTCAAGGAGCTCACAGTCTAGTGAGTTTGGAGAGACAACTACAATGCTGAGTACAAGGGACACCAAACCACGTAGTTTACACATTCAATTCCTAATTTCATAACATTTTTGTATAACTGCCAAATACTTGAAAAGAGAAAAGGGGCATAAGAAAAGCAGAGACACTTATAAACACTAATTTTTCCTTTGTTTAAAGACTTTGAAGAAGCCCGGGGCCAGGAAGCTCAGTTGGTTAGAACATCATCCTGATATGGCAAGGGTGCGGGTTCAATCCCTGGTCAGAGCACATACAGGAGTCAGCCAATGAATGAAACGCATCAACAAGTAGAACAACAAATCAATGTTTCTCTTTCTTTCTACCCTTGTCTTTCTCTGTCACTCTCAAATCAATCAATTAAAAAAACTTTGGAGAATAAAATAGAGCTTTTTAGATTTAAAAAACACAAGAACTTTCTAAAAGATTAGTTAGTGTAAAGGTTGAAATCTCTTAATTTGGCTTCATTACAATCACAGTAAAGCCTCTCTTAAAGCCCTCAGTAGGTACAATTTCAACAGTCATTGGCCTCAACTCAAGGACTGTTGCTTGGTCTCAGTTTTCAACTCCAAAGTCTGCGTATGTGGCACTTAAAAGCAATTTTAATTACAGTTAGCATTCACTATTATTTTATGTTATTTTCAGGTGTACAGCTGTGGCACTTCTGCTGGGCATCCTCCGTCCCAGCTCTCCTCAGCCTGCCCTTGGCCAGCTTCGGTGTCTTATGCCCATCCTTCAGTGAGAATCTTAGCTGCCAATGCTTATTCTGAGATGATTCCACATTTTCTTCCCCCAGCTAACCTGTATGCTTATACCTGTTTAACTCAAAACAATGCCACGTGACTTCTCTTCTTCACCTTTCTGCTCAGACACACTCCCACTTGGTGGCAGTCCACTGGCTCTTTCAGAACAGGGATCAGGCTAACTAAAGCTGCCTGTTTTGTAAATAAAGTTTTATCAGAATACAGACATGCCCATTTGTTTACATGGTGTCTATGGCTGCTTCCATGCTCCTACAGCAGAGCTGTAAAACAGAGGCTGCACAGTCTGCAAAGCCTAAATTATTTACTAAGTGGCCCTTTACAGAAAACATTTCCTGACCCCTGATTTAGAAAGAGCACTAAATTAATAATTTTCTTAGTTATTAGAATTGATATTCACCAATTAGTATAAGATTTATTCATCCTCTAGAAGAAAATGCTCAAAACTGCATTACGTGGGCCATATACATGAGACAGTGCAGTAAGAACAGGCTGGTCTCAAGAGACCCACCCAACTGGGAGTCCCAGAAAAACCAACACTTCTCTCCCTGGATCATTCCAATCCCAGAGATCTCACTGGCCACATGGAGGAACACGGAGGGGCACAGCGTGGAAACGCATGAATGTATCTGCAACACCCACACAGCCTTGGTCTCTTGTGTAAGTAAAACAAGCTCCACTGCCAGAAGCCATTCCCATAAAATAGAGGTAAACAAGGCAGAAATGAATAAAAACCTCACTTCCTCACCGTTCCCAACTGCTCAATAACTGGACTTTCCCGGGGTCGGCTCCTCACTGAATTAAGAAGTCTGCATAAAACACCCCTGCCTACTACCTACCCTGGTCTGCCCAAGCGACCCTTCTAACAGTGGTGTTCGCAGCTGCAGAGTGCCAGGAAAGGGGTGCCTCCCACTGCTGCCTTCTCTGCATGGAGACCCCAGCCCCTAGGGAACTGCCTGCCTATGAAACTTCAAATGCAGTACTGCCCTGTACCTCCCTCCAGACCTCCCCGATCCCTCCCTGCCTCCCCGCTCCTGCTCCACCAATTACTCCCATCCTGCCTCCCTTCCTCCTTCGTTCCCTCCCTCCTACCATGCTACACACCTTTCTTCCTTTCTCCTTTCCTTTGACAAACATTTGAGAACCTATTAGATGGTAGGCATATCTGCTTCAAAATGTCTCTTCAAAGCCTGAAATGGTCTTATTTTGTATAAACCTTGTCTCTTCTGAGAACTTTGCCAACTTACCTGAATGGTGGCAATGAGCTCATCCTTCTCTTTCATTCTGTCTTCATAAGCCAGCAGCAAGGGTGATAGATACTTTATATCCAACTGAAGATAATGGGGTAAAGAAGGTTAATATATTTCTTACTTCTAAACACAATCAGCACATTTTTTAAAAGATGAGAAAATACACTTAATCTGGAATAGATTTAAATAGCTATTCAAATATACCCCAGAAAATACAGGCCTGAAATTAAATAACTTTCACTTACCAACCAGGGTGGTATAGGGCCCTTTGATGGGAGGCCTTCAATATTTATATTCTAAGAACAAAACACATTTTGAACACAAATTAAACAACACCCTTGAAATGTCAAGCCTTAGATGTTCTTAATCTACTATGTATCAGCAATCTATGCATCTATATATGTAGGCACATATACATCAGAAAAATTTCTTTTGAATTATTTAGGAATAATTTGTAGTTATAATGCCTCCTTTCCTGCAATACTTCGGTGTATAATTCCTGAAAAGAAAAACCTTCACTTACTCAACCACAGCAGTGTCATAAAAATCAAGAAATCAACAGTGATGTACTATGTTCTAATCTATAGAATATATTCAAATTTCACCTATTTTCTTTTCTCTTTTTGAATCCACATATAAGTGATACCATGCAGTATCTGTCTGGCTTATTTCACTTAGCATAATGCCCTTAGGTTCATCTATGTTGTTACAAATGGCAGGGTTGCCTTCTTTTTAAAGGCTAAATAATATTCCATCATATATATGTAAACCATTCATATACACATATATCATAAATCACATGTATCTCACATTTTCTTTACCCATGGACACATAGGCTTCCATACCTTAGCTAATGTGAACAATGCTGTAATAAATATGGGTGTACATGTTATCACGACAGTGATTTTCTTTTGGATATATACCCAGAAGTGGGCATGCTGAATTACATGTCAGTTTTATTTTTAATTTCCAGATGAACCTCCATACTATTTTCCATTGTGACTATAATTCACACTCCTATCAACAATGTACAAGGATTCCCTTTTCTTTACACCCATTCCCTCATTTCTTATCTCTTGTCTTTTTGATAATTGACATGCTAATAGGTATGAGGTGGTATCTTTCTGTGGTTTTGATTTGCATTTCCCTGATAATTACAATGTTGAGCAACTTTTCATGTAATTGTTGGCCATTTATATATCTTCTTTGGAAAATATCTATTGTGTTTAGGTTTTTTTGCCCATTAAAAAAAATTGGTTTATTTGTTTTTGTGCTATTGAACTACATGAGTTCTTTGTACGTTTTGGATATTAATCCTTTATCAAAGATGTGGTTTGCAAATATTTTCTCCCATTCCATGGGTTGCCTTTTCATTATGCTCATGGTTACATTTGTTATATAGGATTTTTATTTTGATATAGTCCCATTTGTTTATTTCTGCTTTTATTAACATTGCTTTCTATCAAATCCAAAAAATCATTGCCAAGGCCAATGTCAAGGACTTTTATTTTTTCAGGTTTTACATTCAAGTCTTTAATCCATTTTGAGTTAATTTTTGTGTATGGTGTAAGATTCTTTTGCATAAGGATAGCCAGTTTTCCAAACAGCATTTCTTGAAGAGACTATCCTCTCTTTGTGGTATATCCTTGGCTCCTTTATCAAAAGTAAATCAATCACATATGTATGGATTTATTTCTGTTCCATTGATGTGCCTATTTTCATGCCAGTTCCATATTATTTTGATTACTATAGCTTTGTGATATAGTTTGAAATCAGGAGGTGTGATGCCTCCAGCTTTGTTCTTCTTTCTCAGAGTTGAGTTTTTATGGTGAGAAGGTACTGAATTTTGTCAAATGCTATTTATACATCTTGGTTGTTCAGTAGCATGTTCAATTCCCATGTTTGTAAGTTTTCTTATAATTGATTTCTAATTTCATACATTATGGTCAGAAAAGATGCTTGATATGATTTCAATCTTCTTAAATTTATTGACTTATTTTGTGACCTTACATATGGTCCATCCTAAAGACTGTTCGACATGCACTTGAGAAGAATGTGCATTCTTCTGCTGTTGGATGATAAGTTCTATATTAGGTCCACCTGGTCTAACATGTAGTTTAAGTCCAATATTTCCTTACTAATATTCTGTTTTGATGATCTATCTATTGTTGGAGTATTGATTCCTCTGCTATTATTGCTGCTTCTCCCTTCAGTTGTTAATATTATATATAAGTGTGTGTGTGTGTGTGTGTGTGTATGTATATATATATATATGTATGTATATATATCTGATGTTGGGTGCATATTTACAAATATATTCTCTCGATGACCTATCATTATATAATAAACTTCTTTGTCTCTTTTACAGTTTTGACTTAAAATCTGTTTTGCCTGGTGTAAGCATAGCTACTCCTGCTTTCCATTTGCATTAAACATATTTTTCCACCCCTTCACTTTCAATCTGAGTGTGTCCTTACAGCTTAAGTAAGTCTTTTGTAGGCAGCCTAGAGTTGGGTCTTGTTTTTCTTTTACCTATTTTGCCACTCTATGTCTTTTGACTGTAGAACTTAGTCCTTTCATTTAAAGTAATTAAGTATGGACTTTTTAATTACCATTTTGTTCATTGTTTTGTAGCTGTTTTGTCGTTCCTTTCTTCATTTCTCCTTTTCTTGCTCTCCTCCTTTGTGATGGGATGATTTTTTGTAGTAGTATGCTGTGATTCTTGATTCCTTTTTTATTTTTTGTGTACATTTACTATAGGTTTTTGTTTTGTGACTACCATGAGGCTTGCATAAAACATCTTTTAACAGTCATTTAAGCTAATAACAACTTTACTTCGAGCTTCTAATCAGCTTGCATCTACATGCTCACTACAATTCCCCTTGTTAGGACACTGGTGGGTCTTGGTTAACACCAAACATATAAAACTCTATGTTTTTTACCACTGCCCCACATTTTGTTTTTGCTATCATAATTTTTATCTTTTTATATTGTGTGTCCATTAACAAATTATTGTGTAGTTATTTTAAATACTTTTGTCTTTAACCTTTTTACTGGAGTTATAAGTGATACAACCCACAACCATTACAATATTAGAGTATTCTGAATTTAACTATATATTTACCTTTACCAGTGAGTTTCATACTTTCATATGGTTTTGTTACTAATTAGCACCCATTCCTTTCAGCCTGAAGGACTCCATTTCTTGGAAGGCTGGTCCGCTGGTGATGAGCTCCTTCAGGTTTTGTTTGTCTGGAAAATACTTTATCTCTCTTTCAGTTCTGAAGGGCACTTTACCAGGTAGAGTGTTCTTAGTTGGCATCCTACTCTCTTGTGGCCTGCACTTTCCACTGAAAATTCCACTTACAATTTTATGGAGATCCCCTCATGAAGAGTTTTTGTTCTCTTTCTGTTTTAAGATTCTCTCTTAACTTTTGACAACTTAATGATAATGTGTGGTGGTATGGGTCTCTTTAGATTAATCCCATTTGGTGCTCTGGACTTCCTGAATCTGGATGTCTGTTTCTTTCCCGAGGTTAAGGAACTTTTCAGCCATTGTTTCTTTGCTAAGCTTTCTGTTCCTCTCTCTCCTCTCCTTCTAAGACCTCTGTGATATGTATATTCCTCTGCTTGATGGTATTCCTTAAGTCCCTTACGCTGTCTTTACTTTTTTCATTTTTTCTTTTTTGATCCTCTAATTGGATGGATACCACTGCCCTGTCTTCAAGTTCGCTGGTCCTTTTCCCTCTTGCTCTAGTCAACTCTGGAACCCTTCCATTGAAATTTTCAATTGAGTTACTGTGTTCTTCAGGTTTATGATTTGTTTGTTACCTTTTTATATGTTCTCTCACTGTTGAAATTCTCACTTGTTCATGCACTGTTTTCCTGACTTCGATGAGCATCTTTATGACTATTTTGAACTCTCTATTGAGTAGATCACTTATCTCCATTTCATTAAGACTGATTTCTGAAGATTAATTTTGTTCTTCTGTTTGAAACATATTTCTTTCTTCATTTGCCTTAACTCTCTGTGTTGGTTTTGCAGCTACCTCTCCCAGTCTTGACAGAAGGGTCCATTGTAAAAGATAAATCTCATCAGTCAGCCTAATGATCTTCTGTTGGAGATGAACCTTATCAATCAGCCCAGTTGGAGTTCCCGGTTGCCTTTCAAACCTCTGTCCACTGTCTTTGTTCTTAGTGGCTCCCATTAGTTGAGAGTGTACCAAGACCCACCAGTGTCCCAGTGAGGGTGAATGCAGTCTGCATCTAGATGCAGGATGATTAGAGGCCAGGCAGCAGCTAGGAAAGTATGCAATTATACCTTTCTGAGACAAGAAGGTGGGAGATGGTCATTTTTGCCTGCTTCCTTTGTGCTGAGCCTAGGTATATAGTTGAGTCCATTTAAAAATTGTTTCTTTGTTTGCTGTAAAGTTGTGTGGGACTCATAAATGCAAGCCCCAATAACTAGAGTTAGGTGATTTGAGGTCAGTATAAACTAGTCTGCCTTCTTTTGGAAGCTAGTGAACTGACAAACAACAGTTGTAAACTTGAGGAACAAGACTGAGAATGGAGCAGCTACATGGACTTTCATTCTTCAACTTTACATAAACTTCTGTACTGTCCCAATTTTTTTTTGTTATCCTTGCCCTAGAATATGCTTATTGATTTTAGAGAGAAGAAAAGGGAGGGAGAGAGATAGAGAGAAACATTGATGTGAGAGAGAAACATCGATTGGTTGCCTTGCACAGGCACCCCCGACCATGGACCATACTCAAAACCCAGGCATTTGCCCTCACTGGGAATTGAACCCATGACCTTTAGGTTTACAGGAAAATGCTCCACCCAACTGAGTCACACTGGCTAGGGCAGTCCTACTTTTTTATAAAGAGCCTTTACTGCCTTTGTTAGGAGAAAGGAGGGAAGAAAGGGAGGAAGTGAGTGAGGGAAAGAAGGGAGAAAACAAAGTGAGGAGGTGGAAGGAAGAAGGAAGCAGAAAGGTCCCTAGAAATACTGTGCTTTGTCATTTTATACCAAATTTTGTAATAGATATGAACCCCTCATATTCAGAAATTAAACTTAAAAGGAAGGGTTAAAAAAATCTGAAAACTGATTTTTCTTCATTGGAAACATTACCTCTTCCTTGGATAAATGCCTGAATTTTGTTTGATATCTGCTCAGTTCTACATTCAAACGGTGGACAGTCATTTTCAACCCATCATTTTCATCCACTAGTTCTTGAGTTTGTTTTCTTAGAGAAAATAATTCAGGTGCAGCAACTACTGAAAAAAAAATTACACTATAAGAACTTGTGTCAGATTAATTAAGATTTTATATAAATTGCTAACTACCTGCCATTTTTTTCTTTTAGGCTCACAGAGGCTCTGAATGACAAATATATAGGTATAAATGAATAATAATTTCTAAGTTTTTTAATACTAAGTAGTCAACACTTTGGAAGTTTGTGGAAGTTTTTACATGTACTATTAATTAAGTCAAAATGAAAACTTTACATTGAAAAGGAAAAGTAATTGTTTCCAATGATATCTAAATATTTGCCTTGCAAATCATACAGAATGGAAAATTTATTAGAATAACCTTTACAAATAATAGCAATGTCTATTAGAAAACATAATAGAAAATAGATTCCACAAAGTAATAATACAAATAATATAAAGTATCTAGAAATAAATGTGCATAAGACAAAAAATATGCAGAGTAAATATGAAGAAAATGACATCATCTCTGTTCAGGCAATAATATTAGTCCTATGTAAATAGATAAATGTATAGAGACAACATTAGCAAATATTTATATAATCTTACAGGTAAAAAGGGAGTAAGTCATAAAAATTATTTCATAGATTTAGTTAAATTATCAACAAACTGAGAAAATATTACATATATGACAAAGGCTAATATCCTTAATACATAAAGAGCTCCTATGAACCATGAGAAAAAGCCAAGTATCTTAATATAAAGTGGGAAAATTGATATTTTAAAGATTTTATTCATTTATTTTTAGGGAGAGGGGACAGGAAAGAGAAAGAGAGGGAGAGAAATATCAATGTGTAGTTGACTCTTATGCACCCCTCACTGGGGACCTGGCCCGCACCCCAGGCCCGCACCCTAACTGGGCATCGAGCCAGTGACCCTTTGATTTGCAGGCTAGCACTCAGTGCACTGAGCCACACTAGCCAGGGCAAAAATGGGAAAATTTGAAAATGGAAAATAAAGTGATCTGCAAAGATATGAATATTTAAGCTCATCAATAATAAAAAGAAATACAAATTAAAATGTGATTCCTTCTTCTTTTTCCTATCAAATTAGAAAGAAAAATATAATCCTCATCATTGGTAAATACGTAGTAAAAGGCACTTTATACACTGCTCAGTGGGATAAAAACTGATATGAAATATATGTAAAGTTAATCTCCTAAACATCAGATCCAGAAGTATTGGAATTTCTTTAGCACAACAATAATGATAGAGCAGATAAAATCAAATTACAAGTATAAGGATATTAATGAAAACATTATAACACAAAATATGAACATTAATAACAAATATTATAACCTAAAATATTAACTCTCAAAATAAATAAGAAAATGAGTGACGCCCTGTTTGTTCCTTTAATAAAAGAACTGTATAGCTGTCCCCACCTTCCTGACAGGATGCTTGCTCAGCCTCCTTCAGCTGTCCATTTTCTTTTTGCATTCTCTTAAGTTTTTTCATTTCTTGTTTTACCATGTTAAGTTCAAGAGTAAGGGTTTGGTTTGTACTGTTCACATGCAAATTTTCTTCTTTTAATTCCTCAAACTTTTCTTTGGTTATTTCTATCCATTGTTGACGTATTTTACCAATTATATCTGAAAAGGTACAGGGAAAGGGAAAATGTTTTAAAACAGTAACTGACATTTACAATTTTACGTCAACATTACACAAGATCTCATTTGAAAAGCCATGTGTGCAACCACTTCCTGTCAGGCCTCACGCTGTGTTCTTTGGTCCTGGGAGAAAGAATGGCCTGTATAAGAAAGAATGATTGGTCTGGTGAGACTACAGTGGATGACAGGAAGAGAGGTGACAGAGGGGGAAGCGGGAACCAGAGGAGGCCACCAGGAACCAGAAAGCCTTTTAGGCAGAGGTGTGAAAAGGAAGAGGCTCTACTCTCAGATGAATCTGTCACGCCAGCAGCAAAGAAAGTGAATGAATGAGGCCCAGCCCAGAAGGGCTCTGAGGGGCAGCACTATGGTGGGGATAGAGAGGAAGGGTTATATGGAAGAAGGATTCAGGGATAAGACCAAACAGGGTTCAATAGCTGACTAGGTGTGGACAGTGAGGGAGAGGAAAATCAAGGATGAGCACCAAGATCTGTGGTTTGGAAGACACTTAGCCAGACAAGGAACACAAATGGAGCAATGGAAGGTAAGCTCAGTTTAGGAGACAGGCCCAAAGCTCTGAAGGCAGCCTCAGCTGATGAGACGGGTGCCACCAGCATGCGGGCACTACCTGATGGCACCAGGGAGAGAAGAAAACCAGCAATAACGAAGGATTTTAAGAAGAAATAGTAAGGAAGATAGGAAGAAAACAGAGAGTGATGTTCCACATTTTAAGATATGCTCACAGAGGTAAAAAAAGGTGAAAGCCACAATGAGCTCCCTGGCCAGGGCATGCTTCCGGCAGTAGAAACAAGAAGCAGAGCTTCTGTGGACCGACAAGCATGTGAGGGCTGGTGGCTCTAGACAGTAGATTCAATGCACACCCCAGCGGATAGACAAGGGCTAGGGAGGGGACTGTGACTCCAGATAACCTCCCCTGGCCCCTGATACCCATATATCTGGTCCTTAGAACAAGAAAGGAAAGGCTAAGCAGTGAGTAACTCCACAGCTACACTGAGAAAGAGAGGGGAACCATGAGGAATCCCAGAAAGAAAACAGCTGAGATTAGGTTGAAGACAGAAGCTGCAACCTAAAATATGCCAGGAGACGTCAGCTACAAAAGGTGGGGATGCCTTGCCCTAGCAGGAAGTGGGAACTGAAAGGGCCTAGAAAGGACTAATGAGGAGTCCAGTTAGAGCACCAGATGGGGCTCAAACCCCTGGGCCAGGCAGCTGACAGCAGAGATGCATGCCCCTTGGCAGGCAGTACCTATAGGCACTGAGGTCCGAGAGGCAGGGTGGGCTCAAAGGCCCGGCAGTCACTGGAAACAGGCTGTACAATTGGCAGCCTGGCTGGCTTCCCCATCGGAGCAGCCTGCAGTAAGCAGATACAGCATCCCTGAGCAGACTAACAGGGACTCTCAGGGACTCTCAGGAACTAGGGCAGGCATACCACCAAGAACCATCAAGTGTCTGAACCATGAGAAGCCCCAAAGTCAAATAACAGGAGAGAGAGGCTGGCACAAAAACTATAAGATTTTGGAATGAGTACATTTAATATTCTCAGAGAGATGCTTATCAATACCTCATAGAAATCATGTAAGCATCTTAAATAATACATCAATTCAAAGGATGGCTGAGTGGCAGAATACATACAATGGCAAATGACCCCATGGGCTAGAAGTTAGAGCCCTAGCAAACTCCCACGATATAGCACCAAAAACACTAAGAATGGGTGAAATTCAAGTCAATCCCACATGGAGGACAGACTTAAAAGTCTTGATTCCCAATATGGTTTTCAAATAGTGATGTGAAGCATAACAGGCAAAAATTACAAAATGCACTTTGAAAGCTACTGAAGCTCCAAAATGAAAAGTACATCAGAAAACATCTCTAGACCATATGCTGCCTCCACGCCCCAGAGAACAGCCCTTATTTGCATATACCTACCCTCCAAGGGTCTAAGCACACCCCACAGGTCCCTCTACCCACCATCACCCAGGGTCTGAGCACACCCCTGGGGACATACTTCCACCATCCAATGTTTGAATGTTTGGACCACCTCTCTCTCTCTCATTTTTAAAAAAAGATTTCTTTATTTTTAGAGAGAGAGAAAGGAAGGAAAAAAGGGAGAGAAACATTGATCAGTTGTCTTCACACACAACCTGACCAGAGACAGGCCAAAACTCAGGCACGTGCCCTGACTGGGAACTGAACCGGAGACAACTGTCGCTTTGTGGGACAACACTCAGCCAACTGAACCATGACAGTCAGGGCTGGACCCTCTCTTTTGAGGCGAAGGTGGAAGTTCAATAACTGCAACCTTTTCCCAATTCCAGTAGTGGGACAGAACCAGCAGCTTTTGTAGGGGAAAAAAAAAAACACCCTTTATTTTATTTTTAAAAATTTTTAATAAAGATTTTATTTATTTTATTTTTAGACAGAGGAGAGGGGAGGGAGAAAGTGAGGGAGAAAAACATCAATGCGTTGTTGCCTCTTGCACACCCCTAATGGGGACCTGGCCTGAAACCCAGGCATGTGCCCTGACTGGGAACTGAACTGGCGACCCTTTGGTTCACAGGCCAGCACTCAATCCACTGAGCTACGCCAGCCAGAGAGAGACCTTTATTTTAGATGAGATTACTCTGGGTATTCTATAAAATTATAAGCTTTTCAATCATAATGAAAATCAAAAGGTAAATACCTGGGGAGGGTGGAGGTTTTCCACATAATGGTGGTTTTTCATCCTGGGTGGGGAGAAAAAACATGAGCCTAATAAATCGAGAGTCTTAGCATCTTCTGTTCAAACTTTCTACCTTTTTGCCTGTGAGTTCAGACAGGCGCTGTGTCCTTATATGTAGGGCCCATCAGTAACAGGCCATCAGTTCACATGCTAAACCATGTGATACAGCGGCAAGTGCTGAGCAGAGACATGCAAAACAAACGCCAACCGGGCCTACTCTCCTTGGGGTGTGCAAGAAGACCCCATAAACTGCAGAGAAGCATGTTTTCAGGGTACTCAGAAAAGAATGTAAGATCTTGTTTTTCAACACAAAACTTTGAAGAAAGGGAAACCTTTGAACTTTTGTTAATTTTTCCATTACACATCAGTCTAATATTAAGCTTCTAACTGCTGCTGAGAAAGTAGATGGGGTTATCAATTAATTCTACTGACAAATGTTTAATTTTTAAATTCCTATGACATCACACAAAACTCAAATTAGAACTATTTCTATATTTGCAAATTAGTTATTATCTATTCATTTCACAAGTTACATAAGTGATTTCTAAACTCTCAATACATTACTTTCACTTTTAAAATGTGGAAAATATGAATTTCTTCAAATTTTTTAAGTATTTAAAAAGAAACTTTTAATCAGAAAGAACTCTTAAGGGAAGATTTTTCTCCACAAATCACAAAAGTGGTTTAAAAATTATGGTGGAAATTTAATCTATTGAGAAAACCAGTTTTTAAAAAAGTAATCTTACCTTTAAATTCAGAACAGAATATTCGCCATCTGATTTAAAGAAGAAAGGAAAAAAATTAAAAGCAGATAAAGACATTTGACAATAAGAGCACAATCACAGAAACTCACTTTCTACCGATGAGCTAAACAAAGCAGGGTGCCCGCTCTGAACTGCTCATCTTTGTCTGTCCTGCTCATTCCCAAGCAGCCTCAGCAGCTCACAGGACTGGAGCACCAAGGCCAAATTCCTTAGAGTGACTCTGAGCCCTTTCCATGCAGGGCTCCTCTCCAACTTTCCCACATGTCCCCCACCCCTGTGCTCTCTCCACCGGATCCACCTGCCATTCCCCAAATGGGATGGGCCTACCCTGCCTGGAGGTGCCATCTGACTTTGTCAGAAAAGTAGCTGTTTCTTGAAGCAAACTGCCCCAGTGACACAGATGAAAACAAATCTTGCCCAGTAACTCATTTTTACCTTACAAATACACATTCATGACTAAGATCCTCCTTGAAGTGGGCCACCTTACAACCCACTTTGCCAGTACCCTTTGTTGCAGTAAAAAGTTGGACTTTCAACTTTTTAGAAATTGTTTGCTTTTAACTTTCCATGATTAATTTGCAGAACAGAAATAACTGGCTGAAAAATAAATTAGAAACAAATATGCAAAAAAGTAGAAAAAACTTACAGAATTCAAAGAAACAGACAATGCTTAAATACTTCTTGGTTCATCACAATTACCAACACTTTGACACTTACCAATGAAGAGCTTATTTTTGACCAAAAGTCACCTAATCCACTATTTTTGACCAAATTGTTTTTTTTCCTTTTCCTTTTTAAATTTTTAAAAATGTTTTCCAATTAAAGTTGACATTCATTATTCATAAAACTGTTTTTGCTAAGTGTCTTGTGGCAGCCTGGACTGGGGTACTGGGTGAAACCCTACCTGGTCCTTCCAGCCTCACACCCTCTCTCCCTGACACCTTCCACAGCTGTCAGGCGATGTTGGCCACGCTCTGGTCTCCACGCCCACCTCTGCCCCGGCAGCTCGCCACCGGCACATCCTCCCTTGCAACCAGAATGTGAGGATAAAGCCTGTGGCTCCATCATTTCTGGCACAGAGTAGGTGCTGAATAAGTTTCTGATAAGCAAATGTTTAAACTGATACAAAAATAACTTACATTTTAAATAACTCTTTTACAACAGTCTTGATTTGGTATATTACAACGCTATATCAGATATACTGCTTTCATATTTAATGGAATCTTTTTATGTCCCCCTTAAATTCTTCACAAAATAAAGCTGGGGGAAGGCAGGGAATTAAATGAAGAAAAACAGGCTTCCAGTAAAAATGGCAGAGTAGGTAAATGAAGCACCAACATCTTCCTGTCACCATTTCAAACTTACAACTAAACTACAGACCAACCATCACTGAGAACCACCTGAAGTCTAGCTGAACAGAAGTCCTATAACTAAGGAGATGTGGAAGAAGCCATATAGAGACTGGTAGGAGGCACAGAAATACAGGACAGTCAGGTCCCACACCCACGTAGGGAGTTAAGATTCAAGAGGAATAGCTCAGCTGCTGAGGTCCCCCCTACAGAGTGAGGGGTCCCAGCCTTACACCAGGACTCCCAGCCCAGGGTTCTAGTGCCAGAAAGAGAAGTCCTAATAACTTCTGGCTACAAAAATCAGTAAGGATTGTGGCTGAGTGAGACAGAGGGCTTCTAGGGTCCTAGGCGTTCCTTTTAAAGGGCCTGCACATGGAGTTACTCCTGATGGACTCACTTGCTCTGAGCTCCAGTGCTGGGGCAGCAGCTCAAAAGGGGTCAGAGACATAGGGGTAGGAACTGAACTGTCTGGCTTTGTGGTGAGGGCTGCAGAGGCAGCTTTCTCCCAGAGAAAAGTGCTGGCGGAACACATTGTTCCTTTGCTGAGCCCTCACCCCACACAGCCAGCAGGCGGGCACCATATCTGAGTCTCCATCCACCTGACTCACACTGTTCACTCTTCTCTGGTGGTTCCCTGAGACTCCATCCACCCCACCTAACCTTCGGACCCACTCAAGTTACTTCCAGTGGTGTTTCCATTTAAACAGCCTATCCTGGCTCACACTTTGGACTTTGTGAAAATCTCTCAAAGGTTCACAAACCCCAAACAAGCAGCATCTGACTCAGCATGCCCTATCCCTGTTGCTAAGCAACCCTAAGCCTGGCACTAGTGGCAGCCAGCCTCAGTTCACAGCTTGGCTTCTCCTGGGCACCTCCAAACCTAGCACAAGTGGCAGCCATCTGCAGACTGCTTTGTAGTTCATGCTAGGTGGCCCACGCATGACACAAGGAGTGGCCAACCTTGGTCTGTACCACCCAGGAGGCCCCAGAGCCAGTGCATCAATCCAAAGGACAACTCCAGACCACACCAGAGTACCACCCAACCAACTCCACCAGTGACACACTCAAGGGGCGGACTCATCCGGCACCAGAGCCCCACTGAAGCATGTGCTGCTCCATGGGGTCAGCCCCTGCCCAAAAACTCGTCTGTTGTAGTCCTGGCCAGTCCTTTCAGCCAATTAGCCTGGGGAGGGGGGCTCAGTCCTTCCCACTGATGGGCCAACCACAATCAAGGCTCAACTACAGCAAGAGGGTACACACAGCCCACACTGCGGGGTGGCTAGGGAGACTGTGCCAGTGGGCCCTATAGGTCACCTACTATATAAGGCCACTGTTCAAAGCCTGGGAGGCATAGCAGCTCTATTTAATACACAGAAACAAACACAGCGAGGCTGCCAAAATGTGGAGACAAAGAAAAATGTCCCAAATGACAAAACAGGACAACACTCCAGAAAGAGAACTAAACAAAATGGAGATGAGCAATCTACCAGACAGAGTTCAAAGTACTAGTTATACGAATGCTCAGTGAACTTAAGGAAAAGAATAGGTCAACTCAACAAAGAGATAAAAACATAAATATGAAGGTAGAAAATATAAAAAGGACCAGTCAGAGATGAAGAGTACAATAACCAAATGAAGACTACAGTAAAAGAAATCAGCAGTAGAGTAGATGAAGCAGAGGATCAAATCAGCAATTTGGAAGAGAAAGAAGCAAAAAATACCCAATCACAACAACAAAAAGGAAAAAGAGTCCCGCCAAAATGAGGACAGTTTAAGGGGCCCCTGGGACAACATCAAGTGTACCACCATTTGCATCATGGGGGTACCAGAAGGAACTGAAAACCTATTTGAAAATACAGTGATGGGAAACTTCCTTCAGGTGGTGAAGAACACACACAAGTTCAGGAGCACAGAGTCCAGGCCCACACCAAAGCATATCATAATTAAAAGGCCAAAGGTTAAAGACAAAGAGAGAATCTTTAATAATGGGATTTTAAAAAGCACTTATCTCAGAGGGCTGTTTTGAAAGTTAAATGTGGAATAAAATGGTTAATAACAATAGTTTTATTTTAAAATACTGTGTTTTAAAAATATTACTAAGATAATAATGGTCAAAATTGTAGGAAACTAGAATCAGCTATATAAAAAAGGAAAATTCAAATATAATTGCTATTACCACAAACTGTTTTCTAGGAAAGCTCAAAATGGTACACAAAATAAGTGAAGGGACATAAAAAGAATTCCTCAGGCTTTTTTCCCCACTCATGTACTGACAGGTCCTAAGTCTGACTGCAAATCTTGGCTACTGTGAATTACATTGCAATAAATAGGGATGTTACCGAACATCACTTTGGGTTCTGCTGCCCACTGCCCACCCTCCAGAGGCAAACATTTCAGAGGCAAAGGTTTGATGATAAAAGAAAGGAGTCTTTATTCAAAAGCATATACTGAAGCCTATCAAGTCACAGCTTTAATCACTTAAGCCTATCTATTAAGGCTAAACTCTAACACTTGAGTTGTCCTGTCTTTTTTCCTGTTAGTTTCTACAGTGTCTTGTTTCTATATGGTTAGTTTACAAAATAAAAACAACATAATATACAAAAACTACACAGTTCTGGAAGAATGACAGGCTTTTGCCTCACAGCCTGTTCCCTGGAGAACACTGAAAAAATACGCCTGCCACCCTCTGCCAGGCCAGCCTGGAGTTCCTACCCATAGAAAATGCAATCCTTTGGGAAATGCAGGCACAGCAGCACAGTCGTCTAGTCTCCTTCTGGAAGAACAGCCTGAGAGCGTGAGACTGACAGCCCCACCTCAGGAGCCAGGGAGTTCCAGCGAGCCTCTGAGCCTCCCAGTTAGAGAGAGCCAGGGCTCTTTTTTTCCCCCCACTGGCTCTGGAAGATCTCGGCTTCTGCCAAAGACAGAATCTTAAAAGCAGCAAGACAAAAGCAGTTAGTTACTTGTTATGGAGTTCCCAGAAAACTGTCAGCTGAGTTCTCCACAGAAACTTTGCAAACAGGAAGAGACTGGCACAAAATATTCAAATTGATGCAAAGCAGAGACCTACAACCAAGACTACTCTACCCAGCAAAGCTGTCATTTATAATCAAGGGACACAGAAACATCTTCCCAGACAAGAAAAAGTTATTGTTGATCACCACCAAATCAGTACTACATGAAATGTTAAAGGGTCTTCTTTAAGAAGGGAAAACCACATAAAAAATATGAACAATAAAATGGCAATAAATACATATCTATCATATCTACTTTATTTATTTTTCTAAGATTTTATTTACTTTTAAAGAAAGAAGAAAGGAGGGAGAAAGAGAGGGAAAGAAACTTTAGTGTGCGAGAGAAACATCAGTTGGTTGCCTCTTGCACAACTCTAACTGGGGACCTGGCCTGCAACCCAGGAATGTGCCCCAACTGGGAATAAAACCTGTGACCTTTTCAGTTCCCAGAATGACACTTAACCTACTGAGCCATACCAGCCAGGGCTCAATAGTTACTTTAAATGAAAATGGATTAAATGCTCCAATCACTGCCCTGGCTGGTGTGGCTCAGTGGATTGAGTGCGGGCTGTCAACCAAAGGGTCACCAGTTTGATTCCCAGTCAGGGAACATGCCTGGGTTGCAGGCCAAATACCCAGTAGGGGCTGTGTGAGAGGCAACCACATGCTGATGTTTCTCTCCCTCTCTTTCTTTCTTCCTTCCCCTCTCTCTAAAAATAAAATAAATAAAATTTCTAAAAACATTTTTTTAAATGCTCCAATCAAAAGACAAAGGGTAGCTAAATGGATTAAAAAAAAAAGACTATACATATACTGTTGACAAGACACTCCAGATAGAAAGACACACACAGACTTAAAGTAAAGGGATGGAAAAAGATATTCATGAAAATGGAAATTAAAAAAGCTGTGGTACCAATACTTATACCAAATACAAAACAGACTTTAAAACAAAGGCTGTAAAAGAGATAAAGAAGAATCCAGCAATTCCACTTCTGGGTATTTATTCAAGGATATCTAAAACACTAAATTGAAAAGACATATTTTTTAAATGAATAAATAAATAAATAAATACATGAAAAGAAAAGACCTATACACCCATATGTTCACTGCAGCATTATTTACAATAGTCAAGATATGGAAGCAACCTAAGTGTCCATCAACAGGTACATAAATAAAGAAGTGGTGCATTTAGACAATGGAATATAACTCGGCCATAAAAAAAATGAAAGCTTGTCATTTGTGACAACATGGATGGGCTTAGAGGTACTGAGCTGAGTAAAGTCAGCCAGACAGAGAAGACAAATACCATATAACTTCACCTATATGTGGACTGTAAAGAACAAAGTAAATAAACAAACAGAAAAGAAACAGACTCATAGATACAGAAAACATTTTGATGGTTGTCAGAAGGGAGGGTGAATGAGGGGCTGAGTGAAAAAGATGAAGGAATTAAGTACAAATTGGTAATTACAAAATAGTCATGGGGAAGTATAGTATAGAAAATATAGTTAATGATATTGTAATAACTAAATATGGTGCCAGATGGGTATTAGACTTATCAGAGTGATCATTTAGTAAGTTATATACATGTCTAATCACTGGGTTGTAAACCTGAAACTACTATATTATCAACTGTAATTACAAATAAAAATTCATTAAAAAAGGAAAAATAGAAAAATGCTGACAGTTGTAGAAGGTGGGTGATGGGCATGGGTGTTCATTTTGCTGTTCTCTCTACTATTGTACATATTTGAAAATTATGATGATAAAAGTTTTTAAGGAGCAGTTCGCCTATTTTGCCAAAGAAAAACAATGATCTCCATTTTATCTTCGTCATCAGCTTTTCAGAAAAAGAACCTGAAGAAGATTAAACTAAGACTCTGTATCACCCCAAGTTTACTTTAACACTTAATGTACACACAGATCACTGGGCTCTGTGCATGTAGAGGGTGGGGCAAAAGTGGGCTAACGGCTGTTCTGTGGGAAATAATACAATAATTAATAAATAATAATATAAAAATAAACCGTATTTTGTGTACTCATAACTGTAAACATACTTTTGCCTCACCTTGTATATATTTTCTTCTTTGTACACTTTTATTTTTTTAATTACATTTGACATTAAATATTATTTTATATTAGTTCCAAGTATATATGTGTTTATGTATTTTTAAAAGATTTTATTTATTTTTAAAGAGAGGGGAAGGGAAGGAGAAAGAGAGGGAGAGAAACATCAACATGTTGTTGTCTCTCACATGCCCCCTCCTGGGGACCTGGCCCACAACCCAGGCAGGTGCCTTGACTGGGAATCGAACCAGCAACTCTTTGGTTCGCAGGCCAGCACTCAATACACTGAGCCACACTAGGCAAGGCCTTGTATTTATATTTTAATTTCCTGTTTTCTCATTTATCATTTTTCAAGATTTCTAGAGTCTTCACCTTCTCATATGTAGGGTCTGTACAGGCAGTGGTACAAACTATTAAAATAACAACAAAGGTCTCCAGTAATGGTCATCCTACTGCATACAAGGTGCCGTGCTAGGTAATGCTCCAGACTTTAAAGAAGGAGAATTCACACTACATGAACATGTTCATGCTGTCAAAAATTCTAACAATACAGATAAATCAAAACTCCTCTATAACATAATCCTCTGAACCCTTCCCCTCCCAAGAGGTTCTTACGTGGATATGTTTCCTTTTAGATACATGTGAACATATAAAATGTCAAACATACATACAACCTCACATCCCATCCTCTTTCACGTGTATATATAACAAACAGCAGACTGTGAGGAAGGAGAAAAGCAAGGACAAAGGCCCAGTAGCAGGATGGAACATCATGCAGTTGAGGAAATAAAAGAGCACCAGAATGGCTGGAGAATGGTCAGCAGGGGCAGGCCTGCCAGGTCTTGTTGCTAAGGGAATCCAGATCCAAGTAAAAATGTGTGAGGGTACATGGGAGCACAGCACCGGATTTGTGTTTGAAAAGGCTGCTCTGGCTGCTACCGTGGTGCGAAAACATAGTGGGCATTCCATATCTATGCATATATCTGCTGGCTGAGTGAAGGAATAAACAGAATTGAATAGCAGGCAGCTGGTTGCATGGGGTCAGGAGCTGGGAGAAGAAACCTGAGCCTCACTCAATAAATGGTATTGGAAGCAGAGGGGCAGGTGTGATTACTTAGAACAGGGGTGTCAAACTCATTTTCACCGGGGGCCACAGCCTCATGGTTGCCTTCAAAGGGCTGAATGTAATTTCAACTCCTTAACAGTTAAGGAGTAGTTACAATTTTACAGTTCTAAAATTATTTTGGTTGAAGGCAACTGTGAGGCTGATGTGGCCCCCAGTGAAAATGAGTTTGACACCCCTGACTTAGAAGGATGGAGAAAAGGGCCTAGACTAGGACGGGGAGAACTCCAACAGTTTATGGACGGGTAGAGGAAAATGGGACTGCAAGGAGATGAAGAGGGGTCCCCAGGGAGGTGAGAGAGGCAAGGAGAGTGTGATCTCATGAAGCCAGAGATTATTTTAAGACAGCAGGAGCACTCATCTGTGTGGAATGCTCCATCCACAGTATTTAGCAGAATGAAGGTCACTGGTCTGGGGATTAGAGCCAAACTGGAGTGGGTAGAAAAGTCACCATCAGATGAGGAAAGGGAGAAGGTATGTGGAGATATCTTTTGACAAATTTAGCTGTGGAGGAGAAAGAAAAGCACCAGTGGGAGGGCACTATTGGGATCAAGGAAGGGAGAGGGATGCCATCCATCAGCAAGAATTTGGCAGCTCTGGCCAAGGGACTGGTACCTGGACCAAAAGACTTCAGTGTCTGGCCTTCCTGGCTGGGTACCACTAGAGCTCAGAGAGGCACACCAGGTGCACAGAGCTTGATGGCTTTAGCCTTTAGACAGTAGTTATCAGCTGGTATTTACGGAAAGCACTGTGCTTCACACATGTGACTGAATTTAGTCCTTACAATAATCAGATGAGAGGCACTCACAGACTGAGCAGAAGTGGGGTTAAGCCAAGCATCTTGTCACCTGGAAATGACAGAGTCAAGAACCAAACCACCAGAAACCAGGGTTTCAAATGTTTTGTTCAAGGATCATCACCATCAGACTCTCCAAAATGCTTCTTAAAATTAGACTTCTGGGCCCCAGCTTAGAGCCACTGAATTGGAATTTGGGATGGGTGTGGGGCCTTTTTCACAAGTGTCCAGAGGCTTTTAATGCCATAACAAAGCAAAAGTCACTGCAGAAGTGCTCCAAGTTCATGTTACCAAGTGTACCAGTTACCACTGCTTGTTAGCTCCAAATCTACCTTCACTGCTTGCATTACTGCAGTATTTCTACTTGCCAGGTGCCGCAATATAAGTTTCATCAATAGAGGGTGCTGGAAAGATCCTGGAGGAGCAGGGGCTTGGGTTCTTCATTTCAGTATGCTACCTCCCTCTTTCTCTTCCTGTTTTTCTTCCCTTTCCTAGGCGGCCAACAGCACTTCCCCATAGGTGATTTCTCCTGGCAATCCCCTGAAGACAGCTTCCTAGTGAGTTGATAGTACTCAGATAACTTCTCCATCAGCCAGTGGCCTATAGGTGCACCCTCTGTAGTGTCTGCATCTCGGCCTTGGGTGATTCTCCAAATGTGTTTCTTCCCTGGGGTGCTCTGTGTAAACTGTAGAGGGAGTAGCTAGCTGTTCCCTCTATCTGCTGTTCCTGTATTCTTTAAACTTCTCTACCCCTTAGTGGGCAGTTCTGTTATGTTAATAATTTTTTATGTTAAACTTTCCCTGTTTAAATCATCATGTGCTTTCTCCTGGTTGAATTCTGACTGATAGGTGACACATTAGGCCACAGGCAACATAGACATTAGAAAGTGGATGGACATGAATGAACACATAGATATTCAGGGTGTGTCATCAGATTTTAAAGGCCGGTAACAAAATAATGGAGAGAGCATGGTGGACAAGACATGACGTTCCAGTTGCGCACTCTGTGGAGACCACTGGTGGAGCACCGACCAGCCCCTTGCGGCAGCAGGCACCCGGGAACAGGGAAAGAGTGGGCAGAGCCTCAGAGCCTGAGCCATAACCCTCTTCAGGCTGACAGAACTGCTGAAATGGACTCCAAAGTGAGCACGACTTAACATCCATGCAATTGACTTTAGAGTAACTTATCTTCAGTGAAAGTAAAATTTAGAATATGTCTACTTGTAATAACAGAGTCACAGTACAGAGGTTCAATGGCTATATTTTCCCCCAAGTTAACAAATATTTATTACCACAAAAAGTTTTTAATATTTGAAAAGATTTTTTTACCTTTTTCTCCTGTGCACTGTGGTATAAGAGGTGAGTCTGGAAACCCATCTTGCTCGGAAATATTTTCCTCATCTTCGCTGTCCACCCCACGTGACAACGAAACCTTCTGTTACAAGAGACAAAGGGACAAACAAATGAGCAAATTTCCTCCCAGTAAACGCAAATGGCTAGTTCCACACTTTCTCCAGTGCCACCTCCTTCTCTGAGACACGAAAGGACCACACCTGGCAGGGCTGGATGAAACTCTGGGCTCCTTCATAACCCATCCATGCTGCTTCGGCAGCCTCTCTGTCTCCTTCCTGCCAAGGACCAACCCAGAAAAAGGGGGCTGCATCTGGCCTGCTGAGCATAGCACTCAATGCCAGCGCACCTTGGTACTGATGCTGTGTTATCATCTCTACGTAGGACAAGGGCTGTCGACTGTGAGAACCCGCAGTGGGGCAACTGTGTGGGGTCGAGGTCCATTATGTTCACTGGCTATGTGTGTCCACTAGAAATGTTTCCTTGTGGAGTGGAACCCTCCCCTCCTCTGCCTGTGAACATCTCCCATACAGATATCATGAATGGTGGCAGGCTGCCGAGCTGTCTGTTATATACCTGTGGGCCAGGAATGGGACCACCCTGATGAGCCAGAGACAGTTTTACTGGCAGGGCTCTGGGAAGTGGGGATAGAAGCAACCCAAGCGTCCAACAAGCTAACTGTGGTGTTCTCTGGTTGGTGTCTCTTCTGTTACCCTGGCTCTTCACTGAAATCTTACTTATGTGATCATCTTGTCTTAGTTGTGCTATGCTGTAGACAGAGAAGGGCCCTTCCAAGGCTGGCAGGGAGGTGTTGGCACTGACCCGCAAGATGCAGTGGAGTACTGCAGAGTCAAGAGCTAAGGCCGATGGAGGCTCACTCACCCTTCAAGTGGCTCCAAGGTAACCCAGCTTGGGAGCGGCAGATAGGTCTCCCACTCACCATTTGAAAGGAGAGGAAAGAAATGACTGCTCAGTTTTCATCCCTAGGAACCAGATGCTTCACTGACCCTGTCAGAGATATATTAAGCTACTCACTCCTATCAAGGAAGTGTAAAAAGTGCTAAGGGTCTCCAATGTCATCATAAAGATGCCCTACGATGGAAAACTGTTGGGCGGTACCTAGTAGTACTAAGGCTGAGAATGTAAACCTCACTCCTTCCTATACACCCTTCTGGGAAGATATACATGCATCTATGAGTGTTCATAGCAGCACTATTCCTGAGAGCCTCAAACCGGAAATAACCAAATATCCATCATCAGTAGAACACATAAGTAATTAGATGGCATAGTTGTATAATGGGATATTATGCAGCAATAGGAATGAACCAACTATGCATGCATAATAACTGAAGACTTTTCAAAAACTCCAAAGAATACATACTGTGGGATTAAATTCACAGAATTTTCAGAATAGGCAAAACTAATCCATGGTTATTTTCTACAATCTAATCTACTCTTGGAGTTAGGGCAGTGGTTAACTCTGGGGGAAGTAGTGACCTCTTCTTGGCCACACAGAGGAACTCCTAGGGTACTAATAATGTTCCTTTAAAACAAAAAAATATGATGGTGACTACTTTGTAAAAACTCATTGAACCTTACACTTAACAGTTTATATACCTTTCATGTATATTTACTACATCGATAAATAAACTAAAGAATTATGACATTATTCAAAACAACACTTTAAATGTTTTAATTTATATATTTTTTTATTTTTTTTTTTAAAGATTTCATTTATTTATTTTTTTAGAGAAGGAAGGGGGGCGGAGAGAGAGAGAGAGAGAGAGAAACATCAATGTGCGGTTGCTGGGGGTTATGGCCTGCAACCCAGGAATGTACCCTGGCTGAGAATCGAACCTGGGACACTTTGGTTCCCAGCCCGCGCTCAATCCACTGAGCTACGCCAGCCAGGGCTTAATTTATATTTTTTAAACTACCAAATACTTCTAACTGTAAAAATAACCTTGGCAACTAAAACATTTGTTTGGGCCTTAAAGGACAGGAAGAAGCAGGACAGGCCAGCCTGGCCCCAGCCCGGGAGCCAGTGGTGATGGAAGGGCCTGTCCCTTGTTTGTCCACAGCGCTTGTTCAAGGTCCCTTCATGCTCTTGCTGGGGTAGTGCACTTACTGAGATTTTAAAGAGTAAAATGTGCATGCTATAATACCTATGGTAATTATTAGAGAAAAAGATATAATTTGTGAATTAGTGGAGAGAAAGAAAAATCATCAACCCATAAGAAGTCAAGAAGAAAAGAGATACAGAACATCAGGACAAACAGGAAAGGTAAAGTAAGATGGCAAATTTAAACTCAGGCAGATCCTTACATACATTAAATACGGAAGAATTGAATGGTCCAGCAAAAAGACAAAGGAAAAGTTTGTCAAACTCAGTTAACAAAACTATAATGCTATATTAAATTGAATACATACTTTAAACAGATGAATAGTATGGTATGTGAATTATATATTTAAAACTTGTTTTTAAAAAACAGTATGTTGTTTATAAGATACAGCTAAACATAAGGACATAGAAAGTTGAAATTAAAGAATGGGTTCCCAGTCAGGGTACATTCCTGGGTTGCAGGCCATGACCCCCAGCAACCGCACATTGATGTTTCTCTCTCTCTCTCTCTCTCTCTCTCTCTATCTATCTATCTCTCTCTCTATCTCCCTCCCTTCCCTCTCTAAAACAAAATAAGTAAAATCTAAAAAAAAAAAAAAGAATGGAAAAAGTAGACCACACGAACATTAAACAAAAGGGAGACAGAGGGTGTCAGGTGAAGAGACGAAAGGCGAAACACATTTTTAGAGATAAAGAGGCTCGATTTATAGTGACTGAATGTTCAATTTACCAAGAAGATATAGTTTTAAGTTTGTGCACACCTACCAATGTAGTCAGAGGCAAAAGAATACGTGTTCTACGATTTCGTGCATATAAAGTTCAAAACACGCAAGTTTAGTCTGTGACATCAGAAGTATCCTAACACTTCAAGAAAAAAGATACTGGAAAACCTGATGGCACAGCAAGGAAGCTGCAGTGTACAGATTCTCGTGACTGTGAGAGGGACAGGACACTAACATCCAGCAGTGACTAACCTAATCACACACAGGCCACAGCCGAGAAGGGGACGGTCACCTTCCCAGGTGCCTCTTTTCGTAGTGACTATGCTAACAGAAGAACCCCACCCAAAGTGCTTACACCGTCTTCCAGGTGGAGCAACAGGAGGTGCCAGCTAGCTCCCCCTCAGGGTTGAGTCCGGGCAAGAGTGTGGTAAAAATGTGCAGTAAACCAAGGAATAACTCTGGCAGGGGACTGCTCAGGCCCGCGCCGGGTCCTTGTGGGCCCCAACACATGGTGGACCTCCCCTGACATGGTACATTAGTATAAATAAACTGAGGGTTGGTGAATCTGTGCTTCCTCACCTGTTACATGGAGGACACTCCAACACTGAAAGGTAACAGAGCTCACTCTCTTGGTGGCTCCTGCAAATTGCCTGGAGTGGCGGCTTGGCCACTGACTTGCTATCTTGGCCTTCTACTGCTACCAATCAGGGTCGAGCTCATGCAGAGGTGCTTGCCTTTAGAGCAGAGTGATAACCTACATGAAATGAACTGAGAGTGGGTATGTCTCCCTGTATAGGGTGTATACATGTAAACGTGGAGAGGGAGATGCAGGAGTCAAGCCACAACAGCACTGCCGCACTCACCGCTGGCAGTCAGTGCCCCCCTTTCCACCTTGCTAAGATGATTTTGTTTGGGGAAAATGGGCCCAGCTCTAGGGGATGAATCATGACGATCCTCTTCCCCTTAGTAATTGGTCAAAGGATGGGCCTGTGACCAATGAGCCTCCTGCTGGCAGGCTTTCCGGAAAAAATGTTCTCCCTGATGAGCACAGAGCAGCCTGATAAGAAGGACCTTTCTCTACTTCTTCCTGCAGCTTTGGGACCAGGATCTGCCCCACCCACTGGTGAGCACGGAGAGGACGCCAAGGGAACCTCAGGCCCCAGCCTTCAATAGGCAGCTGAAGCAATTTTGGAATCTTCTACCTCTTGACTTTGTTAGGTGAGAGTGTTAAATGTCTATTATTTAAGCCTTATGTTTGTCTATTCCATTATCTGCAGCAAAAAAAGACACACATATCAAACTGACCACAGAGGCTTGTTCTGGAGAGAAGGGGAGGACTACAATATGAAAAGCAGGGATTCAGGGTGGGCTTTTGCTCTATGTGTGGTATCAAAAGTTTTTGTAAGAAAAGTGTATTCATATATTACCTTTGTGACAAAAAGAAAATTAAAATTTTTTTTAACTGTGGAGAGAGAAGGAACATTCCTAATCCTCAACAGCAGCAGCAAAAGAATGCCCACTATTCCTTGGCTTCCAGAAGTTTCTAGACAGAGCTAGTTTACCCCTCTATGAACAATTTCTCTCTGGGTCTCCATCCAAACTTATAGCGGACACTCAAATATGGGTTTATTGACAGGTGGGTGGACCTGCCTGTTTGTTTAAATGGACAAATGAATGAATATATAGCATTTTATGACAAATGCTCTGCAAATCCACAAACAATAGCAAGAATGCTTCAATAACATCCTATTGATTTCTATCTGAAAATGGTAATAAGGCATGTAGTCTCCTCCCTTAAAACCAATGGAAATCAATCAGAAGAATGGGGAAAAAATGCTTAGTCAATAAGCATAGTATTAATCCACAATCTGGCAAAAACACTTGCCAAACCTATGAAATTTGGAACAGAGGGAGAACACTAAAATCTGATGGACCGTAGGCATGTAGATGCTCCAAAACACAAAGTATCTAAGCGTTACAGGTACAGGCCCACAGAGGTCCACTGACGGGTGCAACAAGAGCAAGGCTGTGGACTGGCCCAGGACAACTGTCCTTCCCAGGCAGGAGGGACTAATGGGAGACACTTGTGGAGAGCCTGCCTCCATTGTCCAGAGTCCAGCCCGAGCACTCTCAAAGAAATTACAGACAGCACAGGCTGACATAAAGACCCCAAAGAAGAGATACAGGATATCAAGAAAAGTGATGAGGCCACAGGCAGATGTGAAAAGGAAGTTGACAGAACTCAAAAAGCAAAAGAAAAAAATAAAACCAACACAGAGGTGGAAGCTATACTAGAAGTATTAAACACAGTGACAAAGTGCTGAAATGTGGAGAACGCACAAAAGAAAATCACATAAAGTGACACTGGAAAGAAAAAAGAGGCACAAGCGATTGTAGAAAATATAATAGACATGGAAGACAAATAAAGGACATCCAACAAAGGCACAACTAGTGACCTCAAAGGAGAATAGAATGAACAGATGATGAAAGTAGTCACAGATAAAATGGGGGAGGAAATAGTCCCTGGAAGTAAAAAAAGAAATGAAAACCTTTGCTGAACAAAATTACAAAATAATTTTCAGAAAAAAAATAACAGAAAATAATGAACCACAATTAATTCTGGTGATATACTAACCTTCAAAGGCTAAAGAATGAACTTACAAAGGTATCAGGCAGAAAGGTCAAGTGACTTCAAGTGAAGCAGGCTGTCACTCCTTTCTAGCCCTTTGCCGTCACTCTCAGCAGTGCTCTCAGGAAAGGTTAAGTCCCTTGACACACGGTATCACGCCGCCTGTACCCTTCCCTTGTAACACTTATCATAACTATGATTGATTACTAACAACTGTGTGACTATGGACTCTGTTTTATACTGCTTCTCCAGCATCTGGCATGTGCCTGGTATTCACTGGATGTTCAATAAATATCTGTTGAATTACTTACCTGCCCAAAGACAATCTCTTCCCCAGTGCAGTTTTATACAGGATGAAGAAACTGAGGCACAGGGAGATTATCTGACTTACCACAGTTATATTGTCCAAGTGGGAAGCAGACAAGCTGAGACTTGAACTCAGGTCTCTGAATGCCCCTGACACTGCTCTGTCCACTGGGCTCTAGCATTGTGTGAACAGACCACAAGTTCAGGCACCCCACACCCTCCAGCCTTACTTTTGGGTGGCACCACCAAAAGACTACTGAAAACATGATTTTCTCTCCATCTGTTAGGCCACTTCCGAGCAGGTGCACCCCTTACATGCAGATGCTTGCCCATACCGCCCTGCAGCGGAGAGAGGCATGGCGTGCAGACCTGGGTCCAACCTGCCTGCTTGGGTCGGCCTGTTCTCTTACCTGCCTTGTTCTGACAACTGTTCATTTCAAATAAAGTATGAATAATTCATAAGAAAAAGATAAAATTATAAATTATTTACCCCAGGTTATAGAATGTCCACGTGAATTTAGGGAAGGCAATTTTACTTTTACCTTATAAATTAAAATGTACCTCACACAGTATCGCCTTCGGAGCTGGCGCCATCTAGTGATTAAATGGCGGTTTTACATGTTTCACACACCCATTTTTTCAAAGATATAACTTTGTAATCTATAATAAATTTAAGAATATTGGGCCTGTTTCAAAAAAAAAGCTTTAGGCCTATGAAATATTCTTGATAGGCAGAAGAACTATAAACACAAATTTTAATTCTTAATAGGGAAAACTGGTCATCCTGGTCTAAATCCTGCCTCTGTCACTGGATGGTTGGCTGGTGGACCTTGGGCAAGTCATTTATCCAGTCTCATCACATACTTTCCCCAAGGGTGTAAAGTAAGTGAATGGCACATATAAGCTGCCTAACATATATTAATGCTAAGAAAATATCAATATGTCTTCCTCCCCCTACTATCTACCAGCCCCCAGGGGAAAAAAAAACAAAAAAACTAAGTGTAAGGCTATGGCAAACTGAAACCCCTTTCCAGCTCAGGGGACCTTTCACTCATGCTGTCTGCCAGGACAGTGTAAAGGTTATGACGAAATCTTTCTACTGCAATCAGTGACTAAAACTCCTTCTCTGATTCCTAGGTTGTATAGGAAAAGACTTGCCTGTTACACAAAAATCTGGAGATTGGCATGCAAATACTGCTGGTGGGAAGGAAAAAGGGAACAATCGCTCTGGAGAATAAGCTGGCAAATATCTAATAATGTGAACCAGCACATGTACCAAATGTTCAAGAAAATAACCTAAATGTCCATCAGCAGTTGAGTAGATAAAGTAACATGGATCCATCTCAAAACTGCAATGTCAAGTAGAAAAGCCAAGAGGTGAAATGACTGGCTCAGTCTGGTGACCCTTGTACATAAAGAAAAAACAACAAAAAAACTACTGTATTTGTTTACTCTTAGTAAAAGAGTAAAAGCAAACTCTTCTGGAATGCATTCTAAATCCGAGAGAAGAAGGCCTTCCAGGGACGGAAAGGGAATGGGAGACAAAGAGAAAATGAACTCTAACTGTAATTTAATTTCTTTTATAAAAAAAAAAATCTGATGCAAAGACTGTTAAGATGTCAATACTTGCTCATTCTGGAGAATGAGAACACTAATAATGTTATTTTCTACTTTTCAGCTTTCTTTTTTTGGCTGGGTTATAGAAAATACATATGTTTAGCTTTAACAGATAGTGCCAAACAGTTTTCCAAAGTGGTGGCACGAATTATACTCCCACCAGCGCTAGAGAGTTCCTCCACAGCCTCACGACAGGTTGCTGTCCCCTAAAGGAAATGGGGCAGCAAGTTTCACTTCAACACATTTGAGTGATACAACTATCTGTTAACCTCAGTCCGAAACACTCCCAGAAAGTAGCAGACTGAGGGGCAGCGGGAATTCAGAGACCCACAGAAGACCCTTCCCTGGGCTCCTGGCAGCTGTCTGCCTGTTCCGTGCTCCTTGCTGTAAAGAAACCCAACTCTGCATGCTGAAGTCTATATGTTGGAAATTGATGGTTAGTTCAGGAAACACTCACATACAGATTCTGCCAAATAAGCTCCCTAAGGCCATCTAAAATGTGATTCAATATAGTAGAGAGTAATCAGTATGAATATAGTTTTATGTTGCCAGTCTATATGTGAAGTCACTATGCTTAACATATGTTACAGTGATCGTGAAAAAAGAGAAAGGAAAAACAAGCTACGGTGCTGTCTTTTGCCATTAAAAACAGGGGTCCCCAACCTCTGGGCCACAAACGGGTACCAGTCTGGGCCTGTTAGGAACCAGGCTGCAGAGCAGGAGGTGAGCTTGACAGTAATACTCTTGAAACATCCTGAAACCATCCCCCAACCCCAGTCCATGGAAAAATTGTCTTCCACAAAACTGGTCCCTGGAGCCAAAAAGGTGGGGGACGGCTGAATTAAAGAAATGGCACTATCCAGTTTTCAAAACCCTAGAACAGAGTTTAAACCAGAACAGCTGGACAGTGGTGGAGAAATGGACTCCTTCAACCTCTCTGTACCTCGGTTTCCCACCTGTGAGAGGGTCATGAATGGAGCTTCCTCACCGAGATAGTGGGAGATAAATACACATAAGAGCTTGAAACAGAGACTCACTGAATGGTAACCACTCAAACAATGTCAGCTAGTATAGAGACAAGTGAGAATACACCTTTCGTCAGGCATGAATTTGAAGAAAGGTTACCACTATGCACACTGATACTGTAAAAGTAATAGGAAAATTAGCTTTTGAGGTCAAAGAAAAAAGCAAGATTACTTAGCGTCGGATGAAAATCTGCACTGAACATGTAAAGATGTTTGTCTTTGAAAGGTAAAGAAAGTTTTAAATTTTAGCCTAGCCAGAGACTGGACACATTAAAAAAATAAGCCGAAAAAAGAAAGCCATCAAAAGTAGAAGAGAGAAAAGAAAGTCCTTACTTATACACAATTTACTATGAGTTAATGTCAAGGTGCAGACTAAATGCTGCAACGTGACAAGCACCTGAGTCCTGCAGGGCACGGCATACACAGCATCGCCGAGGCCTCTCTCTTCCTTATGAGCACTGACATCCTCCAACTCCTTGTAGCTGGACGACAGGCACAAGTCAGTGTCCTCTTCCTCCCCGTAGCCCAGCATTTCGAAGGATGGCAAAGTTCTTCTTCTTGTCTCCCTCTGCCAATTTGGTCTACATTAGAACATGAAAGAGAAAAATAAGTAACTAAACCAGCCACTTACTTCAAATGGGTATATATACATGTATTAGAGTGCACTGCCTCTGAGCCCCCACCATATAAGTATTGTAACTATATTATAAAATATATAGAAACTAAAGGATTAAGTCATCCACTATCCCATCTCTCTGTATACTCTTAAAATTTCTTTCTAGTTTTTCACCTAGGTTCTTGTAATTATTATCACTGCATACAAATACAATCTGCCTCTTTGTTAACAAGTTTTTAAAGTCATAATGTTATAAAGACTTAAGTAGTTATACCAGTTTAGTCAGCCATTTCCCTTACTATGCGTCCCCCTCCCAATTTTCCCTGTTATAAATAACTGTACTTTGGACATCTATGTGCAATAATCTCTTCTGCTTTTAGGACTAGTCCTGTAGAACCACCAACCCGACGGCACTCTGCTGAGTCAGACGGTACAAATACTTTATGGGTCTACCTACACGCGCATCACACAGCATCATTTCACAAGTCACTCCTCCAACCTGTGATGACAATGGTTATGATTTTCTACAACTTGCCCAGAGAATTTAAATCTCAGTATGTAAATGTGCATATCTGACTGAGAGTATTTTTCCATATATTCATGTGCAAGCATTCGTTCCTCTAATGCGAACTATCTGTTCTGTTCATTTACCTACTTGTCCATTTATTTACTTTGCTTCTGGTATGTTCATTCCAACTTGAAATTAACTTTCTTATCTTCTAGTATTAAAATTCTGCCTTTGTATTTACTACAAATATTTTTCCTAGTCTATTGATTTTTTTAATGTACAGATAATTTTTATTTATTTAAAAAATACTTTATTTATTTATTTTCAGATGAGGGGAAGGAAGAGAGAAAGAGAGGGAGGGAAACACTGATGTGCAAGAGAAACATCAGTTACCTCTCACGTGACCGGGTCCACACCCAGGCACCTGCCCTGACTGGGAATCGAACTGGCAACCTCTTGGCTCGCAGGCCAGTATTCAATTCACTGAGCCAGGGCTTAACATACAGATGATTTTTAAAAATTTATCTTAACCTTCTCAATTCTTAGCTTAGGAGTAAATAGCAGTTTTGATATGACAATATAGGATTTCATGGTCTTATTTACATAAATATACAAACCAATCCTTTAATTCAATAGAAATTTATTTTGGTATATGAATTAGGCAAGCCTCAAAGCTGATTTTTCCCCCAAAACTGCTAATCAATATACTGTTGAATCCTTTCCTTCCCCTTTGATCTGTGGGGCTGCCTTTATTAGAGACTCAGTATGCTTGCCAATACTAGGTCACCGCAGGTATTGGTGCACACCTCTCTACCATTGAACCAGTCCCCCTCTGCATGAACTATTTCAACTATAGGTTTTAAAATACAGGGTCTGGCACAAATAATACCCCTTTTTATTACAAAACCATAAGCATGTAATTCTGTAACATAACAATATCATTCAAGCATACCATATGACATTTTAGGTGAAATGTTCAAATTAGAACTGTAAATTACAACACTCATATTATTACCCTACCAACAACACTCAACCAGGTGTTACTTCTGCGGGACCCTGTATAATGGGGCTAGAGCAAAAAAGAAAAAAAAGAGAAAGAACTCATGGACACAGACAATAGTGTAGTGATAACAGGTGATGGGGAGGAGATGGAAGAGGGAATGGCGGGGATAAGTGGTCATGAAAAAAATACAAAATAAAATATATATGTGGGCTAATGCAGCCAACCCCCAAGGATCAATATTGCTCCTTTCTGAATTCCACCTGATGGTCTCACCTGCTTATTCTTTCCAGTACATCTTAGAGTCACATCCTCATCTTTAGTTCTTATTCACCAGAAGTATAATTCTCACCAGGAGAAAAAGCAGGCTATATTCAAACACTTCAAAATGGAGTCAAGATTAAAATGTAAAAACCAAATATATAAACATATCCCAGGAGAAAAAAACACGAGCATTTATATCATGCTGTTGTAGGGAAGGTCTTTCTAGGTCTCTTCCCATGATTTGACAATCATGATGGAAAGAAACTACAAAGAAAAGACCGATAGCTCTTATTACATAAAAAAATAGAGTACTTGGTATGTAAAAATATAAACAAAAACAAAAAACAAAATTGAATAAACATGACAGATAAAAGGCAAATCTGGTTATGCCCCTCTCCGCCCCCTACAAGCTCTTAAAGCCCTCAATGTCTTCCTGCTTCCAGGGGCAATAGTGAATCTCAGGCGGGACACCAAAGGCCTAGCCCCTGCCTGCTGCTCCAGCCCCACCTCAAATGACCGCCCGCCTCACTCAAGTTCTCCCAGACACAAACATCTGCTTCTGCTGCTCACACGCATCCTGCTCCCTCTCTGTCTAGAAAGCTTATCCTAGCCCCGCACTGACCATCTCCCCAGCCCTCAAGCTGTTCCCACTTGATTCCAGTAAATTCCTCGGTGTCCCCTCAACACTCTCTTCCTCAGGAGGAAGCCCTCCTAACCCCCAGCCCTATGTTAGCACTAACCTAGCTCAAACAAGAAAGGAAATGACATCAAAGAAGAAGAAAAGTTCTAGTATAGATGCCAACAAAGGTCAAATCAATATGAATGATCAGAGGGGAGGCATATGAAAAGTGGTGAGTGACAACTCTCACCATCTAGGCTGTGGCACGGAGACTCCTCTGAGGCCTAAAAGTGGCACTGAATTCACCGGCTCTGTGCTGCCATGAAACTGACCAGTGGGTTCACAAGCCACAATTTAACAAGACCCACTCTAGAGAAAACTCTGATACAATTCAAGAACAATGTCCCAGAACAGTGTTCCTTTGACACCAGTGACAAAGCTCCAGTCCTAATCACATGCACACACACATATGCGTGCACACACATGCACACACACGTGCACACATGCATATGTGCACATGTACGCACGTGCATGCACACATGAGCCGCTCCTCCTTTGCCCTGAGAGGAAGCAAAGCCAGAGATATGGTTCTTACCGCTGCCTCAGCTCTGAGGTGGTGGCATAGGGCTTGATGAAACTGTCATTTTCAACGTAGGTCACGTCACTATCAGATTGGGATCTCCGACGCGGCTGAGGAAGGGCAACGGTGCGGCCAGTCAATGTTGTTGCTAGAATGACCGCAGCCAGAGCAGATCTATGGACAAAAGCATCTTAGTGAGCTGGTGAACTAAGGGTTAAACAACAGGACACATGAATCAATCAAGGTATAGCTTCAGTTCTACAATGTTTAGGGCACACCCACTGACCACAAGCCTGCTGTCTGTTGTGTGCCGTCAAACAATCTCGTTTCATGTGCACAGCAACTGTATGAGTGGCTATGACTGACACCTCCATCTTTTATATAAACGACATGCCCAAGATTTTTTAGCTAATACGAGATGGAACCAGGTCCCTAATCCAAGGAGTCTATATTTAAATGGTTTTTCTATTAAAAAAAAAGATCAGAATAAAAGAAAAGGAAATATAAAAATATAGAGAAGATTTTAAAAGGCAAATTATTCAAAACTATAATATAGGGAAGATAGAATAACAGATTTACCCTCCCACCTGAAAATGTAAAACAAAACAATAGACTTAATGAAGTCTCAGCTTACTGCCAGAGAGAATTTCCAGGTCACAGCAAAGGAAGGAGAAACTCAGGGGGGTCCAGACAGACTCCCAGAGTTGTGCAGATGGAGCAGACAGTCCAGGAACACCAGGCAGAGAGGTTCTGAAGGGCAGAGCACCAGAAAGGAGAGAGCTGAACAGCAAAAACTCTGGAAACTGCAGGAGGTCCCCCTGTGTGTTCAGCAAAATGCTCCTCAGTGCATGAGTGTGGGGAACTACCCAATGCCAGGGGAAGAAGCATTCGTAAGCATTAGAGGAGCAGTACCAGGCGCTTACATACGGCTGAGCTCAGTGTCTGTTCCGAACAGTCACACAGGAGAAATAACTCATGGGATGTTGGGAACAGTTCTCCAAAGGTCTTGCCTCAGTAGCGGGGAATAGCCCTAGGTTGAACACTGGTCTGGACTCCATCTAACAAATCATAAAAGTAAGACACAAAAGATCAAACTGGTCCCAAGTAACTTAATTGTATCCCAGCACAAAACTCAAGACTTACAGGGATACAAAAATACCCAGTATTCAACATGAAACGTACAACAATGTCTAGTATGCAATCAAAGATAACCAGCACGCAAAGAGAGAAAAACACGGCCCATAATGAAAAGAATCAATCAAAATCCCATCAGAACTGAACACATGTTAGAGTTAGCAGAGATGTACATAGACAGCCATTGTAACTGTATTCCATGTGTTCAAAAGCTCAGTAGAGACATGGAAGAGTATAAAAAAGGCTTGAACTTCAGGAGATGAAAATCACACTAGATAGGACACCCTGAAGAAAATATTCATGAAATTAAAGGCAAGACAATGAAAAATAACCGAAATGAAATACAGAAAAGAAAAAAATAATTTTCAAAAAAAAATAAGTGAGACACAAGATTAAAAAACTGCTGTTGTTTTATGTTTTAAGCCACTACACATTGGTGTAATTTGTTACATGGCAACAGGTAACTAATACAGTAGCCTTCAACCAGTGCGGGAACAACTGGACACCCACATCAGAAAAAAGGAACTTGAATCCACACCTCCATACCTCTCACCACACTAGAACTAACTTAAAACAGACATTATACTTAAATATAAATCCTAAAACTATAAAACTCCTGGAAAAAAATCTTTGTGGCCATGAGTTAGCTACCAATTTCTGAGATTTATATTAAAATCATAATCTGTAAAAGAAAAATTGATAGTTGAATTTCATAAAAATTAAGATCTGTTCCTTTAAAATTACCATTAAGAGAATAAAAGGGTAAGTCACAGACGGGGGAAAATATTTGCAAAGCACGTATTTGATAAAGAACTTGTATCCAGAATAAAGAATTCTCAAAATATAATAACAGGAACACAAGCAACTCAGTTTTTAAAAGTGGTCAAACGGTTTGAATAGATATTTACTGAATAATATACACAAATGGCAAATAAGCACCTGCTCAACAGCACTATGAATTAGAGAAATGCAAAATAAAACCACAATGGAATCCACTACACACCTGTTAGAATGTCCAAAATTAAAAACACTGGCCAAGACAGGGAACATTTGAGGTCATGCTTTGCAACATACATCAATTTACTCAAAATATTTTAAAAATTAAAAAAAAAGATCGGGTGTGACAGAATGCCTCCCTTGAAGCAGGGTGGTAAGAAGAAGGGACCATCTGCCGTCAATGAGGAGGTTACAGAGGGCACACCACCAACACTCACAAGGGCATCCGTGGAATGAGGACCAAGAAATGCTCCCCTGAGGCATTCAAAGGGATCCAAGAATTTGCCAGGAAGGAGACAGGAACTCCAGAGGTGCACGTGGACTCCAGGCCCAACAAAGCTGACTGGGTCAAAAGAATAAGTTCTGTTCCATACTTTATCAGTGTATGGCTTCCCAGAAAGCATAATGAAGATGAGATTCACCTAACAAGCTCTATACATTGTTACCTGTGCACCTGTCACATTTTCACAAATCATACGGATAGTAAATGTGAATGACAACTAACAGCTGACTGTCAAAGTTATAGACACACACACACACAAAGACCAACCAAACCAAGTGTTGGTGAGGTGAAGAAACGGGAATTCGTATGCTGCTGGTGGGAACACAAATGAATCACATATAAGTGAAATGATATATAGTATATGTTGTAGGTATTTCACTCCTAGATATTTACCAAAGAGAAATGAAAGCATACATCCAAGCAAAAATTTGTGCACAAATGTCCAAACACCTTTATTTTTAGTAGCCCCAAAACTGGAAACAACCCAAATATCCATCAACAGTTGTGTGGATAAACAGAGTGTGGCATACCCATATAATGGAGTACTACTCAGCAATAAAAAGGGCAAATCACTGACTTTCACAACAACATGGACTAATGTCAAAATAATTACACTGAGTAGAAGACACCAGCTTAATTATTTTGTGTAATTCTGTTCATATAAAATTCTGGAAAATGAAGACTATCTGCAGTGACAGAAAGCAGATCAGTGGCTGCCCGGGCAAGGGGGTGAGGGTGGGCTGGGAGGGGAGTGGGAGGTGGAAGAGATGGGCACAAGGGAACTTGGGGAGGTGATGGGTACAGGTATTGTCTTGATTGTGCTGATGATTTCACAGGTGCAAACATCTGTCAAAGTTTACCAGTTTGAATTTTAAATATGTACGGTTTATTGTAGTCCATTATATCTTAAAAAACTGTTTTTAAAAAGATAAACAACTGTCTAAATCAAAACTAGTAATAATATAGCAGTATTACACAGTTTATAACAGCATTAGATTGTGTGGCAACAGTAACACAAAGGATAGGAAGGAGGCAATAGAAGTAAATAGCTATGATTCTTATACTGTTATAGTACACATGAGATGGAATAATATTAAAAATTCATTTCAATGTTGTCTTTTAAAAATAAAAAGATCTAGAAGCATGCCAAGTTTGCTAAACCCACATTGGTTATTCGGGTTTATAAAGATTACAACCCAGGGTGATAGTTTTGTAAAGCACAGAGACCACAGGAATTTTCTCATGACACGTGTTCTTTTGTCTTTCTGTTTGATGGAATGTGACGCTAACCCTCTCACTATTGCTGCTGCTACATAAACATTTCAGTTCTAATGACACTACTTAATGTGGTTCACACAAACACTGAAGAGCTGGGCAGACCTTCAAGTGCATCGCAGCAGTGAGGTTGCTTGCCAGCTGTGAGACTTCAAGCAAATGCTGAACACTTGAGCTCAAAGGACCTTCTAGGTCGCTGAGAGGATGAAATGAAAATATACTTCTAGAGCACTTACGAGAGTCTTTGGCACAGAGTAAATACTAATACATGGCTATTCTTGTTATTAAGATCGTACTAGAGGAAAAAACAAACACTAAACATATTTCAATGGGTTTTTTTAAATTGAGACATGCAATATTCTAGCTTCAAAGAGAACACTAAAAAAGAAGGTACCACCCTCAAATGAAATTTGTTCTCATTGTTTATTTTTTAAATATGTTATTAATTATGCTATTACAGTTGTCCCTATTTTTCCCCGTTTGCCCCCCTCCACCCAGTATTCCACTCCCTCTACCTATCCACCTTTAGTTCATGTCCACAGGTCATGCACATAAGTTCTTTGGCTAATCCATTTCCTATACTGTTCTTAACACTACCTATTTTGAATCTACCAATTTGTACTTCTTAATCCCTGCACCTTTTCCCCCCATTTCCCCCTTCCCCCTCCCAACTCATAACCCTCCAGATGATCTCCATATCTGATTCTGTTTCTGTTCTGTTTGCTGCTCAGTTGATAGTTGTGAATTTATTGCCATTTTAATGTTCATAGCTTTGATCTTCTTTTTCTTTTTTTTTTTTAAGATTGTATTTGTTTATTTTTAGAGAGGGGAAGGAAGTGAGAAAGAGGGAGAGAAATAACAATGTCTGGTTGCCTCTGGAGCGGTGGAGACATGGCCCACAATCCAGGCATGTGCCCTGACTGGCAACTGAACCGGCAGTTGGCTTGCAGGCCTGTGACCAATCCACTGAGCCACACCAGGCAGGGCTTCTTTCTCTTATATAATTCCCTTTAACATTCATATAATAATGGCTTGGTGGTGATGAACTCCTTAGTTTTATCTTGTCTGGGAAGTTCTTTATCTGCTCTTTGATTCTAAATGATAACTTTAACTGGATAGAGTAATCTAGGTTGTAGGTCCTTGCTTTTCATCACTATGAATACTTGCCAGTCCCTTCCTGCCTGCAAAGTTTCTTTTGAGAAACCTGCTGATACTCTTATGGGAACTCCTTCATAGGCAACTGTCTCCTTTTCTCTGGCTTCTTTTAAGAGTCTCTCTTTATCTTTAAACTTTGGCATTTTAACTATGATGTGTCTTGGTATAGTTCTCTTTGGGTCCAACTTATTTGGGACTCTCTGTGCTTCCTGGACTTGTATGTCTATTTTCTTTACCAAATTAGGCAAGTTTCCCTTCGTTATTCTTTTAAGAAAGTTTTCAATTTATTTCTCATCCTCGTCTTCTGGTACACCTATGATTTGGATGTTGGTATGTTTGAAGATGCCCCAGAGGCTCCTTAGCCTATTCTTGTTTTTTTGAATTCATTTTTGCTTTTGCTGTTCTGGTTGAACGCTTACGTCTTCCTTACATTCAAATCATTGACTCAATTCTTGGCTTCATCCCCTCCACTCTTGGTTCCCTGTAGATTTTCCTTTATTTCATTTAATGTTAACCTTCATTTCTGCCTGGGTCTTTTTTATGCTGTTGAAGTACCCAATGAGTTCCTGGAACATCCTGATAACCCGTGTTTTGAACACTGCATCTAATAGGTTGCTTATCTCCATTTCTTTTAGTTTTTTTTTTTTTCCTGAAGTTTTGTTCTGTTCTTTCATTTGGGCCCTATTTTTTTGTCTCCTCATTTTGGCAGCTGCCCTGTGTTTGTTTCTATGTATTCAGTAGAGCTGCTTTGACTCCCAGTTTAGTAGTAGTAGAAAAGGCACCTATAAGTTGTATGGGGAAGAGCCTTAGGTATTTGTTAGGGACGGCAACCTATGTCACTGCTCTGTGGCTCTGTGTGGAGGAGGGCTCAAAGAGGAGACAATGCTGCTGTCTGGCCTCTGGAGTTTTGCATGGGAGGAAGCTGTTTCCTGGCACTCGCCCTGATGCCAATCACTTCGATTTCTCCCTATATGCCACTCGTGCCTTTCCAGCTGCCGCTCTGGTGCTGAATCCCAGATGGAGTGAGTCTGCGTAAGTCTTATGTCCATTGCAGGCCCTTTAAGAGGAGTCTCCTATGAGTCCTGCAGTTTCTGTTGCCGCCCAACTCCCAGCCAATACGGTTTTTATAGCCAGAAGTTATTGGGACTTAACTTCCTGGCACTGGAACCCTGGGTTGTGTGGTCTGCTATAGGGCTGGGATCCCTCACTCCTGAGGTATCCTTCCCGATTTTTATCCACCACATGTGAATATGCAACTGCTCATTCTGTGTCTCTGCACCACTCCATGCCACTTCGCCTGTGTATCTCCACGTCTCCACCCTTCCTACCCATCTGGATGAATGTGGCCTCTTTAAATTCTTGGCTGCCAGTCTTCCATACAGGTCAATTTGCTGATGTTTCTGGATAATATTTGTTTTGTAGTCTAGTTGTACTTTTTTCTGTAACTGCGAGGAGGCAAGGCATGTTTATGTATACCTCCATCTTGACCAGAAGTCTGTTCTCATTGTTAATAGTCAAGTCATATATCCAGGTACTTACAGATAAAAACAGTCTTAAATTCTCCCATGTCTAAAATCTTGGAGGGCACAAGCAGGGGTCTTAGGTGTACAACAAAGTCATCTATCTGATGTGTTAGGAGCACTGGAGGACGGGGGAAATCCCAGACCCTGGGAAGTGAACCCTCTTCTCCTTCCTTCCCACAAAGCAGTTCTTTTGAAAGGCAGACTTATGTTTAAAGTGAAAATTATATGTACAATTCAAATTCATTTTAACCTACCATCAACCCAAATACTTGGGCTTCAATATTTTAAAAAATACTAACTGCATTTAATTACAAAAATGTGAGAAGTCCACACCAGAAAGGGACAGACCATTATCCCATCCCAAAGAGAAAACATATTAAATTATGAAACCATGATAAATATTTCAAAGGACGTGATTCTAATCAGCCTACTTGTAATCTTGCCAGTTTAAGCAGTTCTAGGACCCACCGCTTGGTGGCTGAGCACAAAGGTGACCTCAGTGCCTGCTCATTTGAGACTCACCTTGGTCTCTCTGGAGAGGGGTTGGGGCTGCGGGGAGGAGGTGTCCGGGGCACAGCTGGCTTCGGTGCGATGCTGGCCGCAGGTAGAAGGCCATGAATGATGTGTTTCTGTACAAAGAAAACCCAGAACAAATTGAACAACAATAAAAAAAATATTTAAAAAGTAAACCAGAACAGGTCATTGGTGTAAGGAGTCACCTGGGTTCTGCCACCACCCCTGCCTGGGCCTGAGAAGGACACTTGCACTGCCATCCAGGGACCTGGCCCACCAGGAGCCTGTTCCTCCCCTTGCTATCCCCGATCCCCACCTGGCCAGGCAAGCATCCCACCCAGGGGGTGCCACTGCAGCTGCCCATAGTGGGACCCTCTCACCCTTCCCTCCTCAGAGCAGCTTCCCTGACACCTGGGGTCACCTTGTAGCACCTTCACTTGTCTTATAGCACTGCCTCTTATGACCCTACTTACTTGCTTGCCAACCACCTGCAGAACAGAAGCTTCCTGAGAGCAGGCAACCATCTTGTTTTTATCAGCCCTGAGCTCTAGCACTTGGCACACTGCTCAACACTGGTTAGGGCTTAATAAAGATTTTAGGTAGTTCTGATGATGCAGAATAACACAAACTAGTTCCCCACACACTGAAAGTAGGGGAATCCTGCTTTAGACAACTGAGAGTCTCTCAGAATTTTATGAATGTAGACCAATCATTTTCTGTGCACCAGCCATTCATTCATTCACAACTACTAGCAGCAAAAACACCAGGATAGCAATAAAGAAACCTTGTCCTCATCCTCAAGGAAGAAGAGTGAGGAGGAAAAATACCCAAATACTTATTGTATACACAGAATTATGAAATCTGCCAAGGAAAAATAAAGACAAAATGCTGAAGTGGCCTGGGAAGGGAGGGAGCCTTCAGATCTGGGGGCAAGCGAGGGGACCTCTTATGGCCCTTGGAAAAAACCACAGAGACATTAAGACCAGGTCTTCAAATATGGCCACTGCTCTCATATTTAGGAAATATGAAGAAAAGCATTCTAGGAAGCAGGACAAGCGTGAACAAAGGAATGAGGTGAGATATTAGTGGGTGTGCTCTGGAAATAACAAGTATCCAGTTTGCGGTAATACAGAAGCATCTGAGAGAGAGAGGCGAGAACAACGGGCTGGGGGTAAGAATGGGGATTCTTTCCACTTAAGAGTTTTAATACCAGACTAAGGTGATCCTGTGGCCTAGTGAGGAGTACCTACTGAAACTGGCCCCTAGAAAGACTAATGAGGCAGTGATAGGCATATGGCATATAGAGAAGGGAGGTATAATCAAGGGGAAGAGCCAGAATTTGGGGGATCCTTCAGGAGTGAGGGATGGACAGACCTTCCAAATGTCTCCTGTAGTCCTTCCCAGCTCCCCAGTTTCACTTGTGTACCAAATCCAGGCATTCGAGCAGTGTCTGCTGTATCCCTCTCAGTGTGGCACCTACCATCCTGTATTTGTCAAATAATTTGACAATTTGCCCTGACTGGTGTGGCTCAGTGGATTGAGCGCTGGCCTGTGAACCAAAGGGTTGCCGGTTTTATTCCCAGTCAGGGCACATGCCTGGGTTATGGGCCAGGTCCCCAGTAGGAGCCACGTGAGAGACAAAGACACACTGATCTTCCTCTTCCTCTCTTTCTCCCTCCCTTCCCCTCTGTCTAAACATAAATAAATAAATTTAAAAAAATAATAATTTGACAATTTAATGTCTGCCTCCTCCTCCATTGCCCAGCCCTTCTCCTTCATGCTAGGGAGACTGTCAAGGAGGGGAAAAAAAGGGTTTCCTTCACCTCTGAATCCCCATGGGCTGGCATCCAGTAGCTCCTCCAAAAAGGTCTCATGAGTTTTGCTTTGTTGTTACTGTTTTGGGTTTGTTTGTTTGTTTATTGATAAGAATGAATCTCCCATAGTATGCTGAACATTTCTCACTGTACCACTACAGTCATTTCTGAACTGTGGTCCTCCTGCCTCAGCCTCTAAAACACAGGATGAACCTATCTCAACCCAGCAGGAAAACCTCTCACCAGCAGCCCCACTCTTAATGATAGGTAAATGGTCTAGTGTGGCTGCTAAGCTGCTCTCTGTTGGTTCCTACCAACAAACCCAGATTCATTTTTGCCACCCCTTCTCATCCCTACACATGCACTCAATGCTTAGCACTCAGAACTGCCTTCCATTTCCCCACACAGCAGAAGGCCTGTGCATCAGGCCTTTTTCAGGCCTTTGTATATGGTGCCCGCCCCCCAACCCCTGCCATTCTTGTTCCTTATCCCTCCCGCGCCCCCAAGACCCAGGTCAGCTCTCCAGACTGACTTTGCTGCCTCTTCCCTAGTACATGCCTTACCAGTAGATTTTTGCATTACCATTTTGTGCTGAATTATTTATGGGTTTGTCTAGCCTTAGACAGTGTGGCATAGGCTGTCAATCAACTGTGGATATCTGACACAGAGTAGGAACTCAATAATGCCATGCTGAGTTAGCAAAACTGCAATGCAAAAATATAAGTATGTCTTCACTGCTTCTCAACATCCATCTGTCTAAACTGCCTGCCACAGGTGGAAGCGCTGAGAACAGAAATCCTAGTCCGACATGTTTTCTGAATTCGACTTAAAACAGAGTTCACGAGCACCCTTATCAAAAAACAATGCTTTCTCTGCATTTAAAGTATTACATTTATGGAAAACTGGATATAAGTAGGTTTGGAGTTTCACCAGGCAAATATGGAAAAGGGAGATGGCAGCATAGGAGTTGGGGGTGTGTTTGGAGAGTGATTATAATGATAGACTGTGGAATAAGAAATATGAAATTCTTACCTTTTGCAACAGTATGGGTGAAACTGGAGACTATTATGCCAAGTGAAATAAGCCAGTTGGTGAAAGACAAATACCATATGGTCTCACTTATAATGAGCAAAATAAAATAATGAGCAAAATAGAACCAGAGACATAGAAACATAGGAGAGACTGACAACTGCAAGAGGGGAGGAGGGAGATGGGGACTGGTTGAAAGTGAAGGGATTAGTCAAAAAACATATATGCATGACCTATGGACGGACATGGACAGCGGTGCAGGGACTGACTGGGAACAGGGGCAGGCTGGGTGGAGGGGGACATAGGGGGAAAAATTCGACAACTGTTATAGCATAAACAATAAAATATTTAAATTAAAAGGCTGTAGTGTAAAATGTAGCATAGGAAAGTTATATATAATTAATGACGAGTTTGATTAAAAACAGAATTCGGGCTGGAAAGGAGAGCAGTAAGAACGCTGGTAATATCAATAGATTGGTTGTGGGGTGTGGGAGGGTTGTGTTAACGGATTGTCGAAGTCAGGATAGTAAAGGAAGGAAGTAGTAAAAAAAAAAAAAAGGCAGAGAAATAGTGAGGAGCTGCTGTTTCAGTCCAGGCAGATGCTGGAGGACAGGGCGGGGGCGAGGACAGTTGCCAGATGTATTTGGTGAGTAAAGGCTATGAAACTTTCTGACGGGATGTCGGTGGTGGGTGGCGGGGAGGAATCAAGAATGACTCCCCACCGGGGACACCTAGCAGTGCAGCAGGTCTGTGCCGGGCAGAAGTGAACACCCAGACAACGGGAGCGAATGTTGTGGGGGAGAATGGGCGATTCCTGTCCGACTCAGGCTGACCCTGAGATAAACGATTCTTTAGAACCTGAAATATCAGGGCTTTTTTAATAGAAAACCGCTTTCTCTTGCGCCGCCGCTACTTTGCCTCGATCTCAGGCCAAATCCTAAGCCCTCTTCCCTTAAATCCTGGCCCCCAGGCCCGGGCGCAGGCCGGATGAGGATCTACTTACAAACTGGCTCTTGCGGCCTCTCGGAAACCCCAGAGGCATCTTCGCTGCGGGGAGTGGTCTCCCCGGGTCTGGACTGACGAGCTACCCTTCTCTACAGCCTGGCTCCAGCCCTCTGGCCTAGCCCCAGACGCTTTTTCTACTCAGGGTACTCCTCAACAATCACGTTTGCTACTGGCTCTGCTTTTTCGTCTGCCAATTAGAGCCAAGGATACTTCGTACCCGTCGCTCTTGGTAACCAGCAGGTCCCACTCAAATTCCCTCTAGGGCGGAATTTCACGCTGCCCGTTCTCTTATTGGCCAGAGGAGATGTCGATCTCTGATGCCTTAGCCTATCTGACGCCCTTGAAGGCAGAGGGCGGGCAAGACGAAGGACTGGACTGAGGAGTCACAACGCGGATAGAGCTAGGTTAGCAGGGCCCCGGGAGGTGACCAGAATGAGGGAGGGGCTACCACGACAGGAATCTGCTGGTTTCTTAGACTTTGGCAAATAATTCAGTCTTGTAGAGAGCACTGCAGACAGGCTTCTGCCAAGAGGCCCCAGCCGAGTGGAATGTGGGGCCGTGTGCAGGACAGCTTGCTCAAATGCCGTCTTGTATTTCCCTCTCTAGACCAAGGCCAGCATGGAAAGGAACCCCGAGGATGGCACAGGCCCTGTACACGTGCCTTTTGGGCACATTGTTGCCAATGAGAAATGGCGTGGGTCGCGGCTGGCACAGGACATGCAAGGTCGGTCGGCTGCCCTCTGCATAAACTCTCTCTCTTCAAACCCCACTTTTTAAGAAAAGTCTGCCAATTGCTGCCTTTTCATCCATAGCTCACGGAACTTTTCTTGTCTGCATTTTAAGGGAAAATTAAGCTTGTTTTTGAGGATGGCCTGGCACCGGTAGATTTTTACTTGTCTACCAGATGCTGCATTCTTTATGTCAAGGAAGCCGATTTGGTGGCAGGAAATAGCTACCGAAAGCGGCTTGTTCGCGTTAGAAATGTAAGTACTGAATTGAAGAAACTGACATTGAAAACTGACTTCTAGACCCCCCTCCGCCTTACATTTGGAATAATTCATATAAAACCATTGGCCATTCCAAGTACTCTTGGAGTGAAAGCTTTCTTAAACTTGAAAGGAATTGTGTTACAAAAAGGTTTACTGTTGTTTTTTATTTTCCTTTGAAGTCTAGTAATCTTCAAGGAATAGTAATAGTTGAAAAAACACAGATGAGTGAACAGTACTTCCCAGCCATACAGAAGTTTACTGTGCTGGACCTCGGGATGGTGTTGCTTCCAGTGGCCAACCAGGTGGAAGCGTCCTGCCTCATTATCCAGTTAGTAAGTACTGATTTCTGTACCTCCACGATAGCCCTGTCTTGAGGACTCTCAACTGACCTTCACGGATCTTTCAACTGCTGCCCTTGCTTGCTATGGTTTCTCCTGAGTCCCTCAAGCCAATCTAATCATTCTATTAGTTTTCTTTCTTTCTTTTCTTTCGTCTTCCTTCCTTCCTTCCTTCCTTCCTTCCTTCCTTCCTTCCTTCCTTCTTTCCTTCCTTCCTTCCCTCCCTCCCTTCCTTTTCTTCCTTCCTTCCTTCCTTTCTTTTTCTTTCTTTCTTTCTTTCTTTCTTTCTTTCTTTCTTTCTTTCTTTCTTTCTTTCTTTCTTTGTCTCTCTCTTCCTTCTTTTTCTTTTTAAAGATTTCATTTATTTTTAGAGAGAGGAGAAACGATGAAGAGAGGAAGAAAAACATCACTAGGTTGCCTCTCACACACCTCCAACTAGGGACCTGGCCCACAATCCAGGCATGTGCCCCAACTGGGAGTCAAACTGATGATCCTTTGGTTCACAGGCCGGCGCTCAATCCACTGAGCCACACCAGCCAGGGTTATAAAACGTTTTTGAGGGATTTGATTTAAGTTCAGAAGCTGCCTCTGCAACCAGCTGAGCTTGACACCCCTTCTGGGCAACTGTATAACGAAGTGAACAAGTTGGAGACTTGATTTTAAACTACCAGGCTGTGATAACTCCATCATTCATTCTGTATTGACACTGATGAAAATGTCAGCTAGCAGCTGCTTTGCCTCAGCCTCGTGTATCTTTTAAGTATCAGCACTGTGTGCAAGTTTATGCTGTTGCTTTTAAACCGAGTATAAGATTATTCAACTTGACTATAGATCAGAATTTTGTGGGAAAACTTTTCAAAATACCAATACATGAGCCTTACCTCAGACCAATTAAAAATAAGAATGTGGGAGCCAGGGCTACGCATCAATTTTTGTTACTTTGTTATTGATTTTTAAATCTTCCCCAAATTAGAAATGCAGTCCTGTGTTGGTCACAGATCCCTCCATGACTCTCCACCACATTTCTTTCCTTTATTATTCCTAACTTCCCTTGATATAATGCTATTACCTGCCTTTCCTGTTTCCACAACTGAGCCTGGGTTTCTCCTTTGATTGGCAAGATCTCTCCAGATCCTGTATCAGGCAGGTCCAATTTAGGTGTAGTCATCATTTAATCTCATACAACTGAAATGTTTCTTAGTTGATCATAGGAACATGTTTGAATTCCTCACAGTATGTTTTTATCGCTTTTATCCTAAGCGTTCTAGAAACCCAAGTTTTTATTTAAAATTTTCATCTCTTACTCCTATGTGTAGTCATATGGGTCATCTTTCAATAATTTTACTGAAAAAAATTATATTCATGGCATGTGAAAATATTTGTAGTGGTAAGTCAAGCTGAACCAAAGAGAAAAACTAAAATTTCTACCAAATTTTAAAAAGACTGCTAGTCCACTAGAGGGTGCTCACATGCTCTTTAATTTCGGTTCAGGTTCTAGAGCAAACCAAAGAGCCCAATAAGAACCCTTTTCTCAGGAAGAAACAGGCTCTCATCCCTGAGCCATCCCTGCTTCGAACTGTGCAACAGATCCCAGGAGTCGGAAAAGTTAAAGCTTCCCTTCTGCTTCAGAAGTTCCCAAGTATCCAGCAACTAAGTAACGCTTCCATCCAGGAACTGGAGCAGGTCATTGGGCGTGCAGCGGCACAGCAAATGCATGCGTTCTTCACACAGTCCAGGTGACAGCTCTTCTCATAGCCTCTACTGTGTTTTCTCCTTTAGACCATGAACACAGGATCTTGTATCCTTTTTATATTTAAAAATCAAGAAAAATGATTTCCTGTCACAGCAGCTAGTGAAAGATGATGCGAGGCCTGAATGGAATCTGACAGTTGTCCTGCCCTGCTTGTGGGGTTGTGGAGGGGGGCAGGCATTTAAGTTAGTGGGCCCAGATGGTGCTGCCCTGACTCTGCTGCCATGAAGAAGGCCAGCGGGGATCTTCTTAAGAGAGTCACTTGAATTAGGGATTCTCAGATTCAGCAAAAAGCCAGCTTGGGTGGATGTGAAAGTGTGACCTTGACCTGCATCTATCATGGGAAGGTCTTATTGAGTTTCAGGTGGTTGATATGACCTTTTAAAGGAAACAAACCTACAATGAAGCATTGTGTACCATAAGCCCCTTGTTCCTGGCAGCAGAGCCACTGTTCTTCAGGTCTGGTCTTAATATACCTGTGCTTTGAGGGCTGCTGCCAGTATAAATAAACGTTGTACAGACTTCCTCCCTTGCTCACTTCCTTCACGGTAACTGCAGTTTGCTCATAATTATTGGGCACATCTGAACAGAGAAAGCCTGGAGTGTAGAGTGCCCGCTTAAAGATGAAAAGACAGTGTGGGGGTGCGGAGCAGGGTGAGGGGTGTGTTTGTGAATGCACAGCCCCACAGTGGGAAAATGGCAGGGGCAGCGGGGTCCAGAGAGAAGGCCTGGAGGCTGGGGATCAAAAAGTACATTGCCCACTCAAAAATAAATACAATTAAAGATGCCATATGTTTTCAAAGATACTAAGATAACTTGAAAGTCCTGTTTTGTGAAATGTTAGTAACAGTAACTTTACAAATGAACAATGAAATCATTTTTGCATTAGGGTAGAAACAATTTGAAAGGAAAGAAGTGAAAAAGTAAAAAAAAACAAAAAACAAAACATTAACGCGGGCAAATGAACGTGTTTATTTAAATATTTATACAAAAATGGCCCTAAGAGCAGTAGATAAACTTCCCCAGTGGCATTGCTTCCCTTTTGATATTGTACACTAAAGAATATTTTAAATTCTTGTTAACTCTCAAAATTAGATCTCAATGCTATATTTTTAAGTTATATAACTTGTGCTATGTCAACAGTGAATCTTATTAGAATCACAGTATCATCCAACTTATAGCACGAGAAATCAATTAGTAAGAATGTCATTTTAAAAAGTCAGAGCTTTAAACTTGAATTATTTACACCATTACCTTATAAAATTCAACTCATTTTAAAGATTCTTAAAATATACAATTATGTACTTTCTACTTTAAACAAAATGAAAAGTGTTTTGAGTATCAAACAGTATATTATCTACCTTGTAGATACATCTTCATTTAACACTTGCCACTGTGAGCAACTTTTAAATGACATGTAACTAGAAGAAAAGCTAGTCTGAAATTCTTTTAGCTAATAAGTCATGACACATGTGACACTACTCTATCTGGAAATAACATTCATATTATATAGAAATAACAGTAAAATCTTAGAAATTCATTTTAGGTTAATGAATTCCCCTTAGAAAGCAGCTCTTTGGAACTTTTTAGTAATACTAATTTAACTCCATCATTATAGTCCCTTGACCTGCCTTAATTCGGGCTCACCTGGATTTCTGGGTTAAGGAATGATCTATTACATTACCCAAGCCTGGAAACTTACAAATAGGACCAATGTAGCTAACCCCGACTGAACTCTGATAGTAACTGAAAATCATAATTGTAGCTGTCAAAAATAGCTATATTTCCATCCCTATTCTATTTACAATACTTTATATAATAAATAACTTGCAGCAATATGCTGACATCCACAAATTTCTAGAGGTTTCTTATTAACTTTCATTCATAAAGACATCCACTATAAGTTTATACTGAGAAAACAGCATTTGAGAGTAGTTAGAAATTTTCCATTATGGCACAAATATGAAGGCCTAGTCGGGATGGGAAATATTTTGGGCCTGAATGTTTTTGTTTCCTTGCACTAGTACAAAGAACTGTCATTGTTGAGAAGGCTAAAAGGAGAAGGGAGCTTCTTCTTGACTTGAGGCCTGGCAACCCCAACCGATGGGAGGCACAAGGTGCTGGCAGACTTCTGTCTGTTCTTGTTGGTGCCCCAACTCAAGAAAGAAAGCTTTTTCGAGATTTTCTTGGTTTTATCAGTTTTATCATCATCATCATCATCTATGGCTAAGCAGATCATGGAGTAAGTTTTCTGCATTCCCACAGAGTAGGTGGCACACTTATTATGCTGCACACAGAAAAGGAAGAAAAGAGGTGTTAGAAATCCTCAAGATATCCAATAAATGATTGCAAAGTCTGAGACTCACATTCTGTACTTACAGCATCCTCTTTAAAATTAAGTTGATAAAATTCTGAAACTCAGCTGACTAACGCTTACACAGAATTAAACAAGGACAATTTTTAAGGAATATACTCAGTAGCAGTAAATTAGGCTAAGGAACACTACTCACTTTTTAAGGTTCTTATATTTGAAAAAGTAATACATACCCATGGTCAACAATATGAAAATACAGTGAACAGTAGATGCTGCTCCTACCTTGGCTCAAGGTCCTGAGTAGACATGATTTCCATTACACTTTTGGAGATAATGTTCATATACAAGTAATGACATGTGCATAAGTATATGTCACCATGTGTCTTTCCTTAACGGGAATACACTACCCACACTGGTTAGTCTGCACTCTGCTTTCTTCACTTAGTGTATCTTGGAATTCAGTCTATGCCATTAGGAATAGCTCAACTTCCTTCTCTTCTAAGACAACATAGAATCCACGGTGAGGAATACTAGGATACTATTAACTCCTTTCCTTATTTAAGTGGTACAGTCCTGTGGTGTTAAACACATTCACACAGTGGTTCACCCACCACCGTCATTCATCTCCAGAATGTTGTCCTCTTCCCCAAATAAACTACCTATTAAACCCGACAATCAGCTGTTAAAGGACTGTGCAGGAAATCTCAAATAGGAAATCTGAAGAAACTTGTCTTCTAAACACTACCACATGGGTTCTTCCTGTTTGTAGATTTGCCTAACATCAAGGTGGTTTCGTTCACCAAATGTTTACTGAACATCTATGTTCCAGGCACTGAAATCAGGCCATTTATATAAGCAAGCAATAGATCTAAGTGGTTGGGCACATTGTTCACAATATAAATCAAGGAATTTGAGTGATGCACCAATAAAGGAGGGTATTCACTATAAGATGTCTGAGTGTGACTCCTTTGGATGAAACTCCTCTCCCTTCTCTATAAAAGTGCCGTTCATTAATCCCACATACTCTGCAGGACACGTGTGCTCTTATTAAAAACAAAACAAACTCCTGGAGGTAGGTTTAATGCCTGCAAACATTTTTCAACCCTCACCTGCTTAGAGTCCATTTTGCAGAACACCCCTCCCTTATAAACTCTCAATGCTCTTAACACACTTCGACCAATGAATATCGTCTCTAGTTCAACATCTGCTGCCTCCCCCAGGCCTGCACCTAAACAGCTGCGCATTGATGAGGGAGGATATTTGTCAAGCTGACTGACTTCACTTGACATTCTAACCCTGACCTCAAACCTGCTGGGCACCCCATTACCTGGTACTTCTGCATTTCCCTAGTAACTTTATTCCTTTTCTCTTAGTTATTCTCTATCAAGCCTCCCACATGCCCTCCTGATATCCTTGCCTTACACTTCATTGTATCTGTCCCAAAGACAAACCCTTTGGTGTACCTGGATCTCATGCCCTCTCCTCCAGGTATTCCCTCCTTGCACTCCTGCCAGGCCTTTCCCACCAGCATACAAGCTTGCTGTGTTACCTATACACACACCACCACCACCTCTGAAAAGCTTTCCTTTTCCCTATGTCTGTCCCCCGACTCCCTGCTGCCACCCTGATTCTCTGTTCCTTTTCATAGGTCTTCCCTTCCTCCCATTACTGTTTCTCCTGTCCTCACCCAGCATGCTCCCCACTCACAACTTCCTGGGGCACCTCTCTGGAACTCTCAAGGCTTTACGGAACAGTGTGAAACCACAGCCCTAGTCAACACTTACATTACACAGGTAAGGAAGCTGAGGCCAAGGGAGGGGTATTAACCTGCTGAATGAAGGTCACACAGCTTGTACATGGACGACAAGGCTTAAGTCCAGGTCTTTTGATTCCAAGCCCAGGACTCCACTACATGGGCAGTTTTCACAGTGTGCTCCACAGGTGTCCCCAGGGATCCCCACTGTGATCCAGGGAGTCAGGGACCAGGTAAGCAAATCAGCAAGAACACTCAGCTTTATTCTCATTATTTGGTTTTGTTTGAAGAAAAGGGTCAGCAGTTAAAAATGGTGCTCAAACATTATCTCAAATCCTTGCTTGGGGAAATGAATGACCACATCATGGTTACTGTAACATCTGTTCTGAACTGAAACACATTCCATGTTGGGCACTGTTCTCCTGACTCCTGAGGCTGAGCTGTTCCCTGCCTTGCCCACAGTCACAACACTGGTGGCAGAGCCGGGACTCACATCTAGACAGTCCGATGTGCTTTAACCATCACATCCATTGGCCACCTCCAAAGTCAGGACAAGACCTAACGCCAAGTCTTTCAGTCTCTGCTCAGGAGTGGGGCCTCCCTCCCTGCACTCCGTCTACTCCAGCCCTTCACGCAGGGCCCAGCCTTTTATTCACCCTCCTTTTAGACAAACCTCTTTTCTGTTTCTGGTTGGGACTTCACTTGTCCAGCAATTCTATGGATTCTGCCCGGGGAAAGTACCGGTTCTTATCATCCCTTCTCCAAGGTACTCTGTGTACCCCTTGACTTCTTTGTCTTTATTTTTTAAACTAGTATATAACTCACTTACCATAAGAACCACTATGTTAATGCAGTGCAGTGGTTTTTAGTACATTCACAGTCGTGCAACCGCCACCATTACCTGATTTCAGAACATTCCGTCCCCCCAAGAAACTCGGTCCCCATGAGCAGTCCCTCCCCATTCCCCAGCGCTACAGCCCCGGCCCCTGGCAACCACGAATCTGCATTCTGCTTCTGTGGACTTGCCTATTCTGGACATTTCTTACCAGTGAAATCACACAATCCATTCAGCTTCCAACCCTCCCTAATCTGAGTCCTGTTGCCATCTCTCCTTTGTCCTTTTGTCTGGCTGCCAAATATAATAGACACGGCTCCTCCTCCCTCAGTCTTTACCTCTTAACTTATGCAAATCAGCCAACCACTCTGAGCAGGATTTTCCCCTGGATTCTGAAGCTCCTTTTTATCCCATCTCTCTGACCTCTCTCTCTGAACTCGCCTTCGCAACTTCCTTTGCACCCACTTCTCTTCTAACCTTCAGGTGCTTGCAGTGCCTCCGAGTCTAGCCCTCAGCCCTCAGCCCCTCGCAGGCAATTTCAGTGAGTCTCTTACAGCTTTCAGTACCATCTCTGTGCTGAAGATTCTCAAATATAGCTGTGACTTCTCCCTTGAACTGAAGATCTGAACATTCAGCGGCCTACTTTACATTTATATTTGGATGTCTAATGGCATATAAAATCATCAAAGCATAAGTCTTGTTTTCTCTGTCCTCCGCCCCCCTCACCACCATGCCTGCTCACCATTATGAAAAATGATACAGTTGTTCAAGCCAAAAAACTGAGGAGTCATATCTCTTTCTCTCTCTTTTTTTACACAAATCATCTATAAATCTCCATCAGCTCTATCTACAAAGTATGTCTCAGGTGCATCCACCTCCAGTGTCACCCCTCCTAGTGTATAACATCGCTGGCCTGGAAGGCTGCCAGAGCCAGCTCACTCTGCTGCCACTCCGTCAGCCTCCTAGCAGAGACATCCTTCTAAATAAATATCCTATCATTTCATTCCTCTTCTTAAAACTTCAATGACTTCCAAAGTGGCACCACACCACCGACAATGAGGTCCTGTCTCCCTCCCACCTCATTTCCTGTCATCACAATGCTCCAGCCTCTTTCTGTTCTTCTGTCAGGGGAAGCTTATTCCTGCCACAGGGTCCCTGGGCCTGTTGGTCGCCCTTCCAAGCACGCTCCCCTCGTACCTCTTCAAATACAGGAGGTTCCTCCTCCTCACTCAAGTCTCTGTGCCAGTCCCGTCTAGAGGAACCTCTCCCTATCCCCAGTCATTCTATTATGCTACACATTTTATTTTCTTTACAGCACTTATCAAAATCACAACCACTTATTTGCTTATTTACTGCCAGCTCTGCAGGGGCAGGGACCTAATCTGTCTAGTTCCAGCTGTAGCTCCAACACCTAAGAAGGGCCTGGCACACAGCTCATTCTCAATCAATATTTGTTGAGTGAATAAATGAGTGTTTTTATAGAGGGGAGTGTCTAAGGTACATTATTAAATGTGAAGAGTATGTACGGAATGACTGCTCCCACTCAGAGAAGAAAGGACATAGCTGTGCATATGAACTTACACAGGCACCACACACTTCCCAAGATCTCAGGGAACAGCAGAGGCTGTCTCTGACACGTGGAGAGGGTGGGTGTTTAACATGACAAGCCCTTCTGTATCATTTCAATATTTGTTTCTACCATGAGTTTGTATTACTTTTGTCATTAAGGAAGATATAATGAGAAAAACAAAGCAACTTGCTACTCTATATACAGGATCAAAATAAAAGTTTTCCAGTGCTCTCTCACCCAAGCCAAGGTCACTGCAGTAATGACAAGCTTAGGGGTTCAGTCATTTGTGGGATGTTACAAACGCAGGCAGGAGAAAGGGGGCCCGGGAAAGACCTCCATGGCTGGACTCACGCCAGCCTCACTCCACTTTTCCATTTACTGCTGAGGGTGTCAGGACTCACCATGGATGAGGTGGGGTCCAGGAGGCTCACAACCTTCATCTCAATGTCATCTTCACCAAAGCTCTTCAGCAGTTTCATAACCTCGCTCACTGTCAGCCACTTACAATCCACAGTTTGAATGGAAACAATATAATCCCCTTCCTTGGCTCCTGCCAACTGCAAAAGTATAATTTAAATAAAGGTCAACATTCTGTTCATTCAATTCCTGAAACAGTTTCCAAGTTTATTAACGAAATAAATATTTGCATAAGCTTGCTTCAATAAACTAATCATTTTCTCCTTGAGCATGTAGCGTCCAGGAAAGGCCTTTTGCATAAAGTCAGGCCTTTTGCATAAAGGAATCCTAAATTCGTTCACCCAGATATATTTGTTTGGGCAGCTTTCTTTGTATTTTCCCAGCCTGACTGCCTGCAAAGGTGCCAGTGAGTTTTGCTCCCAGCCCAGAATGGCACACACTTACCGCAGCAGAGGAGTACGGATCCAGGAAGTGGACTTGAACTGGGGAGTTTCCTCTCAAGGTGAACCCCAAGTCCCCTTCTTCTGCAGTGAAGTGAATGCTTCGAGGGGGTGTCCATCTCTTGTTAGCCGAAAACACAGACAAAGGGCCCTTTGGAACAGGGCATCGTTAGCTGTGGGACCTGAAGGCTGAGGCGGGCAGAGAAAACTAAAGGAAATGTTGCCTTGCTGTCCTTGCACACTTCATCGGGCTTTGCTCGGAGACTAGCGTAAGGACACCATCTGGGACGATACATGCTACGGCAGTCACACAAGCACATTGATTGCCACTTTCTCTAAAACAGCCAATATATTTTAAATAAAATGATCTTGTAGCTAGTCCTGACCAGTGTGGCTGAGTTGCTTGGGCATCGTCCTGCAAAGCGACCTGGGTTACGTGTTCTGTCCCCTGCTGGGGCACACACAAGAGTCAACCAACTGATGTTTCTCACATCAATGTTTCTCTCCTTCTCTTTCTCCTTTCCTCTCCTTCCCCTCTCTCTAAAAACAAATAAAATCTTTAAAAAAAGGATCTTCTAAAAACTGTCTTAATGAAAATCTCTAAAAATCTAAAATATCTAAAGATAGGCTTTTGCAACATGTAAAAACTGTCCCATAGGTCATTATGAAATAAGCATTCAACATACCAGTTTCTGGAAGAAGTCCGTTGCTGTCACCTTGGAGAACTGTGGCAGTATAATTTCAACCTCTTGCTCAGTTTTAGCTAGAAAATAAGATGAAAAGGGAAAGCAAAGATGTTTCTGCAGTTGAAAGTTATCCTGGAAAACTCAGGTCTACATCTTCTCTCTGAAGGGAAGAAGACACAAATCTTGCTCCTGCTTGGTTTAGACAAGTAGTACAGTAGACTACTGGTCAACCCCCTGGCCCAGTGCGACCTGTAGCTTCCATTCAGGTACCTGCTGTGAGCCATACCCTACTCTGGGGCTGGCACAGAGTAGTCACAGACACATTCCCTGCCTCCAAGTAGCTTATTTATAGTCTAATGGACTTCCTTTGGCACTTGTAAAACTCCCCAGAAGTTATCTGTTTTAGGCCTGGCTGTGACAGAGGGAAGTACCCTGTCTGCCAGCACAAAGTCCAGGAAGAGATGTGCTTCTTTCCATTATTAGTGTGTAAAGTGATGATATGACAGCAAGCAGTGGGTTTATCAAATTGTGTACACCAATAGCGCAAATCTCCACATATTTGTGGCCGGCCCAACCCACCATTACCACGAGACTAGTTGGCTTCTCAAAGTAGCCCAGAGCAGACTCAGAACACATAAACAACAGTATAAAAAGAAAACTTGAGCCTTCGCTCAATGGATAGAGCACTGGCCTGGTCACTGGTTCAATTCCCGGTCACAGCACATGCCTGGGATGCAGGCCAGGTCCCCAGTTAGGGGTGTATGAGAGGAAACCAACTGATGTTTCTCTCACACATTGATGTTTCCCTCCCTCCTTCCTCCCTCTCTCTAAAAATAAATAAATCAAACCTGTAGAAAACTTAAGGGAGCAAACTAGTACCATCAAGGTAGAACACAGCCCTCCAGTAACAGGATGACCCTGTGGCTTCTTACAAACTGCCTGTGACAGGGCTGGGCTTGGACAGGCTGTTCATCCACTGAAAGGATGGTGCCACCCCCTTGGACCTCACCAGAAGCCACATGTCTCCCTCCTTCGATGGAGATTATATCTCTACATCCTGGCCACAGAGCACAGGGTGTGGACAAGGGAGCCAAGTATGTGGCCACAGTGTCTAGGAAAGAGACTCCCCGAACACATTTCCTGATTCCACCAATCCGCTTGGTCACCTAGGGCAAGGACTTTGTCTCATCCCTAATATAAGGACAATGCCAGTGCTTCCTTCATACAGTTGGAAGGAGAGTTGAATAAGATTATGTATACAAATGGTGCTTACTGTTGTGCCTGGCAGACCTCATATACATTTGGAGAGCCTATCAGCTAAGGTTACTTCAGACAAGCCCAGGATTCTAGCTTGAGCTAGAATCTAAGTCTGGGGAACTGGTCCCTGAAAACTGGGGGTGGAACTCCAAAGACTGGGGACAGGGCTTTAGGAAGTAGCATGGAAGGTGGTATAGTCAAAGGGGGTTCCCTCAATTGGGCCATCCTCTATCCCCTTCCCCTAACTCCTGGAAAGATCCTAGTCATTCCTCACTGTCAAGTTGCCTCTCAGGGAGGTCTTCCCACTCCTGACCTCTGGGGCAGAACTGACTGCCACCTCTCCAGGGGGAGCAACAACTGTCCAGTCCACCTCCATGCTCCCAAACCCAGGACAATGCTGAACACTTTGGAGATCCTTAAAAAGGGCTCAGGTGCGCAATCTCACTTACATATGGAATCTAAAATAGTCCAGCTTATAGAAGCAGAGAACAGAATGCTGGATGTGAGAAGCAGGAGAAGGAGCAAATGAGAAGATTTTGTCAAAGGGTACAAAGTTTCAGTTATACAAGTAAATTCTAGGGATACAGCATGGTGACCCCAGTTAACAATATCATATGTACACTTAAAACTTGCTATGAGGGTAGAGCTTCAGTGTTCTTCTCTCCCCCTCTCTCCTTGCCCCTCTCTCTCCTCCTCACTCCCCCACTCTCCCTCTTCCTCCCCCGCCACACACACGATGGACTAGGTTTTAAGGTATTTTCCCTGCATCCCCTGGTTCCACTGTATCAGGAAAAGTTTTACTTCACATTTAATAATAAAAATAATTTTTGTCCTAAAAGAGAAAAGTACATTGGTGCTAATAAAAGACAAACTAAACAGGAGAAAGAGCAAACCTAGGAGACGAAATAAGAATGCATTGGCTTTCAAACCATGGAGCCCACGTTGTGCAGTTTCCCAGAAGACAGATGGAATATGGGTGGGTGGGCAGTGTAGCAAAAATGTCAAGGTAAAAGGTAGTTTCAGGGGTCTCCTGACTACAGGGGATGGCTGGAACCCCAAAGGAAGCTGAGAGCCTTTAATAAAAGGAATCTAGAGGAAGTGAACCAGGAAGAGTGGGCCATTTAGAATGCCAGGAAGGGTGGGTGGGATTGGGCAAGAGGAACAGTCAACCAAGGGGGTAGAGAGGGAGGTGGGAATGGACAAGGTGGCAGGGTGCCCCGACACCAAGGGAGGAGTATCAAAGAGCAGAAGGGGAGTCAAAAGTCACTAAGGGGTTGACAAGGACAAGACCATAAAGAAGCCCCTGGATTCAGGCACAAAGATACGGGCAAGAGCAGCACTTTGCCCCCTCCTGGTGCCCAGCACATCCCGAGTGTTTTCCCAGCCCCTACAGAATAAGCAAATAATGACTGTGCTCCCCGAGTGTCCCTGCCTCTCACCCAGGGCACACTTGGCACCTGGCACTCACAAATAATGTCGGCAGCATCGATCAAGTTCAGCAGGTCATCGTCCTCCTGATGCTGAGTGTACTTGAGCTGGGACCGCTGGTGTGCCACGGCTAGCACCTCCTGCAGCAGCTCTATGTTGCGGAGCTTCTTGCATAAGCTCACCTCCCGCACGGACTCCTCATGATGGGCAATGGCTTTGCGCAGATGGGACTTGCCTGCCAAGAGAAAAGCAACACCATGTGACATGTGGCCTAAACTGCAACACGAGTACCTCAAGGAGAGTCAAAGCACCCAGGGATCAGCCCAGAAGGGTGGATGTTCTCTTTTCTGAAGACTCTCCCCACGGCTTAAGTCCCTCTGAAATGCATATGCAACATGCTCACTGACGTTCATAAAACACCATAAACAAACATACACTGAATGTTCCAGGCAGTAGAGATAAAGAATTAAACAAAAACTAGCCTCTGCATTCATGAAGTTTACATGCTAGTGTTTGAAGACAGATAATTAACAAGCAAAGCAGTAATGATGGAACGTGTGGCAATCAGGTGGTGGAGAATGTGAAACAGAGTAAGCCGATGTGGCGAGAAAAGACTGGGAATGGAAAGCTGCTCTTCTATGGCAGGTAATCAGAGAAGGCCTTTTTGCAGGTAACTTTTGAATAGAGCCCTGAAGGAAGTAAGGGAGCAACCATGAGGATATCTGACAGGAGAGCATTCCTGAAAGAGGAAGTGGCAACAAGGAGCTTGGGGTTAGGCAGAGGAGGGTAAGAAATGAGGGCAGAGAGGACCAGGGGCCTGTTAGGCCCAGGAGCAGGACCATGTCCAGCCATGCAGGGTGAAGACTCCATCTCTTACTGTGGGTGAGATGGGAGCCCATCACGGGGTGAGCAGGGGCTGAGGGGATCTGAGCCATGTGGATGGACTATGGAGGAACAAAGGGGAAAGCAGGAAGACCAGCTATGAGGCCACTGCAAAAAGCGGAGCAAGCTGTGTAACCCCTCTGGGCTTGTTTCCACAACAGAAAACTGGGGATCAGGCCATACCTATCTCATAGGATTATATGAGGTTTCAGCAAGTCAACATCAGTTTAGCAAGCACTATATGAGTGTGGCTTGGACCAGGGTGGCAGGGTAAGCAGTGGCCGGTTTTCTAGGTAGAGTCGATGGGGAGGCACAGAGTGAGTCCAAAGTCACTGGCCTGCAGACCTGGGAGGATGCAGGTACCATCACTGAGATGGGGAAACTGTGTGGGAGGTTGTGGGGGTTGGGGTCAGGTTTGCACATGGAAACAGCTATTCACTCTGAGACCTGGCAGAGACCAAAGCAGTGCAATTCATTACCGATTCTCAGGTGTGCCCCAAGAAAATGAATCACTGTGTCCTTCCACACTAAAGATGCTGAAAGACTGTCAAAGCTCCAGCTCCACTGGGGAGGCCTGAGCCCTCTCGGTACCTGTGACAGCACAGCTCTGGAAGCCCATAGAGATTAGAAGGCATTGGCCACAATGATTCTGGACCCCAACTCTCCAAGCCCTGCCCTGAGGACACATCTGGGGTTGTCTATAAGCAGGACCAGCTGGGCATCAAATGGGGCACGAGGAGGAAGGGGGCAGGAAAGCCAATACACACCCAGCTGTCGGCGCTGGTGAGCATTTTTCAGGGTGGCCAAGGGCGTCATTCCCTCTGGCATGTGGTCATAGAGCTGGGACAGGCACTTCTCCTGGTGGTCTTCATCTGTGCCAGGCTTCACTGCAACAAGAGCCACAGGATAAGCCTCTTCTCATGACTCCTCATGGCTGAGGACTCGGAAGACTGTGCCACAGACCCACTTAGAGACTTCTCTTTCAACCACGTCTTCAGGTTCTTTTATTCTCCAGTTTTACAAGGCATTTGGGATAACATGACTTCTTCCTGCCCTTGGACACACTCCAGGCAAGGCAGCCCACAAGACTTTATACACTTGGGGCTCACATTTTGGCTTTGAAGCCCCACTCCCACCCCTTCCAAACCATCTATTTCCTAGAACCTTCTAGCACAGTCTCGCCTCAAGCCTCTGGTGGCCTCTGTGCCTGCACCCTCCCAGACACATGGGCCCCTCTAACCTCACCAAACCGCTCACCACTGCACACAACACTTTCAGCCTCCACCCGGAGCTCAGGCAGTGTTCTCGTTCTAGCTGTCCTTTGTCCTTTCCTCCTGTGGCCAGCTGGAAAAGGTCTCCTCAGAGCTCAGCATCCAACTCAAATGAAAAACTGTCCATGACTACACCAGGGAGTCCAACTGCTGCCTCGCTGGTGTCTCTACCGCAGATTTTGCAGCACTGCATTTCTGCTGGGTTACATGACTCGCCCTGCCACGCAACCTACATAGTAATATGAGCAGTAGCAGCTGACACTTTCACAAAGCCCACTACACACAAGGCACTACTTAGCTTTGCACATAGGCACTCCGTTTTCACAACAGCCCTGTGAGATAGGTTCCCTTCATATTCCCATTTTAGAGATGAGAAAACTGAGGCAGAGAGCAGCTCAGTAACTTGTACAACATTACACCACTAGTAAAATGGCAGACCTGAGATATGAACCCAGGCAATCTGGCTCCAGAGGTTATACTTTCCATTAGGCTGGGAGCTGTCTTGATTAGTACTAATCACAACCAAAGTCCCACCTGACCTGAGATCACTTACCTCCAGCTGAAAATTGAAGGGAGTGACAAAATCTCAACAATCAAGGCATATAATAGTTTAACACAAATTTCTAAACATCAAAATCAATGCAAAAAATCCATGTTAACAAAAATCTAATTTTTTTTTTTGGTTCTGGGCTCTGGTGTGGCTCAGCACAGCATTGCCACCAATGCATTCATTTTGATTCATGTAAAATGTCACAATAAAACTTTATCTTGATTGCTGAGTTTTGGGGCATTCCCTTGATTTTGCACCTGAGGCAAATGCCTCCTAGTCCTTGCCCTGGTCCCCACCCTGTTCTAGATCAGGAGGCTGTCTGCTGCATCCCAGGCAGAGGTGACGCTTCCCCTGTTCCTCCCACGGGGAAAACACAGAACACCTAATCCCACCCTGGCCTGTGTGACAGCTGCCTGGGCCGACAAGCACTTCCCAGTCTCTGTCTCCAGGCTGTGAGCATCTCCAGGGCAGGCGACAGCTCCCACTCAGCTTAGAATCTCCTGGGGAGAGGACGACCACAGCCCTGACCAAAGCCCAGAGCCTCTGAGCCCCCAAGCCTTACACTGGTGGTCGATGAGGAGGGTGGCTACAAAGTAGTGGGCCAGGGCTCCATAGTGGTGGGCCTTCACGCAGGCCAAGCTGGCCCAGGAGTAGGGGATGTTCTCCTTCACTGGCGCCTGGCTCATGGCTGCGTGTAGCTGCTCATAGACCTCTCCCACCTGCAAGAGAAGGGGTGTTGGGAACGGAGAGCTTGGCACAGGGGCCCTCACGCACCCGGGCTGCAGAAAAAGAGCTCTTTCTTCTATGCAGCAGCCTTTGCCAGAGGCCGCTCCAGAATCTGGGAGGGACTCCAAGAGTTCTTCATGCCGTCAGTGTCAGCGTTAACAGGGAGATCAGGCAACTGTCATTATGCTGGGTTTTAGGCTAAGCTGCAGATGGAATCAGCGATCCGTATCTAAAACACTAGTACTTGCCAAGAAAATGCAAGCCAGCACTCTGGCCAGGGTGGGCATGCTGCCCAGGCCATGGGCAATCTGTGGTGGGACGTCCCCGCTGCTTCCAGTGGGCCCGTACCGATGCATCCTGCCCACCCTGAAGTCATGAGAACCAAGAAGGCTTACCTTAGCAGCCTCCTGAGCCACCTTCACCAGCATGAAGAACTCATTCTGGATCCCAGGAAGGCAGATTCTCTCAAACACACTCTCTTGGGCCTGTGCGAGCATCATTCTGACCAGCACATTGAGCATGGCAGGGCTCATGTCATAGCTCGGTGTATGAGTAAACGTCTCTTTCAGGTGGTTTAAAACCCCTACAATTAGAAATTTTTTGCAAATTATTTGGGAGCCATATTTATTTCACCATGCTGCTCAGAAAGATAGAGAACTGACAGAAGCAAAAATCCTGGAGCATCTTCAAAAGTATGATTCTCAATTACCATAAGATCCAGCAATTCACTCCTAGGTACACACACTAAACACTGAGAGCAGGGACTGAAACGAGCAGTCAGGGACCCACGTCCGTGGCAGCACCTTCCACAACAGCCAAAAGGCAGAAACAGCAGAAATGCCCATTGATAAACTGACTGATACATGACATGCGGTATAAACATGCAATGGAATAATTTTAAGCCTTAAGAAGGAAGACAGTTCTGACACATGCTACAATATGGAAGAAGATACTATGCTAAGTGAAATAAGCCAATCACAAGGACAAACATTGATTCCACTGAGATGAGGTACTGAAACAGTCTGGAATTCGCAGAGATAAAGTGGAATGGTGTTTGCCGGGATTGCCGGGAGTTTGGGACGGGAGGGGCAGGGAGAGGGAAGGGAGAGTTACTGTTTAATAGCAGCAGGGTTTCACACTGGGGTGATGGGGAGAGTTACACAACAATGTGAATGTGCTTAATGCCAATGAACTCTTAGAAATGGTTAAAATGGTGATTTCATTATGTATCTTTTGCCACAGTTTAAAAAAAGATCTGACTGTCCTCCCAACACTTACATCTGTATCAGGAAAGGAAACCAGCCTGCTCCCAACCCTTCCTATCTCTCCTGGGACAATTGAGAAATTCCAAACACAGTCAGGCATCTGAGGCAGGCAGAGCAGAAAGCAGGCAGGGGGGATGAGTGCGGGGCTCTCAGCGGGGCAGGCTCACACTAACACGGAGGCATTCGGAAAAGTAGGGCTTTTCCCTAGGGCCTAGGGAAGATCAGCTCAGCTCATTCCGATAGAAATTTCCATGCTGTAGCCCTCGGCTGACTTTTTTTATGCTTTAGAAAATTAACTGTCACAACAGAAACAGACATCGACCTGCAGCTAAAATAAAATCTCCACCCTGAATCCCATCTGACTGGTTCCTCTGGTTTTGCCTCCAAGCACAGACTGCTTTGCAGCAGGACGGCAACTGCTGCAGGCTGTGTGCTCCTCTTGGGGTCTCTCCACTCCGTTCTCAAGCAGCATTCTGTCCAGGCCTCTAATCTCAGAGGCAGGTCACAAAGTTCAGCTGCTCAAGATTCCTCAGAATGCTGAGTCCAGGAAAGGGTTTACAGTGAAAGAAATCAATTCCTGCAGGGAATCAGCAAGTATGGTTCAGCCCAAGTATGCCAGACACGGGCCCTGCTGGAGGGGAGTAAGGCAGGACCCCTGGACACCCGTGAGCCATGTCAGGCCCGCCCACTGCACCAGGCCTCCCACCCCTGGTCCTCCTTACGTTGGAGCTAAGTGTCGTTTGACAAAGGGCTGAGAAGAGCAGCCTTATATAGGCAGGCTTCATAGAATCAATCAGCAAAATATAAAGGCATAAACAGTAATAGGCACTAGTAAGGCACACATAAGTTTTTAAAAAGCCTACTTTTTTACTACTCAGAAAAACATATTCTGTTCCTCAGTACAGTGTTCAAAGAAATGCTTCATTCACTACCATTCTTGAGGCCACTTGTTTGGAAAAGATTAATTGTTAACCACAGGATTCACTGTGTACACGAGCCATAACCCAGACCCAGACTGCGCCAACAGGGTTTAAACCAGTAAGTCATCCTCTTGGTGGGAAATTACGCCAGCACTAGAAACTGGCCTGGCCCCTTCAGGCCCAGGAGACCACGCATGAGCCTGGGACAGACCCATAGACTCACTGAAGTGGGGGCACCCAGTGCCCACTGACAGGGCCAGGACTCCACCCACCCCAGCAGCCCTCCCGGAGACACACCTGCGGCTCTCTGAAACGCGTCCACTGCGCTCTCCAGCCCAGCTCTCGTCTTCCGATTGCACCGGGCCCCAATCTGTGTGTAGAGGGCTCCAATGTTAAACAGAATGCTGGCCTTTTCCAGTAACAAGTTCTGTTGGCTGACTGGGACCCCAGTGAGGGAGTCATACCTATTTAGAAGAAATGTAATGTATTGTGAGAATACAGATTACTTGGCTAGTTAATGCCATTTGGGGGGTAAAAATTGATGAAAATTTATTTCTTGAATAAAATTCAAAGATGCACATGCAACAAGGCTTTCATTTCCAAACAAGATGATGGACCTCATCATACCGAAGACATCCACAACAACACACAAAAATAAGCGTTCACAACCAAGATGTCCTTCAGTAGGTGAATGGATTAAAAAGCTGTGGTACCTCCAGACAGTGGGATATTATTCAGCACTAAAAAGAAAACAGCTACTGAGCCATGATAAGACATGCAGGAACATCAAATGTATATTGCCAAGTGAAAGAAGCCAATCTGAAAAGGCTACATACTGTATGATTCCAACTATATGACATTCTAGAAAAGGCAAAACAATGGAGACAGAAAAAGAATCAGTGGTTACCAAGTTTCAGAGGGGAGAAGGGGAGGGACAAATAGGTAGAGCACACAGGAATTTTAGGGCAGTGAAACTACTCTGCACACTCTATTAGTAGATACTAGTCATTGTACATTACCAAGTCCATGTAGAATAGACAACACCAAGAGCGAACCCTACTGTCGACCATGGACTCAGGTGACAGTGTGCCCTCTGTGGCTGATGTGCCCTCTGGTGCGGGTGTTGACATTGGGGAAGGTTGTTGGTGTGGGGGGTAGGGGGTTTCCAAAAAATCTCTGCACCTTCCCTTCAATTTTGCTGTGAACCTGAAACTGCTCAAAAAATATAAGGCTTCCCCTAAATAAAATACAGCAATTACAAACCTTTCATAATTCTTGCTCGAGTCTAAAAGAGTCTGGACTTGTTTTAAAGTTCACACATCAACCAGCATGTAGACATGGAGCCTCTCCTTAATGCAAGACTTAGGTGAAACCACCTTTAGAACCCTGACCAGGGCAGGCCGCCATCTGCCTTTCCTTTCAAAAGGCGGGCGTCATAGGGGCCAGCTGTGGTGTAATTTAACTCTGAATATGATCCTTACTGTTGGGATTTAGCCTCCTCTCACCCACACTCACAGAGCAGGCAGAGCATCTCTAAAGTATTTAAACACTCATCTTTGAAAATGGCCCCAGTCAGGCCCCCCTGACTGGTGCAGCTCAGTGGATTGGGCATCGTCAAACTGCAAACCAAAAGGCAGCCAGTTCAATTCCTGGTCAGGGCACATGCGTGGGCTGCAGGTTTGGTCCCACGTTGGGGGCACACGAGAAGCAACTAATCGCTGTTTCCCTCGCACATCAATTTTTCCCTCCCTCCCCCTTTCTCCCTCTCTTCCCCTCTCTCTAAAAAATAAATAAATAAAATCTTTAAAAAAAATCAAGTCTGGCCCTGGCTGGGTAGCTCAGTTGGTTAGAACATTGTCTCAATATGCCAAAGTTACGTGTTTGATCCTAGGTCAGGGCACATGCAAGAATCAACCAACGAATGCATAAATAAGTGGAACCACAAATCGATGTTCCTCTCTCTAAAATCAGTAACGAAAGAAAATACCAACTCTGGAAAGAACTAAATACTCTGCTTTGTTTTTAATTTATTTCTGTTTGCAGCCTTGTCATTGGGACAAAACATGATTCCCTGCCCACCCCCCCCAATCTGGGGCAAGAATCTTGCTTCTTGTTAGTTCTGCCTCAGAGCCCTGATGATAAAATGAGCATGAAAAAAATGCCTCTTCTCTTCAGCTCACTTGTTCTGAGGAGCAAAAAGGCAAGGTCTGTTGGAGCCTGCTCCCCTTGGGTTCCCTTCACAAACACACACCAGTTTACCTACATGTCCCGTACAAAGGGAACAACTAGAAAGAGGGGCCTCACAGTGCAGAGGAGCCCGTGTGGCCGCGGTGGGGTAGCACCACACAGACCCCAGGCACCTACCAGGTAAACAAGATCCCCATCTGTCTGGTGGGCGGGAAGAACCGGCTCTCAACAAAGCCCAACTGGAGGAAATAACTCATCAGCAGCTCAACGCCGGCCTCATCCCTGCTGGGTGTCCGACAAGCCTGAAAGGAAAGGCACCACCCCGGGAGGGAGGGGGTGAGTACAGAGCAGTGCAGAGGAAGGCAGCAGGGGCTCACACAGTCTTTCTGTGGAGCTCGGGCCCTGCTACTGGTATCATGAACTCTGGGAGGGGTGGGAAGGGCTGGGATGAACTTGGGAGTCCCACATCCAGCCCCAGCTATGCCAGTGGGCAGGTCTCTTCCTTTCTGTGGACTTATGTGACAAGTGGAACAGATGAATAAACAGCCCTTCCTGATCACTTCCAAACACCTGCAATTCTATAAGATTTCAAGTGCAATCGTGAGATATTCTGAAGACTCAAGCTCCAGCCACCATCCTCCCCTCCCAGCTGCATGCAGAAACGTACTTGTCTCAGATCCATAAGATCTGCTATTTCCTCTTCATATAGGTAGCTATCTTCACCGTAATGTTCCAGAATAAAATCCTGTAAGAAAAATGGGATAAGATAAAATTGAGACAGAGTGTCATTCAAAACCATAATGAGGTAAAAGAGTAATGTCTAATGTGCTCCCTTTAAAAATACATGTACAACGTACTGTCTCTTAGTCCTGCTGCACCTGCACGTGGCTATAACTGCGCATGGCTATACCTGTGCATGGTGCCAGGGTCAGGCTGCAGGGCCAGAGCACGTGCTTGGGCATAACTGGGGCCTAATGCTCCCCGTCTCACCCCCTTTAACCCTTAGCCACATGGTGGCAAAAGGAAAAAAGAAAAGCAAAAACAGGAAAAAAATAAGTAAATAAAAATACATATAGAATACATAGAAACCTATGGAAGATTGTATATTGCAGTGATTTTCTGAGTGATGGGGTTTAGTTTCTTAACTGTGTTTATGTATATTTCACACGAGGCTATGTTTACTGATATTGGTGACAGAGGAAGGGAGAGAGACAGAAACATCCAGTGTGTGTCCCAGCCAGGAATCAAACCCACAACCCAGGTATATGCCCTAACCAGGAATCGAACCTGCAACCTTTTGGTGTATGAGAGGACCCTCCAACTGAGCCACCCAGTTTGATTCCCAGTCAGGGCACATGCCTAAGATGTGGGCCAGGTCCCACTTGGGAGTGTGTGAGAGGCAACCAATCGGTATGTCTGTCACACATTGATGCTTCTCTCCCTCTCTTTCTCACTCCCTTCCCCTCTCTATAATAATCAATAAATAATCTTTAAAAAGAAAAAGAGAAAAAAATATAATGGGAACAGTAAATTTCACAATAGCAACAAAAGCACAATATTTCTAGGGATAAAAATATGTAATTAAGCCAATAATTATTAAACTTTGTTGAAGGGCATTCATTAATTCATTCTTTCATTTAATTCATAAAATAATTTAAGTAAGACAGATGTGGACCCTGCCCCCACAAACGTGCTATTTGTTGACAGTACCAATTAAAAATATATTGATGGTTGAAAATGTGTAAAATTGAAAAGGTGAAATTTTGCCCAAATTAGGCTCTAATTCTAATAAAAATTTCAATTAAAACCCAAAAGTACTATTTTTGGAAAACTTCACAAAGTATGAAAGTAAAAATGTGGAAGAAAAGAACTTTTTGAAAAACATAATAATAAAGGAGGCTTGCTCTATTTAGTGCTAAAGCACACAAGGACTAAACAAACAGTGGAAATGGACAATGAAACCAGACATGGGTCTGGAACAGACTGAAGCAGATTTGAAAATCAGGTCTACAACTAAAGCCAGAACTCCACGGAGGTGGGAAAGGCTGATGCATCCAACAGGGCCAGGCAGAAGGAAGAGACACACACAAACGGTGTGACAGATGTGAGTTTCAGAAAAGGACCGTGATAGTGGTGTGGATGGTGTGGGACTTCAGAGCCATTAGAACCCCAGAGCTGAAGAGTCAAGCGGGGGAAGGAGCTTTGGAAACTGGAGAGGTGGCTGCCTGAGGTGAGTACTGAACAGCCACCATGACCTTCCCTGGGGGAATGCAAAAGGAAGCCAGCTGAGGGAGCCAGGAATAAGTGCCCAACTTCCCTCTCCTCCTACCCTTGCACATCCAGCTGGTGCTCCTCCTCCTTGGCCACACCCAAGAGGAAACCACAGAGCAGGAGCCTGTTGCTGCCTCTTGGCACAGAGCAGGATAGAGGATGATGGGATAGTGGGAGGTGGGGGGAAGGGGGAAGGAGACACCATCCAGCACCACAGATGGATTCTCTATACGTGGTTCAGGAGAAACTGGCTGCCTCCTTGGTGAAAATAAAAAGTTAAAGCCTTATACCTCACATTTTACTGCAAAACAAATTCTAGACAGATTAAAGATTTGATGTTAAAAATGCTTAAACAAAGGATTAGGAGAAACAATACCAAAATATTTATGACATCTTGCTGTAGAGAATGCCTTTCTGAAGATATCAGCAAGACAGAATTATAAAAGGAAGAACTGATAAGTTTAAAAATATAAAACCTACATGGAGAAAAAAATATATAAACTTTTTAAACTGGTTATTGCTTATGTAACAAAAGTCAAAGGAAAGAATGTACTGAGAGAAATATGTGCACTCCATATAACCAAGGGTTATTGTCCTTCACGAGTTAAGAAAAACTGCTCTAAGTAATACGAGCAACACTATGGAAGGACAGAAACAGTCATTTAGAACAGGAGAAATGTAAGAGGCACATAAACATATACGAGAATGTACTCAATTCTATTTCTGATCAAAAAACGCAAACTATATATAATAAAGTATCACTTTCCCCTGATTTCACAAAAATCAAAAAGACAGTTTTTTAAAAATGAAAATGATGAGTGATGCTGAGTGCAATCAAAGATGCAAGAAGATAAAACACAGGAAGGCAGAACCATTTCTGGTGGGAAATTAGATAATGTTGTTAGTATCTCTGACTTACCAAGTTCACATCCAGAAGTTTATCCAAAGGGAATATTCAGCAAAGTGTGCAAAAATGCTCAGTAGAGAGCTGCTGACAATAGCAAGTATTTGGCAGCTGCTTGTAGAAGGAAATTCACAGCTACCTTGTTTAGCAGGGAGGTGCACCATGCTGAGCCCCACTGAAGGCAGGAGCCACACACCCTTGTGAGGTGGTCCTCACCAGGGAAGAGCCTGGTGTCCAGAGAAGAAATGCTGAGCAAGTTACAGAGCTCAGCGGGAGAGGTGGTAGGTTGTGAGGGAACTACACACACCTTGGTATATTCTGAACATTTTGGAATACTGTTCTTAATCAGAAAAAAGAAATAAAGCTCTATTTAAAATTTAAAAAAAAACAACTTGAATTCTCTGGAAAGGGACTGTATTTTGATGATGCTTTCTAATGAGGCCATTTTTAAAGCCCACTTGTTTACAATAAAACCAAATCACATTGTGAGGCTTTATTGACTATTAAACGTCATACTGACACACTCATCAGATTTGAAGAACAATTGGAATTGCCCTAATTAAGTCAGCAAACTACTTCTGTAGCACCTGTCTGTTACTCGGAAGCACAAACATGGAAGGGAGAAAACAGAATGTCCCCAAGTGTTCTCATTTTTGTATGACTAACATTTGTAGAGTCTCTTTTAAGCTAAAATGACATGGTTGGAAGCCTCAGCTGAATAGCAGTTGGCCGTGCCCACAACACGTGACTTTTTTCACTGGCTTTAATGTGGAATTCAGCGCAAGACACGTTTGGAGCCTTGCAGACGCCCATAAAATCCCCAAGTTTCTCCAGGAGTTTCCCTTTAAAACGCATACACTAAAAAAAAAAAAGTGCCTACAAACTCTTGCAGCTCTGGTACCAAGCAACAAATTAAATCTTAAGAAAACTATTCTACAAAAGCAGCAAGGACATTTCCACAGACACAACTGAGTCTGAGTCTCACAAACCAGCGACAAGTATTGCATCTAAAAGTTCAAGTGGCCTGTGAAAAGCTGGCATAAAGCTGTGGTTCCTGGGTTGTTTTCTCCCCACATAATCCAGTCTCTGGTGATCCTGGTCCTACAAAACCACCAATGTCCTTCTCAAACTCCAGAGTAAACCCCAAACTCACAGAGACAGGCACCAAGATTTAAACAAGGTAGCAGCAAAAAGGCTCTGGGTGAAAGGGCTTATGTGAGGTAATTCACAGTCTCTGCTCCAGAATGGAAGTCAAGTGCAGAAGCTTTCAAAACATTAACCAATTGCTTGTTTGTTTTTTTTAATCCTACCCAAGGATTATGTATATTGCTTTTTGAGAAAGAGGAAGGTGGGGGTGGGAGAGAGAGGGAGAGAGGGAGAGAGGGAGAGAGACGGAGAGACAGACATCAGTTGGTTGCCTCCCATACTCATCCTGACCAGGGATTGAACCTGAAGCCGAGCTGTGTGCCCTCACCAGGAATCAAACCCACAACATTTTGGCACACAAGACGATGCTCCAACCAACTGAGCCACGGGGCCAGGGCTAACAGATTGCTTTTAAAATGAGAAATTCCACAGTGTCCAAAATGCCATATGATAATTTTTTTCTTTTCTAAACTAAAAGTAGTCCAAAATGAGTCAGTTAACAGGAGTGGTACAAAAAGAAACATAATTCTTTGAAGCATTTTTCGTGATGCTGGAATTAATTCCTATATACTATGCCTGTGCTGGAAAGCTCAGCCATGGGCACTGCCTTGCACCTGGTCTCCACTTTCTCCTCCTAAAGGGAAGTTCAAAGTGATTCATTAAAACTCACACTGAGGGCTCTAACCGGTGGAGCTCAGTTGGCTGGGTGTCGTGCTGTGAAGCAAAGCGGTGCTGGTTCAGTGCCTGCAGGCAAGGCATGTCCTGCTGCCTCCAAGCAGAGCACCTCTCCCACTTCCCACCTGAGCCCCACAGTGAACCAGGCAGGGCCTGTGATATCACCAGCATGCAGCTCAGTGACAGGCACAGGTGGGCCTCCAAGTATCAGCTTGAAGACACACACAGTTAGGAGGAAGCCAGATAGTGTGAAGAGGTGAACTGTATGGTATATAACTTATATCTCAGTAAAGCAATTATTAAAAAAAAAAAAAAAGAAAGAAAGAAAGAAGGAAGGGAAGGAGAAAGGGAGGGAAGATAGGAGAGAGCGGAGGCCAAATCCCCAGGAATTAGGTGGGGGAAAATCAACAACCATAAACTCTAGTTATTCAAGTATGTAAGGAGAGTGAACCAACACCTTTGATTTACCTTGAAATGTCTAAAAAAATAAGATGGGTTGGCCCTGGCCAATAGCTTTTGGTTGGTTAGAACACCAACCTGATATACCGAGGCTGCGGGCTTGATCCCCCGCACCCCACCTGGTCCGGGCACACGCAAGAAGCAATCAATGAACACATACAAAGTGGAACAACAAATCTATGTTTCTGCTTCTCTCTCTCCCCCTCCTCTCTCTCTAAAATCAATTCTTTAAAAAAAGATGGATTAATATATAGACATAGGGACGCAGAGATGGGTAAGTATGTGATAAAGTGACCACAGTAAAGTGTTCATGGTACAATCTAGGTAGAGAATATATAGGAGTTTGCTATAAAATTCTTTCAATGTTCTTTTCTGTAAGTTTGGACATTTTCATAAAATTTTTAGGAAAAAATTTAGCCATTCTTCCAAAAATATGGCCTACTTCAGTTTAAAAATTTAAGAAAAAAAGATACTAAAATAGGATACAATTTTTAAATTCCAAGGCATGTCCACCACAGACCCCCTTTGCCCTGGCCACCAGGGGCGGGCTGGTGGGGGCTTCCAGCCCCTCTCCCCAGGCACCCGAGGAGCCTCAGAGTGACCAAGGAATGAAGAGGGGTATGCCAGACTCTTTGGGTGGCGGCCGAGGGGGCTCCGGTCACCCTTCGGAAGTCAACCGATGCTTGGCCCATTGAGCCTAAAGCCAATTGTAAAGGATACTAAATTTCTACATATTTTCCTTAAATGGTGAGTCCGGCTCCCGTAGTTTTGAGATTTACCTTGAGAACAACGGAAAAGTCGACATCCTTGGTTTCCTTCAGGCCAAGCGGAATCAGCGGGATGGTAAACGTCTCCCTACAAGAAGCACGGCAGGGTTCTTGAGCATCCCTGTCCCGGTTACTCTGCACCCACAGTCCCAGCTTCCCCTGCCCAGGCAGCCCAGCTCAGGTCCCCACCCCCTTCTGACACCATCCTCACACACACTGGTTTGTTTTCCATAAAGACAACTCTGGTCACATCCCTGTCTCTGTCCTAAAACTGGTCCGGGTCTCAGCCTAACACACAAGCCTCCTAGCATCCTGATCAGCTCAGCCCTCCAATCTCAACCCTTCCTTTGGTGACTGTGCTGAGAACCTGCTGTGTGCCAGGGCCTGTGCCTAGGTCCCCTCTCTCCTGCAGCCCTCCAACCCTGGGCTCTCAGTTGCCTCCTCCTGGGGGTGTATCTCTCTGAAGTGTCTCATCACCTGCAGGAGAAAGGCCTTGAGGGCAGAGGCCCCATCTGACAACTAAATGCTCCCAACCCCCAAGCCAGTGTCAGGCCCAGGCCTGCTGCTTCCCTTCCTCTTCCCCCAGGAACTACTCGGTTACCCCACAGGTTGCCTGGGAATGTACCCTGAGCCTACTTCTTAGGGGCAGAGCCAACAGGAAGTGAACCTGGCTCAGGCTGTGTTCTGCAAACAGGGATTTAGCTCCCCAACTTGTAACAGGAGACCTCTGCTCAGCCCTGGGAGAAGGCCAGGAATGCCGAGCAGGGGAGTGGACAATGCACCTGTAAGCTGACACTGCCACCGTGGTGAAGAGAAAACAAGAGGGCTGTGCTCAGCGCAAGTGAGACCCAACAGGCTGTGAGGCTTCCCCAGAGCCACAGGGAAAGCTGGACCCCGCTGGAAGGAGATGAGGATGGGCCTCAGCCCTCTCCCCTGTCCCCAGCGCCCTCCTGTCCCTGCCCCACACAGAGCTGGAGGCAAGTCTGCTCTCCCTGTGACTGTTCAGGAGCAGCCAGTCTCCTAACCAAGGCTCCCTGGCCAGGGCGCTCCACCCGGCTCTTGGGCTAACCTCTGACCTCCCTGTTTTCTCATCTGCACATGAGATTGTTTCTTTCTTGCCTACCTCACAGAGGTGTTTAAAGATTAAATGTGCTAAGAAATAAGCAATCTGCTTTTTAAACAGGAAGGGGGTGGGTTCAAATGCAAGGTGGCGCTGTGAACGTGGGAATCTCTCTCCCCTCTTCCCAATGGCCCAGGGATGGACTGGCCACTTTAGAGCCACACTGTGACCACATCGGCACCCTACCTGCATGTCTCTGTGGGAGGCCTCTACACTGGACACCCCTGAGCAGCAGTAGAGCAAGTCTGAGTAGGAAGTTTGTCCCTGCCTTGCCTCCTCAAGGATCTTTGACGTTTTGGGCACAACACTGGAGTTTAATACCAGAGTGTAGGCTGGGAGAAAGCATTCACTTGTTCTGATTAGGTGTTCAAAACCACAATGGAAGCCCACAGCGAAGCGAGCCAGGGCACACGGATGTCGCAAAGGGAAGAGCAGAGGTTTCACAGGTTAACCCTCTGGCTCTGAGAAACACACCTGTGCCACCCACAGGGTTGGGAACAGTCAGGAAAAGCACATTCCAAAGATGCCCCGAGGTTCTCAAATGTCATCCTTCTATTAATGCAGGGAGCAATTTTCTGGCTGAGTTTTCCCTGGGGCTCCCCACCTTTTGAGAAGTCTCATTTCCCCACGCAGAAAATCAGGCAAATTCTCCTTTGAAGCTTCTCAAAGTCCTTGCTCCATAAAGATGGACACCTCCCACCTTGGGGTGGGAGACTCCCTGAGCTTTTCTGAAGACCACACCTCAATACTGTGCCTCCCACAAACACTCTCTAAGGGACACTTCTCAATTAAAACATCCTTTCCTCAAACATTTAATGTACCTTTCTGAAGTGTTTCAGTTGCACCTTCTCCCTAAATAGGGAACTCGCATGAACCCCCTAATCCTTGATATAAAAAGCACCTTAGACATTTCGGCCTTCTATCAACAAAGCGGTCCAGAACCAGGCTCTATGCATGGTGGCGAGGCTGTGGGGGGAAGAAGGCGGGCAACTCTGGCCCTGCCTGGCAGGTTGGCTCCCAAACTGACCACAGAGGCGCTCCCAGGGCATCTTTATGGCAGAGCCATGTGGCCCATGAGACAGATGCCATCTCCTTGCCTGGACCCAGCCACACGGTTCTCCCATAAAACTATGTACCTTTTTAAGTCCAGCTTTCCAGGTGTTCCCAACAAATTCCAGCGGTCCATCCCTGGCACCCTGCTCAACCCCAAACCTCATCATTTCCTCGCTTCCCAAAGTGGGGACTGCCACATCCTTGGGTCTACCTGTGCACCATCCCTGCTGTGGCCTCTTCTGGGGCTCAGAAAGTACCTGCAAGAAGCATACCCCCACTTACTCTGTGCTCTGATAGACTCCCACTGAGATGTTGAGCCCCTCCAGCTCTTCCTTGAGCAGCTGCAGGTTTGAGTTCACAAAGCTCAGCTCCAGGCGAACCTGCTCGCGTACCTTGTGGTTTGTGGCTGCTCTGTTAAAAGAGAGGGGGAGAGAAGCAGACTCAGTCAGGTATCCCAGCTGCTTGGTGAGCAGAACCCCCATCCTCGCAGGGAAGCTCTCCAGGTCCAACTGCAGGTGTGAGTGCCAGGCGTGATCAGATAAGGTGTCTCAGGGACGCCAGGCACCTGCCCCATTTTGAGCCACACCCACCAGGAAATGGACCTGGGATGTAGACAATGACGCTGGCCTGCCAAGCATAAATCCTAAGACATCTCTGCAAAGAATCAGCCTTGTGAAGAGAAGAGAGAACTGTTCCCAGCCACCCACAAAGGACCATAAATTATCCCCTTAAAAGGAAACTGATGAGAAAACAGAGAAGGAGGTAAGACTCTCCAGCTCATTCTATGGGGCTAATATTAACCTGACAGACCAAAATCCTCCCTAAGTAAATATGCAGAAAACCAAAAACAAAATATTAGCAACTTGAAACTAGCAACCTGTAAAAATGATTATACACCATGACCAAGAGGGATTTATCCAAGAATGCAAGGTTGGCTTAATATCTGTGAATCAATTAATGTAGCATACTATAGACAAAAAATACATGGTCACCTTAATAGATGGAAGAAAAAGTACAGGCATATCTTGAAGATACTGCTGGTTCGGTTCCAGACCACCACAATAAAGCAAGTATCTCAGTAAAGTGAGTCACGACCTTTTTGGTGGCGGAGGATCTTGCTTTCAATCTGTAAAGAATGCAACCTCTATGGAGTGCAATAAAGCAAAGAGCAATAAAGCAAAGTATGCCTGTAGTTGATAAAGTCCGGCTCAGATTTGTGATAAAAATTTTAAGCAAACTATGAATAAAAGAGAATTTACAAAACTTTATAAAGGGCATCTATGAAAACACATAGCTAGCATCATACTTCACTGTGAAAGACTGATGCTTTCCCCCTTATGAACAGCAGTGAGGCAAAGATGTCTCCTTTTGCCACTTCTAACCAAAACTGTACTGAAGTGCAAGCCAGTGCCAAGAAGGCAAAGAAAGAAATGAGGCAGGCTTCCACTCTCAAGAGCACACCCATGCCTTTCTTCCCTCTCAGGTGTGCATCCCCCTAAACTCTAAGGGACCCCACGAGACTGGCAATCAGGGGAGCAATAGGCAGCAGCAGCTCATCCTGGGCTGACCCCCTGAACCCGTCTGCATAGCCCCCTTTTCCCGTGACTTCCCAGTGAGCCGAAGCAGCCCGCCTAGGCTCTCCTGTTGCTTCTTTTATCTTAAGCCTTTCCTTGTTTCACTGTCCCCAGCTTTAATCAAGTACTCTCAAGGTAAAAAAATTTTAAACAAGAAATTAAAGTTACTTGGATTGGAAAGAAAGAGTAAAACTGCCTTTATTCACAGATGGCATAATCTTGTATGTAGAAAAATCTACAGGCTTCCTTGAAACAAATACTAGAACTAATAAATTTAGCAAGGCCACAGGGTACAATTCAATATACAAAAATCATTTTATTTCTATATTGTAGCAATGAACAATATTCAAATGAAATTTTTTAAAATTTAATTCATGATAGCATCAAAAAGAATAAAATACTTAGGAATAAATTTCTTAAAAAAGCACAATACTTATATACTAAAAACTTCAAAACATTGCTGAAACATTAAATATCATGTTTATGAACTGGAAGACTCACTTTTGTCAATTCTCTGCTAAATTTTTTATTGATATGGCAAAACTGTGATCAAAACCCAGTACACTTTTTGGTAAAAATTGACATGCTGATCCTAAAAATTACATGGAAGTGCAAAAGACCTAGAATAATGAAATAATTCTGAAAAGAACAAAACTGGAAGACTTGCACTATCTGAATTTAAAACTTACTATAAAGCCACAGTTCGGCTAAGTCACATTATTTATACGAACAGTTTAGCGCAATGAGCCCCTCTTATCAGTTCTGGGAATAATGGGAACTCTCCTAAAATCTATGTTTCCTGACACTAGCCCCAGGTTAACCTTGCAAGCAGGCCTTTCTAAGGTTCGGCATCTCAGGTCTGCTCTGATTCCTCTTTTCTCCATAGTAGGTAAAAGATAGACCTCAATCTAAGTATCTTATCATACACCAATATCAAGTCAGAAACTTCTAGGAGAAAACAGGAGAAAATCTTCATGACCTTAGGCTGGGCAAAGTATTCTTAACTATACACCAAAAGCACAATCGATGCAAAAAAAAAATTGATAAATTGAACTCTGTTGAGTTTTAAAACTTCAGTGCTTCAGAAGACTCTGTAAAAAGAGAAAAAAGAAGGAAGGAAGAAAAGATAAGCCACATATTATAAGAAAATATTTGCAAATTATTTATCTGATAAAGAATTTGTATCCAGTATATGCAGAGTTCTGTTCATTACATAATAAAAAGACAACTCAGTTTTTAATGAGCAAAATATATGAATAAACATTTTACTAAAGATGACACATGAAAGGCTGATAAGCATATGAAATGATGCCCAAGACTTCCAGTTACGATGGAGGCGTAGGTACACACACTTCGCCTCCTCACACAACCACAAGAAGAATCACAGCTAACCTCAAAACAAAACACAACCAGTGCTGCTAGAAAATCAAACAGTATGGAAGTCCAACAACTAAGGATTTAAAAAAGCCATATTCATCCAGACTGGTAGGAGGGGCGGAGACACAGAGTCAGGGCAGAGAGGACACAGTGCGGCATGGAGAGGCGGTGGTGACAGGGGAAGAGGCCATCCCACATTCAAGTGCAGTGGATAAAAATTGGGAGGGATACTTTTGCAGGGGGTGAGCCCAGCCCCAGGCCACCCAAACAGTCCAAAATTCCAGCACTGGAAGATAAAGTCCCATACCTTCTGGCTGCGGAAACCAGTGGGGTTTGGGGCTACAGAAGAAACTGCCGGTTTCTCAGGAGAGTCCATTTAAAGGGCCCACACAGACTTAGAGTGAGCGCAAACCCACCCACTCTGGGAATCACCACCTAGGCAACAGCTGAAAGGGAGCCAGTCACATGTAGGAAGTGGGTAAAGGGACTAGAAATGGAGTGAGTGCTGGACAAACCTCCAGAAGCCAGGCAGCAGCACAGTGCCCTCTCCAACCTCTTCCCCAACACAGAGCCACAAAGCAGTGAAGTGGGTTGCCCTGCCCTGGCAGACACCTAAGGCTCTGCTCCACACAACTTAACAGATGTGCTAAGGCAAGGAGGGAGTCAAAGCAGCTCTACCTCATACACAGAAACAAACACAGGGAGGTTGTCAAATTGAGGAGACAAGGAAATATGGCCCAAATGAAAGAACAGAACAAAACCCAAGACAAAAAAACTAAATGAAACAGAGAAAACCAACCGATCAGGTGCAGAGTTCAAAACATTAGTGATCAGAATGCTCAGAGAACTTACTGAGTATGGCAAAAACATAAGGGAAGAAATGAAGGTTACACTAAGTGAAATAAAGAAAAATCCACAGGGAACCAACAGTGAAAGGAAGGAAGCTGGGATTCAAATCAACAATTTGGAAAATAAGGAAGAAATAAACATTCAACCAGAATAGAAAGAAGCAAGAATTCAAAAAAACAAGAATATAAGAAGACTCTGGGACATCTCCAAAAGTGCCAACATCTGAAACAAAGGGCTGCCAGGAGGAGAAGAGGAAGAGCAAGAAATCAAAAACTTACGTGAAAAAATAATGAAAGAAAACTTCACTAATTTGGTGCAGGAAATAAACATACAAGTCCAGGAAGCACAGAAAGTCCCAAACAAGTTGGACCCAAAAAGGACCACACCAAGACACATCATAATTAAAACGCCAAAGGTTAAAGATAAAGTGAGAAAGCAGTTACCTACTTACAAAGGCGCTCCCATAATACTGTCAGCTGATTTCTCAAAAGAAACTTTGCAGGCAAGAAGGGACTGGCAAGAAGTGATGAAAAGCAAGCACCTTCAACCAAGATTACTCTGTCCAGTTAGTTATCATTTAGAACGGAAGGGCAGATAAAGTGCTTCCTAGACAAGGTAAAGCTGAAGGAGTTCATCACCACCAAGCCATTATTACATGAAACATTAAGGGACTTATTTAAGAAAAAGAAGATTGCCCTGGTCGGTGTGTTCAGTGGATTGGGTGCCAGCTGGTGAACCAAAAGTTCGCCGGTTTGATTCCTGTCAGGGCACATGCCTGGGTTGCAGGCCAGGTCCCCATTTGGGGGTGTGCAAGAGGCAATCTATTGATGTATCTCTTGCACACTGATGTTTCTCTCCCCCTCTTTCTCCCTCCCTTCCCTTCTCTCTAAAAGTAAAGGAAAAAATGACAGCAATAACAAGTGTTAGCGAGGATGTAGACAAACTGGAACCCTCACGCACTGATGAATGTAAAGGCACAGCCACTTTGAAAACAGCTGGGTAGTTTCTAAAAATGTTAAGCATAAACTTACCATCTAACAGAGTAATTCTGCTCCTATGATCTATATGAGAGAAATGAAAACATATGTCCAAAGACATATATGTCAATGTTTATAGCAGCATTATTCATAATAGCCCCAAAGTAGTAACAATCCAGATATCCATTAACTGGCAAACAGAGGCGCAAAATGTGGTCCACCCACAGAACGGAACAGTGTTAAGCAATACCAAGGAAAGAACGATACCCAAGTTCTGCAGCAGAGGCTTTGACACAGACTTGAAGAACTTACAGGTGCTCCCCCATTTTACAGGTGAGGAATTGCTGCAAAAAATAAGTGTCGATGAAAACCAAGTACTAAGCCAGGCCTTGCTGCACACATTGCCACGAGCCACCCAGGCAGGTTCTCAAGTCATCCCTCAGACAGAGCACAAGAATTTCTGTTTATTTCATGGACGAGGACGTCTGAGGTTCATCAGCCAAGAGCTCCAACCAGAGAGATGGTGCCTGACCACCTCCTCCCCCTTCTCACTGATGAAAACCCAGCCCCCTCCACCAGCCTGCTTTGCTTACCACCTGTTCACCTTTCCTTCGGAGAGCAAAGTGCTAACCTTCCCCCTACGGTCTGCCCTCCCTAGAGGGGCGGCTCCTCCGCATCGCTATCTATCTGGGCCCATCAGTTCCTCTACACTATGTATTCACATGTCTTCTCTCCCCTCCTTTCACCGAACTCCTCCTTGACCAAACAGCAAACTTTGCCTCGCCCCCTCAGAAAGAGCCACCTGACCCTGGCTGCAGATATGATGGCATCTGCCCTCTTACTGCCCAGTAAAAGTTTCACACACATACATCTGGGCACCCCTCTCCCCCAGCCAGGCGATGAAGTGTTGAAAGCTCAGCTATCATTGGTTTGGGGTCATTTTTTGGCCATGATCACCAGTAACAAATACACTTATATCTCAATGCAGTACATGTACACACCCCTAAAATGAAATCCTCACAAAACCATCCTTTGCCATCCATGTGATGTATGCCAATAGCCTATTCTACTCTAACAGCCTGTTTTATTAAACACAACAGTGTACACAACTCTCCAGTTCTGATTCTCTGACGCCAAGTAGGTGCCCAACAATTCAATTCATTTCTGATTCTAAATCCTGGAGTTAGCACAGGCCCCATAGCCACTAGCTTGGTGCCAAAAGACCACCCCCCTTCAGCACCAGTTCCAAGTACAGGGTGCCTATACTTCCAACCAATCACCCATAAATCAGGGTTCCCATAACCTCCTCTTCAAGTTAGATAATTCACTAGCACAGCCCATAGAACTCAGGAAAACATTTCAATTAGACTTAATGTGGTTTATTTTAAAGAACACAACTCAGGAACAGCCAGAGGGAAGAGACCCATAGGCCAAGGAGGGGCATGGAGGTTCCACACCCTCTCTGGGCACACCATCCTCCCAGCACCTCAACATGTTCACCGGCCCGAAGTCCCCACGCCCCATTGTTTAGGGTTTTATGGAGGCTTCGCAGTTGCTTAAATCACTGACCACTGTTGACTGAACTCAGTCTTCAGCTCCTCTCCTCCTCCTGGAAGGTCCAGAACCAAAAGTTCCCAACCTCTAATCAGGTTTGGTCTTTGTGGCAACCGGTGCTCCTTCCCGAAGGCCCCCTCCCATCACCAGTCGTCTCATTAGCATACAAAAGACACTCTGCAGAGTCCACTGGCTTTTAGGAGCTCTGTGCCAGAACCCAAAGATCCAAATACTCATTTTTCATTATACCATGACAGCCACCCACCGAATTAATTACATTACATATCATGGGTCACAACCTGTCATTTGTAAAACCTGTACTCCAGAGATGTTACTGAGAATATGACTGATTTACTAGCCAGTAATGTCCACGAGGGTGCTTGGAAGAAAATTCTCCCAGGCCTCAGTATTGGGAATGGCTTCTTCTTAGCCACTAGTCTGCTTTTGGCCAATGGGTATAGAATGTGTTCCAGATCACATTCCCTTCTTCATACCGTTTTGCAGGAAGCACAGTGATAAACTGTTGCCCACATCTAATACAACACTATTTAGGATTTTATAGCATGTACTAGCCTTACTTCTGGCTAAACCTCTTCTTTATTCTTCTTCCTCTGCCCCCCACATTCTCATTCACCCCTGCTTTAACCTCACATGTACGGGTGTGTTAAGGTGCCTCAAATCCATTTTGGAATGAGGCAAGATGAACAATTGTATCTCCTGGATGACAAGACCTTTGCCTTGTATTTCTTTGTATTTCTCCTGGAACCTCACATAGCCTTTTCCGCATAGTAGGGAATCTTTCATCAAATTTCAATTGATGAAAGGACAAATGGCGGAATAAATACTACTCTCTAGAAGCAACAGTGGGGTTAGGGGAAAGAGGGAGGGGCTGCTGACTGGTTCTGGGTAGCAGAGTGGGTCCAGCTTAAATATAACAATTTAGACTCTAAGACCCCTGTGCAAATACCTGGAGAGCCTTCAAACTGACATCCATTTTTCCACCTCTACATGTTTATTTGCCACATGTCCTCCCACTCGACTTGGCAACAATCAGACTTCTTTGTGAGGGTCACTCTGGTAAGGGTTGGTGGCCAGGCAGGACTTGGTTTCCACAATGTTGACATTTGGGCACACCAGCGATTTCCAGCCTTTTTCATCCCATGGCACACATAAATTAATTACTAAAATTCTGTGGTGACCAAAAAGTTATATTTTTGTCAGTCTGACAAAAATAGGTATAATCTTGACTGATTTACAAAAGTAATAATAGTAGTAGTGATTACCTAGCCTTCTTGCTCCAAAGTGGTTTTTTTATAATGTAGGTTTTTTTCCCTTTCTAAAAACAATTTTTTAAAGATTTTATTTTTAGAGAGGGGGGAAGGGAAGGAGAGAGGGAGAAACATCAATGTGTGGTTGCCTTTCATGCACACCCCACAAGGGACCTCGCCCACAACCCAAGCATATGCCCTGACTAGGAATCGAACCAGCTGGTTTGCAGGGCAGCACTCAATCCACTAAGCCACACCAGCCAGGGTTAAAGTGGCTTTTTTAAAAAGCAGGTGTATATACTTGTATATAAGGATTTCTGTTACCAAAAATTGATCAATCAGACACAACCTTATTATGTGATGTGACCAATAAGATGCAACTCTATTATATGCCCTACATATTTATGGTTCAAGACAGGGCATTCAAACTGGATGGCTCTTGTTCTGTTGGCTGCTGTCATTTTTTATTTGACAGTCTAAGGGAAAATAGGTCAGTGCCCCAGACTAAACAGCCAGGTATTGCATGTTCTAAAAATTCCTGTGGCAAACTGGTTAAAAGTCGCTGAGGTACACTGATGATTCAGAAATCAACTATAGAGTTTGAGCTGTTTCTAGAACAGGTAATGATTTTTCGCTGATTCATAGTGCTTGATGGAAAGCGACTTTTCAATAAGTTACACGAATTCAATATGGTGCACATGCTCAGCTCCCCTGTGCCCAGGCTGGTGGAATAGCTGGGGCAACAGACAAAGATAGAATCAGCTCAAATTAGGAATTAAAACCAGAGCCTTGGTACCCTCATACTGGTGCCTGTACCTGAAGTGCCTTTCCAGATAAAAATGAATGGCTTCTATGGGCCCACTGGAACTGCTCTGCCTTGGCTATGCACATCCTCTGAGGCCCTGTGGTCTGGTAGCCAAGAGTCCCTATGGCCAACAAGGATGGGGCAGCATGCGTTTCAGCCCTTTCCTGCCAAGAGTCTCCACAGCCCCCCTAGACCACCAAGAGAAGGTCTGCTCCCCTGGGTTCTTCATGAAGAGCATACACATACTGCAAAAAGTCCCAGGCAAGACTGTGTGCAACTTACTTTGTCTGAGTGATCAACCCACCAAGTGTGAAGAGGGGAAGGAAAGCCACATGCAACTGTTTCCTGGGGCTACTGACCACATCTACACAAACTGAGGTTTCCTTCAATTTGAAGCTTCTGAGGACTTTTCCACCACAAGAAGCCCCTATGTGATGAAAGCTCCTCTGCGCCAAGTCCAAAATTTCTTGAACATCCCCATGTTTTATCTTTAAAAATGCATGTGAATTTTGCATTCCAACCCATATATCTCCATTTGTTTTAGTGTCATTTTCCCCCAATCTTTTAGTAGAACTGTCCCTCCAGGAATAAGCACCACAGGCTTGCACCAGCTTCACAGACCTTACTGGAGCAACTTGGCCTTACTCCATCTGACCCCACATCCTGCCCTGCCAGGGACTCAGGGAGGCTGGAGCCCGCGCTGCCTGGTGCCCTGTGTGGGTAACAGGCTGAGGCAGCAGATCAGCCAGTTGGACGGGACATCTGCCCTCAGCTCATCTCTCATGGAGGGAGGCAGTTCGCAGAGCTGCAACAGGCCCCAAAGGCTTAGAGAGCTCGCCCACCCCACTGCACAGACACACACCAGCCCCCACAGAAATGACAGTGTGAGCAGTCGTGACCCTCAAGTCACTCTCATTGTGGCCAAAGCCAGCCCAGGTTGCCCGGGCCCAGAGCCTCATGACCCTCCGGTCTGGAGGTCACAAACTAGAGATCTGTGGGACTAGTTCACTTGGGTCTCAGGGCGTTACTTTCCCTCCCCTGCCAATATTTAAAAGTTCAACTATTAGAAGATTAACAATTTTAAAAGGTCAGATTGCTAGCTTCTCCTAAAAAAAACAAAAATCTGAAGACCTGGCAACCCTGGCTCTGCCCTCCAAATAAGGCAAATTGTGTCCCCTCCAAAGAACTCATATGTCCTTTACTTTGCCACAGTCCCTACCACTCCCCATTGTCTCATAGCACCAGTCCCACCCTTCATTGCTTTCCATGCCCACCAGGACCCTGTAGGCCTCAGAGTGGCCCACCCCTGCTCCAGCCCAACAGCTACCAACCAGTATGAGAGGGGACCACGAAGCCCAAAGAGGTGAAACAACTTACCTACCCTTGTTCAAAGGAACAATAAAAGCTGAACTATATGGCAACTTGTTTTAAATTTCATGAAGACTCCATTTCAGAGAAACATCATCACATTTCTACCCCAGCTTTTCTCAAGGAAAAGGGAGCAGGGAAAAGAGAGAATATTATCCTTGCTTAGCCTGCAAAAGTGTATTTAAAGTAGCCAGTATCTTCCTAATCAGAGTCCAGGAACCTCATGCGCTCTTGGCTGACACAGACCAGAGCAGACCTTGAAGGGGCACAACGCCTGGCTCCTCACAGCGCCTGCCCAGCCTCGAAGCCCCCTCACCATTGCAGGTAAGGACCTCAAACCTTGTGTTTCTGCATTTCGGGGGACACCTTCCCCAATGTCCTGCCCCAAACATGTCCCAACTGCTCTACCTTCATCTGAGGGCTCTGATGGGTCATGTGTGAACCTGAAAACAGACCAGCGGACAGACACGCAGCAGTACCCAACTAACAACTGAAATGACTCCTTCTCAGCAGGGCCAGGCACCTCATCCACAGCCCAGCGCACCCCCCGGGCTGGAGTCGGGCTTGGCTAACTGCCGGATTTGTTTTCGGGAAACCACTGGTGCCTGTGGAGTCCGATTAATAAATACCTGTGGGGTTTCCTTTGACAACGTTCTCCAGAGAGGGGCACTTTGAAACTTTAGGTCGCCGTGAGAATCATTAACAACACCACTTTGCCTGCGCCCCTGCCAGCGCAACCGCTGCCGACTGACTGCACAGCGAGCCTGAGCCGTGGGGCCTCCAAGAGGCTGTTTGCTGGTGTTATTGACAGAGCAAGACAGATAAACTGGCCTAGTTCCCACCTTAGAAATACCAAATCCCCTGGTCAGAGAGGGCCTCCCTGACCACCCTCTGTCTCTAAAGCCACAGCCACCTCTATCACATTTCCCTTTCGTCAGCATCCTAGACACACCACCTTCTGACACAATCGGATTTGTTTACTGGGGTATTGGGGTCCCCCCACAAGAGACTAAGCATCATGAAAGCAGTCTCACCCAAATTGCTTGCAGCCTTATCCTCGTATTTCAGACACTGCTTGAACTTAGTAGGTACACAACAAATCAATTTGTGGGTGAATGAATAGGCAAATCCATTATAGCCCACTTCTGGGGAAGCCATAGACAGAGGTGGCCTGTCAGAGTGTCAGTCAAAACCCGCAGCCACAGCATACATACCAAGGGACTGTGCCTGCGGCCTTGCCAGCACAGCCAGCCCAGCACACAACAGGCACTCCTGAAAACAGAGGCCTATCCAGAGTTGCATTAGCCGCTGCACATGGTCCACAGTGCTGTGGACCGGACAGTCCCCAGCCTTCTCTGGGGACAGGAACACTGTCAGACATTTGAAAAGGTGAAACGTTAAAATATTTTCCCAATCACCTCCAGTAACAACCTCCCTTCCGCCCTGTTACAGAAGTAGCTGGAGAAGAGGTTCCAGACACTCGGCCACCCCCGGACTCGTGTCCTCGGCCAGTTCACAAGTGACAGAACCCACACAGGCATGGCTCTGTCGCTCCTGACCCAGTGCCCGTTTCGGGGGTTGCTTCTATGATTCTTCCAGGCCTTTGCAGTATTCCACAGTAAAAATAAATGGAAGTAATTCATGTACTTTGTAAAAGAGCATTGAAACACTGAAGGGAGTAGAATGAAAAGGAGTGTCACCTTCCCCCTCACCTTGGTCTTGCTTCCAAGAGCCAACTCTAGTAACAGCTTCTTTTTTCATCCCTTTTGGAAATAGTCTGTGCACAAACGAAAGCACATGTGCAAGTCCTTTAAAATAAACATAGAGCATGCTGCCCTGCACCTTTTATTTCCCTACTTACTATCTCAGAGATCTCTCCTAAGGAGCAAATGCAGATGAATCGGAAATGAATTTAGCCCAAGTTCACAGTCAGAAACCCACCTCCTGTTTATTGAATGATTGGGAGAGTCGCCCCTAATTGGAGGAGTTGATCCAGGCAATCACATGTATCTGTGACTACCAGAGTATTGTGGCTCCTTTATAAACACCTGGTTGGGTGTATTTGCTTTGCCTACCAACCTGAGCCACCTGGACTCCCCAAGGCTGAACCACTGGGAACACCCACAGCCACACACTGCCAGGCTTCCGGGTTCCCAGTTCCTGCAAGCACTCCATGTCTCTTTCAGAGGCTCCAGGAGACATCTGTCTCACTTTGTGCCTGCCTCAACTACCAGGTACAGAAGGCAGCACGGGGCCAACAAGAGTTGGCCTTAGAACTCTGAAGGAAGTTCAGGAGAGGAAGCTGGCACGTGGTCTTGCATTACACTTAAGGGTGTGGACAGGGCCATAGCTGCCGGTGACACAGGGGAGGCTTCACTGAGTTCTATGCTTGATAAGTAACCATTTCACCACCAGAGTATAATAAATAATTTCTCCAGGAGTCTGGGGTTGTATGGGGCCCCTCTCATTGGAGGGATGGATGCTGGCAATAGAAACACCCCCATTCCCTCCTTTCTGCCTTCCTTTTCTTCATACATTCAACATACATTCACTAGTAGTGATTCTAGACCAGGCACAGTGCTAGGCAGTAGAGAAGTAGATGTGTCCCATAGAAAGCAGAGAAAAGAAACATGAATACAATAACTGGACATCCCCCAGGGCCCCCGTATGCCTAAACACATGGACGGGCCAGGTGAAATACTAGTCTCTAACACAACCAAGTTCCAGCCAAGAAAGGGCCTGCTCCAGGTGCCAGAAATGAGACGGCAACCCAGAGCTAAAACCGAGAGTCAGACAGAAAGCTGGGCAGGCCTACAAGTTTAGGGAATAGATGGCAGGCCTCGGGGGAGGCTGGGCTCCCAGCCAAGGCCGTGGAGCCAGCAGACACCTACTTCAGAAGGTTTTCTGCTCCAGTTCTCATCCGCACGGCTTTCAGGATCTGCTGGTTCAAGGCAGCCCTCTGATTCTGCAGTTTGCTCCGGCCAGTTTGTGCAAGGGGATTGCAACCCTACAGGACAAGGAGAGATGCCCCATCAGAGGTCAGCCACTCTAAAATCAATGACAACATTTAATGTAACAGAAAATGATTTTAAAACTAAATTTTTCTGAAAATAAAAGTAACAACAACATGGAAAATACGTGAAATATTGGAAAGTATTTTTTTTAAAGCCACTTATAACACAATTCCAGAGCAGCCACGGTAAATTGGTTTCTTTCCTCCCCGGGGTATTTTGTATACATGTTACTCTTCCACATCAGCGGCTGTGTCGGGAGTCCCCGGGATGAGCCCCGAGTTTAGAGACTCGCTAGGACTCGCAGGATGCAGCATGTAGTTGCACTCATGGCTAAGACTTCTGATGGCCGCTGAGTAAGGATGCACAGACGGCTCATGGTGGAAGAGACAGAGGCAGATCCGGAGGAGTCGAGTGCAAGCTTCCTTGTGCTTGCTCTCTCCCATGAGAGTTCACACTGAGCACACTCTCCTCCCAGCGACAGGGATACCATGTCTCTGCCCAGGTTGGCCCATATGAGAATCAATGCCCAGGGGTTTTATTGGGGGCTGGTCATAAAGATACCTTCCTGCCCAGCACGTACTGAAACTCCAAAATTGTAGGCTTCCAGACGGAAAGCAGGTGTTCATTATAAACCATGTGGTTTTTACCATCAGTCTAGGCACTGTAAGCCAAACTTGTCAGTTAGGGGATGGAGGCAACACTCCAGAGAGCCAGGGTGGGGGCCTGGCGTGGGTGGGAGGCAGCAACCTTGCAAACAAGTCTTCCTAGGAATAGCAGCCTCAGGCCTGCTATGTTAACCCTTTCCTCACAGGGCACATAAAGGTTATCACGTTTTTTCACTTCACAGTCTATCATGAAAATTTCCTTTATTACGCAATGCTCCTCAAAACAATGGTTTTAATGATTGTATAATATTGCCCCCTCTTTTTTTATTTGTTGATTTTAGAGAGGGAGGAAGGCGGGGGCGAGAAAGAGAATCGCTAATTAGTTGCTCCACTTTTTTTACGCACTCACTGGTTGTTTCTTGTATGTGCCCTGACAGGGGATCAAACCCACAGCCTTGGTGTATCAGGATGATGCTCTAACCAGGGCTACTCCTTTTCTAGGATTTACTATTTCTGTCTAGTTGGACAGTTAGATTGTTTCCAAGCATCTGCTATTATATAATTATTTGATGTATACTTGTAACCATGAAGTTTTATAAACCTCAAGTGTTTCCTTTAAGTTTATTTCTAGGGCAGTGTGATGGGGTCTAACCTCTTTAAGGACCCTCACACACCAGAACCCAATTATTCTCCAGGAAAGAAAAGCATCCCTATTCTCTGTCCCCTCCCTCTCCCCAGCCATAGGCAAACACTAATCTACTTTGTGTTTGCATATGTGAGGTCTGTCTGGAAAAATTCCAGCCATTGTTAAATATAACAAGAACAGTTTGAGAGTTTGCACTACATGGATGTAACCTGGCAGCCAAGGAGAACAGACTGGCATGCGCATGTGTAAACAATGACGACTTCACTGTACTAGTCAGTGGGGGTGGTAGACACTGTTGAGTGAGCATGTACATTGTGTGGGTGTCACATTCAAAATTACTGAGCAAGTAGAGCAATGAATCTGTATCAAATTTTGTATTAAGTTTGAACATTTGTCCATGGAAACTACTAGTATCGGGATGATTCGGAAAGCTGCGGCTATGGACAACTAACTGTGATTGACAGCTTCATCACAACAACGCACCTCTTCATGCATCACACCTCGTGCAGATTTTTTTTGCAAAACATCAAATTGCCCAGGTGACTCAGCTGCCCTACAGCCCAGGTTTGTTACCCTGTAACTTCTGACTTTTCCCACAACTAAAGTCACCTTTGAAAGGGAAGAGATTTCGGACCCTCAGTGAGATTCAGGAAAATACGACGGCAGCTGATAGCGATCGGGAGAACTGTGTGAGGCCCCAGGGTGCCCACTTTGGAGGGGACTGAGGCAACACCCTCCTATGTACAATGTTTCTTGTATCTTGTATCTTCTTCAATAAAAGTCTCTATTTTTCATAGTATATGGCTGGATATTTCTGGACAGACATGGTATTTGCTTATTCTGGACATTTCATGTAAGTGCAATCATACCAAATGCGGTCTCTGTACTGGGCTTCTGTCACTTAGCATCCTGTTTTCTAGGGTCGTCCGTGTAGCCAGCATGTCAGTCCTTCACTCCCTTCTGTCCCTGACCGACACTCCACTGTACAGATCCACCACATGTATTCATCCATTTGTCAGCTGGTGGGCATTTGGGGGTGCTTTCACTGTTTGGCTATTGTGAATAAGGTTGCTTATTTATGTGTAACTTTTCACGTGGCTGTATGCTTTTCCCTTCTCTTGGCTACATATTGAGGAGTAGAACTGCTGTGTCATATGGTTAATTCTATGTTTCACCATTTGAGGAGCTAGTGGCCATACTATTTTACATTCCCACCAGCAGTGTAGAAGGGTTACAATTTATCCATACCAGCACTTGTTATTGTTCATCATTTTTATTACAGCCAACCCACAGGGTGTGGTTATCTCATTGTGGCTTTGATTTGCACTCCTTTGAGAGTTAATGATGTCAAACATCTTTTTGTGTGCTTATTGGTCATTTGTATACATGGAGAAATATCAATTCAGATTTTTTGCCCATTTTTTTAAAAGATTTATTTCTCCTGGTTGGTGTAGCTCAGTGGATTGAGCGCGGGCTGCGAACCAAAGTGTCACAGGTTCAATTCCCAGCCAGGGTACATGCCTGGGTTGCAGGCCATAAGCCCCAGCAACCGCACATTGATGTTTCTCTCTCTCTCTATCTCCCTCCCTTCCCTCTCTAAAAATAAATAAATAAAATCTTTAAAAAAAATTTATTTCTTTTCAGAGAGAGGGGAAAGGAAGGAGAAAGAGAGAGAGAAACATCAGTGTGTGGTTGCCTTTCACGTGGCGCCCACTGGGGAACCTGTCCCACAATCTGGGCATATGCCCTGACTTGGAATCGAACCAGTGACCCTTTGGTTCGCAATCCATGTTCAATCTATTGAGCTACACCAGCCAGAGTTTTTTGCCCATTTTTAAACTGGATTATTTGTCTCAACTTATCTGTAGAGTTGAAAAGTATTATTTTTAATCTCTGCCAAGTTTTGGGGTTTATGATTTTACTTATTTACTTTTAGAGGGAAGGGAAGGGAGAGAGAAAGAGAGGGAGTAAAACATTGATTCAAGAGAGAATCAATGATCAGTTGCCTCCTGCACACACCCCAACCAGGGACCAAACCCACAACCCTGGCATGTGCCCTCACCAGGAATTGAACCAGTAGAGACCTTTCAATTTATGGAATGATGCCCAACCAACTGAACTATACCAGTCAAGGCCTGTGCCAAGATGATATGCAAAAACAGGTACCCTCGTCTTCCAATCTGCCTTTATTATTAGTGAAGGTAAACATTTTTTCTCACATATTATTGATCACTCGAATTTCTTAATGAATTACCTGTTCTGTCCACTATTTCCTGGGATATTTGGATTACAATGTTTCATTCTGAAAAGCTTGAGATGCAAATAAAAGTTTGATTCCCACCCAGCAGGTAGAAGCCCTGGGCTGTGAGGGAAGGCTCCGTTCCTTTGTGAAGCTTATCTTGAGGTTCTGCCCACTGGTGGGGCTGCGTGAGGCACTGGGAGGGCTGGTGGGCAGTATGAGTGAGAGGACCGCCCCTTCTCTCCAGCTGCGTCATTGCCCTGGCAGCTCTTCACACACCCAGGCTCCCCTACCTCTGTCCACGCCACACCCACGGCCTCCACCTGGAGGAGGGAGAAGTGGTTTATCTCCAGCTCCAACCTTCTCAGGGATCCCCATATCAGTGGCCTTTGGACAAGTAAGTCAGAAACAAGTTATGTTTCTCCTCCCACAAAGATTTCTCCTTCTCACTTCCCAGCTTGTTGCCACCAACCTGTCCCCTACACAGCCCTCCAATTTCAAAGTACACAGAGATTCAGAACCTGAGTTGGAATGATCTTAAAGTCAACATCTTTCAAATTAAGTGATTCCTGATTTAAAATAAAAATCAGGAAACTAATGGTCTTTTTTCGGATATGACTCAACCATCTTTAACATTAAGCTAATTTAATATTAAAGGGCTAAAATAATTGCTAGCCTCTTTCCTTTCCACGCCATAAAATTACTGTGAGGGATAGTTCAATCTGACGCAGAATTACATGGTTCATGAGAGCAGTGTTCCATCTGACAGAGAAGCTTTAACAACTAATTCCTTTATGTACATTCCCCGAGCTAAGATAAGCAGCCATTCCAGCTCACGGATAAGAACTTTTCTTGCTGCTACACTTTACCCAACTTCTGGCTGGCCTGGAATGGCTACACCCTAACCAGCCCACAGATGTGGGGTCAAGTTTCTAGATAAGACATTGGAATGTTTAGGATTAGATTTGACTGAGTAATTGGACACAAATGAAATTACTTCTTACTGACAAGTAAGAATGCCGGGACTGTTGGAGACACCAGAAACGCCCAAGGGTTATTGGGAAACTTCCCAGAGCCTTGAGAAGTGAATCTGGGCAAGACAGCGAGACAGACCCTCCACCCCCAAGATCACCAGAGGCTGTTCAGCCATCCACGTCCACTGGCCCCTTCTAGAGGTTCTCTGCTGGTAGGCACCCACAGTCCTTGCCTACTTCTTAGTGCTTGATTGGTTTACAACAGGATGTAGAGGTGCTCCAACACTGGAGTCTGTGCCAGGGACCAGGGCAGCCCCTGCTTCGCCTGGGCACCTGGAGCGGGAAAGGGCAACTGAACTGTCCTAGCCTCCAGGATCGCTGTCTGCAAGCCTTACAGGAAGGTGAGTCTTTCTCCTGTGTGGGCTCTGTCGGTTCCCTCACCACACTAAAGTTTGGATATTTGCATCAGTTTCAGAACATGGAAGGACAGTCCAACAGCCAAAACTCAAGGGCAAGTGAAACCTCAGCTCCATCACTAGCTCTGTGCACATTTCCTATGTGTCAGACAGCCGACGTGAAGCCAGAATCTCAGATCCCACACTCTAAGGGTTAGAGGTTAAGTGAGCTACTGAGAGGTTAAGTAGAGGCAGTAAGGCTGGGCATGAGACTTGAACCCGTGACCGTCCTGACACTCTAAGACGGGCCGTGAGGCAATGTGAGCAGCAGGAATGTGTGGGAATGCTGGGGCAGCTTGCCTGCCAATACCCAGATACCCCTCACAGGCTCCCTGGCTGAGGGCTGCCCAGCATCCCTGTACATCCCTTGGGCACAGGGACATGTGTTCTACTCTCTCTCCTCACAGCCCAGGATGGTCGGACGTGGTAAATCCACACTCTCATCCCTCCTTTCCAAGGGGAAGAACATCTGACTCATACCAGGACATTTGGAAGATCAAAGGCCCCTGGTCCTGAGACTGGTTTAGGGTGAGCACCTGACAAGGGACAATCAGAACCTTTCAGACTTCATTTTCCCTGTCAGCTGTGAACCTTGCAGGGCGTGGGGCTGGGCAGCGGTAGCCAACTTACCACAGCAGGGGAGTGTCTCCCCAGACATGAAGCCACCCCAGGGGAATAGAGCTAAGAAACTGAATCTTGATGGTACCATTTGAGCCCTAGATCAAATTGGGCCTGAAGCCATTCCTCTGGACTCCTCAGTTACAAGAGCCAACGCATTCACTTTTGAAACTGAGGTATAATTTACATATAATGAAATACATAGATTTTAAGTACCATATTTTTCAGACTATAAGATGCACTCCCCACAACACCCCCCCCCCACACACACACAGTTTGGGAGGAATAATGGTTGTTAATGCTGCTGTTGAGTTCTGTTTACATTTACATTGGTGAAATATTATGTTATTTATGTTATTAAATATTTTACCACATTTTTTGCTTCAAAATTTTTCCCTATTTTCCTCCTCTAAAACTTGGATGCGTCTTATGGTCCGAAAAATACTGCATAGTTCATTGAGTTTGGACAAATGTATAAACTTGTGTAACCACTGCCCCAATTTTTTAAAAATGGAGCATTTCCATCACTGCCAGGCAACCAAAACTCTGCTTTCTATCACCATAGACTTTTGCCTGTTCTAGAACTTCACATACATGGAATCATACAAGTATGTATTTTCTTGTGTCTGGCTTATTCCACCCAATATTTGAGATTCATCAATATTGTTGCACTTAGTAGTTTGTTCCTTTTCAGTGCAAGTAGAAATTCATTCTAGGGATGGTTTCCCAGTGTTTATCTGCCTAAACCATTTTGGATTAGATTTTTCTGGCACCCGCAACTTAAAAAGTCCTAACTTAGAATAAGCCCACCTAGAGTGAAAACTATATTCGTCAACATACACCTGCATGCCCTTAGTGTACAGTCAGATTGCTCAGCTGGGAAACAAGTATGGAAGAACAGCACCTTGGCAAAAACTGGAGGCACTTGATTTGAAAGAGAAGGATACTTAACTTACACCTGCAGAGATTGGCTCTGGAAAGGTAAATAGGCCAGGCCACCAGGAGGGCAGACACAGAAGGAATGGATCAGTCTTTCCTCCCAGGCTGGGGGCCCGCTCTGGGCAGTACCTGGCGCCTGGCACCCCCACCCCCACCCCACCTGGAGAACCAGTGGGGTCCTTCTTACATGCAGCCACAGATGCAGCCCATACATGTAGATGTGTCTGCAGCAAATTGAGGACACAGTGTGAACTGGGGGTCTCCAGGCCAGAAGTAAAACTGAATGAGGGATGCCAGTGCAGGGTCTCCCGGCTGGACACCATCACACGGGGCATGGGAGAGCAGGTGCTTTTTGCTGCTTCTCTAGTGCAGATATTTTCTCTACTTTTCTCACTCCTTCCTAGTCACAAAATTTCTCACTCAAACACCAAACTGGAAAACAGAATTGTTTATGAGTTAGCTAGAAGCTGTCAACCAGAAAACACATAAATAATATGCAATACCCTGCAATACACACATACATTTCATTTAACTCTTCACCTCACACTAGAGTTTCAGGGCAGGCTGGATGAACAGAACCCAGCTTTTGCACATCCATAAAATTTAAAGCATGAATCTTGTAAAGAGCCCTCCTGCCCTTCCCAAATCTCCACCAGGGTTGCAAACCGAGGTTTAGGTGCTCTAGCACCTCAACCCATGCACGCACAATACGAATCCACACTCAGCTGTAACCTTTAACTAAAGGCTCCCTTCAGCCAGTTCTACAAACCTTCATAAACACCTACTGCGTGCCACTCAGTTATTTTTCAGCATGCTGAATGAATAACAAAGATTAACAATCACTAAAATTTCCATGAATCAGACTGGACTAATGACCTGTTTACTTCAACCAATAGTCACCAACAGCTAACAGTTCTGATCTAGAGGGAGGGTGACTGTGTGGGGTAGGGTGGGGTGGGGTGGGGGCTGGATGTGTGTTTTGTACACTTCCATAGTGACCTTTTCTACAGCTATTTGTTACTTTTACAGATAACTACTTCTTAAGTGGCTTTCGATCACCTGCCCTTTTTCCTTCTTACAACCCAGTTTGAACCCTGGGGCTTTCTGAGGACCAATGGCCATAGTGAGCTCTGGGTCTGACCAGATTAGAAGGGCTTGCATCTCTCTCCCTGTCTGGGGCTACAAGCTGGAGACCACACTCCTGCTGGCACTCCTTGCTGTCTGCTGTGACAGAGACTCGGTCCTCTGGCTGGGCTACACCTGCAGTTTCACTGTCCTCTGTGGCCACCTCCAACATAGGCTTTGTGTCACAAGACTCTAGTACCTGAGCCAAATGAGGAAGTGGTGATCAGCCTAAAGCCAATGCTCGGTCTCATCAGGTGGTGTCTTGGAATAGGTCCAAATAGCCCCAGGAAGCATGGGACATTTACAGTGTTACAGCTCATCAGGTTGACTCTCCTCTGAGTCACCATGAAAATTCTGTTTCTGCCAGGGGACCCCTCCTGGCCAGGATCCCACATTGTGAGAAGGTATTTGTCAAACACACCTCTGGGCTGTCGGTGAGCACCAGTGCAGCTAGGCAGACCGTCACCATGGTCAGCCTGGGTGCATGCAGTCTGGGCTTTAGGACTTGTCTCTGACCATGCGGGGTCTAGGGTAGGGAGAAGACAGCATCACAATCCGTCACATCCTCTTTCCTCCCTCCCCTCCCCACAGGAAAAAATTCAATGCTCCAAGGTGATGGGTCCAAATACCTGGAGGGACATCATCCCCACCCAGTAAAGCCAGAGCTAACGAGCCCCCATGACCTATGCCTTGCGGATCGGCCCAGCAGACTTCCCCACACACGTGTATCACATGAAACTACACCCCACTAAGATGAATGGTGCAGGGAAAGAACTAGAAGCTTCTGGGTTTGAAAAAAAAATCTCCTGCCTTCTGTGCTGGAGGCTCCAGGAGGCACAGAGTAAACAGTGGCCATAAACCAGGACACTGTGAACCTAGGGGCCCTGTCCAGCCAGGAGGTTCTGCGAACAAGAAACAACTTCTCCTCCAGCTCTTGAGTAAAAACAATGGAACTAAATTCATTTTGGGTCATTAGCATTCCCCGAGGATGCAGAGGCAGAGATAAGGATGCACAATGCCGCACTTGTGCTGACTCTCTTCTTCCAAACAGTGCTAAACCCTTTCGGTTAGGCCCTTTCATCAGTCCCGGGCAACTGGCTTTCTCTAGGTTTTTTTTTTTTGGCCAAAAACCAAGTAGGTTTTACTTCAGGTTTTAGGACCGCAACACCTGGAGAGCCCTGGAGACGGGACCTGCTCTCAAGATGCAGTGTGTTGGAAGCCTGCATTACTCTGCATTCACTACAGGCCAGAACACACATTCTTCCAAGACTTTCATTAAGATGAGCACAGAAATCTGGGGAAAAGCAGTTCCATTTCCACTGGTCATTCTTTTAGGAAAGTAATTTGTAGTGCTAATCTTACAAAGCTGTGGTTTCATGTAAACATTACCATAGAGAAAGAGAGAAAAAAAAAAAAACCTGAGAAACCAGAGAAAAGGGAAACATCGCGATAAACCAGTGTTTTATTTTTAATCCAGAGACCCCCATGCTGTCAGCCCAGGATGCCAGGGTCTGTACTGGGGGGTGCCCGTGCCAGACCTGGGGCTAAGTTGTGTTTGCGTCCTTGGTTTCATGCACAACCCAAGAAGACCCTGACTTACCAGTGGGCTTCCCTTTCTGCCAATGATTGTCTCACATATTCAGGGACCAGGCCCAGCCAACAAACACAGTGGACTTCTAGGCATTGAGTCTTCATTGTATATACAAGTCACACAAAATGAACCTGAAGCTGTAGATATGGACTGTGGACTGCCCCCCACTCCCCGTTTTTTGCTTTCTGGACTAAAGCAAAAAAGGCGGTTCCTGTCCAAGCATGGGCCCAGCTATCAGACAAAATACCAACTCCCATGACTGCTCAGCACCGCAGGACATGAGGTCCAATGCGAAGAGGGCCCGTACTGAGTCAGGGTCTAGTGCACCCCAGTACCTGACAACAATCAGGCTCAGAGCTGTCCTTTAATAAATGCTTTTGGAAAGAATGGAGCAGAATGGCATTTTTGTTTTCTTTTTTCTTCTAAAGATTTTATTTATTTATTTTTAGAGAGCAGGGAAGAGAAGGAGAAAGAGAGGGAGAGAAACATCAATATGTGGTTGTCCCTCACGCACCCCCTACTGGGGACCTGGCCCACAACCCAGGCATGTGCCCTGACTGGGAATCAAACCAGCAAACCTTTGGTTCACAGGCCAGTGCTCTATCCACTGAGCCACACCAGACAGGGCTAGAATGGCATTTTCAAGAAAAGAGGAAGGGGAGGGAAGGTAGGATAAAGATAGCAGGATGAAAGAGAAGCTCAAATTTAGTAGAAACTAATTTGGTCCTGTAAAGGTGGGCAAAATCCCAAAAGTCCAAAGACAGGATAGGGGAGCCTGCTTGGGGAAGAGCTATGTGATGCTCTGGCTGCACCTCCAGCCTGAAGGATCCTCACCATTCCTGGCTGGCTCACCCGGCTAAAATGTGGCAGCTATTTCCAATCCTGGCCTCCCCACTTTCCTCCTGGTTCCCCCCCACAGCTTCTCTTCTACCCCTTGAATCTTCAGCAAACCCAGCCCACGCAAACGTTTTCATCTTCAGCTTTAAAAAGGCTCTAGACTTCCTCATTCTAAAACAAACCTGCCTTCTTCTCTCTTCTCTAACCCCATCTCCCTCCAACAGCTATCTTCTCTGCCCTTTTGCCCCTGCAACTGCCACACAAATTTTTGGTCCCAAATCTCCATTCACTCATTTACCATCAACCCCCAAAGATCTAAACCCTAAATCCTAAAAGACTTAAGTCTTCTGACTTGTCAACCTCACCTTTCCACTAAAAAGACTCTCTTCTGCCCTAACCAGTCCCTGACCAGTGTGGCTCATTTGGTTGGAGCACTGCCCCCTAAACCAAAGGGTTGTAGGTTCAATACCTAGTCTGAGCACATACCTAGGTTTGGGGTTTGATCCCCAGTCAGGGCGTGTACTGGATGTTTCTTTCTCTTTGTCTCCTCCCACCCCACTTCCTCTCTCTCTGAAAGCAATTAAAAAAAAAAAAAGTCCTTGGAAGAGAATAAAATAAATAAGTAAAAATGAAGACTCTCTTCTCTCAGCTTCCTCCAAGCTGTGGCCACCCTCCTGGCTTGCCTCCCATGTCTCTGACTGTCTCTTAAGTGGAGGTACTATTCCCTTCTGTCTTGGGTCCTTTTTCACAATATTCTACACTGGTGCCCCCCCCCAAAGTCACATCTCCACCCAGGGTGCTCTCAGGGCCACCAGGTCCATGGAGTGAACTCCTCCTGGGACCACCATATGGGGGCCTTAATTCCACCTGCTCCCACACCCACCTCCGTGGTCCCCCATGTCAGTGAGGCACATGACCATCCACTCAGACACCTAAGGAAATACTTTGGATTCCTGTCAGCACCACCTCCCAACCATATCCCGTCCATCAGTTCTTCCCTTCCCTGCAGACACTGCTGTTGTTCAGGTCCTCATTTCAGCCTCCTCACTGGGATCACTGCCTCTGGTCTGAGGTAGGGGTGCAAGCTAGTAGGCAGGATGGGTGGTGAGGCACTTTGCCACAAAGTGGTATAAACAGCACTTTATATAACTGACTGAAAAGTCATCAATAGTCCATGTATCAGAGTAGGAAGGGTAGAGAAAATGGAGATCACAGGGGGCTAACCCCTAGGTTCCCAACTCTAATTCCTCCCTGCCTGGCTCCACCATTGCCTCTCAATACCCTGCCTGTCAACAACTTAGCTGTCAAAGTTATCTTCTGTGACGTGAATCTCACATAACTCTTCCTGCATTAAACACTTTGATGGATCCCCAGCTCTCTTCCTGTGTATCCAGGAAGCACTTACCCCTCCACATCACAAGCGTTCACAATTCCAGGCCTTTGTCCATGCCCTTCACTCTACCTGATGCGCTCTATCTCCCCCTCTTCACCCTTCTCTACCTTTCATTCAAAGGAGCATTTGTTTCAGGTCAACGAGCTCCTATCACAGATCAGGAAGGGCACAACGTCGGCACCTTTTATTTCCTCATACAAAGAACATTCTTTGGACTTGTATGATGTAGCACAATAATCATTACAAGGCCTCCTTTGCAAAAAGATGCTTCTCATTGTAAACCAGTGATTCATCTTAGTTCGCACCCATTACTCTCTTACCCACCACCACAGAAACTGCATCTAAAAACATTCAACTCCGCATCCTTTCAGGGTTCGCTGGCCATCACCTCCTTCCTGTGCACATCCTCCCGCCAGACAACCCGTTCTGGAAGACTTGGGAACATCACCCTCACGGGTGTTCTCCATCTCTTCTGCTCCTCCCTTGGTCATTTCCCCAGAAGGTACTCTGGTTCAGGTCTCCGCTGGTTCAGAGAAACAATCGAGGGAGGATATGAAGTCCCAGAAATAGGGAGCAACTTGCTGGAGGCTACAGAGCAATTTTGTGGGGGTGGCAGTCAGGCTCTGAGGCCCTAGGAACAAGATCTAGTGATTCCCAGGCCCTGCCTCCTTCTGTAATTCTGTGGCCTGTGATCCTCTGTCCCAAATGCCACACATAATTAGAAGTTATAATCTTGTAATTCCATAATGACATCTTTGAGCTTAAATATACCTTGAAACTACTTTTTTTTAATGCTAAAAGCAATTCACTTAAAAATTTTTTCTCCAATGTGTCCTTACCTGTTTTCAGATTTCCCTCCAGTCCCCACCATCCCCTGGGGCCACTGCTCCTCAGCAGAGAGCAAAAGCCTCACCAGGAAAATGAAGGAAGATGCCAAGTCCATTCACCACTGGATCATTAGGCTTTTAACAATTAAGAATCGATTGTTCTGTGGAAACAGTTTCACTTCCCTATTTATAATTACACTTTCGGTCATGTATCTTATTAAAAATAAAAAAGCAATTACAGTCAACCCATCCAGTCAAACCTGGCCAAGCTCCAAAGGCTATTTTTAGACTCTCAGGGACCTGCAGGAAGGGTGGAAGGAGTCACTGTGACTCCAGCCTCAAAAAGCATCTTTATAGCCCAAACCTTGCCACCTGCGGGCACCCGAGCGCCCCACCCCCACCCCCAGCCCCGCTCCGCAGGCTTGGGTTGTTTTTTGAGGGACTGGGCTGTGGACTGGTATCTCCAGGGCGAGAGGCCTGTGTGTGTACCGAGAGTCTGCTGGAGAAGCCAAGTTCCCGCGAAGCCCTCACTCGTCCCGGGTTTCTCCAACAACCAAATAAATCACTCGTTTACCGCGCTCACGCCCCAGGCGACTTGGGGAGGGGAATGACGCCCGAGGTCACCTCCCACCAGCAGCTCTTTCCTGCCCTCTAAACAATCAAAGAAACGGATACTGGAAGCATTCTAGAGGCAAAAGAAGACCGCCAACCTCCACCACCCGCCCCCCGACCCCCGGGATGGTTCTTCTATCTCCAGCCGTGGCCCCGCCAAGCGCTCGGGACCTAACCTGCAGCGCTGCGCAGGACCGGGTCCCTTCCCCAGGCGCACCCTCCCGGCCCGTCCACCGCCCGCACCTGCGCGGGGCCGCCCCAGGCGACCCTCCCAGCCCCGGAAGCCACCTGCTCTAGGCGGCAGGGTAAGCGGCTGCCTCACTCGAGCCTCCTCCCTGGGGCGCCCCAGGCCAGCAGGCTCCCTCCAGCTCTGGCCTGGTCGACCCAGCCTCACGCCCCCAGCCCCCTCCATCGCCAGGGGGAAAGGAGGTCTGCAGCCGGCAGCTTGCAGCCCGCAGCCCGCAGCCTGCAGCCCGCAGCCCGCACCCCGCAGCTCGCCGCCAGCCCGAAGCCACCAACCTTCCGAAAGTAGCCGTCGTTCTCTTTCTCCAGAGGCTGGGGGGCCGCGGGCAGCAAAGCGTCAGTCATGCTGACGGTTTGGGCACCGAGAGCAGACTGACGCCGGGCAGCCGCTCCGGCCGCAGAGGGCGCCCTGACCCGCCCCGCCCTCGTGGCCGCACCTCCAGCCCCGCCCGGGCCCAGGCCACTAGCCCTAGAGACCGGGCCTGGCCAGCCGAGGCCACACCCCCTGCCCCGCCCCGGCTCCTGATTGGCGAGGCCGACCCGGTGCCCCAGGCGGATGGCGTGCCGCGCGGAGAGCTGGGACCCCTGCGCTCCCAGCTCTCCCTCTCCAAGCCTCGGGGACCTAGTTTGGGCGTAGCGTCTCTATCCGCCCCGCGTTTCAGGGGCGGGGCGGGGTGGTCTGCGGCTAGGCTAGGCTAGGGACCCGGCCCGTCTTCTAGAGCCGTGGGGCAGAGGCAGGGAGCACTGTAAAGTCGCGCGGCTCCTCCGCGGAGGAGCGCAGGATCCAGAGGGCAGTGATGAAACCCAACACCAAGTCGAGGGCGCTGCTGGAGCGCTGGGCTCTGGCTGAGCGGTCCGGAACAGCTTGCCGACGGAAGGGACCCGAGGGCCGAGTCCGCGACGCTGAGGGAGTGTTGCCTGCACCACCGAGGTTCTGGGACGGGTGACTCAAATACGTTGGTGCGGCGGTCAACTCCCTGTCCCCATCCCCACTTCAGAGACTGGTGGATCGGCTGGGAGATGCAGACGGCTCTGGGAGACGGGGTGTGCCCACGAAGGGATGGATCCCCAGAAGGGGTTTTGTGCTCGAGAGACTCGGCGGATGTCCTTCAGCGCTTTTCTTAACCACCACTCAAAACCTCAGTTTTTTCAACTGCAAAATGGGGCTGGGGTCGCCGTCTGCCTGGCTGGTCGAAAGTACTACGACGCAAGTGCGTGTTAAAGCTCCTAGCCGGGTGAAGAGACGCGCCTGATTTAGCCAAAGGGGGACTCCGGGGACGGGGTTCCCATTCCTCTCTCACGCGCCCTCCCACTCCACCCCACCCCCACACGACTCACCGATAGTCTCGGGGACAGATACCTGACAGAACAGGGTCCCACAGCCCTGGGCTCGAGCCAGAAGCTCCGGGCCAGGGGAGCCATGCCCCTCCTGGGAGCCGTGCTGCAGTCACAAAACCCTTCCCCCAACCCATGGACGCCTTTGTGCAGTTGCCTCTGCGTTTGGCGGTCGCTGTAGATACCACAGGTAGAACAAAACAACTTAATTTTAAAACAAGCCAAACGTTTACTTCTCTTAAAAAATAAAGGGGGGAGGAGAAAAACGGGGACATCTGTAATAGTGTAAGCAAAATATATATATAACATTTAAAAAGGAGGTGCATTAGGAGTTGTTTGAAAGTTTTGAAATAAATAATAGCAACAGCCAAGAACCAGCAACCAAGTAAATGTCAAAAAAAAATCTACCTGTCACTGCCAACTCTGAGGTGCTGCGCAAGAAAAGGCGTTTCTGGAAAGAACTGTCTTAATTCTAAGAAAGAACCTGGAGAGCTTTAACCAGCTCAGCGCGGGGACAAGCGAATGGGGAAACTCTAGCAGATGCAAAAACTTCCCTTCTCTCTTAGGGTCAAAAATATCAAGTTAATTTCATCATGTCAGTCATTCTATAACTGATCCATTGCCCTGTAAAAGTACCAGCCCTGGGGTTGGGAGTTAAAATTAGTTGTTTCCGTTTTGGGGATCCTGGGTGGGTGGGTCAAAGAGGTGTCCAAACCGCGACTCCACCGGTGGCCTGCGGCCCAACACAAAATCATAAATTTACTTAAAACCTTCTTTTTGCTCAACAGTTTCTGTTAGTGTTTGTGTATTTAATGTACATTTGTAGTACTACTTACTACTATTGCTACTAATAAAATTATCAATGGGAATTCTACTCCAGCCAGAATATTTATAGATGTAATGTTTCATTCTCAAGACCCTTCTGCAAGTAAGTGGACTAAATAATCTTAATTTGAGAAGACTAAGGCTCGGAGAGTGAAGTGGCCGATGGCACACTCCTCTGCGACTGTGGTCAGTTTTCATTCGGGCATGCTGACTCCAGTTTTCAAACGATCCTGCTGTGATCGTTTCCTGTCAGCTTCATATGTTTTCATCTGCCATCTTGAAGCTCCAATCACTTTTACAATTTGTCTCATATGTGTATGTGTCGCATGTATTGTTATTGATTTAATCATCTTTAAACTTGCTCACTTTAAACACTTTTTTATTTTTTATTTTATTGGTATTAGAGTTAGAGGAAGGGAGGGAGTGTGGGAGAGAAAGAGAGCAAGAGAGACAGAAACAGAAAGAGAAACATTGGTTTACTGTTTCATTTATTTAAGTGTTCTAACTGGGATCAAGCCTGCAATCTTGGCTCATGAGGATGACGCTCTAAGCAACTGAGCTACCCAGTAAAGGCACAAACGCTATTTTAAAAGACAACAAAGCCATAAGCACAAAACAAGCAGCACTTTGCCATATAGGTAGATACACATAAAAGTTAATATAGTGATGGTGCTGGCCGAGTGGTCAGTTGGTTTAGATTATCCTCTCAATACTCTAAGTTTGGGAGTTCCATCTTGAATCAAGGCACATACAAGAATCAACCAATGAATGCATAAACAAACGGGACAACAAATTGATGTTTCTCCCTCTCTCCCACTTTTAAAATCAATTTAAAAAAGGGGAAAAAGTTAATACAATGCAAACCAAAATCTGTTAATCTAGACTGACACCATTGCCTTCTTGAACTGCTCCTTTGATTAAAAAGGGAGACCAAGAGAAGGAAGCATACATAATGTAACAGACATGTCAGTCTACTCTAAGACTAGCTTCGGAGCATCTTTGGAAGAACGGGAGTTCTTCCCTGAGTCCCACCAGGCCTCTCCTGACTTTGTGAGTCACGTGTCACTGCTTGGGCCATGCCGGACTAGACATTCTTCTGGTTCTTTGCAGGGGAACCCACGGCCTGACCTCATATCTCTGATCCTGCTGTGATCATGAATGGAAGCTGCTAAAATAAAAAAATAAAATAAAATAAGCCCTGGCTGGGTAGCTCAGTTAGTTAGAATGTCGTTTATACACCAACATTGCGGGTTCAATTCCAGAGTAGAGCACTTACAAGGATCAACTAACGAATGTGTAAATAAGCAGAAAAACAAATTGATGCTTCTGTCTCTCGTTGTCCCTTCATTTCTCTCTCTTTTCTTTTGCTCGCTCTCGCTCAAATTAATAAATAAAAATTTAAAACTTAATTTAAAAAATAATAAACTAAACAAATGGAAAGCATGACAGCTGCTGCTGGAGAGTAACATCTAATCTCCCTGTCACCCCGGTTGGTGGCATGTGCTACAAGCACACCAACAAGCCCCTGTCTCCCTAACAAAAAAGTGGGGTGGGATTTCCTAAGATGGGCAAAGGTTAAAATCTCAACTGCAAACAACTATTTTGTCAAGCTGCTCTGTTCCCACCTGGCTGAGGCCAGCAACTGACTGTCCAGGGACAAATTTCCTCCAAATAAAATGCAAGTCTCACCTCCTAAGACTTTTTTTTTTTTTTTTGACAATAGAAGCACTGGCTTCTCTGGGGTGTGAAAAATAGTATAAATGGAGCCACTTTAAAACGGAGTCGGAGGTGCCATCCCAGAGGAACTGCCTTGCGCATCTCCTCAGACTGTCCAAATGTTAAAACTGGGCAAAATAACCTTTGGACTGGCCCTAAAGAGCCATTGTATTCCAAACAACTGTTTGCAGAGATAACAGGAAAGCAAATACCATGACTAGGAACTGAAGATTAAAAACATTCTTTAGAATTGGATCACTACGTTAGCTTATCCGCACCTATGCAAGTGCTTTCCTTCTATTGATGTAATTCTTCCCCTTCCCTTCCTCATAAACACCCCCTACTTTCCCTTCTAATTGAAGCAGTATTGGGGTTTCTGTCTGAATCAGTGTTCACTGATTCGATAGGTATTCTGGCTCTCGAATTAATACCTATTGCCTCCTTACTTTGGCCTTTGTTTTGGAGTTAACAGGGAAGTGGCCTGACATGCACCCTCTCTTGGAGAATCTGTTAAAATTTACCAAATTAAAAGCAGAAATTACAAGGTAATCCTTAAGTGAATGAAATTTATTGTAAACTATAGACGTGATTTTGTATTTAAATTTTTACTGTTGACATAACAGATACAATTTTGCAATTTTTATGAAAAAAATTCTTAGAAATTAAAGCTATATGGCGCCACAGAGGAGCATGGGGCCTTTCACCATCTCTAAACCTCCCCTCTTCATCTCGAAATCCTTTTAGGAGGAGGAGCTTGAATTTCTTTCCCTGTGACTTCGAGATATAAATATCTGATACTCTCATCCAGGCTCTTTTTAACTGCAAATTTCGGAAAGATAATTTTTGTTTTTAAAAAGAGTGTGGGGGCCCTGACTGGCCAACCAAAAGGTCACCAGTTCAATTCCCTGTCAGGGCACAGGCCTGGATGGCAGGCCAAGTCCCAATTCACTCCCCAGCTGGGAGCATGCTAGAGGCAATGGATGGATGTTTCTCTCCTGCTCTTTCTCCCTCCTTTCCCTTCTCTCTAAAAATAAAGAAATGAAATCTTCAAAAATAAACAAACAAACAAATAAATAAATAAATAAACAGGGTGGGAGGGCAGAGAAACGTCATTTGGACAAATCCCACTTTTACAGAAACCTGTGAGATCTCTTGTTTGCATCTGTTTGTATGTTCATATGTGACTGCATGTATGTGTGTGTGTTATGTGTGGTATTTTCCATCGCTAGATGGTATAGCTAATTTATAAAAGAGTTCTATTTGTTTGGCTTAAAAACAAATAAGTGCTTATCTAAATTAAGGATTGGGTATTCTAAACTTCTCAGAAATATAAAAACTAAGCTAAATGATTCTCATGTTCATATGACTTAGGAAAAATATTCAAAATTAAAGCTAATTTAGTTTGTTGATTTCACAAAAACAGACATGTCTTCAGAGGTATCAACATGATATATAATACTTTAATTCTGGCCCTGGCAGGGTAGATCAGGTGGTTAGATCATCATCCCAATATGTCAAGGTTGCAGGTTCAATCCCCAGTCAGGGGCACATACAAGAATCAACCAATGAAGGTATAAATAAGTGGAACAATAAATCAATGTTTTTTTTCTCTCTCTTTCCCCCTCACTTTTGCTCTCTAAATTAAATAATTTTTTTAGAATACTTTAATTCTACCTAAGCTTATACATTTGTTAGCAAAAACAGTAACTTAAAATAATGGCTGACTTGTCCTAACATCTTATTAAGTTTGCATGAGTAATCTATCAATGTAAGCAACATCCAAACTTGTAGGAATTTTTATGAGTTTATTTGAGCCAAACTGAGGACAATTACCTGGGAGTAAAACCTTAAAGGATTGAGAAAATTCTCCAGATAATGGCAGTTTTGCACCTTATTTTATAGATTACAATCAAAAGAGGCATAAGGGGGTCACATGAAATCCACCGGTGATAGATTAGGGAGGCAGGAGAAAGCAAAGCAAAGCAGGGAAACCTCTGGGGTTGGATAAAAGAGTAAAATGATAGACACCTACTTCTTTTACAGAGGTGGGTACAGGACAGTTAGTTAACAATGAACAGGACAAAAATAATAATGGTGGTTGTGCCTGAGGGGTTTGGAAAAAGGGAAGTTACCTTGACATTCCAAAGGTGTGTTATCATAGATACAATAAGACAAGACAGGTTCTATTAAGATACAGACTGACTTTGGTCAGGGAAGATTCTAGCCAAGGACACAACTACCCACCGTAAAGTGCTTTTACTTAAAACGGTTTAATTTCAGACCATCTTATTGTAACCTAATGCAGGCCTGGCTGCCTGCCTCTTTAAAACCTGCCTCTTTAAAAGTTAATACTTGAGATATGGGTGCTGATGGGAAAGTGGTTTTGTTCAGACAAGAGCCATCTGGAAGATGGGGGCTTATGTTTCTTTTTAAATTTATTTTTAGAGAGAGGGGAAGGGAGGGAGTGAGAGGGAGAGAAACCTCGATGTGCAAGGGATACGTCGATCAGTTGCCTCTCGCACACACTCCGAAGTGGGGACCTGGCCCGCAACCCAGGTACATGCCTTGATAGGGAGTCAAACCAGCAACCTTTCAGTTCTCAGGCTGGCACCCAATCCACTGAGCCACACCAGCCAGGGTCCATCTGAAGTCTCAGTGCACATAAGCAGAGGTTTTCATAAGGAGGGAGAGGGGAAGCAGAACAAAGAGATCAAGGGAGGTGCTTGAAAAGTTCTCTACATGCAGACAAACACAGTCCATTCTGATAAGGCAAGTTATGGTCTGGTGTGTGTCATCCTGGCTGCATGTCACCCTGGCTTCACGTCATCCTGGCTCCACAGTTGAAGGTCAGCCAATCCCCCAGAGCTGGGATGTCTGAAGGTTGGAGTTTGTATCTTTTGAAGTTAGTTTCTAGCATTTATCTTTTTAAAGATTTTATGTATTTATTTTAGAGTAAGGGGAAGGGAGGGAGAAAGAGAGGGAGAGAAATATTGATGTGAGAAACATCAACCGGTTGCCTCTTGTACACGCCCCAACTGGGGACCGAACTGACAACTGGGGCACGTGCCCTGACCAGGAATCCAACTGGCGTTTTCACTTTGTAGGGCAATGCCCAACCAACTGAACCACACTGGTCAGGGCAATAAGTTAGTCTTAATTTGGCTATCTTTAGTAAAAATGAGGGTGATTTGAAAGACAAAAGTATGATTCAATACTACATTTATGATATTAAATTCTAGTCCTATTTACTTCTTTAAGGTTTTTGTTATTTATCTGTAAAGTGGACTGGATCTTGAATTCTAATTTCCTCAAATATTTGGCTGTAACTCTCCAAACTAGTATTTCCAGATTTCTCCCTTCCTTTGACTTGGAATCATTGGGAACAAAAACTGTCCTTTCCCTCAAAACCCTGCAAAGTGCAACTAGACAATTCCATATGAACCTCAAAGAAGTAACTATAACAGCTCATAGATGCCTGTTGCTGTGTAAGCCGCTTAGAGAGTTTACCTGAGTACCCAATGACATCATCTGAGACATTCAAACTGCAAAAGATGCTACCACCCTACCACCCTGACCTAGAAATCTTCTAGACTGTTTGCCATCAGAACTCAGAAAGTGGGATTGTAGTCTGCTTCAATCACTAACTTTCGCTTTTCTTTGTTTCCATACAAATACCTCTCATTAAATACCTGATTGCTTGCTTATACAATGTAAGCCTGACTTTGGGAGCCCAATCTGCATCCCTGCCTCCTGAAATGAGACACAACTGTTTAACTAAATTGACCTATTTTTTTTTTTGAGATTTTACTAAATCTGGGGACAGTGAAACAAGGAAGGGAGGAGAAAGCCATGGTGTGCTGCTGTTGGCTAACTGAAAAGTCAGAGAAAGAGGGCCTTGGGGACAGGTTCAGGGGTTTTGCTGTGCACAGTTCCTCTGCTTGCAAGCCCCATGGGGACCCCCATTGTTTAAAAAAGAAAAAGTATGTGCCCCCAGAGAAGGACACAGGCACATTCCAAAGGTGGATGCTCTAACTGACCTGTTCTTCAGACTGAGGTTGTTCATTTTTTTCCTTTTTCTTCTCCAGGGATGGTTTCTAGAGACACCCAGAATGGTCCAGTGTTTGACATACTGATGGAGGCTGCCCTACAATATAGCCTCTAACAAAAGAAGGGTGTCCCAACCCTCCAGTAATAGAGTTGTTTACCTTTATACCAAGAAGTTTGGGGAGGCACCAAAATCTGCGTGTGCTGTGTGCCTAAATCAACTCTGTGGAGTTCCTACCATGAGACCTAAAGTTCAAATGAGGTTGTCTAAAATGAAAAAACAACCCTGGCTGGGTAACTCAGTTAGAGCATCCTCCTGATACACCAAGGTTGTGAGTTCCATCCCTGGTCAAGGCACATAGAAGGAGCAATCAATGAAAGCATAAATAAGTGGAACAACAAATTGGTGTTTCTCTCTCCTCCCTTCCTCTCTTTCTAAACTCAGTGAATACAAATACATAAAATGAATACATGTCAGCAGGTCCTGTGGTAGGTCCATGTGTGTCCTAAGTGTGTCTGAGGTAGGACCAAGCATGCTTTCCTTATCGAGGAGCAGAAAAATTATTGTGAAAGGTTTTTTTAAGATTTTATTTATTTATTTTTAGAGGGGAGAAAGGAGGGAGAAAGAGAGGGAGAAAAACATCAGTGTGTGGTTGCCTCTCATGCACCCCCTACTGGGGACCTGGCCCGCAACCTAGGTATGTGCCCTGACCGAGAACTGAACCATTACCATTTGGTTCCCGCAGGCTGCCACTCAATCCACTCAGCCACACCAGCGAGGGCTCATTGTGAAAAATTTGAAGGCACAAGCACAGAGTCAGAATGCTAAATTAAAAAACAAAGTTCTTTTGAGTAATACAAACAAACAAACAAACAAACAAACAAATAAAAAGACTGAAACTGGTTTAATGAGATATAGAACAATGAATTAACCTGGCGTCTGAAATGTGAAAATTCTTATTCAAAATTTTGAAGGTGGGACTGGGGAGATCAGAGTTTGCCACCCCAAAATATGGCTCTTTGGGATATTGATTATTTTAGGCTGGGTAATTTTAAGAAACAGAAGACATGGGAGAAGCTCAGAAATACAAGTAGGAGTTGTGCTTTGTAGAAAGACATTTACATTTATAGAAAGACATTTACATTTGTAAGGGAGAACCCCATTCGTGGAGGTGTCCCTTAGTGCACTAATCCTGCCTTCGTTCTCAACAGAGAAGTCGTGACCTTAAGTCAGCTAACAATCTTACCCTTGTTCCCTGTGTTTTCCCTGGTAACCACCCATTACCAGCTCCACCCCAAACACCTTCTCCTTTTCATTTTTTAAGATTTTATTCATTTATTCTGAGAGGGGAAGGGAGAAAGAAAGGGAGAGAAACACCAATGTGTGGTTGCCTCTCCAGTGGCCCCTATGGGGGGACCTGGCCTGCAACTCAGGCACGTGCCCTGACAAAGAATTGAACCAGCGACCCTTTGGTTTGCAGGCTGGCACTCAATCCACCAAGCCACACCAGCTGGGGATCTTCTTTTGTCTTTAGCTGAAAGTGGTGGTTAAGGCAATGGCTTCTGACATTTTGGTGAGTTACTCAGTTTTCCTGGGTCTCTCCCACATATTCAGGAGATACAGATTTTATTGAACCTTAATTTGTTTTTGTCTTGCTAATCTGTCTTATGTTAATTGGTTAGGTCAGCCAGAAGAGCTTTGAAGGGTAGAGGAAAAATTTTCCTCCCTGACACCATTGACTATAGAATGGATAAATAAATTATGGCATACTGACATATAACAAAATTTACAAAATGAAAATGAATACCTTACTATGATAAGCAATAACTATGTTGTGAGCAAACTATTTGCGCAAAAAAATATTGTTGAGCAAAAGAAGCCAGACAACATACTGTATAGCTCCATTTTATGTAAAGTACAAAACAGACAAAATCAGTCCATTCCAGTAGTATTGCTTTTGGGATTTTGGAAATGTTCTTTTGTGTTTTGCTTATTGTCACATGGGTGCATTCACTTTGTGAAAATGAATATAACTTTGTGCTTATGATTTACACACCTTTTTGTACATGTTATATTTCAATAAGAAAGTACAATGAAAAAATAAGCAAAGTTGATTCCCAAACACATAAAAATGGTTTATTTTTAAAAATGCATTTTATTGATTATGTTATTACAGTTGTCCCGTTACCCCCCTTTCATTTTCCTCCACCCGGCACACACTCTCCCATCCACATTCCCTCCCTTTAGTTCACGTCCATGTGTCGTAAGTTCTTTAGCTTCTACATTTCCCATACTATTCTTGCCCTCCTTCTGTCTATTTTCAACCTACAATCTATGCTACTTATTCTCCATACCTTTCCTGCCCCCACTCCCCTGTTGATAACCCTCCATGTGATCTCCATTTCTGTGGTTCTGTTCCTGTTCTAGTTGTTTGCTTAGTTTGCTTTTGCTTTTGCTTTAGGTATGGTTGTTAATAATTGTGAGTTTGCTGTCATTTTACTATACATGTTTTTTATCTTCTTTTTCTTAGATAAGTCCCTTTAACATTTCATAAAATAAGGGCTTGGTGATGATGAACTCCTTTAGCTTGACCTTATCTGAGAAGCACTTTATCTGCCCTTGCATTCTAAATGAAAGCTTTGCTGGATAGAGCAATCTTGGATGGAAGTCCTTGCCTTTCATGACTTGGAATACTTCTTTCCAGCCCCTTCTTGTCTGTAATGCCTCTTTTGAGAAATCAGCTGACAGTCTCATGGGACCTTCTTTGTAGGTTACTGTCTCCTTATCTCTTGCTGCTTCTAGGATTCTCTCCTTCATTTTTACCTTGGCTAATGTAATTATGGTGTGCCTTGGTGTATTCCTTCTTGGGTCCAGCTTCTTTGGGACTCTCGGAGCTTCCTGGACTTCCTGGAAGTCTATTTCTTTTGCCAGAATGGGGAAGTTCTCCTTTATTATTTGTTCAAACAAGTTTTCCACTTGTTGCTCTTCCTCTTCCCCTTCTGGTACCCCTATAATTCGAATGTTGGAACGTTTAAAGATGTCCTGGAGGTTCCTAAGCCTCTCCTTATTTTTTCGAATTCTTGTTTCTTCAGTCTTTTCTGATCGTATATTTTTTTTCTTCCTTCTGGTCCACTCCATTGATGTGAGACCCAGCTTTCATTCCATCACTATTGGTTCCCTGTGCAGTTTTCTTCATTTCACTTATTGTAGCCCTCATTTTTTTCATCTAATTTGTGACCAAAATCAACCAATTCTGTGAGCATCCTGATCACCAGTGCTTTGAACTGTGCATCTGATAGGTTGGCTATCTCTCGGTCGCTTAAAAGTACTGGTTGCAAAGCTTTCAATTCTGTTTGAGCCATCTTTTTTTTTCCCTTTGGCCTGGTCGTGCCTGTTACATATGAGGGGCGGAGCCTTAGGTGTTCACCAGGGCAGGGCACCCCAGTCACTAGGTTGTGACGTTGTATGTGGGGGCGGGGTCCAAGAGGGAACAAAGGCGCTTGCTCCACTTTCTATTGGACCTCAGTCCCTTCCGCCACTTCCCCCCGAGCAAACTGGTCCCCTCTGGTGCCAGTTCCCCTGTTGGTGGAACTTTCCAAGGACCTCTTCTGTGAGGCTGGGAGTCTCTCCCTGTGCTTCAACCCCCACAGGTGTTTTCAATCAGTGTCCTGAGGCTCTATTTCCCAGAGCTGTGATCTTGGGTTGTGAGCAGTGTCTTGCTTCACAATCGTCGCCTCACTGGGTCTGCCGGTTGCCACCCCTTGGCCGGGGTCTGCCAGCTGCCGCTTGCAAGCTCAGGGTCCGCCCTTTGCGGTCTTGCGCATCCCGGATGCCTGGTACGCCAGGTCCCAACACTCTCTGCTCTCTTCGCCGGGACCTACGCGGGGCTGACCAACTCTGCCCGTCCTGCCAGTCTGGATGAATGTGTCTATTTTAACTTCTTGGTTGTCCAACTTCCATACAGTTCAATTTTCTATTAGTTCTGGCTGTTATTCTGTTTCTAAATTATTGTTGTTGTCCCTATCTTGGTTGTTTGAGGAGGCACAGTGTATCTACCTATGCCTCCATCTTTGCCAGAAGTCCCATAAAAAGGGTTTCTTTCTTTCCTTTTCTTTCTTCCTTTCTTTCGATATTTATTTATTTATTTTTAGAGAGAGGGGAAGGGAGGGAGAAAGAGAGAGAGAGATATATGGATCTCTCACTCCCACAACCCAGGAATGTGCCCTGGCCAGGAATTGAGCCGGCAACCTTTTGGTTCCCAGGGTGGCACTCATGCCACAGAGCCACACCAGCCAGAGCTAGAAGGGATTTCTTAATGTACCATGAGTGACCATCCCACATGAGCACTGATATGTGGACCATGTAGAATAAATTCATGTTCTCATTGGTAGTTTCCTTATATGATTCTGAGATTTGTGCCTTCTTGTATAACTGACTAAGAAAGGAAGGGTACTTGGTGTTTGAGTTGTACAAATGTCAGACTGTCCATACCTATAAATACTTTTTTGTAAGATTTCATTTAAGCCAAACTCATGACAATTGCTGGGAAGCAAGACCTCAAATGCTCCAGAGAATGAGTTTTGCAGTTCCTTTTATCTTTTTAGAACTAAGGAGGTTGGATTCCAAGAGCCAGCATCCCAAGAAACAGAAAATGGAATCTGCCAGTCTCTTAAAAGCTGGATGTGGGAATTGTTTTATTGTTGCTTTCACTATATTCTTTTTAAAACTTTTTAAAAATTAAATTTATTGGGGTGACATTGGTTTATAAAATTATATAGGTTGCAGGTATACAATTCTATAATCCATCATCTGTATATTGTATTGTGTGTTCACCATCACCCTGAGTCACATCTCCTTCCGTCGCCATTCATCCCTCCTTTACCCACTTTGACCTCCCCCCACCCCCTGTGCTTTCACTATATTCTTTTGGTCAAGCAGTTATGGTGGCTAGATTCAAGAGGAGAGGACATAGACACCAGTTTTGGGTTTTTTTTTTTTTTTTGAGTCCCATTGGGCTTTTACTGAGATAAATAACAAAAATCAAGATTTTATCAATCATCTTTCCCAAACTTTATAAACTCAGCAGAGACTCTGACCTGTATGTGCACAGACAACATAACACATCCTGCCAAAAACAAAAAGCCCCGCTGGAACATTTGCCAGTTAACAGAAAGCCAATTTTCCCTTTCCCTAAATGTTTTCAGAATTCTGAGTCCCCAGGGTTTACTTGTCAGTGGAACTGGTCCCTTGTGTCTCAGCACAATGAAATTCTACCTCATTTTTATTGAACAAGTGTTTTTTTCAGGTTTTAGTTTTCTTTCAAAAAAGGGAACAGTGACGTCCTTTTCTGCAGGCACCCCTTGCCTACCACCACCGACTAACACACAGCAGTCTGTGTCTTAATAACCCGCCCCTGCCCAGTGTTATCTACTGGTGCACTCCACTTCTTGGTGGGAGACTTGTCAAACAATTTTGAAGCAATGTCTTAAAACCTGTATTAAAAAAAAAACTTTTGTTTTTTAAAGTCATGTAACCATGACTTATTTAACTAGGTATTCATTCTTATTTTCAAAATTATTTGAGTGCCTACTACCTGATAATCATGATTCTAAAAAAAGAGATATAGCAAAGAAAAAAAATACCTAACCCAAGTCTATGTTCTTGTGGAACTTACATTACAATGGACAAAGACATTAGGTATAATGAAGCAAATTCAATTATGTAATGTGTCAATACTTATTAAGAGAATAAGTATTGTGGAAAAATATAAAGTAGGGTAAGGCAAGGAAGGAAGGTGTAGCAAAAAGAAATTGTTTTAAAAATAAGGTTAGAGAAGGCTTCACTGAGAAAGTAACCTTTGAGCAGAGACCTGAAGAAAGTGAGGCAATGAATCATGTGATATCTGGGGGAAGAATATTCAAGCAGAGGGGAACAGTGACCTGTAGACAAAGGCCTTGAGGTCAGATGTGCTGGCAGTGCTCAACAGTGTCCTTCCAGAGATGCCCATTCGGAAGGTCCGGGGGTGGGATGGACGTTTTAAAAACATCCTAGTGATGGACTCACACAGTCTTCTGACGCTGATTTTGGAATCTTGGGCTCCCAGATCTGGTTTTCAGCTCAGCCTCCCCACTTGTTAGCTGAGCTTCATTTCTCTCTGCTGTAAAGAGTTTTGGGGCGGGACAGCAGCACCCTATTTGACAGACGTTTGTTTGGTTCAGTCAGGGAGCTCTCGCCATCCCTCACCCATTCCACAACCTTTTGCTTGTCTGCTTGCTTTTCCTTCCTCCTTTCTCGTTTTTCTTTCTCTTTTCAGGTGTTTCCTTTTCTTCCCATTCCTCTTTCCCCAACCCCCTCCTTACTCCTTTCTTTTTCTCCTTTTCTCTTATTCTCTTGTTTATTTTTCTCTTTAATCAAGCATTGTGCAGAGCTGCCTTCATCGCGAGCATCGGGGTTTCCACGTCTGTGAATCCCTTCAGAGGTCTGGAGGGGACTCCACTTAAGCAAACCTAAGAGTGATGTACGCGTGTATTTGGAAGCACAGGTACCTTCCCGGCAGGTTGAGGGGTGGTAACGCGGGGGATCAGCGTCTGCTGGGGAGCCTGCCCTGAGGCCGGACAGTAGGATGGTTTCCAGCTTCTCCAAGGAGCCTCGTAAGATGGCCTGTCGAGTCTTTCAAAGCCTCCGAGGCGGCGCCTGCGGGGTCTGCTTCCCCCAGGCGAGTTTGAGAACTCCTAGGCGCAGATTCTGGGCGCGAGGCTTAGGTTGGCGGAGAAGAAAGAGCGGAAGGCTTATGGCCTCCCCAGGCCGCCGTAGCGAGGGGGCGGAGCCCAGAAGGGAGCAGCATGGCGGCTCTGGGTAGTGACAGCGACGAGGACTTGGTCAGCTATGGGACAGGCTTGGAGCCACTGGAAGAAGGTGTGTGCCTTTGGAAAACAGGCCAGGGGCCTAGGATTCGGGGCGAAACGCATAACCCTGTTCCGGGCCTTGGCTGGCCCCGGGGCCGAGACTCCTCACTGCGGGCGCTGGAAACAGCTTAAAAAGGCGTGCGCCGAGCTTTCGGGTGCTCACGCTCTGGAGGGATGGGTGGGAGACTCAGGGGGATGGGAAATAGGAAGACGACGAAACAAGCTTGTGTGAGAGCGTTCTTTGGGATGGCCAGGCAATGGCTTTACTAGGAGAGCATGTTTGAGCTCAGGCTTGAAACAGAGGAAGAACCAACCGTAGGAAGATCTGGAAAGAAGAGTATTTCAGGCAGCGAGAACAGCAAGTGCAAAGGCTCTGAAGTCGGAGACCGTTTGGCAAATTGAGGGACAGGCAGGACTGGTGTCGGTTAAAAAGACCGACCCAGAGAGTTTGGCTTTGTACACAAAGTGTAGGAGAGTCACTGGGGAGTTGACACAAGTGAGAGACCTATATTTTAAAGATTACAGATTTTGAGAACAGGCGTCGGGTTGGGGGGTGGGCAAGAGAGAAGCAGGGAGATCAGGAGAAAGAGGGCTGGCAACGACGATGTCTCGGACTGGAGTGTAGCGGTGGCCGTGGTCAGTAGTAGCCTGGGTCGTGATATACTTTGACAGCAGAGCTGACGAGACTTGCTGGTGGAATGTAGAGGAGGGCAAGATGAAACAAGGTTCCCTACCGTGTTTCTGGTCTGATCCACTTAATGATATGCTTCGTTCATCAAAATATGTACTCAATGCCCAGTGAGGACTGAGAGACAGAGGAAGCTGGTGGGCAGGAGTTACTTGCAGGACCCCGGTGCAGACCCCCTGTGGTTCAGATCTTTTCCTATCCTGACCACGTGCTGCCAGGTTGGCCATCCTTCTGGGACATTTCCACTGATGACCCCTTTATTCCCAAAGAGCAGTTCTAATCATTAGAAACTTCAGCTGGACACTGGCCCTGCACCTCTCTGCTTACAGAAAACAGGGTAATGCTAGTCTCCTGAAAGCTTTTAATGTGTTTGAAGACAGCCTTTGAATTTCTTTCAACACACCTCTGACCACTCTTAACATCTTCAGTTCTCTGATACCTTAATTTTAAAGTCCTCTACTCAAATTGGTTAAAGCCTTCCCCCTATATGGGACCAGAATGTGGGTAGAGCAGGGCTGTCACCAGTGTGTCTTTCATTCTAGAGTGCATTTCTTTAATACAGCCTAGGATTACATTATTGGCAAATACATCACCCCATGATGTCAAAGAAATTGTTCACATAGGTCCTTTATTCGAGGAGTTCCAAATCTATTTGAGAGCTCTTGACTTGTTTAGAAATGTCCAAGCTTGTAGAGATATTTTAAAGAGTTTGAGTTTTTTTCAGCCAAACAGAAGATTTGCCTGGAAGCAGGATCTCAGTAGTCTAAGAAAAATGTCCCCCAAAAGACAGTCTGCAGGTTTTTAAAAAAATGTATTTGAAATTAAGGAGGGGACCCAAGGAAGATTAAATGAAAGTGGGAGAAAGCAAGGTGGGGATTAAATTACAGGGTAGCTAACAAGTTCTGTGCTCCCTTGAGGGTGGATACACCTCTGACAGGTCTGAAAAGGATTACTTTGGTATTTCAAAGGTACATGGACCTAGATGCACAAGAATAATAGATAGGGCTCACTTAAGGCAAAGGTAAATCTTTTTTTAAAGGATTTTATTTAGTTATTTTTTAGAGAGAGTTGAAGGGAAGGAGAAAGGGAGAGAAACATCGATTTGGTTGCCTCACACACCATCTGGGGACCCAGCCCACAACCCTGGCATATGCTCTGACGGGAAATCAAATTTGTGACCTTTTGGTCTGTGGAATGATGCCCAACCCACTGAACTACATCAGTCAGGGTGGCAAAGATAAATCCTTTTCTAAAGATGTTACATGCCTGGGGTGTGTCTGCCCACCATGACCTGCCTGTTAGGAATCTGTGATTAGATCACCCTGTGAGGTCACTGGACTTGTCAGATTTATTGCAGAACCCCCTTTTCACCCACGAAACAAAAGTACAAGGTTCACAAGTGAAAAACTGTGTGATGGTAGACGGGAAATAACCTATGCAGACTAACAGGGAAACCTGAGAAGGCAGCGTGAGATCCTTTGGAAGCTGGCTAGAGTTTAGCTATGCAGGAAGAGGACAAGGGTCACACATGCATGGGTGGTGCTTCTTACAACCATGTCAGGCAGCTATTTACATCCATTCTCTATTTCTGGCCTCACAGTTGTTTCCTTGTCGGTGACGTATTGTATGTGAGACATCAACTACTTGACCTATATTTTTCTAATTCTTCATGTTTTTGATTTGCACAAAATCTGAAATGAAGCCTAATGGTCTAACCTTTCTTTCAAAGTGGAAGAAAGGGGCATTTGATTTCTAGATTTTTTTCCCCCTCACCTAAAATCACCCTTTAACTTCTCACTATTAGAAATTTTTAAGGATTGATTCATTGTTTCCTAAGCACTTTGAAGTTTAAATGCACTCTGAGTACATTTTACATTATAACATACTAGACCAATAATCATTTTTCCTTCTTGCTTTGAAGTCATAGTGACAGGTTAGACACACGCTGTTGGAGGAAGGGCTCCGCTCCTCAGAGTTGCTGACCCTGACAGGAAGGTCTGTGGGCTGCGCTGTCACAGATGCCCACAGACACTTAGGCCATCTGGCCTGGAAGGAAGGGGGCACCTGTCTTTATCTGCTCTTTCCTTAGACACTTTGACTTGGCTCTAGAATCCTCATCTCCGGCTCATCCTGTATGCAGATTAATTTTCCTCCTCCTTGAAGCTGTGACTCTCTCACTTAAAACTGTGAATGGCTTCCATCCCCCACAGGCATACCACAGACCCTGCAGCACCACGTTCAAGGCCCTCTGCGTGTGCTTCCCTTCTGGTTTTGTCTTCCATACCTTTATTTTTCTAATCCTTCCCTGCCATCTGGTCAGACTAAAATACTTTCTCAAAATATCTGACACTACCTTTTAAACCTCTTGTTCTGCTCCTGCCTGGGGCGACTGTGATGTTGTGGTCCTTCCGCATTGTCAGAAGAGTTCCTACACATGCAGGCCTCCTCTGTTGGGCCCTGGGCACCCTGGGAGCAGGCAGGGACTTGTGTTTAGTTTTCCCTACCCAGCATCTAGAACAGAACAGGGCTGCTGCCATGGTCAGGCCCTCAGTAAACTTCTGGTTGGGGATGGGTGGCAACCCCAGCTTGGAGGCAGAGTTGAGATCTGATTTCAGCTTTGTACTTATTAGCTGTGGCCCTCCGGGCAGTTACTTAATCAAAGCATCCTTATCAGGGTATGATAAATGAGATAACATGTTTGACAAGAAGGAATTCGTTGTTATTAGTAGCAATAATTACAATAGGTCCCGGCAAAAGTGCCCCCTTGCTCCTGGAGTTTTCCATGCTGTGGTTAGAAGAGGCGCCTCCTCCGGAACCCTATGGTTGGCCCTCATGATCTGCTGCTACAGATTCCCAGTAGCTGTCTGCAGATCTTATCTCTCTTTTCAGGTCAGAAGCACCTGGAGAACAGGGCAAGAACAGCACCTTGCATTGGGAGGATTAACTTTTCTGACCTTAAACTGGTTGCTCTCAGTCGGGGACGATTTTGCCCCCTTGGGGACATTTTTGGTTGTCCTGCTGGAGGAGGGGGAGTTGCCACTGTCATCTAGTGTTACAGGCCAGGGACACTGCTGAACACCCTACAGTGTACAAGACTGTTCCTCACAGCAAGGAAATCACCAGCACAGACTGTCAGTGGGTGCTGAGGTTGAGAAACTGCCATAGCCAAGAATTGTGCCAGGTGCACATGTAGTAATGGCGTGTACGCCCTGCATTTCTAATGAATGGTGAAAATCTTGGATTGTGGCTCCGAAGTTGTAATTCAGTTCTTCAGGATGAAGTGAAATTATAGCTGATACTAACTGAGCTTTGCAAAGACCAGGCACTGTGCTTAGCTCTCTGCCTTTGGTGTTAAATCCTCAGCACCACTCTACAAGGTAGGCTCTGTTATTGTCCTAATTTTGTAGTTTTGGTGTCAGCCTTATGGAGATCAAGTCACTTGCCCAAGTGCACAGAGCTAGTAAGTAATAGGGTAAGGGGAATTGATTCCAGATCTCCTGGTCTTCAGAGCCTGGGTTCTTGAATTCTATACTGTGGATTATACTCCAGAAATGCACTAGAGACATAAGCCAGAAGTAAGATTTTTTTTTACAAGTAATAATTTAAGACAATGAGACTGTAAATTTCTTTACTTTTTGTTCCATCTCCCAGAAGTAGTAACTGGCTTAATTATTGAAGTAACAGTTACTCATGGATTTTAGGACACATCTTACCTATTATACATAATAATAATAGTAATAGATAGTACTTAAAAAATTATTTATTTTTAGAGAGACGGGAAGGGAGAGAGAAAGAGAGGGAGAGAAACGTCAGTGTGGGAGAGATACACCAATCGGTTGCCTCTCACATGCCCCTAGCTGGGGACCTGGTCACAATCCAGGCATGTGCCCTGACTGGGAATCGAACCGGTGACCCTTTGGTTTGCAGGCCGGCACCCAATCCACTGAGCCACACCAGCCAGGGCAATAGCTAGTACTTTAGAACTATTTATTTTGTGTCCCTTTTCTTGCTAAGCATTTCACAGGCATTATCTTATTTAATTTGTGTACCAGTTCTATGAAATAGTTATTACTATTAACGTCATCCCTGTTTTATAGATTAGGAAATTGGGGCACCGAGAAGTTAAGATGACTAAAGTCCTAGTGCTGGTAAAGGTGGAGTTGGCTTTAAATCCAGAGTGCTGTGACTCTCAACCTGTGCCTTTAACTACCGTATGACTTGCTTTCCAGATTGAATGTTTGAAAGTAACTTGATGGTTACTTTTCATTTTAAATGGATTCAGAATTTTGAATTGGAGTTGGTAAAATTAGATAGTAATTGATATCATAGTACCTGAAACTTTAAACCTAAGGAACTTTTAGATGAGGCTACAATGTATTAATTTCCTTTCTGCTTGTGTGATATAGCAACCCAGCCCCTATCAGCAAAATCAAAAAAGGAGTAAGTTTAAAGAAGAGTAACTATAGAATCAGAAGATTCCCAGAAATAAGGAAACTTAAGCTTTGGGGAAAATGGGCATTACCAAAGAGAAAGTTCTGGGGCCAGGGCTGCTATGAAGTTTTAGAGAGATATAGAAGTGTGTCTTCTGTTGCAGCTTCTGCATGCCAGGTGCTGCCCCAGAAACCTGACTCCTTCACCGTCAGCAGGTTTCACTTCCATCTGTTTGAACTGTCCTCCTTGATCACTGTAATTCAGTTTTCATAATGGAGTTTAGTGGGACAAACAGACCATTTTTTACTAAAATATTTCTCATATAAAAAGGGGTATTTATAATTGTCTTAGAACTATAAAGAAGCTTAGTAAAATTTATTGCTTCCTAAGGTATATAAGCTAGTGAAATCTAGGAATAGCAACTTAATTAAAATTATTTTATTTGAGCCCTGACTGGTGTGGCTCAGTGGATTGAGCCATACCAGTCTGCGAACCACAGGGTCACTAGATCAATTCCTAGTCAGGGCACATGACTGGGTTGCGGGCCAGGTCCCCAGTAGGGGGCACATGAGAGTCAAGCACACATCGATGTTTTTCTTCTTCTCTTCCTCCCTTCCCCTCTCTCTAAAAATAAATAAATAAATCTTTTAAAAAGTTATCATATTTGAAGTTACAGGAAGTGACCAATTTATTATATTTAAGAGATGACATTTTCCTTAATTTTTTTCTAATTCACCATTCCCTTTTCTCTTTCTCATTCAAAATATTTTTTTTTTTAGGTGAAAGACCAAAGAAACCAATTCCTCTTCAGGATCAGACCGTCAGAGATGAAAAAGGAAGGTATAAACGGTTCCATGGAGCCTTTAGTGGAGGGTTCTCTGCTGGGTACTTCAACACTGTTGGCTCAAAAGAAGGTATGCCTTTCCTATTTATAGCTACTATGTTGCTAAAGTAAGTGATTGAAATATCATAAGATTCTCACTTCCCTACCTTTCCCCTTTTAAAAAATTTCATGTAACATTTTAGTATTGAATATACATTGTACACTTTTGTGTTCTCTGAGTGTTTAGAATGTTTTCAGAGTTGATGACCATGTTGCTCACTGATTACAGCCTGAAGGTCAGAGAGGTTCTTTTTTCACTTAAAAAAACAACAGCCTATAACTGAATGATTAAATGATGACAGTGACTTCCATTTCACATTGCATCTAGCCATGCACAAAGTGCTCTCACCCGACTCCCTCGGGTGACCTCGTCTTACGTGGCTCAGTCATTAAGGGGGACAGGCATCACAGCTGTTTTGTAGATGAAGCCACCGAGGATCAGAGCTGCTTTCTCCTGGTGTGGGACCAAGCCTTTGCTTGTCAGCACATGCTCTCAATCTGGAGAAAAACCCGTTACACTTTTCACATGGTGCAATATAATGTGTTCCACACTGATTAAAGGAATATACTTTTTTTAGTGCTTTAACATAGAAACTGGAAGAAAAATGGCTTAAATATCTCAGATATGAATGGAAGATGAACTGATTAACTCATGCAGGAATTATTAAAAACAAGATAGGACAGATTTTTATAAATATTTTAAAAAACAACTTGTAATGTGGTCAACAACACTGTAATAATGATGTATAGTGTTGGATGGGTACCATACTTATCCGGGGATCACTTCATAAATGTCTAACCACTGTGCTGCAGACCTGAAACTATATAATACTGCATGTCAGCTGTAATTGGAAAATAAATTAATTAAAAATAGCATGTACACACAATGGTAAAATAAAAAATGGAAAGTAATGCAAGAAAGAGAGAAAATAGTTGGGGTAAATAAGGTGGTTAAAGTTCAATATCCAGAATGTGTAAACATCAGCTCAGGCCCTGTGTGGTGTGGCTAAGTTCATTGGGCATCGTCCCATAGGAAGAGGGGTCACAGGTTCGATTTCAGGTCAGAGCACATGCCTGGATTGTGGGTTTAGTCCCTGGTGGGGATGGGTATAGGAGGCAACCTATAGATGTTTCTCGTATCAATGTTTCTCTCCATCTCTTTCTCCCTCCCGCCTTCTCTCTCTAAAAATAAATAAGTAAAATCTTTAAAAAAATGAAAAGTTCAGCTCAGTGGCCTGGCCTGGTAGCTCAGTTGGTTAAAGCATCATCCTGATATACCAAGGTCGTTAGTTTGATCCCCGGTCAGGGCACACACAAGAATCAACCAATGAATATGTAAATAAGTGGAACAGCAAATCAGTGTTTCACTTCCTTCCTCTCTAAAAAAAAGTGTTTGAACACTTTACTCCAGCCAAGATAGGAATGCTATTTGGAATATTTAGCCTTACTATTAACATAAGCAAATTAAGATAGCTAAGGCACTATTAAAATAGCACACCCATTAAAATGTTTAAAATGATAGTAGTATTTGTGAAGAAAGACGCTCACTAATACATTGCTGATTATTATAATTATGGCTCTGCTGTAGGTTATAATTAAAAAGTAAGACCAGCCCAAATGATTAGTTAGGTAGACTGTGCTATGTTAATATACTGGAGTATCTCTTTACCATTAAGAGTGACAGATTCAAGGACTGTGCAGGAATAGGGCAAAGGCTATAGAAATCCAAAGGGAAGGGTGGTGCTGGGCCCAAGGTATTGCCCAAGAGAGCAGATCCTCACTCTTCTGGGGAATCATTCTCTCCAGTTGGCCCACAAACCTGCTTCACCCATCTGCCAAGAGTAAATCTACCCTGTACCCCTAAGCAAGACTCTCGTAGGATATCAGAAAGCGATGTGTCACTCCGAGAGGTACCAGAGAAGTTTGTTTGCAGAGGGTTACACACACATTTAACTGCCGGAGCATTCTCTCTCTAGGTGTGGCACGTGCTTGGTGACTGTGGGTGGACAACAGGGGTGTCAGCTATAGGACTCCGGTGTTTGATGGGACTGGGGGCAGGTATGACCATGCCTGCCCTGAGACCAGTGGGGAGTCCCTGGACCAGGACGTCCCGAATGTTTGCATTGCTTCCGTAACTCTCTCTTTAGCCATCCTTTCTTGGCTGACTAATGCACCTTGACATATTCTTTCTTTTTTACATTATGTATTTATTTAATTTGCACCACCTAAAGATTTGTTTTTATTGATTTTAGCAAGACTGGAATGAGAGAGAGAGAGAAACAGTGATGTGAGAAAGAAACATTTATTGGTTGCCTCTCATACACACCCTGACTGGGGATCAAACCCACAATGTTTTGGTGGATGGGACAATCCTCCAACAAACTGAGTCACCTAGCTAGGGCTATTGTTTCTTTCTTTTTTTTTTCACTTTAAATTTTAAATGATTTATTGAACTTATTGGGGTGACATTGGTTAATAAAATTATATAGGTTTCGGGTGTTCAGTTCTATAATACATCATCTGTATATTGTATTGTGTGTTCGCCAGATGTACTGTTTCTTTGATGTGTCAATTTGCTAGTGTAGGTTGCTGTTCTGCCGGTCTCAGAGTGGTCCTGCCTTTTCAGAGGACCTTGCATCTTTCTGCTCAGATCTACTTGTGTTCCTTTCACAGGCTAACTTTCAATGTATAATTTGATTTCACTTAGTTCCAGATTTTTATGGGGAAACCTTGCTGTATCCACTAAGTTCTGATAACAAGGGATGGATATTGGAGATTAATAAGAAGTTCACATGGAATAATTAGGTCTGCATGAGCAGTGAGATGGGAAGGAGCTAGGAGTTTGTAGTTACTGGGGCTTTCAAGCCCATGGGTGTTTTTTAATAATTTGTTTATAAACCAAAATGCTACCTAGGATTGTAATGTGCTAAACTCTTTTCTTTCAAGGATGGACACCCTCTTCCTTTGTGTCTTCACGACAGAACAGAGCTGACAAATCTGTTCTGGGCCCTGAAGATTTTATGGATGAAGAGGTGAGTGTTCAGAACTTGAATTGCCAGTTAGCTTGTAGTCGGTTGTTGGAGCACCTTGTCCTTCCCCAGGGAGTTCAATGTATGATTTCCTCTCTGTGTGTAAGGCTTTATCTTGTAAGTATTTGGACTGTAGTACCCTGTACATCAATGGATTCTCATTCATCAGAGTAGTGTCATATGCTGGGAGTGGTTTCTGAAGTCAGGACTGTAGGGGAAAGTCAAGCACAGGCATATCCGGGAGACGTCACCTGTGGGTTTGGTTCCAGACCACTGCAATAAAATGAATATAGGGATAAAGCATGTCATGTGAATATTTTGGTTTCCATTACTTATAAAAGTTATGTTTATACTCTAGTATTGTTTATTAAGTATGCAATAGCATTATTTCTTTTAAAAAAGAACATACTGTAATTTAAAAAATACTTTGTTGCAAGCCCTGGCTGGCATAGCTCAGTGGATTGAGCGCGGGCTGGGAACCAAAGTGTCCCAGGTTCGATTCCCAGCCAGGGTACATTCCTGAGTTGCAGGCCATAACCCCCAGCAACCGCACATTGATGTTTCTCTCTCTCTCTCTCTCTCTCTCTCTCTCTCTCCCCCCCTTCCCTCCCTAAAAATAAATAAATAAAATCTTAAAAAAATACTTTATTGCTAAAAAATGTTAACCATTATCTGAAAGCTGTTGGAAAAATGCCACTAATAGACTTGCTTAGTGCAGGGTTGCCACAAAACTTCAATTTGTAAGAAACGAAATATCTGCAAAGGACAGTAAAGCAAAGTGCAGTAAACCAAGTTATGCCTGTATAGGCAAATGTACTTGAAAAAGCCCCAATTGCTCAAAAGTGTAGTATTCATTGAGCCAAGTCTACAGCCTTTCGCAGGAATTCATGTGCACTGCACTTTAAGGAACAGTGAGTGACTAGAGAATGGAGTGAAAGGTGAAATAAGATAGTATATCAGCATGCTTTAGGCTATAGGTAAGAGGCAAGGGGAGGTCCCCTTCCTATATGACTAGCATCATCAATAAGGAAACATATTTCATGTAACAATCAGCCCCAAACTCTCTTCTGTCATCTTTTGCACTTTGCACGTCAGCCTTTCCTTATGCTAGATCTCATGGTTGCACTGTGGCTGTGGTAGTCCCTGAGAGCACTTGGGGTGGCCTCATTGTTCAGTGGAAGGAAGATATTCTTCTTGGTATCTTCTCCTTTAGATCAAGGAAACGGAATTTCCCCTCCCCTCCAAGCTCCCATCTGCTTGGACATGCTCCTTCTTTTTTTTAAAGACTTTAAGAATTTTTATTTATTCATTTATTTTTAGAGAAGGGAAGGGAGAGAGAAAGGCAGGTAGAGAAACATCATTGTGTGGTTTCCTCTTGAGCACCCCCCTACTGGAGACCTGGCCCACAACCCAGACATGTGCCCTGAGTGGGAATTGAACTGGTGATCTTTCAGCTCATAGGCCAGCACTCAGTCCACTGAGCCATACCAGCCCGGGCTACATGCTCATTCTGAAAGCAAGGGAAATGGGATCAAAATGACTGGCTTAGATAAGACAGGAGCCCCCATTCCCTAATCCTCCCCGGCCCCAGCCCACGCACACCAGGGTCACCACTCCTGAAGTGCCTGGTAGCGCAGAGGAAGGCAGGTGACTGGACAATCTCAGGACTCTGTGAGGAAAGAGGAAGGGGCAATGGCTTTTGGACAGGCAGCCAACAGTAAATGCAGAAGCACTTAACTCAGGGCCTGGCACAGAGGTGCTCACGAATGGTTTTTGGCTGTGACTCTAAGATTTGCCTGCTTCACACTGACTTTGGAAATATTGCTTGAGAAGGAGGAGGTCCTCCCTGTTTTCCTAGCTTGATAGTGCCCCTGTGGTTCCACTGAGTGGCCACTATAATGCTTCCATCCTTGACCTCCGGCCTTAACTTTTGTGAGGGTTCCAAAGTCAGTGTGTAAAGTCAGCCACTCTTCTGCTTCCAAACTCAATATTGTAGTTTTTACTTTAAAGAAAAAATTAAAACTGCATTCTGTATCATGTTTAATAACTTTCCAATTAATGTAAGTAATTTTGTTTGAATGTTTTTTAAGGATCTTAGTGAATTTGGGATAGCACCTAAAGCGATTGTCACCACAGATGATTTTGCTTCCAAAACCAAAGATAGAATACGAGAAAAGGCCAGGCAGTTAGCAGCTGCTACTGCCCCTATTCCTGGAGCCACTCTGCTTGATGACCTCATAACGCCAGCAAAGTGAGAAGAATTTAATTTTCACTATCTGACCTTGAAATCACTGCTTTGCTTCTGTGTGACGAGCTTAGGGGAAGTTCGGTTGCAAGTAGGTCAAACCTTCTTACCCCAGCTTGGGTACAAAGGGGGGTTTTGCCAAGCGGGTCTTGCACTGTTATTGCACAGAGTGCTTTAGAGCTCCAGCCTCATTCTGCTCTCTTGTTCTGCATACCTCCTTGTCCCGGTCCTGGATATGTGGCCTGATGTGGCAGCCTCAGACCATTATGATTCCCAGGATACATGCTTGACAAGGACCATCTGGAGTCCCCATGTGCCCATTTGTAAAGGCCCAGGAGAAAAGACATCTGATAGACTTCCCCAGGTCAGACAAGCACCCCAAGCCCAGTCACCCCGTGCATGCCCAGAGGGGCACGGCCGTGCAGTTCTCATACAGATAGGGGAGTGGGCTCAGGTATGACAAGTACATGGGCTGGGCAGGAACTCAGAGGCTGCTTACTTCCTACTCTCCTCTGGTGTTACGAAAATAAGTTCATCTTCAATGCCTTGATACCCTAGATTATCTGTTGGTTTTGAATTGCTAAGAAAAATGGGATGGAAGGAAGGACAAGGAATTGGTCCTCGAGTAAAGAGAAGAGCACGCCGACAAAAACCTGGTATGTATGTTGATTGTCATTAACCCTGACCCTGACCCTAATACTTTCTAATGGCTACATGTTTCTAGAAACAAAATTGCTGGGTTGTGTGCATGTATTTTAAGGCTTTTGTGTATAATGTGGAATAACTTTCTAGAAGAGTTATACTAGTATACATTCTCATCAGGAGCATATGAAACTATTTCCTGCTTCTGCCCAAACTGTCACAATTTGCCACGATTATTTTCTAATTATTTTTTGCCCTTGGTCTCTCCAGCCAGACTGTGAACTCTTGGAAGCAGTAATAATTTTGTGGGGTTCTTCCTGGTGCTGGAGCAGTAGTGGTTACTCATTTAGCACATCGTTGCCAGAGTGTGGGTGGGGCAGGCGCTGGCGGAAAACCATTCCTGAGTGAGCAGTCTCCCACCCTAAAGCTTTAGCAACTTGTACAAGCACAGCCATATGCCTCTGAAGAGTGTCAACAAGTCGGTTTTTGTGTTTTCAGTTGCTCATGATGGATGCATTTGAAATCTCTTTCAGACCCTGGAGTAAAAATCTACGGCTGTGCGTTGCCTCCTGGAGGCTCCGAAGGATCCGAGGTACCATGTGGGAGGACTGGCCTTCAGTGTGTGCAGCAGCACTTGCTACTTTATGGATGTGAAATTTGATGATTGGAAACAATTTTTAAAATTAATCATATCCCATTGCAGTGAAATACCCATTCCCTAAAACTATCCTCGTAATATCAGATGCTGTATTCAGCAATATGCCAGCACCATAGATATCCCGTCTGTTTAGATTCTTAAAATGGAATTGTTTTTGTTAGTATCATTTGTTCAGGGACTTGATTTAGTGATTTGTAATAGTGAAAATGAAAGTTTGGTAACTGTGCTGTTTGGAATTAATCACTGCATTTGAAAATAGTATTTTATAGGCTTATTTTGCACCAGGCCGTGACTCACCTTTATTCCCCTTTTTAAATAGGATGACGATGATGACTACCTGCCAGAAAATGTGACCTTTGCACCGAAAGATGTCATGCCCGTGGATTTCACACCTAAAGATAATGTGCATGGATTGGCTTACAAGGGCCTAGATCCCCACCAAGCATTGTTTGGCACTTCGGGGGAACGTTTTAATCTTTTCAGTGGAAGATTTGAGGGGACCAGCAATCTTCTTGGAGATATTGGAGTGAATAAAGGAAGAAAATTGGGAATTTCGGGCCAGGTAAATGTGTTTCTGCTTTATAAACATGGAACTATTGACAGATGAGAATACTTTCTTTACATTTGCCCCATAGTAGGCACTTACATTGATCAACTACACAAAGGCTTTAAAGCAGTTACATTTCCCTAAGACATGTAAAGTACACCTTCCTGATTTTAAAATATTTACTCCCGAGATCCTGTGACCTATGTTCTTGGTGGAGTCTGTGTGTTCTCAGGAGTGAGCACTGCTCTTTTACACCCTTGTGGGGCTGAGCAGAAAACGACACTTACCCCTTTGGCTTGGTGAGCAGTTGTATTTCGGCACTCTCCCTCCCTTCAGCACGCCCACACCTTTCTTCCCTCTGAGACGAGCATCTCCTAAACCCTGAGGTCCCCACGAGACTGGCAATCAGAGGAGCAATGGGCAGCAACCACTCATCCAGGGCTGATCCCCTGAACCTGTCTGCACAGCCCCCTTTCCCTGACTTCCCAGTGAGCCGAAGCAGCCCTGCCTAGGCTCTCCTGTTGCTTCTTCTATCTTAAACCTTCCTTTGTTTCACTGTTCTCAGCTTTAATAAACATAATATCAAAAAAGAAAAAGTTGAATTTCAATCTGTCAAGTTCAGGTCCAAGTTTGACTACCTCTCTGACTTATTTCTAGTGCTGCTAGCCCTAAGTTGTTGGGAGTGTAGGTGTAAGTTTCCCTTGGGAGACTTGCTTTGTGCCTTTGAGGAGGTGGAGAGCTTTTCCTGATTGCCTGTCCTCTCATTGATTCAGAGCTTCTTTCATAAATTGTACTTAGGAAATGCCATTATTACCTTTTCTTTCTAAATCATATTTAGAAAATGTCATTATTGTTTTTTAAATTCTTTTAACAGAAAGGAATACTTTTTGGAGATCATTTCCCACAAAGATTAGGAGTTCTTTTTTTTTTAAGATTTTATTTATTTATTTTTAGAGAGAGGGGAAGGGCAGGAGAAAGGGAGAGAGACATCAATGTGTGGTTGCCTCTCATGTGGCCCCCATTGGGGACCTGGCCCACAACCCAGGCATGTGCTATGACTGGGAATCAAACCAGCCACCCTTTGTTTTGCAGCCCATGCTCAATCCAGTGAGCTACACCAGCCAGGGCAAGGCTAGGAGTTCTTACAGCAGCTAGCAGAGTAGTGATGGTCTTCAGACCCTGGTCACCAGCTCTGTCTCCAGGCCATTTGACCTGCAGGTGAACACTCTTCCTTTCTCCTTTCTCCAGAAATTGGAGGCCCCATTTCTCCTGCTGCACTGCTGCTTGTGTGTGTTCTTATTCCTCAGCCCACACGAGACCCCAGACCCGTAGCTGCTGCTGGGCATGGCCTTCACTTCTGGGTGTTGTGATCTGAAGGGCTCGAGTCTGTGCAGCAATCTGGGCCTGTTGTTTGTTTCTCTCCTGGCGATCTTCCAGTGCTAATGTAGCCTGTTCAATTAAATCCTTAATGTAGCTTTAATGCAGGCAATGCAGACATACCCTAAAACCTATAATTGCTGTTTGAAACCTTGTTTTCAAAGGCTTTTGGTGTTGGTGCCCTGGAAGAGGAAGATGATGATATCTATGCCACAGAAACTCTCTCCAAGTATGACACTGTTCTGAAGGACGAGGAGCCTGGAGATGGACTGTATGGATGGACAGCGCCCAAGCAATATCGAAGTCAGAAAGGTGATTCCATAGACTCGCAACTGGTGGTAGGACCAGTGTCAGGTCATCAGGAAGAAGGGATTGCCAGATTGATACTGCAGGGGCAGCCTCGGGGGAGTAGGGGGTTGTTGGTCAAACATGCAGCCTGAGAAACAAAGTAGGAAGAAGGGAGGCCCAGCGTGGGAAGTAAGATAGATGTGGGATTTGGAATGGGTCAGAGCCAAAGGTAGTTGTCAAGACCGGGCCAAGGAGGGGAGGAAGAAGAGGTCTGGAGTCAGGGAGGAGCAGGTGTGTGGACATGTGCTCATGTTGCAGGTCAGAGCTGGCAATGGGTGAGAGGGAAGCACTCCCAGCTGGAGGAACTAGGGGGTCAGAGTAGGCCAGCACAAGCAGGAGGGCCAAAGGCCCGTGTGGTGACTAGGTGGTGGGAATGCTGAGACCCGTAGCAAGGTGGAGCTTGGAAGCCACTCTCTCTTCTACTTGTGTCCCTGGCTCGTAGCGGGGTCTCCTTGGACTAAGAGGTGGACATCTGTCAACAAGCTGAATTTCAAGTCAGAATCTATGGTGGTTCAGATCCTAGATAGTATTTTAATTTTTTAATCCAGAGAGGAGTGTGTTTGGAATAGGTATTAGTAGCACGTGATTTGGAATCAGTCAGACCTGGGTTTGGATTGCTGCTTTCTCCTGCCCAGCTGTGTGGCCTCAGGCAAGGCTTGTAACCTCTCGGGCATTGTTTGTAAAGTGAACGTTTGTGAAGACTAGTCTGGGGGTTATCGTGAGGATTACATGGCATAACTCTGGTTGGCAGCTGCCTCAGAGACTGAATAAACGGCAGCTCCTGTTTTCTGGTTACAATAGTAACAACCACTTGAACAAAGTAAGAGGCAAGAGCTGAACTTAAAACAATCTTTTCAGACACTTATAGCTGGAGTCAGATGAAATTTGATCCAACTCTTAAAGAATACATCTAAAACCTACATGTTGAAATAATCTAAGCATCACTCCAAAATGATGCCTATTTCACATTTCTAGAAGAGAAAAGGCAGGTGCAAAACAGTGTTTAAGAGGTAGTTTGCTTAATGGCTGTGAACACACATGCTGAAAAGAGACTGCCTGGGTTGTAATCCTGGCTCTCCCCCCTTATCAGTTATGACCTTGGACAAGGTACCTAACCTCTCTGTGCCCCGGCATCCTTGTCTGGGCAGTGGGCATGACAATGGCATGACTATCCCATGGAGAGTTTAATGTATGTAAAGGGCGTAGAACTTGCCTGGCACACAGCAAGCACTCGGTAAGTGTGAGCAGCCTGTCATCATCGCCACAAAAATAACCAAGGTTTTACACAAGGTGCAGGAAGGGTGTGCACCTGAATGTTACTTGGTGTTACCTCTGGGTGATAATAAGCCTGCTTTTATTATCTCCCTTTTCCTTACCTTTATATTTTTTGCTTTTCCTTTATATTTTTAAAAATTTCTACTAAGATTATGTATCCTTTTTATAACTTAAAAGAAGTTATATACTCATATTAATATTATATGTTAATATAGATTATATGAAGTATGCTAATTATTATACTAATTTTTAATATTATATCAATACATCAACACAATGCTATATTACTAATGTTAACACATCAATTGCATAATGATTGCTAATCTGTAATAAATTTACATACTTGAGTCTGCCCTCCAAGCCACATCTTTGGTTTTCCCTTTCTGTAACACTTTGGCCTGACTGATGGACCCCACCCCTTCCCACCTCAAGCCTGAGCAAGTGTCTGTCCCTGAGCTTCCCAGACTCCCCTGTGCCCTCTCTGCCATTGCGGCCTCTTCTCTCACACCCCTAGGGCCTCAACAACTGTAGCTTTGACCTTTTGGTCTTTCACTGAGTGAATCTATAGTTAGCTGGTCATGATGGTTGATTTTTGAATTGTTATTTTTTTTTCTTGGTCCATAAGGCTATAATAAATGTCCTTATGGCTCTTTATGTACATTACCTGGACATTTCTTCAGAATAAATTCATGAAAGTAAAATTGCAGGGTGTAAAAGAATACAAAGTAGCAATAATATGAAATTTAGTCACAAATTACCATACAGAATCTTAGGGACTTCCAGGAGCTGGTACAAAAGTTAGCAGGAGTCGGGTACAGAAGCAATTTGTGGGGAAGCACAGTTACCCGCTGTGCAGCAGTCTCTGAGGCGGAAAGCCTCAGTTGCACCTGCATCATGGGCAGCTGGGCCAGCGTGGGGACTGAATGTCAGCTGTGTCAGTGCTCATTGGTGGTCATGAGGTGGCTTTCAGCTACAGAAGATGTGGTTTGCATGTATGGAGTTTTGATGGAATCACCGTGCACAGGAAGTACTTGGTGATCAAAGAGCCTTTGTGGATGGACTTGTCTCTGCAGCCAGTGGACTCTGGCTTCAAGTTGGAGGGCGTTGGTCATTTTGTTTCCTGAATTAGTGATCTTTATCTCTTGTTAGAATTTCATGTGAGAAGGACAAAAGTACCTTTTAATTTGTGCTAGGCTTAGATTACGGGCTGACCTGGTTGTTTGCCTTTTGTACCTTGTTTGGATGGTTGCTAAGGAAATTGGGAGGCAGTCTCCCCAAGGGTCTTCACCTGGTTTCACAGCATGATTTTCACTTTTATCCATATTTCTCTGAATGGTTTTTCTTGAGATCTTTTACTCCACAGGTTATATTTTTGGTGCCCCTTAGCGTGGGACCTCACACACTTTTCCTGTCACAGAGGGCCGTAGCCTTGGGTCCAGGGCAGTCCAGTCAGCTGTGGGCGGGGTGGGCCGTGTCAGCCATGCTGTTTCCTCTTTCACTGCTGCCTCTGTGTGACACCATGTGTGACGCCAGTGTTTGTGTTCTTAGGGATAAGGAAGCTGATGTCTTCTGTCTTATTCTTATCTGTGCTTCTGAAACTAATCATTGACATCATTTTGTAGAATCAGAGAAAGATCTTCGATACGTTGGCAAAATATTGGATGGATTTTCCTTGGCTTCTAAACCTTTATCTTCTAAGAAAGTAAGAAATTTTTTTATTGGTTTAGTACTTAAAATATTTGCTATGTAATCTGAGTGATTATATTAACAACTGGAATGATAAGTAAATTCTGTTTCCAAAAACACCAGCCACTAGTTACTAGTGATTGTTGAGAAAAATGTATCCTGTTATTAGAAATGTCAGTCAGTGGCCACATTGTATTCAAGACAGCTGATGGCTTACAGTTTTAAAGCCAAACTTTGAGTGGTTATTTCCATTTAAAAAATTACATTAGAAACTGGTGGGAGAATGGAATCAATAAAATTCTAGGGACTTGAATGTAACTTAAGAAAAAGTAGGAAACTTTCAAAAGGTTGTAATGACTCACAGCCCTGACGCCTCAATGCTGTGAGGCAGATTAACCTATGTGGGTGAGGTTCCCTGGGCAAGCAGAGGGGGGAGAAGCCACTTATGTGCAAGCCAAGTCTTGGCAGAACTCCATGCGCTTTTCAGAGAGTCCTGTCTTGATGAGATTCTGTTACGGCTTGGGCCAAGTGGTGCTCTTTAACACCCCTCAGAGTCACCCGTCCCTAGGTGGCCATCACAAGTTAGTTGTGTGTGCTGATGGCTCAGGAGGGTCTCCTGGCCATTTGCCTCGTTGGCATCCCTTTTTTAGGTTTCCCCATTTAGGTTGCCTCATTGGCATCCCTTTTTTGGTGTCCTGGGTAGTGGGCTTTTTGTTTTTTCTTCAGTGAACACTTGTTGAGCACCTGTGGCTTGGCCTGAGGCTCTCCAGAACAGGGCAGCCAGGAGCAGTGCAGCCTGAGGTATCACAGTGACTGTGATTGGTTTGGTGGTGATAGTCAATGTGTTGTTACAGTGAGCAGAATATATTCAGAGCAGTGTTGGGTGCATAGTAAGTGGCTATTATTATCAGAAATGTCAACTATGTCAGAGGAGAATGCGAGTTTTTTACATTTATGAAAGGGGAGTACAAAAATTGGTTAAGCCTCCCTGGCTGGTGTGGTTCAGTGGTTTGAGGGTTAGCCTGTGAACCAAAGGGTCACCAGTTTGATTCTTGGTTGGGGCACATGTCTGGGTTGTGGGCCAGGTCCCCAGTGGGGGGTGCACTAGAGGCAACTACATATTGAAGTTTCTCTCCCTTTCTTTCTCCCTCCCTTCCCCTCTCTAAAAATAAATAACTTTTAAAAATGGTTAAGTCCTCATTTGACTCAGGGCTCAAGGATAAATAAGACGAAGTCCTGACCCCCATCATCTCCTATTCAGTGGGGGTGCCAGGCAGACAAACACAGTGTGGGGCCGAGTGTGTGCATGGACAGACAGGCTCTGGGTTCCTGGGGGCTCCTCGCTGCAGCAGGGCTTTGGGCACAAGCTACTCAGAAGAGGACCGTGTTCCCCTAGTTTTTCACAGACAGGCAAGTTTTTGGAGTATGCGGCTAAACCGCCACCTCTACAATGCTTTGAATCTGAAGGAGGACATGAAAAAGGTGTTTGTGTGCGCAACCCTTTTCTGCCGTGACCCTCTGGGTTTTTGTGTCTTAGTATCGTGAGAGTGTTTGCTGGCTGGGGAGGCAGTTTCTCAGAGAAGGTGATCAAGCTAAGATGATAAAAATGTGATTTCCTAACAGTGGTAATACCACTGTTTTATGGATTTTCATCGTGCCAGGTACTGCCCTCCCAGGGAACCACCTGGGAACCTTACAACCACCTGGGAAGCTTGGGAAACTCCAACTGTTGCCAGCTTTGTGGGGTGGGACGCAGGCTTCATTACTCTTAAAAGCCCCAGGTGAGCCCAGCGTGTAGCTGGGCGGAGGACACCTGCCTTAGCGTTCAGTGCTCCGCTGGTTGTGGAGCTCAGAGTTCCAGGCAGCGGAAAAATCGAGGAAACAGCTTAGATAGGACTGTCCATAAACATGTTTGTTAGACCTAGTGCAAGAGAGACCATTTAGTGCTGTAATTTAAAAATGTCTGTCTAATACTCTTTTTTAGCTTATTTGTTCTCCTATCATGAATGCCCACACTTTCTCAAACACTGTACTTCAATTTCAGCTCAGTCAGCTTTAAAAAATACCTCAGATAAAAAAATAAGGCCTGCAGCTCCAATTTGGAACTGAAACATAACCAGAAAAAATTGAATTTAAAAGTAACTTACTTAAAATTATTCTTTTTTCTACACCTCGAATCATGCTTTTCTGACATTTCTGATTTGCAGTCCACTAGTTCTGCCCGTGGGCCTGCACATCCACTGTGTTAGCTGTTCTCAACGTTCTTGTTCTTATCAGATAAAGCATGCACATTAGCATCTGTGTGTAGAAGTGGACAGGGGGGATATGAAAAATATCTGCCTGTTAGAACAGCGTGGTTCTGGTGACCCTGTGGGTCCAGAACGGATGTCGGCGGGGTGCCTGGACAGTGTGTTCCCAGCACTGCCTGCCTGCCTGCTGGATGTTAGCCTGGGAAAGGCTGGGGTTAATGATGCTCAGGGGTAATGGGTTTTCTTTTTTAAATCAAACATGATTATCTTGTGGCATGTATTTTTTTAAAAGATTTATCCACCACCTGAATTGCCAAGGGACTATCGACCAGTGCATTATTTCAGACCTGTGGTAGCTGCAACCTCAGACAACTCCCACTTACTTCAAGTATTATCAGAGTCAGCTGGAAAGGCAGTACATGACCAAGGGACACATAGTAGGCACCAACTGAATGCCTCTAAGCGGGGAGAGTTGCTAGGAGAAACACCTGCTAAAGGTATGTATCATGGAGAAGATTAAAATCATTAAATTTACAATAATGTGAGTGAACAAAATCAAAATGGAAAGATGTTTTCCCATTGAAATTTTTTTCCATGATTTTGTATTCCCAAACTGTCGGAATAAAATTATTTATTGTGAATAACACACGTAAGTGTGTACATCCTTTACTTTTAAAAAAATGTATTTTATTGCTATTTGTAAAAAATTGTAAAAAAATGCTATTACTGTTGTTCCATCCCCCTCAGCCCCCTTTATCCCCTCTGTCCTGCACACCCCCTCCCACCCTTATTCCCCACCCTCCTTTGTTCATGCCCATGGGTCATACATATAAGTTCTTTGGCTTCTCCATTTCCCATACTATTCAGAACCTCCCCCTGTCTATTTTCTACCTATTTCTGCTACTTATTCCCTATACCTTTTCCCCAGTTCTTCCCCGCTCCCCACTGATAATCCTCCATTTGTTTTCCATTTCTGTGATTCTACTCCTGTTCTAGTTGTTTGCTTACTTTGTTTTTGTTTTTGGTTTCTTTTTAGGTTCAATTGTGGATAGTTGTGAGTTTGTTGTCATTTTACCATTCATAGTTTTGATCTTCTTGTTTTTCTTAGATAACTTCCTTTACCATTTCATATAATAAGGGCTTAGTGATGATGAGCTCCTTTAACTTGATCTTACCTGGCAAGCACTTTATCTACCCTTCCATTCTAAATGATAGTTTTGCTGGACAGAGTCATCTTGGATGTAGGTCCTTGCCTTTCATGACTTTGAATACTTCTTTCCAGCCCCTTCTTCCCTGCAAAGTTTCTTTTGAGAAATCAGCTGATAGTCTTATGGGAACTCCTTTGTAAGTAATTGTTTCCTTTTCTCTTGCTGCTTTTAAGATTCTTTCCTTCTCTTTAATTTTGGATAATATGATTATGATGTGCCTTTGTGTGTTCTTCCTTGGGTCCAACTTCTTTGGGACTCTCTGAGCTTCTTGGACTTCCTGGAAGTCTATTTCCTTTTCCAGATTGGGAAAGTTCTCCTTCATTATTTGTTCAAATAAGTTTTCGATTTCTTGGTCTTCCTCTTCTCCTTCTGGCACCCCTATAATTCAGATGTTGGAATGTTTAAAGTTGTCCTGGAGGTCCCTAAACCTTTCCTCATTTTTTTGAATCCTTGTTTCTTCATTCTGTTCTGGTTGAATGTTTATTTCTTCCTTTTGGCCCAAACCATTGATTTGAGTCCCAGTTTCCTTCCTTTTACTGTGAGTTCCCTGTACATTTTCCTTTATTTCACTTTTCATAGCCCTCACTTTTTCCTCTATTTTGTGACCGTAGTCAACCAATTCTGTGAGCATCCTGATTACCAGTGTTTTGAACTGTGCATCTGATAGGCTGTCTATGTCTTCGTCACTTAGTTGTATTTTTTCCTGGAGCTTTAATCTGTTCTTTCATTAGGGCCATATTTCTTTGTCTCATCTCGACTGTTATGTCGACTGTTATGTAGTAAGGGGGCTTAGGTATTCACCAGGGCAGGCAACCCAACGAATACTTGCGATGTGGCACTGTATGTGGAGGAGGGGTCTGAGTGGGAACGATGCCACTTGCTCAGCTCTCCACATCTTTCAGTCACTTCCCCCGCTACCCAGGAGCAAATTGGGCCCTTCTGGTGCCATTTCCTGGGTGGGTGGGTTTGTGTCCATTCTAGGACCCTGTGGGTCTCTCCAATGACCTCTCCTATGAGGCTGGGAGTTTCTCCAGCCACCTCAACCCCCACAGAGTTTTTCAGTCAGAGGTTTTGAGGCTTTATTTCCTTGCGCTGGAACCCTGGGTTGTGTGGTCTGTCTTGCTCCCCAGTTGTTCCTCCCGATTTATCCACACATAATCGTGGGACTACCAGGTCCGCCAGCTGCCTCCTTGCCTACCCCGGTCCTCCTGCCGCCGCAGCCTTGCTGCAAGTCCTCTCCCCGCAGCTGCCCTTCTCCACTCCTGCTACCAGTCTGGATGAATGTTTCTTCTTTAACTCCTTGGTTGTTGGACTTCCATACAGTTCGATTTTCTGGTGGGTCTGGTTATTTTTTGTTTTTAAATTTGTTGTTGTCCTTTTGGCTGTGCAGGAAGGCACAGTGTATCTACCTATGCCTCCATCTTGGCCAAAGTCTTGTTTTCTTATAAGTTACCTAAAATATTATGTCTTTAGAGATACCTTCCAGGCCTCCCCCGCCTACCACATAAGCTATTTATCGCTCCCTCCACCCCCACTGCCAGCCCTCTCATTGAAGTCACCTTCAATCACATCACTCTATTTTTTTCCACACTCCTCCTCTTAATAATCGTATGGTTGATTTTTGGCTTCTTTTTTTTAAGATTTATTTATTTATTTACTTTTAGAGGGGGAAGGGAGAAAGAAAGAGAGGGAGAGAAACATCAGTGTGTGGTTGCCTCTCGCGCGCCCCCTACCGGGGACCTGGCCCACAACCCAGGCATGTGCCCTGACTGGGAATTGAACCAGCGACCCCTTGCTTTACTCAGTCCACTGAGCCACATCAGCCAGGGCTGATTTTTGGCTTCTTTAATGTCCTTCTCCCTCATTAGTGAGAACAGGACCTTGTCTGCAATGTCCTCCCAGCCCCAAGCCAGTGTCTAGGAGGGAGGGAGTGCTGAGTGGGGGTTTGAGACGTGAGTGAGTGAGTGATGGTAGCTGTGCCCTGTGCCTGTGCTGGGCAGGACTGTGGACAGGGCCTCTGCCACAGACCAGAGTTCAGGATGTCAGTTTCCACATTCTGGGACCACCACTCATTGGCCTGATAAATATCCAAGTGCTAAGCTCCATTTTTACCAACTATAAATTAGGAGTCTCATTATTTTATTACTGTCTATTTTACAGGGATAATATGAAACACCAAATGTAAAATACTGCAGTTACATAAATTTGTGATATTAAAAATGTATGTACAGAGAAATGTAAATGTTTGTGTTATGATACTTTTCATCTCTCCTGTTACTGTTTTTATTTAGGTTCAGCTACTTCAGTGTTAGAATTTCTGTCCCAGAAAGATAAAGAGAGAATCAAGGAGATGAAGCAGGCAACCGACCTTAAAGCAGCTCAGCTCAAGGCCCGGAGCCTGGCCCTGAGTGCCTCAGGCAGCAGAGCCCAGCCCTCCTCTCCCGACAGCGGACACTGCTCTTGGCACCTGGCATTGAGTGGTGGGGCGGCCACCACGAAAGCCAGCAACTTCAAACCTTTTGCCAAAGATCCAGAAAAACAAAAACGATACGAAAAGTTTTTAGCAACTATGAAACGGGGTCAGAAAGGTGAGTGCGAGGCCTGGGTCTCCCCTATCTCAGCCACGGGCAGAGTTCTCACTATTCTGACCCTAGTCCCAGATTTGAAGTTGAAGTTCCCTGCTCTGCCAGTGTTTGCTTTGTCCTGCTCCAAACAGTGCAGAGATCTCAGGCCCCGGCTCTTGGCCTTAGAAAGCAAGAACAATTAGCTTGTGTTTCTGTATATCTCTGGTCCCAAAGATAGCTGTTTTGTTAGAGAACATGTTGTGGTGGTGGCTAATGCTAAATTACAGACCGTTCACTGTTTGTGAATGCTTGACTTCTGAAAGGGATACATTTCACACCAAGAGAACAAGGTCATCTCCCACTTTATCTTAAGGTCCTAACCATCCAGCCCTAAATCACAGTTTAAAACTTGACTTACAGAGAGAGTTGGCTATTGAACCATTACACGGGGAAAGATTTGCTCCGTGATCTCTGCAGTAAATAAATGCAGCAGGTAGGGGAGAGGGCTGGCTGGTACACGCAGGAGTCCTTGTGAGAGGTAGCAGATTAGGGGGGCTGGTTTCCCAAGCAGATCTTGGTGTACTTGGACTCCCTACTATAACTCCAGATGCCTACTGTTTATTTGTTACATTAAAAAGAGGTAGAGAAAGGAGTGTTTTTCTGCCAAAACTTAGGAATGTGGTTGGGATGAAGTTATCATTGTCTGGGAGTGGTAACAATTTCTTCATTTGAAAGATTTAATCAAGCATTTGTTCCCAAATATTTTTCTCTGATCCATCCAACGGAATTCAAAAGAAGCATCACTGTGAGGGAGTGAGCACTATTGCCTGCCAAATACCTCCCCGTCATGCTCTTAAAAACCAGGATGAGGATTTGGCTACTCTAGTGAAGTCGATAGAGACACAGTGGTACCACCAGATGCTCTCCTTTAAGCCCTGTGCTTTTTCTAAGAGTGAAGTGGTTTCTTGCTCTGTGCACTGCAGATGCTCTGGAACATTGTCTGGATCCCAGTATGACAGAGTGGGAGCGAGGCAGAGAACGGGACGAGTTTGCTCGGGCAGCCCTGCTATATGCATCCTCCCATTCGACCTTGTCCTCCCGGTTCACTCACGCAAAGGAGGAAGACGACTCGGACCAAGTGGAAGTTCCTCGGGACCAAGAGGTCGGTAGCCATCATGTCCCTGCACCTGGTGCATTTTAATTAAGGCACTGCAGAGCCCCAATATTTTAAAATTTGCAGAGCCAAATATTTTAAATCCCTCAGTGAAAAGATCAGAATAGACATGGTACTGTAGAATTAGAAGTTATTTTTAAGCTTTTCGCTTCCAGTGTTCTTTAGCAAAAATGTAGCATAAGTGGGTTTTGTAATTTTGAAAGATTGTTTGAAAACTTTTCAATGGAAAGAGCAGTCGGGTCAGTTGTGTGACCACGTGATGAAACAGAGTGGACGTCTTTTCCCAGAACGATGTCAGTGACAAGCAGTCGGCCGTGAAGATGAAGATGTTCGGGAAGCTCACCCGAGACACGTTTGAGTGGCACCCTGACAAGCTCCTGTGTAAGAGGTTTAACGTCCCTGACCCTTATCCGGAGTAAGTTGGGTAAACCTGCACTTCCATCAGCACCTGTTCCCTGTGTTAAAGCTGATTTTCTTCTTACTTACTCATACAAATTCCCTTTTTCTATATGAACTTATAAATATATGAGTTGCAAATTGTGCAGATTTAACTCCTATTAATTTGTTACTAAAAACAAAACCAGTGTCCAGATAGCAGACATTCTGTACTGAAGATATGAAACTTAGATATGTATGTCAAGCTATAAAAACTTAATGCTTGTCTAATTTGCCACCTTTTCAATGATCCACACAGTTTACATTCAAAGTACTTATGTTTTCTAATTCTTTATAAAAGGTTAGTACCTTCTTATTTGATTATAAACACCACAAGAAAGCATAAACAGTTTAATCAGAGACTTTGTCAGAAGATTTAGGTATGCAGTTGACCCTCAAGGACGCGGTGGTTAGGGTTCTGACTCCCTGTGGAGGCAAACGTCCATGTATAACTTTTTTTTTAATCCTCACCCAAGGACATTTTCTTTTTATGGCCTTTAGAGAGAAAGGAAGGGAGAGAAAGAAAGAAAAAGAGAGAGAGAGAAACATCGATTGGTTGCCTTATTGTACGTGCCCCAACCAGGGATTAAACCTGCAACTGGGGTATGTGTCCTGACTGGCCACCACTTGGTTTATGGGATTATACTCCAACCAACTGAGCCACACTGGCCAGGGCCATGTATAACTTTTGACTCCCCCTAAACTTAACTACTGTTGGCCAGAAGCTTTACGGATAGCATAAACAGTCAACACATTATTTTGTATGATATATGTATTACATACTGTATTCTTACAATAAAGTAAGCTAGAGAAAATAACATGTTAAGGAAATCAGCCCTAGCTGGTGTGGTTCAGTGGATTGAGTGCTGGCCTGAGAACCAAAGGGTCCCCAGTTCGATTCCCAGTCAGGGCACATGCCTGGGTTGTGGGCCAGGTCCCCAGTGTGGGGCATACCAGAGGCAACCACACATTGATGTTTCTCTCCCTTTCTTTTTCCCTCCCTTCCTCTCAGTCTAAAAATAAATAAGTAAAATCTTAATAAATGTCAAGGAAGTCATAAGGAAAATATATTTATGGTTTTTATTGATAAAAATCTGTGTATAAGTGGACCTGTGCAGTTCAAACCCGTGCTGTTTGGGGTCAACAGTATTTTTAGCAGTGGAACTTTTCCTTGATGGAAACCCATCTTCAAAGTTAAATTTCAGCTTACTATAATCAGGAAAAATTAATGGGTACTAAAGTCACCTATTATAAATTCCTAGACTACTTTGACACGTGAAAACATCTTAGGGGATCTTTTTAGCCAAGTAGAAGAGCTACTGATGAAGAACATGAGATGGAAAGCTTTGTAGGAATTAGATTTTATTCTTATAGTTGTTATTAAAATTATATTCATATTTTTTTCAACCCCCAGTTCAACTTTAGTTGGCTTACCAAGAGTAAAACGTGACAAATACTCAGTCTTCAACTTTCTGACACTCCCAGAGACAGCTTCCTTGCCTACAACTCAAGCCTCAAGTGAAAAAGTACCGCAGCACCAAGGTCCCAACAGTGAGTAGGGCTTCCTCAGGTCCATGTGCTGAGTGTGGTCCCAATACCTCGTCTGCTGGGAGACAGAAATAAAGGGTCATCTAATCCTAAGGATACATATAGTGCAGACTCTCCCTCCATTAAGAGGTTGCTTATGTGGATACCTTGGCTCATGTTGTAATGGTTCAGATGAGGGTTGGTAGTCTGCCCCAGCATCTGCCACATCCCCAGCACTTTGCACAGTGCCTGCCCTATAGTGGGTTCACTGATGTTCTTGAATGAGTTAAAGAGGTGTAATAAAGAACTTGTTTTTTTGCATGCTAATTCTAATGTTATGTCTATGTCCTACTTTTTAGAATCCAGAAAACCATCCAGATGGGATACATCCAAACAAGAAAAGAAGGAAGATTCCATTAGTGAATTCTTAAGTTTGGCTAGATCAAAAGTTGGTCCACTTAAACAAGAGTCCAGTCCGTTAGTAAACACAGAGGATGAACATGGGAAGGAATCACTCTCAGATAAGGTACTTGGGGCTTCCTGCTTCTTTTTGCCAGGCTAGCTGTGGCCTTTACCTTTCTCTGTGGCAAAAAGGGGTCAGCACACTCTTTCTGTGAAGGGCCAGATATCAGACAGTAAAGGCTTTGTGGGCCATAGTCTCTATTGTAACTATTGAACCCTGCTGTTGAATGTGGAAGGAGCCACAGGCAATATGAAAACAATTGGGGACATCTAGGTTCCAATAAAATTTATTTATTAAAACAGGCATTGAGTTGGATTTGGCCCCTGGGCTGTGGTTTGCCAACACCTGCTCTACAGTCCAAAAATTTGAATCTTAGCTTTAATCATTTGAGGAGATGTTATAAGTTCTCTGTATATGTATTGGAAAATATAGTTTTCCAAATAACAAGTATTCCCCTTTGTGGAGAATACAGAGAAAACATTATTGGTTTGTTTTTTTTTAAATCACTGCTTTAAGAGTTGTAAGTTCAACTTAATAAAAAGTCGGTTTTATTTCTAATAGCTTTATTAAAATTTTTTAATTTTACTTTTTAAATTAATCTGCATTAAAATTGACTTTTTTTAAAAGTATGGTTTGGTGGTTTTTACACATATATAGATTTGTATAATCACTACCACAATCAGGATACATAGTGGTGGTACATCATCACCAAAAACTTCCTCATGCTGTTTCTTTGTAGTCATACCATCTCTTCACCTCAAACCCCTGTCACCTCTATAGTTTTGCTCTTTCCAGAATGTTGTATAAATGGAACCAGACAATATACACAATAGCCTTTTGAGACTGGCTTCTTTCACTTGGCATGATACCTTTGAGACTTACTAGCATTTTGCATGTAGCAATAGTTCATTCTTTTTATTGCGGGATACTGTTTTGTTGTGTGGGTGTGCCACAGTTTGTTCGTTTGTTACGACCAGCTACAGTGAAGTAGTATAAGAATATCAGCCAAGAGTACAGTAAAATGTACTCTTTAAGGACATTTGGTTGTTTGCAGTTTTTTATGTGGACAAAAGATTTTATTTCTCTAGGGTAAATACCTAGTAATGGGAATGCTGGGTACTCTGTACTTATAGATTTAACCTTATAAGAAAATGTCAGACTGTAGTCCAAAGTGGCTTTTGCTTCAGGTATTTTGAAACTGTCTTGTTTATTACATACTCATTTAGGATTATTATATCTTTTTGGTGAGCTGACTCTTTTATCATTATGTAATATCACTCTTTATCCCTGATCATTTGCATAGTACCATTTTAACCTATCTAATTTATTATCTTTAAAGTGGGTTTTTTTTTTAAGAAGATTTTGCTTATTTATTTTTAGAGAGGGGGAAGGAGGGAGAAACATTGATGTAAGAGAGAAACATCAGTCAGTTGCCTCTTGCATACACCCCAACAGGGAACTGAACCTGCACCCCCGGCATGTGCCCTGGCCGGGAATTGAATTGGCAACATTTCACTTTGTGGAACAACGCCCAACCAACTGAGCCACATGGTCGGGGAACTTAATTATTTTTAATAAGTATTTAGGAGCTTTGACATATAAATACCCTGTTTCTCATCAAACTATTTCTTTTCTTGTATTTTATTCAAAGGGATAAATTGGGTATTATCATTGTTTATTTTAATGCTCAAACTGTCCTAGTTTGGCTAGTTGGAGCCCCTTCAACTTGGCTGTTGTGTACTTTTGAAACATCCCTCGTACTCTCTGAGCGTGGCCTGGCTGGATTCTGGCACAGTAAGATTTCTGGGCTTCTCTCTTTATTTCTCAGTTCCAGCTCTAGAATTAGTCCTTTCTCCAGTGTGCCCTGGTTATTTTTAGTGAGGAATGGTATACTTTTCCTCTTTAATTTTTTTCTGTGAAAAGAGTTCACTTTAAAGCCACAAATACCACTGTCTGGTGCCAGTGCTCCTCACGTGGGTCTTTGTGATGTCGCTCCGTGGAGGTGGTGGGTGCAGGGCGGTGGCCGCTGCCTGAGCAGGGAGAGCTGGGTAGAGAGTCCAGACCCACTCTGGGGCCTCTCATCTCTGACCGGGTTGTCCAGTGGTAAGATGAAAGGGCTCAAGTGGATGTGACCTGGGCCAGCCCTGGGGCTCTCGTATTGCTCAGCACATTTGATCGCCCTCTGTCCGCCTGGTGATGAGCGGGTGGGAGCCTCGTTGTCTTCATTCCTGTGCTTTTTGCTTATTGAACTGAGTGTGTACAAAGTTACTGGCTCTTTATTTGGTTAGTATGAATGTTCATATCTGGCTTCTTTTAGGAAGAGTGATGTGTAGTTGCAAAAAAAAGTTCTGTGGCCATTTTATCAATGTGTTCCCGTCTACCTCCCCATTGTGTGGAGGGCCCAGTTTTCTCTTCAGCACTGTTATGAGTAGACTGTCTTCAGCACCTGTAATACTGGACCTCGGAAGGCTCAGATAGACTCTTGAGAATAGGACAGAGACACTGTGCTATTTCCTGCTGCATTTTTTCTCTGCAATTCTGATTGATGACCTGTCTCCATGAGAGATTTCAGCTGCTTCTTCCATTCAGCATATTCTGCCGTTGTTGAATCAGAAACACTACAAAAATAAGTGCTGTGTGTGATAATTGTTTAGTTAGGCACTATGTGGGTGTGGAGACCCGTGTGCATGAATGTAAACATCCATATGTGTGCGTGTGTGTTCTAGAACATTGGCTCCTTGGACCCTTGCCTCTTCATTCTTGACTCTTATTTCACTGTTAATGCAGCTGGTAAACAAAGGAGTGGATTCACAGACTGAAGGAGAAGATAGCCGCCCATCCATGGACTTGTTCAAGGCCATCTTTGCCAGCTCCTCCGAAGAAAAGTCCTCATCCTCTGAGGATGAGCAGGGTGACAGTGAGGATGATGAGGAAGGTACCAGGGAGGCCGACCTCAAAAGTTCCCAGGAGGCTGACGTGGCAGAAGCATCATCTGTGGCACATAGTACGTCGGTGTTTCAGACTTTGGGATCTCAAGAAGAAAACAATGATGTCTCTAGAGCAGCTACTGCTTTGTTTAGTGTGATTTTAAACCCAGATAATTAGCATTCAAATGGTATTTTAATCTTTTACATTTTTATTGGGGTAGACCAGAGTTCTGTTTTATCTATCTAGTATAAATCTCTGGTATACCTTGTCTTTTTAGGATAGCTGTGTTTGATAATATTGATTTTCCTCCTTATCCTAGTTGAGAGGAATTTAAAAATATTAAAAATTTTATTTAAAGATAGCTCCCCCCCCCCCAAACCTGGTTGATAATGAGATGCCAGAATTACTGGAAATGTTGAGTCATTAGTACAGGGGCTCCTCCAGCTTCCTCTCCACAGGGCTCATTGTGTGCCCCGGACCGACCAGCACTGGGCAGGCTGGGTCTGTGCTGGTTACTGTGAGTCTGGCACTTGGACGGCAGCTTGTCCTGTTGACCCCAGCGTGGGTTTTGCCACAGGAAAGGAGGCTGTCTTGCGCTCTCGAGGGTGGAAGACTTTTCAGATGCTCGGGTAGGTGGGCAAAACTCCCTGCCTCAGTCTTAGAGTGTTCCGCCTGCCCCGTCAGTCTGTGCTGGACTTAGTATAGTTTTTGAGGGCCTCTAACTAAAAAGTTGCATAGAGCTATAAAATATTGTTTGTTCTTAGGTGATTGCAAATGTCAGCCTCTTTTTTATATTTTATATTTATATGTAATACAACTTACATTTTATCACAAAGTCATATATATTTGAATTTTAAAAGTGTAAAAATATAGAAAGCTTAAGTCCCTTGGAATCCTACTTCCCAGAGATAACCATTATAAATTCTGATGCTTACTTTTCCAGACTTTTTCTATTTTTATCTCTTCTATCTGAAAACATAATCATCTGTTTTTTAAAAAATAAGATTATTAGTGTGAACATGACAGTTTGTTTATGCTCAGGTTTTCTCCTCATTGATAATTCATTTTGAGTGAAACTGAGATTTCTGAGCTGGAACATAGTCTTGTGTCCCTGTTTGTAAACTTTATTTTTCTCAGATGGCCCTCCTTTGAGGACATTTTTCAGGCCTTCATGTGGCAGTAGGTGATCAGGACTAAGTGCCATACACCCCCATATTACAGGCAGTGGTGCACTTGACTGCAGGTGCCCTGTGGGACTGACTTCCCAGCTCTAATGCCCGTGAGGTCGGAGGTCGGGCTCACAGGTTTGCAGCACCTGTGTCCGCAGCAGCTGGTGTGAGCCGAGATGATTGAGCAAAACGGTGAAGGAAAGCACACACTATCTGGTGGTGACAGACATTAGTTCAAGACTCAAACACATAAATATTTGGCAAATATATGAAAATAATTAATACCCTGTTTGTTTTCAGCTAGTGAGCCGGCCCCCCCGGAGCCCGCACCTTCCTTCGTGATACAGAAGATGCAGATTGATGAGAGAGAAGAGTTCGGCCCGCGGCTGCCTCCCGTCTTCTGCCCCAGTGAGTTCTCGACTCCCTGGTTCACCGGTTTGCACCAGCACCAGAGGGTCCCCGAGATGTGATAGCTCTGTGTTATATCCACCCATCTGACCCAGCATGAGGCCCCCCAGACATACACATTTGTTTCTGGTTTATCTGTTCTCAGCCACATGTTCAAACCTATTACTCCACCTAGGGCCGTCATGATAGTTGTTGCTTTACAGTCTCAGAAACCTTTCTTTTTCTTTTTCTGTTTTTAACTTTATTTTTAGAGGGAGGGCAAAGGAGGGAGAAAGAGAGGGAGAGAAACACTGATGTGAAAGAGAAACATTGCTTGGTTGCTGCTTGTACACACCCCAACCAAGACCAAACCCGAAACCCAGGCTTGTGCCCTGACCGGGAGTGGAACTGGCGACCTTTCATTTTGAGGGATGACACCCAACCAACTGAGCTACACCGGTCAGGGCTTTTTTTTTTTTCTTTTTAACTTTAAGATAGTTACAGTAGAGGCCTAAGTATCTCAAATGTTGTCACTTATAGAAATAAAGAAATAAAAGTCTAGGACACAAATATTGGGAAAGGAGCTTCAAGGAGTAGGGTATTCTAAGACTTTTTACACTTGGACTAATGTAGCAAATAAAATAAATTTTTTCAGAAGTAAATATAGCCCATCTTCAGCTGTTAATGACTTCTGTTTGGTGTCATCTTTTTATAAATTATCATTTAAAAAATTATTTAATTTCCTTTATTTTTATATATTTTTTTTCTGTTACCACTTATCCCCCTTACCCCCTCTTCCGCCTCCCCCACCCTCCCCCACAGCCCCCACACTGTTGGCTGCCCGCGAGTCAGTGCCCTCTGAAGCTGACATCTCACGTTCGACCGCTCAGACTGGCTTTCCATCTCTTTGAAGGCTGGGTTAATGTGGCTCAAGTACATGAATAATAAATAATTATTATCTACCTTATAGTTTCCTATAGTGCTCACATATATGAACATTGTTTTAGTTAATTAACCCAGCCTTCAAAGAGATGATAAGCAGAGAGGAGTAAGTGTGAAGTTTTGAAAAATTGCAGTGAATGTATTTCTTATTTGTTTTAGTTGTTCAAATCTTTAGCTTAAAATTAGTGTGTAGCCCTTGAAAGCTAAGTTATTTATGTCCATTTTCCAGAACATCCTTGATATCCTTGGAATAGTTAATAACTTAATTTTGACTATGGATTATTGAGGGAAAATGGTTTTCCAAAAACTAGCATTAAAAAGAAAGTTTGAGATCAGTTTTTTAAACAGCTGCCCAACTATCAGAATAGAAGATTGCAGACACCTGTTAGCTGAGTTTGGACAATATCCACAGTTTTCTTTAGGTGGGAGGAGATGATTTAATGATTGACAACACTGCGTCTACTGTTGGAATTCCTGCTGGCTTGAGTACTAGGAAATTAATGACCCATGAAAACATTTTGGTCAGAATTTGGAGGTGGAGAATTTAGGTGCCTACAACTTGTCATTTTAATGATTACATGTATCATGTTGCCCTGATGTTATTTTTTTTAGCATTCCTACTTACAAGACAAATTCATACTGACTGTCTTCTATAAAGGGAGAATGATGTGAGAAGGAGCTGACGTTTATGTTCCAGGTGGAGGCTATGGGATGCATGTTCGTCGTTCCGTCTAACCCTCTCCATGTCCCTAGGAAGACAGGGTTCTTTTTTTTTAAAAAGATTTTTTATTTATTTATTTTTAGAGAGGGAAGGGAGGGAGATAGAGAGAGAGAGAGAGACAGAGAAACTTCAATGTGTGGTTGCTGCGGGTTATGGCCTGCAACCCAGGCATGTACCCTGGCTGGGAATCGAACCTGGGACACTGTGGTTCCCAGCCCGAGCTCAATCCACTGAGCTATGCCAGCCAGGGCAAGACAGGGTTCTTCTTACCCCTGTTTCATGAAAGGGGACACTGGGGCTTCAAGAGGTTGAGCAAGGTGCCAGCGACCACAGAGCTGGCGACAGAGCTGAGGTTCAGACTCGGAGCTTACTCGAGGATGTTACATTACAAAAGCCCTTTGGGCATTGTAATCTGACTTTACCTTCATCTGGCAAAAGACTGGTTGGCATTTCTGGCAGTTTCTAAATCCAGAGCCCATCTGTGATGGGCTCATCTCTTTGTGTATCAGTGAGGCAGGGCAGAAGTTCTGCCTTAATGTTAAACATGCCATCTAAGGCGGATTCCCACGTCAATAATTTAACCTTTATTTCCCCCTGTAAGTCATGTGTTGATTGCATCTGTGTTTCAGATGCTCGTCAGAAACTCGAGGCTCCTCTGAAAGAGAAACATAAAAAGAACAAAGAAAAGCAGAAGACCAAGAGAGAGCACAGACGAAAGAAAGAGAAGGTGAGTGACGTCTGGGTGTTCTGGGGTCAGTGCGTGGGGTCTGTCACCCCTGCTTCTGTCATCCCAACAAGCCCCCAGGTGTCACACATAAGGCCCGTTGAAGAGGGTACCTCACGGCCAAGATGGGGGGCATGTGAGTTTTTGATACCTTGGCAGAAGGGTGGACTAGACATTCAAATGTAAACCCTCGATTTTCAGAAACTTTGTTTTTTTTCTGACAGAATATTTTCATTTGTTCAGTTGTACTTAGATTTTTTTAAAATTTGTAAGCATTAAAAAGTAGGAAAAAGGACATTTAAGTATCTTAGAGTAATGGTTGAGGATTAAATAATAAAACAGTTTTATCTAATTACTCATTCAATATTAAATGAAGGTGGTATTTTGAACATCTCTCAACTACTTGCCATCATTACATAGAGATGTTGGTCTACAGCTTAGCATTTGAAGTAAAGAAAACCTGAGTATGTGGTGTGCATGTTGGCTGTTGACATCCCTCATCTCATCATCTGTGTCTTCTTTTCAGTTAGGCATAGGCTCTTAATTCAGTTAGTGTTAGTGTTGGGTGCCGAAAGTGGTCTGGGCAGTAGTAGAGTTGAGTAAACAATAAACAGCTCCTTTACTGGCTATCAGAAGAAAGGATAACTGAGCATAGAAGATGAGGAAAGGTCTCTTGCAGTGAAAGGAAGAAGGTTGGTGCTGACATGTTCAAAAACCAGATTCATTTGTTTCTTACTAGTGTATCTACTGTTCTCCGATTTTCTACCAGTTTCTTCTTTGTGCATTTCCAGGGTGTTTGCCATCCTGATGTGTAGTTTATCACACATGCCTAATAAAATGGACCAGTCAGGGTCACAGGAAGTGGCAGTGGTCACCTTGGATAAGATGGGACTAAGTATCAAGGCAGCATCCTGCCTACATCTGCTTGGCTCTGCTGTGCGTGTTCGTAGCGGATCCGTTCTGTGGTGGGTGCACAGTGGAGGGTGCATAGTGGAGAGTGCACAGCTGTGTGTTCCTGGTCTGTTTTGTACTAGGCGAAAGCTCACTCCACAGGAGGTCCGTTCTTGTTTTTGAGGGACTCCAGCAGTCAGGTGCCTCATTAGCCTGTCCTGTAGTGAATTGGGGGGTGGGAACACCTGTGTGAGTGCGTGCTGTGTGTGTGCCAGCAACTTTCTTTTCTTTCTTAAGAAAAAGAAACACCGGAAGCATAAACACAAAGGCAAACAAAAGAATAAAAAATCAGAGAAAAGTAGTACTTCTGAGAGCACCGACAGCAGTGACAGCCAGAGTGAAGACGGTGCTGCAGACACGTCACCCCAGGAGCTGCTGAGACGGTAGGCAATGGGAGACAGCGGCTTTCAGGGGCCTTTCAAAGGCTCATTAAAATCTTGATGTGTTTGCTTGAGGCAAATTTCAGAAATGGTAAACTTGCATATTAAGTAGAATGTTTAAAAAGTTAATTTTTAATTACCTAAGTAATAGGCCAATATATTCATTGTGAAAATTCCTACCTTATAGATAAAACTTAAAGTGGGCCTTGACCAAGTCCCCAGACTTCTCCTGTTTCCACAGTCACCTCTGCTGTCAGCTTCACATGTCACTTTCAAGAATTTTTTGCACAACCACATATACGTAAATACATACGCACACATTTTGTTACCCATTATGGTAACAAAATCATATAATGTAGCCTAATATAAATCATATAATTTTATGTAGTCTAGAGTATGAACACTTAGAATGAATAAATACTGCCCAATTGTTTTTAAAAGTGGCTGTATCAGTTTAAATTTTGAAAGTACCTTATTATATCAAATATAAATGGTATAAAAAATGTTTGCCAATGTGATGAGTGAAGAAGGGCCCCTCATTTTAATCTGCATTTCCTGGACTGTTAATGAAGTTGAGCACCATTTCTGATGTGTCTGAGCCTTTGCCGTGTTCTCTTTCATGGACAGGTTGCTCACACCCCTTCATATTGTTCTGGTTTCTGTTAGATTGTTTTACTGGTCTGAGGTATGTTTGACTGTTTTTTAGGAATTAAAACACAGTATGTGTTTTATTGTGGTATCTATCATATGACTTTAATTATCTCTGTTGTACAGAAGCTTTAATTTTTGGTGCACTCAAGTTTACCAATTTTCTTTGTGGTATCTTTTACAAACTTTTGTCTTTTAAAGGCCTTCCCTAAGCCAAGATTGTACATATGTATATAAACTATTCTCATGCTTTTGTAGTTTTGGTTTTGTTTCTTTTCAAACAGAGTAGGGTAAGCATCTAACTTGTGTTTCTCCGAACAGATAGCCAGTCACAGTGGTCCGGGTGAGGAAGCTGGTGGTGGTGAAAAAGACCCTGCACCCCAGTATGGTAGCACAGAGGTGCATTAATAAAACTGAGGTGTCGGGTTTTCCAGCACACGTCTAACTTTTCTTCTTTCTATTACTTCCTTTTCCAGGCTGAAATGTTTTCCCCTAAGGAGGCAGTAATAGAATTCTGCTCTGGCCTGTCCCCAAACCAGATCTCCTCCATGATGGAAGCCCACTGATTGCTCAGTCAATACATTGTACAGATTGTATTTATATGTAAATTCATGCTGTAAAATAATTTTTTAAACCTTGACATTTCAAAGATTGCCTTGGAAGGTTGCAGAAATTGGTTTCTATTTTTAACTTCGGTTATTGTAAAGGAAAAAATTTAGACTGTACATTGTAATTAAAATAAAATGTTTCTATTTCCTTCTTGATTTCTTATTTCCTGAAACTGAAAAAAAAGAAATGAAAAGTGAAGACTTGCCCTGGCTGGTATGGCTCAGTGGATTGAGCCTGCAAACCAAAGGGTTACTGGTTCGATTCCCAGTCAGGGCACATGCCTAGGTTGTGGGCCAGGTCCCCGGTGGGGGGCATACTAAAGGCAACCACGCATTGATGTTTCTCTCCCTCTGTTTCTCCCTCCCTTCCCTTCTCTCTAAAAATAAATAAATAAAATCTTTAAAGAAAAAAAAAAGAAAAGTGAAGACTTTTCTCTGGTTTTGCTATGAAGAAAGCCAAGTTCAGATAAGGACAGTGGATTTTCCTAAGAACTTGTACAAAAGAGAGGCTATCTTTTCCTTTCCAGTCCTGTAGTTTTTCTTCCCTCTGGCAGCTGAGGTGGCAACCAGGAGCCCAGGGGCCTGCACAGTGCCTCCTGACAGGTATTCAGCCTCTCTGGGTAGATGTCACCAATGTATCTGAGGCACCGAGGCCAAAGTGGGAGAGTGTGCACCCACCACCGGCTCTCTGCTCTGAGGCTGCCTCATGTGCACTGATGAGAGTTTTGACAAAAGTAAATTAGAGGTTTTTTACACTATCAAAGTAACATCACAGAAAGATTAGAACGATTTAAAAAAAAAAAGAAGAAAAGCATTTCTACCTGTCCCCCCGCCCCCAGCCTTTTTCTGGTGATGGGACTGCTACCAGAGAAGCCCTGATATTTTGCATTTTGTTCTGTTATTTTCATTGGCATTGTGGCACGTTTCCCTCGTGCTTTCACATATTGTGTGTGCCCACCCCTTACTGCTGCACCTTAATTCATCCAGGGCCTGTTCTCTAACTTACCATTTCTCTGTTGACGTAAAGTGGGTTGGCCCGGGGACCCGGTACAGGGGCAGAGGACACACGGAGATTGCCCTGGGAGAGGGAGCTAGGAAGACGCAAAGCAAGGTCGTGAGGATGGGGTCACAGGTTTCACACGCATGGTGTCGTTCCTTTTGCGCTCAGAACTGGAAGCCCATTTTTCTGGGGGTAACTATTCTGCGATGAGAGAAGGCAGGAAGATTGCCCGGCCTGTGGGGGCGGGGGAGGGGCGTGTCGGATCCAAGGACTGGGCTCGGGGGCGTGGCGCGAGGTGCCACCGTTTGCAGCCAGGCCCGGGTGATGTCCACTGGCAGATGAGGCTCCAAGATGGCCTCCCAGCCACCGTGTGCCCCCAGCTCCCCCCAAAACCAGGGTGAAGGTGGGAAGACAGCGCCCCAGGAATGCAGCGTGCAGCCAGCCTTGGTCAGAGCCACTGATGACGTATACCACCCGGGTAAGCTGCCTTGGGCGGCTCTGGTCACGGCCTTCGGCCTCTTCAGGCGGCAGAAGTTGGAGATACAGCAGGAACAGATGGTAGCCCCCTTCAACCCCTTGGCCATGGAACAAGAACTGTCCAAGAAGCTCTCAGTACCCGAAAAGAAGTTCTGGGGGGACCATGAGCCCCTCTCCAAGGTCAGAACTGCCTTGTGGGAGGGGCCAGTGGCTTGTTCCCCACAGGTGGGGAGGGTGAGAGCCAGCAAGAGCAACCTTGACAAACCCACCTGGCTTCTCTAGGAGCTTCTGTGAAGCCCTGGGGCCAACCCCCTGCCTGAGGCACACCTAGCGGGCAAAGGCTCAGAAGTGGCTGCTGGGGAGGGGAAGGAGGGAAGGGGTGCTTCCCACTGTCACCTATGGGGAATCAGGGCTGCCCTGGTGGGGGGAGGGGGATGGTAAGGACAGTGTTTCAAAGCGGTTCCCCTGACCTACCCCAGACCCTGAGGTCTCTGCCTGAGCCTCTTAAATGTCATTATGGTGACACTCCCAAGAGCATACCCCAGGGTCGGGGCTGAGGTGCTGCTGCTGCTGCTTCTTTTTTTAAATAAGATTTTATTTACTTATTTTTAGAGAGGGGAAGGCAGGGAGAAAGAGAGGTTAACATCAGTGAGTTGGCTCTTGTATGTACCCCAACCAGGAAGGAACCCGCAAACCAGGCGTGTGCCCTGGACCAAGAATCAGCCAAACTGGTGACCTTTCTCTTTCCCAGATGTTGCCCAACCATCTGAGCCACACTGGTCAGGGAAGGGCTGAGTTTCTTAAATGTCCTCATGGTGAGACTCCCCAAGTACTGTACATACCCCGGGGTGGTGGGGCATGAAAGAGCCCTCCCTTTCTGTTAAGCAGAGCACCAGGAGCAACAGGTAACTCAGAGTAGCAATAATAAATTAGAAACAAAAACCTAGCAGCACTACTGTGTATTCTCAGGGATATTTGAGAGACATTGCCTTGGTAAAACAAAGACTGGCAGCTGGAAAGAGGAAATGATTTGTGAATAGAGAAAATCTTGGGGATGAAAAAGGATTTCCAAACCAAAATCCTCCATGAAGGCTTTAATATTGGAGGGAAGAACTGAAACAGAAAATCAGAAAACCAGCCCATGGTATTCTCTGAGAACTCAGAGGAAAAATATATAAAGGAACAATAATGAGAAAAAAGATGAGGGGCATGCAGGAGAGATCCAGAAGAGCCAAATTATGGATGGAGGTGTAGAAGAGGGAAAGGGAGAGGGAGGAGGAAAGAAACACAGAAGGAAACAAAAAAAATCTTCCCAGACTGAAGAAAGACTGGAGTGCTCTCATGGAAAGAGATGGTCAAGTCCAATGAAAGAGTGGAAAGAGATACAAGCTATACCTGGTGAATGTCTGCATCCACTGCACAGACAGGGGCAGGGCTGTGCCGCACACGGATGGAAAAGCGTGGGTGGACTGGGATCTGCCCGGCTTCCCCCAGTGCTACTCGAGAGTCTGCGTGGAGAAGTCTGTCTGAAGAGAAGGCCGAACATGGACAGGTGATTTGTAGTGCTTCGAGTTGTGCCATTTATTCTGATTTTTAAAGTAAAATTAAAGGAGAGCACAGGGATTATATTTTATTTATGTTTTTAACAGAACATCTCCAAGATTCAAATTCAATAGATGCAAAAGGTTTTTTTTACACAATTACAAGTCTCCTTAGCACCCTTGCCCTCCAACTACCCCATTTCCCTTTAGAGAGGCCACAAATATTTCTAGTTTCTTCTGTATCCTTACAGAGACTTTTTAGAAACTAAAAACATTTAAATTATTTATTTGTCATTTTATTGTATATTTCCATTACCATTTATCCTCCCTTACAGTGATGTTTTGTGCATTTACCAGCACATACATGTATACCCCCCATTTTTGCAACTTAAATTTTTTTAAATTAGTATATTTTAGAGGTCTTTCCACATCACTGAAGAAATAGCTTCCTTGTTCTTTTTTTTACAGATAGTATCTCATTGGCTAGCCATCTCCTGATTGATTTAACCAGTCTCTTCTGGATGCACATTCAGGTGGCTTTTGAATTTTTTGGCCATTTGATTGACAGAAGTCGAGAAGTTCTAGAAAACTGAGGGGGAAGTTTGTGATCTAAGAAGTCTCTGCCTGGGCAAACTGCTGATTTCCAATAAAGGCAATAGAAAGACATTTCTTCAGAGCTGCCAAGATTAGAAAGGACGCCTCTCTCTAAGGAAGAAGTTACTCAAGGGAACAACACTCTGGCACACAGCAAAAAATCAGAATTTAAAAACTCAAGTAAGAGCCCTGGCTGGTGTGGCTCAGTGGACTGAGTACCAACCAGCCTGTGAACCAAAGGGTCACTGGTTCGAGTCCCAGTCAGGGCACATGCCTGGGTTTCTGGTCAGGTGCCCAGTATGGGGTGGAAGAGGCAACCGATGGATGTTTCTCTCCCTTCTCTTCTCTCTAAAAATAAATAAAAATCTTTTAAAAAAATGAGTCAAGTAAGAGAAAGAAAGCCATTAAAAGTAAACAGGGAGCAATGACTGAAAACAGTAACTCAGGAGTTCTATGTGATTGTGTAGCCCAATCAACAAATCTCTCGTGTCCCAACTAAAAAACAGTAATTGACTCCCCCCGCCCCCGCCCCCCCCCCCCGCCCTCCTCCTCTTCCAGGCCATTTCGAATCTGGCTAATCCTCCTGTTGTCTTTCTTTCTGACTTGCTGACTTCCAGGGAGGTCCTCTGATGTCCTCGACGCCCCCCTCCCTGCCCATGCATCTAAAGCGGCCCGTTCCATAGCCCCTTCTTCGTAGCTCTGGGACCTGGCAGCACAGCCTGTTCCGCCCCGGCCGCCTGCACCCACAAGCCCACCGGCACCCACACAGCCACCGGCGCCCGTCCCTCCGCTCCTTCCTGGGGTCTTTGCTTCCCAGTTCCGCTGTAGCCACAGCACTTGGATCAAGACCCAGGCAGCCGAAGTGCTCACGACATACCTGCTGAGGAAATGCCGAGCAAATGAAGGAACACTACATGTATAAAAGAACTAACATTTTGGGGGGAGGGGGGTTAAATAGCAGAAATTTATTTCCTCACAGTTCTAGAGGCTGCAAGTCCTGGATCAGGGTGTCCGCAGGCCCCGCCCCCCCGCTCCTCGGCTGGCAGATTGCCACCTTCTCCGAGTCCTCGCGCGCGGTCTTTTTCTCCGTGCAAGCACATCCTGGGTCCTCCCTGGTTTTGTTTTTACAAAAATTGGACAGTCGTTGTTAGTGACTGTGAAAATATATCCATATATTTGGAACTTCTCTCCGCAGCTCCTAGGGCCTCTCCCTAATGGACCCCGAAAGTACGATGTGCAGAAAAACAGTCTGAAAGGAGGTCTCCAGAGAGGCCCCAGTGGGGTTAGAGGGATTTTCCTCTCTTGCGGCTCCGTTTCCCAGAATAAAGTTTTGTGATGAGAGCAGTCACAAAGACCAGAGAGTTTTGCCCAGAGGCGAGGCAGCTGCAGAGCGGACAGCTGCGCCAAGCCGCTGGGCTCACCTGGGGCTGCTCGCTGAAGCGCCCCACCACGTCCGCCCTGCTCTGCGGCACACACCGTATCCCTAGGGGCGCTGCCCCACCCCCACCCTAGTGTGCCGACCTCCCATGGGAGCGGAACCCCCCCCTCCCGAAACGCCCTTCTGTGTCCCACGTTCCCTCATTTCCTTTCATACTCAACAACCCCAGACACTCCCCACACTCCGCCCGCCCGGGAGTAAGACGCCCTGGGGGAGGAATGCGGGAGTGGAACTTTTCAGGCTTGCCCTTTCTACTCTTTTTAAAAACACTGCTTTATTGACATATCATTCACCTGATCATACAATTCATCTATTTAAAGTGTACAGTTCAATCCTTTTTAGTATATTCACAGAGTTGTACAGCCAGGACCAAAATCATTTTAGAACATTTCCTCATCCCCCAAAGAAACCCCACACCCATTAAGCACTTCTCCATTTCCTCTCGAGCCATCCTCCAGCTCCAGGCGACTGCTGGCTGACTTCCATCAGCGGCCTCTCTGGACCTTTCGTGGAAATAGGGTCTAACCACACGCAGTCTTCTGTGACTGGCTTCTTTTCCTTAGCATAGTGTTTTTAAGGTGCATCGTGTTAGAGATGTATCGCTCCTTCATTCCTTTAAAAAGTACACATGTATACATATATATTTAGATTATTTATCCATTTATTTACTTTTAGAGAGAGGGAAGGGAGGAAGAAAGAAAGAGAGAGAAACATCCGTGATCGGTTGCCCCTTGCCAGCGCCCCAACCGGTCCTGACCCAGGCATATGCCCGGTCCTGACCCAGGCATATGCCCGACTGGGAATCTGCCTGGCGACGTTTTGCTTTGTGGGATGAAGCTCAACCCACGAGCCACACTGGTCAGGGCTACATATGTATTTTTCAAATAGACTTTATTATTTACAGTACTTTTAGGTCAACAGCAAAATTGAGCAGGAGATACAGAGATTGTCTAGAGCCGCTCCCGTGCATGGCTTTCCCATTATCAACATCCCCCACTGAGGGAACTATCTGGAACACCTGACGAGCCTGCAATGCCACCCAAAGTCTGTAGCTTACATTACAGTGCACTCTTGGTGGTGCACATTCTGTGGGTTTGGACAAAAGTATAAAGACATGTATTGGGTTAGCCAAAAAGTCCATTTAGTTTTTTCTGTAATATATAAAAAAACATTTTTCATTTTCACCAAGAACTTCACTGATTTGGATATTTTGAGTATGTCAGCTACTTCCTGCATAGTATAACATTGATTGTTCTCAATTAATGTCTCGATTTGATCACTGTCAACTTCAACTTGTCTTCCTGACTGTGGAGCATCGTCCAGTGAGAAATCTCGAGCACTAAACTTCGCAAACCTCTTTTCACGGGTTGGATCAGTCACAGCACCTTCTCCATACACTGCACAAATCTTTTTGTGTGTGTGTGTGTTTCAGTTGCATTTTTACCTTTCTTGAAGTAATAAAGCATGATATGCCAAAAATCTTGCATATTTTCTTCCATCTTCAAGATTAAAATGGCTACACAAAAATTCACCAATTTTTAAAAGTATTTTGAAATGCATACTGATATGACAGCTATCACAATACAATCTAACAAAATTGTTTTGAATGAAGTTGAAGACAACTAAGCACTGCTAGAGCTATCTTACAGAAAAAAAAACAACAAATGAATATTTTGTCCCATTGTTAACATATCATGGAGAATAGACTAAAATTTCCCTGTGTTCCCCCTGGACATCCCTCCAACTTTCCCAGCCTCTGGTGACCACTGATCGTTTTACTGTCTGCATAGTTTTTCCTTTTCCAGAAGGTCATATATTTTGGGGGTTTGTTTTGTTTGAGATTTTAATTATTTATTTTTAGAGAGAGGGAGAGGGAGGGAGAAAGATGGAGATTAACATCAATGTGCGAGAAATACACCAATGGGTTGCCTCTTGCACCCCCAACAGGGGACCTGGCCTGCAACCCAAGCATGTGCCCTGACTGGGAATTGAACGAGCAACCTTTTGGTTCACAGGCTGGCACTCAGTCCACTGAGCCACACCAGCCAGGACCCGAATGTCATACATTTGAACACATACAGTATGTGGTCTTTTCAGACTGGTTTCTTTCACTTAGTAGTATGCATTTAAGTTTCCTGCATGTCTTTTCATGGCTTAATCATTCATTTCTTTATAGTACTATAGTACTAAAGTACTTTAGTACTATAGTACTAAACAATATTCTGTTGTCTGGATGCACCATAGTTTATTTATCCATTCACCTACTGAAGGACATCTTTAGGTTCTTCAAGATTCTTTTGAAGTTTTGCCAGTTATGAATAAAGCTGTTATAAACACTCATGTGCAGTTCTTGTGTGGACATAAAATTCAAACTTCTTTGGATAAATACCAAGGCATGTGATTATTGAATTGTATGTTAAGAATATGTTTATATACTTCTGGCCAAGATGGAGGCATAGGTAGACACACCATGCCTCCTTGCACAACCAAAATAAGGACAACGATAATTTAAAAACAAAAAACAACCAGTACTGACAGAAAATTGAACTATATGGAAGTTCAACAACCAAGGAGTTAAAGAGGACACATTCATCCAGACTGGCAGGAGGGGCAGAAAGGGGCAGAAAGGGGCAGCCGGGCAGAGAGGTCTTGCAGCAAAGTGGCAGTTGGTGGACCCAGTGAGGCAGTGGATTATGGAGTGGGGCACAGCATGCAAGGCTGCTGGCAGACCCAGTGGTCCCACATTCGTGAGCAGATAAGGCAAAACTGGGGAGTGGGACAGACCACACAACACAGGGTACCAGCATGGGGAAATAAAGCCTCAAACTTTGAAAACACCTGTGGGGGTTGAGGTGCTGGGAGAAACTCCCAGCCTCACAGGAGAGGTCGTTGGAGAGACTCACAGGGTCCTAGAACATACACAAACCCACCTACATGGGAATCAGCACCAGAAGGGCCCAGTTTGCTTGGGGGAAGCAGGGGAAGTGACTGAAATCTGGCAGAGAGCAGAGCAAGTGCCATTGTTCCCTCTCTCCCCCTGCCCCACATACAGTGTCACAACACAGTGACTGGGTTGCCCAGCCTAAGTGAACACCTAAGGTTCTGCCCCTCACTACATAACAGGCAAATCAAGACTAAAAAGATGGCCCAAATGAAAGAACAGATCAAAGCTCTAGAAAAAATACAACTAAGAAACAAAGAGATAGCCAACCTATAAGATACACAGTTCAAAACACTGGTGATCAGGATGCTCACAGAATTGGTTGAATTTGGTTGCAAATTAGATGACCAAATGAAGGCTACACTAAGTGAAATGAAGTAAAATGTACAGGGAACCAACAGGAAAAGGAAGGAAACTAGGACTCAAATCAATGGAGTGGACCAGAAAGAAGAAAGAAACATCCAATCAAAAGAATGAAGAAACAAGAATTCAAAAAAAAAAATGAGGAGAGGCTTAGGGACCTCCAGGAAATCTTTAAACAGTCAAACATCCGAATCATAGGGGTGCCAGAAGGAGAAGAGGAAAACGAAGAAACTGAAAACTTATTTGAACAAATAATGAAAGAGAACTTCCCCAATATGGCAAAAGAAATAGACTTTTAGGAAGTCCAGGAAGCTCACAGAGTCCCAAAGAAGTTGGACTCAAGGAAGCACACACTAAGGCACATCATAATTACATTAGCCAAAATTAAAGAGAAGGAGAGAACCTTAAAAGCAGCAAGAGAAAAAGAGAGCTACCTGCAGAGGAGTTCCCATTAGACTGTCAGCTGGTTTCTCAAAAGAAATCTTACAGGCAAGAAGGGGCTGGAAAGAAGTATTCCAAGTCATGAAAGGCAAGGACCTACATTCAATATTACTCTATCCAGCAAAGCTTTCATTTAGAATGGAAGGGCAGATAAAGTGATTCTCAGATAAGGTCAAGTTAAAGGACTTCATCATCACCAAGCCCTTATTTTATGAAATGTTAGAGGGACTTATCTGAGAAAAAGAAAATAAAAAATATGTATAGGAAAATGACAGCAAACTCACAATTATTACCAACCACACCTAAAACAAAAACAAACTAAGCAAACAACTAGAACAGGAACAGAAACACAGAAATAGAGATCACATGGAGGGTTAGCAACAGTGGAGTGGGAGGGGGATAGAGGGGGAAAAGTTACAGAGAATAAGTAGCATAGATGGTAGGTAGAAAATAGACAGGGGGAGGGTAAGAATAGTATGGGAAATGGAGGAACTAAAGAACTTATTAGTATGACACATGGACATGAACTAAAGGGGGAGAATGTGGGTGGGAGGGGGTATGCAGGTTGGAGGGGAGTGAAGGGGGGAAATGGGACAACTGTAATAGCACAATCAATAAAATATATTTAAAAAAGAGAAAAAAAGAATATGTTTATAACCATGACTGAGCTTCTGGTCAAGATGGCAACATAGGCAGACATGACTCGCCTCTCCACACAACTCCATCAAAATTACAACCAAAATATAGAACAACCATCACTCAGGAACACCAGAAATCAAGTTGAATGGAAGTCTGACAACTACAAAATTGAATTGATTGGAAGTGTGACAACTGTGGAATTGAAGAAACCATATCCATCCAGATTAGTAAGAGGGGCATGGATGTGGAACAGTCTGGCTCCACACCCACGTGGATCAAAATTCGGGTGGGCTATATCAGGAGTGAGGAGTCCCAGCCCCATACCAGGCCCCCTAGTCCAGGGTTTCAGTGCCAGGAAGATAAATCCCCACAACTTCTGGCTGTGAAAACCAGTGGGGATTGAGTCAGTGCAGGAGGCTTCTGGAGTCCTAAGCAGTTTCTCTTGGGGAACACACACACAGACTCACCCACTCAGACTTGAACCCTCTGAGCTCCAGCACCAGGGTGGCAGCTTGAAGGGCACCAGTGGTACACAGGGAGACACTGAAGTGTCTGACATCAGAGCTAACAGAGGCTATTGTTTCTCTACTGAGCCCTCCCCACACAAAGCCAGTAGGCTGATGCCATATCTGAGACTCCATCAACCTGGCTAACACTGAGTGACCCACCCTGGACAACCACAGAGGCTCTACCCCCCGCCCCCAACTTCTGGGCCCACCCAAGCTGTTTTTCCATAGGAATGGCTGGACTTGGCCCCTAAAATCCTATCAAACAAGCAACAGCTGGTGTCAGTGATCCCTAGCAGCAGCCAGATTAGAGTCACAGCTTGGCTTCACGAGGGAATCTTCAAGCCTAGCACAAGTAGCAACCATCTTACATTGCTTTACAGCTCAGGCAGGGGGTCCTGGGAAAAACGCAGATGGGGGCTGACCTTGGCCTGCACCACCAGGGAAACCCCAGAGCCAATGCACTCAATGGACACCACCCCACCCCTGCATAGGTGATCCTCCACGGAGGGTGGAGGTTGGTGATCAGTGGTCATAGCCAGTCCTTGCAGCTGACTGGCCTAGGTAAATCTTTCCCATTGATCTGTCAACAGCAACCAAGTGTCCACTACAATAGGAGGGTGTATTCAGCCCATACAAAGGGCACACCTCAAGTACCCAACTTGGTTGATGGGGGGAGACTGTGTCACTGGATCCTACAGGACATCTACTACACTAGGCCACACTACCAAGACATGGAGTCAAAGGAACTCTACCGAATATATAGAAACAAACATAGGAAGTCTGCCAACCAACTGAGTCATCCTGCCAAGGCTCCCCCCACCCCACCCCCAGTCTTATACATTTTATTTCCTTTTCTTGTCTTATTGCATGAGCTAGAACTTCTGATACAATGTTGAAAAGGAGTGGAAAGAAAGAACACCTTGCCTTGTACCTGATCTTAGTGGGAAAGCTTTGAATTTCTTACCATTAAGTATTATGTTAGCTGAAGGGGTTCTTTTCTTTTGTGTTTTTTCCCATTACTATTTATGCCCCTTATACCCTCCTTCCCCTATAATTACCACATGGTTGTCCATGTTCATGAGTCCTTTTTCCTTTTTTGCTTAATGAAGGGTTTTTTTTATAGCTATTTATTTGTCAAGTTGAGAAGTTCCCCTCTATTCCTAATTTCCTGACCAATTTTTATAATGAATGAGTGTTGGATTTTGTCAAATGCTTTTTTTTTTTGCACCTATTGCTATTATCACACGGTTTTCTTTTTTAACCTGTTGATGTGACAGATTACATTAATTTATTTTTAAATATTGAACCAGTCTGGCACACCTGAGAAAATCCCACTTGGTCATGATGTATAATTCTTTCTATACATTTTCACATTCTGTTTCCTAATATTTGATGAAGAATTTTGCATTTGTGTTCATGAGACATTCTGGTCTGTAGTTTTCTTTTTTTTTTTTTTTTTTGTAATGTCATTGTCTGGTTTTGGTATTTGGGTGATGCTAGATAGCCTCACAGAATGAATTAGACAGTATTCCCTCTGCTTCTATCCTCTGAAAAAGATTATAGGAAATCTGGTATAATTTCGTCCTTATATATTTGGTAGAATTTAGCTGTGAACCTGTCTGGTCCTGGTACTTTCTATTTTGAAAGATTATTAATTAGTGATTCAATTCATTTTTTAAAACATTTTTTCTCTTTTTTAAATATATTTTATTGATTATGCTATTACAGTTGTCCCATTTCCCCCCTTCACTCCCCTCCAACCTGTATACTCTCTTCCACCCACATTACCCTCTTTTACTTTATGTCCATGTGTCATACTTATAAGTTCTTTAGCTTCTCCATTTCCCATACTATTCTTACCCTCCCCCTATCTATTTTCAACCTACAATCTATGCTACTTATTCTCTGTACCTTTCCCCCCTTTCTCCTCCTCCCACTCCCCTGTTGCTAACCCTCCATGTGATCTCCATTTCTGTGGTTCTGCTCCTGTTCTAGTTGTTTGCTTAGTTTGCTTTTGCTTTTGCTTTAGGTATGGTTGTTAATAATTGTGAGTTTGCTGTCATTTTACTATACATGTTTTTTTTATCTTCTTTTCTTAGATAAGTTCCTTTAACATTTCATAAAATAAGGGTTTGGTGATGATGAACTCCTTTAACTTGACCTTATCTGAGAATCACTTTATCTGCCCCTCCATTCTAAATGAAAGCTTTGCTGGATAGAGCCATCTGGGATATAGGTCCTTGTCTTTCATGACTTGGAATACTTCTTTCTAGCCCCTTCTTGCCTGTAAGGTCTCTTTTGAGAAATCAGCTGACAGTCTGATGGGAACTCCTTTGTAGATTACTGTCTCCTTATCTCTTGCTGCTTCTAGGATTCTCTCCTTCATTTTTACCTTGGCTAATGTAATTATGATGTGCCTTGGTGTGTTTCTTCTTGGGTCCAACTTCTTTGGGACTCTGTGAGCTTCCTGGACTTCCTGGAAGTCTATTTCCTTTGCCAGAATAGGGAAATTCTCCTTTAGTATTTGTTCAAATATGTTTTCAATCTGTTGCTCTTCCTCTTCCCCTTCTGGTACCTATAATTTGGATGTTGGACTGTTTAAAGATGTCCTGGAGGTTCCTAAGCTTCTCCTCATTTTTTTTGAATTCTTATTTCTCCATTCTTTCCTGTTTGGTTGTTTCTTTCTTCCTTCTGGCCCACTCTATTGTTTTGAGTCCCAATTTCCTTCCCATCACTATTGGTTCCCTGTGCATTTTCCTTCATTTCTTTTATAGTAACCTGCATTTGTTCATCTAATTTGTGACCAAAATCACTCAATTCTGTGAGCATCCTGATCACCAGTGTTTTGAACTGTACATCTGATAGGTTGGCTATCTCTCAGTCTCTTAAAAGGATGAGTTCTGGGGCTTTGATTTGTTCTGTTTGAGCCATTTCTCTCTCTCTCTCTCTCTCTCTTTGGTCTGTTCGCTCCTGTTATGGTGAGGGGTGGAGCTTTAGGTGTTCACCAGGGCTGGGCACCCCAGTCACTAGATTGTGACATTGTATGTGGGGGCGGGGTCAAGAGGGAACAATGGCAGTTGCTCTGTTCTCTGTGGGACCTCAGTCCCTTCTCTGGGATCCTGGGTTATGGCACTCTGCCCTACTCCACAGTCGCAACCTCACTGGGTCTGCCAGATGCCACTTGCGTACTCAGGGTCCACCCACTGCAATCTTGCGTGCCCCAGATGCCTTATGCACCCAACTCTCCCTGCTCTCCGCACCACGACCCACGCCTGGCTACTCGTCTCCGCCCCTCCTACAGGTCTGGATGAATGGGTCTATTTCAAGTTCTTGGCTGTCTGACTTCCATTCAGATAAATTTTCTGTCAGTTCTGGATGTTATTCTGCCTCTAAATTGTTGTTGTCCCAATCTTAGTTGTGAGTGGAGGTACAGTGCGTCCACCTATGCCTCCATCTTGGCCAGAAATCCCAATTTCTTTAATAGATAAAAAGTTTATTCAAATGATTTATTTCTTCTTGTGTGAGTTTTGGCAAGTTGTAGCTTTCAATGAATTAGTCTATTTCATTTTTAAATTTGAATTTAGTAAATTGCATATTAGGCTATCAAATTTGTGGGAATAGAGTTGTTTATAGTATTCCTTGATTATCTTTTTAATGTTTATCAGATTCATAGTGATGTCTCTTTTATTTATTTCTAAAAGAGAGAGTAATTTCTGTCCTCTCTCTTTTTCTCTTAGTTATCCTGGCTAGAGGCTTATCAATTTTGTTGATCTTTTAAAAGACCAGCTTTTGGGTTCATTGATTTCCTGTTTTCAATTTTATTGATTTATGTTCTAAACCTTATTACTTTTCTTCTTCTTACTTATATATATTCTTTTTTTGAAGATTTTATTCATTTTTTATTTTTAGAGAGGGAAGGGAGGGAGAAAGAGAGAGAGAGAGAAACATCATTGTGTGGTTGCTGGGGGTCATGGCCTGCAACCCAGGCATGTACCCTGACTGGGAATTGAACCTGCGACGCTTTGGTTCACAGCCTGAGCTCAATCCACTAAGCTATGCCGGCCAGGGCTATATATATATATATATATATATATATATATATATTTTTTTTTTAATATACTCTTCTTTTTTCTATTTCTCTAAGGTGGAAATTTAGATATTAATGTTAGATCTTTTTTCCTATTTAATACATGTATTCAGTGATATAAATTTCCCTCTAAGCACTCTTTACTGCACTGCACAAATTTTGATAAGTTGTGTTATTTTCATTTAGTTTAAAATATTTAAAAATTTTTCCTGAGATTTCTTTTTTGAACCATGTGCTATTTACAGATGTATTTAATCTCTATGTATTTTGGCATTCCAACCATCTTTCTATAATTCCATTGTGTTCTGAGAATAGACAGTATATGATTTATGTTCTTTTAAATTTGTTAAGGTGTGTTTTATGGCCTAGAATATGGTCTACCTTGAAAAGACTATGTATTCTGCTATTGATGGATGAAGTACTTTACAAATATCCATTATATCCAATTGATTGATGGTGTTGTTGAGTTCCACTACATCTTTAGTATGTCCTGCAGGGTCTGTTTATTTCTCATGGAGGGGCACTGGAGTCTCTGACGATGAGAGTAGCCTCATCTACTTCTCTTTGCAACTTTCTTAGTTTTTGCCTCATGCAGTTCAGTGCTCTGGTGTTAGGCACGTACCCATTAAGAATTATTATATGTTCTTGGAGAATTGACTCCTTTGTCATTATGTAATAGCCCTTCTCATCCCTGATAGCTTTTCTTGCTGTGAAGTCTGCTTTGCCTAAGACTAATATAACACCTCTTGCTTTCATTTTCTCATCCTCACCTGAGGACATGCTTTTTGATTTTAGAGTGAGGGGAAAGGAGGGAGATATAGAAAGAAGGAGAGAAACATTGACACAAGAAACATTGACCACCTCTCTCTCATATGTGCCCTGACCAGAACCGAACCCACAACCTAGAAATGTGCCCTGATGGGGAATCAAACCCATGATATTTTGGTTTATGGGCAACACTCCAACCAACTGATCTGCACTGGCCAGGGCTACTCTTGCTTTCTTTTGATTAGTGTTAGTATGATACATTATTCTCCACCCATTTACTTTTAATCTATATGTGTGTTTGTATGTAAAGTGGGTTTCTTGTAGATGACATATTGGTTAGCTTTTGTTTTTTAATCCATTCTAACAATCTCTATCTTTTTAATTTGTGGATTTAAATTATTCAAAGTGATTTTTTATATAGTTGTATTAATATCTACCATATTTGTTACTGTTTTCTATTTATTGCCCTTGTTTTTTGCTCTTATATTTGCTTCCACTTTTAGTCTGTCTTTCATGGTTTTAATACAACATTCTATGTGATTCCATTTTCTCTCCTTTGTTAGCATAGCAGGTATAGTGGGTATTTTTTTTTTTTTTACTTTTTTATAGTGGTTGCCCATGAGTTTGCAATATATTTACAGTTAATCCAAATCCACTTTCAAATAACACTATGCCACTTCCTGGGTAACACTGATATGGACTCCAGCTTGTGGGGTCCACCACATTGTGGATGAGACACGAGACATTCACATGGACTACCGAGTCCTGTGGAGGAAAAGGGACAGCATGGCTTTTCTCTCAGGGGGAGCAAAAGCCATGGCCCTCATTGTGACTGGCCTTTATTGTGTTTCTCAGCACATTACATGGTGGTCCTCATTTACTATGCAGAGGTTCACTTTAGGTGCTTACCTTTTACAGAAAACAAAGGAGCTGATGCCGCTAATCGCGTCACAAAAGAGGGATATTTGCAAATGAAAAGGCAAAAGTGGTTGAACTGGTTACACTCATCCTTGGAAGGTTTAGCATGGATTTTAGGATGTTACTTTGTGGTAAACGTTTGCTGCCTCAATTCAGGGTGAGGGAGTTTTAGCAAAAGCAAGTCTCAAAGTGGCCTAGGTACATTGCAGGCCTGATTCCCCATGGGAGAACCTATCTGTGGGCTTTGGTCCTGTTCATCTCCAAGTGGGAGATGGGCCCATGCCATGCAGAATGGTCTCTTACATCATGAGTACTTTATTGTCAAATTTGAAGAGCTCTTTATATAGTCTGCATACAAGTTCCTTATCTGATGTATGATTTGCAAACATTTTTTTCCATTCTGTGAATTTTTTCACTTTCTTGATGTTGCATTTGGAAGCACAAAAATTTTTAATTTTGGTAATACACAGTTTGTCACGGTTGTTGCTACTGCTGTTTGTGCTTTTAGTGTCATATCTAAGAGACCAATGCCTGATCCAAGTTCATGAAGATTTAGACCTGTGCTTTCTTCTAAGAGTCTTGTGGTTTTACTCTCATGGTTAGGTCTTTATTTTGAGTTAATTTTGTGTATGGTGTGAGGTAGGAGTCCAACGTTATTCTTTTGTATGTGGATATCCACTTTTCCTAGCACTGTTTGTTGAAAAGATTATTCTCTTTCCATCATTAATGATCTAGGCACCCTTGTCAAAAATCAACTGTCCAAAAATATGAGGGCCTATTTTTGGATTCTCAGTTCTATTCCATTGATCTTTATGTCTATGCCAGTCCTACACTGTCTTGATTATTGTAACTTTTTATGCAGTAAGTTTTGAAATTGGGACTTGTGAGTCCTCTAGCTTTGCTTTCTTTAAAGATTGTTTAAGGGAATTTTGATGGAATAGTGTTGACTGGAATCTGTAGATCATTTTGGAGATTATTTTCTTTTTTAAAAAATTAAAAAATCCTCACCAGAGGATATATTTATTTTTTATTTTATTTTTTAAACATCTTATTTATTTTTAGAGAGAGGAGGGGGGAGGAACAGAGTAGGAGAGGAAGAGAAATATTGATATGTGGGAGAAACATCAATCAGTTGCCTTTTGCATGTGCCCCAATCAGGGACTAGTCCAGCCACTCAGGCATGTGCTCTGACCACAATCAAACCCGTGACCTTTTGCTTTATAGTACAATGCTCAACAAACTGAGCCACACTGGCCAGGGCTTGGAGATTATTTTAATCTTAATGATAGTAAATCTGATAATCCATGACCATAGGATGGTTTCCCATTTATTTAGTTTTTTTAAAATTTTTTGTACAATGTTTTGCACTTTTCAGAATATAAGTTTTATATTTTTAAAAAAATTTATTCCTATTTTGATGCTTTTATACATAATTTTTTCCTTAATTTTGTCTGGATTGTCCATTGCAAATATATAGAAATACAATTGATTCTTTAAAATATTGATCTTGACATGTATAAAGGACACAGCAACAACACCAAGAGGAATGGGATTAAGGGTGGGAAGTGGGAATGGCTGGGGTGGTGAGGAGGGGTGGGGGGAACGTGGAGACAACTGTACTTGAACAACAATAAAACATTTGAAAAAAATAAAATATCTGAAATATTTCTTTTAAAAAAGTAAAAAGAAATCCATACTGATGAGTTCTTCGAGTTGTCAGACATTACACAGCTGAGCCTTTTAAGTGATTTATTTTCTGGGTATAATGCCAATATTTGCATTTTGACTAATTTTTATAGCTATTTTTCTGGACTGTTCTGACCCAGGATCCAGCATCTAGCATACTGGTATAAAAGGAATAAACTTGAACCTTGCAAAAAAATTTTGATCTTGTATTGTGCACCCTCCTGCTGGATTTGTTTGGTTTATCTTTTTTTCAGATCCCATTTCAAATTCTGAGTGGACACCGTCACATTGTGAGTTCTTGTCTCTTCTGTGTGGATGACACAAAGCTCCTCAGTGGCTCCTATGACTGCACGGTGAAGCTGTGGGTAGGTGGCCTCATGTTAGGTGGAACCAAAGCATCCTATAAGCTTATATCACCTCTTATGGAGAGTCCCCAGCACTGATTTCTAGGCTCTCAAGGATTACAAAGAATTGGAGAGGCCTTTCTGAGCAAAGTGCAAGAAGGAGAAGCAAAGTGAGGGCTCACATTAGTGTCAAGCCACTGGAGAGAGATGAAGTTAGTGTAGCTGCTGTTAGACTGTTGATATGGAAACAGTGGGAGCAGGGGGTGAAGGCCACTGGACTGAGAGCTCCTCACCTTTTCTCGGAGGATCCCAGTAGTGCCTAGGGCCCAGCTGGAGTGCCTGGGCCATGCCATTCCTTTGGGTCTCCTTCTCACTTGGAACCTTGAGTTCTATCCACAGACATGATATGACTAGGCCTGGCTGGTCACAGAAGATAGAAAAGTGGCCAGGCCTGGGACCTGTTGATGAGGGCAGGTTGGTAGAGGCAGGCCTGAGGTCAGTGTCCCAAAGTGCAGGAAGCAGGGTCACAGGGAACAAGGTTGCAGAGAGGTGGTCCCCAAGGACTTTTCTGAAGCCTTCTGGGCATAGCCGACAGACCCTGTTAGGCCTGTTGGGGACCGTTGCTGATCAGTCAGGAGCAGGGCTGGTGGATGACAATGTTCCTCAGGGGCTAGGCCACAGACGACCGTGTGGCTGCCACTGGCTCAAGACAATCAATTTTGAGTTTTGTTTTGTCCTCTGGCTTCAGGGGCAGGAGAGGGACAGGGTGGAATGAGTCAAGGCTGGTTCCTGGGTTCCCGTTCAGGTAACCAGGTGGAGGATAGCTTCTCACCCTCCAGCTGACCTTGGAGGAACATTCTCTGTGTCATTGGTGGGTGCCATGGCCAGGCAGACCAGGCAGGAGGGTTTGGGAACTGTCTAAGGGGTTCAAACCTCGCATTTGGGACCCACTAGCTGTGTGACCCTGGGTGATGCCCTGTCACCCTTTTGAACTGGAAAGGAGTCACAGGACCACGTGGTTCTCATACTTTGCCTTTGCAGACAAGCTCAGGGCAGATGTGGAGCTCAGTTCCCAACTTCAGTCAGCGCCTCAGTGACCTCTCGCTCTCTGTCCCTCTCCCCTGTTGATTTGAGGATGCTGTGGATGGATCTGTTGTTCGGGATTTTGAGCACGGGCCCAAAGCTCCTGTTTTAGAGTGCAGTGTCACGGCTGACAGCAGAAGGTGACCTTTCCTTCCCTTGCACTGGTCAGGAAAAGTGGGAGTGAAGAGGCAGGCCAGCGTACAGCACACCGGGGACAGTTGAGTAAAAATAATATGGGGATTTCACTGTCATGGAAATTTATCTTATGTAGGGGAAAAAGATTGCCATGGAAACATGCACTATAACAAGGCAAAGGTACGTTTGTTATTTTACGAAATCTACAATAAAACATTTCAGAGTGAAATGGGCTGCCTATTAAAGTATGTTTCTGTTAAGTGATTGATCTTTGTGAGATGTACATACCACTTTAGCAGAAGATGGTCAGCTATAGAACAGAAGAGATGATACCTTTAAGGCCTTGAACATGAAAGAGCAAATTTGGATGGCTGGGGGATTAAGGAAGAGAATGGTGCTGGAGTGATGGTTCTGCATTAGGTTCTCTCTGTTTTCAGCAAGAGTCCACTGCTCTTAGTGGGGTGGGGAGTCATGTGGCATCTTTACAGAAATTCCTCTATTATTTTCAATCTTGGTCCTAAATTATCAAAATGTTCTATGAGGAAACCATATGCATAACTGTCTCTGTCGTAAAGACCCTATGCTCATCATTTTATTTCCAGAATTGTCGCAGCCGCCTATGATAAGACAGTGAGGACTTGGGACCTTGAGACAGGCAAGCTGCTGGTAAGTTTGCCCTGCCCTGGTGGAGACATCGCAGCACAGGGTCTTGACTGGGCCTCAGGGAGCCTTGGGCTGGGTGTGGGGTGGGGAGAGAAGCCAGTCTTCCAGGAAAAAAGAATTTTCTCCAGGACCCAAGATGGTAGAGGGTATTTGGGAAGGAAAGCTTCCTGGAGCAGGCAAAAGGGGGCTCTGCATGAAGGATGAATACCCGGAAGGGTGTGGGTGGGGTGGGGTAAGGGGTCATGGCATTTCAGGCTGAGGGAAAGAATGCCATTTTATGGCATTTCATGGCACCTCCCCTGTGAGGTGTCTGGATTTGATGAGGCCACAGGAAAAGGCCACCTGGCCGGAGCATAAGGGTTTGGGGCCCTTCCCAATCTGCTCTCCATGTTGGAGGGATCACCACTCACCCTTCCAAACCACTCTGAGACCCCTCTGTCTGCTGCCCGGTGCCCAGGCAGCCCCTGCCCCCGGCAGGCGTCTCTTCAGGGTCTCCAGTCCCGACCCGTCCCCCCGCAGTTCCTCTTCACCTCACCTCTCCCCTCCTCCTCTTTTTTCTCCTTAAAAAAAGCAATCTTTCTCTTGGTGCAAAGATCAATTTATAGTCATTGTAAATTTTTTTTAGAAAGACAAGCCTATATTATAAATATAAAATCTTAAAACTCCCAGAGATTTTGCTGTCTCTTTTCCTTATACATGTTTACATACGAACACAGACAAGTATGTTCTGTTAACAACATAGTATCATTTAATCACACATCAGCATTATTTTTTTTAATGTGTGTAGATTCCAGGGAACAGACAGGTCTGCCGTATTTCAGTTTTCCTGCTATAGGACATTGAGGCTGTTTTCAGTTTATTGTAAACAATGATACAACGAGGAAAGTTTGCATATAATTTTTATACATGTGCACCAATGTTTTTTGGATATATAGCTGGATTTTATTGCTAATTTGGTATTTGATCTTTAAGCATTTCCCCAAATGTTAATTTCTTCTCTTATAAATTTCCTGTTCCTGTTGGCCAGCTTTTCTATTTGGGATGCTTTCTTTTCTTTAAAAGAAAATTTTTAGTACTTTGATTTATTTTGGTTGCACAAGCCATCCATGCCACTTGCCACTTATAGGGCCGAGTTCATGATGCACTGCTGCTAGATAAGTTACTTCAAAACCTTGCAGCTTCAAACAACATGCATTTATTTCTCACACAGTTTCTGACGGTCAGAAATCTAGCAGCAGCTTAGCCGGGTGGTTGTGAGGTCACAGTGAAGCTGTCACCCGGGGCTACAGTTATCTGAAGTCTCAACCGGGGCTGAGGACCCGCTCCCAGGAGGTGTCATGCTGGCTTTTGGCAGGAGGCCTGTTCCTCTCCACATGGGTCTGTCCATGGGGTGCTTGAGTGTCCTCAGGACATGGCAGTTGACTCCCACAGAGCAAGTGACCCAAGAGAGAGCAGCGAGGCAGCCATAGTTTCTTTGAGGACTGTCACTTCTACCACATTCTGCTTACTTGAAGCAAGTTGCCAAGTCCAACTCACACTCAAGAGGCAGGGAACTAGGTTCCACCTTTGGGAGGGAGGACTGTCAAATAATTGGTGGGTACATTGTAAAACTGTCACCATGGTGATACTAGAATTCGTAACAGACACACAGATCCTCCTTTCCTAGAATGTTGAGCAGCTCGTTGTCCCCTTACTGTGGTTCGGTGCCAGCCTTCCCCAGGGGACTGTGAACTGCTCGAGGGCCTGGGGCTGCAGTGTCTCATCTATGGTGCCAGGTGATACCACTTACCTACCAGAATGAACATGAATGAAGCTGGCCATCGGTAGAACCTTGCTGCCAGGTCCGTGGGGTGCCCCTCTAATTCTTGTTCATCTATCCTGGACACACATTAATTAATTACACTTGTTACCAGAATAGATTAATTAAAACAAATAAATGTAAAAAATTCCATTTCTTATTTGCAGTAGCCCACTACAAGCACTCAAAGGCCACGTGTGGCCAGAGGCTAGGATATTGGACCATTTTCACCAACACAGAAAGCTCTACTGAACAGCTGGGCTAGAGCGAAAACAACCTTTTGATTGTTGCCCTATTTCAGTGGAAGATCAATCTTGAAAGCATCATATCCTCCTGTAAGCTTTCTCCCGATGGTAAATATGTGGCCTCAGGCTTGGATGTGGATCATGGAATCTGTATAACAGACGCAAAGGATGCCACAACTGTGTCACTTGTCAGGGGTGAGTTTGCATGGCCAGGAGCTGTGAGGTATCTCGGCCCCTCTCATGGCCCCTGGCGTGCTGTGGGGCATTACCCATTCAAGGGTGAATCCCCATCAGACTGGGAGCACTGCTGGGACAGGGAGTGGGTCTACCGTGCTCCTTGTTCAAAGCCTGACACAGGTGGTACACACTCAGGAATATGTGAGTGAACAGATCCCAGAGAAAACTGGAACTGTGTTTCTGGAATATTGTCACTGTGTGGGGAGAAGTTTGAGCCTCTGGGCTGCGTGAAGCACATGACTTGGAATGAGGAATGTGCATAACAAGATCCTTTCCCTCTGCCTCAGATCATCACAAAAAACCAGTCACGGCTTGCTGCTTTGACCCTGATAGCCAGAAGGTGGCTTCCGTCTCGTTGGACAAGAGCATCAAGATCTGGGATGTTACATCCCAGGCCACAGTGCTCACCATCACCCAGTGAGGAGGGGCCCCAGGAGGCTGGGCAGTATCCTGTAGCAGAGAGGTGGGTGGGAGTCTCCATTCATGCTGGATATAGCTTGCACGCTTTCAGCCCGTGAGCCACCATCCATGTTGGGAATCTCCAACTTGGCTGCGGGTGCTACAAGGAGGTTTGAGAGGGAGAAGGGAAAGAAGAAGGGCAGAATAGGGAGACTGCCAGCTGTGTGCATCTGTTTCCATGTGAGCTAACACAATCTCAAAGGACTTTGGAGCTTGCAAGGAGTAAACATAAACCCTTTGTTATATTTATATATTTATATATTTATATATTTATAGACGTAAATCTAGAAAACTCAAGATGAGAAGGAAAGTCAACTGTACTTACCCATACTTTTACTTATTATGCTCTGTCCTCCTTTCTGGTGGTTCAAGTTTTCTTCTTTTACTGCTTTTTTTTCTCTGTTCAGGAAAACTTCCCTTAGCCACTCTTTTGGGTAGTTGTGAGGGCTATAAAGACTCTTAGTTTTCCTTCATCTGAAAATGTCTTGATTCCTCCCGCCATTCCTAAGGATAATTTTATTGGATATAGAAATCTGGGTTGACAGGTGTTTTCTCTCAGCACTTGAAAACTGTCACGTCACTTTCTCTGGCCTCCATGGTTTCTGATGAGAAATCCATTGGCATTCAAACTGTTTTTCCCTTACAGGTGGTGTTATTTCTCTCTTGATGCTTTCAAGATTTTTCTTTGTCTTCTGTTTTCAGAAGTTTAATTATGATGTGTCTGGGTATAGCTTTCTTTGAGTTTTCCTATTTGGAATTATAAAGGTTTTTGTCTTTTGCCAAATTTGGTAAAATTTCAGACATCATTTGTTTGATTACTTTTCACCCCACTCTTTCCTTTCCTTCTGGAGCTCCGATGAAATGCATGCTTGGATATTTTGTTATAATCCCGCAAGTTTCTGAGGCTCTCAGCGTTTTTTTCAGTTGACTTTTTGGATAGGTTCATTTATATTGTCTGACTTCATAGTCACTAATGCTTTCTTTTATCCTCCCCCTGAGTTTTTTTTATTTTGGTTACTGTAGCTTTCAGTTCTGAAATTTCCACCTGATCATTCTTTATATCTTCTACTTTCTTGTTTACTGAGGATTTCTATCTTTTTGTTTGTTTCAAGCATGATTATAATTGTTCATTAGAGCATTTTAGTGATGGCCACTTAAAAATCCTTGTTGGACAATTCTCAGATCTATGTTATCTCAGTGTAGGCATCTGTCGATTCTCTTCCTCATTTACACTGAGATTTTTCTGACTCTTAGTGTGATGACTGATTTTTAGTTGAATCCTGGACATTTTCGGTATTACATCGTGAGAGTCTGTCTTGCTTAAACCTTCCACTTCAGCAGGCCACCTCATTACAGCCTGGCAAGCATGGAGGTCTAAGCTCCCCTCTTGGCTTTTCTCTCAGGGGTGGGGATGGAACTGCAGTCTATTCCAATCTATTTGGCTGCACTAAGGTGGATATTGTCTAAAGGTGCTCTGTTTTGTTAGGCTCTCCCTTTGGCTGGGGAGAACGAGTTTACTTGGTGGTCTATTTTTTGTGTTCCCTATAATGGTGTTTTTTTAAAAAGGAAACTGCTTACAAGCTTCTAGTACCCAGTCCAGGATATATGAAGCACAAAGAAAACCCTACAGACCCACAGCATGCTATCCTTGGGTCCCGAGAGCCCTACCTAATCTGCCTTCTTTTCTCCAACTTTCATAGTCTTCCATTTGCTTATAAACACCCGGGTTGTTAGCTGTAATTAGCAGGAGGAATGGAGAGAAGTGCATTGACTCCGTCTTGTCCAGAAGTGCATGTGCAACACAAGCACTTCCCCCAACGTTTCTACTAAGAAAAATGGCCTTTATAGGAAGAAGTAGAATTTATTTGAAATGAGAACCCCTCCTGGAAAATAGACACGGCCCTGGTTTCTACACCAGTGACAGTGTGTGGATGCTGGAGTGGTTCTCAGGCATTCCAACAGGCACAGAGGTTTGGAAGGTTCTACCCTGGAAACCCCTGGGAAGTTGACTTTTTTGCCTTTGATTTTGCTCAGTTTGTGCATTTCAAAGAACTAAAATAGTGTCCAAAACTCTGATGTGAGCTCTAGAAAACAGTTTTGTCCAAACTTTTCCTCAGGTAAAATGGTTGATTTTATGAATCAGACTGCTCAGGAGATGCTTATTTATGTTTATAGGTTTGCTTGAAAACTCTGTTTATAACAGGAGATGAGAATCATGGGAAAAATACTTTGAAGATCACAAACAAACAAAAAAAGCAGTAAAATGGTGACAGATTTTTTTTCTTTTCCAAAACATATTACAATGTACCAAAGAGCCCCCTACGACAAAGAGTTACTCAGTACAAAATGTCAGTATCGCCATGATTGAGAAATCCTGGAATAGTGTGGCGCAGTCAGAGCAACTACTGACTGGACCATGGTGGGCAGTGACTGAAGGAGCTCCAGTGCCCTCTCCCTTCATGCCCCCCCTCCGCCCCCGCCATAGGTGTGTCTTTGGGTTTCCCAGGAGCACAGAGCTAGCATATGCACCCTCCCACCTCTGTTTCAGGGCACACAGCAATGCAATCTCAAACTGCTGCTTTACCTTCAGTGGCCATTTCCTGTGTACAAGCTCTTGGGATAAAACCTTAAAAATATGGAATGTCCATACAGGGGAGTTTCGAAACCGTGGAGCCTGTGTGACTCTGATGCAGGGCCACGAAGGTTGTGTGAGTTCCTGCCGCTTTGCCAGAGACAGTGAGTAATGAACACATAAAAAGATTCTGCACCCATAGAAGCGCTGGGGCAGAGCTCCTCATGTTTCATTCACATGGACTTTTCTTAGAACAGAGAGATGATTTTCAGTATTGCTGGCCATGAGGGTGGACTTACCTTCTACAAGAACAAAAAAGCCAGGAGGAAGATTCATAGGCACAAGTTTGTAAGTGATGGAAACTCAACTCAATGTGGTTTAAGCAACAAAAGAACAAAAGAAATTCATTAACTCCTGTGATGGGAAAGCCCAGGAGAAGGTCTCGCTTTAGGTTTGGTTGGGTCCAGACACTCAGACAATGCTCTTGGGGGGCCAACTCTTCTACTCTGCCCCTCAGATCAGCTTCTTTCTTGTACTGGTATTTCTCTCCAAGTAGGCAAAATAGCTTCAGGTGGTTCAGGACAACCGCGGTTCTGGCTGCTGACAATCCTGGGGAAAGAAGCTCCTTCTGACAGTGCCCGTACAAGTCCCATGGAAGACTCCCATTGACTCCACTTGGGTCACATGCCCATCTCTGAACCAATTGCTTTAGCAGGTTTAGCAAGTACACTGATTGGCCAGGTGTGACTGACTTGCCCACCCCAGAGTTACAGGTTAGGGTCAGTACACTCTGAACCAGAGGGGCTGATACTGGGTGAGAGAAACTGGTAGGCTAATTCCAGATGAAGGGGCATGGATATGAGCAGAGTCAATGACAGCAAGCTGCCATGGTAGCAACCCAGTGGGGAAAGTGGCCGTTCCCGATACCCAGGAGCCAAAACTTACACTCCTCCATCCTCATGGAGTGTGTGTGTGGGGCACCCAGCCAACACACACACACAATCAGGGTCTGACTTGAGAAATGCAAGGGTTTTTCTAAATAACTTTCCCTTTTCAGAAGCAGCCTCTGTGTAAGTCAGCCCCCACTATGAGGCACCCCACCAGTTTCTGTCCTTGGCTTTATTGGGTTCAGAATTGCACACAGTTGTTGCTCTTTGTGGATTCCATATTTGTAAATTTGCCTACTAGCTAAAATTTATTTGCAACTCTAAAGTCAATACTCATGGCACTTTTGTGGCCACTCGTGGATGTGTGAAATGCGGCAAAAATTTGAGTTAGTCCATGCACACGTTTCCAGCTCAAGTTGAGCAAGGTGACTCACTACTTTCTTGTTTCATCTCTTATCATAAAGTGTACTTTCTGTGGCCTATTTAGTGCCACATTTTGCAGTCTGAGCTTTTAGCTGGTGACTTTGCTGTTTAAGATGGAGCTCTAGCATAATGTCGAAGCACTGTGCAGCATTCGTAAGTGCAAGAAGGGTGTGATGTGCTTTACGGGGGAAACACACATTAAAGAAGCTTTTTTCAAGCATGAGTTATAGTGTTAATGGCCATGAATTCAATTTTTAATGAATGAACAATTTACACCAGGTGAGGTGTCTTTAAACGGGAACAGATATAAAACAAAGTTATGTATGGATTGGTTAAGAAAATGTGACCAGAGGCTCACAGGAACCTAACCCCGTATTTTCCTAAGGAGCAGTGGTTCAGTATTTGCTAATTCTGTATTTGTGATGACTTGACAGAATATAACTACCATTAATAATGAGAATCGACTGTACTGGAGGTGGGTGAGCCACCAAGAAGGAATTAGAGTGTCCTCAGAGTGAGCGCGAGGCATCTCACTAATGCAGCCTCAGTCTGCTTTGACCTCACCACGGGAGGAAGCAGTTGGCTGGGGAAGATGAACCTTGGGACTTTCATTTTGTATTGCAGCATCTTTTCTCGCGTCTGGAGGTTTTGACAAGACCGTGGCTATTTGGGATGTAGGAGAAGGCTACCGGAAGCTCTCCTTGAAGGTACCAATGCCAGCATCAGATAATTCATTGGAGCTTCATTCCTTAGTCATTCCATGCCAGGTGCTGGGTGCTGGGTGCTGGGGAGACAGCAGACTTATATGTCACCCATGGAGCTGACACCTCTGTGGGGAAGGACAAACAAGTCCCCAATAGTGATGAGTGATGAGAAACCACAACAGGAACTTCGGGGACTAATCCACAGTCGGTGGGAAGGGAGGACCTCATGGAGAAGGTGGCCTCTGAGCTGAGAAAACGATGATAAGGAAGGACTGGATGAGTGAGCATCTTGGAGGGGGGGGGGCATTCCAGGCAGATGGAACAACAAATGCAAAAACTCAGAGACGGGAAAGTGTCTAGGAACCGCAGAAATTACTGTGCAGGAGGCCAAATGCCGTAATGGGACATGCAGAGAAAGCTGTGGGGCTCCAAAATGGAAGGTGTCAATTCAGCACTTCTGGTTGTAAGTTAGAGAAGACTTCACTCAAAGCAGTGCTCTAATAAGGGGATGGATTTGCAAACACGGCCAGCATCCAGCGGTCAGGCAGTCCCAGGACTGGCTCCTTCAGTGTCTCTGTCCCGGGTGCCCCCGCCTCAGGATTTCTGCAGACTCCCTGATCCTGTGATTGCCAGGCCACCTTTGGCTGGGAATGCCTGCATCCATGAGTCTTTGTCTCTCTGTTCCCTGTGACCCAAATGTAGATGATTCCCCTTGCTCACCACAGCACTCAGGCTCTGAGGGCTGGTCTGTCTGAGCTCTCTTCTCTGAGAGTTTGGAGAGGCAAACATAGCAAATAAACAGTTTAAAACTGAATATTTAACCTCTCTGTGCTTTACATTAAGTCCCTTTGTCCTTCTATTAGTTTGTTTTACTCACTTTTCTTCTCCTCTCTCCCCTCTCTCTATTCTTCCACCCTCAAATTTCTGTCCTTTTGTTCAAAGTTTAACCTTCTCTCTGGTTCTCTGTCCTCCTACCAAACCATGTTGCCTCACTGTCCACCCCTTCCCATGAGGGAAAGCCCAAAGAACTATAAGGATTCTGTATTAAGTGTCTGACCCAGCAATGTTATCTATCACCCTTGAGCTCCTTTGTATCTGAGGAGAACAATCCCCCATTTGCTAAAGGAGCAGTGGGTAGGTTTGTAGTCATGTGAAGCCAAGAGCCCCCTCCCCAAATGGACCTCTGAGTAGTATTTCCTAGAACAAAGGAAGCAAGCAAAAACCTGCAAGAGGTGCTCTGGTACCAGCTGGGAATGCAATAATTCTTTCCCCATACTACAGTTTAAAACCACACACAGTGCCAGACATACATGTGTATCACAAGCCTTTACATTGTCTATTCCACCTAAATGTCCTCGGTGAAATGAGAGGCACAGTTAGTTACTCTTAAATGTAACCAACATTGGGTCCTTCATGTTTCTGTTGTTTTTGTTTTCATCTTTCTTACAAAAGCTTTTCCTCTAGGTCCTTGTTAAAATTCTCTTTTGCTTCAGGGCCATGAGGACTGGGTGATGGATGTTGCCATTAGCAACAACAAGAAATGGGTCCTGTCTGCTTCAAAGGTAAAAGTGGCCAACCTTGGAGTAACGTAAAATCTCTGTTGCCTTTGTGAGAATTCGTGATAACAGGAGTGCTATTGTCAAGTAAAATTCTTGGGCAGACTCAGTGTGAGGGCCACACCTGGCCAGGCCATCCCCATCCAGGGAGCTGCCTGTACGTGGAAGGCAGGTGTCTCCGTCTGCTCATGTGAGGAGTTGCCAGGTATTTCTGTGTCTGAACCATGGACATTTGAGTTTTGCTGGAGCAAGGGCCTAGCCAGACTGGTGAGTGATAAAGCCAACCAGGGGCCTTGGAGGGGAAAGCATTAGCTTGTAGACAAGCATCAGAGACCATCCTGAGGTCACAGATGGGTCTTCCCTCTCTACCTCACTACATCCGGGGATTCCCATTCCAACGGCACATAACGGCTAGCCCAGGATATCCCAAGGGCTGTCCTCCAGGTGTGAGTTACAGAGAAGTGGGGAGTCACCTGGCCCCCCACCTTTATTAGAGCCATGTCATTCTGTAGCCTGGGAGTTTCTCAATCTATGAGACTGTGGGCAAGACTCTGCCTTCCATGACCAACTTGTTAGGGAGCCAACCCAGGATACCACCACACCTGACAGAAAAACTGTAGTAAATAATACAGAATAAAAATAATATGCCTATATGTTCTTATTTTAATATAAAAGTGTAGAAAATGATTATGTTAATTATGTCTCAGTAAAGCTGGAAAAGAACAAAGTAAAAATACAAAACAAAATATGAAAATTGAGAGTTTGTTTAAAGTTATATTTTATTCTTTTTCTTTTACTTTTTTGTTATATAAATGCTGTTATTTAAACAAAACAACAATAGGACTATTTAACAGCAGCAATTAGTGGTAATTTAATAGTAGGACTAATTAAACAAATATATTTAAGAAAAATATAAAAATATTTTATAATGTTTCTTTTTATTCTCTGATACAATTTATTTAGACTTTAAAATAATCTTTACTGTATATTTAAAATTTTTAGGCTATATCATTGTATCTTCTTAAGATACATAAATGTAGGACTTTATTAAAAAGAGAATATAAATATAATAGGACTGGTTAATTAGATATCACTTGCATTTATTTATATATTATTCCAGCTTTATTGAGACATAGTTGACATCTAACATCATATAAGTTTAAGGTATACAACCTGTTGATTTGATGCACTATTGTATTGCCAACTGATTACCACCGCAGTATTCGCTCACACCTCCATCATGTCATAGAATTCCCACTTCTTTTTTGTGGTGAGAAAATTTATAATCTATATTCTTATGAAGTTTCAATCACATAATACAACATTATTAACTAAGGTCAACACGCTGTACATTAGATCACTCAAAATTACTCATTTTGTAACAGGAGGTCGGCACCCTTTGACCAGCATCTCCCCATTTCTCCCGTCCCCCACTCTTGGTAAACCCTGCTATTTGTTTCCATGAATTTGGTGTTTAAAGATTTCAGTCTAAGTGAGATGACCCAGTGTTTGTCTTTCTCAGTCTGACTTATTTCACTTACCATTATGCCCTCAAGTTCTGTTTATGTTGCTGCAAATGGCAGCATTTCCTTCTTTCTCTTGGTTAAATAATATTCCATTGTGTATACACATCACATCTTCTTTATCCATTCACCCTCTGACAAACACTGAAGTTGTTTCCACATCCCACTACTGTGAATCTTGAATAATGCAGTGAATGTGGGAGTGCAGATATCACTTTGGGGTCTTGTTTTCATTGCCTTTGGATATATACCAAGAAGAGAGATTGCTGGGTCATATGGTAATTCCATTTTAAATTTTTCAAGGAATCTCCACAGTGTTTTCCATAGTGGCTGTATCAGTTTACATTTCTACCAATAGTACACAAAAGTTCCCTTTTCTTCGCATCCTCACCAACACTTTCCTCTTGTCATTTTGGTGATAGCCTTTCTAACAGGTGTGAGGTAATGATATCTCATTGGGGTTTTTATTTGCATTTCTCTGATTATTAGTAATACTGAGCATCTTTTTTATGTACCTGTTGGCCATTTGTACCTCTTCTTTGGAGAAATGTCTATTCAGTTCCACCACCCATTTTTCAATTGTAATTTTTTTCTTACTGAGTTGTATGAGTTCTTTATATATTTTGGATATTAACCCCTTATCAGATATATGATTTGCAAATATTTTCTCCCATTCCATAGGCCTCCTTATCATTTTGTTTCTTTTACTATGCAGAAGATTTTTAGTTTGATATAGTCCCACTTACTCATTTTCACTTTTGTTTCTTGTGCTTTTGGTGCTATATCTGAAAAATCATTGCCAAGACCAATGTCCATGAGTTTTCCCCTATGTTTTCTTCTAGGAGTTTTACAATATTGGGTCTTAGGTTTTTTAAGTTAATTTTTGTGAGTGGTGTGAGATAGGGGTCCCATTTTACTTTTCTGTGTGAGGTTATCCAGTTTTCCCAACACCATTTAAAGAATGAAGAAACTAACCTTTCCCCATTAAATATTCTTGGCTCACTTCTCAAATATTAGTTGACTGGATATGTGATTGTTTATTTCTGGGTTCTCTATTTTTATGCTTGTACCTCACTATTTTGATTACTATAGCTTTGTAGTATAGTTTGAAATCAGAAAGTATGGTGTCTCCAGCTTTGTTCTTCTTTTTCAGGATTGTTTTGCCTATTCGGCATCTTTTGTGGTTCCACAAAATTGTAGAGTTGTTTTTTCTAATTTTATAAAAAATGTTGAAATTTTGATAGAGATTTCATTAAATACATAGATGTCTCTGTCAATTCTTTTGATCTAGGAACACAGAATATCTTTTCATTTCTTTGTGCTTTCTTGAAGTTCTTTTATCAAAACCTTACAGTTTTCAGTATATAGATTTTGCACTTTCTGGTTAAAATTATTCCTAAGTACTTTATTATTTTGATGCAATCATGAATGGGATTGTTTTCTTTTTCCTTTTTTCATTATTCATATATAAAAACACAAGTGACTAAAAAAACAAAGTGTGTTCATTGGGATGGATAGCACTCATTTTGAATCAGGGTGCTTTTAGTGATGCTTCCTGCTCAGGGAGCATCCTCTGTAACCCTTGCTTTTCCTCCTGGAGGCTGACAGAGGACAGTGGACAGAGAACAAGACTACCATTTGTGCGTGGCTAAAGACGGTGGTGATCTTATAGCATTTCACACCTGTGAAGTAGGAATTGCAGTTCTGCACCAGGCACTTCTAGTGTTTCCTCTTCCCTTCTGGAGAGGGATAAAAGAGATCCTTATCGAGAGGCATGTTGTTGTGGGAGCTTGGCACTGCTGGAAAGTCTACAATTGATTTCTGTATGTTGATTTTGTATCCTGCAACTTTACTGACTTTGTTGATTACTTCTAACAGTTTTTCAGGGTGTCTTTTTTATTTCCTAAATATAACATTATGTCATCTGTAAACAAAGACAACTTGATTTCTTTCCTTCCACTTTGATTGCCTTTTATTTCTTTTTCTTGTCTGATTGCTCTGATGAGAACTTTCAGTATGATGTTAAATAGGAGGGCTTGCTTAGGATAAAAATAACCTTTAATTTTTATTATTTTTATTATTTTATTTTTAATGCATTTTATTGATTATGCTAGTACAGTTGTCCCATTCTCCCTCCTTTATTCCCTTCCACCCTGCACACCCCATCCCATCTGCATTCCTCTCTTTTAGTTCATGTCCGTGGGTCATACACATAAGTTCTTTGGCTTCTATATTTCCTATACTATTCTTAACCTCCCCCGTCTATCTTCTACCTACCATTTATGCTACTTATTATCTGTATCTTTTCCTTCTCTCTTTTCCTCCCACTCCCCCACTGATAACCCTCCACATGATCTCCATTTCTGGGATTCTATTCCTGTTCTAGCTGTTTGCTTAGTTTGTTTTTGTTGTTGTTTTTAGGTTCGGTTGTTAATAGCTGTGAGTTTGTTGTCATTTTACTGTTCATATCTTTTATCTTCTTTTTCTTAGATAAGTTTCTTTAACATTTTATATAATAAGGGCTTGATGAACTACTTTAACTTGACCTTATCTGCAAAGCACTTTATCTGTCTTTCCATTCTAAATGCTAGCTTTGCTGGATAGAGTAATATTGGATGTAGGTCCTTGCCTTTCATGACTTGGAATACTTCTTTCCAGCCCCTTCTTGCCTGTAAGATTTCTTTTGAGAAATCAGCTGATAGTCTAGAGAAGTGGGAACTCCTCTGTAGGTAACTCTCTTTTTCTCTTGCCGCTTTTAAGGTTCTCTCCTTTTCTTTAATCTTGGCTAATGTAATTACGATGTACCTTGGTGTGTTCCTTCTTGGGTCCAACTTCTTTGGGACTCTGTGAGCTTCCTGGACTTCCTAGAATCTATTTCTTTTGCCAGATTGGAGAAGTTCTCTTTCATTATTTGTTCAAATAAGTTTTCAGTTTCTTGGTCTTCCTCTTCCCCTTCTGGCACCCCTATGTTTCAGATGTTGTACTGTAAAGATTTCCTGGAGGTCCCTAAACCTCTCCTCAATTTTTGAATTCTTGCTTCTTCATTCTGTTCTGGTTGAATGTTTCCTTCTTCCTTCTGCTCCAAACCATTTATCTGAGTCCTGCTTTCCTTCCCTTTACTGTTGGTTCCCTGTAGATTTTTCTTTATTTCACATAATGCAACCTTCATTGCTGTCTGGGTCTTTTTTATGCTGTTGAAGTATCCACTGAGTTCCTGGAGCGTCTTGATAACCAGTATTTTGAAATGTGTATCTGATAGGTTGGCTACTTCTTCATGGCTTAGTTGTGTTTTTGTTTTTTTTTTTCTGGAGCTTTGATCTGTTCTTATATTTGGGCCTTTTTTTTTTCTCTGTGCACCTGTTCTGTAGTAAGGGGCAGAGCCTTAGGTGTTCACCAGTGCAGGGCAACCCACCTGGCTGCCTTATTATGCTCTATGTAGGGGAGGAGCCGGAGAGGGAACAATGGTACCTGCTCTGCTCTCTGCTGGATTTCAGTCACATCCGCTGCTACCCACAAGCAAATTTGGCCCTTCTGGTGCTAATTCCTGTGTGGGTGGGCTTGTGTACATTCTAGGACCCTGTGAGTCTCTCCAACAAGCTCTGCTTGTGAAGCTGGGAGTTTCTCCTTCTGCCTCAACCCCATAGGTGTTTTCAGTCAGAGGTTTGAAGCTTTATTTCCCCACACTGAGACCCTGGGTTGTGTGGTCTGTCTTGCTCCTCAGTTGTTCCTCCCAGTTTATCTGCACATGAATCTGGGACTGCCCGGCCTTCCAGCTGCTGCCTTACTGTGGGTCCTCTCTGCCCAGCTGCCATGGTCCACCCCTCCTACCAGTCTGGATGAATTTTTCTTCTTTAACTCCTTGGTTGTCAGACTTCTGTATAGTTCAATTTTCTGGCAGTTCTGGTTGTTTTTTGTTTTTTAATTTGTAGTTGTCCTTCGTTTGGTTGTGCGAGGAGGCACAGCGTGTCTACCTGCACCTCCATCTTGGCCAGAAGTATGATAAACCTTTAACTAAGAAAGTTATAGGTGGGGAATGATAACTACCCACCATGACCTGCCCAGTTAGGAATCTGTGATCAGATTACCCTGTGAAGTTACTATTGGTCACTTGAGCTTGTCAGATTTATTACAAAATCCTTTTTTGTTCACAGACTAAAACCTTTTATTATTAAAGACCCATCATCACAGTTAAGCAAATCACATTCCTTTTTAGGAGTGTTGTGTGCATGTTATGCAGGGCATTTAACAGTAAGATCTCTTCATTTACTTTGGTAGGAAGGTAATAGACTCAATGGAATTTGCCAAAGTTTACATTTGCATTGTCTGCTAAATATGTGAACGTCTAGTTTGTGTTTGGATAAGATGTCAACATACCTTTGTTTTAAGTTCTCCGCAGTTTCATTAAAATTTTCACAGAAATCAAGAAGATGATTTGAAACTCCAACTTTTATTTTTTTAAAAAGACTTCATTTATTTATTCTTAGAGAGAGGGAAGAGAAAGAGAGGGAGAGAAACATCAACCAGTTGCCTCTTGCACACCCTTAACTGGGGACCTAGCCTGCAACCCAGGCATGTGCCCTGACTAGGAATCAAACCAGCAACATTTTGATTTATAGACCGGCACTCAATCCACTGCGACACACCAGACAGGGCAGAAACTCCAACTTTTAAATCAAAGTATCTAAGAGCTAGGAGGAACATTTTTGTTGTTGTTGTTGCCATAATTGGACAAATCACTTGATATACTATAGAAAGTATCATATTGGTAAAATCTGACAGCTCTACACTGCAGTGGGCCAGCACATACTCATATGTAACCAAACTTTCCCCTTTTGTTCTCCTACAGGACATTTAGCTGCAGCTGCTGAATCAGGAAATGTAACATTACTTAATGTATTGGATTTTATTGCTGCTATAATAAATCACCATAGACTTTACCACTCAAACAATGTAAAGTTAATAGCTTACAGTTCTGTAAAATAGAAATGTGGCAAATTCTCACTGGATTGAAATCAAAGTGTCAACAACTCTGTATTCCCTTCTGAAAGCTCTAGGGGATAATCCATTTTCTTGCCCTTTCCAGCTTGCAGAAACCGCCCACGTATCTTGGCACAGGGCCCTGTCTTCCATCTTCAAAGCCAGCAACATAGCATCTCTCTGTACCTTTCTTCCATCGTCACATGGTCCTCTGACGGAATGCTCTACTTTTATGGTCATTGTGGTTATGTTGGACTCACTTGGCTAATTCAGAATAATCTCCCCATTCTAAAATAGCTAATTAGTGAACTTAATTAACTTGTAGCCCTGATTCCCCTTTGTCATGTAACGTAACATACTCACAGGTTCTGTGGATTCGGATGTGGTCTTCTCTGGGGAAAGGGCACTGTTCTATCGAACACTCAGTTTCATAAGACTGATTCAACAGATGTGCATTTGGTAGTATTTCCAAATGAATTCAGCGATCACTAGATCACTTTTCTAAGGAGCACTGGTGTCTTTCTTTTTAAAGATAGATTTAATTTTTTAAATAACAAACTATAGAAATAATCCCTGAAAGTATAGTCTTTAGATTTTATTTTTGAAAGAAGCTTTAGATTTACAGAAAAATTGAACAGATAGTAGAGAGTTCTCATGTGTGCCCTCCTTCTATTTTCACTATTATTAATATCTTGCATTAAGTGTGGTATATTTGTTGCAATTGAACCAATATTGACACATTATTAACTAAAGTCTTTATGTTATACAGGTTTTGCCAAGTGCATGTCACGTGTCTACCATTATAATATAACACAGGATAGTATCACTGACCTAAAAACTCTCTGTGCTCTACCTATACATCCCTCTGCTGCTTACTCAAACCCCTGGCCACCACTGATCATATTACTGTCTCTATAGTTTTACCTTTTCCACAATGTTGTATAGTTGGAGGCATACAGTATGTAGCCTTTTCAGACTGGCTTGTTTCACTTAGCAATATGCATTTAAATTTCCTCCATGTCTTTCCATGTCTTCACAGTTCATTTCTTTTAGCACTGAATAATATTCCACTGCAGAAGGACACCTTGGTTGCTTCCAAGTTTTGGCAACTATGAATAAAGCTTCTAGTAACATTCATGTGCAGGTTTTTGTGTGGATGTAAGTTTTCAGCTCCTTTGAGCAAGTACCAAGAAGTGTGATTAATGAATTGTATGGTAAGAGTGTATTTGGTTTGGTAAGAAGCTGCCAAACTGTCTTCCAAGTTGGCTGTGACAGTTTTGCGCTCCCACCAGCAATGGCCCAGAATTCCCATGGCTCCACATCCTCACCAGCACTAGTTGTTGCTGTCAGTGTTCTGGATTTTGACATTCTAATAGGTGTGTAGTGGTGTCTTGTCTTAATTTGCAAATCATTGATGACATGTGATGTGCAACATATTTTCATATACTTATTTGCCATTTGTATGTTTTCTTTGTTGAGTTGTCTGTTAAGATTTTTGGCCCTTTAAAAAAAACTGTGTTGTTTGTTTTGCTATTGCTGAATTTTAAGAGTTATTTGTATATTTTAGATAATAGTCCTTTATCAGATGTCTCTTTTGCAAATGTTATCTCCAGCCTGTGGCTCTTCTTTTTATTCTGTTGTGTCTTTCACAGAGCAGAACAATTTAGTTTTAATGAAGTCTAGCTTTCATGCATGGTGCCTCTGGTGTTTTATCTAAAAAGTTATCATGAAATCCAAGGTCATCTAGATTTTTTCCTAAGTTAATTCTAGGAGTTTTCTAATTTTGTATTTTATATTTAGGTCTGTGATGCATTTTGAGTTAATTTTTGTAGTGGGTATAGGTCTGTATCTAGATTCAGTTTCTTTCTTACTTTTGCATGTGGATGTCTAATTGCTGCAGTAGCATTTATTGAAAAGACTATAATTTTCCATTGTATATTCTTTGCTCCTTTTTCAAAGGTCAGCTGGCTATATTGAAGTGAATCTGTTTCTGGGCCCTCTTTTCTGTTCCACTGATCTGTCTATTCTCCTCCCAGTATCACACTGTCTTGATTACTGTAGCTTTATAGTAAGCCTTGAAGTCAGGCAATATCAGTCCTCTAACTTTGTTCCTCTCCTTTATTATTGTGTTGGCTATTCTGGATCTTTTGCTTCTCTGTATAAACTTTAAAATCAGTTTGTCAATATCCACAAAATAACTTGTTGGAATTTTGATTGGGATTGCATTCAATTTATAGATCAAATTGGGAAGAACCAAGATCTTGAAAATATTTAGTTTTTCTATCCATAAATGTTTCCATTTATGTAGTTCCTTGATTTTATTCATCAGAGTTTTCTTTATATATATTTTGTACATATTTTGTTAGATTTATACCTAAGTATTTAATTTTGGGGGGTGCTAATGTAACTTCTATTGTGTTTTCAATTTAAAATTTTACTTGTTTATTGCTGGTATGTAGGGAAATGATTAATTTTTGTATATTAACCTTGTATCCTGCAACCCCACTATGATCACTTACTAAACCCAAGAGTTTTTTCTGCCACTTACGACATTTGTATTGGCATATAACAATTTAGAAGGGGCCCCTGTTGCCTTATACATCCCACTGAGTAAGGATCTACAGCCATCTACATTGAGCCATCTACATTCATCCTCATTGGGTAATATCTTTTCTTAAATTATAATTTAATTCCCAACACTTTATTTTAACACTGACAAAAGGGAACAATAGCAATTCCTTAAAGTAGGCTGTAATTGGAAAAACATGTTTTGTTTTTTTATATTAAAATTCTAAGATGTTGAACAGTATACACATTTAAAGACTGAATTACCTGTTCTGGAAATACTCTTTGGTTCATTTTTATTTTCCTTCTCTAGGCAAAAGGAAATCTGTTAATGCAGGTTTCAAAAGCTATTATTTCCTGGCACTCATAAACAAATATCCTTACCAAGAAAAGCCATTTGACTTTGAAACCCAAGAGTCTTTTTTTAACTGATTTTTTCAGATTTTCTACATAGACCATCATGTCATCTTTGAACAAAGACAGTTTTATATCTTCTTTTCCAATCTTATATGCTTTCTTTTCTTGTCTTATTGCATCCCCTGTGATGACTAATCTACTTTTGTTTCCGTAAATTTGCTTATTCTGGACATTTCATATAAATGTAATCACACCACATATGGTTTTTGTGACTGGCTTATTTCACTTAATGTTTTTTCAAAGTTTATTCATGTTGTAACATGTATCAGTACTTAATTGCTTTTTACTGCTGAATAATATTTCATTGTCTGCATATACCAGATTCTAGTTATCTATTCTTCAGTTGATAGAAATGGGATTATTTCCACTGTTTTGGCTATCATGAATATTGCTGCTGTGAAGATTCATAAACAAGTTCAAACTCTTTGTGTGAACACCTGTTTTTTTTCTTTTTCTTTTGGTCATATACCCAGGAGTGGAAATGCTGGGTCACATGGTGACTGTGTTTATTTACTCTATTTGAGAACTGCCAGAATGTTTTTCAAAGCGCTGAACACTTACTTTCTCACCAGCAGCATAGGAATGTGACAATTTCTCCACATCCTCAACAATTTTATTCTTTTTCATTGTAGTAATCCTAATAGTGATGGAGTGGTATTTTGTAATTTTGATTTGCTTTTCCCTGATGACCAATAATGTTGAACATCTTTTCATGTGCTTATTGGCCACTTATATATCTTCACTTTCCTGATGCATGTTCTTTGAGGCACAAAAGTTTTAAATTTTTATGAAGTCCAGTTTATGTACTTTGTATTTTGTTGCTTGAGTTTTGGCGTCAGATCTCAGAAACCACTGCCTCATTCAGTGTTACAAAGATTTACCCCTATGTTTACATCTAAGTTTTCTAGTTCTTCTATTTTCACAATTTTAGGCCTTGGTACCCTGGTCAAAAATAATTGACCATAAATGTGAGCATTTATTTCTGGACTCTCAATTCTATTTCCATGGACCTATGTTTCTACCCTTATGCCTGAACCACCCTGTGCTGGTAACTGTAGCTTGTAGTAAGTTTTGACATAGTGAAGTCTGAGTCCTCTGAAACATTCTTGTTCAAATAGTTTTGGCTATTCTAGGTCCTTTGAATGTCCATATGGATGTTAGGATCAGTTAGTGAATTTCTGCAAAGGAGTCAGCTGGGATTTTCATAGGGATTATGTTGAATCTGTAGATCATTTGGGGGGTATGGTTTAATTAGCAACATTAAATTTTCTGATTCATTGAACATGAGATGTGTTTCAATTTATTTATATCTTCTTTAGTTTCAACAATATTTTTTTGGCTCTAGTCTGTGAGTTTTGCACTTCTTTTGTTAAATCTATTCCTAAGCATTTTATTACTTATGGTGCTAAATGGAATTGTTTATTTAATTGCATTTTCAGATTGCCCATTGCAAGTGTATAAAAACACGATTGATTTTTGTGTATTGATTTTTATATCCAGCAATCCTGCTGAGCTATTAGTTCTAATAGTTTTTTAGTGGATTCCTTAGGATTTTCTATGTACAAGGTCATGTAATCTTCAAATACATTCTACAATAGAGTAAATAAATACTGTTACCAACTGATGAATAGATAACTAGAATCTGGTATATGCAGACAATGAAATATTATTCAGCAGTAAAAAGAAATGAAGTACTGATACATGTTGCAACATGAATAAACTTTGAAAAAAACATACTAAGTGAAATAAGCAAGTCACAAAAACAGTATGTGATATGATTATATCTTTTTACTTCATTTACAATCTGGATACCTTATATTTCTTTTTTTTCCTACATTGTTGTCTTTGTGGAAGATGAAAAACTTCTGAATAATTTAGAACTTGCATGTCTCGTCCCAGACTCACTTACCATGTGTGCTTTTCATATCCCCTTCTCCACCAAACCCAATCCCTAATTATTTTCTGCATGCTGTGCAGGATGCTATTGTTCTGGTTATTTATCTCCCAATCTAGTTTTCATGTCTGTTTATCTGTCATTAAACACAGTTGCATAGCCTCCCTTTCTGGTAACATCTGGGTCATGCTGGCATTGCTGTTGTACTTGTTCTCATCTTCATTAGCCTAACTCTTACAAAACATGATTGTGATATTCACAATGTTAAAAATTCTACCAGCATTATCTTGAAACAAAGCACAGCAATTAATCCATAGGTAGAATCAAAGGCAAACTGTTAAAACTCAGAATTACAATGCAGTTAGGTTGGATAGTTAAGTTGTAGCACTGGGAGTGAATCACAATACTGTAATGCAGGGGTGTTGAACTCACTTTCACTGGGGGCCACATCAGCCTCGAAGTTGCCTTCAAAGGGCCAAATGTAATTTTAGGACTGTATAAATGTAACTACTCCTTAACAGTTAAGCCAGAACTCAGTGCTGCCGCCGGGTAGAAACAAGGTGGAGGGCTGGATTTGGCCTGTGGGCCTTGTGTTTGCCACCTGTGTTGTAATGGATAATCTATGATTGTGAACTGCAAATTATGGAAAACAGTGATTGACCTATGGAAGATGAATCATCTATGTATATCCATTTGGCATTAAAAATATTTTGCATTCAGCTCCTATTTTTGAGGCCATCACTGAAAAATGGGACTTTATGCACCTTGAAAGGGGTTTGCTGGTCCATGGAACTTGCAGAGCAAAAGCTGGAAAGGTGCTGGAGAAACTGAGACAGTTGGTTGCCCTAACTCTGCTCCTCTACAGGTCAAGGTTCTCCACACATAGTCTGATGTGATGCAGCTCCCTGGGTTGCCTCAGCCTAACAAGCTCACTTTTGTGACTGCTGTTTTGCTATTTAACTTGTTCTAGGATAAGACCATGAGACTATGGAATATTGAAGAAATTGACAATGTTCCTTTGGTAATCGAGTACAAAAAGGCCCTGGGTTTAAAGGTGAAACAGGTAGGTATTGGGTAAAATAAGGTGCAATGAAAACTTTCATTAGTTACTACTACAAATTAATTTATTTTGTGAATAAACATTTATTGAGCAATTGAGGGTAAAACCATGAACAAACAGATTGAAATCCTTGCCCTGAGGGAGCTTAAATTTTAAAAGGGGAGAAAAACAAAGAAATAAAAATATTTAGTGAGTCACATGGCGATAAGTAATTTGGAGAAAAATAACATAGGGAAGGGAAATAAGAGTGCTGGAGGTTGCTCCGTTTCAAAGGGTAGACAGGATAGGTTTATTAAGGTGACAGTTGTTCAAAGACTTGCAGGTGGTGAGGGAGTGAGATGTGCAGATGTTTAGGGGAAGAACTTCTCAGCAGAGGGAACAGCCAGTGTGGAGACCCTGAGTCAGAAGTGAGCCTGATGTATTTGGGGACTGATGTGAGTGGGCAGGACTGGGAAATGAGGCCTGAGGGAGCACTAAGCACATAGCTGGACACTGTGTGAGCCTCCTATACTCTGGCAGCAGACCCTCTGGCCAGGCCCCCAGTGCCCCATTTCCCATGGAGGGGGCTCAGGTGCCTGTTTCTCTAGCGAAAGATCGTGGTGGTAGAGTGGACATATCTTCTGCTTCCCCAGGTGTGGCCAGGGCTGGCCCTGAGCAGTGGAGGCCTGTCCCTGCTAGGACCACAGACTAGACACCTGCCTGCCACCTTAAGAGGCCGAGGAGTCTACGCTGGGCCCTCTTGAGCCTTACTTCCCTTAGAATCCCACAGCCACCTAAGCTTGTCTCCTCTCAGGAGGTCTGGCTGGGAGCCACTGCTTCTGGGAATGACTAATTTGGAAACAGCACTGTGGGGCAGGGAAGTGAGGGGTGGGACCCACATGGACCTCATCTTTGTGACCAGCTGGTTCTCATGGCTTTTGTGGTCATGTTGGCCTTCAGGCTTGGAAGCTCACTGGCTACAGAGCAGTGCTAGTCCCTGTCATTCTGGGGTTGGGACATGAGAAATTATACTGTAGAATAAAGATAGTGTAATTTAAAAAAAAAAAAAAAGGCTGGGTTTTCTCAGAGGCTGGATTTCTCAGAGAGTCTGCTCCATGCAGGGTTTGCCCCATCTCTCCTCCAGTCCTCTGGGTCCTGAAATAGGCAAGGGTGGAAACGTACAGGGGCTTGGGGTGCCAGAGCAGGGGCATGTCACCTTGCAGGCTTGTCTTAGGGGACTATGTTGAGAGCCCAGGCCATGCATGGTATTGCTCACTTGTTTGTGGGAAGCAGATGCAGTGAGTAAGCTGTGCAGTGGCATCCACAGTTCTCTGTGTTCTCTGGCCAGAAACAGGCTCTGAGATGGAGGAGGATGCTCAGCATGTTCATCATCTAGTAAAAAATCCTGCTTTTTTAGAAATCTTGCTTATTTGCTTCTCATGGTTTTGTAAAAGCGAGGTGCCCCCAGGATGTTGAGAAATTAGGATATCTCCTTGGCCCCATAGCTGCTCTGCACAGAGCAGAGGATGGGATTGGACCCCTCCTCCTGGTTCTCTCTACTGCCAAATAGCCTGCCACTTCTGACCCCAGGACCCTTATGGCAGGAGACATGAGCAGGAAGTATCTGCATAACTTCTGGGGGGAAGAAGTCTGTGCTCACACTCTCTCAATGACCTATAATTTCCACCCTTGTTTGGGGAGAGACCCCAGAGAGGAGAGGCATCTCTTACCCTGACCTAACCCAAGGTGGCTGGATCAGGTGGAAGAATTCTAACTGCATACCTTGATCTCCTCTGACTAGCACCTCCTTTCTGCTTTTTAAATATTTTGTGTCAAGTGTGAAGAATGTGAAAGGCCTTTCTCCAACTATGAAAGTGACATCTACTCTGAAATAGTCACCAAATGTGTGTTCTGCCGGATGGATGCACAACACTTGTCAGCAGAGACCTCATCATCACCAGAAAATGACTCAGCAGCAAGCGGGTACAGCCTGGGCGAGGATGACTGATGGCCATCTGGTCCTTTGAGTGACTTGAGCACAGGCCACCTGTCATGTAGGTGTCAGGGATCTGCAGAGATCTTTCTCTGGGGTCATTCCCTGGCTGGGCCTATCAGAGTGAGGCAGGGGCCAAGCCCTCAGGTGGCTCCCACCACCATGCCACCTCCTTAGCTCCATTCCACCTTTTCTTTCTTTTCTTTTCCCACAGCACCCTTATTGAATGGGATTGGATGCTTTGTTTTTAGTTTTTAGGCAGAATAAACTTAGATACTTTTGGAAAACTAGTGTGCATGTGAATTCCAGCAGCATTTTTTGTTATTTATAAGCTTATGTCTTATTCATCCAGACACATCTGGATTCCCATTCTAGTCTCTGGAGTTGCCCTGTAAAGCAGCCCTCTGGGGCTGGCACTAACAGCACCTGAGGAAGGGCTTGTGGAATGAAGAGGAAAGTGTGTGGGCCCCCCTCTGTGGAGGAGACTGTAGATGCTTCCCTGTCTAATGCTCCCAGATGGCCACCTGCCTAGAGCAGAGGAAGGTCTGATTAGACAGGCATGTGGTGGGCCTTTCATTCCAGAATGTTTTATGCTCTCCACTCCAGACTTTTCAATTTCCAGAATGCCTCTTCCTGCTTCCACAGCATATCTACAACATAATTACTTCAGAAGTAAAGGTTTCAGTTGACAAAACATAAAGGGCTCCCTTTTACATTTGGTATTGCTCACATGATTTCTGTCAAATACCACTCACATGTCCCTTGGTCCATTTTAAAAGCTTAATTGCAGGACTGCTTTATTTAGTGTCAGTTGACTAGCATCCAATAATTCTGCCCAGGAGCACATTAACCTTGTAGTCATTCTTTGGGCAAGTCCTGTGCTTTGTGCTGTCCTCCTCAGTCACAACCCTAGTGACTGCTCAGACTTGAGCTGGCTGGTCAGTAGTTAATGATGTATGAACATGTCAAAATTCTAACTTGCACTCTCAGCCACTCGGCTCTCCTTTGAAGAAAAGTCCTATTGCTAGTGGTCTCCGTTTTCCAATACATAGATTTATACTTCCCTTGGGGGATGGGTGGACTACTACATCAACATTGACCTCGCTGATGGGAATTTAGGTTGTTTCTTGTTTGTTTGCGATTACAAATAATACTGGAGTGAATCTTCTTGTTGCATATATTTTTTTTCAGAAATTTACATTTCTGTGGAGGAGACTCTCCCAGCCCAGTGATTGCTGGGTGAATGGATTAACAGGGTATGGTTTAGTTGTTGCTCAAGGGCTCTTTAAAGTGTTGGGACGACGTCACTGATATGTCTGAGTGAGGAGACCCAGACTGGGAAGAAGTGAGAAGCCTAGATGGGTAGGACCTTGCCTGGCAGCAGAATCCTCCCCATGACTGGTGGTGCTCCAAAGCCAGTAGCCCAGGTGCCTTGAAGCTCTCGATTTCTGTGTCCCCGGACTCTTCCCCTTTCAAACATGGTCTCGACAGGCGAGTAGATGAGCCTCCAGGATGACAGGGCCTTTGATACCAATGGTCAGAGTGAGGCCGAGGTGGTCCACCGAGGAGGGCGCCAGTGCGATGGGTACGATGCGTGGTCACCATGGGACCACCTTGGGGTGTGTGCCCAGACCCATCGCTGGGGTAGCGGGCAGCCGCCGCACTAGCGGGACGGGGATCTCCGGAGTGGGAGGTGATTTGGCCTCTCGTGACAGACTGGTGGAGTCCCTGAGTCAGTTTTGGAGGGCGGAAGGCCCGGACCTGCAACAAACATCCTCCAAAGAAGGAAGCCACACTGGTTCCAAAGCCCAACGCGGACATTAAAGATATCCGGAAGAGAAACCTGTTCAGGTTCTGCTCACCCAGCGTTGCGGGAGCTTCAGATCTTGGTGTCCCACAACTCTACTACATCGGCTGGAGTAAAAGCCTACATCACGCATGCGCGGGCCACCGGCAGAATTTGTGCGCATGCGTGCAATTGGTGGCGTAAATAGTGATGAGGTACAATTCTCGCGGTACCTGTGCGGGCGGCGCCGTGGCTTAGTTGGTTAAAGCGCCTGTCTAGTAAACAGGAGATCCTGGGTTCGAATCCCAGCGGTGCCTCAACCGAGCGTCTCGGCTCACTTTTTGCCCATTTCCAACTTCACTCGGGGTCTCTACCCTACTTCTCCCCGTTTTGGGGGTGTGAAGGTGGTTCTGAGAAGTCCTTTTAGCCGACCATGTCATGCCGGCGGGATGGACTCCCACCCTCTCTGGAGTCTGCCCCTCAGGTATCTGAGAGCTGCAGCACGTCTTCCACTTCGGCAGCTGACCAGAGTGGACACCCCTAGGGGGCATCGCGGGACTCCCGGTTGCAGCTGCTTGTAAGGGACCATGGAAACACTCCCGCAGAGGCCACTACGGCCTGGGACTGGGCGCGGCAGGGTAGGGTGGGGTGGGGTGGGGTGGGGTGGGGCGCTAGGGTGGAGCTGATATTCTCCGAGGCTGCCCTAGGGTAGGGGAGCCGGAGTTTGGCAGCGGCAGACTGGACCCCGCGCCTTGAGCCTCTCTCAAGTCTGCTAACTTTCTGCTCTCTTATCCTTGCAGTCGCTGCCACAATTTCACAGACTGAAGACCGGGGCATAGAGAGGTCAAATGAAGCCCAAAGTCAGGGGGCGGCTGCAAGAGGGGAGGATTGAATTCGGCCAACGTGTCCCCAAGGCTGACCAAAGTATGAAAACTCTTGGGAGGGAACAGATCTAGCAGTACTCTAAGTTTGGAGCCAGCTTCTCTAGAGGGCCAGTGTGCGGCTGCGCCCAAAGGTTCGGGCTGGGTAAAAACACGAAGGGGCGGGGGCGGTGCCTGACCCAGAGCAGTTGCAGCGAAGTCTCTGGGGCGCGGTGAGGCATTGGAAATTTTTTTAAAAAGTTGCCAGGAATGTTGATGTGAAACTCAACATTTCATGTCAGTCGCAATAGGACAGTTTCAGTGAGCTGCAGAAATTGCAGTTATGGATCAGCCTGTACTCCCAATAGTCAAATTCACCTGCCCCAGAAGCAGCTCTTCTCTTTGTTTCTTCCATGGGTGTGGGTTTATTATCTGTTTTTTAACTTTTGTTTGGGGGTCGATTTCTTTACCTTTACAGCTTGGTTGTTTTTATTGACATTACAAAGAACAGCCTGTTGCAGATCTGATAGGAACATCTGATAGATGAGTTTATTGGTAACAGGGCTTGAGTCCTTGTGGGGCAGTAGTTTTCTGGCACATCTTTACTGCTAACCTGAGGTATTGGGTTGGCCAAAAAGGTTTTTTTTTGTTTTGTCTGTGTGATGGCTCTAGTAGCACTTAGTTGTTTAACTTCATCTGAAACAATTTTGTTAGATTGTATTGTGACAGCTCCCTCTCAGCGTGCATTAAAAAAAACTCATCGAATTTGGTGAATTTTTGTGTAGCCATTTTAATATTGAAGATGGAAGAAAATATGCAACATTTTTGGCATATTATGCTTTATTATTCCAAGAAAGGTAAAAAGCAACTCCAAAAAAAAATATGCAGTGTATGGAGAAGGTGCTGTGACTGATACAATGGGTCAAAGTGGTTTTGTGAGAAGTTTGGTGCTGGACCATCCACACAGTTGGGTAGACCAGTAGAAGTTGATAGCAATCAAATGGAGATGTTAATTAACAACCAGCTTCTACCATGCGAGAGGTAGCTGACATAAAATATCCAAATCAATACAGTTATGAGTGAAAATAAAAAAATGTGTCTTTTATTTTACATAAAAAAACCTAAATGAACTTTTTGAGCATTTGCTTATTGGTGGCCAAGGGGAGAGGTTTAATTTTGTTCAAAAAATTTTTTTCTTAGTTCTCAGAGTATATTTTGCATATTTTTTGTTAAATTTATCCCTCAGTATTTTCTTCTGTTTGATAATTATTGTAAATGGAATTACTTTCTTAATTAGATTTTCAGACTGTTTATTGCAAATGTATAGAAATGCAGTTGATTTTATATTTTAATCTTAAATCCTACAACCTTGCTGGACTCGTTTATTAGTTCTAATAGGTTTTTAGTGAATTCCTTAGAGATCTTCTATTTTCTTGGGTTTTCTATATGCAAATTCTGTGTTTTGTGAATAGTTTTACTTTTCTTTTTTCATTCTGAGTTTCTCTTATATCATTTTCATGCCTAATTGCTTTGGCTAGAACCTCCAGTACAATATTAAATAGAAGTGGTGAGAGCACACATTTTTGTTTTTTTCCTGATCTCAGGGGCATCCAGTCTTTCATACTTCATACTTTATGAAATGATGATGTTAGCTGTGGATTTTTCATAGATGCCTTTTATCAGCTTGATGAATTTTGATTAGGAAGTCCCTTTGATTCCTAATTGGTTGACTGTGTTGAATTTTTTCAAATGCTTTTATTTGCTTGTTAAAATAATTATGTGGCTTTTATTTTTTTCTACTGGTATGGTGTATTATGTTAATTCATTTTCAGATGTTAAGTCAGCTTGGCATTACTGGGATAATTATCATGTCCATATGTTTTTTTAATATATTTTATTGATTATGCTATTACAGTTGTCCCATTTCCCCCCTTCACTCCCCTCCAACCTGTACACCCCCTCCCACCCACATTCTCTGCCTTTAGTTCATGTCCATGTGTCATACTAATAAGTTCTTTAGTTTCTCCATTTCCCATACTATTCGTGCCCTCCCCCGTCTGTTTTCTACCTACCATCTATGCTACTTGTTCTATGTACCTTTTCCCCCTCTCTCCTCTTCCCACTCCCCTGTTGCTAATCCTCCATGTGATCTCCATTTCTGTGGTTCTGTTCCTATTCTAGTTGTCTGCTTAGTTTGTTTTGTTTTTGTTTTAGGTGTGGTTGGTAATAATTGTGAGTTTGCTGTCATTTTACTATACAATTTTTAATCTTCTTTTTCTCAGATAAGTCCCTCTAACATTTCATATAATAAGGGCTTGGTGATGATGAAGTCCTTTAAATTGACCTTATCTGAGAAGCACTTTATCTGTCCTCCCATTCTAAATAAAACCTTTGCTGGATAGAGCAATCTGGGATGTAGGTCCTTGCCTTTCATGACTTGGAATACTTCTTTCCAGTCCCTTCTTGCCTGTAAGGTCTCTTTTGAGAAATCAGCTGACAGTCTGATGGGAACTCCTTTGTAGGTAACTGTCTCCTTATCTCTTGCTGCTTCTAGGATTCTCTTCTTCATTTTAATTTTGGGTAATGTAATTATGATGTGCCTTGGTGTGTTCCTCCTTGGGTCCAACTTCTTTGGGACTCTCTGAGCTTCCTGGACTTCCTGGAAGTCTATTTCTTTTGCCATATTGGAGAAGTTCTCTTTCATTATTTGTTCAAATAAGTTTTCAGTTTCTTGGTCTTCCTCTTCTCCTTCTGGCACCCCTATGATTTGGATGTTGGACTGTTTAAAGATGTCCTGGAGGTTCCTAAGTGTCTCCTCATTTTTTTGAATTCTTGTTTCTTCCTTCTTTCCTGTTTGGTTGTTTCTTTCTTCCTTCTGGTCCACTCCATTGATTTGATTCCCAGTTTCCTTCCCATCACTATTGGTTCCTTGTACATTTTCCTTTATTTCACTTAGTGTTGCCTTCATTTTTTCATCTAATTTGCAACCAAATTCAGTCAATTCTGTGAGCATCCCGATCACCAGTGCTTTGAACTGTGTATCTGGTAGGTTGGCTAGCTTTTTGTCACTTAGTTGTATTTGTTCTGGAGCTTTGATCTGTTCTTTTGTTTGGGCCATTTTTTTTGTCTTGATGCACCTGTTATGTAGTGAGGGTCAGAGCCTTAGGTGTCACCAGGATGGGGCAACCCAGTCACTGTGTTGTGATGCTGTATGTGGGGCAGGGGTCTGAGAGGGAACAATGGTACTTCCTCCACTCTCTGCCGTCTTTCAGTCCCTTCTGCCACTTCCCCCAAGCAAACTGGGCCCTTCTGGTGCTGATTCCCATGTAGGTGGGTTTGTGTACTTTCTAGGACCCTGTGGGTCTCTCCAATGAACTTTCCTGTGAGGCTGGGGGTCTCTCCCAGCGCCTCAATCCACACAGGTGTTTTCAATTGGTGTTTTGAGGCTTTATTTCCCCATGCTGGCACTGTGTGTTGTGTGGTCTGTTTCACTCCCCAGTTTTGCCTTGTTTATCCGCTTGCGATTGTGGGACCACCTGGCCTGCCAGCCGCATTGTGCACTCTGCCCCTCCACAATCTGCTGCCTCCCTGGGTCCACCAGCTGCTGCGTTTTTTTTTTTTTTTTGACTCCTCTCCGCCCTGCCACCCAACTCCACCCCTCCTACCGGTCTGGATGAATGTGTCTACTTTAACTTCTTGGTTGTCAGACTTCCATACAGTTCAATTTTCTGTCAGTACTGGTTGTTTTTTTGTTTCAAAATTTTTGTTGTCCTTAGTTTGGTTGTGTGAGGAGGCACAGTTTGTCTACCTACGCCTCCATCTTGGCTGGCAGTCTACATGTGTTTTTAACATAAATGATTAACATGTTATTCTTGAAAGTCTTTCCAGATGGTGCTCTTGGTTTCATTATGTCCTCATTTATCACTTTCCAGGCATCCTGGCTTGGCCGTGTGGCTGTTGCATGAATCAGAAGACCCCTCTCTTGCTGGTGGATATTGGAGTGGTGTGGGGTTTTTTTTGTTTTTGTTTTTTCTGAATGTCACCACAATAGACAAAGCTGGGATGGCACTTCCCTCACATACAGTTTTTTTTGTGCGGGAGTTTTTTTGTTTTTTGTTTTTAATTGATTTTAGAGGGGAGGAGGGAGAGAGAAATAGAAAGAAACATTGACTTCTTGTTTGACTTCTTTATGCATTTGTTGGTTGATTCTTGTATGTGCCTTGATCTGGGATCAAACCCACAACCTTGGTATATTGGGATGACACTAACCAACTGAACTACTGGGCCAGGGCCTATGTGCGTGTGAGTTTTTCAAAGACAAGGTTGAGAGAGGATTTCTGAGTGTAGTATGTATAAGCCACACTGATTTCCCCCTGCTTGAGCTTTTCTGGAGTACCCATTCCTTCATACCCTGCTAGAACTGGAGCCTGTCAATATCAGGGACAGCATCTCATTGTTATTTTAATCCATATTTTCCTTGCTTACAAGGTGGAGTTGGGGATCCTTTCAGATGCTTATTGGACATTTGTATGTCTTCTGTGAATTGCCTGTTTATGTCCTTTGCTCAGTATTTCAGTTGTGTTGTTCGTTTTTCTTACAGATTTGTAGGTGGAGTTTATATTAGATAAGAATCCGTTGCCTTTTATAGATGTAGTCAATATTATCTCTCGGTCTTTCATTTGCCTTTTGACTTTGTGGGAGTCTTTCATCTTTTTATTTAGCTATACTGTCTTTTAAGTCATTTGATCAGTTTGCAGTGTTCTTAATCTAGGTCTTGCATGTTTCTTGCAAGGTATGGTGAATGGGACAATTTTCCTATTAATTTAGAAAATATGTATTTTATTGATTATGCTACTACAGTTGTCCCATTTTTTTCTCCCTTTTATCCCCTCCACCTTGTACCATCCTCCCTCCAGCATTCCCCCTGCCTTAGTTAATGTTCATGTGTCATACATATAAGTTCTTTGGCTTCTACATTTCCTGTACGATTCCCAACATCCCCCTATCAATTTTGTACCTACCAATTATGCTTCTTATTCCCTGTACCTTCTCCCCAGTTCTCCCCCTTCCCCTGCCCACTGATAACCCTCCATTTGATCTCCATTTCTATGATTCTGTTCCTGTTCTAGTTGTTTGCTTAGTTTGCTTTTGTTTTTGTGGTTCAGTTGTTCATAGTTGTGAGTTTGTTGTCATTTTACTGTTCATAGTTTTGATCTTCTTTTTCTTATATAAGCTCCTGTCACATTTCATATAATAAGGGCTTGGTGATGATCAACTCCTTTAACTTGACCTTATCTGAGAAGCACTTCATCTGCCCTTCCATTCTAAATGATAGTTTTGCTGGATAGAGTAATTTTTGATGTAGGTCCTTGCCTTTCATGACTTGGAATACTTCTTTCCAGCCCCTTCTTGCCTGCAAGGTCTCTTTTGAAAAATCAGCTGATAGTCTTATGGAAACTCCTTTGTAGGTAACTGTCTCTTTTTCTCTTGCTGCTTTTAAGATTCTCTTCTTACCTTTCATCTTGGATAATGTAGTTATGATGTGCCTTGGTGTGTGCTTCCTTCCAACTTCTTTGTGACTCTCTGAGCTTCCTGGACTTCCTGGAAGTCTATTTCCTTTTCCAGATTGGGGAAGTTCTTCTTCATTATTTTTTGAGATAAGATTTCAACTTCTTGCTCTTTCTCTTCTCCTTCTGGGACCTCTATGATTCAGATGTTGGAGTGTTTAAAAATGTCCCAGAGGTTCCTAAGCCTCTCCTCACTTTTTTGAATTCTTGTTTCTTCATTCTGTTCTGGTTAAATGTTTATTTCTTCCTTCTGCTCCATTGATTTGAATCCCAGTTTCCTTCCTTTTACTGTTGGTTCCCTGTATATTTTTCTTTATTTCACTTTGTATAGCCTTCACTTCTTCCTTTATTTGATATGCATACTCAATAATTTTTGTGAGCATCCTGATTACCAGTGTTTTGAACTCTGCATCTGATGGGTTGGCTATTTCCCTGTTGCTTAGTTCTTTTTCTGGAACTTTGATCTGTTCTTTCATTTGGGTGGTATTTCTTTGTCTTGGCACACCTGTTACATTGTAAGGGGCGGAGGCTTAGGTATTCTCCAGGATGGGACAACCCAAGTGGCTGCTGTATGTGGGAGAGGGGTCAGAGAGGGAACAATGCCAATTGCTCAGCTCTTGGCCAGCTTTCAGTCATTTCGCCTGCTACCCACAAGCTAATTGAGTCCTTCTGGTGCTGATTCCCAGGTGGGTGACTTTGTGTACGTTCTTGGTCCCTGTGGGTCCCTCCAGTGAACTCTCCTGTGAGACTGGGAGTTTATCCGCTGCTGCAACCCCCACAGGTTTTTACAGCCAGATGTTTTGAGGTTTTATTCCCCACACTGGGATCCTGGGTTGTGTGGTCTGTCTCACTCCCCATCTGTTCCTTCCAGTTTATCCACATTGAATGTGGGACCACCTGGTCTGCCAGCCAAGGTCTCACCCACCTGGTCTGGCAGCTGCTACTTTGTTGTGTGTCCTTTCTGCTCTGGCTACTCATCTCTGTCTCTCCTACCAGTCTGGATGAATGTTTCTTCTTCAACTTGTTGGTTGTTGGACTTCTATACAGTTCTATTTTCTGGCAGTTCTGGTTGTTTTTGTGTTTAAATTGGTTGTTGTCTTTCTTTTGGTTGTATGAGGATGCAAAGTGTATCTACTTACACCTCCATCTTGGCTGGAAGTGCAGGAATGGACTTCTGATTCTTATACCAATGTAGATAAATTTGTACATTGTGCAGTAGAGAGGTTATGATTCTATTTATATGAATATTGAGAAAATGCCAGTTAATTTATAGAGAGCAGATCAGTAGTTTCCTATGTGGTTGAGGGTCTGACTGAGAAGGGTCACAAAAGAACTTTTGGGGGTGATGGAAATGCTCTTTATTTTGGTAAGGATATGGGTATGTTTTTTTTTTAAACTCATTTAATTGTACACTTAAGATCTGGTCATTTCACTAAATGAAAGTTAATCTCATTAAAAATGTTATAACAATCAAAGTCATGTTGACAACAGTCTGGATCTTCACCCCAGCCTGCCCACCCTCAGTTCCAGGCAAGAAGACTTCTAACGCTTCTTGCCCATTGCCTGTGTCCTCATCACAGGGCCAGGTCTCAATTTGGGGGCTGCTTCATCACCCCACATTTCTACCTCCTGTTCAATTCCAGCCTAAGGGGTTCCAGATAAATGGTCATCTGGGTTAGTTGAGCAGAAATGTGCACACTCTATTAGCTGCTTCCTGGGAAGTCCAAAGATGGCACTGGCTTCTGGGTGGGGTGGCTCCAGGGTCTCTGGCAATACCTTATGGACCTGCTCATTCTCCATCTCTTGGCTCTGATTCCTTTGGGGCTACTTCCATTTCAGGCAGGAGAGGCATTGTCTGCCAGTGGCCCCAGACTGACACCCCATTGCTTCACCCACTCGGGGTGAAACTCGGGGTAGAGTTTCCCATTACTTTGAAATCTTGGGCTGAGTTTGTAAGCCAGAGTTGGGTCTCAAGCTTTTCCTGGATGTAATCTCTGAGATCAGGGGAAGGAATATAAAATGTGCAATGGTTGGCTCAGGTCTGGGTCACAGGCAGGTCCCTGGGCCTGCAGGGTGGGGATATGGTTGCCAATCAGCTCCACTCACCACCTGGGCTGAGCAGAGGGCCCAAAGACAACCAGGACCGAGGGAAAGAAGGCTGGGTTAGCAAAGCCCACAGTGTCCCCTTGTGGTCCTGGTGACACATCAGCATGTGTTCCTGAATGACTCAAAAGACCCTCTAGGGGACCCATGAAAAGTACCTTCATTGCTGAGCAGAAAAGCAAAACAAAGCAAAAAACATCGGGAGAAAGATACATGCAATGGGATAGTGTTATGCTTAAAAAAACCTCCAAGACCGCCCTGACCAGTGTGGCTCAGTTAGTTGGTCGTTGTCCCACAAAGCAAGGGGTCACTGGTTCAACACCTAATGTTTCTCTTCCTCTCTTTTTCCCTCCTTTCCCCAGCTCTCTCAAACAGCAAAACAAAACAAAAAACCCAAGACCAAAGTTGAATGGTGTATTTTCTATGGGTACACATATAGGCATGTTAAACAAATTTTCTTTAGGGTCAGAAAGGCACATATTAAATTTATTTTAATGTTTACTTCTGGAAAGGTGGGGAGGAGACCAGAATGAGGTGTCAAGAGGGCTTTGGCTTTATATATACTGGACTAAATCCTAAAATTTAAAGGTAATTTACATATAATAAAACACTGTTTTTGATGTATAGTTTTTAGCTTGGACAAATGTATAAAGTCATGCCACTACCACAACAATCATGGTAAAGAACAGTTTCATCACCCCTAAAATATCCCTTCTGGTTTACTCCTAGGTAGTTAACCAGTCCACGATCCCAGCCTCTGGTCTACTGGCTTGCCCTAACATTTGCCTGTTAGAGAGTATCATATAAATGGAATCATACAGTATGGAGCTTTGTAAATCTGGTTCCTTTCATCCATGTTGAGATTCATCCACATTGTTGTATGTATCAACAGTTTGTTCCTTGTTTTCTGCCGAGTGGTATTTCATTGTTTCCACGTACCAGAGTTTATCTTGTTGAAGGACAGTTGGGTTATTTCTAGTGTGGACTCTGAAAGAAGAAAAAGACCTACTAAGAATGGCTCCTTGTGGATAACTGGGCTCAAATAAAAAGCAAGAGCCTGGCAGTCATTTCGGCACAGTGTCCTGCCACACAGGCTGCACTTCCTGGAGAGGCCTCTGTCCTAAATTGTCTGCCAGCATGTGCTGCTGTCTTCTGAGGCAGCCTGTATAAAAGTTTCCCAGAATCCTATTTCAACCAATAGGATTGAGGCTTTCCCCATCCAGTCAGAGCTGCATAGCTCCAGTCAATTGGAGCAACTCTATTCTGACCAATCAAGGCAGTGCATTTTAAACAGTCAAACTGAGGATTTGGTGGTCTCATTTGGATGAGGATGGACCCATCAAGAACCAGGGGTGGAGACTTCTGTCCATAAAAGCCAGATCCCCTTTGGCTTGGAGGAAAAAGCCCACTCTCCCTTTCCATGTAAGACTGAAGACTCATCTCCCTGGCTGAGCATAAAGCAGACTGGCACGGAGCAGAGCAGACCAGGGAGGAGTAACCCTATCTAGCCAGAGAGAGGCCAGGCTAGAGAGGGGGTGGTTCTGCAGCCGTGCTGTATCACAGTTGAGCTGTTTTGCCCTGAATAAAGTTTTCTTCTTCACCACACCCCAAACTGGGGATTCTTATTGGTGTTGATTTGGTGCCACTGGCCACTCATTGACACTAGTTTTTGTCCATTATGAATAAAATTGCTATAAAGATTCAAATACAGATGTGTGTGAACATAAGTTTTAATTTCCTTGGGGCAGTGGTTTTCAACTGGTGTGCCACAAGAAATTTAAAAACATGCACTACCTGACTAGTCAGGGGCACTGACTCCTTTTCCCTTTCATCATTAAATAAAAACATGAAAACAGCCAATACAATGATAGCCATCTTGTGTGAATGTATCAAAAGTATACCTATTTTTTGTCATGTCAGCAAAAAATATATTTTTTGGAGTGCCACAGAAGTTTAGTAATTAGTTTATGTGTGTCATGAGGTCGAAAAATCGCTGCTGTAGGGCAAACACCTATGAGTGGGATTGTTGGATCGTTGGAGAAATGTATGTTGACCTTTATAAGAAACTGCACACTGGTTTCCACAATGCCCATGCCATTTTTAAAAAATGCATTTCTATTTTTTTAAGATATTGCTTATTTATTTTTAGATATAAGGGAAGGAAGGGTAAAAGAGAGGGAGAGAACCATTGGTGTGCAAGAGAAACAGCGATCGGCTACCTCTCATACTCCCCCCACTGGGGACCTGGCCTGTAACCCAGGCATGAGCTGTGTCTGGGAATCCCCCTGGGCCGTGCCGCTCAGAGCACCTAGACCATTTTTTATTCCCACAAGCATCGTATGAGAATTCACGTTGCTCTGCTACTTCACCAGCCCTTGGTACCTGCAGTGTTGTTATTTTAGCCATTCCAATAAGTGTGTAGTGGTTTCTATTTGTGGTTTGAATTTTTTTAAAATTTTGAACTAATTTCAGACTTACTGCAAAAATAGCATTGAGTGTTCCTATGTACTCTTTACTCAGCATCCCTAATATCAACATATGTATCATGGTCTGTTTATTACAAGAAATGAAGATTGGTGCCATATGATTAACTAAACTACAGACTTTTCAGATTTTCATGGTTTTTCACTAGTGTTCATTTTTGATTCCAGGACCCAGTCTGGAATCCCGTGTTGCCGTCTTCATATCTCCTTAGTCTCCTCAGTAGGTGACACTTCCTCAGTCTTCATGACTTTGCCTTTTAGGACTGGAACACTTTTGAAGAGGACTTGTCAGGTGTTTTGTGGTATGTCCTTCAATTTAGATTTTTCTGATGTTTTTTCATAGTTAATTAGACTGTGTTATGGAGTTTTGGGGAGAATACCATACAGGTTTTTTTAAAGAACTTTATTATTTTCTGATTCTGCCAGATCATCTGTGTATTGCACAGATCGCAGCCCTAGAATCACTCTTCCCCAAGGGTCCTGGTTCCTTATATTAGAGAGCAGTAGTTAGAAATCAAGTTCTGGGTACTGGGTGTGCTTATTGCTACTGGGGTGTCACTGCTTCTAGGCCCTCTCAGCAGAGTTGGGGAATTTTAGGTATGTGGTCTAAACATGCATATGCACATATCTGTATTTCTGTATGTCCATGTACATGCTTTAAAAAAGATCATACTGACATTTCTGACTCCAGTCCAGCACCATAGTATTTGTTCTAACATACCTCCTTGCTTTTTCTTTCTCAGTCAGTGAAAAACCTGTCTCTCTCGTGATTTCTGATACATTTACTTATTTGTTCAACTCTGCATGTGAAATCGTTTCAGAATTCATAGCCTGTGTCTGTTTGAGGAACATATTTGTCAACCAGAGTGTTTCTCTACAGCTTTTTTCTTTAGTTGTACAATATCTAGTCAAAATATTGTCTTCGCTCCTTTCTTCTTCATTGGTTTCAGTGTGGGTGATCCACCCATTTGCAAACATTCACTTGTCACATGGTGCATTCCATCTCAATTCTGTGACATTAGGGGCAATTTCTAAATATTTTCATACAGTAAAATTTACTCTGTGTGGTGTACAGAGCTATAATTTTTTGACAGATTACACAAACTGATTTTGCAATGTTGAACCAGCCTTGCGTTCCTGGGATAAACTCCATTTGGTTGTGATTTATTATCATTTTAATATATTGCTGGGTCAAATCTGCTAATTATTTGCTGAGGAATTTCATATCAATGTTCATGTGGTATATCAGTCTGTAGTTTTCTTTTCTTGTAAAGCCTTTCTCTGGGTTTGGTATCAGGATAAATCTGTCCTCAAATAGTGAATTGGGAAGTACCTCTCCTGTTTTATTTTCCTAAAAAGGTTGTGTAGAATTGATAAGATTTCTTCCTTTATTGTTTGGTAAAATTCACCAGTGAAACCATCTGGGCATGAAACTTTCTTTGTTGGAAGGCTTTCATTACATATTCCTTCTCTAATCCATCTAGCACTACTCACTTTATTTATCTGTTTCTTCTTGAGTGGGCTTTGGTAGCTTGCTATAAAGCTAAACAGCTCAGCAATCCAGCTCCTAGATATTTACCCAAGTGAATTGAAAACTTATGTGCATACCCAAACCTTTTAATTCAGAAGTTCATGGCAAGTTGTAGGACACACTATAGGAATATCAGAGAATGGCAACTGCTTGGTGTCAATTCCCAGGGCTTCAACACCAGACACTCTAGTCTTCGGCCACTACTGGACACCTGACCCAGGATGGCCTACACAGAAGAGTGCCTGGCTCACCTGGGCCAGTCAGAGACCTTTTACAGAATTTGGAACCTGAGTGGCTTTCCTATAATGGGCAGACTCGGGTGTTGTGGGTGGTGAAACAGCCATGTTTTCTGCCATGTGGTTGCAGGAAACAGAAGAACCTGGGGGAATATAATAGATTAGGCACAGGGAAAGAGACTGGGAGAGAGATTTGAACCACAAGATTTGTTCCCAAATTTCCCTGTGCATTCCTGTCCTGAGCTCTGGGACACATCCTAGGCCACATTCTTATAGGAAAAGTTGAGTCAGGTTTCTATTATTTGCAGTAGAGAGTGTTCTAATGCTCAAATGCATCTCCTTGGCAATTTGTTTTCTCCTAGAGAGGAGAGTTTTCCCATATCACCGTCGCTTTCTCTCAGCTGGCTTCCTCCTCCTTAGTGTAAGTGGTGAGCCACTGTGGTGAAGCCAAGCCACGCAGCTCCTCAGTTTGATCTTTCATAAAGTGAGGTAAATCCACCCTGACTTACTGCAGGGAGGGTCTTGCCTGGAGAGGGCACTCAAAGGACCACCTGGACTGGGATGTTGTAAGGGGGTACACTTACCCTGAAGATCATCTGACTTTTGGGCTAAGATACATCAAAGAGTGACAATGACAGTTGGGATAAAGATTTGGGACTTTTGTCTCCCAAGGAGCAAAAAAACCCAAACTAGTTACCTTGAAGGTGTTAAAATGTTCTTGAGAGCTATTATTATTATTATTATTAATTTTAATCTTTATTGATTTATTTCAATTTTTTGTTTTTCTTTTTTAAATTATATTTTATTGATTATGCTATTACAGTTGTCTCAAATTTTACCCCTTTGTCCTCCTCCACCCAGCGACCCTTACTTCCTCAGGCTATCCTCACACCATTGTTCATGTCCATGGGTCATGCATGTAAGTTCTTTGGCTACTCCATTTCCTATACTGTACTTTACATCCCCTTGGCTATTCTGTAATTACCTATTTGTATTTCTTAATCCCCTCTCCTCTTCACCCATTCCCCCACACCTCCCTCCATCTGGCAACCATCAAAATATTCATGCTCTTCATATCCATGATTCTGCCTCTGTTCTTGTTTGCTTAGTTTGTTTTTTAGGTTCAATTGTTGATAGATGTGTATTTATTGCCATTTTATTGTTCATAGTTTTGATCTTTAAAAAATAAATCCCTTACATTTTATATAATAGTGGTTTGGTGATGATAAACTCCTTTAGTTTGTTCTTATCTGGGAAGCCCTTTATCTGCACTTCGATTCTAAATGATAGCTTTGCTGGGTGGAGCAGTCTTGACTCTAGGTCCCTGCTTTCCATGTCTTTGAATATTTCTTGCCAACCCCCTCCAGCCTACAAAGTTTCTTTTGAGAAATCAGCTGACAGTCTTATGGGAACTCCCCTATAGGTAACTAACTGTTTTTCTCTTGCTGCTTTAAAGATTCTCTCTTTATCATTAACCTTTGGTATTTTAATTATGATGTGTCTTAGGGTGGGCCTCTTTTCACTCATCTTGTTTGGGACTCTGTGTTTCCTGAATTTGCTTGTCTATTTCCTTCACCAAATTAGTGAAGTTGTCTTTCATTATTTTTTCAAATAGATTTCCAGTTTCTTGCTCTTTCTTTTCTTCTGGCACTCCTATGATGTGAATATTGGAACACTTTCAGTTGTCCCAGAGACTGCTTACACTACCTTCATTTATTTGTGTTCTTTTTTTCTTCTTCTTGTTCTGATTGGTTGATTTTTGTTTCCTTATGTTCCAAATCATTGATTTGATTCTCAGATTCTTCCACTTTACTGTTGTTCCCTTGTAAGTTATTCTTTATTTCAATTAGTGTATCCTTTGTTTCTGATTGGATATTTGTTATGGTTTTGAGGTCCTCACTAAATTCCTTGAGTATCCTTATAACCAGTGTTTTGAACTCTGCATCTAATAGATTGCTTATTTCCATTTTGTTTTGTTCTTTTCCTAGAGTTTGGATTTGTTCTTTCATTTTGGCCATGTTTCTTTGTCTCTTTGTTTTGGCAGCCTCCTTGTGTTTGTTTTTATATATTAGGTAGAGCTGCTTTGACTCCGTGTCTTGGTAATGTGGCCTAGTGTAGTAGATGCCCTGTAGGGTCCAGTGACATAGCCTCCTTTATCACCCAAGCTGGGTATTTGAGGTGCACTTTTCATGTGGACTTGAGATGTATCCTCCTCTTGTAGTTAAGCCTTGATTAATGTTGGCAGGTAAATGGGAGTGATTTACCCAGGCCACAGGCACAGGCCACATGTGCAGTTGCACATGATAGGGGACTGGAAAGTTGGAAAATTTTAGTTTAAGTGATAGCTAATAAACTTAGTAATCAATGCATATAAAAGCTGTTGTTCCAGGGACTGAAGGTATGACCCACCTTGATTCCAGGAGACCATAAGCAGTTTCACTTTTGTGTCTCAGGAGGACTGCAAGCAATTCAAGATGGTATTTGAGCCATTGTAGTCCAGAGTGAGATGACCACTGCCCAGGACACAGCTAAAGATCACCACCCAGGGTGAGAATGCTGCAGTTTTTTTAATCCACTTAACTTTTCCCTGCATTCCAAACCCCTTACCTACACTTTGTTCTCCTTATAAAATGGGCCATTTTAAAATGGAATTTAAGACGATCTGGTAGGGTACATATCTGCTGTTTTCTCAGCTCTCCGACCATCTGAATAAAGTGCCTGTAAAGATTCAATTCCTGTTTCTGCTTGCTGGGTCTGGTAGGTGACAGGCAGCACAAACATTGGCTTTTCTGGTTTCACAAGGACTGGCTGTGACCACTGACCACCATCCTCCACATTCCACCCTCCGTGGAGGATCAGCTTTGCAGGAGCAGGGTGGAGTTGCTCTGATGTGGTCTGTAGCTGTCCACTGGCTGTACAGGGTCTGGGGTTTCCCTGGTCTGATGGTGCAGGCCAAGGTCAGCCCCACCCTTTGTTCTGCCCAGGGCCACCCTGCATTTGCTATAAAGCAATCTGAGGTGGCTGCTACTTGTGCTGGGCTTGGAGATTCCCAGTCAAAGCTAAGCTGTGAATCCAGGCTGGCTGCTGCTAGTGCTGGGTCTGGGGCCACTAAGCAAGAGGTACGAGGGCTGGGGGCTCACCGAGACTGGCTGCTACTTGTCTGAGAGGATTTAGGAAGTTGTGAAGCATGAGCCAAGACCAGCCATTCAAATTGAAAATTCACAGTTAACATTTGGGTGGGCCTGTAAGTTGGGTGGGATGGAGTCTCAGGGAATCTCCAAGGTAGGGCAAATAGTGTTAGCCTTGTTGATGGAGTCTCAGACATGGCACCCACCTACCAGCTCTGTGGCTTTGTTAGGGGAGGGCTCAGAAGAAGGACAGTGGCTTCTGCCTACCTTTCTGTCTGGGAGAAGCTGTCTCCCAGCTCTCGCCTTGATGCCAGACACTTCAGTTCCTCCCTGTATGCAACTGGTGCCTTTCAGGCTGCTACACCTGTACCTGAGTTCAGAGGGAGTGAGTTTGAGTAAATCTTTGAGTAGATTCTTTAAGAGGAACTTCTTGGGACTCCAGAAGTTTCTTCCACTGACTCAATCCCCACTGGTTTTTATAGTCAGAAGTTATAGGGACTTATCTTCTTGGCACTGGAACCTTGGATTTGGGGACCCGATGTTGGGCTGAGACTCCTTGCTCCTGAGATATCCCTCCTGAGTTTTTATCCACTTCACGTGGATGTGGGACCAGCCTGTTTCATGTCTCTGCCCCTCCTACCAGTCTGGATGGATGTGGTTTCTTTAATTCTGCAGTTGGCAGACTTCCATTCAACTCAATTTCTGATGGTTCTGAGTGAAGATTATTCTAAATGTTAGTTCTAATTTTGATGTGGTTGTGCGAGGAGGTGTGCTGTGTTTACCTATGCTGCCATCTTGACCTGAAGTCAAGAGCTCTTATTATTATTGTTGTCATCATCATTATTGTTATAACTAGACTTAATTGTGGACCCACTTTAGGTGGAACCAAATTAGACTTTGGCTCTTGCTGAAAAAATTAAGGAAACGAGTTATTTTTACCTCTTTATTAATATAATTTTTTTAAACTAAAGAAAAATTATTATCTCTTGGTTTTCTAAATAGCATAGAATGTTATTTAAATAAATAGTTGAATGTACGTTTGGGATGAAAATATCTGTTCCTCATTCTCTAGGGGGGAAATTATGTCCTTGTTTTTTGTACAATTTTCTTTGCTGGCAATAGGGATTCAAGTGTAAGAAAACCTGCACAAAGGATCTCGGTGACCTCCTGTCTGCATGCAATTCACTAGGTGCCAGAAATGATGTTAAGTTGAACTTGGCCTTGGTTACCTGAGAAAATGTAGATTTATATTTCCAATGCTAGATAACTTCCTTTTTTGTTGTTGTTGTCTGAGATTTAGGAGCTTGAAGGAAACCTATAAGCTTTTGGTGCTGATCGTTTCAGCTGCTGTGATGCTAATGATTCACATACTTTTTAAAAATCCTGGAAAGCTGCTAAAGGAGGAATTTCAAAGCACATTCTTTTTCTTGACAAATGTGCCCTCTGAAACGCTCAATGAGGCACAATTTTATTTGTTTTTTTCCTGAGGGTCGTATATATTCCTCTTTATTTCTGAAGACTTTTTTCCCTTAAATTTCAGAAGCTATGAATAAGCAATTCACAAAGGAAGAAAAGCAAATATCCAATAAACATGAAAAGATGTTCAATCGAATAAATGCAGACTGAAGCAATGAGATATTTTTCCTCCAGTCACGTAAGAACGTATTCTGTAAAGGCTGTTGATAAGCCCCAAAGTTACAGAGAAACCTAGCACTTTTTATGTCTATCTTCTAGGTACAATCTGGCAATGAGCTGCAGTGTTTTAACTGCTCCCTGTGGCTCAGAAACCAGACCTCTAGGCACTCAACTTAAAGACCTGGCTGATCCTTTGTGATGATGAAGACTGAGGCCATTCACTGAATGAAGCTTGCTCAGGACAGAGATGGGAAATGACCTCATGCCCACCAGCAGGGACGCACTAGACAGGTGACACATCTGGCTGTCCCTGGGGGGGGGGGTGCAGGTGCTCAGAAGGAGGGGGCAGAACTTCATATGCGAATGTGGGCTTATTGTGATTGTACTGCCAAATGAAACAATTACAAACCTTGCTTAGTATGATTCTGTTTCAATAGAAAATCTGTATATGTGTTTAAAAAAGTAGTCTGGCCAGTCACAAAAGGACAAATAACTTATGTGAGGTACCTGGAGGAGTCAAATCCACAGAACAGCAAGTGGAATGGTGGTTGCCAGGGGCTGGGAGAGGGGAGAAGGGAGAGTGGAGAGTTAGTACTCAATGGGAACAGATTTCCATTTGGAAAGATGAGAGAGTTCTGGAGATAGATGGATGGTGGTAATAGCTGCACAACAGTGTGAATGTACTTAATGTCCCTGAAAATAGATAAAATGATAAATTTCATGTTATGCATATTTTACCACAGTAAATCTTTTTGAAGCAGCCAGAAGAATATTTGCAAAATAAAGTGTTATTCTTTGTGTGGTCAGTCTTTGTTTGTTTTTTCTTTACAGTGAGCATTCATTATTTTTATATTCTGTGAGCCCATCTTGGCCAACCAGTGAGCTGTGGATTCATTGAATACTTCTATTTCCATTAAAATTTTAAAAATGTTATTATGTAGACCTGGAACCTGTCCCCACACTTTCCCTCAGGTGTTTCTGTTTGAAAAATTTTCCTTAAGAAGCTATGTGTAATTCTTGCTACCCGCCCTTACCCCTTTCATCCCTACCCTATATTTCCCCAAAGGAAGGCTGAGGGGCCAGACTCTGGGCATGGGTCCTGCCACATTCCCTGGTAGAACATCAGTTTTGGCACATGCAGCCAGCTCTTAACAACAGCAGGCACCACTGCCTTTTCTAACTACCAGGGGACTTTGTGGGACAGGGTGAGGACATTCTGGAGGCAGTCTATGGGCACCAGCTTGGCACTGGCAGTCCCAAGGACCAGCCACCAAACTCCTCACCCACATTTCCTGCCCCTTCTTCCTACCCCTACCCTCCCTGCTCTGGAATCAGGGCTTCAGAGAGGTGGTGATTGGCTGATCTTGGTCATGTGCCTGCCTGTCCATGCTTGCAGAGAGCAGAACAGAGTGTCAATTAATAGACCTCTGGACTTTTCATAATGGCAAGGGGCAAAGTACCTGCCGAAGGAAACCGAGGCATGGGACCTTTTTACAATCCATTCCCTCTGCCTCCAAACCTTTGCCTAATTAGCTCCTTGTTATTTACTTCTCAGCTAGAAGGCCACCTTTGCAGGCTTCGGCCACCCTGGTGCATCCCTCTGCCAGGCCACCTGAGGTCCCTCCATCCTGATCCCATGGTTTATTTTCTGTACTGCACTTACCTTCCCTTCAGGGCATTGTGCTCCCTTATTTACCTGCATGTTCAGAGTCACCTCTCCCTTAGTCCTTGTATTAGTCGGATACAGCAGCCATAACAGAATACCACAGTCAGGGCTAAACAACAGAAATGGCTTCTCTCACAGTTTTGAAACCTGGAAGTTCTAGATCAAGGTGTCAGCAGGTTTGATTTCTTGACACCTCTCTCCTTGGATTGCAGATGGCTGCCTTCTCCTTATGTTCTCATGTGGCCATTTTTCTCTATGTGCTCATGCATCTCTGTCCAAATTCCCTCTTCCTATGAAGGCACTGGTCAGATGGGATTAAGGCCCATCCTCATCCTAATGGCCTCAGTGTAAACGAATTACCTCTTTAAAGACTCTATCTTCAGCTTTGGTTGGTGTGGCTCAGTGGACTGAGTCCCAGCCTGTGGACTGAAAGGTTGCTGGTTCAAGGCCCAGTCAGAGCACATGCCTAGGCTGGGGGCCGGTCCCCAGTTGGGGGTGTGCAAGAAGCAACTGATCAATGTTCCTCTCTCTCTTTTTCCCTCCTTTCTCCTCTCTCTAATATTTAAAAAACCTTTATGTCCAAATTCTGACCACATTCTGAGGGATTGGAGGTCGACACATGGGGTGTCCTCCATTGCTATATTACTAAACCTCAGATGTTGCCAGGTGGATACTAAAAGAAGGGGGGAGAGAGGAAGGAGTGAGGAAGGGAGGCTTAATGAGTGTGGGAGCAGTGTGGAGTCAAGATCTGACAGGTGTGCCCAGCTTGGTGATGGTACTGTCCCCAGCAGCCTGTGAGGCTGAGTGAGGATGAAAATGAGCCTGTGATTACAAGAGGATGGTGGCAAGAGCACAGGGTCCATTGCTAGCTCTGGGGTAAAGCAATTAGACGTTTATGAGTGCATTTAAAGAAAGTGTTAGTTATCTACTCCTGCATGCCAAATTACTGAACGTTTAGTGGCTTAAAACCCGGTATGTATTATTTCAATGTGTATTATCTTTTCTGTGGGTCAGGACTTTGCTTAACTGGGTGCCTGTGATGCAAAGTGACTCAGGAGGTTGCAATTCAGGGGCTGCTGTCCCATCTGAAGGTCCACTGTGGGACAGTCCTCTTCCAAGTTCGTGCAGTGACCTCCATAGGGGTGACTGGGGGCCTTAGTCCTTGCCACGTGGGTCTGCTCACCTAACAGCTCACAGTATGTCTTCCTGAGGAAATAAGTGTGGGATTGAGGGCAGTCCAAGGTGAGAGCCATGATTTTTTGTGAAATAATCTTGGAAGTGACATCCATTGCTTTTGCTATTTGTAGAAGAATGTGGCTAGGTTCAGCCCACACTCAATGGGAGGAGAGTGCACAAGAGCATGACTGTCAGGAGTCTGGGGTCATTGGGGACCATTGAGGGCCACACACCCTGATGCCAGGCTAAGGGGAAAAGTCCAGCTGTGCATCCCCCATCATGCAGAAACCATCACATGTGTCAGTGTCACTGGCAACAGCGAGACACTGAGACGGTCTGAATGCTCCTCAGCATGGAATGCATACGTAAGGGTGGCATTCTGTATATACTGGAATAATAAGAAAAAGTTCATAGGAGTTGTGTTAGTTCATGTCCTCTGAAAGGCAGACACTAAGATGGGATTAGATCTGCAAGATATTTACTGGAGGAAATGTCTGAACAATAAAGGGAGGAAGCCTGAGGAAGCAGGCCAGCCTGCAGGCCTGGTGCCAACAGCACCCCGTGAAGGAGGAGTGGGTAGGAAGAGGTTCACAGGGCAGCGCAATTTCAAGAAAGATTTGGCTAGGCTGCCAGGGAGTCCTTGAGTCAAGGTTTCTCATGAAAAGAGGCCCACATCTCACAGTGGTGGACTGGCCTTAGTACCAGGGCCACACGCAGCCGCTGGCCTGGAGCAGCACACTGGAAGCGTGGCCTGGGCGCCATGCATTTTCAGGCTGGCAGGTGACTTAACTAGATCTCCACACATCCACGTGAGTCAATCTTGAAGACATGATGTTGGGTGAAAAAAGCATGTTGTCAGAGGATAGATAGAAGCAATATGATACCACTTAAGTAAAAGTTTAAAATACACAAACCAATATGATACATTGGTCATGGACACACAGTGTGCATTAAAAAAAAAGGATAAGAATGAAGGAGGGAGCATGCGCACTGGCCCCAGGCCAGGACACAGAGGGAAGGAGCCCCTGGTGGTGATGCCTGATTCTGAGGGATGCTGGGTGGCACTCCTGCCCTACAGGCTGTGATGTATGGGATGAGAGTGAGAGACACGATGAAACAAGGGTGTTTCTGGACTTCCAGCCAAGATGGAGGCATAGGTGGACGCACCGTACCTCCACTCACAACCAAGATAGGGGTAACAACAACTTAGGAACAGAATAACATCCAGAAATGACAAAAAATTGATCTGAGTGGAAGTTGGACAACCAAGAAGTTGAATTAGACTTGTGCATCCAGACCAGTAGGAGGGGCAGAGAGGAGCAGCCAGGCTTGGGTCAAGGCTTGGAGAGCAGAGAGTGGTGGGACCGGGCACGTAAGGCATTCGGGGGCGCTAAGGCATCCAGGGCGTGCAAGACCGCAGCGGGTGGACCCTAAGTGCACAAGCAGCAGCTGGCAGACCCCGGCTCAGGGGTGGCAGCCAGCAACCTGCAGACCCAGTGAGGCGGCGATTGTAAAGCAAGGCAGTGCACGCAACCCAGGATCCCAGTGCTGGGAAATAGCGCCTTGGGACACTGATTGAGGACACCTGTGGGAGTTGAGGTGCATGGAGAGACACCCATCCTCACAGGGGAGGTCCTTGGAGGGTCCCACGGCGTGCACAAGCCCATCCACATGGGAATTGGCACCAGAGGGGCCCAGTTTGCTTGGGCGAAGCAGTAGAGGGGACTGAGGTCCCACGGAAAGCAGAGCAAGCGCCATTGTTCCCTTTTGACTCCGCCCCCACATACAATGTCACAACCCAGCGACCTGGTGAACACCTAAGGCTCCGCCCCTTACTGTAACAGGTGCGACCAGACCCCCCCCCCAAAAAAAAAAAAAAAACAAGGACAGAGAGAGATGGCTCAAATAGAAGAACAAATCAAAGCCCCAGAGCCCATCCTTTTAAGTGACTGAGAGATAGCCAACCTATCAGATGCACAGTTCAAAACACTGGTGATCAGGATGCTCACAGAATTGGCTGATTTTGGGCACAAATTAGATGAACAAATGTAGGCTACAATAAAAGAAATGAAGGAAAATGCACAGGGAACCAATAGTGATGGGAAGGGAACTGGGACTCAAAACAATAGAGTGGGCCAGAAGGAAGAAAGAAACAACCAAACAGGAAAGAATGGAGAAATAAGAATTCAAAAAAATGAGGAGAAGCTTAGGAACCTCCAGGACATCTTTAAACATTCCAACATCCGAATTATAGGGGTACCAGAAAGGGAAGAGGAAGAGCCAGAAATTGAAAACTTATTTGAACAAATAATAAAGGAGAACTTCCCCATTCTGGCAAAAAAAAATAGACTTTCAGGAAATCCAGGAAGCTCAGAGAGTCTCAAAGAAGTTGGACCCAAGGGGGAACACACCCAGGCACATCATAATTACATTAGCCAAGGTAAAAATGAAGGAGAAAATCCTAGAAGTAGCAAGAGATAAGGAGTCAGTAACCTACAAAGGAGTTCCCATCAGACTGTCAGCTGATTTCTCAAAACAGACCTTACAGGCAAGAAGGGGCTGGAAAGAAGTATTCCAAGTCATGAAAGGCAAGGACCTACTTCCCAGATGGCTCTATCCAGCAAAGCTTTCATTTAGAATGGAAGGGCAGATAAAGTGCTTCTCAGATAAGGTCAAGTTGAAGGAGTTCATCATCACCAAGCCCTTATTTTATGAAATGTTAAAGGGACTTATCTAAGAAAAAGAAGAAAAAAACATGTATAGTAAAATGACAGCAAACTCACAATTATTAACAACCACACCTAAAACAAAAACAAACTAAGCAAACAACTGGAACAGGAACAGAACCACAGAAATGGAGATCACATGGAGGATTAGCAACAGGGGAGTGGGAGGAGGAGAGTATAGGAAAAGGTACAGAGAATAAGTAGCATAGATGGTAGGTAGAAAATAGACTGGAGGAGGGCAAGAATAGTATGGGAAATGTAGAAGCTAAAGAACTTATGACACATGGACATAACTAAAGGTGGGGAATGTGGGTGGGAGGGGGTGCACAGGGTGGAGGGGAGTGAAGGGGGAAATGGGACAACTGTAATAGCATAATCAATAAAATATATTAAAAAAAAGAAAAGGGGGGGGGAAGGGTGTTTCTGTAGGCATCCTGAGCCATACTGTTGCCTGCTTCAACTTGTTGGCAGATGCCTGCTGACCACCTGCTATGTAGGTGTGAGCAGAGCTGCCCTGGGTGCTGGGGATGGAAAAGGCATGTTTGCACCTCAGGGAAGGAGCCGACGGCCTGAGGATTCAGACAGCCATGAAAATGAGCCTGTAACTTACATACGGGAGGATTATGTGTGCCGCTGCAGAAGCCTGTTCAAGGTATAGAAGGAGCAGTGAGGAGAGGAAGTTTTATCTTCCTATGGGAGGGCAGAGAGGGGATAGCTGGCCTGAGTTCTGAAGACTGAATAGTTTTCTTGGAGGGGCAGTCGGATCATGGCTGGTATTTACCTAGTGCGTACTCTGTGCCAGGGACCGTAAGTGCCTTATAGGTATTAATGCTTTTTGTTCTTATCATGACCTAGTGAAGTACATGCTGTTGTACCCCTGTTCACAGATGAGGAAGCCAAGGCTCATAAAAGGGAAGAAAGCTGCTCACATGGGGAGTGAGTGGGGGACCTGGGTTGAATCCTCAGCAAGTCGACTGCAGAGTCTCTGTGCCATGTCAAACCCATCTTCCTGCCTGTGGGGCGCTTGGGGTGACTTCCAGTAGGACCCGAATGATCTGGATCAGGGCTGACAAGAGATTCCACTGAACTGCACCACAAAGACATTATTCTCTTCATTTCTCCTCCACTGCTTCTTATGCAATTGAGAAATTGTTTTGATGCCAGTGTGCCTTGGATGCTCTAGACTATTCCTTAAATCTTCCTTGTGGAGAGTAACAGAGAGAGAGGAGAGAGAGAGAAACAGGAACGTAGGCAACAAAATGAACATGCTTTGTTTTGGTTATATTTATAGACAGGGTCCAGCACAAATAATGCCCCTTTTTATTACATAAAAATCTTTTATTACAAAATCATAAGCATGTAATTCTGTACCATAACAATATTGCACTCAAGCACACCACATGACATTTTAGGTGAAATGTTCAAATTGCTGTCCATCTCGTGCAAGACATTCACATACCCCACCAATCACACTCGATGGTGTTACTTCTGCCGGACCCTGTATTTATGGTTACTTATTGATGGCTAGAGAGCTGGATTTACATTCAAGGTAGTGATATAAAATTTCCTTTAGAGCCCTGGCTGCTGTGGCTCAGTGGATTGAGTGCTGGCCTGTGAACCAAGGGGTCACCAGTTTGATTCCTGGTCAGGACACATGCCTGGGTTGCAGGCCAGGTCCCTGGTAGAGGGTGCATGAGAGGCAACCACACATTACTATTTCTTTCCCTCTCTCCTTCCCTTCCCCCCTCTAAAAATAAATAAATAAAACCTTAATTTTTAAAAAAATTTTCCTTTTGAAGTACTACTTAAATAAAACAAAAATGAGTTGATTTAAATACAATCATTAAGTCCATAATACAGAGGTTCGCTGTCCACCATGGTGGAGGAGGGGCCCTGGTGGGTGGAGAGCTTTGAGCTACTCTGCATTGCTCCCCCCCACCAGCCTTATCCCCCAGGGAATCGTAGGAGCTCTAACAGGGCCAGGCAACCTCATTGGGAGCCACCTCAGCAGCTGCTTTCATGTCCCACACATGCTTCTTTGGATGTGAGGGATTGTCCCAATGGCTTCCCTAACCATAGGCTCTAGCCTGGGGTTTCCCAGATCTGCATGTGTCTCTCTGGACTCAGGCTAATCTCAGCCTTTTATTCCTCTGGTAGCAACAAGGCTAAGGAGCAAACCTTACCTATTAACCCACCTCGGGCTTCTGATGTGCTTTACTTCATTAATAATTTAGTGAGGTGGCCCTAAATCAATACACAAATGATTATTGTTTCAGGATACTTCTAAGTGCCTCACAAGGCTGAGGGGAGCTTTTTAAATTTTTTAAAAGAATTTATTTATTTTTTTAGAGAGAGGGGAAGGGAGGGAAAAAGAGAGGGAGAGAAACATTGATTAGTTTCCTCTTGCACTCCCCCAACCAGGGACCTGGCCTGCAACTCAGGCATGTGCCCTGAGAAGGAATTGAACCAGCAACCTTTTGGTTTGCAGGATGATACCCAACACACTGAGCCACACCAGTCAGAACCCAGTGGGAGCTTTTTGATTGAAAATTGGAACTGCACTCATCATCCAAGATTACTGTGGTGAGGGTTATGTAAACCAAGGGGGTGACCTGGTGCTAACATTTTTATTGCAATAAAAGCCTTTTTCTTTTTTTTGAATGGTGCTTTTACGATGTACTTACTATCACTGTTCCAGGCCTATAATTTTAAAATTACTGCTTGATACTGAAGGTGAAATGATTTTACTGCCACAGGTCCATTAATGTTGTAGGAACCAGCAGTGGCTTAGAGAGCGTCTGTGGCTGGATGTGCATGGCCACACTGAGCCCGAAGATGTGCCTGCAGAAATGGTAGGGCTGGATCAGAGTGGGCGGTGGGAGGCGGAGTGGAAGGTGGGGGTGGTGTCTGGGCCTCTCACAGGGTGGAGCAGGTGCTGGGCATCAAACCTTGTCCTCCCCTCCCGGTAGAACAGGGGTCTGAAAGGGGAGGTGTTAGGAAGCTGCTTAAACCCACAGCAGCAGCCCAGACTGGCTGCCTCATCCCTCAGAGCTCTGGTGGAAACGTTGCTACCAACCTGAATTTACCAGCTTATTTATAGTGTATTCTTATTGTAGTAAAACACACATAACACACAATTTGCCGTCTTAGCCATTTTTAAGTGTGTGAATCAGTGGCATTAAGTACATTCACATTGTTGTGCAACCATCACCACTGTCTGCCTGCTGAACTCTGTTTTTCCCCAACTGAAACTCCATGCCATCAGATGCTGACTCCCCAGTCATTTCTTTCTTCAGCCCCTGGCAGCCACTCTTCATTTCCGTCTCCATGAATTTGACTATTCTAGGTACTGCGAATAAGTGGAATCATATAGCATTTGTCCTTTTGTGACTGGCTTGCTTCACTAAGAATGATGTTCTCAAAGTTCATCCATGTTATAGCATGTATCAGGATGTCCTTCCTTTTTAAGACTGAATAATATTCCATCATATGGATATACCAGCTTTTGTTTATCCATTTATCCATCGATGCTCTTGGGTTGCTTCCACCTTTCTGTTATTGTGAATAATGCCACGGTGAACATGCCAGCCAAGCCTTTCCTGAAGTTCCTGCTTTCAGTTCTTTGGGGCATATGTACACCTGGAAGTGGAGCTGTTGATTCATAGGGTAGTTCTACGTGTAGCTTTTTGAGAGGCTGCTAAACAATTTACCATGGCAGCCGTACACTTTACACTCCCGTCAGCAGTGTGCAACGTCCTGACATTTCCACATTCTGGCTAATGCTTCTTTTTTTTCTTTCTTCCCTTCCCTTCCCTTCCCTTCCCTTCCCTTCCCTTCCCTTCCCTTCCCTTCCCTTCCCTTCCCTTCCTTCCCTATAGCCATCCTAATGGATGTAAAGGGGTATCTCATTGTGGGTTTGATATTTTTAGTATTTTAATTCAAATAAATTGTAATTCCCTTTCTCTAAAGCTATTTTTCTCTTCCTACCTTTTATCCTGTCCTTCCCCGATCTTATTTCATAGTTGTTCAACACGCTGCCATTCAGAAATGCCGTAGTCACAGGTTTTCATGTTTGTTTCTAACTAAATGGCTGATGTTTTAAAACATCATTTGAGAACATGAATTTTAATGTACATGAGAGAAGAACAGCCTTTTAGAAGACATTGTCTTGCAAGGCTCATCTGCTGGGGCCCAAAGAAATCTTACAAAGCATGCACAGGATGGGCTCGGTGCGGGGAGAAACTGGCTCCCAGATGCAGACGGAGCTCGCCTCTCACCACTGGCTCGACTGAGTAGCTGGCCTCGGCTGCTTGGGCTGCAGGGGTACGTCAGTGCACCCACATGCTGGAGGGGCCACTCGCAGGGCTGCTCACAGCTGCCCACATGCACTCTGGCTCAGCCTCTCGACTGCTGCCTGGCAGAACAGAAGAAGAGTAGAAATTAGCTCCAGGAAGAGCGGAAACATCCTGAGGAATGAAGGAGCTGGGTAGAGACGGGGGCTTGGTAAGCAGGGCTAGTCCCATGGGATCGGGAAGCTCAGGATAAAAACTATGAAGTCTCTTCTGGAGCATTTTTTATTCACTTTGCATGTTAAATGTATCAGAAGTTGATTGGGAGGCAGGTGACCATGTAGGAGGCTTCTGCAGAGGTCCAAGAGGGAGAGGATGGTGGCTGGGACCAGAGAGGCGGCTGTGGTGGTGGAGGGGAGTAGGCAGTTTGAAATACACGTGGGGGCTAACTATCAGGACTTAGTGATGGACGGGGTCGGGGGATTGCAGTGGGGGCTATTGACTCAGTATGTGATTTGTCCACAAACTGAACTGGGCAGAGTGGGCGGGTGCAGATGGTGGGAGGTGCCTGGTCTGGAGTTCAGGGGTGACAGTGAAGGGTTTGCTCTCCTGGGAGGTCCCTGCATGAAACCTAGGCCAGGTGGTCACAGGACCTTGATTCAGTTTTCCTTGCCAAAGCCACTCTTTAGCTTTTGACCCTCAAATAAATTCTAACTATTTGAAATCACGAAAGGCAATTACCATCCAACTCAGCATCCTTATGCAGTGTCCAGCAACCCACTGGATAAGAGAGGGCTTAAGTTTGTATCTGCCTGTGGGCGAATGATGGCGGGGGTGGGGGGCCTCTCCAGTGGCAGTGGCTTCCTCTGTGTCCTCAGGGCATGCAGCTGGTGAGTGGGCAATGGCAGCAACCTCATTCTTCTGGACAGGGATTTATGTGGGACACCTCTGCACCCCTTCTCCCTTCTGCTTGCCCTCAACTCCTCATTCCTGAAAGAGGTTGCAGAAGCAAGGCCTCAATGGCCCACAGTCCACCTCTCATGAGACACACATGAGTGATAGCATCTTTGCTTCTCCCTAACTAGGAAGGCCAATTTCCCACTAGCAGGACCCTGATCCCCACCTGGGCCCCTCTGCCCTGCTTCTCCCTCATCTATCCCAACTAGCCATACTTTCTTAGGGTCTATTAGTTGAATCACTCTCTTTCACTGCAAATTCTCCACTAGTTGGAAGATTACGGGTTGGGCAGGACAGACCAGCTTTGATATAGTTAGTTCGTGCTGATACAGGATGTTTGTTAAAAAGGTGCAGAAGCAGAGCGGGCCAGGTGACTGCAGGCAGGCCTGTGGCAGAGGCTGGGCTGCCAGGAACCGTTCCAGAAATGAAGTGAGCTGGGGGAGGACTGGGTCAGAGCTAACCTGGGGGGACTCATAGCAAAACCCCTGCTTGCCGCAGCAGCCTCTAGAGGGCACTAGACCACTATGGGACTAAACCAGAAACGGTGTATCAGTTCAAGTCTCAGTACGAGCAGGGTTTAAATTTGTGCCAAACCAGTCAGGAAGGAGGACCAACACATGGACTGAAATGCTACCAGCAGCAAAATCAATTATGTTAAAAAAAATAAAAATAAATGCCAAAAATCTGTGATGAACAAATGATCAGATGTTTAAATAAAGATACGTAGTTGTTGTTTGTTTTATGACCTTACACTGCTGTGTGATGGGAACAGTTGTTTCCAATGAGCCTGAGGATCTCAGACAGGTGGTGGCCCCCTGCTGTGTGGCTTTGTGAGGGGTGACATAGGTGTGAACAGATCGGGCAATTTAGAGCTTTAATAGAGTCATGTTTTATGATTGTAGAGCCTTGATTAACCTTTTCCATTTGGCTCAAAATATGGGAAGATATTTTGATGAGTGTGTATAGGGGCTCACATTTTTCCTTTTGCCTCAGGCTCTTAATAGGTCTCTCCTGGCACTGGTCTCAAATTTGGACTCGTACGTAACCCGGGAGTACACCAGCGTGGAAACACAGCCAGGTGCCCGCACCTCAGTCTGACGTTCCGCTGTGCATGAATGCCCATCACACGGGCGGCGCGCGGTCTGAGGAAATTCTGAAACCAAGTTATAGCAGGCTAACGTTCTTTGCCATAAATGAATTGTTTATCGTGTTATTTGATTCTTATATCCTGTAATGCATCTCCCAAGAGGAAGTCTGCTTTGGAAAAAATCACGGAAGGAATTACAGGAGAGAGAACAAGAAAAACCAGAAAAACCAAAAGGTGTCCCCCCGCCCCAAATTTTTAAATTAAAATCCAGTTGGCTTACACAGTGAAAGGGAGTTAGTTACTCTGTCTACAACTTTTACTAACATAACACCTACCTTCTCTTTTAACAGGCTGTGATCAAAGGTGGGGCAGAGGGGTGTAGGGGGTCCTGAGCCTCAGCTGGGGGTGGGGCAGGCCATGCAAGGCTCAGTGCCAGGGAACCTTTGGGGACCTGTGATTTCACATCAGCCTCAAGGAAGGAGGGTTGACTCTGCTTGACCTTAAATAGCCTCCTCAACCCTTCTTTATGTCTCTCCATGCCTCTGCCTCTTCTGAGCCCAGACCCTCTGTTGACTGCTTTCTCAGATAGTGGCCCCAATCCTGAAAAGCAGGCTTCCTCTTAATTTCCCAGAGCCAGTCGGGATGACTGGGCGGGCTGAGGCGATACTGGGGACAGCCCTTGCTGTGCACAGAGGGGTCATGTCAGGGATGTGACACGGCTCCTATGGCATGGGCTGTGGCAAACCGGAGGACCAGGTCGGAGGGGCAGGTCCTCAAGTGTAGCCCCACGTGTAGCCCCTTTCTCCGGTTGCCACCTTCTACCAACCCTCCCTCCTCTGCGCTGCCCTGCACAGCTGGGGTCCGGGGAGCAGGCAGCAAGGAGAGAACTGACCCAGGCCCCGGGTGCAAGGCCCACCTCGAACACCCGGCTCAAGGGTCAGAGGGCGCGGAGCTGTCCAGCACCCGAGGCGCCGCCTCCTGCCCTACCAGCGCCACTGCGGCTCGGCGGGCGCGTCACGTGTCTGGAGCGGCGCGGCCTCCAAGCTCCGGGCGGGCGAGGGGCCGGGCGGGAGGACCCACAGACCTGCGAACCCACCGCAGGCGGCACCAGCCAGGCAGGCTGGGCGCAGCGCAGGGCGGCCCCGGGGGCACGGCACGGGGCATGGGCACTCCGAGGGCCCCCGGGCACAGGCCGGCAGCGGCGGGGCGCCAGGGGCGCGGGGGCAGCGGCGGGCGCGGGTCCACCCTGGCGGCCGCCGCTGAGCCCCCGCGGGGCCCGTGACGCCGTGGCCGATGTGGCCCCGCGCGCTGCGGGCCTGCACGGCTGCCTCACAAAGACGCCGCCCGAGCCGCCACCCGCACCCGGCCCGCAGCCGCTGTGGGAGTCGGGGTCCGAGCCCCAGCCGGAGCCGTAGCGGGACCCCGGGGGCAGGAGGAGTTGCCCGCGGCCGGCCGGCCCCGGAATGGAGCAGCGGGCGGCCGCGGGGCCGGAGGGGGCGCCGGGCGCCCGGGCGCAGCTGGCCGTCGTCTGCTTGGGTGAGTGGGCCGCGCAGGCCCGGCGGAGTCCAGGCCCCCGCCTCGCAGACCCCCGCCGAGCCCTGACTGGACCATCCTCCAGTCTGCGGCCGGGGCTTCCGGAGATGGCACCGCGGGAGCTCGGGGTCTGCTGGGGTCGTAGGCCTCGGGGAGGAGGGGGGCGACTCCGGCCGCAGAGCCCCGGCTCCCGCCCGGCTCGGAATAGCGGATCCGGCGCGGGTGAACCGTGCGCAGGGCGGCCCCGCTGTGCAGGCGGCTGGGTGGGCAGGCAGCGGATTTCCTACGACCCGGCTGCGCTTAGCTTGGCGGCCGGGCAATGGGGGCCTCCGAAGCTGCGGACAAAGGCGAGGCCGGCTGCCTCCTGAAGAAGTCTGTTTTCCGCCTGAAGTCGGGGTGGGGGCGGGCGCTGGCTGGAGCCGGGACTCGGGACTCCAGGCAGGAGGCAACTTCGAGAATGCTCTCTGTCTTTCTTTTGCGTTTTCCCCCACCAAGGGGCTAGCCTGTTCAGCCCAGAGGGCTGTGTGTGGGGAGGGCCAGGCGCCTGGGCCGGAGGGCTCCCACCTTATCCAGGAGTTTTTCTGTTCACCTTGCCGGGGCCCTGTGTGGGGGGAAGAAGGAAAGAGTTAAATCCTCAGTGCACATGGCTCCTGTATTTACCATGAAAAAGGAAGGAGGCTATTATCTGAGCCTGGGGTCAGGGCTGGACACTCTGTGGCTGTGTGGAGGAAGGCACTGTAACTCCAGAGGTTTGCTGAAGCCATTGAAGTGACAAAGTAAAAGAGAAGAAACCTGAAGGTTTTAAGCTGTATGGTCCCCTGTCCCCCCAAGAATCAGGGAGCTCGAAGTCTAGGGGGAAGGCACCTGCCTCTGTTTGTGAGCTGGTCTCAGTGAGGGCTGGAACCCTCAAAGTGCTCACTCCCCAGTCTGTTGGTGGCCATAGGCTCCAGACTCTGAGGTGCCGGGTGGGCTTCCTGGTGAGCTGGGCAGGGGGACGGGCCCTTTGGCTTCCCAAGGCCCTCCCTACCCAGATGTGGCCCAGACGCTGGGTGTTCTGAGAGGTGGCAGTTGTTCCTGCCTCCTTGCTGATGGTAGCTATCCCCTCCTGTGACGCCCTGTGCCTTCCTTGGCTCACTTGATGTTGGGGGGGGGGGACACTCTGAACACCCAGGAAGTTCAGTTTGCCTGCCTCCTCCTGGTTCCCCTGCAGGAAAGCAGTGCAGGAAAGCAAAGGACACGCCCCAGGAGGTGGGTATTTGAGGGAGTGGGTGGCAGGAGAGTTCTTTGCCTCCCTTCTCAAGCTTAGCATGGCACAGTGAGACTGCCCCTGAACTCTGCAGGCTGGGTGCCCCTGTAACATGGGGCAATCAGAGCTGCTTCCCTGTCTCCCTGCTGCCAGCGAATGAGGGGGCTGGCAGGGCCCTCAGAGGAGGCAGCCCTCCAAGGTGGCAGGAACCTGCGTGGCAGAGCCTCCGCCCAGGCGGAGCCAGGGCCTCTCTCTGACAGGTGGTGCAGGCCTGAGCTTCTCAAGCCGGACAGGAAACAGAAACACACCCCCTCCCAAGTGAGTTAGAATTCCCAGGTGTGGGAAGTGGCGGCAGTGGTCTGGCATAGCCTGGCTGGCACACTGCTCTCTTTGTCTCTATGTGTGTAGGTGGGTTCTGAGAACCTTGGGGGTCCCAGCAGGCCCAGGCTGGGGCAGGGGTCTCTGTGGCAGCGCCCCAGGCTTTGCCCTGTGAGAGGAAGAGAACCAGCCATGTTGCCTCGGGCCCCTGAAAGGGCTGCTGCTGGCCAAGGTCAGGTGCCTGGGTCCCAAAAGTGCCCGCCCCTGACCCCGCCACTGGACCCTCTTTGTGTTTCCCACAGTGAACATCGTTCTCACCAGCCGGCTCAGCAGCGCAGTTCCTGCTTTAGGTGAGTAATATGCTCCTCTCCTTCCTCCCCTCTTCCCTGCCTTCTGGCATTTTGGCCTCTGAGGACAGACCTTCGGAGTCCTGCTTCCGCCCCTGAGGTGTATCTTCTCTGCAGCCCAGAGCCGCTGTTTGGCCTTGGGTGAGCTTGAACTTCCCCGAATCTCAGATCCCTCTTCTATAAAACGGGTGCAATGAAAGGACCTACTTCAGAACCTGTTAGTAGGGTTGAGTGAGTGAATGAGGCAAGGTGCTCAGCATGGTGTTGACACGTGGTGGCTTAATACCACGGGCAAACCGCCACGGGCTGGAGCTCTCGACAGATTGTACTTCCTGTAGGCTGTGGGGTTCCCCGAGGGCCATGAGCTGCTGTGAGAGGCCCACCTATTTTTAAATTATGTCTGGGATTTAATATAGGTAGGTGTGACTGAGTGATGACATGGGGAGGCCAGTGCCATTGACAAAGTTGTTACTTGTGTGTCTTGAGAGGAAGGGACACAGGCCACACCGTTCAGGGCCATGGCTCCAGTCAGGTTGGATGTGGGGAAGGCCTGGGACAGAGTGTCAGTTGGAGTTTCTGTGGGAAAGTCAAGGCAGGACAAGAGAAACAGTTTAGAATGGGCTAGGCTGAATAATTCCTAGGAGAGCCTAGGGCAGGGGGAATATTGGCTTCGAGTGTGAGTTAGATAAGAAGGTGGGTCGGGGGCTCAGCCTTGGATCAGCTGGACTGGGAAGAGGCAGCTTCTAGACAAACTGGCGTGCAGGAGAGAGGTAAATGCTTTGACCAGTACTGTGGCCTTGTGATTGGTGGATGCCAAACATTCAAACAGCATCTGAGAAAACACAGTTGGGGCCCAGCCCCTGCCTCTTGCCCATCCAGCTGGGTCTGTCCATCCACACGCCATCTTTGTGTTCATCTAGTGCAGCTAAGACTGTCTGTCAGAAGCAGAAAGGGTGGCTGAGGCCATCGGGGCATTTGTTCTTTGCTGGGGGGGCCACCAGGGGTTGACAAATGCATAAGTCCAGGCCCTCATGGCCCCTGATGCCACCAGGAGACATCTAAGCACGGTCTCAAGAAGGGAGAATGTGCAGACCCCAGTCGAGGAGGTGCTGCTGATTTGTTTGCTGTTTGCTGTGCTCCCTGGAGGGGCAAGAAGTACCTGGAACTCCCAGTTCTGCTCAGGGCCTGGCTTGTAGCAGGAGCTCACTGAGGTTGCCTCAGAGAGTGGCATGTCCGCTAACCAAGGTCACTGGAATGGGGAGGCCCCATGTCCACAGAAGCTGCTCTCGCAGCCTGTCTCTCAGACAGCCTCTCAGTCTCCCTCCTGATTCTCCTTGTGTACCAGCTCCGGCTCCCGGCAGCCTGGCCTCCTCTGCTGACTCTGCTGGCCTAGGGACTTGCCTTGCTCAGCACTGAGGCAGCCCCAGCCCTGCCTGGCATCCTGACCCCCACAGCTAACTGCCAACCCCCCCCTCCTGCTGGTGTCCTGCATAGACACGTCTGCCACCTGCAGGTGCCCTAGAAGAGTGACGCTTCATGGATGAGGTCCGCCCACAGAGCCAGGGAGAGAAAGACAACCATCCAGGGCCACGCGTTTGGTTTTCTTAGTTATAAAGACCTTGGGCCCCAGCAAGGTCCACGTCGCCCAACTGCAGGGGCCACTGTGCCTGTGCATGGTGGCCTGGGGTCTTCAGCTGCACAGTCCATGTGGTCACAGGTGGTGATCTGGGCCCTAGTCTTCTGGAGTCCAGCTCTGACCCCTCTAGCATTGCTAAGAGACAGCTTCTGGCTGCCTGAGGCACCCGCTCGACCCTGACCCAAGGCTCATGACACTGCACTTGCAGGGTTTTCCCTGTGACTCCCACTGTGAGGGTCCTGGACCACAGCCGTTCGCCTGCCCCTTCCTTCCCAGCCCTCGCTGGGCTGAGACACTCCCAAGGGCCTGGCTGGGCCGCTCGGGGACCCAGCCCCTGTGCTGCCCAGGCTTCCAGGCCCTGACTAGTGCCTCCGGTACTTTGGACTCTGGACTCCACTATGATCTCAGGGCAGGTTGGGTAGGCTCTTCGGGCTGTTTTCTACTTACCTGGCAGCGTCCCCAGTTCCTGGGGTGGGGCTCCCAGGCCCCTATCATCTATGCCACCAGGCGGGTTGTCTGGAGTATTGATTGCCTCTAGAAACCGGATCTGCAAATTGTGCTTTATCAGGCTCCGGCCCTCTCAAGAGCATTTGATGACTCCTTGGACCAGGGAAGGAAAGACACTCTGGGGTCTAAAACCGCGCAGTCATCCCTTGCCCATTTGAGCAGCCACTTCGCCACAAGGGCCGAGGGCATCTTCTGCCCGAGTGAACACAGGCCACCTCCAGTTAAGGCTCAGACAGGCGTTTCCGAGTGCCTCCCGGACACCCCGAGGCTCTCTGTTCTGCATCAGCGCCTCCCCAAACACAGTCCTCCCAGCTCCACACACCGAAGGCCATCGTCACACGCCCCGGCGTGACCCTCACCTCCTGTGGGGCGTGGCCCCACCCACCCCATCCCGTGAACGTTGGCCTAGAGACTGCCTCTTTCCTGAGACCTCTGAACCACCCTCAAAGCAGCAGCACCCACTGGCCCGTTTTACTGATGGACAAGCAGAGGCCCCAGGACTGGATTCACACGCCCCGTCTCCCACCTATGCCAGGATCTTGGGCCGTGTGCTGGGCGGGGGAGGCCCGCCATCACAGAGAGGCCTGGGCCTGGGAATCTGAGCTGGTGGTGACCTCCAGGCCCATTGCCAGGAGGCATCTGGCCCAGAGGCCCTGACCAGAGCCCCCAGCTCCCTGCATCTCCCAGCCTGCCTCCTGCTCCACCCTCACTCACTCTGTGTGGGCCGGGCCCACAGCGGTGGACACTGTAGTTTCCAGACTACATGTAGGACCACGTGTAGGCCCCTTGGGAGTGGAGCGGACAGTAAGGGGGACCCTGACGCCCTGGCTGTGGCACTTTCTAGGGCAGCTCTGGGCAGCCCCAGGAGTGAGACTGCCTGGGCGCGCGTGTTGTCAGGAGCTTTGCCGAGAGGCACAGCTGGGCTGGCAGCTGTCTAGTCGTCTGCTCCTGGGATGGCTGGTGGTCTGAGAGACAGGCCTCCTGACCCCTGGACGAGGGCCAGACATAAGTCCTGAGGATGAGATGCTCTGGCCAGAGAGAGAAGGATGTGCGGGCCTGGCCAGTGTGGATGAAAAACCTGGGCTCCGAGAGCGTTCGTCTCTGGGCGAGGCTTCCAGGCCAGAAATGGTTGTAACTGAGCCCTGCTCTGCCCCGGGCCCTGTCCGGGGGCTGAGAATACAGAGGTTCCCAGCCTGGTGGACCGGAGCTTCCCGCCGGAGAAGCCAGGTGCTTCAGTGTAACACGCTCTGAGATGCCACATCCCGGAGATGCGTTCCAGCAGCCTGGGCCCGCCCTGCCTGTGAGCCTCCCCTCTCCAGCCCTGCCCCTGCCCCTTCCAGAGGAGTTCTCTTCTGGTTTGCATGATCCCTCACCTCCCGGGGCGTCCCCAGGCCAGCAGCCAGAGTCTCTGTGCGGTCCACAAAGCTGGTGGCTTCACCTTTCAGAGGGAACAGCCAGGCTACCCTGTTTGTTCAGCCCTTCCTCTCGTGTCCTGCAACCATAACTCGTGGCTCCTGGGCCCAGGGTGGGTGGCAGGTGGAGAGGCCTGGCTGGTGCCTCTGTGACCCGGGACTCCTGAGACTCTGATGGCTGACCGAGTGTGGTCAGCCTTGGTTTAGGGTCGGGGGCAGTGTTTCCCTTCCAGTCCTTTGAATTTCTCGTGAGCTGTTGAATGGGGGTTTTGAGTCCCCGGTAGTCACAGTATTGGATCACCGGGCCCCCATGGTCATGTCAGGTCCCAGTGGAAGGGGTTTCATGCCTCTAAATGCTAAGCAGGTACTTGGACTAACCAGTTCACTCACTGACCCATATTTATTGAGACCTACTGTGAGTCAGGCCCTGCATGGGCCCCTGGGGACACGGTGATGAACCAGAGCCAGCGCAGCTGAAAGGGAAATTGCTGCTATGGTGGGTGCTGGGGGGACAGAGAAGTGGTGGGCATTGGAGCCCCAGTAGGTATTGTATGGGGAGGAGGCTCTGGGGAAGGGGCCCCTGGGCTGGAGTCCGTAGGAATGGGTGGGCTAACAGGGGTGGGAGAGCGTCCTGCCAGGGGCTGCATGACAAAGTCTCCCTCCTGCAGGAGGCTCCACAGGAGGCGTGAGTGGAAGGATGCGTTATAGGGGGAGATGAGGCAGAAGAGTGCAGGGGCTAGTGCTGCTGCGATGAGTGTGGTCCTTGTCCTAACAGCATGAGAGGTGGCTGGAGGGCTTCGCTCCCCTTGGTGCGGCCGTGTTGCGTGGGACCCTGAAAGGAGTCTTCCTGCGAGCCAGCAGGGAGACCCCTGCTTCCAGGGTGACAGGGAGGGTACCAGGCGGTGGGAAAGTGAGGAGGCGATGTCCCGTCCCTGGACTTGGGTCCTCAGTGTCCCCTTGAGCCTCGGGCTTTCTGTCCGTAGAGTGGGCCCTGCCTTCACCACAGGCGGCTGGGAGGAGTTGGCGAAGCAGTGTGGTGAGGGCTGGGAGGGGCCGGGAGGCGTGGGGGCAGCCAATGTAGGGGCTCGTGTGGCCCTGGGGAGGCCGGAACAGGCCAGGGCAGGCTTTGCACCTTCAGCTGGGGAGCAGAGGGCAGGGACAGTGAGGTGCGCACGGTGAGCCTCTGGGGCTGGGCGTGGCGGCCCCTCATGCATGCTGGCTGCATGACGCTCTGTGCCGCTGCTGCCTGACACGGGGTGTGGTATGGGTGACCTTCCATGACTGCGTCGGTGCAGGCCGGCAGTGAAAGCCGAGACCGCCAGAGGAACCGTGAAGTCTGACTGCCACGCACTGCTGTGCAGCCATGGGCTGGTCCTTTATCCTCTCTGAGCTTCAGTTTGCTCATCTGGTTATGGGGTGCCTCTGGTGCGGCTCAGGATAAAACCCAGGTTCCTGACAAAGTGTGATCAGACCCAGCCTGCCTCTCCAGCCCCACCTCAACCTTGACCCCTCCCTTCAGCCCTGTGTTACTATCTTCTCCCCCCGCAGGGGGTCTGCAGGAAGTCGACCTGATCCCCACACCCCGCTCTTCCCCCACACGCCAACTTTGCAGCGTGCAAGTACCACAGAGCAGGGTGTTTGCCTGTCTTACTCAGTACGGCTAGCACTGTGTTTGGCACATAGTAGGCACTCAAATCGGTGTGAGCAAAGCACCTCCCCTCTCCAGTGAGGCCTGTATTTGTCAAGCCCTGGGCGGGGTGGGCAGGTCTATGGTGCAGAATTCTTAACTGAACCGAGGTCCCAAGGCCAAGAGGCTGCACCTCGGAGGTGGGCTCGTCCCCAGCCCTGCCAGGGCCCTCGGTTGGTGCACAGGATGAGGCGGGGGTGCTCCTTGCTCTGCTGTGCACACCACTTCTGTGAAGTCTCGAGTAGCGGCCTTGCCCTCGGCCATGCCTACCCTTGGCTAGTCTTTATCCCACCTCGGAAAGGCCTTGCTCAGGCCACGAGAGGCTCAAGTGTCCCCTTGCTGTCCCCCCACTTTCTCCACAAAGGTGAGGCCAGCACTTCTCTGCTTCCTCTCCTGACAGCTGCCTGCAGCGGGAAACTAGAGCAGCACACGGAACGGCGTGGCGTCATCTACAGTCCGGCCTGGCCCCTCAACTACCCACCGGGCACCAACTGCAGCTGGTACATCCAGGGCGACCGTGGGGACATGATCACCATCAGGTATGGGGGTCCCAGGAGTGTCCTAGGGAATCTCTGGGGGTCTGCCCGTACTGAGTGTATGTGTGTGTGGTGGCACAGGTGCCTGAGTGCACACGTGGGCAGGCGTGGAGCACATGTGTGTGTGCATGCGTGATACACATGTGCTTGTATGTGTCTATGAGCCCACACCTGAGCAGGTAGAAAGAACAAGTGTGAACGTGTAAAAGCACCCATCCTGAGCCTCTCAGGGGCCGAGGGAGCAGTCAGTCACCTCAGGCCTGCTGGGGCCCGGGAGCCCTGGGTGCTGGTGGGCGTGGTCTGGTTCTTTCTGAGGGGGTTCTGGTGTCTGCTTTGTGTCCTACCAGGGTGGCCTGAGGCTAGGTTGGCAGGGATCCAGAGCAGGGTTTCCCCAGGGTCTTCAGGGCAGTCTCGGCAGGAGAGGGGCCCAGACATGAGCCCAGGTGCTCCAGCTGCAGGGACATACCGAGGGAAACGGAGTGAGGTGACCAGATGGTGACAATGAGGCTGGAACCCCTGGCCTGGGTGGCCATGGGGTATTTGGCTGGGGAGTCACTCCCTGAAATGCCAATGCCCAGATGGCCCCAGTTACTGCTCCGTAGCTCCAAAGCATGGGTGTGATGGGCACGCCAGGGTCTGAGTGTCTGTGCCTGCTTTCCTGTGGTCACAGGGCCGTAGATCTTGGGCACCCTTTCTCCAAAGACTTCACCCTCCACCAAAGACTCAAAGCCTCGTGACATGCTCCTCCCACAACTTGGGCCAGGGGCTCCCGGGCTAGTATGTTTCTCCCCAGGTAACCAGTTGTCACCCAGCCCCAGGCTAGGCCAGCCTCATGGGCACGCTCCTCCCCCATAGTGCACAGGCCTGGGAGTTGGTGCAGGGTCTGTCCCAGCAGGCTCGGTGTGTGTGGGATCTGGACCCTTGGGTCTCCCCACTTGGGAGAGTGTCAGGGGAGGGAATTGCCCATGGTGGGGCTCCTGATGGGCCTCCACTTTGACCGTGGGGTGTGGATGCTGTGTGTGTGTGTGCCAAAAAGGCCCTCCCAGAGCTGGAGGGCTGATGAGAAGGACACTGTTCAGATTCGTCCTGATTCTTGTTGGAGCTGCCCTCAGACCTCAGGATGTCTGGCAGCAGAGGAGAGGAGAGCAGGGGCGGGGTGAGGTGGGCGGGCCATCCTTGTCCTAAGTGCAGACCTGATTGTTCCCTGCTGGTCCTTGGCCACTGGACCCTGCCTGACACACACTCGTGGTCCTCTCCACCTGCGCAGCTTCCGCAACTTCGACGTGGAGGAATCCCACCAGTGCTCCCTGGACTGGCTCATGCTGGGCCCAGCGGCCCCGCCTCGCCAGGAGGCCTTCCGGCTCTGCGGCTCTGCCATCCCGCCGGCCTTCATCTCCACCCGGGACCACGTCTGGATCTTCTTCCACTCTGACGCCTCCAGCTCCGGCCAGGCCCAGGGTTTCCGTCTCTCATACATCCGAGGTGACACCGGTAGCAGGGTGTCGCAGGGTGTCACGGGGCACCTCACAGCACCCAGGGTGCCACTTGGGCGCCCAGGGCCGGAGCAGTCCTCTCCACCTGCCCATTCCCTGCAGGGTCTCCCCCAGGAACCCCCCCAGTCTGAGCACAGTGGTAGGACCAGGCTGGACATGTTGCTGCCTCCGGGGACCTTGGATCCCCTCCAAGTCACTGACCCCATGTCAGAGACTTGGCTGGAGTGGGGGCTCGCCCTTTACCCTCATGTCAGAGACTTAGCTCACCCTGACATTCCAGGGGCCTTTGTCCCTTGAGTGGCCGTGGAGAGGCCAGGACTCTTCTCCACGTCTCCTGCCTCTTCCTAGGCTCTGCAGAGGCCCCGCTGGGAAGAGGGAACCACCCTGACCCCTCCTGGCCTCAGGCCCTGTCGCTGGAGTGAGGCGCAGCCCTCCCCTGACAGTTTCCCCCTGTGCTCTTTATCCCACAGGGAAGCTGGGCCAGGCATCCTGCCAGGCGGACGAGTTCCGCTGTGACAACGGCAAGTGCCTGCCGGGCCCATGGCAGTGCAACACGGTGGATGAGTGTGGTGATGGCTCCGATGAGGGCAACTGCTCAGCACCTGCCTCTGAGCCGCCTGGCAGCCTGTGCCCCGCGGGCACCTTCCCCTGCAGCGGGGCACGCTCCACGCGCTGCCTGCCCGTCGAGCGGCGCTGTGATGGCACGCAGGACTGTGGCGATGGCTCCGATGAGGCTGGCTGCCCTGACCTGGCATGTGGCCGGCGGCTGGGCAGCTTCTATGGCTCCTTTGCCTCCCCAGACCTGTTCGGTGCGGCCCGTGGGCCCTCAGACCTTCACTGCACGTGGCTGGTGGACACCCAGGACCAGCGACGCGTGCTGCTGCAGCTGGAGCTGCGGCTGGGCTACGACGACTACGTGCAGGTGTACGAGGGCCTGGGCGAGCGCGGGGACCGCCTGCTGCAGACGCTGTCCTACCGCAGCAACCACCGGCCTGTGAGCCTCGAGGCCGCCCAGGGCCGCCTCACCGTGGCCTACCACGCTCGCGCCCGCAGCGCCGGCCACGGCTTCAACGCCACCTACCAGGTGAAGGGCTACTGCCTCCCGTGGGAGCAGCCGTGCGGGAGCAGCGTCGAGGGTGTCACGGATGATACGGGCGAGCAGGGCTGCTTCTTGGAGTCGCAGCGCTGTGATGGCTGGTGGCACTGTGCCAGCGGCCGAGATGAGCAGGGCTGCCCCGCCTGCCCGCCCGACCAGTACCCCTGCGAGGGGGGCAGCGGCCTGTGTTATGCACCCGCCGACCGCTGCAACAACCAGAAAAGCTGCCCGGATGGCGCTGATGAGAAGAACTGTTTCTCCTGCCAGCCTGGCACCTTCCACTGTGGCACCAACCTGTGCATCTTTGAGACGTGGCGCTGCGACGGCCAGGAGGACTGCCAGGACGGCAGCGACGAGCACGGCTGCCTGGCGGCTGTGCCCCGGAAGGTCATCACCGCCGCCCTCATTGGCAGCCTGGTCTGCGGCCTGCTGCTCGTCATCGCCTTGGGCTGTGCCTTCAAGCTCTACTCCCTGCGCACGCAGGAGTACAGGTGGGCAGGCGGGCCCTCCCTGCTGCCCGCAGCGCCTGGGGTCACGGGCCAGCAGTTTCTTCGCTTCTCTGGGCCCACTGTTCCCATAGCTGTGGGTGTGTGAGTTGGGGCCCAGGCCATGCCCCTGGGACTTCTCTGGTGCATCCAGAGGTCTGGTGCGTCCAGGCATCGCAGGATCTCCAGAGGGAGTGGCAGGGTCCCGCACCCTGCTGCGGGCCCTTGCGTAGGGCCCCATGGGAGGTGGAAGTGTGGGGTCCTGGCCAGTCCTGCTATGCTCTCCTCCTGCCCATTGCTCCCAGGGCCTTTGAGACCCAGATGACACGCCTGGAGGCTGAGTTTGTGCGGCGGGAGGCACCCCCGTCCTACGGGCAGCTCATCGCACAGGGCCTCATCCCACCCGTGGAGGACTTTCCTGTCTACAGTGCGTCCCAGGTGAGCCTCAGGGTGTACGAGACCCTGCGGTCACCGGCTTCCTGCTGGACCTTAGAGGGTGCTCAGACAGGAAACCCAAGAAGAAGGCCGGACCAGGCAGCTCCAGGGGTAGAGGGAGGCGAGGCCTGGGGAGGGTGACACAGGGTCCATGCCAGGTGGGGGGACAAGTTGGTCTTTTGGGTTTCTTGGGGGTCGTGCTGAACTCTGCCTCCTCAGCTGTCACCCGCCCTCCAGGCCTCCATGCTACAGAACCTTCGCACGGCCATGCGGAGACAGATGCGCCGGCACGCCTCCCGCCGAGGACCCTCCCGCCGCCGGCTGGGTCGCCTGTGGAATCGGCTCTTTCACCGGCCCCGGGCCCTGCGGGGACAGATCCCGCTGCTGACTGCTGCACGCACCTCACAGACAGTGCTGGGCGACGGGCTCCTCCAGCCTGCACCGGGGGCTGCCCTGGACCCCCCAGCGCCCCTCATGGACACAGGCAGCCCTGGGGCGGCTGGAGACCAGTCCCCCACTGCCCCCAGCCACGCACCAGAGGTGGCGCCTTCCGTGCTGCCCGCCTCGGGCCTGCAGGACCCAGAGTACAGGCCAGTGGACAAGGACAGGAAGGCCTGCAGGGACCCTCTGGTGGACAGCCCAGCTCCCGTGGACACACGTCGGGAGCCCCTCTCGGCCCAGGACCCTCACCCCCCACCCCCCACTGCCAGCAGCACCCTAGGTCCTCACCCGCCAGAGCCACTTGGTGTCTGCAGGAGCCCCCCACCACTCTGCTCCCCAGTGTTGGAGGCTAGTGACGACGAGGCCCTGCTGGTCTGCTGACCCACCGGACGCGCTGGCGCCTGCCACAGCCCCGCTTTGTAACCAGGGAATATACAGTCGTTTCTACCCTGCCTCCGAGTCCTTTTTTCTTGCGGTGTGTTCCACTCGGAAGCCCAGCCGGCTTGCTGCATCAGCAGCCCCCAGCCCTGGCTGGACATGGGGCTGAGGGGGCTTCAGCAGGGGAGGAGAGTGATGAGCCCTTCTTTGGGGCCCCAGTGTCCACACAGGCACCTGGGGTCTCACTTCTCCCTCCCCCCTCCACTCCAGGAGCCCATTTCCAGAGACGCAGGAGGGCCAGGGCAAAGCTCTCAGAGGTGTTCCTCGGCTTCCCACTTTATTCACCCTGGGGGCACAGCGCTGTGCCTGCACTGAACAGGGCCGTGGGCACACTGGATCTAGGCCATGGTGGGCACTCTGGGCACTAAGCTCTCCTCTGCTCCCAGCAGGCTCTGGAGGAGCTGGGCTAGGAGGCTTCTGCCCCTGTCCTCAGGTGGGTGGTGTCAGCAGGGGCCTGACCAGGCTGATGACCTTTGCCCTTTGTCTTCTACCTGAGAGGATCAACCTCCCGGGTGCCGGGGCACTAAAAATGTGGGCCCGGGGTAGAGGAAGCCTGTGGGTCTCTTGCAGGCCTCAGGGCCTGGGAGATGCTACTTGATACTTCCCCAGGGCCCAGAGGCGGAGGCACACGCCGACAGTGGCCACGTCACCCCATCTTGCTCAGGGCCTCGTTTTCCTTACCTGTAAACGAGGGGGAGGCTGTGTGCTCTGAGGACCTGCTGCTCTCTCTGTGGGGATTTACGGGATGAACGTAGTTATGGAGGGAATCCCTGCACTCTCTTGGAGGCTGAGCCTTGGCCTGGCCTTGATGGGCCTGGGGGTGGGCACCCCAGCCACTTCCCCATCCTCAACGTGCCTCCCTCTGGGGTGGTCCCAGAGAGGGAGGACCTGGATCAAGTGGCAACCCGCAGCGCTGAGGGCCTCCTCCAGAGCCTGCCACACCTTCCCCGCAGGCCCCACGTGCCCCCGACGGAGGCCAGCGCACCACCAGCCTGGTGTTATTCACAGGTCTCTTTGGGAAAAGCCCGCAGGGTGGTGCCAGCAGGGAACAGTGTCCATATCTTAGGGCTTCCTTCATACAGGCCTCTAAGAGTGGGATCTCTTTTTTTTTCCCCAGGAAAAACAACTTTTTTTTTTTTTTGCAAAACACCTCCTCAATAAACAACATGTAAACAGAAATAGCTGCTTCAAGCTCCACAAGTGTCTCATTGTGTCTTCAAGGGCTTGTCCAAGGAGGGTAGTGGGGAGGGCTGGAAGGGGCTGTTTTCCTCCTCCTCTGGGGCGCCCTGGGGGTAGACCACAAAACACAGCTTCTGGCCCCAGCGTGTCATTGATTCTGAAAACAGACAGACAGACAGACAGATAGACCTTGGGCCTGACCCCGTGGGATAGGGGTCCTCAGGGAGCTGCTCCTTTTGTGGTGGGTCCCGGACACTTGGGCCACATGTGGGGAGACGTGTGGTGGTGGTGAGGCCTGCGTCGCCCGCACAGCTCGAGGGTGAGCTCTGGGCGAGCCCTGAGGGGGTCCCACCTCCAGCCCTGGCCCCTGAGGGAGGCTGCCCGGCTCACCCGTGACTCTGTGCACACACTTTGGTTTGCTTCTCCAGAACACGCCCAGGAAGAAAACGGGCACCCCGGTGAGGATGATGATGACACCGACCCCACACACCATGGGCTCTGAGATAAAGCTGAAGACCAGCAGGAAGGCCCAGAAGATCAAGTACGTGGCGGGGACAAGGAGGTTCACCTGCGGAGAGCCAGCGGAGCGCCAATGGTGCGGGATCCCCTGCCCTCCTGCCCTGGCACCCTGGGCACCCCAGCGCTTGCCCCCCTTCCCTGGGAGCCGAGACCTGGGATGTTGGCCTCCTTCCGGCAACAGCCCCCAACCTTCTGGAAGCCCATTCATTCGTGGATTGACTGAGTTGGCCAGACAGTTGAGGTTTCATCAAAGTGTCAGCAGGCCTGAGCTCCGCACACTGACTGGACGAGGATTTGCAGCTTGCCCTTGGCTTAAGGTCAGTTCTTTTCTGGTCTGCCCCATTTCAGGCACTGGACACTTCTCCAGCTCAAGGGTTTAACAGGGACTTTTAGCTCAGTTTAGAGCCCTCTGAGGGGAGGGGTCCTTAGAGCCCCTTTCGGTGTGGGCTCATGGAATCTGGTGCAGAGCATCTGCTGCATGAACGAGTGTCCTCGCCTCAATTTCCTGCCTGTAAACTGGGGATATTCAGAGCACCCACCTCGTGGGGCTGTCGGGAGGACTGAAGAGGTCAGTGCACACAAAGCATGTGGTAAAATCGCCTGACACTAATGCCCGAAATGGGGGAGGCTCTGAGAGCTTCCAGCACATCCCCCCCCAGGCCTCACCTTGATGGGCCTGTGGAGTGCCGGCCGCCTCCAGCGCAGCACGAGCAGGCCCAGGATGGTGATGCCGTAGCAGAGGTAGTTGATGAAGGACACGTAGTTGATGAGCGTGTACGTGTCTCCCACAAGCATGATCACCGCCGTGGCCCCGCACTGGGAGAGGACCGAGCTGAGGGCTGGCCTCCCGCCCACCTCCCGTCAGCCCCACGGGCTGTCCTGGGCCTTCCCGCTTAGGCCAGGAGGTTGGTGAGCCCTGGCCCTCCCCTCCCGCTCCACGGGCTGCCCACCAGGGCCAGGGCTCCTCCCTGCCATTGCCCGCACCGCCGAGTGGCCTGGGCCCCCTGCCCTACCAGCACAGGCCCCCCAACTCACGCAGACGAGGAGGGCAGGGATGGGTGTACAGCGTCTGACGTGGATCATGGCCAGCAGGCTGGGCAGGTGCCCCTCTCGGGCTCCAGAGAAGCACAGCCTGGGGGACAAAGGTGGTGGGGGCTGTGAGCCTGGCTTGGGGCTTCCCCGCTGGCCAGTTTGTGGACCTAAGTTCTAGGCCTGATGTCCCTCTTGAGTTGGCACCTCTGACCCCCTGCCACAGGCCCCAACGGCCCCACTGTGCAGTGTTCCCCCTTTCTAGCCTGCCTCCCTCTTGCTTTTTGTTCTCAGACTTGGGATCAGACACCTGTTCCTGGGGAGTCCATCATCCTGGCTTTGGGAGGGCCCCACCTGGCAGGCTTTCTCTGTTCCAGCACTGCTCGCATGCCAGGGCACCTACCTTGCCTTGCCGGGACCACCCTCTCCCCAGCCCAGTCACCTGGAGGAGGTGAACAGGTAGCCATTGATCCCTCCGAAAGTGGAAAGTGCCACGGACACGGGCATGACCCAAGAAAAGTAGCCCAGCAGCTTCTCCCCGAAGGTCTGAGTGAGCACAGGAGAGAGGTGGTGCGTGAGCTGGGTGGGGGCAGGGTGGGACTGGGCTCCGAGGGGGTCCCACTCACCACGGCCACTGCATTGGAAGCCAGCAGCTCCTGGGGGGACATGGCGGTGAAGTAGGCGATGTTGGTGAAGGTGTACACAAAAGTCACCAGCGGGATGGAGATGAAGATGGCTCGAGGTAGGTTCCTGGGGGCAGTGGTGGAGCACTTGAGTGTCTGCCCTTTGGGGGCAGGGCCCAGGGGAGTGGAGGTGGGCCAGGGGAGGGGGCAGCACTGCTGTCTGTGTTGCCCCCACCCCCAACCCCCGAACCCTAGCTGGGGGAGGGGTGGGCTAGTGGGAGGAAGGGCCATATCATATCCTAAGGGACAGGCCTACTGTCTGCACATAAAGAGAAAATTGCATACAGCCAGAATCAGCCTTGAAAATCCCAGAAGTGTCCTGAGAACTCCTTCCATAGACATCGGGTGCCCCTGGGACTCCCATGGACCCAGCCCCCGCTGGAGCTGCTCACTGTGAGGTCCCTGGCTGAGCATCAGGTGGAGCCACTGGCTTCATCTGCAGAGCCGTGTAGTGCACACACGTGTGACTTTTGGTTAAGTGCAAACAGCAGGGCCCATTCGAAGGGGAACAATGATCCTCAGGGTTTCTGAGGCCCAGCGAGGGGCTGTGACGTGCCCACAGCCCTACAGGGCCAGGCTGGGAGACACACGTCCTGGCTGTCTCTCCAGAGCCATTCCTGTGGGGCGGTGGCGTGGACGGGCGGACAGTGGGACAGTCAGACCGAGGCACAGGGGCCAGCAGGTCTGTGCAGGGAGGCTGCCTGTTCCATCGCCCGGCCCCCCACTTCCCAGGGCCCAGTCCCATGCACCACTCACTTCCGAGGGTCAACTAGTTCCTCGGTGACGTAGTTGAGGAAGTTCCAGCCGCTGAAGGCGAAGGAGCCCTGCAGGAAGGCCAGCGCCAGGTGGCCCACAGAGGGTGTCATCCAGAAGTCAAAGGCATTGCTGGGCCTCAGCTCCTCGAAGTGTCCTGGGGGTCCAGAGGTCAAGGGTCAGTGTCATCTCCCCAGCCCTGGGCGCAGCCCCACCCTGGCCCTACCTTGGAAGATCTGGACAAAGCCCATGCCAATGATGAGCGACAGGGCCAGCAGCTTCCCACCGGTGAAGATGTCTTGGATGCATGTGGCCCAGCGCACACTGGAGCTGTTCACCCACGTCAGGAGCACTGGGGAGGAAGGGTGAAAGGGTGGGCGGGCCGCAGCTAAGTCCACCTGAGTGGCAGGGGACACATATCTGCAATAGCCAGAGTGCAAGAAGCTCCCCCCTGGGGTCGACCTCTCTGGGGCTCATAGCTGGAGCGGTTCCCCTGTACCCCCCGCCCTCCACAGCGCAGGCAGCAGAAGCCCAGCCTGGCCCCAAGGTGGGAACTCACTCAGGCAGGCCATGGAGAGCACTCGGGAGGCTGCGGTGGGGGGGATGCAGTTGGGGAACACAGGCTGCAGTACGTAGTTGGAGAAGGTCATGGAGATGACAGCCAGGCTGGTGGGGTACATGATGAGGACCGCGCTCCAGAGCAGCAGGAAGCTGAAACGAGCGAGGCCCCAAGTGGCACGGGCATCTGGTCCATCGCCTTCCTGGCAGAGCAGGCCCAGGTGTGTGGAGGGGGTGCACACTGGGTCCTGGGATCCAAGGGCTGGTGCTTGTGCTGGAGGTTGGCTTCGGTCCAGGGAGGCAGGTTTCAACAGACTGCATTCAGCAGTTAAAGAGCTACTCGCTGGCTTGGGCAGGCGTTGAGAACCGCCCGGGGAACCAACAACCTCTCTAATGGCCACACAGCCCCTGGCCACAGGCTATTTTCTGCACTGGGCTGGGGTGTGGGGGGAGCACTGTCCTGGGATCTGCAATCTTGGTTCCAGCTGCAGCTCTCAACAGAGCGCTGTGGCTATAGACGGCTGACTGAGCTGTGACCCCCTGAGAGACCACACCTTGCAGAGCACTGGCTGGGGGTGGCAAGTAATTTATGTCCCTTCTTCCCCAATTTCACCTCTGCAGAATGCCCATGTGGGAGTGGGGGCTTTGCTCAAGGCTGTGAGGCCCTACCAGTTCCAGGGGTCTGCCTGGACCCAGGGGAGGGCCTGTCCATGGGGGTGGTCCTAGCATCTAGTCCAGCTCTCAAGGGTGGGGATCACCTCATCCAGGGACATCATTAACCTCCGGGGCACCACGTTGGGTGTCTTCCTTTTGGTCCTCACCCTTGCACTGTAGCCCTGCTCCTGACCTCTTGCTTTGCACCCTCTCCCCAGCACCTTGGTTTCTGGGGCAGTCCAACTCCATGACCCTCCCCGCTGCTGGGTGCTCCTCTGTGCAAAACCTTGATGCTGGGGGCCTCCAGGCAGAGTCAGGAGGTAGGGTCTTGGGTCCTGCTCTCCTTCCCACCATGTCTGGTACTCTTTCCAGCTACATAGCACAACTCTGCCGCCTCAGGCTCCAGGCCCCTCTGAGAACCCTGTCCCCAGAAGAGAGCACCCTGGGGTGTGTAGGCCTGCCAGGGCCACAACCACCTCTGCCTTGTCGAAATCCCCTGATCCAAACTTTGTGCACTTCAGCCCAGACTTTTTCTCTGAGCTCCAGACCACCCCACCTCCACCCCGATCCTGGGTAAGACCTGACTGAGCATTTCTGCAGATGTGCCACAGACCCCACCAATGTAGCAAGCCCCACCCAGAAATCTCCCCCTCACCATCCCATGAACCACTGTCTTTGAAGCCTGCCCAGTGGGAAAGCAAATGTCATTTCTGCTGCACCAGCTTCTCCCTCATGCCGCCCTGGCTATCACCTCCTGAATTATTCTGGAAACTTCCTGTGCCTTTGTTGAGGCACTCAGCAGGGCTCAGCTGGACAACTGCAACAGCCTTGCTCTCTCTGCACCCCCAGGCTGCCCTACCCCCTCCAGACCCTGTTGCCTACCATGGATCTGACAAGCTGGCCCAGGCTAGCACCCTCTGTATGTGCTCCAACTCCTCACTGCTCAGCCAAGAAAATGCCACTCTTCCTCCAAGCTTTGGCACAAATGTGTTTTTTTCTGGGGAGCCTTCCTAGGTAGTTGGTACCCCATTCTCTTGGTTGCTGGGCCACTACCTCTCAAACACACCCTCAGAGCTGGGATCCTCTAGGTTTTAATCACATTTGAGGGGCAATTTCCCTATTGACCGTGAGCTACGTGAGGTCAGGGATGCATCCTCTATCACAACATCCCCAGCCCTCAGCACACAGTAGGTGCTCAGCTAACGTTCACTAGTGAATAAAGGAGTACTGGGAGCTATTCAAAGGGGAGCTCTTGCAGGGTGCTGAAAGGAATGTCATGGCCCCTCCCACCCCCACATATGGGCCTTCTGGATGCTAGCCATTACCTAGAGGTTTCAGACAGTAAAGGCCTCCCCATGCAGAAGCAGCAGGGAGGGGAGGGAGAGTGGGGCTTAGAGGCAGCTTTATTTGAAAGGAAACAGAGAGGTCAAAAGGCCAGCTGGAGTGAGCAGCTTGAGTGGGGTGGGCATTGGTCCCGCCTACCCTGGCCTTGGAAGGTGGTCCAACAGCCCCACCCCCTTCCCTCCATCCACCCCCACAACCTTCCTGTGATGCGAGGAGTGGAAGAGAAACTCCAGGTGGTCTAGACCCAACTGGCCATCTATCGAGGAGGCTTCCCCACTGAGTTGCTGGTGCCCCACACTCACCCGGACAGGCCCCCGAAGATCTCAGTGACATAGGCATAGTCTCCACCAGACTTAGGGACGGCAACTCCCAGCTCTGCGTAGCACAGGGAGCCCAGGGCGGTGACGCCCCCGCCCAGGACCCAGACGCAGAGGGCCAGACCCACGGAGCCAGAGTGCTCCAGGACCCCCTTGGGGGAGATGAAGATCCCGGAGCCTATGATGTTCCCTGCGGGGGAGATGGAGAGGCTGCAGTGAGGAACAGAGCCTCCACCCCCAGGCTGCTACCTGGAGGGGGATGGAGGGAACCTGGAGGCATGTGGATGACACTGGGCTCCTCAAATCCTGCAAGCACCCTGGGCTCATCATCTTCCCCCGTGGTCCCTGGCATGGGAGCAGCACTCTGTCCATTCAGGGAGGCTCCCCTGCCGGAGATAGATCTTGTTCTGAGTTCCTCTGCCTGCCCCTCCCCGCTTCCTGCCCCTTCCTCCCACGAGGTGTGGCAAGCACAAGAGAGGAGGCTCAACCATGTGAGTGATGGTAGAGTGGCAGCCACCCTGGTGCATCCCCATGGGGCCCAGACTCAGCCCCTTGCCCCCAGCTGAGGCCTCTAGTCTTCTGGGCCTCCAGCACCTGTCCTACTTCCAACCTGCTGGCCAGCGCTGGCCTCCTAAAGCAAGACCTTGACCATGACACTTTCTTGCCACTTTCCTATTGGTGGAAGTCCAAACACATCGAGTGGCTCAGGAAGTGTACCTCCTCTATGAAGCCCTCCTTGACCATGCTGGTTTGGGATCCTCCCCCCACTTCACACTGCTGTGGTCCCCCAGACCCCCCCATACTTTATCTTTCATCTCCCCTTTCCCTGTCAAGGAGCCCCTCTGCCTGCTTCCTCCCTGACCTAGGACCCAGGCTGCAGACACAGAATCTGAAGAGATCTTGCTCGATCCCTGGCTCTGTGAACATGTTTCAGGCCTTGGGCAAGGGCCAGTGGGGCTTGTTTGCAGGGTGGGGGTTGGCTGACAGCCATCACGCAAGGAGTGGAGAGGGCAATGGAGCGGGAGTCTTGGCCCGGCCTGAGGTCCAGACATGGACTGCCTCTCGCCTTAGGACAGCCCGCTGGTTGCAAACAGAGGTCACTGCTCTAATCCCAGGAACCTAATGGGAAATCCCAGCTGGGGCTCAGGAGACCTGGGGACCTCTCCCGGCTCAGGTCGCCTTTCGAGTCCAGTCTGTACAATGGGATTATTGTGAGGTTTCAGTGAGATACTGTCAAGGAAGACTTCAGCTATACCCAGATGTGCTCAGCATCTTTGCTGGCATGATTCTGTGTATTGTCTGCAACCTCACCTGCTTCCTCAGAACGTGGCAGGCCCTCAGTACACACCTGCTGAGTAAACTGGTGGATGAACACATGGCCTAATGCCCAACATGGCCCCAGTGCCCTAATGTGAAGGACTCACTTCCTCATCTGTGAAGTCCCACCCACAGGGGGACTGTGAGGGGGAGCAGAGGGGGTGGCTGGCTTCCAAGGCTCGGGTGCGAGTGCAATCTGCTTCGGTCACAGAAGGTCTGCCTTGCCGCTGGGGCTGACTCTGAGTCCTGGGCACTGGGGGTGGGGGCGTGCTCCCTCGACTCACAGTGCCTGGGGTCAGAACAGTGGGAAATGCTCAGGGCCCAAGCCAGGGTCTGCAGAGCAGGTTCCCAGGACAAGCAAGAGTCTGAGCACTCACTTAGCAGTTAGCTCTCTGCTAGTTAAACTAAAGAGGGGGCAGTGCTCTGGGCACCTGAGTGTCATCATCTGTGCACATGAATGAGCTCAGGTCACTGGTGATCTGCACTGGGGCCTGCCCCAAAGGACCTTATCCCCAAATCCACAGGCCTCATGAGTAAAAAGGCACCATTGCTGGGACCTGGGGCTCAGTCCCTCAACATGATCACCCCCACCTGCCAGCGCCCGGCGGGGGAGTGCACATCCGTCAGGGCAGAGCCTGCCTGCTCCACCTGCCAGGCCCACAGGCGGGTCTGGAAGAGGACACAGCTGTGGTGGCCAATCTGCATGCATCCCTTGTCCATGGTGCTACCCTCCACCCCCACCCCTGGCCGACACAGATTTCCAGTCTGGACAGCCACGATGCCCCACTTGGTTTTCCAGTCACATCCCAGGAGCCCTAAATACATCCAGATAAGGATGAAAGAATTTCTGTCCTCTAGCCCCTAGAGGTAAGTTGTGCCCTCAGCCTGCTTCCAGCAGGGAGAGGGGCAACCTCCCTTGCCTACAATGGGGCCCCAGGGCCTGGGTGGGCTGTTGTGTTTCCAAAAGGCCTTTGAGTTCACTCTACCCGGCGGCCGAGTCTATGTACTCAGGACATGGTAGAGTGGGATTTGCCAAAAGCCAGTGAGGTTGGAAGCCAGCGGGGGCTGGGTGGCCTTGGAAGGAGCTGGGTGCATTTGGGCTGGGGGTTTCCAGGGCCCCAACCACCCACCCTGAGTGGGCCCCACCACTCTACACAATTCTGCCTGGCAGGGCCTCCTGGGCATAGCCCTCAGGGAAGCTGTACCAGGCACCTTGTCCCAGAGGCGGGGGTCTGAAAGGAGCACAGTGCTAGCCTGTGCCCAGTAGCTGGAAACTCTAACATTGGGATCCGGGGAATGGGTTGGGGGTGAGGCATCACTATTGTTTTGGACACATGGTCTCAGGCTACAGGGAAGGACTACTGCCCATGAGCTAAAGGAACGTGTGTGCCACCTAATGTGTCATGTCCTTGGGGGTCTCTGCTTCTGGGTCTGCACAACTGCAGTTTGTCCTAGGAGGTGGCAGAAAACCCCATGAGGTCCATGGGGTTTTCTGCCACCTCCAAGGCCCTTGACCCCACTCACATGGGCTGGGTGGGGCTCTGCAAGGAGCAGCAGGGGCTGTGGGCTTAGGTGAGTGGCCCGGGGCAAAGAGCAGGAGGGAGGAGGACGAGGACAGGGCTGGGGGCCTCCAGCACTGGGGTGATCCAGGAGGTGTGGGGAAGGGACCGTGGAGCTGTGAGGAGGAGCTGCGGGGGTGCCCACCCAGCCCTCGGTAGTGGGGGGCTCGGGCCTCCCTTCTCAGTCCTCCTCAAGCTCAGGCCCAGCAGAATCAGCTCTGCCTGATTCCAGGAGTAGCAGTGGACAAGCCCAGCCCTAGGGGACCCCGCTGTGGAGGAAGAGGAGCACCGGGCACCGGGAACATGGGGCAGGCCAGGACACACTGCACAGGTGTCTGGCTGATGGCGGGCTGCAGAAACCTGGGTTGTGAGGCCTCCATGCTCCCATCCACCCCATGGGATGGCTGCTCAGTGGTGCCTGCAGGTCCTCGGTGGGGACAGAGCTCCTGGGAAGGTGGGTGAGGATGTGAGGAGGCCCCTTCCGCTCTCCTCTCACCCCTCTTCTCTCAGCCCGAGCTGGGTGGCTTTTATCACATTAAGATGTTTGGCCTGATGGGGCTTACCCGGCTCTGAGGAGGAAAGAAGAAAGGGCCATTGTTCCCTCAACTGCTGCGGTGTGCGCTGACCTATTTCTGGGAGGCAGTGGCAGACCACGGAGGTCACAAGGGTGGACCGTGGAGGTCGTGGTGGTGGAAGGAGCCAGCTGCCCGTGGTGTGTCTGTGGGGAATGCACAGTCTGGCCTGGGCAGGGGGCGGGAGGTCAGGCTGCTGGCACCACCCTTCAGCCCCAGAAACACTTTCAGGAGTTGGCTGGGTGGTCTCAGGCCAGTGCTGCCCTTCTGGGCCTCAGTTTCCCCTTCTGCCAGGGAGGGTCACTGGGCTAGGGGGCAGCAGATGGCCGGTCCCACCCTGACTCTGGCAGAGGCACTGCGGGCAGGGCAGCATGTGTCTTGTCTGCCTGCACGGGGCCCAAGGAAACACAGTCTGCTCAGTGCCCCCGCCCCCCACTCTGTAGGTTTCTCTCCAGCTCACCAGCCTCCCACAAGCAACACTGCCCCCAGGAAGTCCTGACTCCTCACCTTGGCCCCTATCACCTGGACCCTGCCCCATTGCCATGGTATCTGAAGGACGGCCAGGAAGCGATTACTTTATTTGCCACCCCAAGGGTAGGGTCTGTGCTGGCCTGCTGAGATGAAAGGCCTCAGTTTCCCCAAAAGGACAGAGCACTCACAGGGCTAGGTCACCTTACACCCACCTTGCCTCTCCCTGACACAGAACACGGTCGCATTGCCCCCCTGGGCCTGAACAGGGGCTGGCCATGGGCCAGGCCTTCTTCCTTTGCTCTGGGCAGTGAGTCCCAGCACCTTCCATTAGGACATGATCCATGAGGCCTCTGGCCTCCAAGTAGTCTGGAAGACACAGAAGCTCTGAAGAGCTCCAAACTCCCGTTAGTAGGTCCTAAGGGCCCTAGGCCATGGACAATGGCACTTACTACTTGAGAGCTCCCAGATCTGGGTTCAAACCACAGAACCCTTGAGGTGGGGGCTGTGGAGATGGCACAGCATCTCTCTGAGCCTTCTTATCTGTAAAATGGGGAGATGAGGCAGTGATGCAGCATGCTCCCACCCCGCCTAGCCTATCGGAGGACCTAGAAGTGCCTGTGGGTCCTAGTGTTATCATCCACCTTAGAGACAACTCAGGCCACTCGATCCAGCCTTTGGGGACCTGACTCCCACTGGACCTCAACACCCTGGGGTCAGAGTCCAGGGTCCTAATTTGGGGGCCCTGCTGGTACTCTGTGCCTCTAAGCACATGAATGTCCTTACAGTGAGCGTGTGTCAGGCACCCCTTTGGGGGACAAAAATGCCTGCTGAGATCTTGGCAGAATCTAGGGAGGTGAGTGGGGTGTTTCCAGGACATGCCTGAATTGCCCACTGGCCGCCATGCATGTCTGGCCTAACCCACTTTCCTTTTGAGAGGGATGAGCAGCAATGTGCAGTTCCCTCTGCCTGGCCCGCTCAGCCCAGCCTGGCCTTGTCCAGAGAGCTTCACCTGGGCCCTGTCTCTGGGCTGAGTCTCGCCGGGCGCCGGATGAGCTCCATGCCACAGCACATGGCAGTGAAGCCGCGGGCCGCACCCTACTTGCTTCATCATCAGCATCCAGCAGGTTGGCCCCTTCCTCCCACAGCACAGCCTCCGGGCCCCCCTCCCACCTCATTGGCTGCTCCTCCTCAGACTCCTCTGCTGGTTGCTTCTCACTTCTCCTAACCCCTGGGCAGCTGGTGCCCGCAGCTTGGTCTTGGGGTCTTTTCCCTTTTCATTCAACACTTGCTCCTTTGGAGACCCCATCCAGAAACCCCAGCTTCTGCTGGCGATTCCCAAATCTGTATCCCTAGCATGGACCTCCCTGCTGAACTAAACCTGTGAACCCAACTGATCACTCACTGGGCATCTCGCATGTCATGCGTTCAAAACAGGATTCCTGGCTTGCAGCCCTCTCTCCCCCCAAACCCGCTCCTTTCATGGTCTTCCTGGATCAATAAATAGTGAACGTGCTCCCAGCTGTGCAGACCCAACCCTGGTGTCACTCTTGCTTCCTCTCTCTTCCCCGAGTGTCCTCATACATTCTTCACCATCAGAAGTCCTTCGGCTCCATCTACCAAACTCACCCAGAATGGAACCTCCTCCAGTACCTCCGCTGCTGCCACTGTGCTCTGAGCCACTGCCCTCTCTCTTTGTGTTTTATCACCCCATCCGAGGGTGTGTTTATTGACGAGAGAGAGAGAGAGGTGTGAGAGAGAAATAGTGCATCCACCTCTTGTACATGTCCTGGTTGGGGATCAAACCCTCAACTTAGGTATGTGCCCTGACTGGGAATCAAACCCACAGTGTTTTGGTGTATGGGATGACGCTCCAGCCAACTGAGCCACCTGTCCAGGTGACTCAAGTGTCCTCCAGACCAGATGTCCTGCTTCTGCCCCTGCTGCCCACAGCCTCTGCTCCAACAGTGAGCCCCATCCCACGGCATGGCATCCCCTCCCCCCTCCCCTCCTCTCTGATCCCATCTCACGCAGTCTCCCTTTTGCTCAAAGCCTGCCTGGGGCTCCAATCACATACAGAGAAGAAGGCAAAATCTTTACTGGGGCCCGCAAGGCCCACACACATTGGACCCCAACCCACTGCTGCCTTGTCTGTTATCTGTCATCCCTCCTCCTGCCTTGATTTTCTCACCGTAGCAAGAGTATCACTATCCTGTCAGCTAAACATTCAGCTCGTTTATCTCGCTTGCCTGTTAACTTCCACACTGGAATGTCAGCGACAGAAGGATAGGGATATTGCCTGTGCTGCTTCCTGCTGTGTCTCCGGCACCTAGAGCAGTGCCCAACACTGTTCAGTACCTGATGTTAAATGGAGGAGCAAGCGTGTCCAGCGCTGGCAGGCCCTGCCCTTGCAGCCAGAACTGTCGTGGCCCCCCGTGGCTTCCCAGAATGCACAGGGCATCTGAGCCTGGGCTGGTTGCAGCCTCAGGTCCTAAGTTTCCTCTTCTATAAACTGAGGCTGAGAGGAGGCACAGAGAAGCGTCTGAGTGACTTTATGCTTCCTCAAGGTTTTCCTCTGAGCAGCCCAGGGACCTCCAGTCCTGAGGAGCACAGACAGGGGCCTGGACAAGGCTGGATAGGCAGGTAGCGGTTCCTAAGGAGATGGGACTCATGAAGCAGCCCCGTGAGTCCCTGAACACACTTGAGCGTGATGAACAAATGCCTGCAGGGGCTGGATACCTGAGTCAAAGGGAGAAAGTGAGCTTGGTCAGCAGACCCAGGGTGACCCCCACTCTGCTGGACCCGGGCACTTTCCTTCCTCAGGTGGAAGGGTGCGGACTGAGAAGAAGCTGGCTGAGGTCCCTGGGTCAGGACAAGATACCTTGCACATATGGCCCTGGCTAGTGTGTGGGAGTTGGGGGAATTTCTGTCCATCTGTTTGTTCGTCCTTCCATAGTGGAGTGTGGAGCTCAGTACATCCTGGTTGGATGCACTCCCCACTCAGTCTAAACCTTCCCCCAATAGGGACTATGAATCTGGCCCCAATTTCACCTAGCACCAGGGCAGTGCGAAGACAGACAAAGGGTTGAAAAATGAACCCCAATCTGCTCCCAAATGCTGAGCCTGTCACCTGCAGTGGTGCCATTCAACTCTCAGCTGCAGTTTCTATGTCTGTACAATGGGTATACAAATTCCTGTTTTGCAAGGCAGGCATGAGCATCGAGTGAGGTAAAGGAAGGATATGTTTCTGTAATGTGAGAAGAGGCGGTTCTCTGAATAGGTGCTGGATTCGGCCACGTCCCACAGAACCCTGCCCTGGCTGGCTTTTCCTCCCTCTGGCCTGTCCTCTGCTGGCCTGTCCCCTGCTGCTATGCTCCCAGAGGCCAGCAGGTGCTGTCCGAAACACATCTTAGGTGGGGTCATAGTCCAGCCCAAAGCCCTTCCATTCCATTCCATTCTTGAAAGCCCCATTCTTGAGCTTGGGACGGGGCAGGAAGGTCAAGGGAAGAGGATTTTAGGATTGTCTGGGAAGATGCATCTGGAAGTCTTACAGACAAGTTCAGTGGTTGGTAACACACAAGGAAGATTATGGAGTGTAATATAAAGTTCTCAAGGCTTTTGAAGCTAAAATTTGATACTTCACAGACATTTTTTTATTTTGACCAGCTTCCCAAGGGCAGCAATGTGGGGTGATATATGGGAGGCAGGCCCCCAGAACAGGGAATGGGGAGTAAGTTGGTGGGTGGGTGCCTTCAGGGCAGCAGATGGGGAGGGCAGTGCTGACCCTGACTCCACCACACCTGCCTCCTCCCTCTTCTCCTGTCACCTTCTGGTCCAGGCTGATGCTCCCCTGGTCTGTCTCTTGCCCAGTCCAGCCTCTTGCCTGCTGTTACCCTTCAAAGCTCTCCAGGGAGGGTTGTTGAACCACCACTGAGTGTCCTGGACTGGGCCAGGTCATCTGTGTTCTGTTCCTGAGTCTGCCACCCTTGGGCCACCCAAGTCACCCCTGAGGAGGCAGAGTAGGAACACAGCTCAAGGACACTGGACCTGCAGAGGTGGCCCAGAAAGAGCACTGTAGCTGGCTCCAGACATGCCCCAACCCAAGCCTCTTGGCCCATCCATGATGTGTGGGCTTCCCCTTTGTGAGGACACAGCATCTGGAGAGAGTGTGGACTGAGACAAAGCTCTAACCAGTACCTTGGCCAAATCCCTTCTTGCCAGCAAACAGTCCAGCAGGGCCACCTTAGGCCAAGAAGGTCTCAGGGCTGGGCCAGTGCTCCTGGATGATGCCATTCCAGGGCCAGTGGGGAGGCAGAGAGCTACCTGCCGGGGGGCGGGGGCTGTGTTCTGGGGCAATTCTTGGTGTGCATTCAGGGTCTAGCCAAGAGCCAGGACCCCGGGGTCTGGGGATGGATGGGCAGTGGATGCACCAGCAGTTCCCACTGGTTGTGGGGGAGATAGATGGGGACCAGTCAAGACCCCTTTCATTCATCCCTCCAGCCATGACTCTTGCGACCCAGGAGGGTCTCCGAGGTACCAAGTGTGGACACAGGCACAGGACTGGGTCAGCTAGTTCCTGAGAAGTCAGTGTTCATGACTTAGGACAGAAGGAGGGAAAATCCCACCACTGTTGTCACTGTCCCCTGAGCCCTCTGTCTACCTAGAAGTCCGCATCTGGGTCAGGGCACATGGACGCATTCTGGGGTGAGGGGGCTGGGGCCAGTGTGCCAGAGGATGAGAGTGCCTGGTGGGGTCCCAGCTTGGCAGCAGCTGGCTTTTCTGCAGGCCTGGTCGGGCCCACGCCAAGGCAGCCTCCTACTGTCTCTGGCTGCCCCGCCCCCAGGGTCTTGCCACCAAACTGCAATAAATACACTCGGAACCTATTTCCCCACTAACTGGCTCTATCTGTTTGCCTGGTCTGCCTGCAGTTTCTCCTGTTTTTGAAGACGAAATCACTCACTCCGCATGGCACTTGGACCCTGCACATAGTAGGGACTTAGCTTGAGCCACAGCCCAGTCAGTACTGGAGGCCTTAGCTGGATCAGCCCACCCAGCCTCCACACCTGCAAGGCTCCTGCACTTCGGGCAGGACCACCATCCCCTCCGTTTCATAGATGAGAAAACTGAGGGCAACTGCCTTGCCGAAGCCCCACAGCGAAGTAAAGGCAGGAGGATTCCAGCGGCGGAAGGAACCCACACCTCTCCCAGGCACGGAAATTCGGGGCTCCTCGGGAGGTGGGAACGGGCCCTGCGGCGCGACACTGCAGGTGTTCCAGCAACCCCCTCACCTGCTGTGCCACGGTCGCAAGCCAGTAGGAGGGCCAGGAGAGGGGTGCTCCTTCTCCCAAGCGGCTGTGTGCCTCAAGCCTTCGGCCTTGCGTCGTAGGCACCCACCCGCCAGGGGCCCTGCTCACCGATGATGATGGTGCAGGCGCTAAACAGCCCGATCTCCTTCTTGAGCGTCACCCGGTCCGAGGCGCCGGGGCCCGGCCCTGGGCCGGGGGAAGGCGAGGGCGCAGGGCCGGCGTTCCCGCGCCCGCTCGGCTGCTGCGTGGGGCCGGCCATTTCGCTGTCCAGCTGCGTCCCCGCTCCCTGCGCTGTCCCGTCTATACGACTGGCCGCCTGTCCGTCGGTCTGTCCGTCTGTGGGTAAGCTCACTAACCTCGCAGCCCTTGCAGCCCGGACAGCGCTCACAGACGGGCGCATGCGCTGGCGCGGGGCCCGGGCCGTGGGCCCGGGGCGGCGGGGGCCAGGGAGGGACGGAAGGAGGGCCGGCCGGCAACCCTCCCCCACCTTCCTTAAAGGAAACTCCCCCCGCGGCCCCTCTCCTCAGTCCTGGGCTTGGGGCAGAGCTAGGAAGAGCTCCCTCCTGCTGCCTGAGTCACACCCACTCGTGGGGTGGGGTGGGGTGGGGTGCGCTGGGGGAGCCGGACTCAAAGGCAAGACTGACCCTGCCCTCAAGGGGGCTGAGGACGCGGGCGAAACGGGGGTTGCCTGTGTGTCGGGACCGCCGAGTACCGGCGCCTCGGGGCGGGTGCAGATTGGGTGCAAGCTGAGCCCAGAGACGCAGGAGCGAGTGGCGCGGCCGGGACGCCAGCTCTTTCTGACCCCTCCTTGGCTTCCAGACGGTGGTGCGGGGGCGAGGCGTCCTCCGCACTCACCGTCCGAGTCTGGAGCCCCCAGCCCTCATCCCGGGAGGCCCCACTGCCTTGCGCGAGTCCTGGAAGGGGTTTGCGCTGCCGCCCACCCTCCGCGCCTCGCCGCCCGCTAGGCTCGGGGCTGCGTCGGGCAGCTTCCGTTTGCAGACGTCTTTGCAGACAGCTGGGAGTCGGGGACCAGTAGACTGACGAGGACTCTGGTCTTAGGCCCCGCGCGCTCTAGCCGGGTTGCAGGAGACGAGGCCACTTCTACTGCTGGGACACGCAGGGACAGGGCCTGTGGCCCCAGAGGTCGCAGGAGGAGGTCGGGCTTGCGGGCTCCAACGGAGGTTTCCTCCTCCCGGAAGCCGTCCGGACTGTGCCGCCCGGGCCGCGGGGCAGACACACGGGAAGCCGCGTCGGGGGCCACCGGAGCTGCGGGGGCGGTGAGCCTGGCACGCTGCGGCCCGCGGCGGAACAGCCTTTGTCCTTTCCTGGCGGCCGCCGCGACGCGCTGTCCTCTGCATGTGGATGAGGCCCCGCCAGGCTCCCCGTCCTTCCCCCGCCCGCGGCCTCGTGGCCTGCGAGGGGCCCCGCCCGGGGTCCGACGGCCTTGGGGGGCGCGGGGGGGGGGACCGGGGGGCGGGGTCGAGGTCCGGTCCTGGGCTGTGCGCTGGGTCTCGAGGTTCGAGCGTGGTGGTGCAGGAGTTTGTCTCATGAGAAGGGTCTTTGGAAGTTGAGGGGGTCTTGGGGGTAGGGAGCGGGATCGACACTGGGCGGACGTGCTGGAGGAGACAGGCGGGGGAGGCCACCCAGAGAAGCTTCACCCTTCACGGTCCCGTCGGAGTCGGCATTCTTGGCGCCCTCCGCTTTCCGCCCCAGAGACGGGCTCCCGGGCCGGGTCTCTTAAAGGGGCCCAGCGCGGAGGTGGGGAGGGGTGGGGTCGGGGGTGGGTGGGGGAGGGAGCCGAGTTCTGGAGGCTCTTGATCTTCGAGGGCAGTCTCCACCTGCTAGTTGGACTCTCCACATCCAGGTGTCCTCTCGATGCGAGGGTCCAGCCAGGGCTGGTACACCCTGGGGTTGGCATGAATCTCACTAGACAGGGGGCCTTGGTTTTCGAGGGTGAGCCTCTCGTTGGCACCGAAATGCGGACTGTTTGAGAAGGGCTGACTCTAGCGCACCGCACAGGGTGGAGCTGCGTCTAGGCCCATAGTTCAGGAAGTCATTTTAGCGCAATTGAACTAGAACCTGCAAACCCCAAAGGGAAGAAAAGGTTGGTAAAATTGTTATGCCATAAAATCAATCAGTACAGTTCCCCACAGTAACAGAGAAAAACAAGGAAACCCATAAGATCTTCTCAATAGATTCAGAAAACAGCCAGCCACCATTTAAACAGACAAAAATTCAGAAATAGAAGAGAACTTTCTCAGTCTGGTAAAATATCTACCCAAACCCAAACCCCACCAAGAAACAAAAGAACAACAAAATCCTACAGCTAAAATCATGCTTAACAGTGAAATGTTGGGACGTTTTTCCACTGAGACTGGAGATGAGAATGTTAGCATTCTTCAATTATTTACACCCCTGTGCTGGAGGTCCTAGCTGGTGCAGTAAGGCAAGAAAAAGAAGTAAAAAGACACACGTTTTAGTAGCCAAAATCCAGGACACTGACAATACCAAATGCTAGCGAGGATGCATAGCAATAGGAACTCTCATTCATTGTTGGTGGAATGCAAAAAACGGTGCAGCTGCCTGGGAAGACAGCTTGGCAACTTCCTACAAAACTAAAGTAACTCCTACCATAGATCCACGATTCATGCTCCTCAGTATTTATCCAAAGGAGATGAAAACTTACATCCACATAGAAACCTGCACATGGATGTTCATAGCAGCTTTATGCATAATTGCCAAACCTTGTGAGTACCGCGCTGTCCTGCGGTAGGTGAATGGACACGTGGACTGTGGTGTGTCCGCTCAATGGAATAGCATTTAGTGCTGGAGACAAATGAGCCGTCAAACCGTGAAATGACAGAGAGAAAAGTTAAATGGGCGTTGCTCAGTGAAAAGAAGCTGGTCTGAAAAGCAGTACAAAGACACGAAGATAAGAAGGGGAGCTATATAACTCATTTACAAGTGACAAGACTGGGTAGCAAATCCAAAAACATTTATAAGTAAACTTAAGGTTAATTAGTTAATTTAGCACTGGATACAAGTTCAATATAAAAAAACTGATTGTTTTTTTATATACCAGCAGCAATTAGAAAATAAAATGTATATTATAGCATAAAAGTCAATACCTAAAAATAAATCTAGTAAATTATGTGTATAATTTCTACACAGAAAACCACAAAACATTACAGAGAAATTGTATAAGATGTAAATTAATTGAGGGGTTGTCTCTATTCATGGACTGGAATTTAAGGTGTTGCTTTGCTCCAAGTTGAACTAGAGAACTGAGCTCTAGGTCCAATGCACTCAGTCAAAGTCCCAAAGGATTTTGTTGTGGTTTGCTTGGATGTTTTTTTTTTATGAGACTTGACAAACTGAGTCTAAAATGTAGATGAAGAAGAAGAAAGCTGGAGGACTTACACCGCCGTTAGGGGGACGGTTTGGTGTCAGTGCAAGGGCAGGCAAGCAAGCGGCCGGCAGAACTAAACGAGCATGCAGAAACAGCAGAGCCACGTGCCTGCGGACTCCCGCTCTGTCTCCGCAGCGTTGGCATTGCAGGGCAATGGGGGAAGGACAGACTTTTCAATAAATGCTGCTGGGTTGACTGAACGTTCACATTGAAGAAAAAGACTCACCTCTACCTTGTACCACACCCTAACACCAATTCCATGGACATGAATGTGAAAGGTGAATGTGTGTTAAGAGGTAAAACCACAAAGATGCCAGAAGAAGACTTGGGAGAGAATAAATTTATTTTCTTAAGTAGGACACAAAAAGCACTATCAGTAAAAGAGAGATAGATTGGACTCCATTAAAATTAGAAACTTCTGTTAATTAAAAACTATGATTAAGAGAGGAAGAGTAAGCCACATATGAGAATTCAAGTTATTTCAATACATTTATCTGATAAAGGACTTGTATCTAAAAAATATGAAAATTCCTACAAATCCGCAGGAAGAAAACTAAATAGGTGCTTCACAATAGAGGGTGTACAAATGACTGGCAAACTTCTGAGCAGGTGTTCAACCTGATTAGTCATCAGAAGAATGAAAATTAGTCCTGGCTGGTGTGGCTCAGTGCATTGAATGGCGGCCTGTGAACCAAAAGGTCACTGGTTTGATTCTTAGTCAGGGCACACGCCTGGGTTGCGGGTCAGGTCCCCCCCAGCTGGAGGCGTGCAAGAGGCAACTGATCAGTGTATCTCTTGCACATCTGATGTTTCTTTCCCTTGCTTTCTCCCTCCCTTCCCTTCTCTCTAAAAATAAATAAATAAATAAATAAATAAATAAATAAATAAATATTTAAAAAGAGATAAGTGCAAATTAAAACCAGAGTGAGATGCCACAGCACATTCCCCAGAACACTTAAAATTAAACACCAGTGATTTGTGCAATTTTTTTTTGTATGTAGGTTACACTCACTTCAGAAAGAATAGGACATTAAGCATGTCCTGGGTGTGGCCCCTGGGTGGGATGGGATCTGTGCTGGGGTCTCTGGGCCTGCTCTTTTTCCACCAGCTCATCACGGGCATTGAAACTGCTCAGTGCTCCCACACTATTTCTGGCCTCAGCCTGTCTACTCCGTCCTCCCCACAATTCCAGCCGAGGCATCCACTCGGGCAGCCCCAGTTTCTCCTTGACTCTCACCTTCCCCACTCCAAAGCACTCCCTGTCCAAGTCTCAAGCATCTCTTTGTTGAGGGCTCTTGGGGACCCCTCTCTGCTTCTGTTTAATGGAATTCTTGGCCCTGGACATTGTCACTGTCCTTTCTTGCCTCCTTTTCTCTCCTCCCTCTGCACCCTGGCTGGACAGCCCTTACTCATGTCCAGTCCTAACACCCCTTGGGCTGGAGTGCAAACCAAGGCTCCACATACCATGTGACTAAATGTTTAGGTTTCCCAGTGACACTCTGCCATGAGCCAGCCTGGCCCTGCACCACACTCCCTGGAGCACGCTTTCCCCAGGCCAGAACTAATGGCCACTATCAACTGATGCAGGCATTGACCAGGAATAAATGATCCAGAAGGCTTTGGCTAGAAATAAATTCTCCAGGGGGTAATCAGAGTGTTGCTTGTATATATATATATGTATATAGTTTACCTCCAGACATAACTGGAGAATTCAAAAACTTAAATACCCAGGCTACTTGAATCAAGAGTACAATCATTTCCCCTGCCTCAGCCTACCTGATTTTAGCATTTAGCAGCTTGACCATAGTGACTCCATTTTTTTTCCCTCTCTTTTCCTCACTGGGTAGGGTGGAAGCTGGGGCAGTGTCAAAGACTCCCGGGACTGAGCACACACTTAGGGTAGGGGCTGGCCTGGTGACCTTTTCCCCCCACCTAATTTTTCCAAGCTGGGATTTCCAGGCCATTCTAATCCCCTCTCCAGGTGTCATTGTGGAACAGAGAGGACAGGAAGCACATTTATGGGGAACTGGGCTACCTGGACATTTCTTGGTGATCTAGGGCAGCCAACAGTACACAAAAGCATCATTTTCCCCTGCTGGTTTCCCTGGGTGGAAGCTGTGGAGCCCCCTACACACACACACACACACACACACACACATACACACACCTCTCAGCCCAGCATCTTTCAGTTTGGAGGGGCAGTCCCTGTATTACGCTTGTTTACCTCCCACAATTCATCTGTGTTCAGTTAGCTAGCAAGCTTCAAAATATTCTGAGACTGAAAAAAACACCAAACTCTGGTGCTGGTGACATTCTGGCCCTCCCTGGCATGGGGATGATGGCAGGAACCACCTGGCCCAGGCCTAAGGGCATGGTCTCCACATTCAGTGCTTCCAGAATGACCACGTGAAGGGTGTGTTGCCACACAAAGCCTCCGTCCACTCCTCCCTGTGATAGCGACCCGTTTCCCAGTCTGCACATGTAGAGCTTTGCCTGGCCCACTTTCGGCCTTTCCCCCTTCACACCACACACTCCTCCCAACACTCCCGACTCTCCATCCTTTCCTCCAGGCTGACAACAGCTTCTCTGCCACCCCAAGATCACTCCAAAGTGCAAATCTAATCCCCCTGCCCCCTCTAAAACAGTCGGTGCTCTATCTAGCCATGGAGATGATGCTTCAGGAGGAAGATCATTTCACTTATGGTCCAACTGGGATGCTTTTGAAAATGAAGGGGGGTGCTATTAGTAACTACACCAGGGTAATTGATATAAAACAGGACGTCTGGGGAAACTGGGATGTGTGGTCACTATCCTTAAAGCAGATGTTGGTCCCCACCTTGCCTTGACCATGCTGTCTCCCTGGCCTGCACCCCCCACACCTTTGCACTCACTTGTTCCTTGTGACTAAGCCTGGTCCTCACCTCCCCCAGGAAGCCAGCCATCGTGGTCCCCACCCTGGATGATGTGCCCCTTCTGTGCTCATGTTGCCACTTCTCCTTGCTGTTTCTCTTCCTGCTGGGTTGGTGCTCCTCAAAGGCAGAGACCTGGCCTTCCTCCTAGCACATAGTAGGTCCTCAATGAAGATTCTCAGATGAGTGACCCGGGAATCACAATATGCAGGTTCTAGCCCTGACCAGTGTGGCTAGCTGGTTGTAGCATCATCCCGTACACCAATGGGTTGTGGGTTCTATTCCTGGTCAGGGCACATGCCTGGGTTTCAGGTTTGGTCCCTGGTCAGGGCATGTATAGGAGGCAACCAATGGATGTTTCTCTCTCACATCGATGTTTCTCCCTCCCAAATCAATAAAAAACATGTTCTTGGGTGAAATTTTTTAAAAAATCAGAGAGGTACCAGTTCTAGTCCAAGCTCTGTGACTGACTAGTGAACTGGGTGAGTCACTTAAGCACTGTGAGGGGTGGGGGTTGGGGCTGGCGTACAACCCCTCAGGGCCAAGAGCTATGGTGGGGGGCTGCTTGCCCAGGCTGTAGGGCTTTGGGGCCCACTAGTCAGAAGAGGGAAATGGGGGGAGAGGACTCATATCTTCCTGTGTCACCCCATGCCCTCCCCTGAGGCTCCTATGGGCACAGCCCTGTGCAGACCCCTGTTGGTGATGGTGGGGGCTGTGGGTAACAGGAACCACTAGGGAACATGGGAAATTGAGGCTCGGGTATCCGCTCTGAAACTGGGCTGTTTTCCTTCCTGGTCATCTGAGCCCCAAATTCTGTGGGGCCAGCTTCCTGGACTATGGTACCCTCCAGCCCCAAGCTTCCCTCAAGTACACCTGCCATTCCATAACATGCCACCAGAGGGCAGCCTCCTGGTCTCGGAGATGGACCCTGGTAGCTTACCTCTCTGGGATGTCAAGGAATCCAGGCCTCTGCAGGATCCTGATCTAGGGGTGTGGGGAGGGCAGACCAGACTTCCTGGGACCAGAACTCAGCCTGTTCTGGGACCAATGGAATCATATGGGAGTCTGGGAAATCCTCCCCAAGGGCTGCCCAGTCTTCTTCTGGTGGCTGCCTGAGGGGGAGGCTTCCCTCCTGGCTCGAGAAATGTAGGGGAGGCCCCGGGGACCAAGGGTGCTGGCCTGGGTCAGGAAACTCATAGTGAAACCAGAGAGATCTTGTAGTGAAATTCATTCCACTCAGCACACCTGCCTCAGTGCAGGGCTGAGGAGGGACTAGGAGGCGACAGAGCCTCCTGCGGTGGCGGTGGCTTGGGGACCTTTATCTGATGGGCCCCAGCCTTTCTCACAGCTGAGTGGAGCCACCCTGGCAGGCCAACCATGACCTGGTGGGCAGGGGCTCTGCAGGCGCTGTGGCCCAGCCTCCCCACCTGCCCAACAGGCTGGGAGGCAGTGAGCCTGGGAAAGGCGTGGGCGGCAGAGTGGGTGCCACTGGAGGGGAGCAGGCAGCATGGGGTTGGGCACTGAGGCAGGTCCCTCTGAGGCTCCAAACCCCAACAAACATCAAAACCAGTGACAAAAACTTGGGGCAATCTGAGTGTGTGCTTCTAACAAACCACCGCTTTAACGTGAAAACAAGACTGCACGTCATCAAATACTGTTGGCCTCTGAGGGCACACGGGGCCCTGGGACGCTGCGGGAGGCTGTTCCATGGGTGTGGACTGTCTTCTGGGTGCCCTCCCCTCAGCTAGAGCTCCCTCCGGTGGGGACATCCTATGCTGGCTGATCCCAGAGCCAGAGAGGGAAATATGGGGATCTGACTTCTCTGGGTTATGAGGGGTGAGCCATTCTGGGGAAACTGAGGCCTGCTTCTCCAGGGACTCTGGCCAGGGAGGGCCTTCGGGGTCCTGGGTACCCTCAGAAGGGCCTGAGGAGGGCGGGTCTCAGTGTCAGAAGGGTCTCCCTACTCTCGGCCCTGGCCACTGTACTGTGACCACCTCTCCCGGTGGGCTGGGCTGAAATCTCCACTAAAGGAAGGGGTTTCAAAGCTGGCTCTGCCACCCCTGTCTTGATAGGGGTCGCCAGCAGTGCCAGGAGCCTCAGGCCCACGCTGCATTGGTGCCAAGTGTCTTCAGGAACAACATCTGTTGGAACTCTTTCTCAAGAGGGATATGGTGCATCCTTTTCAGCCCGTCTTACCAAAGGGAGATGTGTGAAGTCAGGGTTCTACGCAGCTCCACCGGCTCCAGGATGACCATGGGTGGGGGCCCCAGTCACCTGCCAGACCAGGTCCTGCTGGGAGGTGAGGTGCTGCCTGGCCAGGCCATGGGGTGTGGTGGGGTGGGGTGGGGGCACTGTCTGGGGGAGATGGGAGTGGGGCTGGCACTCCGTTATCTCCCCATTTCAAAGGGGAAAAAGCTGAGGCTTTTCCACAGAGTGGAATGTCAGTCCAAGGTCACAGAGCTGGTAAGTGGGGAGCAGGGGTAGCCAGACCCTGCACCTGCCATCCCTGGAAGGCGTGGGCCTCCTGGTTGGTGCTGCGGCTCCTCACCCCATCCCACCCCGGGGTCCCTCCTGGTGTTCACCCAGCCTGTCAGTTTGGTGGGCAGAGGCTCTGGCCTGCTGATGACCTGATGTGGCCCACCCTGTGGGTCCAACTGGGGCCAGGTGGCTTCTTCTTCCTGAAACTGCCTGTGGTCTTGGAGGGAGGCCTCCAAATAGGTCCGAGGGCATTTGGCCCCTGCTGTGCACCACCGTGTGCCGGATATGCCCAGACGTCCCCAGGGAGCTGCCCACAGGCCCTGCCCTCCAGGCTGTCCTGGGCTGGACAGTCTGCTTACTCTCCCTTCTGTGGCCCCTGCCTCCCCTTGCCTGCTCAGTGCCTCTGAGGCTCCCTCCAGGGCCCGCTTTCCACACTCGGTGATTTATGGGTCTGTAGTCTCCGCTCTGATATCCACTTCAAGACCCAGGGTCCTGTAGGCAGCATCACGCCCAGGCCTCCACTAGCCTCCCTCATCCAGGGGATAGCCTCATTCTGCTGTCAGGCAGGAACCCTGCGGGTTCCTCCTCGTCGTCTCGCTGTCCCCCACCTCCCGTGAGCACCACAATCTGGTCAATACAATCTGACTCATTGCCCCTTTTATGAAGAATTTTTTAAAATTTTTTTCAGCTGAGGACATATTTATTGATTTTTGAGAGAGAGAGAGAAATGTCTGTGTGAGAGGCAACATATTGATGGTTGCCTTCCCCATGCTCCCCAACCAGGGGTCAAACCTGCAGCCTAGCTGTGTGTCCTGACTGGGGATGGAAGCTGCAAACTTTTGGTGTGTGGGATGATGCTCCAACCAACTGAGACACCCAGCCAGCACTATGAGGGATCTTACAATGCCTTCTTGCCATTCCAAAATGAAATCTGTAGATAATTTAACCTACCATCATAATTAAAAAAAAATAGCCCTGGCTGGTGTGGCTCAGTGGACTGAGTGCCAGCCTGCAAACCAAAGACCCGTGGGCTGCATTGCCAGTCATGCCACATGCCCGGGTTGTGGGCCAGGTCCCCAGCAGGGGGCACGAGAGGCAACCACACATTCACCCTCTCTTCCTCCTTTCCCCTCTCTAAAAATAAATAAATAAAATCTTAAAAATATATCAATACAGTGCCTTAACTTAAAACAGGAGGAAATAAAAGGAAAGTGATTTATAACTCCACAATGTGTGTTTGACGAGGAATGTGTGGGTGTGACCTGCGGAGGACTCAGGTGCTGGTTCTGGGCACCTGGAGGCCGCCGAGCAGACAGGGTTCAGAGGGTCCTTCCAGGCCCAGATGCCTGCGGGAGCCACTGTGCCACCTTAGGGACATGACTTTCCCAATTTCCGAATGAAACAAGGTCCCGTTCAGTCCTAGGTTTTCATGCTTGTTACATCCCCAAGGAATTCTGTGAACTTTAAGACAGAAGTGAGTCCCAGACTCTGGCCATAACCTCAGGGGTGCCACCTCCACCAGGACGCTCTGCTTCGGCACTGCTGACGTGCCGCTGGGCACTCTGGGATGCCTGGCAGCTCCCTGGCCTCCGCCCGCTGGATGCCAGTGGCACCCACGCCCTGGGCTGTAATGGTCAGAAATGTCCCCCGACATTGCCAAAGTTCCCTCCACGGGCAAGATGGCTCCATTTGGGAACCGCCAACCTGCCCAATGTCCAGTGGAATATCAGGACACTGTGGGACACGGGACCACTTACGGCTGGCAGGACGCCCTCCCATCACCTCCCAGGTCGGCCACTGACAATGCTGCACTCCCATTACTACTGCACCCGACATTTCCCTGGGGGTCCTGGAATACCACCAGGGGGAGCATGGCCACTGCTGAGGGCCTCTCGCCTACCTGGTTCTCTAATGAGGGGGTGGGGCAGCCACGCCGAGAAGCCCCGTCCCCTGCCCCACATACACTGTAAGAGCTGCCGTCCTGATTTCTCCCTGGGACCAGCCCCTGCCTCCTCCCTGGCCCACTCGGGGCCATCTGGCCCATCCCTGCCGTGGCCCCACGGCCCCCATGCTCCGGCCTTGCCTGTTTCGACCCCCTGGTTTCTCCCTAATTCCTGCCTCTGTCTTCCAGCAGCTCAGGGGCTTGTCCTGCCTCAGTGACTTGTCCTCTGGACACCCTGGAATTCCATCTGAGTCCTTGGTCCTGAGGGGCTTTTCAGCCCAGGCGTCTTCTCCAGGGAGCCCTCCCTGTGGCCCCACCCCCGCATGGGCTTTCCCAACCCCCACCCACGGCAGCACCTGCCCTCTCACGGGTCCCAGGCTTTGTCAGAATCTGGCTCCAAGAAGGGGGCCTGGCCTGAAACCGTGATTCCGCTCAGTTCTGTTTTCACCGACACACACGGAAGGGGGGTGTGCTCAGGGGCCGGTGTGGGAGAGCGGTGGGTCACAGCACTGGAAGGGGGCAGTGACCCCACCCAACACCTTGGCTCCCTGCCCAGACCTTCTGCGCCTTCTCCTAAAGGAATATGGGGAGGGTGGGGACCCGGGTGGACACTGGAATTTCTCCACCCAAGAGCGCCCAGCTGGGAAGATCTGCACCAAGCCAAAGCAGGGCTAGGGCTATGGGAGAGCCTGAGGAGGCAGAGGGACCCCTTAATTCCTACCTGGGGGACCCCTTAGATATCCCAGCCTCGAGCCCAGCCCCTGTGGAGCCCGAGCTCCCGGCCCCTAAGGTGACCCTGAATCGTGGAGCCCTGGGCATGCAGCAGCTGCAGGCACGCTGGGGCTGGCCTTCGCCTCTCTGCATCTGCGCAAAGCCTGCCTGTTCCCATCCAAGGTTTACACGAGGCAAGCAGGCAAGGGCTGCGGGCTGCAGCCACCCAGCCTGGCCGCTCCACAGCCCTCAGAAGACATCTCCTCCTGTCCTGTGGGTGCCCCAGCTTCTGAGACACCTCCTTCATGTAGTTCAGGGACTGGAGGCCAGGGGGCAAGTGGAGGGCTTTGGGAGGGGGTGCTGGTGGATGAGGCCATCTCTAAGCTAGCAGGGCTGGGACAGCAGGCAGGGGAGGGTCCTGGGAGGATGCAGTGGGTAAGGACTTGATACTCTGCCTCCTAGAAAGTGAGACATCCGCAGCTCCTGTCTGTCAGCTCCTGCCTGGCCTCAGTGCCCCATCTGGAAAGTGGGGAAAGCGACCTTTGTCCTTCTCCCCTGGCAACTGCTGGGGAGAAGGCCGGTGGCACACCTGAAAGTGGTCCCTCCAGGCCCATGGGTCTGGGGTCCCAGGCCCGGGGCACTGCCCCCAACTGCTGGCCACACATGCCCCCTGCCTCAGTGGCTCTCAGGTGGGTTGCACAGCCATTCTGCCGACCAGGCCTTTCCCCCATTTCCTGGGGCTCCTTTCAGTGAGGCAAGCAGCCTGGCCCTGGCTCCTCCACAGTTGCTCTTGGCCATGGTGGGCATGCCTGCTCCTGAGCCTGGACTGCTCCCAGGCCCCTCCCCTGCCTGCTGTCCTCAGGGGTCAGCACCTTGCCCACGGGCTGGTTCTTCGTAGGCTTCTGGTAGGGATGGCAACCTCCCGAGTTCTTGTTTCTTGACTTTGGCCTTGTGCCTCTGCCCGGGGTTTGTTTACGCCAGCGGTGGAGTCGGAGGTGTCACTACGAAATTCCCTCCGGGCCTCATGGCTAGAGGATGGCAGCTGGTGGGTACACTTGGGGATGGGGGGGCAGCTGGAGGGCAGGAGTGGCTCCGGTGGGACACCACAGACCCTCAGCTCAGGGGGCCGAGGGATGACCCCATGACTGTGTGGTGCTCTGTCCCTGTATGCAGGAAGGGCAATAGAGGGTGTGAGAGTGAGCATGTGGGTGTGAGCCCCAGAATCCTCATGGGAAACGGGAGCACGTGAGTGGGCAGAGGCCTCAGGCTGGGCACCCTTGTGCCCTGACACCTCATAGGAAGGAGTTTGGGAAATGGGGGGAAAGCAGTGCATTGGGAATGTTGGCCACTAGGTGTCACCAGGAACCCACAAGACAGAAGACGGGCCCAGGTGAGGGGGCCCCCCCCCCCCCGGGTGTGCTCTTTCCCTTAGGCAGAGGGTGCTCCCTGGTCTGTCGAGATGTGCTGAGGGTCCACTAGCTGTGTTGAGCCAGTAGGGTGACATTACCCTGTCTGGGAGGAGGTGTTCTCCATGGAGGCCACCCTGTCCCCGCCCCCTACTCATACCGACCCCACTGAGGACAGAGCTAGTGGGTGGTGGGGAAGCATACCAGCCTGAGCTGCCCTGACCCTCCCAGGGCTGGGCACCCTGCTGCAGGTGTCCCCTTCCTGCCAGCACCTCCAGGAAAGAGTTTCGACCTGCACCCTGGGCTCCACGCCCTGAGGTGTCTGCTACAGAACACGAGAGCCGCCACATGGATGAACCAGGGAATTTGTGCTGAAGACTCTGTCACACAGGAAATAAGCCATGGGGGATCAGGGAGGGCCTTTGTGAGCAGGTGGAAAGGTGGATCAGTCCTGTGAGCCCCAGAGGGAAGAACGCTCAGTGCAGCTGGAACAGCCTGTGCAGAGGCCCTGTGGCGGGGATAAGCCAGACCTGTGGGTAGTTACACACTGAGGCCTGCAAGGACTGAGGGCAGTCATGGAGACAGGAGGGTGGGCAGAAATGGACCACGGAGGACGTCCGGCCACGTTGCACTCTTCCCCCCACAAACACTCAGTGTAGGGAGTTTCTCAGGGGCCACCCCTTTGCAGGGCTGTGGAGCCTTCCTGCTGGGATATGGCTGGCTGGCAGGTCTGTCCTGTCCGGGGCTAGCTGTGGCTGGTAAGGATTGGATGGCACAGCTTATGGGGGATCCAGCAGGACCCAGGCCCCATGTCCCTGTGGGCTGAGAAGCAGGTAAAACCCCAGAGAGCCTTCCCTCAGGGGAGGAGGGCTCCCCAAGACAGGGCAGGACTGGCCCATCTCACTCCCAGGCTCCTGGAGAGGGCCTCCTGGGCTGGGAGCAAGGTTGAAGGGGGACAGGGCAGAGGGAAGGGTGGCAGAGGTGCCGTGCTGAGACGCTCTGCTGCCCAACTCCCACAGTGGCTCTGCACCCTTCGGAGTAAATCCAAAGACCGCCCCCTGGCACTGACCTTGTATACAACCCCTCACCGTGCTCACCCCATCAGGCACTCTCCTTGTGCCCTCGTGGCTCCAGCCACCTTGCTTCTGAAGCCGCACGCTCCGGCCTGAAGGCCTCTGCCCCGCTGTTCCCTCTGCCTGGACTGGGCTACCGACCTCCTCAGGCACGTTTCCTCACCTGCCTCCTCCCGGGGCTGCTCCGATGTCGCCGTCCAGGAAGCTTTCTTTGGCCGTTTCCTTGCTGATTGCACCCCCAGCTCCAGTACTCTCCCTTCACTGTCCTGCTTGTCTCCGAGACTGCCACGTGAAATTCTGCACATTCTACCTGCTTCCTTTCACTGCTGTCTGCCCCACGAGCCACACTAGAGCACGAGCTGAATGATCTGTTTTGTTCACTGCGTTGGATGAATGGATAAATGAATGAATGGGAACAAGAGGGACAGGGCTGTGCTCATCTCTCCTGGCCTGGTCTGGCTCCCACAGGACCATTTTTGGGTTTTAGCATCCATCCCTCTGGAGCAGACCCACAGGACGGAACAAAGTGCCGTCTGCCCCAGAGGCCCCTCGGCGTTGTCATGCTCTGCTTGGTCTGCCTGGGTCTTGCCACACCCCCTGGATGGGATTACAGGGAGGTGGTCCCCGTGGGGAGCTTCCTGGGGCCAGGGTAAGCTGGCAGTGTTGGGCCAGGGCTGCAGAGCCCCCGACCACAGCACGTCTGGCCCTGCTTTGTGCCCTGCGAACCACGTTTTAATCCCACACGTCGCATTTAACGGCCTTAGGCAAACACTGCGTGGTGTGGAGCGAGGTGTTGTGGAGGGCCCCACGTGTTACCTGGGGACACTGGGAACATGTAAGGGAATGCGGGCAACCACATGGTGGGGAGAGAGGAGCCATAACTGTCCTGCCCCGTCTGCAGTGGGGGGAAGCCAGTGGGCTCTTGGGTGGAGTTGCCCTGTTATTAGGGTCTCCCCATGTCAAGGCTTGGGTGGTGAGGCTCTTGGAGCCTCTCCCATGTGTGCCTTTGGTGGGAGAGCATGAAGTCGGCCCTCACCAAAGGGCTGGGCTGCGGGGTGCCCCCAAGGCTGCCCAGCTCTGAGGTGGACCTTACCTCTCCTTATTGCCTCTCCTGATTTCCAAGAAGTCTTTATATCAGAACCCTGCTTAGAGTAACATTGACTCCTGGCAGGAGATGAGGAGTCCAAGCCTGAAGGTTTCTCTAAAGGACTCGGCTGAGACCACTCAAAAACAGACTGCTAGAACCGAAAGGCCAAAGTCTAGCTGAGAGAGTTAAAAATATTTTTGGAGAAATGTCTTCAAAAGCCCAATACTTAAGAGCAATGTTCTTTTGAGGAGGAAGATGGGGAGCTGGGAGCATCACTTTTGGGAGACTTTGGAGGGACCTAAAGGAAACCTAGGTGTTCCTTGGAGTACACTTTGCAAAACAGCAAATATCAAGCTCTGCTCACTGCAAGGTGGAGCCTTATTGCAGTGAAAGGGGCTCCTTTGCTGACAATGACTCTTAGAGCCAGTCTGCAGTACCTGATGCTCCCAGCAGGGGTCACTGCTAGCAGAGGCCTCTGGCCAGGTACTGGTGGCATCAAGGAGAGCTCTGGACCCCAGTGGGCCACGTGCCTCTGCCTCAGTGCCAGTGACCTCGAGCCTGGGTCTGCTCCGAGCCAGGGGCCACCACATGCCCTCCCAGTGGACAGAGCTGCCCTCTGGTCACACGGCCAGCTTGGCCAGGGCTGGTCAGAAGCCCTTAGCTCTAGGACAACTGCCAGGGCCGGACCACAGGGACTGGTAAGGGTTTCTGGCTGAGCCCGGTTCAAGCCATTCCAAGGGACAGCTGGAGTGTCTCTCCAGTCAGCGCCTGGAAGGGGGCCAGCCTGGCCTCCGGCTCCGGCCAAACACATGTAAGTACACACAAACACACACAGTGAACCCCGTGTGTACATAATCACACGGTTCACACATGTACTCACTGCACATAAACATGTACAAACACACACCGACAAGTGTATGGATGCACACGCGTGCACATGTGCTCAGGGACACGCAAACACTCCCCACTCTCCCTCCCCGGGCAGCTTCAAGTGTGGATAAAGAAACATCTTTGGGTCCTGTCTTTCTGGAGTTTGTTCATTTGGAGGAGGTGGCCCCTTCCTCACTGCACCTCTGCCCCCCATCATGGCAGCTCCTCTCTGCACTGGCCTCAGCCAGCCTGGACTGGTTGGTGTCTGTGCGTGGGGGGAGTAAGGGGCAGCGGCAGTATCTCGCTGCCTCTGGAGTGCTCTGGGCAGAGGCTAGGGAAGGGAGTGTGTGGGTACACTACATCTTTCTGGGGTAGCAGAGAGCTGGCTTTGTGCTGGCATCCCACAGAAGTGAGCCGGGCACAGGGTCCTGGTGCGGGGGACAGTCTGGCTCCAGGGTGCTCTGGTCACCCAGGCTCACTCCCTAGAGCAGGTGAGGCTGGGGCGGCCTTTGAGGCTCTCTGCAGCTGCATATCCCCTCCCCTGGGGAGCTAGTTCGGCCTGCAGCCCGCTGTCCTTTCCAAGAGGAGGTTGGGCTTATTGGCTCTCTAGTCCCCAAGCTCCCCGAACCTTGTCACCTCAAACTGTGAGTGCTGGGGGCTGGAGCATATGGCCTCCCTGTCCCTGTTGTTCCCTGTGGCCATAAAGGCCCAGGCATGTGGGACCACCAGCCCTACGGTGATACCAGAAATCACTTGTGGTATGACAATCAGTTCCCTGACAGTTGAGGGACCTGGAGCCATGAGAGGGGCTCTATAGCCCCAAGCCCACTCTGGGGTAGGCTCTGCTGAGTCCAGTCTGCTGACCAGGAGCCCCTGCCCACTGCCCTTGGCAGGGACAGAGGTCTGTCGCCTCCCCCACCAGATCAATACCCCCAAGGCTGCTGTCAGCAAATCTTTGACCTCTGACTCAGCCGTACACTATGACCCCTGAACTTATGGGTCTTTCCACCAGCCCTTGCCCCGGTGTCTGGGGTGGCCGAGGGTGACTCTCTGGCTGTAGCCTAGGCTGTGAGGGAGGGGAATGCAAAGCCATCAGGCTCCATGGCCCAGCCTCCTCTCTTCACTCCACACTCAGAGCTGTGGTCAGCGGCCGCCCCGGGGGGCAGATGGGTGGCCAGCTCTGCGAGGGGCCCTGCCAGGCCGGGGAACAGGCTGGGGCCTGGAGCTGAGTATGTCAAGCAGCCCAGGGCTGTGGGTACAGGATTTGGAGGCTTCCTTCGGGGCCCCAGGGGCCTTGGGAGGTCCAGCCATCAGGGAAGGGGCCCTGGGCTTCCCAGCTCCTGTCTGAGGCCTATCACACTCCCCTGTAAACGGCTATGACAGTGGCCTGGGCTCACAACTCCCATCCTCAGCACAGTCCTGGCTGGGAAGGACCCCCGGGACCACTGGGAGGAGGACGGCTGGGGATAGCGTGCATCCCACACTGGCCCCACTGCCAGGGCCCCAGCCCATAAGCCTCTGGGGGATGGAGGCTTCCATCCTGTGGGCCCCTCCATACAGCCATCCCCCTGACCAATCTGTGACCCAGCAGCCTTGACTTGAGGATGAGGAAGGGGCAGCTCAGAGGCCTCCAGGGTGCTCCCTGGGCTCCAGCCCCTTTGGCTTAGCTGGGAGAGTCGCTGTTCCGGCTGTTCTGTCCTGTCCTGCTGGCCTAGCCTGCTCCAGCTCAGGGCCGCACATACTGGGGATCTAGCCCACTGTCCCCTTATGGTCCTCTGTGGACTCTGGGAGCCTTGTCCCTTGAACCACCATAGGATACAAGTTAGGGAGGCCTGGGCTCCCGGGAGGATGCCACTGTCCTGAGGCTGCACCCCCAGTGGGTTTGGCCAGGACAAAGGGACCCGCCAGTCACTCTCTGTGTTACCCCTACCTGGAGTATCCGCACACTGGCTTTTGCGTAGAAGAGGAGACCCCTCCCCGTGATGGGGATTCTGAAGGCCATGGCCCAGCAGCCTTCTGTCCTGGGTCTGCCTGGCTCTGCAGTGGGGGGAGAGGCAACGGCTCAGAAACTCCAGCAATGAGGAGGGAGGGAGGGGGAGACAACAGAGAAGCAGGGTGGGCAGGGGCTGCCCACTAAGACAGGAGAGCAGGTGAAGAGTGCTTGGAGGTGGGCAGGTGAGGAAAGTGAGGCTCAGAGGAGCAGGTAAGAGGAGCAGCCAGGAAGTGGGCTCAAGTGGGCTGACTCTGGCATCGAGGAGTCCTCATTTTCTCAATCCCATCAGCCTCTGCCTGGAGGTGCCAGCCCAGGGGAGACTTGAGCCACTGCAGGGGCCCTTCAAACCCTGACTGTCTGCCTCCTTGGGGCATTCTCAGGAGCTAGGAGAGACAGGCCTGGCCTGGGGTGGATGCCTGGCTGGGCTGGCCTGGGTCAGTGGGTGTGTGAACAGTAAGCCCAGATGCAGTGGGTGGGGCGGAGGGGGCGTCCAAAAAGCCCCACTGTGGCATTCTGAGGCCCACTTCCCACACATGGCATCAGCTATGTGCTGGGCCACCCCTCTGCATCTCTATGCAGTCCTCTGGGCTTTCTAGGAGCCTCAGTTTCTTCTCTGCTTGGGACCTGGGCCAGTTAGTTGGGAACAGCCTGTCTCAACCCAACCGTGGGGTCGTGGACTAGGGGTGGTAGGAGAAACAACAGTGGTAGTCACATGCTGTGTGTGGAGGTGATCCCTCTTTGCCTGCTGTGGGCTAGGTCTGCTGTCTGGTTACCCGACCCGGGCCCAGGGAGCTGAGCCTCAGGGAGATGAGTGACTCCTACAGTCACCCCAGGAGATGCAGCTGTACTTGAGCCCAAGGCTGGGAGTCACATGCCGCTGAGGGGAAATCCTGCCATCGGCACTGAGGCGGGCCTGGGCCAGGTGTGCTCTGGGCCATGCTCTCTTCCCACCCAGGGCCCAGTGCCTTGTCTGGCCAGCGGAGAGGCAAATGTGGCCTGGGCTTGCTGGGCCCCTGGGGCTTTGGGCAACATCTGGAGGGAAGGAGACAGATGGGCGGCAGACAGCACCACAGTTCCGGTCCCTGAGGTGGGCCTGCTCTGCGCCGTCCTGTGCCCTCCGTGATAGCTGGGGAGTTGGCTCTTCCCAGTTCTAATGATCACCCGTGGGACCTCCTGGTGCTCCCTGTGGAGTCCTGAGCTCCCTACAAGGCACCTTGGCACCCGGCCCAGGTGTCAGACCTGAGCTCTGACACATGCACATGGAGCCACACACCATACACAGATACGTGCACACACAGAAACACACCCCCAACACAGAAACGCACCCCTCACACTGTCAACCTCCAGACATGTCACATACACAGACCCGCAAAAAACTCTGCTGCACTCCGCAGACCCACGCACCACGTGCTGACACCAGGCCACACTGACATGGCCCGCAGTCACCGCACACGACACTGACACGGTCCGCAGACGCACACACAGACGGTGCTCTGACCCGCCCACATCGCCCACACACATCCAGTCCCACCACACGCATGGACTCAGAGCCAGCCAAGTCACCCTGTGCAGCCTGGGCCCCGTGGCCCCTCCCCCGTCCCAGAGGTTCCTCAGCCTCCACTTGGCAGAACCTGGAGCTCAGGGAGGTCAGGATGTCCTAGGACGAATGTCTGATGGGAGACATTCAGAGGGAAAATGGGGGCTTCCGGAGGACATCCTGTGGGATAGGGGTCAGGAGCTTAGGGCACACTTTGGGGTGGGCAGCGAGACGCCGAGGCCTGGAGCTGAGGAATGTGTCGGCACTCCCTTTGCCTGCCGATTCCTTGGGACCTCCTCAAGGGACCTCTCTGCACTCCTGGGGGAATGGTGGGCACGTAAGAGGTCCTGGTGTTGATCCCTCCCGTACGCCTTCATGGCTGACCTGGGGTGGCCTCTGAGGCCCCCACTTTTGGAACACAAGAGTTCAGATGGAGGGTGCCCACATCTTATTCCCAGAACTAGGGGCCTGGCCTATAGGCATCGCCCTGCCCTGGCCTGAGACCCACCATCTGCTCCAGGGCATGGAAAAGGCCTTTCCCAGGCCCCAAGGGCCGGTTGAAGCATAGGTCCTGTCATAGAGAGCAGAGCCCGGGGACCTCTGACCCACTGCGTCTGCCTCACATTCCACGACCAGAGCCAGAGCCTCTTGCTACAAAGTGTCCAAGGCCCTTAAGAATGCCTCACAGGCCATCTGTGAAACAGTTGGAAAGGGCAGGGGCACTGAAGGCGAGTGGGGACCCTGGTGAGAGGTTCCCAAGAAGAGATAGTTTTCACCAGTCTTGTGGGGCTCTTCCCAGAGGTCAGGTACAGTGGACAAGTGGGATTCTGAAGCATCAAGGCAGCTGCCTCTTCTCTGGTTGGGGCCCAGAATGGCAGCGGTATGTTGGCGAAAAGTGGAGCAGGTGTGGGGCTCCAGCTCACGGGGTATTTCTTGGGGTGGCCTCCTGCAATCCTGGGCAGAGCAGGGCAGGCCCTGCCCACTGGCATCATCAGCTAGTGAGGGTCGTCACTGTGTGCGCCAGGCACTGTCCGTTCCTGGGAATGGCCTAGTTATCCACCAATGGCTGCTGGGAACTCTGCGCCCAGCCTCTGGGAAATGCTGCAGGCCCTCCAGCTGGACCCCCACCCCACCTCCAAGGCTGACTGGAAGGTCCACATTCCTGGGACTCCCATTAGGAGCCAAGCTGTTCTGAAGGTGTCTGCTCAGTATTCCAATGAACCTTCCCAGGGCCCCTGCCAGGCTGGCCCACGTTACAGATGAGAAAATGAAGGCCCCGAGATCTGGTCAGGGTCCCACAGCCAATAACTAATAATGCCAGGACTTGAGCTTGGGACTTTATGAGCCCAGAGCCCAATTGTAAAGAGTGTGAGGCTCAGCCCTCTAAGGCCTGGCCCAGATGGTAGCTAAGACCAAGTGAGCCCTGCAGGGCTGGGAGCAGTCAGCATAGACCAGGCCTGGGGTCAGGGGCTGGCATTGCTTACCCCCAGTGCTCTCTGGGCTTCCCAAGTCATTCACCTTCCAAGCGTCTATTGAGTACTGCCCTATACTTTGCACTATGTCAGATGCTGGTGACCCTGCTGAGTGCGACAGGCTCAGCCCTTTGCTTGGAGAACTGGCATTCTGTGAAGAGGCAAGGATCAGCCAATAAACAAATAAGGAAACGGAGTCAGGTAATTTCAGCTTTTGATAAAAGCCCCGAAGGACACAAATCAAAGTGAGGATAGTGTTTGGGGGGGTGGGGGGCTTTAGCCAAGGGGCCCAGGGAAGTGCTCCCTGATATATGAGCCAAGACTTGAATGAACCAACAAAATGAGTAAAAAGAGGGAGGAGTGTCCCAGGCAGAAGGAACAGCATTTGCAAAGGCCCTGAGGCAGGAACAGGTTTGTTGTGTTTGAGGAGCAGACTGGTACCAAGGAACAGCGGTTCTAAGAGGCAGGCCATAGCCACCATGGGGATGACCTGAGTCTAGTCCCCAGATCGGAGTGGGCTCTGTGCTGCCAGCTCCAGGCCCAGTCAGGGAAGCTGCGCTGGACCTTGCAGAGCATGGAGAGTTCCTGCTTTCAAAGGTCCATGTGTGGAGGCCTAAGACTTTCCCCCACATGCAGAGGACAGGCCATGGATAACAGAAAGTGATGACAGCTTGATGCCACTGTAGTAGTTGCCTGACCTGTTACCCTCTTCCTCCAGGCAGACCCACAGAATCCCTTGTCTCAGACACTGAGACTGGAGCGTCTTAGAGTGGACCCGGGGCAGGGGTGGCATTCTGGTTTCCCAGTTCCATTGCAGCCTTGCCCTGACCAAGGGTGACTGGGGTGCAGCTGAGCCTGTGAACAGCCTCTGAAGTGTGAGCAGTGCACACTTCCCAGCCACCCAGCAGGGAAGGGAAGCTGTGGAAGGTTTGTGTGGGAAGCACAGGTGAGCTTCCGCTGATCCAGGGTGGTGTCTCATAGGAAAGAGAACACAGAAGTCCAGACAAAAGCAATGTAAGACAGCTCACAGGGAAGTTCATGGGGTAGGGCAGAGGAACCTGATGAGGTGAGGGGTTGGGGAAGAGCACTGAAGAGGCAGCATCTTAGTGGGGCATGAAGAACGGAGCATGAAGGCGGAAATGCAGGGGTGTGGCTCCCGTGTGAGAGGGGTCACTGACAGCTTTTGACCTCCCCTCCTGACCTTGTCAGAACCAGAGGGCTGGGTTGCTGGGTTTCTCTTGACACTTCATTTTGTTTTCCTTTGGAACATGTCTCTGTTTTTGACCTTGGCTTTCACAACTTTCGTGTCTGGAGTGTCCATCCAAAGGGAAGCCACCATCCAAAAGGCCAAACTGGCCCACCTCCCTACTCTACCCCATTATCTGACTTGTTTTGAAACTGATTCATCCCCCTCCTGACCTAATGAATGCTACCTTCTCACCTCAGATCCTGCCCTGAGCCCACGTCTCTGCACCCCAGTTCTTTACCTCACTCTGGGTTAGTGGAGTGTAGGATTTGTGGTAGGAAGGTATTTTCCTGAGCACCTGGGATATGTAGTTCTCTAGTCTTCTGGAGCCCCTTGTTGCTGACGAGGAGTCTGTGGTCAATCTAATTGTCTTTCCTTTGTGGTAATCTCTCATTTCTTCCTGGCACTTTGAAGATTACCTTTTTGTCTTTAATGTTTTCTAGTTCTACTGCGGTATGCATTTGTTTTTACTTTACCTTTCTTAGGAATCAGTGTGCATCTTCAATGTGAGGACTAATGCCTTAGTTCTGTCTTGTTCTTAACCATTCTGTCTTGAATTAATTTGGTTTTCACTTTCTGGAATTCTCATTATACGCACGTTGGATCATCTTGGACCTTCCCATCCTGCCCTCCAAGAGCCCCAGTCTCTCATATTTCCCTTGTTTCGGCACCTCTGTGCTGAATTTCAGAAATTTCCCCAGGTGTGTTTTCCACCTTTGTAACCCCCTCCCAATGAGCTTTTATCTCACACTGCAGTGGCTTTTCATTTCCTTTGAGATCTGTTTTTATTGTCAAGTAATATTTTTTTATTATGTCTTCTGCTCCCTCTTCTATCTCCTTCTTAATTTAAATATACTTGTTATATAGTAATTTTCAAATTATTTAATATTCCTAGATCTGAGATCTCCTGCTGATGTGGTGGTTTGCTTTTGTGGGGGTCATTGATAATTTTTTCTTACTGCGAGCTCATCTTTACTGGGGATTTTTCCCCCCTGCGATAACTCTCCTGGGCTGTGGAAGTGGCCGTACAAGGTGAGTACAAGTCAGTTTCTCTCATAGTTCTTCAATACTTTTCATGTTAATTTCTAGATTTTGGGTTCTAGAATCCCCAGATGGCATAAATGTGAATCCCACATCTATTCATGGCTCAAGCTAGAGTTTTGGTTTCTCGAAGGTGACTTGTTTTTCCTGCCCCAGGAAAGACAGAAAGCTTCATTGCTCTTTCTGGGGTCAGCTTTGTACGGTGCTGTCCTTTCAGTCCTGGGCTTCAGGTACGAAGGTCAGTTCCAAGTCACCACCTCAGGGAGCCCAGGATACCTATCCTGTTCCTGTGTCCTGTCCTTATTCTGAAACCTTTCCCAGTCTCTCTGGCTGATGACCCTGAGTTCCTTGTGGCCCCAGGTGACTCGATTTGTGCCCCCAGTACATTTCTTTGACTTACCCTTGAATGAAACCTCCCAGCTTCAGCATCTCCCTTCAAGTCCCAGGGGCTCTGCTTTCTGGCTCCAGGTTCTGTGATTCAGTTACACCCAAAACCCAGAGCGGGCCCTCAGAAAAGCATACCCTCCAGCTACCAAGAATCCCAGATTCTGACCAGTTACGGCCTCTTCAGTGCATGACATTCTAGCACAAAACCATAAAACAGGCCAGTCAAGCCCCGGCACTTTCTAGCCATGGGAACCGAGACCTTCCGATGCCCCTAGATCAATAGCTCTCGACCCAGATCAATTTTGTCCTGTCAGAGGATGTTTGGCCAAGTTTGGAGACAAACGTGGCTGTGACTGGTGGTGGTGGTGGTGAAAGGTCACTGGCATTCAGTGGATGGAGGCCAGGGATGCTGCTGATGTCCTATGACGCACAGAACAGCCCCAGCCCCGCAGAACCAACGATCTGGCCTAAAATGTCAACAGTGCTGCTGTTGAGGAACTCTGATGGCTGCTTCTTCCCTTTCTCAAAGTGGGTCCTGACTCCCCAGGGGCCGAGCTCTATTTCTGTGATGGGATGAAGGGACAGAGGAGCCCAAGGGCCCGCCACGGGCTGAGGGTACGTTGGGAGGAAGGGCGACCCTCATTAGACCTGAAGAACCCCGGGTGTCTCGATGGCTCCCAGCTCCCACCCAGAGCCCAGCTGAGTCCCTGAGCTAGGATGCACCACATATCTGCGCTACCTGCCCTCGGGGCCTCCTGCGCAGCCCCTCCCCTGCACAGGCCGCACGCGCCAGCAACGCGAGCGCGTGTGGTGTGGGGAGCAGGCCTGTGGTCGTTGGAGCAGGCCGGGCCCTCCTGGGGGTGGTGAGGACATATCTCTGGTGCCATCTTTCCTGTTCTGATAAATAACTGATCTGTGGTTGAGGCAAGAAGGTCACCTCTGCCCAGGGAAGCTCAGGAACAAACCACTTGTGACCGGTGGGAAGAGCCCGGGGTGGGGCAGCGGGAAGTCTGCCTTCCCTGGCCACCGGGCTGCTGGGGGCAGATTTCAGAAAAGGGAAGTGCTGCGCTGGGGCAGCGTTTCCTGTGGTGGAGGCAGACGGGGCATCAGGACGCTGGGCAAATCAGAGGGCGGGTGCTCCGCACCAGGAGGGGGCGAGTCAAGCTTCCCCTGGTCAGAAGGTCTGGGCTGGGGGACCCTGGCTAAGCACAGTCTGCTGCTGTCCTCCGTGGGCCAGGTCTGGGGGATAGAGAAACTTACTAAAATGCTCATGAGACCATGAGTCCCCTGTTAGGGACCCTCAGTGTGAAGTCACCAGGGCCTGGTGATTCGCTCCTTGCTTCTCATTATCTCTAGATGACCCCTGTCCTGCACCTGCTCACGCAGTTACCTCTTCAAGATACCTGCTCCTCCTACCTTCCTCCAGGCCCGGAGGGAGGGCCCGCTGCCCCTCCTTCCCCCAGGGAAGCCCTCAGCCCCTGGCCTGGGCGTTCTGGGGAGCCCCCTTCCTCCTGAAGGGAGACCTGAGCCCAGTAGCCTGTGTGAGCCCACCCAGCTTCTGCTGCCCCTCAAGCGGGCAGCTTCCTGCTCCCTTCTGTCTCTTGTTACGGAGGACACTGGAACGGGGGCTTAGGAGCTAGGGAGCGGCCAGGCCTCCACAGCTCCTGGAACCCAGCTTCCTCCTCCGAGCATCACAGAGCACGAGCCAGACTCTAACCTCAGAGGAGTGCCCCGCCTGGGAGGGGAGCTGAAGGGAGGGCTGTGGCTCCCTGCTCCCCTGGTCCCTGCCACCTCCCTCCAGGTTAAGTCCCGCCTCATCCACCTTGGCTGTTCAGTCTCAATCCAGCCCCACCAGACCCCATCAAGACACAAAGAAACCCTGGGGGACTACTATTCTGCCCCTTTTGCTTTAGCTGAGCCCCACTTCTGGTGAGGGTCAGGGCTCCCAGGGTGGGTGTGTGGTTGGGGAGCTGGAGCTGCTGCTTGTGCCTCTCTGGTCCCAGCTGGAGCCTGTGCCCGGCAGAGGTTGAATCAGCAAGGCCAACACCTTGCTTTGACCCACTGTGTTCAGGCCACATGGGCAGTGCCCAGGGAGGGCCAGGTCACCCCTCTTTCTTCTCGCCCCCATGTTCTCCGTCTCTACCTGTGCCTTATTTTACTCTCCTCCTCTCTCTCGACCTTGGGTCACCTCTTCTCTCTTTCTCTGTCTCTCCCTCGTGCCCTTCTATTTCTTTTCCCTCCAGCCCCCAGGCCCTGGTGCTCTGTATATATTTATGCATCTGTTAGTACATCTCCCTGTTGTTCTCCACATTTTTCTCTCTTCTTATCATTCCCATCACCCCACGCTGACCCTGGCTCCTCTCTGTCTGTCTCTATCTCCCTGTCTCCATGCTCTCTCTCCCGCCCCCGTCCCTCATGGCTCACCCCTTTCCCTGATTGTCTTCAGTGCTGCTATCCAGACCCCCTCAGTCCCTGGGCTGCAGCCTTGGCGGGACCTGCCGGGCATTTCTTAGTTGCCCACGGGCCCCCATCCTGTTATCAGTTGGAAATGAATCAGATTAGGAAACGGGGGAGTGGGGGTGTTATCGCTTGTTGCACACGGGGCTCTCAGCTAATCTCTGGTGGCCCTGGGTTCGAGAGGAAATGCAATTGCGACACTGAGCCCTTCTTACCGTCACTGTCATGTCCGTGGCCAGGTGGTAGGGGACATGGGCTTGAGGCAGAACGGGGGAGAGGGAGAGGGAGAAGGTAGAGGCCAGGCCCCAGCCTGGCTCCCAGGTGTGTGCACATCCACATGTGTGCACTTACACTTGTGCACACACTTGCACACACACCCAGAGAGCTTCCTGGACACTTGCATTCCTCCCACATCACCAAACCTTGCACCTCACTCTTCCATTGCCTTCACACACCCAACCCCATGCCCTGGCCACGTCGCTCCCAACTGGATGGCTTCTCAGCCTTGTCCCAGGTGTCCTGGGACTGAAGGGCCCATCGACAGATGGAATGGCCCTGTGAAACAGCCCCATGACTGGCCTCTCTCCTAACCAAGCCCTCCCACAGTATTCAGAGTCCGCTGTCCAGTCCCCACCATCATCACTGGGGCCTTCAGGTCTGTATGTCCAGCTCCTGCCCCACACCAGCCCTCACCTCCCACTGCCCTTCAGCTTCCTTTGCTCCTGCCTTCCTGGCCACATTGCCCTCCTCTGCACCCCAGGGTTGCACATGCTCTTCCCTCTGCCTGGAGGATTTCCCCCCACCAGCCACCTGGCCGACTCCCACACATCCCAACTCACTTGGCTCTCCTGTCATTTCCTCAGAGCATCTCGGGCCTCCTTCAGGTCTCTGGTCCCAGGGCTCTGGCACACTCTGTTGTGCCCTCATGTGTGGGTTCCCCTGTCCCCACCTGGACTGCACTTTTCTGGGAGTGATTTCTTGTTCACTGCCTACCTCCCACCGGATTGTGAGCATGTGGAGATGGGCCGCAGCCCTCCAGCACTGCTCAGTACCTGGCCTGGGACCTGTTCACACTGCACAGGGGTGGAGTGAACAGGGGTATAAACACACCCAGAGACACTGACACCCCAGTACACACTGAGAAACACCCAAGCACATCCAGACACTGCATGAAAGCCCCACCTAGACAGACACTCAGACAGACCCAGAGTCTGAAAACCTAAGTGTGCAGAGAGATGCAGAGAGACTAAGACGCTCCCACAAGCCCACTGTTTCCTATGTGCTCATTGCACCTCATAGCTGGAGGGTGTCCAGCGGCATGGCTTGTGGGTGCCCAGACTGGCCCCCAGGTGTGGTCCCCCGTCAGTGTGGGCCTCCTGCATCCTGTTGCCCTGGCCTTGGCTTCAGGGACCTCTTCCCAGGCCACAGACTCCCCAGGCGGGTTCTCTGGGCCCTGGGCCTGGTCTCGAAGTACTAGTACTTACAACAAGCGGCTTTCAGGCCCAGGGCATAGGGTCAGGCCAGTGTACACCGGCACCTCAGGTTGATGGATTTTAATGAAATGTTACAGTTTGGGGAAAGGATTGGCTGAGCACACACAGAACTAAAGCTTGGTACTTTTCTCAGCACTGTTTTGCTTTCGGAATCACTGCTGAAGTTAATCCAGGTCAGGGTTGCTGTCCCGGCCTCAAGGAGGTTCCAGCTGGAAGGAGGCAGCTGTGGTGGCGGACGGAGGAGAGGGACAGCGGCCTCGGAGAGGGTGGGCCCCAGGCAGATCGGGCTGTCGGGCGGAAGGCAGGAGGGCTGCCAGCAGGGCCTGGACACTGTGTCGCAGAGGGGCCTCACCTGGCTTCCTCTGGGGGCAGGTGGGGGTGGTGGGGCCAGGGGAAGCCAGGCAAGGTGGGGGCAGAGACAGGTCCGCAGGCCCTGCTGCAGGAAAGGGGCTGTGAGGCCTCGGGCAGCGCGTCTTCCGAAGCACCTATGGACAGCTAGCTCCTCTCTTCCTCTCTTCCTTACCGGGCTTTCTCCACCACCACTACCCAGCAGAGAAAAGCAGTGGGGCCTCCTTGGGGTCTGCTTTTCTCCGCAGGTCCCTGTATCAGACCTTGCTTGGTGAGAGTCTGCTTTTCTGTGGTCCCCAGCCCTTGAATGAGGGAGCACTAGAGCCATGCACCCTGCGCCCCAAGCACAGGGGAGACACGAGGGGCCGCCTCTCTCTCATGGCTCCCCGGGCCCATTTTTTAAATCGAAGGGCGTTTCCCAGATGGGAGCAGTCTGACCCTCCACTAGCCAGACAGTCTTCCCCAAGAAGGGTGTTCTCGAATTCTCCTCCGAGGCAGCCCTAGCAGCGTCTAGGTCCCTCTGTCCTGATTCCCAATTTCCTTTACCAGGCCCAGGCCTCGCCTTTTCCCAAACCGCACTCTGCAACCACATTGGCAGGACCCGTGTGCTGGGGGCACATGCCGGAGGGTTTCCGTAGCACCTAGGTCTCTGTGCACCATTTTCGCGTCCCCCAGGGGCTGGCGGCTGGCCTGGCGTCTCTCGGATGGAAATACTGAAGACTCCTTGGCTGATCTGAGAAACGTGAGAACAGGGCTGGGAAAATCGGCCGTTTTTGTGGTTTGGGGGTTTGAAGCAAGTTTCACAACTGATCTCCCAAGAACACGGTCCAGTCAGATGCGCTCCCCGCCCGGGGGCCCAGTTCCCTGCTGGTAGTGGTGCTGACCCACCGCCTGGCTGCCTGGCTGGGTCACTGGGGGTGGGGGGCGTGGCTGGGCAGGGGCTTCACCGCCTGCCCAGCTGCACTCCCGCTCTCCTTCTCTGGGAGTCGAGCACAAGGAGTTGAGACGGAGCCATTTGGGGGATTCTTGTGGTTTCCACTTTATCCTTCAGTGTGGGGAGAGGTGTCCACTTGACACCCATACTCCCATTTTGGAAATCTTTCCCAGATACCTCTGGGGCAGCTGTGCCCTCAAGCCTTCATTTGTGGGGGCATAAAGTCCGAGCGATTCTTTTGTTGCCACAATCTGGGACTGGGGCTGACTGGCTGGAGGTACTGGAGGGACCTGCTCTGGGGGGTTCAGGGAGAGAGGGAGGACCCCAGGAAGGCACACCCACCCTCCTGAGGTTCCCCTTAACTTCTGCTGCTTCCTCTGCAGACAGCACTGGCTGAGGTGGGGAAGGGGTCCTTAAGTCCTGTCCCCAAGTGGCCTGGTTTCCCAGACTGTCCTTCCACTCTGGGAAGTCCCAAGCTGCCTCAGGCCAACCGGGGGCAGAACTGAAATTGGTGACATCTGCCTCTCTGGCCCCTTGGCTCCCCCCTCCCCGCCCACTAGCCCCAGACTCTTCCTGCAGGAGCTTCCGAACAGCAGGCCGCCCTGTTCTGCAGGGTGGCCTGCAGAGAGACAGGCCGCCGTGTCCCTGAGTGAGCGTTCCATAGCCCCCACCCCACCCCAGGCCCTGAGTGAGACAGACACTCCATTTCTGGTGGCTGGTGTGTAATTCTGCACCCTGCCGTCCTTCTGCTGTCTTTCTGTGCAGGGCCACAGAGGCCTAGGGCCCCTGGACATTTCTCAGGCATTCTATCTCCCAGTAGAGAGGAAGTTAAAGTGCCAGGCGGGGACATTCCTGCCCAAAGACATGGTGTGAGGCAGTGGTGGGTATGGGACAGAGACCCGGGTTCTGGGACAAGTGAGGGTGGGGCTAGGATGTCTCGCATTCTGTGGGGCAGCCTGGAAAACAGCTGGGGCTGAGAGTCACTGGACTAACAGCCAGGGGGAAGCCAATCATGTGCTTGGTCAGAGGAGTGGTCAGGTGGTCGCTCAGACGTGGTGGGCTGAGGACAGGTGGGCCAGCCCTGCGGAGCAGCACTCAGGGGCCAGACACAGGATTTGAGCAGAGCCATGGAGCCTCTCAGTCGGAACCAGAGAAACCTGGGCAACGGAACACAACCAGGAGGACAATTAGCCAGGATTTGAGAAACCCTCAGAGTCCACCCGCTGGGTCAGCATTGCTGGGCGATTGAGGCTGACAGCGTTGGAGGTCAGGTAGAGATACCCAGACAGGGCTGCTGGGCCCAGGGAGGTTGGGGTGTTCTGGGTACATGGGCTGGGTGCTCGGGTACCCCTTCCCGTTCCCTATCCATGTACCCCCTCCCAGCTTCCTGTTTCTGTTTTGGGGCTACAGGAACTTCCTCTTCTCATCACAGTTCAAAATGGCTTGCTGGTCTCAGCAGAGGCCTGGTGAGGGGTTGGTCATCCCAGCCCATGCCGCCCACAGATGTGCCCCTCGGGGATGGGAGGGCCCACTGAGGTGTGAACGGCAGCCCTTCCCCAGTGCTCCTCCTGGAGCTCCTTGGATGGCGCCTCTGGGGTGAGCGCCGTTCAAGGCCAAGGTGGGCTGGATCCCGCTGGAGTGACCTTGAGCAGGCACTCTATCATCTTCCTGCCTCAGACAGGGGGTCTCAGATGCAGAGGGTCTCTTGCCCCCCCTTTCCTCCTGCTTCCTCCCAGGTTCACGGGCACTTGACACAGGCACTCACGGGCTGCACTGCTATGGCTCATTGTACACTCACACACACACTCACACACACGGGCACACACACTGGCAGTGGCGGTATGGCCTGGCCTGGGGTGCCTGTGTGTGTACTCCTTGGTGAGTGTGTGTGGGGGATCATGTGGGATGCACACACATGTGTGAGTCCATGGGTCTCTTGGTGTAAGCTTGTGTCTGGGTGTGTTTGGGGGGGAGCCATCTCTCTCCTCCCAAGCACACCCCATACCCCTGCCCCTGAGCAGAACTTCTCCCCGAGGTGATGCTGAGCTGCATCTGCAAGTCCCTGAGCTCTCGCTCAGGGGTTCAGCTTGGGGAGTGGGCTTCTCTCAGCCCTGTGACTCCTCTGAAGGCGTGGTCATGAGCAGGGTCCAGGTCATGGGAGGCAGCCTTGAGGTAGGCTGCCAGGGAGGGTACACGGGGCAGCCTCCACTGTGACCTTGGGACTACCTCGATCCACTGGGATGTCAGGCCCATAAGAGGGGCACCCTGGGAACACCCTGGGCATAGGGGGCCCTGGAAGTGAGTGTGGACGGAGCTGTTGAGAGGCCAGACTTGCTCCTACCTCTTACTTTATCCAACTGGCCCTGGATGGAGCTGAGGATCCAAGTGCTTCCCCCCAGGGCTTGGGGCCAGGGTCAAGGTCAGAACCCTACCAAAGCTTCTGTCCAGCATTTCCTAAGCACTTGTGCTGGGCCAGGCATCTACTGCTGGAGGACCAGACTGTCCCTTACCAATGAGCAGCCTAAGGCCATGTGGGCAGGAGGCTGTGGCACCAGGACCCAAAGCTGGTGGCCACACTGCAGGGACTCATGCCACACTCTCGGCCTGGCTGCCTCCTTCCCCGGGATGGCCCCACAGGAAGGTGGCATGGGGAACCCAAGAGCCCACTCTACCCAGTCCCACCACTCAGCACCTGCCTCCTGCTCCCCACTAGCACTGAGAGGAGGCAGTAGAGCAAACCCTCACGGATTGTTTACACTGAGGTCGAGGCCATAATTAAGTCTTCGAAAATCAGGCCCACATTGGCCTGTATCTTGAGCAGCCTCTGCAGGGAAAACATCCCGGAGCATCTAATAAAGAAAAGTTGGACAGGTTTTAAGACTTCTTTAAACCCTGAAGAATAGGCCTTTGTTGCCAGCTCTCCTTCTGTGGCAGCCTGCCTGGCCCCTGGGCTGCAGGGCTGCCCCGGGCCAGGGGCAGGAACAGGTGGCCCCAGCCCCAGCAGTCCCCACCCTGCGGGGCTGAGCCCCCAGGTCCCTGTCCACCATCTCGCTCGTCCAGTTCCAGAAGCATCACTGGCTGTGAGCAAGGGCCCCAGGAACGGGGTCTTAAGGATACCCCCTTCCTTGTCCTCAATGCCCCACCTCACCCTGCCAGATCTGGCCCTGGGGAGCCAAACCCAGGTGGAGCTGGGGTGGGGCTGGCAATGAGGGGCCACCTCTGATTGCCCAAGGCCCCCCTTTTCCTGGCTCCATACCACCTTCACTGTGTCTAGGCCTGCTACCCCCCTCAGCCTCTGCACCTTTGCTGTAAAGGTGTTCCCTCCACCTACAATGCCTTTTCCTGCTCCTTTCCCCCTAGTAAATTTCTTCTTATCTTTTAAGACTCAGCGTGGGTATCTCTCCCCCCTGGAAGCTGCTGTGCATTCCAGGCCAGGTTCCCTGTCCCTCTTCTGTATCCCCCCAGCTAAATGGTCTCCATCCTCCTGGGCATGTGTCCCTGGAGGGCAGGTTTTGGGTGTTAGGCCAGCCTGTGCCTGGCACAGAGTAAGTGCTCAGTTCCCCAGACTGAAGCAAAGGCGGAGAGACTGAGTGCAAGCCCTGAGACCCTCACTGCCATCTGTGAGGGGAGTGCGGCCCACCACTTCACTGTACGGACGGGGAGACTGAGCTCTGGCAGCAGCGGTGACTTGTCCGCAGCCGCCTGGATGGCAGGTGGGGAGTCCAGGGCAGGGAGCCGCAAACCTGCTCTATGAGGAGCCAGATGGGAGCTACGTTAGGCTCCATGGGCCATTTAGTCCTTCTTGCAAATAGTCAACTGCCATTTGGGACAAAGGTAGCCATAGACAAATGCATAAGCTGGCGTGGCTGTGTTCTAACGAAACTTTATTTACAGATTTCACATCATTTTCATGCATCACTACATATGATTCTTCTGAGTATTTTCCCTAACCTTTAAAAACCATAAAAGTCATTCCTAGCTCTTAGGCTGTATAAAACCCTGTGACAAGCCTGCAATCTGTGATGTGGGGCCTGTGGGGGCCTGGCCCCTGGTCCCGAAAGAAAGCCAAGCACGTTCTCCCTGCCCTGGAGAGCCCTCCCTGTGGCCCCCAGCTCAAACATGGCGAGTGCTCAGCCAATGGAAGGAGCAAACAGATGATAGCTAACTAACTTGCTATCTAACCAGCCAACCCGTTAACTAAGCCCTTATCTCTTGTGTTCAGAGCCGCCCCCTTCCCATCTCTGGGCTGCTTTAGACCTGACTGACCCCTTGTCCACTGACCTATCTCACTGACCTCTTGACCAACCCCCATTGTTCTGACCTCTGGCCAGGCCTCCTGTCAGTGGGCACTCGTTACTGCAGAGCCAGGGGCGTGCACTGTGCCTGTGTGGTGGGGAGAGGGCTTCGGGACTGAGCAGGGTGTCTGGCTGCACCCTGGGGTGGGGAAGCATTGTCCAGGTAGACAGAGGACACATTCCAGGCAGCAGAATGCCCTAGACAACGTGGGGAGGTAAGAGCTGACAGAGAGTGTCCAGGAGAGTAGGTACACAATTTTCTCTCAGTGGAGGGTTAAGGAGCAGCCAAGGCAGAGCCTAATCCCTTAGGGAGCAAAGGGCGTGGGTCCAAATCCGGCTCTAACCCTCACGGCTCAGCTGGGCCTGCCCTTACAGTGTGAGTAAACCAGGAGACCCCCAACTTGCGCCTTGGAGGCCTGCTCCACACCTGACATGTGGCCATCCCTCTTCCAGATTTATGCATTTGGACTCAGCAATGCCCTGTCTCAGTCATTCATTCACTCAACAAACATTGGTGAACCACCACCTACCTGCCAGACAGGCGCCCTTCAGATTTCAAACTTTGTGGAACTGACCATTCAGCAGGAAAGATGTGATGGATAAACAAGCGAGACCAAGAGTGGGGCAGTTTCCAGGAGTGCAAGGACCTGGCAGTGCCGCACTGCACCGCCGGACAATGTCCCTGGGCAGTGACGGGGAGCTGCTTCAGGCCGGCCTTCCTGGGGAGGGGACAGCAGAGTCCAAACCTGGATGAGGAAAAAAATCAGCCAAGCAAAGACCCAGAGGGAACCACAGTGCACAGCTCTGGAGCAGAAGCAGGCTGCTCGAGGGACAGTCCCGAGAGAGGCGAAGAGCGATGGGCATGGGGCAGAGGGCGTGGGGCACACAGGGCCTTGCAGGATGCTGTGGACAACAGATACAAAGGCCCGAAATGTGATCAGACTGATGTTTGTAAAGATCCTTTTCTGTGGCCGCCATTGTGTGAGGAGCTGAGGGTGGGGACTGCAGGACAAGATGCCTGTCCCCAAAGGTGCTGGGAGGGTGATACATAGACAGGAGTCCTGCCAGGGAGCCTAGGGCTGGGTCCCCTGCTGGAGCAGGCACAGAAGGCTGGGCAGGATGTGGGCGGTGGGCAGGCCCAGAGACTGCTGCTCTTGGCCTGACTCTGGCATTGGCTTGGCGTTTGGCTGCGGGGGAGCCTTGTGTGGGCATGTCCCTGGGCAGCTGGCCTGCCTCCCCAGAGACAGGAGCCACAGGTAGGCTGGCTCGCCCAGGCCCAGCTGTCAGTGTTGTGGAGGTGAGGTGGGTTAAAGGGTAGAGGGACCTCCCAGGCCCTGAAGCAGCGCAGAGAACAGAGAGTGCCTTCACCCTTGCCAAGCCTTTCTTTGCTCGCCCACACACTCTGCACTGCAGTCCCACTGTGTGCCAGCCCCAGCCCCGTCAGCATGTGCACCTTGTCTGGGATCAACCCCCGGATGGGAGCCCCCTCCCACGGCAGGGCTGTGGGCACCTCTGGCCCAGCCCAGTCCTGACTGAATGATGTCAGATGCTTTTTTCCCTCCTCCTAGTCCCCATTTCCCAGGGGTGCCAGGGCATCTGGACCCAAAGGCAGAAACTCGTGTGAGGTTCAGGTACTCAGTCCTGGTCTCAGACTTCCTGGGGGTGCCGGGAGGAGGCTTCTGGGTGCCACGTGGCTGACTCCTGCAGGGGAGGGCACCGAACTGTGTGAAGGCCACCGGGCAGGCAGAGCAGGTGTCTGTGGCTGTGAGTCCCTGTCTGTGTGCGTGTGGGGGGCGTGGCTTGTACAGACTGCACTTGCTGGTGGCTCCCAGGGGCAGGAAGGCCTGGGTGTTCGTGTGTGACTATGAGTATATGCATGTGCACTGTGACAATGTCTGTGTGCTGATGTGACTGTGTGTGTGTGCACATCTGTGTGAGACTGCGAATGGTACTCGAGTCCATGAGTGTGTGTGTGCATCGCACCTGTGTGAGAACGTGTGGCTGTGAGTGTGTGCAGTGTGCCTGCGTGAGTGCACCTGTGTGCATATCTGTGTGTGTGGCCTGTGCCCCTGGCGATGGTGTGGCCCAAGCCGACTCCTGTGGCCTGTTTTCCTGCCGCCCCGCCCTGCTTCTCAGTGAGTGTTGACTCAGGGAGGGACAGGCAGGCTTCGTTCAGGATTTCCTGGTTGGGCAGAAGTGGTGTCTTGAAAAGGGAACAATTATGTCCTGAAGTGGACACTAAAGGGTCTGGGCTGTGCAGGGTTTCGTGGTGCCCAAGGCCATGAGGCCACGTGTGGCCCACCTAGGCTGGGTTTCCAGAGGCAGCTGCAGAAAAGCTTTGCCCCTGAGAGGGGCCATGAAATGTGCCCTGAAGCCTTTCCCCAGTGCTCCCCTCGCCAGGGTCACGTGGGTTGGGGCTCCAGGCCTGGCTTTCCCCTTACAGTCATGGAGAGGAGATTGGCACAGCTTGAGGGGAGGGGGACTTTCCGTGTCCCCAGGCACTGGCTGTCCCCAGGTCCGCAACCAGGCTGGGCCAGGATATCTAGTCCCCAACCCGCTGAAGTTTATCCCTCCTCTGGCCCCACACCCTGAAGCTTGGACAGAACCTAAGAGTGGGCGAAAGTCCCAGGAGAGCTCTACCACGTGGGGGGCCCATCTGAAGTGCTCAGTCTCTCGGGGGGGCCCAGGAGGATTGGCCCCACCTGGCACTCCTGAGAAATGCAGGGTTTGGGGCTGTGCAGGCCCGCTGAGTCAGCACCTGGGCTTCTGTAGGGTCCCCTCCTGGAGTTGCTGTCACTTTTTGAGAGGCAGTGGGCTACCAAGCTGCCTCCCTCCCCAGAACCCTGGGGAGCCCGTGTCCTGTCTGAGGTATGCTGAGGGCAAGGCTGCCCCAGGGCTGGGAGACTGAGGGGTGGGGCTGAATGTGGAGAGGGTGGGCAGCCAGCCTTGCCACCTCTGGGCGCTCCTTTCTCCAGCCTGGGCCCTAATCTGCAGGACAAAGTGGGGATTTGCAGTCCTAAAGGCTGCTAATAGGGCTACAGCTCCTCTGTCAGCACCCGCTCAGGGAGAGGGAAGAAGCTCTCCCCGGGGCCTGTCCTGGCTCGTTCAGGGAAGTGGTGGGGACACAGCCAATGACGAGGAACTCTGCGGTTTTTGAGCAGGGTCAGCACAAGCAATGGCCCTCAGGAGGGTCTCCAGGGAACCTCCAGTGCAGACTGCTGAGCTCAGGCCTAGAGTGTGTGTCCCCCAGAGACACTGCCCTCACCCTGCATCCTGCCACCAGATCTGTCTGCTGCCAGAGGAGCAGGCTTCTTCACCCCCTGTATCCATGATGACCCTTTCCTTCCGAACAAGGACTCCTTCACCCTGTCCATCCTGCTTTGCATGATGGCCCCAAAGCTGGTCTGTGGGAGATGAACAGAGCCTTGGGCCCCCTTTCTTCCATGTTGGTGCCCCCAGGCCCAGGCATGGACCTACCCTGGGTTGGGGAGAAGGGTGTCAGTCCCTAGGAGCTGCAGAGAGCCAATGCCTTTTCAAGCTGAGGGGAGGGGAGCACCCAGGGTGCCAGCAGGGGGTGGTGCCAGGCTCCAGTCTCCAGCCCACACCACACTGGGCAGCCACGAGCTAGGCGGCCATTAATAATTAACCTGAGGACTGGGCCTTGACCTCGTGGGCCTCTGAGTAAACAGGGCTTTCTGGCCAAGCGTCCTTAGCCTGCTGGGGCCTGCTGGGCCCCTCATGGCCTCTCTGCCCCTTGACCTCTCTTTGCCTCGTGGTCCAGGTCCCCCTCCCCCTCCTTAGCTGGAGCAGTGGCTAGTGTCTGGGCCTCTCTGACTCCCACCCTGGATCAGCCCGCCACCTACTCCTGCCCTGGCACCTTATTCTCCCCCACCCCTGACCCCCACCCCGTGGCCTTTGAGGTGGGCATCGCTTCTTGGACTGGGATTTGCTGATGAGTGTCTCAGCCGCAGCCTCAGCATCACTGGGCCTTGCAGACCCAGGCGTCCCTGGCACAGCCTCAAGCCTCAACGCTGAACTGCTATGGCCGGAGCCAGGCTCGATGTGACTCTCGTGCACACTGCCATTTGGGACCTGAGTCCACTTGCGGGGGCAGGCGACATGCCCCTTGGGCTACCCTGAGTGCCCCTGTGTGGACAATCAAGAAGATTGGCTGTCAAAAGTTCCATGTTTAAGCTCTAGCTCTGCCCTAACCGGCTATGAGACCTGGGGCCAGTGCCCTAACTCTCTGGGCCTCAGTGTTCCCATCTGTAAAAAACGAAATGGCACAGAAGTCCCTGGGCTTGCCAGCTCCAGGATTCTAGACCTCATTCCAGCTTGGAGTGAGACCAAGGATAAGAACTTGTCTCACGTGTCCCACACTGCCCCCGGTAATCAATTCAGGACAGAGTCATCTGGGTGGGCCCCATGTTCCTGGCTGCCCGGCATCCACACTCCCTTCCTCCAGGGAAGCCCTGATGTTCTTGGGGTCCAGTTTTTCCCCCTCTTAGACCACATGGTTCGAGCAAGGCTGCCCCAGCCCCGGGCTCCAGAGTGGGTCATGTGCTTTGGGCCTGGACAATGGGTGTCAGCTTTGAGACTTTTGTTGGAAATACTGAGATTTTTTTTTTCTTTTCCCTAGGGGGCAGGAGAATGGGACCCAGAAGCTTATCTGCTGAGCCTGTGGAAGGTGGAGGAGCCCAAAGGGAAGCAGAGCTTGGAGATGGACATGGATTTCCACAACTGAGGTGCCTGAAGCCAGCCCCACCCTGGGCTTTTCCATTACAAATGTTGTTAAGTTCCTTTTCTGCTCTCACCAGTGTGAACTGGGTTTCTTCTTTGATTCGCAGTCCCACATCGGACCCAGAGAGACAATGCAGAGAAGACTCCACAAATGCACAGTGGTCGCAGATATACATGCTGCTAAGCGCCTACACAGAAAATGCGCAAGAATAGGCCCAGGGAGGAAGCCTGGCTTCTGAGAGAGGCCAAGGGATGGCGGGGCCGTCCAGGTAGAGACAGGCAGAGAACGTGGCTCCTGGGCCTTTGGAAGCCACTGGGGTTCTGGATGAGGGGATGAGGGGCAATGGGTGCAGCTAACAGGCTGGAGCTCACTGACAAGGGGCAAAGGTAAGTATGCTTGCAGGCACACACGGACATGTGCACATGCAAAGCACAGGCACACATTGAGGTGCATGCAATGAGCATTCTGTGGCCAACTCTGTGAGCCCTCGGAGCCCCTGTCCACCGCAGAGGCCTGGGGCTGGCTCTGCATGGGAGTGGGTCCAAGGCCACAGGTCAGTGGGTCCCTCTCCCCTGGGGACTGTGTGGATCCTGGGAGTCCAAGGAACACCAGAGTGTGGCTGCCTCCTTCCTCTGCTCCACCATGGGTGGGAGGGACATCTGGGCATCGGGAGGAGCAGAGACTCAGCCCCAGTTGGTCTCCCCGGGGCCTCTGAGGAAGGTGACCTCATGGGCCTCACGGGGCTGGGCTCAGGGAGAGGCCTTATCCTGGGGCTCAGGCTGCTATTGTGACTCTGTTCAGTGAGAAGTCCCGGAGGCAGAGGGCCTTAGACACACGGTTCACACAACACATACACACACAGACACACGTGCACAGGGGAGGCACAGCACATGGATGACACCCTCACAGATAGCCACCTTGTGTGGGCCCCGGGGTGGTGCAGGCGGGGGGCCTCTGTGTGGGCAGTAAGCAGGGGCAATAAACAGGGAGCCCAGTGTCCATCCTGTGTGGCTCCTAGGCTGAGGTCTAGAAAAGCCTCTTGACCAGCAGAGGGACCAGCAGGATGCGGGTCCTCCCCAAGCCACTCCCCTGATGTGTCTGTTCTATTCCTTTCCTTTACTTGCCTTGGCTTTGGCCTGTTTCAGCCCCTTCCTCCTTTCTGACTCCTGGCTCCCTCCTCTCTGTTACTCTCATTTTCTGTCTCCTGAGTGGTGATGGTGGGGGGGGGCATCCAATTGAGGGGCAAGCCAAGTGCTCAGGCTCAGGGCCCGTGGTCGCTCGGTTGCTCGGCTCAACTCTCATCTGTACACTGCTCCCTGCCCCGCTTCCTCTCTCTGGCCAAAGCCATCTTGCCCTTTGCTCTGGAACTGCCAGCACCCTAGAGGGGCCACTGGCCTCGCCTCCTCCCCCAGCCGCTGCAGCTCCTGCTCCTCCCCCTAGGCTGGCCTGCTGGACTGTGGGGAGGCCATAGAGCCAGGACACGTGTCCTGGCCCCAGACCGAACCCTTGCTCTGGCCACAGAGACACACTGGCCAGGCCCTACTCTGTCCCCTGAAATCCCTGGAGACCTGAGCAAGGCTCCTCCACTGAGTGGCTTTGACTCCCATCCTCCTCCAGGTTGGGAAACCGACCCCACTTTGGAGGAGAAGTCTGCTCTGAGGGGCCCCTGTGGAGGAGGCCCAAGCAGAACTGAGGTCCAGCCAGCAGTGAAGTGGGAAGAAGGAGGACCCTGTAGCCTATCATCCTCCTCACTGGAGCCCCGAGGAAGAGCCTGCCCTGGAAAGGGGAGCAAGAAACAAGGACCATTTCACGGCTGTGGATCTTGCCGGGGGGGAGCAGACACAGGGCTCTCTGGGGGTTTGTGGGGGAGTGCCTTCCAGTCTAGGCAGCCACTGTCCTGGGGGCTTTTATTATGCTCACTGCTGCCCTCCAGGCCAGGGCCTGCTGGTGCCCGCCTCCAGGAAGCCTGCCTGGCTGGGCTAGAAGCGAGAGGGGCCCAAAGCAGTGGCCTTCATGCTCATCAAGCATCTTGACGAGGACTTGTCCTGTCACACTCAGGGACAGGGCTGGGCCATCCACTCTTGGAAGACGCCATCTGCCACTCTGCCTGCCTGGGCCTCGGGATGGCACTAGTGAGTGGGAGCCAGGGCTGCATAGGATATTCCCCGACATTACATCTCAGAATCCAGGGCAAGGGAAGCTTCCATTGGGAAGCTCTAACTTCTGATCACTGATGGGCTGGCTTTCAAGCAAGGTTTCTCCCTGGGTCCAGGACTGCCACTTGCTATGGCAGACAAGCTTGGGCAGGGTCAGGAGATGCCAGGAGCTGGAGAAAGACCAGGTGGGGGCAGCGGTCAGTGTCCACAGTGGTGTCTGGCTACCTGGGTTTGCACGTGGCTGAGTGTCTGATGGGTGTTTTTCCCTCCTGGGGTTCTCATCTGATATCTAGAGTGGGGACAACCTCCCAGGGCTATAAGGTACAGTGGGTAAGTGTCCCGCCTGCTGCCTGACAGGCACATAGCCCTTAATCAATGTAGCTGTTAGCCCTGTTCAGGCCAACAGGCCCAGAGGGCTGGAGAGTCCAGTCATTTCTGTAGACCTGGGCAAGACCTGCCACTGGGCAAAGGGAAGCATCCTGACTAAATCTCCCCGCTCCTGGGCCCCAGTGTCCTCAGGGCAAAAATGTGCATGTACACACACACACCTGGCTTCCCTCCCCAGGACCCAGCCACCTGCTGGAAAACCAAGAGCTGCATTTTCAAAATAATGATTAAGAATCAGCATTAACAATTCAAATCGAAACTCCCTGAACCCTCTGTGCGGTACCCAGCTCCTCTGGAGCCTGTGGGTAAAAAGCTCTTAGCATAGTGGAAAAAGTAGTCTGCTGGAACCGAAATCTTCCTCAATTTAGCTGAGTCATTTTCTTGTGGTTAAGGAAGTCCAGGTCACCTCTGGCTCTTCCCCTGATGAGCTAGCCCAGGGGACCCCAATATATACCCCCCTCAGGCCTGCCTCCAGCTAACTCCAGGGTCCTCCCAGCAGAGCCCTGACAGTAAGGCTCTCCCCACTCCCAGCTTCCAGAAGCTGATTCCTGCTCCCAGGCAGGTGTCCAGAATGCCGGAGAACCTGGAACTGGGGCACATCGCAGAGTGAACCATGGGTGACAGCAGAGAACTGGACAGACCCATGGCCCGGGCAGTTCTAGGGTGCTGTGCCCCAGGTGCCCACAGGCCCCCTGCTGTGAGCTCCCTGGGGCTTGCTGCAGCTGGGGGTGAGGACTGTGACTGTCCCTGATCCAAGGAGCCTACATCTGTCAGCTGAGATCCTGGTGCAAGAGTAGCAGGTCCTGCTCAGCCTGGACCCCCAGTGCGATGGAAGCCACTTCTGGTTGGTGCTCCTATCTGGCTGTAGGTTGCTGCCCCTCTCCCTGAAGACCCTTGGAAAGCTTCCAGAGGCCATCTTCTGGAGTGGGCACCAACTCCACTCCACTGGGCAGGGAGGGATGACGTGGGTTACCTGAGCGCTGTGTGGAGAGCCTTGCATGCACCGAGCTGCAGCAGTGCCTGGCAGGGAGGAGAGGCTGGTTCTGTGGGCTGTGGGTCCTCCAGGTGTGCCCGTGCCAGGTGCCAGAAACCAGGGATCTCCCGGGATGGCTCTCCACAGGAACCCTGGGCTTCCAGTGTGGATACTCTTCCTGGGCTGTCTGAGAATCAGCAGGAACTGTGAGGCTGCCCAGCTCTCCACACTCAAGCTTCCCTCGGGGGTCACGGCCTGCCTTGTATTTTGTGTCCTGCTGGAGAAATGGGGGTGCTGATACCCATGGCCTAAGGTTGCTGGCAAATTACAGGAATGGCAGAGTCAGAGGGGGAAAGGAGGCCAAACCCGCAGGTGTGTGGGTAATTGAAAGCCTTGATGTGTCTGGGGGATCAGAGCCCAGATCAGACCACTGTGGGGTCCAGGGGCATATCCCAGCTAGGTGTCCAAGGTGTCCTAGGTGTCCATAGAACTCCCTTAGCAGGATGCCAGGGTACAGAGCAACCAGCGAAACATTACCTGTGGCCCAGAAGCTGTGGAGAGAGACGTGGGCCGGGCAAGGCTGTGAGGCTGGGAGTGAGTGGCAGTGCCTCGGGGGCCGGAGGGAAGGGTCAGGGCACTGCAGCAGATGCCAGGGAGGCCCACCTCCCTGAGGGCCCTTCTGCCCTTCTCAGTGCTCAGCAGGCGGCCCCTGGCCCGGCCCTGGGAGCTCTGTCGCCCAGAGTCATCCAACACCCACTTGGACCGCATCCTCCCAAGGCTCTGGCAGCCAGTGTTTGGGAAATTAGGTGAGGGGGGCCTGGGACGAGGGTGAGGAAGTGAACTATTTATGTCTAAAAGTCATCTTGAGATTTTCAACATATTTTTTATTTTTTCAAAACAAAAGCCCTATACGTTGGGGGGGGGGCGTGTGGGGGGAACCTAGCTTTGTGGGAAATGAGTCAGACAGCCATAAAATGTGTTTTTCTGAGCCGAGGGGATTATTTTACATCTTGTGGCCTGAAGACACTGAGAGGAAGCCTCCTCCCGGTCCCTGGCAGACTCCCTGCTCGCCAGCCTGGGCCGCCCCTTCCCTGAGTCCCTGAGCTGGGGTTCTTACCTCCCCAGAGGAGAGGAGGGACATGGCTGCTCCCCTAAGCCTTGCTTCTCACCTTCTAGGTCTGTCCCCTCTTCCCTCCTGACCTCATCTTCATTCTTTCAGGCAAGAGTGAGACTGTGAAGGTTAGTGGCCTCATGGTGGGTCCTGGCTTCATCATTTACAGTCCACGATCTGGGTCAAGTCCAGTGGGCCTCGGGGAGCTTCCTACCCCTCTTCTGATGGACAGGCAGGTGGAGGGACTGCCCTCACCTCCCCTACACAATAGTTGACAAGATGCAGTGAGAGACTTAAGAAAGCGTCTGCATGTCGCTTTCTTAAGTGTCCATAAAGGAGTGCTCAGTGAAGGGGCTTCCTTCCTCACCATAAAGCAGCACCCTTGCGTGGAGATGAGTCGGGGGCACAGCAGACAACCTTTGCCTTTGGAGGCCCTTCCCAAGGCCAGGTGGCAGGAGTCCTCTCCTGCCTCCCTGTGGCCAGCATCCCTCCCCTAAGCAGCTTGCTCCCAGCTCTGGTCCCAGGGCACAGGAAGCCGATCCCCATCCCGGTGACAGGAGGCCTCAGGAGGGCTAGAATCAAGGGGTCCCCGAGGCCCACGGAGGACAGGACCTGTGGGTTTTGAGGTCTCAAGGAGATGAGAGGCCCCTAACCCTTCATTCCCCTCCATGCAGAGGTGCAGCCCAGAGCTTCTCTGAGGACTGCCCATTGCTGTGTGCCTCCCCGGCCATCCGCCTCCACAGGCCAGCGTCGCAGATGCCACGGCAAGGCTAGTGCCTGTGGGGAGAGACCCCTAGTAGCCTGAGGTGGGGCAGAAGCTGGGAACGAACATGGGGCCCAAATCACATTAGCTGATTTCAGATACTCGCCACCTCATTACTGTGCCTGTGCAGGGGAGTGCCTGACACTCAGTAAACATTTGGTGACTGAAGGAAAAGCCCTGGTTGTATGACTCCCATGTCCGAAGTCCTCCATTGGCTTCCCACGGCAGTTAGAAAATGTAAAATATGCATTTCTTCCTCTGCCTTATAGGGAGGGTGACTGCGTCATCTATTGAACCAGAAGGGACACTTTCTGTAAGTCAAAGGAGACGTGATGAACAGTTACTCTGAAACAGTGGAATTAAACCAGGACCACCCCAAGCAAACTGGGGTGCGTGGCTACCTGCAGGGAGCCCTGCTCTGGCCTCACTTTCTGAGCCGCCCCCCCATCCAGCCACACTGGCCCCCCACTGGAACCTCGCTCCGTCTGTCTTTCTACCTGGAGAAATCCTCTGAGCGCCTGGCTCTTTCTTGCCACTCTCCTTTCCACCGAACACTGCCTCCCTGGGGCTTTCCCTACCTCTCCCGCCCCCACCAGGCCACCTCTGCCCTTTCCTTTCCCTCCTCCCTTGCACTCGACTCTGTGCCTGAGCCCCCAGCTCGGAGGCAGGTGGGGAGTGAGCCCACACGATCTGGGAGCACGATTCTCAAGCATCTGTCACCTCTCAGTAAATATGTGTGTCCCCAGCTCTCCTCTCCCAAGTGAAAGTCATGGGAGGCAAACTTCAGCTCTGGGGGAGGGGGGTAGGTGAGAGGCAGAGGGGAGGGAGGAAACAGGGTGGGTGGCAGGCAAGCTGAGTCGGGATTCTTCCCAGCCCTGAATGACAGACACACAGCACTGGGCCCACGGGGTCCACCTGGAAACCAGATGCACTTTGACCTCAGTCGCTCGGGACACCTCTTTTAGGAAGGATCAGGAGCCTGACAGTGACTGTGGACTGGGAAGCAGCTCCCCTACCCCCCAGGCACCCCTGGCAGACACATGCACAGCACAGATTGTGCGGGCAGACAGAAGACACCAGCTATGTTTACAATTCTCCTAATTGCCTCTGTCCTCTCTGATACTGGGGCTCTATAAAACCGTCACAGCCGTGGCTGTCACTTGGCTCTGGTTCGCTGTGCATGCACGCGGGTGTTTGTTTGCAGAATGCAGCCGGCGGCTGGCCTTTGTGTGGGCTCTGACCCGCCCCTCAGGCTGCCGGGAGGGGCTGGTCCCCCTCCAGGATTCTCAGACAGATTTGCTTCTCCAGATCCTTTAAAGCAAAAAAACCCTGAGTATTGGTGATCACTCAGAATCTTGGCAGAAAACTGAATTTGGCCCTGGTGTGTCCAGTGAAGGGACGTTAGCAAAGGGACTATCTGTGGGGTGTGACCATGGCTGAGGGATGCGGAGGCCCTGACAGCAGCGGTCGCCACCGCCGCAGGCTCCAGGGGCGAGGTGAGCATCAGTGCTGCCGGAGCCCTGGGAAGACTGGGTGCGTGGAGAGCAGAGGACAAGCCACCTGCCAGTGGCTGTAGTTTTGGGGACGTGCAGATGGGGTACTGAAGCAGGCAGAGAGCAGAGACAAAATACTCCAACCCTTGTCTTCCTCACCCCTCCGACTGCCTGCTGGCGCCTGCCATTAGCCAAAGCCAACAGGAAGCCAGGTGTGTGGGAGGCGCTCAGTGAGCCCCACAGGGCCCGGCTCTCAGAGCAAGGCGGCCCGGCAGACTGGACCTGAGTGCAAACAAAGCATAGCCAGCATGACTGGGTAAGGCATTCTGGGCTGATTCTGGCCTAGTTTGGTGGAAACGCTTCTTCTCCTATCCCCTAAGTCTCTCTTGAACCCGTCCACCTCTGTGCCACCCAGGGTCACCCACCGTGACGCACCCTCCACTCTCCAGTGCGCTCCACGGCTCCTTTTGCTTCTGGCACATTGACCAAAGTCTGAACCCCTGCTTGTGCAAGTGTGACAGTGTGACCCAGCTGACCCCTGGCCTCACCTCTCACCCTCCACCCTTGCCCCCCACTCGGCTCCACGCTCTGTGGGCACACTGGACAGTTTTCAGGATTTAGAACATCATGTTTCTTCCTGCTGCTGAGTTTTGTATATGCTGTTCCCTCTGCCCGGTTCTCTTGGCCCGACCCCCAACTATTTATAATTAAATCCCTCTAATTGTTCAGATCTCAGCTTAAAAATCACATTCTTAAGAACAACTTCCCTGAGCCCACAAAGCAGGCAAAGGCTCCTTCTCATCACCCCTGGTTTCTTTACTTCACCATATGCGTCACACCTGTAATCAATGAATGGATAGAGCAACGCTCTGTGTATCATCTGTCTCCCTAGAGAGACGGTGATCACCACGAGAGCCTGCTCTGTCTGTCTGGTTTGCTGTTCTGCCCAGCACAGAGCCTGGCACATAGTAGGTGCCCCCAAAACACTTGTTGAGTGACTGAAGAAAGAACTTCCAGCTTCCAGTAACAGCAGGCTAAATTATCTGGGCCTATCTTTGCACTGAAAACAACTAAAAAATGCTGAATAAATTAAATATATACAGCACTAAAGACATGGCAGTATAAAAGGAAACTGACAGGCCAAAATTGAGAGGAAAGACATCCAGACAGGTAAGGAAGAGTAGAAGCCACATTTTTTGATCTCCAAAAATTTGAATTTTGCTTTGGCAGCCTGACAGAATGAGAGAGACAGAACTCCCAGGGCTCACACAGGTGAGGCCATATCATAAGGCATCATCCCACACCGGTGTGGAACTCCAAAAGGCCATACCCACAGGACGAAGGTGAACCAGAAGAACAGTTTTCACATGACCTTGCAATCTAAGTCTCATCTCCTGGGTGGGCTAGGGGACCTCCAGCCTTAAGGTTGATGAAGATGACCCTGGACTAGCAGGATTCCTCTCTGTTTAGCAGGAGAAAAAAGTGCTCCCTAGTGAAAGGTATCTTTGTCCTAAATCTAAGATTTTTCTTTCAAACAATATTTCTAAAAACAATGAGCAGCACATAGTTGAAGGTGATCAGACACACAAGAAAATAAGACACTGTGAGTTAAAACTAGGATAATAACAGGAAACAGAAATAGACCCTTAAGAATTAAAATTGTTGCCTAGAAAAGAACTGTGCACATGGTGCTTAAAGAAATGGCGTGCTTAAAGATCACTGTAGGGAATGAGAATCTATACAGAGTGACTATAGATCTGAAAAAAGGATCAAGTTGAATCTCTAGAGACAAAAACTATAATAACCAAAGTCAAGAACACAAGGGACAGGTTTAACTGCAGAGTAAACACAACTGAGAAGAAAATTGGGAAATCCGAAAAGGAGTCGGAAGAAAGGATCGCAACGCAGCACAGACAGACAAGAAGGAAACATGGAAGGGATGGTGTGAGATGAAGAGGAGCGAAGGTCCTACACATGTTCACATTGTCCCCGAGGGAGAGGACAGAGGGAGTGGGCAGAGGCAATGTTTTACAGATTAACATGGAAGAATTTTCTGAACCCAGCGACTGACTGACTGAAGGCACACACAAAACCTTTCAGTGGTAAGTTGTCCTTTGGTGACAGAGCTCCATGTTTTGGACAACCTGGACCCAGTCTGCTATTGGCCAAGGGTCATGATGCTGTACAATACCAAATTCAGTGTAGCAAAGGACACACACAAAAAGGTGGAAAATCACCCCTGTCATCTTAGGAGCCATTTGGGCAGCCCTGAGATGACCAGAGCTGTATTTTCCTGTTCCTTCTTCCCTTCCACAGGCCTTAATGTCACTGGGAGAGCAGAACGCCCTTCTCCAGGGTCCCTCCACAGTCACCTGGGGTGCAGTGGCATGGGTGGGTGGAGTGAAAAATCACCCCTCCCACCCTGATGCAGTACTAACAGGACATCCTCCTCCTACACACTGTGCTCCTTCTCTCCTCTGACTCTGGTCTGCCCGTGACTGGGCTCTGGTCTGGGCTCTTAGGAGTGGAGGCTTGGTGGAGACTTACTGACCGGCTGGCTGATGTGGTCTGGTTATGGCTGGGGTGGAGGGTGTGAAAGAGGAGTATCTTTCTGCCATAACTGGAGAAGGCTTGATGATGCCAGCACCACTCTAGGGTCCTCCAACTCTAGGCCTCAATATGGGCCAAGGAGCTCTAACGTTCCTCATTGTCTAGCCCGCTAGCATCATCTACAACTTAGATGGCAAGGGTCTAGAAGCTGAACTCCAGAGACAGCAGGGGACTCATCCGACCCTCGGTTCTATAGTCACTTGGCTCCCAACCCTGAGCTCTCTTGGGCGGGAGAGTGACCTGACTGGCAGGTGGGTAGTTTGTTTCTGACTCATACTCCCCTCTTGGCTGCCAGGTGACCTTGTCCCAGTCCTCCTTCGTGTGACTCGTCCTGGGATCAGGTTCTTGTGGTTGTTCTGTTCTGGAGGGACACCCATTCATCATCTTGCCTCTGGGAGTCCTGGCACACCTTTCAGACATGCTCAAACAGAGAGGCTGCCAAACCTGTGCCTGGTCACACAGCAGGTGTGTGGTGAGGTGAGGACATCCATCGTCTCACGCCCCCAGTGGGCGGAAATGCTGGGCCAGCCCGGTGTAATCAATATCGAGCCTGGGCACTGAGAGCAGCTCCAGAGCAGAGCTTCCCGCAGGCCCTGGTCCCATCCTGGCCCTCTGGCACGGGCTGGGTTTCCCCAGCCCCAGCAGCAGGCCCTCCGACCACTGTGCTGAGTGGGTCCCAGTCCCAGTGTCTCGTCTCATGGGAAAAGCAGACAAGGATGGCCAACTGCACTTGATCTCCCAGCCCATGATGAATAAAGATAGGGGAGCATGTGGGCTCCCAAACCTGGCTCTGAAATGTCTCTGGTGTGCCATTCCAATTTCTAAAGTTCTCAAAGATGTTCCAAACAACATGCAGTGGATTTAATTAAAAAAATTAAAAACTAAAGTAAATTAGTTAAAGAATTTTGGGTGGAGGTGGGGGAAGGGGAGGGTGTCATGGAATAAAGCCAATAATGAGAGTCTTATGAAAACATGAACATTTCACTCTTCTCTGTGGATTTGGGGGTGGAGAGGGTTCAGCTCTTTCACTGGACACAGAGTGTAGGGGTCCAGGTGCTCATTCTGCCCTGACCCTGGCCTCCTCGCTGGCCCCGGAGGACTCAGCTCCGTGGTGAGCAGCTGGGCCTCTGGTGAGCCTGGGTGCTGTGCAGCGAGTAGAGGACCCAGGAGGGCTGCTCTCCTCTCTAGTGTGGCTCACACACACCCCGGGCAGTGCTGTCCTACATAATTATGTAAAGTGCACATCACTCAAGATGCTCATCTTGCCTCTGACACATTTCGGGCTGAGAGCCATCGTCCCCACCTCCCCTGGTTCAGGGGCCCAGCCCATGACTCACATGCCTCCACGTCTCCCCAGTGAGATTGCTCCTCCAGTGGAGGTCGGCAGGGCCTTGGTTAGTTGGGGAATTGCTCTTGGGAGGACACTTTGCCCCTCTTGGGACTGAAAGCTCCTCCAGCTTCAGGCTCAGAATCAGCCCCAAGTTCCTACTCTCGTGGCATGGCCCTACATCCGTGCCTGTGCCCACACGGTGCCACTCTCCCCTTGGGGTCATCCACAGCCCAGGCCTGTCCCCTCTCCTTTGTGCTGTCCTGTACCAGCCTGGCTGGCTTGGCTGTGGAGGGGCCAGTGATTTAAGGCCTCCTGGCCTCTCTCTATACCTGCTGCCCTCCCTTGACAAGTGGCATCCAACTGTTTCCTGTGCTTGAGCAGTGTGTGTGTGTTGGGGGGGCAGATGGTGTCCAAGAGCTGCCTTCCTTCCTTGCCTGAGGGGTTTGCTCATTAACTCAAGTAACTCTCGAGGTGGTGTTCCTGGCAGCAAAGGGAAAAGCAGGGTAGCTTTCTGGAGCAATTTCCTATTGGTGACCCTAGCTCTGGGGAAACTCGGCCAAGGCCTCCTCCCACCTGCTTCTGCAACCCCTCCTTACCCCTCCGGACCCCTAAGAGCTTCCCCAGCTCCAGGATTCCAGTCAGGCCTCCCCACGGGGCAGAGGGCAGCCTCCCTCCTTACGTCCTGGGGTTGAGCTATGTCAGGCAAATGGGAACCAGCTGTTTGACCAAGTACTGAGATGACCCATTGGAGGACAGAGGGGGGTGAGGAGGCAGGAGGTGTTCCCTGGGCACATGTAGCATATCCTTTTGCTCTCTTGCCACCAGCAAGGGAAGAAGGGCAGGGCCACCCTACACACCCCCTTTCTCCTGTGACATGGGAGAAAGAGGTTACAGCTTCTCAAACAGAAAGGAGTTACAGGGGAGGCCCTAGGGTTGGGAAAGGAGGAGGTCTCAGGATCTGGGGAGGCTGTCACCCCAATGAGAATGCTTGTCCTCATCGAACAGGAGTCATCACCTAGGATTTGGCACTTGTGTCAAGAATCTTTTACTGCAACAAGCACTCGGACACCTGGCTACCTCTGCCGAGAGCAGTGGAGGAGGGTTTGACCTCGGCCTTAGCTTTTAAGGTCACTGGCAAGAGGACTATGCACCCAGGAGGAGCTCATTAAGTGCTTCCTATAGCAAATGAAAGGCATCCTGGTAAAAAAAAATTCCAAGCAATATTAAAATGACTTCTGGAACTTGATTATTCTGGGTACTGGATTTTGCCGTAAATTATCCACACAACTGTCTCCTTCCAGGGGAGTTGGCAGGGACCAAGGTGTGGCTGCCCCCTCCCACTCTGCCTCCTGCCCCGACACATGGCCACGGCAAATCTCACCAGCTTGAGCCAAGTGTCTCATAAGCTTTGCTAGTTCACCTTTCCCAACAACTTGATGACATATACTAGTTTTGCATACCTTTTGCATAAAAGGAAATGGAAGCTTGGAGAAATGAAGAAACTTGGTGAGGGCCACAGAATTAGTAAGAGGCACAGCCAGGAGTCAGCTGGTATCAAGGTACATGGATTTCGGGAGGAGGGCCATCCTGATCGTGGCGTGGGAGAAAGAAGAAACTTCTGCTTATCACCTGTGAGCAAATTGTCCCCTTACAGAGCCCAGCTCAGTGCACACCTCAAGCATGTCCCACACCAGGGCATCTGGGCTCGATGCATCTGCGCAATGCTGAGTGCAGGCCTACTCCGTGCCTGGCTCTGCAGGAGAGCAGGAGTGGCCTTTAGCCCACACTCACTGTCACCAGCACCAGGCAAGTGGCACTTGCATTGCTGAATCAGACATAGTCTTAAGTATTGCAGCCACTAGTGACTTCAAATTGTTCTAGGATAAGTCCTTCGTCCTGCGGATTCCTGGGTTAAGGCCAATTAAAGTGCTGCCAGGTAGGGCTTATTCCCTATAAATTAGTGGGAATGTGGTCACATGAATTTTTAATATCAGATTAAAATCAAATTAGTGGGAAAATTTAGAACAAATTGCCTTCAAGCACAGTGAATGAGTCTATTTTTAAAATGTTACTGCACCAGGCAAAATAGTGAAGCACACACATTTCCTAACAGCGCAAAGACAGAGTGTAGGGAGTGATTTGTCATGCTTAGTCATTGTAATTGCTCTACCAAAACTGAAGAATCAAATAAAACGTGTTTGCAAATTGTAAATCATCAAGGGCATTTTGGATGGGTCCTAACCTGATGTGGAAGGTCACATCGGCTCCCCTGGGGCAGGTACCCTGTCTCTGACACAGCCTGGCCCCCAGTTCGTGAACAGGGGCTGTGCTGCCATGCCCACCTGGGACCACTGTGCAAAGCATGAGGGGAAGGCCGCCGTAATCAGGCACGTTTCTTCACCAATGAGAGCCACGAGGGCCAGTGTTCGCTTGGGAAGGAGAGGCTTTCTCTCTGGTGAAGGATTGTCTGCCACTTGCCAAGGAGCAGAAATATCTTCAGATCCAGAGGGCTTCGGATGGGCCATGATGGTTCCACTCAAGACCTGTCTCAGTCATTGGGTAACATGTCCTGGTCCTAGGCCATACTTGGCCACTGTCTTTCCCACTCGTGGGCCATAGTCCCTCGGTAAAGGCTTTGTCGCTCATCCTGGAGAGACACAGAGGCCTGAGAGACTTTTATTGCAGAAACACGAGGTCCCAGCTGCTTGCTCCAGCAGCTTTGGGGGGCACTGCACTGCCTATCCTCGAAATCCTGCCTCCTTCCTGTACACTGTCCCTCAGAGCATTACCATCTCATTTGGCCTGGATAGGCCCTGCTTCTTGTGATAAAAAAAAAAATCTCATAGAGGATTATCTAACACCAGATGGCTTACCTTTCTTAGGATTCTTGCATTAAAAAATTAAATTCATAGATGCCACGACTCATGCAGAATGAGCCTTATTTCAAGTGCCCTTGTGTTGCCTTCCACAATGGTGTGCCTGGTCCCTCATGCCCCTGCTTAGTGCACCTCAGGCCAACCCAACAAACCCTTGAACAATGAGGAGAGAGTGAGGATGTTTTTCAAAGGAGGAGAAAGATGAGTTGCACAGTGATCCATGCATTCACACACGTGTTGGAGGCCTGCCGTGGGCCAGACGCTGAACATCCACTGGGGCCAAGTTCAGCAGGAGGCCAAGACAAGCAGGGTCCCAGGTGAGCTCATGTGATTCGGTTCCAGGAGCTCACAGTGACCTTGGGGAGAGCAGTTTCCAGGAGGCCGAGGGTGAGGGTGAAGAGTGGGGACAAGGAGACAGGGAAGGCAGAAAGTAAAAAAATGGCTCTCTGGTTACATAAGAATCACAAAGGATATTTTTAAAACAAGCCAATTCCCATCCCAACTGGTTGAATATGAGAAAACTACATCTTTAAGTCCATCTCGGGTGGGCTTCCAGACCACAGTCTGAAAAATGGGGCTGTAGAGGAGTCTGGTTGTCAGCTCTGCCTAGAACAGCAGAAGATTCTTTTCCCATGGTCCTCACCGAGCCCTTTCTGGGCCCCTCAAGGCAGCCAGGGAGCGTGGACTCCTGTGCCCTGCTCCTCTAGCAATCTTTCTGGCTTCTGAGAGCACATTGGTCTTGCTGCAAGTGCCCACCACTCTGTAACCTAATGGGGACCTCTGGGTGCAGGTCCCATGGGGTGCCCAATACCATCTGCTGTTCTCAGGTATGGCTTGGGCAGAGCAAATGAAGAGAAAAGGCATCTGTGGAAGCTATCACCCAGGGAGCCTTGTTTCTAGTGGGTGGGGCAAGAAGGCCAGAAAAATAATAAATAAAAACAAAAGTGAAGGGAAGCAAAGCTCTTGGGTGCCAGAATGGGGCTGGCCAAGGCTGTGGCTGCCTGAGTAATGGGTTCCACATTTGTTTGGCTCTGTCTGCAGCGACCAGGATCCAGGATGCACAGAGGGCTTTGCAGGGGCTGGAGGGGAAAGCCCTGCTGAGGCCAGACCTAGGCAGACCCTTGCGATGGCCCCATCCCCAATCCCCCAGGCAGGTCACAAGGCAGCCAGCTCATGCCCCAGCACCCCTGCCTCCTCCCTGCCCCCACCCGAGGCTCCTGGGTCCCTGCCGGCCTGCACAGATTGTTCGTGTTATTAATGCCGATTTCCCAGAGATTCCATCTGGCTTTTTAATTGCTCTGGGATGGGGCTAAGATGCTTTGATAGTGAATCGGTATCTTTCCTATGTCTGCTTACGTCAAATGCTCCATCCACAGAGAGGGGTATGGGGGGGGGGCGGGAAATGGGGATGTCCAGAGATGGGAGAGAGTACAAGTCTTTTACAGAGGCAAGGGAGATCTTCCAAAGGTGCTGGTGGTTTAGTTTAATTTAAATAAAAGAAAATAAGAGAAAAGCCTACCTCTACCCATCAGCATAAAAAACAGCTGAATGGGATATCCTGTCTGTCCGGCAAGGACTCTACCCTGTGTCTGTGGAAGGCCTGTGGGTGCCTGGAAGGAGGCCTCTGGGTTTTTTTCCCCTCTTGGTCTGCAGCAGGAGAGACCTCCCTTTCCCTCTCCCCACTGTCCCTTCTCCTCCCATGAAATCAGCTGCTCGTGGAGGAGCCCTGGCAGGTTCCTGCCTGGAAAGGAGGGGGCGGGAGACCTGGGAGGGGCAGATACTCCTCACCAGTCCCAATGGCTCATCACAGGTGTCAGGGCCCCACCCCACATTCACAGATTCCCAGGAGATCCAAAAGATAAGGGTGACATTCGTGACAATGCTAAACCATCAGGAGGCACCTGGCAGCAAAGGAGTGCCTCCCCCTCTCCCTTCTGCCCTTGCTCCTCCCCTGCAGGCTGGTTCCCCTGAATAATACTCTCAGGGGATGCCAAGCTGTGGTGGCCTACCAGGGGGGTGAGGTGCCTGCTACCCTCATGGGAGAGTGCAAGGCAGAAGCATCCAGGCCTGTTGGAGTGGGTCCATGGCTGTAATGGGTCAAAGCTGCTGCCTCCAGGAAGCCTTCCCCGGTGACCTCTCTTCACACTTTGAGTTTCCTTTTATTGCAATTATCACTCTTAAGACACATCTGGATGTCACAAGGCTGTGAGATCCCCAAGAGTAAGACCCGACTGAGTCTTCTTGTTTCCATGGAATGCCCCATCCTAGGCACAGACCCCGGTATCCAGTAGGTAACCAGATACTTGGGGTGTGTTTGGTGCCAGGCTCTTGGAGTAGTTCTTCATAAAGGCTGAAGTCAGGAGGGGAACTGTGGGGGGCCCTGCAGGAAGCAGTGGGTGGCAAAGAGTGGCTCTCCCCGGGGGCCTTTCTGGCTGGCACGGAGCATAGTTTCGCAGGTTCACCCCATGCTGCCCCCTCCCCCGGCAGGCTGCTGTATCTATTGGGGGCCACACAGGGGCCTCCCAACCCCATCCCTTTCCAGGGGCTGGCTGTGGTTGGATCCATCTTGTCCCCAACAAAACCTGCCCTGGACCTCAGGATCTGCAGTGGGAGTGGTATCCTTTCATGAGCTGACAGCTTTGATAGAGGAAATCCCTGGAGATGGGACAGTGGGAGGGGAGGGGGGGACTGAGCACAGAGGGGTGCCCCTCCCCCATTCATCCTGGGATCTGTTCTGGGGGCAAAGGGGGAAGCCAAGGCTTGGCCCCCTCAAACAAGAAAAACTGGAATTAGCACTGAACTCAGAGAGGGTTTGCTGGGGCCTAGCAAGCTGGGGCCTGCCCCAGGCCTCTAGGCAGGCGGCGGGGCTCTGCCTCCTTGGTTCCCAGGCAGCGGGGCAGGCTGCCGCCTCCTCACTGGGCTCGTGGCTTTTCCTCTGCCAAGGGCGGCCATGGGTGAGGAGGCGGCAAGACACAAGACAGAAAGGGGGGAGCAGGAAGGGGGCAGGTCACCCCCATTAACCTCACAGTCAGGTAAAGCTAAAGCTTTCAGAGTTTAAGAAGAATGTGTAATTTCTTGAAACTGTCCCAGCCCACATTGGCATACACTATAAGCTGCTCAAGTGAACACTCTCAGAGTGAAAACAGAAGGTAAAAATTGTTTTGCCTTTTGCCCTCAGAAAGAGTAAACTCAGAAGACCCTGCCAGCCTCCTGTGTGACTTCCTCCCAGGCCCTGTTATTTCAGGCCTGAAGGTATACCCTCCCTTGGCTGGTTTTCACTGCTGCTAAGAGGGTGCCTGGTGCCTGTCCTCACAGGGTAGTCGTCCAAGTCAGGGCTCCTTGCAGGACGGACACAGTGGGCAGCATGGATGTTGGGGTTGGCTCATTGCCAGGTCAGACACCCACTGCAGGCCTGCTGTGGGCCCCTTTTCTGGGTGGGCTGGGGCAGGGAAGGTGTGGAAAGCCGGTGGAGGGGTGCTCAGTCCGCAGGCTGCCCTTCGGGGCCCTGCTGGGGTAGCCTGCAGCCACATGGCCCAGAGCAAGGGGAAGGGGTGGAGGGTCCTACAACTTGAGGCCTCTTCCTGCCTGCCCAGGAGCAAAGGCAGGTGTGGGAGAGACTGTTCCAGAGCTGGAGCTGTGAGTGGCCAAAGGGCCCCTGGAGCCTGGACAAGTCCTGCCCAAGTCCCAAAGAGGCTGTGGCAACCTCAGGCAGGGTGCTCCTTCTCCATGCCCCTCTTCTCCCAGAGGGCCAGTGAGAGGCCACAGAACAGTCCCACAACCCCTGTCCCCCAAAAGTCTCTAGCCAGGAGACTCTCCTCAGGCTTTGGCATTCTCAACTTGGAGCCTTGTCTTCCTTCTGTCATGCATTTGCCTTGCTTGGGAGAAGTCACCCTTCTACTGTAAAGAGGGGCTCAAGATGGGTGGAGAGTGAGTAAAAGTCAGGCTCTCAGCCAGAAAATACGCTGTGATTATTTACAAATGTGACCTGGCCCACAGAAAACCGTGGAAGTAGTTTTTTGGTTTTAAAAAGACACCAGCATTTACTTTGATACATTTATATTATAGATATAATACATAAAACATCTAACATGAAACTCTTATGTTCTCCCCAAAAGAAGAGAACTAAGCCGTCCTTCCCGATCCCAAGCCCAGCGATCTGAGTGTGCTGGCTGGAGGCGCCTCCCTCCCAGACCCGAGCCAGGGCCTCTGCGGGGGGGACAAGCCTGCGGGCAGCCTGGGGCCGGAGCAGACCGAGGCCCACAGCCACCCCCAGGGAAAGCCGAGGGGAAAGGGGAAGCCCATCTCGCCTCTTTGGTTCCCCTGGGAGCAAAAGCAATCCCAAAACCAAAAGGAAAGAGAGCCGCAGACCCTCCCTGCAGCTGCTGACGAAGAGTCTCATTTTGGCAAGTATCTGAGCAAAACCAAAACAAAACAAAAACCAAAGAAAATGGTGGTTTAGCATAGACATACACATTCACATTGCACAAGGCACCACTGGGACACAGAGAGGCCAGATACAAATGTTGATATCGGCTGATAAAGCAAAATATTTGGAAAGCTTCTCATAACTCGGGTCCCTCTGGGGTGGACTCACTGTGCTCCACGTTTGTATGGCAATGCTGCCGACTGACAGGACAGACATGGCTGATGCTCCCAGGGTCCCCTCACCCTGCCTCCGACCCCCCACGGGAACTCTCTGTTCCTAGCTTCCACCAGGCCACCACTCTCGTGAACATATGTCCTTACAGCTAACCCACACCCAGCTTTCTGGTCTGCCTGGGAGTGAGGTCTCTCACTGGTGACGCTGATATCAGAGTTCTGCCCTGGAAGCCCAGCCTGGGGTGGGCTGGGAGGTTAGAAGAGGCAAGGAACAAGGGACCCTCTGCCTCTGTGAGCCCCAGGGGAACCTAGGGGAACAACAGTAGGTTCAGAGCCCCAGATCCCTGTGTTTCCTCCCCTCCAAGGACAAGGAGCTGAGGAACAGCTGGGGACTGGCTCTCTGGATCCCTGCTCTCCCTGAACCTTTCTCCTGCACAGGGACTGCACCCCTCCTTCTCTCATGGGGGCCAGCTGCAGCCTTGCAGCCTCGGGAAGGAGGCAGGAACCTTCCAAATAAAATGACAAGGCACATATTTGCTCCCCCTACTTGGTAGGAATCAGAGCTGTGAGTTTGCACTTCCAAGGCACAAAGTTACTCTTTAATACTAAAGTTGCCAGGCTCCCAGCTTGGCCCCATGATGCTTCTCCTCTTTTACAGGAAGAAACTACTGCCTGACCCCTCATCTTGGACGCACCGTGTCCCGCGCAGAAGAAAGCAAGGGGCAGGCGCGGCAGGCCAGGCTTTCAGGCGGCATCGGAATCTCCTAGTCCTGGCATGCGCGGCTCTGACAGTCTTGAGATCCAGAGACCCGAAAGCACTCCCTAGGTCCCAGCCTGGGGCCGGCCCAGAGAGGTCTCGCCGCCGCTCCTCAAGAGCAGTTGCCCATGGCCTTGACCAGGGAGCTCTCGGGCAGCTGGCGGAAGATGCCCCGGAGAGTGTCCAGTTCGCGGCTCAGTTGTTCCACCCGCTTGCGCAGGCGGTCATTGTCACTGGTCAGCTCCAGCACCTTCTGCTGCGTCTCCACATTGCGCTGCTTGGCCTTGTCCCGGCTCTTGCGCACCGCGATGTTGTTGCGTTCGCGCCGCACCCTGTACTCGTTGCTATTCTTGTCCACCGACTTCTTGGTTTTGCCCGCGCTGCCGCCACCCGCACGGAGGTCGGAGTGCGCAGCGGTCAGCCCTTTGAGAGCGCCGCTGGAACCGGGAAGGCCAGCGGCGCTGAGAGCTGGTGCTGGATGCGGGCTGGGCACGGGCGTGGGCGGCGGCGTGGGGTGGCCGGGCTGCAGGTGCATGGTGGTCTGGCCGCAGTGCGCGATCTGGAACTGCAGGTGCGGGGCAGCCAGGTGCGCGGGCGGCGGGTGCGGGTGCGGTGGTGGCGGCGGCGGCGGCTGGTAGGGGAAGAGGCCGGCCAGCGACAGCTGTTTTGCCTCGTCCTCCTCGCGCGGCTCCTGCTTGATCACTAGCGGCCGCAGCGCTGGCGCCCCGACGCGCTCGTACAGGGGCTCCAGCCTGCCGTCCAGGTAACCGACTCCCGAGCAGCCGTAGCTGGGAGGGGGGCCGTGCGCTCCCCCGGGCATAACAACGCCGCCGGGGCCCACCGGGGCGCCCGGGTAGTCAAAGTCGCTGCCGCCGCCTGCCGAAGGGGCCGCGGCCACCTTGGCCTTCTCCTGCTGCCGACTGTGCTGGAACAGGTCGGCCAGGAACTCGTCGTTGAAGGCTGCCGGGTCGATGTAGGCGCTGATGTCGATGGAGGTCTCGTGTTCACAGATGCCACCCAGCGGCTCCGGGGCGGCAGGTGGGGCGGGGGGCTGTGTAGGGCCAGCGCCCCGTGGAAAGCCGAAGACGGCGCTGCTGGGCGCGTGCTGGGGGCTCTGGAGATGGCTGCTCATCGGGGGCCGCGGCTCCGCCTCGTAGAAGTCGGCCGACTCCATGGAGGAACTAGAGTCCTCCCGGCATGGCGAGCCTCGGCGGCCTCCAGGTTGCGCGGGGCGCCGCTGCTGCCGCCGCCCACCGGGAGCCCCTACTAGCTTGCGCCCGCGCAGCTCCGGGTCGCGAATGGCTTGGCCCGCGCGGGCCCCGCATTTATACTAGGGTTAGCTGTCGCCCTCTAGTGCCCTGCCAGCGGCGACAGCGAGCGGCGCCTCCTGGGTCTTAGAGCCTGCCTGTAGGAGAACGGCAAGTAGGGCCGGAGCGCACAGGAGGCGGGAGAGCCGGAGACGCAACTCCCACTGGCCCCTGCAACCAGAGCAGAACCGTGACCCGCCCGCGGTGCCCAACCCTCCGCCAAGTTGTCCCCCCCACCCACAAACACGTGGTCGGTGGTGGGCCCCCCTTCCCCAGCCTCTGCCAGACACCCACTTCCAGCCAACGGCCGGTGAGGCCAGGAGCACCCAGCCGCCGAGCAGAGGGTTGGTGGAGGGCAAGTCTTGGTCTCTGAGCCGCTGTGGCGCCGGCTCACTTTAAAGACCAGAATCAGCCCTGTCCGGGATCGGGAGGGCGGCGACGTGGAGAAAGAGCTGGGGTTGGGGTGGGTGGCAGAGAACCGTTTTGGAGGTACGGCCCATCGTCGCGCCGTGGAGAGGCCTGGAGTGGCCTGATTTTGCGTCTTTATCTGTGGTCTCCAGGCGACCCCACGGATTCCATGCACCTTTCCCCAACTCCGCCTCTCACAGTACTTTGGGGTTCCGAGAGCTTTCCAGTGCCGGGCACTAGGACCCCGCAGGGAGCGGAGGGAAGGGGAGGCGGCCGCGGCCAGGGAGCCCGGTGGACTCGTCCGGTCCGACCGCCTGGGTTAGAAAACTTTTTCTTTTTAAGTTACTTTTCGCCGGAGAGTTAGGGTTGCTAAGCGCACGGGGCTTGGGGCTTGGCGCGGCTGTCCCACGCAGGGCCGCCAAATTTTTCCTGTGCGACGGGTGGAGCTGGATTCTGGGGCTGGGGTACCAGAGCGAGGGGGAGCGCACTGAAACAAGAGGCACATTTGCCTCCGGAACGGGGACCTCGAAGTGGGCTGGCTGTCAGCGGGGCTGGAACCCACTGCCTTCTCCCCTACTCCCCATTCAGGTGGGCTCCAAGGCGGGAGCAGGGGTGCCAAGGGAGCCCAGGTCTTGGAGTCTCGGAGGCCCAGGGTCCGAGCACTTACTGGGAGAACCCTGCTGGTTGGCTCTCAGGCCGCTGGGTTTCCCGAAATCCTGGGGGGAAGAAGTGGCCAGACCCCGTGCTTTCCCCTCGCCCCCGACCCATCCTCCTCCCCTCCCCGGAGCCGCGCCACCTCCGAACTCATTGGAAAGAGTTTTTGGCCGCGGGACTCCCCAGACACGTGGCGCCTCGCGCATTTTCTGTGGCGATCGCGGGGACAGCGGGGCTCGCAGGAGACCTCATGGACCCAAAAGTCGCCATTGCCGCTATCCTCCTCCCCCACCGTCCTTACGGTGCTCCAAAGTCCAACGCTGCCTGGAAGTTGATTGGAGCTGTGCCTGCCTGCCTTAGAAGCGCTGGGCCGCGCTGGTCTAAACCCTCTCGCAGACAGCAGCCTTCCAAGGCTTGGCAAGACGCCACAACCTGCCCAGGAGCCCTCAAGGCCAGCACACAAACAGGGGCGGCCTTCCCCTGGGGTCATGGGAAAGAAGCAATTTCAACTGCGGGACGCACCCAGAGTTTGAATCAAGTTTCTATTCATCATATTTCCAATGATTAATGAACCAACTGCTTCATTTTTTAGTCCAGACCTCAAACATATTTTTAGCTTGATTTTGAACTGGGAGTAAAAGTAGATATGTTAAATAGATTACCCATGTGCGCTGAGGAGCTGCTGTGTCGACTGGCACCTGTGGAGCCTGCAGAGAAACTCAGAGGGGGCTTTTCAACTTTCCTGCAGTGCTCATAATAATGGCTGTGCCAGGGTGGGAGCGAAGAAAAGGCTACTGGAAGTGTCCTGTTCATAGCATCTGCACCTGGTTTCCTGCCAGGGGTGCAGGTGGAGTGTCTCCTCTTAGGACAGGAGGAAATCCCCGAGGCCCCCAAGGCTGGGGGAGCACTGGAATCAGGCCTTGTCAATAGTGTGTATGGGGGTGAGAGAGGCCCCCAGGGGGGCCCACACCCAGGGCTGCAGGTCCTTCCACAACAGAACCAGAATTTTCCCCACAAAGCCAGCTTTGTGCAAGGTGTTTAGTGTCCGGAGATGAGTAGGAAGTGGCCTCTGCCCTCTTGGAGCTCTGGGCACATTTGGGGAGACAGGCACCACAGTGTGCTGGGAAACAAGGGACTCCTCACAGAGGAAGTGCCATGGAAAGACCAAACGATGGGAGTGGGCAGAGGGGCTTCGACCACTAATTCATCAAAGGTCTGGTAGGAGACACGAGTGGGGATGAAGGATGGGTGTGCTGAGTGATGACAGGACGCCCTGCCCTGGTGAACAGGAGCCTCCAGAAGGGGTACCAGCAAATTTTGTCTGGGGAGGTACTGTGGACTACATTGTGTTCCCCAGTCCAATTCATTCTTTGAAGCCTTAACCCCCAATGTGGCTGTAATCTGGAGATTTTGGGGGGCAGTAATTAAGATTAAATGAGGTCATAAAGATGGGGTCCCAATTGGATAGGATTGATGGCCTTGTAAGAGGAGAGAGGGAGATCCCCTGGCTAGAGCACCTGGCACTGACACTGTGTGAGGACATAAGGACCGCAGTGTCTGCAAGCCAGAGAAGAGAGCCCTCACCCAAACCCAGCCATCCTGCCACCCTGATCTTGGACTTCCACCTTCCAGAACTGTGAGATTAACTTCTGTTATTTAAGCCACACAATCTATAGTTATTTTGTTATGGCAGCCCAAGTTAAGACAGGACTTCAGAGAGGGCTTCATGTAAGAGTGGGTCTTTGAGCTGTGCCTTGAAGGATGAGCAGGAATTTGCTAGGATAGGTGGACAGAAAAGCAGGTGCAAAGGTGGAGAGGCTATGAGTTCACAGCATGTTCTGGTAACAAAGGACAAGATGTCTGTTGGGCTGGAGTGCAGGGATTGCCAGGGAGGGGCCTAGATAAGGCTGTATCTGAGGATGGGGCTGGGTTTATGGCCAAGGCCAGTCCAGGTGAAGGAGAGAGCCTGTCTCCCAGGCTTTTGCAAGTGCCAGCTTTTAGCAGGAAGGCACTGTGATCTACCCCTTGGACTCTTCCCCACCTGAAGCTTCCTTAGGTGGGTATAGATTCCCAGCACAGGACTGCAACTCTGTCCATACCCCCTGAAAACCAGGCCCCACTCCCATCACCTCTTGGACTCGGGGTGTGCACATTGCCAAGTACCTAGTAACACGACCCATGTTACCCAGGCAGCTGCCTCTGGGTTGTTTGAGCAGGAAATCCCTTGGCCCAGTAGACTCCTCACCCCAAGGGAAGGGAAGAGCCAGATGAGGGCATGAAGGGGCCCTCTAATGTGAGGTCTGCTCAGGGGCCCTAGCACCTGAATCTAAGTGAAGTACTGGGGTCTGCTGGGCAGGGTCCCAAGGCCCTGGCCGGTCCAGCTCTCATTCACTGCAAGCAGAACAGTGACACCAGTGCAGAAGCACTGCACTGGGCCTTCTGGTCTGAGCAGGGCCCCTGGCCCTGCTTCTGTTGGATGGCATGTCAGCAGCAATTCCGAACCGATATCCGCAATGCATCCCTTCTCTCATCTCACCACAGGCTCCCGTTCCAGCCACCAGGCCCGCTCACCTGGACCACTGCAGCAGCCTCCTGTGGTCTCCCTGCTGCCCTGCTGGCCTCCTTGCCCCCAGCATTGTCCACAAAGCCACCCGAGTTCCCATTAAACATTCACTGGGTCTACTTCACTCACCTACTCCAACCTCCTGTGACCTTCCTTTGCATGTGGAAGAAGACATGTGACGTGCCACCTTGGCCACAAGGCCTGCATAACTTGGCCCTTTCCTCTTCTAACTCCTCAGACTCTTCTTGGCTCCCAACTATTCTTTGCCAAGATGAGTGTCTTGCAGCCTTGGGGAGTTTCCCTGGGCTCTGCTGGCTCTGTGGAATGTTCTTCCAAAATGTTGGCATGACTCCTTCTTCCTGTCATTTGAGTCTCACCTTCTCACGGAGGGTCCTCTCAGGTATGAATTGCATACTAGCCAACCACCTTCCCCCTGCCACACCACCCCTTAGGCCATCATATGCTTTATTTTCCTCGTAGTACTCTCTGGAAAATGGTCTTGTTTACTTACTTCACTTGTTCCCTGCCTGGTCTCCCCCACCAGAATGCCAGCTTCACAAAGACAGGACCTGGTCTGTCCTGTTCTGCCTATTTCCAGAGCTAGAACAGACCTTGGCATATGGTAGAGCCTCCACATCTGTTTACTGGACAAGAATGGATTCTATTCAGGAAAACTGCTACCCAGCCATCATCCCAGAACTCTCAGCTTGTTCCTAGGACTAGAAGGGCTGCTCAACGGTGGCCCAAAGTATGCTGGGCAAGACCTGACCCCTAGGTCAGAGCTCCCCAGGGCAGTCCAATCGGAGCCTTCTGCAGCTAGGGCCTAGAGAGTCTACACAGTGCCTTGGGGCTAACTCCAAAGAATCTCCCTCAGGCAGATGCAGGCCCCTGGGGCTTAGCTGAGCAGAAAGTGCGTTTGTCAGGAGGAAAAAGGGTGCCTTTCTCTGGAGAGATGCACCCCTGCCAAAACACAAAGGTGGATGCCTGGAGGCCTCCCGAATTGGGCTCCTTTGTGCAGCAAGAACTCAGCCCAACAAGGCGGCCCTGAAACCCCTCCTCCACTTTGGCTCCAGAGCACCCCTCTGTGTAGGGCACTGCTGGGAGCGTGCTCACTGGGAGAGTGCTCAGGGGAGCGGACTCGGTGCTTGGGTGTGAGGACATCAGGTCCACCTGGGAGAACCGGCCTGTCTCCTGCAGGCTCACGTGGGTGGCAGTGGCTGCCCCAGCATGTACCCTGACAGCCCTGCTGCTCAAGAGATGGGGCGGGCTCCTTGGAGCCCACTTCTGTGTCCCCACCATTATGATCCCATTTCTTCTCTTTGCTGATTACAAGGATTTATGCCTCAAGGTGCATCTTAAAAAAAAAACAACAACAAACAAGTAAAACTTAAATAAGGGGAGAAACCAAACCTTCCAAAAATCACAACCAGCATCTTTAGGTACCAGCTCATACAGGCCTCAATTCTAGCCTTCTTTCCTTGTGGTTGTACTTAGCTCCCCAAATCTAATGCCATCACGCTGGGTGTAAAGTGTCCCTAGAGCACGGGTGGCGAAGTTACTGGAGAAACCGGCTGCCTTCAGTGGGCTACCTGATGTTTCCAGAGGCCTTCTCCATTCACGCCCCTTCGATTCCTTGGGCCTGGCTACAGTCTGTGGGACAGTCAGCTTACAGAGTTGAAAAACAGAATTGCTAATGTCACCATTCTAGACTTCCAGGATAAAGCCATAATGGGAAAAAGAAGCAATTCACAGCACAGCACGCAGCTCTCACTTTTGGGGGAGACAGTTATGTAAATGTGTGTTGAGGGTGAATAGGAAAGTCAGGAGGGACATACACCAAACCGTGAACAGCCTGGGAGGAAGGCAGAAAACTTGTATTTACAATGTATACACTCACGTATATTGGACTTTTTAAACAGATGAGTATGTATATATTAGTTTTATAGCTTTATAAATGATAAAAATACTTTAAATCACCCTTAATTTATAGTTTTATAATTTTATAGTTTTATAAACTATATAAACTATAAAATGTTTTAAAGTCGCCTTAATGTACCCTAGGAATATATAATGCCATAATGGAGTCCATTGATTTGTAAATAACTTCAAAATGCCTTTTAATGATGGTATTTTCTGAATTAAAAAATCTGGAAACATAGTCTAAGAATGAACTCTTTTCTGATTTGTGAATGTGCTTATATGGGAAGCACACCTGGTTACAGACACTAAATCACACTGAGTTCCACATACAACAAGTCATCTTTATTTTAAATGAGAAAAGCTCATATATATGTGAGCTTTATACATATACACTTGTATCAATAACTTCTACAAATCACATGAAAACGAATCATAAAAAGAAAATGGGTGTACACCGTTTATTTAAAAAAATGTAAATGCAAATGATTGTAAACATGTTTAAAAGTGCTAGTACTCTAAATAAAAGATAAACAAATTAAAACTGTACTAACCCAACAGCTCACGAGGAAGCGTTTGCTAACGTGCTGGCCTGATGAGTGAGCACAGCAGACAGACAGATTGCACACGGGCACGGCCTCTTCGGAGGACACTGGAGCAATAACTGTCTAATTTGAAAGTGTCGTTTGTTTTTCACCAGAGATTCCGTTTATAGAAATTTAATCCCATAAGCTTTCATATGTACCCGAACAACTCCCTGCATGGATATTGACCAAAAACAGTGTTTATAATTGCAAAGACTGGAAACAACGGAAAGTCTGCCTATTAATAGAAGACTGGTTACATAACCATGGGGTAGCTGTCAATAATCTGTGTCTCTGTTAAAAAGGAGGAGGAAAATCTGTACGGAAATCTGTATATGTATGGAAAATATATGTAAAGCATGCATGCATACATGTGTGCATGAAGACATACCCACACAGACAGCGCAGAAAACGTCTAGAGTATGCTTCCCTCGTGTGCAAAGAAAGGAGAGGGTCTATATACGTGCTTGTCTCTGCCTAGATCATTGCACAAAAGCCACATACACAGGGAAACTAGAAGAGGACTTGCAAATGGGTCAGAAATTTTTATTATACATTAAGATATATTTAAAGATTAAATGATAATGAAATATGAAGTTTTTGTTCCAAAAATTCCAAAACATGTGATTGCTGAATATACCCTGAAAACACTAGCCTTAGGGTAATGAGAAGGGAGTTTAATGTAGTTTTTATAGAACTGAACAAAACAAAACAATTGTAAAAGCCCAAACAGTACTTTATTTTCATTGTTGTCCCCAAGAAAATCTATAAGCCAGTCAGTGACAGTAAAACTCTTGTACCACATGAGCCCATTTCCCTCCAATATGGAATTGGTTTCCCTGTCCATGTTGACTTAGCAGTTCAGGGACTTCGGACAGGGCAGGGTTATCCCCTTTCACATCCCTCCGATTGGTTCTGACGCTACCATTTTCAGTCAAAATTCCAAAGGTCACTTGGAAAGCACACAACCTACTAAGCTGTGGGACACTCCCTTTGGCTAGATAACCCCTGTGGCTCAGACCCGGCGGCAGAGTCCTGGGAACCCGGGGAGCGCTGCTATAAACCAGGGGAGCGCTCCTCGGCCAGCAATCGGAGGTGATGCTGAACAAATTGAAAGTCTTAATAAGTATATCTTTACAATCCAGTCTTTATGATAATTGATTAGAAAATCTAGCCTACATTCCACATGCAGTCATTTAATCACCACCAAGGTGCAATAACAGTTAAACGACCACGAGCATGAGTCACGCTCCCATAAAACTGTCTGCTCGCAGAGTTTGGCTTTTCTCTGGATGAGGGAAACGTGAAGTTGGGCAGCACAGAAAGGGGTTGTTCTGGCCTCTTGCTGGGGGAAGTTGTTATGAGAAAAGCAGGTCACACGGGATCTGCCCAGTGGCTCATGGACATGGAATGTGCACATCGACTGAAGTCGTCGTTTGCCCAGCACCACTTGAAAACCCTCATGATGCCCAGGGATGTCCCTCCACGGACACTCTCTCACGGCCTCCCTCAGCCTCCCTCGAGGCTGGGAGGAGGCCTGGGTGAGAGGTGGAAGATCTGACCACACACACCCCAGTGAGAGCCATCAGGGCGTGGGTGAGAAAGGTGAAGGAGCAGGTGACTCCACTCTGGGATGGAAGCCAAGGGATGGCCAGTGTCTGGGGTGCTGTGGGCATTGTACTTGGCCACACAGCCTCCACGTGGATCCTCTGGCCCTCCTGGAAATATTGCCAACCTCCTAACATCCTCTTGAACTCTTCTTTAATTTTATTCTTTTTAGTCAGAGTGAATTTTGCCTAGCTGGGATAGGCCTCTGATGACTAATGGGAACTGGCCAAGATCAAAGTCACAGATGACTCCTTCTACCTTCTCCCTGCAGCTATGGCCTTGGTTCTTATTCCTTGCTCTCTACAAGCTGGGTCTCATGGCTAGATTAAGACAGAAAACAGGCTGTGGAGTGAGCCACTCATTTGAATGCCATTTATGCACAGTGACTTTGATATGTGATTTAACCTCTCTTGCTCAGTTTTCTCATCTGTAAAATGGGGATAATAAAGTCATCTTCTCCACAGAGTTGTGAGGATTAAATAAAATAACCCATTAATAGCACTTAGATAAATGTTGAGGATTAGTTCTCACAGTAAGGAAATAAAATAAGACTAATGTGGGGACTTAAAATACTTCTTATTATATGGGATAAAAATAAAAGTCCCTTCAACAATAAGATCAGGGGGTCCTAGCCATTTTTCCCCCAGCCATAGGCTTCTTTAGAGTCAATCCACAAAAATTTAATGATATATCCAACTATAAACTCTAGACAAAAATCTGAACATCAGTTACCTGAAGATACCGTAGAATGACGACACAGCAGGCAGACGCTGGAGGGAAGTTGACATTTGGAAGAAAAGGACATCGCACAGTGAATTTCTTCCTTTTAAAGTAGTACTTGGCCTGAAGGCAGGCCCCAGTTTGTGCATGTAGAGCAGCTGAAGTTCTGGCAGGAAAACCTGCAATATTACTGGCTTGATGAGCCAGAGGACAAAGGTCAGGGCAACCACAGTGGCTGGAAAGTAGAGAGGAGAATCCAAGTGTACACAGACTGTACCCCAACCTCTGGTTAACCTGTAAAACTGCACATGCATGGGACATGCATAAAAGGATTGAACTTAAATTTCAGTTGTCATCCACCACAGGGGACATGAAATTTAGTTAGTGTAAGCTCAGTCAAGTTATCAATTTTCTTCAGAGAAACCTAACAGAATTCAGAGATTCTATAGTCTATAGTCGTATTGTCCAGTATACACCAAAATTATATGACTTCCAAAACAAAACAAAACAAAACAAAACAAGAAAACACTACTGATTCTGAGAAAAAAGACAGTCAATGGAGACCAAGCCCAAGATGATTCAGATGTTGGAAGAGCTGACAAGAATTTTAAAGTCTTCCCAAGGATATAGAGAAAGTATGTTTACCATAAATAAAACAATAGACAATATCAACAGAATTAAAATTTATAAAAAAGAATGGAATAGAAATTCTGAAAATAGAAAAGGTCAATGTTAGAAATGAAAAGTTTGATAACAGAAATTTAAAAAATTCACTAGCTGGCCTTAATAGCAGAAGAGAGATGAGAGAAGATTTAGTGCAGTTAAAGATAGATCAGTAGAAATTACCCATTTTGATGAACATACAGATTTCAAAAGAGACTGAAAAAAATGAACAGTGCCTTGAGGACCTGTGCAACGATATCAAAGTGTTTAACACACATGCAGTTGAAGTCCTAGAAGGAGACGAGAGAAAAATGAGACAAAATGTTTGATGAAATGCTTAAATTTGGTAAAGGAAGATTCAAAAAGCTCAGGAAACTCTCAGGCAAGATTTTGAAAATAACAACATACCTAGGGACATGACAGTGAAATTGCTGAAAACTAGATAAAAATTAAATCTTGAAAGTAATCAGAGAAAGTAACATCACATACAAAGGACCAAACATTCAAATAACCTGGGACTTCTATCAGAAACACAGAAACCCAGAAAACAGTGGAACAACTGGGAGAAAAAAAACTGTCAGTCCAGAATTCTCTATCAAATGAATATATCCTTCAACAATAAAGGTGAAAAAAAGACATTTTTAGACTAAAGAAAAGCTGAGGGAATTTGTCAGCAGTAGCCCTCTGCTATGAGAAATGCTAAAGGAAGTTCTTTAGACTGCAGGAAAATGAAACCAGATGGAAACTCAGATCTTCAGGATGGAATGAAAATCATATGGATTACTGTAAAACTTATTTTTGACCTCTGAATTTCTTCAAAATCCAAATAGTTGTTTAAAGCAGAGGTTTATAGCATGGTATTATGGGGGTTATAATCTATAGCATAAAGACAGGCAATATACATGAACCTATATGATTGCAGGCTTTCTATACTTGATGTGAAGTGGTACAGTACAAATTCTAAGCAGTATAAAAAATTAAGGATGTATATTGTAATCTTGGGACAATAAACAAAAAATAAGGCAAAGAGATATAGCTACAAAACCAATAGAAAAGCTAAAATTGAATTGTAAAACATCCAGTTAATTAAAAGGAAGAAAGGGAAACAGAAAAAAAAAACAGAAGGGAAAAACAAAAGACAAATAGTAAAATTATAGGCTTACATCTAACTATATAAATAATTGTATTAAATAAAAAGGACTAGTGTTCTAATTAAAGACAGAGCTTGTCAGAATGGGCAAAATGTGAGGCCCAGTTATATGCTGTGTATATGAGTAGCACATTTTAAATATAAAGACTCAAACAGGTTGAAAATCAATGGATGAGAAAAGATATATCATGTAAACATTAAGCACTAGAAGGCTAAATGGCTATAAAAATACCAATAAAATAGTATGCAAGGCAAAGAGTATAACCAGAAAGGGGGATGTTTCATAATGATAAAAAGCAACAGCACATTATAAATATAATAATTATAAATGTGCATGCACCTAATAGTAGAGCCTCAAAATACATAAAATAAAAATCTGATCGAACAAAAAGGTGAGTTGGAGGCTGACAGTGTAAGGTTTCTTTTTATTTTAATTTTCTCTACTTCTTACAGTTTACATTTTAGTCCAATGCCTGTTCTATCATCATCATCATCATCATCCTCATCCTCATCATCACATCAGCAAAGAATGGAATTGATGTCTGAACCAAGTCTTCAAAGATAAATCAGAGTTTCTAGAGAGATGAGAGAGGAAGGCATTCCAGGCAACGGTCACATGTACCAGTGCAGAGAGGCACTCAATTGCCTGGTGTGTTCTGGGACTGGAGATTTTTGACATGCCTAAAATATAGCATTGAGTTGGTACTACTAAGGAGGAATAGGAGATAAACAGCAGGTGTGTAGAAGCCAGACTTAGAAGAGCCTTGTAAATTTGCTAAGAAATTTTAACTTTATCATGATGGACATGAATAGTTATTGAAGCGTTTTTCAAAAGGAAAAGATAAGATCACATTTAGGCTTCAGAGAGAAGATTCCAAGTTCAAGTTGGCAAATGGTTTAGAGGAGACCACAGTGACTTCTGGAAGATGTTTCAGTAATGCAGATGAGAAACGCTGGAGGCCTGAACCGAAAGAGTAGAGCAGAGATGGAGAGGGAAGCACGATTTCACACAGTTCCATAGGAAGCAGTCTAGTGAGGATTTGGCAATTCTGGATCCAGATGATGACACAACTGACATCTATTAACGCCCAAAGTTGAGGGTTATGAAACCACTCGGTGAATGCTACTTTATTATCATTTCCCGTAAAACAATAATAACAGCACAATAATATCTACTAGTTTTAAAGCTCATTTTATTTAATGCAATACCTATCAGAAATCCAGCTGGCTTCTTTGTAGAAATGGACGTGCTGAACCCAAAATTTGTGTGAAAGTTGAGGAACCCAGAATAGCCAAAATAATCAGGCAAAGAACCACACTTGGAGGACTTACGCTTTTCTGATTTCAAAACTTACTGCAAATGAAAAGTAATCGAGACAATGTGATACTGGTGTAGGACAGACATATAGATCAACAGAATAAAATTGAGAGCCCAGAAATTAACCCTTATATCTACAGTAAATTGATTTTCTTTTACAAAGGTGTCAAGAGTATTCAGTGGGGGAAAATAGTCTTCAACAAATGGCGCTGGGACAACTGGATATCTATATGCAAAAGAATGAAGTTGGACCCCTATCTTGTACCACATACAAATATTAACTCAAAATGAATCAAAGACTTAAATGTAAGACCTAAGCCATGAAACTTCTAGAAGAAAACTTAAGCAGCAAAGTCTTTGACATTGCTCTTAGCAATATTTTTTTAGATGTGTCTCCTCAGGCAAAAGCAACAAAAGCAAAAATAAACAAACAGAACTATAACAAACTAAAAAGCTTTTGAACAAACAGTGAAGGAAACCATCAACAAAATGAAAAGGCAATCTACTGAATGGAAGAATGTATTTGAAAATGTTATATCTGAAAGTGGTTAATATCCAAAATATATAAAGAACTCATACAATTCAGCTAAAAAATTATATAAAGTGAAATCAGGTATCATTTGGTTTTTTTGTCTGACTTATTTTACTTAGCATGATATCCCTGGGATGTTAAGCACAAGGAATGTGGTTAATTTCTTAATAACTTCGAACTGTGGCAGATTGTTAGTAGACTTACTGTGGTGATCATACTGTAAGGCATGATCACCACAGTGCGTTGAATCACTACATTGTACACCTGAAACTAATGTAATATTGTATGTCAACTATACTTTAAAGAAAAAATAAAAATTAAAAGAAAACAATCCAATTAAAAATGAACAGAGGACATGAATACACAACAGACAAATTAAAAGATGCTCAACATCACTAATCATCAGGGAAATGCAAATCAAAACCACAATGAAACACCGCTTCCCACCTGTCAGAATGGCTATTATCAAAAAAATAACATGTTACAATACAGATGAACCTTGAAAACATGCTAAGTAAGAAGCCAGTTACAAAAGATGACATATTATATGATTCCATTCACAGGAAGTGTCTGGAATAGGCAAATGTATGGGAGACAGAAAGTAGATTAATGGTTGATCAGGACTAGGGGGATGAGAGGATTGGGGTAGCTAAAGAGTGCATGGCCTATTTTGAGAGTGAAGATGATGTTCTAAAATTGATTGTAATGATGGCTGTATAACTCCATGAATATATTAAAAATCATTAAATTGTACACTTTAAATAGGTGAAGTGTCTGGGAAGAGATTATATCTCAGTAAAGCAATTTACTAATACAGTTACAAGAAAAAAGTTCATTTTATTTTTAATTTTTAAAATTGTACAGCTAGTATATGTATACTTTGCTTTTAAGAAATCCAAAATATAGCAGGGTGTAGAAGGGGAAAACTTTAAATTACCATCTTATCCCAAACTTCTAATTCTACAGCAATCTTGAGAGGAAGTCGCCTACCAGTTTAATGCAAGACTTTCTTCACATTTTTCTTGTATTTGCATATGTATTAACATAAACAAGGTGTAGATACATAATTTAGCTCTGTGATTTAAAAAATAAGATGGCTTATGCATTGTTCTCCTACTCATTTAAAAAATAAGATGGCTTATGCATTGTTTTCACTGAACATTGTTTTGAAAATCCTTTCATATCTTTATGTATAAATCTTCCTCTAAAAAAATACTGTCCAGAATTCACATAGCAGTGCATCAGTGAAGATGGATGTGAGGTGCACAGCTAATAGAGAAATTGTTGGCCCAAAGGGTACGGGGTTTCAGCTTTGACAGATGCTGCAAATCGTCCTTTACAAGGCTGTGCCGTCACACACACCAACAGTGAGTGCATGTTCCCTTCTTGCGCCCACCCGTGTGACCGGCATAATTAGTACTCTTAAATCCTGTTTGTTCGATATCTTGTTGTTTTAACTTCTACTTTCCTGATTATGCACAAGGTTAGTGAATTTGAAATGCCCTCATGTTTTCACCCGGAGTTATTTTCCTTACAATATCTGGCATATATATTTTTATATCCTCTTAAAAACTTTTCATCCTTTTATTTTTGATTTTTATTTTGTTCATATCTTTTTCTAAATAGCAACCAGCTGGATTTTCTTGGTGTAGTACTGATAGATTTACCTGATGTGAGAACGAGAAATAAGGAGACTTAAAAATTTAATGAAGAGTAAGTTAACAATAAATAACTAAGACTAATACTGTTTAAAAGTGTGTCAATTGTCTTTGTTTAGTATATTATCATGTTTTGCTGTAGAATTAAAGTTTTAATATTTGTTTATATAGTACATTTTTAGTTTTGTTATAAAGGTTTCCACTTGGTTATTATGATGTTTTTAAAATATGTCCACGACTTCTTTGACCCTTCTCTCCCAAAAAAGGGATCCCAATTTTCCTCCCCTGGAATATGAGCTAGCCTTAGTGACTCATCTCTAACAAACAGAATAAAGTGATGCTGTGTGACTTCCAACTTCTACTTGGCTCTTTCTGTTGGGATGCTTCCCTTGGAACCCAGCCACCATGTTGCGAGGAAGCCCTGTCCGCACACAGAGGAAAGGAGGCCCCCAGTCCACAGTCAACTCCAACTGCCAGACAGTGAGTGAGCCAGCCTGTGAGTCTTCCCACCCAGGCCCCAAACATGGGGAGCAAAGGCCGGCCATCCCTGCTGTGCTCTGTCCCAATTCCTCCTCCACAGAACCCATGAGGAAGATATATCATTGTTTTATGCTATTAATTTTGTGGTAATTAAATTATGCAGTTATAGTAACTAGTATAGTTCTTAATAAAGATAGTTTTAGAGGTGTTTCTCAACACCTTTCTGTTGGTATGGAAAAGAAAAGACAGCCTTACTCAGATATTTTATTATGTTTTTGTAGAAATTCACTTTTCCACTTTCCTCAATGAGATACATTTAGACAATTTTTTTCTATTTATTTATTCATTTGTTTGTTTGTTTTTAGAGAGAGGGGAAGGGAGGGAGAAAGAGGGAGAGAAACATCAATGTGTGATTGCCTCTCATGTGGCCTGCACTGGGGACCTGGCCTACAACCCAGGCACGTGCCCTAACTGGGAACCAAACTGGCAACCTTTTGGCTCACAGCCTGTGCTCAATCCACTGAACTACACTAGTCAGGGCATATTTAGAGAAATTTTTATCATCTTCTTTTGGGTTTCTATTTCTAAATGGAGTTCTTTTCTATTTATTTTAAAAAATTTTTTACTTTTTTTGAGTTAATAGGGTTTTTCTGTTGTTCTATTCTTAAAATAGAATTTATGCATTATCTATTCTTCTAGGATTATGCTTACTTTTTTCAACAATCACTTTTTTTATCAATATCCAGAGGTAATTGATATCTATTTCACTCCATTGAACAAGATGAAGAACTTACTGAGTTTTGTTTTCCTCCTCCTACCCTCCTCCAACATCTCTCATGTTTACGTCATTTGAACTTGAGTTTCAGACTTAAAAAATAAAACTTAAAAAATAGCCAGCAATTATTTACACTTAATTATACATGCACACTTTGCCCCTGTTTCTTTGCTTGTCATTGTTTTTAGTGTCACATATCTTTCTCAGGTATTCATTTTCTGACTTGCTGGAATTCATGTTCTAGTACCTTTTTCAGGGATGTCCATAGTATAAACTTTATGAGTCTTTGGATGACTGAAAATGTCTTCATTTTATGCTTTCCATTTGAATGCTCATTTGACTTGGTATATATTTCTGGGTTCAAAAATTAAATTTCTTTCAGAACTATATAGTGTTTCATTGTCTTCTAGCATCCAGTGTTGCCAATGAGAGAGATACAATGCTAATGTGATTGTCATTCCTTTGTGGGTAACCTGGTTTTCTCTCTCTCTCTGAAGATTTTCTGAAGCTACTCTGAAATTTTATGAGACAGGTTTTTTTCATCACTCTTCTAGACAATCTAAGGGCTACTTTCTTCCACTTTGTATATGTTTTTCTCTTAATCTTTGTCTCTTCCTGTTTCACATTCTGCCTCTTAACCTTCCCAGCACCTCCAACTCTACTCCTATGGGACAGGACTCCTCTCATTTTCCTACCACATAATCTACAGGTGTCCTGCATCTGCACCCATCTTCTGCATGGTCCCCTCTTTTGTGGCAAGGGAGTGACCCTTCTCCTGCCCCAGGTCAAGCCCTTTTCTCATGCTCTGGACCCATTCCTCACACCTTTTCAGGGCCCCACCTTATCAGCATTCCTCCATGCTCTGGTATCCCCCACTTAAGAAAACAAAACACCTCTCTCTCAACTCCACACCCTTTCCACACACCTCCCTATTTCTCAATTCTTTTTCACAACTAAGTTTCTTGACAGATTTGTCCCCATATGCCATCTCTACTTCCTCACCTTTTATTGATTTTCCAGCTCCGTCCAATCTACTCCCCACACTCAGACATGGTACTGAAACTGCTCTTGGTGAGGTGCCTTCCAGCCTCCTGGATTCAGTAGTCAGCCCTCAGTCCTCACCTCACTTTCCTCTGGGCAGCTCTTTACGCTCTCTCCTAGTTCAAACGCTTTATTCTCTCCGCCTCAGCCTGCGGCTTCTCAGTCTCTAGAGGCTCATCCTTTCTGAGGTTCAGGTCTCCGCCATCTTCTTTTCTCTTTACGCTGTTTTCCTGGGGATCGCATTTTCTCCTCTGGCTTTAAATACCATCTATTTGCTCTTAGTTCCAAACGTGTGTCTCCAGTCCAGATGCCAAGTCTGAGCTCCGTCTTCTGACATCTCACCTCCTCTGGTTGTTTCACAGGTATCTTAGAGTTGACAAGTTTAGGGCTGAATCTCGTTTTCCCTCTGAACTCCCCTTCCAACCTGCTTCTCCTTTCCAGTTATCAAGATGGAACCCCGGGAGTCAGTCTCTACCTCTCCTTTGCTCTCACTGCTCTGGGTCTATCCCTTAACATAATCTGTTGACTGTATTAACCCTTCATTATGGCTCAAGTGTGTCTATCAACCTCTCCTCACACCCATGCCAGTCCCTGGGCCCAAACCACCACTGTCTCTCACCCAGACCACATTACTCATGGTATCATGTTAAAAGGCTTAAGCACAGACGCTTAAGCTTCACTTTGTTTTGAAAGGAAATGGCCATTTGAGGAGGAGGTGGACGATGGGACAAGGTACCTAATGAGACAGCAAATTGGATGCACTCTCCTGTGACATTTAGGATAGTTAGGATACTTAGTTTTCGGACTCAGGACTAAAGGGCGACTGAGAGACCTCTAATGGGGAAACTACAACACACACGGCAGATGACAGGTTAAAATCCACCATCCACAAAACCCTCAGATTGGGGGAAAATCCCACAAACAATGCAATGGAAATGGAAAAGGGATTTAGTAGACTTTTCATAGGAAGAGAAATCCAAAAAGCCAAGAGACATGTGAAGAAACGGAGGTCTCTTTCTCCTTTTAAAAAACTCATTAGTGCCCTGGCTGGGTGACTCAGTTGGTTGGAGCACAGTCCCATACTCCAAAAGGCCCCGGGTTGATTCCCAGTTAGGGCACATACCTAGACTGTGGGTCTGATCCCCAGTCAGGGCGCATGTGGAAAGCAACCGATCAATGTTTCTCTCCCTTCCTCTTTCCCTCTCTTTCTAAAATCAATAAAACATATCCTCGAACGAGGGTTAAAAAAAACTCCAACTCATTAGATTGACAAAAATGAAAGAGTGGCTGGTAAGAATACATGAAACCAGATACTCTTGTACCTGTCGGTAGAAAGATGAATTGCAGCAAAGTTTTTGGGAAAAAATTACCAATGTCTAATAAGATTAAAGCACATGTTCCCCTTGACCTAGAAATGAGGCTATGGAGAATCTATCTTGCAGATATAAAATTACCAGCCTATCTGTATATATTTACCCCAGAATGGCATTTTTGCAGTGTTTGCAATGGCAAAAGTCAGAGGGGAGATTAGAAAAAGATTGTAAGAGAATGAGAAATTATTCATGATACCATGTTAAGTAAAACAGGAGGATTCCAAATTCTACCAATGTTACTATTGCAACTTTGTAAACACGAGCTGAGCATAGAGACAAGGCCTATTGCATGCCCTGGAGGTATATACACTGACAGAAATAGCTGATAGAACTGTGGGGGATGTTTGCCATTATTTTAACATTGTTTTGGCAGTAATGTAATGTTTGAGAGCTTGTTTGGAGGTTCTAGCAGGAGAGCACAGCTACTGTATGCTACTGTATACCTTTGACTGAAGACAGTCCTCTCCTCTAGTTGGGAAGGTGCTCTTCCACCCAGTGCTCAGCTTTGGAAGAAATGCACGTAAATAGGTGAGGGAGGAAGGGGACACCTGCCTAGCCAGCCAGCCAGCCAGCCAGCCAGCCAGCTAGCCAGCCAGGTCAGCCGAATCAACCCTGGCGATCAATGGGGTGACAGATGTTGTCCCTATTGATCCCAATTGATCTCACATCCCAAAAATGTAATTTTTTAAAAAATATTTTTTTATTTATTTTTAGAGAGAGAGAAAGGGAAGGAGAGAGGGAGAGAAACATCAATGTGTGATTGCCTCTCACGTGCCCCATACTGGGGACCTGGCCCACAACCCAGGCATGGGACCTGACTGGGAATCGAATCTGCCATCCTTTGGTTCATAGACCTGTGCTCAATCCACTGAGCTACACCAGCCAGGGGCCCAATAGTGCAACTTTTAAAAGGCATGAATGGTGAGTCCTGGAAGGGGTGATTGTTTTGGGGTGGAGGTTAATTTACCTTGAAGGCCATTTAGAGGTTTTTGGACTACTCTTTGGGAAAACAGGAGTCGTGGGTGGATTTGGGGCTTGATCCACTGTAGAGCAGTGAGTGGGGTGGTCTTGGGGTTTGGGAGTGCTAGAGATGGGTATGGAATGGAGGGGTGAGGGTGGAGACTAGAGGTCAGTATCTTGGGTGAGGAAGTAGCTGCTACTCTATAGATAAGGCTGGGGCAAGGGTCAGATCTGAGGCAGCTGAGAGTGAAGGGAGGAAGCAAGTACAGAGCAGTTCAGAAGAAGAAACCACCCCCCGGGGAAGCAAAGAGGAGGAGAAGCAAAGGTGATTCAAGGTAATTCCAGAGGGCAGGTGGGGTGGCATGGCAGCCACTCACCTGGGCAGGGAAAGCGGTGGAGGTCAGGGGAATTTTTTAAAGAGGTGGAGTAGGAAGAGTATGAGTTTGAGTTTAGACATGCTGAAAATTTGAATGCTGAGAGTTTTCTGAATCAGTTGGGAAGAGGGAAATATTTGCGGTGATGACAAAGTTAAAAAAAAATTAAAGGAGTCAGAGACTGAACATTCTTCTGTTGCTTGATTGATCTGTAGAAAGATTGAACTTTTCCTCCAATAACACAAACTACTTTCAACAGAGGGGGTTCTAAAAATAGTACTTCCTCCCTTTCTGGTAAAACTATTCCTTATTTTGTATAGCTTTATCTTCATATTTTCTCTAATATCGAACCCAGATTCTCCTTTTAAATTTTTGCAATACTGCTAGCATATCTTCCCTACTTAGCGTATCTCTTTTCTTAAAAAAAAAAATCCCCTCACTGCTTTTCGCATCATATATTTGTAACCAGTGGGTTCAGATGACCCAAACTACTCCTTGGAGCTTTAGTCTTTGCTATGGACCAATTCCTCCATTCTTTTAATAACTTTGGTTCCTCTTTGTACTCTGCCAACCTCTTCTCTACATACTTGTGGTAGAAAGTAGGCCTGGCTAAGCACAGTTTTCTGGGTGTGGTTCTACTGCACTTCCCTCATCTGGGCAGCCATGGCTCGCTGGCTCTTTCGGGTTCTCTGGCACTAGCTGGTCTGCGACTTTCTCTTGCAGGCACCTCGTCAATTCCACCAACTATGGGTGGTTTCAGTACTCTCCACCACAGGTTGTAGCTTTACATTTTCCAAATCAGGTGTGAGTGTTACAACACCCAAATGCACCCTATTAAGGATGACTGTGATTTTAGAAAGGAAAACAACAAGTGTTGTCAAGGATGTGCAGAAATTATAACACTCGTACATTGCTGATGGGAGTGTAAAATGGTGCGGCAGCTGCGAAAAACGGTGGTTCCTCAAAAACTTAAAAATAGAATTACCATATGATCCAGCAATTCCACTTTTGTGTACATAACTGAAAGAATTGAAAGCAAGGTTTCAAAGAAGTATTTCTACACCCATGTTCACAGCAGCATTACTCACAATAGCCAAAAGGTAGAAGTGACCCAAGTGTCCACTGATGGAAAGCTGGATAAACAAAATGTGGTCTGTGTGTGCAGTGGAACACTTCAGCCTTAAAAGGGAAGGAACTTCTGACACATGCTATAAACTCTGAGGACGTTATACTAAGTGAAATAAGTCAGTCACGAAAAGATTCCACGTATGCAAGGTGTCTAGAATTGTCAAATTATAGAGACAATGTAGAATGGCGATCACAAGGGGCTGGCAGGAGGAGGAGTGAGGATTTGTTTAATGGAGTACTGGGTATGGAGTTTCAGTTTTGCAAGACGAAAAGAATTCTGGAGGTTGGTTGCGCAACAATGTGAGTGTACTTAACACTCCCGAACTGTATAAAAGAGGTTAAGTCCATGTTATGCATAATTTACCACAAACAATTTTGAAAAATTAAAAAGAGAAAAGAGGGAATTAGGATTCAAATCTAGGTCATCCAGTGACAGTGCCTGCTCTTACCAGAAGGCTATGCTAGTCCTGCAAGTAATGGGACCTATGTGCCTTAGAAGGTAGGTTAGATTATCTGTCTCCTCCTGTTGCCAGAGTATGTCCCTTGGAGGTCTCATTCCCCAATCCGAGCAGTTTATCAATGGATTCTTTATATGTACACTCAGGGCACATCCACTGCCCCACCCCCTTCACCATGCTCAGAGGGGTTCTGGTAAACCCATTTCTCTTTCTTCATTTGTCCTGTCCTGATTGGTGTCCCAGCAGCCAGCCGGCTGAGCCACACTCAATCAGATTGAACAAAAGTAGCACGTCCTCTATCGTGTATTAAAGTAGGAGTCTTGGGAATGGCTGACATGCAGCCCTAGTACCCACCCCACAGAATTCACTCATCTTTATTTGTGTGCTTGTTTGGATCCCTTATAGCCAGTATTAGTTTCTTCAAGGTTCTCATCTCTATTTGGAAGACCCATATTCCATTGTGCTCACAAAAGCTTTTCTGCATAGACCAAGAATTCTGTGTTTTCTTTTACCTTATACATTCCTTGAAGTAGGACCTTGTGTCATACATAATATCATTACCACCATGTTATACACATGCTTGGTATTTAAAAAAAAAACAACTTACAGAAAATTTCAAACTTCACAAATGTAGAAAAAAGAGTTTAATGAATATGTATGTATTTATCACTCTGCATCAACATTTTGCCATTCCTGTTACCTAATAAGCATTTAATAAATCTGGAATGAGATAATAGCATTAAATGGATATAGTCCAAAAATTGAGAATTTTACGTTAGACATAAGGAAGAACTTCTTGGAAGAATTTCTTGGTTAATACGTTCAGTTTATTAGTAGGTGACATTGTGGCATACACTATTTCTTCACAGCAACACCAGATTTTGCGTTTCTGAGATCATTCATATCTAATTCTGCCTAAGGATAATCTTGAGATGGGCTAAATGACCTCTTAATGTATTTCCCCATTGTGTAAATCCAGAATGCACCCAGGTCTTTGTTTAAACACAACAGAAACTGAGTCTGGTTAACTTAAATCAAATCATCTACTGAAAGGATATTGAAAGTTCACAGAATCCAAGGAAAAAGAGCACAACCTTGGAAAGGACAGAAACCTGGGCAACTCCAGGGCTCCAGGGAGCAGGAACTAACTGAAAATCTATTTAGGCTGCTGCTGCTGTTAAGATGAATCAGCTCCAACCATTCTCTGCCCTTCAGCATTTGAATTCCCAAGAGAGAACATCAGTGGCTCTAACCTGGGTTGTGTGCCCACTAGCACATTCAACCAAATCACTTTGACTCTGATTTAGCCAGGTCAGGTTGGTTGCCCAAAGAAGAATCTTATACTATTATCAAAAGAATAAACAAGGATAAAAGGGTGAACAGAGACCATAAAGGCTCACTGAACTTCCCCTTGGAAACACTTCCTAGCTTAGCATCTTGTGAACTTGATTTGTCTTAGGTAGGTAAAGATATGGCTTTAATTTTTTAGTCCCTAAAATACTATCACCCTCATGTTTACCTGTGTGGCCTCTCTGTCTATCCAGACCTTTGGAAGAATGAACAGTCTCCAGAAGAGTATGAGTCAACCCAATCTATTTTATTCCAAATTCAGTTTACTTCACCTTATGTAATTGATAAATTATTGGACTCCATATGTAAGTATTTTTTAGCAAATCAAGTTATATTTTCTTATTAACTTATTTATAATACCAAAAATTGTCATCTTCATGTTTAACTGTTCTTTAGTAAGTGGTGGTCATGACAATGAATGTCTCTTATGAGTGATGAGAAGCTCTGTTCAAAGACCATTCCAGAGAATCCGAGGTGGAAGCTACACTCACCTCCTCCCAGGATCAAACTTGAATTACAATTAAATTATAGAACAATTATGAATAACCAACTGAAAACTAGCTGAAATGAAGTGTTATAACCAAGGATTTACAGAAGCCACATCAGACTGGCAGGAAGGATGGAGATGTGAAAAGGGCTGGCTCCACTCCCATGTGCAGCATCTGAGGTTCTGGAGGGATATCTCAGCTGGGGGGGTGCATTTCCCCCTGAGAACTGTGGGGTCTCAACCCCAAGCTGGGCTCCCTATCTCAGAGCATCAGAGCCAGAAAGAGGCAACCACATAACATCCGGCTATGAAAATCAGTGGGGATTCTATGCATCAGGGAGAGATCGGAGTCCACTTGAGACACAGGCATCCTCTTCAAGGGCTAATGCACAAAAGTTCATTCATAGTCACTCACAATGGACTCTGGCAGAGAGAGGATGAATAGGACTAGAGTTGTATGAGGAGAGTCTGGGATTTGTGGCTCTAGGCAGAGAGCTGAAGGGACGGCCACCAAAATCCTTAGGCCAAGTCATTCGTCCATAGTGCAGATGCCATCTTTCTTAGATGGAGCACTCTGCTTTGTGCAGCATCAGCCTGGGGGAAGGCAATAGCTCCATCCTTACAGCTGTGGGCCCCATCCTGTGGAGCTTACTTTCTGCTGAAGAATAAGCTGCCTGGCTGAGGTATAGAGATCTGGGCAGATTCAGTGGGTATCTGTCAGTGGCTGACTTGGGTGGCTTTGGGGTACACACCATTCCCCCTACTTTTCTGTGAAGCTGACTGGCACTTCTCCCTCTCAGGAGATACCCTAGAACTACCCTCTGGGTTTCCAGCAGATCCACCCTCTGGGCTCTGGTGGCCCCACCTGCCCAACTCCTAGTGGCTCTTCCTTATTGACTTCAGGGCAAAATCTGGGACAGACTAAGTTTTGTGGCTCTTGGGCAGGGGCCACACCCCCCACCTTCCTGGAAGCCTAACCAGCACCTCCCCTTCATGGGAGGTCCACTAGCCTTATCCTCTCAACTCCCAGAGGCCCCGCCCTGCTGAACTAAATCTTCTAGCAGAATCTAGGATAGACTCAGTTGTGTGACTCTAGGACAAAACCATTTTTCCCTCATATGCTCAACCTAAGCAGAGCCCTCCTTTCACATAGCCAAATGTTGGTCTGTTTGCAGCTGATAAACTCTGCTGGCCTCACCCAGATGACTCTCTGAGATCCCACCCCACTATAAAGGTGTGTGAGCACCCAGAGTGTGGCAACTATAGTTGGTATTTAAGGAGATGTTTGCTGAGTAGTATCAGACCCAGCACTGGCACCAAATCTGGACCTGTATCGATCTGGTGAATACCATTTGCCCTTACCTGGTGACCCACTGACAGGAGTTCTTTAGGTGACCAAGCTTGATAGTCACCTGGCAGGCAGAGGCGGATCTTGGGTGCCTTGGGACATTTGCTGACTTACCCGCAGATTCAGTGCTGGTAAAAAGCACCAAATTTGTTGTGCAACTTGGTTCTTCCCATGTGCATGCAGGCCCAGCAGAGACAGCCACAAATTGTGGACCTCTTGTAGCTCCAAACAGGTTGCCTGGGACCCATCACAGGTAGCGTCTGACATTGTTCTAAGCAAGAATCCCTCCCAAGAGGCCCAGAACCACATACCCAATGACCAGCTTCAGAAAACATCAGAGCAGGATCCAATAAGTGTCACAATAAGCATATCCAAAAGGAGATCTCAGCAAGCATTAGACACCGCTGAGTCAAATTTTGCTTCGTGTTGTCTGCATCTGTACAACAGCTTGCACACCATGGTCAGGGTTAATCCTCATAGTCAGCTAGTCTGAGGGTTGATCCCACACATGAATGAGCCAATAGCAATCAAGATTCAATTACAATAAGAGGGTCCACATAATGTATGTGAGGAACACTCCTGGAGTACCCAGCTCAGGTGATCAAGGAGACTGCACCACTGTGCCCCACAAGACACATACTACATAAGGCCACCACACGAAGACTGGGAGTCATAGCAGATCTACCTAAGACATTGAAACAAACCCAAAGAGACAGCCAAAATGGGGAGACAGAGAAAGATGCCCAAATGAAAAGGAAGGAGAAATCTCTGGAAAAATAGCTAAATGAAATGGAGGCAAGCAATTTATCAGATATAAAGTTCAAAGTAATGATTATAAGGATAATCAACAGCATGAAAAAAGATATAGAAACTATTAAAAAAGTACCAATCAGAAATTAAGAATACAATATCTGAAATAAAGAATACACTGGAAGGAATGCACAGTAGGTTGGATAAAGCAGAGGATTGAATCAGTGGTTTGGAAGACAAGGTGAAAAAAACACCCAATAGAGCAGCTAATAATAATAATAATAATAATAATAATAATAATAATAATAATAATAATAAAATAATGATGTTTAAAGGAACTTCAGGACAACATGAAGCATAACAACATCTGCATCATAGGGTAACCAGAAGGAGAAGAAAGAAAACAAGAGATAAAGAACCTATTTGAATAAGTAATGACCAAAAACTTCCCTAAACTGGGGAAGAGAAAGCACACACACATCCAGGAGTTCAAACAGTTCCAAAAAAGGTGAACCCAAAGAGGCCCACACCAAGACACAACATAATTAAAATGGCAAAGTTTAAAAACAAAGAGAGAATCTTAAAAACAGCAAGAGAAAGTTACCTACAAGGGAACTCCCATAAAACTGTCAGCTGATTTCTCAACAGGAACATTTCAGGCCAGAAGGGATTGGCATGAAATATTCAAAGTGATGAAAAGCAAGGACCTGCAACCAAGACTACTTTAACCACCAAGGCTATCATTTAAAATTGAAAGAGAAATATAGATCTTCCTAGACAAGAAAACACTAAAGGAGTTTGTTACCACCAAACTGGTGTTACAAGAAATATTACAGGGCCTTCCTGAAGAATAAGGAGGAGAAGGAGAAAGCGGGGGAGGAGGAGGAGGAGAAGGAAGGATGCGAAGAAGGAAAAGGAGGAGAAGAAGGAAAAGGAGGAGAAGATGAAATTGAAGATGAAGATAATGACAGCAGAACATAGTTAAAAGAGTAAAATGACAATAAATGCATACTTATCAATAATCACTTTAAATATAAATAGCTTAAATGCTCCAATCAAAAAACATAGGATAGCTGAATTAATAAGAAAACAAGACCCACATATATGTTGTCTAAAGAGACCCACCTCAAGACAAAAGATACATACAGACTAAAGTAAAGAGATAGCAAAAGACATTTCATGCAAATAGAAAGAAAAAAAGCTGGGGTAGTAATACTTTTATCTGACAAAATAGATTTTAAAACAAAAGCTAGTAAGAGATAAAGAAGGACACTATATAATGATAAAGGGAACAATTCAACAAGAGGATATAACACTCATAAACATTTATGCACCCAACATAGGAGCATCTACATACATAAAACAAATATTAATGGACATAAAGAGAGAGACTGACAGTAGAACAGTTACAGTAGGGGATTTTAACACAACACTGACATCAATGGATAGATGTTTCAGACAGAAAATCAACAAGAAGACAGTGGCCTTAAATGACACACTAGATCAGATAGATTTAATTGACATCTCCAGAGCATTTCACCCCCAAGCAGGAGAATATGCACCCTTTTCAAGTGCATGTGGAACATTTTTTAGGGTAGACCACAATAATCAATAATCACTTTAATGTTAAGAAACAAAACAAGACTCAATTAAATTTAAGAAGACTGAAATCACATCAAGCACCTTCTCTGACTATAATGGTATGAAATCAATTACAAGAAAAAAATGAAAAACATGCAGACATAGAAGCTGAATAATGTATTACTAAACAATGAATTGGTTAACAATGGGATCAAGGAATAAATCAAAAGATACCTTCAAACAAATGAAAAGGAGAACACAACAACCCCAAATCTGTGGGACACAGTGAAAGCAGCCTGAAGGGGGAAATTCACAGCATTACAAGCCTATCTCAAGAAATAAGAAAAATCTCAAATAAGCAATCTAACTTTACACTTAAATGAACTAGAAAAAGAACAACAAACAAAGCCCAAAGTGAGGAGAAGAAAGGAAAAAATAAAAATCAGATTAGAAATAAATAAAATAGAGTTTAAAAAATACAAAAGATCAATGAAACCAAGAGCTGGTTCTTTGAAAAGGTAAACAAGACTGACAAACCTTTAACTAGATTCATCAAGAAAAAAAGAGAGAGGACCCAAATAAATAAAATCAGAAATGAAAGAGAAGTGACAATTGACACAAAAGAAATACAAAAGATTGTAAGTAAATATTATGAACAACTATATGCTAACAAATTGGATAATCTGTACAAAATGCATACATTCCTAGAAATATACAATATTCCAAAACTGAATCAGAAAGAATCAGGTAATCTGGAAAGGCAGATTACAACTAGTGAAATTGAAGCAGTAATTAAAAAAAAAACAACTTTTCAACAAACAAAAGTCCTGGAGCAGATGCTTTCACAGGTGAATTTTACCAAATATTCAAAGAACTGACACCTTCTCAAACTAGTCCAAAAAATTAAAGAGGAGGGAAGTCTCCCAAGCTCCTTGGATGAGGCCAGCATTATTCTAATTCCAAAATGAGACAAAGGCACTACAAAGTAAGAAAATTATAGACTAATATTCCTGATAGACACATGGACTAAAATTCTCAACAAAATATTAGCAAACCAGATACAGCAATACATTAAAAAGATCATACACCATGATCAAGTGAGATTTATTCCAGAGATGCAAGTTTGGTACAATATCTACAAATCAATAAACATGATACACTACATAAATAAAATGAAGGATAAAAATCACATGATCATATCAATAGATGCAGAAAAAGCATTGATAAAATCCAAGCACCCATTTATGATGCAGATTCATCAAAGTGATAATGGAGGAAACATACCTCAATGTAATAAAGGTTATATATGTCAAACTCACAGCCAATATTATACTCAAAGGGCAAAAACTACAAATGTTTCCCTTAAGATCAGGAACAAAGCAAGAATATCCACTTTCACACATCTTATTCAGTATAGTACTGGAAGTCCTAGCCACAGCAATCAGATAAGAAGAAGAAATAACAGGCATCCAAATTGGAAAGGAGGAAGTAAAACTGTTACTATTTGCAGATGACATGATATTGTACATAGAAAACCTTAAAGGCTCCACCAAAAAATTACTAAATCTAATAAATGAATTCAGCAGAGTAGTAGGAAACAAAATAAATATCTAGAAAATAGTTGCATTTTTATACATCAATAATAAACTATCAGAAAAGGAAACCAAGAAAACAATCCCATTTATAAATTGCATCAAAAAATACCTAGGAATAAATTTAACCAAGGATGTAAAAGATCCTTACTCAGAAAATTATAAGAAACTAAAGAAAAAGTTGAAGATGATACAAATAAGTGGAAACATATGTGGTGTTCATGGATAGGAAGAATTAACATCATTAAAATGTCTTGTCCATACTATCCAAAGCAATGTATAGATTCAACGCAATTCCTGTAAAGGTACCAATGGCATAGCCCTGGCTGGGTGGCTTGGTTGGTTGGAGCATTGTCCCATACACCAAAAGGTTGTGAGGTCAACCCCTGGTCAGAAAACCTAGATACCTAGGTTGTGGGTTTGGCGGTCCCTTGTTGATCAGGGCATGTAGGAGAAGCAAATGATCAATGTTTCTCTCTCACATTGATGTTTCTCTCTCTCTCTCCCTTTCTCTATGTCTAAAAAAATATCAATAAACATATCTGTGGATGGGAATTAAGGAAAAAAGATACAATGGAGTATATCACAGAAGTAAAACAAGTATTCCAAAAATGTAAATGGAACCACAAAAGACCCCAAATAGCTACAGCAATCTTGACAAAGAAGAATAAAGTTGGAGGAATCACACTACCTGATATCAAGCTATACTACAAGGCTATAGTTATCAAAACAGCACAGTACTGGCATTAAAAAAAAACCAGCATATAGATCAATGGAACAGAATAAAGAGCCCAGAAATAAACCCATGCCTTCAAGGTCAATTAATATTTGATAAAGGAGACCAAATTATTCAATGGGGTAAAGAGAGACCATTCAATAAATGGTGCTGGGGGAATTGGACAAATACGTGGAACAAAATGAAACTAGAACACCTTCTTATACCACACACAAGAAACCCAAAATTGATTAAAGACTTAAAATTTAGAATCAAAACCATAAAAATCCTAGATGAAAACATAGGTAGTAAAATATCAGACATTTCTCATAACAATATTTTATTGGCATAGTACTTTAGGCAAGGGAAACAAAAGAAAATATAAACAAGGACTTCTGGCTAAAATGGAAGCATAAGTATATACACTTTGCCTCCTGGCACAACCAAGGAAGGTCAACAACAAATTTAAAAACAAAAAACAATCAGAACTAACAGAAAATCTAACTGTATGGGAGTCTGATAACCAAAGAATTAAAGAAGAAATATTCATCCAGACCGGTAGGAGGGGTGGAGACAGACAGCTGGGAGGAGAGGACCTGTGGCAATGTGGTGACTGGCGGAGCAGGCGGTCCCACATTTGCATGCAGATAGACTAAGAGAAACAATTGCAGAGCAAGACAGACCACACAACCCAGGGTTCCAGTGAAGAGAAATAAAGTCTCAAACTCTCTTACTGAAAAACCTGTGGGGGTTGAGGTTGTGGGAGAAATTCCCAGCCTCGCAGGAGAGTCTGTTGGAGAGACCCACAAAGTCCTAGAACCTATACAAACCCATGCATCTGGGAATCAGTACCAGAAGGGCCCAATTTGTTTGTGGGTAGTGGTGGAAGTGACTGAAAGCCTGCTGAGAACTGAACAAGGGGCACTGTTCTCTCTCCAATCCCTCCCCGACATACAGTGCCACAACACAGCAACATGGGTTGCACAGTTCTGGCAAATACCTAAGGCTCCACCCCTTACTATGTAACAGGTCTGCTGAAACCAAAAAAATAATAATAATAATAAAAAAGGCCCAAATGAAAGAACAGATCAAAGCTCCAGAAAAAATACAACTAAGCAATGAAGAGATAGCCAACCTATCAGATGCACAGTTCAACACACTGGTAATCAGGATGCTCACAGTTAGTTGAGTATGGTTGCAAAGTAGAGGAAAAGGGAAGGCTATGCAAAGTGAAATAAAGGAAAATGTACAGGGAACCAACAGTGACAGAAAGGAAACCAGGACTCAAGTCAATGGTTTGGACCAGAAGGAAGAAATAAACAATTAACCAGAATAGAATGAAGAAACAAGAATTCAAAAACATGAGGAGAGGCTTAGGAGCCTCTGGGACAACTTTAAATGTTCCAACATTGGAATCATAGGGGTACCAGAAGGAGAAAAGGAAGAGCAACAAATTGAGAACCTATCTGAACAAATAATGAGGGAGAACTTCCCAGTCTGGCAAAGGAAATAGATTTCCAGAGAGCTCATAGAGTCCCAAAGAAGTTGGACCCAAGGAAGCACACACCAAAGCACATCATAATTACATTACCCAAGATGAAAGCTAAGGAGTGAGTCTTAAAAGGAGCAAGAGGAAAGGAGAGCATTACCTACAAAGGAATTCCCAGAAGACTATCAGCTAATTTCTCAAAAGAAACCTTGCAGGCAAGAATGGGCTGGAAAGAAGTATTCTAAGTCATGAAAGGTAAGGACCTACATCCAAGATTTCTCTCTCCAGCAAAGCTATCATCTGGAATGGTAGGGCAGACAAAGTGCTTCCCAGATAAAGTCAAGTTAAAGGAATTAATCATCACCAAGCCCTTATTATATGAAATGTTAAACGTACTTGTGTAAGAAAAAGGTCAAAAATACAAACAGTAAAATGACAACAAACTCACAGCTATCAACAACTGAACCTGAAAAAAAATCAGAAACAAAAACAAAAACAAACTAAGCAAACAACTAGATCAGGAGGAGATTCACAGAAATAGAGATCACATGGAGGGTTATCAGTGGGCATGAAGAGGGGGATAATGGGGAAAAGGTATAGGGAATAAGTAGCATAAATGGTAGGTATAAAATAGACAGGGGGAGGTTAAGAATAGTATAGGAAATGGAGAAGCCAAAAACTTATATGTACAACCCATGGACATGAAGTAAGGTGAGGGGGGAAATTGGGACAACTGTAATAGCATAATCAATAAAATACATTTGAAAAAAGAAAATATAAACAAATAGGAATACACAAAACTAAAGTTTTTGCATAGTGAAGGAAACTATGAACAAAATGAAAAGACAACCCACAGAATGGGGTTCATATCCAAAATTTAGAAGTAACTTATAAAACTCAACCCCCCAGGAAACCCAAACAATCTAATTAAAAATAGGGAAAGAACCTGACTAGACACTTGTCCAAAAGACATACAGATGGCCGACAGACATACAGGAAGATGCTCAATGTCGCTAATCATCAGAAAGATGCAAATTAAAACCACAATGAGATATAACCTAATACCTGTAAGAATGGCCATCATTAATAAATCAACAAACAACAACTGCTGGTGAGAATGTGGAGAAAAGGGAACCCTCATGCATTGTTGGTGGGAAATGCAGATTGGTGCAGCCAGTGTGGAAAGCGGTATAGAACTTCCTCAAAAAATTAAAAATGGAACTGACTTATGAATGAACAATTCTACTTCTGGGAATTTATCTGAAGAAACCTGAAACACTAATTTAAAAGAATACATTATCCAACAGTAGATGAGTGGATCAAAAAGCTGTGGTACATTTACACAATGGAATACTCCTCAGCTGTATAAAAGAAGGATATCTTACCCTTTGTGACAGCATGGATGAACCTGGAGCACTTTATGCTAAGTAAAATAAGCCAGTCAGGGAAAGACAATTACCATATGATCTTACTCATATGTGGAATCTAATGAACAAAATAAACTAACAAACAAAACAGAAACAGACTCATAGAGACAGAGAATAAATTGACACCTGTCAGAGGGGAGGCAGGTTGCAGGGCTAGTGAAAAAAGGTGAAGGGATTAAACAAAAATGGAAACAAACTCATAGACACACACAACAGTATGGTGCTTACCAGAGGTAAATGGGGGTGGAGGAGGCAGAAGAGGGTATAGGGGGATAAATGGTGATGAAAGGAGACCTGACTTCGGGGGTGAACACAATATGCAATATACAGATGATGTATTATAGAACTGTACACTTTAAACCTATATAATTGTATTAACCAATGTCACCACAATAAATTCAGTTAAAATGGAAAAGAAAAGAACCATTTCATGTGAGATTCTAACTTGAATACTTAGTAAGAGAAAGTTCTACTGTTAAGTGAACCATTCTTCTCACTCTTTTTCCAAGAAAACTATTGGCTTGAGCTTCATGCATTTTTTTATTGTTTTTCAATTTTATTTTATTGTTTATGCTATTGTCCCATTTTTTATTGTTTATGCTATTTTATTGTTTATTCTATTGTCCCAATTTTTTTGACCCTTTTCCCCCCACTCCACTCAGCTCCCCTGACTCCCTTAGACAATCTCCACACTATTGTCCATGCCCATGGGTCATGCATATATGTTATTTGGCTACTTTATTCTCTATTCTGTACTTTACACCCCCATGACTATTCTGTAACTATGAATTTGTACTTAATCCCTTCACCTTCTTCACCCATTCCCCAACCTCCTTTTCATCTAGCAACCAGCAAAATGTTCTCTGTATCTATTTCTGTTTTGTTGTGTTTGTTTAATTTGTTTTTTAAACTCAATTATTGATATATATTATTTATTACCATTTTATTGTTCATATTTTTAATTTTTATTTTCTTTCTCCTAAAGAAGACCCTTTAACATTTCATATAATACTGGCGATGAACTCCTTTAGTTTTTTTCTGTCTGGTAAGTGCTTTATCTGTCCTCTGATTCTAGATGATAGTTTTGCTGGGTAGAGTAATCTTGTTTTTAAGTCCTTGCTTTTCATAACTTTGTATATTTCTCATCAATCCCTTCTAACCTGCAAAGTTTCTTTTGTGAAAGCAGCAGGAAGTCTTATGGATGGTCCCTTGTAGGTTACTAACTGCTTTTCTCTTGTTTCTTTTAAGATTCTTTGTTTGTATTTAACCTTTGGCATTTTAATCATGTTGTGTCTTGGTGTGGGTTTCTTTGGGTTCATCTAGTTGGGTCTCTCTGTGCTTCCTGGTCTTGTATGTCTATTTCCTTCACTAAATTAGGGAAGTTTTCTGTCATTATCTTTCAATTAGGTTTTCAATTTCTTGCTCTCTCTTCTCCTTCCAGTACCCCCATGATGCAAATGTTGCTATGCTTGAAGTTGTCTCAGAGGCTGCTTATACTATCCTAATTTTTTAAAGATTTATTTCTTTTTGCTGTTTTTATTGGTTGTTTTTTGCTTCCTTATATTCCACATCACTGACTTGTTTCTCAGCTCCATTCACTCAACCATTGATTCCCTGTAAATTACTCTTTATTTCAATTACTGTATCCTTTATTTGTGACTGTGTCTTTTTTAGGCTGTTAGGTTCTCACTAAGTTAATTGAGCATCCTTATATCCAGTGTTTTAAATTCTGCATCTGGTGGATTGCTTGCTTTCATTTTGTTTACTTTTTTTCTGGAATTTTGGTCTGTTCTTTTGTTTGTTTTTTTTCATTATGTTTCTTTATTTCTTCATTTTGGCAGCCTCCCTGTTTCTATGTATTAAATAGAGCTGCTACATCTCCCAGGCTTGGTAGAGTGAGCTAATGTATTAGGTGTCTGGTAGAGTCCAGTGGCACAGCCTCCCCTATTACCCAAGCTGGGTGCTCAAGGTACACCTGCGATGTGGGCTGTGTATGCCATCTTGTTGTAGTTGAGCCTTGATTGCTGTTGGCATGCCCAAGGTCAGCTACTGCCCGTGTTCTATTTCAGGTTTCACAGCATAAGCTGCAAAGCGATCTGTAGATGGTTGCTATTTGTGCTAGGCTTGGAGGTGCCCAGGAAAGGCCAAGCTATGAACCAAAGCTGGCTGCTGCTAGTGCTGGGCCTGGGACATCTTGGCTAGAGGTAGTGGGCTCACTGAAGCCAGATGTTGCTTGTTTGAGAGTATTTAGGAAAATCTGAAGTATGGAACAAGACAAGCCATTCACATGAAAAAGCCACTGGAAACAGTTTGGGTGGGCCTGAAAGCTGGGTAGGGTTGGGCCTCAGGGAATCACCAGGGTGAGGCAAACAATGTGAGCCAGGTCGATGTAGTGTTAAATATGGCATCCACCTGCTGGCTCTGTAGCTCTCTAGGGGTAGGCTCAGAACAGGAACAATGGCCTCTTTCAGTACTCCTGTCTAAGAAAAAGCTGCCCCCGCCAGCTCTCTCCCTGATGCCAGACAATTCAGTTCCTCCCTGTGTGTCTCTGATGCCTTTCAACCTGCTGCCTCCATGCTGGAGCTCAGAAAGAGTGATTCCAAATAAATCTGTGCATGGACCCCTGAAGAGGAATTGACTGGGACTCTGGCAGTTTCTGTCTTCCACAACATCAATCCACGCTGGTTTTTATAGCTATAAGTTATGGAGACTTATCTTCCCTGCATTGGATCCCTGGTGAACCTGGTATAGGGCTGGGACTCCTTATTCCTGAGATATCCCTCCTGATTTTTTCCCAACACATGTGGGTGTGGGACCAGCCTGTTCCACATCTCTACCCCTCCTACCAGTCTCAATGTGGTTTCTTCTTTAATTCTGTACTTGTTGGACTAACATTCTGCTCAATTTCTGATGTTTCTGAATGATGGTTGTTCAATAGTTTAGTTGTAATTTTGATGTGGTTGTGCAGGGAGGTGAGCTGTGTTTAGCTACACTGACATCTTGATTGGAGATTCCCTTAATGCATTTTTTAAAAGAACACTTATAAATATAAATAGATGTTTTAGAGAAAGACTGTAGAAGAAACTGAATTAGTAGAATAACTATAAAAAGTTTCCATTTTCCTTTTCCATGTTATTGCTACATTCGATTTGAATCCTTTAGTTTTCAGGACTAAGTGATCTTTAAGTAAAAGTTTTATGGACTTGGTGAAATACACATTTCCAGTTATGTTAGGAATACATGTATCCCTTCAATTTAGGATTGTCCCAAAGAAGATTTTAAGTTGTTAGTAGAATCTGTTCTTCAGAATTTTATTCTGTTATTTCCTTTCTTTTTTCTCTCTTTTCCTTTGCTATATAGGTATTCATCTTCAAAGTTTTTTTCAAATCTGGTTGAAAACATCTTCTGGTTAGGAACATTTTTTGTATTCTCCTGACTTTAGAAAAGATATGTAAATGCACTGTGATCCTTCTTTACTTTATTCAATACTTACTATGCTCAGTATTTCCAAGATGGCCTAAAATTCACCCAGCATGCAAAGGAGAATACACTGAAATGCACAGCATTATGGTGTTTATTCCATGAAGGGTAAGAATACTATGCAATTAGAGAGAGAAATAGATTTTTGAGGGGATACGTTAAAGTGTTTTGAGGCAAATAAAGATTCACCTGAGAGTTTCTAGACAAGTGGATACATTTCATTAATTCATTATTTTATTCTTTACAACAATTTTCATGAGCTACTTCTCCCATTGTGCTACACATCCCTTGCCTAATAGCACTTGGTTTCTTTGGCAGCTAAGAATGCATTTAGGAACACAGGCCCGGGCCATTCTAGACCTGTTCTATAAAAATAGAACCTGAGGCACATATGTAATCTAAAATTTTTTGATAGCTACATTTAAAAAATAAAAAGAATCACCCTAGCTGGTGCGGCTCAGTAGATTGAGCATGGGCCTGTGAACCAAAGGGTCACCTGTTTGATTCCTAGTCAGGGCACATGCCTAGATTCAAAGATATATCTTGTTCCAGATATATCTAGAACAAGAAGTCCCAGCCCCAAACCAGGCCCCAAAGCCCAGTGTTCCAGTGCCAGAAAGATAAATCCCCATACCTTCTGGCTGCAAAAATCAGCAGGGGTTGAGTCAGTGTGAGAAACAGCTGGAGTATGAAGCAGTTCCTCTTAAAGTACCCACATGAGGACTACTCAAACTCACTCCCTCGAGCTCCAGCACCAGGGTAGCAACTTGAAAGGCACCAGTGGCATACAGGGAGGAACTGAAATGTCTGGCACCAAGGCAGACTGGAAGAACAGCTTTATCTCAAACAAGAAGGTGGGCAGAGGCCATTGTCCCTTTTTTGAACCTTCAACCCCCACCCCCACATACACAGAGCCACAGATCAACAGAGCTGGCAGGCAGATGCCATATCAGAAACTCCATCAACTTGGATGACACTGTTTGCCCTGCCCTGAAGATCCCCTGAGACTCCATCCCATGCAATTTATAGGCCCACTCAAGTTGTTAACCATATGAATTTTTCCATATGAATGGCTGGTCTTGGCTCATGCTTTACAATTTTCTAAATCCTCTCAAACAAGCAACAGCCAACCTCAGTGAGGCCTCAGCCCCCATATCTCTTGCTGAGTGGCCCCAGGCAAGGCAGTAGCAGCAGGCAGCCAAGATTCACAGCTTAGCTTTGCCTGGGAATCTCCAAGCCCAGCACAAGTAGCAGCCATCTTAGATTGCCTTATAGTTCATGCAGGTTGGCCCCAGGACAGAACACAGATGGGGGTTGACTTTGGCGTGAACCACCTGGAAAACCCTACAGCCTGTACACCCACTGGATAGCTACAGACCATGTTGGAGCACCGCAACCTTGCCCCTGCACAGCTGATCCTCCATGGAGGGTGAAGGCTGATGGTCAGTAGTCACAGCCAGTCCTTGCAGCTGACTGGCCTAGGTAAATCTCTCCCATTGACCTTCCAACAGCAATCAAGGCTCAACTACAACAGGAAGGTATACTCAGCCCACAAAAAGGGCATGCCTCGAGTGACCAGCTTGGGTAATAGGGGAGGCTGTGCCACTGGACCCTATAGGACACCTACTGCATTAGGTCATGCCACCAAAACAGGGAGTCATAGCTGCTCTACCTAATACATAAACACAAACACAAACACAGGGAGGCTGCCAAAATGAGAAGACAAAGAAACATGGCCCAAATGAAGGAACAGATCAAAACTCTAGAAAAAGAACTAAACAAAACAGAAATAAACAATCCATCAGATGCAGAGTTCAAAACACTGGTTTTAAGGATGCTCAAGGAACTTAGTGAGAACCTCAACAGCATAAAAAAGACCCAGTCACAAATAAAGGATACACTATTTGAAATAAAGAACAATTTACAGGGAATCAACAGTTGAGTGGATGAAGCTGAGAACCAAATCCATGATTTGGAACATAAGGAAGCAAAAACAACCAATCAGAGCAACAAGAAAAAAAAGAATACAAAAAAAAAGAGGGTAGTGTAACCAGCCTCTGGGACAACTTCAAGTGTTCCAACATTTGCATCATAGAAGTACCAGAAGGAGACAAGAAAGAGTGAGAAATTGGAAATCTATTTGAAAAAATAATGAAAGAAAACTTCCCTAATTTGATTAAGGAAATAGACAGGCAAGCCCAGGAAGCACAGAGAGTCCCAAATAAGATAAGTGAAAAGAGGCCCACTCCAAGACACATCATAATTAAAATTCCAAATGTTAAATACAAAGAGACAATCTTAAAAGAAGCAAGAGAAAAACAGTTAGTTACCTGCAGGGGAATTTCCATAAGAATGTCAGCTGACTTCTTGAAAGAAACTTTGCAGGCTAGAAGGGATTGGCAAGAAATATTCAAAGTAATGGAAAGCAGAGACCTACAGGCAAGCATGCTCTATGAAGCAAAGCTATCATTTAGAACCAAAGAGCAGATAAAGAGCTTCCAGGACAAGAAAAAACTAAAGGAGTTCAAATAGGTAGTTACAGAATAGCCAGGGGGACACAAAGTACAGTATAAAAAATGGGACAGCCGAAGAACTTATATGCATGACTCATGGATATGAACAATGGTGTGAGGATTGCCTGAGGGAATGGGGAGTGCTTGGTGGAGGGTGGTAAAGTGGGAAAAGTGAGACAACTATAGTAACATAATCAATAAAATATAATTAAAAATAAAAATAAGAAATAAGAAAAAAGGCATAATTATGAGAAGTAAAACATGAAAGTCTTAGTATTCATAGGCAATGCGATGGTGTACATTGGAAATCCAAGAGAATCTACAAATAAACTTAGAAGTTCCATGTGAATTTAAAGAAAGTTCAAGTTCTATATAATGTTTTTGTATTTCCCTATGCCAGTAACAAATACATTAAAACATCATAAATAATAGCATAAAATATGTCAAACAATAAAGTTTTTTAAAAAAACACAGAAGAATATCTTTATGACCTTAAAGTAAGCACAGGAATGAAAAACAATAACTGTAAGAGAATATAATTGAGAAAATTGGTTATATTAAAATTTGAAACTTCTGTTCATAAAAACAGTGTTAGGAAAGTGAAAACATACAAAAGTGGTAAAAGATATGCACAATATATAAAGATAACAGACTCTTACACAGACTATATGAAGATCTCCTCCAAACCAAGAAGAAAAATTCAGACAACTCAATAGAAAAATGGGTAAAATATTTGAAAATACATTAATAGAAGATATATCTAAATATTTAATAAATATATGAAAAGATGCTTGACTTCATTAGCCATTGTGAAAATGCACCTTGAGCCATAATGAGACATATACTACATATTCACCAGAACAGCTAAAATGAAAAAGGGAGTTCAAGTGTTAGTGAAGATGTGAAACAATCAGTACTTTCATTCACTGCTGGTAGAAGTATAATTTGTAACAACCACTTTAGAAAAATCATTTGGCAATATCAACTACAAGTGAAAACATATATCAATTCTACTCTTAGCTCAGAAATGCATACGTGTTCACCTACAGATATGTTAAAATACTCCCTAGGAGCACTATTTGTAACAGCTTCAAGCTTGAAACTGCAAAGTACCTATTAATTATTCAATGGATAAATAGATGAAATACTATACAGTGATAAGAATAAATTATCTGTAACCAGACGAACAACATGGACAAATTTCACAAAAATAGTATTGCATAAAAGAAGCCAGATACAAAGGAGGACATGTGAGGGGGGCACTGAAAATAACTGGGAATTTATTTATTAACAACCACATCTAAAACAAAAACAAAAACAAACTAAGCAAACAACTAGAATAGGAGCAGAACCACAGGAATGGAGATCACATGGAGGGTTATCAACAGGGGAGTGGGAGGGGGAAAGAGGGGGTAAAAGGTACAGAGAATAAGTAGCATAGAAGGTAGGTAGAAAATAGACAGGGGGAGGGTAAGAATAGTATGGGGAATGTAGAAGCTAAAGAACTTATACGTATGACACATGGGCATGAACTAAATGGGGGGAATGTGGGTAGGAGGGGGTGTGCAGGGGGAGGGGAGTGAAGGGGGAAAATGGGACAACTGTAATAGCATAATCAATAAAATATATTAAAAAAATAAGTGCGGGGCATGGGGGTCATGCAGTTGTTGGTCAAAAACTGCTGAATGCTCAGTGCAGTGTGGGCAGGTGTGCTTGTAAATCACCCATCATGAAATGGGCAAATGCATTGAAAGAGTCTTCAAAAAAATTCACTGAAGCCGATTGCAGCCTCTCACTACACCAGCTAGTACTAATACAGATGGGTTCCTAGGACACTCACCTAGTAGGGGAAGCCTGTACTATAAGAGGTCTGCCCTCCAGAAGATAATTCCAGTTGTTTGGGGGGTTCTCCTCATTATGGTAGTGTCTAAGATGGACCTCGACCCTTTCTGCCTTCTGGTCTTCATGTTCTTGTTTAAAATCCTCCCCTTGAAAATGGACAAGACCTAGTGACTCACTTAAAATGAGCATGACAAATGTGAAAAAATGTAAATTCTGAGATTAGGTTGCAAAAAGGCTCTGACTTCCATCTTGGGTTCTCTCACTCTCTCTTTCTTATTTTCTCACTGTGAGAAAAGCCTGTTGCCATATTGTGAGCTGCCCAATGGAGAGGCTCATGTGGCAAGGGGCTAAGGAAGACCTCAGTCTAACAACCGGCAAGGATTTGAGTCCCATCAACGATCTGCCATCTGGACATTGATCTTCCCCCAGCTGAGTCTCCAGAGAGGCCACAGTCAGAGCTGACATCCTGACTGCAAATTCATGAGAGACCTTGAACCAGAGCTGCCCAACTAAGCCACATGTGGATTCCTGACCAACAGAAACTAAAATAATCAATATTTGTTGTTTTAAGATGTGAAATTTTGGGTTAATTTGTTATGGAAAAAATAGATAACTAATATGCTATCTGATTCCCTTTGACAGGCAAATACAGAAACAGACAAAACTAGTCAGGATGGTGGTTATCCTTCACAAGCGTTAATGACTAGAAGGAAGAATGAATGAGTAGGGCTTTATGGAGGTTGATTAAGTTTTACTTATTGATTTGGGTGTTGGATACATAGGTGTGTTCAGTTTATAAAAATTTACCAAGATTTATAATTAAGATAGGTCCACTTTTCAGTATGTACTTGTGATGGTTAATTTTATGTCTCAACTTGACTCAGCCACAGAGTGCTGGGATATTTGGTTAAACATGATTTCTGAATATGTGTATGTTTCTGAATGAGATGAACATTTCTATTAGTAGACAGAGTGAAGCAGATTGCCCTTCCTAACGTGGGTAGACCTCATCCAATCTGTTGATAGCTTGGATAGAATAAAAAGCTGAGTAAGAAAGAATTCCTTCTCTTTGCCTGACCCTCTTCATACTGGGACATCAGGCTTTTGCCTTCAAACTGTGACTTAGACTGGAACTACACCATTGACTCTCCTGAGTCTGGACATCTCAGCATCTATAATTGCATGAGCCAGTTCCATTCCTTATGCGGAAGCTCTCTCTTTCTCTCTCTCTCTCACATCCTTTTGGTCTGTTTTTCTGCAGATTTCCTGACCTACTGTATTCAATATGTTATACTTTAGTAATAAATTTATTAAACTAATTAATACAAAATAATACACTAACTAATAATACAAAATAATAACTAATAATCAACTAATACAAAAATAAGTGAATGGGAATTTTATCAGCAACCAAGATTCATTAAAAAAAATAAAATAAAATGGAGCCTTGGCTGGTGTGGCTCCATTGGTTGGAGCTTCATCCTGTAACTGAAGTGCTGTGTGTTGATCCCCAGTCAGGGCACATACCTAGGTTGTGGATTCCATCTCCATTCGGGTGCATACAGGGGGCAACCAATCGATGTTTTCCTCTCTCCTTCCTCTCTCGCCCCCACTTTTCTCTCTAAAAGCAATGAATAAATGTTCCTGAGTGAGATAAATAAATAAACAAATAAATAAATAGATTGAAATTCTAATCTGTAGTTAAGGACATAATAGATGAGGCTAACAGCAGAATGACACTGAAGAGAGGCCAGTAAAGTGGAAAGCAGATGGATCTAAAGCAGAATGGAGACAAAAGAGGGCTAATGAACTAGAAGATAGGTCTAGACAGAACTAAACATTCAAAAATAGAGAAAATAATGTAAAAGACAAGTGAAAAATGCTTAGCATCATATGATTGGGATCCAGAACAAGAGGAAAGGGAGCATGAATCCCAAGTTGGAAGTAAACAAAGAAAGTCACACCTCAGACCTGACTGGTGTGGCTCAGTCAGTTGGGCATCATCCCGCAAAATGAAAAGTTGCCAGTTGAATTCCTGGTCAGGGCACATGCCTGGGTTGCAGTGCTGTTCCAGATTAGGGGCATTGCAAGAAGAAACTGATCAGTGTTTCTGTCTCACATTGATGTTTTTCTCTCTCTCCCTCTTTCTAAAAATATGTAAATAAAATCTTTAAAAAAAGAAAAAGAAAGACACACTTCAGCACATCATAGTCAAAATTCTAAAAATTTAAAACAAAGAATTTTAAAGTATCTAGAGAAAAAAGACATTATCTTCTAGAGGAAAAAGAAAATTGACAGATGAGTTTTTGATAGAAGGATGGAAGCCAGAAGAAAATGAAGTAGTTTGAATATACTGAAAGAAAATTGCCAACCTAGAATTCCACAGCTAGTGAAAATCTGCTTCAGAAATGCATGTGAAATAAAGAAATGTTTAGACAAACAATAACAGAGAATTAGTTATTCTCTGTTATTCACCACTCTAGAAGAAATACTAAAGAAATTCTTTATGTGTGAGAAAATTCCAGAGTTAAAGGTGGAAATTCAAGAAGGATTAAAGAGTGGCAAAAAGAGAAAATGCGTTTTATAAGTCTAAGTGAATACTGACTGCATAAAACAAAAATAATTATGACTTGTGAGTTTTATATATGCATAGAATCAAAATATATGACAACATCACAAAAGATGAAACAGGGTTTTATCAGAGCAGACCCTGAAACAAAGGTTTGAGTTTAAACAACTTATTTGGTAAATTAATCCAGGTAGCATGTACATGGGGCTGGGAAAGTGAGGTAGGGAAGGGAAGAGAAACAATGAAGCGTAACTCAGCAAATCATCACTATGGGTAATTGGAGCTTAATCCTGCTTATAAACTCTAGGATGAAAGAATATGCACCTCAGAGTTAATCCTACCTCAGGCACAAAGAAGCTGAGAGATTTATCCATCAACTCTGGTCAGCAATTAATTGATTGACAACTGCTGCAAGGAGGTTTTAATTTTCCAGTACTTCCAGCCTGTTCGACACTCATCATCCAAAGATGCCCTCAGTCCAAGTTGAGTCACAGATGCTGGGAGCTGTCAATTGAGTCAATGTGCATGGAAATGGGAAGTGACAACAGAGTTTAGATAGAAAACATCTACTTCAGGAAAAAAAATGGAGTTTAGAATTCAAAATTTATTTTTTATCATCTAGGAAGAAATAAATGCACTCATTTTTAAAGACTCCAATAAATAGAATATGTACATTGTAATCTACAGATTTTAAAAAGTAAAATAATATGTATTTGACAAGTTAAGAGAGAGGAAAATGAATTATTAAAAATGACTTGACTAATCAAAAGCAGGTAAATTTTTTAAATGAACATAGAAGAATTAAATGAATGGAAAACAAATGCTAAAATGGTAGATTTTAATCTTGATGTGTCACTAGTTATGTAAATGTAAAAGGATTCCATTAAAAGACAAAGATATCAGATTGAATAATAAAACACAATCCAACTAAATGTTGCTTACAGGAGTAAATGTCACTTGCAAGAGTAAATGTTGCTTACAATATGTGTAAAGCAAATGGTCAGAACTAAAAGGAAAACAGACAAAGTCACATTGGTAGAGAGAAATTTTTAGCACATCTCTCTCAGTAACTGATAAGACACACAGAGCCAATAAAGATATATAAGATGTAAACAACAAGATTAACAAACTTAACCTAATTAAACATAAAATATGGCTTCCAACATCTGAAGAATATACATTCTTTTCAAGATTATTGTACCATTCACCAAAATTGGCCATATCTTTGGCCATAATGCAAGAATGAACAAATTTTAAAGAACTAAAATCACACAAAATTTGTTTTCTTATGGAATTAAGCTAGAAATCAATAATAAAAAATAACCAAAAAAATCTCTGAATGTTGGAAATTAAGAAACACTTTTAAAAATCTAATGAGTCAAAGAAGTAATTGTAACAAAAACTTGAAAATATTTTGAACCGAATGATAATACAAATATGATATGATGAAGTTATTGAATGCAGATAAAACCACTTTTTATAGTCTTAAATGTTTATAGTAGAAACAAAGGCTTAAAATCAATGACATAAGTATTCATTTCAAGTGCAAGAAAAAGAACAGTAAATAAACCAAAAAAAGGAAAAAAGTAGAAGGAAAGAAATAATGAAGATTAGACTAGACACCAAGGAAATTAAAAGCAAATGTATAGTTAAAAAACAAACACAAAAATTAGTTCTTTGAAAAGAATATTGAAATCTATAAACTCCTGTCATGTCAGGTCAAAAAAAGAGAGAAAAGAACAAATTACCAGCATGCAACTGACAAAGAGAATGTCACAGCTGATCTTCAGACATTAAAAAAGATAAGATAAACAATGAATTCTTTATGCCAATAAATTTGGAAATTTAAATGAAATTTAGCAAAATATCACAACCAACCAAAAATGACCAAGGAGAACATTTTAAAATCTACTTAATAAATTGAATCCATGATTAAAATCTTTTCCATAAAGAATAAAAACCCCAAGCCCAGATGGCTTTACTAGTGAATTTTACTAGTTTTATAAGGACCAAATAACCTTGATTTCAAAAGCGACAAGGATATTATAAGAAAAGTGTAAGCCAGTCTTTCTCATAAATTTAGGTGTAAAAATCCTAAACAAACTATTATTAAACTAAATCCAGCAAAATAGAAAACAAATAATATATAATAACCAAAGAATAAAAGGATGGTTTAACCAATTAATATAATTTCATTTAATAACAAAATAAAGGGAGAAAATCATGGGGTCATATCAAAAGATGCAGAAGAATCATATAGTAAGATTCAACATTTATTCATTATTCATTCTTAACAAACTATAAATAAATGGAAACTTCCCTTTGTAGGGTATCTACAAATAGAGATTGGTCACAAGAACAATATACTGACTACCAGTTCTATTCAGCATTGTACTAGAGGGTCTAGGCAATTCGATAAGGCAAGAGAAGAATAAAAGATATAAGTACTGAAAAGGAGAAATAAAACTGTTATTTACAAAGAACATGATCATATACATAGGAAACCCAAAGGATTACACACCAACTGAACTATACAACAAAGAGTTTACAATATTTCATAAATTTTAATAGCATATTTTGAAAGAAGTTCTGCTGTGGGTAAAATGCTATCAAACAGCGTCATATACTACAGAGAAATCATTGGTGAAAGGAAGAGACAATCAATGGAGCAAACTTCATTGAGTCATTTTAAGAAATTGTCACAGCTGCCCCACACTTCAGCAGCCACCACCCTGAACAGTCAGTGGTCCTCAACATGGAGGCAAGACACTCTACCGGCAAAACTATCATGACTAAGGAGATGGGGTCACAATTATCCGTGTTCCTATGGAAACTAATTGAATATTTGTTTTACATAGATTTTTACTCAATTTTCAAACACTACTGAAGAGTCCCCTTCTGCTGCCAAGCAAACATTTGTAACTTGTACATTGATGAAATGGACCAGAAGCTTAGTGTTGTGACTTGTTTTTAAAAAAAGTACCCTGAAAATTAAAAAATATATATGTCATGACTTGCTGAAAGCTCAGATGATAGTCACCATTTTTAGCAATACAGTAGTTTTAAGTTAAGGTATATACATTTTTTTAGATATAATGCTACTGTATACTATAGTACAGTATAATAGACTGCAATAGTGTAAACATAAATTTAATATGCACTGGGAAACCAAAAATTCATGTGACTCATTTTACTGCAATATTTACTGTATTGAGGTGGTCTGGGATCAAAACTACAATATTTCCAAGATAAGCCTGTACTTAATTTATGATAAAGCTGACAAGTGCGAAGCGGTCAGGAAAGGATTGCTTTTTCAATGAACAGTGCTAGATCAATTGGATAGCTTCATGGGGAAAAAAATGAATGTTGGCCATGACCTCAGACCATGTGGAAGAATGAACTCCTGTCGTATCAGTACTCTAAATGTGAAAGTTAGAACAGCAATGCTTCTGGGAAAAAAAAATGTAGGACAAGATCTACATTACCATGAAGTAAGCAAAACTTTCTTAAGTAGATCAGAAAGCATAAAGAAAAAGACTGACAAATTGGATTACAGTAAAATTAGGAACTTCTCTGCTCACAATAGACGCTGTTAAAAGAGTAGAAGTCAAGCCACAGAATGGGAGATATTTGCTGACATAGGCCTGACAAAAGACTTATGTACAGAACATATAAAGAACTCTTATAAATCAAAAAAGATATCCAATAGAAAAAAAATTGAATTGGCAGTTCACCAAAGAAAATCCCCAAGTGGTCAATAAATGTAGAAAATGGTGCTCTATTTCATTAAGTATCAGGGAAATGCAAATTAACAGAATAATAAAATAACACTGCACCTCTTCCCAACTACAACGGCTAAAATTAAAGTGACCGACAGTACTGCATATTGGTGAAGATGGGGAGTGGAGTGCATACCAGTTTGCCTGGGCTGCCATAACAAAGTACCACAGACTGGGTGGCTTAAACAGCAGGAATTTATTTCCTCACAGTTCTGAAGGTTAGAAATCCAAGGTCAAGGTGTCGGCAGAGTTGGTCTCTCCTGAGGGCCCCCTCCTTGGCTTGCGGATGGCCTTCTTCCCCCTGAGTCTTCACACGGTCTTCCCTGTGTTTGTGTCTGTGCCCTGATTTCCTTTCTCACAAGGACAGTCATATTGTATTACAGGCCACCCTATAGACCTTATTTAATCAACTCTTGAAAGAGTTGATTAACCTATTTCCAAATACAGGCACATTCTGAAGTACTGGGGGTTAGGACCTTAACATATGAATTTTAGGAGGGTACAGTTCAGCCCACAACCTGGAGCTACTGGACCTCTCCTACACTGGGAGTGAACTGAGATAACTGCTTTGGCAGCATCCATGACAGCTGAAGACACACATGCTGTGACTTATGGAGGATTCCACTTCTGGGGGTGTATGCAACAGAAATGCAGACATATGCACATCAAAAGACATGGGAAGAATGTTCATGGAGGTGTTTATAATTGCCTCAAACTAGAAATGACCCAAATATCCACAATGGATAAATGAACAGATAAATTCTGGTATATTCATCCAATATAATTCTTTAAAATAATAGAAACGAACTATCTATTGTTACTCCCAACATAGGTGAATCTCATGAACATTATGTTGAGTGAAAGGAGTCAGCTATGAGATGTACATTCTATAGAATTGCATTTACACCAAGTTCAAAAATAGGCAAAACTACTCTGTGGTATTCAAGGAGGAAGGAAAATAGTGACTGAGGGCCGGGAACCAGGAGGGGGCTTCTTTTCCTTGATCTGGAGGCTCACCTTGTGCAATTTCATTGAGTTGTACACTTAGAATTTGTACAATTTTCCTCAGTATATCTGTCCATTAAAAAAAGTAAAGCACCTAAACCCAGCCTGATACTACTCTGCAACTGATTTTATAAAAAAAACACCTGTGTCAGAACAATTGCAATGACCCGGTTCTCAGTCCTTGCCAGGTAGGGGGCCCTGAGGTCAAATTAGGGTTAGTACCTCCAAGCTGCTGGCAGTATTTGTCATTCATCTTCTCAGCAACAGTTTGGAAAATTTCTCCCAAAAGACTATACTTTGCATGGTTAAGGGAACATTAAATTGACTACTGTTAGAAAGAGGAGCTTAGATAAAGGACTACTTTTTATCATGGAATTGAAAAAAGAGAGGCAGGACAGAAAATAACTTGCGTGAACAAGACAAGAAAAGAGCCCAACAAACTTTCTGAGACAGTGACTTGATCCCAGAGAAATCTAAAACTCATTTTGAGCACAGATCTCTCTTGAGGATGGAGTTTCCTTGTTCCCAACTCATTACTTAGCTGAATCTGGGCATTAGGTGTCCCAAAGCCAGCTGAGTTTGTAGTTACCATTCCCAAACCCCTCTTTGCCTGGATACCATGGAGACGGGCAATCAGAGAGTGTGTTCCCCTCCTCTTCCTTATCCCAAGGGGCAGAGCTGAGCACTCAGAGCCACAGCTTTGGATTTCTTTAGTTTGATGTCACAGGGAAAAAAGTTACCCTTGGAACTCTTAACATTTGGCATCTGTACACCTCATGTGATTCTGGGGGAATTCTGTATCAAAACCAGGATTTTTTCCACGACGATCTCAGTTTTATGAATACCCCAGTAATAGTAGGTGAGGATTTCCTCCCACGCTGGTGCCTCGTTGGCCCAGTGCCATGACTCTTTTGCTCTTTCAGGCTAATGAGAGCAAAATCCTGGCAGGCCTCAAGGGAGCGTTTGGAAATAGGTGTGGTGGTTACTAAATCCGTGTACAAGAGAACACGTTCTATTCCCAGGTGTATCCCACTCGCTCTTGTTTGGACATGTTTTGAATCGATAGGCCCCTTTTAAAAAATAATTCACCAAGTATATAATTTGGATGGGTTTTACTTAAATTTCAAATTTAAAAAAGTCTTTCTGCATGAACAAATTTCCTGTTAAGAGAAAGAAACTTACCTTTTCCTTAGTATGTCTGACTGCTTCTCTGAGCATATATCCTAAATACAATCCTTGAAAAGAAGGGCAGGGAGGAGACCATTCCCCCAAAAATGACTGTGCTTATGCCTACAATAACCTGTCCTAAGAGAAAAAAGGAACCTGGCCATTTTCAGAGTAATGAGACACCTGTAGAAAGCCATTCCAGATCATTCTGTTCTCATGGCATATTTGGGGGCTTTGATTTTCTTGGTCGGACTCCACAGGTCTTTGCTCCCACGTGGCCTTCTCACTGAGGCCCACACTGAGCACCCTATTTCAATGCACTCAGTCCCACACCCAGTCCTCCTTAGCTCCTCTGCTTCCCCTTGGCATCTTTTAACATAGTGTTCAGTTTATCACTATTTTTTTTTTTTGTCTCTTGGCGGTGGTCTGTCTCCCCCTGCTAAAAGGTGACCACAGGAAGGTGAGGATCTCCCTCTGGTTTGTTTCCTGGTACATAATAAATACCTGGGATTGTGCCTTGCACACAGTGAGTACTCAATAAGCACTTGCTGACATTTGAAAATTCACTTCTGTGATTAACCAAGTGCCAAGCTTTTTAATCTTCTTGCCTCAGATTAAACTAAAAACTTTGATTAAAAAGTCTTTGCTGTTAGCCCAAAATGATATTGTAACATATTTTCCAGATACAGGGTCAGGTTGCACTATTCCTTTTCATAATACCATTTAAAACAAATTATTAATAAATGTTAACGTTTGAATAACAAGGTTCAAAAATCTGGAAATTTTATCTTATTTTATTTTATGCTTTTTAAAAATTGTATTTATTTATTTTTAAAGAGAGGGGAAGGGAGGGAGAAAGGGAGAGAGAGAAACATCTATCGCCTGCTTCTTGCATGCACCCCAGCTGGGGACCAGGCCCACGTCCAGGCTTGTGCCCTGACTGGGAATCGAACTGGTGACCTTTTGCTTTGTAGGACAATGCTGAACCAACTGAGCCATGCCAGTCAGGACATACAAAATCTGGAAATTTTAAAAATTATGCATGTAATACATATATACTCTATGACATAAAGCAAATTTGGAGTTAATCAAAGATTCTTTAACAACAAACTTAAAAGACACAAAACATTTGTTTTTAATCATGGCATGAAGTGTCTGAGGAACACCATATGAAAAAGTTCATGTCCGATTATAATTGTTAAAACTGTGTTTTGGATGCCTGGTAGGCACCAGGTACTTTCCTGCATTGCCTCTAATTTTCTCAACAGCCCTTTAAGGTAGGTATTATTATCCACATCCATAGATGAGGAAACTGAGGCCCAGGAAGGAGAAATAACTGGCCCAAGGTCATACAGATCTCAGATGAGAATGAGGGTTTGTTCAGTTCCAGGATTTGTCCCCAGACACTGCGCTCATTCTCCAGAAAATAGTGCAATGCAATTTGATGTGATACTCACATATGTCATTGGTTTCATACTCTTAGTCAACACATATGTTTTGAGTAATTGTTATGTTCATAGCACTGTGCTGGCTTCCTTGGAGATCACTGCAAGAAGCTTGCCATCTCTCTGGGAGGTACTCATGAACCGTGGGGGCAGACTATGTGATGGGACAAGTCAGTGGGATCCAGTAAGACTGTGGGAGTTCTGAAGAGGGAGGAGCCCTCATGGGCCAGGCTCCTGGAGCCTGATCACAGGTGCCCCTTTGCTTCCTTGTCCAGAAAGGGGCCCCTGATTGGGTTTGGCTGCCCAGCTTCTATCTCCCCCACAGTGGCACCTCAATTCTCATGAGAATCGACTTCCCCCCACTGTATGCCCTTAGCACAGAGGTAACCCCAGGTTGTTGCCTCTCACTGCCCCTTCCCTATCCTCTGTGGATGCTAAGGAGGCAAATCCTTCTCTTGGTTGCTGATAGGATGGGAGCAGGCATGGGACCCACACTAAGCCAATTGCAGCCCCACTGTCAGGATCTTGGATCTTGAGTGAATGACAGAAAATGGTGGACCCTCTGTGGACAGGAATGACCATGGTGAGCAGAGGTGAAGCTTCAACAGCCACATCTTGATTGAGCTGCTCCTGGGATGAGGCAATGGCCTGTGTCCCAGTAAGTCTGGAAGAACTTTCTAGAAACCCCTCTGTAGTTGACACAATCCTAAATTTATTGTCTTGTCTTTATTGGAAAAGTATCTGTTTTCCTTTACTCTTTATCCTGAATTTAACATTGACAGGTCTAGTTCATGAAAAATCATTCTAGGGATGGTCATCACTGAGTCAGACTGTGAAGCCTGCTGTTGGGAAGTTGTTTGCCTTCTGATGCTCTCTCCACAGGCTGGAGAGTGTCTGCTTCTTTAATGAAACTCTTTTTTTTTAAAGATTTTATTTATTTATTTTTAGAGAGGAAAGGGAGGGAGAAAGAGAGAGAGAGAGAGAGAGAAACATCGATGTGTGGTTGCTGGGGGCCATGTCCTGCAACCCAGGCATGTGCCCTAATTGGGAATCGAACCTGCAATGCTTTGGTTCGCAGCCCACGCTCAATCCACTAGCTATGCCAGCCAGGGCAGAGTGTCTGCTTCTTAATAAAGGTGAAGAAGTTCAGTGTTTTCTTCAATCCTCTGAAGTTACCTGAAGCTTGATAACCACTCAAGAAGCCAGCAGGTGTCTCCAGATTGAGCAGGGTTCTGGCTGAGTTGTCAGGATGTGATGCCAGGGCTCTGGGTGTCCTGCTGGTTTTGCTTTGTGGGATGATGTAGGGAGAGGCTTTCCTATATTTTGGCTCCGAGCAAAAGATCTTATCTGTGAAATCACAGCACTGTGCCTGGTCCTGAAACCATGACAGAATTAAGCCTGGGATGACCCATTTACTGGGGGAGTGCTCTGCAGCTTCAAATTGTTTGTTACCTCCCACAGGGTACTGTGTTAATTCAGAGTCTGTTTGCAGAGCACATCTGTCCCTTTAAATTCTCTGCATCTGTCCGTAGTTAGTATGCAACTCTAACTTGAATTCATTAAAGCCAATCATTTCAGTTCCTTTTTTTCAACTTGGAGTTTTTTAGTTTAAGTTGTCCTGGGAAAAGAACTCTTAATAAATCCCTTTAAACATAGTGAATCAGAGCAATTAATGACATTTTAAGAATTATTGAAACATCTTAAGGTTTGTGATTTGTGTTCTAAAAGACATAAGTAATCCTTTTTTCTTTTTCTTTTTTTCTTTTTGGTTTCAGTTAATCTCAAGGACAGACATTGGGCACACAGACTGTTCAAGTATAATTAATTATCTGGTTTTGCCCACAACTGTCACACCTTCAAAACACTGAGACTGTAGCTAATCATCTGAAATTCTCCCACACTAAAATAATTGCACACACCCTTTTGGGCTAAACAGATATCTGTACGAGGTGAATTACAAGAAGAGAAGTCACACACCCAGAGGGAAATCAAGTTTTGTTTGTTTGTTGGTGACTCATCAATGTAGCCATGCACTAAATATTCAATATCTGATGTAAAACATTTAAAATCCTGATGCAGTACCTTGAAGTGAAAATACATGAGTTGGTTTAACCAACCACATTGGTATTTTTGTACCATAAATTACATTAGAAATCCCAGAGCTGGGAAAAGCAATGGTGGAAAGATCCCAGGGATGATGTGGCTCAGAAGTCCTTGGGTGAGCAAACCTGCTGAGGCTGGGGCAGGGGGTTTGTTTCAGTTTATGATCAACAGGACGCTGAAGGCCAATCAGTTTCAGCCACCAGAGAGATCTACGCATGTTGAGTGGCATTCACCTGAATTGTTTACTGCATTAGAATGTGCACCCCAAAATGAGCACAGTTATGACTCATACTTACATTTAATAAAAAAACCACTTTATTTTCCCATTCATTGATACACTTGAAAAAATAACACTTTACCTTGAAACCTCTCTTAGAAAGGTACTTAGGTTACCTGTAGCAAGGCAAAAGATAAAATATGGGAGCCTCACATCAATCATTGTTGAGAACCAAACCCTTTCTATTTACCTCACACAAGGACATATCACACCAGGTTTTTAGAAATACCAAAGGCCTTGTCAAGGTCACAGCTGAGTAGTGGTATGTAGGTATGGAGTACAGATACAAAATGAAGTGTTAGAACAGGCCGTGACATGCCACATGCCCATCAGATGCATCTTTTCTTTGGCACAAAAGTTTGGAATTCACTGCTCCAAGGAAAAAAACTGCTTGTCACTCCAAACCCTGGACACCAGTACTGGCAGCCAACTCAGCGATAACCTTCAAGTGCGTCTCTGATGGTTTCTGAAAGGCAAGAGAACCTTCCCTGTGAGAGGCTCGGGTACTGTCACCAATGGTGCACCTTCCAGCCCTGTTTTCTATAGGTATGGGCTGTAATAAAGAGAAACTGGCTGCTTTGGAGGCTGCTCTGTGTGAGGTGAGAGAGAAGGGAGCAACTAAAGTAAAGCCTTACTTTACACAAAAGCTGGGCAGTGCAGACCAAAAGAGTGACTTCCACTTGATTACCATTGATCATTCAAGGAAAATCAAGTGTTTGGATTTAAATGTTTGAGACTAACTGCAGTGGTGTCAACTTGTGACTGCCTAGGACTGATCTTCTATTTTTCAGTGCACATTGGGCCAGGCAAACTGAGTTGACAGTGTGCACCCCCTACTCAGAGGACTCCACCTGCACCAAGCCTTTCTGGTGGTGGGCCAGGGTGGCAGCTAACTCCGCCTCTGAGTTGTTCCACAGCTGCCTCCAGACTTTCGCCTTCACCTTTTCAGTGATCAGAAAGAACAATACACACTAAGGAGCCAATTGCTGATGAAAGGTTAATTTGTGGGAGGTCCTCATTATCCTGGAATAAAAAGGAAAGAAAAAAGAAAAAGAAATAAAGAAAAAGAAAAGGGAAAATTGAAGTGAATCTACTTAAAACAGGAACTAAACTTTCATAGTACAATGAAATAAAATATGATTGGAGCTCTGCCCTGAAAATTAAACAAGCATCATAAAAAGTCAATTTTATACTTCAGAAACTTGTGTTAAAATTGCAGTTATGCATAATTCTTAAAATTAACTAAGAGTTGAGTTATATGTTGGTGAAGGAGATTCTGTTTATAGTGTATGGTGATATTCTACAGATTTCCCTCTAGACTGTCACTGTGTGATAACAAAGAGGGCCACTTTATTAATTTTCCCAAGAGTCTTCCCTTGCTATTTAACTCTTTCATATCAGCATCCTTTATCCATTGATTTCCCTTCCTCAGTTATTTACATGTTTGAAACTTGCCCTATCCACCTCTGCCAATGGCTTTGCTTGTGATACTAGCAGTCAATATGACTTTCACAGACTATGTAAAATGTGGCCTTTTGTGCCAGTTCACTTCATGGTAGATCTATTGTATATGTATCTCACTCCATTGCCAAGAAAAGACTGACCCCTCAAGGTGGTCACATGAAAGGCAAGATAATTCTCCTATTCTGTCAGGAGAAGTGTAAGTGAAGGTTAGTTTTAACCATGGCCAATTCATTAAACATGGCCATTCATATTTTCATGTTATGATTACCTGGTATTCCCTGAGCACTTTCATAAATATCAGTCTTCAGATTTAAAAAAATTCTTTTACTCCCAAGAATGGTATGATTCCCCATTTACTTTTTCCAATTATACAACCTTTAAAATGCTAATTTTCTTGAGTAACTAAAACTTTGACTATAGCCTCAAAATTTAATGTATACTGTTCTCATAATTATTTTTCTAAACATAACTGAAACTGCCATTTTTATTATATCCAAAATTTATTATACCCAAAAGACATTTTACTGCAGTGATATTGGTTAATAACATTACATAAGTTTCAATTATACATTATAGTTTGATATCTGTATACACTAAAATGTGCTCACCATCAAAGGTCTAGTTTTCACTCCTCACCATATATTTGACTCCCTGTACCCACTTTGTCCTTCCCCCACCTCCCTTCCCATCTAGTAACCACAAATTCATTGCCTGTATCTATGAGTTTATTTTTGTTTCATTTGTTTTTGCTTTATTTTCACATGAGTGAAATTATACAGTTTCTGTCATTTTCTGTATGATTTATTTCACATGGCATAATATCATCAAGATTCATTCATGTTGCCTCAGATGGCAATGTCTCATCCTTTTTATGGCTGAGTAGTATTTCACTGTGTTGTGTTTGTGTATCTACATCTATAAGTTCATCCTTCTATCTATATCACATCTCCTATTTTCATTCATTCATTGATGGGTACTTAGGTTGTTTCTGTATTTTGGCTATTGTAAATAATGTTGCAATGAACATAGGGGTACATACACCTTTTTGAATTAGTGCTTTTATATTATTTGGATAAATACCCAGAAGAGGAATTGCTGGATCATATGATATTTCTATTCTTAATTCAACAAGATTTTTAAAAAACTGCTTTTCTTTTGATTCATAAATTATTTGATTATTTAATTGATCCTTTTTATTTAACATCTAGTTTTATTGCATTGTGGACAATAAAAGTTCTATTTTTGGAAATTTATTCACATTTATTTTATTGTCTAATGTAATTATTTGTATTTCAATATTCCATGGATATTTGAAAAAATATATCAATATAGTATTGATATATTTTATCTATCAAATCACAGTTATATGTTGCTACTCAGATCTTCCATGTCTTTTTAAAATGATGTCTTTGTTAAGATATCACTCTCCAAAGAGCTTGAGTCAAGATGGCGGCTTTACTCTAGGCAGCGTGTTTCTCAGCTTCTGTGAAGAGGAGGGAAACTTGAGGTTTGGTGGAGAAACAGAGAAAGTGGACTAGGTTACCGAATCACTTTTGAGAGCAGGACATCAAAAATTATTGCAATCATTGAAAAACCAGACAGTAAGGAGACTGCTTCAGGACAAAAGGGACCCAGGGATCAGCGCGGGGACTAGGGGTGTGCATTCCCCAGGCCCGATGCTCCCAGGTCTGCCTCAGGGCTCCCGGGAGAGGGGAGTCACTGCTCCCTCCCCCGAATACGGGGGGTTGAGCAACTCCAGGGGAGAACTTGTTGCTTGAAGGCACAGATTGGCCAGTTGGACTGGGAAAAAATCACCCCGGGACTATGAACACCCACCCAGAGACCTGGGAGAAGTGAGGGCCTCCAGCCGGCAGGACTAGAGGAGGCCTAGAAGAGCACCCGCACCCCTAGCCCAGTGGGAGTGCGAATCAGTGGAAAACCCAGAGCCGGGAAGGGCTCGGGCGTTCTCAGGTCTCGGGAGCCTGCAGTTCTGATCTGGGGAAGTGCAGGCCCCATCGGGAATCCTGACTTGCACACTGTGATCCCGGAAGGGACGTGGCACTTAGCACATTCCTACAGCCCGAAAATAAAAAATTTCCAGCCAGCCCAACCAGGGGCGGCCGGGAAATGCACCTGCACCCCTAGCCGGGTGGGAGTGCAAATTGGTGGAAAGCCCAGAGCCGGGAAGGGAATCCTGACTTGTGCGCTGTGAATCCGGAAGGGTTGCGGTGCTTAGGGCATTCCTAGAGCCTGAATCTCAAAAGTTTGGTGGAGGGGCATGCCCTTTTATGATTCCCAGGGAGGGCGCAGTGAATCCCAAAATGTCACGGGTGCCTCCTGAGATCATACAGCTGGAACCCTGCAGGGACCCTGGAGTCTGGAAGAACGTGGCAGTGAGCTCCGGAGAGCGAGTGTGCTCGGGAGAGCCCAGGGTTCCTGAGAGACTTGCTGAGATCTGGCTGGGAAGAGAGAGAAGTATTTCAAAGGTCCCTCAGCCAGCTGAAGCCAGCAAGATCAGAAAAACTGGTCTGGCCAGTTACAAACCAGCAAGAAGTTTTTTTTATTTTGTTTTGTTTTGTTTTGTTTTTGTGGCTCTTGTTGGTTGATTGATTTTATCTTGTGTTTTAAGTGACATTTTATTTTTCAATTCTTATTATTTTTATATCTTGCAATCCCTTGTTTCTTTTCCATTCATCCTAATATTATTCCTTCCACTCCAAATTTATCTCTCCTGCACTCCATCTTCTGCTTTTCTTTCCTTTTTTTTAATCTTGCAAGTGACTGTAAATTTGTATTATTTTTTCTCACTTTTCTGACATTTTTTATTTTAAAAATATTTTGGTATTCTTTTTCTTTCTGTATAATCTTCTTTGCTTGGCTGGTTATACTGTTATTTGATAGGTTCCCCCTGGTATTTCAGTCACAGTGTGTTGATAATTTACTATCCTTCATCTGTGTTCCATTAATACACCTCTCAAGGTTCTATATTCTTTATTCTTGTTATCTAGATCTCATCGATTCTGCCACAAGAGTGTCACTTTACTATTACTGTTAATAAGACCTAGTCCATACAATTGTAAATACTACTCAATACCCCTACCTGATCTCAGCCCACTTTGCAATTTCCTGAACTATACTATTGTGGGGGTTGTCTCTATTCTTTTACACACTACTCCTATATACTAATCTTTAATCCAACCCTACCTTAGAATCTGACTTCCCACAGCCTCACAGCTTTCTAGATCCAACTATCAATCCTCTCGTCCCCAATAAGAGTCTTACCCTCTTTCCATCCTTTCTAAAACGTGGATAGTGGGGTGGAGGATCACAGTTAACACTATAAGGAGCCAAAGTATAACCCATCTCTTCTCTACTGGCTGCTAATGTAAATATCATAGTACACTGTCTTGCTGTCTTAAACCATTTCGCCTTACTCCTCCAACTGATCACAGAAAAAGAGTAGGGGGAAGCTGTGAACATCAGGATACATGAAGGAGATTGCACCACTGAATCTCACAAGTATTCTACCACAGAAATTCACACCATAATTACAGGGAACCAGAACAGATCAATTTAAGAAACAGAGGCTAACAAGAAGAAACCCATGAACAATGAGAAAACAAAGAAACAACCCCCAACTGAAGGGAAACAAGGAAGCCTCAGGAAAAATGCTAAATGAAATAGAGGTGACTCAACTATCAGATAGTGAGTCTAAAAAAATGATTATCAGGAAGTTCAATGAACTCACAATGAGCTATCAGAAATTAGAGGGAAATTACAACAATCTCACTGCAAACTATATAAACATGAAAAAGGAAATAGAAACTCTCAACAAAGGCCAAGAGGAAATGAAGAATACAATTTCTGAACTGAAGAACACAGTGGAAGGAATGAAAAGCAGGATCGATGAAGCAGAAGATCAGATTAGCGAGCTAGAGGACAAAGTAGAAAACAACATCCAGAAAGAGCAAGAAAAGGAAAAGAGGCTCAGAAAGAATGAAGAGGGATTAAGAGAAATGCAAGACAATATGAAACGTAATAATATCCATATAATAGGGATACCAGAAGGAGAAGAAGAGCAAGGGATTGAAAACCTAGTTGAACAAGTAATGAAGGAGAACTTCCCTAATTTGATGAGAGAAAAAGTCACACAAATCCAGGAAACACAGAGTCCCAATCATGAGGAACCCAAAGAGGCCCACCTCAAGACACATCATAATTAAAATGGCAAAATTTCAAGACAAAGAGAGAATCTTAAAGGCAGCAAGGAAGAAACAGGAAGTAACATACAAGGGAGTCACAATAAGGCTAACAGCTGACTTCTCAATGGAAACACTTCAAGCCAGAAGAGAATGGCAAGAAATACTCCAGGTAAGGAGAACGAGAGGTCTGCAACTAAGGCTACTTTATCCAGCAAGGCTCTCAATCAAGAGAGAAGGCCAAATAAGAAGCTTCCCAGACAAAAGAATTCTAAAAGAATACAGCTCGACCAAACCAGCTCTGCAAGAGATTCTAAGGGGACTGCTTTAAGGAAGGGAAGGAAAAGAGAGAGAAAGAGAGGAACACATGTACATAAAAGACAATGAATAAGTATCTATCAATAATAACCTTAAATGTAAATGGATTAAATGCTCCAATCAAAATACATAGAATAGCTGAATGGATAAGAAAAAAATGACCCACATATATGCTGTCTACAAGAGACCCGCCTCAGGATAAAAGACCTACACAGGTTGAAAGTGAAGGGCTGGAAACAAATCTTCCAAGCAAATGGAAAGGAAAAAAAAAAGCCGGGGTAGCAATACTCATATCAGACAAAATAGACTTCCAAAAAAGGTCCATAAAGAGAGACCCAGAAGGTCACTTCATAATACTTAAGGGAAGAATCCACCAAGAAGACATAAATATTGTAAATATATATGCACCCAACATAGGAGCACACAAATACATAAAGAAAATCTTAGAGGACTTCAAGAAAGATATGGACAGCAACACAATTATAGTGGGAGATTTTAACAACCCACTATCAAAAATGGACAGATCTTCCAAACAAAATATCAACAAAGATATTGTGGCATTGAACAATACCCTTGATGAAATGGACTTTACTGATATATACAGAGCCCTCCATCCACAAGAAGCTAAATATACATTCTTTTCAAATGTACACGGAACATTTCCAAAGATAGACCACATGAAAGGACACAAAACAAGCCTCAAGAATTTCAAGAAAGTTGAAATCATACCAAGCATTTTCTCGGACCACAAGGGACTGAAGCCAGAAACCAACCCCAAGGCAAAAAACCCAAAACACTTAAAATCATGGAGATTAAATAGCATGCTACTAAACAATGAATGGGTCAAGAATGATATTAGGGAATAAATCAAAAGGTTTCTGGAAACAAATGAAAACAAACTCACAACAACCCAAAACGTATGGGACACAGCCAAGGCAGTCCTGAGAGGGACGTTCATAGCAATACAGGCCCACCTAAAAAAGTTAGAAACATTCCAAACAAACAACCTAACCCTATGTCTACAAGAACTCGAGGAAAAACAACAAAGGCAGCCCAGAGTAAGCAGAAGGAAGGAAATAACCAAGATCAGAGCAGAATTAAATGACATTGAGACTAAAAACACAATTCTAAGGATCAATGAATTCAGGAGCTGATTTTTTGAAAAGATAAACAAAATCAACAAGCCTTTAAGAAGACTCATCAAGAAAAAAAGAGAGAAGACCCAAATAAACATAATCAGAAATAAAAGAGGAGACATTACAACAGATACCACAGAAATACAAAGGATTGTAAGAAATTACTATGAAGAACTATATGCCAAGAAATTTGAAAACCTAGGTGAAATGGACAAATTTCTAGAAAAATATAATCTTCCAAAACTCAATGAAAAAGAAGCAGAAAGCCTGAACAGACCAATAACAGCAGATGAAATTGAAGCAGTAATCAAAAAACTCGTGACACACAAAAGCCCTGGAGTGGACAGTTTCACAGGAGAATTCTACAAAGCATTTAAGGAAAAGCTAACCCCTATACTTCACAGACTATTCCAAAAAATCCAGAATGATGGAAGACTCCCAAACTCTTTTTATGAAGCCAACATCACTCTAATCCAAAAACCAAATAAAGACACAGCAAGGAAAGAAAACTTCAGGCCAATATCACTGATGAACATAGACACTAAAATCCTCAATAAAATATTGGGAAACAACATCCAACAATACATTAAAAAGATCATTCACCATGACCAAGTGGGATTCATCCCAGGGATGCAAGGATGGTTCAATGTCCGCAAATCAGTAAATGTAATACATCACATAAACAAAAGCAAAGACAAAAACCACATGATCATATCAATAGATGCAGAAAAAGCATTTGATAAGATACAGCATCCATTTTTGATAAAAACACTCAGCAAAGTGGGAATAGAGGGAGCATTCCTCAACATAATAAAGGCCATATATGAGAGACCTAAAGCTAACATCATACTCAATGGGCAAAAACTAAAGTCTTTTCCACTAAGATCAGGAACAAGACAAGGCTGTCCACTTTCACCACTTCTATTCAATATAGTACTGGAAGTTTTAGCCACAGCAATCAGACAAGAAAAGGAAATAAAAGGCATCCAAATTGGAAAGGAGGAAACAAAACTGTCACTGTTTGCAGATGACATGATAGTATACATAGAAAACCCTATAGACTCCACCAAAAAACTGCTTGACCTAATAAATGAATTTGGCAAAACAGTGGGACACAAAGTCAATATCTAGAAATCAAAGGCATTTCTGCACACCAACAATGAAACAGCAGAAGCAGAGATCAAGGGAAAAATCCCATTTGAAATAGCAAAAAGAAAAATAAAATATCTAGGAATAAACCTAACTAAAGAGGTAAAAGACCTGTATTCAGAAAACTACATAACACTCAGGAAAGAAATCAAGGAAGACACGAACAAATGGAAACATATACCATGTTCATGGATTGGAAGAATTAATATCATCAAAATGTCCATACTACCCAAAGCAATTTACACATTCAATGCGATTCCTATTAAAGTACCAATGGCATATTTCACAGACATAGAACAAACACTTCCAAAATTTATATGGAATCATAAACAAACCCAAATAGCTGCTGCAATTTTGAGAAAGAAGATTAAAGTAGGAGGGTCACAATACCCGACACTAAACTATACTACAAGGCCACTGTAATCAAAACAGCCTGGTACTGGCATAAAAACAGGCACATGGACCAATGGAACAGAACAGAGAGCCCAGAAATAAGCCCAAGTCTCTATGGTCAATTAATATTTGACAAAGGAGGCAGCAACATAAAATGGAGTAAAAATAGCCTCTTCAACAAATGGTGTTGGGAGAACTGGACAGCTACGTGCAAAAAAATGAAACTTGAACACAAACTTACACCATATACAAAAATAAATTCAAGGTGGATAAAAGACTTAAATATAAAACATGACACCATTAAAGTCCTAGAGGAGAACGTAGGTAAGAAAATCTCAGATATTTCACGCAGAAACTTTTTTACTGACTTGTCCCCTAGAGCAAGGGACATAAAGGAAAGAATAAACAAATGGGACCTCATCAAAATTAAAAGCTTCTGCACAGCTAAAGAAAAACAGTATCAAAATAAAAAGAGAACCAACTGTATGGGAAAACATATTTGCCAATGATACCTCAGACAAGGGTTTAATCTCCAAAATATATAAAGAACTTACATGACTGCACTCTACGAAGACAAGGAATCCAATTAAAAAGTGGGCAAAGGACTTGAACAGACACTTCTCCAAGGAGGACATACAGATAATCCAAAGACACATGAAACAATGTTCAATATCGCTAGCTATAAGGGAGATGCAAATTAAAACCACAATGAGATACCACTTCACACCAGTCAGAATGGCCATCATAAACAAAGCAACAAACCACAAGTGTTGGAGCGGTTGTGGAGAAAAGGAGTTTCTAGTGCACTGTTGGTGGGACTGCAGACTGGTACAACCACTATGGAATTTTCTCAGAAAACTAAAAATGCATCTGCCTTTTGACCCAGCATTTCCACTGCTAGGATTATAACCTAAGAACCCTGAAAAGAACCTATGCATCCCAATGTTCATAGCAGCACAATTTACAATAGCTAGATGCTGGAAGCAACCAAGATGCCCATCAGTAAATGAATGGATCAAAAAACTATGGTATATTTACACAATGGAATTCTATACAGCAGAAAGAAAGAAGGAGCTCCTACCCTTTGCAACAGCATGGATGGAACTGGAAAGCATTATGCTGAGTGAAATAAGGTGGTGAAAGACAAATACCATGTGATCTCACCTTTAACAGGAACCTAAAAAACAAAACAAAGAAACAAGCAAAATATAACCAAAGACACTGAAATAAAGAACAGGCTGACAATGACTAGAGTGGAGAAGGGAGGGAATTTCAGGGGAAAAGGGATAGGGTTTACCGAAATGAACATAAAAGACACATGGATAAAAACTAGAGGGGGGGATGGGAGGGAGGTGGGGAGCACTGGGGGAGATTGGGCTGGGATGGGAGTAAAAAGCAGAAAACTGTACTTGAACAACAATTAAAATTTTAAAAATGTTAAAAAAATAAACTACAGTGAGTCCTTAAAAAAAAGGAGAGAGTACAAAAATAAAAGAAAAATGATGAGCCTCAAAAAATGTGAGACACCACTATATGCACCAAAATACACATAATGAAATTAACAACAATAGAGAGAAAAGAGCCTTAAAAGTATTTGAAGAAAAAAAATCACTAAACTTTTCCAAAGTTACTATAAATAAAAATCATCAATTTATATAACCTAGAAGCTCAACAAACTTCAGGTATGATAAACAAATAGATCCATATCCAGACACATCAAGGTAAAACTGTTCCGAGTTAGAGACAAAGGTAAAATCATGAAAGCAATGAAAGAAAATTCATCGCACACAAGGACACCCCGGTAAGATTAACAGCAGACTTTTCCAAAGAAACAATGGAAGCCAGAAGCCACTGGGATGATATAGTCCAAAGACTGAAAGTAAAATATTGCCAAATAAGAATCTTATATCCAGTTAAAATTAGCTTTTAAAAATAAAAGCAAAATAAAGACATTTCCAAATAAACAAAATCTGAGAGAATTTTTGATAGCACACCTGCTAGACAAGAAATATTCAGGCAGAAAGCAATGATCCCAGATAGTGACTTGAATATACACACAGCACTGGTAATGGTAATTATGTAGTAATTGCAAAAGACAGTACATAATTGTATATTTCTTCTGTATACCCTAAACTGATTCTAAAAACAATGTGTATGTAATTATAATATATAAAATTACAATGTATTTGACAATAAAATTATGTAGAAGGAATTTTGGAGCACAGCTAAATGGAATACAAAAAGGATACAAGATGATAATTCAAATCTACAGTAATAAATGAAGAAAATTAGAAAGGCAATATAACAACCACATAAATATATACTTGCTTTCCTCTCTTTTCTGTTTCTCATAAACATGAGACTACATAATGCATTAGTTATAACAATGTATTGTTAGGTTTACATAGAGAAACATAATATGGTGGAACCGAGCTATTTAGGAGTAAATTTCTATATTTCACTGGAACTAAGTTATTATAAACCTGAAGTAGAGTTTGATAAGTTATGTTAAAATTAGAATATGGTTGATTGTTATACAGCCATGTAGATATACAAAAAAATAAAATATTGAATTATATACCTTAAATCAGTAAATTATATAATATGTGTTATATCTTTTTAAAAAATATTTTTTCTTGATTATGCCATTACAGTTGTACCATTTTTTCTCCCCTTTATTCCCGTTCACCCTGTACCACCCCACCGTACTTCCCCCAACTTAGTTCATGCCCATGGGTTGTACATATACATTCTTTGGCTTCTCCATTTCCCATACTATTCTTAACCTCCCTCTGTCTATTTTGTACCTACCATTTATGCTTCTTATTCCCTGTACCTTCTCTGCCTTTCTCCCCTCACTCCCTGCTGATAACACTTCATGTGATCTCTATTTCTGTGAATTTGTTCCTATTCTAGTTCTTTGCTTGTTTTGTTTTTGTTTTTGTTTTTTAGGTTCAGTTATTGATATTTGTGAGTTTGTTATCATTTTACTGTTCATATTATTAATCATCTTTTTCTTAGATAAGTCTCTTTAACATTTCATATAATAAGGGCTTGGTGATGATGAACCCCTTTAGCCTTGCCTTGTCTGGGGAGCACTTTATCTGCCCTTCCATCCTAAATGATAGCTTTGCTGGATAGAGTCATCTTGGATGTAGGTCCTTGCCTTGCATGACTTCAAATATGTCTTTCCAGCACCTTCTGGCCTATAAGGTTTCTTTGGAGAAATCAACTGATAGTCTTCTGGGAACTCCTTTGTAGGTAACTGTCTCCTTTTCTCTTGCTGCTTTTAAGATTCTCTCTTTATCTTTAATCTTGGGTAATGTAACTATGATGTGCCTTGATGTATTCCTCTTTGGATCCAACTTCTTTGGGACTCTAAGCTTCCTGGACTTCCTGGAAGTCTATTTCCTTTGCCAGATTGGGGGAATTTTCCTTCATTATTTGTTCAAATAAGTTTTCAATTTGTTGTTCTTCCTCTTCTCCTTCTGGCACCCCTATGATTCAGATGTTGGAATGTTTAAAGTTGTCCCAGAGGCTCCTAAGCCTCTCCTCATTGTTTTGAATTCTTCTTTCTTCATTCTGTTCTGGTTGAATGTTTACTTCTTCCTTCTGCTCCAAATCATTGATCTGAGTCCTAGTTTCCTCCCCTTCACTTTTGGTTCCCTATACATTTTCTTCTATTTCACATTAGCCTTCATTTTTTCCTGTATCTTGTGACCATATTCAGCCATTTCTGTGAGCATCCTGATTACCAGTGTTTTGAACTCTGCATCTGATAGGTTGGCTATCTCTTCATCACTTAGTTGTGTTTTTTCCAGAGGTCAGATCTGTTCTTTCATTTGGGCCATATTTTTTTTTGTATCTGAGCACCTGTTACATAGTAAGGGGTGGAGCCTTAGGTATTTGCCAGGTGAGGCAATCTATGTTGCTGTGTTGTGGCATTGTCTGTTGGAAAGGGGTCTGAGAGGGAGCAGTGCCACTTGCTCAGCTCTGGGCTGGCTATCAGTCACTTCCACCATCACCCACAATCAAATTGGGCCCTTCTGATGCTGATTCCTGGGTGGGTGGTTTTGTGTATATTCTAAGACCCTGTGGGTCTCTCTAATGAACTCTCCTGTGAGTCTAGGAGTTTCTCCTGCTGCCTCAACCCCCACAGGTTTTTCAGTCGGAGGTTTTGAGGTTTTATTTCCCCTAGGGTGGAACCCTAGGTGCACAGTCTATCTCACTCCCCTGTTGTTCCTCTCAGTTATTCACAGGCAAATATCCTGTTCCACCAGCTACTTCCTTGCCAAGTCAGCCAGCTACTACCTTGCCATGAATCCTTTCCACCCCAGCTGCCTGTCTGTACTCCTCTTACTGGTCTGTATAAATGTTTCTTCTTTAACTCCTTGGTTGTCAAACTTTCATATGGTTCAATTTTCTGGCAGTTCTGGTCATTTTTTGTTTTTATATTTGTTTTTGTCCTTGTTTTGGTTGTGCAAGGAGGCAAAGTGTATCTACCTATGCTTCCATCTTGGCCAGAAGTCCTTTGATGTAGGAGTTATATCTTTTTTTATTTTATTTTAATCATTGTTCAAATACAGTTTTCTCCTTTTTACTCCCAATCCAGCCCATCCTCCCACCCCTCCCCACTTCCCTCCCATTACCACCCTCCCCCTAGTTTTTGACCATGTGTCCTTTAAGTTTGTTCCCGTGAACCCTTCCCAATGTCCCTTGAAATTCCCTCTTCTCTCCCCTGTGGTCACTGTCAGACTGTCCTCTATTTCAGTGTCTTTGGTTATATTTTGCTTGTTTCTTTGTTTTGTTGTTTAGGTTCCTATTAAAGGTGAGATCATATGGTATTTGTCTTTCACTGCCTGGCTTGTTTCACTTAGCATAATGTTTTCCAGCTCCATCCACGCTGTTGCAAAGCATAGGAGATCCTTCTTTCTTTCTGCTGAATGTTTTTTTCATTTTCAACCAAGCTCAATCAGTTCTTTGAGCATTTTGACTACCAGGGCTTTAAATTCTTCATCAGATAGGTTGGCTATCTCTTCATTGCTTAGCTCTCTTTCTGAAGTTTTGCTCTGTTCTTTCATTTGGGTCATATTTTTTTTGTTTCGGCACACCTGTTAAGTTGTAAGGGGGTGGGGCATTAGGTATTCAACTAGGAAAGGCAACCTGCGGGGGAAGGGCCAGAGAGGCTCAATGTGGCTCACTTGCTCAGCTCTAGCCCACCTTCCAATGAATTCTTGTGTGAGACTGGGAGTTCCTCCCACTGTGGCAACTGCCATAGTCCTCAGTCAGCTATGTCTCAGTTTCCTGTTCAGCCATCCCTGCCCACATGATCTGCCACCTTGCCTTGGGTTCTTACCAGCCTGGGTGTTCTGTTTGACTGTTTCTTTAATTCCTTGGTTGTCAAAGTTCCATGCAGTTTAATTTTTTGGCACTTCTGGTTGTTTATTGATTTTGGATTGGTTGTTATCCTCCTTTTGGTTGTGCAAGGAAGTGAAGGGTTTTCTACCTATGCCTCCATCTTGGCTGGAACTCCTTTACTAATATCTTGCCTCTGGTCTTGTTCTCCTTCAATCTGTGCCTCACCATAGCAGCCAAGATAGTCTTTTTTAAGATGCAAATTTGGACATATTTTCTTCATTTAGAAGCTTTCATGATGGTGGGTGGAAGGGGGTGGCTAGTGGTGGAAGAGGGTATAGGAGGGATAAATGATGATGGGAAAAAATAATATAAAAATAAAAAAATTTTAAAAAGAAGCTTTCATGACTTTTTACTGATCTCAAGATAAGGTCCAAACTGCTTGGCAAAATTTTCATCTTCAGTCTCTTCAATCTCCTCAGCCCTCTCCAACCCTAAATTTGGCTCACATCACACTACTCACTGTCCCTGACTTCCTCGCTATACTTTCACCTGGTTTTCCATTTTGCAGCTTTGCTCAGCTAACTTATACTTATTTTAGTACTCCAGCAAACAATGGGATGCCTTTTTTGACCACCACTCCAAAGCCAAATGAAGCGCTCCACTTTGTGGTTTTCCTAGGCACTGGTACTTATCCATATTATATGCAGCCAATATTATACTATTTATTTCTCTCTGTCTCCAACTACACTGAAAACTCTTGAGAGCAGGAATAGTGTCTTAATTACCATCTAACCCAATGTTAAGCAAAGTGCCTCAAGTATAGCAGAGGGTCTATAGATAAGGGAATGGAGGAATAAACAGCTCCTCTGTTAACTTGAGAACTCAGAATCATCTGTGACTTTTGTAACTGAAGAAGGCTGTTTGTTTATTTTGTGGTAAAAAAGGTACCATTTTAATCATTTTTAATATAAGTTCAGTAGTATTAAGTATGTTTACACTGCTGTGAAGTAGATCTCTAGAACTTTGTCTTGCAGAATTAGAACTTTATACCCATTAGACAACAATTCTTTCCTCCCTACCCCCAGTCTCTGGTAACCACCACATTCAATTTCCTATATCTATAAATATGACTACTCTAGATACCTCATATAATGGAATTATACAGTATTTGTCCTTCTGCCTGCTTATTTAACTTAGCATTATATCCTCAAGATTCATACATGTAGCATGTTACAGAATTTCTCCCTTTTATAAGGCTGCACAGTATTCCATTATATGTATATACTACATTTTGTTTATACATTCACTACTGATGGACATTTAGGTTGCTTCCACTCATTGGTGACTTTTTCAGGATTTTCTATGGTATTATAATTCTCATTTTCCACAAGCTTCTGATTCTACAACATTCAAATACAGTATTCCAGATAATATATGCAAATATATGTTTTTCAGAAATATGACAGTCTTTATTAAACATGAGCTTTTGATGCTATTAAAAAGTTATTCACACTTTTTTCTAAAAAAACTCTTGTCATTAAAATGTATGTATTTTGGTATGTATTTTACATTATAAATCCTCATTAAAAAAGAAACACTTATACAAGATTTGGTACATTAATTTATACAGAATAATGAATTTAATAATACTGATAAACATCAGTTTTTAAAATTAGAAGTATGGCATTCTATATAATATATATTATGTTTTATTCCAAAGCTAATTATGCATATCATTTAGAAAAAATGAAGGAACAAGAAATTGATTTTTTGGTTTTGTTCTGTTGATGTAAGAATGTCCAAATTAGAATTTATTTGAGCTAAACTGATAACGTATCAGGAAACTAGATCTCAAGTGCTCTGGAGGATGATAGTATTATTAAGAAATTATTTTCCTAAAGTTTTTATTTTTATTTATTTTCAGAGAGAGGGAAGGGAAAGAGAAAGAGAAAGATATCAGTGTGTGAGAGAAACATCCATTGACTGTGGACCCAGGCATGTGCCCCAACCAGGAATCAATCTAGCAATCTTTGGTTTGCAGGACAAGGCTCAACCCACTGAGCCATACAAGTCAGAGCTGAAGGAGGACAGTTTTGCAGTTCTCTTTATACATGTGGAATTAAGAAGGGAACATAAGGAAGATTACACGAAGGTGGGAGGTGGGGAAATCTTTACGACTGGATTTCAGGATAGTGAATAAGATCAAGTGCTCCCTTGAGGGTGGTTAGCCTCCAAGAGATCTGAAAAAGAAATACTCTGGCATTTCAAAGGTGTGTTAACCTAGAGGCACAAGAACCAGGGACAGTGTTGAATGAAGATAAACCTTTTATTAAAGTTATGCGCCTGGGGCCTAACACTTCACCATGACCCGCCCAGTTAGGAATTTGTGATCAGATCACCCTGTGAGGTTACTTTCAGGCACTGACTTATTACACAGCCCCTTTTCTTCCACAGTTCAAACAACAGACATCACAGAGAAGAACATTTTTAATCAACACCTGAGATCAGGTGGGGTAGATAGAGTTCTGTGCACTAATGATCAATCAAATTATAGTGCAATCCATACAAATAGGCACTCAGTTCCTCAAGGGAGAAGACAAAAGAGAAAAGGGTGGCAAAAAAATCCAATAATAGTCCCAGCCATTATCTTGTTACTTTTGAGGCAATAACCTATGTTGGGCATACCTTTTTCTGTTGATTTTGAAAATTTGGTCACCACTGGTTGAGGGTTATTCAAATGGACATTTACATGAATTTTCTCTTTTTCCCTGCTATTGTAAACAACAGTATAATGTACTTCCTTGCATATTTGCATGAATATACGATGATCTTAAAATAAATGAAGTAGAATAGGTAGGTCAAAGGGTATGCATACTTCTAGGGTTGTTACCGAACAGCAACTTGGGTTCCTGCTGCCCTCCACCACCCTTTAAGCAAAATTCCCGAGGCAAAGGTTTGGTGATAAAGGAAAGGAGTTTCTTCAAAAGCTTCACAATTTTGGAATAACAGCTTTCCACAAGAATTAGTCACTTAGGCCTTCAATTAAGACTAAACTCTTTAATTCTTAGTTACAGCTTTAATCACTTTATCCTATCAATTAAGGCTAAACTTTAACACCTGGGTTCTCCTATCTTTCCCCCTATTAGTTTTTGCCATATTTTGCCATGTATAGTGGGCACTTTTTTGCCCAATTTTTGAGGGAAAATAAGGATGTGCATTATACATGGGTATAATGATAACATACCATGGGTATAATAATAAGTATAATAATTCCATGTATAATGCACACAAAAATGTGCACATTATACACAGTAAAATTTCTATAGGGTTAGTTTACAAACTAAAACAACATAAGATACAAAACTTACGCAATTTTGGAAGAATGGTAGGCTTCTATCTCAGAGCTTGTGCTCTCAAAGAATAAACCTCTGCCACCCTCTGCCAGGCCAGCCCAATCCTAGGCTGTGCCTGGAGTTCCTTCCCATCCAAAATACCGTCTGTTGGGAAAGGCAGGCAGCTGCAGCATGATCATCCAGGGATACTAGAGGAAGAAGAGTCTGAGAGCCTGTGAGCCAGAGAGCCAGCCCTCTTTTTATTTCTCTGTGATCTGGAGGCATTTAGCTTCTCAGCCAGTCCCATCCTAGACTGCTTTTAATTGCCTCTGCAAAGTCCTCCTACAGCCCCTCCCTACTTTTCCCCAGTGATCTGATCAGATCTCTCTGTATCAGGGTTTTTATTGCAAATTGTCAACTAAGCTTTCAGAATGGTTTTTACCAAACTACTCCCCTACTGACCATATATGAAGCACCAATTTCCTTACTTTCTCACTAACACCATTTATTATTCTTTTTAAATGATTTATAATCACAGACAAAATACAGTATCTCATTGCTTTCATTATATTTCTTTAATAATAAGATCGTATTTTTTCATGTCTCAGGCCATTAGTATTTCTTTGCAAAATGTTTTTTCATGTCTCTTGACATATTTAATATTGTGATCATCTTTTGGTTATTGATTTTTAAGACTTTCTTGTATGATAAGGATATTCATACTTTGTTATATGCTGCAAATATTTTTCCAGTTTCTTGTTACTAATTTTATTTATGGTGTATTTTTATATCCAAAAGCTTCAAATATTTATGCAATCAACTCTAGCAATTGTTGCTTTTGTCTTTTTTGATTTGGAAGTCAAGCTTAAGTAACCTCTGTGTGGCAGATTCCTATCCCATAGGGGAACAACTTGCTAACAACTTGTGTAAGAACCTTGGGGCAGGAATTGGGTGCTAGTGAGGGAAATTTGTTTTACAGTCTTGTGAGCATGGAGAATCGTACCTCCTGCAGGCCAGGAAGACCAGTGGTATATGAGTGGTGCAGGGCAGTGAGGGAGGTGTACCTGTCTCTTCTGCACAATGGCTGCTTCCACTCCCAACCTCCCAGCAGAAGCTGATCTGACCATGGAACAATGATAAAATTTAGGAAATTAATGTTGACACAACACCGTTATCAAATCTAAAGACCCAAATTGAATTCTGCCTAGAGGGTGATGGCAGGCAGCAGACCCCAATTGCTGTTCCATAACAATCCCACTAGTTTCCTTTTCCAAGTCCAGAGCCCGATCTAACATCCTGAGTTGCTTTTAGTTGTCATGTCACCTCAGTCTCCTCTAATCTGGAACAGTTTCTGAGCATTCCTTTGTCTTCTATGACCTAATATTTTTGAAGAGTACTGTCCAGTTATTCCATTGAGTGTTACTCAATTGAGTTTATCTGATATTTTCTTGTGATTAGACTGAGGTTATGCATTTGGCAAAAATGCCACAGAAGTCACTTACCTTTCTCCATCATACTGGGGCCATGGTGTTGATGTGTCTTATTCCCACTGATGTTAACTTTGATCACTTGGTTAAGATGGTACCTTCCAGGTTTCTCCACTATACTAAAGATACTATTTTTTTCCATTGTCATTAGTAAGTATCTTGTGAGGAGACACTTTGAGACTATGTAAATATTCTATTTCTCATTATATTTTCACTGATGGTTCATACCTGTAACAATTATTACTGCAGTGTTTTCTAAAGCTGATTTGCTATTTCAATCATTCTTTCTACATTTATTAATTGGAATTTACTGTGAGAAAGAGCTTTTTTCTGCTATTCATTTTTGTCAAAGAAATATCTATTTGTCATAGATATTTATTTTATTCTGCATGTTATCATTGATTACTATTATTTATTTTGTTACTCAGATTGTCCCAGATCTAGCCATTGGGAACTTCAAATTAACCCCTATGTTCTTTTGATATGCCCTCCATCATTTTATGAGCATTTCTTTACTTCTTGGCACAAGATGTACAAGATTCTTGTCTTTCCCTGCCCAGTGATGGAATCAACCAGTTCTCTAATGAGTTCTTCTCATTAAAGAGAGAGATTTACAAACCAACACATGTCTCTAGGTGGAATCATTGCTACTGGCATGTCACTGCATGCAGGTCCTCTCAGTGGATAAAGCCATATATATGTATTCTCACAACCTATACACACATCCATATTTGTTTCTATATCAATCTGTGTATATACTACAAATCATTAATTCACTCCAATAACCTCTGATTCCAGTCTAACACCACAGGGTTCATTCTAGTCTTCCTTTTTCCTTATTTGCAACTTCTTTCTTCAACAATGAGAAACTTGCTCTAATTATCTAAATATATTTACTTATTTGCTTAGTCGTAGCATATATGTAAAATAATTTTAGAATTGCTACATACCCCTTTGAAAAAAATTAGTAACTAGTGCATATTATTTGTATACAGTTCTTCTACTTAGTCTTATCCAATCAAAATACTATTTTCTACAGTTACTCAGATTAGTTCCTTTCTTTGCTACAGTATGAATATGTTGTTCATCTGTAGTGCAGTTAGGTTCATTGGTTACTGTTCACTTTGAGTTTCTCCCACATCCCAGTTGGTGTTAACTATTTATTTCTGAGACATGTGAAACCTTATTATGGTTCTCAGAATCAGAGCTGTACAAAAAGGTATACTCACAGAAGTATGCCTCTTCCCCTCATCCCTTCTACTCTATTTCCACTCCCCATTCTTTTTACCCAGTTCCCATCCACCCCTTGTAGGTAACCAGTCTCACTGGTTTCTGATTTATTTTTCTTGTATTTCTTTTGCATGAAGGATTCCTTGTCTGATCTTAATGGTAAATGGACAAGAGCAATGGACAAGGCCTTAAAAGGATGTGGTAACAAAGGGTAGAGATTTCTAAAGGATGAAGGTATGGGTTACCCCATTAGGTTACCTGAGTACTTAGACGTGCTAGCCAATGTTGAGAGGAATCTGGAAAGAGTAGTAGGGGAGGTTGGTGATGAGTATCAGTGTAGCCTTGAGGCCAGCTGTAGCAGGAGGAGTTGTAGTCCATCCACTAGCTATCTTCTGGCAAATTTCTCCAGGAAAGGAGACCATCCAAAATCTTAGAGAGGCTATTCCCAGCTGGGATCAGCATGTTTTAAGTAGTAAGTGGATTCGAGCAGTGCAAGAGGTGAACTGTAGTGGATGTCATGCTGTACCTCCTAGGTTCCCCATTCAGGAAGGAGTCTTCCATTCCCTCACCTGTGTTTTCTAAAGCCTCATAAGTACATGATACAGTAGTATGTACATAAAACAGAACCATACCTTTCTATGAGATTAGAACAGAGTATAGCAGACAAAAAATTGCAAAAAGCACAACAATGTATACCTTAATGTCACATGCATATCATGGAGAAGAAAGAGTAAGGTCAGCAAGAACTTGAATGATCAGCAAAGGCTGAGAGTTGAAACTTGGCTTGAGGCTTGAGGGGTGGGAAGGAACTGGGTATGAGGAATTGAGAAGGAATGGCTCTCCGAGATGACACACCAGAATCGGTGGGCATTTGTAGCTTTCTTCAACCCTTCTCTACCTCCTTCCCCCATTTCTCTCTGCCCAAGACACAGTCTGCTCTTGTACCCTGTTCCAGCTTCTGTACCTTTGGCTTCACTCCACAGTTTAACTAAGATAAGGCTGGACTTTTTAAAAAGGAAATTCACTGTTTGGACTCTAAAGTTTTCCCAGGCCTTCCCACCTGCGGTCACATTGAGGCTCTTTAACAGTAATGGAACAAATCTCCAATCTTCATCGCCAAGTGTTTCTTAGCTAGTGCCTAGGCTCTCACTACAATGTACTGCACCATTAACAGCTCCTATCTTCAAAGTCTCTGGACGATAGTCCACCTTAGCACAGTCTCTACTTCAGCTTCTTCTCAAAGTTGCTCTCCATTTGTCAAGGGGGCTGATTCCTAATGTTTACAGAAACAGAAATCCTAGAGACATCAGCATAGTTCTGCACTCACTTCAGTTCCCACCAGGCTGAAGACACAGGGTTGTTCACAAAGGTGGGGGAAATGTCACTCTTCATAAAGACTAGCATGCTTGTCCCTCCAAATCTCAGCTCTCCCCCAGAAACCTTTGCAAAGAAAAAGAAAAAAACCCTGGCTGGTGTGGGTCAGTGGATTGAGTGTCGGCTTGTGAACTAAAGGGTTGCTTGTTTGATTCCCAGTCAGAGCATACGCCTAGGTTGTGGGCCAGGTCCCTATTAGGGGGTGCACAAGAGGCAACCACACATTGATGTTTCCCTCTCTTTCTTCTTCCCTTCCCCTCTGTCTAAAAATAAGTAAATAAAATCTTTAAAAATAAAATAATAAAAACAAAGAAAAAGAAAACAAACTCCACTTTCTTCTTCTAGTTGAAACCCCAACATTTATGCAAATGATGCTGGTGTCTTCACCCACCAATTCCAAGCAAATCTGAATCCTGGTTTAAGTTTGCACAGGAACTGAATATTACTATAGAAACCTTTTTAAAAAAAAATGTAAAAGGAAGAAACAATGACAAAGGCCTAGAAAATTCCTGACTCTAACTCAAGAAATTGTGGCTGACAATCCCACCTAGGCTGGTGATGCTTACTTGGCATCCTTCTTATCTGTTGGGCACAAGTCCCCTACTTCCCCAGCGCCTTGTTCTATAGGACTGCCAGCCCTTGAGACAGTGCCTGGCACAGAGTGGGCACTGCTCTCCCTACTGCTCTTCCCAAATCATAAACATCCAATGATTGAGACAGATGAAAATGAAAGCAGGAATAAGTAAATGGGACATTCCTGCCTGGGGAACTCATCATTGCCTCATCTCAGCCCTGCAGCACCCAGTGATTGACCTAGCACATGGACTTTCATGTGAGGATGGGGTTCCTCAAAGATGCCCAAAGATGCCTCCCCAGGCTTCCACATCATCTTGCAGCCCCAAAGGGGTGTCTTTCCACCTGTTCTTCCCTCTTTACCACTATCCTCCCCTCCTGGAGGAGCTCCAGTAGTCCTGCTCCCTCTCCCTGGCTCCATTTCTCTGCACATCTTGGGTTTGCCTGATAGAGACACAGTCACCACAGTGGTCAAGGCAGGAAGTGAGCCTCAAGGCTCTTCTGATGAGTTCAACTTTATCTATTTGGCTAACATCTGGGCTTACTCTGATTTGTTAATGTTTTAGTGTGTTCTGTTTTAAGTTAATGTTAACACTGTAATGTACCTCCCATGTTTCTTTCCTAAATAGACTTTAGTTTTTAGAACAGTTTTAGGTTTGCAAAATATAGTAAAGATAGTACTGAGATTTCTCATTTACCTGACACCCAGTGTCCCCTATTACTAACATCTTACATTTGCATACTATCTTTGTTAATAAGCCAATATTCCTACATTATCAAATAAATTACAGTTGATACTTTATTGGCATTTCCTTAGCTTTTATCCAATGTCCTTTTTCTGTTCCAGGATCCTATGCACGACACCAGATTACATTTAGTTGTCACGCCTCGTTAGGATTCTTCAGACTATCACACTTCCTCTGCCCTTTGTTTTTGATGACATTGATAATTTTGAAGAGTACTGGCCAGTTATTGTATAGAATGTCCCTCTATTGGGATTTGGTGTTTTATCTCAAAGTTAGACTGTGGGTATGAGTTTTGAGAGGAAGATCAAAGAGGTTAAGTGCCATTTTCACCTCATTGTATCAACATGGTTTATGACTATTGATGTTGACCTTGAACACCTGGCTGTAGTAGTGTTTGTCAGGTTTTTCTCCCTTTCATGCTCTTCAGAAAGAAGCCACTATGTGCAGCCCACACTTAAGAAAGTGGGGAGTTACATTTTCCCATCTGAGAATGGAGTGTCTACTGAAATTATTTTGAATTCTTCTGCATGAGAGATTTGTCTCTTCTCTGACATTTATTTACTCAATTATTTATTTATATCAGCATGGACTCACTGGTATTTATCTGATACCTTGTGTTATAATCCAATATTACATTATTTATTTTGCCACTCACATTGGGACTCACTGGGCACTGGGAGCTCTTTCATTTGGCCCCTGTGACCTTTTCACATATTATTATAGACTGAAGGTTTGTGTCTGCCCCCCTACCCCCACATTCATATGTTGAAGCCTTAATCCCAAATATTATGGTATTTTAAAAATGGTGACTTTGTTAAGGTTAGATGAGTTCATGAGGCCCTGTAATGATGGGATTAGTGCCCCTATAAGAAGACACCAGAGAGCTTGCTCTCTTTCTCCTGAAGAGGCCATGAGAACACATAGTGAATGGCAGCTACCTACAAACCAAGAGAAGAAGCCTAAGAATAAAATCTACCTTGCTTGCACTTAATCTTGGACTTGCCAGCATCTAGAACTGTAAGAAATTTCTGTTGTCAGAGTCAACCAGTTTATGATATTTTGTTAAGGCAGCCTGAGTTGAGACACAGACCCTCACTGTTTTGCTTTCTGAGCATACTTCCTTATTTTCTGGCACTGCAAAATGCTCCAGGCTCACCTTGTGTATTTTCTGCCTCAATCCTAGAATCAGCCATTTCCCCAAGGAGCCCAGTTCCTTTTACTGGAGAATGGTATTAAAAACCAAGAACTGAGTCCTAGGTAGCCAATTCTTTTTGGGTAGACAAATTATTTTGTGCCTCCTATGTGCCAGACACTATGTTAGCTTTTTTTCCATGTCAGTTTATATAATACTCATAACAACTCCATGAGGTCAACTCTCTGTACAGGAACAGAGGTTTAGTTAGGTTACATGCCAGCCAACATCTGCCAGTTCTGCCTCCATTGCTCATCATGTTACCTTGATGGAGACTGGTATTGCATATACCACAAATAAACAAACCAAAAAAAACCAAACACCACCATCATTTATCGTCTGTTTTGTGATTCATAGATACTGCAGTAATTTAAATTACAATAATTCTGTAACAGGTAATCACTGCTTATTCAGTGGAGTGAAGATATAAGAATAAGACCCTCTTGGGCCCACAAAAGATACAGACTACCATTCCTGATCTGCATAGATGCCGTGTCCCTCGTATGTGCACAGATGACATGTACCTATCCTTATATGCACAGACTATAGGCATTTAGTCTTATGTACACAGATGCATACAGCTCTTCTCATGAGTGAAGATGGGCTATACCTATCTTCATATGCTCACATGGCATATACCTATCTTTGTGTGTACAGATGTCTTGTATAATACTGTTATTATTCTTAAGTGCATAGATGGTATGGGATCACAAAACCTGATATGTGGAAAAGTGTTTTATGATGGACATTCACAGTAAATTTAAACAATGTCAGATCTTTCTCTTTAATGCATAGGACTCATGAAATTTGGGGGTGTCCTAAGACAACCATTTAGCATCATAGCTATCACAATTCTAATAGTGCTTCCAAATGTAAAACGAGGTTTAAGTATTCCCCTCAAGGATGGGAATCATATCACACGGGAAAGAACAAATCAGTCAGAAGATTGATGTGACTAAGGATCCATTAGAGTGACTACAGTGTGATCTGACATTTAAAATGAATATTGATGGATTTGTCTGCTTAGCACCCCCTTTTCTGGGGACTGCCTCAGCCATACCATCCATAGCTGCCATGTTAGTACATCATGACATGTTCATGGCCATTCGATCATTCCTGGTATGAGCACTTAATCCAGTTGGGCCAATCCCAGAGCCTTTGCCTAGGGACTATGTAATAGGAACTAAAAAGAGAGTTGGTTTTTCTTTAGTCACTAAAACTATGAACACTGAGGTAATGTGAAGAAAGTTTGTGTGCAGGCAGAAAGAATAATGAAAACAATACACACACACATACATGAACATGAAGGCACTTGAGCATTTGAGTTCTTGGTTCTGATATAGCCTGGGTATTTTGCGAAGAGTGCCTTCAAGTTTTTGACCAACTCCTTCTTTATATTAAGTCTAGTCAGGGATGGCTTTCAGTTACTTCCAGTCAAAAGTGCCCTAACCAACACAGAATGACTCACAATCACTGCCATATTACATGTTGCTAATATACCACAATAAATATCTACTAAGATCCAAACCTGACAGATATCTTAACTATCAAAATTTTATAGATATATTTCAGATCTCCTGTGAAAGTGGTTAATTTGGTATATTAATTTTTCTGAAATTTATGCTAAATACTTAAGCATTATTATAGATACTTAAGATACACTGGAGATAGTTAAATTTGCATAATAAACTTCTATTGATCTGGCTTTCAAACAAGAGATTTCAAATTACAAAATTTTTCCTCCACTCTATGTGAAATAAATGATAAGATGTGGCAACTAAGGAAACTATTCTAACACCTTTTGGGATACACTACAGGGTCCATATCAACATCTTCAACATGATGTATATTTCAGTGCCTGAATCATCAAGGCAATATTAAGGACAGCTTGACCTTGTTTGGAAGTGTACTTAAGTTTCAGTTTACTTAATTCTAGGTTATAATTTGTTTATAATTCACATGTGAGCATGATGATAATAGTTAATACTTTTAATCTCCTACCATGTAGTAGGCAGGTACTCTTGTAGGGCCTAACATTAACTCCTTCAGTCTTCACAGTAATCCTGTTAAATTGTTATCCCCCCTTACAGGTGAAAGAGAGGTCAAGTAATTTGTTTTAGGTCATACAACCAGTAAGGGGTGAAGCTGTGGACATAACAGGCTGACACTAGAGGCCATATATTTTAGGTAAATAAGGTAGTTAATCATAGCAGCTCTCAGATAACTAGCATATTCAACTAACAGGACATCCTACTTCTCAAGTCCTTTGGACAGAATTTTATTGTACTGCTTGTTTACAAATTCTTTGGATTTGTAGAATGTGGACAATATTGGTATTAGTGAGGCAGAGATCTATGCAGGAAAACTTTATGATGGCTTGGGTCCCTGTGACTCGTAAGAAAGCAACATGGTATATATATCTTTCCTCATCCGAGAAACAGAGCTTCCACCAGGCTTTCATCATTTCCCTATGGTGAGAACAAGTCTTTCAGAGGTTTCCCATCTCTCTTAGACTAAAATGAGAAACTGTCTTGGGCCATAGGCCCTGTCTTTCTCATCACTCTCCACTGGCACACTGAGTTTCAGCCACCCTGGCCTTAATTTTCTACCATCACAAGGCTCTCCGATAAGACTTTCCCTCTGCCTGGCACATCCACTTCATCTGTGTCACCTCACCAAATTGTATTAATTTTGTAGGCTTTCCCTAAGCCACAGGCCAGGTTTGATTCCCTTCTTAAAATCTCTCACAGAATCTTGTACTTCTTATAGTATAGTAACAGAAAAATTGTGTAATTACTGAACGTCTGTCTTGCTGGCTCCAAGTGTAAACTCCATGTGGGCAGGGACTGTGTTTATCTTGTTGTTGCAAAATCCTCACAGCTTAGCACATAGCTGGCACCAAAAAAAAAAATAATTTTTGTAAACTGAGCAGAAAAATTACCAGCTGAAATGTAAATACTTTTGTCTCCTTGGCATTGACTAGACCTGCTGAGTGTGGAAGAATGCCTGCCCAGGCAGACACAGAGAGAATGCTGGGCCAGTTCAGCAGAGTGGCTAGCAAACCAAAGGAGAAATGAATACACCTATGCGATCCTTAAGCGATTAGGAAATGGTCAGGGTAAAATTATGATTCTGTAACAAAATATAGTCTAACTTTAACAGTGCTAAAATCTTGATCAAAGAATTTTCAACTCAATACTAAAGGCCAAAATGAAAGACATATACTGGTTTTGATGATGTGTCATTCTACCAAGTGTGCTTTTATGGTTATAATTGTTTATCTTTAATTGCAGCCCTTTTATTTTTATTTACCTTTATTTTTGAAAATGTTTTATCATCTCTTTCCTGATTCCTCGAAACAGTCTTAAGCAGAGAAGTGTTGGCATTACCATGGCCTTGGCGATGAAGAAATGTTTCCTCTTTCAAAGACTATTTTTTGGAGATAAGAATTGCTAAAGAGGAAGCAATCAAACCTATCGCGAATGGCTGTCCTCCACCCAACATGCGACTTCCTGGTTTTAAGATGCTTTCAGATCCTCCTGTGAGACTTTGATAAACCTGGGTTGCCATGTATTTTCTTTGAAGATCACATCTCTTATTAATCTGTTCACCTGGAAGACATCACACTGAAGTCGCTCGTGGAAGGTCAATTCGTTTTTCCGAACAACGAACCACAATCTGCAGTGTTACCAATGTGATATCAACACTAATTCTTCCCTGGGGCAATTTTGCTGTATTCATTTTCAACAAGTCTGCAGTTTTCTTCACTGCCGTGAGGCCCAGGACTTCACTCCAGGTTTCATCCGAGTTCGCGGTGCCCCACCTCCCGGGATGCCAAGTCTGGTAGGTCGTTCTGGAAGACTGTCGCTGAGAGCGGGGGAAGCCCCGAGGACGTGGTGGAACCGAAACAGAACTTCGTGATTCTATCCATCACCTCACGACACTGTGCTTTCCGAAGACAATGCTGCCTTCACAAAGCTACGCTTCTCCAACTTCCACAGACCTTTTCTCACAGCTGGGACCCACAGCTGGCAGCCACCGAGTGCTAACAACGGTGGGACCACAGGGAGAGTCCCGGGTGATTATCTTCACCCACCACGCCCGCTAGCCTTGCGGCGCCGAGGGTAACGCCTCCGCCACGTGCCCGCCTCCCCAGCCAGACCGCTCGCGATTGGTCGGCAGTGCTGCCTATTGCGAGAGGAGGGCGTGTCGCTCGCAGGTCGGCGCTCCCATTGGTCTTGCGGCGGTGGTAGCGCGCGCGGCTGGGGCGAGGAGGGGAAGCCGGTGGCTGAGGAACGGTCGGAGGCTGCCGATTTCGTAACGTCGCTCCTCCTAGCTGACTCGCGAACTGCGAGAACTGGGTCGGGTCGGCCGCGCCGTGCGGGGCCGCTCGGAGAGCAGGCCGCCTGGGGGCGGGCGGGCTGGAGGTGCAGGTAAGGAGGCTCCGGACGTGCGGGCGGGCTGGAGGAGGAGAAGGCCGCGGTGGAGCCCGCCGCTCGCGTGGGCGCGGGCCCAGCCCGAGGAGACTCGGCGCGGCCCGCGGAGGCCGGTTGGTCGGGAAGGCCCCGCGCAGCCGGCGTCGCAGGCGGCGGCCCCGCGCGGCGTCTGATGCAACCTGCCGGCAACACCCCGCGGGGCCGCTGAGCTCATCCCTGGCTGCGGCCCAGAGCCCCGGCGCCGCCTGCCGACCCCTGCGCTCCCCCGGGCGCCCCTCACAGCGGGCCAGGGACGGGCTGGAAGGCGAGATGCACCCACTCCAAAACCCAGCCCTCAGAAGTGTGCAGTTCTGACAAGCCGGGCTCGTATTGGCCCCTGGGGATAAAGGGTGTTCCCAGGATAACAGGAGGTGAACCGTATCTTATTTTAGTGCCACATCGGATATTTCCTACTTCTCCAAAATTGCTCATTGTGGGGTCGCCGAGAATTCTGTTAAGTCAATAAAGTGGTAGTCAGGGATAGCACTTGATATTTAAAGACGCGACTTTACAGAAATACTATTATGTAATTTATGAAGCTGTAGTTTGAATACCCTGCAGTTTACATAGGTGAGATGGTGCAGCAACCACGAGTTGAATAGAAAAGAGGCAAGAAACGAAGTGCTTCGTTAGCATGGTGGGGGGAACAGTAGGAAAACAGCTGGCAGAGGTATCTTAGATGGAGAGGATGGGAATGCAGGTTTGAGGGGAAGGGTAACTTGTTTTTCTAAGTAAGCTTGCATGTTTTTCTTCAGAAGGTTTAAGTGTTTGGTTCTTGTCTGAGGATTATGCTTAATCTGGCATCTTAAAATGTGTCACTTTTATTAGGGGTTGCACAAAAATTGGTAGTTCAGTTTGAGCCTACTACACTCACTCGAATCATTTGGAGAGCCTGTTCTTTAATTTAAATAGGACATGTGACTACCAAAGATGTTTTAGAAGTAAAATACTGTAAGGGCTTTCCATACTTAGAAATTCTGCATCCAAATTTTTGATATTTAAAAGTTAAAATCTGGTCAGCTATTACCAGTTGAGTGGTATTTGGGATAAGCTATTCTTAAAGTTGATTCTTTGTTTCTGGAAGAATTTACTGTAAACAAGGTTAAATAATTATAGGATGCTGGTGAGCAGAAGAATTTGTCAATTTCTTGACACTTGCTTCTTGTGGACATACTTGGCTGATTCAGTCATTTTTAATACCTGCCTTAAAAACATTGAAACAAAACTTTATTTTGTTTCAAACTATCCATTAAATTCACAAGAACACCAGCAAGGTTACCTGATCAGGGAGAGGTGGTTTCCTCCCTAGGGATTTTAACAGCACATGGTAGTGCTTGATAAAGACAAATAGGATCTCATGGGGGCTGAATTTAGGCTTAAAGTCTAAATTGTCTCATCTGATCACAGTAATGATAAATGTAGGTAGGCACAATTCCAGGTTTATTGTGTATTCTTGAGAGGGGATGGCTTCATGGGTCCTTGTATTGATATCTTATACTAGTAGGTAAGGTACATTGGTCTCCTACCTTTTAGGCCTTCCAGTCATATCAGTTAAAAAAAAATTTACATGATCTAATAGATGTATATTTATAAACAATGTGTGTGTACTATTTATTGTATAGGTTGTAAATCAAACCAAAAGTGGATTTTAAAGTTACTTTTAAAAAAGATAAATGTACATACATTTCCTTCTTATATTTATGTACTTACCAAAGGTATATACCCTTCTTCATGGACCCCTGTTTTGGATCATGAAGCAAGCAGTACAACTGAATAGTAATAACTGCTCTTTTGGGTGTGTATTGGCTTTGACTGCTTACCTTGACTTCACTTGTAGTACAGAGTTATCAGACCCTGGCAATACATGCCTAAGAACTTGAGGTTACTAATTCGAAAACAGTGGGACTAAATAGAAAATAAAGCTTCTTAACTGAAATGGAACAAAGACCAGACAAGAATGATGTTCACTGTATAGACTGGGGACTTTTATTTTCCTATACACCTTTAAGAAAGACACTGAAGTTTAGGTAATAAGACCATGATCTCTTAGTAATACTCTTGATTTAATTGCAGTTGTTTTAACAGATTGTAATGCTAAAGTATTTCATTTTTATGTAATACATTTATTAAAACATGTTTTCTCTTAGCCTTTTGAGACTGTATTGAACAAATATTTCTTGGGCACCACCACTATATATACCTAGCCCAGCACCCAATGCTGGGCATGTGGAGATGAAATGAAGACAGAGTGCTGCCTCTAGGTCTCTAGAATAGTCTACAGAGAGAGACACTGTGGAGCTGACATTGACAAAGAAAACTGGTCAACGAATTGGACAGAAGCACAAACTAAAGAGAAAGCATGGACCTAGAGGTGTGGATTTAGAGGACCTATGATGGTTCGGTATTGTTGAGGTGTGAAGTGTAAGGGGACAGGGGCTAGAGGGAGTGTTAATTTGATGCTGTTTGTGGGAGCCACAGAAGAATTTTGAACAGGAAGGTGTGTGACACACTCAGGTTTGAGTGTTAGATTGCTCTAGAGACAGTGGTTGGAGAGAACACTGCTAACCAGAGGAGACTGGTGCCCCTGAGAGATGATGTCAGCCTGAGGTAATTCTGTGACACTGGGAAAGAGAGGTATGGTAGATGTAGTATTTTTCTGGGGTGGGGTAGAATTGTCACATATCAATGATTGAACAGATTTGAAGCAAGGGAGAAACATCTATAAATATTTTGGTGTATAGACTTTTACTGAGGAAATTTGAGTAAAAAATTTGTTTTGGAGGACCAGGGAGGAATATCTGGTTGTATGTATATGGGCAAAAAAGTGACAAGAGTTAGGAAAATTCTTGACAGGTTTATTATTTTCCTAAATAAAAAATTTTTATTTTTGTTTTAGTCATTCTAACACTGAGTTTTCAGTGTGTTACTGATATGAATGAACATTACTTTAATTAAGAAATCTGAATTTAAAAAATGTAACCTACTCAGTTCTTTTAAAGATCCATTGTTATCTTTAGTAGTGGCTTTCTAACTTCAGTGTTAACAGAATCACTTGGAGGTCATATTAAAACAAGATTGCTCATACCTACTCCTAGGGCTTCTGATTCCTAGATCTGGTGTGGCTTGAGAATTCCAACAAGTTCCCAAACGATGATGTCGCTGGTCCAAGGACCATGCTTTGAGCACTGTTGCCCTTCAGTTTTTCTACTGCTTCCTGCTTGAATGATTCACATGCAAGGAAACAAGGCACCACCCTGTTTCCTGTAGACTGAACTTTGGAATAGAATTTGTCCACATAGGAGCCAGACTTTCATTTAGGGTTCAATATCCACATTTGAAATAAACTTATTTTTTTTCTCATTGTAGGTGCTCACATGTTTGTGGAAGGAACAAAAGCACAAGTGACACTGTAAACTGTAAAATGTATAAATTTTGGAGGCAGCTATTTGCTGAGTATAAAAACAAAATTGATAATCTGTTTGGAGTTAAGGCTTTAAGATTATTATGCTCTTTGACTCCCTTTACTTGGTTCATTTTCCTTAATGGATATTTTTTCCTCTTTATTTGTTTACATACTAATCTTCACCCAAGGATATAGTTTCTTTTTTATATTACTGATTTTAGAAAGAGAGGAAAGGGGGGTGGGGAGAGAGGTGGAGACAGACATCTCTGTCTGAGAGATGTTGAGAGACAAATGTTGACTATCTCCTGTACATACCTTGACTGGGAATTGAAACTGTACCTTTTGGTGTATGGAAAGATGCCCCAGCCAACTGAGCCATCCTTGCTGGGGTGAATTATCTCTTCATTTTAGAAGCCACTTTCTTGGCTTGTCTTTGACTGAAGACTTTTTTTAAAAAAACATTTTTGGAGTTCTTTTTATTACCAATTTTTCCTTTCTTATAGTTTTACCAGTTTGATGATTATTTTTTGTTTTTCAAGCTAAAAGGCTCATTTTCAAAACCTGGCCTATTCGCCTAGTATCTTGCTTGGCAAGATGAGACAGACTGAGGTAGAAGAGCCCTTTCCTATCTTTGGCTACAAAAATGGACATGAGTGTCACAGAGTTTGGAGCCTTTAATAAGAGTTTAGTGATTGCAGTTCATGGTATATTGTCAGTAGGAAGGCATCTTATTATTCTACATTCTCCATTGTTGTTGCTGAGTTGACTGTAGAGATTAGCTTTAAAGACTAAAAATATAAGTGGTGTATGAAAAGTAAAAAAATAAGATGATTATGATAGTTGAGATGATCCTAGTAAATAAGATGATTATGACTGTTGAGATTATCCCAGCAGAGGTGTTAAATGAGTTATTAAAAGTTGAGTAAAACAGTCCTGGCTGGTATGGCTCAGTAGATTGAGCATCAGCCTGCAAACCAATGGGTCGTTGGTTCAATTCCCAGTTAGGGCAAATGCCTGGGTTGCTGGCCAGGTCCCCAGTTGGTGCGAAAGAGTCAACCACATGTCAATGTTTCTCTCCTTCCCTTCCCCTCTCTCTAAAAAATAAAATCTTTAAAAATTTGAGTAAAACATTTATGTTCACTTTATACCAAATAATTATCTAGGGAAATTGTCAAGTGTCCATTACTGAAAATAGACTTGGAGTAGATGTCCCACATGGTTTGGAAGGAAGCTTTATATCTTGCCTTAGTACTGGAGTGAAACATGACCAACTAGCTCAAGGCTGCCTGCGTGGCTTAAAAAACAGTTGGAAGTAATGATATAAAAGAAATTTGGTTGTCAAATGATCTTTAATTGAAATATTTTCCTTTGTAGTTATTTTGTTAATTTGAGGGAAAGGGAGAGAGAGAGAAAAAAAACATCAATTTTTTGTTCCACTTATTGATGTGTTTATTGGTTGATTGTTGCATGTGCCCTGACTGGGGATTGAACCCACAACTTTGGCATATTGGGACAGTGCTCTAACCAACTGAGCTACCCAGCCAGGGCCTTCCTTTGTAGTTCTTTTTTTTTTTTTTAAGATTTTATTTATTTATTTTTAGGGGAAGGGAGGGAGAAAGAGAGGGAGAGAATATCAATGTGTGGTTGCCTCTTGCACGTCCCCCCACTGGGGACCTGGCCTGTAACCCAGGCATGTGCCCTAGAATGGGAATTGAACCAGCAACCCTTTGGTTTGCAGGCTGGCACTCAATCCACTGAGCCATACCAGCCAGGACCCTTAACTAGCTAAATATTCCATTGTACCTCTGTTGATGTCATCTATGATGTCATGAATGTGGCAGCCATCAGCATTGCAGCCCACAAGTGGAGTGGTCCCCAGGATCTCTTTAATGGCTCCAGAGAGTTCTCTACTTAAAGATTGGTGCTATATTTGTTGGACAATGTTGACAGGCTCATCAAAAGTGGTATTTCCACTATGCTTAATGTTTATTTGGTTCTTTCTGTCTTTCGGTGGTTCTTTGAAGGCTTTGATGATCAGGCAGATGCACAAAGTACTACCTCAGTGTGGATCTGTCTTCTGAATGGTCACCTTCACTGTAATCCTCAGATCCTTCTAATCACCGGTTGCTTTGGTGATGCCATCACCAACCTTTTTTGGAGACTGATCTTGGGGGCCAGGGCAGACATGGCACTGACTTCCCCACACAGTGCAACTCAAGGATATGACTGGTCTTGTAGGGGCTGAACTTTGGAGGCATGGGGGAGATGGCTGGTGCTGGGTTTATCCAGGTCTCGGATGACTGAAGAAAGTTGCACTTAGACCTCCTCCAAGCCAAAAACCAAAGGGAATATGAATTTTTTAAAAGTAAATATTTTAAAAATCAGATGTATAGACAGTGTTTATACTGAAATGCCTGGCTAAAGGTTTGGGTAAAGCTACTGGTGTTTACTAACTGAGCTTTTTGAGATATACTCATTTGAGGCATTTCATAATTCTGGCTTCAGGTTTTTCCATGATGTAGTTTTAGCAGTTTTGTGAAAAGATAACAGGATAGTTTTATGGTTCATAACACTGCTTTCTAAATTTTTAGGAATGCTATGACTTCTTGGTGGACACAGTTCACTCAGCCAGTTTGTCTTGAAGTGACTTTACAATAATAGGACAGGTATGGTTTCTGACACGTCTTGAGGCAGTTGTAGTGACCTAGTTGAATTTGTAGTAATCCAAATATGACTAGTTTTTGAAACTGTGACTTCATTTTATACAGGCAGCACTACAGGTGTTGCAGAGTTGGCGTGTGCTCTGAGCTCTGCAGCAGTGCTGTGGGTGCAGGCACTGCCTCTGCTCCATTCTATCTAGCCTGAGTCCCACTACCTGCACTTCCTGGATGCATTAGAGCTTTTGTTTCTTTTCTTGTGGTTTTAGTTTGACCATGTTTAGATGTGTTTTTAAATTAGGTCAAGAAGAGGAAAAAAAAACACTATTAAAAGTATGGTGGGGTGAGGAAGCAAATTGGGTTTCTCAGAGCTCCTAAATCTTTGATCCAAGAAATGAACTTAGGAAATCTCTGTAAGCTCCTAATGTTTGAAGTTATTCAAAAAAATTTTTAAATGCCAACAAATACCTTTTCAAAACATCCCATAAACTAAGTCGAGTTGTTGCTGACTCACTCTCTCTGCATGTTGGAATAAGGAACATGCAGCTCTCATAGTCCAGTATTCCTGGTGAATGCTGGAGTTGGGGCATTCTGCTGCAGCGTTCCTTACGATTTCAACCAACAATTCAAACTTGTTTCTCCTTTTATTGCAGGTGTCTCTTCTATCATAATTAAACTCAGCTGTTCCCTGATTAAACCAAACATCTCAAATTTCTTTCTGGCAGATTGCCAAGTAATATTCCGTGTGCTGCCTAATTAGGGATATTCATGTGTTTTCCTCCCATTTTTAAAAACAATCACAGATGGGCAATACCCTCAGGGATTCAGGTGGGCTGAATTTGGCCTTATGGTGCTTCTGTACTAACTTACCTTTCTCAGTTAAATGGTTTAGACTTCTGAAACATTGGAACAGTTGACAATTCCTGTAGACTTTTCTCAGCATAATCAAATAATGTTGGCTTGCTGTTAGGTACATGCAAGTTTAATCTCATTTGATCTTGTCATTTCAAATTTTTAATGCAATTTATTCTTTAACTAGGTACATGTGAAGATTTGGCAGTGTAGAGTGGAAACAATTGATCACCTTGCCCTCATTTCTGCCTCTTCTGTGTTGGCAAGGAAGAGTGCCCAAATGAGCAAGATACCGCAGCAGAACAGTACTCCAGGAGTGAACGGGATAAGTGTTATTCACACTCCAGCTCATGCCAGCGGCTTACAGCAGGTTCCTCAGCTGGTACCCGCTGGCCCCGGGGGAGGAGGTAAGGCTGTACCTCCAAGCAAGCAAAGCAAAAAGAGTTCACCCATGGATCGAAACAGTGATGAGTATCGTCAGCGCAGAGAGAGGAACAACATGGCTGTGAAAAAGAGCCGGTTGAAAAGCAAGCAGAAAGCACAAGATACACTGCAGAGAGTGAATCAGCTCAAAGAAGAGAATGAACGATTGGAGGCAAAAATCAAACTGCTGACTAAGGAATTAAGTGTACTAAAAGATTTGTTCCTTGAGCATGCGCACAATCTTGCAGACAACGTGCAACCCAGTAGCACTGAAAATATGACAAATTCTGATAATGCAGGACAGTAGACCACACCCCTTCCAAACTCCACACCTTGTGGCTTGAACATTAAAGGTGTAACAACCTAAATCACTCATATCAATGATTGAACATTGTCTTGTTCCTTAGTCAAAGATCCACTGAAGGTTGTTTTCTAGGATCAGCACTGAAGAATTGATTAACTAAAAATGTTAGCCATGTAATTCAAATTTCAGGTTTTAAATGTTATTGGGATAAAGAAATGAATTTTTAAGGTATATGGTAAAAAGTCCCAGACCTGGATATTCTTAATAAATCCTGACTTCTCAAGAAAAGCTTCTTTTTCAGGTTGACAAAAGGAATGAGGAACTGCAGGTCATGCAGAAGTTTCTTGGTTTTAATGGACATGGTTAATTGGATTAAGAAAAAGTGTTGTCTGTGTTAATCTATTTGTGATTTTATTCTAAATTATGTATTAAAAATCCTTAGGGCTGTAGAAACCAATCACTTTGTAATGTGGAGTGATTTTATGTATAGCATAAACCTTGGTTTAGCATAATAATGAGTATTGTTTCCCCCACAAGGACAAATTTTTGAGTAGCGATGTCAGGTTAAGTAAAGAACCCATTGTATTTTTGGCAAAATATGGCAGTTTGCAGCCATTTGGCTTAAAAACGTAAATAATACTTATGAAGCAAATAGGTTTTTAAAAAATAAAAGTAAAACATATTAGAATTATGTTTTTAGGATACCTTTGGGTCATTGGATTGGCATTTTTTGTATCCTTAAAAAAGAAAAAAGCCCAAACCACTCAGTAGTTTAAAGAAACTACCAAAATTTTAGTTTCTGCAGATGCTAATAAAGTAAGCATTTAAAAAATACCATTTTGACAGCCAAATTAGTAAACAAAATGTTTTAATAGTTTGGTCACATGAGCTACTGATCAGGGTTTGGAATATCAGTTCAGCAGGTAGTTTCTCCTGTGTTCAAATACCTGCCCCCATGGCCAGGAGTTTGAAAGACGGAAATTTCTTATGAAGGACTATGTGGTGTTTGAATTTAATCAAGTGATTATTAGAAAAGGGCATCATCAACTTCCAAAATAATAGTATAAGAAAACTTGAAAGTGTAAGGTTTAGCCTTTAATTTATTTCACTTAAACACATCTTTTAATATTTTTGTGATACTTCTTTTTCTAGTTAGTGGGCTGTTCTTCCAGATTTTTTGTACCACTGTTTCTGTTATGTGTATGCTTTTATATCCCATAAATTATTGTAGGAAGAAAATATTGGTAAAACTCAGGATATTGACATTTTTATTGAGACTAAAAAAATGGCAATCACTAAAGTCAGGAATCGCTAGTCTGATTTATATCAATGTCAGTAGTTTTGATTGTCCTTGTTGACTTTTTATTTTTAAGCAGCAGAAATCTAGTGAAAATTTGTTGGGCTCTGTGGGGTGTGTCTGTTTTTCTCTTGTGTGTGTGTGTGTGTGCGCGCGCGCGCGTGCACGCGTGTGTGCCCGTGTGCCTGGGCTGGTGACGAGACTGAGTCACATCTGATAGAAAGTTTGCATTACTGGATATCTCATTTGAACTTAGTTATTTTTGGCCATATTGCTCTTTCATACTAGCACCTGGGAGAATGTAGCCAGCATGTAACTCAAGTTGTAGTTTTGGGTCGGTGGAAGAGTACTCTGTGCTCTTTTCTTGGGTAGAAGACATCACAGCACTCTGAAACCCAGCGAAGGCATTATTTAGACCATGAGCCTCCCATGAGCCTCTTCTGCAAGTGACAGGAACCCAGTGTCCCATAAGAGGCACTGTCCCAGGAGGGTTAACTCAATATAAATCCAGGAGACAGAATAGGTGTTTGTCTTAGGGTCCAACACCAGTGTACTTTGGATGGAGTGTTGATCTACTGGTAATAGATGTTTTAAATAACTAGGAGATACCCACAGGCCCTACTGAATCTTTAATAGCTGATCAATATTATATAATTAACCTAAATGGAGATGCAGTTGGGTCATTTTAATCTTAAAGCACCTATAAAAGGTGTTACAGACATCATAATTTCTTACTACAACTTTTAGAAGTTGATGTCTCTGTGGAATTAATGGTTACCAGTTATATGAATCGACTTAACTGTCTTAGAAAAAATGCTTTAGGGAAATCAGGAACATGTACTCAATATTCAAATTAGAACATGAAATTGAAAATTTGGAAAAATGGGTTCAATCTTTCTTGTTACCTCTGCAAATTAAACTTTAGCACAAGCAGTCCTTTATGCATAGGACAAAAATGTTAACTATTGTCTGGACTCTTACTGAAGTATTTGGGAAGAGAAGTTTTTAGTTTGATAGATTTATCAGTATAAAATTGAGGGAAATCAGGTATGGGGAATGCGTAAGTTTAGAGCTTTGGGAACTAAAATGGTTTTTGTAGCTTTTGTAGGTTACTTATGAACCATTAGGATTTGGTCTGCCTTTGCTGGCAGGTCCAGTTGTTTAGGAACTAGGCTTTAGTATATCAGTTTCTAGCTGTATGTGAGTCTTTGGGGATGGGTGCTTTCTGACTTGTCTTGGCTGTAAGTGGTGAGGGATCAAGAGCAGTGCTTCCTGGTGTCTGCCCCTTTCAGTTTTAGGGGTGTGAGCTCAGATACTTTGGACATTCTTACAAGGAGTAGTAAGATTTTAATAAAATAGGACCAGAACATGGTCACAGACCAGTCATGAGTGTGAAATCCTTGAATATACATAAAAAGTAGAAGTGTGTACAATTTAATATTTGATAATAAAGGAAATTGTAGCAGTTTTTGGTATTTCTTAATTCCCTTTTAGAGGACTTGAAACTATGAACCTGAACCACCCACTTAGCACTCAGTGCTTTTTGATGCCTTAGAACTAGGAAAAGCTGTTTTTGTTTGACAAAAGCTAGGAAGGAGAAAGTCCGTTCTACAGCTGTTAGATCTGCCTCTCAGGAAAAAGTACTTGTTCCTTTTGTTCCAGCCTTGCTCAGTTTGTGAGATGACTCTATTTTTTTAAATATAATTTTATTTCTTTCAATGAATTCGAAATAAAAAAACCTTTGGAATACAGAATTTCATTGTGGGTTTCTTTATGTTAGATACCAAGAAAGTGTCCAAGTTGTCTCCTGTTCCTAGCTCGGGGTTGGAGTGAGGTGGGGCTGGGAGGGACAAACGGGTATTTTGTCCAAGTCTAGGGAAGTCTAGATTTCCCTTAGTGGATGGGAACATAGTTTTCTGTGAATATAGAGTGCCTCTTTAGTTATAATTCTGTCACCTGGTCTAATCTAAAAATGTGTATTAGAGAAAGCAGTAATGAGTGTTCCTGCTTAGATACGTAGTATCTCAGAGGGTGGTTTCTATTTACAGAGTGGTAGGAAATTTATTCATAAGGTAGCAATGTCAAAGTGAGGCTTTCCCCCTAATGATACACTTTATAGTATGTATATAATAATTTCATTTACAGGATGCCTTGGACTGTTTATAGAAACAAATTCATAAATATTGAGTCCAAGAAGCTGGTTTGAGTGTTTCAAGGTAAGATGCCATTTAGATGCTTTTCTTCTATGATCCTTCAGCTTATGTTTTGGGAAATGTCTACTCACTGCATCTTATAATCATTTTTATGGGTAGTACTGTTCCATTTCATTTTTATGAATTAGTTGTGATTGAGAATCCAGTATCTTGGGAATTTTATAGGCATGATTTGTGAAGGTGTCAGCTCTTTTTAAATAAAAGCACCTTTAGACCTACTGCTTTCATTGCCTGTGAGCGTCTGAAGAGTTCATATGCATTTTACATGTACTCAAAGGAGAACACCAACCCTGAATGCTCTTTTCCCACAGTGTGCCCACACTCCTCAGAGCTCTTGGCCTGAAGGTCACACAGAGCCTTCTAGAGAATTTGGGGTTGAAGAACTGGGCTTGAGCATGGAGTTGTCACACATTAAAACATTTTTGCAGACCAAATACCCAAGTCTTGCCACTCCCTTCGAAGCAGCTGTTAGAGCCAGATGCCCTTCCACATGTCTACTGTTCAGTTCCACCTTCTAAATGTCTCTTGTACCTACCTGTCTGCTTCCCTTCCCCTCCCTCACCTTCTGCGGAGCCATTCTCTTCTCTGCCTGGACTTGATCTCCCTGGACCACTGCATGTTCTTCAGATCTCTGGTTTCCTGTGGCACACAGGGTGAGGCCCAGCCTCCTTGTGGTGAGGCTCCCCTTGATCTTGCTGACTTCATTTCCTTCCATCCTCTGTGTCACATCAATCGCTGCTCTGGCTGCAGGGATTTCCCAAGCTCATTACCCCAGGGCTGCCTTAGGTCAGCTGTTCTTATGTCTTGGGTAGCCTCATCTCTCACTTTTCACTTTAAACCCTTCCTTAGCCTGCTGGCTTTTAGACAAGGTGAACCCTGTTACCTTCCTTCTTGGCCCTTCTCTGTTTCAGACGATATATTTGTGTATGTTTAAGGTGCAGCCTTTCGAGACTACCGGTTCTGAGAGCAAAAAGCATGTTTTTACTGTACATTGGCACATAGGAGATGCTCAGTTATTTCTTAAGTGGCTATGTAGGCCCTTACAGCGTTTTGGAAAGGTATTTAGCATGCTGGACAGCTCTCTGGGAGGGTCTTAATGTATCTCTGAAGCTGTACAAATTTCTGTAGTGGTTGGAGGAGACACGGGAACCTGCTACCTCCTTTGGAATGGTGGGTAGAGCAGTGGGCTACTGCTGGCCTGTTTGAGACGAGCACCTTCATGGAATGCCCTTGAACTTACCAACATGGCTAAACCAGAGTCACATCAAAGCACTGAGTTACTGTGATTTCTCTTTGTTCATTTCTGTCTATTTGAAAATCAGAGAAAACATTTATATGAAGTGAGCAGTTTTGGTATAAAATGTCTAAAGGAGAAAGATGTATGAGACAGTTTTTTTTTTTTAAATTAACAAAACTAAATGCTTCATTTAGAGCAGGGGTGTCAATAAACTCATTTTCACCAGGGGCCGCATCAGCCTCACGGTTGCCTTCAAAGGGCCGAGTGTAATTTTAGGACTGTATAAATGTGACTGCTCCTTAACAGTTAAGCGAGAGCTTGGCACTGCCGCGGGGTAGAAATGGTGCTGGGCTGGATAAAACAAGGTTGGAGGGCCAGAATGGGCCCACTGGCCTTGTGTTTGTCACCTGTGATTTGGAGCTCCAGCCTAACTTGAACTGGTTTATCCTTGGGTGGGGGAAATTGAAACCCTAAACATCAGGCTCAGCTGGGATAGAGAGATGGGGCAGACTCGAACTCCTGACGTTCAGACAGGCAGCCAGTACTTAACTGCTCCATGTCAGAATAACTTAGGGGATGTATCTGTGCACCAGCAGAACTGAATGTTTAAATCTTAGAAACAAGATAAATGGTTTCTTGGAATTGAGATTGTTTTATTTTAATGTGGCCACATCACAAGCATTTTTGTGTTATTGCCATTGGAAGAAATCAATTTGTATTAAACTCTTCAATGACTTCTCAAAATGTCTCTAGCTTGGGCTACAGTTTTCCACTACATCATGGTTCATCTCTGATGTCTTTTCTTACTTGCCCTGCACTTGGCTGGGGAACTCCTGGACAACAGCACTGTGGAGACAAACCTGGAATGGTACACAGAATTCTAACCAGGGGGTGGGGCAGTCCTATGGGGCATGTGGGAATCGGGCAAGCAGAGGTAAGGACAGGTACTCTGCCACTGGTGAGGACCAGGCCCAGCCAGCCTTGGACGACTCAGCCTCAGAATTTGGTCAGTGGGCTTACAGTTACAGAAGACAGATGGTTTCAGTAGAGACGGAAGGAACTAGAAAGCTCACCTGTGCCGTAGTGCTGCCTTTGTCTTAGGTGCTGTCAACCCATTGGCTTTGCTAGCATGTCCTGCTTGAAAAGGATATCAAGGACAAGGAATTTCTGCAAGTGTCATGTTTTAAATAATTGTGCCTCAAGTGCTTCCTAATTCTGCCCCCTTCAGAATCTAGCTTTGAGGCAATAACCACATCAAAAAGCCTTCTTACTCCACCAGTTCACCTTTCAGCATGTGCAGAGGTGTGATGTGGGACAGCTCCGCGTGTGCCTGACCTTTTAGCCCGGAGTCTCTGGCTAGGTCTAAGTGTGCGCGCTCATCTGCAAAGGGGTAAAGGACAGAGACGTGCACAAGGGACGATTTTAGGAAACCTTTAATTGCAAATTCCATTCTGTATATTGATTTTTGAGGAAAAAACATTGTTTTTTTTCTGAGCATAAGAATATGAATGACAACAAGATACATTTTAGTGACTATTAAAGAACAGGATTTTTTTTTGCAAATAGTATTTTAAAAGCTACTCTTATTTAAGCTAAGTATTAACAGCTTAGGGTATGATCTTGTAGAAAGTTAATAAAATAAAATTTTCCCCCCTTGGACATAGCACTATTTGGTGTGGTCGAACTTTGATGCTGGCACATGATTTCTGAGCTCCATCTCTCGCTGCTGGGCACTCCCGGCTGGCTCTACTTTGGGCCAGAGATAGAAGTGAAGGCCTTGTCGGAGCCTGCCATGCATGCTTCAATCTCCTCCACTGTGCGGGGCACACAGGTCAGCAGCTCCATGCCACTCTCAGTCACCACGACGTCCTCCTCGATCCGGACCTGGGTCAGACCAATGGACTTAGTATGTCTGAGCTGGCCTCATTCTCGAGATGAGAGGGGCAAGCCAGACCTGACAGCTCCAGGCTGACCCCTACTGAGTGGGAGAAGCCCTTTCTGAGGGAGGAGCTGGCCTCCAAGACCTGGGTCACCATGGAGAGGAAGGCTCATCCCATGGAGCCACGTGTGCATGCCGCCTGCCCACCCTCTCCTTGCCTCTTGTGCCCTGCCAGGTGGATAGGAACCCCTGGAGTGGGCAGGGGTTTTGTAGAATCTGTGTCTCCTCTGTTGAGGGGTGAGGCACCTATCCAATGCCAGACCACAAGAAAGGGCAGGCTGAGCCCTTCTCAAGTGAGAAAGTCAGGACTGTCCCTCCTCCCACTAGGGCCCCTGTCCTGGGACAAAGTGGCACACAGTAATATGGGGAGCATTCTGGGAGCAAGGACACAGGGCCTGTCGATCGATACCTACCCCACCAAACCCACGGAAGCGCTGCAGGACTTCGAGGTTAAAGAAGCAGGCGCGTGACGGGTCAGCCAGGGCCTCGTCCAGGAGGTGGTCGATGAAGTAAATGCCTGGCTCCACGGTCAGCACCATGCGTGGCTCCAGGTGCCGTGCAGTGCGCAGACTCCGCAGGCCGGGCTCATCGATGCGCTGCACGCCCTGTGGTTAGAGGGACGGTGAGGAGGACCCAGATGACAGCTCACACGTGGGAACACCCAGCGAAGCTGTCCTCTGCCCCTGCAGGCGTCCTTGTGTGAGGCCCGGCTCCAGCCCTGTGGGGTCTCCCTGCAGCTGCAGGGAAGGCTTTGTGATTCAGGGGTGGGGGTGGCTCTAGCCCAGACTCACCCTGCAGTGCTGTGCCACAGGCACTGCAGAAAAGGCCCTCTTCTCAGCACACACCACCAGATGTTTAGTGTCCCTGCCCCTGTTACCCTCAAAACGGCCTGCAGGAGCCCTGTGGACACCACATGCACACACACAGGGCAAGCTGCCCAGGGGGCTGGCTGGGTGTCCAGCTGCCCTCACCTGGGTCTTCCCCTTGCCAGGGGAGCAGTTAGAAGCCAAGGCTGTGTGGCCAAAAAAGCTCTTAAGGAGGCTGAGGCTGCCGGCTGCATCTCTTCCAGGCATCTCAAGTGGAAACCAGCCCCAGAAGTGCTGAGCCTGGCGCCCCCAGGCCAAGTCCCAGGTTTTCATGTGGCTTTTCAGGAGGTTCTCTCATCAGGATGGGCCTACCAGCACCAGCTCTGGCGAGTATTTGCAGAAATGCACGCATACTCCAAGTACGCTCTGTGCCGTCCGGCTGAGCCTGGACAACAGCGCCCAGCCCTTGAGGACTGAGCAGCAGTGGCAGCTGCTTCCGGCAGAAGCGCCCCCTCCCCTGCAAGTGCACACCCAGCTTGGGCCTGTCCTCACACGGGTGTAGCTGACAGCACTGCCTGGGCTGTGAAGGCAGGTGGTGCCTGGGATGCTCACAGAAATTTCCATCTTCCCCAGGCCCCTGAGGCACCCATCCAGCCCTCGGCCAAGGCCTGCAAGTGAGTGGGCAGCAAGCTTTCTGCTCAGGCTTGGAGCCTGCCCTACCCTGCTCGCAGCAATCCCCTGAAAGCCCGGCTGCTGGAGGCAGAGCTGTCGTTTCTGACTGTTTGGGGGCCAAAAACATCAGACTTCAATTAGTGGTTCATGTAAGGTAACTGAAACAGGCTGGCTCAGCCTCCATGGCTGCGCATGGCAGGGGAGGCTGTGGCGGTTACTCCATGAGGGTGGGGACAGCGGGGCACCCATGGGAGTGGGCATCCACAGCCCCTCCAACCACCTGGCGTGAGCCATGCTGGGATGGAGGTGGTGAAGGAACACCGGGGCACTGTGACCCTGTGGGTCCTGCTGTGGGCTCAGAAACCTGGTTGGTGTGGTACGCAGCCCCACTTCGCTTTGGCGGGAGGGGCTGAGTCGGGAGGGTAGTATTGTGGAGGGGTCCAGTCTGGGATGGCAGCCCCTGTGCTCCAGTGCCGGGGACTGGGGGGTGGGAGCCAGCTCCTGCCCAGAAGCTGCGTGTCAGAGCTAGGAGTCCAGGGCTCCTGCTCCAGCCTCTCCTGCCCCTGCCCTCTGAAGTCTGTGCCTGCCCTGGGCTCCACCTTCCTGAACCTCACCTTCATGCTACCCCTAAGTGCCTGTCCCCCTGTTCTCACTCCAAGGTTGCCAAAACTGGGGGCCTGGCGGAAGCTGAGACCTGACAAGGTCACGCCCCCAGTTCCCCTCAGTTGCTATGGGCCCACGTTTTGCTGTTTTATGGATGTGCACAGGGTGGTTTGCTCAAGCTTGCACAGACAGGCTGCCTTCTGGACATGTTCAGGTGAGGAGAGGGGGATGGCAGGGTCCCCGGGGGCGCAGAGCAGGATGTGCCTGTCACAGTCCACCAACCTCTGCCCCTCCAGAGCATTCCTGCTCAGGAGCCTGCCCACGGGGGGTGGCCTCCAAGGACGGCCAGGGCAGGGCTTGGAGAAGGATGGGGCTAGGCCGAGTGCAGGGCAGCTCCCACTTGGGAGAGGCTGAGACCCAGCCCCGAGGGCCCCGGGGACTCTGGCCTTGTTGGGGGTGGGGGTGGGGGCGCTGGCCTCTGCCGGCTTCCACCTAGGCAGAGGGCTTGACAGGCCTCGATCGGCTTTTACTGGGCTCTGGGCAGAGGAGACCCAGATGTGTCTGCAGGCCTGAAATAAAACAAATGACTTTTATAGGAAAAGCCATATTTTTTCCACAATGTTTATCTGTCAGAAGAATAGACTGAGCACAAAGGGCTGCTTACTGGAAAAGATGAAAACAGTTTGCTGCCAATTTTCTCTGGTGGAAAAAAAGGGCTTTGGCGACTAATGAATAACGAACCTCAGTTAACAATGTCTGGAAGGCCCCGCTCTTGGCTCCCTGCACACAGTGTGATGGATAGAAATTAGGAAATTAAAACTGATTTTGTTTCTCTAAATTTAACTGTTTACACTTGAGGAAAAAAATAATTGAATAATAATGCTTCTCTTGAGCAACTCCCTCCCCCCCACCCCAAGTCATTCTTAGTGCTTTCAAAATACCCTGCAGCCAACAGGCCAAGCCTGTCTTGGCTAACTGGCTGGTGGGCCCCAGGGCGTGCACTGATTGCACAATCAGCCCCTGCACTGCCGGCACCAGGCCAGGCAGCAAGGCCGGGTTCATCACCACCCACCGGCCGAGAGGCTGCAGCCACCTGCCGGGCAGGGCCTCCAGAAGGCCCTCTGGGTGGTCTTCTCAAGGATCTGTTGGTAGGTGGTGGAGGGGAAAGCCTAGCTGGAGACACCCACACAAGCCTCCCTCCCCTGCCAAAGAGATGGAGAGGCTATGGGGGCATGCTGGCCCAAGGGCGGGGCACGGGGGGGCAGGTGCAGACAGAAGCTGCCCCAGGGAGGAGCAAGGGATCCGCTGCTGGCTTGTGAGGGCACTGGGCTTAGCTAGTCCCGGGAGAGACCAGAGCCAGCCACCAGCTGGTGGAGCTTTACCCAAATGAAGCCAGAGGCAGGAGGGCATGGCCAGCACAATGTCACACCCCATCACAGAGACCCAGGTCCTAGGTTCCCACTGTCCTGCGGGCACCCCATGCACTGCACACTGACCACCTACCAGCCTCCAGGAAAGGCCACACTCAGTGCACTGCATGGGGCTCACTGTGCAGTGTGCCCATTGCACACACTGGAGGCGGTGTGCTCACAGAGCCTCCCCTGCCTTGACCAGGGCCTTTGGGGGTTGGGGGCACCATGGCAGCAGCCTGGGCCAGGACCAACTGCTAGGTGTAAGGGGAGGGGGAGCAGTGGGCCTCGCCGGGAGTCCACTCCGTTCCTGCCCGGCTCGTCACCACACACCAGCTGTCTCCCAGAGCCCTAACCTACCCTGGGGAGTTCCAGGCTCAGTGACAGTGCAGAGGCAGGCCACTGGGGCTGGCGTGTCCACACTGACCTCTGGGTAGCCTCCCACGTCGTGCACATCGATGCCTAGGAAGTGACCGAGTCCATGCGGCATGAACACGGCTCCCAGATGGGCCTGGACCATGGCGTCCACGCTGCCGTTCAGGATGCCGATGCGGGCCAGCTCCTCCAGGTGGATGCGGTCAGCCAGGCGGTGCATGTCCGGCCACCAAACGCCTGTGGCTCAGAAAAAGGCTGCAGTGAGCTGTGGACCCTGGCAGCCTGGCCAGGGCTCCCCAGGGTGAGGTTCGCAGGACACGAAGCCCTCACACTGGCTGAGGAAGGAGGTTGGAGGAAGGGGCGGCAAGGATGATGAAGCCCAGGGTGGCCCTCCCTGCAGGGCTCTCCCAGCCGCAGCTCTGGGCCTGGAGCCCCTTCCTCTCCACTGTGCCCTCAGAGGGAGGCTTCTGTCCCCCACAGCCAGGGGCCTAGCCCAGGTGTGCTCCCCACCCCGTGCTGTGTCTGCCCCCCGCCAACACGTGCTCCTGGGGCCGTGGGATCTCAGCCAGACCCTCGGGCACCAGAAGGAGAGCGTGAATGTCCCTGACAGTGGATGTGGGACAGCTTCAGGAAACCCCAGGCAAAGCTCAGGCCCCAAAACTGCCTAAGTACCTCAGGCTTGGGGCCAGGGAAAGAGCAGAGGAGAGGGGTGATCCTACACTCCCCCAAATGTAGCTGAATCACTCTGGGAGCCACTGCAGGGGAGCAATGGTTTCTGGGGTGAAGGTGCAGCTGGCGCCACCTCAAGGGCTGGCTGGCAGGGTCTGTGGCTCTGCCTCTACAAGCCCTGGGTGACCACTGTTGTGGCAGCGCAGACACCCAGGCCCCAGGTTGCTAATCAGGCCCATCTGTGCCCCATATTTCTGAGGCAAAGTCACTGTGAAGGACACTGAGTTGGGGTGAGCAGGCCCTGTGGGACTGTGCAACTCTGTCCTGCCTTGTCCCCCAGGGGGTCTTTGGGGGCTGTAGCCTAGGGGTCTTGGAGAGCCACCCTCAAAGACCCTTGGCTATCCCCAGGGCATACCAGCCCTGCCCATGGGCTCCATGGAGCCCCACCTTCAGCTTTGCTCAAGGGCACTCAACACGCAGCAGAAGCACTAGGCAGGACCTAGACCAGCGAAGTTCCTTGCTCCACCCTACAAGGACTGAGCATGGGGCAGGGCATGTGCCTGCCAAGGCCAGTGACCCCAGGACATGCAGGGCCAGGCAGATAGGGTGGGGCCTGCACCCCGATAATGTGTTCTGGCCACAGAATGTGGCCAGCCCTGGTCTGTCCAGCCCCATCCATGTGGGTGGCAACCACAGCTCCCAGGGGCCTCCCCATTATACCCTGCCCTCCACATGAGCCACCTTGTCGGTCACTGCTGCAAGGGGGCAGCACTAGGACTCTGGACAGTGAGGGCCTTGCTGGGCCCTGCACTGGCCAGAGCTGAGCCACCAGGGTCTGGGCTCAGGGCTCTGAACCTCTGTGGCTGGCAGAGGGCAGATGATGAGCTTGAGGGGAAAGAGAGATGAGAGCCCACCCTGGGACACAGGCTGTCACCTCTCAGCTGGGCGCCGGCCCCCCAGATGGGGCCTCCTCCCCTGCTGGAGACAGAGGGGTCTGAGCTGGGGTCTTGGGTGGGCTGAAGGAGCAGGGCTGGTCCAACCTCTTGGGTCCCCAGGATCCAGGCTCTGAGCAGGTGGGTGGGGCTGCACCCTGGACAGTTCACAGAGCAGTGGCCAGCTGGTGGCCTGAGGCACAGAGAGACCCAGGGTGGAGGACACCAGGGCCTACCCCTGGAGACAGACAGCCTCTGTCTCTAAGGGCAAGCCTTGCCCATTCTACCTGCCTCAGCCCATGAGGGGCCGAGGTGGGGGTGAGGGTGGGGTCTGGCTACAGCCACAGCAGTGTGCAGGGAGAGCCCAGGCTGCACTCTGGGGTGGAGCGCGGGTGGGGAGCTTTCCCCTGACGGCATGGCATCCTGACATGGAGGCCCAGGACACTAGATCTGAACTCGGCTGCTCCTCACTGTGTGACTGGGACCAGCCTTCACCTCTGTGAGCCCCAGAGGCGCCCCCTGGTCAGACACGGCCACAGCGCTGCCCTGGGGGCTGGCTGCAGAAGCGTCTCCCAGGAGACCGGGTCTGTGTGCCCTGGAGACTGCAGTAAGCCACCCTTCACCCATCACGTCTGGCCAGCCAGCCCCCAGGTTCACTGTTGCTCACTGCACTCACTCAGGGGCCACCAGCTGAGTCTGCCTCGGCCTTGGGCCACTGCTCTTCTCCGAGACAGATCAGCCCCACCCCTCCAAGGGACCTACCTTCCCAGACTCACTCTCATTCCTCCTGTGGGCCTCTGTGTTGAGGCTTTCTCCAGGAAGCCCTCCCTGACTGCCCCATCCTGTGCTGTCAGGACACAGCTGTGCCCTGGTTACAGCCTCTGAGCCCTGAGAGGGCGGGGCCTGTGCATTGCCCCGTGCCTGGCCACTTCTGTTCCAGAAGGAGCAGTGTTCCAGACACTAAGGTCTTCCTGCCTCAGACCCTCTGCAGACTCTCCCTGGCCCGTGTCTTCTCATCCTTGCGGACACAGCATAAAAGTCAGCCCTCTCTGGAGACCTCGCCTCCCTCCGCTATCCCAGTGACTTCCTTCCTTGCACTTAGTCCCCTAGACAGGTCTGCCTCCCTGTTTCTCACGTGTCCCCCAGGAGAGCAGTGTCCCCTCCGCACCCCCGACACACGTACCCCCTGGGGCCTGGCAGAGTGAGTGCTGGGTGCAGGGGAGGGTACGCAACGAGCATCTGCCTAAATCTGCTCCCACCAGAGGCTCCGGTTCTAAAAGAGCCCCAAGCAGCTCTGCAAGCCCCACAGGCTGGCCCCTGGGACCGAGGAAGGGTGTGCTGTGTGGTAGCTGATGCCCCAACCCCAGCACAACTCTGTTTGTCGCCGGCAAGGGCCTCCTCCCAGTGCCAGAGCAGAGCCCCCAGAGCGGCCTGCCTTCAGCCTGGCCAGCTTCCACAGCAGCCTGCGGTCTCGGCCTGGCCTCGGCAGCCGGGGATCAGGTATAAATCATGCTGGTGCTGGCAGCTCAGCTCCTCTCCTGTCCTTGTGGCCCCTCGTGGGGCCGGACGTGTGGGCCCGGGCGGTCCCCATGGCGCCTCTAGTCTTCCGCGCCTGTGGGCCCTCGGGGAAGGCCTTGCACACAGCGCTCTTGGCCGGGAGTGAGAGTTTCTGCCTGTGTGTGGTTAGGGCTGTGACAGTGACTAAACCTCCAGCAACTTGGCCCAGCGTCTGGCCCGGATGGTGGTTACGACACCCAGGGCCAGGGCAAGGGTCTCTAAGTGTGTGGAGGCTGCTGTCTTTGGGCTGTACGTGTGGGGTGGGCACAGACCGGAGGCCACCCCCACCACCTAAGCCCCTCGCTGACCCCGGGTTCTGCGTGCCTCAGCAGCGCGCAGGGCCCTCGGGGCCGCCCCTCCCAGCGAGGAGGTGTCAGCAGCCCCCCAGGCCCGCTTACGCTGGGGACACCACGCTCAGGATCACGCTGCAGAGAGTGGGTGTCGTCTGCCTGGCCCCTGCCCCTCGCCTGCAGCTGGCACCACATCCTGTCCTGTCTTCCTGAAACACCTGCACCTGAAGCCTCATGGCCCCTACCTCTCCTGGACCTCTGCTGTCTTCTCCTCCTCCCTTGCATGGCCTCGTCCCCTACTTCATCCTGCCTAAGGCCTGGACACCAAGGCCACCCCTTTAAAACACAGGTCAAACGGGGCCAGCCCCTGCCCCGAGGACAGGGCCCCGAGTTCCTCGGCCCAGCTTCCGTCTCCAGCCTCATCCTTATCTACTCCCGGGCCAACAGCGCCAAGAGCTGGTGCCCCCCCACCCCCCCGTGCCTTCTACTTGTGGTTCCCTAACTGGGACCATCCTTCCAAGGGTCTTGCCTTCCCAGACTCACTCCCATTCCTCCTGTGGACCTCTGCATTGAGGTTTTCTCCAGGAGGCCCTCCCTGACTGCCCTTTGCTGTGCTGTTGGGGCAGAGCTGTGCCCTGGTTACAGCCTCTGAGCCTGAGAGGGCAGGGCCTGGCACACACGTGGCCTGGGCAGGAACCCCAGCCTCTCTCATGGCCCTCTCTCAGCCAGTGCTGCCACCTCGTGGGCCTGGGATTCAGGGGTGCCCCCCACCCCAGGTGGCAGGGTAGCCTCTGGGTCTCTGCCCCATCATCTGCCTGTTGGCTCTGAGGGACCAGAAACCAGGTACCCAGGCCCCAGTACACATCCAGAGCAGCTCCAGGTCACCAGCTGGTCTTCTGTGCCCACCTGGTCCCCTCAGGCCACACCCTGCCCTGGTGAGCTGGGAGCCTGCTGGGCCTGCTGCCTGGGACGGCTCTCAGAGCCCTGGCCATATCCATCACAGCCTCGGGGCCTCCTGCCCAGAGTGTGACAGCCTTGGGGCTCAGAGGCCTGGGCCAAGCAGGGGAGGCAGTGGAAGACCTCCCCCCACGCCGCCCCCCAGCTGCATCCTCACAGCCACGTCCAGACAAAGAGTTCACTTCATCCGAAGACAACGGCCCTCCAGGGACGATATGTCGCCAGGCCCTGGGGGTGCAGGAGGGAAGGCTCAGGGCAGGGGTCCCGGGGCAGGCCCCGGGGGCTGCAAGGAGCTGCCTGGCAGGCCAAGCTGGCACAGGACTGAGGTCCTTCAGCCCACCCCACTTCATACCCCTGTCTGCTGCTAGGATGTCTGGGGACCCACTCGCCTTGGAGAAGGGAAGGGCCGTGTGTGCCCAAGCTGCAGGCGCTGGGATGCTGAGTTGAGCATGGCTGCTTTGCTCAGTGTCCTCGCGGTCCCTCCCCCCACCACACAAGCACCCTGGCAGAGTGCCCGCAGAAGTAAATGAGGCCAGGGAGGGAGGGAACTCCCCCACTGTCCTGTAGCCAGCAGGGAGCCCTCTGAGGCCAGAGGGGTGACAGAGCCCAAAGATAGCCCTCTGGGTCCTGGCTCCTGCCACAGAGGGCACCTGTGGCTGGGGTGGAGTGCTGTCCCTGTCTCTCTCAGCTTACCCCCGCATTCCTTGCCATCTCTGAGGAGAGGCCCAAGGGGAGTCCAGCCCCAGCCCCTGCCCCTGCCCCATGGAGGGCAGCAGAGTCCACAGAGACACCCTGACTGCAGGCCACATGGGCGCCCTTCTCCTAGCTGGTCGCTGAGGCTCTAATAGCAGCCTCTCCTGTTGTCTGACCCACTCTGGGGGGAGGCATGTCCCACCGGGGAGAGCCCCAACTTCATGCTGGCATCGCCCCAACATGTACGTGGCCAGAATCCTGATACCAGGGGCAGAGCCGGGAGCTGGCAGCAGCTGCAGACAACTGCACAGACTGTGCACAGAACGACGATGGCTGCTCATGCCCTCGAGCAGACTGAGACACAACTGCTTCTGCAGACAGCAAGGGGCCCCGAGCCCAGTGCGCAGCCTGCACCACCAGTGTAGGGGCTGGGGGGTGGGGCCCTGCAGCCCAGGCCAGGGCGACCAGGGTGGGTGGTGAGCAAGGAAGGAGAGGGAGGAGCACCGGGTCCTGGGAAGTGGGAGGTGAGGCTGCAGGAGACCTGGGTGCCTAGAGGGGACCTCAGTGCTCCAAAGTGACCAGAGAAACTGAGTCTGCAGAACAGTCCTGAGATGGGCCACCCCTGCCTCCTCCCGCACGAGGGCCAGGGGTCCCTTCAGCACACTTTCGTGCCCAAGGACTCAGCATGCTCTGCACAGGAAAGCCACACGCCCTGACACAGAAGCCACAGAGAGCTTTGATTTCACCAACCAGAAGCCAGCATATAGCCTGGGGGGTCTGGACACCCTCCTGGGGGGCTGGCATGGATGATATTCCCAGGTAGATGCCGGAGCTTCCTGGCTCACCCCTGCCCACCCTCATGGGGCCCTGTAAGTGAGCTCAGCCCTCCTTCCCTGGCTGAGCAGGAAGCCCCCCCTCGGACTCCAGGACCAAGGGCCGAGGCCCTCCATCCTCACCCCCTGGGGCCATGTCCCAGGGTCCGAGTGTGCTGTGGTCGCCCATCTCTACCTCTCCTCTGGGCATATGCTGGGATCTGGCTGTCTGCACATACTCCTCCCTGGAAGGTGGTGGGAAGCAACTGTGCAGCCTCAGTGAGCATTTGTCCTGGCCTAGGAGCTGAACCCACAAACCAGGGCATTTCCGCTGGGACAGGGCACAGGGCTGGCCTGGCCGTGGCCTCCTGACGGCTACGCGGAGGCAAACTGCCCCCATCTGAGAGCAGCTCTGTGGCTACAGAACCCTCCCTGAGGGGCCTGCACTGCATGCGACCTCAGTGGGGCCAGGTTCAGCCCTTGGGAACCAGCAGCAAGCTTGTTGTACCTGTGGTAAAGGTCGGGGGTACCGTAGGGAAACTGAGGCCCTGGCACAGGCTCGGTCTGTGTCCCACAGTGTGCTGGGGGGGGCGGCCACCCCATAGTCTGTGGAGACCAGCCTGGCTGGGCCAGGCGCCTTGTGCCCACCCTGAGAGTGGTGTAGCCGGGCAGCCCCACGGGACCGGGCACCAGGCCTTTCTCAGTAGCAAGCAGGGCCCTGGGCACTGGCCTGCCTGTCGGCTGACTGAGCCAGCACACCAGCTGCAGAGATGCCACTCAGGTCCTTCCGCTAGCTTTCTTGTGCAGGGGGCAGGGGGCAGGTAGGGTCATCCAGGCCTTGGCCACCACCCGTCTCAGCACCAGGCGAAGACTAGGCAGTGCCAGGGGCTCAGACACTGTCCTTCCAAGGCCCTGTCTGCCTAGCATCTTGCCAAGTGGCTCCCCCAACAGCCATTATGCCCGGGCCTCACTCCACTGGCCCCGCCGTCCCCAGTGTGAAGGGTGGTAGGCAGCCTCCCTCCCTCTGCACTGTGGCGGGCGGTGGGCTCGGATCCAGGCAGGCCTGCCCCCGTGCTCCTCAAGGGGCCTGTGATGGGGTGTGGGTGCAGGGGGTCCTGGCACTCAGGGTGGGCTCCAGCCCCCTCCCAGGCCTCTCAGGCGGCAGAGCCCAGCTCCTTCCAGCCTGGAGCCAGGGCCTCCGGGGCATCTACGTGCACAGCGATCTATGCGGCGGGACAGCTGATGTGGTCGCTCGGCCTGTGTGGTGACAGTGCTGCAGGTGCAGCTTCGAGCTGGCACAGCATGGAGGTGCAGGGGGACCCTGATGCCCTCGGGGCTGTGCCCGGCTCAGGGCCACGTCCGGCCCAGGGCCCTCCTGGGAGCCGTACACCACAACCCATGGTCTCCAGCCACACCCTTTCACTCGCTGTACCTGAATACTTATTTAAATGAGTGACGTTACTCAAAACAGAACAAAACATGCTCATTCCTGGGGAAGGAAGGGTGTGGAGAGGAGAGACATGCCCTTGGGGTGACTGTGTCACAGAGGCCAGGTTTAAAGGTCGGAGTATGAAAAGGTCACAGTGAGCAGAGGCCCTCCTCCCCAAGCCCCTGCCCCGAGGGTCAGTCCCGTGACCCCTCCAAGGACTCAGAAGCACATGTGAGTCCGTTTCTCGCTGACACCTTCCTTTTAGGAGAAGGGGGGCCCTGGCCACCCCAGGCTGCCCTTGGCCTCACGCGACAGTCCATCCTGGAGTTACCACGTGGTGACCCGTGCAGACCACTACTTAGAGGGGGGCTGCTGCTCCTTAAACAGACAAGTAGCCTCAGCTGCTGAGCCAGGCGAGTCCCACTGCCGCTGTCCCCCACGGAAGTGGACTCCTCGGTTTTCCTGGTCTCCCTTTGGGGTGTCTCTGAGCTCCCCGCTGGGGCTCATCTGAGGGCCAGGCTTCGTTCCCGCTGGACGAGTGAGGGAGCGGAGAGGGGCCTGGCGCCCCTCAGCAGCCCCCCCTAGCTCCCCAGCCTCTGGTGGGGGCCCTCAGGGCTGGACAGGGGCCATCCCGTCCACAGTGCGCCTCCTCGGAAAACGACAGTTGCTGAGAGGCCTCAAGAGCAGCCCTTGGCTGTGACCCATCCCAGCAACTGTGCGGGGGGGCCCCCGGGGCTGCTCAGCCACAGGCCGAGCCGTGGGGTTCTGGGCCTGCAAGAGGCCACATTAGGGGCTTTTACACTCAGGGGCTCAGGATCTTTTCTTCTCTTTCGTTTTTAAAATAAAGTCTCCTCAGAGGGATGCAAATATAATCGCCACGGTCCCCCTCAATTTAGTATGAACTCAGAGTCCGGCCTTCAGGACCTGCCATGGCCAAGACCCCAGATGGCCTTGCGGCCTCTGCTCCCCACCCCCAAACACTGCTGCTGCGTTCAGGGGGTGGGGAGCAGAGGCTGCAGCCCCTGGCAGACCAGCCGCAGCTGCTGCTCCCGAGCAGGAGGGCCTGCCACATCCCACCAGGGGCCAGGGGGCCGAGCTGGCCAAGCCCTGCCTGCAGTGAACTCTGCTCCAGGGCAAAGCTGGGGACACGTGGCATCCTGGCGGCCGGTGCAGACAGACAGGTGCAGACAGACAGGAGACGTACAGGTGGAGATCAGCTGGGGCATGGGGCGACCTTGGGCTGAGCTCGAGGATTCCCAGCGCTGCCCCTGCTGGGCAGCCAGCCCCCTCTTCCAGGAGTGAGTGACTCTGGAACCTGACACCATCCAGTCACACTGGCCAAGCACTCAAGGCGGGAGAGATTCGAGTGGCAAAGTGTAGGGCCCACTGTTCTGAGGCGCCGGCCACTGCCCGGAACCCCCTCGCCGGGCGCCCCCACAAGCCGCCAGCCCCACCCTCACCTGGCTTCATGGCGCTCATGACGGCGCGGGAGCTCCGCAGCACGGCCTCGTAGATGGCCCTCTGGTCGTCCGTGAACTTGCCGTTGGCGGGAAAGGAGCACGTGATGTCAGAAGAGAAGCAGTAATACTCGCCGCCCATGTCGAACAGGCTGCGGGGAGAAGGCGCATGAGGCCGGTGGGGGGCGCGGGGGGACACCCCAGCCCCACTCTCCTCCCACTTGGTGTGCACGGGCGGCCTGCGGGGTCCTTGGCCCCTCGGGGAGCTGAGGCCGTCTCACTATGGGACTGGTTCGCAGAGCTGGGGCCCCCACACTGGTGTCCACAGGAGCCCTGGGCCATGCCGGGAGACCTCTGACCCCAGAGCAGGGAAGGCTGGGGGCAGCGGGGCCGACCCTGCACGCACAACCCTGGCCTCCACTGGCTGGGCCACGGGGACTCACTTGGAGAGGGAGGGAGGGAGGGACAGAGAGGTCCCCAGACGCCCTCTGCCCCCGAAGCCTCCAGGTGAGCGCTCCCACAGGCCCTCCCAGCACTGCCCTGCTTCCAGCGTGGGGCACGGCTATCGCCACAAGGCAACGTACTTGGGACTGGGCGGGGGCATCAGGATGGACGCGCCACATGCCTCCCGCAGGAACCAGCCTCTGAGTGAACCCCAGCCAGTGGCTCTGCTGCCGCTCTGGCATCCCCCCGACCGGCGAAAGCAGCCCTCCCTGCTGGGATGGGACAGATGTGCCTGCAGGGCCTAACGGAGGGGCAGGGAGGACACCACAAAGGACAGCCCTCATGTCCAGCAGGGCTTCTCTGGGGCCAGGCCAGCTGCACACTGCCCTTGGGGCTGCCTGGAGCCCAGCGTCCCCCGGTGGCAGAGTGGGACCAGCAGGCCCAGACGAGGCAGCGGAGAGAGGGAGGACAGACGAGGCCCAGGGCTGACAGACAGACAGCCTCGAGCCAGCAGCAGAGGCGGGTCAGTGCTGGGACAGGCAGGCAGCCTTGCGGAGTCAGGAGGGCAGGCCCAGCTGACCTGCCCTCTGGGCACCCCGGGACGGGTCCTGGCGCAGCGAGGCCGGAAGTGGGCTGAGCTGCACCGCCATGCCCTTGCTGCCTGGTGGCGCACAGAACCCCCTCCCCTCCCCCGCCCCCAAGCCCTCGCACGCCCCCATGGTGGGACGGGCCGGGGCACACAAGGGCTGTGGGGTCCAGGCATGGCTCCCACTGGGCGGCCAGGCTGCCTGGGGCTCCCGCCCTGCCCCACCCGAGTGCCTGAGCAGGCACGCTGCCTCAACAGCAAGCACAGAGTGGGGACTTGGCAGCCCCTCAGCCCCTTCACGGGGTCACGGCCGAGTCCTGATGCTGGTGGTGATGGACCAGCTGAGAGACATTGGTCTGGCCTCAGGCCCCAGATCCTTCCTGCATCTTCAGGGCCACCCCAGAGCCAGGTGGAGCCAAGGCAGCGGGGGCTGCCCTCTGCGACCAGTGGGGACCCTGCTCTGCCTCCCGTGGGGGTCACTCTGCAGTCACGCGAGTTCCGGCCGCTCTGAGCCCAGGCCGAGCCACACCCCCCATTGTGGGGGCCTCTCACCCAAACCTGGGTTCTAATGGCCTTCCAGAAGCGGCCTGTGCCTTTGGGGGCCCCTATCCCACAGCACCCAGTTGGGGTCTCCAGACTTGCTGGTGGGACAAGGGGTCAGGCGTGGTGGCAGGGAGCACCAGAACAGTCTTTTAAAGGACAAACGTGAATGCTCAGTTCTCTGGATGTTTTGCTAGACTCCAAGGTTCCCAGCTGGGCACTGTTTACTCTCCCGTTCTTTTCCGACTGCAGCTCACCAGGGGCGGGGCCAGCAGTGCACACGGCCCAGGCAACCCTCAGGTGTGACCCTCAGGTGACTCACAGAGGGTGGGGGGAGCGCCCCCACCAGCACAGCAGGAGAACTTTGTGTCGGGTCAAAGTCACAGACTCGAGGGGACCCTGCCTGGGCTGGGCCGACGGGGGGAACCTGGGCCTCACTTGAGGCGACCCACCCTGAGCCCGGTGTGGGAGCCGGAGAGCCAGGGATGCTAAAACAGGAGGCCGTGCACAGACGCACCCAGGAGAGGTGCCTGCTCCCCGGGAGGCTGCAGATGCAGCGGGAGCTGGGGCCAACAGCTGTGCGCAGGTTCCTCTTGCCGGGCACAGTCCCCCAGGGCTGGCCAGGTGGTGGGCAGATCTTACCTCACAACCACAGGGAAGCCAAGGCTCTGAGGTCGGGGGTCAGCAGCTCAGAGACCAGACAGAGATGGGCTCTCCTGTCCTGGCTCCAGCACTTGGCCTTCAGAGCCTCGGTTTTTCCACTTGTAAAATGGGCACAGCAGCAGTGCTGCAGGTTTGTGTCCTCTGGGTGCCGGCGTGCAGGCAGCCATGGGGAGCGGCGCCGCGTGGGGTCACGGGCCAGCGGCCCCGGGGAGCAGGGTGTTTCCATTCAGGCCCCCCAGAGGCAGCGAAGGAAACAGTTCATGGCTCGCCCGTTCGGAACACCCAGGAATGGCCTGAGCATACAGAGTGGGCAGGGGCGTGGGGGACACAGAGGCCGGGGACCCCCACATCAGAAGGTGACCCACAGTAGCGCCCCAGACAGAAACATGTATTGGATGGTGCTGATCTCAAAGAAAAACAGAAATTGCACTATTTGAAAAACCAGGAAGCCCACCAGAGTGCACCAAATGCTGGAGGCATCTGGGACAGTAAAAACGAGACTCTTCCCCAGGCAGACGAGACGGCCAAGTTCTCCAAACGCTCCTCAAAAAACTCAGAGAGCGTGGGGTGGCGGAGGCCCGGAGTTCCTCGGCCAGCCTGGCTGCACCACTGAGATTCTAGACGACTCCGGCTGCACTTTCTGTCTTAAAACCATCCGCTTTCTGGAGCAGGAAGTGCAGCACCCGCCCGCGGCTCCGTCCTGCCCCGCGACGCTAAGGCACGGGGCTGGAGGCTATTTTCGTGCTCTCAGTTCCCTATCTTTCAGGGTTTTTTTAATCCCCCACAGAGTTCCTACACACATCAGTTATTCAGATTCAGGCCACGCTGGAATCCAGGGACGGAAGCCATCTCTTCTGTAAACCAGCTCCCTCCAGCCCCCGCGCGCGCACTCCCTGTCCTCCGAGCGCAGCAGCGGACAGCAGGGGCTCAGCCACACTTTGGCTCCACCGAGAACTCGCCACCGCCCCCCCCCCCCCCCCCGCCGCTGCCTGGGGACACCACCAGGAACCCTACCATCTTTGGCCGCGTGAATGCGTGTGATAATCTAAGACATCTGGGGAGATATTACACATCTCCGAGCAATATGCTGGCCTCTCTTTCCTCACATGTGTTCATCTGCTTCTATTTCTGGCTGGGATGAGAGGTTCTGTCTTCCCTTGGCTCCTCCCGGGCAGCCTCATGCCCGGGCTACCTGCCACCACTGGCCCACCCAGACCCTCCCCAGGCCCCTCGGCTCCCTCGGTCCCAGTGCAGGGCCCAGCCAGCCCACAGGCAGAAAGCCTACAGGATGGTTTGGCCAGTGATGGGCTTCGGAACAGTTGGGGAAAATGCTACAGTGCTTATTCAAGGATTACTTTGCACTGAAGTTCATAGCTTCCCTTCAATCCCCCCGAGCTGTGGCCTCCCCTCAAGACTGGTGGTGCACAAGTGCCCGTGCGCAAGCACACGGCCTGGGCCCCACAGACGGCTCATCTCAGGCCCCAGCGTGCGGCCACCCCGTCTGTGTGCGGGCCAGGCCAGGGGATTTCTGAGTGGGAGGAAACCCTCGCTTCCCTTCAGAGGCTGGCGTGAGACAGAAAGGAAGGAGGACCAGTCACTTCCCGGCTCACGTGCTGCCTGGGCAGACCCTCCAGATGAGGCCCCTGAGCCAGCTGCCTGCTCCCAGCCCGACTCTCCGTGAGGGCCCAGCTCCGGGTGCAGCCAGCGGGGCAAAGAACCTCACTCGGAGCCCTGGAGGTTCCCTCAGTGCCACGGGCTGACCCACCAAAGCAGGCCTCTCCCCTGTGCCTTCTGGGCACCCCTGCTCCCCAATCCAGCCATGCAACAGCTGTCCCCGAGGGGCTGGACGGATGGGAAAGTCAAGCGCCAGCTCCCACAGCCAGCAGTCCCAGCGCGCGTGGTGGTACAAGAGTACATGGGCACAAGAGCAGGCCCATGCCGGGGGCCTCCTGAGTGCCTGCATGGAACTGCTGTGACTGCACTACAGGTGACGTGGGTGGAGCACAGCAGCAGCATGGGGCCAAGTCCCCGGGAAGGACACTGCACGGCACCTGGCCCGATGTGTGGGCGGGGCCCAGCGGCCACCCGCCCCCAGGGCTTGCTGAAACCACAGCACAGTGGGGCAAGGGCTGGCGTCTGGGCAGCAGCCTCGGCGGGGGAAGAGTGAGTCGGCGTCACGCGCACAGCGTATGCCGTAGTGCCCCATGATGTCTGTGGGCACCCAGGCTGTCTGGACCGGTGCTTTCAAACTGCGGGTTGTGGAGTCAACTGAGTGGGGCGAGGGTAAGAAACATAAACAAGTCACAAGGGTGGAGAGAGAACACACGGTCAGGGTGTCTGGTTGCAATCTGGGTGCGTGTGCATGCAAGAACAGAGCTTCTCGCTGGACAGAGCACTCACAGCCACGGCCACGAGGCTGGACACACGGCTGACTAGGGATTGGCCCCAAGGACTGGGCACATCCTTAAAACCATGAAATCCCCAGGATGGGGCTGGCTGGTGGCAGCCAGGCATTCCTCTGAGGAAACAGCACGGAGGAGGGGCCTGGCCTCAGGGCGCAAGCCCTGGGGGTGACACTTGTCCCCCAGTGCCCACTGAGGCATCAAGCACTGGGAAAGTGGGACTTAAGAGGTCCCCCATCCCAGCCCCTACACCAGCTGGGGAGGAGCCCTGGGCCCAGCTTCGCACCTCTGCCGGCCGTGGTGCGTGGACGCCAGACATCAGACTAAGCAGCCACAAGCAAGCAGCATCGTCCCATTGTAGCCCATGGGAGCCAAGAGATGCCTTGGGGTGCTGGGTGAGCGGCAGCACCCACAGTGTACAGGGGGTGGATGTCTGTGACAGAGACACAAACTGCTGCCCATAGACGGGGCAAGATGAGGGTGACCTTCGAGAGCAGCTCAAACTAACATCCAGTCCACATACGAGCTGTGGAAATAACAGGGAACTCACTTGAGAGAAAGGGCAGGGAGGAGCCACGTGGTGTAGGTGCTGTGAGTAGGAAGAAGGTGGCCAGGCAGGGAAGGAGCCTGTGCTGGCCAGGCCCCCTCATCTGCAGGAGGAAAGGACATGGCAGCTCTGGGGTGACTGGGGCAGAGGAGGGTTCTGACGCCACCTGGGCTCAGGGCAGACCCCGCCAGTGGGATCGGCAGCGTACCACCTTCACGCCAGCCAGGGCTCAGGCATCTTCAAAGGCTTCCCTGGGAGGAAACTGGGGGCCCTTACTTGTCTGGGCGAAGAGAACTGGGGCTTTGGTGGAGGTGAGCTGTGTCCCCACCTTAGCTGGTCAGCACTTCAGGCTGAACATTATCAGGGCAAGGGGACAGATGGGGCCCTAGCCCCACGGTAGGGCTGGAGAGGGAAGCTGACACCGTCTGGCTGCTGAGTGTGGGACTGGGACAGTTCTGTTCCCCTAACTAGGCTGGCTGCACCCCTACCTCGCCCAGGACACGGAAGATCTAAGCCAGCAGTGAGGAGGCCCAGCCCACACATCCTGACACAGTGCTGCCCTCTTCTGGCCAGTGCTGGGAGGTCTGGTTCTCTACCCATCAGCCACATCATGCCAGCAAGTGGGGCAACCCTGGTCTGGGAATCTTTAGGCTGGTGCTCCGGAAGGTTCTGAGAGGGACCACAGGACATCCTATCCCTGGAACCACTCCTCCTGTCACATGACCAGATGGTGGAAGATAAAGGATGTGGCAGGTAAGGAGGGGTGTCCCAGCTGTTTTCCAAATCAGAGCCCACTGGGGGCACACCTTGGACCCTTCCCCACCTCTCCCCCCAGGGTGAGCCTTCTGATGGGCCCAGGAGAAGCAGGGAGTGCCACAGGTTGGCCTCAGACCCCCAAATTCAGCACAAGAGTGGGCTTCTCTAGGTACACTGCCTCCCAGTGTATTTAAACAAGGACAATGGCGCCCCCTGGTGGCTCTTGGGCAGCACGCCAGTTCTTGATACCTCCACCCACACTGGGGGCTCTCTCTCCAAAGCCCAGGCTGTTCTGGGAGGACTGGGCAAGGGCTTCAGCCCTCAGAGGACAACCAGGGTCAGGATGATAAGGACCTGACACAGTGTAAGCAGTGCACCTCGATATGCTCTCCTCGGCTCCACAGGCCCCAATTCTTAGGGTGCTGAGTGAGGCTGACAGAGACCAAGGCCCAGCGTCTGGTACCTAAAGGACAGAGGCATGGAGGTGGGCCCGCCTCTGGCTCCCCCCAGCACACACCTGGGGGACGATTGGGGGCTGAGGACACAGAACGGGCAGGCCATGTGACTCGAGAGCTCCCTGTGAATAAACTGGGCCTGGCAGCCCCCACCTGCAGCCTGTCTTGGAACCAGCTGTAGGAGCACAGGTAGGAGGGGCCCGGTCTGCTGGCTCTGCAAGGAGACAGCCCCTGTGTTGCAGCTCGCACTGCCTAGGCTCACGCTGTGCTGGGCTCCAGGCTCAGCATTTTTGCCGTTATCACTGAATCTTCCCGGGGCTACGTGCGATGTCACCCCCAGTGACTGAGAGAGAAGCTGGGGCCGAGGGGAAGCCACGCAGCTGGGGAAGGCAGGGACTGGCACGGCGGGGGCGGGGGGGGGGGGGCCTCTTTGCTCATCCTCACACAGCCCCGCCTCTCGCAGGTTTCCTGTGTGTGCAGGGGCGGGGGTGGAGGGGAAGGGGGCGTCTAAGACTCTGGGGAGAGGGAAAGGCTGGCCGCACTCAGCACACACTTCCCACCTTCTCCAGCCGAGTCCGATGCTCCTGGGCCAGTGCTGCCCCCAAACAGCCCCATGGATGGAATGTTAAAATACCTTGGGGGTGTTTCCACCAGACATTAAGGAACTGAGATGCTGAGCGCCACTGCCCTGGGAGACTCAGCTTCGGGGAGCATTCTGCACTAGGCTCATGCTTTGGTTTCGTGCCTTATGATGAAGTGCCGTGGCTTTTATGTTGTGATAACAGAGTTATTTATTATTTACCAAATGCAGTGGGTGCTCGGCAGATCAATTTCAATAAAACAATGGCTTATAAATGCCACCAGCAATCTGGCAGGAGCAGCAATCAACAAAACATGTTGTTCTAAATCCTGCATAATAAATTGACTATAATAAACTCATAATTATTCTACTGGCTACATTTCAAAGTTGGCACTAGAAAAATAAAATCACCAATTTGGGCTCAGCATTAACATCCAAGGAATTCCTTGGATCACTTGTCTCTAAAGCTGTGACCGGGGGGGACGCAGGTGTCAGTGCTGCCGGGAGAGCTGAGGCCACAGCACCTGGGCCAGGTGGAGTCCTGACGGCCACTGTGCCCTGGTCACCCAGGAACGGAGCGGGGACTGGCCTCTCATGGGGGGAGGGCCCTCCCTGGGCAGAAAGACGGGAGTGGAAAGGCAGCCACCTCCTCTGGGGAGCGCCGAGCCCACAGGGGAGAGTCCTTCACGGCCGAGGGGCCTGCACTGGGGCCCCCTAGCGGGCCAGAGCTGTCCCCGGACAGCTGGGACTCTGCCTGGGGACTGGCTTCCCATGTCCTGTCCTCCCGGCCAGAACGGGCCACAGAGTCAAAGAACATCAGGAAACATTGCCACAATCAGAGGCCTTGAAGAAGCCAGCAGTCTCTCCTTGGGGCCAACAGCACTCAGCCTCGGCCCAGAGGGCAGAGACGGCCACTCTGATCCCTTAGTCTCCAGCTGAGCCAAGTCTGAGGCAGCCAAGCCTCCCCCAAATCCCTTGGCCCTGCACTTGGACTGGCACCCTTCTGTGTCTCTGGGACCTCGCCGGCACGTGGCGAGGGGAGTGGGTGAGATACCTGCTGCATGGGAGCAGGCTGTGAAAATCCACACCAGCTCCGCCGGGAAGGCGGCGTGGGGAGCCTTGCTCAGGTGCCGGGGCAATAGGGGGGGAAGGCAACGACGTTCCACCCGGGCGGGGCACTGAGCACACCACACCCCGGCCCCTCCTCTGTGCGCCCACGCCCACAGCGCGATGTCTGACGGCCAGACAGGGCCGCCCTGTGCAGCTATGGCCTCTGGGCAGCTGTCAGTAGCCTCAGGCAGCCTGGACCGGCCCTGCCTGATGACCAGGTGGTGAAGAGGATGGAGCGGGGGGAGGGTGGGGGCGGGGGGGCCATCCAGGTCAGAGAAGCACTCACAGACCCCTCACAAAGCCTAGCGTGCAGGCCCAGCAGGGTGGGGCCTAGGCCTAGCCTGAGTCCTACAGGCCAGGCGTCCACAGGCAGGACCCCAGAGCCCACCAACAGGGGACGGTGCACCGGGGTTTGGAGCTGCAGGGCCCACCCTGCCTGCTTCGTCGTGGCTCCATGGGGAGCTGGGAGCACAGCAAACTGTGCTCAGAAGATGCACCCGAACAGCCTTGGGGGTGAAGCCCACCTCTGCCCTCCCGAGCTAACGCTGCTGATGCTGAGAGATCCTGCCGCTGGGCCAGCAGGTTTCAGGGCGGGGGGGCTCCCCAGAGGGTCCTCTGCGCTCCAGGCTGAGGGGCCTGCCCTCCCGGCACTGAGACAGAGGGGTGACTGTGGTGGGTGCTAAATGCAAGGGACAGAGGCAGGGGCCTGCAGACAGCTCAGGCCCTCTTCAGGGAGCCCACAGTCCCACAGATCAGCCTAACCCTGCGGTTTCTGGTCCCTGTCCCTGTCTCAGCGCTCCCTGGCTCCTGGAGCCCAGGCACCATGCAGGCCAGTGCCTGTGGAAGGACCATGGCCCCGCTGTGGTCAGCCCTCTCAGGGTGGACCCAAGGGGCCCCAGTGAGTCACTCTCGAGGTTGGGTCCACTGTGGCCCTGCTCGGCTACAGCAGAGCCTGGGCAGGGGCAGCTCGGCTAGCCGCACTCACCACATGTCTCCGTCCTGGATGGTCCGGTCGTTGGGGGCCCCGGCGTGTCCGTAGTGCAGTACCGCTGAGTTCTCACCGCTGTGGAGTGTGGAGGGAGGTCAGCAGCTCATCCTCACCCACCAGCCCCAGGGGCTGGTGCCCCAGCCCCCTGCCCCATGGGCAGTATTCTGCTCCCTGACACAGAGGCCCAGGTGTGGCTGGGTCAGACCTACAGCCTGAGGAGGGGCCGTGGGGCACGGTGGCCCCATCACCCACAGCCACATGCTGGTGGGCAGCCTCTCAGCTTGGGGGGCCCTCCTGCAGGGCTTCCTGGCGGATGCTGCCCAGGCAGGCACCCCGGGGCCAGGGGTGTGGTTCTGGCGCGAGCAGTGCGTGCGGAGAATGGACGGGAAGCGAGGGTCCGTGGGTCTGGGAGGGGCCCGGGAGCCCTCCTTTCCTGGAAGGGGCCTGGGCTGGGGGAGGTTCCTGGGGGTCCCACTGGGGGGACACAGATGGGGTGCCAGTGGCTCTTCACTCCTCTGCTCAAGGGAGCTTTCCTCATGAGCGGTTCCTTTAAGAAAAAAGGACTTTTAAGTCTGTCCAAGAGAAAAAAAGGCTCACCTGGGTGTAATATTTATGGCCCTGTTCGGGAGTTTCAGGAATCATAAAAGTAGAAATAATGATTTTTCTCTCTATCTACCAGAGAACATTTCCAAGGAATGAAATGCTCACATGCATTATTCACGGGCCGAGGGCGTGCACACCGCCAGCTCGGTCCTGGCTGAACAGGGCCTGGCCCTCTGTCCGGAGGGCACAGCGTGGGGAGATGAGATGGGAGAGCCCAGGGGGTGAGGAGGCCACCCACAGCCAAGACACGCCCCTCAAAGGCACACCTACACTGAGACTCACACACACACACACACACACAGTGCCTTCCATCCACACTGCACACAGCCCGGCCCCCCGCCCCCGCCGGGCAGGTGGCCGCATGGGAGGGGTGAGGAGGGCCAGTGGCAGCCAGGCGCCCTCCCACACAGCAGCGGCCAGGGCAGGCAGAGGCAGCCTCAGCTCCTGGGGCCGTAGGAGAAGAAGCGTAGGTGGGCACTGGTGTGGACATGGGAGTGAGCAGGCACGTCTAAGCTAGGGAATGGTGGGACCCCTCGCTGCCCTCCAACCTCCCTCCACGGTCACCCCCACATGGCCGGGAGGCCCACTCACCTGCCGCAGATGCAGGTATAGGAGCTGTGGCGCATGCCGCCCCGGGAGTAGCAGTAGTGTTCGAAGAGGCTGCAGGAGAGGGGAGACACGTCAGGGCGACGGAGGCCCGTGGCTGGCATGCGCCCTGCGAGGCCTGAGCTCGCCTGAGCCCTCCAGTGTGGGTCTGCGAGGCTTGCAGCTGAAGCCGGGGCAGCCACAGACCACAGACAGATGCTCAGCAGTCAGAGCGGGGGGCACAGGGCCAGGGGAGCTTGCCATCTGCAGCACTGTGCACTGCCCAGCTGCCCAGCCCGCCGGGAGGCTGGCTCTGGCCCTGCAGGAAATGAGCTGATGTAGGGCCACAGAGTCTGCAGGGATGGAGGGGGTGTCTCAGGACACCCACACCCAGTGGCCACACCTCACCTCACGATGAGGGGCTGGACACCCAGCCAGGGAGGAGCACAAAAGCTCTCCCAGCCCCTGAGCTGGACTTGTCTGGGGCCCTGGGCCTGACCACAGGAAAGAGTGCAGAGAAAAGGCAGCAGGAACCGCTGGGCGCTGGCCTGAAGGATGGGAGCGAGGGGCCTGCAGATAGAGCTGGGCAGGGGCAGGGCGGTCTCAGGGAGGTGGAGGGAGGAGGGGCCTGGGAGAGGCTAGGATGCCACCCCTCCACCCACCCTGCCCCAGGACGTGGGGGTGGGGCTTGTTTCTTCCTGGGCCTCTGTAGAGCCCAGCCAGGGAGGTGGGCTGTCCTTGCCCCTCCCGAGGCCTGGGGGCAGCTCAGGCCCTGCTCTCCTGGTGGCCCTGGCTGAGAAACAGGTCTAGGTGGCCCTGCCCTGCCCACCCCCCACCAAGGCAGGGGCCAGTCACAAGACTGTGCCGCGGCCCCATCTCCAGAAAAGCAAGGCCCCCTGTGAGCACATTAGTGGTGATTCTGCTCTGCACTTTCCAGGCATGTTTCAGAGAACGCCAGTGCAGAGGAGTCCCACCTTCCAGGCACTGCAAATGGAAGTTACGCGTAATTGTTATCACTGGGTATTAAGCAGTTGTTAGTCGGGAGCGGTTCCGTCAGCTTTCGGAGTTGCCTATGAACCTCAGGATAACTGGGTGTGCACACATGAGATGCTCCCTTAACAGAAAGGACTCCAGGAACTGCCAGGCAGGCGAGAGAGCCATGTGCTCCCCGTCCCAACAGGAGCACTCGGGTGGCTGCTGTGAACTCCAGCCTGAGTCTCAGAGGCCACGGGGGCGGCAAGACCTGTCATGGCCAGGAGAGGGCCACAGTCCAGCACGTTCCTCCATGGAGCTGACCCCCCACCACCCCCACCCTCCCACGCCCTGGTGGGCGGCCTGGAGCGGCACAGGCTCAGCACCTGCGTCTCCCTGGCCTCTGCTCCCTGCCCACGCGGCACACAGCAAGCATACTGAGTGGCAGACGCTGGGCGTGCCGGGGAGCTGCAGTGCTCCTCAGCTTTGAGAGAAGCTAAGACAGAAGAGGGCCTCAGAGGGCTGCATGGGAGCTCAAGGGCAAGGGCAGCCCAAGGAAACAGGGCGGGGCTGGTCCCTCCCACAGCCAGGCTCCACAGCAGGCACCACTCCACTGCGCAGCAGCAGCCTCCTCCGCTTCCCTTCCAGAAGGCAGCGAGTGTGAGATGCACAGCTGACTGAAGACCGAACGAAGGGCGCAGCCCGACTCCGTCAGCCACGCAGACAGCCCCTCACGCCCGGGGAAGAGCTGAGAACACAGGAGCGGCACCCGGTGCTGCAAGCCCACCCCAGCTACAGGGTCTGAGGTTCTTCCTCGTGCACTTCAGCACCCAGCTTTGCTTTGAAGTGAACTTCTCTGACCTGACGTGGGGACAGACTGGTTTCTGGTGGCAGCAGCGGGGGATGCAACGGGCCCATAGTTGCTGCTCAACAGCTGAGCAGACCCTCCCTCTGGGGCCTCGGCTGTGGACACCTGAAGGTGCGGAGTTCTGGGGCAGGTGCAGCATGCGGCTCAGGGGGTCTATGGAAAGACACGAGTCTGATGCCTTTCTGATTCTCAAGGGGTGAGGGGTGAGGAGTGAGGAGTGGATGCTCCAAACTGGATCCACCCACACGCTGGACATGAGGCCCCGCAGAGCTTGGTCAGGGCCCGGCAGGCTGTCATGAGCACCAACCACCTGCAGAGCTGCCTGGTGCCCCCAGGGAGGCAACAGAAGGACACAGAATAGAGACCCCTCCAGACTTCTACAGAAAATACGGTAAGCTGAGCCAGAACAGAAGTGAACTCTGGCACACCAGAGAGGCCTAACCACTGACTGACACAGCCTACGGCCAAACCGAGCCACGATGACACGACGGCAGAGCATGTGACCAGAACCCCCACCTCCAATGCCCGGAGGTGCTGCCTAAAACGGAGGGAGCAGAGTTCACAGGACAGAAAAAGTGAGGCCAGAAAGGAAGAGGGACTGGCAGTCCTGGGAACCCACGGCCTTGGCTTTCACTGCCATGTGGGGACAGCAACAAGACCCTGGGCACATGAGAGGTAGGGGACTAGAATGGAGCCCCGCCCCCACATAAAGTCAGGGACTGGGCCAGGGGTGCACCCTCAGCAAAGGTGTAGATTTGGGAGAGCATTCACAAGCATCAAAGGAAATAATCAGGAAGCTTGCCTGGGCTCTGGGAGGAATAAAGAACATTTTCTCAGATTTCATAGCATGGGTCTGACTTCCATGGGGTTCCAGTTCAAGTGTGAACTACCTGCATGGTTTGGACACCCCCAAGCCAGGAAATTAACAAAAAACTTGGTCCCTGACTGGTGACACCTGGAACACCTGACAGGGGCAGACACAAAAGCCATCCTGACCACTGCACCCTCAACCCAGGCCAGCCAGGATCTGCACACATGCACATACACTTGTGTACACATGTGCACACAACACACATGCACACAGACACATGCACACACATAAATGTACACAACACATGCCTGCACACACAGACACGTGACACACATAAATGTACACACACTTGTGCACATAACACACGCGCAGGCACGTGTACATGCACAAATACACACACTTGTGTACACAAGCGCACATCAACACACATGTACACAGACACATGACAAACATAAATGCCCACGTGCACACTTGTGCACACAAATACATACACAGACACATGCGCACACATAAATGCATGCACACACGCACATGTGCACACAACACACGTGCACGATGTGTGCACACAGACACATGCACATGCACAAACGTGCACACATGTATATCACAATACACACATGCGTACACAGCCACATGTACATACATGAATGCACATACATGCACACACTGAAGATGAACTCACAGTCTGAATGCACTTCACAAGAGCTGTCAGACACAGCAGGTAGGAGGCTGAGACTCCCAAGAACTTGTGGTAACAGAACTCTCAGATGCAGACTGTACACACACAGAAGTCATTACCGCCTAAACTTACAGCGTGAGAAGAGATCAGGCAGACTTTGTGAAGAACCAAAACAAAACTTCTAGAAATGAGCAGTCTCTGTGTCAGAGGACCACAGACAGGAGGATAGGCGGCAGGTCATCAGTGACCCCGGTGACCCCCTCTGCCGGGTCTCTCTGCCAATCCCTGACTCTCACGTGCAGCACACACGTGGTGCTGGGCCTCACCGCCCCTGCCCACCGGGAGGCAGGTGGGGTGGGAGCACCGGGACTGGGCAGGTCCCCAAACTGCCCCCTTCCCCACGGCAGGAGGGAAGGGCGGGGCCTGCCCATGTCCCTGCCGCCAGCCTCACAGACTCCCTGCTGCTGTGTGGTCCCTGAAGCTATCCTCCCCGTGGCCACTCTTCTAACGTCCTTGCCTATATATAAATTCCTGCAAGCGAGCACAGGTAGAAAATGCTCTGCATCCAGGCATAAATGAGAACCTTTACGTGACCTGGGAGAGTCTGTGCTGCGAATAATGAGGCGAATGCAGTTACTGCTGCGACAGAGGGGCAGGCACATTTGCCAGAGTTGGGGGATGACTAACGGGGCGGGGGCAGCGGGTTCTGGTCGCAGGTCTGCAGGGGCCGTGTCTCCAGGCGCAGCCCCACTGGGCCTCCCTGGGGGCTGCCAACCCAGCCCATGGAGCCTACCTGGGCCCACGGTCCAGCTCCCAGCCTCTGAGGCAGATAGACATCCTACAAATACTTGTTGGCTGCCCCAGGTCACGGCGGAAGGGCTGCCCCGGCAGCAATGTCCTGAGCCGTCAGCACAAGCGGGAGCCAGCCAGGGCTCTCAGCAGTGGGCCACATCGGCTGCACAGTCCCCCTGCCAGGCGCCCCCCCCCCACCCCCACACCGCCAGACCCCTCTGCCAGGCCTGGTCTGGGTGTACCTCGGATTCCGAGGCCAGGCCAGAACTGACGCATGCGCAGGGAGATGGGCAGGGCGGGGGAAGCCACTCGGCTGAGCAGAGGGTCTAGGAGGGTGAAGAAGCCTGGGTGGGAGTCCACCCCCGCTGTCACTGCAGTCTCCTCCTGGCCTGTGGGTTCCCCTCTGCCCTGCCCTGCAGTCCCTGACCCAGGCCCCATACTCAAGCTCCCAGGGCACCACTCAACGCCAAAGCCAATGCCAAATCCTGGCTCTGCCTGCTTACTAACCAGCTGTGTGGCTTCTCCAAGCCTCAGTTTCCTCATCTGTAAGATGGGACAACAGTACCTCACACAGGCACTACTGATGCACAGATCCACAGCTTGGACACCTGCACGTGCACAGTGGGGCTCTCCGTGGGCATCCCCCAGCCCCATGGGCAGGCCAATGCACATCCAGCAGCTCCAGGGCAAATGCAGCTGGGGCTTCCCTTGACACGGGGCAGCTCAGCACCGGGCTCCTGCCTAGCTGCCTCTGCCCACTCCCACGCTGAGGGCTCTGCTCAAATTCCCAGAGTCCGAGCTCTTTTAACCGAGTTCTCTGTGGACCTTCCGAGGAATGGCCAGCTGGCAGGGGTGGGGGCTGGGTGCCTGCCCCTCCTCTGCCCCAGGCCCCTGACCCAGAACACGAGGGAGCCACCACCAAGACTCTGAGAATGTCTCAAATAAGCAAGTAGCAATCAAATGGCCTGCCACCAAGAAGGGACTGATTTAGAGCCTTGGACTGGGCCCAGAAATGCATTATTAACACGCCAGTGCTCTCGGCACAGCCTGCCGGATGCGGCAGCACCAGGGACACACACGGTCGATCACAACGGCTGCAGTGGCTGTCCCCACTGCCAGCGGCTTTCCTCCTGCCTGCTGTCCCCTGAGTCCCCTCACACCCCTCCCACTGCCCCCGCCCCGGTCCTGGACCAGGGCCAACATCACCTGCCGGCCCAGGGCCGCCCTCAGGGGCATGCGGGGTGTGTGGTGCCGGGCATCCTGGGCCTGTGTCGTGGACCATTTCCACACGGACAGACGAACGAGAACAGACCCCGTGAGCCCCCCTTCCTGCCCAGGCCCGGCTCCCGACTCCGCAGCTGCTGCCAGCGCCCCGCCTCCAGCACCCTGGATCTGAGGGTCTACCCTGGAGCAGGGGGCGCAGGGCTGGGGGCTCAACGCAGGCCCCGCTGACTACTTGGTCGGAGACATGGGGCAGGTGACCCGGCCCCTCCAATAAGAAAAACCAAACAGCCGCCGGCAGTACTTAGTGTTTACAACAGCTCCCATGGGAGAGGCGCAGTCTCCTGCTCCCCAGATGAGGAGACTCCCACCCGGAGCAGCAACGTGCTGGGGTCAGGGACCCCACCGGATCCGTGTGGGGGCTCGGGGTCCACACACGGTTTCCGACGCCAGTGCCTCCCAGGCCTGGGGCTGCACCTGCCAGCAGGACGGGCCCTCACGCTACCATCAGCACTGGGGCAGCTGTGCTCTGCCACGACGACCTTCCCAAGCCCTGGCCCCCACCTGAGCCGGACGTGGGTCTGGGGGGACAAAGGCCCCGCACAATCCAAGGGCAGTGGTGCCGTGCGTGATCTGGTGGGAAGGGGAGCTGGGGGTGCAGAGGCCCTGGGAGGGGAGAACCCACCCACCGGAGGCAAGGACAGCGGAGACATAGTGGCGGCCACTGGCCACGGCGGGAAGACGAGGAGCACCAGAGAGAAGCCACTCACTCTATCCCCAAGAGCAGCTTATCCAGTTTTGAGATAATTAGCATTTTAATTGGATAATTGGGAATTCTAAATTGCCTGTCTCGTATTAAGCATAACTGAGGACATAACATGACTCTCAATGAACAAATATTCCCTTTTATTCTCGACATGCTTGATTAGGTGGACCTTCCGAGTTCCCTGGTATTGGTTACTGGATGGAACACTCCTTAGCTGTCAAAGCCCTGGCTGCATCAGACTGCTAACACACTTAAAAAACGCATATGTGTGTGTGCACACGCACAAATGGAAGAGATCTTAGAAATTCTCTACACAAATAAAATAAGATATAAATAAAATCACCCATAATCTTATTCTCCAGAGATAACCTCTGTTAAATTTCCATTGACCATCCTTCCAAGCCTTTTTTTTTTTTTTTTTTTTGTATAAGCACGGATTTAAAAAAAAATTGTCTTGGCTGGTGTGGCTCAGTGGGTTGAGCACCAGCCTGTGAACCAATGGGTCACAGGTTTGAGTCCCAGTCAGGAAACATGCCTGGGTTGTGGGTCAGGTCCCCAGCTTGGGGAGTGCAAGAGGCAATTGATGTAATCTCTTACACAATCTCTTGATGCTTCTCTCCTTCCTTTCCCCCTCTCTAAAAAGTAAATACATAAAATCTTTTAAAAAATCAATTACATTAAAATGGTAAACTTTGCCTGCAATCTGACACACATGCAGAAAGGGACAGAAACCCTGAGGACCCAGCCCAGTGGCCCAACACAGCCCACACACCCCGCAGCCCCCGAGGCCGCCCTCCCTCCTGGACAGCCTACTGCTCACACCCCAGGTCGGCGTCGCCTGATCCGAGCTTCACAGAAACGGGATCAAACAACTTGTCCCCTGTGCCGGCTTCTTCGGCTGCCCCATGCTGTGCAGGTGGAGCCCAGGGCGGGGAGCTGTTGCTCCCTGGTTCTCATGGCGTGCCCTGGGGTGACTGCACCCCAGGGTGACTGCGCCCTAGCGGGCTTCTGCAGTGTTCTGCTGGTGAACACTCTGGTTCCTCCCAGGTCACAGCCGCCGTGAATAGCGCTGTCCTGGATGTTCTTGCCGGCCTATGGGGGCGGTGCACCTGTGCCTCCACCAAGCTTACAGCCGGGGCAGGATGTGCTGTGTCCTGGGATTTCATGCAGGTCCAGCTTAGCAGATAAAGCTGGCGTGTCCAGGTGTTTGCCTCAGTTTAGTCACTGGCCTCTAACCTCTCCTACTTCACACCTGTCCACGGGGCCCAGAGGAGTCGAGAAGAACCTGAAAGGACAAACGGCCCCACCCTACCCTGGAGGTCTCGGGGAAGGTTACTGCTAGAGTGCCTAGAAATAGTAGGTGCAAGGCTGCGTTTTTTCTGAGCGTTCTCTCCGTGTCCAGAATCAGACGACTTCTCCCCACTCAGGCCACTTGTCCCTGGCGCAGGCTGCCACCCCCTCTGCCTGGCCGATGGTGACAGTGGTCCAGCCACTCCCTCTGCCTCAGGCCTTGTCCCCCGCAGGGCATGCTCCACAAGGGGGGGCGGTCACATCACGATTGAAGGGACTCCTCTGTTCAAACCTGGCCCCTGCTTCCCGTGAGCAGTCTGCCTCCCTCTTGGCCTGTCTCCGGCGGCTCTGGGGACCACGCGGCAGCTCCCGCCGCAGGGCCGCTGGGCCAGCCCCGTCCTTCCCGCCCTGCCGCCCTGCCCGGAGCATCTGTCCCAGGGGTCTGCGTGCTCCTCCTTCCCGCCCTCGCTCCTTGGTTTCCTTCTCAGGGATGCCCCTGAGTACAGAGTACCCCTCCCCCTCCAGCCCTCACCACTGTCTGTCTAACATAGTTCCTATCCCTCAGTGTGTCCATCTGCCCATCCATCTGTCCATCTTTTCTCACCTCCCAGTGGGCAGGGGTTTGTGTATTTCCTTCACTGCAGGCGCCCCGGAGCCTGGGGCAGCGCCTGGTGCACAGGACGTTCCAGGACACTTCTGCTGAGTGACCGCGTAAGTAAATGGTGGCATGGCGGTACCACGGCCTACGAGTTACTTAACTGGTTTCACGCTATCAGATGTCTAGGTTGCGGTGGACACCCGTGGCCATGAGCCTCTCCACTGTCTTCAGGCTGAATTGCTAGAGTAGAGTCACTGAGCACATGCACAGTTTGGAGTCTCAGGTCGTGTTCCCCAGGTGGACCCCAGAAACCCCGTCAGGTTCTCAGGGCCCCCACAGCGTGCGCATGCACACGGGGCCCCTAGGGCCTGCAGGACCACCAGGCTGGTGGGCGAAACAGAACGCCGCCTCCTGCTGTGGTTAACCGGCAAGTGTGGATAATGCTTTATGTTTATTTCCTCGTATCGCCTCCTTTCCGAATGGCCTGCTTCTTTCCTAGAAAATTGAATGTTTATCTTCTCCTATCAATCCTTAAAGGGTTTATATAAGAAAGATACTAGTGGTTCTGACCCAAATCTACGTAACAAGCCGCTGGCCCCCTCGGGCGACCTTGACTGTTGTACCTTCCCTGATGGTTCCTCACAGGACAGGGCACCGGGGGCTGGAGCCGCAGACCAGGGCAGAGCGAGAGTGCACACCCCGGACCCACGGCACACAGCTCAGGGGGGACACCCCAGCCTGGGGACGCAGGCCCCTTGGAGCCCACACCACTGGGCGGGGGAGAGGGCCGGCGCCGGAGGGCCTGGGGGAGCTGGGAGCACTGGCCCACTCTGCCGGGCACTCTCTGCCTCGTCTTGGGCACAGCGACTGTGCACCACGGACCAGTCCTTGCTGATGTCGACAAGGACGCCTTTCTTAGCCCCAGACAGAAAACTCTCCCTTTGAAGATGATGCACCGGGGCACCCTAGGAACCATTTCGGCCAGTGACCAGGAGGGGGTGGAGTGAGAGAAGCCTGTTTCACACAGTTTAGAGGCCACTTCCCCGCAAGGGACACGGCAGAAGGCACAGGGGAGGGAAGCCAGGCACACAGGGAGCCTCCTCGGGGTGGGAGTGGGGGCGGGGAAAGGCCCAGACAGGATGGGGCCTTCTTTGAACTAGTGGTTCCCAAAGCATGGTAAGAATCCATGAGATGGGGTACACCAATACATATGTTTTATGCATTCGATATTTAAAGTATTAACCTTCCATTTATGGTGAATCATACTGGGTTTCACTCAAGACAGAAATGTAAAACTTTCTTTTAAAATATTTGTTTTTAAAAGTAAAGAAACTACTAGCCAAATAAAGTGCCACCTGCGAGCACTGTGGCAGGACCTGTGAGGGTGTCATGTGACGGACGTGCTGGAGATCCTGCTCGAGGCCTCGCCAAGGACACCCCTGCTTCTGGCTCTGGGTGGGGACACTTCGGTCCCGAAGCTCCCCAGTGCCCGGGCGGCATGGGCAGTCTTCAGAAAACAGCTGGTGGAGCCAGCTCCAAGAGAACCCCAGTTCTCCCCTATGTTCCAACCCGCTCCTGTCCCCAGCTCAGCAGCCTCGGACACCAGGTCAGCGTGGACCCTGGAGACAAAAGACAAACAGGCCCCTCCAGGAACAAAGCCACCTCCAGCAGAGCTGGCTGCTGAGGGCCTCAGGCGTGTAGACGCCGAGCTCTGACCACAGAGAGCAGACAGTGAGAGCTTCCCTCGGCCCGGAGTCCTGGCCAGAGCCATGCTTGGCCACACTGCCACCTCCCTTCATTTCACAGCTCATCCCAAGGTCAGGTCCTTCGATGGAGTCTGGCTGGGGCAATGAGGCCCCCCTGGGCTGCCCCTGCAGGGCCACGGCTGTGCAGGGTGGTGGTTGCCGCCCAGGGCCCCCAGCCCCATCTGGGGCATCCGTGCAGGCACCACCTGCCACGACCTCCACTCCCTCTCCAGTGGAAGAAACACAACCGGGAAGCTCCCACCCAACAGGTGTCTCCTCAACACCAACCTGCAGGAGACAAGCCCGGTCCCACCCAGCGGAAGCAAGAAGGAAGCCCCTAGTTGTTCCTTCTGGAGAAAGACAGAGCTTTGCTTTTCGGATCCCTCTAGGGTGTTCTGCTTTGTTACTAGACTTCAGGGCTACTTTATTTCCAAGCATCAAACTCCTTTCTCCCAGACTTAGGATTTTAAAACATTTCTCACCAACATGTCATTTCAGACAGAACATTTTCTAGAAAGCACCATTCTATATCAATGCCTCTCAAAAGTGGCTGTCCGAAGCCCCGATTCACCGTCCCTAGCATGCTCCAGCCCTGGGCAGCCCCTGTGTCCCTCCCCTTCTGCATCGGTGGGCTGCCTGGGCCCCGGCAGAAGCAGAGCGGGGCCCACACCTGGGCCTACAGGATCCCTCCCAGCTGCCCTGTGCTCACGGCTCTGCGGCATGGTGCCAGCCAGGCCCACGTGAGCCACTCCAGGTGTTTTAAGCACAGGACACAGAATGTAGGGAACTGGGTGGGGAGGGTGTTGGTGTGCAGCAGGAGTCCAGGGACACTCCTTGGCTGGAGGGACCCCAGGGAGCGGTGTCACCGCAGCCCAGGATTCCTGATCTCCTGCAGGAAGTGAGGTCCGAGGACGCCTCACCGGGTGAGCACCACACTGAGATGACCCTCCTCAGCTCCCAGGAGTCATGAAGTGCAGGTAGAAGCTGCAGCAGCAGTGGAGGGAGGCCCAGCCACTGTCCGCAGGGCTGAACCCTGTCCACCCTGCGTGCAGCTGCACGGGGCTGTCCAGTTCTCTAAATGTTCCTTAGTCACGTGTGGACAAAGGAACAACAGGAATGCGGTTTATCACTTTGAAAGACTTTGTCCACTTACGATGACAAATGGGGGTCACGCACATGCTGCCCCTACAGAAGGAGCAGCTCTGCAGGAGGGGCTGCCAGTGGGGACTCTGCAAGCACGGGCGGGGCTGGGGGCAGCAGGGCAGGGCTTAGGTCTGGCCGGCGGCCCCTCCAGCACAGTGGGGGCCGCACCTGCGTCCCCCAGGAACGCGGCAAGGCCTCAGCCACGGGTCAGTGTGGCGAAGACATGCTCAGGGAGTGATGCCACCCTCCAAGGCCTCAGAGGCAGAAGATGGGGGGGGCAGGAGAGCCCCCGTGGCAGCGAGGGGCCCACACCGCGCCCACACGGGGCGGGAGAGGTGGTTTACGAACTCACTCACAGGCTCCAAACGTTTCCCCTGCCAACATCCCAGAGATACGGGTGGGTCCCTCAAAATGTATTCTCCGACCCCCATGAATGTATATTTTTGGTAACTTAAACCTATTTATCAATAGCTAATTAACAGGGTCTAAGTCCTATGATGACAAGGTGATTAAACTGTTTTTCAAATAATCCATTTTTAATTAAAATGCTATCCTCTCTTGGTTTCTGGATAGCTTCAAAAGAGAGCCTTAACAGATGTCTTGATTTTAAATACACATTACAGAAAGCCAATCATTAGAAGAATTCATGCCTTTAATTACATTTTAATTATTCTTTGCCTATTGATGCAAAGTGAATATTCTTTCTTTATGGTGCTAAAACTGCTAACCAAAGCCAGCAGACAGCGAGCAGGAATTCCTCCCTGTGTGAAGTGCCGTGTCGGGGAGCCGTGTGGCAGCAAAGGTGCGCCCCGAAGCTGTCTGCCCTGGTCCCGGCGGACGCCTGGTCCGGAGATGTGCTCCGGCTCCGGGCTCCCGGCCCCCGGCCTGGAAAGGCTGTGCTCCAAGGTGGGAGTGTGGGGTGTGTGACGAGGCCCAGGCCCCCCCTTTTCCTGTTCAGCCCGAGGCAGACTTCTCCCCTCCTGTCCCTGCACACATTCTGAAGCATCTCACTGGGGCAACCTGTGTTAGCAACCAAATGGCCCACTGAAATTCAGAAAGCTCACAAATGCAGCGAGAGCTTGGAGCATGAGGAAGAGGGGCCCGCACTATGAAGGTGTGCTTTCCCCCAGGCTGGCTGGGCCACTGGAGGGGCCTGGGCACCCCCACACCACCCAGCAGGCCCTAAGTACCCCCTTCCAGGCTCCACCCCAACACCGTCCCACGACCACCCATTGCGGGGCACTCAGGAAGGTCCCGGGTTACTGTGGCCCCTCCTCACAGCTCCCCCAGTCCATCTGGCTGCCCTCGTGGCCTTTAAACAGCTTCCCTCCTGGCCTACCCACCTGCCCAGGAGGAGATGGCTGGAGGGCCTTTCAGTGGCCTCTCCCTCCTCTCACCATCAAAAGCCCTCCCATGCCTTCTACACTTCCCTCCCTCCCTCCCTCTCTCACCTCCTCCCCTTGCATTTTAGTGATGTGTATGGCTGTCCCTCCACGCCTGACCCTTCCCCTACCTGTCTCATGGGAAAGTCCCAGAGGCAGGCCCAAGTCATCCTGTACCCAGCCGCACACAGGGATGAGCACAGAGTAGGTCCTCAGTAAACCTCAAGGAAAGGTTAACAGACGGCAGGGATAGTTGGCCTGAACATGCCTAATGATCACAACAGAATGTGCACACACATGCACATGTATATGTGCACACATGTTTGTGCATGCACACACATACACACACACAGCCTTAACCCCCGTCTATCTGAGGGGAGCCCTGGTGGACCCGGGCCTCATGCTCACCACTCCTCTTCCTTTCCCTGGGCACGAATCTCAGCCACGCTGCAGGGAGCAGACTGTTGCCGACAGGAGTGTGAGAGGGAGTGCTGTGTGCCACTCCCAGGCTAGGCTCCTACGAGTGGGCATAAGACCTCTGTGCTTTCTGACTCCCTTCTCCAAGGGCACACAGTCAGGCAGCCCTAACGCCATTGGAGGAGAGCCATGGGGCTGCCTCCAATTGCAACATGAACAGGCAATTAATGCCATTGGACTGAGCCACTGAGATTTGAGTTTGCGTTACTGCAGCAAATGCTACCCTATGCTGACTAACACAGACAGGAATGTAGAATATGGGAGGAGAGAATATGTAAGGGAGGAGTTTTAAGTCAGTGGGGCAAAAACATTATTCCAAAGATATCAGACCAACTGTTCACTTTGAGGGGGCAAATTGAAATTCCCTCCAGCAATTCCATTTGCAAGAATTTACCCCGAAGAGGTTGTCGGTTAAATGCCTACGAGGTGGAGAGATAAGGCTGACTGTCACAGTGGTGAGTGGGAAACCACCTCCTGCTGTCCCTGCGGAGGGCTGGTTGGGCAGATTATGGGGGCCCCACAGATGCAGGGTGCCGTAGTTCACTGCCAGGAAGAGATTTCTGCTTCACACAGTGGAGGAACAGACGCCGCCTGGTGCGATGCCAGCAGATCAAAGCCTCTCTGTGCTCCTGGAGAGACATGGGAAGCTCGTCTGCCAAAGCCACGGGGGGTGGGGGTAGTGACCCTCTGCATCCCAGGGTATCTTTCATGTCTTGCTTATAATTCTCTGCACTAACTGGACTTCTACTGCCACACGTAATGCCTTTTCATCAGCATAAAGGTATTTTCATTTTGAAAATATTTTTTGGAAGGAATAAAAAAGCTATCCGTTGAACACCAGCTCCCCTGAACCTAGCCACCAACCACCAACCAGGTCTCTTTTCTGATGATGTCCCAAGTGGACACACAGTTGCAATCCAGGGCAACTACACAGAGCTGCCACAAGGGGTCACAAGCACACACCACTGGCCACCCACACAAAGCACCTTGAGAAATTTTCTGCCTGGCTTGAGGGACCACAATTCAGAAACAAAGTCTGTAGGCAAGAAGACTCTTCGGTACAGGGTATGGAGAATCCAAGCTACACCCCATACCCAAGTGTCGGCTCGGCTCTGCTTTAAAGCCCACTTATCTTCCTTCTTTGGCGTCGGATTCAGTGGCAAAACCTCCACCTGCATGAGTATCCCTCCCGCAGTGTGAATGGGATGTCCCACAGCAGAGACTTGGTGGGAACTGGCCTCGCCTTCGTCCTCTGGCTGCCCACACCACACTCGCTGCCCTGTGGGGACCGCCTGCCTCCAGGGAAACGGGAATGACTCAGCTCCCACTGGAGTAGAGGGAGCCATAGACAGGCTGGGGCCAGACATGCAGCTCTGAAGGGCCAAACTGAGAAGCAGATTTGCCTCTGGTCCGTGGCTGGGAGAATCCCAGCTACCTCGCTGCCCTGGGTGCAGAAGGCAGCTTTTCTGTCAGGGAGCCTGCCACTGTGGATGGGTGCGGCAGGTACAGGGCAGCTCACTGGAGTGTCTAAAACATGACATTCACTGAACGCCCCAGACAGAAAACTTGGGTTCAGCAAAGAGCCTGGATCTGAATGGGTTTCCTGCACAGCTTCTAAGTCCCCGGATGAAATGCACTGCTGTGCAGCACAGGTGGGAAGTCGGGACTCCCTGCATGTGCAGCCTAGGAACAGGGACCCTGACCTTGCCTGAGGTACCTTGGCACCCTCAGCTGTGCCAACCTCCATGCTGCAGCTGGGTCTTCTGGGGGAAAATACCTCAAGGGACTTGCTTCTACCCCCCCCCCCCACCCCCAGTGCTGGACCCCAGAAACTATACAAATACTTCCACGGGGCCCCCAGCCAACGCCAAGCCTTGTGACTCCAACTCCCTATCCTGGCCTTCCTCACCTGGGGCACCAAACAGCTCAGCGGTGCGTCAGGGTGTCACCCTCCGCAGAAGCTTCAATAGCTAGGGAAGAGGTTCCCTTCTGAAATCTCTAGTCTGGTCGCTAGCCCTCCCCAGGTCCAGCGTGAGTAGGAGTCTCCCCCTTCCCTGCCAAGGGGTGCTCCCCCTCCACAGACACACAGGGGGCACCAGGGCCCTTGAGACAGCCTTAGAATGATGATGCCCACTTTGTGCCTCCAGGGGCCTTAACTAATTTATAAGGTGATTTTAATAATAGCTGTATATTAACTTTACATTCCCTTTCTTCCTATTTTGGTGGCTATGAACTATTAGGAACTAGGTGATACATTACCCTAGGCTTCGGGGACTTTTTATTAACTAATGCCCCATATTTAAAAACTTTCTTGTTAAAGAGAAACATTAAGGAATGCTGTCCCTTTTATAATTGCCTCTAACAGACTCACTGTTCAGGTCCTGGCCTTAACAGACAGCCCAGGCAGTGCTGTCCTAAATTGCATTTAACTTTCATTTTCTTCCTGTCACCGGCCAACAGAATAATTCTGAAAGCACGCAAGCGGTCATTTCACCGCGCCAGCCCGTAGTTCCTGCGCTGCCTGTCAATTTCGGGGGTACAAGGGCCGCTCAAGACAGATGAGCAGCGGGCTTTCTGTCCAGACTGTCACCGCAGCAGCCCTGCTTTAGGTGCTTCGGGTGCTGTTTTTCTGTTGCTGAACCTACTTATTGAAAGACGCGTAAAGTGCACACACATCGGGTCCCACCGCCACGGCCTGGGAGGCTGGGCGTGAGTGCCAGGCCTCAGCGTGTGCCCTGGAGCCTGGCTTCTCTGGTGAGAGCCATCCACCCCCAGTCCCGGGGGGCCGGGCCAACCCATCCGTTCCCACTGCTCGGAGGTACTTGCCCTGTGAGACACCAGAGTTTGTCCACCTCCACGGCGGCGCTGGGTCCCCCGTTTCAGACCGCTCCCGGCCCGCACACAGAGCATTCTCACACGTGTGTCTTCTGTGTGTTTGCCAAGTACCAAGCAGAACCACTGGGCACCAGGCTCGGACCGCTCAGCTTCGGGAGATGCTGCCTGCTGTCTTCTGGAGGCTGTCCCAGCATCTGCTTTCTGTTTGCCTTTTTTCCCCCGGCAGGGAAAAAACTTCCAAGCCCATCACTTTGTGAATCAGAGACTTGAACCCAAGTGTGGGGCTTCGGAGCTCCCCACCAGCCTGCGGCCCCCCAGGCAAGCACCTTCCTCGGCCGTCTCGAGCCGGCAGGCAGGAAGGGCGGGCCTCCTAGTGCCAGCTCTGCCCCATGGGACCCAGCACATCTGGCCTTCCCGAGGCCCCAGGGACACCAGTCCTCCAGACAGCTGCAGACAGACCCTGAGGCTCCTCTCAGCCCACCCTGGCCCAGAGGTAACTAACTGAGTTTGTACAACACAGACCTCCACAGGAACGGGAACTTCATCAGCGGGACGAGATGGGGGAGGGACAGTGGAAAACACAAACTCTTCAACTAGGGGAGAAAGCTGCTAGCTGGGGGCATCCAGAATCGGTTGGAAAAGGTCACGGCCTTTGGGTGGTTGTAGGGCCAGGGAACAGGGTCGGGAAGGAGCCAGGTGGGGCAGCCAGGGGCCAGCAAGACCAGGTGTGGGCCAGCCCTCCTCAGGCCTGCCCTGCCCGCTCGGAGTAGAGGGCTGACACAGAGCACTCTGGCACTCTGGTTGGTGCTCTGTCACTGGACAGTCACCAACATGGGAGGACAGCCTGCAGAGGAGGGAGAGACCCCCCCACCCCGAATGCCCCAGGGCGCCGCTGCCCGCATGCCGGGAAGATCAAAGCCTGGGCTGCCACAGGAAGCTGAGGGGTGAGATGGGATGGCCGGGGAACAGCTCCCTCACATACCCAGCCCGTCCAGATGGAGGAGAGAAAAGGCCCAGCCTCCTTGGGCTGCGGGAGAGCCACAGAGCTGGGAATCCTTTGTTTTTATTTCCAAAAGCACAGGGACCCCTGCTGAGTGTCTAATCCTGACTCAAAGCCACAAGGGGACCCCTGGGAAGCCCGACACAGAGGAGCCTCAGCTGTGGCAGCCCAGGGCCCTTGGGAAATTGAGGCCCAGAAGCCAGTTTTAGAAGTTTATGAAAAATAAATGCAATTAAAGTGGTGGAAACAGAGCCTGGAAGTCCAGCTGAGGCCCCAGGGCGGGCGACTCGGGAGGTGGGGGCACTGAGCCCTCACCAGCCACAGCCCGGGTCAAAGAGCAAGTGGGGCTTGGGTCCAGCTGGGGAATGAAGGCCCCCAGAACCCACCCCCTCGTTGGGTCCCGGGCAGGGCTCACCCTGCTGGTGGGGTTCCAGGCCCCTGTGCACGCCCCTCTGGCCTCAGTGCCCTCAGCTGTGGAATGGCAACGATGATCATGCTTGGATCGGATGTCGCCATGGAAGTGTTGTTCCCGTGACCTCTCACATAGCATCCCGGGGGCCATAATCTCCACGGGCTGCAGGCGGAGGGCTGCCCTGGGACCCTCACACCGCATTCCCAGTGTCCCCGCTTGGTCTCCGACACCGGCCCCACTGAGGGGCTCGCACTGGTCTAAGGCCAGTTCGCACATGGGCGTCCCACCCAGGCTCTCAGCAGCCCTCTGCCTGCCTGGTGTCTGTCCCTGAATATTCACTCAGCAAACATCAAGGAGGGTAGAGCAGGGGTGGCAGAAGAGGCCTGGCCTCAGAAAGTGGTGAGAAGGAAGAAAGGTGATGGAGCTGGGGAAGCAGAGGGAAAGCCTGAGGTTAAGCTGGCCCAGAGCTCCCTCTGGCCACAGGCCTCCAGCGCGGTTTCAGGGTGCCACCTCTGGCCTAAGGAGTGGAGGAGGGGAGGGGAGGCGGAGAAAGAAGAGGAGGAGGTGCAGAGGACAATGAGGGGAGGGGTGGGGGAGGAGGGGGAGGGGGTCCCAGCAGCTCACCTGGGGGTGAGCCTGAGCCTCCTTCAGCGTCTCCTGCTGGCCCCGAACGGTGTTCGTGCCGGACCAAGACAGCACGGGCGAGGGCTCTGGTCCTCCCCAGGCAGAGGACACACCTGCCCCCATCCTGGGTCACGAGCCCAGTAGAACCAGGGGGGCCTCAGTGGCTGCCACAGATTAAGTCACCCAGAGATATGCTCCCCTCTCCCTGTAGCGGGTGCAAGGGCCTGTCAGGGAAGACGGGTTAGATATTGCCAGGAAGGTTCTCTTACTACAAATTGCACCTTTATGGGAAAATCAATGATACTACCTCCCGATCTTCTGCACTTGTTGCTGATCTACAGTAATTATCCTGCGGTCTGACAAGCCAGAACTGGGCTGGTGCCCCAGGAACTCCTGCCCTGTGGCCCAGCAGCTCACCTGGGGGTGAGGAGGCCAGCGAGAAGAGAAGCTGTTGGGAGAGATCTGCCACGCCCAGTTCCCAGGGAGCTCAGGGGGCCCCTGGGGTCTGTCCATCAGGTCTGTCGGCAGCACCATGACATGCCTACTATGCGCCAGCCGTGAGGCGCTGTGATCACAGGGTGAGCAAGGCAGACCCTGGGCTTCAAGTCCTCGGACAGACAGAGATCCCCTGACTCCCTGTGACAGTGTGAGGTTGGACAACGCAGAAGCTACCTGCTGGCAGAGCACAGCCACAGGGAGGTGACTCATGAGAGGACTTCCTGAAGGAGGGGGTCTGCAGCTAAAGGCAGAGCAAGTGGGCAACCTGGAGGCAGAGAACAGCAGGGTGGGCGAGAAGAGGGCCAACAAGGCCTGAGGAGGCAGCCAGGGCTCGGGGAGCAGCAGGGAGAGAGAGAAGGGAGAGAGGCCTGGGGCTGGAGGAGGGTCGCCCCTCCCGCCTCCCCCTAAGAACAGCGGCATTGCTTATGCCTGGCGCAGTCACGCTGAACATTAACTTCTCAGACAGTCTACTTTTATTTCTTTCAAGATTCTTTTAAATGATAGCTTGTTTAACTACCAACATCAATTGGCCAGCAATTCCACGAACAAATGGTTCTCTGCTTATCTCTGAGTTCAGCCACTTTTATTTGTCCCCAAGTAGTTGGCAGGAACCAGGCACATCAATAAAGGAACATCAATTTTTAACAGCCACACGAGATGCAACGGCTTCAGATGGATTTTCCGCCAGCAAATGGGGAGCCTGGAGGAGCAGTTATTAACAGCCATTAGAGACGCGCAGGCAGGCCTGGGAGTCAGGGCTCCGGCACCAGACTGGATTAAGGAGACACTGTAGGCACTGGACCGCTAGACGTCATAAATAATGCTGAAATTTTAGACTGTGGTTGAACTCTCTGTTGTCACAACCGTTTAGGTCATGGTGTGTTTGATGTTGTAGAGCAAAATGACATATCTCTTTCTCTGCTGCCAAGCGCAGTGAGGCCATCGGAATAAATCCAACTAAACTGCCCACTACAGGTGAGCAGACAGCGACACTGGAGGGAGAACCCGAAGGGGTGGTGGTAACAGACGCAACTGGGACAGTGATTTCCAGAGGTGTGTGGGTTGTGCAGGGAGGGGCCTGTTTTCTCATTGGCCCTCGCCACTTCCTGCTGTGCAATCTCATTGTTGGAAGAGGTGGGGGTCTAAACCCTCATGGGGTGCTAACCCAGCCTCTCCCCAACAACTAAGTCACAGCAGAGCCAGTGAAAGGGGCAGAAAAACCAATGCAAGGAGAACAATGTAATGAAGTGTCTAACCACCAATCGGGAGGACAGCAGTGCATTAAAGCAATGGGTGACGCTCCTGGACAGTGGGAAATAATTCTCCAAGTCCAAGGGCTGGCTCACTGCCCAGACACACCCAAGAATGTTGCCAAGAAGACTTTGGGGCTTGTCCAGGATGCAGAATCTCAGAGGGCCCCCCTTGGGGCACCGTGTTTCTCGCACAGACACTCAGCTGGACACAGAATGAACACATCCATCTGCTCCCTGGGCCTGGAGAACTGGCGGAGAGGCAGGGATGCTACACCCAGCTCTCCCAGGACCCACTTCGCTCCATTCAGCTGGAGGAACAAAGCCCGTCTTCAATCCCGCCCTGGCTCTGAGCTTGACAGCATGCTGGCTGCTTCTTCTCTGGGGCCAGACTGGCCCGACTCTGGCTGCTGGAAAACGGAGCCTGCAGGTGTCAAGGGATGAGGCAGGTCGAGGGTTCCACTGGCCCGTTAGCCCTGTTACATGCAAGGCCAAGACCTGCACTCGGGCCCACTACGGCCCAAGCCTGGCCTGACGGTGAGTTCTCCCACCGTCCAGCAAGCCAGGCCAGGACTGGGGCGGCCCCTGGATAACAGAGGTGGGAGCACAGTGTCCTGCCTGCAGTGGACAGCCAGGAGGCAAGGCAGCTGTCCCAGAGGAAAATGTTCTCCCCAAGCTGGGTGCTCTTCTGGAGCAGAGCTGTGGAGCCTCACCAGCAGCGGCTCCAGGACTAAGGAGTGATCCCTCCCTACTCTGCTACTGGAGTGGAGGAAACAGGCCAGATGCCGTTTAGTGAAGGGGACCTGAGCTCCATCCAGCACAGGCTGGTGGTGCAGTTCTCTCCGCCAGGCACAAGTGGAGGTTTGAGGGGCTACTCCAGACCAGTCATGGTCTGAGCAGGGAAAAGCATCATGTGTTGGAGCTCCCACACCTGGGCACCTCTCACATGCACCCACGACCCCATGATGTACCAGCAGCACCAGAGTCCAGCACCTCCTGACCCCTACCTCTCTTTGTCTGGGCACCTAAGCCCAGGGGCTGCCCCAGCACCCAGCCCTCTAAATCCTCTCCTGGAGGGGCTGAACCTCAGGCATAGGTGGGTCACATTTATGCCCCTGCCCACATGGGTGTGTGGGGATGGGGGGCCGAGCACTGGCGACCTGCCTGGCACAGAGCAGGCTGGCCTCTGGGTGGGCCAGCTGGGATGACCATTGAGCCTCCCTCAGCACCTGGGGCTGCTCAGCAATGCCCCTGGACCCGTGCCATCGGTTTTAGCCTCCAGGGGGCTCTCAGCAAAGGCAGCTCCCCAGATGAGAGAGATCCGACCAAGAGATGACTACCACAGCTGGTTCCTTAGGTGTAGCACAGTCCAGCACCACTGGAGCAGGGGTGACAGGTGCCTCCAGCTGTCGGCCTACCCGACAGGTGCTGCCACTCTAGGGTGTTGATTAATGCCTTTCCTGAACTCCCCAGAGCAAATGCCAAACTTCATAAGACGGGGTTCTAAGAAATGTTCTTTATGATCTGGTGCTGGCTTTTCTTCTTCAAGCATAGCAACAGTTCATTTGTAAAAATTCTAAATGACATCTAGTGGGACCAGTCACAGGAAGGCCAGAAACTCCCTGGAAGTGGCCCTGGCTGGAAATGAATCTTCCCCTCACGCTTCTCTGTTCCCACCCTGCCGCCTCGACCCCCCCGCACACAGGGGGTCCCCAGTCTTCTCTACCTCATTTAGTAGCACCTCCGTCCTTCCAGGTGCTTGCGTCGAAGAGCCTGGAGTTACCCCCGACCTGACAGAGAGTCCTGCCGGGCGTACCTTCAGAGTCGGGCATGGACAAGACCCCTCCATCACCACTGGGCCATCAGGCTCGCCGGGGCCAGGTGGACCCTGCCCAGAACCTGCCTACCTCTCACCTGGGACACTCAGTCACCTCTCACACTGCAGGGGCTGCCCCACTGGGCTCCCCGACGCTGCTGCCCTTGCCCCTGTAGTTGCTCCTCAGCACGAAGCCAAAGGCGGCTGCTCTCCAGGCCGCCTGACCGGGTCCCTTCCCTGCTCCGCTGCACCGGCCCCGGAGGACCTGCCCCTCCCCTCTTGGACCTCAGTCCCGTCCTCGCTCCTGGCCTCTCTGCTGCTTGGCTGTTCCCCTCCTCGGACACCCCCGGCCTGGCCCCTGGGCCCCTCCGGAACTTACTCCACTCCTCTTACGAGAGGCCTTCAGCACCACCGTCTCCAAAACTGCAAATCCCTTGTTTTCTGTAGTATTTGTCGCCATCAAATACGCTGCACATGTGACCAGTTTACTTTGTTTCACTCTCCCCCAGAGCATCATGGGCAGGCTGCCCTCTGCCCTGCCCCCTCCCTGGGACAGGCTGGGCGCCTGTCGCTGCCAGTCAGTGTTTGTAATCCACCAAAGTGGCCCAGGCAGCCAGGGGACAAGGCAGGCTGGGCAGAGCGGTGTGGGCAGGGGGGACGGGGCCCGAGGGTGGTCTGCTTGCCAAGGACAGTCAGGCGGAGCATGGGGGCATCTGTCAGCCTGCTCAGCCGAGAGCGGCACGAGGGCCAAGAGGGCTTCTGCTGTACTCTGGTCAAATCAGAGCTGCCTGAACTGGACAACCTGAAATGTGCTTCCTAGCCAGCTGGGCGGGACCTACCACCCTGGTCTTAAAGAGACAACTGTGGTTTCCACAGGTTACATCCAGCCCAGAAAGACAGGCCTCCTCAGCATCACAAGCCTGTGTTCAGAAACGCCCTGCCGTTTAACACCCCTCTGGTGAGGCTGGCATTGGCCCCGGCCCACCCGCCTGCCCGTCTGTGAACGATTGCCACATGCACCGCGTTACAACACCAGCACCGCTCCTTATCTGCCCGCCCAGGGGCACAGACCTGATTCCCCGATAACCACTTGGCCATCAGGGTCAGCAGGGCGGTGACCACATCCACAGGAAGCGATACCGCCTGGAAAAGTGCGCAGTCCCGGGGTGGGGATGGCACATAACCTTGCTCTGGCACGCACAACCTTGGCCCCAGCCTGGCTGGATGCTCCTTGGACCCCAAATCCTCCGAGTGCTCAGTGAGGAGCCTGCCGAGTCCTCCTTGCCCACCACCGGAGAGAGGAACAGCCCTGTTCCTTTTCCTCCTCAGGAGCATTTACTGAGTGTCTGCCAGGCCACCCTGGCCCTGTGAGCATCCCTGACAGTGACCTACGCCCTCCCGCATCTCTACCCCTGTCCAGCCCGGCCCTTTGCTCTGGCCCCGTGATCTCTGAAGGGCCGTGGAGAGAACGGTTGTAGAGACCGGAACAACCTCTGAAGACCACACTCTGCTCCCTAGGTGATGGCCTCAGGGTTTCCTGGCTGAACTTGATCATGACCATGGGGTGGGGTTGTCACTGGGCCTCCTGCCTTTCTTTAGCAGCCTTTCCGCTTCAGGAGGTGGAATCTTGCCCCTAGAGTTGGCCAGATTCTGCCCGGATGGTGGCATTCGGTAGGTATTTGTCCTTGTTTATCTTTGTAGGCATTTTTAAAACCAGAACTACCCTCAAGGACAACCATGCCTTCCGGTACCCTGTACGGCCACACGACAACTGTGAGGCTGGAAGAGGAGGCCCCTTCCCGTCAGGCGAGGGGGCATTGACAGAGTGGTGTGGGCCTGAGGGCTGATGCTCAGGGCTCAGATCCTTGCTCCCTCACTTGCCAATGGTGTGACCTTGGCCAAGCAATTAGCCGTCTGGTTCCTCACTTTCCTTGTGTATAAAAGGATCTCAACAATAGTCCCGAGACTCAGGGTGTTGCTGCCAGGGCGAATCTGGTGGAGCCCTCATTTGATCGCCACACTGGCAGGGCTCAGGCTGCCCGGCATGTGGTCTGACCTCAGGAAAGGCATGCGGGGCTGCTGTCGCTGGTGGGTCAATGCCCACTGCCTTTCTCTCCCAGAACTACGTTCCACGGGAGCAGGGCTCTCCCACATTGCTGCATCTCCAGGGCTCGGAACCGGGTCTGGGGAACAGTAGGTGCGTGATAAATGCTTGCCAAACAAGCACATGGGCTGACAGTGGAGTGGTCTGACTGAGGGAACCTGCTCTGGCCCCAGGGGTCTTGTGCCTCACGTGCTGGGGCAAGAACTGCTCAGGCCCCCAGCGCCCCTTTGCCTCTCTTTGAAAATAACCAGCTCCCTGTCTGCATGTGTGACTGACTCCAGAGCGGCTGCCGGCTCCTCCTCACTCCTCCACCTGGGTGGCGATCCCATGTGTTTGCCCTGCCCCCCGGAAGATCTGTCTCAGTGGGGTCAAGGCCCCTCCATCCCCTGGCCCGGCTCCTCTGTGACTCTCAGGTGAGCAGAATGAGGGGCCTGTTTAATGAGTGTGCACCCGCCCACACACAAATACCCTGCGTGCCCCCAGGTGGTGAGGGTCTGCTTAATGAGTGTGTACACCACAGACACACACACACTCAAGGCAGAACAGGGAACACAGCCAAGCCCCAAGTGCAGCGCCAGGGCCCTGGGGGTTTCCCGCTTGTTCTCATGAAAGCACAGCCCAAGGGCAGAGGCTCTGCATTTCAGGCAGGAAACACAATGAAGGGGAGGTGGGAGGCAGGAGAGAAAGCAAGTGATTCCTCCTCTCCCCTCACTACCAGTATCCAACCCCATCAGCTCTAGAGCCAAACTCAACCTCTAACCTGCCCTCTCCTCCAGCAGCCCCCTCCCCACAGCCTCCTCACTACCCCCGGCTGCCACCTCCATCCACTTTCTACCCAAAGCCTTAGCCTTGGCTGGTCAAGTGACTCTAGCTCACAGAAACCTGAGGGACGTCTCACTGAGATTGGCCCTGCCACCCGCTCCTCTTTTATCCCCTGGGTCCTCCCCTGTCACCTGCCAGGGGAGGCCTGGTCCCCTTGGCAGAAGAAAGAGCAGACCCCCACCCAGACCACCCCTGGTTGAGGTTTTCTCCCTCCTGCCCCCCCGGAGGGACTGCCAATCCGAGGCATCCAGATGGCAGCCTCTTGGAGATTCATTTCTGTCCTCTTCAGAGGATTATAGATCGACTGTCAAGTCTTGCCGTAAATCAAAAGAAAGTCACTACTCATTACCTACTTAGAATTCCCCGAGTTCTCCCTGGGAAACCATCTCTCAGCCAGTGGATCCCTGCGCCACCAGCACTATCTCCACACACGCCACCCATCACCACAGCCGCCAGACACTTTTTCCTTCCAGGCTCCTTTCATAGCACCTAGATGAATTTCCACCCTTCTCCAGTTTCAAGAAGAGCTGCCAGGATAAATGATTCGAAGACTCCAGCTCAGCTGAAAATACATGGACTGCTAGAGCCTGTTCTGCATAACCCCAGGCTGGGGGGAGAGGCGCATTCCCTTCGGATGGGTCATGCTGGCAGCTGGGGCCCCAGACTCACTCAGGGACCTGGGCACTCTTTCCTGTGTCTTTGCACCTGTGGGACAGTGACACTTGTCCAGCTTCAGCCAGCACTAGCGCCCATGCCTACCCCTCCTACCTCTCAGTGCCTGGGGAGCAAGGACGTGCCCCACTTGTACCAGGAGGAACCCCTTTCCCAGGCCTGCAGCTGGTGCCACTTTTCCAAACAGCCCTTGCCCCCAAAGGCCTACTCAGCACCCAAGGAGGCCCAGTGGACATCAGCCTTCACCCGCGCAAGGTTTCCGTCTCCAGAGCCACCAGCCCGGCTGCAGGAGGAGCAGTCAGACCCCGCTTCTCCCGCTGGGATGAACTGCAAAACGAAGTACAACAGCAAATACAAAGCCCACCAGGCCCTGACCCTAACAGCTACCAGGCATCTACTGGGGCCGGGGGTGGCTGGATGGGCAGGGCCATCCACCAAGCCCCAGTCACCCCAAGCTGGAGGGACGGCTGTCATGCACCTGGCTGGGATGTGCAGGAGAGCCACCTGAGCTGGCCACAGACAGAGCTGCTCCTGAAGGTCATGACCTGACTCAGGCCCGGACACAGAGAGAATGGGTCAGCAACTGCCACTCACGAATGTGCAGCCCCGAGTGCTGTCACGGGTGCAGTCCCTTGGGCTGGTGCTGTGTGGGACACTCACAGAGCAGGCACCGCTGCACACAAGGAGCGGCCGGGTCGAGGAGGGGTGGGCCCTCGGGCTCTGTGGCCGCAGAACTGGCTTTTCTAATGAAACGATGGCATCAGCATGAACAAGGCTGGGCCTGGAGCAGTGGTAACCGTGACCCCAGATCCCCTTTCTGCAGTCCCCACCAGGTTCGGGCAGGTGCTGGGGGAGACTGAGGCTGGCCTTGTGGCCAGGGCCTCTCACAAGGGCAGAGGCCATCTCCCCTTCTGCTCAGAGAAGCAGGCAACAGGAGGAGGCCTTGGTCCACGGCAGTGCTGGGGGCCCAGAAGGATCCCGGGGCCCCACACAGTGACAACATGCTCGCCGAAACCCCTGGCTGGAGGTTGGTTACCTTGGCCAGAGGTCTGTAACCGAGGCAGGACCTGCTCACAGCCATCAGCAGCCTGGGCGCCCCTGGGTCTTAAGAATAGCATGTGGACAGTCCCATATCCACGTGATAGCCAAGTGGGCAGAGCTGCCGGGACCCATCCCCTGACCGGCCATGCCGGCCCTGCCCCTTTCCTCGTCCTGCTCTGGGACAGTTGTGGGGGTGGGGGGACATGGCTGGGACTGTGGCATGCCCACTGACAACCGCCTGAGGAAGCTCCAAGGCCCACACCGCCCCCTCCTCACCGTGGCCGAGAGGCCCGGGCAAGGGGCAGAGGCTGCCCTGGCTAGCAGGCTTGTGTGGCTCAAGCCCGGCTCCCCGGCGCCCTGTGGAGTCTGTGTCAGGGCCTCTGAGCCGGAAGGCCCTCTCTGTGGTTTCATCGTAAATTACCTCCAGGTTTCAAGAGCAGACGCGCCTGCTGGCAGATACAGAAACAGGCTTTCAGAGTTCCTGGATTAAACCCTTCATGACATCTACAGAATTCAGAGTTAGGAGGGGAAAACTCCCAGCCCAGAATAATTGCTCCCACAGGGAACATCCTTCTGCACCAGCAGGTAATAGGTCTGAATGAGAATTTTCTAAAAACCGGCACCAAACCTCGCAGCGTGAGCGCAGCTGTCTGCCTGCTCTGGGAGGCGCCCCCAGGAGCGGCTCCTGCAGGATAGTTCCTCACGAGTTGCTGCCGAGGCGGAGCTTGCCGATGGTCAGAACTACACTGGACAGACGCCCCGAGATGGGCACCTGGCCCCACAGCCATCCCCACGCCGGCCTGTGTGCCGCCGGGCCAGGCCCGCTCCGGGGCTGGGTCACCAGGCAGGTGGCCTGTCAAGAGGCAAAGCAGGGGAAGCAGGCTTTTTCCATAGCTCTCTCTCCCGATTTTTCTTGAACTATATGACCCTTAAACCGTCTTTTATTTTTCTCTCTTTTGATGAAGACACTGGTATGAGAAATCTTTCTCAACTGTAAGAGAACCGATGCGTGAGGCTGCAGAAAAGGGCAGTGAAAAACTGCCTCAGTGTGTGTGTGGGGGCGACCAGCAGGGTGGGGGGCAGCTTTTCTGGGGGCCCCAAAACCTACTCAGCTCCCACTGGCTGCTGCTTTGTGGGAAGCAGCCCAAGGTTACTTGCTATTTCACTAGCTTTTTCTAGAAAAAGCCAGAAAAGTCTCCCAATTTTAAATTGTTGACTTTAAAGAAACCTACACCCCCCACCCCCGCCCCTTGCACGGGCCAGGCTGAAACTGTCTGGGCACTGGGACCAGCCCAGAGGCCACCAGCTTACAAACTCTGGCCTTTGTCTGCTAGAGAATTCCTCCTGAGTGAGAAGTGGGGCCCCACGGTCTCCCTGCTAACACACACACCAAGTCCTTTCCCTGACAGAAGCTTCTGGGGGCCCAAGGGGCCCCCGTGGAAGGCAGGCCATCTAGTTGAGCTATGGCCAAGGCCAGCCCTGGGCAGCGAGCCCACAGTGGGGAAGCTGCCTCCCCCCCAGAGAGGGGGCACACCCCAGGTGTGGTTGGCACCCCTCCTTCCTCAGCTCCTTTGTGCAGTTCACCTCACACAGTGAATCCACAGGCAGCCCAAACTGTCCACCCCCTTTCCTCGGGGCCTGAGCAATTTCGACAGCACCCTCGGGGTGGACCAGACAGCTCTGGGTGAGCAGGCAAAAGAAGCCAGGACCAGCCTCCCTGTGGGAAGTGGGAGGAAACCGAGGGACGGTGTCCAGCGCGTGTTTTCACGGGGCCATGCGGACGAACAGGACATGGAGAACGGGCCAGGGGAGCAAGGGCTCTCTCAGATGAGAGGCAGGCTACGAAATGGGCGTGACCAGTGGGCAGCAGAGCCGGGCTGAGGGAGCTGCAGGAAGTGAACGGGAGACAACTGGAGGACCTTCCACTGATATATAAGAGGGAATTATGAGAGAAGGGAAAAAAGCCTGGAGAAGGCATCCAGGGGACACGATACATGTGAAATAGGAATTTATTTATGTTTATTTTTTAAAGATTTTATTTATTTATTTTTTGAAAGGGGAAGGGAAGGAGAAAGAGAGGGAGAGAAACATCCATGTGTGGTTGCCTCTCGTGCACCCCCTACTGGGAACCTGGCCTGTAACCCAGGCACGTGCCCTGACTGAGGGAATCGAACCGAGGACCCTTTGGTTGGTAGGCTGGAGCTCAATCCATGGAGCCATACCAGCCAGGGCTGGAATAGGAATTTAAAATAGGAGCCTGAGGCAAAGAAAGGCTTCATTGTTCGGATGAAAGAGCCAGTTCCTAGACCATCCTGGGAGCTGGCGGGGACCACCCCAAGCCTGGGTGCACAGCTTCTGTCTGCCCCCCACGAGTCACCCCATCAGCGCCTGTGACAGAGGAGCCACGGAGCACCTGGGGAGTGAAACCCATCAGGGTGACATGGTAAATACATTGTAGGTCTCCGCTACCATGACCCCAGGGGACAAAGGCTTGCCCCTGGGGAGTGGCCAGTGGAATAACTGACAGAAAACACACATGTGACACTCCCACTTGGGTGTTCAAATGGCCCCTGTCACTGGCTGGTCCTCTGTGGGCACACCAGCCCCGCTGACGGCCGAGCTGTTCTGATTCCTTGGAGCTGCTGCCGGGTCCAGGTCAGCAGGCCAAGTCCTCCTGCACCTCATCTGCTCCGTGTGTGGGGCGCGGCTGCTTTGCTCTGCCCTCACTGGCCTAGGTCAGATGACTCCTGGCCTGAGTCCTGCCACTTGAGGTGTGTGGCCCTCTGTGGCCGCTGGCATCGTGGACTGGCTAAAGAACTTTGAGTTAACACAACCCAGCTCACACCTGTTCTCAAGGGGTCGCCTTTACCTGGGCCTCTAACCCGGCCTTGGGGCTGGTGGCGTTTTGATGCCCAATGTACTGAGATCCTCAGAAAATATTTACTCTCAAAAATAAAGGCAGAATCCTCTAAACATCAAGGAAAGAAAATTAAAAAGTTCCCTAGAAAAAAGAATGAAGAGAATTTGCCTAAGATCTCCAGCAACAATGGAGGGAATGGTTTCATGGAACAAAGATGCAGTTCCTAGCGAAGCCATCCTTCACGTAGGAGGCAACAAAAGGCCTCTCAACGCGCAAGGTCAAAGGGAAACATCAGAGCAGTGACTTTCAACTGACGAGCCACAAGAATTTTTAAAACACGAATATCTGACTGTTTAGTCAGGGGCACTGACCTCTCCTCCCTTAGGTTGTCAAATGAAAAACTGACAGCAGCCAGCAAAGCAATAGCTGTCCAATCGAAATAAATCAAAATTATACCTGTCAGATCAGCAAAAAATGTATTTTTTGTAATCAGGTTATGTGCGCATGAGAGGAACGGGCTGGCTGCCACCGTTCTAGGGCAAGGGGAACCCTGTCAGGACAGCCACGCTGGCTTCGCTGGGGCCGTGCTACATCCGAGTCGCTTACTAAACTGATTACAAAGCAATGCAAGTGCTGAACTGGCTGATGGAAATATATATATATATAAATACTGGCAAAGAGGGGGAAAGTGGATAAAGAGTAAAACCATGCTAAATTTTTCACTCTTCAGAGTGAGTAATCAATAGTTTTAGGCTTTTTACCAAAGATAGAGAACAGAGAGAAATACAGCTCATTTTTTCTTAATTTAAAAGTAATTCTGTACCAAAAGTGAAATGCATATAAAAGAAAACAAAGGAAATTTTCCTACTTTCCAACGACAGAAATACTTGTCAGAGCCAGAAAGGCAGAACAGGAACCAGAAAGCACCAGTGCGACGAGAGGCCCGACCCTGGGCGACATGGCAGACGCTGAAGGCCCCGCTAGGGCAGGACAGGCTCCCATTTGGAACAGGGAGCTGCCGCTGCTAACCAAAGTCAAAAACAAAGGAGTGAGCAAGCGTACACCAGGGAAAGTGCAACAAAAAGAAAAAATTTAATGCCAATGCCAATATCAGATGAAGTCAGACTCAAGACACATGGATTAATTAGGTCAAAAGGCATTCTTATAAGCTGTAAAAAGATAAAATACATAATGAAGACTTAACAATCATCAACCTGTATGCTTCGAACAACTTGGTAAGGAAATGAATAAAATAAAAATCTATTTAGAATCACAATGAGGAATTCATAAAACCACCTTTCCTGATACTAGAGAAAATGTACAGAAAAGAGAGAGAGAGAGAGCGGGCAGATGGCTAGAATAAGGTAAGAAACCTGATTTAAGGTGCACCAAAGCATGTGCACTAAAAATTAAAAAAAAAACAGTTTCAAATACATGTTTAATGTTTAACTTTATTCCATAAAATAATGACAAAAACATTTCTAAATAAGCCACAAAGAAAAAAATCTCAAAATAAAGGAAAATAAAATTTACATACACTACATTCTCAAACTACAATGGTGACAAAACCAGATGCTAACAACAAAAAAACTAACCAAGAAAGTGAACGAACCACATCTATCTGGAAATGAGAAGAAATGCTCTTCGTTCCTGTCTTAGGTCAAAATCCAATCAATCAAAACTTGTCAGGATGTGGTCAAGGCAGCATTCAAAAAGGCATTGTCAAAATTCATCTCTTACTAAAGAAGAATGAAAATAAGCAAAGACTCAATTAAGTAACAACCAAATGTCCCGAACGAGGCCAGCGGGGGAGGGGAAAGGAATCAGTGAGCCCGGGACTCCAGGACTGCACAGGCAGGTGAGCTGAGAGCACACGCTGGAGGGGAGTCTGTGAGAAGACCGATGAGAGGGACGCAGTTCCAGCGGTGCTGCGGCACGGAGAAAGACACCAGTGTCAGACATGAGACAGGAAACACAGCTGCAGATACAGAGGAGGTACTTTTCAAACCCACGAAAATAAAGTAACTGCATTCTAATTAAGCTGAAAACTCCTGATGAAAACAAACACTTTGAAGAAGACGAGCTGCACGACTGAGGGGGCAGCGTCCGATGACGGCAGCACCTAGGACCCGGGAACGCTGTCGAAGGCGAGCTCCCCAAGGACACAGTCTCTGGTGGTGTCAAAGGACTGCTCGACCGCTCAAGGACAGAAAGCCCTATGCTTTCTAAATTGTTCTAGAAAAAACAATGTGGAGAGACTCCCATCATAATTTTAAAAATCCTGATCTCAAAATATGGCTAAAAGACTTTAAGAAAAAATGTACAGCTCAAGCCCCTATTTTGAGTCTACATAAAATGCTAGTAAAAAACAAGCACATTGTAATGCTAGCTAGATGCCATCAGGCCTGGCCAATTCACTGTCCATATATTAGTTCACCAAATCCTTCTAACTATCTCTGAAGTGCTATCATCATCCTTTTTCCAGATGAGGAAACTGAGGCACAGGAACTAGCAGGACGCCAGGCTCTAGAGACCATGCTCTAACCACTAGGATATACTGCCTCGCCATTTCACTCCTGCAGCTTTTTAGAATAGTAACCCACCAAGGCACAGCAGAGGGTGTGCCACAGACGCCACACTGGCCAGACACCGAGCAGTCTGGTCACGAGGTCCACCTAAGGCACACCAGCACTCACACCGTTCTCCCATGGAAGCAGCCCGACTCCCGGGAGACATGGCTGACCCCGGGGCCCAAGTGGGGCATGCACACGATGAGCCAGGTGTGTCTGGCGTCGGCAGAAAGAAGAGAGTGTTCAAAATCAAAACAACAGGGGTGGGGGGGCAGTGTTAGACAACACAAGTACCCAGTGAACGAGTCTCCGCTGACTCAAGTTGGGACGATCCAAGTGACAAATTAAGTAGCTTCATATGAAGTTATAATCCAAAGTACAGAATGTATGTCCATACAGATGTGAGGAAACGAATGGCTGAAGAAACACGTACATGGGGACGAAGAGAGAGCTCTCCCACACAGAATCACAACCGTGTGGGAGTCCGCTCCCATGAAGGGCAGGCTGGGATGCAGGCGGGGCTGCAGCAGCGACTCTGCACAGGGAAGCTGACACATGCTCCCTCAGGCAGGCACTCAAGGTCACTCAGCAGTGAGCTGTTGACAGCAGGCACCCTGGACATGTGGTGACGGAAGTGGCACTGGGCTCCGCGCTCCTCTTCCCAACACCCCCGTTGAACCCTGAGGAGACCGTCAGAAAAACGAACCCCGAGGGACGCTCTGCCAGCTCTGTGACCAGCACTCCCAAAAACTGCCACAGGCTCCAAAAGCAAGGGAAGGCAGAACCTGTCACAGCCAGAGGGGCCTCAGGGGACTGGGCAACAAAGGGGAATACAACACACGGTGTTCTGGAACAGAAGAAAGGACATTAGGCGGAGCTAAGGAAACTGGAATGAAGTGTGGACTCCAGATCATGACAAGGCACCCACGCCGACCCTGAGCTGTGACAGACGTGCCAGGGCCATGAGGCCGGCAGGGGCACAGGGCACGTGGGAGCCGTCCAGTGCTTTCATAGCCTTTCTGTGACTGAAACTGCTCTAAAACACATGCGTATTGATTGCTTAACAGACACAGAGACACACAAGGCCAAGGGAGGCGCCAAAAAGGCAGCTGGTAGAATTCAGCATCCTTTCCTGATAAAATCTTCTAGCAAGCCAGGATAAAAAACACCACTTCCTTAAACTGGTGCTAAATATTTACTGGACATCAACAGTCAAAGTCAGGTTCAAATGAGAAGCACTGGAGTTAAATCATGAAGATGCCCATTGGCACCACTGTTACTGAACAGGATTCTCTTGAGGGGCAATCCCCTGGCATTTGAGAAGAAAACTTCTATTACCTTTGTCTTCAACAGCTCTCCCTAGGTCTGCATGGACCAGGCTGCCTTTCCCTCTGCTTCCTGGTTCAGCTTTCCAGCTGAATACCAGGCTGGTTTGCGCCCGCGTGTGCCCATTTCTCAATTACTCTGAGAGGCAGAAGGAGCTACCCCCATGTTAAGGCCGAGTCCCACAGGCTCTCCTCCACCGAGGCCACAGCTACGCTCTCCGACACCAGGCTCAGCCGAACTTCACGGAGAGAGCTGCTCCCTGTGCTCGTGTCGGGCATGGCCACGGCAGGCGGGGTGGGCACTAGGACCGTGCTGCCCATGTGGGTGCAGGGCAGTCGGGGATGAAGCACAGCCTCCTCCGAACTCCAAGGAACTGTCCACCCAAGACAACCCTGGCTCTTCTCGCTGAGGGGTGGCCAGCCGGGTGCAGGACTTGGGCTGCCTTCCCGAGGGGGCACCGGACAGACGGGGGTTTCCTGAGCCCTCACGTGGTGGCCTCGTGTGACCCGTCTCCAACAGTCGAGGAAGTGCTGACAGGAAACCTGCACTGCCTCACAACACAAGGCGAAGACTGGGTTTCACCACACCCGGACCTGGGGTCTCGGGGGCCCTTTTGAATGATCCACGCCACAGTCTTGTCCCTCAAGGTGGCCAACAGAGAGAGGTCCTGTCTGCTATGGAGGGCACAGGGCACTGCCCGTGGACAGTGGCCAGGCCCACAGAGAAGGGCCCATCACATCTGTTCCTACCCAGGGGGAAGCTGGCTGTGTATCTCCAGAACCTCCACGAAGGAAGGGAATAAGAGCTTCTTGCTGCCGTCCATCATCATTGAAAACTGGGTCCTCTGCATGGCCCGGGGGTTGTGGTGGCCAGGGGCACGCATGACCACCATGCCCAGCAGGGAGAGCTCCAGGTAAGACCCAGAGTGAGAGAGGGGCCCAGGCCTCTGAGATGGTCTGTCGGTGGTCACAGTGCCCCAGGAGGACTGACAGATGCAAGAGGAGGGTGCTAAGCCGAGAGGCAGCTGGAAATGCAGACAGTCCGAGTCAGCTTGAAGGTGGGGGGTACCGAACAGAGGGAAGCGGCTCAGCTGCCTCAACTGCCGGTGCCTTCTGCAGCCAGAATCACCGTGGGCTAGTAGGGTTCTAGGGGTTCCTACAACTCTCCCACCACCTTCCAATTGTGCTCACTGGAGTTGAAATTTCTGAATATCAAAAAAAACCCAAAATGGCCTTGTTTAGTAAGAACACAACAAGGGTTTGAGGGGTGGGTAAATTGAAAGACCAACCACTCGACCCAGCACCCTCTGGCTTAGGTGTGGGGGGTGTGTGTCGTGTGTGTGTGAGTGGTGTGTGATGTGGTCTGTGTGAGTGTGGGGGAGGTGAGTGTGTGGGGTGTGGTGTGTAGGGGGTGTCTTGTGTGTGCATGGTGTGATGCATGTGGTGGGGGTTGTATGTGAGTAGTGTGCTGTGTGTGAAGTATGCACGTGTCTGTGTGGGGAGTGTTGATAAATGTGTGGTGTGGGTGAGAGGTATGGCATGTGTGTGTGTGTGGTATGTGTGTAAGTGTAGGGTGGGGTCGACAACCCCCCTCAGAAGAGACCCCTCAGGCTGGGCCCCTGTCCCTCACCCCCGTCGGGACCCAGGACACAGTGAACACAGAGAATCATGACTTGCTCCATCTGACCAAAGGGCAGAAAAAAGCAAGGAGACTTTTTAAAAAACCCTCACCCAGGGATGTGCTCATTGATGTCAGTGAGAGAGAGGAACAGCGATCAGTTGCCTCCCTTATGCACCCCAACTGGGGTTCAGACCTGCAACCTTTTCATGCACAGGATGACGCTGCCACCCACTGTGCCACCCGGCCAGGGCAAAGCAGGGAGCCTGGTACCCTACTGAAGCAGCACTGGGCAAGTGCTTCATTAACAAGGGACTGGAAGGGAACTGGCAGCTGCTGTTGGGGGCTGCTGTCTGTGCTGAAGAGCAGAGGAAACCCAGGCCCCACCCAGGGTCTCCAGAGGGGCTCGGGTGCGTGCCCGGAAGGGCCCCAGCCCAGGGAGGAGGACGGCACCACAGGCCCCTGGCACTCCGCACAGTCCCTCTGCCTTTCAAATGACTCCGCAGTCCCCACAGAAGCTGTCACGGGAGGGCCCAGATGCCCCATTCACTGTTTGGAGAGAAAGAGCGTAATTTCAATTAAGGTCCCAGGCTGTCAAAAACATCAAGTTATTAATCTCCTTGTGGCAAATGTGAACCGGGACCTGCTTACACAGCCAATTGAGCGTGCTCTAAATTAGTGTTTGCAGGTAATTGATTCAGCTGCCAGCCCCATGCCAGCCGGCTACAAGCTGGTTACGCCACTAACATTAAATAATACGAGCAGTAAAGTGGCCTGCCTGGTCAGGCCTGCAGTCAGATGCTGTTAGTGCCCGATTTACCCAAACGTTATGTCTGATTGGTTTAACACAATTTACTACACATCAATTGGGGAAAATGATTCTCACTTTCCTGAAACTCTACTCATGGGCACAGCACAAAGGAGGAGGTGTCTTAATAAATGCCATCAGCACACTTTTTTTTTAGCATGCCCTCAAGATTTTATAGCTTTGGATAATACATTTTTTTTTTAAAACAAGCATAGCCCTGGTCAGGTGTCTCAGTTGGTCCGAATGTCGTCCTGGGCACCAGAAGGTGGTGGATTTGATCCCTGGTTAGGGCCCATTCGGGAAGCAGCTGATCGATGTTTCTCTTTCTCTAAAATCAACAAGCGTATCCTTGGGTGAGGATATTTTTTTAAAGCGTAACTCTTAGAACTGGGTCTCCTGGCTGGCATCTCTCGAGTCCAGGTCTGAGCACCATCGTCTTGGTGGTGCTGGTTTGCCCTCCTTGGAGACAATCAGTGCCGCTCCCCACCCCGCCACCCTCACCCCTACCCTCCCTCCAGTCCCGACACACCGGAGGCCCCGCCCTTCCTGCCCTGTGTCCCTCTGTGGGCTGGGGGTGCCAGGGGCTCGGGAGAACGTCCCGCTGGTTCTAGGGATGCTCTTCTAACCCAGGAGTCAACAGCTCTCCCAGGGGTAAGTCCAGCCTGTGCTTAAAGGGCCACACCTCGTGGGGGACTAACAACTCAGATGCAGCTTCATATGCTTCACCTAGTTGAGAAAAGAAGGCTCAAGTCCACAATGGCACCAACGACAGCAGGAACACAGCTCAGGACACTTCCCTCTTTCTCTCCCCCACCCATCCAGTGCACCTGCATGTCTGTCCTGACAAGAACCGTGGGGCAGACACTGCAGATAAGTAAGACCAAATCTCCAAGAAGCAGCCTCCAGGCTCCCAAGGATGCAGACCACAGAGCTGTGTCCGCCAGCTGCCCGGCAGTGACAGAGAAGTGTGCCCGCAGGGAGGCGGCTCCAGGCAGAGTGAAGCTGCCCACCTCAGAGCCGCAGATGCTCCCAAAGGCTTAGGCTGGCACTGGCAGTTGAAGGTGCCCTCCTCACATCTGGCCAAGGACACCCCCAGACATGACAATGTCCTAGCACAACCATCTTCCTACCATCTTCAGGGGGGAGACACCCTCTGCCTGCAAAGGTCACCCCAGCCACCTGTGCTTCAGAACCGTCTCCACCTCTTGCTCTTGCTGTTTCTGCTTCAGCTTTTCCCAGAGCAGCCCCCACCCCCTCCTCACACTCTACCCCAGGAGCCCCTGCTCTCAGCTCTCAGGGACCCACAGGCTGATGGCTCCTAGGGCAGGCATGCACCTGGCACATTACGCTGAATAAATGCCCCCCAGCTCCGTCAGGCCAGCTGCTTTTGGCCACATCTTCAGGCTCATTTCTCTGAGAAATGTCCCTGATGCAGAGGTGGCAGCAGTGTGTTGAACCCAGGAATGGGGGAGGGGTGGAGGCCGAGGGGTTTGAAGACAAAGGTGACCCCCCCAGGGCTCAGCAAGAAGAGACCCTCCTTCAAACAACAGCCAAATGCAACTTGTAGACTTCGGATCCCGACTCGAACAAACCAACTCTGAAAAGATAGTTTTTTAGACCAATACAGAATAGATATTGATAATGTTGAAGAACTATTGCTAATTTGGTTATTTGTAATAATGACATGGTGGTTATGTAAAGGGAAAAAATATCTTCATCAACTGAGACCCCTAATGATGTACTATTAGGGAGAAATGACATGATTCTTTGTGGGGGGTGTATTAACAATTTCCTGTTAAAGGGTAAAAAGAAAGACTATTATTACCATGGCGGAGGGGGAGGGTAAGGAGGTGGAGGAAGTAGCCCAGGCCAGCCCCTGCTGCAGAGCTCACACACAGGCCCATCTGGCTGTAGCAGGGCTGGGCTGCAGGACATGGGGCCAGAGAACAGCCCAGGTCCCTCCTAGGAGTCACCTTCGGAGCTCAGCTCCCTGCAGGGCAGGGCACAAGGCTGCCAGCGTGCAGCAGACGGCAGGGTTCCACACTGGGGCAAGCTAGTCCTGCTCCGATTTCTGGGTTATTTTTATTTGAGACATCAGCTGTGGGTCACCTCTAGGCCAATTCAGATGAGAACAGATTTCTGGGGCAGTGCCAATCTCAGGGCCCACTGCCCGGCCCATCTCCCAGGTAGCGGGGCAGAATTCTTTCTGTTGCAGGCAGATCCTTGGGGATCAGGGATGCTGGGAATCGGGAGCAGACACCGCGTGCCGCACGGACCACGTGGAGGCAGAGGCTGGGCCACTCGCATGCCCTTCCCCACCTCCAGGGTCCTTGGTGAGGCTCTCCTTTGGCCCCTCCAGGAACGCCATAGCAACCAGAGCTTCCAAGGCCATGTTAACCTCTTACCACCAGAGTAAAAGGACAGAAGCACAGAGGTCCCTGTCCAGGACTCCTTTCAGGGTCAGACTTTGAAAAAGATACCCACCCCTGAGCCACGTGACGATGAGTGTCAGTGCCCATGCTGCCCACCGCCGACTCCACCTGCTGCTCGAGCTCCCCCAGTGCTGACAAAGCACAGGCCTGAAAGGCTGGAAGGGGTACTGGAGGCAGAGCGGGCCCTGGGGTGCCCCGGCGGACTTGGGCCCCCAAGGTGGGCAAGGGGACGCAGTGCCAAGCTCTGAGGCCGGGTAGGAAAGGGCAGTCTAGGATCGGGACGGGTGGGGTCAAGGATAAAAGGTAAAACTCTTTTTCCGGTGCTCACCACACTTCCGACACCAAATGTGCGGGTTTTCCAAACAACCAACTCTCTAATTCTCTGTGGACACCACCGGGGTGTCCTGCAATGCACTTCCGGCACCAGCTGCCAGGGTCCCCACAGACCCCAAAGTTTAAAGGGCTCAGTCCCACAAGATTGTCCCCACTTCAGACGTAAGTCCAGGCCTCCCATACTTCTGACTGACCGGCTATAAGTCGGAGGTCAGGGCAGGGTGTCCCATGATGCCCTCTTTGGGGTTGATAATTTGCCCAAATGGCTCACAGAACTCAGGGAAGTGCTTCATTTACTGTTACCACTTTATTATAGAGATTACAACTCAGGTAGAGCCAGATGGAGGAGATGCACAGGGTGAAGTATGGGGGAAGGGTGTGGAGCTTCGATGCCCTCCAGGGGGTCCCCCTCCCAGCACCCCCACTGCATTCACCAACCCGAAGCTCTCCAAACCATGTGATCTAAGGTTTTCAGAGGCTCCATTTCACATGCACAATTGATTAAATCACTTGTCAGAATGCATTCTCCAGCCCCTCTGTCCCAGGGGTTAGGGTCCAGGCTCAAAGTTCCAACCCTTCAATCACAGGGATGGAACCCCAGTTACTAGCCCCCCATCCTCAGGAACCATTAGCATAACTTCAGGCCTGGTTGAAAGGGGCTCATTATGAATAACAGCAGACTCTGTCACTGGGGGAATTCTGAGGGTTTTAGAATCTCTGTGTCAGGGACTGGGGGCAGAGATGAAATGTGGATTTCTTATGTGGGGGCTGGGGAGGGAGGTGTGGCAAATGGCAGCCTGTTCCTCATCCTCTCCCTGGGGGTGGGGGGGCTTCTAGATGGTGCAGCCACTGGTGGGTGACTCAGGATAGGGGTGGAAGGGGAGCCACTGGAGCAGTCTGGGTCTGACCAAGGGCTTCCTCACATGGTGAGCAGCAGTATGCTGACCTCGGTCCCAGAGCGAGGCCGAGGACTGGCCATCCACACCCACAGAGGCTGGGCAGCCCCAGGAAGTGGCAGGCAGCACTGGCTTGCTTGCCGCAGGCCTATTTGGAGCCCTAGGCCAATGGAGCTCTCCAGAATACTTTATGAGCCACTTAACCATCCTGAGACCCAATTGTCCAAGCACAGCGGATGTAATGACAGTGTTTACACATAAAAATGGCAAGCTGTTTCACTAGTGCCTTTCAGAGTCACAATAGCAGCTCTTTGGTAAAGTTTCCTGCAAATTGCACAAACACAGTCCAGGGGCTAGAATGATGGGGCACTAAAGCAGCCTGAAGAGCAATCATAGGCCATTACCATCCAACACTCTGCCAGGCGCCAGCAAGGTGGCCGTGGCCGGAGGAAAACCCTCTTCGCCCAAGATGCCCAGGCCCCGCTGGAACCCCACTGGACCCACACGCATCCCAGAGGCACCCCGCCTGCTGCTCGCTCAGGGAAAGTGAATCACTGTTTCCACACTTTGATCTTCACCCAGAGAAACACAGCAGCTTACCTTTCCATCTCATATTCTTTCATTCCCACTTTTACAGCCTTCATCACCTGGAGGAGAGACATGGAGCACAGACATTTGTATCACGGAGGTAAGTGGCACCGCCTGATAAATTATGTAGAGTACTTTTTCAAAAGAATATCCTCTTTTAAAAAAAAGAGTGATACATGCACACAGTGGTGCAAAAAGTCCCAGAGTCACACAGTTGATTCAAACCGCCCTGGAGCGCGCCTCCGCGGGGGCTGACAGACGCTCAGCGCAGACATCAGCAGACCCTCAAGGCTCAGAAAGCCAGGGAGACAAGCCTTAAAGGTTTCCTTTGCTTCACTCCCACAGAAAGAATGCTGCACCCATGTTCCCGGCAGCATTAATTACAGTAGCCAAGACCGGGAAGCCCCCGAGGGTGCATCAGCACACGAGTGGGTAAGAACGTGGTGGTAGGTGTATGCAATGGACTAGTACTTGGCCATCCATAAAAAAGAATGAAATCTTACCATGGGCGGACCTAGAGGGTATTATGCTCAGTGAAATAAGTCAGAGACAAATAACTCACGATTTTACTTATATGTGGCATCTAAAGAACAAAATAAACGAACAGACAAAACTGAAAGAGACTCGTAGACACAGAGGGCAGACTGGTGGTCGCCAGAGGGTGGGGGCGTTGGGGAGCTGGGTGGGAGAGGTGAAGGGATTAAGAAGGACAGGTCAGGAGTTACAGAGCAGCCATGGGGTGTACAGCACAGGCAGTGCGGTCAGTAACATCGTCAGAACTGTGAGTGGGGCCGAGCAGGCGGGGAAACTCTCCGGGGAAGCCCTGTGTAAAGTTGGGGCTGCCCGCTATGCTGCACACCTCACAGTAATACAGAGAAATACTGAGTGTAAACTATAATTGAAAAACAAAGTAAAACAGAGAAAATGAACTTATATAAGGGGTTCTGTTGTCCATGAATGACCCATGTCTGTCTCCAGACACGAAGCTGTGGCGGTCACCAAGCAGGCACCAGGCTGTCCCAGTCACCCTGACAGTCTCTCTGAAAATACTCCTTGTTTGCTCTGACACCTCAGGGAAAGTAAAGGGGGAAGGTTTGGGAAAGAATGATGGGAGGACATTTAACGAAGGTCAGTAATAAAAGTGCTTGGACCGTGGGTAAGAACCAAAGATCCTTTAAAAAGGAGCGGGAACTTTGGGAATTCTGGGAAAGAAAGCCCCACCCTCCTGGGAGTGGGGTCCTCATGCTGGGGACTTCCCTGAGGTTGGGTGCCTGAGCCCCTGCTGCCCCTGCCCTGTCCCCACTGGGGAATGGAGAAAAGACATCACTGTGTCTTCTCTCCCGCAGCGGCCTCCCTGCTGCCCCACTGGCACTCTGACGGCAGTCGCCCTGAGGCGTCTGACTGGATGCCGCCCTCTCGCCCCTCCACACAGCAGTGTGCTTGCCCCCCACCCCTGCCCCAGCCAGAATAGCACCCCAACAAGCCAGGGCCCTGCTTACCTCCCGGTGGGCCTCGCTGGAGATTCTGTTGGTGTAGCGCAAAACCTCCAGCTCCATGTCTGTCTTGAAGACCCGGCTTCAGGGAAGAGAAAGACCAAGAGGCAAGTCAGGGACTCTCAGCAGGAGCTGGCTGACCCCTCCAGAGAGACTCTGGAGCTATCACACCTGCACAACCTAGAAGCTTCACAGGGCCAGGTGGTGCCCAGGGAGGCTGCAGATGGGCTACCTAGGTGTGGGCGTGGCGGCAGGGTGGGCCACCAGTCTGAAGGAGTGAGAGCACCGCGAAGCACTGCCTGTCCTCAACTAACAGCCTCAGGTGTGCAGGCTGTTGCCAGTTGCAAGATCTGGAAGATGCTGTGAGTGGTGGAAGAAGCCCAGGTTCTTCAGCAGGACAAACCTTGCCTCGCTGAGACTCAGTTTCCTCACCTATCAAATGGAGGGAAATCTACACAGGTGAGGCTGTTAGACCTGAATCTTAAAGTGTGCTGCCTCTCAGGCTTTGCGCAGTTGGCTGAAGAGGCCCCCATTCCTTCCCCACATCCGTGGGGACTCAGGCTGCTGCCTAAGACAGAGGTGGGAGTAGGAATGGGGGGGCATGCGATGCACCAACTTCCAGCCTAAGTGCAGGAGTGAATGTGGAAGGAGCCAGTCTGCCGAGAGAAGCAGGGGCTGAGGGGCAGACACCAGAGAAACAGCAAGGAAAGAAAGGGTTTATGGGGGGGGGGGGGCAGGTGGCACAGCCAAGAGACCCTGCTGACCGGTGGAGATCCCCTGTATTTCCCACAACTGGACGCCAGGGGGCCCTCACAATAAACGCCTATTAATTTGTACAAATATGGTTAAAGGTTTCTGGTCTTTGCAATCAATCTCATCCCCAAGTAAGACCCACACAGAGAAGCTAAATAACTATTCCTTTTCTACCTCCACCATACCCAATAAGCAACTCCAGGTAACGGGCATTTAAGCAGCAGCCATGGCCAGTTATCAGGAGCACAGAGTCCTCAGCCATCCCTCCTGACCCACTTTCTACAAAGCCACCTCTCCCTGCCTCAGAGAGAACACACTCAAGCGCCCTCAAGGGCAGCACAGCCAGCGTGTCTGACGACAGCACACTAGCCCCTGCCCTTCGTCCATGTGCCTCTCATCCAGCCACTAGCTGTCCTCAGAAGCCTGGCTGCCCTGAGCTGGCCTCAGCGGAGGTACACAGGATGGCAGGGAGGACATCACAGAAGCAGCCCGAGCCACTGCCTTGCAGTCTCCATGGTACCATCCAGCCAGGACAGCCAGCCTTTTGTCCCCGGGAAGTGAGGAGGGCATTGGCCAGCACAGCGATGCCCTCTTAGGAGCGTAAACCTTCTGGGGAACATAGACAGGGCAAACCCCCAAGCACACTGAGAGTTCTGCAAACAAACACGCCTTCTCCCTGAGAGGCAGACACTGAGCCTAACTGTTTGCTCTTCACCATCATAAAGATGCCTCTGGCTCTGCACCAGGGCACTGGGAGCAGCCCCACCTGGGGAACAGAAAGCTCGTTCCTGTGCCCTGGAGGATCCAGAGCCACCAATGAGACTCAGAGGAGCAGCCCGGGCACCTGAGGTCCAAACCCATTCGCAGGATGATCTAGCAGCCGCCTGTGCTTTGCTCCTCACTGCTGCCCTGCTCAGCCCCAGCCCGAGGACCTGGGAAGGGGCGAGCAGGCCTCTCTGGGATGGCCAGCGTGACAGCACAGGTGGAAAGAGGCCCAGGCTGCATTTGCCTCTGGCCCTCTGCCTCTCTATTCAGCTTAGATCCCTGGTTCATCCTTCCAGCTACCACTCTTCCTGACAACTTAGACCTTGAGGCCCTGTGCCCATCTATCCAAATGGGCTTAGCCAGACCCCATGAGGGTCAAGCCAGAGTCCGTGCCCATGTGCTTCAGGGCTGTGGGGCTGCGGGGAAATCCTGTGGGTGGATGGCTGGGATGGCACAGCAGCGGCTCGTCTGCAGCCCTGCAGCCTCCACCGGCCCCAGGCCTGCCCTGAGTCGCAAGTGGGCATGGAGGAGGCCTACTCTCAACTTTCCCCACCTCCCCGAGGTCTCTCCTCTCTCCTCTGCAGGGCCCCCTCCCCTCTTCTCAGAAGACGAATGAACTCATCTCTGACTTCTCAGAGAGCACAGAAGCCAGCAGTTGGATGCACTCCACCTCTTCTCTAAACAACCCGGCCTTCCTCCTCATGCTCTCCTCCTTCCCTCCCAAGGGAAGGGGTGTCCTTTTCCAGATGAGGCTCAGCCCCTCCCCCCAACACCTGGGCTCAGATCCCGGCCTCAACCTCCTCCATCCACCAGCCCCTACTACTAAACACCCCATGACCACTCACTCACTTCCCCTCCTCTAGCCATGCTTTATCGACGCCACGTTTCTGGAAATTGAAACAGTCCTTGCCATGGGAGAGGGGTGGGAGCAGCTTTTACGTTTTACTTTGAACCTCTTCCTTCCCCATCTCCTTCCCTTCCCTTTCCCTCTCCTCCCTTCAATCTGACCTTGCTTGTCCTTGCCCAAAACTGTCAGTGCCCTTTAGATGTCCTGGGGATGAAGTCAAAACTATAAGGTGACTCCTGATGCTCTACAGGCCCCATCCCCACAGCACACTCTTCTGCCTGGAACTTGCTAGAGCCCTAGCAAGGGCTGACCTTTCATCCTCTAGCTCCCACGGAGAGGCACCTTTCTCAAGGTGGAAGGCTCCATCTCCCACACCAAGCTAGGCAGGCTCTCTCTGTTCCCTGGCCAGCTATAGAAATCCTCAGCAAGCTCTCACACTTGCAATCTCTTTTTCACCTAAATCTCCTCCAAAACCATAGCCCTGGAGGGCAGCCCAGGGCCAGAACAGTGCCTGGCTCAGAGCAGACACACAGAAACTTCGGCTTAGAAATAGCATCTGGGCACTGCACCAAAGCTGGAAACACTTTCAACCAGGAGAGATAATGGCCTCATTTCAAAAGAAAAGGAGGCCACCCCTCCCCCACCCCAAGGGGAGTTCACCAGGTCAGTGTGCGGGCTGCTCAGCCTGGCATGCCCCAGGCAGGACAGGGACACAGCAGCCCAAACTCCACTGCCATTGCCCACTCCCAGCCAGAGGCAGGAAGGAGCAGCCCCAGGACTTGACCCCCAGGAACCCACCCCACAGGCTCTCCACTCGGCCTCCTCCCCGCGGCCAGAGCGCCCTGGTCCTGGAGGTGAGCAGCGCAAAGCACACGAGCAGCCAGAGAAGAAAGGAGACAAGGAGTCCAGACCACGCCCTCCTCCCTTCAGAGACCTTAGGCATTTTCAGCCATCGAGGACCAGGGTCCTGCTTTCTTTTCCAATTTTACTCTGGGGAAATGGCAAACTAGGCCTCTCACTGATTTCCTCAGAAGTTATGTTTTACTCACATTAAAAAAAAATCAGATGGAACCACAGCGGATTACCCCACAAAGGCAGTTCCATGGGGAGCCCAGCCCAGCCCAGCCTAGCCCAGCTGAACCCAAGCTCTAAAGGCCCTGAAAACAGCCATCTCCGTGTACAGACTGCCCCAGTCACCCACAGGGCACTCTGGGCCGGAAGCCTCTTCCCATTTTCTCCACCACACAAGCTCCGGAAACCTGTGAGATGACCGCAGCGAAGACCACTGGCCAGCACTCTGCACAGCTGCTCCTGTCTGCAGGAGGAGGTCACAGCCCTGACTCTGACGAGGCTATTTCCATGGCTCCTGAGCACAAAGAAGGCCAGGAAAGGGGGGTTCCACCACAGTCCTGCCCTACAGGCCCGATGGCCACTGGAGTGAGGGGGCTTAGGCCACATTCCACCCTAGCCTGATCTGGCCCAAGGATGTGTGAGGTCATGGTTAGACATGTGATCTGCAGGGGTTCTATCCCCAAGAGAGGATGAAAGCCATCTCCTCCACAAAGCATCAGAGGATGGAGACTCAGGACAAGACAACACCCGTGACACTTAAGAAGTCTGGACGGAAGGCAGGTCAGGCAGCAGGAGGAGGCGCTGGCGTGTGTGGGAGACGAGCACTCACACAAGCTGGCTTCCGGCACGGCCAGCAGGTGTCAGCACACTCGGGGCTGCTCCCTCAGAGAGGCGGCACTGTGGGCAGGGTGGGGCACAGGAGGCTCAGCTTCCGCAGCCGCGGTCCCAAAACCCTACAACGGCAAAAACTGGACTAGGCTGAGATTCATCTGTACAATTCCCGCCCCCCACTCTGTAAATATTCACAGGTCACAAAACTGCCTCTGGATAGTAAACCTAAATGGAGAAGACACCAATTAACTGAGGTCTGATGCTCCAATGGAAACAGTAGTAAGACACGATGAAGTGTGTCCAAAATCAGTACGTAAGCGTCAGAGTGCACAGTGCTCACCAAAACCTGGTGGGAAGGACAGGAACTCCCTCTCTCCTGAAGACAAGTGTATGGGGGGTGGTTCTGTGAGAGAGGGCGGTGAGAATTCAATCCCGCAGGACCCCCAACACCATTCCTTCCACCCCGTGACCCAGCGATGCCAAGGGTAAAACCCCAGGACAGTAGCAGGGACAGAAAGACAGAGCCGGTTAGAATCACATATTTTCAAAAGCTTCCATCAGTAAGTCCCCTCAGAGAAACCGGAGCCACAGGTAATGCTGGCTGAGTGCAGCTGGGAGCCCAGTGGGCCAGGGATCTGCCTGGGCCATGCTGGTGTGGGCCTCGGCCAGGTGGTTGTGGGATGCCCACCCCACACCCAGGCCAGTGCCTGACACCCCCACATCCTGCCTCCGGCCTTCCAGGGCATTCACTGTGTGTCGAGTCCTCACTCTGCTGAGAATCCCACTTTCCACCTGGGTTTCTCGTCAACTCAGGGTTAAATGCCTGTCCCCTGGGAGACAAGACAGAAGACCCACTGGAATACTCTTCACATACCACCCAAAATCTAGGTCATCAGCGACACACCTTTTATAATCTGGGACGTACCGCCAGGACCTCAGATCCTGGTGTGCTTCTGCCCTGAACCATCCACAGCTCACCATCTCCAGGGACGGGACAGGGTAGAAACAGATCTGATACCCCACTGCCTGATTAACACAGACCAGACACCGTTGCTTGGGGTAATTAACAGTTCTGAAACTGACCTATGACTCAATTTCAGTCTCACTCAAAACCCGAGAAGGCACACGGCACTTGCCGGCACGTCCTCTCTCCTGCGCCGCTTCCGGGGCGAGTCACTGAAGCCCACGGCTCGGCACTGCTAGGCGGCACAGAAGCATCTCCTTTTACTTCCCCCCGCCTTCAGATCAATTTAATCATCTGTGGAACAGAAGAGGAGCACCGCAGCCTAAATTATGGAAGTGAGATGCCTGCTCTTATTAAGTTTCAACTTTTGACCTCCACATTCAAACTGCAATACCAGCACAAGAAGAGAAATTATCAGTTATAATCTCATGTTTGTGGGGAAGAGTATGATTATAGAGGAATTTACAGGAAATCAAAAAGGCACTGCTTGAGAGAATGGAAAACAATAAAGCAGTCACCAACAGGAAATGAATGACACCCAAACAAAACGAGCAAGGAAGCTCGGGCAGCACTGGGAGAGGCTGCTCGCTGCCTCCCGTCAGACAGGCTCCGGGAGGCACCCGAGCCCCCACCCCCCCCCCACCCCCCCCCCCCCCCCCCACCCCCCCCCCACCCCCGCCCAGGGGCTAAGCCGGGGCCGGGCTGCATGTCGGCGGCAGGAGGCACAGCACACCCCCCATGCCCTGGCCTCACACAAGACCCACTCCGGGGGCTCTGAGCACCCCTGCAGGCCCAGTGGCCATGAGTGAACGGAGAGAGGCTGACACTCAGGGGGGCCCCGCCCTGGGGTGGCCCTCAGAGCTGGGAAGGGCAGCATAAGACCCCAGAATCATCAGGCTGGCTCACCTCCCAGCTTTTTCTTGGGCGAATCCCTCAGTAATCAGAGTGCCTCCCTCATAACACACATAAAGTATCTCTTTAAAGAGGGTGATGTGTGTCAAGCGCTTGGCAGAGTACCTGGCACACAATGTCTCAAAAGGTGACAGCCATTGCACTGACCAGCTCAGGTGTGTCAGCACTGGCGCTCTCACCGAATTCCTCAGCCGTCCACCAAGGGAGAGCACTCCTACTTTGTAGGGGAGGACACTGAGGCTTGGTGCTACAGACTGAGCGTATTTGGACGTGGGATCTTCACAGATGGAGAGGCTGGGGCTCAACCAAGTTCAGTGCCGTTCCCAGGGGAGTGGGCTGGGGTTAGAATTGAGATTTGCCCGAGGGGTGGTTTATCCATTACGCCAGGCAGCTTCTCTCCGTGGGCCTAGAGACAGGTGATGGTAGAAGCATTCAGGACCCATGGCCCCAAAGAGGCAGCAGTGAGTTGTCACTTAAGGGTATGGAGGAGCCCCTCCCTCCTGCAGATGGGGGACCTGCCACCACCCCACCCAGACTCCTTCTCACAGCGACCAGAGGAGGGCCACTGGGGCTCCCACTGAGAATGCTGCCGTCACTGCGATGCCAGAACCCACGCTATTAAAGCACACCCCTGAGGCAGGAAGGACAGTGTGACATTTCTAAAATAGTTCTGCTGCCATCAAATGCCAAATAAGTCCTTTCTGCTGCTGGCTTTAATAAAGTTGGGAAGCGTTCTTACGAATGCTGAATCCACTTCCAATCCTTGGAAATGTCATTAGAATTAAAGCGTGCCTGCTCTAAAGTGACAAACTAATGACACGTCCCTTCGGAGATGCTGGAGCGCACAGTTTAGCTCCCATCTATAAGCGTCCGACTCTAAGCAGCCACAAGGGAGTGCCATGTGTGGAGTGTAAGTGGACTCAGTCCGTTCCTGAGTATCCAGGATTTATTCTTCTGTCAGCGGGGGCTAGAGATAGGCCAGGCACGTGTTACTTTATAGAAATAAGAGGCGGCCATGTGCTGGAAGGACACAGGCCCCACCCTCACAGAGTGGGGCTGCGATGGGCCCTGGGCCAGAGCTGCTGACCAGCTCGGCTGGCGGGCCTGCCCTGCAGCTCCCCGGGGGGTCGGTACCAACGCCTGCCCATAGCCCCCAGATCTTCACCTCCTGCCCAGACTCTCTCCCATGGGCACCTGACTCAAAATCAACACACGCCAGACAAGTCCTTGATCTGCCCTCCCAGCCATCCCCATCTTTTGTCCCCAGCTGTTCAGGACAAAAGCCCAGACTCACTTTGAACTTCACCCTTCACTCAGCTGTCGAATGCTCCTCTCAGGAGTGTTTGCCCTGACTGACACTTTATGTCTTGACTCCATCATACCACATTCCATTGCCACCTAGGCCCTGCAACAGCCTCCTACCTGGCAGCCTGTTCGCACCCTCACCCTACAATTGAGTCTCAGTCTAAAGCTAAAATGATTTTTTAGAATGCAAACCTGATCCTATCCTTGCCCTGCTTAACTCTTTCAAAGGTCTCTTTTGGTTCCCATTACTCTCAAGACCAAGTCTAAGTTGCCACCATAGCCAACCCATCCCCTGCCCAAGTCTCCCATCACCCACCAGAGCCACTTCCCCAGTGTGTGGCTCCATGCTGTCCGCACAAGGCCATTAACCTTTCCCCTGTCTCCAGCCATTGAACAAGTGGTCCCTCAGACTGTACTGTTCTCTCCTCCTCCTCTGCTCCATGCTCTCCCCAACCTCACCAGCCAACTCCTACTCGTTCTTTAGGTCACTGTTCCCAAATTCCAAGACTAGGTGAGCAAGCTGTCCCAGCTACATGGAGAAATGCAACCATATGGCCTTAGATCAGACATGAGGAGTCTGCACACCTCCCTGTCAGGTGATGACGTGGCGAAGGCCCTGCCTTACCTCTCCCCTATGTTCATGGTAAGTGCACCCATATAACAAAGAAAAGCATTTTGGTGCTATTAAAGAGCAACTCAATGACTCGGTAGAAAACTCAATGATTAGGATGGCACACCGTAGTTGGAGGGTCACTCCCAGGGCCCACAGAGGCAACACCAAACCCGAGAAAGCTTGTCTTGCTTTGACCAACCAGAAACTGGGTATGCTGCAGGCAGGGGCTGCCCACATCAAGGGAAGAAAGTAGGCAACATAAAAACATGTATAACAGGATGCCAACGACTCAAGACACATGTACGGCATGAGGAAAACATGTTTACCTTTGGATAATAGGATTACATATGATATTTATTTTTACTCTTCTCACTGTCTACTTCAACTACATAAGGTTGGCTTATTTATAGTAGGAGCTTTAAAAGAGTAACAATAAATGAAAAGAGAAGAGAAGTTTAATTGACATTCAAATGATTCATGTCCTTTCAAAAAAACCCCAACCAACTGACAAACAAAAACAGCGAAGACGGGGTAAGAGAAGAGGCTCTGGGAACTGGCATGTCTGACGGGCGCTCTGCGTTGGAGCACGCAGGCACAGCAGGGTCTGTCACCTTCCTGCGCTGAGCACAAGAACAGCCAATGTAGCCACAGGCTGTACTTACCATTCCACAATCTCCGGATGAAGAATGGCGTTGTTAACATTGAACCTATAGAGAAAAAACAAATCAAGCTCATTAGTTCAATGATCTGTCATCTCCCAGCAAGAAATACCTCATTGAAGACATATACACCATGACCAAGAAGGGACCATAAAATTTAATGTAGTGACCTGCTGGCCCTGAGAAGGCCTGCTGCTTATTCTCGTAGCAGACAAGGTAGCCCAGGCCATGTCCTCTAAGTGCAGCCAGTTGTGGAGCCAGCCGCCATCTTCCTCCTTGCTAGGCCGAGAGTTTAGCTTCTTCCACCAAGTATGGCAACATACGCATAATGGGAGTCTCAGAAGAAAAGGAGAAAGGAGCAGAAGAACATCTGAAAAAATAATGACCTAAAACTATGCCAATTTAATAAAAAAAATTAATCTACAAATAAAGCTAAATGAACTCCCAGTAAGATAAAATGAAAGAGATCCACACCTAGACACATCATAATCAAACTGTCGAAAGACAGAGAATCTTGAAAGTAGCAAGAGAAAAGCAATTGGTCACATACAGAGAATCCTCAGTAAGACTGAAGGCTGCTTTCTTATCAAAAACTACAGAGGCCAGAAGGCAGCGGGATGACATATGCAAAGTGCTGAAAGAAAAACACTGTCAACAAAGATTATACGTTCAGCAAAGCTGTGCTTCAGAAATGAAACAAATTAAAACAGTCTCAGATGAACAAAAACCAAGAGAATTCATTGCTAGGAGACCTATCCCATGAGGAATACTAAAGGAAACCTTTCAAACTGCAATGAAAAAACACTAGAGAATAATTCAAATCAACATGAAGGAAAAAGAACACTGGTAAAGGTAGTGACATGAGCAGGTATAAAAGACAGTGTAAGTGTATTTTTTGGTTATGATACCTTTTTCTCCTAACTTAAAATACAACTACATAAAGCAGCAATTGTAAATCTGTGTTTACAAACACAAAATATACACACAATTGATCTGTGTGCAATAACAGCATAAAGGGGAAGGACAATGGAGCTATATAGAGGCCAAGTTTTGTATACTGTTGAAATTAAGCTGAGTTAAAACAAAGTAGATTTTTAACTTCTTGTCAAGATAGTAGTGTAGGCAGACATGGTCTGCTTCCTTGTATAACCACATCAAAATTACAATTGAAATACAGAACAACCATCACTCAGAACCGTCAGAAATCAAGTTAAGGAGGGAAAATAGAGACAACTGTACTTGAACAACAATATTTAAAAAAAGGAGAAAAAAATAAAATCTTTAAAAATGTAAAACAAAATGAAATAAAGTTGAATGGAAGTCTGACAAGTTCGGAAATAAACCACATCCATCCAGACTGGCAGGAGTAGTGCAGACACAGAACAGGCTGGTCCCTCATCCATGTGTGCTAGATGAAAATTTGGAAGGGATATCTTGGGAGCAAAGAGTCTCAGGCCCCCTAGCCCAGGGTACCAGCGCTAGGAAGGTATGTCCCCATAACTTCTGGCTGCAAAAACCAGCGGGGGTTGAGTCAGTGGGAGAAACTTCTGGAGCCACAAGCAGTTCTTATAGAACCCACACAGGGACTCACCTACTCAGACTGATTCCTTCTGAGCTCCAGCACTGGGGTAGCAGACTGGAAGGCACTAGTGGTATACAGAAAGAAACTAAAGTGTCTGGAATCAAGGTGAGCAGAGGCCATTGTCCCTTTTCTAAATCCTTGCCTGACAGAGCCATTAGGTTGGTCCCATATCTGAGACTCCATCAACCTGGCTAACACTGTTTGGCCCACCTTGGAGATCCCCAGAGGCTCTGCTCCACCCCACTTACAGGCCCACCCAAGCTGCTCTTCCACATGAATCTGGTTTGGCTTATGCTTCACAACTTCCTAAATCTTCTCAAACTTGCAACAGCTGGCCTCAGTAAGCCCCAGGCCTGGCACTACCAGCAACCAGCCTAGATTCATGGCATGGCTTCACCTGGGAATCTCCAAGCCCAGCACAAGTAGCATCCATCTCAGATTGCTTTATAGCTCAGGCAGTGTGGCCCCAGGTAAAGCACAGGTGGAGGCTGACCTTGGCCTGTACCACCCAAGAAACCCCAGGGCCAACACACCCAGTGGACAGCTACAGACCACTTTGGAGAACCACCACTCTACTGTTGCACAGCTGATCCTCCAGAGGATGGAGGTGGGTGGTCAATGGTCATAGCCAGTCTTTGCAGCTGACTGACCTGGGTAAATTCCTCCCATTGACCTGCCAATAGCAACCAAGGCTCAACTATAAGAGAAGGGTATACTTAACTCACACAAAGGGTGCACCTCAAGTATCCAGCTTGGGTGATAGGGGAGGCTGTGCCACTGGACCCTACAGGACACCTACTACAGTAGGCCATACTACCAAGCCACGGAGTCAAAGCAGCTCTACTTAATACATAAGAACAAACACAGGGAGGCTGCCAAAATGAGGAGACAACGAAACATAGCCCAGATGAAAGAACACAACACAACTCCAGAGAAAGAGCTAAATGAAATGGAGATAAGCAATCTATCACATACAGAGTTCAAAACACTGGTTATGAGGATGCCCAAGGAACTTAGTGAGGTCCTCAGCAGCATAAAAAAGGTCCAGTCAGAAACAAAGTCTACAATATGTGAAATAAAGAATAATTTACAGGGAAACAACAGTAGAGTGGATGAAGCCAAGAATCAGATTAAGGATTTGGAACATAATGAAGTAAAAACCAAACAATTAGAACAACAAGAAGAAAAAAGAATCCAAAAAAAAATGGAGAATGTAAGTAGTCTCTGCAACAACTTCAAGAGGTCCAACATTTGCATCATAGGGGTGCCAGAAGGAGAAGAGAAAGAGGAAGAAATTGGAAATCCTTTTGAAAAAATAATGAAAGAAAACTTCTCTAATTTGGTGAAGGAAATAGACATGGTCCAGGAAGCACAAAGAGTCCTGGTTATAATGGGTGCAAAGAGGCCCACTCCAAGACACACCATAATTAAAACACCGAAGTTTAAAGATAAAGAGAGAATCTTAAAAGCTGCAAGAGAAAAGCAGTTAGTTACCTACAGGAGTGTTTCCATAAGACTGTCAGCTGATTTTTCAAAAGAAACTTTGCAGGCTAGATAGGGCTGGCAAGAAATATTCAAAGTCATGAAAAGCAGGGACCTATAGCCCAGATTGCTTTATGTAGCAAAGCTATCATTTAGAACCGAACGGCAGATATAGAGATTCCCAGGCAAGAAAAAAACTAAAGGAGTTCATCATCACCAAACCATTATTATATGAAATGTTAAAGGTAATTATATGAAAATAAGATAAAAACTATGAATAATTAAATAGCAATAAAAAACTATCAACTATCAACAATCGAATCTAAAAAACAAACTAAGCAAACAAGAACAGAGACAGAATCATGGATATGGAGCATTTTGATGGTTGCCAGATGGGAAGTGGCTAAGGAGGAATAAGTGAAGACGTGAAGGGATTAAGAAGTACAAATACGTAGTTACAGAATAGGCATGGGGATGTAAAGTACAGTATAGGAAATGGAGAAGCCAAAGATTTATACACATGACCCATGATATGAACAATGGTGTGGAGACTGCTGGACGGAATGGTGGTACCAGGTGGAGGGGGGCAAAGGGAGAAAAATTGGGACAACTGTAATAGCATAATCAATAAAATATAATTTTTAAAAAAGTTATACATATCTATTTGGAAAATTTAGAAAATAAAGGTATAAAAGAACAAGGGAAAAACTCAAGATAATTACCTAGACTAATGTAAGTGTTCTCAGCCATTTTAAAGTAGGCTAGGCTAAGCTATGATGCTCAGAAGGTTAGGTGTATTAGATGCATGTTCAACTTAACAATATTTCCAACTTAACAATGGACTTATTGCGATATAACCCCCTTGTAAGCCAAGTTGCATCTTGCAAACAGAAACCAAAAAGGAGCTCAGATAGCTCTACTACCATCAGCCACAATAAGCCCAAGACCAAAAGTTTAGGAAATACAATAAAAGAACATTTTATTTTGATAAAAAGGTAAATTCATGAAGTATATATAATCATTACAAATGTATATGTGCCCAACAACATCACCCCAAGATATAAAAATCAAAACCTGACAGAACTAAAGGGGAAATGGACAATTTAACAACAGTTGGAGACTATAATACTTTTCGATAATGAATAGAACAACTAGAAGGAAGATCAACAAGGAAACAAAAGACTTAAACATTATAAACCAATTAGACCTAACAGTCTTTACCCAATAGCATAATCCTTTTTCCCAAGGGCACATGGAACAGTTTCCAGAATAGGTCACATGTTAGGCCATAAAATAACTTCCAACAAATTTAAAAGATCTGGAATCATGCTGAGTATGTCTTTCAACTACACTGCAGTGAAATTAGAAATCAGTAACAGAAGGAAATTTCACAAGTATGTGGGAATTAAATTATACACTCCCAAATATGGACCAATAAATAGGTCAGTGAAGAAATCACAAGGGAAACTAAAAATACTATGAAACAAATGGAAACAAAAACACAACATACCAAAATATATAGGATGTAGCTAAAGCAGTGGTTGGAGGGAAATTTATAGCTGTAAATGGCTACATTGAAAAGGAAGAAAGTTACCTGAAATCAATGACCTGGTCTTCTACCTTAAGAAACTAGAGAAGAGCAAACTAAACACAAAGGAAGACAAAAGAACAAAATAATAAAGATTAGAGCAGAAATATGTGAAATAGAGAAGAGAAAAACAAGAGAGAAAATCAAAAGTTGGTTCTTTGCAAAGATCAACAAAACTGAAAGTCTTAGCTTGTCTGTCCAAGAAACAAAGAGAAGGCTCAGATTATGGAAACCGGGAATAAAAGAAGGGACACCACTACTGACTTAACAGAAACCAAAGGACTATGAGGGCATATAACAAACAGTTGCATGGCAATGAATTGAACAACTGAAATAAAAGGACAAATTCCTAAAGCCACAAACTACCAAGACTGATGCAGAAGAAATTAGAAATCTAAATAGAACTATAAAAAAATAAAGAGATTGAATTAGTAATCAAAACACTTACAAAGAAAAGTCTAGGATCAAATGCCTTCACTAGTGAATTCTACCAAACATTTAAAGAAGAGTTAACACCAATTCTTCATAAACTCTTACAAAAACTAGAAGAGAAAGAAACACTTTCAACTCATTCTATGAGGTCAGCAGTACCCTTATACCAAAACCAGACAAAAACAGCACAAGAAAACCATAGATGAAAATCCCTTAAAAACACGGACACAAAAACATCTTCAACAAAATCACAGCAAACAGAATCCACCGACAGTAAAATGGATGTACACTATGATCAAGTGGGACTTATCCCAGGAACATAAGGTTATTTCAACACACGAAAATAATCAATGTAATCAATATTAATAGATTATGGGACAAAACCACATAGATGTAGAAAAAGCATCTTACAAAACCCAACACCTTTTCATGATTTAAAAAACTCAATAAACTGTAAAGAGAAGGGAACTTCCTCACCCGATAAAGTGCAGCTATAAAAATCCCACAGCGAACATCAGACTTGACGGTCAAAGATGAAAGCCTTTCCCCTGAGATGAGGAACAGCGCACAGACGTGCTCTCCCTCTGTTTCTACTCAGCATTGTACGGGGGATTCTAGCTGGGTCGACCAGGCAAGGAAGCAAAAGAAAGGGCACTGACTCTCTCTGTACATGACATGACCTTGTGGATAGAAAATCTAAGCAGTCCACACACACACAAACCCCACAAAAAGCACATATTAGTGCTAGGAAACAAGTTCAGTAAGTTCACAAGATATATGATCAGCATATAAAAATCAGTTATGTTTCCATATACTAGCAATAAATAGTCTGGAAATGAAATTAAGAAAACAATTCCATTTATAATGGCATCAAAAAAATAAAATACGTAGGAATAACTTTTAACAAAAGAAGTTTAAGACTCAAACACTAAAAATTATAAAACACCATTCAAAAATAATAAAGACGGTCTAAATAAATAGAAAAAGATCCCATGTTTGTGGATTGGAGGAATTAATTTTGTTATGATGACAATACTCCCCAAATTGATCTGCAGGTTTAATGCAACTTCAGCACAGTGGGCTTCTTTACAAAAATTGAAAAGCTGATCCTAAAATTTATGTGTAAATTCAAGGGGTCCCAAATAGCCAAAACAATCTTGAAAAAGAAAAAGAAAATTAGAGGATTGACATTCTCTGACTTAAAAACTTACCATAAAGCTAGGTAATAAAGACAGTGTGATACTGGCACACACACACACACACACACACACACACATATGTATATATATATATGTTATATATAAAATATGTTATATATATAATTTAGAATCTAAAAACAAACATAAATTTATAGGCAATTGATTTTTCTTACTGTGGTAAAATACATATACACATAAAATGCACCAGTCAAGCTATTTCTAAATTTTATTTTTCAATTACAGTTTACAAGTAATATTATTTTGTATTAGTTTCAGGGGTACAGCATGGTTAGACAGTCATCTGCTCTGCAAAGTGTTCAGCCCAATATTTCTGACAGCCACCTGGAACCATATGCCGTCACTACGACATCACTGATTACTCCCCTAGGCTGTACTTCCAGCTATTTTTAAGTGTGCAGTTCAGTGGCACTAAGTACATTCACACTGTTGTGCAACCATCACCACCATCCATCTCCAGCACTTTCTCAGCATTCCAGACCGAAACTCTGTCCCCATCAAACAAAATTCCCCACCCCTTGTTTGCCCCAGCTGCTGGTAGCCACTGTTCTATTTTATGTCTCTATGAACTTGGCTGTTTCATGTCAGTGGAATTATGCAATATTTGCCCTTGGTCAATTGATTTTTGACAAGGGTGCCAAGAAAATGCAATAGGGAAAAGGTCATCATTTCAACAGATGGTGCTGGAAAAACTGGATGTTCACACAGAACAGAACGAAATTGACCCCTACCTCACACTATATATGGAAATTAGCTCTAACCAGACCAAAGACCTGAATGTAAGAGCTAAAACTATGCAGTTCTGGGAAGAAAGAGGCAATAGTTTCTTAGATAATGACACCTGAAGCACGAACAACTGAGGGAAAACAGGTACACTAGATTCATCAAAATGAAAAACTCTTGTGTATCACAGGATACTTCAAGAAAGTGAAAAGGCAACATACAAAATGGAAGCAATTTTTCACAAATTATATGGTGTAGTATCCAGAATATAAACAGAACTCTTACAATACAACAATAAAATTACAACAGAAAAATTGTTGCCCATTAAAAATGGGCAAAGGAACTGAATAAACATTCCTCTAAAGGAGATCAAACAAATGGCAAACAAACACATGGAAAGATGTTCATCATCAGCTACCAAGGAAATACAAATAAAAACCATAATGAGATACTACTTCACAGCCACTTACATGCTGCAATAAAAAAGACAGATAATAACAAGTGTTGGTGAGGATGTGAAGAAATTCAAACCTTCAGACATCACTGGAGGGAATGTAAGTTGGTATAGTCACCATGGAAACTAGTTTGACAATTCTTCAAAAAGTTTAACACAGGGTTACCACGAGACTCAGAATTCCACACCTAAGTATATACACAGGGAACTGAATGTATATCCAATATATATTAATGTACACAAAGACTGGCACATCAGTGCCCGTGGCAGCACTACTCTTCACAGCTAAAAGGTGGAAGCAGACAAGTGTCCAACAACTGATAAACATTCAAGTGCAATGTGGTGTGTATCTACCAACTGGGGTATTCTGCAGCCATAAAAATGAGAAAAACTGTTTCATGCTTCAACGTAGATGGATGAACTTTGAAAACATGCTAAATGAAAGAAACCAGACATGAAAGGCCACATATTACGTGATTTCATTTATATCAAATGCTAGAATAGGCAAATCCATGGAGATAGAAAGTAGATTAGTGGTTGCTAGGGGAATGGGGAATGACTTCCTAATGGGTATAGAGTTTCTTTTGGGATGATGAATATATTCTAAAATTGACTGTGATGCTAACTGAACAAATCTATAAACATACAGAAGCTGTTTAATTGTGCACCTTATATTCTCGTAAAGCTGTTTTTAAAACTTACTGAATTATGCACATAAGGAACCTTATTGTATGTAAATTTTACTTCAATAAAGTCCATTTATAAAGTTGACAGAATGAGAGAAGAAATAAACCCACAAAGTTTGAGATTTGCTCATAGCTCTGTGGTGATAGAATAAGCAGATAAATCAGAAAAGATGCAGAAGATATAAACAATTAGGATTAATCAACCTGACTTAATTGACATATATAGAGCACTACAGCCCCCAACTACACAATACATGCTCTCTTCAAGCACCCAAGGAAATTTATCTTAATGATCATATGCTGGAAGTTTTAACAAATTTCAAAGTGATGAATATACAGAAAATGTTCACTGATTACAGTAGAATTACCATATTTTGACATGTATAATGAGCACTTGTTTGCCCAAATCTTTGAGGGAAAAATAAGGATGCACGTTATACATGGGTAGTACTAATTCCATATCTATGTTTTTAATGACTTTATTTATACTTATGCATTAAGTGTAACTCTAGAAAGCAATAAGGGTATCCGTATGCAAACTACCCTGGAATATGATAATCGGTTCTGTTTCTAAATAAAATAAATAAATAATTGAATTTAAAAACTAAAATGAAAGATTTTTTTCCCTGAAAGTTTAGGCCAAAAATGTGGGTGTACATTATACACAGCAAAATATCAAAATCAGTAACAGAAAGAATATAAATCCCAAATTTGTTTGGAAATTAAGATTTCTAGCCACTGTTCAGAGAAGAAATAATGGAATTAGAAAATAAAAATGTAAAATACAACCACTGAAATGCAGCTAAAACAGTGCTTAGAGGAAAAATGCATAGCTCCAAACACAGAGGAAAAGAACATTGAGAACAAGGTGTAAGCTCCATCAGAAGTATGTCTTTTCCTTCTTTCTCAAGAAGCCAAAGAATAAATGAACATAAAGAAATTCAAAAGAAATTAAAAAGAGCAGAAATCAATAAAATAAAAAGCAAACATCCGAGAACCGCCAGAAAATCAAACTGTATGGAAGTCTGACAACCAAGGAGTTAAAGAAGAAATATTCATTATTTCGTTCAGACCGGGAGAAGGGGCAGAGACGGGCAGCAGGGCAGAGAGGACTCCCAGTGAGGCAGTGGCTGGAGGACCAGGGTGGGCAAGGTAGCAGCTCACGGACCAGGTGAGGTGTTGGGCTGGTGGAGCAGACAGTCCCACATTTGCATGCAGCTAAACCAGGAGGAAGAACTAGGAAGCGAGACAGACCTTGAAACCCAGGGTTCCAGCGTGGGGAAATAAAGCCTCAAAATATCAGACTAAAAAAAATCTGTGGAGGTTGCAGTGTCAGGAGAAACTCCCAGTCTCACAGGAGAGTTCACTGGAGAGACCCACGGGGTCCTAAAATGTATACAAACCCACCCACCCAGGAATCAGCACCAGAAAGGCACAATTTGTTTATGGGTGGCAGAGGAGGTAACTGAAAACCAGCAGAGAGCGGAGCAAGTAGCACTGTTCCTTCTCAGACCCCTCCCCCCTATGCAGCGCCACAATGCAGCAACCTGGGTTGCCCCACCCAGGCAAATACCTAAGGCTCCACCCCTCATACTGTAACAAGTGTGCCAAGACAAAGAAATATGGCCCAAATGAAAGAACAGATCAAAGCTCCAGAAAAAAATACAACTAAGTGATGAACAGATAGACAATCTATCTGATGCACAGTTCAAAACACTGGTAATCAGGATGCTCACAGAAATGGTTGAGTATGGTTGAAAAAGAGAGGAAAAAGTGAAGGTTATAAAAAGTGAAATAAAGGAAAATGTACAGGGAACATAGTGAAGGGAAGGAAACCAGGACTCAAATAAATGGTTTGGACCAGAAAGAAGAAATAAACATTCAACCAGAACAGAATGAAGAAATAAGAATTCAAAAATACGTGGAGAGGCTTAGGAACCTCCAGGATATCTTTAAATGTTCCAACATCCAAATCATAGGGGTGCCAGAAGGAGAAGGGGAAGAGCAAGAAATTGAAAACTTATCTGAACAAATAATGAAGGAGAACTTCCCCAATCTGGCAAAGGAAATAGACTTCCAGGAAGCCCAGGAAGCTCAGAGAGTCCCAAAGAAGTTGGACCCAAGGAAGCACACACCAAAGCACATCATAATTATATTACCCAAGATTAAAAATAAGGAGAGAATCTTAAAAGCAGCAAGAAAAAAGGGGAGAGGTACCTACAAAGGAGTGTGCATAAGACTATCAGCTGATTTCTCAAAAGAAATCTTGCAGGTGAGAAGGGGCTGGAAGTCATGAAAGGCAAGGACCTACATCCAAGATTACTCTCTCCAGCAAGCTATCATTTAAGATCAAAGGACAGTTAAAGTGCTTCTCAGATAAGGTCAAGTTAAAGGAGTTCATCATCACCAATCCCTTAATATATGAAATGTTAAAAAGAGCCTTATCTAAGAAAAAGAAGGTGATAAAAACTATGAACAGTAAAATGACAACAAACTCACAACTATCAACAACTGAACCTAAAACAAAAACAAACTAAGCAAACAATTAGAACAGGAACATATTCACAGAAATGGAAATCACATGGAGGATTATCAATGGGGAGGGGACAATGGGGGAAAGGTATAGGGAATAAGAAGCATAAATGGTAGGTACAAAATAGACAGGGGGAGGTTAAGAATAGCATAGGAAATGTGGAAGCTAAAGAACTTATATGTATGATCCATGGACATGAACTAAGGGGGGGTGTGGGTAGGAGGGGTGGTTCAAGGTAGAGGGGAATAAAGGGGAGAAATGGAACAACTATAATAGCATAATAAAATATATTTAAAAAAATAAATATCTCTATTTTTCATTAAAAAAGCAAACACAATAAAGATAAATCTATAAAACCAAAAGTTGCTCTTTGATAGGATGAACATAATTGAAAAGGGGCCACCAGAATATAAATGAAAGGGTCAGACTGGGGCGCATTCCTGACACTCTGTGTCAGCTGTAATCTGCAGCTCAAGCTGTCAGTGAGGCAGCTGGGGAAGTGCCACACGGCCCAGCACAGAGGACAGGACTCAGCAGAGAAAGCCGGGTAAGCCCTCAGCCCTCTGCACCCTCAGTCCTGTGACATCTTGGGTCAGGATATCACACACAGGGCACGCAGGCCTGTGACCAACCAGGGACTGTCCACAGCCTCATTACTGGGACTTGAAAATGGCTGTCTACCGCCACAGCTGTGAGCTGGCACACCCACCCCCAGCTGAGCCTGACGAGGACGGTCAGCGACAGGGAGAAAAGAGAGAAAGAAGGGGGCATGGGCGGGCAGATGGCCAAAGCTTTGGGATTCCTAACTACATAAATAAGCCTACTTAATTCAAAGTCAACCAAAATGTTGCAGAATCAAAGCCCTCCTTGTGCAATATCAAAGAGACTGCAGACGGCTGACACGGTTCGGCATGAAGAACAGAGCAGCAGATGACATAAATCAAGACGACAACACAGACTCTGCCTCCCGTTTTGCCAAATGTCACTTTGACATTAGGAAAAGCAATGGCTTATCTCCTCAACAGCCAAAGGCACCAGTAAAATCTCACTTCACGAAATGTGTGTGTGTGTACACATACGCACCCACAAACCCCCAGCAGCAAAGTGACCCAGCACACAAACACACACACACAGATAATGTGAACACAAACACAACAGGCAAGATGAACTCATACACAGGCAGTACACACTCAGCAAGGGGGAGCATGCAGACACAAAGATGTGTGTACAACAGATACACTCAGACACACGGATGCACATAGATGTATACTCACAGTCACAGGCAGACACATACATGCACACAGACTTGGGCACACAAGCTTAAGAGACATGCAGACACACTCACACACACACACACCAGACAGGTATACACAGACTAACACACACAGATCCATACCCAAATATACACACATACAGAAACACATACACTCACACAAATGCACGCTCAGACACAAACACCTGCAGACACACACAGCAGAGTCCGAAAGACGCTCCCTGCAGTGTTGACAGACCTCAACTCAGGGCTATGAAACTCCGGCATTCCTTGTTTCTGCTGCTGTGCTAGTTCCCATTTTCTATGACGAGCATGTAATTGTGTAAAAACGATAGCAAACAACAAGTGCCTGAGAGTGGGGGGTGTCCTAGAAGCACAAGGTACTTCCCTGGTGGGCTCCACCTGCGGACTGGGTGCTGCAGGGTTGAAGTAGCACGGACGCAGCCACCGCTGCCCTGGCCCCTGCAGCTGTAACCCAAAGAGCAGGCCCTGGGACACCCCCCCTCACCCCTCCTAGGGGCTGAGGCAGGGTCCTGTCCCTTTGGGACCCATCCCCTCACGGAGAGTCTGTGGGCCTTGCTGAGAAGCCCAATCCTAAATACGAACTTGATACATAAGTTAGCAGTAATCCGAAAGCCGAGGTCCCCACGCCACAGACTAGCATTTTGCCATAATTGTCAGGTTTTAATAATGTCCCTCTCCTTTCTGGGTTTTAAAATTCACATCTTTGAATATTAATATTCCTGCGTTAACAACCCCCAAATTTAGCAATTTCATTTTTAACTGCTTATTTAAATGGAATTAATTTGTAACCAATGGTCTTCAAATATGCAAGGCAATTTAAGTAAATGCCAAAAGATAAAAAATAGGTATATTCTGAATAAGCAGCTGATGCCAAATACCGACCACATTCCCGTGAGACAACAGCAGGAAACAGCTCTGTGTAACTCCTCGCCCCGTCCCACCGGGCCCCTGGGCACGAAGTCTGCCTGGTTTGGAGGGGCTCCGTGCCGGGGAGGTGCCCCCATTAAGCTGCACAAACTCGATGGATGAGAGACCTCGGCTCAGGCCACCTGGGCACCCACAGACCACCTTCTTCCTGACACAGCCAGCACCTCTCTCTCAGGAAAAGCTGCTCCGAAGCCCACCTCCCCAGATACTAACAAAGACCGCCCCCCCCACCCAGCTCACTTTGCCCCCAGGCTGCAGCAGCCAACTGCTCCAGGCCCCCACCGGGTGAAGTCAACGGGAGGAAGCCTGGGGCCCTCCTGGCTACAGAGCAGACCCCCACCCCTGCTCCTCCCAGCCCCCCATCCCTGGACCTGCCGGCCATGCTCTCACCAGGCCCTGACCATGAGTGCCTGACCCCATCCTCTGGCCAGAGCCCACAGAGAGGCCTGCTCCTTGTACCTCTTCTGGGGACTGTCCCTGCTCCAATCCAGCCACATGGGAGCCACAGCCTGGGCCAGACCCCAAACTCGGGCTGAGGCCTGTACACTGCCCCCACCATCTCCCTTCACCCCTGATTTCCCAGGGAGGACAAGGCCACACCCGTTGAGTCCAGGGAGCCCAGGCCAGGGGGAGAGCCCAGTGTGTGTCTGCCATCCCCACCCCAACTCTGGCTCTGTTCCCTCTGCCCCTAGTCCTCTACCAACCCTGCTGCTGCAAGGCTGGCCACGCTCCCTGCTGCAGGCACCAGGCCCTGATGTGGGAGGGCAGAGGAAAGTCGGAGGTCTCCCAGGACCAAACCCCCAGCCCCACCAAGGCCGAGCCCAAGAGTGACAGAGCCAAGGCAGTCAGCCCTGAGAAGCTACATTCAAAGGTCACAGGCTGCTCACCCAGCAGGACCAGGTCCCAGAGGGTCTGGCACGAGTAGACAGGCGAGGTCACTGTTCTACCCCAATTCCCTCCTCTCCCCAGGCCAAGGGATGAAGGTAGCCTGGGGTGGCTCATCAGCACAAACTGAGGGGCCAAACCTGAACTTCTGCTCAAGCAGGTCAGTCAAGGATCCAAGATGGAAGGTGTTGCAGAGAAGTTCAAGAGGGCCCTGACCAGTGTGGCTCAGTTGGTTGGAGTGACCTCTCACAAACCCAAAGGTGTAGCAGGTTCGATTCCCAGTCAGGACACATGGCTAGGTTGTGGTTTCAGTCCCCAGGTGGGGCATGTGTGAGAGGCAACCAACTGATTTTTCTCACATCAGTTGGTTCTCACCCTCTGTCTCTCCCTCCCTTCCCTTCTCTCTAAAAAATCAATAAGCATGACCTCAGGTGAGGTTAAAAAAATTTTCAAAAGGGCCAAACCCCAAAATTACCAAAAATTCCAGGAAAAACACACTTCATTAGGGCAGTGAGAAGTGACCTGTGATAAAAGCAGTTGAGCAGCAGAAAGTAGGACGACAGCAAGATTCATCTTGCTTAGGAGACAGGCTATTATTATCCCCACCAAACAGCTGGAGCTGCTCACGGCAATCAGGTGAGCAAGTCGCTGAGGCACAGTGGCCCTCAAGGACAAGGGCCTCCCCCACCTGGCACAGAGGCAGGATGCTGGCAGCTGGTGTGTGTGGAAGGCACTGGCAGGCAGCTGGGGCCGGGGTCTGTGCCCATGGTGTGTGGAGTGGGGGCGAAGCTATACTGCCACAGTGGGGTGGGGGGCCCAGAGGGAGGCACAGAGCACTAGCCCCTGGAGGACAGGAGGGGAGGAGCACCATAAGCAGGCCACGGGACCCTAAAGCACAGAGATACACAGGAGGGATCTCACATACAATACATCAGCCAAGTCTGAAAACCAAGCCCCACATGTCGGTGTGGGAAAGAATCCTGGCTCAGCAATGAGGGGCTGGGGAACACCCCAAGTCGAACCCTCTGGACCAGAGCCTGGGTTGGAGAGGGGCCAGCCCAGAGCTTGGGGAGGATGCACAAGGGCAGTTCCTGGTTCTCTAAACTGCCTCCCAAGTGCTGACCAAGTAGGTGGGGGGTTAACAAGCACAGGACCTTCCGGGCCCTCGGCAGGGGCCCAAAGACTCAGGGAGCAGCAGGAAACAGAGGTTGGGATCATGGCAAGACTACTCCCGGAGGGTGGGGATGGATAACCATGTTGATGTCTCTGGGCCCCCCAACCCTACCTCTCTCCAAGAAACTTCAGGGAGCAGCTAGTAGCACTCTGCTCTCAGGGGCTACACCCTGAGCTCCCCAAGAACCAGGACTGCCACACCACCACCAGACCTGTTCCTGGGGTGCTGAGCAGGCATTCTCTGCAGCAGACACCTCTGGAGGTGGCATCCCACAGCCTTGAAGCCCCCCACAGCTCACTGGCTCCAGGAGTCTTGTAATCAGCCATCCTCCTGGGTCTACCTGGCCCACTGCACAAACAGGGAGACTGAGGCTCCGAGGGGCAGCGGCTGGAGAGGGGTCTGCTTGCGAGCACCTGTTTACTGAGCACCGGCTCTACGCCAGGCTCCAGAGGAGAAGGACCTCATTTCACTCCAGTGACAAGTCTGAGCACACTGCCCTTGGGGGCTCCAAGGCTTGGAGGGCGATTTCTACTACGGTCACAGAGCTGGCCAGCAAGGGTGCCATCAGGGCTCCCTCCTCCTAGCTGAGGGCCCTCCCCTCAAAGCAGAGAACAAAGCAGAGGCTGGAAGGGCTGGCCCATGAACCACGGGGCCACTGCACGGTGTTGGTGGAGGCACCTGGCAGTGCGGGGTGACCACAGGAGGCCTGGCCTAAGCCAGTTGGCAGCGGGTTACACGCCCCCCCCAAAACACACACTCTCCAAGGGTCGAGGGAAAGCAGGCAGGTCCATGGCCAGCATTTCAATGAGCTGGGCTAATTGCTGGCAGAGGGGGAGGCAGGGCCGCTCTGGGAAAACTCCCAAGAGGATGCGGAGATTTGAGCGATGAGGAGAAGCAAACCTGACACCCGCTCCCCCTGCCCCATTGCTCTTATCATGGTGAGAGTGATACATATTTATGAGCTCATAATCCTTCCTAATCACCCCTACATCACACATATACACAAACTCCTGTGGCTTAGGCTCATACATAATTATAAGGCAGTTCCTCTGTCACTGCCTCGGTCCACCAAAGGACAAAGGACGAGAGAGGATGCAATGGTGCAGAGTAAGTGTGGTGGGGGAGGGGCTGTGATCAAGGTACAGGAGGCAGCTGGGAGCTGTCCAGCCCAGCAGCCCGGAGGAGCAGGTGCGTCCTCCCGCTCACAGCCCAGCTTACTGGCTATAGCCTTGGGCTAGCATCACGGACTTCGGGACCAACCAGCCCCAGCCCAGACACACATCCTCCAGGATACACAGCGTGAGTGTGGCAAGGAGGGCGAGGGGCTGAACTCTGTGTGCCTGAAACCCGCCCTCCTGCCTGGAGAGACCTAGCAAGGGAAACAGGGCTTGGGGGGGCTAGGCCTGGAGCTGGACTGAGGAGTGAGGGCAGGTAAGGGGGTCTAGGGCAGCGTAGGCACAAGGGAGGTTGTGAGCAGGGATGAGGGGTTTGGAGGCTGGGAGTGAGGAAAGGGGGTTGATAAGAACAAAGACCATGGAGCCCAGAGCAGGTCTGAGAACCACAGCATAGGTGGGGGCCTGCCCATGCATACACAGCGGTCAGGGCTCCCTATGCACCCAGCGGGCCTGCGCTTTTGTTATGGAGCTCCAAACAGAAGTGGCTCCTGTTCCTCAAAGTAAAGGTTGAAGTGAATTTAGGCAAATTATTTTTCTGAGCATTTCCTCAAAGCACCCAGTCTGGCCCTCTTTGGGCATCCTCCTATTTGTGTATTTCTAGGCTGTAGACTGGCAAAGGCCTGCTGGTGAAGATGTGAGCTGTGGAGAGTGGAGAAAGGCAGTTCCCGGGCCCCGAGACTCACTTGCTGATGCCCTCGAAGGAGGCCTCCCTGCAGACACTGCCGCTGTCGGTGTTGACGCCGCGCTGGGGAGAGAAAGGGAGCGTGAGGGCACAGACGCGCACACAGGGCTGCATGGCATCCCCACAGCCTGCACTGGAGAGCCTGCCTCCCCAGCCAGGCTCAGAACTGGGGAAGAACCTGGAGCCACCACCCCACCTGGCAAAGCCATTCCTCCCTGAGTAATGCCAGGCCAGGCCCCAACACAAGGGCAGGCCCTCCTTTCTGCTGCATCTTGAAAAGCAGAGAACAAGTCATCCTCTATCAGAGCACGTTGCAGACACCGGGTCAGCTGCTCAGGCAGGGAGGGGGGGTGGGGCTGGGCAAGAAGAGCTGGGCCACGCCACGGCCACCACCGATCCAGTCTCCCAGGCTAGCGCCATCCCGTGCACATGCATACACACACACTCTCCACTGGCTGTCCTGAAGGGCTCTGTCAAACCCAGCCCTTCTGGAGACACCGTGTTACATTTCTCTCCTTTCCCCAGTTGTGAGGAGACTCCAGATGGAACTTGGGCAGGAGCAAAGACAAAAAAAAGATAAAGATCTAGAGAAAAGTGTGCCACCCCAGCGAGGGAAGGCATTTTAAACACCCACTTCTTTCCCAGAAACTGCAGGTCAGCATCTAATGGGCGCCCCCAACAAAACACACTGGGCCATCGGTGACCACAGTCACCTCACACAGCCTTCCTTCTCAGCCGTCAGAACAGTAGAGCAGGAAAAAGAGACCACGTGAAGTGCTAACAAAAATAACCAGGAGAAACGGTTTCGGTGAAGATCAGTTAATGCAGGAGAGAAGGGTCACTTTGGGAGGAAAGAAGGGTTTCACACTCCTCGCGCCTGAAGCTCCCCAAGGGCAAAGAAGTACAAAAAAGTACCTTCTTTTCTGTGTCCTTCCCCGGCCCAGGAGCCCCCACGGGTGCGAGGGTGCCAGGGGTCCCTGTGCAGCCCGCCGGGCCCCAGGCCATGGCAGCCATCAGTCATTCTGAGCCCGTGTTCCAAACCTGATGGAGCACTGCCCACACCCTCACCGGCAGATGCTGAGGGTGTGTGTTTCAAATTCAATTAACCATGGAGGAGACATAGGATGGAAGCAAATTGATATTCTACATCCACAAGTCCCACAAGCTCAGCCTGACACAAACACATCCTCCGGCCGGGTTTTAGCCCTTGGAGCAGGTGTGGTGTCTTGCCCACAGCGGCTTCAGGGCAGGGCATCCCAGGGAGACCGGGAATCAAGGACGCGGTCCTGGACACGCCCAGCCTTCCAGACTGACAAGGTGTTACTACTTATCACAAACGACCTTCCTGCTGGTTTCTCAACCCTCCCCGACAGCTCTGACCTCTGCAGAGGTCGGAGGCTCCCTAAAGCCCCTCCCCATACCCAAACACCCAGGTCCCCGGGCACCTGTCACTTACCAAAGTGAGGAGGACAGAGGGGCTCTGCGCGGTCAGGACAGTGGCGATCTGAAAGGCCAGAAAGGAAAATCCACGTTAGGGCATCCACGGGAAGCCGGAGGAGACGATGCACAATGCCACCATCACTCAATAGTGACAACTCACGTTTACTGAGCGGAGCCTTAAAACAGGCGGTGCTGATGGGGTCCCCATCCAGCAGGTGAGGAAACTGAGGCTGACAGAGAGCAAGGGACTTCTGAAAGCCACACAGCTACCAAGGGGCAGCGAGGAGTTCAGATGCAAGTGGGCACACTTCTCCACATGCTGCCCTGCCCCGGGACCCCAGACCTGCCCACCCTCTGAGGCCAGCACCTCTGCTCACCCGACAAGTCCCTCCTGAGAGACCCGTTATGACAACCTCTTAGGCATTGGCCCCACCAGCCTCCCATCCCAGGGCAGACACTTTCCTCCCTGCACCCCCCCCCGCACCCCCCCCCCACCGCTACTCCGCTAGACCCTGGGATGTTAGCCATCCTCAACTCCCTCCCTCCCCGCTGCCCTTCCCCCAGCCTGCATCATCCCAGCTCTCCACCCTTCCACCACAGCCTGCTCCGGCCTCACGCCCCTGTGCACTGCTTGCTTCCTACCCCAGCCGAGTGAATGAGCGCAGCACGCAAACTCATCGCTCCGTGCCAGAGCTCGGGCTCTTGCCGAAGCCTACGGTGCCTTCTCCCCATCTTCACCACTTCATCAGTTCGTACTCTGGACTGAGGCCCCTCACCCCACACCCACAGGTTCATCCACTCCCTCCTCTACAGCCCCACGGACGGACACCATTTCACTGGCCAAGTGCCCGTCATGCTGCATTTAGCCATGCCACCTGTAACTCAAGGTGCAGCCACCGTGGTGGAGCACCTGCTTCCTCTCCCAGCCCCTCAGTCTGCTCTGTGTCTTGGCCCCTGCAGCCCCTACTGTACATGAGCCCCCAGGGCAGAGAAGAGTCTCCTCTCTGTAGCCCTTGCCGCTGCCCACACACCCACCCTAAACTCCTTAGCACCCTGACACAGGGCGCGAGTGAGAAGGATCTGTTGTTTGTTGATTTTACAGCTTTAGGGAGCTGCTGCTGACATATTCTCCACTGCACATATTTAAAGTGCACGTTTTGATAGTTTTGACATGTGTATACATATGCGTTTTAATACTGAGAGGCTCACAGAGAAAACCTGGAAGATACTGGAAACTGGAAACCATAAAAAGATAAAACACACCTACAGTCTCCTCCCCAGAGACCTTTAATATCTGCACATAAAAATAGAGATCCGTAATGACATTTGGATCGTGCAAAGTTACAGATCTCACTTATTCCCAGTCACTAAATATTCTTCACACCCACGATGCCCACCAGTCACCACCACCACGGACGGGGGCGTCCGATGAGCCCGTTTCGGCCTGTGCCGGGCACTGCAGACGTCACCTCGCTCGACCACCCACGAGGCTGGTGCCGCAAACACCCAGACCTCGCAAGTGAGAGAGGCTCGTGGGTTCGATCAGCTGCTGGGTTTGCAGTCAAACGAGAGCAGGGCCCAGAGGTGAACCTGTGGCTGTGTGATACTCTCTTATCAGACGTACCCTCAGTTATGCATTCCTCTGTTGGACACAAATTATTTCTTAGGATTAATGACTATAAATAATGCCCTGGTGAAGATCCTTCTACATAAGCCTTTATTTGCTTCAGATAAATTCCTTAAAGTTTTCATTTCCTTAGAGCAAACAGAGAAACCTGACCCAGTGAGACCGCTGGGTGGAGAGCCGTATGCTTTGCCGGGGCTCCTGAGGCTCATGGCCCTTCCAGACCAAACCGCCCACCCTCCCTCCCTCGGAGCCCCAGCCTCCACTCCCGGGCACCCCTCACTGACTCAGTGGTGGCTCCGGGAGCCACTAAGTCCCTCGGATTGTCTTGGCTGAGTCCCTGCTACTCCCCAGGCCCCCTGGGGGAGGGGGCGGCCATTAAAGGGAATGAGAGCTGTGTGTTGGGCCCTGGGTGTGTTGTCACGTTGGTGACGGGTCTCCATTCATCAGCACAGAACAGTCCATCCGTTACGACAGCAAACCCGAGCGCAAGGGGGCCCCTGGGAACTGTACGTGCGACTGTCCTTGGGAGAGAAGAGCAGGCTAACACATGTGCAAGCTGATGGTTTTTCTCTCCACGGTGACTCAGGGTGTGCTGCTCAGCAGTGGGGAGGAAAGCAGCCCTCCCAGAGCCGCCGGATGTGCCGACGGGTCGAGGCCGGCACAGAGCAGATTGGGCGTCTGCCTGTCCTGGCAGGGCCATGTTTCTTGTTCATCACAACAGCATGAACGGGTCCTGGTTACCTCTGCGGCTGCCAGGCCGCCCCCAGCCTGGCAGCTCCATCTGCCTGTCTCCTTCCCCGTGGGGACCCACCAGTGCCACACTCTCATCAACATAGCCTGATTCCACGCCTTGAAAATTAAGGGAACATGACACGGCTACTCACTGCCAGCTTGCAGTGCAGCCTGGGCATGCAAGACGGCATGGCTCTATCAACACAGGGCCTCATCCCCAGGATGTGGGGTCACCAGGGACCCATAGGCTCTCACTGGCCAGTGCCGCATTGATCTCCCAGGCAGCCCAGCCTCTCCAGCAGGTTGAGGTGGACAGCACATGCAGGTCTCACAGGAGCCCCATGGACCCAGGCCCTCCCCTGGGGAGGATCAAAGGCTGCCAGTGGACACCTTACATGCCTCGTGCCCAGAGCCCCCACCAGCCTGCAGACCAGTCTTCACAGTGGTCCAGAAAGAGGGACAATCCGTGACCTCAAAGAGCTGCACTGCTCTGGGGATCTGGGCATCACCACATAAGAACTTAAGCTTCTGAATGAACTGCTTTCCACGGCAGTCTGAAACAGCTGTGCAAGGATGGCTGGCAATGTGTTTAAAAAAAGTTTGAACATCAGGAAAGATCACACACAATATGGAATCGCAGCTACTCTTGAACAATCTGAGTATCTAGCCACCCCGGGTGGCAGCTCCCAGACGCCACTGAACACCAGGGCCCAAGGGCAGGCGGCAGGCGTCCCAGTGCTACCACTGCAGGTTCTCTTACATCCGTCCCACCTGCACCGGAGCCAGTAACCCTGGTGCCCCCGCCACCTGCCCGAGCCGTGAAGAAGAGCGAGGGCTTACCATGTGCCCTCCAGCACGCCAGCCCCCACCCCACAGCCTTCCCGCTGCACCTGAACAGCAATGCCTGGGGGAGTCTCTCAAGGTTCTCCTCAGTGTGCCTGTCTCAGAGGAACACCATTCGCTCTACCCTCTCAATCATTTAACTCAGGGTCCTCTGTGGGGAGGAAGGGAACTAGAGAGCCAGGTTGGCTACATCAGACACCTGCACTTTACTCTTGATATCGAGTGACCAGCCGTGGCCTGGGGTTGGGGGCCTTCCTGTCTTCTTTCAGAGGAGACAAGTGTCAGCTGCTTCCCATCTGTGATTGGTCATAGACAACCAAGGCGGCCTGAACTTCGATGCGAGCACCATGGATGCAAGCGCCACGGACCTGTCCCCTTCCTGTCACCTGCCACGATGGAGGACGCCTGGGTGCCTGTCGCACCTCCAGCCCAGGTGCCTGGGTCGAGCAGTCTGTACTTTGGTCAGGCTCCGTTCTGAGCCACAGAGGATCAAAGGCACTTGACAGCCTGTGTCCCCTCCGTAGGTGTGTCCTCCAGCCCTGTCGCATTCCTACGGGGTGGGTGCAGAAGTGAGAGGCCAGGCCTTTGGGGTCCAAAAGTCCTGGGGCCATGTCCCAACCCTGCGGCTCCCTGGCTGCAGGGCTGCGGGGCTGTGGCCAAGGCCCTGCACACGCGTCCCTGAGCCTCGGCCTCACCCTCTGTGTCAGGGTGGGAGTGGTGGGCCACCACCGGCCAGGCCGGGGTGGGGGCCCTGTGGGAGGGGAATGAGGGCACCCTGGGAGCTGGCAATGTCACTGGAGCCAGCAGGAGCCGCCTAGAGCAAAGAGCCTGTCTCACTATCAGCACGAGCCCCCGTTTCCAACAGGGGCCACGGCAGCAGCAGCCAGGACTGAGAGGACAAGCGATGACGATGACCACGACCTGAGGAAAGCACCTGAGCCTGAGAGTCCGCAGCGCCACAGAAGCCTTCTTGTAAGGCTCTGTTTCATAAGTACAGGCTCAGGATGAGCTGCGCTGTGGGCTGTAATTCTACACTGTCATTACAGGCTTTCCCGCTCTGACACTCAAGACCTCCTCTGTTTCACTGCATCTGGAGGCCAGGTCTCCTTCCTCTCCCCAGAAATCACAGCACAGATGAGGCTGGGTTTCTCCAGGCGTACAAGCAGAAGCACCTGACTGCAGCGGGGAAGGTGGAGACACAGGGATGCCCTGACCTGGGGGGGCTGCGTCCCGGGACCTGTCCCAGGCTGCCCCTCCAGGTTTTACACTGAGGAAACCCAGAAGCTCAAGTTCACAAAAGGCAGTCATGTTGAGATGCAGTTTATGGAGGCAGGAGAGATACACCTGCTGAAGGAAAGGGTCAGGAACAAAATCAGAGCTCAGGATGAGCAGGCTCCTCCCTCTCTAGCTGTTAGAAATAGAAGGTAAGTGGCAAATGGCCTCGTTAGGGGCATGCAAATAAATGTTGAGACTGTCTGAGATCCTGCATCCAAAGAGATCAATACAGCAGGTCATGGGGATATTAACAGACACTTGAGATGCTAGGAATCACTCCCCTATAATTTAACATTGAAATCACACGACATAAAATAAAGATCCATCAAAACCCATCTCTCCACAATCCAACCGGGCGGAAAGTGCTGCAGGAGCAGTCCCCATGGCCCTGGGGACGTGTGCTGCATTCCTTCACCGGGGCCTCCTGACGGGGCCTCCTGACGGGGCACCACCACGCTGTGGTGACCATTCACCCACACGGTCCCTTCTCCACCAGCCCCTGCTCCTGCCTGCTGACTCCGGCCCTGGGCTTCGAGCAGCTCTGATGCCCACACATCCCTGGGCCCAGGCAGGCAGGCAGTGTGAGAGTAAGGAAGGATGCCACCGTAGTGACAAATACAAGACAGTTGAGAGCAGGGCGCAGATGAGAACACAGTCAGGGTCCACCATGTCTACGACTTGTCCCAGGAGCCAGGGGAGGGGTGCCGGCGTGGCTGGAAGTCAGTGGGGAAGTGGGGGGCTGGCCCGAGGCGGCAGGTAGGAGGGATGGTCAGAGGAGTGGGCCAGGCCTTCCGGGATAGCAGAGCTGGAGCGGCACTGTGCCTGAGCATGGTACTGATGCTGGCCTGCCTAGGGTGGCCACACATGTCTGTCGAGGTCAGCTGTCTGTCCCCGACTCCAGGCCGAGATGCACTGGCTCCTCGCAGCCTTCTGGGTCTGGCCAGGATCCCAGGGAGCCCTCCTTTCACCCAGCATTGCATTCACGGACATGGCCTGTGTGCTGCCCAGGGGGAGGGGTGCTGCTTGGCCTCCAGCCTGCTGGCTCCTGTGGCCACTTCCCCACTGCAGCCCCAGCTCTGAGTGCACATGCGATCTCTGTCTGGGGAAGAGTGGCATGGGAGGGCCTGGTCCAGCTGACCGTGCCAGGCTGGGGGTAAACCTCGAGCACTAAGCACTGCCCTCTTGGTCTTTCTGTTCTGCCAGGTACAAACATGCAGGGGGCACGGGAGGTGTGGCAGTGTCCAGGACAGGGCAGAGGGCCTCCTGCATGCCTGGCGGGGCCTGCAGTGTGGGAGGCCTGCATCCCACAGGACACAGCAAGAGCACGGAGCTGCACCTCTCCCCTGCCACGGCCCTGCCCCATCAGCAGTGAACATCAGGGGCAGCCCCGCTGGACTGTCTGGCTTCCAAACAGATTCAAAGCCCGGAGGTGACAATCACATACCCACCGAGGCCACCTGGGCACCCGGCACCAATGGGCAACCACCACACGGAGAAGTTGACTAAACCAGGGACCTCCACTGCCACCCCTCCCCACAGTCTCTGGAGGCCCGGAGGGTCTCTGCACTGGCGTCTGCAGCAGGTGAGCCTGTGGGGACGGCCTCCCAACATGGGAGGGTCTAGGCTGAGCCTGGGGGGCGTCCAGATAGGACCTTCTCAGAGACATCCTCCCCTGTGCAGCTCAGCGGCCGGAACCCAGGCACCAGACCCTTCCTGCCACTGAGTCAGGGGCGCTGCCCCGGCAAAGGAGGGGGCTGTCTCCGGGGAGGTCTGAGGTTCATGTTTCCCACCTGCTCTCTCCTGAGGGGCTGGCAGTCAGGTGGTGGCCGGCAACGCCACGCCAGCCCGGCTGTGGCAGTGGAAGGAGAGAGGATCCAGAGCAAATGGGTAACTAGAAGCCCTGAGCCACTCTGAGAGGGGGCAGCGGCCGCCACTCACCTCGTCGGCGTACCGGACATCGTCCACAGCATATTTCTCCTTGAAGTGCTCCTTGGAGTGGATCCTCGAAGGGAAAAGCAAGGAACACCACAGTCAGGGTTCAGCCACCTTTCCAAGCCCAGGTTATAAAGCCTAGGCCCATCCCTGCCCCGCTGGAACGTGGCAACAAATGGGTCTGCCCCACACAGATTCAGGGACAGAGGTACTGGGCCACCGAGTGGCTGCTGAACCACGGCTATCCCTGTTGACTTCTGCTCCTCCTCCGAGTCGGTGACCCAGACGACGGGGGGTGAGCAGCTGTAGACAAACCCCCTCCACTGCCAGTGAGAGCCCACCGGGCAGCCAGCTAGCACATCCCACCCTTTGGGATGTGAAACAAGCTGCTTCACAGGCCCCCACAGAGACTCTTTAAAGGAAAGTTAAAGATTTAACATTTTAAAGAAGTCCATATCAGTATTACTCACTGCAATGATGAGAAACATTCAAGCTTACTCATCGGCCCTGAAAAATCAGCCAATGAGAAGACAGAGACACACAGCAGAGGAGGCTGGGCAGCCCTTGCCCACCTCACGAGGGGCTCCTGGACAGGGCCGCTCTGGGCAGGGGTCCGGCAGACACCACCCCACCCCCAGCCCCAGCCTCTCGGCCAGAGGGTGAGTCAGTGTCACTGCCTGGGACAGGCACCCAGGGGTGGAAGCCAAGGAGGGGTGAGGGGGCTGCGGAAAGCCAAGTCTAATGACGCATACCCATGATCCTGCACCATCCCACACCTGCGCACCGCGTCAGCATGGGGCACGTACCCCGTCCTGCCTGTGGTCGAGTGGTGTTCTAGTCAGCAAGTGTTAGAGCCAAGGGGGCCTCAGAGGAAAACAGCAGATGGTTTCAGCCTGTGCTTTCCGGGCTTTCAAGGGCGAACAGATGACAAGGGGGTGGGTGTGCCGGACAGTGGGCTGGGGAGGCACAGGGCGGACGGGGCAGGGAGAGCACTCTGGGACTTGGAGATGACCGCCTCCAAGAGGCAGCTCCATGTGCCTTTGAGACACCAACGTCTTTGAGACACACTCAGACATCACTGCCCAGGAAGCAGGATCCTCTCCCTCTCAGAGCCCTGCACCACTTTCCTCCCGACCCAGCCACGCGTCCCAGACCAGGCCATGGCCACAAAGCACAGAGCACAGACCCAGGAGAGGTGGGTGGGCCGAGGGGACAGGCAGCAGGGCGCTCGCAGCCACATGCGGCAAGCTGGGCCGAGGAGACCACAGTCTCGCTGCAATGGGCTGCTCGGGGCCCCTGAAAACTCTTTGCGTTATTTCCCTTTTGGGGTCTCTGAAGTGGGCAATGAATGGGTCAAGCTCCTGCTGTGAATTAAATTTGCACGATCCAGCATCTTGCACCGTTGAGACAGGACTCGGCGGTTAAATGGTCAAGGTCCGGTGCCTCCACCAGCACCGCCCAAAGCAGCCAGGGCAGGAACCGATGACAAGCATCTTACCTGGACACCGGGGGCCCCGGCTCCAGGCTCACCAGAGAGTGTGCCGACCCTGTGCTCCTCGGGGGTGAGTGACACTCTCGGCAGACAGCTGGCGCAGCAGACGTGTGCAAAAGCACATGCCAGAGGCTCAAGAGGCAGCACCATCAGCATCAACACCTTGTGTCCTCAGCAAGTCCCCAAGCCACCACCTCTGGTCCCCAGTCACTTAATCACATCCAGCTGTGACAGGCACAAAACACAAACTCCCAAAAGACTCAAACAGTGTCAAAGACCTGCTTCCAAAGCCAACCCCGATGCCTCCTAGGGACAGGCACCGTGGCATTAGGCTTGGCACTGACTTTCCACTTCCAAACCTGATGGGGACCCTGACCCTCCCAGCTCACTCGAGCCTCCCTGCCAAGGGGTGCCCTGGAAAACGTGTTCCTGCCCGCCCTGCCTGGGAGACCTGGCAGTCGGGCCTCGGCAGAGACCTAGGAGACTTGAGACCTGGGAACATATCTGTGCACTCAGCCTGAGGTCATGGTCATTAATGATGTGGAACTACAGGAGGTAGGGGGAGGAGGGGGTAAAGGGAAGACAAGCACAGGGCAGCTGTAATTTGTAGGTGGCCCCAAGGCTGTGAGCTCAACTGTCCACCCTTCACCTACCAGCCACAAGCCATTCCACTGGCCCGGCAGCCTAGCGGCGCCAAGAGCCAGCCAGGCCATGGGCAAGCCTCCACCGCACCCTGGTGTCCGGGAAAAAGTGCAGGTCAGTGTCACCCCACTAACTGCCCTTTATCCTTCTCAAGAGCTGGGCTAACATGGGCCAGAGCACACACTGGACTTCAAGGGCCAGGACCGCCCAAGCAGCCAGAGGCACGGCTTCCAACAGGGGTACGCGTTCGACAAGCACAACCTGAGGGGGCTGCGGGCGCCTCTTCTTGCACTTGGCACGTCATTCTTTTCTAAAGGGCAGAGATAATTAAGTTTGAATAGTACTTATTTTTCATGTTTTAGAGCTAATTACAGTAAGAACCACTTAAATATCACCCTAAGGAATAAGTGTGCCAGGCTACCACGTCAGGCTAGTGGCAGAAGGCTCAGCAGCCACAATGCGGTGGGGCTGTCGGGAGAAGGAGCGGTACGTTTGTCCATAAAGAGCCCTGCAGAGCTGGCTGGAGGGCTCGCTGGGCAGCAATAAGCCCGCTGAGGGCTAGGCGGGCGGTGGACACACAGAGGGCCTGCACCCTGCCCCACGGAGTCCAGGGTCCGTCCAACAGGTAGCTCTAGCCAGTCCCGTCATATGGGGGCCACAGAGAAGCGACTTGGCTAGAAAAGGGTAGCTCAGTGGGGAAGCTGACACCACCTCAGAAACTCCCCTTCAGGTGGGAGGGACAGCATTGGCAGGAGAGAGGACGGAGTGCCCCACTCACCGGGCCGTGTCCTACAGACGGAGCCAGCGCCCAGGGACCCAGCCCACCGCGCAAGTTTGAGGAGGCCTTTCCCAGCACCGAGGGTCAGGGCTGATGCCATGCGTGCCAACGCCTGTGCGGGGCCTCCAGCAGGAAGGAGACATTACACTAATGCCCATGGTTCAATTTCTGGAAAAGGAAATTGCCAAGCACAGGTCTGGCCGCTGGCTGACCGCCTGCCTGCGGTGGATGAGTAAGTCACCGCGATGTTACAGCAGTCACCATCGACTCCCAGCGGCCAGAGCCTGCCTCCAGCTACAAACAACGCTGCTGCCTTTCCGTCTGTTCTCCGCCCAGGGCCCTGCGCTTGCTCTGGGATGGCAATCAGCACCCTTTTCAAAATTCTACCAGCTTGTCCGAGAAGAGCAGATCTCTCCAAAGCCATGCAGGCTGCTCCTGGGGACCACTCCCACGAGTGGACGGACAGCCAGTGGCAGCACTGCTCAGGCTGGGCAGCAGTGGGGCTGGCAGCTCCAGAAGGAGAGCTGCTCAAAAGGAGGCCTGTGGTCAGTGGGCCTGGGAAAAGTTCCCGAATGGGGATCCTGGCACACCCCTAGCCAGGCCTCAGGCTGCCCGGGACCAGGAATCCTGCAAACTGCCAGGGGTAAGAGCCGGAGGAATTCCCTCGGCCCTCCTCAGGAAGGCCTGTCCCCAACCAGTGCCTTGAAGACAGAGAGAGACAGAACGAAGCCTCCAGACAGGCTGAGGCAGCCTTGATCCTCGTGACCCCGAGGTGTACAGGGTGGGGGGCGCAGTGATTGTGAAAAACCACATAAAACACACACCACACACACACCACCCATCCACAGCCCACCCCAATGCACATACACACCTGTGCACACACATGCACATATACATATACACAGGTTCCCACCTCAAACAGCAGTGCTCAGGGCCTCAGACCTGGAAAAACTCACTCACACCACTCCTGGGTGGTGCCCTCAGTAAGGGAGCACCCTCCTCCCTACACACTCTGTGCCAGGGTCACCATCTCGAACTCTAGGCCTGAGGTCTCAGCCAGGGACAGCAGCAGAATACAGACAAGTTGCAAAGGCTCTAGGAGGGTCCCCCAACTTGGCCAAAAGTTGCTCGCCCGCTGTGAGCACAGAAGCTGCCCAGGGTGTTTTCCCAGCCTGCTCGGAGAACCCAACACCCCAGCAGTCAAAGCGGCCATCAGCTAAACCTGATTCTGACCAAAATGATGGGTAACGCTCTCACATCAGATAGGCAGCAGACTTTTGTAAGCAAAGACTCCAAATAAGAACAAATTTGAAACTACTGCACTCTTGTTCCAACAAAGCCCTGGGGTGAGGGACAGGCCCGGCACCAGGACAGGCTGTTTACACAGGAAGTGGCAGATCTGGAGATGGAGGAGTTGTTTCCCTGGGCAACTTTATCTGCCAGATGGATTTTCAAAAGCCATCAGATAGAGACTCAAAAGGAAGCTGAGCAGCCGAAGGTCAAATGCCCCGTCTGGTGGGTTTTGGTTACGAAGGTCAGGTAACCCTGGCAGCCGCACTCTTCCCGGGCTCTGTGGGTTATGTGAGCAGCCACACATGGTCAGATCAGCCGCTTCCCAAGTCCAGCTCCACACAACCAGGCCCTTAGCTACTGCCCTGTTGCAGTCATGCCTGTCTCCCCGAGGCTCAGCACAGGAGCCCAGGAGACAGTCACAAGAGAGCAGGGGAAGAGAAAGGCTGTGGTGGAGAGCCAGGCCTGCAGGAGACAGAGGCTGAGCTCCCAGCACCGGAGCCCGAAGACCCTTGGGACCACCATGGTCCGTCTGCTGCTCAGAGTGTACACGAAGTCTTTATGACAGGGAGACCACCCTGCAGGTCCATTTGCATCCTCAAAGCTCAGCCATGCCTACATGTCTGCACCAGACAATCAGCTGGCTTGGGAACAGGCTAAAGCAGAGCTTGCAGCCATGGCTCTGAAACCCAGCTGCGGCCACAGTACAGAGCATCAACCCTGTATCACTGAAGATTCCCTTTCCGAAGAGCCAACTGCTAATAGCTGTTCCCTGACCAATCAGGTCCTGGGTATGAACCCTCAACTCAAGTGCCACGTGGCTCCCCAGTCGGTGTCTCTGGTGAGATTTGCTCAGGTTTCCCCCTGGACAGTGGAGTCCCTGAGGCAGGGTCCAGGTTTCTCTTCCCATAACCCTGGAGGGTGCCCACCCTCCAGGACCTGCACTCCCCGACTTCTCCCAAGAGCCAGCTCTGCGTAAAGAAGCAGCAGACACACAGATGAGGAGGTGCACTCAGAGCCCCTCCCTTCCGCCACCATCCATGCCCACATCTCAGCAGAACCAGGAGGCAGGAACACAGGGAGGCTGAGAGGGCATGAGCACCGCCCAGGCACAGGAGCCCTGGCTACTCCTGGATGTGCCACTGGTGGCAGGAGCTGAGGCCACGGCTGTGTGATCACACCAGCGTGCAGGAAGGATTCTGGGAGAATCCTCTTACCAAGACCAGATCTGAGCTCTCACCAGGAAAGTCCTCACTGTGGCTGCCCCAGTTACCGGGCTTCGTCACAAACCACCCCGACACGAAGGGGGTACGAACCGCTCACAGGCTGGGAAGGGCAGGGCTTGGGCCCGAGCCCAGAGAGGAGGACGGCCTCACAGGTCTGGGACCTCAGCAGAAAGACTCGGGGGCGGGCGCTGGCCCCTGATCCGGTGGGTGGTGCTCACCATGTGGGTGCGTTGGGGCTTCTGCACAGCGTGGCAGAAGCCACGGTGCACTTCACGGCCCAGCTGCAGAAGTCCCACAGTGACCCTGCCACCTTCACGCATCAGAGCAGTCGCTAGATCCCAACCTGAGCCAAGCAGGAGGGAAAAGATTCCAGCTCTCCACAGGGAATGGCCCCGAGTAATGCTGTGGCCACTTCTGGAAATTACAAACTGCCTGTTTCCAGCATCTTCGCCACCTAATTTCAGCGTCACGGAAGTAGCCGTCTCTACAATGACCAGTGCCTCACGAGTGACATGCCATCAGTTCCACAGAAACGGAATCGGAGGCCCCCAACAGCGGCCAGACCCAGACCGGCTCTGCGGAGAGGCCGCACTCAGCTGTCAAGCAAGCTTCCAGCACGACCAGGCTGAGGGACCTGCACAGGCCACACCGCCACGCTGGGCCCGTCTCCTCTTTAAAACAGGGCAGTCACGAGGATCCAGCCAGGAACAGAAGGGAGGATGCCAGTAAGGGCCACGACAGGATATGGAGGCAAGGGCTGGGCAAGGCCAGGCCACCTTCCCAGGAACGCCCATGGGTCCTGGCCTGGACCTGCTGAGCTGGCAGGAGGAGAGGCCCTGGATGAACGGACTGATGGGAGCCCACCCCCAGCCAAACCTAAGGCCGATTTCTCTGTAGGTGCAAGACTCACTCTGGTGAGGCAGGCAGTCTACCCCAGGGGCCTCCTGCAGGTCCCCCTCCACATCCCGCCCCGGGCTGGGGCAGTGCAGAGCCTCTAGGGGCCCTCACCGGGCCCCGCTCTGCCATGCCCAGCGCCCAGCCCCTCCCTCTGGGAAGGAGGCAGCAGACCTCCCAGTGTCCCCCCAGTGCGGGTGTGGAGGCCTGTAGGAACCTGCTTGTGACACAGCAGGGACACGTTCATGCCGTCTCCCCAGGGGCCTCCAGGAGGCCCAGATCTAAGTGGCTGCCCAGCCAACTAGCCCAAAGGTCAGTGGGATCAGGCATGTCCACTCCCCGCCCTCCCTCCTCAGGGCAGAGCCAGGTAAACGCACCACCAGGAAGGTCCCACCCGCTTCTCTTACGCTGCCGGTTCTGCCTAGAGCCAAGTCTTCACAGCACGGTCAGAGCTCAGGGCCGGGGACGCTGCCAACGAGCTCAGAGCAGAGAAGACAGCGGAAGAGGTACACACCAGGCCGCAAAGAAGGCTCTGGACTTAGCACTGAAGGGCCGGCAGGGAAGGGCAGCGTGTGAAGCAGGGGAAGAACAGGGGGCCTGTCCTGGCCCTCTGCACTGAGCACGTCCCTGCAGCAGCCAGGTGCCTGTCATTCAAACCAGCCACAGACCCGCCAGCCTACCTGGTAATGAGCATTCAGGGACTCTAGGCAGTGAAGGCTGCAATTTATACATTCGCCCAGAATAATCACTCTCCAGGCAGAAATGACACACTGGAAGGGGTAAGCATGGAGCGGGGTCCTCCAGTCACCTCAAGCATCCCCAGTTAAGTACAGCTTCTGCCGCAGCGCCTTTGAGCAGGCAGACATGGTTCCCAGGACAGGTGGACACGGCCAAGGGCCCTGGAGCCGGCAGGTGCCATTAGTGATGAGGGAGGGGCGGCTCAGCAAGGCCCAAGCCTCTGGCCCACACTTCTCACACATGCTGTTCCATCTCACAGGTGAGCTGGCCAAGGTAGGTCATACATCTGTGGCCCTGCGGAGCTTAGCCAAGAGGCAGGCGCACCGTGGGCACCCAGCAATGGCCTGCTGTTAGCGGTGGGCCTCAGAGAAAGGCCCCAGGCGGGGCCACCTCCTGTGGATGCCGTGCAGATGCACTGGTCCACTAGGGCCAAAGCCTCAGGTGTTTTCACAAAGCTGGGAATCCTGAATTTCAAGATTAATAAACAGCACCTCTGAACAAACATGAGCACGGTGTGAGGCTCTGCCTCTGACACCCCCCACCCCAACCCAGAGAACAGAGCAGGCTGTTGGTGGGCCTCCCCACCAACCCCACCCCTCGATACGCCTTCCCTCCTCGCCCTCCACAAGCTGGGCCCTGCACCCCCACCCCTGGCCAGCTGGAGGTCAGCAGGCATAGTCACGTCACCCAGACTGCTCCTTACTTTCCCATCCAGGTGGCATAGTGGTCAGGAAGCCTGGGCACAAAGAGGGTGGACTTCCCAGTGTCGACATCAATCACACCGTAGCAGCCTGGCTCAGTGACCCCGAACGCCCAGTGAAAGAAGGACTCCTGTGGCGAGAACAAGGACCCGCTTACCCGGTCAGCCAGACAGAAACGAGAGGTGCAGGGAGGGAGGTGGGGCAGCCAACCGAGCACCCGCCTTCAGGCCCACTGCCCTCAAAGACTGACCCCCAGCCTCACACAGCCCTCCACCTTGGTACTCCTGCCCCCGCTCCAGCTTCTGGCTGCCTGTCCCTTCCAGGGCTTGGCAGTGGGCACCCTGGCTGACTCTGAGCTTTCTCTGATGATGCAGGTTTTGTGCCCCAGCCCCACGAGCACCCCCACCTCATTGGCCATGCCCCTTGGGCCCTTGATAGAGCACACAGGTCACCAGCACCCATGAGCACCACAGGGTCAGCTCAGCCCTGCCCACGCCTCTCTGCCACCCGAATCTCTCCGCAGCCTCCATGCCCTTAGGCAGGCAAGAGGCCACCCTGACTTAGACACCAGGCCGGACATCTGCACGGAAATGGATTCCTCCGTTCGGGACTCCTTACTTCCTTTTCCCACCCCCAGGGCTCCGGATGACTTCAGTGTTTAGCAGTAAACACTGAGCTAAAATATCGTTAGAAAGGTATCAAGTGGAGGAAGAGCTCTTCTAAAATTAACCTTGCAGACATCAGCAAGGGAGCCAACAGCTGAATTTAGGAGATTAGTTTTTAAACCACAGAATATGTAAACCTCAAGATACATCAAGACAAGTCAGAAAAACTTTAGAGCTCGTCTCTAGCAGCCAGGGATTGCAGCTTAGGGAAACCTTCCAGCAGGAGGCACTTCCAGTAAAAAACACTGCAACCCCTTCTGGCAGTGGATAGCAGCCAGACTATGCCCTGTGGAGTGGACAGTCCATCCAGGGAGGCCATCCTTGCCACCCCCACTCCACACTCGGCTCCCCTTCACATTCTCCCACCTCCTCCCTGCTCAGGATGCTGGATGGCCATGTCCCCTAGGCCCTGCCTGCCCCCAGGGAGGTTCTGAAGTTCCCAGTGTATCAGGCCCCAGCTCTGGGCATGGCAGGTTGGAGAAGAAATCACTTGGAGTCTGGAGATGGGGTTCTGATTGATCCCAGCTCCACCCTTGGAGCCTCGGTTTCCTCATCTGCATTGCACAAGTAGATGCAATGCTAGGATCAAGGAGAGTGGGGCCAGCACAGGGACCCCCACCCCCAGCTTTCTCAGACTCCTCTGTCAAGTGTCCTACCTCCTGTTCCTGGGAACCGAGTTATGTCAGTGATTCTTGGCCAATGCCACCACTTCCAGGCTGGCTTCCTATAGCTGGGGCATCTGCCACTCCACAGGTTTCCAGAAACTCAAGGAACCCCTGGACACTTCCCAGGTGAGGGTCACAGGGTTGGCACTGGCCAAGCTGGGACGACTGCCCAGGGCCTCCGGTGCCTGCGTGGCACCCTGCTCACACGCTCCCCATGGGCCTCCGCTGCCCCAGCCCTCCGTGCTGTTGGTGGAAGGACCTGAACCCTCCCAGCTGCACCTGTCTGAGCCCATGGAACACTACCTGGCCCACCTTCTGCCACTCACACCTACAGACACCATCCCCCCACCTAGAGCACCCACCCCCATCAGAATTCACCCTGGCCTTCAGGGACCATACCAAATGCTGCCTCCTCCATGATGCTTTGCCTGCTGGCTTCCTTAGGAACACCCTTCTGTACTCGGACCTGAGAGCTGAGGCTGCCTGGTGATAGCTCTGCCACCAGCGAAGGCGGGCTTCCTGAGCACCCAGGCCTGGGCCTGCCTTCAGAGCCTCTCAGGATGCCCCAGGAAGCAAAGCTGCCCATGGCCTACCAGGCCGGATGCTGGAGGAGGACAGCCAGCCAAAGGAGACGGGAAGCTGCGGGGCTGGGCTCACCTGGCGGAAGAGGACCCCGGTGTCCGTGCAGTAGCGCTGAGTCTCCTCCCCGCCCTGCAGCAGCACGACGGAGCCAGCCTGCATGGCCCGGTTCTTCCGCAGACGCTCACAAAGGCGCTGCCTGTTCAGGGCAAAGAGAGCCAGCGGCACCTTCAGGGTTTCGTTCCCCAGCCAAAACCACAGTCTGCAAAGATAAACGCACACACCGCCACACAGGCCTCTGTTAGCACCGCTAAGCATGGCCACTGCCATGGCCACCGCCCATGGACAAGCGGGCCAAGCCTGCCATGGGGCCCTGTTAGCACGAGGCTCCTCACCGGGCCTCCCCAGGACCAGAGGGGCTTGTCACACAGAGCCTCCCCTGCTACCCCTGAGCACCGGACCACAAGTGGGGACCAGGGATAGCTGGGTCTGTTACAGAGGGCAAATGAGGCACGTGGAGGGAAAGCCTGCGATCATGTAAAGATGTACTTACTCAGCTCCTGCCCTCAAGGAGCTTACGTCCGCGCCAGAAAACACGCCCTGGCCCAGACGGCACTGGACCCCTGCCCGGGCGCTGGCATGCTGCCAACTCCTCTGCAAGCCACAGACCTGGCAGCCAGGGCCGGCTGCTCCTCACCTGGCAGGACACCCACTCACCCCCTACACACACACACACACACACACACACACACACACACACATACACACACACACACACGGTGCCCAGAGCCAGCCCAGGAGTGTGTGTGGAATGACCAAGGGGACCCCTGGCAAGATGGGCCTGGGGGTGGCAGTCTAGCAGTGCTGACCTCGAGGAGAGCAGCCTGCAGTGGACAAGCTACTGAGGCCACAGGGGAGGCTGGGCAGAGCCAGGTCTGGCAGAGCAGGTGGGTGTCTACCCTACCCCCAGCCCAGCACTGGCTTCCCTCCTCACTGAGAAACTCCCCTTGTCCTGCCTGCACCACTCTCTTCAGCTGCTCCCGCCTGAGGCTTCTCCTCCCCCGGGCGGGGCCTCCCCCGCACCCCCATGTCTATTCCCTGTGTTGCTCCAGCATCAATTTTCCCCTCTCAGGAGCATTCTCAGCATCCAGACACACAGGAATCTCACCTGTCTTGAAAAAATAAAAATAAAAACACTTCCCTTGACTCCCATGCCCCCAGGAGTCTAGTTCTGCCCCCTTTGCAGTGAATATCTTCTGAAGAGTCACCTAAGCCCACCATCCCCATGCCCTGGGCCCCCTTTCCCCTGCACTCCTTAATCCACTCCACCAGGTCTCAGCCCACCCCTCCCTGCACTGCAGTGCTTACAGGCCTGTGGGTGCCCAGGACACTGAGTGAGGGCCACACTCTCAGATGAAACCCTGCCCAGCCCCAGCCCCTCCAGGCTCCCCCTCTCCTCATCTCACCCTCCATGCCGAAACCCCACGGCTGTGGCTCATCCCCATCTTCCACATGGACAACTGAAGGGAACTCTCAACTGCTCTCTGAGTCCCAACACCCCTCATCCCCCCACCCCCACCATCGCAGCTTGCACCCTTCCAGAGGGGCCCTTTAAAAATGCAAATCCAAGCAGGCACACCCCGCCCCCACCCCGTTTGAGCCACCCAGCTTCCTAGTGCATTTAGGACACAGTGCTCCCTGACTCCCCAGCTATGGGGAGCTGAAAAGCCAGCCCCCGCTCTGCTGCACAGGCATCTTCTCTCTTCCCACAACACCTGCACACTCGCCCGCCTGCAAGGGCCTTTGCTGCTGCTGACCCCCCGTGAGGAGAGCTCTTCTCCCAGTGCGGACGCCCTGGGCTTCCCCAGGCCTCTGCAAAGAGACACCTCTTCCCAGAAGCTTTTCCAACAACCCATCCAAGCCTCAGGCCCTATCTTCTTCACTCCTCTCTGGAGCTCATGTCACTGCCTAGGTCACATGTTTACTTGACTGTTGTTATCTCCCCAAGTAAAATATAAGCTCCAGGAGGGCAGGGACCCCGCCTCCTTCCTAAAGGTGCTGAATGCCTAAGTGCAGAAAGGAAGGGAAGCCCCAGCCAAGGAGGTGGGTGGCCCAGTGGGTCGAGGGGGAGTGGAATCAGGCAGGTGCTCTCTGGTGGGTAGGAAGGGTGGGCATGGAGGCTGAGGAAGACAGGGCCAGCTCAGAGCTGCTGTGAGAGGGGCTCTGCCTGGGACCACAGTGAGCGAGCTGAGCCAGGCACACGGAAGCTTCCTTCACTGCACTTGGCCTCACAGAGGCCACGGGCACCTCCTGCACTCCCCTGGCCGTGGGACCCTTGTTGGCGGGGACACTCCTGAACACCTTGGCTCCAATGCCACCTTCTCAGGATGGTCTTCCCTGGCATCCCTCGCCCCTGCCATCCCCACTTGGTACTGGGCTGGGTTTCCTCCATTCTCCCAGCACTGCCCAGGACTTCATGAGCAATTCTCCATGCCTCTGGCCTGCAGGTGGGTTTAGCCTGCGGGAGGCACCAAGGGACACAGAACTGGGGAGACTAGAGGAGGTGGGGAGAGGGGGAAGAACAGACAATCCACTCCCCTGCTCCCTCCCTGGTGGAATCTGGACTATGATGGCTGGCAGTCCCTTTACACAGGGCCGCAGTTCTCCCGCCACCCTTCCTGCAGCACACCCCTAGATGGGTCCTGACTCCCCTCCTCTTCCTTCCCAGACTCCCTACACCTGCCCAGAGCTCTGCAAACCAACCCTGCATGCACCCTCCTCAGTCACTTCTGAGTCAGCTCTGCCCAGTCCCTGGCTGCAAGGGCACAGTCCCCTGCTACCACAAATGTGGCCTGTGTTCACAGGGGCTCACAAGTGATGTCTGCTTCCGCCCACAGTGAATCCCATGAAGACAGAGACCTGGATCTGCTCGGCTCACTCTTGTGCCCCGTATCTGGCACCCTGCTTGGCATACAGCAAATGCTCAATAAATATTTGCTGAGTGAACAGCTATCACAATGTGGGGCCACACACACAGCTGTGCAGATCAGAAGTTGGCACATGAGCCTGGGCAGGGCAGGAACCAGAACCCTCAGGCCCCAGCCAGGCAGGATGGGTGGAGGGGTCACGCATAGCCTACTCGTGCTGACAGGGCTGGAGTCTCCCTCCCATCCCCTCCCCAGCATGGGCCCTCACTCACCCTCCCAGGAGGGTGGACACATGGGTCAGGGTTCCCCCTAAGTTGGGCCATTTCCTGTCAGGCTCAGCCACAAGGATGAAAGGCAGAGATGACAGCTCCCAAACAAGCTTGCATCCCAGCTGGCCACGCTGTCAGGAACTGAATGTGCGGCCACCAGCATCCCTGCAGTGCCACCCTTTCCCCTCATGCAGCAAAGCCCGTGCCATGGGTGGGGACAGGGAAGAACCTCGTCTTTACAGACGCCCCAAAAGCACCGAGGGAATGACACCAAGGCACAGCTACAGATGGCCTGGCCCAAGGTGCCAGACCCAAAAGGCCTCAACAGCACAACTAGCTGAAAATGCCCGGCCTCAGCATGCAGAGCTCAGTGCTACCCACCTCACCCCCCTCCATTCCTGGTCTCTGGCACAGCCTCCCTCCTCAAACACACCAGGTGCCCACTCTGCCCCCACCGGTGGGGCCAGCTAGCACCCCGCCACCAGGAAGGCTCTCGGAATGGCTGGGCTTCCTCTTACCTAGAGCCTTCTGAAAGGCCTAAATCCCTCAGGACCCCTGGACTGTGGCCTTTTGGCCTGACAGCCAAACAGCCCAGGGCAAGACAGAAAATTTGGTAAGGCACCTCTCTGCGAGTGTCAGCCGCTACCACAAGGAATATCTACAGTAAATACTGCCTGGTGCGGTGCAGCTCAGGGAAGGGTAGCCCAGCCCTAGCCACCAAGCAGGCTGCTGAGCTGCAGTCATTCATTCCTGCAGGCACCCCCAGAATCAAGTTTCATAGACACATGCCCTTTGATTTCTTGTGGCACAAGCCAACCCCCTCAGAGAGAATGTTGGGCCCAGAGCCAATGCAGGTGACTGACTTCTCTCTGCAAGTTCAACAGAAGCAGCATTAATAAAACATCTCCAACTGGTTCCTGCTAGAACTTTTAACTGGCACCACAATTTAAAAGGCAAAAGCCAGGTCAACCCCAAATCCAAGCATAGGCTTGGTTTCTTGCAGGCAGCTGAGGGTGCAGGCAATGCCCAGGGAAGACAGCAGGGGCTGGCAGACAACAATTCGCAGGCATCCAACAGTCCCACGGAATAAGCTCTGGCCCCCACAGGCCAGCCAGCCCAGGAAGCTGCCAGTGACCAGGAGTGGTCACTGTAACCCATTCCCATACCCCCAAACTGTCCCCTTCCCCCCAAACAGGCACTAAGCCACCTCCTCCTTTGCCTTCAATGGCTACCTGCCAGTGGGGTTCTAACCCAAGGCCCAGGGTCCCCTGGGGATTCACGCAAATAATTTAGGGACTCCATCTACTTGGAAAGGGAAAAAAAAAATCTATGTTTATGTTCTCTAATCCCTCATTCAAATTCCCTTCAATTATTAATGCAAACAACTGACCGCAACAGTATCAGCAGTGCAGGACTTTCACAAACAAAAATCAGAGGGAGTTTAACCCTGACAGATGTGGCTCAGTGGGTTCGGCATCATACTGCAAACTGCATAGTTGCCTGTTTGATTCCCAGTCAGGGTACATGTCTGGGTTTTAGGCCAGGTCCCTAGTAGGGGGCATGTGAGGGGGCAACTGATCAAAGTTTTTCTCCCTCTCTTCCCCTCTCTCTAAAAATAAATACATACAATATTTTACATTTTAATTATTTGATTTTTAAAATATATTGTATGGATTATGCTATTACAGTTGTCCCAATTTTTCCCTTTTTGCCTTCCAGCGATGTTCCCCCCACCCCCACCTTTAGTTCATGTCCATGAGTTGTGCATGTAAGTTCTTTGGCTTCTCCATTGCCTATACTGTTCTTATCCTCCTATCTATTTTGTACCTACCCCATTATGCTTCTAAATCCCTATGCTTTTTCCTCCATTCTCCCCCTTCCCCTCCCACCTGATAACCCTCCAAATGATCTCGATCTCTAGCTATGATCCTATTTCTGTTCTGGTTGTTTGCTTAGTTTGTTTTTGTTTTTTAGTTTCAGTTGTTGATGGTTATGAGTTCATTGACATTTTAATGTGCATGGTTTTGATTTCTTATTTTTCCTAAATAAGCTTGGTGATGATGAACTACATTAGCCTTACCTTATCTGGGAAGCATTTTATCTTCCCTTCCATTCTAAATGATAGCTTTGCTGGATAGAGTAATCTGGGATGTAGGACCTTGCTCTTCATTACTTTGTATAGATCTTGCCATTCCCTTCTTGCCTGCAAAGTTTCTGTTGAGAAATCAGCTGATAGTCTTATGGGAAATCCTTCATAGGTAACTCTGCCTTCTCTTGCTGCTTTTAAGATTCTCTCTTTATCTTTAACCTTTTGTATTTTAATTACAACGTGTCTTGGTGTGGACCTCTTTGGGTCCAACTTGTTTGGGACTCTGTGCTTCCTGGACTTGTATGACTATTTCCTCTGCCAAATTAGGGAAGTTTTCTTTCATTACTTTTTAAGTAAGTTTTCAATTTCTTGCTCTTCCTCTTCTCCTTCTGGTTTCTCTATGATTCAGATGTTGGCCCTTTTGGAGATGTCCCAGATTCTTCTTAAACTTTCCTCATTTTTAAAAAATTCTCATTTTTTCCTTTTGTTCTGGTTGTATGTTTATTTCTTCCTTTTATTCCAACTCATTAATTTGAATTCCAGCTTCCTTCCCTGCACTGTTGTTTTCCTGTGGATTTTTCTTTATTTCCCTTAGTAGAGTCTTCATTTCTTTCCTTATGCTTTCGCTGTAGTGAATGATACTTCTGAGCATTCTGACCACCACTGTTTTGAATTCTGCGTCTGATGATAGGCTGGCTATCACTGCATCACTTAGTTCTTTTTCTAGGGTTCTGTTCTATTCTTTCATTTGGGCCATATTTCTTTGCTCATTTTAGCAGCCTCCCTGTGTCTGCGTACTAGGTAGGGCCACTTTGATTCTGTTTTAGTGCAACTGTGAAGTCACATGGGGCAGAGCCTTGGGTATTTGCCAGGGTGGGGCAACTGTGGTTCCATGTATAAGGGAGGGATCAAAGAGGGGACAATGCATGCCCCTGCTGGCTGACTTCTGGGGGCTGGCCAGGCCCTCGCCCCATTTCCAGTCACTTCACCCACTTCCCATATGTGACTGGTATCCCTTCGGCTGCTGTCCTGGTTGTGGTTCCCAGGGTGAGTAGGTTTGCGGATATACTGGCAATTTCTCCCACCACCCCAACACCCACTGGGTTTAGAGCCAGAAGTTAAGGGGCTTTATTTTTCCCGGTGCTGAGGCCCTGGGCTGCGCAGTCTGGCCTGGGACTGGGCTTGCTCACTCACAAAATGTCCCCTTGATTTTTATCCACCACATGTGAACATGGGGCTGCCTGTTCCACCAGCCTCCACTGCCTCACTGCCTCTCCACCTCTCTGCCCCGGCTCCCGCAGCCACTCTGAGTCCTCCCTGCCACGACTCCCTGTCGGGATGAATGTAGCTGCTTTAAATCCTTGGTCGTTCGACTTCTGTACAGTTCTGGGTGTTTTTCTGGGTGATTTTTCTGGCAGTTCTGGCTATTTTTCATTTTTAAGTTAGTTGTATTCCTTTTTATGGCTGTGCAATGAGGCTAGGTATATCATATCACCTACACCTCCATCTTGACTGGAAGCCCCACATAAATAAAATCTTAAAAATCACAGGTATTTTCATATCACATCATTAATGTCACGATATCTCCAAATATCATTTTTGTTCTCACTATGTCAAAGTTAAGGTGGTTATTAGACCTGCAGCTTTTATTATTTAATGTGTTAATAAAAAGTATATATTACTATACCACAAATTTATTTTTTAACATTTTGATAATTATATTTCAATATAACTGGTTTTCCCTGGGACCCTCTGCATTTTATTTCATGCATTTTAAAAACATCATTCTGAGAAGGGTGCCAAGGTTTCACTGATGCTCATGCAGTCCACGGCACAGGTAAAGACAAGACTCCTATCCTAGAATGTGAGGCCACTTCTGGGTGGGGCCACAGTGCTGAGGACCAATCCATTTCCTCACCCTCAGCCTCCAGCTCAGGCCTGGTACCAAGCCCACTGGCTGACTTTCAGTGAGGCCAGCCCGCTCAGCCTGGTTGGATGGCACCTCTCGGTGACTGGTCACCAGCTCCCAGCCTGTCTCCTGCTCTCCAGAGGAGGGTTAGAGGGTCTAGGCACAAACAGAGACTGAGAGAGCACTCTGGGAAATCTGGACCAGGCCAGCACTCCTCCCACAAACCCACCCTTACCCCAGGCCCCAAGGTCAACGTGAGGCCTCTTCTCCAGGAGCACAGTGTTCTTATCAGGGTAGGGATGAGCTTTGATCCACAACCCAACTCCCCCAGGTACTTTCTCTCCAGAAGAATGCTGACTCCAGTGTGACCTATGACCCAACAGATACACACCCAGGGCAGTTCATCTGCCACTTTTCTCTGGGTGAAGGCTCTCTGGGCAGCAGCTTCCTGGGAGCCACTCATTTAAGAAATTAAAAATATTTCTTCATCCTACTCAAAACTCTGTCCCTCTCCCACCCATAACTCCTTTCTTCAATTTCTGAGAGCTTTCTGGAAAGCAGGAGGGCATGTTGGGCTAGTTTAGAGTAAATCCCCATTTTCTTCATTCAGCACCATGTCATTCAGCATCAATCACAGGGTGGCCACAAATTGAACCAGTCCCTGGGGTCCAAGGATGCCAGTAGAGGTATGAAAGGCAACAAGCCCTTGCCCAGCCACAAGGAGCAGGCATGCAGACGTGAGAAAGCATCGACCAGAGGGCAAAACTGGGACTCTCCGGGGCTCTGAGCAGGTAGTCTTTACTGGAGACTGGGAGAGGGGGAAGGGGGTGTCAGGAAAGGCTTCTAGGACAGAAACCATCTGAGCCGGTCCTGCAAGTATGTGAACAATTGTGTCAGAGAACAAGGACACTCCAGGGCTAGCAGGTTGAATAGGCAAAGGGAAGAGGAGAAAGGAAAGATCTGTGTGGAGGAGCAGATGCAGGAGGGTCTGGCTGCAGCGGAGAAGGTTCAACTCTGTCCATGGAAAGCTCAAAACATGGCTCAAAGAGAAGGCAGGGCTTCCTCCCACCAAGTGCCACAGGATGGGGTTGGGGGTGGCCTCAAACAGACCTCTGGGGACTGTGGGACTCTCTGTTCCAGACTGGAAGTCCCTGCCTAGACAGAGCAGGATCAACCCTGACACACTCCCCAGAGGACATTTCAAGTTTCTAGTTGAATCTGAGATGTTAGCTCAGGGCTCCCAAAATCACATACAGCATACCCCAGTCAGCCGAGACTCTCACGGCCTCCCCTGGCCCAGGCTTTGGTTAGACTCTATACACCACCAAATCTGACTTTCAGGGAGCCCATGCCATGACTTCATGGTGTGATGCCTCATTACGCCTGACTAACTGATCTGTCCTGTATGTGCAGCTGGGCACCAAGCTTTGCTGGAAACACTTATAACTTCCTTCCCTTAAGGAAGATGGTGGGGCTTGGCCTCAGGCTCTGGGTCCAGCAGGGCAGCCCCATATACCAGCTTGGAATGGCTCTTACCAAGGAGGCCCTGTCAAGCTCTGAAAGCTTCCTGCACCTGTCAAACTCAAGTCTCCCTCTAAAGCATGCCTCTCCTAGAGCTCTGTCACTCTCTTTTACCCTTTTACCCCCACCCCTTGCCCATACCATCCCAGAGTCCAGAGAATCAGCTTTGCTATAAGATCCCTCCTTCCAGCCCTAGCTGGTGTGACTCAGTGGATTGAGTGCCGGTCTGTGAACCAAAGGGTTGCCAGTTCAATTCCTGGTCAGCCAGCCTGGCTCCTCTGTACCTTTGGGAGAGCAGCAAGCCTCAGACCAGCATGGACACCTGAATCCAAATACAGCCTCTAGAACTCCCTGTGACCACCTGGCCGGCTCAGAATCAGGGTAACAGATCCACACCCAGGTACTGGCCTACACCTACTGCTCACTCTGCTCTATAAGTCAGGGTCACAGGCTGGGTTCAAGGATCTGACCTTGGTTTCCTTGACACTCTGGGACTTTGCATGCACAATTCTCTGCCTGCAGGGTGAAGCCTACCCACTCTCCCCTGAGCTTAGAACCCACACCCCTTCATGGCACATACCAAGACTACAGGCAGGCAGATGGATGACAGAGTCCCATGTGCCCATCTGCCCCAGTGGCCTGTGAACAAACACCTAAGGGTAGGCTCAGGACTGTTTCTGCAATACAGCAGATGCCACTACATGTTTGATCTGTATGTCCTAAGCCCTTCCAACCTTGAGGACCAATAGAGGAGGCCACTTTCTATTTTCATTCTCCCTGCCTCCCTAAAAGAAAGATGCATTCTGCCTACCAGTTCCCCCATTCTGACCTCAGCTCCCAACCTTGCATCTGGAGTTCTTCTCCTAGCACTGGCCCTCCTCGCCCCAGCATCACCAGGCCCTCATGCTGTCCCCCACATTTCGCCTCCCGCTGAACTCACACACAGCCCCAAGCAGTGATCATCTAAAAAGCAGATCTGAGCAGATTAAAACCCTTGACAGGCTCTAGGCCCTCAGGACAAAGTCTGAAGAAACAATCTAGGGCACCACACCCTCCAGCACAGAGACACACACCCCTCTCTCCTGTCTCCAGGACAAGCTAACCTTTGCTCAAATGTTCCCTCATCTGGGACAGTATCTCTAATGCTTCATTGACACTATCTGTCCATACTTTCCCCGACTAGGACCACTCACTCATTCGTTCATGCAGCAGAATTTATGAAACACCTGCCATGTGCAAAAAACTGTACTGGGGCTGCCTAAGAGTGAACCAGAGAAATGCCCTGACCTTACATTCTAAACGGGAAGACAAGAAGCAAGTGTACTATATACTTTATCAAGTGCTGAGAAGGGCTGCAAAAAGTAGAATAGGTGCTTGGGCAAGGCTTCTCTTTAGCGGAGCATTTGGGCCCTGAAGGAAGGGGGGAAGTGCTCCGCTGGGGAGGAGATTCCAAGCCCATCTCAAACACTGCCTCTTCCCTGGAGCGCCCAGGGCCCCTGCGCCCTGGCAACGCACTGAGTTCCCATCTGAGGGTCGTAACCGTGAGCACGCGGGTCGGCCCGAGCTCCCCACCTAGGCCGCACAATGGGGGCGATGGAGGCGAAGGGGGCCCCCCCAGGGCCAAAGGGTAGCGGGAAAGGGAGCTGTGGGCACAGTGTGGCCCTGGTTCAGAGGGCGCAGCTAGCTTCCCAGGAGTGAAGACGCACGCTGTGCGCAGCCGCCCAGAGCGCCTAACGGGGGCTGTCGCCCACTGTCCAGCTAGGAGGCCCAGGCCCCCTCTCCGCGCTGCCAGGCAAAGGCCAGGGACTGGAGCAGCACTCACCCGGTGGTAGTGGCCATGTTCAACCCGCTCTGGCGTCACGTGAAGTGCAGTGTCAGCTGAACCACCACCACCACCTCCGGTCCGGCTTCGGGGGGCGGGGCCTGGGCGGGGTTGGGGGCGGGAGTCCCTGACCCGCCCCGCCTAGTGCCAGGCCCCTCAGAACCCGGAGAGGCGGAGCCCCGGACCCGGAGCAGGGTCTAACTACCCAATGACTTACTGCTGCAGACGAGGGGCGGGGCCGGGGGGCGGGGCGGAGCACTTTCTATAACCGGAAGGCGTGTCCTGAGACAGTGCTTGCTTCAACTGCCCCCCAACCTGGCGTCTCAGCCCGCCCTGGAAAGGACACCCTGGTACAGGGAGCCTTTGAGCCAAGCTAGTGATGGGGCAGAGGTGACAGCTATTGCTTAAGGAGGGAAATGGCTTGAGCGAAGGCTGGGGACAATTGGAGTAACGCAAAAGTTCAGCATCCCAGAGAGAAGGTGTGGGAGTTAGAGGTGTGGCCTTAGAGGTAATCTGAGGCCGGGGAATTATGTCTGGTAGGACCTTTCCAAGCTCCCTCATCTGCAGGATGGAGAAGGACCAGAAGGCAAGGCAGCCAGTGAGGATCTCTGGGCAGAAGTAGGCTCGTGGAGAGCACAGTTCATGAGGGAGTGTCTACCAGAGGACATCCCCCTTGGCACTGCTGGGCACTGGTATTAGGTGCACAGCCCCCCAGAGAGCTGGGTGGAGGGGTCGTGGGGGGGATGGGAAGTAGATGTTCTAGGAGAGCAACCTGGGCTACAGGTGCCTGAGAATAATAGTAATACTACCATCTACTGTGCCCCAGTGCTTTGCAAATGTTAGCTCTTTGAATTCTCACAACAGCCCTGTGAGGTAGGCTCTGTCCTGAATGCCATTTTACTGAGGCCCAGAGAGGTTGATAAGTAGCTTGAGCTCACACAGGGGCTGAGTTCATGCAGTCCGTCAAACCCCTGAGTCGTGACTCACACTGGTTCTTGTGAAGGAGGGGGGCCCAGTCCTGGAGGGTGGGTGCTGCTGGGGTCCTGCCACAGGATGGTATGCAAGTATGTGTGGACAGGAGGTGGGTCCTAAAGCATATCCCTGGGAATCCTGACCCCCGCCCTCAGCTGCTTCAAAGCTGAAAGTAGCTTCTGGTTGAAGGGCTTGTTTCTTTATCAAGATGAGAATGCAGGGGCTATGAGATGAAGAAGCAACTGCTGTTTGTCTCCCAAAACTGGGAAGAGAGCAGGTCCCTTAAATTGGGGGAGGAATTGAATATGACCATAAGCAGAGTGGGTGCCACCGCATGGCCACTTCAAATCCCAGCACCATCTCTGGTCCCCTCATCTGTCAGGTGGGAGCTAATGGAACCCACCTCAGGGGACTGCTGGAGAGTTTTCCGAGCAAACCTCCAGGCACTGTTAGCCCATGGCATAGCCAAAGACGACAAAGCTGTGAGGGAAAGGTAGCATGTTCAGACAGACACAGATTCTACACATAGCAGCACTCAGGGGTCTCTGTTCCCCAGGCACGACCCCAGGGAGGGTCTATGGGCCCTCTTGCCAGTGTCTGTAGAGGAAAGCAGAGGCACATGGCCCTACACCCCACTACCGACCCTGGGTCCCCAAGAACTTGAGCCCCCCCCATTAAGCAGTTGCTTTTCCTCCAGCTAAAGAGATGTGATTCCCTAATAAGGGACACTTTTTAAAAACAACCAAGAATGAGCAGAATGCACTTTTCATGCTCCTTTATGGAAGGAAAACCTGTTCCTGAGCTAATCACAGTCCCTCTACCAATTTTTAATATAAAATAGATAAAAATTAAGCTAGCTATCAGCTCTGAGTGTTTATTAATGTGAACAAGAAGTAATTACTCCAAATCCACAAAGTGGTATGAGGAGAGCACCTACCGAGTGGAGCGCTCTTGTTTGCGAGCAGTAATAGGAGGCCCTGCCCATAACTCCTGCCCAGCCAGGCCTGTTTGGGCCATGGGCCTGTCTTGCCACCGTTGCATGAGCCTGGCACAGAGGGCTGACCCCACCCTGCACCCCTCTCCATCAGAGCTCTGGCAGGGGCCCAGGACAAGTGGCCCTGGGAGAAGAAGATTGCATAGTTACTCATGCAGGGCAGGTCCTGGGCACTGCTGGGAGCCAGAAGGCAATTGGGGAAGGATTGATTCTGGAGAGTTGGAGTGGGAGTATATAAATCAGCAAGAGAGAGGAAGGCAACACACTCAGGCCTCGTGCAGGATACCTCTGAGGTCATAGGCCCTTCGCTGAAATAGTCTCCCCTCTGGTGACCTCCAGGTGGCTGGGAGGTGTCTGTGCTCAATGGACCCAGTGGTCAGAGCATCCTAACCTTCCAGAAGTGCCCTGCCCCAGCCAGAGACCCAGTAGAAATGTGGCTTCCAGGGTCTCTGTGACACTGAGTCCTGCCAGGTTTCCCTCCTCCGTCTACCCACCCCCCCACCCACCCCGATCTAGTGCCATGCTCTTACAGCTCCTTGGACATGGCTGACAGATGGCTGCCTGGAGAGAAAAGGCCCAGAAGTGGTGACCAGCCAGATTTAGACTCATGAGCCACCCCCTGGGGCCTTTCAGGTGTGTCCCTGGGAGAACCATGACAGGGGCCCCAACCACCTTCTGCTGCACACCAAGTACACTGGTCTGCTGGGAGTTTCTGTGGGACCACACTGGAGGTGGCCTGGATGCTGGCTCTGTCCCCATCTACTGAGAAATTGCCCATGAAGCCACTCTGTGACTGGCCACACTGTGAGGAGTCAGGGCCGAGACCCTGTCCTGGAAACCTGGGAACAGAAGAGGAAGAAGAGCCCTCAGTGTTGTCCACAAGAAGCCCCCATCTGGGAGGGTAGACAGCAGAGGTCCATGCTGCTACTTCCTACTGTGATGAGTGGGGAGTTTCTGAGACATTCTGAGCAGGAGAGCAGTAGGGTCCAGGCCCATGTCGCAGGAGAGAGCTCAGGAGGCTCAGAGGAGAGACCTGGAAAGGTCCAGAGAGACTCTGCATGAAGGCTGCATCCTCAGGTGGTGAAAACCCAAGCGGATACCGTTTGGGAGTCTTGTGATTGCTTGTTTACTTCTGCTGAGAACAGAAGGCTGGACTCAGAAAACCAACACCTAACAGACTGAACAGAAAGATGGAAGGGTGTGGGTGTGTGGGGTGTAAGATGGGGGCAGGGTGGTGTATTTCAGCCCGACCTCTTCCCAAGTGGGGAAGGCTGGAGAGTGATGGAAATGAAACGCCGGGAGGCTGCCTCAGCCTTTGCCACGTCAGCGGCAGCTGCCCCAGCTCTCCCACTCCTGAGGCTGCGTGGCCTGCTCTCTCCCCCAGGACCACAGCACAGCTGTCGCCACCGTCATCAGATCACGTCATTCTCCTCGTGCCCTTCTTCTCCCGGGCCAGGCACCAGAGTCTCCATCTTCCTATAGGAAAGAGGCAGCAGCAGCTGAGGAGCCCTCCCCAGGAAGCCCCGCCACTGCCTTGGATGGAGTGGTCCCTGCTGAGTGCTTCGCCAGGGTCTGTGAGGCAATTCAAGAAGAGAAATGGAACGGTGGCTTCGGAAAGGCAAATCATTCCAACGGCACCTTAAAAACATCGGCGGAAACAAGTTCTTTGTGTGTGTGTGTGAAAATGAGGAATATATTGTTTTCCACTGTTTGGAAGACTGTTTTCTCATCTTGAAATCACAAGCTATTTTCTTCCAGAGAGACTTATAAATACATCCAATTATTGACATTCAATACAGGAAATAAAGTTCTGAAATGGTTTTCTCCCTCGCACACCCGGAGTGGGCTGGCCAGGTTGGGGAGGTGATAATTACTTTAACTTCCGCCAAGTGTAGGCCTATCGGTGCAGAGCAGCCCCTCTCTCCCCCACCTTTCATCATTTTCACCTTTACTGCATTTCCCGTGTTGTGCAGGGCTATTCATTGGTGTAACTTTATCACCACATTTCAAGATCTCGATCAAAGAAATGAATGAAATTCCTACTGTTAGAAGTGTGAGTGCAGAGGCCCAGGGCAGGGAAACTTGGCTCACATCCTGGAACTTCCCCTGGGGGAGGAGCTCTCCCTCCCTCAGCTCCAAGTTACTGAGCATCTCTGACGTTCCAGCCGACACTCACAACTACCCCTCTAGCCAGTTCGTGTCAGGCTGGCATTTTAAGGAGGACGCTCTCAGCCCTTCATGAAATTGCCCACAGACTGTGTTGAGGAGATTAGATGGGGTGTCCCGTGAGACACTCAGCATAGCCCCTGGCTCATGATGACCGTCATCCTTACCTCAGTGGTCGTGAGAAGCAGGGCAGCAGGATAGGACCAAGACCCATATCCCCAAGGGGTGGAGGTGACGGAGATACCCCGTGAAGTAATTCTCAGCGCTGCCCGCCTACAGAGCAACTTCAACACGAAGGGGTGGGCCCCTGGCCCCAAGCCAAAGTGCTCACTCGCTCACTCTCTTTGAGAGGACTGGCCAGGTCCGAGGGCTGCCCAACCGCCTCTAGCCAGCCCTCGGACCCCTGCACGAGGGCTGACACTCCAGGCAGAATAAAAGCTGCTAAAGAGAAAAGAGAGTGAGTGGGGAAGGCTGCCAAGAGGGGGTTCCTGTCCTCACCCAGGGCTTCTGGCCCAACCTGGGGCTTCAACCCACAGGGCTCTGCTTGTGGGTGTGAAATTCCATGTAGAAAAGAGGGTGCAAGGAGGTTTGTGAGAGGCGTTATAATAGATCACAAAATTGACTTCAAACCTTGTCCTTGCTGAGTCCGTGTCTTCGCTTTGTGATGCTGCAGCTCCTCCCATTCAGAAGTGGAGCCTTTTCACCAGCCCTTGAGTCTGGGTGGCCAAGCAACTTACTTGGGATAGTGGGACATTAGCGAAAGCAGAAGTCCTGGAAGGTGTTCATTCCCTGGGGCTGACCCTCTGGCCACTCTTGGGAGCCTGGACCACGTGAAGATGCCCTAGGTAACCTGCCAAGGGTGTGAGACAGCTGTTCAGCAGCCTGCCAACCAACAGACCCACGGGCAAGACTGACCTAGAATATCAGCCTCCAGCCAGCCTGGGTTCAGCAGAGGCCAGCTGAGCTGGCCCTCCGAGTCCTGAGCTATATCAATGGTTGTTATGCCAGGCTATCAAAGGTTTTGCCGTGGAGAGGGAGGGGATCCTCCTCCTCCAAGAGGAGGCGGGGCCAGGCGCTGTAAGGGCTGTGAAGGGCGTTAGAACAGGTCTCCCCAAGCTGTGCCACTTTGACATATGAATTATTTTGAGCTGAAAGAAATGGAGACCCTGCAGGCTCACCAGAAACTTACCTCTCCCTTAAAGAATTTAATTAGGGACCTTGCCCATAAAAAGAGTTATTACCAGAGATAACTTTTTATGACCTATCTATAGGGAAAGACAAGTTCCTAATTACTGCACATCTGCTCTTCTTTCTTATCACCCTGCCTGCGAATGACCTTCCTTCCCTCTCAGGCCTCAACATGCCTTACCCCATCTTAGCGGCGAATGTTGCATATGTGTCATTTTCTGTCTCCGAACCTCTCATGTATGTGAGCTTTTGGTAAGTATGTAGGTAATTCAATTTGATTATTTTCTCTTGTTAATCTGTGTCATTTTACTTATTAGACCAGCCGAAAGAACCTAGGAGAGTAAAGTTTCTTCCTCCCCCACTGCTATTTTTACAAGGGATCCAGGGAGATGCAGGGTGCCAGCAGCACTGCCGTGGGACCCTGGGGAGAAGGTGTGACCTTCACCTCACCTCTGCCTGGAGCACAGTCTGATTGCAGCTTGGAGAAGGCTTAGGGACCTCGATTCTGCCTCAGCGCCGTGTGGGTGCCTGCCTTGGCACCCCAAAGAGGCAGCCCCACCACACACGCAGTGCTGCACTGCTGCTGGAGGGGGGAGAGCCGTGGTGCGGAGAGGTGGGCCCCAGGGGGCTTCCTGGGCAGCAAACTTGCAGCACAGGAAGTGGGAGGACTCTCTGAGCTTCTGCAAGAATCCCCAGGAATATCTGGAAGAGACTTTCAGGGCCTGTCATACAGATGGGGCTGGAGCCAATTAAATCCAAACGATCATGTAGATGGAGCCTTGTGTGCACAAAAGCTGGTGAGTCTGACCTGAAGACTCGGCCTGCACTGTTACACGCCAAAGCAAGGCTGGCCTGCGGTGTGCAAGCACGGGTTTGTACTGGGTGGCCTAGACGGGTCAGTGAAAGGTGGCAGCCAGTAGGGAGTTTGCTCCTAGGCTAGCCTTGCTGGAACAGGCCCAACCTGAACCTAGGTCAAGAGCAGAGCATTGGCCCTTCCAAAGCAAAACTCTTCCTCAAGTTGCTGCAGAGACACCTGCCCAAGTCCAAGGCTAGGACTGTGCAAGCTGAGCGTCCACCCCACTTCCAAGTGCTGGCCACTACATCTTTAGCATCCTTTTAAAAGATGACTAGATATCCAGAAGTTGTCGCTGCTGTGCTCAGTCCAGACAGTAGCATGATCTCTGAATCAGGTGCTGAGTTTGCTGACAGCATGCTGAGCTGGTAGGGGTCTCACTGCCTTCCTTGTCCTTTCTGGGCATTCAGTTCAGTCTTTGAGAAAAATCACAATTTTATTTCTAGATCTCAGAGATCGCTATTTAGGGCTTGAGGGAGAATCTACTGAACATCATCTCGCAGTGGAAATGCCAGAGGCAGGAGCATCTGCATAAGGACCCTCTGAAGAGACAACTCATCTCAGTTCCCAGACCACAAATTTGCCTGCAGGACCAGACATGCGCCCAGCACAAGGCCTCTCCCAGCTTCCTCCTGGTGATGCTGGCAGCTGACAGGGGCCGCCCAGAGCCCCAGCACCAGAGCTGGTTGAGGATGGGCACCAGGCCTTTTTTTACTTGAATTTGGGAGAAGAAGAGACCTAAAACCTCCATCAGCACCACCTCTGCCTGAGAGAGGAGGCCACACCTGGGCTGAGAAGGGCTTACAAAATCTCTGCGGACATCCCCTGAATTCCAGGCTGCAGAACTGGTTGCTCAGAAAACCCTTTTTACCTTTGGACCTGGCACCAAGGGTGCACTCTGCCCCTCTGTCACCAGGGGACACTTGCTATGCGAAGACTAAGGGTCCTTTCTAAGAGGGTCCAAGGCCTCAAGGCAAAGCCCGCCCAGCTGAGGAACACGCTCCAACTCTTCGGTGTGGTTTTCAAGGTGGGGATGGGCCCATGCAGCCCACCCCTCAGAGATCCTGACTTGGTGGGCTGAGGTGTGGCTCAGACACACCAATTTTTAGCCAGCACTCCAGCTGCCTGTGGTATGTGGCCACGTTCCAGGTTCATGTGTGGGCAGCCACCCACACCACTCAGCCTCCCTCATGCCTGCAGTGTACTCACACTACTAGGCCAGGCCCTGCCAACCGCCTGTCCAGGGGTGGAACATGGGCTCTGGGCATCAGTTCTGAGTGCAACCAACACCTCCCCCGCCACACACATTTATCCCTACCTTCTCCTCAGTGACAGCCCTTCTGCCCAAGGCCCCTTCAAACCCCACTTTACTGCGAGGCCAGCTCCTTCTGCCCTCCTCACAGCCCAGTCAGCAGAGCACCCTTGCCTGGCTGGGGGCCGTGCGCTGCCCACGGAGCTGCAGCCCCTGCCGGCCGGAGAGCCTGTTAGCCCGTCACTCCCACCTCAAGACTGACATCGAGTGAAAGCTTGCTGAGACCAAGTGTTATAAGGCTGTGGGGGAATAAATGGGAACATTTACTTTGGAGAGTACTTTGGAAATATCTATAAAACCACAAAATGTAAAACTAAGCCTTCTGACCAGTAACTGCAACTCTTATCACCTACACTGAAGAAACTCAGCCTCATGAGTGTGAGGAGCGGCTTTCTTTGTAATGGTGAAAGCTGGAAGCCACCCGCACACTCACTGATAAGCGAGCTCTCAGCCGCTCATGTGCTGTGGGACCAGTTACAAGGAATGTCCCCGATCTACAGGCACTGACACAGGGACACCTCGACAGCACAATTTTCCTGATACATGTAACTGACAAAGTTTATTATCAAGAACTTTAGTAGGTTTTTAAAAAGACTGTTTTGGGCCTTGGCTGGTGTAGCTCCATGGATTGAGCGTGGGCTGTGAATCAAAGAGTCACCAGTTCAATTCTCAGTCAGGGCACATGCTAGTGTTGCAGGCCAGGTCCCCAGTAGGGGGCGCTCAAGAGGCAAACACACACTGATGTTTCTCTCCCTCTCTTTTTCCCTCCCTTCCCCTCTGTCTAAAAATGAATAAATAAAATCTTAAAAAGAAGACTGTTTTGTTTTAAGAATACTGAAAGATGATAATCCACCATAAGACATGTAGAAACAAGGATAATGAAACTACTAAATACTATCTAAATTACAAGGCCATACTTCACATCATTAACTACACTCTCAGTGTCTGGCGAGCAGCAGCTGCACAGTCAGCCGTCACGAAACTTGCCCCGCAGCTCATGAAGAATCGAGCCTCGCTGCAGAATCGATACTATTGCTTCCGATTACCAATGCTGAGGGATTTTTTTGTAATCAAGCATGCATTAATACAGAAAGCACAAAATCCTATTCACAGGGATTGTTTGTTTCTTTAAAGCATATCTCAAACATCTTTTACAGCGCGAGCCACAAATGTGCTCAACAGCACTTTGTGGAGTGGAAAGTCGAAGGATGGTGCCTACTGCGCTGTATCTCGTCAATGTTTACAACCCGCAAAACAATAGACAGTTCTGTGAATTCTCTGTGGACTCGTGTTTATGTTGTAAAAGTGCTTAAAAGGTCTGGAAGAAAATAAACCAGCGCTGTCTTCAGGGCTTGGGGGAGGGCAGCGTGCGAGAACTTGAGGGGATATACCTTTATCTAACGGTCTAATTTTTCTAAAAAACAAGAGTATAATCATGCATACCTGTAATTAAAGATAAATAAACCTACCGTACAGGAGAAAATCCCAGCCTCAGGGAGCCCACCACCCGCAGGGCTCCCCTTGCACATGGGGAGCCTGCTGTAGTGTGGCCCCAGCGTGTGCTGGAGCTGGCCCTGCACCCCACGCTGACCCATCCCGCCACTGTGCTCACCCAGCTCCTGGAAACAGAGGGGAGGTTAGCCAGTTTGTATTTTGCAGGAAAAGGCCTGGTTATTATTTACAAGGATCACAGACAGAACGCTCCAGGGCAGTGCCAGGAGGACAGTTGGGGAGTCGGGTGTTTGGTGGGGGGACAACCATAGTACACGGAATCCAGAGCCTCTGTGGCCAAGCCCACCTCCCACCCCTGCCCCCATGCCCCACTCCCCAGTTCCTGACTCCTACCCCCCAAATTCTACCTGTTTCTTCTACTTACCCCATCTCCCAACCTACCAGACCCAGAGCCCTACAACTCGAGTTCTGCCAGCATGCATTCTTGACCCCACCCCTAACCCCCACCTTCACATAACAACCACTAACTACCTGACTTGCAGTCCCCACAACCCCTGTTCCCCCTATCCTGACCTTGACCCCCACCTCCAAGGCCTGCTAGCCCTCCCAGAGAACCGATCCTCCCTCATTTCTACAGCCCTGGAAACAAAGGAAGGGAAGCAAATCCTTTGGTGTAGCGGTTGCCAATGAGAGGGAAATGGTGATTTAGGCTTTTATTTACCAAGGAAGGGACTATCCCCCCTCCCCTCCCCCTCCGCAAGATTTGCAAGAAGGCGCTCAGCCTCCTCCTCCTTCTGAATTTCCAGTCTCCTCTGTGGTTTCCATGGATTCAGAGATTGCTCCCAGCACCTGAGCCCCAGTGAGGGGGAGGGAAGTGAGGGGAGTGGCTTAGTAAGCTGCGGTGGCTGGGAGGGAAGCTGCTCCCCAGGGCCCTCCCCTGGCCCACCTGCTTGCTGCCCTTCCTCCTGGAGGCCCCAGAGTTCCCAGGGGGCTTTGTGGGGGCTTGCTAGGGGCCTGACATCCTCTTTCTGGGTCTCATCTTCTTCTGGATGGCCCAGGGGCCTCCAGAAACTGTGCTCTACCCTGTAAGACCTCAGAGGAGCTTGAGAGACTGACACCTCTGGTGAGAAAATGCCAACAGTGGCCACAGCAAGAAGGAACTCACCCCAAACTGTCGATCAGAAGAGCAGCATAGTTTAGAAAAGGGGCCAAGGCATTGCTGGGTTAGTCTCTGTTCTGCGGTACCACAGCGGCCCAGCCAAGAGCTCATGTGGGTCCCCTGTTTCCAGGCCTCTGGTGCTGGTTGCAGACTCTGGGCTACTGCAGAGAAGGTGAGAAAGGGTGTGGTGGGGAGTCACTGACCAGCGTCCGCTTGGGGGTGTCCATTCAGCTCTGTTTAGCCCCTTCTAGAACAAATGCAGGGCATTCCCCACCTATCCCTGTGGCTGCCCTGAGTCCCCAAACCATTTTTCTCTTGATGGCTGTTGGGTGTGCAGGCCCCAAGCATGGCCAGGCCAGTGCCCTGCCCAGGGTCCAGCTCAGCCAAGAAATATTCACAGTGGCTGCAGGAGAGCTGCTTTCAGAGGTGGGCAAGCAGCCGGTGGGGCCTCCTGGGCAGGCTGCCCTCCTGGGTTTCTCCCCAGCCCAGTCTCAGCAGGTTCTGAAAGCTGCTTCAGACCCCTCCACTGAGGTCCCTTTTCAGTGTTCATTTGCTCAAGTCTGTTTTCGTTGTTTGTGACCAAGAGCCCAGGCTTGACACCCTGTTTCCAGCAGGTTTGTGGACCAACTGTGATCTTGGGGACCAACTGTGATCTCAGGGGCCACTACTACGTGAGGTGCAGTGGCCCTCTGACCTGCTTCCCATGGAATTTCCTGGGGAGCCACTAAAAGCACCTCATTCCAGATCCCTGAGAATGAAGACAGGACCCAGTTCCCTCTGGGTCCCTGTCCCTCAACTCTGCCCCTTCCTCCTGAAGGCAGCCCCCAGGCCCTGCCCCCTCATCTTCTTTGTCCCTTCACCACTTGTGCCAAATCCTGTCTCACTCTCCCACTCAGCCTGATGGCTCGTGAAACCTGGACAAGAAGCCATTCTTTGCAACCTTAAAGCAGAGAGCTCACGCTAGACCCAGCAGCCCTACACCTGGGTGTGCAACCAGCAGAAATGTGACCATCTGTCCGGCACTGGACACAGGCAAGGCGGCTCAGAGCTATGCTGTTTAGAAAAGCCCCAAACCGGAGCTACCCCAATGCCCATCTGTGGGGGACTGGGTGAATAAAGGGGTACTCTCACACAGTGGGTCTGCACCGGCAGGAGGACAGCCTCAGAAGCCTGATGCTGAGTGAGACCGGCCAGGGACAGAAGAGCACCTGCGTGTGATTGCGTGGCTGCTGTTGCAGGACGGTGGCTGAGCTGAGGAATCTGAAGGGGTCCGGAACAGGCCTCCCTCAGACACGCCACGTCGGCATGTGGTTCTTTCGAGTTGGAGGTCGTCGAAGCCCTGCAGGCTTGCCTCTCCCTTCAAGAACCTAAGTCTTGCCCATAATAAAAGTTATCACAAAAAATGCCTTTTCATGACCTGTCTGCATGACAAAGCAAACTTCTCACTAGGGACCCTCTGCTCTCCTTACCCCCTGCAGTGACCCCCCACCCCCCACTGAAGCCCCAAGGTGCCTGACCTCATCCTTTGCTCGGAAAGCCACACGCACCTCATTTTCCCTCTGTCTCTGAACCTCTCGTGTCCTAGGGGTCTCCGACTCTCTCATGTGTGGGGTTCCTGTAAATCCATATGTAAGTGAATTTTGTTATTTTCTCTTGTTGATCTGTCTCATAACAATTTAATTGTTAACCAGAAGGAAAAACCTGGAAGGGTAGAGTAAAAATTTTTTCTTTCCCACAAACTGCAACAGACACCATAGGGCCCGCAAACTTGAAATATTTATTGCTTATTCTTTCTCAGAACAAATTTGTCAGTGCCTGACTATTGGGTAGTGGGGATGGAAATGGGCAGAAATAGAAGCAAGACTTCTCAATGTATACACTCTTGTATCATTTTGGTTCTTGAACTTATAAATGAATGTATTGGGTATTTATTTTTAAAAATCAACTTTAAAACCTTTAAAAGAACATTGGAAAACTCATCTACATTGTTGAAAATCAAGCTAATGGCCTCCGGTGGCTGGTAGTGCCTGGAAGGGGAGCACAGGAGAGCTCTGGGGGCCGGCGACCTGGGGTGAACTCATCTGGCTGACTCCATGGGTGCACTGCGTTTGTGAAAGTGCGAGGAGGAGCTGCCCAACAGGAGCACTTTTTGGTCGATGTGTGTGGCAGACTTGGATGAAAGGTTGCTGTAATGAATGGGGCTGCCCTCAGGAGAAGGGTGGGGAAGGTAAGGGAAACATTCATATTCCCTCTTATTAAAGAAAGGAAAAGAAACCTAAACTGCCAGTCTTCCATTTTAAAGCCAGCTGCACATTGGCATCCTGTTGGGGAGTGACTGTTTACCCCACAGTTGGGCTGCCTGGGGCTCCAAGTAGGGGCAAGCCTCAGCCTGGGGGCTGGGGTGGGGTCTGAAGAAGGACAGCCAACCCCACTTGCCTTCTCCAGGTGCCCTGTCCCTCCAGACCTCCTGGGCACCTTTCAGCCTCGTCCTGCTTGACTTCTCAGCATCTTAGGGTGCCGTGGACCAGTCCCTCCTTCTTGAAACTCTCTCTTGCTTTGCCTCCCACCTGCCTTCCCCCTCTTGGCATTCCTCCTAACTCTCTGGCCGGTCCTTCAGCTGCTGACAGTCAGTCCATCCTCAAATAATGGGCCTCCCAGGGCTCTGTCTCAGAGCCCACACCCTCTAACTGCAGCAGCAGCAGCAGCAGCAGCTTGGGGTGGGGGTGCCCGCCTGTCAGGTTCTGCCCTGGGCTCCATTTGTGTATTAGCTCTCAGGTATCATCAGACAAGACAAACACCTTGAAATGGTCACTACTTGCTACTTGCCCATTCCACACCCCACCACTGTTATTCCCCATCTCTGGACACTGTCTCTGACCAAACTCAGGCTCCCCTGAGCCCTCTTCTCAACTGGCCTCAACCACAACCTGTGAGGACCACAGACTCTGAGCACAAATAATTTCATTCACCCCCTCCCCCATACACACCTGGAGACTCAAACAAATTCTAGCAGGGCTCCTGACAGCTCAAGGCTACATCCAGCCCCCACTGGGTTTTTGCCTGAGAAAGCTCAAGGTTGCCCAGGAAATTACTGTTTGTTCAGTAAATGCCTGAAGCTAGGTCGCCTGTCTTCCTGGCTCTGGGGGAGGGCAGGAGCCTGCTTCCATAAGCCCAGCTGGCCAGCCCAGAGGCCCCATCACACTGACCACCCCCACTCTCCGCAGCTTCTGTCTTCCCTGACTCTGCTCCAGCCTCCCTCCCCGCCACTCTCTCCCTCTCCCTACTCCCCCACTGGCACTTTAGAAGGTCCAGTCTCCTCACTGGGGAATTGAGCTCAGCTCTAGAGCACTGTTGGGGTTGTTATAAATAAGATCTGTCTTTACTGCCTTTAGCTAGTGTCCAGCTTTGCTCTCTCTCACCTCCTGGAGTATTTTTGTTTGAGTGAAAGGCAGTCAGGATGTGCATGGCTCCTTCCCCCCTTTCCAGTGGGGGTGCTGCATTTGGCTGAGCCCTGTAGGAAGCAGTGAGCCAGGATGGGCCAGACCCTGCCCCTACATGGGCTCCCAGGTGGATAGATTTCCCAGGGCTGCTGTAACCAATTGACACACACCGGGTGGCTTAAGATGATAGAATTTCATTCTTGAAGGTTGTGGAGGCCAGAAATCCAAAGTCAAACTGTGTGCAAGGTTGGTTCCTCCTGAGGTTCTGAGGGAGAGTTGTCCCATGCCCTTCTCATAACTGCTGGTGGCTGCTGGGAGTCCCCGGTGTTCCTGGGTTTGTGCTCGCATAACTCCATTCCCTGCCTTCGTCTTCACGTGGCTTTCTGCCCTGTGCCCTGTACCTTTTCCTTTCCTGTCCCTTAGAAGGACCCTCATCATTGGATTTCAGGCCCACCCTGACCCAGGATGATCTCATCTTGAGATTCTTAACTTATTAACAGCCCCAACGGCCCTTATTCCAAGTCCTGTCACATTATGAGGCTCCAGGTGGGCATTTTGGGGGGACTACCATTCTTAGGACTCAGCAGGCACCCACCCCTCTTTCCGGCACTCATGCTGGCATCACCAGGATAACAAGACAGATCCATGGGGACAGCTGAGCAGGGAGGGTCCCAGAGTGTGGAAGGGCCTGGGATGGGGAACCTGAGATCCTGCATTCTGGCAGACACCCCTCCAGTCCTCTGTCGTCTCCTTCCCAGCGACGAGCGCTTGTCTCAGAGCCTAACAACCTGGGTCCAAGCCTAGCTCTGTCCCCCGACTGCTGCATGATCTCTGGTGAGCAGGTCTCCTCTTTGGGCAGAGATGAGCCCCCACTCCTGCAGCCCCAGCCCCAGGGCTGTGAGCATGAGCTGCAGCGCCTCCTGTTCACATGTCAGGAGCCCGGAGCCCAGTGCCTGTCCCAGCACAGAACGATGCTGAGTGAGGGCCGGGTGTCCTGGGATGGGAGGTTCATGGTGGATTTGGGGAGTCCCTGACCTTCCCAGATGGTCATGTCCTCTCTGTGGCTGTGTGCAAATCGCTTCTTCTCGCATCAGTCGAGTTCCCTGCAAACAGTGAAGGGTGGCATATGGTGACCGAGCACAGAGAAAGATGCAGTAAGTGAGCCACCATGGGGAATCCAGTTCCTCTGGTAACAAGGCGGGGCTGTGAGCCTTCACAGTCTGTGATGTCGTCAGGGGACAGGAAGGATGAGAGGAAATAGGGGGCTCATTCCCAAGACACTTGCGTTGACCCCAGACCCATCCTAGGTGTGCAGAGAGAGCACACAGGTGTCTACCCCACCCCCACACTGAGCCGTGCAGCCTTGCCTGTGTGGAGGTGCCTCCTGCCCCGCACACCACTGGTGCCTCGGGGCCTGGCTGGAGGATTTGGGATGCGGAGTGCAGCCAGGATCACTGGTGCATGCCTTGGGCAAAATGGTGAAAAAAGGGCAAATATTTGCTCAGCTCCATCTCATCTCACTCTTATGATGTCCCGATGAAATAGGTACCATATTCATTCCCATTTTATAGATGAAGAAAGAAACTGAGGCTCAGAGAAACTAAGTAACTTGCCCAGGATCACACAGTTCTTAAATGAACAGGGCAGGAGTCCAGCCCAGTTTGTCTGGCTTCAGCGTCGCTCTCTACCACCTCAGCCCTGCCTCCCGGGCCAGGCTGGGCGGGCAAGCCAGGAAGGAATAACGAACAATCGCTTGGCTCATCGGCCGCACCCCAGACTCTGCCATTTTACTCTCCAAATAGTTTTAACAACAGTTGTATTAGGGGTGTGGGATTATAAGGGAATATTCTCCTGTTTTCCAAATATTCGTTAGTGTGCTTTTATTATCTTTATCATTAAAAAATAAACATTAAAAAGTATCTATCAAGTGGCTTTTGTCAAGAGCACAGCTAGGATACTTGTCATGCAGAGGAGGTCAGCTCAAGGGACCAGCTGAGCATTCATAGACTCTCCGCGCCCTATTTTCCTTGTCTCACCTCAGATTGCCGGCCAGTTCCTCACAGCACTGCATTTCTCTGCTTTCACACAGAATGGTTTTTACCAAACTACATCTTAGCACCATGCCCTCAGTTTCCGCCGAGGATCAATAGACAAAATGCACACGTGTAGGTTGTCTCTGCATTTTCCATAAAACCTCTCTCATGGACACCATCTGCTGTGCTGTTCACATCCCTTGCAAAGATCCAATTGACAGACTCCTGTTGGAGTTCTAGCTAGGGGAAACTCTCTTGATCAACGTGTAAGCTCCTGAAGAGCTCAACCATGTCTGTTTTCATTCACGTTGATTTCACAGTGCCCAGTACAGCACCGGGCAATTACAAAGTGCTCACATATTGTTTGTTCAATGAAAAAAAAAAAGAGGACTGTATTGACTTGCACAATTGAGAAGCCCAAAGGGGTATCATGCTTCAGGTACAGCAGGATCCAGGGGTTCAAACGGTCTCATCAGGAGTCCACCTCCCTTTTTGGCCTCATTCTCTGGCTGACTCCCCATGTCAGCCAAGACAGCCACACCACTTTCATGTATCAGTTTGTAATCCAGAGGAAGAGAGGATTCTGGTCAGTCAGCTAGAGTCATGTGCTCATCACTGAACCAATCGGGGTGGCTAAGGAAATAAGGTCCTTTCAATGGTCAGGTCTGGGTCATGTCCCACCTCTGAAGCCAGGGAGAAATGTCAGCTGTGTTTTTCTCTGGAGCCCTGCAAGGATGGCTCTGGTTCCAGAAGAGGACGCAGAAGGAAGCATGCTGTGCGGACAGAACCCTAGGCTGTCCCAGGCCCTATAATGTCCCAACCTGGGCTCCGGATTTCACCCCTCTCACTGTAGTTCCCCATCCCGATAGGTGGTGCAGCCATCGACTCCCCAATTCCTAGAGCCAGAGAGCTGCAGGTTGTTCTTCATTATTTTCTTCCCCTCCCCTTAGGGCTGATGGAAAATGGAGGCATGTGGCTAAACCCGGCCACCCAGCAGTCCAGCCCAAGCCCAGCAGTTCTTGACATGCCCGCCCCCCACCCCCCTGCCCAGGTCCTTCACAGCCCTCATCACAGTTCTGAGAACCCTGGGGCAGGGAAGGCACAGTGCCCATTTTATGGATAAATACACTGAGGCCAAGCTGAGCTGACGATGTGTCTCCTAGAAACACATAGGGAGCTGATGGAAGAAGCAGGGCGGAGTCCAGGCCTAAGACCTGGTTGAGAAACACAACCACTCTCGCTCTACTCCATGCCTTGTGGCACTGTGCACAGCAGATCACCAGTACTGCCAAGTCAGGCACCCCTGTCCAACAGCCCTGCCCCACCTCAGCTAGCCAGGGCCCCAAGTCCATGGTCTGGGGGCTTTGGGCCTCCCTAGTGAGGAAAGGGAGGAGGCAAGGCTCCCATGTGGACAGGGTCCTGTGGCCACTGCTGGGACAGCATTGAGGACAGTTTTCCTTGGGAGATCCCTGGACACTGGGTTGTTGGATGCCAGGATAGATGTAGGTGAGTGTGCATGTGGGCTAGGTTTTCCGTGAAGCAGGACCTACACCTCAAGCCAGGACTGCTGCTGGGGGGACACACCTGCTTTTACTCATGAGCTCCCTGGCACTGGGACATTTTAGTCTCTGATGCAAAAGAAAGGAAGTGCTGAGATTCAGAGACTCCAACACAGCTTGTGGCACTGAAGACCCCCAGGGTGGCTGGCAGGTGGAGGTCCAGCCACAAGCAGTCCTGCTCGCTATGTTCTAGGTGGCCGACGCGCCAGGAGCTGTGCACTGGGCCCGGCGTTCTTGCCTGTGTTACCTTACTGCTTCCTCATTGCAGCTCCGTGTGGAAGGCTCCTTGTCATCTGCGACAGTGGGTCCTCTGGGAAGCAAATGCTGGGAGGAGGAAGGGGTACAGCATGTTTATTGGGGGGTAATGTGTGCCAGAGAGATAATAGGGGAGAAAACCATTGAGCAGGGAGCATCTCAGACCTCAATGGAGAGGCAACAAAGTTTCAGCCAACCAGAGGGGTCCTGCAGTGGGCAGCCTGATGCTGGCCCCCTGCCATGCTCAGCCGAGGGCTGAGAGGCGCCAGGGAAGAGCCTGGTGGGGGGCTGGAAAGCTCCCTGATGTGCAACAGCACTTCCAGAGATGAGGCAGAGGCCCGTCATGGCCGCCCCTCGAGCAGTTTGCAGCTGTAGAAGCTGGCGCCAAGAGGAGTCGGGACGCCCCCAGAGGCACACCCTGCACCGGGCAGAGCTCCTGTTAAGCCCTGGCGGCCCCTGACTCTCAGCTGCGAGATGCTATTTTCAGCCGGTGGTCAGGATCCTGGGACGGGTTCCCCTCTCTTCTCCGGGGAGAATGACGCTGCAGCTGACGGAGATGACAGCCTGACAGAGGACCTGGGTCCCTGCTGGGCCTCAGCATAGGACGGTTGGGCGGGACTCCAATCTGCACGAATCTCATGAAACTCATTGTGTGATGAGAAGCCACTTTGATGTGGTGGCTCACGTTCTAACATAAATTCATCAAGAAAGCTGTGGTATTCCCCCATCTTTCTAGGTCCTGTGTCTGTCCAGGATCTTCCAGGGCTGTCCGCCTGACACCACTGAGGTTCCTGCTCATTTCCACCTGTCCCTTACCCTGATACAACGTCAAGAGGTAATTTGGTTACTGTTTTTTCAACCTCTTTCTAATTGTCAGCTTCATTATTGTCCAGAAAATCTTCCAGGTTGGTTTTTAAGAACTGAGGAAGCCACAACTTTTGAGCCCACCTGGTGTCCTACACACGGAAAACTAACTCCTCTTACAGAGAAGCTCAGACACCTGGTGACATGATTTCTCCAGCCCAAGACTGTCTTCTCACCCCACCCACCCCAGCTTGCCCCTTTGAGCAAATGGGTCCACTTTCCACCCCACTGCTCAGCCCCAAACCTCAGCAGTCCGTGCTGACCCCTCTCCTCAGCCCCCTCCTGACCCCATGGAACAGCCAGCAAACCCTGGGGTTCTAGTGCCCCAAGGGTGCCTCCATCACCGTGGCTGCACGGCTGCTCTGCCTCCTTCAACTGGAGGGACCAGATGAGATTCTACATTGGTCTCCATTCCTCCAGTGGCTTCCCCAACACCCACAGCAACAGCAGGCTGGTGGTGTGGTTCTTGACTCTGGATGCACATTTGAAAAACCACGATGCCAGGATCTCACCCCCGAAATTGGTCTGGAGTGGGGCCCAGGCACAAGACATTTATAAAGGCCTCCAGGGAGTGCTAGTGTTGATAGGTGTTCTACTAGGACAGTCACAAAGGGCCGTCTGGCTCGAAACGGGGCCCTGTGCTTGAGATTTAATTTCTGCTGTTGTCATATTATGAAATTCTTAATAATGTTTATACTTGAACTTGCTTTGTGAGGGACAATGGAACATGTGCTGAAGCTTATAGTAACCGCCTTCCACCACCTCTCCACGTCTCAGGATGGGTTCCCAGCCACCTACTCCTTATCCCCCTGCTGCACCCTCCCTGCTGGAGTGGAGTGGGGAAGCGGGCTGAGCACAGGCAATGGGCGGACTGGGTTGAGCACTGAGTTGCTGGGTGGGGCCCTGGGTGTCTGTGAGGGTTGCATGCACCCCACAAGCATCCCCGTGCTCAAGGGAGGGTGGTATTAAAAAGTAGATAAGAAACACCACAACAGGTGGAGGGGGAGACTGTGGAAGAAAGGAAGAATTTTTTCTCTGCTCTTTGAACTAGGTGCCCTGTGTTTTCATTTTGAACGGGGCCCTGCAATTATGTAGTTGCCTTGCCTCCAGGGGGCGACGATAGTGCTGATGTCACTCCTGAGCTCACGGCCTGGGCTTTCTACTGAAAGTGCCACCACCCCATCCCGGAGGGCTTTCTCTGGGAGAGGATGGAGGCTGCCCTTCGGGGTCAACCTACCAACAGATTCAGGAGGCTCTAACAGGGAGCTGAGTGGGACCACCCCCACTCCCACGTCAGTCTCTGAGCTCATGCCCTCCACTTTCCTCTCATTCCCTGCCTATCAGCCTCTTCCCATCCTCCCACCCCCTCGGTGTCCCCTTTGCTCGCACTGCTCCTTCCAGCCTCCCTGCTGGCTCCTTGGGCTCACTTCCAGTGCCAGCTTTCAGAGGGGCCCTTCTGAGCCCTGCTGCATTTTCTTGGTAGCACACGTCTCTCTCTGAAGTTCCTTTTCTGTTGATTTGACTGCATATCTGCAGAGCTCTGCCCCTCCATATCCTCTGAGGGCAGAGCTCTTTCTGTTTGGTTCACAGATGAGTCCCCAGAACTATGCTGGACACACAGCGGGAGTCGGATGAATATTTGGTGAAGGTGCAAGCAGAAGTCTGGCTTAGCATTTGGGCTGTGAGTCTCAGTCTAAGGGGTGACTTCCAAAGCGCTGGGCCAAGACCAAGCTGAACAGATGACCGGCCCATGGGGCCGGCCACAGCAGGGGGCCGTGTGGAGCTGACAGGACTCACTGCAAAATGCCCGTCTCATTCCACAGCCTCTCTCAGTGAGGTGGCAGTGAACTCCAGTGGCCCAGAGGGAAAACCACGGTGGCTTCGGCTTGAACGACGGGAGAGGAGGTGAGGTGTTGGATACACTCAATTATCACCCCGAACCCTATCATTGCTCATAATCTGCCTGAGATAAATCACAGGCAGGTAATTATTATGTCAGGTCAGGTAGCAAAGAGAAGTTTTAAAATAGCAATCAAAGAACTTGCTGGTTAATTCAAATCCATCCTAACTCCCTCCAGGGACAAAAGTGATTTGGCTGTAGAATTGACCAGGCGTAGAGAAATGGGATTGCTCCATGCAAAACGGGGACTCCTGGACTTAATGTTTCTCTCCATCAGGTTTCAGAACAGCACGCCTGCTAGGAGCCCTAAATCAATGGTCACCCACCTGGAGTGAGTCACAGTGCAGGCACGTCCTGTTTCCTGGGTGTTGAGCCCAAACTGCGCAGCCAGCTTGCCAGACTGACCGGCCCTCGGGACGGCCTCAGACACAGTCCCCTCTGCTTAGTCCCGCCTTGGACCTGGAGCCCCTTGCTCCCCCACACCCGTGTGCCCTCCCCGTCCAAGCACCAGCAAGGCCCAGCTCAAACCACCCAGCCCCCTGAGCCCCCTCACCCCAGGCCCCCTTGAGGCCCATCCCTAAATCTGCCTCAGGAGCTGCCACCTGCTGTCCCTACCTTCAAAGGACAAGGCTAGGTTTATCTGTTCCTGGGCCTGTGGCAGGTTCCAAGGGTTCTCCTAGAGCTGGGTCTCCTCATTCTTGCCCACTTGAGCAAAACAGCCCCCTGGGGCCAGCTCCTCTGCCCAGCAGCAGAAACCACTTTGGAATAACTTAAGTCAGAAGAGTGGGAGTGGCATTACTGGGAGGATGCTGGGCATGGGGAGCTCTCTTGAGTGGCAAAGGGCGGAACACCCAACCCACTCTGGGCTGAGCAGACCCCATCCAGGCAGGCTGGCCTCAGGTGTGCCTAGATTCAGCTACTCTCTCTGGGCCCTGGGTTCTGGCTGACTGTGAGCGATGTTCCTGAGCTCCACATGACCAAAAGTTGTTCGCATCCGTCCAGGTGCAGGTCCATTAAACATGGCAGGCACTCTTGCCCATTTGCTCAGACAAAGCCCTGGGGTCAGTTCCACTGGGGCCTCACCATGGGGTGAGTCACATGCATGTCACCGAACGGCAGCGTGGTGATGTGCCTGGGCCCTGGGTCACACGCAGGCCCCACCTAGGGTGCAGTTCCGTTCACAGCACACAGGCTGAAAACAAGGCAGGACTGAGTCCCATGGGTGAATTGGGTCCCAAGTAGAGGAAACGGGGGCTGGGCAGCCCCAAACCAACAAACAACCACGAAGGTAGCTCCCTGTATCAACAAGAGAGAGCTGAGCAAAAATCAGAGTGGCTCCAAGGCCGGGGGAGGGGGGGAGGTGTGTACTGGAGTTTGGGGGCCTTCCCCTTCCTGCGGCCGGCCATGAACGAGGTACTCAGCTTCACCCATCTCTGGGTCCTAGGAGAAAAACTGCTTGGGCAAGCAAGCCCCTGCCGCAGCCAAGCACTGGGCCTCCCCAGAGCAGGAGAAGGGGCTTTGAGAGTTAGAGACATCCTGCCGGCAGCTGCTAGAATGTGGGTGCTGCCACCATTGCAACTGGGCCACCTTCCCCCCAAACCAAAAATTGTACCGTTTTCCTTCTGTTATTACTGGTACTCGATGCAATTCCATGGTAGTGATTTATCTCAGTGGAAAAGTGTGCCCTCCCCTGGCCGGGAGGCCTGGCCAGAGCCACTGAGGGATGGGTTGTCCAACTTCTCCCTTCTCTTGGGTTGGGAGAAATTAAATCACCTAACTTTTTACCTCAGATTTCTAGCTGGTCAAGTGAAACTGCCATTACTTTAGGGGTAGTGGAGAATCCCACATGAACGCTTGAGCCCCTCCCCCTCAGCCTGAGACCCTCCAGGTAAAGTTCAAGGCCATTCATTACCTTGGGACTCCCTGCCCAACCCCCCATCTGCCCACAGCCTTGCGTTCTCTCTTGTCCAGCCTCGAATCCTGCTCTGGCTGGCCCCGGAATTCAGCGGGTCAGGGCTCCTTTCCATGCCTGGGCTGCCCCTTCCCCCACAGCGCGCACTGACACCACAGAGCCAAACGGGAGGGGCTGCACTCACCTCCAAGCAGCAACCCCTGCGCCCCAGTTCCCAGCCCACGTGTGCCGGTGGACCTCACTGCGTTGTGGATGCCTCCGCCTCCATCCACGCCTGATCTTCTCCGGACCTCAGGTTGCCACACGGGTAGGGGCAGCGTGCTTGAAGGCATGCAAGTGGAGGATCTGATGGCACCGTTGGGAGGTGGGACCACAGCTCTGTGGCCAAGGCTCAGCGTCATGGGGCTGCCCAGCCTGCCAGCCCTCGTTAGGAAATGCTCAGAGGGCACTTAAGTCAAGAAACGGGTTCACCAATGCTGCAGCACCGGGGGACTGGGGCCCTCAAGAAGGAACTTGTGCAGATAAAGCCAGGAATACATCTCTTGGAGCCCCCAACACAGGGAGCCCCTCAGAGCAAGTGGCATTGGTGGCCTTCACCCCCAGCCTGGCCCTGGAGGCCCCAGCGAAGGGTAGAGTCCTGGGAAATGCCAGGCATTTGGAATTGTGGGAGTGCGAAGGGCGGGAGCATCTGCGCTGCAGGGCGCTGCGGCAGGGGCGGCAGCTCGCTGGGCTCCCGCGGCTCTGTCTCCAGGGCCTCACTGAGAGGCTGGAGGTAGACCCTCTACCCACAAATTTAAACAAGGCACTTGGCCAGCACAATAAGGCTGAAAATAAAGAAAAGCAGTACAGAGATCGGAAAGAAAGAGACAATATTATCATTCTTGGCAGATAATATGTTTATGTTTACCTAGAAAATCCAAGAGTTAACTCACAACAATTAGAGCCACTGAAAGGGTCTGGAAAAGTGTTCTCATGGACAATTCATTGAGAAGAGTCCACAGCTTCCCAGTGAAACGAAATGAAAAAGGGCCTCATCCACAATGCCGATAAAGCTACAAACTGTATGAACTTAACATGGAACATGGAAGACCTAGGTGAAGAAAACTCTGAAGCATTAAAAAGGACAAAAAGACATGTTTGGCTGGAGAGAAATGCTTGCCTCCAAGTTTACCAGTTTTTCTCGAAATTCCACTTTTTAAAATTCCCCCAAACCTTTTTATTGGAATTTGAGAGAAAAATGTTTAAGTTCATGAGAAAAGGCAGGAATGGATGGACTGAGGGGGACTGAAGTGGGCCCTCTCCCCCCACACCCCACTCCCCGCCAGCGTCAGACACACCCCTGCCAGTCTCAGCCTTGTAGGACGAGAATGCTGAGCTGAGGCCTGCTCTCTTCACACAGCCCCTGCGTTGCCCTGCCAGCCTGTGGCCTGTAGTGTGTTCTGAATCCATACTCGGAAGGCAGGTGTCCCGAGAATGGCTGTGAGCCCAGCAACAGGACCCATGGTTGGGCCCGGCTCAGTCAAGGCCTGTGAGGGTGGCTGCCTGGGGAAGTCTCCTTTGCAAAGCTGGGACAGAGGGCGTGGTTTGGGCTTTCAGGGGTCTGGGCACAGTGCAGATGGTCTGGGGAGGGGGAGGAGGGGGTAGGGCAGGGCAGGGAAGACTATGAGGGCCTTGCCTCCCACCTGGGGGTGGCTGCTCCCCCGGTCCTGACCCTTTCCTGTGGCTTTCTGAAACTGGGAGGCAGAGCCTAGGGTCCCTTCTGGTCTGTCACTGCTATTGTTGTGTGACCTTGGACCATCCTGCCCCTTGGTTTCTCATTTTCCCTGGCTATAATTTGGGGGAGGGGCATAGCTGGGTCTCAGGGCTTGGGTCTCTCCAGCAGGGCTGCCTTTCACAGCAGGTGAGAACTGCCCTCTTACAGAGGGGAACCCGGATGTCAGGCGGCTGGGAGGGTTGGGTGAGCCAGGCCAGAGCTGAAGGCCCCGGAGAGCCTGGGAGAGAGGTCCAGAGGGGAGCTCTTCCAGGCCCTGGAGGTCTCAGCAGACAAACAGGCTGCAGGGAGGGGGTGTGGACCTGTCTGTGTCCTCAGCCCCACACCCAGCCTTCCCCGGGGACCACGCCTCGCCCAGACAAGCCTGAGACCAGCTGTCAGAGTTGGGGCCTTGTGTGGGCAACTCCGGGAGCATCCCTTCTCCCTCTTCCCAGCTGGCTGCCCCCACGCTGGAACTGGGGACGTTTTGCCACAGGATTCATGGCAGGAGCGGATGGGAGCTGCAGGCTTTCCCACCTCAGAACTGAGGTTACTCTCAGATTCATGGGAGCTATAAACCCATGCCCTATTTCTGCTCTAATTGAAGCTATTTGTATTGTGACTAAAATAATCAGAGACAATTTTATTGGTACATTTAAAAAAATAATTACATTCCATATATTTAAGTCATGTAAGTGTAGCAGTAGTCTGCTGGGGCTCCCCAGGGGACCAGCTCACAGGGTGTGTGCTAGAGGATCCCACCCTGGCTCCAGAAACAGATCCCTAAGGCCCGGGCCACAGTCAGGGGACTTCCAGGGGCCAGGCAGGCAAGGGGTGGGGGCAGGTGTGCCAGCGCTGCCCTGAACACTGTCAGGGAGCACAGAAGTAGGGCTCCCTGGAGTCCAACCAGACCCTGGCTCAAAACTGTCCTTGTGGCAGGTGTCGGTGCTTTGCTGCCCAGCAAGGAATCATCTGCCTTGTAGTCAGTCACCCCACTTTTCTCTGGGGACCCTCCCACTCTTTGTTCTCCTGCTTCTGGAACAGCTGACTGCCCACCTGCTCTGGGGGCAGCACCAATCAGAGCCCAGCATTCCCCAGCCATAGTGGTTGGTTCAGGGCGGAGCATGTGACCCAAAAATAACACCTGTCCTGATCCCCAGAGTTTTCAGATATGCAAACGAGTGCACCCCATTTTTGCTTACGTCTTTTGGAGCTGGGCTTTTGTCCTTGTGAGCAGAAGTGTTCTAACAGAGATCACTCCTATAAGGAGTTTGTTATGAGGATGCATGGAGATGAGCTGTACATGGCACCCTCGTAAACAGTCGCCGTGCTATTGTCAGGGCGCATCACGGAGCGTGGATGCTCGTCACCAGTATTAGGAGACAGGGAGAAACTATGAGGGGCGTCGCAGCCTGGGAGGATGTTGGCCCGCGTGCTCGCAGGTAGCAGGAGCAGTGTGTCTGCCGGCTGGCAGTGGCCCTTGCCTTCCCCATCAGGCCTCTGCTGCATGGGCCGGACACAACTGCCCATGCTCAGCTGGGGCCCTGAGTTCCCAGGACCCCAAGCTGGCTCTCTTCCTTTTCAGCATCTCCTCACTGTCTGTGGGCCTGATGGATGCCTCAGCACCCCCACCAGTCCCCGAAGCCCCGGGTCCTGCACTTGGAGCTGAGCAGGATCTGGGTCTTCGTACCCACCAGCCCGACAACACCTTCAGGCACCAGGGGGCAGAAGTTAGCCGAAGCTCCCACCCACCTGGGGCAGGTTTCCACTCCCACAGCAGCAGCCTTTCATTCTGGGGAGGCCACTCTGTCCAAGTTGCTGACAGGCGGCTGGAGCCTTGCCTCCCTTCTCCTGGAAAGCCTTCTGTCTGCTGGACTTGGGCCACCTTGATCTTAAACAGCAGTGAGAACCTCAAGGACAGCCCTGCTATCTACCTGGTTGGAGAGATACCGTGTGCTCCTGGCTTATCTGGGGGCCCACTGCTTGGAAAGGATCTGAGAAGCATGGGGGCTGGCCCACTCACCTGGCCCCTGGAGGTCCCGGTCAGTGGACACAGGCATACCCACAGGCAAACACACACATGTCTGGCAAGGGCTTGCTTTTTCTACCCGTCCCAGAGCAGAGGAAGCCCAGCTTCCTCTGGGGTGCCCTCTGTGGAACTCCACAGCACCACACAGCCTGGCCCTGTGCTGTATCTGCCCAGGAGGCCGCCTGCTCCTGGGTGTCCTTGCCCTCCCCAGTCCTCAGGGTCCCCAGCCTGACAGCATGTACCCAGCATCCTTGGTCCTTGTGAACAGTGACTGGCCATACCTACCCACTGGGACATTCTCCCTACCCGGCCCAAGAGCTTCACCAAGGTCCTGATCTCAAACATTCTTTCCTATTCTCAGGCGGCTGTGAAAATCCAGCTCCTCACAGGCCCAGACACGAAGACACAGAGGACCCTGGAGCTAACATGACAAACTCCTCACAGTCACAGGGAGACAAGTGAACCCAGGGGCCTTTGGCACAGCAGGGCTCCTGGGAATCAGTGTGCGTGTGATAGAGGCCCCTCTGCCTCTGGGTTGGCTTATAGGCCTCCCCTGCATGAGTAGAGCAGGGGACACAGTCTTTGTCCCCTGATGGTGGGGGTGGCACAGACAACCTAGAAGTGCATAGAGGAAAGAGGGAGAGGACGGAGGGAGGGTGAGAGTGTGAGAGGGAAAAGGTGGGGGGAGAGAGGGACACTCAGAGGTGTCCAGAGAAGCTGTCACCTGACTGAGAGGTTAGAGGGGTGCAGGGCGAGTCCAGGTGGGCCTGCTAGTGGGGCAGACAGACAACAGACTGGGACATGGCCTGGCTCCCCATCTGGGCTCCACGGAGATAAATGGGTCCACCCAGAAAGTGCCCCAGAAAGGCTCTGCCCCCAGGACCTCTGCTGACCACCCTAAAGACCCCACCCACCCCACTGCCACTCCTTGTTCAGAAGAGGAAATTGAGGCCCAGAGGCAGCTGGGGCTGCTCCAGGTTACCCTGTGGGCTGTGGGTGTGCTGAACCCAGATCCCTGAACTCTGGCTCTTGCCAGCGACCACCCCAAACCGCCGTGTCTCCCTACCCCTCAATCGTCCTCATCTGCAAAATGGGGGTTTTGGGCCAGAAGGCTGCAGATGCCCCTTCTGGCTTGGACGTCTACAGATGTAGGACTCCTCCCTCTGAGTCTTTGGGGGTCCAGCAGGAGCACTCCGCATTGGGCACTTACTGTAAATTAGCTCTGTTAATTACAAAAAAACACCTGCTTGTTAAGCTATTTCAGATAACACAGAGGAGACAAGGTGGGAGCACCTCCCCGCCTGGCCCATCTCCACCAGGTGCCGTGTGGTCCATGCAAGCACAAGCAAGCACAAGCAAGCCCCCATTCTCTCTCTGAACCCCTCTTCCCATAGAATTAAGGAGGAGCATCTGGAATGGGTGACCAGGGACAGCCCTGAGCCTGAGCTCAGCCATCCTGCTACACGCAGCAGCCCTCAGCAGGCCCTGCCTGTGTCAGCCCCCGCCTCCTGCGCCAGACCCCTGCTCAGAGCCCAGGGACAGGGGCTCATTATCCCATCCGGTCTGCCTGGGATGCGGCAGAGTGACAGCTGCTCCAGGTTTAATTACTGATGGGCTGCGGCTATGCCAACCCATGAATAAAATTACAGTTGTTCTGCAATGCAAATATGGCAGCCTCAGTTTGAGGGTCTGAGGTGCTTATTTTGATTGGCTGGCTTTTTTAATGAGAAAAGTTTTATTACATTTTAAAGCACATTAGTAATGATGAAACACACACCTAAAGATTTATATAGCACTGCAAACAGTAGCAGGGAAAAAGGAAGTTATTTATAACTTCAAATATGTTCCTGCCATCTGATTGCATTGTTTTAGGGAGCAGGGCATTTTTAGCTGATAATTGCTTTAATGATAAATGTGGAAACTCAAGAACCAAAATATACAATGTCTTTAAAAGGCAAAAGCCTCAGTTAAGATTGGATGCATTGATCTTATTTAGGGAAGGGGATGGAAGAGGGGGAACTTGACCTCAGCAGGGCACAGGGGTAAGAATAAATTAGGGACATTTGACATCCACAGGTGACCACTGAACACAGGTTCAGCCTGTGGAAATGGAAGCAGAAACATACCACCCTTCTGTCGGAGCTGCCCTGGGGGCACTTATTTCTTCTTTGTTGTTGTTGAATGTTTCCCTTCAGAGTGATGTATCGGTGCTCTGGGTGACTGCCTCACCTGAGCTGCAACTGTGCGAGAATGCAAAGTTCGGATGCAGGGACCTGAAATCCATAAGGATTTGCATACGGTGCCTTTGGTCTGACTTCCCCATCACTTAGCAAATGGACTCTCCCTGGGAAGGCGGAGTTTGCTGATAGGTGGACCTGGGAAGTGGCAAGTCCCTCACTAAGAGTTCTCAGCAGCTCTTTCCCTCTGGGGACATGGCCGAACTCACGAACCATCTAGCTGAGAGGGAGAGCTCTCCCACGGGCCTAGGTCCTCGCCTCCAAACAGGCAGAACTGACTGCAACTCAGCAGCATTGGTACATTCTTGGTTCCTCCTTCTGCCAGCGTGTGTTTATTGAGGGCTTACTGTGAGCTGGGCTCCTGGTGTGTTCTGACCTTGAGCATATGGCCTGCGCTTTCAAAAGTGACTTAACGAGTATGGCAGAGACAACTGAGCCCCCCTAAATGACAGTGTGACAAGGACAATGGGCACACAGCAGAGGATGGGGCTGGCTCTGCCTGGCTGGGGGAGGGGAACATTAATGAAGGGGTCACTCAAGCCAGCCCCGAAGGGTGCTTAGGAGTTTGGAGAAGACACCCACCACATCGAGGTCTATGGGAGGAATAAGGACTTGGAGTGACTCGAGCACAGGCTACTGTCTGTGAGGGGAAACTGGGGTGAAATGGCATGCCAGGCCGTTGCACTTAGCACTGAGGGCACTTCTGCTGCTCTGGGCTGGGGTTCAGGCAGACCTGAAGGCAGCTCTGATGGGGGCAGAGAAAGAGCCCGCAGAGCAAGGCAGGCCAGTGGGAAGGCATATGAAAAACACAAGATGGAATCAGTGTTTTCTGCTTCCCTTCTCTTGGAGGTCACCTAAGCTGAGTGCCTTCTGTCCATCCAGCCATGGGCCCCATCCTGGAACCAGGAGGCAAAAGATGGCACAGGAACCATAAACTGGCTGCAGGACTCCCTCCCAGCACCCTGGCCCCACTGTACGTGTGGGTGTGTGTACAGGCTTCTTCCTGTGCATGTGTTTACCAACGCACACATCTCTGTACAGTGAGTCCTCACTTAACATCGTCGGTAGGTTCTGGGAACTGTGATGGAACCACTTACAACAAATCCAGTTTTACCTGAGGCTAAGAGTTCAGTCCCCACAGCATCTCATCAATGTTGTCTTGAGATGATGCCAAACAACATGCTATTCGAAGACCTGCTGTGTGTGTTTGTGTGCATGTGTGTGCACATTGTGCATGCTCCTGCATGTGTGTATATGCTGCATGTGAAAATGTATATGACATGTTGCCATCCATGTGGACATATGTACATGTGACTGCATGTGTGTATCTTGTGTGTGAGTGTGCATGCTTGTGCGAATGTATGCTCATGCATGCATTTGCAGATGTGAGTGTGTGTGCATGCTCACCAGAACACCCATGCCTAGACCAGACACTCGGTTTGTAAGTAAAGCCTGACACTCTGGAATCAACAGTCTGATACAATCACTGCAGCTTCTCAAATGAGTCCCACACAGCTACGCACACAGCTCATACCCTTGGGCGGCTCAGGTTGCTGAGGTCTGCTTGGTGAGGGGAAGAAAATGAAAAACTAAATTTTCAGGCAGCCTGGGCCAGGTTTGGAGGGCTCTGAAGGGGGTTGAGAGGGCATCTAATGATAGCCAGATGGGTTCTGCCACCAGGGTCCCCAAGGGACAATAGGAAAAACCCAGCCAAGCCCAGTGCAGCCTTAGGGGCCCTGCAGACAGAAAAGGTGAACAAAAGCCTGTGTGTGTAGGTATGTATGGTGTGTGTATGAACATGTAAGTGTGCACATGTGCCCATCTGTGCAGCTGTGTGTACACAAGTGTATGAGTGCACGAGTGTATGTGCATGCTGGTATCCATATATGGCCATGCATGTGACCTATTTCCTGATCTAGGAAACTATCTCCATTGACCACGGAGTTACCTAAAGCCACATTTAAGGAAGGTGAAGCCAGGAGGGAAAGGTCAGGGCACACGTCTACACCGCCCTCCCCTGTGCTGGCTCTCTGATCCACTGGCATCAGTGCTGTCCAGGGAACAGACCATGCTATGGGCTGGAGAGATGGCACACTGGGTATAGGATATAGCCCAGGTACCCTGCAGCGTGCCACAATGGGACAGGAATCCATTGCCTGCACCAGGGACTTGTTCTATTCTTAATGGCTTTTTGGAGTTTAGCTGAGGGCAGGCCTGCAGTTACAGTCATTATTGGGTTTAAGAAATCTTTCTTGGGTAGCCAAGTCACTTGAGCTCTGTTTCCTTTCCCTCCCTCAGTGCTGGAGGAGATGGAGGGGGCTGGGAGCTGGGGGTAGCCAAGGGATCTGGTGATTAGGTGAGTGGAAGCTGCCAGTCCTGCTGAGAATAGCTGGGCTATGGTTGTGACATAGTGGCCTGACTGAGTGGGCCAAGGAGTGCTTGGGAGGGGAGTGAGGACACAAGTGTAGGTGTCTTACCAAGCAGCTGGGACAGAGCCAAAGAGGGAAGTGACCCACTGGGCAGGACTAACAGAGTTGGCCCATCTGCAGAGCACTTCTCCCCACAGATGCCCTCTTACCCAGGAGCAGTGCTGTGAGCGCATCTCACAGGCTGGAAACCGAAGCTCAGGTTGGGCAGCTGCTGGTGGCCACTCAGCAGGTCTGATCAGAACTGTGGCCTGTGCTGACCAAGACACAAATACCAGGCTGGCCTTTGAGTTTTCTCCCTGCATCCTAACATCCTACCTTCCTTGGGTAGAGCCTTACCCTGCCCTTTCAATCTCTGTTTCTGCCTTCTTGATTACCCTTCCCTGCCTCTGCTCTCCATCGTTGGTTAATCTCAGATGAGATGTACTTGTATATCCTGTAGCCCTGCCCTTGGGCTGCTCAGCTGTCCCAGGGAATAGGACAGTTCTTGGGGACCAGAGGCTGGCAGTACCCATAAGCTGGGTCTTAGCCATTCAGGCTTTCCCAGAAGGGGTCCCTTTCTGCAAGTGGGGTTTGAACAGACAGTGGAGAGAGACTGATCCTTCTGCATGCAAATGCAGGTCAATCAATGAGACAAACCCTGAAGAGCAGAAGCCACGTAACTGTTGGGTAAAATTTTAGACCAAATGAGTCACCTACTCTCCTGAGCTGGCAAACCACTGGGGCCTCTCCCAGATGCCACTTGGCAGGGTTGCCTGGTCCCTGACCACCAACCTAGCCTATGGTCCAGGGAGGGAAATCGCCTGCCAACCGATTTCTCAGGTACCTTTTCCCAAGGGTCATTCCAGCTGGTGAGTCTAAATATCATACAGGGTATAAATGTGCTGCATTTATTATTTTCACCATGGAGACGTCCAAGAAAACTGACCTTTTCAGCTTTAATAAAAGCGGATTTTCCTGTAGGTCCTTTGACAGCAGCTACAATTGTGAGCTGGGCTGAAACTCAATATCAAACACCAAAGAACAGAAAAAGGAGTTACTTTCTCTCAGCTTGTGAGTCTTATTGGCACACATTTATGATCAGGCATGGGAAAGCATGCGGGTGCCTGAGCCCAGCTCAGAGGAGAGACCCAACCTAGACCCTGAGGTGTCAGGCACCCCATCCCCATAGCATCAGAGGTGACTGCTATTCGTGCACTCAGTTCAAGGCAAGTTGGACTCAGAACAGAGCTGTAGCAGCAGGCTGCTTTATAATCCAGCAGGAATGGCTATGGGATGCTCAGGACTTGGTGTCCCTGTCTTGACCCAGGAGCCCCCAGACATCTCACTTTGACTCATTTTCCTCTAGAGCCAGCCCAGGGCTGACTGACTGTCTCATCATTCCTTAGCCACACTGATGGGAAAACCCTTGCAGACTCTCTACCCCATCATTTCTCCTGACCATGATAACCAACATATAGGGGGACAACATGACAGTCAAATAATGACAGTGCTGCCTTGTGCTGAGACATGATATTTAACAGCAAAATCTAGAGTTCCTGTTAAAACCAGTGGCTAGACCTCAGGCATTTTCTCTTCCCCATCCCAACCCTGTGACCATGAAAGTGAAGCAATTTCAAGAGGTATAAACCAATAAGATAAATGAAAGAGTAATGGCAGTGAAGAATTTCAATGAATTTTGGAAAGCAGGAAGTAGAGGGAAGAGTGCAACTGACTGACCAGAGCAGAGAAAGTACCACTAGGTGCCTTGGAGGGAGACACTGCTGAGCATGAGTGCTTATAAGCACAGAATGTCCAGGCTCAGCAGCAGTTGAAGCTGGAAGTGGGGACTTAAAGGAATTCAAAACAGGGGTACTGAGTGATGTCACGAACGATTGCAAAGTAGGAAGTGACAGGAATCTGTCCCTCCATCCAAACAATGATTGAGCTGGCAGGAGCTGTCTGAAGCAATTATCTTAGAACTGTGGAGTTTAGCTGAAAACTTGCAGTGTCCAGGGAAGAGCTTCATGAAGATGCCAGTGAATTTTGATAAAATCTCATGTTTTGCATACTGGCTGTCATCCTCCAGCCACCAGCACCTGACAGGCAGTCATGAGGATGACAGCCATGGTGTGGCTTGCTGGCTCAGGATAGACAATAAAGACCTTGCACTCCAAAAACCAAGGTTGTATGTTTTGATTGCTGATCACTATTTTTGATTACTGAAGGGCTGGCACAGAGGCCAGTCATTGTTTTAGATCCCCTGGGCTGAAGTAGCTTCCCCACTGTGAGAGAATTTTAAAGAGACACTACTCCCTTCTCCCAAATAGTTAAATAAATCTTTTTAAGGTCACTGACCGCCTGTAGAGACAAAAGAACAAAAACTTCAGTGACCACATGCAACAAGGAATACACACCTTGAAGAAATAGTTTGAAAAAGTCACAAAAAGACTTTTTGTGACTTTTTGTGACAGCCCCAGCTCTCAACAAGTAAAAATTAGCAATACCAAAGAAGTAGAAGAAATACAGATCCACTGTTATCACAACATAATACTCAGAAGGTCCAGTTATCAAAAAAACAACAAAAAATACAAAACATAAAAAATAGGAAAGTATGGCCTATTCACAGAAAAAAGAAATTTGACAGAAACAATCCCTGAGGAACAGCAGAAAATTATTTCTCAGAGACATTAAACTGGCTGTTTAATATAGCCAATGAGCCAAAGGAAACTATGGGAAAGAGCTAAAGGAAATCAGAAAAATGATGTCCAAAAAATTAGGATACCAACAAATAAAAATCATAAAAAGGAACCACACAAAAATTTTGGAGTTGTAAAACACAATAACTGAAATGAGATCCCACAGGAGGGGCTCAACAGCAGATTTGAGTAGGCAGAAAAAAGGATCAGTGAATTTAAAAGATAAGACAGTTGAAATTATCTACTGAGAAGCAAAAGAAAAAAAAATGAAAGAAAATGAATAGAACTCGTGGGACCTATGAGCCACCATCAATATAACAATATATGTGTTACAGAAATTACAAAAGGAGAGAGCAAGAAACAGAAAAAAAATACCTGAAGAAATAATGATGAGTTCAAAATATGATGAAAGACATGATATAAATACCCAGAAATCTTGAGTAATTCCAGAATAAACTTGAAGAAATCCACACTGAGGTATATTTTACTCAAATTGCTGAAACCCAAAGACAAAGAGAAAAATTTGAAAGCAGCAAGAGAAAAGCAACTGGTCATGTACAAGGGCTCATCTACAAAATTAACACCTGATTTATCATCAGAAACTATGGATGCCAGAAGGCAGTGGGATGACATATTTAAAGTCCCGAAAGAAAAAACTTAACCAGAATTCTACATCTAGGAAAACTATCCTTCAGGAATAAGGAATAAATTAAGACATTTCCAGATAAATAAAAGCTAAGGAAGATCATTATCAACAGACCTTCCCTACAAGAAATGTTAAAGGGAGTCTTTCAGGTTGAACTAAAAACACACTAGACAGTAGCTAGAAGCCATAAAAAGAAATGCCACTGGTAAAGATAATTCATAGGAAAGTATAAACATTGGTATTATTGTACTTTGATTTGGTTTGTAGCTTTTCCCTTTTTCCTATATGATCAAAAGGCAAATAACAAAATAATTAATTACAATTAATTAATTAATTAATTAATAATTGTAAATCTATGTTAATGTGTGGCAGACTTTGGCCTGCAGAGTCTGTATGTTATGACTGAAGATGAAAATAAATGCACAGGCTACAGCAGTCCTGTGGAGAAAAAGGGAAGGTATGGTACTCTCTTAAGATGAGAATCTCATGGCCACTTCTCTCAAGTGGAGAGCTCCTTGGCCAGTCTCTCAAGGGGAGAGTGCACTGACCCTTGCCTGAACAGGCTCTTATTGTTTTTCTCAGGTCTTACATCACAGAAGGATTTACCTATTGCATAGAATATTGTTGTCTACATTTTAGGGACAATCAAAGAAATGAAAATAACAAATGCAAAAGGGAAAGGCAGTGAGCTGATTAGCTCCACCTTCGGGAAAATTCACACAGGCTTTGGAAACTACCTTGAAAACAGGCAATAAACATCTACTGTTTCAGATCAGGGTGAGGGAATTTTAGCAAGAGCAAGCCATAATAGTCTTTATGCATATTCTAGGCCTTATTCCCATGGGAAAACCTGGTTTGAGGGTCTGGCTCCTGCCCACCACTTTGCTTCTGTAGGTTTTCCATACAGAGCTGAGTCACATTTGTCAGACCAAAACAAACCAGTTCCCTACATTAATGGGCATTCAATGTATAAAAATACCTGTGACAATAATAACATAAAGGAGAGTGATGGGGGCATATGGGAGTAGATAATTTGTACACTATTGAAACTAAGTTGGTATTATTTAAATTAGATTCTTAAAAGTTTAAGATGTTAACTGTAATTTTCAAGGTTACCATTGAGAGAATAATTGCAAAATAGATGAAAAAGGAAATCAAAATGAAATGCTACAAAATATCAACTAAATACAAAAAAAAGGCAGTAAAGGGGAAACTGAGAAAAAAAGTCAGACATACAGAAAACAAATAGATACATATTTGTTTTCATTTACAGAAATACAGAAAACAGAAAAAGTAAATTATTTTTGTCAGTAATCACGTTAAACATAAATGAGTTAAATTCTCACTAAAAAGCAGATATTGGCAGATTGAATAAATAAAACAATATCTATTTTTATGCTGTCTACAAAGACTCACTGTAGATACAGGGATACAAGAAGTTGAAAGTAAAAGGATGGAAAAAGATATTTTATGCAAATAGTAACCAAAGAGAGCTGGGTGGTTACATTACTGTCAGATAAAATAGACTTTAAATTAAAAAAATATTAAAATAGACAAAGAAGGACTAGGGAAAAGATGGATGGATGGATGGATAGATAGATAGTTCAACACAGTAAGAAAACAGAACAATTATAAATATATATGCACTCAACAACGGAGCCCCACAATATATGAAGCAAAAATTGACAGAACTGAAGGGAGAAATAGTTCTATAATGCTAGGTGGAGACTTCAACACCTAGTTTTCAATAATGGATAAAACAAGACAGAAGTTCAGTAAGGAAACAGAGGATTTCAACAACACCATGATGCAATTTGACTTAACAGCCACATACAGGACACTCCTCTAACCAGCAGCAGAACACATGTTCTTCTCAAGTGCACCAGGAAGACTCCTCAGGATAAACTGTATGTTAGGCCACAAAACAAGCCTTAACAATCTTTAAAAGATTGGAATGATACAAAGTATCTTTTCTGATCACAGTGTAATATATCTAGAAATAAATAACAGAAGGAAAACTGAAAAATTTCACAAATATGTGGAAATTAAGCAACACACCCTTAAACTACCAGTGGGTCCAAAAAGAAGCCACATGGGAAATTAAGAAATACCTTGAGACTAATGTAAACAAAATCACAACATACTAAAACTTATGGTATGCAACAAGAGTGTGCTGTAAGTGAAATTTATAGAAGTAAACACATACATTAAAAAATAAGAAAGCTTTCAAATCTATAAACTAAAACTGTGTACCTTAAGAAACTAGAAAAAGAAAAGCAAACTAAACCCAAAACAAGGAGAAGGAATGAAATCATAAAGGTTAGAAGGGAGATAAATAAAATACAGAATTAAAACCCAAAATCAATGAGAGTAAAAGTTGATTCTTTGAAAAGATTGACAAAAAATTGACAAACCTTTAGCTGAAGAAAAAAAAAAGAAGACTCAAGTTACTAAAATCAGAATGTAAAGTGTAATTACACTTAATGTGTAGTGGGCACATTACAGAGGTAAAAAAATATTATAAGAGAACATGCCAACAAATCAGAAAACCTAGATGAAATGGACAAATTCCTAAAAGCACACCATCTACCAAAACAGATTCAAAAAGAAATAGAAAAATCTCAATAGACCCATAACTAGTAAGATTGAATCAGTAATCAAAACTCTCCTGTCCTGATCAGTGTGGCTCAGTGGGTTGGGCCTCATCCTGTGAAGTGAAAGTTTGTGGGTTCAATTCCCAGTCAGGGCATGTGCCTGGGTTGTGTGTTCAGCTCCTGGTTGGGGCACATATGAGAGGCAACTGATCAATATTTCTTTCTCACATTGATGTTTCTCTTCCTTTCTTTCTCCCTCCTTTCCCTTCTCTCCAAAAAATAAAAAAATTAATAAAATCTTAAAAACAAACAGAAAAACCTCTCCTCACAAAACAAAGCCCAGGACCAGTGTCTTCCCTGGTGAATTCTATCAAACATTTGAAGAAGAATTAACATCAATCTATCCAAAACTCTTCAAAGAAAAGCATGAACTACAAAGTAAAGAAGGAACTATATTTCGAAAGGAACCACTAAGAATACTAACACTAAATACAACTTGGACTCCTTCTCAACCTGGGCTGCAAAGGTTCACTTTGCCCATGGCTTTGGCAAAAAAAAAATGAACTTATGAATAAATTCTTCCCAAACTGCAAACATGTTTGATGCCAGTGATACTTTGATATCCTAAAGAAAAGAATAGGTATCGGCTTTCATTACTTTTATGCTTCTTTGAACTTCTTTTTATTACTTCTAAGCATTAAAATGCTTTAAAATTGTAAAAAATAAAAAAAGAGGAGGAAACATTTCTTAGCTCACTCTGAGTCCAGCATTATACTCACACCAAAGCGAGATGAAGACACTGCAAGGAGAGAGGGAGGGCTGCTTCTGCCTGGGCCTCGTCAGGGCAGACCACAGCCTGAGGGAGCAGGTTCCCACAGGGAAGTCCTCAGGATGCGGTAGGACAGAGGTTCCCTTGATTTGGTAATTTTTTCTTGGCGCTCCTAGGCTAAAAGAAATGCCTAACAATTCTGTGTATTAAATGGTAGGTTGGAACAACTTAATCAATATGGATGCCCTAACAATTTAGTGGCCATGTGAAAGAAACAACCTAACACACAAAAGTTGCAAGAAAAATACTTGGATTTCATTCTTTAATCACCAGTTACTTCCTTCTGCGATGTGTGTGTCTCTGAGACCGCACAGCTTCTTGACCCTTCGAATCAGCTTATACACCTTCACCCAGTACTTGCTTTTTATCATAGACACTGCTGAAAACCCGACCTTGCCAAAATGTGACATTGTCATCCAGAATGCAGTTCACTCTAACCTTGAAATAGTGAGCCCCCTGTTTGCAATGCCTAACAAATGCTAGCTATCTCAGACACTGAAATACCCCGCGGTGCCACAGTGTGCTCCGGACAACCTCCTGGGAGCCCTGCTGCAGTTGGGGAGTTGTGAAAGTAGAGTCTATAAGAAAATATTGTTAAGAAACGTGGACAGAGATTTCAGAACATTCGGAAAAAAATAATGAAAGGAATACAGAAACCCAGGCAAAGGAAAAAGTGAAGCAATTACTAACTTTAGAGGAAAAAACAAGGTTGGACAAGAAAGGCGAGAGATACTGTACTTTGTGACTCGACCAGGAACGGCATTTTCATAGTCACGGCAGCAGAAGCGCGGATGGCGTGCGCTCGTGGGAGGGGCAGTCGGGGCACAGCAAAGTAGGCCTTGTGAGAAGAACGAGAAGAACACGAGCCCAGGTTCCACCTTCCTGGAAGTGCGGTGGGGGTGGCAGAGGAGGCGCAGGCAGGGGCTACCCCGGAAAGTGAGAAAGTCTTTTGCATGGTGGGCTGTCAGTGATGAACGGCAGATTGGCGGATGAAGAAAGGGAAGGGGTTGTGGATGTGGGCTGGGAACCGGGAGGTCAGCGCTGGGGGAGCAGGTATAGGAGTTAAAGGTATTGTGTCTGGGAGCAAGATTGGGAGGTAGGGAAATAGAATTATTGTTCCTTATTAAATATCTTTTGGTAACATTTGACTTATTGAACTATGTGCATGCATTGCTTTGATAACAACATTTAAAAATTAAACAAAGCAATAGTTAGGTCTAACAAATGTAACCCACATGCTCCTTATGATCTAGATAATGTTTCACCTTCAGCAGAAAGTCTAATAAGTCTCCCGAGATTTCTGCAAATCGAGCCTGAGAGAGGGGAGATGAATTATTTTCTCATGGTGCTTCAGGCTCTGGCTGCTGCCTCTGCTGAATTCCCGTCCCCTGCTCTCCATCATGCCTCTGTGATTTACTCCTCACAACTCACCTGCCCCAGCCTCGCCGTGAAACTAAGAAAACAAGGCCCACACCTGAGAGTTTGTGGACCTTTGAGGAGGGACTGCATATTAGACACCTTTTTCTCCGCATCAGGCCTGGGCTCCCCCTTCTGGCCTGGCCCACTGGCCCCTGCCCCTGTCTCAGAGGTGGATCCCCCCAGGAGTCCCAGCTCTCACTTCCAGAGCTGGTTCCAGACCATCATGGTTGTGTGTGTGTGTGCGCGCGCGCGCACGAGTGTGAGCATGAAGACGCATGCGCACGCTCTTAGGAAGGTCAGCTGAGGCAGAACAAAGCAACCCTCTGAGAAAGAACAACAGAGACCTCGGAATGATCTTCTTCACGAGGCTCCGCCCTCCCAGAAGAGAGAGGTGGTTGGAAGCAGCTTTCCCCTCCACCACGCGCCGCTTTCCCGGCACTGATGAGCACGTGGACACAGTGCTTCTGCGCCGGGACTCGCGGTGGTCCCAGGTGTGAGGACGGCAGCGCTCCTCTCTGCCAGCTGGCCGTTCCCAGGCTCTGCATGTCTGTACATGGAGAACCGTGCAGTGTGGTGGGGCCGCCGTCCACCTTTGCCGAACGAAGAGGAATGATCACTGCTCAGGTGCAACAACTGAAATCTCAACAATCCCAATCAACTCACTCAGAAGGCTCGTGGTGGGAAGCCCTCAGTCGGATGTTTTCGGGGTACGGAGTTGTGTCTCCCTCACCACGAACAGCTGCCTACGCACTTCGGATCCCCTCGCAGCCCCTGAACAGGGTCTCGCTCCCACATCGGCTGAGGATCCCGGTTTGAAGAAGTGTGTCCTGTCCCTGCAGTGTTATGTTAAGCTCGAGGACAGCGGCATTTTTGCATTTTTCTCCGGTGTCCCCACAGCATGTACCACAGCCCTGGCCGGGCATCTGGTGTCTAATCCCTCTTTCTGGGGTGGCCAGAACCCAGCTTTGGTCCTCCTGGCCTCCCTGAGGACTCTGTCTACACAGGTGCTCCAGAGAGGGGCTGCCTTGAGGGCCACTCTCGGGCCTTCCAGCTGGTTGGCCGTGGACAGAGCAGTCTGTGGGAAAGGTGCATGCTTCTGGCCAGCACCCGCATCTTTGGGTGGCACAGTCACATGGCCCATACTGAGGTGGTCTTCCCCACTGTGCCCTGGGGGGCTGCAAGGGAAGGGCAGTGGAGGGATCCGGGGAACATCCAGCCTCCATGAAAAGCACAAACCTCCAGCACTGGCAGTGAAGGGAGCGCTGCCCCAAGGCTACCCTGAGTGCCTGCTGGCTTGGCCACAGTGGCTCCCATTCCATCCCAAGTGCAGACGCATGGCTCTTCCCTGAGGACTCCAGAGCATGAAGTCCAGGACAAGGGGAGCAGACAATGGCCAGCACACACCCTGCAATGAGGGCTCCTTCTTGGGCCTGGTGGGCCAGCTTTCCTCCTGGCTCCTGGCCCGCCCCCATCTGAATCAGAGCCTTGGGGCCGTCCTCTGAGGCCACAGCTCAGGGCTTTGCCTTCTTTAGAATCTACCTGCCCCTTCTTCCCACCCCTCCTGCCTCCTACTGGGCAGACACAGCCTTCTCCCCCTGTCCAAGGTTCCCCATAGGGAGCCCTGAAGGTCACTGGAAACAGTTTTATCTATGGGAAGAACCTCTGTACCCCCACCCCTGCCCCCGCCTCACCAGGACTCCCTACCAGAAAACTCAGTGGCCACTGGTCAGGTGCAGGGAGGCCAAGAGCCATTGAGGATGGAATGCCAAAGTCCCCTCACGCCCACATCATCCTTTGAGCAAAGTCAGTCTCACAGGCCTGGTCAGAAACCCAGCCACACGGGCTGGTGTCATGTCCTCCCTGTCCTTCCCTGGGCCAGCACCTGTGCCCTTTGCACACACTGGGCTGGGTCACTAGTGCTCTCCTGAGCTGGGTGCAAACCCCCGCCTTGATTCACAAGTCCTCTATGGAACCCCCTTGTGCTTGGGGCCTGGGCCTGAACCTCAAACATACTGGCTATGACTGCCGAGTAGCTGCTCCTGTGCCCCAGAGGGAGAGCAGGGGTGGGGGGGAGCAGACACTGCTCCGAGCTGCTCTGCGTCATCAAAGCCCCGGCGCCTGTGAGGCAGGAAACACTTCCCTTCCACAAGTGCGGCTGGTCCTCACCGCAGGGTCAGGATCGATACCAGTGTGAACAGAGCTCCGTCCTGAGTTGTTGGCTGTCCTTCCTGGCTTGGGGCGTAATCCATAATGCTTGGCTCCTGCTGCCCAGCTCCGCACAGGCTCCAGGGGTGCTGATGAGTGTGGCATCCAGTCAGGGTGAGGGCAGAGTCCCGGGGGCAGTTTTGAGAGAATAATGAGGAGCACGAGGGCTGAGCTGGCTGTCAGACCCTCCAGCCAGGAGCCTGGCTGCCCTGATCTGGGGGCAGCACGTGCACCCCCCAACCCCAGCACCAAGTGCCTGAACCCTCCCCGGACCTCCTCCTGCGGCCAAGCTGCCCACGTATCTCCTGTCTGTCGATCTTGCTGAGGACAATTTGTTAAGAACTGTCTGTTCAGCTGATAAAGAGGCTTGGCCCTTTGCTCTGGCCCTGGTCGGGGGTGTTCCAGGGAAACAGGCTTTCCAGTGATGCTTAGGCAGGGCCGTGCTGTATCCTGGCAACCAGACCCAAAGCCACATCCTCCTGAGACCTAGGCTGCAGCCCAGTGCTGGGCAGAGTGGAGATCGGTGGCAGCGCAGGATGCCCCACCCCACCCCTCGGCTAGATCCCCGCTGTGCAGGAGGCACGGCCCTCCCTGGGCAGCCACAGCCTGCCCTGCACTGGCCTGCTTTCCCCCCACCCCACCATTCTGGGCTCGAGGGCTGTTCTCAACTACAACCTCCTCTGTAAAGAGGCTGGGGTGGAGGGGGGTGGGCAGTGCTATTCCTCCAGCTCCCACCCGTGGACCCATGGCTCCATGGCTCCATGGCTACCCACACCCCTCTGCCATTTCTCTCTCTCTAAACAATTTGTTTAAAAGCAGCAGCACTTGAGGCACCTGGGATGGGGGTGTGGTGCCCGCAGATGTCCTGACAAGTCTCAGGGGTGTCCCCATACCCAGGGACTGGCTGATGTGGGGCACAAAAGCCTTTCCTTGCCTCAATATGGGGACCAGTCTGAAGGGTGTCCCAGCTCCAGAGATCTCTGTAGGAATGGCTGAGGCCTCAGCTGTGACCCCGACGTGGGTCTGCTTCTCTGTCCACCCACTCTTGTGCTCCTCACTCCCTGACAGGGGTCCCTCCTCAGAGCCTTCAGCATAACCCCCTGCCCTAAGCTCTCTACTTCAGTCTATTTCCAGGGAACTCGGCCTAAGACGCCTTTGGGCTTTGGGGCCAGCTGGCTGTGGGTATGAGGGGAAACTCCCAGCCTCTTGGAGTTTTCCCCGCCAACTCAGACTTGTAACTTCAAGTCTTAACCTCCAGCTAACCACGGCCTGGGCCTGACCCCAGTACCTCACTAGCTCACCCCCACTTTGTGGGACACCAGTGATTCTCTTCCCACACCTCTCTGGCCTTCGTTGCCACCCCTGCACCTGTGCCCGATGCTTTGAGTGGCACTTGCATCTTCTCAGATGCCTGCTCCAGGTTTCGGGAGCTGTTCTGTGCACAGACACAGGGAATCTGTGTCTCCTGGTCAGCCCTCGGTCAATGACTGACAAGCACAAGAGTACGAGAGCCCAGCTCCTTTCCCTCAGGGTGGCCTGGAGGACTTTCTCCCGCTCAAGGGTCCACCGCGCGAGGATCACTCACCTACATTTTCTTCCATTGTCTTTGAGAGCTCCAGTTGTTATAACTATATCTTTAATCTACTCCTTGGAATTTATTTTGGTGTATGGATAGGGAAGGAAACCAATTTAGAATTTTTCATAAACAGTTAATCAATTACCACAGTGCTAGTTATTTATTTATATGGTTTTTAAATTAAAAATGAATTAGCACATGAAATGATATTCAAGATACTAGGTAAAAAACAAAAACAAACCGCAGAACAGGGTATACAATAAGCTCTTATCCATTTAAAAGACTACATACAAGGGCTTCTATGTCCATGAACAGTGCTGAGAGGTTTGCAGAAGCCCTTTCAAACGGTGCTTGTCTCGGGAGAGAGGCGCAGGGGCTGGAGCGGGGGGACCTCCTTTCATTGAATGCCCTTAGGCCTGTTTGAATTTTTTATCATGTTCAATTATAACCATTTTATTAAAAAATAAATTACTTAAAAAATTCTAAGACTGTAAGTTGTAAGTAACAAAACAGCTGATGAACAAGGGAACACACATACACATAATATAAAATTTCTAGAGAGAGAAAGGAAAGGGGGAGAGGGAAAGAAAGAGAGATATCAGTTGGTTGCCTCCCACATGCACACTGAGAGGGGATCAAACCTGCAACCTAGGTACGTGCCCTGACCGGGAATGGAACCAGCAACATTTTGGTGCATGGGACGATGCTCCAACCAAATGAACCACCCAGCCAGGGCCGGGGAGCACCAATTTTAAAGGATCCAATGGACACCCGTGGAGCCCAGGGCCAGGGGGCAGCCAGTGTTGAAAGACCTGAAACTAGAGATGCAACGCTAACAGGATGGCCCTTTCTGCTTGCCCAGCTGTCGCCATCCTGGGTCAGAGGAATTTCCTCCCAGGGGACAATGCCTAAAACTCACTGGTCCCTGCCCACCCACCCCTCAGGCAGGCATGAGGCTCCTCTTCTCAGACTTCACCTTTCACAGGGAGTGGGTCCCTCAACTATCTTATGGGGATAGACATGGAACCTGTCCCTGGCTCCCATGGTGCCACCTGAAGGCCAAGTGATAACACATCCCGAGGACAGTGGTGGGTTTCACTTAGAAGAGGGGACGTGTTAAGAATGTGCTAGAACAGAACTGTGCAGAACCGTGATCCACTCAGTTGTCAGTACAAAGCGGATACCATTTCTTTTTTTAAGATTTTATGTATTTATTTTTAGAGAGAGAGGAAAGAAGGGAGAAAGGGAGGGAGAGAAATACTGATCAGGTGCCTTTCACAGACCCCCAACCAGGGACCTGGCTCACAACCCAGTCATGCTCCCTGACTGGGAATTAAACCAGTGATGTTTCCATTCACAAGCCGGCACTCAATTCACTGAGCCACACCAGGCAGGGCAGATACCATGTCTTCCTGTCCAGGAGGAATGTGGGAGTGAAGGGACCAATGGATTCTTGCCTTCCACAGTTCTCCGGTGCCTTGCTTTCCTGGCCAGCAGCCACCCTGGAATGTGCTGGTCATGGGGGGAATGCCTAGCCCCTGGTCCTATGGGGACACTCAGAGAGGAGCACCGGGGAAGATCCTCCCAGGGGCTGACTGCTTTGGTGGTTCATGACCAGCTAGAGCCCAGTTCAGAGCCGTAGGTTTCCTAAGGGACTGAGGGTCACTAGCCCCTATTGGCCAGGCTTTCTTCTGGGGGAAGGGGAAAGCAATGCATCTCTTGTCAAAACCTGAGCCATCTAAACTGTAGGGGTCCCTTATAGCCTTACTGGCTGTCGACCCCTAATCCTAGACCTGAGAGCCAACAAGCACTGTGATTGTTTCTCTAATGTGTGACCCAGCCGGGAGGCTTCTGAGGATTGGAACGTCTCAGTGTTGACTTCCTCACCCCAATCCTGCTTCAGTCAGCTCATTGTCTTTCAAGGACTGTCTTCTTGTCACCCCACTTCGGGTACTAAGGTGGATATCTGCTAATATTTTTCTAATTATATCATCCAACTGGAACAGACTTTTTAAAAAACATGTTGTATTTTGTTTTTAAAATGCTGTAGAACCTGTGAACAGGAATTTAGGCCTCAGGAAAGCCCACCAGTCGGAGCCTAGAATCCCCTTGCCACATGGTTGAAAACGTTGCCACCCACTTGGCTAGGTTAGAAGCTCAGCCCCAGTGGCAGCCAGAGGATCTCCCCGGGCCAGCTTGGGTGGGAGCCCATCCCCGGTTCGAGCCCGTTAGACACCTGCCAACACTGTCAAGCTGAGGTTCTAGGATTAAAAATTAGTTCGAGTGAGGAGATACCTATGAATAGTGGGGGGAAGCAAATGGTATAAGAGATCACTTCTATTTTGAGAAAAATCATGAAACTCAAGAAAACAGAACACACCCTTCATCCCATCTACTTAGACAATTATTGTTAACATCTTGTTCAACTCTCCTGTCCCCTCCTCTACCTCACCCTTGGGTGCACACTCTTTCAGTCCTTTGTTCTCTGTATTTATAGTAAGTTTTACATATACATGATAGCAGACTATGAATGTTCAGCCTGCTTCATTGGAGAATCTAAATTATTTTATCTCTTTTCCTTTTTTTGTAGCAGTAGAGAGACAGAATGCAAACATTTCACCTCTATTCTGGGAAGGTTTGCATACGAAGCCCTCCTTGCCCTTGAGGGAAGGAAGGGTAACCAGGTTTTTGGTCGCTAAATGATGGGCTTAATGGCTCATCAAATCAGGCCTATTGTGAGCGAATGAGAGAAGATGAGGGGTTTGTTGGCATTTGAGGTGAGCTATAAACAATATCCTTCTCTTCCCATCAGGTTCTGAGCCAAGTGAAAAATAAAATTCAGTAATCAGGAAGGTGAGGATGAAATGATCAGCGTTGGGTTGGATGAGGCTGATGTGGAGAAGTCCCTAGGATCTGCAGCAGGTGTTAAGCTTCCTGATATCACACCCCGAAACCAAGCCCCTCCGCACCAGCTGGGACAGTGAGTGGTCAGTAACATTCCCCTGCATATGTATCTACAAAAATGAATCATACAGTTGGTGGTGAGTACTGCACCAGGTGTTAGGCTGGTGGGGTCAGACCAGACCTTGGTCAGCAACCTCAGTACTTGAGTTCTGGCTAGGAAAGAATTCAAAGCCAAGAACCAAACATTTATTTAGAAGGTCACAGAGGTAGAAGAAGTGAGCAGCAGAAAAAATGGGCTCGGGAAGCAAGTTACGGAGGGAAAAGAAGGGCCCTTGGAGTGTAGGAGAGAAGAAGGTAAAGGGAATGTGCTTGAGGGGAAGAAGAGAGGGAAGGAAAGTGTGGGTGTGCTCCCTGAAGGGAGAGCTGCTGGGCCCTCCATCCTACGGGCTTTTCAGGGCTGAGAGTTCAGAGGAAGTCCCAGGGGAGGATCTCAATAGACTATTCATCCGCTTTCCAGGGGTGTCCTTTCAGGGTTGTGGTCTGCACTGATTGGTTGCACCAGGGCAGGGGTCATTAGTCATTGCAGCTGGTCCTGAGGCAGCCATGACATCATTTGTCTGATTTTGCTGCTTTTCTGGGCCTGGAGCTGAAACACAGCTGAGGCCCAGATGTACTTGATGCAGGTCAGAGCCTCAATGTCCTGGGGGCTTAAAGCTTAAAGGCTGTTCTCTAGCCCCCTTGCGCATTCTCCCTCCACAGGGTCTAACCCGCATGACTAGCTGTGTGCCTGGGGAGGAAATGTCAGGGGAGGGTCTGAACCGAGTGACCAGTGCTATGAAAAGTAGGGGGGTATGAACCAAGTGACTAGCCATGTCCTAGGGAGGAAAGGTTACCCTGGGGGCAAGGTCCTCGTGTTCCCAGTTTTGCCCGTTGCTAGGCACCTGGGGCTTTCCACCCTGGGGACCTCTGTACCCGGCTGATCGTCCTTGCTTGGCTCCCATCTGTCTCAGTGCCGACCGTCACACCATGTTCATTTTGCTCTGAAACCTGCTTTGTCCCTTGTCAATGCCCTTTGCTTTATGAATCTCCATTAAATGGCATCTGTGTTGTTTTATCATGGGGACTATTATGAACATTCTTCTTCATATGTAGTTTAAACCTGTTTGATGGTTTCCTTATAATAAATTCCGATATTTGAATCATGTTACAATTGTGTAAGCATACTGCTACACGTGTCTCAGAAAGATGATAACAGTTCAGAATCTGCCTAACAGGGTGTGGAAGCCGCAGTTTTCTACCTGCTCATCAGCATTGGTAATTCTCCCTTTTCACTCTTTGCTGATATAAGAGACCAGAAACATACTGTTTTAATATATATATTTCTGATGACCATTAAAGTTGAATGTCTTTTAATATTTGCTGGGCATCCGCATTTCTTTTGGAATTGATTGCAGTTGGTTTTCATCTTTCTCTTATTATTTTCTTAAAGATTTTATTTATTTATTTTTAGAGGAAGGGGAAGGGAAGGAGAAAGAGAGGGAGAGAAGCATCAATCAGTTGCCTGCACCTGGGACCTGGCCTACAACACAGGCATGTGCCCCAACTGGGAATTGAACCTGTGACCTTTCGGCTCACAGGCCAGCGCTCAATCCACTGAGCCATACCAGCCAGGGATTTTTCTTATTGATTATTAAGAGTTCTGTATATACTGAGGACAATAAGCTTTTGCTCATTATAATGTGCTGTAAATCGAATTTTGTTTTCTGGTTGTCTGGATGGTATGGGAATCACTAAGAAATTTTCCAGTATCCATATGCTAGCTACATTTATGAAGTATTTCCTGTGTCAGGCACCGTTCTAGTTGCTTCTCGTGTATTAACTCATTTAATCCATAGCACAATAACCCTACGGGGTGCATGCTGTTATGATACCAATTCTACAGATGCGGAGACAAGCACAGAGAAGTTCGCTCACTGGCCCAGGGGCACACCACCAATGAGTGGGCTTCAAACCCATTGCCTGTCTATAGAGTCCTTGCTCTAACGTGACCTGATGCCACATGTGTTTACTAGCCCCAGAGAGTCTGAAGTGTTTTGGGGACATGGCTGCTGTACACATACTGACAAAGCCCCACAGGCCGTTCTGTCCGCCTCCAGGATGAGCACCAGTTGTTAGCGGTGTTTCACTTGTTTGTGTTTTGCCTTACGGAAGCTTTACATTTTTATATAGGCGAAGTTGTCTTATTTTTACCTTATTTTTTTCTTTAGTGTTGCCTTAAGAAAAAAGCTTTTCTTAACCCAAATGTATCATTTTTGCTGCACAACACTCCACTCCAAAGCATAGTGACTTAAAATATTAACCACTATTATTTTTGATGATTCTCTGGATGGTTTGGGGGTGGCGTTTCTGCTGGCCTCACCTGGGGTCATTTAGGAGGCTACGTCTGGTGGCTGGTTCTGGCTTTCGTCTGGGGTGCCTTGGTTCTCCGCCACAGATGCTCTCACCCTCCAAGAAGCCAGACTGACCCATGTGGCATTGTGGTTTCAGGGCTATGAGAGGGTAGAGTAGAAGCTGAAACATGTCTTATGGCAGAGGCTCTGGAAGAGGCCCAGTGTCACTTCCCTGCACTATACGGCCGGAGCAAGTTACAAGCAGTGGGGAGATCAGCACCTTGCAAATGGGCATGGGCACGGGAAGACGTGCTCCCCGGGAGGCCCTTATTGCAACTGTCAACCACAGGTGTTGAATTTCCTCCACAGGGCCTTCTAGTCCTTGTTTAAATGTATAGGTCAGTGCTATTTAGTGTATTCACAATGTTGGGAAACCATCCTCTCTATCTAGTTCAAAGATGTTTTTGTAATCCAAAAGGGAAAACCCACATCCATTGAGCAGCTGTTCCCAAACCTCTCCCTGATCCCAGCCCTGAAAACCATTGCTTTCTATTCCTGCAGATGAACCTGTTCTGGACATCCCATATAAATGGAATCATTCAACAGGTAGCCTTTGTGTCTGGCTTCTTTCACTCTGCATGCTCTTTTCAGGGTTCATCTGTGCTGCAGCATGTAACAGTCCTTTCTTCCCTTTTATGGCTGAATGCCATTCCCTAGTCCAGACATGCCATATTTTGTGTATCCACTCATCAGCTGGTGGACATGTGGGTTGCTTCCACCTTTTGGCTATTGTGAATACTGCTGCTGTGAGCATCTAGTACTCTTAATTCTTCTTACTTTGACATCTTTCCCACATCTGGGATTCAGTTTTGTGCATGGCTTGATATAGGAACTCTTACTCTATTTTCTTCCTTTTATCCCGATGACATGCACTTATAGGCTATTCTTATACCAGACTTCTCTGTCACTCATCATGTAATGGTGTGTGTTCTTGGGCAAGTCATTTAACCTCTTTGTGCTACAGTTTCCTCATCTTAACTTAGGATGGGAAGAGTGACCTATGTCACAGGATTGTCATCAGGAGTGAATGGCTTATCACCTGGCAAGTTCCTGAGCAGGGTACTGGCACATGGGAGGTACTCAGTAAGGATTGCTGTTGTCCTTAGTAATCCCAAATGTCTGTATATTCAATGATCCATTCAGGGCTCTTTTCTGTTCTGTTGTTTTATTTTCCTATTTCTATTTTTAATGAGCGTCCTTTATATTCTCTTTTAATCTTCAGTAAACCAAGACTACCTTCATAGTTCTTATTAAAAAAAGGTTCTTAGTTCATTTTGGTCATTTGGAATTCTTCCAATTGAATTTTATCAGGTTCTTCTCCCTAAATCCTGCTGGGGTTTTTATTGGAGTTACATTTATAGATTAATTTAGGGAGAATTGAAATATTTTTATTACTAAGTCTTCCTATGCCACAGTGTTTCTCTTCATTCATTAAGCTCTTATTTTGTATTTCACAGTACAGTTTTATAGATTTTTTTCTTATAGATATTGCAGATTTCTTTCAGTCTATCCTTAGATATTTTATATTTTTTGTTGCCATGGTAAATGAGATTCTTTTTCATTATGTTTAACAAGTTACTATTTGTATATTGGAAAACTTTGGATCTCAGTTATTTTATTTTGATGTTCTAATGGTTTTTTAACTTTTTTTTTGGCAAAGCATATAATCTTCAAATAACTACCTTTCTTCTCTTTTTCCATCCTTATAGCTATATGTTTTCTTGCATTATTGCACAGGCTAAGGCTCTCAGAACAACACTGGGCAGCAGGTGGCAGCAGGTGTTAGCAGGTGTCGAGGAATGGCTGGGGAGCCATTCCAGTGGAACAGCACTCGAGGGAGTTTGTGGGAGGAAAGCAGTGATGTGTCTACAGAATGGTCCACAGAGAGAAGTTGATATTAAATTCCAGGGTGAGAATTATGGATCGGACTTGGTGAGTGGTGGACATTGCCCTGGTGTGGTCAGGCTGCGTTCCAGAAGCACAGCTCCAACTTCAGCAGGGGAGAGACCGAGGGGAGGTGAGACCCAGACAGGGTGACCCGTGAAGTCCTAGTGAAGCATCAAATGGGAGGTGATGAGCACAGGACTCTGTGGGAGGGTGCGCTGCTGCCCTCTGTGGTGAGGGACACCAGCTCTTCCACTGAGAAGGGTTAGGTCTTGAAACCCTGAGGCCCTGTGCAGCATGCAGGAATGAAGGGTCACACTTCTCCTAAAGAGGGCCAAGTACAGCAGGACCATGGTGATGGCTGGCCCCAAGGGCAGCCTCTGTGCCCCTTCCTGTCTCACCCTCCAAAAGATTGTCTCCACTCTCAGTTATACTTCCAAGTGGGGGCAGGGCTTTGTGGGTTTTGTTTTGTTATTGGTTGTTGGATGTAACATAAATAACAATGCATCAAAACTCAAGATTTCAAGCCTGTGGCTGTGGCCCCAGCCTTTAGTACCCTATCCGTGGGTTGCACATCTGTGGTAGTAACTCACCTCTCTCCGTCCATGATGGAGGTTCCCCCATTCACCTCCTCCATTGTCTGGCCTTCCTTGACTCAGCCTCCCAAATGGCTGAGGCCACAGTGGTCATCTCCAGGTGGATGGGGATAACTGGAACTTGGGGGTGTTGTGTGACAATGGGGAGAGGTCTGGGAGCCAGTGACCCAGCACCTCCCTCTCCCCAGCGGCATCCCCAGGGTGGCTGTTCAGACCTCCTCTCCACCCTCTCCATCCAGTCATTGTAGCAGCTGAAGAGCAAGATGTGGCCAGAAGTTGAGCCCAACTCTGGAAGCAAGAAAGGACAAGCCCACAGCAGCAGGGGCAACAAGGAGTGGATGGGCAGCTAGCAGGCCAGAAGAGAAGGGGCAGCCCTGTGCAGCAGAGAGGGGAGCAGGTTGATGGGGGCCGCTGGGGGGCCCTGTGAGGAGTTCAGATAGTGGGGTATGGGTTTACTATGAAGATACAACTGTGGAAGCAGGAGCACCTCAAAGTTCTCGGGGAAATCAACACTCAGGGAGGACAAGCCCTAGCAGAGAGCCCTTTGCTTCTGTGACCCCAAACTCCACCAGAAGCCAGGAGTGGTGAGGAGCCCCTCTGCCCTCACCCCCAACCCCACTCTGGTTCTGCTGGGCTTCTGCTGCCCCTCCTCATCTTCATTCACATCAGCACAGGAGCAATGCTAGTAGTGCCCGTAGCTTCTGGGACACCAAGGTCCAAGAATAATGCCATCCAGGGGATAAACCCTGATTTCCTGCCCAAGTGCAGCCCTGGGTTCCTGGCAGGGACTGATTTGGTAGCTGGCAAAAGGGTATCCAGTGGTGATGCAGGTGATGGGCTATTGGACAGGCAGAGCTGCTCCACCCGCACCTGGTGGTGCTCACAGTTTCACCTGGGCAGGGCAGAAACCTGGATCTACTTCTGGCAATAGGAGGTGCAGAGTTTTCCAAAGCATCCAGGGCAGACCCCAAACTCCGAATCAGGCAGGAGACCACTCATCCTGGCAGTTGCTCAGGGCTGATGCTGGAATCATGAGCCCTGCTGCAAGGAGGCCCTGAAGTTGCAGGCTCCTCTCTGTGCCAGGCCCTGGCTTGCGGGCAGTGCACCCACTCCTTCTCTGCTTGTCTTCTCACTCACAGTGGGTGTGAAGAAAGAATCCGGGTCTGGCTGTGGCTGTGTGTTTGTGTGACTGTGGCTCACATTTCCCGGGGGGAGAGCCCCGTGGAAACCCACACAGAGTGAGCATTTTAATTAACGGAGCTGGTCTGAAACATTAGCTGATGCAACTTTGCTCAACATTAAGGATGATCACAGTTTAACGTCGGGAGAAGAGAGCAATGAAGGAAATAGATCAGATGAGGCAATATTGGGACTTTATGAATCCTGTGCATTTCTGGTGGCTTCACAGTGATTGATTTTAAACTGGCTGTCAGCCATGCATGAAAAATCACCTCAACCCGGCATGGAGGGGTGTGGACAAGACAAACACTGGCACACAGGACACGGGCACTTGCCCGGCTCGTAATTCTTCTGCTGCAGAAGTGGAGAGCACTGTGATAGCAAAGAGAGATGTGACCCTTGTGATGTCTTGGAAAAAAAAACAGGAACCCTGGGGGCAGGGGAGGAAAGAAGAGAGCTAAGAAATAAATAACAAAGCAGGATGCTATTTACATACCCAGGGAAGACCTTGGAGACTTTGCTCAGTGCCTTGGATGTCAGTAATAACTTGGTGATGGAAATAAAGAGGCTCATCTGCAAACCCACATCGCCTGAGATGGTATCAGCACTGTTTTTCCCTTTGTTTCCAGATAAATTCCAGCTTGGCAGTGGGCAAGACAGGCCTGTTAAAGGGAATGGTGAGGTGGGAGTGGGGGTAAGTCTGATGGTCCCCATGAAGACTCAATTATGTTGGTTGTGCAAAGATTAATTAGAATTGAATTTTCTATTGATGTAAAACTGCCTTTTACACCTGCCGCTGGCATCCTCATTACTGGTTTTCTGTTACAGGGGATTATATGATGCAGTGAAATAAAGTTTATACTTCCTGAGCATACTCTTAAAATAGGTTTACTGTACTTAAACTGGTGGTAAAGAAGGTCACCTGAGATAAACATGATGTAGTCCATTTTTTCTTCCTCTTTTTTTTTAAACAAGGGAACCTCTATTCACTTCTGTAAATTGCAAGGTGCAGACATTTTAATGTGTGCAGGCCAGGCGGTCGGCTCTATGAGGCGAGGTCCGGTGTGTCTGCCTCTCTCGGTGCCGACACGGAGGATGGCATCGGAGGAGCAGGGTGCAGAGTTCCGAGTGTGGGGAGCGGGAGGCCCTGGGAATTTTGTGATTTGTCCCTTGGGAAGGGGGCTGGAAGTGTGTATGTAAGGGCAGCCTCTGTGGTCTGGGAAGAGACTGGCAAATGACTGCCAGGGACAGAAAAATGCCTCCTGCCCATGACCACCTACTCCTCCCTGTTGCAGGAAGCCCGGGAGGTGCAGGGTGGGAGTGGGGCCATACCTGCCCAGGACGGGCTCAGTAAACATTTGTTAAATGAACAACAGAGGCATCACCCTCCAGAGCCCTAACCCTCTCCAACTGGGATCATGACTAACCCTTTGGCCTCTGCTATCCAAGGTGTTAAATAGGTACAGACCAGGGTGGAGGAGGCTATGGAAAGCAAATAATTCTCAGCTGTTTGTATAAACTTGATTTCATCTAAGTCACCTTAAGTAATGCTTCCTTCCAAACATGCCCCGAATTGGGGTCTCCAAGGATAAAGGTGCTGCCTCATGTTAGTACACAGGTGCACCTGGAATCCCTGTGTCCTTGGGGGCTCTGGGAGCTGGACTAGAGAGCCTGGATGGGAAGCAGAAGCAGCAGAAGGCTGAACACACTAGCACCAGCCTGAGCTGTCTTGCCCTGAGGTTTTCAGGATGAACCCATCTTGAGCCCTGGAGCCCACAGATGTCCCTGCTTCTGCTGAGCAGCCTCCACCACAAATGCTTCCCTGGATAGGAGGGAGAGGGGGGTTATAGTCCCACTTCTCTGAAGTGGTACCAATCTCTGGTTCACAATGAAGACAGAAGGATGATCCAGCCCCTCTCCTGCCCAGCCAGTTCCCCTCTGCTCTTCTTCTGGAAGCAACAAGGTATCCCTCACAGATGTGGTTTCACCTGGGAGGTTCCCACAGCTTCTCAGTCACCTTGTTCAAGTGGTGGGAAGGTTGGCATCCAAAGATGGGCCAGGAAGTGGCCTCAGAGATGCAGATATAACTGATTCAGAAATAGGGAGGAGACAGGCTTTTGCGGCCTGGTTTCAGTATCTTCTATAGGACTGATTATTCCATGCATTTCACCCTGACAAAGTGAACCCTCCCAGGACAGCCTCTGTCAAACCTTTGTCCAACAAATACTCCTTGAGTACCTGCTGCATGTCAGCGTGCAGCTGGGCATACAGCAGTGAGCGTGGCTGACATCTTCTTCGCCTTCTGGAGTTTACACTCCAGTAGGCCGGTGGGTCTTTCTCATTAGTTGCTCAGTGTCCTTCCTCAGGAGCTAGAGCCCTCAAGCATCATGTTGGGAAATGTCACAACCCCCACCATTGCCTCTGGGTATGGGCAGAATGAGGATGAAACTATGAACTGGTAACATTTTTTAAAGAAATATTTTCATTGTAGAATAAAAAGGAGAGAAAAATAAGCCAAACAGATGTATAGCATAGGGAGTTACAGTAACACCCACCAGATCAAGGAATAGAATGTCCCCCATGTCCCCCATGTGCCTCCTCTCCATCTCTGTGGCCCCCCTCCAGCATGACCCCTCTCCTGACTTTGACACTCATCTATTCTGTCTTTACATTGTTATCATCTGCATGTGCCTTCTAGACATTTGTTGTAGTCTTACCATTTAAAAAGTCTGATTTATTTTTTAGCCTTTTGTAATCTACAGGTTTTTCTCCTCCATCTCTTTTCCTCACCACATATCTGTTAAAGAAGCTGAGCCTTTGACCTACAGTTTCCCACCACTAGGATTCAGCTGATTGATACTCTTGATGCAGTTCAAGATGTTCCTCTGAATTTCCTGCAAGTTGGCAGGTGCATCCAGGGGCTGGATCAGACTCAGTTTCAGTCCTTTTGGAAGACCAGGGGTGGTATTGTGTTCTTTCATCAGGAAGCATGTGATGTCTGTTTGCCTCATTTTTTTGTGAGATTAACAGCTGCTGCTGCACAATACCTAGCTCTGCTCATTCACTGGGGGATTCAAAATGGTGATATTCTAATTCTATCCTTCCTTTTTCATATAGTAACCTGAGCACTTCTTTTTTTATAACATATTTTATTGATTATGCTATTACAGTTGTCCCATTTCCCCCTTTTATTCCCCTCCACCCTGCACACTCCCTCCCACCCACATTCCCCCTCTTTAGTTCATGTCCATGCTTCATACATATAAGTTCTTTGGGTTCTCCATTTCCTATGCTATTCTTAACCTCCCCCTATCTTTTTTGTACCTACCATTTATTCTTTTTGTTCCCTGTATCTTTACCCCCATTCTCAACACTTCCCCTCCCTGCTAATAACCCTCCATGTGACCTCTAGTTCTGTGATTTTGTTCCTATTCTAGTTGTTTGCATAGTTTGTTGTTGTTGTTGTTTTAAGTTCATTTATTGATAGTTGTTTGTTGTCATTTTACTGTTCATAGTTTTAATCTTCTTCTTTTTCTTAGATAATTTCCTGTAACATTTCATATAATGAGGGCTTGGTGATGATGAACTCCTTTAACTTGACCTTATCTGGGAAGCACTTTATCTGCCTTTCTATTCTAAATGATAGCTTTGCTGGGTAGAGTCATCTTGGATGTAGGTCTTATCTTTCATGACTTGGAATACTTCTTTCCAGCCCCTTCTTGCCTATAAGGTTTGTTTTGAGAAATCAACTGGTAGTCTAATGGGAACTCCTTTGTAGTTAACTGTCGCCTTTTCTCTTGCTGCTTTTAACATTCTCTCCTTATCTTTAATCTTGGGAAATATGATTATGATGTGCCTTGGTGTGTTCCTCCTTGGGTCCAACTTCTTTGGGACTCTCTGGGCTTCCTGGACTTCCTGGAAGTCAATTTCCTTTGCCAGATTGGGAAAGTTCTCCTTCATTATGTTCTCAAATAAGTTTTCAATTTCTTGCTCTTCCTCTTCTTACTCTGGCCTCCCTATGGTTTGGATGTTGGAACACTTGAAGATGTCCTGGAGGTTCCTAAGCCTCTCCTCATTTTTTTGAACTCTTGTTTCTTCATCCTGTTCTGGTTGAATGTTTCTTTGTTTCTTCTGCTCCAAACTGTTGATTTGAGTCCCAGTTTCCTTCCCTTCACTGTTGGTTCCCTGTAGATTTTTTCTTTATTTCACATAATGCAGCCTTCATTGCTGCCTGGGTCTTTTTTTTATGCTGTTGAAGTGCCTAGTGAGTTCCTGGAGCATCTTGAAAACCAGTGTTTTGAACTTTGCATCTGATAAGTTGGCTATCTCTTTGTTGCTAGTTGCATTTTTTTCTAGAGCTTTGGTCTGTTCTTTTATTTGGGCCATTTTTTTTTGTCTCAGTGCATCTGTTATGATATAACGGGTGGAATCTTAGGTATTTGCCAGGGCGGGGGAACCCATGTGGTTTTGTTGTGATGCTGTATGTGGGGGAGGGGTTGGAGAGGAAATAATGCTTCCTGCTCAACTCTCTGCTGGCTTTCAGTCACTTCTTCCACTACCCACAAGCAAATTGGGCCCTTCTGGTGCTGATACCCACAAGCCAATTGGGCCCTTCTGGTGCTGATTCCCAGGTGGGTGAGTTTGTGTACATTCTAGAACCATGCGGGTCCCGCCAACAAACTCTCCTGTGAATCTGGGAGTTTCTCCTCCCACTGCATCCCCCACAGGTTTTTATAGTCAGAGGGTTTCAGGCTTTCTTTTCCCTCACTGGAACCCTGGGTTGCATGGTCTGTCTCTCTCCCCATTTGTTCCTCCCAGTTTATCTGCATTGCAAATGTGGGACCACCAGCTGCTGCCATGCCCACCCCAGTCCTCCAGCCATGGCCATGCCATGTGTCCTCTCCACCCAGTTGTCCATCTCTGTCCCTCCTACCAGTATGGATGAATATTTCTTCCTTAACTCCTTCCTTGTCAGACTTTCATACAGTTTGATTTCCTGGCAGTTCTGGTTGTTTTCTTTCGTATCTTTTAAACCAAGATTTTATTTATTTATTTATTTATTTATTTATTTATGTATTTATTTTTAGAGAGGGGAAGGGAGGGAGAAAGAGAGAGAGAGAAACATCAATGTGTAGTTGCCTCTCATGTGGCCCCCACTGGGGTCCTGGCCTGCAACCCAGGCATGTGCTCTGATCAGGAATCAAACCTGCAACCCTTTGGTTCTCACCCCAGGCTCAAACCACTGAGCTATGCCAGTCAGGGCACTTTATGTTTTTAAATTTGTTGTTGTCCTTCTTTCAGTTGTGTGAGGAGGCAAAGTGTATCTAACTACACCTCCATTTTGGCCAATCTGAAACATTATTTTTTTTTAAAAGAGAGGAAGGTAGATAGATAGATTCCCTTATCTTCAATATATAACAAGGAGGCTAGCAAAGGCTAAAAGATGGTATCAATAGGACATCTGTACCATCTGCAAGGGCTCCCAATGGCCAAATATAGAGTCATTTGACCTTCAAAAAAGATTATAATTAGAATGAATTAAAACTCATCAAATATATTTAAAACTTTAATTCATAAAGCTACTTAAAACATCATCACCTTCAGAGGAGAAGGAACAAATTCATTCTCTCAAAAACTGGTAAATAAAGAGAAAGAATCAAACATTCACCCTGCCTTTAATATGTGAACTGCACCACTTGGTAGCCAAGTGGCAGATGAGTGAACACATCTCTTTATAGAAGTACTCAGGGACTTCTAGCCAAGATGGAGGCATAGGTAGACACACTATGCCTCACACAACCAAAAGGACAACAACAGATTTAAAAACAAAACAAAAAAAAAAAACAACCAGAACTGATAGAAAATCGAACTGTATGGAAATCCAACAACCAAGTAGTTAAAGAAGAAACATTCATCTAGACCAGTAGGAGGGGCATAGAGGAGCAGCAGGGTGGAGAGGACTCACAGCAAGGCAGTGGCTGGCAGACTGGGCAAGGCAGCAGATTTTGGACTGGGTGGTCCCACAGTGGTGAGCAGATAAACTGGGAGGAACAACTGGAGAGTGAGACAGACTGTGCAACCCAGGGTTCCAGCTCGGGGAAATAAAGCCTCAAAGCCTCTGATTGAAAACACCTTTGGGGGTTGAGGTGGCAGTGGGAGAAACTCCCAGCCTCACAGGAGAGTTTGTTGGAGAGACTCAGGGGGTCCTAGAATGTACACAAATCTACCCACCTGGGAATCAGCACCAGAAGGGCCCAACCTGCTTGTGGGTAGCCGGGGAAGTGTCTGAAAACTGGCAGAAAGCAGAGCAAGTGGCACTGTTCCCTCTTGGATTCCTCCCCCACATACAGTGTCACAACACAACCACATGGGTTGCCCTGCCCTGGTGAATACCTAAGGCTCCGCCCCTTACTATACACAGTATAGTAAGTGCACCAGGACAAAAAAAAAATGGCCCAAATAAAAGAACAGACCAAAGCTCTAGAAAAAAATGCAACTAGCAACAAAGAGATAGCCAACTTATCAGATGCAAAGTTCAAAACACTGGTTTTCAAGATGCTCCAGGAACTCACTAGGCACTTCAACAGCATAAAAAAAAAGACCCAGGCAGCAATGAAGGCTGCATTATGTGAAATAAAGAAAAAAAATCTACAGGGAACCAACAGTGAAGGGAAGGAAACTGGGACTCAAATCAACAGTTTGGAGCAGAAGAAACAAAGAAACATTCAACCAGAACAGGATGAAGAAACAAGAGTTCAAAAAAAATGAGGAGAGGCTTAGGAACCTCCAGGACATCTTCAAGTGTTCCAACATCCAAACCATAGGGAGGCCAGAGTAAGAAGAGGAAGAGCAAGAAATTGAAAACTTATTTGAGAACATAATGAAGGAGAACTTTCCCAATCTGGCAAAGGAAATTGACTTCCAGGAAGTCCAGGAAGCCCAGAGAGTCCCAAAGAAGTTGGACCCAAGGAGGAACACACCAAGGCACATCATAATCATATTTCCCAAGATTAAAGATAAGGAGAGAATGTTAAAAGCAGCAAGAGAAAAGGCGACAGTTAACTACAAAGGAGTTCCCATTAGACTACCAGTTGATTTCTCAAAACAAACCTTATAGGCAAGAAGGGGCTGGAAAGAAGTATTCCAAGTCATGAAAGATAAGACCTACATCCAAGATGACTCTACCCAGCAAAGCTATCATTTAGAATAGAAAGGCAGATAAAGTGCTTCCCAGATAAGGTCAAGTTAAAGGAGTTCATCATCACCAAGCCCTCATTATATGAAATGTTACAGGAAATTATCTAAGAAAAAAGAAGAAGATTAAAACTATGAACAGTAAAATGACAACAAACAACTATCAATAAATGAACTTAAAACAACAACAACAACAAACTATGCAAACAACTAGAATAGGAACAAAATCACAGAACTAGAGGTCACATGGAGGGTTATTAGCAGGGAGGGGAAGTGTTGAGAATGGGGGTAAAGATACAGGGAATAAAAAGAATAAATGGTAGGTACAAAAAAGATAGGGGGAGGTTAAGAATAGCATAGGAAATGGAGAACCCAAAGAACTTACTGCATTTTATGGACTATTAGATGCACCCCTCAAATTTAGGAGGAGTAATGGTTGTTAATGCTATTGTTGAGTTCTGTTTACATTTACATTAGTGAAATATTATGTTATTTATGTTATTAAATATTTTACCACATTTCTTGCTCAAGCTTTTTTCCTATTTTCCTCCACTAAAACCTAGATGCATCTTATGGTCTGAAAAATATGGTATATGTACAACCCATGGACATGAACTAAGGGGCAAGAATGTTGGTGGGAGGTGAGGTGTAGGACAGAGGAGAACAAAGGGGAGGAAAAAATGTAACACTTTAATAGCGTAATCAATAAAATATACTTTAAAAATAATGTGTCCAGAAAATGAGAAAACAAACTACAGACTGGGAGAAAATATTCTAAAACACATATCTGATAAAGGATTGTTATCCCAAATATACAAAGAAATAATAAGAATGAGCTCTCAAGCCACAAAAAGACATGAAAGGAACTTAAGTGCATATTGTTAAGTGAAGGAAGCCAACTTGGAAAGGCTACATACTGTATGATTCAGACTATATGATCTGGACAGGGCAAAACTATGGAGCTAGCAAACAAAATCACTGGTTGCTACAGGCTGGGGAAAAAGGAGAGGAAGAGAGGGATGAATAAGTAGAGTACAGGGCACTTTCAGGGCAGCAAAACTATTCTGTGTGATATTATAATAGTAGTACATATTATTATACATTTGTCAAATCTATAGGCTATACAACAGAGAGACTGAACTCTACACAGTGGACTTCAGTTGATGTTAGTCAAAGTTGGTACACTGATTGTTGTGAATGCAGCATACCGACACTGGATGTGGATGGTAGAGGAGGTTGTGTGTGTGTGTGGTTGGGGAACAGGGTATAGAGGAACTCTGCTTTCCACTCATTTATGCTGTGAACTTAAAGCAGCTCTAAGAATTAACTGTTAAATTAAAAACGTTAAAGTGCCCTGAGAATGTATGCTGGTTTTTCCAATTGAAATTCAGAATTATTAGGTGTTTACTTAAACTTTTATTTCTTATACCCAAATCCCTTTTTCTCATCCAAGAATCCTGAGGCACAGGAGATGACAGAGCTAGAATATCCAATAATTACTCGTTTACTTCACCTCATATTTTACACACTTAGTCTCAGTGTGAAACACTAATGCCACCTCAATCACCGTCATTCCTGAAAAAAGTTTAAATTTTTCCATATGCTTTCTTCACACTCTTATCCTGCCCATTTATAAATAGCTGTGCTATATCTAGATTGTCAGAGCACACAGCCATTATGTACTATACTCTTTCGTTTTAATCTTCTTTTATTCTTAACCCCACAAACAACCACATATTTAATGTTCGCTTCCTCGAGTTGATGTCTCTGTAATCACTTTGGTTCTCTGAAGCACATTCTCAGATGCTTCCTCCGGAAGGACTCATGGGAACAATATTTCCTGAATTTTACGTGCTGGTAAGAGTTTGTACCCTTTCTCCTTGAAAGCCAGTTTTCTTAGATCCCTGGTTCGTATTTTATATTCTTGAGCATCTTAAGTATGGTATTCTATGTTCTTGTGGAACAAGCATTGCAGTCAAAAAGTTGACAATGATCCAATTTCCTATCCCTTATAAATCATGAGCTATCTCTGCTTACTTAGAGGATTTTTATTTTTCTTTAAAGTCTTGCTATTTTCCTAAAATTAAGCCCTGATGTTGGCTGCTCTGGGTCAATTGTCTCAGGAATGTGGTGTGACCTTTAGCATGTAGTTTCAACCTTTTCTTATTTTCTGAAAGACTTTCTTGAATTATTAAAATTTATTCTGTTTCCTGCTTTTGTCTTTTTCCCTTGGGGATGCCTATTCTCTGTATGTTGAATCTCCCCACCTAGCTTCAAGGTTTATTGCTTTCTCTTGGATCCTTGTATCGTGTTCATTTCTTTCTGATTTCCAAACATGTCTAGTTTTTCCTTCTTCTGTTTCTTCTAAAGCATTATCTGTCATGTTCACTTCTGTATTCTTTTTAGTTTAGTCTTAATTTCTGAATTTTTTTCTTTTAAACCAATTATTTCCTGAGTTTTTCATTACATTTTGAGTGTTTCTATTTCTGACTTATGTTGTTTGTTCATACCTGGTAACATTTTATTCATTTCTTTTAGTTATTTTTTGAAAGTAGGTTATATCTTGTTTCTTCTTTCTTTGGTGGACATGGCTTTCTGGTGTGCTTTCCTTTGTTGAGATGGTGTTCTACTCATCCTCTTTTTTCTTACTTTGTGTGGGTTATGACTTGATCCTTTTCTGTTGCACATTTTTGTAAAGATTAAATTAATTTTTCTGAGCTTCTAGGAGGAGGTCAAACTCAAGATTGTTTTTCTAATTTCATAAAGCTCCCGGCTTCATCTCATTTACTTCAAAGATAGGCAGTTTGTTTTCCAAGATTTTGGCTCTTACAAACATTTTCCACTTGTATCTGGATCTTCTGTCTCCTTCTCCTCTGCCGTTCATGCTGTGTTCAATTTTGATTCTTCTTTCAGCAGTATCTCCTCAGGGTGGCACCGGCTCTGGAAGGAAGACCTGGCCCATCAGTTTCAAGAGCTCACAGGGGCCAGGCAGCTCCAGTCCCTTCAAATCTTCTTGCCTGATGCCCTGTGCACTTCCATACTATTGGAGTAGACAGAATGCCTCCCAGTTTGACATACTTTTCTAAAATGGGATCTCTGTGCTCTCCAATAGCTATTGGCTATTTTGGGGTGCTTCTGTTCACAGGCATGACAGGCACCCTGTTTCTTTTCTTTGCTGGTATTTTGGTGTTTGAGGGGATACATTGCCCACTAGTTTTACTGTGGATGTTACCCACAGATTTTCAGTCTTGCTGTGTAGTTGGTCTGTTTTTATTAGAGGATTCAAAGATATTCAAAATTATACCTCTAATACTGCCACCATCGTCCCCAAAACACCCAAGGAGGATTTTCATACTGACACTTTAACGCCACTGGGAAATGCTTTATCACAACTAAGCTGGAAGAGAAAACCTCAGTAAGCAGTCATTTGAGTAGAGTGTCTTATGCTAATTATGACATTGCAGCCGACCCTATGAATTCTCTCAGCCCCTCTGAGGTCAGCCCAGGGGCAGTTCCAACCTGAAGCTCCTGCATCTCTCTCCTCTTTCTGGAGCATTCTCTGATGGCACCCAAGCTTGTTGGCTTGCCTTGTACTTCCTGAGATCACTCTCAAATAAACCACCCAGACCTGAATGGCTGTCTCAGGTTTGCTTCTGTGGAAACACAACCCCAGGTAGATGCTAAGCTGTGTTCCATGAACCTTGTCTGTTTCAAACATCTCCCATGTAGTAAAAGCTGCTTATGATTTTCAAAAGTGGAATGATGTTAGTTTAATGTTGTTAATAGCTTTTAGTGAGACTTTTTTTATTATACACAAATAAAATGCTTGTCTCTCTTTGTCTATGCCCTCTTTATTCCCTCAGAAGGCCCTGGTTGATTAGCTGACTGCCCTCGACATTGTCTCTCCTAAAGCCAGGCCTGTTTATCAGAGTTCAACAAGCCTACCTTGTAATGACAGAGTCGATCCTTTTCCTGGACATGGAAATGAGAGTCCTTTATCTGCACGTGCCAGTGTATCCTTTGTGTTTAACACAATGTGTATTGAATTATCATCCCCCTGGTTCTTTGTGACTGTGAGTCTTAAGAGTAAGAACAGGCCAGGTGAATTAGGTCAAGTCAAATGCCACCTCCTCCATTAAACCCTCCCTGATCTCATGGGAAGATACCTCAGTCATCTGTCTTATGGGTGCCTTTTAATATGACTTGCATTCTAGTCTGTCTGCCTCTCTGCCTGTCTTCCCCCTTGACTATGAGCTGCTCTCCCCTTTGCCTTCCCCCACCCTGTCTCCAGAAGTCCCTCAGCAAAGGTTTGGCTGGGCCGTGTGTGTAAAGTCAGGTGACTCAGACATTTGTAAAAGGGCCTGGGCTTTTATAACCTTGAGCCTGGACCAGCTGGTGCATCAGGTCAGCACCTCTCTCACTGGGGCTAAGCAGGGCCTGTGTCCGACACCCCTGAATCTTGGACAAGGTACTGAGGCTGTGATAGGCACAAAGGGTGGACTCATTTGAGCTCAAGACATCATCTCTGAGACCAAGCAGACAGGAAACTCTGTTTGAGGACAGGAATGAGGGACAGAGTGTGACAGGCTCCTTGCTGGGAACTGCAGGGCTGCCTTAATGCTACAGGGCCCTTTGCGTGGTGTCAAAAGAGGAGATTTGGGTTGTCTTGTTTTTTTAAAGCTAACTTTAAACACTACTGACAGCAAGATGTCTCTGGCACGAAAGCCGAAAGCCGACAGGGAGGCAAGGACTCACTGTTTCCATAGCTACTGACAGGACGCCACTGGGCAGTGCTCTGAACTCCAGAGCATGCCGGGCTCTGCCTGCAGGATGAAGTTCCTGGGCTCTGGGAGAACTCAGCAATGAAGTGGAGGTTGCTTATCTCAGTTTCTGCTGAAACTGCCTTCTGTTTTCAGAGACAGTGTTTCATTTCTCCCGGCGTCCAAGGGTTTCCCTGCAGAACACTCTTGCACCCAGAAATCAATCCTGTGATGCTGAAGATTCCCTTCCCCTACACCTTCTGCAGATTGTGCCATCTTCTTCCGAAGCCTGGTGCATCTTCTTTGGTGCCTTCTCAGCACTGAGGGATGGTGTAGCAAGGCTGGGGCGGGGGTTTCCTGGCATGGACAGGAGGGGCTGAAAGTAAACTTTAGCATTATCTATTTCCAGCTTGGGAAACCTTTGGAGGGCCTGAGAAAGCAAACCCTGTCAGGCATTTCCAGTTTCTCCTTCAAGGGAATGTGCAGGGCACGGTTTCTCTCCAGGCTAACCTGGACATGTCCTGTTGAGTGAGTGTCCTTCCACCAATGCTGTGGGTCAGAGAGGGGCCTGGTGTGGGTGCTGGACTGGGGCCAGCTTTCCTCATCTGCTTCCTCGGATGTCCCTCTGAAGGGAATGCTGCTGGACGGATGGCTCCTTCTGATCTTGGCTCTATGGACACACCAGCCACCAGGACATAGTCCTCAGTGCTGGTGGAGAGAGACTCAGGCCGCCAGGTGTTGTGTGGGCTCCTGGCACGAGGTGAAAGTGTTGCTTGCTCAGGGCCTGAGACGGGCAGAGCCTGCCACTGTTCTTCCAACTCCACTGTGGCCGCCACGAGGTTTGTGGCACAACCTGCCTTGCTAAGAGGGTGTGAGAAAACCTTGAGACTAACCAACCTCATATGGGAGATTTTTAGTCGGTCCTTGGCAAGCAGCAATTGCTGCTGAGCTTAGTGTCCCCTTTGCACTCCAGCTCCAAGGGCTCCAGAACGAGGCCCGTCCAGCCTGGCTATGAAGTTGCCACATGCGTGTCCTCTATCTTTGTATCCTACCTCTAAGCCCATCTGATTATAAACCTCCCAGTTCAGGGAAGTCTTAGGGTGCACATCTTTACCCAATGGCATGCTTCAGTGTCATCTGATACATGTTTCTGAAGTGTTCCTATAGAAATATTTTATTAGTTTAAGCAACCTTTCATTTCCTTTCAAAATCTCCAAACCTGATTCTTACTACTAAGCATTAAATTTAGAATAGCATTGAAGTTTGCACTTTAAAAAATGCTTCTAGCTATCTCAGGAAGTCAGGAGATACTTAAGCTCCATTTTTCTACCACATGATGGAAAGTGATGAACTGATTTATAACCCCTGGTAAGGGCACAGGCATTCTGGAAATGCACTCTGGGCGGTGGTGCTGGAGAGATTCTGCTCTCAGACACCCCACTGTCTGTCTCAGGCCCCACAGAGTCCTTGGTGACGCTGACAAACCTACAGTCACTCTGCTCTGGGGAGCCACCAGCCACCCGGCAGGCACATGAAAGGAGGCTGAGTCATGTCAATAGCAGCTAAGCCGGAGGGAGTCCCAGAAAATCAGCAAGCTCTCCCAATTAGGGGGCGTTTAAAAAGCAGTGCCATTTATTTGTGTCATACAGTAATTTCCTCATCTTAATAGTTACCTCAGTTAATGACTAGCAACATATGGTCAAAAAGGTCAGCCAAGCACATCTGATGGACCAGAGAGAACCGTTACTAATGAACTTACTGATATCTGGATGCAGATAGATGCACAGAGACAGCACGGAGGCAAGAGGAGTCAAAACTCATTTGCTCTCCCAGGCAGGGGGATGTGAGCCCGCAAGCCTGTTTCCCACTATCTTTGACTGACAGTGAAAGAGTAAACTTCAGTCCAGCCCTGCAGGACATGAATGCTGAGTTAGCTTGGCCCAAATTAAATAGCCTTCACTGAATTGTGACATAGAAATATTCTAGAATTTGAAACTCTTTAGCCCAAAGTCAAGAGGAAAATCTCTATTGTTTCAGCTCAGGGTTCCCCATGTAGGCAGGCCACTGGAGGCTGATTGGGCTCAAAGATTTGTGGGAATTCACTGAAGGAGTGGGACCAGTAGCCGACCAGCCCAGAGTGATTTTTTTTAATTAAGAAGCACCAAAATGAACTTGAGCTTGGCAAGAACTCAACAGAGAAACCAGGCTGGCTCTGAGCCCAATTTACATGGATGGGCTGGACTTGGGCTTGGGCCTGGCTCCTTCCTGGACTCTGGGGTCAACAAAGGCCCATTTGCAGACCTGCTTATCTTAGGTCGGGGGAGAGGGTGTCCCTCCTGGAGACCCCAGTGGTTCTCTGTCCTCCTGGATGCTCAGCTCCCCCTCTACCCTGGGAGATCCCCCAGTGTCTTTTCAAGGAGCCTCTCCCTTTTTGCTCGAGTTAGCCACAGTCACCGTCTATTGTGTGTTTCCCAGAAAACTGGATCTGTTCACTAACTCTCGTCTGTGCTGAAGATGGACTCTGGCATCACCTTAACCTGCCTGAGACCTGCTCTTATGCCCTGAGGGATGATGGTGGAATTTCAGAAATTACAACAAGCATATGTGATGTGGGGGTGCCTGGAAGCCCCAGCAGCGATGCTAATATAGGGGACTCTCACACAAGCACGCTGACGTCAGGAAACTTCAGGCAACTTAACACAGAAAAGAGCAAAGCAACCCATTTTCTCCAGCTTCTTGGAAACCCAAAGGGTGACGAAAAGGGAGAAGGGTCACGAGGAGAGTAGGCAAAGGGCAGGGAAGGGACATTCATTCAATAAGTTCCTGGGTGACTAAGGGGAGCCTCAGGGCCTCCTTTCCAGATGAGAAGTTTTTAGGAATCATGGAATCACAACCCAGGCCTGCAGGGGGCCTAAGAGCTACAGTTCCCTCACTGTTCAAGGCGGGGCAGTGGCGGGGGGCAGGTAGCCATGGCCACCATCCCACACCAGGGCCACAGCAGAGGCAGCTGGGAAGGCTGCTCTGTCCTGGAGGAGGAGTCTCCCATCTGGACAGTGCTCTGGTCAGCATGTCACAGTGTGTTGAACTGACTTGGGAAACCTTGGGGTCATAATGTTTCAGAGCCAGCACAAGGCCAGATGTTTGACACCCATGCTCTGAGGTGGCTGATCTATGACTCAGAGGAGGTGGGGACCTCACTTTCCAAATGCTCTCATGCCTTTCACACGATCTGAGTGCCCCCACTGCTATGAGCAGGGCAGGGTCTATTGTCCTCATTTTACAAACAAGGGACCAGGTTGGGGAGGGCTAGGAGGCATGCTCCAAACTGCCCATCTAGCACCCTGAAGAGCTCAAACAGACCCTCTGGTCCATCCCATTATTCTCTTCTTTCTCCCATGGTATTCAGAAAGACAGGTGTTCCCAGACCTGCCGCTCCAGATGGCTCCCATTTCCTTCCAAGGGCAGCACTCTGGTTCTTCTCACAGCGACAGAATAGAAGGTTTAGGACTCAGGCCTCAGTCCTGTACCTGGTTTACCTGCTCTTCACCACACACAAGGTGCCTCCCCACAGGGCCGTCGTCAGTCCCTGCTCAACAACGGGCGGAAGTTTTTGCTCCAAGAAATGTCCAGGGCTCACGGGCAGAGGAGGAGGCACTTTGCCTGCTGCCCACCTCTAAACCTGGTCAGGGCCCCTCCTCCCAGGCCCATCCCTTTGGCAGCAAACACAATGCCTGCTGAATGTCTCTGTTACCTTTTCTGGGGCTTGGGTTGTGGACTGAAGGGGCCACCCAATGAAAATATCTTTTCATCTTAGGAGGGGTGCAAAGGGACAAGTCTGCCACTTATCTTTCAGAGGAAGCACACATATCAAAAACTGCAAGTGGGCACAGGGTTGTTGTTTTTTAACCAGGATTTGCAGCATTTTTTCTGCCTCCCTTACTGCAGAGGCTGGGCCCAACTTTCATAAAAAAGGGTATGCAGCCCTGGGCAGATCTTACGTCGGAAAGCTCGATGCACAGCAGTGCCATCGGCTTCAAGCCCCCCTTTGGGGAATGAGCCCAAGGACCTATCAAAACAAGAAGCAGTCTGAGTGACAAATGGAAAGCATAGCAGATGCCAAAGGAATGCAGCATTGTCGATTCCTAGAGGCGTCTGCCTGGATATTAGATGCAAATAACTGCTAATAAGTAGTTAGAGAAGCTAATGGACTAACTGTCCTTCCCAGGAGGATCACTGCATGCAGATGCGAGGGGAAACTGAGATGGCCTGACCAGCCACACTTGCTGCTGGTGTGGTCTGGGCGAAGTCTGTGCAGACTTGTCCTGTAGAAGCAGAGCCTGCATAGACTCGTCCTGTGGATGTGCTTCTGGTGTGGAGCCTCCTCCTGGCTGTAGGGTTGGCTCCAGGGAAAGAGACCCCTTCTCATTCTCTCCCCTCTCACTGCCTAGTGAGAGTGTGTGCATGCGTGTGCATTGGCCCAAGGGAGTGTGCATGGTACTGAAGAGCTCCCCGGCTTGGTTAACCAGGGGCCATGACCCCAGGTGGTGAGAAGGCTGCAGGTGTGGGGACAAGAGGACACAGAGGCAGGTACAGGGCCAGTGCACTTGGCACACAGCTTTCTGCTCACTTTACTGCCACCCCACCTTTGCTCACCATTTTCTTTCCTCCCACTCTGCTTTGACAGCTTCTGGATGTGAGTTGGATAAGGACCACTGTCCTGTTCCTCCTGACACACTTGAGTCCTTCTACCTTACATTCCCTACAATCTGCACCTGAGTAGCGTGATTCCAGCCATATGCATGGCCCACCCCCACAGCCAGTGGAGCAGGCTGGGCCAGTGCCCTGAGGCAGCCACAGTCTCTGAGCTCAGGGTCTGTGAGGGGGAACCCCAGCACTGCACTTACCTCACTTTGGAATCAGCAGCCCCTGGTCCTGGCTCTGCATTTTCATACCTGGATTTCCTCATCTGTAAACCAGTACTGGTAATGCCTATGTCCTTGTTGCAGGAATTAAGGAAGATCCATAGATAATGCTGGCAAGCTTCAGTTTGCCATCTCATTGTTCCTGTTCTGTCTCTGAGCACCTTGAGCTCACCTCAACATGCATATGGCCTCAGGGCTGCCTGGGGCAGAGTCTGGGTGCCACCCAGGCCTACCAGAGCCCTGGTTCTGGGAGTGCCCAGCTCTTCCTCAGGAGAGGCTCTGCTCTCCTCCAGGGCTGCCCCAGCCATACCTTCTCTGGCTCTTCAAGGGCCACGAGTTCCCCCGAGTCCCTGCTTCATCCTGCACTCTGTCAGCTGATGGACTCACAAGGCCAATCAAGCAGCAGATAAAATGGGAGGAGGGTAAGCACCCCTTCACCTTATTTACTAAAGGTTCCTCTGAAGATTTTTTTAAAAAAATACTGGATGTCCCTTCATAACTAAAAGGTGACTGATCTACATAGCTTTACCTAGTTCCTGTGAGAAGCCTGCCCAGCCTCCTTCCTGGCACTTGCTTGCCCCCTGCACGGGGTTGGGGTGCGGGGGAGCTACCTCTTCTCAAGAAGACCATGAACTGGAATCAGAGCCCCATGCCCCTTCACATCCCTGTTCTGTGCTGGTACTGTATGGCTGTGGATCTGGCGCGTCCCCTTCCCAACTCAAAGAGATAGCCTGCAAGGGCGAGCCTGGGTCATGGGGCACTTTTTTGGTTGAATCTATAGCCCCAGGAATCGGTCATTGCCATGGACAGCGGGCTGAAGCAGCGCAAGACCTTGGCTGAATTTCAATAAGGCTGGATTTCTTAGAATCGTCCTCGGAATCAATCCTCTGTGTTTCGCCAGCCCCGCGCTCCCAAAGTGTGGGGTCCTGGGCCCGCAACACTGCCCAGCTGTGGGCATGGCTCACTCTGGCGACGCCTTGTTGTTTCCCCGAATCGGCGCGGGCGTGCGACCCACGGAGGCAGTGGCAGCGCTCTGACCGCCGTCTGGAGATAAGTGACGGCCGGGAGGCCAGATCTCAGGGAAGCCGGCAGCTGCGCGAGGCCCACGGCACGACTTCCCCCCACCCCTGCCCGGCCGCGCCCAGCGGCGGCTCCTTCCCAGCGCCCAGCCCGTGGGGCCGCGGGAGCCGCAGAGTGCGCGTGGGCGCGGCGCCGGTGAGCTCCCGGAAGCGGCCAGCAGATCCTAGGAGTGACTCCCTCGGTGCCCGGCCACCGTGGTAACCCGCACCACCGCGGGGCGGGGCCCAGACCGGGGGCGGGGCGCCGGGCGGGTGCGGCGCTATTTCCAGCCTTGCGGAAGGCTTCGCTGGCACTTCGCTGGGAGCCTTCCCGGCACTCGAGCCGGCTCCCGCAGCGCTGTGCGATAGAGAGAGGAGAAGGAGGCGGCGGGAGGTGGGAGGCAGGAGGCTGGAGACGGACCGGGACCCGGGCCGGAGGAGGAACACGCCGCCGCGCCCTCACCCTCTCCTATGCGCTCCGGCCGCCGGCCCCACGCTGCTCGCGTCACCCACCGCTGGGAGCCGGAGCAGGCACCCGGCCCTAACGTAGCTGGGGCGGAGGTCCTCCTCGCTTCCCAGGAACCCCAGAGCCAAGCATTCGCCGCGGAGGACCACTCCGGGGCAGGAGGCGCCCACGGCCCCGTGAGCGAGCGCCGGCTGCGCCAGGTAAGTGCGCTGCTCTCCCGCACCACCCCTGGCCCCGCCCTGTGCAGGTTCACAGCCGCGGGAGCGCGGTGAAGGGTCCTGAGAGGGCCCAGGACTGCACTGCGCCCTATCCCTGTGAACCAACGCGGATACGAGTGCGAAACGGTGGGCGGAGATAGGTGCGCAGGGTTCTGGTCTGGCAGCACTTTGGGGACCGGTTCCAGTAGTGGGAACCCGCTCTTGTAGTGGGAACTTTAATTAGACTTTTGCTTCTTGGATTTCACTTGCCGCGTGTCCATGAACTGCCGCCCCTCCGGCTCCCTGGATCCCTGCGGATCCTATGCTCCTCTTCCCAGCTCCGGGTGCTCGGCGCGGGGAGGCAGCATCGGACTTGGAGAGGGCCGGACTTAGGGCGCCCAGGGCTTTCCCGCGCGCTCGGGACTGGGACTCGGGGGCGAGTTTTGGTGGACAGGGACCAAGGAGGAGTTAGAGACTGCCTCGGCTTCCTACCAGGCGGTGGAAGGTGCCACGGCGCTCCATCGCGCGCGTCCCCACCCATAGCCTCTCCAGGGCACCGGCCTGTTTTGTACTCGAGGCGAGCGTGTGTGCATCCGTGATTGGTGAAGGTGTGTGCGTGCGTGTGTGCAGGAGTGCGGGAGTCGGAGTCTCGGGCGGCTCGGGTGGGCGGTGAAAAAACCCGCTTTGCCGCGGGACCCAGCCAAGCTGTGGCGGCGGCAGCAGCAGCAACCCCAGCTGCTGGCTTCTAGTTCTGTACACCAGTTCTGGCCTCACCGGAGGCCGGCCGCGCCGGGCCGAGGCGCCTGTGCGGGTTTTGGCAGTGCCAGTACTGGCGCTTGGTTCGGAGGTGATTTCTCTCCCTCCTTCCGCGCCGGACTGTCCCCGCCCTAACTTTCATGGTGCCGCTTGTCTCCGGACCCAGTGACCCTCACTCGGAGCCGGTGCGGCGGCCGCACAGCGTTCTCCGCTGTGGGCACCAGCTGTCTGACCTGACCGAGAAGTGCGGGCCCGTCCTGGGGCTCCCTGTCCCGCAGCGGTCTCTGGTTGTGAGGTGGACCCCGGTTCCTTGGGCCACCGCCCTCAGCAGGGACTGGCTATACTGGGGAGAACGGGCGTCGGGGCCCTCCCTGTGTGCTTGGCCGGAATTTACCCCCGGCGGCAGAGCAGGAGCGAGATGCAGTGGAATGAAAGGGATCCCAGTCTCTCTGGAGCGGAAGGTGGGAGGGGCGGTGGTGAAGGGGTAAGCGGCAGACTAGCCCCTTCGGAATCTCCGGGGTGTTCACAAGATGCACTACCAAGTCCTCTTTCTCTGGGTAAGCTGACACATCTGAGTTCACCTTGACCCTTGCCCGTGAGGTGGGGAACTTCTCCTAAGTCCTGCCCTACGACGGCAGGAGTGTCCTAGTCCTTTTAAAAATATCCGGTCCTCATGGCATCCCCTGCTCACCCTGTGTCCCTGTCCCAAAGGCAAGGCAGACAGGCTGCAGGGAGGTGTGACACTCTGGTCCCTCCAGGAGACCCTCTTTTGATCCATACAGGCCACTGTGTACCGCCGGACGGGGTCTGGGGAGCCCTGGGTGGGGCGAGCGGGAGAACATTCTAGAGCCTCCCTCGGACTTGCCTCTGGGAAATGGCCCACAGGAGAGAGAAAATTCAGACCTGAAGAGATAGGGCTTATATGGTGATCAATAACTCAACAGCATTTGAACACAGGAAACCTCAAAGTCCGACCCCATCCCATCGCCTGGCCCGTTCATCCTGGGACACACGGATGGCACTGCTTATTGATTTTATTTACCTGGAGTCAGACTCCACAAGAGTGAATTATGTTCCCTAGGTATTGATTGCTAAAAGACCCCAAATTAAAAAGTCAAGGCTTTCTTAAAGCAAGGTCAAGGATTAATTATTTATAGAGAGACATCAATCAGCCAGTGTTGGGGGCTCATTTATAAATTGCTTGTGTGGGCGAGAAAGGAGCATCTTCTGACTCTGCTCCCGCTGGGAGGGGCGCCCGTCTGACCTCCTGGGTGTGGCCAGCTCCCCTGGACTGGGACCGAGGAGGTTGCCTTGTAACTCAGCCTGCCGTCGGGGACGCCTTTTTAATCTTGTAGCCAGAGTGCCACTTGGGAAATTTCAGGCATATTTGCTGTGTTTCCGTAATGAACATTTACTGATTACAGAGTATCAAGGGAATTTCATTTTTTAAACATTTATTCAAAGCTGTGTTTATGGAAGCTAATAAGTCTGGGAAACTTTTTTTTTTTTTTTTTTTTTTGCCGTATGGTTGTTGGGAACGTATGCCTGGTGGGTTCATCTCAGAGTGTACTTCCAATTTGAAAGGAGGAAAGTCAGACTCTCCTGATTGAAAACATCATGCTCTTTACTCCCCGTTCGTGCCGACATGGACCCGATAGGCTTTTTGCGGTTTTCAGATTGCAGAGATGGTCACTTAGAGCTTTTACCATCGTTTGCTGATGCATCTCTTCGGAGGCCCTGGAGGTGAGCTCTGGAGCCTTGTGGGGGCTGGCAGGGGAGGTGTGCTGCCCCATCACCTGCCCGGCCTGGCGTCGGGGACACCGGCTTCACGGCACCGGCTGTGCTTCCCTGATTTACCAGCGTGTGGCAGCCCCGGTGGGCACATATGGAGCAGGGACGGAACCTGTGGACAGGAGCATGGGCTCAAGTTCATGGCATCTCTTTAATGAACAACCTTGGCAGTGAGAGTCAGTAAACACTGGGGGAAACACGTGGCTAGCCTTTCAGCCAACCCGCAGACGATGAAGCACAAACAGGGGATGTGGCAAGCGCTGGCCCAGGGAGAGCAGTGTGGCCCTGCTGCGGGGCACCAAGAAATTAAGACGGGAAAATGGAGGATGGTTCTCTGGGTGTGTTTATGGCAGTGCTGTCCTGGAGCCCCAGGAAGTCACTGGGGAAGGTGGCCTGTGTGGGGACAGTGTGGCCAGGGTAGGCTGCCTGGCTCTGTTTGGGAGTCACAGCCAGGACTTGCTTGACTCCACAGTAGCTGTGTTCCCTCCATCCTGGGAAAAGACTGCCCAAAGGCAGAGGAGACTTCTGGGCTTGGACAGTCAAGGGCCAGAGCTGCATGAGCTTAGGTGGCAAGGGACACAGGACACACCATCTCATTCCTTCCTGGCTGGAGGATGCATGACACCACTGTTGGAACATCACTGTGGCGGAAGATGAGACTTACGAATTGGCCATGGGACAATGTTGTGACTTTCACCCCATACACACTTCCTGTCATTTGTGGTCTGGAGCTCTAGTCTGCACCCATGGCCGTAAATGCCGCCTTGGCCACCGACATCATGGGGAAGCCCACGTTCAAGTACGTTGACACCTATAAGCCACCCTGATGCCATTTCAAAAGCCACCTCGCAGGAAGCCAGAGTGTCTGTACGCAGGAGGTGAGGTGCTGCGCATGGCAGACTCGGCTGCACTCCCAGGCCAGCGACCAGGGTCTCGGCACTCCCGCTTCCCACTCTGAACGGTTGGCAGCTCAGCGCTTCATGCTGCCCACGGCTGGGGCAAGCCACCAGAGCTGGCTCTGGTAGGTGACATTTATTTTAATTAAATGGGAGTTGTCAACGCTGAAACCTGAAGCCAACGGACCCTCCGTCCCCCGCTGTCCGTGTCAGGCCCACTGCCCGCCTCCTTCGTTCTGCCATCAAGGGACACGTGTTGGGCATGTGTTTGGTGTCTGTCATTGTGCCAGGCTCTGGGGACACGAGAGGAGAGAAGCTAAGAGTGGCCCTTGCCCTTGTGGGGTTTGTAGTCTTGTGGGACGGAAAGTTCCTCATCACTCCTTTGTCGCTCATGGATGCAGGCTCTGCCAGAAACACGATCACTAAACATACAAGTGATCACGTGAGATTCAAGCTGATGACAAACACAGGAAGGGCACGGCCAGGGGAGAGTATGAGACCCACAACAGAGTGGTCTGACCTACACTGAGGGGTCAGGAGGACCTCCCTGAGGAGGTGACTCTCAGCTGAGACCTGAAGAAGCTGGAGCTAAGCAGGGAGGGGTGGGAGGAAGAGACAGAGAGAGCTTTCCTGGCACAGAATGTGAGTGAACGAGAAGGAGTGTGGAGCATGGTCCAGGAGCTGTGACTGAAAGAGGGGAGATGTGGTTGGAGACAGGCGGAGCTCTGGCCCCATAGGGCTTTGACAGTTGGCAGAGGCGGGGGTCAGGGGACCGGAGACTTGACTCTACCAGCTGCTGCAGAGGAGGGAGTCCAGTGAGGAGGGAGCTGCAGTAATCCTGGAAGAAGGTGACCGTGGCCCTAAAGAAGAAGGGGTGGACACGAATTCACCAGGGCTCGATGCTGGATCAGGTGGAGGAGGAGATGGAGCGGGTGGTTGGGGCTGTGGCTGCTGGATCAGGGCTGGGAGCTGTTAGTGCTCTGACGCAGGGCCCTCTGGACCAAGTGCCTGTCCACTCTTGTTGAGTTACGTCCTTCAGGGCTGGAAGGGGTCCAGTAGCTGCCCATGTGACCCTGCCCACCTGGCCCATCTTCCAGCTTTCCTCCAAGCCCTTGGGTCTTCTGCTGCCTTCCCCCATGTGGTCACCATTTAGCCCTGGCCCACTGTGAGCACTCAGCAAGTGATAGCCCTGCACCCTGTGCCCAGTGATCTCTCGTGAGGACAAGTTTCTCCAATGCCCACATTTCTCTTGGCCTGGGTGTCATCCACTTAGCTTTCTGGTGCCCTGGTAAGTCCTTGACCTGTCATCCACTTGTATATGGCCTGGCAACTGGCTGGCACCTGCCCTTCCCTCATTGCTGGCCTGCTCTCCTTTTCCTCTGACCTGCGGCAGTGAGTCTGCACCTGCTCCCGCCTTCTTCGAGGGGCTCTGCCCAAGGCTCAGAGCTCCCAAATGCCCTGGGATGTTGGTGTGCCCCTCTGAGGCTGTCTGTAGCTCAGCTCAGGCCCCAGCATCCCTGCAGACATCACAGGGTCCTTGCAGCTCTGTCTTCCATAGCTGGGGTGGGACAGCGGGTCTGTGAGTCACCCCACTTCCCGCTGTGCCCACGCTGCTGGCTGCAGGCCCTGATCCAAGTAGCTGCTGAGCTGCAGGCAACAGCCCAGGTCACTGTCACCTTGTCCTCACTCTACCTGGGCCTAAGCCAGCTCCTCCCTGGCTGGGCCAGACTCAGGGACAGGAGGGATGAGAGCCAAGAAGAGGATGCTAAGAGGTACAGATCTACTGCTTGGACCCCTGGCCTCTCTGGGCTGATTCCTCCAACCCGCGGGCTTGTTGCATGGAGAGTGGACTCATCAGACTGGTCTTTCTTCCTGTTCTGGCCACTGCCCTTGCCTCCATGGACCAGTGGACGTGCCCAGGTACTTATCAGTGGAAAGGCGACACAGGAGAGCCCCTCTACCAGCAGGCCCTAGCCAGAGCACAGGCTGAGTTGTACTTGGCAGACAAGTCCTCCCACCTTCAAAGCTGCCTCTTCTTGGGGGCTGACTCATCTCCCAGGACGAGACCCATCTGCCCAAGCCTGTGAGCACTGAGACCCTCCTTCATCCCTGAGAGGTGGGGGCTTTGCTTTCTGTGTTCCTGAGGGGACCATCCAGGCACCCAGCAAACACTGGCAGGGGCCATTCCATGTGCAGAGCCTCCTGCCAGGCCCAGAAGAGGCTGAGCAAACATGGGCAGGTCACCATGCTGGTGGGAATAGTGCTATCTCTGGCTGCGTTGGCCTTGCCTGATAAGATCGGCATGGAGAAGGTTCTAGGTGATTGCTGCTGGCAGGCAGAGTGGGCTGAACTGTGCATTCTGTCTACACTGGTGGAGCCAGTGTGTAATGCAGTGTAATGTCTGCACTGGTTGAGTCTAGAATGAGAGTACCTTCCATGTAGTCAGTGCCTGTCTCGCCCCCTGCTGGGGTCTCTGCACAAGGTTCAGAGCTCCCAAACTCCCTCCAGCTCAGTGAACTTCCGTGTGCCCAAGCTTAGCCCAGACCCCCGCTTCTAGGCAGACAGGGGCCCTGTGCATGCAGCAGATCCTGTCTCCCAGAGCTGAGGGTGTTGAGTCTAGTGTGCCATGCAGTCTGTCCACACTGGTTGAGCCAGTGCACAAAGCAGGCACTGTCTACACTGCTGGAGCCCAGTTCTTGCTGTAGGCTGTCTGTTTACACTGGTTGAGCTCAGGCAGCCTGTCTACACTGGTCACGTCATGTGTTACACAAGCCTCTGTCTGAGCTGTTTGAGCCAGCGGTCAAGGCAGGCACTGTCTCCTGGTAGGGCCGGTGGGCCACACGTCCAGCCTGTGGCTAGCAGAGGCCTGTGTTTGGGGCTCCTTCTGCTCTTCGAACCAGGAATATTCTTTTCTCCCCTCCCACATACACATCTGGGTTCAATTTAAGTCCTGCTTCCAAGGAGCTTTACTTGGTGTCCCCTCAGCTGTCCCTTGCCTCACTCCAGCCTCTTCAGCAAAGACTGGCTCAAAGCAGGGAGTGGTGTGCATGTGGGGCATAGTGAGGCATCATGACCTCACCTGGATGCCCCTTTCCCCACTGTGCTCAGGGGCTAAGCCAGCGGCCCCCAAGGGGTACAGAGGCTGCCTGCTGTCCATGGTCATGGCACCTCGCCATCCCTCATCACAGCCACTCACACGCCTTTTTCTCAGGAAAGCCACCCAGGTGTGGATCTCTGCTTCTGTGTGCGTGGTCAGCTACCCCTGCTGCCATACAGCGTCCATCTTGCCACCTCCTCTCTTAGCTTTTGGGCCTCCAGCTCCATTGCTGTTATTTCCCCTCCCGGGGGTTGGCCTTATCTACAAATTCAATTTCGTGACCATTCATGCCTGTGAAAGCACAATCTATGCCTATTATTCAAGTCTTCTCAGTTCCCTGTGCCATGAGTTGAAGTGTCAACTGACAACCATGGCAACCAGATCCACCTCACGCAACCCCTCACGCAGGAGGTGTGGCTGAAGCCAGTGCCCGGGTGCAGATCTCAGCTTCACCACTTGCTCGCTATGTGGGCTAGGGACTCAGTGTCCTCCTCTGTAAGATGGGGGTGACAATAGAAACCACCTAAGAGCCATGTGCCCAGCTGCCAGCCAGCCCACAATCAAAGGCAGCTTATAGTGTTATTATTATTATCATTATCATCTCCTGAGTTTGGTCTCTCATTTGAGGCTCAGCCCCTCTTCATCTCAGGTGCAAGGAAGCATGTTAATCAATGGCCTTGCCTGGTGACGTGACAAAGGCTTGTGAAGGGGCATGTGAATTCCACTGGCTAGTCCCCTCAAGTCCCGCCCTTTCTAAGCAGTTTCCTATCAATGGCCTTTTCCTGTTCTGCATTCAGTACATTTAACTTTTTTTATTCCAGCCCTGGCTGGTATAGCTCAGTGCCTTAAGCGCGGGCCTGCAAACCAAAGGTTTGCAGCTGGATTCCCACTCAGTGCCAAGCCTGGGTTGGGGCCAGGTCCCCAGGAAGGGGCGTGCAATGTGCAACAACACATTGATGTTTCTCCCTTTTTCTCCTTTCCTTCCCCACTATCTAAAAATAAGTAAATAAAATCTTTTAAAAATCATTTTTATTCCAAATACATTATGCACATGAAAAAGTGCACAGACTGTGTGTACAATACAGTGAACACCAGCAAACAGAAGCTGCCGGTGTGCCAGCACCAGACCAGAAGTCAGAACATGACCCTCAGCCCAGAGGCCCCGGGGCTCCTTCCAGGCAGCACTTGTGCACCTTCTAATAACATTGCTTGGTTTTCCTTGCTTTTGAACTTGATATGAGTGGAATCACAAATCTGTACACTTTTGTGTCTGGCTTACCATCATTTGTGAGATTCATCCACATTGCTGTGAGTAGTTGTGGTTTGTTCACGCTTATTACTGCAATTCCATTGTGTGAACATGCCCAACTGGTTTATCCATTCTCCTCTTGAGTGACACTTGGATTGTTCAGAGTTTGGGGCCCTTATGGACAGTGCTGCTGTGGGTACACATTCTTGCCTGTGTCCCTTGAGCACACACACACATTTTACTAAGTAAGCATCTGGAAGGAGGGCATTGGTGCCCGTGTCCATCCTTGGCAGGTGTTGTCAAGCAGCTTCCTCTGACGTGGTTGTGCTGATCCCGCCCCTTGCCTCTTCCGCAGAAGCGTTCCAGTTGCTCCACGCCCTTCCTGACACTTTGTGTGGTCGGCCTTTTACATTTCAGCCTCTCTGTGAATATATAGAGGTATCTTGCTGCGGTTTTACTCTTATTTTTTCAGATGACTAATACAGTTTATTTTTTTGCCAAAAATGTTTTGAACTTGAAAGCATTATTCAACAAATTTGAAAATTCACTTCTATCTCCAAATTGTAGATGTCTTAAATGGTGGCGGTGCTGGTGGTTCACTCTGTTGGGTAGGGGTGAATCTGGAAGGCAGTGGGTGAAGTGTAGGCAGTGTCTCTCTGGGTGAGGCTGGGAACCCCGTCTCCTGCCCTGAATCACCTGGGGAGTTCACCAGGGCTGCAGACGCTGGGCCCTACCCCAGCCCCCAGTCACCACACGGACCCCTATGGTCCATCAGTCTCTCTGGGGCTCACCTTTTTTCTTTCCCTTCACAGATTCCATGATCACTGAGACCACCTTGTCTGTCATGCTCACTGCTGTGTCCCATTGCCTAGAACAGTCCTGGCACAGAGTGAGACCCCAAAAATACCCACTGAAAGACGGTCCAGAGGACCAAGTGCTACCTGTGGGTTTCTGCCCTCTCCCACCCTGGCCGACTTGACTAGGACTTGTTGGGAGCCTGGGCTGCCATGAGCAGGGCTCTGGAAGTGGGGCTATCATACCCTAGAAGGGTGTCCTGTTCTGGGGCTCTGTGCCTCTGAATGGCTTCCCCCTTCTCCAAAGCCAGCTTCCAACCAGGCCTGCAGTGCCAGGCCCCAGGCTCTGTGCTGGCGCCCACAGGGCCATGGTCATCCCCTGCACTCCAGGCACTGGCTGTTGAGGAGCATCCCCTGGGTTACCTCTTTCCTGAGGGGCTTCTCTGTTATTGGGTCCCTCTGGAGAAGCCTGAAAACACTCCCCCTGCCCCAAAACAGCTTTCCATCCCTGCTCTGTTTAGCCTCCTCAGCTTTTCTTTTTCTTTCTCTTTTTTAAAGATTTTATTTATTTATTTATTTATTTATTTATTTATTTATTTATTTTCAGAGACAGGGCAGAGGAGAGAGATAGAGAAGGAGAGACACATTGAACGGTTGCCTCTCTCACGTCCCCAATTGGCCCACAACCCAGGCATGTGCTCTGACCAGGAATTGAACCGGCGACCTTTTGATTTGCAGACCAGTGCTCAATCCACTGAGTCCTTAGCTTTTCAACACAACCTTTTTGTGGATGACATGCCCTCTGGTCAAGCGAAGGCCGTGTCTGTGACCACCTGATCCACCTCTGCTGCATCACATTTTGATGGGGACCATGATGCAGTGTCTTTCTTTGGCTGTGGCTTGTCCCCTTTCTCCTCACGTCTGACACAGTTATTTGGAAAGCAGCCTGGCCCTGCGGGTGGGAGCTCTGGGTCAGGTCCCTCAGGTTCAAATCAAGGTTCTGCCCGGCCGTTGCCCGTAGGGGAGAGAGGCAGATTCACAGTCAGCTCTGATGCAGCCAGCAGGTATGGCTGGGGTGGCTGAGATCTCTCAGGCTGGAGAGGGAGGGCAAAGGTTCTGGCAGGGGCGTCTGCTGGGTGCTCCACAGAGGAGGGAGGCCTGGGCTGGTCTTCAGAGATGGGGAGGTAGGAGGTGACACCTCACGGGCCACTCAGTGTGGGCCTCCCCGCCACCCATCAGCATCAGCAGTGTGAAGCCCTCGAGGAAGGAGGTGCACTGAGCCCCCAGGAGACTGAGGTCTAGTTGACGCAAGTGTGAGGGCATGGAGCAGTGAGCAGAGTTCACTGGGGAGGTTTCCGGGAGCCCAGGGCCGGGGTGGGAACTTTGCCCTGGTGCCGCTAGAAATTCTCTCCAAACTGCGGGATGACGGAACATGAACAGTGTGGGCCAAACACCAGTCACTCCGAAACAGGGCGACAGAGAATGCACAGCACACATCGCTCTGCGGCGTGGAGGCCGGCATGCCAAGATGGAGGAGCCAGAAGGAGTCTGGGAAAAACACCACCTTCTTTTGTGGGAAGACAGATTAGAAAGGTTTATACTCTTCTGTGATAACTAATATGAAAGGTTTATCAAATTTTTTTTTAAAACCTTGACACTTTCTCCAAAATTGATTTGAAGACTTGGCAGATTTGAGGAATCATTCAGTAACGTTTTATGGGTCGATGCTAATTTGATGCAGCGGGCCCGTGCACTGCGCCAATTTACTGCCAAAGCAACATTAAGCACCGACCTTTCGTGCGAGGTTTATAGGCGGATAGCTCATAAAGATGCACGCTTGACAAGTATTTTGCTTCTCTTAGGATGTGCAGTATGAAGTGTTTATCAAAAAGCAACTAAATCACCCCTGCCTGTTACTGGTGAACAGTCTCTGGGGTTTCAGTCTTGGATGCCGCGCAGCCCTGCCCCACTCTGGGTCCTGGTCCTGGGAGCCTGTGTCTCCGAAGCCTTGGCAGAGGGAGGTCGAAGGAGCCCTCTGGGGCAGAGGATGCCCTAAGGGACCACTTTGGAACTAACTTGTAACCCAGGACATGCAGGGCCGGCAACACCCTTCCGAAAAGGAACCAGAGGTTGCACCCAAAGGAGGGCCATGGCTCCGAGCAAGCCCACCCCCTGCTCAAGGTCCCCCCGGGTCGATGTGTGCTGGACCCACGCAGCTGTCTCTGCTGCTGCCAATCTGCACGGTGAGAACCCCTTCGGGGAGCAGATCCTCAAGCTTTGTTTTGCATGTCAGAAAGGAGTTAACAATACAGATTATCAAAACTCCTGTCTTTCTCCACTGAAAGCTCATGTTTTCCACCAAGGAAATGCGTACTAACATGGTATCCATCCCCTCCACCCCCCTCAGTCCGTCCCAGTGTTAATTACCTGGGCTTAATGAAGAAGGTCGCTGGCGGGGGCAAGTGCACAGACTGCTGTCAGCACAAAGCCTCCTGGGTTCTCGTAAGGGGGAATTTGATCTTGGGCAAATGTCAGGGTGTTTTTGAAATCTGTGTTATGATATCAGCTCTTTGCCAGTGTAGGGCTTCATCTGGATTTCATAAATATTGTATGGGGCTCTCTTACAGCCATCTCGGCCAGCTGGAGAACACAACAGCCACCCCCCCACACACACGCGCACACACGCATACTCACTCACACTCACACTCGCAGGCACCCCACTGCAGTTGCAATCTATTGCAGAGTTGTCATGAAAAGCCAATTGATGATATTTCAATCACAATGTTCCTGTAACAAATTCCATTCAAATTCCCTTGGAAAGGGAGTTAAGGTTTCCTCCTGCTGCTAGGAGAATGATATGCTAAATGTAGCTTCCTGGGGCCCTGGCAGCCATCCAGGGCTTTGTAATTCATAGTTCTCCTTCGTGGTTTTCCAAGTGACTTTGGAACCTCCAACCTGGTGGATTCCTTAGGTTCACACGTTGCCCTTCAAGTCTTGGGAGAATGGTCCCCAGTGTGAGCAGCGAGCACCCAGCAGGCTGGAGCTTGAGAGAAAGGATGTGAGCAGGGGTGCCCAGAGAGCACATGGTAGGTGACTGGAAGGCTGCTTGTTGCTGCTGACCTGTCCTCTGAAGCTTGTCAGCCACGAAACAGTCCACTATTGTGTTTAAAGGCAGCCCGAGGGTGACAGGAGCCTCTCCAGCCCCAGCACACCTCAGGTAATCCTGCCAGAGAAGGGGAGGGACAATCCACAATTACATTCATCAGCTAGTTTGGGTTGGGGAATAAACAAAATGGCCCGAACTGCTGCTGTTACAGATTCTCACAGAGGAGTGGCATGTAGGAAAGATTAATGTACAATTAAAACCCGTGTATGGGTAAATTACAGGGTGACAGCTATCTAGTGCAAACACCGCAGCCATGTAATTAGGAGTTACAGGCTCTCGAGGATGGATTCACCGAGGAAAGTGCTAGGAGCTCTCTGAGGGGCGGGAAGGGCAGCGACGGGCGATGGGACAGCGTGGGGGCATGCAGGTGGCGGGGAGGAGCCCCCACAGCATCTGGGGGCAGTCTGAGGCCTGATGGGGGCCCAGCCCGTCCCTGGCTCAGGCTGCCTCTCCAGCCTCCAGCCTTCCCTGGAGCCACCCTGCTCTCCCCCTCCTCACCTTGGGCTCCATGGCCATGAGCACCGTGGATGTCTTCCTTTACGTTCTTAATTTCTCCTGCTTTGTCAGCTTTTTAAGGAATATGTTACATTATGTGGAAATTGGATGCTAACAAGATTTGTATGAATAAATTAGACTCTTAACTTTTTATGTTATTACAAAATTGAAATGGACTCTAATGACAGTCAGAATTAATGTTCTGTTTCAAATAAATGCCGGGATGTGACTAAATTTTCAGTGCATTCTCCTGGGTTTGAATCTCTGGCCCTTCCTACGGTCCTCGCCTGTGAGGGGGTCTCCCTCAGAGCCCCTCCCCTTCCAGTGAGGCAGCCCTCTGTCTCCCACCTGGCACGGAGCCCAGGGTGCTTCCCTGATGACCTTGGGGTGCTCCACCTTCCATGGGGGCTGCTGGGAAAACCAGCTGCTGATGCTCCCAGCCACACCCAGAACAAGAACTGTCCTCAGCTTCACAGGGAGGGTGCTCCTTGTCCAAGGTTACCCGAATCCTGTGTCCAGGGACTGGCTGATGGGACACACCCAGACCCGGAGCGCCCTGGCCCCGTTGCAAGGCGTGGCAGCTTCTCCCTCTGCCTGTCCCTGCCCTGGCAGAGAAGGGACCCATCCCTTCCCCGGTAAAGCCCAGATGGCCAGGGAACTCAGCCCATGACAGCAGCTCCTGGGGGTTTCTGGTTTTCCTAAACCAGCGGCCAGGTGAATGTCACCTGCTGGGATCAGAGTTCCCAAGGACCAGGATTGTTGGTTTTTATTCTGTGTCCCCTTTCTGAGCCCAGGGCTGGGGTGAGGCACTGGCCAGGTGTTGACCTCGGTCCGGTCCCCAGAGCAGGATGGGAACGGCAATGGGGCCAAAGGGCTGCTCTGGGTCCCAGGGGCCACCTCGGGCTCTGGGTGTGGGTGGACTCGGAGGGATTTTCTGCAATAAAAATCCCAGTGTCCCAAAGGGGCAGGGAAGAACAGGGACAGGGCACTGGGATGCAGGCACCTGCTTTTACAGCTGACAGTGGTGGCAGACAGGACCTGGTGAAGCGGGAAGAGAACATGAGGCAGCCCAGGCCTGGGACAGCTCAGGTGGAAAACCCAGTCCCCAGTGCAGCTGGGCGAGGGAGTGGTGAGGCCCAGGGATGCCCAGGGACACTTGCCTCTTTGAAGGGGCAGTGGAACTCAGCCAGCTGCCATCACAGGGAGCTTGGGGGTTCAGCATGACCAGATGGTAGATTTTATATGCAATAGCTTCCCTTCTAAAGTCTGGAGACACATTCAAAATTTAAAGTCGAAGCCCCGCACTGACCAAATAATATGTCTCTGAATTGCATTTGGCTTCTGGGCCGGAGGAATTTGGAATCTAGGGCTTCGCTGGCAAAGTGGACACTTCCCCACCTTTGGGCCAGAAAGTGAGGGCCAGAGCCCCAGGGAGGGACAGTGACTGCTGAGATTGCTGAGACTGCTGAGACTGCTGAGACTGCAGGCCTCGGCTGCAGAGCTGTTGGCTGCAGGTAGCTGAGGCCTCTGTCTTGGATCCCTACCCCCATCTGATGGAAGTGGTTTTTCACCACAGGGACTGCGCAGCTGAGTATGGCTGGATACTGACAAGCCCATGCCAGGCCACTTGGGCCACTTGATTTGAGGCTCAGTGGATAACGGGGTAGCAGAGGGGCCTGTGCAGACGCCCACCCCACATCCAAGGGACCTCACCTCAGCACTTCTGCCTCCACCTTCATGAGTCTGAGCAATTCCCTGCAGGAATGCTGTAACCAGAGCAGAAGTAGGAAAACAGATCTCACCACCCAGCCCCTCTCTGGACCTGGGGCTCCAACACCTTGTCACAGAGAGGAAGTGTCTTATGTTTAAAGCACTTTATGTACATAAACTCAGAGGTCACATGCGTTTTAGGAAAATGCAGTCATTTTTATCCCTACTGTGCACAGCCTGTTTCACCACCTTATGTGCCACGGACGCCCCTCTGAGGTCGAGGTCTATTTCCTTCCTCCTTTTGACACCTGCATGGCATTCCTTCGGATGAATTTATCATCATTCATACAAACTGATCCCCCCTTGGACACTTCGGTGGTTTTCATTTTTGTTTTTCGGTTTGAAAGAATACCAGAGTGACCATCCTTGCTGTAGCCCTTGGTCATTTCGGAATAAATCCCTGGCAATAGAATTGTTGGCTCAGAGGATGTGCGAGGTTTGAAGACTGCGTACTTCCAACAAATCACCTTCCAGAAGGACCCAGCGGTGCACGAGTGTGCCTTTTTGCTCACCCGCAAATCTTCGTTTCTTAGATCTTTGTCCATGTGATAGGTTAAAGAGGGGTGTGCTTAATGCTTTTTAAAAAGTAACTATACTTTATGTAGTTTAAAAAGCATAGCTAATACAAGGTTTATAGTATACCTAACGGCCCTCTCCCTCATTACTCACTGTACCTCGCCCTGCAGGCCAGCTGCCCAGAGGTGACCACCTAAAACCCTCCGAGCTGTTTCCCCGCAGGTGCTACCACGGCTGCATGTCTGCACAACATTCGCGTACTGCAGGTGTGAAATGGCCAACGTCCCAGTACCATCTAGCGAGTACTTACTCTTCGCTTACTCCTTTAAAACGCCAGCTTCATCATCTGCTTCATTCTTGTATGTCCTGGGACTGCTTTGGGACTCTTTGGGTTCATTCTGTTTACTATTGTACCGGAACCCACTATTTTAATGGTTGTAGCTCATGAACACATTTTTACTATCTTAGAGGGTGAGTCTTCTCTCATTATTCTCATGTGCTATCACATTTTTATTCTTTTATGGGCACTCTAGAAATTCTGGGCCAAGTTTCCAGTAATATCCGATAGAAAAATATATTGGGATTGTGTTTCATTTATTGATAAATTTAAGATGAATTTTCAAGTAAATTGGTATTTTTACTTTATTATGTTTTACCATATTGCATCTTCTGATCCATTTATTCAACAAATATGTATTGAGAACTAGCTGTGTGGCAGGCACTGGAGGATAGATCAAGAAACGAGGCAGAGGAATATCCCAGCCTCCATGGTGCCAACATGGGAGTTGCTTTGAAAAGCCAGCAGGGTAAGGGGGCATTAGCATGGGGCTGGAGGGAGGGTGGGCCTTACTGGGGAGTGAGAACTGAGACATGAGCAAAGACCATATCTGAGGGAAATGAGGGCATGGGCCACGCAGATGACCTAGATCAGTGGTTCTCAGCCTGGGGCAGTGGTGCTCCCAGGGGCATCTGGCAACATCTGGGAGTGCTGCTGGCATCTAGTGGGTATGGGCCAGGGATGCTGCTGAACATCCTGTGATGCATAGGACAGCCCTTACAACAAAGAATTATCTGGCCCCAAATGCTTATAGTGCCAAGGTCGAGAAGTCCTAAACTAGGCAAAGATTTTCCAGGCAAAGGGGACTGTTCGTGAGAAGTCCTAAAGCAGGAGTGAGAAACAGCAAAGAGGTAGAGCTGTGGGGGGGGGGGGGCGGCGGGCAGGGGCAGCTGGGAATGAGGCCACAGAGCTGGGGGTTGCGGGGGGTCAGGGGGAACATGAGTTGAGCCTTGCCAGGCAGGGCAAAGAACCTGACTTTACTCCCAGTGAGGTGGGAGGCGACTGCTGGGTTTTGAACAAAAGTGTGTGTGATTGAATCGCCTGTTGAGAGAATCACTCTTGCTGCCGTGATGAGGGACGTAGAGAGCTGGCAGGCTGTTGCAGTAAGAGATGATGGTCTGGGCCGAACTGGGGGCAGTGATGTGGAGAGAACGGGTCAGGTTCCAGATATGTTTTGAAGGCAGAGCCAACAGGATTTCCTTATGGATCAGATGGGATGTGAGGAAAGAAAGCTTTTGGTCTGGGCAACTAGAGGACAGAGTTCCCCACAACCAGGTTCAGTTAACAACATACAGTACCGTGTTTGCGATGTCCTTAACACGCCCAACCCCAGATGCTGGAATCTGGTTGGGTGTACCAGTCCCTAGTTACAGAGAGGGGTTAGAGCTGGAGGCAGAAATTTGGGAGTTGTCAACACATGAGTTTTGAAGCCGTAAGACTGACTGAGGTCAGTGGAGGAGCGAGTGCACCTATGTCAAATTCTGGTGGCAGATCAGGTAAGACGAGGACTGAGGATTGCCCTAGCAGGAGTGGCCCGGCCCCGGTGGAGTGGGGGAAACACCGTTCTGATGTAAGTGGGCCTGTAGGAGGACAGGAAGAGACTGCAAATCTCCGATTAATTCATGTTTTGCTGCAAAGGAGAGCAAAGAAATGGAAAGACAACTGCTGAGGGAAGAGGTGTTGAGGATTTTAATTTTTGTTTTTGTTTATAAGATGCAGCCAAGTTCCTAACAAGGTGAGAGAGCATCGGAGCTGGTAGCAGGGGAGGGGTCAGCCCTAGGAGCACAGACATTTACCCTCTGGTCCGATCTGGGGAGGCAGAATAGCAGGTGTAGACACAGTAACTGAAATCTGAAAATATCTCTCTCTCTCTCTCAGACACACACCTTTCTTGAGCTATAACCACATATGATTCCATTCACCCATTTAAAGTGCACAATCCAGTGGTTTTCAGTATATTCACAGAGCTGTGAACCATCCACACAGTCAATTCCAAAACAGTTTCACCACCACCCAGAAGCCCCTGCACGCAGAGCAATCACTCCTCACATATACCTTCCTAGTCCCAGGCAACCACTCATCTACTTTCTGTCTATAAATTGCCTATTCTGGACACTTTAGATAAATGGAATCATATAATATGTGGTCCTTTTTGGCTTTTTTCACTCAGCATAATGGTTTCTCTGTTCAGCTACATTGTGGTACTTCGATCCTTTTTATGGCTGAATAATATTCCCTTGTAATGTATTTACCACATTTACTATCTTATTCTTTGATCAGTGGATGGGCATTTGGGTCATTTCCACTTTCTGGCTATTGTTAATGAAGCTGCTGTGTACACATGCCTGTACGAGATTTTTGTGAACACGTTTTCTTTCCTTTGGAGAGTGGAAATGACCCACATTTGGTAACTCTAGGCTCACTCTCTTCAGCACCCACCAGGCTGTTTTCCAGAACTGCTGCACCATTCCACATCCCCACCCTTGGGGCCGAGGGCTCTGACCTCCACCTCCTTGCTAATACTCCCTGCCATCTGGCCTTTAGATTATAGCCATCCCAGAGCACGTGAAGGGGAATTTGGTTTGTACTTAGTATTTGACGTCATTATGGTTTTGATTTGCATTTCCCTGATAATGAAAGATGCTCAGCATCTTTTCATGTGCTCATTGGTCATTTGTATATCTTTGGAAAATGTCTAGTCAGATCTTTTGCCTATAAATTAATTTTCTAAGTAACCGAGTCGTAAGAGTTCTTTGTATATCCTGGATACGAGTTTCTTATCAGATATATGGTCTGCCGGTATTTTATGCCATTCTGTGGTGTCCTCTTCCTTTCTGGACAGTGTCCTTTGCAGCACAAGTTTTTAACTTTTGTGAAGTCAAATTTACTACTTTTTTCTTTTGTTGCTTATGCTTTGGTATTATGTCTAAAAATGCCTTGCCTAACCCAAGTTATGAAGATTTACACCTGTCTTTTTTATTTATTTGTGTTATTTATTTGATTTTTCTTTTGTTCTTAAATTTACTGGGGTGACATTGGTTATTACGATCATAAAGATTTCAGATGTACATTTCTATGACACAGGATCTTTATATTGCATGGTGTGCCCCCCACTAGAAGTCGAATCATCTTCTGTCACTCTATAATTGGCTCCCTTTACCCTTGACCACCCCTCCACCCCCTTCCCTTGGGTGACCACCATCCTGTTGTCTGTCTGTGTCTATGAGTTTCAGTTTTATATTCCACATGTGAGTGAAGCCATATGGTTCTTAGCTTTTTCTGAGTTCTTTAGCTTAGCATAATATTCTCAAGGTCCATCCATGTTGTCACAAATGTCATATTTCATCTTTTCTTATGGCTGATGGTATACATGGACCACACCTACTTTATTCACACCTCTATCAAAGGACACTTTGGTTGTTTCCATGTGGCCACTGTGAATAGTGTTGCAATGAATGTAGGGGTGCCTATATCTTTGTAAATAAGTGTTTTTCAGTTTTTCGGGTAGATACCCAGAAGAGGGATTGCTGGGTCGTATGGTAACTCTATTCTTAATTTTTTGAGGAACCTCCATACTGTTTTCCATGGTCGCTATACCAGTCTACATTCCCTCCAGCAGTGAATGAGGGTTCTTTTTTCTGTGCAACCTCTCCAACACTTGTTATTACTTGTCTTTTTGATAACAGCCATTCTAACAGTTGTGAGGTGGTATCTCATTGTAGTTTTTAAAAAAGATTTTATTTATTTTTAGAGAGAGGAGAGGGAGGGAGAAAGAGAGGGAAACATCAATGTGTGAGAGAAACATTGACCAGTTGCCTCCTGCACACTCCCAACTGGGGACCTGGCCCAAAACCCAGGCACGTGCCCTGACTGGGAATCAAACCAGTGACTCTTTGTTTCATAGGCTGGTGCTCAATCCACTGAGCCACAGCAGCCAGGGCTGATTATTTTTCCTGTTTAACTTTTCAGCTCTTTCTACCAATTTGGAAGTCACACATTCTATTTTTTTTTCTTTTAGTGATGGCCTTTACATTTTTAATATGAATGTTTGGCTTAATACAATCTGCATTAAATCAAAATGTCCGCCTTCCTCCAACACAAAGAACTTTAATTCTGATCATATTCCCATGTCATATCTTTTGTCTAATTTTAGTACCATATTGTTAATATACACCCCTAATTTTATTTTTTAAATTTTTTTAGATTTTTATTTTTATTTTTTGAAGATTTTATTTTTTTATGTTTTAGAGAAGGGAAGGGAAGGAGAAAAAGAGGGAGAAAGACATCAGTGTGTGGTTGCCACAACCCAGGCACATGCCCTGACCGAGAATCCAACCTGCAGCCTTTAGGTTTACAGGCCCACACGCAATCCACTGAGGTACACCAGCCAGGGTAATAAACCCCTAACTTTAAAAATCATTCTTATTACATACAATTAAGGATTATGCAGACTTGCAGCTGCTTATCAACTGTTTTGCTCACCTTTGCTGACTGTCTGTCTCTCTTTGTCTCCGGGTTCCGTTTCCAGCTGCGTCACCAGCCCCCCTCCAGTGATTCTGTCTGGGGAGGCCTGTGGAGCCCTCCTGAACTGTGTTCACTTCAGTGCGATTTTGCCCCAAATGGTTGAGGTGGGCACAGGATTCCAGGAAGGTAGTTATTTTCCTTTGGCCCTTTGAAGGCCTCCTCCCTGGTGTCGCCATCTCCGCTGCCCCTCAGAGAAGCCTGGATGAGTCTGTCAGGCCTGTGGGTGATGTCTTTCTCTCCAGCGTTTCCTTCTCTTTGTTTTGATATTTCTCAGCTTCACTCACAAGTATCTGGCATATAATTTGATTTTTCCTGCTTGGAAGTTGAAGCACTTATTTATTCAATCTTTCAGCTTTTTTAAGTTCTGAAAAGCTTTCAGTCATCATGTCTTCAAATAGTTCCTTCCCTTTGTTCTCAGCATCAGCCTTTGAATTGCCAGTCACATGTGTGAGGGGCAGAGTGCACAGTGGGGAAGAATATGAACTTTGCACGTAGCTACCTGGATTTGACTTCACCTCCATGCTTAAACCAACAGTTGAGGAAAATTACTTAAACTCTCTGATTATCAGTTTTCTTACCTGTAAGTTGGGCATAACAATATTACATACACTTGGGTTGTTGTGATGGTTAAATGAGTTAATATATGTACAGTGGTTAAAAGAGTCTCTGGCATCTGGTCATCTCCATGCGAGTCCTAGTCGTCAGTGTGCCCTGGGGCACCCCAGAGACCCCACGCTGGCATTGGCGTGTTTGCCTCGGGGTCTGCGCTGTGTGTTTACTGGAAGGGTCCGACTTTGCTTCAGTCCCCAGGGATTCGGTCCCTAGGGATTCAGTCCCCAGGGACGCGTCTCTGCCGGCATCTCCATGACTGCTGGTGTTATGTTAGACTTCCTGTCCCGTTCTCTTCCTTGTGACCTCGGTCCCCGCCTTTCCTGTGGACGTTCTGGGTGGTCATGTTGGGTTTATCTCCTGGGTCCCCACATCTCCTGGTTTACTAATTAACCTGTTGTTAAACTCCTGGATTGTGTTTGTCATTTGAATCACTGCCTGTGGGCTGATTTTCCCTCACTGTGGACCATTTCCTTGAGTGGATTATAATTTCTATATGATATTCTGGGAAAGCAAAAATTATCCAAACTAATGTAAGACTGGTGATTTTTAAAAAACGGTAGCCCTGTGCTTTCTGGGTTATAAAAGTGTTGGGATTCTTGCACGACCACATAGATAGTGTAACTTGGACTCCACGGCCATGGTGCAGGCTTGGCATTTCCGTTCTTTCTGGAAACTCTGCCCCCCTAAGATTATTGTATTTCCCCAGACGGGCTGAGTTTTCCATCCCCCAGTTCCAGTGACGTGGGTTACCTGGTAGAGCCTGAGCTGTGTGCAGGAGCTCCATCCAGCTCCTTGTCTCGGGGGAGTGTAGGCTGCATCCCCAGCCCCTCGTGGGCACCAGCACCCGGTGCTGGCCTCTGCAGTCCACCAGCAGTTGTTCATCTCTGGGGCACGGGCTGACAGATGATCGATCGCTAGCTCTCGCACCTCTTCATTTTTGGCACCTAAGGATTTCCTTCCTTTTCTTTCCTCTAGCTCACTTATGTATTTAATTATTTTATATTGTATTTTATCCAGCACTTCTGTGCATTCGGAGCTAGGGGTGTTGGTGGCAGGGGCTGCCTGTGTCTGCCTCGATCTTTTATTTAGGATTTTTACATCTAGAGTGACAAGCAAGATTAGTCTGTGGTTTTATTTTTGTTTCATCTTTGGCAGGTTTTTGTACCAGGGTTATGCGTTATTCATAAAATTAATTAGGAAGTTTTTCTCCTTTATCCTCTGGAACATTTTAAGTAGCATAGAAAATTTCTGTGCCTTGAAGGTTTGAAACTTCCCAGGGAAATGTGCCCGAGGACAACACCTCTGGGGAAGAATAATTGTTTTCCACTTGTTTCCTATTCAGCTTTTCCACTTCTTAAATCAGTTTGTATGACTTCTGCTTCCCTAGGCTATCATGCTTCAATCAAGGTTTTTAAATTTATTAGCATAGAATTCCACATGGTATTCTTATATTTTAATAATTTGCATGTCTGGTTATCCTCTTTCTCATCAGAGTTGTTTCTCTCTCTCTCTTTTCTTTCGTGATTAGAGTTTACCAGACAGTTGTATATTTTATTGGCCTTTTCTAAGGTACTACTATTGAATTTATTTATTCATCCTACTATTAAACTCTTGAAAATCTGCACTTCCTCCTTTCATCTTTAATCCCTTTTTAAGGTTTATTGTCTTGCTGTCTTTCTAATGTTTAAGCTGAATGTGCAAGTCATTTATTATCTTTTTTTCTTAAGAATAAAATTCTTAAAGCAATAAAATTTCCTTTGAGTACAGTTCTGGCCATATTCCATAAGTTTTGGTATGCATAAGTTGTCATTATCATAATTTTTCATACTGTAAAATTGCTATATTTATTTCCTTTTTGATATAAGAGAGGTGTTCAGGAGAGTATTTTAAGGCTTTTTATATTTTTCTTTTGTTATTAATTTCTAGTCAGATAGTATTGTATCCCATACATTTTTTAAAACTCCCATATTTTCATGGAACCTAAAATGATGCTGATTGTAATGCGTACTGTTATTTTTGTACAGCCAAGAGAGGGGGAGAAAACCACTACTAGTTAAACTCTAACATTCCATCTATTGTAAGATGTATCTTGGCTTCAGAGATGATGAGAGAAAAGTGCATCTTGGAATGTATGAAACATGGGGTTTATCATTCATTTGAAATTTAAGTAGGCTGTGGTGAGAGGCAGTGACCTGTGCTATATTAGTTCCTTGCAATAACAGAGTGTAACCTGGTAGGGGGTCAGTTTTTGGAAGTGTTTTACAAGTACTTGAACATAATACGTCTCCTCTATTTGCTGGTTGTAGGAATATATATATTCACACCCACACATATTTCTGCATATTCCCTATATGCACACACTTACATGCACATATAAAATTAGTTTTTGAAACTGCTCTTCCAATTTTCTGTATGCTTGTTAATTTTTTTATCAGCTTGATCTTTCCATTTCTGAGTGAGACCTAAAACTTTAACAGTAGATTAGTGAATTTTCCTTGTAACTGCCACTTTTTGCTTTATATATTCTGAGGTCCTGTTGTTAGATGCCTACCAGTTCCTGATTGTTATATATTTTTTTATTGTTCTTTTTCTCATTATGTTGTGCCACTCCTTACCCCTATTGATTGCTTTTTGCCTTGAAATCAAGATGATCATGTCAGCTTTTCTTTGGTTAGTACTTACTGGCATTCCACTTTCTATTGCCTTATTTCCAGCTATTCTGTGTTGCTTTTAAAAGGTTTTTCTCCCCCACCAAGTTTGATGGTCTTCATCTGGCAAGCAGTAGGCTCTCTATGTGTGTGAGCACATGGGTGTGAAGGTGGCAGAGAATGTGCTGGGAAACCTGCATACTCAGGTCTGGAACTCAGCTCCGCTCTCTACCAGTTGTGGGCACTGTACACATTCCTTAGCCTCCTGGGGCCTCAGTTACCCATCTATAAAATGGGATAATAATGGTACCTAGCTCATGTGCTTGTTTTGGGGATTAAATAAGCTGACACATGTAAAATGCTTAGACCATGGCCTGGCACATAGCCAACATCATTAAGTGTTAGGTGGACTTAATCCCTTATTATTTATTGTCCTCACTAATATTTTAGATTTATTTCCATCATCTTACTTATGGCTTCTGTTTACTCGCCTTTATTGTGCTCAGTCCAAGCAATACATTTTTTTTCTCTATTGATTTGAAAACTATAGATTTTCCCATATCATTTAATTGAGTACCCTTAAAATGTTAACATACATATTTAACTATAAAATTTTTTAGCAAGTCTAAAGTTATTTCTGTCATCCTTCAAAATAATCAAGGATCTTTGCACATGGGACTGCATACTACACACTCTCTCCCCCCGTCTTCCTGCCGTCAAACTGTTAGTCAACGATTGTTTTCTATCTTAATACAAAAATGCATTATTAATTTGTAGAGTCAATAGTTAATTGAATTTGCTGACAAATTTTACCAGTGTTCATGGTTTTAAAATCCTGCTCGTGCTCTGTGATCACTTTTCTTGCAGAAATGTATCCTTCAGTAATTCTTTCATTTTAGGTGGCAAAATGTTTCTGCTTTGCCCACATTCTTGATAATTGACCAGAAGGGCCTTTATTTTCCTACACTGCTCACCAGAAAAACGATATCCCTCCACTGTCTTCTGGGCACCTCTTGAAGCTCAGATGGCTGCTGTTAGTCTAACTGTTGGTAGATGATATCTTTTCTTTCTGGTAAACTTTACGGGTTTTTTGGGAGGGTTGGTTTTGATATTCTAGAGTTTTACCAAGATGGGTAAATTAAAAATTTTTTTTACCGTGCTTAGCACTGTGTGTATGTTCTCAGTGTAAGAAATCGTATGTTTCTTTAATTCTAGAACATTCTTAGCCATATCCCCCCAATTTATTGCTTTTTCTACTAGTACCCCATTTTTTTCTTCTGAAACTCTGTATCAGATAAATGGGGCAATTCCTTTTAACAATTGCATAGGATTCCAGAGTTTGGATGGACCAAAAATTAAGTAAGCATTCTTCTAGTAATGGGAATTTATGGTTTTCCATCTTTTTTTTCTGTTAAAAACAATGCTTTAGCCAGCATTTTAATCTCTCTCCTTTTTTGTTAGACTCTATTTTTATTGCATTATGGTGAGGTAATGACTTCTACTGAGATTTTTTTTCTATAGTCTAATACGAGCCCATTTGTCTAAATGGTCTATGAGACTGAGAAAACTATCCTGTTTGCTGAGCACAAAGGTGTGAGAGGGAGTGTCAGATTTTCATTACTGAAATCTTCAATATTCTCACTTAATTTTCTTTGCATAATTTGTTCATTTAAAATGTGTTAACACCTTTATGACTGGGGATCTGTGAAGTCTCCTTTTTGCCCTAATTGTTTGCTACGTTGTGAGACATCTTGGTGCCTGACTTAGAGGTCCCTCCACAGGGCTGACGCCCGGCACCTCCCTGGAGGCTTCGTGGGCCTCCTCTGGGGGCCCCTGGCCTCTACCCAGTGCCCTGGTCCTTGAGGGGCCGCCCCGCCCCGCCTGTCCTGTGTCCCTGCGCTGGGCGTGCAGGATGCCTGCCTGTGCCTGGTGTGCTGCCGCGCCTGGAGCAGTTTCCCTCCATGGATACAGGCTCCGCCCCACTCCATTTTTACATTTGTTCAATTCTTTTGATGGAAATTGGGAGAGAAATTAGACAAATGGTGCTTGTTACCATTCTTAACACAGAAGTCCCTCTCCTTCTGACAGCTTCTTTTCCAAGCATGAAAGTTCTTTCCCTTGCTCAGGTTGACCCCTTCTCTAGTGCCAGCCTCCCCACGTGCACAAGGTCATGGCAGGAATGACCCTTTCTAGCACCTCTGGCCCCTCCCTGGGGACTCACAAACCCTGTGGGGCTAGCAGCCTGGGCTCGATTCCAGGGCGGAGGCTCCCCACGTCCTGCTGGTCGGCAAGGCCCAGGACTGTCTCTGCCAACAGTGCAGGTCTGCCGAACACCTGCGGTGGGCCCAGCACTGAACCCGGCGTGTTCCTGTGTGACCGCATCAAGTTCTCACAGTTAAGCCCTGAGGACTGCTAACGAGGAGGACCCTGAGGTTAAGCGCCATGGACGTGGTCATCCAGCCGACCAGTAACCCAGGGGGATTTTTAACCAGATCCTCTCTCCCTGGCCACCTCCTGAATTTCAGCTGGAGCAGAGCTCAGCAACCCCGGAGCTCCTCTCCCTTCCCCCAAGGGAGGGTCTGTGGGGCTCTTTGCACGAGGGACAGTCTGGCTTCCTATGGCTGGACTATCAGGAGAAAGGCAATGCCCACTGCCCAGCCACATTCCGCCCCTGCCCCAGCCTCCGGTGGAATCCCTGCTTCTTTGGCCAGATATTTACCCGGCACCACTCTGGCGGCCTCTGGGTGGGCGGAACAGCTGCCTCCCACAGATCTGTTCCCCACCAGCAGCCAGCATAGATCTTTTTTTTTAATGCTCACTTGAGGACATACTTTTTTCATTGCTTTTAGAGAGAGAGAAACATCAATCGATTGCCTCCTGTATGCCCCAGCACCGGGGATCAGGGGTTTAGGATCGAGCCCACAGCCTAGGTATGTGCCCCTACCAGGAATCAAACCTGCCACCGTTTGGTTATGAGATGAGACTCCATCCAACTGAGCCACACAGACCAGGGACAGAATGGGTCATCTTGTTTTAATTTTTATTTTATTTTTTAAACATATTTTATTGTTTATGCTGTTACAGTTGTCCCAGTTTCCCTCCCTTTCCCCCTCACAGGCTGGGTGGAAGGGGGCAGAATGGGTCATATTAAACAGAAAATTGCCGACCTGTCAGAGGGAAAGGTTCACGCCCATCCCACCAGACCCTTGACTGGAGGGCCCTCCCCGTCTCCCACCCCGTACCTGCCCCACCCCTCCTTCAGCTCTCACCTGCTGTCCTAGGTACAGGGCCTTCTTTTGCCCAGACCAGGGCCACGTACCACAGCCCGTCGCTGAGGGACTGTCTGCCTCCCTGGGAATCCTGTGTGGGCTGGCACAGAGGGTGTGCAGTGCTCAGGGAGGGTTCGTGGAACAAAGGGATGGGGTGAAGGTGGGGGAGTGGGTGGGGGCCTGGGACAGAGGGGGAGGTAAAAGGGTGGGGGTACTGTTGAGCCCCGCTCCAGGCTCTGCTGTTCTGAATGCCCGCCTTTGCTGCGCGTTCCCAGCGGGTGCCAGCTCTGAATGCCTGTTTAAGTCACTCCACGAAGCCCAGCTTCTCAATCTGTTTTGTATTTGCCAGGGCCAGATTCATCTTCCTTTTTTAAAAGTCAAGCTTCTGAGACAGTCATTTAAATTCACAATGATTCTTCTCACAAATAGCTTCTCTGAATGGGGCGTTCGGAGCTGTGGATCTTAGGGACTCTGCCAAGAGTCCCCAAGGGTCAGGCAAAGACTCCTTGACAGGGGGCTTGCTGTCAACGACAGGGGGATCCCAGGGTGGGGCTAGCTTCACTTAAATGTGGTGTATGTCGGGGGTTGGCAGTCCATCTGCTGAAGGTCACTTTCTGAGGTGACCTGTGGGTCCTGGGTCCTCTTTCCCGGGCGGGAGGAGAGCTGGTTCAGCAGCCACTCCAGATGTTTGTCTGCACTGAGCCTGGACATTGCAGTACCCACAGCTTGGAATATTCTGCACAGTTGAAAAGCATGAGGTAGATCTGTATGTGCTGCCTGGAAAACACATCCAAAACGTATTGTTAAGTGAAAAAGCAAACTGTGAACGATGCATACATCTCTACTATTTGTGGCTAAAAAAACACATACATGCAAAAAAAAAGCCACAGCTATATATTCACCATTTACACAGTTGTAAGTACATATCTAGAAAGCAGTCTGGACTGGGTCAGTGGCTCTCAAAGGGTACCTTTGATTGTATCGTTCGGGGACTGTCCTGTGAGACTGCACTGCTGCGCCCATGTGTGTGGTCTGGACAGACCAGTGGAGTTAGGACTGGGGATCCGCGGGACTTACTCTGAGCTTCTGGGACTTTCACTTTGCTTTCCTCGAGGGGTGCTGTTGGATGCCTTTCCCAGTGCTCATTGGATATGCCATAAAGCTTTCTGATGGACACATTACAAGTAAATCACATCTGTAGTTTAGGTCAGAGGTAGCAAACTTCTCTTTAAAAAACCAGATGGTAAATATTTTAGGTTTTGTGGCCCAGAAGGCCTCTGCTGAGACTGCTCAACTCTGACTCTGTAATACGAAGCAGCCATAGGTAATAGGAGAATACGACAGCAGGTGTTGGCCTGTGGGCCGTAGTTGGCTGACCCCTGGGCATTCAATTGACCTGTGAGGCATGGACAGAGAGGAAATAGAGACAAACAGCAAATGGAAATATTTCAGGAATTGAATCAGAACTATCATGTTGAAAGGATTGTTCAAGGACCTGCCAAATTGGAACAAAACAATGAAAACGTTGCTTTCCTCAAGCACTGTTCTGTAGCCTCTTCCAGCCAGACCCAGGTGAGGCCGGGGCTGTGAGGCCAGGGAGAAGGGCCCCATGAGGGCCCTAGGGGAACAGGCCCTCTGGGAGGGGCCCTGGCACCTCCCTGCTCCTGTGCAAGTCTGTCAGTGGCCGGAGCTGCACATGGTTGGCCCTCAGGATGGTTTGATGATGGGAATGGGGCTCCAAGGGGCATGCCCAGCCCTAGGAGACAGTGGACAGGGTCGGGCTTGGGGCAGATGAGTGACATCCTTAGGCTTGGGGAGGAACTAGTGGCATCCTTGTGGCTGGATGCCGAGAGCCTGGCTTCTCCTGGGGCCAGCCTCGGCCCCTCCTGGCTGGAGTGCCAGAACCACTCTGCCTGACCCATTTCTCAGGGTCAGGGCTGAGGCTAAGCACTGTGGGCTGAAGGACAGGCAGGACTTCCTAGTGCCAGCTACGTGGTCCATGTTAATTGGACATGTGGTTGCAGATGGAACACTTGTGTCTGGGACTGGGCACCTCATGCCTCATGTTACCCAGAGGGTCAGGGACCCCTGGGGCCAGTGCGTTTTCTCTCCTCCATCCCCCCAACGCCCAGAAAGCAGCCCTCCACACTGACGGAGTAGGGAAGTGCATGGCAGGGAAACAATCACTAATAGGACCGAGGGCTTCTCCTCCCAGACTCACGGGGAGAATTCTGTCTGCTGTCTGCCTCAGTGTGGTCAGGATGGTGAGACAGAGCAAGGCTTGGAGGGAAGAGGGGACAGGGTCACCCAGGGAGGAGCAAAGTTACCGCAGCTGAGAGAAGAAGGGAGTAGGAGCTGAGAGGGGCTGGAGCGCCCAGCCCGAGGCTGGGTATGGGGGAGGAACAGACTGGGGTGTTCAGGGAGATGGAGGAGGAGGGGCTGGCTGGCTGGCTGGCTGGCTGGCTGCTGCGCACATTTGCAAGACCTCAGATGGGGAAGAAGAGGGGGCTCTCACCAGCAGCTGGCTGTGACCAGTGGGATCCTGTCATCACAGAGAGTGTCAAGAATAGGTTTAAGTGGGCATTTTTCTGAAAGGGACCTCAGGGATGCCGAAGCCAGCCTGGGGCCAGGCCCTTGCACTCACAGGCACACACACACACGTGGCACACCTCTGGGTTTGGACATGCCAAGGCCAGCCCAAACGGGCACTGCCACATCATTTCACCTTGAAGAAGGAGGGTCATAGCAGGAGGGAGAAGGGTGTATTCGTTCTGTCTGTGTCCTTGCAGACAACGGCCAGCCCCATGTGGATGTCACCCAGAGACCCTCTCCCTGGGTCCGGGCTGGCTGTGGACAGGTGGTGGGAGAAGCCACCGAAGAGGACACTTCAGTGAAACGCCAGGAGGCACACACTCCCCGGCCGGGAGCCAGAGCCCGTTCGCACCCTGGCGCAGCCCGAGGCTGGCACCGGTGCCGGCTCTGTTTGGGAACATCCCAGCAGTCGCTGCCTCGTCTCTATTTTGGTTCTGGCCGCTGCCGCTGCTTTCTGCACCTTTCAAGACGTGTTCCTTCCTTTTGGAAGGCCGTGGTGCCGGCTCCCCCAGCTCCTTCCCGTTTGGGTAAATTAAGGAACAAATGGTGCCAAATTGTTCTCATCTCTTTCATGAGATTATTCGTCACCAGCTTATTTTCTCTCCCTCCATTGAATGAGTGCATTAAAACTAGAATTCAGCCTTTGCCCGAAGCACAGACGGTGCTCCCTTCATAATTACATCCTCTTAATTGGCATCTGAGGGCCCAGCTCATTTTAAAGCTTGTTGGAAAATGTCTCAGGCACATTTGATTTTTTTTTAGGTTTAAAGGTCAACAAGAATATCTTACCTTAATTTGACAAGTGTGCAAGAAATAATGCTCGACTGGTTTATGTTCAGGTAATGCACAAAGAAATCCATAAATCAAGCTGGGGGAATATTAGATGATGCCGTATCGGAACCATCTGCCTTCGTTCTCAGAAGAATCGATACCACAGAGAAAGCGCCGAAGATGTAGTGATTTATGCTCTCGTGTCGGTGGAGAAATATTGGTCATTTCTAAAGTCACTTCCTGTCATCCTAAAACAATGGGGCCTGCGGGAGAGAGTGAGAGTGGCCATAACCCTGCACGTGTCACAGAGCAAATCTGGCACTTGGTTTTGATAGTCTCTGCTCAGAAGCGACGGCTCTGAGGTCCCTCTGTGCCCAGGATCTGCCCCTTCCACCCTCGTGTGCAGACCGTTGGATGCTGAGGTGGTGTGGGAGGGAGCTGGCCCGCAGCTGCGGCGTGGCTGTTGCCAGAGGATGGAGGCTCACAGCTCAGGGACCCTTGGGTTTCCATGCCAGGCCTGCTGCCTAAAATCTGCCTTCCCTTCCAGAGCCTTTGCTGGCCTTCTTCGCCCCTGCGCTGGGAAGACGCAAGGCCTCAGGGAACTCCATCCTCTGTCATGCTGGATGGCGGGGCTTTCAGACCGAGAAGTCTAAGTGGGAGTAGGTGCTGCAGCCTTGTGAGGAGGGAAAGAACATCTCTGAGCGATTCGAGTTTGGAAAAACAAGTGGCATTGTTTCACCACCTTTCCCAGAGGTGGCGGCCAACAGCAGCCCTTCCCCGGGGAGCTGGGAGGAGGCGCAGACCAGGCAAACCCCAGCAGGTGTGTTAATCTCTAGGGAGGGAGAGGAGGCTTTGTGAGGCTTGCAAAAGAATATTTTGTAATTGGAGAGGTTTATTGGGAGGGGGGTTCAAAGTGTTTTTCGAATTATATTTCCATAAGCTGTAGACAGTAAGCTTCTCACAATTTTCCTGGTCAGGAAATTCAGATGCAAGAGATCCTGAGACTCCGCTGTGTGGCACTTGCATTAGATGCGCTGTGGACTGTCACTGAATAGTGATGTCATATGCATGGCAGTTCCCATCATGTGCCAGGAACGTAAGTGTCTTCTGTTTTAAGGTGAAGCTGTGCTTTGAGGGACAGTGTGATTTTTGTGTTTACCACGGGCTCGCACACGAAAGGGACCAGGAGCCCATTGCATCTCCAGTTTTATCCTTTCCAGGAGTTGAAGGTGATCCTAAGTCCCACACTGGAAATCCAGGTGGGATCATCCCCACCACCACTGGTGCAGTGCCCTGCACTCCTGACTCTTTGTGCTGGGCAGACCCACTGTCGCATTCCTGCTTCCCAGAGCCCGGGCACGGGCGGCACCTGACCTGCCACCCCATGCTGACCGCCAGCCACGGAAGTCACACTGCCGCCTGCAGACCAAACCCGCCCGAGGCTCAGGCCTCTCGGTTTCGCTTCCTCTGTCCCCTTCAGGGGAGCTGATGACGATGCACGAGGGCCCCATCAAGGGTGGATGCATGTCTACTGCAAAGATGGGGCGCACCTTCCCTGAGGTGCTGGCAAGTTCTGGGCAGTGATGCCCAGCCACCTTTATACCTTAAATCCTGTTGGATTCAGGTCACATGAGATTCATTCTAAAACCGGTGGGTTTTATTATTTCTTGCAAAACTCCCTTCTCTGCCTTGCAGGACAGAAAGTAGCGACAGCACACATCATCAGGATTGGCTCCCATCCATACAAAACCTTACAATCCTGACGGTATAGATTCTGGCCTTGTTGGAAACTCCCCTGAAACTGGCACTGGGGGCATCAGACCTTGTGCTGGCAAAGAAACTGAGAACTCGGCCCAGGGGAATTCACTGGGAAGGCCAAAGCAACAACGTATCGAGGTTGGCAAGCTAAAAGTCTGCCAGAGGTCGAATCTGTTATTTGGCTATTGGTCGCGATGAATGGATGAGGAAGGAAACCATGCACAAGCAGCCAGGCATGTGTGACATGTGGAGACAGAGACCATTGGAGAGGGAAGGCTGCTTTCCTGAGCCTTGGAGATCACCAGTAGAATTGATTATGTCCCTGAACTGGAGTCAGATTTCTTCGAAATAAATGAGCTGAATTGAAAATAATATTAGATTTGCATTATGGGTGTTCTTGCAATGCCAAATTCGAGACAAGGACTGTGTGTGTGTGTGTCTGTGTGTGTGAATACAAGGAAAAACCTCACAAATATTTTCAGAATATACTCCATCATTCTCTGCCAAGCTTCAGCTTCTAGCATTTTGCCAGTTTTTTTTAGAAGACTTCAACCTTGCTAACAATGTAATTAATGATGTAAAAGAAATCCAACCAGCCCCAAACACTGCCAAGCCCAGCGGTGCCGTTTCCCTAGTTCTGTGAGGGTCTAAATGCCAGTGAAACCAAGCTGCATGCCGGGTTCTTTTGATCTGAACTGAAATCGTCAAAGGTGCTTGGTGAGTAAATAGGCTGAAGGTAGATGTTACCATATTTTTAATCATCAGGGAAAAGACCAACTGCATTAAACTTTCAAAATCGATCATTCCGATGTGCTTGGCATACTCAGCAGGCATGATGGAAATAGTTTTGCAAACACAGAACTTCAGAAAAAATGCCCACCCCACTGCTCGCCACAACACACGCCTGTGGTGGTGGCCCACGTCCAGTGCTGGCTGCGGAGGCGTGGCGCCCAGAACAGCTGGTTACTTCCCCTTCCTGATGCAGTAGGTGCTGGAGGGCCAGTTTCTTGGGAGCCCTTTCCAGGGGTGTCACGTTTCCCTGAGGCTCTGCCTTATCCTGAGCTCCTGAGACATTCCCTGGTGACCTCCGAGGAAGCTCCACGGCTCCTGTTTCTTGCTGGCATTCGGGTTTTGCTAGATGACAGGCAGCAGAAGGTTGTTTCTCCAGCTCCAGGTGGACAGACTGGCCTGAGAGAGAAGCACTTTGGGGAGCTCTGTAGCACGATCGAGCACTCCTCGTGTGCCAGGTACTCCTTCAAAAGCAGCACCCTCATCGCCCACTTAGTCGTTATCACAACCTCGCAAGGTAGCCATCACTACACCCATTCTGCGGGTGAGAAAACCGAGCACAGAGCACTGAGCAGCTCACCCAGAGTCACATAGTTGGTAGATGATGGAGCCAGGACATGGACCCAGGCAGCCTGGCAGCTCCAGGGCCCTCCCCCCAGTCATCACTGTGTCACCTCGTCCCATTTCTATTTCATTCACACCTACCAGGCAGCTGAGTTTCCTGCCCTTCTCGAGGGCCAGGCTTAACGTGAAGGTAACATAGTTTTGCTTTTTTAAGATTTTATATATTTATTTTTAGAGAGAGGAGAAGGGAGGAAGAAAGAGAGGGAGAGAAACATTGATGTGAGATAGAAACATTGATTGGTTGCCTCCTGAATGCAACCTGAACTCACAACCCAGGCATGTGCCCTGTCTGGGAATCAAGCTGGTGACCTTTTGCTTTGTGGGATGACGCCCAACCAACAGAGCCACACCAGTCAGGGCAAGAGTTACAGTTTTTCAGGATGTAGAATGCACGAGGAAAGCTTATGGCCAGCAAGTAACCTAAGACATAATACCATCACAGCATCAAAACAAAAACATGTAATTTTTTAACATCAGAATAAAATGTCCTCTGAAAGTGTCAGTTCCCATGAGAATGGCAGACATGGGTCTTCATGTCACAGCTGAAATTTCTCACCAGGACTTAAGGGGTCCTCTCCCCCGGCCTCCCTGCTTCTGCCCTTGCCTGCTAATTTGGCCAGAGGGTCGCTACTGAAATCCAAGTCACATCATGTTCTTTCTCCACCCCCTCCCACTCAGAGTGAAAGCCAGCGTGCTTTGAATGGCCCACATCACTGGCCCCCACATTACTTCTCTGACCTTATCTTCTCTTCTTTATGTTTGTTTCTCCGCAGACACACTGAGTGCCAGGGATGCCTGCACCCCAGGGTCTCAGTGCAGGTGGTTCCCTAGACACCCCCATGGGTCAAATGTCACCTTCCTCGTGAGGCCCATCCCACATGCTTAGGTCTGGAGACGTTCCTGGGGCTGCCGGCCTTCCCGGCCCCCCTCACTCTGCCCTGTTCTCCTTTGCTCCATAGCCTTCCTCACCCTCTGAGGCTGTTCATGAGTGTCTAATTTACTCAGTTTCTAGAACCCTCCTGGTTGCAATGGAATTCTATGAAGGGAGGATCTTTGTCTGTTTTGTTCACCAGTGGATCCCAACTACCTAGAACAGTGCCAGGCACAAAGTAGGTGCTCACTAAATATTTACTACATGCGTGGTTTCCTCTAGAGGGGAGGGGAGTAGGAGAAAGGAGTACAAAGGAGACTCCAAATATTGGCCATTGCTTATTCTTTAAGTTGAGGGTAAGTGCACTGAAATATTTTATAATGAATTTTTAAGGACCCAACAGGGCCCCAAAGTAAAATGTACAGATGGCTGGTATCAGCAGGGCAGTCCCCTCTCCCTCCCCATCCAAACACCATGCCTCATCCTTGTGTATCGTCCTGTGTCAGTGGCTGTAAGGACAGGTCCTTAGGCAGCTGTTTGTAATGGGGAGGATGTGGACAGACAGGAAAGAAACGCTGACCAGGGGCTCTGACTTTCAGGGCAGCTGGGCTTGGAGGGGGAACAGAGCGAAGGGAGCTGAGCTGACCTGCAGGCGGACTGTCGACACACATTGGAGATAGCTGAGAACCAAGACAGAGCGTCAGCCAGGCTCACGGTGGCCCAGGGTCGGCTCCTGCGAGCAGGATGCCTGGGGGTGGGTGTCTGGTGACCTTGGCAGTGGGCCTGGTGCCCTCCTGTTTGTCAGAGGACAGACTGGAAGAGAAATGTTTCCTGGGCCACCTGGAAGGGCTGAGTCAGGGACCTGGTCCAATAGGTTAGACATAGGCTTGGCCTGAGCAGGTCTGTGACTTCCTGCACCACGTAAGATCCCCAAATGCTCGAAAGAAGAGCCAGTTTCTGAATTTGTTTTAATCACGATCAGTTCATGTCTATGACCCTGATGGAGTGAGTGCCGGCGGTGTGGATGCTCTGGCCCAGCCAGGGTGGTGGTGTGCGGGCGAGGTGAGCTGGTCAGTGTCCCGGCCCTGTGGCCGGGAGGACCTGTCTCCCCCCACACACCAGGCAGCTCCCAGGACGTGATCAATGCCTCTGGCGAGCACGAGTCCTTCAGAGGAGCGCCATTGATCAGGCTAGACAGAAAACAAGTGGCAGCGATCAGGGCGAGTGAATATTCATTTGGAAATGTCGGTGAGCAACTGGGATTATGCCTTCGGTGACTTGCCTGGCAGGATCGATCCCTGAGGTGAGGTGACCCGGATGTGTGCAGAGGCGGAGGGCTCAGGCCAGGGACCTGGGCAGAAAGCGTCTGGAGCAGTGAGGGTCCACAGTTCCCATTTCTCTGCTGTCCCACCCCTCCTCACTGCCCTTGAGGTGCCGATGAAAGTCGGTGCTGATGAAAGTCGGTGCTGACAGTGTGTTTGTGGAGTGAGGGTGGGCATCCTAGCTGGGGCCTTTGTCTTCAGGTGGGTCACTCTGCAGTGGCCACTAGGCCTGGGGACATCTGTATGCCTGGGAGGGGTTGAGGGACTTCAGGACACACAGTGCTGGTCTCCTGAGCCGGCTTTGGTCCGAGGCCCCCTCTGCCCCCTGCACACTGGCTGTCCAGCTGCAACAGCCTCCAGCCTCCAGCTGAGAACCCCACCTCTGCCCCAGCTCTGCTGACATGGGGGCTAGGGCTAGGGAAGGGTGTGAGGTTTGCGACCAGGGTCCCATGTCGTGGTGCCTCCTCACCCTGGGAGGGGTGGGTGGGGGTGGAGGTTTGGGTTTGCCTACTTCACCCTGGGAGCCCTGTTCTCTGGCCAGAAGCTTCCTAGACAGAGGCAAGAGGTCATCACTGCTGACCTGGGAGGCCAGGGACCCTGTCAGCTCATTGCCAGGTGCACTGCCACCGAGGTACAGCCATCCTCTCCCCCTCAGGCCCAATTAACCGTCTGCAAGAGCTGCCACTGGCATGGGGAGGGACTTGTTCTGCTTCTCCATGCAGACTGCTCAGCTAATGAGGGGGTTTGTGAAATTTTTAATTATGGCTTCCATGCCTGGCTTAATTATTTGCATATGGCTTTTGCAAGTGAGAAGAGGACGCCTGCACACAGCGCTTCTCCCAGCCCCACGTTTGACTTTAATTAAAGGCAGAACCTGAGGTCTTTCCATCACTAATGATTGTGGAAAATTAGCTTCCCATTCCCAGGGGTCGCCAGAGCGATGCACCCCAAGGCGGAGAGGGGATGGAGCAGGGGATGGAGCGGGGAGTGGAGCGGAGGCACAGATGGCAGATGGCCCTCCTGGGTGGCCACTCCTGAGCCCCCCTCCAGCCCACCCTCCAGCCCACCCTCCCCCCGCCTTCCCTCCAGGCCCAGGTGGAAAGGGGAGCCTTGCTCTGCTCTGCCGGGAAGGAGGCCTGACCCCGGGCAGCGGCTGTGGGGAGCTCCGCGGAGCTGCTCCTGGTCACTCTCTGGGCTGCAGTGGGGCAGCTTTCACTGCTCGGAGGGACCGGAGGCTCTGAAACACCCGCACATGGGTGCACATGTCCACTCCCACAGGTGCTCCCCTGGTACACAGGCCTCACCCGCTCCTCCCCAGGATGGAGTCACAGAGACACATCTGCATGTGCACACACAACGTCACAGAAGTGTTTACATCTGAGACGAAGGCCCTCTCGGGGCCTCCCTCGCTCTCGCTGTCCCTCAAGCTCTCGTGGAGGCCAGGGTTTGCCTGGGAGTCGGTGGGCTGCTGCAGCGGGCCAGATGTGGCTCGGCTGGGTGGGCTGCTGAGAGTGGTAGAGTGGACTTGACCACCACCCTGCTGACCGACACAGGTCTGTGCTGGCCTGTGTCCAGGGTATGGCTTCCCCAGTCACATGAGGCAGGGTTAATGCTGGGAGCAGTGGAGAGCATGTTCTTTGGAATAAGACCAGAATTCACATCTGCCTCCACTTATTAGCAGTGTGGCTTTGGGCAGGTTACACAGTCTCTCCGAGCCTGTCTCTTTATCTGTAAAACGGGGGTTGTAATTGCTCATGTGGCTTTTGCAAAGAGCAAAGGAGAGAATGCGTAGTGGACTCTGGCCAGCTCTGTTGCCCCTCCCCCTTGGAGGGGCTGACCCCCTGGCTAGCTTCAGGGAGGGCTGTTCCACCCACTGGTTCTGGTAACCCAGGTCTGCTCCCCCCAAAACAGGGTACTCCTGCAGCCTCTGGCATGGGGTCAGGGAGGTGTCTTTGGCTCTGGGGCCAGGAGCTCTGTTCCACGGCTGGAGGTGGGGCTCCCTCTGTCCTGCCGGATGTGAGGAGGATTCCTGTAGGCTGGGCTGTGGCTGCAACTGTCATGCAGTCATGAAGGAGCCGTCTGAGAACAAAACCTGCCCCTAGGGCAGAAGAGCAAAGCCACCGGAATGACTTGGGTGCCCGGTGACATCATGGTGCTCTGGGACTCCCACCGAGCTGGGTTTTTTGTTATTCCCCTGCAAACACGTCCTGGTTGTCACAGGCTTCGTGTCCAATGCTCAGGCTGACACCGTCTGCACACGATTGATGGCAGCCAGAGAACGAGGCAAAGGCCTGTCTCCTGGCAACACGCCAGGCCCCTTCCGAGGATACCGCCCTGCAGGCCAGGGCTGAACCAGGGGCTGTGTCAGGTGCCGGGGCTGCCAGAACAAGGAGCATGGACTGGGGGCTTAAACAACCATTGTTTCTTAGAACCATCGGAAACCAACCGTGTTTCTGCACTTGGACCCACTGTCTTGGAGGCTGGAAGTCTGCAACCACGAAGGTGTCAGCAGGGCTCCTTCCTTCCGAGGGGGGTGAGGGACAGTCCGTCCAGACCCCGCCCCTAGCTTCTGGGGGCCGGTGGGCCCTCTTCCATGTCCCTTGGCTGGGAGAGCTCTGCTTTCATCCTCACACAGCAGTCTCTGTGTGCATGTCTCTGTCCAGATTTCCCCTTTTATAAGAACAGCAGTCCTACTGAGTGAGGGGCCCACTCTATTTCAGCACAACCTCACCTTAACTAGTTACCTCTGCAATGCCTCTGTCTCCAACTAAGGTCACATTCTGAAGGACGGGGGTTAGGGCTTTGACACATGAAGTTTTTGCGCAGGGTTGAGGGATACAGGTCAACACACAACAGGCACACCTGACACAAGTGGGTGCACACGTGTGTGCCACCACTGGGTGGGGCTTCCGAGCCACTGCTCCTGTCACACCGCAGCGGCCGTCCTCCGGGCCAAGGCTGCACCCTGTGCCTGGCCCCACGTGTCTGCACGGGGGCCACCCAGCTCCTGCCCGGGTGTTGGCAGGTGGGCCCCAGGCCAAACTCAGCTTGGACCTGAGTTTCGATTCACTCCAGTAGGTTTTATTAAATGGGCATTGCTTGCCAATTAAAGAGACAGGAAATTTCAAATGAAAATCCGGGTTCCCGTGTTGGAAGATCAGACTGAATGTCTGGGTCTGCTACCGAGGGTCATTGGCTATGTCGTTCTAAAAACAGTTTTCATTAGAAAAGCGTCAAATGGTTATTACAGGAAATGGGCTGCTCCAATAAGTATTCCCTGAAGACCTGTAATTGGCCACTCTTGGTCTCATCATAAAAACATGTATTTCCCCCTGTGTCATCCTCTTTTCTTCAACCGTGTAAGACGTCAGGGCTCGAGTGACCCTCAGATGACAGCGTGGCACAAGGGCACAGTGTGGGGCTTGTGTGGAGCCTGTCTGCTCCCAGGTGCTCCCAGTCAGCTGTGTGCCGCCTGTACCCTCGGCCCACCACTCCAGCCACTGAGTGCCATGTCCAGGAACCATAAAGGGTTAGCACCTTTTCTGTGCCCTTGAAGTGGAAGGATGAGGACATCTGGGGCCCAGAACAGCACAAAGAGGCTGCAGACTTGGGGATAGAAACACCAGACCCCCTTCTCTATTATTCAAGATAAGCAAAGAAGTCGACAAAGCCATTTGGCCGGAAGGGCAAGACCAATGGCAGAGGAGCATGTGCCCTGCCTGGAGAGCACGGGGACCCAGCATCCCCCTCTGCCGTCCCAAGCCCCTTCCCCTCCACTGTGGGACAGCATCTCCCCGCAGCAGGGATCTTCACAAACAGTCCCGTGGTATCAGTTTACCGGGGACTGACTTAGCCGTTGGAAAAACGGAAGCTCAGAGATGTAAAATGATGATGCCCAGGGTCTCCCAGTGAGGAAATGGGATGCTGAGAAGCTGATGCTCTAAGCCCAGTGCTCTTTTCTCTGCACTAGCCTCTGTTAGCTGTGTTGGAGGAAAGCCCAGGGGACACACACACAGGAGGGGTACCTCACCTGGCCTGAGGGTCGTCAGGGAATGATGAAAGATGAGACTGGAGGTGGGAGGTCAGAGAGACTGGTTACTCACGGGCCTTGTGGGACGTTCTGAGACATTCAAACTTGGACCGTTGGGCAACTGGAGGCCCCAGACGGTTTTGAACAAGAGGGCAACAGTAAATGTACTGCACTGCAGGGGCTGGTGTGGATGCAAGGAGCTGTCCAGGCCCGTGGTGCTGAATCAGCCTCACTGAGGGGCTGGAAAAGAGAGGCAGGACACATCTGCAGGAGGCAGAGCTACACTTGGATGTGAGGGAACGGGGAGGGAGGATTAGAGTGGGCCTACATTCCTGGCTTGTCAGCACCCTGTGGTGAGAGGAAAGAAAGGCACTGGGGGTCAGAGTGGCAAAGGAGACTTGAAGCACAGGAGGTCAGCTGGAGACATGAGGCAGAGACTCACAGAGAAGACTGGCGCTTGTCTCATGCATAATCACTCATTAGAACTTCCAGGTCACTCCACAGCCATAGCCCCATCCCGCTAGCCCACAAGAGACCCAATTATCCACAGAGCAACCGGGATAAGGCCAACAGACTTGATTGTTCTGCCACATTCTTAGTCTTTGAGCCTTCAGATTAGAAGAAACCAACTTGTTTTGAGGAGAGCTCTGGGGGAAATCATGCTGGACTATTAGGAATCGAGTATGTGATGGTTGGCCTTGGAGCCAGTTTAGGGAGGCCAGCCTCCTCTCAAAGAGGACAGCTGTGCGCGTGCGTTGTGTAGACGTGCAGGGCACACCTGCTGGACTCCACATGGCCTCAGTGCCAAGGACCCAGCTGGCCCTAGTGGGCAAGTGTCCCTTACCCTCCTCACTCCTCTTGCTGGCTCTCTTTGTTTCCCACATGTTGCCCAAGTACCTACTCTGTGCCAGGCACTATTGGCAGCAGGGTACACAAAGCAAGTCTGCTGGGGCCTCCTGTGCCAGCCACAGGGAGAGGGATTCCCTGGGAGGGAGCCAAACCTGCTTGCCATTCCCTCCTGCTTTGGAGTCTGTGGATCTCCGTTAGCAGCTGGAAGGCAGTGGCACCCCGTTAGAGGCCAGGGCATTCCGGGTTTACTCATGCACTCCTTTCTGTTCATGTTATACTCCAACTTTCAATTTTAAGAAGTAAATATGCAATTTTTTTCCTTCCTGTAATTTTCCCTGCTATGGCTGTGAATGTCAGAGCAGCTGGAAAATGTGAATAGCTCAGTGTTTTCTAAAAGTAAAAGCAGGCTGCACAGCATCGTGCCTCCTCGTTTGCTGCTCTCAGCCAGATCCCAAGCTCTGCTGCGGGGAGATGCGCTTCAGGTTGAACTGTCAGGGGAACTTTAACCCAAATAATGTGTCCCCGCCTTCCATTAGCAATGAGATAATTGCCAGGGAGTGGACGTGCGTGTGGGTGCATGCATGCGTGTGTGGGAATCTGCTTACACAGTCAAACTTTCTGCGTTTTCCTCTGGAGACTTTCGAAGGGCAGGACAGTCTGGTACCTACTTTTGTTTGGGAGAAACAAGTCAGACAGATCTGGGTGGCTTAGTTGCTGCATAACCTTGGCCATATTTAGTCTCTCCGGGTCTTAATTTCATCATCTGTGAAACAGAGTGGTAGGCTTGGAGATACGCTGCTCAGATCCTCTTTCTGGAAGGACTCACTGATCACCCAGGCAATATGTGGGCAGCAGCCAGCCCCCAGCTGTCAGCTCCTTTGGGATCTACCTTGGCTTCAACAGACAGCCTCATTGAAGGTCGAGCCCTCTCCTGAGCAACCCATATCCAGCTCCTGAGGAAGGGGAGGCTGGGAGGTGCGGCCATTTTGCCTGCCGGGTGACCAGAGACAGGCCGCACCAGCTCCAGAGCTCCTCGTCCAGGTGTGGCTGGACCTGAGTCCCTGCTCAATTTCTTCTGCCCGCCTCAGCATCCTCCCTCTTCCCTTCACAGGTGTGGATCCTTAATACACACCTTGCACCCCAAGCTCCATCTCGGCATCTCCTACAGAGAAGCAGACCTGTGACAGATAAGGACAGTGATCTTCACAAGATCACTGTGTAGAAACTACGTAGGATGTTTACCTGTGGCTAGTGTAGTGCCTGGAACATTAACAGAGCATCATAAACGTCTACTTCTTTCCCTTGCCTTCCCTAAAAGTGGTGACACTGAGTCCCAATCCAGGCCTCAAGCAGGCACTCGCTGCCTGTGCCCTGTCTCATCGGTTTGGATAAAACCCGGAGAGGAGAGTGGTCCTGAGAGGCTGTGCCAGCTGCTGAGTCTGAAGGCCCAGCCGAGGGCCCTGGAGCCACTCTCATCCCTGGGAAGCTCACGATGCCCGGATCACAGTGGCCCTCTTCAAGGCTCCTTGCTGAAAAGAAATTGAGCATGCAAATGTTCTTTTATCATAATCACCACGTATCTACAAAGTAATTCATAAAAGTGCTGGAAATATATTGGAATTCAATATTGTTTTAGCCCAAATCAATATTAATAATTGTTTGCATTTTTAAAGTGCACTTTGCAATTGAAAAATGCACAAAGATCAACCAGTAGTTGCTAACACATCAAATTTTCCTATTAAAGGCATAGTCCCTTAACTTTAAAATGTTTCTCATACAACAGAGGATGGCGCTGATCCATGAAAATGGTTGTTTATTATTTACGTGCACGACATTAGAATTTGCTTCCATTATGCATGAGCTGAAAGGCCAGTAGCTTTTATTTTAAGTTCTTGATTTTTAAAAAAATTAAATGTTCTATTTTAAGATAACTTTTGATTCACATATGGTTGTAAGAAATAACACAGAGGAATCCTGCGACCCCTGACCCCACTCCCCTCCGTAGCAACAGGCCACACGACTGTAGCGCAGTGTCACCGTGAAGACACTGGCACCCAGAGTCAGGATTGAGCACATTTTCACCCCTGTGAGGATTCCTCATGTTGTCCTTTTAAATTCTTTAAAAATTAATGCTCTTTAAATGACAAAGGTGACTATAAATTCAGTGGGATCCCCCTCATTAGCCCTGTTTAGATTTTTGCCTGGAAATGATTTCTATCAATAAGTGAGGCACTGTCCCAGCTGGGCTCAGTGTGAGTGGTCACCTCAGTGCCGGGGTGTGGGGGGACTCACCTCAGCCAGGCAGGCCTCGGGAGCACGGCGTTGTGGATTGGAAAGAACCTGAGGAGGCAGTTTCCAGTTCGACACTTGTGTCAGGGGCCTTTGCTCCCTCCACAAGGACAAAGTCGTCTCAAAGGGAGATGGCGGGGCAGCTCTGGTCCACAGGGGCCCAGCAGCAGCCCCAATTTGTGGCCAGGGTGTGGGTGAGGGACGTTCTCATCAGAGGGCCACCTGCTCTGCCTGAAAGTGGCCTCATGCAGATGAAGTCAACCAGGTGGCTTTTGTTCTCCAACACATTTGTCTCACACTGGGGTTACAAGGAACTTGGGAACTCACCCACAATGGATATTTTGGCTGCAGACTGATTACAAGATTCATTTATTTTACTCCAAGGAAAATAAAATCTTGAGGGTCTCACAGGTTATTGGAGGAGCAGCTAGGCCTAGAACCTGAATCACTCACTCCCCACTCTTAGTCCGTGTCCATGCCATGAATGACATCCTGCTGCCTGACCCGCCTTCCTGGGGCCACAAACTCAGCTCCCTAAGTCCTGGTCATGTTTCACGTGGTCATGAACTTGACCACTCTGGTCCTCCTCAGCTCCTGGGCCCACACCCAGTCACCTGTGGGGTGAGTGAAACTAATAAGTAGAGAGTGATTTCTGCTAGGTATCAACCTTGTGTTTGCTTTCATGGATTTGTTTTATTGTGGTAAATGCATATGTAAAATGTTCCATTTTAACCATTTTTAAGTCCATAGGCATTGAGTACACTCACATTGTTGTGCAACCGCCACCACCATCTGTCACCACCATCCATCTCCACGATTTCCCCACCTTCCCCAGCGGAATCTCTACGCTTGTTAATTAGTGACCCCCTCCCCCGGCCTTTGGTAACCACTGCTCTACTTTGTGTCTCTGAGTTCCGCCACTTGGAACCACACAGTATTGGTCCCCCTGTGACTGGCTTGTTTGACAGCACGGTGTCCTCAAGCCACACTCATGCTGGTCCAATTGACTTTCGATCGACATAGTCAAACTGTGCTTTTGTTCAGGAATTCTCTAATATGATACTATATATTTGGAGATAATCCATTTTCTGACATCTAAATGTCTTGTGTATTCACACATATATTACATGTGTTAAGGGGCATGGAGATAGAGTGAGTCAACATTTACCTCTCCCGGGGTATGAATTAGTCCTCAAGCCCCACGAGCTGACGTCTGGCTGGTCCAGGAGGGTTCGGAAGTGCCGCCCTGGCGGGACCTGTCACTGTGTGGGAGCTGTCAGGCTCCGTCAGGCTCCTGATGGAGCCCCCTTCCCTGCCTCTTCTTCTCTCATGAGTTTGGGCTACACTTCGGACCTGATGCTAACCCAGACCTGGCCAAAGCAAACCCACAGCTCCCTGAAACATAAATGACCTTTCTAAAAGTCCGGGTTCATGGACTGCCTCTCGGCACATGGACACCTCCCTCCGTTCGCCGCCGTTCAGCTGCCTCAGGGGCCACTGATCCCCTTGCTGTGCCAGGCACTGCACAGCAGCACTGGGACCACGAAAGTGGGCAGAGGCCCCAGCCCTGCTCCTAAGGCTCTGAGAGCCTGGAGCAGGCCTATGAGTGCTCGCCACTCTGTGGGGGAAGGGCTGTAAGTGAGGGGCACACACGCATTTTGGGTACTGAACCCCCTTCCAGACTCTGCCATGGTGGGAGTGGGAAGGGTCTTGGCTTCTCCACTTGCCCCATTGGCATAAAATGCCCTGAAAATAGGGGAAGTACTGGACAGAGGTGGCATTTATGGTGTGGTTCTACTCCTAACAGCTGTCAAGGGCCTCGCAGTCTGTGGCGCCTGGGCCAGGCTCTCCGGAGCCCCTTGCCACAGCTGTGTGTTTGCAGGCTTCCCCCCAGCATCTCTGTGTGAGCGCCTGCGGGAAGCTGGGTGGCGGCGTTCCTAGTGGAGCCAGTAGGGCAAGGCTTTGAGGCTGTCGGAGCCTGATTTACGCACCTCAGCCTCTGCCTTAGCACTCTCTTCTCCCCACTGCACGGAGCGTGGGGCATTAAAGGGAATATCCGCGTTGTAACAGAGAGGTGGATAGCGGAGAATTGCCTGCCCCAAGAGTGGGGTGCAGCCTTAAGGGCCTGGAAAGACAGGGCTGGGCCCTGGGTATTTCAGGACCCAGGTCAGCGCTCCCCTGCTAGAGCCGTTCCGGACCGCAGCCCCGCCCCGCAGCCGCGCCCCACAACCCCGCCCCGCAGCCCCCTGGCAGCAGCCTTCCGTCACCTCGCAGAGCATTGCAACTTTGTGCCTGTGTGGGAAACCTGGAGGGGCTCGTCCCCGAATGCGGTGCCGCCGCCGCTGCCATTAGAGCGGTTTCAATTAGCTGCAGGATTTTAATGATCTGAAATCAAGGAGAACCCCATCTCAGAAGTAAAGCAGGAGCCGCACACACGGAAGAACTTGTCTAACACAGATGGAGGTGGTGTTCTCGGGGTACTGGGCTGTGTGCTCCGTTTCAACACGGGGCAAACGAGTTCCCCAGGCAAGGAGGCTGCGGAGGGAAGCGGTGGTCAGCCCCAGCGCCGCCCCAGCGGGGGCCCCGCTGCCGCCAGGGCTAACGCTCCGTGCCGGTGCCGGATTCAAGGTGAAGGCAGTGCCTGGCTCCATTCTCCTCAAGTTGCCATAGCAGCCTCTCTCTCTCTCTCTCTCTCTCTCTCTCTCTCTCTCTCTCTCTCTCTCTCTCAATGAGCAGCTTCTCCTGGAGCCCTCAGCCGGGAGGGAGGGACGTCATTGTTTGCTCCTGCCCCTGGGAGGAGGAGACTGACCAGACAGAGAACTTTCCCAGGCGGGTCTGCACACCAAGTGGGTGCACCCATAAGCACGTGCCCCGACGCCTCCTGCTGCCTCCCCTGGGGAGTGGGATGGGTCCCCACAGCTGGAAGGGGCCCTCTGGGTGGCTGGGGAACATCCAGGCCTTGGAGCAGCCTCAGCCCAGCATGTCCTTGGAGCCGTCCGTCCGTGCGTGCGCCTGCCAGCCTGTCACCACTGGAGGTGCGTGTGTTTTGGCTGAATTCCCAAGTCCTTGCTTGTGCCCTGAAGTGAATTTTCCAAAGAGACACATTTGAAAATCAGATCAATGAGGAAATGGGAGGAATCCTTAGCCCTGTCGTGTGTCCCAGGAGGTGTTTACAAGATTAATTGGATTTTTTTTCTTACAGTAAAAATTGGTGACGCCGTTCAGGTCTCAGAGAGAAAAGCCACCGGGAGGACTAGGAATTGTGATAAGGGCAGGACCCTCTGGAAACTCAGTGGGCTGTTTAATTTTCTTGCTGTACCCCACCCCACACTGCTCCTGTTATTCGAGTTTCCTGGTCTGTGGGTCTCGGAAGGGAGGCAGGGAGATGGAGGAGGGTGTCCTGTTTGTCATTGGAACAGAGGGGGATGCAGTGCGCAGTGAGGATGCTCCAGTCCCAGGTTGGAGCAGAGGCCTGTGACTGTTTATGGGGCCCTGGGCAGTCTGGGCCTGCCTGGGACCGTTCCCAGCATGCACCACCCAGGCAGCAGCTGGGCTCCCAGGAGAAGGAGGTAAACAGCCTTTGGACCAGCATCTCCCTGTTGCCTTGAAAATAACCCGTGACTTTGGAGACAAGGGCCCTCAGGGGAACAATAGATCAGTTGCATACTCTCTGCAGTGTCTGGTGGTGTATTGATGACCGCCCACCAACCCCCCATTAAAGAAAGGAGATTCTTACAGACTCTGTGCCGTTGGCCCCCTCCTGGGGCACCCAGACCCAGCCAAACGCCAACCAGGTACCCAGAAGGGGAGACGTGCTAACCTTTTGATTCCTGTTTGCATGGAGCAGGGAGCTAGCTGGCTAGATGGTCTCCAGCAAGAGCACTGACAGGAGGGTGTGAGGCTTTGGGGCTGGGCAGAGGAATCCTCAGTTCCCACCCCCTGGGTGTGCAGAACATGCTTGTGCTCCCCCAGGGCCAACACAGGGAAGGGGCCCCAAAGCTGCTCATGAAATGCCCTGATGTCAGAGGTCCTCCAGGATCAGATTGGCCCCCTGGCCTGGGGTCAGGTTCCGGAGGCCTGTGTAGCTGCAGAGTGTGTCTGACCCCACAGCCCCCAGGATCAGGGCTCCATGGCACTCTCCTTATAGCTAGGGTCTTGCTGTGGACCGTCAGTAGTGTGGGCGTGCAGGTGCTCACCAGTGCACACTCAGGCGTGTATGAACATATGTGGTAGTGCATGTTGCCTGTGTCCTGTCCCCATTGCATCATTGTGTGTAATGTCATCCCCCTCTTTCAACTCTGGGAATCCCAAGGGGTTAAGCCAACTGCTGGGTGGGGGCAGAGTGCGGGTGGGAGAGAATAGCTCCACCTCCCCCATCAGTGGCTCATACTCCCCCGGGAACTCAGGGCTGGCCCGGTGGGCCCTGCGTGCAGTGCCAGGGGACCACATGGCAGTGAGCATGCTGTGGGCAGCACTGAGAAAGACCTTGTCCTTCAATAAGGACAAGGCCTGAGGCCTGCACTGGCCCCCAGGACAGCTCCATCCAGGGAAGCCCCAAAGGGGGAGGCCATGACCCCACATGAAGGGTATCAGAGTCTGAGTCATGGGGGATGAGGACATGGGGCTGCCCATTTTCACCCACTGAAAGACCAGGGCAGGGGGTCCCCGGTGATGGTGGGAAGCAGCAGTCTTTCTCTGAGGTGGGGGCTGTTGCAGTGAGGTTGGGGCAAGCCTGAACCCCCAGAGCCAGCTCCAGAACAGAGCTGAGCCTAGCTCAGCACTACCTCCCCAGCGTAGAAGCTGGGGGGGTCATGGGAACCACCTGTGCAGCACAGCCCAGAGAGAGCCGAATGCAGGCATGTTCCTCGTGCATAGAGGCCTGGGGCAGGCTAATTAGAGTTAACTGAGTGAAAAAATAATTACAGAGCCTGCAGAGGGGAGAAACCAAAACCTGCAATTTAGTGCTCCTCAGCCCCAGAGCCTTCCTGAGCACCGTCCAGTCCTTGGGATTTGTGGTCCAGGCAGGGGAGAGGGGCTTCTGTTATTACCACCTCCTGCCTCACGCCCCGCAGGCTGGACTCAGAGGGACCGTAGCTGGGACTCCCTGCCCCAGTGCCTGGGTGCCAGGTCAGGCACCGGTTCCCTCTGCTTGAGGAGACCCTAACAGAGAAACACCCCTGTGCTAAGCAGACATCTCTCCTCTGGCCTGTGGCCCCTCCAGCCCCCACCTGTGTCTCAGAGGCCGCTGGGAGCTGCCCACTTGGCTCAGCCTCCCTCAGGCACTGCCCTGTTTCAGGATGGGTGAAGCCAAGGCTCCTTGGGTGGAAAGAGGGTGGTGTGTGCCCTGACTGTGTGGCTCAGTGAGCGGTGTGTCATACCGCAAACCAAAGTGTCGCTGGTTCAGATCCTGGTCAGGGCACACACCTGGGTTTTGGCTGGGTGCCCAGTTGGGAACATGCAGGAGCAACCAAACAATGTTTCTCTCCCTCTCTTTCTCCCTCCCTTCCCCTCTCTCCAAAAATAAATAACTAAAACCTTTAAAAGGGAAAAAAGAACGAAGGTGGTGTCCTGGGCCCAGGCGGGTAAGAACTGGAGAAAGCGGGGGCACAGAATGACCCTTTTCCAAAGGGGCAGTCCTGGGGCCCCTGCCCACCCGGTGCAGCCTCCCATGCGGGCTCTGCTGCAGCACCCGGGCTGCCCACTGCAGGAACTCACATCCTTCCTGTAGGCAAAGGGCCTTGGGTTGCCCCATTTTGACCCATAGCCTGGCCCAGCTGGGGTCACAGGTTGATACTGGGGCCCTGGGGATTCCTTCCCCTTCAGGAGGGGCCCAGGTAAGGGGCGAGTTGCCTGCAGGCCATGCGTCTGCAGTGGCCCATCTGCAGGAATGTGAGGGCTGTTGGCAGCGACCTCTGAGCCTGGGATGGGTCAGACTCGGGTCCGGTTGCCCTGCTTCAGCCCCAGGCCCGAGGGCCTTGAGATCGGGGACAACCACGATCTGGTCAGAGCTTCAGCTCCCATTAGTGTGGCTATGTCCACAATCCCACCAGCCCATCCACCCATCCGTCAGGGGGCACAGCTCTGGGTGCTGTGGAGCAATGGCTGGGCGAGGGCGTCCGTCCGTCCCTGACATCCTCTGGGCCTGGGAGGCTCCTTCTCAAAGCCTCCTGCTCTGTGGACACCCTTGTCCTGAGCATCTCAGAGACGGGCCAGGACCGAGGGAGATCCGAGGACTTCTTGTCTGCCAGGCCAGTTGCAAGGGAAAAGGACCCAGATTCCTGCCTGTACCTGGAACCCACTGTGGGGTACCTGCATACCTGTCTAGAGGCTCAGAGTATGGACAGTGCAGGTGGGTGGCCACTGTCCCTGGCTCTGGGCTTCAGGGCCTTACTCTGGGCCCCCTCAGGCAGAGACCAGGATGTGCCTCTCACCACAGTTTTTCTGAGGGTGCCAATACAGGAGACCCTGAAGTAAATCTGGTGTCCCAGCCACAGGTGGTGAGCGGACTTCCCTCAGCCTTCCTGGGCTTGAAAAGGTGGAAGGGACACACCTGAGTAAGCTGGAGGGCTGAGGGCCCTAGGGAGCGCACTTGGTCACCAGCAGTGGCTGGGGCCTCCACCCGCCCGGGAGGCCCTGTGCCTCGGTGATGGACCGTCTTTCTCCCCCTCTGCCCTGTAGACCGTGGCCTGATGGACACCTGGTGTAGACAATGAGGGAAGGACTCGCTTCCCACACCCAAGAGGTGACCCCGGAGCAAGGCTCGGATGACCCTACGTGCTGGAACAATGCAGCTGGCCTGCATGTTTTCATCCATCCTGCTGTTCGGGGCCGCAGGCCTCCTCCTCTTCATCAGCCTGCAGGACTCCACGGAGCTCACCCCCCGGCAGGTGCCAGGTGAGTCCTTGAATTTGGCCCTGCCGCCTGCTTGCCCTCTAAGGCTGCCCTGGTGCCAAATCTGTGCTGAGACCCCTGGCAGGAAAAAAGGAGGGGTCCTGGCCTCTTCCTGGGGGGGATCAGCCTCCATGTGGGAACACTGTCTGATGTCAGACTGCTAGCCTTAGGGCTGTGGCCTCTGACCTCTGGCCTCTTGGCCTCTAGCCCCCACACTCCTTTTGGGAATGATGGCCAGGCTGCCCATCTCTCAGCTGGTTGTTGCCTTTGGTGAAACTCAGATTTAAAGAGGATTCTGTCGTCTCTCAGGGCCTCTTCCACATGGTCTGAGGGACATCAGAGGGTGAATAATTTCACCTTGAACCCATGCCCAACCATGGGGACCACTTGAATCCAGCCCCTCCAGCCTGGGCAGATGGGTTAGGGGGACCTCCTGGCTTTTTGAGGATGAGACTGCTCCTGCTGGCGCCCTACCTGCTGCCTCCTATCCCACCTGTCCCTAGTGGCCTGCTGGAGGGGCAAACCTCCTTGACTGGTGGAGGTCTGCTGGGGCCAGGGGCGATGGCAGTGAGGGGAGAGCAGGACAGATGGTTCTGGAGCCTTTGACAGATAGGATGTGGACAGGGAGCTTGGGCAAGGTGCCTGCTGGTGGGACGCATCTCCTGCCTCAGAGAACACAGCAGGGTCAGAGGGCAGCAGGCACGGGGCCAAGGCCGGAGTCGCTCTGCTTTGGAGTGAGAGGGAAACGCCATTGCCTGGCCCAGAGCACCTGTACCTCTCAGCAGTGGTCCCTGGGGCCTTGTTAGGGGGAGATCCATGAAGACACCCAGGTACACTGTGCTCTGGGACACGGACAATATGAAGGAGGTCTGGGGGCTAGGGGCTCAGTCAGAGGGTTTCTGCACCATCTCTGCCAGCTGGACATAGCACAGGAGGACGGAGCTGGCCTGGGGGCACCTGGCCCTCAGGGGCTGGGGGACACGGGGTGCTCAGGCAGGCAGTCTCCTCCCAGTTCCCCTCAGTGCTGGCTGGCGCTCACTCTCAGGGTAGAATGTGTGCCGGCAGCCAATAGGGGGAAAGGCAGAAGGAAGCACGAGGAGACCAGGGTCAGGGCCCCCGGCTTGACATCTGCTCCCAGAGGCCCTGGTGTGGGAGGCCTGCGGGTTGGGTCTTTCATCACAGAGGGTCGGTGAGAGGCAGCCAAGGCCTTTGTCCCGGGAGATGGCAGCGAGTCATTGGTGCTGACTCACGCTGGGCCTGACCCTCACAGATGGTGGCTGTCACAAGTGGGTCTGGCTGTTCCCCAGCAAGGACATGTGACCAAGCTGGCTCCTCAATGGGGACTTTGCAGCTTCATGTGAGGCTAAAAACGCTGCCAGCAGAACCAGGCCCATGGGCAGCGCCATCAGGACTGACTGACAGTCGGCCCCACAGCCATGCATTGTCTATGAGGAATCAGGCTCCTGAAAAGGGGACTTGAAACACAGCTGGGGGGACCTGAAACACAGCTTGGGGGGAGTGGCACCACCACCCTTGGTGTGTGTCTTTGTGTGTGGGGCGGTGCACACGTGGGCAGAGGGGCCTCGTGGCTACTGTCTGTGTTCTCCTGTGCGACCAGCCGGGGAGAGCAGGCAGAGTGTGTCTGCGGGGCGCAGCTGGGGCAGGGCCGTGTGCCTCTCTGTGGTACACCCCAGAGGCAGGGGCCATGTCCTGGGTGGGGTTGGGTCTGGTGGCTGGGATCTCCCAGGTGAAGCAGTGAGCTGGGTGGGTGGAGGCGGATCGCAGAGGCTCGGGCTGGCAGAGTGTGAAGGATGGAAGGAAGCTGAGGCCAGCATCCCCTGCAGCCGGGCGGATGCAGGCAAGGAGCAGCTTGGGGTTTGAGCCGAGTTTCTCAGGCTGTAAATGGAGCTCGACCACCCTCGCCACGTGCTGGGTGATGGGCAACCTTGACACTCTGCGTAAATCACATCAAACAGTCATAAAACTTTAAATAATGCTTACGTTACTTTCCCTGAGCAAAGTGTTCCTGACACAGGCTGTTTGTGTTGATTTGTTACTATTCATTTATTCTTTCCCTGTACTTCTCATAGCAGCCTAATTGTGATTCGGTACCAAGAAAGCAATATCAAAGTAATTTTCCACAACATTAGTTACAATTTTCTTCTGATCTTTCAAGTGAAACAATCCCATCCTGTTGGCTTCTCTGAGCATATAAACCTTGATTACATTTATCTGTTGGAAACCAGTGCTTACAAAGTATATGTATCCAGTTGCAGAGGTGGGTGGCCCCAAGGGCCCTGGCAGAGCCTCTGGGTGGATTTCTACCTGTGGGAGATGCAGATGTAGGAGGCTGCCCCGCAAGATCAGGAAAGGCGGGGTGGCGGTGGGGGCAGGGAGAGGTGGGGCATCTACAGGGGAAACTCCACGCAGGCTGCTCTGTCTTTCCCAGGGCAGAGAGATCTCTGGGAACAGAGTCACGGGCGTCGGCCGGTGGTGGCACTGACCACGGTGGGAGGGGGAGGGTGCACAGGTGAAGATTCGGAAACACGCTTGGGAGGGCGGCTGGGAGCTGTTAGCTACTTGTGGTCCCTTGGGGTCTGGGCGTCAGAGAGATTTCTCCCATGCAGCTGCCAGGTATTAACAGCAGCTGGGTTTCTCAGGGACCAGTCAGCAAGCCTCATGTAGCTTGTGCATTAGACGCAATCCTATGGGGTTGCCAACTCTTGTAAATCAAGCTGTATTTTCAAAATGTTTGCTATATTTAAATCAAATCTTTTGAAATGTGAGTCACTGCCAGTTAACCTACCTTCATTCTAAGATTAGATTTTCTTGTATCAGAGAATTCACCTGTTCGACTTTTTATTCTTCATCATTGCCAGGCCCTGAGGCTCCAAGAACCTCATTCCTTGACCCAGGAAACTAGACTTGCCCCTCCCTAAGTGGAAGACTCAGAGAGCAGGCCAGAACCGGGAATAACAGCCCAGTGTGAGGACCCTGGGGGTGGGGGTGCAGAAGACAGGCTCCACACCCATCGCTGGGCAGCCTGAATTTTCATATGCTGGCTTTCTTTAGGAACGTTTCCTTACAGAGGGCTGGGGACAGGCAGAAGCAGATTCGAGCAGCACCATGAACCCCATGCGCCCATCACCCACACCCCCGTGCTGTCAGGCGGGCCCCTGCACATCCCTGGCCTCCTGCCTCCTTCTGTCTCGTTGGAGGCATGCACCAGATGGAATGTCCATTCACCCGTCAATATTTCAATATGCTTCTCAGTTTAAAAGACGCAAGCTCTTTTTTAAAATGTTCAACAATTTCTTAATATTATTAAATGTGCAGCCAGTGTCCAGCCTTGCTGTCTCACAAATATTATAAATACTTTTATTTCCAATTTGTTGTGTTCAGTTCCCAGGTCAGGCCAACACACTGCAGTTGGGCGGGTGAGCCTTTAAATGCCCTCCATCTGTAAGAGTCCATCTTTATTTCTCTCTTGCTGCTTTGTGGAGGAAACTAACTGGGTCACAAGTCCTGCAGCATTTCCCACAGTTGGAACTTTTGCCGATTGTGTCCGCTTGGTAGAGTTCAATATTGTCTCCTGGTCTTTGTACTCCCTGTAAGTGAATTAGCAGTTCGATCAGACACAGGCTTGGTTTTCCCTTCTTTCTCCGGCCAGGAGCCACCTGTGGTGTGAGTTTCTCCTTCAGGAGGCACACATCTGCCTGCCTGGCGTTTGCGGGGTGGTTGCCAGGATCTTTCCGTTCGTTCCCTGGGGCTGACAACGTGCTGTTTGATTTTGTCATTCCTTCTTCATTCTCTTCAGTGGGATGGATTCTGTTTTAATGGGGTGAAGCAAGTCATCGTTAGTGACCCACGAAGCTGAAGTGACCAGTGGATTGATTGGTTGACTCATTGATACATTTTTAAAAATTGACTTTATGATACAATTTTGTTGCTAGTCACACTATAAATAGGTGTGGGTTTTTTTTTAATGTTTCACTTTGGCAGAGTGAGTTTTCCAAAAGCTGGGCCACCCGTGTTTCAGTGACGAAGCTGTGCTTGTCTGAAGTTGTGGATGGTGCAGTGGCGGGGGGGTGGGGGCTGGGGCTGGGGCTGGGGCTGGGGCGCCGAGGCAGAAAGGCAGCTCTGTGACAGCAAGCGCCCCCAAGCCAGGCCGAGTGCAGACCAGGGGGCCGGGCAGCTCAGATGCTGTCTTGGCCCACAACCTGCCCCAGGGCATTCCTTCTGGGCACAAGGGCATCCAAGGGCGATAATAATAACAACCACCACCAGGCATTCACCACGTGCCAGGTCTTGTACTGAGCACTCTACACGTTTCAGTGCATATAATTTTTATGAGCCGTGATTATTCCTATTTGCAGACAAAGTGCCAAACACTCCTTAGGGTGGACACACCACCAGCATCACTACAGATGTGAGTGCACATGCTCGGGGACCCACCGCGTGACAGGTACTGTCACGAGCACTTTACACGTACTTGGCACTCATTTAATGCTTTCAGACCCATGAGTTAAGTGCTATTACACCATTTGAGTGAGAGATGAGATTCCTGGGGTAAGGGAGGTGAACAGCTGCACCCGAGGCCTCACGCTTTGGGCTTCAGAGCCACCTTCAGAGCTGGCTGCTGCCCCCCGGCACCTGCTGCCTTCCCAACCACTGCGACACTCTTATTGCCTGGTCGGGGCCCCGAGCAGAGCCTGTGGGGGAGGAGAGCGTGGGTCAAGGGCTGGAAGCACAAGAGGATGTGGCGTGGCAAGAGCTCCCTGTGCGTCCAGGGCTTGGAGTGTGACCTGTGGATGCAGACTCTGTGGCTGAAGACGCAGCCAGGCTGGGGCCCAGGGAGCCCTTGGAGCTTTGCAGGAGAGCAAACCTTTGCCACAGGGCGTGGGGAGCTTGGGAGGATGTTGAGGGGGGAGTGGCTATCAAAAAGCCCACTCTAGTGGCCACATGTTGCGGTGCTGCAGGCAGGAGCAGGGAAGAGGACAGTCACCAGGAGGAGACCAGCTGGGAGGGGCTGAGTGAGATTGGAAGAGATGGCAAGGCCTGGGATGGGAGGGGCCAAGGTGGGGTGGACGCAGGGGTCAGGTTCAGAGTTGGACCACGTGGGTGGGAGGATGAGGAGGGTGAGGAGGGCAGCCGTCTTGGTTCAGGGTAAATTCAGCTTGGGGTTTCTGGCTCTGGCAGATAGGGGTCAGGGGCACCTCTCTATGAGGCAGACAACAGACGGGGCATGGTCTGGGGGAGGGGCCTGGAGACCACACGTTCTGTTTTAAGAAGACAGCATCTGAGATGCTTGGCAGGGTGCATGGAGCTGCCCTAACACCCCTCCACCCAGGGCCCAGCCCCACAGACTTCAGAACCCGGCGAGAAGCAGGAGGCCCCGCCTCGCCTCCACCTGCGTCTTCACTCTCAGGTCCCACACCCACCCCTTCCCTCTCACACACGGAGGGCAGAGTCCTGGCTGGAGGGGTCAGGAGGGCTTCCTGGAAGAGGGCAGTTGTTTCTTGGCTGCCTCCTCCACCTCACCAGAGGGGACCGGCACTGACCCCCAGCAGAAGCATGTAGTGGGTCTGCATGAGACTCTGGAGCCGGGGTTTCCCCCCAGGGCACACAGAGCTGAGTATCGGACCCCGCAGCACACAGCCAGAAACCGACAGAGCCAGAATCCCGACGCCCACCGGCCCGGCTGGCTCTGGGGTCCCGCTCTGGTCCGGGGGAGGGGCTGTGGCCCTCGCTCTTGGGGCACGGGGACCAGAGACACACAGTCCTGCCTGAGCCCGTGAGGAGGGCCGCGATGCCAGGTCAGGGGTTCATCTTGTTCCTGCCATGACCAGTTTTATCCAGGTGTATCCTGCTGGGGCTCGGAGAGCACACCCCCAGACCGAAGGCCTGGTGGGCCAGGCCACAGGCATGCCTGCTGTGAGGCCCCAGCAGCTCTGCCATCGCCCCTGTGAGGGCAATGGGGAACACAGGAGTGTGGTGGCCGTCCCTCCAAGGCCCCGTCCAGGGAGGGGCAGCCTGCTGGGCCAGGGGAGCCAGCCCCTCCGGCTCCCGTGGAGCCATCTGCTTTCCCTGGACAAGTAGGTTTTATTGGAATCCTCTGAGTCTGTTTCCTGAAACCATTCTCTAACGGCATTGCGGAACATCATATATATTTCCTACAAACCTTGCGAGGCTGACACATCCTTGTTGTGACTGTTAATATCAGAAGTGACATGTAATTGCAGTGATCCATCCTGTTAAGTAGCTGGCAATCTATCATTGCAAAATCAGCAGGGCTGGGACTCTCAGCACCCGGCGTTTCTAACCAGTGCACCTGCAGCCTGTCCAAGCTCTTACCGAGTGCCGCTGGGCTCACCCGGGCCGCCCCGCCCTTCCTCCACTCGCCTGTCCGCAGCCACGGCAAAGAAAAGTGACTTGGGGAAAACCACCCACTGACTTTCATTCTCTGGAGCGCCCTGTCCTCCTTGCAGCATGCGCCAGGCTCTCAAAATCGGGGCTGGGGGTTAGGGTGCTTGTAACAGTGGCCCTTTGGCTTCCTGCCCCTCTTTCTTGGAATCTCCACAATAGCTGTGTGAGGGTCCTTCCTGGTGTCAGGGAGTGGTCAGCGAGTTGGAGCCCTGGTGGGCTCTGTGTGGACAATGTGAGGGCTGGGGATGGAGAGGGGACCGTAGATGGCCAAGCCCGCCTCGATGGGGTGGGTGCATTGAGGGAGGGCCTGCACATTTGGGAGCACCACCCATACTGTGCTAATTACAGGGTAGTGTTGACTTAAACTGCACTGTGAAGGGTGCCCCCTGGAGTTGTGCAGAGGGCAGTGCTGATGCAGGGGCAGCCGTGGGGCCTGCACGTGGTGATTGGCCAGTGAATGCCCAAAAGGGGGGCAGTGTCAGATATGCAACCCTCGGGTGCAGGCACCGGGGGTCAGTGGGCTTGGGGGGCCCTGGGGATGCTGGCTTTGGGGCCTTCTCTGATTGTGTTTTTGGGGACAGGGCTTCACAAAGGATCCTCACTGCTGCCTCCCCTTTGAGGCCCCGACCTCAGGGCGTCCATGTGGGCCCATCTCTGCGGTGGGAGCTGGTCTGCCATAACCCTCTCTCACCTGAGCACCTGCCCTCAGCTCCCGGCATCTGCTTCCCTGATGTGATCTCAATTTCCTGGGTTCCTCCACCGGCCCGCAGGTGGGGGGACGTTTCCCTCCTGCCTGCAAGACACCCTGGGGTCTCCAGCCAGAGCCTCTCCTTCCTTTGGTGCATTAAAATATGCTAAATGAAAAGTAATGAGCATGTAGGAACTAATAACAGGAATCACCTAATTAAATTAGGAAACAGACATCATATTGCTGTAATCTGAAAATTCATATTAATAGAAAATGGTCCCAGAATTGTTATGCTAAAGGTTCCTAGAGGTGGGGAAATTAAAAAGGAGAGCAGAACGGAATATTGGGACAATCATATCCAATAAGAGCAAGACTTACGTTTTAAAGGAATTAAAGTAAAATACTAAAAATAGAAGATGGGATCCTCGTGTGGCTCTAATGAAGCCATGGACAAAATGGCTTTGGAAGCCACGGAGCCCCCCCCTCGTGCCCAGCGATGATTTTGAAAACAAGACAACGCAATTAGCTTCTGTGCCTGGAACACGGTCCCAGCCCTGGTTTGTCGGTGCCTGGCCCTGTCCTGGTGCCCCATTTCCTCCCCCTTCCCCCTGGGAGGGGGGCGTCATTGCTCTCAGCTTCGACTCAGAGAGGTACATCAGATGCCCCCAGTCCTGCAGCCAGAGGGGCCCTGGGCAGGATTCGAACCCAGATTCTCCTGGTTGCAAAGCCTTTGCTTGGCACGCTCTGCCCTCACCTGTTGCTACTAGTTAATGTCATGGTCTGCATTTCCGGCATTTTCTGTCTTTCTGCCGTTTCCTCCAAGGGCTTTTCTTGCCGACACTCAGCAGAGTTGGGCGGCAGCCGCCTCCCTGACCCCAGCCCCAAGGCTCTGCTGGTGTCTTGGTTAACAAAGGCCACACAGAGACACCTTCTGAAATTACAGTCCAGCTGGAAAACTGGGTCTCCCATTGTGACCGGGCCTGAGTGGGGGCCAAGCCTGGCTGGCGGTTCCGACGCCGACACCAGCCTCCGGAAGACCCAGTTTCAGGTGGTGTCTCCACGGCGGTTAATTATCCCCCCAGGCCCTCTATTCAAGGGGTGAATCGGGCTCTGTTCGCCTGAGACGTGAGTCATGACTCAGAGAGCCCAGAGCAGGGCTCAGGTGTGGGCTGACCCCTTTCCCACTCTCGGGGGCCCAGAATGAATTGGAGGGACCTAGAGAGGAGGAGGAGGGGCCAAGATCTGTGTGTGAGATGCCCCAGAATTACATCTGTCCCGGGACACTGTGACTGCAGCTGGGCTGGCCTCGAGCCCAATGTCAGGGTGGTGCTGGAGAGGCGTTCCAGATGGGGCAGGGCCAGACCTTCTCTCCCTCCGCCTGTGCCCACGCCTCCCCGCCTCTCTCCCCATTCACCACAGAGGCGTCTTTGGTGGGAGACGCCTGCCTGCCCTCAGAGCCGAGCCCCCGCTCAGCCCAGGGGACCTGCCAGGGAAAGCAGGAGCACAGCACAAGGCTGCAGCCCCAGAGAGGCACAGGGTGCGCGGGGCTGGCCCTTCTGCCTGGCTTGCCTCCCTGCTCAGCCCTCCTTGGCCTGTGGTCTCAGGGCTGTGGGAGGGGTGAGCTCAGGACACAGTGAGTCTGAAGACCCCACCCACTGCCAGCGTGGGGAAGGGTCTGGTGGAGCCCTGCTTGTAGGCCCTGCCAACCTTCCTGATGTCCCCAATCACTAACAAGGGCAGCAGAGAAGTGGTTCTGTGCCAGAACAGGTCCAAGGACAGGGCCGGTGCTACGGTTGTAGTCCTCTCCATGGCCACTGTTTTTAAGCCCCTGACAAGGTCACGGTGGTAGTTGTGCCAGTGGAGGTGCCGAAGGGCTGGCTCTGGAGGCTGGTGCACGTCCACGGGGCAGTGGGCCCCTCAGGGGTGTCCTGGGAGGGGTGGGGGTGGTGATGTGGCCCAGAGGCCTCGGCTGCCAGCCTCTCCTGTTTATGGGGACACCTTTCATGTGGCTGTAGGGCCAGGGTGGGTGTTCTCCTTCCCAAAACATTTGCAGGAATTTGGGAGCTCAGGCAGGCCCTGCCTAGGCCAGGAGCTCATAGTTACGTATCCGCTGCTGTTTTCATTATAAATCTTATTTCCCCAGAATTAATTTCAACCATGGTGGAACCCAGTGGACAATTCTTTCATTCAAAATCTTTACTTATGTGGGAAAAATGGCTGGACCTAGATGGGTCCCGCTGCCCCCAACAGCCACTGCCTGGGGGGCCGCCAGCCAGGCCACGTCCTTTTCTAGCCCCCAGAAGTCCTGAAGAGCATGCATGGCATAGGCTAGTCCCCATCTGAGCTCCCCTTCTCCCCAGCGTGGTTTGTCCCCAGAGCAGGTCAACGGTCTAGCCCCTGCCGAGTGGCTCTCAGCCCAGGTGGTTCCCAGCCTGGGTTGCACTGAACTCCCTGCCACTTTTTGCTTGTGTTTTCCAATGTGCTCTGTCCAGTGAAGGGCAGCCAGAAAGGAGCCTGGGACTCCCCTTCCCCGACCCAAAGCTACCATTTGTGAATGCATTCGACCTTTGCCCCGGAGTCTGGACCAGCCCTGGAGGGAGGGTGATATGGAAGAGGAAAGGGTGCTGAGGCAGGTGTCGGTGAAAACTGCGTGGGGTCTCCGGTCCATCAGAAAACGGATGCTGAGCAGGGTGGGGGAGGGGAAGTGGACGGACAGCTCCCGCCAAGAGTTCCGTGTGGGACGCAGGCCCCAGGTGGCCAGATCCTCCTTTTCACCATTTTCAAAGAAACTGGGAATCTATAACATACACCTATGTGAATTCTTCTGATTTTCAAGTGGCAGTTCAAACTTTAGAAGGTGTTTCCAGAGTCCAGCAGTGTCAGCTTGGCCCCCGCTGTTGGTTGGCTGGATGGACAGGGTCTGCCAGTGCCCCTACCCCTGGGCTGAGGCCTGCCCTCCCACTCTCCCTGTGCATCGCTGCCCCTCACCCCAGATAGGTGGGTGGGGGGCCCTGGTGGGGAGGAGACTCAGATCACGCCAGACCCCAAGGAGTCATGGGCAGAGCTCTGCCAGGTGCCTGCTGACCCCCGTGGCCTCCTGGGGCGCTGAGGAGCCTCTGCGTGGTTCAGAGGGTCAGGAGCCCTGCCAGACACCTGTTCATCATGCAGGCGTGAGACCTGGGGGCTGAGAAGGGGACTGGTCAGCAGAGGTGTTGGGGAGGGGCGAGGACCAGGCGGGAAGACTGGGAAGGGCAGGCAATGGAAACTTCCCTTCACTGACACACGGTTACTCCTATGTAGGTGTTTGCACCACGAGCAGGCTACTGTTTCAGTGAATAAAGGGTGAATCGCTTCTGGGCAATCCTCCCTACAAAGGCGGGCCCTTCACCAAGGAGCTGGAGGGTGGGCTGCGGAGTGGGCTCTGGTTTCGATGGAAAATGATTTCCTGTTCCCCACGGTGATGGCATGTGGCAGGGACAGCTCCAGGGGCCTTCTTGCTTCCCCACCCAGCACACTGTCCAAGGCAGGCAAGCCTGTCAAGGGTCCCCCAGGAGAAGGGCCAGATCTGGCCTGGCAAGGGACACTTTGCAGCCAATCCTTTCACTGCTGCTGCTACTTCAGGCCAGGGCCAGCCCTGGCCTGAGGGCTCAGTGAGAGGCGGCCAGGCTCCCTGCCCACACCTGCAGGCTGTGGGGATGGGAAGAGCCACAGGCGCCCCTTACCCTCTGTCAGAGGCCGGCTGGGTCCCCCAGGCAGTGGCTGTTTGGGGCAATGGGACCCATCTAAGTTCAGCTGTTTTCCCCACATAAGTAAAACTTTTGATGAAAGAATTGTCCACTGAGTTCCACCATCTTCACTGGGGGTGTCAGTGGAACCAGAGAGTCCCACTGACAGCATCTGGGAGGCAGCCCCTGGGGGTGTGGTCTGACTGATGCAGTGAGTGCTGAGTGCCTACTGTGTACCAAGCACTGTACTTCACGTGCCTTACGCACGTTCTCCCACTGAAGCCTCACAGCACCCTTCTCCATTTTACAGATGGGGGAACCGGGGCGCAGAGAGGCAAGTTACTTGCCAAAGATTACACAGCCAGGAAATGTCAGTGCCTAAAATAGAACCCTGGGCTTCAGATCCCAGACATACAGGGGCTCACTGGTGACTCTGACAGTCCCTTGGAGCTGTGAAACGCCACCTTGTGAGACTCGAGGTGCCAGAGGGCCGGCCTGGGGCTGCATGGCCGGCCACAGTGATGTCTGGGGTGTGCTTCATTCCCGTGCATTGCAGATGCATTCTTACTTGTGCACACCTGTGTGCTGGTGAAGGAACGGAGACCTCTGGGAAAGTGCTGGCCTACCTGGCTTTCATTCACAACCGTGTGTACAAAAATGTGTGTGCACAACCATGAGGTGTGTGCATGCCTCAGGCTTACAGCTCACGTGGGAAACACTTCCCACCAAAGTTTGGGGCTGGCTGCTCTGGGTGCCCCCTGACATCTGAACCTGCCAGGAGCAGGCGTGGGACACAGTCATGCCCAGGCTGAGGCTGTTGACTTCGGCAGCCATGGGGGTCCAGAAGTGGGTGAGGAAACACCACTTCAGCACCAAGTCAGCAAAGCCAAGTAGTGTAACCTCTGCCTGAGACCTGAGCAGACCAAATAATGAAACTATATTCGTACTATTTCAAGTCAAGTGATCACTGCTCGAATTTGTTCCTTCCCAGAGCCCAGCCAGAAGGAGCAGCAGCAATTAAAGGATTTTCTGGGCTTAAACCAAGTCTGCTCACCAAGCGGGTACAATATACAAGGGCTGGCAAGATGTGTGTGGGCCTTGCCCCTTCCTGGGGAACGGGAGGGACAGTCAGAACAGGAAGACCGTGGGCCAGGAGGAGCTGGGTCCTGACTGCCATGGCACTTTCCCATCTGCACTCATTTATTGCAGAGACTAGGACCATAAGGTCCCCGTTCCAATGGGACTCACAGTGATCAAGGTGGCGGGGGATTCCTGGTGTCTGCCCCCACTCCTGCCTAAGCAGACATTTCAGCGCTATTCCCAGGAGCTCTTGGTGTCTGGAGCCGCTTCTTCCTTCCATTCTGCAGCTGCAAACCAGGGTCTGAGGCCAAGACGTGCTGGGACTTCCCACCAATCAGAGAACAAGAAAGGGAGGGCATCAGAGTGGCTTGACTACTTCTGTGTCCTAGAGAGAATGAGGCGGCAGGCCCAGCAGCAGACGTCACACCCAGGCTGGGACGTCGCCCCAGTGAGCCTGGTTTTCCTTTCCTCCAGTTGCTTCGTTGAGGCGAACACACAGCACCTCTCAGGGAGCAGAAAATGCCAGCATGTCGGTGGTGTGGGCTGGCTGAGTTGCTGTGCCCACCTGGCCTGAGTAAAAGGGAACCTAAAACTTTTTAAAAACTCAGGAAGGAGAACTCCCAGGAGCCAGAAAAAGGGGGAGCGGGGAGGGAAGCGGTAAACTCCAGGGAATGCCTGCCACGGGGCGGGGGGCTAGGGCCTTCTAAAATAAGCTTTATTCGGGTAAAATTTACATGCCATACATCCACCTATTTTACGTGTACATTTCAATGATGTCTAACAAGTTTTCAGAGCTGGGCACCCATCACCACCGTCCAATTTTAGGACGTTTTCTCTGCCCCCCAAATCTACCATTGCCTTTTTCAGCCCCTCCCGCCGCCACTACCTACTTGCTGTGTCTACTGGTGTGCTTTTTCTGACATTGCACACACATGTAATCATATGGTACTCAGTCTTTTACATCCGGCTTCTTCAGCTTAGCGTGACGTTTGGAGATTTGTCATGTTGTAGCTTGTACTAGCAGTTTGCTCCTCTGTCTCGCTGAGTCGTGCTCCACTGCGTGGACGTTTGGTTTATTCCTTCACTAGTTGATGACCATGTGGATTGTTTATGCTTTTCATCTGTCATGCCTAATGCTGCTATTAGCATTCACATGCGAGTCTTTGTGTGAATGTATGTTTTCAGTTCTCTTGGGGAGATATTCAGGTTGCATAGTAACTTTCTGTTGACTTTTTAAAGAAACGGCCAAACTGTTGCCAGAACAACTGCACCGTTAACGATCCCACCAATAATGTGTGAGGGCCCCAGCGTTTCCACAGTCGCATCAACACTTGTTACTGTCTGTCTTTTTAGTTACAGCCATTCTAGTGGGTGTGAAGTTGTAGCTCATTGTGGTGTTAATTTGCATTTCTCTAATGACTAATGATATTGAGCTATTTTCATGTGCTTATTAGCCATTCAAATATCTTCTTTAGTGAAACATTCTAGCCAAATCTTTGGCTCATCTTTTAAATTGTTACTTGTCTTTTTATTGAGTTGTTATTCTTTATTTTCTAGATACAAAAACTTATTAGATTTGCAAATAATTTGTCCTATCTGTGGTTTGTTTTCATTTTCTTAATGGTGTCTTCAAAGTGCAAAACTTTTGAAATTTGGAGAAGTACAGTTCATTAATTTTTTTCTTTTATGGATCATGCTCTTGGTGTTGTATTTAAGAAATCTCTGCCTAACTTAAGGTCATAAAGATTTTCTCCTCTGTTTTTCTCCAAGTTTTTCTAGTTTTAGCTCTTACATCTATGCCTGTGATCTATTGTGAGTTAATTTTTGTACTTTGTGTGAGACAATGTTCTACCTCTGTCTTTCCGAGTGTGGCTGGCCACTCGTCCTGGCTCCACCCATTGGAGACCATCTCTTCCTCCCCGTTGAATTGCTTTGGCACTTTGCTCAAAAATAAATTGGCCATAAATATAAGGGTTTTTCTTCTGGTGTCTCAGTTCTATTCCGTTCATTGGTATGTCAATCCTTACTCCAATAGCATAGTGTCCTAATTATTGTGAGTTTACAAAAAGGGTCACACACCATGAAATCAGGAAGTATAAGTCCTCCAGGTTAGTTCTTCTTTTTCAAGATCACTTTCGCTCTCTAGGCCTTTGTAAAACTCTGTAAATTTCCATGTGAATTTTAGGATTAGTCAATATCTGCCAACAAAAAGCCTGCTGGGATTTTGATCGGCATTGCATCGAATTCAACAATACATTTGGGAAGAAGTATTTTCTTAACAATATTGAGTCTTCCAATCCATGAACATGGAATGTCTCTCCACTTATCTAGGTCTCTGGTAGCTCCTCTTAGGAATAGTTTGTAGCATTCAGTTTAGAACTCTTACCTTTCTTTTGTTAAATTTATTCCTAAGTATTTTATCCTTTTTGATGCTCATAAACTTTATTTCTTAACTTTATTTCTGGATCATTTATTGCTTCCTTTTTAAAAAAAAATGCCATTCTTTTTTTTTTAACATTTTATTTATTTTTTTTAGAGAGGGAAGGGAGGGAGAAAGAGTGAGAGAGAGAAACATCAATGTGCAGTTGCTGGGTCCATGGCCTGCAACCCAGGCATATGCCCTGACTGGGAATCGAACCTGCGACACTGGTTCGCAGCCCGCGCTCAATCCACTGAGCTACGATAGCCAGGGCTATATTGCTTCCTTTTTAAAAAAGATTTTATTTATTTATAGAGAGAGGGGAAGGGAGGGAGAAAGAGAGGGAAAATAACATTGGTCTGTTGCCTCTCTCGCCCTGACCAGGAATTGAACTGGTGACCTTTCCCTTTGCAGCATGCCGCCTAACCAAGTGAGCCACGCCAGTTAGGGGGCAATTGATTTTTCCATATTGATCTTGTACCCTTCAATTCATTGGTCAATTCTAGTAGTTCTTTTTGTGAACTCCCTAGGATTTTTAAATACAGCATCATGTTATCTGCGAGTAAAGAGAGTTTAATGCCCTGACCAGCGTTGCTCAGTTGGTTGGGCATCATCCCACCAGAGGACAGATGGCCAGTTAAATCCTGGTGGGGGCACATGACCGGGCGGCTGTGGGCCAGTCCCAGTTGGGGCGTGGGCGAGAGGCAGCTGATTGATAATTCTCTCACACTTCATGCTTCTCTCCCTCTTTTTCCCCCTTCCTTTCCCCTCTCTAAGAATAAATAAAATCTGTTAAAAGACAGAAAGAGGGTTTTACTTCCTTTCTGATCTGAATGCGTTTTTTTCCTTTCCTGACTGCACTGGCTAGTACAGCATGGAATACAAGTGGCACGTTCTGCCCTCAGTGGGAGGGCACTCCCGCTTTCAGCAGTGAGTGATGGCAGCTGCAGGGCGGTACAGGGTGGCCTGTAGCAGTCTGAGGAAGTTTCCTTCTACTGCTACTTTGTTGAAAAAAATTTTTTGACCATGAGTAGGTGGTAGATTTTGTCAGCTGCTTGTTCCACATCTACTGAGATGTATAGGTGGTTTTATCCTTTATTCTATAAATATGGTGTGTAACATTATTACGTCAATCTTGGATTCTCAAGATAAAGCCCACTTGGTCTTGTGTATGATCCTTTTTATATGTTGTGGATTTAGTTTGCTAGGATTATTCTGTGGGATATTTTGAGAGATAGCAGTCTGTAGTTTTCTGTTCTTGACATGTGTTTGTATGGTTTCAGTATCGGATTAATATAGATCTTAGAATGAGTTGGGAAGTGCTCCCTCCTCCTCCCTATTTCTGGAGTGTTTCGCAAAGGATTGGCATTGTTTCTTCTTTAACTGTTTGGTAGAACTCTACAGTGAAGACATCTGGAGCTGGATTTTTCACTTATTTGTTTATTTTTTTATGGAAAGATTTCTTGAATTACTAATTCAATTTCTTTACTATAGGTCTATTCAGATTTTCTGTTTCTTCTTAAGTCAGCTTCAGTAATTTCTGTCTTAGTAGGGCTTTTCCCATTCCATTTAAATTATCTCATTTGTTGGCATAAAAATGTTGATAGCATTCTCTTACACTTATTGGTGATGTTCCCTCTTTCACTCCCAATGTTAGTCATTTGTGTATTCTCTTTTTTCTTTGTTAAGTCTAGCCAAAAGTTTGTCAATTTTGTTGATTTTTTTCAAAGAATTAGCTTTCATTGCTTTAGTGTTTTATTGTTTTCTGTTTCACTGATTTCTACTCTAATTTTTATTATTTCCTTTTTACTTGCTTTGAGTTTACTCCTTCTTTTTTTTTTTTTCAGTTTCTTAGGTAGAAGCTTAGGTTATTGATTTGAGATCCTTCTCTTCTAAGAACAACCTCATAGCTATGAATCTCCCTTTCGAACCTGCTTTGCCTGTTGTCCACTTCAGTCACCTCCTGCCCCAGATCTGCCTCTAGATTTCTGTCTGGTCTGTTGGTCTGTCGCTTCCCCTAGCCAGTGCCACAACCCAGGCTGGCTGAGACTTTAGAATTGTGGTTTTCACCAGCACACCTGGGCACAGCCTGCTCTCCCATGTTAGGTCGGCACCCATCGAGGCACCGGGTGGGGGTGACGGAAGAAGCCCCGGGCTGAAATGCTACAAACTGGGTTCAGTAGATTTTCTTGAAAAAAAATTGCTTCTCAATATGTTGTAAACCTTTGGTCAATTTCCAGAGTTCTTCAATTGCTTGCTTTTCTTTTTTCCTGTTTTGTCAGTTTTTGGGGGAAAGGAATCTGTCCAATCCTCACCCAGCCATTCCAGAGGCCCTCCCTGCAGGCCCGGGCCTGTGTCTGCACAAACAGGGCACGAGGTCTCTGGCCTGACCAGGTGCTGAACTGGAGGGCAGCCTCTCTGTGAACATCGCCCTCAGAAGCCCTCAGACCTCTGCCCTTTGGCCCAGCCTGTCTGGGACAGTCCCAGTTTACTCTGTGGTGTGGTGTAAGTATTATCGGTGCCCCCTCACTCTCAGAAGTGACTTTACTTTTATGACAGATCACTGTATAGATGTACTTCTCTAAGAAGAAAAACTCAGCCAGAAAGAATGGGGTAGAGATGGAGACGGTCCCACCAGTGTGGGCCCTCACCCCCTGGACAGCAGCCAGGCCTCAGTGACACAGCCCTGAGCTCACACTGGGGTCTCTGGCACTTGACCCCCGGCCTGCACAGGAAACCCCACCTCACCTGGCACAGGCCCCTTCACCCCTGACCCATGGCTGCATTTCAACAACCAGTGCAGGTCAGTGGGTGGATGAAGTGAGGTTCCACTGGCCACTTGCAGCTTCTTCTGGCTCACAGGGGTCTGTGGAGGTGCCCCATCTCCCAGCGTCCACTCCCCCAGCAGAGGAAGGAGGACTGGCCACCCTGGCAGGAGCTGGTACTTGGCACATGAGGCCCATAGCAGCGGTGGGAGCAGCGGTGTGGCAGGCCCCCTCCCCAGTGGTGTTTGATGCATGGGCATTTGTGTTGGTGCCACAGCTGCCTACCTCTCTTCCCTCCCTGGGGTCTCCATTCCTCAAGGCATGGCTACCAGGCAGACCTTCGAGGCAGAGCCAGGCATTTCAAGCTGTCTCCGGAGAGGCTGGGACTGGGGCTTTGAGCCTGTCATTCTTTTGAGCTACAGAGCCTGGCTGAGGTGTGCGGGGCTGAGCGACAGCAGCCACAGAAGTACAAGTGCAATGCCAAGGCTTCCATCTACGTGGCACTAGGAAGGGCAGCTGCTACTTAGAGCAACTGTTCTGTACCTGGGCAGCTGGTTAGAATCGCCAGCCTAGGCATGAAAAGCCTGATGTCCCAGATGCATCCCAGGCCAATCAAACCCACACCTTTAGGAGAGGAACTCAGGCAACAGCTTTCAAAGCTCCCCAGGAGACTCCACTGTGTGAACAACTTTGAAAGCCATTGGTTCAGAATAGTGCTTCTCAGACTTGACATAACCAGCCACTTGGACCACCTGTTAAATGCAGGTAATGATCCAGGAGATCTGGGTGGGGCCCAAGGTTCTGCATTTCCAACGGCAAGGGTTTATGTGTAGGATCATGCCACGCAGAGTGTGACTGTGGACCGCCAGCAGTGGCAATGGGTGGGAGCTCCCTAAAAACACAGATTCTCAGGATGGACCCCAGGTGTATGGGTCCAGAATCTGCTCTTTAACGTGACTCCCAGGTGGTCTGAATGCGATGGGAGGTTGAGAAGTGCCGGTTTAGGAGACGGTGATGGCCCAGCATGTCTGAGAGATGGGGAGGGTGATTCTGGGCCTCATCCCGGGTCACAAGCAAAATCTCTTTGTCATCAGGAATGACAACGTCCAGGCTTGGGTCCTTCCAGCTCCGTAGTTCTTTTATCCTCTCTCTCTGGCCCCTGTCTACTGCGGGAGGTGACACCGCTGGGTGTGGCTCTCTCTCTTAGCCTAAGCCCCTGCTTCAGCTCCCCCTTCCCCATTCTTTCCCAGAGGCGGATCCTGACTCCAGTCCTGCCCCACACTGCCCCAAGCCTCTGAATTCCGCTCAGGCTGCAGCCTACAGACTTCAGAGTGCTCTCTGTAACCCGCCTTCGGCGCTCTGCCCCACCCTGTGAGACCCAGCCAGCCCCTCCCAGCCAGCCCCTCCCTCCACCGGCCCGACTGGGGTACCAAGGTGTGTCACCTGCTACAAACTCACGGCTCTCCGGCAGACTCATCCAGGATGCTTGCTCTGTGCCATTTTCATGTTTGCTCTGTTGCCCTCTGAGCTGCCCCCCTTCTCCAGCCAGTAAAGGGCCCGAGCCCTGCCCTTAACAGTCGCTCCCTCACACCCTGCCCCTGCTCTTCCCATTCCCCACACACCAGGGGCTGACGTGTGGTCAAGGCCATGGGTGTGCTGTGACTGGCCCAAAGCTCCCAATCTATGGTCTGGCTGGGCTATCCCCTGCCTTGTCGCTGGCGTGAGCTGAGCCCTGCAGGAGCTCGGACTCAGGCCACCATGCCTAGGGGTGGATAACATGGGGATCTTGGCTGGGCTGTTACAGCTTCTCCTGACACCTGGGGTCAGGAGAGGAAGGAGACATGGTTTCTACACTGTAGAGGGACGGTTTCTGCACTGACAGCGACAGGCCTTGAGGGAGCACTGATAGGATGGTGATTCAGGAAATGGAAGACAGGACTTCCCTGGGACTGTCGGCTCTGCAACCCATCACACTTCTGGTTGCCTTGGCAACTCAACAGGTTCAACTTCTTTTCTGGGCATCTTGTCTGCTCTGCCAGGAAGTGACAGGGCCCGGGGACGTGTGCAGATCTCAGGGCGCAGACACCCAGTGTGCTCAGGATGACTCCCACCACCTTGCTGGCCTCGCTGCCCCGGCTGTCACTAGCCCCCTGCCTGATCATGTGATCCTGTCCGACCAGCCACCCATCCCCCATCCATCTGTCCATCCACCCATCCATCTGTCCATCCGTCTTTTCATCCAGTAAGCAGTCAGTGGACACCTGCTGTGTGCCTCGCCTCATGTGGGCTTCCTCAGACACTCAGCTGCTGTCTCTCCACATCAGACTGGGATTCCTCTGTGGGTCCTAAGGTGTCTGAGTGAGCAGAGAGGTCAGAAAGTCCATGGTGACTGTTTTTAACCTGGCACACATGTGGGCCTGTGTAGACAATATTCTTAACTTCTCAACACATCCCCACGGCAAGCCTGGCAACCACCTTCCGCCAAACCCTTCTTATCTTCCTGCCATTTGCACAAGCGCAGTCACCTGCCCGGTACTGTCATCTGCCTTCCTTTGCCTAACACTGCATGGTGGGCCCTTTGCACGCTGACACACGTGGGGTGTGGAGGGGCAAGCCCCTCCCAGCAGCTTCACAGTGTTCATGCAGACGTGCCTCTGGCTCACTGAGCCGGCTCCCTCCGGGTTCATGTCTGAGTCGTTTACAGTTCTGGGCTAGTTCATAGATTATCTTTGTTTCCACTGGGGTCACCTATTTCTTTTGTTCTTTCTTATGTCGGAGGCTGTCCCCACATACCTAGTGACTTTTAGGTATCCACTCAGAGTTGAGAGTGGGACAGTGAACGCCTGGCTGATGTAAACGGAGGGCAGCGGGACTTCATTCGCAGAGCAGTGACGAGTCGCGTCTTGCTGGAGCGCTCCAAGGAAGAGGGTGTGTCAGTTTGCTGGGGCGGCCACACACCGTCACAGAGTGGGGGCTTGAACAATGGGAAGAGTCTCTCAGGGAGGCTGGAAGGCCAAGGCTGAGGTGTTAGCAGGACTGGTTTCTTCCGAGGCCTCTCTCCTTGACTTCTGGATGGTCCTCACCCTGTGACTTCCTGTGGTCTTCCCTGTGTCTGTTTGGATTTCCTCTCTGTGTCAGTGCACCAGTCCCATTAAACTAGGGCTCACCCTAACGACCCATTTTAACTTAATACCTCTTTACGGATTCTATCGTAAGTCACATTCTGAAGTCCTGGGGGGATAGGACTAACATGAATTTGGGGAGGACACCACTCAGCCCATAACTGAGAGGCTTGTGATCTCCGGCCGCGTGTGTGGAGGGGACCCCTGGTATGTGTGGGCCAGACAGGGAGTCTGGGGCACTGGCATCTGTCCTCCTGAAGCCTGTCAGTTAATCCTCTTATTTTGGAGCCGCCCTGCTCTTCTCCCAGCCTGAGGGCGGGGTCGTTTGTCCTTGCAGGTCCAGCGGATGGGCATCTCCCATCTCCTGCTGGGAGGGGGTAGGGTGGGGGCGGGCAGCAGATGGGCACTTCAATCTCCAGTCCAGTGAGGTGGGTCAGTCCTCCACACACGCTCCCTGACCTGGGGAATCTGATACCGCCCTCCACCCACTGCCTGGTGTCCAGAAACTTGGAATCTGTCGCCTGCTGCCATCCCCTCCAGGTCTCTTTCTTCCTGTGGTACTGAGTCTCATGCTCTGCCGTCATTCCACTGGGATGTTGAGAGGAAGCTGAGACAAATGCACGTGTTCAGTCCCCTGTGTCCTGCAGGGAAGCAGCTGGGGTGCAGCGAGAGCACTCAGGCCCCGTGGGTCTGGTGGGAGGGGCCGCAGCCCCCTGGGCTTGGGAGCGCTGAGACAGAGGCTGCAGCTGGGGCCTCAGGCTGCCCTTTGAATCCGGAATCCCTGTTGCTACTCAGAGAAGGGAGGATCCCAGGCCTTGCTCTGCCTGGGGCCGGTGGGGTGGGCTCTGGACCCCAGGCTCTGGCTCCAGGGCCTGGAACCTGCCTTGCCTGCCAGCCTCCTCCCCGCCCCCCCGGTGATGTCATAGGTGTGACTCTCTAGAGCCAGAGACAAGGTGGACGTCTGACACCTCCAAAATAATACTGTTGCTGAAGCTGTTAAAAAGTTCTGTTTTGTTTTGTTTTAAACATTTGCACTTCCCTTGATGTAAGGCAAACACCTACTAGTGCTGGGCATGGGTCAGCTGGGGGAGCTGGGACTGAAGAAGCAGGATCTGAGTATCTCCAGGCTTTAATTCACCCCCCCACCTGCCGGGCATATGGGGAGGCTCAGGGCAGACCAGGCCTGGGGGAGGGCCCTGTGTCTGTACACACTCACTATGCCCAAACACACCACACACACACACCATACCCTAAATACACACACTATACCCACACCACACACACACCCCGAACTCACCACACACACACACAGGGGGCAGGGAGCTGGTGTGCAGTGCAGGAGCTTCCAGAAGCAAGACCCTGCTTGCCCATCCAAATGCCACCAGGGGCCAGCCTCACCTGGGAGCTGGGGCCAGGAGTGGGGAGTCCCCCTCAAGGATGGCCGTGCCCATCGCTGCTGGAAGCATGAGCAGCCAGCACTGTGTTCCGGCTGGACCTGGATGCAGAGAGGAATGGTGGTCAGACCCGGCCCGAGCTGGGGTGGCCAAAGCTCCGTCTGACCAAAGAGGCCCTGCCTGTCCTCGGCCTGCCCCTGTCCCCATGCCCAGGCTCAAGGCCATTTGTCCCCATATGCCTAGTTTGTGGCAACAGGAAACCCAAAGTCCACATAGCCATGAATGAAACCTTTGCAGGAGGTGATAGGGCCTAATAGGAAGGCTGATGGTCCCTAGGGACCCTTACCAGACCCCCATGACCATTCCTGGATGCCCAGTTCCAAGGTCTTCTAGAGCCAGTGTTGGCTTTAGAGGTGTGCATTTGCTATGCCACCAGCAGAGGGCACCCTGTGCCAGCCCATGGGGTACTAATCTGCCCTCTGTCATCTGTCCTGGTCTGAGACTGGGCACCCCCCAGGACAGTGCCCAGATATGCTCCTGGCTCTGTTTACCCCCAGCCACCTTCCCACTTCCCATAAGCATAATGGATGCCAGGATTAAGCGCTGCTAGGTGCTTAATAAATGTTGAGTGAAAGGAAGGGAGGGAGGGATGGGTAGATGGTTAGATGGTGGGATAGATGGACAGATGGGTGGGTGGGTAGACGAAGGGTGTGTGCATGCATGGCTGGGTGGATGATGACAGACAGATGGATGGACGGATGGATGGACAGACAATGGATGAGTAGGCAAATATGCTGTAAGAACGGAAGATCAGTAAAGGTTTATTGATAGACTAAAGCCAGAGTCCCTGCTGTGGACTAAATTCCATCGGGAAACAGAAAGGAAGCTTGATGCCATGTCCAAGAAAAGAGCCCAAATGCTCTTTGTCGTTTTGGCGGCTCTCACGAACAGTGTTTCCGTGGGCTTGTCATTAGCTTTCCCTCCATCCTCCCTGTTCCCTGGTCACAACCCTTCCCCTCTCCAGCCTGGCTGGGTACTCGGGACCAGGAACCAACCCTGGAAGGGGCGTGGCTGCATGGATGAGGTTTCTGAGCAGAAACAGCTGTTTCTCCGCAGCACCCACCCTCCCTGGCACGGCCCTTCCCTGCCTTGCTGCTCCTGATCTTCAGCTGGTCCCGGCTCGGGCTCTGGGGTTGCGGACCGAGTGCACTAAGTGGATCAATAACGTGTCAGCCCTTTGCTGAGAGCGAACCGCATCAGTCAAGGGCTGACTGACAGCTAATCATTTCCAGCTGGTGTTCACCCTGCCAGAGATCCTCAGGCTGTGCTCTGGAGCCTGCTGGAGACCGAGAGGCAGGACCAGGCTCAGCTCCTCCCCTGCAGGCCGGGGGTGCTCCCCTGGGCCGTGTTTCCACTCTGAAACACTCAGGAGTGTGCAGTTTAGTGGGAACGTTTGTGCGCCCTGGGCTCATGAGAACGTGTGTGCCTGTGAGTGTGAGCGTAGCTGCAGGGTGAACACCTCATCTTTGGGGCATGCCTGAGGGCTCATCTGCAGGTGTGTGTGTGCCTGTATTTGTCTGAGATTGTGCATGTCTGTGTGTGTGTGGCCACATGAACATCTGCACATGTCTCTGAGCATTCATGTGAGTGTGAACACACAGGTGTGTAGGAGTGTATGTCCTGGTGAACACACAGCTGTGTATGCATTGCGTGTGCCTATGTGAAGGTATGGGCCTGTGTTTGTCATCAGGGTGTTGCCCACAAGCCAGAAGCCACAGCCCCCTCCTGGGGGGAGAGGGCTGAGATGCTCCTGGGTTCTCTCTGGGGTGGGGTGCCGCAGGATGCCCCGACCTGGGCCGTCTCACCATCCCCGCCTGGCCAGTGTCTGGGAGGGAAGAGTGGTGGCTGAAACCCTGACTTCACCCATTGTCCCCCTCTGGGGGGAAGGTCCTGGATGGACAGGAATGGTTCCGTAGACGGACGGCACCAGGTGGGGCCGCTTTCAGGAGCTGTCCTGGGGCCATCAGGACTGAGCATCTCCACTCCTCACCTCCACTTCCCCCACAGGCTTCGCTCTCAGGCAGCCTCCCCCCAGGGGTGGCCTGGCATCTCCAGGCCTCCCTTATCAGCCTGGCATTGTCACCTGACCCTCCAGGAGGCAACTCCTAGGGCTGGGGGATGGTTCAGCTGAATCCCACGCCCCTCCCAGAGTTTGTGGTGTCACCTCATCCAAAGCACAGGGGCTGAGAATGGGGAGGGGAGAGCAGGTGCAGGTGGGGGAGGAATGGGGAGACGGGTGGGCAGAAATCTGTTGCACTTTGCTCCCTGACGTAGGTCTCCTGTCCCAGGCACTAACAAGTACGTCCTGATGGGTGCTGGGCCTGCCTCCTCGGCACCCTTAGCCTCACATGGGGCTCACAACAGTCACTGTGCAGGCCCTGGGTGAGGCCAGCTGCTCTCGCTTGCTTCAGGCTTTCAATGACCCTGGTCTCCGACCATGTGCACTTGACCAGACTCTACTGCTTACCAGCCACCCGGGCTCTGAGCTGGTTCTGGCCCCTCAAACCCAAACCCTACCCCAGATTTCCTGGCCAGGCCTCGCCCTTGTCTCCACAGCCAGACCTGACTGCACCCTGGGCATGGGGCCCCAGCTCTGTGAACCCTCTCAGAAGAAGGGGAAGGTGCTGGGCCGGGCCCCTACCCATGGGGTCAGGTACAGTGTCAGGGGGCTCGCCTTCCCCAGTGGTCCTCCCATCCAAGATGAGGACACACACAGCCCCCTGGGGGCACCGCCAGAGGGGCCCCAAGCAGCCTTCTGCAAAGTGTGGCTGCAGGGCTGCCCTGGGCAGGCAAGCAGCTCTTCCAAGTCCCCATGAATAATTGAAAACACTTTAAAATGTGCTCCTGCAGCCCTGTGTGCAGGAGCAAGCCAGACAATGCCCCTGGGGGGCCCATCTGCCAGGGACGACTCTGGAGGAGGGTGGAGGCCAGGCCCAGGCCTGCCCAACCTGGGCTTGTCCCCCTCCCCTCCCCTCCCCTCACCCTCTGTTTGACCCTGTCCCTTTCCCCACCACCCTCAGAGCCCCCAGGTCATGAAAGCCTCTGCCGGGAGGGTGGCCCAGCAAGCTCTCCCAAGGGCTCCTAAACCCTGTCGCAGAGCCCAGCTTTGGGTGAGGGAGGTGGTGGGGCTGGGGGGCTGACCTGGGGTCGTTCCCAGCAGCCCTGCCTCTCTGCAGCCACTCCAGGGGCCCGGAGGGGCAGGCCACCCTGCTCGGTTGCCCGAGAGGCGCCGGGCTGGAGCACAGCTAGCCTGCAGCTGCTTTCAGGCAGGTCCCTGGAGGAGGACCCCCATGAGTGACAGGGAGACAGGGCCGGAAGTGACTGCCCACAGTTCCAGGGGGCCGTTGAACTTGGCTGTGTGCACAGGCGGGTGGGCAGGAGGGGGTGGGGTTGTCACAGGGCCACGAGTGTGCGTGTGCAGGTGTGTCACACCGTGTGGGTGCGTGGGAAGCTGTGTGGCCGTGGAAATGATTGAGGGTACCCACTGGGTCCCCACGTCTGTGGCCCTGCGCGTCGCAGAGACCTGCTGGGGGTGAGGGGGCCCAGGCCTGGAAGGTCATCTCCTTTGGCTGCAGTCTGACCCTGCTCACAGCCCCTGCGCACCCCCGGGGCATCCTGTACCTGACCTGTCTGCCTGCTGCCATCCCGACTCCGTCCAAACCTTCACTTTGAGAGCTGAGCCTCAGGTCCTAATCCTTCAAGCCTGAAATTCCTGGTAATGAAATTTGCAAAAGGTGAAAATTAAACACCAACTGCCCGGCAGTTTGTCACTGTGCTAGCCTGGGCTCCCTGCTGGGCCCTGAAGGAGCTCTCGGGGCCGGACCTCTGCTCTTCTCCCAACAGCTCTGCTCTCCCAGAGGAACCCAATCTCCTCAGGGGTGAAAGGGGCCGCTCCTCCTCATCCGTTCTGAAGGCTGCATGAGTGGGAGGCAGGATTTCTCCCTGGCTCTCCTGCCTTCCTGGGGCTTCAGGGCTCCCAGGAGAGAGGCCTGAGGAGGGAAGGGGTTGGGGCCTGAGGGGAGCTGGAAGAGTTGACCTGGGGCATTCAGCTGGGGGCAACCCCTCACCTCTGGCCCCGAGTTCCCTGTCCCCTTGTGTTCCCTCACCTGGTCCTGGTAGATGCTTTGGGAGGTGCAGGTCAGAGTGGCTGGGCTCAGTGGGACTTGCTGGCTCAGGACACTGAGAATGGGGCCACTTAGGGCAGGTCTGGGTGCACTTCTTCCAACTGCCACAAAGGAGGGAGCTCCCCTAGCAGGGGCGAGGGAGCCTTGGGCTGAGGGCTGTGAGCCAGGGGAGCGGGAGGGAAATGTGGCAGCAGGCAGGGCCTCCCGGCCCGCATGTGCCTGGACGCAGGGCCTCGGCTCCCAGAGCCCACCAGCACCCACCACAGTCCCTGACTGCTCCTCACCTGACAGGCCGCCTCCCAACACGCAGGTGCCGGGAAGATGGGCCTCATCCAGAACCACTCAGGAGCTGCTGGCGGCCCTGTGCCCAGCTCTCCGGCCCCACGAGTCACGGTCCTCTCACACTATCACTCGTTCTCCAGAACCACGTGTTTTCTTGCTCTGAGGCCGAGCCTCTGTTCCTGCTGGGGAACAACCTGGTTCCATGGGCATCCCCTCCTGGAAGTCTCCATCTGTAGAGCTAGAGATGGAGAGGCAGTGCCAAACCACCACCTGGTGCTAACCCCGGAGGCTAGGCCAGGCTCCTGTTCAGCACCGCCCGGTGGGGCTTGGGACTGGGGGGCAGGACTGAAGCTGTGTATTCGGTGTGTGAGCCCAGGCCCCTGCAAGCTTGTGGACACATCCCTCCACCCATGTGAGTGTCTGTGCACATATGTGTCCCACAGAGTCTAGAGTGGACCTCGAGGGAGCCGGGTGTCAGTGGCTGGTGGGTCCCCTGCTCCCAGCGGTGGAGCGGCACCGGCAGTGCCGAGGGGGGCTGCTGCTGGCTGCGGCTGGCTTCTTTATTAATCCATTTTGTGAGCCGACTCGCGAGTTCATGTTGTGAATCTGGCCATTTGCTCCCGTTTCCTCTGTGCCCCCCCGGGAGGAGGAACACATGTTAAATATTTGTGGTTGTGCTGCGTTAGGTTTTAAAGTTCAGCAGTAATTACCGTGACCAGGTGCCAAGTGCAGCTGCTCCCTGGGGAAGCCTCCCTGTGCAGCGGGCTGGTGGCTGCATTCCAGACCAGCGGGTGCGCGCCATTTGCACAAACCTGTGTGCCTTCCCGTCCGGAGTCCCTCTCTCCCTGGCCCCCACTGCCTGGCCAAGCCAGGAACCCAGTCCAGCCACCCCGCCTGTAAAGGGGGCACCGTGGATGCCCTGCAGGGTGCTCTCCCCAGAGTGCCACAGGGCACTGCTGTAAGCAGACACTGGGGGCTCCAGTGGGCACCTGAGCCCGATGGCCAGCTCTCAGCCACACCTGTGGCAGTCCGCAGATTCTGGCCTCACACACAGAACTGTCTGTATTTCCAGAATAGATCATAATCGTTCTCTAGACCTCTAGCCTGCCTTGTGTCACTGCTTCGCTACTCTTGCAGGCAAAGTGTGTCCCGTCCATGGTTTCCTGGACAAAGTCAGGATAATGACACCCTCCCGTGCAGTGCGGCATTCTCTCCAGGCACAGGCCTGGCTGAGGGGTGGCCTTCCTGTCCTCCCTCTGGTTGCAGGGGCTGCTGCTTTGGGGAGGCTCCTATGGAAGAGTGGAGCCCTTTGCTTTCTAGGTACCAACTGCTTCTCCCCTTGGCCTTTCCCAGGACTACACGTCATACCCCTCAGCAAGGGGTGTCCTTCAGGGTAGCTGCCAGCTCCAAAGAAGGGGCAGGGCCATGGCACTAGGCAAAGAAAGGGCACGTTTGGGCTGAACCTGCCATCACCACACCCCATGGCCTCAGGCAGTCCTGGGAGAGAGGTCCTAGCCCCTGATACTTGAGTTTGGCTTGATCAGCATCCTGGCCTCCCCTCTGCGGTCCCTGAGCTGGCTGTGCGCTCCCAGACATGTTCTGGGGCTCACAGCTCACTGGGAAGAGGGGTGGAGGAGAGCCCAGCGAGAGGGGGGCAGACCTCACACCTTCCAGCTCTCTGGGAAACTGTGAATGGAGTCAAGAGGATCTGGGCACCCACAGGAGAGAATGCACTGTAAGTCCGTCTGGCCCAGTGAGGGAGCCTTGAGCCTCGGGATAGAGGCAAGCTCACACACCCATAGCAGGATCCGTTCTAGTCCAACCCCTGGCCCCACCTTCTGTGGACCTCGTCTGAGTCCTGTGGGAAGGGCTGGAGGCAGAGAAGAAGAGCGCCTAACCAAGTGCCAGCAAAGCATTCCAGCACAGGGAGCTGCTCAGCTGGCATCTAGCAGGGATGGGGTGAAGGGAAGGAGGGCCCACCCCCATGTTCTACCAGAAGGCCCTGTATTTGGGCATGCCAAGAGCTCCAGGCCTGGTTGCCAGTGGGACTTAGTGGAGGCCCAGTGGGAGGCCCAGTGGAAGCTCAGAGGGAAACAGGCCACTACCATCTGAAGGTTCGATGGAGGACAGAAGTGTTTCCAAGCTCAGCCAGCTGGCTGTTGGCAAGATTCACTCCTCTCGGGCTGTTGGCCAGGGTGCTCCCTCGGGTCCTGCCACGTGGTCCTTCCCACAGGGCGGCTCGCAGCCTGGGAGCTGGCGTCCTCCAGCGCAAGTGTGGAGGGTGAACAAACTCGGAGTCTCGGTATCTTTGTGACTCACTCTTGGAAGTGACCCCTGTCATGTTAGCTGTGTTCTTTGTGTGTAAAGCGAGTTTCTAGGTCAGTCCACGCTGAGGAGATTGCAAGGGCAAGTCACCAGGCTGTGGGGCCACTGAGGGCCACCCTGGAGGCTGCCTACCACGGGGGAGGCGTGTCTGAGGTGCTGTGTGGGGAAATTTACTATGTAAAAGCAGCACTCTGGCTGCCGTGGAGAAACCATGGGATGGGGAAAGGATGAAGCAGGGAGACCTTTGGGAGAAACTTGGCTGGACTCATTAGGTGGGTGAAAAGTTACTAATAGAGCCTTCCCCAGAGGGCATCACGACATGTGGACTGGGATGACATGTGGTCTTTGTCCTTTGGACACACCACTTCCCACCCCATCTGACCCCCAGGGTCTGGCATTTGCTCCACCCCCTCAGTTGATTGGATGTGTCTTTGTGCATCCATGCCTGTGTGAACAATGATGGGGGACAAAGTTCACCTTCCTCCTGTGGAGCTCCCGGCCGTGTGCAGAGGAGGGGCGGGGCAGGGGGCGGGGGTGGCCAGAACAGCCCAATTCTCTGGTCTGCCCAAGAAGAACCTGGGCAGAGGGCTGGTGTGAGGACACACCGTGCTCCCTGTGGGCTGCCTGAGACCCCACTCCCACCCGAAGCAGCTCACAGCCTCAGGCACACAGGAGAGCCATCTAACCCCCTCAACCACAAGGCAGAGACTGAGGTGCAGGGGTAGGGGCCTCTGATCCACATGCTGGGGCAGCTGAGCTCCCACTTCAACCCCCAGGCCTGCCACCGCACTGCATTCCGCTGAGAGCTGGGTGTGCTGCTGCCTCTTTCTTCAGAGGGTCTGGGAAACAGGCTCTGAGGCTTGTGCTTGCTCTTCAAGGATGAGGTCAAGCACATAGAAGACCGTATTGTCTAATCCTTAGACCAAGAACCCCTGCTCCGCATTGGCAGTTGGGAAGCTCATGCCTGATGCCTGCCCAGGTGCTGTTCCTCCCCGCCGGCTGCATGGCAGTGTAGTTCTGACGCCAGCCCCTGGGTTAGCATCAGCGCCTACACGTGAAGGGCAGAGTCCTCCGCGAGACCCAGCTTGCAGCAGGCAGCAGCAAGTGGGGGCCCCTGGCCGGGCACACTGGTGGTGAGTGCGAGACAAGTGCAGGGGATCCCATTACTTCGGTACTTCACTAGAAAGACTCACAAAGCCCAGGAAAGTGCCACATTTACAATTAGTTTTATTGTAAAAGAACACGCAGGTCAAGGTGTGGGAAGCTTCTGAACACAGAGCTCCCGTGTCTCCCCCACGGAGTCAGGACACGTCACCCTCCTGGCACGTCGCTGTGCTCAACCTGGAGCTGTCCTAGCCCGTGTCCAGGGTCTCCTAGGAGGCGTCAGTTCGTGAACATGTTCAATTCACTGTGGTGGAGCTGAGCCACCAGCCCCTGTCCCCTCCTCGGCCAGGCCCTGAGGGTTCCAGCCCTCTGATCGGGTGGTGACCTTTCTGGTGACCAGCCCCCATCCTGAAGTTGTCTGGGGGCACCACCAAGATTCACTCGTTAGCATAACAAAGACACCAATCACTCAGGAAATTGCAAGGATTTTGAAGCCCTGTCCCAGGAACTTGAGGACCATAAACATTTTATTATACCCAGGGCCCATTCCCAAGCGAATCTGTGAATCTGTGAATCTGTGAATCTGTGAATCTGCGGCTGTGAAGCCCACTTTCAGCCTTACTTCTGAAGGGGGATCCATCCACTGCCCCTTACTTGTTTTCCTTCTTCTGTCACTTTTAATCTGTGCCATTGTTCTTGTGTGCCATCCTGAGGCCTCTGCATTAGATGGAGTAGGACAGACATATTATTGCTGGCTCTAGCTTCAGCACCAAAAGAGCATGTGACACAGGAGCGGGAGCTTCCTGTGTATGTCACACCGACATCGAGGAGCACTGTTCTCAAGGCCCCCGCTCCGCACTTGCTGCGGAGACCTCAGCGGCTGACCTTGTGGATTCTCCTAGCCAAGTCGTTGCTCTATGAGCAGACAGTGACAGGGACCCACGGGGCATGCACGACACGGGTGGAGTGGAGGTGAAGGGATGGGGATCAAGTCAGGCCAGAGCCCCCCAACTTCCCAGAGCATGCCCTTCCATTGTCCCCCCAGTGGCAGGAGCTCGGCAAGGGGAGAGGAAGAAAGGAGAGCACTTGGTGCCCAGGCCAGGAGGGACACCAGCAGCAGAGTCTGCCAGGACCCACTCTCCTGCTCCCAGGGCTGTCCCGGGCTTGGCCCCTCCTCCTCCACCACCATACCCGACATACTACACTGGGAGCTGGACTTACCTTCCGCAACCTTCCTGCCAGGAGCAGGGCTGGAGATGGGGTTGGACTGGGCCAAGACCCTGCAGGGTGATGTCCCATCGACAACCATGAATCCTTTCCAGTTGGTCCCCGAAACAGCCCTCACCCCCCACATCAAGCTGAGCAGAGGGTGAGTGGGCTCTGTTTGAGGGTCCCCCATGACATGGCCCAAGCAAGGCCAGAGGCTATAGCAAATGTCAGGGAGGGAAATCCCCGGCCCAGGAGAGAAGGAGGCAGCCCTTAAATGTACATGTTTGCTGGCAGGCAGCAGTGCCAGGCCTGGCTTTTGATCAGAAAATCCCAGCTATTGGCAGAGACAGACACAATCCCTGAAACAGCCTGGCTGAGCAAAGATGGAACAGAGGGTGCGCACAGCTCCAGGCCCCTCCTCTACTGGCCCCCAGCCTCCCACCAGGGTGGCCAACCTTGCTGCTCAGTGGGGAACGAGGGGCCATATCCAGACAGGCTTCAGGAGCCTCACCCGCAGTGAAAGCAACTGAACTGGAGAAGAGAAGTCACAGATGGATAGGGAGAGGCAGTAAATGTGCCCCCGGCAGCTTGAGGACTGGATGTGAGAGGGGCCATGCCTGCCTCAGCCAACGGCTTCCCTCCTCCTGACTCCCCAGCCCACGGGCAGCCAGAGGGTCTGTTCTAGTGCATTCTCTCTCAATCTCTCTCTCTCTCTCCACCTCTCTCCCTCTCTCCCTCTCTCTCCCCCCTCCTCTCTGTCTGTCTCTCTCTCTCATACACACACACAGAGCTCTCTACAGCAGTCCTAGGAAAGCATACTCTCTGCTCACACCCGTGAGTGGAATGGCACACCCCTTTGCCTGTTCCTAGTTAAGGATGCGTGTTTTCAAAGGTATCATCCCACCATCTACAAAGAAGACTGTTCCCTGTTAAGGGGCCACAGTGGCCTCAGCCCAACAAAGCCAAGAATTTGGTGACTGAGACAGACACCAGGGGGTGGCTGATATTCCAGCCCCAGACCTCTCTTGCAAGGACCTCACTCCTGTCATGGGCCCTTAACCTGGGGACAGTCTTGGAGGTCATCTGGGTGGAGGCAGCCCGTGTAATTCCTGCCAGAACCTGTGCTCCACTGTGTTTGGGGAGTCTAGCAGCACCCTAAACTGCCCTCAGGCTGAATGACTGGCTTTCATTCTGTCCCTGTCAACTGTGCCCACTGAGCTGGGACCTGGGCCCCAGGAGGGGAAGGAAGGAGGCTGGAGGACAGCAGAGAGCCAGAGCTCTAAGCCCTGGTGGGATCGGAAGTTGGGAGTAAAGAGCTGGCCAGGAACTCTGTACTGACCTGGGCCCTGCCTGCCTTCCCCAGTGCCTCCTGGACACCATTCCCAGCCTTCCCCACTGCCCCCCAGCTCCCGGGGCCCCTGCCTTTCTTCATCAACTATGAGCATGCTGGGGTGGGGGGTGCTTAGTCTAACCAAGTCCTTTCGACCTTGGACACACCAGGCTCTCCCAGAACCTCCTAATCAGAATGGGGTGGGGGCTTCCCAAGGCCATTTAGAAAGGCTCCCCAGTGAGTTCTGATCCCACCCAGCCTTCCTCCCCCTCCCCCTCCCTCAGCTGCATTTGCACCTGCCTGTGCCTTCAGCCCGGCCTGCCGGCCTGCCCTCTCCGGGGCAGAGCAGGGCCTCACTGTCACACAGCGGGGGCCCTCTGAGGCCCTTTCGAGGCACTCGGCGACTTTGGTTGAGCTCAGACTCGCTGCAGAGTCCAGCACCTGCTGAGCCAACTGGGTGAACACTTACCTGGCAGACGAGCGGGGGCAGCTCTGGGGACCTCGGGCACTGCAGTGGGGTCTCATGTCCTTGCGTCTGTGGAAAATGCCCTGCCCAGGCTCCCTTCCTGTTCTAGAAGAGCTGCACTGGCACCAGCGGACACTCTGGCCACCGCCCCAGCCTCCCACCCCGCAGTGAAGAGGTCGGGGAACTGCGGCCGTGGAGGCGAGAGCCCACAGCCCAGTGCCCAGCACACACGAAAGTCTGTACGGCACGTCGTTGTTGTCCCGCACCTGAGCACAGGGCCAGTGGGGTGTGCACTCGGCGCTGTCCCCAGCCATGGAAATGGCTGCCTGGTGATCAGAAATAAGGGTTCATGGTGGCTATGATTAGAGCTGAGACAAATGGGGGAGATGGCTCACCGCCCCACGCTGCGATGTTCAACAGTCAGCTTTTCAAAATCCAGAAAAAGTCCACAGGACAGAGCTCCAAGAGGGACATGTCCCCAGGGGGCACCTGTGCTTGTCACTCTCCTCTGAAGGATAGCTGGAGGACAGGTGTCTCGGCCAGCTCCTCCCGGGGGCTCCCCCGGGCCTTCTCCAGTTTGTTCTCTGCCCGGCTGCATCCTCCCGAGCACTCGTCCCGTGGCCTGTGTTTGATAGCCCTGCGCCTGGCTCCCAGGTCGTGATAGCATTTATCTTTGAGTCCTGCAGCATTTTCTCCCGTCGTCTTCTGCAACAAGTGGTTGCAGTTTTCATTATGAGACTTAAAAAAAAACTGTAGCTGAGAAAAGAGATGTGCTTTCCACCCTACACTGGGGACGTTGTGACATTTAAATCCAATTATCCTTTTCCCATTCTTGATGAGGATATGACATGCAGCTAGAGAGCATTCTGCTGGATAAATACATCACAGCCTCTGACTGCTCAAAACTCCCCAGGGCTGGTTGGAGGGCTCTGGGTCCCCGGGCACCACCGGCCTGTGTGAGGGGACTGGGCCGTGGTCTGGCCGCGTTAGAAGGCCCTGCAAATGCATGTCTGGAACATTTTTGCAGCACTTGATCTCTGCCCTTCCCTGAGTCATCAGCTGGGAAAACAGAACAGCAGCAGAAGCGAGAGAGAACCCTTGTCAACCTTTGCAAAGTGTCTGTGGTCACTCCGAGCTCCCAGCCCTGGGCTTTCAGCAGAATGCCACAAGCCAGTTGGCTGTAGAAGAGCGTGATTAGTTCAGCACATTCTCTTATTAATTCCAAACTGCAGTCTCCTGGAAGCAAAGTGTGGTGGACTCCAAGTGAATCAGAAAGCTAGTGAGGAGCGTTTGTGCTATTGTTCTGAGGTAAATACTGGTTCTCTTTGGCATCTCAAGGGATGGAGTGCAAATTGTTTAGCAAGGTGCACTGAGTGTTCCCTGGATGGAGAAGGAGACAGTGGGAGGAGAGGAAATTGTCGGGATTAATTAAGGCTGTGAGAATCCTGCCTCTGCCTTCCAGAAGGGCTCCCGGGCATGGCCAGTATCCAAGGAGACCAGCCCGGCTCCCCACTCCCACCCTGCCCCACTGCAGAAATCCCCTAACCACTTAACGTTATAGGGCTGGCCTCGCCTCTGCCTGCTGCATTTCCATCTGCAGAGAGAGCGAGGTCAAGGAAAATGTAAGTTCATGGAGATTTAGAGTCTCATTTTAACTTGGTTCCAGCCACCGAATCTCTTGCCCAGCTCCCTCCTGGGCACGACTGTTACCAGCCCGAACTGACTCTTCCCTCCACTCCCACAAGAGGGAGTGTGAACAAGCAGGAAAGGGGAACCCCACCCCAGAAGCCGAGGAAGCAGAAAGGCCTTTGTCCCTCCCTCGACCTCGGCGCCCTCCCACAGAGTGTAGCCTTGTGGTGGTTTCCGGCTGTTCAGGATCTCCCCGGCACGTCACTTCCGTGCCCTCCACGGTCTGCACACAGTCCCATCTGCAGCGTTCAGCCTGGAGTCCTCGCCATGCTGTGCGGTGTCCCAGGAGAACGCTAGCCCAACCCCAAGCCCTCTTCTGCTTCCGTGTTCTGCTTTCTGAGCCAGCACCCCCAAGTCAAGTTCTGTGTACACTCCCAGATCCTGCCAGTACCGGTTTCTAGGTCGTTCACCTCTCGGGGGACAGCCCCCCCCTCTTCGCCGGCGTCAATCCAGGCATCCCCATCCCATTTCTCAGGGCCCTGTGCCTTCTCATTCTGGTGCCTGACATTGCTGAGAACCAACGGTTTGCAGCTGGGCCTGGGCCCCTTGCTGCAGAAGGCGAGAGTCTCTGTATAGGCTGCAGTCCCGTTGTCACTAAATGACTCGTTGCCCGTATTCCCCAGCCCTCTGAGGCTCGCTTGTACACGCTGGAACGTTTTCTCCCACTGCTAGGCCATGCCAGTCCACCGCCGGGAAAAATGTTAACAGGTGCAGGACTGTGTCCTGCCAGGGGGTTATCCACGCCCCACCTACCGCCATTGCTAGGGGCCCCATTGCTGGTCGGTCACCAGGTGATTCCACACTAACATTTCAGCTTTGCATCTGCTTTCTTAGACCACTGGCACCAACTGTCAGATTCCTGGGAAGGAGAAGGGAGACAGGTGGGCAGTGTTCAGGGGAGGGAAGGAAGCAAGAGGGGGTGGAGTGTGGGGTTGGGCGAGATGCGGTCAGCTGGTCCCACGTGGAGCTCTGGAGCTGGGAGGGCCTGTGGAGGGGCCCAGCGTTGATGCGGGGGCCTGAACCTTCATGCCCCAGGTCACTCAGCTGCTGGGTGTAGGCAGCCCCTGGGAACAAGATGTGGCCTTGGGTGAGGCGACTCTCTGCAGCCGAGAGCAACGTCTCGAGGGAGACTCAGCGGTGAGCGTGTCACTGTGCTTCCACAGCAGCCGCTGCGCCCACAGTCTCGTCTGACCCCGCCTCACTGCAGCTTCCCCGCCGGCTGCAGCCCCACCCACTGGCCCCTCGTCCCACGCCTGACAAGGAGTGCCTGAGGCTTTCTTTGTGAGGGGGACAGGTTTTCCAAATCGCTTAGCTTACTTAGGGATCATTGAAAATTGACTGTAGCCGATGTTATTGAATTTCCTTTTTTTTTTTTTGGTCAGTTTTATGAAAGGCTTTTCCTTCCAGGTATTGCCATTTCATTTCTGAGATACAAGCAAGATCTCGGCAAAACTGAAATAGCATTTTTTTAACATGGCACTTCAGAGTTCTAGAGTAGGTTCACACAACTTTTTATCGATTTAATTGAGGTATAATTTATATACAGGAAAACACACTCATTGTGAGTTTGGACAAGTGTACACCATCACCCCAATCCAGACACACAGCATTCCCCTCACCGAGAACATTCCCTTGTCTCTCTGCTCACTCGCCCCTCCGCCACAGCCCCCGGGCAGCCCGGGGCCCCTCCCGTGGTGGGAGGCTGGTTCTGCGTGTGGAACTGATGCTCGAAGTGCCACAGGGAGCACGGTGTGGCTCACTTCACTGGGGCTAACGTTCGCGAGCTTCGTCCGTGTTGCTGTGTGTATTGGTCGTTTGTCTCTCTACAGAGGGTAGCATGCCGGCGTACGGCACGCCATAGCTGGTTTATCCATTCGCCTGTCAGTGGGTGTGTCGTTTGAGTGTGACCTGGCACACTCGGACACAGGTGTGGTCCATAGTGACATTCGGGCAGGAGGTGCAACCTGTCCGCAGTCGTGAAGCCAGCGGTGCAGGGAGGGGGCTCCGTGGGTCCGGAGGGGGCTCCCTCCAGCCTCACTGAGCTACAGAGCCCTGGAAGCAATGATCTGGCCAAGTAACTTGCAGTTTTCCAGAAGGGACTCCAGGCATGTCCTTTGGATGCCCCTAGAGTTAGCACCCTGCCCAGCAGAATCAACTCTCCTTTCCTAATTCAACTTGGGGCAATAGCAGTGGCAGGGCAGACTTGCAGAGCAAACTGTCGACACACGCGTGTGGCATGGACTGTATATCATGACATCAGACATTCTGAGAAAATTGCTTTTCCTCCCTGAATGCCAAGTCATAAATAATTTTGGGTTGAGAAGAGCTCAGGTGAGTGTGTGCTTGACTTCTGTGAGCCACAGAGCAAACAATGAGGGGACCAGCTGGTGGGGTCACTTGCTCTGAGATCAAGTGGGCGCTGTGGGTGCCCTGCCCAGATCTGCTCTCCCGGCCTCTGGGAGTGTGGGCTGTGCACGGCTCACAGCTGCACCCTCATCAGAGATTTGAGCTCTTCTGGAAGGTGGTGGTTCCCCTGGAGGCATGCTGGTAAACGTGCTTTGGGGCAAGGCACAAACCAAGGAAGCCCTGGTTTGTAACATTTGCCAGTTTCTGTGGCGTAAATACTCCCACCGTGGCCAATTCCAAGCTACCTTGCAAACATAAATAAGTTGCTTACGGGTATAAGTGAATGCAAAAAATGGTTAAAAGACAAAGGAGTGATAAACACAGACTTTAGTGTTTCGGTCCTCCCCAGCCAGGGCGAAGCGGGGGTCTGAGGGGCAGAGGGAGCCCGATGACGCTGGTAAAACCGTTTCTCAAACTAGGTGGTGAACACGGGGGAGGGGCATGCTCTTATTCTTTATAGTGTCTATATTGTTACATATTTCCTTTTACGTGCATGAAAATTTCACATCAAAAACAATTCTAAGGAAGCCTTTTAAGCTTTGAACTTGCTTTCACCTGGGCACACGGGGCACGGCTTTTGGTGGGGGCGCATCAAGCAGCTTGAAAGTGGGTCTAGGTCCCCCTGCCCCTTGGGCATGTCTGCAAAGGTCACATTCCCAATGAGTCCTGTGCAGGAGAAGCGTGGTTCCGTGGATGGAGACTGCTGTTTCCCTCAGGATGGACAGCGGGAGGACATGAGCGAAGGTGGTGGACAGAACTGCCCTGTCCAGCGTCCCCTCCAGTGAAGACCAAGGGGCATGCCGCCCCCCACTCACCTGACACAGCTCTTCTTTGGACCTAGTGGGCGGTTCGAGCCAGGCCGTCCCACCGCCTGATACTCAGCATTCGGGCCTTGAACGTCCAAACCTGCCCGGGCTCTTACCAGCAGTAGATCTTCTGCCTCCCGGCTCCCGCGCATGAGCCTGTGTAGCCCTCTCCACAGTCCCCTGTCACCCCACGGTCCATGTGAGGAGAAGCAGGGCCAGAGCAGCTCTGGAACTGGCCAGGGCCCCGCAGCGGTGGGAAGTGGAGCCGCAGCTTCCACAGGATGGACTGATCCTGCAGCCAGTTGGTGCCCCCGCCGCTTGGTGCCGGTGCCGCTGCTGCTGAGCGGCTGCAGCACTGTCCCCTCAGCAGCCCAGGCTCCCCTTCACCAGAGTGTCCCTTCCCCGAGCTCCTGCTTCTGCATGCAGCCTATCCTGAGGTCCCAGCCAGAAAGGGGAGAGAGGGGGTCTGGCCCTGACCTGGGCACCTGGGGGCTCTTACTGTCTGAGCACACGCCGGGATCCCCAGATGCTGCTTCACCAAGCCCACGGGCCAGGCTGTTCACACTGTCCTTTCCTCCCAGAGATGCATTCACCTTTGCGCGCAAAGCCAGTGATTTCCCGCTATAGAGACGGGGAGGTCAGGGCTGCGTAGGGCTCCACAGGGGCAGGGGTCTCATGGCTCAGGCCTGCGACACTCAGACTGCATTCCCCAACCTGGAAGCCAGTGCGTCGAGACTGGAGGGCCCCCTGTTCAGGGAAGGTAGCCAGGGCTGAAGGCAGCCAGCCGAGGAGAGACTAAAGAAGGAAATGAGCCTGGGCAGCTGACGCCCCATGGGCGCACAGACACCTGAGGGCATCAGAGGAGTTCCAGAAGCTGTTTCAGACAAGATCTGGGCTGGAACTGGAGGCGGGCAGCTAGGGGAATCTCCTTCCTGAGTGGACTCCAGAGAGGCCCCGTGGGATGGTGGGGGGTTCAGGGCTGAGAGAGGAGGCAGGGGCAGCTGGACCCAGTGGGCCCTTGCAGGACCCCCCTGCAGCCACAAGCAAAACTCCATGGGAAAGCAGCAGGTGGAGAGGAGAACAGACCCTGGGCTCAAGGACAACCAGGTTCCAGTCCCAGCTCAGCCATTTGCCTGCTGTGCACCCTTGTGTAGCTCGACATGTGGGCATCTTCGCTTCTTCATGTGCTACATTGGGTAGGCTTCTTGGGAGGGTGCAGGGCTGCAAGGCTACTGGGAACCTAGAATCAACAAATGTCCTCACTGAGGAGGACAGCAGGTCAGTGCAAGAGTGGGCCCAGTGGGGGTCTGCCGTGGGTACCCCCTGCAGGTGGTCTCTGCATGCCAAGTGGGCTGTACCACCCTGAGCCCCCAGGCTGCTGAGGTAAGAGACCCAGTCTTGCAAGCCAGCATCAGACCCTAGCGAAGGGAGGCCGGAGCCCCCACAGGGGAATGGCCCTGTGCCAGCAGGCTCACAGATCACAGCTTCACAGAAGGAGTGGGGTCAGTGGACGCATCAGGCAAGGGGGTCACCAGCAGACACACTGGGTCTCCGGATGGCTCTTGCCCTCCATCTGTCCACAAGCTGATCAAATGCATCCTGCAGGGCCCAGAGGCCTCTGTGAAGCCTGGTACCTGGGCTAGGGGTGGTCCCAGGCAGGTGACAGAGGTGGCTGCAGCACCCAGAGACAGACCGGAGGGGTCGGGGTCGGGGCTGGGGTCAGACACAGGCCCTGCTCCAGAGTGCTCTGCACCAGGCCTGCCTGAGATCCCGGAGGAGGGGAGGCGAGGCGACTGGGAACCTGAGGGAGAAACGGTGCCCGGGGCAGGCGACAGCATGGGGTCATTTAGGAGATGGGGCCAGTGAGTGGGGCCTCAGGGGTCATCAAGGGCATGACTAGAGGAGGGTTACCAAGCAGGATCAGGGAGGGTCACAGCTGAACTCAGTATTTTCAGCTGCATGTAGAGCTGGGTGCCCGGCAGGGGACTCTGGTCACCAACAAGGACATGCACAGGGACAGACTCCCCCTCCGAGTCTCTCGTTCATCCCCCTGTGGGCTGCCGGGTCCCACAGTCCTGTCGCTGAGGAAAAGCCCCAGAGCTAGCACCTCCGGGGCCAGCCCTGTCTTCGTGCCGCCCGCCTCAGCCTCGGGCCAGGCCGTTCGGCTGGCAGCAACTGGCAGAGGAGAGAGCCTCGTGCCCGCTCTGCCGGGAACCGGCTCCGGGCGCCCCCTCGCAGTCCCCCTGGCCCTGACCCCACACCTATCGGCTGCCTCTTCACTGGTTGCCCACAGGGGACCAAAGGAAATAATAGGCAAAGCAAAATAAAACATTCTTTTTAGTTTTCCACAAGTGTGGGCACCAAAGTCTCGTGGTTCTCACGTGAGACCCTGGACACCAGACCCTCAGACGGTCGGACGGAGCCTCCGGTCTGGGACAGCACAGCAGCCTCAGCAGCAGGTGGACGTGCCCTACCAGCCCTGCACCGCCCCCCTCCACAACCCAGCCGTGCGGAGCAGGGCCTGAGTGGTTCATTATGAGCTCAGATTTGTATCAAGTACAAGAGGGAATGAAGGGGACATGATAAGCTCTCCTTTTAATAATGAAGCCCATTTCCTCTTGCAGTCGGTTTTCTTGCAACAGATGCTGTTGCAGAAAATGGGACAAAATGGAAAAGATAAAAAGGCGACTAATTAACTCGGCCCCAAAGCCTTCCTGGCAGATGTCAGGGACGGCCAGGCAGGGTGCCCAAGGCCCGCCCACAACACTGGCCCGGCGTGTCTGCCTGCTGCTGTGGTGGGGACATATGTTTGCATGATTCTCGGCCCTCCCGCTGTTTAGTGACTGATGACCATTTTTCTCCAATTAAACTGAAATTGAAGGATCTTCAGACTAGACACGCAAGTAAAATAATTAGTGCTTCAAACATTAATTGTGCTCAGATGTGCCTATGGAGGTCAGCCGCAAGCGAGCATGTAGGAAGCTAATCCTCCGTGGAGGGGACCTGCCACCTCCCCGCCCACCCCAGCAGGCTGGCCTCCCCAGCAGCCCCTGTGCGGACAGCCCCGGGCCAAGACCCTGTGACATCACTGTGACGGCCGGGTGAGGCCTGCTGTGACCCTCTGCATGGCCAGCTCTCTGGCCCCGGATACCCACAGGCAGTGAGTGTAATGGTTAGAACACGGGCATGGGGTCCAACAGGTGCGGCCTAGACCCCAGCACCCCACCCCTGCTCTGACACCCACTGGGCCTGCCGTGTAGACCAGGGCAGCTGTGTCACCCCTGAGACTCACCGCCCTCAGACAGAACACCAAGCGTAGAGCCAGTCCTGCTGAACACTCGAGAGGCCGGAGCATCGCTTTGTGTCCACCCTCATGTCCTCAGAGCCCACAGGCCCAGATGGGTCATTCCGGAAGGGCAGATTCACTGTGTTCTCTCCTTGTGGGCAGTTAGGGGCTAGTTCTGTGCAGCCTGTTTGCTCCGGGCGAGCCTCGGCAGCTGCTGCCTGCGCCCCGAGAGGAAGGAGCATGGGGGCCGCCTGCACCCCCCACCCTGCTCACAAACAGGGACACCCCTGTCCCCGGAGAGGAATGCATGTCCTAGGGCTTTTCCTGCTGTGACTTTGTGCACACGCGAGCCCCAGCTCCGCTCTCTGCAGAGACGACAAACCTAAGAGGCTTAGGCTCCCTTCTGCTGTGCGTCCCAAGGAAATCCACTTAAGATATTCCGTGTTCCCTGATCTGCCACATAATATGATTCCTTTATCTCTTGTTGTCATGGGAAGTGTATACTAACTGATTAATATTAATGTGTCAGCCGATTAATATTAATACCTGAACTGACTCATACTTCACACAGCAAGGACACTGACGAGCACCACAGCGCCCGGGCCGCTGCGGGTCCCGGCAGCCCCCGGGGAGACGGCAGAGGCCGCCGCTGACCCCCGCCGCACACCCGATGGGCGCCGAGTGCTCCCCCAGAGTCTGTCAGAGCTGGCAGGGCAGTGTGTTTGGACTCTGATTGTCGCAATTAAAGTCCTTGCCATCCGAGACAGCATATTTGATCATTTAAACAACATTTTGCATTCTCCTAACATATTTTCCCGGTAATGTTGTTAAATTGGGTGATAAAGGTTGAAATACAACCCCCTTATTCCTTATCTGCCTGGAATTAGAAAGGTTTCAGTATTACATGTTCTAAAGGTTTCATTATCAAAATTTGCCAGACTTTATAAAACAAACATTTTTCTGCCCTTGTTTTAATCAAAGGTGGACAGAAGTGTTGCCTTCTGCCGTGCGGGTCCCTTTCAGCACCGGTGGGAGGGGAGGCACCCTCAGGGCTCAAGGGGGCCGGGGCGGGGGTGCCTGGCTTACCTTCGATTTGGACCCTTGAGCATCAGGGGAGCCAAACAGCCAGGGGGGGCCCAGCGTGCTGTTCCTCTTGCCCACAGGGAAGGTCCAGCCACAGGGTGCACTTTTGGCAAATAGAGCTCGTCTGGGTCCCAGTCCCTCTGTCTCCCCTCCAGCTTCCAGCTACCTACCCGTCTGGCCCCAGACCTTGACCGGCCCCCATCTCAAATCCTCTCAACCTTGAACCATCAGCCCCCCATCCACCTACCATCACCCACTAGCTATTATGTATTCACCCACCATCATCCACCTGCCCCCCTTTACCATCTCGGTCCCAGCCGAGGTCAGTGTGCCATCCACGAGCCCTGCCCCCATCACCTGTGCCCCACCACATCTGGCGTGGAAGATGCCCCTCGTGCAGCACCCGAACCCCTCCCCACCCTGGTCCCCCTGCCCACACGTCCCAGCGAAGGTGCCATGAACAGTGGCTAGGGCCACATACCCGGTGATGGGTCGCTTCCCCCAGTGCCCAGCATCCCTGAGTCACCCTGTGTCATGACCCCTTATGTTGCATATTAGGCCATCGGGCCCTTAGGTGAACACATCTCTGCCTCGGGAAGAGGGCACCTGGGCCTCAATGTGTTCCCCTGGGATGAGGGGACCTTCCCCTGAAACTTGACTCTGGCCCCTGGCCCTCTGTTCGGATGCCAGGGGCAGGATTAATTTGACCAATGAGGAGGCTCCTGCTCTCACAGACTTCTGGCCAGAACTGAGCTTTAGCTGGACTGGTGGGAGCGGCCTAGGTTGCTCCATGGCAGCTCCTCAAGTGTTCTCCAACCCTGCCTGCCACCTCCCACCTGCGCCACCTGTGAGGACAGCCGGTCCCAGATGTTGGGGGCGTGGGTGACAGCATCTCTGACAGAAGACCTCAGCCAAGGACAAGGGCAGGAGCTGGGGAAGCGGGCTGCCAGTTTCTTCCTGAGCCAAGGCTGGGTCTCACCTAAATCTGTTATGGAGGCGAACCTTGACCTTGACTTCAGGTGCTCAGAGCTCTTCTCTGTCAGGTGAGGTCTCAGTGGAAAGGGACAACTCTCTGCTCATCACTGAGTGAGAGGGGCCAGCTCAGGGGCAGCTCAGTGGGTCCTCTTTCTTTCAAGGAGGTCAGCTCTGCAGAGCCATCCTAGCCTGGCCCCACCTGGGGCTCTCCCCACCCAGGACAGAGCTGCAGACTGGGAGATGTCCCCAGTATGCTCCAGAAGCTGTCCGGGGCACACAGGAGGCTGTAACCCTCAGGCGGCACATGTGGGCGGGGCTCCTGACCGCAGCTGGCTTGAGTTCTCAGTCGGGGATGCAGCAGGGCAGACAGGAGCAAAACACTGGAAGAGACATTCTCAGGATGTCCGATCCGCCACGCACATGCCACCCCGCAGCGCCCAGGAGAGTGCTTTCCTGTGGATTTCCAGCTTTTCCAAAAACCCTGCCATCTCGAAGCACAAATCCTCACCAAAGCCTCAGGCGTTCAAACCCCTTGTTCAAGCTCCCAGGACCTGACACCGTGTGTGTCCTGCGCCCTCCCTGCCCTGAGTGTGCCTGGCACCGCAGCCCCTCTCATCTGCCATCCCCGCCCTACAAACGGAGACATGCTGGTCTCCATTGTAAGCATCCCCGGTGTGATTTATTGCCATCATCACAATATTTTGTTTGGAGCTGTAAACCTCCAGACATAAATCAAGTCATTAGAAGGAATGACGTGTGATCCTGCAGACGATGCCGCGGTGGGCCGGGCAGCTCCCACCCAGCTGTGGACTCATTAATTCCGGAGAGGATGGCCCCTACACACCTCCACGGCAGCTCCTCATCTCCGCCACACACAGCGTGGAAGGCCAAGGGCACAAGCCAGGCAGCGTCGTGTCTCGGAGCAGCACGTTCACGTTCACGACTGCAGAGAGGGGCCGAAACGCACTCGGGCTGGTCAGGCTGGTCAGGCTGGTCGTGGAGACCGGAGCCTGGGCTCCGCAGGGGGCGCACAGCCGGGAGGGGCCGCCTCCGCAGGGGGAGGGCTCTCTCGTCCTGAGAGCCGCCAGACTTCACAGGCGGCAGGAAAACCTCTCTGAACGTCTTCCACTCTCCCCTCACAGCGACCCTGCCATCCTTCAGGCAGCCATTATGCAGGGACTGCATTCTATTTGCGAAGCAACAGGTCTAGTTCCCTGGCTGGGCTGTGGACGTGCAGACCTCCACTGAGACTGGAGAGGGGGACTCGGGGACCTCGGATGGGCCTCCCGGGACCTGCAGCCCCCACCCCGCCTGGCGAACGCAGACAGCGCACGCAGTTCCCTGCAGGTGGGGCCTCTCCTCCGTCAGGAGACCTCCCCCTCATGCCGGAGAGGGAGCGGGGCTGGGCATCTCCACGGAGGGGTTGCCTTAGTCTGGCAATTCTGAGTCCACATGACAACTATGAAAATTCTGGATGACATTTCCAGCGTTTGCTCCTACTTCTTATTCTTGTACACAGTTAATGAGGGTGCTGTTTTGCAGTGCGGGCCAGGGAAGCTGGAGGTCACAGGGCTGGGTTGCGTGGGTGGTGTCTGGACGCTGTCTGTTTTCCCCACGCTCGGCACTGCTTCCAGCTGCAAGCTCCCAGCCGCAGGTCTGTGCCTCTGGTTCCTATGGCCAAACCCAGAGTGGGAGCGTCTCCCCACCAGCTCCTCCCTCCCCCAACCTCCCTCGGACAGCAGCAGGGTGGGGGGCAGACATTCCCTCACCTCACTCGGTGGACCTCTGAGTCCATGAGCCCCCCAGCCCTGCATGGGGTCATTCTCCAGAATCTGCCCTCCTTCACCTCCTCTCCCTGCCCTCCCCGAGTTCAGGCCCACCATTCCTCACCTACCTCAGGATGTAAGAACCCTAGCCTGTTTCCCCTTCCTTTAGGCCTGACTCCAGGCCACCTCCCAGCCACCTCCAGAGAGACCTTTGAGTGTGCAGCCTGCAGGCTCCTCGCCTCTGCCCCCTTTTCTCAGCCACGGAGAAGGCATCCTGGGATGGGGCACCATTCACCAGCCACGGGCTGGGTACACAGCCCCTGCAGGAGGACGTGAGCCTTGGGCAGATGTCGGGGGAAGGCGGTGTCCCCACAGCAGCCCCTACAAAGGCCAGGATGAACGTCTGTACTCCGGGCCTTACCCCTCGGAGAAGCTGGGAAAATTCTTAGACCAGAGGCTTTCTGAGCTGCTGGTGACCCAGTTCTTGGCTGGACCAAACTCCAGGTTCAAGGCCTTGTCTTCAGAGTGTCAGCACTCTTCTCAGATGTGCGTTGCAGCTGTCCAGGCCCGCGGTGCAGAACTGGACTGACTGCCAGGGCTCCCGGGTGCTGCAGGCACCTCCAGTCTCGCCGTTTCCACCGGGAGTCGCCGGAGGTCCTGCTCTGCTCGGGGCACACAGGATGATCCCTGCAGCGCAGCTGCCCGTCGTCCGTGGTGCTTGAGTAGGGCCGGGGTGCTCTGCTGCCCAGCACTGTGATACGATCAGTGGGCAGTGGTGACCACTGGGGCACAGCCATTTGGAGCTGTTTGATGAGGATTAGTGCATCCATCCCTGAGCCCCCAGGCAGCCCTTAACAGGAGCCTGACTCCCCAGGGGGCCTTGGGGGCCTTCCTCAAGAGAGAGGGGCCCCTGCAGCAGGTCGGGGGTGTGGGCACTTTAAGGAAGCATCAGCTAGGACAGATTTGCTTTTGTGGCTCTTCAGGGTATCGCAGGCAACAGCTGTGACCATGCTGACAGCCACAGGCCAGCTCAGTAATTGACGCCTCGGCCAGAACGACTCATCCTGAAGCCGGCTAGAGCCGGGCTGATCTTTATCTCGTGGCCGGGCCACCTCGGTAATGAGCCTGCCCCGCTGGTGGCCTCCAACAGCCTGACTCCGTTCCAAGAAAGAAGTGTCTGTCATGGGGCCAGGCCAGTCGGCGCTGCTGGCGCGTCTCCTAAACACAGGCAGCCCTCCGGTGGGGCCGCCACTGCCTCCAGCTCCAGTGTGACTCACTCATTTTTATTCCTCAGTAACCCCCCACCGGGAATTCACCAATGTATAAGCCAAATTAGACCACTTGCTGCAGAGCTGGCCGGAGAGCGGTCACTAGGTGCCCTGACAACCAGACAAGAGGAGTTGTTACGTCCGTCCCCTCTGATCAGCCTCAGCTGCTCAGAGCAGATGCCAGGCCTCCCCTTGGGCTCCGGACAAAGGCAGGACTCGGGCCAGGCCTGCTGCTGGGGCTTCAGGTAATTGGCTGCCTTGGTTCTGTGTTCTCTCCTGTGACAAGTGCTGGTCCCGCACTCTCACTGGGCCCCAGAGGGCCTCAGGCAGTGGAACGAGTTCCTGGGCACATATGTGTGACCCTGTCCACCACGTGCCCTGGGGGCACCTAAATGGGGCGGCACACAGGCACCTCAAACTTAAGGACGGTCTGCGCTGCTTTGCAGGCAGTGGCACTGGCGTCCATGCACTGTTCAAGTCAGAGACCAGCGTCTCCCTCGTCCTGCTTGCAGGCAGCCCGGGTCCGGCTGCACAGCGGGGCCGGGAGCCAGCTCCTGCCAGCCCACAGGGCCCAGCTCCACATTCACATGAGCAGCTGGGAACCTGCCGTGATGAGCACGCACACCACAGGAATCAGCACACACCCCAAACGAGGCTGCTCCCCCTTGCCCAGTCGGCACGCCTCTTCCAGCACAGCCCCCTGCTGACTATCCCTCCGGAAATGCGCTTCGTGCCTTCCTCCGCATTCTGCCCTCAGCCCCCGGGTCCAGGCCCCGGATGGCCGCTGCCTGGACAACGGCAACGTTCACTGACTAGTTGCCCTGCTTCTGTCTTCAGCTCTTCATCTCAGAAAGGTGGTTAAATTCAAAATAACTTCCAGCTGAAGTCCTTCTAGGCTCCCTCTGGACCTTAGGAGATAGGATCCAGGGCCTTTGCCTGCTGGCCCCCACCAGCTGCCGTGGTCCTGCCGTTTCCCGACACCCTCCAGTCTCTACACGCCTTTGTCCCAGGAGCCCTGCACTGGAGGCGTGAGGCCACCAAGTCCCAACCTCAGGGAGCCCTGTCCTGCTGCCCTCGGCTGCTGACAGTCCCCCAGGCCATGCCGCCTGCCCTGTCCTCCTTTGCTACCACTGCGCTTGGGATTGCCGTCTGGTGCCTCCTTGCTTTGGCAGACTGGGAACCCCATGAGAGCAGGGGCCATGGCTGCCTCATGAGGGGCCAAGACACTGTCACGTGTGCCTGAGACACACTGCCTGGCACCCGCAGGTGCTCCAGAGTGAAGGGGCAACTCGTGCTGGGCAGAATGACTGCTGCCGCCTGGTGTCCTTGCTGCCAACGGACTGGGGGAGGCAGCGATGGGGCCGCCAGGGGAACCGTGGCCTTGCTGGCGAGTTCTTTCCCATCTGCAGCGGCCTGCGCTAGCTCTCACTCGTGCTTCCGGCCCACATGTGCTGAAGGGTACACAATGGGCAGAAAAGGCATGTACTCGCAGGAACCACACACTGACATGGACACACATGCACTCCCCACCCAGCACATCCACAGCACATATCAGGAAGCGCACACATGTGTGGTGCAGAGTGGTGGGACACATCCCTTTAGCGAGCACAGTGGAACGCAGGGCAAGACGTCACCAAGTCCCATTCCGTGCAACGTGCACCTGCTGGGGCCGCACACACACCGACCATGGCAGCTGTCACCCCAGGCTTTCACAGGGCAGCTTCGAAGCAGGATCTGAGGACCCCTCTCTTGTGGACAGGCGGGCACAAGGGGGATGCTCAAGGACACCCCCGCACCCACCGAATGTCGGGCCGTGAGTGGGTGGGGAGGGGCAAGACAGCTGCTGGGCGCGAAGAGCGGCTAACTGGCTGGCTGGCTGGTTGACTGACAGGCAGCTCCAGTGTGCCACTCTGACAGCTCCAAGGGAATTCACAGCCTAGGCTGAGCTGACAGGGAACTACCCAGTTGAATCGTGAATCCTAATCACAGAAGCGAGGGAATGGAACTGCTAAACAAAACAAGTAGCGGCCGGAGCTGTCAGGGAACTGTCAGCCCAAGACGGGAAGATTCCTGCCCCCCACCCCCCACCACCACTCACACTGGTCCTGGAGCCCCTGCACTCTGCAGGAGGTAGCAGGTGCCAGGAGCACCAGAAGTGCAGCTGCTGTCCCGTCCCCTGGGCTCTTGGTGCCCAGCACTGGGCATCGCTTCATCTGCACATTTGCAGACCTGCACAATGGGCATTTTTTGTCCTGTGTTACAGATGAGGCAACTAGATTCAGTGAAGTCAAGGACTTGTCCCAGGTCTGTCTGTCTCTCTGCCCTTTCTTTAAACATATATTAACCCCTTGTTAAAAGCTGTGACTCAGAGTGGAGTCTTCAGGCGAAGGGATCAGGGGTCACTGTGTGACCCCACCGTGGGTTTGGTTTTCTCGGAGCAACTGGAAGAAACCCACCCACAGGGGCTGAGGCAAGAGGAGAGGGCCCTGCAGGGCCACCTGCTGCCCTGCCCAGGAGCACGTCTGGCCAGACTCCCACCTTCCCCTCAGGTCCACAGGGCTGCCTTTGTGCTCCAGGAGCAGCCAGTGCCTTTGTCCGGGGCAGCCCCACTGCCTGGGGCAGCAGGGCGGGCATGGCTGTGACAGAGGCTGGTCTCTGCGGTGTGGTGGAGGCCTCAGCAAAGAGACTAATGAGCTGGACTTTCCTGTGAACACAAGTGAGAATTTAAGGCCCTTTGGTAAGGCTTCTTCCATTTGAATTCTGTGCCTTGAGCCCAGGCTGCCCTCTAATTGCTAAGTGTGTTTAAACTTTAGTTTTGCATCTGATCTGCATAAATTAACAATCTGCCCAGGAGAAGGGAGAAGCTCCCAATGAGGCAGTCAGAGGCAGACGCTGGGAAGTGCCCCTCCGAAGGGCACCGCCTGGACTGCTGGGAGAAGAGCCAGCTGGGGCGTGGCCACCAGGAGGCTCTGTGCCCAGCACCAGGCTCCGGCCCTCGCCCCACAGGTGGCCTGGGAGGCAGCCAGCTGGGTGCGTTGTAATTCTGACCACACGGCTGGGGTCAGGTGGACAACCTTCAGCTGGGGCAGCTCCTGTCCACATCCAGCCCCTTGGCGGGCAGCTGCCACCTGGGCGTGCAGACCCTTCCCAGCCTGCCAGTCCAAGCCAGAGAAGTCCCTGCCCAGAGTTGGTGGACTCCAGCCAGAACCTGGGGCCTGCCTTCTGCAGGAGGAGCCCAGTGCCCACCCTCACCTCCAGGCCCAGTCCTCAGTCCCAGCAGCATCAGTTTTTCCACAAGCATTTATTGAGCCCCTGCTGTGTGCCAGGCATTGTGCCAGCCTCTGTCTGGACACAGGTGGGCCGACACCGTCGCTCCCCGAGAACACAAGAACTAACACAGCCTCGCACCACTGGTGAGGCAGACCAGCCCCACAGCGGTGACACATCCTCACTTTCTGCAGGCTGAGGCCGCCCTGCCTCCAGAGTGCTCTTAGAGCCCCCTGCAGTCACATCGCCCCCTGTTACAAGTTGAATTGTGTCCCCCAAAATACACTGAAGTCCCAACCCTGGAACCTGGGAATGTGGCTTTATGGGGTCTTTGCGGGTGTAATCGAGTTAAGATGAGGTCATTAGGGAAGACAACCACGTGAAGACAGAGGCAGACACTGGGCTTCAATTGCCACAAACCAAGGAACATCTGGGGCTGCCAGAAGCTAGAAGAGGCTTCAGAGAGAGAGCTCTGGTGACATCTCGACTTCAGACAGCTGGCCTCCAGAGAGAATACATTTTTGCTGCTGTAAGCTGCCGGATTTGTGGTCGTTTGTCACAGTGGCCCCAGGAAACTCACACACCTCTGTGATGCTTAGTTTTTGTGTTAGGCAGGCCACAGCACCCAGATGTTTGGTCAAACACCAGTATAAATGTGACTGTGGAGGCATTTTAAAGATGTGATTGACATTTAAATTGGTAGACTTTGAGTCAAGCAGATCACCTTCTGTGAAGGGGTGAGCCTCATCCAGTCAGCTGGAAGGAAAGACTGAGGTCACCGAGAAAGGAGGATTCTGCCCCCGACCCAGGCAGCAGCATCAGCACCCCCCTGGGTCTCCAGCCTTGGCCTGCCCTGCAGGTTTCAAACTTGCCAGCCCTGCAATTACAGGAGCCAATTCCTGAAAATAAATCCCTCCCCCACTGTTGCATGTATACATCCTATTGGCTGCTTCTCTGGAAGACCCTAATAACAGGCTGTCATTCAGAAGCCTCCCATACTCCTATGGAGTGGGGCCTGGCAGTTCCCTCAAGGCTGTCTCCCCCGAGCGCAGAACACCCACCCTGGCTGTGCTTTCTCCTGCCAGCACCCTGGCGTCACACCCTGGGGCTCGTCACCACCATGTAAGTCCCACACACTGATGAACATGTTCGGGGCGCCCCATGCAGGAGGCCTTTCATGCAGCACACACGTTGCAGGGTGCAGGAGCTGCTGCTTTCTAACTGGGGTGTGGAAGGCGGAGAGCAGCACACTGGTTTTTGTCCCAACAACTGCGAGTAAGTCTGGGGTGGGACCGAAGCTTGGACTCAAGCTTTCACCCTTGGGAGAGCCAAGACGCAGTGGGCACCTCACCTTCAAGGCTCTCCCCTGACTCAGGCCAGCCTGAAACCCCTGGACGGTTCCTGGCCTGAGGGGCAGCCTAAGTGGGTGGATGACACAGGTGGATGTGGCCACACAGGCTCAACCATGAGAAGATGTAGGACACGGAAAAGGCAGCTCAGTTCCAGAAGCTCCAGAGATCCAGAAACCGTGAGTCTGAAAGTCCACACAGCGCAAGGACCTCACACTTACACCATACGTGGTGGCTCCTCCTGGCCCCGTCAGTTCTCTCCCATCTCTGCTCCTCGCTGTGTGTCTGGCCCTTCGGCAGAGCCTTACCTCCCCCCAACGCACAGTGTCCGGAGAGGCAGGGCCCTCTCCCCACTGCCTGCCAGGGCCTGCAGCTGGGACTTGAGCAACCAGAACAGAGTCACTCACCTTAAACGTGACCAACCATGGGCTCGGGAGCCACTTCCAGCTCTTCCCGGGCACGTGGGTCCTGGTTTGACCCATGTCAGGGTCACTTGTCTACACCAACAGACTAAAAGGCTGGTGATCCTCAGCCCTCATTTCCAGTGGGTTCTGGGCATCAAGGATTTTGAGCTTTTGAGTCGAACCCAGCAGGACCCCCTCCTGTGACTGGAATAGGATTGGGCAAGGGACCCTCCTCTCTGACAGCTCCCATTCCCAGTGAAGCCCTCTTCTTAGTCCTTGCCTCCCCATGGCAGGTAACCAGGAGGCTTCTCACCCAAACACTCAGAAGAAAACCTATGAAGGGTTCACAGTGCAGAGCACAGTGGGCAGTCCCAATAACTCACACCTGGTTTGTCCTCCCCGATGCTCACTTTCAGTGTGTTGTGTGTGTTCCAGCCGCTCTCTGGATGCCGTCTGTCCAGAAAGGGGAAGCAGTTGTTTATTTTTACCAAAGTGCAAGGGGATGGGGCTCCCTTAAAGACTGTTCACATTATGTTGAAAGGAGGGAACGGCCCTGACCAGGTGGCTCGGTTAGTTGAAGCATTGTCCCGTACACCAGAAGATTGTAGGTTCGATCCTCGGTCATGGCACATGCCTAGTGCATGGGTTCAGTCCCCAGTTGGAGCACATATGGGAGGCAACTGATTGATGGCTTCTTTCTCACATCAATGTTTCTTTCCCTCTCTCTGTAAAATCAATAAAAAATATCCTTGGGTGAGGATTAAGAGGAAGGAAGGAAGGAAGGAGGAAGGAAGGAAGGAAGGAAGGAAGGAAGGAAGGAAGGAAGGAAGGAAGGAAGGAAGGAAAAGAAAGGAGGGGACAGGTAGCTCAGACACTGAAAGTGGCATGTATGTGACTGGCCTTGGGAGTCCCAGTCCCAGGGTGGGGATGGGTGAGATGGGATGTGCATGGTGGCATTGACGACATTGGTGAGACATTGGATGGATGAGAGGTCACGGCTTGTGTTGCTCAGGAAGCCCCCTATTTTTATCTAGATTGTTTCTTCTGGGGGCTTGGGAGGGGCTGGCTGTGGTTATATTGAGGCCAAGTACCCCATAAGTCCCTCATGGCACCAATTCTGGTGACTTGGTGACACCACTTTCCTCTGCGGCAGGGCTCTTAGCTGCCTTGCCTGGGCTCCCATAGAGCTGTCCGTGGTCCTGAAGTGCAGCCCACTGCGGGACACACAGACCCCAGCCTCAAGACACCCAAGGCTCTGGCCTCCCCTTGCTCAGAGCTGGGGTGGTCTTTGCTTCAGCCTTTGTGCAAGCAGTGCGTGGAAGAGCAGCATCCTCCATGCAAGAAGCAGGGACACGGGGCCTCTGGTGATAGGGAGAGCTCTTTACATTTCCTTTGTTAAAATCCTGCCTGTGCTCAAAGTGGCCACGTGGGTCAGGGGCAGTCATTGCCCAACAGGCTGCCATAAGGTTAAGGGCGGGGAACATGCAGCCTGTGGCAAATTCAGTCTCCCCATACGATGACTTTTCTTTTCAATGGAGGGACTTGCAGCCAGGTTGGCTTTGTTAAACAAAAGTGGCCAAAAGGTCAAGAGACTCACCCAGGGCTGGGCTCAGCCCAGCTAGAACTTTCTCTTCAGCCCATGCCCAGGGCTTTGGGCCCACCAGCCTCCGCACGGGCCAGCCTTGGAAACTCCTGTCGGGTCTGCACAGATCGAGTGGTACTGGCCCCCAGCCCACCCCCCTCCAGGCTGTGGGGCCAGTGCACGTGGGAGGTCATGACCGTAAGGGCTGTGACCCCAATAAGCACACCATCATCCGGCTGCACCCACTAGCAGGACGCCTTTGGTAAGTGGCTCCTCAGCCCCACTTTGGGCGAGTCTGGCAGGACTCACGTGCTCCAGAAAATGACTATAAATAAGCGCCACTGCACCTTGACAAGCTGACAGGATTGACAAGCAGAGTAAATTCCTGTGTCTGAAATTCTGAGGAGGAGAGGTGATTTAGCAGAGCCAGCTGCCGCCACCAGAAGAAAATAATTAAGGAAACCCAGCAGCGTGGAGGAAAACTGAGTGTGTGGCAGGTCCCTTCTGGAAAAGGGACCTGTGATCATTGTCTGCGGAGGAAGCTGCACATGCCAGAAAAAATGAGCTCGAGAAGCTCCCACTGAGGGTGGCTGCCATGAAGAGGAGGAGGGGCGGGGGGGTTGGCGCTGGAAGGAAGCAGGCTCCAGGCTCAGAAGGCTCCATTCTAAAGGCTCCTCCTCAGGGTCAGGCGCACCCTGCACAGGTCCCACACCCTCAGGGTGCAAACAGCTCAACACGGAGCTTCCCCTCAACCTCCATGGAAAAGTCCAAGAGGCCTGTTGCTGAGCCCACCCACCTCACACACAGATGCACATAACCTTGGGAATGCTCAGGAAGGTGTGGACACTCTGTCCTCTGCCTACAGAAGGGCACACCCCTGTTTTGAGCCCAAAAGGACCAGAGAATAACACTGCAGCCCTAGAAAGATGCGGTGTGCCCAAGTTCTTCCTTCATTCCCTCTCTCTCGAGACTTGAGAAAAGCCCAGCAGGCTCAGGGCCTTCCGGCTTCCCAGCCCAGGGTAACCTCAGGTGCCCCCTGGTCAATTGCTGATGAATGAAGGAGGTGTGTGGGTACATCTTCAGAGTGACCAGGATGAAGCCAGGGCCATAGCAGTGGCTGAACCTGTACAACTGGACTTCACAGAGAAATCACTGGAGTTCCTGGGTCAGGGGCAGAGGACCTGGATGTCCCCTTGCCAGCCGGCCTCCAGCCACTGGACCTCTGCCAAGTACACAGACAGCAGGGGAAGGCAGGGCCTCCAGAACACCCCACCCCAGGCGGCTGCCAGAACTCAGTCAGGTGCGGTCAGACACCAAGCCCCACCGTGTCAGCTGGGAGCCCTAGCTCTCCACTTGTTCAAAGGGTGATTGGTTCAAGATTATGACTGGCTTTTGGCAAAGCCTCAGAGCGGAAGCCAGTCACGTGGCACAGGAGCAGGAAGAGCCCCTGATGCCTCAATGGCCAATCAGGGACGGGGGAAGGAGGCCCAGACCGCTAAATAAGTTCCCAAAAGGAATCCCTTTGTCTTCCCAGGACATTCCCCAAAACAGACCGAACCAGGTGTGAGGCAGAGTCATGTCCTCTGCCAAAGGTTTGCCTCCCTAGTGCTTGTTATCCTGGCTGAGCCCAGCCCCAGCCCAGGCACAGGGCCACCCTGGGGGCAGAGGGACATTCTGGAGTGTGGCCAGTGATGCACTGATCTCTCTCCACCTTCCCACAGTCACCAGTGAGTGTCCCCTGGACCCTCTGCCTGGGTTCTGCTCAGCCCTTTGGGAGAGAGCAGGATGTGGTCAGCTCACGCCTGGAGCTCCAGCACCAGCTGAGAGGCCAAAACCACAAAGTGGGTGGCTGAGTCAGGGAACTTTGCAGAGTGAGTGGGGAGGCCCCAGTTCACGGGGAACGAGTGGGTCCCAGTCCCAGGCCTGGTGTGTGCCAAGGCGTGGGTGCCAGTGTGTCGTTTTTCAACATGGAGAGTCTGCACCAACTGCAGGGCTGACAGGGCACTGAGAGAGCATGGACAGAACATTCCGGTGTCCTCTCCCCGAGGGTTTGATGACCATGTGTGGGGGGTGGGGGGGACTGGGCTGTGGGTTCCTGGCTGCTCCACTGGGCAGGTGTGTGGGCACACTCGAGCAGGATACCTGGCCAGGCCTTCCAGGTCACCTCAGGAGCTGAGACACTGAGAAACGAGCATCCATAGGCAGGCAGGGGCCGTCTTTCCCACACCACCATTTTCCATGTGGATAGGGGAGGGGGTGCTCATACTGAGCTGTGCCTCCCCTCCCGCCCCACCCCAAGTGCCTTTCTACAGAGCCTGCCCGGAGTGCCCTCCCTGCCGGGGCCCACAGTCAAGAGGCCATAAGCAGTTCCCTGGGGACCACGTGGTTCTCCCACCGCTAATACTGTCCTCTCTGTTTTCTTTTCAGGTGTAAAGTTCGACATCAGGCTACAGCAGCCCCACAATGTGAGTGCTAAGAGTCAGATAAATCTCAGCACAGGCAGCCTGGGGAAAGTTGGTGAAGGCAGGGAAGAAAATTTGGAGCTCACATTAAATCCATTCTTGGAAAGAAAAATGCGTCCGGTCCTTCCCACCAGCCTTGGGAACAAAGATCCGGGCTGTGGGCCCGTGAATTTCCTGTTTGGAGCGCGCTAATTGACTCAGTAAATCTGAGCCAGCCTCCCCCAAGCCATCAGCATCGCACCCCTGCTCTCTCCTCACTAGGCCGAGCTTCCTGGGAGGCCTACGCCATCTAGTGGGCAAAATGGCATTTGCACCACAGACGTGGCCCGCTGAGAGGAGGGGTACTGCGAGGGCTGGGCGAGGGCTGGGCCAGGGAGGTCACGTCCTGCAGGGGCAGCCTGTCTCCCTCTCCCTCATCAAGGAAAAACTCGGGTCACAGAGGGGGCAGTGACCTCGGCATGGCAAGGCCCTTGCCTCTGTGACCCTCAGGACCCAGCTGACCTGTCCACCCTAGTATAACCATTTTTCTTCTTGCTCCAGGACTTCCCACCAGGCAGTTCCCAGGATGGTGACTTTAAGGCCCCCGCAGAGAGGGTCATCCGAGACGTGCCCGGCCCAGCACCCAGAGGCCTCAACCCGCTGGTGCCTGGCCAACCTCAAGCACGCCTGGGGGCCCGTCTGCGACCAAGGCAGCGCCGCCGCCGGCTGCTTATCAAGAAAATGCCAGCTGCAGTGGCCATCGCGGCCAACAGCTCGGCCGGTGCCTTTGTCCGGACAGCAGCCCTGGCCCTGGATGGCCACTGGGTCAGCCTGCACCAGAGGCAGCAGGAGCGCAAGCGGGTGATGTGGGAGGCGTGCGCCAAGTACCGCGCAAGCGGCAGCCGCAGGGCGGTCACACCCCGCCACGTGTCCCGCATCTTCGTGGAGGACCGCCACCGCGTGCTGTACTGCGAGGTGCCCAAGGTGGGCTGCTCCAACTGGAAGCGGGTGCTCATGGTGCTGGCCGGGCTGGCTTCGTCCACCGCCGACATCCAGCACAACACCGTCCACTACAGCAGCGCCCTGAAGCGGCTGGACACCTTCGACCGCCAGGGCATCCTGCACCGCCTCAGCACCTACACCAAGATGCTCTTCGTCCGCGAGCCCTTCGAGAGGCTGGTCTCCGCCTTCCGCGACAAGTTCGAGCACCCTAACAGCTACTATCACCCCGTCTTCGGCAAGGCCATCCTGGCGCGGTACCGGGCCAACGCCTCCCGGGAGGCCCTTCGGACGGGCTCCGGCGTGCGCTTCCCGGAGTTCGTCCAGTACCTGCTGGACGTGCACCGGCCGGTGGGCATGGACATCCACTGGGACCACGTCAGCCGGCTCTGCAGCCCCTGTCTCATCGACTATGACTTTGTGGGCAAGTTCGAGAGCATGGAGGATGATGCCAACTTCTTCCTGCGCCTCGTCCACGCGCCGCAGAACCTGACCTTCCCGCAGTTCAAGGACCGGCACTCGCAGGAGGCGCGGACCACCGCGCGGATCACCCGCCAGTACTTCGCGCAGCTCTCGGCCCCGCAGCGGCAGCGCGCCTACGACTTCTACTACATGGACTACCTGATGTTCAACTACTCCAAGCCCTTCGCTGACCTGTACTGACGGCCAGCGGCGGGGTGTGGGCGCCCTGCCCACCCACTCACCTGTCCCCAGGGCGGGGTCCCTCAGCCAGGAGCCTAGATGCGCCCAGAGCACGTGGGCTCTGAGGACAGAAGGCACTGTGGCTGGCGCAGGCCTTTGGTGGGGGACAGGGGCCCAGGCCTTGGTTAGGGACCCTGGCCTGAGTTTCATAGCTACTTCCTTGCTCCTCTGCTGAGGGGTTTACAAGAGGGAGTGTGTAAGCTGGATACCCCAGGAGCCCCAGCTGCCCACACACAGCTCAGCTCAGTGGAGAGTCAGGATGACCAGGGAAGCCTGAGGCCCAGCAGAGGAGGGCCCAGCGGTAAGGGATTTCCTACAGTCCCTTAGCCATTGCCTTGTACCAAACCAAATGGTTTGCAGCTTTTCTATGACCCAGGAGGAGGTTCCCTTGGAATGAGGTTCCAAATAAAGCACATGGTTTCCAGAGCAGCAGTGTCTACACTCTGTGTGTTGGTGTGGGAACACCTGGCCCCTTCCTGCTGCTGTCTAGGGCTCTTTCTCCCTCCCCAGAGCAGCCAGGGCCAGGCTCCTGCAGGCTGGGCTGCCCGGAAATCCAGGGCAGAAGTGGCCGGTGTTCGATAGGAGCAGGGAACCCAGTGGCTTCCATTTGGGACCTCTGAGGCCAGGACTCAGTTAACTGCGTCCTCCTGTCTCAGTACCAGCACCCTCATCCTGAAAAAGATAGACCTGTCCCCATGGAGGCCCACTTGGGGTCTCTTCTCATCAGTGCTCTTTGTGGGGGCCCTCTGAGGACCACCAGAGTAGTGACGAGCTCTTTAGGCAAGCAAGCTGCCACTTGGGGCTGCCACTGGGCTCCGTGTTGCCCTGTATGGGGCTCCCAATGGGTGTGGCACTGTTGGGCAGCGAGTGACGCCATCCCTGGCTTGCTGAACCTCTGGGCTCAGCGGGGCTTTGGACCAATGCTGTTCTCTGCAGATCCTCTGACCCTGCCCTCAATGCCTGGCTCCACTCACCTGGCAAAGCCACCTCGAAGTTGTCTGGATTGTCTGTCCCTGGGTGAACCAGCTCTGGGAGAGGGTGGAGACATGCAGAGGAAACTTCTCCAAAAACCATTGTGATTCCAGAAAGGTCTTGTAGAAAGTTCTCATTGGAGCTTTGAGTGTGGGTGTGACAGTGGCTGTTTGGGGGTCTTGTTTGTAGTGGGAAGTGCTGCCTGACTGTTTCTGGGGCTCTATCTCTGTCTGCCCTCCTACTTTGGGTCTCATTTCTCTGCTAGCCCGTGTCTCCCAAGAATCTGCTGTGTGCCCTCCTTGGTCCCCCTGCAGTCTGTCTGTGGAACTCTCCCAGGGGATTGCTCTCCGTCTATGCCCACTTGCTAGGGAAGATGCAGTGGACCCCTGAGGAGGAGGCACTGTGGTCTCCGAGGTGGGACATGCTGCTGGATCCCAGCCAAGCTTGCATTGGTGCAAGCAGCTCCATCTCCCTTTTTACTCTGCCATGGGCTCTGGAAACTGGTAAATGTGGAGCAAGGAGTTGAGGCTGCCACCTGCCTGTTCGGGCCACACACATCCAAGAACCTGAGCACAGTTCCAGCTGCAGTGGCCTGGGCCACCTGACAGAGGCACCCAGAGTGGCAGGAGGAGTCTGTGACCAGAGCCTGAGAGGCTGTCCAGTGTGCACAGTGGGGTGGCAGGTGTGAGTGCCTCAGAGGGCTAGGACCAGGGCTGAGAGAGCAGGCAGGGAGGGCTGGTGACCCAGCTGCCCCCGGCTGTGGGCTCACGGGGTGAGAGGGAGTGCAGTGCAGACAGTGTCTCTGGTCCCGGACACATTCAGTGGAGCCTGAGGCGGGGTCTGTGGCCAACTGCTCAGCAAGGGGGACGCCTGGAAGCCCAGCTGGAGCTGCCTGCAGCTCGGACACAGTCAGGACCGCCCTGGGTCATCTTCCTGAAGTCTGAGCATGGATGTGAGTGTGTGTGTGTGTGTGTGTGTGTGTGTGTGTGTGTTGGGGGTAGTCTCTCAGAGACAACCAGACCTGGGTTGGGCAGGTAGACATGCACAACACATCCATCAGAGGGAGTTTTCCTTCTGGGTGGTGATGGCAGGTGACATAGTCCAGGCAATGACCAGAACCACCCGCATGCCCCCAGCATGACCTCCAGAGGCCCAGTCCTGAGACCTCACGCTGCCTGAGTTCACTGAGGTGGTTTTAGACTCAGCTCCAGTCCCAACCCCAGCCTCAAGCCTTATATGGCCCTAGGGCTTGGAGATAGCAGACTGAACTGCCACCCAGGAAAGTGTGTGTGTGTGTGTGTGTGTGTGTGTGTGTGTGTGTGTTTGGGCAGGTGGGTAAGCGTGTGAGTCTGTGTAAAGGTGGTGTCTGCATGAGTGGCGTGTCTCTGGGCATACACATCTGCATGTGTTTCTGTGTAGATGCCTGGCTGTGGGGCTGAGCATGTGCATCTCTGTCCATTTGTGTGAGGGGGTGTAAGTGGGTATCTGTGTCTGGGGAGAGGCGGTGTGTACATGTGTGAGCCTGTAGAATGTGTCAGGGTTGGGAGGATGGTGGGCAGTCCCCCTCCTCTCTGCAACCACCTCATGAGGCCTGTCCTGGCCCCATTTCATCTGCTCCATACTTTGTGGGTATAGTCTGGAGGGAGGGGCTCTCTGGGTCAGGGACCCCATAAGGTCCCCACAGGATCACCCCAGAGGTCAGACAGGCCCACCAAGTTGGGGAAATAACCACTGACCCTGAGCAGCCTTCCCCAGACAGTCTTCCAAATGGGGGCTCTGGGGCGGCCCACGTGAAGGCCCTGCCAGGCCTGTGAGCTCAGAGCAGCTCAGACCTCCCCAGACGCCAGCCTGGCTCCCCGAGTGGTGGAGAGAATGGGCCCAGGGTCCTCCTGGAGGCCTGCGAGCCCCAGGAGGCCTGAAGTCCTCTCGGGAGATGACTTTTGAGGTTCAGCAAGGTGGTCAGATATGAGCTTCAGTCACCTCTGACCCCCAAGACACAGCCAAACCCTCCTCCTCCCCACTGTCCCCACTGGCTTGACCTCCCACGGGAGGGCCAGGACAGAGGTGGGCAGGCAGTGGATGAGGAAACAGTCCTTCAGCACCCTCTCCCGTCCCATTTGCCAATTCCATCCTCCCATTGTCCCCCACCCCCTTGGTGGGAGTGGGGCACAAGAGACTCAGGTGAGCCCTGGGCCCAGCAGGGGACTCCTCTCCCTCTCCCCATCTCCTCTGAGGTCATCCTCTTCAGAGAACACGCATGGCTCACTAAGGGAATTTCCGCCTGGCGTCTCCTCCTCACTCCATCACGTGCAGCAGGACCCAGAGCTGCACAACGGGAGGGAGGGATCAGGCTTCCACTGGCGTAGACACTGCTTGGCCACCAGGGGATGCTAAGTCCTCGATCCTGAGCACCGGCCTGGGTATCCCCGGCCCGGCCACAAGGTGGCAGCAACACCCCAACTGTGTGCAGAGCCATGCGGGGGCGGAGCAACCCCAGACCCACACCAGTTGGCGGTCTCCTACCCTCCTCCCTCTCAGCCATGGGTTCATGGCGCCCTGCCGCTCCAGCTGTCTCCGGGCAGACCCTGGAGGTCATTCAGAAACCCACCAGCCCCAGAGGACCCGCCTGCCCTAACACCAAGCCCCCAAATATTCTCAGCAGACCTCACCCCTCACATGCACCCAGTGAGAGCTCGAGCATCCCAGGAATGCCTTGCAAGCACGAACTGGTTAGCAAGGAGGACACAGTGCATGGAAGAGCCAAGGGTCACCAGGGCTGTGTGGGGAGCCACCGTCACTGGAGCTGTCTTCTTAGGCTGGGGGTGCAACCCGACCTTGGGCACTGCCCCTTCTGTCCGCTCCCTTGGCCAGCCCCAACCCAGCCAACCCCTCCAGCCTGCCTCCCACACTGCAGGGGGCATGGGCTTACTGGGCTTTTCTCACACTCGTGACCACACGCTTCACAGAGCCACCAATAGCTGCCGGCGCTTGTCTGCTACTCCACACGAGGGTGACAGCAGGCCTTCTTGACCGCAGCCACAACTCGCACACACCAGACACAGGCACAGGCACACTAGACATGCCCACACGCACACTCAGGACACACCCATCCTCACAAACACACATCCAGACCCAGGGGCACATCCATGGGCACATAGGCACAAACACGCATGCCAGCACACACACACACTTGTGACACACCACACAGCCCTAGATGCACGTGGACACAGAGAGACACACATCCACACACTCACACAGACGTCCCAGAAAGGTGCACAGCTAATGGTGTATTTCTGGCCGCAGTGAAATAAAAGGGAAGGGCCAGAAAGCCCCTCACTGTCTTATGTCAGAATTATGCTCCTTCTGTCTGCACTGCCCCCTGTACCCCGTCTCCCCCGATGCCCTTCCGGGGGTCAGCCCTCCACTTCCTCTCGGACCCCCAGCCCTAAGCCTCCTCCTCAAGAACCTCACTCACACGCTGCTGGGTCATTAGACTCTCCCATTGGGGCCCATCTTCAAACAAGAAAAAGCTTCAGCCTCACATCTCCTCCATCTCTTGCCCCATTCTTACTCATGTCATTCTCTCTGCCCATAACAGAATCCTTTTCTCCTCCTCCAGGGCCCATATCTTTTATTTTTAAAGATTTTGTGTGCTTATTTTTAAAGAGAGGAAAAGAAAGGGAGAAAGAGAGGGAAACATTGATGTGAGATTTGTTGTCTCTTGCATACCCCCAACTGGGGGACCGAACCTGCAGCCCAGGCATGTGCCCTGACCAGGAATCAAACCAAGTACCATTCGGTCTGTGGGACGGTGCCCAACCCACTGAGCCACAGCAGTCAGGGCGCCAGTTCCTACATCTCAACCCATCCACTTTTTCTCCTGCCTAGGCTCCCAAAGCAATAAGAATCATGGTATTTGCTGGTTTATCAGGTCCTGTTCGAAACATTTCACATATATTATCTTAATACTCATCGCACTCCTGTAAGACAGATACAATTATATCCTCCCCATTTTGTACAGATGAGGAAACTGAGACACAGGAGGTGAAGTGATTTTCGCACTCACACAGCTATTAAGAGGATGTTCCAAGATTCAAACCCTGACAGTTTGGCCCTGGTGTTTCCAATGTGCCCTCCTGCTTCTCCAGCAGCCCAGAGAAGAAGGCCAGAGCTGGGCTCCGCCTAGGCGTGTGTGGAAAAAGGAGAGAGGGGACAGAAAAACGGTGGCCCGTGGGAAGGAGGGGCAATAGCACAGGAGGGGCTGCTGGGCAGAGGGAAGGTGGGAGTTGGGAATCTGGGGCCTTGGACAGGGAGTGGCTTCCTGGGGTGACAAGGGCAGACTGTGGTGGAGGAGGAGAGGGTGGACAGGATGGACAGAAGAAAAGGTCACTGAACACAGAGGACCTCAGTTACAGACCTTGTAGACAGGTCATGTCCCACGGACACATTCTCTTCAGACTGCTCTGGGGTCCGAAGACACCGTCCCCCTGTACCTGTGCGGAACCCAGCCCCACAGACCACGCCTGCGGCCCGCCCACTCACCTGCCTGGCCACTGGCCCAGCCTGACTGTGCTCTGTGACTCCCGCACCTGCCCGTGTCTGGGTCTGCCTGTCAGCCTGGGCATGTGACAGTTGCCAGGGCTACAAGCAGGCGTCTCCTTGGGGTGCAGAGGTTGGCACAGGAGGGTGGGGGTGGAGCCCAGGACTCCTGAGGCCTGGAACCCGCTCCTGCGGAGACAGACCCAGGCACACAAAGGGCAATTCCCACAGACCCAGGAAAGAGAACTCGGCAGGGCAGGATGGGGCAGGGTGGGCGAACACAGGCCAGGAGCGAAAGCTGCATTCTTACTCTCTGAGCTGATGTGCTGAATTTTACTTTTCCTTTTATTTATTTCTTCTTCTTAAATCCTGTTTCTCTCCCTGAGGCATCTAATCTATTATTTAACATTGGATTGTGCGATTGAAACTCCCAGGCAAATTGAAAATTATTTGTGTTTGAGGTTTCAGGCGTGAGGCCGAGGCAACCAGTTCTGGGAGATCCAGGGAACCTGGGTGAAGGTGCAGAACCCGCAGCTCAGCCCCTAGAAGGGGCCGAGCGGGGCAGGCTGGGCAGGCTGGGCAGCGGGGAGTCAGGCCTGGCAGCCCCGGCCGCCCCAGCCCTGCCTCACTCAGGCCCTTCGCACCCAGAGCCCCCAGCTCAGGGTCATTAATCTCCACGCAGCATTGCACCAGGGAAATGCCGTCCAAGACTCCCACTGGCCAAAGTCCTCGCAGGCGGAGCAGGTGCCATCAGTCACCCTGGCCCCGTGCCCACCCTGGGGGAAAGGCCTCAGTCACAGGAGGATTAATGGCATGAGACAAGGGCCCGCCATCATTTTTCAGGTATTGGGCTCCCCATGGGATTACAGTCAGGGCTGCTGCCTGACTGGGTCTTAACTGAACCAAGGGGGGTGGCACCGAGGTGGGGCACAGGGTGGGGCTGTGGGCAACTGGGTGCTGAGGACCCGAAGACCTAAGGACACACAACCTTATAGGGCTGGCTCCAAGGACGTGCCTCAGGGCCACCCCCGAGCTGGAGCCGGCTGGAGCCCAGGGCACTATGCCCGACATGGAGTAGACGCCTGCCACACTGTGTGCAGGGTACAGGGATGACAGATGCCCGGTCCAGCAGAACTTTGTGGGCAATGATGAGGAGATCGGCTCTAGTGCTGAAAACAGTGGGATCCACCGAAGGGGAGGAGGGACACTTCCCATGTCAAAAAAGGTCCATAATGAGGCAAGGAGGCCAGAGCTGGCCTCCGTTTCACATTTTCTGAGTGGCCATGGGTGCCAGGCATGTACTAGGCACTGAGGACATGAGAGGATGGCACACGTGTTCTCCCAGCTGAGAACCAGGGCTCCTCATCCAGGAGGACACCGAGGGTGAGGGGAGAGCATGTGCAAATGTCCTGGGGTAAAAGAAATGGTGGCCAGGTGAGGGATGGAGGAAGGCTGCTGGGTCGAAGCAGAGGGAATGTGGTGGGTGCCACATGCCACCCAGACCCCTTCAGGAAAGAAAGATGGCCAGTCCCTGCTGGTGGCCGGCCCAGTGTTCTTCGAGGCCAGCCCTCTCAAGGGACTGCCCTCACTGCTCACTCAGGGTCCGCCACACCCAGCGACTCACCCCCGTGGAAGGAGAAGAGCCGGTGTCCTCCCCCAGCCATTCTGGAGGGCCACCCAGCTTCAGAGCTACACATGGTAGAAAGCACAACCACCGCCTGAAGATGCCCACATCTTAATCCCCAGAATTTGTGGGCATGTTAGCTCACATGTCGAGAGGGGTTTTTCGGATATGGCTGGGGACCAGGAGGTGCGGTGGTTACCCAGGATTATCCAGGCGGGCACAACGCAGTCACCAGGGTCCTCGTGGAGAAGGGCAGCGGGTCGGGGCCAGAGAGAAGACCGCACCAGGGAAGCAGAAGCCAGAGTGAAGGGAGAAAGGAGCCACGGACCAAGGAAAGAGGAAACCCCTAGAAACGGGAAAAGGCAAGGAAACACATTCTTCCTAGAGCCTCCAGAGGGAATACAGCCCATTTTAGATTTCTGATCTCCAGAAGAGCAAGGCAAGAAATTCGTATTGTTTTAAGGCACTTACATTTGTGATAATGTGTTGTAGCAGCAGCAGCAGAAAACTGACGCAGCATCAGAGCCCAGCTTCTCCTCTGTCCAGTCCTGCTTTCTTCCTCTTTGTTCCACAAGTGTGGGTCCTGGGAGCCGGCCTCACAACTGCTTTGGTGCCAAGGAGTTCTCCCAAGCGAGCCCTACCCCTCGGCAGGCAGTGAGTGGGGAGTGAGTGGGGAGGCCCCGGAGCAGGCAGGTGCAGGGGGCGGGGGGGAGGTGGGACTGTGAAGCAGGCTCCTCCACCCCCTCTGCTGAGCCACAGTGGCAGGGGCCCATAGGTAGCCCCTGTTACAGGATGACCATGCGTTGTTCAAACGTTCCCCGTTGGCGAGGGACGGCCTGCCCGTGTGAGAGTGTACAGGGCTGAGGCCATTGTGTTCAGGTACCAGAGAAACATCGGGGAAAAGCAAACCTACAGAATTAGTGGCCACCCCTAAAACTGACCAGCACTTTGAGAAAGGCACAGAAGATGGAGAGCAGTGAAAGGCTGAGTGTGGATGCCAGAAGGCCTGAGGTTGCACCGAAGGGGGTCCTTGGGGGCTATAGCGGGAGGACAGACAAAGCTGAGGACCTCGGAGCAGCCAAGTTCCAAGGAAAGGTAAACTCGGCCTAAGCAGGTCTGTTGTGCCAAGGGCACTGCCTGGTTCGCACAGAATGGCACCCTGAACATTTCTGATGGGGCGCCTGAGTTGATGCACCCCAAGTTGTAAATCCCTAGATTGCCTTGATCCCTCTCAGCCTACAGAGGTGGCCCACTCTCCCCTATTAAGGGTTAATGCCCCCCATTCCTTGGAGAAATTCGAGGTCTCTGCCCCAAAAGGCAGTGTGCAGCCCCTCTGGGGTCTGCCCTCACCTCACCTTCTGGCCACTAGACCTATAGTTAGAGATCGAGTCACAACATAATGGCTAAGAAGGCGCTGCCTCTGGTAGGAAAGGAAAGGAGCTACAGCACCTGTCACCCACAGGTACTGGCAAGGGCCAGGAGAGCACCAGTGGGACTGGATTCTGAAGGTACTGGGTCCGAAGTCGGGCGGGGGTGGGCTGGGTAGGCCCATGAGGTTAAAATGGGTGGGTGAGCGTATCAATGTGAGAGCATCTTCCTGGGATACAGGATTCAGTGTCCCAGCAAGGCCTACGGGGGTGGTGCAACAACACCGTAGGATGTGGGGGGAGCAACGGCCCGTGCTTTGAGAAATGCCAGAATTTTCCTGTTCAGTGGTGGCAAAAGGCTCTGCAAAGAGGGTGTGCTGCACAGAGTGGGCTACGTGAGGCCTGGAAAAGGTGGAAGAGGGCAGTGTTCTTCGGGAGGGCCCCGCGGACGCACCACCCACCCCACCCAGGGTCCGGCACAGAGAGGCCTGCGCCGCCTCACGTCTGCGGTCAGGATGGAGGCAGGAGAGGCTCTCAAGGCACATGGGTCACTGACAGCCTTGAGGACAAGAGAACCCCAAACCATAGAGGTCTAGTGGGGACATTTACGCACCAGAAGCGAGGCAGACACAGTTACCGTCATGAGTGACCGGGTCAGAGTGTGTCCTGGCTGCAGCAAGGCCACAGCAAAGCCAGTGACAGCACAGGGTGTCCCCAGATGAAACAGGCAGTAGTTGATACACTCCCTGCTCAGTCTGTGCAAAGAGGTCCAGAACGGACATCAGGAGCCCGAGTGCCAGCCTTCCGATTAAAAAAAAGAAAAATGCAACTCCTTGCCCAGTTTCTGGACTTGAGCCCATTTGCAGACCAGGAACCCGATGGCTGCAGGAGAGAGAGGGGAGCTCCTGAGGTGAACCCGTCACACAAAGCACACGTGTCTAGTAACCACAACCGGGGGCCCCTCCTAAAGGTGCCCTGGGGAAAGAGGCTCCCACAGAAATGCAGGGCCATGGGACGGGACCTGACTGGGGACGGATATGCCGAGGTCTGGTGTGTCATTCTGGCCCTCCGTGAGAGTGGGGGCGTGAGGGGCTGGGGGATAAACGAGTGCTGACCCGTCCGGCTTTCCGTGGGTCCGCCGGATGCTCGAGGCCCCACCCCACACAGTGTGATCAGATAGACTTACTTGGTAATCACCGCAAGTCCCCCATGGACTCCTCGGCCTGCAGCGTAAGAGCTTTTGCAGTGGGACCGGCAAAAAGGAACCTCTGACACTGACTTCTGTGCCCTTCCAAAATAGGACATAAAAAAACAATATAGCATCCTGGGGCGAGGGGTTGTGTGGAGGGTGGTGGCAGATACTGGAGCTACCTCCTAAAACCTAGAGGTTCCAGGGGTAGTGGTCCTCACCACAGCTCCACTGAACTGACGGTTTAGCTCCTGTAAAGACAGGACAGACCCTGGAGGCTGGCCGGGAGCCCCTGTAAACCCAGCCACACAGCAGTCAGACCACAGCTGCTGTGCCCGCGTGCTGCCCTTGCCAGTGTGAAGTGTCATGACCTCAGTGCACAGTGTTTGCCCATTGACTTGGCAAACATATTACTTTGCACCTCTATCAAAAGGTGATCAAACACAGTTTGCAGCCCTGGCTGGTGTGGCTCAGTGGACTGAGTGCCAGCCTGCAAACCAAAGGGTCACTAGTTTGATTCCCAGTCAGGGCACAGGCCTGTGTTGTGGGCCAGGTTCCCATTTGGGGCTGCTCAAGAGGTCACCACACATTGGTGTTTCTCTCCCTTTCTTTCTCCTTCCATTCCCCTCTCTAAAAGTAAATAAATAAAATCTTAAACAAATAAATAAACAAATTGCAGCCCTGGCTGGGTAGCTCAGTTGGTTAGAGCATCGTTGTGATATGCCAAGGTTTGGGGTTCAGTCCCTAGTCAGTGTACATGCAAGAACCAACCAATTAGCCCTGGCTGGTGTAGCTAGTGGATTGAGTGTGGGCTGTGAACCAAAGTGTCACAGGTTCAATTCCCAGTCAGGGTACATGCCTGGGTTGCAGGCCATGACCCCCAGCAACTGCACATTGATGTTTCTCTTTCTCTCTCTATCTCCCTCCCTTCTCTCTCTAAAAATAAAAAGAATAAATAAAATCTTTAAACAAAAAAGAACCAGCCAATAAATGAATAAATAAGTGGAACAACAAACCAGTGTTTCTCTCTCTCCCTTCCTCGATTTCCCTAAAAATAATCAATCAATAAAATTTTTTAAAAAGTTTTAAAACCACTTTGCAGTCAGTTGGAATGGAATGCAGTTTGCATTCAGAATTAAATGTCAGTGTATACATTTATATAGCCGTGCCCCAGAAATATTTTACCTCTCCAGTGCTCTGTCCAAAGAAGACCTGGATTGGCTGGATATCCTGTGGAATGTCATACTGGTCATACATCAACATCCTCACACTCATCAGGAAGGAATGAGCAAGAAGTGGCCAGTACGCTGCGGGCCTTCAGAAGACCCACGCCCTGCAGAGGGTCGGAGGACAAGCCCCGAGGAGTTCCGGGAGCCTGTCATGTCAGGAAAACTTTTGGGGGCTGCAGGGGGTGGGGCAGGCCAGGATAACCAAAGTCAAGGGCAAACTATGCCATCCCACACCTCCCACCTCAAAGAAGGAAGCGCCGTGTCTGGCAGGCCCCTTTGGGTTCTAGAGACACAGTCCCCACGGAGGAATTCTCCAGACCACGTACCAGATGACATGAAAAGCTTCCAGCCTGGAGTCGTCCCGGGGGGCGAGGTTGGGGGAGAGGGCTCTGCAGAAGCTGCAGGCTGCAGTGCTGGAGGCGCAGACCCGCACTGTGCCCCCCAGGGGACCCTATGGTGCTGGAGGTGCCAGTGCTGGGAAAAGATGCCTGCCAAGTTTCTGGGAAGCTCCCAGAAGAGAATTACAGTGCAGACTTTTAAGGCTCCGTCACCAGGCCCTACCACGTGGAGAATTACACATCTTTTGAAAAGCAGACCCTGGCGCGCTGTGAGCCCCAGCACGGGCGGCGTGCCTGGCCACGAGCACAGGACACCAAGGGGAAATGCGGCCGTAACTGCCTGTCCTCGTCCGTCCTGGCTGCTCTAACCAAATACCGTGAACTGAGTAGTTTATTAACCACAGATACTTACTGTGGACTTCCCACAGCTTTCGATAAGAGCATGGCGCCAGCACAGGTGGGGAGGCCACCTTCCTGACTCACAGCCTGCGCCTCCTTGCTACGCCCTCGCAGGAAGGAGGCAGCTAGGGGTCCCTCTGGGCCCCTTTTATAAGGCGCCCGTCCCACTCATACGGGGCTCCCCCTTAATAACCTAAGCAGCTCTCAAAGGCCCACTTCCTAACATCACTATCCTAGGGGGCAGCATGTCCACCTCTAAACTGGTGGTGGGGGGACGCAAACGCAGATCAGGGCACCACGCATCTGAGCCCGGTCCTGTCAGTCAGACCTGCCATGTCAGAGGGACCAGCAGGCCCAGAAGCACCTCCCACAGGATGGAATTGTCCATCCAGGACCCCGTGCGAGCAGCAGGACAGACACAAACCAGACGTGAGAGCAGGTGACCCAGACCCCCTTGCTGCTCACCGCTGCCGAACGGAGTCCTCCCCCGACTCCCGGGCCCTGCGGTGGGCGGTATGACAGGCCGATGAAAGGAGAAGAAGCCAGGGCTGGGGTCACAGGAGTGTTGCTTCGAACACGGGAGCAAGTAAAACTGGTGGTGTCTGCGCTGCAGCCCACTCAGAACGGCCTTGAGAGAGGTGACTCGGTTGGCTGGGCATCGTCCCGCAGAGGGAAGGGTGGCCAGTTCAGTCAGAGCGCGTGCCTGGGCTGCAGGTTCAGTCCCCGTCGGGGCACGTGTGAGAGGCCGCCGATCGACGTTTCTCTCTCACGTCACTGTTTCTCTCCCTCCCTTTCCCCTTCCTCTCCCTGTCTCTAAAAATAAATATAATCTCTTTTTAAAAAATTCTCCCGGGGGTAGAGCTCCGGTAACATACCTGCTCATCCACGTTGGTGGAAAGAAAAGTGGTCGGGGTCAGGAGACTGGTCAGGAGATAGGACGAGGCTGCAGGGCCGCCGTGTGGGTGGGTGGGAGCAGGGCATGAAGCTCGCTGCCTCCCACCTTACCACCCACTGGGGACGCCCGTCACGGAACACACACGGAACCACCAGGCCAGCAGGTGGCGTGCTCAGGTGTCATCGACCAGCTTCTGTCACTGGTCTCTCTACTGCTGGTGCGAAGAGTAGGGGAAAGGACGGACCAGTGTGGCCAGTGGGTCGGCTGTCATTCCGCAAAGTGAAAGGCCACCGGTCAGGGCACATGCCTGGGGTCCGGGTTCAGTTCCCAGATGAGGCAACCAATCAGTGTTTCTCTTTCACATCAGTGTGTCTCTCTCTCTCTCACACATGAGTGTCTCTCTCTCTCAGTGTCTCCCTCCCTCCCCTCTGTGAAAATAAACACGTGAAGAGAAGAGCATGGGGAAGGAGTAGCCGAGGAGGCAGGGACAGGGGCCGAGAAGAGGTCCCGCGGGGTGGCCACTTGCCCGCTGAGGCTAATCCGGCTGCTGCTGCTGCTGAGTGTCCCATCTTCTAGCAACGGAGCCCAGTGCTAAGTCCCAGACACAGTGCCATTCCTCCAGCACGCCAACCAGTTAGCGAGTGGCACGTCGATTACATTGGGTCCCTTATGTCCTGGAAGGAGCAGTGATTGATTTCGTCAGGAATAAACACATATTCTGAGTACAGGTTTGCTTTTCCTACCCAGCCTGCCCCAGATCACTATCCAAGGATTTAACAGAGTATCTGATGCTCTGCCTTCACGTAACATTGTATCAGATAAAGGGAGCCGCTTTGCAGCAAAGGAGGTGAGGGGTGGCACATGACCTTAGATGCATTGTTTGTATCCAGGAATCTGCCGATCCGATAAATCAGTAGAAGAGCCTGATAGAAGCATGGCTAAAGTGCCAGCTCAGAGATGGCATTTTGCAAAGAGGGGGTACCATTCTCCGGAGCAAAATGTACACTTCAAATCAACGTAGGCTGACACAGGTCTAGCCATGTGTGGCAGGCAACATAAAACCCCTTCTTCCCAAAATGTCCTGATTCCAAGAACCTGTGAGCACATTCCGTTGCAATGCAAAGGGACTCTGCAAATGCTTTTAAGTTAAGGATCCTGACAAGGAGAGATTATGCCAGATCACCTGGTTGGGCCCAACCTATGTGAAAGGGCAAGGCGGGGCTGTCAGAGTGCTGCAGCTGAGAGACAGGCAGCCACTGCTGGCCTCGAGGGTGGGAGGGAACCAGGAGACACGGAATGTGGCCCCTTCCTAGGAGTGGAAAGGTGAGGAAAGGGCTTCTCCCCTAGGTCCTCTAGAAGGGACCCAGCACTGCCTACACCCTGCTTTGAGGCCAGCGAGACCCATTTTAGACTTCTGGCCTCCTGAACTGTAAGATAATACATTTATATTGCACGGCATTATCTCCAAACTGGGGGTCACTGGGTACAGCAGCAATAGGAAACCAAAACACTATGTCACAGGGAAAATGGGTCTGGGAACCAAGGGGTGGAAGAAAAAGCACCGGCTTCCCACTTCTCCCAGCCACCCACGAGGGAATTTGTGCTTCCCTGGGCACTAGGGGTTTAGAGATTCCAACAAGGAGTACTTCTGCCCAGGAACATGACAAGACTTTCACAAACTACACGCTAAGATGCTGCTGGGGCACTTGCGGCTCATGGTGCCAAGGTACCAGCAAACAAGACAGCCACCACCTTGGCAGAGATAATGGACCCTGATCATCAGAGAGAAGTGACATTTTTGTTATAGAATGGGGGAGGGGCAAATACATCTGATGCCTGGTTAATCTACTTGGTTGCTTCTTGGTGCCCCTTGCTCAACTCTTAAAATATGTTTATTGATTTGGTTTTAGAGAGAGAGGAAGGACAGAGAGAGAGAGAGAAACATCTATTGGTTGCCTCTCACATGGGAGATCAAACCCGCAACCTAGGCATGCACCCCGACCAGGAATCGAACTGGCAACCTTCTGGTGTACAGGACGATGTGAGCCACCTGGGCAGGGCCCCCCCCCCACCCAATTCTGACAGTCATGGACAAGTGTAGCAGCTCTGGCCTGAGAAGGTCATGCCAGTCAGTGTCTCAGAACCCTCAAACATGAGGGTGTGGCTATCCCCCAGGTAAGCCCCTGAGGCCAAGACAGTTGTTAGCTGAGGGTGAAGGGAATTCAGAATAGACAACCAGGTGAGAGAAGATGAACATCGGTTGTAACTGCAACAGTGGGGGCTGTAGTTACTCCCACTAACCTTCCCTCTTCCAGGGTCCCCCACGGCACACCAGCATCCCGAAGGGCTGCTCTCCGGACGTGCGTGAAGAAGCGGGTCCTGGCTGTGCAGAGGACGGTGCACCACCCAGGCTCCCTTCAGTAGTGAGAATGTGCTCCTCCAGCTTCCAGAAGGGCTCTCTGCACAGAGCCTTCAGCCATCGTCCCTCCCCAGAGAACGCCTCAGGTGAAGAGCGACGTCTCGCCCAAGGTCACACCCCACATCCAGCGACACCCCCAGCCACCCGTATGGCCATGTAGAGGCCTGACGTGTGTGTCTGCAACGGGGGGACCACTCTGCATCCCTTGGGCCAGTGGCACCCCTGTTGAGACTGCATGAGAGCTCGACTTCTCCCTCTGCCCGCTCCTCCCTTCCACAATGTTGATGCAGAAAAACACTCTGCAAAGAGAGCTCCTGCAATAGCCTGCACCTCAGTCAGCTTCCCAGGGAGCCCAGCCTGCCATGGGCTGGGCCTGTGAGGGGTGTGTCAAGTGCGGTAGGGACTAGGTGGGCCCGTCCGCACGCACCATGTGAGGTGGTGTTTTACTGTAGAGCAAGGGAAGCCTCGGCAAGGCTTTAGGCAAGTAGTTGCATCATCTTTTGAAAAGATGCCTCTGGCTGCTGTGGGGAAAACAGATTGTAAGGGCAGGGCCTACAGCAGTGAGACCAGGAGGCGGCGGCACCTGGGCTGGAGCATGGTGGTGACAGGGAAGCGAGGCCAGGTCTGAGGGGCAATGGGGCAGATCTCGGGGATGGAGTGGAGATGGGAAAAGGAGAAGAGGGTCTGGAAGGAGGCGGTTGCTGGATGACTCCCAGGTTCCTGCCCGCACACCGGAGTGGTGGGGTGAGATGGGAATGCTGGGAGGGGGCCCGGTTTGGAGGGGGCGCGTTCATGAGTCTGAGTCAGGACATGTTGAGTCTGAGGAACCTCTGAGACACCCCAGGGGAGGCATCAAGTGGGAGGCGGAAGGAAGGACGAATCTGTGAGTCATTGGCGCTGCAGCAGATTAGGCTGGAGAAGGTGTGAGAAGAGGGGAGCAGGGAGCCTGGGCATGGTCAGAGAGAGCGGGGATGAGCCAGCCAGCGGACACAGCCGGGAGCATCGGCTAAGGAGGAAGGGAAAGAAAGGGTGTGGGTGCGAGCACTGCTCTGGAGATGTCAGGTGTTACAGCCAGTGCAGGCAAGGTTATGCTGCAGAAACTGATATTCCTGGAATAGCAAGTCCTGGAAAGACGACAGTTAACTTCTCCCTCCATGCACAGGTCCAGCGTGGGTCTCTGCTCACCGTGGTCCCCGGCAGCCTGGTTGGTGGAGGCTGCATCTCAAAGCCCGCTTCTACGACTGCCTAGGCTGGGTAGGGGCTGTAGGGACAGCACGCTGGCTTCTGGAGTTTCTGTCTCACCTTGTGCTGGCAAAGTAAGTTGCATGGCCGGGCCTAACTCCGAAGGAGGCAGAGAAGGCCGATGCTGCCGGGGAGCCCACGGAGGAGCAGAGCTGGGAGCTCTCAGGCAGCATTGGCCTCCAGCACGAGGAGAATGGAGGCGAGCCGGCTGAGCCAGCTGCTGCTGAGCGGCCCGTTAACCTGAGGACTGAGAAACGGCTCTGAATGAGGTGACATGGGTCCGGGTCCGTGCTGACCCGAGAAGGAGGCATTTGGGGACCTTAAGGGACTACGGTGGAAGGTGACAAGTTTGTTAGGAAGGAACAGAGGCGGGTAGGAGACGAGAAGTGTGGACCGCTGTTCCCACTGTGTCGGCTGGGACAGGTCGGGGCGGCAGAGGAGGGGCTGTAATGGCACATCCTGGACAGCTGGAGTTTTGTCTGTGTTTTAGGGGAGGTAACTTGAATGTGCATAAAGACCAATGGAAAGGACCCATGGGGTGGGAGAGATTAACTGCAAGAGGAAGCCAGGACAAGCAATAGAGGACTTACAGGCCTACCTGGACTGACGCACCTCGGGCCCTGGAAGTTCCTGTCCAAACAGCCCTAAGCTCATGACCAGGGCCTACACGGACCTCTGCCTCCGGCCCATCATCCAGAGGGTGGACAGCAGCCACCAGTGGATGTACCCCAAAGTCTGAGGGGTAGCCAAGGAGGGGCCACTTGCGGGGCGTGTGGATAGAGCCTGGCAGTGCAGGCACCCTGGCCAGTGGGGGATGGAGCCAGGAAGGTGAGTGAAGGGGGCTCCTCCCCTTCACCAGGCCCAGCCACTCACTTCCAGGAACCTGCGAATTCCAGCTGAACCTGGCCTTGCAGATCATTATGAAGGCATATCTGCCAAGTTTGGAGGATAAAATGAGTTTTATCTAACAGTTGTTTAGCTTAATTTATACCTTTTAAATATTTAGGCATATGGCCCTGGCTGGTGTGGCTCAGTGGATTGAGTGTGGACCTGCAAACCAAAGGGTTGCTGGTTGGATTCCCAGTCAGAGCACATGCCTGGGTTGCGGGCCAGGTCCCTGGTGGGGGGCGTGCAAGAGGTGACCACACATTGATGTTCTCTCTGTCTCTTTCTCCCTCACTTCCCCTCTGTAAAAAAGAAATAAAATTTTTTAAAAACGAAAATAAAATAAATATTTAGGGTCTCCATTTTTCCTCTTGTTCTGAGCCTTTCAAATGTTAGGGGTGGAGCACAAAGAAAAAAAATACACACAGTTTGATATAACATCTACATATTGTGTAATTATAATGCCACAGAATAAAATGTTTCACATAATCTCAATCTAATTTGTGTGGGAATGTATACACACAGACACAAGAATCGTTCATACCAGCCTGCTTTTGCTATGTGACAAGCACACAATTTCAGTGGCTTAAACATTAGGCATTTATTTCTCCTACATCTGGGTGGCTGGTGCAGCCCACCCCACGTGTCTCCTTCTGGGGCTCAGACAGCTTTCTTCCTGCCAGAACGGCAGGAGCCTACGACCGGATCTCAGCCACCACCGGGCTGTCCTCCAGGACTGCTTGTGCCCCATCTACTCACTTCCCCTCTGTGAAGGCCAGAATCAGGGAGGGGACAAGTACATTCTGCCAAGCATGAAGCCGTGGCAGGGTATACTGTCCAAAGCTGCTATGGGTTAGGGAAAAATTGGAATTAATAATTTAATCTGTCACATACCAAACTGAGTGTCCCTAGGAGGAAGAAAGTGAGATTACCAGTGTGTGTATGGTGTGTGTGTGGTAGTGGTGGTGGGGGCTAATTTGTAATTAATTCTAATTATTAAAAGAATAGATGTTTTAATTTTTACAACTTATGTGCATTCCCATACTTCTTCTGCAGTAAAGCAAAAATAAGAAGACCTCAATTTTCTTCAATTCCAGTCAAAATCCTAATATAAAATTTTTACTGGCCGATTCACTGGAGGACTGGCTAGCCATCTTTAAAAAAAATCCTTTTTAAGATCCTGAACTCAAACCATAAGCAAAACTTAATTCTGAAAGGATAAGAAAACTGCATGTAAAAATAGAACCATAAAAAACTGCAGGGAGACGTATTTTGAAACACATCAAGATGTCTTTTCTTTCTGTACTTCCTTGGGTGACCTTCCAGCTCTTTCAGCCAGAGGCTTGCATGCCTGGAGGCGGAGGGGATGGAGGGAGTCAGAGGAGAAGGGAGGGAGGAGGAGGAGAAGGTGGAGGGAGAGGGAGGAGAGAGAGGAGGGGGCAAGGAGGGGAGAGGAGGAAGGGGGAATGAGAGAGGACGGGAGCAAGGAGGGAGGAGGGGAAGGGTGGCCATCGCCCCCCCCCCAAACACCTGCCAGGCAACGTCCTCTTCCCCAACAAAGGGGGGGGGGAGGCGGGGATGGCGGGAGGTGGGAGGTGGAGCCTCTCCCTCCCTCTGACACCACCTTGGTCAGAAACCAGTTTTCAGCAAATGCATGGAAGACCCAATTCCACCATGAGAGGCCCTTTGGGGAGCTTGGCTTCCGACACGCAGAAGAGCAGAGGGGCCAGGGCAGGCGGGGGAGGCCCAGTGTGGACCAAAGGGGTGACGAGGGAGGGCGCCGCCGGGTCCAGTGATGCGAGAAGAGCAAGTGGCAAAAACAAAATGCAAGAAAGAGGATACACGCGCTGGATACCATTTCTGTAAAAGTTTAAAACAGCACAGATGTTATCATTGTTTATAAATACATTCATATGTTGCAAAGAGTATAAAAATGTGCTGAGGAATGTTGCAACTTCTGGGGTTTAAACTGATCTGTATCATTTCATGTGATTTTTAAAGAAGGATCTGAAGCAAATGTTCAAAATGTTAATATTTGGTATATCCTGGGTGGTGGGTATAGGGTTGTCTTAGGTTATTTTCTATATTTTGAAATACACAGGGAGGGGAAGACAGCCTGTGGAATAGTGTGAACAGTTTATACTATGTGCACATGTGCATGTCTGCATGTCTGTGCTCAGGCATGTGTCCACGTGTATCTCTGTGCTGTGTGACTCTGTGTGTGCACTGTGGGCCTGCTGCTTGTGCGGGAGCATGTGCGTCTGTATAGAGTGCGTGCATCTGTGCAAATCTGTGTGTGTGTGTGTGTGTGCACACCTGCATGACTCTGCAGCTGTGCGTCCGTGTGTGCCCATGTGCCTGTGAGCAGGAAGAAGGCTGGCTGGATGAACACGCATTCACTGACCTGTGTCCCTCTGCGAAGGGGAGACAGGAGTTGTTTCCTCTTCTTACATTTTACCATGGGTGTATCTTTGACAATGAGCATGTATCCCTTATTAGAAATTTAAAGTATTTTTTAAAACATAGTGAAGAATTTCACAGTTCAAAAAAAATGAAAAGAATTTACCAGCAAACCCTCGATGCCCTCCGGGGCCCCAACCTGCGATCCCACCCGCCGCCCCCACCCAAGTGCCCCGAGGATGGAGGAGCCGGCAGACACTTCCTGGCCCAGCCCAGGGCACGCACCAGGGCAAGCATGCAATTTTTCTGAAGTCTTGTGTTTATCTTTAAATGTTAGGCAACATTTACATTCTCCCCTGTAATGTACAAGTACCTGTTTATCTTGATTTTACGCCTCAAATCTTGGCGTCAAGGGGCCCCTCTAGGGCTCCCCCTCTCCCTCACTTCCCCAGCTCCAGTTTGCCTTCTGTGGGCCAGTGCTGGGCCAGCAGGGCCTGGAACAGGGCTGAGCATGCACCCGCAGCCCCACGGAGGCTCCTGGAAGCAGTGCGGACGCTGGGCTGGGCCGAGTTCTCTGCATGGGCTGTCACACTGGGTCCTCCCAGCAGCCCTATCAGCTTGATGCCACTGCTGTTCTCACCTCTCAGGGAGGGTACTGAGACTTGGAGAGATTAAGCTCAAGGTCACCCAGTCAGACTGACTTCCAAGTTCATGATGTCCATGGACTGTCTCCCTACAGCACAGGCCCAAGGAGAAGGGACTGCCTGTGATGAGGAGGGTTGGCAAACTGAGACTTGGCCCCAGGAAGGAACCCTGGGTGGGGTTTCTGACTGACCAAGGACTGTGTTCCTCACTGTCTCAACTCCCCCCTCCCTCAGACTTGTGCAAATGCTTCTGCTAGGCTCCTTGTCCTGTGACCCCAGGGCCACTTTGACGGTCACTTCGAGGCAGAGCGGCAGCCACACATAGTAACACATAGCCACACACTTTACAGGGGGACTTGGTAATGTTTCCCAGGGACGCAGTGAGGCTGACATCGACTAAGAGACCTGGAGGACCCCAGAGCAGGTGCACTGGCCCCAAGTGACAGCAACTGCTTCATCTTTCCAGAAATCTTTTCTATGTGTTGTGGCGTGACACTCCTGGGGTGGCTTTGTGCTTCTCCCTCAGGTGAGGCACCAGCACCCAGGTGCTGTTGGCAGGGAGCAGCCTCTCTCCCAAGCCCCGAGGGGCTTCTGGGAGGAATGCAGCTGGAGAGGAGAAGGAATCCTGAGAGGAACCCAGTTTTCCAAGGGGTGTCCAACCTGCAGCCCGCCGGCCACATGCATCCCAGGATGGCTGTGAATGTGGCCCAGCACAAAATCATACATTTACATAAAACCTGAGTTCTTTTATTGTGATTGCATGTCGCAGTGTATTTGATATGTGGCCCAAGACTATTCTTCTTCTTCCAATGTGGTGCAGAGATGCCAAAAGGTTGGACACCCCTGGTTTAGGGGGTCGGAGGGCCTGTGAGCAGTGGCCCGGCTTACTAGCCTGGAAGTAGCCATGCTCTGTCAGGCCACCCCCATGTTTGGGTCTTGTGTCTCCTGGCACCCTGGAAGGACCTGGAGCAGCATCACGGACTGCCTCAAGCTTTTTCGGAGGTGCCCTTTGGGGTTTGGGGTCTCTCTTCACTGCTTAGCTTCTACCTTCCTTCCAGCTAGGGGTTCTGGTCAATAGCTCTTCATCTCTGGAGGACAATAACCCCCAACACAAAGTCCACCCTTTCCTTCCCCCAGGCAGAGCCTGACTGTGCCCAGGGTCCACCCTCTGCCCCAGGGATCAGGATAGCAACTCCAGCCCCATGCAGACCAGGGGCTAAACCTGACTGGCCCAGGCTTATCCCCTTCCAGGGGTCGGCTTACAAGCTGGTCAATGGGATGTGACAGGGTGCTGGGGGGGGGGGGGCAGGAAATCCTTTCCTTGTCCTCCACTCCTATCCAGGACAGTGTGGAGTTTGAGCTGCACTCACCTTGAGATCAGTGAGGGGCCAGCTGAGGCCAGGCCACTGTGAGGGGGACAGCGGAGGAGGAAGAAAGTGGAGAAAGCCTTGAATACTCTCACTTGTCGTTAACTGAGAATCAACTTTCTTCATCGTGAAGCCATCTGAGGTAGTTTTTTTTTACTTGCACCCAAATTCACACAGACCCTTTGAGAACCTGGTCAAAATACTGACTTCTCTTGGGAAAAAGGCTCAAGTACAGAGTAGTGAGTATTGTAGGGGTTTCCCGGTCCCCCAGGGGCCACCCGCAGGTCACAGCACATTGGGATTCCTGGTCAGATCTCCTTGTCTCATCTCTGTCACTGCAGGGCTGGCTCCTGGGGAGGGCAGGTTGGTTTGCTTATGAGCAGCACACCCACCTGCAGGCAAAAGGCAGGAGAGGAGGGGTGGTCTGTAGCACCCAGAGACAGCCCCGGCTTTCTCTCCCACCAGAAACCATAGATGCCCACTGAGCATAGCGCAGAGACTGAGCAGAGCTCAGTGAGAGCTGGCTGGTCTTCTTTATTTTCTTCAAGGACAGGCAGGGGCGATCCACTCTCACCCCCATCCCTCAGGCAGGCTTGGGCCACTGCTTGGCAGAAAGCGGGTCTGCCAACTGACAGACAAGAGGCCTGGTTCGGGGCATGTTGTGGGGCTACCTGGAAGCCCCAGCAGTCCCACATTTGTCACTCCCTCTGCTCTCCAGGTTCTCTGGACTTCCTAACCAGGAAAAAACACTGAGGGGATTCCTGAGGCGAAGGCAGATGCCAAGTGCATGTCAGACTGTGATGTCTGGGCCAGGCTGGCTCCATCTGAGCCTGGTCAGAGGCCACCTCTGAGCCTTGAGGTGGGCACAGTCCTAGCAGGGTCTGGCTGTCACCCCAGGAGGCCTGGGGATGAGAGAGGAGATAGTCCTGTCTTAAAACCTCAGGCCCCAAACCCCACCGCCAGTGGCCTGTGGGTGCCAACTGTGTCTCAGCCTGTTCATCGGCTGTCTGGTCACAGCCTTGCTGAGGAGGTTGAGTTTGGCAGACTCTGGGATCTCATTTTAGTTTCCTTATTTAAGTCCTCATTTTTAAACACAGTCCACAAGCAGCAATAACAACAGTCACTCTGGAGACCACTTTAGAACATCTGGAGATGGACGACTTATCTGCGGCACCTGGATGCAGGGCCTGACCTGCATGTGCTTCACACGAGCACTTACAGAGGCACCTCAAAGCAAGGCAGGTGTGACCCTGCTTTGTAAGCCATGGACGGTGATGGCCTAATTGCTAGTCACATCTACTGACAAAGCAAGTTACATTCTGACTAGACTCACATCAAATTTCATCTCTTGGATCAAGATGTATTTCACAAGATGTTTCCATGTTTTCAGTCCTAATGATACACCTTCAATTAAAAAAAAGTCTCGCCATTGCATCATAAACCACAGATCATTAAATGCCTATCACAGTCCATGTTCAAGGCTCAAGTGTAAAAGACGGTTGACATTTCGCTGGGAACTTTTAAAACACTGAGACTAAATTATGACCCAAACTTACTCTTCTTAATGACACATAAAAAGTTCAACTCGGAATATGAAAACAAAGTTCCCAGCAATATTAAGGAAATAAAGGTCCTTCAAAATGGTCAGTTTTTGTTTTGATTAAATTGTGCATTTTTAATATATTTGGTATAAAGTGAAACTCTTAAAAAAACACCTAGGAATTTTAAAATAAAATGGAGCATCCTATTTTCAGGGTCACCAGTATCACAGCGAGATTTGCCTCTTAAACAATGACACTTAGTGTCTGTGTAGTTCCATGAATACTTTTGAAGTGTCATATTAAAACCAATCTTGTGGCCTTGAGGCAAAGAGAAGCAATTAGTCTTGGAGTTGTGAATAAATAAAAATCCATTTATACACCCGTCCTTGACATGTACCTTGCAAATCTTAGAAACTTCATCTAGTGGGAAAAGAAATGTTAAATTGTGAATACCAATACTAGTCACATTGCCATGTGGCTTCCCAAAATACTTTGGTTCATACCAATGTTTTAAGTATTAATTTATATGTATGTATTCATCCATAGTGAACACAACACAGAGAAGCTTTCGAAAGGCACATAGAAAAGAGGGAGAGACGAGGGAGGGGCGCCGGGGCCACAAGGGCCACCGTTAGCAGGTTTTCAATGTGTGCGCCTCAAACATAAGCATGGCGCCTCTGTCCCCCACAAGCACACAGAGGCCTGGGAAGGGGTCAGGTTCTGTCCCTGAAGGAGTCTGGGACACCCAGTGCCCTCCTCCTCCATTTGTGATCCCAACCACCACTTAAGGGAGTATCAGGAGGTCAAGGAATGTGGATCCTTGCATCACTTCTTATATGGATCCGTTTCTTCAATGCCGGGTGGGGTGTGTATAAATGGGGGCTTTGCTGTCCCTTGGCCTTGTGTGGCTCTGAAGAGATCGGGGCTGTCAGCCACCGAGCAGAGCCGAGCTGACCTCCGGGCCTGGCAGGGGTGCAGAGAGAAGGGCGCTGCGGTGCGGCAGGGGCTGGAGGCCCAAAGCCCGCCGCGCCAGGACAAGGGGAGCAGTGGGCACGCCGTCCGTGGGGCCGGCTGGAGCCGCTGCGCAGATCCCTGACCTACTTCCACGGCCCCTTTCGGTTCTAGGAGCAGCTAAAAATCCATAAATTAAGGATATTAACTGATGGGGCCTGCGGCATCCTTATAAGCTATTTAAATCTATAAATTTACAACATCTTCTGCATATATCAAGTAATTGAACTAACCTCAGGGATGTAACTTTAATGAGAAAATTTCCCCCTTCTCCTGTAGTTCAAGCTCTAAAATAAATAAATAAATAACATCTTCCCTTAGGAGAAAAGTTTCTGCTTGTTCCCGCGTGGAGAAGTTACAGAAGCGCGGACCTTTTTCCACGCGCGAGGTCCCCTAGTCAAGGGAAGCTGGACCCCCACTTTGTCCACCTCCTACCAGAGTCCCCCGCCCATGGCCGACCTCCAGTGCCCCCAGCGAGTGAGACCGCTAGAGGGCGCCGAGGTCTGGCTGGAGCTCCGGGTGGGGGCCCCGGCGCAACTCCCGGCCCGAGAGCACCCACCCTTCAGCCTCAGCCCAGATCTGGCCCCGGTGTCCCTGGAGCCGGACAGGGGACGCACTGCAGGCCCAGCGCACAGGCGTCTCCTAGCTTCGTTTCCTAGGAGCCGGGAAATGGTCCGGGGGTGTGGGGGGACGGACGGGGCTCCAGGGAAAGCGGAGGAAGGGGAGGAGGAGGTAGGTAAGAAAGGAGGAGGAAGGGGCAGCCAACGCGGGGACCTGGGAGGGTCCCCGGGCACTGGCCTCGGCGCCGTTGCGAGTTTTTGCCGTAGACATCTCCAACGCGCGGCGCGCGGAGAGGAAATGGCGCGTCTGGCCCCGGGCGTCCTGCCAGGCGACCCCCTCCCCCGCGGTGGCCGACCGCGTGTCCGCAGACGTCACGGGCGGCGCTGCTCCACGGAGAGGGGCAGTCAGGGCAGAGACCGGGGGAGGGGGAGGGGCGGACTTGGCCCCCGGCTCCGCTCCAGCCTTGGCAGACTCGCAGCCCAGTTTCTCCCCAAGTCCCGCCCCTGGCCCGGGGCGCCGCGGCGGCGGCTGCTCCCCTCTTTGTAACCGAGGAGTCAAGAAATGTGAGAAACGTGCCCTGTGTTACTTATTTGGGAGCCGAAAATTTATGCCCAGCTGAAAGCGCCCGGGGAAATATTACATCAGATGAAATGACAATGATTAAAATCAGCTTCTCACCCGCCCCCTTCTGAGCCCGGAGGAGGCCCGGGCGCCGCGTGGCCGGCCGGCGGGGGGCTGGGCGGCGGAGGGCACCGGGCCCGGGCGCACCGCTCCCGGGAGCGTCCTGGCGGAGGCCCGGCGGCAAGGCACCGGCTCCGGGAGAGGCGGGTGGGAATCACCCAAGGAAAGGACGGAAAACAGTGCCTTTCTGTCGCCGAGCGCGGCAGGCGCGGACGCGCAAAGCTAATTGCGACTCTAATCCTCTGCCCCGCGGCGCAGCCAAGCCCCGAGCCAGGAGTCGCCGCGCGCTCCCGCTCGCGCTCGCCGCGCTGGGTAATTTGGAGCCGAAACGTTGCCCTTTGCGTCCGGGTTCGGCCGCCACGGGGCGCGGGCCACGGGCTCCGGCGGGGGGCTTGTTTCCTCGCCAGCAATCCGGGAAGGCCGCTGGAGAGAGAGGAGGGAGGAGAGGAGGTGGGAGCGGCGGGAGGGCAGCCGGAGAGCGGCGCGAAGAGGAGGAGGTGGCAGCGGCGGCGGCGGCCGCGAGGAGGGGAGGAGGCGAGGGGAGGGCGGGGAAGGGAGGCCCCGGCGCGCCGCGCCGCGAGGGGCCGCGCGAAGCGGGGGCCGGGGCGGGAGGGGTGGGTGGGGGGGAGGGTTGGGGGCGAGAGAGAAAGTAACTCCAGGACGAGACCGGAGCGACCCGCGGAGCGAGCACAGCCGGCAAGGCTGCACCAGGCTCCGGAGACCGGCGGCTGCGGGGGGCGGGGGCTGTGCCCGAGCCCGATCCCCCGCTCCTGCTCCGAGGTAAGCCCTGCGCAGGCGGCCACCGCTTAGCGCCGCGCGGCCCTGTCCCCGAAGTGGCTGCGATACCGAGAAAGTCTCCCAGCTGGGGTTCGGACCTGGGCGGGGGAGGCTGCTTTGTCCGGGTGCCGGGCGGCGGGGGCAACCAGCACAAAGGCCTGGCGCGGGAGGGGGAATTGCCCACGTGAGCTGGTCCTGGCTTGGGGTAGACCCTCCCCACGCGGGCGGGTTCGGTGCTTCCTGCTGCGCGGGGCGGGAGGGGGGGCGGGTTCAGGCCCCAGACTCGAGCCTAAGTGCAGGGCCGGCGAGTTTCTGGGGTCAGAACTGGGCTCACGCAGTTGGGGCTTCGGGGGCGATCGGGGTCCGGCATGGCGCTCAAATCAGAGAGAGAAAAAGTCTCTAACGGGACAGATGTTTGTCCTCTGACGCCCACCCTGCTGCGTGTGCCAAACGGGACAGGAGGGGTCGGCGCGCTTCTGGTCGTCCCAGGTGCGCTGAGGTTTGGGGCTCCCGGTCCCGCAGCGCGGATGCTCGATCGCCGCCCCCGGGTCCCTGCTGCCCGCCGGTACTCACTGCCTGGACCGCGCGCACGGGACACACAGTCCCAAACATCTCTCCTTCCGTAGCCGAAGCGCCTTTAGGTCTTCCCTCGACCCCCACCCCGACTGCAGAAAGATACGCCTCAAGTTTTCACTCCGTCTCTCCAATGTGCATGAAGGAATTTAACAGCATCGAATAACAGCATTAGTTTCCATTTTTTTAATCCCGCCAACAATAAACTTTAAGAACAAAAGCGCTTTTACGTCCTTAATTAGGCAAGCTTCCCATCTGTGGTCTCTGTCTGCTTCTTGATTTAACTTTGCCCTCCGCCCGAAGCGCACACCCCTCCCCACCCCCGCAGGCTCTTCGGGTTCCCCGGCCACCCCGGCCCCGCGGCGCCGCCCGCCTCGGCCCGGCCGGCTCCAGGCGCCCTGAAGTTCACAGCGGCCGGCAGGGCTGGCGCGCGCCAGGTGGCCCGCGGACCTCGCTTCCGGCCTAACCCCCGGGCTATTCTGCAGGCCCCTGGCAGTTTCGCCCCGGGCTGGCACCCGGGGTGCAGAGCTGAAGAGAGCTCGGAAGGCGCCTTCTGTTTACCTTTTATGGTTAAAATAACAGCTTAGCAAAGAAGCGACTTCACGAAGAAGCGATTTAGTGAAATCGTCTCAAGCTGCCGCAGCTCAGCCAGTTTAATCACCCCCAGAGAGCTGAACAACTGCGAGCACAATGGGACACAAAATCATTTTGTGTGTAAATGAGCGTGGCATTCTGCTCGCTTCCCTCTGCTCCGGCGGGCGGGGCTTGGCAGTGGCGGGCGGGCGCGGGTCCCGGAGCTCCCGCCGCAGCTCTGAGAAGCGGGTCAATACCCAGCCAGTTAGGAAACCCGCGGGCCCTGCAACAGGCTGTTTGGCCGATCCTCGGGTGGACCGTGGTGCCAGGCTGGGTCATGGGTTTGACGCTGGTGTTGGTGGAATGAACTTGTGTCTCTTACTGCACCCCCTTTTATGGCCTCAGCAGTGGTCTCGGGGAAAGGGTCGTTGTCCAGCACGGATGCGTTGGTCGCAGAGAGCACTGGAGGTTCTGGTCAAGGCGTAAAGCCTGGGGCTTCCAACGGTGAGTTTCCGGTTTGCCGTGAACATCAGGTTGTGCTTGCTAAGGAAAAGAGGCTGGAAGAGAGCCAGCTTGAGCAGCTTGCTGCTGGGTCCTTGGTGTTAAGGGTCACTTTAGAATAGTGCCCTGGTGGTGACAGGGGAAACACTACAGTTTGCTTTGACAGAATTTCCATCAGAATGCCTTCCAGCAGTTGATCCTCAGTGTGGCTCTCCTTCTGACTCCTCACCCAGCAGAGCCTCCCACCACCTAACCACCTATTCTTGAGATCTGTTTTGATTTCTCAGAACTTCTTGAGATAGGTGACCTGCTTTTAAAAAAGCCAACTGGTACTCAGGAACGTCAAAACAGCAGACCCTGAGCAGCCCCCAGTGAGGGTTTAAATTAAACATCTGTCGCTAATAGCACCCCCACCCAGTTTCGTGTCAGGGGCCTTTCCCGGACACTGAGGACAGAACAAGTCTTAGGGGAGTAACCTTACTTCAATGTGCATGATTTGATGCTTATTGAACCTTGGTCCATGTTTCAAAATTGGATGTTAAATTTCAAGGCACAAAGTCAACCCTTAAGGGAGATCACTCCCTCGAGGCTTAAACCTGTGAGAAACAAGACTTGGTTAGGCTTGTGGAAGCGAGTGAGGAGGGTGGTACTCACTGGGCATGTCCCCCCGACTGCCCATGAGATTGGAAAGGGCTGCATAGTCCTGCTCTTACGTAGGGCCTATAGTGTCCTGGATGGCTTCTAAAGACTGAGGAGCCGTCTATTTTCAGGTGGCTGTGGAGCAGAGGGAAGGGGCTAAGCGACTGGGGAGGAGCAGGAGATAGGGTTCATGAGCTAAGCCGCTGTGGGTTCCCTTCTGGCCAGCTCTCTGATGCCTCGGGGGTGTGATCCCAAGGGAGCTGGGATAGTGAGGCACAGACAAGACCATTCTGGGGGTCTAGGAGGTCCTGGGCTCCCCAGCCCATTTAGGGTGGGGGATCCTCCATGCACTGTCGTCCCCAAGGTTCTCTGTTGGTGCAAGAGGAGACAGACACGCTTGGTAACATGGCTCTAAACCCAAAATACCAGGAAAATCAGATTTGTTCTGAAATATTTTCGGCAATTATGGTGAGCATATGTTTCAGTATTGTCATTAGCTAAATTAGCAGACATGGAGCTACCCAGAAAACGCGCGCGCGCGTGTGCGTGTGTGTGTGTGTGTGTGTGTGTGTGTGTGTGTGTGTAAGTAATTTACTGTGGCCCGGACGCATGCTTTGGGGTATGGGGACAGGATGGTGGTGGGTGGAATCAAGAATGCTGTGTAGTAGGCATGGGGTCTATGACAGCATGTGCAGAGAGGACGATGTTAAGTGTCTGACCCCAGGGGAGACACGACACCCGTGACTGCTGAGGAGTAAGCCCTCTGGTTTGTCCGTGCTTCCCGCAGATACTCTGGGCAGCGATGGAAGCCTAGATGCCTCACCGCAAGGAGCGGCCGAGCGGGTCCTCGCTTCACGCCCAAGGCAGCGCCGGCACTGAGGTGAGCGCCAGAGGGCGGGCTGGTCAGTGCCAGTGGCCGCCTCTTTACCCTCTTTATGAATGCCTGCTCGCCGCTGCGCTGGCCGCCCTTCCTCGCAGCTGCGGCATTCAGGAGATGGCTGTTGACTTGCTGTACGATTATGTATTTTTTTGAAGCAAAAATGCTCTTAATTTGATGTGAAATTTACTACATGTATAAAACCCATCGCCTTAGGTGCTGAAGAAGTCACTAATTTAGAGGTGTCTCGTTACCGAGACAAACTTGCAAAAACCCCTGAATCCCAATTCACAAATTGGTGATTCGTTTGTCAGGGGATATTTCACATCTAACACATAAGCCTGCGACCTTTAATTAGAATTTTGCAGTTTGTTTTATGCCCCTGGAGGCTGACACCTTGAAATTTTTTTTCTTGATTTCTTATTGCTAATAAGCATCTTTCTTTTTCCCTCTGGTACTTTGACGAGAATGATGCAAATACACTTAATTATAGTGGTGGCCACAATTTGTCAGCTGAATATGTGATCAGGCATGGGCACAAGTGATCTGATTAGATCTGTGATCACATTGGCAATAAAGGGAGTACACAGCTCCGTGGTGAAGAAACTCTCGTTTCCGCCTCGTTTCCATCTCCAGGAGGGAGGAAGCATGTCCCGGTTGTCTCTCACCCGGTCACCTGTGTCTCCCCTGGCTGCCCAGGGGATCCCACTGCCAGCCCAACTCACCAAGTCCAATGCGCCTGTGCACATCGATGTGGGTGGCCACATGTATACCAGCAGTTTGGCCACGCTCACCAAGTACCCCGACTCCAGGTAAGAGCCAAGCCCCTTGTAGTGATAGGTGTGAGGTGGTGACTGGCAGCATCTGCAGCCTGCTGCCAGTGGGGCCCGTCCCCTGTGCCAGCACACATGCAGGGCTTTGCAGGCCCACCCGGGAACGAGGGCTTGGGAGGCCGAGTCTGTTGAAGGCTGCTCTGCACAGGGACTTGTGATCCTGGCTGCAATGGTAGTGCCAGGTAGAGCTTCTGACCCACCTACAGAAGCCACTTATTCGGAGCCAGTCCCACCTGAAGCTAGCCAGCAGCTGGCTAGGGAATCTGACACGCCTTCAGGCTCCTCTTGAGTGGGACTCAGGCCTGGCCTTTTCAGGGGATCATTTGTGAGCAATGCCGTGTGCTTCTTGGGGTCCTGTTCCAATTCTAACCCTTGGGAAATCGCATGCGGGGAGGGAGGAGGAGAAGCTACAGTTTGCCATCTTTGTCGGTTTGGTGGCTACTGCTGGACCTTGAGGGCTAGCAGCAGGCTCCCTGGGGTGGATGTGGGGAATGCAGTGACTGCTCAGGAGAAGCATAAGCCTCCCACTTCATCAGCATGTAGTGTCTCGGACTAGGGCCCTGCCAACCTGGCATCTCACACTCTGCAGAGCTCCCTGGCCCCTTGCCTTGTGGGCCTATCTGTGGGAGATGCTAGGTGCTGCCGACTCCTGCTCTTGCCTCTGGGGCATTTGCCTCCCAGGGGCAGACCCGGTTTCCCATTGGCATGGCAGCAGGGCTGACCCACGCTGGGGTGGGTCTCCATGAGCCTGTCTCAGAGATGACGCAGCATGCTGCCTGCTGAGCCCACCACTTCTTGTGCCTGGTACGTGAGGCAGCCACTGCTGGGCGCTGAGCAGCAGGAGGGCTAATGCTGTGGGTGTCACCCATTTTTATACATTTAAAATAGTAAGAGGAGTTCATGAATCCCCCTGACACTGAGGGATCCTCTCTGGAAAGCTTTCTTGTCAGGCTGCCTGGTCGTCAGCGTGGTTGCTCAGGGCACAAAGGGTCCCTAGTGCACGGAGGTGGCTGTTGGTGCAGCAGGGGCTAGGGTGGAGCCCGCCGTGGAGCAGTGCTGCTCACTTGAGGAGGGAATGTTGAGATGGACACAGTGTCCAGGCCGAATCTGGGGGTTCTGGGGAGCAGATGGCAATTGAGGCTTCGTTTTCTTGGCTCCACAGAGCCTGGGCCTGGGGCACTTGTGAACTTGGGTCTTGGGGGTAGAGGAGAGGCGGCAGCACTGTTGGCCTGTGCACTGGCTTGCAGAGCCGCCTAGGACAGGAGATGTTCAGCTTATTTAATTTCAACTTTTCCCTCTGTGGCAATCCCAGGTTGTTTGAGATAGATCACCCCTTCATCGATTGACGATAATTATGAGTGAAATTTATAAAACCCTTGCCCACAGCTTCTCTGAAGAGAGTTTCCTGAAATCAGACACTTAACCTTCTGGAATAATCGCAGCCCAGGCCCACAGGGAATGGCCTCCCCATTCCTGTGTCCAGGCTGCTACTCGGGAGCAGTGAGGGCAGGGGCTGTCCTTCCCCAGACCCACAGTGCAGCTTGTCCTGGCCCGTGGTCCTGCTCTGTGGCTGGCTGGGCCCTCTGATGGGAGCTGAGGCCCCTGCGGTCCCTTGTCTGCAGGATGGGACCAGAGTGGGTGGCAGTTCACAACCTTTTCTGAGGCTGGGGCTCCAGAGAATCTGCTGTTCTGCATGGATGGCTTTTGGCTCATAGGGGGCCTGCTGCTTTGGCCTGGAGCTGTGGCCTAGAGGCCAAGGGATGGTGTGACGTGTAGGACAGCCAGGGCACAGGGGTCAAGCCAGGCCTGAAAAGTGGGCTGGGCAGCTGTGCTGGCAAAGTCCCCTCCGATCTCTCTTGTCCTTCCTTGAGCAAATCATTAAAATGAAAAAGAACTATTTGTCACCAATTCTGGAAACCAAGATCAATCTCTGCCCGGTCTCACTCTGTGAGTCACTTGGAAATAGAGAGTTAAAACTGCTGAGGTCCCGGGGGTTTCTGTGTAGAAGCGCTGAAGTCTCTGCTGGACACTGGTGAGAGACCAGGGCCTCATGCCCCCAGGCCCTTGGGCCTCTGTGCCCACAGAACTGTGCCCGGGCTTCTGAATCATGGCTGGTGGGGTGGCTCTGACACCAGGAACAGTTACCACCACTGGCTGGCCCAGGAACAGCTGTCAGTCATTGCCCAGCGAGAGCACGACACAGCTGCCCGGGGCCGGGAGTCGAGTCCCTGGGGCCGAGGCTGGATAGCTGCTGCCACTGTGGCTTTACTCTTGCGTCCCTCTGGCTGTGGGGAGTGACACGTTGGGATGTCCAGGAGCTTCAGAACCAATAAAACCTTCCACTGAGACACTGAGGAAATTGGAACCAATGCTTAAAAAAAGAGAAAAAACAAACAACCCTTGTCAGCCGTGGTCAGAACTGGCCAGCCTAAACCTTGGAGGACTTCTAAATTTGGCACCCAAGCCCTGGGGCCTCCCTCAGAGGATGGCCTGAGGCAGGAGCTGACTCTTAAGGCCGAGTGCGCATCTGGTGCTGCTTTGCAGAGACTGACCTACTCTTCCCTCAACCTGCTCACATTCTTAGTAGCCTCAGACCCCAAGGGCACGAAAAGCCTTCATCCTGTGAAGAGACATTGAAGCATGGAAAGATCTAGAACCAACTAGTCCTGAAATAAAGCAGATTGAGCACCTTCTAGTCGTGGACCAATAAACAGCCTAGAACCCCATCAGCCCCAGGGTGGGCCCGGAGTCCTGTAGGTTCCCATCCTGACACCACAGGGATGAGCAATGCAGCTGGGACGTTGCTGGCAGCTCAGCCAGGAAGGGTGAGGAAAGTTCCACGCAGAGGGTTCAGCTAAGGACTGGCTAGTGTACCTGTGGATGCAGCTTTTCCTTCTGTCTGCTGATGCCATGTGGGACCCCCAGCTGTCCCATGGCAACTGCCCGTGGCACCTGGCAGCCATGCTCAGTCTCAGCTGTCTCCAAGGGTGCTGGGTGGCCTTCAGTCTGCTGAGGCCAGGTCTTGGGGGCTTTGACAGTTGGAACAGGCTGCAGGGCCCACAAGGCTTCCCAGTAGGGCTGTGTCGCCCAGTACTACTGTCACCAGGCCTGGCAGGGGGGCCGGTTGAGAGGGCTCAGTGGTGTCGGAGTCCTGAGATGAGTTGTGTCTGGGTGACCGCAGCACTGGTTCCACAGGCTCGGGCCTCTCCACATCTCACTGCAGGCTCCGACCTGTGTGTGCCTGTCCATGAGGCAACGTTGCCCTTTTACACAGCCCCATTGGGACAGGGGCTGGGCCATGTCCCCAAACTGAGCATAGGTCACCACATGGCTACTCTGCATCTGGGCAGACCCTTGTGGCCAGTGCCTGAGTGTGCCAAGCCACTGGAGTGGAGGACTGTGTAGATGGGAGGCCCTGAAAAAGGCTTTGGGGCTCTAACCTCTCAGCTTCAGCCCAGGCCGTGTGCCCCGGCACGACCGCAGGGCAGGGCAGGGCAGGGCAGAGCCTCTGGCATGGTGACCTGGAATGGACGGAGGACTGGGCTGCTGGGACTCTGAGGCTCGCTTCCTCCTCCCTGGAGTGGGTGGGGCCAGACCCCAGGTGCCCCCCCCCCGAGATCTCCTGAGTGTCTGTCAGAACCACTGCCTGCACTGTTTCTGTGTGCAGACACATGGGTGCTTACACTGGTGTGTGCACTGTGGTGTGCACGCATGTGTGCAGAAACTCCTGCCTGCCTCGGATCTCCCTTAGGGCTCCCTGAGTGAGTGGCTGTTGGTGGCTTACCTGTAAGTTTGTCACATGTATGTAGCTACGTCCCTGGTTGGCTTATGGTGGCTGGTGTGTCCTTTGCCTGGAGGTGTCTGGGCCTGTGATTTGCGTGTTGTGCGGGCAGGCACTGTGGGACCCTGTGCCTGTTGCTCAGGTGTGTCACCTCTGATGCTCACCCCTGTGAGTTGGTGAAGTGGGTATGTGGGACCCAAGACTGTCTTGGCTGGTTTACGTGTGTTCATTGGGTGTGTGGCTATGGACTGCAGTGTCTCATAGTTGGGGGTTTTCTGGGTGGGTCTCCCTAACCAGGTTTTGGGGGGGGGGTGGCGAGGAAGCTGTGTCCAAGTCCTGCTGTAGTTCTCGGGCCTGTGATGTGTGTCAGCAAGCAGGTGTGTACAGCTGGGTGTGCTCTCTGGCTGTGGCTTGTGAGTGTAGGTGGAGTGTGTGGCATGTGGTGCTGGCTGCGCCCGTGGCCTGTCTGACTGTGGCCTGGCTGCCACAGACATCCATCAGTGTGAGTCACCCAGGTAAGGGCCCCCGTCACTCCAGCAGGGCGGGCCCTAAGGAGTGGGGCTGGGGCAGGTGGCCTGACCCTTCCATCAGACATCCCACCCTCTGTCTCTCCCAGAATAAGCCGCCTCTTCAATGGCACCGAGCCCATCGTCCTGGACAGCCTGAAGCAACACTATTTCATTGACCGGGATGGAGAGATTTTCCGCTACGTCTTGAGCTTCCTGCGGACATCCAAACTGCTGCTCCCGGATGACTTCAAGGTAAGCCCGTGGCCGCCCTGCGCTGCCTGTGCAGTGGCATCGCACGGGGGACGCTGAGGCTTCGTAAGTGGACCCACAGTTGTCATGGCAACCATATAAGTTAAGCGATGAAGCCAAGGGCTAAATTAGTTTTTCTAAGCTAATTTTTTCTCACACTTTTAGCCCATTGATCAGGGCATGACAACAAAGTAAGCAGTGGCAGCTGCCCTTCCCCGGCTCCAGCCCCATGTCCATCATGTTTGAGGACTGTTAGGTGCTACGGTTACAGGAGTTAGAGGTCCCTAGATCTGTTCCCTGTTGGACATTTGCTGGGGGAACCTAGACCCAAACCAGACACCCTTTAAACAAAGCTAACCGCAGTTCTTGGGGTAAGACTGTCCAGTTCCTGAGAGCCCTGTCTTGGTACTGGGTCCCTTTGTGGTCCCAGGGACCCCGGAGGGTCAGGGCCAGGCTGCCCTGGCTCACAGCAGCAAGGGTCCTTCCCTCCTTCCTTCCTTCTGGCAACCAGAGGACCAGTGGCCCTGGGGCTATTTTGTCCTCCATTCGACTTGGTTATTGGGTCCTAACAACCGAACTCGGGCTGAAAATACAGTGAAATGAGGCAGACGAGAGGGTCCTGGTTTCACAGTACTTACAGTCTGGTGGGAAGACGGATGTTGAACAGAAAATACTTGACTTCCACAGGGGCACACACTTCAGAGAAGGGGCCAGGGAGGATGTTTCTCTGGGAGGGGAAGGAGCATGGCGGGCAGACCGGTATAAGGGCCTTGGTGAGGAGGCAGTGTGGGCGAGGCTCAGTACCTTTCTGACCTGGACAGAGGGTGTTCACCTGGGGCTGCGTGGACTGGGAGGGTAGGCAGGGAGGCTGCTGGTTGATGTTGGGACCTTGGTAGCTGGCTGAGCGTTTGACATTTGACCCTGAGTACGGTGGAATGGTCAAGAGTAGCGGTGACTAAGGGAACGACGAGCAGATTTGCAGATGGATTGCCCTGGCTATTGTGTGGCAAAGGATGTGGGGAGGGTGGGAGCGGAGGCGATCGGGAGGCCAGGAGAGGGTTTTTGAAGGCTTCAGACCAGGGTGGAGGCGGGAGGGGAAGAGGGAGCAAAGTGGCAGGTCAGACTTGTATTTACGGAAAGGACACAAAAGGCCACGGTGGGTGTTGGTGGGGGTCAGGGGCCCTCGAGGGTGCTTCCCACCTATGGCTCCTGTCTGAGTGGATCCATGGAAGCCCAGGGGTGGAACAGGCTGGGGGGCGGAATTGCTGGTGGGCCGTTGGGTGCAGACACTCACACATTGGCTGTGAGGAATGCTGTGGGGTTGTTTGGTGTGAAGATATCCCTCAAGGAGCCGATGGGAACAGAAGCTCAGGATGGAGCCCCGAGGACCCCCTGGGGAGGCACATAATGGGTCCCCGACAGGCCTCCCCCAGGCTTCCAAAGGCTGGGGGCAGGAGACCGGAGGGTAGGCCCTGCTTTGGGTTGAGCTTCCTTGCCTCGCCCGCAGCGGTCCTCAGGTTCACCAGCTGACCTTGAGCTGAGCCCCACTGAGTGGCGTGAGTCATGAATATGCAGGGCTGGGGCAGGTGTGGTTGAGCACGTGCTGAGGGACAGTTGGTGTGAGCCCATCCATCCCGGGAAGGGGCCGCCTGCCCGCTGAGAGGTGGGCTCCCCGCCCCAGGTCCCTCCTCGCACAGCCTGCTAGGAAGGGCAGGGGCCAGCTGGGCACTGGGCAGACCTTGTTGTCCTTTAAAATCCTCGCCCCCTTCTCTGAGCTGGGTGTCTACATCCATTTTATACAAGAGAAAACAGGCTCAGAGAAGCTCAGTTACTGATGATCAGAGGCTTCAAAGCTGGCAGATGAAGATGCCGACAATCCAGCCTAGGCAGGTCTGTTTTGCCTTCCTGCTGGGCTGTGTGCTTTTTCAGGGTAGGTGAGCTTCTCCTCCCTGGGATCTGAGAAGGAAGCAGGTCCTCAGGCATAGAGAGTGCCTCAGGCCCCTAGCCTCCTTGTCTTTCCAGAGATTTCTGAATACTTCGGGGATGAAGCTTCCCTGAGTGCTTGGGGCCAGATGGAAGAGCCCAGGGCATCTGGCACAGATGCACACCAGCTGCTGCCCATGGGTCAAGGCTAGATTTCGTGTGCTTGCACATGCTCACTTGAGCCTCATTTTCTCCACCTGTACGATGGGCACAACCATCCCAGTTCACAGAGTGCCCTGGGGTGGGGTGGGGGGTCACGGTTCTGTAGAATGGTAAGAGGAGATGCCCTGGAGTTGGAAAGGGCAGCCCACCACATACTACCTCCCCGTCTGTGTGTTCCTGCAGGATTTCAGCCTGTTGTACGAGGAGGCGCGCTACTACCAGCTGCAGCCCATGGTTCGAGAGCTGGAGCGCTGGCAGCAGGAGCAGGAGCAGCGGCGCCGCAGCAGGGCCTGTGACTGCCTGGTGGTGCGGGTCACACCGGACCTGGGTGAGCGCATCGCACTCAGCGGCGAGAAGGCCCTCATCGAGGAGGTCTTCCCGGAGACCGGGGATGTCATGTGCAACTCGGTCAACGCGGGCTGGAACCAGGACCCTACACATGTCATCCGCTTCCCACTCAATGGCTACTGCCGGCTCAACTCGGTGCAGGTGAGGGCTGGTCCCCCCCACCCGCCTCACCCCTGCCTCCCAAAGCCCTCCGGCAGCAGAGAGGTGGAGGCGGGCCGGTCCCTGAAATGGCACAGCCCTCCGTGCCGTCTCGCAGAAAAGGCAACAATGTGTGGATGCATAATTTATGTCCTGCTCATAATTAAATGATGGCGCCTGGGGGATGGACTTAAAAAAACTGATCTATACTCTTTGTTTTTTCCAAAAGGATGTTCTCTAAAAATTGTCCAGAGTACTTTCAACAAAGTATGCCTCCTTTGACACCCAGAGTCTGAGTTGGGGTTCAGATCACATGCAGGCAACAGGAGCAGCAGGTCAGAGGCTGGGCATGGAAGTGGCCCAGAGCCCTCCCTTGTCCTGCCGGCCCAGCCACGGCACCCAGGCAGCTGCCCCGAGCGTTTCTGTGCTGGCTTTCCCAAGATGGGACTAAGAGTTGGGAAGCCCAAGATGGAGTGGGGCCTGTTTTCCACTAGCTCTTCCAGACACAAGAGTACACGCCTGCTTCAGGCTTGGAGCAGAGTGGACTTTGGGGGAAAGCCCCCCCACCCCATGCATACATCCCATAGGCTGGGCAGGACACAAGCGTCAGACACAGTGACTACACAAAACCCTCACAGAGGCACAAAGCCACATGGACTCAGAGGACGCCCCCTCCTCTCCACCCCAGTTCCCTTGAGCTGATGAGCCCTCAGGCCTCAAACCATCTGGGATTCGAAACTCAGGGAGGCAGGTGGCTGCCCAGAGGCCAGGGGTAGGGTCTCTATTGTTAGGATAGGTCTCAGTGAGGAGAGGGCCCTGAGGCCTCGTCTGAAAAGATGGTCTGCTTACCCTCTGGAGAAGAGACAAGGAGTCCAAAGGCGCACTCTCTCTCCCTAAGTCAAGGCTGTGGATCCCCAGGGGCAGCAGCATAGGGACCCCACTTAGGTTTGGTCATCACACGAGTGACCCCAGGGCCCAGCTGCTTCTGTCCTGCCTGTGTTTGCCCAGCTGGTGGTTCTGTGGGGACTACTCTTTCTGAGACTTGAGATGTCAACAGGAGAAGGTAGCTTGCCCAGGCTGGGGCCCCCCTGCCTGCCAGGCCCAGCCTGGCAGACTTGCAGCTGGCATTGCTGACCCCTGTTTCTTCCCTGGCAGGTCCTGGAGAGGCTGTTCCAGAGGGGTTTCAGTGTGGCTGCATCCTGCGGGGGTGGCGTGGACTCCTCCCAGTTCAGCGAGTATGTGCTCTGCCGGGAGGAGCGGCGACTGCAGCCCACCCCCACCTCTGTCCGGATAAAGCAGGAGCCCCTGGACTAGGCCCAGCCTCAGTACCCACCTGAGGCCCCGTGACCCTGGGGGTGGCCCAGGGACGTGGAAACAGCGCTGGGGAGTTCTGCCTGCACCTGCTTAGCAGTCTTCGTGAGACTGAGGGTGGGGCTGCAGGGTCCGAGGCTGCCTGGGGAGCCCCAGGGCCCCAGGTGTCATGCAACAGAATGTGGGGTGCTGTGGGCATGCTTACCGAAGGACTGTTGATGTGACCCAAAGATGTGGGAGTTCTGCCACCAGTGCCCCAGGACCCCTGGGCTCCCCAGCTTGGTGCAGCATCCTCCAAGGCCCTGGGGCCGACCACAGTGGGGTCAGCGCAGGCCCCCCAGCCCACTGCAAAGGAGTTCTTCATCCTTCTCCACGTGTGGCGGGCGCCAATGGGTCTTCTTGCATCAGAGATGGCTTATTTTTCTACAGTATTTAAAACAGAAGTAACTGTGACTGCACAAGCCAGAGAGGCCAACAAGGACCAACACTTCTTTATCTGGTGCTCCGTTCTCAGTCAGACATGCAGCATGCCCATCCACACGGTGGAAGAGCTGCCAGGCCCTCCGGCCCGCCTGCCCACGGAGTGGGCTCGGAGACCTCTGGTCCCTGCTCTGGGGACATGAAGGGGGGGTGCTGTCCAGTGCTGTAGGAACTGAAGCAAGGCCCCCAGGGAGCTGGGCTGCTGGCAGGAGGGTTGTTTGGGTGTGGGGGACAGATGGCTGTGGAACCACCAAACACCCTCACCTTTGCTGCTGCCTGGGGTGCAGGCCACACTTGGTGGGTCACCTGACCTACCAGTGCTCAGGGGCTTCTGGTCCGGTTTGTGTGTCCTCACACCTGGGCTTCTCCAGGAGTCTCTACCCAACCGGACCAGCCACAGGGCCACATGGCATCCTTACCTCAGGAATGGGTCCCACGGTGAAGGGGCCCACCTGTCAGCAGTGTCTCCTGGGTCCCCACCTCAGGAAGCTGTCCCGAGCTCTGATTTTTCCACACTAATATGCACACTGAATTTTAATGAAATTTGTACTGCTAGCCTGCAGGTAAGACCTGGACATAGGCATACCTGGATTCCAACGAGGACTGGCCCCGAGGGGTCCTCATAGACCAGCTTCCTCTTAGATGACAGGCGCAAAGATGGACACCCCAGCTTTGTCACCCTTGACTGAGCTGGCTCTTCCCTGGTGGAGATACCGCAGACAACTGCTTGGTGGATGAGGCGTACAGCCAGCACTGCACTGCGTACAATGCCTGTAGACTTGTATATGACTCTTTTAATATCGTAAAGATGCTGATGTACAATTGTTGTGTTTGTGTAAACACATTATGTTCCTAGTTCATGCCATAAACTGCTATAAAGCAAAAGACCGAAGCTGTGTCCTGTGCAGAAGCGGCATTGGATTCCGAGTTGGATGTTGTGCCTAGGGTGTTGTGGAAGGGAGTCCTGCCTCTGTCCCTTCAGGTCAAGGATGACCTAGCAGTGCTAACTGGGGGAGGGGCAAGGTCCCAAGCTGGCTGTTACTGCATTTGGGTGTTTCCTCACTGCTGGGACCTGTGCCCCATGGGCAGGACAGATTCTGAAATCTCATTCACAGCTCCTAACATGCCAGTGGGGAGGCAGGCAGGTGTCCAAGGGCTTTTGAACCCAGTCTTAGGTGTTTGAGATTTTCCCTCTCTCTGGCTTTTGGTTGAGGTTGGCACCCTCTTAGGGCCCCACAGAGCAGTAGAAGGTGACAGTCCACAGGCCACACCAGCGAGGGGACGAGCAGGCCCTGGTGTGAGAAGGGTGGTTTACCTGAGCACAACACAAGCCCACAGTGCGCTTGTTCCCAAGAGAAGGAGTCTGAAGTTACTGACAGAGGCCTCCAATTTAAATGAGCCCTTTGGTACTTTTCCCCAAAGCCCTTACGTTGTAACCCATGAGGACCCTTGTACATGCCTGGTACAGGCCACTGGCCTCGATCTTCCTGGAGGACGAGAGCATAGCCACTTCCTGTCTGGGGTTGCAAAGCACACGCCAACCCACTGCACAATCTAATTTGCTGGACTAACTTGCTAGCCTTCTCCTTTGCTTAGCAATGCACTTCCAGTTGGCACATCTGCATTTTGGCATCTGAGGTTCACATCTGAGAGGAGGAGAAAGTGTTTATTAGGAAGTCTTGTGAAAACAGCTCATTGCAGTGTTATGTTCATGGATTTCTTTGGTACGATAGCCAGCATGGTTAGCGACTGGTGGGGATGCCCTAACATTTGAAGCAAACTAGATTTTTGAGTAAACCATAGTGCTTCAAAAAAAAACTACCTTACTGAACATTACTCTTAATTTATTTCTTTACTAAGTAAAATCAGGAAGTACCACTTCACATACACTGGGGAATTTCTGAATTTGTAGAGAAATACTTTGCTCCCACAGTAATGCTAAAATTCTAATATGCATAATACCCTAAACAATTAAGTACCAAGGGTTAATTCCTTTAAAACATTTATACTTTATATACTTCCTGAAATGAATATATTGTAAGCTTTAGATCAAATGCCAGCAGTATAAATGTTAAATTCTCTCTGTAAACCTCAAAATAATTATTTTTGATTATAAGCAACTGGACAGAGGGCTGTTCCAATGCGTCCCATTCCTGCCGGCCCTCCATCAGTGCAGGAGAGGCCTGGGCAGGCCGGCAGCGGTGGCTTCTGCAACTCCAGATCACATGGGGCTCAAAGCCAGGTCACAGCACTAATAATATCTTTTAAAAAGTGTTTTTTTTTAAACCTAACACTTAACTGTGTCCCTTAGGATAAATAAAGGCTATTTTATAAATTATATACTCAGATCAAGCACTTTGTTCTGATCCCCGGAGGCAGCCACAGGAAGGTACTGTGGTGTGGACGATTCGGTAGCCACCTCTCCTCACACTTGGGGCTTGGCTTGGCCCCTGAAGATGACCCGGGGCAGCTCAGCCCCCAGTACTGAGCCTTCCCGATCTGAGGAGCTGCTGTGAAGGGAGGGACTCTAAGCAGCAGGGGCCTAGCATGCACCCTGCTGGGAGTGGGGACGGTGCAGGCACAGACTTCCACACCACCTTCCTCTCTCCTGAACCCCCAACCTGGATTCCTGGGTGTATTGGGCCTTTTGCTAAGGGCAGCTTCCTGCCAGGAGCAAGGCGAGCAGTGGTGTGCTGTTAGAAGCATCAGTTTTCCAAAGTGACCTCAATGGACCACAACCCCCATGAGGGCTGAGGGTCAGAAAGAAGGGCTGACCAGGGGCCCCTGCTTCAGTCCCTGCCCTCCTGTCTCTGCAATTTCAGGGGCGTTTCTCCACGAGCTTCCAGCAGAAGGGGGAGCACACACAGCCTTCGGGCAGCCCCCACACCTCGTCCCCAGCTGATCTCGTCTGGGACACTAGATGGCAGCTCTCATTTCCTGAGCCCCAGAGCTGGGCAGACAAGGCGCCTGCCTAACCCATGGTGAGCTCTCCAAACCTTAGAGCCACAAGCTGAGTGGGGGCTCCCTTGGGGTCAGGGCCCCTATGCAGGAGGGACACAATGCCTGTATCCAGGCATTGCTGCCTGTTGGTTGCTGTTTATCCACAGGGAAAGGCTCTGTTTCTAGTCCACCCTCCTACTCTCAGTGAAAGGAGGCCTTGTACAGAATATGTATGATTTTAGGGTCACAGAATTTTGACCCATGTGGCCATGGAAACTTTGGACACCCATCACCAAAAGGATCCCTATTCACTGCAGAGAACCTTGTCTTCCTGACTGCCCAGTGAGTGCTGGGGATCGACAGCAACACGTGCCAGATGTGTGGGTGGCAAGAGCCCATGAGGCTCAGAGAAGACATTTGTTTATCCGCAAGGATCATTTACTTGAGGCTCTATAAAGTTACCGGGAGAGAAATGTCCACATCATATGTTTCAAGTTTGTCACAGCACCAAACACGATCACCCCCAAATTCCTTGACTTGCACACAGGCTGACAACCTCTGAGGCCTCACTGTTGGCATCTCTGCAGTGAACCAGGCTTCTCCGAAAATCTAACGAGAGACCCAAGGAAACAGGCAGGCACAAGCCTGGGGGAAACACAGCCGTAAGGACCAGAGTCAGCTGCATTTGGATTTTTGCCTTTATTTCCATCACACAGGACAGCCAGCTCTGACAGCCACCCCTCAGCCTGTCACCAGTGCTGGACATCGCTTTTCCTTGACCCAGGACCATGACCCAGGACAATGGTAACAGGTGGAGGACCTCCTCACACAGATGTCACAAACCAGGACAAAGTGTCCAAGGGCAGGGGCAGAGCAGGACTGGGGCCAGGACGGCCCAGCCAAGCCCCTTGGGGATGCCCGCCCTGCACCCAAGGGCACAGAGACCCCACGCGCCTGGCGGGATGGGAGCCACCATCCTGCAACTGGCTGGAGCTATTCCTGGCCAGGCCAGCTCCTCAAAACCCATGTCTAGCATGTCACCAGAGCTTCCTCCTCTGTGTCCTGGACTTGGTTCAGGACTCCCCAGGAAGCTGCGGTTTGGGGCACAGAGTCTGCTGCAGCAGGGTGGGGTGGTAGCGCCCACTCCGGACGCGGGCCACGCCCTCTTGGATGCGAACACACCCCCATTTCCCGGGGCCCGTGGAGTCACGCCTCGCCCTGCAGCCAAACAGCAGGAAAGCAGAATTGTACAAGTACGTACAAGGTCCTGGAATTTTCGCCTGGTTGCCACACAGAATTCGGAGCATAATTGGGAGAGGTTGTGCAACTGCCCTGCCGAGAAGCTGGGTGTGCTGCAAGAGCTCTCCAAGTTCTCAGCACTGGCGTCACAGAGCCTTGGGACAGAGCCAGACGCCAGCATTGCCACCTTTGGGTGGCACCGACAGCCTCTCCCTGATAGGGCAGCAGTGTGGCTCTGCTGAGAGCTGGGCAGCCCAGGTCCCTGCTGGGCCAAAGTCAGTGAGTGTTGGGCAGTGGCAGCAGCCCCACTTGGCAGTGCCCTGTGAGCACTAGGCAGCCCCCAAGGCCCACAGGCTGGGCGCACACCAGCCCCTGAGTGGGGAGAATGCGGGGCAGCACTGGGGGTTGCCTGGACCAACTAAGGCAGGAAACTGATAGTCCCTTCTCTACTCCATGGGGTGTGTGCTTGGGCAGCTGCGCTGTACGCTCAATCCCCCTGAGCCCCCATGGGTGGGTCCATCTTGGGGCCCCAGTGAGTCACTTCCCCAGGCCCTAAGGCCTTAGTGGAAGGTGACTCCCTCCCCAGCAAAGCCTCCTTTGTTCTACGGGTTCACTTCACAACACTTTCTTCCCCTTGGTGCTGCAGACTCAGTTCCTGAGGGGTACAGGAGCACCAGCTGTGAGTAGCGCAGAGGTGGGCCAGTGGATTCTGTCTAGAAAGTGGTCTGGTGCTGCCGAAGGCTAGATCTTGCTTTCTTGCTTCCTGTGTCCCCTGCCCTCTCAGGGCTCAGGGCCTCCTACCTCCCCACACTTCTGGGGAAACCCCCACCTCCTTGCACAGGCAAGGGGTGTGCAGCCTCAGAAGCACTGATCCTGGACCAGGAGAAAGGGTGGTCTGGATGTGTACCCTGGCAGGCAGCACCCACCAAGCTGCTGACCAGCCCCTGACACTGACACTCCTGTTGCCTCAGGGAGCGGCTCCCTGAGCTCAAACGACTGCTTTACTGGCCCCTGCTCTGCTCCCTTCCCTCGACCTCCCCCAGTTCCCTTGCCCTGGAGGAGGAGCCCTGTGGAAGCCCAGCCTAAGAAGGTAATTCGTCAAAGCACCTTGATCACAGCCTCTAGTCTGCCTTCTGCCCCGCCCCACCCTCCAGCCCCAGCTGGCCACGTGGGGGGCTCATTGTCTGGGAGTTGCCCAGCTGCAGGTGATCTGAACCACCCTGGACTGGGATGTGTCTCCTGTGTGGTGAACATCAGCCTTGCAGCCAACTGGGACTCTCGTTTTGAAGAAGTAGAGGCCTAATTTCCAAAAAAGGTGAATTCATGAAGAGATTCTCAATTTTACTGACAATAGTAAATTCAGAAAATGATGGGGGGTGGGGACCACAGTGTCCTAAAAACAGAGGAAAAATGAAGTGTGTTATGGAACATCATTTGATGAAATATATCTATCCTTTCGCAGACATGTATTGTTAGAGTCTGCCATGCATTTGTAAAGCCCATGAGACAGTAGAGGGCTTCCTGGAGGTCAGGATCTAAGCCGTGTGTGTTACAGACATCAGTTTACCAAATCCGTAACCACACCTGTGATGAAGGAGCAATTTGTAGTCTTATTTACACAGAAAAGGAAAGGGGGAAGGTCCCTCACCTTCGAGGGCCAGGATAGCAGCTCCAGCTGTCTCCAGAGCCTGTGCTCCTGCCATTAAAACAAAGGCTAGTGTATTCATTTCCTGTTGCTGCTATGACACATCACCCTGATTTAGTGGCTTAAAACCATGAATTTATCATCATACCATTCTAGAGCTGAGAAGTCTGAGGTGGGTTTTTGTTTTTTGGGTTTTTTTCCCCATTACCATTTACTATCCTTACACCCCTGCCCCACAGTCCATGTCCATGGGTCCTTTTCCCTTTTTGCTCAATCCCTCCACCCCCTAACTGCCCTCCCCCCAGCTGTCAGCCTGCTCTCCATCTGTGAGTCTCTCCCAGTTTTCCTTGTTTCAGTTTGTTGGTTAGATTCCACATATGAGTGAAATCATACAGTATTTGTCTTTTTCTGGCTGGCTTTTTTCCCTTAGCATAATGTTCTCCAGGTCCATCCATACTGTCACAAATGGCAAAATTTTCTTCTTTTTTTATGACTGAGTAGTATTCCCTTGTGTAAATGTCCCATAGTTGTTTTATCCACTCATCTACTGAGGGACACTTGGGCTTCTTTCATATCTTGGCAATTGTAAATAATGCTGCAATGAAAATAGGGATGCTTATGTTCTTTCAAATTAGTGTTTTGAATTTCTTTGGATATATTTCCAGAAGTGGGATAGCTACATTGAAAGGCAGATCCATTTTTAATTTTTTGAAGTATTTCTATACTGCTTTCCACAGTGGCTGCACCAATCTGCATTCCTATCAACAACAGTGCAAAAGCGTTCCCCTTTCTCCACATTGAAATGGGTTTCACCAGGCTCAACTCAAGGCGTCAGAAGAGTTGTATTTCTTTTCAGTGGCTCTAAGGAGGAATTTGCTTCCTTCCTTTTCCAGCTTCTAGTGGCTGCTCACATTCTTGAGCTCGTTGGCCTTCTTCCATTTTCAAAGTTAACTATACAGCATCTTTAAATCTCTCTGACTGACTTTTCTAGACTAATGATTACATTTGGTCCACCCACATAATCCAGGATAATCTCCCTATTTTCATATCAACTAATTAACCTTAATTGCATTTGCAACCTTACTTCCCCTTTACCAGGTCACTTAACATATTCATAGGTTACTAGGTTTAGGATGTGGACTTATATGGAGGGCATTATTCTCTCTTCCACAGCTAGGTAGCAACGTTATCCTAAAGACTATTACTGAACATTATCTATTCAAAAACTATTTATTGAACACACATGTTAAATGCCAGGCACTAGTTTAGGTGCTTCTGGGGATATAGCAATGAATGAAGAAAACAAAAATCTCTGACCTTATGGAGTTTACACTCCAGTGGAGGGAAATGGACAATAAAATAAATAAGCAGTGTCACAGATTAGATGGTGCTAAGTGCTAAGGGGGGAAATGCTGCTTAGTGAAGAGGATAGGCAGTGTGTGTGCATTGCTATTTTGGTCAGTGTGCTGGACACCTACAATTTGCCCTCTCTCCTCACCCTGGGTCTGTTGGCTAACATTTGTGAACAGCCTCAAGGGGCTCCCTGGCCCTCTGGCTCCCGGTTGGATATGGCTGATAGGAAACACCTTCAGGATACTGGAGGACAGAATGCAAGTGAGGTCAGCATCTCTCATCCCTCCTCCAAAGGCCTCAGCCCCTTTTAGGAGACTTTTCCTACACAGTCCACCCAATTGCTAAAACACTTCCTTTCCCTCAGGCATAGGGATGGTAACTGTGGCTGTATTTACCAGTCCTGGGGGACTCATTGCCCCTTCTGGTTTCCCTATACCCTGTTCACATTTCTATAAATAGTACTTTATTAGACTCTCCTCAGATTGTCCTGAATGGAGGGTGCCATCTGTTTTCCAAGGAAGGACTTGCTAAGCTGGTGACATTTAGATAAAGCCCCAAAGAAGGTAAGATAGGAGACCTGGTAGAAGACCATTTTGGGCAAGGTGGCTACGAGTGCAAAGGCTCTGTGGTACACATGCATAATACATCTGAGAAATAGCAGAAGGAAGTTTATGTGGCTGGGGTGAGCAAGAGTAGAACATGGTGGGAGGTGAGGCCACAGGGCTGCCTGGGGTGGGATGGAAGCCGGGTTACATAAGGCCTTTGAAGAAGGTGTGGCCAGTGCCTTGCCTATATCCTTTCAGCACTGCCCACATCCCTGCTGGATGCACACAGGCCCTATCACTTCTTTCTGCCCCTGCAGCTCACTGTCTAAAAGCCTTTTTTTAGCCACAGAAGTGCAGCCAATTCTCATGCATAAGGCAAGCCAGCAAGTTAATACCCCTGGGAGTAGCCTCAACCAATGTAGAGTTAGTCAATAAACAGCCAGATGTCTTGCCTCTTGCACTTGACAGTTGTGAGGCATGCCATAAGCACTCTCTCGTTGTGCACTCAAGGAACTAACACACCGTGTACTGGCTTCCTCCCTCTCTCTACCTCATTTCCCTGTTTCTCTCCCTTTGCTCCCAGGAATCAGCTCCCAGATGAGTAACTTGTACTCAAGCCCTTGTCTCAGAATCAGCTTCTGAAGCATCCCTGTCTGAAATACCCTGCTGGCCGTTATTAGGACTTGGGCATCTAGGAGAGTACGATAAGCAGCCACTGAAGGGTCGTGAGCAGAGGAGTGGCATGGATGGATGGGCACAAGGGGAAAAGCAGGGAGACCAGTGGATGCAACTGCAGTAGTTCAGAGGAGAGATGAAGGCAGCATGGAGCAGGGTAGAAGCAGTGGTGGTGGTCAGAGGCAGCTGGACCCTTTGAAAGAAGGAGCAATGTGATGTGCTGCCTGTTCAGATGTGGGATATGTGAGACAGTAAGGTGTCTAGGGTGATTGCAAGGTTTTGGGCTTGAGCAAAGGAAAGACTGTCAGCAGAAGAGCAAGATAGAAAAGGCTCAGTTTTGAACATGTTTAGTTGAGATGCCTGCTAGACATACGAATGAAAATGCTGAGCAGGTACACCGTGGGGAACTCAAGAAAGAGTCCAGGATGCAGGTAGGAATCGGAGGGTCATCGGTGATAGATGGTATTTCAAGCCAAGACTGAATGAAGTCTCTAAGGGTGTGAGTGTAGAAATAAATGGGAAGAGTCCCAGGTGGTCGGGACTGAATCCCGGGCACCCAAAGTGCATAGAAGTCAGGGGAGAGACATTCCAGAAGGAGTGGCCAGCAAGGTGGGAGAAGGGCCAGGAGGCTACCCTGTGGGAGGAAGGGGTTAACCTGACAGGTGCTGATGATGAGGCAAGTAGGGTGCAGCCTGCAGCTTGACTTCGGGAGGCCACAGCATGGAGCTCACCAGGGACTTTAATACTAGCCCTCTCAAGTGGAATTGAGGAGGCAGGAACCTACATGGAGAATATTCAAGAGAGAACAGGGGAAAATTGGAACAAAATATGGACAACTCTTGAGAGAAAATTGCTCAAATGTTTTTTTAAAATTTTTATTTATTTATTTTTAGAGAGGGGAAGGCAGGGAGAAAGAGAGGCAGACAAACATCAATGTGTAGTTGCCTCTTGAGCACCCCCCACTGGGGACCTGGCTCACAACCCATGCATGTACCCTGACGGAGAATTGAATCAGTGACACTTTGGTTTGCAGTCTAGTGCTCAATTCACTGAGCCACACCAGCCAGGTCAACTATTTTTAATTAATTTTGTTTCATTTGGAAACAATTCCAAATTTACATAAATGACACAAATACCATGCAAAGCTATTTTTTGATTAACTATTTTACAGTAACTTGTTTACATGATACTCTACCCCCTGCCAATACTTAAGCATGTGTTTTCTATTAACAATGACATTCTCCTATGTAACTGTGACATGGTCACCAGCATCAGGGAAGGATGTTGATACATTACCAACACCTCCTCTTCTGTCCCATTCAGTTTTCACCCAGGCATCTGGTCCAGGACCATGCGCTGCATGTGGCAGTCGTGTCTCTTTAGTTCCTCCACCTGGAACAGTTACTCAGTCTTTCCCTAATTTTCACAACCTTAACATTTTTGATGATTACAAACACGTTATTTTACAGAATGTCCTTCAACTCAAGTTTGTCTGATATTTTCTCATGATAAGATCAGGTTATGGGAACCAGCGATTGCACTCTTACACACCCAAAGGAACTGAAAACAGGTGGCCAAACAAATACTTGTACACAAATGTTCATAGCAGCACTATTCATGTTAGCCAACAGGTGGAAGAGCCCAGCTGTCCACCAGTGGATGGCTAGATAAACAAAGTGGTATAATCATACAATGAAATACTGTTCAGCCATAAAAAGGAATGATACATGCTACAACCTGGATGAACTTCAAAAGCATTATGTAAACTGAAAGAAGACAGACACAAAAGGTCACATATTGCTCCACATGAACTATCCAGAGTAGGTGGATCCATAGAGACAGAAAGCATATCCTCAGTTGCCAGGGGCTGGGGGAAAGGGGGTCTGGGGAGGCAACTGCTTAATGAGCACAGGGTTTTATTTTGATGCATTGAAAATATTTTGGAACTGGGTAGAGGTGGTAGTTGCACAACATTGTAGATGTAATAAAAATGACACTGAATTGTTTACTTCAAACTATGTTTATACTATGTGAATTTCAGCTCAATTTTTTAGTATATTTTTATTGATTATGCTATTACAGTTGTCCCAGTATTTTCTCCCATTTATTCCCCTCTGCCCTGCACCCCACCTCCCTACAGCACCCCCATCCCCTTATTTCATGTACATGGGTCGTACATATACAACCCTTAACCTCCCCCTGTCTGTTTTGTACCTACCATTTATGCTTCTTATTCCCTGTACATTTTCCTCATTCTTTCCCTCCCCGTCTCCACTGATAACCCTCCATGTGATCTCCATTTCTATGATTCTGTTCCTGTTCTAGTTGTTTGCTTAGTTTGTTTTTGTTTTTTTAAATTCAGTTGTTGATAGCTGTGAGTTTGTTGTCATTTTACTGTTCATAGTTTTTATCATCTTCTCTTTCTTAGATAAGTCCCTTTAACATTTCATATAATAAGGGCTTGGTAATATCTGGGAAGCACTTTAACTGTCCTTCGATCCTAAATGATAGCTTTGCTGGAGAGAGTAATCTTGGATGTAGGTCCTTGCCTTTCATGACTTCCTGCCCCTTCTCACCTGCAAGGTTTCTTTTGAGAAATCAGCTGATAGTCTTATGGGAACTCATTTGTAGGTAACTGTCTCCTTTTCTCTTGCTGCTTTTGAGATTCTCTCCGCATCTGTAATCTTGGCAATATAATTATGATGTGCCTTGGTGTGTTCCTCCTTGGGTCCAACTTCTTTGGGACTCTCTGAGCTTCCTGTGCTTCCTCTACTTCCTGGGGAATTCTATTTCCTTTGCCAGATTGGGGAAGTTTTCCTTCTTTTTGTTTTCAAATAATTTTTCAATTTCTTGCTCTTCCTCTTCTCCTTCTGGTACCCCTATGATTTGGATGTTGAAATATTTAAAGTTGTCCTAGAGGTTCCTAAGCATCTCCTCATTTTTTTGAATTCTTGTTTCTTCATTCTGTTCTGGTTGAATGTTTCTTTCTTCCTTCTGCTCCAAATCATTGATTTGAGTCCCAGTTTCCTTCCTGCCCTTCACTGTTTCATATATATATATAACACTTTGCACAGCCTTCACTTTTTTTCTCTATCTTGCAACCATACTCAACCATTTCTGTGAGTATCCTGATTACCAGTGTTTTGAACTCTGCATCTGATAGATTGGCTATTTCTTCATGATTTAGTTCTATTTTTGAAATTTTGATCTGTCCTTTTATTTGGGCCATATTCTTTGTCTTGGAGAGCTAGTTACATAGTAAGGGGCCAGGGTGGGACAACCCACGTGCTGTGTTGTGGAGCTGTATGTGGGGGAGGGGTCACAGAGAGAACAATGCCACTTGCTCAGCTCTCAGCCCACTTTCAGTCACTTCCCCCACTACCCACAAGCAAATTGTGCCTTTCTGGTGCTGATTCCCAGGTGGGCGTGTTTGTGTACATTCTAGGACCCTGTTGGTCCCTCCAATGGACTGTCCTGAGAGACTGGCAGTTTCCTCTACCACTGCAACCCCCACAGGTTTTTTATAGCCAGAGGTTTTGAGGCTTTATTTCCCTGTGCTGGAACTCTGGATTGTGCAGTCTGTCTTGCTCTCCCCTTGTTCCATCTGGTTATACACACGTGAATGTGGGACTGCCCAGTCTGCCAACAGTCACCTTGCCATGCATCCTCTCTGCCAGCTTTCACTTTGCTACATGTCCTCTCCACCCTGGTTGCCCATCTCCGCCCCTCCTACCATCTGGATGAATGTTTCTTCTTTAACTCCTTGGTTGTCAGACTTCCATACAGTTTGACTTTCTGGCAGTTCCGGTTGTTTTTTGTTTTTAAATTTGTTGGTTGTTGTATTTCTTTTGGTTGTTCAAGGAAGTGAAACATATTTACCTATACTTCCATTTTGGCTGGTCCAAAACTTCTTTCTCATCTCAATTTTTAAAAAATTTTTATAAAGATTTTATTTATTTATTTAGAGAGAGGAGAATGGAGGGAGAAAGAGAGGGAGAGAAACATCAATGTGTGGTTGCCTCTCACGTGGCCCCCACTGGGGACCTGGCCTGCAACCCAGGCATGTGCCCTGACTGGGAATTGAACCAGCAATCCTTTGGTTCACAGCATGAGCTCAGTCCACTGAGCTATGCCAGCCAGGACTCTCACCTCAATTTTTTAAAAAGATTCTGGTTATGTGTCTGGCAGGAATATCTCAGAAGAATATTCTTATTCTTCTCACTGCATTCTATCAGGTGGCACGCAATTTCTATTTGTTCTATTATAGATGATGTTCTTGATCAGTAGATTAGGTTAACTCTTTTCCTCTTTGTAATTAATAAGTACTTTGTGGGTAGCTACTTTGAAACTATGTAATAAGCTGTTCCTCATTAAATTTTTCATGTATTCATTTATCTATTTACATCAATGACTTCTTCCTCATTCATTTCTATTATATTCAGTGGGTTCTAATCTGTTACTTTTATTACTTATTTCAGTGCCCTAATTGTCCCAGATTTGGCCAGTGGGTGCCCCATTATGCTGGCTGTAATGTTCTTTTGACATATCCCCATCATTTTTTGAGTAATGCCTTGCTTCCTGGCACAAAAAGGTATTTCAAGCTCATCTTGTACTTTCCCTGATCCAGTCCTGAAGTCAGTCCTTCCTGCAAAGAATCTTGGTTTCTTTTCATGTATAACAGTATTTAGAAGCCAAGATTTGGGGGGTCACTTCTCCCAGACCTTCTTGGTGGATGATGTCAAGAAGCATATGTATACTTGTATTCATGTTTTTATACATATTATTTCTATGTTTCTATATACAGAGAAAATCAGGAATTCTCAGTAATACTTCCAATTCAAAAATTTTCCTTTTTCATACTTTAGCTCTCTTTTGTTTTCTTTTTTTAAAAGATTTTATTTATTCATTTTTAGAGAGGGAAGGGAGGGAGAAAGAGAGAGAGAGAGAGAAACATCAATGTGCAGTTGCTGGGGGCCGTGGCCTGCAACCCAGGTATGTGGCCTGACTGGGAATCGAACCTGCGACACTTTGGTTCGCAGCCCGTGCTCAATCCACTGAGCTACGCCAGCCAGGGCTTAGCTCTCTTTTCTGACAGTGAAAAACATGACCTGGTGCTTTAAAATATCCAGTCACTGCTCTCTCCCAAACTCTCAGCCACCTTCCTCATTCTGTTTGGGTTCTGGGATGTGTGCTTGGGAGTGTGCAGACACTCCCACCCTGTATGCTCTCCTGTGCAGGTGTCCTCCTCATGTCTCAGGGTGCAAATTTCATGTTGGATCACCAAAGTTTCTTCCATGGTTCAGCCCCACCTAATACATTTTTGTCTGAATTGTTCAGGAAAGAAAGAAAGGAAGAACTGAGATGAATATCAAATGTGAAAAGCAGATATTTACAGTTTCAAATATTATGTGGTAAAGACTGTATAAATTACTAAAATTATAATTGGCATGGTTATGGGTTAAAATTATGAAGATGTTTTCCATATTTCCCAAATTATCTGTCATATGGTTATATTTCTTTTCAATTAAAATATTTCAAGAAAAATGTAATTTAAATTGCAGTTTCTAAATCATTTCAAGCTGCACATAGCATGCTCAATACTCTTTCTGATGGTCCAAGAAAAGGCCCACAATTTTAATACAAAATCTCGAGAAGACCAGTTTGTCTTCTGGATCAGAATACAAAGTTCTCTTAAAAATCAAACTTGTTCTAGAGAAAAAGGATAGTTTTCCAGGCTTCTCTCTGTGTCGTAAAGATCAATATCACATGCTGCCTTGACACCTGGTAAAACCAAGAGGGAACTCTCCTTACTCTGCTCCCACAGATAAGGTCCCCCAGCCAACAACCCTCCTTATCAAAGGGATGGGGCAGGCACAGTTCCTGCTTATCCCTGAGTATTGGGTTTCAGCGACCTACCCGTCCATGGAGTTGTTCACACAAGCTAATCACACCCTCCTGCAGAATCAGGCGGCACCCCACCCTCTTGGTATTGATATTACCAGCCTACCTCCCACAGCCCCCATTTGTTCACTCTGTTCCCAAGTACAACCTTCACATGACCTTGTGTGGCATGTGGTCCTCATCTGGGCCATGAGTATATGTAACTGTTAAAATGCTTATTTGTCTAGTCATGGCAGTTGTGTACTCAACCATCCCAACAACCCTAGGGATGGCAAAAAGCACTCCTTACCAATGGGCTGAAGATGAGGTGATTAAGGCAGTGCCCTCTAAATATAATGGAAATTAGCAGACAATGACTAAAAGATTCTTACAGCTGGAAAGAAGAAAGTGGATTAGCTTGGAACCTTAGGACTTGAGGAATAACAATGCAGTAAGTTCCTCAAGTTTTCTTTTTTCTCTCTCATGTACCTGGAACAATGTGCTGAAGATTCCTACCACCCAGAACTGCCAACAGGCATTTTTTAAGAAGACAAAGAAAACCTGTTCTCTCTCAACAAAGGACAAGAAGAAGAAAATCCCAAAAGAGAGTCAATGGGGAGCCTCAGTGCTCACTCCATGACAGAGGCACTGGCAGGCAGTCTAATCTACCTATAGCAGATGTACCATCAGAGTGTTGTTGGTGGCTGGGTTCCCCTGCAGGTGCAACATCAGCTGAGCCCTGTGTTGACCTGCCCTCCACCTATGGTATCAAAAGACACAGGCCGAGCAGCTTCTGTCCCCCATCTTCAACCCTCCAGCTGCAGAGGATGGCCCAGCAACACCAGGTGGCCCTGGCAATGATGCCAACAGGTGACACTAACCGACACTGAGCAGCAGCCCCAGCAGTGGTAGAAGAATGAAGCTAGAAGAATCACAGTGAAAAGGCTCTGAGAACCACACCATCACTAAGTTTAATGCTTATGAATGTATGTCAGAACCTATACACTAAATCTAAACAGAGACATCGACTACCAAAACAGACACAAATAGGTCAAGGGTGTCATCACATAATACCCAAAATGTCCAGGATACAACTGAAGATCACTTACTGTTCCAAAGAACCATAATTTGAATGAGAAAAGACAACTGACTCCATTATCTAGATAAATCAGATGTTGGAATTACCTGACAAGAATTTTAAAGCAGTGTCATAAAAATGCTTCAACAAACACAAATTCTCTTAAAACAAATGGATAAAAAAATCTTAGCAAAAAGTAGTAGTAATAAAAGTGAACCAAATGGAAATCACAAAACTGAAGAATATAACTAAAAAATACTTGCTAGATAGACTCAGTAGTGGAACAGAAATGACAGAGGATAGAAACAATGAACTTGAAGACAGACTAACAGAGTTTACTTGTTCTAAACAACAGAAAAGAGACTGAGAAAGATGACAGTCTCAGAGTTGTGTGGGACAATAGCAAAAGGTGTAACCCTCATACATTCAGAATCCTGGAAGGAGAGGAAAGTGAGGAAATGAAAAAAACATTTTAAGAAATACTAAAAGTAATCCAAAACAAAATATACCATAATCAAATTTCCAAAAATTAAATACAAAGAAAAACATCTTAAAAACAGCCAAGAAAAGCATTATCTGAGAAGAAACACCAATTTAAGTGACAATGAATTTCTCATCTTAACCCATGGAAGCCAGAAGGAGGTGGCATGACATTTTTCATACATGGAAAGAAAAGAATTGTCAACTGCAAATCCTCTCTCCAGTGAAACTATCCTTCAGGAACAAAGAGAAAATAAAGTCATTCTCAGACAAAGGAAAACTAAGAAAATTTGTTTCTTGTATATCTATCCTTAGAGGAACTCTACAAACAGAAAGAAAATAACAGAATGAGGCTGGGACATTCAGAAAGAAAAACAAAACAAAACAATAGAATTGGTAAGAATAGAAATAAATACAATAGACTATTCTTTACCTCATGAGTTTCTTTAATCATATGTTACAGATGAAGCAGGTTTATAATACCATCTGATATGGCATTCAATATATAGACAGAAAAAACTTAAGACAATTATGTTTTTAAATTAATTTTTCAATTACAGTTGATGGGCAACATTATATTAGTTTCAGGTGTACAACATGGTGATTAAGCTTTTATATACTTTATAAACTGACTATCTCTATAAGTCTAGTACCCACCTGACACCATCCATAGTTATTACAATATCATTGACTGCATTCCCCATGCTGTACTTTGCATCCCCATGACTATTTTTATAACTGGAAATTTGTACTTCTTAATCCCTTTCACCTTTTTTACCCACCTCCCCAACCCACCTCCCATCTGGTGACCACCAGTTTCTTCTTTGCATGTATGAGTTTGTTTACATTTTGTTTGTTAGTTTATTTTGTGTTTTAGATTCCAAAAATAAGTGAAGTAATTTGGCATTAAGACAATTATGTTTAAAAAGTGGAGTTAGGAAAAAGATCTAAATGGAAGTATGGTTTCTGTACTTCACTTAAAGTGGTCAAATATTGACACCTGAAGACCCAGAACAACCACTTAAAAATTATACAAAGCAATATACTAAAAAATTTCATAAAGAAATCAAAAAGGAGCTCTAAAACTGCTCAAATATCTCACAAAAAGTCAAGACAAAAGAAACAAGAATGAGAATCAGAGATTATAGAGAACAAATAATAAAATGAAAGACTTAAACACTGAATATTGATTTAAATATAAATGCTCTAGTTTCTGGTCAAGATTGCTTAGTAGGTAAATGTTGTGCTCAGCTCCTACCAAGACCACAACTCAACTTCAGAATAACCATCATTGAGACCCGCCTGAAGTCTAGATGAACAGAAGTCCTACAACTAAAGAGATACAGAAGAACCCACATGGAGACTGTTAAAAGGATTGGAGATGCTGACAGGGCAGGGCTCCACCCATGTGTGTTGGTTAAGAATGAGGAGAGATATCTCAGCTGCAGAGGAGGAGTGAGGGGTCCTAGCCCCACACAAGGCTCCACAGGCCAAGGTTCTGGTGCCATGAAGGAAGTCCCCATAGCTTCTGGCTGTGAAAAGCAGTGGGGATTGTGGCTGAGTGAGACAAAGGGCTCCTGGATTCCCAGGCATTTTTCTTAAAGGGCCCATGCATAAATTAACTCACTGATGCACTCACTTGCTCTGAGCTCCACTGCAGAGGCAACAACTCAAAAACACTAGGTACATATGGGGAGGAGCTTCAGAGCAAGGTTGGAGAGGCAGCTTTTTCCCAGAAAGAAGTATTGGAAGATGCCATTGTTCTTTTGTTGTGGCCTCCCCTCCACACAGCCTGTAAGCACAGGTGGATGCCAAATCTATTACATCAAACTAGCTGACACTACTCACCCTACCCTGGTGATTCCATGAGACCTCGCCCCACCCAACTTGTGAGCCCACCCAAGCTATTTCCAGCATCTTTTCCATACAAAAGAACATTCCTAAAATCTCTGAAAGGTTTACAACCTCAAACAAGCAGTGCATGGCCTCATCATGCCCTATAGCTCTTGCTTAGTGACCCCAATCCTGGTACGAGTGGCAGCCAGTCTTGATTTGCAGCTTAACCTCTCCTTGGCACCTCCAAAGCCAACACAAGCAGCAGACACCTGCAGATCACTACCAGCTCCTACCAGCTGGCCTCTGGTTGGGCACAGGCAGCTGTTAACCTTGGCCTGCACCAGAGCTCCTCCCAAGAGGCCCCAGAAGCAACATATCTCATGATCAGCTTCAGATCACACCAGAGCACTATGCAACCACCTCCAAATGACACACCTAGAACACTAAAGTGAACCCTGCTCTATGGGGTCAGCCTCTGCCACAGCTCCTCAGCTGTAGTCAAGGTCATTCCTCACAGCCAATCAGGCTGAGGGTCAAACCCTGCCATTGACGTAATCCAGACTCAATCCAGACTCAATCACAGCAGGAGGGCACACACAGCTGACACAAGAGACTTGCCTGGAGCACTCAGCTCTGGTGACTGGGGCGACTGTACCACTGGGCCCTACAGGATATATACTACATAATGCCACTCTACCAAGACTGGGAGATGTAGCAGCTCTACCTGATACATAGAAACAAACACAGGGAGGTAGCCAACATGAAGTAACAAAGAAACATGTCCCAAATGAAAGAACAGAACAAAACTCCAGAAAAAGAACTAAACAAAATGCAGACAAGCAATCTATCCAATGCAGAGTTCAAAACACTGGTTATAAGGATGTTCAATGAACTTAGGGGAGGAGTAGATGAACTCAGTGAGAATTTCAACAAAGAGATAGGAAATATAAAAATGGAAATAGAAAACAAAAGAACCAGTCAGAAATGAAGAACGCACTAACTGAAATGAATCCATTAGAGGAAACCAATAGCATACTGACTGAAGCAGATAATCAAATCAGTGATTGAGAAGGTAGCAGAAAACACCCAACTAGAACACCAAAAAATAAAAAATAAAAAGTAAAGAATCCAAAAATAATTAGGATAGTTTAAGAAACCTTTGAGACAACATCAAGCACACCAACATTTGCATCATAGGGGTACTAGAAGGAGAAGAGAGGGTGCAAGGATTTGAAAACCTATTTAAAGAAATAATGATGAAAAACTTCCCTAACCTTGAAGGAAATAGAAGTACAAGTCCAGGAATCACAGAGAATTCCAAAAAAGATGAACCCACAGAAGCTCACACTAAAACACATCATAATTAAAACGCCAAAGGTTAAAGGCAAGAGAGAAACTTAAAAGCAAAAAGAGAAAAACAGTTAGTTACTGACTGTGGGGGGGTAGCTCAGTTGGTTAGAGTGTCATCCCAATATGCCGAAGTTGAGAGTTTGATCTCTGGTCAGGGCACATACAAGAAGCAATCAATGAATGCATAAATTAGTGGAACAATCTCTCTCTGTCTCTCTCTGTTTCCCTCTGTCTCTCCTCCTTCCCTCTCTCCCTCACTCTCTCTCTCTCTAAAATCAATTTTAAAAATTAAAAAAATAAAATCAATCAGTTACCTATAAGATAGCTCCCATAAGACTGTCAGCTGGTTTCTCAGCAGAAACTTTTCAGGTCAGAGGGATTGGCACAAAATATTCCAAGTGATGAAAAGCAAGGGCTGAGGACCAAGATTGCTCTACCTAGCAAGGCTATTATTTAGAATCAAAGGGCAGATAAAGTGCTTCTCAGAGAAGAAATTGTTAGAGGAGCTCATTATGCCCAAACCAGTATCACGAGAAATGTTAAAGGACCTTCTTTAGGAAGAAGAAAAAAGACAAAAGCCATGAATAATAAAATGTCAATGATTACATTCCAATCAATAATTACTTAAAATGTACTAGGAAGTAGTAGGTAGTCTTGTTTTTTTCTATTTTTCTCCTTGCTAAGTAAGGAGAATGAGTGGCTGGATAAGCCCCCTAGCTCTCTCTGGGCTTCAACTCCACATTTGTGAAATAAGTAAACTGGGAAAGACAGTGTAAGTAATTATAGTAGATAGTAAAGTGACTTCATTTGATGCCAATATTAACTTTAGCAGCAACAATCATCAGAAATGGGGAAAATTACTTAAAATGTAAGTGGATTAAATGCTTCAATGAAAAGACATAGGGTAGCTGAATAGATAAGAAAACAAGGCTCACTCATATGCTGCCTACACGAGACACAGTTCAGATGAAAAGACACACAGAGACTGAAAGTAAAGGGATAGGAAAAGATATTTTATGTAAATGGAAGTTTTTTTTAAAAAACTGGGGTAGCAATACTTATATCAGACAAAATACACTTTAAAACAAAGGCTATAACAAGAGACAAAGAAGAACCCAGCAATTCTACTTCTGGATATTTTTCCAAAGAAACCCAAAAGGCTAGTTTAAAAAGACATATACATCCCTATTTATATTGTGGCATTATTTACAATAGTCAAGATATGGAAACAACCGAAGTGTCCACTGATAGATGAGTGGATACAGAAGAAGTGGTGAATATATATACAATGGAATATTTAGTAAAAGAAGAGTGAAATGTTGCCATTTGTAACAACATGGATGGACCTAGTAGGTATTATGCTAAGTGAAACAAGTCAGGCAGACTTTGCTTATATGTGTAATCTAAAAAACAAAATAAACAAATGAAACAGAAATAAGCTCATAGACACAGAGAACAAATTGATGGTTGCAAAAGGGGAGGGGGCTTGGAGGAATGGTTGAAAAGGTGAAGGGATTAAGATGTGCAGATTGCCAGCTATAAAAACAGCCACAGGGATGCGGAAGTACAGCTTAGGGAACAGAAACCATACTATTGTGTCAGCTGGGTACTAGACTTAATGGGGTGATCACTTATAAGTTGTGTAAATGTCTGATCACAATGCTGCACACCTGAAACTTGTATAATATTGTATGTCAACTGTAATAAAAATAAATAATTAATTTTTTAAAATGCTCTGAATCCACAAATTAAAAAACAGATTGATGGAATATGTAACAAAACACAAGGGTAAAATGTCTGCAAGAAACTTACTTAAACATAATGGCATAGAAAGTTCAAAAATAAAGGATGGAAAAGATATACACAAACATATTTTTTTAAGTTGGCAGATTTTTTGGATTTGATACCAAAAACAAAGGCAATGTAAGTAAAAATAAAGGAGAATATATATATAAGCTTCTGCATAGCCAAGGAATCCATTGACAATATAAAAAAGCAACATATGAATGAGAGAAAATATTTTTCAGTTATATATCTGATAAGGGGTTAATACCCAAAATACAGAAAAGATTCAAAAAAGTCAATAGCAAAAATCAATTTGATTAAAAAAGTGGGCAGAGAATCTGAATACACGTAAAGAGACATTAAAAAAAGACAAACAGATGGCCAATTGGTATGTGAAAAAGTGCTCAGCATCACCAATCATCAGGGAAATGCAAATCAAACCCACCTTGTGTCTGTTAGAAAGGTTATTGCCAAATAGACAAGAAATAAATGTTGGCAAGGATGTGGAGAAAATCAAAGACTTGTACATTGTTGGTGTGAATTCAAACAGGTGCAGCCACTGTGGAAAACAGTATGGCAGTTTCTCAAAAAAATTAAAAATAGAACTACCATATGATCCAGCAATTCTATTCCTGGTTATTTATCCTAAGGAATTAAAAACGCTAATATGAAAAGTCAGGCAACCCCATGGTTATTGCAGCATTATCTACACTAGCTAAGACATGAAAGCAATTGAAGGATTCATCAAAATTAATAGGAAAAAATATAGAACATATATATAAAATATTTTCAGCCCTGAAAAAAAAAAGAAAATCTTGCCATTTTGACAATATAGATGGACCTTGAGGATATTACACTAAGTGAAATAAGTCAGACAGAAAAAGACAAATACCATATGAAAGAAATGGGAAGCCTATCTGAGAAAATAATGCAAGAAAACTTCCCTAATTTGATGAAGGAAATAGACATGCAAGTCCAGGAAGCACAGAGAGTCCCAAACAAGATGGATGCAAAGAGGCCCACTCCAAGACATATCATAATTAAAATGCCAAAGGTTAAAGATAAAGGGGGAATCTTATAAGCAGCAAGAGAAAACCAGTTAGTTACCTACAGGGGAGTTCCCATAAGACTGTCATCTGATTTCTCAACAGAAACTTTGCAGGGTAGAAGGGACTGGCAAGAAATATTCAAAGTCATGAAAAGCACGGACCTACAGCCAAGATTGCTCCACCCAGCAAAGCACTTAGAATTGAAGGGCAGATAAAGAACTTCCCAGACAAGAAAAAACTAAAAGAGTTAATCATCACCAAACCATTGTTATATGTTAAAGGAACTTATTTAAGAAAAAGAACAAGATCAAAACTAAGAGCAATAAAATGGCAAAAAATACATATCTATCAACAATTGAATCTTAAAAACAAACTAAGCAAACAAGAACAGAGACAGAATCATGGATACAGAGATTTTGATGGTTACCAAATGGCAGCAGCGAGGGGGAGAATGAATGAAGAGGTGGGGGGATTAAGAAGTACAAATATGTAGTTACAGAATAGCCATGGGGATGTAAAGTAAAGTATAGGAAATGGAGATGCCAAAGAACATATACATACAATCCATGGACATGAACAATGGTGAGGGATTCCCTGATGGAGCAGGTGAAGGGAGGAAAAGGGGAAAAAAATCAGGACAACTCTAAAAGCATAATCAATAAAATATAATTTAAAAAATAAAAACATAAAAAAGAAAAGGTCTCAAATCAATCATTTAATCTCCCATATCAAGAACCTAAAAAAAATGCAAAATAAATCCTAAGCAAGCAGATGGGAGGAAATAACATAAAGCAGAAATCAATGAAACTGAAAACAGGAAAGCAATAGAAAAATAAATACAATCTGGTTCTTCAGAATTTAAAAAATTAATAACTGCCTAGTAAGATCGACAGAGATTGAAAGGGAGAAGACACACATCACTGATACCAGAATGATGTAGGATTTTACGGTGGACCCTGCAGCCATTAAATAGATAGTAATGCAAGACTGTGGTAACTCTACCCTCATAATTTCAACAACTTAGAAAAATGGTCCAATTACTTGAAAACTATAAAACTTTGCCAAAATTAAATAGATACCCTGAATATTCTATAACTATTAAAGAAATTAAATTTGTAATGTTAAAGCACCTGATGTGGAAATATCCAGGCTCTGGTGGTACTATTAGAGAATTTTACCAAACAGTCAGAAAAGAATGTTTCAAAACATTCATAAATACCAATTCTACATATTCTGTGAAAACAAAAGAGGATGGAACCCTCTCAACTCATTGTATTCAGCCCAGTATTACTTTGATACCAAGTCCTGAAAAAAACACACACAAAAAGAAAACTACAGACCAATATCTCTCATGAACTTACATACAATAATTCTCAATGAAATTCCAGCAAACTGAGTCCAGCAATGTATAAAAAGAATAATATACAATGACTAAGTGGGATTTATTCTAAGTATACAAGGGTGGTTCACTATTTAAAAAAATGAATGTAATTCATCTCATCTGGCTAAAAAAGAAAAACCATATGGTATCAATTGACCCAAATCAAGCATTTGACAAATTCCAACAGCCATTTATGATGACCACTCTTGGTACAGTAGGAATATAGGGGAACTTCTTCAATCTTGTAAAGAACATCTACAAAAAGCCTATGCTTACATCATACTTAATACTGAAAGACCAAATGCTTTCCCTCCAAGGTCAGAAACAAGATAAGGATTTCCATTCTTACCAACCTAATTCAACATAATACTGGAAGTTCTAGCTATCACAATAAGACAGGGAACAGAAATAAAAAGCAAAGAAACTGGAATGGAAGAATTAAATGGCCTCTATTTGCAGATGGCATATTGTATATGAGTAAAACCTCAAGATATTAAAAAAGACTCCTAGAATAAGTGAGTTCACAAAGGTTGTAAGATACAAGATCAACATGCAAAAATCAGTTGCACTTATATGTACTGACAATAAACAAGTGGAATCCAAAATGAAAAACTGACATGCCATTTAAAATTGTTCCAAAAAGTTACTTAGGTATAAATCTAACAAAGCATGTACAAGATATATATAATGAAAATTACAAAATGCTGATGAAAGAAATTGAAGACCTAAGAACTTGGAGAGACATACTATGTTCACTGATTGGAAGACTCAACATGGTAAAGACGCCAAGTCTCCCCCAAATCACCTAGGTTTTAGGTGAAACCAATTACATGCAGGTTTCATGTAATTCCTACAAAATTCTCAGTAAGGTTTTTGTAGACGTAGACAAGATTGTTCTAAAATTTACATAGAAAGACACTAGCCCTAGCTTGGTCAAAACAATTTTGAAAAAAAAAAAAAGAATACAGCTGGAGGTTCATTACATAGTGATGGTAATTAAGACAATGTGGGCACCTGCAGAGGGATAGACAATGGACAGAACAGACTAGAGGACACAAAAATAGATCCACACAAATATGCCCAATTGAAACAATTCAATGAAGGAGGGACAGCTTTTTAATAAATGGTACTGAAGACACTGGACATGCATTAGCAAAAAATTGATCCTTGATCTTAGCTTCATACCTTATACAAATGTTAATTCAAAATGGATCATGGACTTAAATGTAAAATTATAAAAATGTCTAGAAAAAAACATGGGAAGAAATGTTCAGAATCTAGAACTAAGCAAAGAGTTCTGAGACTGACAGTGTAAGCACGATCCATAAAAGGAAAATTTGATAAGATAGACCTAACTAAAATGAAAATACAAATGTTTAACCATAAGACTCAAGATAAAAGGGCAAAATATGGGCTGGATGAAAATCACAGATCTGGCAGAGGACTTGTATCTGAAATATATAATAGATCTTCAAAACTCAACAGTAAAAAACCCTTCAAACAATCCAGTAAGAAAATGGGCAAAAAACCTATACAGATATTTCTTTGAAGAGGATATATAGATGGCAAATAAACACATGAAAAGATGTTGCACATAATTAGTTATTAGAGAAGTGCAAATCAAAGCTACACTGAGATACTATTATATACCTAAATGTTTACATGACAAAAATAGAAATGCTGGTGAGGATGTGGAGACACTGGACCACCAATACTTTGCTGGTGGGAAACTGTAAAATGGTCAGCCACTCTGGGAAGGAGTTTGGCAGTTCCTCTTAAAACTGGACGTGGACTGACTTACCATACAACTGAGCAATTGCACTTTTGGACATTTATATCAGAGAAATTAAAACTTATTTCCATGTAGAAACTTGTACATAAATGTTCATAAAAAGTTTATTCATAATAGATGCAACCTGGAAATTTCCCAAATGTTCTTCAATGGGTAAATCATTAAACGAACTTTGTACATCCATCTCATGGAATACTACTCAGCAACAAAAAGGCATGATGTATCATTAATATACACAAAAACTTGGAGGAAACTGTAGGAAATTGTTTTCTTAAGCCAATTTTTGAAGGATAATATTGCATGATTCCATTTATATAACATTTTTTAAGTCCTCACCTGAGGACATGCTTACTGATTTTAGAGAGAGGAAGAGAGGGAGAGAGAGCAGAGAAACTTCGATGTGAGAGAGAAACTTCAGTTGGTTACCTCTTGTCACGCCCCTCAACTGAGGGCCAAATCCAAAACCTAGATATGAGCCCTGACAGGGGATCAAACCCATGATACTTTGGTTTATGGGATGACATTCCAACCAACTGAGCCACACAGGCCAGAGCAATATAACATTTTTGAAATAATGTAAGTATAGAGATTGAGAATAGATTAGTGGTTGCCAGAGGGGATGAGAGAGGAATGGGAAGAAAAAGGTAGGAATGTCCATAAAAGAGTAGTTGGAGAGAGCCTGGTGATGATGGCACAGTTAAGTATCTTGACAGGACAATGGTTACATAAAGCTATGTGTGTGATAAACTTGCACAGAACACCCCAGATATGTGCACGTATATCTGACAAAATCCAGATAACCTCTGTGTTGTACCAATGTCAGTTTCCTAGGGTTAATATAGTAGTAGTTATGTAAGATGTCACCCTTGGAGGAAACTGGGGGAAACACAGTTTCCTCTATGTTTCTTTGCAACTTCCTGAATCTATGATTATTTCAAAATAAACATTTTTTTTTAGAAAAAGAAAGAAAACCTATGACTTTGAGCCCAGGGTGGACAGTGTGGGGCTTCTCCTAAGACTCTGAGAGGCCTGTCTCTGTGCTTTGTTTCTTGCTCTGGAGAGGGCCCTCCATTGTATCCTATAGCCACCCCCTCCCCACACAGTGCCCGACACCCGTGAGGGGCTTGATAAATATCTGCTGACCAAGGAAAAGAAGGAATAGGACATGGGGGCTCCTGGGAGCAGGGATGAGGAGACACCAGGAAGCCCAGCTCCCACCCCACACGGGGGGCTGCTTTGGCCTCAGTACTTTTCCACTTCTCTGCATGAATAAGGGGTGGTAGAAACCTTGCAGGACTCCTGAGGTGCAAGCATGGAAACAACACCAGACAGGAGTCTGTTTTGGCCTTTGGCTTTTTGGGTAAAGGCAGGCAGGTGACAAGAGCACACAGCTGAGGTGCTGGGGACACAGAGGGTCCGATACCTGTTTTCCTAGAAGGCATGTGGAGGAAAGGCTGTCATTGGAGGCCAAAGATACAGAAATGCCCTGGTGGGAAAAGAGTATCTGTGGAGGAGGCAGGAAGGTTCAGTGGGTCTGTGGCCACATGGCTGCGAGGGAAGCCAGAGCTCTGACATAAACATGTCTCAAAGTTTTGGCTGTGGATGCCATCTCCTGGGAAGGCAGCCTCTGGCTTCCAGTCCCCATCCCCTAAACCTAGGGGCACATGCTCAGTCTGTGGGCTGTCAGGGGCAGCCTTTTCTTCTTTTTTTTGCATTCTCTCCATCCTCTCTTTTCCTCATCATGGCACATACTTACTTCTTTCTCTTCTCCCATTTACAAAACAAAAGCTAGCATATGTAGCAACAGAGGCAAGCTTCAGCAGATGGGAGCAGAGTGTCTAAGTGGACATTTCATGTGGGTTCCCCACACAGTATCTCCTCAACTGTAAACAGAGCTGCTCTGGGCGGACCCTCTGCCCTCATCTCAGTTCTTGGCACCTGTCTCTGTGGGCCTGTCTCTGGTCAGGGGCATGACTGGGAGCATGTCACCCTCCTCTACCCACAGTGACTATTTCAGAGATGGAGATGCTGTCCAGTGGATTCAGAAGGGACTCCCATAGGAGCTCCTGCTTCTGCTGGAGATGCTGGCTACTTCTTGCCTCTGGACAAGCCTGAGAAGGAAACAGACTGCCAGGAGAGAGACCTGATGGGGACAGAAATGTTCTTGGAGATTAAAAAACTGATCACTGAATTTTGAATGCAAGTAAGACAGTGCACAGCACATTAGGTAATGAAAAAAGAAAATGGAATTAGTGAATTAGAACATAGGCTCAAGAAATCCCCCAGGGGAATTCCAAGACATGTCTGTAACATGACAATACAATACATATAAATACAATATATACATATAAAGACAATACAATACATATAAATTTAGACTCAGGACAACAGTAGGCTAGAGAAGGTAGAAAGGCTGGAAGAGGAGCCATCATCAAAGAAATAATCAAGTCTTCAGTCCTGGCCACATGGTGCTGAGTTAAAAGAACCCCCTGCCCACTAGACACATAAGAAACACTGGACAAAATATAACACTGGTAACAATTAATAGTAATTAAGAAAGCACTTGAAATATATGGTGGAACACAAAAGACTAAAAGAAGAAATCCCTGAGTACAAGAAATGGAGCAACAACTAAAGGCCAAGAAGAGAGGAAAAGTAGAAGCTACAGCAGCCTTGAAACCATCAGACTAAATGCAGAGCTGGTAGCCGGACTGGGGGCAAACCTGGGATAAAGGACATGGCCTTGGGCAGCCCAAGGTAGGGAGCTGGAACCAACACCCCTGTACAAACTGGGATCCTGAAAAGGCTGCTCCTGAAAGTGAAGGGGAACTAGAAAAATTCCACTGGCTCAGGGAAACAATAAGAGCTTGTCTATTAGCTTGTGTGTATCTTTGCCTGGACCTCTTGAAAGCAAAACAAATAAACAAACAACAAAACAACTTTCCATGAGAAAATAAAAACTAAGGATACATACACACACAAATATGGAAGATCCAAAGTTACACAACTCACATGATAGAAGCCCTAAGGTGAGGAAATAAAAAAACCGGTCCAGATCACTGAGACCTTGGGGCTTTTGGCATTAAAAAATATAATCCTGCCATGACAATTCTGTAGCTCATAGTACACAGAACTCACTTCCACAGAAAAGAACAATCTCCACTGAAGATGAGCTCACAACTTTAAAAAGTGTCTATATGAAGAAATAATTCATTGTGAAGGAGAGTGAGCAGACAGAATGTACAGGAGGAATATCAACCCAAGAATTCAAGGTAAAAGAACAAATTGAAAAGGACTATAAAATAAAAGTGTAAAAAAGCAACTTCAAAGGATATAAAGGATGTAATATGGTAAAATATAAAGCAAAACTGGAAATTATAATAAATTAATTAAAATTTATGAGAACAGAGCAGGCAAGTTTGAAGAAAACATAATTATAAGCCAGTTTCACTCATGAAAATACACACAAAAATCCTGAATAAAATGTTACATACCAAATAAAGCAATGTAAACCTCATCATGACCAAGTAGGGTTTAACCCAATAACATATGGATGGCTTAATATTAGAAAAATATATTAATGTAATTAACTGAAATAGACTAAAGAAAAAAACACATGATCCTCTCAATAGATGCAGAAGAGCATTTAATGAAATACTCTATGCACTCATTATAAAAATTAGGATAAAAGAATTACAGCAAAAACCTATAGCAAACATTATTTCTAGTAATAAAAGCCTCCAATTTTTTCTTTTAACTTCAGAAACAAGAAGCTGGATGCTTACTATTATTGATCCTATTTAACCTTATATTGGTACTACTTGCCAGCTCAATAAGGAGAAAAGAAAAGAAGTAAAAGGATTAGAGGTATTATAATAATTACACAGGGGAAAAAGCTGGAAACAAGTAGTTAGAAATAATGAGAGCTTGGCAAATTTACTGTACACCGAAACAGTATACAAAACTGATATACCTTAATTCTGGCAACAAACTATTAGAAAAAAATAATTTTAAAAATTAGGCAAAAAAAAAAAAAACACCCACCCTTCATAGACACAGACAACAGCATGACAATTATCAGAGGAGAGGTGGACGGGAGGAGGTAGAAGAGGGCAAAAGGGGATATGTGGTAATGGAAGGAGACTTGACTTAGGGTGGTGAACACAATACAATATACAGACGATATATTATAGGATTGCACAATGAAACCTATGTAATTTTGTTAACCAAAGACACCCCAATAAATTCAATTAACAAATATATTGCATGTGCCCATTTTCAGAGAGAGAGAGAGACAGAGCCAGAGACAGAGAGAGAGAACTATGTATTCTAGGTTCCAAAGGCCTGGAGGAAGTTTTATAGGCTCTTCTTTCTGATCTGTGTTCCTTGTAGGATGCTTTACATACAAGCATTATGATCTGCAGTATTTAAAAAAATGTCAAAAGGAGATACTTGACATTCATGCAGAGTGCTTCCTGAAGACCTCAGAAAGCCCATAGTCTTAAAGTTTGCCATCACTCAGCAAAAAGCTTTGAAAAAAAAAAGATAAAAATTTTAAAAATCCCATTCACAAACATAGCAAAAACTTCAAAGGGATAAATTTAACCAAACATATGCAAGATATCATGGAGAAAATCTTTACAGAAGGACATACTAAAACAAATAAATGGAAGGATATACAATGTTCATTGATGGAAAAATGAAATCATGCAGACCTTGACTTTTCCCACATAAACATATAAATACAGTGCATTTCCAGTTAAGATCTAAAATAATTTTGTGTGTGGAATTTGAAACATTGGTTTTACACACGACATGGAAAAGTAAAAGGTTATAAATAGACAATAAAATTACAAAGAAAAATAAAGAAGTAGGAACTTGTTCTACCAGAAATCAAGGCTTATTATAAAGCCATGGTAATGAAACCAGTGAGGAACTAATGCTGTATAGATAAGAACCAAACGAACATAATAGTATGGAATGCAAACATAGAAACTTGACATAACAGATGACTTACAATGAGTGGGTAAGAGATACACTATTCACTAAGTGTTGAAACTAATGGGTACATATTAAAAAATCACCTCCCCCCATCATTTTTCACTATACATAAAAATAAATTCCAGAAAGAATGAAGTCCTAAATGTAAAAACTTTAAAAAGATAATATAGGTGAATTTCTGCTTCTGGACAATATTAGAAAACGGAACAAAATATATGAATGAATTATTTTTTGTCATTGAACAACAGGTAGTACAGGACTGTGATGTTTGAGAGAATAGAAACAAATGAAAAGACTCTTACCAATACTTAGGCTTTATTCTTGGAGACATCTTTTAGACTGTGTCAGAGGGAAAATAATTCAAACAGAGCATGACTGAAATTAGCAGGACATGATACAAGAGAATAAGGACTTATGCCATGAAAGATCTCCAGAAATATGCATAAGTATCTCCTTGAGTCTTTAGTTGCACCTAAGCTGGGCATGTATAGGATGAGACTCCAAGAGACTGGGTAGAAGACAACTACCAGGAAAACAACAACTATCAAGAAGCAGTAAGTGGAACAATTCCCAGAGCTCACAGAGAGCTGAGGGATATTAGAATTCTAATAAGCAGAGTGGAAAAAATTCATTGAACACTGAGGCCATTCAGCATATACACCAGAAAGAACATAGATTAGTGTTAAAACTAAACCAGCTATAGCACAAAGACTACTCTAGCCCCACCTTAACAAATCTCAAAAAATATGTTTCAAGTGACCCACAGGTAAATTAGCTGGCAGCCAAAACAAAACTTAACTCTCTTTAAAGGAAGACAGCAAAATCCTGTCATTAGACAATGTCTAGTATTCAATAAAAAATTACTAGACATGTAAAAATGTGACCTATACCATGAGAAAAACTAGTCAATACATGTACCAGAATTAACACAGATGATATAATTATAAGACAAAGAAACTTTAAACATATAGTGTATTTTTTAAATTCAAGGATTCAAAGGGAATGTAATGAGACCAATGGAAGAGAAGAGCCTAATACAACTTACGTAGATGAAAAATACACCTTTGAAATAAAAATTTTACTAAATGAGATTGATTTTAGAATAGAAGCTGAAGAAGTTAATTACCAGCAAACATGAAGACATAGGATTTGAAGACATAGAATAGAAGCAAATTGAAACAGAAAGACAAAAAAAGACTTCAAAAGATGAACAGTCTCAGTGTTCTGTGGGATAATATCAAGCAGTCCAACATACCCATAAAAGGAAACAAGTAAATAGAGGAGGAAATTTTTCTTAGGAAATAAAGATTCAAAACATCCCAGATTTTACTTCAGAAGAGTTCTGGTCAAGATGGAGGCATGGGTAGAAACCTTTTGCTTCCTTGCACAACCAAAAGGAGGATAACAACCAATCTAAAATCAATAAACAACCAAAAGCACCAGAAAATCAAACTGCATGGAACTCCAACAACCAAGGAATTAAAGAAAAAATCAATCAGAACAACCAAACTGGAAAGGCGGTGGACCAAAATGGGCTGACTCAGAAAAACCGGCAAGGCAGCAGACCATGGGTGTGGGGCTGGCTGCTGAGCTCGGGGGTGGGGGGGGGGGCTGCGTGGGAAGGGCTGACTTAAGGGGAAAACTGAGACTCAGAGGTGGCTGTGGACTACAGTGGTTGTGGTGGTCAGAGAAGTGCCCAGTCTCACAGGAGAATCACTAGGAAAGTGTGCTAGAGACAAGCAGGTGAGCTGCACTGTTCCCTCTCTAGCCCCTTCCCCACAGGCCGCACGGCAGCAAATAAGATAGCCCTGTCAGAGTGAATACCTAAGGCCCCGCCCTTTTACAACTTAACAGGTGTGCAGAGACAAATAAATAGGGCCCAAATGAAAGAACAGAGCAAAGCCTTAGAACTAAGTAATAAGGAGAAAGTGATGAGCAGATTGTCAACCTATCTGATGGAGAATGTAAAGCCCTGAATGTAAAACACTCACAGAACTGATTGAGCTTGGTCAAAAAATAAAAAAACAAATGAAAGTTATCCAAAGTGAAATAAAGCAAAATATTCAGGAAACCAACAGTGACAGGAAGGAAACCAGGAGTCAAAGCAATGATTTGGAACAAAAGGAACAAAAATAAACATCCAACCAAAACAAAATGAAGAAACAACAATTCTCTTACAAACCTCTGGGACAAACTGAAACTTTCCAATATCCAAATTATAGGGGTGCCAGAAGGAGAAGAGGAAGACCAAGAAATTGAAAACTTATTTGAACAAATAGTGAAGGAGAACTCCCCCAATGTGGTGGAGGAAATAGACGTCCAGGAAGTCCAGGAAGCCCAGAGAGTCCCAAAGAAATTGTACCCAAGGAGGAACACACCAAGGCATATCACCATTAAATATAAAAATTAAATATAAAGAGAGAATCCTAAAAGAAGCAAGAGGAAAGGAAAGAGTTACCTACAAAGGACTTCCCATAAGGCTATCAGCTGATTTCTCAAAAGAAACCTTGCAGGAAAGAAGGGGCTGGAAAAAGAAATATTCGATGTCTTGAAGGGCAAGGACCTACATCCAAGATTACTCTCTCCAGCAAAGCTTTCATTTAGAACGGAAGGGCAGATAAAGTGCTTCCCAGATAAGGTCAAGTTAAAGGAGCTCATCATCACCGAGCCCTTATTATATGAAATGTTAAATCTAAGAAAAAGAAGATAAAAATGTTTACAGAAGATGTTTACTGTTCATAAACAGTAAAATGACAACAAACTCACAACTATCCACAAATGAACTTAAAAGAAAAGAAAAACAAGGAAAACAAAAACTAAGCACACAACCAGAACAGGAACAGAATCAGAGAAACGGACATCACACAAAGGGTTTTCAGTGGGAAGGGGGGAAGGCGGGAATAGAGGGGAAAAGGTACAGGGAAGAAGAAGCATAATTAGTAAGCATAAAATAGACAGGGAGAGTTAAAAAATGGTATAGGAAACAGAGGACTCAAAGAACTTATATGTACAACCCATGGACATGAACTAAGGGTAGGGGATGGTGGAGGTTTGGGGGGCAGGGCAGAGAGGGAATAAGGGGGGAAATTTTTGGAAAACTGTAATAGCATAATTAATATAAATACTTTTAAAAAATTAAAAATTAAAAAAATTCCACATTTTATGGAAAAAATGTTCATCCCTAGATAGAAGTATCTCAGAACCCTAAACAGGATAATCACAAAGAAATCATTCTTAAATGGCTAAAAACAGGTAAGCTATTTAAAAGCACATTATATATAGGACTACAAAGATAATAGTTCATGTTGACTGACTTCTTGTCAGAAGCAATGCAACCAGAAAGAAAATTGAACAACATCTTTAAGTGCTAAAAGAAAAAAAAAGAGAGTCAATTCACAATTCTACCTCCAGTAAAGGTAATCTTCAAAAATGTTTGTCTGAAAATGTTTTTATTTTACTTTAATGTTGAAGGTTACCTTTGCTGGATACAGAATTATAGGCTGGCCTTTTTTTTTTTCAGCATTTCAGAGAATATGTAAGGAGCAGACTTTTATCTAAAAAATGATAAAGGAAGTTCTTCAGGCTGAAGGTAGATAACACCACATGGAAACTTGGATCAACAAAAAAAAGGGGAAAAAAGTGGACATGGTGAACAGGCTGACAAATATAAGCCCTTCCTTTCTTTTTTTAAAAAATAACTCTTTTAAACAATACTACATTATTTGAAGAACAATAGTAACAATACATTTTAAGGTTTATAACATAATATAGAAATAAAGTGTACCATACCAACTTTACAGAGAATATGAGGAGGTAAAAGGAAGTATACTGTCGTGCAGTTCTTACACCATACATATTACTTGGAGGCAGACTGTGATAAGCTAAAGATGCACAAAGAAAACACTAGAGCCATGACTAGAAGAAGTATAGCTATTCAGCCAACATATAATAAAACATAATTAATTAATGCAAAAGAAGGCAAGGATGAGGAATGAAAGAACAGTGAAGATGGAACAAAAAGCAAACAAACACCAAGATGGTAGATTTAAACCTAACCATATTAACAATTACTTTAAATGTAAATGGTCTCTACACTAAGAATTAGAAATTGTCGGTCTGAATAAAAAAAGCAAGATAAATTATATACTGTTTAAGAAACACTTTAAATATAAAAATACAGGTTGGTTAAAAGTAAAATAAATGCATATTACATGAGTGCTACAAAAACATGAGGTGGCTTTATTAATGTCATACAACATAGACATCAAGACAGAGTATTATTGGAGATGAACAAGAATATTGCATAATGATGAGAGGGTCAATTCATCAAGAAGACATTAAAAAGCCCTAAAATTGTATGTACTTAATAACAGAGTTTCAAAACTAACATGAGTAAAAGGAATAATAAATAAAATCACAATCATAGTTGGAGATTTTCACACTTCTCTTTAAGTGACTGCTAAAATAAGTAGGCAGAACACAGTAAGAATATGGAAGACTTGAAAAATATTATCAATCAACTTGATATAACTGACATTCATAGAATATTAATTATACTAAATAATGGTAGAATGTACATTCTCTTCAAATGCACATGGATTAATCACTAAAATAGACTATTTGCTGTTATATAACACAAGTCTCAACACATTCAAAAGGATTGAACTCATAGAATATGTTTTCCAATCACAAAATGTTAAATAAAAAGTTAATAGACCGACCATATGACCTAGTAATCCTTCTTCTGCATATCTACCTGAAAAATTAAAAACATTTATTTGTAAAGGTGTATGTATCTCCATGTTCATTGCAGCATTATTCACAGTGGCCAAGACAGAGGAAAATGACTAAAGTGTCCTTTGATAGATGATTGGATAAAAAAGATGTGGCACACATATACAGTGGGATACTGCTCAGCCATCAGACAAGACAAAACACTGCCGCTTGTGATGTGGATGGATCTTGAGAATGTCATGCTAAGTGACATCAGTCAGATGGAAAAAGTCAAGAAGAACATGACTTCACACATGTGTAAGATAAAAAACTGAAAGCAACAAACAAGATGGACAAATACTCATAGACACAGACAACAGTATGGCAGTTACCAGAGGGGAAAAGGGTAGGAAGGAGATAGTAAAGGGTAAAGGGGGTCAAATATATGGCAACAGAAGGAGATTTCACTCTGAGTGGTGAATACAATGCAATATACAGATGATGTATTACAGAATTGTTCACTGGAAACTATGTAATTTTATTAACAATGTCACCCCCATAAATTCAGTACAAATTTACTAAATAAATAAAATAAAACCAATAACAATAAGCTATCTATTAAGTACTCTGATTTGGGGGAATTAAACAATACAGTTTTAAATAATCCATGAGTTAAGAAGCCACAGAAAATTTAAAAATATCTTGACCTGAATAGTAATGAAAATGCAACACACTAACTAATTGGTACACAGCCAATATGGACTTGAGTGCATCTAAACAGTGCTTAAAGGAATACTTAGAGCTTTCAATACACACATTTAGAAGAGAAGAAAGGTCTGAAGTTAATGACATAAGGTGCCACCTTAAAAAGCTAGAGAAATAAGAGCAAATTAAATCTAAACAAAGTAGAAGAAAGAAAATAAGAGTGAAAATCAATGAAATTAAAGATAGACAATAGGAAAAAATCAATGAAATAAAAACCTGATTCTTTTTTAAAAATCAATAAAACCTATAAAATTTTAGTTAAGTGATCTTAAAAAAAAGTGAAGACATCTATTACCAACATGAGGTCTGAGGAGTCATCACTAAACACCCTACAGGCATTAAATGAACAAAAAATGTTATAAACAATGTTATGCCAACGAGTTTAACAAAACAGATGAACTGAACAAGCTCCTTCAAAGATACTAAGTATCAACATTTACTCAGAAAGAAATACAAAGTTTGAATAGTCCTTCATCTGTTTTTGAAATTTTAATTAATAAGTTTAAACACTTATAACAAAGAAAATTCCAGGCCAAGGTGGCTTCACCAAACACTTTTATCAAACACTTAAGAAGAAATCATTTATAAGCATAATAAATTGTTTTAGAATATAGAGAAGGAAGAAACACTTTCAACTCATTTTATGAGGTCAGTATTGATCTGATAATGAAATCAGACAAAGACATGAGCAAACTCCAGACTAAAATATTTCATTTATATAAGCATATAAATATTCAACAAAATATTAGCAAATTAATTTCAACAATATATGATTAAATCAGGTATACTCAAAGAATTCAAAATTAGTTTAGTATTTCAAAATCAATTGATATAATTCACTTTACTAACAGAATAAAAGAAAAACCCTTATGACAACCTCAATATATACAAAAAAAATATTTGGAAAGAAATCATCATTCATTCATGAAAAATAAAATGCTCAGCAAACTGGTCCTGGCCAAGGAGGTGCAGGTAGATATCCTTCACTTCCTTGCACAACCAAAAGGAGGATAAAAACCAATCTAAAATCAGTAAACAACCAGAAGTGCCTGAAAATCAAACTGCATGGAACTCCAACAACCATGGAATTAAAGAAACAGTCAAACAGAACAACCAGACTGGTAAGGCAGCAGATGGAGAGAAACCGCAGTGAGGCAGCAGAGGCAGCAGACAGTGCAGGTGGAGCTGGCTGCAGAAAGGTGGCTGGCTGTGTGGGAAGGGCTGATTTAAAGGGAAACTGAGACTCAGAGCTGGCTGTGGACTAGGGCAGTTGCTGAGGTGGAAAAAACTCCCAGTCTCAAAAGAGAGTTCATTGAAAAGCAGGCTAGAGACCAGCAGGTGAGCTGCATTGTTCTCTCTCTGGCCCCTCCCCCACAGGCAGCCCCACAGCACAGCCAGAAGGGTTGTCCAGCCTGGGGGAGAATACCTAAGGCCCCGCCCCCTTACAACTTATCAGGGGCTCAGAGCAAAGAAATAAGGCCAAAATGAAAGAACAGATCAAAACCTCAAAAAGAGAGCTAAGCTAAAAGGTTATAGCTAACCTATCTAGTGAGGAATTTAAAGCCCTGGTAATCAAAATGCTCACAGAACTGACTAAGCTTGGTTGAAAAATGAAAGAACACAAATGAAAGATACCCAAAATGAAATAAAGCAAAATATTCAGGGAACCAAAAGTGAAGGAAAGGAAACCAGGGCTCAAATCAATGATTTGGAACAAAAGGAAGAAATGAACATCCAACTGGAACAAAATGAAGAAACAAGAATTCAAAAAAGTGGAGAAAGTCTTACGAACCTCTGGGACAACCTGAAATGTTCCAATATCCAAATTATAGGGATGGTGAAAGGAGAAGAGGAAGAACAAGAAATTGAACTTATTTGAACAAATAATGAAGGAAAACTTCCCCAATTTGGTGGAGAAAATAGACTTCCAGGAAGTCCAGAGAGTCCCCCAAAAATTGTACTCAAGGAGGAACACACCAAGGCACATCATAATTACATTATCCAAGATTACAGATAAGAAGAGAATCTTAAAAGCAGCAAGAGAAAAGGAGATAGTTACCTACAAATGAATTCCCATAAAGCTATCAGCTGATTTCTCAAAAGAAACTTTGCAGGCAAGAAGGGGCTGGAAAAAAGTATTTGAAGTCATGAAAGCCAAGTACCTACAACCAAGATTACTCTATCCAGCAAAGCTATCATTTAGAATGGAAGGGCAGATGAAGTACTTCTCAGATAAGGTCAAATTAAAGGAGTTCATCATCACAAAATCCTTATTATATGAAATGTTAAAGGGACTTATCTAAAAACAGAAGATCAAAACTATGAACAGTAAAATGACAACAAACTCGCAACTATCAAGAAACAAACCTAAAAAATAAAAGAAAAACAAAAACTAAGCACACAACTAGAACAGGAACAGAATCAGAGAAATGGAGATCACACAGAAGGTTTTCAGCAGGGAGAGGGAGACAGGAATAGGGGAGAAAAGGTACAGGGAAGAAGAAGCATAATTGGTAGGCATTAAATAGACAGGGAGAGGTCAGAAATGGTATGGGAAACAGAGGACTCAAAGAACTTATATGTACAACCCATGGACATGAACTAAGGGGAGAGGGAATGCTGGAGGGTTGTGGGGTGCCAGGTGGAGGGGGAATAAAGGGGGAAAATTGGGAAAACTCTAATAGTATAATCAATAAAATATACTTAAAATGCAAAAATGCTCAGCAAACTAGGACAAGAAAGGAATTTCTTCAGGCCAATGGAGGACATTTATGAAGAAGCTACAGCTAACCACATGACTTACACAAAAATTAACCTGAAATAGATCAATAGACCTAAATATAACATATACAATTATAAAACTTTCAGAAGTAAATATATGAGAAAATCTTTGTGAACTTGAAGTAGGCAAAGATGTCTTAGACAAGATACATGTTTTCTTTTAATAGAGGAAAATTTTGATAAATTTTACTTTATCAAAATAAAAAAAAACCTGCTCTCTGAAACACATGGTTAAGAAAATAAAACTTCCAAATATAGACTGAGAAAATATTCTTGATACACATATTTTTCAAAGGACTTGTATAACATTCTACAATGGGCAAAAGATTTGAATATACATTTCACAGGCTAGGAAGCACATGAAGAGATGCTCAGCATTATTACTCACTAGAAAAATATAAAATAAAGCCACAATAAGACACTACTAATCAACCACAAAAAAATACACTAAAATGAACAAGACTGAAACTACCAAGTTTTGGAGGAGCAACTAGAACTCTCCTACATTTTAGAAGTATAAAATGGTTCAACTACTTTGCAAATAAATAGTTCAGAAATTTTTATTTATTTTTTAAAGATTTTAAAAAATTTATTGATGAGAGAGAGAGAAACTCTGATTTGTTGTTCTACTTATTTATTCATTGGTTGATTTTTGTACGTGCTCTGACCAGGAATTGAACCCACAACAATGGTGTGTCCAACCAGTGGCCCACAGGCCGCATGCAGCTCAGGATGGCTAGGACTGCAGCCCAACTACAAATCATAAATTTACTTAAAACATTATGAGGCTTTTTTGTGATTACATGTTGCATTGTATTTAATGCGTGGCCCAAGACAACTCTTCTTCTTCCAGTGTGACCCAGAGATGCCAAAAGTGTGGACACCCCTGCTACCGATGATGCTCGAACCAACTGAGCTACCTGGCCAGGGCCAGTTTAGCAATTTTTATAATGTTAGACATACACTTGCCGTGTGACCCAGAGATTCCATACCTAGATATTTACCCAGAAGAAAGGAAAATGCATATCCACAACCAAGACTTGTACACAAATGCTCATAGCCCCAAACTGGAAATGACCCAAATGTCTAACAACACATAAATGTAAAAGCAAATTGTGTTATATCCCTACAATGGAACACTATTCAGCAATAAAAAAGATTAAACACTCATGCGTGTGATAACATGGTTAAACTCAAAAGATTTATGCTGAGCAAAAGCAGGCAAAAGAGTATATGTTGTATGATTCCATATGTATTTGAAATTTAAAAAAGGCAAAGCTCATCTATAGTGACATAAAGCAAATTAATCATTGGCTGGGGCCAGGCTGGGAAGGCAGATTGTCTGGGGAGGGGTGAAGGAAAATTCTTGTGGGGTAGGGATGAAAATGTCTGATACTTCCAGCGGGCTTTGGGGCTCTAGGGTTTGGGGTGGGCATGGTTACATGGTTATATATATTTGTCATATGCATCACTAACCACTTAAAGTGGGTGCATTTTGTTGTGTGTAAATTATGCCTCAATCATTTTGAAATAAGAAGAAAAATATAACATTTTTATGTTATTGGGGATAGAGAATTATTTTTTTGAACAAGATAGAAAAATTATAAATCACAAAGGAGATTTCTTCTATATCAAAATTCAAAACTTCTTCATATCAAAGGATACCACCATCAATGCTAACATTGGGTTGGCCAAAAAGTTTGTTTGGTGTTTTCCATAGGATGGCTTTGCTCTAGTTGAGCTTAGTTGTCTTTAACTTCATTCAAAACAATTTTGTTCGATTGTATTGTGACAGCTGTCATATCAGCATGTATTTAAAAAAGTTATCAAAGTTGGTGAATTTTTGTAGCCATTTTAATATTGAAGATGGAAGAAAATAAATATGCATTTTGGCATATTATGCTTTATTATTTTAAGAAAAGTAAAAACACACTGAAATGCAAAAAATATTTTTGCAGTATGGTCAAGGTGCTGTGACTGATCAAATGTGTCAAAATTGGTTTGCAAATTTTCATGCTGGAGGTTTCTCGCTGGATGATGCCCCAATGTCAGGTAGACCAGTTGAGTTGAAAGCTACCAAATTGAGGCATGAATTGAGAACAATGAACATTTTATCATGCAGGAGATAGCCGACATGCTCAAAACATCCAAATCAATAAAGTTATTGGTGAAAAAGAAAAAAGTGTCTTTTATTTTACAGAAAAAACTAAACAGGCTTTTTGGCCAACCCAGTAGAAACAGCCCACAGACTGAGAGAAGATATATAACAGAAGATTAACGACTCATATAACCAAACAAAAGTTTAGTATCTAGAATAGTTAACAAACTACTGTAAGTCAGTAAGAAAAATGGAAATCATCTAATAGAAAACTGGTCAGAATACTGTCAGGCAAATAAATCCCAGGTGAGAAAAACTAGGTAGTCCACAAACATGTGAAGAGCCATCCAAGCTCACTAATGAACAGGGTACTGTAAATGAGAACGGCAAATTATGATCACCTGATAACACCAGGCAAGCAGGCGGGAGAAGGAAACAGTTTCGTGTTGCCTGCAGAAGTGCATTTTCATTGAACAACTTGGAGGTGAATTTAGCAAGAGCTAGGAAAGTTGAAGATGGACTTCCCTATCTTATATGATAGTCTGTCATATAGCAACATATGCCAAGTCCTCAAGGCTGGGTGCAGAGGAAACATGAGGAGACATTAGAGTGTGTTCAGCACTCATTGTTTATAGCCCCAAAGTGAGAATATCCTAAATTTCCATTAACTGAGCAATGAATTTAAAAAATGTAATATAGTCATATAATGCAATATACCAGTAATTAGAATGAATAACCTAAATCTGTGTCTATCAACACAACAAGATCTAAAATAATTATATTTATATTAAATTATTAAATATATTAAATTTGCATTGCTTTAAATATATATGAGTGTGTGTATACATATACATATGTACATATGCACATACACATATATATATATATACACACACACACACAGAGTGAGTGTGGTACAAAAAGATTCATACAGTCCAAAAAGGGAGGTGCTTAGGTAGGACCCTGAGGAGGGCTCCCTACTTTGTAGAGATAGAAGGGGACAGTGTTGGGGTGAACAGCTGAAAACCACTTGTGGACAACGCATCTCTGAGACCCCCTACTTCCCAACAGAGACCTCCCCTCATTCTGTCAGCAACACAGGTCTTTTGAATGTGTGGGATGCTGCTGCACCCCCCTGCCCTGCCTCACTCGAGGCAGTAAGATGAACTAGAACTGGAAAGTGTTGTGATCCCGCACAGCCTGAGTGCTGCAGAATGCTAGATGAGGGAGCCCACAGGGCATCCAGCACTACCCACATCACAGCCTTGCCTTTGTTTTTCTTCTCCCCTACCATCCCACTCACTTTGGCTCCACGGACTTGCTTTGGGGTTTGGCACTTTCACGTGTTTAATATAAACCCAGACTCTTAAGATATCAGCATCAAATCCTTTAAATATATACATACGTACATACATAAAAATCCACTTCCTATTTCCTACGTGCCCTTTGTCTCCATAAGGGACCTGCACATAAGAGTAGCCCGTAGGTTGTAACCTTTTTTCATAAAAGAGAAAAGAGCAATCTGCGTTCTCCTTCCCATGCACTCTAATCTCATAATCCCAAACCAGTCCTGGGGACGGAGCCCTTCTGTGGCTTCTGAGCCCCTACTGGTGACAGAGCCTAGAAAGGTGGGAAGTGGACACATGTGAGGTTTGTCACTAACGACAGCCCTCCCTGAACCTGTCTTCGTCTGTCTTCTGTGGAGCACTTAAAAAGCATCAGCATCACTGGAGAGGACCAGCCGAGTGGATGAAGACCCTTTTTGTGCCTGTTGGAGCACATGTATGAGAAGTGGGAACCACCTCCCCATCAAAGGGGTTCCTTTTTCCCTGGCAGACCCCTCTCCGCCTGGCTCTCTGCCCTCTAGGCTGGCCCATGTGGACCCTTTTAATGGGCACTTGCGCCTTTAGCTTCCAGCTGGGTTTGGCCCTGGAACTCTCTCACTCAAGACTGGAGTGAGAGAGGAGAAGGAAAGAGGTCATTTAGTCCCTAAGGGCCACTCTCATTGAGGGTCACTGCCCAGAGGGACTGTCACATGCCCTTGTTTTCTTTTACACGCACAAACAGATCCCTGTGACAATACACTAAAAGTGAAATAAACCTGCCCTGCAGTTTTCTTAGTATTTTCTCTCTGTATGAGGGTGGTGGGGGAGGAGGGGAACCCCAGTCCTTCCTCCCCTTCCTCCTGTGTCTTTCTCTTTTAGCTTCACATACAACACTTCACTCTGGTTGCCAGATGTGTGGGGTGTTACCCCACACCAAGCAATTTGCAACACCACCTGGGAGTCCTTGAACTCTCTGACACTGTCTACCTGGAGATAGCACTGGGTCCCACAGGTTAAGGGCTTAGCCCTCCACCCCCAGGCTGCCCCCAGCCCACTGCAGATGCCAACTGCAAGTCTAGGTCGCCACCTGTGCTTCTGACCCATCAGCTATAAATCAGAGCTTCCCATCACCCTCTCCTCAGGTTTGATTAATGATGGCCTAAAAATAAAAGGCCAAAGCGAGAGACAACAAACATTTATTTGAGATCACAAAAGGGTGTCTATTCAGGAAGCACTGATGCAGACAGGAGCCCAAACAGTGTTCTGACTGGGAGGCAAAGGCAACAGGTATCCATGAGAAAGGGAAGGGAAACAATTCAGTAGAGGGAAGACATGCCCATTGCTGTAGGTAATGAACAAAGTGATGCTGGTTCTAACAAATGCTTTTTAATTTTCAGTCCAGTAGCCACCAGTCTAGTATAAGAGTCACAATATCTGCTTTTTTGTCTTTGCCAACAGTTCCCTGGGTCAGTGTTATTTTAGGCTCAGTCCAGACATCACTTTGCCAAAGGCTGGAGGCAAACACATGTGAAGCAGTTCCTCTGGGATGGCAGCTCCATCTCCATTTTGAACTGCATCCTTTTATATTATTTTTTATATTAATTTGCCACAGTGGCTTACTCAGGAAACAGTTACACTTAAACCAGTGTATTAAAGGACAGGATAAAGGCTACAGAGGAACAGCCAAATGAAGAGGACACACGGCGAGGTCTGGGAGTGTCCTGGGTGCAGGGGCTTCTGTCCCGTGGAGTCAGGTGTGTCATCCGTCTGGTACATGGATGGGTTTCCCAGCCAGGAAGCTCCCAAACCCCATGTTTTGGGGTTTAACACAGGTGTGATCAATCATAAACTCCATTTTCAGGGCTTTTCCCTTCCAAGGAGAACAGAGAGGAAAGCTGAAAATTCCAAGCTTCTAATCATGGCTTGGCCTTTCTGGTGACCAGGCCCACAGGAGCCATCCAGAGTTGCCTTATTAGGACAGAAGACACTCCTATTACCCAGGCAATAATGAGGGTTTCAGGAGCATTGTGCCAGGGCTCCTTTATTGATTGATTATCTTATTACAGTTGTTCCTTTTTTTCTCCCCTTTATCTGCCCACTGCCCTGCACAGCCCCTCCCACCACCATTCCCCGCCCCGCTTTAGTTCATGCCCATAGGATGTACATGTAAGTTCTTTGGCTTCTCCGTTTCCTATACTATTCTTAACCTCCCCCTGTCTATATTATACCTACCACTTGTGCTTCTTATTCCCTGTACCTTTTCCCCCATCCTCCTCCTGCCCCTCCCCACTGATAACCCTCCATGTGATCTCCATTTCTGTGATTCTGTGCCTGTACTAGTAGTTTGCTTAGTTTGTTTTTTGTTTTTTAGGTTCAGTTGTTGATAGTTATGAGTTTGTTGTCATTTTATTGTTATATTTTTGGTCTTCTTTTTCTTAAATAAGTCCCTTTAACATTTCATATAATAAGGGCTTGGTGATGATGAACTCCTTTAACTTGACCTTATCTGGGAAGCACTTTATCTGCCCTTCCATCCTAAATGATAGTTTATCTTAGATGTAGGTCCTCACCTTTCATGACTTGGAATACTTCTTTCCAGCCCCTTCTTGCCTGCAAGATTTCTTTTGAGAAATCAGCTGATAACCTTATGGGAACTCCTTTGTAGGTAACTATCTCCTTTTCTCTTGCTGCTTTTAAGATTCTCTCCTTAAATTTAATCTTGGATAATGTTATTATGATGTGCCTTGGTGTGTTCCTCCTTGGGTCCAATTTTTGGGGGACTCTCTGGGCTTCCTGGAAGTCTATTTCCTTTGCCAGATTGGGGAAGTTTTCCTTCTTTTTGTTTTCAAATAAGTTTTCAATTTCTTGCCCTTCCTCTTCTTCTGGCACCCCTATGATTAGGATGTTAGAGCATAACTAAAGTTGTCCCAGAGGTTCCTAAGCCTCTCCTCATTTTTTTGAATTCTTGTTTCTTCAATTTGTTCCAGTTGGATTTCTATTTCTTCCTCTTGTTCCAAATTGTTGATTTGAGTCCCAGTTTCCTTCCCTTCACTGTTGGTTCCCTGTATATTTTGCTTTATTTCACTTTGGGTAGCCTTCATTTCTTCCTTCATTTTGTGACCATACTCAACCATTTCTGTGAGCATCCTGATCACCAGTGTTTTGAACTCTGCATCAAATATGTTGGCTATCTCCTCATTGCTTTGCTTTTTTTCTGGAGTTTTGATCTGTTCTTTCATTTGGGCCATATTTCTTTGTCTCGAGGCACCTGTTATGTGGTAAGGGGCAGGGTCTTAGGTATTTGCTGGGTGGGACAACCCTCTTTGTTGCTTTGTGGTCCTGTCTGTGGGGGAGGAGTCAGAGAGGGAACAACGCAGCTCACTTGCTCTGCTCTAGCCCCACTTTCCAGCGAACTCTCGTATGAGACTGGGAGTTTCTCCCACTGTGGCAACCCCACATGGTATTTTACTGCTAGAGGTTCTGAGTCTTTAGTTTCCTGGTCAGCCAGCCCCTCCTCCCCCATGTGGTCCACAGCCTTGTTGTGGGTCCTCTTGTTACAGAACAGAGTGAGGGGGTTACTGAATGATATAAAAGACCCCCCTTTTTCTCCAGTGGTTCCTCCCTACCTATTGGGTTAGTTTTGCCCACTGCCTGAGGAAAGACGTCTCTTAATACCAGAGATCAGTGAAAAGGAAAGGAATTTATTATTTATTTGAAATAATACAAACTAAAGTTCCCCACAAATGCACACAGTCCTCCCAGTGCCCTCCACACAGCAAAAAGGAACACTTCCAAAGCCTCGTGGTCCTGACTCTCACCGAAGCCACATGGTTCCAACCAAGACACCAAAGCTGTGTGGTCCTAAACAGATGCGTGGTCCCAAAAAGAGAGATGCCCAATGGCTACGCCTCTTCTGTAGCCTCATTTCCAGCTCCTCCCACAACTGGCCACAGCTGCCAGCATTCTAGGCAGATGTGGCCCTGTGGTGTGAAGCTAATTATCTCCAAGCTCTTCTGGACCCCATTACAAATCCCTATTTGGGGCTCCCCTCTTGGCTGCACCCTGTTACACTCTCTGCTGCTCCCTCTGTCATTGCCACTCCCCATCTTGACCCCTCCTACCAGTCTGGATGAATGTTACATTAACTCCTTGGTTGTCAGAGTTCCATGCAGTTTGATTCTCTGGCACTTCTGGTTGTTTATTGTTTTTAAATTGGTCATTATCCTTCTTTTGGTCGTGTGAGGAAACAAAGTGTTTTTATCTATGCCTCCATCTGGGTCAGAACTCTATTTTCTATTATCTCATACTCTCTCTCATACTCTCTCTGTTTCTGTCAGCTCATTCATTCACAGCCTCCACTTATGCAGCACCTACTACATTTTAGGTATTGGGAGGATGAGGATGAGGAGTTGGATGTAGTCCCTGCCTTCGAGGAGAATGCAGTGTGTCTGAGAGAGGCACAGATACAGAGCTGGGAGGACCACGAGGAGAGGAGGGTTTCTGCCCACCTGAAAGGTAACTCTCAGTCTTTCCCCACCACAAAGTAAAGATGAAGTGAGAAAGTGACTGATAATCACTTGGCATTCCTAAGTAATATCAGTCACTCAATATTCACTGAGCACTCATCTCACAGGAAACCCGTGTCAAATGCCTTGGCATTGGGAGCAGGTGACAAATTGGGGGACAATCTCTTGCCCTCTTGCAGATTCCAGTCTGTTAGAGGATGTTGGGTGAGTGGGGCTGTCTGATGAGGAAGGATTTCTGAGGCAGGTCAGTGAGCACTGGGAAGAATGGGCAAAGCCATGGAGTAGGAAGGATTCCACCAACGGTCTTCACGAACAAGCCCATAAAAGTGTTTACAAAACAGAGTGGTTTCAAAAAGTACAATACACTGCTGCTGGATCCTTGAGTCACCCAGTGACTAACCAGTCCCTGTTTCCCAGGGTGTCTCGGGAGCAGCTATTGACGAGGCCCTGTGAGCGGGCCCAGGAGTAATGGAGACAGGCTGCCTTTATGAGAGAGTCTGGCCAGCTCTTCCCTCCCTTACAACCAACAACAAAACACACACTCACAAACCAATCTGCAAATAAGACCTGCCATCTTTGCCTTTGCTGCTACCCTGTCAAACACCTGCCCTGATAGCTCCTGGCCTGCAGCCAGCATGAAACAGCATTTGAGGGTGCAGAGGAAACCCACAGGTGATCCTTATCATGGGAGGTGGTCACCATGGAAGTGACAGAAATGGGCCATGAGCCCGGGTGTAGTCTGGTGACATGGCAGGTGGTAACAACAATGATACTGCCCGACAAGCGCTACCTGTGTCTTGGGCACTGTGCTAAGGGCTTCCCATGAGTTCTCTCACTGAGTGCTCCCCGGGCCCTGTGAGGCAGACTTTGTCCTCTCCTTTACAGGGGAGGAAACAGAAGGTGAAACAGGTAAGTGACCTGCCTGTGGTGACACAGGGCGCAGCATGAGTTGAGGGGTGGGACAGAGCAGAATGCATTAGGGGAGGGGCAGGAAGCCAGTCCAGCTGGAACAGATACCTGGTGTGTGGAGTGGCAGGGGGAGCCCTGTGTGAGGGCTTCCAGGGCCAGGCTGAGGGGCCAGGGCTGGTGGGGGTGGGGCAGGGGGACGGAGAAGCCGGGAGGGCAGCCCTGTGGTGCTTCAGGGAGATGTGCCCCCCTCCATCAGCCCCTTTTCATTCACATAAAGCTGGGTTTGTTTCCATTTATCTGCTTGGCTTTCCAGCCAAGATGCTGTTAGAAAAACATATTGCTCTAATTTAATCCACATGTGCATCCCCAAAACAGAATCTAAAAGGAAACTTCGAGTCCTGAGTCCCAGACCCAAAGCCTCAACCCTGTGGGTATGGCAGGGAAGGGCTGTAGCCTCAGGACTGACCCTGATCCACTTTTCAGGTCCTTTTCAGGGCCTTTCATGAAGCGAGTCCCTACCCCACCTGTGTCTCAGGGTGGCAGGAGTGGGTGTCATAGGAAAAGAGACTGCAACCTGGCTTCCAGTGTCTGCTCCCTGAACTAGCCGGCAGTTGAGGGGATGTAAAGAGGAGGCAGGGATGGGGGTCGATGCCTGAGGGCTTCAACTCCTCACAGCTCCTTCTACTCCCTTTCCCAGGATCAAGGCCTCAGAGCTCCGAGGCAAGCAGGGGTGACAAGGCAGTAAGGAAGATGTCTGCAGGACCCAAGTCGCAGATAATCCAGGGCCAGGGCTCTTCAGTGTGGCACAAGACCACATAAGATCTAGTGGCTGCGCATGAGGTGCAGTTTAAGAAATTTGTCTCACTGCCCCACCTTGCTGGCAAAAGCCAGCAGGGGAACAAAGCCAGTGCGCTCATTTCAGTACTCACTTCCAGTTCTGTTCCTGTCACAGAGCTTCTTTTGAGTATGCTTATCTTAGTTAAAGTAACTGATAGCCAAAAATTAGAAAACCAATCTCACACAGATGTTTATTCACGCGAGACAGAGCTGAAATGTCTGATTTTGATTCAAGCTCTAAGACCCTTTTGGTGGCTTATGAGTCAATATCTGGGTGAATTAATCCATGCAGAAATGATGGCCTTACTTCCCCAAGCTTACCACCTCCAGTGTCTCCCACTACTCCAAAATTCACTGCCCTCTGAGTATGGCCTTAATGTCTATGCAAAGGCACATTTAAATGCCCGTGGATGAGGAAACTGATGTCTGAGCAGCACTGGAGTATTCACAGAAGTGGCTAACATCTGGGACTCTCAGGGCCCCCTCTTGCCCTTACAGACACCTCAGCTGGGAAGCCAGAATCAGCCCTCAGAGTCCATATGGTGGCATCTCAAAGGATGCTGCTGGAAAGAAGGGATCTGGGCAGATCACAATCTGATCTTTTGACTTGCACTAAAATGTATTTCTCTCAGAAACAGCAACACTACCTTCTCTCAGAAAAGTAAATGAAAGTAGTATCTGGGAATGTCAGTCCATTTACTGTCCACATATGGGAGAACAGTGTCTGTTCATGTCTGCAACTGGGCAGTCTTCTCCAGGTCCCCCCTGCTAAAGGCAGAGCAGGGGTCCCTAGGGGCTTATGCTAAATCTTTGGAATCTGCCAGGCTGCCAGGTACTCCTGTCAGTCTGGACAGGGGTTCAGCTGTGCAGCCAGCACGCAGCTACCTGGAGCTTCCTCCTGAGGCATGGCAGCACCCCTTAGTGCCATTTCCAGGGGGGCAAGTGTAGGGAGGCCATTCTGGACTTTGCAAGGACTGATGTCCAGGCTAGGCTGGAGCTATTCTGGTTCTGTGTGGGTGGTTCAGTGCAGCTCCCAGCCAATCCTTTGATGTACCCTATGCAAAGAAGCTAGCAGGCAGCCCCAGCAGAGGCACTTAGCAAGAACCCAGGGCCACAAGCAGGCAGAGAACACAGAAATCCAGAATGCTAGATCTGCGCACTTTCAGCCCTAAGCCAACACATGGATCCCAAGGTGCAGGCCTAGGACTCTTCAGCTTTGAATTGAGCTCACCTCACGGAAGGTGAAGGTAAGGAGGCCCCCAGATGCAACCCCAGGTCCAGTACCAGAAACCAGCTACTACACATGAGCTCTAGGAAGGAAATCCAGCCTGCATGAGCCCCAGGCAGCAGGATGTACACATCACTTTCCCTCCTTAGCTGGGGCTGGGCCTTAATTTTGGTTTAGTAAATTGGCCTTTCCAAGTCCCAGTGACCAATTAAGATGAAATCGCCTTTCACCATTAATGAAGTTGATAACAGCAGCACAAACGTCCACCAGATCCCTGGCTCACAGGCATCGTGGCCGCCCATGTTCCTCTAATGGAAACTTTTTTATGGTTTGACAAGAATTTAATGTGATTCTTTTTTCCATGAAGGGCTGGGCCTCTAGACACAACTCCATACAGTTACCCTGTAATCTTGGAGCTTAATCAAAACATATTCCAACAACCTTGTCTGGTGCCACAAATGAATGTTTATTTTAAAACAATTTGCTATGGCTTTTATTTTTTTAAGGGAAAAGAAGAGAATTTCTTGGAGCTAGAGTTCTCCCTGCCCCTAAGCAGTTCTCTCCACTGGAAAGACTGTCATTTGCTCAGGTCATAATTAACCACAGGGCTTTTGGGGAGAAAGGGACAACAAGAGGGCATTGGACAAAGAGTTAACAGATGTCATTTCGGAGGCTGGCCCACTGCTGCCGGGTCATCTGCTCGATGGGAGCTGATTTTGCTGCCGTTGTAAACGGAGAGCAGCAATAATTACACACGCTGCATCAGGCATAACAGATTGGGTGTATAACGTTCTGTTCAAAACCAGTTCACACCCGGTTTCTCTGGAAATACAATGGAGACGGCCCCTAGCTCCTAGCTTTGAGAGTCAGCTCCAAGGATTCTTACAGACTTCCCCGCAGAGAACTGGGTCATGTTCTTTCCTGGCTGATTCCACCACGACCAGGGGACAGGGACGGCCGAGATCCGCTCCAGACCGAGCACCGAGCACCGGCATACTTCAGCGAGCCAGTTTCACCGCCGTACCACGGAGCTGCCTTTTTCCATTTGAAAAATGAAAGAATTAAATTCAAAACAAACAACTTCAATTTAACACCAAACTACAGGATAACCAATCTTAAAAATGTCACAGCATAATGGATCTTAATACCCATAGAAAACACAAAAACAGCACCATTGTTCCCCAGCAATGCAGAGCAACCTCACAGAATTTCAGTGAAGGAGAAAGAAGGGAAAAACACCTTATTACTTCCAACCCCTGCGAGCCATTTTGGTCTCCAAAGGTTTTAGGCTGCCCGAGGCCGTGTGTCTGCAGTGTTTCGGGAAATGACTTGCCTTTGCACGAACGCTGCTCTGTTCTGCAGCGAGGCTGCCTGCCCCGGAGCGGTGCCGCTCCATTTCTGGTTAACTCTTCCTTCCCGGGCCCGCCGCTCACAAGAATGGCGCGGCCAGGGCTGGCAGGGCAGGGCCCAGGGACCCCAAGGCCCTGCACCCAGCCTCCTGCAGGGTGGCCAGGACCCACCCAACTAGGAGCAGCTTCTTGCTCCAGCAGAAACACCGGCTACCCCGTAGCTCTTTGGAGAATCTGTTCTCAAACCAACTGACACAAAACACAGCACACTGAAGCCAGGGGACAACCGTGGGATGCCATGGCCCAACACCAGCCAATCCAGCTTCTCAGGGTCCCCTGTAGGGACAGGTTATGTCTCTGCAACAGGCTGAAGAGGAGACAGCCTCTGGGTTAACACTGTTCAAGCAGAGTCCAGCCTGCTACCAGGGAGGACCTGGGCCTGAGGATACTTAGTCTTGTCCCTCCTGCCTAAACCTCGCCCCCAGACAGTGACCAAGACATTGACAAGACAGCACTTCTGCACAGTGACAGAAACACGTTTGGGCTGCATGTCTGAGTGTGGAGACGACAGAAAACTGCTTAGCACTTAAAAGGTTAATACAATTCCTAAGTGTTCGGCAATCAGTGCAATTTAGTGCCATTTCGATTATTACACAATAAACGGACCATGTTGTCTGGAAGCAAATTTTTATGAGTATAGCTGAAGGGGCTGCAACTTATTTAGCTGCTGAAACTCGAAAGGGGAAGAGCATTTCCAAATGCTAAAACCATGGATCAGAAGTACAGGTAGCAGAAAGAGGTTATTCTTAGGTCACTGCTCCTGCCACTCAACACCATGACCTTTCAAATGATGGTGTCGTTAAAAGGAAATAAAGTTCACAAAGTGTTCTTTAAATGGAATCATTTTAATAACAACAGGGTTGAGTTTCAGAGGAAAAGATTTGGGAATTTTCAGAAATGTGTTATGTTCTGTAAAGAACATGTTAACATGGCTTGGAAATATGTAAGTTGTTTTGCCTACCTCAAATACACATAAAGACATGCACGTGTTTACACATTAAACATATGCATACACATTAAACGCATGCATACACATGCACAACAGAACAGCCAACGAGTAGACACTGGCCACTGCTGTAGTTTAGAGGTACTTGGGTGCAATGATCACAAACCACAGCAAATTCCTAATACAACAAGAGACTCAAACATTTAAACTGGAGGACAGGAATGTGGGGAAATACTGCAGCTCTCAGAGCCTGTGCAAAGTTTCATGGCACTCTCAGTTCCAAGAGGTACTTTCCGCCCCAAGGCACACAGGGGTTCAGGCCTGGGGAGGAGAGGCTCACCCCAGCTCCAGGAATGGAGGACGGAAATCATCCTAGCTGTACTTCAGGATTCAAGGTTAAAATGGGCATACGTTCGCAGAGACTTGGAGTATTTAAGACTTGCAAAGGGCTCTTACATTCGTGAGGTGTCTAGAACAACCAAGTGGCCCTCTGAATGAGGCAAGGAAAGTGCTGTTTCTATCCCCATCTTACAGAAGATATAACTGAGGCTTTCTATGAAGAAACAACTTTGTTGGCCCACGCTGACAGCTGCTATACTTCAGGAACCTCTCTCAGAGGGATGAACCCAGGAGAAAGAAGTTCTAGACTCCCTCTTTTGGAGGATCTGATCAAGCTTGTAACTACCCCTGATGCATGATCCACAGTCCAGAGGAGCTGGGGCCTCTCATCACACAAGGTCCCTGGGACCCAAGGAGCTTGATGCAGGCAGCATGGCAAAGCTGCAAAGATCCATCCTGATCCTCTGCCCAGGGCCTAAGGAGTAAGCTTCCTGCTGAGAGAAATGGGTGGGGGCTCTAAGGGTATAGCCCTTGCTTGTGGCAGAAAGGGAGGGCAACTCATATCCAGAAGCTTAGACTGGATCCTAGGGCTACCTTGGCCCCACCAACTGCAGGTGGTGCAGAAAGGTTTCAGCTGCTGAGACCAGGAGCACATTTCTACTCCACCTCCAGCAGATTAGCACCCTGATCCCTGAAATTCTACCATTGGAAAAGCAGAGGTTCTCACACACAGGAGTGCCTACTGAAAAGACACATTTTTGACTGAGTAGATCTGGAGTGGGGCCCAGCAGCCTGCATGAACAGGCTTCTCAGGTGAATTGTAAAGCAGATGGTCAGAGGCACACACCTTGAGAAACCCTGATTTGGGGCCCCCTTTCTTGGTGTACAGTACCCTTCTTAGGTCTTTCAAGAAAGCCAGTGCTCCTTGGAAGGGCAGCATATTCAGTTCTTAACACGTGTTTATGAGATATCTCAATCATCCTCCAGCCTGTCTGTCTACTCGTCCACCCATCCATCCATGCTTCTCTTCAATAGATCCTTCCCAGACAGCTATTCTGTGCCCAGCGGCAGTCCAGGTGCTGGAGCAATAAAAGTGGCCCCAGCATGCACGTGAAGGAACAGACCTTGAAAGGGGCTGGTGATTTGGAGAGGGAATGCCACTACAGGAGACCCAGAGGTGGGTGAGCCTACCACAATGGTACGTTTTGCTGGCCTGGGCCCAGGGTCCCACAGAGAGGCTCTGCATTGCTTGGACCATTATGGGAGATGGCTCACAGCATAGTTTGGTCTCCTAGGGCACTAATCATCTCCTCAAGAAGTCAAGTCCTCACCCTCTCAGAGGAGAAAATGCAGTTCATGGTCATTGCATGCTGACAGAGAGCAGGATGCTGAGCACAAAGGAAAAAATGGGAATAGGAAGAGAATGGCAAGGCGAGCCACAAAGAGACAGTGCAGAAAATTCTGCATCCGAGGCCCCTTAAGAGACCCGGGCAAGGCCTATTAGGAGCCCAGAAGCCACCAGGCTTGTCCTCATGCTCCAGCTCTATTTTGAATTCTCTTTGAAACACTGTGTGTAATTGGCCATTCAGAAAACCGCAGTGCTCATAAAGCCATCACCCATGTGGTCCAGTCTCAGGGCAGTGTCTCAGACAAAGAAACACAATCAACCAACTGAAATGTAATTTCAAAGTAAACCAAGTTCAATCCTGATGTTTTTTCCAACAGTCTGAAAAAGATACACAGATCACAGTGCTGCTTCTGAAACCGCCCTTTCTCTCCTGCTTCTCCCCTGGCGAACTGCAGTTGCCCCACCTTTTCCACCCTCCTCAACACTCCCCAGCCTGTCTCTTCACTCTGCCCTTCTCTCCCTCTCCCTTTTCTTCTGATTCTGCCACACAGACCCCCAGAGGACAGGCCTGCCTGGCCAGAGAAGGAAGCTGCTGGATGATCGTGGCCTCTTAGATCCCTTATATAAAAAGTGAGGATAATACCATGACTTCATGGGTTTGTGGTAGGAATCAAATAAAACAATAAAAATAAAGCATTTAACAAAGGAACTAGTACATGGTAGACAATTAACAAATAATTTTTCTCATAAGAAAACCTAAACAAAGGAGAAAAACCACTTCAGATTTTATTTCAGAAAAATTTATTTCACATAAAATGATTCTATATATTATAAAAATAAATGTAAAATTTAGTGGAATGTTTTCATAGTTTATGGCAAGGAGAATTGGAGAGTAATGTTACCATTATGCAACATTTGCCCCCAAATAATTCCCACATTAATATTCTAATGAAAATGTGTTCCCCAAATTCTGCATTTTTATCATGTGTGTCTTTGTTAGCATTTATGTTACATTCTGAATTAACAAATATCAAACGCTAAAAATTATCTATGCATAAAAATGGGGAAACGAATATGCATCTTATGTAAATCTCAGTGGAACGCGCTCAAACCTCTAGCCCTACTAGATACTCCCAGCTCAAATCACACAGTAATTTCGGAACAGGGGAACACTAATGACTGCAAAACAATAAGGATGCTGTTTGGGCATATGATTAAAAAATACTTTAAAATCGGGCCATCCTTACCATTGGGTGCCTGCTAATGAACATCGTTCTCAATAAAGAACCTTCTGGCTCACGCATGTTCTTCCTGTTTGTTAAAATAGCATTCAAGTCTTTTTCTATAACACAAAGTTAACGCAAACCCAAAACAAAATAAGAAGGAAAGAACGTCAAAAGAACAAACTTTTATATTCTGCACGTTTTATTATTAGATGCTATTCCTAACTTGTTAAAATTGATCAAATAGAAAGCTGTGAAAAGAGAAAAAATTAAGCCAACTAGAAAAGTGTGACTTGGATTTAATATTTTATAATTGCCAAGGGACATACTGAGATCAATGAATTTTTGCCTGAGATGAACGTCAGAAAGAGATGTACTTCAGTCTTTTAGGGAACATTGGTCTATTTAATTCTTGTGTCTGATGCATGTGAAATAGGCCTGCCTCGGCCTCGCGCTCCGCCCGGGGCTTCGCCTGCGGCGGACATTACCACTTTTAATAGGCCGCTGTCTGAGGAGCGGCGAGGGATCCGATAACCCATCGACTCTAATGGATCTGCCTGTTTATTCACTTTCACCTTTTTTCCCAGCTAATTTTAGTTTTGCATGCTGAGTTGTTTCACTTTGAATTAAATGAATAGAAACAAAGGGAAAAGGCTGTGCCGCTGACGAACCGCGACCGCACTCCTGCGCAGGCTTCCCCACAGACCAGGTGCCCTGGGAACAGACCCACTGTGGCACTTCATCCACTTGTTGGCAAAATTAATGTTTTGTACATGCTCGAATTTAGAGGAAAAATCGGATTATTCAAATTACTTTATGTATACTATGCTGCTGTTCGTAGTAGACTTAAATGCCCAGCCTCAGGCCCCAGATGTCCTCAGGGTTCAGACACCAGTCACTGACTCTCCTGCCCGGGGTTACCCCAGAGTTCTCTGCAGGTCACTGAAACAGGAAAAATGCCCAGATGCTTTGCTTTGTCTAATGAAAAACCAGAGAGACACAAGGACACTATGTCTGAGCGCCCTTCAATGGAAATAACAGAAGTCAGTTGTTTAAAAACTTCCCCACTTCCCAACTCCCCCCCCCCCAGAGAGCTTGAAGAAGGCTCCCGAAAACTTTCATGTCCATAACTGCCAAGGGATATGAGAGGGGCAAGGATGTCCAATATAAGAGAGGGGAAAAGGGATAGCTTCCCCACATTTTCTGAAAAAGAGCCATTTTCCATTGTGGGGCTTTGTCACAAAGATCCTGACTGCAGAGCCAGTGGGCAGAGCCTGCCGCTGCCCCTTGGCGATTTCCCCCGATTCCTCACAGTCCCAGCAGGTCCAAGGGGCTGCTACCTCACCACCACGGATAGTCAGCCTGGATTGGAGCTCATGGCCTGAACTCCAGCAAAGGCATCCTCCACCACGGGGAGGGGTAAGATTCAGCTCATGCCCCTAAAGTACCTGCCCATACTATGTGGCTGAATTGCCTCCAGGCAGAAAATTAATATTGTTGCTCAATTAGATGCTGAGGTGATTTACAAAATAATCTGTAAAATCTTTTTTTTTTTTATACGATAATATTTTATTTTTTATTTTTTTAGTTTTTCATTTTTTTTATTAATCATTGTTCATATACAGTTTTCTCCTTTTTACTCCCAATCCAGTTCCCCCTCCCACCCGCCCCCCCTTCCCTCCCATTACCACCCTCCCCTTAGTCTATGACCATGTGTCCTTTAAGTTTGTTCCTGTGAACCCTTCCCACTGTCCCCCTTAAATTCCCTCTTCTCTCCCCTCCGGTCACCATCAGCCTGTCCTCTATTTCAGTGTCTTTGGTTACATTTTGCTTGTTTCTTTGTTTTGTTATTTAGGTTCCTGTTAAAGGTGAGATCATATGGTATTTGTCTTTCACTGCCTGGCTTGTTTCGCTTAGCATAATGTTTTCCAGCTCCATCCACGCTGTTGCATAGGGTAGGAGCTCCTTCTTTCTTTCTGCTGCATAGAATTCCATCGTGTAAATGTACCATAGTTTTTTGATCCATTCATTTACTGATGGGCATCTAGGTTGCTTCCAGCATCTAGCTATTGTAAATTGTGCTGCTATGAACATTGGGATGCATAGGTTCTTTTGAATTGGTGTTTTAGTATTCTTAGGATAGAGTCCCAGTAGTGGAATTGCAGGGTCAAAAGGCAGATCCATTTTTAGTTTTCTGAGGAAGTTCCATATTGCTTTCCATAGTGGTTGTACCAGTCTGCAGTCCCACCAACAGTGCACTAGGGTCCGCTTTTCTCCATAACCTCTCCAACACTTGTTGTTTGTTGCTTTGTTTATGATGGCCATTCTGTCTGGTGTGAAGTGGTATCTCATTGTGGTTTTAATTTGCATCTCTCTGATAGCTAGCGATATTGAACATCGTTTCATGTGTCTTTGGATCCTCTGTATGTCCTCCTTGGAGAAATGTCTATTCAAGTCTTTTGCCCACTTTTTAATTGGATTCCTTGTCTTCTTAGAGTACAGTCGTGTAAGTTCTCTATATATTTTGGAGATTAGACCCTTGTCTGAGGTGTCATTGGCAAATATGTTTTCCCATACAGTTGGTTCTCTTTTAATTTTCATACTGTTTTCTTTAGCTGTGCAGAAGCTTTTAATTTTGATGAGGTCCCATTTGTTTATTCTTTCCTTTATGTCCCTTGCTCTAGGGGACACGTCATTAAAAAAGTCTCTTCGTGAAATATCTGAGATTTTCTTACCTACGTTCTCCTCTAGAACTTTAATGGTGTCATGTTTTATATTTAAGTCTTTTATCCACCTTGAATTTATTTTTGTATATGGTGTAAGTTGGTGCTCAAGTTTCATTTTTTTGCACGTGGCTGTCCAGTTCTCCCAACACCATTTGTTGAAGAGGCTATTTTTATTCCATTTTATATTGCTGCCTCCTTTGTCAAATATTAATTGACCATAGAGACTTGGGCTTATTTCTGGGCTCTCTGTTCTGTTCCATTGGTCTATGTGCCTGTTTTTATGCCAGTACCAGGCTGTTTTGATTACAGTAGCCTTGTAATATAGTTTAGTGTCGGGTATTGTGATCCCTCCTACTTTACTCTTCTTTCTCAATATTGCAGCAGCTATTCAGGGTCGTTTATAATTCCATATAAATTTTTGAAGTGTTTGTTCTATGTCTGTGAAATATGCCATTGGTACTTTAATAGGAATTGCATTGAATGTGTAAATTGCTTTGGGTAGTATGGACATTTTGATGATATTAATTCTTCCAATCCATGAACACGGTATATGTTATAATCTGGAAAATCTTGAGAAAATTTAGACTAGTCAAGAGAAACAGAACGTGGTCCGTCATGGAATGGAATAAAAACAGGGCCCTCCAAATGTTAAACAGAATGTCAACAGCTATCTCAACAAAATCCATTTTAGAGGAACCAATAGCCTGATACCTACTTTGGCCCTCATGCAATTAAATTGGGTAATTTTTTAGCCAGTTTCTCTCAGCTATAGTCAGTCACCATAAGAAGAAAGTCCTAGCTGTACCGTTTCACACAATAGCTTTTCCTCTCCTGACCAATTCTCAGACTCCTCAGCACTGTTGTTCTTGGACTCACATCCCTAAGCCACACTTTCTTCCCTCTAAGCCCCAAATTACCCAAACAGTCTTTCCTTCAATCAGTAGCATTTCTTCAGAAAATAAGCATATCCCTTCACCATGTGCGAAGCACTGAACTGGATGCTGGGTCGCTGGCATGGAGCTGAATAAGGTGAGCTATTTGCTAGAGAAATGAAGAAATGCAACTTGTAGGGTCCCTGGCTCACTTCCATGTACAGCATCATTCAATCCTGCTATTCAAGCCAGAGTCTAGCGGGCTCTCTATCTCATCAACATGTAAAGTCATGCATTGGCCCACAATACCTGCAGCATTACCACAAGCATATCTTCAACTTGCAAAAAAACTAGGCAGTCACTGAAGAATTATATCCCCGTGTGTGTGGACCTGAACCCTCACTCTCAGAGCCAGTGTGCAGAGCAGACAGGGAACAACAGACTCAAGTTGGAAGTGATTTACTTCATTAGCTGGGATTACAAGTTTAACTTACAAACCAGAGGTCAAAATTTCTCATTAACAAGGGGGCCGTGAATTGCTGCAGGCTTTGGTTCAAGAGGAGACCACTCTTATTACTAACTACACATTTCAATCTGTCTTTGATGTTCTTCTCCTTCCCTCCTCCCTTTTATTTTTTGGCAGAGGAGCTGATTTTAATTGTGGCACTACAACAAGGCTCCCTCCGAGCTGGGGAGCAGCCTCCTGTCTGCTGCCACCAAGTGAGCTGGGCTGCAGGATTGGGCGCCGCCCATTGCTCAGGGCACATTTTAATGGCTCCCCTTTCCTACAAGGCTTGGATTGTTTTCCACGTGATTCTGGTTAATTTCGCTGCAGGAAAGGGCATCGTTTTTCCTTGTGAGCTTCTGATCTGTCTGCCTCAGAGAGGTGAAATATATTAAAACAGAGAAGGAGGTGTCCTTCTAACTTTCCGAATGTGAAGACCAGACCCAGCATATTCTTCGGCTTCCAGAATAGAGAAAGGACTTTGATAGGGACCATTATGCTATAAAAAGTGCTTTTTTGATAAATCAGCTTCGGTTGTTTACAAAACACTCAGGCTGTCTTTCTGCCTCTTTTCCTCAAAACCGCCACTGAGGGTTCAAAGAAGCAGCATGAGTGAGACAGGACCTTTGCAGAAGACACTAGGCACCCAAAACCCAACACCACAGACTCCTCCTCCCAATGAGAACACCAGGAAAATACAGCAGTAGCTTGTTGGTATGCAGCACAAAAACTAGACACTTAACATGCACTTTCTATTTCTTTTCTTTTTTTTTTATTGAATTTACTAGGGTGACATTGGTTAATAAAATTATATAGGTTTCAGGTATACAATTCTACAACACATCATCTCTATATTGTATTGTACTATGTGTTCACCACACCAAGTCAAGTCTCCTGCCATCACCATTTATTCCCCCTCTGCCCTCTTTTGCTTCTCCTACCCCTCTTTTCCTCTAGTAATTGCCCTGCTGTTGTCTGTGTTCATGACTCTTTCTTTTTGTTCTTTATTTAATCCCGTCACCCTTCTCAGCCAGCCCCCAGTGCACTTTCTCTTTCTCAAGACCAAGACCCATATTCAGGCCGCTGTGACAAAGTGACCATTTGAACTAAAACAGGACTTCGAATGGAGTCACTGATTGAAATGATTACAATATCTAATTATTTAGAAGCATAGCAGTTATCAAAAATAACTAAATTGTTATTCCAGCCTGGCCTGGTAAGAAGGTCATGTTCAGCCACATAAACTCTAAGTATTCCTCCGATACTGTTAATGTGCAGGATTATGGCTGCTAATGTTTGTTCTCCCTGAAAACTGGTTTCTTAGTTGCCCTGTGAAGATCCCACAGGTACTGCAAAGGCCATGGATGAGTGTCCAGTGCCCAGCAGAGAGGCGGCTGCGCTGCCATTGATTCAGAGGGCAGAGGCCGCTGCCCTAGACCACACTGGCCCACTTGGCTGCCCCCAACTCAGCCACGTTCTGGGCAAGGTAGTTTGCTGGGGAGCCGCAGTATGTGGGGAACAAAGCCCTGTGCACCACGAGCAAGACAAGCAGGGGTCATGGGGCTCTGCTGGGGACTGCCTGGTTCCTGTCCTATTCCCCTCTGGTCCTTTCTTTGCCAATGTTCAAGTTTTAATCCCTTTATGTCTCCAGTTCCCTTTAACAAAAATACTGGTTAGAACTCAAGGAATACGACCTGGAGGTGAAGAATGTTTCTCAGCTGGGAACAATAAGCAGTTAGGACTTGGGAAGCCACAGTGGCTCCAGGCAGCCTGACCATTGGGCTAGTGACCACTTCCTACCACCAGGCAGCACCCCCGGCCAGGCCCGGTGGTCACCTGGACCAGGCTGCTGGAGTGTCTCACCCACTCTGGGCTCCCACCCCCGCCGGCAGCTTTTCAGTTTCAAGAGGGGGCTATCTTAACAATGAGACATCTCAGAAAGGTCATTATTGCTAGTCTAATTTAAAACAGGCACCACAATGAAGGGCTATCTTTGTGTGGGATTAATTTTAAAACCTCAGGATTTGATGTCAGTGGGAAAGAACCAACGTGGGATTCATACTGCTGCCTTCTTGTGCTTCTGGCCAGCGCCGGGGGCTCGTTTCTGGAGAGATGAAAACTCTGACAAGCCCTTCAGTCAAGCTGAAAGCAGGCAGCGGTCCAACAGCACCCACAGGCCTGGGGGCATCCTGTGACCCCTCCGAAAAGTCACATTCACTTTGCTCTTGAGAAAGGAAAAATAATGCTGGCGGCATTTTATTTTAAACCATGTGAAATAAGGAAATGTGAAGATGCGAAAATGAAGCAAAAAAAAAGTTAGCATTCATTTCTGTCCCTCTCAGTGGCTTAGAAGCCAAACTGGTTCATTTTGAAAGAGTGTAAAAATCTGATCCATTCACCACTAGGCAGAGACTGCAAAATGCTTAAGGTAAAATATGTAAATATGTGAAATTATCTGTTGAAAACCATCTCCTTTTGTGCTTGAAAGAACTTTTTTAAAGCATCTTTATTTCTATTCTGCATTAATATACTGTTGAACAGAAAAGTTACTTTCTGGCAAAACAACAAAACACAAGGTGCTGAAAATACTGATTCTAAAATGAAGTCCACACATAAAGGGAAGAACAAAAAGGGTTCCACCTTAACGTTCACATGTGTGGCATTTTTAGTAAGAAATTAAGGAATATCATTAATATAAGAAATTGCAGACTCCATTTTCGAAAGTCGTGTTTGTCTGAAAACTTGAAACACAATCTAACCCCCACCCACCTCTAAGGCTGCCTTTGGAAGGGGGGGGTCCTTACTCTCCTGGGTTTCCTCCACCTGCTCTGCGCCCAGCCCCCCACTGCCCTCCGAGGTGGGACCGCTTTTAGACACACCACAAGTAATTGCTTTTTTTAAGTATTACCTTGTTTTTAAGTATTCTCAGATTAATTTTTTTTAAATAGGTAGAAGAATGGCGGGATAAATGCACATGGTTATATTACCATTCATTTGGTTTGATTTCAATATATTTTATTGCAACAAGAATGGTTTTACTCATACGACTTCCAATTTCCAGAAAGAGTTCTGTTTTAACCTCCCGCCCCCACCCCCCCACCCCCACCATTCCATTTCTTTTACTAGAGTGTTCAGCCAACTAATGGATTGTCTCATGGAGCCAACATCTTCTAGTCCTTTCCTGTCTCTTCCTGGGTGGGAGTTCCCTCCCTCGACTGGAAGCCCAGCCCCGTCATCCAGGGACAGAGGGACTGAGGTGGGCCTGCCTGAGACCAAATCAGCTGCGCTTTCCAGCCAGGTACACTGAAGGCTCAGCCCCTAGAGGGGCAGACATGATACCCACCTGAACCTGTGTTTACGGCAGCAGTATTGTGGGGGGAAAGTGAAGGCACTTAAAACTGAAAAATTGTTCTTGGTTTTGCAAACCCTTGGGTATTTTTTGAAAGATCAGACAACAGAAAGTGGAAGGCTTTCTCAAGACACCTTTCAAATCTGCTTTTCTACTATAAACTCTCATGTTCCTATCCCTTGTTTTCATGTTTTGTTTAAGTTTCTTATTTTCTTAACAAGGTGCCAAAAAATCAAAGTTAAGAAATATATAAACTCAAAAAAGAGTTGTTTGGAAAGGTTTTCTACTCCTCCCTGTGCTGATGGGAGGCAAGCCCACAGGGCCACCTCCCGGTTTCCTCCCCCGAGTCCTGGGCAAGCCAACCCCGGCCTGAGAAAGCCCAGGAAGGGGCAAGTCAGGGGCTCAGGGGCTCGAGCGCTGCCGATGGGGTCAGTCAGATGGGCTGGAAGCGGGGGTGCAGAGTGATGATGGTTGGTTTGTCGCAAATCTTTTTTGCATTAATTCTTATTTTTAAAAATATCGCATTAAAATATTATTCATCTTGATTACTATGTTTTTGGCTTCTCCTCCAATTTTGGCCCCAAGTAAGTGCCCGGCTCACCTCTTGGTGGTCCTGGACTTCCGGTGGGGAACACGTGCCCCACTAGCCAAGCGGGCTGCTGCCTGGATCAGCCGACAGGGCAGAGGAGCAACTGTTGTCCCAACACGGCTCCCGTAGAGGGCTGGAGGCAATTTCTTTACTGGCCCCTCTCAATTCAGGCTCGTTGGAATCTCTCTTCTTTAGCTTCATCCCTTCATAAAGATTTCTGAAACAATAGAGCTCCAACGTTAAGAAACCCAAGATGGGAAGGAGTTACTGAATTAAAACAAGAGCTTTCCTGTACATCACACCACAATAAATAATTCTAAGTACCATCCGAAACCCCATGTATGGTAAATAAAGGTTTGCTGTTCTGATAAAGGTCTTGAAAAGACAGGAGATGTATAATTAGCATCTTTATTATCAACCACCACCACCACCCACTGGACGCTGCTCATGCAGCTGAGGGCTCTACACATTTTATTATAGTTTGCTTAGTTCCCAGGACCGCTGATGGCAAATCTGAAATTGCAGGGGCCATGGGGCGGACCTAGGCTGTGAAGTCAGCTTGGACTCCAAAGCCTGCCTGCCACAGAGCCTTGGGAATAGGTGCAGTCTTCCTCTTTTTCACACAATTGACTGCCCTGGCTCTGTGCAGGCACACTGAGCCCAGGACTGAAGATTGGTCCAGCAGCTGCATTTGTAATTTCCCACCACTATCACACTAGCACCACCTCCCATAAGCCCGAGGACCCCTGGCTGAGGGCCCGAGTGTGACCCAGCAGAGGCAGGTTGCCCACCCGCATCGCAGTGGGAAGACGCAGGCCTCCTGCCCTGCTGGGCAGTCTGAGAAAGCGAAGGTGTGCCCGGGACTAGAGTCCACATCCTCCGGATGATGCCTTCAGAGGGCTCAGCCGCAGGAGCGCTGATTTTTAACCCAGGTCCCTTATGCAAAAATCAAGACTTTCTGTCCAAGCAGCGAGATAAACGGATCTCCAGCTTAAAAGGAGGAAAGGAGGGTTGGAGGGAAGAATCTTGGTTGTCACAGCTGGAAACTTAAGCCTCAAGAAAAGTGTCTCTGTGCATCAAATATCCAGCCAGGCCAAGGCCAAGGCAATCACCAACGCTGGGTCCTCAGGTGGAGCCTGGTGGCCCTTCTGTGTGTCCAGGCTCCCTGGCTTTGCCTCTCTCCTCCCTGCGTTTCTCCCTTCAGCAAGCTCCTGGGGTGTGCATTCGAAGCACCTCACCCCTGTTCCTTCTAAGCCATTGTTCTGCTTTTCACTTTGCCTTATGCCCTAGATGCACTTTGCCCTAGATGCACTGGGTCCCCAGACAAACCTTTTTTAAAAATTAACTTCTATAATGGGGTACCTTAACCCATTTTCTTCCCCCAAATCTTTAACATCATAGAGATGCTGAAGTCTCAAGTCCCCCTGGACTCCCAGAATCTGCAGCTACTCTTCAACCTTCCTAAAGGTGACCACTGAATCAGTATATACCCCTCCTGACTTTTTCCTATGCTTTTGCAACATGAATGGGATTCTATTAAAACCATATAATATTAGTTGTTATTGATGTTTTGTTTATCTTTAAAATATAAAGTATATATACATTGGCTTGCACAAATAATGACTCCTTTTTACTACGAAATCATAAGCATGTAATTCTGTAACATAATAATGTCACACTCAAGCACACCACATGACATTTTAGGGAAATGTTCAGACTGCTGTCCATCCTGTACGAGACATTCACGTACCCTACCAACCACACTCAAGCAAGCCTTACTTCTGCCGGGCCCTGTATATTGTTCTGTAGATTTTTTTTCTTATTCAACAATACATCTTAAAGATCTGTTTGCATACATACAGGGCCAACACAGTTTTTTAAAATTGCTGCAGAAAACTCCACGCTGTGAGGATGCCTCAATCTACCCAGGCGTTCCAGTGTTGATGGGCAGTTAGGTTTCTGCTGCCTCAAAGGCTGCCGCAATGATTCTCTGTGCACGTAGACATTTCTCAAGGGCCCGTAAAGCAGAAGGGAAATTGCTGGATTGCAGGCTATGCCCATTTCCAGTCCTAAAGGACACGACCAGGCCCTTTAAAGCAACTGCACCTGTGAGCACTGCCTCGGTGGTCTCACTAGTACCTGCTACTATCAGACTTGTAAATTGTTGCCTGTTTGATGGCTAACAAATGATACCCCATTTAATTTGCATTTCTCTTAAGATTTGAGAGGACTGGGTATCTTTTTAAGATCTGTATTAAAATTATAATCCATTTTCCTGGTCTCCTTTGTGAATTGCCTATTCATGTTCTTTGCCCATTAAAAAAACAAACAAACAATGAGTAGTTTGTATTTTCACATCATCATTTGCTTCCCTGCCTAAGCACGCAGCAGGAGCAATGGCACATGGGACCACCGGCCACCCATTCATTTTGTAAATAGATACAGCAGCTTTGGGCTCTGACATAGTCTTTTAAAAGGGATCAAATATCACCTCTTCTGTGCAGCCTTCTCAGTATCCCCATGGCCTTGGGGATTGCTGATCCCACAACTGGAAGTGACATGAGCTAGCATCCACCAGGATCCCCTTGAAGCCAGGGGACCTGAGCACATGCTGCACCTCAGACCCCTCAGCCCTGCCCTACTGGACTTTTCACAGCCAGCTGGGGCTCCCCCACAGGAGCCGCACAGCACTGGTGAGCTGTTTCCAGCCCCGGCCTCAGCTCAGGGTTCAGGGTTCTGTGGGCTCCACCTGCAGGGCCTACCTTAGCTGAGTGCCTACTGTGCGCAAGTCCTAAGCAAAGCAGCCCCATCACACCTTTGTTTAACTACACTATCTGGCAGATGGCAACACCGAGTTCCACACTAGCTCCAAACTTCCCAGGGGGCCCTAGGAAAACTGGGTGGGATTTAAGCTGCACTAGCCTGCCTGTAGTGGCCGCCCTGCTGACCACCCTGGCTGCACTCCTGGGCTGGCTGCTCCTGGAAGTGAAGGAGAGAGCAGCCAGTGCAGTCAGGACCCAGCCAAAGAGCCCAGCAGCCCCACCCAATGCCCATGCCCTCTCTGCCACACCTGCACCCCAGTCTATAACAAAGCTTCGGAGACTGGTAGAACATGCTTTACAGGGCAGTTTCATAAAACCTTGTTTCTAGGCCACAACAGAGCACTCCACACCCCATAGCTCTGCCCTACCCAACCTGCCCTCCCTGGAGGCTTCCTGGCCTCCTCACAAGCCACCTGGCAGGTGCGGTCACAGGAGCGCCTACAAAGGACAGTGGGGATGGAGGATGCCACCACTGGAGGCAGAGTCCTGGGGAGCTCAAATTCTCAGTGAGAATTGAGCCTCACCTTCTGCCTCCCCTCAGCCCACCTCAGAGAATGCTGAGTCACAGCCACACATGGGAGAGCCATCCCGAGCTGAGAAAGCCTGGGCGGAGGGCCAGAGGCAGCCAGAGGGTCGCTCACTCCAGGTGCCCCTGCCCCAAGAGCCCATTGGGGGGTGGGAGGAAAGAGACAGTTCCTAAAAGTCAACAGACCAAATTTTAGTCAAATTCCAATAAATCTTCTACTTAATATTAATACTAACATTTAATACTGAAAAATCCGAATAGTGCCTGATTCCCTCTTTTGAATTCCAACCTTCTCAGATTGCCTCCCTCTCTCTCAGTGACAAGTCTGTGCACCTGAATTCATTTCTGTCTGATTAATTGTTCGGCCTCTGTACAGGGGACCAGGACTTTAGTCAGCCCTGGCCGCCACCCCCAAGCCTCTGCCTTGTCAGGCTGGCCGCTGTCAGAGAGCCTGACCCCGAGCCTAATGCGCGGGCAGCTGGGAAGCTGGGTGTGCTGGCTGGTTAGATGTGGCTGCCAGAAGTCAGAGGGCCTGGGATTTGGGGCCATTTCTGCAAAAGAAAAAACCTGGGGCATTTGAGTAGTCAAGGAAGGCAGGGGTGAGTCAGGCCCAGAGGCTACAGACTGGGGATTTCTACTCTGCCCCAGGAGGGGCCCAACCAGGAAGCGCTCCTCCAGACTCTCTGAAACTGGATGCAGCACCTTCAGAATGGGGCGCTGAGTCTCAGAAGGTGCTGTTTAGAGTAAATGTTTCCCTTGGGACACATGGTCACTTGGGTGAAAGGCGAAGGTTTACTTGCCAGTCACCCAGTCCCCCCTGTGGCACAGCCCTGCTGGGCATCAAAGCAACGTCTCAACATCTGGACGTGGGGGGTCAGGGCAGCTCCAGGCTTTGACAGGGTGAAGTCACCCCCCACCCCAATTTGCTAACCTGCCTGGGCCCTCCCGCTGTGGCCCTTCATCTGTGCGTCCTGCATTAGTCAAGGTCTATGATGTTGTAAACACAGTCACACTTAAAGAGTTGTAGAATGATACATTTTTTCAAAGAAGAAAGGACTAAATACCTTTGTAAATGTCAGTTCCCAACCCTACCCTGAGCCTGCACAGTGTGGAGCAATAGAAGGGGCACCTGCCAGCCTGAGTGCACTGTGGGCCCTGGCCTCAGCAGGTCTGGGGTTGAATTCTGCTCTATCATGGATGTGCTGTGTGACCATGGCCAAGTTACCTAACCTCTCTGACTCTTGGTTTTCAGAGACAGCAAACTGTGCCCCACAGGATGGTTGTGAGAGTTAAATAGGAGAGCACACCTGAAGCCCTTGTTTTTGTCCCAGAGTACCTTCTGACATAGGGCAGCTCGAGCCAACTGCTTTGGCGCTGCTTTGTCAAAGCTGAGCATTCAAAACTGGAAGCGCTGGTTTTCATTTCTAAGCTACCTGTGAATCCATCATCCCAATTCAAAGCTTCAGAGACTGGGAGAGCATGCATTACAGTGCAATTTTGTAAAACCTTGTTTCTAGGCCACAGTAGAGCACTGCACACCCCACAGCTCTCCCCACCCAACCTGCCCTCCCTCCAGGCTTCCCCAGCTTCCTCAAAGCCACCTGGCAGGTGTGGTCACAGGAGCACCTCTGTAGGGTGGGGATGGAGAATGCAGGACCAGGGAAGACCCAGACAGTTGCTCTGGCCTAGCGAGTGGAGGGTGTGTGCAGAGGTGTAGCCTGGAAAGCAGGCGGTGGTTCAGGGGCACAGCAAATAGGGGTGGGGGCATTGCCAGTCAGAAGCCAGGATGGGAGTTCAGCCAAGGCAGAGGTCTAGGCCCAGGCTGGTTAGCAGCAGTCACCAGTTAAACACCAGAAATCCTCAGCCCGTTAAAAGTGCTGAGGCTCGGATGCCCCACTTAGACCTGAGGTGTAAACCCAGTGCCTGAGGAGGTCAGAATAGAGCAGGGGTGTCCAACTCATTTTCACCAGGGGCCACATCAGCCTTGAAGTTGCTTTCAAAGGGCCAAATGTAATTTTAGGACTGTATAAATGTGACTACTCCTTAACTAGGGGCAAGGAGCTCGGTGCTGCCGCCGGGTAGAAACAAGGTGCCAGACCCAGTAAAACCAGGTGGGGGGCCAGATTTGGCCCCCAGGCCTTGTGTTTGCCACCTGTGGAACAGAGCATCTGAGCCTCTACTGGAAGCCCTGTCTCGGCCCAGAGCACACAGGGTGAGGCTACCCAGAGCCTGGGTGGCTGGGTTCCAGAAAGAAAGATCAAGTGCATCTGAGGTCTCCTGAGGATAGGAGGGACTAGGGCTGGGGCGGTGAGACAGAGATAAGTCCATCCAATGAAAATGGGGCATCAGCCTCTGTTGCATCTCAGTTTTTAGCAGCTGAACCTACAGCATTCAAACTTTGGAGGTTTTAAAAGAAGCTATTTGTGAGAGATAGAAAACAAACAAAATCCACTTAATCAGTTCCTGACCTTCAGGCAAGAGCAGCAGCCGCCTTCCTTAGGTTTCCAGGTGTCCAGACTCATGCTCAGTACCACCTGGGACTTCTGATAATCCCCCACCCCCACCCACCGCCACTCGCACACAAACCCACTTGGAGAAGCAGCAGGCAGCCTGCTTGGGGCCATCTTTCTCAGTAGGGGAGACTCCTGATCTGTGGCTGTGAATCTGCCAAAGGGCCTCTGAGAAGACACAGGGGAAAGAACAGACAGTGGGGCAGGGCTCCTACTTGCTACCCCTTTGGAATCACGTGCTCGCTATACTAGTAAGAAATTAAGGGAATTGCCTGAAGGCACAAAACCAACCACTATGGATTGAACCGCGTCCCTCCAACCCCAACCAGCACCCTAGCCCCTAACCTGATGGTGTTTGGAGATGGGGTCTTTGGAAGGTCATTAGGATAAGATGAAGCCGGGCAGGTGGAGTTCTCATAATGGGATTAGTGCCCTAATCAGAAGAGATGCCAGCAAGCTCGCTTTCTCTGCCAATCAAGGACACAGCAAGAAAGTGGCCCTCTGCAAGCCGGGAAAAGACCCACCTGTGCTGGCACCCAGCATCCAGAACTTGGGAAAATACATTTCTGTTGTTTAAGCCCCTCAGTCTATGGTATGTTACTACGGCAACCTGAGCTAAGACACCAACAAATGGGCTTTTCTTCTTTTCTCCTGTCTGGTTCTAAAGCCACACTGTTGACCAAAGTTACAGTGACTAGGTGAGTACCTCAAGCCAGAGCCATCTCAGAGACCAGTTCTTAACAAGTACGGCACCTCCCGAAAACTGTCAAAGAAATGTGAGGACCCTGAGACCGGAGGGTCACCTCAAGGACCAGGGCCTTCATCCACATTTCCATGTATAATCTTGTCACCTGCCAGTGCTGGTGCGCAGTCTCAAAGATACAGAGACCAAGGGGTGAGCAAGGGGTGGAGGAGGCATCAGCCTCCGACGTCACTGGACATCTGAGCTTTTCAACCCACTAGTATCACAGACACAGAGCCTAAAATGTGCTCCCCCGGCCCCCTCACTTTGCTTCACAAATGCTACTCCGAGTCCAGAGGCTTAAGAGCATGGAAGAAGTATTTCCAGGACAGTCACTTCTCAGCTGCCTGAAATGCCAGGAAGAACACTTGATCAAGACTCCAAGGACTTTGCATCTGTAGATCAGCTCCTCAATGTGTAAGCTGGGGCCTTAGGCCAAGTTACTTAACTTGTCTGTGCCTTAATTTTCTTTCTTTTTTTAAAAAAAATTATTTTTATTTATTTGTACAGAGAGGGAAAGGGGGGAGAAAGAGGGGGAAAGAAACATCAATGTGTGAGAGAAACATGGATTGATTGCCTCTTGCAAGACCCCAACTGGAAGCCTGGCCCACAACCCAGGCATGTTCCCTGACTGGGAATCGAACCAGTGTCCTTTCGGTTGGCAGGCTGGTGCTCAGTCCACTAAGCCACACCATCCAGGGCTCTGTGGCTTAATTTTCAATTTTTAAAGGGTGTCAGCACCTCCTGTGTTAGGTTATTATGAGGATGACTGCGATAACAAGTAACGGAAGCTCTGTAAATGTTGTATCCTTTCTTTATTTTCCTACCTTGGCCCCTGTAGCTGCCCATCTGCTCTTAATTTTGTAGGTATTTCACAAAGTTCACTGACTGGGGATAAATATCTCCATTTTATTTATTTATTTTTTAAGATAGCAAAGTATTTTGGAAAGAATGTTGGTCTTAGGCTAGAAGAAAAACCAATGTTGACTAGCCTGGCACATAGTACGTGCTCAATAAATATTTGAAGGGAGAAAGGAAGGAATAAGGGGACTGTCCAGGAAAAGTGGGTCACTCTCTTGTCAGGCTCTCCTGTACTTTTGCTACACACACTCATAGATTTGGGGGCCTCTCTGTGCAGGTCTCAGAAGTTGACAGCTCCACTAGGACAGTCACTGCCCAGCACTGAGCCTGACTTCTAGCAAAGCTCAGCAAACATGGTTGAATGGGAAGAATACTTCCAGTGCCTGGAGTTTCCTCCCTACACTCAGATTGCCACACTCAATAGCCTAATTTTCCAGGCTGGGAGGAAGGTCTCTATCCCTGACCATTTGCACATGGATGGCATAGTGGGTGAAACAGTATGATTCTGCTTTAAGAAAATGACTTGCTTCAAAGGCATGTGGGAACAGCTATTTGAATTGATAAAAGTCAGAGAAACATTTGCCATTAATTGCTGTTGATAATGGCAATTTTGTATGGTCACATTAGAAATATTTATCTTTTTGCTTCCCAAGTATATTTCTAGTTGTTGTTTGCATGGTGTATCTTTTTCCACTTTTGCACTTTCTACCTTTCTTATTCTTATGTCTAAAGTATGTCTCAACATGTAGTTGGATTTTAGTTATTTACCCTGTCTGACAGTTTTTGTAGTTTGATGGTAGCATTTATTTCATTTACATTTAATTTAATTAGTTATATATTTGGGTTTAAATACATAATGTTTCTATTTCTTTTTCTATTTGCCTCACTCACTTTCTTTGCTTTCTTTTAGAACAATTATTTTCAAATGATTGCCCTCTACTATTAGCTTGTTAGTTATATATTTTTACCATTCCCTCAGTGGCTATACCCTAGAAATTCTGTTATAGATTGAATTCTGCCCCCTCCCATTAAATTCATATGTTGAAGCCCTATCCCTGCAATGTGACTGTATTTGGAGTCAGGCCTTCATAAAAGTACTTAAGTCAAATGAAGTCAGCAGGATTGGTATCCTTGTGAAAAGAGACACTGGAGAGCTCTCTCTCCACCTCTCTCCCTCTCTCCCTCTCTCCCCACTCTCTTCCTTCCCTGCTCCCCGACATCTGAGGACACTATAAGAAGATGGCCATCTGAAGGCCAGGAAGAGAGTCCTTACTAGACCCCAACAGTGCTGAGACTCTGATCTCAAATGTCCAGCCTCCAGAACTATGAGAAAACAAATTTCTGTTGTTTAAGCTACCCAGTCTATGGTATTTTGTTATGGCAACCCAAGTAGACTAATACAGATTATGACACACATCTTTAACTTATTAAAATCTAAAATAATTTTACTAGTTCTAGAACAATACAAGGATCTTAACATATCTTAAGTCTATTCATTCCCTCCCACTTTTTGTTCTATTTCACACACCTTAATTCTTACATATTAAAAAAATCTTTCCTATGTATATTTAAAACCCTACAAGACATTATTACTTTTGTCAGTACTCATTAAGGTTTAGCCATTTATTTACCTTCTCTGTTATTTCTGTGTTCATTTTTTTCTGCATTTCTAAAGCCCCATCTGTGATCATTTTCCTTCTGCCCAAAGAATTTTCTTTAATATTTATTTTAGTGCATATTTACTACTGAAAAATGCTCTCATTTTTTGTATATTTAAAATATCCTCATTTAACCTTCATTATTGGTGAGTATTTTTACTGATTGTAGAACTCTAGATTGGCTTTTCAATGCTGTAAAGATGTTATTTCACTTCTAACTTCCATAGTTTTGGATGAAGAGTTAGATGTAAGTCCTATGATAGCTCAAGTGAAGGTAATCTGTCATTTTACTTGGCTACTTTAAAAATTATCTTTTATTTACTATGATGTATTTAGGTGTGACTTTGTATTTATAGTTAGGGTTTTACAGAGCTTCTTGAATTTGTGAATTTATGTGCTGTTTCTCTGTTTTCCTAGGGCTTCAATTACAATTATGCTAAAATTTTCATATGCCCAAAAAATGACATACACTTTCTGTCTTTTCCATGCTTTTATCTCTGCATGCTCAATCTAGATATTTTCTTCTGATGTACCCTCCAACTCACTAATCCTCTCTTCATCTGGGTCTTGTACATTGAACTCATACAATATGTTCCTAATTTTACTTATATTGTTCAGTTATAAATTGCCATTGATTTTTTAAATATATTTCTATTCTTTGCAGAATTTTCCATTTTGTCTTTTATCTTTGAGTATATCAATCAGAGGTTATTCTAAAATCTAATCTGATAACTTCAATAACTGGGTTTCCCATGGGTCAGTTTCTATTATCTATTCATTTCTTTTTTCAAAAGAATTAAAACATTTATTTGAACAAAAAGGAGCTGCAGCCTCAGAGACACAGACTCACATAGCAATTGTGTTCCACTGAGACAAAACCATTCTTACAATGAAAGTTCCCACCCGAGGTCTCAATTAGGTTTGTATTATGTAAATGAGGTATACAAGTTGTGCAGGTCTGATTGGACAGGGCAGGTCTCAGTCCTTTGGAAGAGAGGAAACCAGGGTTTCCCTGCAGTAGTTGACCCGGATGGCATAAATAAGCAGGGCATAGAGTGGAAAGCTGAGAGTTTAATCTGAGGTTCCTCCCAGTATACAGAATATGTGAGAAGCCCCTGTCAGCAAATGGCCACTAGGCTCTTATTATTTACAAAATTTTGGCCCTTGGTTAATCATGGGGAGTCCATCTCAGCAGATAAATCCCTTCTCAGGGTTCACGTCAAACGAATGTTTCTTCTTAAGGTCTACAATATAATTTTAGTTCTAATTTGGACAAGGTAGAAGGTTAGGCTTCTTAACCTTCTTTTTAAAAAATATATTTTATTGACTATGCTATTACAGTTGTCCCAATTTTTCCTTTTGCCCCCCTCCACCTGGTACCACCATTCCGTCCAGCAATCCCCACACCTCAATTAATGTCCATGGGTTGTGCATATGAGTACTACTCTTGACATCTCCCTGTCTATTTTGTACCTACCAATTTATGCTTCTTAATCCCCGAACCCTTTCCTCTATTGTCCCCATGCTGCCCCAGCTGATAAACCTGCAAATGGTCTCCTCATCTATTCTGTTCCTGTTCTGGTTGTTTGCTTGGTTTCTTTTTTTAGATTCAATTGTTAATAGTTGTGAATTTGTTGCTATTTTAATGTTCATAGTTTTGATCTCCTTTTTCTAAATAAGTCCCTTTAACATTTCATATAATAATGGCTTGGTAATAATGAATTAGCTTTACCTGGTCTGGGAAGCACTTTATCTGCCCTTCCATTCTAAGTGATAGTTTTGCTGGACAGAGTAATCTAGGTCGTAGGTCCTTGCTTTTCATGACTTTGAATACTTCTTGCCAGTCCCTTCTAGTCTGCATAGTTTCCTTTGAGAAATCATCTGACAGTCTTATGGGAACTCCTTTGTAGGTAACTCTCTGCTTTTCTCTTGCTGCTGCTTTTAAGATGCTCTCTTTATCTTTAACTCTTGGCATTTTAATTATGATGTGTCTTCGTGTGGTTCTCTTTGGGTCCAACTTGTTTGGGACTCTGCTTCCTGGAGTTGTCTATTTCCTTCATCAAATTAGGAAAGTTTTCTTTCATTATTTTTTCAAATACATTTTCAATTTCTTGCTCTTCCTCTTCTCCTCTGGCATCCCTATGATTTAGATGTTGATACATTTGGAGATGACCCACAGGCTTCTTATTCTATCCTTTTATTTGTTTTTAGTTCTTTTAATTCTTGCTGTTCTGATTGAATGCTTTTTTCCTTCCTTGTGTTTCAAATCATTGATTCGATGCCCAGTTTAATTCTCTCCATTGCTGTTTTCCTATAGATCTTTCTTTATTTCACTTAATGTAACTTTCATTTCTGCCTAGGTTTTTTTATGTTGTTTCCATACTCAATGAGTTCTTTGAGCATCCTGATCACCAGTGTTTTGAACTCTGCATCTGGTAGGTTGCTTATCTCCATTTCATTTAATTCTTTTTCTGGAGCTTTATTCTGTTCTTTTATTTGAGCCATCTTCTTTGTCTCCTCAATTTGACAGCCTCCCTGTATTGGTTTCTGTGTATTAGGTAGAGCTGCTTTAACTCCCTACCTTAGTAGTGTGGCTAATTGTAGAAGAGCAGATCTGTAAATTGTGTAGGACAGAGCCTTACGTGACCACCAGGGTAGGACAAACTGTTTCACCATTTTGTGGCTCTGTGATGGGGGAGGGTTCAGAGAGGCAACAGTGCCATTGCCCATCTTCTGGAAGTTTGCCCCAAAGGAAGCTGTCTCCCAGCTCTCGCCATTTCCAGTGGCTTCACTTTTTCCCCATATGCCACTTGTGCCCTTCCAGCTGTTGCCCTGGTGCTGAAACCCAGAGGGGGTGGGTCTGCATAAGTCCTATGTTCATGTGGGCCCTTTAAGAGGAGTCTCCTGAGAATCCAGCAGTTTCTTCCACTGCTCCAACCCCCACTGGTTTTTACAGCCAGAAGTTATGGGGATTTATCTTCCTGGCACTGGAACCCTGGATTGTTAGGTTTGGTTTGGGGTTTGGATCCCTCACTTCTGAGGTATCCCTCCGGATTTTTATCTACCACACATGAATGTGGGACCACCCATTCCACCAACACTCCATGCCACTCCCGAAGCTGTGCAACATTCCCACAGCCCTGTGCCACTTCTCACTTCTCCACCTCTCTCTGTGTCTCTGCCCCTCTTACCCATCTGGATGAATGTGGCTTCTTTAAATCCTTCATTGTCAGATTTCCATACAGGTCAATTTCCTAATGGTTCTGGGTGATATTTGTTTTGTAGTCAATATAATTTTTTGTGTAGTTGTGTGAGGTGAAGCATGTTTACCTATGACTCCATCTCTGACCTTCTGACTGGGCTATTTATTTCTTCTCTTGGTTTTGGGTCATTTAGTCTTGTCTTCTGGTTTGCCTAGTAAATTTTGATTAAATGGTACATGTTGTATATAAAAAATTGTGGAACCAATGTAATACTGTGGATGATGCTATCTTTCTGCAGGGATTGTCTTTTTACTTTTGTAAAGCATTTAGTATAGAAGCAGACTGTCTTAATCTAGTTTGAATCAAGGTTGTATCTTTGTGACTGTTGGTGTTTTTTATTTGCTCTTACTGCTGGTATGACCTTTCAGAGGTCCTAACCACAAACCTAGGATATTTACTACTTGGGCTTCTCTGAGATTGCCAAAACTTTGCTCAGCTTTTTTATTTTTAAGTCACTATTTTTACAAGTAAATACTCTGAGGAGAATAATAGTGTGTTGTGGATGAAATGTTTGTGTCCCCAAATACATGTATTGAAGCCTTAACCCCCAATGTCATGGTAGAAGGAAGTAAAGCTTTTGGGAGGTCACTAAGTTTATCTGAGGCCTTGAAGGTGGAGTTTCCGTAATGGTATTAGTGCTCTTACAAGAGAAAGTAATACCAAAGTTTACCTTCTCTGTCACCACCTTGACTTCATCAGACTTCCAGCTTCCATAATTGTGAGAAATAAACGTCTGTTGTTTAAGCCTCCCAGTATATATATTTTGTTAGGGCAGCCCAAGCTGACTAAGGTAAGTGTCAACTGTCGGAATCATCTATGTGTCCCTTCTCTCCAGGACCTTACCCTCTCAAGTTCTCATTGCCTGGGTAGATCTCTGATATTTTAAGACATATTTTAAAAATTATCCAGCTGTTTTAGCTGTTTGAGGTAGGAGCTTTGGTTTGATCCAGGCTGGTTTTCCTGAGCCATAAGTAGAAGTTTCAACTATTCCTCTAGCATAATTCCTCAGCTATAATGATGGTTAGCATAAAAGTTTAGGGTATTGGATTTGAAGTAATAAATTCCATCTGGGTGGGCAAAAATAGAGCACAAATTTGTTCAGCTAACTGGAAAAAGTAGAAAATTATAGTTTTCTATTAAGGTAAATCATTCTAACTAAATTAGTATAAGGAGTTTTTTAGCAGTCTTTAAAAACATGGAATATATCACAGCTAACTTCCCAATATTTTTCCCCACAGTGAAGTATATTTTTGGTTTATAGCAGCAAGAATTAGGAGAGCTCCTAGCATTCCCACCCTCTACTGGGCTGTGGGTACCACTGTAGGATGTTTGCCAGGCCCCTAAGAAAATAACACGTGTGACTCTGCAACACAACACAGGCAAATTCACTCAGCAAACATACAGCAACCAAGTTTAAAGATTTTTATCTTACGTCTCCAAAAATTTCAGAATTTTTAAAGTGCAAATATCCATAAAAATTGAGATGAAAGAATAAACAAAAAAACCCATTTTCCATAATAGGGCAGAGACACGCTTCAGATAACTACCTGTCAAAAGGCCACTGCTGTTTCAAGCTTTGCTCTAACAGATGGTTCATGTAACATGGGTGAAAGGGCCAGCAAAGCACAAATTTTAACCTGTTATGGTAGCATATCAGGATAAACTGGTTAACCCAAAGGCCAGGTTCCATGCTGTATCTTGAACTGTCTGTCCTATAGGAAGAGAGAGAAGACAAATGCAGTTGAAAGGCTGAGGGTATTGACTGCAGGCATTCACATTTTGATGAGTAAATGGGCTGTATTCTCAAGGCTGGATGTAACTACCAGCAAATGTATAGCTAAGGCTACAAAGCAAAATGCCTTGGGAACCAGATGAATGGAAATAAACATGCAAGCCCAAGAGACAATTCCCTAAGAAGTTTATAGACTGGCTAATATGACCATGCTTTGGCCTCCAAAAATAACTGGGAGATTCAAGACCAACAGCTCAAAGTGGATGGTTAAGATAACAAAATAAGAGATGATGGCAGGAAGGCCATGAGGATCTCTCAGCTCCCTGGTGGGACACACTCAGAAGAAAAAAATGGTTCCAGGCAGGCTATAATCATAGAATCTATTGGTACCAAATGGGTCCTCCTTGTAGATCTAGTCTAAATATCTTTTGGAATATGAACTGACACCACCCAAGGAACTCCTTTTCACCTGTCAGGACTCATATCAAACATTAATACTGCAAAGCCTTCCATCCTTCCAGATGGCAGCTTTCTTCTTTGACATTTTATAATCTAGAGTATGAGCTCCATAATTTCAGAGGCTCAAGCTGACAGACCACCCTCAATGACGTTTCTTAGACGGACAAGTGAGGATTGATATGTGCAAAGTCACAGAGCAAGACATGGGCCAGTTGTGCTGAGCTCCTGCCCAGGTAGTTCAGTCAGGCTTTGATTTTGGTTCCCAAGTTTGAGAAAGCCCTGCACAAGTAAAAGACAAAAAAATCCCAACATAATACAAGATAGAGAAAATAATATAATGAACCACTGTATACCCTTTACTTATCTTATTTCCATCTATACCTTCACCCACTTTCCTTATAGCTACATAAAACTTCAGAAACAGCCCTGACTGGTATAACTCAGTTGACTGGGCATCAGCCCACAAAGCTAAAGGTTGTTAGTTTGATTCCTGCAGGGCACATGCCTAGGTTGTGGTCTGGCTGGCAACTGACTGATGTTTCTCTTCCTCTCTTTCTCCCTCTCTTCCCCTCACTCTAAGAATAAATAAATAAGATCTTTTTTAAAAACTTTAGAAATTCCAGATATCATTTCATCTGTAAATATTTTAGCATCTATTTCAAAATACTTAAAAATATTAAAATAATCAAATACTTGAACATATAACCACAATATTTTAATCCTGAATAATATAATACTTTTAAAATATCAAATATCCCATCATATTTATAATGTCACCTTTTTTCCTTTTTACCATTTGTTTAAGATTCAAATGCAATTATTTTCTCTGCAATTAATTGTTGAATAACTGGGCCTTTTGTCCTGTAGTTTCACAAGATCTACATAGTTTTTTATTATGCCTCCATAGTGTTGTTTAATTTGTTCCCCTGCACTTTGTGCATTTCCTGAAAGGCGGTGATTGATCTAGATGAGGCTTGATTGGATTCAGGTTTGATTTGTGTGTGTGAAGCGTGTCCAGACTACTTCATAACTGGTGCTGAGTTATTCCATTAGAAGGCACATTGTATCAGGTTCTCTTTTCATGGTGTTAGTAGCCCTTGCTGATAATGCCTAGACCCATTAATTCATTAGGAATGCAAAATGATGATATTTTACCCATCACTCCCCATTTATTAGCTGGGAATACCTGTATAAAGAGAAATGTCCACTCATCTGCCATATAAAACCATTTAACCAAGACCATGCTTCCTCTCAAATTAGAAACCTCTGCAGGAGGATGAATAACTTTATGCAAACCTTCATTTATTCTTTATTTTCTTGCCAAGAATTAACTGGGAGATGGTGGCCTGAAGGCTGCAGAGAAGAGATCTTTCTTGGCTCTCCCCCACCCCCACCCCAGTCACCCGCCCGCTGCGGGTCTGCCCACCCTGAGATTTCCTTAAGAAGCATTGTTCCGGGGCTTTGCTGTAAAGGTCTACCCTCTCTCCTTGAAAACATTGTCTCCTGTAATTAAGGGAGTTTCTTATTTGGGGGACAGATAAAAATTCATCAAAATTATATTTTTAAAAAGTCATAATCCAGAAGCTGCAAAGACCTGGCTCCAGGGAAATTCGGAATTGAGGAAGGGTGCCAATCAGGGCAGAATTTAAGACAACAGTTTATCATCTTTCATTCTCAGCACCGAGAATAACCCAAGGAAATGCCAAGTAAAAAAGTAAAACCAGCGATTGATTTTGCATTTTTAGAAACCGACCAAGTTTCTTGATCAAATACTGATTGCAAGTCTGACTCAAGGTTGAGCAGATAAAAAGAACCCTCCAGGGAGGGCAAACCCGCCCCCCCCCCCCCCCCCCACCCCCCGCGCCCCCCACACCCTTACACCTTAGCAGGCTACGGTTTTGAAAAACCGGACCCTGGCAATCAGAGACCTCACTTGTTCCAGGGCTGAGGCTCCGCTCCCAACTCCTGGCTCCTGTTAACATGCCCTTGGGTGCTTGTTGGCGCCAGGCTGGGAGGGAGAGTGGTCCCTGCATAGTGGACGCAGAGGTTAAATGGAATTTCTCCTCTTCTACTGAAAGAAAGCCTTCTTCCTCTTTAATTTCCTGAGTCTCAGGCTCCTCTCGGCTACCCCAGACCCCCAGGACTCAGGCTCCGGAAAAATCCTGGCTTCTGTCGGCAGCTCCTTCTAGGCTCCCACCAGGCACCCTGGTGGTTTGCTAGCTCATGGCGCGGCCTTGCGATTGTCTGTTTGTACCTGTTTCACTGGCTGCAAAGTAATAAAGTTGGAATGGAGCCTAGATTTGCAGAATCATCCGGGAAGGTTTCCCAAAGGGGTGGGGCAGGACATAAAAAATCCCGGATCGTAGCCCCAGGAGAACCGAGGCCCCACACTGTCCCGCCTCTCCGGCAGCGCCACCCTTGGGCCCAGCCTTAGAGCTCTCCTGCGGCCTAGGCGGTGGGGTACCAGTCTCCGAGCCGGTTCCGGGAGGCTGCGTGGGGCAGGCCGGCTGGGTGACCCCACGAGAAAGACTCGTTTCAGCAGAAGCAAGCGAAGGCCAGGCCGAAAAAGGGCTGTCACCCTTCTTGGGGCCTCTCTGATCCCCCTTCCTTGTACCACCCCCCACCCCTACGCAGCCCCACCGAGGTCAGGAAAACGCCCTCTGGCAGCCGGGCAGCCCGGGGTTATCGCCCTCTCACGTGGGCCCGCCCACAGGTTGCGCCTCCGGCCCACACCGGCCCTTGGCCGCGGGTCCAGGGCTCCGAATCCGCGGCGCCTCAGTTAGGGAAGTACGGCTCGACCTGAACAGACTTGAACAGACGATCAGACGCCACCGGGCAGCTGCCTCCTCCCCTTTCCCTTTTATGGTCCAGAAAAGCCTCCAGGAGCTGCAGAACTCCGGGCGACTCCGGGCAGAGACAAGAATTTGGGACGCTGCTCTGCTGGTGAACGCCTGCAGGCAAGCCAGCGGGCCGGGCCCACCACCCCCCTTCCCCCGCTGCGTAGGCCGCGGGCTGCGCCTCTGGGCCCCAGGCTGGGATTGGGTCGCAGCCGCGTCACCGCCAGCTGCCTCCGCCCAGTCCAGTCACCCGGGGGCCCACAGTCTCCAAATGGGTGCTTGTGCTGAGTTGCGGAGACGGGACACGGGACACAGGCGTGTCCCGAAGCCTGTGAGGACGGCGGAGGCCAGCCGACCCAGACCCGGGCTGTGTACCCACGGGCCCGGAGGCCTCAAGAGTCCACCTGAGCCTCTGAGGCTTGGGCTCAGGCCGTCTAGTCAGCGGGCTCTGGCAGCGTCTCCAGCCCTGCCCTGGCAGGTGTCCGGGCACGAGGGGGCCGGCCTTTGCCAGGCCAGGCTGCAGCCCTGCTGCCTGGAGGTCGGATACGGCCTCCTCTCCCCTCCTCCTCTCCACTGAATAGGGGACCTTTCCCACTGGGGAAGATGGGCACCACCAAGTCTCTGCCCCTCCCCAGGGCCACAGTGAAGCACAGGATGGGACGTCATGGTGTCTTATAGGCCTTCTGTGACAACAGAAACCTGGAAAACCGCCCTTTTTGTGAAGGCTTGCGGGTGGCCAAGATCGTTTGTCCACGACTGGCTCAATTCTCTGCTCATGGGCTCAAGAACTCCAGGGTTGTGCCAGGTGGGAGCGCATCAGGAAGTATGACTGCCTGGAAACCACCCACAGACACCGCAGGCCTCTGAGAGCTCGGGCAGCTTCATTGCTGGCCGGGTTGGTAGGAAACCAGCCTGAAGCCCAAATAAGAGAGGGCATCAGAAGTGTGAGCTCGAGTACTGACTCTACTGTCCCTTAAACTTGCATGACCTTGGTCAGTTTACTTAAAGTCTCTGAATCACCCAGGGTTCTCATTCATGAAAAGAGCCTACCTTACCTTCAGAGCAGAGAGAACAAAAGGAGACAAGAACATCTGTGGCCACCTTTGGAGCCCCATCCAAATGTACGGCACATTTTCTTAGCTCCTAGAAAAGAATAACTGCCAAGGTTACTAGAAAGGAGACAATCCCATCCCCAAAGGAAGAGAACTGAAATAAGAACTTCAGCCCTGGGTGGCATAGCTCAGTGGATTGAGCGCGGGCTGCGAACCAAAGTGTCACAGGTTTGATTCCCAGCCAGGGTACATGCCTGGGTTGCAGGCTATAACCCCCAGCAACCGCACATTGATGTTTCTCTCTCTCTATCTCCCTCCCTTCCCACTCTGAAAATAAATAAAATCTTAAAAAAAAAAAACAACTTCATGTTTTCTTCCATTAAATCACAACCCAATACTGGAGAAGTATAAAAATGGAGTTGTTAGAAGCCATTTTAACTTTCTATTAACGAAATGAGTGAGGGTGGACAGGAATGCTGGACACTCTGGCCTGAGGGAACATTGATTATGGAATCACACATACCATACCTGAGTTAGAGTCCTGCCTCTACTATTTAAAGCATCGTTACCTTAGATAAGTGACTTAGCCTCTCTGAGATTCACTTTCCTCACCTGCAAAATGGAGAAAATAATAGCACCAACTATGGGGCTATTGAGAAGACTAAAGGAGATAATGACCATAAAGTGCTTGGCATGGGGTCCCATACATTGTAATACAGAATAAAGGCTAGCCAGTGCTTTTCTATTATTCATGATGGTTCCTATCTTTTCTCCCTTACCAACGTCCTATTGTAAAAATTTCCAAATACACAGAAAAATGGAAAGAATTGTACGGTGAACACCCAAGCACGTTCCATTCACATTCTACAACTAACATTTTACTACCCTTGCTTCATCATGTATCTATTCATCCATCCATCTAGCCATCCATCTGTCCTGGTTACTACTGTGTGACAACCCCAAAACATAGTGACTTAAAACAACAGCTATTTTGTTCTGTTTGTGGATTGTGAGAGTTAGGAATTCAGACAGGGCATTGTGAGGTTGGCTTGTCCATGCTGTATGATGTCTAGGACCTCAGCTGGGAGCCCCTGATGGCTGGAAGCTGGAATCCCAGGGCGGGAGACTCAAGGTAGTCAAACTTCTTACAGGGCAGCTCAGGGCACCAAGTGAGTTCCAACAAACAGGAAGAAGCTGTATTGCCAAGTGGCATAGCATCACTTCCTATTGGTGGAAGCAGTCAGATTTACATAGAGAATTGGAGTCTACTTCTTGATGGTGAAGTGGCAAGACCACTTTGTAGAAGATCACATGGGACAGGAGCTCTTGTTGTGGCCATCTTTGGAACTGACCACATTTGCTTCTTTGTCCTAACAATTATTACGCAAAATGTCCATCCTAAGAGCTCCCCAAAGTCTCCTTTTATTAAAGCATCAGGCTCAAGCTCAGTGTCCAAGATTTCTTTGTGTGAATCAGGTCTAGGTGTGAGTAAGTTTCCTAACTAAACAGACATGTTATCTGGCTCCTTTCCTTCACCCCCTTACACAAAAGAACAGGGCAGGAATAGATAATCACAACAGATATTACTAAGCAGAAAGGGAGAAAATGAGGGGAGGGCTGGGCAACGAACTGTAACACTTCTTTGGGAGTTTTCTTCCATGGCTCTTAGTTCCGCCCTGGGGGATCTTGACCCTGCCCTCTAAGTCATCTTTCCTTCTCCATAAGAAATTATCTGCATTTGCAAGTAAGTAGCTTCCTGAACCTGCTTATTGCCCATAAAAGTGTGGGAAGTCAAAGGCCTCTTTCCATTTTGAATTGTCTCCTTCACTTTCATTCCAATCTAATTCAATTCCCTTAAAGCCTTTGTGGATTTCTTCTGTACCAGTTTGTAAATCCCCTCCATTAAACAAAAGCCACACTCACAAATCTTTTCAAAATCAGCTCTCTTACTGTGGGCTGTCCAGGAGGTTACTGTGGAACAAGGCCTTTAAAACCGTTAGAAATTTTATTGTTTAACAGAGAATCTGCAAAGCATGCCATCAATATCCCTCAAAGGCCTTCTGTCTAGTTGAAAGTGTCTACAAGGCACTGCCTATAAATTTCATGATGTCTTAATGAAGAGTTTTAAGGTTGGACACTTGCCTTCACCTTCACCCTGAGATGTTTTCCTGTCAGTGCCTTTGTCACAGGTGGGCACAGGTAACCAGATTCTTAGTGATCAGGACAAAGAATTGAACTGAACACCCAGAGTTTATAGTAGAGAACATGGGAGCAGGCCAACTCCAAGCAGAGATTGACCTCATGAGCTGGAGGGGCTCTATTCTTATAGGGCAGATCATTCCTGGCTACTTTTGGTGGGCTTTTCCTGCACATGTACAAGTAGTTGTATTACTTTAAAGCTACTGCACATGTGGTCTCCCATGATTTTCCCTGACTGGCTACCAGGGAAGAGGGTCCCATAATGCTACCTAATTGACCCCCGTTTCTCCTGGGGTCCCCCTGTACTAGGTTCACCTTTCCCTTCACCAGAGAATTATAGCTCTCCATGTTAGAGATTGGTGAAAAGGAAAGGAATTATTTATTCAAGTTATACAGACTTAAGAGTAATGACTTAATGTCTTCGTCGAAATCCCAAAGTTCCTTAAAACATCCACAAATACACACAGTCTTTTTTCCCCCCTTTGCCCAGTCTGGGGTACCATATCTCAGGAAAAGAAATAGAAGTCCATGGCTCAGGAAGTCTCCAGTTCTTCCCAGTAATCTGTGCTCAGCCGGTAGGCCTCCCTCGGTTCCCAGCACCATCAGCTGTGTTGCTGGGATCTCCAGCTAAAGCCACGTGGTGGTACTCTGCTAAAGCCACATGGTGAGTCTTTGCTAGAGCTGCATGGTGATTCTTCTCATGGCTGTGGCGGGGCGGGGGGTGAGGGGCGGTCCCCACTCTGCCAAAAGCGCTTGGTTCTCCTCACTGCCACAGCCTCAGGGTCCTCTCTGCACAATGGCCGCAGGAGTCTCCACTCAGCCAGAACCGCGTGGTTCTCCCTCCAATGGCTGCCGCGTCTGAGTTTAAATCCCCGCGCCAATCCTCCTCTGCAGCCCCATTTCCGACTCCTCCCACAATTGACCACACTTGCCAGCACTCCCATATCCTTCCAGCTTTACTGGGCTGCCATCATGAGTCTGGGCAAGCATGGACCCATGTCATGGAGCCAATCATCTCCAAGCTCTCACGCAGGCGCTGTAACTAGGGGGAGTTGCCTCTCAGTTACATCTTAGGGGAAAGTTCCTTCCATCTCCCTGGATCAGAGCATGGCCACAGCTATTTAACATATCTATGCAACCAGTTAAAGGTTATAGATGTGTTAAATGACCACACCAGAGGTTAGCTGTAAAGCTGTTGCTATGCAAAACAGCTCTCAATGGCCCTGCTCCATGTGTCCCTTCCCCCAACTCACACCTGTGGTGGAGGGTGGGGACATCCTATATATCTTTCTAATACTTCCTGTACACCTTGAGTTCTGGACCCCAAAACAAATCCTTTTTGTGGGGGAGCCCCTGGCTGCACCCTCCTACACCTTGGATTCGATCTTTTCCTGGGAAATCTTTCTATCTTGGAGAATCTTCTTCTCGGAGAAATTTGGAATGAGAAATTGTTTTTGAATCCAGCTACTCCTAACTTCTAAATTCTCCTCAATTTTATTTTTGAAACTGATTGTTTTCCTTCTTTAGTTCATCTCTCTCTATCATGCTTTGTGATACACAGCTGAAAGAAACCAGGTGATGCTTTCAATGCTGTGTTTGGAAACCTCCTCAGGCTGGGGGTAACTTGATGTCTAAGCGCTGGAAATAGCTGGAGGCCCTTTCACTTACATGTCTTGGCACCTGGGCTAGGATGACTTGAAGACTGAGACAACTAAGGGAAGTGACTGCATGTGGTCTCTCCATTGAGTTGGTTTTGTTGCAACATGGTGGCCCCAGGGTGTTGAACTTCTTACTGATGGCTCAGGGCTCTCAGCACAGTGTCCCTGTAAACAAAGTGAAAGTGTTATGAACTTTCCTGACCAAGTCTTGTAACTCATACAACATCATTCACACTGAATGCTGTTGGCTGAAGCCATGACCAGTTCACCAGACTTAAGAAGAGGGGAATTGGATTGCATGTCTAGAAAGGGGAGTGGCACAGTTGTTCTCTGTTGCTATGGTTGTACGAGAGCAGGTGGGAAAGGAAGTGTTGCTGGAAAATACAATCAGCTTCATTGTCTGTATTTCAACGCATTTCCAAATAAGTTACAGACATCATTAGACTCCTCCACCAAAAGTGTGTGTGATTGCCCCACACCCTCACCAACGGTTGGAATCGGTCATCTTTTACATTTTAATTATTCTGATTTGTGTGGAGTGGTGTCTCATTGTGGTATTAATTTGCATTTCTAACTAATGGTGTTGACTACTTTTTCATGTGCTTATTGGCCATATCTTCCTTTGCGAAGTGTCTTTTCAAATCTTTTGCCCACTTTTTTACTTTTTATTATTGAGTTATTAAGGATTATATGTTTTGTGAATATTTTCCCCCAGTCTTTAGCTTATCTTTTTATTTTTCACTTGCATCTTTTGATGAGCAGAGCTTTTTAATTTTGATAACTTTACTGTATCAGCTTTTTCCTTCATAGTATTTGCTGCCCACATTACATATTAGAAATCTGCCCACCACAGTTGAGAAGATCATCTCCCATGTTTTCATTTAGAAGCTTTATAGTTTTAGTATTTATATGGGGGCCTATGAGCCATGCTCAATTAATTTTTTAGTGTGGTGTGAGGTGAGGGTTGGGGAAGCTTTATCCTGTGTCAGCTCTGCTGAGCTGGAACTACATTAACCTTCCCTGCATGGTTCTAGGTTAGGGATGAGCACAAGAAGAATGTGTGCCATACTTGGAAGGTAGAAGTGAAGAAAGATCCACCTTTAAGCTCAATTAATCTATATGGGGCCAGGCACACTGTCACTTAGCCTCTGGGTCACCTAGGTGATGCTGGGCAGCAGCCAGGCACCCAGCTCCTCCAGCTCTACCACATTGGCTTCTCCCACTTCTCTGTGTCCTGGGCTAGAGACTCCATGGGGAAGTCACCAGCTTATTTTGTAGGGTGCCCATGTCATTAAAGTTGGTGGTGGTGAGAGATGCAGGTTCCAGTCCGTCCTTGCCATCCTCCTCATATCTATCTTTCCTTCCTGTGTACCAGTCCTGCTTATTTCAGGCCAACCACTTAAGCAAAGGCAACAGCTTGACATAGACTGCTTAACCAGCTCTCTTAATTGGTAATAAGAAAACCTATAATGAATAACACACTCCTATGATAAAGCCCCCTTCTGTAGGCCCCACAGTGGCTCTGCTTTTCTGATCAAGCCCTGACTGCTGCAGGGATTGCGGTTCATCTTTGTTCCTCCCTGTGTGGATACCCAGTCGTCACAGTGAGGCAGGAGGTAGTCAGGAAGGAAGCTCCAGAGGCCCCGCAGGGCTGAGGTAGAAAACATCTATACATGACAAAGACCCCCTAAGACGGGTTGTTCCTGTTTTCTGGGAGAACTCTGAATCATAGAATGCGTCTGCACACTACCCCTGATTCATTATAATATCATTATAATGAAATAACATTGTGGGACTCCCTTCTCCAGTAGCCAATCAAGAAAGTCATGGGAAACCACACATGTGCAGTAGCTTTGAAATCCAACTCCTTGTACCTGCGCAGGAAAAGCCCGCCAAAGACTAGCAGGGGGGCTTCTGCCCCTATAAGAATAGAATCCCCCCAGCCCACGTGCCCTTTTTTTCCCTCTGCTCAGAGCTGGCTCACTCCCGTGTCCTGTGGTATGTACTATCACTTAATAAACCTCCCCTCTTTCTTTATGCTATAAACTTTGTGTGTTCGGTTCAATTCTTTGTTCTCGATCACTAAGAACCTGGTTACCTGTGCACACCTGTGACAACAGCACCATTTGTTAAAGACTTTCCTTTCCACCATCAGATGGTTTTAGCATCTTTGTCAAAAATCAAATTACTGTATTCACGAGTATCTGCTTCTGGGTTATCTATTTTCTTTATTGATCTATTTTTCATCCTTTTGCCAGCACTGTACTATCTTCTTGATTACTATAATTTTATAGTAAATCATTTATTTTTGAATAAGAAGATTCCTTTTTAATATACAAAATATTGCTGAGCTCCCATATAGCTACTATATTCCTAGTGTGTGGTGATTTAGCAAATACAAACAGTGAGACAATTTGTAAATGCCTTAATGCTGCCCTGGGTCTTACTAATCGGAATGACAACTATAGATATCTGAAAGACAGTCACCTGTGCATGGGTGGGCATCGTATGGGGACTCCAGGGCCCTCTAACGACATGGGATGGCCATGCATCCCTCAGCAGGAGAAGGAGGTGTTGGCTCCTAATGTATTTCTCTGCTACTGGGATTACTCGTAGCCATGAATTCAGGTGCAATTTCCACTGGAGTGGATTTCTTTTTACCAGGATGATAATCAGTTTGAGTTTTCCAATTTGCTCAGAATGAGGTTTCATCTGGAACTGAGCAAGATATACAGGGGTGGAAAATATGCTATCTGGAAATGAGTTTTTCCTGAGACATTAGATTGGATGCCCCACAAAGATTGTTATGGGTTGAATTGTGTCCCCACATCCCCAAATTCATGTTTTAGTGCAAACCCCCAGGACCTCAGAATGTGACCTTGTACTGGAAATAGGGTCATTGCAGGCATAAGTAGATAAGTTAAGATGAGGTCATACTAAACTGTTGTGGGCCCTGAGTGTCCTTTAAAAGGGGGAAATGGTCTCAGGGATGAACATAAGTAGAGGGAAGATGACATGAAGACACAGGGAGGACACTGTCCACAAGTGAAGGAATGTTTAGGTGTATCCCCCACCAACTCATTTGTTGAAATCTTAACCTTAAGTCCCTCAGAATGTGGCTGTATTTGGAAAAAGATCCTTTAAACAGGCAATTAAGGTAGACGGAGGCTATTAAGTTGGGCCCTCAACAAATCTGACAGGTGCCTTTATAAGGTACCTGTCAGGACACAGAGAGACATCAGGGACACACATGCACAGAAAGATGCTCATGTGAAGAGACAGCAAGAGAGTGGCTGCCTGCAAGCCCAGGAGAGAAGCCTCAGAGGAAACCAACTCTGCCAGCACCTTGTTCTTGTACTTCCAGCCTCCAGAAATGTGAGAAATTAAATTTCTGTTGTTTAATTGCTCCCAATCTGTGGAATTGTGTTATGGCAACCTTAGCAAAATAATATAGAACCCTTTAGGACTAGATGAAAATTAGAGTTATCAATGCAAATTCATGGCTTTCAATATACAAAAAGATATATATAACAAATGTAGATGTACATGTGTACATATCTTTGCCTTATGTATATGCATCTGTGTCTCTGTTCACTGAGAATCCCTGGGGGCTGTGACATTCCTCCAAAAGCCATGAGCCTCCCTAGTGTCCAGACTTTGCTATCTGCAGGGTAAGTGGAGGCAGTCTGGCTTCCTCACCCAGGAAGTGTCTGCGTAGCTAAGGGAAGCAGTGTTCCCATAGCTTTGAGACTGGGTCCAATAAACTGCTCTCATAACGTGAAGTGGGCTCGCATGCGCAGAATTATGTTGTTATGTAATGCTCTGGCAGTTTTACAGCTTTGTTCCCCTCTAGTACTTAAACAGGTAGGGACTCCCTGCTGGGGGCAATGGTGAGAGACACATGCAAGGGGACAGGTGCTATGATGGGTGCCACAACATGAGACATGCAGGTAGACATGCAGCTTGCAGTATGCATGGCTCGCCCACCTGTGAATAAAGTCATGCCAGACATCCCAAGGGCTCTGTGAATATTATTCCATCTGTGTGAATACCATGGACCTGCCTGGCCTTGAAGAGTGGCAACACAACTGGTGTAGTCAGCAGGATTCGTTGCAGAATGCTATGGAGTTGGCACCCCTGGAGGGGGGCTTAGAGTGGCCAGTCACTGGCAGGTAGTATTTGGTGGCCAGGCTCCAGGCAGCTTGGCCTTCCCGCCTCAGGATGGCCCGATATTAGTGGCACACCTGATACAGTGGAGAAAGCCCTGTGGGTGGTGGGAAAGACCCTAGAAGAAGCCCAGTGCCCGTGCAGCCATGGGGGCCGAGGGCTAGGTGTTTCAACTTTGCGAGCTGAGATGGAGACTATGCTTTGAGACACAGCGAAGTTCCAAGAGCCCTGAGAGGGACTGGAAGCCCTGAAGGCTGAAGAAGATGAAACTGTACTTCCCCACATGGCAAAGTTATGCAAACACAGAGGCAGGAAAAAAGCCTTGAAGGCTTGAGTCTGCACCCTGGGTGGCTGAGCTGCTGCAATCCCCTCTCCACTCCCAGTGAGCGATCTAGGGGGAAAAGGTGGCGGGGAAAGAAACTGAGTTCCCCGAGGGCAGCAGCCTATGGCTCCTGGGGGAAGTTTGGGTCTGGGAATCCCCTTCCCTCCCCTCCCGCACTCAGATGTGGAACACAGTTGCTGAGAGTGACTGGCCAGAGGGCCGGCTGGAGCCAGGTGCTCTGGTAGCGGTGGCGCCAGAACCCGGAAAGCTCTGCTCCCAGTACACTGGTCAGAAGAGGCGGCGACCCCTGCAGGTGAGCAGTGTGAGCTGCTGTGCCTGTGGGTCAAGGCCAAGCACTGGAAGCTGAGCTTTGCAGCAATGTTCCAGGAGGTGGGGCAGCTGTGGGAGCTGTTAGAGCTGTTGGCAAGACCCCGGACGCTGTGAGAAAGCAGGCTGGAGCTGGCACAAGGCAGGGAAGCAGGCACTGGCACCCAGAAAGCTCACTGATAGGGAGGGGGCCAGAGAGCTGTGGTGGTGGTGGTGGCAGGTGAGCGCTGTGCCTGTTAGAGAGTCTCCCAGAAGATGATAGCAGCACCTGAAGCCACAGAGACAGCAGTTGCTGGAGTTGCAGAAACAGCAGCCTGGTGACCTGAGGAGATGCAGTGGCAGCGCCAACAACCATTGCCCACCCAGGCGGTGTGCACCAGTGCTGTGCGGTGCAGTTCCTGGTGCCTGCACACTGGCGTTCGGTGCAGGCCTAAATTATCTGTCCAAACCCTGGGGGTGTGACCCAAAGAGGCCCATCCTGTGTGCCTAAAGGGCTGTTTGGCTGTGCCAACCTCCCAAGAAGAGGGATGAAATATCCTGCTAGACCTTGTGGGCTACATGTGCATGTGACACAGGAAGGCTTTGGATGGGGTTTGTGGCAGCAATGGAAACAGCAACGTCAACACTTGGGTTTCTGGTCCCAACTCTGGAAGGGAGCAGAGGTATAGTACTCTGTAGTTGAAAAGCAGTTGGCTGCAGTGTATGCTGCCCTGTTGGCCACAGAGGCCATAACAAGAACTGCCCCCGTGACAGTTAGGACCATGTATCCCATTGCAGGGTGGGTCCAAGACTGGATGACCAAGCCTCGTAGTGGGACATCTGAGCTGCCAGATGCCCATGTTAGCTAAGTGGGGGGCTTATCTGCAGCAAAGGAATATTCTGTCCACTAACCCTCTGGAGGCTGAGCTACAGGAAGTATTAGATCCAGTTATTATGAAATGAGAAATCTATTCTTCCAGTCCCTACAGAAGAGATGGAAGCTAGCCCCTTCCAGGAAGGGTGGGCATCTATTCCCTCAGATGCATGGTACACAGAAGGGTCCAGCAGGGGCCAGCCTGCTGTGTGGACCACCGTAACAATTCAATCAGAGGCAGGCACAATCTGGTTTGACACTGGCATGGGACGGAACAGCCAATGGGCTGAACTTTGTGATAGTCAATGAAGTCCCACCCCTGACTATTTCCACAGATAGATGGGCAGTGTACCAGGGGCTAACATTATGGATCTCTGCATGGCATGCAAATAAGTGGATGGTTATGCAGAGACCATTGTGGGGACAGACTTTGTGGCAAGATTTATGGGAGTTAGGCCACCAGAAACAAATCACTGAATATCATGTTACTGGACACGCACCTCTTGCTTCCCCTGGGAATGATGAGGCTGATACTCTAGCCAAGTTGCAATGGCTAGAAATGGTACCTGCTGGTCCCTCAGGAAGGGAAGTAGCCCAGTGACTAACACTGTTGCCTTTTACGCTCTGGGCAAAAGACCATGTGGCCCACCATCAAAACTTGAAGGTTACCTGTGACATTGGCAGAGGCACAAGAAGCATGTAAAACCTGTGTTGTCTGCTCATGAGAGCATCCCTGAAGGCCTGTGGGAATTTCTGGACACGTAGTACGGGGATGAGTACTGCTGACCCGGTGACAGGTAGATGTAATCGGGCCCCCACCTACTTCAGAGGGATATAAGTATGCTATTACAGGTGTGGACATGGCCACAGGACTTTTAGCTGCTTATTCTGCACGGCACCCAGATCAGAAAGCAGTGATTGCTGCTCTGGAGTGGTTATATGCTGCTTATGGGCGACCCCCAATCATTGAAAGTGACCAGGGGACACATTTTACTGGGGTCTTGGTACAACAATGGGCTTGGGACTTGCAGGTTGACTGGAAATTTCATGTGGCTTATCATCCCCAAGCTGCTGGAATGAATGAATGGTACCATGGACTCTTAAAGCAGGGCCTGCAAATTGCAGCTGCCACCCGACCACTGAGGGGTTGGACTAAATGCTTGTGGATGGTCCTCTGGGCTCTAAATGAGTCAGGGGGGAACCAGCCCCAGTGGAAGCACTGTAGGAGGGTGCAGCCAAAGGGTTCCCAAAAGAAGGATTTGTAATGGGGTTCAGAACTCAAGGTGTCCAGGAAATATTAGAAAAATATAGAGAATGTCCTCACCCCCACCCCCCAGGTGTGGGTTGGGGGAAGGGACAAATGGAGCAGGGCCATTGAGAGCTGTTTTGCATAGCAACAGCCTTGCAGCTACCCTCTGGCATGGTCATTTAACATATCTATAACCTTTAACTGGTTGCATAGATATGTTGAATAGCTGTGACCAGCTCTGAGCCAGGGGAATAGAAGTAACTTCCCCACCAAGGTGTAACTGGGGGGCAGGTCCCTCAAATTACAGCGCCTGCGTGGGAGCTCAGAGAAGATTGGCTCCATGACATGGGGCCACGCCTGCCCAGACGCACAATGGCAGTCCACCAAACCTGGAAGGCTTTGAGAGTTCTGGCATGTGAAGCTGAGTGTGGGAGGAGTCAGAAATGGGGCTGTGGAGGAAGATTGGCTCGGGGATTTAAACTCAGGCGCGGCAGCCATTGAGAAGAGAACCATGCAGCTGTGGCAGTGCAGGGAGGACCCCAGCCACCGAGGAGAGAACGATGCGGCTTTAGCAGAGTGGGGACTCCCGCAGCCGTGCAGACACCATCCACAGTGCAGACACCATCCGGGATGCAGCCCCCTGCAGCTTCTCTACCGCCTGGCTCGGAGCCCCAGCTGGCTCTGCAGCCGCGGCCACGAGAAGGGGCCACCAGTAAGTGACTCGGGAGCACTGGGTCACTGCCCGGCCACCACAGCCACCGCCAGGCCTCCGCACACTGCTCCCACGCTCTCACCGCTTCGGCTTAGCCAACCTTGCAGCCACCTGCTCTGGCCAGGACACGATGAGCTCCGTGCTAGCCCTCTCGGTGCTGCTGCTGCCGTCGCTCTCCCAGAAAGGGGGATCACCCCCCCCACCCCCGGCAGCCATGAGAAGAATCACCACACGACTTTAGCTGGAGATCCTGGCAACACAACCAATGGTGCTGGGAACTAAGGAAGGCCTGCCAGCTGAGCAAAAATTACTGGGAAAAACCTAGAGCTGCCTAAGCCACGGACTTCTATTTCTTTTCCTGAGATATGGTACCCCAGACTGGGCAAAAGGGGGAAGGAAGGACTGTGTGTGTTTGTGGGTGTTTCAAGGGACTTTGGGATTTTGACAAAGACATTAAGTCATTACTTTTAGTCTGTATAACTTGAATAAATAACTCTTTTCTTTTTCACCAATCTCTAGCATGGAGAGCTATAATTCTCTGGCTTAGGGAAAGGTGAACCTAGTACAGGGGGACCCCAGGAGAAATGGGGATTAATTCCGTAGCATTGTGGGACCCTCTTCCCTGGTGGCCAGTCGGGGAGGATCATGGGAAACCACATGCACAGTAGCTTTAAAGTAATGTAACTACTTGTATATACTCAGTAAAAGCCCACCAAAACTAGCCAGAAAGGTTCCTCCCTATAAGAATAGAGTCCCTCCAGCCCATGAGTTCAATCTCTGCTTGGAGTTGGCCTGCTCCCATGTTCTCTTCTATGAACTCTGGGTGTTTGGTTCAATTCTTTGTCCCGATCACTAAGAACCTGGTTACCTGTGCCCAGCTGTGACAGCACTGCTCTACCAGACTGCAGCTCCAATTCAGCTGTAGATACAGACGGGGTGCTTTGCTGAAACTGGGCATGGGAAAACGGGAGAATATTCTCCTGCCCACTCTGGAGGGCCTGGAGTGACGGCAAACAGCCACCTGGACACAGCCTTGGGCAATAAAAGCCCCTCACATGTGTTGAGTGGCTCTTGTTGCCCCTTGTGGCCAAGGAGTGGAAAGAAACTTACAAATAGTGCCCTGGATGACTGGGACATGGACCCCAATATTGCAACATACCCAGGGCCAGCAGACCATGAAACGCTTCTTTGTGGCACCTGTGATTTCCCTATGGCCCATTATGAGTTCTCCCCTGTTGGGGAGAGATGCCATAGCATCTACTTGCTATGGCAAATAGATGCTGAACCCCTAGTTGAGGCATGAAAGGTCTGGTATTCATGCCCAGGAAGACCCCTTCTGCCAGCCACTAATTTATCAGCTGACCAGAAGCTGGCTTATATATTATCTGAGGGTTGGGATTTGCCTTTACTGGTGCCTATAACTGCTCTGCCTCTTCACCCTTAGAGTACAAGGTAACACCTTAGTGGACTAGGTTCATACCTGTGCCTCAGTGGCTGACCAATCAGCATGCTGGGCTGCAGTGAACTCCCCCTGAGCAGGTTGGCTGGCCTCCCATGGTGCATCTCTCCTGCTTTTGTCTCAAATTGGTCTTGGCTTCAGAACCAGTGGAATAGCAAACATCCCTTGTGGAATGTGACCTGGACTGACATCTACGCAGGGACAAAGCAGCAGTATGACCGGCCCAAGCCATTAAGTGTCTACTCTGTATGGGATGGCTCAGGGTGGTTCACAGGTGAGGCTGTGGAGCTGGCTGGACCAACTCCCCTTTGCATTGAGAACCCCAAAGGACAAGCCCAGGTGGGCTGGACTCTGACAGGTCTGTTTCAGACCCATATTCTTGGACATTGCTGGGCAGCGAGGAATGATGCATAGGCTGCTGTTCCCACTGGGACCCCCTGGGTGAGTAGCCCACAAGTGGGCACATGAGTGGCCTTACTTATATGGAAATTGGACTGGCTGTTGTACCTAGGGGTGCCTAATTACCTGTGTTTTGGCTGTGTGCTGTTGAAGCTTGTACTGCTACTGTGGCAGTGCTAGTGTTTAGTTTGCTTGATGCTGTAGCCTGCACTGCTGTTGTGGGTTATGGGTACAGGGCTCTGCCCTCCTCACCAAGGGAACCTTGCAGAAAATTTCCTCACATAGATTGTAAGGTGAGGAACCCAGAAGGGGTGGATTGCAGGGTAAGTGGAGGCAGTCAGGCTTCCTCACCCAGGTGTCTGGGTAGCTAAGGGAAGCTGTGTCCCCATAGCCTTGGAGGGGCCTGATAGGTAGTGTTCTCATAGCCTTGAGACTGGGTCCGATAAACTGTTCCCCTAACATGAAGGGGGCTCCCATGCACAGAATTATGTTATGTTATGTTCTGGCAGTTTTCCAGCTTTGTTCCCTCTAGAGCTTAAACAGGTAAGGACTCCCTGCTGTCCCTACATGTTTAACCAGTAAGGCAACCAGTAATTGCTCCCTGCTGGGGGCAATGGGGAGAGACACACTCAAGGGGACAGGTGCTATGATGGGTGCCACAACATGAGACATGCAGGTAGACACGCAGCTTGCAGTATGCATGGCTCGCCTGCCTGTGAATAAAGTCACACCAGACATCTCAAGGGCTCTGTGAATATTATTCTATCTGTACAAATATCATGGACCTGCCTGGCCTTGAAGGATCACAACACACTTTCTAAATACCATTCTGGGCAGGCTGAGCAGGGAAAGTACAAGATGAGTCTGAAACATCACCTTGTGCCAGAAAATAAAAAGTGCTCAAAGAATGATGGAGACATGGAAAAAGAAAAAGAAAAAGAAGAAGATACAGAGGAGCCCTGGCTGATGTGGTTCAGTGGACTGAGCACAGGCTGTGAACCAAAGGGTTGCCAGTTCGATTCCCAGTCAGGGCACATGCCTGGGTTTCAGGCCAGGTCTCCAGCTGTGAGGGTGCATGAGAGGCAACCACACATTGATATTTCTCTTCTTTTCCCCATCTCTCTAAAAATGAATAAAATCTTTTAAAAAAAAGACACAGAGGCCCTGGCTGGCATAGCTCAGTGGTTTGAGCGCAGGCTGCAAATCAAAGTGTCGCAGGTTCGATTCCCAGCCAGGGCACATGCCAGGGTTTCAGGCCATGGCCCCCAGCAACCACACATTGATGTTTCTCTCTCTCTCTCTCCCTCTCTCTCTCTCTCTCTCCCCCTCCCTTCCCTCTCTAAAAATAAATAAATAAAATCTTAAAAAAAAAAAAAGACACAGAGGAGCTCCCACTGGCCGAATCTGGGGTGATTATAATCCACTAAATTAAAATGAAATCCATGAGTCTTTTCTGATATACCAAAAAACCGGAGAGAGCAGTAAAATTCTTCCCTGTAGTAGAATGCCAAGTGCATAAGGAATTAGAGTGACAAAATCATCTCACAGCCACGACAGTAATTGATCCACCCAACAATCACCAGTGAATGCTAGAATTAGTGGGTGGAGGTTTGGAGAGGAACAAGATATTTATTTAGACTCAAAGCATCTCCCCACAAATTGTTTATTAATTATGAAGGTAAAAAGTAATTTTAAAGTAAAGAAGCTTGGCAAATATACTTTAATTAAATAAACATCATTGGTAATGGAACAAATTGAAATCAGGTGCCAACTGATAAAATGCAACTAGGAAAGCACAGCCTCACCTCTGTGATATCCCTGCTAAAACTACAAAGTCTAAATCTAAACTTTGATTTATCATTCAAACCAAACCAAGGGACAGTCTACAAAATAATTGGCCTGTAACCTTCAAAAGTATAAGGGTTGTGAAAGTCAAGGAAAGACCGAGGAACAGCTTCAGATTGAAGGTGGCAAGGAGATTTGACAATGAAGGACATCACCTGATTTGGACTCAGTCCTTCTGCTATAAAGGATGTTACTGAAACAGTTAGTGAAACCTGAATGAGGTCTGAGAGCAGATATTAGTAATATAGGCATGTCAGTTTCCCAGTTGCAGCTATGTATTGTGGTAATTTAGAATAATATCCTTGTTTGTAAGAAATACATATTCAAGTTTTAGGGAGTAACAAGGTAACAAGCCAGCAACTTACTCTCATACTGCTTAAGAATAATGAAGTTCTTGGTACTATACTTGCCACTTTTCTGTAGGTTCAGCATTATTTAAAAATAAAGCTGCATCTTTAGAAGATACACAGGTGGCAAATAAGCAAATGAAAAGATATTGAATATCATTGTCACTAGAGAAATGCAAATTAATACAATAATACAATACCAGTAGACACATATTAGAATGGCTAAAGTCCAAAAACTGACAATCCCCATGGCTGGTGAGGATGTGGAGCAACAGGAACTCACATTGTTGGTGTGAGTGTAAAATGGCCTTGCCACCTTGGAAGCCAGTTTCCTACAAAGCTAAACATGGTCTTAACATACAATCCAGTAATCACACTCCTAGCTAATTTGAATACTTATGTCCCCACAAAAATCTGTACATAAATATTTAGAATAAATTTATTTACAATCACCACAAACTAGAAGCAACCAAGATGTTCTTCAATAAGTGAAAGGGTAATCAGTGGTAGATTCATTCAATGGAATACTATTTAGTGATAAAAAGAAATTAGCTGTGCAAAGACATGGATAAATATTAAAAGCATATTACTATGTGAAAGAAGCCAGTCTGAATATGCTGTATATTATTATGTTATTCCTTTTGTGTGACACTTTAGAAAAGGTAAAACTATAAAGATAATAACAGATGAGCAGTTGCCAGGGTTTTGGGGAAGGAGACTTAAATAGGCAAAGCACAGGTGAGTTTTTTAGGGCAGGGAAACTTACTGAACAAAAATAGGGTCCAGCTGCCTGCCACCACCAAAAGGAAAACTCTAGAGCAGGGGTATCAAACTCATTTTTACCGAGAACCATATCAGCCTCATAGTTGCCTTCAAAGGGCCAAATGTAATTTTAGGACCGTATAAATGTAACTACTCCTTAACAGTTAAGTGAGAGCTTGGTGTTGCCGCTGGGTAGAAACAAGGTGCAAGGTCGGATAAAACAAGGTGGAGAGTTGGATTCAGGCTTTGGGCCTTGTGTTTGCCACCTGTGCTCTAGAAGCAGAGGCTGGTGAGAAGGAAAAGTTTTTATTCAGATGCTGAACAATCTGGGAGAGTGGGGACTCCCTGTCTCAAAACTCATCTTCTTCCCAAACCCAGACAAAATCCAGCTGCCCTCAGCAAGACCAAGACAAAGGGCAGTGCCCAGAATTCATGCTCCATTTTAAACCATGCTTTGCAGCCTGAGAGGGTTACTGAGCGATCATCTAGGTAGTTTAGCTTATTCCCAGCTGCTGTCTGGCTTCAGGCTCCCTCCTGGAGGCTGTGTGTGGAGCTGGTGCCACCATTGGCCATGCGGCTTCTAGGGCCACAAGGTCCCATGTTCCTGGGCTGGAGAGCATGAGTACACACCAGCTAATGCTCCACCAGGTCAGAGTGAAAGAGGGAGGGAGACCCCTCACAGAGGCCATGGGCCTCGCTACTGCTAAGGTCCCATGACCCTTGGAGCAGACACACCAGTGCATTGTCCAACTGCAGGTCTCAAGCAGCAAGCAATGAGCAAGGGAAGAGTTTCTGTCTTCTCTCGAGTTTACATTTGTTTCAGGTATGGGATGGACCAAGGTACTTTCTCAGAATGACCAATTAACTTCCTAAGTATTCATGTACTCTGGGTGAGCCCACCTCCCAACCACTCCCTATTTTTCCAGGCTAGACTGACAGGCTTCTTTGGTCCAGCACCTCCCCCCTTCTGCTATTTTTACTTTATTGTGCAGGTGCCAGCCTTCCCTTGGTCCGACTGCCAATCTGGAAAAGGGTAGGAGGGCTTTTCCTCTCTTATCCAATTATCTTGCTAGCCTTGTGTGTACTCAGTGTAAGAACTTCCTGCTGCCGCCATCTTGCCTGGGGCAAGGGAGACTTTTGTGTTGCTTTGTCAGCTCTGGGCCCCTTCCATGCCCTAGTTGCCACACCCCCAGCCCACCATAGGAAGCAGGTTGCCCACACTCATGGCCCACCAGCAGAGAGCAACTGAACCAAAAGCCTAAGTGAAGAGGCCAACCCTGGAATCCCCAAATGGCCTCTCAGGCAGTGCCAAGGGCAGCCTCAGTAGGAGGGGCAGGGCATCTGCAGCCAGGAACAGGACTTCTGCTCTGTGGGCAGAGCATCTGCAAGGCTCAAGTATGGTTACACATGGCCTCACAGTGTCTCAGAAGTTTTATGAAACTCAAAGTCCTTGCCATGGCCCTGGGCGGTTTGCGAAGGTATTGTCTGGCTGCACACCATGCCCTCAGTGCCCCCAGGAGCACTAGCTCAGTGCAGAAGTGGCTCCCAGGTTCCAGAGCCTGGTTCCATATCCCCCAGTGGCCTCTATTCCCCTGCCCCCAGCCCACTCCTAGTGGTCAAGACAGGCCACCTATCAGTATGAAAACTGTCCTGTGTGATGTTGTGAGTATACGATGGTGGGCATATGACATTATGAATTTATGAAACTCATAGAACTGTTGCAGGAGAAACTCCCAGAAACTCCATTCTTTTCACCAATGCAGTAAAGAATTAAAGACCAGCAAGTCTATTAGCATGCAAACAGGGTTTATTGGTGATCGGTTCTCATGGAAGAGAACAGGTCTAGTTAAGCTTGGGGTTAGGGGAGGAAGCAGGGTAAGGGCAGCAAAGGTAAGGGTGGCCAAAGGCTGGCGTAGCAAGTGAAAGGATGGTGAGGGCCTGGGTGGTCTACAAGCATGGGGCCAGAGGCCAGGTGGTGTGGCCAGGCAACGAGAGAGCCAAGAGTTCCTGACTGAACTGAGCTCATTGAGCCTCCTTATAACTATTGTTTTGAACTCAGTATCTAACAGTTGACTTGCCTCTATTTCCTTTAGCACTTTCTGAGGATTCCTTTCCTTTCAGTTTGGGGTTGTTTCTTTGTCTTCCCATTTTTGGGGGGACTCTTCTTATTTACTTCTGATTCTTAAATTTATCTGTTTTGACACCCTTTCTTTGTGGTGTGATCTTTTATGATAGGAGACCTGTGAGATTCAGTGGTGCATATCCTTGATCTCCTGAAGTTGATGCTCTTGAGATGCTGTTTATGCCATTTATGTTGGCTCTCTGGCTGTAATTGGGTCTTGGTTGTTGTTGGGTCATTCTTTGGCAGTCCTTTCCTCCAGCTGGTTGACTGAGGGTCACTCCACTCACCACGTCTTGTGTGCTGTTGTGCCAGAACAAAACCACAAAGCCTAGAAGAGAAACACACACCTGCAAAAATAACTCCCACCAGCAATCCCACTATCAACAGAAAATGAACCAGTATTAACAAGGGCATAAAGAGATTAAGACTATTATAAGAAAGGAAAGAGAATATGAGATGACCTATTGAAAGAAAAATGATTTTGACAGGGTAGAGAGAGGAGCACTAATAAGAGTTGGGAATCAGAGCAATGCAAAGAGAGAAAGTAAAATTTACATCATAAATTAAAAAGGGAATAAAGAAGGTGGAATAGACTAAGAGAAGGGAAGCATATAGTATTAGGTTTATACAGAAATTAAAATAAAGTAGAGAAAGAAAAAGGAAAAAAGTAAATACATAATAAAAAAATAGGGACCAAATTGGAGAGAAAAATCCACCACAGCAGTATCAACAACAAATGAGCTAAAATTAATATAGGTGGGATGGGAATAAGAGGGGAAAAAAGAAAGAAAAGCTTAAGAGATGTCTAGAGAAAAAGGAAGTGATTTTGAGACGATAGAGGGAGAAGGAATACTAAGAGTGAGGAACAAAAACCGGGCTAAGACAGTTAAAGTTTGGGAACAATTAAAATTTCAGATGGGGAGAAAAAGAACAAAGAAAGGAGAAAAAAGGTAGGTTGAAAGAAGGAAAACACAGGCTAAGACAGGGAAAAATTAAAATTTGAGGCAAAAAAAAAGGAGAGGGGAACAGCAAAACTTGAGATTTGAAGTACAAAATTAGTGAAGATGTAGGGATAGAACTGAAAAATATTACAACCACCACTCTATCCACAACCAACAAGCACAGACTGCTAACAGTGGAGAGAGAACATGGGTATTGTAAGAGCAGGAAAAAGGATTCAAAATGACCATTGACAAGAAAATTGGTTTTGAGAGGCTGGATGGGGGAGAAATAGTAAGAGTATGGAATAGAAACAAGTTATAGCAAGAGAGAAAACAAAATTTAAAACAAAAATAATAAGAGGAAAGAAGAAGGTAAATGGAGTAAGAGAAGGGAGGGGAAATATGTGAATTTGTTGAAATAAACTATAGTATAAAATCTAGTGACTTAATATGCACAAACTTGATGGGCTAGGCAGGGAAGAGAATATCACAACTCATGGAGAAGACCACAGTGGATTTCATCTCAGTAGCATCTAGTATTTACCACTGTTTTTTCTTTCTGGATCTGCCTCTGGTGATGTCAGCTGGTGAACCCATCTGACCTTGAGCAGCCTATTCAAGACTTTCAGAGATCTGCTGCCTATGACTGACTCTGTCAGTTGTTAATCTAGTCACTCTGCACTCAGCAGTCAGGTTTAAGCATCACAGGGCAGGTTGTAATCCCTCCTGGGGTCCTGTTGTTTCCCCTCAGGCTACCGCTGTTCAGAGGGGAGCTATCTGCCTGAACATGATGGCTGCTGTGTATGGAGGATGACTGAGCAGTGGGATCCCGGCAGCTGCTCCCTCACTTCTCTCCCCAAAGCTTCCGTCCCCAGTCTCTCCTCAACTGTCTCCAGACCACTCTGCCACCACCTTTGCTAGAACCCAGGGTAAGTGGCTGCAAATTAAAATGTATTTGTTGGCCCTTTAAACAGCTCTTTGTGTCTCCAGCTGTCAGTCTCTGGCAGAGAGCAACTGTGCCACTTTTTTCCCCACGGGATGGTTATCTGTGTACATTTGGGTTCTGGTGCTCTAGGCTGAGGATCCCAGCTTAGGGTTTAGACCCCACACTTCTCAGAGGGATCCAGCCAGTCCCTTAAGTATCCTTCTGGTGCTTCAGCTGCCGCCTGTGTGTGTCCAGCCAGCCCAGCCACGTCTCCACCACAATCCCTACCAGTCAGGTTGTGCTGAAGCTGATTCTTCTGTCTGTCTGAGGTTATAAACATTATCGCTATTATTCAGTTGTTTGTTCCAGGTGATTTCTCCACAATTTAGTTTTAATTCCAGATTGGTCCTGGGAGGAGGTTAGCATGACTTCTACTCACTCCTCTGCCATCTTGGATCCACCTCAGCAGATTTTTATAAATAAAATTAGTTTATGATTTTTGGGTTTTTGGATGGTGGGTGGTTGGAGCCAGGTTTCTCACTGTTGGAGTGGTAGTTTGCAGATAAGCAAGGGGAGGAGACTAGAATAGTCCATGTGGAAATAAATTAGAATTAGATATATCAGTATGAACTCATGTTTAGCTTAATATAGATAAATCTGGCTACATATAGAAATATTTATAGATATGTGTATATTCTCATGTTAGTATGCACACTATTTTCTTGCTGTCATTTGAGAGGGCCTAGAAGCAGTAAGACCCTAGTAGCTATGAATGCGTCTATTGCCCATATCTTGGTTTCTAAAATCATTTTCCAAGAAAAAGAAGCCAAGACTCCTTGGAGGAATGGCTGATTCCAGGACCGGGGTACACGAGGTGAGCCTGGAGCACCTGGCAGCGGACAGTGAGGGAGTGCTCCATAAAGGCACAGTTATGGAGGTGTGTCAGAGGCATGGGAACCAACTGAAAAAGCTCCCAATTGCAAAGCTGGAACAATTTCATCAACAAAATAAATAACACAGTACTGGATTATATCTCAAAGTATAATATAAATATCCATGAGTCCATACTAATATAAGTAAATTATTGATTAAATAACTAGATGGGGTAGAATAGACAAATCTTCCATGGAGAATTCCAAATGACTTGTCTACACTCTGCCCTAATGAGGTGGAGCATCACTGCCCAATCCTTAAACATCTTGACATCCTTCCAAAAAGTCCAGTATGAAAAGGGGGATTTAACTTTGCCCTGAAGAAATCTGACACACACTACTTCAGCCAGGTGACCAAGGTCAGACAAACAGCATGTACCCTTGATAGGATGCAACAAGAGGACACTTCACCTCTGCGGTCTCCCTCTCCAAACCCATGCATGACCCAAGTCTCACAAGAAAAACATCAGAAAAATTCCAACTGAGGGACATGCTACAAAATACCTGACCTCAGGTCTATTAAGACCATCGGGGAAAAAGAGAAATCAGAGAAACTGTCACAGGCAGGTGCAGCCGAAGGAGACATGATACCTCAGTGTAATGTGGTATCCAGAATGGGATCTTGTGACAGAAAAAAATAAGGAGATCTGAATAAAGTATGCTTAATAATGTCTTGGTATTGACTCATTAACTGTGACAAATGTACCATATTGATACCGGATGTGACTAATGGGAAATGGGGAATGGGGACATGGGAGCTCTCTGCATTCTCTTCACAATTGTTCTGTGAGTCTAAAACTATTAGAAAATAACGACTATTAAAATTATTTTTAGAATTTAAGAGTTTGCTATTATGCTACAGCATGATCACTGTTCAGGCCTGTGAGCTCTTGCAGTCACTCTGCTGCAGGGCTGTGGCAAGAAGGGAGGCTCCTGCTAGACCAAGGCTGCAGTAAGGAGTGAGGCTTGTGTGCTCCTCTGCCAGTCAGGGGGTCAGGGCGGAGCTGCCTGTGCTGAAGCCCTGAGCTCAGCTGTGCTTCCTCCGCAACGGCAGTGGAGGAGTGTGCAGGTTTAATCTGGTCCCCTGTCCCCAGACATGGAGATGCAGCCAATGCTGAGAGGCAGTTCCTCAAGCTTGGTGCAATGCTTGTGAACGTGCTTTCTGAGTCCTTCAGAAGTAGACTTTAAGAAAGCTGCCCTCACCTATTTTCTAGTACTCGTGTCCATGCTTGCTGCTTTACACAATCACCTCTGAAAACACTGTCCTCTGAACCTTGGGTCTACAAATTAGGACAATGGAGCAATGTCACTGATTTTCAAAGTAGTAAAATAATCTCTAATTTATTTTTTAAATTAATAAGCAGCTAATTTATATTTTTATTGATGAAATCCAGAGCAAGGGAGACACCACAACACCCATCCCTGTCCCAGGCCTGAGCTCCTGCCTAGGCTCAGCATGGCTTGGGTACTAGAGACTGTCACTGGAGAAAGCTCCAGGTCAAAATGACATAAGAAAAAAGAAATGGCCCCTCTCCTCTGGCCTTCTTCAGAAGGCTGGTAGTCAATGGAGAGAAACTAAACAAACCAAAGCTCCGTGGTGCAGCCAGTTAGAGAGGTAGAAGGTCACCTCTTGGCTTTAGTAGGAAGTTTGCAGTAGTTTCAGGTTCGCTCAGAAAAGTCACTTTACTCTCACAGCAATACTCCTGGGAGTTAGTTGGTCATGGCTGATAGCGCTCTCTACAGAGGAGCAGGCTGAATTCAGGAAATTAGACAACTTTTCCACTGTCAGAAGAACAGGAGCCCTGCATTCGACATCTGTGATGGACATGGGGTGGCTGACTCTGCCTCAGCCTGGGAGGTGACATCCATGTCTCAAGATCATTGCTGGCTGAGGCCAGGGACAGGGTGAGAGCTTCATCCACCCTGGGCATCTGGTGAGACACTGCAGACAGCAGCATTCAGGACAGGTGACATATCTCCTCTCCAGGTTTTTAGGCTGGCCAAGTGTATCTCCAGACAGATGGAATGATAGAAAATATATACTTTTTAATCACTAAAGTTGCTTTGGCATGCATCCCAGAACCCCTAGTACACTCTTGTTGTTGGCTGATGCTAGGAGTCCATTTGAATTGTTCCAAAATTGCCTTCCTTGGACCTCAGCTATAGCCAGGAAAACTCTGGAAGGCCCTTAGTCCTTAAGAATCTTTTTTTTAATTAACAAATTTCATTCTTAGAGTAATTTTTGGTGTACAGAAAAACTGAGTTAACAGTACAGAGTTCTCATACACTCCCAACTCACACTCATTTCCCCTATTGTTAACATCTTGCATTACTGCGGTATATTTGTTATAATTTATGAGCCAATATTGACATATTATTAACTAATAGTTACATAGTTTACCTTAGGGTTCATTCTTTGTGCTGTACATTCTGTGTTTTTACACATATCCATCATTACAGTATAATACAGAATATTTTCACGGCCCTAAAAACTCCTATTCATCCCTCTCCCCCTGAATCCCTGACATTACTGATCTTTTTATTCTCCCCAAAGTTTTGCCTTTTTCAAAATGTCATATAACTGAAATCATACAATATGTAACCTTTTTACATTATTTTCTTTCACTTAGAAATATGCATTTAAGATTCCTCCATGTATTTTAATGACTCAGTAGCTCATTGATTTTTAGTGTTGAGGAATACTCCATTGTCTAGCTGTAGAACAGTTCATCCACTCACCTACTAAAGTACAGGTTGGTTGCTTCCAAGTCTTGGCAATTATGAATAATGCTGCTATAAACATTTGTGTGTGAGTTATTATGTAGACATAAATTTTCAACTCATTTGGATAAATACCGAGGAGTATAATTGCTTCATATGGTATATAAAGTCTGTTGTGTGTGGGTCACCGGCCAGCAGTGACCACGGAACGCTGTGGATGGCTCGACAATAAACACGCGAGAAAAAACAACACATGCACAGAGACAAACTAGTTTCTGTGGGGAAGTAGGGACGAAATGGCCACCCCCTCTAGTGGGGAGCGCGCCGATTTACAGTCCATACCTGCTTTTATTGGGCTCATTTTGCATAATAATTCACGTAAAGTACAGTACTCATTAAGGGGAAGTAAGGAACCACAGAAAACAAAGAATTCTGCCGGTCTATTGAGTTGGGGGTCAAAGAGCTGTAAGACTGAGGAACAAAATAACTTCCTCCTAAGACCCTTCTTATTCAACTGAGAGCATTCTAAACAAAGAAGGTTTCACAATAATTTACATGTTCTTTCTTAGGCCTGATCACCCCGGGGAATCCCCACCTCTCAGTACAGAGTTGCACCACCCTGTCATTGTTTCAGGCTTAGGTGGAGCAAGGGAACTAAGGCAACTGAGAGACAAGGAGGTTTTTTCCCAGATGCTGAGAACTCAGGCTATGTCAAAGCTGAGGAGCGAGGGTCCATCACCCCCTTTTGCTGCAGCCCCCCAAGTCCTTCTTTTGGGGGGCCTCCCAAAGTGATCGTGCCTGTCTTAGGGTCGTTCCCCCCGTGGGGAATCTTACCCGTCTTTGGCTAACCGACCAAGCTTTTTGGGGTTCAGTCATGAATAAAGCAGCAGAAGCAGCATTCCTGCCAGGAAGATAAGCTTTTGTCTCCTTGCTGGCTCACGGTTCCAAGGGCGTTCCCTTAGCTTTAGCTTAGGCGGGGGTTTCAGCTTCTGATACCAGTCAGGGCAGTTCCCAACAAAGTCTATTGAATTTCCTACAGAACTGCCAAATTGTCTTCCAGAGGGAATGTACTGTTTTGCATCCCCACCAGAGTTCTTGTTGCTCTACACCCCTGCCAGCATTTGGCGTTGTTAGTGTTTTAGATTGCAGCCATTCCAATGAGTGTGTTGTGGTAGCTCACCATTGGTTTAATTTGCATTTCCAAGGTGAGCGTGTTTCATTCTTTGCTATTTTTTGGTGATGTATCTGTTAAGATCTTGTATCCATTTTTAGATTGGGTGATTTTCTTATTGTTGATTATCCTTTATATAATTTGGATACCCCTACGAATGTGCTGCCTCTCCTTCATGTTTTCTGATTCCTTTCCAGCCATAAAGGGGGTGGGTCTTATAAAATAGAGAGCAGGGACAGACATGTTCCTGCTTAAGAGCTGAGGGTCACTTCTGTCCTCATCCTTGCTGTCATTCCCATGCCCCCAGGAAGGGCAGGAGAAAAGAGAAATCCACTCTGCTGCTGAGCTTATGAGGAAACAGAAGGGGTGAGCAAGACTCTAGAAGTACTACTCCTTTTGGTTAATTGTTTTTCTGCTGCACTGTTGTTTTTTTGCATATGATCCCAACAAAAGCACAGCCTCCAAGAAGGGTCTGCATACAGGTGACATTTCTGTATCACTGCACCACTGCTTTGCTCAGAGGCGGGGGCCAGGAAGGGATTCTGCTGAGGCTGGCCCAGGAGGCTGGAGCTTTGCAAGGGAAGTATAGAAGCCTTGAACAAAGACCTTCCTGGCTGAGACTGTGTCTTGTGATTTCCAAGTCAGCCCCAAACCTTCTGGGGGGGGTGGGGGCGGAACCCTCCATTTGGAGTATACTGGGAAGTAGAAATGAAAAGGCAGGTGAGTGACTAGGGGAAAGGATGAATGGGGGGAGGAGTCAGGGAGGACTTCGGGGCTCCTGATCAGGTGGCCCTTGCCAATGAGGAGGTGAATCCCGAGGTCTCTGTTGAAATGTGCTAAGTCCAAAGTGCCTTTGGGACATCTGGAAAGTAACATGTTTCTTATAAGGACCCACTTAATGAGAGCAAGGGCTTCCTGTTAGCTGGGGGTGCCCAGGGTTCTCACTGGTGAGGGGTGCACGTGGAGACAAGTGGCCCAGCAAAGACCCTTCTCCTTTTCCAACCTCAGCATTAAAATTCCTTTGATGGTCTAGTGGGCCTTGGCCCAAAAGCAGGAAAGAGTTCATGAAAAACCATTCAAAGAACTGAAAATAACTCAACTTATTTCTCAGCCAGACTGCTTTTTTGCTCAAGTCTTAGAAAAGGCAAGGAAAAAAAACTTCAGCCCAGAAATCCATGGCAGCAAGCAACTTCTGTTTATGAAAGCATCCCAGGGAAATTGTGTCTGGCTGCTAGAAAGTGGGAGTGAACGTGAAGTCATACATATCCATTTACATTCCTCTGATTGAGCACACAGAAAACTCATATCTGTCTGTTTATTCATGGGGAATGAACATTGTTTTTTTGCTTGATGAGAGAGCTGCCATGATGTTTCAGGAGTTTTGAGTAAAGACTGTAGCATATCACTCTGACTGCTGACGTGGATTGCACGCTGGCTTTCTGTAGCATGGATTACCAAGAAGAAAGCCGGCAGAATGAAAAGGGTGGGTGTAAGAAAGTGTATATTCTAATTTCTAATTAAAATTCCTGTTACTTTTTCATTTAATCTGTTGACTGTCCTCCTTCTTTGATCCTCTTTTTAAATGTTCGATTGGTTTCAGACATAAAAGTAAAGTGATCCGTACATACTTAGTTATCTCTGAATATCTCAAATGTACTCATATTTTAGAATCTCAGGTTGTTCTGTTATTTCCAGTTCTTGGATTGTCCATTGTTCTGTTTGTGGCTTAGATTCTCCTTCATGATGGTTTGTAACTTATTATTGTGAACTCAGCCTCAGCAGGTCCTTTTGTCACAGGTGGGCACAGGTAACCAGGTTCTTAGTGATCAGGACAAAGAATTGAACTGAACACCCAGAGTTTATAGCAGAGAACGTGGGAGCAGGCCAACTCCAAGCAGAGATTGACCTCATGGGCTGGAGGGCCTCTATTCTTATAGGGCAGATCATTCCTGGCTAGTTTTGGCGGGCTTTTATTGCACATGTGCAAGTAGTTGTATTACTTTAAAGCTACTACACAGGTGGTCTCCCATGATTTTCCCTGATTGGCTGCCAGGGAAGAGGGTCCCACAATGCTACCGAATTGATCCCCCTTGCTCCTGGGGTCCCCCTGTACTAGGTTCACCTTTTCCTTCGCCAGAGGATTATAGCTCTCCATGTTAGAGACTGGTGAGAAGGAATTATTTATTCAAGTTATACAGACTAAGAGTAATGACTTAATGTCTTCATCAAAATCCCAAAGTCCCTTAAAACACCCACAAATACACACAGTCCTTTCTTCCTCCCTTTGCCCAGTCTGGAGTACTGTATCTCAGGAAAATAAATAGAAGTCCATGGCTCAGGCAGTCCCCAGTTCTTCCCAGTAATCCCTGCTCAGCTGGTAGGCCTCCCTTGTTTCCTGGCACCATCAGCTGTGTTGCCAGGATCTCCAGCTGAAGCCGCCTAGTGGTTCTCTGTTAAATCCACCTGGTGATTCTTTGCTAAAGCTGCATGGTGATTCTTCTCATGGCTGCGGTGGGCGGGGTGGGGGGGGGGTCCCCCCCACACTGGCCAAAGCACATGGTTCTCCTCACTGCCATAGCCATGGTCCTCTCTTCAATGACTGCCGAGTCTGGGTTTAAATATACTTCCAGCTTTACTGGGCTGCCATCATGAGTCTGGGCAGGGGTGGCCCCATGTCATGGAGCAAATCAGCTCCAAGCCCTCACTCAGGTGCTGTAACTAGGGGGAGTTGCCTCTCAGTTACATCTTGGGGGAAAGTTTCTTCCATCTTTCTGGCTCAGAGCATGGCCACAGCTATTTAACATATCTATTTAACCAGTTAAAGATGATAGATGTATTAAATGACCATGCCAGAGGTTAGCTGCAAAGCTGTTGCTATGCAAAACAGCTCTCACTGGCCCTGCTCCATGTGTCCCTTCCCCCAACTCACACCTGTGGTGGAGGGTGAGGACATCCTATATATCTTTCTAATATTTTCTGAACACCTTGAGTTCTGGACCCCATTGCAAATCCTTCTTTGGGGGGCCACCTGGATGTTCCCTCCTACACTTTGTCTGGGAGTCTCAAGTGCCTGCAGGTATAAAAGCAACATAACTGAAGCTCCTGTTAGTGGCATGGCACTGCCCCCCAAGACCCTGAAGTCCAGCTCTCATTTCTGACCAGGGCCACCCACAGGATCTGTCAAAGTTGCCATCTACAGACATGTGTCTCCACCGGCTCACAGAAAGACAGCAAACACCACAGGTGGCCCCTTCACCAGGCACTGGTGCCTGTCCGGGCAGGTGCTCCTTTCTGTGAATGAAGACATTCACATTCCACACTTTCTGCTTCCTCCTGCCAGTGCTTCTGGCCAATCAACACTTTCATCTGTCAATATCCCTTACAACAGGGTGCTGAGCTAGAGTTCTCCCAAAACAGAGAAAACCCCATAGCTACCACTTGGGGCATGGGGGAAGCAGAGCAGGGCTATTGAGAGTTAGTTACTTTGCATATCTGAAGAACCTGGCCAGTGTTTTAGTAATGTTAAATAGCTTTGCCTGCTGGGAGCCAGGGTGATGGGTGTGACTCCTGTGATGTAGGTAGAGGGGCTCTTTGCGCCTGTGCCAGAGCAGGAAGGCCATTAGCTCTACATCATGGGGCCATGCCTGCCTGGACTAATAATGGCAGCCAAGAAAGGCAAAGAAACCAGAGTGCTGGCAGGTGTAACCCAGTGTGGGAGATGTTGGAAATGACATTATGGAGGAAGATCTGTGCTGGGATTTAAACTCAGGCATAGGGCAGCTGTGCTGTCTTGGCCACACAATTTGCAAGGATACAGAAGGACACCCCGCTCTGCACTAGCCTACCATGAGGATGTGGTTTTGGATTAAGAGCAGGAGCTTTGTTAGACAAACACAGACAACTGAAAGAAGCTGGAATATAGATGGGAATCTTCCCAACTAAGCTACAGACTTCTACTTCTTCTCCTGAGAGACGGCACCTCTGACTGGCCTGGTTTGGCAAGGGGGGAAGGACTTTGTGTTTGTGGGTGTTTTTTTGTTTCTAAAGGGGGTGAGATTTAATGGCAGAATTCCGCCATTGTTCTAAACCTGTATAACTTTTGAATAAATAGTTCCTTTCCTTTTCATAAGACTCTGGCATTGAGAGGCACAGTTCTTATCAGCGGCGGGCAGTAGAACCCAGTGGTTCTGTTACACCCTCACAAGTTAAGAGATGGCTCTCCTCTTCTTCATGGATTTGCTGGCGCTTTCCAGGTTCCTGCTTTACAGCCTGGCAGCTGTAAACATTTAGAAAACCATCCTTCTATGAGTGTGACCAGAAGAGAAACTCTTACAACACTGATTTACTGTCCCTTCCTTCACTCACAGAATTGTCTGACTTTAGCCATAACATGTCACTTCTGTGGCATCTGGAACTCAGCCAAGCAAGGCTGAAGACACAGATGGATGAGTAAAGAGCTACCTTAGAAGCCTTGGAACTTGGCACGAGGGACAAGAAACAAAGAGAATGAGCAAGACTGTCTTTGATAGTGAATGGTCGCTCTGGAAGCCTGGAAGAGGAAAGCACCAGAGAGGTCAGAGGGAGGACAGAGGATGGGAAGGTAGAGCTTGGGCAGAGGTCTGGCAGAGGTGTGCAGGTGTAGTGGGGAGGGCCCAGGAGGCAGGCAGTTTCTTCTAGATGAGGCTGGAGGCTGACCTCTGACAAGGCCATGGTAACAGCTTTGGCCTGCAGGTTGCCATCATTTTAGCCACCCCATAGTAGGGAATCCTAGGGCTGCCACACCACTGTTGTCACCTTCCTCAACCCTGCTGACACAGCACACTGAAGGAGGATCTCAAACGGGAAGACATTCCCAGGCTCAGGGGTAGAACAGCTGAGAAAAATGGGAGCTCACCGTTGAGGAGAAGCAGCCACTTGAGAATCTCTCCCCTGTTCTGCTTAACCAGCACTTCCTCTCAGGGATGCTTATGTTCTGAAACTTGTGAGAGCTGATGCCTACAGGGGTGGGGCCAGAAAAGAGGGGGAACATCCAGAGACAGGACCAGTAGTGGGGTGGCACAGGGTCACATGAGGCCTGTCACTGAGAAAGGACTCTGTAATTAGGACCAGGGGACTGAAGGGGCATCTGACACCTGCACCCACACCTGCGGTACCCAGGTTTGGGGATGTGAGGCAAGGTTTTCAGAATGCTTTCCAGCTCTGAGCCATCTGATTCTAATCTACTTCCCCAGTACTAACCACCTTCCATAGTGAGATTTTCACCTGGGTTGTGGGATGCATGCAGTTAAGCACACAACACATATCATCAGTGAGTGCCTGTGGACTGCACCTGGTTATCACCAGGGTCTAACAAACGTGCCCGCTGGTCACGATGTTATTAAACCAGTATTCGTAAAGAGTCTTCCAAGTCACAGGCATGGTTCTAAAACACACAGGGTCAGAGTGAGTGAGACCAGCCATGCCCCTGATTGGTCCTCGTGAGATTCACATGCAGGCAAGGAGAGACAGTAAAACAATAATAATAATAAAAGATAATTTCAGAAAACAATGAATGCTATAAAGAAAACAATAAATGTTAATGGTACGCAAAGTGACAGGGGAGCTGGGAGGTGGGATAGGACTGGTGATCAGGAAAAGCTCCTCTTACAAGGTGGTTTTGAGTTATGACCCAAATGACAAGGCAAAGACAGATGTGAACATCAGAGGGAAGAAGTCTCCAGGCAGAAAAACACCAAGTGCAAAAGCCCTGAGGCACGAAAGAGCTTGAGGAGTTCCAAAGACAGGAAGAAGCCAGAGTGTCAGAAGCCTTTGGGAAGGACAAGAGTGGAACAGGGGAGGTGGAGCAGGGAAGCAGGGCGGGCAGGCAGGCCTTGGGCCAAGATTGCAGCCGACCTCTATCCTGAGTGCAACAGGAAACATCAAAGAGTTTTAAGTTGGGGAGTGACATGCCAAATTATCTTTTTGAAAGTCCCCGCTGGCTGTGTGGAGAATGGTTCTGGAGAACAAAAGAATGACAGCGCACCAGTGGAACACCATCACATTTGTTTGGGTGAGCAGGGGTAGAGGGCTGAGCTAGGATGGCAGGGAGAGATCACATCCCTCACCTGGAGATACTCAGTGCAAGTTAGTTTCACATCATTCCACCCAGTGCTTCCCAAACTTCCTTAACAATGGGACCCTTTTATCCTGTTGCTCCCTTCCACCTATTCCTGCAGCACGAGTGTTTCATGGAACACGTGTTGGGAAATGTGGCCATTTGCTTCACCCCTTGCAGCTAAATTCTCATTCACAGAGGCTTTCTCCTTGGATGGTTTTGCCCACGCCACCAGGCCTCAGCATGAGATTATACTGCACAGTAAGTCCTCACTTAACATTATCAATTGGTTCTTGGAAACTGAGACTTTAAGCAAAATGACGTACAATGAACGAAAGCAATTTTACCATAGACTAATTGATATAAACAAGAGTTCTTGCAGCTTATTTCTGGTCACAGAAACATCATCAAACTTCTAAATAAAAACTCCAACACTTCTAATGTTAAACATTGAAATAAATATGAGCTACACATACATTTAAGAGAGATGAATAAAAACAAGTATAAGAGAATTCTTTGCCAATCCACTTGCCTCGGTTCAGGGTTTCGAGTGGCCAGAGCCTCTGCTGGCAGCTCAGGGTGCAAAGTGAAACCCACCATGGATAGAATGCCCTTCCACTGCAGGGCACACTCACAACCACACCACAGCCACAGCCACATCCACAGCCACTCAGACTGGGGACAATTCAGACAGGCCAGCTCACTTCACATGCATATTCTGGGGATGCAGGGGGAAACGAGTACCTGGAGAAAACCCGTGCAGACATGGTGAGAACAGGCAAACTCCATATGGAGTGGCCCCAGCTGGGAATTGATTTTTTTTTCTCATTGTTGTAATGAAACAACATTATTCGAGGACCTGCTGTATTACTTGACTACATAAGTCAGTTCCAGAATCTTGAGGCATTCACGCACTGCTTTTCCTTTCTTTAACATAAGGATTCAGAAAAGATTTTGTTAGAAAACGAACCAATCCCCCAACGAAACATTCATCACTGCAGACACAGAATCCTGCGTCCCAGAGGGTGTGAGAGGCAGGGCTCACACTCCCCATCGGAGCAGCGGCCTCCTGCTCCTTCACCTGAGTCCTTGGATGTCTGTGGATCAGCAGAACTCTGCAAAAGCGGCATTACCACGGAGGTTAAACTGACTCTAAGTGCAAATTACACACTTTAAACATGCAGGCCATTATTCCAGTTAGAATAATTACTAATCCTCTATGTGCCAACAGAGAGGTGAAAGTCAAGAGCTGCAGCTTGCCCGTGGCAAGATCAATGCTCACACCTCTCTGGCACTGGCGCTCTTCCTGCAGGACCAGGAGCAACAGATTCTGCGCTGAAGATTCTCACCTAAGTCCTACTGTTGCACATCATCTGCAAAACATGACGCTAATGTAAGCATCTTCGAAAACACTTCCATGTACACATGTTAATAGTGGGAAAATAAACGAAAATCAGCAAAGTCGCTGCTCTTTAGGGAGTGAACAAAAGACAGCAAATGGAGCTGCAGAGGCATCTTCGGCCGCCAGGATGGTTTGCCATCCCAAACAGGGCTGGGACTCATGCCTGGTGATGTTGGGGCTCTGGGATGCCTGTTCCACACATTCTGGCTCCAGGCACCATCCGCTGCTGAGCCCACGGACATGTTTTAGAGCCCATCCTGACAGCACACAAAGCACATCTCATGCTTCCAGACTGACACGGTGTTTGGGAATTAAACCGATTGCTTCAAGCTATAATCATTGAATGTACCATAACAGAAATATCTTGGAAATATGCTGTGCTCACTTTGCTGGGGCCTGCTGGAATTTACAGATTAAAACCCAACTATGATGACTGGAAAGGCCCATCGACTTCAGCCCCCACCTGTGAGATTACACTCTCATTCTATAAATAAAAGGAGAGGTGGCACTTGGTTTTCTCTGCATTTCAAAGGCCGTACTGGGAATTGTGCATGTGCACACAGGCCGGTGCCCACCTCTCCACCTGGACAAAGAAGCTTGGGTGAGTAGAGCTCCTGGCTTTTCAAGGGCTGGAGGCTGCTGATGCTGCTGGATCTTTGCATTTGCCTCAGCTGAGCTGGCTCTGGGTCCTGCATCTGTGACAAAGAGGGAAAGTTGTCCTCCAAATTCTCTAAGATACTGTATGATTCTCAACATGCATGTTCTCATGAACCCCGGGGGGCACAGCTTCAGCACCCACCTTCCATACTTCACAGCAGGCCAGGCAGTGGTTTGCTTGAAACTCTCCATGTGATTTTAGATCTTAAACTGTAGATGGTGGCTTTCATGTCTAGGCAACCTTAATGCTTTCGTAAGAATTTTGGTAGCAGTTTCACCACAGAGACCCTGGCAGGCCAACCAGGGGATCAAGCCTGATTTGCTTGCACACCTCAACTTCTTCTCCCTTCCCCTGGTTTCTCCACTATGTCTGGGACCCCAGGTGTCCAGGAGCCAAAGAGGTCTCCTGAGTTGGTAGAGAGACAAGATTCCCTTGGGGAGTGGCACAAGGAGCCACGATGTCTGTAAAGGTACAGTGGGTGCTCAGGGTGGGGACAGGCAGACTACTGTAGGGTCCTAGCAGGTGCCATCCCCACTGCCTGGTGCTCAGAACACAGGGATGGGGCTGGATGGAGGTGAGCAAGGGGTAGTGTGGCGGTGATGATGGAATGCTCTGGGGCATGCTGTGCGTAGCTGAGGAGGGTCAGTCCCAGTGAGATGGGCCTGGCTGGAGAGGGGGAGGGAGGAGACAGAGAGAACCAGTGGGCACCAAGCTTGGCCTCCGGGATTCTTGAAGAAACCCCAAGTAGTGTTAGTAGCAGACAGCCCAAAGACTATGGGCCAGAAGGAAGTGTGTTGCTATTGCATAGAAGACTCTGGAAAGGCAAAGCCAACAAAGTGTATTTCAGTGACACAATCCACACCCTGACCACAGACGAAGGCAGCAAAGTCATTTCCAAGGACAGTGGTTGAGGAAAGTGACCCATCAAGGGAGGTGGGTGGGAAGCAGCCTGGCCCACACCTCACCCCTGAAATGCTGGAGGCCCATGTTCCGGGAGCTCTGCAGCCAGGCTTCAGTTGTCTGCCCTCCAGGAGCGTCAGGGCCCTCGGGTGCTGAGCACACTGCCGCGGGCTCCAGCTCAGTCAGAAGCCAGCTCCGAGGACCGGGTGGGTGTTCAGGGGGAGCTCAAGGCAGGACCTGGCCCAGCTTCCCCACGAAGAACTCTTCACCCAGCAGCTCTCCCAGGCTTCACAATCTAAAGCTTGGCATTTCAGATCAAATTCAGTAATTAAAAAAAGAAAAAGGAAAAAGCTTACTTTTAGCAAAAAATATTTTTTTATCTCCAGGTTTAAACTTCCAAAGATGTTCTGAATTCAGCCCAGAAGGGTGCTGAGGGCAGCTCTGTCAACAGACTCAGGAGCAAAGCAACATCCATAGAAGCCACGGCTTACTTAGACAAAGGACAGGGGGCATGGGGGCATACAGGGAGTGTCCAGGGGTGGAGAGAAACTCTACAAGCTCCTTCTCTACAGGCAGATCATGGCCAGTTTCCACCTGGAATATCTTTGGCTTATGTCCAGATTAAATGCCAGTTAGAAAGCTCTACCCACTCGCTCTTTCTGGGCAGACAGCAATGGTGGTGAGCTCTAATCATTTACAAAGGTCACGATCGGGAGTGAGCCCTGGAGCAGTCATTTAAAATTCTATTGATCCCTATTTGTAGTCAGGGAAAGAAAATGGGCACTTGGACTGTATTGTAATTATGAGGCTTCCAGGCAACCGTAAATAGATGTGCAATCTCAATACTGGCAAATACCTGGGAGGAGAAATTATTACTCTGGTGTGGCACGTTGCTAGGAAAGGTTGAAGATAAAATTGCACATAAAAAAAATCAATCATCTTTTAGCTAATTTGCCCTGCTCACCACCCATCAGGGTTATCACAATTATCAGATGTCTGCTGAATATATTAAGAGGTGGGTCTACTTGCTAAAAATGATCACCAAGAAAGCAAAAGGCCAAACACGCAGTGGGGACTCTGGGGAGATGATATTTTGGAGGTGGGTGGGGCCCAGGGCACACAAAGGAAGAGCCTCTTGCTGAGGGACAGGGAAGTGAGGGGGCAGAGTCACCAATGGCACAGGCACCTGTAGCCGAGGTACCTTCCATGGACACTGCCAACACCATCTCGAGGCCCACCCTGCTGGTGTCTGGGTGAAGCAGTCTGGGAGGAAGGCAGTCTGCTTCAGTCACACAGGGCTGGGGCCCGCACTTTGACATCTATAAACTTAACCCTCACCACGATCATTGGAAATAAGTATTATCAGCCCCTCCCAGTACCAATGGAGAAATGGAGACACAGTGAGGTTCAGAAATGTGACCGAGGTCACACAGAGGTAAGTGGCAGGACAAGGCCCGAAGCTAGCTGGAGTCAGAGATGTGGGTAGAGATGCAGGTGTCACCATATACTGCACCCAGGGCTGGCCATGCCACTCTCCAGCTCTGCCTTGCCTCTCTTCCACACCCTGAGGAAATTCTCTCTCCCTCTGCTTCCTTAGGAGCCTATAAGGCACTAGGCAAAAAATGAGACTTGCTGGATGGCAGACGTTCTTCACCAGGGCTGGAGGGCCTTCTGCCTTCTTCTGGGCTGAGGTTATCTGGTGAGAGGTAAGGCTGCAACAGTCTGGGGGGCTTGGCGCATCCCTGCTTGGGGCGGTCTCCAACATCTTCTCCATCTCATCATGAGTCCTGGCTTCTCAGGTAGATATGTGCAGTGACTCAGCATCCCAGGAGCTCCATGAAAACTACCAGTAGAATGGGCAGTACATCTTTCAAGAATGATACACATTAGCCTTGATTGGTGTGGCTCAGTTGGTTGGGTACATTCCACAAAGTGAAAGGTTGAAGGTTCAATTCCTGGTCAGCTCATGTGCCTATGTTGCAGGTTCAGTCCCTGGTTAGGATGTGAACAAGAGGCAACCAATTGGTGTTTCTCTCTCACATTGATGTTTCTCTCCCTCTCTTTCTTCCTCCCTTCCCCTCTCTATGAAAATAAACAAATACATACATAAATAAATAAATTTATTGTTAAAGAATGATGCACATTAAATCAAGATACCCTTTTATGGGCAAATGACCTGAACAGACACTTCTCCAAGGAGGACATACAGATGGCCCATGGACATATGAAAAAATGCTCAACATCCCCAGCAAATGAAAACCACAATAAGCTATCACTTCACACCTGTCAGAATGGCCATTAATAATAAATCAACAAAAAAGTGCTAGTGATGATGTGGAGAAAAGGGAACTGTAGTGTATTGTTGGTGGGAATGCAGATTGGTGTAGCCACTGTGGAAAATAGTCTGGCATTTCCTCAAAAAATTAAAAATGGAACTGCCTTATGACCCAGTGATTCCACTCCTGGGATTATACCCTAAGAACTCTGAAACACCAATTCAAAAGAACTTATGCACCCCAATGTTCATAGCAGTGCTATTTACAATAGCCAAGTGCTAGAAACCACTCAAGGGCTCATCAGTAGACGAGTGGATCCCCAAACTGTGGTACATTTACAGGATGGAATACTATGCAGAAGGAAGAAGTCCTACCTTTTGCAACAGTATGGATGGAAGTAGAGAACATTATGCTAAGTGAAATAAGCCAGGTGGCGAAAGACAAACCCCATATGACCTCACTTAAAACTGATATATAACAAACAAAATAAACTATCAAGAAAACTAGAACCAGAGACATAGAAACATGCAACAGACTGACAGCTGTAGGAGGGGAGAAGGGAGGGGGGAAATGGTGGGAGGAAGGGGAAGGGACTAGCCAAGGAAGGTGTATGAGTGACGCATGGACATGGGCAACAGAGAGGGCATTGACTGTGGGCTAGAGGGGTGGGTTGGGTGGAGGGGAGCAAAAGGTAAAAAAATTGGGACAACTTAATGGAATAAACAGAAAAAAAAGGGTGAAGATACCTTTTCTCTGTGTGGAATCAGCCCTGCTGGGTGCTGAGGGCAGGGCACGTCCATCGCCGGACGAGGGTGCGGCCACGGGGACTCTCTCAAAGGGCTCAGTGTGAGGCCACAGAATGCCACTTCTAGAAATCTGTCCCAGGGAAGTAGCCAGGGTGTAGATGGGGGCTGACGCACAAAGATGTTGGCTATAGTGCTGTTGATAGTGTGAAAATTGTGAAAACGTAAATACCCAATGTTGGGACTGGTCCACAATGGCATTGGTTAGAATATTAATGCCATTATAGTGTTTTACATAGAGTTTCCAGTGATATGGAAATACCTATGAAAAAAATCTAAAAAACCACCACAACAAAAACTAAGGTATGAAATTATATAAAATCTTATAAAGAAAAGATGCATAGATTACTATGAGGATCACAGGTGATGTGGTTCAGCTTTCAGGTCCTTTAGCTCTTTGCATATTTGTCTGCAGTTAGTGATCATCCTCCCTCTGGCCTCCTGTGACCTTACAGCTGTGACAGGGTCCCGGCCTGAGCAGGGGCAGCTGTGCCCCCAGCAGCCTTGGGAGCCCCAGTTCATCAGAAGGTGCTATTCGGGTTTTTTTATTGTGGTAAACTATGCATAACATGTACCATTTTAACCACTTTAAGTGTACAGTTCAGTGGCACTAAGCACATTCACATTGTTGTGCAAACATTGCTACTATTCATTTACAAAACTTTTATCACCCCCAACCAGACACTCTGTACACATTAAGCAACAATTTCCCATTTCTCCCTCCCCCAGCCCCCCAACCCCCAGCCCCTGGTAATACTCTACTTTCTGTCTCTGTGGATTTGCCTATTCTAGGTACCTCACAGAAGTGGAATCATACAATATTTGTCCTTTTGTGTCTCATTTATTTCTCTTAGTATAATGTCTTCAAGGTTCATTCAAGTTGGCAAAGCCAGCAGGCCTTACCTTTATCGGGCCCCCATTGAACTCAGGATGGGCGGCGTTGCTCCTATGCGACAGCTGAAGAAATGGGGCCACAAGGTGGGATGTGGACTTCTCCTGGGTTTGAGTCTGAGTCCGTCACCCACTGCAGACAGCACAAAACCTCATGAAAGTGGTCCAGAATCAGGTGAAGAGCCGTGATTTGGCTTCTTCACACCTATGCAGGCACCCCACCCCCAAATCCAGAGAATAAATGGTGCATTCCCCCAAAAAGCTTTCCCGACATTGCTAAGTCTTGCATAAAACTCCTACCCTTCTGGACAGCAGGCCACTGCCTGCCCCTTTCCCAAGGTCTGTTCTGGCCCCCTGGCCCTCCAGCCCTCTTCCCACCCATGGGCATTAAGGTGAGCAGGCTCCCTCACCCATCCATTGGTCCATTGCCCTCTCCCATTACATCTTGTCCCTGCAGCACCCAGAGGCTGACAGCCTAAATGCGGCCCAGGGCAGCTGCCGTACCTTGTCCCTTCAAATCAGTCTCTGGAGGGACTTGGTTAGGTCAGAGCAGCAGGACTAAAAGATCCTAGGAACAGGTCTTCTCCCAGCTCACGCTGAAAGCTCCATTGCTGCCACAGGTGGATTTGTGAAAAGTCTGCCTCTGCTAAAGGTGCATTTTCCGCCACCCAGTCACAGCAGTTCATTAATGGTGGAGGCCTCTTAATCACGTGTAATACCTGTTAACAACACACACCTGATAGAATCCATCACCTGTGAACTGATGCTAGGTAATTATCAGGTTTCTACTCTGTTTAATATACCACATTACATCACTAGTGTGGCACATAACCTTCAAAATGGTAGTTTTGTCCTTTTGTGATTCATTTTAATGTAATTATAACAGGAAATCCAGACAGCCCCATCCCTGCGATACCTGACCTTGCTCACATCTCTCCCCTGCCCAGCCTGGGTGACCACAGGGCCGCTCCATGGGCCTCTCCGCTTTCTCTCTGGACTTCTTCACGTCCATTGACCCATGAAAGCCACAGTGACTTGTGTTGTTGTTGGTTTTGCTTTTTTCTAAAACCAGGTTCTGGCCAGCTTTTTTAAATTCAGTTTTTATTTATTATTTATTTATTTATTTATTTATTTAACTTTTGTTGCTCAAGTACAGTTGTCTGCATTTCCTCGCACTACTCCCTCAACCCCAGCCATCCCCACCTCCCTCCCCTGATCCCACCGCACCTTCACAGTTGTTCCTGAAACCCTTCTTCCTCCCCCCACCCCATTATCTCCTCCCACCTCCCCAAGTGGCCAGTTTTATTAAAGAAAAATCGTCATGATTTTCTTTTCAGCAACCTGTTCTGTCATGCTTCTAACGACATCAGAATCACCTGGATGAGTGACAGCTGGTGTGCACACTCAGTATTTCCCACACGCTGTCCCCAAATCCATGCTGTTGCCACTGCAGTGATGGACACCACTCTGGGCCCACACGGCTCAGGCATTGTGCTTCAGGTTTGCTCAGGACTGGGCGTGACTGGTGAACACGACCAGCTTCCCTGGCCTTGTCTGATCATCTGCTGGTACCCCAGCATGTACTTTCCACTTTTCACAACAAGTTAGAACCTAGAGTTGATCAGCTCCAGCGACTTCTTCATTGTCTTAAGTGCGGGATGGCCCACACTCAAGAGCAGCCGCCAAGATGGCCAAAGAGCAAGAAGGGAACCACACTGAACTTTTGAAAATGTAAATCAGATAATGTCAATTACTGCTTCAAAAGCTCCAACAACTTTACATGGTGACAAGACACACCTCAAACTCTCCATTGTTTACAGTGCCCTTCAGGATATGGCCCAGCAGCCACCAGCCTCATCCTTCCACCGGCTCTCTCATTTCCTGTCGCAGACACAAGCCTTCCTCCCTCTCCTCTGAGCACTCACTCCTGGACCTTTGCACTGGCACACCCTCCCCCAGTTCTCTCCTCATCACCCAGAGTCAGGCTACTTGTCACCTCCTCGCAGAGGCCTTCCCAACTGGTCCAGCTGAAGTAGCCCTGTCACTCTCTATCACATTGCCCTATTTATGTTTTGATGCTTATTATCGGTGTCTGAAATGATTTCTTCTATATTACACATTTACCCTCCAAGAACAGAAGCTTTGCATGTTGATAACATTGTACCCTCAGTAACTATCACAGATTAGAGACTCAATAATGTTTGTTGACTGACTGATGGAATAATCTTTAACACATAAATAAATAAATATCTTCCTTTTACGTCAGGTCTCCCTTAGCCTCTGTCCTACAGTTGTATTCCTTGGAGAAACATGCTTGCCTGCCAGTGCCACTTCCTCACAACACATCAACTCCCACCCACCACAGTTAAACTCTGCACCTTTGCTCCACTACAGTGGTTCTCACCAAGGCTGAGAGTGCAGGCCACCTCACCCACCCCAGGGGCCAAGCAGGTTCTAGCCCTGTGCACGCGCAAGTGGGCATGGCTCCAGCTGACTGTGGTCAGGTGGAAATGCAGATACCACAGTTTTAAGAAAACCCAACAATCCAGGTTTGGTTTGGTTTGGTTTTGAATGTGCAGCCTCTCAGTATTTAAATGTTGGCAGGTAACTCAAAAAGAACTGTAACAACACAGGCCACACAAAGAGGTCTGCAAGCTGCCCTCTTGCAACCTCTGCCGGCAGCTGCAGCACTGCTCCTTTGCGGCCCCAGGCCCTTGCCTGCTCTGCCCTTTTGCTGGAGACTGGCCCCTGACCACCCTCCCTGCCCTCACATGCTCCTCTGCTAACTGACCCCAGCTCTCCTTTGTTCTTAGTTCCTGCATCTGATGGAGCCCCTGCAGGGTTGGTGCCTGCCCAGGGGTCTGTCTCCCTTCCATGGATGAGCACCCCAGTGAGGAGAGTGAATATCATCATCTGTTAGAGAACCTGGCACATAGGGATGCTCCACAGATTATTTGTGAAATTATGACTATGTCCTCACCCTTAAGAAAACAAACATTTTCAGAGCAAAGCCATGCAATCACCAAATATGGAAATATAAATATGGTCTAAAGTTCCAAAAGGAGCCCTTAAATTTAGACTTAAGGATTGTCTGGTGTCCTCCAGCAAAAGACCATCCTCGAAAAGCAGAAGCTGCCTGCGTTTTATGGGCAGACTGAGCATTCATCGGTTTGCACGGGTTTGCTGAGAGCACTGAGCCAGTCATCCTGCTTCAAAGGTCAGGACACCCACATCCAACTGCACACCCCTGTGTGGCCCTTATCCACCTTTATCAATACTACTGTGGGTGAAGTTAATCAGCCCTGGGAGTCTGGATGGCATTCCTCTGCCCTGTGGACACCAGCCTGACCTTACTTGGCGGTGTAGCCTACTAACCTCTTACTAGGAAGGAGGTGGGTGGCATCACTTCGAGTAAATCAAGCTGCTGGGTCTTAACACTCTTGTACTGGTTATTGCTGCGATGGCATACCACAAAGTTTAGAATGCTTCCTTTACACCCCGAATTCCACTAAAAGTTGATAATAACCAATACAAAGCAAGGAAGCTAACGTTCAGATATTAAAGTGTAAAGTCATTAGAGCACTCTGCAAGTGGGTTGCAGGGAACAGGTGCACATTTGGCTCATACAGGCAGAAACAGTTCCTCCTGAGACAGTTCAGCAGCTTTGCACTTTCCCAATTGTCTGTCATCAACATGCATTACCTTTAGAATCAGGCAAAGGATGGAATTTTAAGTGTGTTGAGAAACTGTTCATCAATTAGCAGAGTGTGGACTACAGTCCACAGTGCCATTGGCTTTGGGGGCAGAGAGAGGTGGACGAGACCTTGTCCTTTGGGAACTCGTCTGAGACTCAGGAAGCTAGGGCACCGACGAGAAGAGGCAGGAGGATGGCGGGGCGATTGGTCAACAGCCCTCTGGGTGAAGCCCATGGTGGTGGTGGTGGTTAGGAGGGTGGGGGTCCAGGAGGGTCTCATGTCCCGGGAGAAAACATTATGGCTTTCAGTTGCTGTTTTAATACAGCTTTTGTTTCACTGTAGGTGTATGTTTCCACCTCTTCATTTTTTTCTAACTCACGTTCCTGAAGCCAATGACTTGCTACAGAAACAAAGACTTCAACTGCCAGGAGATGGGGTTTTGCCTGAGCACTGATGCACGTGTGGGAGGCCAACCACCCAGCCCTTCTTGAGAAGCTTCTCCTGGGGCACTGGTTTTTCAAGGGACTGTTTCAGTGCCCAGCTCAGAGCCTTGCACACGTAAGTGATGCTGACTGAATGTTGCAGGGTTGCAGACTGACTCCTAGCATCTTCTCTGACCCTGAAAATAGCACAGTCTGTTGGCAGTTGTGAGCACCCTAGAAACAGACTGGAGTTGGACTCTTTTTTTTTTAAGATTTTATTTATTTATTGACATAGAGAAAGGGAGAGAGAAAGAGAAGGGGAGAAACATCAATGTGTGGTTGACTCTCACACACCCCCTACTGGGGATCTAGCCTGCAACCCAGGCATGTGCCTGGACTGGGAGTCAAAACGGTGACCCTTTGGTTCACAGGCCAGCTCTGAATCCACTGGGCCACACCAGCCAGGGCTAGAGTTGTGACTCTTGACCTTCCCCAGAGAGAGGGTGCTAAGGAGATTCGGGGACTTCTGTACTTTAAGCAATATTTAGACATCATGGTCAACCTCCTCCAGTGATCTGGAATGTTTACGTCACAGACAGGACTTGTCTGAGAAGAAGAATGTGGTTTCACCTGGTGGACATGAGGAGATGCCTAAGGATTCCTGAGTCAGAAGGGGCCCAAACTCTGGTCCCCTGGCTCTTCCTCCTGCCTCAAGCCTGACCACTCACCATAGGGAAGGGGGGCTTTTTTTCTTTTTAAAGAGGAGCACATCACATAAAGTTGATAGGTGTGGTACAGCTTGCAATGGTCATTTTACAACAATTTGGAAGCAGCAGTGTATTGTGGTGGTGAAATTCATCACTGTATCCAACACCACCTGGATGGCTGGTATGAATGTGGCTGGATTTTCTCTTTCATGGTTGTAAATCTCTAAGCTGTGAGGCAGAAAGTCTCACATAGCTACAAGATGTAACTGCTAGATTCTCTGAATAGAAGGCTGTTCACTCACCATTCCCCGAGACTGGTAGCCTCCTCCCGGATTGCCCCCACCTTCCCATCACCCAAGCCCTGATTGTTCAACCTCAGAATCTCCTCTCAGTCTGTGCTGGGTCAGACCCTGGCTAGCCCTTGCCTGGATGGTAAAAGCACCTTTGCCACCACCGTGCCCAGTACCTTAGAAAACATTGGGACAGTGCCTCTGGTGTTGTACAAGTGGGCAGGTGAAGGGGGGGCTGGCAAAAGCCTCCTTTAGAAGTGCAAATCTGACGCTGTTTCCACTCTGCCCTAAATTCTTCCATCCTCCCTGCCCTGGGCCCTCACTGCTAAACCCACCAGGCTCATTTCCCCGCATCAGGATGGGAATGAATCCTTGCAGTTCCTGAACACTGTGCACATTCACATCTCCTTGCTCTGCACTTGCAGCTCCCAGACTAGAAAGCTCTTCCCCCACTTCAGTCTAATGAGTCCTCTTCATCCTGTAAAACTCAGTGCCGGTGTCACCTCCCCTGTGACGCCTCCCTCTCCCGGCTGATGCTTTGATACTAAACAGTGCATTCTCTGCATCTCTGCAAACAAGCATCCCATCTGCCTGTCCCTTGTGAGCTTCTTAAAGCAGGAGTTGGTGTCTTTTTTATTTTCGTGTTTCTGGTTTTATGCAATGACTGCAGCAAAAGGCAGGTACTCAAATCCCATTGAGGAATGGAACTAGATGTTTGGGAAGTCCAGCAGGAGGGCCCATGCCACCACCTGGGTGGATCTTCAGTAAAAGTCTCCAGGTCAAACAAGCAGAGACTCTCACAGAGGCAGCTTCTTTTGCCCATGGGATTCCTGGCAGGCCAGTACCCACCATCAGCCCCCCTCTATTTCCCACATCCCATGGTCCCTGCACCCAGGGCTAGAGCTGTGCAGAGGGCAAATGTGTTAAATGTATGCTCCTAAGGAGTCCTGAAGACCTGCACAGGCTCCTGCTGAGTCAGAATGCCAGCTGAGGCAGCCACACATTGACCCCTCTGCCCTTCCACCTGGCTGGGGCTTCGCAGCAGTGGGAATGCAGTTAGAAGCACCCGAGGTAACACTGAGGTGGAATGGCTGGTGCCTGCCCCTGCAGCTGCTCTCCTCTCACTCACCCATGCTCCAGCCTTCCCTTGAGCACTGTGTGTGGGCTCTGCCTGCAAGGCCTTCTCCTCCTGGCAAGCTCTGCTCTGTCCCCAGCAGCCCTCACACACATCTCTCCCTCTGTGACCTCAGTCCCGACTCCTCTCCTCCATGCAGGCTCAGGAGCACATGGCACTTTGTGTGCCAGTGATTTGCTTCTCTGGTTCTTTTCTCCATCTGCACACAGGGTCTTGAGGACAGGGATGGGCTGGGGCAATGTTTTGCATGCAGCAAGTGCTCAATGTGTGCTTGTGGGCACAAAATAAGATGTTCGAAATGGTGGAGAGAACATTCCAGAAAACAGCTACCCTGGTTTATGCCATTCCCAGGAAGAGGATCTTAAATTCTTTCCTTTTGCTAAAGAGCTACTTTTAAACCCTTTGCCTAAATCTCTGCAGGTGAACATGTATGGTTACTGCAGATGCCATGGGTGAGTGGAAATGTTAACCGTGGTTAAGACGTTCATTAGCCACAAAGACTGATGATGGGGTTATTGCATCAGGCTCCTCAGCAGAGACACTCAGACTTCACGGGAGGAGCCCCATCACTTTCATTATGGGAAAGACACACCTTTACCACCCCTCCTTTCAACCAGTGAGATTTCACTGCCTTTCCTTATTCCCATTTAACTGTAATATGTAATTTTGACTAAGTGGTTGGAGAGAAAACCACTGAAACTAATTTCCAGAGTGTCCTGTGCAGGTGGTTATTTTTTTCCTCACCTGAGGACATTTTATTGTTTTTAAAGAGAGAGCAGAAGAGAGAGAGAAATCTTGAATGGTTGCCTCCCCTATGCGCCTAGACCAGGGACTGAACCCGCAACCTGGGCATGTGCAGAAATCAAACCCACAACCTTTTGGTTCCAAGATAACGCGCTCCAACCAACTGAGACACACTGGCTGGGGCGCAGCATGCTGCTTAAAGGTGCCACTGCTTCTGTGCCTGGGTCCAGTCCAATCAAGTCAAAATACTATTTCGACATTTTTTATTTTTTAAGACACACAATACACCTAAAACCTCAATAAATGGGGTCTCCACTACAAAGGAATGACTGAATCAAGGTTACCTGCTCTGCCCTGTTTTTTCCTGAGCAGAGGGGTCCCGGGGAAGCTGGGGAGCGGGAGGTCCTCTGGGACCTGGACCTCACAGGCTCCCTGTGTCCGGGCAGCACTCGCACAGTGAACCGCCAGACCAGACTCCGGCAGCTCCCGGGAAGCAGCTGTGTTCCCCTCTCAACACCCTCTCTCACCAGATGAAGGGCATGGATTCACAGAGAGGAGACACATATTTCAGGCCATTTTTCATACACTGACAAGAAGTAAATTAAGAAATCATGTAAGTACAATACACGAGTCATTCCTTCCTATTGATCACATGTAATTTACATCCTACAAAGATGTGAATTCTTGCATTCTCACTCCGCATGGAAAATCTCAATGATTTATTCATTTCAAATGAAAAATAGAAGGTAGATGAGAAGAATGACTTCACAGACGCATCGTTCTCGGGGCACTGGTGCGAGGCTCTCTCACACACTGCCCGAAGGGCTCCGTGTGCAAGTCCCTCTAATTAACAAGGTGAATCAGGCAGCAGCTCTCTAATTAGTGAGTATGACGAGCCAGCAGAAACAAGCAGGCAGACGGGGACACACGGCTGGCCGACAGAGGCACAGCACATTGCAAGTGAAACATGCAGATTTCTTCTAAATGAACTATTAAAGTAAGACAGTTGGAGAAAAGAACACCTAATTTTAATTCTCATGTGTCATGTGTATTCTTCAGTTGTTCCCAGGGATAACTAGCTTCTTAGTTAGAAAGGTTTGTGTCAGCTCTTTGTACAACATTTCCAGGCAAAGCATTGCTTAAAACATGACATTTGAAACAAGAATCCATGCCTTCATTTGGGACTTATAATCAATTGTGTGTGTTTTAATCCAGTAAGGACTGCATGCCATTTCTCTTTATTCTTAATTCAGTCTAAAAAGTGGAGAAATCTGATGGAAAACCCTTGTCAGAGACTTACTGGGAAGTACTCAGTCCCTGAGGACACACTGCAAGGAGCCCCCAAAGGGCAGAGACCAGCAGAACCTCCCTTTCTCCAAAAAGACAGAGAGGCCCGCAGGGCCATGTCTGGTTACAAACTTGGCCTCCAGGGGAGCCTAGGCTGCACTTGGACATGGGGCTGGCCCACTGGCCATTTGCCCTTGTTTTGCATGTCTTTGCTGACCTGCCAGCCATGATTAGCTAGTCTTTCTGAGTGTACCCAGGAGCTGGGAAGGTGTTTTGAGGGCACCGCCTGATGACCTCCCCACCTGCATCAGCCACACTTTGTGGATACAGCTGGTAGTCACCCCTAGGACAACTGTGTGTCGGCGGGCACACCACCATTTGCATTTACCTCCTAGTTGATGTCTCCAGAGGACATGGCCTCACCAGAAGCCACAGCCACACCATGCAACCCAGTGGGTTTGATTCCACCTAGGACTGTGAATGACCTCTGTGTCGTTTCCATTCTAGCAGGTTTCCATGTAGCCAAAAGGGTGTCGGAGCACACACTGACTCAGATTCAGATGTGACACACATCAACCAGACACCGGCTCTGTGCCAACACCATACCGGGCACATCCTCGGGAGCAGCACTGACAAAAACTGTATAAAACCACTGTTTTATAGTTGGAGGCACAGGGCTTCAGGAGGATGAAGAAGTGTGCCCTGAGTCCCTAACCTAGAAAATGTCACTGGAAGCAGATGGCGAACTCTGCTCCTCCCCTCTCCTTCCCCAGCTCTTGACCAGTGGAACAAAAGGTGTCACTTTCTAAAACTCCTGCCCTTCTCAGTGAAGGCCACTCACAACTCTAAGAGCAGTGAGCAACTCAATGGTTCCTTGCAATGGACAGTCGCTCTGCCTCTCTGGAGAGAAACAAGAGTGACAAGTTTGGTAATGTGGGGCCCTTGTAAGGGCACCCTCCCTCCTCCCCTGCACCATTACTCTCCCTGAAAGATGGACTGATCTGAGTGAAAGATTATTTCAAGGCAAATGTAGGTAGGAAAGATTGGCAAAGTTGTTATGGAGAAGGAGGCAACCCAAAGAAGAGACCGAAGGGAAGCTCTGGCCGCTGGGGAGGCCACAAGCACTGCACTCTGCTGCGGCCTGGGGCTCCCCCACTGTCCACACAATGGCATCTCCCAGTTTAAACTTTCTGTGGGTTTTTCTCTGCATCCAAGCAAGCAGCCCTCCACATGCCCTCTCTTCCCTCTTTAAGGCTTCATTCACAATTGGGTTCTCTATATAATCTTTCGTATTAAGCACACCCTCAACATTGAATAGCTTCTAGCACACACTGGCCCACAAGAACGGTGGTGGCTGAGGTGGGGGAGGGCAAGTGTGTCACCCCAGCTCCTCCCTGGAACCTTTCCCACTGCCTGCCTATGGCAGGCTTCACAACCCACCACAAGGTTCACCCCGATCACCCTCATTCCCAGCTCTTGGTCAGCGGGACCTCTCCCTCTTCCAAATCTGTAGGAAACTGATGGCACTTTCTTGACCATTTATTATGTGTGGTCTATACCATGCTGTCTGTCACCCATGCAGTAGAACAAAACTGTACTTTCAGCTCATCAGACCTGGCTCAAATGTCAGAAATGCCTCTGACATTTTCTGGCCACAACATCCTTACTTACATCCTTGGGTTTCTGTTTCTTTCCTTGAAAAAAGTAGAAGTAACCTTTCATACCTTGAAGAGTTGTTCACATGATCAAATTAATCTATCATATGGTTTCATCAGATGTTTGTTAGTTAGTGGGTACTCAAGAACACTTTAACAAAAATTCTTTTCATTTTGGAGATGGCCTAGTATAGTGAAAACATGATGGAAGTGTTTGAACATTGCTATGTCAGGTAACAATTGCAGGCAGGTCACTCATGAACCAGCTACATGACCTTGTGCAGAACACTAAACCCCGCTGAGCTTTGGTTTTCTAATCCATAATACGGGGTTAGCCGTACCCACTCATAGGTGTGGTTTAATGAAGTAGTGGGTGCCAGAGCCCCGGGCACAGGAGTCACCCAATAAATGTCTTTCAGAAGCAAGAACTTTGTCTCCTTCACCTGCATGTGCCTGGACCTGACATAAGATTGGAACAAGAGATTTGCTCTCAATAAATAGACATTTGTGGAAGGAATGAGAAGAGAAAAGGCATGATAGTTGCATTTTCCTTTTGCAATTTTTATTCTTTATGGCTTTGGACAAGCCACTTACCTTCCACAGTCTTAGCATTTTCCATCTACAAAATGGGAAAAAGTCACCTCATTGGATTGCTTCCAGGATTAATACTTTAAAAAATGTAAGTCTAGGAAAAAAGTACATGAAATTATGGAACAAGAACAATATCAGAAATTTAGTTAATTATTTCAACTGGAATATATATTATAGATAAAAGCATACATTACATTTATTGTAATGCTATATTTTCACTTGATCAAAATATGATGGTCACTTTTTTGCTCAATACCAAACTTTCCCACCTTTTACCTGTGAAGGTGAGCCATTAGAGGTAACTCACAACAGCTGTTTTTACATTAAACATGTACATTTTAAATTTCACTTAAAAATTTGCACATTTTTTTCCTGCAAATAGTTTAAAATGTCTGAACTTTCTTACTGGATAGTTAGTATGTGGTTAAAATTTCAAAGCAATACATTTTTAGGGATTTGCAAAGCATTGAAATAAATAGACTACATTTACTTATGTTTGGAGCAGAATGGTAAATACCCATTTAAGTAAATCATAATTTGTCTTTAGAGTATCTTTTGGTGTTAATGCTTTCCATATACATAACTTGAAATGGTTATTTTATCTAAAAATAACTAAAAATAAAAACACTAGACAGCACTTATTCAGCCCTCAGAACATGGGCGCCTGCTGAGAGAAATTCCTCCCAGCCAGACATTCTTCTAGGGCCACACCAACTTTGCCCGAAGGGAATTTATATTCTTAATTGTTGGGGAAGGTCAACAAGAAGACGTGACCATCGGTTTGACCCTTGAGCTGGAGCCGGGCATCTGGAGGCTCACCACCCCTGCCCCTGTGCTCAGAGCCTTGAGACAGACATGTGGTGTTGAGGCCATGTGAATTGGTATGTTCTGACTGCAGTTAAGTCCCCACTGTTGGGTACATGACTGAACCAGGTTCAGATTACACCTGGGATGTTCCCAAGAAGCTTGTGACCCACAATTAGGGCACTGCTTTTCTGGCAACAGGTAATGTCAGGTCCAGGGCTAAATGGTGAATTATAATTAACAGCTTTAATTCCAAGTTCCCTGGTGGAAAGTCCAGCACAGGGTGGATTTGTTTTCTAGGGCCTCCACTTCAAAATCCTAGAAACTGAGTAGCTTAAACAATAGAAATTTCTCCTTACTTGAAGGTTAGAGATTCAAAATTGAGGTGTCAGCAGGACAGGGTCTTGGGAGGGCTGTGAGCCTGTTCCAGGTCTCCCTCCTAGATGCCGGTATCCTCAAAGTTCCTGGACTTGTAGATGGTGTTCTCCCTGTATCTTTGCCTCTTCTTCCACCTATGCATCCAATTTTCCCTTTTATAAAGACACCAGTCAAATTGGATCATCTTGACTTGGTCATCTGCAAAGATCCTGTTCCTAAATAGGGTCCCTTTCATGGGTACTGGGGATTAGGACTTCAACATCTGTTTGGGACACAGGGAAAACTATTGAGGGTCTCTTGTGTAGAAATCAACGCTCCAAGGCTGCAGCAGGGTAGGAAGCTGCAGCATGTGGCTGGCCTGCTCCTGCCAGACCTCCCAGGAGGCAGCCAGCAGCACCACTGCAGGGTGGGGACTGCCCATCAGCAGCCCTACAGGCTTAGAAGCTGAATGTAACCCATATATGGTGCATTTGTCTTTTGGGGGTTGGGTTCCATGAGGCAAGCTCTCGGGGCAAGCTGCTGTAAAAAAAAATCAGCCTGGTCCTGGCCAGTGTGACTCAGTGGTTGGAGCATCGACCTGTAACTGAAGGGTTGCAGGTTTGATTCCTGGTTAGGACACATTCCTAGGTTGCAAGTTCATCCCAGGTCCAGGCGTGGAAGGCTTATGTGACCCCTGGTCCTGGCATGGATTCCCAGTCTGGGTGTGTAAGAAGGCAATCAATCAATGGTTGCCTTCTCTTACATTGATGTTTCTCTCTCTCCCTTCCTCTTTCCTTCTCTAAAAAAGCAAATGAAAATGTCCTCAGGTGAGGATAAAAAAAATCAGCCTGCCCGTTCATTGAGAGAGAGACCACTCACAGGGAGGGTGATGCTTGGGTCTACATTCTTCTCCTCCAGAAAAAGAACAACTTTGGGGAGAGTGTGGGTTGTGTTTGGGAGCCACAGAGCTTGGTCTCCATCTCCACAGGGGGTCAGCCTGTTTGTTGGGTGAGGTGCTGCCAGGATTTCCTGGGGAGTGTGTGGAGGTGCCTCTCACAGACTCCCTCCCTGCCAACCTTGGTTGGACTAGTCATTCTCCTATGAGACACATCTTTTCTGAGCTACTCCCAGGAAACTTCCTCTTGACAGGCTCACTCTGAAGAACTCAGCTTTGTTCCTCTAGATTTCATCATTTAGCTCTGAGGTCACTCTCTCCTCCCTCATTTCTGGGTTCATGGGGTACCTCACTATGGTCCCCACCTACAAATCCACAGTCTTTCTAAGAATATATTTGCCTCAATTTATTCTCTTTTTAAAAATAAATAAAGTCCAACCTTCTGAGTATGGTACTATAGTCAATTCCCCTCCTAGACAAGGTCTGTTCTTCCTCCCTCATAAATAGGGGCTGACCCGACCAGCTCACCAAGCTCCACACAGTGGGCTCTGAGTAGAGTTGGCAGCATGTGCAAGGCCAGCAGGCACAGTTCTCAAGGGCAGTGTGCACCAGGGCCAGGAGATACAATGTGGCCAAGAAGCAAGGAAGTACTGGAAGAATTCTCTATTTTTTTTTTACTGGGACATTGGTAATTCCTAAAAAAAGGTCTGCAATAAGATCATTCTTCTTGTGCTACATGAAAGTTTCAAACAGATCACTGATATCATTTATACCTCAATAAAGCTGAAAAATAAAGAGAAATGAGATATTAAAAGCAAATAAAACTAAATTCCAATGACTAAACAACTAAATACACAATGAAAAACAAGTCTTAGTCTAAGATCAGTAATACACATCTCTATTAAAATATAATTTGATAGTAAGCAAGTATTAATGCATTAATTGTGCTGCAACTTAGAAAACCACTTAAAAATCAACATTTAGAAGGGGGTGTTGAGATCATGGAAATACGTAACTAAATGATTTCTTACCAAATATGAAGTGATTTTTAAATCTAACCTCTATCTCAATCTTTACTCTATTGCTGAATATGCTTAGCACCTGATTCCTTCCTTTAAGTTTAGACTAATCTCCCATTTGCATCTCTGACACCTCTCTACAGCCTACTCGACTTGTCTGACACATTTTCCAGATACTATGAGGACTCTTTGTGGGAGAGAAATTTCTTAACCTTACCATTTGGGGACGTTAGTAAGTTTTTAGGAGGTCTGACATGTGAATAGAATCTCTGGCAAAAAAGGTAGAAAGCCATTAAAATAGAATTATCATTAGTTTTTAACATTTAGAAGAACCCTAAAAGAAGATCCCCCAAATAGCTATATTTGTAAAATGTTTAAGTGTGTCTGTGATGTTTGTGTGTAACAGCAGAAACCAGAGCAGATAAAGATGGCCTTCACCTTGCCCCCATTGAAATGGCAAATTTAAGACCAAGACACAGGATGTGGAGCTAAGAAGAAGCCATGGCAATTAAAAACAAGAATCTATATGATCTCACCTGTGAAGAGAACAACAGAGAACTCGGGAATAACAAACAGAAAGGTATGGAGGTTAAGAATATGGGGCATTTGAGTCATGTTATTTTGGGTTTGAATCCCAGCTTCTCTCCTTCACCCTCATTACCTCTCCCTAATTATTATCAACTTCAATATTATCATCTGCAAAATGGGACTAATTATAGTGTTATTAAAAGAATGTAATGAGGCAATGCCTCCAGAGTGTTTAGTACAATGCCTGGTACACAGGAAAGTGCTCTCAATTCTTAGCTCAGCCAGCAGCTCTACCCACAGCAGAGCTAAGTTGGTGACCCTGTCTGCCAAAGAAGATCAGTGGGCAGTTCTGGCTGACTTGGGTTCTCAACCAAAGAGCCATACCAATTGTGGAGGCTGCTCTGCAACTCTGCACAGGCAGAGAAGCAGATCTGAAGCCTCACCTACTGTTGAATAAAACCCCTTGTCTAGCTCAACCAGATGGTCTGTCTGGAGCCCCTGGGGGACAGTTCTACTTATAGAGACACCTGAGAAGAGAGCTCAGCCAGCACATCTGTCCACACACAGAGCGCAGCCAGTGGCCTCCTCTGACAAGGAACCCAGAGCAGTTCCGCCTGATTCAGGGCCCCAGCCAATGAGCTGTGCCAGTCTTGGAGCCTGTTCTGCCACCCCACCCAGGGAGGGAACAGGGTTCACAGCCTTGCCTATGAGTGATTATAGCCTCCAGCCCTACCCAACCAGGAAAAATAACCAGGGCACCTGGGAAGGTGTGTAGCCCATTCTACAGCCCTGCTTACAACAGCACTCAAGGTGAGAGCCCAGCCAGTGGCTCTGCCCATCTGCAGATCCAAACCAGTGGCCCCATCTGGCCAGGGAGCTTAATGGGTTCTGCCTCACTTGGGTCACCACCCACTGACCTTTTTTAAAAAAGATTTTATTTATTTATCTTTAAAGGGGAAGGGAAGGAGAGAGGGAGAGAAACATCAGTGTATGGTTGCCTCTCACGTGCCCCTTGCTGGGAACTGGCCTGCATCCAGGCATGTGCCCTGACTGAAAATCAAACCTTGACCTTTGGTTTGCAGGCCCCCTCTCAATCCACTGAGCTACACCAGCCAGGGCCCACCCATTGACCTTTAATGACTGCAGATACCATTCTATGGACCCACCTGGGCAGGGAAACAAACTTGCAGTCCCATCCAACTGCCAAGTACAGCATCCAGTCCCACCTGACTAGGAAACCTAGTGGAACCCATACTATAGCTGGACAAACTCCTAACAAAGACTTTTAAAAAGGTACAAATAGTGACTTTCAAGAATGAACAAGGGGATGTCACTATAGATCTTACATAATTATAGAGAAGATATTATTAATATGATGTGAGTTATTAAATTTCCAAAAGTATTTGGATTTTTCTAGTTATCCTTTTAAAAACTGATATCTGGGTTCAGCTACCTCTTCTTTGTTACAACTGATATTGACCTGCAGACTAGTTCTTTGAAAGCAAAGCAGAACTTCCAGCCAAGATGGAGGTGTATGTAAACATGCTTCACCTTCACACACAACTACAGCAAAAATTACAGCTAGACTACAAAACAAATTTCACTCAGATTTGTCAGAAAACTGAGCTGTATGAGCTAAAAACAGCATCAAAATGAAAAGAGAACCAACCATATGGGAAAACATATTTGCCAATGATACCTCAGACTAGGGTTTGATCTCCAAAATATATAAAGAACTCACAAAACTCCACTCTAAGAAGACAAGTAACCCAATTAAAAAATGGGCAAAGGATTTGAATAGACACTTCTCCAAGGAGGACATGCAGAGGATCCAGAGACATATGAAAGGATACTCAGTATCACTAGCCATCAGAGAGATGCAAATTAAAACCACAATGAGATACCACTTCACACTAGTCAGAATGGCTATCATAAACAAAGCAACAAACAACAAATGTTGGAGAGGGTGTGGAGAAAAGGGAACCCTAGTGAACTGTTGGTGGGATTGCAGACTGGTGCAACCACTGTGGAAAACAGTATGGAATTTCCTCAAAAAACTAAGAATGGAAATGCCTTTGACCTGACAATCCCACTGCTAGGATTATACCCTAAGATCCCTGAAACACCACTCCAAAAGAACTTATGTACCCCAATGTTCATAGCAGCACAATTTACAATAGCCAAGTGCTAGAAGCAACCTAGGTGCCCATCAATAAATGAATGAATCAAAAAACTATGGTACATTTACACAATGGAATTCCATGCAGCAGAAAGAAAGAAGGAGCTCCTACCCTTTGTGACAGCATGGATGGAGCTGGAAAGCATTATGCTAAGCGAAATAAGCCAGGCAATGAAAGACAAATACCATATGATCTCACCATTAACAGGAACCTAATCAACAAAATAAACAAGCAAGCAAGTGTAGCCAAAGACATTGAAATTAAGAATAGGCTGACAGTGATCAGAAGGGAGAGAGAAGGGGATAAAGGGGGAAAAGGGTGAAGGGTTTACAGGAACAGTTATAAAGGACATATGGACAACAAGGGGGGTGGAAATGGGGGAGGGAGGTGGGGAGGGCTGGGGTGGTGGGGAGGGGGGTGGTGGGGAGGGGTGGAGGGAAAAGGCAGAAAACTATACTTGAAAAACACTTAAAAGAAAAATTAAAAAAAAGAAAAGAAAAGAAAACTGAGCTGCATGGAAATCTGACAACCAAGGATTTAAAGAAGCCACATTCATCCAGACAGGTAGGAGGGGCAGAGACACAGAGACTTGGAGAGGTGTAGAGAGGCAGTGGAGGGGCACAGAGAGGCAGTGCATCAGGTGGTCCCACATTCATGTGTGGTGGATAAAACTTGGGAGGGATACCTTGGGAGCGAGCAATTCCAGCCCCAGACCACCCAACCCAGAGTTCCAGTGCCAAGATAAGTTCCCATAACTTAAGGCTGCAAAAACCAGTGGGAGTTAGGGCAGCAGAAGAAACTGGGAGATTCTCAAGAGACTTCTCTTAAGGAGCCTGCAAGGAAGTTAGGACTCACACAGACCCACCCTCTCTGGGATTCAGCCCTAAGGCAACAGCTGGAAGGGTACCAGTGGCATATGAGGAGAATGGGAGAAAAGTGAAAAAACTGGCGAGGGGGACAGTGCTGGGGAGACAACTTCCCCTTGGGCAATCTCCAGAGGCCAACCAGTGGCATTGTCCTTTCTCTGAGCATTCCCCGCTGCCACAGAGCCACAAAGTGGGGCAATAAGTTGCCTCACCCTGGTGACTACCTAAGGCTCTGCTCCACACAATTTATGGGTACCTTTTCTAAAATAGGCCACACTACTAAGACAGGAGGTCAAAGCATCTCTACCTAATACACAGACACAAACACAGGGAGGCTGCCAAGTTGAGGAGACAAAGAAATATGGCCCAAATGAAAGAGCAGAACAAAACTCCAGGAAAGGAACTAAATGAAATAGAGATAAGCAACCTATCAGATGCAGAGTTCAAAACACTAGTTATCAAAATGCTCAAAGAACTCATTGGGTTTGCAGCACTGCAACAGCATAAAAAAAGACCAGACAGAAATGAAGGTTGCATTAATTAAAATAAAGGAAAAGTCCACACAGAACCAACAGTGGAGAGGATGAATTGGTGACTCAAATCAACAATTTGGAATGTAAGGAAGAAAAAAGAATTCAATCAGAACAGCAAGAAGAAAAAATAATTTTTAAAAAATGAGAATAGAATAATGAACCTCTCAAAATCTCCAAACATACCAACATCCACATCATAAGGATGCCAGAAGGAGAAGAGGAAGAGCAAGAAATAGAAAACTTATTTGAAAAAATAATGAAAGGAAACTTCCTTATTTTGGTGAAGGAAATAGACACACGAGTCCAGGAAGCACAGATTCCCAAACAAGTTGGACCCAAAGAGGACCACACCAAAACACATCATAATTAAAATGTCAAAGGTTAAAAGGAAAGAGAGAATCTTAAAAGCAGCAAGAGAAAAGCAGAGAGCTACATGCAAAGGATTTCCCATAAGACTGTCAGCTGATTTCTTAAGAGATACTTCACAGGCTAGAAGAGAGTGGCAAGAAGTATTCAAAGTGATGAAAAGCATGGATCTACAACCTAGATTACTCTGTCCAGCAAAGCTATCATTTAGAATGGAAGGGCAGATAAAGTACTTACCAGACAAGGTAAAATTGAAGGAGTCATCATCATGAAGTCATTATTATATGAAATGTTAAAGGGAAGTATATAAGAAAAAGAAGATAAAAACTATGGATGTTAAAATGGCAACAAATGCACAACTATCAACAACTGAATCTAAAAAAAGCAAACTAAGCAAACAAGCAGAACAGGAACAGAATCATAGATATGGAAATCATTTGGGGGTTATCAGCTGGGAGGGGCAAGGAGGAGAATGGAAGGAAAGGTGCAGAGATTAAGAAATACAAATTGTAGATACAAAATGGACAGGAAGATGTTACGGACAGTATAGAAATAGAGAAGCTAAAGAACTTATATGTATGACCCATGGACATGAACTAAGGGAGGGGATTGCTAGAAGGATGGGGGTACCGGGTGGGGGGACAAAGGGGAAATAATTGGGACAACTGTAATAGCATAATCAATAAAATATATTTAAAACAACAACAACAATAACAAAAAGCTGATGCCTGGCTTAATTGTAATGTTGACAGAGGACAGACTCTTTATGAAATCAATCCTTTGAAATTTATGGTTCAGCATATGGTCAATTTTTGTCTTAATTTTATTTTTTTTTAAGATTCTATTTATTTCTTTTTAAAGAGAGGGGAAGGGAAAGAGAGAGGGAGAGAAACATCCATGTGTGGTTGCCTCTCAAGTGCTCCCCCCACTGGGGACCTGACCTGCAGCTCAGGCATGTGCCCTGACTGGGAATTGACCTGGCGACCCTTTGGTTCGCAGGCTGGCACTCAATCCACTGAGCCACACCAGCCAGGGCATATGGTCAATTTTTTTAAATATTCTAAATATGCTTAAAAATGCTCATTCTGAAGGTATTGGCTACAAGGTCTAAATAAGCCACATAGGTCAAGTGTATCAACAATCTTATTGTTATATCTTTTTTGTTGTTTGCCTGTTTATTCTATTAGACACTAAGACATATCTTAAAATCTCCCACTGTGAATGAGGCTTTGTATACAGTAGTGCCCTTAACTATAGGAGATGTGTTCCAAAACCCCAGTGGATGCCTGAATAGTACCAAAACCTATATACTATGTTTTCCTACATATACACACTTATGATAAAGCTTAATTTATAAATTAGTCCCACTAACAGATTAATAATAATAACTAATAATAAAATAGAACAAATATAACATACTACAATGAAAGTTATGTGAATGTGGTCTCTCTTCCTTTCAAAATATCTTACTCTACTGTACTCAACCTTCTCTTAGTGATGATGTGAGATGAAACAATGCCTAAGTGATGAGATGGAGTGAGATGAGTGATGTAGGCATTGTAATGTGGAGGTAGGGTACTGTAAGGGGGGGTTACTTGAACACAGATACTATCACTAAACAACAGTAAAGCTGATAACCCAGATGGGTAGCTACTGAGTAAGTAGCAGGTAGCATTATACAGTGTGAACACATTGGACAAAGGGGTGATTCACATCCTGAGTGGGACACAGCAGAGCAGTGGAGGTTTTTATCATGCCAACAAGAATGGTGCAAAATTTAAAACATGAACTGTTTATTTCTAGTATTTTCCACTTAATATCATTGGATCACAGTTAACTGCTATAACTGAAACTGCAAGTGAAAACATGAATGGGGGACTACTGTATTTCTATTTGTAGTTTTGTCAATTTGTGCTTGATAGAATTTGAGATCTCATTCTTTTTTTTGTGTGATTGATTTGTTGATTGCTAGAAAAAAGGGTTTAAAATCTACAATCCTGATAGTAGACTTTTTTATTTCTCCTTTCTTTTTTTCTCTTTTTTAAAATATTTTTTATTGTTGTTCAAGTAGTGTCTCCATTTTCCTCCACCACTCCCCCCACTCCCACCATCCCCAACTCCCACCCCCTTTATTGTCTGTTGACAAGACAATCAGTCTAATTGTCATCCCTTTGAAAGTAATCTTTATTTTTTTCTATAGTTGCTTTTAAAATTTTTCTCTTTGTCTTTAGTTTTCAACAGTTTTTAAATATCTGTGTATTAGAAAGTGTGGTTTTATTTGTATTTACCCTACTTGAAGTTTTCAGTCTCTACAAATCTATGGCTTGATGTCTTTTAAACAAATTCTTACCTGTTATTTTCTATTCAAATATTTCTGTGACATTCCCTCTCCTCTCCTTGGAATCTAATTACATGTACGTTGAACTTTCTCACTATATCTATATGTCTCTTATCCTTTTTCCCCATTTCCCCTTCTCTCTGTAGGTCATTCTGAATATTTTCTCCTGATTTACCATCTAGCATTTTGTTACTCAGAAGCAACATGAGCACCAACTGGAGCTTTTTTAACATGCAGAATCTCAGCTCTAACAAGGCCTACTGAATCATTGATTTAAAAAAAGCGTGAAAATATCCAACTATAATTGTAGATTTGTATATTTCTTCTTGCAATTCTATCAGGTTTTGTTTCATATATTTTGAAGCTTTGTTATTAGATGAATAAACATTTAAGATAGCTATCTCTTCTTGTTTAAATGACAATTTTACCATTATGAAAAGCAATCCCTATTACTATTTTTGATGAAATCTATTTTCTCTGATATTAATATAGCCACTAGCCACCCCAGTTTTCTTTCAACTAGCATTAGCACAGTATATCTTTTTTAATTCTTTTACTTCTAACCTATTTGTGTCTTTATATTTGAAGTGTGTTTCTACTAAACAACATATAGTTGGATCTTGCTTTATTACACATTCTGAGACACTCTACCTTTTAATTAAAGTGTTTTTTCCATTTTAAATCATTTTTATTTTTCAGTTACAGTTGACATTATTTTTCAATGTCAGTTTTTATTGTGATTCTATTACACTTGTCCCAATTTCCCCCTTTACCCTCCTCTGCCCAGACCAGCCCTGCTCCCACAGTCAATCACCACACTGTTGTCCATGTCCAAGGGTCATTCATACATGTTTTGTGATGAATCCCTTCCCCTTCTTTCCACTATTATGCCCCTCCTGCCTTTCCTCTGGCCACTGTCAATCTGTTTCATGTTTCCATGCCTCTGATTCTATTTTGCTCATTACTGTATTTTGTTCATTAGATTCCTCTTATAAGTGAGATAAAAAAGCATAGAGAGCACTCACTGAGTGTTCTACCTTGTCTTCCATCTTGCTGGTTTGATCCTCTGCTTCATCTAGCCTGCTTTTAATCCCCTCTAGTGTATTCTTAATATCAGATACTATATTCTTCATTTCCTCCTGGTTCTTATTCATAGTCTTTATGTCCTTTTTCATACTGATATATTTCCCACTAAGTTCCTTGTAGTTCCCACTGAGTTTCTTTAGTATCCTTATATCCATTACTTTGAACTCTGTGTCTAATAAATTGCTTGCTTGCCTCAATTTCGTTTAGCACTCTTTCTGGTGATTCCTCCTTTCCTTTTAATTGGGGGTTGTTTCTTTGTTTCCCCAACTTTTAATGGCTCTTTTTCTTTGTTTCTGTGTATTAGATTGATTTGTTTTGACTCCCTGTCTTTATGGGGTGGCCTTCTATGGTAGGTAGGCATCTTGTGGGACTCAGTGGTGCAGTTTCTCTGAACTCCTGAGCTGGATACTCTAGGGATGCCCTTTACGCAGTTTTTGTGGGCTCTTTTGTTGTAATTGGGTTTTGCTTGTTCTTGGCTCTTTCCTTGGTGGGTTCTGCACTCCAGGTGACTGACTGAGAGTTTACAACTCCCATCATGTCTTGTATGCTGTTATATAGGAGCTGCCAGAACAACAACAAAACCCCAGCAAACAAAAATCACACCAGCAAAAATACTCCTGAAACACTAACATGATATCAACAAGTGAGCTAATATTTATAAAGGTGGAAAGAGAATAAGAATATTATATGAAAGAAAAAAAGAATATGAGATGACTAATGGGAAGAAAAGTGATTTTGAGAGGGCAGAGGAGGAGAAATAATAAGATTAGGGAATAGAAACAAGGAGAAGAAAAGGGGATAATAAAATTTACCATGTAAATAAAATAGGAGGAAAATAGGGCAAACTGGAGTAAGACAAGGGAATAGTACAATATAAGGTTTGAAGAAAAATTGTGAAAAAATAGGAATCATATTGCAGTAAAACAACCACCTCAGCAAATCCACAACAAGGGAGCAAAGATTGGTAATGGTGGAGAGATAAATAATAAGAAAGAGAAAAGAAATAAAGAAACAAAGGTCATGAGATGTCTAAAGGAAAGTAAATTCATTTTGATAGGATAGAGGGAAGAGAAATAATAAGCATATGGGTTAGAATCCAGGCTAAGAAAGGGAAAAGATAAAATTTTAAATGAAAATAAGACAGGGCAGGGGGAAAGCAAAAGGAGTAGGACAGAGGAATAGTAAAATATGAGATTTAAAAAAAAAAATTAGCAAACACCTAATGATAGAATTGAAGAAATGCAACAACAGTCCCAATATCAATGACGATTGAGCAAATATTTATAAAGGTGGAATGACAATAAGGATATGATAAGAAAGGGGAAAAGAATGTGAGATAACTAATGGAAAGAAAGATGATTTTGAGAGGATGGAGAGAGAGAAATAGTAAGATTGAGGAATACAAACCAGGTGTAGAAAGGGAAAAAATGAAATTTAAAACAAAAATAAGAAAGAGAAAGAGAAAGGGAAATGGGGTAAGAAAAGGGAAGAGTAAAATATGAGATTGGAATTAAAACTAAAATTAAAAGGTAATAATAAAAATTAAAATATATAAAAGTAAAATTAAATTTAAAACAGTGAAATAATAGGAACAAAATTGAAAACAAAGAAACAATGTTAAAAAGCTATGCAGGAGAACAAATAGCCCAAATAATGAAAAAGAATGAGGTGGAATTCATCTCAGCAGAGTCTAGTGTTTGTTGGCCTACTGTCTTGTCCTTCAGGACCCATCCCTGATGTCAGCTGGTGTCCCAGTCTAGCTTTTGGAAGCCTGTTTGAGGCTATAAGCAATCCATAGTCTGTGGCTGTCTCCTTTAGGCAATGGCTGGTCCCCAATGTTCTGCCCTGCTGGCTTTTTATTAGCACAAGGCCTAGGGTGGCTCATCTAACATCTGTAAGCACCACAGGTATCACCTTAACCTGCCTCCAGAGGGGACCACTGGTGCCATCAGAAGAGTGGGATCCCTGGGTCACCACCTTGGAGCACTTGTTCAGCCTTCAGGGAAGGTGGTGGGTGTGTTCCCTGCCCCTGTGCCACATGTCTTGTTCTGTCCCAGATCATTTCTGCTGATGTATAGTTTCTGATGAATTAGCTATCTGTTTCATGTGTGGGATGAATCTGTGTAAAAGGGTCTGCTCTTTTCTGCTTGGCACTGGTGGCAGCTCTGTGTGAGAACTGAGTCTGGGTGGGTCCCTGAATACCTCTTGCTGTGCCAGTGTCTAACTGCTCTGCTCTTTTCAGCTGAATAGGGCCCAAGGAGGAACTGGCATAGCATCTGATAAAAGTTCATAAAGTCTCCTTTGGAAATTCTCTTTCTTTCCCCTGCAAATATGTCTGGCGGGGGCGTCTTGAGCCTGGCCTTAGTGTACCACAGAGATTGCAACCCTGCGGGTGGGGGATGGACACACCTTCCTCTTCCCAGAGGTTTGTATTTCCAGAGGTTTGGGTGGCCCTCCATGGCTGCAAGGAATCTAAGGTGCTCAGCTCTAGCCCATCCAGTTCTTGGCTCACTGTTCTCTCAGGAGGGTCAGACTCAAACCCTTTGTTCTGAGTACAGCCCTGCCCTCCCCCACAACTGCCCCCACTCACCAGCCACGCTGGGTGCAACCCTGTAATCCCTTTGCTGTGGAGCTTTCTACTCTTCCTGGCCAGCTGGGTTCAGTGGATAAGAACCGCCCTTTGAATCTGGCCTCTTCGCTGGCAGGGCAGCTGCGCACACATGGGTTCGTTCCCTGCTCAGCCACGTCTCCAATTTCCTCTTTAAAAGAAGTCCCTATATGGTACCCCTACTGCAGGTCTGAGCCACGGGCCCGGCTCTAAAAGACAAAAAGTCTTTCTTAGTCAGGTCTGGCCACAGCCTTCCTCTGCCTCTGACAGTCGTAGGAGCCAGAATTTCTCTCCTGGACTCTCCCAGTTGCTGCTGCAGCCATGGATGTGCTGCTCACCATGTGCATGCAGCCCAAGTCCGCCAGACTCCATATATACTCCTAAGTCTGTAGTGATTGAGACTGGGGGTTCCTTGCACAGGACTGAGGTCCGCCACTCAGGGATGGGTGGGAGCCACCAAGCTGTTCTTCCTCTCCTCTGCCCTCTCCTTTGCTTCAGGCACCTTGTATAGGGTATTTCCCTGTCAGATTGTAAAATCCCTTACCAGATGGTGCAAAGCCACTTCTGCACTCCCTGGCTTCAAAAATTCATATCAACTAAGATTCTGTTGATTGTTCTGGTCACTTGTCAGAAGATCGGTTGAAAATCTGCATTGGGGGCACGAGCAAGTGAGCTTAGCTCTTACCTACTCAGCTACCATCTTTCCACCAACATACATTATTATATGACTTTCAGGTGTATACCCCAGCGATTACACATCACATAGCTTACCAAGTGATCATCAAAATAAATCTCGCACCCCTCTGACACCATATAAAATTAGGATATTGTTGACTATATTTCCTGTGCTATACTTTACCTTCCTATGACTACTCTGTAACACTCAGTACTTCTTAATCCCTTCACTTTTTTCACCCAGACCCCCAAATCCTCTCCCATCTGGCAACCATATCAATAACTAACTAAACTATAGAACAACCATCATTCAGAACCATCAGAAATCAAGTTGATGGAAGTTCTACAATCACAGAACTAAAAAAGAAACCACATGGAGACTGGTAGGGGGATGGGGACATGGAACAGACTGGTTCCACACCCACATGTAACAGATAAAAATCAGGAGGGATATTTCAGGAATGAAGGGTCTGTTCTCTACATCCTTGAGTCTCTTTCTGTTCTGCTTATTCATTTGTTTTGTTTTTATTATTAAAATTGTTTTTATTTATTATCAAAATGTATTATTGCCATTTATTATTCATATTTTTTAACTTTTTTCCTTTTTTTCAAGAAGACCCTTTAACACTGGTTTGGTGGTGATGAATGCCTTTAGCTTTTTCTTGTCTGGGCAGCTCTTTATCTGTCCTTCAATTCTAAAGGAATATTTTGTGGGGTAGAGTAATTTTGATTGTAGGTCCTTGCTTTTCATCACTTTGAATATTTCTTGCCAATCCTTTCTGTCCTGCAAAGCTTCTGTTGAGAAATCAGCTGAGAGTCCTATGGGAGCTCTGTTGTAGGTAACTACTTTCATCTTGCTGCTTTTAAGATTCTTTCTTTGTCTTTAGCCTTTGGCATTTTGATTATGATGTGCCTTGGTGTAAGCCTCTTTGGGTTCATCTTGTTTGGGACTCTCTGTACTTCCTGGACTTGAATGTCTATTTTCTTCACCAAGTTAGGGAAGTTTTCTGTCATCATTTTTTCAAATAGGTTTCAAGTCTCTCTCTTTCTCTACCTCTCTTCTCTTTCTGGCACCTCTATGATGCAAATATTGGTACACTTGAAGTTGTTTCAGAGCCTTCTTATACTATCCATATTTTTTCGATTCTTTTTTCTTCTTGCTGTCCTGACTGGTTGTTTTTTGCTTCCTTACATTCCAAATCACTGCTTTGTTTCTCAGCTTCATCCACTCTACTTTTGATTCCCTGTAAATTGTTCTTTATTTCATTTAGTGTATCCTTCATTTATAACTGGATCTTTTCTATGATGTTGAGGTTCTCAGTAAGTTCCTCAAGTATCCTTATAACCAGTATTTTGAACTCTGTATCTGGGTAGGGTGCTTGTCTCCATTTTATTTAGTTCTTTTCCTGGACTTTTGTTCTGTTCTTTCATTTGGTACATGTTTCTTTGTCTCCTTATTTTGTCAGCCTCCTGTGTTTGTATTAAGTAGAGCTGCTACATCTCTCAGGCTTAGTAGAGTGGCCTAATGTAGTAGGTGTCCTATAGAGTCCAGTGGCACAGCTTTCATCACTACCCACACTGGGTACTCAAGGTGCACCCACTGTGTGGGCTATGTACACCCTCTTGTTGTGGTTGAGCCTTGATTGTTATTGGCACATCCAAGGTCACTCACTGCCTGTGTTCTATATGGGGTCTCACAGCATAAGCTACAAAGTGATCTGAAGATGGCTGCTACTTGTGCTGGGCTTGGAGTTGCCCAGAAGAAACCAAGCTGTGAACCAGGGCTGGCTGCTGCTAGTGCCAGGTCTGGGCAACTTAGCAAGAGGTACAGGGCTCATTCATGCCTGATGCTGCTTGTTTGAGAGAATTTAGGAAAATATGAAGCATGGGCCAAGACAAACCATTCATATGGAAAAACCACTGGAAACATCTTGGGTGGGCCCAAAAGTTGGTTGGGGCATGGCCTCAGGGAATCAGCAGGGTGGAGCAAACAGTGTGAGCCAGGTTGATGGAGTCTCAGATATGTTGCTTGCCTGCCAGCTCTGTGCCTCTGTGGGGGGTAGACTCAGAAAAAGAACATTGACCTCTCCCACCACTTCTGTCTGGGACAAAGCTGCCCCCCAGTTCTTGCTCTGATGCCAGACAATTCAGTTCCTCCCTGTTTGTCTCTGGTGCCTTTCAATCTGCTGTTCCCAAGCTGGAGCTCAGAGGGAGTGAGTCTGAGTAAGTCTGTGCATGGGCCCTTTAAGATGAACTGCCAGGGAGTCCAGCAGTTTCTGTCTTCCATAGCCCCAATCCCCACTGTTTTTTACAGCCAGAAGTTATCAAGAGTTCTCTTTATGACACTAGAATCCTGGGCTGTGGGGCTTGGTGTGGTGCTGGGACCCTTCATTCCTAAAGTATCTCTCCTGATTTTTATCTGTCACATGTGGGTGTGGGAATAGCCTGTTCCATGTCCCCATCCCCCTACCAGTCTCCATGTGCTTTCTTAATTCTGCAGTTATAGAACTTCCATTAGCTTCATTTCTGATGGTTCTGAATGATGGTTGTTTTATAATTTAGTTGTAATATTGATGTGGTTGTGTGAGAAGGTGAGCCATGGTTACCTATGCCACCATCTTCACTGGAAGCCTCAAATAGGTTTTCAATTTCTTGCTCCGTATTTTCTACTTTCAGCATCCCCGTGATGTGAATGTTGGTACACTTGAGATTGTCCCAGATGCTCCTTACACTATCCTCTTGCTTTTCATTATTTTTTTTATTTTTGCTGTTTTGATTGGGTGTTTTTGTTTCCTTATATACCAAATTACTGATTTGATTCTCTGCATCATCTACTCTACCATTGATTCCCTGTAAATTATTCTTCATTTCAGTTAGTGTATCCTTCATTTATGACTGGTTCTTCTTTACGCAGTTGAGGTTCTTACTAAGTTTATTGAGCATCCTTATAATCAGTGTTTTGAACGCTACATCTAGTAGATTGCTTGTCTACATTTTTATTTCTTTTTCTGAAGTGTTGCTCTTTTATTTCATTTGGTACATGTTTCTTTGTCTCTTCATTTTGGCAGCCTTCCTGTGTTTGTTTCTATGTGTTAGGTAGAGCTGCTACATCTCCCAGGCTTAGTAGAGTGACCTAATGTAGTAAGTGTCCTGTACAGTTCAGTCACACAGCCTCCCCTACTATCCATGCTGGGCAATCAAAGTGCACTCAGTGTGTGGACTATGTACATCCTCCTGTTGTAGTCAAGACATGATTGCTGTTAGCATGCCTATGGGAAGGATTTACCCCTGGGTCAGTCAGTTACATGGACTGGCTGTGACAACTGACCACTGATCTCTGAGTACCATGGAGGGTCAGCTGTCATGGGCCCACCCCACAGAGCAGGACTCACTTCAGTGGGGCTCTGGTGCCTGCTGAGTCTACTCCTTGAGTGTGCTACTTGTGGAGGTGCTTGGGTGGTGATGCTTCAATGTTGTCTGAAGCTGTCCACTAAATGCGCTGGTTCTGAGGCCTCCCAGGAGGTGCAGGACAAGGTCAGCCACCACTTTTCTTCTGTCCAGAGCCACCTGACGTGAGCTACAAAACCATCTGTAGATGGCTACTATTTGTGAGGTGCTTGCAGGTGTCCAGCAAGGCCAAACTGTAAACCAAGACCAGCTGCTGCTAATAGTGAGCCTGGGGCCACTTAGTGAGAAGTACCTGGCACATGGAAGCCAGATAATGCTTGTTTGAGAGATTTTAATAAATTCTGAAGCATGAGCCAAGATAGGCCATACATATGGAAAAGCCACTGGAAACAGTTTGGGTGAGCCTGAATGTTAGGTGGGGTGGGGCCTCAGGGCATCATCAGAGCAGGGCAAACAGTAAAGCCAGGTTAATGGAGTCTCAGATATGGTACCCACCTGCCAGCTTTGTGGGGGGACTGCTTATGAAAGGAATAATGCTCCTACCAGTACTTCTTTCTGGGAGAAAGCTGCTCCCCAGCTCTGGCCCTGTGCTGGAAAATTCAGTTCTTCAACATATGTCTCTGGTGACTTTAAGCTCCTGCCCCAGTACTGGAGTTCAGAGGGAGTGAGTCAGAGTAAGTCCCTTTAGTAGGAAATGTCTGGGACTGCAGAAGACCTCTGTCTCCCTTAGCCTCAATCCCCACTAGCTTTTACATCCAGAAGTTATGGGGTGGGGAGCCTGGTGTGGGGCTAGGACCCCTCACTCCCCCCAAGAGGGACCTCTATAGCCAAGATATCCCTCCCAATTTTTATCCACCACATGTAGGTGTAGGACCAGCCCATTCCATCTCTCCACCTCTCCTACTAGTCTCAATGTAGCTTCTTTAATTCTCTAGTTGTAGGACTTCCACTCAACCAGATTTCAGGCAATTCTGAATTATTATTGTTTGGTAGTTGTAATTTCAATGTGGTTGTGGGAGGAGGTGAGTATTGCATTTACCTATGCTTCCATCTTGCCCAGAAGTCTAATTGAGGTGTTCAGATCATTTACATTGATTGTGATAGTCAATATGATTAGATTTAAGTCTATCAGCTTGCTACTTGTTTTCTATTTGTTTCTCCATTCTTTGTTCCCCTTTTTTTCTTTTCTGTCTCCTTTTGAATTAAATTGTTTTTGGTGATTTCATTTTACCTCTTGTTGGCTTATTAGAATATCTCTGTTTTGTAATTTTAGAGTTTGCTATAGAGTTCATAATACATATTTCACTTAATGCAATATGTCTTCAAATGATATTGTACCACTTCATATATTAGAATCTTAGAATAGTGTATTCCAATTTCTCCCATCAAGACCTTTATGATGTCAGTGTTATATATTTAATATAAATTTACATTATTCTATAAAATATGCTTGTCTGATTAATCTATGTATTGTTTCTGCTATCTGTTTCTTATGTTGCCTTCTTTTTTGTATATTTTGTGTATTTTATTGTTTGTTCAATCTTACTATGTGATTATGTTTTTTAAACCACCTAGGTAAATTCTTTGAGCTCATAAGGAGGTGGGTTGCTCCAGAGAGAGATTTTCACTTATTTATGTCTATTGCTCTGGGATACTACCAGAATGGGAATATTTTATACTAAAACTTCAGACTGAGATTTTTTTTCATCTACATAGTGGGAATTTTTGGTGCAAACTTGTATGAGAATTTGTTTATGGTTGCAAACATTCAGGAGAGATTGCTTACCACCTTATCTTATAATTATAATTCACAATTGGTAATTGTCCATGAAATTCCTTGACAATAGCAGGTTGGGTTTATTTCTAATTTTTCCTTGCTTTAAATGTACAATCTCTGGCATCTCAGTTTTGTGATGGAGGTCTCCTATTAAACTCCTTATTTTTGATGGGCCCCAAGCTATGTCCTGTACTCCACAGCCAAAAAGGAAATAAAAATCAAACTTCAAGTTCATCTCATTTAGCAAGTAGTCTCAAAGTAAATAGGAAGCATCCATGCTTCCTTCTCTGAGTTCCTCTATTTACTTGGTGTTTCATTTGAGTGCTTCTTAATTTCTCTCTCCTCATTGATTCATTTAATAATGTATTTAATAATTGATTTACATGGCATTTCTAGTTGTTTTTAATGGGAATTATAGCCAGGATACCTCATCCATTGCAAAGTCAATAATGGACATCCTCTAGAGTGATGTTTCTAAAACACTAACCAGATCATTTTGCTTTAGTCCTTAAACATCTTCAATGGTTTCCCATTGCTCTCACAGTCACATGGGAACTCACCAGCTTGATATCCAAAGACTTTTTGGTCTGGCCTCTGCTCCTGTCTGTAACAGTACTTACTACCTGCACAGCATTGTCACATCTGCCTGTCTTACCATGTGTAATTTTTTCTCTCATCTTAGGCAAAGCTTTTCTGGGTAGTTGCTCACAACTCAGCCAAGGTACAAGCTCTCATGGTCTATTCACAAATGCTACAGTGTTTTACAGTCACTGGGACTGTAAAATACCTATTTGCTAGCTCAGTCCCTACAAAACCCACAGAATTTATTTTTCTAGCATAGGTGATAGCCCAAATAGGTATTCAACAAGTGAAAGAATGAACAAACCATTACAGCTATGGTTCTGAGGTTACTCAGCATTAGAATGGACTTGGAAGATTTCATAAAGAATGAGGGATTGAGCCAGAATAATTCATAAGATTTGAACTTAGAAAAGATTTAGATAACCTTACTCTGACATTAATTTTCAAAAAGTTCACAGTCTTAACATTTCTCACAAGTTTTGCATATTTTTTGTAGGAAAACCTCAGGCAGCTCAAGTGAAGAAGCATTGTATTTACAGGTTTGCATCTTCCTAACAAGATTCTGAGCAGCACTGGATGTCCATCGCTGACTTGCTTAGAAAAACAGCACTAGACAAGTCAGGTCTCATTGAATGGAGCAAACGAAGGAGAAATTTCTGTTGGAGGAGGGGGTAGAACTGGGGAAGTAGGAGGAGATTTGGCCCTTTGTTCTAAACATGATGATTGATTTGGGCTAGAGTTGACCTGAATATAATCTAGCTGGTAGCAATAATCTCTACTAGTACTAACTGTAGAGAACTGCCCTTACTTTTTCTCCTCTCTCACAGAACTGTCTATCAACTACATTTTCATCATCCATGATAACCAGAAAAGTTCAATTTGAAATATAAAACCCAAGAAACACTAAAATTCCAACTGAGAAACAAAAATATTCAAGGACATTAATTTTCACTGTTATTGTTCCAGCTGTTATACTGTTAATTGATACAACCTATTTATTCATAAATAAATGTATTCATAGCAAAAATATGGATAATCAAACCTGATGTAATTGTCTGTTTAGAGATTTTAATTTCTTTCTTTTTTTTACTTTTATTGTTGACACTATAAAGATTTTAATTTCTTCAACCCTAGAAAATTCTTAACTGCAACTATAATTCAGTGACTGGAAAAAATTTTAATTTACATTACTTCAGTTTGGTGAAGATAAAATTTCTTAATTTGGTAATTTAGTGTGGATTAGCATGTTTTCATTCTATACTGTTGAAGGGTCAAATTAATTAAGGATACATGGTATATCATTCACTTATTATGCTAACACATTTATCTGGAGGCCACTATAATGTCCCCCCAAATCTCCATAGATTTGATGGCATTTAAAATTTTATATATTAAAATTTATGGTTTCTATATTGCTATTCACTAAAAACCAAGAGCAAATAAAGAAACTTCAACATTTAAGAAGTGAGCATAAGTGGCGTGGATCAAAGCTAAATGATGCCGAATCACAGCTTTTCATTCTGCCAATCTCCTTGAGACATCTGGCATTTTGACCCTGGCCAGTTGCCAAGACTAATTTTAGATAGGGGCTGCTTAAAAATGGATTTCTGCATCACAAGTGGCAGCCCACATCCAGCCAACATCCAGCTACCCTAGGTTTTTCAGGGAACACATGTCCCATGAAGGCAAGAGTAAGAAAACTGTTCCCCAGAGGGCATCCTAACATGCACAGAGGCGCTGGGCTCCCTACTGCTTGCAAGGCCCATACTCCACGCTGTCACTCTGGAGCCTGTAGCAATCAAACTTGACTGCGCCTGTGTTGCAAATGGAGTATCAGTTTCTGTCATCACAGGGCTCAGCTGAGGCTGGAGAATCCACTTCCAAGGTCATTTACTTGCTTGCTGTTTGTTGGGTGTCAGTATCTCATTGCCTATTGGCTGGAAGGTTCAGTTCCTCTCTGCAGAATGCTCTCCTTAGGACTGCTCATAACATGGCAACTGGCTTTCCTCAGAGTGAGCAAGGGAGAAAGCATTAGTGTCTAACATGGAACCCACAGTGTCTTTTATGACCTAATATTACAAGTAACACAGCTTCACTTGCACCAATTTTATTGGTCACAGAGACCAATATAGTACAAAATGGAAGGAGACTGCACCAGGGTAGGAGTACTGGGAGGTGGGGATAATTGGAGACCATCTTGGAGGCTGACTACCACATTAAATGAATGACTAAAAACATCCTTTAGGAAATGCGTTGCAACCTTTCAAGGCTGGACAGGTTTACATGGGATTTAGTCAGATGGAAGAAAATTCACAGAGCCACTGGGATGTCTGACATGCCTTTACCCAAGGGTGGGGCGATCCACGTACCACAAGCCATGTGTCACTCCAGCAGGTAGTCCCAACTCCCTTATATACTAAGTATACACAAAATTGGCAGGGTGCCAAGATATTGTATAACAAAGTGTGATTCTGTGCATGCGGGCCCATTCTCAAGGTTATGGGACTACTGCATATCTTAGTTGCCCAGACATCTGGGTGAGGGAGCCTGACTGATGCCAGTTCCCCTACAGGAAATTTATATGGCCTGTTTCCCTGGTTTCCATGAGGAGGATTCCCCTAAATACTCCTGGTCTCTAATCCCACCATTTACTACTCACCTCAGCTGGCAGTGGACTGCAGTGACGGGTGATAGCCACTGGTCCATGTTTCTTGACTGGATGGGGTTATTCTATTTAAATTCATGAGTTGAAATGCCCTCTTCCTTCTGACCTATTTTATGGCAGAAATCTTGGTTAAGTGAGTCTGCTTTGTACACCCAAACTTGCCCTCAGATGGACAGTTCCAAGGTTTAAACTGGCTGCAGAGAGTCAAAGAAGCCACTTAGCCAAGATGTCTGGCCACTCTTTTCAATATATTAATACCATCACTGTAGAGGAGGTACTATTCAATATCCATCCATCACTCCTCTCGTTGGTTGGTTTTGAACTTGGGTAGGGAACAATTGCATCCTTTATCTGCAACTCAGACCCCAGCATATAGGGACACTAGAATGAGGGAATTTCATTTAATGGCACTGAGATATTTTATATTATTACAATTGAATAAGATCAGTCATCAATTTAGGAATTTCATTCATTGATTTTCCTCCCTGAAAAAGAGGGAAATTTTAATATATTAATTAGATTACATTTTTCCCCCTGGAAGTTTAAATTCTATGGTTCTGAAGGGGTGTTTACTCCCTACAGTATGCTAAATCAGAAATTTAGCCATAGAATTGTAATGCATTCAGTGTTTTAATTACTTGGACTCAAACTGCAATGGAATTGCCACGAGATGCCAAAGGATTGCAGTTTTATAAGGTTCAGTCACTTCTGTTTTTACATACCACTGGACTCCAGCTGAGCCTTCTTTGTGATCTGATTTTTTAGTTCCTGTGAGATACTAATGTAATTCTCCAATCTTAAGATACATTTCCCTCACATTTTAATATTTCTGGGATCAAGATGTCAAAAGAAACTTGCCAGTGCTTTTTTGTAGTTGTTATTATAGGTGCAATGCATTCTAAAATGTGTTGTGTTTTGGAATCAAAGAAATGTAAATGTATGTCACCTGGGCTTATGGAAATCTTCCAGCTTGAACTATGTATAGGAAAGTTGCTCAACAACAACGTTTGGTATGCTTTTCCTAATGATGTTTGATATGTAACTTGCAAGTGTCTCCTGGCAATCTGATTGGTTTTTATTTCTGGGGAGGTTTGGGGAATACAAAACCAACAACATGGCTAGCTGAATAGGCCATTCTCATTGACCTGAGTGGGGATTTCACCAAAGGTCACATGATATCCTTTGTTGCTAAGCTATCCTAAATTCCTGCTGGGACTATCTAAGGTGTAAGCCCTTCCCTTGTGCCTCTAAACCATGGAAACTGATGTTGCTGTAGTTCTTTCTAGGTGAGGTAGGACCAGGACCTGGTCCTGGTAGGGCCAGGGCAGTAGTAGAGAAAGGAAGTTGCTTAGAACATCTACATGCTAGAAATACAGCCTGGAGAAAGGATACTTGACTACAATGGTGAAATACGCTGTAATACTGTCTAAGAAAAAAGAAAAGCAGCAGTGAGTGCTGTTACCTGTGGAAAAAAAGGATAGAAAATGACTGCAAGCTGCAGCCCTTAGGAATTAAGTGTATGTTTGTATATGAAAATTGAAGATGATGTAGAACCAAGCCCCTAACATTCTCAACCACATCAAACATTTCTTTTCTACTCCAATACAAGTAAAAGAGTCAGTAAAGAAAAAGATTTGGGTGGAAGATTTGACTGACCCTGTAAGAATGGAATTCATGGCTTAATGTTGCTGTCTAGGAAATATGCTCCCCTCTTTTGAAAATACTTATAATCAAAAGAGTTTCTGTATTGGATTTATCTATAAGCCCAGACAGAAGTGAAGCTGAACACAAATTAGAGACACAGAGTCTGCTATAAGCTATAATATGAGCCATGGCAAGGCAGAGGATCCACTGGTGATAAAGTCACACTGCCCAGACCAGGAAAGGCATAACCTCAGGCCAAGCATTCTCACAGCAATTTACAGAAGCTGGAATTGGGGGGCCCAATAAGGAAGGATAGTTATTCTGTACAGCTATATTGTTGCATGTCTAAAATGATTCCTTCTATAGTCTCTGTAGCTTCACATTATTACTGCATAATCATAAGCATAAGGAGAAAACCCACCCATCTTTTGGGGTGTCACCCATCTCTAAGATAAAAGTGAACTCTTAACAACCATGTTTTTACCACATGACCAGGTTCTCTGGCCATAACCGGCTGGGCCAGGAGTTGACATGTGTCCAGATGAGCCAATCTGATGCTGAAAATGAAGAGCTAGTTCAGCCCAAATGGTTTCTTTGAATGACAGAACATAAGGCTGGAAACAGCAGCATGTCTATCACAGCCCCTGAGGTACTAAAAGAGGAATGAAGCTGACTCCCAAAGAGAAGCCCAGACAAAGGGTCTGGAAAGAGGAAGAGAACATAGGTACAAAGGGTCCTGATAGATCCTGGTTCCAGTCTTTCCTGAGGCCTGAGACTCAGCTACATGACCTACCTCTGGACTCAGGTGAAATGGCCTTCAATCCTACAATGGATGTAATTCTCTCTGTTTACTCAGCAAGCTTGTCCTTGTTTATACTTGACACTAAAATTCTTAACAAAAAGTAAGCCCATAGACATGCCCTAGGGGCCTCTTTTCTGTGAACCACATTATTCCTGGCCTCCCTTCCCCTGTCTAGAGCAAGCCAAAGGGACTAAGTAACAGGAGACATAGTGGGGTTTGTAGTAAAGAAATATGTCATTCTTAATATAAAGGAAAACAATTATGACCTCTTTATTCCCTGCTAGCTATACTCTCAGCTTTAGGTCAGTGACTTACACATGGTGGGTACTACTAAATTATCTGTTCAACTGAATATAAGTATACTGACTGAATTTCATGCCTCAAACTAATGTCCAACACTAAGCATCATAATTCATGGGGTATTGTTAGAGGCATTCCCAGTGAATGAAGGATGAGAAAATGCTAGATGTTTTTCCTGTTATTATCTAATTCTGTCCCAGAAATACTAACCAGTACACTAAGGCGGGGGCAGGGGAGGAGATGAAATAAAATGCTATATAAATTTCTGAGAAAATAGAATAGTACTTTCCTCTATTCTTCCGGCTAAGTAACAACTAAAAACTCTTGAACACAAAAAGACTGAAAAGTGGAGAGAAAATGCAAACTGGCTAGGAACCCTGGGGATGACTACCATGTCATCCCAAAGGAACAATGCGGTAGTAAGTTCTCTGTGCTTTCTTTTTGCCTTAAATATTCAAGATTTGTAGCTAAAGAAGGTGTAACCTAGAAACAACAAACTGCACAAACAAACAAACAAAAAAGACTCCAACACAACTCTTTTCTTTCTACCCAAAGGACCAGGAAAGAGACTAGGAAGAAAGAAGACATAAAATTCTTAGATAATAACTGTTCTACTCCAGCCAAATGTTATAGAAAAAACCTGTGGCCTCACCTACCATCAAAGGTTGAGGGAAGAGCCTAGACTTCCACCCTCAGAGGCTCTAATGAGGTGCCACAAATTCCCTATCAGGGCGGTGCCACAGAAGGCTGACTAGAGGGCTACAATTTTGCCCGCATCCTGAAGTAACAAGGCACTCTTCACTCTCTTCATAGGAGTGGTGATAGAGACCTAAAGCATCAGACTTTCACCACTGCCCGGAGTAATGAGGCTACCCCACCCCTCACCCTGTGGAAAGTAATAATGAGACACTCTTATCCCTCCCAGATAGGACTGTGTCAGCAGAGGCCTAGAGGGAGCCAGAGTGCCCTCTCCCAACCAGTGATAATGAGGAGCCTCTCTCCTCCCACCTATCAATAGAGGCCAAGTCTGAATCTGGACTTCTACTACTGCCTGGCAATAATGAGAAAGCACCTCCTTTTTGTTGCTGGTGCAGTGTCACAAGAAATCAGCTAAAACAGAAGATTTAAATAAGATCCAGATTCTCATAATACTCAAATTTCCAAGTTTCAATTTTTAAAAATTGCTAATCATACCAGGAACCAAGAAAATCTAAACTTGAAGGAAAAAAAGACAATCAATAGATACCAACAGCAAGACAACAAAGATGTTCGAGTTATCTGAAAAAGATTTCAAAACAGTCATTATAAAATTGCTCGCTTTCAGCAAGCAATTATGAAAAACTTGAAACAAATGAAAAAAACTAGAAAAATTTCAGCAAATAATAGAAGATATAAAGAAGAAGCAAGTGGAAATTTCAAAACCAAAAATACAATAACTGAAATAGGCTTAACATGGAGGAGGTAGTGGAGGAATGGCAGAAGAAAGAATCAGTATACTTGAAGTTAGAACAATAAAAATGACCTAACCTGACAACAGAGAGAAAACAAACTTTTATGAAAAATGAATAAAACCTGGGACTATAACAAAAGATTTAACATGCATGCCAATCAGAATTTCAGCGGGAGATGAAAATGAGAGTAGGGCCAAAAAGTAGTCAAGATATAATGGTTTAAAATTCCCCAAACTTGGGGGAGACATAAATCTACAGAGTGAAGCTTAACATTCCAAATAGAATAAACCCAAAGAAATCCACATTAAATGACATCATAGTCAAACTTCTTAAGGATAAAGGCAAAGAATATATCTCCAAATCAATGGAAAAAATGTTTTTCAATTAAGTGAAAAGCAATTTGAATAACTGTAGATTTCTCATCTCAGTTGGTTGAAGCATCATCCCATAACTGAAGGGTTGCAGGTTTGATTCCCGGTCAGGGTACATGCTTAGGCTGTGGGTTTGATCCCTGGTGTGGGCACAGGTGCACATGACTCCTGATCTAGACATGTACAATCCCCAGTCCAGGTGCTGATCCCTGGTCCAAGTGCATACAAGAAGCAACCAAGTGATGCTTCTCTCTCATATCAATGTTTCTCTCCCTTCTTCTTGCTCTAAAAGCAGTGAAAAAAATGTCCTTGGGTGAGGATAAAAAAAAGAAAGAATAAAAATATGGTTAAATACAATACATTTGCCTTCACCTGTTGTGTTTTCTAAATTCTGTTGAACCAGTTAAGGAAATTATAATAATGTATAATGTGGTTCTAAATATATGTACAGAAAATACTTAAGACAATTATAAATGGGGGAGGGTAAGGGACATAAAGAGAAGTAAGGTTTCTACACTTCACTTGAACTGGTAAAAACATCAGTGCCAGTAGATTGTGATAAGTTCTGTCTATATAATGTAATACCTAGAGCAACTACTAAGAAAGCTATACAAAGGAACACAGTGAAAAGATACAGATAAATTAAAATGGAATACTAAAAAAAAAATCACAGGAAGGCAGGAAAATAAAACAGAATGACCTAAATACACCAATTAAGACAGAGGTCGGCAAAGCAAATTGGAAACCATGACCCAATGTATATACTGTCTATTAGAACCATAATTCAACTATAATGATTGTCTGAGTCTATTTGGGCTTCTGTAACAAAATACCATAGACTAGGTGGCCATAAACAACAAATACAAATTTCTTGTAGTGCTGGAGGCTGGAAAACCCAAAATCAAGATACCACAGATTTGGTGTCTGATGAAAGTCTACTTCTTTGTTCGTGGGTGGTCATCTTTTCACACTGTCTTCATTTGCTAGAATGGTCAGGTGCTATCTCAGGGATATTTTTTACAAGGGTACTCATTCATGATGCAGAGTCCTCATGACCTCATCACTTCCCAAAGGCCCCACCTCCACATACCAACATGTTGGAAATTAGGTTATAACACATGGATTCAGAGGGGACATAAACATTCAGCCTATAGCAATAGTATAGGTAGGTTGAAAATAAAAGGATGGGAAAGGCTATACATGCAAACATCACTCATAAGAAAACAGGAGTAGATATACTAATATCAGATAAAGTAGACTTCAGAGCAAAGAAAATTACCAGAGACAGAAGGGCTCATTACATAATGATAAAAGGGTCAATCCACCTAAAAGACACAGCAATCCTGATTTTATATGCACCTAACAAGAGCTACAAAATATGTAAAGCAAAAAACTGATAGAAGTGGAAGGAAAATAGACAAATTTACAATTATAGTTGGAGACTTCAACATCTCCCTCTCAAAAATTGATAGAAAAACTAGATGGAAAATCAGGATATAGGCAACAGTATCATGAACCAACAGAATCTGATCAACATTTATAGAATATTCTACCCAACAGCAAAATACATATTCTTTTCAAGTGTCCATGAAATTCATACCAAGATTGACCATATCTGGGACTATGAAACAAACTTTAACAAATCAAACCAAATTGAAATAATACAGGGAGCTTCTCTGACAACAATGAGATCAAACCAGGAATCAGTAATAGGAAAATCTCCAAACACTTGGAACTAAACAACAAACATCAAAATATTCCTCGGGTCAAAGAAGTTTCAAAAGAAATCAGTATTAATTAAAAAAGAACTGTTAGAACTGATAGCAACGTGGCCAGTTATAAAATAAATGAAGAAAGAAAAAAAAAATATTTAATTAACATATGATGGCAAAATAATCCAATTCACACTAACAATAAACAAAATAAAATATTGAGGAATATATTCAACAGCAAATGTGCAGGAGTTGATATGGGGGAATCCACAAAACTTCACTGAGGGCTAAATCTTGTAGATATAGACAAGTTTACTCTAAAGTTTACATGGATAGATAAAGGAACTAAATTAGCTAAAACAATTCTTAAAAGGAGAATAAAATTAGAGGACTCAGTCTATACAATTTTAAGACTAATTATATAGTTACAGTAATCAAGACTGTATGGTATTTTCTGTATTCTTGAACAAATAGATTGGAAGAAATCCATGAATCCTCAGATAAATCTATAAATATAAAAACAATTCCAATAAAATCCTCATGGAATTCACCTGGGAAGACCTTTCAGAATTCAGCCAAGCCTGTTTTGTAAAAGGGTAATAGACCTACCATTCCAGATATTAATGTGTATCATATAGTTTCAATAATTAAACTATTTTACTGGTGGCAGATTAGACAGCCTGGTGAAAGAGAATAGCAAGCTCATAATCAGATTCATGCATATGCACAAATTTAGGATGAGTAATGTACATTAAAAAGTTGTTCCATGCATTTTGACTGGTTTTCTAGTTGTGGCAGGAGAGTAAATGGAATCCTGCATCTCCCTTATGCCAGAAACAGACATCCCTGGCTGCTTTCAGAGAATAGAATATAGGGGTCCAGACACAAAAGGAGACAGCTCTGAAGGTCTGTGGTGATCCAACTGAAAGCTGCAGCTTGGAACAGGAGCATGGTGGAGCTGTTAAAAAGTGCCTGGATTTGGGTGGGTTTTGAAGAAAGACCCAGCAGAATTTACTAATGGATTAGATGTGTGGGCCAGATAGAATGAATTCCAGGATGATTGAGCAGCTGGAAGGAGAGTCTTGAGCAGGGCAGCCCTGGAGAAGGTACAGGTTTTAGGGTGGGTCAGGTCAATGCCTATTAGACATACAAGCGAAGATACCATGTAGGAAAATTGTATAGAGCTTGCATATGAACATACATACCTCCTTTTTTCAAAATTTCTATAATGAATTATGCTATTTTCATATTGTTATTTTAAAAAGTTGTTGAAAGAGCCATTGGCTATATATTTTTTCAACTCAGAACAACAGAACCACCATCATCTCTAAGTTAGCAGATTTGCCCCTGAACAGTTTAGAAGACATTGAGAAATGTACATGTGCAATGTAGAGTCTGTTAGGGAGATGACTCCAGAGAGCCATGGAGAAATCCTCTGCAGAAGGAGGCAGGGGCTCAGCCTTCACATCACACCCAAAGAGACAGACCCAAACCATCCTTGAGGCAGCACCCACCTGCTATGTTTTCTTTTTCCCTCCTCAAGCAGAGAACCCAAAGATGAGGAAGATCTTTCCTCATGGTACCTAGGAGAACAAAAATGGCAGCATGAAGTGATGACTTAGACCAGATGCCAGGTAAAAAAGTGGATTGAGTTGCACTTCTTTATGTGTACTATATATATTAAATGTTAATAAACACTTAACAACCCCTCAGTTGCCACTTATTTCATCAAAACTAGGCTGAGGCAGGAGTCCAAGCTTGCAGAGGGGAAGTGGCAAACATTCCAACACAATGCCAGCTGCAGAGGCAAGTCCAGAACATTAAACAACAACCTGGTGAGAGCATCTTGGCCAATCTCCAGTCCTGCCTAGTCAGGTGGTACATAAATCCACTGAGAAATGAATTTACACTTTATCTTTAAAATAACCAGAAGGGGTGTTTGTTTGTTTGTTTGTTTGTTTAATTCTCACCTAAGAATATTTGGAGATTTTTTGCATTGCTTTTAGAGAGAGAGAAAGGGAGAAAGAAATATCAATGTGAAAGAGAAGCATTGATTGGTTGCCTCCCATACACTCCTGGAGCAGGGATCATATGTATACAGACCAGGGATGGAACCTGCAACCTAGGTATGTGCCCTGACTGGGAACCAAACTCTCAACCTTTCAGTTATGGGATGATGCTGCAACCAACTGAGCCACACTGGCCAGGACAATAACCAGACACTTCTTACAGGCAAGTAACTTGTCTAGATTTTGTTTTCTGGACACCTGGGCTCCTTGAGAAGTTTATGATTAGGGAAAAGAAGCAAGAGGAGGAAAGGCTAACCCTGCAGGGATGGAGCAGGGAAAACAGAGAGAGCACAAGTTGCCCATGTGGGGAGAGACTTGAGTCAGTGGGTGCCATAAGCTAAATCTCATTGGGAAGTACCAACTCAGTGGACCCCAAGAGGCTGAAAGCTAGACTCCTCTCCCAGGATTGGCCATGTTCCCAGGGCCAAGTTCATGATAGAAGCCATGAGCTATTTACCTTCAAGGGGGCTTGGAAATGAGACCACTGGAGTGACTGAGAGACTGAATAAGGTCTCTGCCCCCATTGTCCAGGCACAAGGAAGCATCTCCAATCCCTGTGAGAACCTGGGAAGAAGGATGCTTCATTCCTACTCTCCAGGATGGATGGGGTCAAACTTCCCTCCAACTCAACCATGTGGGGATTCAGAATTCAATGTATTTTGATTTGAATGAAATAAAGGGAAACTATTTCTTATACACAGGTACACAGGGTTCTATAGACTAAGATGAATACCCTCCATAGAGGTTTCAGAGCCTCCTAATCATTTATTTATGTAGCAAAACTGGACAGGGTGAATAGAAGAGATGGTCACTGGGGCTGTGGTTTTGTAACTCTACTCCTCCTATGGGAAGCCTCTGGGCTGGCTCTTGGCAACACAGACTTAAAGAGGACACGGACCATGTCATAAGAGATGTCAATCTGGAGGAAGAGGCAGGTGTGCCTATAAATGATTCCTGAGATTGTTGTGGCTGAGAGACACAATTCAAGAGTTGGGTTTGTCACTATTCATCCCAAGAAGTCCCTTCCTATTGGTCAGTGGTCAATAGCAAGGCACTGCCACCCAGGGGCAGATGTCTAAATTGTAAACCAAAGAGTCTCAAGGATATAAACAGACTAGGGGGTATTTCTGTATAACCCACTCTAATTCAGTGCTAGTTAGTTATAGCATCTTATACTGGGAACCTTGCTCTCTAAAGGCCACTGTAATTTCACCAATAAATATTGTGAAATTATAGGGAAATCCTAGGATCCCATAACAAACAGTGAACCTGACTGGCAACTGAGGATTAGGGCCTAAAAGTCTTAGTTAGGTTGCAAAAAAAAAATATATATATAAAATATTTAATATAGAAAAGTTATGTGCTTTAAAAACTATCTGAAATTCCTTAGCCCAATAGAGTGAACCAGATAGATATGTTTTTTGTTCTCTTTGCATCATCCAGATAGTCCCACTGAATTTGGGTGAATCAAGAAGATTATTTACAAAGATGTGGGCAGTGTGTAGAGAAACCACAAATGGGCAGTACCCCTGGGCCTGAAAAACCAGTTCCTTTGCCACACCCAACCTCACAGGAGCAGGGCTGCTATGATCTGGAAGGAAAGCTCTATGTGAAACTTGGCAAAAGCTGTGACCTTTTGTGAGAAACTCAGCCAGCCTGAGACAACCTCACAGGGAGACAGCTAAAGGAATAAACACCATGGCCTTGCTCTTTCCTCCCTCTGGTCTTCTCATTGAGGCTAAGGCTCCTCATTGGCTGGATCCAACCAGAAGCAAATGATAAGGGATAAGGACGGTGGTTAATGTGTCTCTGGAGGTCAGACTGCTGGATCAAATGTAAGGAAAGGAAAGGGTGAAAAGTGGATGGGATGGGGGAGAGCAGAAAGGAAGGCATTTCACAAACTCTTCCTCCTGAAACCCCAGGAATCCAATGGTAGAAAAATAGAAAAGATTCACTCCTATACTATGAAGAGAATAAGAGAGGAATCAGTGGAGAACCAGAGATTGTCAAGAGGTTTGGTTGAAAAGAATGAACAGGTGTGAGTTAGCTGGGGATGTGGGGCAGAGAAAGCTGCAATGTGAACTTGTGGAAGGCCTGGAGCTATGCATGAGAGGTTCTAGACTCAGAATTGTCAAGCCTGACAACCACCCAATGAGCAGTGGGTTGAACACAGAGGAATTAATTAAAGGGTCTGTGTTCAGAATAGTCTGCCATCTGCCTTCTGGACTCTGAATGTAAAAAAGCCAGCAACCAGGTATTCATTCTTCCCTGGGCATATAGGCATAATGTCAGTCTTTAAGGTAAGAGGCTCCCTCGAAGCTTCAGCAAGCTAAATGTAAAAAAAAAAAAATCTAAATACATCACTGTAAAATTTCAGAATACCAAGTAGAGGAAAAGATTTGAAAAGACCCCTGGAAGAAAAAATGTTAGCTTTTAAAAAATCAGACTCATGTTAGATTTCTCATCAGCAATATCAGGTGTTTGGGGACAGCAGATCTTCAAACTGCTGAGAGAAATTTATATCTGGAATTCTGTACTCAACCAAATCATTGATCAAGTTTGAGGACAGAATAAAAGCAGTTTTTAACCTGCACACACTCAGGAAGTTTCCCTCTGTGTACCTTTTCTGAAAAAGTCACTTAAGGAGTTAGTCCTGTATTATAAGGATCCAGCTGATACAGAAGACATGGAACTGGGAGAGCAGGGAGGAGCCAGAATGCCAGCTGTCCAGCAGGAAGCCCTGTCTGGAGCAGCAAGACAGCAGGCTTTGGAAGGGAGGTCTCCAGGAGAAGATGTGGAAGGATTCCATAGGAGAATATGATGGGTTTTATCTTAACTGAGAATATGAAAAATGCACAGAATGCAAGGACCCCAAAAACTATAACTAGAAATTCTACAAAAAGCTCATTGCTGCACCATAAAGTCATAAGAAAATATTGTGAAATCAGAGCAGAGTTGAGCAGAGGTTAATGGACTTGAAAAAAAGAATGGAGTGAATTCTAAGTAATGGAGAAAATAACCTGGAAAGTATTAGTAATATAATGAATGAATCGATAATATAATTAACATGTTTCTTCTTTCATCGAGAATAAAAAAAGGTGACTGGAAAAGAGGGTGGGGGAAAACAAACAAAAAGGGTATGATCTAAAGACAATGTAGAAGAAAATATGATGTGACTGTGAGCAATTAGTCAAGCAGAACAAATTCTTCTGAACATTCTTCTGTGAGAAACACAAGAGTGGGGTCACTGGAGTCATGGGTAAGGAATGAAATAATAGTCTTATCTCAGCTCTAAAGCAAACAGTGTTTACTCTGTATAGTGTACATGTACTTGCTGCCTAGAACTTTCTTTCCCCAGATATCCACATGGCTTATTCCTTTAACTCCTTCAGGAATTTACTCAAATATCACCTTTGTAGAGAGAACTTTTCTGACCATTATATGTAAATCACACACAGGTATGTATGCACACATGTACACACACTCACTCTTATACCCCTCCTAGCTTAATTTTCCTCCTAAGCACAACGAGAATACTAAATGAATTATTTCCTTACCTTATTTATTTTCTGTCTCCCTCACACTGGAAATGGTGTACCATGAGGGCAGTGATTTTTCTTTGCTATTGTATTTCCTGCTATTTCCCCAGCACCAAGGACAGGGACTAGCTCATGGTATGTCTGCAATAAATATTTGTTGCATTAATAAGTGTTGACTCATAGAAACAAACTCCAAGGGGGGAAAAAAACATTCAAAATCATGGAGATTAAATAGCATGCTATTAAACAATGAATGGATCAAGAATGAAATTAGAGAAGAAATCAAAAAGTTTCTGGAAACAAACAAAAATGAACTCACAACAACCCAAAACTTGTGGGACACAGTGAAGGCAGTCCTGAGAGGAAAGATTATAGCAATACAGGCCTACCTAAAAAAGATAGACACATTTCAAACAAACAACCTAACCCTACATCTACAAGAACTCGAGGAACAACAACAAAGACAGCCCAGAGCAAGTAGAAGGAAGGAAATAACCAAGATCTGAGCAGAATTAAATGACATAGAGATAAAAGGCACAATTCTAAGGACCAATGAACCCAGGAGTTGGTTCTTTGAAAATATAAACAAAATTGACAAGCCCTTAAGCAGGCTCACCAAGAAAAAAAGAGAGAGAAGACCCAAATAAACACAATCAGAAATGAAAGAGGAGAGATTATGACTAACACCACAGAAATACAAAGGATTGTAAAAAATTACTATGATGAACTGTATGCCAGGAAATTTGAAAACCTAGGTGAAATGGACAAATTTCTAGAAAAATATAACCTTCCAAACCTCAATGAAAAAGAAGCAGAAAGCCTGAACAAATCAAGAACAGCAAAAGAAATTGAAGCAGTAATCAAAAAACTCCCAACACACAAAAGCCCTGGACCAGATAGTTTCACAGGAGAATTCTACAAAGCATTTAAGGAAGAGCTAACCCCTATCCTTCACAGACTATTTCAAAAAATCCAAAAAGATGGAAGACTCCCAAACTCTTTTTATGAGGCCAACATCATCCTAATTCCAAAACCAGATAAAGACACAACAAAGAAAGAAAACTTTAGGCCAATATTACTGATGAACATTGATGCTAAAATCCTCAACAAAATACTGGCAAACTGCATCCAACAATACATTAAGAAGATCATACACCATGACCAAGTGGGATTCATTCCAGGGATGCAAGGATGGTACAATATTTGCAAATCAGTAAATGTAATACATCACATAAACAAAAGCAAAGACAAAAACCACATGATCATATCAATAGATGCAGAAAAAGCATCTGATAAGGTGCAACACCCATTTATGATAAAAACACTCAGCAAAGTGGAAATAAAGGGAGCATTCCTCAACATAATAAAGGCCATATATGAGAGACTACAGCCAACATCATACTCAATGGGCAAAAATTAAAATCTTCTCCACTAAGATCAGGAACAAGACAAGGCTGTCCACTTTCACCACTTCTATTCAATATAGTACTGGAAGTTTTAGCCACAGTGATCAGACAAGAAAAAGAAATAAAAGGCATCCAAATCAGAAAGGAGGAAACAAAACTGTCACTGTTTGCAGATGACATGATAGTGTACATAGAAAATCCTATAGACTCCACCAAAAAACTGCTTGACTTAATAAATGAATTTGGCAAGACAGCGGGATCAATATCCAGGAATCAAAGGCATTTTTGTATACCAATAATGAAACAGCAGAAGGAGAAATCAAGAAAACAATCCCATTTGATATAGGAAAAAGAAAAATACAATACCTAGGAATAAATCTAACCAAAGAGGTAAAAGACCTGTATTCAGAAAACTATACAACTCTGAAGAAAGAAATCAAGGAAGACACAAATGGAAACATATACCATGTTCATGGATCAGAAGAATTAATATCATCAAAATGTCCATACTACCCAAAGCAATTTACAAATTCAATGCAATACCTATTAAAGTACCAATGGCATATTTCACAGATATAGAACAAACACTTCAAAAACTTATATGGAACCATAAATGGCCGCAAATAGCTGGTGCAATTTTGTTAAAGAAGAGTACAATACCTGATACTAAACTGTATTACAAGGCCACTGTTATCAAAACAGCCTAGTACTGGCGTAAAAACAGGCCAGTAGATATATAGAACAGATATAGAACAAACACTTCAAAATCTTATATGGAACCATAAATGACCCCAAATAGCTGCTGTAATTTTGTTAAAGAAGAGTACAATACCTGATACTAAACTGTATTACAAGGCCACCGTCATCAAAACAGCCTAGTACTGGCATAAAAACAGGCACGTGGACCAATGGAATAGAGCAGAGAGCCCACAAATAAACCCAAGTCTCTATGGTCAATTAATATCAGACAAAGTGGGCAGCAACATAAAATGGAGTAAAAATAGCCTCTTCAACAAATGGTGTTGGGAGAGCTGGATAGCTACATGCAACAAAATAAAACTCGAGCACCAACTTACACCATACACAAAAATAAATTCAAGGTGGATAAAAGATTTAAATATAAACTGTGACATCATTAAAGCCCTAGAGGAGAACATAGGCAGGAAAATCTGATATTTCACGCAGCAACATTTTTACTGATATGTCCCCCAGAGCAAGGGACATAAAGGAAAGAATAAACAAATGGGTCCTCATCAAAAGAAAAAGCTTCTGCACAGCTAAAGAAAACAGTATCAAAATAAAAAGAGAACCAACTGTATGGGAAAACATATTTGCCAATGATACCTCAGACAAGGGTTTAACTCCAAAATATATAAAGAATTTACACGACTCCACTCTAAGACAAGAAATCCAATTAAAAAAAAAAATGGGCAAAGGACTTGAACAGACATTTCTCCAAGGAGGACACCAGAGGATCCAGAGACACATGAAAAGATGCTCAATATCGCTAGATATCAGAGAGATGCAAATTAAAATCACAATGAGATACCACTTCACACCCGTCAGAATGGCCATCATAAACAAAGCAACAAACATCAAGTGTTGGAGAGGTTGTGGAGAAAAGGGAACCCTAGTGCACTGTTGGTGGGATTGCAAACTGGTACAACCACTATGGAAAACAGTATAGAATTTTCTCAGAAAACTAAAAATGGATCTGCCTTTTGACCCAGCAATTCCACTGCTAGGATTATATCCTAAGAACCCTGATACACCAATCCAAAAGAACCTATGCACCCCAATGTTCATAGCAGCACAATTTACAATAGCCAAGTGCTGGAAGCAACCTAGGTGCCCATCAGTAAATGAATGGATCAAAAAACTGTGGTACATTTACACAATGAAATTCTATGCAGCAGAAAGAAAGAAGGAGCTCCTACCCTTTGCAACAGCATGGATGGAGATGGAAAGCATTATGCTGAGCGAAATAAGCCAGGCAATGAAAGACAAATACCATATGATCTCACCTTTAACAGGAACCTAAACAACAAAACAAACAAACAAGCAAAATATAACCAAAGACACTGAAATAGAGAACAGGATGACAGTGACCAGAGGGGAGAGGGGAGTGAATTTCAGGGGAATTTTAGGGGAAAAGAGGGTTTACAGAAACAAATATAAAGGACACATGGGCAAAAACTTGGGGGGGGGGTTGGAAATGGGAGGGAGGTGGGGAAGGATGGGTGGGTGGACTGAGATGGGAGTAAAAGACAGAAAACTGTACTTGAACAATGATTAAAATAAAATTTAAAAAATCTATTTAAAAAGTAAGTCGACTCAAGTCATAGGCAAGTCACAGGGCCATAATTGTATTTATGTGATAGAAATTAAGCACCATTATGCTTGGGAATGCAAAAATAGAGGTATATCTCACAGAAGTTGGAGTGGAAAGGCAAAAAAATAAAAGAGGGAAAAGTTAAGAGTACTAATATCCTCATTTGACCACATGGATAATCAAGATATTATTTATAGTTGATGAACAAGAAATATAGATTTAAGAAGGTTATTTAAAGTTACATAGTTAGCCCTGGCTGGTGTGACTCAGTGGACTTGAGCACCAGCCTGTGAATCAAAGGGTCACCACTTTGATTCCCAGTCAGAGAACATGCCTGGGTTGCAGGCCAGGTCCCCAGTAGGGGGCATGTAAGAAACAACCACACATTGATGTTTCTCTCCCTCTCTTTCTCCCTCCTTTCCCGTCTCTATAAAATAAACAAATAAAACCTTAAAAAAATAAAGTTACATAGTTAACAATTAAAATAACTAAAAACAGTGATGTAACTATATTGGTATGAGTGAGCCAGAGGAAGTGACAGACAAATTAAGTTAAATTTCATCTAACAGTGAAAATTCATGAGATAATTCTAAAGTTAAGGCATTCAGAAATGTAAGCATAAGCATAATATTTAGAGTATGGAGATAACCTCAGAAGGCCTTATACCAGAAATGGTGAAACGCAATTGCTGGGAAACTGTGGTTTCAATGGTGAGAGACTGCATTGTAGCAGACCACTACTTCTGTAGTTAATACTTATAAACCCTGGACAAAATATTTTTTAAATTATTTAAAAGCACTAGAAAGTGGCCTGAAGCAGGCATAAAGCTGACAGAACTCAACTCTTGAAAGAAGGAAATTGTACTACGTGAGAGCTGTGTTTTTACTAATTTTCCCCAAAGGCACTCCCTAACTGCATAGGCTGGAGCAGCTAGAACTAAAACAGAAATCCTGAATTTGCTCAATGTGTTAGAGTATGAAGTAGCCAGAGAAGCTAAAAACTTGTGGGTGGTAGCAGGTGGGTGGTGTGCAGAAAAGCCAGTTTAAAAAGACAAAGGAGCCACAATATTGGGAGTTCACCAAATTTGCATGTAAACTCCCTCAAATCCTTAGTTGACCCTGAACTGTGAATGTGCAGGGAAGCTCCAAGGACCCTACTGAAAAGCAATAACTGGAAGACTAGAAAATTTGAGCAGAGATTTCAGCTGTCTCCTGCTGCCAGGGAGAGACAGTTTGGATTTGGAATCCTCCCAAGTCAGAGGAACTTGGTAAATACTCAGACTATACTTTAGAAGACTGTTCCACTTTCAAGGGGTGACATTCAGCTGGCCAGCAGGACCACAGAATTCCCATCCTTCAGCCATGGCCCAATTTGTCTGTAACCTCACAGAGAAGGCCCCAGTACTGGTAAATATTGCTGTGACTTACTTAAAAGCTCAACTGAGCACATTTTGGCAGTGTGCCAAGGTTGAGCTGATTCTTCCAACCCCTGCTGAAATCCCAACAGCTATTCTGAACTTGAAAAAAATAGTCAATAGTGCTTAAACTGGTTGCTTCAAACAGCTCACAGCTAAGGAAGCTGTGCTGAATGGTTTGGTGGCCACTGAGGTGTGGTTGTGGTTTTACATATATGAGATAATAGGCAAGTGTGGCATCATTTGCTATAATGTTTGAAGATCAATCTTAACATCTATTTCTTTTTGGTTTATTATTTGAATGTTCTTGGACCATGAATGATCAGAATGGTATTTGAATAAAAAAAAGATATTTCAAAATCAATGTTGTCTATATCCAACACTACATGGAAAGGTCACAATTTCTCTTGATGTTAGGTTGGATTGTCTTTTGCTTTAATAACATACAACTCTAAATGCATGTCTTTGCTTAGCCTAAAAATGGAAAGCATATATGTGAATATACCAATCTGGTATATATATTTATGAGGAAAACATTTTAATTTGAAGGTCAGAAATATGATATTTGCAGAAAAGTCACAGAAAGGGCCTTGAGAAAACTAGAACTTGCTGCAGTAGAAATAGTAATACCATGTAGTAGAGTTAAATCATGTCAGTAGTTAAAGAACAAAATTTGGACGGTTTCTCTTTGCTAAAATCAGAGAAAGATCTTTCTGATGACACTTATGTCTGATGTAAATGTTGGGATATTTGGTGGTATTCTAAGTATGTATCTTTATAACACCTTTAACACAAGGACAGTGAAAGAGCCATGACCTACATTATTCTATCTGGTTTTATGATTTTTAGAACCTATCTTTGACTAAATAAAATACCCTATGGATATTTTTAAAAAGAAGAAGAAGACTGTGTCCCAGAATGAAGCATTTGCCCTAAGACTAGGTGGAAAACCGAAACACATTCACCCTAACAAAGTGTCACCTTAAGAAAATGAAACAACCTCAAGTTCAAGGTAACTGGCAACAAATTAGACTGCTAGAACAAAAAGAAACACTTTCCAGAGAACTAAAATAGAATCCAAGGTTTCTACACTGAATCATGCAAAATTTCAGCACACAATAAAAACTTTTGGACAAAGAAACTGTAAGATGTGACTAGCAGTCATGAATGGAAAACCCCATTCAATAAGAATAGATTTCAAGATGGTCTAGATGTTGATGCTAGCAAACAAGGACTTTAAAACAGATGTTACAAAATGTTCAAAGAATTAAAAGAATTTTCACCAGAAAATGAAAACCATACAAATTTTAGAATTTTTTGAAAAGTATAATATCTGAGATAAAAAATGTACTACATAAGTTTAACAATAAATTAGATATGGCAGGAGAGAGGGTAAGCATAATTTAAGGTGGATCAGTTTAGATGGATCCAACATAAATAATAGAGATAAAAAGTTGGGAAAAATCAAAGTCTCAGTGAACTCTGAGATAATATCAAGTGATCTAACAGTTTGCGTGACTGGAGTCTCAGAGGAGAGTGTGAGGAGTAGAAAATATTTGAAAAAATATAAGAATATGCACTGATGTCTCATAAGAAATAATGGAGGCCAGCTGACAATGAATGACATCTTCAAGTTTTAAGAAAAATGCTGTCAATACTGAATTCTATATTCAGTGAAAATGTCCTCCAAAATGAGATGAAATGAAGATATTTTCAGACAAATGAAATTTAAAGTAATTTTGTTAGATTTGTAATACAAGAAATGCTAAAGGATGTTCTTCAGGCTAAGGGAAAATAAAAACAGATCATAACTTGAACCTAAAGTTAGGAATAGAGAACACTAGAAATAGTACATAACTTTATAAACAATATAAGATATTTTATGCTCATATTTACTTTAAAAACCATTTAAAGCAAAATAATAGCACTGCAAGGTAAGGGTTTAAAAGTATACAGAAATAAAAGGTATAATAGTAGGATGAAGGACAAGATAGGAAACAGATGAATGAAATGATTCTATTTTAAGGTTATTACATTTGTGAAGCATGGACTATGAGCAGTGATGTAGGAAGTGTAAGGTATGAAATGAGAAGTGCTAGTTGTGAAGAATTAAGTGAACAGTGGTACAACATAATTTTCAATAGGCTTTTCATAAGTAGGAAATACATATTGCTAGCCTTAGAAAAATTCCTAATATAATTGAAATAGACATAGCTAAAAACCCAATAGTGGAAATAAAATGAAATAAAAAAATATTCAAATACTTCAAATGAAGGCAGTATTAAAGGATGAAAAGAATGAAGGCCAAAAAAAGAAAAATATATAATGATATGGTAGATAAACTCAACCACACCAATAAATACATTAAATATAAGTGAAGTCAAGATGGCAGGGTAGGTAAACTGAGTCTACCTCCTCCCATAATCACACCAAAATTACAACTAAATTATAGAAAAATCACCACTGAGAACCACCTGAAGACTAGCTGAAAAGTTCTATAAGTAAAGATATAAGGAGGAAGCCATATGGAGACTGGTAGGAGGGGCAGAGATGCAGAACAGGCAAGTCCCACACTCACAGTGTGGCAGTTGAGAATTGGGAAAGATATCTCCACTGTGGAACTCCCCCTGAGGAGAAAAGGACCTCAGCACCATACCAGGTTCCCCAGCCCAGGACTCCTATACTGGGAAGAGGAGTCCGCCCAACATCTGACTTTCAAAACCAGTGGAAATTACATCCCAGAGAGACAAAGGGCTGCAGGAGTCTGAGACATGCTGCTCCTAATGGGCTAGCATACAAACTCACAAACTTACTCACAAACTCACTCACTAGGAGCTCTAGCACAGGGGCAGAAGCTTGAAAAGCACCAGAGACATACAGGCAGGAACTAAATTCACTAACTTCATGGTGAAAACTGGAGAGGCAATGATCAGGAAACTCTGAGGGGTCAGAAGCACTGGCAGTTGCCATTGTACTTTTGTTGAGCTCTTCTCTCACCGAGCTGGCCAAGCACAGGCAGGCACAAAATCTGTCAGTCTCCCCCCAACCTGGTTAACACCATTTGCCCTACGCTAGTGTTTTCCTGAGACCCTGACACACTCAACCTGCTTAAATGACAGGAGCCTCTTCCAGCAGCTCCTACGCACAAGCGTCCAGCATTGACTTGCAAAGTAGCAAGAGAAAAGCAGTTAGTTACATACAAGGGAACTGTCATGAGACTATCAGCTAATTTTTTAACAGTAATTTTACAGGTCAGAAAATAATGGAACAAAATATTCAAGTGATAAAAGAGAAAAACCTACAACAAAGACTACTTAGTGATGTTATCATTCAGAATTGACTGAGAGATAAGAGTTTCCCAGACAAGCAAAGGTAAAAGAGTTCATCACCACTAAACCCAGCATTCAAAAAAATAAAAAATAAACCAGTAGAGAAAATAAAAAATAAAAATAAAGAAATAGGAGAGAAAAATATCTCACAGAAAAAGGCAAACACTTAGTGAAAGTAGTGGACCACCAATTATAAAGCTAGTACAAAGGTTAAAAGACAAAAGTAGGATGATCATGTGTAAATACAATAAATTAAGGGATACACATAAACCCACATACCAAAGAGGTTAAAAATAATGAAAAACATAAACATGGGGGTGAGTAAAAAATATAGTGACTTTATAATGTGTTTGAACTTAAATGACCATCAACTTAACACAGACTGCTATAAACACAACTGGATATATACAAAGTCCATGGTAACCACAAACCAAAAATATGTAAGAGATTTACAAGAAATAAAGAGAGGTAGGGGTAGTGGGAAGGGGTGGGGAGGAGGAGGGAAATAACTGTACTTGAACAACAATTTTAAAAAAGAGAAATAAAGAGAGATAGAATTCCAGTCAAGATGGTAGTGTAGGTAAATGCAGTACTGGGGATTCTTCCACAACCACATCAAAATTACAACTAAATTACAAACAACCATCATTCAGAATACCTGAAATTTAGCTGAATAGAAGTCCCATACCTATGGATATAAAAAGAAGCCACATCAGGCTGGTAAGAGGAGTGGAGATGCAGAACAGGTTAGTTCCAGACCCACATGTGAAGGTTAAAATCAGGAAGGGTATCTCAGCTGCAGAAGTCCCCTGAAAGGTGAGGGATGACACCTCCAGATCTGAACCCCCCAGCGCAGGGCTCCCGTGCTAGGAAGAGAAGTCCCATAACTTCTGTCTGTAAAAACCAGCAGGAATTGTGGCTGAGTGAGATGAAGGGCATCTAGAGCCCCAGGCACTCCTCTTAAAGGGCCTACCTGTGGATTTGCTCATACTAACTTCCTCTGAGCTCCAACACTAAGGCAGCAGTTTAGAAGGCACCAGAGACATATGAGAAGGAAGTGAATTATCTGGCATCAGGATAAGAGCTGGAAGAGCAGCTTTCTTCCAGACAAAAGTGCTGGCAGTGGCCATTGTTCCTTTTCTGAGCCATTCCTCCACAGAGCCAGTAGGGAGGCACCATGTCTAAAACTTTATCAAACTGGCTCTCTTCCACTGTTTGCTCCACCATGGTAGTTCCCTGAGACCCCACCCACCCACCTTAAGGTCCACCCATGGTGTTTCCAGTGGCTTTTCCATACAAAGGGCCTCTTTTGGGTCATGCTTCAAATAAGCAGCATCTAGACTCTTTGTACCCTGTACCTCTTGCTGAGTAACTTCAGGCCTGACACTAGCACCAAACAACATTGGTTTATAACTTGGCTTCTCCTGGGCACCTCCAAACCCAGCCCAGTAACAGCCATCTTCAGATTGCTCTGTAGCTCATGCTGAGTGGTCTAAGGCAAGGCACAGGTGGTGGCTGACCTAGAACCTCCCAGGAGGCCCCAGGACCTGTGAACCTGGTGAACAGCTTTAGAACACACTGGGTTATAACCCTATCACCTCCATGAGTGACACACACAAGGGACAGAATTGGTGAGCATCAAAGCCCCAGTGAACCAAGTCCTTCTCCATAGGGTCAACTCCTACAATAGCAGCCCCACTGCTACAGTCACTGTAGGTCCTCACAGCCAATTAGCCTGGGAGTCAATCCCTCCCAGTGATGCCAACAGCAATCAAGGCTCAACTACAACAGGACAGTGCACACAGCACACATAGGGGCACACCTGGAGCACCCAGCTGGAGTGACTGGGGAAACTGTGCCACTGGGCCCTACAGGACACCTACTGCATAAGGCCACTCTACCAAGTCCAGGAGATAGAGCAGCTCTACCTAATATATAGAAACAAACACAAGGAAGCATCCAACATGAGGATACAAAGAAAGAGGTCCCAAATGAAAGAACAGGAGAAATTTCCAGAAAAAGAACTAAATGCAGCAGACACAAGTAAACTACCAGATACAGAGTTCAAAGCAATTGTTATAAGGTTGCTCAAAGAACCTAGAGATAACTTCAACTAGACTATAATAAAGGATATGAAAACCATAAAGATTAACCAGTCAGAAATGAAGGATACACTGACTGAAATGAAGAATAATTTATAAGGAATCAACAGTGGAGTAGATGACACCAAGAATCAAATAAGCAAAATCAGCAATTTCAAATATAAGAAAGTAAAAAACACCCAATCAGAACAAGTAGAAAAAGAATCCAAAAAAATTAAAATAGGCTTTTGGGACAACTTCAAGCATACCAACCTTCACATCACAGGGGTGCCAGAAGGAGAAGAGAAAGAGTAATAAATTGAATACCTGCTTGCAAAAATAATGACAGAAAACTTCCTTAACTTGGTGAAAGAAATAGGCATACAGGTCCATGAAGCACAGAGAGTCCCAAACAAGAGGAACCCAAAGAGGCCCACTCTAAGACACATCATAATTAAAATGCCAAAGGTTAAAGCCAAAGAGAAAATCTTAAAAAGCACAAGAGAAGAGCAGTTAGTTACCTACAAGGGAGCCCCCACAAAACTGTTGGCTGTTTCTCAACTTAAACTTTGCATGTCAGAAGTGACTGGCATGAAATATTCAGAGATAAAAAGCAAGGACCTACAACCAAGATTACACTACCCAGCAAAGCTATCATTTAGGGCCGAAGGACAGATAGTTTATCAAACAAGAAAAAGCTAACGGGGTTCATCACCACCAAACCAGTATTATAATAAATGTTAAAGGGTCTCTTTAAGAAGAAAAAAAAATCAAATATATGAAAAATAAAATGCCAGTAGCTGCATATCTATCAACAATTACTTTAAATGCAAATGGATTAAATGCTCCAATAAAAAAATATGTCATGACTGAATGGATACGAAACACAACCCTTGCATATGCTGTCTGCAAGAGACTTCAGATCAAAAGACATACATAGCCTGAAAGTAAAGGGATAGAGAAATATGTTATGAAAACAGAAACAAAACAAAAAAGCTGAAGTAGCAATACATATACCACACCAAGTAGATTTTTAATCAAAGGCTATCACAAGACACAAAGGACTCAGCAATGCCACTTCTCAGTTTTCTATCCCAAAACACCAAATTGAAAAGACATATATATCCATATGAATATGTTTATTGTAGCATTATTTACAATAGCCAAGATATGTAAACAACCTAAGTGTCCATCAATGGATGAATGGGTAAAGAAAATGTGGTGCATATATACAACAGAATATGATTCATCCATAAAAAGAATGAAATCTTGTCATCTGAAACAACATATACCCAACATAAAATAATATGTAAACAACATATACATATTATTTTAAGTGAAATAAGTTACACAGAGAAAGACAAGTGCAGATGATTTCACCTGTATGTGGAATCTAAAAAACAAAGAAGCAGAACAGAAATGGACATAAATATGGAGAACATTTTGACAGTTGCCATGGGAGGCAGGTTGGGGGAACAGGTGAAAAAGTTGAAGTAATTTAGCAGTACAAGTTAGTAGTTGCAGAATAGTCACAAGGATGTAGAGTACAGCATAAAGATTATAGTCAATAATATTGTAATAACAATATATGATGTCAGAGGGGTACTAGATTTATCAGAGTAATCACATCATAAATGTCCTATCATGGGGTTGTACACCTGAAACTAATAAGACATTGTACACAAACTGTAATCATAGGTAAATAGATAAATAAATAAATAAATAAATAAATTTAGAACACAAAAAATGTTCAACCAAGAAATTTAAGAAAATACAATAAAGAGAAAGGAATCCAAACATAATACTATAGAAAGTCATCAGTATAGAAGAAAACAGAGCAAGAGCAGAAGAAAGGAACAGAGGAGAATCACTAAAGCTATTAGAAAACAATGAATATAATGGCAATAACTACATATCTATCAAAAATTACTTTAAATGTAAATTGACTAATTGCTGCAACCAAAAGACATAGGGTAGCTGAACGGATTTTTTTTTAAATAGCTGAGTTAACAATAATTATATCAGACAAAATAGATTTTAAAATACATTACATAATGACAAAGGAATAAATACAAGAGGATATAAATTTTTTAAACATCTATACACCCAATGTAAGAATACCTAAATATATAAAGAAAAATTGACAGGCATAAAGAGACTGACCATAATACAATAATAGTAGGGGACTTTAACACTCCATTGACCTCAACATGAAAATATAGGCCTTAAATGACACAGAGCAGATGGACTTAATAGACATTTTAGGGCATTTCACCATAAAGCAGTAGAATATACATTATTTTCAAATGCACATAGAATCTTTTCCAGGATAGACCACAGGATAGGCCACAAAACAAGTATCACTAAATTTTGAGAAGCCCTGGACAGTGTGGCTCAGTTAGTTGGAGCAGTGTCCTATAACCAAAAGGTTGCAGGTTCAATTCTCAGTAAGAGCACACACCTACGTTGCAGGTTCAAGCCTCAGTCCCAACACATATGGGAAGTCACCAATAGATGCTTCTCTTTCACATCAGTATTTTTCTCTCATTCTTCCTTTCTCCCTTTCTCTCTCTAAAAGGAATGAAAAAAGTGTCCTTGGATGAGGATAAAACATACATAAGTAAATTTAAGAAGATTGAAATCATATCAAGCATCTTTTTCAATCACAATAGCATTAAACTAAAAATCAATTACAAACATACTGAAAAAGACACAAACGTATGGATGTTAAACAACATGCTACTAAACAATGAATGGGTTAACAATGAGTCAAGGAGAAATTCAAAAGATACCTTGAGACAATGGAAAATGAACACTTAACAACCTAAAATCTATGAGATACAAAGTGGCTTTAAGTTACTTATAGCAACACTGGCCTACCTTAAAAATAACTCAAATAAACAATCTATCCTTATATTTAAAGGAACTAGAAAAGGAAGAACAAAGCCCAAAGTAAGTAGATAAACATAATAAAGATTAGAGCTGAAATAAATGAAATAGAGACAAAAATATTTTAAAAATTAATGAAACCAAGAGCTGATTTTTTAAAAGAAAGAAAATTAATAAACTTTTAGCCAGACTCATCAAGCAGAAAAGAGAGAGGATTGAAATAAATATAATCAGAAGTGAAAGAGGAGGAGCAACAATTATAAAGGGTTATAATAAAATACTACAAATAATGATATGCCAACAGTTTAGACAATATGAAAGAAATGGATAAATTTCTAAAAACATGCAATCTTCAAAGACAGAATCAAGAAGAAACAGAAAATCTGAACAGAGGATTACTAGTAAGGAAATCTCAACAAACAAAAGCCCTGGACCAGATGGTTTCACACATGAATTCTATCAAACATTCAAAGAAGAATTAATACCTATTCTTCCCAATCTCTTGCAAAAAAAAAAAATAGATGAGTAGGAAAAGCTCCAAAACTCAAAACTTGTTCCAAAACTTGTTGGTCTTTACAAGACCAACATTACCCTAATATCAAAACCAGACAAACACAATCACTACCAAAAAGAAAAAAAAGGAGAGAAAGAAAATCACAGACCAATATCCCTGATGACCATAGATGCAAAAATCCTTAACAAAATATCAACTAACCAAATTCAGCAATACATTAGAAAGATTATATACCATGATCAAATGGGATTTATTCCCAGGATGGAAGGTTGGTTCAATATCTGCAAATCAATTGATGTGATATACCACATAAATAAAATAAAGGATAAAAATCATATGATCATATAAATAAATGCAGAAAAGGCATTTGACAAAATCCAATATCAATTTATGATAAAAACTCTCAACAAAGTGGGTACAGAGGGAACATACCTCTACATAATAAAGGCCATATATGACAAACCCACAGCTAATATTCCATTCAACAATGAAAATCAGTAAGCTTTTTTGGTAAGATTAGGAACAAGAAGAGATACCCACTTTCACCATTTTTATTCAACATAGCATTGGAAGTCCTAGCTACAGCAATAAAACAAAAAGAAATAAAAGGTATCCATATTGGAAAGAAAGAAGTAAAACTCATTATTTAAAGATTGTGATATCATGTAGATAAAACCTTTATGTTTTCACCAAAAAACTTATTAGAATAAATTAATTCCATAAAATAGTAGCATGCAAAATTAATATTCAGTAGTTGGCCCTAGCTGCTTTGGCTCAGTGGATTGAGCACTGGACTGCAAACTAAAGGGTCAGCGGTTTGATTCCCAGTCAGGGCACATGCCTGGGTTATGAGCCAAGTTGTGTCCCCAGTACGGGGCACATAAGAGGCAACCACAGATTGATGTTCTTCTCCCTCTCTTTCTCCTTCCCTTCCCCTCTCTCTAAGAATAAATAAATAAAATATTTTTTAAATATTCAGCAGCTGCTTGCATTTCTATACAACAATAATTAACTATCAGAAAGAAAAATTAAGAAAATAATCCCATTTGCAGTAGCATCAAAAACAATAAACTACCTAGGAATAAATCTAACCAGGTGTTAAAAGACCTGTATGCTGAAAACTGTAAGATATTGCTGAAGGAAATGGAAGTAGGAACAAATAAAAGGAAGGATATACCTTGCTCAAGAATTAACATTGTTAAAATTTCATACTACCCAAAGCAATCTTCAAATTTAATGCAATCCTTATCAAATACAAATGCTGTTTTTCTCAGAACTAGAACAAATAATCCTAAAATATATATAAAAACACAAAAGACCCTAAATGTCTAATACAATATTGAGAAAGAAGAACAAAGTTGGAGATATCATGCTTCCTAATATCAAACTATACAAGTCTATAGTAATCAAAACAGCATGATACTGGAACAGAATTGTTTTCCCAGAAATAAACCTATGCCTATATGTTCAACTGATCTATGACAAAGGAGGCAAGAATATACAATGGGGTAAAGACAGTCTCTTCAATAAATGGTGTTAGGAAAATTGGACAGATACATGCCAAAAATGAAACTAGACTACTTTCTCACACTATATACTCTAAAAATACTATACTATAAAAATAAACTCTAGACTTCCCATCAAGATGGTAGTGTAGGTAAACACAGCTCACCTTACACAACCACATCAAAATTACAACCAAACTATAGAACAACCATCATTCAGAACCATGAGAAATTGAGCTAAATGGAAGTTATATACTGATAGAATTAAAGAAGAAACCACATTAAGACTGGTAGGAGAGGTGGAGATGCAGAACAGGCTGGTCCCACACCCACATGTGGTGGATAAAAATCAGGAGGAATAGCTCAAGAGTGAGCTGCCCCAGCCCCACAGGGTTCCAGTACCAGAAAGATAAATCTCCATAAATTCTGGCTGTAAAAACCAGTGGGGATTGAGGCTGTGGAACACAGAAACTGCTGGATGCCCAGGCAATTCCTCTTAAAGGGCCCTCAACAGACTTACTGAGACTCACTCCCCCTGAGCTCCAACACCAGAGAAGCAGATAGAAAGGCATCAGAGACATACAGAGAGGAGCTGAATTGTCCAACACCAGGGCAAAGCTTGGGGGCAGCTTTCTCTCAGACAAAAGTGCTGGCAGAGGACATTGTTCCTTTTGTGATACCTCCCAGCACAGTTCCAAGAGGCTGCAGACAAACAGCATTATCTGAGACTCTCTCAACCTGGCTCACACTGTTTACTTCACCCTGGTGATTTCCTGAAGCCCTGCCCTACCCAACTTTCAGGTCCACCCATGCAGTTTCCAGTGGTGTTTCCATATGAATGGCTTGTCTTGGCCTATGCTTCAGATTTTCCTAAATTCTTTCAAACAAGCAGCATCTGACTTTAGTGAGCCCCATACCTCTCACTAAGTTGCCCTAGGCCTGGCACTAGCCAGCTTTGGTTTACAGATTGGTCTCTCCTGGGCACCTCCAAGCCCAGTGTGAAGAGCAGTCATCTGCAGATCACTTTTGTAGCTAATGCTTTGTGACCCCAGGGATGTGGTGGTTGGCGATGGATGTGCCAACAGCAATTAAGTCTCAACTACAACAGGAGGGTGTATACAGCACACACAGTGGGCACACACATGGAGTACCCAGCTTGTATAATAAGGGAGACTGTGTCATAAGACCCTATAAGAAATCTACTATATTAGTCACTATATCAAGCCTGGGAGATGTAGCAGCTCTACCTAATTCATAGAAACAAACACAGGAGGCTGCCAAAAAGAGGATACAAAGAATCATGGCCCAAATGAAAAACATATCAAAATGCCAGGAAAAGAACTAAACAAAATGAAGAAAAGCAATCTATCAGATGCAGAGTTCAAAACACTGGTTATAAAGATGCTCAAGGAATTTAGTAAGGACCTCAACAACATAAAAAAAAACACACAGTCAGGAACGAGGGATACACTAATTGAAATAAAGAACAATTTTCAGGGAAACAACGTTAGAGTGGATGAAGCCAATAATCAAATTAGTGATTTGGAACATAAGGAAATAAAAAACAACCAATCAGAACAGCAAGAAGAAAAAAGAATCCAAAAAAAATGAGGATAATGTAAGAAGCCTCTGGGATAACTGCAAGTACACCAACATTCTTATCACAGGGGTGATGGAAGAAGAGAAAGAGCAAGAAATTGAAAACTTATTTGAAAAAATAATGAAAGACAAATTCCCTAACTTAGTGAATAAAATAGATAGGCAATTCCAGGAAGCACAGAGTCCCAAACAAGATGGACCCAAAGAGGACAACATCAAGACACATCATAATTAAAATGCCAAAGGTTAAAAACAAACAAAATCTCAAAAGCAACAAGAGAAAAGCAGTTAGTTGCCTACAAGGGAACTCCCATAAGACTGTCAGTTGATTTCACAAAAGAAACTTTGCAGGCTACAAGGGATTGGCAAGAAATATTCAAAGTGATGAAAAGCAAGCACCTACAACCTAGATTATTCTACACAGCAAAGCTATCATTTAGAATTGAAGCATAGATAAAGAGACTCACAGACATGAAAATGCTAAAGGAGTTCATCATCACCAAACCAGTACTATATGAAATGTTAAAGGGTCTTCTTTAAAAGGAGATAAAAAATATGAACAATAAAATGGTAATAAATACGTATCTATCAACAATTGAATCTAAAAAACAAAATAAACAAACAAGCAGAACAGAAACAAAATCAGATGCAGAGAATATTTTGAAAGTTGCCAGTTGGAAGGGAGTCAGGGGGATCAGCTACAACAGTAAAGGGATTAAGAAGTGCAAGTTGGTAATTACAGAATAATCATGAGGATGTAAAGTGTAGCATAGACAATAGAGTAGCCTAAGAACATATGCACATGACCCATGGACATGGATAACAGTGTGCGGATTGCCTAAGGGAGTGGGGCGTGCTGAGTGCAGGGGGAAAGTGGGGAAAACTTGGGTCAACTGTAATAGCATAACCAATAAAATATAATTTTAAAAGTATAATTTGTTGATTATGCTATTACAGTTGTACCATTTTTTTCTCCCCTTTTTTCCCCTCCATCCTGAACTCCCCCTCCCAGAATTCCCCACCCTTAGTTCACGTCCATGGGTCATACATGTAAGTTCTTTGACTTTTTCCTATACTACTCTTAATATCCCCCTGTCTATATTTTACCTACCAATTATACTTCTTATTCCCTGTACCTTTTCCTCCGTCCTCCCCCTCCCCTTCCCCACTGATAACCCTCCATGTGATCTTCATTTCTCTGATTCTGTTCCTGTTGCAGTTGTTTGCTTAGTTTGTTTTTGTTTTGTTTAGGTTCATTTTTTGATAGTTGTGAGTTTGTTGTCATTTTACTGTTCATATTTTTTATCTTCCTTTTCTTAGATAAGTCCCTTTAATGTTTCATATAATGAGGGCTTGGTGATGATGAACTCCTTTAACTTCACCTTACCTTGGAAGCACTTTATCTGCCCTTGCATTCTACACAATAGCCTTGATGAAGAGAGTAATCTTAGATGTAGTTCCTTGCCTTTCTTGACTTCCAGCCCCTTCTCACTGTAAGGGTTTTTTGTTGTGTTTGTTTGTTTGTTTGTTTGTTTGAGAAAACAGCTGATGGCCTAGTGGGAACTCCTTTGGAGGTAACGATCTCCTTTTCTCTTGCTGCGTTTAAGGTTCTCTCTTTATCTTTCATCTTGGGTAATGTAATTATGATGTTCCTTGGTGTGTGCTTCCTTGGGTCCAACTTCTCTGGGACTCTCTGTGCTGCCTGGACTTTCTGGAAGTCTATTTCCTTTGCCAGGTTGGGGAAGTTCTCCTTCATTATTTTTTCAAGTAAGTTTTTAATTCCTTGTTCTTCCTATTCTCCTTCTGGCACCCCTATGCTTCAGATGTTGGAATGTTTAAAGTTTTCCAGAGGTTCCTAAGCCTCTCCTCATTTTTCTGAATTCTTGTTTCTTCACTCTGTTTTGGTTGAATGTTTATTTCTTCCTTCTGCTCCAAATCATTGATTTGAGTCCAGGTTTCCTTCCCTTCACTGTTGGTTCCCTGTACATTTTTCTTTATATCACTTTGCAAAGCCTTCATTTTTTCCTCTATTTTTTAACCGTACTCAACCCTTTCTGTGAGCATCCTGATTTCCAGTGTTTTAAACTCTGCATTTGATAGGTTGACTATCTCTTCATTGCTTAGTTCTTTTTTTGGAGTTTTGATCTGTTCTCTCATTTGGGCCATATTTCTTTGTTTCAGCACTCCTATTATGTTGTAAGGGGTAGAGCCTCAAGTATTTACCCATGTGTGGCAACCCATGTCACTGCATTGTGGCACAGTCTGGATGAATATTTCTTCTGTAATTCCTTGGTTGTCAGACTTCTGTATATTTCAACTTTCTGGCAGTTCTGATTGTTTTCTGTTTTAAATTTGCTGTTGTCCTTTTTTGGTTGTGCGCGGAGGCAAAGTGTATCTACCTATGCCTCCATCTTGGCCGGAAGTTTGCTAATTAAAAAAAAAAAAAACAAAAACAAAGAAAAAGCAAGTCACAGAATGGGGGAAATAGATAATAACACATATCTGACAAAGAACTTGTATCCAGAAGATACTTGAAAAACATCTTATGTATCAACAATAAATTGACATGCCAATTGAAAAAAATATGAGCAAAAGACTTAAATAGTAGGCCACTCCAGACTGGTGGTACAAGGGGTATAAATAGTAATGGGAATAAATACAATAAAAATAAGTAAAAATAAAATTAAATTTAAAATGAGTAAAAACTAGCAAAGTGGAATATTATTGGCTGTAAGCTGATGAGAATATGCTAATTTTAGGTAATTTATTTAAAAACTTTTACTAGAACACATTGCCTCAACACATTCCCTAAGTGATTCAAGTCACAAGAAAATAAATTATTATATTTTTCCACTATCAGTTCCTTTAGTTTTATCTATAAAGAAGATCAGCCATTTGCAGAGGCCAAGCTGACAGTTAACTTGCCTGATAACTGACCAATTCTCCCTTTACTTAACAGCTCCATCTCACCCCCCATTTTAACCCCATCTTTCCTGACTGCTGGAGCCTGCTCCAAGCTCTCTCTCAACCCCTTTAACTCTTCCTGAACACAGCTGAGAGACTAATCTTCCCAAAACACCACTGTTCCTCATATTTGATATTGTCCAGATAGCAGAAATTCTTAAAACAGGAAGAAAGTTAAGACATATTTCCGTTTAAGAAGAAAAACATATTTAAAAAATGAACACAAAGTTGCCCTTGTCAGGTAGCTCAGTTGGTTAGAGCATCGGCCTGATACACCAAGGTTGTGGGTTCAATCCCCAGTCAGGACACAGGCAAGTATCAACCAATGAATACATAAATTAGTGGAACAACAAATCAAAGTTTCTCTCTCTCTCTCTCTCTCTCTCTCTCTCTCTCCCCCCCCTTCCTTCCTCTTTCTCTATAAATTTCTTCCTTTCTCCCTCAATCAATAAATTTTTAAATAAATATATTATTTTTATATAAACAAACAAACCAACAAACAAACACAAGGCAATGCTAGAAAAGGCTGCTTCCAGAGGTAGCAAGTTCTGTGTCACTAGATATGTTCAAATATGTGGTAACCTGAACCTGTGAGACCTGCTCCAACTACAGAATTCTGATTCTGTATTTTTCCCCTGGTTGTCTTCCCTTTTTTACCTGGCACTCCAAATGGCCCTCTAAATCTAACTCCAACCTGTAACTTCAAGGCAGCCCTGTACATACAGGGCCCTCACTGCCTCATGCACATCTTACATCTGCTGCTTTTCTTACTTGGATGATTTTCCCCTCCCTTCAAAAAATAATAAAAAGATATGCACCCCTATGTTCATTGCAGCATTATTTACAATAACCAAATAACTAATACAAGGAAGCAACCTAGGTGTCCATCAGTTAACAAATGGATAAAGAAGATGTGGTACATACATGTAATATAGTATTCCTGGGCCATAAAGAAGAAATTCTTGCCACCCACAACAACATCAATGGACCTAGAGAGTATTATGTTAAGTGAAGTGAGTCAAAGAAAAACAAATAACATATGATTTCACTTCTATGTGGAATCTAAAAAATAAAATAATAAAACTGAAACAAAGTTATAGATACATAGAACAAAACTGATGGTTGGCAGATAGATAGGAGGTTGGGGATGGGAGTGGGTAAGAAAGGTGAAAGGGATTAAGAAGTACAAATTGCCAGTAATAAAAATAGTCACAAGAATGTAAAGTGCAGCTTAGGGTATTTACTTAATATTATAGTATTATTAGATTTACTGGAATGATCATTTCATAAGATATGTAACTGTCTAATCACTACATGTACCCCTGAAACTGATATAACATTGTATGTCAATTATAATTGAAAACTAAATTTAAAAAAATGTAAATGGAGTATACATTTCAGTTAAATGGCAAAGAATGTTAGACTACATATAAAAGCAATACTCAACTACATATCCACTATACACTGCCAATAAAAGGCACTTTAAAATAAATTGTTCTTGAAAGTAAAAGTGTGGCAAAACATACACCGTGCAAAGAGTAAGCTTAAGGAGGCTGCCATGGCTATTTTAATATCAGTAAAATAGACTTCATGACAGTACTACTAGAGATAAAGTGCAATATTTTATAATAAAGGAACAACTCATCAAGAAAATAAAATTATCCAAAATATGTATGCATTTAATAACAGAGCTTCAAAATTCATGAAGCCAAAAATTACAGAATGGAGAAATTGACTATACAATAATTAATTTGAAAGTTTATAAGATCAACTACAAAACTTTTATAGAAAACATAAGAAAAACCTTTATAACCCAAAGTACACTGTGATATTGTAATTTATATTGAGCAATATATATTTGGTCCACAACGGTAAAACCCTTGGAAGCACCTGTAATGAAAGCAATTGTTATGTCAATGAGGTGGCTTGGAAAGTCCCTAGGGTTAGGGACTGGTTGCCAGAAGAAGCAAGCAAGTAATTACAGTGTTGGAATTTCAGTCCCATCCTGACCTCCAACCTCTGGGAGGGTAGAGGGTAGAGGTGGAATCAATCCCCAGTGGCCAGTGATTTAATCAATTATGCCTATGTAATCAAGTTCATAAAACCCAAAAGGACAGGGTTCAGAGAATTTCTGGGTTCAGAACCAGAATACTTCTACATGTTACCATGCCAGGCCCAAGCTCCATGAGGACAGAGGCTTCTTTGTTTTGGACCTTGTCCTATGAATCTCTTCATCTTGCTAGTGATTCATATCCTTTCATATCCTTTGTAATAAACCAGTAATCTAGTCAGTAAATGTGTTTCCTGAGTTCTGTGACCCACTCTAGCAAATGAGTTGAATGCAAGGAGAAGGTCATGATAACATCTGATGTGTAGCCAGCCAGTCGAAAGTATAAGTAACAACCTCGACTTTCAACTGGCATCTGAATTTTGCTCTAGCAAATTAATCAAACCCAGGGAGGGGGTCATGAGAACCTCCAACTTACAGCTAGGTGAGTCAGTCAGGAGCGCAGGTAACAACCTGGGCTTGCAATTGGCATCTGAAGTGGAGAGCTGTCTTGTGGGACAGAGCCCTTAACCTGTGGGATGTGATGCTCTTTGGGGGTAGATAGTGTCAGAATTGAGTTAAATGGAGCATTGATTGGTGGTATGAGAAACAATCCTCCTGCATTGGTTTTTAAGGTGCAGAAGAAATACAGGCAAAAATTTATTAGACAACAAGAAGCACTAACCAGAAGAAAGTAATAACATGCACTTCATCAAAATTCAAAATCTCTTCTAACTAAAAGATTGAATTCTTCCCTCCCAAGGTTGAGAACAAAACAAGGATGTCAGCTCTTATCAGTTCTATTTAACATTGTACTGGAGGTTCTGGCAAGGGAAATTAGACAAGAAAAAGAAAAGGTACCCAGAATGAAAGGTAGAAATAAAATTATTGAGGCCCAATATATTTATTCTCAGATGATATAATTTTGTATATAGAAAATCCTATAGAATCCACTTTTTTAAGAAAAAACTACAACTAATAAATGAGTATGGCAAGTCAGCAGCATAGAAGATCAATATACAAAAGTCAGTTGTATTCCTATATTCGAGTGATGAACATCTGAAATAAAACTAAGAAAGCAGTTCCATTCACAATAGTATCAAAAAGAATAGAGTTCCGACCAAGATGGAGGTATAGGTAGAAACCCTTCACTTCCTCACACAACCAAAGGAGGATAACGACCAAGCTGAACAACCAGAAGTGCCAGAAAATCAAACTGCATGGAACTCCAACAACCAAGGAATTAAAGAAAGTCAAACAGAACAACCAGACTAGTAAGGCAGCAGATGGAGAGAAACCGCAGTGAGGCAGCAGAGGTAGTGGACCGTGCAGGTGGAGCTGGTTGTGGAGAGGTGGCTGGCTGTGTGGGAAGGGCTGATTTAAAGGGAAACTGAGACTCAGAGCTGGCTGTGGACTAGGGCAGTTGCTGAGGTGGGAGAAACTCCCAGTCTCAAAAGAGAGTTCATTGAAAAGCAGGCTAGAGACCAGCAGGTGAGCTGCATTGTTCTCTCTCTGGCCCCTCCTCTACAGGCAGCCCCACAGCATAGCAAGGAGGGTTGCTCTGCCTGGGGGAGAATACCTAAGGCCCTGCCCCCTTACAACTTATCAGGGGCCCAGAGCAAAGAAATAGGGCCAAAATGAAAGAACAGATCAAAACCTCAGAAAGAGAGCTAAGTGAAGAAGATATAGCCAACTTATCTGATAGAGAATTTAAAGACCTAGTAATCAAAATGCTCACAGAACTGATTGAGCTTGATCGAAAAATAAAAGACGAAATGAAAGATACCCAAAATGAAATAAAGCAAAATATTCAGGGAACCAACAGTGACAGGAAGGAAACCAGGACTCAAATCAATGATTTGGAACAAAGGAAGAAATAAACATCCAACTGGAACAAATTGAAGGATCAAGAATTCAAAAAAGTGGAGACAGTCTTACAAACATCTGGGACAACCTGAATGTTCCACTATCCAAATTATAGGGGTGCCAGGAGAAGAGGAAGACCAAGAAATTGAAAACTTATTTGAACAAATAATGAAGGAAAACTTCCCCAATCTGGCAAAGGAAATAGACTTCCAGGAAGTCTAGGAAGCCCAGAGAGTCCCAAAGAAATTGGACCCAAAGAGGCACATGCCAAGGCACATCATCATTAAGTTACCCAAGAATAAAGATAAAGAGGAAATCTTAAATGCAGCAAGAGAAAAGGAGAGAGTTACCTACAAAGGAGTTCCCATAAGGCTATCAGCTGATTTCTCAAAAAAAACCTTGCAGTCAAGAAGGGGCTGGAAAGAAGTATTCCGAGTCATGAAAGGCAAGGACCTACATCCCAGATTGTTGTATCCAGCAAAGCTTTCATTTAGAATGCAAGAGCAGATAAAGTGCTTCTCAGATAAGGTCCAGTTAAAGGAGTTCATCATCACCAAGCCCTTATTATACGAAACTTTAAAGGGACTTATCTAAGAAAAGGAAGATAAAAAATACATACAGTAAAATGACAACAAACTCACAACTATCAACAAAAGAACCTAAGACAATAAAAGAAATAGAAACAACAAAAACAAAAACAAAGCAAACAACTACAACAGGAACAGAATCAGAGAAATGAAGATCAGAGACTTCCGGCAAGATGGAGGAATAGGTGGACGCACCATACCTCCTCTCACAACCAAGATTAGAACAATAATAATTTACAGATAGAATAACACTCAGAACTGATAGAGGATTTATCTGAATGGAAGTCAGACAGCCAAGAAGTTGAAGTAGACCCGTACATCCAGACTCGTAGGAGACGACGAGCCGGGCAGGCACGGGGCTGGCGCGGGTCGGCGGCGCGCGGAGGTCGGGGAAAATTTGGCGCGAAATTGGCGCGACAGCCATCCGCAAGAATGCAGCGGTGGTCCCTGAGTACACAAGCTGTGGCTGGCGGACCCAGTGAGGCAGCGATTGTGGACCAGGGCAGAGCTCGCAGCCCAGGAGCCCAGAGAAGGGTCTGAGCCCAGGAGAACAGAACTACCGCCATTGTTCCCTCCCGCTCCTGCTCCCGCTCCCGCCCCCACCCCCACATATAATGTCACAATCTAGCGACTGGGGTGCCCAGCCCCAGAGAACACCTAAGGCTCCGCTCCCCACCATAACAAGAGCGACCAGACCAAAAAAAAAAAAAAAGAAGAGACAGGGAAAGACATAAGACATGTTTCCAACAGAACAGATCAGACCCCAGGGCTCATCCTTTTGAGCAACTAAGAAATAGCCAATCTATCAGATGCACAGTTCAAAACACTGGTGATCAGAAAGCTCACGGAATTGGTTGATTTTGGGCACCATTTAGATGAAAGCATGCAGGTTACCATAAAAGAGATGCAGGAAGATACGCGGAGGAGAGCCAATAGTGAAAGGAAGGAATCTGAGTCTCAAAACAATACAGTGGACCAGAAGGAAGATAGAATCAAACAAGCAGGAAAGCATGATGAAATAAGAATTTAAAAAATCGAGGAAAAGCTTAAGAGCATCCAGGACACCTTTAAATGTTCCAACATCCGAATTATAGGGATACCAGAAGGGGAGGAGCAACAAGTGGAAAAGTTATTTGAACAAATAATAAAGGAGATCTTCCCCAATCTGGCAAAGGGAACAGTCTTCCAAGAAATCCAAGAAGCTCAGAGAACTCCAAAGAACTTGGACCCAAGAAGAAACACACCAAGGCACATCATAATTACACTGGCCAAGGTAAAAACGAAGGAGAGAATCCTAGAAGCAGCAAGAGATAAGGGGACAGTCACCTACAAAGGAGTTCCCATCAGACTGTCAGCTGATTTCTCCAAAGAGACCTTACAGGCAAGAAGGGGCTGGAAAGAAACATTCCAAGTCATGAAAGACAAGGACCTACATCCCAGATTGCTCTATCCAGCAAAGCTCTCATTTAGAATGGAAGGCAAGATAAAGTGCTTTTCAGATAAGGTCAAATTAAAGGAGTTCATCATCACCAAGCCCTTACTTTATGAAATGCTAAAGGGACTTATCTAAGAAAAGATGATAAAGAAAAGACATGTATAGTAAAAGGACAGCAAACTCACAATTATTAACAACCACACCTAAAGCAAAACCAAAAGAAACTAAGTAAACAACTAGAACAGGAACAGAACCACAGAAATGGAGGGCACATGGAGGGCTAGCAGCAGGGGGGTGGGAGGAGGAGAGGGGGGAAAAGGTATAGAGAATAAGTAGCATAGAATGTAGGTTGAAAATAGATAGGGGGAGGGCAAGAATAGTGCGGGAAATGTAGAAGCTAAAGAACTCATAAGTATGACACATGGACATGAACTAAAGGGGGGGGAATGTGGGTGGGAGAGGGGGTACAAGGTGGAGGGGAGAGAAGGGGGGAAATGGGACAACTGTAATAGCATAATCAATAAAATATATTTAAAAAAGATAAAAAAAGAAATGAAGATCACGTGGAGGGTTAGCAGTGGGGAGGGAAGGAATGGGGGGAAAAGGTACAGGGAAGAAGAAGCATAATTGATAGGCATAAAATAGATGGGGAGAGGTCAAAAATTGTATAAGAAACAGAGGACTCAAAGAACTTATATGTACAACCCATGGACATGAACTAGGGTGGGGGGATGCTGGAGGATTGGGAGATGGAGTGAGGAGGGGAGGTAAAAGGGGGAAAATTGGGAAAACTGTAATAGCATAATCAGTAAAATATACTCTAAAAGAATATAATAATTGGGAATAAGTTTAACAAAAGAAGTGTAAAGATTACACTCAAACGACAAAACATTGCTGGAGAAAATTAAAGAAAATCTAAACAAATGAAGCAACACTACAGCCTCATGAATTGAAAGACTCAATATTGTTAACATGGCAGTTTTGTACCACTTGATCTAAGGTTCAACAGAATCCTTGTCAAAATCCCACTTGGCTTTCTTTTTCTTTTTTCTTTTTTTTTGCAGCAGATATTGACTAGCTGATCTAAAATTCAAGTGGAAAAGCAAAGGACACATCATAGCTGAAACAATCTGGAAAAAGAACAAGTTGGAGGACTTACACATCCCAATTCCATAGCTTACTACAAAGCTACCGTAAGCAAGTGAGTGTGGTACTGGCATAACAATAGACATTTATATCAATGAAAGACAATCAGGAATTCAGAAATAAGCCTTTACACTCACAGTCAACTGGTTTTCAAAGAGGGTACCAACACAATTCAATGGGAGTGAGCAGTCTTTCAACAAATGGTGCTGGGGCAAGTGAATAGCCATATGCAAAAGTATGTATTTGGACACTTACTTCACACCATACACAAAATTTAACTCGTAATGGGTCGAGACCTAAATGTGAGAACTACAAAACTCTTAAAAGAAATCATAGGTATATAAACCTTAATGACCTTTGTCAGGCAATGAATTTTTATATGTGATACACATAAAAAACATGAGACAAAGAAAAAACTGATAAATTCAACTTCATTACTCCCTCTAGTGGATCTAAAATATAATGCATTTATAACTATTTGATCTCTTTTGAAAAATAGTAAAATAAATTTCTATGGCAATCACTCTTATCAGTGGCCATTTTAACAGTCACCATGATGGATTAATTCTGACAAAAAGGGGCATGAGGGCATTTTCAGGGATCAGAGAAATGACCTGTGAGCTTGAGTGTGGTGGTGGTTTCACAGCTGTGCCAATTAATCAAAATCAATTTATTTGAAGACTTTTAATTGTGCTTTTCACCATATGTAAATTTTAACCCAATAAAAATTTTATTTTATAAAGCAGTCACTCTGAGGACTGACATGTGAGGATGGGAAGATGAGCCCAGTGGTGTGCTTTTCATTACAAGCCCTTCGGTACTTCTTAAAATTTATAAAAGCATGTATATAAATTACTTCAAATTCTTTACATTTTGAAAAATAAAACATTCAAATTTGAAGCTTCTTGGTCTCACTGCTTCATGGAAGACAGAGATGAGAAGAAGTCTCTTGTGTGGGGGCGTGCATTTACCCACCCAGTTGGAACACTGACTGGGGAGACCACCAGGAGGTCCTGGCCGGGTCTCCAGTAAGAAGACTCTTCAAAGCCAAAGTAGAAAGTTGTAATCATTTATTCTCTGTTGTGAGGCTACTGTACCAAACACATAATCTCTAAAAGAAATGAAAGTCAGAATCTCAAAAGCTTCCATTTTTTAAAATGCTGAAGCTTATTTGCATATCAAAATTGCCTCAGGACAGTAAGCAAAATTAGAAAATTAAGGAATTACATTTAGAAGGGAGAGAAAGAAGTAGCACAAATGTGTGAATGTATAGAACACTTCCCTCTGTCACCAAAAAGCTGGCTTCAAGTTTAAATCAACCACCCCAGCAACACTCGTAAATGAAGAACAAGACTTACAATTTCATGGCTGTTGAATTTAGATAATACTATCATCACAAATTTATTTACTAAATTAATGACAAATCTTTTTCATTAAAAATAGACATCTGTACAGCATTACTCCCTCTAGTGGATATAAAATATAACCACATTTATAATGATTTCATCTTTTTTTTTTCCCCAGGGGGCTTGAGGGGAACAACAGTAAAAGAAATTTTCATAGCAATCACTGTGATCAGTGGTTATCTTCACCATCACTACAGTGGCTTAATTTTGCTTTCCTGTATATAGTGTGCTTTCTTCTACTCCCTCTAAGAAAAGGTACTTAACATTTGTCTGAATGATTAACCACTCGTAAATCAGAAAATGACAGACATTTCAAACACTACTCATGAAGTTAAAAATTTGAAAACAATTGAAGGTTGTACTATACTCAACCTAAAACACAAATATTTTAAACATTTCACAGTCACTTTAGTAAAGCACAACCTAAAGGGCCATTTCAACAGTTTATTTGCCACATGTCACAGCAAAGTATTCAAAATTGGGGTAGCAATCATTTTTTCATAAGTAGTAATTCAAGCTTCATATCTACTAATTTTTATAAAGTAAAATTTCAAATATAATCTAACTATTCATTAGACCCTCCAATCTCACATGATATGTAGAAGTTTTCCGGGAACATTTTGTCATGCCATGACTACATTTTGCATTTGGGTACATATAGAGTTGGCCTTTGAACAACATGGGAGTTAGGGGTGCCATTATCCCCACCCTGTAGTTGAAAATCTACTTATACATTTTGATTCCTCAAAAACTTAGTAAGAGCTTACTGTTGACCAGAAGCCTTCCTGATAACATAAACCAGTCAATTAATGCACATTGTGTAAGTTATATGTATTATATACTATATTCTAACAAAAAAGCAAGCTAGAGAAAATATTATTAAGAAAATCATAAGCAAGAGAAAATACATTTATGGAATTGTACGTATTTATTGAAAAAAATCTGCATATAAGTGGACCTGCGCCATCAAATCCTTATTGTCAAGGGTCAACTGTATGCAGCCTATAAGTAACAAATGACATGGCTTAGTGGGCATGACTTCCACTTCTAGACTACTGAGTTCACTGCCGCTCAGTTCGTCACAGATGTCACAACTAGGAAACAGGCACTGTAAAGGGAGCGAAGATAATGACATTTAGTTGAGCTCATCTCTGTAGCCTGTTTCAAGAAAATGTTAATAACTACACAGCAAGCCCAGTGATTACATGATTTGGTATAAGTTTTTCTATTGCAAATAAGTGAACGGAGTTTCACAAGGCTTTTCAAAATGAAGAATTTGAAATGGCAACATATCTTAGAAATGCGGGCTCTTACAGAAGTGAATTTAGGTAAAATACTGATGACAAGGGTTCATATGCCTAGGAAGTAACATTTAATAAGAGACGAAGAGACACATTTCCCACCAAAATCGAATGCCACTGCCATCAACCCCACAGAGGCTCAGCTACCTAAAATGGAAATGAAAATATAATGTATGGAAATATTCTCTTAGAAAAACTCCTTAAGGCTTCACATGTATTAATGTATTAGTTTGCAAACATTAAGATCAAAGCCAAAGCAACAAATGCATCCTAAAAAGTTTTTCATCAGATTTTTATTAACGATATACAAGTAGCAGGGCATAAAAAATTAATAGGCTCAAGCCTTGAAATGTCAAACTCAATGATCTCTCACCATGCTCACCTCCTTTGCTTTTTGTTTCAGACTTTCTGGCTCTGGGTCTTCTTGCCTTGAGCAACTCCACATGGTTAAAAATGGAGAAAAAAAGGTTAACAGATGGTTTAAAAGCCCCTCATCTGTTGCAGTAAGCTAAAAAATAGCAGAGGAGGGAGAAGAAGTTCCAAGGTGTCAAACACACAAAGGCTTAAATTCGTAGATGTGTAATTTCAAGCCTTTAGGCTTACCCAATAAACTGTTAAATATTCAGTTTTAAATATAATCTACTGTAACTTCGAAAAAAAATCAACCCACCTTACCTATAATATTGCTACCTCTTAAGTTTAAAATCAAGTTCTTATTGTTCTTTAAGAATTGCAGATGTTGTCCACTGAGTCCTTCTATTCTTATTAGACCCCTAAACTCTAATCCTCAATGCACGCTTCCCATTTCCTGGTTCCTCAAATATCCTGCGGTGCCAATCTGTCAGTCCTCATATTTCTTGGACAATGAGATCAATCCTTAATTGCTAACAGATCTCTGCGCAGCCATCACAGAAACATGCCAGCAACATGTGGCAGGATTCCCTCCTTCCATGCTGTTTAGCATGTGCTGTCATACTTAAGGCCTAGAGAGCTGTGTGAAGAAAACACGAATTAAAAATATCCACCTTAAAAAAACAAGAGAGAACAAATCTGGTGAGAATGTGGAGGAAAGGGAACCCTTGAAGACTATTGGTGAGATTGGTGCCTGTGGAAACAGGATGGAGAGGCTGCTTTTCCATCTTTATAATCTGCACCAGATTCCCCCAGTTATGTGATCTTCCAGTTGGCAACACCTGCTTGTCTATCACTCCTTCCTTCTTGCCATCGCCACTGCCTCCTGCTTTGCAGTATGAAGCTGGTGGGAAGAAGAATAAAATATAAAAAGAGGGGTAAGGAGGAGAAATAAGAAACAAGGTCACCATTTGAACATGAGGAAGGAAAAGGGTGTTAAAGACTGGGGGCAAGAAAAGCCATAAAACAGGGGACTTGAGAGTGGCAGAGAGAACCACCTAGGGAAATGGATTCCTATTGTTGAGCGGTGCAAGAGCCCGCTTGAGATTCGTGGTCATAAAATTAAAGTAGGGCCAAGTTAGTGGGTGAGGAGAGGGACAAGGGAGCAGGGAGGGTTCTGAGGAGAGAGTGTGGTCACGGACTCCACACTCATAGGCAGCTGTGTTTCTAGTTTCCTGAAAAGGGATTTAGATCAAACAGGAAGAGAGACTGTCTACAGAAAGTGGAATTGTGGTAAGTCTTTGCTACCCTCTTTATATTTTTTAGTATTTTGTTAAGATTTTATAAAAAGTTTGTACATATTTCATTTTAGAAACAGAGAAAAACAATAAAGCTATTTCAAAACCAAATTAAAAAGTTAAACATCTAGAAAAATGAGGTTTTAATAGGAAAGAAAGCAACTAACCCAATTTCCTGTAGAAAAATAGCTGCCCTAAATTTGGATGCTTCCTTGACTATTAATTTGGATATTAATGATAACTTTCTACAACAGGAAAAAAAACTAATGAATCACTTGGGGAAAATGAAGAAAAGCACAGTACTGGAAAAACACACCAAAAACAAATCTGCAAAGCCACTGAAAACATAACAGGATGTCAGAGGACCCATGTGTCCTCTTTGAAGATTTCTGGCTGAAATGGTTGGGGAGGAAGAATTCTCTGCCAGATGAATCTATGAAAAACTACAGTGGAAGATGAGGAACGCCTTGGAAAGGCTGGTGATGCTTGCTCTTCAGAACCCCCTGCAAGGGCTACATCTGTTTCCTATTGTGTGCAGCCCCACTCTGCTCTATGGAGGCTAGTGCAAAGGGCCCACAGCCCCTTCCATGTCACACAGAAGGATGAGGTCTGCTTTGGGACATGATGGGGTCCTCCCAACTTTCTGGGGCTTGAAGGCCAGTGAGGTGAGGGAGGCCTACTTGCCCTGGGCAATTGTTGCAGCTGGTGGCTGGTGCTCTTGAAAAGCCTTCTCTGTTGGCTGCAGTTGTTCATCTGAAAACCAAATCTTCCTAAAGCATCTGTGTCTCTGGGACTCAACATCTACAGGTTGGGTCAAGAAGGACCGAGCTGTAAGCTTAGAGGGGGAAAAAAGGCTGGTGAGTGTACACAGACATACCACACTAGTTTGATTTCACTAAATCTCAACTTTTAGTTCTTAGAAGACATGGGGAAGGAACTGAACCAAAGATCCTTGGCCTCCTTCTACTTTAAATTTAAATTACCATGAAATTAATTTAGTTTTACTATTACACTTTTACTGTGAGTCCTCAGCCAAGGACATTCTTATATAAAAGTTTTTTTTGTAGATGTCATATTTTGCATGCCTGAATAATACTGATATTCGGGGAAACCTATTAATATTTTGTAAAATGACATGTCTGGTATGGATGGCATTTGGCTTTTTCTAGGGGAAAAGAACATAATTCTACAAAGTATTAGAAATTCTACTGGGTGGACTGCAAAGGTGTGACAAACACACTAATCCCAATTGGATGAGTTCTTGTTTGAAAAGATAATTTTTTATATAATTGAAAATTGGAGGGGAGGGTTTTAAGACTCTCAAAAAAAAGGAACAAAGAAAGAGAGAGGGAGAAAGGGAAGGAGGCAAGGAGGCAAGGAGGCACGGAGGGAGGGAGGAAGGAAGGGAGGGAGGGAGGGAGGGAAAGGAAGGAGAAGGGAGGGAGGAAGGGAAAGGAGGGAGGAAGGAAGGAAGGAAGGCAGGTAGTACTTAATTTGAGTACTGCCTTTTACTCAGAGAAAGTTGACTCCCAAAGGCACTCCAGCTAGCACAAAGACTGTGAACCAAGGTTTTTCACTGGGGTTTTGTGACAGTCAAGTGCAGTACATTCCACAATGATTGCTTATTTCAGATACTTGCCAACTTTATGAGGTTTGCAAAAGTGAGGAGAAACTATGCTTTGCCTGACCTCATTTAAGAACGGGAACACACATTCTTTTAGTTTGAAACCCTGAGTATTCACGCTTTAATCTTTCAAACTCCCACCTTCCCAGAGCACCTCAGCTTTCATCAGTGCTTTTCTCATAGTCATGCCTCTTATAGTTTTATAATTTTTAAGAAAGGTAATATTAGAAGAGTTTAAGGCATTGGTATCCATTTTCCATTAAAAGTGTCAAAACTCCTGATTCTGTGCTATAGTCTCTACCATGCCCACAGTTTCAATTTTAAACCCATTTTCCCCCTTCTGATGACAGAACTTCACCCATGGCACTATTACCTTATAACTTTCATTTTTAATTAAAGAAGCTAAATTGGCAACAGAAAACACTTTACTTTCACATTAGCTTTGTTAATAAAGGTGAAAGTTAAAAGCAGTATACCTGTGGATAAAATCTATTTCCAAGCTCCAGTTTCTCCTTTATCTCATGAAGGCATTGAGTTAAAGGCCTTCTGTTTAAGGCATTGAGTTTGTCTATGTTTATGACAATCTCAAAAGAAACAAGGAGAGTTGAAAATGTTTTAAAACCAACTATTTGGGCTGATTACTAGTCTCAAAACCAGAATAGATGTTTCTATTTTGGCAAAGGTTTCACAATTCTGAAGACATTTTGCAAAATGATACCTAGATAATTAGTAAAGATAAGCAACCAAAATCCAAAGAAATTGAAATAAATATAATTTGAAGGAACAAACAGAAAACAACAGGGTGAGAGGACTGTAAAAAATATATCAATAAATATATTAAATGTAAACAGTTTAAATATACCATTTTAAAAAATAGATATAGTGCCCTGGCCAGGTGGCCCAGTTGGTTGGAGCATGGCCTCGTACATCAAAAAGATTGCAGGTTCAGTTCCTAGTCAGGGCATATACCTAGGTTGTGTGTTCGATCCCCAGTCAAGGTACATACTAGAGACACCCAATTGATATTCCTCTGTCTCTCTCTGTCTCCCTCTCTCTCTTCCCCACTTCCTCTCTCCCTAAAATCAATAAACACATCCTCAGGTGAGAATTAAAAAAATTAAAAATAGGTATTGTAGAATGAATAAAAATGATCAATATGCTCATAAGAAACTCACTTCAAATATAAAATATTGTTAACTTAGAGGTAGAAAAAGATATACCATGATAACACTCATCAAAAGAAGGCTGGAATGACTATATTAAAATTAGACAAAGTAGATTCTAGACCAAAAAATTACCTTAGGTAGAAAGAGACATTGCATAATAATTAAGGGGTCAACTTACAAAGAAAACATAATAAGCCCAAATGTGTGTACACCTAACAATAGAGCTTAAAAATACATGAAGCAAAAACTGAAAGGAAAAACAGACAAATCTACAATTATAATTGGAGGCTGCAACACTTTTCTCTCAGTAATTGATAGAATTTATAAACAGAAAATCAGCAATAGCATAGGAGAGCTCATCAACACCAATAACTGATTGGATCTAAATCAACATTAAGAGAATGTTTTACCTAAGGATGGCAAAATACACATTGTTTTCAAGTATGCAGGGAACATTCAACAAGTTGGTCCACATCCTGGGTCATAAAATACATCTTAAATTTAAAATAATTAAAATTATATAGACTATAGTCTCTGACTATAACTGAATTAAACTAGAATGCAATACAGGCATACCTCAGATATTATGGGTGTGATTCCAGAACACCACAATAAAGCGAGTATCACAATAAAGAAAGTCATATGACTTTTTTGGTTTCTCAGTGCGTATAAAAGTTATATTTATACTACACTGTAGTATATAAGTGTGCAATAGCATTATGTCTGAAAAAGGCAATTATTGTTTTATAAGATGTTAACCATCACCTACACTGTTACAACAGTAACACCAAAGATAACTGATCACAGGTAACCATAACAAATATAATAATACTAAAAGAGTTTAGAATATTGTGAGAATTATCAAAGTGTGACAGAGAAGCACAGGTGAACAGATGCTCTTGAAAAAACAGCACTGATAATTTGGCTCAATGCAGGGTTGACACAACCTTCAATTTGTAAAAAAACACAATATCTGTGAAGCACAATAAAACAAAGCACAATATAACAAGATATGCCTGTAATGAAAAAATAACAGGAAAATTCCCTTCTCCAATCTTGGAAATTAAACAACAGGCTTCCAAATGGCCCATGGGTCAAAGAGAAAATAACAAAATAAAGCACAAAGTATTTTGAACTGGAAGAAAATGAAAGTTTTTTTTCAAAATTTGTGGGCAATTCTCAGCAATTTAGGCATAAAAGGCAACTTTTTAAGCTTAATATAAGGCATCTACAAAAAATGTTTTAAGCAACATTAGGAAGAAGGCAAGGATGTCCACTCTCACCACTTCTATTCAAAATTATACAGGAGATTCTAGTCTGGGTCATTAGACAAGAAAATACAATAAAAAGCATTCATGTTAGAAAGGAAGAAGTAAAACTATCTCTATTTATAGATGACATAATTTTATATCTAGAAAATGCTAAGTAATCCACCAGAAAATTATTAGAACTATAAACGAGTTCATCAAGACACAAGATCAATGCACAGATTCAGTTGCATTTTTGTCCTCTAGCAATAAACAATCCAAAAATGAAATAAGAAAACAATTCTATTTACAATGCCATCAAAAAATGTATAAAATATTTAGAAAGAAATTGAACAAATGCAATGCAAAACTTAAACTCTGAAGACTATGAGACATTATTGAAAAAAATTTAAAAGACAAATAAGTGGAAATATACCCCATGTCTATGGATTATAAAACAATATTTAAGTCTTATATATTAATGTTAATAAATTTAATATTTAATATGTGAGATGGCAATACTTCCCAAATTGGTCTATAGATTCAACACAATTCCCATCAAAATTCCATCTAGACTCTATGCAAAAAATGATAACCTAATTCTAAAATTCATATGGAAATTTAAGAGATCCAGAATATTCAAAACAATCTTGAAAAAGAAAAACAAAATTGGAGACTTCCCACTTTCTGACCTACAAAGGAGTGGTAATCAAGACAATGTGTTACTGGCATAAGGATAGATATATAGATCAGTGGAATACACTGAGAGTTCAGAAATAAAACCTGAAATTTACAGTCAATCTATTTTCAACAAGGTGCCAAAACAATCCAATAGGGAAAAAATAGACTTTCCAACAAATTTTGCTGACACAACTGGATAGTCACATGTAAAAGAATGAAAGTAGACTCCTATCTCACATCATGCAAAAGAATGGCTCAAAATGAATCAAAGACCTAAACTTAAGACCTAAAACTACAACACTCTTACAAGAAAACATAGGTGTAGATCTTCATGACCTTAGGCAATGGTTTCTTGGATATGAAACCATCAAAAGCACAAGTGACAAACAAAAAAATAAATAAACTAGGCTTCATCAAAATTAAAAACTTATATACAGCAAAGGACATGGTAAAGAAGGTAAAAACATAATGCAAGAGTGGAAGAAAATATATGTATCAGATAAGTACTCATACCTAGAATATATGAAGAACTTTTACAACTCAACAAAAACAAATGAAGTTATTTCTCTTTTGAAAAGTCTCCTGTGTCCTTGCTAGTGTGGTTCAGTGGATTGAGTGCTGGTCTGTGAACCAAAGGGTCGCTGGTTCAATATCCAGTCAGAGCACATGTCTGGGTTGGGGTTTGGTCCCCACTTGGGGGGCATGAGAGGCAACCACACATTGATGTTTTTCTCTGTCTCTTTCTCCCTACCTTCCCTTCTCTTTCAAATAAGTAAATAAAATCTCTAAAAACAAAATAAAAATTAAAAGTTAAAATGATAATTTGAAAATATACATCTACTTTTACTCTGAAAATCTCACTAAATTTCAGTGAAGTTATTTTCTTTAAAAAAAAAGAGAGAGAACCCCACAAGAAGAGGAATAATAACAGAATAGACACTAACAAACTTTTGGGAGGTAGAAAGCAGGTGGGAGAATTGACTAAGACACAAGAAATCCAAGTCCTAAACTGAGAACTGACCTAATCTACACTTTGCTGCTTTCAAACTCCTTCTGTTTGTAAATCCTATCCATTCTCCAAGAGCTTCCTCCTTTTGGACATTATCAATATTCCATCCCACCCTCCATTCATTCTAAAATCCTACCTCTGTAATAATAATAATAGTAATTAGTAGTAGTAGTAGCCACTACCACCTCTGCAACACTTACAAAGTGCCCCAGTGTAATTCTGAGTCTATGAAATGAACAGATTTTGGCCCAGGCCAGTGTGGCTCAGTTGGTTGGAGCCTAATCAAAAAATTACAGGTTTGATTTCCCATCAGGGCACATACCCAGGTTGCAGGTTCAGGCCAACAATGCAATCTGGGCACATACAATCCCCAGTCTAGGCGTATACAGGAGCTAACCAATCCATGCTTCTCTCTTGTATGGATGTTTCTCTCTTTCTCTTAAAAGCAATGACAAAATGTCCTTGAGTGAGGATTAAACAAAAAATGAATAGACTCTGGCATTTCATGGTTCTCAAATTGTTTCTTATTGTTCAGTATTATTTCCCCAGTTTCTAAGAATAGAATTTCTGTTTTATCCAGCTCTAAAATTTTTCACAACACCAGACTCCAAATAGGTACCTAAATTGACTCACTTCATAGACTACCCACCTACTGATCTTCATTAGTGCCAATTAGCCAATGTCCAATTGGCAAACAAAATAAAGGGAGCTTGCCTCTGTTACCATTTTAGACCTTGCCTCCAAAAAATTTGCCAGTTTTCCTGAATGACAGCAGGTGGCATCTCAGAGACCCATCTATCCATCTACTACTGCAGGGTGACCTGCCTAGTTTAGCATTTAGCAATCAGACTTCTAAATAGCAATGAACCCCATGCTGAGTAGGCAACAGATGAAAAAAAAAAAAGATGTCTTTTATGGCACTTCATGATAATGGCTTTATTGCCAAAAGCCATATTAGCAGAAGATGGAAGATTCAATTTATAGAATCTCCTAAGTGTCTGTCTGTTCAACAACAGCCTGTTCATGCCCAAGAAGAGATTGGTGCCTGTGGAAAACCTATTTGAAGGACAATCCACAATGCTACTTGCTCTGCCAAGTGAAAGAATTCACATTCTTTTGTTTTTCAAGCCAAAAGGGGGCAAAACTAACCAAATGAATTAGTGCATCCTGTTCTAAACTTCAGAATCAAATTGGAACATTGAGGATTGGAAGCGCCCCACTCACTGTGATGATCTAAAAGTCACTTAAGACAATTCAGAGAAATGCCAGAAAAACTTCCCTCTTTTTGAGACAAAAGCAGATGGAAAACTGCTAAAATGGCTCAAGTATGTGGCACTTTTATAACATTTATGTGGCTCTTGAAAAAAAATCAGCTTTAATTGACTTCTTGCCTCCCATGTCCTAGTTCTGTCAAAACCTCTTCTGCTGTTTTAGGGACTTAACATCAGAGGACAAACCACTTTTGAATACACTCTACCTTTAATGACTATGATTCAGAAATGATGTACTTCTTCCCAGTCCTTGCCAAAAAGACAAGGGAGGAAGGCAACAAAAGAAAAAATATAAATAAAATCTATTTCTAAGATGGCACAGAAACCAAACCAGAGAACTTAACACTGTGTTTGTCAAGTGGCCTAGCAGAGCCTCCAGCTCCCTGTATGACCTGAAAATTTTCGCTAACCCCCTCCCCCATGTCATATTATCTCCATGTGAATAAGGAAGATAATATACTGCTACCTCAAATATCAAACCAGAGTTGAAAGAGGCCTTGATACTTGCCTTATTTATACATGAGATACCTTCAAAGGCATGTTGTGAAAATAAATGCAACAATGAGAGTTCTCTAATTCTTAGAAGGTATAAGTAATAGGTTAAAAACAAACAAAAAATCTTTCACCTTTGTTATGCACAAATTTGACCTTGGGTTAACCTTCTAGCTCTGTTCCCCCTGAAAACTTGATCAAGGTGGAATGTCAGCTTGCTCCCTGGTTGGGGAAGGGAGGCAAAGAGATTTGTTTCCTGCAGTGTGTAAATAGTCCTGAGTGTGCTTGGTTTGGATCTTGGGGGTCTGAAAGTCTGGCTAGAACCTAGAAAACCCCCCAAGAAGGAGCTTAATAGAACAAAATCACTATGCAAGTTTTCTAAGGTATGGGTATTTTTAGTAGACTTATCACTATTTTTACCTCTTTTTTAATCTTTCAATTATAAAATAAACATTATTACTTAAGAAAAGAAAACATTATAAATACCACAAGGTCAAGAAATATAAATGTACCAGTGACCCCAGAAATGCTTGTCCCAGTGACAACTGCCCCCTACTTTCCAAAGCAACCAATATTCTGGGGGGTTTTTACAGCAATTACTTCTTTGCTTTTCGTGTGTGAGTGATTTTATCACCAAATGTGTGCCCTTAGTGTATACCCTGTCTTGCCCTTTTAAAAAATTAAATATGCCTTTTAGGTCTTTCTTAATTTTACATATGTGGGGTCAATGGACATGGCCCTTCTGCCTCCCATGACTGAGATCCGATCAGGGGTCTGGTCAGAAGGAATATGTGTTGTTTTGGAAATGGCTTATAACTTTCTCCCTATCACCTTTTGGGAGCAGCTTCCTGTGCTATGACTGTGTCTTCACCTTTTCTTTACACTGAGGTAATGTAGTTTAGACTCATGTATACAACACATGCCACCTTTATCTGGGACCCCTTAAAACAAGTCTTGGACATATGGGGTTGCGGTTCTGCTTTGCCGACCGGCCATCATCAGAGCTCTGTATAACATGAGTAATTAAGGGAATGTCTATTCCACCTAGTCCTCCTTGTGGATTTTGAATGGTCAAGATCCCCAGGCTTGACCTCCTGCACTACACAGATCCCTGTCCTTCTCTTTCTTTCCATTACAATTTATTTGTTGAAAACCTGGGACATTTGGCTTATAGATTTCTCCTAGCCTGATGGATACTCATGTTGTAATTCAATGTGTTCCTCTGCATTTCTTGCAAATTGGCAGCTGGCTCGGATATCCAACCCATGGCCCACTAGCCACATGGCATCCCAGGATAGTTATGAATGTGACCCAATACAAAATCATAAATTTACTTAAACCTTTTTTTTGCTCATCAGTTTTCATTAGTGTTTGTGTATTTAATGTATGGCCCAAGACAACCCTTCTTTTTCCAGTGTGGCCTAGAGACACCAAAAGGTTGAACACCCCTACTCTAGACACGCTGGATGAGACTCAGGTGCAATCCCTTTGGTAATACCATAGTTGGTTTTGAGGTCTTTCATTAGGAGACACATAAAGTCTGGTGACCTCCCTTTGTGTGATGACAGCAACTGTCAAAATACAATGCCTAAATCCATTACAATGTTGATATTATAATTCTGTCATTTCTTTTTATTTATTAGCTGGAAGAGTTTTATGAAGAGATGTATTCCCTCTTACAGTTTGGTTGCCATTGACCCAGATTGAGAAAAAGCAAGATAAATGCCTGAATCTGTCTCTTTATTACCCATTCCAAGATAATACATTGATTGGATCCTGGTCATTCTCTGAAGATGACCAATTGCATTTGTATTTATACACTCACAGATTTAAACATATTTTGATGTTTTGACCCATTACAAATAGTTTTTTATTGTAGTTCAAATGGTGCCAAATTTATCCAATAAAATTTTTTAATTAACTCCTAAGTAGACACAGAGAACATACTGATGGTTGCCAGAGAGGAGGAGGAGATGGGGGACTGCATGAAAAAGATGAAGGGATTAAGAAGAACAAATTGGTAGTTACAATATAGTCACGGGGGTGTAAAATACAGCATAGGGAATATGGTCAATAATATTATAATAGCTATGTATGGTGCCAGGTGGGGTACTGGAAATATTGGTGTGGGGAGGAACTTTGAAAATTATATGATTATCTAACCATTATGCTGTATACCTGAACTCATACAAAATACTATTGAATGTAAACTGTAATTGAAAAATATTTTTTAAAGAAGTATGTAAAAATAAAATTAGCTCCTGAGTGCTTTTGACGTGACCTTATATTCTCTAGTAGCTTCCTCACTATTTGGTATGACAAGATGTTTCCATTTATTTTGAACATTTTCTGCCCCAGACCTGGAATCACTCATTTCTCCAAGAGCCCTGGTTTCCTTTGGTGAGAAATGATATTACAAGGTTACAATCTGGGCACTGGGGATACTCATTGCTAGATAGGCCTTTTCATTAATCAGAACTAGAAATATACATATATATACACACATACATACATATGTAACATTTTTAAAAAATAAAATGGCTTATGAGTTCATACTGATAACTCCTCATTTAAACTCAAGACTACTAGTTTTGTAACACAGTCTCTTCTGTGTTACATCAATGTCTGGGCTCCCTGGTTCTCTAAAGCATGAGATAATTAGAACACCTCATAATCATTCATTTTCTTTATCCCACATTAAACACACAATGATCACAGATTAAAAATACTACCACCCCCAACCTAATCACTGAGAACAGCTAAAAAGTACCTTGTATATATTCTCTCCTTTCTCCCTTTTAAAAATATTACTTTATTGATTGTGCTATTACAGTTATCCCATTTTCTCCCCTTTATTCCCTCCACCCTGCACACTCCCTTCCACCCACATTCCATGCCCTCCTCCTTAGTTCATGTCCATGGTTCACACATACATGTTTTTTGGCTTCTCCATTTCCTATACTATTCTTAACCTCCTTCTGTCTAGTTTTTACTTACCATTTATGCTACTTATTCCCTGACCTTCCCCCCCATTTCCCTCTCCCCTTCCCCACAGATCACCCCACTGATCACAGAAATGTGATCCCCATTTCTGTGATTCTCTTCCTGTTCTAATTGATTGCTTAGTTTGTTTTTGTTTTTAAGTTTCAGTTGGTGATAGTTGAGAGTTTGTTGCAATTTTACTGTTCAAAAGTTTTATGTTACTCTTTTTCTAAGATAGGTCCCTTTAACATTTCATATAATAAGGGCTTGGTGATGATGAACTCCTTTAACTTGACCTTATCTGGGAAGCACTTTATCTGCCTTTCTATTCCAAATGAAAGCTTTGCTGAATAGAATAATTTGGGATGTAGGTCCTTGCCTTTCATGATTTGGAATACTTCTTTCCAGCCCCTTCTCGCCTGCAAGGTTTCTTTTGAGAAATCAGCTGCTAGTCTTATGGGAATTACTTTGTAGGTAACGGCCTCCTTCTTTCTTGCTGCCTTTAAGTTTCTCTCATCTTTAATTTTGAGCAATGTGATTATGATGCACCTTGGTGTGTGCTTCCTTGGGTCCATCTTCTTTGGGATTCTGGCAGTCTATTTCCTTTGCCATATTGGGGAAATTCTCCTTCATTATTTTTGCAAATAAGTTTTCAATTTCTGCTCTTCCTTTTCTCCTTCTGGCATCCCTATGATTCAAATGTTGGAATGCTTAAGGTTGTCCTGAAGGTTCCTATGCTTCTCCTCATTTTTTTGAATTTTTGTTTCTTCATTCTGTTCTGGATGACTGTTTATTTCTTCTTGTCCAAACCATTGATTTCAGTCCCAGTTTCCTTCCCATCATTATTGGTTCCCTGTGTATTTTCCTTTATTTCACTCTTCATAATCTTCACTTTTTTCCTCCATTTTGCCACCATACTCAACCAATTCTGTGAGCATCCTGATTACCAGTGTTTTGAACTGTATATCTGATAGGTTGGCTATCTTTTCATCACTTAGTTGTATTTTTTCTGGAGCTTTGATCTGTTCTTTCATTTGGGCCATTTTTTTTTGTCTTGCATGCCTGTTACATAGTAAAGTGCAGAGCCTTAGGTATTGCCAGGGCTCTGCACTCTGAACAGGGGCAACCCTTGTTGCTACATTGTGGCACTGTATGTGAGGGAGGGGTCAAAGAGGGAACAATGCCACTTGCTCAGCTCTCTGATGACTTTAGTCATTTCCACTGTTACCCACAAACAAATTGAGCCCTTCTGCTGCTGATTCCCAGGTGGGTGGTTTTGTGAATGTTCTGGGTCCTTGTGGGTGTCTCCAATGAACTCTCCTGTGAGGCTCAGAGTTTCTCCCACTGCCTCAATCTCCACAGGATTTTATAGTCAGAGGTTTTGAGGCTCTGTTTCCCCATACTGGAACCCTGGGTTGTGCAGTCTGTCTTGCTCCCCAGTTGTTCCTCCTGGTTTATGTGCATGCAAATGTGGGACCACCCGATCCTCCAGCCGCTGCCTTGCTATGAGTCCTTACCACCCAGCTTCCCATTTCTGCCCCTCCTACTGATCTGGATGAATGTTTCTTAACTCCTCAGTTGTCAGACTTCCATAAAGTTCAATTTTCTGTGGGCTCTGGTTGTTTATTTGTTTTTAAATTTGATGTTGTCCTTCTTTTGGTTGTGGGAGGAGGCACAGTGTATCTACCTATACCTCCATCTTGGCCAGAAGTCCCCTTTTCTCACCCTTTTTAATAGTTGTATGATATTGACAGTGTCAGAGCACACAGCCATTATATACCATACCCTCTTCCTTTTACCCTATAAAGATCTATAAATAGAGACTTCTGGCCAAGATGGAGGCATAGGTAGACACACTGTGCCTCCTCGCACAACCAAGATAGGGACAACAATTTAGAAACAGAATAACAACCAGAACTGACAGAAAATTGAACTGTATAGAAGTCAGTCAACCAAGGAGTTAAAATAAACACATTCATCTAGACCAGTAGAAGGGGCAGAGTCGGGTGACTGGGCACAGAGGGGTCATAACACAAAGAGCAGTGGGACCAGGCACATAAGTCATTTCATGCTCACAAGACCACAGGGTGGATGGACCCTGGGCATGCAGGTGGCAGCTGGCAGACCCTGGGCGCAGGGTGGCACCCAGCAGACCCAGCAAGGTGGCAATTGTGAAGCAAGGCACTGCGCACAACCCAGGGTCCCAGTGCCAGGAAATAGAGCCTCGGGACACTGATTGAAAACACCTGTGGGGGTTGTGGCACAGGGAGATACTCCCAACCTCACAGGAGAGTTTGTTGGAGAGACCCACAGGGTCCTCGAATGTACACAAGTCCACCTACATGGGAATTAGCACCAAAAAGGCCCAGTGTGCTTGGGGGGAAGCAGTGGAAGGGATTGAAATCTGACAGAGAGTGTAGCAAGCACCACTGTTCCCTCTAGGACCCTACCCCCAGATACAGCATCACAACCCTGGGACTGGGTTACCCCACCCTGGTGAATACCTAAGGCTTTGCCCCTCATATGTAACAGGCACGACAAGACAAAAAAAAATGGCCCAAATGGAAAACTAGATCAAAGCTCCAGAGCAAATACTTTTAAACAATGAAGAGATAGCCAACCTATCAGATGCACAGTTCAAAGCACTGGTGATTAGGATGCTCACAGAATTGGTTGAATTTGGTCACAAATTAGATGAAAAAATGAAGGCTACACTAAGTGAAATGAAGGAAAATGCACAGGGAACCAATAGTGATGGAAAGAAAACTGGGACTCCAATCAATGGAGTGGACCAGAAGGAAGAGATAAACAACCAAACAGAAAAGAATGAAGAAACAAGAATTCAAAAAAAGGAGGAGAGGCTTAAGAACCTCCAAGACATCTTTAAATGTTCCAACATCCGAATCATAGGGGTACCAGAAGGAGAAGAGGAAGAGCAACAAGTGGAAAAGTTATTTGAACAAATAATAAAGGAGAACTTCCTCAATCTGGCAAAGGAAATAGACTTCTGGGAAGTCCAGGAAGCTCGGAGAGTCCCAAAGAACTTGCACCCAAGGAGGAACACACCAAGGCACATCATAATTACATTAGCCAAGGCAAGAATGAGGGAGAGAATCCTAGAAGCAGCAAGAGATAAGGAGACAGTAACCTACAAAGGAGTTCCCATCAGACTGTCAGCTGATTTCTCAGAAGAAATCTTGCAGGCAAGAAGGGGCTGGAAAGAAGTATTCCAAGTCATGAAAGGCAAGGACCTACATCCAAGATTGCTCTATCCAGCAAAGCTTTCATTTAGAATGGAGGGGCAGATAAAGTGCTTCTCAGATAAGGTCAAGTTAAAGGAGTTCATCATCACCAAGCCCTTATTATATGAAATATTCAGGAATTCATCTAAGAAAAGGAAGATAAAAAACATGGATAGTAAAATGACAGCAAACTCATAATCATTAACAACTACACCTAAAACAAAAACAAACTAAGCAAACAACTAGAACAGGAACAGAACCACAGAAATGGAGATCACATGGAGGGTTATCAACAGGGGAGTGGGAGGAGAGAAGTGGAAAAGGTACAGAGAATAAGTAGCATAGACAGTAGGTAGAAAATAGACAGGGGGAGGGCAAGAATAGTATGGGAAATGTAGGAGTTAAAGAACTACGACACATGGACACAAACTAAAGGGGGGAATGTGGGTGGGAGAGGGTGTGCAGGGTGGAGGGGAATGAAAGGGGGTAATGGGACAGCTGTAATAGCATAATCAATAAAATATATTTTTAAAAAGATCTGTATGCAATCATATCTTTAAGTGTTCACCAGCAGTCCTTATATTGGTGTCTTTCTAGTCATTTTGATTGTCCAGAGCTATTTCTCTAGTAAATTCTTCAAAAAGTGTTCATGGAAGCATTTTCTGATTTCTTGTAAATTGATAACAGTAATCTTTACACTTGAGGCTCAGTTTCCTGGGCCTCATAAAATGTTTGGCTCATATTTTCTTTCCTTGAGTATCTTAAACATAATAATCCATTTTTCTGACTTCCCCTTATAATTCACTTGTTCTACTTTCTTAGGTAGCCAAAAGGAATTTTCATTCAAGTTCAATTATTTTACCAAATATGTCTTCATGTTGGTCATTCTTGAATAACATCCATTCTTGATCAATAGTCTCAATGACCTCTTTCAATGTACCTTTTCAAATACTTTTTAATATCAGGAAACTTCTCTAAAATGTTTGTTCTTTTCCCTTGCATTAGTCCTCCCATTGAGGTATTTTGATTACTTATATGTTAGACCATCTTTGCCTGCATTCAATATTTGTTAGTTCCTGTAAAATATAGTGTCTTCATTTACTTTTTTAACATTTGCCTCCTTTTAACTATTTCAAGACATTATCTATCATTTTATTTGTGCTTATATTCCTTCTAGTTTAGTCTTCACTTCTAACATTTTTTCTTTGATTTTTAGAAGGGTTCTGTTACCTTCTGTTTTTCTAATTTTGATTTAAGAAAGTCAAATTGATTTAAGAAAATCAAAATTTCATGTCTTATATGATTTTGTTAGTGTGCTTTAACTTATTTTGAAATAGAAGGCTACAGTTTGGATTTGTTTTGTGATCATGTCTATGTGTGTTTTTATTGTCTGAAGTAGGTTATTCAGCCATTTAATCACTCTTTAAAAATAATAACAGTATGGAATTTGACCTGAATCACTTGCTTATTTTTATGTGAATTAATTTTCCTGAAATTTTAGAAGGGGTGGTAGCTTAGGGTAGCTTTCATCTATCTGTTGGCAGCAAAATAGCACCAGTGGTTAACCAGCAGAGTTAGACCAGACCTCAGTGCAGCAACCTAGGTACCTGAGTTCTGGCTAAGAAAGGATTCAGAGCCAAGACTCAAATACAAGCAAAAGTTTATTTACAAAATCACAAAGGTAGAAGAAGTGAGCCATGGAAGAAGTGAGGCAGCTAAGCTGTACAGGCTCAGGGAACCAATTACAGAGGCAAAAGAAGGGTCCTTGAAGCTTAGGAGAAAGAAAGCAAAGCACACTTGAAAAGAAGATTTAAGCCGGTGTGCTCTGGAGAGTGGGGGCCATGCTTCATTCTTCATCTTTAGGGTTTTAAAGGTGGGGATTTTAAGGGAGGACTCAGGGGATGATCTCAGTAGAATATTCATCAGCTTTCCAGTGTCCCTTCAGGGTCACGGTCTCCACTGATTGGTCAGCAACAGGAGGGTCATTAGTCATTGAAGCTGGTCCTGATGCCAGCCATGGCATCAATCCACCTGGCCTTGCTACTTTTCTGGCCTGGAGCTGAAACACAACTGAGGCCTAGATGTTCTCTCTGGTATGACCAAAACTCTGTCTCTGTGGTTAACAGACCAAGGCTCTGCTTCTGAGATCATTTGATGCAGGTCACAAACTCATGGTTCTGAAGACTAAATGCTTAAGGGACTGATCATGCGAGGGTTTGTACGGAAGTCATTTGAGGCTATTCTTTGGCCCTCTTGTTCCTTCTCTAAGGGGGTCCACTGCATGACTGTCGACATGCCAGGGGAGGAAAGGTTAGGGGAGGATGTGAACTGCATGACCAGTGACAAGTGATATGCTAGGGGAAGAATGTCACCCCTGGGGCGATGCCCTTGTGTTGCCCATTGCTAGGCACCTGGGGCTTTTCTGCCCTATTGACCTTTTGTACCTGGCCTGCCGTCCATGTTCTGCTCATGCCTATCTAACTTCCTACTACATATTGGCTTTGGTTTTGCCATTTAGTACTTTATTTTTGTGTAAATCTAAAAATTAAATCCTTTATTATTATTTTTATTTTTTAAGATTTTATTTATTTTTAGAGAGGGAATGGAGGGAGAAAGAGAGAGAGAAACATCAATGTGTGGTTGCTGGGGGTCATGGCCTGCAACCCCGGCATGTACCCTGACTGGGAATCGAACCTGTAACACTTTGGTTCGCAGCCCATGCTCAATCCATTGAGCTATGCCAGCCAGGGAAAATCCTGTATTATTATTTTTAATTTAATGCAATCATTCAAACAGCTAATAGGAACACCAGGTACCAAGATGGGTCTACCTCATGAACTTGTGGTATCAATACAAGAAGTTGGGGTGAACCTAAAACTCCCTAGTATTATTATAATAGGCACCTAAAAATTGTCCTGCCAATTTTTATCAAAGGCCCAGTGTGTGTTTAGTGACACACATTTGCTTCAGTACCTCTGTAAAAGGCTCAAATTTATTTTTCATTCATGTCTTATTTCCATTGCCTGTGTATAAAGGGTAATTTTTTTAAATTTAAAAAGATATAATTTATATTCTTTTGTGGACATATGCCACCAACTAAGCAACGTCAAAATTTGATTTACCAGGGAAGGAATTGGCAGTAGAGCCTAAAACATTTGGGTCCCTATTCAACCTTCCATCTCAAAACTGGCTTCATGGAGGTTACAGAAAGACTAACACCACGAAGACTGAGGGGTTTTTTTGGTAGAGGAAGGCACTTCCCATCTCCAACTCCAAAGTTCCTCTGTAAATATCCATACTCCAAGCTGGGAAAACCACTTCCTAAAGCAGAGAAGACTCCAACTGTGACGTAGGGAAACTCCACTGGAGAAGAAAGGAATGGCCCTCTGTGGTAAAGACATCAGAGAGACCCATCTTGGTGCAGGTTCCCAAAAGATGGAGCCCACAGCCTGAGAAAGCAGGGCTTGTGGCTGGGTTCATAGGTGGCAGATACACAGGTCCACAGATATGCAGGGAGGAGTGAAGCAGGGACAGCACATCTGAAGCTGTTTACCACCTCAGACACAGGCAACTAGATTCCATGGTGCCGTCACAGGAGCTTGATAAAATGTGTGTTCCTCAGGACAGAAAGGAGCAAGTTTCACACACTGGATCCCACCCCCATGAGTTAAGGGTTTCTCTGGAGATGTTAATCTCCCTATATTTCAAGTTGCTCACGTGTGAGTGCTGAACCGCAACCACTTGCATCCCTTGCCCCTGCCCCAGGGCAAGAATCCAGGGCTGCAGGGCAGTGCTGGCAGGTATCAACCTGTGCAAACCTGGTGGCTGCTGTGCATATCTAAAACAGATTAATGCACCAGGAGTGTTCAATACGGCACCCAAGGACATGCTCACCACAATGAAAGTAAAAAAGATTTTTTAAAAGATTTTATTTATTTGTTTGTAGAGGAAGGGAATGAGAACAAGACAGAGAAGGAGAGAAACACATGCAAGAGAAACATCAATTAGCTGCCTCCCACACTCCCCAACCCAGGCATGCTCCTTGACCAGGAATCAAATCCATGACCTTCTGGTTCGAAGGCTGTTGCTCAATCTACTGAGCCACACCAGGAACGACTGAAAGTAAAAATTTTATCAGATGTTCCCCCTCTTATTCTTCAATGATTAATCACTTTCTATAAGAAAAGGTGTCTACAGAGTCAGTGACATCAGACTTTTTTTCATTTCCCATGCAGTAAAGGACATGTAAACTGTTATGTAGGTATCAAAGAATACTTTATTAGTCACCTTGACAGAGCAAACCTGTCTCAGCTCTGATGGGAGATTCCCTTCTCCCAGATCATGGATAACCTGCACATTTGTGCCAGTGTCTGCTACCTTCAAATCACTTGGGCAGCTCTGCTGCAGATGCTTCAGACCAAGTTCAGCTGCTCCCTGACCTTGCCAAGCAAAGAGCAATTCTTCCTCAGACCAGGGAGGCCCAGGAGCGGCTGCCAAATTGCTCATGTTGTATATAAAACACTAGCAGACTGTCCTCATTTGATAGGCAGCCAGCCTCCCCTAAGACAGAAACCACGTTTTTTCAGTATCCTTGAATCAACAATGTCCTAGCTGAATCTCTGTAGCTTCATGTAAATTTTTAATATTCTCTCGCTCTTTAATATCTGCTTCAACCTGGGAGATGCTCTTCTCAAAATACTGTTTTTCTGTCTTTCCCCTTACTCAAACATAATGAAAGTGTGCATCTCTCTGACTCTAAGTCATCAGGGTTAGTGACCATGTCTAAACTGTCTCTACACTGCCAGGACATAGCACATGGAATTGCTAAATAAATTTTAGTTAAACAGAAATGTGGTTATGTTTTTTCTTTCTAGCTTTAGAAATATCTAAAGTGTTGTTCTCTTTTGGTAACTGCATCTTCAAGGTGTTCATTTTACCCTAGAAAATAGGCTCCCTTTTATAGTCTGGGCTCCCTTTTATAGTCAGCTTGCTTCATCATCACACTAAGTCATCACTGGGTTTGGGGTCAGGTGGGCTCATGCCTGGACCTGTGTGTCAAATGACAACAGCCAGCATCTACTGGGTGTTAGACACCACTCTGTCCTTTACATGTTTGAACTTACTTCATGCCCCTAGTAACTCTATAGGTGGATACTATTATCATCTCCCTTGTACAGGTGAGGAAACTGAGAAAGTCTAAGACCTTACTCAAGGTCCCACAGCTAAAAAGTATTATCTCCAGCATGTACAGTATTTTTTGGTCATTTCTGCCCTGAGGACTGAATGATGTATCTGCCAAAGCACTCTGTGCTTCTCTTTGACATTGTCTTGGTCCTGCCCTAAACTTGCTTTCCATGACATACCATGTGCCTTTTTGAGAAATTACAGCCACAGAGTGATAACGTTGGTCTTGCTGACTTAATCATGTGTCTGTCCTACTGCCCCCTCTCAGGACGGTTCCTCCCTGGTGAGTGAACATGCCAAGGTTTTCCTGGGTGCTAACAGCTGCTCCTACCACACACCCTGTGCAGAGCATGACACAAGACACTCCATGCTCTGGGAGCTTGGAAAGAAGCCCAAAACCCATGAACACAGATACCACAAGATCCGCAGATGAGACATGCCGACATACCAACAGAGTTCAGAGAAGGGACAGAGCACTATGAGTTGAGTGGGAGGGCTTTCTAAATCACAGTTAGGTAGATGGAACAGACAGGAGACAGTATCCCAGTCTGGGAGAACATCTTTGGAAAATACGCGAAAATGAGGACACAATTGCTATTGTCATTCTGATTCTGGGCTTGCCGGACTCCTTCTGAGGCGAAAACATTGCTGACAGAAGACTCGCACTAGCACTTGGAAAAATACTCAGTAGTTTAGAGCCTTGACAAACTCTGGCTATTTTTGTGAACATAGTTTTCTTGAACAACCAATCAGGCATCATGGCTGCTCTCCCACTACAATAGCAGAGCTGAGTGGTGTGAGAGACCAGACAGCCCACAAAACTTAAAATATTGACTATCTGGCCCTTTAAAATAAAAAGTTTGCTGACCCCTGTTCTAAAATATCAACTCTCCAAAAGAAAAGCTAACAAAGCCAACTGATTGGAACTGTGAGTGTAAATTTATCTAAAACTTCAAAGAAATTCAAGATAACCAAGTTAATCACATTCTCAGAAAATATATCAAAGAAGATAATCTGAAAAAATTGATATTACAGATTCAAGTGTTACCACTTCCCACATGTTTTGAAAGATCCTAGAGCACACTCTTACCTGCACAAACTCTATGGTTATGGCAACGCGGCTCCCACAGGGTTTGGGCTTTTCCATCACCAAATTCACTCATTCATTCATAGCAATAAATATAAAATATTCAGAGGTCATCTGAATACTATTTGTTAAGCATATGTTAAAAAAAGAAAACACACAGAATCCATAGATGTGAAATGACTTTAAATAAAATTTCAGTTAAAAATATGTTTAATAGGAATAAAAACAACAAAATTAAAATGCATTTAAGCCAAGGTCATCTGAACAAAAATGTCGCTAAGCAGGACAATTCTCTATCTCCTAAAATAATGATTAAAGGAGAATGTGGGTGTGTAAATACATCAGGTATGTGTAGGACTAGGGGGAAAGTCATGAGGGACACAAAGATGAAAGGCTTGGTAGAAAAAGCCCTGCCTCAGAAGACACAGGCCTTAGTCAGAACTCTGCCGGGAATAAGTCGCGTGTCCGAGCACAGGGCACATGTCCACCCTGAGGCTCAGCTTGTCTGCTGAAGGACTCCTGCTAGAGGATCTCTATGGGCTTTTCCATTTTGAGATTCATGGAAATTAACAGAATATATTTGAGAGCAAGGGAAAGCTGATTAACTTAATGGACATAAACAAAGGAAATCCTTTTCTAGCCTTCAGATTTGGGGGGAGAGGGACAGTATTTAAATAGACTTTCTATACTTGAAATAATAAAATGACTTCAAGAATGACCTAATATTATCTAGACTTTCAAGGACCTTGATATATTGAACTCTCCCAGATCAGAAAGCAAACTATAGAGAAAGAGCAAGGAATAAACACAGAAGTCCCCTGAGAAGAGCAATGCAGTTAAGAAACAGCCTGTGGCCTTAAGCAGCTGTATGATCATCCACTAACGGTGCTCACTTTAAGAGTGTGGCACAGAAACCAGGAGACTGCACGCTGCATTCCCTTCTCAGTGCTCATCAGCAGCAGTAATGAAGGCTGCCCTCCAGGGAAAATTAGAATGAGATTTGGGAAAATGGCACCAAGCACATGATAAAAGAATAGGAAACATGTTCAAGAGGAGCTCAATGTTACCAAAGGAGCAGAGATAATAAAAGGGGGTTGGGAGAGAAGGCTGCTTCTTCCACAGCTCTGTCTCCTAACGGAAAAAACATTCAGATGCACAGATTCCAAAGACTAATATGAACTAAAAAACTCAGGGCCAGGTGTAGTATGAGGAAGGTAACGAGCCCACCATCGTCCAGAAACAGAAAGCTGAGGAGCAAGTACAGAGGTGCCTAGAAAGCAGGGCCAGGAGTCAGATCCCGAGATAGTCAGAGATCTGGGTAGGGATGCCATTCAGTGTGTAGTCTGCACCTAAGTGGGTGTGTGATCGTCCAGAGGATAGGTTGACCCAGGACAGGGGAGTGCTTGCGATGCCAGGGGAAAGAATAGCAACTGAGCTGAGTGCCACTGTAGAGCCAGTAAGGACTGACCTAGACACCAACCACTAGAATTGATGCCAACAGAGCCATCTGTAACCAGTGCAAGGTGGTACTGAAAGGCAAACAGGATTGGGTAGATGAAGAGGAGAGGGAGTGAAGAGGACATGGGACAATGTGTGTAGACAATAATTCCCAGACAAACCTGAGCTAGTTAAGTGAGAAAGACAGGATCCAGCTTAAAGACAAAAGTGGAATATGCCCTGGCCAGTGTGGCTCAGTTGGTTGGAGCATCATCTCATAACTGAAGTATCAGGTTTGATTCCAGTCAGGGCACATACCTAGGTTTTGAGTTCGATCCCCAGTCCAGGGATGTACAGGAGGCAACCAATCGCTGTTTCTCTTTCACACCAGTGTTTCTCTCTCTCCCTTCCTCTCTTCTTCTTTCTCTAAAAGCAATGAAAAAATATGTCCTCAGGTAAGGAAACAAAAAAAGTGGAACATATAAGAAACAGAAGGGGTGATCTACAAAAGTATTTTGCAGGTAATGAGTCAGGATCCACCAGCAGGTTCATTTATTTATTATTTTTAATCCTACAGTTCTCCTCCTGTGTCTTTCTCTGTTACTTTCACACAGAACACGTCACTTCTGACACTTCTGGTCACCAAAGGTCTGGGGGAAGTACACCAAGCAATTCTATAACACCAGCTGTGTGCCCTGCAATTGAACTCAATTCTGACAATTTTCTACCTGGAGACAGTATCAGATCCCACAGGTAAAGGGCTCAGTCCCTCAAGACAGCCAGCTCCCTGCTTCTGATGCCAATCACAGGTAGTAAGTCCCCAGGTTACTCACAACTTCTGTCCACCTTGGCTAATAATCAGAGGTTCCGATAACCTCCTTTCCTTGGATTCTGTTATTTGCTAGAACAGCTCACAGAGCACAGAGAAGCACTTACTGATGTTTACCAGTTTATTGAAGGATATGATAAAGGAGGCAGATGAACATCCAGATGAAGTGAAACATAGGGCAAGGCCCCAAGTGCAAGAACTTCTCTCCCTGTGAAACCGGGGTGTGTCATCCTCCCAGTACATGGATGTGTTCACAAACCTGAGCTTCCGAATATCCTACTGTTAGGATTTTATAGAGGCTTCCTCATGTGGGCATGATTAATTATTAACTGCATTTCCAGCCCCTCTCCCCTCTGGAGGATGGAAGTGGGGAGCTAAAAATCCCAAGTTTCTAGTTAATCTTAGCTTGGTCTTGCTGATGACCAGTCCCCACCCAGGAGTCATTCAGGATCCCACCCAGAGTCTCCTCATTAGAAGAGAAAACATTCCTATCACCCAGTTTACAAGGTTTACAAGGGGTTTACAGGGGTTCCAGGGGCCCTGTGTCAGAAATGTGGTCAAAGACAAATATTAGAACAAGAGATTCTCCTAGTGCTCTTATCACTTAGAAAATTACAAGGGTTTTAGGAGCTCTAATGCCAGGAACTAGGGGCAGAGACCAATATATAGTTTTTCTATTATCTCAAAGTTGAAATAACAATTTATTGGCCAGCATTTTTAAAATTCAATGGAATGGATAAAATAAAACAGGACATAATAGAAAATATCAGAGATCATCCAAATAAGGACTGCTTCCCAAAACATGTAAGGTGAGTGTGTATGTGTGTGCACACTGAAATGCAATGTAAACTGAGGGGCTCAACAAAAAACTGTGGCACCACTATGTAAAGAGAAAGACTGGAGAAGATGCAGGAGGCCAGGGTGCATGGCATTCAGATGACAGAGTGTCTTAGAGAGCAACAGCTCCTCTGTTGTACCAGGAACAAAAGAGGAGTGAGGATGAAGTATTCTTGCAGGCAAAAATTCAGAGATGTGAAATTCCTCCTGGTTCAATTCCTCTTTCTCCCTTCCTCCTGCTCATACTCTCCCTCCATGACCCCCTCCATCATTAAGGCTTGGTCATGAGGCCAGAAGTGAAGAGGACATAATACAGAAGTTGAAAGTCAAACTATTCTATTTCTAAGAAATTTTAGGGTGTAAGTTATGGGAAGGAAAGCAGGAGATTAACAGGCTAAGAAATAGCTGAGCAGCCAATGGCCTGGTGGACCCAGCCCAGGCACAACTGTGGTGGAGGCATATAAGTGGAAGGACTTGTGAATGAACTTGGAATACACTGTCTGAACATGTCAGCAAATCCCAGTGATGACAAGGCCACAGTGCAATGCCTAAAGGGAGTAAGGGGGAAGGTGAGCAGAACCAAGGGTCAAGATGCTGGACAGGTTGCAAGCTGAAGAACTCCAGGATGGTTGCAAGGCTCGGAGTGGAGAGACTGTGAGCCAGATGCTCAAGATCTTGGTGAACAAAGCCATGGGCCTCCAACCTCATTGGATAATAAAATTGCTGCCCTCTGCCCCTGGCTAGTGTAAAAGGGTGGCAGTCCCTGAGGAGTACAGAGACAGGTAAGACTCCAGGGCTCACACAGGCCCTTGGGCAGCTTTACATATAATTCTCCCATTTTTAGGCCCACCCTCAACCACAGGCTGCTTATTCCTAAACCCTTGTGAGATTTTGTGGTATAAATTGGGAAGCTTCTTGACTTTTCCACCACCAGCTTGGGCTACAGCTTTCTTCTGTCTACTAAGTGAATTCCCTCTTATCCATGTGCTTTCTAGCTTTCAAAATGTTGCTTGGGTTCCTTTTTGTCTCTGAGGGCTTTTCTTTTCAAAAAAATCATTTTACTATTCTTTTGGTAGGGTTTTGGAGGGACCAAAAGTAAACCATAAGTTGAATCTACTCTCTTACCCCTAATTTTTATAATTATAAAAAATAATAATACTATATTTCCACACACAAAAATATGAACAAGATTCCCCAGCCTCCTGCTCTAGGGCAGACTGATGGAGTGAGCTAAGGGGTGTCATGCAGACAATTTGCCCAGAGCCCAGCACAGCCTCTTAGCCACCCCTAAGTTGTGTCTCTCAAAGAAAGTTACCACCCCCCACCCCTGGAAGGAAGTCGACAAACTCCTCCACGAACATCATGGCAGTATAACCCTCATCCATTAGAATAAAACATTTTAAAACAGCCTTTCACTGTAATGCACAAATACAAAAACATAATAATGATTTAAGAAAAAGGTTTCATGAGAAAATGTAATTCATTCATTATTAAATAAAATGCCATCTAGTTAATTCTTTCTAAAGCTTTGATTGTAATAAGGCACATGTGCAAAGAGTAGTTTCAGGTTTTCACCATCACATTCAGAAACCAGAAGTGTAATAAGAGAGGGAAGCACAGAACTGTGGAACTCCAGAGGTGGAAAAACTTTAGCTACTATTATGGTCTGAAGTTTGTTTCTCTCCCCAGATTCATATGTTGACACCATAATCCCCAGTGTGATGTTATTAGGAATTGAGGCCTTTAAGAGGTGATTAAATCATGAGGGTGGAGCCTTCATGAATAAAATTTGTGTCCTTAAAAAAGACTTCTCTTGCTCTTTATACCGTATGAGAACACAGTGAGAAAATGCCATCTATGAACCAGGAAGCAGCCCTCACCAGACACTGAATCGGCTGGAGCCTTGATCTTAGACCTCTTGACATGCAGAACTGTGAAAAATAAATGTTTGTTGTTCAAGCCACCCAGTCTGTGGTATTTTTGTTATAGTAGCCCAAATGGACTAAGACAGAGATTGGCACTAGAAGTGGAGGTGATGCTGTAATATATACATAAAAATGTGAAAGTAGTTTTGGGATTGGGTATATTATAGGTAGAAGCTAGAAGAGTTTATAGGTGCATGACAGATGAAGGTGAAATTGTTATAAGGGAACTTTTAAAGTTGATTTTGGTGAGAGCTCAGAAAGAAAAAAGGAGAGCTGTGGAGAAAGCCTCTGGCTTCTTGGAGAACACATAAACAATCACATATGGAACGCTGGTAGAAATACGGACGGTAAAGACCATTCTGATGAGGCCTCAGGAAATGAGGAACGTGTCATTGGACAAGGGCAGAAAGACAATTCTTGTTATAAAGCTGAGGCAGGAGATAGAATAGGAAACCCTGAGATACTGCAGCTGGCATCAGTCAGCATCCTGATTTCTGAGAATCTCCTTGTGACACCTGATAATAACAAGCATTGTTTCCTCCCTGAGCTGGCCATCAAGAAGGATTGTGAGAAATTGTATGTGTAGAAGCTTAAGTAAAAAAAAAACCTATAAAGCCTATAACTGTTCAATAGAAGGGAGCCATTCTCTGACCGGAAATGGCCCCCTTCCATGTCATGGGAAGTGTACTTTCCTTAATAAATTTCCCAGTTGCTTTGCTTTACAATATCTGTGTGGTCAGTCCATTTCTTTGTTTACAACCACCAAGAGTCTGTACCCATCTCAATCTGAACCAAGTGGTAAAGAACTTGGGTAAATTGTATTCAGGTTCTAGTGTTCTGCAGAGGGTAGAATTTGCCAGCGACAAAATTGGGTATTTAGCTGAGGAGATTTCTAAGCAAAGTGTTGAACAAGTGGCTTGTTTCCCCGACTGCTGAGAGTAGTACAATGTGAGAAAAGAGAAATGACTTGAAGATGAAGTTGTTAAGTGACAAAGAATTGGAACTTAAAGATCTGGAAAATTCTCAGCCTATCCATATACAAAAATTGAGCAAGTATGTTCAGAAGATAACACTAAGAGTGCAAATTGAAAATTTGATAAGGAGATTAGTATGGGTGCAAACCACAGTTTTAATTAACTGCCCTCACAGGCAAAATGCCAGTTTTAACTAAAGAGGAAGGACACAAAAGAAGGAAGTTGTCAGAGTTCTTGGAATTTACAGGACAGGATGATAGAGTTCTTCATCTTTGAACATGCTCTATTCCTGAAGACTAGTAAAGAATGAACCCAGAGCCGATTCAGAGATCGTCAGGCCTGCCTCCACAGTTCCAAATGAGGAGGCCTGAAGTGTGGCGACAGAGCTGGCCAGGGCCGGGGTGGGGGGGGGGGCGGTTTGACCCATGCCTGGCAGAGCCAATGGGAGCCCAAATTCTGGCCAACAGAGCTGCAAGGTACAATTGCAGCCCCAGTGGGTACAGAAGGCAAGGCCCTGCCCTAGAAGGCCTGGCAGGCAGAACATGGAGCCAAAGAGGGTTACTATTCACATCATGGAGTTTTTCTTGCTAGGCTTGTTGACTTGCTTGGCACCTGTCTCCTTCCCTCTTTCCTATTTCTCCCTTTTGGAATGGAAATGTCTGTTTTAGGCCTGACCCACCACTGTACGTATTTTGGAAGCACATCACTTGCTAGGATTCACAGAATTCACAGAGGAATTCTGCCCCAGGATGAATCATACCTCGAGTTCACATCTAATTTAGGTCATATTCAGATGAGATTTGGGGCTTTTGATTTTAGAATTAATGCTGGAACAAGTTATGACTTTTGTGGCTATTGGGATGGAATGGATATATTTTTGCATGTGAATTTTGGAAGGCCAGTGTAGACTGTTACAGACTAAATGTTGGTGTCCCCCCAAAATTAATGTTAACATACTAACCCCCAATGTAATGGTACTGGGACATGAAGCCCTTGGGAGGGGATTAGGTCATGAGGGTTAGAGCCTTCAGGAATGAGATTAGTGCCCTTAGAACACAGGCCATAGAGAGCTGCCCCACTCTTTTCCAGCATGTGAGGACACATGAGGAGATGGCCATCTATGAACTAGGAAGCAGGTTCTCACCAGATAAGTTGACACCTTGATCACCTTGATCTTGGACTTCTCAACCTCCAGAGCTGTGAGAATAAATTGTTTAAGTCACCAGCATCTGTGTTACAGCAGCCCAAATGGACTAAGGGCTGCCATTCAGGTGTAATCAGGAGAACTTATCTCCTGAGGAGCTTAATAGACATGTTCCAGTTGGGTCACCCCTGCCCAGACAAACTCACCAAGAAAAGGGACCAGGCATGGGCACATTTATCAAACTGCCCAGATGGCTGTGCCAGGCACCAGGCAGCCTTAGGTAAGCACTGCTGGTCTGTCCTTATTCTGTTCCTTGCACATGAGCTGAAAAACAGCTCAAAGAATATATGCAGTTCATCAGAGATGTACCCAAGTAGCCCTGGCAGAAAAGGCACTACAAAACCAGTTGACACATGTTCTGGTTCTTTTTATATTTTATTACTCTTTGATTTACTCATTTATTCTTTCAATAAAAATATATTGATATCACCCTAGCTGGTGTAGCTCAGTGGATTGAGCATGGGCTGCAAACCAAAGTGTCGCAGGTTCGATTCCCAGTCAGGGCACATGCCTGGGTTGCAGGCCATGACCCCCAGCAGCTGCACACTGATGTTTCTCTCTCTCTCTCTCTCCCTCCCTCCCCTCTAAAAATAAATAAATAAATAAATAAATAAAATATATATATATTGATATCTACTATCTCCTAATAATGACAGTAACATTTATTAAGTGTTTACTATCTGCCTTGCACTGTGACTGCTTTATAGGTATTTACTTAATTCTCACAATGGTAGCAAGTACTTTTAATACCCCCATTTTACAGCTGAAGAAAATAGCACAGAGATTAAGCAACATGCTTGAGGCCACACAGACAATGAGCGGTGGCAGTTAAATATGGCTGCAGAGCCTGGGCTCCTTCCTAACTGCCTAAATGCCAACTGCCTTGCCCTGGCTGGGTGGCTCAGTTGGTTGGAACATCATCCTGTACACCAAAATGTTGTGGGTTTGGTCCCTAATCAGGGCACATATACCTAGGTTGCAGGTTTGATCCCCAATCTGGGTGCATGAAGGAGGCAGCAAACTGATGTCTCTCTTCTCTCTCCTCTCTCTCTCCTCACCCCCTTCCTCTGTAAAATCAGTGGACATGTCCTTGGGTGAAGGTATGAATGAATGAATGAATAATCAACTGCCTTCCAGCTGCTCTGTTTCTACGCATCATACTTGTGATGAGATGTAGAGAGAAAGAGAGCACATGCTGGGAGTCAGGTGGGTGGTATTCCAACCCAACACAGTTAGGGAGAAGTGGGCAGTGCCACCACAGCAAAAAGACCTTTCATCCCAGAAGTTGGGGCCAGTGAGCTGAGCAGAAAGTGGGAAGGAGTAATGTAAATTGGGAGAGGAGTCTAGACAGCATAAGTAACAGAAGAATACCAGAGAAGTGTAATAGATTCAAATTTCAGTGTATAGCCTTGGGTAGCAAGATGTACCATGTCCTTTGGGGGAGGGGGCTTGTGTCTAATAGAATCCCCCATTCTTTTAGGTGCAGGAATAATCTCCTTCAATTCAGAGGCTGGGGCCACCTTTGCACTGGGACTATGACTTCAACTGGGGGGTTCTGTAGAGCCATGGTACGCATCTGCATGAAGGGCAAAGGTGGGGAAACTATCCTTACTCATCACTGTCCACAGTGTTTCTGCTGAGACTGACCACTAAGGATCCTTGACCATAGGACTATGATTTTTCCCATTAGAATATCAACTTGCCTGTCTCATCACATCTTTCCATGACCTTCTAACTTCCTCTAGCTAGAGTTCTTTCTCCTCCCCTTCATTGACAATCTTCTCCAAAATCTCTCATCACTGTGCCTCCATTTCTTCCCTGCCCAGTCTCCATTCATCGTTCAACACATGATAACATGGATTCTATTCTTCCAACCCACCCACATTGTTCTGCTAAGCTCATCAGAGGGCTTCTTGTGGCCAAATCCAATTGATGCTTTTCTGGTCATCCTACCTGATTTCTCAGCTTCCAGGAGCTTCCAACTCTCTCTCTCCTGCTTTTTCTTCTGTTCCTTTGATGACATCTATGACTCATCCTTGAGCTTTCTCTCATCTCCTTGATTTTATCACCCCCAAATATTTACTCTACCAACAAGTTCTATCAATTCTATTTTCAAAAATTACACGTCAAATCCATCAACCTCTTTTCAGTACCACTGCTAACCCCATGGCATAAACTACCATTATCCCTCACCTGGATTAGTGAAACAGCCTCTTCATTTGTCTCTATGCTTCCACACTTGTCCCCAACATTCACCTCCACAAAGCAGTCAAAGTGATCTTTGAAAACAACAAACAAACCTAATTATGGCATTCCCTTTACTAAAACCTTTCAATGGCTTCATGTTGTTGCAGCATGACAGTCCAAACCCTTGGCCTGGCCGTACCTAATCTCTGCTCTTCTCGCCAATGGCTTGCAATCACAGGCTTTCCCTCACCTCACCCTAAGCCTTGGCACTCATCACTCACTCTGCTACAAGGGCTCTTTCTCCAGCTTTTGCCCAGCTATGCCATTCTCATTCTTTATGTCACAATTCATCTGGCACTTCTTTAATGAACCACTCCTTGAATCTCAATTTTAAATTCAAGCTTCCTTCTAGAGACTGTTCTAAATCCCTCTATTTTCTTTTCACAGGACTCAACACAATTTTAGGATTGTTTGCTTAATATGAGCTGCAGCCACTAGACTCTAAGATCTGGAAGGTCTGGGAACATGCCTGTTTTATACCCAAACTAACAGGGCCCCTTGCTATGTAAAGTTTTCATAAATATTTGTTGAATGAATAACCTAAATGTCCTAATGGTCTAAAATAAAAATTTTTACATGATAATAATTGACTTTAAATATATACAATAAATATGGTAACAACTATACTATACCTTCATAGGGGAGAGTAAATAAGCTTAAAATACAGCAATTCCAATGTGTCTTAGGTGCAAAGTTCTTCCTGAAAGTAGGACTGATTTTGGAAAGTACAGGTCCATGGGAAATGGTATGACATTGTTTCCTTGGAGACCACTGAAATATACACTGCTGCCTTCCAAGGATGACTAATCCAAACTTCCACACTTGTCCTATGTCCTCATCACAGAAAGTCCTTTCTGCTTCATCTTTCTCCATCTATTGCCCCATTTCTTGGCTCCTCTTTCCAATAAAAACTGCTAAAGAGAGTTATCTGCCCTCATTTTTCCCAGGCTGTTTCTCCCATGCTCTCCTACTCTGTTTTATCTCTACACAATCTCAACTTAAAGTGAAAAAAACTTCCTTTTCTTAAACCATTGTGAAGTTGCTAACGTGATGCTTCATCACACTTGAATACCTTAGTGCACAGTTCCTACAAATAAGGACATTCTTATATAAAACCACAATAAAAGAAACATCAAAATAAGAAAATTAACACTGATATATTACTCCCATTTAATCCCTGAACTTCACTGAAGCTCAGTCCAATAATACCCTTTGTAACAAAATACATTTGGTTCAGAACCACATGTTGTATTTAGTTGTTATGTCTTTTTTGTCTGCTGTGGTTTGAATCAGTTCCTTTATCTTTCCTTGACTTCCATGATCTGGACACTTTCAAAGACTACAGGGCAGTTGAAGTGTGTGATGCCCATCAACTTGGGTTTGCCTCTTTAGATCTGGGTTATGCGTTTCCGGCATAAGCGAGGCAGTGACCATCTCACTGCATCTCACCAAGTAGTGTAAGATTTCAGTTTGTCCCTTTACTGGTCTATATTCAGTTTGGTCACTTGATTAAAGGTGTCTGCCAGACTTCTATTCTTCAAAGTTACTTTTCCTCTTTATAATTAGTAAGTATTTTGTAGGGAGATACTTTGAAACCTTATTAAACATTCAATTTATTCATTTATCCATTTATGTGTGAACTCGTGGGATGTCCATTTTCTTCAACTCATTACTCTCATCATTCTGATGCTTCAGCTGTCCCAGATTTGGCCAATGGAAGCCCCTTTGAGATGGTTTCTCTGTTTGATGTGTCTCCATCATTTTTAAGTACATGCATACTTTCTGGCAAATACTCCAGGTTAATCTTATATTTTCCTATCCCAGCCATATGCATGCCTTCATTCTGCTTAGACTCTTACACCCCACACCAACCTAACCCCCATGTGCAGACACCCTCCTTACCCTGTTAGGCCTCTAGCACTCCATGCTAGGCTGCTCTCCTGCATGGATATCTTTCTAATTTTACTCAACTTCTGAGTAAATATCCTGTGTGGGCATCCCTCTCATCTGGTCAGGCTCTAACACACTAGGCTGTCCCCTTATGCAGACAAACTCCTCATCCCACTTAGACTCAGAGCACCCACACTGGCTTATCATCCTGTACAGGGGCCCTCCTTGCCCCAATGTTCTGTACCCCAAGCGGGATCATCCATCCACTTTATCCCACCCAGGTTCCAACATCCTGTGTCTGACCACCATGTCTCACCCTGGATTGGTCCAACACCCCATGCAGGGCACTCTCTCCACCACAAGGACACCCTCCTCTGTAGACACCAGTGGTACCTACTTTGGGGTACTGGGGTTTCCTACCATGCTGTATATGGATGCACACCTTGCTTGGTATTACCCACTGGTTTTTAGACTTATTTTTTCAGGAAGAGAAAAAAAAGAAAGAGGTAGCAGAAGAGGAAAGGATGAGGAAGAGGAAAAGCCCATCCTCTTAGAAACCCACTCTAACCAGACTTTTGTTCCACTGCTCCACCTGAACCCCCTCTGTCAAGGTAACAAAGACTGTCACCATGATCAGTTCTCAGTTTTCATTCAATAGAGTGGTCACTCCCCAGCTCCTGATACACCTTCTCCAGTTCAGGTTGAAAACACACATTCTCCTGGTTTTCGGTTCACCTCACTGGAAATACCTGTATAGACAAACCACTGTTCATGAACCTAAGACACTAAAACCCTGAAGTGTGTACAATGCTCTTGTATTACATATTATCAAAAAGGTCACTGCCATGACATATCTACCACAAACATATACAAAGAAACCAGACCCACCTGCTATGGGATCAAGATTAATAATTTTATAGTTATTCATTATAAAGCAATAATCTTCACTAGAGGTCAGAGTTAAAATAATAACCTAAACACTAATCTGCTCCTTAGTTTTAATTAATTTTCTTTACCATGATCATCAAGATTTAGAAACCTGCATAAATGAATGCTAATTTATATCACTGAGATAAAAAGGGCCTTTTTGTTTAAAGTGCTTTACTAATTGTTTAACAAAATGAACACTCCTAAAAAAATTCATGTTAAAATTGTCTCTGCCAAGATTCAAGTTAGTTTCCCTGACTGTGCAAGTATACAGCTGCTGAGAATTAGGGCAAAATGACTTGTTAAATGAACAAAGACAGAGGCTGAAACACAAACATATTTGTGAAGTGTTCATATTTTATCGGCCAAACTGAACTATAGCAAATCATCACATGTCTAAAAAATATAGAGAATACCATGAGCTGCTCATTTTATATCAATTCAACCTTCTGTTCTTCTAACAACCTGATCTAAAATGACCTGGCAGGCTCAACATCACCCCCAGCTCTGTGTCAGCAAGGAGACCCACTCTGTCCATCACTGACATGACGCAAACTCTCAGCTGCCACTCACCAGCAGGGGGCACTGCACTGAGGTCTTTCTGCAGGCAAAACCAGTCAAAAGCTGAAGATTGAGAAATATGTATTTTAGGAGACTAAATAATGTGTGCCACCACCCCAGACCAATACATTGCTACACAATCAATAGGACATCTCCATGTGCACTTCAGTGGCAATATCCACTCTAGGGTATTCTAAGGTCTGGAGTATATTGTAGAATGACAAATAAAATGGCACTGTGGATGGTCAAAAGCACCAAGTCTTTCTGGAACCCTGTCAGTGTGTACAAACATTATAAAAGACAGGAACAAATATAAAGGACACATGGACAAAAACTAGGGAGGGTGGAAATGGGAGGGAGGTGGGGAGGACTGGCGGGGTGGGCTGGGATGGGAGTAAAAGACAGAAAACTGTACTTGAACAACAATTAAAATTAAATTTAACTTATTTTAAAAAGATGACAATGTACCAAACCTTCCCTCATTAATATTACTATAGTTCATAGTTTATTGGGCCTAAATTATTCTCTAGGTAGGCTCAGCTATAAGCCAAGAAAATGCCCTAATCTAAGAAAATGGTCCAACTTTCACTATTTAACTCAAGCATATTCATCTGAGTCATATGTCACATTTATTATTACTAAAATAGGATTATGAGTTTAGAGAAACTGATAAGTACTAGAATCTAAACATTGCTATATGTTTCACATTAGCAAAAGTGTTTTGCAGGAATAATCTTTAAACTTTAAGAGATATAAAAGGGAAGGTTTAGTCATTATAGGATCCTGAAGTCATAGGTAGTCTGTCAAGATCCAGTGATATCTTTTCATAAAGGCAAGAACCTGGAAGAAAACTAGTTTAAATGGTCACTTCCACAAATCACTCTGTGAAGAAACTAAATAGAACGAAACATTTCCCCCCTGAACACGGACTTTTAAGATTGGAAAGGAACTGTGTAAATTTTTTCTGACTTGGTACCTTTTAGCTGATGGGGGGAAACTGTGTAAACATGCTCTCCAAATATATATATATATAATATATATAATATATATATAATATATATATATCATTTATAAATTATTTATAATATTGTACTGATACATGGCATACATCATAAAACATGCAAAATAGAAATTGTTAAAACATAGTATAAGAAGAATAAAAATATAAG